>NC_071618.1:20030712-25698212 GCF_014839835.1 Dryobates pubescens | reverse complement strand
TGACTGAGAAGAATTTGTATGAAGTAGAAAGGAAAAAAGAAAGAAAGAGGGAAAGAGAGAGTGAGAGAGAGAAAGCAAGCAAGCTATGTGCGCACACACACACACACACCCCGGCATTCTCCTTAGCCATTTTTCACGTGTCATTACTGACTGTTTCATGCACATTTTTTTTAGGATTCTCTTGAATTCATCTTCCCTGTATCTAGGTTGGACTATTGGGATGCATCAAAAAGATGTGGAAATGTAAATTCCAGTACTGTTAGCAAAGCCTATGAGGAGCAGCAAGTTCCTCATCAGCATTGTTCGTATGTAAACAGAGTGATAAAGCTCTGAAGCAATTTTATCCTCAGCTCTGCTTTCCATGAGAAATTACGTATTTGTAAAATAACAAGGCAGGAAAAAAAGTATGTAACCTTTTATGTATAGTTTGTAACCCATAAAGGAAAAAAAATTATTGATCATTGCGAAATGACAATAATTCTGTGTTATTCATAACATATGTCTCTGTGATTTGTATACTCAAATATTTCTTCCTATTAGAGGTAAATATTTTAAGACTTACAAGCTGATTGTAAACTCACTTTGTTTTGCTTTCTTCTGCTGGTTTGTTGAATAAATATGCTTGCGTTTCACTGTGTATAACATCAATGTTTCTGGATATTAAAACAGTACTTTTAAGAAACATTCTAGGAGACAAACTGAAACATCTTTCCTTTAGTGGTATTAGACTTGTGAAGAGAAGAGGGACAATAATGGAGAAGAGATCTGGATGTTTTGAAATTTGGAATCTTAAAATTTGCTTAAACAAATGAAAAGTAGCTGCATCAGCTGTTGGGTTTGGGGTTTGACTCTGGGTTTGGGGTGTTTCTTTATTATTCTCAGAATCTGCCAATTTGTTTCTACCTATAAATTTCTGCAGGTAGGCAAAAAACCCAAAGCAATCAAAAAATCAGACTTTAAGTACAACCTGAATGAGCTTAATTTGTTACCAGATCATTTTGCTTTGTGGCAATACAGTAGTATTGTATTCCTTATTACAAAATCCCTATGCAGTAGCAAAGAAGCCAAACCTGTTATTTATAAATTGTACAGTATTTCCATAGTAAACCGAATGTTCAGGGCGGGGTTTCAATATTTATTCTCTGAGATAATCCCATCTAACAAGCAGTTAATATGCTGATGTGTACAGGAACATTTTTGATGACGCAGATCTTTTAAAACAGATTGTCCACAAGCAAATAAATCTACACATGCCACAAATCAAAAGTTTCTACTTCAGAAAACTCCAGCTGCTAGACAAGCAAGACCTGCACACATTTTTCGGCTCGTGGTGCATGTGCTGTAATAGGTTGTGCAACAGGGTTGCATTTAAATACATGGATTCAAATATTCGTGACTGCCCCACTTTGACAAAAATTAACTTATAACGGTTTGGTGGCTTACAAGGAGTGTAAGGAATGAAAACAGAAGCCCAAACCTCTTCGAAATGCAGAAGGTATATTATTAAAAAATAGCAGAATACAAATACCAGGGAATATCTTTGTTATGTGCAATGTTCCCGGCTACGTATCTTAGCTTCATTCTGTATTTATGAATATATTTTCAGTAGAAGGATAAATAGGTGAAAATAGTTCACTACCATATGATTTGTTTTATCCTTAGGCATCGCCTGGGGTTACTGGTACAGCCCCGGCTCTCAGTACCGAAAAGTGAAATGTGCAACAATGAAAATTTTATTAAAACGTATGTTAACCCATTACAGTATGTTCACTTCCAATTCTTTGTAAGAATGCCTGATGTATCATTTTGTGTGTGTCATTTAAAAAAAAAAAAAAAAAGAAAAAGAAAAAGATATGAGTCAAGTAGAGGAGCAAATTTAATGGGAGAATTTTATGGGAAACATTATACAAATGGCAGAGTGTGCGATTCTCATTATTAAAATAATTTGTCATTGTATGAAAAAATGGTATAAATTTCAAGAGGGAGTCTTCTTTAGTTATCTGCCCTTTTTTAATGACAGCAGCTTTTGTGCAGTAAAGGCAGACACGTTTTCAAGCAAAGCCCATTTCAGACCAGAATTTCTGAGAGCCCTATTAATGTTTCATGCTAATCAAGGAGAGTGGGAAATAGAGCTGACAGGTGCTTTCTACTCTGCTTATTCCTGTCTTCCTGCATTAGACATTACTAGCTAAAAAAGAGCCAATATGGTTCCTTTCCAGTGAACGTGGTGACAAGGGCAAGAATAAAATGCTTCTTTTTGTAAGTTTACAGTTGTTTTTCTTAATGCCTCCACTGGTGACATCCACAAATGTATAGATGCGACAATTATTAATTAAAAAATACTCTATTTCAAACCACAACCTGAATCAGGCTCTGAAATCTCCCCTGGCCCACCTTGGAATCTCCAATGCCCTGGTTAAACATCTTCTGAGATAAATTGAGGTCCACCTGGGATCCCTGTTTTAACAGCATGCATGGTAGTATTTCCATCTGAGCCAGAGAGAGACGTGTACCTTTACTCTAGGATAAGTCTTTTTGATTAAGCAATGCCAAGGTGAAGAACAAAAGTAAATTCTTCAAGGGGCAGCTTTAAGACAAAACATGAAAACTTCAGCAGGTGCTGCTGAGTGTTACCCTTTGCCAGCCTCCCCTACCCTGGGTGCTTGACTTGTACCTCTGTGTTAGTCAGGCAGAGTAGCAGCACTCTGAATTAAATGCTTAAATCCTGTATATAAGTAAAGGAGAAAGTGATGCGCCTTTGAAAGCCTACCTAAAAGTCCCATCTGGCTGAATTTAGGTACACAACTTAGGCAGGGAGGCTCTGGAGACCCTCAAAGGCACATGTCTCTCTCTGGTGCCTGTGCAGAAAGTTTTGGTACTTCCTTTGGGATCTTGTTTCAATAGGCAGATAAATGCAGATGCAAGTTAGATGCCCAAGTAGACCAGACTGTAGCCTATGACAACGAAATGGCTGTAGTCTGCAAGCTGGGACTTTATTGAACTGTATTTATACAACACACATGGGGAATTTTGTAACTGCAGGAGCTAGCAATCTTTAAATTAGCTTTGCTGAAATAATCAGGAAAAGGAGAAACTGAGCCCGTTGTTCCAGTATATAGCTTTTTCTACACAAAGCAGATACTGTTAAACTATCCTAATTGCACATGACAGCGTAGTTGTTTCCCTATGTAAATTATAAGAGATATATATATATAATTCAGAAAATATTGATTTACTTTACTTGCTCTGTAGGCATTTTCAGCTATGGGGAAAAAAAGGAAAGGAAAAAAGAAAGCTGCAATTGCTTAATTGAAATTACTTTCTATTATAAAATTTAATTGAAGTAGATCCCTAATCTGGGCCATTTTACACTACTTTTATTTTGTTTGCTAGTAATTTGCTACTTTTATTTGAACTAATAAATACATTCACACATATTTGAATATGCATTAATCAAGCTTAAACAAGACTATTGTGAGAATCTGAATCAGTTTAGCTAAATTCATTTAAACCAGTGTAACCTTTCCAAGGCATGGGCATGAATTCATTAAAAAAAAAAAAAAAAGTAGATTATGGCATAAACATAATTACCAATTTTCTCTGGCAGAACACAAATCAATACTGTTTATTTCCTTGTTTTAAGGAAATCACCAGCACTTTTCTATCAGATTTATTTTGCTATTAAGAATGGATGAATTCTGCAGTGAATCTTGTCTACCTTTAGATATGTAATCAGTATGAAGAAATACTATCAGGACAGTCAGATGCAATTTCTTACAGGAGTGTTTTCTTAGCGTGAGTAGAATCCCCTTGAATAATGATGGTTCATAGTACTACAGGACTTGTGCCTTTAATTTCTTGCTTGCAATATCAAATATTGCATACTTTCACTTCTGTCAAAAGTAAGTTTCTTCCAACATAAATTTAAAGATGAGTGAACCCTTTCTCCTTGTATATTTTCTGCAAAGTTGCCACTGGCTACACTTTGTACATATGAATGACACTGGCGTCTTCAGGACAGGCCAAAATGTGTCAGTTTTATGCATAAGTTGTGATAGAAGTAATTCATTGGAAGCAGAAAGGATAGATTCTTTACCAACAAGGATCTCAGATTTTTAGTCTTAAACATGAATTAGATTTGTTTGTAAACTTATTTTCATCGAGCCCCTATCTTTACTTTCTGTTTAAAGTATCAATCCAAGGAAACTCAAGAGAGTTTTTGCTTTCTTGCTTTGTGTCCAGGGTTTGGTTGAGAAAGAACATACCCAGGACAGCCAGCTGAACCAGCTAATGAGTATTCGACACAATGCTGACATTATGCCCACCCTGTAAGGGAAGGGCTGGCTGGGGCAAAGGAGGATGGGACTTGGAATCCAGACTGTGACCTGTTACACTTACTGTTTCTGGGGCTTTCTCCTTCTTCCACTTCTGGGCTTCAGTTCATCCTCTCTTGCTCATCTTCCTTTGCTTTGCTTTGTCTCAGTCACTCCCTGCAAAATCTGTTGTGTGGGGGTTTTTGTTTTGTTTCAGTTTTGTCATTGTTGCTGGGTTTGGGGGTTTTTTGTTTGTTTGTTTGGGGGGTTTTTGTTTGCTTGGTTTGTTGGTTTTGGTTTGTTGTTTTGGTTTTGGTTTTTTTTTTTGCATTATTCCATTAAACTCTCCTTATCTCAACCCACAGGACTTTGTTTTTCCTTTACTCACAATTATCCCTTTCATTCCCCCACAAGGGTGGGGGGAAGGTACGTGGGAGTTTTATGAGAGTGGCTGTGTTGAAACTTAGTTGCCCACTGAGCCAAAATCATAACACTGATATTTCCCCATTATGGTGGGGCAACTGAGAAGTTTTAGCCATTTTAGCCATGGGAGCTTACCTCTCTAAAATCCATGGAGAGCATCAGATAAGTGAGAAACCTCCACTTCACCCACTGGATAATAATGTCCTCTGCCAAAAGCTTTGCAAGCTCCACTTACCCTAGAATTCCCTTGGCGAATGCCAAGATTACATAATGACCTTATTTAGATTTGGCCTCTAAAGTTACAGAAAGGTATCTAAGCAAGATTCACCATGTTCATTGTCTTTTTTACTTGGGAAATGTTCACAACAAAAATGTTTTATAGGTCCAGTGTAGTATCATAGAATATTAGGGATTGGAACGGACCTCCAGAGACCATTGAGTCCAACCCCCCTGTCAAAGCAGAAGCAGCTAGGGCAGGTCACAAAGCAATGCACCCAGAAGGGTCTTGAAAAATCTCTAGAGAAGGAGACTTCACAACTTTTCTGGACAGCCTGTCCTAGTGCTCCATCACCCTTACAGTAAAAGTTTTTCCTCATGTTGAGGTGCAGTGTGACTCCTGAAGACAGCTTCCATAATTTATTGTTTTACCAAGTTAGTGATCTTTCTTTCCTTCATCAGAAAAGTGACTAAAGAAGAGTTAGTTTTCTTAGGACTGATCATGGTTTCAGAACTCATGGATGATTCTAAGATAGCGGTTACCTTTTATTCACTCTGCAGCACTGAATAAGATTTCATAGCGTTGTTAAAGCATTGAAACACTCTGATGTAAATTAAGATTAAGAAATACCTGCTTCATCCTGAGACATTTAAAATTTTCTTTCTGCCCTTCTATCTGGAACATTTAAAGACCAAGATTGAATGTGTCCATGCTGCTTTAGTGAGGAAATGAAGATTTGCATGTGTCCTATGAAAGCTATTCTGGGAGCCCTCCCAAAATATAGAAATAAGATTAGAATATCAGATTTTCCATACAGTCTTAGGCAGATCCTGTACAGTGCCTTCTAGCAAGCACAAAATGGTGTTCAGCTTCCATCTAATAAAAGCAGGTACTCCTGTCACCAAAGCAGAGGAAGGGATGTTTTCATCAAGGTTTGATACCAGGCAATAGATGCATGTGCAGAATCCGTGCTGTGTATGCCACATCCAGATTCCAAAGCTCCCTGTCATTAGATCTCAGTTTCCTCATTTACTCTACATTTATGTTTAAGCATCCAAGATTTTGGATCTCTACAAATAGGTTGTTCATGGGAGACTCCACGGGGATTGTGAAGAGAAATCCATAAAAGGCTTCATGTTGATACACCAAAGACTTCTGCATCAAAACTCTGCAGTATTGTTTGCTCAATAATCTGTTGCTCCTTCTCCCTCTCCATCTTACCTTCTCTACAACAACTTCTAGTGTGAGTGTCTATGCATGAAGACCTTCTGCAAACAGTATTATTACTCTTACTCCCTCAAGAAAGCTTAACCAAGCCCCCTTTGGCCCCCTATGGCAGGTACCTTATTTATACTAAATCACAAGGAAGAAAGTCCTGAGGACATGATACAGTCCAGATAGTCAAGCCATATTCAGGCTAAGTTAAAAATAGCACAGAAAGTTTGTTTTTCATCTTACCTGTGCTTTGACTTCTGGGTCTGGCAGTCAATTTTCAAATTAACACCCTTAGACCTTGATTCTTTAGACTCCTTTTAGATATTTACATTGAGAAAAACTGAGCTGATCCCTAGAAGCAATCACTTGTTGCATTTGGGCAACAAGCCGAGGTGAAGATCTCATCCACACACTGATATGGAATTCATAGATAGTGACAGGCATGAAATGAAACTAGATCTCTCCAATCCCATCTCATTGCCTAGCTATTACAACTTGCTGCCTCTGAGCTCAGTCTATGGATGGACAACGTTCAGCAAAGGAGTGTAAAAGAAAGGCAATTTGCTCCTATTAGGTTAAAATGAGCAAGGCACTACAGATTCCCATCGATGGTGATACATGCTGACAAACATTAAGTTTAATTAACAGGACCAAATTCTCCTTTAATTTATGCAAGTGAAGCTCTATTGGCTTCAGCAGAGTTAGCTCTGCTGCAATTGAGAGAAGAATTTGGCCCAGTGTCTGTAATAAATCATTAATGAGCATGTAGTAAGATAAGTTTTAATGATTAATTAACAATGTATTTTTTGGAGAAAAGTATTCTTAACATGCCCTTAATGTATCAAGTGATAATTACAATATTAAAAGCCTACTGATTAAAGCAATTAATTATATGCTTAATTTATTTACTAATTAAGCTTTAATATATGTATAGTTAAGTAATTGCTAATGAGTATTTCACATTTGCTAAACAGGTCTGGCAGTAATTACATGGGAAACACTATAAAATGATTCTCCTAGTGATTGTATAAAAAATATATAGCAACATTCTTGTGGATTTTTCCCTTTCTTTTGTTGCCTTTCCCCCCCCACCACATGAATTACTTGGCTTATATTTTTCTCCTTGGTGAATGAAATGTTTACTAGAATGTAAAGTTCATAGGTCTGAAAGGCCAGTGTTTCTGGACAAATCTGATGAAATACGCTTCTGAAGAACAACTCAGTCATACCCACATGTAAACAGCAATCTTCTCTCCTTGAGCACATGGTGCTAAAGCCTGCAGTTTTCTTAGTTTTGTATTCAGACCTTATTGAGGCAAAAATTCATGTGATGTTACTGAGAGTTTGGTATTCTTTGGTCATGCCAAGAACTTTTGGCTTGTGAGCTGAACTCATGTCTTTAATTCATACACAAAGTGGTGGAGAGATACACAACTCTCAGCCAGATCTAGGTTCCTTAAGTTATAGCATATGCAGTATCTGCTGTTGCAGTTCTTACTTTAAGTCTTACACTTTGTGCAGACAAAGCTGATGAAAGTTCTTCCTAAGCAATCAGATCACTTTTAGACATAACTGACCCCAGACAGTGAGCTCCGGAGATCCTCATTCATTTCAATTCCTACTGTGTCCTAAGTTAAACCTGAAGCCCAAGTTTCTGGTCCTTGCCTAAACCATACCACAAACTATAGAAGAAAAGATAACCCTTCTTCTTCTAACTCTGTGGTCCACACATTGCCTTCAGCCAGATATTACCCCAGTGTGGGTTCTGAAATGCTTGAAAATAAAAAATATCAGTGAAATACTGCATATAGAATGCTTTGGTGGAAACTGAACACCATGAAGAAGTGTTCAAGAAAGGCTTAGTTTATGGCTATAATTACTTCTTATTCTACTATGCAATATGATAAGTAAGCAAGGCACCTACAGCCTTGACATGTGGGAGAAGAGCCTAGTAACAAGATCTCTTTCAGTATCACTAAGGTTGGAAGAGACCTCAAAGATCATCGAGTCCAACCTGTCACCACAGACCTCATGACTAGAGTAGGGAGGACACTACTGCCCACTGCAGGCTTGAACTCACAGCGTTCCCATTAAGGGTCTTACGTGCTACCAACTGAGCAAGATGATCCTCATGCTTTTGGAGGATAAGGATCTTGAGATATTTAAGCAGTTTTCTTCACTTTTCTACGCTTATGCTTGCTTCCCTCACTTTAAGCATGCATGCATTTCTGCAAAATCCCAGCTGCTCTTTCTGCCTTCTCTGTTTGGAGCCTGGGGACACCTTTTACTCCCATTCTCCAGTTTTCTCTGTGCATAATTCTTAGTGCTCTAATTTGTATCTAGAATGTGAAAGTGCATGATGACCAAAGATACCTTCCTGGGAGAGCAAAATTAAATAGGTTAAATAGGTCTAAAATGCACATAAAAAGGTCTTAATGCAGTATAGTTCTCATTCTATGTATTAATGATGTGAGAGATGAACAGAACTTCACCAAAGCATGGGCTCTTCATAAACTCTTTATGTAGTCACTAGATCAGAAAGGGACTTGTATTTCCCATTAGAGGCATAGCAACATAGCAACATTTGTACTATGGTGGAAGATATCAGACAAAATCTGAAGGGAGAACTGTACATGGTTTAGTTGTTTAGGTGGGTTGGATTGGTTGATGGGTTGGACGCAAGGATCTTGAAGGTCTCTTCCAACCTGGTCTATTCTATTCTATTCTATTCTATTCTATTCTATTCTATTCTATTCTATTCTATTCATTGCAGCTAATTTCTCCTGTGATTTTTATAAATGAGATTTCCAGGGAAAAGATATTGTCCTTCATTATGATTTACTGTAATTATTCTAGATATGTCAAGAAGTCCACTGTGAAACTCCCACTGATTTAAACAAGGCCAAGATTTGAACTGCATAGGATGAGATGGTTCTGAGTAGTCCAGCCTTTGTGCCATATTCAGCTGCATGTCTCCCAAGCCCCTAAACACATGACCTAGAGATGATTGTCATCACTTCTTTTGAAGGAACAGCCTGAAAAGCTGGTCCAAAACTCATCACCTTTACTAAAGCAGTGGTAGTGATGGTGATGTTTACCCACATAATAAAAATGAGAAAAGAGGGAGCACAGGACAAACATGGTTGAACTGGAAGAATTGTCTGGCTTAAGACCTAAGACCTCCACTTGGCCAAAAATTAAGCCAAAGTGACTTTTGCTTGCTGATCACTGACATAGGTATTTGGCACTGGCTCTTATAAGTTTTGGAAATGAACTCAAAACAACTGCTGATTAAACTGGCTTGGCAAACTGAGAAGTTTTCCTCCATTTAAATTGAAGATCATGAGGCACAAAACATGTCCATCAATGTTCCCAGTTTAACATTACACTAAGCTTTTTAAAACACTCTACCCTAATGAGTGCAATGTTGGTAACAGCTTCCTCAGTACTCCAGGAGCAATACTGATGTGTGGCTTTATTGGAACAGATGCCTTTGAATGGAATGTTGGTTGGGATATTACTGTAGCTCTTTCTAGTCTATGTTCTCCAGAAGGTACGTAAGAAGCATGGGTCACTTATTCAGTGTATGGACATGAATTTATTGAAAATGCCAATTGTTTATTCTGACTTTTCTTTTGACCCTTTTGACCATTAAGTAGCATCACATATTTGGAATATGATAGCCAGGTCCTTAGACACCAGAAGCGACATTTACAGATTCACAGGTTGCATTGGGTTGGAAGAGACCCTCAAAGGTCAGCTTGTCCAACCCCCCTGCAGTGAGCAGAGCCACTTCCAACTAGATATTAAGTGCTGGGTCCTGCACTTGGGCCACAGCAACCCCATGCAACACTACAGGCTTGGGGAAGAGTGGCTGTGAAGCTTCCAAGCAGAAAAGGAAAGCTGGGGGTTGGTTCACATCTGTCTGAACATGAGCCACCATTGTGCTCAGGTGACTATGATAACCAACAACATTCTGGCCTGTATAAGGAATAGTGTGGCCAGCATGAGCAGGGAAGTCATCACGACCCTGTAACTTGGAAGTGGTTGTGGTGAGGTGGGTGTTGTTCTCTTCTCCCTTGTACAGACTGATAGAACAAGAGGAAATAGCCTCAACCTGCACAAGGGAAGGTTTAGACTGAATATTGAGAAAAAATTCTTTTGAAAGCATGGTCAAGCTTTGATATAGGCTTCCTAAGGAGGGGATGGAGTCCCCATCCCTGGAAGTGTCCAAAAATTGTGCAGACATGGCACTTTGGGACATAGTTTAATGGACATGGTGGTGTTAGGTCAATGGTTGGACTCGACGATCTCAGAGGACTTTTCAAACTGAAAGAACTGTATGATTCTGTGTTATTTCCACATTTCTTCTTTTTGAGTTTTGGATTTTTTTGGTCTTCACTAGTTTTAAGTGCAGCTATCAGTAGTTCATGAGGGAATTTTCTAATGTTTACATTTTTAGTGATTTCCCAATTTTATTTATTATTTTCTAGGGGATTAATGTAAAAGCTTGATGTTCACACTCAACATTATTATTTCCGGCTTGATTTAAATGTGTTAGCTAAACAGCCTCTGGTTTGTTTCTTGTAGAAAAAGCAAACATTCAAAGTAACCAAATATTTCACTTTGACTGGTTTACTAGTTATCAGATGGGGTCAGTACCAGGATTGTTTTTTTCCCAAAGGCAAGATAGTAGTTCTCTCATTGAGCAGAGCCAGCTTTTTTCCCTCCCTCTCTTTTTTGCTGCCAATTTCACTACTGATCTTGTGCAAGAAAATGTGCTTGTCAACAAAAATGTCAACCAAGTTTAAAAAGAATAGTCTGAGTAAAACTAAAAAGTAAATTATTTAAGTAGAGTTGTAGTTGAAACTTGAAAGAATTCTGTTTGGTGGTTTTCTTTACATCATTCTGCCAATGGAGGAGGAACTCTGAACTTCTAACTAGTGAAGCCCTGTCATAACTGGGGCTGACAGTTCACATTGAAAATTCTGTTTTCTTCTTTCCCAGGAAAGCAAGTCAAAGTTAAACCAACAAACTATTGTTGGCAAGTGCCTTACCTTTGTTCTGTGCTTCCTTATAAATTAGCTGCTTCTGTCTTCTAGTTTGCTTGTAAATGGAATTCCTAGAATTTAGGGTCTCACATTAGCTAGGTTATTTTAAAATGCTAATGTATCCTTTTAGACATTGATTGGGTTTAGACCATGTAAGAATCTGAATCAGAGAATGTTCACAAATAGTAATGATCAGAAAGGAAATACACTGTAAATTTGGATCAGTACAAGATGAATTCAGCTAGAAATAGTTACAGTTAAACATCAGTGAAATTAAAGCATTTACATGAACACATGAATGCAGCATCTGATCTATCAGTATGACACAATGAATTTTGTATTTGCTTATCATACTCCCACATCAAAATTTTCACTAAAAGAAAGCAAAAACACAAAACCAAGACTGGACCTTTGCACATTAGAGCTAGAATGTATTTAAATGCAAAAATTGTCTGAGGATCCTGTAGGATTGCTGCAATAGCATTCTGTGCGTGGAACTCTATAGTCATACTTTTTTTCTATATATCTATATATACATAACCTCTATTCTCTACTAATTGACTTATCAGTATATACTACAGTATATACATGGCCAGTTCATTAAGGTTAATTTGTTCAAAAATATTAGAAGCATTAATTTCTGGCTTATAGCTAATGGCTGCTCTCAGCCCGTGTCTTGTTTCATCATTAGTGTCAGCTAGATTATAACTCACACCCAACTGTTTTTACACTATCTAATAGAATCAATTGATGCAATGGTTGACAAGATGCTGTTTTGCATTTTGTCATCTCACTAATGCACATGGCTTAAAGGCATTGGCATCCATAATGTGGGGCAGTTTTGTAGGAGGCACAGAATAGGCTGAAGCTGCAAGGGCCATTTTCATAAAATATTAATGAAATTGAAAAATACACTGGGGTTGAAGGCTTGTCTGCTAAATGTAAGGTAAAATCTATTCTGTTCTGCTTTCTGATGACTGTAATTAGCAGCCCTAATTAAAAATTCAAACCTTGTGTATATTTGAAAGCATGAATCTTAGCTCTCATAGTGTTTATTTCCTTTACAAAGTATTTTATTTTACAACACTAATTGAACAGGATCCTTCCTAGCCTGACAGCCACAGCTGGCTGGAGCCAGTTTATGTATCCAGTCTCTCTAGACTACTTCCTTTTGTAAGCAATAAAACATCTTTAAAAAACATGTATATGCTCTCTATGAGCCATTAACTCTGTGTCACCCAGTGTGGAACTGGCCATCCGCACACATGCATTGTTGTTTCCTTCACTTAAAAGTGACCTCTTTGAAAAGGCAGCTTTTTTCTGATCTTCAATATTTAATGTGGATTTACTTACATTAAATGACCACCTTTCTTAAGGAGACTTGGCCCAATTCTGACATTATTTATGAACAGCATATGCTGTGCAAAACAACGGAAGGAATCACCATTAGTTCCAGTAGAAAAATCTACTTTTTATCATCACTTTGTGTAGTTATTTTGAAATTCATGGTCAAGATACTAAGGTCCCACCAGGGAATATAAGACTGCAACTCAAGTTGAAATTGATTAAAACCACATTACTCTCTGGAATCCAATGTACAGCAGAAAAGACCATGTGAATGGGTTAAGTTTTCACTGTTCTAGTTCTTCTTTTCTCTCTTTGCCACAGGAATGACTCTGAACTGTACCATTTCCTATTTTGCTTTCCATACCCCAGTAAGAAGAGAACACTGGAGTTTTAATATTCAGTATAATGTCCATAATCATAAGCAACATTCTCCCTCAGAATCTTGTCATTTTTTAATAGGTGGCCTTTCTAGCTCCTCATGTCAGACCAATGAAGCTGCAAGAGGAGGGGACAAGGTGGAAAAGGGTATTGGAAGATACTGTGGTTGGCTTCACTAACAAAATTTTTCCCTGATTTATGTGAGAAAATTAAATTTGATGATGCACCCTCTTTGTGACTTCAATGAGAGGTTAGTCTCAATAAGGAATGCTGGATCAGGTCCAAGGATTAGCAGGGGAAAAAAAAGAAAAAGGAAAAGAAAAAAAGAAAAAGAAAAAAGAAAAAGAAAAAGAAAAAGAAAAAGAAAAAGAAAAAGAAAAAGAAAAAGAAAAAGAAAAAGAAAAAGAAAAAGAAAAAGAAAAAGAAAAAAAGAGAGAAAAAAAAGAAAAATAAAAGAAAGAAAAAAAAAAGAAAAAGAAAAAGGGGGGGAAAAAAGAAAAAGGGGGAAAAAAAGAAAGAAAAAGAGAATAAGAAAAAAAAAGAAAAAGAGAAAATTAATCCTTTCCTGAAGAACATGGACCTGTGTGCTGGTAGACTCTGAAATTCAAAACTGGATGATATTTAGCACTAATTCCTAGCAAGAAAATCAGAGTTCAACCTGAAACATGCATCTGTTTGTAATGTCAGAAAGTTATTTAAACACTGACAGTATTTAAACTTCTGAAAGCTATTTCCATTCTGCATTGTAGTGCAAATGGAACTCTCCTAACAGTTTTAATAACTGGCTTCGAATTTTTTAAAATTTATCCTTAAATTTTGTTTGAAAAAGTTAGGTATGGATAGGTTTGGTGGGTTTTATGCTTCACATCTACCCTTTCACAATTTGTAATCAAGGTGCATGTAATCTAAAGGTTTTCTAAAACTCCTCCTTCCCACAGATCTACCTCCACAAAAGTTTCAGCTCAGAAAAGCATTGCATGTCCATGAAATATAATTTTTCTGAAAAATCACCGAATCACAGGATTTAGGGGATGGAAGGGACCTTGAAAGATCATCTAGTCCAACCACCCTGCCAGAGCACGATCACCTATACCAGACCACACAGGAATGCACCAAGGTTGGTTTTGAGTATCTCCAGAGAGGGAGACTCCACAGCTCCCCTGGGCAGCCTGTTCCAGTGTTCCATCACCCTCACAGTGAAAAAAAATTTCCTCATGTTTACATAGAATTTCTTATGCCTCAACTTTGACCCGTTGGCCCTTGTCTTGTCATTGGGACGTACTTATAAACATTAATGAGGTCACTCACTTAGTCTCCTCCAAGCTAAAGAGACTCAGCTCCTTCAGTCTCTCCTCATAAGGGAGATGTTCCACTCCCTTAATCATTTTTGTGGCTCTGTGCTGGACTCAACTGTTCTGTTCAAAATGGTCTGTTAAATGATTCTAAAAATCAGTGTGGTGACCACTGAACAACTTGGATGACATAATCTATGTTTATTACTGCCTGGGTTCTCCCTACGAGAGATGTCTTTCCTTCTCAGTGCTTTCAAGAATTCATAGTCTTGGACTGTGAGGCCCATCTGTTACTGGACTTGGGAAGGCACCTAGGGGGTTGAATACATGGTTCAGACATCTTAGTCCTTTGTTAGAATGAGAATGGGATTGGCAGTCTCCTCCTGCTTACATGCTCTAGTTTCCATGGAAAAGGCCAGAGAGAAGCTGCAGCTTGCTTTACCTCTCTGGCAGCACATGCTCTGGGACTTCTCAGTGGGTAAATCTGGAGGCATCCAGAGAGATTTCCAGTACGTCTGTCCTTAACACTCAGGCTTATTGCTTTCTCTCCTTCCTTTCACTTGCCTTTCTTGAATTTGAAAACATGTGCAGGTACCAATAATCATGTTGTGTGTTTTTCTGGAATTTCACAGAAGTTCCCTCCATCCTTTCTTAGCTTCTTACTGAAAAAACTCATACAACAGAATTCATGTAATTATCACCTTGCCTCCTAAAACACAGACTGTTTATAGGTGGCTTTTAGCAACCTAACCATGGGCATCTTAGAATAGAATAGAGTAGAATAGAATAGAATAGAATAGAATAGAATAGAATAGAATAGAATACATAGAATAAACCAGGTTGGAAGAGACCTTCAAGATCATCGCGTCCAACTCATCAACCAATCCAACACCACCCAAACAACTAACCCACAGCACCAAGCACCCCATCAAGTCTTCTCCTGAAAACCTCCAATGATGGCAACTCCACCACCTCCCCAGGCAGCCCATTCCAATGGGCAATCACTCTTTCTGTATAGAACTTTTTCCTAACATCTAGCCTGAACCACCCCTGGCACAGCCTGAGACTGTGTCCTCTTGTCCTGGTACTGGCCGCCTGGGAGAAGAGACTAACATCTGTCTGTCTACAACCTCCCTTCAGGTAGTTGTAGAGAGTAATAAGGTCACCCTTGAGTCTCCAAGAATAGAATAGAATAGAATAGACCAGGTTGGAAGAGACCTTTGAGATCATCGAGTCCAACCTATCATCCAACACCATCTAATCAACTAAACCATGGCACCAAGCACCCTATCAAGTCTCCTCCTAAACACCTCCAGTGATGGTGACTCCACCACCTCCCTGGGCAGCCCATTCCAATGGTCAATCACTCTTTCTATGAAGAACTTCTTCCTAATATCCACCCTAAACCTCCCCAGGCACAGCTTGAGACTGTGTCCTCTTGTTCTGGTGCTGGTTGTCTGGGAAAAGAGACCAACCCCTGCCTGTCTACAGCCTCCCTTCAGGTAGTTGTAGAGAGCAAGAAGGTCTCCTCTGAGCCACCACTTCTCCAGGCTACGTAACCCCAGCTCCCTCAGCCTCTCGTCATAGGGCTTGTGCTCCAAACCCCTCCCCAGCTTTGTTGCCCTTCTCTGGACACCTTCCAGCAAGTAGCAAGCAAGTCTCCCTTGGTAGTCAAAGGGTGCATGGCTGGACTGAATAGTTCTTCTGAGAATGCTCTCTCTCTCACCATCTAAAAGGAAATTCGTTTAAAATAAACCACAAACTTCTAGATGACCACAGGCAAATGTGGTATATCCCACATTAATGTTAATAATTTGGATGACAGCCAGTTTTCCCTCTCTCATGACAACTGAATAGTCCACTAAACCTTTTAGAGTTCACTACACCTATGGAGGGCCTGTTCCTATAAATATCCTATGCCTCACTTTCTTGCAGAATCTGAAAGTCACCAAAAAATGAACAGTCTAAAGCCAAGACTAGACCAGCAGACTGGGTAAACTGTGAGGTTTTCACTAGGTTTTTTTACATCTTAAAATTATTAATTGTTAACTGGAGTTGAACACAGAACTGTCTTGAGCTTTCTGAAACCATTTCATGCAGGAGAAAAACTACAATGGTCCAGAGACCATGTGTCTAAAACTCAGACCCAGTACAGTAAAAAGACAGGTATGCAATGTAAGAACACAAGAAATAGTAATTCAGTAGTTTTAAGAAAACACAGAGCTATATAAGCTAAAGGATGCAGCAATGTTATGAGTTACCTGATGCGTTTATTATTTGTTTAGTAAGTTGGATTCAAGAGCCGTTGGTTGGGTCTGACACAACACTGTTGCAGGCAGTTTGCAACCTAGAGAAACACATGATAGTCAGTGTCCCAGAGAGCTTGTTAGCTACGGTGTTTACATGATTATTTACTGATTTTTGGAAGAGGTGGCTGCCCCTGTAGAATTCTGCTCAAGTATTTGTATGTTTATTTTTTCTCACAAATGTTGTCATTAATTTTTATTTTAACCTTTAGTTTAATACATAACTGAAGTTTCTATGTTACAGTGGGTTTTGACAAACAAATCACGGAGGAAACCTACCCCCCTTCCTCCCCCCCATACTATTCTCTTTCCTACAGAAAATTCTTTTGAGTCACATTCACAGTACAGAAGCTAACATTGAATACTATAATAAAGACAGAACAACATATTTCTCAGTTAAATTCAAAAGAAGGGGCATATTGAAATCCATTGGAGTAGGACCTCCAAAATAAAGTGTTTTAATGCTGTGGTTTGATGTGATGAAGCTTAACATTATCTTTAACAAAATACACTTTGCTCACATGACTCATCTTTGCTCATCTGTGCCGTTGGCAGTAGAGTGATCTAATACTTGCTTTGGTGCATTTCACATAAGTTAAGTTTTAGAATAGGGACTTTGTGTTTGTGGGGGGTTTTTTGCAATGAGGGAAGGATAGAGCAAAAGATCAGTAACATCTAGTAGATTTTAAATTATGATTCAGAGATTGAAGTGATTACTTTTAAAGAGTCATAAACTGATATATTGCTGAATTTGTCTCTTCCCTCCCTCGAGCTGTTAAACCCCCAGCTATTGCTTTCACTTCAGATATAAGTTATATCATTACTTCTCCTCTCTCCAGTCAATGAGAGCATATTCCAGGCAAGGACCAACTGAAAACGAGGCGAGCCTTTTAGGAGTATTTTCAGTCTGTCCTCCTTTTGCAGTTTTTTCTCATAACAGGACCATGGCTAATAATACCATTGCACAAACAGCAGATATGAATCATGAGTTTTAATAATGTTCCACACTCGCACATGCAGATGGATAGCGCTAAGGATGAGCAAAAGGGAGGACTTGAACTGTTGACCTAAGCAACTTAACAGGGCCACCAATTCAGTGCTGACATCTACCTCCAAGCCACATTTGAAGGTGCTGTCCCTAGTATTTATGAGATCCTCTATTAATAGGATTAATATAGGGGAAGGTGGGAAGCAAGACCTCACTACCCACAGGTGAATAGGGGAATAGTCATATATACACTTGTTATGATTCATACTCTTATGTCAGAGAGTGGAATTGGTTGTTATCTCCTATTTAAACCACAGAGCAAGGTCTGTTAGGACAGGCAGAAAGTGTTGATCTCTCCATCCTGAATCACATACACCATGCTTTCTTATTTTCTCTCTTATTTTCTATACAGAGATTATGTCTACTTGCATATGCACATATAGAAACTAATTCTGTGGCATAATGAAAATCCTTGGGAAAGTTTTTTCCTTACTTCTGTAATGTAATCATCCAAAGAGTATTGACTATAGCTCTGGTTTACAAATCTGTGCAGTAAGTGAGAAAGCAAAGAGGCTGTGGAAAGGTTTTCATATTTTTTTCTGATGGAAAGAAGTAATTTTTCTATACTTGGTCAGACAGGCTGAGGAATTGTTGATAAGTGGTTTTGGTTAGCTTGGTCTGATGAGAAAACAGTGTGCTCCAGTTACACAATTTCTGTGCTTGTATCAGGAGAAATAGGTAACTGAAAACAGACCACATAGATGGTGAAAGTATCTACATATAATCTGTATACCTAATACTTTGCAACCTGTCTATTCAATTGATTACACATTTCCTTACTGTAGATTATGTTTTCAAACTCTAACATTTACAGTTTCAGTGCATACTCAGTCATCTAATTTAAAACCTTAAAATTATATGTTATTTACACCCCCCCCTCTCCTCTCCAAGCCTCTCCTCTCCAAGCCTCTCCTCTCCAAGCCTCTCCTCTCCAAGCCTCTCCTCTCCAAGCCTCTCCTCTCCAAGCCTCTCCTCTCCAAGCCTCTCCTCTCCAAGCCTCTCCTCTCCAAGCCTCTCCTCTCCAAGCCTCTCCTCTCCTCCTCATATTACCATGATAACAATTCAGAACACTTGCACCTCTTCACAATGATATGAGTGGTAATGATTACAGGTGTGAAGTTCAAATAAAATTCCCTGTTTATGATCACTTTTTAAAATCTTCAGAGCTATGTCCACTACATGCACTCAGCTGCATAACAAAACCTGAAGCAAACCAAAAGCAACAGCAGCAAAAGCAATGCAGGAACACTGCTTTGGAGTGCATATGGGCAGGAGGGAGAATTATAAATGAAGCCTAATACAAGGCTTGCTCTATCAGGAGGGGCTCTGGGTGGTAAAGTAGCCTTTTCACATTCACTCCTTATATCATATATTCCTACAGATCTTTCCTTCTCTCCCTCCAGGGTTTACTCTTCCTCCCACTACCCTTTTCTTCCTCTTCCCCACCTCCTTCTGCCATTTACGGATTTTGATTGACAAGAGTTAAACGGCACGCAGCCAGCCCGTAAAGCAGCAGCTGGGGTTGGCATTCCTTCTATGTAGGCATATAGGGATAGCTCAAAACACACCACCCTGTGATAAATCAGCTTCCCAGATGCCTGGAACATGATGTGACTGGATAATGCTGTGTGTCTGTTTTGACCCAAAAGGTGATTTTGCTTAGACTGTACCTTCCTTTCTACTGCTCCTAGCTCCCTCCTGCTTTTCAAGACATCTGTCTGTCACTTGCACAAGTGCGTGTCAGCCAGGGTGGCTTTTGGTTCTTCTGGCACATTGACCCTGCTCCTGCTCACATCTCCTGTGGGCAGAGGCAGCCATGGCACAGAGCAGCTGGCCACATCTGGGACTGAATCCCTCTAAGTGGCCAGCACAACCCTACCTTCCTGCTGTAGGGTATGAATAACTCTCACTAAAGTCCACAGTAGTTACTCACATCCCACAAGAAGGAAACAGGGCCAAACCTCTCTAAAACGACTGGAAAGAGACCTGTAAATTTCCTAACAGTGTGGGCAGATAGGCTTAGCAGGGAGAAACAGTATTGTGCATATGCACCCAGGCTGGTACACATGGAGTACCGCTCCGTTGTTCCAAGGTTATAACAACCAGTGCACAGTCTGTTCAAAACAAAACAAAACAAAACAACCACCCACAAGAACAAATGGAAGCAAAAAACTAAACTTAAAAAAACAAACAAAGAACTTTTAAAAAATGCTAATGTAGTTTAGAAAGAAAGCAATAATTGTGCTAATCCGTGTTGGTTTACTAAGGAAACACATTGATTTCACAGGTTTTTAAACTGCTTTGGCCATCTGTCATAAAGTAGATCTCTATGAAGTAATAAAACGTATATCCTATACTATTGAGTGTTGTTTGATGCTTTCAACCCTGCTTAAATCTTGGTGAGAATTTGGGGGATGAATCATAGAATCGTTAGGGTTGGAAGGGACCTCAAGGATCATCCAGTTCCAACCCCCCTGCCATGGGCAGGGACACCTCACATTAGATCAGGTTGCTCAGAGCCACATCCAGCCTGGCCTTAAAAATCTCCAGGGATGGGGCTTCTACCACCTCCCTGGGCAACCTGTTCCAGTGTCTCACCACCCTCACAGTAAAGAATTTTTTCCTAACATCCAATCTGAATCTACCCATTTCTAGGTTTTTCCAATCCCCCTAGTCCTACCACTACCTGAGACCCTAAAAAGTCCCTCACCAGCTCTCTTGTAGGTCCCCTTAAGGGCCACAATTAGTGTACAGACTGTTTCTGCCTGGATACTTGCAAAGTTGTTTTAGCTTCCCAGAGAAACACACACACATACCTTTCAAGACAAATAGGCCTGTCAGTAAATTTTCAGCTTAAATTTCTGAAAGTTAAAATTTTGCTACAAGTATTTTAATAAAATCATCTATCTAAAAAGAGTGCTTAATAAAATCAGTGTAGTAGACAGCTTAGGCAGGGATTTTTTGAAATAAAACTCACCTAACAAATATGTGAGGTCAAACCTTTCAAGTATTCTGCTATATGTTTTACACTAGCTACTGTATTCACTGAGTCACACAGCCTGAAAGTCCACTGGACCTTCATGAAATAAACTAGTGAATGGGAACCCACCATCAGGAAAGACCTCCTGTTCCAGCTCAATGGCAAATCTGCTCCATATGTTAGGGATGCTGTGGCTGTATCATTGATATTTTTGCAGAATTCCTTTTGCAGAAGTAGCCAAAACAAAAAAGCATCTGGGAATAGAGTAATGAAATCCCAGCCTACTTGAAAAGTCTGGGGAACCCAAACAGGTTTAGCTATCACCTCCAGCTTGGTGACCCTCCATGTCTTAACTGCAAGCAGGAGCAATGTGTAAATTACTGCCTGTCTTTTTAAAAAGACTAAAGCTAGGTATGTTTTTGCCCTGGTTTTGTAAAGTGCAGGGATACACATGTGAATAATGGCTTCACCATACATATGTGTCACATCTACCAAAAGCAGCATCTGGGTTTAAATGATCAGGAAGAAAATCAAATCTGCTGTCAGAGCCTGGAGGTCCTTGCAAGAGCTTATGGAAATCAAATGAGGTTTATTGAATACCCATTCTAAATAATCTATTTAATTTGCAACTTTCAGTTTTAAAATCAACACGCACAGCTGGTGGGCCAGATTCACGGGTATGCTTTGGCTGCGCTGCAGTGCTTTGGTGATGCAAAGCATCTGTAAACTTGGATTAACTGGGCTTGTTGAAGTTGATTCCCTGTTGGGTTTACAGCTGCTTCACATTGCCAGGGCAGTGCAGAAAGTAAAAGTAGACTGGCCTATCCATTCTCACTGGTGTAACACACAGGTGAGTACACAGGACAGTCAGGAATCAGGGCCACTGGCAGTAAACAAACATTTATAGTGGAAAACAATTATCTAATGGTGCTGTAAGGAAAATTTATCTTTGTGGTGTGCAATTGAGGGAAGGGAAATCAAATGAGCAAAACTTCTCCGGAATATTTTTCTCCAGTTTTAGGTACAACCACAGAGTTTCCTGCTTACTGGCATGCTCAATGCTGCTACTTAGCCAGTTTAAAGCAAGAATGATGGATCACAACAGGAATTCGCACCAGAATGTGTTGTCATTACATTTTAACTCTTGACTGCGTCTAGGAGCAGTTTCTGAAGAATTTCAGCATTCCTGTTCTTCCAGGAATGTCTTGTTAATAGATCTGTATGTTTTATGAATGGAGACACACAGAACAAATGGCTTCTAGCGGACAAGGACAGAAGGTGAATGCAGGAAAAAGTCATGTGCCATTCCATGGCAAAGGGCAAATGTGTTGGTACATACATTAAAAATGAAGTAGCAGTGTGCTGTGTGGGTATATACATTTTAGTTTAACTCTGAGTACATGTTTCAAACTGCGGCATACTCTGCTTGGCTTTTATTTACGTTCAGTAGCTGCTGCTTCATAAATAGCATCTGACCTTACTAAAATTTAGTTGCAATTTCCTCACTGCAGGCATTAGGTCACTCATTGTTAATGAGCATGCCAGATAATAGATGTTAACTCCAGCATTTCACAGTGTTTCAGTAGAGTGCATTCCCTAGCAATGAACACAAAGTGTCACTGTGACCACATACTAATAATTCCAAGAAATATAGAAACTTTTGCCTAATTTTTAATTTATTTACTTGTCATGTGTGTGCTCATTTGGAACTTCTGGCATTAATTATCTCTGCTCCAAGTTGGGCCAGTGTGGAATTCTAATTATCTTCATTTTTAGAATTCATATCTCTGAATTCTCAGTGTACTTTGGAGCTGAACTCTGGGCTGTATGTAATTAAGACAGAAAAGAGATACATAGTAATTTTGTACATTTCAGTTGCCTTGCCTTGTGTCCCTTTTGTAGAATAATGAACAGTGGAGAAGGAAATTGGTCTGTCAGATTCAATCACAACCCAGTGCCCTGAGCTGCTGGTCATTAATGCTTCCTATAATTAATCGATGTGCTGCCAGAGCTGCTCTCTTCGAAATGGTTAAAGATGAGAAGCAACAACAGATTTGGCAGCATGACTGGGACAGAAAATGAGGACATCCACAGGCTTGGAATTTCCTTGTGTTAGGGAAGAGACAAGCAAAAGAAAAAAAATGCTTAGAGGAAAACTCTGCAAAGAAGATACCCAACTGTGCCCTCTTGGTAGAGAAGGAAGAGACCAGTTCTTTCCTCCAAAGTGACTCCTTAAAATGACTAAGCAAAAGATTATTTCTACAAGAAGGAGCAGTATGAATGCTAGACACCCACAATTAGATTCAAACCATTAGAACAGCCAACATGAGAGGTAAGAATTTGAGAAGAATCAGAATTTCTACCTCCAGTTATGATCAGAAACCCTGAACTACCAAAAGCTATCGGTGCTGATAACAACATTCAAGACAGCAGATCATTTTGACCAAATTGGAAACATACCAAAACTAAGGAAAGTTTTGTAATAACATAGCTTTTGAACCATGTCTATAAGTAGCTTTTGAAATTATTAAGTGAGCAAACAGAAAACAATGTCTGAGCAGGAAAAGAGAAAGGTGATTTATGCCTAAAACACTAGATGTGCAGTTTGTTCAGTGGCTTTTATTGGCATGAAACTTGACAGCTGAAGGTTAGCTAGAAGTGTGCTCACAGAAAAGAATAGAAGATAGCAAGAACAGGTACATGATATACCAGAACTTTTCTTATTAGACCTCAAAGAAGCAACTTATACCTTTGCGCTGTTGTCCAGAAAAAGAATATATCTTAATGGTCAAAGCAGACTATTAAGAAAGATACTGTACAGTCTACACCATTTGGGGCCTTTCAGATCTTTCAGCAAAATGATAATACAAAGGTCTATAGTGATTTGTTCCTAGGAGGTGTAAAGTATTTTTGGGCAAGTTCTATTTTGACCTAATTTATTGATCATGGAAAAAATAAAGTTATATCAAGTCTAAAGTTAAGCTAAAATAGTTCTAACAAAACTGTGATGGATCAGTCCTTGTCTTGAAAACTCAGCAAGGCAAAAGAAAAAGAGTTAGAAAGCTTGAACTGGAGTTAGCATTGACAGAAATATATTCAAGATAGGGCTGTGTTAACTTTATCAGTCTGAATGTCAGTTGTTTCTAGTCTAAGCTAGACATTTATGTGCTCAAAAAAAAAAAGTTGGTGGAAATAAATAGGTATGTCGAAGGTTAGTTCATTCCTGGTACTTTGAACAGATACTTTTGGACAGAAGGTGCATCTTTCTCTACCAAGAGAAAAAAACTGGGTCAACTGAATCCCATCTTCTCTGAATTTTCAGGGAGTTCCTCTCTGACTTTTGCTAGTTTTGCTTTGATTCAGCATTTTTGCCTTCTTTCATATCAAACAGATTTTATTGATAGGGACAACAACTGATGTTTATTTTCAGAAAAAGTGTAGTGCTTCCCAAAACAAAGATAGTCAGAACTGGATACATAATCCTTCACATAGTGATTTCATTTGTTGTTTTTTTTTTTAACTGCAAAATAACTTTTACCAGTAGTTTGTTTTATTGGAGCAGAATCGGGAGAGTGAGTCAAAGGATTGGACCCATGGGGTAACAGATTCTGAGAGATACTTTATTTTTAGAATAAAATATCTAAAAAAGATGTGTCTGGACAAGAACAAATTCTAAAACTTCTTGCTTAAGACAGTTCCTCTTCCAAGTTTAAAACATAGGACTATAGAAGTTCTTGTGAAAGATCTAAGGATTTACTTTGAAATAGAAAAAAATAGAATAGAATAAACCAGGTTGGAAGAGACCTTTGAGATCATCGTGTCCAACCCATCATCCAACACCATCTAATCAACTAAACCATGCAACCAAGCACCCCATCAAGTCTCCTCCTAAACACCTCCAGTGATGGTGACTCCACCACCTCCCTGGGCAGCACATTCCAATGGCCAATCACTCTCTGTATAAAGAATTTCTTCCTAACATCCAGTCTAAACCTCCCCTGGCACAGCTTGAGACTGTGTCGTCTTGTTCTGGTGCTGGTTGCCTGGGAGAAGAGACCAGCCCCCGCCTGTCTACAACCTCCCTTCAGGTAGTTGTAGAGAGCAAGAAGGCCTCCCGCGAGCCTCTCTTCTCCAGGATAATATAAAAACTTGAGAAAGGAATGTATGTTTTTAATGACCATTCCTTAAATATGCTACTTCTTTTGATAAACAAAGAAGAAATGGTCCAAACTAACCCAGTATTTTGTGAAATACTAAGGCCAAACTTCTCCTCACCCTGGAGAATCAGACTTATTCACAATTATTATGCCAACTTACGTACCTCTGAACAAATATTAAAATCCAATTCTTTCATCAGCTGTGGAACAGCGGCAGCTACAACTGACACAAGAGCAGAAAGAACTGTTGCAGATTCCCAGGACAGAGAATGAAATTAAGGAAACAGTATTTGTGCTGGAAAGCGGGAAAGCCTACGCCCCCAATGGATTTGCTGTGGAATTTTTAAATACATTTGAAAGTGAAATCATATCAGGCTTATAGGACTATGTCACCAAGCTTTTGAGAGAGGATCGCTCCCAGACTCCCATAGGGAAGCAACTGTCTTTCTGCTTCTCAAACTGGATTATGATCCTCTGGAGGGGATAGCCTTTCGATAATTAAGGTTACAACCATGGTCCCATTTTACAGCTGATTTTGATCTTCCATATGAAACTTCTATTTGACTGCTCAATAAAGCCACACAAAGTAACCAGAGTATCTGCTCCAATCTTACATAAATATACATTAATAACTCATATTTCTAGCCACAGTTACAAAACCACAGAGATGCACAATTTTTTTCTGTCACCAATGAATAATACAAATGTCCTTTAAACTGTTTTAAAAGCACTTTTCTTGAGAAACAGCTATCTTATATTTCCAGATACTATCCTACAAAAAAGGAGCAAGAACATTTTGAGTTAGCTGTAATATGTTTAACTTTAAAAAAAAAAAATCCCCTCCAATAAAAAACAAACCAAACCAAACAAAACCCAATGAACTAAACCAACACAAACCTGAATAAAGAAGTTATATTTGTCCAGACTAAATGCTTCTTCACTAACTTGAGCAATGATAATGGAAAGGTTGAATTTTAACTCTGTATTAACGTATGTAAAAGAAACAGTGAGCGTAACTGTAGCAGTATCCAGTAATTCCCCTTAGTCATTAAAAATATTAAGCAGAACAATATTCTCCCTTACCTTGCCTCAAAACTATTGCCTCTTAATAAAAAAGAACAAGATTTAGCACTTTCTTTCTAATAATTATGCACTGCACCTCAGGCTGACAAGCCTCATATACAGTCCTACCTTCACGTAAGACGACATATCTGCCTCTTATTTTTGGTGGCTACAAGAAAAAGAGTCCAGGACCCCACACCTTTCATTTATAAGAATTGTGCCATAGAAGCACATGTCAACAGGAAAGATTTGTAAGAATTTACCAAAGACCACCCTGCCAGCACATGGCACAATGTCCTGAAGCATTTTAAAGCAGGCCAGAGTATCTCTTTTTTGTCCACTTATTAACAGCCTTCATCTCCCTGAGGCCCTTGGAGGCAACCTCTATTAATTGTGGAATGATTCTGACATGATGACTCTCAAGGATATTTGTAATGAAAAAATATTTAGGCCCTTTGAGAGATTAGCGTAATATAAGTCATACACCAAAACAACACATTTGTAGATATTTACAAATAAGACATTATCTGTGGGAGATAAATTGAGGAATTTTTTGTACCCCTGAGTTCATTCTCTTCAAATACTAGCTTTTAATTATGGATAAAGACTGTGAAAGGAATCTACACTTGATATCCTTTTAGGCTGAATAAATTCAGGGGAGATAAAAGCTAAGATCAAGTGCAAAAGCGATCTGGATCAAGAATTCTCTGATGAAGAATGGATTGAGATATGTAATCAAACAAAAACAACTTCCATTAGTGTAAGACACCAAATGTTTATATTTAATGTTATTCATGGAATATGTATGACTACAGAAAGTATGCACAAAGTAAATAGTGACACTGATGATATGTGTATAAAATCTTATTTTGAAAAGAGGCCTCAGCATGTGTGATAGGACTCAAAGCACTCAGCAACCCTGGCACAAGGTTGCAGAATTTGTCAGGGCTAACCTACAAGTTTGTAAGTTTCCTGCATTACCTTGGCTCATCATCTGACCTATTTTTAGACAGATACAACAAACAAGTTTGTGGACATTGTGCTGCCTGCCAATAGGACATTTATTGTGAAGCGTATGCCAAACATCACTGTCTCACTTTGGGGTGGTGGGAATAGTCAAAGCTGGCAGAAATATTCCATCTAGAAAAAATACATTGGTAAAATATTAAATGCTACAAGAATGGAATTAAAACAGAAACTGATCTATGGACTACAATAACCTTCCATGTCCATAATAAAAATAACTAACTAAATAAAAAACCCATGTAAAATAAAATAAACCCATACATACTTTAAGACAGCGTTGTTGTGAAAATACTTTTTAGAGTCAGCCCTATACATTTCCTATATACTAAATTCCATTTCCTGTATTTGCACCTAAAAAAACCCCTTGGTCTTCATTGTTCCAGACATGCAGAAATAATGGCAAGATTTGAGAGATGTGGTTTAATTTGTCTGTGACTTTATTAACTGAACTCACCTGGGAATCATTCAGCAATAACATACTCAGGTGCAGGTCATCATTTCTTCTTCACTTGTTTCCACATATTTGGGGAGAGCTGTCACTCATAGCTGGGACCCCACTGCCCTCTCCTATGAGGAAGGTTAAGAGGCTGCAAAGAGGATGCTGCCTACTTGCTGCAAGAGCTTCTTTTCTTTTGCCTCTTTAGCAAGCAGATGGTCTTTGATTTAGTTCTAACTATGGATTATCAAGGAAGCAGATATCCTGGGGAACAGACACAGGCACTGGTCACCTACCACCAGGAAGCACTAGCAATTAGCTGGGCTGCTGTGTCCAGGTTCCCAGATAGTTAATCATTCTTACTTTGGCCAGAAATAAACATAAGGAGGTGGAGCACTCACCCCTGGATGGTTTATGTATCCCATAGACTGCTGTTTGTTTTTAGGAGTGCTTAAGAGTAATTCCCATTCCTGAACACATCTTGCCTCTTCAAAGCTCCTGGGTCTTCAGGTCTAGCTCGCTTGTTCAGACCTCTTGTTCCGATAGCACACATCCTCTGCCACTCATACAAACATCCTTACTTACAGCACTACCTTTCAACTCCTTTCTCTCTTTCCCCAGCCCTTATACAAAGTGCATGGGAAATAGCTTCTGGCATATAAACCTCCTTTCAGGGGAATCCTATTGAACTGGTTAATGGATTATCCAACATCAAGACCCACCTCCCATCACTTAATTTGTCTTTAATAATAAATAAGTACTAGCGAGGAATGAGGAGTCTGCTGTATCCCCAGCTGTCTTAGTCAATGCCTGAAATCTTGCCAGTTTATTAAGAATGAGCAGAGATACCTGCTCTGTCTCTAACATGCACAAGGTAGTTGAAGGATGGGAGTGAAGGAAGAGCAAGAGTTTCCTATTTCTTACACTGCCAGCTCTCCCACTCAGCTTGTGACTTGTACATGTTGGGTTATATATGTTCTTAAATCAACCTTTCCTGGAAATAAAAGCAGGCTAAAGTGTCTACCAGAAAACAGACATTAACAAAAGACTAAGCCCCAGGTCACGTTTATCCAGTATCTCATAGGGAAAGGACTAACAGTACCCCTTTAAACACCAGACCATGGGTCTGTAACCTCTACTTTATGGACACAAGTGCTTCAGTTTACCAGGTGCTGCCTGAAGCTCCACTGCTGTTCCACTTCTTTCAGTTTTAGTGCTCAAATTTGACAGAGATTAGCTCTATCGTTTTCTTTTCCCAGGGCTCAATTTGTATGTCTAACCACAGATGTCTATAACCATTTGAGAAGTTCTGCTCCAGAAAAGCAAAGGATTTCTTGTACCATATATGCAAATCCTTAAGAGGATTTACTCAACACCAGAGGGTGTCTTAAATGTACTAGATAACTCTATAGGCATCTGACTCAAGACTCTGCTGTCAACAAGCCCTTAAACTTTACCAAGAATTGCATTATCTTCTGCTCTGTTCTCTGGATCTTCATCATTGCTCTGCTCAGCCATGGCTTGGTTTCTCCAGTAGTGGAGAACCAGTAGTGGGTATCTCTTTATTAAGATTTCAGTAAGTTTCTTTGTATTTCTCCAGTAGTATTGATTACAAAATAAATCTTTTACTTGATTCTCAGCTCAAAGACAAGCTATCATCTATGGGCATGAGCATCTGGCCATATAACCATTCCATGTAAGAAAAACTCTCTCAGTGGTCCTGTCCCCTCACTATATATATATCTCTTCCCACCCCCACCCCCCCCCCCCAGAAGAGTCCTAGATACTGAAATGGTGACATTTTACTGACTTTTACTACATTCACTCCAGTTTCTTATTTCATCACCTTCTCAGCTGCCATGAGGCTCATCCCTAGAAGATGGTCATTCACAGAATAGTGACTATAAGGGCTGGTACATTTCTACCTCGTCCATCCCACACAAGTAAAGGGAACAAAAAGCCCTGTTAATGTCTGCATTTAAGCCTTTTGTCTGTGCACATGGAAATTTTTTTCTTCATCTGCTTCGGGCTTGCTAATGTTCCTGAAGCCAGTTTCCTGCACACATACCTGCACAGTGAACAAAGAAAAATGCTCAGCTGAAGTATCTGCCATTCTGTTTCTCTTCCAACTTGCCCACCTCCAAGGAAAGTTTCCACTTAATTTCTTGAGTCCTGCTGCTATTGGGCCAAGGCCACCAATTCCCTTGCTACATACCCACAGTGGGGTTCACCTAACTCCTCAGCTTATCTTGTAGGGGAAGACTGATGCCTAATGCAAGGAATATTTGCATCCATATGCAGTTAGCAAGTTCCTCTACTGCATCCTTGTAGGTAGTTCTTATATACACTGAGCACAGTTTGTTTATCCTCTTCTGCTCCTTCCTTCTATTCCTCAGCAAGACCTCAGCACAGGCAATAAATCCCTTTCTTCCCATTTTTGTTAGACAAACTCTCTCCATCCACATTTATGCTCCCACTGAAGCTAACTGGAGATTGGTCATTTATATAAGCCAACAGGGAATGTGAAAACTAAGAGCAAAGCCTAATGAAGCTTGGAGAGAACAACCATGTTGTGCCTAATTGCATTCAGGATTCTTCAAGCATTTCCCCTCCATAACTCACATTGCAACAGCAAATTCATTGGAGAATGCTCTGCTGACTGATGTACCAGTTAGATATTACATATAGGTTTCCATTTAGTGCAGCCTCCTGACCTGGACATTTGTGATAGAGAGAGCAAAGATGCACACTGGCTTAACAAGAGCCAGTTTCAAAGCTCATTGAAATGGAAACTTTCTGCTGATATCTGTCAAATTTTGATCAAGATCCAGAGCAGACATTTGCAATTGACACAGCTTTGCTCACAGTTTATTCCCTCACAGGAGGTTGAGGTTGTGGGTTTTTTTTTCCTGAATGATTGTGAGAGAAGGTGGTTTGCTTCCGCCTCTGAGATCTTTAGATCTGTTTAACTTAGAGATTGGCTAGGAATTTGCCAGAATGAGATGACTAAAATGCTGCACTTGTCTACCAAAAGTACCAGAGAGCTCTGAAGAAATTCTTAGGGGCTTCCAATACCTATTGGTATTGGAGATCTCCATGGCATTCACAATGTACAATAAATAAGAGAGGTCATTCCAAGAGACTACAATAAAGCGCTCACAACTCACAAGTAAATACTATACAACATGATCTGCTGCATTACTACTCCCATGCAAAGATATTGGTACCATAGTCAAAAAACCTTTATGCAGTAGATAATGGCTGACCCTACAAATATAAAATGATTTTGTTGATCTTCTTGAATTATTTTTCTGGAAAATAAGTGTTGAGAACTCATTTCCAAAAGATAATAAATAGAAGGCAGCTACCTTCTTTTTATGTTTTGTTTTGTTTTGAAATAATGCTTAATTCCTGGTACATGAGTTAAACAGATAAAACTGCCAGCAGCTGATCACCACCAAAACACTTCACAGTTGCATGATAAAATGTAGACGATAACATTGCAGGGCTGTAAAACAGGGTTGGAGAAATGTGGGCATGTACTGATGACAAATTTGCCTTTAAATCTTCTTTGCTAATATTTATAGGCATGAAATCTTAAAGCACCTTTAATGTGCCTATAATCCTGCCCATTTGACAGCTTTTACATAATTTTCTAGGGAAAGGTGACCCGATCATCCCAGGCTGTTGACAGTGCAGCTGAAATGGCCCTCCAATAAATGAAGCAGGATTATCCAGACACTATGGCAAACAACAGCTCATAATATGCATCAAGAAATTTCCATAGCACATCGGATCTTTGTCTTCAATGACACACGGATCATGACGGGATTTCAAGAATACATTTCCCTAGATACTTGATAAGTTTTAATGTAGAAGTATAGCATAAAATGCTTCCTTCAGATAGGTTCTGTTTTCCATATTAGAAAGAAATTGCTTTCAATCTGGAAAACTAGAGGCACATTTTTTAGCTGAATTACCATGTTTACTCATACTGCTTAGTGTAGCTGTGTTCCCTGACACTTTGAATGTATTTTTGAGTTTATTCAGTTAAAATTATAAAACATTACAAGAGCGTGGGTTTTTTTTCTCTCTAGTAAAAGTCACTATTGACACTAAACAAGTCTTGATGAAGACTATGGGGAAAAAAACATGCAGAAGTTTTGCCAAATCTCTTATGGTTCTCTATAAAAACACCTCACAAAATATGAGCTGTATGACTCCCAGGTTTACAAGGTAATGTCAAGAAAAGGTTTTGATGCCTGCTGTCAATTCATATCAAAGGTGTCATGTGCTATAAATTTAGTTTGCATTGGGGTAATTATCAGTGGCATGGCCAGATTGTATTAATACTTCTGTTCCTGTTGCTTAGCCTGGATACTTAACAATCTGAATGCCACAAAATATCAATACTGATGTTTTATGGCACCATGCCAGAGCAGCCTGAGGACAAGCAAGGTAGAACTGGATGACAGCTTTTGTCCAAACGTGGAGTTTGTTTGGTCTCATAAGACATTTATGAGGTCAATTGGATGTCGTTTAAAATATCAGGAGAGAAACATATTTAAAGTACACAACTTGTCCCACTAGGAACACTGAACTCTGTTAACAAACACTAAAAAGGCATTGTGAGCACTGCATAGATAAGAAACAGAAGAGGATTGGGCAGAGGGTGACAAGAAAGGGATCTTCCTCAGGGCAATAACTGTCCCTTTGACACTCTCACAAAAAGAAATTAGGCAAAAAGAGAAACAAAACCACATGCACAAAAGCTTTGAAACCAGCAAACATTAATTTTCACTTAAAATAAGGTGTACACTGATGATATAGATGCTTACCCAAGATATAACAGGGGACTAAGATGGCAAAGCAACTAGGAAAAACTCTCTGTTTGTTTTCAAGGTGGCTCCTTGGTATGAGAACAGCAATGATTAGTGATTACATGGAAAAAATAAAACAGCAGAATATTACCATGCAGAGGAATCATTAGACCACCAGTTAGCAAACCAGAATGTTCTGTCATTAACCCAACATTTGTCCTCAAGCAAAAGTATTTTATTCTTCTGTACCTCAGTTTCTTCATGTCTTGAAAACTAAGAGTAGTGGTACCTCAGTTCATTATGACAACTTTGACAATTAAGGGTCCATAATGAGCCAAAATATCATAATATATAATAAATTATTAGAATTCACTGTTATTAAAACAGAGCAGTCAAATTTTATTGGTAATTTTTCAAAGACCATAGAATCATAGGAAGGTTTGGGTTGAAAGGAACATTTAAAGATCATCTAGTTAACCCCACCTGCTATGACAGAGACAGCTTTCACTAGATCAGAATGCTCAAGCCAAGTCCAATCTCATGCTCAACACTTCCAGTTAGGGGCATCCACAACTTCCTTGGGAAATCTGTTCAGCTATCTTATCACCCTTGTGAAAGATATTAAAGGTTTGTTTTCAGTTTAAATTAAGCATACTTAAGAACTGACTAACCTACTGGGGTTGAACTCTTAAAATCATGGATCAACAGAAAAGAAAACCACTACATACGACTTGTATGTTTTAAGAAATACGAGGTTCTAAATGCTCTTCTTGACAGAAGTGATGCATTATGCCTGATGAACTAACAGTCACCTTACTTGGCCTTCTTGGCCACCTGGGCACACTGCTGGCTCATGTTCAGCCTTCTATCAACCAGTACCCCCAGGTCCCTTTCTGCCTGGCTGCTCTCCAGCCACTCTGACCCCAGCCTGTAGCACTGTAGAACACTTAGATGTGTTAAATCTCATGCCATTAGACTCTGCCCACCTTTCCAGACTGTCAAGGTCCCTCTGCAGAGCTCTCCTACCCTCTAACAGATCAATACCTGCCCCCAGCTTGGAGTCATCTGCAAACTTACTGATGATGGACTCAATCCCCTCATCCAGATCATCAATAAAGATATTGAAGAGGATGGGGCCCAGCACTGATCCCTGGGGGACACCACTAGTGACTGGCTGCCAGCTGGATGTGGCACCACTCACCACCACTCTCTGTAATTGTAATGATGATGTAAGATGTATTTTGGGGTGTTGGTGGTCATTTAACCTTTCCTGAAAATTTCATGTTCCATTCTTATGTGTTCCTTAGTATTAGACAACAGCCATCCATTTTGCAAAACCATGCAGAAAAGAGGGACACCAGCTCATACTATGCCTGAGAAAATAGATTCTTTGTTTCAGTTTTAGTAATGGCTGTAATGCTGAAAGCATTAAGCAAGCAGATGGGTCAGCAGTCTCACCTTTTGCACTGAGGTCAAGGAGTGAATCCAGTTAGAGAAACCATTGCCCTTACATTTCAAGTACTTTATTCCCATAGTAAAAAAGTTTGTATACGATTTCAGGAGATCTGGAACTTGGACAAGAAAAATCAAAAATGATTGCAGTGTTGTGTTTAACAAGAAAGATTCTCTAGCATCAATAAAATAAGTGGGACTCAGGGTTTGGAGCACAGGACTATCTTTCTGTCCTGTGATTGCAGAGTTCCTGAAGGATGTGCCCCTTGGTTGCACTTATGAGCCCTAAATTAGGCATCTTTACATGTTAGACCACTCATATAAGCTCACCACTTCAGGCTTCTTCTACAGTCTACAAAAGGAAACAGGTTACTTCATGAAATCCATTATTTTCACTTATGCTATGGCAAGATGAATTCCACTCTGAACATCAAGCACAGGCTGTAACCATGTTTAAGGTGTCTTAGCACAAGAGAGCTCTGGTTCTTGACTATCCCTATCGTGCAGAGACTCTGCTGAAATGGAAATATTACAGTCCTGAAAGTGCTGAGATCAGACTCCAATGTGCTGGCAGATTTTGTAGCAGCAAGTCCTCTGAGCAATCAGGAGACAACTATTTTTGATTGTGTTAATAAAGACACTTTATTCTTTGAAGCTGCCTAAGAAGATTTGGTAGGGCAGAATGGAGTTTACCAAGGCTCCAAGACTAACATTCCTAATCTTGAAAAAAAAGAGAGGATATTGCATATTTATTTAATAGCCCTTTCATCACTTCAGTGATGATACTGTGAAACAAAAAGGCTGGAGAAGGCGTCACAGTGCAAAAATAATTATAATTAGGAACTGAAGGGTAGTAAATAAATCATCTTGTATATTGCTTTCTTCTTTTCGCTTTCATTTTGGGCGTATTTTCACACACGAGTTCCAGGATTCATTTGCATTCTGAGTGTTCCTATTAAAGCAGCAACATATATTCTACAATATATACAAGAGTTTCTATTTTTAAAATTCTATTTCAAGGCATGAGCTTGGCATACACAGTCAAATCCCAGGAGTAAGCCCTTTCTTTTTCCTTAACATAAAAAAAAAATAAAAAAAAGAGGCAAAAAAAGCGCCATCTAAACAGTTTTAGGTTACATGAGGGGAAAACCAGAAGATGGTACTTTCATCCCCTTCCTCCCATCTTCTTCCCCATTCTGTAACACATCTGCATAAATGAAAATGGAAAAAAAAAAAAAAAGGAAAGAAAAAAAACCATGAAAGATGAAAGATTTCTCTTTTTTCCTACAATTTTAGACATTTTAAGTATATGTAAATATATATATCAATGAACATTAAAAAAAAAAATCAGCATATCCAATGTAATTATTTTCACTGTGTAGACCTCACATACATATGCAACACAACACTGTCCTCATGTATGATTAAGTCACAGTATCACAGTATAACTAAGGTTGGAAGAGACCCCAAGGATCATCAAGTCCAACTTGTCTCGATAGACCTCACGACTAGACCATGGCACCAAGTGCCACGTCCAATCTCCTCTTGAACACCTCCAGGGACGGTGACCCCACCACCTCCCTGGGCAGCCCATTCCAATGACGAATGACTCGCTCAGTGAAGAACTTTCTCCTCACTTCGAGTCTAAACCTCCCCTGGCACAGCTTGAGACTGTGTCCACTTGTTCTGGTGCTGGTTGCCTGGGAGAAGCCATGCTAGTCTATTTGATGGAAGTTCTGTGGGCTGGAAAGGAATTTTATCCATCAGTGTTCAAAAGGGTTGCTCTCTGTAGCAGTAAGGCCTACAACAACATAAATACACTCCTACCAAACAACTGCATTTAAAGAAAAGGCACAACTGGATTTGCTTGTAAGAATATGACTCCATTGTAACTGAAGTTCTGATTGACATTAAAATATTGCATTATTTCAAGCATTTAAGTGAATTTTTGGAGTACTTTACTACAAATATATTACTTGAATTTCCTTGGAATATAGTAATTTAATTGGACATATTGTTTCCTATGCAGTCAGAAAAGGAGGGACAGGCAAGAAGAACCTGTCACTATTTGTGCTACAAGAAGTGAGAGAATCCTGGAGTGCCCATATACATTCAATTGTCCCTGATAGCGGCCACCACTATTCCACCTACATAGGTCAATCCATGTACAAAAGCCAACTTCATTTGCAACTGCAGAACAAGAATATATACTGGTGTTCATTGGGCTCACAGCACCCAAGTACTCCATAAAACTGTAAACCTGGGAAGTATTATCTTCTTATTTAATTGCATTTAAATATGTTCAGTTGGAGTTCAAGGAGATTCAGCACCTGCATTTCTGAGATGTTGGCTATTTGCCATTCACATCAGCTTCATGCCAAGTTTTTGTTCCTCAACAGCTCTTCAGATTAGAGCCTATCAAATTGTCTCACGTGGCTGAGAAGGTCTGTGGCAAAGTTTGAATGATAAACCAGATTTACACAATTCTGTTTGAATCATTTTAGTATCATAGTATCATAGTATCAGTTAGGGTTGGAAGGGACCACAAGGATCATCTATTTCCAACCCCCCTGCCATGGGCAGGGACACCCCACATTAGATCAGGCTGGCCAGAGCCTCACCCAGCCTGGTCTTAAACACTTCCAGGGACGGGGCCCCAACTACCTCCCTGGACAACCCATTCCAGGGCTTCACCACTCTCATGGGGAAGAACTTCCTCCTCATGTCCAGCCTGAATCTCCCCACCTCCAGCTTCATTCCATTCCCCCTAGTCCTATCACTCCCTGATATCCTGAGAAGTTCCTCCCCAGCCTTCTTGTAGGCCCCCTTCAGATACTGGAAGGCCACAATTAGGTCACCTTGGAGCCTTCTCTTCTCCAGACTGAACAGCCCCAACTCCTTCAGTCTGTCCTCATAGGAGAGGCGCTCCAGCCCTCTGATCATCCTCATGGCCCTTCTCTGGACACGTTCCAGCACCTCCAGATCCCTCTTGTAATAGGGGCTGCAGAACTGGACGCAGTACTCCAGGTGGGGTCTCACCAGAGCTGAGTAGAGGGGGAGAATCACCTCCCTTGACCTGCTGGTCACACTTCTCTTGATGCAGCCCAGGATCTGATTGGCTTTCCGGGCTGCAAGTGCACACTGAGAGCTCATGTTGAGCTTCTCGTCCTCCAGCACCCCCAAGTCTCTCTCCTCAGGGCTGCTTTCCAGCCAGTCACTGCCCAGCCTGGATTTGTGCCTGGGATTGCTCCGACTCAGATGCAGGACCCTGCACTTGGTCTTGTTGAACCTCATGAGGTTGGCTTGTGCCCACCTCTCCAGCCTGTTGAGGTCCCTCTGGATGGCATCCCTTGCCTCCAGCGTGTCTGCTGCACCACACAGCTTGGTGTCATCAGTAAACTTGCTGAGGGTGCACTCAATGCCACTGTCCATGTCACCCACAAAGGTGTTGAACAAGACTGGTCCCAGGACCAGTATAAAAGCATTTGTATAAAAGCATTTTTCACTGTGCAGAGGATAACAAAAAAATAAAGACTTTGGAGTTCTTTGCTGAAAGAACTTTTTGCATTACCATGAAATACCACATATGTGTTGGAGTGAAAACTTTTATTCAAATATGGGTAATTATTCTTTAAATTTTTATTAGGCAGATTCCTAACATAAAATCAACTCTCTCTCTTAAAGTATTTGGCTTTACTTATTAAAAACAAGTGTTGGACCTGAACTCTGTTTTCAGCCAAGTGTCTAAATGCATATTAAATTGAAGAACATATATACCAGGGCCAGGGTTTAATTGTGTGACTGTTTTCCACTATCAGTACAAATATCCCTACATTTGTGAGATACTGTTGCCACATTTCAAAGATTTTCTTCATTCAAAAAGTGAAACCTCGTGGTTTATTTCATATTCAGTTGACAATCTGCATCTAATTTTATTACACTTAAAATAAACCTGGGAAATTGTCCTTCAAAGCGTAAGCTTGGATGAAAATTAAATGCAAATAACAGTCTATATTGATTTATGGTGTGCACAGTTTTCCTGGGGTTTCAGTAATATTTTTATTCATTCATAATTAAGCATAAATTATTTTATTTTAGAAGGTAATGTAATCCCAACTAGTTTGTAATAGATAGCAGGCTGATGTGATTGTGTCTTTATCATATTTTCATATATTTTTTCTTACATTTGTACTTTTTTCACACAATAAAGACATAACTACAGGAAAAACCTGTCTAGCAATTAATGATTGCATCTATATTCACTTTGAGTCCTGTGTAGCTCACCTACTCTATATTTTTAATGACGGCATCATAATTATTGTGACTTTTGATTCTGAGAGAGCAGGGTCTGATTTAGATTGAAGGCAGTTCAGGAAGGCAGAGTATTGTCTGCACAAATCAAATACAGAAGTGAAAAATAACAGATAAGTTTTTGGTAGAATAGAACTGGAGAACTGGAGAATAGAACTACCTACAAGCTTGGCATCTGCCACTGTGTTGGTTGCCAGAAGCTCCCCTCAGCAATAATGAAAGGAACAGGCAATCTGTGGGAGGAAATTATTCTATCAGATATAGGCACCTTCCTCAGAATGAATCATATCATGACCCAATATCCACTGACTGTGTTGAGAAGAGATCCTTCAACTACTTCTGGAAGTAATGCTCCTTTCTAGTAACACAGGTTTGATGTTCATAGAATCACAGAACAGTTTGGGTTACATAGAATACATAGAATACATAGAATAAACCAGGTTGGTGTCCTCTTGTTCTGGTACTGCTTGCCTGGGAGAAGAGACCAACATCCGTCTGTCTACAACCTCCCTTCAGGTAGTTGTAGAGAGTAATAAGGTCACCCCTGAGTCTCCTCTTCTCCAGGCTAAGCAACCCCAGCTCCCTCAGCCTCTCCTCGTAGGGCTTATGTTCCAACCCCCTCACCAACTTTGTTGCTCTTCTCTGGACTCGTTCCAGCAAGTCAACCTCCTTCCTAAACTGAGGGGCCCAGAACTGGACACAGTACTCAAGGTGCGGCCTAACCAGTGCAGTGTACAGGGGCAGAATGACCTCCCTTCTCCTGCTGGCCACACTGTTCCTGATGCAGGCCAGGATGCCATTGGCCCTCTTAGCTGCCTGGGCACACTGCAGGCTCATGTTCAGTCTACGGTCGACTAGCACCCCCAGGTCCCTCTCAGCCTGACTGCTCTCCAGCCACTCTGACCCCAGCCTGTAGCTCTGCATGGGGTTGCTGTGGCCAATGTGCAGAACCCGGCACTTGGATGTGTTAAATCTCATGCCGTTGGACTCTGCCCATCTGCCCAGCCTGTCGAGGTCCCTCTGCAGAGCCTCTCAACCCTCCAGCAGATCAACTCCTGCCCCCAGCTTGGTGTCGTCAGCAAATTTACTGATGATGGACTCGATGCCCTCGTCCAGATCATCAATAAAGATGTTAAAGAGCATGGGGCCCAGCACTGATCCCTGGGGCACACCACTGGTGACTGGCTGCCAGCTGGATGTGGCACCATTCACCACCACTCTCTGGGCTTGGCCCTCCAGCCGGTTCCTAACCCATCGCAGTGTGCTCCCATCCAACCCATGGGCTGACAGCTTGGCCAGGAGTTTGCTATGGGGAACGGTGTCAAAGGCCTTGCTGAGGTCCAGGTAGACTACATCCACAGGCCTCCCCACATCCACCAGGCGGGTCACCTGATCATAGAAGGAGATCAGGTTGGTCAGGCAGGACCTGCCCTTCCTAAACACATGCTGGCTGGGCCTGATCCCTTGGCCATCCTCTAAGTGTTGTGTGATTGCACTCAGGATGACCTGCTCCATAATCTTTCCTGGCACTGAGGTCAGGCTGACAGGCCTGTAATTCCCTGGCTCATCCAACCGGCCCTTCTTGTGGATGGGTACCACGTTGGTGGTCTCTCCACGTTGGTGGTCTGGGATCTCTCCAGTGAGCCAGGACTGATGAAAAATAATGGAGAGTGGCTTGGCCAGCTCATCTGCCAGCTCTCTCAGCACCCTAGGATGGATCCCATCTGGTCCCATGGACTTGTGGGGGTCTAAGCTGCTGAGGAGAGCTCCTATCACTTGCTCATGGAACACAGGGAAACCATGCAGTTCCCTGGCTCCCTCTGCCAGCTCTGCAGGCCAGCTGTCTGGTAGACGTTCTTTCCAGCTAGTAAAAACTGAGGTAAAGAAGGTGTTAAGTACCTCTGCCTTTTCCTCATCCTGTGTTACAACATTTCCTTCCATGTCAACCAAGGAGTGGAGGTTGTCCCTGCCCTTCCTCTTGCTATTAATATACTTATAGAAGGACTTTTTGTTGTCCTTCACATCAGAGGCCAGTTTAAGTTCCAAATGTGCTTTTGCCTCCCTAATTTTCCTCCTACATGCCCTAGCAACCTCTTTAAACATTCCATGGGTTGCCTCACCTTTCTTCCACAGATTATACACCCTCTTTTTTTCCCTTAGTTCTATTAAAAGTTCATTACACAGCCACAGTTGGGAAGGTCTTTAAAGGTTGATAGTTCTGACTTCCCAATCATAGGCAATGCCATCTTCCACTAGATCTGGCTGCTCAAAGTTCCATTCAGCCTGGCCATGGACGCTTCCAGAGAGGGTTCATCCCCAGCTTCTCTGGGTGGACCAATCCTTCTCCATAAAATGATTATTTCTCTCACAAGGAAAACCTCTGGTAATCCTGAAGAGTAGCTAGAAAGAATGTCTCAAGGTTGACATGAACCCATAGGAAAAAATTGTAGCATCATCAAACTTCATTACCAGGCAGCTGTCATAGCAGTGTCTACCTGACTTCACACTCCATAGGTGCCATGTGCTCATGCTGCTTGATCAGGAGATGCTACAGTACACAGAGCCCTAAATCCTAGTTCTTCTCAGGGCAACTGAAGAAATATATGTCGTAGCATACTCCTGCCCCATAACAGGCAACGAGGCCCCTCTTGTGTTTTGGCTGTATAAGTGTCTGAGTTGTTGAGGAGTCTAGGTACTCCTAGGACACATCTCAGTACCAAACAGAATGGACAGGAATTTTGCTGCTACTGTGAACTTCTCACTAATCAGATGACCTTATGTGGTGGGTTGAGAGAGAAAGGCCCAAACTTTCCTTCCCCCACTAAGAAGGAATAAAAAACCCCACAGCTAACTCAGCCGGAAAAGCAAAGGAATGTAGCTGTATTTACAAGCAATATGGAAATGCACGGTATGTACACAAAATATACAGATTTACAATATATATACAGAAATATACAGCAAAAAAGGATACAGGAACAGGCCACCCCCCACCTCCAGACAGAGAGGGGTTCCCCCCTGTACTCCCCTTCTCTCCCCCTACCTCCCTTTTTCCCAAAGAGGGTTAGAGAGAGAAAAGGCAGTTATAAGGAAGAAAACTCTTGCTAGGCCTAGGATTAGTGCTTATCTGTTATCGGCGACCCTTCTGGCTAGATACCCAGAAGCAGACAGGCTGGAAAGGGAGAGCAAAGAGGAGCACCCAGGAAACTGAAGGAAAATTCCAGCTGCACTAAAACTTAAAGCTACATTCTACCAATCTACCAATGAAATTCATTTGGAATACCATGCTTACAAAATATTCAGCCATAGTGTCCCAGCACTATCCCTTTCTTAAAGGCACAGCCTCAAACGGTCACACCTTATTGTTCTTTAATCCCAAGTACTGAGAAATCTCAGCATTCACTTCTTCCCCATAGTTTTTCCTTGATTTCCAGTTAGCAAAGGCAAGAACTGAATCCTGAATCCTGACATATGAGTTTGTAAGATTGCCATTTCCAGGAGCTTGCTCTGAAAAATGAATGGAGAGGCCAGCAGCAGTGTGCTGCTGAGCAGTCAGAGTCCGGTAAAATGGATCAAAGGACATTGCTAATTTTAGCTATATGTCATAACCTTGCTGTAAAATACTACAGCACTTACTTCAGATATTGGAAAATGTAGATAGCTCTTTAAACAAATCCCTTTGGAAATGTGATACCAGGCTGAATGGCAGGAGAAACAGCAGTGAGAAACTCCTTGTATACCATACTGTGCTCAGACCCCTAGATTCTGACTCCTTCTCTTACATCCCTTTTCACACACTGGGAAGTTCCTGGGAAATGCTCTAACCTGCTCTTTCAGGACCTCCTTGAAACCATGTGGTTTAAATTTATCATCCAGTCTTCCTTTACAGTCAGTAGGGATGGAAAACACTAGCCTATCTACCTACTTTCAGTATCCATCCTGTGACAGAACAAATCACATCCTGGTTATGCCCCTTCCACTGCTGATTAGAGAGTGAGCCTTGGAGAACACATGAAATGAGAGCCTTGACTTTTACTTAGCTAATTTTCAATAAATTAAATTCCATTTTTGCTTTAATTATGCTCCTAGCTGCAGGGAAAAATGGAAAGATAAGTGAAAAGGTAGTTCTGATGTAAACAGGATCAAATCCACATACCCAAGTGCATACCCAAGTTAATACCCAAGTGCAGCAAGGACAGCAAAAGTTTTTGGAGCAGTGCAACTGAATTTACTAACTCTATATATAGTTTTAGAACGTTTAATCTTACCTCATTAAAAGACTGTAAAGTGAATTATATCGGCCATGAAGCTGAGACACAGGACCATGCTCTTTTCAATTAATTAATCAAGTTGTTGCTACTACAATTCCATTCATTTTAATCACATTAAAATATCGGAAGCTATGTGTTTGTCATCATCTTCAATGTGAAGATGAAAAGTCTACAAGGACATCCCTCTCAAAGAAGAAATCCATAAATTTTGAAGTGTAAAAATTGTTATTACTAACCATAGAGAGAAATCTTTGTTTCTTCCTTTTGCCTTTTGATGTATACCTCTTCCTATAGTTTGCACTTAGATGTCCTTCAGCTCCTTCCTTTCATAAAGTCCATAGCTCAACTCTACAGCTGAACATAAATTTGCACTCTGGTATTCTCCCCTCTTTTGCTTGAACCTAATTCTTTCTTCCTACTGTATTTGCCTGACTTAATCTGCAACCTTTCAGGAGCAGTGAATGTCTTGTTATGCCTTTGCATAGCATGTGTGGATTGTACCAACAGCACAATTCTGAATTCTGAGTTCAAGAACAGGTTGTTGGGAACAGGATTTTTAATGAAGCATTAGACACTAGTTTTAAGCAACATCATTCATGAAATGAAGATAAAATTGCCATTGAATTTCTTTGGTACTGGAATTGAAGTCTCCACCCCCCATCCAAAAAAAGAATAATTAAAAGTTACCTTTAATTATCTATAAGAAGTGGAAATGGTTGGGTACATAGGAAAAAACACAGGACCTAAATATTCTCTTATCCCTTCTCCAGCCTCCTGGGATTTTGGCAGTATGAGACTTCAAAGGGGAATAAGTGGCTTATATAATCACAGATAAGAGTGTAAAGGAAGGACTATGAAGTGTCCAATCCTCTCCTTAAAAATGCATTACGATCAAGTGAAATCAAGGAGCAAAACTAAAAGGAATAAATACAGTCAGCAAGAAACTTTAGATAAATAATAATACAATTAGGAGAGAAGAATTAGACATAATTGCTGCATTAGTGCATTGCTAATGAATCTAGAATAAAACCAGGTGGAAGAGATTTATTTGTTTCCCATTGGCTCCTGCAGGCAGCAGAGAATAATATGGAAAAACACAGAAGAGAGAGGAAAATTTAATGAAAGTAGACTGACCTGCCAAATCAGCAGTAACATTAGAATCTTTTGCATATAAGAAAGTGTAGGTAATATGACATTATCCTAAAATTAATAAGAGTATTAGAGTGGTTATCATGTAAGACCATACTTTTGCATATTTAAGTGCCAGTGCTTTTTAAAATTTATTTTATGGGGTTTTGTTGTTGTTGTTTGTTTATTTGTTTTGTTGTTGTTTGTTTGTTTTGGGGATTCGTTCATTTGTTTGAAGAATGTTTTCCTCAGTGAGGAGTGTGAGCAGAAAAGGATAATAATCAATACTTTGTTAATGTCAGAATTATTATTTTGCTTCTCTTCTGCAACATAAAAAAAAAATCATTCTGTTTATAGATTTATCTATAAACCTTCAGTAACGGCTAAGAAAGGGACTAAGGAATTTGAACAGAAATACTGTGTGTAAGCTGTTTTATCGTCATTCAAGCTAGATATTTCCCTCTTCTCCTCCATTCCTTCCTTGCCCCATTCTTCTGAAGAAAAAAAACTTTTCCCATGGCTGCTAAGCATGTGGTTAAAGGGGAGAAAAATCATATTCACTAACTGACTTTCATTTAGTGCACCAGGAGCCTTGAGCCACTTTGTGTGCAGATTTCCAGTTTCAATTAGAATGGATTTGCAGACATCAGATGATGTGAAAAATTATCTCATTTGAATCACATGAAACCAGACCACTAAGATATTGCTGATGAGGGAAACAGTGGTCTCATCTTTCCTGTGGTGTGCCATCTCTATTAGACTTTGTAAACTGCGGCAGTTTGAAATCTTTAACCAGCCATTACTAATAAGCATATGTTAATTGTAGCAGAGATCATAAGCAGGTCAATTAGGAGGCAAAGACTGGAACAGAATGAAACATTCAGCTGGAGGGAGAATTCAGGGCAGGTGTCGGCCAGCATGCGCTGCCCTGGCAGGAGCTCTAAGCATCTTGGGTAGAGCTCATTTAACGTTTTGATTTGCTGAATTTGCATTTCAGATTTCCATTCCTAATAGACAATATAGTCAGTCTTTGTTAATGAGGACTCTGATTACATGTGCCATTATAATTGGGAATTAGCAGGCCAGCCTTGTTTTGGAGATTAAATCCAAAGTAAATTGGATTAAAGACAATGCTGCTGAAATCCTTTTCTTTTTGTTTTCTCAAGCCAAAGGTGAGGAAGACTCCATTTGCTTTGTACATATGGCTCTTACCTTGATCCGTGTGTCTTGTGGTTTGTTTATACTTTTTGAAAACAGCAATCTCTTAATGGTTCCATTATTAAAAGCAAGTAAGAAATTGCTACATTTACTTAAATGATCCTGACAAGGTACCTAGCTTTATTGTTGTGCACTGATGAACACAGAGTGCCAGTGGAGAATTAAGAGCATTCTGAAACATTATTTCTTGTTATACAGTAAATGTCTCTAAGTGTTCATCTGCCTGGGGTATATCTTTGCAATAAACATTGGTGCACGAGTTTATCCTACCTTCATTTACAACAGTTTGACTCCATTGACTTCAGAGGAGTTATTCCAGGCTTGAAAAGACTAGATTAATTTGTTACATAGCTAGATAGATATTTAGGTATATTTTCAGTTAATTCAGAAAAAGGAAAACAGAATGATTTCTCTTTGATTTGATCTCAGGTATTAGCAAAGAACAAGATATGTTCTGTCATTGACCAGCTTTTTTACAGCTGCAGTCACATCCAGTTGTAGCTCTTCTTTCACGGACCTTAATCTGTGGCTCATTCACGTAAGTAAAATACAGTTCACATTTCTTTAAAATTTCAAAATAACTTAGTTTTACAAGCTAAACATGCTACAACTTTTTGCCTTAGTACATTCTCAGAGCAAACTGGGTTTCTTGCCATTTAAAATTGCTCGGCAATTTCAGATGAAAGAGTCATGCAAAGAACAGCATATTCTATGTCATTGCATCTTGCATCTGAAAAGAAGTAGCTCTCTTCATGTATAGGTCGTCAACAGTAGAAAGTAGAAAAAGCAAACAAAATCACTTCTAACAAGTGAATCAGCATTGTTCTTTCCTCTTTCAGGAAAACAAGGTATGCCATTCTAGTGGTTTTAGTTTTTCACTTGTAGAAGACAGTATTTATTTGCTGATTTCATATCTGTTTGATCTTGCCCCAGTAACTCAGCAACTACCTGGGCAGGCATACATTAGGTATCAAAGGTGTATTAGTCCATGAGGAATCTTTGAGCATGGCTTTTCTGCTGCTTTTCAGTAGTCATACTGAAAAACAAGCAAGTTGAAACAAAATATGGAGTACTATCTTTGGTTTTGTTAGTTGGGTTGGGATTTTTGTTTTCAATTCACTTTCCATTTTACAGAAGAATGGGGCACATTACTTCTGAAAAAAAAAAACCAAACCAAACCAAACCAAACCAAAAAACAGATTTGCTGGAATCTGGGTATAGAAGGGTTTTCCGGGCTGTTGCATATGAACTGCCCAGCATAAGTAAGAAGTCGCTTTTTTGGCAGCCAAAGGTTCAGATCAGAATAAAATAATGTTTAAGTATCTTCTATTGTTTCCATGGGCAAGTATTTTAGATCAGAAAATCATATTTATCACGGAAAAAAGATGCAGTAAATCATAGTGATGCACAAATAATCTGCTTCTGTACCTGTTAGACGCTCTGAAGATGTTAATTTAGCACTCACTGCATCTTATATATTAAATAAGCATTTTTCTTACAACCTTGTCTGATTTTTTAGTATAATGGGGCTTAGGGAAACGCATTTCTCCATCACATCTGTTTATTTGAAGGAAAGAAAGGAAAGGCAAAACTGCACAGGAAAATTTGTCCAAGAAAATATCGGTGATCAGAGTAGCACTGTGATGGTTATGTTCAGTGCTGATATTACAGTTACTACCCCTGCATTGTCAGTTTCAGTCTCCCACAGTGTGGTTCGACTATTAAGTTCTCCTCTCTCAGTGTTACCATGAAAATACATTTAGCCACTAAATTGATGCCAGGTAAGGGATTGGAAAAATTAATTCATTTATGTTTGTCCATATATATCATATGCACAAATATGTGCTTGAATATAACTGCGTGTGAACTTGTTTTCATGTGTACAGACAAGACATGTAATGTTTCACAGCTTTTAAAAGAAAGACTTAAAATATCAGCTGTAGAGACGTGTAATATTCATAACAGCTTCTTTGGCATTTGTAAGACATCACTTGGAAGTAAAAATGCTGGTGTTTTAGCAAACAAAAAAAAAAAGCCTATAAAGTAATTCTACTTGAAAAGAAGGACATAGGACAACCCTCTGGAAAACAAAGGAATTTTGATAGGACAGGAAAAAAAGCCTCACATATGGTAGAAACCCAAGACTGCAGCAAAACCTACTGCTATAGCTAAGTACATACTAATTATTATTGGACAGCAACTTTTAAAAGGCTTGTGTAATTAACCTCAAAGTCTCCCTCAACTGATGGGTTTTTTTTCCCTCTAGGCAGAAGCTTTGTCAGGAAGTTCAGCAAATGGTAGATGATTCCACATCACTTTCACAGTGGAAGGGTCTTTGAACCTTGAATGTGAGAGACCTACTGTTACAAGATTGTTATTATTTATGATCCTTGCTATGTGTCTTTTGTTTATAAGGGCCTTTTTAGCTAAATAGTCCTCAACAACACAGGGATATATAGATTCTACAGTGAATAATTTACAAGTTAAGGTAGCAGTATGGCTCAAACCATGACTCAAATCATTCTGCTGAGAAGAGTACCTGCATTACTATCTTTGTAGGTCCTAATCTGTGTCAGTATGTGAGCACGTTCTAGGATTTATAAAAGACAGAACTTTGACAGAGATCTCAACATTTAATTTGATAGAAAAGACAGACACGTACTTGGAAAACCACACAATAAGAGCACAAGTTTCACTTTTGTGCTGTTCCAATGTACTGAGACACACTCTGATATTACTCTGGACATTTCTTCTCCAGAGTTTCTCCTTTCTGCTAATTATTTTTTATTGTTTGAGTTAGATGTGCATGGACATGATACAAATCTGTGATATATCTAAGTGGTGGCCTCTAACATCTAGCAGTGAAAAATTAAAAAGAGGTAAGAAAGGGTGAACTAAAGGAGACAGGACAAATGGAACAAGGAGCAAGAAGGTTAAGATGAAGGGTATGACTGATGTTGGTGTGTGCAAGTGGCACTTTTCCTTTGTGGTCTCATACTGGATTTAGCTGGGATAGTTAATCCTGCTGTAAGATGTGAATACAGGGGAGCAGGGAAACATATTGGGGAAGTCTGTTAGACCTTACAGTTCCCTTGGGTCCTGTATTGACACTGGAGGCTTCCAAGGGTGAATGGAGCCAGTTCTTTTTTAAGAAGTCTGAAATGTCAATACTGCTAAGACAATGCCCCACAGTGATTTGGTTCCTGCTTGAAGAGTGAGAGAGCTGCACTCAGAACTTCCTCCTCTCAAGGCATTGCATTGACCCATGAAATCTGATTAGTAGGACTTACCTCCAGGTGGCCTTGATGGGATGTCTGGTAGAAACTGAATATCTGGCAGTAATCAGGATGCTTGTAAGTCAAAAAAAAATGGGACTTTTGCCTGATTGCCTGTTTCACAATACTAAAACTAATAAGAAGGACCTTGCAGTTCAAAATTAGAAGGACAAAATATTTTCCTTTCTGAATAGTCTATTATGCCCTGTATATTGCTGCATAATTTAAACAAGACACACATTTATTTTTAATGTGTTTGATATTTGCAGTTTATTTCACCAAGAGCAAGACTGGTCACAGTTACCAAGCTCTTCCTGAGAAAAATCCCGACAGGCACTTGATATTCTGGTATTATTGAGACCAGTTCAGTCCTGACAACAGCACTGCTAGTGCTAGTGGTGCTGCTCCCACCCTCTCAGGGATGAAGTCAGGCCAACAACAGAGTGAATATTACTGAGCACAGTCTCTTTTTTTTTCCAGAGTACCCAAGGGTACAGATAATTTGGACAGAAGAGGAACAAAAGAATTAAAAAGGAGGTTATCAGTACAGAAAATTGAACCTCAGTCAGATTCAATCAACCAAGCAATAGGCTTCCTCACCTCTTTTGATACAGAGGCTACCCCAACACATGGGTCTCCTGAGGTCTCATAATTTAAATTAGTAGCTTAGTCTAGCAGGCAATGTACATGCAACAACCAAGGTTTTCAGAAAGGAATTTGGATATCCAATCCCACCGCTCGGCAAAGTTCTGTTTGATTTCCAACCTATTTATTGATGCTGTGGCCCCACTAAGGTGCCATTTCACTGAAAGCTGGCTCAACAAGTTTGACACCTTCTTCACTTCTGTGGCAGTAGTTTGGCATATCTCTATATGGTGCTGGGAAACATGAGTAATAGGAGGTATTTGTTGATAAGTGGATAATTGTTTGTATACGGTTTCACACAGGGAAAACATATGTTTCTGATCTCAGGGGACTGTCTTGCATTTGTACAAGGCCCCAGCCTCTGTGTTTTGCCCAGACCAGTCCTTCCAAATATAAATATCACTGTCAGGAGGCTAATTATAGATTCTTGCATTCTACGTACATCCTGGGTTTTCATAAGTCAAGTTTTCATAACTGCAATACTCTAGACCAACATGTTTGTTGTCATGGCTTGTGCATATATATACAATTGAGGGTTTTGTCCTGTATGCTTCTTGAGCAAGCCCCATCGTAGTTCACCACTTTTATGATGCTGGATAAGTATTATTCTTTTCCATAACATTGGATTTACTTCCTTTCCCCACCTTAGACTACATGGATCTCAGTAAGTGGTAGGTAATCATACAGAACATATTATATACCTAAATACACATCAAATACTGTTCATGCTGATATTCATATACCTCAAAAATAATAAAAAAAAAAAAAACAACCTTGGTATTTATGTTTGCACTCAGAATACTGAAATACTCATTTTAACATTTCAGTCTTCCCTCTCATCCTCGTGTCACTTTCAACAAAAACCCAAAAGGTTTCACAGCAAACACCTGCAGCCAGGGACTGACAAGATGCAAGGGGTTTCCAGAGTTGCCTCCTGTTATTATAATCTACTCACAGAGTCAGAGGTTGATTGATGGTAACACCTATTTTAGATCTTCATTCCTACCATCCCCCACTCCACTTGATGCAGGAGAACCAGAATTTCTAGGTTGAAGCTCTGGGGACAGGTAACAACTGAGGTTTCTGGTTCAGGACCCAAGTTTTCCCAGAATCAGCAGATTAAGTATGTTACCTACCCTGATGATTCAGCTGGCTAGTTTCTTTGCAAAGGCAATTTAGGTACAACAATGACGTATCCTTCAGATACAGACGTATCCTTCACTATACAGAGGTAAAATGGAGAAAAGCTTGAAGATCAGCATAATGAGAAGTGTGCCTATTGCACCTCACTTTCCATTGAGTCTCCTGAAGTACATATACATTTCCACGCTGTATTCAAAGCTGTTGCCAGGCTTCTTATTTAAGTGTTTTAATCAAAGAACCTTGAGCTGACACGTGAATCAAAGGGATTAATTTTGTTGTTGTTGTTTGTTTTGGGGGTTTTGGGATTGTTTTTTTCACATGAAAATAAAATAATAGCTTTAACTGAGGGAAAAAGTTGCAGAATGTCTGTGTGTTTGCATGTGTGTGTACGTGAGTGTGTAGAAGGTGGCAGAGGCTATGACATAGCATATGAAGTCAATAGTGTAGTTGTTATTATTTATACATGAGTAAAGATTACAAATGCAGGCAATAGCTCAGATCTCTCACCCCCTGGATCTGTGAAACCTGTCACTCAGTCTCCTGCGGTGTGTCTTCCTGTCTCCGAGCCATTGGACCACCTGCTGCCATGACTCTCATCTATTGCATCGCCCGAAGGCCTCGATGATAACAGCATTGATTCCAATGTACATCTAATTACTTCTCATAATCTATTCATTTCACAATAGTGTAGTGAAACATCTGTCACATCATAAACTCTTTAGTATCCTTATCAAACCACCAAAACATACTCTGCTGCCAATTGGCAGCTACCTTGCATTCTCATCTTATTAATGTGATGCAAACATATCTATGTTTTTTGGTTGCTTTAGATGAATTTCCCTGATGACCAGTGAAAAAGAATTGGGCAAATGGCAATTGTAACATCCACTTACTACTTAGCAAGGCACTGTTTCTGATGTCATACAAATATCAGTGAAAATTGCTTTGTTTCTTCTAGAGATGAAGGCTCTAAATAGGGTCTTTAACATTTATAGCATGGTAATAGATGGCTTCTTTCCTTGGCTCAGTGTGATGGATTCATTTACTAAAATAAGCATCTCAGGGATTATTACATTTGAGCGGTATATTGCACGGAAAAGCCTTTTACCTTTATAGTTTTTACTTTACCTGTGGGTAAATAATGCCTTTCCTTTCTCTTTCTTCATGCAAGAAATCAAGAGCAAGGAGACCCATTAGCACATATTTTTATTATCAAACTATAGAGAATCTATCTATCCCAATAGGATCATGAATACACAGTCATCTCTAATAAAGAGAGCTGATTAGTCCACTGAAAGGACCCTCAGATACTCAGGCAACATCATGGAAAATAAAGTCTGAATAGTGAGGTGTTGGTTTACCATTACATACTGAATTATGATGAACAACAAATCCCGAGTGAAAGGAGTGATGTATTAACTGCATGTTCCTTTTCATGGTCGATGTTAGCACAAGCTAGATTTTGTTCTTGTTGTTCTAAATCTGCAATGGAAATTACTTTAGTGTTGATTTGATAGCTGGAGAAACAGGAGCCCTTTGTGCATCTGCGGAACAGATACAGCATGAGCAGCCGTTCTGGGAGCTTCCTCACAACGTGCCTCAGTCTGGCTTTTGGAGGACCCACTTTTCCATGGCCTTTCAGTAACTGGTGAGGAAACTAATTTGGATTCTCTGGTAAAGCTGTAGTATAATGCCAGTCACCATAGTTACTTTCATTATCTGAATATCTAGCAGTAAGGGAGTAGACTGCCATCACCAACCAGTTCAGGCCACATTTTGTTAGTTCCTGGACTTGTTAGGAAGCACAAGGGTGACCTAAAGGTGAAGGAGTCCATATCTCACTATCAACTCCCAGGACAGCCAGTCTCCTTTTATCCATTTGTTAATATATAATACAATCCAATATGTAATGCACCCTGAATATTTAGCCACCATTATTTTCATCACTTGTTTATTTTCCTTTTTGAAATAGGTATAATTTGTACATTTCTACTTAAAGTGCATGTTTTTACATGCAACGTGTACTCAATACTCCTACACAGCTGGAAGCATAGACATATTTTTGGTACTATTGGTATATCTTACAATATGCAAATATTCAATGGGGTAAGTCACTTAAAAGTGAATATTTAACCTATTCAGTCCTGGATGCTGATTTGTAGAAGGGCCCAGATCTGTGTACTTGTGAGCATTCCTCTTCACTAGGAAGAAAAGAAGGAACAGTTTCAACCTAATGAAAAAGTTTTCAGAAAAGCTCAGAGCTCACAAAACAGGTCAGTGCCAGGTCCACAAGTAGGAAACCTTGCCTTATCATGGCTATTGAAGAACTGAATTTACACCTTTCTCTATCTGACTCACATGGAGCTACAGTACAGTCTTATCTGGCCAAGGAGAGGGTTACGTATTTTCACAGCAGTGTAGAGCTCTTCTGATGAGACTAATGATGATTTTTGGGTTAGGTTACCTTGTGAGTCTGCTCCAGGGGTCACATTTGCTGTTCATGCTTCTCACGCTGTGGTTTCTCCACAGGCCAAACTTTTCACATAGGCTGACTGTAGAATGTGACTCTAAAAAGAGTACATTACCACTTTGTCAGTGTTACTGTGTCTCTGTCAGGAAACTTCTCTAGCTTCTTTGGTACCTAGTTATATGTCAGGTGGGCAATAGGCAGATATGAAAGAAGTCAAATCTGAAGAGAAAACAATGATAGATAATATTTTTCCATAAACTTACTTTTTCTGTAAATCCACTGCAAGGTGATACTTAAGATTTATCTCTAGCTGTGACATTTATCTCTAGTTTTGAGATTCTGCAGAAGGCAGAGACTTTAGTTCTTCAGATTTTCTTCATAATCCTGATAGGCAAGGTTGATTGATTATTTTTCTTTTGAAATGAAAATGGGATTTTCATGTTGTCACATGAATGTAGGACATTAGGATTTTTACAGAGTATCAGCAACAGAGTAGTCAAATCACTGCTACCAGGTATAATATTAGGTTTATTGCAAATATTTTTCCTATGCCATTAACTAAATTATGGAGTACAGTTAAAAGTCAAATAAATTTGATAAGGGAAGTCTGCAAATGAGCTGTTTCTCAAAAAACCCCCAACCAAACAACCAAAAACACAACAGAAAACCCAAGCGAACCAACCCAAAAAACCCAACAACAAAACTAAACAACCAAACCCAAACAAACAAAATATATAGGAAGCTAAGAATAACTTTTGGGGGGGAAGAGTCTACTAGCAATGGGAAGGGAAGGAACTAAAAAACAACCCAAAACACACTGGATAGATGGAATGTAATATTTCCCAGTTTAAGCTGGGAAAAAATCCATAAATTAATTTGGAGTAAACTAAAATATTTTGTCCACCATAAGCAAACAGGAGTCTTATCTGATATACAGTAGTACTGGAAAGAATATAAACATTCTCTTGTTTGGTTTGAATTTAAGGTAATTCTTTAAGTAGAATGAAAAATTTCAAAGCAGGAAGATCAAATATTTGTTTTCAAAGTATTACAATAACATTTTAAAACATTATAAAAGTGTAATTCTTATTTCTCTTCTTCATAAACTTGACCCAGATTTTTGAATACTTCAAGATTTTCCCAAAGGGAATTTTTCAACAAATTCATTGTCCATCAAAAGTAAGCAGTTAAATAAATTCATAGAAATGTTGCAGTGTTATTTCAGCAGAAATCTTTGGATTAGGGAGATAAAGATGTATTGAAAAAGCATGTTGACAAATGTACCTTACAGCAGAATAGCATGTTGGGTTAATCTTGGATAAGGGCCAGATTTCCTCCTTGCCACTCACTTTCCCTCCTTAACAGGACAAATGAAAAAAGTAGGATGAAAACATTTGTGGACTGAGATAAATACAAGCAGATCAGTCACCATTTGCCTTCATGGACAAAACAGGTTTGACTTAGGGAAAATTAACTTATTGCCATTTAAAATAGACCTGGACAGTGAGATACAAAGACAAAAATTAAAACACAACCTCTCCACTGCCTCCTCTTTTTCTCACTCTCAGTCCTAGAATCTTGGAATCATAGAACCAATAAGGTTGGAAAAGACCTCAAAGATCATCAAGTCCAACCTGTCACCCAAGACCTCATGAGTATCACTCCTCCATTATCAACTCCTCTCCCCCTCCCTTGAGTGGTGTAGGGGTATGGGGAATGGAAGGCTGCAATTAGTTCAGAACAGCTCCTCTCTTTTCCTTTGTCCTTTCTCTTGCTCTAACATGAATTCTGTCGACTGGCTGTTCTTCAAGACCTGCTCCATCGTGGGCTCTGCTGCTTCATTGTATAGCCTTTTCCACAGTCACAGTTCCTTCAAGTATTCACCTGCTCCAACATAGGATCTTTCATGGGCTGCAGGGAAATACCTGTTCTGGTGTTATCTCTTCCATGGACAGAAGGAAAATATTTGCTTTAGTAACTGGAGGACCTTCTCTCCCTCTTTTCCAACTTCACTGTCTGCAATACTGTTTCTTTTTTTTTTTCCTTTCTTTCTTTCATTCTCTACTTGTGTGGAATTTTTTCCTGTTTTTAAAAATACTTTTTCCCCAAGGCTTCAGCAGCCTATCTGGGGGGGCACTCAGCCATACTCTGTGTTGGGTTGGAGTTGTCTGAAACTGGCAGTCCCTCTGCCATCAATACCTTGCCATGTATGCCCAGTATAAACAAGATGTGATTTCCAAGCATCAAACGCTTTGTACTTTAGGTTCTTTTCTTTTTACCGTGAGTTTCACTGAGTATGACAGCTGTTACACCACCACAGACAAAAGGTAATAAGATCACATATTACAATGTTAAAAAAAAATTAAATTCCCTAGACTGAGTCCTTTCTAAATCAGTGAGGGTGCACAGAAAATGGGATCACTTTTTATACTTTATTTCAAGAATTTCCAACACAGACTGTGTGAACTGAGACTGGATTTTATATAGATAGATTATATACTGATTTAAAGCAGCAAAGCTCTACCGAAGCCATCTGAGCTATACTGATCTGCCACAGCTATGGAGCTCAAGAACTCAGTGAACAAAAAATTACCTAACCCTCCTTGAGTAACTTTATTGATATGATACAATGACATCATTTGTGATGAAGTTTGTACATGTACAGCTCTAGAAATGGTAAGTGGAAGAGGAAATGAGGCAGGTAGATAAACAGTTAACACAAGTGTTTAGTGACTTTCAGTCGTTTGGGATGTAAATACTCAGAATCAACTCCTCAATACCAATAGTCATAGTTATCAAGTAAATAAGTTGTATCTGCCTACCCTCCCAGTGATTAGCTTCAGGACCTATTTTCCTGGCCATGCACTGGTGCAAATGTCCTCCCAAATGAACTGCAGAAATTTGCTCCATAGAGGAACCATGGAGGTCATGCAAAGGAGAGCCTGCCTACTGTAGAACACCCTGATCTCTGATGCAGGGAACCTATTGCTGTTGTTGTTAGGGAAATTTTGTTCTTGTCCCTTCTGATGACTTTTATTTGGTGTTTAAGGGCAAGATAGAATGATTCGCTAATCCAGGACAAAAATTTCTGTTCAGTTCTTCTCCTGCTTGTTTACTCCTATTGTTTTTTCTTGACACAAAAGGCCTGTGTAACTGGCAAATTCTCTACAGCCTTTTACCATAACTTTAGTTCCTGCCATCTTTTTTCCTCTAGTATTAAATAGGAGACAAACTTCACTCAAACAGAGAAGATAATAAAACCTTAGTAACAGTAGGATAAAGGGATCTAAACCACCTTAGGGTTCTAGTAGAAAAAAATAATCAATTTTACTAATGCAGAGAAACCCCCTCCAAAACAAGTGTGACAAAAAACTTTATTTATATTGTCCTCAGATTTATTCTGATTTTACAAGTGGAAAACATTAATTGTTGAAAAATGTGTTTTAAGATTGTTTTAGAAGTTTGGAACTGGATTAGTGTTGTCAAAACAGATTTGTCCACACAAACATCCTAGACTCTACAGAAAGTTGCTCATGTTCCTTTGTCTTACTCTTCAGAGACTGCAACTTATAGCCCAATATCTACATAATGAGCACAATTTGCATACCTCAGATGTAGAATTAATTCCCAAATCATTGCAATACTGGCACAGGTGCATAGTACAAAGCTTTTTTTTGTTTTGTTTTTTTTTACTGCCAAGATCAGAGTGTGTGAGCTTTTCACATGTTAGTTGAAGAAGCACTTCAAGGATCTGCAAAGAAGCAAGAGTTTAATAGTGACAGCAAAACCCCCCTGGGTCGACGAACACATAGCTGGATTGGAATATTGAAGTTTTGCATAGTATGAAGGATGGAGTCCCATAATATAGAGCTTCATAGTATGTCAGTTGGAGAAGGGTCAAGAGTAAACACGAGGTTCTAACTATGAGAATCAGGGTTTTGACACGGTAGACTCACTTTCTTCTGGTTGCCCATTTGACAACTAATCAAAAGGATACATTTCTACAGCCATATTCACAGGATTTATCTTGAAAAATGGAAGATTAAAGATTTATATTTTTTTTTAATATTGTGGTAGGTTGAGAGAGGGCCTAGCTCTCCCTCCCCCACAGAGAAAGAAACCACAGCTAACTCAGTCGGAGAAGCAAGCTATATTTACAAGCATATATATGGAATGCAGGTTATATATAACACAATTTATACAGTATTTACAAAATATATACAGAAATATACAGCAAAGAAAAATAACACAACAAAATTCCCTCCTCAGGGAGGGTTTCCCTCCCTGTAACCCCCTCTCTCCCCCCCACCTCCCTTTTTTCCCCAAAAAGGGGTTAGAGAGAGAAAGGAAGGGAGTTATTAAGGAAAAGAGATGTTATTAGGCTTCAAAAGCACATGCATGAATTAATTTTGCTTATCTCAAGGTCAGCTCCAGCTAGTTTGCTGAGAAGCAGGCAGGCAGAGAAGCAGATCAGGCTGGTATGGCAGAACAGGCTGAAACCTCCCAAAAATTCCAACTGCCCTACACCTTAAAGTTGCATTCTGCCCATCTACCAATGAAATTCATTTAGAATATCATGTTTTCATTTTGATACAAAAACATTCAGCCAGTGTCCCAGTACTGTCCCTTTCTTAAAGGCAAAGCCTCAAACAGTCACAAATATGCATGGGAACCTATTATATCAGACAACATGAGAGAGAGACTTGTGTTGAGAGGATTTTCTATCACCTGATGAAGATAAGATTTAAAAATAATAACTAAGAATGTTAGGGGGCAGGATAATTTTCTGCTGGTGCTTAGTCCTGGGGTGTTGTTATGGGTTGAGTCAAGAGGTGTGAAGAACATAATCAAAACTTATATTCATTCTAGATAACATTAAGTGCCTAGCCAAGTTGATCAGGGTATATACATACTTTGTATAGAGATCAGTGCTCCAAGAGATAATTCAAATTATATCAAAATAGCCTCTAAAGAGGTATATAGATTTTCTGCATTTACCTCTTTTCTGACAACTACACCGGTGTCTAAGGCCAGTTAAATGAGATTTAGCAGTTAGGCCCAGAAATTTACATGGGAAGAATCTGTTCCCATGTGGATTTAATTCAAGCCATCTGCCTACTTTTGGGTTTGGGTTTTTTTTCCTTTCTGTTATTTTGTACCCAGTTCCCATTTTATCTGAAGTGATTACTAGCCTGAATCACATGAACCAAAATGCAGAAACTCCAACTAAACTGCAGTCTTGGTACTGTTTTTCTGATAATGTATGTTTCTCTGGTGTCTACTGCACTGGAATACCAGTAAACAGAAAGCCTTTGCAGTCACGGAAGCATTAACACTACTAATGTTTTCTTATGCACTTGAATGCATGAAGAATCTGTCATCTGCTAGTATGATGCCAAAATTATTGACCATTCAAATAATTTTAAATGTCAGGAAACATTTTATCAAAACTTGGGGTTTCCTTGCCTCCTGGCACAGTACAAAGAATGGATAACAATGGATAAAATAATTTCCAGACTGTGAATGTAGTTTTATGTTGCTTCTTTGATAAGTTTTTATGGTCCTGTTTAATATAACAGATAGTATGTTAATTTTACCTTTAGGTATTTAGCTTGAGGTGTGTTTGACCTATAAGGTCATAATCAAGTGCTCTGAAGCATCTCCCAGAAGAACCTCATTCTTTCCATTACCCAAGCAGTAAACTTAGGCTGCTAACTTAGCACCCTAACCCCTGCTCTGAGTACCCCTCAGATCCTTCTTTCCTTAATTCAATTTGTCTGGCAAACATACTATATCTGTTACTTTTGAAAATCTTTAGACCTTTTCTAGCCCTTGTAGAGCCCTGTATAAGTACCTGTTCTGAACAATCCTATTTTATTCCACCTGTGGTTTACCTTCAGTCAGTATTAGAATTCTCACAAAAGCCTTAACATAACTAGGCTCATTCAGCTGAGTGCAGTTGTAGACTACAGTCTGAATGCCCAGACATTTGTAATCTATGTATACAAGCAAAATCATCTCTAACATTCACTAAGGTCCCACCAACCTTCAATAGCCCCGCTGAATGTTCACTGCTTCTCCTTCACAAGGGCACATGCTCAGCTCCTCTGTAGGTTATGCCTGTACAGTATTTGCAAGCAGGTCTGAATTCACTTTCAGTATGTTTCAGGATTATATGCCAGGCTCAAGCCATCCCAGAACCAGTAGTCATATTGGCACTTTAGCAATAATGATGTGAAGTAATTATTGGTTTAGGCATACAGTCTTCTATAGTAATTCAGTCCAGAAAAGATCACAGAATCACAAAATTACAGAATCACTGAGATCAGAAGGGATTTTTGGAGATCATCTAGTCCATGCCACTTACTGAAGCAAGAACAGTCAGAGGAAGTTGCCCAAGAACATGTTTTGCTTTGTAACATCTTGAAGAACGGAGACTTGAAGCCATGGTTTAGAAAAAACTCCCAAACTCACCATGAGGTGTTAGGTATTGGGTAATACATTGGACTCCATGATCTCTGAGGTCTTTTCCAACCTGCTTGAGTCTATGATTCTGTGACTTCACAACTACCCTGAATCCTGATCTACTGTTTGACCTCTGTTCTCTTAAGTTTGAATGGGAATTCCTGTGTTTTACTTGGAGGTCATTGCCTCTTGTCCTGTCACTGAGCAGCACTGAAAGAAGTTTGACTCCATCCCTTCACCAGATCCCCCTGAGGCCTTCTCTTCTCCAGGCTGAACCATCTCAGCTCTCTCATCTGCTTAGAAGACAGTATGACTGTTGTTCCAGTCCCTTAGTTGCCTTCATGGCCCATTGCTGTACTTCAGTATGTCCATGCCTCCCTTCCCCTGGGGACTCCAGAGCTAGATCTAGCACTCCAGATGGGCTTCAACAGTGCTGAGTGGAAAGAGCACCTGACTTGAACTGCTGGAAACAGGTCCTTCTTCCATTGTTGATTCATGGTCAACTTGGTGTCCACTAGGATGCCTTTTTGCAGCTTTTTGCAAAATGCACCTGGTTGGTCCTTAGACTGTATTGATGCATGCTTATATTACTCATACTAATCCCAAGAGCAGGCAGTGTTCATTACCTGCTCACTATCTGCATGCTGAGATGCACTTTTTCACATATTCCTTGAACTCTCAGGCTTGTCAGCACTCATAGTTAACAAACTGATAGCATGCCCCTAAGGAGATATTTGTGCAGTACATTAATTTAAGTACTAAATAGTTTGTGTTTTATGTACACCTGCAACATTGATTGTCACTTTAACCCAATAAAGTTCTTGTATTTGCACACTCTTTTGAAACTGTCAAAACATTGAACATATTCTTAGACTGAATTGGTGTGAACCACTGTTTTGAAGAGCTCTTGACAGCTCTGAGTTAAACAGGAAAATGTCTCCTGCTGTTTAAAATATTTTTTTTCTCGTTCAATTCTCCTTTTCTACAATAGGCTGATTTCACTGTGCAATACAAATTAGACTTGCAAAGGGTTAAGCAACTACACAGCCTAACAAATGGGTTAGAGTAGATTTTTGTCTTCCACAGGGTAACAAAGAAATAGGTTCAACATACGTTGTGTGTGCTCCTGACCTGGCATTCATATTTTGATAAGTATATTGGAATTAATTTGAGGTCATATGTGCTTTAGTGTTGGAAACACATATAGCGCTTCACAGGTTACACCCCCACTCCCTCCCCTCTTTGCAATACACACTCTTTGTAAGACCACAGAGGGGAATTACCAGCTTGGTGCTAACAATTCCTTTCAGAGAATTGCATTGCCTTGTGTGTCACAGTGGAAAATACATCAAGCTAATTCCCTCATCACTGCCTACCCACCCACCCGCTCCCTGCAGTCTGAGATGAACTGTCTAGTCACATATTCTAATGCTGCTTCTGGTAAAATGCTTGAGGTGGTGTGTTTTTTTGTTTTGGGTTTTTTTTTAAATTATTTCAGAGCAGAGCTCTTCTAGAGCCAATATTTATTCTGGTATTTCTTTTTTTGGTGCATGCACATCACCTGTGAGGGGTTCTTTGTATATTGTCATCACCGATATCGTAAGAAATTCCAGAAGTGAAAAGGAATTAAAATGGATTCATGTGTGAGGGATTTTGTAGGAGTGAAGTTCCTTGCTACTTTCTGCTTAGCTCGGCATCATAATGATTTAAGAGAAACATACTCATGTATAGGGTGTGTGCTGTGGGATAGTAACCAAGAAAAAAAATTAAGCAGCAAACGAATATCTTTTGTTCTTAATGACAGAATATAATGGAAACCTAATCTCCTACTGCATATTATCATCAGGCAAATTAGTTACACATATAATAAGGTTTTGCTGTATAAATTATAAATGAAATAAACAATTCTGTCACCATGGTGTGCAATGAATACACCACATGTTATATGTAAATATATTAGTCATTTGCCTTTTGTTTATGTGTCACAGGAATCCATTTCCTTCATGGTGTAAGTTCCTATTCCCTGTGGGTTCTTAGTAAAGTCATCTCAGCCCATCATGTAGGAGCTTTTTAGAGCAGAATTACTTTCCTTTTTTTTTTTTTTGTTTTCCCTTTTCATTTTTGTCTTTCAGCCCAGTTTTAATAATGGCTGCTTTTGTGCCAGTTTCATTTAGTAGTGCTTCAAACTGTAATTTTATCTCAGAGAAAGGAAGAAATAATAAGAAGAGCAGAAAGGATCTACATGATATATCTGTACAATACAAAAAAAACATATTGAAACCATTTTTTTATTTTAGGTTTTTTGCTTCAAAAATTAAAATATATCCCATAAAGCAACTATGCATATTTTTTCCCTTACCAAACCTTTCCTTCTTTAATGAGATAATCTGTTTTTAAGGAATGCATCCTTCAGTCTTTCTTTTCAAGAGGTGACGTTTTTCTTTTCCACGCATGACAGTATGTGAAAGGATGATGTAAATTTGGGCTTTTTCACTGGGTACTTCACACCAGTCTGAAACCCCTTTGAATCCAACACAGGACACGGCTACTCTGAGCAAAAGATAGCTTTCACACACATACTCCAATCAATAATCCAGAATTTTATATTCAATCACATTCAGTTCACACTCATCAAGGACTGTCATTTGGATTCCCATAGGCTTTTCCACTCCTCCACAGGGAGACAAAGTTGAATTGAATATACCTCATTAAATTTGGCATGGTTGTGGACCCTAATGGAAGAGGCAACACTTAGCAAATAAGCAGACGAAACTTTCAGGATCAAAACCAGCTAGAAAGCGTATTTGTCCCCACTATATTGATATCTCACATAGTGTCAGTCAGCGTTTTCTGCAGGGTGAATGATTGCACCTTGACATTGCTTACAAGGCCAATTATATTTTTATTTTGAGAGCTATTCCAAAGGCTATTAGGAGAAAATTTTTTTTCAACTTGTTGTATGTATCTAGGGAGCAGAAGCAAGCAAGGATGCTGCTTTTGCAGTTTACTTGCAGCTTTATCTCTGTGGAGGGCTTTTTCTTCTCCCTCTTATTTATTTATTTTTTTTTAACTGGAGCAGACAGTGGTTAGCAATGGAATGCAAAAAAGCAATTCTACTGCCTCATAAGCTACAAAGTGGACTATGGAATTAACGTATGAGATGTTATTTCTAATTTATTTATCAGCTCTCTCTCTCTGTAGTACAAGGACTCTTGAAAGCACTTATGTATTTGAAGTCTCATAGTGAGATACCAGATAATGGGAAATGGTTTGCTGTGAGAAGTGATCTACTTGAGTGCATAGAAGAAGAAGCCTCTTTCTATCAAATATTTCATGGGTAATGTTTTACTGTTTCTCCTAGATGGCATGCCATAGAGTGTAATAAATTTCAGTTTGTTTATATTCTGTGTCTGTATTTGCACTTTGGTGATTATATTTGAATTCATGAAAGATCCTTGTTTTTAAAAAAGAACTTTAGCATAATCTTCTCATTAATCCTGTCCTGTTTGTCTGTTATTAATAGGCCACTGTACAATGTATTCTGCTGCAAAACTCCACCAGGCATGACTAATTCAGATAATTAATTTGCTAGAACATTAACACCATCAAATGAGCCTGCTAAACCGGTAAATTTAAAGTAAATTAAACTTAATTTGCAGGTTATTGCAATTAAGTCTGCCTTGTCTTTCTGAGGGATTTCAACATCCTTAGTATTTAAGAGGCAATCATAATGCATGCAAGTGGGCGGGTTTTTTTGCTAATTAACACGAGTCTAATCTGCTTTTCAATTAGGGTGGATGTTTATAATGTGCTGGTGACAGTGTTGCAATTCAGTACAGCATAACAGGAGTGCATGGCATAATTATAGCTGAAAAGAAAAGCTCATGCAGGGCCTGTTTAGGGGTTAATGAGACATTGGCAGCTTCCAGCTGAGGAGATTGAGCCAGTTTAGTGCAGCTTCAAGAGGAAACCACCCATAGGGGTTTCCTTTGAAGTGTCAAAAGGTCCCCTTGTTCTGGGTGGCTTATGTTTCATTTGTCTGAGTGGCATATCAAAAATTGATGAGCTGCCAGCAGCAGTCCTCATGACATTAATTCACCAATTGTGTTTCTAATAGTTTCATCCTTAAATACATTTGGATGATGATAATGCTAAGAAAAATCAAGGTTCTGAAAACAATGAGAAGGTCTGTGCAGTTCCAAGAAGAGTACACAGACTACGCAAATGCATCAACTGCAAATGTTAATGATGCAGATGACCTACACTACTCATTATGAGCAGGAAGAAGACAAAGATCTATTGTACATCCTTTCTCTGAACAGCATTTGAGCTGTGGCTGTGATGTGGCATTTATTGTTACTTAGGTTCTTGAAAAGCATAAAATGGGACAAATCCATCCATGAACTAACTTAGTGGCTTCAAAGCAGCTATACCAGAGATGGATTTGGTCTGTTATACTAAGAGTGAAAGAAAGAAAGAAAGAAAGCAGAACTATAAGGAGCAGTAGGCCTTCCTGATGCAGATAGATGGTTTCTTCTGTCCACTTAAGCTATGCAGATCCCTTTATGTGCACTGTGGTCCCTCATTGAGGTAATGGAGATTCTCAAACTTTTGGGCAAAACCAAATGTTTAGGTACTGTTTGCATACAGCCATGGTTGATTCCTTAGAATTATGCTGTTTGTGTACAGCAGCAGTTGATTCCAGTGAATATTAATTACATGGACAAGCAAAAATTATGAATGTATTTAAACATATTTAAATTCATAAAACAAAGAGAAAGGATCATCAGTACAAGATTGGCTAGCTAGATCAGTCAGATAAGTAGAATAGAATAGAATAGAATAGAATAGAATAGAATAGAATAGAATAGACCAGACCAGCTTGGAAGAGACCTTCAAGATCATCGTGTCCAACCTATCATCCAACACCACCCAATCAACTAAATCATGCAACCAAGCACCCTATCAAGTCTCCTTCTGAACACCTCCAGTGATGGTGACTCCACCACCTCCTCAGGCAGCCCATTCCAATGGGCAATCACTCTCTCTGTGTAGAACTTCTTCCTAACCTCCAGCCTAAACCTCCCCTGGCGCAGCCTGAGAATGTGTCCTCTTGTTCTGGTGCTGGTTGCCTGGGAGAAGAGACCAACCTCTGCCTGTCTACAACCTCCCTTAAGGTAGCTGTAGAGAGCAATAAGGTCACCCCTGAGTCTCCTCATCTCCAGGCTAAGCAAGCCCAGCTCCCTCAGCCTCTCCTCATAGGGCTGGTGTTCCAAACCCCTCACCAACTTTGTTTCCTGATTTACAGGTTTGTCTGCAGCATTAGCAACCACAACATAGGAGTTTCTTACACTAGAGGAGAGTACTTTAGCTGCTGCATGAGATGTAATTTTCAAAATATGGTACGAGCCAAGTACCATACTACATTCCTTTAAAAGCCTGGGAACTGTGTAATTTGTAACTTTACTTTTAATATATTGAACAGCAAAAAAATGCACCCTTGGTCTTATCACCTCCAAAGGTATAATTTGTACCTTTTGTAACTTTTTGAAAGTTTATGTTTATGTGGAGAGTGATATTCACAAGGAAGATTTGGCCCATCTCACTGGAGGTAATTACACTCTCATCCACCTAATTTAATTAACATGCAGTATGAGACAGAGAGGGTGGAAGCACTGTTGCCCCAAAAGTCTATTGTTGATACTATTCAACTCACCAAAAATTATGTCCTGATTTGGAAATGCCCCTTCTCTCCCTTGTCTATAAAAAAATATTCAGGCCAATTAGGCACCTAATTTGGGCACTTGCATTTAAGCAGGCAGAATAAAGGTCATTATCTGCATCAGGTAGGGGGCACAGGCATCATTCTTTATATGAGCTGGATGATTACTTTTGGGGATATCTTATGCTTGTGGGAGACCGAGACACATTAGTACCTCTTCATATTAAATGGATGCAATAAGCACTAGAGTTAAAGAAAGGTTTTTGGCTACTTCAAGGATAAAGGGCCCTTCCTTTTTTCAGTCTGGGATAGTCCAAATGTTTAACAAGCTGAGGAGTACACAAATAGTGCCTTCAAGTGGTAGATAATTGTGTTAACTTGGTACCACACTGTAGCACTCTAAACATCAATTTTATGTAGGTCAGTAAAACTAAATCCCTGTTGAGACTTTTTGGTTTGCTTCTCTGCTTGGATTTTTGATTGTGACTTGTGGTGTCATCAGTAAATGAGGTTTAGTAAGATTTAAAAAACAAAACAAAACAAAAAACAAACCTACTGCTGGTGGCAGAAGTGGCTTCTAAATGAATAAAACACTTTATCTGAGAAATCATAGAATCATAGAATCAATAAGTTTGGAATAGACCTCAAAGATCATCAAGTCCAACCTGACACCCAATACCTCATGACTACTAAACCATGGCACCAAGTGCAATGTCCAATCCCCTCTTGAACACCTCCAAGGACAGTGACTCCACCATCTCCTGGGCAGCCCATTCCAATGGCTAACAACTCTCTCTGTGAAGAACTTTCTCCTCACCTCGAGCCTCAACTTCCCCTGGCACAGCTTAAGACTGTGTCCTCTTGTTCTGGTGCTGGTTGCCTGGGAGAAGAGACCAACCCCCTCCTGGCTACAACCACCCTTCATGTAGTTGTAGACAGCGATAAGATCTCCCCTGAGCCTCCTGTTCTCCAGGCTAAACAACCTCAGCTCCCTTAGCCTCTTCTCATAGTGCTTGTGCTCAAGGCCTCTCACCAGCCTCGTTGCCCTTCTCTGCTTTGCCAACTCAACTGATGACACTCAACTTTGCCAACTTTGCCAACATATAGTTCATGTGCACCTGACAGATCTTCATGTTTAAGCTCCATGACTGATGGACTAAATAAGAAGGTAGAAAATGCCTTTGTCAAGGAGGCAAACTGTCGCATTTCAGAGAGACTTCCTGTCAGCCTTTCCTGATCACCAGTTGGAAGATGGCACAGGTACAGCTGAACTTGCTGTTACTCACCAGCAGAGGATTTCAAGTCCTTCAAGGGGCACTGAAGGAATCCTGTACAAACAATACTTAAAATCCATTAAAATGGGCTGCAGTGTAAATGTTTCCATCTTGTACTGAAGGAAAATAGTTGAATAAACATATGGATTAAAGTATGTAGACAATATTGGTATTAAAATCATAGTATGATATTCAGTTTAAAGCATGATATACTAACTTGTATTCCCAAACTGGCTTCACATTACCAACTGTAGAAAAAGAAAGGAAGATTAATTACAAGAAGCTAAAGCATGTAAAGAAGTATCAGAAATACTATGTTCTTGTGTCAGAAATAATATGGCCACAGAAGTAGTGAAATTATTCTTCCCCTATATTCGGCACTAGTGAGGCCACAGCTCAAATACTCTGATTGGTTTTGGAGCCCTCACTACAAGAAGGATGTTGAGTTGCTGGAGCAGGAACAAAGAAGGGCAGCAAAGGGGTCTGGAGCACAAGTCTTACAAGGAGCTGCTGAGGGAACTGGGGTTGTTGAACCTGGAGAAAAGCGGTTGAGGAGAGACCTCATTGCTCTCTACAACTACCTGAAAGGAGATTGTAGCAGATATCAGTCTCTTTTCCCAAGTAACAAGTGATAGGACAAAAGGAAATGGCCTCAGGTTGCACCAGTGGAGGTTTAGATTGAACATTAGGAAAAATTTCGTTACTGAAAGGATTGTCAAGAAGGGGACCAGACTGCCCTAGGAAGTGGTGGAATCATTACACCTGGAGGTACTTAAAAGATGTGTGAAAGCGATATGTATGGGTGTGATTTAGTGCTGGACTTGGTAGTACTAAGTTAATAGTTGGACTTGATGTTCTTAAAGCCTTTTCCAACCAAAACAATTCTAAGATTCTGTGATTTTAAGTCTATCTTGTTATACCTGCATTCAGAAGTAAGGTCCATCTTTATGCATTTGTGCAGACATCAAGAGCTCTTCAACTATTTGCAGACAAAGCAAATGAGGATTATGAGTGTATACCAAAAAAAGAAGGGATACAAGCTAAATCACTTGTTGAGGACAGAGGGACAGTCCTGTTGAGATCAGCCAATAAAGACCATATAAATAGTGTATGGTTTCCTGTTCTTATCAGGGATACAAAAAACTGGAATACCACTGTGCTGTAGAGTATGAGGTCTGTAATGACTGTGATCACTCAGTTCTGAAAGAGAAGGGACATCACAGTATTTGCCACTTCTGCTAAGCTTAGTACACTTATAAACATAAAATCCCTCCAGAATTTTTAAAGATCAGGTTGCACTTGATCAATTACACTTCACTGGGTGCAATTTTAACACAAGCACACAGGCAGTGGAGATTAATGCATTAGCTGCCAGTTAATTAACTGACACTGGTGAAATCTTCTTCCTCCTTTTAGCAGCATACCAATGGCATTTAAGGGGCTATTAGATAACTCAACTTTTAAATAGTCTACGGGGTATAACATAGCATGTCCACAAGAGAAAAGATGCATTAGAAAGATTAAAGTATGCATTCTTCTCCTAGTTCTCTACCTGCCCCTCCTCTAGGATCACAGCAACACAGTGGTGCCTGATTTTCAGACTGTTCTCTGTGGGAGTCTTCCAGCACTCATGTTTTATAATGTAGGAAAAAGGAAGAGAAACTCTGAGAAGTTTATTTTATGCAGATCCCTAATATCAGTTGAAAATATGATGGGCCCCTTTTTTTTATCAGTCTGAGTTTTTCAAAGAGTTGTAGTCTTAGAAAAGATCAGTTGCACAAGAATTAACACTTTAAAATTACATCCATGAAAGAGAGTATACCTGATCTTGCTACACTTGATGTGACTATCAGGGCATAAACTAACCAATGCATTTCACTCTAGCTGGTTTCAAAGTTTTATTACGTCTTTCACTTACTTTGACAGTATGGAGAAGTTCTATCAAAGCTTTAACATGAACATACAGTTACTAAGAAGCAACATCAAAATAACTGTGGTGGGTTGAAATTACCCCTGCTGGGGGTGTTCAGGGCGAGGTTTGACAGGATGTTTGGGTGCATGGTTGATTAGGTGGTGTTGGATGATGGGTTGGACACAATGTTCTTGAAGGTCTCTTCCAACCTGGTTTATTCTATTCTATTCTATTCTAAAATTTCCAGCCCAGCTCAGCTGGAAAGCAAATGAAGGTATGTTTACAAGCAGAACTAAAATCTAGAAATATGAAAAACAATGAATATGTACAAAATATACAATATTTACATATATTAACCATGTATAAACAACACAAGAACCCCCCTGGACAAAATCCGAGGATTACCAACAGCTTTCCCCTCTCTGCTACCTTCCCTCCCTACCCTGTACAAGGGAAAAGAGAGAAAGAGCAGAGAGTAGCTTGTTAGTACTTAGCCACAACAAGAATGCAGCCAAGGTCAGCAACAACCAAGCAAAAGCTACCAGCTAGTATCTGCTGGAGCGAAGAAGCCAAAAAGAGAAAGAGTTAGTTCATGCAACTAACTTTACATTTGTTATCAGACCAATGGGACTACCTAGACTTTATCATTATTTTTCTTTTGCATCCAGTGGTAATTTATTTACATTCTACCACGTTCTACTCAATCTGCAGAAAATTTTCCTAGGCATCAGCCTAAAACTGCCACAATAACAAATTAGAAACATAACAATTATAGATACCAAACACAATTATTTGCTGATTATAATAAACATGCTTGAAAGTAGCAGCACACACAAAACTTTAGTGCTGGCATGACATGAGGGCAGTATCCTGGGCCTTCAGAGAAAATGCTGTTACACATTAACTCCTTTTCCTAGTGTCATGTTGTAACATATAACTGAAGTAGGACTCTCTGAATTTAAAGGTGATCGATAAAAGGCTAAAGAGGCCCTAAAGTATAGTTTGCAGGTAGGCTTGCGCCTCTCTGTCTTCTTTTTAGCACAGCTGCTTTAGTCTGCTGGATAAAACTAACCAGTAAGACAAATAAGGTAGATAAACTGATGGGCATTGAAAACACAGGAACAACTGCCAAGGCTAGATACTCACAGTTTTTCATGGGTGTGGTGGGTTGAAAGGAAAGGCTCCGCTTTCCCTCCCCCACTGAGAAAGAAACCGCAGCTAAAACCCAGTCGGAGAAAGGAGACTATATTTTACAAGGGAACAGATTATATGTAACACAACAAATACCGGTATTTTACAATATATACAGAAATATACAGCAAATAAATACAGTCAGAAACCAGCCCCCCCAACAGAGGGGGCTTCCCCCTGTGCCCCCTTCACCCCACTACCTCCCTTCTCTCCCAAAGAGGTAGAAAAAGAGAAAAAAGGGGAGTTAGCACAGCAGACAGAGGTCTAGACACAGGGAGTTAGTTCTTATCTCTTGGCAAGAAGCCCAAAGGCAGTCCAGCTGAAAGGGACAGTGAAGAAAGGAAGACTGAAAGTCCCACCTCCCCTGGGTCCAAAAACCATCACCTGCCACAATCCTACCAAGGAAATTCGTTTAGAATACCAAAATATTTTATAAACATTTAGCCAGTGTGCCCCTTCCTTAAAGGCACAGCCTCAAACGGTCACAATGGGGCTTGAGTCCAAAGGCTCAGTGGTCACTTGTATGGCAAAGGATTTATAAATATTTGAATAAATTCACTAAAAGGGAAAAGTAATTCTTAGAACAACTCTTTCTACATGTTACCATGGTGTTCATCAGGTGTTACAAAGTTCTGATTGCATACTGGAGTATAGTGTTGTGAAACCAGGGAGTATCATAGTAGAGTAACAATTGTATTAGAATATTGGCTGTAGTTGGGCAGCAAAAAACATGATCATGCTTTTGAAAATGTCAGATGGACCCTCACAGAGCTTTGTGGTTATGTGCTGATTAGAAAAAACAGCTCTGTGAGGCAGATCTGTGGTTGCTACTCTTTTTCTTCTTTAACTTATTTTTTGTGTAATGTAGAGAATATATTATACAATTTAATGGTGAAAGAAGCTCATAAAAACTTTTCCTATGTATTGATTCAGTAATTTATTTATTTCTAAATCTAAAAATCACTTTTTCAGAGTGAAATTGTAATTATACAAACCTTGAAGACTAAAGATATATAAAGGAGAAGCTAAGGGAGATGGGATTGTTTAGCCTGGAGAAAAGGAGGCTCAGGGGAGATCTTATCACTGTCTACAACTACGTGAAGGGTGGTTGTAGCCAGGTAGGGGTTGGTCTCTTCTCCCAGGCAACCAGCACCAGAACAAGAGGACACAGTCTCAAGCTGCACCAGGGGAGGTTTAGGCTTGAGGTGAGGAGAAAGTTCTTCACAGAGAGAGTTGTTAGCCATTGGAATGTGCTGCCCAGGGAGGTGGTGGAGTCCCCAACCCTGGAGGTGTTCAAGAGGGGATTGGACATTGCACTCGGTGCCGTGGTTTAGTAGTCATGAGGTGTGTCAGGTTGGACTTGATGATCTTTGAGGTCTTTTCCAACTTTATTGATTCTATGATTCTATGATATAGATATAGATATATATAGATGACTTAATTTGTTCTCTTAACGCAGTGGAATAACTTTTGAAGTAAATAAGTGAAGAGTAACTATAAATATCTCAGTATCTTATGTGCCAAAAGGGAAAAGCATTAGTGAGAAGGGTAAAAGTACATTTCACTCCAGTAAAATCCAATAGCTGGGCCAGAGTGCTCTGAAAATGCTTTTACTGGAAACATCATCTAGAGGTTGGTATGTGCAGATGGTGTGTATTACATTCTTAAAAATACACTGTTCCACAAATGCTGAGAGGCAAACTGCTGAGGCTAACAGCTACAAATTTAAGAAACATGTGGCATTTTAATTTGACCAAGAGAGCTCCACCCAGAATCAAAATATGAGATCACGGTTACTGTAAAAATTGTAAAACCAACCCCACACTCTAAGTAGAAATGTATCTACCCAATAAGTAAAGAAACTCATAAGGAAACAAATCATATCATTGGTTTCTTGCTCAGAGGAGATCATTAAAGACCATTTTACATTGTTACAGGAGAAACATGTTGTCTTCCCAGCAAGAGTTATTGCTGTTTCTCATTTTGAAATTAGTTTTAGATTAGTCATGTTTGTGTTTTCTTATAATTAGTCTCCAGCCAGTGGGAAAAAGCTGCAAATGTAGAGGTCATACTGAAAACTTATATTCTAGAAACTTTGCTTGTGTCAGTAACTTAGGAAAGTGTTGCAGTTAGATTAAATTATAGAAAGAGATAGATACAAGTTTAGAACAAAAAACCCTTTTCTTAAAGGACCTAAGACAACAATAAAAATACCCATCCACATTATAGCCTTTAATCATTAATTACTATATTAATAGAATAGAATAGAATAGAATAGAATAGAATAGAATAGAATAGAATAGAATAGAATAGAATAGAATAGAATAGAATAGACCAGGTTGAAAGAGACCTTCAAGATATCATGTCCAACCTATCATCCAACACCACTAACTAAACCATGCAACCAAGCACCCTATCAAGTCTCCTTCTGAACACCTCCAGGGATAGTGACTCCAGTGAAGCTTCTTCAGTCTTACATTTGTGCATGCTGTTGATTACTTGTTTTATTATAAAGATCTCTTGATGCAGCTGAATTAGTTGGAGCCTTATGATACAGAAAATCATATCATGTTTTACCATATCATGTTGCTGCTCATTCATGATCTAAGAATGATTCAATTAAAATAAGCTCAGCCTAGAGCTTCAGACATCTCTTTCTATACTTATTTAAAATGAATACATTCACCGATTCACCTAAATTGCATATTTTTCTCAAAAGCAGAGGTAAAGAAATGCCAGAAATAAACAGATTACTTCTACTGACAACTGTCTAGTGGGCATAGAAAAGGAAGCATCAAAACTCAAGAAGAGAGGACTCATCTGGATCTTGGTCAAATGAAAAATTGTGCATATGAATATTCTTAAAACTAAAAATAATTTAAGGTCATGAAGTTATGTGACTGAGGATTATGTTGTAATTTCTACAGGTAACATGACACTCTAAAGACTAACATAGTATCATAAAAATACTGTTTATGATAATAAACAGGTACTAAATAGGCAATAAGAGTTTTACACACCATGACTTCAACCCTCCAGATTATCACTGCACTTTCAAGCTTTCTGGAATTACTTGGTTCCACATTGTATTCCTGGCAGAACTCACAAATTCAACAGTCTTCTGTCTCTGTTGCTTAGGGTATGTCATTTAGGAAGTATTTAAAGAGTGTACCTGCTAGATTATATGATACAGTAGGTATAGGTGGAAATGGAGCAAACACTATTTATCCACTTTGTTATTAATGTTTTTAGAATGTGGAATCAATGCAAGCCTGCTCTAAAAGTTCAGCTTTTCTGTGTTTAGTATACCTGTTCCTGTGTCTGTCAGCAAACTCTAAAATGACTGCTTTATTCTCATAAAGAATATATATGCCATATCACCTCTAGTAGTTTAGGAGTCAGTATGTGTGGTTGGTTGAGCCTTAACTGGGATTTAAGAGCTCAGAATGGGGGGGAAAGATTGAGAATTCCTCCTCCGCTCCCCGCTCCTCTTTCCCGATCGAGAGAAAAAGAAAGGGAAGGAGCAAATCTACTGAGAGGTATTTTGGAAGTAGAGAGGTCAACATTTTCTTTAAACAATATATATATATATATACACACACATACACATATATACATACATATGTATATGTATATAAAACAATAACAGGAAGGGTTCAATAGGGTAAGGAACAAGGATGGGTAGGGAAAAATATGTATACAAAACCAGTCCTTTGGAGTCCTTTGAAGAGGAGTGGATGTAGCAGGGAGGAAGATCAGGCCTGACCATGTGGCAGAGAAGCAGGAAGCCAGCAGCAGTCCTCTTGTCCAGGCAAGGCAGAAGCAAAAGAGAGCTAATGGCTGCAGTGTCTTTCTTTTTATAGGCTTGCTGGACAGGGAGGGGGAGTGGAACAGACTAACTCAGTTGCCCAGGGGGAAAACCCCCTCCAGGGAGGGCAAAGCTCTCACAAGCCCTCCCCCCATCCTGCCTTCAGGATGGGCATGACCCATCACAATATGTGAATTCATTAGATGTGAAGGAAGGGGAAGAAATGACAATATGAGCTAGAGGAGTAAGAGAGCTCCTGGTTGCCTCAGCTGTTATCAAAGAATTGACTAGTAAAAAATGAAGATGACGTCTACCCTCCAGACCACAAATCAGCTCAGTGCGTTTTTTAGAACAAGTTATTCCTCACATAGACTATTTGATTTGAAAGAGATTGATGGTCTCATTTCTGCAACTGAAAGACATTTGAGCTGATAACACTGATGATAATAATAATGATCACTATCAACGAAACCTTCTCCTGAGGTTATACAGCATTTCTAAAGCACAATAATTTCCCAAATAATTCCCTGTTCTCACAGCAAGACTAGGTGTTATGTACCATAGTGATCAATCTACACTGGTTTTAGAGGTACAGTCCAAAGCATTAGAAAAGTAAGCACTTAATACAATCACTTGCATTTTTGTATTTGATGTTTCTCACTTCACTTCTTTGATATTGTTATTTGTATTCCAGTCCTGCTTAGACTTCACAATCAGAGTAAAAATGGTTGTGACTGTTAACGTACAGGATTGTAGTATGTGAAAGCTCTTCCTCTTTCTAGTCACTACATTCAAATGGTGCAGTTATAGTCCAGTTTAAGATGGTTAAAATACTGACAGTAATTTCAACAGGTGCCAAATTTTCTTCTAATATCTAGAGTCTGCAAAGCACCTACACTTAGGTATGGATACAGGCAGTCTATAGGCAGGCCAAAGATATTGAAGTGCAAAACTGGGATTGTAACCTGCTCCCTGCAATACACAGCTGCTGCTGCTTAGATCAGAGGTACCAAGCTCTGTATGTGCTCAATTTGTTATGTTAAACCTACCTCCCAATTACAAAGGTCTAAAACAGGGACATTACTCCTGGGAAAGACATGACAAATCCAGGAGGAATGTTTCCTCCTTTTAATGCAGAGTGGTGCCAAGAAATGCTCAAAACCTTCTGTCTTTGTGATTGATATTTATTATTCTGTCTGGGAGCCAGAGAAATGGAGATGGTGTGAGTGAAGATCAGCAAGAGCTGTAATCATCGTTACAGCACATCTTTGCCTGGTATAGGTCCACTTCTGACTTCCATATGTGGTTGAGAGTCTCACAGATCTCAGTAGCTGTTAAGATACAAAGAAAAGTGAGATTGTCAGTTCATTCTCATTTATTCCAATGAGTATCTGTGTTGGTTTTGATATCTCATAAGAACTGATTTTGTAACTCTAAGAGGAAGACTGTAGATGACAAGGCATCTTCTTATATTGTAATTACTTTTACTCAAAGTATGCAAAACAGAAAAAAACCACCATTACATCAGAATATATGTTAGATACAAAAGCATCACCATCACTTTTCATATAAATAAATCTCAGAGTTACAACTTTATTCTGTAGTTAGCAATAAATCAGGGGAATGTTCAGATAATCCATCTAACCTTTTGGTATTCAATTTCCTATATATCTTCCACAGCAAACATTTTGCCTCTTTTTTTTTTTTTTTTTTAATACTTATTAAGAAGTATTTCTCCTTTTTTTCCAAGAAAAGGAGGTAAAATATTACTTTTAAGGAAAGATAATTTGAAGAGAAAGGAGCACTTTCGGGGTAGGTGTTTGTGAAGAAATGCTTTTCATGGAGCTTCTTCTTACAGTAAATTAATGGGGACTGATCTTCTTGTTGAATCAGAATGTGCACGGATTCAAGGCCTCGGTTACATGATTAATCTAATTGTAGGCTGAAGAGGGGCATTTTGTAATTCTCCCATTGGAGTTCCGTACAAAACAATTTGCTTAAAAAGCAATTGATGTCTTCCGGAAAACTTTGAAAAATGTACTAGTTAAAAACACTTTGTCTGGGTGTCATGTAGCTTCTGGTTTTTCTTCTATCATTTTTATCGTTAGGGACATGACAATATTACAGTTGCATGAGAATATACTTGCTTCTTAAGAATGCATCTGTCTTTCACCCTAAATTCTTTCATGGCATCGTAGTAATTCCCATAGCAACAAGCTATGATCTAACAAGTAGAAGATTTGACTTTTAGAGAAAAGTAAGACTGACAGCACATATTAATGCATAAAATTAAAAATGTTCTTTCTTTTAGCATACACAGAAGGTGGTGCAGAGAGTCACTTGGGTGACAGACACAAGTTCAGAGTTCTGTGTTATTTCTTCTAAGTCAAGCCATACATTTCTTAATTTTACAGTCTATGTAATAATAAATTCTCTCATCCATAATTTGCTGAGGGAATGAGTGATGCTAAATACTAAAACAAGATTTCATCGCTACATTTAATAGGGTACACAACCATTAATAAAGCATACTACAATTAATAAGGTATACACTGAATTGTCTTCAAAAATAAAAAATCAGCCTTGTGCAAATCAACTGGCTTCTCAATTTGAATTATTTTAAAATCCACAGGAATGTATCATATAGGATGAGGCTCTGGCCAACCTGATCTAGTATGGGGTGTCCCATGGCAGGGGGGTTGGAACTAGATGATCCTTGTGGTCCCTTCCAACCCTGACTGATACTATGATGATACTATGATATAATAATAATAATAATAATAATAATAATAATAATAATAATAATAATAATAATAATAATAATAATAATAATATACAACCATGTTGGAAGAGACCTTCAAGATCATCGCGTCCAACCCCTTAACCAATCCAACCCACCTAAACAACTAAACCATGGCTCCAAGCACCCCATCAAGTCTCCTCCTAAAAACCTCCAATGATGATGACTCCACCACCTCCCCGGGCAGCCCATTCCAATGGGCAATCACTCTCTCTGTATAGAACTTCTTCCTAACATCCAACCTAAACCTCCCCTGGCACAGCCTGAGACTGTGTTCTCTTGTTCTGGTGCTGGTTGCCTGGGAGAAGAGACCAATGTCCGTCTGTCTACAACTTCCCTTCAGGTAGTTGTAGAGAGCAATAAGGTCATCCCTGAGTCTCCTCCTCTCCAGGCTAAGCAACCCCAGCTCCCTCAGTCTCTCCTCATAGGGCGTGTGTTCTAAACCCCTCACCAACTTCATTGCCCTTCTCTGGACTCGTTCCATCAAGTCAACATCCTTCCTAAACTGAGGGGCCCAGAACTGGACACAGTACTCAAGGTGCAGCCTAACCAGTGCAGTGTACAGGGGCAGAATGACCTCCCTGCTCCTGCTGGCCACACTGTTCTTGATGCAGGCCAGGATGCCATTGGCCCTCTTGGCTCCCTAAGTACTGTGCAGTTAACTTCAGATTCTGTATTGTGAATAAAAACTATCTGCACATTTTATGTAGATTTGTGGAATATTTAAAAGGCTATTTATTGAAACCTGAAGTACTAAAAATAAAAACATGATCATTGTTTACTTCCTGTGTTTGCCAGCATCCTCTAGCAGTGATGAGGCAAAATGCAGGTACCATTCTTTCTCTGTAGAAATGAACTCTAGGGTGACTACATGCCTTTGACACCTCAGGTACCTACATTTTCCAGTCTGGTCTATTCTATTCTATTCTATTCTATTCTATTCTATTCTATTCTATTCTATTCTATTCTATTCTATTCTACTCCAACAAAACAAATTTGTTTCTGAGTATCTCTTCATAAGGATACGCATGTCCTGCATAGGCATAGAATGAAATTCAACTAAAGCAGTAGTCTTTAAGTTTGGTCCTACATTCTGTGTATTATTTCAGTCTTTATTTGAGTTAGTTCTTACCCTGACCTTTTGTAATGCATGTTGTTATAGTTAGACGCAGGTACTTTTAAGGTGAATTACAAGGTCTTCTTTAGTTGCAGTGAGAACTGGAATACACGTATATGAATAAAGATAATGTACATAGGTACAGTAGAGTATACAGATAAAGGCAAAATCTGGAGGTGTTTGTATCCTCCTGTGTGTTAACATATTATGAAGTGTGTGCACAGGCTGCAATATCTAACAATATCTCTCGGAATTTTTAATGATTATTGGCTGAGGAGCTAATTCATTCTGTCGATATTAATTGCCTCTCTGAAATTACATCTGAATACATCCCAGACCATACTTTTAAATGAAAAACCTATCCTGCACAGCAAAATGGAAAACATTATAGATTTTAATTTTGAGCATATTTTCTCCATATAAGAACTTTTTAATGATATATAAGCATCAGTTATCCCCAAAAGCTCAGAGATGGATAGGCAAAGAATAATAGATCTTTTGCACAATCAGCTGTCAGTTTTCTTTCATATCTTTCACATTTGTTGCTACCACTTGAGTTACTCAATATTCTCCATTTAAAGGAGAAAAATGAAATCTGTGGATAAACTCAGACTTAAAGAAACGTTGGCCCACTAAAATATTTAAAGACAACTGACATCAGTGGACCATGATTTCATTCATACTGTTCTGGGTTTAAGGTTTTGATCAAATAACACCTTTCTGTAAAAAATATATTTTTTAGTCACATTTTTTCTTTTGAATTCATAGCCAAAAGATAAATATTTTTTTTGTGAACTTAGCACTCTACAATTGAAAACATTTCAAACTTCTATTTCAGGTGCAAGAAATCCCAACCTGTTCAGCTGCATTGGAAGCAAACTGGGAAATTCACAATAACATCAAAAAGTTATTTGTTAAAAATTGAGACCAAAAATGAAAAATAATTTAAAAATTCATTTCAGTAAGAGTGAAATCAGAAGAAACTTTTTTTCTTTCTTTTGTTTAATGTTGTGGGTTAAGCTGTCTAACCACAGTGGTCCTCCCAGGGGACTGGAGTGCCCATCCACCCCAAGCGTATGGCACCAGAAATTATGTTATTCCATCCCATAATATTGCGTAATTGTCTGTTTCAGCCCTTTTCCTCCCTCTTTCTTCTCCCACCAGAGCATGAATGGTTATCTTTGGTTGGTAAATCTGAATTTCCAGCTGTGTCATTTTGGCCTAGCTGGGGAGCAGAGGTGTAGGAAAAATGGGGGGAGGGTAGGGGTGCGGGGTGAAGGGGAGAAGGAGAGGGGGAAGTGCATTTGAGGCCTGGGGTATTGAGGCCTGGTTTTGGGGAAAGTTTGTTGGAAGCTTTGGCTTAATGAGGTTCTGTGGTAAGCCCAGTTTGGAGGGCTGGGCTGAATATGATTTCTTGGGCATTCTTGTACTGTTTTATAGTTGTGAGTAGTACTTCCATTTACACTTCAAATTCTTTCCAATCCTGTGTGGAGCATTTTCTTTTACTCCTTTGGGGAGGGGTAAAGAACATTTGCCTTGCTCCCTAAACCCGAGACATTTAATCAAAATCCCTTTTTAAAAACAAGAAAATAAGATAGCCATAGAAGTCTCTCATTTTACCAGTTAAGCTGTTTTGTTTTTATTAACCTTCATCAGCAGAGAGAAGGTTAATTCTAGTATTCACTTTTGAGTTTGCAAGTACAATAATTATGTTTTCTTCTGAAAAGGATATACTAAGAAGAGAAAAAAATCAGATGCATTGCATCAGGAAGTAGAGCTTTCAGTTTAGATTTAAAGGCTGCAAGGCAGCTGGTTAATTACAGAAGTATGGGACTGGAGGCCAGCCATAGCAGCTCCTGTTCTGGACTCTGGCACTCTTTCTTTGGCTGGCATGTTGACTGAACTTCTTTCATCATATTTTCTACTATTCAGACTGGATAGTTAACACACTGTATTCATTCTAGCCCTGTTATTAGAAGCAGTCCTTATGTTACATCAGCAGAATCTTTCATAGGTACTAACCTTTCTGAACATTCTCTTTACTGTACTGATAAATATTCATTGCTATGGACAGGGAGAGGTCAAACTTCATCCTCAAAGTTTCGAGTTTGTTCAGCTTCAATCGTTCCTGTGATTAAGGCTCTCACCTTTCTGTCTTCCCCTTCTACTTCCTGCTCTCCTTAGACAATGAATCCAGCAAACATGTTCTCAACCTTCTCTTGCCTTCTGCTTCCTTAGGATTACAATCCCTTCTTCATTAGCTCATGCTTTTCCCTCATCCATCAAAAGCTAATTGTACCTGATTCTAAAATGCTCCCTGTGTGCCCTCATCTGTGGCTCACTGGGTCCTGTAAACACTATAGCTTCTAGCTTTTTGAGCTACTGTCCTGTTGTTTGCTTGCAGACCTGTGAGGACCTCTGCACTGCTGAGTAAGACCAGGCTAGGCAATGATCTTTGGATCTGGGATAAAGTGGCTTCAGACTGGCTTATGGTCTCAATCCTTGACTAAGGAGAGACAAAGAGTAAACTGAAAGTAAGCAGTAGTGAGGAGGTTCTGTGCTAGAGCTTGCTTCTGGGTCCTCTTCTATTTATCAGCACAGATGCAACCCCTCTATCCCTATCCCAGTGTTTACATCTGACATCCAGCTGTAGCATCACAGAGGCTCTGAGCCTCCCCCTATTCAAACAGAGAGGCATTGCGGAGATGACAGCGGCCCCTTCCTGCAGAAACTGAGGCATGGAGGAGCAGGAGAAGGGGAAAAGAGTACATGCCTCAATAGTACCCTGACATATGGTCAGGGATCAGCAGGAGTGAACACCAGCTGGGAGTTAGAGAGCACTCACAGCATGGTGGTGTTGGATCAGCACGCCAATCTGAATCAGTGATGCGTCTCAGACTACATATCCATAAACACATGCATGCATTGGGAAGGGTGGGGATGGGATTTTATATATACATATACACATATATGTATCTATCTATATACATATAAAACACCTTGTCTCAGTTAGCCACAAGCAGCTAGACAGGTAGATAGCAAAATGTCAACACAATACACTGAAGGTCTCTCCAGATGAAAGTGATTATGTTTGCACAAAGTGTGAATTTGCAGGTTATATTTTTGCAGTAGAAATTCCCAAAGATGACCTGGATATATCTAGGCCCCCCAGACAGGTTAGCCTTTGAGCATGCTAATTGTTTTAGGCACTGTAAGAAAACAATGTATTGTTCTAAACTTTTATCTAACTCTTTATCTAATTCAATCTAATTGCAACACTGTGCCAAGTTACTGATACAGGCAACGTTTTTGGTTTGCAGCTTTTTCATTCTTTTATTCTTTGTTTTGGTTGTTTTTTTTAACAAGAGGATAGATATATTAAATAAAATTACTATGAATATATTAACATTGCCCTAGAAAACCAGGATAAACTGAGTGAAACAAAGACAAGAAATGGGCTGAATGGAAATTACTTTCCTGCTGTGGAAAATAACCAAAACAAACAAACAAACAAAACAAACAAAACCACCAACCCAAAACAAAACAAAACAAAACAAAAACAAAAGCAAAACTCATAGAATAAGAGAAACCTTACATCTAATTAAGAAACACAAACATTTTATCACTGAAACTTTACAACAAAGGTACATTTCAAATGGGATCAGCAAATTGCTACACCTGTACATAAAAGAAGCAGCACACTTTAAACTCTGTAAATTTCAGATTCTGAATGTATTACTCTATTATAAAGAAGACTTTGTTTCTGCTAAAAACCCTTCAGTGCTAATATCTGTTAACACTTCTCATTGTCAGGATATTACATAAATTACAGAGACATTCTGCTCTTGATAATCAGACTTTGAAAGTAACATAGGCTGTACAAAAAGTTATTTTATACATGAATGTTTGCAAGGTAAAATATTTGAATTCAGAAAGCTGTAGAATTTGCAGCACTCTTCTGGTAGCTGTGGGCTTAGCTCCATAATGAATTAAAACCTGTGCCCAGCTTAATGTCTATGGCCAGCCCCACTGTCCCCAGCTGGTACAGCCACATGTTTAAACTTCTCAATTTATGGGTGAACCAGAGCCCAGGAAGCATGTCAAACATGAGTCTCATCCTCTGATGGGATAAACTGGGCAACAAAGCTTTCCAAGTGGTCTCATGAATCTCTACAGCATGTTTCTTCTTTTTTTTTTTTAACACTTATTTTTAGAGCAATAAACATCCAAATGTAAGCAAAGGGAAAGAATGGGAAATGTACAGCACGTATGTTTATATTAGCCAGAATTCATTTACTGCAACACAATGCACAGGTTTTTTTCTAGGCCAGATAAATATGTCCTCAGGCAAATAATCTGTCTACTTAATAATTCAGTTACTGTACATATGGAGTCCCATTTTCTGTGACCAAATGGAACAGGTTTCTGTTAAAATTAGTACTCTTTTCTATCTCTTCAAATTAGCAAACTGACTCTGCAGACTCTATTCTGGCAACATTTCTGCTGGCAAAAAATAGGAAATAGGAGCAAGGAGTACCAACCATGTACAATTTAAGAGACTTAAACTAGGTGGCTAGAGGGCTGGTATTTTAAGGTAAAGAAGTGTCTCAGATTGGCAAAACTGCGTCCAAAAAAGGACTTGAGGTCAAATTTGCAATCCAAAAATCCCAGCTGTCAAATGACTTCCAAATTCCTTACCTTTTTTCCTAATCACCTACTCTGTTGTGCCAAAGTCTCTTTATTTTATGGCTTCCATCATGTTATTCAGAATGAAAAATACCAATTCCTATCAATTATCACTCAAATTGGGAGCCAGATAGCTAAATCCAGTGGACATGCTCAGAATATGTCCTTAGTAGACCTAAATAACCACAGAATAACTAAACAGTCCAGGTTGAAAGGGACCTCTAAAGATTATCTGGTCCAGGATTTCATGCCAAAGGGAGCCTGCATGAGATCATCTAACACCCTGATCTTAAAAACCTTGAGAGAAAAGGACTCTACCATGTTCCTCTGGATGTTGTTCCAGTGATTGCTCTTACTATAAAATATTTCTTTCTTCTGTATAGATGAAAGCTCTGCCAGTGCAATCGTCCTTTGTCTTCTCCATGCAGCTCATTGTGAAGAGCCTCCATCCTGGAGGCTCCACTGAAACACTGTGATTACATTCCTTCAAAGCCTTCTCTTACATAGAATACATAGAATAAACCAGGTTGGAAGAGACCTTCAAGATCATCGCGTCCAACCCATCAACCAATCCAACACCGCCCAAACAACTAACCCACGGCACCAAGCACCCCATCAAGTCTTCTCCTAAAAACCTCCAGTGATGGCGACTCCACCACCTCCCCAGGCAGCCCATTCCAATGGGCAATCACTCTTTCTGTATAGAACTTTTTTCTAACATCCAGCCTGAATCTCCCCTGGCGCAGCCTGAGACTGTGTCCTCTTGTTCTGGTACTGCTTGCCTGGGAGAAGAGACCAACATCCGTCTGTCTACAACCTCCCTTCAGGTAGTTGTAGAGAGTAATAAGGTCACCCCTGAGTCTCCTCTTCTCCAGGCTAAGCAACCCCAGCTCCCTCAGCCTCTCCTCGTAGGGCTTATGTTCCAAACCCCTCACCAACTTTGTTGCTCTTCTCTGGACTCGTTCCAGCAAGTCAACATCCTTCCTAAACTGAGGGGCCCAGAACTGGACACAGCACTCGAGGTGCGGCCTAACCAGTGCAGTGTACAGGGGCACAATGACCTCCCTGCTCCTGCTGGTCACACTGTTCCTGATGCAGGCCAGGATGCCATTGGCCCTCTTAGCTGCCTGGGCACACTGCAGGCTCATGTTCAGTCTACCGTCGACCAGCACCCCCAGGTCCCTCTCAGCCTGACTGCTCTCCAGCCACTCTGACCCCAGCCTGTAGCTCTGCATGGGGTTGCTGTGGCCAATGTGCAGAACCCGGCACTTGGATGTGTTAAATCTCATGCCATTGGACTCTGCCCATCTGCCCAGCCTGTCGAGGTCCCTCTGCAGAGCCTCTCAACTCTCCAGCAGATCAACTCCTGCCCCCAGCTTGGTGTTGTCAGCAAATTTACTGATGATGGACTCGATGCCCTCGTCCAGATCATCAATGAAGATGTTAAAGAGCATGGGGCCCAGCACTGATCCCTGGGGCACACCACTGGTGACTGGCTGCCAGCTGGATGTGGCACCATTCACCACCACTCTCTGGGCTCGGCCCTCCAGCCAGTTCCTAACCCATCACAGTGTGCTCCCATCCAAGCCATGGGCTGACAGCTTGGCCAGGAGTTTGCTATGGGGAACGGTGTCAAAGGCCTTGCTGAGGTCCAGGTAGACTACATCCACAGGCCTCCCCACATCCACCAGGCGGGTCACCTGATCATAGAAGGAGATCAGGTTGGTCAGGCAGGACCTGCCCTTCCTAAACCCATGCTGGCTGGGCCTGATCCCTTGGCCATCCTCTAAGTGTTGTGTGATTGCACTCAGGATGACCTGCTCCATAATCTTTCCTGGCACTGAGGTCAGGCTGACAGGCCTGTAATTCCCTGGCTCATCCAACCGGCCCTTCTTGTGGATGGGTACCACGTTGGCCAGCTTCCAGTCATCTGGGATCTCTCCAGTGAGCCAGGACTGATGAAAAATAATGGAGAGTGGCTTGGCCAGCTCATCTGCCAGCTCTCTCAGCACCCTAGGATGGATCCCATCTGGTCCCATGGACTTGTGGGGGTCCAAGCTGCTGAGGAGAGCTCCTATCACTTGCTCATGGAACACAGGGAAACCATGCAGCTCCCTGGCTCCCTCTGCCAGTTCTGCAGGCCAGCTGTCTGGTAGACGTTCTTTCCAGGTAGTAAAAATTGAGGTAAAGAAGGTGTTAAGTACCTCTGCCTTTTCCTCATCCTGTGTTACATTTCCCTCCATGTCAACCAAGGAGTGGAGGTTGTCCCTGCCCTTCCTCTTGCTATTAATATATTTATAGAAGGACTTTTTGTTGTCCTTCACATCAGAGGCCAGTTTAAGTTCCAAATGTGCTTTTGCCTCCCTAATTTTCCTCCTACATGCCCTAGCAACCTCTTTAAACATTCCATGGGTTGCCTCACCTTTCTTCCAAAGGTGATACACCTTCTTTTTTTCCCTTAGTTCTATTAAAAGTTCATTACACAGCCAGGCTGGCCGTCTGCCCCGGCGGCTCCTCTTCCGGCACACTGGCACAGCCTGCTCCTGAGCCTTCATCAGCTCTTTCTTGAAGCAGGTCCAGCCCTCCTGGACCCCTTTATTTTTAAGGGCTTTCTCGCAAGGAACCCTCTGAATTATTTCCTTGAGCAACCTGAAGTCCGCCCTCCGGAAGTCCAGAGTGGAGGTCTTCTTGCTGCCCCTCTTAGCTTGACCAAATACCGAAAATTCAATTATTTCATGGTCACTGGCCCCTAAACAGCCTCCGACCACCACATCACCCACCAGCCCTTCCCTGTTAGTGAAGAGGAGGTCAAGCAAAGCCTTGCCCCTGGTAGGCTCACGCAGCACCTGGGATAAGAAGCTGTCCTCCATGCAGTCTAAGAACCTCCTAGACTGCCTCCTCTCTGCTGTGTTGAGATCCCAGCAGATGTCAGGCAGGTTGAAGTCGCCCATAAGGACAAGGTCAGGAGATCTTGAGACAGCCTTAAGCTGTCTATAGAATGCTTCGTCGACATCATCCTCCTGGTTGGGTGGTCTATAACAGACTCCAACCAGGATGTCTGCCCTACCGGTCTTCCCTCTAATTCTTGCCCACAAGCATTCAACCTGATTGTCCCTAATCTCTAGCTCAATGGCATCTAGTGCCTCCCTGATGTACAGGGCCACCCCTCCACCCCTTCTTCCTTGTCTATCTCTCCTGAAAAGCCTGTAGCCATCAATTGCAGCACTCCAGTCATGTGAGCTGCATGGATAATAAGTGTTTTCTCCATGGAGAAAAGGTCAATCCTTCTCCCTCTCTCTCTCTCTCTTTTTAAATTGTCTTAGTAACTGGCAGATCATCCAGCTTGTGCAGGAAGTTAATTCAGAGATTTAGATCTAATTCAGATTTAATTTACATCTAATTCAGATTCAGACTTAATTCAGAGATTTCATTCCTAGAGCTTCCACAATGAATGAAAGGATTGAGTGCCTGCAGGTTAAAATCAGAGGGAGGGCTAACAAAACTGACAACCTGATTGGAGTCTGTTATAGACCACCCAACCAGGATGGGGTGGCAGATGAAATATTCCACAAGCAACTGGAGACTGTCTCAAAATCATCAGACCTTGTCCTTGTGGGTGACTTTAACCTGCCAGACATCTGCTGGGAACTTAATTCAGCAGAGAGGAGGCAGTCCAGAAGGTTCCTAGAGTGTATGGAGGACAGCTTCCTGATGCAGCTGTTAAGTGAGCCTACCAGGGGCTCTGCTTGACCTGCTGTTCTCAAATAGAGAAAGGCTGGTGGGAGATGGTGGGAGGCTGTATAGGGTGCACGGACCATGAGATAGTGAAGTTTTCAATATGCAGGGAAATGTGGAGGAGTAGTAACAGAACCCTCACTTGGGACTTCCAGAGGACAAACTTCAACTTGCTTAAGCAACTTATTTGGAAAATACAGTATCACAGTATCACTAAGGTTGGAAGAGACCTCAAGGATCATCGAGTCCAACCTGTCTCCACAGACCTCATGACTAGACCATGGTACCAAGTGCCACGTCCAATCTCCTCTTGAACACTTCCAGGGACGGTGATTCCACCACCTCCCTGGGCAGCCCATTCCAATGACGAATGACTCACTCGGTGAAGAACTTTCTCATCACCTCAAGTCTAAACCTCCCCTGGCACAGCTTGAGACTGTGTCCCCTTGTTCTGGTGCTGGTTGCCTGGGAGAACAGACCAACCCCCTCCTGGCTACAACCACCTTTCAGGTAGTTGTAGAGGGCAATGAGGTCACCCCTGAGCCTCCTCTTCTACCCTGGGCAGCAGCCCGTAAGAACAAAGGGGTCCAGGATGGTTGGACCTACTTCAAACAGGAGCTCTTGAAGGCACAGGAACAGGCTGTGCCCATGAGCCAAAAGATGAGCTGGCGAGGAAGGTCACCAACCTGGATGGGCAAGCAACTCTTGAAGGAATTAAGGGGAAAAAAGAGGCTGTATCACCTTTGGAAAGGGGGGAGGCAACTCGAGATACGTTTCAGGATGTTGTTAGGTCACTTACGACAAAAATTGGAGAGGCAAAAGCCCAGTTAGAACTCAAGCTGGCCACTTCAGTGAAGGACAATAAAAAGCATTTTTATAAATATATTCATGCTAAAAGAGTGGCAAGAAGAACCTCCATTCCTTATTGGATCTGGAGGGTAACATTGTAACTAAAGATGAGGAAAAGGCTAATACCTTCTTTGCCTCAATTTTCAACAATAAGGCCGGAGGACTCCAGGATGACTGGCCTCCTGAACTGGTTGATGGGGTCAGAGAGCAGTGTAGTAACCCTGAAATCCACAAGGAATTGGGACATGCTGAGCCACTTGGATACTCACAAGTCTGTGGCACCACATGGGATCCATCCTAGGGTGCTGAGAGAGCTGGCAGACGAGCTGGCCAAGCCACTCTCCATCATTTTCCTCCAGTCCTGGCTCACTGGGGAGATCCCAGATGACCAGAAACTGGCCATTGTGATGCCCATCCACAAGAAGGGCCAGATGGAGGAACCTGCAAACTACAGGCCAGTCAGCCTGACCTCAGTGCCAGGGAAAATAATGGAGCAGATCATCCTGAGGGCAATGACTGCACATCTGAAGGATGGCCAAGGGATCAGGTCCAGCCAACATGGATTTAGGAAGGGCAGGTCCTGCCTCTCCAACCTGATTTCCATCTATGATCAGGTGGCCCATCTGGTGGATGTGGGGAGGCCTGTGGATGTGGTCTACCTGGACATCAGCAAGGCCTGTGACACTGTGCCCCCACAGCAAACTCCTGGTCAAGCTGTCAGCCCATGGCTTGGACAGCAGCACTCTGCTGGGTTAGGAACTGGCTGGAGGGCCGACCCCAGAGAGTGGTGGTGAATGGTGCCACATCCAGCTGGCAGCCAGTCACTACTGGTGTGCCCCAGGGATCAGTGATGGGCCCCATCCTGTTTAAGATCTTCATTGGTGATCTGGATGAGGGGATTGAGTCAGTCATCAGTAAATTTACAGATGACACCAATTTGGGAGTAGATGTTGAACTTTTAGAGGGCAGGAGAGCTCTGCAGACAGACCTTAACAGGCTGGACAGATGGGCAGAGTCCAACATGATGACATTCAACAAGTCCAAGTGCCAGGTGCTGCACTTTGGCCACAACAACCCCATGCAGCACTACAGGCTGGGGTCGGAGTGGCTGGAGAGCTGCCAAACAGAAAGGGACCTGGAGGTACTGACTGACCGCTGGCTGAACATGAGCCAGCAGTGTGCCCAGATGGCCAAGAAGGCCAATGGCATCTTGACCTGTATCAAGAATAGTGTGGCCAGCAGGAGCAGGAAAGTCATTGTGCCCCTCTACTCAGCACTGGTTAGGCCACACCTTGAGTACTGTGTCCAGTTCTGGGCCCCTCAATTTAAGAAGCACGTTGAGACACTTGAATGTGTCCAGAGAAGGGCAACAAGACTGGGGAGAGGCCTCGAGCACAAGCCCTATGAGGAGAGGCTGAGGGAGATGGGATTGTTTAGCGTGGAGAAGAGGAGGCTCAGTGGAGACCTTATTCTCTCTACAACTACCTGAAGGGAAGTTGTAGCCAGGTAGCGATTGGTCTCTTCTCCCAGGCAACCAGCACCAGAACAAGAGGACACAGTCTCAAGTTGCACCAGGGGAAGTTTATGCTCAAGGTGAGGAGAAAGTTCTTCACTGAGAGAGTTGTTAGCCATTGGAATGGGCTGCCCATGGAGGTAGTGGAGTCACTATCCCTGGAGGTGTTCAAGAGGGGATTGGACGTGGTTCTTGGTGCCATGGGTTAGTAGTCATGAGGTGTTGGGTGACAGGTTGGATTTGACGATCATTGAGGTCTTTTCCAACCTTATTGATTCTATGATTCTATGAATTTGAACTCACAAATATCCTTGCTCTGACATGTCCTGTAACACTTATCCAAGTTATTCTGGAAATTCATTCCTATCCTGGAATATACAATCTGACTCGGGGCTGCCATCAATCACTGCTATGACATTTCCGTATCTCAAGGAAAGATGCTTGGAAAAGGAGGAGTTAATGATGGCCCACATAAACAGAGAGATTGTAGGTTCAAGCAGTCCTAAACCTGCAGTCTAGAGGAGAAGACTTTTTTTTTTTAATCTCCTCTATGCTCTGTTAGCCTGACAGGAGTGGTTGTCTTGGTATTAGGAGCTATGAATGGAATACCTGTCCAAGTGAGAGATATCTGGAGCTGAGGACTTCACTTTCTGAGCAATTGCCTTAGTAACAGGGTTGTCACGTGGAGGCCATGGCTGCTGCCTCTCACTCATATTTTGTCTGAGCTTTCAATTAAAGTGCTCTTGTAGTGTGTTCAGAGATGTGCTACATGTGACCAGTACATTTTGTGATTCCTCAGACACCAACTAAAAAGTTCATGCCTCAAGGAAATGACAAACAGAGAAAGGGATCAAGACATACACCTCAACCAATGTGGTGGTATCTCTGGGAGCTAAACAGGTGAAGATCAAGCTCCTACATACCTTGAGTTCCTATTATATATTGATTTACCTATGTAGAAAAGTTAGGCCTTGCCTTTCAGGTACTTATTGTATTGAGGGGCTTAAGATCCACTTACAGAACATTGGCAGTATTTCTGATCTAGTTTCAAATCCTGACAATTCCTGGTTAGTTTTGCCTGAGCTCTGACAAGCCAGCACATGGAGAAATGCCCAAGAGGTGGGTTAAATAGGCAGGAATCAAAGCTATGCTGCAGCACCAGCATAGTCAGTCTCAAACAAAAGGAAGCAACTGTTGAAGCCTCTTCAGCATCTGAACCAGTCATGTTTCGTTTTCCTGCAGTTATACTATCACTGAGAGTGCATCTTGGCATAAGATAAATTAATGCAGGTACTATTAAGCATTTGACATTTTTCTAAGTCACCAGAATTATGGAAACACCCACAACTTAAAAATAAATCACAAAATCTAAGGGTCAAACTTTTGGTCATATTTCCACAGATATGTTGCAGTCTATCAGAAGCACACCCTTTTTACACAGTGTATTGTGGATCTATAAAAGGTATCCAGATGTGGGAAAACTTACTATTTGGATGTTTCAGATGTGTGGAATTAGGCACAGCATGAGTTCAACACAGCCTGGCACTGTAGGTCATTTAAATTTTCTTCTGTTCTTCTTGTATGTTTCTTTCTTGCCTCAGCTGTAATCTCGTTAGGGCAAGGGCTTCCACTAAAGTTAAGAGTGTGCCTACACTCAGGGCTGGAACAGTTCTGTATTTCCTGCCCTTTTCTCCTCACCTATTTTATGAAAATTCACAAAATATTCAACAGTTTTTGATATCATCCTTTATCATCTCTGCTGGGCTGGGAAAGTGATTGAACATTGGGGTACATTATAAACATGTAGAGAAAAGGGTTTGAGACCCCATTAGAGGCCACTATGCTTTTTATTCTGCCTGCAAGGTACACCTATGTATCTTTGGTTAGAAGTGTAAAAAAGCAAAAGCAGATGAAAGCAACAGACTTTTTTGTCAAGCTGTGACAGAAATCAAATGCAAATAGAGCTCAGTTCAAGACTGTTTGTTAAGTGTCACATCGGCGAGTATTAAATGCAGCACATGTCGTTTTACAATGAGCATACTGTATATGAATTTTATTGATTTTTTTTTTCAAAGAGGATACATAGAATAATGTACTCTTCCTTACCAGTGCCAGCCTGCAAGTGTGTCTTCATACTTGCCTATGCACATTCATTAGGCTCCTAAATGCTGCTGCCTTACTTAGCACATCTTGTGTTGTGGAGGCTGGGATTCAAGCTATAGAAAGAGTTACACAAATTACTCTCTCCCCCTGAGAAAAGTGGGACAGAGTCATTTAGACTTCTCAGCATGAAGCTGTCAATGAGCAGCTTTTCAAAATGATTCACAATTAGTGCACAAAGCTTACACTAGGAACAGGTTCTCAACTGATTTCCTTTCTACAAAGGAACAAGTCTGGGGCTTCATTCTGCTATTAAGAACATTACAGATGTATAGAAAAATCATCAGAGATGGTTAACTCTGCTGCATATATATATATATATGCAGTCTTTGTATTATACTATGTGAAAAACAAATATGATATCTCTATTCAAACCACATCTTTTTCTCAATAGTATTTAGAAAAATTTATGCTGTCATAAAAATACACATTACAAGCAGCAACAGCAGCTTCATATTCACAGTATCACAGTATCACAGTATAACTAAGGTTGGAAGAGACCTCAAGGATCATCGAGTCCCACCTGTCACCACAGACCTCATGACTAGACCATGGCACCAAGTGCCACGTCTAATCTCCTTTTGAACACCTCCAGGGACGGTGACTCCACCACCTCCCTGGGCAGCACATTCCAATGACGAATGACTCGCTCAGTGAAGAACTTTCTCATCACTTCAAGTCTAAACCTCCCCTGGCGCAGCTTGAGGCTGTGTCCCCTTGTTCTGGTGCTGGTTGCCTGGGAGAAGAGACCAACCCCTTTCTGGCTACAACCACCTTTCAGGTAGTTGTAGAGGGCAATGAGGTCACCCCTGATCCTTCTCTTCTCCAGGCTAAACAACCCCAGCTCCCTCAGCCTCTCCTCATAGGGCTCCTCATGTCCATGCACTAGGACAAAGCCATTAATGATTCAGCAATGGGGTCGCTGCTTCATGGGAGATGTCAATATGTCTACTGAGTCCATCTACATGAAGTTACATCAGTCTTTGAGCTGTGTTTGGCTTTATGTGTCTTTCCAGTGCTTGCTCTGAGATCTCTAATTCCTCAGTCATGTCCCTACAACATTCAGATAATCAGAGTGCTTAAAGGAACATTAAAATCTGTGGCAGTTAGACAACTTGACAATCATAGAATCATAGCATGGTCTGGGTTGGAAAGGACCTCCAAAGATCATCTAGTCCAACCCCCTCTGCAGTAAGCAGGGGCATCCTCAATTAGGTAAGTTGCTCAGAGCCCTGTAAAGCCTTACCTTGAATATCTCCAGGGATGGGGCCCCAACCACCTCCCTGGGCAACCTGCTCCAGTGTTCCACCACCCTCATAGTAAAAAACTTGTTCCTAACATCCAATCTAAATCTGCCCTTTTCTAGATTTAAGCCATTGCTCCTCATCTTATCACCACAGACCTTTGTAAACAGTCTTTCTCCATCCTTCTTGTAGGCCCCCTTCAGGTACTGGAAGGCTGCTATTAGGTCTCCCCAGAGCTGCCTCTTTTCCAGGTTGAACACCCCATCTCCCTCAGCCTGTCTTCATAGCAGAGGTGCTCCAACCCCTGATCATTTTCATGGCCCTCCTCTGGACCCTCTCCATCAGGTCCATGTCCTTCCTCCAGTGGAGGTCTCACCAGAGCAAAGTGGCAGAATCACCTCTCTAGATCTGCTGACCGCACATCTTTTGATGCAGCCCAGGATGTGATTTGTCTTCTGGGCTGCAAGCACACACTGCCTGCTCACGTCCAGCTTCTCATCCATCAGCACCCCCAAATCCTTATCCGGAGGGACAATTTCTATCATCTCATCCCCTAGTCTGTATTGATATCAAGGATTGTTCCAGCCCAGGTACAGAACCCTGCACTTGTTCTTGTTGAACCTCATGAGGTTCACCTGGGCCCACCACTCGCACTGTAACAATCAGGTTTGGCTGTTTAAACGCCTATGACTTTTATGCATGTATTAGTGAGCAATCTGACCTACACACTCAGTGACAGATATTCAGGGTTTGGAGGCTGCAGGATAAGCAATGCATTTGTACTAGACTCTTGTCAGCTGATATGACTTACCTCCAGGGGCACAATAATGTTACACTTGAGCCAAAACAGAGGCTAGGAATTTGGATAATGCTCTGAAATGCTAGCTAACAAAAGGCTCATGATGAGAAATCTCTTTCTCACATGTTGAGCACTTTGAAGGTCAAGATTTCTGCTGGAAATTTGGCACTTCTCCCTTAATCCTCCAGACAGATATTAGGGTTTCTTCTTAATCCATTTAATCACTGTTTGTGATCTTAAAAAAAGGAGGTGGAAATAGTGTTTTAACCAAATTATTCTTCTATTGTGTGCCAAAACACAAGTCAGCAGGGAAGAAGGCTTGCCTTGCTGAATAGAGAGATTTGTTGCAACTCAGGGAAGAAAAGAGAGTTTATGGTCTTTGGAAGAAGGGGCAGACCCCTCAGAAGGACTGTAAGTTATCGTGAGGTTGTACATGGAGAAAATTAAAAGGGCCAAAGCCCTGCTGGAAATAAATTTGCCTTCAGCTCTTAAAGAGAACAGGAAATACAAATATATTAGCAATAAAATGAGTACTAAGGAAAACCTCTGTCCTTTGTTGAATGCAGTGGGGAACATAGTGGTCAAGGATGAGGAAAAGGCTGAAGTACTCAATACGTTCTTTCCCTAAGTCTTTAGTAGTAAGACCAGTGTGATGGATATTCAGCCCTCTGAGATGGAAGATAGTGATAGAGAGAAGAATGAAGCCCTTATCACAGTATCACAGTATCGCCAAGGTTGGAAGAGACAAGAGGAGATGGTCAGTGACCTACTGCATGACTCAGACATCCACAAGTCTATATTATACACTTGAGGCTATTGAGTGAACTGATGGAAGTGCTCACCAAGCCACTTTCCTTCATTTGCCATCAACCCTATCTATCCAGAGAGGTGCTGGTCGACTGAAGATTGGCAAAAGTGATGCCCGTCTGCAAGAGGGGCCCCAAGGAGGACCCAGGGAACCACAGACCTGTCTGTCTGACCTTGGTGCCCAGGGAAAGGTGTGGAGCAGACCATCCTGAGTGCCATTACGCAGCATGTGGAAGACAACCAGATGATCAGGCCCAGTTATCAGGAATTCAAGAAGGGTTGGTCCTGCTTGACAAATCCAGTCTCCTTCTATGACAAGGCGACCAGCTTAATGGATGAAGAAAAGGCTGTAAATATTGTTTAGCTGGACTTTAGTAAAACATTTGACACCATCTCCCACTGCATCCTCCTGGAGAAACTGGCTGCTCATGGCTTAGATGGGTAGATACTTCACTGAGTAAAAAACTGTCTGGATGGCCAAACCCAAAGAGTGGTAGTGAATGGAATTAAATCTGGTTGGTGGCTGGTCACAAGTGGTGTGTCCCAGGGCTCAGTGTTTGGGCTAGTTCTTTTTAATATCTTTATCAATGATCTGGAAGAGAGGACAGAGTTCATCTTTAGTAAGATTGCAGGTGACACTAAGCTGGAAGGGACTATCAGTTTGCTTGAGGGTAGGAAGGATCAACAGAGGGACCTGAACAGACTGGATCGATAGGCTGATGACAACTGCATGAGATTCAGCAAGTCCTGCACTTGGGTCTATCATCACCTGGTCCTCCCCTTACCAACCCTAGTCAGCAGAGGGTGGGGGGTAGCTGTGCTATAGTTCAAATAATTTCATTGGAGTAAACAAAGGAAAAACAATGCCAAACAGCTAATGAACTGGGTTGATTAGATTGAAACTGGAACAGAAGAAAAATGGGAGGGAAAAGCAGTGGGAGAAACATGTATCAAAATCACTATTTCCCTGGCTGGAAAATTGTGGCATTGTTGCAGGAGCAGTTCCAAGCTTCTTGTCAGCAGTGGAAGATCAGGGCTATGCCACTTGGCCTTCTCTGGGCTGCAGGCAGTTCGAAGCAGGGCTGTGACATGTGGCTTGCCTCCAGGATGCAAGCACCATTGGGGAGAGCCAAGTGGAGCAGCCAGGCAGTGGTACAGGCTGGGGATGTTGATCAACAGTTGGTTGAATATAAGCCAGCAGGGAGGGAAGACCTTATCACTCTCTACAACTATCTGAAAGAAGGTTGTAGAAAGGTGAATGTTGGTCTCTTGCTCCTTGGTAATAAGTGATAAAATAGAAGAAATGGCCCCAGGATGTACCAGGGGAGATTTAGATTGGATATTAGACAAAATTTCTTCACTGAAAGGGTTACCAAACACTGGAATAGGTTCCTCAGGGAGGCAGTTAAGTCACTATCTATGGAGGTGTGGTGCTAAGGGACATGATTTATCACCAGATGTGGAAAAGCTAGACAATTGTGATCTTAAAAAGTCTTTTCCAACCAAAAGAGTTCTGTAATTTTTTGCTCATGAACATGTGAAATAACCCTTCTCAGTGCTTTAGTTCAATCCTCTTAAATATGGTACAGGTTCTGCCAAGCATGGACTTTCTCATCTACTAAACACAGCTTTCAATATGCAATTAATTAAAAAATTAAAACTAGTTATGATACAATACCTGCGAGTTCTTAACATAGCCTCCAAAGCACACCTTTTCGTTGCAGTCAAGCCACATTACTCAGAGCATACAAGAATGAGCTTGGTCTATAGGGAAGAGTATAGGAAGAACTAAGGCAAACAATGCAAGAAAGATTTGAGAAACATTGGTTTGCAAGAATTAAGCTTTGGGATAAGCAAGGAAGAATATCATAAAAGAGGCAAAAAAGAAGTAAAAGAACAAAAATGTAACAGTACTCCCTAAAGGAGACAAACTGGTAAAAATGTTTGGGAGGAAATGTAAAGAGACAATGAAGAGGCACAACTGCAAAGGACAGAGAAGACTTGGAAGGCATCAAGAGTATTCCTCTGAGAGGAGTGTCAGCAGAGAGAAGGAGAAAGAACTGAAAATGCATTTGTATGAAGCTCTGCTTCTTATTTGAGTAAATAGAACTCCTTCTTGCTTTTCATTTAAAAAAAAAATAAAATCTGGGCACAATTTCTTTATGTCCTCAAAAGATGAGATATGAATTAAAGCTGAATGCAAATTGTGGTGGGTTGAGATTTCCCTCCCCCCGCCCCCCCAACATTAACTTTGCCAGATCAGCTCAGTTGGAAGCAAGTGGAAGCTGTATTTAAGCAAAACTACAATCTACAATGGAATACAATGACTATGTACAAAATATACAGTATTAACAGATATTTGCAATTAACAAACAACACAATGCCCCCCCCAGTCAAAGACCAGGAGAGCTGTCCCTCTGCTCCACTCCCCCATTCTCTACCCAAAAGGGAGAAAGGAGCAGAGAGAAAGTAGTGGTTAGACTTCCCCAAAATAATGCAGCCAAGGCCGAGCAGAAGATGGTTAATCTCTTCTGAGCGAAACAAGCAGAGACTGGCTTTGGTACAGCCAATCTTATAGAAAATATTTCTCCAATGAAATTGTTTAGAATTATCTTTGGTTTTCCTTTTTGCACCCAATAAGGATTTATTTATGTTTTTCTACTTTTCTTCTCAAAATCTGTAATAAAATTTGAAAGGCATAGCCTAAAACTACCACACAAATGAAATAGGCATTTGTATCAAATTGTGTTATCTGGCACCATAAATATATCTGACCATCTTAAAATAGAGTTACCAAAACTAATTTTAACTTTAACTTCATGATAAAGCCAAAGAACTATTTGAAAATGACAGTTAACCCCCAGAATAAAAGTACCAGTAAGAAACAGCATAGTTTAATCAACATTGGTTTACTGGGACCTCAGCTGAATAGAAACAACTTTCACAGGGTTAATATTGGCTTTGGTTTTAAATCTTTTCCTTCCAAAAGTTAAGGCATATGCAGCCTACTACTCCGCCTAGCTGCTTTACTACTCTGCTTAGCTCACAGAAATAGTGACCTTTAAATGACTACCATCCCATATGTTTTCTACTACGTTACAGAAGAAACTGCTGTTCAACTTTCTTGGAAGTGAGGAAATATCTACAAGTCAGAAGGATCTGCTGTCTAATGGACTATCAATTTTCTCTAAAATATAGATGGGATAGATGGATAGTGAAGGGATAAATAGACAGACTTGGCACCATCACATGATTCTAAGAGCTGAATTCTTAACTTCTGCACCATTTTCAGACCACAGCCTGCTAAATCTGTCATTATATTTGCTTTCATTTAGACAATACCACAGAAAGTTGTTCTTTTAGGCATTGTTTAGCTAATGCTTAAATAATTCACTTTTTCTTAAGAAAAAAGTAAGTAAAGCTTGAGAACTTTAAGATTAAAGTCCTGGGCGCAGGAGTTGATCTGCTGGAGGGTAGAGAGGCTCTGCAGAGGGACCTCGACAGGCTGGGCAGATGGGCAGAGTCCAACGGCATGAGATTTAACACATCCAAGTGCCGGGTTCTGCACATTGGCCACAGCAACCCCATGCAGAGCTACAGGCTGGGGTCAGAGTGGCTGGAGAGCAGTCAGGCTGAGAGGGACCTGGGGGTGCTGGTTGACGGTAGACTGAACATGAGCCTGCAGTGTGCCCAGGCAGCTAAGAGGGCCAATGGCATCCTGGCCTGCATCAGGAACAGTGTGGCCAGCAGGAGCAGGGAGGTCATTCTGCCCCTGTACACTGCACTGGTTAGGCCGCACCTCGAGTACTGTGTCCAGTTCTGGGCCCCTCAGTTTAGGAAGGATGTTGACTTGCTGGAACGAGTCCAGAGAAGAGCAACAAAGTTGGTGAGGGGTTTGGAACATAAGCCCTACGAGGAGAGGCTGAGGGAGCTGCGGTTGCTTAGCCTGGAGAAGAGGAGACTCAGGGGTGACCTTATTACTCTCTACAACTACCTGAAAGGAGGTTGTAGACAGACGGATGTTGGTCTCTTCTCCCAGGCAAGCAGTACCAGAACAAGAGGACACAGTCTCAGGCTGCGCCAGGGGAGATTCAGGCTGGATGTTAGAAAAAAGTTCTATACAGAAAGAGTGATTGCACATTGGAATGGGCTGCCTGGGGAGGTGGTGGAGTCGCCATCACTGGAGGTTTTTAGGAGAAGACTTGACGGGGTACTTGGTGCTGTGGGTTAGTTGCTTGGGCGGTGTTGGATTGGTTGATGGGTTGGACGCGATGATCTTGAAGGTCTCTTCCAACCTGGTTTATTCTATGTATTCTATGTATTCTATGTATTACATGGAAATTGAAGCATATAATTGTTTCAGTTGGAAAAGACCATTAAGATAATTATCAAACTCTACCTCTGGTGCTAAACCATGTCTCTTACTAGAGCCACCCAAAGAGTGGCTGTCAATGGGTCCATGTCCCACTGGAGGCCAGTGACAAGTGGAGTCCCTCAGGTATCAGTCCTGGGACCAGTCTTGTTCAACATCTTTGTGGGTGACATGGACAGTGGCATTGAGTGCACCCTCAGCAAGTTTGCTGATGACACCAAACTGTGTGGTGCAGCAGACATGCTGGAGGCAAGGGATGCCATCCAGAGGGACCTTGACAGGCTGGAGAGGTGGGCACAAGCCAACCTCATGAGGTTCAACAAGACCAAGTGCAAGGTCCTGCATCTGGGTCGGGGCAATCCCAGGCACAAATCCAGGCTGGGCAGTGACTGGCTGGAAAGCAGCCCTGAGGAGAGAGACTTGGGGGTGCTGGTGGACGAGAAGCTCAACATGAGCGCTCAGTGTGCGCTTGGCAGCCCGGAAAGCCAATCAGATCCTGGGCTGCATCAAGAGAAGTGTGACCAGCAGGTCAAGGGAGGTGATTCTCCCCCTCTACTCAGCTCTGCTGAGACCCCACCTGGAGTACTGCGTCCAGTTCTGCAGCCCCTATTACAAGAGGGATCTGGAGGTGCTGGAATGTGTCCAGAGAAGGGCCATGAGGATGATCAGAGGGCTGGAGCGCCTCTCCTATGAGGACAGACTGAAGGAGTTGGGGCTGTTCAGTCTGGAGAAGAGAAGGCTCCAAGGTGACCTAATTGTGGCCTTCCAGTATCTGAAGGGGGCCTGCAAGAAGGCTGGAGAGGGACTTCTCAGGATATCAGGTAGTGATAGGACTAGGGGGAATGGAATGAAGCTGGAAGTGGGGAGATTCAGGCTGGATGTGAGGAGGAAGTTCTTCCCCATGAGAGTGGTGAAGCCCTGGAATGGGCTGTCCAGGGAGGTGGTTGGGGAGCTGTCCCTGGAGGTGTTTAAGATCAGGCTGGATGAGGCTCTGGCCAGGCTGATCTAGTGTGAGGTGTCCCTGCCCATGGCAGGGGGGTTGGAACTGGATGATCCTTGTGGTCCCTTCCAACCCTGACTGATACTATGATACTTATATTATTTTTCTAAATTAAGATAATTGGGGAAATAATTCTTTAATCTGTAAGGAAAATACATTTTTTTGGCAGTGTTATTTCTTCAGCATCATGCTAAACCAGGGAATAATTAATCCTGATTTCTGCTAGTATGTGTCCTAAAGACATTTTATTCTGCAGATAAATTACAAGGCATGATGTGGTTATTGTAAAAGTCTCATTTTTAAAAAAGAAAATTGCTCTTATAACACATTGTAGTCTTCCATAGAGCGTTATTGGACAACACTTCCACTGTTCATATAGGACTGCATCAACAGTCTAAGTGTGAAACAACAAAAATTGATAATGAATTTTGTCTAACAAGAGTTCTAGTGCTTGAGGAAATTGACTTACCAGAATGTCGTAGCTGACATTTCAAGTCCAGAGAGTGCCACAAAAATGTGTATTCAATTTCCCAGTCTTAATTATTTTATTACTTTTGACATTGCCCACTGATGTCCAAGATTTCTGCATGAAGCTAGTTCTGAGCATCAGACCCACTAGAGACTCTTGACCTTCCACCGTCCCACATCAATCTCAGACCACTGAAGGTAAACCAAAAATGAAATCTGGGTCAAGATTTAGGCATTGAAATTTAGATCTTCGTGTAGCTTTTCATGTAACTCATGCAAGCCACATTTCACTCCACTGTACCCAGTAAGGATCTCAGATTAGACACAGTTGTCCCCACACAGGCAGCTAGTGTAATTTAAAGTGCTGTGAAGCATTTCAGTTGACCTCCAGCTGTTATTCAAGAGGGGTAAGAATTTCTTGTAGGTTCTACTTGATAGATGTCAGCCCAACAGGTCACCTAGAACTTATTTACAGGTCTGTAGAGCACTAGATAGATTTGGTGTAGTCTGGAGAGTTGTTTTGTTTGGACATCTACTTCCAGTGTCTCCAGAAACTACTGTATGTAACATTAGTCTGAGCACATGAACACTAAGCAAAAATTGCTTGTACACTAAAGAAAGAATATCTGAACAAACATAGCAAGCAAAAGTGGGAGACAGGAATAGTTGCTCCGTCCTCAGCAGAGGGGAAGTAGAGGGCAATTAACAGACAGCCAAGTGACATGACTTGTCGAGTTTCACAGAGGCAGTGCTTGGCAGAGGGACTTTACTGCAGAGACTTTTCTGCCAGACTTCATCTAGCTCTCCTGCTATGTCTGAAGACAGTAGACAAAATTGACAGAAATTTGATGTGAAACAGCCAGAAGGGCCACATGCTTTTTTTCTTTCCAAGCACTACCTCAGTGGAACATCATAGGAGTTTTGCTCTCCGTGGCTTTGAGCAAGTTCTAGGATATTCCCAAAGAATTTCTGCAAGTACTTAGAAAATTGTATTTGTTCAGATAAAGTAAATAATGGTCTGATCTCCTTCCTGCATTCAGAAACCTTTGAACAGAGGTAGAGGAGCACCTGCCAAAGTGCATGACCTGTGCAAACCTGTAGATGTCCTATTCAGTTTGTGGACTTCCTATGGCTGCATCTTTTACTCAAGCTATAGCATACAATATGCTGCTCACACCAGCTCTCTTTTCTAATTACTTCAGAATAGACATGATCTTGTTTAGACATGGGCAGGGTTGTTCTGCCTTGTCCAAATGTCACAAAATGATTGTTATTCTGTCAGTACAGAAAAATGATGTTGGTAAATCTGAGGAGAACTCTCAAATGAGCTCCTAGAAATATCAGAGAACCACAAGTGCATTAAGATGAGACTGTTCTCTGGCTACATGCTATCTAAGGTGTCTTTTCTGTTTCTGACTACAACGACTGCCTGTCACAGACCTTGCCAAACTGTACAGGGTGGGTTTTTGCTGTGATCTTGACTACCTTGTTAACGATCACTATCGTTGCTAGAGAAAGCAAGCAGTGTGTTTGGACTAAAAGCTAGGAATTGTTCCTTCTACATGTTAAAGGAACAATTCATGAATTATGATATAATATGATGTTTTGGCACTCATTCTGATGCTAAAATTGAAACCAATTCCATATCAAGAAAGCTGGTGAGGGACTTTTTAGGGTGTCAGGCAATGATAGGGCTAGGGGGAATGGAACAAAATTAGAAATGGGTAGATGTTAGGAAGTTCTTCACCATGAGGGTGGTGAGACACTGGAACAGGTTGCCCAGGGAGGTGGTAGAAGCCCCATCCCTGGAGGTTTTTACACCCAGCCTGGATGTGGCTCTGAGCAACCTGCTCTAGTGTGAGGTGTCCCTGCCCATGGAGGGGGGTTGGAACTGGATGATCCTTGAGGTCCCTTCCAACCCTAACAGTTCTATGATCCTATGATCACATATATCATTCTATGATTCTATGATCAACGCAGAAGGTGGAAAAGAACAACTGAGCTAATTTATATTCCTGCTGAAGTTGTGCATGTGTGGCAATCTTCTATTGAATATAGCCTTTGTGAAAGTAAAACTTGACACAATTGGGGCTAGTTGCTACAAGCCCGTAGCTCATGATCACCATAGTACATAAACCATATACTTACTTAGAACTATATTCATGCAATATACCTGCTTGCAGGAAAAAAGTAATTACATGCATATGTAGCATAGCAAAGGTACTGCATCAGTTAAGGAGAGAAAGACTTTCAATGAAAATATGGAATTTTTAAAAGATGTGCTTACAAAGGGAAAATAAGCATTTTCTCTCTTTTACACAGTAATGGCAGATATCTTTAACACAGCAGATATTCAATGTTTAGTTATGAATGTAATCATCACTTTTAAGAAGATAATATTAGGTCACTTCGTTTCATTGTGCTCATAACCAGTCAAAACATTGCTCATCAAATATCCTGATCAACTCCCTACAAATACAACACTACCAGTTGTGAACAAAGTTTGTATAATTTAGGTCTACTGCTTTTGTTTAATTTTTTAAAACATTTTCTCATTATACCTGTATTTTATGATTTCAAAGGCAAATGTTAATCTATGTGCTTGGTCTTCAAGATGGATAGCAGCACTTGCTCTTAGAGGTGAAAATATACTTTAATCTTCATACAAAAATCAGCCAGGACTTGAGCTATAGAAACAGAGCATATAAAGTAATTCTATGGTCAAGGCAGTTGGTAGTCTGTGGACTGAAAAATAGTTTGGATTCTTAAAATAGCTGCATAGAATTTGAACAGGTTTAATAGCTAAAAATTCTTTTTGTACAGTACTGTAAGAGTAGCAGTTCTTTTTCCTGTTGGATCAAACCATAAGAAACATTTGCACCAGCTATATGAGACAAAAGGACAGCAGCCCGTATTTGGAACATCTTGGTGTCAAACGTTCATGTCAACAGTAAGTCTGGCAATATTCGTCTTTCAAGTGAATGATTCATTGATCTTTGTCACCAATGGCAACCAGCAAAAGCAAGGTGTCTCCAAAATGCCTCTTTCTGTGGTCAAACTTTTCTGGATGGTTCTTGCAGTTTCACTTTGACAAAGGACATAGTTTTCACTGTTGATCAAAAATACTCTTTAGAATAGAATAGAATAGAATAGACCAGGTTGGAAGAGACCTTCAAGATCATTGTGTCCAACCTATCAACCAATCCAACCCACCTAATCAACTAAACCATGCAACCAAGCACCCTACCAAGTCTCCTCCTGAGCACCTCCAATGACATGTTGGTCTCTTCTCCCAGGCAGCCAGTACCAGAACAAGAGGACACAGTCTCAGGCTGCACCAGGGGAGGTTTAGGTTGGATGTTAGGAAGAAGTTCTGTACAGAGAGAGTGATTGCCTATTGGAATGGGCTGCCTGGGGAGGTGGTGGAGTCACCATCATTGGAGGTGTTCAGTAGGAGACTTGATGGGGTGCTTGGTGTCATGGTTTAGTTGTTTAGGTGGGTTAGATTGGTTGATGGGTTGGACACAATGATTTTGAAGGTCTCTTCCAACCCGGTTGTTGTTTTTTATTAATAATAACAACAACTCCACCACCTCCCTGGGCAGCCCATTCCAATGGGCAATCACTCTCTCTCTGTAGAATCTCTTCCTAACCTCCAGCCCAAACCTCCCCTGGCGCAGCCTGAGACTGTGTCCTCTTGTTCTGGTGCAGGCTGCCTGGGAGAAGAGACCAACCTCTGCCTGTCTACAACCTCCCTTAAGGTAGTTGTGGAGAGCAATAGGGTCACCCCTGAATCAAACATTAAGACTAAAGGAAATAATGCCATTGAAATTAGGGCCATTTAAGATTTATGTGAGTGTCATAGGGATTCTAGCCTGGCATTATCTAGCAAAACAACCTATTAGGTTTTATTGTTGCTTTGGTTTGTACTTTTTTTTCCCAATATGATCTACTTAAAACTCTATATTGTCAAAATCAGCCAGGGTAATAGCAGAATGACATACAGTGCTATTTCAAATGTATTTTTGACTCTTACCTGAAAATAACCACCAGAAAAATAAATTCCTGGGAATTTACCAGGATACCACAATTTCTCTGCTGGTGGTTTTAAGTACATGGAAAATTCTTTAAAATTTCCGCATTTCACAATTTATCCTCAAGACTTCTAAACAATAAAGATACATGAAAAACAGAAGATTACTGAGCCTGTAAATGACATTCTGCTTAAATGTCATTTATGTGCTTAAAACAACCCACAAATCTGTATTTTAATTTTTGTATTAAAAGTCACCATCAGTATAGGGAAGAAATTACAAATATGGATTTAGCAGTCCTGTTACTGTCACTCCAGTCACATAATCCTTTCCTGGTGCTGTCACACAATCCTTTATTTTTAACTGAAATAGCTATAAACTACATCTTTTGTTTCTAAGGCTTCTCCGTTCTGTGTATTAAATTATCCACAGAGGAAAAAGTATATTTGTAAATGTGTGCTTTTGTAAATAACCAGCAAAGCCAAAATTGTTGTGACTGATCTGAAAAAAAATAATTATTACAGTATGACAGCTTTCTTTTCCTTAATTATAAAATACAATTACATTTTTGGGCTTTCATACCTGAATGTTACAAAAGCTGAGAGAACTATTTCTGTCCTACTTCTGATTAGATCAGCAGTGCCACTTCTTCAGGTCTTATCAGATTGGTTTTGATAATAATTACTTGGGAAGTGTTTGATCTCAATGATGAATACTTGATTAGTTTTTCATGAAATCAGTCAACCACACCACTCAACACTACTCATGTGAGACCTTGTTGATTTAGCTGTTCGAAAGAATGCATTCTTTTTCACTGCTGTTATGGGATGTCAGTCTTTGGGGAAAAGAGGGTGGAAAAAGGGCAAGTTTATGGGTAATGATATTGCAGCAGCAGATATTTAAGGTTTGCTAATTCTCTTCTCAATTATGTTCATTCCCTGCCTCGTCACACTCCCTGCTGTATGGCAACAGAATCAATCTCAGCAGTGGAATAAATTTTTCCTTTTTCAAAAAAAGGTTTCATGACACCATTGTCATCTTTGAAACCCTTGGAGGGTTTTGCCCTGATGAATAATATTTCATATGTGGAATGTTTATGTGATTTTCACGGAGTGATAACCCCGCTACCACCTAACTTTGATGCATTGAGATTGCTGCTTTTCCCTACTAAAGCGCTTTTACACACCAGCTCCTACAAATTGACTTAAGAGTTAGAAATAGAAGATTCAACAAAACTTCAACTCTCCATGGAAAAAAGGGGTCTTACAGAGAAATTTATACATTGGCCAGTCTGCTTTAATTATTTAAACAGGAGCTTTTGCTGAATAAGAGTTCTAAGCATTTTTCCCTCATCTTTTTTCTTTGGTTTATGCAGTTAGAATCAGTTATCCCAAACTGATTGTACAGTCATATTTTAAAATGACTGGTTTTTAAACCAAGCTTTGTTTTAAGGCAATAACATTGTCTATATAAGTAAAAATTGCTCACATAATAAGACACTCCATGGATTAGTCTCCGAGATATAGGGAAGAAAATCCTATATCTCAGGTACTGATGATTAAGCATCTGCCTGAGAACGGATTTTCAGGACAACATCCTTCCTTGTCAGTCATAAAATAGCAAGGTAGAGCTTTTTATCAAAAGAGAAGTTAGTGCTGCACTAATTAAGAGAAGGGAAGAAAATTTCCAAGGAGTCACTATTTCCTCCAACATTTTTCTTTTTAAAGTCATTAATAGGATTATGACAGTTTTAACAATCAGAAAACACAATACATTCCAAATGTTTCTTTTGTTAATTATAAGATCTCTGAAAATTGCCTAGATCTTTAAAACTTAATGGTTCACTAATAAGCTTAGATGCCTTTAGGTTGTTGTTTTGGGGTTTTGTTTTGGTTTTAATATCAGCTGTTACTTGGGTGGCAATACACTTCTCTTTGAAGATCCAATTTAAGCAGGCTCTTCTCTCAGAGTCTCAAACTGCTTAAAAAGAAAATAATGTTCCGGCACTGTAACTATTTTGGTTACTGTGTCATCATATTAATGTTGTACTGGAAGACATATTCATCTGGTTTTATATGTCTGAAAAAAAAAAAATAAAAGGGGAGAGCAGTATGGCTGCTAGGTGGAGCATCTCTCTCAGGCTCAGTTGTGAACATAACCTGGACAAAAGAAATGCAACTATGAAGACAGGCAACTTTCAATGAAGTTATCTCCAAATATAACACAAATTCAGCAAATTTTATTTAACTGTTATGCACTGTCAAGGTACCTGTCATCCTAAGATATAATCTTTATGTACTAGTTATTGGTTCACATTTCTGAGGAATTTGGCTCTCAATTAGAAGCTCAGCATTTTAAAAAAAAAAAAAAAAGGAAGCTCCCAGGTGCCAGCTCTTTTGAAAGCTTGTCTTCTTTGTTATGCTTTTTAGGAGGAAAGGTAGCTGAGGTTTTTCAAAGGAACCTAAAGGATTTAGGTCTTACAAAAGTGCAAGTCCTAATCCAGCACCTCTGAGAAGCCTGGGTCAGGGCTTTAAAATTTTGTAACAGTTAAGAACAGAGCAAACATCCACAGCCAAGAAAAGGCCCAAGCCTCAGGGATGGCAGAATGAAGCTCATGGATCTGGTACCCCAAATAAAACAAACCACCCAAGACCAAAAGCAGTAAAAAGACGCAATTATCTTTACATTGTCATTGAATTCAACTCATTGTAGCCTATTATTAAAGGCATATGCACCAGTTACCCATAGATACTACTAATGCTCCTGTTGTTTTCAAGTTCTTATCCATACCAAACAAACAAACAAAAAAAGGATAATTATAAAAACCTTTTCATAGCCTAGAGATTTCTACCACATTGCTTTCTTTATCGGTAAGATCCTTGTTGACCCCTCGTTTAAATCTTCTCTCCTTATTCCCTTAAAAAGGAAGTATACATTCTGGACAACAATAAAAAAAATCTATAGAGTAGTACCATTTCTGTCATTTGCAGCTAATGAATGCTTTTCAGTATTGACCAGCCACTGGTCTAATAATGACAGTGACTCCACTGATTTAGAGCAATAAATTCAACTGCTTGGCAGGCCTCTATTAGTATAATAAGCTCAAACATTCATTCAGGAACATTAAGAAAATGGGCAGCAGGCTCTTGAATACTACAGCTCCTCATTTTTCTTTCCTTTCAGTAGCACTATCTGTCTGAAAAAAAAAAAACCAACATGATTTTTCAGTTTTTAATATGCAAATGTAAGTGACAGCAAAGGTAACTGTTAGAATTTCTTTTTCTTTCTCTGTTAGTAAGGGAGTGGGTCAATTATGCCTAATATTATTACTGTAGGACTATGAAAGCCCATGCTAACAGCATCTATTAGGAAAGGTTTGGGGGGTTAAATGCCTGTGTTCAACATCCACTTTGGACAATGGCTATTAAGAGTGGTTCCAGATATTATCAGAATTGTATGTTTGATACTCCTCATAGTGAACAAACCTCTCAGTGTTTTATCACTAGATGAAAGGCTTAAAAGACTTCAGATAAACAACAGTGATATGCCTGCCTTCATCAGAGATAGAGGAGTGAAGATATTTCTCTAGGTATTGCTCATTTGATTTATGTACATTTATTTTTCTCATTCAGGGAGGATGTATTAGTTGTTAGTTATTTTCATTGAATATGAAACAAAGAAAACAGATTAATTACATTGGTGTCATCAGATCACTGTGCAGACACTGTCCCCCAAAAAATTTCTTAATAAAGTAAGAAGCAATCTTGTCAGATCAAGTCAAACAAACAAGCCAGTCAGAAAAATTATGAAAGAAATCTGTTTAGTTGGTCTTTAGTCCAAACTAAATCCCTCCCAGAAGCAATGTTAAAAACTAACCTTTTGTGGCATCCTCCTTGTACATCTGTAGGATATTCCCTTTTTGTTCATCTGAGGTTTTGATACTTTTCCCTATAGCTGCAGAATACAAGGAGGGTCCAGTACTAGCCCGCAACAAGCTGTGTGGGTGAGACAGCTTCCTGGTGAAGCTATAGACCAAGTTGCCTGTCTTCATAGTTCCATTTCTTTTGTCCAGATTATGTTCACAACTGAGCCTTGGCAAACAGAGGCTTTTTCAGAGCTGGATGGAAGGGACAGAGGCTTGCAGCTCAAGCACTGGAGTGTCTGGGTGGCAGATGCTTCTACAAAATTATTTTTTCCTGCAAGTATTGTAGATAAAAGCTGTAGACCATAACTGTATGAAGAGCAGGAAAATGTGACTAATGCCAGAGTTCCCATGACACTTTGCATACAAATTTCTGGCTGGAGGTGGATTCATTAATAAAGTCAACACAGAGTTTATGTCAGCTCCATGAAGGCAGATAGCCATAGGAGAATCTGTCTAACTTAGTACTTCATCTAAAGTATTTAATTTGCAGATTTATTTTGTAATAATGAGTGGATTTATTGCATTTTAAAATGGAAAGTGCTTTACAATATGAAACATACTGCTAGAATAGATCTGGAAATACATTGCAGGGATGACGGCAAGGATGGAGAAATGACTGGAAGTTCATAGGTCATTACATGAGAGCAATGAAAGTAAAGAACCCTTATTTCCATTTATTCATTTATTAGTGTTTCTGTTATCTTGCTGCTGTGCTTGATCCTGGTGAGGTGCTTATTACAGTCAGCCTAGTGACTTTCAGTCACATTGTCACCTCAATCTGATCAGCAACCCAGTAAAGAGGGAGGACAGACTCAGGAATTTAATGATTTGCTATCCCCATACACTCCTCACTTCAGCCAAACTGCATCACTGGGTTCTATTTCAGCAAAATCTCAAGCATTATTTGTCAGTATAAGTGGATGCTTGTGGTCTGAGGTAACAATAAAGAGAGAAATATTAAATGGACAGTATTTAAATTCCCCTAACATTATTGTAAATTGCAAAATGGTGTAAGAAAAGCCAATGAAGGGCTCAGTGCACCTACAACCAATAGAGGGGGGAAAGGAGTTTGATATGAGGATGTCCTGAGAGTCCATTAAGCATCCTATCCCAAGTGCCTTGTAGAAATGGAGTGCATAAAACAGGAAAACTTCTGTCTATCTCACGTGAAATGACAAGCAAACCAGGCTCCATGTTCAGTACAAGAACTTCAGGAGCATGATTTAAGTTCCAGAGTTTAGTTGTAGTCTTTTAGTACTGTGTGTTAGAAGGCACCTAAGTGGGTCTTATATTTCCATGACAAATTCCGTGTGAAGCTGAAAATTATTCCAGTCAGCAGTTTTACTGGCACACTGCCAGAGGATTGCAGATGGTACAGTTACTGTGTCTTGAGCGTGGAAATCAAGAAAGCTTGAAATGCTAAGACTTCAAGCAGAGGAAGCTGTTTCTATGGCACTTGCAATTGTAAATGCAGGTGATTCAAGAGACATCAGGATCCACACATCTGGTCTTCACAAAAGGACAATAGCTGCAGAATAAGAGAAGCATGCTGGAGCTAAAAATGAACCACATACAGAAGATGTATGATTCATAGTCATATTTCCAGATCCAAAGCCATTTTTAGCATTTTGATCACAGTCTGCACCAGGCAAAAGAAAAAAAAAAAATTAAATCTCATTTTCTGTTACTTATTATGATGAAAAGAAGATTGCAGTTGAAATGGAAACAAATCTCTTTGAAAAAATTTCTTGGAAGCACATGCCAGATCACAGACTAAAGAGTCCAGTTAGAATTTAAAGAAAATGCTTGCCCTATTTAGAAAACTTGTGTCTTTATCAGACTAAGTCTTGATTCACAGAATACAAAGACAGTTCTGAGTTCATTCTAGCAGATGCACCCTGCATTTCTAGGTGGGAAAGATGACGTGTATGTTGCCTGTGACAAGGGACGTCATCCTAATTTTGTTGATCAAAGCCCTCTTTAGAAGTGGGGCTGCAAAGGTTTCTTCACGGAAAAGAAGCTTTAAAAAAGAAGGATGTTGCAAAGAAGGAACAAATTCCTGAAGCAAATGAGATAATTGCTAACTGGACATAGTGCTTTACACTTTGTAAGAAACTTATGGAGAAACAGTGAGCAGATTGCATAGGTAGACATGATCACAAGCATGCATGCCAGGTGCAGAAGCAGCTGTGCTAAAGACAATGAAATAATAAGCACTCATGCAAACAAGAAATAGGTGTTACAGACACAGCTGCACACTGTGTGCGTGAAAACATAGACTACAGGTCATATCACAAGACAGGAAAATCCTTTGAAGCAGTAACTCTGAGAAAGGTTTAGATATCAAAGTATGAGAATCAGTGTTCTGCGCCACTCTTTACCAAAAGGGCAACTGTTGTTGTTTGTATAAAGAGATCTCAAGTAGCAGTTGGAGAGCTTAAAAGACTTTGTGCTTGCACTTACTTCGCAGTATTTTTATTGATAGTGAAACTCTGTGTACACCTCAAAAAGGATTTTGTAGATGTTAAGAAGGTTCAGAAAAGAGCAACAAGATGCTGTAACACACCTGATATAATGAAGGAGCTATGGACTGAAACCTATTTTTTTAAATGCACAGTCTACTCTGACTTCAGCCAGCAAATACCTATATGAAAAACAGAATTCTGGTAATGAAGATTCTACTTTTTAAATAAGGAGTAGTAGAATACAAGTGGAGAAAATGTGTGATTCAGAATAAACACATCTTTAATACTGAGCAAAGTAACCACTGGAAAAAAATCTGAAGTCTGGTGGTGGTGTTTCTTGGTTTTTTTTCTTTTTTCCCTTTTTTCTTATTGCTAACAATTTTTAATGCAAACTGTTATGATTTTTTGGGGTTAGTTGTGGTTTTTTTTCATGAGATTTTTATCTAATTTAAGGTACAATATTTTTAAAGTAAATCTACATTGCATGTTAAGCACAAGATTGGATGGGATATTCACAGTGGCCATTTCTTACACTTGAATCTACACATTTATGAAATGAGCAAAGAGCAGCACAAACAATGAGCTCTAACAATACTGTGACTATCAAGTTTGGGGCAATAAAATGCTTCTGAGGATGGGAGTGCAGCTTGGAGCTTTGTGGATATGGCATTTCCACACACTGGCTGCACCTAGCCTGAGGATACACAACAAAGTCAAACAAATGCCTATAGGTAGAAGGTTGCCAAGACCAATAAATTCTATCATAGTAAGTAAAATGTTGGTTTTACCAGTAGTCCCTACAAAAGTGTGAGAAATCTCTCATTTTTTCTTTGCAGTTTTAAGACTTGCACTAAAGTTTACACACAATTAATGAGAATAACTGATTCTAGAAATTTATTAATTTATCAAACATTACTTGGAAGATTTCTTTTTTCTTTGAAGGTATTGCCTGCATCTATTAATGTCAGCCCTGTAATAGCTAAAGGATAGCTCCCTCTCAAGAAGAACCTCTGGCAGTATGTTCCCAAAGTTATGAAGATGTTTCTTGTCACATTCAGATGATGGGCAACTCCTTTACCTCCCTGAAATTCACAAGCATCATCAGAAAATCAATCAACATCATCAGAGAATCAATCGACATTGCTAACTCTGGTGGAACAAGACACATTTGCCAGTGCTGATGGGACACCTGTTTGTTACTGAAACTCTGAAACTGCTACAGAGAAGTAGCACAGCCAGTCTCACATGTACATCCAGAGCTTCAGTACACAGGGTGTTTGTCCTCCTACTGTAACAACTATTTCTTTCTTGATTTACAATGGTACATCTGTCGTGGGGATTATGTCATAATTATTCATGTTCCCTGAAGTACGTCTTAACAAATTCCTCTCATAATAATTAGCGATCAACAGTCACCGTTGTGGTGTTGTTTTCCAGGCTGTTAATCCATAAACCAAAGGATAAGGCTGACCAAGGCACCTCATGTACTAATTTTCAGTAGACTGCAACGCAGACAATAAGTGGCATGGAAGTCGTCACAACATTTGATACAACTCTATTCTGAACAGTTGCTATACCTGTATCTGGGCATTCAAATGCTCACATTATTTAAGGTTTGGTAGAAAGGAGCATATCTCAATACTCCCAAAGACAAGAATTTAACACATACAACACTTTCTATAAAACTCACAGTAAGATTGTATTTGTCCAAAACTTCTGATTCAGTTCTGTATTTTACCCTCCAGTTAAGACCAGGTCTTCTTGCTGTTTCTTGCCTGAGCCTATCAGATGATGAATTTTGATGGCTTTTATATCTTTTCAGTGTGAGTCAGCCTCTGGCAGGGCTGCAACCTTGATTTGGTCATATTCTGAGAAGGGACTGTATGCTGTTCCAAACTATGTGGCAGCTCCTGGGGATTAGGCAAAAATGCATCAAAAGTATTTTCATTTGTGATATGAGTGAATCTTAGATACTGATGTTAAAAAACCAGTTGCACTGAAGCAGGGCACTGCTCAACTCTTAAATATTAACCTTCTCACCACATCTCTAGCTAACAACAATTTGAAGAATCATCTTTTTTATTTTGACTGGTGTATTTGAATTACATTTGGTTTGTGTTTCGGGGTTTTTTTCTTTTCTTATTAACAGGACTAATAGACTAATAGAATTAATAGAACAATAGACTACCTGAGTGATAGCATGCACTGAGCTTTGCTATATTTCCTCCTCTTTTAACAAGGTACAGGGGGAAAGTTTGCTTATCAGCTGAGTAATTTGGGTTGAGGCTAAAAAGAGGAACACTAATCTTTTCCTAGGCTATCAAATCTGCTGGATCTTACTTGTGACACCTATGGAGATTATAAAATTGCTTCTAGAGTATTCCAGACTCCGCTCTCTCAGGTTTGTTCTATGGTTTATGAAAAGTTATGTTTAAGAAAAGTCCGGATGAGGCACTTAGTTGATTAGTTAAGTTTGGGTGACCAGTTGGACTTGATGATCTCTGAGGTGTCTTACAACCTGTTTCATTCTGTGATTCTGTGATTTTGGGGTCCCTGGCACAATGAAGTCAGGGCTCAGGATATAGCTGTATGAGTTTTGGAGACTGACCATTCCAGATCACTGTAAGTTGGGCTTCCTAACCCATTGGTTAGAGACAAGAAATCAACACTCTTTCCTTTCTCTATTGCATGCCTGTACTATGAACTTTAGCACATCACCTTTCCAATTTGTGTCCTTTTTTGCCTTTCTCTTATTTTTTGAAACTGTAAATTCTTTAAGACAGTCTCTGGCTCCAGCTTTTCACAGTGTTTTTTCAGAGTAGGAGCCTCTGGGATTACTGCAATACAAATAAATAACACTAAACCTGTAACAGAGGTATTACGTTAAACAAGCTGAGATTTTCTGTATGAGCCATTAGATGTGTGGGATAAGATGAATTCATTAAATCTGAAAACATAAACATGTAAAGTGTGCATACCCTCTTAGTCTATTATATCATAGTGAGCACATATAAACATATATATTATATGTGCTTAGCCTGCTATATAAAGTGGATCTAAAATGCATTACATTAAATAGAGTCCTTTAGTACCATGCACATTACAGACACTCAGCAAATAATAAATACAATTGAAATGCCAGGAAAATTAGAGTGGACTGCGTTCATCACTTCTTAACTGTAATTTTTAATGACAGAAGGGGGCAAAAAAGGGCAAAGGTATGTCAGCTTGGCATTCCTGGGGTACAGGTGACTGGAGTTCATCAGGGCATACCTGAAAAGCTTTCAAGCACCTAGCACAACTGTTGCACCAGCACAGCCTTGAGTCCTGGCTGCAAAAACCTTCCCTGATCCCTGGCAAATGCCCAGCAGCTAAGCCACATACTGCCTCAGCTGTAATATTGTTGGGTATAACAGAACATTAAACAAGATTATTTAAAGCTAGCATACACACATCTATTTGCAGTGTAGCTAGGCCCCTGGATTACTGTGTAAACAAGGTCCAAATATCATGCTCAATGTTTTTTATCACAAAAAGGAAATTCAGTGTTTTGACTTTGTGGACTACTGCAGTACTACATCTGTGACTGGGATTGCTGCCACTGCAGTTTCTACTTCATGAGCAGAGTAAACTGGATGAGATTTTGGTCAAGTCACCTACACAAAAGCTTTTATTTAGCATTGTGTCTTCTCCTTCAGCACCTAGATTGCCCCTACCCTGGAGTGTTTGTCCCCTTTTGCCTCCCTAAAAGCCATGACAACAGGATGCACAATGAAGATCTGTGTTTACAAATCTTGCATGCAAATGATTACGGAGCAGCCGTGATATGCAGCAATTTAAATTTGTTGACAGAGTTGCTAAGAAACAAACCTTTTGATTCTGTGAAACCCTTTTTGATACAGCTCCATACCCTGACAGTTGAAGTTATTGAACAAGAGTGAGGACTCTTTAAAAGAGGAATTTCTGACATTTGTTATGTTTTCAGAGGCTGTAACATAACATTGAATATTCCTTCAGTGTCAATTTTATTCAGTAGCAGAGTGTCTGATTTCATATATATATATTTAAACTATCCTATATTTAAAAAAAAAAAAAAGAAGGCTGCAGCACTTCAGTATGACTTTCTCCCACTCACATGCACCATTGTTTTGCAAAGAATTGTGATCTTCACATACTTCCCTGACAAACGTTTTGAAAGTTTCTCTATTTTTTTCCAGTCTGTTCTTTAAACACCCTTTCTCCAGGGCATTTTCACAAAGGACCTCATAGTATGCTATTCGGGGATCAACAGTGAAATACACCATTATTTTGACATTCTAGTGCTACAGAGACAGCTGACACTTTAAGAACATATATTCACACTGTGGATACCTAACCATTATCTAGTGAAGCAGAGCTGGGGAAAAGAAAACAGGGCCCAGATTCATCTGAAGCCGGATTACCTGAAGCACTTAGTTGAAGCTCTGACGTGTAAAGTCTTGTCAGTAAATGTGAATGATTTAGCCCTTAGGTTGGACGAAACACATTTTGGAGGCACCTAACCTTCATTTCATTACTAAGGCAGCCTAGAGCTACAGTCCTAATTTAAACATCTCAGTTAAGTGTTTAAAGCTAGGCAGAATTAATCCCAGCCTAATTGATCATATTCTTATTTTGCTTAGCAGGCTTTCCAGTTGTAATTGCATTGATAGTACCTTTTGTGCACAGCTGTCACACTGTTGCATTCCGTGCACACCAGGGAAAAGGCAGGTGAGCAAACATTTCAACATTTTGTGGGAGTGGGAGATAAGGAAAAACAGTTACGGGACAGAGGCAGAAATGAGAGACCCAACAAAAGAACATGTGACATCTTCCCCCACTGATGGCTTCAACCGATTTCCACAATCAGCTTTTGACTTTTATGGACATTTTGCATTTTTTCTGGATGTGAAACGCAGGAACCTGATGTCATACACCTGCAAAAGTGCTATTGTTAATCAAATTAAATGGCTGCATAGTCATCAACTGAAACTGCAAAGGCAGAAGGTTGACCCTGGGAGGAGGTAGATCAGTCAACAGTAGTCAAAAAAAATAACACAGGAAAAGAGAGTAGGTTAAGAAAGAATCAGTCACTTTCAGATTCACTCAGGAGCACCACAGACTGTCTCTGCCTGTCTTTTCCCCTTCACATTTTATTCATAAGGACCATTTTTTTTCCTTGTGAAAAAACACATCTCCTGAAATCGTGCAAAAGTGTTTTGAAAAGGATTTTTTAAAATGTGAAATAAATGTAAAAATAATGAGTCATACTCCGTAATGGCCATTGCAGAGTGTGCATTAGAAGGCAACCAGAGCACTCTCAGCATGCACTAATAGCTTGCTAATGCACAGCCTTCAGTGCCTTATTGCTATAGTCGACATTTACCACAACGAATACTTTGCAGCAAGAAATATTTTGGGCTCCATTATGCTTCCACAACCTTGAGCTGTGCTGGGAAGGGCTAGAAGCAGAGTGCTGTGCACAATGGGAGCTGAAGGCCTGGAGAAATAACTCACATCTTTGCCATTTGTTGGTATATAGATGAAAAAGATCCAGTCTTCATGTGACACAAAGCACCATTGGGAGGAACAAGAGATATTTCACTCAACATTGGCTCTGCTGGAAGGCAGTAGGGCAAACTAGCTTGTAAGAGGGCCTTGGCTTCCCTATTTCACAGGATTTCCACCCTGGAACCACTGCAATGTCACTGAGTTCCTGCCCCTATGCATCCAGACACCTCAAATCTCATTGTGGTTGCTTGTGATTTAAATCTCCCTCTCATCCCAAGCTTTGGAACAGTGATTTGTTTCCTATCTCAGTCTCTTCTTTGTCCTGTGTGTGTGATTGTCAGTGAACTTGTCAGCCAAGGATTACGCATCTGCAACGACTGAAAAAGTACTCCTTCAGATACTGAGCTGGAACAAAAAAAATCATAACCAGCACAGTTTGGATTGATTAATTTTGTATCCTTGGGGGGCATTGTTTAGTTCCTGGTCTTTTTCATCAGGTGAGTCATTTGCCAGACAAAAAAATCGTGAGATGCTCCCAGTGCCCCACCTGATGGGGGACTGCTCTGCACCTCTGCACAGCATCAGTGCCAATACACTTACAAGTGCAAAAGCTCTAGGGGGATGCAATGGCACTCCATATGCCTGTGGTCAGCCTGCTTGTTTGGGAGAAAGATAGTACTGTAAAAATCCCTTTTAGCACAGAAAGAGACTGTGTCCTAATCCCAGTCTGCCTAATTGAGACTTCTGTGAGCTACCCTTAGTGCTGGAGGGGAAGATGGGGAAGGAAGATGACTTTGGGGTTTTTCTTTTGGTGATGTACAGGACAAGTAGTTCCTTAGAAGCAATAAATATTACAAATATAAGAGAAGGCTGTTCAAGTATAAAGTGTCACTTACACTTTATCTCAGTGTAAACACCCATTACACTAATTGTCTAAAAAATATCTAAGAAAGGGTAACATAATATTTTATTTAATAAAAGATCTTTTGTTGTCTTTGTTCCTTCTCCAATGGTCTCACACATCAGTATGAGTAGGAACTCTTGTTAACTCAAGTGAGTCCAACAGTCCACCATCATCACACTGCTACTGCTCTACCCTGGGTAGAGATTGTGAACTGCAGAAGAGTAAACAAAGTGTAGTCTATTATAATGATGCCCAGAGACATTATTACCAAAATACATCATTCCCCTTAACCTAAACCTTCGACTTGCAAATTCTTTGTGGGAATGGTTCATGAAACAAAGCTTCCATCCTCCCCTGAGTTTTTGTAAGAAACCAACCCCAGCTCACAAGGGATGGAGCTACAATGGCACAGAAATTCAGTTGCATATATATTCTAGTAGGCAGTCACTGGCTGAAGCAATGTTGTTCATGAAAGTAAAGGTGTAGAGGATTTTGTCCTCATTTACAAATATTTTTAGTGGGAAGAAAGCTAAGTTTCAGGGAAAGACAAACCCAATTAGAATAGTTCTCTTAATTTTCTCTTCTGCAGATGTTTTTTTGCCATTTCTAAGAGAACAGCAGTTTGGTTTGTTTTATATGTGATCCAGATAAACGGTTTCTATCAAATAAGGCAATGGAGTGAATAGCTGTACAAGTCCTAGAAGTCAAACCAACACATTTCATGGCTGGCTGTGCTTTGTTTTCCTTTAATGCAGACAATTTGATGTTAGTTGTTTAATCAGTGAATTTTCCAGCAAAAATGGGAAGGCAGTCAACTTGAAACGTAGTATTATTAGCCATCTTCTCTTCTAGTGTTGTGCGCACGTTGAGTGATCTGGGATGAAAAACTAACAAGCACTTGTCAAATCTGAGACATCAGGTTTTTTGACAGCGGGCCCACTGGACATTCCTATCAAGAGAGCCTTTATAAGTAAACCGTGGAAATCTCTCTTAGACAAAAAGGAAACAGAGCTCATCAGATTCTGCAGACCCTTGACTTGGAGGGCATGCTGTCTCCAATGAAAGGCTTTTGATCACAATGCTTTTTTATTCAGATTTGACTTCACATTATGGCTAATCAATACCTTGCAACAGTCTAAGTCCCCAGTTAGATGCACATCTCACAGTCAGGCAGGAAGACCTACTAATTGAGAAAAAGTCAGAGACCCAGGTACCATCACCCTCAGGCCATAGTCTTGCCTCAGCTCAATCCTTTTTCCTATCCCTGTCTCTCTCTTATCACAGTTCTCTAGAAATGGTGGAAATAAAATTTAGAGACATGACAGGCATGGAAAAGCAGGATCAATTCCTGTCACTTGCCACCAATGTTTACTGCCTTCCCAGGTCTTCAGAGGGTGTTTTTCTTTCATAGCTTAGGGGAACTTAACCTTTTATAAATAGGAAGATGGTACCTTCATGAATTTTAAATTGTTTGATTTTTGTAGGCCTGAGATTAACTGGACTTTCCAAAATGGCTCACTCTTTAAAATCTCATTTTATCATACAGGGTCACAAATAGAAACTCAAAGGGTTTTTTGTGGGTTTTTTGGGGGGGTTTTTGTGTTTGGTTTTTGTTTTTTTTCCGTGTGTTCAATTTTTTGCCATGTGCCTACTTCAGAAAATACTCTTTTCTCCTTTCTGCATCATTTTTCACCAGCCAGGTTGTGCAGGTGAACAATATAAACTCCTTCTGTGGAAAAAAAAAGACAAGGTAACTGCAAAACTAGGACATGGGACATGTCCTCATGCAAGGCAACAGCAAGAGATTTTGGCAGCAGCAGAAGGATGTCAGGTTGGCCTGTCTCCCACAGCACCTGACTGAAGGATTATATTCAGTGGAGCATCACGAAGAAGGTGCTCAGCCTTGGTCTTCTGTGACAATAGATATTAAAATTTAAGTTTTAGTGGGTTATTTTATCTGTCTCCTGCCTCCATTTGGCATTTTCCTGGAAGCATTTTTTGCCTCGCCCCCTACCATTGGCAGCATCATGAAGAAAGAAAGGAAAAAAAAAAAGAGGATGTGTTTGTAACCTTGGTTTTGTAAACTATGGTAAACCAACCGCTGGAGGGAGTCACAGATTAGGGAGCTGCCGGAACTACCAAATGCTGCTGGATAAGCACATTTTACTCTGGGAACCACATTATCCTGTCTGAAATGAGTTTTCCAAGGCATCTCTCTGTAAGCATTATTAGACAAACGTTGTTGTAGACTGAACCAACCGTCTACATATGCAAGCTCTTCCTTCAGCAAGGACAGAGATGCTATCCACGCTGTCCTCTCTTCCATCACTGCTAGCCAGATTGTTGCTTTGGAAAGGCATTTCTGTGGCAATATATTAAGTGATGGAGAGAGGAAGAAAGATCAGAAAACACTGAGGACAAAAGAAGAGAAGGAAGTGAAAGAAAATGAGATGAAAAAGATTGAAACAAAGAACATGCATGAAGGAGAAATAATTGGATTTTATTTTATTCACTATTTTTCCCTAAGATCCTAATCAGGACATTCATGTGTGTGTGTGTGTGTGTGTGTGTGTGTGTGTGTGAGACATCCTCTACCTTATACCCATCTCCTTTTCTGCCCAGAAAAATGCCATACAAGGTCAGCTTGGACAGCTGCATGACTTGCAAATAAAAGTTTTTAAAAGTACACACTCTCACTAAGTAACCTGCCACAAATATGTATTTAATGGGATGTTCAGTCAAGTAATTATTAAAAATTATGTGGCTAAATGGAACTATCCTGGCAAGTATATGTACATATTGGGGAAATCCCTGAAATAACCTTGTTTAGATAAAACCCTTTTTTATTTTCTTGAGTTCACATTCTCCTTTGGTGGTTTTTTTTTGCAGTTGAAATACTGCTTTTTAGGGTTTTTTTAATTGTTTTAGGAGGATGGGGGAAATAAAGTTGTTTTATTCTGCAAGAATAATCAATTATTTAAAATTAATTTTTAAAAACAACAAAAGGTATTTAAAAATAAATGAAAATTTTAAATGTTTTAAGTTGAAAGAGATGATCTGCTGCCTTAAAAAAAAAAAAATTAGTATGACATTGAATATATTACATGCAATGAAGATTTTTTTTACACAACTTTGTCTTTCCAAGTGCTCAGACTAAAATATTAGTAACACAAATTGAAGATGCACAGTTTCCAATGGAGCATTCGAGCACTCAGGGTTTGGGGACATGAGTTCAACAACAAAGGTCATACTTAAAGCTGGATGTCTGCTTAAAGATTTAAGTGTGTAACTACTCAACCACAACTGAAAATGTTGGGCTTGTGTAGTTTAACAAAGGCTAAAGTGGAACGGGTTTACAAGGCAGGGCTAGTCTCTAATTTAGATAGGGTTGCTTTTTGTGCTGCTGAGGTGGTCTCTCCTCCCTGCCATTCTCTCTCTCCTCTCCAGCTATTCATGCTGGATCCTGTGCAGAAACACCAGCAGTAGCCTAGCACAGACAACAGGGAGTACCAGAGCTCTCGGCTGCGCTGGGAGCACCAATCTCAGCTGCTATCAATGGGATCTCACCTTGTCCCAGAAAAAAGAAAGCGCACCTATAGAGGTAAATCTTCACACACAAACATCTGTGTAGCAAGAAGGGGAACGGGAGCAGGCTGGGGACAACAATAGTCTCAGGGGGAAAAAAGACCTCTAGGGAGTTCTTCCTTCTTAGCAGTTTATTAAGATCCTGGACTCTCTCAGACACCTACACAATAAAAGGCCCTAGAAAATTACTTAAGAAAGTACTTTTTTATATATCTTGAATTTTCTGTTTAGTTCAGGCTTTTCAGAGACTGTCAGCAATAGGAATCAAAATAATAACATATATAATGGCCACAAATACCATGTTATTGTAGGACTAGCATACTTAAAGTACAAGCCACCCGTTTTCCCCCAAAGTGCTGGTAGCCTACATTCAAATAGAGGCAGTGGAATGCATTCCACTAATTCTCTCCATTATTTCACTGTTAGCTGTAGAAAACTAGAAGGATGGTAAGTGTCTGAAAGTGAGGTAGTAAAGATTATTGTTTTACAGGCTGAAATCTGGCCAAAGAGTCCTTCTTTCTTCATCACTGCTTCCACTTTTTGTTGACTGCCTCATGCATGTTATTTCATACCTGTATCTTTTCTGTATGATCACATTAATTACATTCCATTCTTTCCACTTTGATATCTCATTAAAATCTTATAAATGATTATGCAGTGACCTTGAAGGACATGCATAATACATGAAAGTAAACCTGCAGTAAAATGTATTCTTTCACTCCTGACTGGCTACATCCCACATTTCTTTTTCCTATCCCAAATGACCCCAATATGGGGAGTTATGCTAGCTGAGCCAAGGTATGCAGTAGTGTGCAAATCCACTAACTCCATTAGCTTTCCCTACTGATGACAGCTGCAATATGTTAATGGCTTGTGTTTGGATGTGATGGCCCTGCTACTACTTAGGGCACTATGCTAATTACCATAAGATGGTGACAACAGGTGCAAGTGTCACTTCATATCAGCATCATGTATATGAGAAAAATAGCTAGCAGCACCAAAAGCAACTAAAGAAAATGTAAACTTTAGTCAGCAGCCTGTGATTCTCTGAAGAACTATTCTTTAATGCTTATGATTAAAGGATTTACAGACGGATAGTGTTGCTTTTTCTGCAAGTACAGTAATTTTGAATTCATAAGGATGTCTTCATAAGCTATTTAAAGTTATGTTTCAACAACATGCACTTCTGTGGCAGTTCAAGTAAAATGCAGAAGGCCCATGTTTATGAAGATTTCCTTACAGAATAAAAGTTTTACTAAGCCACACTTGCTGCAGTGAATACATATTGGAACAGACATGATTTCCAGCTGAATGAAATCGCTGTGTTTTCCTGGCCTTGTGCTCTTAACATAGCTCTGCTCTATTGTCAGATTTGCTTATGTTTATTCATACTTGTCTTGCCCCTTCTTTGTCAGGGTTTAGTACACTCCTTTTCTCAATAGCAAGCAATTTACTCAAGCCAAGTGGTTACTCTCCAGTAGGCTGAGCCAGAAAGGTGGTTGCCATTTTGCTCTCAACATAGTCTTACTGCCATAAGAGAAATTTAACAGAAGACACATGACACACCTGAATCCTTTGTTAGAAACAAAAAAATGAAGTAGTGAATAGCTGTTCTGTTCTGCTATTACTGGAGCACAAATGTTTTTCACGAAACATTTTTTACTGTTGCTGCAAACATTTATCACTACATTCAGTCACTAGAAGGTAAGATAAGACTTGAAAACAGAGCTACTTTTTGATTTCTAAATTAAACTATTTGATCCTGAATATGAGTGTACTGACTGCTCTCACAGCACTCAGACATATCTGTGACAGGCATGTTGAAGAAAATAGAGATATTTTTTCAAAGGCTATAGCGTGCAACCATAAAGGTAAAACATAAGTTGTATCTTAAAGTAAACTGCAAAACTGTGTATTTGCAAAAAAAAATGAATTTTACACAGTGGAAGGAAAAAAAGAAACCTGGTTATTCTCTAGGCTGAAGACCCCCCACACTTTTTGCCCAGTTTGGGAATTTCTCTTTAAATGGGCTGCATCATGAAATTAATAGAATCATAGAATCAATGCTCAGTTGATTCATAGTGCCTGTTCTTTTATACAGCTGAGGCTTACCAGGTTGACTCCTCTCACAATACCTTATTGCTTCACTTCTTCCACAAAGAGTTTGAGCACATAAGGGACATTTGTCCAGAGATCCTAGTGAATATACTGAAAAAGAATCAACTATAGGCCTTGTGAGCTCATATTTTTAGTAAAAACACCCCAAAATATTCAGCTTAAACATTTTTGTCTCTTATTAACAGACTAACAATTTCCATTGTTGCCTAGCCTTCCTCAAGGCAGGTTTTGTTAGTTTTGTGGGTTTCTTTTTAAGTACCAGGGAAAGTTTCTGGACACAGAAATCTGCAGTGTCATATTTTATCTGAAGGGAGTATTTCCTCTTGCCCAAAATATAATGCCACCATATCGTGATCAGATTTGTACTAACAAAAATAATCAGATGGGTAAAACAGGCAAAGGAAAAGGTCAAGCTCATTTAATTCTGAAATTTAAATAATGGTGGGATTGCTTGATAGTTTGCCCCTGAATGATACTCCGTGCTTGTTAGTGATTTTAAGGCTGTGCCAGGAACAGTCGTGATGACAGACTTTGATCTCTTGCATAACCACAGCCACAGAATACACAAGTAATTTTAATGGATCCAGGTGATCAATTCACTCTATTTCAGTTGAAGTGCTTTTGTGCTACCTTTTTTTTTTTTTTTTTTTAATTTAGAAGCACTGATAGGTAATGATTAGAGATAGATTAACAAAGAGCAACTAATTACATATGACTTTCCAAAGACTCCTTATGAATGAAGTAAATGAAAATGCAATAGATTTGTCTGCCTTTACACAGAGCAACATCCCTCTCCTACTAAGTGCAAGTGCATCTTAACCCATAGCATAAACTGTGCTATGGTCATACTCAGAGCTCTTTAAACAGAGCTGCCTGTGTAAAGTCTAGCCTGCATCATGCAGATCTATTAGCACTGCTTTATCCAACTTGCTCTTGTGTTCTCTTTCACTGACTGTGCCACTGTTTGCATAATTCCTTTTTGCTGTCCCAGTCTCTCATATGGGAATGCAGATATAAGTTTGTTATACTAGAAAGTCCTGTCTTTTGCCTGTGTGTACATGGCATAGGTCAGGTTGGATGATGCTTTCAACAATGTGGTTTAGTGAGGGGTGACCTTGCCCATGGCAGAGGGGTTGGAACTAGATGACCTTTAAGGTCCCTTCCAACTCAAGCCATCTATGAACACATCAGCATATTTAGCATTTCTATAGAGAATAAAGAACATTGCTTAAGCAAATTCCAACGTATTCTACATCTACAATATCCTAGTAGAAGAAATTTGAGGAATTTTCATTGGAAAATTAAGGAACTTCTCTTTCCAGTGCAATTTTTACCTACAACTGAATTGCCAGAGACACATACCTAATATACATATCTGTAGCTAAAATAAAACCTGTCAGAGACCTAAAAACATCAGAGCTGAAGAGTGAGTATACAAAGGAAAAACAGCTTGCTCTATGCCACTGTATGTGACCCAAAAGTCTAATTTCTACATACAGGTATATTCAAAAACTTCAGATAAATAAATCAAAGCCTTAATTACTATACTACATTGAAGGTACAAATTCTGTACTCTCAGAAGTACTTTGTAAAAGCATACATTTCTATGACAAAGCTAGAGATGCAGACCTTCCTCAGAAGCAGGACCTTCTAACTTCTCATGTAAAGCTGCAGCAGTCATGCTGCTATGAAGCTTCCTTTCCACTCCCTTTTCATATTCCTCCACGCACTGGCCGGTCCTAAATGACAGCCTTCACTTTGCTTGATCACACAAGCAGAAATAGTGAAATCAATGACAAATAAACCAATCAAGACCCAAACCCACATTTTAGGGCTTTTCCTTGTATTCCACATGTAAAAAAAATGTAACTGCAGAATCATAGAATCAGTCAGGGTTGGAAGGGACCACAAGGATCATCTAGTTCCAACCCCCCTGCCATGGGCAGGGACACCTCACACTAGATCAGGCTGGCCAGAGCCTCATCCAGCCTGGTCTTAAACACCTCCAGGGATGGGACCTCAACCACTTCCCTGGACAACCCATTCCAGGGTTTCACCACTCTCATGGTGAAGAACTTCCTCCTCACATCCAGCCTGAATCTCCCCACCTCCAGCTTCATTCCATTCCCTAGTCCTATCACTACCTGATATCCTAAGAAGTCCCTCCCCAGCCTTAGAAAGGATGTACTATTTTCTAATAAATTACATTAATTCCTTTATGCCTGATAATCTCAGCTACCACTTTACAGAGACCATTTCCATTCCATTTGCCATTTGCTACAAGTATACCACCTGTGAGAAACTCCTTTATTCATATTTGGAATACGTTGTGTAACCTCCTAGTCAGTAACTCCTCTTCATCTTCTAATTATCTTTTAGGTTCTGCACTTTTCAAAAATTGTAAATACCAGCCTCCTCCCTTCCAAAGCAGACATTTAAAAATGTTGTTATTGTCACTCTGTTTAAGCATATTGTCTGAATTGCATTCCCCCCGTTGAGACTTAGCCTGAATGAATGGTAACTGCAGTATGTCCAACTGTTTCTTAAATAATTCCCATTTTTTCTGCGCCAGGTTTCCCACACAGTCATGAGATTTTGCATCGTTTCCATCAGGACCATTCAGTTGTTTATATTACCACCAGCTATTCCTTCTACTTGAAGTGAAGGTGTAAGTAATTCATATTGTGACATATAATGATAACCTGTTCATCTTCCTGAAAAACATCCCTAATTTGTATAGTTATCTCCATCAACAGACATTATAGTATCTTTATCTTTACACAACTTCTGCTGAGCCAAAAACTAATTGTGTTGCTTCGTTGTCTTTTCTTTCCTGTGTTGTGAATTTGTGATCCCTCGATTAGCTCTGCTCTATTTATCAAGATGGGCTAATTTCCTAGCTCTGGGTGCCAAGAGCCTCTGATCATGAAGTTCAGTCAATAAACTGACTTCAGTAAGTAAGCAATTATGCATTGCCTCTGGAAACATGCTTCCCACCTTACAGGTTTTGCATACTTGTTATCCCAGTAAGTATCTGTGAAATTAAAATCCCCCATGATCAAAGTTTCAGGGTTTTTTATAAGTATCTCTTAGCTGTAAACATGTTGTTTGTTGCAGTTATTCTAAAACACAATTTACAAGGTAAAGTGTCTACAGTCACCACTGTAACTTGTTTCTTTTAATCAAGCAGCTATGTACCAGAAAAGTGAAAAGCTATTTTGCATATACACAGCTAAAACATACAAGCCACAAACAATAATGCTCCCTCTGAGTTCATCCTTTATTAAATGTAACAAAATTTAAATGACACAAGTTGTGCTCCAAATTGTAGACAGCCAACAAAGAACAAGGATATCTCCCTCATGTATTTTATTTAAATACCAGCAAAATTACTATGTCCAAAGTCTCTTTATTAGGGATAGGATATGTACTTTGTAGCAAAACTATTTCAGAGTAATATAATGGAATAGCCAATCTTAATATAAAAACCTGAGCAGGCTGAAGGTGATATCTGAAAAAGGAGGTTGTAACTTTTGCATTTCTGTCTGTGTTTCAGTAAGGTACTTTAATCTCCAGGATACCTACACATTAAAACTGAAAGTATAACTTTTTGTTGAAACACTTTTTTTCCCCTTTTTTCCCTTGAACACAAAATTAGGACACTGAAATTGCAGAAAGTTATTTATAGTAGAGAAGTGTATACCAGAATATTTGAAATTTCTACCTGAATAAGTGTTGGTGGGTCCCTGATTTTGAATGTTTGTCACCAACTGAATACCACACTGAGGCTTCAGGAAGCTACAAAGTAGGCCTAGATGTTAATTGAACAGACAGGTAAAATTATTATTTGCATTTTTCTCTAATCTTCCTTCTCCCACACCTTCCCTGATACTTTTGTGACTGCTGTGGAAAACACCATCATCCTACTTACTGTTCAAGCCCATAAACAAGTCTTCAGCTTGGATCTCTGCCTAGGCACTGTCATCTAAACTAATATAATTGAGATCTTATTTTTAAAAAGATGATAAGGTCTCTCCTGCCCACACACATAGTGACATCTTTTATCACTTAATTCTGAAATTATTCCCTTTTTTTAATGTATTTATTCTTTGTTCTTGATAAACATGATGTTTCTGCACTCATATACTCGCTCCAGATAGCATACCTATCTGACATTTTGACCACAACTGGCTTATTCCAGAGGAACAGAGGATTTTATAACATCTTCTTTTCACCAAGAGGACCCTCCCGTGGAGTATCAGGCTAAGGAAAACTCTCATGTTAACAGCTTCATAATTTCGCCATGATGTTACTTAGAAGATCCTCCACTCATTCACAACTGAGTCTCCAATTTCCTTTAAATCTCTTCCTAAAGTTCTCTCTGACTACAAATGTCTCTTGGGAATGACACATTTACTAGATTACCAGGATTCACTTGCCTTCTCTTTTTGACTCCATGTACCTTTCCTACATCCTATGCATCTCTAGCATTGTGCCCTGTCTTGAGCTCTGACTGTCCAATCTTTGGAGCAAGGGTCATGTTCTTGCTTTGCCCAGCCAGGCATCTTGTACAACATCCCAGCAAGAGTGCACTTGGAGGGACTCAATTCAACAAAATTTATGTGTAACTGTCTACATGTGAGATTCATGTACACACATGTTCTGGTCACTAAAACCTGGTCCACACCATCAAGGTAATTTCAGTTGCCTCAGCACCCATTTCTAGCCTCATTTGAGATGCTCTAATGTATCTTGGACTTAGTCAGAAGGCTGGCAGGTATGCCACAAGACCTATGGAAATCTGCTTCCTGAACAAGTTAGACATCCATTTCACTATAAGTAACTCTACTGACTGTAACAGCCATTCTTTGCATGGTAGAAGTCCCCAAATGTAGCGGTTGGTCGACCCTCTATTCACCTCCTGAAGAAGTATCTGTAACGGGTGACTGATGTGGGAGAAAGACTGCCAGTCACTTTACCCCATTTCCTCTGCTGCTTCTGGTAGGAGATAGCTTTTTCAGGCAATCATGCCTTGCAGTTCACAAAGCTGCATCATCAGTACTACTGAAATGATCAAAAAGGCTTTGCACTTGTGTCATTGCAGTTATTTTCAGGAAATTTTGAAACAAAGACAAAAAGAGATGAAAGCTTCAGTGAAAGTATCTTTGAAAAGCATTTAACTTAAATAAACCTGTCCATTTTTCTTGCCAAAGGAAAAAAAAAAGTGGAATCCCTTTAATGCCAGAACCTTTGAACCAGAGTCTCTGAAGAGCATTCAGGTAAAGTTGTTGAAGTTTTGATGCAATAAGATAAGGAGGGGAAAAAAAATAAATAAACCACACCAAAGAGGCTTATTTTACCATACTAGAAATCTTCCTTTGTGCCTGTAGCCAAGTACTTGTCCTTGTATCAATCTCCCTGTTTGATATCTTATATAAGAGATAGTTCATAAAGTCTTCTTTGTTGGACTTCTTTTCATTGTAGGTTGAACAACTAGAAAGGATGATGCTGAAATAGGTAGATTTGCAGGTGGAGAAAATAATGAGGGAAAGGAAGGTAGTCTGGAGAGTTCAGTCCAATAACAACTGAAAGGAACTAGAGACATTTTGGTGCAAATAATAAGGACAGACCAAATGTTTGCCATGGTTTAGTTGTTTGCCATGGTTTAGTTGTTTAGGTGGGTTGGATTGGTTGATGGGTTGGACACAATGATTTTGAAGGTCTCTTCCAAGCTGGTTTATACTATTCCATTCTATTCTATTCTATTCTATTCTATTCTATTCTATTCTATTCTATTCTATTCTATTCTATTCTACTCTATTCTACTCTATTCTATTCTATTCTATTCTATTCTAAATAATAATAAGAGACAAGGATGAGGAACAGGATGTAAGCAACTATCAGTAAATACTACATTAAAGTAAATGTCCATTCTTCTCCTATGAAAATTGAGGAGGGAAAAAAGAGGGGGGGAAAGTGAGATGGAGGTTATCAAAAACCCTAGCAAAGTGTCAATGTAAGTGCTAGTTTCAGAAAATGGGAAATCTAGCTAACTACCAGGCTACTTGCAGTAGCCTGGTAGTTAGCTAGATTTGTAGGATGCAGTTCCTTTGCTTCCTCCATAAAACATAAGACAAAAGAGACTATTTCATCTTCATCCAGAATCTGTGCCCTTTGGAAAGCCAAGTAATGTGCTTCCAGCATCTACTGGTCAGTTGTGCACCGTGGTAAGTTCAAAATCCCTTTGGCACCCTCACAGTACACCAGGTGTCATACTAAAAGAAGAATGCATCTGCTACATTATGTATCTAGTCGCTATCCTGGAGCAAACAGCAGAGATACTATTAAACAGCAGTGATTAATCTCTTCACAGCACGATTTCCCACAGTGAGAGCTAAGCTAGAGGCTGAAGAAATATGGAGATTTTTTTTTTCCACATTACTTTGTCACGCACCACAATAAGGTTTCTTTTCAAGCCTTCCAGCTCCCATTAAACATGTTTCTTGGGACTTTGAAAAGCTTGAATAAATCAAGTTTGTTTTGTGAATATTTTAACCTTCCATCAACCTTCCAGTACTTATTTCTTCATCTCTCTTCATCTCAGATAATTTTTGAGAGAGAAAATATTAGAAATATACCATTTGCCCCTTCCTTTTCAAGTCCATAATGCTCTCTGATTTAACATAAAGGAATCTTAGGAAAATTGGTATATTGTCTTGACCCTTGTATGGAATGCTTATCTCATACACCCTGTTGTATGAGACAGCAATACAATAACAGCTTTCATGTACAGTACAACTCGATTCTTTCAAGGAGATGATCTCATTCAAGGAGATGTGCATTTTATCTATTAGTTTCAGTGAAGACACCTACTGTATCCTGACTGGTTTCACATTTTGTTTCTGATACTGACAATAGCAAATTTTCTTCATGTACCAAGAGACTTCACTGTCTGTTCTGAAAAGACACTATAAGATTCTACTCCATATTCTGTTCTCATTGTGTTATTGAAAATATGAATTAATGCCACTGAAATCAAAATATGTTTACAAGTATAAAACTGACATGAATCAGCTCAGGAACAAAATCATCTGTAAGCTCAAATCATGTGTTTTATTCAGATGTAATACTTAGCCAGAAGTAATATTTAAACTGTATCAAGATAAAGGAACTGAATCTGACATCTGTTAAAAGTTTCTGTGTTGTTCATTGATTCCAAGGTGAATACATAACCAGAGAGAGTCAGTGCATTAAACACATTACCTTTTAAATTCTGTTTTCTTATAACTCTTCCTTTGCCCCTGTTTCACAGCCCAAAGACATTTCTTTAGAGCCCACATCAGAATTCAATTCACTATCTCCAACAGTAAAATGAAACAAAACAAAAAACAGCCCACAGAAAGTTCAATAGCTAAAGGCGGCTTCTTAGATTGCATGCACACACTGTAGGCAGCTATAGTTGTTTTGGTGTGTCTGAGACAAAAATTTGGTCTGTATATTAGTTCTACCACTGGCATAACACAAAAGTGAAATTATTTAATCTTGAGTTTTTCATCACATACATGTGTCAGGGACAAACTTCACTTCCCCATTTACAAAACTTCTTAATTCTTGTTGCTTAGAACTGTCTTTGAAATGCGCCCCCTCTTTTTGAGTCACACATTAAACACAGACAGACGAAGAATCTATATGACTTGGTTACCTTCCTGGTGGAACCACAGATGAATAGAATAGAATAGAATAGAATAGAATAGAATAGAATAGAATAGAATAGAATAGAATAGAATAGAATAGAATAGAATAGAATAGACCAGGTTGGAAGAGACCTTCAAGATCATCGTGTCCAACCTATCATCCAACACCTCCTAATCAACTAAACCATGCAACCAAGCATCCTGTCAAGTCTCCTCCTGAACACCCCCAGCTACGGCGACCCCACCACCTCCTCGGGCAGCCCATTCCAATGGGCAATCACTGTCTCTGTGTAAAACTTCCTCCTAACCTCCAGCCTAAACCTCCCCTGGTGCAGCCTGAGACTGTGTCCTCTTGTTCTGGTACTGGTTGCCTGGGAGAAGAGACCAACCTCCGCCTGACTACTACCCCCCTTCAGGTAGTTGTAGAGAGCAATAAAGGTCACCCCTGAGTCTCCTCTTCTCCAGGCTAAGCAACCCCAGCTCCCTCAGTCTCTCCTCATAGGGCTTGTGTTCCAAGCCCCTCATGGAGCAGTGCACTGGGGAAGCAGATACACCCTCCATGTAGTGTGGATATTACATCCAGCAACAGCTAGCTCTTTATGCTTGCGTGATGCGTGCCTACACATGCATCTAGCATGAACTTCTATCACCGGGAAAGAAACAGTTTAGCTCTGTGATCCAAGAACCATGGCATACCACAGCAAACAGCACCAGTCCTTCTGCCTGTACATTGTGCCAATCAGTAAGGTAGACACAAGCTTTCTGTCCTCTTTCATATGGTGATGAGGGGCAGTTGAGGGTCTCCTCTGTGCTGCTGCTGAGTCTAGAAATGACAAATAGAAAAGCCGAATAACATCTTTGGAAGGAATGAGACAAGTTTGAAGTAAAAGAATTGATCTGACAAGTACAAATCTGATAGCTGAAACTATCACACTGCTTTGGCACTAAAAAAGCAGGGGAGAAATATGAGGAGAAAGATCAACTACTACATCTCTGCAGTTTACCTGGGGCAGTGGAGATCTTCCTTCTAATTTGACCTAGTTTGCCCAACCTTACTTAGCCAGCAGGAAGATAACATCAGATTTCAAATTATACAGCAGTTATAGGTATTTTTAAAAAAGCTAAAACTTTGGACTGTAAGTGAACAATTTCTATTCCTTACCTCAGCATCTCTTTTCTTCAACCAGTCATTTGAGCTATCTGCAGATGTCTTCAGCTATGTGGCCACCTGCTGTATTTTCTTGGCTGATTCTACTGAGGACCAAATATCCCCTTTCTACCTTTTGGATTTCACTTAAGGTATTTCACTGAGCCTAGAATGAATCTTTAAAAACTGCTTCATTGTAATAGATAAAAAAGTAAACCTGCATATCAGTGCTCATCACATTACTTATGTAAGCATACTGCCATACTGACTATGAGAGAGTTCCCAGTTTGAAGATACTTTTTTAAATGTACAAAAGCTATATTTTAAATAAATCAGCATTTAAACTTTCTTCCAAAGTACATTACAGACTTAATAAATGCTGAGAGGCACTACTGTTTGACTGAGAGAGATATGTACAGCTTGAAAAATATTGGAATATTGTCATTTCTCCCAGAGTTTGAAATACTGAATTTACATTTCATTGTAATCCATTAATTGGTTTATAGACCTCTAGTTCTCCCGGGAGCCTCACAGATTCAGATGATCTCCCTGAGTGCTGGATCTTGCATTTGAATCTCTGATTGAGCTGAAATATGTATTAAGAACCCTCATATAGCCAGACAGTCCCCTATTGACAACACATCTGAGGAGACTCAGGATCCAGCAATGGAATAAATTATGCTCAGTAATTTGCCTCTAGATCAGCCCTTCTCTACACAGTGTAATAATGTATTCACCTGGACAGGCAGGCCACATTTCAGAGAGTGTTTTATGCGGAGTATATATCTTTCAAGAGAGCAGAACAGATCAAATGTTTGGCATAGAAACTTACTCTCACAATCCCTCAAGAAAACTGTACATATTTCACTTTGTGGAGGCTCGCACGGTCAAGTGGAAAATTCAGTTCGTATGTATCTGTGTGACATTCATACTTATCACTTATGCTACTTCACAACAAGATTTTATTCCTTTAATCATAGTGTTTTGCTGCCAGAGTGATAGGTCTATGTTTCCCCAGTTCAGTAATGGGCCCACAGTAGGGACAACAGGTGTCCCAGCTATTTCTTTCTGGTTATTCAATATTCAATATTCAATGTTCAGTTTAGGAAAGATGTTGAGTTGCTGGACCTTGTCTAGAGAAGGGCAACAAGGCTGGTGAGGGGTTTGAAGCACAAGGCCTATGAGGAGAGGCTGAGGCAACTGTGGTTCTTCAGCCTGAGAAGAGGAGGCTCAGGGGAGACCTTATTGCTCTCTACAACTACCTGAAGGGAGGTTGTAGCCAGTTGGGGATTGGTCTCTTCTCCCAGGCAACCAGCACCAGAACAAGACACAGTCTCAAGCTGCACCAGGGGAGGTTTAGGCTGGATGTTAGGAAAAAGTTCTTAACTGAGTGATTGGCCATTGGAATGTGCTGCCCAGGGAGGTGGTGGAGTCACCATCACTGGAGGTACTTAGGAAGAGACTGGATGGGGCACTTGGTGCCATGGTTTAGTTGATTAGATAGAGTTGGATGATGGGTTGGACTCGATGATCTCAAAGGTCTTTTCCAACCTGGTCTATTCTATTCTATTCTATTCTATTCTATTCTATTCTATTCTATTCTATTCTATTCTATTCTATTCCTGCAGTCTTCTCCTATTTAAAATGAAAAGGCTCTAGAACTACAGAGTATATATTGGATCACATAAATTTAAAAATTGTGGAGCAATTTTCAGTCTGCCAGAAAAAAACAGATACTCAATGGCCCAACATGGACATTACAGAGCTGTAACAGGTAGTTTCTGATTTCAAAGGATTTGGGTTATTTATCCTCCGGTAACAAAAAACACCTCCACTAGGGGAAACATACTACTGGAGAAGAAAAGATATGTAATTTGTCTTTCAAGTATAGAAGGAAGTGAAATAAGGAGGCCTCAGGGGCCATTCACAAGGTGCAGCCTTTAGTCTCCAGATTCACAGCTGTTTTGACAAAAGTCACTCTTCCCTTGCCATTACCAATAGACTTTAACAGAAAGAGACATTCCAATTTCTATGCATACGTGAAGCAAACTTGTGCCCAAGCAGTCTGTCAGATGAGAAAATTATTTCAGATGAAGCTCATCCTTCTGCTGAGACCTTGCTCAGATTCCAAAATGTCTCCCTTCAGCAATGCTGAATTGCTTGCCTGTGTTTCCAGGTTGTCTCCATGCAATGTCAAAATACTGCAAACAATGCTGTTCATACAGCATTTCTGGCAGTACCTAATCCACATAATGTTTGAAATGTAGTGCAAAATCTTGTTCACTTGTCATGAGAATAGCTGCCCCCTCTCAGGCCTTCCCTAACCATATGTTCACATCATTCCTGCTGACATTGGTGGGAATTATGATGAACCCAGAGGATAAGTCTATTAAAAACAAGTGGTGCTGTATAGGTTGTAATATATGCTTCAGTCAGAAAAAGAGGAACTTAGCTTTTTTTAGCCATGTAAGCCACAGGAAATTGGATAGAATGGGAGAAAGATAAATCTCTTACCTGGCTGAAATCTTCTTCTCTGAATGAATGACCTTTTGACAAAGGTGATCCAAAAGAGTTTCTGCAGTGTTGAATTTAGAACTGTATTCATCTGGCTTTGGAAACCCCCTGAAAAAATTAAATTAGGTAAAACATATCTTCTGTACCCTTTGTAGTCCTTGGGGAGAGGAGTTACTCCAGAAAGTGAACTCAGCCTATTCAGAGTCTGAAAGAAATGTAGAAATCTTCACTACTGCAATAATTCAAACAAGAAAGTTCCCAGCATTGAGAGAATTTGCTTCATATTGTCTGGAGATGATATTTCATTCTTACATTTATTGTGTGCTTGGGGACATTACCTTAAGAAGCAGGAAAGCTATTTTTTGGGGGGTAAGATTTATAATTAGATTTACTCAAATAGAAATTGCTGTGATAGATTTAAATCAGTTATTCAATATATCTGAGTGGTCCCTGTATATAGATACTGTGTTTAACAGGATAGTTGTATGGGGATTTAATTGGTTTTGTTAGGCAGCTTTAGAATATTCTATAAATTAAACTTAGGTGTATAGAATCCTTTGATTTATTGGAACCAGCAAGTTTTACTCTTATCTACTTATATATGACTAATGAACATTCAAAGTTCTGAGAGGTTACAAACTTTCTAAATATATGGTCAGTGAAGACATGGGACTTCGTTCTTGAGCCTCTACTACAAGAAGGATCTGGATGTGCTGGAACATGTCCAGAGAAGGGCCACACGGATGATTAGAGGGCTGGAGCTTCTCTCCTATGAAGACAGATTGAGAGAGTTGGTGCTATTCAGTCTGGAGAAGAGAAGGCTCTGAGAAGACCTTATTGTGGCCTTCCAGTATCTAAAGGGGGCCTACAAGAAAGCTGGGGAGGGACGTTTCAGGGTGTCAGGGAGTGACAGGACTAGGGGGAATGGAACAAAATTAGAAATGGGTAGATTCATATTGGATGTTAGGAAGAAGTTCTTCCCCATGAGGGTGGTGAGACACTGGAACAGGTTGCCCAGGGAGGTGGTGGAAGCTACGTCCCTGGAGGTTTTTAAGACCAGGCTGGATGTGGCTCTGAGCAGCCTGATCTAGTGTGAGGGATCCCTGCCCATGACAAGGAGGTTGGAACTATATGTTCCTTGAGGTCCCTTCCAACCCTAACAATTCTATGATTCTATGAGTCCATGAATACACTTCCACTCTTACACTTAATATCTTGTACTTTACAAATACATTATCTGGGTAAGATAAATTACTATCTGTTTAGTGTTTAGATCTAAAGATAACAGGTAAAATATGGATTTTCTGTTTTGTCCTGTCATTGGGAACAATGTGTTTAGGCGGACTACAATATTATTGTCTCATCTGTTAAAAACGTATCCTAGAACAATACAAAGCACAATATAAAAACAACTTGGCATTGTTTCTTACTGCAAGGAAAACAGCATGAAATATAGAAAAAGTGCATATTTTTCTTCATCAATACACTTCATATCTACTCAGCCTGAACAATTTCCTTTCCCATTTTTTGTGTTACCACACTGCTAACAAAAATTAAGGGATGTTGAAGCTCTCGTAAGGAAATTTGATTGGACAGAAAATAAGTTTGCGACTAATGACCAAGAAGTCATATTTCAGTCCCGTGTTTCAGTTCCCATCCCATCAGTGGATGCAATTTCATTATATTGTTGTAGACTTTTTCCTGAAAACTCTTCCTTATAACAGTCAGCCCCAAGTTCTATCTGAATCAGCTGAAAAATTTAGGTAACCCATTAACGGTGATGGGAATTTTTTTCACATGGACAGGGCGTTTACAGATTAAAAGAGTAATCGTTAGATAACATAGGGCATAGGAATCCAACCTTTGATTTCTGAAACTTGGAAAATGTGGATATTTCTATTTGAAAGCTCTCCCCCAATGGAAAATTTGCCATATGTCTTCATAAATTAAAATTAGCTGTCAATATTTAAAATGTACATTGTACTTGGGATCTGAATTTGTCTGGCTTCAGGTTCTTTTAACCTTTTCCTTGATAGTTCAGAAAGGCAAATCTCTGTGAGTTATTTACCACCTCTAAAGTGAATTTTCAGTCTGTCAGTGTACACAGAACCATTTCCTATGGTCAGTTTTGCAGATATATTCAGAGAGAGAAAAAGTGGATGCAGTTCAGAGTTTTGGAAAGGTGTGTGCATTACAGGCTGTCCTTGCCTCTTTTCTGCTTCTGTTCAGATATCATGCTGCTTTCCACTGACTTCTCAGCCCTTATCTTGTTGCTTCATGAACCATAGTCGTATCATTTGGCTATCACAGTTGTAACCCAACCCTCCTTTTCAATCCCATTCTCTTTCCATAGGTAATTCTATCTCCCTAATCTTAATTACTCAAGCAGTCTTTCCTGTACACTCTACTATGTTTTCATCCAACCCACTTTAAACTAAATTTTCCCTTCTCCTGAGCACCTTGCTCCAGTCCCATTGTCTAGGCAAAAGATCTATTTTCATTCCACCTCTTTGTCATTTCTATGTGATCTCCTCTCTGTTTTGGCATGTTTTCACAGGTTCCTGATTACAGTTTCCTTATATTGCTAGGACCAGCATCTGTCAGTCCATCTCTTAGTTAAGTAGGTTTATATTACCTAAACTCTGCCCACTTCCTTTCCCTGGTGGAGCTGGGCAGAGCTCATGTTCTAATGCCATAGAAATGTAGTAATTTCTAAAGGAATGAGCCACAAATACTTATTTTATAATAGACATGCATATAAGCAATTGCTTACCTTAACCACTTCCATATTTACAAAGAGATAAACAGTGTTCTCTGCAGAGGAGTACCCAAAACTTTTGGCCTGAAGATGACATCTAGAATGTTAAGTTTTCAGGCCACTGTTAGAATTTGATGAATTTGTAAGGAACTGAAAACAATTCGTTGTAACAGTAATCATTTATTTTACAGTAGTGATACCAATTCTGCCCATAGTATATACGCACAAAACCCTGAAGCAGGTTATATATCCTCTAAATCAGAAACACTTAAGTCATATTCTTCAAAGAGCCATATGATTCATGAGAATCCTAGCAAAACTATTAGTAACATTTTGTCATCAGGAGCACACATCTCGTTTCAGTCTCCAGCAAGAGAGAATAACTACTTGTGGTAGTTTTATGCTTGAGTTTATGAAGCTTCTTGGGCAAAACAAATAAAATGACTGAGATTCATAATAAGAGCAGGGTGAAATTCTTTCCCTCTAACTTAAACCACTAAAACAGATGTCTAGTGTAAGGTAATACTACAATGCCCATCGGTAATGAGCAGAGAGATGCAGCATCTAGTAATTCATCCTGTTTACCCTAGACACCTACCTGAGGAAGGATCAGGTCACTCTCTAGCAAATTCTATATTCAATCCACTGACTGTAGATGTAGGCCACATACGACTAAATGTCTACATTATGAAAGCTAATAAAATGAGATGAATCATACTCAGAGAATATGATAGATTTATGTTTATCCTTTATTGAAAGAGACTTTTTTTAATGCTGAGATATCTATTTAAGCTCTGACACTTGCTAATAGTTATAAGTCATATATTCCTAGGCAATTTCTGTATCCAAAGATATGTTTTTATGATATTATAATTTAACAAAGGTATTTCATGTGCTAATGTTCTTTATCAAGGTATACAGTTTCTCCCACTAAGGGATTCGTCTCTGCTAGATACTCAGCAGCAAAACTGCTGGGACTGCAGAAGTGGCATTTAGCTGGAAGAAATGAAATGTTGACTATGCAAATGGATCACGGATACACGTTCGTTCTGAGCCTTGCAGGAAGCATGTCTACACTCAGTGCTGCACATATTTGAGGATGACCCAAAATTTGTGCGTTTGCTTACATGTGCAAGTTAAGATGTCACCAAAGCATCAGAGGAGTTAAACTGCACAGAAGGATAACAACAGATTATGAAAAGGAAAAACAACACAAAAGTAATGGAAAATGCTCTGTCTTCACAATTTAGGGGTAGGGGGTGGGAAGGGGGGGGGGGCATGTTGTGGGCATCCTGTGAATATGAAAAATTCCTATATTAGTTTGCAACAGCTAGCCATGTCACTTCGGTCTTGTAAAGCTTGAAGTCTTCAAAGGCATGGAAGGAACTAAAGTGGCAGAAGTGCAAGGATAGCTGCCCTCCCTCTCTTTGAAGATTTTCAGATTTTCACAGGATGTTAGGGGTTGGAAGGGACCTCTGGAGATCTTCGATTCCCACCCCCACTGCCAGAGCAGGACTATATCATCTAGCACAGGTCATACAGAGAAGTCTCCAGAGAAGGAGACTGCACAATCTCTCTGGGGAGTTCCAGAGCTCTGTGAGCCTTACAGTAAAGAAATTCTGCCTCATGTTGAGGTGGAACTTCCTGTGCTGTAGTTTATATCCATTGCCCCTTGTCCTGTCACAGGACACAATTGAGAAGAGGCTGCCCTTTCCTTCCTGACACCCAGCCCTCATACATTTATATACATTTATTAGATCCCCTCTCAGTCTTCTCCTCTCCATATTAAAAGCCCCAGATCTCTCAACCTGTCTTTGTAAGGCACGTGCTCCACTCCCTTAATCATCCTTGCAGCCCTCTGTTGGACTCTCTCAAATAGTTCCCTATCCCTCTTGAACTGGGGAGCCCAGTAGTGGGGCCTTGCTAGGGCAGGGTAGAGAGGGAGGAAAACCTCCCTCGATCTGCTGGACACATTCTTCTTTCAGTCTGACTCCTTAAGAGCACAAATCTAAGGAAGAAAAAACACTATTAAGTCCTATACCAGTATTAATTTAAGAACAGATGCGCAGAATTTCATACTAGGTATTTGCCTAACTTTCCTTTAATTTTAGGCGTTCTCATTGATGCCAATGACACTGATACGAGCACAAACACAGCATAAAGTGACTGGTTTGAAATACATGTCATCAAATGTTTCTATTCACAGGTAGAAGTAAGTCAAACAAAAAGTGTGCCTTATTTGCTTGTGAAAATGTTTATGAATTGTTGTGTGCAGAGTTCTACTGTATTTTTACATTACAGTACAGGTCAAGAGGCATAGTCAAGAATGTGGTCTTGGGAGGCTAGAAAATTTAATTTATTTCAATATTTCTAGGTTACTGATACTTTTCTAGGCTCTGTTCTCTTGCCTGTCTTGCTTGTATTTTGATGGACACAGTCCTAAAATTGACAGAACTGTTCAGCTAATGATAACCATTTTCGAGAAGGAAGCTGGATATTAGTAGGAAAATGAAAAGGGCAGTTGATACGGGATCACTATAGCTACTGAAGAGTGGTCAGAGGTAACCATTGAAAATCACATGAATGTACCACAATTGGCCTCGCTGTCTGGAAAGAATTAAAGCTATTTAAAACCAGACCCCTCTTGAGAGCTACATCTAACACACCATGGAATAAAGTTCCTCTTAAAAAAAAAAATCATTTCAAATAGATAAGCACTTCAGATTTTGGAAAGATTATGTAAACTAGCTGTTTGTTTATATAAATACCTAGATTTTTGAACAGGTGACTCTGTATCAGGCAGGAAATAATTTGTCTGTTCTACTCATCTCAGTGCCAGTACTCGGCAAATATCACATTTCTCAAATTGCATACTGCAATGCTACTGAAAACAAGTTATTGAAGATGCAGAGCAATCCTGGTTTGCTGGAGATTTATCTGCACACAACAATGTAGTAGCAACCACTGGCATCACTGTGTAATAACAGACACACCACCAAGACAGAACCAATCTCTCAAGTTCAGATTTAACAGGTATTTACATAGAATCATAGAATTGTTAGGACTGGAAGGGACCTCAAGGATCATCTAGTTCCAACCCTGCTGCAAGGGCCTCTCACACTGGATCAGGTTGCTCAGAACCACATCCAGCCTGGCCTTGAAAACCTCCAGGGATGGGGCTTCTAGCCCCTCCCTGGGCAACCTATTCATCAGTTGTGTTTTGTCATAGTAGCTTACCAATAAATCCTAGTACTTGGCCATTTGAAAACTGCTGTTTCCTGTAAATCTGATCTCATACAATGTGTATTTTCAAAAGACTATCAACATTTTCTGTTAGTAGTTAGCAGTAATAACTGTTAAATCCTTTTGGAGTAATTGTTTTTAATCATTTCCTTACAAACATCTTTTCTCAGCTACTATAAGGAAATTGTAGGGGTATTTTTAATATTCATGGATGGATTACATGGCTTAATTTCTTCTCAGGTGTAAGCCCATCAAAGCAAGAGTGTTGCTGATTGGTATTGACAACAGTGCCACTGACTTTTCTTCCTTTTTTCTCCATTCCACCATTATTCTATCTTCTTATAGGCTTATTTACATATTTGCTAACCACAGCTTTGTTTAATCCAGGTTATTCTAGCACAACACTATCCCAGGTAACTGGGATGACTATAGGTTGTAAATATGTTAGACAATGTGTCAAAAGCAAATCTAAACTTGATTCCCAGAGTAAGACCCACAAAGTCAAATGACATGTATTTGAGTTGCATTACTGCTGGCCCTTTCAGGAGAGGCCTGCCTTTCTTACCCAGTATTAAACCCATCCTGTTCCAAGCTGTTCTGGAAAGAAGCCATGATAACTTTGAATGATGGGAGAGTTCATTTGGACCTATGTCTCATATGACAAAACAAAAGTCAGTGAGTGCTGGAGGGCATTATGTGTTGTGCAATTTGAGTTAAGAGCAACAATATATGCCACTGTTAAATTGCACAAGCATTTAACAAGAACAGTAAGAATTAGCAATGAACTTGCAAAATGTTTCTGGTCTGGTATTTGTTTATTTATTTGTAGTTGTCTCTTTTTAGGTACTTTAGTAATAGAATAACACTATATAGATAAAATCATAAATACCAGAGCAGAAACTGCAAGAGGATGTGTGGCACAATCTACCTATGCAGTACACCAAAACTATCTTAATCTTTATTGTTTAATATTTCTCTTAGCAGTAAGTAATGCCCATATCATAGCATGGTCCCAAAGGCAGTCTGTGTAAACAGTCAACATTTTATACGCTCTTACCTATAGCAACCTCTCATTTTCTCAGTTCTGCTTGTCACAATGTTTAACTTTTAAATCGGCAGGGCATGTATGCATTAATTTATCTTAAACTTACCTTCAGACCAATTTAAATCCTCTGTTCAAGTAGGAGTTGCATACAACTCACTTGTTAAGTCAAGCATGTGATAAAGTACTTTGTCAAACTGGGGTCTAGGTATCTAGAGTTAAAACATGCTCTTCAAGCTCTTCAAGGCAACAGGGAAATAGCATGATAAATTTTTTTCACATCAAATACAACTGTCAAATTTGGGCTCCTGCAGGTTTTCCTGTACCTCTGCCCTCCTAAAACTAATCCTTTCTGTATTTCTCCATGGCCCACTTCTTCAAACTTCCCATTTCTCCTTCTCTGCTTGCAGTCTGTACTCTCACCACGATCCTCTCACACATGCCATCTCCAGCTCTTTGTGGCTCTCTTATTTAGGAGGAAGGCTCCTCAGTGGTGTAGCTGGTTGGGATGATGACTGTGCAGACTGCCTAAACCACAGCATAGCATAGCAGATAACCCTTGGATTCAGACAGATGCTACACCTTCAGAGCCTTTGATGTGATACTCTTTTCTGCACAGATCCTAGTCCTTCTTACAGTATGAACACATCACTGCTACTTGTTAACAGCCTATCACTAAATCAATAAAGAGCACAGCAGCAGTAAAGAAAAAAAAAAAAATTTAACCAGGACTTGAAGATGTACAATTGTTAGAATACATAGAATAAACCAGGTTGGAAGAGACCTTCAAGATCATCGCGTCCAACCCATCAACCAATCCAACACCGCCCAAACAACTAACCCACGGCACCAAGCACCCCATCAAGTCTCCTCCTAAAAACCTCCAGTGATGGCGACTCCACCACCTCCCCAGGCAGCCCATTCCAATGGGCAATCACTCTTTCTGTATAGAACTTTTTTCTAACATCCAGCCTGAACCTCCCCTGGCGCAGCCTGAGACTGTGTTAGGATGCCATGTTTACTCAAACACATCAGAATGTAAGATTACTTAGTGAAACTATTTATTTCTTAGTTACTTCAGTGAAAAATAAATTTTTATTACTCATTTGCACGTGACAATAGTGAGCTTGAATAAAACATGACCATGATACAGCAGATAAAGATAAATACAGTCCCACTGAAAACCATTTAGAAAAGTTGCCTAGGAGACTTAGTGAGATAAACTCACCCTAATTCTCTATAGGACTCTTGACACCACTCAGTTTTAGCGTACTAAAATTAATCACTGACATTAACCACTGACACCTGCCCACTCCATCCACAGGTGCATCAGTGTTGATTGTTCCTTCTTCGCTTGTTAGTATACAAAGACTGACTGAGAAGATTGTTGTATCGCCACTTGCATTGACCATGAGTTAGTTCTCATTACAAAAAACAGGTGCAAAGCATACCCCAAATGTCCTGAAATGTATTTTTAAGTACAACATGCTTCAAGATTTACCTGGAAAGATAGATTAACACTGTGATGGATGCAAGAGGAAGGGATTAACATTAACAAAATAAATTAAAAACATTTCAAGTATAAATGCACGCTAAGGCTGAATCTATTATGCATGCCCAGAAAGTAGTGAACAAGTCCAAAACTGCTATCCTGATAGATCTTACATGTTACATTTTATAACCCTCTGTAAAAGAGATTTTAATAATTCCAAGGAAAGGAAATAAAAATGCTTATATGTACTGCAAAGTTTGTGAAACAGACTAACTGAAGTAATAAAGCAGAGCAGATTATGTTCTCTGGGGCTAATACTATCATCTGTGCAGCAACTGAATTGATGAGAGATGTGTATGTGCTTGTACTGAGGTAGCATGTGTCCTATAGAAGGTACATTTTTATCACCTATGAAGGAGGAGGGCAAAGAAATTTTCTCCATCTATCTTTCTTCCAGGATCTGGCAAAACAATTTTGAAGCTTAAGGAATCAGTACTCACCTTTCAGTATCAGCTAACACCTAAGCAACCATCGGTCAACACTAAGCAAGAGGACTGCTCTCATTTCTTAAAGTTGGATTGTTACTGGAGGCCAACAGCAGGACTTTTTCCATACATATTTTACTTTCATCTACCTTGGTGCTTTTGACTCCTCTTTTCCAGTTCAAGCTCCATTATGCCATTCTCTTTTTCTGGCTCCCCACCAACACACACATTATCCATTCTTTTTCACAAATCATATTCAATCTCTGCTGTCAAGCTCCACCGCAAATTCATCCTTTCCTCTTTGATGCCTTCCTAGCTACCCAGCTCCATCTTAATTGAATCCCTAGCCCACAATCCCAGATGACTTTTTACCCCTTTTAACTCATTCTGAAATCTCCCCCTTTTCCTACCTTTATTTTTTATTTCCATCAGTATTTTACTCTTCTTACAAGAAAACATAGACAAGTCATGATCTTCCCTCCTCACCTTAACATGCATCTCCATTTTCTTCCTCCTTTTACAGGTTTTACACTATTTTTTGTCATGGACACTGACATTTCACCTTTGCTCTATCATCCAAATCCTCTTCACATGCCCCAGTGACCCTGTTCGATTCTAGTTCCTCACACTCTTTGTTCCCACACACAACCTCTCTCTTCTCCTTAACCTCACACTCTAGTTTGACTTTCTCCACATGGTAAATTATGATTTAGATGCTTCAGTCTTAGACAACATCTCCCTTGGCCTTTCTTTCCTCTCCAAGTATAACCTTAACTCCCTTTTCCATTTCATTTCAAATTCATCAAATAACTTGTTTACAATGAGAATCACTAATTCTCCTTCCCAACCCATAGCTTTTTGCCTACCACACCTCTACAGAAACAGTCCTCAGCAGACACTCTAAAAAACTCTTCATAGTCATTCTTGTTCTCATTCTCTTTGGCATGTCTATCATCTTTTATGAGGCTATCCAGCCTTTTCTTTAAGACTGACTGCTGCCTGTAGGTGATGTTACCTTCTACTAGTCTTCCTTTCCATCCATTTTTTTATCACCTCCTCTATAAATCCATCTCAAATTTCATCCCCATGTGGGAAAGGAGTTACATAACTGTTCTTCTCTTCTTCCTTTGTATTTCTATTATTTGCATAAGAAAATGAACTGCAGATATTTGAAGGTACACCTTCTTTAACCTAGACCATACTTTTGACTCCACAAGAAAGCCTGCTTTGTGGCTTTCTACTTGCTTGAGAATCCCTAAAATCTTTGCAAACTAAAAAGGCTAAGCAAGGCCCTTAATTGTCTTCTGACAAATATTCTCTGATAGCACCTTTCTGGATCACTAGATCATATTTTCATCTTCCTGTAACTGAAGCATATTACAGAAATAACATTCTTTCTTAAGAGCATATATAGTACATCCTATCCAGACTGTGTCAAAGTTTTCTCAGACTTTTCTCAAAACATTTTCAAGATGAACTTGTCTGTGTTATCTCACTAATCCTCTTCATACAAACACAGAGAGGAAGTCCTTCATCACTATCTAACTCACTGCAATACTATTTTCTCTGCTAATACCAAATACTGTGTGTTGCTCGTGGATTGATGTTGCAAAGACCATCTCCTAGCCCAGTGGGTTTGTAATATTTTATTTCCTTTTCCCCTTGCCTCATTCCTTGATTGCTGCAGCACATACTATAGCAACCTGTGAATACTCTTCAGTCTTCCCATACTTAAGTGTTTTTAATTTTGTATTGAATATTGGACTCTGATGCATAGTCAGTGTTAGGAACTGTTGCCCTTTTGTTCCCTTTTCACATAAGTTTTTTCCCTCAATCTGCCCTTCATGACCACCTTAACATCTGCAAATACGACTTCTTCTCCATCAAAATAAGGTTAATTTCATATTTTTTCACTTTGTTACTAGAAATATCTTGCTGTTGTTAAAAATAACACTAGGCTGACAGGCATGGCATAATCATCTCTCAGTATTCCTCTACCTATGTCCGTCTACCTGTAAGTATACACTGTTTCTTGTTCTACAGTAAAATCTTATGCTCTTTAGGCCAGGGACTAGCTCTCTCTCCTGTGTTTGCACATTGCTTAATACAGTGATGTCCTGGTTCATGACTCCTGGATGGACAAGTAAATAATAATGATAATATCTCCACTCTTCCTTCTACAGAGCTCACCCACTGAGCTGACGGCCTAAATGAAACCCAAGATGATTAATAATGCATCCTTTTACTGACTCTTACATGTTATTATTCTTGTCACCTGTCAAGATCCACTTTGAGGGAAATCTGTTGTTTTCTGATGAAAAAGGGAGAGAAAGAGAGGCATTTCCTTTTGCCCATTTCTTCAGAAAAAAAAAAAATTAAAAATGGATGAATTATAGTGACAATCATGAAAGAATTACTCCCCCCTGCTCCTGGAATGTAGTCCCAGAAGGTGCCAGAGTTTTGAGGGGCTGTCACAACAATCCTTGGACATTATGTTAAGAATACAACTTTCAGCCCTGTTCCAGTACTAATTAGTGTTTGTTACCACGTGGACATTTGTCCACTGAAAAGTAGACCAAAAGACTGTGAACCCATTTCACATAGGCCACTGAACCGTAAGTAGACGATAATGAATTTTGGTTTCTACCAAACTGGGCCAGATTTGAAACAATGACCTAGAGGTGAGAAACTCTACATCTCATTACCATTCCCCTGAGTAAACCAGTTCTCAAATCACAGGATGAAAAGAAGGAGGGAAAACCCAAGCCTTCCTGGTGTCAGCTAAAGGTCTAGATGAACTTTGAATTTCAAAATATTTTCCCAATCGTTAATTCAACTTAAGTAGCCTTTAAAGTCTTTATTATGTATGACTGAGAATCTCAGTAGTCAGAAGAGACATAAAACAATATAAAAAAATAATGGCACCATATTTACTTCCTCTTGCTCCCATTCACCCATCCCCCTTCCATTTTCCTTTGTCACAACAGGCTCAATCAGGAAGATCAGATTAAATATGATTGCCTACTCTTCTGCCTAGCTGACAGCTCACCTACAGTGCTTTCAAAAATGAATGTTATGGCTGGGTTTGTACGAGCTTCGAGCATGTATTTGACCTTTTAATATTTTATTTGTTTTTATTGATTTTTTGCTTTAATACTATAAGGGTTTTGTAGCTGAGCAAAATTGCCATCATAGTGAACTACACAAATGGACCTATTTGCATACGGACGCTTGTAAGATCCTGAGCCTGATCTTCACTACAGTGGACTGATGGAAAAGTTGTGGATGGAGTGTAATGAACAAATGCACCATTCAGCTTTTCCTAAATGGGCATTAGGAAAATAAACTGTGAAAAGACTGCAAGCTGGCACCATAGAAATGACAAGAGCAAGCATCATGCAATCAAATTCATTCTCACTAAACTTTAGATTTTTTTGCTGTAATTCTTTCTATAAAAATCTTTTTTTTTCCCCTTGACCGTTAATACTGATAATTATATCTGTATTTCTTAAGAATATTATGAGTTGCCATTTCTGCATAGTAGCAGATTGAATTTATTCACCTTACGGATATATTATTATCACAGATAATAACTGCAGCACGATAATTATCATTAATTATTCATTTGGATTAAGAGGCAAATAGGCTTGCATTCAAGGGTCTTCCAGAGCAGTGTTCATTGTTCCCGGGCCCTGTGTGCCAGTGTGACTAATTCATACTCCTTTCAGTGCCACTGTTGACATCTGACCGGTCCCATATGTATTTATTTCAAAATATTATAAAAGGAATAAGTGCATCATTTCAGGACATAACCACTAAAATAGACATATGGTTCTTTTCCACCTTCTGAGTGAGAATGTGCAATTTTCTATTAGAAGATATGCTCACGGAGCATCATTTCAATAGATCTGTGTGTACGCCTTATCTCTGCATTCCTGTGTCATCCTATTTAAGCTTATATAAGCCAATATATTTACATAATAGCTTTTAGCACAAATAGTAATGTGTGAAGCTGTACAATTTGTCGTTCACTGAACACAGTATTTAGTCAAACTGATTTTAATCTATTCTGAAGCTGAACTAGGTTTAATGTGCAAGGATCTTAGCACAAGGTTAGAAAAATCTAAGGGGAGGGGAAGAATAAGAAAGAAGGGGGTATGGCTGATGAAAAAGGGACAATAAATAATATAAATGCTAATTCCTTTATGTGGCTTTCACCCAATACTTATTAGCAAGCCTCTCTCTCTCTCTCTCTCTCACTCCCTCTCTAATCTTTGCTTCATATCTAAAAAAATGTCTCGAAGGTAGTAACACGATCATCTGAGGACCAACATGACAGCTCCAATATGCACAGAGTGATAAATGTCAGTCTGGCTTTTATAGCTCTGAGGCTGCACTTCTACATGCCCTCTGTGACTTACCATCTTTGCTTCCACAGATGATTCCTTTTTATTGTTAATATGTCAGTACAGGTCCAATGCTATTTGATATGAATTGCTCTGTAATAGTCTGGAACCCTCTTTCCCCAGCTTCAGTTTCAGTTTGTCCCACTATTTCTACACTTAATTTTAAAGGTAATATCCCTAGTATCATGAAACAAAAGCATTTGATTCCACATGAAACACTCTGTGCTCTATCAGGTATAAACACAGGACAAGGAGAGAATTAAAAATACAGAGGCACTGAAAGGAAATTGTGGTATCAAAACTGCTAAAATATGTTATGGAAATGTCAGTTAAAATTGCAAATTTCAACAAGATAAAATGGAGCAATCAGGAAAGGTTGTTCTCCTAGTAATAATCATAATACTTTTTCTGCACTCACACATATCACTAATATATTGCTGTCAGAGAGATGTATGAGGGATGGAGAAACACCCAAGTACTCGGGATAAAATGGAAGATAGGACACAACCAAAAGAACCTATTTGCACTTGTGCCCTTCAAAATGTGCGCCAAGAAATCAGCATCTAGAAAGAAAGAGATAAAGCAGCTGAGTTTCACAGCCTGCCTGTATTAGGCCATCTGGATAGAGACAGTCATCAACCCATCCTTTAAAAAAAAAAAAAAGAGAGGTGATGGTCTACATGATTTTGAAGCAGAGGTAGAGCAAGGTATAATGAAGGCTTAGATGGGATGGTTGCAGTGAAGGATGCTGATAATAGGGAAGAGGGAAAGAGACCTTAGCTCAGACAAGAAGGGGTAGTGCAAACCAGGGACACAGGGTGGGGGGTCTACAGAAATGCAGCACCTATCATTAGTGTTGCAGAGAGATTTAGAGACCAGCAGCCACACTGGAGACATCATCCCAATGCTCCATGAGTCTTGGCACTGTAGATAAATTCCTCTTCTGATTAATAAGTGAAAGTGATCAAATAATGTGAGTACATCAGGGCATAACTTCTATGAGGCACTGGCAGAGAAAGTCACATTCATCGAATCAAGCAGATTGGAGCTTGATGCATTCAGCAAAGTCATTATACTCATTGTTTGTTTTCAAGTAGAGAATAAAGGAGGAGAATTTCTTAATTAGGGATGAGGTTTTGGGGAGCCAAGGATAAGGTTCCTAAGCTGAACAACAAAAACAATAGAAAAATATTTAGAATTAATTCTAGAGCACAATACTACGCAGCAGTACATAGCAACACAACATTGGCAAAAATTGTGGTGAAGATGCTTGAAGGAGTCTTTCAAGAGATTCCAATAGCATCAGGCCTTATTACAGCTATTTTTAGCAAAATTTATGAAGCTTGGTGTTGAATCCCTTCCTGAAGCCTCCTATAGTGTACAAAGCATTGAAGCCATAATACTATGAACTTAGAAGAATGATTTTACTTCATCAAGTTATTTCATTATTATAAATAAAGCAAGAGCAGTTTCTAGTGTCCAAGTTGGTCAAGAACACAATGATGGGCGTGAATAGAATAGAATAGAATAGAATAGAATAGAATAGACCATACCATGTTGGAAGAGACCTTCAAGATCATCGCGTCCAACCCATCAACCAGTCCAACCCACCTAAACAACTAAACCATGGCACCAAGCACCCCATCAAGTCTCCTCCTGAACACCTCCAATGATGGTGACTCCACCACCTCCCTGGGCAGCCCATTCCAAACCTTAGTCTCATGGTCTCATGTTGTATTTTTTATTAAAGCTCATTGTTCATTTACCAAAATAGCTGAGTCCCTGATGTTCTTCACTTTTCTAGAATCACCTAAATTTATTCATATTTCCTTCAGAGAGGTCAGGTAAGTTAGGATAGCAGCACACTGTTTCCTTTTGTGTCCTTTTGGTGTATATCCAAGATGAAAGGAAGGAAGCAGCCAGCACTGGTTGCAATGGAGGGTGCAAAACTAAATCTCAGTGTGAGTTTATGCTGAAGAGAGGTATAAGAACAGATTTTTTTCTGTTTCTAAATGATCTAATATATAGCAAATGCAATCTGAAATATCTTCCAAATATGTAGTTATAAATCTTCAAATTGTCACTCTTATGCTAACTTCCTCATCAGCAAACTTCTAGAAAACAAAATGTTTTGTGTATTAAAAAGGAAAGAATTTTCATCCCAATGATTAAAAACCAGATGATTTCACTCCTTAAAGGAATGAACAGCTAAACTTGAGTTTTTCATGGAAGCAGTTCATTATCTTAATTAGCAAGTTCTAAAATAAAATTATAAAATAAAATTCTAAAATAAAATTCTAAAATAAAATAAAATAAAATAAAATAAAATAAAATTCTAAAATAAAATTATCTCAGTGCCAGGAAAGATTATGGAGCAGGTCATCCTGAGTGCAATCACACAACACTTAGAGGATGGCCAAGGGATCAGGCCCAGCCAGCATGGGTTTAGGAAGGGCAGGTCCTGCCTGACCAACCTGATCTCCTTCTATGATCAGGTGACCCGCCTGGTGGATGTGGGGAGGCCTGTGGATGTAGTCTACCTGGACCTCAGCAAGGCCTTTGACACCGTTCCCCATAGCAAACTCCTGGCCAAGCTGTCAGCCCATGGCTTGGATGGGAGCACACTGCGATGGGTTAGGAACTGGCTGGAGGGCCGAGCCCAGAGAGTGGTAGTGAATGGTGCCACATCCAGCTGGCAGCCAGTCACCAGTGGTGTGCCCCAGGGATCAGTACTGGGCCCCTTGCTCTTTAACATCTTTATTGATGATCTGGACGAGGGCATCGAGTCCATCATCAGTAAATTTGCTGACGACACCAAGCTGGGCGCAGGAGTTGATCTGCTGGAGGGTAGAGAGGCTCTGCAGAGGGACCTCGACAGGCTGGGCAGATGGGCAGAGTCCAACGGCATGAGATTTAACACATCCAAGTGCCGGGTTCTGCACATTGGCCACAGCAACCCCATGCAGAGCTACAGGCTGGGGGCAGAGTGGCTGGAGAGCAGTCAGGCTGAGAGGGACCTGGGGGTGCTGGTCGACGGTAGACTGAACATGAGCCTGCAGTGTGCCCAGGCAGCTAAGAGGGCCAATGGCATCCTGGCCTGCATCAGGAACAGTGTGGCCAGCAGGAGCAGGGAGGTCATTCTGCCCCTGTACACTGCACTGGTTAGGCCGCACCTCGAGTACTGTGTCCAGTTCTGGGCCCCTCAGTTTAGGAAGGATGTTGACTTGCTGGAACGAGTCCAGAGAAGAGCAACAAAGTTGGTGAGGGGTTTGGAACATAAGCCCTTTGAGGAGAGGCTGAGGGAGCTGGGGTTGCTTAGCCTGGAGAAGAGGAGACTCAGGGGTGACCTTATTACTCTCTACAACTACCTGAAGGGAGGTTGTAGACAGACGGATGTTGGTCTCTTCTCCCAGGCAAGCAGTACCAGAACAAGAGGACACAGTCTCAGGCTGCGCCAGGGGAGGTTCAGGCTAGATGTTAGGAAAAAGTTCTATACAGAAAGAGTGATTGCCCATTGGAATGGGCTGCCTGGGGAGGTGGTGGAGTCGCCATCACTGGAGGTTTTCAGGAGGAGACTTGACGGGGTACTTGGTGCTGTGGGTTAGTTGCTTGGGCGGAGTTGGATTGGTTGATGGGTTGGACGCGATGATCTTGAAGGTCTCTTCCAACCTGGTTTATTCTATGTATTCTATGTATTCTATGTAATACAATCAATTATTTTTTTCATCCGTTAGAATGTCAGAGCATTTTACTCTGGGCTTATGAGAAGTCTGGTAGTACTACTATGTAACCCTCCTCAAAACAAAAGTGATTTTATTTTAAAGGCTGGCATAAATGTCATAATTACATACAGTATTTGTATGAGAAAACAAAGTAGATCAAAGAGGTTGACAGAGAAGAGATAAACAGCCACAGCAACAGAAATTTCATGCTCAGAAACAGAGCCAAAAAAAATTATATTTGATCTCTGTTAACACTGTTATAATTTTACCAGGAATAATCTCTCAATCTTGTGTGTTACTTCTAGTCCTCCTCAGGTACTGGGCTGTCTGTAAAAGTCACTTTTTCCCTCTGATGCTGTCTTCTGTTCTGCTGCAGCAGCACTGAACATGTTGCAGGCAAATGCACTCTTGATCTCTCTGTGGATAATTTTAGTCATATCTAAGCTGGCAGGACGCGATTGAACCAGAACAGATGAATAACAAACTGGGCGTGACTGGACATAATTGAAGCTGGAATTTTCCACGTCACCGAGCAGAGAACAAAGAAAAGTAACCAAAAGCTGACTATACCCCAAAGTTACAAATACTGACATTTTGAGAAGCAAGCTACACAGGACTACATTATTGTGGCATAATGTTCTCTCTCCCCCACCACCCCCCGTATATTCTGATCAAGCCCATTAAAAGAGGCCGCTTGACTGTTGGGATTTTTTATTTTTTTCAATTTATTTATGGAAAGATATTTTTACAGGCTAACCCAGTTAAGCTTGACAGCTTGTTTACAATAGGACCCAGAAGACACATTACTCTATGCACAACAATATAAATATACATTTGAGATGCACACTTACGCTCATAACATTTGTTAAACATCTGAAGTGCACAGCGATCAGGTATCCAGAATGATCTAATTCTCTATTTAAATATTACAAAGGTAGGGAGATTGTTTAGCTTGCTAAGATGAGAATGAAACATCAACATAATTAGCATGTGTTTCAGGAAAATTATATAACATAGCTATTTTCTTAAAAGGTAAGAATGATTTGATACAAGAAGTTTAAACTTCGTCAGAAGGTCGGAACAGGGTTTTATCTCTGTATACAGAATATTTCAGATTTGGGCATCCAGAGTGCCTCAAACTGAAATTAAGTTAGGTTATTGGCCTTTTCCTTAACTGAACCACTATCTACCTTATTAATTAGTGTGGACAAATAGGAATGGATTTATAAATAAAAATCATTCTTGCTGAGAACCTGGAATCCTCTTTCTACTCACCCTGAGGGAGAGGGTTTCATAGGACCTGCTCCAGTTTGCTCCCGTGGTGTAAAAATCAGGAGCAATCCAAGAGCTCTTCTGGTTTCCTTCCAACCAGAAGAAATCTAGTGTGTGCATTCCATAAGTACTTTGAGATATCAACCTAAACCACTGGGAAATTGGTCGAAAAGAGCTTCCCTGAGCCTGTGAAGAGATCTGACAGAAATCAGGCCTCAGAGAAACTAATGCCATCTTTCAGTAAAACTATACTCCTGAATCCAAAAAAAATAAACTCAATCTGCTTTCCATCTAGAAACTCAGCAGAGATCTGAGTAAGACTTTTTATTTCTTATTAAAAAAAATCTATAGATAATGTTAATATCTCTTTTTATATTACTCCATTTAAAGACTGCATCTTGCTGCTACAGGTGAATTATCAATCTGCTGTCACACGCAGAGTATCAATCTGCACTAACACATTTAGTAGCAACTTCAAACTGCATTTCTCCATCTTGTTTGCCACTACATTAGAATACAGTAGCACTGAAATATCTCAAAGTTTGCTTTGTAATTAAAGGGGGAGTGTCCATTGCCAGAATAAATTGCTAATTTGAAAGTTTGGCCATTGGAATGAGCTGCCCAGGGAGGTGGTGGAGTCACCATCACTGGAGGTGCTTAAAAAGAGACTGGATGGGGTGTTTGTTGCCATGGTTTAGTTGATTAGATAGTGTTGGGTGATAGTTGGACTCAATGATCTTGAAGGTCTTTTCCAACCTGGTTAATTCTATCCTCTCCTCTCCTCTCCTATCCTATCCTATCCTATTCATTTTGCTCTCTCTGTGCAGCATGAAACTTTTTTAGGAGTTCTGAAAGAAAATGAACTAAACTGTAGGATGGTGAGCATTTGCATATAACTTTAGGACCTACCTCTAGCCTCCAAAATGACCATTGCATTACAGATGATAGGTGCTGCTGCACAGTCATCTTTATATTAAAAAATAAAATAAAATAATAATTTCCCACTCCTTTCTAGAAGACATAGTCTTCTCCCCAAGTTATTGGATAGTGCTTCTGCTGTTTCTATTACTGATTAGCTCCCTTTTTCCTCAGGGATGTCTGACGTTTAATATAAATGAATCAGAACAATTCCAAAGGATGGATGGTTTGTAGGTCAAGTTCACAGTGCACAACTTTTCCAGATATTTTACCAGTTAGAATCATAGAATCAGTCAGGGTTGGAAGGGACCACAAGGATCATCTAGTTCCAACCCCTCTGCCATGGGCAGGGACACCTCACACTAGATCAGCCTGGCCAGAGCCTCATCCAGCCTGCTCTTAAACATCTCCAGGGATGGGGCCTCAACCTCCTCCCTGGACAACCCATTCCAGGGTTTCACCACTCTCACAGCAAAGAACTTCCTCCTCACGTCCAGCCTGAATCTCCCCACCTCCAGCTTCATTCCATTCCCCCTAGTCCTATCACTAACTGATATCCTAATTCCCTCCCCAGCCTTCTTGTAGGCCCCCTTCAGATACTGGAAGGCCACAATAAAGTCACCTCAGAACCTTCTTTTCTCCAGACTGAACAGACCTAACTCCTTCAGTCTGTCCTCACAGAAGAGGTGCTCCAGCCCTCTGATCATCCTCATGGCCCTTCTCTGGACACGTTCCAGCACATCCATATCCCTCTTGTAATAGGGGCTCCAGAACTGGACGCAGTACTCCAGGTGGGGTCTCACCATTGCCGAGTAGAGGAGGAGAATCACCTCCCTTGACCTGCTGGCCACACTTCTCTTGATGCAGTCCTCTCTTCTTCCCTGGCAAAAATATCTCAAAGAAAATACTTGCATGCTACTTACCTGAATATTCATGGAAGAGCAATTTTAGAGTAGCACAGCTTTGAATTTCAGAACTTTACATACTCATCCTGTCAGGGGAAAAAAAAATAAACTTGTGTGCCTTATGCTGAACCACAATGAATTCAAGCTTTGATTCAAAAAAACAGCCAGCATTGGAGTGCATTACCAGCTGGCTTGACATGCAGAGGGAGTTTCTCTAGGTACTCCTGAGCAGTAGAATACTGCAGAGGGGCTCCCTCATCTTCACAGACCTTGCAGCTCCATGCAGCCACATGCATCAGCATCCCCAGGTAGTAGCAATAAAGTCCTGTGTCGCGTTGTGGCTGGTTTTACCCAGAGATGGATAGCTCCCCATTGCCAGAGCTCTCATGCTTTCTCTCCTAAAACTCTGCCTGTTCAGAGTGATCTCAGCTATCTCTGCAAAGCCCTTTGCTGTGTAGCAGTCACATGACACAATCCAGCAGAATTGCATTAGATAGTGCATGTGCTTTTGTTAGCCACAAGTCTGGTTGTCTCTAAACAAAGAGGACCCAAAGAAACCTTTGGTTATCTTATCTGATCAGAATATTTTTGGTAATCAGTTCCTACTGTTTAAAAAGTTCATTATAAAATTCATTGAATAATTAAGGAAATAGTGATCTCTTTGTGGCTATTTCATGAGCAGAAAGAAAGGTTAAATTCACGGGATAAATTATTCATTGTGAGTTATTCACTCAGCTTTAATAGTTTGTAATTCTATAAAGAGCTTTGCTTAAGAAATGCACTATATAATTCAATCAATTTTACTGATAATCTGCAGGAAGGATTTTCTCCTTTGTGATATGCTTTTCAATAAATGGTACCCCCTTGACACTTCAACTACCATCATATGACCATTCTTCTCACCTCCACTGCCCCAACCTGTCTATCACTGGGCCACAGCTGTGACGTTCAGACACTCAGCCTCCTTCCCCCTCACATCAGTTTAACCCATTGCACTTGAGGGTCCATCAGGGCTTGTACATAGTTTTAGCTTCTTCTTTATATAACTATTTTGTCAAAAATTCAAGCAAGCACAGGTACACAGAGACTCACACATATGTGTTTTCTTGCAATATAGTTTAGTTGCATCAACAGTGTATTGGAAACAAAGCATACTGGCAGAGGCTTCATGCTATAAAATCTGGACATCAGCTACCTTCTCTGTAGGTATAACAGTAGAGATGTTGAAACACCCCTAATCTAAAGCCCAAAGCTCCCAAATACTTACATTATGCCTGCAGTGGTTTGGGGAGTGATGCCTGGAGGAGATACAGTTACATTTGAATAAAGCTGCAGCAACACATGCTTCAGGGGACAGCAGCTGTTGAGGAAGTGCTCTGGTGTTCTGCAGGCTTGTGCTGCCCATGCTAAAGTGTATTCTGTCCCAGTCTTAGACACCCTAAGTAGTATCCATTCAATGTAGACTAAAGCTAATGTGAATATGTATACACATGCCAAATCACAGTGTGGCCGTACCCTTAGGCACAAACAGTTTTCTCCTGTGGGCAGCCTATTTACTTCTCTCCTGTGCTCCAGCCCTTGTTAATTCACAGAAGCCTGACACTACAGCTCCTGAAATGAATGTCAAAACTCCCATTAACTTGCTTGGGCAGAAGTCCAGACCTTTTTACTTTCTATTAGAGTTCAATTCCCTTCAGATAAAGAGTCTTAATATTTTTTCACCTCCTCTTTCTTTCCAGTACAATCCTCCTAGCATCTTCCAGATGTCTCTTTCTTGGCAGTCAGTCCCATCTTTCCATCCAGAGGTCATACAAACACAGCAGGACTGAGATATGTGCAGCTTCTGAGGTTGCAGCATTTGGCTATGCCTACAAGAGTCTTGCTTGTAGAGTGATGTGAGTTGCTGTATAGGATTAGGACTCCCATAGCCCCACTCAGATGTAGTACGAAGGATGAATTTCTTTCCTGAAATGGAAAGTAATGCTAGTTCTTTTTTCTCCTATTGCCAACCCCTCTCATATGCTCTTTGATCAGTGTAACCTAGCACTTGATGTAATCCTAAATTTTCTTGCATGGGAATGTTCATTCCTCTATTTCACATACATATTACTGTTGAGATACATTGATATATTTATACTTATCCAGTTAATTTTTTGTCTCCTTAACTGGCTAATTTAAAACTTAGTTTTTCCTGAGTGGGATAAAACTGCTAAAGATTCAATAAACCCCTCAAAATTTATAAGTGCTAACATAAATTAGATTATTTAAAGTATAACTGTAGATTGGATTAGTTGAACTTGAAATCCCACAAGTTTAGATTCCCTTGAAATATTTGTTTAACTATTGGTGACTCCCAGAATCTCCTTTTAGGGCACATTTCAACCCTTGCAGAATCAGAAAGTACAAAGACAAGTGAAAAGTGTGTAACTAACTCACTGTCTCTCACTATTTTAATTTGTACTCATTTTTCTTTACTGTGTATAATCTGACCTATACCAAATAATTCAAATGAGAACCTTTGATTGGTTCCTGTGGTGCTTCCAACAAATTTCCTTCACAGCTAAATATATATTGGGTTTTGTTGTTTTTGGGTTTGTTTTTGTTTTTTTCAAAACTATTGGGTACTAATTATTCTTTTACCAACTAATAGTCTCAAACTGTATGTTTTTCAATGGACTGATTCTCATTTTCTGAGCATCCAATTTGAAGCTCCATTTGCAGGAGTACTAAGTAGCATCCCTGTGTACTGCATAATGGATAAGCTCTAAAAACAATGTAGATGTTAGTCACCTCAACTGTTGGATGAGTGAGTAAAACAGCACAGAAGAAATAAGTGTTAGAATCACGTGTTTACCTATAGCATGTAAATGAATTGAAGTAATGAACATTGCTTAGCCCATACAACAAATGAGGAAGGTATCCCATTGAATATCACTAGACTGTGCCTTAATGTGTCTCCATCAGAGGGACAGATTCAGATTTTATGTGCATAAGAAACCTTAACTGTGTTTCTCTTTGAAACTCTTCAGTCATAATACTGTTTGTTGCCTGTAAAATTTCCATGTTAATACTAAATACAGTTAATACAGTCACAAGCTGCGCCAAGGGAGGTTTAGACTGGATGTTAGGAAGAAATTCTTCATAGAGAGAGTGACTGGCCATTGGAATGGGCTGCCCAGGGAGGTGGTAGAGTCACTATCACTGGAGGTGTTTAGGAGGAGACTTGATGGGGTGCTTGGTGCCATGGTTTAGTTGACTAGACGGTGTTGGATGATGGGCTGGACACAATGATCTTGAAGGTCTCTTCCAACCTGGTTTATTCTATTCTATTCTAGCCTAGTCTAGTCTAGTCTAGTCTATTCTTTTCTAAATTAATCTTTATATCATTATTATTTTCAGATATTCTTATTGTGTTCCAGCCTCTAGCAAAGAAATAACTAAAATCCATATTCGATCTACCACATCTTTCTTTGTTGTTTTAAAGTATACACAGAAAGATTAGTCAGGGAGATGTGTTGCTTTTGAGGGAACAAATATGACCCCAGAGAATCTGAGTTTAAACTTTTAAGCATTCCTTCTACTGAAATCACTAAACACTACCACAGAGAGTGCTTTATAGTGTATTCGCACTTTTCCTGTATTATATATAGTTTTAATACCCCACAAAATAAAAGTGCTGAGCCATGAATAGTGTTTTGTCGTGCTCCTAACCCACTATGGGTTAAATATGACGTATTCCCTCCTCTTCTAACTACAGAAGTTGGGGTTTTTAACCAGCTCAATCACAGAGCCTTTCCATTAAAAGCTGAAGACCCCATCTCTAACCCTGGCAATAACTTCTCCAGACGATTAATTATTTTACGCATTCTGTAGCCCATTAGGGAAGTGTCTGATGGCCTTAGGACAGATATCTGGCCTTTATAAGCATTATTTTGCTAGCCTCCTCTTCTTCTCTGTCTTTTTGCAGTGAAATAGGAAAAAACACATTACTTTGCTTTTTCATTGTCATGTCTGTTCCATCCATTTGTGATTAAGAATTTTCATAAAAGTCACTAACTTCCAAGTTCAACAGTTTGTTTTTACAAACATTAACATATCTAACCCAAAGACAAATACCTTACCAAATAGCAGAAAGTTCCAGAAAATACATAAGATCAATGAAATACATAAAAAGATGTATATCTCTTATTAGAAGACAGGATCAAAAATTAGTTGCAGCAATGACAGGGCAAATTAGAAAAAAAATGAGTGGATATTGAGATCAGTAGCAGCACAATGGCGAGCAGCACTGTGATTCCAGTCTGTGCTGTCTGTGTTCAATGTTCTGTTGTCCTCATCTTAGGTGGTTAGCTTTAAGTTGCAAAATACCTTCTTCCCTTTTTGCATTTCAAATACAAAATAATAAATTATTAATTAGGATGAACATGGGACAATTTGTAAGATATTTCCAACACTCTGAAGGAGCTGGGCTTGCTTAGCCTGGAGAAAAGGAGACTCAGGGGTGACCTTATCACTCTCTACAACTACCTGAAGGGAGGTTGTAGACAGACAGATGATGGTCTCTTCTCCCAGGCAGCTAGTACCAGAACAAGAGGACACACAGTCTCAGGCTGCGCCAGGGGAGGTTTAGGTTGGATGTTAGGAAGAAGTTCTATACAGATAGAGTGATTGCCCATTGGAATGGGCTGCCTGGGGAGGTGGTGGAGTCACCATCATTGGAGGTTTTCAGGAGAAGACTTGATGGGGTGCTTGGTGCCATGGGTTAGTTGTTTAGGTGGGTTGGATTGGTTGATGGGTTGGATGCGATGATCTTGAAGGTCTCTTCCAACCTGGTCTATCCTATTCTATTCTATTCTATTCTATTCTATTCTATTCTATTCTATTCTATTCTAATTCTATACTAGAACTGGAGGAAACAAATATAATCTTGACTGTAGTAAAAAAAACCTGCCAAAACACCCTGTACCTTCAAAATAATCCAGATTCTACCCAGTACAGTAGTTTCAAGAGAGAAATGTCACAAATTCTTGCTTAACTGAATTTCTTGCATCTGAAGAGTACATACTTTTCTTTCCTCAAACATTCTGCAAATTGGACCCCCAGTCAGTACTGGGGCCTGTCCTCTTTAATATCTTTGTTAATGATCTGGATGATGGGGTTGAGTGCAGCCTCAGTAAACCTGCAGATGACACCCAGCTGGGTGGCTGTGTCAGTCTGCTAGAGAGTAGGGAGGCTTTGCAGTGGGATCTGCACAGGATAATTGTATGAAGTTCAACAAGGTCAAGTGCCACGTCTTGCACTTGGGTCACAACAACCCCATGGTAAGCTACAAACATGGGGAAGTGTAGTTGGAAAGCTGCAACTTGGAGAGAGATCTGAGGGTATTGGTTGATAGTCGACTAAACATGAGTCAGCAGTGTGCCCAGGAGTCCAAGAAAGCCAGTGTCATCCTGGCTTGTATTAGAAACATGGTGGCCAGCAGGAACAGGAAGCAGATCATCCCCCTGTACTCAACACTGGTGAGGCCACACCTTGAAGATTGTGTTCAGTTCTGGGCCCCTCACTATAGGAAGGATTTTGAGGTGCTGGAGCGTGTCCAGAGAAGAGCAGTGAGAAGAGCAGGTTGGACTTGATGATCCTTGGGGTCTCTTCCAACCTTAGTTACTGTGATACTGTGTGATACTGTGTGTGATACTGTGAGATTCATGAAGGGCCTGGAGCACATGGCCTACAAGGAGCATCTGAGGGAGCTGAGGTTATTCAGTCTGGAGGAGCCTGAGGGGAGACCTCATCACTCTCTACAACTACCTGAAGGGCGGTTGGAGCAAGGGGGGTAGAGGCAGCCTATTCTCCTTGATTACAAGCAACCGAACTAAAGGAAATAGTTTCAAGCTGCTCCAGGGGAGGTTTAGGCTGGTTATTAGGAAACATTTCTTTACCAAAAGGGTTATCAAACATTGGAATGGTGGGCAATGATGGACTCACCATTTCTGGGAGTTTCCAAGTGGCATGGGGACCTAGCCCTTAGGGACACAGTTTAGTTTCAACCAGATATATCTGTGATTCTTAAATTAGTAAGTTTAGGGTGGTGTTTTTTTAATGATACCAGAAAGCACTAAAAGATATTTTATCAGTTTACTGGGGGGTTGGTTTTAAGACTTAGGTATTGTTTTTTCCATCTGTCACAAAGCACCTTATCCATCTGAGTAATTGCAACAAGCAGTGAATATGAACAATAAAAATTGTTGTTCTGATATTGACCTAACCGTATCCCCAAACACCCTTTTAAATTGAAATCTGGGAGTTTCAGACAATGTAGGAGGTTTTTTTGGGGAGGGTTGTTATTGGGGGTTTTTCCCTTCATAGCTAAATTACACTTGTTAGAGGTTGTGGTTATCAAACTTCGGAGTTCAGGATATTTTCATTCCCAACTGTAGACAGCAAGAGCTGAGGTAAATACACCATATAAGAAGACTGGATATGAATATATTAGTCTTCCCTCCTGTAAAGATATCCCAACTACACAGCTCATTTCAGATCCACATCTAGGTGCCTAAATTTAGGTGGAATGAACACAGATTTCAGCCATACTATTTTCTTATCGCTATTTTCCATAAGTTGATTTGACTAAATTGCTTTTAGGAGAGATGGAGAATCTCCCCACTGGAAAAACCTTGTAGGCCAGAATTAAAATTCCCTGCAAAAGTTTTTCTCACTCTTGCCCCTGTTGATGACCTACAATGCAATTTCTTGTGCTGAAGTAAGTCAAGATGGCATCAGACATACATCATCACTAAAAAAAATGAATTTCAATCTCACAAATTCATCTTTTGACATTCAAAATTACTCTTTACAGTCAAATTCCTAATGTTTTGACAAGTTTGTTTTCAAAGAGAGATTTATCTAGGTTAAGCCTAAGGATCTATTAAGTAGACTTCAATATCTGAGCGAGTCATCTTTGATTCTCCTTAGTGAAGAGGTGATGAAAAATTCACACTTTTAGATCGAGATTCATCTAGCTTATTCCAGAGATCCACATTAGGATGAGATAAATCACAATGTGTAGGTGACAGTGTCTCATCATTGATCCCTCTGGGAACTTAACAGCTAATTTAAATGTAGACATAATAGACGTCTACATTTGGTCAGTTGAAACACACAAGAATAGGCAATTATTTTCTGAATTCTGGTCACATGCAATTTACTTGTATCAAGACTCCAGTCTGGACACCAAAAAAAATCAGGCAATTTTAATATTCACTCCACTAAACTGGAATGACAGGCAAAAGCACTTACATTCTTTACGGAATTAAAGGTCTTTAACAATAATATGTCTTCTATCACATTTTTTTCCTAAACAATGTAAAACATTGACATAATATTAAAAATGTCTTGACAGAACACAAGATTCAAATGCTTGTCCTCAAAATCTTCAATTTCAAGGAAATTGAAATCATTCATTACAGCTCAATTCAGAAATCTTAAGGTAGACATCTAAAGTAGCACAGATGCATCACATCCTGGTCACGCTGAGTCTTCTCTACAAGGTAGAGCTGACAAGTTCCCATTCGGATGTATGAAACGGAGCCAGCTCCCTGTGGTTACGTCTACAGCTCCTGTCCCAGACCGTGCTCTGGAGCTTGACCCTGCCAACTGTCTCTAGACCACGCACAGCAGAGCAGCCAGCATGGGAGCCTTTCCCAGCCAGTGCTTGTGACTAGGCAGGCAGGGACTTTGGTTATGAGTGATGCTCACTGAAATGATTGGTGGCTGATGCTGGTGGCTTAGAACAGGAAGCAATTGAAATGCCTATGACAGGTTTATGGAGAAAAGCAAGAACCTCAGGCCAGCCTGCTTATTCTTACAATTTTCCTCTCTAATCTTAGGGAAAATCTCCTTGCTTCCTACTCTCTATCCTTTTTCCTTTTCTCCTCTACTATTTTCATTCCTGCCCTCTTCATCACATTACATCAATGCCACAGAAAGCTTCTGAATTGCATGCAAATCAGGACACACAATTTGCACTTAGCTGAGTAAAAGCAGTTGATGTGATTCAAGTGTCTGTCTTACTTACGTAAGTAGTTCATCCCCAGATTCAGTATGTTCTGGGAAGGCAAATATCATGCCAGCTAAAAATAATTTTAAAAATAAAAGAACAATCAAAACAAGGAAACTTAAAAGGGAAAAGGCATTAGTTTTTTCTGAAGGCTGTGTTTTTACAGTCTGTAGCCTTTGCTGACTGGGCTGTGTATGTAACACACCTCTGAAAACTGAACTCCTACCATTTTAGTTTGCATTCTGAAGCCAGTCAAGAAGACAAATGTATTTCTGACACATTCAGAGACAGTCCTGGCTCTTTATTTTAACACACTGATATTACATCTGGAGCTGTTCATTATTACATTTTAAATACATATTTATTCTTTGTTAGAGCAGATAACAGCATTGCAAATGATCTGCCATTCCACCCCAGCTTCTCTTCACTCTCTGAACACATATATTACATTTTCATTTTAACAAGATTTTCACTTTAATTTGACTTTTTTTTTAACATATCTTCTAGGTGTTGAGGTTTTTTTCATTGTATTTCTTTTTCTGTTACAGCCAGGTGTGTAAGTGATTACTTTCTACTAATTTCAGAGGATTTTTTTTGTTTGTTTTGCCTTTTTAAATCATAGATCTATAGGGAATTTTAAATATTTCACTGATTTACATTGAAAGATGCTCCATAAAAGAATGACACTACAAGTTACATCCAACAAGCAAACATTTGTTATGGGGACAGTAAAATTTACTTTTCACAAAAGGAGCCTACAGTAATAATGCATTCAATTCTATTTCCCAGAATGCTTCTTAAGTATGTTAATAAAGTCTTTATTGTGTCTGCTTATAAAAGTCGCCACCATTTCCCATTAGAAAGTCTCTGTTTATTCATCAAACATTTACTGACAGTGACTGCTGGGAGCAGGCTCAGATTTCCACTCCATTACACGTTTGTGGCATAAAACACATTAATTATAGATATATTACAATATTCAACTCATTGAGGAAAAATTAGATGATCAAGGCTCATTTTCCTTGACAATAAGCAAGTTAATGAAAATACTAATTACCTGATGATGAAGTGGAGCCTTCAGGATTGAACGCTTAGCATCTGTAGAAGAGCTCTGTGAATCTAACACAGAATATTAAAGCCAGAAGCACTGGAAGTCTACAGGGTGGTTCATGACGTCATCATGTGCCCTTTAATCACAGGACAGCGTAGTTTCTTCTTAAGATAAACTTATATATATATCTTCAAGAGGTGTCATAAAAAGCCATGGAAGCATAGTGTTCATTTTAAACTATTTTTTTTTTCATAAATGTAGGTTTTCAATAATAGATACCGTGTCCAGTTCAACTTTTTTAAAGGCTCTATGGAACCTAGCAATGAGGAATTTTAGTATACAGAGGCATGAGAACACTGGAACAAAGAGTAAGGCACAGCCACCACTTTCCCTATTTTGAGAAAATGTCATAATCAAAGCTAGCAGTATATCAAGTGAAACTATTTCAAATTCAGGAAATTTCTCCTTATTTATCTAATTGTATACAACCACTCTTTCTTTTGTGCTTCTGTAATTCTTGTTACCATTTCCAATTGAGACTGTAAATCTAAATCACTAAAATAATGATGTCATCCTTTGGTTTCTTTCCAAGATCAATTTTAATTCTCATCCTCATCTGTGTTTTATATTTTAACAATACATCTACATAACTGCTGGGGGCAGGAGGTTCCCTTCACTGTAGGCTTTTCACATCATCTACTAAAGACACTCTCATCATTTATGTTTATTCGGTATAGTTCACAGTTTTCTGCTACTACTGTGCATGATAAGTGCTAAATCACAGAAACACAGATTTAACCAGGTTGGAAGAAACCTCCAAGATCATCAAGTCCATATCCAATCACCCAACCCTAACTAATCAACTAGACCATGGCACTCAGTGACATTGACCCCACCGCCTCCCCGGGCAGCACATTCCTATGGTAAATCATCCTTTCTGTGAAGAATTTCTTCCTAACATCCAGCCTAAAACTCCCCTGGTGCAGCTTGAGACTGTGTCCTCTTGTTCTGGTGCTGGTTGCCCAGGAGAAGAGACCAACCTCTGCCTGTCTACAACCTCCCTCCAGGTAGCTGTAGACAGCAATAAGGTCTGCCCTGAGCCTCCTCCTCTCCAGGCCAAACAACCCCAGCTCCCACAGCTGCTCCTCATAGGGCTTATGCTCCAGACCCCTCACCAGCTGTGTTGCCCTTCTCTGGGCACATTCCAGCAACTCAACATCTTTCCTAAACTGAGGGGCCCAGAACTGGACACAGGACTCAAGGTGTGGCCTAACCAGTGCTGAGTACAGGGTCAGAATGACTTCCCCACTCCTGCTGGCCACATTGTTCCTGATACAGGCCAGGATGCCATTGGCCTTCTTGGCCACCTGGGCACACTGCTGGATCATGTTCAGCCTACTGTCAACCAGTGCCCTCAGGTCCCTTTCTGCCTGGCTGCTCTCCAGCCACTCTGTCCCCAGCCTACAACACTGCATGGGGTTGTTGTGGCCAACATGTAGAACCTGGCACTTAGATGTGTTAAATCTCATGCCCTTGGACTCTGCCCATCTGTCCAGCCTGATGAGGTCCCTCTGCAGTGCCCTCCTACCATCTAACAGATCAACACCTGCCCCCAGCTTGGTGTCATCTGCAAATTTACTGATGATGGACTCAATGTCCTTGTCCAGATCATCAGTAAAGGCATTGAACAGGACTGGGCCCAACATGGACCCCTGGGAGACACCACTAGTGACTGGCTGCCAGCTGGATGTGGCACCATTCACCACCACTCTCTGGGCTTGGCTCTCCAGCCAGTTCCTAACCCAGCACAGAGTGCTGCTGTCCAAGCCATGGGCTGACAGCTTGGCCAGGAGTTTGCTGTGGTGTCAAAGGCCTTGCTGAAGTCCAGGTAGACTACATCCACAGCCTGCCCCACATCCACCAGGCTGGTCACCTGATCATAGAAGGAGATCAGATTGGTCAGGCAGGACCTGCCCCTGCTAAATCAATTTCTGTGATTTCTGAACTGTTAAATAGTAGATAATAATAAAATGTTCCCAAAGTATTGTTTCATTTTTAAGTTAGTAATAATCATATTTAATTAATAAATTCCTTTCTGAAATTTTCTGTAGGCTCTTCTACAGTATCACAGTATCACAGTATATTAGAGGTGGGATGGGACCTCAAGAGGTCATTGGGTCTATCCCTCCTGTCAAAGCAGGATCACTCAGGGTAGTCCGCACAGGAATGCATTCAGGTGGGTTTTGAAAGTCTCCAGAGAACTCCCTAGAACTCTGTTGTAAATCATAGATGAAAATATCTTCAGTGTGATTATTCTACTAGCATTTTTCTTTTAATATACTGTGTGTGTTGGGTGATAGGTTGGACTCGATGATCTCAAAGGTCTTTTCCAACCTGGTCTGGTCTATTCTATTCTATTCTATTCTATTCTATTCTATTCTATTCTATTCTATTCTATTCTATTCTATTCTACTCTATTCTAATAGAATCATAGAACCATTCAGGTTGGAAAAGACCTTTGAGATCATCATATCCAACTATTACCCTTACACTGCTGAGTTCACCACTAAACCATATTGCTAAGAACCACATCTAAACAACCTTTAAATACATCCAGGGATGGCAACTCAACCACCTCCTTGGGCAGCCTGTTCTAAAGCTTGACTGCTCATAAGGTCTACCCTAAACCTATCCAGATACAATTTGAGGCTGTTGTAGAGGGTAGTTGTAGTGGGCAAAAAGCTCTCCCCTCAGCATTCTCTTCCTCAAACTAAACAACCCCCAGTTCTCTCAGAGGAACTTCATAAGACTTATTCTCTAGAGCCTTCACCAGCTTAGCTACTCTTCTTTGCACCTGCACTAGCACCTCAACATCTTTCTTGTGTTGAGGTGCCCAAAACTGAACACAGTACTTGAGGTATGGCCTCACCAATGTTGAGTACAGGGGGACAATCTATTCCCTACTCCTGCTCACTCTAGTTCTTATACAAGCCAGAATGCCACTGGCTTTCTTTGCCACCTGGGCACACCACTGGCTCATATTTAGCTGCTTGTCAATTAGAACCCCCAGGTCCCTTTCTGCCAGACAACTTTCCAGCCACACAACTTTCCAGCCACACAACTTTCCAGCCACACTTCCCTAAGCCTGTAGCATGGGATTGTTGTGGCCCTAGTGCAGGGCCAATTACTTGGCCTTATTGAAGAACATACCATTGACCTCAGCCAAATGATCCAATCTGTCTAAGTCTCTCTTTAGAGCCTTCCTACCCTCAAGCAGATCAATGCTTCCACCTAACTTGGTGTCATCTACAAATTTACTAACAGTGCACTCTAACTCTTCATCAAGATCATTAATAAAGATGCTAAACAGAAGTGGGCCTAACACTGAGCCCTGAGGAAAACCACTTGTGACTGGACACCAGATAGATTTATATCCATTGACCACCACTCTTTGGGCCCAGCCATCCAGCCAGTAAAACTTCACCTTTCAACTTTCAGAAGTCTACAGAGTGAATACTGTTCATTATCTGACATTCCTCAACACAGTTTATATCTTGTTAACTATAACTTATACAACAGAAACCACTTAATTTATTTTTGCAGTCCTGAATTTATGAGTTTTATATTATTCAAAGTAGTTTCATAGCAAACTTGCAGGCTAAAATCACAGTCGAGGTTTAAGATTGCAGTTATAAATTCTAGCAATCTTACTGCTTAACCAGCACACAGGAAGAAACAGGTACCTAAGAACACGTGCACATGAGCAACAAGCCACCTTTTTTACAGTATTCACAGTATAACTAAGGTTGGAAGAGACCCCAAGGATCATCAAGTCCAACCTGTCTTGGTAGACCTCACAACTAGACCATGGCACCAAGTGCCACATCCAATCTCCTCTTGAACACCTCCAGGGATGGTGACTCCACCACCTCCCTGGGCAGCACATTCCAATGACGAATGACTCGCTCGGTGAAGAACTTTCTCCTCACTTTGAGTCTAAACCTCCCCTGGTGCAGCTTGAGACTGTGTCCCCTTTTTCTGGTGCTGGTTGCCTGGAAGAAGAGATCAACAACCCCCACCTGGCTACAGCCACCTTTCAGGTAGTTGTAGAGGGCACTGAGGTCACCCCTGATCCTTCTCTTCTCCAGGCTAAACAATCCCAGCTCCCTCAGCCTCTCCTCAGAGGGTTTGTGCTCAAGGCCTCTCACCAGCCTTGTTGCCCTTCTCTGGACACGTTCAAGTGTCTCAATGTCCTTCTTAAACTGAGGGGCCCAGAACTGGACACAGTACTCAAGGTGTGGCCTAACCAATGCAGAGTACAGGGGCACAATGACTTCCCTGCTCCTGCTGGCCACACTATTCCTAATGCAGGCCAGGATGCCATTGGCCCTCTTGGCCACCTGGGCACACTGCTGGCTCATGTTTAGGCAGCTGTCAATCAGCACCCCCAGGTCCCTCTCTGTTTGGCAGCTCTCCAGCCACTCTGACCCCAGCCTGTAGCCCTGCATGAGGTTGCCGTGGCCAAAGTGCAGCACCCGGCACTTGGACTTGTTAAATGCCATGCCATTAGACTCTGCCCATCTGTCCAGTCAGTCGAGGTCCCTCTGCAGAGCCTTTCTACCCTCTAACTGGCCAACTGACCTAAGTCATTGACTGAGAAATCCCATGGTGAAGTAGACAATTTTAAGATCCTATATTAAATCACAGACCTATTGAGGCTGGAATAGGTCTCTGAGGTCATCAAGTCCAGCCTATGACCTAACAGCACCACAACCACTAGACCATGTCATTAAGTGCTACATCCAATCATTCACAGAATCACAGAATTTCGGGGGCTGGAAGGGACTTTGAAAGATCTAGTCCAAACCCCTGCCAGAGAAGGGTGGGGTTCTTTCCTTAAACATCTCCAGGGACAATGATTCCACCACCTCCCTGGGCAGTCCATTCCAAAGTCTAATTACTCTTTCTATGAGAAGGTGCTTCCTAACATCCAACCTAAACCTTCCCCAGCACAGCTTCGGGCCATACCCTCTTGTCACAAGTTGCCTGGGAGAAGAGCCCAACCCCCAGCTTACTACAACTTCATTTCAGGTAGTCGTAGTGTGTGATAAGACCCCCTGAGTCTCCTCCAGGATAAACAACCCCAGCTTCCTCAGCCTCTCCTCATCAGACTTTCCCTCCAGTCCCTTCACCAGTCTCATTGCTCTTCTCTGGACCTGCTCCAGCACCTCAATATCTTTCAAGTGAGGGGCCCAGAACTGCAAGCAATACTCAAGGTGAGGCCTCACCAGTGCCAAGTACAGCGACAGAATTACATCCCTAGTCCTGCTGGCCACACTATTCCTGATATAGGCCAAGATGCCAGTGGCTTTCTGTGCCACCTGGGCACAATGCTGGTTGCCCACCACCACTCTCAGATGCCTCTCTGCCATGTGTTCATGTGCTCAGACTAGAAGGGAAACACACATCCTCAGAATCACAGAATCATAGAATGGTCTGGGTTGGAAGTGACCTTCAAAGGTCATCTAGTCCAACTCCCTCTGCAGTAAGTAGAGGAATCATCAACTAGATCAGGTTGTCCAGAACCCTGTTGAGCCTCACTTTGAATATCCCCAGGAATGGGGCCCCAACCACCTCCCCCAGCAATCTGTTTCAGTGTTCCACTACCCTCATGGTAAAGGTCCTGTTCCTAACATCCAATCTAAATCTGCTCTTCTCTAGTTTTAAACCATTGACTCTTGTCCTATCACTAGAGGGCTTATAAACAGTCTGTCCCCATCGTTCTTGTAGGCCCCCTTCAGGTACTATATAATACCATATGGTATTATGCTCCTGAAGCTAACTCCTAGTATAGGTTTCTTTGCTTTATTCTGAAGGAAACAGAAGGAGAGATATTGACCCTTTTTACAGGATATGAGGATTCCAGGCCTTTCCTGTGGGATTTAAATGCCACAAACGTATGAGGAGAGCTATCAGCCAAACAGATAGAGGAATGAATGAAACTTGTTGGGGTTCAAGCATGAGGTAGACGTGTTGTACAGTGTTATTGGAACTTGCGTGGTTCTTCCCACCTCTTCTGCAAGAACGTGGATACAAACATGTCCAGAGAAGGGCAACAAAGTTGGTGAGGGGTTTGGAACACAAGCCCTGTGAGGACAGACTGAGGGAGCTGGGCTTGCTTAGCATGGAGAAGAGAAGACTCAGGGGAGACCTTATTGCTCTTTACAACTACCTGAAGGGAGGTTGTAGCCAGGTGGAGGTTGGTCTCTTCTCCCAGGCAACAAGCACCAGAACAAGAGGACACAGTCTCAAGCTGCACCAGGGGAGGTTTAGGCTGGAGGTTAGGAGGAAGTTCTACAGAGACAGAGTGATTGCCCATTGGAATGTGCTGCCCGGGGAGGTGGTGGAGTCACCATCATTGGAGGTGCTCAGGAGAAGACTTGATAGGGTGCTTGGTTGCATGGTTTAGTTGATTAGGTGGGTTGGATGATAGGTTGGACGTGATGATCTTGAAGGTCTTTTCCAACCTGGCCTATTCTATTCTATTCTATTCTAACTACAACACAGCAGGTTTCACTTGACCTTAAGGAAAAATTTCTTTACTCTGAATGCGACAGAGCACTGGAATAGACTGCCCAGAGAGGTTGTGGAGCCTTCTTTGGAGACTTTCAAAACCCACCTGGATGCATTCCTGTGCAACCTTATGTAGGCATACCTGCCTGAGAAGGGGGGTTGAACTAGGTGATCTTCATAAGTCCTTTCCAACCCCTACCATTCTATGATTCTGATTCTACAAATGTAGACAACATATGCTACACAGCACTCCTGTGCTCTGTAAACAGTGCAAACCGTAATTGTGAGTAGTGAAGTGTCTAGTCCCTTAGTTCTTTTACTCAGGACCATACCACTCAGGACATATGTGGTTGGATTTTTACATTATTTCCCATTTAATCATTTTTTCCAATGCTTGAAATTCTCTGTAAATGTTGCTGTAGCTTTACTCCTCTCTTACTATTTCAGAGAAGAACACACCTCATGAGAAGTATCAGATATGGAGAAAAAACTTCCTCCTCTGAGCAAAGGAGAAATATCAAATTGCATTATATACAACAGGAAGCTTTGATACAAAGAATGCAAACACATTTTACACACATAGAATAGAATAGAATAGAATAGAATAGAATAGAATAGAATAGAATAGAATAGACCAGGTTGGAAGAGACCTTCAAGATCATCGTGTCCAACCCATCAACCAATTCAACCCACCTAAACAACTAAACCATGGCACCAAGCACCCCATCAAGTCTCCTCCTGAACACTTCCAATGATGGTGACTCCACCACCTCCCCGGGCAGCACATTCCAATGGGCAATCACTCTCTCTGTATAGAACTTCTTCCTAACATCCAGCCTAAACCTCCCCTGGCACAGCCTGAGACTGTGTCCTCTTGTCCTGGTACTGGCTGCCTGCGAGAAGAGACCAACACCCACCTGTCTACAACTTCCCTTCAGGTAGTTGTAAAGAGCAGTAATGTCACCCCTGAGTCTCCTCTTCTCCAGGCTAAGCAACCCCAGCTCACTCAGCCTCTCCACATAGGGCTTATGTTCCAAACACCTCACCAACTTTGTTGCCCTTCTCTGGGCTTGTTCCAGCAAGTTAACATCCTTCCTAAACTGAGGGGCCCAGAACTGGACACAGTACTCGAGGTGCAACCTAACCAGTGCAGTGTACGGGGGCAGAATGACCTCCCTGCTCCTGCTGGCCACAGTGTTCTTGATGCAGGCACTGGGTTTGTGCATGTGTTGACCTCATGCAAAGAGCCTTCATATCAATCCTAGAACCTCAATCTTGGAACTGGTGTTCCCATAGACTGTAATGTGGCAGCAAGCATGGAGACAATACCTAGGGTTTCATCTTTGTGAAAGTCCCAGCCTTTGTATACTAACATGGACCTACTTGAACAACATAAAAGCTTCAGCAGAATTTAACAGAATAAAAAACCCCACAGCTTTCTACTGTATGTAATTACATTAAATATTTTGAAGAGCAGTTTTGCAAAGCAGTTCCCACTAGTGTCCTAAACTATAAATTGGCCATATTTTACTTGCTTAAATAGTTAGAATTCTCATTTATGGCAATAGGAATTTTAGTAAATCCCTGTCACTAGCTTAAGTGTTTTTTCTGTCTACATTTCAGGAGGAAAAGCTTTAATCACAATTGAATAACTGCATTCAAAGTAAAGTAGAAAAAAAAAAAGATGTTTTTTAATGTGTATATTAAGTACAGAAGCACACACAGACCATAGAAACATTTTGTCACGGGAATTCCATAGAGCAACATGACACCTGATTACATTTCTGACAAAAAAAAAATGAGCAAAATGGAAAATTTCAAGCAATATGGAGAGGGAACCAGCAACCACACATTGCCAACATGGAGTACCATTTTCACACAAGCAGAACAAACTCTCCTAAACTTTTAGTTGTGGTTCAACATCAGAAACTACTACAATTTGTGGTTTCATAAGCACCAAACTAGTGCAAAACTCAGCCTTTGCAATTTAGTGTGCAACCCAGGCCAGCTTTCCAAGGCGTATTTATTTCTTACGTTCCTCACATTTTACCAATCTGAGTTGACTGTCTTAGGTCCTGCCAATGAAGAGATTTAGGTGAGTGGCCTAGGCCAAGCTCAGACTTATCTACGGTAGTTCTCCACAGGTCCTGTTCAAGCACTGCTCACAGGTTTCCTTGTTAAACCTTGTCAATGAGGAGATGCTACACCACATAGTAACTCTGCCAGATTCAGGACATCAGAAACATTGTCTGATCTGGAGACACAAAGAGAGCAATATAAATTGAGTTAGGCTAGGCACTTCAGCATGGGGATCAGTTGCCTGAATATATGCATCTGAATATAGCCAAGACTCTCCCTTCTACTCTCAGACAGGAGCTTTAGGAAGCATGTATTTTCTCAAGGTCCTAAATCATATCCAAGAGTTGTCCTTTGTATACTCTAACACCTCTGATGGCACTAAAGACTTCTGGTTTTAAAACTCTCCTAAGTTTCTGACTAGTGTATGTAAAATTAGACGAAAGGAATACCATCCATGGTGCCAGACTTCCAGGTGTATTTAAGTGTTTATATGGAAGGATGAGATACCAGAATGACTTTTCTAAATGGCTAGGCATCTTAGGTGCCTATGTTCCACTGAGTTCGAGAGAACTTGGGCACCTAACACATTAAGTAGCTTTAAATATTTTATCTACATCTCTCAATAATTTATATTTTTAGAAATCCTACCTCTTGCAGTAAAAATGGACTGTTATTAACAGCTTAAGCCTATTCACATTTTCCAGTAAAAGACAAACTAATAGCACAAGCTTCAGCTCCTTCTACATTTTGCTCTATTCCCCAAAAGCCTAAATAAAAACCCATTTAGTTTTGTAGGATTCAACAGCCTGTATGAATTTCATCATAGAGTGGAAACAAATCCCAGTTATACAAGTTCTTTGAAAGACCACTCAGCCATCAACGCTCTTAATGACTTGGGGTTGTTGCATCACTCTGGATATGACTGTCTTTCCTGTGAGCATTAATTGCTACAGCAGTGATTACCCTTCCTTTCATGCTCTTAGGAAAGAGGTTTGATTCCTTAAAAGGTATTTTGTATATTTTTCAGATTCCTTTGTATATTTTTCAGAGTTTGATTGCACATCTCAGTCCCATGTAAATGAAAACATACTATGAATAAGACAGTGGAATAATACTGGGAAGGGAAGCGGGGGGGAAAGGTGTTGTTTCATGAAGCAAAAGAGTAAGGAATCAGGTCCCAGTACCGATTTCCAAGTGAGTGCTAAAAATGTTCAGCCTGGGAATTAATGCTGACCTTTGTCACATGAGTGTTGTGTTCTTTTGATTGCTTCAAACCACAGGCATGGCACATCTTTCTGCACTTCTGCCTGAGAAATTTACCACAATCATAGTAGATTTGCAATCAAAAATATTCTTATGATACAAAATCCTGAATCTTAGCAATGGAAAACCAAGGATGCCATGTGACACCCACTACTTCACCATTCCCTGTGTAGTTTCTCTTGAATCAGAAACTCAGACCAAAACCTTACATGTCTCCTCAGTAACACTGCCCCCAAAAAAACCAAGCCATCCCTTCTTCAGAGATGTTACAAAGTCATATCTGTGATTTATATATTTTCCCTCTGCTAACAGATATTTCTGAGGTGCACATTTTTCTTCACTACTTTAATCTGTAACACTTCCAAAGTCTTCAGAGGCTTAGTGCCTAACTCTAGATATTTGTTAATGTGATTTTTCTGACCTGAACATTTTTCTATCATTTTATCCCTCCAGCATGGCATGTTACATTTAAGTTAAAAAGACTGTGGGGACAAGGGGAAAAAAAAAAAAAAGAATTATTGTTCTAAAGTCTGAAATTCTACCATTTACAAAGAAGAATTTGAATAGAAACCCTTAATGTCCTAATGTATAAAGATGTTCATTTTGACGGCTAAAATATAATACTTGGAAAGAAGGAAAATAGTCTTCTGTACCTATAAAATTTTCCTTTGTATATAGCAGGTGCCCCAAGACACATTATGCTGCCTCCTTTAATTTTTCTTTAATATCATATGTGCCTTATTGATTTCTTCTGTGTATGTTTTCATTTTGAATAATTCAGAGGCACAATTTTTTTCCATTATGGTCAATAGGCAGAGAAAATTTTGAAGATAATCAATTGAGCTCTGCCTGACAATTACTAGTGTTGATATCCCCTGAAGTGAGGGAGTCAGAAAGGCCAGGGATAATATGACACAACAGTCAATCAGAGCAATCAGTGGAAGTATCAACACTGGCTGTACAATGAGAGGCAGATCCATGCTGAGGATCCTTAACAGCTCCTAAAAGTTCAGATGCTTGACTTCTTGTCATATGCTACAACAGATGGACTATGTAAGATTAGATTCAAAAAGCCTTCCGGTCTTCTCTCTCCTCTTTCTTGAACTCATAGGATTGTGAAACAGCTCTGTGGTATGATTTACTTAACACTCTATTTCTTTATTAGGTTTTAAACTTTCCTAATAACAAACGCCTTCAAAGAAATGAGCAGCATGAGCACTTGGCTGTCAAACACTCACACACCAAAAAAACACAAAAACCCAAAGACAAAAACAAAACCAAAAAATCCCCACCACCAGATAGAAACATTTGTTTGATTTAGACCTAATGCTGATGGATAAGGTCTTTAGCCAGAGATTGCATATGACCACCCTAGTAATTCCCATTGCATCCTTTCACATAATCAGGGCAGTTCATATTCAGTTTACATGAAAAAATACAATTTTTTTCGGAGTGGAAATCTAATGAAGTTACCAATAGTAACTGACAAATAGTTCTAAGCAGTTTGTAGCTAGCGACTTGGGGTTTGACGCAACTCCACCTGAAGTCAGTGCAAGACTCTGAATGACAGCAAGCACTCAGAAATAAACACATGCATGTATACATCTGCTCATGTGCATAGTTCCAGTGAATCTCCTCAGAAAACCTATTGCTATGCAGGCCAGCGAGCAGTAGCTATGCAGCTCACATCTATTTCCTAAGTTCGTAAAATGGCAATATATGGAATTAAACACTAGATAGCTTAAAACTAAATAGTTTAATGACAATCCAATGTGTACAAAGTAAAGGAGTAAATTGGCAGCACTAGCTCAGTTTCCCATGGATAACTTATTTATAAATCTCTCTGTGATTTATTATTAATCTCCTTATGCAATAATCACTCATGCATATAAACACGGCTAAGCTTAAAAATTATATTCTGATTCATGTTTCTTTAAAAAAGAAATGTTTTGACTATGGAACTCAAATCATCACTATTTTAAAGATTTTGAAGACATTAAAGAGAAAATTATGGAAAATGAAAGTTTTGATAGTTTCAATATCTGGGGTTTAATCAGAATACTGCGGAAAAAATTAGATTAGGTTTGTAGTCTCAGTTAAACATATAGTTAGCTGAAGCAATTTCTTAAGCTAGAATTAATTAGAATTGACATAGTTTACTTTTAAACATGAGACTTGGTTCATGGGAGAAAAAAAAAAAAGCCTAAATATTTTTCAAATTTTAACTCAAAAGTAAAGGTACCTCTTCATAAATATTAATATGCTTTCTGTGTTACAAACATATGTGATATGCTCCAATTATTTTCATAAAAGTAGGTCACTATGCATTTTACTCCTGTTTTCTGTATTCCCATGATCACGAAACACGTTATGATTCTTGTTCCACGGTCCTGGAAAACACAACCATTAAAAAAGTTGATGTCTAGAACCAAACCAGCAGACACAGTTGGGCTGAAGTTTTTATATGGTAAATGATCCGCTCAACGGCAGCATTATATGGAGCAATAACCATATGCTGCAATTGATTAACACAGGACTGAAGCTGAGGTACTTAATCAATCACAAAAGCCACTTATCATGAGCCTATTATAAAGCAATAGGGTTTTTTACTATTATTCAATGAGCTAAAATATGGAACAGGGGGAAATAACAGAAAAGTTAATGTTATTCTTTTCTGTAGAAATACAGTAAGTGCCTTTTATCATCCTTTCCAGCAAGAGGAAAGGAAATGTAGTTTAAAAAATTATATGTGTAAAACTAACTAAAAGCAGAGCAGACCACTCTCTGTCTGTGGAATAGCACAGCCAGGGTGCCACGTGGATTTGCGGGCAGAGGTTCCTGCCCATGGTCCCAAACCATGATTAGTCACTGTAAAAGAAAGGCAGGTCAGCACAGGCCAAGTCCACACCAAGTTCATGACCATAACTGACAGGGATTAATTAATACTGCTCCTCAAGTCTGAGCATTTGCTCTGTTGGATTTTTAAGGATAAGCCTAGCCGCTGAGAATAAAAATGTACTTCTGTCAGAGCCAGGGCTTGGAGAGCAAAGAAAATGCTTTCAAAGACACTGCATATTAAATGGTTTTGAGTTTCTTTTCAGACTCCAACCCCAAAATTTCTTGCTTCTTGCTGAAAGTTAAGCATTTTGTTTACACTTTCTCCACAGCATGTAAAAGACAATGGGTACTTGCAGAGAGCAGTTAAACTCATCTATCAACTGGGGTGAGCTGCCTCCTGATGGCGAAAATGCCTGTTTGTCTCGTGTTACAGCATAGCCTCTGTGTGATTTTGTCATGACTAACCTAAAAAAAACCCAACACATAGGCAAATGCCCAAGGTTATTATAGTTCTCCTTGTCTAGTGAAATCTCCTATTGCATTGAGAAATGTTTATCTCCCTTCCTCATACAATGCAGCTGGATAAGAATGTTCTTCAACCCTTTCTGAAAAACCACCAAGCACACCCTTTTCAAACTGCTCTTCCCTTTTCTCTCCACAGTTACTCCTGTTCAGCTGCTGGTTTATATCTGCAGCAGCCTGAGAGCCAAACTCTCCCCCTCTTGCCCCACACTAGTGCAAAACAGTATCAAGAAAACTGTGTTGTAGTAACAGAAATCTCCATGACGTTTCCAGCCCTCATGAAACAAAGCAAACTAAGGTGAGATCTTCTGAACCACAAGTTGTGGGAAACACTGGTGTGCAGCTGTCAAGCCTTTCATGTTCACAAGTAATACACCAAGAAACACCGCTGTTTGACTTTGAATCTTTCCTTGCTGCATCCTTTAAGATGCTTAATTCTTCCTCTGACCCAAATCAGTTCTAGATAGTTTATGAGTCATTCGGCAGACTTATCAACAGCCTTTGCTTTAAAACAGATTTTTGTCAACACACAGCAGAGCCACATTTGTTCCAGGCACTAGTTTAAGTCTGTCAGTTCTCATTTGTTCAGACCCCAGATATTACAAGAAGACCACATTTTATTTTTTTCACATAGCAATGTTTCTCTATTTCAGAAGGAACAAAAAAGAAAAATTAAAACTTTTTGGCTCTGAGCCTTTGTCAGAAAAGGACAACCCAAGGGAATCATTAAATGTGGGGTAATTCTCTCTCATGGATGTAATATTAATGCAGTTTCTATAGTCTACCTATTAAATGAATTGGAATGAAGACCAAGCTACAGCGAATAAAATAAATCTTATATAAAATTCACTAATTAAGTATATTACCACCAATAATGTTGCACTGAGGACATTAGTGGGAGCTGACTTTCAAGACTGATATATTTCATTGAGGAAATGATACTACTAGGTTCGAATTTGGAGAGATTTATTTTTTTTTCTCTCCTTCATGTGAAGTTGATTTCTTGGTAAAACCTTGCATAAAATATGTAGAAGCACATTAAGGTATGCAACATTAGACTTTTAATTATCCATATAATTTACTGAAAAGTTGGTACATTACCAAACTTCTGTTACTACCCTGAGCATTATCACTTTTTTTTAATGTTAATATTCTCTTTTATTAATACTGAAGGAGACTAAGTGGCAACAGTAATTTCACAGACATTTATACTCATCTGAAATCATTTTTAAATGACATTTATGAATAAAGTCTTACAGCCAATTTAGTAATATGCTTGATAATCAGATCCCATATGTCTCATTACTTCCTCCTACATACTGGTTTATAAAAATAATCACTTTAATTGAATGCTTGTTTATTCTTCTACAGTTGTTTAAAATAGTCTATAAAAGGAAAGCATGTATGCACATGTGTGCTTTCCTTTCTTAGATCAAGAGATTACAATAGGCATGGATCCAAGCTTCATTGGAGGGCAACTTTAACATTACATGTAAATTCCTCACATTCCTACATGTAAATTCTCCTAGGTTTTGTAATCTTCACATATATTACCAGTGCCCTTACTTTCCTTTAGTACATACAGACGCTAGTGCACAATTTACAGGTGCACAATTTCTTCCCATCATTTCGTTTATGAAGCTCCCTCCCTCTCTGAAACCCACTCCTATCTTATCTATTTGTTATTGTATCACAAATAAGGATATGTACTGTATTTAAACTCAGCAAACTTCATTTTGCCTGCTGCATTAACACTTGTTTCACAGTCTCACATTAAAACTTGCCTTTTTGCAGAGGTCTGGGTCATATGCCTGGTTTCCATAAAAATGTGCCCACAGTGTATCAAATGGATTGTATCTAAGATTGCATTAAAGCTGCCTTTCATCCTGGTTTAAGGCCGGACAGATCGTCTATTGTCCCAAGAGGGACAAAAGAGTCGCACTCGCACAAATGGATTGGATAGTGGTGGAAAGTTTAAATGGAATAGCAACTGGTGTTTTACAGAAACTGCAAAGCATAGTGGCAAAAATACCCCAACGTGTACAAAGTCCCTTACACAGCACACAAAGGCCTCGCAACACTTCCCTTCTCCACACCTGAGGGTGTACCCAAAACCCCCAGGGCTCGCTCTTCCCCCACCACTGCTAGGTTAGCCTCAGTCTGGGCAGGTCTGAGACTGCTCTCCCCGCTTTCTCCTGCTGGCATTAGGCTTAGACAGGACGAAGAGGCCTGAAATATTCCCCCACCGTTTACTCAATAGGAAGCATCTCCCATGGGAGCAGGGAGGGAAGGAAGAGGAAACAAATGACTTTGCAGATGGATTTATAGAGTACAGGATTATGGGTAGGAATACGTTGTTTCCTGTGTCCACCTACTGGGCTGGACACTTGGGACACCCAAGGTGTAACTTAGTTGCAGTCCAGGAAGCACCCAGCCTAAACCACCCACCTTTTTTATTTTCCTTACCTCTCCTTGTATTGCAGCTGTGTTTGAAACAGGACACACAGAGATAATTATATCAGCTAACACTGATGAACCATACTTAGGGTGACAAATAGTGCAAAGCTGTAGGTGCAGCAGTATCTCTTGAAGTGTGGATACAGTTTGGTGCAGAGGTTATAAGTAACTCCACAGAGTAGAATCTCTCAACTGTTGGGGATTTAATTCTTAATGGACCAGAATAAAAACAGAAATAATCAAAGCTATCTACTCCCTTCACTGTAATCCTCAGAGTCAGAGCAATGTCTCTTCATTCCTGACCGCCACTGTTTACCTCTATACATCTCCTAGCTCTAGGATCTGATGGGGCCCCTGACTAGAAGACAAATAAATGTAGCTGGTAGGACTCAGTGGCAGGTATGAGCTGCTTATAATAAAAAGAATTCACTGCTGTCCATAACAACAATAAGCTCCAGAGGGACAAACCATACAGTAAAGTGCAACCCAGGCAGGGCAATCAGTTGGCAGACCAGATCTGACCCAAACTGGCAAGGAAACAAAGGGGAGCTGAAAGTCAGAACAAGCAGCAGAATAAGTGCCCTGCTCAAGAAGCATTACAAAATGAAAGTATAAATTAATTTTTGAAACTTATTTTAACCATGGTTTCACTCTTTGGATATTATAATGGATGATTTTACCTTAAAAAATTATGGCATTTAAAATGTATGGAAAATTAGGTATGTTCTCTAAATATACATAGAAACAGGCATGAACACCACATGTTCTCAATATACAAAGAATAACTAAAATGTTTTCAAGCAATCAAACTTAACATTGGTAGTGCATCCAGATAACAGCTTGAGAGATGCAACCTGAAATCCTAAATGCAGAGTTAGGTTAGTTTGTGTGCACTACTGCACTAAAAATACCTGTTGCTTTTGTTCTTTTTCTTTAATTCTGTTTGGCCTGTAAATGCTTTGGAGCAGGGATTTACAGCAGATGGGTTTGAAAAGGATGTAGTACAATAGCGGGAACAAAGCAAAATCCTACATAACAGCGACTGGCCCATATGCAGACTGCCTTCCCTGTGTGTCTGTGTTCACTCTGTGACCAGAATCACTTCTCTTACACAGACACAATAATAATTTTCTTGAATTGATTTCCATAACAATTAAAATGCAAGTAAATTCACATACTAAGGTCTCAGTTCAGGTGCCCATACAGATTCTAGCTACTGTTAACTGAGATTCTCAAGAGTATTCCAACACACTCATGTAGGGCTGGCAGGTAGTTGTAACTTTAGACTCTGGGGAGGGTGTCGGGGGAGGAAGCACCACAACTTCAGCCTGTCTGAATTTTCAAATGCTGTGCTGGCTTGGTATCACCAGGTATCTCACAAGAGACATTCCAATTTACTCCCATTGTCCCATGTTTTTTTGCTGGTTAGACAACAGTGAAGAACCAACTTAAACTTGGGAAATATTCATGTTTTCATGTATGCACTTTGTCTTATCTTTCTTTTTGTAATGGTTTAGTGTAATGACTAACCTGCCTGCTCCCCCAACAAAGAAGTGAAGGAAAGAGTAACACACACAACTCAGAGGTAAGGAGATAGGAGTTTAATATAACGTGAGATATTGTAATCACAATTCATAACTACCTTAGCTAATAACCTAATTGATCTAATAATATGATGCATGATTACCTTAGCTTAGCCTATTTACAGAAGAATTGAACTGAAATACATGGTGGGGAAAGGAACACCATAACATAGAAAACCCAAACCCACAGCTAGCCAGCTCCCACCCATGCCTCCAGAGATTCACCCACACCCAAGAACCCAGAACCCAGAAGCAGCAACCAGAATAGGAAGTCTCCCATGTTGCAATCTGAACTTCAAGCCCCATAATACTTTGCTCCAGTTAGCACTTTCACTTTTTGAAGCTGGCATGACTGCAGCATGGTATGAATAACAGCAGCAGGTTCAATTCAATCCATGCCACCTTTTCACCTAAAAGTTATTGATCTATTCAGCCTTTTGTTAGATCTTAAGTTTCCTAACCGTGACTATCATTCTTGTGTTCAGGTGGACTGTTGTATTTTGTCAATATCTTTAAGTGTTGAGCCCAAAACTAAAGACAAACTTGCCAATTGCTCATCTGCAATGCAAATAGTTATTTCCCTGTCTTACATACGATATTCCTGTTAACATAAGTGAGACTAACATCTGCCTCTTTTCACCAGAGTTGATTGCCATCCTTGTTCTATTTCTGCGGTGCTGCTGCCTGACTAGATGTTCTCCAGGCTATTTATATGCTCTTAAGCTCATTTTGTTGGAGATTCTTACCCAACTTCATTGTGATGATTTGGTGCCAAATATATTTTTAATATAGCAAGAACATATCTAATGCAATTAGATCCTGTCTTCCTTCTCACTCCCAAAATCCTAAGTTTAGCATCATGAACAAGATGTACAAATGTAGTTTCACCTCCATCATCCAAGTCATTAATCCAAATCCTGCTCAGTACAGACTCCTGTAGGATCTGTTTTGAGATATTCTCCTCGCCGCACAGTTTGTAATTATTTTGAGCAAAGTTTTCTACCTCTCACACACAAGCATAACAGTGATTTCATTCAACTATTTCCTCAATTTTCTCATGAAAGTCTCACATGAAAGTATTCAGGCTGATCCAAAGTTAAATTATATCATGTATTTATAACCTATTATTGCATCAAACACTGGGGATTTTAATCCTTTCAATTAAAAATGAAGTCACAGTTGCTTGCTATTGAAGACAGTCAGACTTTCCCCCAAGTTTTGCTCTAAAACAGTGGGCTTACATTATCATTTTAGTTCAAATCAAAGGTATGCCTCTGAAATAAATATCCTGATGCTCCCTATGCTTTAGTTCACACTGATTTCCTGAGTTCCTTCTGAATTAAACTAAACTGGAAAACACCTGTCAAAAGCCTACTGTATGTGTTGCATGGGGCCAAACAAAAGTTAAATAAAGGCACTGTGTGGACTAGTGGTCTTTCAACTCTGCCTCTATATATCCACTCCTACTGTTCTGCCCTACTTGCTGACTGAGACATAGCCTATATGAAGTCTTTCCAATCTCACTTCCAAAAGTGATAGCTTATCAGCTGCTTCAGCTAATATCCTATGAATCTGAGGGTGCATTTCATGAGGCTTTGCTGACATGTTACACTAACCCTTTCTAATTTAGTTTTGTTAATTCAGAAGTGGGGGAAGGAAGGAGGGGAAGTATGATGTACTTTATCTGTGCCTTCTGTTATTTGTTTTCCTCCTCTTTTCAGTACAGAACCTTTTTTTTAATTTTTTCTTCCTCTATTCCCTCCCTACTGTATTTCTAGAACCTTGTCTGGTTGTCTTTCACGTCCCTTGCTAGTTGTAAGCCATTTTGCATTTTAGCCTTCCTGAGTTCATCCCTACATGCTTGTGCTATTATCCTCTATGCACATCCTTATTCAGCTGTCCTTTTTCCACTTCTTTTTTTTTTTCCCATTCTGTAGCCCTTAAAGAGTTCCTGATTCAGCCACATTGTCTCTTTCTATGCTTCCAAGCTCCTCTTCACATCAGGATACTTTGCTTTGTGCCTTTAATACAGTCTCTTTCAATAACTGCCAGGTCTCCTGAATTCCTTTATCCTTTATATTATCTTCCCAAGGGGCCCTACTTACCAGTTCCCTCAGCTCTTGAAGAGTGCTTTTTGAAGTCCATTATGCCTACTCTGCTGTTCTCACTCCTCTCTGTTCTCAGTACGATGAACTTGTGATCCCTTTCACCCAAAGTTGTGTTTCACCATCAGATTTTCAATGAGATTTCCCTCATTAATCTGGTTCCTACCTAAAAAAATATATTCTTTCTACAACCTTAACTCCAGCAACAAATCCTGGACAAGGTGATGCATTGAACACCTTAGTAAGGAGGACTGTGATGATATATTATATACAACCCTAATTGATCCATTTTACTCATCATTGATAGGTCTTCAGCTTCAGCATGGTGGTGAATACACTTCAGTGAGAATGCACAACGTCTGGAAGGACTTCAAAGCACAAGTGTATCACTGGAGGTGTTCAGGAGGAGACTTGACAGGGTGCTTGGTGCCATGGTTTAGTTGATTAGGTGGTGTTGGATGATGGGTTGGACACGATGATCTTGAAGGTCTCTTCCAACCTGGTTTATTCTATTCTATTCTATTCTATTCTATTCTATTCTATTCTATTCTATTCTATTCTATTCTAAAATGAGGCCTGTGGTAATGGTTGCAATAAGCAGTGTGAGCAATCTGGCAGTGTAGGCCTAGAGCCTGACATGGTGGTAGGCTGTGTCCAGCATGGGTGAGGAAGTGGCTAGCAGTGTAGCAGAATAGTGCTGAGCCTGCACCGTGTAACCAAAGCAGGACACCGGTAGCTATAAACACAGAGAGTTACCTCAGAATAACAGGACGCACACGTGCATCAACAACCTCGCGTGTTATTACTAGTTCAACCAATAATCAATAGTAATAGTGTGTGGTCACTCATGAGGGGCCAATGAAGCCATGCCAGCAATGCCCTCCGAGTTTATATAAGTTGTAAAGGTTTTCTTACTCCGCACTTCTTCTACGCACTTCTTACTAGCCTGTCAGCTCTACTGTCTGCTCTGTACTATGCTTGCATTATAATTAAACAACACCGAAGCAATAAAGGAACAATACTAGATCATACTGATCAGCTGTATTGATTCCAATCTCCGTCGTCACCAAAGAGGCCTACAAGGAAAGGCTGACAAAATCAACTGCTGGAAGTCCTGAGAGGCAATGGCATGACATTTTCTGTATTTTCAAAAAGAATGAAATCATCTGACAGTGAACAAATAATCTGTTCTCCACATCCATAGTGGTTGTAGAAAAAGGAATGTATTTAGGTTCTTACTGTAAGGTTCAAGATATTCAACAGTCCTTTTCTAACAATGAGGATAATAATCAGTAAAGTAGGTAACCTAAGGGAGAATGGATTTAAGAGTGCACTATGCATTTATCTGGCAGGACACAGCCATGGTAATTCACTGAAGTCTCCCACCAACAACCAGATCATTGTCACAGCCATAAATAGCAGCAGCAACAAACCTCATGCGTGTATGAGGAGCTCACAGAACAAGGACTAGAAGTAAACACACTATGAACAGACAAAAAAAAAAAAAAATTGAGTTTCTGACATCCTGGGTCCATTTTAAATAGCAAGCAAACCATGAGTTTCAGTTTTATCCATCAAGGGTATTTATTCTTGTTTGCCAGTGTTCTACTGTACCACACAAATAATGAGAATCCCCTTATGTACAAATTTTCATTCCTTTGAAAAAAAAAATTAAGTCACCTCTCTATAACATTAAGTATATAAATATTGCAAGCCTTTGGGGGAGGGGGGGTGGGATTTAGGGTGGCACTGTATGTTCACACCTGCAGAACAGAAGAGCATAAACTTCTCTGCTCACCATTTCCCTGGTGAGAAGCAGACTTCATTATGGTCATCGTACTCTTCTTGGTGGGTCGTATTTCCATCAGCCTCTATACTGCACCTGAGCTGAGGCCCTGGGACACCATACAGACAAGAACAATTTTATGGCACACCATCAAAATGCTTGGTGCTGTGGGTTAGTTGCTTGGGCGGTGTTGGATTGGTGATGGGTTGGACGCGATGATCTTGAAGGTCTCTTCCAACCTGGTTTATTCTATGTATTCTATGTATTCTATGTTCTCTTGTGAGCTGCCTAAAAAGAAACATCTGCTCTTCTGCTACATGGGACAGTTGTCAAATGAGGTACAGAGCAGTGAACCTCTCCCAGTAGCATACAAATTTATTCTTAAGACACCCTAAAAGATGGGGTAAACTGGAAGATCCTCACTACAGTCTGTCAGCTAGATTGCTAAAGAGTTGTCACAAACAGCAATACTCTGAGACAAATACCGCATAGGAGCAATGATTTGACTTCATGGTGGCTCCTTCAAAATGCTGCCAGAGCAGTTTTTTAACAGAAAGTGAGGCAGGTTCACAAGGTTGAAGGGTCTCAGGCACCAGGTGGGTCTTCTGAGGCCAGGAGAGCCATCTGTGTTTGGAGTGGAGTACATGCTGCACCCCATGTAAGTGGAGTACATTATCTGCATTCCCCAGGAGCTCCAGGAGGCAGAGTGCATGCCTGAGGCACAAGCCCTCCCGGAACTCCTAGTGAGGTGATGTACCTCTGCATTATCCCCAATGTGGCGCCATGCCTTCAAGGCACAATTGAGTCCTTAGTGTTTTGTCCAAGCTATTGCTTCAGAGCTTGAATTTATGATATGAACAGAGATAGCATAGCTCTTAACCAAAGTTAATCATCAAATATTTATGTACATTAAATACTACAGTTATTCATAGTCAGAGATAAAAATATTGCTTTTCAGACAAGGCCACCATTTACTGTAGGGGTTTTAGTCTTCAATAAATTCCCCAAATTATCAGTTCTTATCACAAAAATACTCTACTATGGTTCTTCTTATATTAGAAAACTTATCAATCTCCAAACTTGGCCTGATAACTTTCTGCTCAGTTCATCTTATCCTTTTCCTTTTATCTCCACAGTAGAGAGCACTTCCCTCACAGTTATTACTTTTCAGTTGCTCAAACAGTATGGAAAATGTTGTCCATTTATTTAAAAATACTAGGAGGTGGAAGATGCGACTTCTAGGCACATTTTCTTTTTAATGTATCATCTGAAAATTTGATTTAATGAACTCATAACCCAGGAGCTATGCGTTTCAGGAGGGCTAGTTGGACCTTGAAAAAATTAATTTGCCTCTTCCCAGCACAAAGGACAGAGAATAGTAGCATGGAATCACGGCTTTTGCACGTGTAGGCTTTGCACAACCATGAAGGGTTTTAGCCTGGGATATACTTAATTTACCTGTTTAGGTCATGGCTTCACAAGAAATTGGTCTCATCCAGCAGCTCCCTTCAATGGGATATTCTCAGTCACCCTTTCCTGTTTTTGCCTTTCTTATTCCCTAGTAACAATCACACAATCCTCTCCTTTTCACTAAACCTGGCACTTGTCAGACTGATTCAGTTTGGTGACCTACCAGAAGCAAACTATTTGTTGATGACACTGTTGTGTTGCAGTGAAATACTTTTCAGAGGGTTGATAAGATTAGTCATCTCACTGAAGACCCAGTGAGCATTTGCAGTGGCATAAGATGAGCAATGGTATGACACAGGCAGGAGCAGAAAGAACAAGACTTAACCAGCAGCAGGGATCTTAGTTCACAACACCAACACCCTACTGAAACACACTCTAAGCAGTAAGAAGTCCAGTGAAAGGTGCTTTCAACAACAGATAACCCAAAAAGACTGCTGAACCTGTCAGGAAGTATCTTTGGGTTTAGTACTCTGTACCATGTTAATAAGTAATAATCTAATTAATGACTACTTATGTTTACAGTGTAGAGACCAATACATATGAAAAGACTTGATAGCCCTATGACATGAAACACTGTCACCACAGGAACAGAATTCTGAGCTAAATTAATTAGCCCTGCATAGAAGGAAGACTTCTTGTTTAAGGTGCCATAGTGCTCTAATATGGCTGTACTGTTTCCATGACCAGCACTTGTGTTTGTTCTGCATGGCAGTGTGTCACTCCACAGTAACAGCTGCAATTAGTGATAATCAGATAAATCTGATCACCTAATGCAAGTATGCATCAGGAAATTTCAAAGTTGGTTTGGACGACCTGCCAGATGAGGAAAGGCTGAGACAGCTGGGTTTGTTCAGCCTTGAGAAGAGAAGGCTTAGGGGAGACCTTATTGCCACATACCAGTACAGAAGGGGTGGCTACCAGAATGACCTTTTCACAAGGAGTCTCATGGAAAAGACAAGGGGTAATGGGTACAAGTTACTCCTGGGTAGATTCTGATTGGAATCCAAGGGGAAAAAAAATCACCATGAGAACAGCTAGACATTGGAATACTCTCCCAAGAGAAGTAGTGGGTTCATTGGACAGTTTTAAGACTTAGCTTGACATGATGCTGGGCCATCTCATTTAAACTGCACAGTCACCTGAAAAGGCTGGACCAGATTAGCATTGGGGTCCCTTCCAAAATGGAATTCTGTGATTTTGTGATTCTCTTTGGGGCTTTGTGAGGTTAGAAGTACCAAAGTGTTGTGGCATGAAAAATATTGCTCAGTCAGTATTTAAAAAAAAAAAAAAAAAAAAATCTTTGCAATGTGCCTAACATTCAAATTATGTTGCAGGTATACAAAAGTCATCTTTAAAGCATGCTCTTATTTAACATTGCGTGTACATCACGGTCACAAATTGTGCCATATAATCCCTGTGGTAGTGAGAGAAGTTCAGTTCTCCCCACACACACAAACCACAGCTAACTCAGTCAGAGAAGCAAAAATGGAAGGGCTATATTCTTACAAGCAGGATGAAATGCAGTGAATATATACACAATATACAGGATTTACAGTATATGCAAAAATATACAGGAAAGAATGTAACACAGAAGACCTGCCCCTCCCCTCGATAGAGGAGAGTCTCCCCCAAAAAAAAACCTTTTCCCCCCTTCCTCCTTTTTCCCCAAAATGGGTTAGAGAGAAAAGTAATTAGTTAGTTCAAAGCATATGCTGAGGGAAGAAAAGAATTAGTTTCTTATCTCATCAACTCAAGGTCAGCTCCAGCCAGCACAGAAGAAAGAACACAGCTGTTCAGACTCAGACCGAAACAGACTGAGACTGACTGCACAGACTAAAACTTTAAAATTACCTTCCCACTAATCTGAACCTGGGAAGTTAAATTATCACACCCTGTTTTCAAACATTGCTATACTCTCTCATCCATATTTGGTGCACAGAAAATGCAGGTTGGACTTTTATGTACGGTCCAAGGTAAAAAAACTGAACTTAGAAAATGGGATTCTGCAGTATGATTAAACACAGGTAGTGAAAAAGCTAAAAAAAACCACTTGAAGCTAGGTCTCCTTCATATCCAATGAATCTCTTCTGCCTTTTCACCACTGGAGCATCATAAAAAGGGTAAAGTGGAACAGAGCCAAAGCCTCTTTTTTCTTAAAGCCTGTTTTACAACAAATGAATGGCTTTTAGAGCACCAGTGGGATAGAAGGAGGACAAAGAGTAAGTGGCAGTACATAACATCAAGACCCATAAGTAGAAAGCTGAAGAACCAATATAATGAATATACACTTTTTTAAGGGTATGTGAAGGGAGGGGTGAAACTGGCTTTCTGTGGTCACGGGTAAAGCATCTGGAGCTGAGAACCAGCATCACACTCAGAGTATTATGTCAACTCGACTAGCCCAACCTTCCCAAGAGAGCTGGCCAGTACCCCTACTTTTACTCTGGGAGCATCAGATCTGTTTAGCAAAATCCCCTTAAATGGGAAGGTTCATGACAGTAGATGTTAAAAAAAGTTTTCTGCGAACATTCTTTTCAAAAGTCTATTTTGGGGATTGTCTCTGCATTTGAGCTATTTCATTTCATTATTTCATTGTCTCAGTGCAGAGTCTTCTAAATGCCACTGACATTAACAAGTTGTACAAAGATGATAATCTCAGTTGGGCACCAGAAATGGAGAATGTGATGGCTTGTATGAGTTGCACAAACTGTCAGGGATAAGAAATGGAAGTGCATAAAGCCAAGTGTCATTTCCATAAGAACTCTCATGTTTGAGGAAAAATCTATCAGAAAGGAGTGTCAAGACAGATCCTACAAAATGCAAATCATTATATAAATGTCTAGTTGGAAAATAAAAGTGAAGCAAAATAGAACTGGAAAGCTTTCAGGGGCAAGATAATCTTTTCAGACAAAGCACCATTAACAAAATTCATGTTAAAAAATGTTGTAGAATTGACTGGAGAACTAAACTGAGTGAATCAGCTAACATAGAGAACGTTATTTACTTTAAAGCTGCCTAAAAGATCATATGTTTCCATGCACTGGAAAGAATTTCTGTAGCTACTAGAAAAGGGAAATGGAAGCGGTATTCTTATAAAGGACAACTCTGAGCAGTGACCTGAAGCATATTCAGATTAAACGCACAATTCTGATTGTACCCTTTGAGGATTGGCTTTACTCAAATCTGGCTGTGAAGATTTTCAGCTATTTTTATTAAATACCTCAAAGACTAAAGCTAGTCACAAATTCCAGGCCAACTCTGCAGCAGAAATAACTTTACTGGCATTCTTAAAAGGATGAGAACACCTGTGAATTCCATCAAGACTTTTCCATTTTCTTTTTCTTTTCTCCTTTTCAATGGTCAGTGTATTCAGAAAAGCATGGCAAAGTTAGCATTAAAGCAAGTGAAAACAAAACCAGTATTGACTGACAGTGCACAGCACTGCAGTGAAGAGAAGAGAAGAGGAGAGAAGAGGAGAGAAGAGAAGAGGAGAGAAGAGAAGAGGAGAGAAGAGAAGAGGAGAGAAGAGAAGAGAAGAGGAGAGAAGAGAAGAGAAGAGAAGAGAAGAGAAGAGAAGAGAAGAGAAGAGAAGAGAAGAGAAGAGAAGAGAAGAGAAGAGAAGAGAAGAGAAGAGAAGAGAAGAGAAGAGAAGAGAAGAGAAGAGACCTTCAAGATCATCACGTCCAACCCATCATCCACCACCTAATCAACTAAACCATGCAACCAAGCACCCCATCAAGTCTCCTCCTAAACACCTCCAATGATGATGACTCCACCACTTCCCCAGGCAGCCCATTCCAATGGGCAATCACTCTCTCTGTGTAGAATTTCTTCCTAACCTCCAGTCTGAACCTCCTCTGGTGCAGCTTGAGACTGTGTCTTCTTGTTCTGGTGCTGGTTGCCTGGGAGAAGAGACTAGACCCCATCTGTCTACAGCCTCCCTTCAGGTAGTTGTAGAGAGCAACAAGGTCTCCCTGAATCTCCTCTTCTCCAGGCTAAGCAACCCCAGCTCCCTCAGTCTCCCCTCATCGGGCTTGTGTTCCAAACCCCTCACCAACATTTTTGCCCTTCTCCAGACACATTCCAGCAAGTCAACGTGCCTGGCTTTGCAGGGTGGCATGGGTACAGAAACAGATCTTGCAAACTTTTGTCTCTTTTACAGTTTCACAGGTGAAAAAAAAATTATCTGCTACTGAGCAGTGCATACAGTATGGCCAAAAGACAGGTGAATCTCCTCAAAAGTGAGCATACAGTGATTTCATTTCAAAGAAAATGATACTTCAATCTCATATCGTTATACAAAGGATGTGTGGGAGCATAAAAGAATGATAGAGGGAGCAAGGGAGCAATCCCCAAAGGGATTCAGATGACACTTAAGTGTCTAACTACTATTTTATGCATTTAAATCCAAAAGTTATTTCTTTAGTATCTCTGTTTAAAACCTGGTTGATCTGAAATCCCTTCCCAACTACCACGTTCTGATTTTCTGGCACTCAAGGTTGCGCAAGAGCTCTAACTTCTCTTTCTCATTCCAGAAGTGTTCCACTGCTCAGTATTAAGTTCATACCTCAAACATGTTTAAAAGGTTAGACTCCCTATGAAATAGAGGCAGAATAATGAGTAGTGGTTTGTTTCCTGAGTGCCTGGAGACTTCAGCATTTGACCTAACATGAGAATATGGGGAAAACTTTAGGAGGTAAAGAGAGATGAGATGTATGAGAGTCAACCATAGGGATTGTTTGTCAAACAGATATGACTTTGGATACAATGGTCTTTGGGAGAATCCTCCCATTCCCTCCTCTAGGGACCAATCACTACTCAAGAAGCACTCATTAGTTGAAAGGTCAGCTGACCCAATCCATACCACTACGTATGAGAGCTAAGGCTGGCTATTGCTTGTTACCAAAGTTGTGTGAAACAGCACTTTTGGATATGGAGAAATGTCATGTCAAACTCAGCAGGCTTCTGCAGCTTGTGTAGAAACTAATCAGCATTTACTGAACAGCCTCCATGCTATAAACCAAAGTGGTGCACATGCTGTTTGCTGAAATTGCAGGATGTTTTTCTATCAGGTTGCCTTTCCATTACATTGTACCCCGTGATTTATATTGCTAGCTCTGCTGGATTGTGAATATTGCCATGGAGGGATATCTGAAACATACACTTCATAACTGAAGTTGGGGATGCATGCTATTTTATCTAGAAAGCATCCTTTGTTCAGCTGCTGTGTGTACAACATCAGTTAAGAAATGGCCTAAATGTTCTTGAGGAAATTGTTCTCAGTTATTTCATTAGAAGATTTCTTTTGCAGTCCATGAGAAGATGCTAAACAGATCAAAACCAAAATGGGGTTTGGAATATTGTTATACCTATTTCAGATGGTAATATTATGCCTTTTATAAATAAAACATTCTGGCTTTATCAAAGTAATTATTTGTAATAAGATTATTTGAAGTTGCTGAATAAAAAATGTCTCACGTTTTGTGTGACAGGAAATAATTTGAGATTTCAGCATTTCATACATTTTAAAGACAAGCAGAATCCGAAACACAAAAATTACTGCAAAATGGAAACTTCATTTTCCACCCAGGCCTATTAATTGACTTTTTAGTACTAAAGAACATAGTTTTGTTCTTCCAGTGAAATTCTAATGTCTGACTCCAAACATTCATTAACTGTGATTTTTCTCACAAACAATTGTTCCTGTTTTCTTATCCTCTTCTTTCTGTATGTTTTCTCCACCCCTTTGATTTATGTAGCCATTTTGCAAACTACATGTTAAAGCAAGTATTTTAAATCAAGAAAAAAGGTGTCTTGGCAAGTCAAGTCATCATGACCAAATGCTTCCGATATTTAACAGCAAAGAACCCTAAGTGAAGGAAGCAAAAAAGGACACAGTTTGGAGTTGCAGCTATTGCTGCTTGTTTCAGAAGACTGAGGACTGTGGCAATGCCAGTGACGAGCAGTGTGAGCAATCTGGCAGTGCAGGCCTAGAGCCTGACATGGTGGTAGCCATGCTCAGCTTAAGTGCAGAGCCAGCTATCCGTGTACCAAACAGTGCCGTGCCTGCAGCATGTAACTAAAGCAAGGCACTGGTAGCTGTAAACACAGCAAGTTATCTTGGGACAACAGGACATGCACCTGCATCAACAAACCTTGTGTGTCATCAGTAGTTGGACCAATAATCTACAATAGTGTGATGTGTGGTCACTCATAGGGAACCAGTGAATCCATGCCAACAAGGCACTCCGAGTTTATATAAGTTGTAGAAGTTCCCTTGCTACACACTTCTGCCTTTCCTATCCCTTCTTCTTCCATGCTTTACTGTACTGTGCTATACTCACACCCTAGGCCTGCACCATAGGCCTACAATACTGGAACAATAAAGGATCAATACTCGGTCATATTGGTCAGCTGTATTGACTCCAATCTCCGTCATCCCCAAAGAGGACAGCTGCTGGTAGGTCCCAGCACAGACTAGTTACAAATTGGTCTGAACTATCAGTAATGATGTAACGACTGGCAAAGGAAATATTATGTCCTCATGTAGGGTTCTGCAAAGATAACTATTTATCAGCCAGTTGAGAAGCCTCTTTGACCTTGATTATGATCTAATGTTCAGCCTTCCAGAAAATTTATTCTGGATAAGGCAGTATCTTGTGTAATGTCCTCAGGAGGTAAGTCATCATAGAGATAAAGATATCCACTTCTTCCCCTCCTGTAGCTGGCTCTGTGGTCTTGCCATTCCCACAGCTTATGACGGCATCTTAAAACCTTGTCTGGCAAGGGGAATTAAGTGAATAACTTCCTTTTTCACCACCTATTTTTATATCCCTTCCCCCAGTCTTACATCAGATGAACTGATGTGCTTTGGTAGAATGAAAATGTAATAAGACTGTATGATTAGATAAATGAGATTTTTCACTTCAGCTGGTGAGACATTGTGTCTTGACCTCTTTATTGTATATAACTATTTTATAGTCAGAGAAGCAAAACAGAGTTCCTCCCAAATGAAATGAAAAACATATCTTCTCAGATTTCCCTCTAAATAATGGGTTTAAACATTTTTTGCAGACAGTCACAAATAATTATTTGGTTGAATTACATGTGACAAAAACAGTTATAACATTTGTGATGCATAATATTCAGGCTGTGCAAACAGAATAAAAAATTCATTTTCCCTTCAAAATGTTAAAAAATAATCTGCTTCTCACCTCTAAGAATTAATTAGTAATCCCATTAATTGTATTTTTGCTTGTTTGTTTCACTTCAGCTTTGCATTGGAAAGGAACAAAATCAATTTTGTAATATAGTTGCATTTAGAGGACGAAAGAGAACAAGAGAGTCAGATTACTAATATACAGGAAATACATGTATGGATATCTCTTCTTACCATAAATACTGACATTTCATTTATTTGAATTAATCAATGTATAGGAAGCCTACCAGGAATTATTAAAGCACTACACAGTAAGGACAAACCAACAACAGAAAGATTTTTTTTTTAATCAAATATCAAGTTAAATACTTAAGCTAAACAGCACAGAACAAAATCAATTTCCAGTTAGTCAGAAAAGAATGGGGGAAAAAAAGAATAAGAGGGTGACAATCAAAATCAAGAGGACAATGCAGTGACTTCTTCTAAAAGGAGTTTATTTAGTGTTCAAATACAACTGCATTCATTTTAAAGATTTCATACAGCTTTGTCTTTTTTTTGTTGTTGTTTGCCCACACAAAACAAATAAATGTATGGATCATGTAGTGCTGTGTAACAGAATAGAATAGAATAGAATAGAATAGAATAGAATAGAATAGAATAGAATAGACCAGGTTGGAAGAGACCTTCAAGATCACCGTGTCCAACCTATCATCCAACACCACCTAATCAACTAAACCATGCAGCCAAGCACCCTATCAAGTCTCCTCCTGAACACCTCCAATGATAGTGACTCCACCACCTCCTCGGGCAGCCCAATACACCTTTTCATCCCTGTAGCAACAGAATAGGTCAGAATGCCTCTGACCATCCATGCCACTTGGCAGTTAACTTACTCCCTTGCTTCATTTTGGACCATTCCAACCATCTCCTTCATAAAGCAATTTGTTCTAGAGGGTCTCAGCGGTGGATGTGTAACGTAACGAAGCTGGGCATGTGAACTTCATTCAAGAAGGTCCAGCTGATGAGAGGTGCTGAAGTACCTCCATACATTTTTAGATGCATGTTTAAGTGGTTTTCTAGAATAGATGCTGTCCTGAATCTGTACCTGAAGGAATCCCATATAAGCGAAATACCTCTCAGCCTGCCTTGAAATATTTCATATGTCAACATTTACATATAAATTAGTTGTCTAGATATTTAGGTCATGGAAAGCACTAGGCATTTGTAGGCCATTGGGTTTTACCTGTAAAAGGAGTCTAGGTAATTAGCCCTGATAGAAACATGAAATGCTAATTCCACCTTAACTAAATAAAGATATAAATATTTCCATTTCCCTTGACCACCACCATTCACAAAATATTTTACCAGGAATGAGCTGCCTTAGTCTCACCCAGCCTATATAACATAAATACATTTTGTCCATTATATGTCTACAATCTTGGCCTAAACTGGTGCATATTTTAGTTTGAAAGCAAGACTATTACAGGAAATGAAAGTGAGGAAGTGTCTTCTACTCAAAAACTTGCAATTAAACATAGCTTTACAGCCTGCTTTGATAAAACATGCCACATTGGTTCACCTGTTAGGTGTCAGGATGGCAGTCTCGCGGACACTGAAACCAGTGGGTATGGATTCAATAACAGCTGTGCCAGAAGGATGGTGATAATGAGAGTCAAGGAAAGATGTTGTTGGTAGAGAGATGATCTGCAACAGAGATAAACTTATACATGGCTTCTATTATGGAGGATAACTAAGGAGAAACAGAGAAAGGGCTGTGGAGGCTCCTAGCCAAAACAGTATCAAAGAGATACGCTGTATTTTGAAGTCCAGTGCAAATGCACTTGTATTAGAAAAAAAAAAGACAGGGAGAAAAGACCTGAAGTGCTCTGTCACCCTCACAGTGAAGAAGTTCCTCCTTGTGTTGAAGTGGAACCTCCTGTGCTGTAGATTATATCCATTACCCCTAGTCACATCACAGGGTGCAACTGAGAAGAGCCTGTTCCTTCCCTCTTGACACCAAGCCCTCACATATTTATAAAGATGTATTAAATCTCCTCTAAAGCTATCCTCTACACAACCTAATACTTCCCATACGAAGTAGCAGCCTGGCTGTTTTCATACCATTTATAGTTTCATTTTCTCTGTGATAATGAACTACAGGACTATCAAAAGTGAGATATTCAATAACACAGGCTTTGATACTGTTCACATCTTAGAAATTAAGTCATCTTCTGCTAATTTCACTGCTAGTTTTCATTCATTCTTAGTGGCACTTAGGAGGGTGAATTCTGAAAAGATTCCAAGCTAGTAGAGGTGGCAGTGATGACTTTTCAAGCATTCTTTTCTTCAGACTGGTGACTTTAAAGGTATTGAGAAGTGGTGACTGGCTGGCAGGAGCAAGTCAAACACTTTGTGTCCTGGAAAGTTCTTTTAGTCAAAAATGTTCTGTCAAACTACAGTTCCTGATACAAAATTTCTTTCTTTTTTTTTTTTTTCTTTTTAGCATAAAACCTGCCTGGAATTTTTCAGTCTTTCAAGATTGTCTCTAGAGAATCAGGGGCCATGACTAGGCTATAGTGACTAATGCCTGAAAGTGCTATTAAGAAAATTTTCAGAAGAAAAATAAATCCCATGGAGCCCCCATGACAGACTGTTAGTAGACTTGAATTATTATTTTCTAGATTTAACCTCAAATGGTAAATATTGTCTTGTGTGTCAGGGTTTTTTTAAGATGATTAGAAAGTATAGGCAATTTGTATACATCAAACATACATATTTATATGTAGTATTTAAATGTTCCAGCATGATCCTGTTTGAAATCTAACTTGAGTACATATCATAGAATCATAGAATTATAGAATCATAGAATCAATAAGACTGGAAAAGACCTCAAAGATCATCAAGTCCAACCTGTCACCCAACACCTCATGACTAATAAACCATGGCTTCAAGCACCATGTCCAATCACTTTTTGAACACCTCCAGGGACAGTGACTCCACCACCTCCGCAGGCAACCCATTCCAATGGCCAATTACTCTTTCTGTGAAGAACTTTCTCCTCACCTCCAGCCTAAACTTCCCCTGGTGCAGCTTGAGACTGTGTCCTCTTGTTCTGATGCTAGTTTCCTGGGAGAAAAGACCAACCCCCATGTGGCTACAACTTCCCTTCAGGTAGTTGTAGACAACAATAAGGTCTTCTCTGAGCCTCCTCTTCTCCAGGATAAGCAACCCCAGCTCACTCAACCTCTCCTCATAGGGCTTATGCACGAGGCCCCTCCCCAGCCTGATTTGCCAGACTTGTCCAGACTGTTCTTTATTCATCTGTTTTCTACTGACTTTAATACCACCACCTTTCCCAACTACTACTCATTAGTCTAGTTAAAACACTTAACCAGCTTATACAATAATTCTGATCTTAAAGTACCCTATCCAGCAGTGGAGTAGAAAGGTTCTAGATTCACCTCAGCCTGCAGTATCACTCTGAGAAGATCCTCCAATCCTCAAGATCCTCAGTGTGTGTGTTCGTATCTTTCCTTCTGAAGCTGATCTGAAGGACACAATTAGGGCATGCATACCTATAAATTCATACCCTCAGACTGAGAGGGCTGTGGAACACTTCTTCCTCTTCACTAAGAGCTCTAAACACTCAGATTTGTCACTAATTGAAGATATGGTATATAAATAGTTGCGAGAAAGCAGCTTAGATATATATTTTACACTTTAGATATATATTTTTCTCTTGTTACCCTTTCTGTACTGATTGTCATTGATGTCACAGAAAGCATGCAGTTTCTCATGAATCCCTACACAGATGTCTAATTATCTTTCTTTGGCCACTCTCCATGCCAGAGCAGACACCTTACCTAGCCTGCTCACCATCCCAGTGACACTTCAGAGTATCAGTAGCTCTTCTTTTAGTACTTCTATTTCTTGTAGTGTCATACCTCTCAATCTGGAAAGAATGTCTCAGAGTCTGGAAACAACATCAAGAATTTCCAGCCTGACCACCCAAAATTGAAACAAGTGTTGGAATATTTGGTATTTTAAAGCTGGATAAAGATGATTCTTCTTCCATACAAATGCTTTGGCTGCACACATACAGGAATAGTCTGGCATTCATAAATTACTTTATAGTCACTCCTTTTAAATTAATAGCAGCATGTCATGTGGTGGGGACCAGGCTTTGCATTGACAAGTGGGAGACTTGTCTGTGATTGCTTGATTAGAGGAGGGAGGCTTAGGGAAGAAAGAAGAATGAGGACAATAATAAAATAGTTACAAGCAACATTTTCTGATGACCTTCCCCATGTGTTCCAAGAACCTTCTGAATTTCAATTAAAATGTGACCTAGCAGCAACCTTAAGTACTTCAGAGTTTAGGTGTTAATTGGAACATGAATCTCAGATGCCAGGGCAGGAGTGGGACACCAGTCAAAAAATGCCATCTGCCCCCTAAGAGCAAGCTGCCTGCTTCAGCAGTTCTGACCCACACCAAGGAACCAGTTTTCGTGCTTGCTTCTCATTTCTTCACTTTTCTTTTCCAGCATTGGTAAATTTGGACTTATTTTAACTGTCTTCTATACTTTTATTTATCAGAACGGTAGGTAGTGTAGAAAGCTTGTGACGTGCTGAAACTAAAAGGGTCATTAACAGCAGAGAAGTACGGAGGCTTTAGTGAGGATTTCTGTATTTCTTGCTCCATTCTATCCATATCTCCTCCTTAATCTTGTTCCCTTTCAGCCTGGAAGAGCACACACTAGATTACTGTAGCTTAATAGTTTTCCTTTCTAGCCTTCTCTTTCTCCTTTGTGCTTTCAGTAGATTCATGGATCAAGGCCTAGATATCTCTTTTAGGTTGTTGAACTTCAATGAATAAGAACAAAAATGAACAAAGCCAACATATTTTTCATAAGCAATAGCCAACAGAAAACTTCCTCTGGCTGAAAAGTTCAAAGACTCTGTTCTGAGACAAAGAATCCTAGCTTTCTTAACATGGCATTCTGGATAAATGTTTTGTACTATGGAACAGAAAAAGTAGCTGTGAGTGAATTTGCAGCCAAATCCCTCATTTAAGGATGACTTTGATGATTGTTTTGTGCAGGTGAGTCTGGAATAACTGCAGTTATATAGGGGGAAAAGAGTAAAAGAAGGAAGAGAGAAGGGAAAGAGGGACGGAATCAAAGACAAAAGGAACCAGTCTCTTCTTTTTTTTGAACCACTTCTTTCAGATTCTTTCTGAGGCAAGAAATAACAGTTATTCACTTTTGCAGGTAAAAAAATTACCTCTAGTTCATATTGCAACATTGAAACTATTTTTCTGGTTGATCATTTTCAGTTATTTTTCAATGTGGCTTAAAAGAAAGTGAACTTTTTTTTTTTTGCCAGAGGTTTTCAACATCCAACAGGTCTTTGCTTGAGCAGACATGGCTTATTCAGGTCCTGAGCCACCAAGTTCACAGGCTTAACTTAATATATATGGTCAAGTTCACCCCATCCAGCAAAGCCATGAAACTCCCTACATCATCTGCTGCTGAATCAGTCACACATCTCCATAATGCATAACAGAAGTTCAAATTATTCACATCAATGTACAGCATTTTCATTTGTCAGCATAGAAATAAACATATTAAACAACAACAAACAATATAAAGAAATATACAAGCTTTATATCAAGAATGTAAATTATCCTTGTGGGATATATTTAACAGAATAGTCCTAGAGGGAAGAGAGGCCGAGGACAGCTGGTCAGTGTTCAAGAACCACCTTCTCCTTGCCCAGGAGCAAAGTATACCCACAAAGAGGAAAGCAGGAAAGAATGCTAGGACACCTGCCTGGATGACCAAAGAGCTCCTGGACACACTGTCACACAAAAAGAAACTCTATAAGGAGTGGAAGAGAGAACAGCTGGAATGGGTGGCATATAAGGAAGGTGCCCAAGCAGCAAGAGACCTGGTTAGAAAAGCTAAAGCTCAGTTAGAATTAAATCTAGCCAGGGAGATCAAGGAGAACAGCAATAATTTCTGTACGTATATTAATGATAAAAGGGAGACTAGGGAAGGTGTTGGGCCCCCTCAGAAAGGAAACAGGTGAGCTGGTGACAAGTGACATGGAGAAGGCTGAGGTTCTCAGTGACTTCTTTACCTTGGTCTTCACTGGCAAGGGCTCCAGCCACACTCCCAGAATAATGGAAGATAATGGCAGGGACTGGAAGAAGGAACTCACATTGTGAGTGAAGATCAGGTTTGTGACCATCTGAAGAACCTGAAAGTATTCAAGTCCATGGGACCCAATGGGATAAACCCACAGGTGCTGAGGGAACTGGCAGATGATGTTGCTAGGACACTCTCCATCATACTCCAAAAGTCCTGGCAGTCCGGGGAGGTCCCTACTGACTGGAAAAGGAGAAACATAACCCCCATTTACAAAAAGGGAAAGAAGGATGACCCAGGGAACTGCAGGCCAGTCAGTCTCACCTCTGTGCCCAGTAAGATCATGGAGCAGATCCTCCTGGAGGCACTGCTGAGGCAGAAGAATAGCAAAGAGGTGATTGGGCACAATCAGCACAGCTTCACCAAAGGCAAATCCTGTCTGACCAACCTGGTGGCCTTCCATTATAAGGTCACAACATTAGTAGATGAAGGCCAAGCAACTGATGCCATTTACCTGGGCCTGAGCAAAGCCTTTGATACTGTCCAGCACCACATCCTGGTCTCCAAGCTGGTGCAGTATGGGTTAGATGGATGGACCATTCAATGGATAAAGAACTGGTTTGATGGTTGCACCCAAACAATAGCTGTCAATGGGTCCATGTCCAAGTGGAGGCCAGTGACAAGTGGAATCCCTCAGGGATCAGTACTGGGGCCAGACTTGCTTAACATCTTTGTTGGCCACATGGACAGTGGCATTGAGTGCACCCTCAGCAAGTTTGCTGACAAAACCAAGTTCTGTGGTGCAGCAGACATGCTGGAGGGAAGGGATGCCATCCAGAGGGACCTTGACAGGCTGGAGAGGTGGGCCCATGACAACCTCATGAGATTCAACAAGACCAAATGCAAGGTCTTGCGTCAGGGTCAGGGCAATACCAAGCACTGATACAGGCTGGGCAGTGACTGGCCTGAGAGCAGCCCTGAAGAAAAAGACTTGGGGGTGCTGGTGGATGAGAAGCTCAACATGAGCCACTAGTGTGCACTTGCAGCCCAGAAAGCCAATCACACTGCATCAAGAGAAGCATAACCAGCAGGTCAAGGGAGGTGATTCTCCCCCTCTGCTCCACTCTGGTGAGACCCCACCTGGAGTACTGCAACCAGTTCTGGAGCTCCTTTTACAGGAAGGATCTGGAGGTGCTGGAGCGTGTCCAGAGGAGAGCCACAGGGATGATTAGAGGGCTGGAGTACCCTCTTTCATGGGGACAGACTGAGAGAGTTGGGGCTATTCACCCTGAAGAAGAGAAGGCTCTGAGGAGACCCTATCGTGGCCATCCAGTAACTGAAGGGGGCCTAAGAGAAAGCTGGTGAGGGACTTTTTAGGGTGTCAGGTAATGATAGGACTAGGAGGAATGGAACAAAACCAGAAAGGGCTATATTCAGGCTGGATGTTAGGAAGAAGTTCTTCACCATGAGGATCATAAGACACTGGAACAGGTTGCCCAGGGAGGTGGTGGAAGCCTCAGCCCTGGAGGTTTTTAAGGCCAGGCTGGATGTGGCTCTGAGTAACTTGATGTAGTGTGAGGGGTCCCTGTCCATGGCAGGGGGGTTGGAACTAGATGATCCTTGAGTTCCCTTCCAACCCTAACAATTCAGCAATTCTATGATTCTGTGCTCTACTATTACTCCTTTTTAAACCACATAGGAAAAGTGGGGTATAAAACATGTATCTCCTGGCATAGTTCTGCCCTCCCTTAAATCCATGGTAAAATCTAACCTACCTTCAAGAAGAGTTTATGGAAGCAACACAAAATATCTATGAGAGTTTTACCTGCAAGGGATTTTACTTGAACATCACAGCATCTATCAAAAAGGTGTACTTTTGTAATAGGATCTGCGGTCTTGAGTTAGCTGTTTGTTTCCTTACAAATTTTGCAGGAAAAAGTGGAATCTAAACAGACATGCTGAGTAAGGAAGCAATTTGGGAAGTACTGAGATTGAGCATATTTCCTAAACCTCCTTAGACTGTGACTTATTTTTAAATTAGAAGAGATGCCTTCTTCCACTTGGGATTCATGGTTCTAAAGCTCTGAGTTACAACATTTTACTCCCTAGTGAAAGGGTTTCCTCTTCTAGCTTTTGGATAATAAAGGGCCTGAGAATTGCACATCTAGTTTTCTTTACTACACAGAACTATGATCTCCCACCTCCCAAAGGAGTGCTTGTTCTCCCCAGACAGATCTTTCCTGGATAATTAAGTAATCACTGCAATAGACAGAAAGTGAGAAATACTTGATAGTAAACCCCCCCCGCCCCGCCCCCCCCCCCCCCCAAGAAAGAAGCTGGGTTCCAGTTCGTGAACCAGTGTATGTATTTAATACTAAGTAATCATTACAGCAGTGACTGGAATCCAGATCTCCTTTTTTCCCAGGTGACTGCCTTAAGTACCAGACTCTTTCTGTCTTCTGAGAAGCTTGTTCTTTCACTAGCTTAATGAATATTTAATCACTCTCTGTGAAGTGGAACATCACATCTTGCAAGGAGAGGCTGTGAGCAGCCAGCCCCAGAAAATCTAGTAGCCTGGTGCTTAGAACATTTTGGTGAGTGATGCAATTTCAAATCTCTAGCAAAACAGAACTAACTGAATCAAAATTTTCTACCTTAAATGAAAAATAACTTCAGACTTAACTTAAAGCGTGTGCTCTATTCTACTTTTATGCAACAAATTCTGAAGGACTTGGCATCCCCCTTTATCTGCAGGGATACAGAACTCTGCAAGGTGTATCAAGAGCTAAACCTACTCATATCATATTGCATATACAATAATGTGTTGGATAAAATAACCTAAAATCCAAAGATTGCATAGGTATATGCCACACATATGGTGGATCAGGATTTGCACAATTATCAGATTGTCCAGAAGCAGATTTTAATAATTAATCACTTAGGGTCATTAATAACAACATTCTGTGTCTCTACCCTTCCTCCCATTCACAACTCTCCGAGTGCTTCGCAAGCCCGAATGGATTTGGAATCTCTTTCCCTGGGGCCCTGGGGCTGTTCTGGGCCCCTCAGTTTAAGAAGGACATTGAGACACTTGAATGTGTCCAGAGAAGGGCAACAAGGCTGGTGAGAGGCCTTGAGCACAGCCCTATGAGGAGAGGCTGAGGGAGCTGGGGTTGCTTAGCATGGAGAAGAGGAGTCTCAGGGGAGACCTTCTTGCTCTCTACAACTACCTGAAGGGAGGTTGTAGCCAGGAGGGGGTTGGTCTCTTCTCCCAGACAACCAGCACCAGAACGAGAGGACACAGTCTCAAGCTGTACCAGGGGAAGTTTAGGCTGGAGGTGAGGAGAAAGTTCTTCCCAGAGAGAGTTGTTAGCCATTGGAATGTGCTGCCCAGGGAGGTGATAGAGTCACAATCCCTGGAGGTGTTCAAGAGGGGATTGGATGTGGCACTTGGTGCCATGGTTTAGTCATGAGGTCTGTGGTGACAGGTTGGACTTGATGATCTTTGAGATCTCTTCCAACCTTGGTGATACTGTGATGCTGTGATAATTTTAATAATGAAACACTGGCTTCTTGGGCATGGACTCAAAGAAGTATACCGTCTCCTAATTCTTTTTTAGGAGTTAGAAAAACTAGGAGCATTAATTAGGCAATCATAGACTGCCTAAATTGGGTACTTAGGCTTTCTAATTGATTAGTGGAGAGAGCTGGGCACCAAAGAGCAGTCCAGAGAATTTACCTGCTGAGAGCAGACTTACTCAGGTAGCTGTTACAAAACATTAGCCACAGATAATAGAGATATCACTGCCTCCCTCTGAAGTTCAGGCATTAACATTAGGAGCTTAATTCACTTCCCTCTACACAGACATCTAAAGCTTTATGAGATAGCACAGGCTTGCCCTCCCTCCCTTTAGCTGACACTCTTTTAGATGACACTCCAGAAGAACTTTGATCTTACATAGTTTCTGTGTCATGTCCACAAGCTCCATAGACAGGTAAACCTAGGGTATTTGAAATAGCATTATGAGCTTATGCATGGACAACTGATTCAAATCTTAACACCAGACTGTGGCAATGCAAATTTAAGAGTCTGCATGTATGTGTATACTAGTAGGATAATTGTCTGACTTAATGGACATCATGGATATAATCTCTTCACAAGACTGTGGGTGTTCCCTTTGGAACCATGTCATATTCAAGATCTCCTGTCTACAACAAACTAGAGGATTCAAGACAGCACTTGGAGACAACAAAAGGAGAACTGAGTCTAGCCTTCAGCCAATATAGACAGCAGAGCCAAGAAAAGTATTCACACAAGCATACACAGCAAGAATCCAGTGTACTTAGCTGAGGATAACCTATTGAAAATGCAGGCATTGTGTAACAGTGATGGCTGGAATCGGTTAGATTTGAGTAACGTCTCAGAACAAGTATTTGTGGGACCATAGGTAGGGCAAATCTAAGGAACTATGTATGACTCTAGCCCGGGGGCTAGGTTTTTCTACTGGAGGGAAATTAAGAATGTGAATTAGAAAATATTTTTAGGAAAATATATTTTATTCTTGGAGTGTAATATAGGAAAATGTCTATTTTATTCTATTTAATTTGAGTACAATTCATACCAAAGAAGAGATGACTCTGAAGAATTCCCAATAAGCAGCCCACCTATACCAGCATTTCTTTACAACCCAATAACCAATGACCAATGATACACAGTTGTCCATCTTGAACAGGAGAGAACACAAGGACTTTAATCCCTGCTGAGATATTCCTTGGAAATATCCTTGAGGTTCAACACATCTCAAGTTGCACAAGGTCCTGAACTCAAACTTTAAACAAGTATCCTAATGATAAGGCTTTTTTAATATTTTTTTAGATAAAACAGCAGGATTGACTCCAGTTGTGTTTTAATAGGCTTACTTGGCACCTGTAAGCCATTAAGTTTCCTTGTTTAGATGATATGATATCAATATGTTATTAACTTCGTAGCCAGTGATCTGTTGATTTATAATCTTAAATTCTAATACTGTTATCCATCTTGGCAATGAAGTTCAGAGGATGAATAGAATTTAGAAGCTTAAATATTATGAGGGCTGAACTGGCAGCTGAAAAGAAAGGTAGTACATAATGGGTCTCAGAGGTAAAATTCAGATCACCTAACTTTATTTCTACAGCTTAAATGCCCATGACTAGGCCAGCCACTCTAGATTTCATCACTGACAAAGGCAACTTCAAGGGTGCAAGTCCTCTCCATAAAATCTAAAGCAGGACAGAGAGGGACTCCTTTTCCTAAATGCAGTGCTTAGTGCCATTCTAGATACTGCAAGATATCATGACTGACATCAGCTGTAATTTGGCAAGTCCAGTATGTATGTCCTGTTTTCTACCTGCTAGTCCAACACACAGTACAGATATCATGGTTACCCTACCACCATCAATGGCATTTGGCATCTCTGTAAGAAAATTAACTAAGCTCTTTGAGTTTCCTGATCCAATGAACAGAGTAACTTGTAACTATTCTGAGGCTTCCACACTGCTTCTTGTGAAAGACATTTGGATGTCTGGAACAGCAACATCTTTAGCAGTACCAATTAACATGACCGAGGAAGGACCACTCTTTAGAATAGAATAGAATAGAATAGAATAGAATAGAATAGAATAGAATAGAATAGAATAGAATAGAATAGAATAGAATAGAATAGGACAAGGTTGGAAGAGACCTTCAAGATCTTCACATCCAACCCATCATCCAACACCATCTAATCAACTAAACCAAGCACCCCATCAAGTCTCCTCCTAAACACCTCCAATGATGGTGACTCCACCACCTCCCTGGGCAGCCCATTCCAATGGGCAATCACTCTCTCTCTGTAGAACTTCCTCCTAACCTCCAGTCTGAACCTCCCCTGGTGCAGCTTGAGACTGTGTCCTCTTGTTCTGGTGCTGGTTGCCTGGGAGAAGAGACCAGACCCTGCCTGTCTACAGCCTCCCTTCAGGTAGTTGTAGAGTGCAATAAGGTCTCCCCTGAGCCTCCTCTTCTCCAGGCTAAGCAACCCCAGCTCCCTCAGCCTCTCTTCATAGGGCTTGTGTTCCAAACCCCACACCAACTTTGTTGCCCTTCTCTGGACACATTCCAGCAAGTCAACATCCTTCCTAAACTGAGGGGCCCAGAACTGGACACAGTACTCAAGCTGTGTCTTAACCAGTTTAAACCATTTTACAGTTAAACATTTAAAATCTGGCTCTTCAATCACTTTGAAATAAACTGCCTTAGAATGATCTCTTAAAAGGGAAATAAAATCGTCTGTATGCTCATTAAGTATTAATACTAAAACATAAACCATATAAACACATAGTTTTACCTTAAGCAAACAATGTTGCACTTTTGTTTGTGTGTGTGTATGAAATACACAATGTAATTATGGATAAACAGCTATTATAAATATTTTGCCACAAACTGGCTGCAAAATAGTATCTTTTAGGTAGATTTTGTTCTCATACCTTTAAATATAAGTAGAAATAAACATTTATATTACACACAAAAGAGATACACAAAGGGACTTCAAAAATAAATATTTCAAAGTTAAGTTTTCAATGTTGGATCTTTCTTGTTGAGTATGATTTTTCATTATGCATGCAAAGTAAGATAAAAGATATCCCTTATTACTCTTTTCCTTGTTTTTAAAAGCATAGTGTGTAAAACCACTGTGATGAATAGGAACATGTTCCTGTTGTGCAACTTTGAGTCCCTTTTAAAGTGGCTGTCTCTGAAGATTTTTTCATTGGTTTTATTGTTAAAACTCTTATCCATATGTATTAAATTTTTCTTTTTATTTTATTTTTTTACAAATGGCACAATTCAACCAACAGTCATTATCATTCTTGCTTTCAGCAGCAGACTATCACTGGTTAATAAATGTTAACCTATAACTTCCATTCTCTCCACTCACTCTGTTGCTTGAGTCTGACTACAGTAGGCTTTTCATTTTCTAACAAGGCTTGATGAACTGGAAATTGTCTCCAACAGAAGTAAGTTTTGCCTTGAAATTTTCTCCACTGAAGCTGTTTTAATATTGTTTCTCTCCAAAAGGGACCTGTTCAAGACCCTGTACTACTACTGCCTCCTGGAGCAGTATGAATGAATGCACGTGTATGTATATTGATATATACATAGACTATATGTGTCATACAATATAATCCTGACTGCATTTCTTATGGTCAGATAAATGTTGAAATCACATAAATATTTTACAAGAATGGAAGGATTACCTAAAAATGAAGAGAAATAGGTACCTGCCATCCTAAGTGACACATTTGTTCAGAGGTGGCTTGGATTCCCAAGAGATGGTTACCTCTTTACACCGACTCCAAAGAAACCTTGAACAACCAGTTTAGGTTCAATGCCTACCTTCTGAATGTCTAAAGCCAGCCGAAGAGAATCTCACCCTAATTAACTTTTCTCACCCAAAGGGAGGTATCAGTACACAAAAGCAATTGTGTTCCTACACAAAGGGAATTGAAGATATCTCTGTAGCTATTGTAGTATCGTTTTGAAGAGTAATACTGCCCTCACACCCACTCTCTGTTGCTTTCTCACTACCTCCTCCTGAGAGCTACCTATTGTGGCTAACTATCTTGGCTATTTTCACTTTCCTAAGCACATGCATGCCAGGAAATCTCCTCTAACTCTCAGGGCAAATGGTAAAGCACCATCCTGACCAGGACAGTTGTCCTCATGCAGGCAGTGTGCATGTTACATAGAACCGGCCCCTTGATTAACCTAGACTTTCTGCTGTGCTCATGTAACTTTATGAGAAGAAGGAGAGGAAGGGAAAGCAGACTGTTAAAATAACTGAAATAAGATGAGGGATGCCCTTTGGAGTCATTTCTAAGAGTAGATGTAAATAAAAATTTTAAAACATATAGTCTTACAAAATACATTTTTCTTCTAACTACAGAAGGAACGGGTCTCTTTTTATCCACCTTTCCTCTCCTCTTTCCCCTCCCCAAAAGGCAAAGAAATCAAGCTGGACCTCTGATAAGGCAATGAAAACTTCCAGCACATCAAGCCAGAACCAATCTTCTACCTATCTTCCGTTGTTCCTTTTGCATAAATGACTACAAAGTCATTTTCATGCTCACACAGCTGCAGCCAAAACAAAATCCTAAAGGAACAAACTCCCTATATCACCAAGCTCTTTTGAGACATACAGCTCTCCAACTATTCCTAGCTGGTTAACCAACTGAGTCTTTCTGTCTGTGCTAAAGCCAACAGAAAAGATAGGCACTTCCAGAGAGCTATTCAGCTCTGCCATCACAGTTGTCTGTCTTCAGGTGAAATGAATCTCCTTTCAGACTACTTCTCTAATCATGAATAGTAACAGAAGTCTAACTGTTAGTTTAGACAAGGTAACTTGTCTCTTTTGTGATTAAAGGTAGATTAGATGAAGGTACAGGACCATTTTTTTGGTCACAAAATTCTGTCTGTGATAACTAATAAATACAGAGCTTCCACCAAGGATGACAGATGTGCATATGAAATCAGTCAACACACAAATTCCATGAAATCCACATTTGAAACATTAATTACAACATATACTTTGGGGTCTTCCACCTGTAGATGACTTAGTAATGGTGGTAATCACATTTGCCCTGATAGTAAAATACTTACAAAGTCATATATATACAAAGCATTGTACAGAGTAGTGTCCAACCTAAGGGACACAGCACAGGACAAAGAACAGTGAAAAGATACAGGAAAAGGGATATATGGGATGACAGCAAATCCAGTGTTTCCTCTACAAAGAAGTGAGAGGTGGAACAAGAAGAATAAGCAGAGGCAAATGGAGTAAGCTATGCAGACAGACAAGATTAGGTGAAGGGACTGAAAGACAGACAGGGTTATGAAGACATCTTCTTTATATCATATCTAGACAGTAACACGGAAACCTTTTCCTTGGGATCAGCAGGCATTCCAGGTCCATGCATAGCTTTTAAACTGAATATGGAGGAAAACATTAGCTTGGTGACATTGATTATTGCCCATTAGAGATTGTGTGGAGACCACCACGCTCATTTCACTTCTGATTATGGAATGAACGAAAGCTGAGGTCCCCAAGGTGAAAAGCTAGGGTTTTATCCACTACACTAAAGTAATTTCTTTTTTTTTCTGTTAAGCAACTGTGAAAGAAAAGATTCTGCAATGACTAGAAATGTACTGTAAATATCAGGGTTGCTAAAAGTCACAGAGAAACCTTTCAAATAATGTGAAGAGGCAATAGAAAGTGTAATACAGTGAAATTGTATTGATGCAACAATCATTAACCCTACACCTTCACTTTCATATATATTAAAGAAGCAGCTGACTGTATTTTTGTGATGTTCATTGTTTTTATCCCACCAAAACTGTTAGGCAGTTTGGCACATATACTGCATGTGAGTATACATATGCATATGTCTGCCCATCTCTGTGTTTAAGCATGTGTGTTTGGAAACATATTTAATACTTTCAGTTCTTGTTACAAATACTATTCTTCTTGATATAATGTTATTCAAATATTTTATATATGCACTCTTAAAGATCCCTTAGAGTTGCTCAATTATTTTAACTCATATTCTGCCACTTTAGCAGCTGCTAAGGTAAATAACTTTGTGTACTCACAACAAAATTTCTAAAGGCTTTCAGTGAATGAGTTAAATGTCAATCTGACTCAAATTGCTACTTTCACAGATCACTGTGAACTACTATTTGTATTCTCAGTCTTATGCAGAGAATGCTGTCATTCCTGTCTCTCAAATATTCTGTGGCATGTCCTATCCTTTATAGATGAGCCCTTGTAAAGCTAGATTGTTGCAATACCTGACTCCATTATCCATATAAACCAGCAACTCTTTGCATCATTTTTGAACAACAATGATTTCATATCCTATATACTGGACAGGCAATTTTAACTGGAAAACTGGGAAGGGGTAATGAAAGAAGTAATCAGGAAACAAGTAACTGTGAGTCATTAGGATGGTTAAGGAAAAATACACAGAAAACAAGTAACTGAAAAAGCAAGGGTGAAATAAAACAGTAATGATGATTTATAGTAAGGTACTCTGAGACATGACAGAAGTCTCAGTACACCAAAAGGAAAATCTTGTTTGCTCAAATTATTTGTTTCTTCTGTCTAATGAATGTAATTCTAATATACAAGTGATAACACTGGCATTTCTTTGAAATGTTGATTCAGTTTAATTATGAAAATCACCAAGGTATTTTCTGGCTGCTGCATCACTCCCTGTACTAAGATTAATCACATCAACATCATTCATTTAATCTTCAAAGAGGAAGCAGTTGTCCACAAAAGCCTTCAAATAGCTTCATTAGTGCAATTTTTCAGACTCAAACACTTAGCTGGCAGCATATGATTGAGAGTAAGGAAGGTCATTATATTCATCTGTTTCCTAATGTAATTTATTTATTTTTTTATGTTTCCACATAGTTTTTTTGCAGATAAGTATAAGCTCCCCATTCTTGTCCTTTGTTTTGGGCAGCTAAGCCATATGCAGCTCAAATACTGACAGAATAGTTTGTGGCTAATATGATTTACTCAGTTTATGATGGGGTGAATTCGAGACAGAATATGCTTCTCTCCTGAGCAGCACTGATTTAACATACAGATTGTTTTTGTCACCAATCACAAGCACAAAAGACCTTAAGATGTGTTTACTTAAACATGCAAACAGGGTTAAAAAGGTGAGACACAGAGCAACGTGTCTAATGTTTTCAATGACAGACTGAGACCTATTAACAATGTTTTAGAGAATAAAAGTAAGTCAAACCTCCCCGAATTATTAATATTTAATTACATGCTAAGAGCATCATCCTCTTCAGTCTCCCATGGATGCTGAAAAGACCTTCTCTTGCTTCATATTACTTTAAAACTTCTCTAGCATAACCCTGTGCTTTAAAAAAAAAAAAAAAAATACAATACACAATGTCCAATTAATTGACACTGTGGCACAGTCTGAGCAGTTTTGGTTTTGGTTTGTTTTTTTTTACTAGAGAATTGCAAACCAACATATTCACACTGAGCATGACAGCTCACTACCAAGATCACGACGACAGCCTGGCCAGATGCAATTATCTTACCTGCACAGCATTTAACACTGGAACAGCCACTGATAAAATTGTTCTCAGTCCTGTTTCTGAAAGCCAAAGCTGCCAGGTTTAGTTTTGAAGCTTTAAAACTCAAAGACTTTAATAAACTTTCTGCTAACGTATTTGCCTGCAGCTGTCACTGGCCTGTGCAAAAATCAGTCAGTCAGAAAAGGGAAAGCCTTGAGATGTCAGGCAGCACATGTAATTTTTTTCTTTTTTTTTTTAATAAACTATTTAAATGAAATATGATTTTCCCTCTCTTTAATCTTAGGTGAGGAGAGGGGGGAAAAAATCAGTTTTGTATTCAACAACAAAAAAAAAAACTTGGGCAAGAATTTACAGAAATGGATCCTTAGGCTCTGGTGAACTGCCATGATTGCAAACATGTCAATCACTCAGGGAGTACCCAAAAGAATAGAAAGATGTGTTTGAACCACAAAGGTATTTGCTTTGTTAACCACTGAATCCAGTTTAGAGACAGGAGTGTGGGATAATTCCATAGCTACAAAGCTTTATGCTTCAGCCGACACCATATCACACCTAACTATTTTCACTCCTTCCCCTGGCTTATAATCAACGCGCATGCTCTATCCTCGGTTCACAGAGCTAGCTAAAATCAATTGCTATATGAAAGCACAGCATCAAACATAGACTCCATGTGGCTCTCAATCTAACTACTCAAACAGTGTATAGATGAGGCTTTTATAATCAAGGGTCTCCTGCACAAGCAAGGATTTTCTTTGTGCTTGTACTTCAAGAAAAGAAAAAAAAAGAAAGAAAAAAAATCAATATTCTCGAAAGCAGTTCTATTAGCTAATACCCCACTTGCACTTCTTTGTAGATAAGACTTCCTCAACTCCAGTACAGGATGAAAAACATCAGCTGGTGTAATATTTATTCATGGCAAAAGAAATTAAGGCATAACACAAGATGAGCTTACATACAGGATTCAGTCTGTGAGCCTATCTATAAAACCCAATGGACTATTTTTCTCCTTGTGAGCTCTTGGGCTATAGAAGACTCATGCTGAGGGACTCCTCACTCTTGACAAGAGATTGAACAATAGTCATGGAAATCATTTCTTTTAGGGCAGAGGTCAGGGTCTGATAATGGACTAACATAGCAGGAAAGTCGCAGCAGATGGAATAGTTACCATAGCCAAAGTGACATAGGAGCCACAAGAGCCTGTCTCCGCTGGAATTTATAAGGCATTTGTCACCTGGATGTTTTAAGCTGTATTGATATTTCATCCTTAGTTCAAAGTGTTGGACTCCATACACACATACATTGCCATTCCAGTATGCCAGGACTTTCCTTGTAGGAATTGAGGCCTTTGGTGGAGGATTTTCTTAAGACAAAGAGCAAGTTTGAGGTTGGAGAACTTGCGCTTTTTAAAACCTTTCCACTAATTCCTCCCAGATCTTGTCACTGGATCTCAGTAGTATGATGTCACAGGATTTCAAGCTGTGAACAACAGAGGGAGTGACCAGGCTCATCCTGCAATTAGTCCCACTTCACTAGAATACTTAGAAACTGTTACGCAAAGTAAGCTTATTTCTGCTTCTATCTCCTCTCTGCAGGACATAGAGGGGGGGAAATTACTGTTTGAGTTCACACTTTTAAACAGGAGTCTTTAAAACAAGAAGTGCATATCCCTGGAATCATTCCAGTTCAGTAGTAAAATCAGTATGTTTCTAATAATTTATACTTAAAGGACTATAGTCCTTGGGTAACATTTAGGCTCCATCCTTCACTCCTTTTTATTCAGATAGTGCTATCCTCAGGAGTCCCAAAACTTCTTGGTCTGAATCAGGCCTTTATAGAAAGAAAATTCTTTGAACAGGTCTTGCTGTGACAAATGTGGGTATTATATGCTACGGTTCTTTACTGTTCTTCTCAAATCTCAATTTCCCTAATTACACACTACTTCTCTGAAGACTATTAATTATATAACGAGTCTAACCAAGATATATGCTGCAAGTACTGCTTCAGTTATTAGGCAAAGATATGAAAATAAAGCTAATCACAGGGATAGCATTTTCAATTACTCTGCCTCACACCATCCATTTACAAGGCATTCATTTACATCCATTGCTTTTAATTTTAACAGCAAATGAACTTTTGTAGCTAAAGTGGGAACAGATTATTGAGTAACAGGCAACATGCAGGGTGAATGAAGAATCAAGTTAGGATGTCTTTGTATCTGAAAAGTAAGAGAGAAATAATCTGTAACCCATAAGGGCAACAATGAATACAACATATTTAGATCACTGCTGAAAACAAATTGGGATTCACCCTTACAAGGGTCATGCTCTGCCTTTTTTTTGTATTAACAATACACAAGTTTTCAATCAAACTGGTACCAAGTGAAAAACCTTCTTCACAGAGCATGAAGAAGTAGAGATTCACCTTTCTGACCACCTCCTTTCCTGTCTTCTATATATCCTCATAAAATATTTACTCTGCTTCTGAATGACCACTCTGATTATCCTTAGACTCCTTTTCAGATTCCCTGATGATGTCATGGAAATGTTAAACCCATTATGCTAAGCTAGGACCTCCATCTACTGTGACCTCTTGCCACTAGCTTCTAAGGACAGCATGATACTTTTAGATAAAAGTTGGTCTTCCTTCCAGTCCCCAATAAATGGGCTGATAATACAACAGCACTTCAATCAACACCAATAAAATTCAATCAAGGCCATATAAAAAGTCCAATGCATTTTATGTTTACAATACAGTGATTAAAATTTCTATTAAAAGGCACAATTATCTTCCATTGGAAAATATGCATTTTTATAATTTCATGGGTCCACCCCACAGGTAATACATGCCATTCCTTTTCATTAAGCTATTAGAGAAGTGATTAGTGACTAGCACCTTGCTCTAATTATCTTTAATGCAGTGTTTCAAATTGATCATGCATAATGCAATTAGAAATCATAATGAAATTAATTTATATTGATTTAAGCCTTTATAAGTTGTTAATAACTATAGCCCATTACATTAATTCCTAGAAGCCAACACAGTATTTTCAATATGCTGAAATATTTCACTTTTTTTCTTCCTCGTATCTGGCACTTGGTTGGGGTATCCACAGAGAATGACTGTAGGGGACGCTGTCTGCCTAGCGGCCCCGGAGGCGGTGGACTTTCTCTGGCCATCCGTGGCCTGTCGTGGTCCCGTCCCAAGTGGGTGCCAGGGGAGCACACGGGGAGCTGGCTTTAATGTGTGAATAATGAGCGCTGTCCGGGCTGGCAGCGGCCGCACGTATTTCCATGGAGACGGAAAGACCCCCGTCAGCCGCCCAGGGGGGAAATTGAGGGAAAGGTAGCCCAAAAAGCGAGGTAAGGTGCCCGTGGCCCGGCGGCTCCCGTGGTGCTCCGCAGGGGGACCCCGCAGGAAGGGCCCGGGGCACGGTAGGTCCTGCGGAGAGGGGTAGTGCCTCGGCTCCCAGAGACTGGTATCCGGGCTAAAGCCGACACCCCGCCCGAAGAAAGGCTCCCAAATCTCTTCGCTCTTGACACTGACTTTATACCCTCCCGCCCCCATCTCCTCTCTTTTCACAAATCAAAAAAGCTCTCTTGAAGGTTATTTCCCCCCACTCCAACTTCAGCTGTGAGGGCGGCCCCCTTTTCGAAAAAAAATAGATCAAGGCAAAAAGCACCCCGAATGTGGCATGGCACGGACTAGAGAGCACTCGCAAGCGAGTGTGCTTCCAACCCCCCACCATTGTCTGACACCTTCCAGTCAGAAACGGGTAGCTCAGGGTCAAAAGTAGTTTCCCTGTGAGAAAGATGCCAGGCTATAATCAAATCTTACAGCGGGGGGTTAACAAATCATTTAATAAAACAATTTATGCTTAAGTAATATTTCTTTTAAAATAAAATCGGGTTTTGCAAATCAGGATTTGATTTGAGCGGCATGAATTCTATTATAAGTACGATTTAATCACGGGGTATTTAAAATAGACATTTCCATCTAAAATCCAATCAGAAATCAACACAGTACCTCCAGGCATTAAGATGATCATCTCCATTTTGCATTTGTAAACTGGTAGAAATAAATGTGGCTTGTGGATACCAAGAGGTCAAGTACGGCTGCTCAAATATTTTTCTTACAAAATGACGGATTTATTAGACAAATAAGTAGCCCGGCTGATGCAAAACCCCCAGTGATTGAATTTTGACGTTGAGTCAACAACAACTCGAACTACATCAGTGCTCCAAGATTTAGTTATGATGGTAGAGATTACTGAACAAATAGGAGGCAGAAATGAATACAGATTTCCTAGGATCTGCCCCTGGCACCCTCTTCTTGACATTCCCCTCCATATGCTATCCCTATTCACTGCGTATTCTAATTAAAGGACCGGGCTATGTCTTCTAATTTTACAAGAACTTTTAAATAATTAGTCTGGTGTGTGTTAAAAGGGAAAGCTTCAGACATAAGGGGATTTCAGTCCCTTTAGGATCTCTCCCCGGCTTTGCAGAAGAGTGGAAAACGCCTCTGATTTGGTTGCAGAGAGACGTGATCCCTGGTCAGGCTGCCATATACAAACACAGGCGCCCTCGGTTCATTTGCAGCCCATTCGAAGAGGGTAGTTTGGGAGGGAGGAGGGGGGGGTTGGTGTTTGGGATTTCGGTGCGAGGTTTTAATTTATAGCATGCCTGGGAAAGTCTGTCCACGGATCCCAGTCACCTGTGAAACAAGGCTGCACTGCAGTCTGCACAGCCTCCACAGCGGGGTTTTTTTCAAGCTGAACCTGCCCTCTCCCTCCTTTTCCCCTCCCTCTCACCTTTCCCCACTTCCCCATCCTACAGGTGCATGCACCTAGGAGAGTTCCCAGGTCGGCAGGAAGCTAGGCTTGTGTTGGAGAGCCTGCGTGAGCGGTGGGAAAGCGATGTTATTCTTGCTTCGTTTCTTTAGCGCTTTGGAGCGTTACTTTTACTTGCTAATCACGAAGGGGCGCTTAAATAATTGAGAGTACGTTTAAGCATAAAGCAGTCAGTTTCTAATCTTTTCAGGGGAAAAGGGACTAATCTGCACCTGCTGTGAGAGCCCTTTTTTTATTTATTCTGTATATTACTTCCACTCCAAGCTGGACCTGATGGCTCCAATTACAGTTGAGCCTTGTGGAATCCATGCCTTGCCTTTCGCAGCCCCTTTCTCTGCTCTCCTCTTCTCCACAGGTATAAACTTTTCCTTGAAAGAGAAGGAGTAGGGGGGAGGGAATTTTAGCAGACACCATTTAGCTGAGTGGTTTGTTTGGTGGGGTTTTTTTTCTTTTTCAAGATAAATTCTTCAGAATTCCCCAGATCTCCAAATCTGCCTTCTTTCTACTGCCTCGACCGTACCGCATGCATATTTGTAAGGGGGGGGGGGGGGGTGGGGGAAGAGAAAGAGAGAAGCATACAGTAGCTGCCACCATGATCTGGATTATATTTTTAAATAGGGAGGATGGATTTTCTCCTATTTAGTATTTGGGAATAAATTGTTTAACAAACCTTTCTCCTGCTCCTTATTTTCGCTGATGAGTTTTTACACTCGGTAGAGGCTTCTCAGAGTATTGCCAAAGTTAATTCCAGATTTATATTTCTGTAACCTACTTAGGATGCAAAAAGAAAAAAAAAAAATCCTGTCAAATTAAAGTGAGTCCTCCTGTCTTGCCTGCTCCCAGCAAATAACTTGCAGCACCTAATAAATCCAGATGGAGTTCCTCATATAGCCCAGTGCAGAAATAATTATTGTCCTGGCTTGTTTCATGTCAGAGGCCTCTTCGGCTCATCTGTCATGAAACCAATTTCACTTTATTTACATCCATTTGCTAGTTTAATTACTGTGCTGATGAATAGCCTGAAGGAATTAAGTTACGAGTCTTTGGAAACCTAAAACGACAGATATATGGGTTACCTTTTAAATGGAGGAAGAAAATGATGGGTGGCGTGTGCACCAAAATTTAAAGGTAATAAGAGCCTTTCCCTTGCTAGGTGGAAATGCAGAACCAACCGACCCAGCCCATGCATTTACCTCTATCTTGATGTAAAGTATAGATTAGAAAGGCTTGAGTATTTTTTGCAAGTTAAACACAATCTGTATTAAAGCAAAGGTTCCAGAAGATGGGTGACAGCTTTAGATCGAAGCACAGAATGCATTCACTATTTTTCCAGCCATAGGAAGGGGGAAAAAGGTCGGGGAGGGGGGGAAAGGGAAGTCTATCTTAAAAGGCAGTCTCCAACTCAGCCTATGCACTGTAGCATACATTCCAGAAATTCTCAAGCACTTCTTGCCTCCGACTTGTCTCTCCGTGATGCACTGTACCAACAGAGGGAATTGCAACCAACTAAAGGACCTTGTGCTCTTTATCTAAGCCTATAAAAAGCAGAATTTCTCCCTGTGTTCCGTGTCCCAGATGAAGCCCATGTCCTTCCAAGTGTTTCTCAGACACTTCCAGTACATAAGTGCATGCCTCTTGGCCTGGAGGTCGGGGTGGGGAATCTGCCCAGTCCACCCACATTCTCCTTATGAAAGGACTATGCTGCTGGGTCCTGGCTCACCAAAATTGTCCTCTCCTGCCCCTCCTCCACCACACAAGAACTTTTCTGAGCTGCTTTAGCACTTCAGAATAACCTAGAATTTCAAAACTTCATGTGGAATGTGCCTGAGCAAAACGTTAAAAAAAAAAAGAAAAGGGTCAACACCACCACAAACCCAAACCACAACAGTCTCGGAATTAGGCTAGGGGGCTTGACAGACCAGGATGTGCCCCGGCATGTCACCTATGGACTGGCCAAGAGGCTCCAGGAGAATTTCATGAGAGCATGTTCATTCTAACCCTGAAGAGAAATCCCCCCAAAACAACCCATCTTCCAAGCACAGAGCAGAAGCTTGACTCGAGAGCCCGTGCATCTTCTCAAATGCTAAGCTTTGGCATTGAGTACATCAGGACATCTTTGTTTGCCTGAACTGCAGAAGTCTGAGTGGGCACTCCGGGTCCACTTTGAGAGCTGAGTGAAAAATTCATGTACTGCTCTCTTATCCAGAATACTCCTCATATTTTTGTGGATCTCGCAGGTTTAGCCGCTGTGGGACAAACTTCCCATGAAGAAGTGGCATGCTGCAATAGGGCACGTGTCAAAGTGGTAAGGACAATCAGAGTTCTACATGTGTGTAGGGGAGGTGATCCTTGGCCCGCTAGAAAAAGTCTTCCCTTCAGACACATCCTCCTCAAGAAGGAGGCTGAAGGGGGGGACAGAGATCCCCTTTGTCATGAAAGTCGAGCAGCACTTTATACCCAAATCCTTTGCCGGGGGAAACGTGACATATTTTTCCCCTTCTCCCTCAAATCTTGCTATCGGCTGATCTGAGCTGGTTACACCAGAGTGTAAAAGAGAGGATCAAAAGAGAGTTACAGCTGTGTGTCCGAGGTACTCCGGGTCTTTATAGCTGAGAGAAATGAAAGGAGAAAGTATACAGCAAAATAGGGTGGGGTATTAAAAGCTCCCTTCCACTCCCCCTCCCCCCGCCTCTCTCCTCTTCCTTCTCTCCCTCTTTGATTAATAGATCCATGTGGCTAACGGCCTGACATATGGTGTGCGAAGCAGCTTGAGATGGTACCTCAGGCATACCCTGCGGCCATTAACATATTACAGGCTTCTGTGCAGACAGCCAGCCCTCTCCCCGCGCCCCGCGGCCCCGCCGGAGCTCTCCGCGGTGCTGAAGCGCCCCCGCGGAGCCCCCACCCCCCAGCTCCTCCTGCGCGCAGCCCCCTGCTCTGCCTGCGCTCATTCGCCTGCTCCGACTGCGCGCATCCTGCAGCTCTTCCTGCGCGCAAGCGTGCCAGCCCGCGCCGCAGCTTCTCCGCCGTGAGAAGAGTTCAAAAAGCAGGCGTGCCAGCACAGACATGGATTTGAAAGTCCTGCGCCGCTTTCAAGCCACATCAACATCACTACTAGTCCCTAAAATGGGGATTTCTCTCCCATCTCTCTTCTTCTTCTTCTTCTTTTTTTTTTTTTTTTAAACTCTAATTAATAAAACCTGCGTTACAAAGAACACAAAAATTGCCGTGTGTGGAAACCGGCTGTGTTCAAACTGCAGTGCCAGTCTGCAGAGCAGAAAAGACAGGTTTCTGCCAATAACCCCAAAGTTAGGAAACTCGCAGCTGTAGCACATGGCAGAGATTTGTTTAATCCATTTCAAGGGTTCTGACAGAAACATAAATCACTCCCTCTGCTTTGCCGTTTAGTCTCCTGTAGACAACTGCCCTAGCTCTTTTGAACTTTGTTCTGGGTGTTTTGTCGGGAAATAACTGCTAACACTAGATTAGTTTCAGGTAGCTTCATCTTCTGATTTCAGGAAAATAGTGTTAATAAGGAGCTTTGATGTTGTTTTACTTTCAGACTGTATGCCTTAAGGGCAGAAAAAAACGCATAAAGGTAGCCGGGAAAGTAAATTGCCAGAAGCGAAGAGCCACCCTCCCTTTCAAAATCCTGTAAGTACTCCTCTCTCCCACATCAAACTGATCCTATGCAGAGCAGCGCTGCTCGATTTGAGATTTCTCCTGGCTTTTGCAAACATCTCTCATCTCAATGCACACACGACAATGTGTGAGCCTGTGTTTATGTGTGCGTGCTCTGGTATTAACAGTCGTTAGGGAAACTGGAGATTATAGAGGGAAATACAATAGGCTCGTTGCAATAACTGCTTATATTATTTTTTTCATTATTGTATTATTTTTGTTTTCCCTAATAATAATGTAAAATCCCGGGGTGGGGTGGAAGAACCCCGATACAAGGTGAGTAGAAAAATGTAGACCTCCACCATGCCAAAGCAGCCCAGACTAAAAGTTTCGAGTACTGTACATTTGGGGTCTCTCTATCTATTCTGCCAGTAGCCTCCTCTGTTCTTTCAGGAGCCCAGCACATCAGCATGGCATATTTCCTCTCACACAATCAATACATTTTACATAACACGAGTGTCTCTCACACACTCGCTCTTCTCATACTCTCTTTTTGTTTGCCTTTCCGCAGGAGGACGAGGTTTCTACACGGAGCTTTTAAAAAATTAGTGCCGACTATGTAGAATCTCAAAAGCAAGCCATGCGCGGTAGCTGGTGCTAGTCACCGCTTCCTCAGGTCAGGAATTTCGCTGGAGCCCACCGCCACAGCAATCTCTCAAGCATGCGGTTCGGTTTCAGACAGACACAGCTTGCCTCTTTCCAGTCTCTCCTCTTTCACCCCCACCCTCCCACCCCCTTCTATTCTTCTTACAGCAGTGCTTTAATAAAGTCACATAAGTGATTGAAATTAACATAAATCATTATTAGTTATTAGGATTTGCTCTAAATTACTCTGTGAATATAACACCAAACCCCATCTGCCACTCCTGCTCTAGCAGCAATAGATTGCAGATAAAATAAATGTCCTTACCCCATTAGAATGTTCCTGTCTCTGTAGCCAAAAGCCAAACAAAAGCAATAAATACAGAGCTTTTTTCTCTCCACTATTCAGCTGTGACTGTTTTCATCAGCTCTTCCTCTAGAAAAGCTCGATAGCTGCCTGAAAATATTGCATTTTATATCACCAAAGGGCGATTAATATTGCATTAACTGTATTTAACATTTTTTAAGCGCGAGTAATCTGAAATGAGTAAGTTTCTGTTACTAAATACAGGGGATGTCAGAGCTGGTGAAAACAGCTTAAAATATCTGTATAAACAGATTATTTGTTTCATAGTTTGTATTTTTATAATGTTATGGTATAGTGTACTGTGTTTGAAGTAGAAGAAGCCATGCTAATGGTCTGTTTAAAGTATTCTGACACTGTCTGGAGACATCCAAGTCTCTGCCTTCATTAAATGTTTATTGTCAACACTTCAGTGAAAAAAGTCTTGTGTAAGTGAATTTCCACTGCTGGATGCTGTCAACACTTTGTTTTATTCTGATACGCGTGTACAAAAGTTTGTATACATTATGCTGAAGTGAAGAGAGGCAGAGATTTAGTGAGCTATAATTAGTTACCAGCAAACTTTTGTTAGAAATTCGGTTTACATAATGACCATAATCAAGGGCTAAGTCAGGTATATCCATGCCTTGTCTTTACACGCAGGCTGTAAAAAGATGTATTCACGTTGACACGGTTTCCTTTGCAAGGAATATATTTCTTTAAAATAAAATTTTAAACAAAACAAACAAACAAAAAATCCAGACCCCCCAGCTTTTGCATATTTTAGCTCTGTCTTACACTTTTAAGCTGCTTTCTTTTTTCCAGGCGATGGATGCGCACATCCCTCTCTTCACCCCGGTGTTTGCAGCAGGAGCCGTGCGCCCGGGCCTCCTGCTGTCGAGTCCGGGCCGGGGGCGGCTTGTCCCCGCACCGAGAGTACCCCCGTGAGGCATCCTCTGCCAGAGGGAGGGCCACTCCACCTCCCCAACCAAGGAGGCTAATTTGAGACTTTTATGTCTCGCTTGCGAGAATCGATGGGAAGCTAAAATTTGTCTTCAAGTACCAGAGCAGTACGTCTTTTTTTTTTTTTTTTTTTTAATCCTTTATTTAAGTTTTACAGAAGGCCCTTTAAATACTTCAGTCCTTGGCGTGATTAACGCCCTGTGACACCAGATTTTTCTAAAGTAATTTCACACTCTCTTCCCGATTTTTTAATTTTTTAGAAAGAGGTGTTTAACAACTTTTCCTCCGGAGTTAGAGATGCTTTGGCACACTGAGGTGAGCAGGATGAAGGAGTTAAAATGCAGTTCAAAGGAGGACTCCCGCTTTCCCCAGAGGGGCTGTGACTCCGCGGAAATCCAGAGACCAATTTGGGAAGCAGATTTTGCATGCACAGCTGCCCCTTGACGATCAACCACGGCAGACTCCCGGGCAGGGTTTCGCTGGTGACATGCCCACAAATCCGCACCAGTGCAATTCACCGGGCTCCTCGGGGCCGTCTGCCCGCGGAAACTCCGCACTGAGTTTGCCTTAAAGTTACGTTTTAAACCAGCAGGAGCAAAGCAATCCTGTTGGTGGCTTCTAGGGGGCGGGGGATGGTGTACTGGGGAGGGAGTGAGCATCTCGCAGCCTCCTCTGCACCCCGCGGAAGCAGTTCCCGAGCAGGAGCTACAGTGGTGGCCCCGCACCGATTGCCGCTTCTGTCGGCAGTGGGAGGCAAAGGCAGGAAGTGCGCAGCAATGCCCGCGGGTCCCCGCCTAGCCCTCCTTGCTCCTGCCTGTTCCCGGCTGTTGTTTCTCTGCCCGACTGCGGGGCTGGGGCCCGCCAGGACAAGAGCCACTTTCTGCTCTTGCTGCTTCTTCAAAGATTTATATGTGACATCTTATTTTAAATTAACTTTTGAGCCCTGGATTTCATTCATCCATCCACGCAGCCACCCACCCACCGCCTGTCTCTGTCTCTTGCTATGATGAAAAAAGATTTGCTTGCAGTTTACCACTATCGGTCCCATCTCTGGGACCTATATATTCAGCTGACCTATATATTCATCTACTGCTTTTCTCCCAAACTGAGCCTCCTTCAGGTGCGAAGGGGTTGCAAAGGAGGAAAAAGAAAATGCTTTCCAAAAGCGGAAGGGGAAGGAATGAAGGAGGGGTAGGGAGGAGAAGGGGGGGAGGGGGGGTTAGCTCGTGCAGCACGCCTCCCATCAAGCTGTCTTGACAACAATTACTAAAGTTTTTAATTAGCCTCTTGTTATAATTCATTTTATTAATTTTCTAAATCTCAGTCCATGAATTATTAACGGCGGCTCCGTAATTGTGTTTGCAGGGGCGGACGTGGCGGCGGCGGCCCCGCCGAGCTGTGCCGCGGCTCTCCCTGCGTGGGTCCTCTCCGCGCCCCGGCTGGGGCAGCGACCGGGGTGGCAGCGGGGCCCCCGCCTTTTATCAACTCCTAAATAACGTAATTACCCATAATCAGACCCTCGTCTGGCAGGTGGAAACAGGTTCCCAAGCGGATTGGAATTCTGCTGCTGATCTTTTAAAAATCAATTAGGCTTTTCCTCCGCTTTGGAATCAGCAGGTAAATATAATAAAGCTTTAAAAGGAAAAAAAAAAATACCGCCGGCTGAAAAGCGAGACATAAATAACTGGAGGGATTTAAAATCGTTTGGGAAATGCCAGAATAACACAGGGCAGCAGCGGCGGTACCAAGCTTTATGCTCTCGAGTCCGTCAGAGTTAAAATAATTATCTTTCGACAAATCTATCTCTCTTCGGAGGAAAGGGGTGACACAGGGAGGCGGGGAAGGAGGCACCGAAACCATAAAATCCGTGCTTGCAGGACACTTCGTTCTTTTTCTGGGGAGCCTTTTTACTTGTTGAACCAGGAGCGAATTAGGCTTAATATCACAGGAGAGTAAAAATCAATACGAGCGTGACAGTGGGTGTCTGTTATTCGCTTATGATGGCCTAATCTGAGTTGAAAGCAATCGCAGAGCAAGTGTTAAGCAGAAATTCTGGGATTCCGCACGGGTTTTGCGGCTTTAGGACTAGAAAATAACATCAGGAGAGAGGCGAGATACCTCGGGCGTGGAAAGAAAGACCATTCAGGGGACTGCAGTCCCGAAGCCTCCTCGGCCAGGGTCACAGATCCTGAACTGGCTGAAGTTCAGAAGCCATCAGAAGTGGTCATCATACAGCGGTCTCAGCCTGTATCACAAAGGGAAGGGGGAAATCTACAATTTTTTGGTCAAAACTTGCACTCTGTATACAGGAAGTTGCACACCGTTGGGGAATAAATGCAAATATATATTTTACCTCTTTGTCTTTATTACTTCCTCTCCTCCCTCCCCCCCCTTCCAGTGTAGAACAGATATTAGTCCTTTATAAACACAAATGTAAACAATGTTCTTTCTCTCTCTCTCTTCCTCTCTCTCTCTTTGTCTTTCACTCTCTTTCATTCCCTCTCTCTCTCTCCCTCTCTCTTTCTTTTGATATTTTTAGTGAGGCATTTATTCAAAGAGCTTCATGAGTACTTCCTGGCTTTATGAACTATTCAGATTTATCCAACGGCAAAGAGGACATTCCGGTTTTGCACAGTTTCCTACCATGACAATTAGGAAACTCTGCAAAGCTTTTATTTTTACCATCTGTTTTATTAACATATTTTTTTTCCTTTGTATTTGATAAGGATTGTGCTTATTACAAACCAAACTCCTTAACTTCTCAATACATACATCGGTCATTACTGTATAATACAAATGTGGTATCGCTTGCAACATTTCAATGATTTGGGGCAGATGGAGGGGGGGGGGGAAGGGAAAGAAAAAAAAAACATTTATAATTATTTTTATTTGTTCATTCCTGACTCTCCAAAAATGATATCCGGTAATACTTTTGTATAAAATAATATTTTTACAAATGCATTTATTAAAAATTCTGATGACATTTCAAGTCAATAACAACAGAAACAAAGTCAGTTTCCAGTGGACGAGATCTATGTGTTTTGGTTTGTTTGTTTTGTTTTTAAAATACCTTTAGTGCTTATAGTCTAACATCAGTAGTTGTTTAAAATCACAGCTTTTTGAACGTATTGTTAGTTTCTGAACATCACGTGTCTTGGTTCACAGATTTACCGGCAAAATTAAAAAGATTTGGCTAAAATATGTCTACAGAAGAAAAAATCCCAGCTATTAACTCTTTACATTTGGCATCTGATCTAGTCACAGGTCATCAGAAAATAGAAAGAGGTTCTTTGATCAGTTGAAGCAGTAGGTGGCATCCTATACGTTCCTAATGAACAATTGCATTTACAACATCAGGAGAGATCAGTTTAGGATTTTCATATTTATTAACCCAAAACAAAAATAAAGTATCTTGTTACATAATTAAGTGCAATTAGGCCAGTCGGAACAACATACAAACCTGAAACCACCCAAACTTTTCTTCTTTATACATATTTTGTAGGTGCATAATCCTTTCCAGCAAACTGAAAAGAAATACTTCGGAAGTCCTTCTTAAAATTTTACTTTGATTTTATATTCTGCAGTTATAGAATAAACTTCAAGAAACACACGCAGCTAATATATAGTTAATTTTATTCAGAGCACCGATTTTCACATAAGAGCTATCTCAAAGTAATGATTTCTGGATTTAGCAGAAAAATACATCTCTCACTATTTTCTTTTTGGTAGAATTAGTTTTATCATCTAACGGCCGTAACTTGAATTTACCAGCAGTGTCTCGGAAATAATTTTTTTCTTCCTGCTTTTATTTTTTTTTTCCTTTTAAAATGCACCCAATAATAGTAACTATTCTGTTTCCACGTTTGTTTTATTTGTAAGTATGCTGGGACGGATCTCCCTGTTGTATTTTGGCGTACAGAAATATTTCTGACAGAAATAAAAGTCATAAGGACAACCAAGGAGAAAGCTCAGCAAACATACATGGACAGGTAGATTATTCAGTGAGACAGTTCAGGATCCACATGTGGTTGCAGTTTGTAGCTTTTCTTTTTTTCTTTTTCTTTTTTTTTTTTTTTTTTAATCCTGTGCATTAAAGAAAATATTTACAATCCTCTTTTTTCATCTTTTTTTTCCCCCCCTCTTTTTTTTTTTGTCTTTTAAATCTAAATACAAGAACGTGACAAGAATGTTTGTGTTTTCAGTGAAAACAGGCAGTTAAACTGTGAAATTACACCACCCACAAAAGATTCTACCAGAAGCTAGTCTATTTAGTGCCCAGTTTCAAAATGCATAGAATGTTTGCGCTGCAAACAATGATACACAAAATAATATTAATAATAATAAAATAAATAGATAAATAAATAGATAAATAAATAAGCTAATAATATCGAGACTTTTTCATGGATCTTTCTATGCTGTGTAGTTTTTTTTCTTTTAATTCTTACCCCCCCCCTTTTTTTTCCCATGCATAATTTCAGTCTATTGTGTGTTTTGATTTAAACGGAATGATATTTGCTTTTCATAGAGAATCCTTGTTACTTGAAAGCCTCAGTAGTCGCTCAGTATCAGCCAGAGTCAGCAATGGCTTCTACACGTAGCTGGTGACTTTGCCTAATGAGCTCTGATAATTTTCCTTCCCCCCCCCCAATCCATGAGACATAAAATGCACCTTGATGATTATCAGCATCGTTATTATGGAATAACATCATCGCTTCCAACCCGGGAGCCTGTGATAGTGCAAATTGAACCCCCCCACACACACTCCCGCTCAAAAAAAACCCCATCCTCTACCTAGCGTTTATTTACAATAAACGACTTTGAAGCCCACATGGTTGTTTTGCCTGTTTGTTCCCAGCATGCAAACCCCTCAGAAACAAATGTCGTTTCAAACCCCGCACTGGTAGATTTCCTTTTCCTACCGGGTTCAATCGCCCCCAGCCCTTGGAGAAAACCAAGGCGGGACCCTTTTCCCACCGCAGCTAAATCCAGCAGATCTGGTATGGATGCCGGGGGGCATGAGGTGGTGAGCAGTGGGGGAGGGAAGGGAGAGAGGACGTATTTAAGCACGAGCCTTAATGAATCTGAACATCCTCTTTCGGAAAGCATCCCCGCTCTGGCAGGCTTGGTATCTGTCTCCAGACACATCTCTGCAGAGGCAGGGAACTGTCTTTAGACACAGATGTAAAGGCAAACCACCCAGGCGAGGGAAGAGAAATAAAGGGGCTACGGAGTACTTTTTTGTTTGTTTTGCTGAAGTTAGTTAGGATTATTGAGGCAAGAGCCGAGAGGGAAAAGACCGCTGCCGAGCCTCAGGAGGTTTGGCTGCCCCGCTGGGCTGCCTGCCCCTGCCCCTGCCCCTGCCCCGGCCCTGCTCGCAACATTTCCCCGGCACAGAGAAGACCCATCGTCAAAGCCTCGTGAAGAAGTGCATTTGAGGGAAAAATAAAAGCAAACAAAACCCCCACCCCCAAACAACTACTAAAACCCAACCACCAGCAACAAAACAAAAAAGCCCAACCCCAAAAACCAAAACACAAAAAAAAAAAATCAGCAAAAAATCCAAACAGATCCTCAACCAAACAAAAAAACTCCAACCAACACAAACAAAAAAAGCCAACCCAAAACACACAGAAAACACAAAAGAAAAATAAAACCCAAACCTAAGCCAACTAAAGAAAAAGAGCCCCCACACCAAGCCACCGCCATCCTTATTCATTAGCTAGCCAGAGAAAAGAAAGAAAGAAGACCAGAAAGTAATGAAAAGAGACCCAAACCAAACGTAGCATCATCACCGATAGTTTCGCCTTCCATATTTGTTGGTCGGGTTTGTTTTCCTTCGGAAAGTTGTGACTTAAGTATCTCGGTTTGTGGTTGTTGCTGTCACGGCATTTATTGGTGTGTGTTTGTGTGTGTTTACGCTTTAAGTTGCTCTTTCTCCCGCTTTCTGTGGGGGGGCCGGGGGGGGGGGGGGAGGGACGGACAGAGGTGGGACTGGGGCCGCAGAATTGACCCATGCGGGTTTCTAGACTGTTTTTACCTCCTCTCCTCCTTCTTCTAGTTGGTGTCCCGGTGTCTTTTTTGTTTTAATAATTGATAGAGTACACCCCACCCCCCCTCCCCACGCACGCCCCCCTTCCCCTGTCATCGAGTAGTTCACGTTTCATTTCTACAGCGTCCCTTGGTCCCCAGGAGCTTCTCACGGCGTCTCGGGCGACTGCGGTGGTGCATAGGCGTCCCCCGCGGCCCCGGCCCGGCCCCCCTCGGTGCCCCCGGTGCCCGGGCCGCCCCTCCCGCCCACTCCTAGTAGGTGGCGGAAAATTTCATCCGTTTCTGCTTCTGTCTCTGGTTGCAAAACCAAACCCGCACCACGTTCTTTTTGAGGTCCAATTTCTCAGCGATGGCGGCGATCTTCTCAGAGGAAGGCCGGGGCTGGACGGCGAAGTAAGCCTCCAGGGAACGCTTCTCTGGAGCGGCGATGGAAGTCCTCTTGCGCTTCTTCTCGCCCCCGTTGAAGAGCTCGGGTTTGTTCATTTTTTCCCGCTGGGCACCCTCGGCCTCCTCCAGCCAGGCCTGCAGGATGGGTTTGAGGGCAATCATGTTGTTGTGGGAGAGGGTGAGAGACTCGAAGCGGCAGATGGTGCTCTGGCTGAGGGAGCCCACCCCCGGGATCTTCAGGTTGGCCAATGCCGAGCCCACGTCGGCCTGGGTCACCCCCAACTTGATGCGGCGCTGCTTGAAGCGCTCGGCGAAGGCCTCCAGCTCCCGCGGGTCCGTGTCCGAGTCGCAGATGGAGGCCAAGCCAGCTGCCCCTACCACCGCCGCCGCCGAGGCCACCTGCCCCGCTGCCCCGTGGTGAGCGGCCACCAGCCCCGGGTGCGGCAGCCCCGACGGCATGTTCATGGCGGCCGGGTGCGAGAGGTGGCCCAGGCCGTGCATGTGCGAGTGCGGGTGGGCCGAGGTGGAGATGAGGCCGCCGCCGCCCCCGCCGCCGCCGGCCCCGCCGCTGCCGGCCCCGGCACCGCCGCCACCCGCCCCGTCGTGGCCAGCGCTGCCGCCGCTGCCGCCGCCTCCTCCGCCGGGCATGAGCGCTAGCGATGGGGAGGTGATGTGGTCGAGGAGGTCTCCGGGCTCCAGCGCCTGGTGGTGGTGGTGATGGTGGTGGTGGTGGTGCGCCAGGGGCACAGTGGAGGTGGAGGTGCAGGGCACGCTGTTCATGGTGTGGTAGGTGGCGTCCGGCTTGAAGGGGTGACTTTTACCCTGCGAAACGGCAATGTCGACGGCGGCCAGAGCCTCGGCCCGCGCCAGCAGGGTCTCATCGAGGCTGGCGAAGATATTGCTCTGCAGCTGCAAGGGACACAAAAAAGAGCGGGGTGCGGGAGGAGGAGGACAGGGGTCAGCCGCGGAGAGGGCAGAGACAGCGCGGAAAGGGAAGGGGACGTTGGGGTTACGGGAGCGCCGTAGGGAAGGAGGGGGGAAAGTTGAAAGAGGGGAGCCCGGGCGGGGACAGAGAGGCGGGCAAAGTTGGGGTGAGCGTGCAGGGGAGGGGGCAGATAGCAGCAGTATGCGCATGTAAAGGGGTACGGGGTGGGGGAAACACAGTGTAGCAGGAGACAGCACAGGGAAGTGAGGGGAAATAAGGGATGGGGTAGAGTAATTGGGGGGAAAGCGATGAGGGGGAGAAAAAGAGGCAAAGCAGCAGCGAAGGGTAGGGCAGGAAGCCGAGGTGGGGGTTGTGAAACAGAGAGGAAGAGGGCGTGAAGGAAGCAAATAAATGAAAATTTAAAAAAAAAAAAAAGAAAAAAGAAAAAGGAGGGGGAGAGAATAAAAAAGACAGGAGAAAGAAGAAATGGATCTGTAACTCTCAGCTGGGGAATTGTGTCAAACACAAGAGCACATAAAGCACATTTCCTTTCAGAGGCCGAGTCATAAAAATTAATACAGAAAGTGGATGAAGTCGGAGACGCGTGTGAACACCGCTTTCAAAAAAGATCACAGGCGCTCAGATGATTGCAGAGGACGACATGAAAAAAACATTAAGCGCCGCTTGTCAAAATGTGCCTCGCAGCGGTTTTTTTATTAATGCACATACACATACATGCAGTATACAGGAAAGTGAGAGAGAGAGAAAAAAAGGAAGAGTGTATGCCTGTGTGTGAGAAAGAGGGGGGAAAAAAAAAGAAAGAAAGAAAGAGGAGAGCTGCAGCTGCATGTCCCTTACCGGTGGAGTTGGTAGACATGCTCTTCTTATTGCTTCCGAACTGGAGTGTAGAGAGGGGTATTTGTGCTCAGGTAGGGTGGGATGCATGGCAAAATGCGGCTGCTTGCTGTTCATAGACATCATCTTGAAGGCTTGGCATGTAAATCCACAAACACTCCTAAAGTCGGGAGAAAAGTGCTCTCCGTGCGTTCTCTTCCCGCCGGCGTCGGATAGCGGTGGCGGAGCCGGTGGCTGCGGTGCCGCAGCGGACCCTGCCCCCGCCGCCGCCGCTTCCACGGTGGCTGGGGCTGGGCTAGGTGGGTGGGTGAGAGGGCGGCGAGGCTCCCTCCGGCCTCCGCCGTCTCACTCCTCTGCCTGCCGCTGCCCGGCGCCGGGCGCGCTGCGCTGCGCTCTGCCCGCACCTGAGCCCCGCATCCCGTGGCTACCGCCGGGCGGGCTCTCGCGAGAGCGCGGCGGCTCCGGCTTTGACAGGCATCAGCTGTCTCCCCCCCTTCCTCCTCCTCCTCCTCTCTTTCCTCCTCCTTCTCCTCCTCCTCCTTTTCCTCCCGCCGCCCCCGGTCCCTGCCTCCCTGCGCCTTGTTGCATCTCCCGCAGCCCTTGCCCGTCTCGCCGGGGCGGCGGCGGCGGGGACGCTCTTATAGCGAGAGGCGCCGAGGACCGGGCGGCTGCGGCACCTGTGGCTGCCACACGTGCGCGCTGCGCGGCCGCCGGCGCGGCCCAGGGCGCCCCGACGGGGAGGGGATGGGCAGCGGGGCGCCGGGGCAGTGGGCGCCTCTGGGGCGGGGCCGGCCCGGCCGGGGCGCAGCCAGGAGGCCTTTTTCCCTGCTCTCGGAGGGGAGCTGGCAAGCGGCCCGGCCCGGCCCTCGGCACCGGAACGCCAAGGTGCGCTGACCCGGCAGCACCAGGCAGGAAAAAGCGAGTCCGCGCCGAGGGCCCTCACGGCAGAAAGGGACGTCCTCTAGCCGCGCCCGGCTACTTTTGGTCATTATACAGAGGCTCCTCGGGAAGAATCAAGGTGTCAGACACTTGTTTGAAGTACTCAGAGGCTACCGACTTCCACACGATTTCATTTCGCCCTACTCTGTGTAGTTTAGCTGGAAATACTACTGTGCCAGCCACCGCTGGTGACAGTCGCTTCTCCCCCGAGGAGCGTGTGTATGACTTCTGCCGTGACTGCCCAGCCAGCCCTCGCTCCTTCGCCGTGGGGAAATCCCAAGTTTCATGCAGAATGCGCTCATACACAGAATACATTTTCTTTTTTTTCTTTTCTTCTCTTCTCTTTTCTTTTCTTTTCTTTTCCTTTTCTTTTCTTTTCTTTTCTTTTCTTTTCTTTTCTTTTCTTTTCTTTTCTTTTCTTTTCTTTTCTTTTCTTTTCTTTTCTTTTCTTTTCTTTTCTTTTCTTTTCTTTTCTTTTCTTTTCTTTTCTTTTCTTTTTTCTCCTTTCCTTTCCTTTCCTTTCCTTTCCTTTCCTTTCCTTTCCTTTCCTTTCCTTTCCTTTCCTTTCCTTTCCTTTCCTTTCCTTTCCTTTCCTTTCCTTTCCTTTCCTTTCCTTTCCTTTCCTTTCCTTTCCTTTCCTTTCCTTTCCTTTCCTTTCCTTTCCTTTCCTTTCCTTTCCTTTCCTTTCCTTTCCTTTCCTTTCTTTTCTTTTCTTTTCTTTTCTTTTCTTTTCCTCTATTTGTGGGCCTCTTTCTTGCTCTCTGTATTTCTCTCTCTTTTTCTCTTTGTTGTATTGGGAAATTTGGGGGTACTTTCTGTCTCTTTATGTCTGTTTTACTCCTCTCTCTCTTCACTGTAGTTTATTTCTTGAATTCTCTTTCATTTGAATGAAATGGTTAAGGATTGACACCAGGGTTAATAACGTACGGTTGATTTTATGAGTGATTCGGGATTTCTGTCCCGGTTTAGAGCAGATTTTTTGTTTGTTTGTTTTTAGCTGCCTATAAAGTTGGAGATAACTGACAAAGGACTGTACCTGCTGCTGTGCATGAGAGGTAAAGGCGACTCTCTAGGGAAAGCCCCTCGGTGAATCGTGTCCCCTGGGGCATGCTGTAGTCGTCCCTCGCTGACGGACCAGCTGCTACCCTGTGTGTTTCAGCAGGGCTGCAGGCGGGCAGGCAGCGGGGAGCGGCAGCGGAGTGTTTGGATCAGGGGTAGAACAGCCTCGGAAGGCATCGGAATTGCTCTTTCTCCCGCACGCCGAAAGGCCACTCAAGCACATGCAGGCACACATACGCAGCATACACCGCAAACCCAAGTAAAGACCACATTTGTCTTCATAAGCCCTTCCTCAGTTCCCCATCCAGTCCGAGAGGAAGGAAGGAACGACTGCCAATTACTCGTGCGAATGGGAGCCAGGTCTCCATCCATTACCGCGTCCCCTGAGGTGGCGGAATGCAACTTCATCTCTGAGGAGATGAACTTGAAAATGAAAGACACCGGTCTGAAGCGGACTTTGTCTCTACTTATATATGGAAATCACTGCATCAGAATAGCCAAAGCATACTTTCTGTGGATTTCTTTCTCTTTTTTTGTTCCTTTTGTTTGTTTGAGTTTGGGGGAGGGAAAAAAAACAAACCCCAACAACACAAGAAACGGCATATGACTTATTCTATCTCATTCTAAGCTACCATGTCTTGTAAGCAGAAAGCCTCTTGGGGAAGGGATGGAGAGGAGGAGGAAAGTGGGAGAAACTAGCGGGTTTTGCCAAGCTGCTGAGAAGGGACCAGCTCCAGAAGAAAGGCCCGAGCAGCCTGCCTTTCCCCGTCAGCGGCGAAAAGCCAGCCAGAGGCACGCACCGCGGGACTACTTGGCTGGTGCTGGAGGGGGAGACGAGGTGGAAATCCGGGCTCACTTCCTCGCCCTGTGCAGGAAGGCGTGGGATATGCTCCACCTGGGACGAGTAGGTGTTTGTCCGCTCCCCTCTGCGTGGCCCCTGTTTCCCAGGACTCTGTCAGGCCAAGTTCATCAGGTTTCCCTAAGAGAAACGCTGAGATCAAAGGAAAAATGTGCAAGCAGCGACAAAGGCGTTCGCGGTGAGGTGGGCTGTGGATTTCTAGGCTAAGTGGTGACCTGCCTTCTTCCTCACATGCCACCGGGCTTGCGGCCGGGGTCTCCAACCTGTGAGCTATCAGGGCCCGGGGCGTGTCTACACGAGTGCGAGCCAGCCCAGGTACTTCTTGGCCAGAAGGACATGAACCCCCTCCGGCACTTCTAAACTGACCCTTGTTTTTTCAGCCAGAAAGACACTTTCCTGTTCCACCTCAAGTGCCAGCCGTAAGGCTGAAGAGGTGAGGACCTCTAGATGTTCTAAGGGCCTTCTGTCTCACCTCCCTGGCGTCTTCTGGAGGCAGAGATGGGGATGGGCATGGTGTCTCTACAGCTCGCAGGACTCTGGATTCTCCTTGATTTGGCAAACAAGGGGGTGACGTAGTCCGCCGGACTGGAGAGACACCCTCTGCTAGGTGCTCCTCGTTCCCTCATTCAAACAGACTGGGATGCGGCCACAGCACCAGCCCTAATGTCGGAGACGGCTGCGTTGGGTGGCAAATAGCCTGCAGTCCCCGGGGAGGCTCCAGGCTTCTGGCGGCTCTTGAGGTACTGAGGTATGGAGTCGGAGCCAACTTTTCCCTCTGTCTGATCATTCAGAGGTGTGAAGAAGAGATGATTTTTCCTTTAGGCACCGTTTGGTCTGTCACTTATCAAACTCGAGAGGAAAAACTTTCCTTTTCAATCTTTAGGATTTTTTTTTTTTAAAGAGGGGAAGTGCTGACTAAAACAACGCTCAATCTTACACCCCATCCTGACGCAGCCCGCTGAGAGGTTGAAGCCAATCGCCGACCTCATCCCCTTTGGCTCCCCGTGCCCCACCGGGCCCCGAGGCTGCTGCCCGGGGGTTCTGCAGGACTCGTCGGGGATCGGCCTCGCCTTGTCACCAGTCCCCAGCGGCCCCGGCAGCCCACACTGTCCGCGCCACAGGCGTCTCCCTGGGAGGACGGTCTGAGTCGGGCTCATCATCGAACGGGCCTGATAATAGATTATATCTTAATGTTAGCTGTTATTTCTGTTCCTCGTGGGTACGTCCAGCCTCATGAATACTGATGGCAATAAAAGCGCTAGCTTTGAGGAGCGAGTTCATTCGCGATGCGACCATGCTGTAGCCCTACTTTTATGCCCCAGAATGCTCAATGAAGGGAAGGAGGCATATATACATACATATATAACGCATTTATTTGTCTGCCGTACTTTTCTCCAGCTTTAAATCTAACAACTAGGCAGATTTCCTTAACTGACTGAACTGCCTATCTCGAGAAAGTAATAAAGTAACGCTTTACTCCCACAGTGTGGGATTTATAAATCAATTACCCTAACCCATTGTATTTGATTCCTCTTTTTGGGATTTCCCAAAAATGGACAGACTACAGCTGACCACAGCTTGTTATATATCCCGACGTAAAACAAACAAACAAACAACAACCAAACAAAAGTTCATGTGGATTGTATTAGAACCACTCCCTTCTGGATATATTTATTTCACCAAACTTACTTTTACAGTTTTGAGGGTCGGTATTTGTCCTACACTGAGTGTCAGTGAGAGGAAAACTACAGTACATGTGTTATTCGGTGAAGTTCACAGAAAGTCAATATCCCATTTAGTGTAAAAGCTATTTTTCCTTTAGATGATAAAAAGCAACCTCCAGAAGAAAAACAAACAAACAAACAAACAAACAAACAAAACAACAAACCAAACAAACCCACAACACAAAACAACAACTAATCCTTTGGGTGAATGCACAAAAAGTATTTCCATGTCCTAATGAGGACTTTCCTTACATCAGCAAAGACCTGCTAATTACTGATGTACAAGCCGCAATAATTGCTTTTGCAGCCAAAGTGTAGAATGTTGTCATATTAAAAATTGAAACACTTGATGGTGATTTAAGTCCCAAGGTAGTTCACAACGTCCCCTTTCGGGAAAGCAAGGAAGACAGGGGGAGCCAGGAAGAAGTCCGGTGGAAAACACTGCAGGTCCTGTTGCCAGTAAAGTTGCTTGCTCTTTGTTTTCAAGTGATGCGGAGGAATTAAAATGTGCGCCGAGAAGCCTCTTCATCAAAACACCTACCAGACCTTGCTCGCTTTCGGCTCTGTGGGCAAACCTGTTGCTGGCTTCCACCCGCTCTCACGATCGCTCCCGCTCCCGGGACGACGTATTACGATAAGGTAGCCCAAAGCAAAGCTGCCTTCTTCCCCTCATAAGAGGAGGGGCAGAGGGGCTCGGAGGGTCGGTGGTCAGCCGAGTTTCACTGCGCTCTGGGATGCGCTCCGCTGCCAAAACCAGGAGAGGAGCGCCAGGCTCCCTCCCACTATCCCACCCGCCCCCTCCCTCCCGAATCAAAACACCTTCCGAAGGGCTGGGAAGTAGTTGCCTTGTCATGTAACACATTGCCCTGATTTATTATAAAATTTTAACGAAATCATGCATATTTTAACAGCCTTTAATCACTGCATGAAAATTTAATTCATGAACTGTAGCGCTTTTAAATAAATGAAGTGTTAATTCATTAGGATTAATTAATTTGTTAAAGGATTGTGTGCAAGGTTAAGGTGGAAGAAAAACTCTTTGTTAGTTTCGCATCTTAATCACCAGGTTTTGTTAACAGTGAAGGGGAGGAAAAAAAGGGGAAAAAAACCCCAACTAAACAAAAACATCCGCGAGGAGGGATTGCGTGGGGGTGGCAGGGGAAGGTTAACGCCGGCCGGAGAAGCGAGTTCTGGGCCGACAGGGGTGGGCCACGGAAACCTCGGCCTCTCTTGGCCTTTTTGTCGCAGCTGGGGTCAGGCGGACTGACGGTGGTGCCCGGGCCAGTTAATGGATTTAGTCCGGTCCGAGCAGGCGGAGGCTAGTGCCGACGAACTCCGGGCTGGAGGGAAGGGAGGCAGGCGCATCCCCTCGCCACCATCCGCGCAGGGGATGAGGACTCCGCGCCGCCGTCCCGCCAACGGCTGGCAGCTGGTGTGAACACTTCTCAAAATTTGGAGCCAGCTGTAAGCTGGGCGGGGGAAAAAAAAAAAAAAAAAAAGAATCCCTGACAGAGTTTTCAGCGAGGCCCGGATCGCCGCGGAGCCGCCCAGTCCTGTGCCCGGTCCTCGCTGCTCTGGCCGCGGACCCTGGCCTTGGGTGTGCTGTCCCCTGACCCGGGAACGGGACAGGGACCTCTTTTATCCCTGCCGATCTCCAGACTTCCCCAACACACTTCTCCGACCTGAAACCAGCACTTCATGACCTGGCTGCTGTGCATCAGGTGCAACAAAGTGCCCGATGGATTTTGACATTGTCAACCTGGCTTCCCTCACCGACAGCAGACACAGCCTCTGAGAGCACAAAGGAGGACACAACACTTTCTACTGCTAAATGCTGAAAAAAAATTAGGAATAGTAAACTTCACATGTTTTTCCAGCCCAGCTTCGTCTTCCCCTGCTACAGTCATGACTGTGGAAGTGCATGTAAGCTTTCCCCTATGCCAGCTGTGCCTTTCCCTCCATCCTTCAGCTACTGAAGATAGCTTTTCCAGGTTAGAGCTCCAGTTAGACTCTGTGGGCATCCCTTTGATGTTTGGCCAAGAAGGCAGGAGAGAAAGGCCACCCATTTATGCCAGTCCTGTCAATGTGGTGGTTTGGCACAGCAGTGCATGCCAGCAGGAAAGGACCAAGGCCCAGAAGAGCCAGACTTGGATAAGTGGCCAGTGACTGTGGGCAGTCCTTGAGGTATTATGAACCTCTGCATCAAGCCACCTTAAGAGGCACTTTTCCTCTCATCCAAACCTGGGAGGGGAGAAAGGAGAAGCCTTGAACTATTTACATGCCAAAAGCAGCAAGGAAGGAGTATCTTCAGTTTGCAAAACATCTACTATAATCAAAGTGTGGAAGAGGTTTGTAAAGAGGTGTGTTTCTGAAGCCAGTGGCTGGCAGGACTTCAATGATATACAAGAACTAGAACTGCTTTTAAAGGTTAGGAAAACAGTTGTCAAATGAAGAAGGGGAAAGAATGTGAGACACAAGTGAGCACACCTTGCATTGTGTATATGAGCTACTCATTGTCCCCCTTGCTACATTTTAAAAGCTGTTCTAACAAGAGGCAGTAAAGCACATTCAAAATAAAACACAACCCAAGTCAGTATCTGGTGCTGATAGGTAGAATTGTTGCAGCAGCCCTTCATCTGAGGAAGCAATAGCAAACAGAACCAGGCTTTCCCAAAATCTTCAGGTGTATCTTGGAGAAGTCACTTGCCAGACTGCATGTAGGTAAAACTGCTGATAACAGAGTGAAAGCCGGACCTTGGCATTCTTGCTCTTGGGCATAACCCAACAGATTTCACTGGCAATGAATTGAAGCTAGTAGCAGTATCACTCTTCTGTGTTAGCTCCTGTGTCAAAACCTGCAAGTTGCCTTGTATTTTAAATATGATCAGATGAAGCAAAATTTTAATGAGCTATTAAATATTATTAGACATCATAGATCTCCTTTCTACATCACTTTGAAACATCTATTGTCTTAATCAAAATTGTAGTAGTCGAGCTTTAGATCTTGTGTATTCCAGTTCTACATTACCAGATAACTAGGTAACTATCATAAAATATTAACAGCAATGAACTGTCACTTAAGCCCTTTTATTCAGGGAACAGTAAATGCAGTGAGATTCAGCAAGCTCAGCACTGACAGACTGCAGTCCAGAAAGCTGCAACCCCACATATGGCCAACAACTTCGTAACTAAGGGAACTCATCATTTGACAGCTTCAGTTGTTGAGTTGATACTGCACCAATGACACTGCCAAACTTTAAGTCAAAAGGAATACAATCTACATTAGCTAAATAGGATACTGAACTTAGAGAATGATAGTTGTTTTAAAGGCACTGAGTTAGAAAACAAACCAAACCTCCAAAACAACAATGAAAGCCAAATCCCAGCCATACAAAACAGGACTAAGATACAAAAATTTAGATCTGTTTCAGCTTTACACCTTGTGAAACATAAAATGCTGCTACTTAAAACACTGAATGCAGTCACAATCTGCTCACTGTATCTGCAGCTAAGATATGAGACCAGGACAGAGAGCCTGGAAATAAGTAATTATGGGCAACTATGACAACTCTCTTGCCACAATGTGGGAAGTTCCCAGTTCAGAGCTTGGAGGCTGTAGGTGACCATGTATGTGCTCCCACAACAGTTCCAAGTGAAAGGCAGTACTTGAACTGAAATGTCTCACACTCTGTCCTTGTTTGAGAATAAGAGAGGTAATTTATGACCTTGACCTTCAACATTTTTTTAACCTTAGGCTCAACTCTTCTATCCGTTCAAGTTGCATGACATGTAGTCAAAATAACCATATTGAAGAGCAAGCTCAAAAGTAGTGTTCCTGTCCGAAGGACTAGAACATAGCATGGAAGGAAAAAAAATCATCCTTTATTTTAGCTTGATTTCAGCTATAATACCAGATGCATCAATGTTCCCATCACCGAAAATTACCTGTGTATCAGAAGTGTACCAGAGTATACAATGAAGCCCAGAAACACATACTGTCCCAAACCAAAATGAAACAAAACAATGGCCTTGTAATTTCTTTACCACATTTTTGTGATTCTTTTAAAGTATAAGGCTATTTCAAGAAAGTATTAGAGCTGTATTTGGGACACCCTTTCCTCTTCTCCCAAAGAGTTAAATCAAGATGGCACTTTTAGACTTCTTAATAAACTAGTCCAATCAACTAGCAACTCATGTCCAGATGGTTGTGTTGTCTCTTATATTTCTGAGAAGTGTAAGTTACAGCTGAGTAACTAGCCATCTCTGTGAAGACTGCAGTTAGGAATACTGAAAGCAGTACATGAAAGCACAATGCCATCCTACCTGTCACCAGGAAACGGTCCTTGCATGTAGGGATTGAATGATCCTTTTTGGTAAAGCTTTTTCTCAGCAAAGAAATTCCTACTTCAGAACGAACGCACCAACTGCATACGTGCATGCATACATCACAATGTGAAATGCAGTTCTTGTTCAAACCACTTACAGGGCTTAACTTTACAAAAGATGACCCAGTCTGTCGAAGTTTTTCAAGTTGTTATCACTCTTTCCAAAGGTACAAAAGGCAGCGTATGGATTTTTCATATCATAGGTATTGATGAAGTGAGGATGTCTGTAAGACATACCATCAGAGGCCTATCTAGAAAGGAAAAAACCTGCATCTTGCAATTAAATATGCCCTTAAAAAATCCCCTTAAACACAATAATGCAAAGAAACCAATTTTGCTCTGCTGCTTAATTAGGTCTCCTGCCTGTAGTAGGTCATCACATTATGTTGACCTGTGCAATACTTTATGGAAGAGTCACCTCCAGAGAGGCTGAAAGCCATTTCCATCAAGTGTATCGATGCTGACACTAGAATAGTAATATATCTAACAAGGAGGAGGAAGGGAAATGCGACTATTTCTTTTCTTTTTAGTGAAAAAACTCAGGTTTATGTTTTACAAAACTTTTTGTATTTTCCAAATTATGAAGAAAATGTTTCCCCATTTTTTTTTGCTAATTCAATATTTCAAGCAACATCAAGGATTACAGTGCTTATAACATGTTTTATTCAATTCACATAGAAAAGCATGCAGTATTAATGTAAAATGGTACAGTATTAATGTAAAATGTTCAGTGCACATTAGGTAAACAAGCCATTAGCATACAAACCCATTTTTATGGTCTATCCAGGCATACTGAACACTTTTTGAATAACAATGCTTTTTGGGAGTGTGTTTGACTTCAAGAAATACAAGCCATGTCTGGAGTGTTAAAAAGACATTTTCTAAAGTGAAGTGCAGTAACTCTAAAATAAAAACAAAAAAAGGGGGGTGCTTACCTTAAAACCACCTAAACCAAGTTTCAGCACAGCGCTATGAAACAGTCCAAGCACCAACATTTCCTCTGGGAGGCAAGTCGTATGGCAAAACTGACACTGTTTTATAGCAATTTCATGAATCCATAGGACATACAGCTAGTAGCTGCCTCACATGCACAAAATGCAATCTTCAGGAATGAGAAACGCAACCCTTAAAACAAATTTTGCCATAAATGACTTATTTGACAAGACCACTTAAACCTGTCCTGTTCAAGGGAGCCATTAGGGTCACAACTGGAAGACCATGTAGCCTGAAAACAATGAAACACCCCCCCCCCCCCAGTAAACAAAATGCCTAGCCAAAGAAAGAATCTGGAATGGTTCTCCCCTAGGAAAGAGTTTGTAATGGGCAAGTGAACGTTCAGTTTTCACACAGTCGAAAAAGACAGGATCAGATTGCGTTGCAGTCATTAAAAATTAAGTTCACCTGTAAATATTAAACATTTTCAGGTTGATGTCTTTGAGTCATGTTCCATTTCCAAGCAGAGTCAGTTTTTGGTGGTTTTTGATGGACTAGCACTGGAAAGGCTGCTTTGAATTTTCCTCTTGGTCGACTGACTGACATTTTTATTTTTCTTTTCAGCTACAAAGGAAGACACCCAAGGAGGATTAAGCTGATTATGCAGGTCAGATGACATCTTTAAAAAGCAGGAACCGAATTTTTGTTCCTCAGACAACCTTTGTGAGCTACTGAATAGCAAACTCTGGGAAAAGTCTCTTTGAAATAAACAGTTTGGAGGTTTGGTATCACCAGTCACTATGTTTTGGCCTGTAAACAGTGGAAAGTGGTCGTTCATATCTTGCTCAGATGGGGATAGGATGGAAAATGTAGCAGGCTTCCACCCAGTTCCGTCAATTGTTATATCACTTGTCTCCGGACACTTGATACTCTCTTCTTCGTTCATCTCTTCCAGTTTCTTCTCAGTTTCATCCAGAAGCTCAGAGTGCTCTGTTGACTTTGAAGAATTATCAAGATCAGAGGACTTGAAATTATAGCATGGACTCTTGCTATTGTCTGACTCGGACATCATCGAGTCCAACTCAGAAATTTTGTCGAGGTAGGCAGCATCCATAGATGCCTCACTGGAGGTTCTTGTGCGATTCATTTCAGAAGAGCAGAGAGCATGTAACCTTTTAGGTAAGGAAGAACTTGTTTTATCGCTGGACTTTGTGGATGGCTCATCTGACTGACCAGCTACTGAATTTTGCTCTGATTCATCAAAATCTAAGTTCTCAGCAAAATTTGTTGGGCACGTCCCCCAAAAACCTGATTTTCCTGGAGTAAAACAGTTTAGCTTCTTTTTGCTATTACAGTTGCTTGTGCTGTGTTCTGGAGAATCTTTGCTACAGTCATCTGAAGCGTCACCAAACTTTTCAAATTTCAGTTTTCTCAGAAATGTTGATGGTTTCCTTGCATTTTCTTTTCCATCAGGAGTGTTCAATCGAAGGCGACTGAGAGACAGAAAAGGAGTGCATGGTGGTGGAAGGTCATAAAGTTCTTCATCTTTATATGGGGTACATTCCTCAATTTTATTCCATTGCTCTTCTAAGCAGGCATCCATATTTGTAGTATTTTCATCCAGGAGAACCCCATGACATCCTGGAAATAGTTCTTTCTTTGGGGGACCCTGGGTATTTGAACCATTTGAACCATCTTGATTAGTAGAGCTGGAACAAGTTCCACCACATTTCAGCTGTTCAAGACTGTCAGGGCTTTGACTGGAAGTCAAAGCTTTTTTCTCCTCAACTTGGGTTTGCAGACATGTTGTGTCTTCACTGCTCTCAGCTCCTTCAGCGTCTGTGGAAAGCGCTCTCTCACCAGCTGTGCTCACTGTCTGGGTTCTTTCCCCTGCGTTTTTCAGCTGTAAAAGTTGATACTCCATTTCTTCGATGTATTTATCGCTTCTTTCCAGTGCCTTTTTCAGACGGTTCATTTCACGTTCACTTTGTTCTACTCTGGACTGAAGGGCAGCTACTGTACACCTACTAAACCTGCAAGAATTCAAAAAGAAAGAAAATATTAAACTGGAAAAGGACATTGTCATGGTGCTTTGTGAGCTCATTTCAGGAACAAAGCTATTAACCACTGTGTTAATCTGAAAACAGAAATCAGAACTTTTCTCTGCTAGTTATGAAAAGATATAAATCATCATCTATAATGCACAGGTGGAGGGGAACATCTGAAGAGCCAAAATGAAATTATTAGTGGTAGTAAGGCAGTAACAAGCAGATTACCCTTCCAGGGGCTGCTTCTATCAGTTCAACTCAAATATGCATGAAGAATTATCCCCTAAAACAATGGCATAGATTTATGATAACATTTGAACAGTGGTCCACATCTTGAAATATTTACATTCAATCATTTTCCTACAGTACGGCAGTGTTTTACAATACATTTCTTACACAATGTCACCTTGTCAAATATAAAATACCAATATGGAATTCAGAAACTGCAATAGTCCTTTGAGGTGGTTTAAATACTTATACAGACCATTTCAATTATGTTCCTGGTAGATATACAGCTTTTCCTTGGTTGTCGTGCGGATGTACTTCCACTTACTTCAGAGCTACTTGTTTTCTTGGGCTTTACAGTCAGAACAATCTTATTTCTTCCCTCACTCCAATAAAAAAACAAACGTCCTGCCACTTGTGGTTTATAAAAGTTGTGTGTGTTTGTGGGGATTTCAACACGAGCACATTTTCAGCTGCCAAGATATGGACTTGCCTTCCCCCCATCCTCCACCAGCTTTCAAGACTGACCTTCCCCACAGGGCAGGTGAAGGTTTCAACTATATGGCCTGACTAATTCTAACCTGTCACTGACAGCTGGGCACTGGGGAATTCCCATCTCCATTCGAGGCTTTCAATTTACAGTAAGAAAAAACAATTAAAGTTCTGGTATTATTAGGAAGGAGGAAAGGACCTGCAGCTACCCTACAACTTTGACACTTAAGGTTTTCTATCACAAAGAAATGACAATTTTGTATGTGAGCTTGCATGGATCTCTGCTTTCCATCTTGCAGTTCCATGTTACAGCATAAGCTTATACTCACTCTTCCAGCACAAACACTACATGGAATTGTTTCTTTGTTCTGGCTGTCTATCGCCCTTTCAGTACCTTTCAGTCACAGGGAATTCCCATTTCATTTTGTGCATTCCATCCCCTCACCCCTTCACACAATGCTCTCACTGCAGCCCTTAAACCAGCAAGGTCTGAAGGTGGTCTGTTTGTAGCCTGTGACTATGCTGGCAAAATATCCATGAATCTATGTGTGCTTTTCCAGCAAAATCTATTTTGTCTTTTTCATTCCTGAGTGCAAAGCAGTAGGAAACTGCTCTATGCTGACAATTGCAATGTAGTTAAGTGGGCAGTTTGGGAAAGGAATAACAAGCATCACAGGCCCCAAAACAAACTGGACATGAGCAAACAGCTCCACTCTCATATTTCACCACCTGGCTGTGGACTTTGAAGATTTTGATGGAGATGGTTCAGTGGTGGGGAACATTCACACAACAGTCTAAGCAGCACCCTCCTTTTTTTTTTTACAGCACTGGTACTTGACCACTTTTAAAATTAGATCAGCCTAAGCTCCACAGAGTTTGTGTATGTGCCACTCAGTTTTCTATACACAAAATAGTGAAGCAGTAGTTTTATATTTAGAATAGGAATGTTTGCTTATTTTCCTCCCCCCTAAAAGTAGCTAGCTGGATTGGGAATCTATCAAGGCGTGGACCTCTACCCAATTACCTTCGTCTTCATAATAATGAAGGCAGACCATTTTCATTTGCTTACTCTATGGGTATCAAGTTGTTCTCCATCGATTAAAGCTATTTCACTGTTTATGGTGGCATGCAAGAGGAGAATGGGACAAAGGGTGCACAAGGCTTTCTCCCTCTCCCCTGGGCAATGGGATAAAAGCAGAGTCACTGCTCAAGAATGTTTCAATTTCGTTTTCAACTGAAGGAGGTTACAATGAAATAACCCTCGTATAAGCATTCCCTTATATAACATATTTTGGCTTATGCCTTCCATCAGTAAAAGGAACTCAGATTTGGGTTTAAAATACAGAAGGAGCCATTGTGGCACAGCAAAGCCCAAATAAGACCCTTCCTGGTTCCCTGGGTGATCCAAAAGCATTTATTTTACCTTTCTCTTTAACAGACCTGTTTACCCTACACTGCTTAATAAAGGATATAGAGGTGATGCAAACCCACAATTTAACTTAATAGCAAACTGAGAGATGGGGGAAAATCCTTACATAAAACCAGCAACATTTTCTGGGGTCTGCTGTAGCAGACACTTTGACATAAAAATTAAACATGTTTACATTTACATGCATACCTGGCAATTCCTTTTTAATGGAAGAATAGTGCAGTATGTTTATTTAATGCAGACAGCATTAGTGACAGCCTGAGATTTGCTTATGAGGAAGAAGCACTGTATTCTCAAGTGCAACATTTATAACAAGTGTCCTCAGGTTAAAAAAAAACAACAACCCACACCACGGTATGTGGTTCAAAGCCAAATAGCATCACTAATATGTTAATTGTTGTAGAGGGATGTGCTTGGCAATTTTGGATTTCAGAAATGGAGCGTATGACTTGCTGCCTACACTTACCTCTGCAATTAAGCACCAGAACAGTAGTTGCTTTCTGTTCCGTCTTTGACACCTGCATGATTTCCCAACATTTCAAGGACATGGCTTTTTAAGCCAGCCATATTACAAGGCACATGCTTAAACCAAGTCCTCCTCCCTAGTGTGACAAAGTTGTTGTAGTAACTGCTCGAGCAGGTCAGCAAATGGTTTAAAAGACATGTGCATTTTGGTTAAAGAAGCCAGAACCCATCTCAGATTTCCTCTGCACCCCCTCCAGATATGCAGTAAGCTGTGCCATGGCCAAAAAGTTATAGAATAGAATAGAATAGAATAGACCAAGTTGGAAGAGACCTTCAAGATCATCGTGTCCAACCTATCATCCAACACCACCTAATCAACTAAACCATGGCTCCAAGCACCCTATCAAGTCTCCTCCTGAACACCTCCAGTGATGGTGACTCCACCACCTCCTCGGGCAGCCCATTCCAATGGGCAATCACTCTCTCTGTGTAAAAATTCCTCCTAACCTCCAGCCTAAACCTCCCCTGGTGCAGCCTGAGACTGTGTCCTCTTGTTCTGGTGCTGGCCGCCTGGGAGAAGAGACCAATATCCGCCTGTCTACAACCTCCCTTCAGGTAGTTGTAGAGAGCAATAAGGTCTCCCCTGAGCCTCCTCTTCTTCAGGCTAAGCAACCCCAGCTCCCTCAGTCTCTCCTCATAGGGCTTGTGCTCCAAACCCCTCACCAACTTTGTTGCCCTTCTCTGGACATGTTCCAGCAAGTCAACATCTTTCCTAAACTGAGGGGCCCGGAACTGGACACAGTACTCAAGGTGTGGCCTAACCAGTGCAGTGTACAGGGGTTTGATGATAACAGGAACAATGAGTGCAGTACAGTTGCATGAAAATCAATTAAAGTTTGATCTGACACTTCTAGATAAATTCTTTTTCCTCAATCATTTGCACCATTTCACACCTGGTAACAAGTTGATATATTCTTCAGCAGAAGGTAAGGTATTTGGCATATACATGGTAAAGAGCACTTTTCACACCCCTACACAAGGGCAAAGTGTTTTCAGTATTAAGGTCTCACTCTCTAGTTGTATTACCTAAACAATGAACTTGTATCTCACTGCAGTTGTTTCAAGTATGTCCTTGCCATAGAAAACCAAAAGCCAAGAGAAACTAGTGGTCATTCAAAGTTAACACAAAAAGTTCCACCTCAACATGAGGATAAACTTCTTTAATGTAAGGAACACTGGAACATGCTGCTCAGAGAGGTTGTGGAGTCTCCTTCTCTAGAGACTTTCAAGACCTGTCTGGACACATTCCTGTGTGACCAGCCCTAGGTGATCCTCCTTTGGCAGACCTGATGATCTCTGGATGTCCCTTTCAACCCCTACCATTCTATGATTGTGTGAATATAAAGACATTTCTGGTGGGATTTGGATTCTTTAACACAAGACACACAGTGACGTTTAAGATGGCCTAAGATCTTTTACATGAATGTTGGCCTCCATCTATGACTCTGGAAGGGTACAGGTGTTCTATAGGTCCTGTATCACAGCTGCTAGCCCCAGAGAGGTGTACTGGATGTGTTACATCCTCATTGGATGTGTCTGAGGTGACAATGGATGTCTAGATGAGCACTTGAATCCTGTATGTCAAGACCTTTCCTCAATGAGAGTTTTCCTTCTTGTCTTAGCATCATTCTAACTTGACACTAACCAGGAAGCTGCATTCAGCTCTCATGTACAATGAGCAAGAGGAACTAATGTTATACCTACAATGTTTCAGTAACGCTCTTTCACATTATTCCACAACTGTTCTCTCAGTTATGTTTGAGTACTCGTGAAGATGTTAAGTTAGAAACTGTTTGGGGAATTTAATAGTCTCTCACCTACAAGAGAACAAATTTCATCTTATCTCTCAGTTCTACAAATTCAGCTTTAGGGTTTTATTTTCATACATCAGTGACCACTGTCTGCAGCATATCTGTCTCGTTGACACCTAAACTCATACCAACTTAGTTTAAAACTACACAACCTTATACAAATATTTATCTTTGTGGATAGTAAGCAGCTGCATCAAATCGTTTTCCTGTATAACCATTTGCAGAAGACTGGAGCTGTAAGGACGGTGCAGAAGACGACTCCCTGGTTCGAATCACCTGATGGCCCACACTGGGGACCACCCTGTGGCTTAGATATATTAGCACGATCAGTTTTTCCAAGGAAACAAAGGGTGAGAAGTGGAAATGGTAATCCACAATCAGGACTTGTCAGAGTTCAAGACTAAGGCAATGCCAGAGTGCACAACCAAACCCATCATTTAAATAGCTATTTTTCACTTGGGTTCCACAATCCAGATCAGAAGAAAAAGAGAAGAAATTTATGAACAGCATAGCTGAAAGCCTTACTGATGTCTATGACCTTTCTGTGATATTATGTACCAAATGCAGCTGGACAAGAATGAGTTCTGTAATCATCTTCTATATCAATTATGACAGGTGATCTGCAATCTGCAGCAACATCTTGACAATATCCCAAGTTACATACAATTGCCTTAGAAGTGTGTCATAGGCAAAGAAGAAAACCCAAGCAGTTATTGTCCAATGGGGCCTTTTACTAGGAAACCCAAAAGAAAAAAAACAAAACCAAGAGATCAGCGTCAAGAGATAGACCTCAATCATGCTGCTCTGTTTAAGACCTGATGTCATGAACAAATGAATCTGTAACAGAATTTGATTCCACTGAAGTCTTGAGTATAACCCTTCCACTCTACAGAATAGCTCATAGAATCATAGAATCAGTCAGGGTTGGAAGGGACCACAAGGATCATCTAGTTCCAACCCCCCTGCCATGGGCAGGGACACCCCACACTAGATCAGGCTGGCCAGAGCCTCATCCAGCCTGGGCTTAAACACCTCCAGGGATAGGGCCTCAACCACCTCCCTGAACAACCCGTTCCAGGGCCTCATCACTCTTATAGTGAAGAACTTCCTCCTCACGTCCAGCCTGAATCTCCCCACCTCCAACTTCATTCCATTCCCCTAGTCCTTTTTGATTTCTACCTCCTTTTTGAAGGAGGTAGAAAATGAGCCATAGCAAGTGTTTCTACTAAGCTCAAAAAATAACATGCTATTTTCAATATAAGCAAATATTGAGCAGTAAATTCCCTCCATCACAGCTTACAAAACACAAACCCATCTGAAGACACATGACTTTCCTCATAAAACCTCTCCTGAGCATCAGGGAAATCCACTTCCTTCACATCACATAAGTAAGGTTAAACTTTACTCTTTGTTGGATGACTACAGCAACAGGATTTGACCAGAACATCCAAGATACTTTCTTTGAAAAGAGCTTACCTTTCACTTAGGTGAATTCAGACAAATGTGCAAAGCATCTCAAGCTCTTTCAGTGAAACAGCCCTGGTTTTCCGTGTAGGAAAGACATCCTACTCAAGGTTGGTGAATGGCTTAAGACAGAGAGGATCACTTCAGAATGACTGCACTCACCCACAAAACCAAGCAATGAGACCTCAGTTTCCTTACCCATCTGCTTAAAGTTTAGATCTTCACTCCTGGAGTGGGTGCTTCCTCAGGTTTTAATACTATGACTTAAGAAGTCAAAGCTGCTTTGAAGGCTACTAAATAGCATTTTCTCCTATGTACTTTTAAGGCAAAACTGCAGCTGGTCTTTGATGATGGCCACTGCTCTGGCACATCAAGCTTGTGGGGAGCTGAGGAAGAAACCCAGTTTTCTATCAAGGAAGATAGCAGCATTCGTACTCTCTGCATCCTGGACGCAGGTTACCAGAAGTCTATTCATAGGCTCAGTGAAATACAGACCGAATCAAATAGTCTGGCATGAGTGGAAGTATTTGTGTTAGATGAAAATTGAATGTCATACAAAATGACCTAAAAAGCCAACAGCCTTAGATTTCAGTGTGCAAGTATCTGAAGTCACAAATCTTGACAAGATAACAGTAAAACTGGAGAAAGGGGGGGAAAAAATTACAGATCAAAACAACAACAATAAAGTAACTCACAAAACCAGAGAAAAAGAGGTAATACAACAATTTTATCCATGTTGCAGATACTTTTTCAGACTGGGATTTTAAGTGGCAGAAGAAATTAAATATTTAGGGAAAAGACTCCTAGGAAGCCTAGAAGTCTGGTTCAAGCTCATTTGAATCTAACCATTCATAAAATACACTATACCCTGGAGTAGATGGACTTGCTAGTTATTTTCCTTCAGGTAAAAAGCAAACATCCCTTTGCCAAAAATGCTTTTAGATCCATTGTGCCTTGCCAATAAACTTAACAGTTTTCTATTTTAAGTAGAGCTGGAAGCAATAGGGATTTATCATCCTGTGAAACTTAAGTTTTAGAAGTTTTCCGGCTCTGTATCAGGAAAATGGAAGTCACTGAAATTCCTTCAAGGGAAAGAGCAAAGAAAGAGCACGCAACGACCACCAACAATCAGTCTGATTTGCCTGAGAAATGAGGGACCAACACAGGTCTTTGGTAAGAATCAGAGCAAGAAACTTACCTTTACTTGCTTTTGAGCATATACCAACTGTATTGCAGTATGGTATTCTGGTGAAGGTCTACTCTTGGAAATGTTTCAGGGAAAAAAGGTAATAATAATAATAAATCCAGCCTGGGCTGGATAAATAAATAAATAATAAAGGGTTTCTTGTAGAACCCTTCAGATACTGGAAGGCCACAATAAGGTCTCCTTGGAGCCTCCTCTTCTCCAACCTGAACAACCCCAACTCTTTCAACTCCTCATAGGAGAGGAGCTCCAGCCCTCATGACAAATAAAACAATGGTGGTGACCCTCAATTACGAAGACCCAGTCAGGTACATATTTAAAATTGCACTAGAGAGCCAGTCAGAAACTTTGGCCAAAAATTGCCTTCTGGATAATTCTGAATAAAGTACACTGAAACAACTGTGCTGGCAAATCTCTGCAACTGGACAGAAGAAAGTTTTATTGTAGTGACATTGTCAGGCTCCAATGCTTATGTCTTCAATTCTGACTTTATAAGCAAAATAAGAAAACAGCTATTGCAATCCCTCTTCACTGTGTGAAGTCTACTTGAAACTTTTAGATACTATAAAAGTTTGACATCAGGTCTAGGAAAATGTTAAAAAAACCCCACAGCTCTTGGGTATTAGATTGGACCTAAATATTGACCAGACTAATAACTGCAAGAGTGAAAGTCTGTTTTTAATGTCTGCAAACAGCACTAAGATGAGAGACACTTCCTACGACCTGACTGGAATTGAAAAGAACTGTTTCAAGCTTGACACGTGCATCAAAACATCGACCTGATGAAAGCCAAGAAACAGGTATAAAGTCCTACACTTTGGAAGGGGACATTAGCAGCACAAATGAAAAATGAGGTAGGAAGGTAACTTTCAAAGTAGATATTTAGCAGAATTAGTACTGGCCATTCGTGCCAGAAGTGCCAGTTGAAAAGAAGCAGCACAAAAAAAGATATTGCAAGACATCAGTGCAGGATGTTGCAAGACACAAGACAGCTTTTCTGCTCTAATTAGTGCTACTGAGCCTTTATTTGGAACCTAGTACCCACTAAACATTATTGCTTCAGAAAACCACAGATATTGGAGAGCCCTGAGAGTACAGCAAAACCAAGTAACTGAAAATTTTACTTTTAAGTCACACTTGTGAAGAAGAATTGGACAAATTAAGTCTGGACTTTATGACTAAAACTGAATGGGTATAAATAGGGTGAATCAAAATTGCTAAATTTGAAGTGGAAGGTTTTCTTCCAGTACAGATTTTTCTTTGCATATACTTAAATTCTTGCAGTTCACCCCTGAGCTCAACATAAAACCGAAGTTGATTAAAACAGCAAAAGCTGGTTACAAACATGTGATTGTCTAGACTCCTGAAGTGTTTGTTCCTCACCCAGTTTAAGCCTGATTCATCTCATATGCTCAATTCCCACGTACAGCTGCGGAGCTAGCACAGGCCAAAGATCATTCCCAACATGACTATTTGTTCTGGAGACTAAAAAAGTTTAATAGTAGAGACAGACAGGCTAATTTGGCTGGCATCTGGGGTGCAAAACCAAAAAAGACCTTGATATTACCCAATTTCTAGTAACACTCGACTATATTTGTGCTTCTAAAGAAGAAAGCGCCTGGCTATTGTATGGTTAGATTCAAGATGGGAAAACAATCAACTTCACTTGCCACAAAAACTATTTTGTCACATCCTTGCCCCTCTGATATCTGATTTTTTCTGATCAACAAGATGGCAAATCACACTCAAGCTAGAAAAAATGGCAGGTCTCTCCACTGGGGAGCATACCTGACATCGGTAAAGTAAAAATCAAGTTAGATGAGACGGTCTTTTGTGGCTCTTCTTTTCTAGGATTTGTTCAGTTACACCTATTTACTTTTCAAGTTTGCCGTCCTTGCCAACTCACTCTTGTTATCTTATGGGGAAAGATATTCATGCCATTAATGCTTTTTCCATTGTCAAGGTCTTAAACAGGGCTCTGTCGTTTTTATTAGGCAATTTTCAGGGCAGAATGAACTTTCATGCCTTTTAACAGCATAGCACAAGGATCATGCTTCTTGCTTGTCGTTTGAGACCACAGGAAATCTGGCAAGCAAATTCTCTGTAAGGATGAATTTCATCTTCCAGCCAGTGAGTTGTGAACTAGAACAAAATCCAGAGCTCTCTTCTCACATTACACAGGTATCTCCCAACCCCCTTCCTCAAAGGCACCATATAAAACTTCAGCCAATGCTATTTCTAGCTTTCCAGGTTCTAAACCAGTAAGACAAAAAAAAAAAAGGTACAAAAATCAACAAAAAAAAGGCACACAGCTTTTTAAATATGAACAATTTAAATATAAATTGTTTCCCAAAGTACTTCCACAGAGAGGTATCATAATCAGTATGGCAAAGTTTCTGCTTTTTGAGGTAACTGTTGATGTATAACTGTTTTAATACAGAGCATTAAACACAAGTGTCAGTTCTGGGGATGGCATTCTCATGCTGCAAAAACTTTGCCCAGACACAAAGCTATCAGGGACTTTCATTGAATGGGGAACTTAAGTACACAAAACAAACCCTGAAGGCAGCAAAAGGAAGAACCAAATGAAATCCAAACTAGAACGTTTGCACTCAGTAACAGACCTACTTTGACCATGTATCAGATTCAGAAGGTCCCCAATAACAAAAAAGTTAACAGTGCAATTCATCTAGCAAACCCAGTCCCTCAAATTGGCCAGCTAATACAAGGAATAACACTTGTAGTCAGGTCATATTTTTTCACTGTAGTCTTGCAGCTATTCTGTAAGTTGCATTTGTCACCTAGGTCTACGAGGATAAGAATTCCAAAGTCTACCTGCAGACAGATATGCAACACCATGTACACCACCACAGTTTTAACTTAAAGTCCTACAACAGTTAAACAGTCTCTAAATAAAATATGTTAGCTTTTAAAATATTCACATACTTTTGGGGTGATCTACTATCAACTTCAGCTTTTAGTCGCAAATTCTCTCTTAAAAGGCTATTGTTTTCCATGCTCAGTTTCTTATTTGCCTAAGGAAAAGAAAAGGAAAAAAATAAGTATACAGTAAATGAGAAATGACTTCTAATATTTATAGGACAAGCTGTTTCTCCTTTTTTAAAGAGACAGAACTAGAAATGTGAAGGCAGGAAACAGCCCTCAAGACAGGGACACCACTTAAAAATCACCAGGGGAAATGGCTTGCAAAACTGAAGAGCGAACAGACATTTTTTATTTATATTCCCAAAATACATTGCAAGTGTCCTATCTAGGGAAATAAAGGCAGCTACGTTAGTTAGCACAGAAAGTCATTAAGGAGATGTACTAATGGCAATTCCATGTTTTTTTTTCCACATGACTAAATACGTTAAGTACATTAACATTACAATGTGCAGGTATCAGCAAAACTATGTTGAACAGCTTCCCCCATTCCAAATCAGAGTATGATTGCTTTGGGTTTTTTTGGCATGTTTTTAAAGCATAGTTATCCTGTGGATGCAAATCCATTATGACAACCTATTTGCAGTCTTTCTTCACTTTCTTCCAGGACATTGTGATTAAGACTCCGGATTCACAATCCTCCTTACTTCTTGAATTGAGGTCAATTCCTTCTCCTCATTTCCGCAGACACTCTTGTTAACAAGATACTTCACAGAAGTTTTCCTGCTGCCGTGTTTCAGAACAATGAATGCCAGTACCCTAACAAGCATAAAATACTCTTTGCACTTAGTCTGCTCAGTCTCTGTATGCTGAAAGCAGGACCACCTTTAGAGGTCCCTTCCAATCCAAAGCATGCTATGATTTTATGATGACTTGTAATTCATAGTCTCAGTTAGACGATGCTTCCTCTGCTTAACAGAATTATTATCCAGAGTTATATCTGATGAAGAAGGCTACAAGAGAAGGGCCACAAGAATGATCAGAGGACTGGAAGACCTGTCATATGAAGAGAGATCCGGGTTTACTCATGGGTGTACTTTGTATAGTATTTCTGCTACTGAGTTTGCCTCTTCACTTCCACACTTATGATACTACATTAAATGATAAAGATGTCTGCTATTTCTTGACTCAGTCTTACTTTAAGCAGAAAGTGACAGCAATTGCCACTTTGAGGGACCTTGTCTTACTGGGAAGCAATGGGTGGCTGAAGCTCCTGGGTCAGGTACTTCATGAGATAAGAAAGTTCCAAATTGAGTATAGGTGGGAAAGAAGTCTTGCTGTTCAGACTGGTGTTGGTCAGTGCATGCTCAGAAGAGAAATAAGGTCTGAAAGAAGAGCCAAGCAACTTTAGGTACTTCTGGAATGGAGCAGCTGTTGAACAGGGAACAGATGGGGAAGAGCATGTTGGACTTGATGATCTTAATGCTCTTTTGCAACTTAAATGATTTTATAATCACAGTTTCAGACTTGGTCCCTAAAATCCATCTAAACCTCTATTTTTATCTAACAACCAAATTGAAAGACTCCATTAACTTAAACCCCTTTTCTTGCTAAAGCTGCTGGGAAAAAAGCCAAAAAAAAGCCATGAAAGCAAACAAACAACAAACAAAACCAAACACCAAACCAACAAAAAACCCCACCCAAACCAAATCAAAACAATGACAACAAAAGGCAAATCATAGACTCAATAAGGTTGGAAAAGACCTCAAAGATCATCAAGTCCAACCTGTCACCCAACACCTCATGACTACTAAACCATGGCTTCAAGTGCCATGTCCAATTCCTTTTTGAACACCTCCAGGGATGGTGACTCTACCACCTCCCTGGGCAGTCCATTCCAATGGCTAACAACTCTCTCCGTGAAGAACTTTCTCCTCACCTCAAGCCTAAACTTCCCCTGGCACAGCTTGAGACTGTGTCCTCTTGTTCTGGTTCTGGTTGCCTGGGAGAAGAGCCCAACCCCCAGCTGGCTACAACCTCCCTTCAGGTAGTTGTAGAGAGCAATAAGGTTTCCCCTGGGCGTCCTCTTCTCCAGGCTAAACAAATCCAGCTCCCTCAGCCTCTCCTCATAGGGCCTGTGCTTGAGGCCTCTCACCAGCCTCGTTGCCCTTCTCTGGACATGTTCAAGCAGTACAGTTTACCTTTACAGAAAAAAACCTAACCTAATCCAAACTAAAAAATTAGGCAGAAAAGAACTCCCCGATATGAATCCCCCTGAGCCCGCTACAAGTGATTTGAAGCTCCTGGTATCCTCTTAGGAGGGCAGATGATGAGTCCCAGCCTGTAAAGTTGAATTCTGGGTCTGAAAAAGCTAATTTTGGAAACACAGTTTATTCCTCTCAGTATTTATCTCACAGTCCAATCAGGGCCAGAATTCGCTTTAGAGGCACATCTAGAAGTGTCCCATTAAAAACAACAGAATGGCAGAACAGTATAATGTGGGCCTCTGAGTCTGCAGCATAGGAAAAGTGTATACACTATAAATGCTTACAAAGGGGGGGAAAAAAAAAGTCCTAAACACATCATGCTTTGCTTTTCAGATGGCAGCCCAGCACTGTTAAACAAAGAAAGAAAGATGGCATTCTGAATAAATCCAAATCTGGTTCTTTTCACCTTGCCTTCCAAATTGATCTTGAAATTTCACTCTTCTCTCCAACGGCTGAAGAATCCTTCTTGCATCCACAGGTAGATTTTGCAAGGCATTTTTATTTAGATCTATTCTCACATGACTATATCCTGAATACCTTCTTCTGTGGTACCAGGCTTTTTTCATTTATATTACATTAAAGATGTATAAAAAGCTGCAGGTTTCCAGTAAAGGAGCTTCTGGTCATAAAATGCTGAAGCTAGTGTATTTTTGGTCAAAGGGTCAAGTTACTCTGTCTCAGCAAATTGCACCAAAAATACAGGCCAGTGGGGAGGGCAACAGTGCACAATCTTCCTCAGCCAACTGTGCTGTGTTTGGCCACTGAATGTTGTAAAATAGATATATCATATAGATTATTGCAAGTCTGAAAAATCTGGTCATCAATACTGTGACAAGTGCTACTATAATCCAATTACCCAGCCACAGAGTGACAGAGGAGTTGAAAAAGAGTCACATACAAGACTCACTGGAACAAGCAATAACATCTGACACTTGCAAAGGCTGTATGGGAATACTATGATATATCAAGAATCACTAGAACTCAAATTTTACCTTTTTTTTTCCTCTTCTCTGGATCTATGAAGTACCCAGAGGTCATGCTAGCTTTCACTCCCCTTTAACTAACACAAGACAGTTACACTACAAAACAGCTGGAGAAAGGTATTTATTACCTCTTTTAGCTTTTCCACATTATCCATCACTTTTTCATATATGTCATTGGCAGTTTTCAGCTTTTTGCTCCATTCCTCTGGGGTTTCTGGGCCACTGGTACTTGCTTCATTTGCTGACTGGCTAGTTTTCTCATTTTGGCAAGACAAAGCTGATGCCGTAGGATCCAGAAGAGATTTTAGCTGTGTCTGTAAACTGAGGTTTTTACCTCTCAGATCTTCCACTTCTTTTTGCAATGATTCTATTTCATCCTAAAGGTGTCAGAAATTCACAGGAATTAAAATGATGCCTGAGATTAATTAAATAATACTGGCAAGTTCCCACAGCTCTTTAGAAACATGAGTTCTGGTAAGCTCAGATGCATGCCTTCAATTACACGTATATCTAAGTATGCTTATGTATTGTGCTCTAGGCAGGATTTTAATCAACCTCACTCTCAACCATAGCAAAGGTTTTAGTGAAGGGAATCCCTTGACTACATAAAGGACCCTGAACAAACTGGTGGGTAGACCAAAAGCTTCAAAGGATGAATCTATTATTAGGGCACTTTGTGGGAGGATTTCTTGTATCAAGAGTGCTCTTAAGGTCGTCCTCTGCTGACTCATTGGCTGCTATTTGAGAATGCTTCTCTCAAATAATTCTGAAACATCACATCTTCAGGAGCCGAAAATGTCAAGATTTAAAATGGCCTGGAAGGGACTGCTCCAGCTACACAAACTTAGTCAACATCTTAGGAAAGACTCTCAAAACGCAAAGAACAAAGCTCTTGGTTGTATCAGTCTGAAGCCACAGAAACCCAAAACATTCAAAAGCCTGTTTTTAAAGGAATAAAATAAGTAATTGATCCTGCATTGTTCACCACTTATATGCTTCAGTTGCTCAAGGTGAGATTACTAAAGGAGGCCACTTACGGCCAAGACATATTTGCACAAATAATCATACTAATTTATTTCCCCCTCAGCATGACAGTAAGAAATTTATGTTATCCTATGCCTATCTGTGTGCTTTTGTAGTTGATTCAGTAGAAAGGCAGGAGACCTCCTTCTCCTGATTCCTTTCATAAAGGACAACAGCTGAGCTACAGGCAAGTCTGTACCTTAAGCCCTTCCTTCCTCAGTGTTAAGGATATATACAGTGTCCATTTCCTCTCTCTTATCCTCTTCCTGCTACTAAGGAACCAGCAGCTGAGGGGAAAAGAAAATTAAGCATGTTCCTTATTAACAGCTTTTTACCTTGTTCCTAAGATTATTTTTCTGGTAGGAGAGTGGTGATAAACCTCCAAGGGTTCACACTCTTCCAGAAAAAAAACAAAGTAATAAGAATAAAAACTAACCTATGCCAGAAGGTTAGAGTGGGCAACAGTCTTAAAAATATAATCTCCCTCAGCAACAAGGAATTGCTTGCATTTGCACTGAAACCAAAACAAAAAGCAAACTGTCACATACCACTTGAAATTCCCACAAAACTATAGAATTGGCTGTACTTGGCTATCTGTAGCATGGAAAGAATGCCACCATGCCTTTAGCAGAATTACTGCCACCACCCCCCATATTCTTACCTCATACTCTTTGTGGAGCAATTCAAGCCTTGCTTTACGTAGGTGTTTTCTGACTGCTGGACTAAATATGGGATCACTTTCACTTGTTCCTCCTCAAAGCAGCACAGAATGACAGAAAAGTTAATATTGTTTCTTTTCAGTCAGTTCAATACTAGTAATCCACCTTATAGTGCTTTTTATGTTACCAACAACTAACATTGTACCAATCTACCACCACAGTAGATTTAAAGCCCCTTCACTTGCAGTCCAGGCTAAACAGGCTAATTTTCCTTGACAGAATCCTATCTTATTTAAGACCACACTGTAAAAACAGAGCTAAGGAGGGAGGAATCAAGCATATATTTTATCAGTACCCTGTCAGATCAGCTATTTGATTCTGTGTAAGTTTCTAAAGTAGTGAATATTCAGATATATTTTTCCCTCAGAACCAAATAGCTGAGCTGACATATTATGTCAGACGAAGATCGCAGCATTTCCTAGCTCTGGGGAAGTTCAAATCCTCATTCAGGTGTTGTAGCTTTGTCTTATTTCTGTGCTACAAGACATTTTTGTAAAATGAAGCAAAAGGAAAGAAATGGTGAACAAAAGGAAAAATGAGTATGTGGTCTGGATTCTGGATTTAAGTACACTATTCCTCAGTTAAATATTGGCCTATTCTCTTAGGTCAACGAGTTGCAATGCATAGGCAGATTACTTCAAGTGTGATGCACTTTCTTCAGTTAAAGCCATCATCCAACCAAGATTTAAAAACAACTACTAGAGTCAAGGGATACTTGCTGCTTCTGAATAATCTAGCCATTAACATACACATCATCTGTGGAATTTTTACCTTGTAGCTATTATGTATGCATCTGGAAAGATTTAAAGTCAGATTTTCATCAGATGCTGGTAAAAACCAAACCAACAAAACAGAGGGGAAAAAATATCCAGGCATCTTTGGATTAAAAAGTATCTCCTCCAGCAGTAAGTATCAGAAAGTTATTTCAAAGCCTAAAGTTGTCCTTACCTATAATCTCCTTGCAAGGATTTTCAGGTGTGATGGGAATCCTGCAAGCTGGGCACTGATTATTGTTCTTCAGCCACACTTCAATACAAATGGAACAGAACACGTGGTTGTTGACACAGATGACTGGGTGACGAACCTTTTAGTATTAAGGAAAAGAAAAAAGAAAAAAAGAGAGACAAAATAAAAGCCAACAGAAAGAAACTATGACTACTTTAAAACTCTTTTCAGGTAACAACAGAATACGAAAATACACTATATCTTGGTGCAACTCTGGTCCTGCAGGAAAGAGACACTTGTTTCACAGGGCTAGCTTGGAGTGACCTCATGACTCACAACACCAAACTCTCCCATTACTGAAAGCATCAAAGCTAGAACCATTTTTGCAAAACTGGGGTCCTTGGCTGCATTAATGTACAGTGGGGCAGGAACTCTTCCTTCAACCCACAGCCTCCAAGAACTGCAGTCAACCACTCCACTGAAGTTCGTTTGCCTCCCTAGATAGAAAGAGACCAAAAGACAAGCATTAACTGATTTCTGAAAGTGAGGGAATGAGGGATTGCTCCTGGCAACAACCAGCACTTTGCCTTGGAAGAGGTGTCATTGAAATGGATAGTGTTACAGATTAACTCTAGATTGCACGTAATCAGCTTCATGGAAATCAGCTTTAAAAGGGATAAGGGCTAAAACCACAAAGCAGAAACATGAACTAGCAATCACTAATTCAAACCTCCTGCTAGATATGCATTGCTACTAAATAAGTCATCACCCATGAACGAGGCTGCTAACTGAAGGATTAAATATTCCAATCAGACACAGATCCTTTCAAGAAGCTTTCCCAACCCTTCCAAAACAGCAGGGTAAACAAACTTTTAGAAAATATTAATGAATATACATTATTGTCTCTTGTCATTTAACTATAAACCCTGCTTGAAAGTAAGTGTGTGTAGAGGGACCAAATACAAAACAGAAGAAAAAGACTTTCTCCTATACTTATGTCTTATGGCAGCTACTGTCATGGCTTACTGTAATATTCACTCTTAAGACTTAACATTAATATCTGTGCTAGGAGTCTTAGAAATGATTACTTGGTTTTCCGCTACCCCTTTCTTTGTCCAAGAAACTGTTTTGAGACACGGAAGTATCAATAGCTACTACTTTAGATTCTACTGTGTTGCGCATAGATTTAAGTTCAAGAGAATCCTTTCAACTTTAAAAGAAGGCCTCATCAACCTCAAGATCTTCCTCTTTCATTCTGTTTAAAGTAGTTAAAGTAGAAGGGGAAAAATAAAATGCTGACAGGGAGAAGCAAGCAACTGGAAAAGACAGCCAAAAAACACTTGGGAAAACAGGTTAGATGGGTCCTGTAGTAATTGTGCCCATACAAACAGTGTTGCACAAGATAAGAACCAGCTGTTCTACTACTGAAACACACAAGGTCTGAATTCAGACCCAAATTTGTCAGCTTCTTCTCTGGTTTACTCTCTATGCCTCTATTACATCACAAGATTCACAACATTTTTAAAACCTCCCATGACAGTTCAGGAAGCCAAATGCTCTAACTATATACAAACAGAAACTCCAATTACTGAAGGTGTGAATAGAGACAGGTTAAGGGATTTCTCACTGCATCTGCACTCTTTCACCTGTAATTAAGGAGGCTTTTTTTGTGATTAATGCAAGCATTATCACACCAATACTTTGGAAATATTTAAATATTATCATTTCAAGTAATTTTATTAATTAATGGTTATCTATTGTTATCTTGTTATCTACTGCTTTGCTTCACTAGGAAAGAGCTGTATCCAGCTTTTCCACTATCAACTAGAAGGAAAAACAACCAACAACTTTTTCTCTAGCCATACTTCTTACTCAGAAGCAGCCTGAAAATAGTTATATGGATGGTGATGACAGGATACAGAGCAGAAAAGCATAACATAATCCAAACAGGAAAAGACATTTCAGGAGGGCAGGTCTCCCCCCTGGGGAGCAAGAGACCCTCAGTTACCCCAAACCTGACATGGAAGCACACTTCTTGCAAGTGAATGATTACTCTATATCTCTAGCAAAATAGTAAGTCACATTTATTTCTCTCCAGGGTACAGTGCTTCTGATTTACACACCTTTACAAGTTTCATTTCAGGGCTGAGCTGTATGCTTTTGTTGGCTCAGGATTCACACAAAGTAATCCATGACACAACAGTAGAAGCTGCTATTGAAATGTCACACAATGGCTAGGGGTGCCACTGCCTTTCACCAGGTCCCTAAGCCACTGACTGTGACAAACCCCTGTGAAGGGGGTGGTAAATTGTGACATACTCATTACAAAAGAAGCATTTAGCACAGTTTCAGTTTCTTAATGAACTACCATTTCTAGAAAGCCTACAGCTGTTTTGAGAAGGCTTGATCAGGTAGGTGAGCAACTTTCTTGTTTTTCCCCTTACACATAAAGTGATTACTATGCAGACCAAAATCACACATACAGGTCGTTTCAAAGGCACCTCTGGACCCTCAAGCAACATTAATGGAGGAGAAGGCACATAGTAAAATAGGCACACTGATGCCATGAATTCCCAGACACCCTAAGGATGTTTCAATGCACACAGAATCGTGTGCTCAAGCCTAAGCAAGCTATCTGCTTGCCTTTGATCTGCTCAGTACTTCAGAACAGAGATATCTTAGAAGATAGTCCAGACTGTGTTAAAAGAACATTCAGGTAAGAAACATAAAATGTATCCAATCAATTAAGTCTTACTATAAACGGTTATTTGCACATCTTGCCAATACAGTTGATGACACCATTCACACTAACAAAATGTGCTAAAGTCTGTATGTCCTCTCATGATGTTTGCTTCATTAGAAAGAGTGGTCAGTACTACTGAATAAGTTTCTCTTCAACATTTCTTATTACTCCCTCACAATTATGGACATGGAATAATTCCTATTTTGCAGTTAGTCCTTTCATATTTTGCAGAGACAGCAAGAGGTGCATTCTGATTGTAAGGTGAGCCTTCTACTCATTTTGAAGTCTATGCTACAAACATAGAAGTATCAGAATATGTCAACCCTCCATGACACTTTTTACTGCACCCTACAACACAGGACAAAACTAGAAAGATTTTTCCCTTAAATTAAATAACTTTTTCTTCTTCTAACCTTACTCTTGAGAGAAGTGCTTTTTCTGATTAAGATTTTTCACGAAGTTCCAAGATAGTGACAGAAATATGTATTTAAAAAAAAAAAAGGTATCCAGAGCTGCAATCTTTGTCACAACACATAAACACCTTCATGCATCTAGAAAGGAAAGCATTTGAGTACCTTTATTAGACATGCAAGATACCAAGTAAGAAAACTATGGAAATCACTTCCTGATCAACTTCAGAAAAGAAGCAGAAATATGAAACAGTGACTTTACAGCAAAACATGAGTGAATCTATCAAGTGTCTACATTAGAAAGTCAGTAAGACCAGATTCAGCTTAATTTCACTCTCCTCTTTTCAAGAGTATTCACTTTGCATTACAGACACAGTAAATTTGTGTTCTCCATTTCCATTAAACAGAAAAATATGAAACAAGAGGTAACAAGGACCACATCCAGGAAGTCTTGCTCATCTTCCACAGAAAAGTCAAGAAATATGTAAACATGATTTCTAAAAGTATCCCCCTCTATTAAGAGGTGAGAAAAAGGAGATGCTTCACTACTTTCACTACCAGTACTACACCTACTTTGTACAACCAAAAGTGCCCATTCTTTGGTTATCACTTAATGAGCAAAGAACTTAAAGGCCACATGAAGTACAAGGAAACCAAGCAATAAACGCCGGAGTACAAATATAAAAGGCTCTCTCTTCCCTTGTAATTACGCTTGTGCTTTAAGAGGTTTATTTTGTTTCAGAGAGCAAGGAAACAACAACAACAAAAAGAGTAGTGGGGAATGTACAAAGAAGCAATTAGTGACAGCTCTGAAATTAGCTCTGGGGCTTTTACAGAACAGCAGATTAGCAAAAGCCTTCTGTTTCCCGAGGGAGATGAAAAAGAGACCAAGAACGGGTCAGACGGAGAAAATGGAAACTGCTTCTCCAGATTGCTGCAGTTTTGCTCAATACTTTCTAAATCCACGTGGCGATATATCCCGTCTTTGTTTCACTTGTCCTCTACGACAAAGCACTACGCTCAAACACAAACTCACGTACTGTTCTAAGAGATCATCCTATTGATACCGGAAGGGAAAAAAACACAACCAACCAACCAACAACCCCCACTCAACCCCAAACCGGTCACTCTGGAAGCCATATATCCATGTTTCCGAGCAGGGGCAACTTCAAGGATTAGGGTTTCTCCAACAGCCCCGAGACTCCGACCAGGGGGCCGCACAGTTCGCTCGCAGGTGGGAAAGGCCCTGCCTGGGTGATGAGATCCTCTTCTCCTCGAGGCGGGGAGAGGGACTAGACCGAGAAGAGGCATTCCCCACCCCTGCCTTTCCCCCATCTTGGAGAAGGGACCCCATATCTCATTTTTTTTTTCCCAACGCAGAGCTGCATCCCCTTAAAGAGACAAATCCAGTGGGTTCAGGGCTGCGGGCCGCCTCCTCCTCCCCTCCCCGTACCCACCACCGGGCCGCCTTCAGGCGAGGACTAAGAGGAAAGGGCAGCAGCGGGGCCATTACCTTGCCCAGACAGATGTGGCAGGTGATAGGCAGCGTGAGGGACAGCGTGACACTCGGCCCGTTTTGCGCCATCGCGGCGGCCCGGCCTGGCTCTGCCAGCACGGAAGTCTCACAGGCAGGCTTGCGGGCGGCGGTAACGGCAGCGGCCCCCCGTCAGCCCCACTACGGCAAGCCGATGAGGCCAAGCCACCACCCGACGGAGGGGAGGTGCCACGCGCTTTTGCAGCGCTCCCCTGGAGGGCGGGCGGGAGCCGTGGACCCCTCCCGGCTCTGTTCGCAACCTGGCTGCTGCTGTCCCTCTTACTTACCCCCGCAGCAAAAGGCCTGACCTCGGGGCAGGCCGGGGCAAGGGTACGCCAGGCCTCGTCGTCCCGCGCCCCCGAGGAGGTGGCCTGGGGGCCCTGCAGAGTTCCTGCTCTATGTGCGGCCTTCTTGAGGAAAAGCTGGGGGCCCTTTCAGTTGGAGGCCGAAGCGATTACAGGGGCTCGCCTTTCCCCGGAGAAACATCTTTATGGATGGTCTCGGTGATCTTAAAGGTCTTTCCCAGCACTAAACGATTCAATGATTCTGCCCCTAGCTCAGATTTCATTGTACTGAATTAAATAAACTGTCTTTTAATTCTGTTTAATTTCCTGGACTCTTCCCCTGTGATTTTTGTGGATTCATACATTTATAGAAAGGTTTGGATTGGAAGGGACCTTAAAGATCATGCATTCCAACCGCTCTGCCATGGGCAGGGACACCTCCCACCAGACCAGGTTTCTTAAGGCCCAATCCAACCTGGCCTTGAACACCTCCAGTGATGGGGGCATCCATGACGTCTCTGGGCGTCCTGTCCAGTGTCTCACCGCCCTCACTGTAAAGAATTTCTTTCTAATAGGCAGTCTAAATATCCCCTCTTCCAGTTCAAAGCTGTTTGTCCTCATCCTTTTCACTACAAGCTCTTGTGAAAAGGTCTCTTCCCAGCTTTCCTGCAGCCCCACTCAGGTATTCCTGTTTTTTTTTTCACCTGCTTCAAAATATGATACAGCAAATAGGAACATGTTGCAGGAGGAATGGAGAGAATGCAAGCTGCTTTTTCCCACCGCCTTGTGTTTGGCTGCAGCATCTTGTGCCTGACATCATCCCTTAGCTGTCATGGTAGCTTGGCCAAGAAGCAAGGGCTTCTTGGCCCAATGTGTTTCCTGTTGGCTGAGGTGGGTTTTCAACAGCCTTTGCTCCTGCAACTTTGAGGTGACAAGGAATAGAGAATTGTGATAAGCTCCCAAGTCCTTCAATTGTGCATGGTGGCTCTTCTGTAACAATGCCTGATGGAAGGTCTTGTCCCAATCCACAGAAACTGAAGGGCCAGATCAGCAGAAAAAAACCTCATGTCTGCCACCTGCCTTGCACCAACAACTCTTCAAATTGCTGAGCCTTGGTTCTGTGCTTTCCAGGCTGCTGGAGAGCAGCTGAGAAGTGGTGCTGGCAGGATGGGAAGCTCCCAGGAGTTGGCTCATTTGACCTCAGTCCCAGGATTCCTGTAGTTTCTTGTAAATGAGCCACAGCATGCTAAAATTATAGACCTGAGTGATTTAACATTGCACAACATGATAAATGCTTAGAATGCTGAACAGCTAATTCAAACAAGTGTAAAGTTGTGGATGCAATGATTAACAAGGAAAGTATCTTAGGCTGACATAGCAGAGTTGCATGGATGCATTTCAATTCGATACAGGTAAGTCACTGTGAATGAAGAGAGCAAACTAATCAACAGTGAAATTCTAGCATAGACAAGCCCTAGTGGCTTTGATGGTAACATATCCTTAGATGAGAAAGGACAGGTCTGAATAAGATGGGCTTAATAAAGACTAAGTATTCATGTGTTAAAACACACTTTTTTGGTAAGCTTCAGAGAAAACGTTCTAATGACAAGCAAAGAAAGAACCAGTCAGTAACATAATGAACATACCGTTAATTATTGTAAGACGGAGCAAGTGGATGTCCACTGCGAGGAGATGCTGACAGTCCTGGCACAATCAACCTTCCACTTAGGTAGGAGGATGCACAGAAAATTTTCACAAGAGAAATGTGAAATCATTTGATTTCAAGCTTTAAAGAGCACTGCTGGAGCCTGGCATTCATTGAGTAAGTTTATCATTCAGTGAGCAAACTGGACAAGGATGCTGTGAATCCTTGTTATTTATCTTTCTTAGCTTTATTTTTGTATTGACTTTTCTTGAAAAAATGTGAATAGACAATACAAAAAGCAAAAAGGGTAAGTGCATGAAAGAGGAATCAAAAGCAAGGAAATGCATCTTACACTTGACATGTGAAACTCTTTTAAATGAATCTGGGATAAAGCAGGGACCCTTTCAAAGGCATGACTTCCCCTTCTTCAAAAAAGTGTACGTAACTGGAAAGTGACCTGTTAGAGGAAAAGCTCTGCTGGGATGAATATATTTTCTCTCAGTCAAAAATAGCTTGTAAAGAACCTTTTCTTTTTCTTTTCTTTCTGAATAAGCTGTAAAAGGAATATGTTTTCTGTGTAAGGAGGTTAAATTTATTTGTTTAGCAGATTTCTGCTGAAGTTGGATGTCTAGTCAGTGAACGAATACTTCAAAAATTATTTGTGATCTAGTAGTGCCTGAGGTTTAGTTGTAATTTATGGGATGATGTTACCAACTCTTCAGGGGCATGGAAAATATTTATTTCTGTAGTGCTGAGAGAGAGAGAGAGGAAAGGACTGCAGAGAAGGAGGAGAAGGGAGCTGGAGGGGTAACAATCTCTTGCAGTTAAAGAGAGCTGAGAAACACAACGTGACTGCAGAAAGTGACACATGTTTAAAAAGTCCAGGCTACCTAACAGTGTACTGCATGGAGGGTGCTTTTGCAGTAGGTCTGGAGCCAGGATGAAACAGATTAAAAACTTTCTGGAATGCCTGGCATGCCTCTGAGGAGTCACTGGGGCATGAGGATCAAAGAAATATGCAGGAGATGGGTGTTTGGCCACTCATGTTGGTAAATCTGCAGCGAAAGGATGGCTAAACCAACAGGTTAGAAGTTAAGAACCCTACCATGAATGGTCTCCTAGGATTAGGGCTTTATTAGTAAATTGCCTTAGCCACTTAAGTACTTGTGCTTGAAATCTCAGAAACCTTGAGATAATTAGTAGTGGAAATATGAAACATTATCACAGAAATGAAAACTTCTTTGATGAGAGCTTGAAAGGAACGTGTTTAGGACAAGATAAACTAGTCAGAGTACTAAACTGAGCCAATTAAGTCTTTTTCAGCTTGAGACATATATTGTTTGATTCATAAAGCTGAATGAAGTTTCACAGATTCACAAATTGCATTAGGCCAGAAAGGATTCACCAGCTGTCTAATCCCTTCTTCTTGATGCCATTCTGAGGCCATTCAGTGGAATTACGTAGCTCTCAGACACAACCTATATACTGCCCGAGCCCTGTAGGCTTGCTCTTGCTACTTGCTCTTTGGGAGTCCCTGTGTGGCTTTCATTTTAAAATGAAGGTGATTTTCATCTCTCTCTGTAGAACCATGTTTTGGGTTTTTAGTGTAGAAAAAAATGTGCCATCAGAAAGAAAGCAAAATAAATGTTGGAGGCCAGAAGATAATTTTCTGGCTGTTGGGTAAGTCAGCTGGGGGTCAAAGTGAAAACATAGCTTTGGCAAGTTAATAGTGTTTGAGGTTGACAGGCTTGTGTAAGCTTGATGCGGTTAGTCTTCTTCACACAAAATAGTAAATGATGACAAATCACTTTTGCAGATGCAGCTTTTGTTTTGAGCTTAACCACTGTAACTTTATCTCTTCTTAAAGTAGAATATGCCTGCCATCAGGGTCTGTGATCCACAAAGGAATTCAGAGTGACTCGCTCAGACCTAGACATCTTACTTTTGGGCATCCTTCTGATGCTTTCAGTTTTTCTTGCAGTGTATCAGCAAGGAGCCAAACAATTAAATGGAAATGCTGGATAATATCTGAAGTCAGTACAGTTTGTGTACCTAGGACATTAGTCCATGCCCCTTTTTCTTTTTGAGGGTCATGCAAGAGGTTGATTTCCCATCAGACCCTTTTTCAGATGAATATTTTATCCGAACAAACTGAATTATACTAAAATGACATCTGAGGGCAGGAAGAAGCTCCAGAAGTATTATGCTATTCAGGCGCTCTCTAACCTACCTATAATGTTATGTCTCAGACTGAGGATATCTCCATGGGCTTTCCAGAGGACTCTCTGGGGGAAGGCTGGTTGCAGTGAGCCATAGAGGTACCCCACAGTGTCCTGGCCATCAAGAGGTACATATAAACAGGCTGTGCTTTGTATCCTGTGCTAACTTGATTTTCTAGTCTATAGAGATCCTTTATGAAATAGGCAATGTAACAGAGAAGAGGGGTGAATTTTATCTATTTTTTATGCATAGAAGATCTCTCTCAAGCATTCCATCTGGCAAAATTTAACTGACTTCCTCTTCCTCTTCCTCTTCCTCTTCCTCTTCCTCTTCCTCTTCCTCTTCCTCTTCCTCTTCCTCTTCCTCCTCCTCCTCCTCTTCCTCTTCCTCTTCCTCTTCCTCTTCCTCTTCCTCTTCCTCTTCCTCTTCCTCTTCCTCTTCCTCTTCCTCTTCCTCCTCCTCCTCCTCCTCCTCCTCCTCCTCCTCCTCCTCCTCCTCCTCCTCCTCCTCCTCCTCCTCCTCCTCCTCCTCCTCCTCCTCCTCCTCCTTTCCCTTTCCCTTTCCCTTTCCCTTTCCCTTTCCCTTTCCCTTTCCCTTTCCCTTTCCCTTTCCCTTTCCCTTTCCCTTTCCCTTTCCCTTTCCCTTTCCCTTTCCCTTTCCCTTTCCCTTTCCCTTTCCCTTTTTTTTCTTTTCCTTTTATTTGCTTTTTTCTTTTTTTTTTTCATTTGAAATGAGGGGAGGTTAGGATTAACAGTGTAAAATCTTAATGAGCTGATTGTGCTGAGCAGTGCGGTTCGCCTCCATTATTCTCCCAGTCTCGAATGTTTACCAGCCAATCAGAACATTCCTTAAAACCTGAGATTTATAATGAAAAGTCAGCCTTAATTGAATTTCTTTATTAAGAACACCATCAAACAGATACAGAACACCTTACACCACCTTGTTTAAATTAGATTCATTTTTCTGATTAATTATTAAAAGGAAAGTTTAAAAAATCATAAAATCTTAAGTGCTATTAAAAATTGATTAGGAATGCATTTTTTCATTGACCCAGTTTGTATTTTTTTTTTTTTAATTTTTTTTGGGGGGTTGGTTTTTTTTTTTTTTTCAGTCAAAGCTAATACATTTGAGTAGCTGCCTCAGACAGAAGTTTGTAATCATTTGGTCATCAGTCAATTAATCACAGCTTCATAAATATTGATCTCAGATTACATTTATTCTTCATTCTTGAAAGACAGTTTTTTATTAATTTAGGCCCACTCCCATACATTGTGGTTTACACTGAAATTATTTTTAAAAGTTCTATTAAAATTTAATTTGAGCAGCCAGCCAGCAGTGCAGCTGCTGCACATTATGCCACCTTTCGGCAGGCTTGTCACCTCCTTCTGCAAGGTCCTCAGTATCCACAGCTCATACCATAGGGCTTGTCGATCGGCGTATGTTACCTATAAAACCTCTTTAGTTGGAAGTAGCAGGCCTCCGTCATCCCATGCAGAAGAAGCAATTTGGGAGTAAGTGTGGATTTTTCTGAGAGGAAAGAACAGGGCTCTGGTGTTTCCCATTGCCTGCCTAGGGAGGTGGTGGAGTCACCATCCCTGGAGGTGTTCAAGAGGGGATTGGACGTGGCACTTGGTGCCATGGTTTAGTCATGAGGTCTGTGGTGACAGGTTGGACCTGATGATCGTTGAGGTCTCTTCCAGCCTTGGTGATTCTGTGATTCTGTGGCTATGTCCTGATTTCTGGTAGGCTGTCACAGATGGTGGTGCTTTCCTGATGTCTGCACAGTGCTTTGGCTGCTCTTCAGCATCTCCTAAGTGTCAGACAAGATATGTGAGGGGGTGTGTTTGTGGAAAAATACGTTGAATGTTCCCAGCTGTGCTGCAATCTCTGTCATGGAGGCCATACATGAGCTAATGACCCATCCCTGGATGGTGAGGGTGCCTAGGAGTGCTCTTGTAGGGTCTGCTACTGCATCTATTGTGCCTTGGAGTAAATCCAGTACTTTTGCAGGAGCTGGATTTGTAAACAGAAACATCCCAAGCATCTGGAGCAGACACAGTCCTTCTCATAGTACATTCCCTACAACTGAAGCAGTACTGAAGCAATGCTTATTTACATTCTGGTTCAGTTGCAGCCAATAATCTCCATTTTGACAATGAAGTCTTGCGGCTTTGGTTTTGTTTTTTTATGCTTCTTGTTGTAGTTTAAGAAACTGTGGTGGTTTGAGCCTTAGCTGGGATTGAAGAGCTCAGATGGGGGGGGCAAGACTGAGAATCCCTCCCCTGCTCCTCCCCCCTGCCTCCCTTTCCCAATTGACAGAAAAAGGGAAGGGGGAAAGAGCAGGGAGAGATAAGGAATTAAAAAAGGAAAGTAAGTGGGATAAGGAAAAAAGGAGGAGGTAAATCTACCGAGAAATAAGAAATAATTTGGAGTCAGTTTGGAAGTGGAGAGGTAAAATTTTCTTTAAACAGTGTGTGTGTATGTATGTGTATATATATATATATATATATATATATATACAAACAATAACATGAAGGATTCACAAGGGCAAGGAGAATATACAAAACCAACAGTCCTTTGAAGATGCAGTGGGGAGAAAGACCAGGCCTGACCATGTGGCAGAGAACCAGGAAGCCAGCAGTGACTCTTGGTCCTTCTGTCCTGGTGAGGCTGAAGCAAAAGAGGGCAAATGGCTGCAGTGTCTTCCTTTTTATAGGCTTGCTGGAAAGGGAGGGGAAGTGGAACAGACTAACTCAGTTTCCCCCCTCTCTGAAGAGAGCAAGGCTCTCACAACCCCTCCCATCCCCACTTTCAGGATGGGCATAACCCATCACAGAAACACAGATATGGACATGTAAGGGGTAAGAGTACATAGCTGAGGAGTGAGCTGAAGCATTCACTGAGCAGGGTGAATCCTTTTCCACCCTATGCTTTGTGTTTTACTTTGAATGCCGTGCTTTACACTAAGAATGCCAATTTCTGCAGGCCAGGAAGATGTGAATGGTAGACTTTCCATAACAGCTTGTGCAGTGTATTTGGGTTCTCTGTCCTATTCTTAGGTTAAAAAGTATGTTAAGATAAGTCACTGTTCCTCAGTTTCACTTGACTGAGGACTTTAGAGTAATGTGATCACATACCAGTTGTAACCCCAGTGCCTCATCTTTAATGTCTGGAGTCAAAACTAGTTGCCCATTGTTACTCAAACCCCATGGTTATTCTGGCACAGATCTTAGGAGAGGCTTTGAAATACATCTTCAAATCATAGGCTGCAGAGCATCCTGTTGTGCTCTTCAGGAATGCCATGGAGTCACGTGAACTCCTGTCAGCATTCCTTGTTCTTGCTGACATTGGATATGTGTTATATGGACACAGTGTGACTATCCATGTATCTAAGACTGAAAAAAATGTTTTATTTTCAGAATCCTATTCTCCAGTCAACACATACTACTTATTTACCATCTGTTCTGCTGAAATGTAACATGCCTGTATACAATGTGTGTATCCACAGCACTGATTTTTCCTGTAAGACATGAAATCACACTAAAAAATGTTCTCAGGTTTAAGTTCTCTAGCTTGAGTGTGATTTACCATCTTGTTGATCAGAAAAAATAGAGGGGCAAGGATGTGACAAAATAGTTTTTGTGGCAAGTGAAGTGTTTTCCTATCTATTGTGAGTGTGGCCTAAAATGATAGCCAGGCACTTTCCTCTTTAGAAAAAAACTGAGAACTTTAAATCTTGATCACAAAGAGAAAAGCCATTCTGTAAGGATCATGTCAGAGACAACATGTGCAGAGAGCATCCAGGTAACCCATTTATTTTGTAGTAGCTGTGAGGGTTTAAGATCTTACCACTTCTGAGTGCTTTGCTACCCCTTGTCTCCTTATCTGTTTACTGCAAAGTCAAACTAATTTTTGGCTTCTATTGTCTATTGGTTGTCAAGATGCCGGACAAAATTTGTTTTGCATTGTGGCAAATCAAGAAGGGTATTATTTACTACAGAGACAGTAATTTCCATCAAAGAAGTGCTATCAGGGATATATAATGGGGGGCTGTGTTAAATTATGCTAGTTATATCCTTAAAAAGATGCCTGTCTGTATAATCAGAGTGGATTCTGAGTCCAGTTGCAGCTGGCATCTTCAAAAGAGGGGATGCTGAGGAGATCTAGTAAATGTATCACCCTCTGAGCATTTCTTTGCAAGAGTATGGTGGTGGAAACCAGCTGTCTGTTTATCCAGTGATTTGACAGATGCTGGTGTGAATGTGAGTAGCATGCTAAGTTTTATATTGAGCTCAGTAATCCTGGGCAGCCTTTCCTGGCAGAAAAAAAGAAAACAAAAAGGTGGAAAGCAACAGAGTGAGACATCTGTAGCAGTGCTTCACCTCTTCCTGTTTCTTTTGCTGCAGACACCTGCAAAGTCACCCAACTGGAGTCTTTCCACTGCAGTATTGTGTCACTAATTCACTGTTGAACAACTTCAGCACTTCTAAGAATGACTCTAGTGCTGAATATGAGCTAATCTCTCCCTAAAGATACAGAGTTCTTTTAATCCTGATCGTGCAAAGCTGTTTATTTTAATGAAATTGTTTTAACTTCATAATAATGTAGGAGAAAAATAGCATCTTTCCTCAGAGTATGTGCAGTAGATACTTTTGTCCCTCCACAGTTTGCATTGATTGTATCAAACTGATTTAATAACCTGATTTTTGAAAGGCTTTCTAATAATTTTTATATAAAATGTTAAATAGTGTTGGTTTGCATTTTGTTAATATATATGATTACTCTTGTCTCAGAATCAGAGACCTCTTGAGTGTGGCAGCAACTAGGGCATTGTATATGGCTTTTTGCAGAACCAGGCATTCACCAGCAAGATAGATAAGATGCTGCCGATCTAAATTGGTCCCAAGTCTTTCCTGCTTGTTTTCCCTCTGAAATCTGTATTCAAATAACTTTCTTGTTGTCTTTTACAGCAGTTTTATCAGATTAAAACAGAAACGTCTTGCCCCATTTTAATAGTTGATGGTAGCTTGTCAGCCATGACTTGAGAGACTTTGGAGTGCTCCGGGGACATCACAGCTCAGGTAAATGTAAACTGGCCTCTGAGTTTAGTTTCAGGGAAAACACAGTTAAGAAACACACTGCTGTAACATATGTTAAGTGGACAAAAGAGGAAGGGAAGAAAGGTTATAAAATAGATCCAGGAACTACTGAAGTTTTGTAAGTTTTGTGTTATTTTTTAAATCTATCCAGGGGGGGTATGTTAGGAATGAAATAGAGAAGTGGAAAAGACAAGACAGAAGTAATTGGAGCAAACAGCCAAGAAGTGGAGAGAGGGGCTAATCTGAAAACTGCAGAGATATTCTGATCATGTTATTAATTCTGGCTTGAACAGTGGCTTCATCTGTTATGCCAGCTTAGTTTCTTGGTGAGCTCCTCTCTGCAGTTCTCCCCAGCCCTCTGAGCTCATGAGGGTGAAGGAGAAGACCCTGTGTGAGTCTTGGTTTCCATGAAAGGCAGCTCTCCCAGTGTGCATTCACTCATCAAGGAACCTGTAAAGAACCCTTTGAAGGGTGTGCAGGGTACATAGCTTTCATCTTGGGTGTCTGAAAAATGAGGGAGAATTTTTTGTAGATTCCCCTTCACCCAACAAGGAGATGCAGGTATCTATGTACAAACAAATCTCATCAAACACATCTGGGATTCCCTACAAAAAAACAAAACTGTTTCTAGGATATGATGTGTCAGATCTTCAGATAAACATCCTAAATAGATTTGATTAATTGTATTATACATGAGCCTAGTTTTTCTCCAGTGCCTATAAAGGGACCCTAGGGTGAGCGGACTGATTGTAGATGTGTCTTAAGACTGATGAGGTGAATTCCATACTTTTTATTGGGAAGCTGGGATGAAGAAATGTCTATATTTCAGTTCAATATGGTCAGCAAAAAAAGTGAACTTTGACAATTAACTAAAGATCTTGATTTCAGTGATATTGCTGTAATCATATCCCAAGTGCAGTGGGGTTTAGACCCAGCTATTTATTATCTGGTGGCGGGGAGCATAAGCCAGACTTGCTTACAACTCTGCTTTTCCTGAAAGCATCCAGAGTCTTTCTTACTGATAAATCTATAAATGAAACATTCTGCTAGATATACTGCACCAATAGCTTTCCTTATGGGTCTCACTTGCAACAAAACATCCTTTGAACAGGACTGCATTCTGGCAATAAAATTTGTCTTTTGGATCTTTTTTCCTATGGAGTTTGTTTAATTTTCCCTTCCCCTTTTCTCAAATATTGCGTGTTACTTGGAAAAAGAGCTTTGGTAACTTTGAAGATGATCGTAAAGTCAATTGATGAATACATAAATTTGTTGAGCTAATTTGTAGAAAAGCTGGACTGCTATATCATCTGTGCTGAAACATATGGGTAATTAATTTGCTAAGTGCAATCAGGAAAAATCAAGGAGTATTTCTGTCTGGCCTTAGCTTTGATTTACTTTTTAAAGTTCATTGCAGAAAGTCAAGTGAAAACTTTGATCTTACGGTATTCTTCTGGAAAAAACCCTAAATTTCTTTGGAACTGAAGACTGAGGAGGCAGCCTGCAGTGTCTGTGCCTGAAGGGCTCTGTTCTCAGAGCTGCTACTCACTTCAGTAGGAATTTTGCCTTAGTACAGAGACATACAAGAACCAGGAGTAAGAACAGAGCCCATATTGCAGTTTGCCTGGAAATGAAGCTTACAGGGGCTTTAAGGTGTTGTGTGTTTTTTGTTGTTTTGTTTGTTTATTTTATATTTTACATTTTGTTTGATCTGATCTTATTTTAAAATTTTATTTCCTTTAATAGGCTGCAGATATTTTAGATTCAAATTGGACACCTTTAAATTGGAAGGAGAACTATACTCACACTAATAACTTAATAGCATATCTAAATGCCTTTTAAAAGACTTCAATTTACCTATTAAGACCAAATAGACTGTCTGTTAATTTGACAGAATATCCATGTTCCCTGAACTTAGGGCTATAAAAATTGTTCATCTGCTCAGTCACAGGCCATTTAATTTTGGATGCATCATTGCCAGTTGGTTACAGTAATTAGCATTCTCTGTATAGTAGCAGCTTCCCTGAAGCTATGCTAAATAGGGTTACACTTCTGTATGGAAACATAAGCAGCCTTGTGCAAATGAGCTTGGCCACCCATCTTAGAGACAGAAGCCCTAACTACAGCTCCTTGGCTCAGGGTGCCCTATATGCCCACCTGCAGATCTTATTTACTGGTTATTAATGACATGAAGTGTAGGCAGCTGTGAAAGGCGCAGCATGGCAGTTTAAAACATACACTCCAAACTATTCTCTCAGCCTTGTCATTTCTTTGAATGACACCTTTATTTTTTATTTTTTTTTTTAAATTTCCCCCTTTACACTCTCTTTAAATGTAGTTAGTCAGAAATTAATTCTCTGGATGTAAATTGTGTATATGCATATATAAAAAACCTGTGAGCTCAGGCACAGCATTTGGTAATACAGTTACTTGCCACTTAAAATACAGGCTTTCTCAAATAAAAATGCATTGATAAATCCTCCCTTATTATGAACATATGCTGCAGATATTCAGTTGGGTGTATTTTTCCTTATCTCCTAATGCTTAAAGTAGTATTTTTATTATATTTTTAATACAAACACCAACTGCCAGTACTGGAATATGAGTAGTACTGGAATTGTTCTTCTGTAAAGGCTAGAATAAACAGCACAATAGCTAAAACCATAAATAAATTAAAGAGAAGGCAAGGTTTTTTTTGCCAGTTATTCTGCAGCCTATGCACATTTTCTTGTTCTGTGTTGAATGTCTGCACTTCCTTTTTGTTTCCTGGGAAACAAGTGAGGGGTTGTATGCACTGCAAGACATACACTAAGAATAATTCTTCCCATTTAATCCACTCTGAATTTTACTTCTTAATATACTGGAAGGTAACTAATATTTAATACCATGAAATGTATCTGTGCATGTTTAATGATTCAATTAATCAGAGAGGAACCTTCTTTATAATTAAATATGGATAGGCTATATAGTCTTTTCGTCTCATTGACTGATGCTACTGAGAATAAGGGGTAAGAATAATTTTATACTATTATTCTGTGTGCCTTTTATTAAAATTCTGATCTGTTTGGGTGAATAAAGTCAATGATAAAAGTACATTTTTTCTTAGTTATTCACTCTGCAGTTTCTGTATTCCATATCAGTCTAACCATATGCATTTAGATGCCAATCCTGTAAAGACTTGCATGTTTTTAAGCACAAGAAAAGTCCAACTGTGCTGATGTGATGACTCAATTTCTGGAAGAGACCCAATGTCAGCTTGGAAGAGATCATACTTACTTGCTCCATAAGTCCAAATTTGGTTATGATTTGCAGCCATAGGTCATTTCTTTGTAAGCACCAATTTTATTAACCTGATCTTGGACCTCTTATGACTTGGTTACTTAAAGAAATGTTAGAAACCATCACTACAACTTATTTTTATACAGCTCCATACAAAATTCTCTAGGTATAGGCTAAAAAAAAGCCAAATTTCTTCAATACAGTATGTAGATGGGGTGCATATGTTGGCAAGTTAACAAAGTAATAATGTACGTGCAGGCAAATTTAAATTTGCAAATGGAGATTTCCTGCCTCTTGACTTTGTATAAATTGTTGAATGTATTTTTTTCCATGATTTGTACAGAGCCTCAAGCCGTAGCAACTAGGTGCTGTTTACGAAAGTTAAAACATACGTTACATGCACAGAGTACAATGGGCTTCATTAAATGACCACTTCTGCTGCCAAGGATATATTAATAGTAATGTTATGAGACCATACTTACCTGTAGAAAGGCCTTCTCATATCTGCTTGCTTATCTACCAGTGGATACAGGTACCATGATGTGCAATACTGTTATATTGTAAATGATGTGTTACTTCTAATTTAAATATTTTTGAATGAGTATGCTATTAAGTTTGTGTGCACACAGCTGGATATACCTAAATACTTGGAAATGAATGAATAGGCTTGGCTATGTTTCCACAAAATATATTGTTTATTAAATCCTTATGGGCTGGTGACCTGAGGTAGAAATCCCAAGTTTGATTGACTGGCCTTTCCACTGAAGACACAAACCCTTCTGTTTTCAAATCTTTCATTGCTCCTATTTCATGTAGTTCTGTTTTTCAGTGTATGTACCTACCTTTTTAATGGGATCATATTTTAAATTATCATTGCAATAGGGAAATAATTTGCAAAATAAGGAGATGCCCAAATTTCCCCTTATGAACTAGTTACACTTACAATGGGTAATATGGAGCCAGGAGAAGAATAAAGACATGGTTACACTATTTCTATAGCACTTCTGTCAAGAAAAGCCCTTTAATTTGTTTTTAGGATGACCTTAAGACAGGAAAATAAGTGCTTTTGCTCAGTTGTGACCCAAGTATCTGGTATAGAGTGCATGCATATTAATTGCAACCTTAGAAACTAAGAACAAAACCTTTAAATTTGTGGAGTATGACCAAGAAAAAGTTTTCTTTCTCAAAGATAGTAGCATGCTGCATGCAGGTGTTTGTTATGAAGGGGATATTCAGTAAAATGAAAACCAATAGCCTCCTTTGGATAAGCCATCCAGGCAATACCTAAGTAGGTACTGATGCCATTCATATAGTCTGGCTGTCATGTTTAGAACATTTCAGTGCCTTGGTATATCTATTTTGGAGATCAGTGCTCAAGGCTGAAAGCATCCCTTCATTGCTGATGTTTCATTTTCTTTAACTGGAGCGAACAACTGCAATAATGTTGTGTCATTAGAGAGTGAAGGTTGTTGATGGTGAGCAAATATGCCACAGTTGAGGAAGCCAACAACTACATCTGTCCTGAAGGAATTTTTTTTTCTGTCAACCCTTATCTATACAAACTTCAGAATGATATGGTGAGGAGTTTTATCAGCATGTGTTTAGTGTGGGTGCAGAGTCAGCAGTTAGCAAAACCTCAAATAGGCTGTGCAGGTCATCCAGAAATGAATGCCAATGACAGGTTTGAACCATACCAAGTAGTCACACATTGGGAAAAAGTGTAATAAAAGGTATTTTAAGTGAACTCACTATTTCAGGGAGTTGTAATCAAGTTCATTTGCAGTATGCCTGAAACTTTTCCTCCTTTGAAGCCACCTTGGGTAGCTCTTCTTCCATGAATATGTATTATTGTGTGGTTTTCAAGTATGTTACCTCATCACACTTCAGGGTGAGAAACATGTGAAATGTTTCTTTGAAAAACCAAAGTTCTCTTTTGCTTGAAAAACCCATAGCATGAGCAGGTTGGGAGAGTACCCTTAAAAGACTAACATTTTTTGTGTACAAAAAGTTTATGACTTTCAGATGAATTTTGCACACGACTCGTGGACATTTACATAGAATACATAGAATAGAATACATAGAATACATAGAATACATAGAATAAACCAGGTTGGAAGAGACCTTCAAGATCATCGCGTCCAACCCATCAACCAATCCAACTCCGCCCAAGCAACTAACCCACAGCACCAAGTACCCCGTCAAGTCTTCTCCTAAAAACCTCCAGTGATGGTGACTCCACCACCTCCCCAGGCAGCCCATTCCAATGTGCAATCACTCTTTCTGTATAGAACTTTTTTCTAACATCCAGCCTGTATCTCCCCTGGCGCAGCCTGAGACTGTGTCCTCTTGTTCTGGTACTGCTTGCCTGGGAGAAGAGACCAACATCCGTCTGTCTACAACCTCCCTTCAGGTAGTTGTAGAGAGTAATAAGGTCACCCCTCAGTCTCCTCTTCTCCAGGCTAAGCAACCCCAGCTCCCTCAGCCTCTCCTCGTAGGGCTTATGTTCCAAACCCCTCACCAACTTTGTTGCTCTTCTCTGGACTCGTTCCAGCAAGTCAACATCCTTCCTAAACTGAGGGGCCCAGAACTGGACACAGTACTCGAGGTGCGGCCTAACCAGTGCAGTGTACAGGGGCAGAATGACCTCCCTGCTCCTGCTGGCCACACTGTTCACATCTGTGGGTAGAACTCTTTTGGTGAGAACAAATTCTTTTTAAAGACAAATTTAACTTCACAGACTGTTGCCTATTTGGCATGTTACACTGTCATATGGATATTGGGTGCATACAAGAGACAAATATTCCTAAAAATGTAGTTATCACATGATTGTGCCAGTTAATATTGCCATACATGTGACACAGGACATACAAAACATCCCTTGTTCATGAATGTGAACAGAAGTGTAAAGAATAATCAAGCTGTTTTCTTGCTGAGTCTCAAGATATGTCATGACTAAAGCCTTCTGTAAAAAAAAAAATGGAGCTGAGGGTAATTTGGTACAGTGGAGAGATTAAAAATAGAGATCTAGTATCAGATAACACTGACTGTGAGATCTATTGGGCTGTGGAAGAGTTTGTGAAAGAAGCCTATTTACTAAATTCCATTTTAATCTAGACTAGGGAAATAAATAAATATACATAACAGGGAATGATACTGTGTTGGAAGGGAGATGGAGGAGATTAGATTAGAATAGAATAGAATAGAATAGAATAGAATAGAATAGAATAGAATAGAATAGACCAGGTTGGAAGAGACCTTCAAGACCATCGTGTCCAACCTATCAACCAATCCAACACCACCTAATCCACTAACCCATGGCACCAAGCACCCCATCCAGTCTCCTCTTGAACACTTCCAATGATGGTGACTCCACCACCTCCCCAGGCAGCCCATTCCAATGGGCAATCACTCTCTCTGTAAAGAACTTCTTCCTAACATCCAACCTAAACCTCCCCTGGCGCAGCCTGAGACTGTGTCCTCTTATTCTGGTGCTGTCTGCCTGGGAGAAGAGACCAACCTTTGCCTGTCTACAACCTCCCTTCAGGTAGTTGTAGAGAGCAATAAGGTCACCCCTGAGTGTCCTCCTCTCCAGGCTAAGCAACCCCAGCTCCCTCAGCCTCTCCTCATAGGGCTTGTGCTCCAAACCCCTCACCAACTTTGTTGCCCTTCTCTGGACCCGCTCCAGCAAGTCAACATCTTTCCTAAACTGAGGGGCCTAGAACTGGACACAGTACTCAAGGTGTGGCCTAACCAGTGCAGTGTACAGGGGCAGAATGACCTCCCTGCTCCTGCTGGCCACACTGTTCCTGATCCAGGCCAGGATGCCATTGGCCCTCTTGGCTGCCTGGACACACTGCAGGCTCATGTTCAGCCTACCATTGACCAATATCCCTAGGTCCCTCTCTGCCTGGCCGCTCTCCAGCCACTCAGACCCCAGCCTGTAGCTCTGCATGGGGTTGTTGTGGCCAATGTGCAGAACCCGGCACTTGGATGTGTCAAATCTCATGCCGTTGGACTCTGCCCATCTGTCCAGCCTGTCAAGGTCCCTCTGCAAAGCCTCTCAACCCTCCAGCAGATCAACTCCTGCCCCCAGCTTGGCAAATTTACTGATGATGGACTCAATGCCCTCATCCAGATCATCAATAAAGATGTTAAAGAGGATGGGGCCCAGCACTGATCCTTGGGGCACACCACTAGTGACTGGCTGCCAGCTGGATGTGGCACCATTCACCACCACTCTCTGGGCTTGGCCCTCCAGCCAGTTCCTAACCCAACACAGTGTGCTCCCCCAACACACCTCACCGACCTTCTTTCTATAACTCTGTATACTCAGTGTAAGGTTTTTTAATATGCAAATGCAGCATGTGGTATAGACTATATTGAACAAACCATGCGGTCACATTGTGGGGCTTTTCTTGTTGCTGTTGTCGTATCTGGCTTCTTAAAATGCTTTACATTGAGCTAACATGCAATCACTGATATATGGCCAACTTTGTACTCCAGCTGTTGGCATCAATCTTTCTGCAACACTTACAATTCTTATTAATTTATCTGTTTAAATGTATTAGAACTATCGATTATTCTTGACACTGAAGAATAGATAAACAAATGCATGGAATGAAAATCCATCAGAAAAGTAGGTTCTTTTTTGTTTGCTTGTTTTTTCACCCCCAGACAAGTCTTTAAGGAGAGCACATATTCCATAGTCCCTTCCATTCAATAAAGAATATGAACATATGGACAACACACAAAAAGTAACCATAGGAATTTTCATTGGCTATCAGAGTGTACACATTCCTACTCGACATTGACAACAGCATCATTACTTACGAACTCACAAATATCTGTCTTAGAAAAGACCTGAAAAAGTTGATGATTCTTCTCAGGCCTACAGAGAGGATGACTAGATATTTAAGGAGAACCACAGGATGAGTAAGGAGAGAGGGAAGAGATGCAGGGACAAGTTTCTCTCAATTAAGATTTCTAGTTCAGAAACTTTCTTTATGAATAAAAAGCGTGGAGAGGTGAGAAAGATAATGGCATGGGCCTTGGTCTCTTAGGTGACAGTAATTATATGTAGGACTTGGTATTCCCTCAGCCGCATCATTTATTCTCCATAGTGGGTATAGGAATGTTCATCCCCTGATCATGCAGACTAGGGAGTAGTTTGCATCCAGCTGCATCTTGCCCAGGCAGCAGTCTGAGTTTTCCTATATTGAACTCAAAGTAATAACAGCAGCATAAAAAAGTATGAGGCTGCTGCGTGGTGGCCTAGTGCTCCCAGTGTGTAGCTGAGATATGGCCAGAACATGTCCCTGGACCTTAATAATGGGCAATGCTATTATTGATACTGTTCTGTTACTGTAAGTTCTGGCTTAAGCAGTGTAGGGCAAACAACCTGAGCATGCTTTTTTCTGTGACACCAACTCCCTTATGCCAGTTGCTGTCTTTGCACACTGCTTTGTAAGGGGTTCTAAAGAATGGAAATTGAAATTGAAAACCACACAGCACTTACACTTTCTTGTGTAGTTCATGAATCCCAGAGGCTCTTTTTCAGATCTTGCATTTTCCCAGTAGCAGAATTTCACATGTGTTTTGAATGTGATGCTTCAGCCATTAAGTCTTGAGTTTTGGACTTCTGGATTAATGAGCTTTGTATCATGGATTTTAAATTTTGCCTACTTTGCCTAATGTCTCAAGTCTCGTTCTGAATGTGATTCTGGGTCTCATTGTTCCCTAACCATTGCTCCAGCAGAGGGGGACTATGCCATGTAGAATAGAATAGAATAGAATAGAATAGAATAGAATAGACCGTGTTGAAAGAGACCTTCAAGATCATTGCATCCAACCTGTTATCCAACCCACCTAATCAACTAAACCATGCAACCAAGCACTCTATCAAGTCTCCTCCTAAACACCTCCAATGATGGTGACTCCACCACTTCTCCAGGCAGCACATTCCAATGGGCAATCACTCTCTCTGTGTAGAACTTCTTCCTAACCTCCAGCCTAAACCTCCCCTGGTGCAGCTTGAGACTGTGTCCTCTTGTTCTGCTGCTGGTTGCCTGGGAGAAGAGACCAACCCCCACCTGGCTACAACCTCCCATCAGTTAGTTGTGGAGAGCAATAAGGTCACCCCTGAGTCTCCTCTTCTCCAGGCTAAGCAACCCCAGCTCCCTCAGTCTCTCCTCACAGGGCTTGTGTTTCAAGCCCCTCACCAACTTTGTTGCCCTTCTTTGGACACGCTCCAGCAGGGCAACATCCTTCCTAAACTGAGGGGCCCAGAACTGGACACAGGACTCAAAGTGTGGCCTAACCAGTGCAGTGTACAGGGGCAGAATGACCTCCCTGCTCCTGCTGGCCACACTGTTCCTGATGCAGGCCAGGATGCCACTGGCCCTCTTGGCTGCCTGGGCACACTGCAGGCTCATGTTCAGCCTACTAGCAACCAGCACCCCCAGGTCCCTCTCTGCCTGGCCGCTCCCCAGCCACTCTGACCCCAGCCTGTAGCACTGCATGGGGTTGCTGTGGCCAATGTGCAGAACCCAGCACTTGGATGTGTTAAATCTCATGCTGTTGGATTCTGCCCATCCTATGTACCTGCCCTGCCCATGTACCAAGAGACCATCCCTGGCTGTTTGAATTCATGGCTCCTGTAAACTCAGATGTTTGGATCAGCCTTCTGTGCATGAGTTTTCGGTTGTTTGTTTGTTGTTTGTTTGTTTGTTTGTTTGTTTTTTCCTTCTAATCACTTACCTAAGAGTAGACACTGGTTTAGTTGTATCTTTCAGACAAGGAAGTAAGTCACTCTCCCACCCTTCCCCTTCCAAAACTCAGATTTTTCTCATTTTTTAATTACAGTTCTATGAAGTGCATTCTTATGTTTCCTGTTTGGATGGACTCACAGTTTTATTTCTGTGCAATGCTATTAGTTTTGGCCCTCCAATGTATGATGTTTACATCAGTAGCTTCTCCCTTCCCTTAGACTCAACAGAAGTAAATTAGAATTGCCCTTAAGAGCTTTCTGAGAGAGAGGTAATCTGGTGTATTTCAAAGTGAGATTCTTGTATCTGGTGGAAGACTTTTGTTATGACAGCAAAACAAACCGTGAATAAATATACTTTTAAATTTGTAAGTGGATGTCAAGGAAAGCAACTAAGAAGCACAATGACCTGCCCTGATGCTATCCCTTTTACTTCCCCTTTTACTTCCATTGGGAGTCAGGAAATCAGAGAGAGGAGAGTCTGGGTAGCAGAAAAGAGAACTGTGCCTCTGTAAAGACTTGCATCTGTGTTAACAGCTTGCCAAGAAAAAATGATGCCTGTACATTAATCTGAATTATCACAGTCAGTTTCACTTTTGTAACCAACTCAGTCACAGCATTGTTATCTCTTTCTTGAACAGGAGGTGAATTGAGCCCAGCATGGTGACAGCACTACGAAACCTAGAGGAGGAGATAATAAAATTAACAGATAGCAGACAATTCAGAAACAGAGGACTCCAAAACCTGACACAACTTTCTTTTCTTCTAGTTGTTAACATCATAATCTTACTTTCATTCAAAATCTTACTTTTATTCAATACTTCAAGTTCTTTGTTTTCCACACAAAATCATCTTCATCTTTTGAGTGTTTCTATTATGTCAGTTTCTCCTAGGAATTTACATTTTCCTCCTCGTGGAGGGAGTTTCTTTTAAGGTCCTATCAGTATCTTCCTAACTTTAAAATAACAACCTTATTTCTAAGCCCACTTAATAATTTTAAATGCCCATACTATTGCTTATCATGCTTCATAACACTCTTGGAAATGTCTAATTTGACCTTCTGTAGACACATTTCCTTATGGCGTTATAAGCTCCAAAACTCTTTTTCACACACAGATATAAATTGGTCAAGACTAAATGAAAAAATCATTGAAATCCAATTATTCTGTTGGGATTTGGATCAGTCTTTTAGAAAACTGTAGTCTGGTAGGTTTTTATTTTCCCCTTGTTCTTTATTTCACACCCTTGACAAAAGTGCAACATACTTTACCAGTGAGTGTAATGATAGGACAAGGGGTAATGGTTTCAAGAAGAAAGAGTGTAGGTTTAGATTAGATTTAAGGAAGAAATTTTTTTAGAATGAGGTTGATGAGGCACTGGAATAGATTACACAAAGAGATTATGGCTGTCCCATCCCTGGAAATGTCAAAGGCCCGGCTGAATGGGGTTTTGAGCAACCTGGTCTAATGGAAGGTGTCCCTGTCCATGGCAGGGAGGTTGGAACTAGATGATCTTTAAGGTCCTTTCCAGCCCAAACCATTTTATGATTCTATACTGTGACAAGGGGGCCACACAGTTTATGCTGCATTCAATATTTCAAATATTGCTTAAGAATTTTCTTATATAAAATCTTTACTTCTCCTGTTCATTTATTTTAAAATCTCTGACATCACAAGGAAATACATATTTCATTTTTTCCCCTTTTGCAGTCAGTGTTTAAGTGGTTCCTCCATAGCAACTCACAAATCTTTTTTTTCCCCAGTCGCGTCTCTGAATTGTGTGATGTTTTCAGCATGTATTCCCTTGCTGGGTCAGCAGCTCCAAGGCTCTGGGGTAAGCATAAAAACAGAGATTTGGAGTGTTTTCAGCATCTTCCAAATGTTTGTCAGAGGACAGGAGAGTATTTGACAGCACAGAGACTGAAGACATTTATTGTGGTTTTTAAATTTTATTTTTCTTAATCTGCCAGGTATTCAGTGGTTGGCCCAGACCTTGCTCCAAAATAATACAGGGAATTTACTTTTCCAGGATGAATAAATAGTTGTCTACTATTTCCTTTTTAAGAAAATGTGGGAAGCTAGCCATCTTGAGGGTAGCAACTAAATTGTTTGGACAATAATTTCATATGGCTCAGCTTAGGTGCTGAAGGCCCATTGCAGTGAGAAAAGTGACAGATAACCAATATTTTCTCACCCAGGGAAAGGTAGAAATGCTTATTCCTAGTTTCAGAAATGCTTGCTTTCATTTTGCCTTTCTCTTTGGGGGGAATGCTCTGTTCTCCTTTTCCTTCCTCGGGTGGACACCCACACTTCTTCAGTCTGTGGAAGTTACTGTGACATATCCAGCCTCGTGTGTGTGGGAGGCTTGAGCAGTGTGTTTGCTTTGTTGCAGGGCTGTTGAGTAACTCTTGGCTGCGTACATACATGTTTTGCTTTGCTTTTGCTTTTTTTCAGTTTTCTAAGGTATTATGCTGACAGTCGACCTCCTCCTATGGGGGTGAGCCAGCTTCTCAGCAGCATCTGCAGTTGGAGCTGTTTGGGTTGGTTGCAAATATTTTCTGCTGACATGAGCCAAGGGAGTTTGGAAAGCACAGAAAAGTACTTGCAAACTGAGCACATAACACAGGTGGTTGGGATTTTGCAGAGATCTGGAGCTGGGTTTTTAATGGCAGTTGGCACATTTCATGCCTTGAGGGATTTTCCAAACCAACTTGAAGTAACAGAAGCAGGCCATTCATTTTACCTAACTTTGGTTTCCTCATCAGCTAGCTGACTAGGCTCTCCCTGAAGAGAGACAAAACCCTCCAGATTTAATCTCATGCAAAAATAGGTGCCTAAGGTAAATAGGCTGGGCTAGTTTCTCTCATGCTACTGGGTGAAGAAAGTGACAGAAGATTAATTTGGGAAGAACCTACTTGTATTCTTACCATCAAGAAAAAAACTTGGAATCGTGTACTCATAATTTGGAGATTATGGGAGGGCTGCAGTTGGTAAAATGCATTTTCTGCTAGACAGTGTCTCTTTTTCATCGTAATAACTGTGGCCTCCTCTTCTACTCATACAGCTTATCCACCAAAATACTTCCTGCCATGCCTGATATTTCTGAGCAATCGAGCTGAAGGAAAATGCAAATTCAGGTAAGTCCAAACGATATGTTCTATTTTGGTTGGATGCATAAAACTGTTTCAGACATAAAGCAACCACATTTTTGTAAGCTAGTGTATTACATTTAGTGAAAAATAACTTAGTTTTTTTATGTCACAGTGACATTTTGTGTAAAATGTAATTTCTTTTTAAGACATTGAACCAGCAAATATAGTATAAATGTTTCACAGAGATCTGTAAACCCCTTGTAGGCTACTTTTTTGAACTACTTACAGTAGCTTTGCAGGATGGCAACTATTTTTATGCATTTATACATAAGCCTCAACACTTTCTGTAAATTTGTTTCAAATACAAGCAAAATTTCTTCATGCTACATCTGTACTGGTATATAATGCTGTAAGTCTTTCTGCCCACAGTTTTGGCCAAGCAAGGAGCTGTTGCAGAGAGTAGTAGGGTTTGAGTTTAATTGCTCTCACCTGGGCTGTGCAGTGCAGGTTGACCACAGTGCACTAGGAAATGTTTGATTTACTGATGGAGCTGTATTAGCCAGCAGTAAGAGGTAATACGTAAGAAAACAGGAAGTGGGATTTATTTATTTATTAATTTTGACTGAGCTGTCCTCTTAAACATGATGAGACACAGAGACGTGTAGAGACAATTTAGATGCCTGTATGTAAATCTGCACTGCATTAGAACTTCTCCTAAGGGCTAGTGTTTTGGACTATGAAAACCCCCTTCTTCCTGGAAAGTCACATTCTTCAGTTTCAGTAGTTTTGTAAGAACATTGCTCAGGTATGTCTAAATACAGTTTGGCCATGATTCCTTCTTTCTAAAGCTTAGATCCGCATATTCTCCTGGCTGTTTAAACTTCACCCAGTAGTTTCAATATATATTTTATTTTGTTGTCATTTTCTTCTCATTTTAAATTCTTCAGCATCTTCAATTAAGCTCTACTTGGCCAGCAGTCTAAAAGAATTTTCTCATTCATGTGCCAGACAGATAGGGTCTCTCCCAGATCTACCCAGCATAAGTAATGACTTCCACTTTCAGACAACAAATCTAATTCTTTAACTTGTTACTGTACATATCCTTCAGAGCAATTATTGAGCTGGACATGTTCTTGTTCCTTCTAGGTAGCTTGAAGAAAGGAGGTAAAGGAGATGAAAACTGATTTTGGAGAAGAAACAAAGAACTAATACATTTATGTACACACACGTAGGTAGGTGAAAAGTCCTTCTAGGTACTACTAGTGAGGCTTGGTTTTGTTAATTGCATAAAGAAAAGCTTTGTGTGGGTTAGTGAGAAGCAGGAAGCGGGGAGGAAGAGGTGACTGTATTGCAACTTCCCCTGCTGGAAGTTGCCTGTGTCTCTGCATCTCTTCCACACTTGCATCCTCTGAGCAGAAAGTAGCTCCCTTTTGGTCTGTTAGCTTTCCACATTTACTCATTTAGTACCAAGTATTTTCCACCTTGAGTGTACCTGTAAAATCCATGCTATTATTATGAGATGAAATATCAAGCATTTGAGTAGGAATGTATTCTAGAAGCCAAGGAAAATGGAAGGAAATCTTGTTTTAGTGTTAATTAGGGTTAAAATGATACATAACCTTTTGTCCTACTTTGACAACACTTTTGAAAAACCAGCCTCAGACTCATGACCATTACACATTTTTTTTTTTCTTTAGAGAAGATTGCTTTTAATTTTTTTGAGAATATGAAAATTTGGACTTATTCAGAGCTCAGTGATGCTTGGTGTTCCTCTTACTTCTATTTGAATGTAATCAGAGGAAAGACCTTGGATTCTTGGGTTCAAATTGAGTTTAAAGCTAAGGAACATGAATATAGAACAGAACGGAATGGAATGGAATGGAACGGAATGGAACGGAATGTAATGGACCAGGTTGGAAAAGACCTTTGAGATCAAAGACCTTTGAGTCCAACCTATCATCCAACATTATATAATCAACTAAACCATGGCAACAAGCGCCCCATCCAGTCTCTTCCTAAACACCTCTAGTGATGGTGACTCCACCACCTCCCTGGGCAGCCCATTCCAATGGCCAATCACTCTTTCTGTGAAGAACTTCTTCCTATCCAGCCTAAACCTCCCCTGGTGCAGCTTGAGACTCTGTCCTCTTGTTCTGGGGCTGGTTGCTTGGGAGAAGAGACCAACCCCCACCTGTCTACAACATCCCTTCAGGCAGCTGTAGAGAGCAATAAGGCCTCCCTTGAGCCTCCTCTTCTCCAGACTAAGCAACCCCTGTTCCCTCAGCCTCTCCTCATAAGGCTTGTGCTCCAAACCCCTCACCTTGATCTTATGCATGCATCATCCAACTGCCTTCTCCATTTACTGCATTATTTGAATTTGTTTGTGTTTTTTTGTTTGTTTGGGTTTATTGTTGGGTTTTTTTGGTTTTTCTCAGAAAGTTCACTGAGCCAATTACATGGCATTCACAGTTATGGGCGTTCACTTCCCAGTTAGTCTCACTGAGACAGCAAGACTATTTGCCTGATAGCCCTCATTGCTGTGAAAAAAACCCACAATCACCCAACACAAAACAATGAGGATCACAATCTGGCCCTCTGCAATTAGCACCACACTGTCAGGGTTTCACTTTCCGGTTTAAATCCCATAATGAGCAGCCATTGGAAAAGGAGGTAAATAAAGCTGTCATGCATATTGACAGTTATATAATATCGCTGCTCATTTTTTTTCCCCCCAAAGTTAGAACTGCAGAATTAGTGTGGCACATGATATCTTCCCCTCTCCAGCATAACACATACCAGCTGCAGCCTTTTAAAGTTTCCTATCATTTTGTTAGCACAATGACTGCCTACGTGAGCAAAAAAACATGGAAACTGCATCCTACCACAGTTGACAAGATTTTTTATTTTCATGATTACTTCTCTGCTTTTTTTTTATTTTGCCTGCAGGCAAAGGTTGGCATACATGTCAAGAGAACATTCTCCAGCTGGGGCCTGCAGTATAGAGAATTGTATACTCCAGAGGGCTCATGGGACCTTAGGCAGATTATTATGGTAATATTGGAGACTGCTGTCCTTTCCCTCCCACAGCTGGGCCGCCTCTCTCATTGTAAGTATTGAAGCAATATGTTTTGCAAATTATACATTGGGAACAACAGGGACCCAGGAAAGTGAGGGAGAAAGAGAAACATGGCGAAATGTTGCCGTTAATATGATATTTTTCTTGTTCATCAACCAAAAATAAATTAAAGCTTTAATTTTTTTTAATTAAATGAGGAACATATATTGGGGAAAACCAGCCATAATAGTAAAAACCTTAATATTGATTTTATTGAGTGAGAGTTTTAAGAAAATATGGTTTATTATAGGGAAATTTCACACAGTAACCTGATGCAAGCGAGAGCCAGAGTAAGATTACATAATAGCTTTTATTACAGATTTCAAAAATCCTTTTGAGTCCAATGAAGCTGGATTAACAAAAACTGCACAAAAAAAATATCATTTTAATTAGTGCTAATGTGATCTCGTCATGGTCCAGCTGTTTCACACAGGATGAAAATCTGTGTTGCTTTATTAACAATTCACCCTCCGAAATAATGTCACTTCTGATTTTTAGCATTTCTTACTGATGTATATTTTAATAAAATAGTCAAATTATTTGGTGACTACTGTCATAAGGAAACGGAAGTGTTGGTTGGGTTTTTTTTGCCTTTTTCTTGCTTGTTTTAGAATAAATAGAGAACAAATATGGCTTAAAAGCATTACTAGTAGGTAAAGAAATATTTCATATTCATTTGCCATAAGAACCTGATTAAGATTTGTACAGTGGTATTTTAAAGGTGATTTTTTTATTTATAAAAGTAAGAAGGAAAGTAAATACTATTAACTAGGTAACAAGTTGAAATGATGGTTTATGTGGACCAAATCCTTTCCCTTAAAGACTTGGCTTTATCTACTTTCTAGTAAATGTGGGCTTCACTTCAGTCTTTAACCAATATTCCACTATTCTGTTAGCCAACAGTCATTTTAAATTTAGATCTCCATTCATTTTTGACAGAACTATTTCACAACTCAATTCCATTTGGAGCTACACTCCAATTTTAATCTAAATTAATTTCAAGTTACCAAATCTTTCTGCTTCATTTATACATGAAACTATACTACATATATATCCATATATGCATGTGCCTTGGACACCTGCCTGAATTCTACATTAAAAATAAGCAAATGTCGAAAACCTCAGTGCTCACAACTCAATTTTCTTCTCCATTATTTTTGTATGCTTTAATACAGTGGAGACCCTTTGCATGTACCATTGTAGAAAGAGACATTTATTTTTAATACCTTTATTCCTTTCCCTATCTTACTTTAAAGGTTTCATTATACACTGTTGGTGCTGTGCTAATATATTTATCAGCCTTCTAATTTAGCTCCTAATTTGCTAATGAATTCCGGGATGATGACCAGTGCTTGTATTTCTTCTTAAATATTGGGTGGTTTCTTTTCCAATTCTTAGTGATTTTATAATAAACATTTAGTACAGGGGAAGCAGTTTGCAATCTGGTGGCAATTGTTGTGAATTAAAGTGGGTGTTTAAGTATTATTTTATATTGGTTGATTGATTTGTAGAGTCTTAAAAAACCTTGATGATACCACTACAGTATTTCCCTCCATTTCTCCTGTGTGGTCTGCAACAGCATTAGAGAAGTCACCATTTGTAAGCAGGTGTGTTAATTCCATATATCACCATGAAGCCAGGCATTTGCTACTTGAGCTGGCATGAAGACTTGTATTTTACAACATGGGATGCAAGATTGCATGCCGCAGAATGAGGTGAAGAGGAAAAGGTAAGGGTGAAGGGCATTGTTTTGCAAGATTCAGAAACCACTGCTGATATGCATTTTCTCTTTGTTTCTCCTGAAATTCAGAAGATTCTCAGTCCTGAGCTAGCTTTCTCCTTTCCTTCTCTTTGTATCTTGAATTCCTCTTTCCTCATCGTATACTGGAATGTGCTGCCCAGGGAGGTGGTGGAGTCACCATCATTGGAGGTGTTTAGGAGGAGACTTGATAGGGTGCTTGGTTGCATGGTTTAGTTGATTAGGTGGTGTTGGATGATGGGTTGGACGTGATGATCTTGAAGGTCTCTTCCAACCTGGTCTATTCTATTCTATTCTATTCTACTCTACTGTTTCTTATAATTCTGAATTCTGATAAGTGATTGATTGATTCTGAATTCTGAAGTGATTGATTTTCCCTTTAAATTGCAGTTTTTACCATTATCTTGGTGACAGGTAATTTTGCCCCATATTTTTGAGGATCTTCAGCTGCTTTCAACAACTGTTCATGCTTTCAGCATTGCTAATGACAGATTGCATTTTTAAACTAATTCAAAAGGCCTTGTAGACGTGGTATCTTGGCAGACAGCTATCATAAGAGACTTTGAATGCAGATGTGCTCTTGAAGATCTCAATGGGGCAGAAAGACTGAGCATGGTTCAGGTTGAGATGCTGAATAAACGGGTCTTGATTCCATTTTCCTAAATATGCCGCTGAGTAGATATAGATGGAAATAAAGGTTTGGTTGAGAAGTTATGAGGTTCTTCCAGGTGACCAGGATGTCCAAGAGCTTGCGCTGCAGAAGAATGAATTCTTTGTCTCTGGGAGGCTCCATCAGATGAGGGAGAAGAACTGGAATGTACTGTTACTTGACCCTGAATGAGAGACTGTTTGGAAAGATACCCAGATGAAGATTTGGACTTTGCTAGACATGTCATCAGAAGATTTTTAATTTGATGATATCTTTTGGGTGCAGAAATTATGGTATGAAATAAGGGGTGGCATGTGGCAGTTTATGCTGGGTGACTCCTGCTGCTGCTACATCAGTTACACCTCTGGTGCCCTGAGTGTCCAGCCCAGTGGGTGGACACAGGAAATAGTGTATTTCATACCCATAATGTCCTGCTCCCTATAAATATGTCAGCAAGGTCTCACACTTCCTCTTCCTTCACTCACTGCTCCCATGGGAGATGCTCCCTATCTGGTAACAGAAGGGGAGTTATCTCAAGGCCTCTTGGACCTGGCTAGGCCTAATGCCAGGAGGAGAAGGGGAAAGGGCAATCTCAGATCTGGCCAGCTGAGATTAGCCTAACAGTGGAGGGGGGGAAGAAAGAGCCCTGGGGGCTTTGGGTATACCTTCAGGTAGGGAGAAGGAGAGTTCTGGGAGGCTTCTGGGTATGCTATAAGGGACTCTGTATGCTTTGGGTTTCTTTTGTCACTGTGCTTGTAGCTCTCTGTAAAACATTCACTGCTTTTCCATTTAAACTTTCCATCACTTCTGCAATCTGTTTGTGTGTCTCATTTTTTTGCCCCAGTGGGAGGCAAGAGGGAATCTGCCTGGCCTTCCAACTGTGGACAAGTGCTTATAGACTTTGAAAAGCCTTGGGCAATCTAGCTGCCCTGCCTGGCCTCCCACCACTGGTCCAGGAGAATTCAGGTTTTCCACAGGTCTCAGGTCAGATCTGCCAATGACATCCAGATATCTCAGATGTCCTGCACTGTCTCAAATGACACTGAAGGCCTACATCAAGGAACTAACTGAGACCCTCCATTTGAGAATGGGATTAATTTTCAAAGAAGATGTGAGTGTCTGAATAGAGTTTTATACCTAGGTGTGAGGTAGATGTTAAACTGATTTTAGTCAATGGAGCCTTGCTAGTTAATACAGTCAGTGAAGAGAGGTGTTTATCTCACCCTAACAGGCATTTAGTCAGCCAACAGCTCTCTAGGCTTCACTGGAATGCATTTGGGTGGACAACTGCTTAGACACCTAGTGTGGGATACAGTGGCCATCTGAGATATCCTAGAGTATTCTACCTGACCTAAATAAGGGAACTGAGATCTCAGAAGTCTAGTGTCTTATCTGGTCAGTTTTATGTTGGTGTCTCAAATGGCCCTATGTACTTATGCTGAAGCGGTTTAATCCTATCCCTAACAGATACCCTTATGGATGTCTTTAGCCTGTAGATGATACCAACCCTCTTGGCTTCACCTCTGCTATTTTTTGTGTGTGTGTTCTTTCTAATATCTGGAGCTTTTGCACTTGTGGCTTTTACATCATGCTAGCTGTAGTCTCTTGTCTATATTGTCTTAGAGCTCAAGCATATCCAGTGCTGGGTTGGGGGTTGTTTTTGGTGTTTTTTAAATACTCTTCATAAAAATTTATGGTCACAGAGCATTTAGGTTTTTTCATCTAAAAATAAGGAATGCTTTACGTGACCAACAGTAGCCACCTGTGGCTTGTAGTGTTTCAGCTAATTTCTCTTTTGAAGAACAAATCTATTGGATTAGTAGGTGGAAGGGAGATGGAAAAAATTTGTTCTTTGATGTTGTTTTTCTCCCTTTTGTGATGACTGTTTTTCAGCTTTCCTAGCTTTCCTTTTTCAATCTGTCCATTCAAAGATATATCCTTAAGCACATTTAAAATGCTTTTTTTCCCCCTTCATGATATGAGCGATAGACAATAATTGTATACAAGCAAGACACAGCCTGTGAGAAACAAGCATTTTTGAGTAAATGACCAAATTACTATTGAGCACACTTGTTGGATATAATACAAGGGACTTTGATATTGAGTGATGCTAAAAAGGCAAAATGGAATTAACTACTTTAAAGATGATATATTAAATCATGCTGGACTGTGAAGGAAATCCTACATATTTCAGCAGACCCCATCAGTTAAATATATGGAGAAATTAATTGGTGAGTAAGTGTTGGGAACTTAACCAATACAAAATGAGAACTCCCTCTGCATAATACCAAGGATATGCTTTGTTTTCTACCCAGGATTTAAATGGTGTAACTCTGGCTCTCTAGATGAAGAGGATCTTTCTTCCATCTATTTGTCTCAGAAACAAAGCTTAGAAAAATTCACTAGGCAGTGATGGATACAGATCCCTTTCTGCCTGAGGTGTCCAATGTACATTCAGTATTTCTTGCAACGACCTTCTCTCTTGAATCCCTTTGCCTTTAGGCCCCTGGCCAGCCTGGTATTATGGGAAAGACTCATCATAATACACTGTAGTTTACCTGTGTAGTGAAGAGTGAGTACTACAACAGGTGTATCAGATGCTGTCCAAAAACTAAGTGACATAAATGTCAAGAAGTTTCATTGTTGTTGGATATAATACAAGGGACTTTGATATTAAGAGTGATGCTCTTGCGTATGTGAACACAGATAAATCTTCCTTTCAGTAGTCTTTCTTTTTAAGGGAAGAATAGTTTACCCTCCACTACTCCTTTTTATTCTATGACTTTAAATAACATGGTGGTATTGTATTTGTACTGTACTATTTTCCTTACATCCTCCAGGTTTTGGGGGAGGAATAAGTTCTTCACAGAAAGAGTGATTGGCCATTGGAATGGACTGCCCAGGGAGGAGGTGGAGTCACCATCACTGGAGGTGTTTAAGGAGAGACTGGATGGGGTGCTTGTTGCCATGGTTTAGTTGATTAGATGGTGTTGGATGATAGGTTGGACTTGATGATCTTGAAGGTCTTTTCCAACCTGGTTAATTCTGTTCTATTCTATTCTAATATACACTTTGTGGTTTTTTTTTCCCCTGAGATATTTTAATTTTTCTACAGCTGAAGTAACATGGAATAACTTTATCCCTCTGTCCTTTTTATTTCTTATGAAATTAGAGACATCTAACCTATTAGCATGTGAGAAGCTGGAAGTACCCAAAAGCTTCAACAATAGATGTGGGGAAGTCATCAGCATCAAAATCTGAAGGGATGCTGTATCAGACTTCTGCAAGCCGTTATGTATTGCATTCATCAGTTCATTAAGAAGGCACAGAAGCCGAAGTATAACGGACAATTATGACAGAGCTGTTTGTTCTGGAACTGAATTATCTTTCCTGATCATGTTATCTTTCTGATAAATTTAGTTTTATTTCCATTTCCAAATTCTCTCCCATTCAAACAAAGAGGATGGAGAACTTGAAAGCCACTCCCATAGATAGTTCTCATCGGGAGGTTAGTAAGCACTGCAAGCAAGGAGTTTCTTCCATTGTCAGATGCCTTTTTCCACTGAAAACTGCCTCTTTAGATCCCTAAGTTTGTGAAGGTGTCCCTAAGAAAAATTTGATTACTTTCTCCTGGAATCTTTCACAGCCTTACTCATTTAGAATAACAATATTAAATTTATAAGAATCTTTCTTGTATTTGAAGACAAATTATTGAGAGAAGCTAAGGTATGTTTAGCAGTTAAATTAATCAACACTATTTCTTACATTTTTCTGTTTTTTTTTGTGATGAGATTTCTGGCTAACTTTTATATAGTTTTTCAGACAAAAATGATGGGTAGGGCTCATCTCTTCTGATTATAGGCTAAAAAAATAAGGGGGGGGGGAAATCTTTAAAAACTTATTTAGAGTTTTAAGAAATCACAGTTTAGAAGAAGACCAACCAAATAGCAACTTAAACCTGTTTGATGGGTCTTGCCTTCTGGTAGGATGTGGTTTCACACTTATTGTCTTTCAGTTTCCAGTGAGGGGTTTGGCCATTTTTCTGGTTATTTATGCTGGTTTATTTCATTAATTATATTTAAATTGTAGATCTGAAGCTGCTGTTACTTTTCTGAAATTTGAAAGTGCTAGTAGCCTATAATTTTTTTTCCAATAGTCTAAGCAAGGATTTCACCAAAACATATGAAGACATACTAAATTAAGCAAGAAAATGCTGCTCTGGGTAATTTGCTTAAATTTGTTGCATATATATTGAAATGTATATGAGGGATTTTCATTAGGATAAAAAGGCTGGAAAATGCTGCCTTAGAAAGCCACATTCTCTAGAAATTAATCTTTAAATTAAAGACAAGACCATCTGTATACACCACTAAATTGTAGCTGGGAGATATAACTCAAGGGTAGGCCTCATGATACTCCTTCTCAAAAGTGTAAATTTCACTTGTTTCCACATTGTGAAAACAATATTTTGAACATTAAGGGGGGAAAGTGCTTTGTTCCATTGAAAGCTGAAAACTTTACAAGGTGCTAAATGGAATACAAGTCAAAATACTGGTTTTGGAGACTTGAATAACGTTAACATGCCAGCTGCCTGATTTTAAACAATAATTGGGATGCTAATTCATTACAATAGGATACTACTTAAAATTGCATTTGTAGAAAAGTAAGTGAATGCAAATTTCCAAAGACAGTTCATCTCAGTCATCTTGGGCATCTGCTTTAGTAAGGAATGAATATCCTTTGAAGGTATCTGTATTTGACCACTGATTATAGACCAGAGGCTGGGACAGCAATTTAGACTAAATGCCTGGTTTAGATGAAATTAATTCTAGTCTGTTGCTAAAGGCTTAAGTTGATCATCCATAGATAGATGCCTTAGGCCGTTGTTTGTGCCCTAAACAAACGTACATGAAGCTGACAGATATGACAAAGGAGTTATGGGAGACCAGTGACCTTCTGTATTAGCAGCAGGAGTACAGGTAAGATGCTGCAGGCCATTTCAAATAGCTTTAGGTGCCTACTGAGCAACTGTGTCTAGTTGAGAGGCATTCCTGTCCATGCTGGGGAGGTTGGAGTACATAATTTCTAAGGTACCTTCCAGTCTAAGCCATTCTATCATACAATCATAGAATCAACAAGATTGGAAAATACCTCAAAGATCATCAAGTCCAACCTGTCACCCAACACCTCATGACTACTAAACCATGGCACCAAGTGTCACATCCAATCCCCTCTTGAACACCTCCAAGGATGGTGACTCCACCACCTCCCTGGGCAGCACATTCCAATGGCTAACAACTCTATATGATTCTATGGAAGCTAACTGAATCAAACCAAAGAGGTTATCTCCATTTTAATAATGTAAACCAATGACTGTCCACCCCCTTAAGTCCTGAACAGAGGTATTTTCTGAAATTCTGAGAGTGCCAGTATTGTGTCTCACTAGTTCTTCAAATTACTTCCCTCTGGCATGCAATAAAGCAGATTAAATATTTAGACTTAGAATCATAGCATCATAGAATCAATAAGGTTGGAAGAGACCTCAAAGATCAAGTCCAACCTGTCTCCCAAGACCTCATGACTACTAAACCATGGCACCAAGTGCCACGTCCAATCCCCTATTGAACACCTCCAGGGATGGTGACTCCACCACCTCCCTGGGCAGCCCATTCCAATGGCTAACAACTCTCTTTGTGAAGAACTTTCTCCTCACCTCCAGCCTAAACTTCCCCTGGCACAGCTTGAGACTGTGTCCTTTTGTTTTGGTGCTGGCTGCCCGGGAGAAGAGACCAAACCCCTCCTGGCTACAAACACCTTTCAGGTAGTTGTAGACATCAATAAGGTCTCCCCTGATCCTCCTCTTCTCCAGGCTAAACAATCCCAGCTCTCTCAGCCTCTCCTCATAGGGCTCATGCTCGAGGCCTCTCCCCAGCCTTGTTGCCCTTTTCTGAACATGTTCAAGTGCCTCAATGTCCTTCTTAAACTGAGGGGCCCAGAACCGGACCCAGTACTGACGGTGTGGCCTAACCAGTGCTGAGTACAGGGGCACAATGACTTCTCTGCTTCTGCTGGCCTACTTCCTATAGGTAATTCTGAATTAAGTGCCATCTTCATATTCCCTATAATCCTGTACTTGTATGTGGTGGTTTGAAAAGAAAGGCTCTGCTTTCCCTCCCCCACTGAGAAAGAGACCACAGCTAAACCCAGTCGGAGAAATGAGAGTATATTTTACAAGGGAACAGATTATATGTAACACAACAAATACAGGTATTTTACAATATATACAGGAATATACAGCAAATGAACTCAACCAGAAACCAGACCCCCCACAGAGGGGGCTTCCCCCTGTGCCCCCTTCACCCCCCTACCTCCCTTCTCCCCAAAGAGGTAGAAGATGAGAAGAAAGGGGAGTTAGTACAGCAGACAGAGGCCTATGAACAGGGAGTTAGTTCTTATCTCTTGGCAAGGAGCCCAGAAGCAGATCCAGCCGAGAGGGATAGCGAAGAAAGGAAGACTGAGAGAAAGTTCCAGCTGTGCTGGGACTAACCTCACCTCCCACAATTCTACCAATGAAATTCGTTTAGAATACCAAAATATTTTATAAACATTTAGCCAGTGTGCCCCTTCCTTAAAGGCACAGCGTCAAACAGTCACATTGTGCTAACAACAATAACTAACATCTGCATTCAGTCCTAAGGGCAACGTCTCTTACCTGACAATTTGTAACTGAAGCAACACAACAGTATGGTATAACAGCACCACAACTCTTCTGTAAGGCTGTGGAGCACCTTTGAATAAGCCCTTGTTTAGAATTTGAAATCTGTCAAAGCATAGTTCTTGTTAAAGATTCTGACACACAATTTTGCCAATGCTGGATCTGAGCTAATAATGCTTTATAAGTGTTCCCCATCATTAACTTGTTATGGGGAAAATCTGAAACTGCTTCATATCAGCCTACCTTGCAAATGCACAAGAAAGTGAATTCACGTGTTTCCTGTTTCTGAGGTTTGGAGGTCTTGGAGAAAAGTTGGAAACAATTTTCACAGTGCAGCTGCCAGCAATACAGCAAAAATCACAGAGGCATTAGGGTCTTTATCACAGATAAAGAAGGAGTCTTCATACTGTATGGAGTCAAGTTCCTTGCCCTGAGAGCAGATTTTTTTGTGAGATCTTAGGTTTGCCAAGTGTCAGAAATAGCATGTCACCTAGCATGATTGTGAGCGTGTGTTTAAACATCTGTGTGTTTAAATTTGCAGCTTCAATGTTAGGTTCATGTTGCACTTCATTATGGATGCAGCAATGACTGAGAAGAGAAAGGAAACTGAAGAGGCCACGCTTCTTGGTAGCAGCCTAGGAATTAAGATGACAGCATTAATTATTTATGCTGTAGAATGTCTTCATTGGCAGGTGGTGGTGTGAGGAAAGGGGGGAGGTCAAAAACCACATCTACTTATGCTTTTATGGTGAAATGGCAGAAGAAATATGAAATAAGCAGTTAGCCACTACTTGTATGAGAAATAAAGGAATGGAGCTGCAAATTGGCTACTGTAGAGTTTGCTTATCCCGTGCATCAGAAAGTACTGTGATCCTGAATCTGAAATTATTGTGTTTGAGGACAACTTTTAAGACAGAAATAAAAAGGCCTAATGAGGACCTCTAGGGAGCAGCTTAGTATTTAATAGAAAAGACAGGACATCACTGGAAAGGGCTGAAGTTCCACACATAATCCTGGCATTGCTTTCGTCCTTTGAATGCAGACTGCCGTAATCCTTCAGGCAGGATGGAACAATGGTGTGAAGATGGATGCTTCAAAATATCCTGTGAAATAATGGTGAAAATACATACAGATAAGTCACTCCATCTGTTAATAAAGCTTTTATTTCTTTGTTTGGAAAGGGACTTCTGCTTTGAAAAAAACAATTGGAAATCTTACAGCTGTAACATAAAAATAAGACAATGAAAAACTATTTATTAAGACTTTGGATACATTCTAGATACGTAGGTAGGTATTTAGAGAGAAAATAGCATGCTAGAAAGAGACAATAAAAATATAAACTGCCAATGCTGATGGAAGCATTGCATTTTAGGAGAACAATCACAATATTATAAGATGTTTTGGAATAATATCTAGTTTAAGTAATAACCAGGTAGATCTGAAATACTTTAGAATACTATTAATTGCTCTTTGTGTCATGATAGCATGTAGTGGTCCTGACTGGGAGACACCACAGTATAGCTGTGTGGTGGGTTAATGCCCATTCTGAAAAGAAACAAAACAGGGTGGAGGGCTTGTGGGTGCTTTGCCCTCCCTGCAGGGCGTTTTCCCCCCTTGGGAAACTGAGTCTGTTCCACTCCCCCCTCCCTGTCCAGCTAGGGTATAAAAAGCAGAACATTGCAGTCATTAGGGCTCCTTTTGGCTCCTGCCTCTCCTGGATGAGAGCTACTGTGGCTGCCTTCCTGCTCTTCTGCCATGTGGTTGGGCCTGATCCTTCTCCCTGCTGCCTCCATGCCTCTTCAGAGAGAGATGGTTTTGTATTCTTGTCTCCCCGCCACCCCCCCCCCCCCCCCCCCCCGGTTCTTTGCCCTTGTGAACCTTACCTGTTATTGTTTTATATATATATATATATATATATATATATATTGTTTAAAGAAAACTCTTTACCTCTTTACTTCAGGCTGACTCCAAATTATTGCTTGGTGGATTTGCTCCTTCCCTTTCCTTCCCCCCTCACCCCCCACCCCCTCCCCCCTTTTGGGAGGGAGGAGCGGGGGAGCAGGGGAGAGATTCTCAGCCTTGCCCCCTTCTGAGCTCTTAACTACCAGTTAAGGCTCAAACCATTACAACCTGGTATTGAGTGATTCAGACATGGATAATCTCTCTTCCCAGAAACATTAGATTTCAAGCAGACATTTAGAAATAGCTGGGAACATATGCCTGGGGAGCCCTTGTCTGGGGTCACACTGAGCAATTCTTTAATTCTATTCACCCATTCATAGAATTACGTTGGCAACAATTTGTACAAACCTGAGCTGTCCCAGTCTCAGTGTTGTATGTAATGACCTGTAAATGTTTCTTTTTTTGTTGCAAAAGTGCTATTCTTTTCTTCAGTGACAGTGACATTGACTGTTGAATCATCTAGTAGTTATTTTAACAGAATTGTAGATGGGTTTGGGTTGTAAAGGGTCTTTAAAAATCATTTAATCCAAATCTCTTGTGACAGGCATGGACATCTTTCATTAAGTCCAGTTTCTCAAAGCCTGATCTGACATAACCTTGAATATTTCCAGTAATGGAGCATCCACAATTTCTTTGGGCAACTGATTCCAGAGTCTCATCACCCTCCTCAGAAAATGATTCTTCCTTATGTCCAGTCCAAATCTACCCTCTTTCAGTTTAAAACTGTTATTCCTGGTCTTGTCACTGCAGGCTTTGGTAAAAAGGCCTTCCCTTCCCTTCCCTTCCCTTCCCTTCCCTTCCCTTCCCTTCCCTTCCCTTCCCTTCCCTTCCCTTCCCTTCCCTTCCCTTCCCTTCCCTTCCCTTCCCTTCCCTTCCCTTCCCTTCCCTTCCCTTCCCTTCCCTTCCCTTCCCTTCCCTTCCCTTCCCTTCCCTTCCCTTCCCTTCCCTTCCCTTCCCTTCCCTTCCCTTCCCTTCCCTTCCCTTCCCTTCCCTTCCCTCCCCTTCCCTCCCCTTCCCTCCCCTTCCCTCCCCTCCCCTTCCCTCCCCTTCCCTCCCCTTCCCTTCCCTTCCCTTCCCTTCCCTTCCCTTCCCTTCCCTTCCCTTCCCTTCCCTTCCCTTCCCTTCCCTTCCCTTCCCTTCCCTTCCCTTCCCTTCCCTTCCCTTCCCTTCCCTTCCCTTCCCTTCCCTTCCCTTCCCTTCCCTTCCCTCCCCTTCCCTCCCCTCCCCTCCCCTCCCCTCCCCTCCCCTCCCCTCCCCTCCCCTCCCCTCCCCTCCCCTTCCCTCCCCTTCCCTCCCCTTCCCTCCCCTTCCCTCCCCTTCCCTTCCCTTCCCTTCCCTTCCCTTCCCTTCCCTTCCCTTCCCTTCCCTTCCCTTCCCTTCCCTTCCCTCCCCTCCCCTCCCCTCCCCTCCCCTTCCCTTCCCTTCCCTTCCCTTCCCTTCCCTTCCCTTCCCTTCCCTTCCCTTCCCTTCCCTTCCCTTCCCTTCCCTTCCCTTCCCTTCCCTTCCCTTCCCTTCCCTTCCCTTCCCTTCCCTTCCCTCCCCTCCCCTCCCCTCCCCTCCCCTCCCCTCCCCTCCCCTCCCCTCCCTTCCCCCTCCCCTCCCCATAATACAAGCTGATTTCTATCTGGCAAAGTAATAATTAATTTTTCCATTTTATCATCACTGTAAAAAATGGTGTCATATTGTCTTATTTTACAAATGAGAATGAATAGCCCATTACTCACAGTCTTTCTCACACTCTTACACTGCCTATCTTTAAAGAGAAGTGAGCTCTAAGGAGAAAAGTTTTACCTCTTATTCACTCCCTTGGGAGTTGGAAGGCTGCTATCTCCCTTTCTGTGGCAGGGGATCCTCCAATAGTTTAATCTGTGCTTCTTTTCTGTGCCATTGATCTGCATAGTAAAGGTTATTATGCTCTTAGGTCAACTACATCATAGAATCATAGAATGGTAGGGGTTGGAAGTGACTGCTGGAGATTAGCAAGCCCAACCCCCCTGCAAAGCATGATCACCTAGGACTGGTCACACAGGAATGCATCCACACAGGTCTTGAAAGTCTCTAAAGAAGGAGACTCTCTCTGGGCAGCATGTTACAGTGCTCTGTCACCCTTACTGTAAAGAAGTTTTTTTCCTCATGTTGAGGTGGAACTTCCTGTATTCCAGTTTATATCCATTGCTCCTTGTCCTGTCACAGGATGCCACTGAAAAGAGACTGGCAACTTCTTGTTGACACCTACCCTTCAGATATTTGTAAAAATTAATAAGAACTCCTCTCAGTAGAATAGCAGCATTTCAGAAATCATGAAGCTAAATAAAAAGAAATGAGTGCTGAAGTATGGCAAAAAGCCTGGACGGATAATAGAGTATTCAAAATGAAAGAGGATTAAATTTGTACAAATAGGCTGTTGAAAGAAGGAGAAAAATAATAAAAATATTCACAGTGTGAGTAGAGGCAAGAAGACAGACAATAGTAGTTTACTTACTGAGAAGAACTAAATGAGTAAATAATTATGTTAATTTCTTTGGTAGATGACTAAAATGGGCAGAATGGTTTTGAACAGGAAAGCAGAAAAGAAAAGAAAAAGAGGATAGTTAAGGCAGGATGGAACGTGAAGTAAAAGAATTTAGAGGTGACATACTGCTCTCTACAACTACCTGAAGGGAGGTTGTAGACAGACGGATGTTGGTCTCTTCTCCCAGGCGGCCAGTACCAGGACAAGAGGACACAGTCTCAGGCTGCGCCAGGGGAGGTTCAGGCTGGATGTTAGGAAAAAGTTCTATACAGAAAGAGTGATTGCCCATTGGAATGGGCTGCCTGGAGAGGTGGTGGAGTCGCCATCATTGGAGGTTTTCAGGAGAAGACTTGACGGGGTGCTTGGTGCCGTGGGTTAGTTGCTTGGGCGGTGTTGGACGCGATGATCTTGAAGGTCTCTTCCAACCTGGTTTATTCTATGTATTCTATGTATTCTATTCTACTTAAGTCAGAATTTGTCCTAGGAGATGCAATTCTCTATACATTGTAATAGCAATCAGTGTATGAAATGTGAAATTTGTTAAGAAATCTAAACCAAGGATATCTTCTCAGTCATTATGAATGATACAGCTACTGCACCACTGGTACAGTACTGGTTTCTGTTCTGCAGTGTACTGTGAATTACTTGATGCTCAGTTTTCAGAGTGAACAAGCCAGATGCCAAAGGTGACAGCTTTTCATCCCCCGTGCTTCCTGAGCAGTGGAAGAGAGGGGAGTATTTCCAGTGCAAGAGCTATTTAACAAAACCATTCTCAGCTCTGGCGAACTTTGGATAAAGCAAAGTAAGCTAGGAATTAGAAGCTGAGATTGCTGAATGTTCTGCATATGTATTAAGAGTCATTCCCTAAGCTGTTTTTTAAACATTTTAAAAGAAAGGCATTAAAAGTTTTTACTGCTATCAGGTGTGCAGATAAAGGCTGTTCTCACCTGCAGCCTTGCAAAATCAATAGCAGTCACATTAAATGCCTATTACATCCTATACTCTACATATAACTAACAGATGTGTTTCAGTTTTCACTCTCCTTCTGTAGTGACACATATGTGAATTGATTTTTAATTCCAAAAATTATAATGGGAAGAATGGTGAACACACATTTATGAAATCCATGTGTTCCAAGGTTGCTGAACATTGCTAGGTGGCTCTGACATAGTAGTATCTTAGAAAGAAAATGGTACAGATATAGCTGTGTTTAGGAATGTGAACTATCACACCAGTCTCAGAACTGGTAACTAAACTTCCGGTGCAAAATGGACAAACTTGATGGTTGTAATGGTTTAAAGCAAAAAATCAACAGGTTAAATCAGTCCAGTGGGTTACCCTGCCTGTTTTCCCAACACAGAAGTGAGGGAGAAACAACACACACACACAAAATCTCTGCATTGAAATAAAGAGAATAGGATAAGAGTTTACTGAGCAAAATCAGATAATCACAGTACAAAATACATAATTAGCTTATTTGCAGAGAAAGCACAGCACAAAGCAGCAAGCAGCAGCAAGCAAGCAACTATTCTATTCTATTCTATTCTATTCTATTCTATTCTATTCTATTCTATTCTATTCTATTCTATTCTATTCTATTCTATTCTATTCTATTCTAAAAAGGCCAAGCCACCCCTCCTTGTCCTGTTGCCATCACAGTGGTAGAACCCCCACCCAAAAACATTCAACCCAAAAGCAGCAATCAGAACAGGAAGGCTTTCATGTTACAATCTGAACTTCAAGCCCCATTAGGGACACTTTCATTTTTGAAACTGTCATGAGGCAGGATGGTATGAATAGCAGCAGACTAAAACCCAACCTATGACAGTTTCTTTCATTCCTAAATCTTCTAACAGCTCTGGGCAGTGACATCCTTAAAATTTTGTTGCTGTGTTTGCATGTATTTCACTGTACTGGCTATGTCAGTAATAGTGTTAATTCTTCCCTAAGTAACATAAGACAAGACCAGCAATATTGCTGTAGGTGAGGCCTCTCTCTTGCATTTTCTTCTGGTGATACACAATAAAAAGTCTTGATATATTAGAAACTTTTGTGGACAAACTATAAACAATACTGAAGCCTATGTGCTTATTAAAAGATCTAAATAAACTCAAACAGGTTTGGTTTGTTTTGTTTTATGTCAGAATAATTGACAAAGCACACCTCCTAAACAATTCCATTCTGGGTAGTTGATGGAGAAAAATTAATTGTTTCTATAAACTAAATAAATCTGTTCTTGTGCCAAAGCTATAGAAGACAAATCTTTATTCAAATAGGTAGTGAAGTAATAAACCTGTTTAAGAGATAAATTTAATGTGGTTTTTTGTGGCTATATATTTACAATAATTGTTTATATGTTTATTTTAGTTGTAGTTTAACTAGAAAGAAGTTTGTACCTTAAAACAACTTGTTAATTCCAGCAATGAAGTAAAGAATTATTGTAACATTCCTTGTAGAACTGTTCTTTATAGATTTCTTTCTATTTCAGAATCAAGAACAAAACACTATGGAATTGTGCAGAAATAACTATAAGCAGCAAAAGAAATGCAAGATCTATTTAATTTGATCTAGGCATAGATTTCAGGAGGTAATTGTAAGAGTCACACTGTTTGCTGGCTTTTGTAAAGAGAATTCAGGATGGCCTATTATGTTGTCTTTATATTGCATTGAGCATAACAGCTTGATTAATAGCTGGCTTTTGCAGGCAGAGCCTTAATGCCGTTTAGCATGAAACATCTAATTATTAACTTTCAAAAGTACTTAGCTATCTTAGTCCCAGCTTGAAAAACATTACTTTGGTTGTTGCACTGTCAAACACTCATTCTGTAACTTGTGTTCTCTGCACTACCACACGCTCTGTGACTGGAAATTGAACATAGGCTGTTTATTTTCAGTGTTCAGAATCCCATCTAGTTAGTTGCTATATGGTGGTTAGAGGCCTAAACTACATTGCCCTGGACTGACAACTTCATTCCTTCAGGAGCCTTGCTGGGCACATAGGGTGGATGCATCATTCTTTGCTCCCTCTGCAGACAGCAGGAAAGCATAGAAACCTACAGCAGCTAGGCTTTTAGATAGCAAAGGCTGTACATGTTTGTTTGGGTTTTGATGGTAAATATGAACTTGTTCTTCCTGTGTCTGTGCCAAATTGAAGTCTGCTAGTCAAAAGCATCTGTTAGCTTAAAGCTTCTCCTCATCTAGAGCAAGCCCATATCAACCTGTGTTATAAATCTCTGAATTTCTGAATTTGTATTTCATCATCAAATCTGGTACTGCATTTCCTGTATATTGGTGTATTTGAGTGATACCAGTATTCCAGTTTTTATAGCTTGAATTATGGTGAGGTAGTGAAGTGATGGCAAACTCCTTCAAGAAGCTACAGTTACATAGCCATTTTTATGGTATTAGGTCTTATGGTATATTCAGAAACCCCCCCCAACCTATTACTATAAAGAGTCTCCTGATAGGTATAGCTGAGGTGCACTTCTGTTTCACCAGCTTAGTTAAAAAGAAAATGAAACAACCTTTCTTTAAAAAAATAAATAAATACATGCTTTGCACCTAAACAACAGCTGATCAAATATAAACTTACATTTCAGCTCTGAGCAAACACTATGAGAAAAGAGGAAAAGTGCTTGTGTGGAGGAGTTCAGTCAGCCAGATGTCTGTTTCTGCTTCAGGAAAAGCTGAACACAGAATAACAATGCATATTTCTCTCTGTCGACTAAAGAAGTTCTTCAGCAACTGCATCTGCTGTAAGATGCCTTCAGTGTATTGAGGAATATTATGCTAGTTATGTAAAAATCGTGTAAACCATCATTTAGTCTCTTCACAATCAATGAGGAGAGACAGTCACCTCCTAACATAGTGTTTCTCTTCCTCATCACAAAGGCATAAAGAAAGCAGAGAAAAAATAAAGGAAGGAAAAAGGAAAAAAAAAAGGTAAATAAAAGGTTGTTCAGGGCTGTATCCAGATGGATTTTGAGTATCACAGTATCACAGTATCACCAAGGTTGTAAGACACCTCAAAGAACGTGGCACTTGGTGCCATGGTCTAGTCATGAGTTCTGTGGTGACAGGTTGGACTTGATGATCCTCGAGGTCTCTTCCAACCTTAGTGATAGTGTGATACTGTGATCATCGTGTCCAACCTGTCACCACAGACCTCATGACTAGACCATGGCACCAAGTGTCACATCCAATTCCCTCTTGAACACCTCCAGGGATGGTGACTCCACCACCTCCCTGGGCAGCCCATTCTAATGACAAATGACTCTCTCAGTGAAGAACTTTCTCCTCACCTCGAGCCTAAACCTCCCCTGGTGCAGCAGGACTGTGTCCTCTTGTTCTGGTGCTGGTTGCTAGAAAGAAGAGACCAACCCCTTCCTGGCTACAACCACCTTGCAGGTAGTTGTAGAGAGCAATGAGGTCTCCCCTGAGCCTCCTCTTCTCCAGGCTAAACAATCCCAGTTCCCTCAGCCTCTCCTCATAGGGCTTGTGCTCAAGGCTTCACCTCTCCTCTAAGCTATTGTATCACCTGCAAAAACACTTAGAGTGCACTCTATTCCATCACCCAGATCATTAATGAGGATGTTGAACAGTATTGACTCCAGTATGAACCCTGGTGTGTACGTTTAGTGTTTGGCCCCCAGCTGGTCATTGTGACACTGATGACAGCCTCTTGAACCCAGGAGTTCTTATGGCTCTTGATACACGTCAGTGCCTGTACTTCATTAATTTTAAGACGTTATGGGGAATAGTGTCAAAAACCTTGCTGAGTTCAGGATAATGAATACCCACTTTTCTGGTGTCATCCACTGAGAGAGTTGTCTTCTTGTAGAAGGTTACAAGTTTGGTCAGGCATGATTTCCTCTTCATAAATCCATGCTGATTAATCCAAATCACCTTCTTGTCATGTTTTTGGAAGTAGTTTCTGTGTAGATCTGCTCCATCGACATCAATGGGATGGAGTTGAGTCTGATCACCTTGCTGTTCCCCAGGTCCTTCTTGAGGTTAGAAAAAACATTTTATTTCTCCAGGTTGTCAGGAATCTTACATAATTGCTATGACCTTTCAAAGAGATTGGTCAGCTCCCTCAACACTTGTAGGTGTATTCCTTTGGGTCAGATGAATTTGTGTATGTCCAACTTGTTTAAGTATTCCCTGACCTAATCTCTCTCCAGTGAGGGTAAGTCTTCCTTTCTCCAGACTTTTCCACTGCACATAGTATTGCTAAAGGTAGGTAAAGAGTAACGAAAAGAAGGTATTAAACACCTTGAGCTTTTCAACCTCCTTTGCCATCAGATCCCCTGCCCTGTTCAGCAGTGCACCTATATTCTTCCTGACCTTTCCTTTGCGACTAATATACCTTGCCAGATTCAGTTCCAGGTGCCCTTTGGCTCTCCAAATTCCATTCCTCCTGGCCTGTTGTTCCTAAAGAACTTTCTTCCATCCATTGCAACACTTGGCTGTGTGTGCTATCCCACAATACCTGTATTTCAATGATATTGTCACCCTACAGCTGCATACATACCTCTTGTTCCTCCAGCTTGTTCCTCATGCTGTGCACCCTATGTGCACATACTTCAGGAGCACTCAGTTGTATTGATTTCCCAGAAAAGATGTGACAACACCCATGATATTCTCCTCCAGCCACCTGATTATTTATGTGCGTATTCCAATTCAAACCATTCTATGATACTATGGATAAAATGGTTACCCTGAGCCCTGTTTTAATGAGGCCTTTTCTGCTCACATCACACCCTTTGCTTGCTAGCCCAATTCACCACTTCCTCACTTGATTGTTGGTTGTCATCTCTCAGCTGCATTGTTCCCAGGTTTTTAAAGATCTTAACTGGCTGGCAAAGATACTGTTGCCCTGCTTGATCAGGTGGATTTCACCCCTTAATAGAGATTCTCTGATTGGGTTCCTTGTTCCCCAGAGAAGATCCTGTGGTCATAGAAGTAGAATCCTTTAGTGTGGATACCAGCTGCTCAACCAGTTGTTCCACAAAATCCATTTACTCTTCCAGCACTTCACCTTCACTGGAAGGAAGGAGGAGAAAAACCACTTGATCTCCCATGTTTTTGGACTATAATAGTCCAGATGAGCCTTGGAGGTTTCTCCACTATGTCCCACATCTAGAACTTCCTGGAAATCACAGTCTCCTGTAATTATCTTCATGGGGCAGACCCAGACTGACACTCCTTGGGAGATTCTCAAGAGTCCCTCAATGATGTCAGATAAGTTCCTAGTTGATCATGAAGATCTATGAGACCTCAAAACAAAGCCTAGAAGCTGTTGCCTCTCTTGGTGCTCTAGGTCCCAGGTTCCAGGACAGCTCCACACAAATCCCCAGATGCCTATGTGGCATCATGTGTGAATGATGATTCATTTTTCCTTCCCGCTCTTTCCTCCCCATTGCCCTCCTTTCCTCCCATTTCCCACCCTTCTTCCCCTTTTTCCTGTCCTTTTACCTTTCTTCCTTTATCACATCTGAACATTGCCTACAAGTAATAGAAGCAATTTGTAGATGAGCAATATGCACTCTCAATTCTTACCTGAATGTTAGTTAGTAGTGTTTTATATGTCTGCCCTAGGAAAAGGAATATCAAAGCAATGTTCTCTGGCTAACATGGGAAGAGACTTTAGACAATCACACTAATATGCATGGGGAGAACAGCATTGCTGTCAGCATCAGGAACTGAATGTGCAGGGATCCAGCAGACTCTTGGTTCTCCACATTTTTGGTGCAAGGAGTTCTCCCAAAGTAAATCAGTACTTCATAGGCAAGGAAGTGAAAGGCTGTTCCTTGAAATTACAAATGCAATTGATTAATGCTGTCAATTTTTTGATTCAAACTGATTCTGTAATTTGTGAGAAAAAATAATTTCTTCCTTGGTGGTCTTTCCATGCAGGATAGCACAACATTTGAGTAAACAGAACAGAATCAGATATCACAGATATCACCAGAAACATCACTGATGGCATAATTATGCATTTACTGTACTTTCAGATTTATTGGCACATAAAGTGCATGGATTGCTGCATGTTCCACAGTGTTAACACAGTTAGGGCAATTTGATTTCATCTAAACATATTAAAATCAATGCTTGGTGTTTAGTTTAATTTCAAGAATAAATACTACCAAGGGTTTTCAAGATGTAGAAAGCAGTTTCTTAGTGAAATGCATATTTCATAGCATTTCATAGCATGTCCATTATTTGTTTGCAGTGATATATCAATTGAGAAAGCTGATAACGAACCACAAGTCACTCAATGAAGCATCAAATAATGGTAAATGAATTTTTTTCCCTGTCAATTCAAATTCAATCAAACCCAGCCCACTTTATTATTTTGTACAAAGTTATGAAACTGCATTTGGAATTTATTATCTTTTCTGTGACCTTTTATGTTTTGTGGGGATTTTTTTTTTTGGTTGCTGTTGTTTTTTTCCCTTTCCTTTTTTTTTTTTTTTCTTTTATACTGTAAGTTACTCTAAATGCAGCTTCCAGTTTCAGGAATATTTTACTGGAGACTACTAGCTGCATCAGAAGGGGTTTTGGTTGTTTGTTATTAGATTTTTGTTGTTGTTTTGTTTATTTTATTTTATTTTTAGTGCAAATGCTTAATATCTGTAATTATGGCATTTAAATCAAGTTCTATCTATTGCAGCTCTTTTCTGTCCTGGTTTCTGCTATTCTTGCATTAACTACATTTTTATCTTTTTAGTGTTTCTAATTACCCTTCTGGTGTTCTCCACACTTCCCCTCCCTCCCTTCTATTTCCATTCTCCAGCTCTTATGTGCTCTTTCTTACTGTTGACCAGTCTTCTCTTCTGTATTTTGTGTCACTGCTGATGCACATACTCATGCACCTGCTCCTTGCAACAGTTGCAATGACGTAGATTCTTGCCTGCTTAAATATTGTCACTGCACTAAATGTATTATTTTTCAAGTTCCTCATCCCTCTGGCTCCTGTATGTGTGACTTATGAGTATCCTTTTTATATTGTTTCATGTGAAAATCTATATATGATGAGTGTGATTTCAACTGTATGTAATATAAAAAGTGGAATAAGTGCACAATGTTCATACTATTACTAGAACCAGAGGAGGTTGTGATACCTAAAAGGAGTTGAAACTGGGAGAATAATGAGTGGATTAGAGATGTTTGGGATTTGGTCACATTTATGCTGTTTAAACCTTTGTAAAAGAATTTTTATGTAAAGAAGAGTCTTCTTCAAAGCATTTTCATTCTAGAAGCCTTTCCAAGCCTAGGACTTGGAAATTATGATCAATTTTGACAATAAAAATACTTTAATCAAATGGTGCTTGAATAGGTCAGAGCAAATAGAACAAAACTTCTGCATGTAGCAGTATGCCTTATCTTGTAATTATTGGTTTACCTGCCATTAATATAGTCTAAGCAGAGAGGACATTTAGCAGTTGTTTTGAAACTTTTATGCAATTTACATTTGTTCTCTAAGTGAAGTTTAAAGTGATTAATGAAAAAATGTTAGTGGTAGGAGCTGCACAGATGGAAATACTGTAAATAACTGATGACACCAATTCACCAGATCTGGAGTTTAAAATATGGGTAACAGGGGACTGTACAGGTCATGGTTTGAATACTTTCTAAATGTACTATGGTCTTAGGTCTGGAATATGTCATTATGTTCTTTAAGTCCTTTCTGCTCAGAGAACAGTAGCATAATCCGAGTTTGAGGGGATACTTTAGTCTAACATGGAACTAGAGATCAAGGATGATCAGGTTGAGTTCCTGTGGGTGAGAATTAGAGGGAAGGCAAACAAGGTGTCTATTATAGACCACCCAACCTGGATGAAGAGGTTGATGAATTGTTCTATAGGCAGCTAGAGGCTGTCTCAAGATCGCCAGACCTTGTTCTTATAGGCGATTTTAACCTGCCTGATATCTGCTGGGAACTTAATACAGCAGAGAGGAGGCAGTCTAGAAGGTCTTTGGAATGTATGGAGGATAGCTTTGTCAGGCCACACCTGGATTACTGTGTTCATTTTTGGCCCCTGCTATGCAAAAAGGGTGTGGAGGGCTTGGAGAGAATCCAGAGGTGATCAAAAGGCTGGCAAGCCTGCCATATGATGAAAGGGTGAGAGAACAGGATTTGTTCAGTTTTGAGAAAAGAAAGCTTTGGGGAGACGTTATCACCATGCAGTTTTTAAAGACTAGCTACAAAGAAGATGGAGACTCCCTTTTTACAGAGTCACATGGAAAAGATGAGAGGTAATGGGTACAAATTAGAGTATTCAGTATCACTAAGGTTGGAAGAGACCTCAAAGATCATCAAGTCCAACCTGTCACCACAGACCTCATGACTAGAGTAGGGAGGCCACTACTGCCCACTGCAGGCTTGAACTCACAACCTTCCCATTGAGGGTCTTATGTGCTACCAACTGAGCCACACAAATTACTCCTGAAAAGATTCTGATTAGACACAAGAAGAAAAATGTTCACAATTAATCAGCCTTTGGTATCACCTCCTTATGGCAGTGGTGGGTTCTCCAACATTGGACACTTCAAAGTTTCAGATGGACAGGGTGCTGGGCCATCTTACCTAGACTGTGCTTTTTCCCAAGAAAGGTTGGACCTGATGACCTTTGAGGTCTTTTCAAACCTCATATTCTATGACTCCATGAAATGCTCAAATTCTTGCCTAGCAGAATCACTGTGAATCATTTACAAGGCTGCTTTCTGGTCTATCAGCCCTCTGTACAGATCCATGGAGTTATTCTGGGATGGTATGGGACTTTACCATTTTCTTTACTGAACTTTCTGAGATTTCTTTCAGCACATTTCTCTGCCTGATAGGATTCCTCTGAATGGCTGCCCTCCAGCATATTGACTTCTCAAAACCTCCAGTTTTGAGGTGATTCATGAGTGTGACAGTTTAGGCTGTGCCTTTAAGAAAAGGATAGCTGCAGAATTCTCTAGCTGAAAAGTCTTGGTGTAAAAAGGTAAACAAAAATAATTCTAAATGAATTTCATTGGTAGATGAGTGGGATGTAGTTTTACGATCTTGCATTCTCTAGTCAGTCTGTTTTCTGTTTCTTGGCTGGAATGCATGCATGCTGACCTCAGATAGAAACTGGTAAGATAAGCAGCTAACATCTAACCACTCTTTGGGCTAACTGAAATTTCCCTAAGATTTTTCTCCTTTTCTCTTTTTCTTCTAATTAACTAGAAGGAAAGGGGATGGAGAGAGATTGAGGGAACCCCGAGGTGGGATCCTCCTCCCAAGTAGGATTTCTGTGTTGTTTCCTTTTTGCAAATTCTTGTATAATATTGTAAATACTGTATATTTTGTACATATTCGTTGCATTCCATTATTGATTGTAAAATACAGCTTCATTCGCTTCTCTGACTGCATTCAGCTGAGCATTTTGTTGATGTTGGTGGGTTAAACCATCACACTACAGCAATGAACTTGCTGAGGATGTCTTCCACCTCACTGTCAGGGATGCTACTCAAGATGTTATATAGCCTAGTATGAAGCCTTAAAAATTGGTTTGGCTCACTGAACCCTGGATGTGCTTATAACTGGATACCTTTTGGAGATTATACTGCTTGTCACTGCTGTTTGAGTCTGACTACACTTTAATATCCAATCATATTTTCATGAGTTAGGCGAGTACCATGTCCAGTGTTCTTCAAACTTCTGATGTTCTTCACACTTCTGATCTGGAAGACTTGGCATATAGTTCTAGGAATGTGTAGGACTGAAGCTGTGATTCGTCAAAGCTTTAAAACTCTCACATAATAAACCAAAAAAAGAAAAAACCCAAACCAAATTCCACCCTCTCTCCCCCCCTCCCCAACATATATGAATAGCAGGCCCAAATCTGGATAAAGCTAATTCACTGTATCGTGTTGGAGATGTGGTATAATTCCAATTAATATGATGTGACCATATGGGGGTGGTAGGGGGTGTGTGTGTGAATTAAAGAGGAAAAAAGTGTTTTGCTTGCATTTTGCCATAATATGCTATGTATCACAACTGTTATTTCTGTGCATTAGCAATGATTAAGTTGTCACTGTTTTTATTACATTGAAATTATTGTCTGATTTTGCTTCATTTGTGCAAAGCTTTTCTGAAAATAGTATTAGCAGAAACACGACTTACAAGACTCCCTAACCTTGAGATGTTTTCTGCACAGCAACCGCTTACAGCATTTGAGTTTTCCTGCTTATTTTTGATGTGAGCAGCAATATTTACAGAGTTGTGTCAATGATGGATTTTTTTTTTTTCATTTCCCCCCCCAGTTTGATCATGAACATATTTTGTGTTTTTTCAGTCTACATTATTTTTGAACTACAGATCTGCTAACATCAGGAAAGAAAAGTCCCCAAAAGAACAAAAAATTGCCCTGAGATAAGGAATTACGCCCCTGGCCATGTTTGGATATGACCCATCCCATAGATACAGTAATTAGGGGGTTCTGTGTTACCAAAGGGAATTAATTGTCTTGGGATAGTATTTAAACCAGCCAAGAAGTCGGGCAACTTGCCTTGTTCTCATCCAGACAGCAACAAGAGCCAAATGCTGCTGAAGTAGCAGTGGAATGCAACAACTTCACCCAGGCCTTGCACCTGGACCAAGGCAGAAAGAGTAAAAACTCCAAGAGAACTGAATCCCAGAAGAGGCTACAGCCTGGCAACAGACCACACAAGAGAGAGGCCCCTAGCCCTCTCTGAGCAAGGGACTGCTCAAAATTACAGCCACAGTGTCTGGGAAGATACTGGTCAGAGGAGCAAGTCGTGAGTCCCCAGCTAATCTGCCATTTGTGGGAAACCACAGATTCCAGAACCTTTATTTCCAATCTGAATCATTGTATTGGAAATGCTAGATCTGTGCTTAAATCATTCAACTGTCTTTATATGTGGAATGTAACACCCACAACTGAATACTTGAACCTGTAAATACACTTTGTAAATAAGTTACAGTGGTGTTTGAAGGTATCACCACCCAAGATATTAAATTATAAAATATATAAAGATACACATTTTATTACAGGTCTCCCCAAAGCCTTCTTTTCTCCAGGCTGAACAACCCCAAGTCTTGCAGCCTGTCCTGACATTGGAGGTGCTCCAGACCTCTGATCATCTTCATGGCCCTCCTCTGAACCCACTGCAGCAGTTCAATGTCCTTCTTATGCAGGAGGCGTCAGAACATAGGAAATAAAAGTCATATTACGTCTTTTCAGTTACAGAACTTCATGCTCTCTTTTTTCATTCTTCAGTGTGCCAATGTTCACACCCTGCCAGGGATGTATTGGACAAACGCTTTATTTAAAACTAACCTATTTTATGGAGAGTTTTCATTTCAAGTTTATGAAGAAAACAACAGGAAGATCCAGATTCTACTGTATTTAAAGCACTAGTACTCTGAAAAGGAAACACATCTGTAGCATATTCTATATTAAATTACATTTTATGATTCCTTGGTGTGAATAAATACAAATTGACTGTTTTGCCAATATTAATTCCCCACTGGTGCATCTCACGGTGTAGTCTGTTCCAGGGACAGGTCCAGTTCCTCAGGGAAGTAAATAACTCAATGATTTACTGATAAAGCCACCCAGTATATATATCACCCATGTCTCATACATCACTGTCACAGACAACAACTTGCCTTGCTAAGTGATTCTGTGTTGCTCTTTTAGGATTTCTTTCTCCTGTAATCAATTTATCCTACAAAACCCACCTAATCTTGCCCAAGTAGATTTAGTTTTAAAATATAATTCTATAAATTTGAATATAATGATTGTCTTTGTGAATTTATAGATGGGTTTATCACTGAAAAAAATGCTGATAGCTGTCAGTAACTGTGATGTGGATTCTCCTCATGCATTACAGGGCATTTCTCCAAATCCCTTAGAACCTTTTAAGGTTTCTGCTTTGATAAGACATTTCTAAAGTCAAGGACTGCTACTCACATTTCAAAGATTAGGAATAAACCATGAATAATCTAAGGCTATGTCTAAAATATCTACATTGCCAAATAATAACAAAAAATATAATTGTGGATTTCAAACACATAAGTTGCTGTAGGTTTGAGAGTACTGTCTTGAGAAACTTCATGTGGTAGCTAGAGATGTTTGCCATCTTTCCAACAGCTTTTGCAGCAAAAGTTATGATCAAAGATTTATGATCAAAGAATTGTTTTGAAGAAATGTTGCCCTAAGTTTGAGAGGGATTACGATCACTAATCTCAGCAATAAGGCTTGAATTCATAATGCCTGAAGGCACTGCATTGACCTACAGTAAGAACAACCCAATCAAAATCCAGGATCTAAGCCTATTTTCTTTGAGTTCTGCCCTCTGAAAACTGCAAAGTCAGAGAAAGAGTGTTTTCTACTTAATTGAATACATTCAGTGTTCTTAGTTCATTGCATCCAGGAGTGGTAGTCTGGCTGTGACCCACCTAACTCCGTCTATTCACTTAAGATACCTGAACTGAGAGTGTAGTTGGAGGCTTTGCACACTGTCAGTGGAGAGGTAAACATCTCCAGGAGGCAATTCAGATCATGTGAGCACAGGCTCAGTCCTGGTTTATGGCTATGGCCTTCTGAGGCTCAGGAATACTGTCATAAATATCTCCTCAAGACTTGCACATTCCCATCTCCACTGGGAATAGGAGTATCTGTACTATGTAAGTCAATTTGGATTTGTTTTTACAGCTCCAAAGGACAGTGATGGTAATCTAGGAGGGATGGTGCAAAGAGTGCTTTGCACAGACCTTGGGTCTTTTCAATTAAACACATCAAGAACGCTAAGTAATCCCTGCTGGATTTACCTATGTTTGCTTCTTATCTTCATAGAACATTGCTCACAGCTTGAAGAAGGAAAGATCTACTTTTATACCATTGCAGATCCTTCATGCTGCCTTCTTCATCCCTTAAGGAACTTCCCTAACAAAAGTACTTGACAGTTCTCCTCCCCTGCTTAAATCCTAGAAATACTGTATTTCTTTGACAACAAGGTTCTTTGACACCTTGTGGATGTCTTATTTGGAGGTATAAAAAATTAAGCAAAGGCTGGGAGACCAGGCTGAATGTGGTGTCCCATCTGTCTACCCCACTGAATTGCTGGCATGATCCTCAGGTGCATTTTTGTCTTCCTCAGCAAGCTCTCCCTAGAGATGTCTGTTCATAGAGATTCTAGCTATGAATATTGTGGCCTGGAGTCAGTTGGTTCCATTTGAGCTTAGACAAGGGATTGCTCTTTCTGTTTTTTTTTTTTTTTTAAATGTTTTAATTTTTTTAGCAGTGTAAACAATATATGCTTAGTTACTTTTGACAACAAAACATTACACATACATGAATGGAAACATTTTAACACACCTGTATCAATATGGGGATATTTAGCATGTAACTGACTGCTGCTCTGCAGTTGGTTGGACCAGCTAGACCCTTCAGCAGAGTAACCTCTCCACGAAGCTGCTGTCATCAGAAAGACAAAAAAGGACATTTGGTGGTGAGTATATTTGTCATTAAGTTGGCATTTAGCCATCTCATAAGAAGGAAATGTCTGGTTTTATTAATCTTAAAAGATGATTCTCTAAAAAGTAGCTGTGGTAGACATTTCCAGAATGTAGCTTGTGTGCTGAATGACTATAGCAATGTACAATCATTTATTGAACTGTTTGGGACCCACTTATGGTGCCTTCTCTTGTGCTCAGTCACTTTCTCTGCAGATGGTTTCACTGATGTCAGAGTGAAATGAGACGCAAGTGAGAGCAAATAACATAGCAGTATTCCGCTCTGGTCAGAAAATTTTGTTTCTACAGACTGTCATCTAAACCAACCACCCCTCTAAATCAACAGCAACCAAAAAAAAGGGAGTGAAACAGAGTCATTGCTTTGTTGAACATTACATACAGAAGGGAGTAAATCCTGAAAGGATGCTTCCCCTTTGACCGGCTGATAGATAATGAGAGAGCTTTCAGTCTTCATTAAAAAAAAAAAAAAAGGAAAAGAAAAAGAAAATGTAAAAAGCCCCAGACAGTTTCAACTAAGTGAGTGAGTACAGCTTGGTGTTAGGTGTAACCTGATACTGGAAATGCGTTTGGAAGGACAAACAGAAGGGCACTTTTCTTCAAATAGAAAGAGGAGCTAGTGGTGGCGTTTTTAAAATTATATTTTTAAAGCAGGGTCTAGACATTATTAAAAAATATAGTCTGAGTTAATGAAAAGCCCACTCTTAAATAGCTCTAAAAATATTTTTTATTTTAGGTACATAGCTTTCAGACAGCAATTCTGTTTGCAGCGTATTTTTCTTTCAAGGATTTACATTTCTGCATAAAAACCTTATTAATTATTTGTAGCTGCTTGTCATCATATTCTGATAACAGAGGCCTGCTTAAGGATAGTAACTACCACATCCCCATTTTGGATCATATAGATAATATATATATAGATATATATATATATACACACGCATACACGATTCTTGGTGCAATATTACCCAAAGCATCTCCTTTCTCCCTGTACACAGGACCAAAAGTGCAGGCACATCATTTATTGATAAGACAAAAAGAATGTAATGAAATTATCAATGTTCTTGAATTAATTATGAACATGATTAAGAAAGCTAAAATCTCAGGAGCCAGGATCTCATTACCCATTCAGTCTTAGGGATTGCTTTCATTCAGCAAGGCAAAAAGGCTTTGAGCAGTCCCACAATTGCCTTAGTCTCATTTATTTGTGGTAGTATTAAGGTTTATTTGTTTTCTCGTTTGCACTTCTTCTGAAATTATTTCTCTTAGTTTATTCATTTAACAAAATGTTCCTTCCTGTGTCACAGAAGAAATTGCCTATAAGGCCTACATAGGTTCTTCAGTCTGCAAACCTCCCTTTGAGAACATTTCTTTCAACTCACATTGCTGGAGCTCCTAAATATCTTTCAAGGTAAGTCTGAGAATGTAGCCAGAAAAGTTCTTTCAGATTTATGTCTGCAGCTGTACTACAGTACTGTCTGATTCCCATTCAGCTCGGAGCCTTAATGACATCATTATTACGCTGTCTGGACCAGATTTAACTTGGAGCCTGCACTATATTGTTGCTTATCTTCCTTTCTGTGTGGGAGATTCGGTATGACTTTGTTTAAAAAATAGTAATGAGCAGGCAAAGGTGTCACAGTGTTTTAGATTCTAAACTTTCAAAAACTGGGGAGACCAAATCAGAGTTGGATGCATGCAAGGATGTCTATTTTAAATTCATTTCTGAGTCTAAGAGATTACAGTCGGGTGATGCTTTTCTTGCACAGTTGTCGAATGAGGAGTGTGGTGTGCAGCTGCCTTATTTACAGGGTCATAATGCACTGTACTACCTAAAAATTTTGACTTTTCCTCTTTACAAGGCCTTTCTGAATTTCTTGTGATTGCAAGATTTGTCCCCAAATGAATGTCTGAATGATGGGGCACAATGATTAAATTCTAGCAGTAGCCCTGCAGAAATAATGCACTTATAATTTGCAAAAATGGAAACAAGAACCTTGTTAGCTTTTGTTTTGGTGCTTTGGGTTTTTTGTTGCTGCTGTTTTTCTTCTATTAGTAGAAGTTTGATATATCTTTTATATCTTTTGCTTTTTTTTTTGGTTTGTTTCAAAATTGCATTTGTAGTGTTCCAGGTCCTTATGTTAAAAAAGAAAGAAAGAAAGAAAGAAGAATCTGAAGCCCTATATTTGGTACAAGCTATTATCTACCAGAATAGACCAAGGACAGCAAAGAACATATTTTAGATTTAAATAAGTGCTGTCTGTGACAAACGAGAAAGATTGATTCCAGTTGTTCTCTCCATAATGCTTTGATATAGTATTTTACTGCCTCTCCTAATCTCAGTTAATAAATACAAACAAAATGCAAAGCAATTAATTTGCTCAGAGTATGTACATCACCTAAATGGGACAATCAGACTGAAAAAACAATGATAATGCCTTTGCTCCCTCTTGGTAACCTTGAAATGCAGGATTACATTTACAGCCTGGAACAAAAAGCATGCACAACTAATACTGTTAATCTCTTCCTGCAGGTCTGCAGACCTACCAAATGACAGTGGGTTTAAAGAAGTAAATTTAGAGAAACTTTTGTTAAAACTGACATGTGAAAGTCATTCATACTATTGGCATATACATCCCATGGCAATTAGGAAGCACTTTTCCTGGTGCTTTTTTTCCCCCTCTTTTCTTTTTTTTCTTTTTTTTTTTCCCCTTTCCCTCTTTTTTTCTTTCTCTCTCTCTCTCTTTTTTTTTTCTTTTTTTTTTTTTTTTTTAACTCTTTCTCTTTCCCCCCCCTTTTATTTTTGTTTTAAGATTCAGGGATCTGAGTTCTTTAAATTGATATAGAAATGAAAGATTTTACCCTCAATATAACTCTTTCCTGTCTGCTTCAAGATTTCATACTTTGTTTTAAAAATAACTCCTGAAGATAATTTGACATACTCTTAAAAAACTAAATTGTGTCGCTCTGGGCCTGGTTTTAGCTTTCATTTTGATGGTAACTTTGCAAATGTTAAAGCCATATATGACATAAAGAGCCCCAATTCTATTTTTGTGTCAGACAGGAAAAAAAAAAGTTTCTTCTTTTTAAGATAGTTTGGAAAAGATTTTGAAGGCAATGCTTTTTAATTTCACCTCTTTCTGCAAACCTGAAAATATCCCTGTCTGTTTGGATATTTCTCTCCCATACCAGCCTTAAAAAGAAATATTCTGTAGATTCAAGAAATTGATCAAGTTACAGAGCAGTTTCCAGTTTTATCAAGAGAAAGAAGTTCATTAGGATATTTTAGGTGCCACCTCTCCCTTCAGCATTTGGGTATTTTCTGATACTCAAGCAACACAGTTTGGAGGATCAAATTTATTATCTAATAAGAAATATAAAGCCACCAATAAAGGCAGAAGTAAATAAACAGATTGTAACCTGTATAATGTGGACCTTGAAATTAAACCTGTTTCTTTAAACTATATTATCATAAGAAAATACACTGTTTTGTTTTATTAATGTTGCAATATATTTCTAATACAAAATTCATGCTGATTTTGTTATCTCAAAGAGTTCACGTTTGCATAAGTACCGAATTAAAATTATACACTTTAATAGGAAATGTTTAGATCAAAGAATCAGTAAGAGTGTAACCTTTTGCATATGTGGAGAATACTAAATTGCTCTAATTAAAATGGTTCAAATGTGTAGGACTTTTCACTTGGTCTGTGAACCTCTGTAATGAAGACAGATACAGAAATTCTGACTTCTTACACGTGTTTAGCCTATCCAAGATTTTTCTTTATTTCTGGCAGGGGATTGGCTTTAGACTGGAGGTGGGAAAGCAAGTGCATAGTTCAGGTCACCAGGGAAAGGTTATGGAGGGATTACAAGGTCAGGCTCTATATGAGCTCTGAGAGAATTGCTCTTTAGGATGAGAATCAAGCTGCTTGTTTACTAGAATCTGATTTTTTTTCTTTTTCTTTTTATGATTCAGAGGAATAGTCCAGAAATAAAGGCAGTGTCTCTAAAATAAGTCACAAGGGAATTCAAGAAGTTTGAGATGCTCAAATTACATATGCTGATTATATGTCACTTCGATCCCATTAACTCCTAAGATGTGACTATTGCAATCAATATTTTAACTCAAACTGCTATTTGGAAAGAGTGGGCTCAGGCCCAAGTTAATTATGAAGGTAACTGTTTAGTACAAATGCTTGAGCTGAAGTTAGCAGTAAGAAGGTGTCATCAACGCTTGTTGTTTATGTACTCTTCTAAACTTGTGAAGTGCTGTGCTTATCTCGTGGGCCACTCCTGGCCAGGAGCAGATTGACATTTCAGGGTTGTGTCAAACCAAATGCAGACAGGTTTTTTTCTGTGTCATTCTCAACACTAATAAAAAATAATGCTTAGAGACTTCTGTTATCTGGTTATAAATAAAATTAGCAAATCATAATTTAAATTAATTACATTTGCAGTGTTTTAAAACTTCATCTAAATTCCCTTATACAAAAAAAAACCCAACTCCCACAAATACTTCTAATTTTTTTAGCTTATTTTATTTAAAGTTGGCGAAAAATCTTCATTAATACGAAGTAAGTCAAAACACTAAAAATCTAAATAGCTGTGGCTCACTAAACTGCTGACTGATAATGCAATATTTGCATTTGACTTCTGGAAGTTCAAGAAAAGTTTAAAATTACATTTGCCATTGCAACAAATTAAAGTGTTTCCTGAATCAAACTCAGTCTTCCAACAAGTGTTTTGACAGAAAATTTGAGTAAATTATATTTAAATATCGACTAAAAACAAAAAAAAAAAAAAAGAAAAGATTTTCAGACAAATTGACAGCAAGCTGATTTTAGATGGATTCAGTTAAATTCCTTCTGCATAGAGCATCCTAGTTTGGTTCAAGTCAGTATTTTCAAGAATATTGAATTTTACTATTGCAAAGTATTGCATCTTTACAAAGAAACAAGATTTAGTATAAGGGATGTTTTTCAGAGGGTGCTTTGTGGTGTTTCCTCCTTATTTCTGCTTCTGCTGCTGTTCAGATTCAATGTGTACCACATTTGGTAGCACATAAATAGTTTGCCTTACTTTCAGAAGAAATTATTTTGTGAGGGGGTCAGCTTCGTTCTGAATGGGTTAAATAGAACTACCTATTTTAGATTGATTTAAATCAGTAATGAATCTGCTCATAAAGCTGCTGTTACTGGATATTGCACTGCTATCTTAGTCCTTTGATAGCCCCGATAAGAAGTGCTTACCACAGAGGATGCTCCTAAAGGACAGATATTGTTTCCTGTACCTCAGGGAGTAAAACGCCATACTGCTGGATCAGGAACTTTTACTAACAGCAAGTAAATTCAGGCCTTATCAAGTTACAGCATAAACTGCACTCATGTTTTATTATTCTCATTAGAGATTTAAGGACTAATTCCAGTTGTTAGCACTTAGCAGTTTAATGTTTTCCATAGATAAGAATTAAGATTCTTCTGGGGGATTTTTTCATTTGCTAAAGCTTGCCAAGTATAATGTGGTAATGCACTTACTTTGATGTAATACAACTGGATTTCCTAAATGTTTTTAAGGGATGGGATGTTAAAAATTTAAATTTGATATCTGAATTTTGCAACTCTAAAATACACTCATTTTCAATCAGTGTTTTTAGCACCAAAAAAGGGCAGGTTTTTCTTTGAAAAAAGTGTGATACAGGTGTTATTCCTTAAGCTTTTCTGTGCATTACTAATGCTTTCAAATAGATGCAGATCAACAAAGGTAAGTTAAAAAAATCAGCATGAAGAAGATTATTAATTGAACCAACTTACTACAAACTCTTTTCTTGATATATTTTTGAGTCAGAAAAGGAGGAAATATGGGTTAACTATATTTCTATTCAAAGAGATAGTAAATCTTGAATTTTTCATCTATTAATTTTTCAAGATTCATGAAGACATGAAACTGAGTTATGTGGAATGAATACATGAAGACATGAAAATGTGGCACAAATAATAATGTGTCTGCATCAGGTCCGTGAAGGTAGTGGTGTCAGAGGAATTTTTTCACATGATAAGGTGACTTGAAACTGAAGATGGGTCTTCATGACCTCAGCTTTCTAAGTTTAACTTGATTTAAGGAATTAAGATTCAGGATCTTGCAGGTGGGTTTCAGTACTGCAGCAGTGTCATTAATCCCAGCTGTAGTTATGGAAAGCACTTTTGTTCCCCAAAATCGTATTTATCTGGTCACCTTCTGGAAATTATTTTACATTTTGCCCACCATGATTTCATCAGTCTTCATGTCTCCAAGCCATTTTCTCAGGTCACAGACATCGCAGATGTTACAGGCTTAGTTAGAGTGACCTTGCATTTTAGGAAGTTCAATTTGGGTAATTAAGTCTACTTATCTAAATAATTAATATAATTTACCATAGTCCACCTGGATGCAATGATCATAATTTCAAGTTCTTACATGCTATAACTTTTAGGGTGCATTGTTACAATTGTTGCACCCTGTACATTTCTATTTGACCCCTCTGTACGTTTCTATTTGACCCCTCTATATTTTCTACCTCACTGGATACATACTCAGTGAAATATTTTCGTTGGTAATATTACCTCATAAAGGCAGGCTCTGTAAGAGTATCACAACTAATCAATAAGAATTGTTGTTAGTAATGATTATTGATTAGCTATGACATTGCATTTGGAAAAAATTTCATGGGGTAGCAATACGAAGAATAATAGGATAAATCTCATTGACTCACAGATATGTTTCCAGAAAATCTTTTGAATAGGTATATTTAAATATTGCTTTTAAGTTGGGCTATACAATATGTAGTTCCTTGAGTAGTTTACTCTTTGTAACAGATGAGGCTTGCTATTGGTATACTTTGCTTTAATGCAAGATTGCTTTCCTCTGGTATTTTCCTTTTGAATTTAAGGTTGTACATCTTGCAGTCATATGACTGGGTATAATCCCCCCCATATAAAAAATAAATTTATTATGAGAATCTCCCACTAGATACCTTGGAAAACTTACATATAGCTGTTCTGTGTCCAAAATGCTGTTCAGTAGATTTTCCAAAGCACCCAGGTAACAGCTGGCGCAGGCCATGTGCCAGCCTTGACAGCCCATATGCTCTCTTTAGTGCTGTAATTATCTCAACACAAAACTCTGATAGCCCAGTCTACAGGGTCCAGTTTCACTAGGTTAAATTGACTCAGTGGCTTTGTTAGTAAGTTCCTTTGGCACAGTAAGAACTTCATCAAGACTTTAAGTATTGTGGCAGGCTCGGAAAACCAATATGACTGCTAGTTTCAAGACAGGTGTCTTATTAACCCTAGGAGATTGTAGGTTTCAGTTCATTATAGCGGCACCCAGCAGCACTACTACAGTTAAAGGTCTGTCATTGTTTCCACTATACGCCCTCCTTTTCCAGAAGACTTTCTGAATCCTTTGGTTTAGCCTGCTTTGGGCTATACTTTAGCATATGACTCCACAGCCTGGAGGCACTTTTCTTCTCTTTCAACAAAATTTGATCAAAATTGGTTTAGTTGTGGATTTTATTTTATTTTATTTTTTAATTAGGATTAGAGGAAAAAAATAACACTTTGCTTAGTTCTTGTACTGCTTCCAGCTTGAAAGGCTTATGAATATTTTTATTTCTAAAATAAACACTTTGAGTATCATGACTTTGTGCAAGACTCTTAGGTCAAAAAAAGCCCATAAATAGAATAAATTGGGATCTACTGTATTCCACATTGTGAACAGCAGGAAGAAAATTGAGTGAAGGTCAATACCTCAGCTGCTTTTTTAATGACTGCCTGGATCATGTTCAGTTCTGTGAGTTAATCCAAAGTTTCTTCTGATAGCTTTTCAATGCCCTTAGCTGAGGTCCAGTGAAGAGAGAAAAGCAGACCTATGATACACATCTGACTTGTGGGCTACTGGTATTGACTCAATTCAGTTGGTCCTTGTGAACTCTTGCCACTACCCATGCCCTTAGTGGAAACTTGGATAGTTTGCTCATGGTGGCTGATACACATGGGTCTCATAAAAAGTCAAAAGGAGTCCATGAAAACTTCCCATGAAGTTTTTGATCAAGTATTTAGTTGATGTGAATTAACTAAGGGTGGTCTCAGTGATTCAGACTTGGGGGGGGCAAGCTTGAGGAAAGCGAAATTGTTGTCTGCCTAGTGTAATGCAAAGCCAAAAGAATTTCTTCAGAGCCCTTATTGATTCTTGTGGGGTGAAGACTATTCTTCACACAGGTGAGGTAAATTACAGCTCACCACTTGGTGGATGGTAGCTGTCTGCAGTTCTCTGCTTGTCAAGCTGACCTTTTCCATTAGTGCAGGATATACAGGACAACTTTTAAAGCTCTGCAAATCATTTGCTACCAGTTGCTGAAATGAGGTGGCTGCAGTTTGGAGGTAAATGAACTCCATGTTCACTCTGTTGGAGAAGAAACACAAGGACTCTTACTATTTATCTGCCTTCCACAGGTAGTCATGCAACTAAAGTCATCATTTATATGTTGTCAGGAGCACTCACCAAATTTATTGACTTGCACATTATTCTCTGCAAATAAGTTCTAGCTGCTCTCTTTGTGTTATAATTAAAATGGTGAGGGCTTTAATCATTTATGAAATTTTAAACTACATACTGAATATAAATGTATCATTCAATGTGATAGAATGAATTAAATTCATCATTGTCAACCAGATGTATGTAAGATGAAATATTTCTCATCCCACATCATTATCCAGTAAAAAGTCTGTTTTCAATGTGCTATAGCACATGTGGTTTGCATCATCTTTAGGACAATTCTGGCAAATGAAAGTCTTTTAAAATAATTTTTAAAAGCACCTTTTTGTGTGTGTTTTTAATAATATCTAGCATAAGCCTCAACCTTGATGCTGAAGTTTGACTACAGAAGGAAGTACTTGCTCTTCATTAGTACTGGGAGGGGTTTCGGCAGCATTGGTATTGAGGTAATGCAGATTGGGTAGATCCTCTCTTCCAGTACCCTATCAAGAGGCCTTCGACACTCCCATGTGTTTTAAGCACAGAAGATAGACTGTTATGTGACTTTCACTCACTGAAACTATATCCCAGTACAGAAACTGTGAATCTATTGCAAGTAAAGAACAAGTCTGCTTTGAGAAGGGCTCCTGCAGTAGCCATGGAAAATACATCCTAGGGTGGCAAATCCTGCTCAGTCACAGCGCTGTGACACTGGGCAAGATACATGTCTCTCAGGGAAGCCTTATTTGCTTTCTGGTGATTTTTTTTTTTTTTGTGTGTGTGTGGCATGGATTTTGGAAGGCAGTCAAGATTATTCCATGAGCTCATGCTTGCTTCACGAAAAATCAGTATGGGAAATAAAATAGAGCAAAAATCTCAATAATTTGTCTTCCTTACCCCTACCTTATGTCTTCCAGAGCTGTCTTTGCAGAAAATGTTGTCCAGCTTCTATTTGCCCTTCCATATTTTCATAAACACAGTCAAAGAACAAATACAGGAAAACTCTTGCTACAGACATGACTGATACCTATTCATTTTGAAAATCTCATGATCTCCAAGGACATTTTCTTTCTCATCACCTCCTATCCATATTTTTTTTCAGGAATCAGTTTATTCTTCTGCATCTGTCTGACAAAAAGTCTTATAGTGATGCCAGTCTTCTGAGTTTTCCCATTGAGTCCTGCAAATTTTCTTGTCATGACTGACAAACAAGTGGTAAATTTCACTCTTGCAAACTAAGATACTGATATCAGAGAGCACCTTGCTAGACCATTGTTCTTCAGTGGATGGGGAGTAGATGGAGTGTGACAGTAATTTTTTTCACTCTGTTACTTACAGATTGAAGCTTTTGCATGCTGGACATCCGTCTTTATAGAGTAGCTCATGCCATATATATATGACTAAACAATCATCAGATGGTGTAGTTTAGACTCCTGATTACAGATGACAAATCTTACAGATGACAAATCTTACAGATGACAAAATGATTTTGTAGAAGAGGCTGGATTCAGCTTCAGATCATTACTGTTGTAGATTGTATTCAAATCACTGACCTATGATTTATTCTGGGTTGACAAAACCTTGTTAATGAAGCAATCACTGTCTTGAATGACACCAACAATATATTCTGAATTCATACTTAATATGACAGTAGATATAAATTAAGAAAATAGAATGTATTTAATGTTTCTAATTTATGTTAGATATATCACTTTCCTTTTTCACATGTAGCATAAATTAGATACTTTCCACTGTATGTATTATTTGTATAGCATTTGGCCATATATCAGAATGAAATACAGCTCTCTAATTAGCTCCTTCAAAGTGCTTACAGTTACCCCAGGCTGGTGATCACCCAAATGTGGCCCTGGTGATTGTTTGTACATGCAGTCGAGCAGCTATGGTAAAATCTTTTCTAAAGCTTTCTTGTGGCTTGCAACCACAGTTTGAGCAGTAATTGTCTGAGACAGTTCACAGGGACCAGGCAGCTTTCTTGTTATGGGGAAGCATGTATTGTGAAAGAAGACTTTGGAGGTTTAATGATATCTTTCTAATAGCTTTATGATAGAGTTTCTTTATGCTGAAGGATTTTATTAGGTTGGAAATACAATCCTCATGAAGTTTCAAAATAAAAAAGAGTAGAACTAAAGTACATTTGCTAAAACCTTTCAGTTCTTGGTCTCTTGCTTCCCAGTATTCTTTCAAAGACAAGAAGGTGATGGTGTATTCCTTGGTGTGCTGTTTAAAGTCAGGAGCAGCAATATTTAGCACATGCTTGGGCAGCCGTGTTTGAAATCCGTGCTTCCTCTCTCTGGTGTTCTGATGTGCCTTTAGGGGATGCTTGCCTGTTTGTAGTTTGTTTTCTTTTGTTTAAGGTTTCAGCTACTGCATTGACTAATGATTATATAGCAGTAAACTCTCGTCCCTGCTAAATTCAGAGGTAATGCCTCAAAAGCATTTTTCCCCTGTGTGACATAAAACAATAAAAGAACTAGACAATCCCCTTTTGAGGAAGAATAATACTTTGTTTAAACACAAAAAAAAAAAAAAAGGAAAGAAAAGAAAGAAGAAATAAAAAAAGGACAAGCATCTTCTTGATGCTGGAGGGTGTAAATTCAAAGATGAAGCTAATTGATAAAACACAAAACAAATGTCTAATGGTATAGTCCTCTTCAGGCAAAGCTAACATTTTCCACAATGACAAGTCTCCAGTATTAATCACCTATGCTGGTTTAGTATTACATTGCATATGGTTCTGAACTGAGCAATATCTATTCTATGCAGAAATAACATGGGACATACCAAAGCTGATCTCACTTACAAATCTAAAGTAATTTTCTTTCCTTTCATAATGTCACCTCAGTAGAAAACTGACAGGGCCTCACAGTTCAGAGATGAACACCAATTCATTACTAGTATAATTTACCAATATATATTTCCTCTTTTTAATATCATAAATAAGATGTATTTATAGTTTTATGGATGTTCTAGAAAAGCCTTTACATATTCTTGCTGGCATTCATCTCTACTTGCATCTGCTGTATTGAAGAATTTACCAAAAAATAAAAAGTTTGAAATGTTTTTATTAGTCATTCACTTAAAGAAAAACAAAAGCAAGAAAGAAAAGATGCCAGCATGCTGTTTAACCATGCACTGCCAGGACCTTCTGAGCCTTTCTACAATATGTGTGATACAATCAGTGCTCCCCATTTAGAGTACTTGTTTGCCTAAAATATTAACAGCTAACTAAAAATGAAAAGTTATTTCAATTTGAAAGAAAAGTTTACAACTAAGAAGAGAAAGTATGACACAGTCAAACTATCATTTCAGCTACAACCTGCAGTTGTTGAATATGCTTATAGTAAACTTCTTTCATTAATAGAAGTTTCAGAGCAATAATTATCCATATCTTCCCTTTTATCTAACTAATGCCAAAGCTATCAGACACAAGTTTTGTTTTTAGCTTTCAGTAGGATTTCTTTTTTCCTTCTTTCTTTTTAGTTTTCTTTTCTTTTTTTCTTTTTTCCTCTGCATTTTGGGACTTGCAGTCAATTATCAGCATTAAAGCTGAAGGGGCAATTAGCTCCTGATGCAAAGCTATTGCTGACACGTCTAAATAAATACAGAGTAATTATAGACTAGATATCCATGACTGCAGTCTGTCACTCCTTTCCTATTCAGCTTGTGGAAATGACATTGCTGGTAAACATGCACCCTAATGAAAACTAGGCAGTTGCTGTTTGCAGACTGGAGCTTTAACACCAGCATGCTCTTTTGCAATTCATTGTGCCCTGAGTTGGCAATGAGCACAAATACAATGATTGGATTGAGTCACATGAAAATCTGAGTTGTTATGAGTCTAATACAACAGACCAGAAACCAGTCAAAATCGGGCGCGAAAAGCAGATGTACCCAGTTTGAACATCGTGTTCAGCCTTGTTCGGAGAGAAACAAGAGAACTGCTTCAGACACAGGTGCAAAATTATGGCACTGCTATGGGCAAGAGCAGCATGTGTGACGTCTAAGCATGGCTTCCCCTGACCATTTTCAGCATATAAACCCTATTGTCAAAGGAAGCACTTGGGTTAGGAGCAGTGAGGAAAATACAGGTGTGTTGATATCACCTTTTGGTGTTTGTTACTTGCTAGCAGTATTGCTCAGATTGACACAAACATGCAAGAATGACTGACCATAAAGTTACTTAAGACCAATTGCCTTATGTCCATTAGCCTGCTGTTTTGTGGGGAGACTGAAGTCTATAAAAATGTGCATATTCATAAAAATCAAGCATCAAAGTCACCACTACATTTTCTCTGCAATAAGTTTTTAACATTTTGGAGGTTCGTCCTTTTGCAAAACCACTTATTCCACAAAGGTATAAAACACAGCACTTAATGGAAATAGTACATTTAGTCAAACGCATTAGGCAGTTCTCCTTCTCTTCCTGCTTGATTGGCATCCAGAGATCCTAGATGCAACGCTATAGGAGATATTGTTTTTAGCCAAAGCAGCAGGATCTGGCACCAGAGAGGACTCCACAGGCACTTGTATTGATGGTGGCTTTGCAGTTGCCTCTGGGTCTTTCATATGGCTGGGCTGATGAAAGCTATCTGGGCAGATATTTACTCTTGGAAACCATTTCTTTTTCCATTGACATTTTAAATGGTTGTGGTGATTAACTGTTTCTATGCAGAGATTTTTAAATCCTGTGCCACAGTAAGTCTCTGAAGAGGCTGCTGGCACATGGGGTGCATCTATATTTCTCTTGTTCTGCCTAAAACGCTTTCCTGTATTGGTGCAAACATTTGTTTAACTGCATTTGTGCATGTTTGCAGTGCTACAACTCAGATGAAGGACATTTCAGGCTCTAGATACAGTGTGATGTACAGTTCTAATCCTGGCTCCAGGTCTTATCCCCTGAAATAGTTTGGAGACTTCATTCTGCACTTCTCAAGATAAAAAAAGAACATAGTAGGAGATCATCCAGGAAGCCAATTGCACCTTTTGGAGGAAAGTAAAGTTGTGGATGCCCCCCTGGTCTCTTTTTCTCAGTTTCTGCTTGTCTTTTCATGCACATACAGTTGAGTGAAGAAGAGAAAAGGATAGTTCACTGGCACCACAATGGTTGTATATTGGGTAGTTCATCTATCCTATCCTATCCTATCCTATCCTATCCTATCCTATCCTATCCTATCCTATCCTATCCTATCCTATCCTATTCTCCCACCCTTGCTGGCCCTTGCACCTTCTCCCCCTTCTGCACCCTTTGTGCCATACGGTGGTTTCTGCTCTCCAGCTGGCATCTTGCTCACAGGAGCTCTGCCCTTCCACAAGCATCCTCTTGGGGAGGAGGGAACACAGGAGCTGAGGCAAACTCTTGGATTATTTTGGATGCTGCTGGCAGCTGGAGTGTGTTGGAGGTGCTGTGAAGCCTGGCAATGAAATGAGAGAGGGAAAGAGGAGAGAACAGATGAGGAGAGGAAGAAAAGAGACTTCTTTTTCCAGTGGGGCTGCCTTTGCTGTTTCTTCATCTCCTCCCTTATCTTCTGGATGTTGAAAAATTTAGCCTTTGCTGGGGTTGCTCAGAAGAGGAAGCTCAGAGGAGACCTCATTGCTGTCTACAACTACCTGAAGGGAGGTTGTAGCCAGGTGGGAGCTGGTCTTTTCTCCCGGGCAACCAGCACCAGAACAAGAGGACACAGTCTCAAGCTGAGCCAGGGAAGGTTTAGGCTGGATGTTAGGAAGAAGTTCTTCACAGAAAGAGTGATTGGCCCTTGGAATGGGCTACCCAGGGAGGTGGTGTAGTCACCATCACTGGAGATGTTTAGGAAGAGACTGGATGGGGCACTTGGTGCCATGGTTTAGTTGATTAGATGGTGTCAGATTATAGGTTGGACTCAATGATCTCAAAGATCTTTTCCAACCTGATTAATTCTATTCTATTCTAGTCTATTCTAGTCTAAACCATCTGGCATATGCTTCTGCTTGGTGTTTTTGAAGATTGAAAATTCAAATTGTGATCTCTGTGTCTTAGGTAATGTCCACAAGGGAGACACACTTTTTGAAGAGAAAAAAACCCAAAACAACGCATCATCCTTTTTTTGCATTTTTTATATCAATTAATATATTCTCTGCTTAAATGTTAACATAGGTTTAAGTTTGCATAGGATTAAAGGGTTCGTCTGATAAATAATGTTGTCAGCCTGCAAAGTAGCATCATAGGTGGTGTTGGATGATAGGTTGGATGCGATGATCTCGAAGGTCTCTTCCAACCTGGTTTATTCTATTCTATGTAAACCAAATATTTTGCTTTTCAATAGACACATTTTTGTTTTCTTTTTGATTTTATTTTAAAAGTTGAATTCAATAATTTAAATATTCTGGGACTGTAAAAGAAAGAATGACTAAATCTCTACTTCATGGCTTTTCTTCAGATAAACATTTAGCTGATGGAAAAATGCTAGGGGTTTGCATGTTAAATTTTTCATGTATGCGGGCACAATTTTAGTGTAATATTTACCTGTGCTTTTTTGGTTTAGTCCAAGTAGCATCAACACTATCAGAGACAATTATTTAGTCTCAAAGAGGCTAGAGATTTTCTTACACAAATGTAAGCTTTGGTTTGAAGCGTGTTATTTTACATTTTGCTATTAATGAACAGTAAAATTTCTTAAGTTCATTGTCATTTTTTTCTCATTGATTTATTTTTTTCTACAATTAAAAATACTTTTATGCAAGGTGAAATATGTCATCATAAAGATTCACAAGACAGACTCTGTACTTGTCAGTGATGTAGCTACTTTTAAAGAGGGTAATGTGGAAAAACTTCTGAAATAGACTGATAAAACCAAACCAAAACAAAAAGCAAGCAAACAAAAACCCCAACCTCCCCCCAAAAAACACAGAGAGAGGTTCCATGTACTTGTGAATGACTGTTCCTCCATTAAAGTCACCATAGGGTGTTCAAGACAAATGTCTCACTGTATGTTGCAGGCTTGCATTGGCTCTGAATAGTCCTGGAAAAAATCCTGATTCGCTCTATGTGGTAGATGGTTTATGGCAAGCATCCTGAATTCTTCCCGTGGACCTGCTGCTATCCTTCCATTTCACTGGAAACCAAGGCTACTTCATCTCCGCTACAAGTGATATAATGGGATGAAAGAGAGGACAAATCACTGGCAGACAAACACTGAGAAGAAAATACAGGAAAACCACACTGAATTACATTTCTCCATGCAGAACCACACTTTGCTAGGGCAGATCTCTTTGACCTTCCATATGAGCAGACTTACATGAAGCTAAAGTGCATGCTATGTAATGATCTACAAAAGCAAGACTGGGGATTTGCAGGGGATGGATTTATTTTACCAGTCTAGCAGTCATTTAAATTGATGTAATTTTCCTAAATTCTGTCACCATTATTCTTTTTAAAAAGTGCTTCCTTTGAAACTAACCAGCTTCTCCATCTCTTAACTCTTATGATGACATTTACCAACAACTAAGAATAATTTTTCTTTTTTTGTTAGCTTTTATTAGGGCCCTTTTGCAAAGTCCAACGAATCATTAAAACTTCAGTGTGTTGGATCAGGCTTCTTACCTCAATTCAAATACAGCTTCTGCTAGCATCAGTGGGAATTCTGCCTCAAAAAATCCTGGGTTTTGGCTTCATTATTTATTAAAACTCAGTTAATACTTTATAAATTATCCTGATACCATAACATCAATAGTATGACTCCCATGAAAGAAGTATAGAGGAGAATTAGCTTGCTGGAAAAATTCTGGATTCCTCAAACTCTTCTGTAGAAGTGCATTGATTCCAGTGAACTCTTGCTTTTAAAAACAGTAGGAGTTATTTAATTTTTAAAAACCAGCAAAGTCTATTTAGATTTTACCTGAAACATAGTATTCATTTATAAATCTTAATATTTATTTCAAAAGATGTCATAGTTTCTATTTTGCTATTATTTTTTATTGCATTGTATTTTCCTAACATTTTTGCATTTTATTTTGCTATTCTAGTTATTCTTAAATTGTATACATTATATGAATTTATGCTTTTCAAAACATAAGCTGTCAAAATTTGTACAAGTTCCCACCTTTCTCAGAGGGACTTTCTGGGAAAATCAAAGCTCAATGTTCTCTTCTGGCTTAAAACTCTCTTTTAAGTTTATGACCAAGTTTAGTTTAGTTTAAGTCAAGTTTTAACTTTTTAATTTCACATTCAGAGTTTCAGTCAGGTGTATTTTTATCTGACATGTGATATCATTCCATCTAGACAGTGTAATCTGTCATGGGAGCTCTAAGACTTCTGAGCATTTCTTCATCTGTCTGAGACATAATAAATAGTTCTGATTTATGTACTCTTTTAACTTTGCCTTCACTTTTCCTTTGATGATCATTGTCTAACTCCAAATAAACTTCCACTCTCTATCCAGACTATATCCTTGTGGTGGCTTGAAGGGCTGATCCTTCCTTGCCTCCCACCAGGGCGAAAAAAAAGAGACTCAGACAAACAGATTGCAGAAGTGGTGGAAAGTTTAAATAGAAAAGCAGTGAATGTTTTACAGAGAACCATAAGCACAGTGACAAAAGAGATCCCAAAGCATACCCAGAAGCATCCCAACACTCTCCCTCTCCTCACCTGAGGGTACACCCAAAACCCCCAGGGCTCTTTCTTTTCCCCCTCCTCCACTGTTAGGCTAATCTCAGCTGGCCAGATCTGAGATTGCCCTTCCCCCTTCTTCTCCAGGCATTAGGCCTTGCCAGGCCCCAAAAGGTCTCGAGATGACTCCCCCTCCATTACCAGATAGGGACCATCTCCATAGGAGCAGTGAGGGAAGAAAGAGGAAGTGTAGGACTTTGCAGGTGGTTTTATAGGGAGCAGGACATTATGGAATGAAATACGCAACTTCCTGTGTCCACCCATTGGGCTGGACCCTCGGGACACCGGAGGTGTGTCTTATGTGGCCACAGCAGGGGGGCACCCAACCCAAACTGCTGCAATCTTTCATACTGAGGAAATTAAGATGAATTTTATTTTCTGTGCTATTTAATATTTTGTTTGTGCATACTATGTAAAGGTGTTGGATATCTGAAAAGTTTTTTGTATTGTTACCAATTTCCACTGAATTAATTTTATCCATTTCATTTTTGGGGATCCTCACTCCAAGAAAGACATTGAGGTGCCTCAATGAAGGACCTAGATAACTCTAGATGACTGGCTGAGTGGACTGGGATTGAACCAGAGAGAAAGGAGTATGATATGAGAACTTATTGCTATGTAAAGGGAAAGCTGGTTGTTGTGAGGGGGGTGTTGGTCTCTTCCCAGTAACAAGTGATAGGATAAGAGGAAACAGCCTCTGGTTGTGCCAGGGAAAGTTTAGATTGGATATTAGGAAAATTTTCTTTACTGAGGTGGTTGTCAAGCATGGGAACAGGTTGCCCAGGGAAGTGGTTGAATCATCATCCCTGGAAATATTTAAAAGATGTGTAAATGTGCCACTAAACCACATGGTTCAACAGTGGTGAACTTGGCAATATTAGGTTTATGGCTGGCCTTTATGATCTTAAGTGTCTTTTCCAACATAAACAATTCTATGATTTGATGACCTTTGCCACTGTATTGTCTGTACATGCTGTCTTTTAGACTACAGCAGCTCTAGGGACACGTCATCTAAAGACTACATCCATACTGGTAAATTCTGTGGGCTAGGGACTATTCTCTGATGCTTTGAGTAAGTGGCCAGGCACACTTAGTTCCTCCAAACGTAGCAACCTGATCCACTCCAGGTAAGGAGAGCAGTCTTTGACAGCTGCTATTCTCTAAGTTGCATGGTGGCCCATGAAGAGTGTGTGCCACAAAGCACAACATTTGTATAGTATCAGTGCTTGAGCACATGACCCAGACAGTTACAATTTTGTGGTATATAGACTGTCTTGTTTCCCAGATAGGCTCTGTTGTATATTGATTGTTGCTTTGTTACTAACTTGCAATTTACTGAAATTTTGAATGTGTAAACACTTCACAAGAAAGATTGAGGCTGAAGTGTCCTTAATATTCTCTCACAAGACTGAGATTGGTCACTTCTTCCATCTTCTCTGGTTGCAGATAGAAGAGCTGTAAGTCCCTAGATCCTCAGCCAAGCTATAGCTGTTTTAGCTATACTCTTTCCTGATGCCCTAATGTGGTTTGATGTCTCAGCTGAGAACTGGAATGATTGCTTTCCTCCATGTTCTTTCTTTAAGTTAAATACAACCTGCTGAAACTTTCTCCTCATTCTTCAAGCCCTCAGTATTTCAGAGTTGTTGGCACAGCCCTTTCAGAGAGGAAGAAAATAATACTCTGGTTGTTGATCATCTGGCAGGTCTTCCCTTTTGTTTTCGTATCATGATGCCTTTGCTCTTCAACCTGTGCTCTAGAAGTGTTCACTGAATAACTATGCAATTGTTTCCCTTTTTCATCTTTCTTTCTTTTTCAAGCTTCTCTCTATTCATACAAATACTATTTTTCTATACCTAGAGCTCTTGTATGGCTGTGCTCATTCCTAGTTTCTAATTTATTTGTCTCCTTCTCTTTGCCCCTCTCTATCTCAGGGATGCTCTTATTCTCCCTGATATTTCTCTTAATTTTTTCTTCTCCTGTTTGTTTGTTTGTTTTTAGCTTGGGCTTGCTTTTTATGTGTGTGTGCTTTTTGTTGTTGTTTTGTTCTTCTGATGCAGTATAATTTTGTTCATAGGATCACTGGATGTTAGGGGTTGTTCTAGGGTTGCAAAGTAGAAGGTTCTTTACTGCTGTCTCTATTTTCATCCTACCTTTACAGGCCTTTTGCTGCTGTTGAATAATTAATATTTGTTAAACTCCACATTAGAATGTAAAAAGGTTAAAATATGTTAGTAAACCAGGGAAAATTCAGAGCAAAGCTTACTGAAATGAGCTACACTAAAATACTATTCATACATCATGGACTACTCTCCTCAAGAAAGTATGTAAAGGGAGATGGGTGCATAAAACTGATGGTCAGTTCTGTGATTGAACCTCTTGATTTATCCCAGATTAAAATGTGCTCTAAGAGTTCTAAGAAGGTGTACAAAAGAATATTATTTTTGAACACTGTTTTTATTAGGTTTTATGATTTACCCATAAGTGAACAGAATTGTATTCTTCTGTAGGAATAAAATTAAATTCTCATACAGTATACTGTTGATGCAGATGGTGACTTCATCAATGAGTAGTCTGGCAATTAATAGCTTTACATAGTTAAGCCAGCACTTTCTATGCCTGATAAAACCATTTAAAAAAATCTTTTTCTTTCCATTTCCAATTCAGGCAGACGTTGCTAAAAGACTGCCAGAATCTGTGGTCTGTATAACTGATTAAATGAGCTTCCTAAATATAATTTAAGGCATTAATGATAAATGACTACTATTTCTATCTGCTCCTTCAGAAGTCTGAGTTATTTTAAACAATTAAGGTACCCGAAAAGTCTACCTGGATCCTCTGAGGATCAAGTTATTTAGAGAATAGGCTCTAAGTCATGAAGTGAGTTTTTCCATTTCATAGACTGCACATATCCTAACAGTATTTTCTGAGTTTTCTTACTGATTTCTCTCTAAAACCCCAGGACATTGAGATATGAATATACAGGCATGAAACAATATTTGTGCTTTATCAAAATTTATGTCCCTTGTAATTTCTCAAGTGCTAAGGTCTTTATACTGTCCTTAATCACATATTCTTATATTACCAGGCATCATGGACTGGATCTGAGATTGTGCTGGTCCCTTGTATAATGTTTCACTGTGAAAAACATCTCATAGTCTACAAAGATACGATGTAAGGGTATTGTTTGTCACCTCCTTCTGTGGAAAAACCCTTTAGCTTTTGCCTTCTGTTTACAAAAAGCATCTTCTTGGGCAGGAACAATTTGACTAGCATCTACTTTTTAATTAAATGTTGTAGCATTTAGGAAGATGCATGCTAATCTAGGCCCAGATCTGCAGCTCTCAGCTTTACAAGATGCTGCTCCAGCAGAGGCTGTAAAGCTCTCGATAAGAGGGGTAAGGAGCAAGGTGCAGGTCCCACAGCGATAACCTTCTGACTCCAGCATTATAGGTCTTTCTGCTGGAATTGAGTTCTACATCTTCCTCGATTGGTTATTGTCACAAATGAGTAATGGATGCACCCTGCCTGTGTCCCCAGGTACATGAGCCAGTCCATCAGGCCATCGGGAAGCACAGCTGATGGCCGCAGGGGCAGGCAGATAACAGGCAGACCCCGAGAGAGACTTTAAAGGCACCACGACCACCGGGAAGAGAGCTGAGTACCTGCAAATAACTACCTGCCTGCAACTACTCCTTGCATAAAGTGGGTATTAATCATTCTGTTCTCTAGGATCATGTAGGAGACAAGATAAAAGGCTGTGCTTAGGTTATGTTTTATTTTTCATTGAAGCTGGAGGAGAGGGAATATTCAGAATGCCCTGTCTGCACATGGAATTACTGTTAGGAATATCTATGCATACTTATAGATGTATACAAAATATATATATATAATTAAGGCTTGCAAAGTAGTCTGTTTACAAGCTAAGCTGCAAAATGCACTTGTCAGTTGCTGTGTTTTTTCTGTCAGCAGTGATAACAAAAAAGTAAGTGGCATTTTAGTAAACCTGTCAGAAAATTGACTCATACTGACTGAGAAGTCAGTAAGTAGGTAAGTAAGACTGTATTTTAATTTATTAAGCATATTCCTTTGAAAGTGGTGTGATTTGCGCTGCTGTCACTAGTGTAAAAGCTTGGATTGAGGTTTTTTAGAACAGACATGATAAAATAACTCTATGTTTAACATCTCAGGTAAATTTGAAGGTCAACTCAGTTTCTAAATGTAACTAATTTAGACAAATAGTCCACACATCCCTCCAGAGGACACTGCCTAACATAACAGTATCATTAAATGTATTTCAGGTAATTTCATTCCATTATTGTGTTAACTCTTGAAAGAATAACAATTTGTAATACAAAACTAAAGAAATATCTTAGAGATGCAAAAGCCCATTTAGAAGTTAGACTGGCCACTTCTGTGAAGGACAATGAAAAATGTTTTTATAAATATATTAATGGCAAAAGGAGGGGCAAGGGCAACCTCCACTCCTTAGTGGACATGGAAGGGAATATTGTAATAAAAGATGAAGAAAAGGCAGAGGTACTTCTTGCCTTCATGCCTTAATTTTCAAAGGTAGGATAGGTTGCCTTCCAGACAACTGGCCTCCTGACCTGGCAGATGGAGCAGTATCATTCCCCTGTAATCCAGGAGGAAGCAGTTAGAGACCTCCTTAGCCACTTGGATCCCCCCAAGTCCATGGGACTGGATGGGATCCATCCTAGGGTGCTGAGAGAGCTGGCAGATGAGTTGGCCAAGCTGCTCTCCGTCGTTTTTCAACAGTTCTGGCTCACTGGAGAGGTCCCAGGAGACTGGAAGATGGTCAACATGATGCCCATCCACAAGAAGGGCTGGAAGGAGGAGATAGGGAATTACAGACCTGTCAGCCTGACCTCAGTGCCAGGCAAGAGTATGGAACAGGTCAACTTGAGTGCAATCACACAGCACTTACAGGATGGCAAAGGGACCAGACCCAGCCAGCATGGATTTAGGAAGGGCAGGTCCTGCCTGACCAACCTAATCTCCTTCTATGATCAGGTGACCCACCTGGTGGATGTGGGGAAGGCTGTGGATGTAGTCTACCTGGACTTCAGCAAGGCCTTTGATACCATCCCCCACAGCAAACTCCTGTGCAAGCTGTCAGCTTGTGGCTTGGACAGCAGCACTCTGTGCTGGGTTAGGAACTGGCTGGAGGGTCGAGCCCAGAGAGTGGTGGTGAATGGTGCCACATCCAGCTGGCAGCCAGTCACTAGTGGTGCCCCCTAGGGATCAATGCTGGGCCCCATCCTGTTCAATATCTTTGTTGATGATCTGGATGGGGGGATTGAGTCCATCATCAGTAAATTTGCAGATGACACCAAGCTGGGGCCAGGTGTTGATCTGTTAGAGGGTAGGAGAGCTCTGCAGTGGGACCTTGACAGGCTGGACAGGTGGGCAGAGTCCAAGGGCATGAGATTTAACACATTGATGTGCTGGGTTCTACACATTGGCCACAACAACCCCATGCAGTGCTGCAGGCTGGAGTGGCTGGAGAGAGGCCAGGTGGAGAGGGACCTGAGGTTACTGGTTGATAGTAGGCTGAACATGAGCCAGCAGTGTGCCCAGGTGGCCAAGAAGGGCAATGGCATCCTGGCCTGTATCAGGAAGAGTGTGGCCAGCAGGAGCAGGGAAGTCATTCTAACCCTGTACTCAGCACTGGTTAGGCCACACCTTGAGTCCTGTGTCCAGTTCTGGGCTCCTCAGTTTAGGAAAGACGTTGAGTTGCTGGAATGTGTCCAGAGAAGGGCAACAAAGTTGGTGAGGGGTTTGAAGCACAAGCCCTGTGAGGAGAGGCTGAGGGAGCTGGGGTTGCTTAGCCTGGAGAAGAGGAGGCTCAGGGCAGACTTTATTGCTGTCTATAACTACCTGAAGGAAGGTTGTAGACAGGCGGAGGTTGGTGTCTTCTTCCAGGCAAGCAGCACCAGAACAAGAGGACACAGTCTCAAGCTGTGCCAGGGGAGGTTTAGGCTGGATGCTAGGAAGAAATTCTTCACAGAAAGAATGATTGCCCATTGGAACGGGCTGCCCAGGAAGGTGGTGGAGTCACTGTCCTTGGAAATGCTTAAAATAAGACTGGATGAGGCACTTGGTGCCATGGTTTAGTTGATAAGATGGTGTTGGGTGGTAGGCTGGACTTGATTACCTTGAAGGTCTTTTCCAACCTGGTTAATTCTGTGATTCTGGAAATCTTTTCAAATGGATGTAACTAGAACTCACATTGAGGCCAGATTTTTCTAATAAATGAGTGATGGCTAATCAGCTCAAGAGATTTCAGTTACGTTTTCAAAACTGATCAGAAACCTGTGTTTCAGAGACAAACAATGGGAGCTGTGGTATCTTGAGCTCCTTTAGTAGCCATAACTGTTTGTCATAACTACTGCTGTGTCTGTAAGTGTAACTATTTCTTCAATACCGTATTTCTTTCAGGTTTGATTTGTCCCATTTGGCAATGTCAGAACTTAATAGAAGGCACTATGCAACACTTTGTCACGCAGAAGGCAATGGCTGCATTATATAGCAGAAAACTATATAACTGCTCTGGATGAAAATTGTAAAGGGTTTTTTGGAATATGACAAGGAAACTCCCAGACTGTTAGGTTTTGGTACACATCACCCATCTAGCAGTTATGCATTTGGTGGGAGAGAAAGGGGAAGGACAGAGCAGATGAAAGAGCAACCTTAAAACGTAAAAATTCCATAGTACTTGAATGCTAATAATGAAAGTTTCAGAATTACAAAATTATTTATGTAATTTTTTTTTTGTGGCTCAGAGCTGCTTTGCACTCAGATATTTCCTTTAACCATCTTTTTCAGAACAGCTAAGTAAAAAGAAAGTAATTTTGAAAGCTCCAGAGCTCTTTCAAAGCAGAATATTTGCAATAGTTCAATGTGGAACTCTCCTGAACATATCAAGATCTGTGCCATTTTCCCTTATAAGACTCTTTTCTCAGTTGGTTTTAACTCTATTGCTCTTTGACTATTTGGATTGTACATTTATATGCTGGTTTTGCCTGAAACAAAATTGCTTTAGAACAAAAATAATCAGTAAAGATTGTTCAGGATTCAATGACTAAAAAAAAAAAAAAGAAATAGTATTTCTCTAGAAATTGTGTTTGTACAACCTTCCATTTAAAAGGTCTAATGTCTCAGAAAAAAAAGAAATGTTGCTGAAACTATAGATATTGATTTTTCACAGTCCCTATTCAAGCCTCCCCAAACTCAACCAACTTATAAACATATGGGTTCCTGTGGCAATGCCAGCGACGAGCAGTGTGAGCAATCTGGCAGTGTAGGCCTAGAGCCTGACATGGTGGTAGCCATGCTCAGCGTAAGTGCAGAGCCAGCTACCAGTATGCCAAAACAGTGCTGTCTTGCAGCACTGTAACTAAAACAAGGCACAGGTAGCTATAAACACAGCAAGTTATCCTGGGACAACAGGACATGCACCTGCATCAACAAACCTCACGTGTCATCAGTAGTTGGACCAATAATCTATAATAGTGTGATGTGTGGTCACTCATAGGGAACCAATGAGTGTCAACAAGGCACCCTGAGTTTATATAAGTTGTAGCAGTTTCCTTGCTACGCACTTCTTCTTCTGCCTGTCCTATCTCTTCTCCTTCCATGCTTTACTTTGCTGTGCTATGCTCTCACCATAGGCCTGCGCCATAGGCCTGCAATACTGGAACAATAAAGGATCAGTACCCGATCATATTGGTCAGCCGTATTGATTCCAATCATTATCTCCGTCGTCGCTAAATCTGGCTAAAGGTTCCTTCCTTTCTTCTCACTTGCTTAGTGGAGATTTGTTGGGCATGGCAGAATTGCTGGGCAAAGGGATTGCTGTTTGAGGTTGGCGTGGATCATAAAACACCTATATGGAGTAAACGTAGCCCTATAGGTCTCTTCTTCCCCTTCCTCATTGTGAGGACCTATAGCAGGCACACAGACACATTTTGCCTCCACAGAGCAACCTGAGCCCACTCATGAAAATATTCAATTTTATTTGTCTGTCCATGGGTCAACCAAGCAAATAAGAAGCAGCTTGGGTGTATTTGTTCTCATCCTTTTCTCTAGTGATGCCGATTGTATGAAAAGTGGAAGGCATGGTTTATCTTGAACTGTGAAGCAGTGAGGAGGTAGTAGTGCATGAAGCCAGGTAGGATTTTAGGTAAGGGGCTGTATATAGGCTGCAGGAAGGCAGAAACACAAAGAATGAATATAAAGGAGGGGAAAGTGTTGCAGCATACCAAAGGACAACTACATAACCTTCCATTAACTTGAGGTTCCACCTAGCAATGGCCAAGTGCAAACCTGAATTAACACACTATGGTAATATTATACATAAAGCACACTGCATTAACAGACCTTCCAACCTTCTATGTTCAAGTGAGCAATCAGAAACAAGGAATAGATAGTGACCCTCAGAGATGCCAGCAGTTCATCCACAAGTAACCTTCTATTCAAGGTACCCACTGAAAAAGAAAGAACATAAAAAATATGCTCCGAGGCATGTGAAGCATCTCTGTCAGAAACAGAGAGAGAATCCAGACCTCTGGGGTGCTACTCATCTGCACCAGCTATGACACCATGAATCCCTCTTGACCATCACTTGACCCATTTCCTGTGTTTTTCCCCTTCTCACTTCTGCAGGAAGAGATACAGGATCTTGGCAAGCAGCAACTTCCCTCATTGTACACAGCTCTGTGAGCACTAGCTCTTACTTGGCTTCAAATAGTCTGGCTCATTGGACCAGACTATATAAAATCAGCTCACATTTTGTGCAACAAGTGTAGCTTAACTGAATTTTTATGCCATTTACTGTCATCAGAATCATGCTGGGTAGTCCTCAGTGAGTCACAACACTGGGGAAAATAAGACCAACTCTGTTCAGTGTGTAGGCTTGGGATTTAATCCTGCTCCCAGAGAAGTCAATAGAAATATTACTTTAAAACTAGTAGGCTGATATTCACAGTACAGGAGGAAAAAGAAACCATGATAAATTAGGATTTTTAGGACATCGCAATGATTTAGGAGGATACTTCCTGTTTTGAAAAAGTAGATATGCACATTTAAAAGAGAAGGTATTACTAAACGCCTTACTCAACAGAAATAAATAAAGGGGAAAAGGAATCATGTCAAACCTAGCTTCATTTTCCAGGAGCTATATCATCATACTAAGATTGATCAAAAAATTTCTGAGAGCTTTCCCGTTTATTCAACTATATTTTTAATCTGTCTTTTAAACAAGTGAATGGACAAACAAATCCTTTAAAAACCTATCTAGTGAACTGAGTCTTGAAAAAGAAACCCCAGAAAAATGGCAGTAGGCTTCACAAAACTTGGAGGATAATTTTAAAATAGTGGAAGCAGGCTACATCCTAGACCTAAAAAATTATTTGTGTCTAAGGCTTAGATCTTCTGGTACATGTTACAAAGGGAAATCAGGTATCACAGTATCACTAAGGTTGGAAGAGACCCCAAGGATCATCACGTCCAACCTGTCACCACAGACCTCATGAATAGGCCATGGCACCAAGTGCCACGTCCAATCCCCTCTTGAACACCTCCAGGGACAGTGACTCCACCACCTCCCTGGGCAGCACATTCCAATGACGAATGACTCTGGCAAGAACTTTCTCCTCACCTCCAGCCTAAACTTCCCCTGGCGCAGCTTGAGACTGCGTCCCCTTGTTCTGGTGCTGGTTGCTAGAGAGAGAACCCTTCTTGGCTACAACCACCTTTCAGGCAGTTGTAGAGAGCAATGAGGTCACCCCTGAGCCTCCTCTTCTCCAGGCTAAACAATCCCAGCTCCCTCAGCCTCTCCTCATAGGGCTTGTGCTCAAGGCCTCTCCCCAGCCTTGTTGCCCTTCTCTGGACATGTTCAAGTGTCTCGATGTCCTTCCTAAACTGAGGGGCCCAGAACTGGACACTGTACTCAAGGTGTGGCCTAATCAATGCAGAGTACAGGGGCACAATGACTTCCCTGCTCCTGCTGGCCACACTATTCCTAATGCAGGCCAGGATGCCATTTGCCTTCTTGGCCACCTGGACACACTGCTGGCTCATGTTTAGGCAGCTGTCAGTCAGGACCCCCAGGTCCCTGTCTGTTTGGCAGCTCTCCAGCCAGGGTAAAAGTGGAAACCACAGAAGGTAGCCTCTTTTGGGAGAATTTTTGTTGCTCACACTGCCTTCCTCATTGGAAAGGTATTAACATCTGAAACATTTTCTGCAGAAGCCTTTATAGGGTATTCATAGTGCTAAACGCCTTTCTTCCCCTCCCCGCCCCCCCGAGTATATGGAATTGTTGTTCTGTGTATTGTCTCTGCAAAGTGTGTTTGTTTTAATGTTTGACATATGCAAAATTCTGTGTTGGTGGTTATATTACAATCTTAAAATAATAATAATGTTTACCCCTACCATGAATTTTTAGAGTTTACCATTGCCTGGGTACTAACCTCTCTGTTGTGCTTCAAGTGCAGCCGCAAAGAAAGTTCTTGTTAGAATTTAAGATGCGAGGATCCATTTCTGCCTAACAATCTCCTACTCCTGCATTCCCTGAAGTGTATCCCATCTGCTTTTGGGAGCTCTCATTGCAATATGCAGTGATTGCAGGATAAGCATACCATTTCCCTGTCAATACTTTCCTATTAGCCTCCTGGATCCATACATCACCGTCTTGCTGGCCTGCAGTTTGCTTATCTTTGTCTCTGAGGTCGCCTTTGATTTATCTAACACCCAGGTTAATGAGGCATGGAGCCCAGGGTGGCTCCAAGGATAATGCACTCCTGTATAAAAATGCTTAAGGAAGGATCAAGTGATAATCCATTCTAGACTAAAAGGCCTAGCTCTTCAACAAATGTTGTATTTCTTAATCGCCAAGCTAAGACTATAATAGCTCCCTGTTAAGCTACTGCCATCAGTAAAACTATACATGCTAACTATATGAAATTTACAAAAGAACTGAAAATTAGATTTTAATTTGTGTTCCAAAAAAGGCAAAAAAAGTTCATTTCTTAGAAACAGTTATCACCATTATTTGACAGTGTTCTTATGCAAAAATAAGTTAGCTTTAATATTTAATTTACAGTAATAGTTTTATATTCCCTCACTGGGACCTATGTTTTTCTAAAGACAAAAATAACAGAAGCTAGAATGTTACTGTGGCAAGGATAAATCAAACCAGCTATTTCAATAATGGAGGTAATTACAAAGTGTATATATCTGAGATGTACTGAGTGGTTAGGGGTTGTTTAATTAACATAAAAATTTCAATATCATCAGCAAGTGTGTTGGTATCACAAAAGCATTGTTAAAAATGCATCTTAAAATAGTTATGCCATTCTCTGTTTCTAGCTAGTACATAAGGCTAATATACTTTTACTTCCCATTTCTGCTAATTACCATCTTACACAGAAACATTTTAATGAAAGCAAGGTGAAGCTCCAAGTGAGCTTTCAAAGCCATATTTATTTGTTTGTTTTTTAAGCTCTCTACCACACATTATTCTGGTGTCTGTTTTGGCTTTTTGTTGTTGTTGTTGTTGTTGTTTTGTTTTGTTATGCTTGGTTGACCTTTGTATTATGAATCTGCTAGAGGCTCTTGAAAGAAGTGTAATGTATAACCATTTAGAAAATGACATGGCACCAAATAATAGGATCATTCCTATGGGATGCCATGTTCCTGTTGTAGAGTAAAAGCCACACACAAGGAAGACTTTTGCCAGTGTGCCCACCACAGCCCCTAAGGACTTGACCCAGGTAATAAGTCCTTTACTGGTCACTAACCTACATTATTGAGATTTAGTTTGGATTTTGGTGACATGACATTGTTAAGGGTTGTGAATGAGATGTAAATGATCTTCCACTGAGTTATTTAAGATACGTGAAGGACCTAGTTTAGAATAAAAATTAGTTATTGATTATTCCAGTAATTAACATAATAAATTTTCACAACTATATTAACATTTTCAGAAGTCTTAAATTATTTTTTGCTCAAACTGACCCAAGCAGCTAGATTGATTCCTTAGGAATCTTGAAGATATTTTGAAAAAGAGAAACCAAAGGAAAAGAGACATTGCTGCATTCTTCGTGGTCTTCTGTTTTAAAAGTAATTATTTGTCTTAGATCTACTGTGGATTGCAGTGGAATACAATGCAGTTGTCTATACAGTTGCATGCTGTGTTCCGTAGATCCTTTAGTAGTAAAGACAAGTTTGGAGCACATATTAAAGTAAAATTTTCATCCCGTTTATTCCCCTTTTTTTTGTTTTGTTTTTAAACTTCTATCATTAATTAATATCATTTCTCAGTTATAGAGTTTGTTTTCTATACTCGGGTTTCTTTCTTTAGCACTTCAAATCTACTGGCAAAAACATCCTGAGTTAGGAGACAGTCTTTTTAGATGGCCACAACAACCCCACGCAGAGCTACAGGCTGCGGTCGGAGTGTCTGGAGAGCTGCCAAACAGAAAGGGACCTGGGGCTGCTGATTGACAGCCGGCTGAACATGAGCCAGCAGTGTGCCCAGGCAGCCAAGAGGGCCAATGGCATCCTGGCCTGCATCAGGAACAGTGTGGCCAGCAGGAGCAGGGAGGTCATTGTGCCCCTGTACTCAGCACCGGTTAGGCCACACCTTGAATACTGTGTCCAGTTCTGGGTCTCTCAGTTTAAGAAGGACATCGAGACACTGGGGATGTTCAGGGCGAGGCTTGACAGGATGCTTGGTTCCATGGTTTAGTTGATTAGGTGGTGTTGGATAATAGGTTGGACATGATGATCTTGAAGGTCTCTTCCAACCTGGTTTATTCTATTCTATTCTATTCTATTCTATTCTATTCTATTCACTTGAACGTGACCAGAGAAGGGCAACAAGGCTGGTGAGAGGCCTTGAGCACAAGCCCTATGAGGAGAGGCTGAGGGAGCTGGGATTGTTTAGCCTGGAGAAGAGGAGGCTCAGGGGAGACCTTATTGCTCTCTACAACTACCTGAAGGGTGGTTGTAGCCAGGAGGGGGTTGGGCTCTTCTCCCAGGCAGCCAGCACCAGAACAAGAGGACACAGTCTCAAGCTGCACCAGGGGAGGTTTAGGCTCGAGGTGAGGAGAAAGTTCTTCACAGAGAGAGTTGTTAGCCATTGGAATGTGCTGCCCAGGTAGGTGGTGGAGTCACCATCCATGGAGGTGTTCAAGAGGGGATTGGACGTGACACTTGGTGCCCTGGTTTAGTCATGGGTTCTGTGGTGACAGGTTGGACTTGATGATCTTTGAGGTCTCTTCCAACCTTGGTGATTCTTCGTGATTCAGTGTGTGTGATTTTGAAGCACCTCTTGGTGGTGTGGATGGCACAAATATTAACAAAATACATTTCCCTATCTGACTTAAAGTGGAGAGTGTTTTTGTTGATCCCTGGAGATTTCATCTAGAAAATGTATTTTTTGCATATTTCACAAGGAATAGTGTGGAGAGATCTTTAGAGGCTGTGAGACATACCCAAAAGGTCACACAGTTCTGTTGCATACTTGATTTGCTGGCAAAAATTAGAGAGGACATGATATGAACATGTTTGAGAACTAACTTAGTTTAGTTCTCCACACTACAAGCTCTATCCATTGAAGAGTGTTAGGTGCTCAACAGAGATGCATGCTTTCTAGTTATAATTTTACTGTTTGGGTCCATAAAATATTTATATAGGGGAATGGCACAATCATCTTGACTGGACTTCTAGAACTCATTACTTAATGTGTTGTCTGTAGATGGTACTGAACTTACTGAAACTAATACTGCAGTCACATGCTGCCTTTTGTGTTTCTATATCGTCAGGATCCTGTATACCTCAGATAATATTACATGGAAAATTAGCTGCTTAGACACTGCAGTTTAAACATGGCTTTCAGAAAACTCTTCCACACAATGATATTTCATTTTTAAAGTCCCTTTTAAAATTAGCAGCTAATAGCAAGGGGTGACATTTTTGACAGTGACCTTCCTCGAACAAGTCTTTGTGCCTTATTACATACCTTTTTCCCCCTGTCTCTCTCTATCTTGTTGTTCAGATACAGGCAAAGTACTAGCTGTTTTACATGAGTTTTATAGCCCCTTTTTATGAATCCCTGTCATCAGTTCAATGTCTGGATCATCAGCAGGGATACTTAACCTCTCTTTCAAGACATGACAGACTGCTTTTCCTGTGACCTTAGAGGATTTCGTGAATGGGTGTTTACAACAGCTTTAACGTGAGTTTCTACATCTGTTAAACATATTGATGATAGCTTGGTTGGTTTTATTTTCTAATCAATATAATAAGAGATAAGCAGCAAATCCTAATGTATGAATTTATTATGCCTTTCTTATAGGAGGGTTAAATATGATCTCCCATTGTTAACATGTTTAAATACAAAGAATATCAAATGGGATATAGCAATAATCCAAATACACATATAACAACTTTGACCTCATCAGACTTACAGAATGTTTCTTAGATCCAGAAAGCAAGATATGTCTGCCAAAACACACTAACACACACTCACCATTTAAAAAATATTCTTTAAATTAGACACATAATTACCAGTCAGTATAAAGCCCCCACAAATATATTCTATTTAATCTGTACATTACCCAGTAATTGTAGACTTTTTGAGACCTTCTCCTTCATACAGAATTCTTCTGGTATATCTTCTGAACAACTGCAGAGCTGTTGTTTGATTCAGAATCAACCCAACTACCTGTGAGCTGTCCATCAGGGCAATTGGATTAGGTGTAATTACCAGTGTGCTAAGCAGTTTAAGACGTGAGTGATCCTCTGGAAGTGCCTATTATTTGTCCATTAATACACAGGAGGAGTAAATACTCCTAGGTACTAATGAAGAGCTGAGATTTCTGGGCCTTATGTATGATCTTCCCAGCAAGCCCATTCCTGCTGTAGTTAAAGAGGTCCCATTGCCTGTGGCAACTACAACCAGTGCACTATCCTACAGAAATAAAACCCTCAAACCAAATGCAGTTAACTAAAAAAGAAGAAGAAGAAGAAGAAGAAGAAGAAAAAGAAGAAAAGCCCAAAAAGATTTCATAATACAGCCAGTGCAAACTCAAATTCCCTGGCCCCTTGTATCAGGGGCCACATCTCAAAAGAGGGTGATTTTTTTTCAGTAGAGATTGTCTCCTGTTTTAGGACTTTTCTAGATCTTATAGACTTCTCTAGACAGTTTCTAAAGAGCTCAGGACGTTGCATTTCCATAGGTGGCACAACATCCCAGCTTCACCAGACGCCCTTTCTTTCCAGATGTGGTATACTAGCACCAACAGTGCATGTGAGTTCTTCCTATTGAAATATGGTCCTCTTTCTGATATGTGACTATTCTTTTTTAAACTTTTCTATTTTCATAGAATCATAGAATCAGTAAGGTTGGAAGAGTCCTCAAAGATCATCAAGTCCAATCTGTCACCACAGACCTCATGGCTACTAAACCATGGCACCAAGTGCCATGTCCAATCCCCTCTTGAACACCTCCAGGGACAGTGACTCCACCACCTCCCTTGGCAGCCTATTCTAATGGCTAACAACTCTCTCTGTGAAGAACTTTCTCCACCCTTCAGGTAGTTGTAGAGAGCAATAAGGTCTCCCCTGAGCCTCCTCTTCTCCAGGATAAACAATCTCATTCCATATCCCATTCCATTTCCATTTGTCTGGTTTAGCATCCAGCCTTCAAAAGTGCTCTCCAGTGTCTTTTCTGATCTCTGGTTGCAAGCACATGTTACTCCTTCCTCTCAGACATTCCCATAATGGGGATGTATATGATGTGGTGTTTGCATATAGAAGAACATGGAGCTGGAAATGGGAATTCTTGAGTGAATGCATTTTTGTGGCAGAGTGCCATGGAATGTAGTCCTATGAAAAGAACATATTATGAAATAGAGGTATGCATTCAGCTCTTTATTGAGATACCAGCCTGTGTACTGTGAGAGAAACATTATCTTTCTCCCTTTCTTGAAACAGCATCTGCTAAACAAAACAATTGCACCTGCAAATATCACCTGATACAACAGTTTTAAGAGAGATTCGTGTATCTTGCATTAATAATAAATGTGAGACAAAGCCTGGTATTTTATTTTATAAAAATAAAACACACTGATGTATACTCAAGAAATATTCATAATAAATGTCAGTTTCAGTAAAAAGAAAAATAAATCCCCAACATTGCTTCAAGTATTAAAAGAGTGCTTTGCTTTAACAACTGCAAAAAAATTCAAACCACTTTCAGTCCCTGCTTTCTCTTTGTGGACATTCTTAATGTAAACTCTAGCAATTCTGCAGAATTGGCTCTGTGCTTTACTGTTAATAGATGTGACTCATATGATTTAGATAACTAGTGAACATGACCAAAGACTTCCAGGGAACCAGCTGAAGAGAAGGTTACAGTAGATCTGAGTGGCTCTGGTGCCTCAGGCCATTTAGGTGTCTTTTTCCTGTGGTGCTAAAGGAAGAGCTGGGATGCAGAAGCAGAATCATAGAATGAATCACAGAGTGGTCTGGGTTGGAAGGGACCTCCAAAGGTCATCTAGCCCAACCCCCTCTGCAGTCAACAGGGACATAGAATCACAGAATCAACCAGGTTGGAAAACACCTCAGAGATCACCAAGTCCAAGGCTGGAAGCCATGTTACAGCAGGAAAGTTATGATGTAGTTGCCATCACAGAAATGTGGTGGGATGACTCACATGACCTAGAGCACTGTAATTGATGGCTACAGGCTCTTCAGGAGAGACAGGTGAGGGAGAAGGGGTGGAGAAGTGGCCCTGTACATCAGGGAGGCTCTAGACCCTAAACTTCCCCTGATGCAGCTTGAGACTATGTCCTCTTGTTCTGGTGCTGGTTGCCTGGCAGAAGACACCAGCACAAACCTGGCTACAACCTCCTTTCAGGCAGTTGTAGAGAGCAATAAGGTCTCTCCTGAGCCTCTTCTTCTCCAAGCTAAACAACCCCAGCTCCCTCAATCTCTCCTCATAGAGCTTGTGCTTGAGGCCTCTCCCCAACCTCATTGCCCTTCTCTGGACATGTTCCATCATCTCAATGTCCTTCTTAAATTGAGGAGCTCAGTACTGGACACAGTACTCAAGGTGTGGCCTGACCAGTGCTGAGTACAGGGGCACAATGACTTCCCTGCTCCTGCTGGCCACACTATTTCTGATACAGGCCAGGGGTCCTTGTGTGCTCCATTGCTGGGCTGCAGCCTCTTCTGGGATTGAATTCCCTTGGAGCTTTTCCCCTTTCTGCCTTGGTCCAGGAGCAAGGCCTGGGTGAAGCTGTTGGTCTGGTAGAGCAGGTTCTTCAGCTGCTACTCAGACAGCGTTTGGCTCTTGTTGCTGTCTGGATGAGAACAAGGCAAGTTGCCTGACTTCTTGGCTGGTTTAAATACTGTCCCAAGACAATTAATGCCCTTTCGTAACACAGAACCCCCTAATAACTGGACCTATGGGATTGGGCATATCCAAACATGGCCAGGGGCACACACAGCTCACAGCTGTGTCACAAAGTTAACCACACGTGGTACATGTTTATCTGGACCCCAGGACACCACTTGTCACTGCTGTCCATCTGGATTTCAAGCCATTGAGCACCACCCTCTGGATGCAATCTTTCAATCAATTCCTTACTCACTGAACATTCCACCCATCAAATCCATCTCTCAAACTTGGCAAGCAGGATGTTGTGAGGGACCAGGTCAAAGGCTTTGCAGAAGTCCAGGTAGATCACATCCATAGGTCATCCCTTATCCACTGGCATAGTCACTTTATCATAGAAAGCCACTAGGTTGGTCAGGCAGGATTTGCCCCAAGTAAAGCCATGCTGGGTGTCTTGAATCACCTCCCTGTCCCCCATGTGCCTTAACATGGAATTTAGGAGCATCTGTTCCACAATCTTCCCAAGCACAGAGGTGAAGCTGACAAGTGGACTGACTGGCTGGACTTTTTGAATATCATGGAGAGTGGCTTGGCAATTACATCAGCTAATTCCCTCAGGACTCTTGGGTACATTTCATCAGATCTCAGGGACTTGTATATTTTCAGGTTCCTGGGACAGTCACACACCTTGTCTTCAGTTACAGTGGGAGGGACTTTGTCTTCCTGGTCTTCATCTCATGGGCCATCAACATGAGAGGCATGCTTCTTGTGGGCAGCCCCTCAGATGGCTACACAGGCAGTCAATTAATATACATGTAACTTTCGTTTTATTGTGCTGGCTTTTAGTGGTGAGAGGAGTCATTTTCATTGTTCACATTGCTCTCTTCTGTTGCATTTTGTGTGTAGCACAATCACAAAACCTCATTAGCATTGTGGGCTTTTTTTTTTTCACTATAACTGTGCAGATTTATATAAAATATTGTCAGTAAGGACTTGCAAATATATATATACACACATTCCACACTGAGTGTGAGAAAATGTGATGTTTTGTGCAAGTTAGTAAAATGCAATGTGCATTCTACTGTTTGATTAGATTTTGGCCTAAATTAAATACACTGGGAGTAACAGACTTAAATTCATACAAGAAGAGAGAATATCTAATGGTAGTCTTGTACAACTTCTTGTTGCTCTTATTGCTCCATTTATAAAGTAATTTCAAAGCAAGGGCACTACATGGAAAAGAAGAAATTAATTTAAGAAGCCCAGATCTTTAGTAGACCATTTGGATGAGAAATTACTCAGTTCTCTGGGCAGTGCAAGTCCTGCTTCTAAGGAAAAGTGCTGAACTCTACTCTGCCAGTTGCCCTACACTGGAATTGCCCTTGATTCCAGCAAACCTATGGCTTAGACAGCTTCTAGGCAGACACAGTTAAATGCAAAATGTCTACCATGCAGAAATAAAGGATGAAGATTTTGTTCTTCCCTCACTAGCAAGTAAAGCTCTTGGGATCATGGAAGAGGGTGAAGGGATCAACAATACACCCAGCCCTACTTGGGGTTATTTTTGTTTTGTCTGTTAACACAACAAGCAGTACTTGGGTGAGAAATGGGTTAAGGAGATACTTTTGTTAACAAAAATAAAGACATTTGACAGCAATGCTGACATGTATAGTTAAGGTCTGAAAAGGGTCTAAATAATGGGATTTGGATGAGCACATGGATTTTGCAATAGAATAACAATTTCCTAAGCAAAAATGTGGCTTTTTGTGAGTTCCTCATTGGATAATGTAGTAATTTTCTGATACATGACTACTTTTTTCTTAACATTTCTATTTTCCACCTGTCTGGCTTAGCTCTTTTGCTCGTGGTTATCTGCACCTGAAGAACAGAAGAGTAGGAGGCACTGTGTTAGAGAAATCCTGAGTTTTCCACAAACTACACAGATTGATACATAAATCTAAATCACTGAGAAAAGTACACTTTAGCCAATAAGATGAAGTCACATATTCAATGAAATCCTGAAGCTTTTATTTGGTCCCTTCTCAAAAAACAACCAGCGTGCAAGTCATCAAGAGATTTCACTGAGTTATGACTTACATTTGGTGATCAAGGTTGCTTTGTTTGAGCAAGATGATGAGGAAGAAAAGAGTGGGAAGAGAAAAGCTAGGTCACTTTTCTCATTCCCCTTTAATCAGTTAAAACTGACATATAAACAGAGCAGATGAACTGAAAGAGTTGCAAATCTCTTTCATGGTAACGCAAGCTGGGTTTCACAAAGGAAGGATGTTTGAAATGATTTCTCTTTTTCTAGCTGAAATAAAAATGAGCATACATTTTTGGTAAATGGAAGTTATATACAAGAGCTTCAGGTGTTTGGTCATAAAATAGATTTGGTATTTTTGTATTATTTTCTCTTTCTTCCCATTCTTCATTGATAGAATCAGAAGCAAGAGAGAGTGATGAGGCTGCAGAAATGAGGACAGAATAAGAACAAAACCATAAAATCTTTTACTTTGTTCATCAAAAATACTCTCCCAACATTTTCAGCTGAAAGCAATTTGATTGCATTGATATTTTTTATATTTACCAGCAGAAAGTTTTGCACGTACCAGATAGACTACCTTTCCAAAGGCTGAAATAGAACGGGTGTAATTGAAGCCCTTGAGAAATACTTCTTTTTCCCTGCTGAACACCCTATGTCCCTGTGTGTAGTGATACACCCAATGTATATAAAAAAGGCTTTCCTAAGCCTACAAAAGCACACTGATATGCCTTTCTGCTTCTCTGGTTCTAACTTTTATCTTCAGGTACTAGGCTGCTAATCTATTTTGCTCTCTAAACATATGAATTTGTATTGATGCAGTTTCTGTGAGCCTCCAATGCATTGAGACTGTGTGTTCAAATACTGACTGTGCCACAGAGCTGGGCAACTGTTAGCCCTGTGGCTGGGGGTTTAAACAGTCAGATAAGAATGCTGTTGCAGAAAACATTGGTTTCATCAGATGTGCAAGAATATTATGATATTAAAGGCAAATAATTTCCCTGATACTGAGAAAGCTGATTCTTCCTCATCAGTGACAGAAGAAAACCTTAAAATCTCATTTTTATCTCAGTTTGAGAGTGCTTGGCTTCCTTGAAACAACTTTTGGACATATAATTGAATCAGCAGCAATGAAGTGCTTTGTTGCAAAACTTTTTTTGCTGTTTTATTTCCCTTTTTCCTTAATTACATTGCAGAACATCTGTAAATGGGGGTACTCTTCCTTTTTACCTTCTGGTCCTTTTCTCTATTTTGTTTATAAAAGTTTAGAACAAGTGTAATTTCAAAACTAATATTATTCTGTCTTTAGTTATTACAAACAACAAAAAGATTGGACTGATTTAATTTTTCTTTCTTTCAGACTTTTCTAACCAGTTTAAGTATTGTCTCTTTCAGCTATAACTAGGTCCACATAGTAAAATTTGCACTCAGAAAGAGCTGTGGTTTGGGTTCGGGTTTTTGTTTCTTTGTATGGGGATTATTTTTTTTTTCTATTTGGACCCAAAATATTAAGCTCTACAATAGACATAAGTTGAAAGAATAAAATCTGTGTCTAGATTAAATGGGTTTCCTCCTGGCAAAGTTGTAGTTAGAACAGGTTAGGAGCTGGAGCCATTATGCAGAAAGACAAGTGTGAAGCTAACGTAACGCAATGAATGTTATCTGTAGCACTGTATTCCCTTAATATTCCCACTGGTTAAGATATCTGTCTGATTGGTCTGAAGATGTCACATTATCTAGTAATGCCAAATATGCATTAAAATTGGCAAAGCTATGGATGTGATTGAACTGTGAAAACATATGGATTGTACAGTCACCAGCCTCTTAAGAACTTAACTTCCAGCTGGGCTCTGTGTAACATAAGAAACAAGGATATCACATTTCCCCCATCTCTGCTTCTGGCAGGTGTGTGCTAGAGACTGACTACTAAATACTTTGTAATTAGTATGCCTTGGAGCAGTCACTGTCATGTTACATCTGTAACTGGAGTGAGGGCACTGTTAGCATGACTGTGTTCATTTCTTTAGCGTCCCAAGCCTATAGACCTATACAAGGCAGCCTGAAGGATCAGTGTTTGATGCATGAACCATAGGCAGACCTCAGATATGTATCTAATTATACCAGTATCTGACTGCAGTAGTGTAGCAAGATGTATTATTCATGGGCTATAATGAACTGCTATTCAAGGGTAGAAAAATCTTATGTATCCTGCCAGTTCTAGAGTTCAATGTCTAATTGAAGATTAAATAGTTTGAGACAATCAATATCTGTATTTTAGATTTTCAAAACTATTCCTGTGCTACATGAACTTTGTCATATTTCCCAGCCTACAATAAACATTGGTATCATCTTTCAAAGTGTGTGTGAGAGAGACAGAGAGAGAAACGTATTGCTAAGACACAAAGTTAAACAATTTTATGGAAATGTGCAACAGTACCTGAAACCTTTGTGTTCTTTACTAGATCCCAGGAAGTTTTTAGAAGTGGTGTGTGGCTGTTGCTCATAATGTTCTAATTGAAAAATGTAATTTACCCTTATGGGGAGAATATGAATGAAGGCCACAACAATTCCTTTTTGGCCAGTCAGTAGGCTTTATTTTTCTCTTGGTTTAAACCACAGTACCTATTTTAAAACATGTGTGACCATCAGGAGACAAATGCCACGAATATGAAAAAAAGATTTAGGCAGCAGGATCACAAGGGAAAGTAGGCTTCATTTGGAGATCGTGGTGTCCATAGGTATTTGTTTTTAAAACAGAGAGGATTTACTTTCAGTGACGGAGTCAGTCATGCAGAAAGAGCATGTCAGAGGTAAATGGACCCTACTGAGCACTTCAAATATATCTTAAATTTTACTCTGAAATAAAGCGGCAACATCTAAGGGTTGGTATTGTGTGACTTGACAAGACACACATCCTACCAGGTAGATCACCATTGTCTTTATTTTTCTTCAGAAACATTTTATATCCATGTGATAAAGCAGTTCTGGGCCCCTCAGTTTAGCAAAGATATTGACTTTCTGGAATGTGTCCAGAGAAGGGCAACAAAGTTGGTGAGAGGTTTGGAACACGAGCCCTAAGAGGAGAGGCTGAGAGAACTGGGGTTGCTTAGACTGGGGAAGAGGAGGCTCAGGGGAGACCTTATTGCTCTCTACAACTACCTGAAGGGAGGTTGTAGACAGGTGGGTGTTGGTCTCTTCTCCCAGAAAACCAGCAGCAGAACAAGAGGACACAGTCTCAGGCTGCACCAGGTGAGGTTTAGGCTGGAGGTGAGGAGGAAGTTCTACACAGAGAGAGTGACTGGCCATTGGAATGGGCTGCCCAGGGAGGTGGTGGGGTCACCATCACTGGAGGTGTTCAGGAGACTTGATAGGGTGCTTGGTTGCATGGTTTAGTTGATTATGTGGTGTTGGATGATGGGTTGGACATGATGATCTTGAAGGTCTCTTCCAACCTGGTTTATTCTATTCTATTCTATTCTATTCTATCTTATGTCCTCTAACCACCTCCGGACATGGAATTTCACCTCTGCATCCTTCCTTCACAACTTTTAGCTGAGATTGTGCTTTGTAGAGCCACTTCTAGTCAAAGAACACAGTCCTCAGTTTATTTTTCAAGTGGCTAATGAAACTGTTATTTGTAGCTATTATCCTGGAGTTAATGCAACTGATAAAAATGAATGCTTTTGGGGAGATCTTGTCTATCTAATGTTTCCTTAAATGTTTTGATGTTTAATAAAACAGCATTCTTCAACTGAAATCCTTACACAGGCACTAAATAAAAAAAAAAAAAGAAAAAAAAGGAACTGATGTTTCTCAGAAAATGGCTCCTAAAAATTAATCAGTGATGCTGAGATGAGTGCAAGTGCTGGGTACTGCACTTTGGCCACAACAACCCCATGCAGCAATACAGGCTGGGGTCAGAGTGGCTGGAGAGCAGCCAAACAGAAAGGGGCCTGGGGGTACTGATTGACAGTAGGCTGAACATGAGTCAGCAGGTGGCCAAGAAGGCCAATGGCATCCTGGCTTGCATCAGGAAAAGTGTGGCCAGCAGAGGCAGGGAAGTCATTGTGCCCCTGTACTCAACACTGGTTAGGCCACACCTTGAGTCCTGTGTCCAGTTCTGGGCCCCTCAATTTAAGAAGGACATTGAGACTCTTGAACGTGTCCAGAGAAGGGCAACAAGGCTGGGGAGAGGCCTTGAGCACAAGCCCTATGAGGAGAGATTGAGGGCGCTGGGATTGTTTAGTCTGGAGAAGAAGAGGCTCAGGGGAGACCTTATTGCTCTCTACAACTACCTGAAGGGAGGTTGTAGCCAGGAGGGGGTTGGTCTCTTCTTGCAGGCAACAAGAAGACACAGTCTCAAGCTGTGCCAGGGGAAGTTTAGGCTCGAGGTGAGGAGAAAGTTCTTCACTGAGAGAGTTGTTAGCCATTGGAATGTGCTGCCCAGGGAGGTGGTGGAGTCACCACCCCTGGAGGTGTTCAAGAGGGGATTGGACATGGCACTTGGTGCCATGGTTTAGTAGTCATGAGGTGTTGGGTGACAGGTTGGACTTGATGATCTTTGAGGTCTTTTCCAACCTTATTGATTCTATGATTCTATGAGTACTTTAATGTTGGGAGTTAGAAATTCTTACTGTCTCTCAAGAGGTAGCTTTTATCAAAAAAGTACCTTTAATGTTTCTTAAATGTTTCAGAACTCAGAGTTCTTCAGCCTTCTTAAGAGGAGCTGGCATATGTGCCTGTATATTTAAAGAATGCTTTGCATTAAATTGTCGATATTTATGTAAATGCCTGAGACAATGTCTGATGGCAACCTGACTGTTCTCAGCCAGATAAAATTGAGATGGATGCCAGACTTTTTTTTGAAGTTCTGAAAGAAACATCTAGTAAACACAGTAAATGAGAGAACAGTTCAAAGGAATCTTTGAATAAGGTCTGTAATATCCTTCAAATGATTACTGATCATGGCAAGTGGGATAAGGAAGGATAAAAGCAAACAGGGTTTAGCTACCACAACTTTTGCAGTACAGCTGTGTGAAGACATTTTCTGGAGAGGAAGACAGTGTTGGCCTCCAGTGTGGTCTGACTTTGCTATTCGAAGGTCTGGCTTAGGAAAACATTCATAGAAGTTCACGGGAGTGGTGTTAAGAGTCAGAGAAATGTTCACAGAAAGAGGAATTGGCCAGTGGAATGTGCTGCCCAGGGAGGTGGTGGAGTCACTGTCCCTGGAGGTGTTCAAAAAAGGATTGGATGTGGCACTTGAAGTCATGGTTTAGTTGTCATGAGGTGTTAGGTATTAGGTAATAGGTTGGGCTTGATGATCTCTGAGGTCTTTTCCAACCTGGTGGATTCTGTGATTCTGTGAGGAGAAATGCACCTAAGATACTCTTCATTGCCCTCTCACGAACCTTGACTGTCTTCATTGATTATAGAAATAAGCTATGGAGATGGACCTGCTATGAATAATCACCTAGAAGGAGTATTCCTCTTGTTCATTATTGGATAGGCTGGTGATTTACAACCAGCTGGTGTAAGGATCATTGCAGAGTTGCACTGCCTGAGGGTACACTCTAAAAGACATTGCTTCCAGCAGGCTGAATAACTCTCAGCTTTCCTAGCTGTGTGAATGAGGTGCTATCCCAGCCTGGATTCATCCCAGGTAATTGAGAGGGGCAGTTATGTTCACCTTTAGTTATCCCTCTGTATTCCATGGCAGGAGGCAGACAGCACTGCAGGTCATGCAGAACTTGTCTCATCCCAGGAGAATAGGATGACTTGCTCCTAATCTATTAATCTCAATTAAGTTAGGGTCCTACTCTGAACTATCTGCTTAAGGTGACATTTGGCAAAGCAGCATCAAAGTAGTTAATACAACACAGAATAACAAACAGTAAATTCCTATAAGGCACTGATAGCAAATCATCAGTGCCACATTTCTATTCAGCTACTGACACTTCCACTGTTCATGAACTACCAGCAAGTCTGATCCCCAAATAAATCTTATTATTTAGCTGGCAAAAACACCTCCTCTAGTGCATGGGGTACTCAAATCCTTAAAAAACTGTCTCATGTAGTGAGAAAAGGTCTAATGACAGTATCATAGTTCAGTCTTTACTGATCATAGGATATTATGTTGCTCAAGTGACATCTTTGGGAGATAAATGATAATATGCTACTTAGCTAAGTTCACATTAGTTATCCTTTCATTTCTTCTTTCTCTTGTTTCTTGTTATGACTTTCTTCTTTCCCTGCTTGTAGTTCCTGCTTTTAAATTGTCTTTAATTCCTGACACTCCATGCTCATGGGAGTCCCTGCACTTTGAGAATACTTGACATTCAGGAAAATACACTTTATATGTTAAAAATCAATGATGACACAATATTTACAGCTCAAAGGCCAAACATTTGTGTTTCTTTATAGAGAGTAAGTGCTTGGAGAACAGCTTTGTGCTGCTAAGTGATAGACATCAAAGAATAATAATACTGCAGCTTTAAACTCAATGGCTTGAGAGGGTTCCAGCACAGTTAGATAAGAGACTAGCTGATTTTATGGATAATGATTTTGTGGATACTCTTGAAACAGAGATGGATATATGTACTATTATTTCTTCCCTGAACAGTGAACCACCTCTCTGTCTAAAAGGAAGCTTGTCTCTTCTGTGCTAAAATATCCATATAAGGTCTAAAATTCTAGGACAGTACTTTCTCCTTCTCATGGAAAAAGATGGATTTTTTAATAAAAAAGTCATTTATGGTGATGTCACAATGAATTCCTTGCAATGTAGCATGATATTTCTTTCTTGCTTGCTTTTTTTGTAATATAATAAGTATACACCATTTCTGAAGGCTTCAACTAAGAACTGAAATAAAAACTACTTTAGAGATTCAGCCTCTCTAACACATGAAGTAATTTGTAATTTTAACACTGTTTATAGATGTCTATTTTGTATTCCAGGCAAGATTTATAATGTTTTCAATTGGCATATTTTACTCTAATAGGCTTAATTTTAGTGGGTGAGACAAAAACACTGCAAGGTATTTATTACATCATTAGAAACTGCACTATGTATCTAGGGAATGCAGTGTCATTTGGTTTGTACGTTTGACCCCTGCTTGTTATTAGGTGCACTTTACTAAATCAGCAGAAGGAGATAGGTCACTAACGACTATTACCAAGCTAATAATAATTATAAGGGAAAAAACCCTGTTATTGATGTTTGAGACATCATTTCATATATGCTGTTCCTGAGATGCTGATTTGTGATTTGCATTATTAGGAATGAACTTTCTTTGACCTGTCATTTAACATAAGTTAGACTGTTTGCCACCATTTGCCCTGGTAGTTACATGCTGTCATTGCTAACAATGAAATGGTTGCGTTCAACTATTTGACTATATTTTTAAATTATTTTGACTTCCACAGTTGTTCTAGGGTAAATTGAGAAGAGGGGAGATTATTTAGAAATAGTGTATATGAGGAAAAAAAAAATCAACCTTGATGGATAAGAGGTTGAACCACTGAAAAGTTATCTTACACATCAGTCTTGCTCTGAACATAACATGTCTGTAAGCATACAAGGAAATGCAATGACTTCAGTAGAGCTTGTAGTTGAAGTTAAATTCTCTGACCTGTGCAACTGGTGCCTGTTTTGCTGACTGTGGTGGTCTCCATAAAGCTGTTTAGCCAGAAGTGTGTGGAAAGAAATAAGTTGGGTAGGTTTGTGCATGCAAAGTTGCTTTCTTCTGTCTTGTGGTACTAGTCAGTCAATGAAAGCACATCTTTCCTAAAAGGCCTTTGCTAATTTTGCTCCATCTGGAAAGATCTAAACTCTCAGTCAGGGGTCAGTCCATCAGGTTTGTGATATGGGACATAAGTGAAGCAGAAGTTCTCTGCCAGATGCAACAGCGTGCAACTGCAGCTAAGAATACAGAAGCTTGATCAGAAAACATCACATCATTTACCTCCAGCACGCAGCAAAAATCTCATCAAATCAAGGCAGTCTTTCCAGAGCAAATGAACGATCTTAACAGTCCATAAATGAGGAAGGACACAGCTGCTGGGACCCCTCAATAACAGCCTGTGAGCCTGGGAGGGAGGACCAAACCATCTTTCTCTCAGTTTCTCAGCAAAATACACTTCTGCATGTTTACTTCACACTCTGAAGTTCAGGGTCCAGGCATAACTATTAGCATCTCTGTAGCCAAGGCTCCACATGCCAACCTGTGTGCTGGTATACATACATAGAATACATACATACATAGAATAAACCAGGTTGGAAGAGACCTTCAAGATCATCGCGTCCAACCCATCAACCAATCCAACCCACCTAAATAACTAACCCATGGCACCACGCACCCCATCAAGTCTTCTCCTGAAAACTTCCAATGACGGTGACTCCACCACCTCCCCGGGCAGCCCATTCCAATGGGCAATCACTCTTTCTGTGAATAATTTCTTCCTAACATCCAGCCTAAACCTCCCCTGGTGCAGCCTGAGACTGTGTCCTCTTGTTCTGGTACTGGCTGCCTGGGAGAAGAGACCAACATCCGTCTGTCTACAACCTCCCTTCAGGTAGTTGTAGAGAGTAATAAGGTCACCCCTGAGTCTCCTCTTCTCCAGGCTAAGCAACCCCAACTCCCTCAGCTTCTCCTTGTAGGGCTTGTGTTCCAAACCCCTCACCAACTTTGTTGCTCTTCTCTGGACATGGTCATACACTTCTTAGTCAGCCACTACTGGCCACTTTTGGAGGCAAGATATGGAGCTAACTGGAATTTTGATTCCATTGATTTCTGGTTATCTGTTTCATAAAATAAAACCTTACAAACCCCCTTTTTTCAAACTTTCTATTTTGTTGATTTCTTTCTTCTCTCTCTCCCCCCCCCCCCTTGAATGTGCATCTTTGCCTTTCATTCTGGTACAACACTACACATATTTCTGAATATATCATGCTGGTTTCTCAAGGTTTGATTTCTCTAGGAAAAAAGCAGACAAGCAGGTTCCCCTCCCCCATATGTTTATATTTGTGAAAGTCCAATGACAATGAATAAAAGTTCAGAGAGATGCAGTGTTTCTGTTGCCATACCAGAACAAAATGATGTATTCTCAGCATGTTACTGAGTATGTGGTAAAAATCTTAGGGAGATGAGAGCAAATCTCAACAGAAGTAACAACTGTATTCCTGTTTAATACTTCACATGCTAACACATTTTCAATCCATGTATGACTATGGATTTTATGACATTTCAGCTGATGTATGATGAGAACACAGAGGAATGCCATCTCAGTCTAAAGATAAGGAACCTCCACAAGCTGTGACTTGCCATGTTGGATATAAACCACAACACAGACAAAAAACATATGCACCATAACAACTAATGGCAACTAGGGAAGTGAGAGGAGAAATGCCAGGACTAACTGAAATTTCATTCCATTCACACAGCTAAATGCCACAGATAGGTATTGTTTTTTCACTTGTTCCTATCATAATTCTGGATTTGATCTTGCCCTCCATGTCAGGTTACACCACTATAATGTACCTCATGTCAGAGGGAGCAAGTGAAAATGATTTCTATTTGTGTTTCACAAACAGAGTTGATTTTTTCCCTCCATTCTTTTATGTGAAAAATGCACCTTGCTTGTGAGAGGAAGGGAAAAGGAAGCACAAGGTAATTTATTTAAGTATTTCAGTTTATTTTATTTTCAGCATAGTAATAATTTCCCTGGGAAATAAAAGAGTTTGCAAAGGTTCAAAGGATGTTGGACAAGAACTTCGCAATAAATTGATGTTTTACTAGAGACACAGAATCCCAGATGATTTTAAGAAGTCCCCTAGCTGGACTAGTATGTTCTTACACTTATAATCTTTCTCGGGCATGTTTTTTTGGACACTACTATAGTTAAAAAATGTGTCCAGAAGCTACACCATATGGCCCTTAGTTGGCCTACAACAGGGCTACCATGAGGTCTTGTCCCCACCAAGGGAGACTTCACGACTTGGGGGAAAGAGACATTTTAATTAGTAGCCACATCTGAAGAAGAAAAAGGAGTTTTAAGAACAGGGTCACCTTCTGAATGTTGCTCTAGGAGCAGAATTTGCAAGACTGACCTCAGCATAAAAGTTCTGCACCCATTGAATGGAGGAAGAGTTCAGGAAGATGCTGCTGTGGATCTAGCAGATAAAGATCCAGTAGAGATAGAGCAGGCAATAACGACAGGCATGCATGCCAGACCCCATCTGTCCCCTGCAAGACTCTCTGTGGAACTGGGATGTGAAACCTGAAACACGTTCATGAAATTAAGTGATCAGGCAGAATGGAGAGTCCTCCAGGGGTTAATTCCAAGGCATCATGTGAAATACATACCCAATCCTCAGGGCATGGACCAACATTTCAGATCTTATGGGTCTCAGGTGAACATACTGCCTCCTCAGCTGTGTACTCATCTGCTCGCTTGCCGTCTGACCTTGTGCCATTTTCATAGAGTGACCTTTCCTCCCCACTCCCCATGGTTCATTACGGAGCAGAAAATACTCTCCCTAGAAGACCCAGTACTCTCTGACCACTGGACTCCTCTGCAGTGGGGTGGTATAGAATTGCAGCCATCTCAAACTACATCCCATGCAACCTCTTTCTGGCATAAGACCTCTAATCACTAGGCTGTTGTGCACAACAGGGGCTATACCACAATGATGATAGCAAGCGAGATTTCCCTGCAGGCACAAGTGCTGCACTTCCTGCTTTCTGGTGCTGAAAGAGCCAGGGGCAGAACATAGACAAACACCTCACCTAGTCATCCTAGAGGAAAGGACACTAATCAGCTTTTGAGGGAGGTCAGGTGCCCAGGGTATCTCAGGTGAGGCAAGGATTACACAAACACCTTTCCTCTGTTTAAATGTTATCAAATTATTAGTTATTTGTCACCAGGAGCAATTAAATATGTGGTGAAGGGTGTTTGCTCTTCCTGACAGATTTTTTCTTCTTTTCCCCCTTCACTCCTTTCTGGTGCACAGTGATGTCACCTCTCTTCCTTCACTTACCTGGGGGCCTAACTGCCTAGTTTCTGATACCCGTCTTCTCTTTCCTCCCTGCAGCAAATGTGCAGGAGCTGACTGAGGCCTCGAGTATGCCAGAACTGAAATTTGGCTGATGTGCAATTAACACTGAGAGCCTGATTAAAATTCACAAGAGCCAGAGGCACACAAGGCCAACTTTCCAACTACCTCCAAGCCATCTTCTGAATTCAGCCATATGTTTGACTTCATATTTACATGGTGAAGAGGAATTTGTGCACGACAGTCAGACAAATGCAGAACTAACAAAACTGCTATTGAGTATATAGTTAATATATTCCTTTACCAAAGTTGTTTTGCATATTGTTGATCACTGGCTCATTCTGCTCTAGGTTATACATAAAATCCCCCTCCCAAACACACTCACCCACACTTACAGGAGTATTTTCTGTAATAGAAAACTTAGCACTCTGCCTCTTAATGAGTGGTGCTGATGGGAAATGACCCCTGCTTTCCTAAACACACAGCAATCTAATTTGAACCTGTGTGCCAATTACTGGCCTCTGTGGAGCACTTTACTGTGAAACAATCAAGTCACAATAGGATTAGAAAGCGTTGCAGGGAGACCACAAGGGAAAGCAAATACAGGCGTAACTGCAGGTTTATTCCTTTAAATTGTCTGTAAATAGCAGTGATAGCCTCCTTAGTGCCACCTAGGTATTGTTTCTATAAATCCTCTGTAGGTACAATCTAAAATGAATACAGACAATGAGTCTTTTATAGCATATCATCCTTACTCACTATGCTGGTCTGTCCTTATGAAGATTGTGGGTGTTTACCTAAGCATCCTCAGAAGCTAAAAGCAGGATACAGATCTTGGTGGCCTCAATGATTTATTTAGTATTTTTTTTCCAATTCAGACATTCCTGTAAGAGCAGCCATACTTAAATCTGGATGTGCATGGATACATCTGCCAGATAGACAAGACATTTTCTATTCAACTGAATTAATACCTTTGTTCCAGTCCTGAATCAATAGAACAGTTTAATATGTGACCAACCCCGTGTACTTCAGCAAGGGCAATGTCCTGCCCAGCGTCATGAATGTACTAACCTATCTTCTTAAAATAGGATCTTCATCTATAACTATGTTATTCAGTGTCTCTCTATCATCCTTCCAGTCTTGTCTGCTTTATTCTGATGGCTTATTCCACAGCAGGAAGTATTTTGTGATTTCTTTTGTACAAGACATTTATCCTGAATAGGACTTGCAGCCACAATTGTAATGACATCAATGACAAAAGAGAAAACACTGAATCCACTGCATTCGCTTGGAGAACGGCAGATTACATGGCAGAGCAATGGATTGCCTGTGTTTTTATTACCTCTTTTAATTTGATAATAACTGTGTGGAAGATTTAGGGAGAACTCAGAAATGCCACCTCTTAAACAGGCAAGAGTCTGCCAAGCATGTAACCCCCTGGCTCTTGAATTCATGGCAGGAGGTTTCTCATGACTGGAACCTGCTGAACCCACATGCACCTCCCCCAGGGGCCAAGGGAAAGGAGGGGGGTGACAGAATCCTCTATTAATGCGAATCAAAGTTCCAGAGATGCTGCACATGTATTCCACAGGCATTAATACATTAAGAAGCACAGACAGTGAAGAATTTTTCCAGTGCCAGGTGGGTCAGGTAAGGGAGCCGAAACTTGTCAGATCCAACAGCTAGATGTTGTGTGTTGACTTCAAAAACTTGCAAGGATGCCATCAATAAGACAGCAAAGCTCCTCACAGTACTGCAAGATGAAGGAGAGGATAAAATGCAATGGGTATAAGTTGAGAAAAAGAGCTGCTCAGACCTCATATTAAAAAAAATCTTGTTTCCCTTGAGGGTGGCTGGACAGTGGAGCAGGTTGTGCAGAGAGATTGTGTTGTCCTTGTCCTTAGAGATTTTCAAGATGTGACTGGACATAGCCCTGAGCAAGCTGGTCTGACCTCACAGCTACTCCTGCTTTGAGCGGGGGGTTTGATAAAGACTTCCTGAGGTCCCTTCCAGTCTAAATAAGTCTGTGATTCTGTGACTGATACTTGTTATTGTGACTGATATTTGTTATTCTGGGTTACTCTATGATTCTCTTTTCAGAACAAATTAACTCTGTGTTTCAAACAAGTTTTGAAATCTTTTCAGGACACCATATCTGGATGGTCTGGAGATAATTCAGGTGTGTCAATACCATTTGAAATGTCTTCGGCTACTGGCCTTGTCTTCTGCTGCTACCACAGAAGTGCATAGGTAATGCCTATGTCACGACTTCTACCAAATGTATTAGATAGATTGGTGGGTATCTGAAAGTCACCAGATACTTGTGTTTAGCCATCCAGATCAGTCTGCCAGTAACTTCAGCAAGACCAGTGACATCATAGTATTTAGAGGACAATAACTGCAGCACTGTTTTGTCTCCAAGGCCATTCCCAATCTTTGCTATTTAAATGTTTATAATTTGTACATATCAATATGAGACTGAACCTTAATTAACCTATTTGTTCAGAGTGGTGTGTGCTGGTTCCCTGCCTATCTTTGCAAATCATAACATTATGGAAATAAAGACACAGTTGAATTTGGCAAAAATCAGCACAAAAATTGATCATACAGAAAAAGTGGTCTTGCTGGGTTAGGTCTTCTAAAACTATGAATATTTGATCTCTTAATTGTAGCTGTGCCTTGAATGACATTTTAAAACCTCTGATTTTATTAAGTTTCATCTTAATAATTTAATTGGATAAAACCAAGATAAGAGGTTTAGTAACATACATTTTGAAATTAATGAGTTGTGTGCCAGAGGATGAACTTTATTACCCACTTCAAGTGCACATACAACACTAATTAATGTAGTCTACTTTTGTTTTAAGTGCATTTGACAATCTGCTATGTGCAGTACTTCCAGTTGAAAGAGAGGAGCTGGAAAATGAAATAAATTTCATGCAGTAAGTGTAGGAATGATTTTTTTTTTTCTCATAAACATTTCAAGAACTGAAGGAATACAAGTCTTAGAAGTTTAGATGTAATTTTATTTTCAGCATGACAGGTAAGTTAAGGTTAATAATTTCCTTTGGAATATCACTCCTCATTGAGGGGAGACACAGTAGTGGCATTTATAAAGAAAAATGGGAGGAAGGGCATTTTTGTGACAGGTAACAAAAAAATATTTTGAACTGTTTAACAATAAAATAAGAAGGGAGCTGATAAAGGCAATTTAAATGGAAGAAAGCATAGGAAGAAAGCATAGTACTAATCACTTGGGTAACATTTTAAGGAAAAATTGATGGAATTTTCTGTATTTCGTCAACATTTTATACTGTGAGTGGTTAGTCTTAAACATGACTGCTTTTTGCCTAAAATACTTTTTAGAAGCTTCTGTGGTACTCTATTTTTTATCTATCAAATGCAAATGTCTAGGTTTACTCTTGCTATCAATAGTACCCATGTTAGTAGGAATTGTTATGGTACTGTTTTAAAACAAGTAATACAGACAGGGGATAACAGAAAGCATAAGGCTGGTGATTCTGCTGTGCAGTTCAGGAGACGTGTATACTGGAGAGAGCCCTGTGGGTTTCCTGTAGCTATGAGATAGACTGAGAGCCTGTACAGTGAACCTTTCTTCTCTATAATACATGGATTAAAAAAAACCTTTATTCTTTGTCCTTTTTTTTTTTTTAATATATACACACACACACACACACCCCCCTATTTATACATATATATATGTGTGTGTATATATACACACACCTGTATTTTCCTTAAGAATGTTTTGCAGTGTTTTTTCAGACACTGCTGATGCAGCAACATCATTCTTAACTGAGATGAGAAATTGATCTGAGAATGGTATAGATGGGGCCACAAGGATGATCAGAGGGCTGGAGCACCTCTCCGATGAGGACAGACTGAGAGAGCTGGGGCTGTTCAGTCTGGAGAGGAGAAGGCTCTGAGGAGACCTTATTGTGGCCTTCCAGTATCTGAAAGGGGCCTACAAGAAAGTTGGTGTGAGAGTTTTTAGAACGTCAGGTAGGGATATGACTAGGAGGAATGGAGCAAAACTACAAGTGGGTAGATTCAGGTTGGATGTTAGGAAGAAGTTCTTCATCAAGAGGGTGGTGAGACACTGGAACAGGTTGCCTAGGGAGGTGATAGAAGCCCCATCCCTGGAAGTTTTCAAGGCCAGGCTGGATGGGACTCCCAGCAGCCTGCTCTAGTGTGGGGTGTCCCTGCCCATGGCAGGGGGCGTTGGAACTAGATGACCCTACAAGGAGAGGCTGAGGGAGCTGGGTTTGCTTAGCCTGGAGAAGAGGAGACTCAGGGGTGACCTTATTACTCTCTACAACTCCCTGAAGGGAGGTTGTAGACAGACGGATGTTGGTCTCTTCCCCCAGGCGGCCAGTACCAGGACAAGAGGACACAGTCTCAGGCTGCGCCAGGGGAGGTTCAGGCTAGATGTTAGGAAAAAGTTCTATACAGAAAGAGTGATTGCACATTGGAATGGGCTGCCTGGGGAGGTGGTGGAGTCACCATCATTGGAGGTTTTCAGGAGGAGACTTGATGGGGTGCTTGGTGCCATGGGTTAGTTGTTTAGGTGGTGTTGGATTGCTTGACGGGTTGGATGTGATGATCTTGAAGGTCTCTTCCAACCTGGTTTATTCTATGTATTCTATGACCCTCGAGGTCCCTTCCAGCTCCAACAATTTTATGATTCTATGATTATGTGATTTATGATTCTGTGAATCTTTCTCTCAGAAGTATGGTAAAAAGGCTTTAAAATGGGTTATCTACCAAAGCCAACAAGGAATGAGGAAGCTGGAGTGAAGATCCAGTTAACAAGGACATTTGTGAACACTCACATAGAGCCTTTTTGAACCCTTGTTGCATTTCTCGTCTTGTATCCAGTGAATGCAGTTTTTACTGTTCATCTCATAACCTTTGTCCCAAAAATACGAAAAAAAAAAAAAGATTGGGCATTCAGAAGAGAACAAAAGCACTTGAATGCTCAAAATTAGTGCCAGGATTATGTAAACTGTGTCTTTTATTCCTCTCCTTTTTAGTTATTACTATCGTATCACTCATCAAAGCCATCTGTCAGCATGCTGCCACTGTTCAGTGAGTTGACCCCAGAAGAGGAAGTAGTGTAGATGTATCAATGCAGTGAAGGGTCTACACTCTTCAAAGAGGATCGTGTTTGCTTAGTCTAAGTCATCAAATGTGTGGAGATGTGGCTGCACAGCTTGTGGGCCCTGGCACATACATGCACAAGTGCTCACTCTGTGCCTGGACTTGTATCTGGGATCTCTCTAGATTGGCATCCCATTGTGCCATATGTATATAGACTTTGATTTTATGTGCCACAGAGTACAGATGTCTCCTTTTTTTGTGTTTTCAGTGAAGGACTAAAAATGCTTGTGGGTGCCTTGAAATCAATATTTATGATGCTAATATAGTATGAAGTCCACAAGTTTGAAAATTGAGCCCTGGATTGCATGAATAATACATCACTTTATAACAACAATACTGGAACTGGAGATGATAAAACAACTAAATGTTAAAACCCTTTGGATGAATAGCCAATACAATGCAGATATTGGCAAACTGTAGGGCAAGAGTGAGAAAACCTGAGGGAAGACATGAAACCTTCTGAAGTATTATCTCACCCAGACATCATGGGTGTCCAGGAACAGTAGAAGTGAAAACAAGCAACTGATCTGCATGGCATGAAACTTCTGAGGGCATACAGAAGCATTTCATTGTCTGTAGGCAACATAGTGCTAGTCCTTTATTAGCCTTCACACTTCCTGAATTATTACCAGGAACTCAAAGTGGTTCCTTGATTTGTACAATTCCTGTACAAATATATCATATCTCTGATTCTTACATGGACTTCTCCACAATAAAGTAATGCCCAACAGTTAAGAACAGCTTGTCATTTGTTTACAATCAGCTCCCGTGGCATGATATTCCAGTAGTAAATCTGTTTACTTTTTACTGCTTTGCATACTTATGAGAGAAGCATTTAATTGAACAATTTGGCACATGTTCTTCAAACTCTCCAGCATATGATACACGAGCTCTTCTCTCTAATTGGCTACCACAGAAGAAAGGGAGACAAACCTACATTTTTCCCTCTGACTGGTTGAACAATAGGGATACTCTCCAGTAATGTGAATTTCAGCATTGTTAATACAAAATTACTGTTCTAAGTTACCAGCATGCTATCACTTTTTTAATTTGGTTTTGGATGGAAAAAAATGAAACAAGCAATGAACAAACTCACAACTGAGCTCAAATATGAGGAATATCAGTTTTCAGCTGGACTGTAAAGCAACTTTTGCTCTCCTTCAGGTACTGAGGTCTTAAAACCAGTAAAATCAGATCCTACAAAAAGTTGTAGTAATAGTAAAAATAGTAGTAATGATAATAATACAACAGAAAAAACATTAATATTGATAATGCCACAAGAGAAATAATAATTACAACAACAATAATAAGTAATGGATAATAATAAAAAATAGCTAAGCAAAAATAATGTATTCTATGTTTTATAAATTTTTACAGCAGTTTTGAAAACTCCAAAAGCTGGGCTTATAATGGAAATGCTGGCAGACCTGTAACTGTACTGGTGTGAATGGGGCTGCTATAATGAGAGACACTATTGCTTGGAACGAGGACAAGTATATTCTTCTCTGAGCTTCTACAGTCCCTACACCCCTGGAGTACCATTCCAGACAATGATGAACTGTGGTCTCAATTCCCTTATTAGCTGTAAGACCTAAAAATTATATGTGCAATTAAAAGGCAAAATGCTGATATTACTCATAAGCAGCACTTTGTACATTAGCAAGGTACAAAAGTCTGCTGACACTTTGCAACAGAGAGAGTCAGCAGGGCAGAAGATTAATAGAGCCTCATAAATTTGCAGGGTGAAAACAGTAGATGGGGCAGAATAAGCATGTTGTGTTAGAGATAAATAAAGGGCATGGTCATCATGACAAAACATTTAACAAGGAATACATTTCTTTCTTTTAGACAATTTGCTGGGCTAGCATTAGGCTGCTTTGTGTAACTACATATAATTGCCTCACATCAGTTCCAGCTAGTATTATAAAGACTTTCTAGCATTTCAGGCAGAATAGTGTCATGAAGAAACCTTTTAAAACAGAATGGGCTGCCTTGATTTTTCTTTTCCACAAAACCTCCCTCCCATCTTTTTCTGGCCACAGGATTGTCCAAGGAACTGCCAGTTATTCCAGGTCTTTCTTACTGTTTCAAACTGTGGTGGGTTGAAATAACACCCCCCGCTAATTTGAAGAACTACCCCCCAAAATAAAATTGCCAGACCAGGTCAGTTTGGGATGGAAGCAAATGAAGCTGTATTTACAAGCTAATTAATATCTAGAAATATGAAATGCAATTAATATTTACAAAATATAAAATATTTACATATATTTACAATTTATAAACAACACAAGGTCTTCCCTGGACAAAACTAGGGGGCTACCAATAGCTGTTCCCTCTCACCCCTTTCCCCTCCTGTACAAGGGAAAAGAGAAAAAGAGAAGAGAAAAGCAGAGAGTAGTTTGTTAGTTACTTAGCCACAACAAGAATGCCACCAAGGTCAGCAACAGCCAAGCAGAAGCCACCAGCTAGTATCAGCTAGAGCGAACGAACAAGAAAGAAAAAACACAAAAATAGTTTATACAACTAACTTTGTGTTAGTTATCAGACCAATGGGATTATTTAGAACCTTATCATTATTTTTCTGTTGCATCCAATGGCAATTTGTTTACGTTCTACCATTTTCTGTTCAAGATCTGTGGAAAATGGTCTCTTCCAACCTTGGTGATACTGTCATACCGTGGCATCAGCCTAAAACTGCCACATGAACTAAGAGTCTTCTTGGGTTTTCACGTGCAAAATGAGAAAACAAGGAGCTCCTATTAATTAGAGTGAAGACTGTATTTCTCCTTGAGTCTCAGAAGGGCTCCTAATTTTATTTTGAGGAAACATCAGACTTAGAAATCTGTGGCATAAATTTATCTTGAGCTACCCTGCTTTCCTACACAGAAATAGAGGGATGGTGTTATTTTAGGAAACCATAAACTTTCAGAAATGAATACAATAGGAATTAAAAAATGAACTATGAACCTAGTGTGAGTAGTCTGCAAACTCTCTTTTGTCAAAAATATCAGCTGTGCTCTGGTGTTGGCTCAAGCTGAAAGTGTTCAGAAGTACGTGGAATATCTGAAATATGGTATTTTTGGCGCTTTTTGCTCTCAGATCGACTGAACTGCAGAGTTGAATATATGCATAATAATGAGAAAACAACAAGGGAGAAGTGTTAGAAAAAACAGATTAAAAATAAAAACATAGGCAAATATAATAATAAATAAAAATTGTGTTGCTGTGACAGATGCATCCCCAAAGTGTTGGAGGGCTGCTGTTTGGAAGAGGAAGACATGTGCAGCTGGTGTGACTGTGAACGTGTCTGTTTTTCTGCACCAAATATTACTCCCTGTCTGATAGGGAAGGAAAGCAAGTATCCCTCTGTCCTTTTGGTAGATTGCTGTAAGTGGGTGTCCTGGTTTTGCTGAGATGGAATCACAGGCCAGTCATGGGCTGAAGGCCATTAACAGTTCTCAGTCAGCCAGGACAGTTGGCTTAATCTGGATCACAGGTGTATCCCATACCATGATATGGTATTCTTTATTCAGTATAAAGAATGAATTTTGCTAAGGGACGAATTTTGTTTGCTTTTGCTCCTCTTTTTTGTGATCCTCTCTCCTCCTCTTGAGAACTGCCTTCCTGGGTGTTTTGACTACTGGCACTGGGCTGAGTTTAACTTTGTATATCTTGTCTTGTCATTGATATCTATTGGATTATTTTATGAAATTAGTTTTCATTTAAACATGTGAGTCTTCTTTTCCTGATTCTTTTCCTTCTCTGATAGGGAGGGGTCAACAGGTCATAGAGTAACTGCTAGAGTTTAGCATAGAGTGGTGTAATAATGGCAATTTAATCCTCACAGAAGGGAGCCTACTGGTAATCAGTAAGATAAGTTTGTTTAGATTTCATCTAAACAGTAGAATAGAGTAGAACTTGACCTCAGAAAAGCACATTGAGATTCTTAAGGGAATCTGCAGCCTCAGGAAGAATTTGCAAAGCCCTCCCAAACAAGGAATATAATAAGTTGAGTTCATTGTGAAAAAAACGCACTCCAAAAGCCCCAAAAGCCAACAAACCACTTTTGGAAAGCTTAAAGCAATTAAAAGCTCTCTTTTGAAACAAGAGAGTTTGGCACATTTTTTTTTCTGTTGTAAAAGAACTTTTGTTCCTTAGTGATGCTGTCTTTCTGAAGATTATGAGGAAGAAGCCAAAACATTCTAGAATTCCCCTTTTAGTGAGATTTTGCCTTAAGAGACATTTAATATTATGCATCCCTCTACTAGAGCAGAGCATTGTATTCTACTGCATTATCAGATTACGTGTGTATTGAATTCACTGACACTGCCACCTGCTAAATGCACAGAGAGAGGAGAGGTTCTGTGACATGGGTGATGTCTGCTTGGTCTTAGGTCTTTGATGTGATCTCTTGAAAAGAGGGAAAATAAGCAAAGCGCTTAGAAGAAATTTTGAAATCACCAAAACAAAAAACCACCATTCTATCCAGGAAACAAAAAAAGGAAAGTCCCTGTTTGTAACTTTGCTTTGAACCTGTATTTACTACTTGCAAACAGTAAACACTTTTCATTATTTTTTAAATTTTGTTTTCATTTATGAACTAAATAAGGCACCCTTGCTTGGGGCATTAATGCACTGTAGATTTATTACAAGTGACATTAAAGAAGAACTATAACCATTTACATTTTAAATAACGATGTTATGCTAAATATAATTAGTGCACACGTGGATCTACTTGTTCTAAATACTGCTGGCAAAAAGCCCCCCCAAAAAAGAATATGACATTCCATTTGTAGACAGCTGAATGCTTTCCTTTTCAGAGAGCGGATGCTATTCAGGCAAAAAGTCCAGCACTAGGTCTCCTGAGATACTTCAACTGTAATTATTTTGATAAAGCACTTAAAGTGGGTGATTTTTTTTTTTTTTTTTTTTTTGGAAGTTTACAACTAGGAAACATTGCTTGGAAACTTCCTGGCCTGGTAAGGCACTCAGTCTATTACTCACTATTGTTCTTCTATGTGGGTGGTGATAAAGCTGCAATGCATAGTCCAAGGGCAATAAAAAGATGTTTCAGGGCCTTGCTGTGGTTGTTGAGGGAATCTGGAACAGAGGTCACTTTTTCATCCACTCCTGGTTGTGGGCAGTGACACTGCAAGAAATAGATGCACTCAGTGGCTCCGTGGCTGGTGTCACTGTCACAATTGTGGTTTATTTGATAATGGGATGGCTGATGTGGTACCAGGCCTGCTGGTGTCAGATGGGACTTGCCTTTCCCAAAGGGGAAGACAGTCTTTGTTCATGAGCTTATGAGGCTGTTCAACAGAGCTTTAAACTAGGCTTGAACAGGGAGGTGGTTTGCCTGTGACAAGCTCTGGGATGAAATGCCCATGTTAGAATGACAGGGTGCTAGAGCACAAAAGAAGTCTTTAAGACATGAGGTAATAGAAACCAATAGGAAAAAACACTAGTGGAATATCTCAAAGGAATTAAGCAGCATTTCTCTAATGGTTGACAGCCCAGTTGAAGTGTCTCTACACCAATGCATGCAGCATGGACAATGAACGGGAGGAGCTGGCACCCGTTGTGCTGCTAGACAGCCATGACCTGGTTGCCATTATTGAAACTTAGAGGGATGAATCTCATGCCTGAAGTACAGCAATTGATGGTTGCAGGCTGTTCAGAAAGGACTGGTGAGGAAGAAGCGGCAGAGGTGCTGCCATGTAAATCAAGAGATGGATAAATTGTGGTGAGTTGTCTGAATAACAGGCACAAGCAGGTTGAAAGCTTATAGGTTAGAATTAAGAGTCCAAGGTGAAAAAAGGAACTTTGTGGCTGGTGTCTGCTACAGGCAATACAATTAAGTGGAGCCTATTGATGAAGAATGAGGACTACAGAATCACAGAATCAACCAGGTTGGAAGAGACCTCCAAGATTATAAAGTCAAACCAATCATCCAGCCTTAACTAATCTACTAGCAGGATATGATCCCTAATGGTAAACGACTCTGTGATTTCCACTAGGTGCTCAAAGGCTGCCAAATTGGTTCCAAATAAATGAATAGCCAGTCTTCATTGGAAAAGGATTTTCTCTCCTGTGTTTCTCATTCTCTGTTGCAAATCATAGAATTGTTAGGGTTGGAAAGGACCTCAAGGATCATCTAGTTCAAACACCCTTACCATGGGCCCTACTAGGTCAGGTTGTTCAGAGTCACATCCAGCCTGGCCTTAAAAACCTCCAGGGATGGGGCTTCTACCACCTCTTTGGGCAACCTGTTCCAGTGTCTCACCACCCTCATGGTGAAGAACTTCTTCGTAACATCCAATCTGCATCTACCCATTTCTATTTTTTTTCCATTCCATTCCAATAACTTGGCTAAATAAGTAAATGGGAAAAACATAAAGAATGTATACATTAAAAGATGAACTATCTGAGTATCTGCCCCCCAGTTCTATTTTGAATTTCTCTCTTTTTTTTCTTTTCTTTTTTTTTTTTTTTTAAATTTTCTTTTAAGAAGTAAGTGATTGCAGTTAGTAGGAAGCAATTTTTCTCAACCTGTGAATTTTAGCAAGTCATTAGGTAGTGATATTTGCATTACTGGTTTTCTAGAACATGTTGATTGAGAGTAGAGTGAATGTGAATAAAATTCAGGATATAGTTGTATTATGGCTATACTAAGTAAGTGTTTCCACAGCTCTCTTCTATGTGATTGTGGTGCTAAATAGCAAGCTATGGCTTTCTACCTTAAAAACAAATCAGGTGTGCAAAGCTGGTAGTTCTTGTTGATAAGAGCTCATGGACAAATCTTTTTTGAACAAACTCTTTTGTTTGTCTGTCCTACAAAACAGAAACCTAAATTTGCTTTACTGGTATCCAGGCCTAAAGCAGGCATAATATGTTAACAGCTGGAAATGAGAGAAAGAAAATACATACATAGAATACATAGAATAAACCAGGTTGGAAGAGACCTTCAAGATCATCGCGTCCAACTCATCAACCAATCCAACACCGCCCAAACAACTAACCCACGGCACCAAGCACCCCATCAAGTCTTCTCCTGAAAACCTCCAGTGACGGCGACTCCACCACCTCCCCAGGCAGCCCATTCCAATGGGCAATCACTCTTTTGAAGTTTAGGATTGAAAGTAAGAAAGATGGCAAAATATATTCTTGAACATGTAGTAATTTATTTATCCTTTGATCATTTCCTTCTTAAGTTTTGCAGATGGTCAATGCAAAGAATTTTCACAATGGCAAAAGATACAGAGCACAGGTCTGATTATGGTGATGAGCTTATTTCTAAGGGAAAGCAGCAACAAAAGTGCACTGGTATTTCATGAGACTACTGGCTTTGGAGAAGGTGACAAAAATTAAACTCTGGCTGCTTGGGGATAACTTTGTCTATGTTTTTGTCAAGGTGACCTGAGGTAGCAAACCTGGAATCAACATGACTTTTCAAAAATCAAAGTTTCACATTTCTCATGACTGTATGTGCTGTTTAAGATGGCAACACATATATGGGAATGAGTTTTTATTCTTTTGTGGGCTGTATGTTTAGTTTTACTGTTTAAATGTCTGAGAGTGGAGTGGACTTGGTCTAAACCATAGCAAAAGAAAGGGTGTCTGTGGCCAGTGGGGCACCCCTCCTCCTGCTCATTTCCTAGACCTTCAGTCAGGTGCCAAGGGCTCTACCACACACAGGTCTAGCAGTACCAGTCATGTCTTTCATGTTGTCTAGGCAGGTGGCTTATAGCACTGAAGCTGTAAAATAAACATTATAAAACAATAAAAGACACTTGTACATCTATAAATGTCAGCAGGTTGCTCCAGGCATGAATACAAAAAACAGCAAAGTGCCAGGATTAGATGAGATGAAAGCCCTTCTTGTCCAGTTTCTGGTTCCCAATCATGTTCCTTAAGACAGAGCATGCAAACAGCGTGAGCAAGTACCTGCACCTTGTACAGGATGTGATCTCAGCATTCAGTAAAGGCTCTTCATGGCAGCTATATGAGTACTAAACATTTTTTTTTTTTTTTTGGCAAGACAACCCACTGACCTGATTAACTTGCAGTCTCTATCCAAGTTTGGGAGAGTGTGCTCACTGCCAGAACCCAAACTACAACCCCCAGAGTCTGTATTTAAGAGAGATCCATGCTCTGTGATGAAACAGTTGGTCCTGATTCACAATTAATCAAAATTAGACTGCTGTGTGGAACATACTGTGTCTTCGAGCCAGTGTTACTCCTCTGGAACCTGCCAATTTGGAGACATTGTCATGACCACTACACTGAACTTGGTCACAGGCATTGGGATTTCCATCCTCATAGTTTGAGAAAGAGATTTGATTTCACTTCTTGCAGGACCTTCTTTAGTCTGCACCTATGGGGGTGACCCAAACCTCAATGAAGCATTGGGAAGGAACCCACCTTTTTGTCAAACTATGGAAGCTGACATCTACTCATATACATGGCACCTTTTCAAGGTGACAGGCAGATGAGATTGTGTTTACTAGAGCTAGAAATTACTGGTAAGAGCCAGAGGTAAAACCCAGAAAGTTCTGAATGCACTCAAAAAATTAACAGCTTTCATAGTTTCTAATAAAGTTTTGAAAAGCAGAGAATGAATATCAAAAAGGAGCCAGCTATTATTGCATGCAGAAAAGCTTGCAGAAAAGAGTGTATGATTTAAGACTGTAGAAGTAGTTAAAGCACCTCCCAACTGTGGGAAGAGGATAAGAAACCCACATCACAAGGAATCAACCCAGAGAATCTTTGTCACTAAGATTTTGGCTCTTCTAAAGTACGACTTGCTAATCTCCTTTGATGAAGTTGTTCTGCTTTGTAAAACTAATGAACTGTTTGTTAAAGCAGAGGCTTCAGTGTTGGTATCCCATATCCCAAATGAGTTCTGTAAATGCTGGGTTACAGAGTCAATTTCTCCCTCATGCTTTGGCTCGATTAATTTTTAATTATTTTTTAAACAAAACAAACCATTTTGCAACAAATGATCAAACTGAGTATCTGAAATACTTTCATACAAATTTTCATGTTGTTTTACTGATTTGAGTCCTTTTGACAACAACTCTCATTTTTTGGGTGTTTTGGGGAGGATTCTAAGTAAAGAAACTCAAGTTTTTAATAAGCTTCTTTTAGAAGGGCATTTATACCTAGTGAAATGCTGCTAATAATATTTAGGCTTCAATCCTGCAAAGGCTTGGCTGTTTGCCAAGACCTGAAGACATGAAACGGGGCTGGTATGTAAGAAAGTCTGTCTGTTTTTTCCAATTATATCTGCAGATATAATGAAAGATATGACTTCTCATTACAAACTTTTCCTTGTCTAACTCTAGGCTTTGAAAGTAGTCTCCTTGGGTTTAATTACAGCATGTAAATTTGAGCACACATATTGCTCTTCACAGGATCAGGGCCTTACCAGTTATTAGGGCAGGTCAGGTACTAAGAATTGTTGTAATTCCTTAGCACAGCTCTGAAAATGGGTTGATCTACTGCGCTGTATTTTCATGTACAGATATCCCACATCTTGCAAGAAAAGGAAATATTTTTCTTAGGTGGATTAATGGAGAGGCAAGGAAATGATGACCAGGCTCACACAGTACACAGTGGAGTGTAGGTGCTGGATTCCCAGTCCTGAGCTCTATCCATTGTGGGTGAATGTTGCTTTTTCAGATGCATCCTCTGGCCTTCTGATCTTCACTTGGAAACATTGGCAGTTCTCAGAGCCAGCCTCAAACATAGGCTTTCAACAGCTGGCACTTCTCCAGGTTAGCACTCTTTTTCACACAACAGCTCTCATTTTTTTAAGTATTGATGTGAAGAGTTAGCCTCTCTGGTGCCAGCTCAATTCTTAGTCAATTTCTGCTCTTGTATTTAAAGCTTTGATTATTGTCAAGTGCTATTGAGGGTTTCCGGTGAACCTGTAAAAATCCTCTTAATCAATCTGTTCTAGCTGTACATTGTTCACAGCTCTGATTAAATACATTACATGAGTACTGTATGAGTATGCAACTACCAATTAATTTTTCTCTATATAGAATATACCTGTAAGCATATTTTTACATCCATACTTGGAGATATACAACAAGCAAAGAATATATATAAATGCCTGTTTATGACTTCAAAGCACATCATCATATTGAAAAAGGAGTAATAGCACATAACTCCTTGTGTTAAAATAGCCATAACCATTCTGTTTAGTCATCAGAATTAACTTGATTGTTCCATTTTATTTCTGCTGAATAATTGTCTATTAATAGGATGCATCCAAATAATATATCAGACCACTGGCCCAATTCCAGTGCTACAAGCAGCCTTCATTTTGCGTTAGGATACATTCAGATTAGTTTGCAGACAGTCAATACTTTCTTTATATGATTTTAAATTGTGATAATTTCATTTTGGACTCGCTTGTAGATCCTGCAGTGCAGATCAATATATTTGACCATTATTTCTCATCAAAGCACTCTAATTCCTTTCTACCTTGGAGAGACTAAAATGAACAATTAGCAAAAGATAGTCCAGCTAATATTACATGTACTATTTTGAGGTTAAGGTTGTTCTATATTGAAGAGTTCAGACAGTTTAGGCCAGGAAGAGTGCAAAACCCCTGAAATTAGAGCTTCTAGTTTCTCAGTTGCGTCTCAGGTAAATACATTTGACCAAGTTTCTTTTATATTGTGGACACTTCTTTCACAGAAAGATAGGGAGGACATAATGTGTTTTATACTGGTATTTACTAGAATAATGTGGCAGAATTTAAGTGCCTTGGAATCACAGAAGAATAATGACAACCGTATTTCTTCTCTTTGGATGTCTCCATTTTTATCTCCCTGTCTTCTCGTTTCACTACTCTGTGTGGAAGAGGATCAGAGACTGTTAGACTGGGACCTGCTGGAGGAGATCACCAGTAACACTGATTGCTTTCAGCCATGCAAGGCTGATTGTGACAATATCATCTACTGATAACATTTTAGGAAGCCCTCTGAAAATCTGACTTACAGCATCTCTCACAATTATTTAACAACATACAGAAAACATTCATATTCAGAAGTGTATTTTGGTAACCAACCAAAATTCTGTTAGAGATATTTTTTTTTGATGTTTTGCTGCTGCACTTATTATGGCTGTATAAAATATTATATTCATAGTTTATAGTAAAATGTGCACATGTTAGATATGCTTATTGTATTATTATTGTTTATTTTATAAACCATAAATGTAAATATATATTTTTGTATTACAGAAGATGTATTGTGGCCAATAGAGTATAATGAGAATAGATTAAAAATAAATTATGGAACCCCTATTTGTGATTGTACAAGGCACATTTCTCCTGGGAGTTGATGGGTTGGAGATTTTAAGTATTTTCTGATTATTGATCTTTACTGATAACAGGACTCAGTAGGATTTTTCACTGAATAAGGAGTACAGGACAGTGCCTTTTACAAGGTGTGCAGCTCACACTTTGCCACCACAGGAAAATCTTTCCATAAAAATGACTATATGAACTGTTGCATTTTGACGCCATAGTTGTGTGCATGTGTAGGAAAACACCATCTTCAGCTGAAGAATTTGCAGTTCATTACTTGGATGGTCATATTAGAGTGATGCAAAGTATCTCAATTTCACATTAGGCTGCTGTTATTGAACCATTATTTGGCATGATGTTAATAGCTTCCATTTTCTTAATAGCTTTTAGCAAACCAGCAAGCTCTTAGTGGCAATATTTCGTCCTTCAGTTTGCAGCCCTATATTTTTTGCTGTCATCGTGAAAATATGAAAGATTAAATTCGAGAGGTATCCTTCTTGTTCTTTTAAATGTCTGTTTCTTCCCTGCTGTTTGTTGTCCCTTCTTCCCTGTCTGTTGCTGTGCTGCTTGCAGATGATTGTGTTCGGTATATCAGGGCAATCTGCCGCTGAGCTGCTGGTGCTGCTGCTTGCAGCTCTGGAGCAGGCTGTAAGGTACCACCATCCCCTTCCCATTTGAAGTCAAAAGGCTTGCACTGTCTTCACACCACAAGGCCTTCTATAGCCAGTGGCATGCTCATTTCAGCTGCCTTGCAGGCCTATGTATTGATTAGGTAAATTGTTCCTTGGGAGAACTTACATCACTTCACTGCTGGGATGACAGGCTTGCCTGTGACGTTGACCTCTAAGATGCCAAATCCTACTATCAGCACTTAAAATTTCACTGGAATTATCACTGAAGTATCAATGAATCTTAGAATCATAAAATCATAGAATGCATTGGGATCTAAGGGACCTTTAAAGGTCATCTAGTCCAAACGCTCTGCAAAAAGCAGGGCCATCTTTAACTAGATCAGGTTGCTCAGAATATTAGTAATTTTATGAAGAATGAAGATGTAGGCTTTACTCCATACTGAAAAAACAAACCAAAACAAAACAAAAACAAACCCCAAAACCCCCAAAAGATCAAATTCCCCTTCTTCAAAGTAAAGGGCACATGTGGGTTGATACTGTATTTATAAATTTTTATATTTAAGACATATAAAACTTCATTATGTATTATATTATATTATATTCTCCACAAGTCATACTTACCTAGAAAATTGTTTGTTCAATAGATCCATTTATGTGAGATTTATTCAGAACTAATTGATTTTTGATGCAAAGAAAAGTTCTCTAAAGATACCTGAGATACTGGGATTGGAGGATCTCTTTTATCACATACCATACCACAAAAGAAGGCATTCAGAATTTAAGACTGCCACAAGATCTTTGTTTGACTAAGCCTATCAGCTGAAGACTCGTGTACGCATGATATAAAAACCAAAATGCTGGAAGAACTGCACCATTTTCTTCATCACTCCCCAGTTTCCCCATTTTATTTATATAAAAGGCAAGCTAAACATCAGTTCCTCTTCAATACTGCCTTTAAGTCAAGTGCATCTTGGTGAAAATTCCACAGATATTGTTAAGCCAAGTTAATTAGGTCTGATAAAATGTTCTGATAATAATTTCTGGTCTAAAATTGAGTGTAAGGTTGATTATTAAACAAGAAATTTCCTGTTGAATTACAGTTTTGTCTTTAACTCTCTCTTTCTTGAAGTCAGGCTTATGTCCCTATACATATGCTGGCGCTACACAAAAGAGGCTGCAGTAAAAATTCAGATTAATCACGGTTTTTCAACAAGGTTGAAGAAGATATAATTATGTAGGAACACCCTCACCTCACTATTTTGCTCCAGGTTCATTTATCATTGGTGTATTTCCAGATGCTCTGTTTCATAACTGTACCATCAATGAACAACTGTTATTCGTGCATATTTGCAGTAGGTGTGTTTTGTATCTTGGCAAAAAAAAGCTTGGGTTTTGGTTGTTTTGGGGTTGTTTTTTGTTGTTGCTGTTTGGGTTTGGTTGGTTGGTTGGTTTTTATTTTGGTTTTGGTTTGGTTTTAATATTCTGTGCAAAGTTTAGTTCTATATTGTTCTTTTTCTTTTATCTCTCAATTACCAGAATTTATATTCTTGGGGGGGAAAAAAAATTGTAATGTTAAATAATTAGAACTGAGGACCCAAGAGATAAAGCAGTGGCTTTTACTTTGGTTAATTATTTTCCAATTCAAAAAGCCAGGAAAATGTAAGTTACATAGGAGTAGGAACAGGACTTAATTTGTCAGTATTTTATGAGTGAAGATCTTGGAATCAGATTAGAATAGGAAAAAAAATAAAAATCATCACCAGTTCTGGAATGACTACATCCCAATGCCACTGAAACAAGGAGTGAATAGAATAGAATAGAATAGAATAGAATAGAATAGAATAGAATAAAAAAGGTTGGAAGACACCTTTGAGATCATCATGTCCAACCTATTTTCCAACACCATCTTGTCAACTAAACCATGCAACCAAGCACCCTATCAAGTCTCTTCCTAAACACTTCCAATGATGGCGACTCCACCACCTCCCTGGGCAGCCCATTCCAATGGGCAATCACTCTCCCTGTGTAGAATTTCCTCCTAACCTCCAGCCTAAACCTCCCCTGGTGCAGCCTGAGACTGTGTCCTCTTGTTGTGGTGCTGGTTGCCTGGGAGAAGAGACCAGCCCCCACCTGTTTACAACCTCCCTTAAGGTAGTTGTAAAGAGCAATAAGGTCTCCCCTGAGTCTTCTCTTCTCCAGGCTAAGCAACCCCAGCTCCCTCAGCCTCTCCTCATAGGGCTTGTGTTCCAAACCCCTCACCAACTTTGTTGCCCTTCTCTGGACACGCTCCAGCAAGTCAACATCCTTCCTAAACTGAGGGGCCCAGTGTGTGTTAATTTTTTCTTTCCCTATATTTTAACCGCTCTTAAAACAAAGACAAGTTCTTAGGCACAGATCATCCTCAGGTGAAATTTGAATGCATGAGACATGGTGAGAATAATAAGATTTTTTTCAAGGTTACAGTTCCTGAAACTGCCTGCATAGATGTGGTATTTTCTCAGTAGAGTCTTGCAGTCTGTGTAGTCTCAAAGATGTATTAGCTTAATTCACTGAATAAAAATAGTTTAAACAGGCTTTTTTCCCCCCTCCCTCCCTGTTAGCAATTCAGATTCAAAATCCCAAGGATCCCATTTTAACTTGCAGATTCCAGATTAAACGTACATGTTTGTCTGCCACAAAATTATCTTTACTTATAGAAGGAACAAGATTTATTTGTCTAGGATCACCAAAAATTAACAGTAATTTCTTTTTCATTTACTTTTCAAGCTAACATGGACCTGATACATGCGTTGTGGGATATAATCTTCAGCACAGTATTCTATTTTCTGTTATTTTTGTTGCTAAGATTATCAATTGGAACTCAAAATATGTCCTTTAATATTTTGATTTTGCTTTCTACTTTAAGATAACAGTGGGAGATGCAGGAATTCTTTGAATTTCTGCATTTAGGGAAGGACATCTAGCAGAGCATGAATTTCTTGTGAAACTAAGAAATTTTTGTTATCTTCCACAGTTGTAGGTGCTGGCTTTTTCTAGACTGGGGTTGTGTTTCTTCAATTAAAATACCAGTGGAGTGAAATTTCAGAAGTGCTGCACTGGAGGTGCATGTTACACTTATCTGCCATTTCTACTTGTGCTTTAAAAAAAAGAAAAAAGAAAAAGAAAATTGTGGTTAGAAAGACTGATTAATTCTCCCTCTTTCTTTTTATTTGTTCTTTTTGCCTTCCTTTTCTTTTTTTTTTTTTTTTTTTTTAATTTTTTTTTTGTAAGAGGTAATTCCTGTACAATTACTTACCTGCTAAACACCATGGAGCTTAATCAGTTGAATTTCTGCAGAGCATCAAAATCCAGGACATAAGCTTTAAGGGCTGTACTAATCACCTTCATTTTTGAAGGCTGTTGCACCCTATGGCATGGTTTCACAGCATGCTTTTTGAAACTCCTAATCATCTAAAATCCTAATACTTTGTACTGCTCCCATGTTCCTGTGATCTTAGGTTGGGCACCCAAATACTGTGTGGCTGAATATTCAAATTCCAGTAGATCATCCAGATTGGCCACAGCAACCCCATGCTGTCCTACAGGCTGGTGTCTGTGTGGCTGGAGAGCGGCCAGGCAGAAAGGGACCTGGGGGTACTGGTTGCTAGTAGGCTGAACATGAGCCTGCAGTGTGCCCAGGCAGCCAAGAGGGCCAATGGCATCCTGGCCTGTTTCAGGAACAGTGTGGCCAGCAGGAGCAGGGAGGTCATTCTCCCCCTGTACACTGCGCACTGGTTAGGCCACACCTTGAGTACTGTGTCCGGTTCTGGGCCCCTCAGCTTAGGAAGGATGTTGAGTTGCTGGAACGTGTCCAGAGAAGGGCAACAAAGTTGATGAGGGGTTTGGAGCACAAGCCCTATGAGGAGAGGCTGAGGGAGCTGGGCTTGCTTAGCCTGGAGAAGAGGAGGCTCAGGGCAGACTTTATTGCTGTCTATAACTACCTGAAGGAAGGTTGTAGACACGCAGAGGTTGGTCTTTTCTCCCAGGCAACCAGCACTAGAACAAGAGGACACAGTCTCAGGCTGTGCCAGGGGAGGTTTAGGCTGGAGGTTAGGAAGAAATTCAACACAGAGAGAGTGATTGCCCATTGGAATGGGCTGCCCAGGGAGGTGGTGGAGTCACCATCATTGGAGGTGTTTAGGAGGAGACTTGATAGGGTGCTTGGTTGAATGGTTTAATTGATTAGGTGGTGTTGAGTGATAGGTTGGACATGATGATCTTGAAGGTCTCTTCCAACTTGGTCTATTCTATTCTATTCTATTCTATTCTATTCTATTCTATTCTATTCTATTCTATTCTATTCTATTCTATTCTATTCCATTCCATTCCATTCCATTCCATTCCATTCCATTCCATTCTTCCAAAACTGAATCTTAGCAGGTTCTTCTTACATAGTTCTCAAATCATTACAGCAAGTTGTCATAGCTAGTCTTTGATCTCCTGAGAGGTGATGTATAGGAGAAAAGTGTATTATTGTAACGAGAACCATTCCTATATCCATGCCAACTGTGTTAACAACAAGGATGAGGTTAATACCTTTCACTTTATGAAAACATAAAAGGGTCAGTGCAAATGACTGCCCATATAAAGGCTCCCTCTTCTTTTCTGTGCTTTGAAGACTGATGTAAAAAAGTCATTGAGTACTAGGCCCCCTCTTTCATTCCATAGAGGGTCCACATCTTCCCTAGTCTTTCTTTTATCACTTAACACCTATAGAAGCTTTTTTTGTTGCCCTTGATATTCCTGACCACATTTAATTCTATCTGGACTTTAGCCTTCCTGATCTGATCTCTGGGTACTCAGTTTACTTCTCTGTATTCCTCCCAGGATACCTGTCCTTGCTTCCACCCTCTCTAGGCCTCCTTTTTGTGTCAGTGTTCAAAAGTGCCTTTTTCATCCATGCAGGCCACCTGATGTTTCTGCCTGCCTTCCTTTTTGTTGGGACACATTGCTCCTGGGCTTAGAGGAGGTAATTCTTGAATATTAGCCAGCTTTCTTGGGCCTCTATCCACTCCAGGGTTTTATTCCATGGTATTCCTCCTAGCAGATCTATGAAGAGCCCAACACCTGTTTCTCTGAAGTCCAGGGAAGTGAGCTTGATGCTTGCCTTCTATGTAGCCCTAAAGATACTGAACTCCACCATTCTGTGGTCACCACAGCCAATGCTGCCTCTAAGTTTCATATTTCTCACCAGGCCCTGCTTGTTGACGAGAATAAGGTCCAACACACCACCTCATTGGCTCATCAATCACATGGAGAAAGAAATTCAACACATTCCAGGAACCTCTTGGATTGTTTGGGCTCTGCTGTGCTGTCCCTTCAACTGATTCCGGGATGGTCAAAGTGGCTTGGAGAAGTCTAGGGAGGCCTCTCTCTGTTGCCGGGCTGTAGCCTTTCTGTGGTTCTTCTGGGATTCAGTTCTCTTGGAGCTTCATCCCTCTCTTAGTCCAGATGAAAGGCCCAGGTATAGTTGGTCTGCTAGGGCAAGTTCCTCAGCTGCAACTCCAGCAGCATTTTGCTCTTGTTGCTGTCTAGGTGAGAACAAGGCAAGTTGCCTACCTTCTCAGCTGGCTTAAATACTGTCCAAAGACAATTAATGTGCTTTGGTAATAGAGAAACCCGATAGCAGAACCTATAGGATGGGGCATATCCAAACATGGCCAGGGGCACACACAGTTCACAGGTGTGTTACAAGGTTAATTGCACATGTTACATGTTTACCTGGACCATCTGGACCCCAGGAAGTGTCCAGGTTCGCACATTCACAGATGCACAGCCAATTGTCTGGGTTATAGCATGTTTTGGGGTTTGACCTTTCAGGATATCACCATTCTGTCTTGAAGGTTAAGTGGAATGAACACCCTTGACCTGCTCAGCTGGTCACAAACTGGTGCCCTGTTGCTAGGTTACGTGTCTTTTTTTGCGTGTGTGTTTGTTTTTGATGGTCTCTACTCCTCCTTTACTGGCCAGGCCAGTTCTGAAGCAGCTGCTTGTCCAAACCCCTGGTCAAGCTGAGCAAGGTTCAACACTCTCTCTGTGCACCCTTCTACACAAATGCTAAATGTTCAACCTTTTGTTTGGCATTTTTGGAGTTTATAATGCTGACTACAAATGTTTCATGATTGAACCACAGTGCTTGGCACATTGGGATAGTCTGCAAACTATTGTATCATAGTATCAGTCAGGGTTGGAAGGGACCACAAGGATAATCTAATTCCAATCCCCTTGCCATGGGCAGGGACACCCCACACTAGATCAGGCTGGCCAGAGCCTCATCCAGCCTGGTCTTAAACACCTCCAGGGACAGTGCCCCAACCACCTCCCTGGACAACCCATTCCAGGGCTTCACCACTCTCATGGTGAAGAACTTCCTCCTCACATCCAGCCTGAATCTCCCCACCTGCAGCTTCATTCCATTCCCCCTAGTCCTATCACTATGTGATATCCTGAGAAGTTCCTCCCCAGCCCTCTTGTAGGCCCCCTTCAGATACTGGAAGGCCACAATTAGGTCACCTCGGAGCCTTCTCTTCTCCAGACTGAACAGCCCCAACTCTTTCAGTCTGTCCTCATAGGAGAGGTGCTCCAGCCCTCTGGTCATCCTCGTGGCCCTTCTCTGGACATGCTCCAGCACCTCCATATCCTTCTTGTAATAGGGGCTCGAGAACTGGATGCAGTACTCCAGGTGGGGTCTCACCAGAGCTGAGTAGAGGGGGAGAATCACCTCCCTTGACCTGCTGGCCACACTTCTCTTGATGCAGCCCAGGATCTGATTGGCTTTCTGGGCTGCAAGTGCACACTGAATTGTGTAAAAGTCTAAGATTTTTCATTTCCATACTTTCAGTTCCAAATACAATGAATATATATTTAATCTGACTTTATATAATAAGCTCACACAGACCATCATATTTACCTAGGAATACCATATATCCTTGTATGGAATCTTCAGAGTAGGAAGTATATACCTTGCTAAAAAATAAGCTACAGCTCAGCTTGCTAGGTTTTGTTAAGAGATCACTGTGTTATGCAAGGAGGTTACTCTAGATGATTATAAAAGTCCCTTGTGTACTTACAAATCTATAAGTCTAAAAATAGCAAGCAATATGCACATATATGTATGTAAATAATTTGCAATATTTTTTCCACTGTGGGAAGGAATAAAGAAATAATTACACAAAAGTGATACTTGTGATATGTAACAGATCACCAAGATACTGTGGCATTCATAAACTGTAGTGAGGATTGTGCCATATGTTCTCAGCATGGCAGTAATTAATGACTATTGTAATTATAAAACAGATAAAATGAAAAGAACAAATCAAAAGGTCTTTGAAATAACTAGTGCCTCTTTCTCATGTTAAAAGACAGATTTTATCTGAGGAAATCATACAGGGTTGTTTTGTTGGGGTTTTTTGTGTGCAGTGAGCTTGGAACATACTATGGGAATATTTGTTGCAACAGCTTCACTGTGGGGAAACTCCAGGATACGAGACTTGTGGACTAAGTTAGTATTGCAAATCCTGAGCTCAAATATGAGGGAGACAGAAACCCAGTCAGGAGTAGACCCTGAAATGAAGTTTTTCATGCCCCTATATGTGTATTTGAGATTTTGATTCTTCAGTGCATTCACAGGAGAGATATTAGTAACAAAAATGATCTTCAGCATTCACTTTTGCTTCATAATTTTCATACATGGATACATTATAGCTATTCTTGTAAATATAATTAATTTAGTATCTATGGGTATTAACAGAACACAAGTTACTGTTTTCCATCAGAGTATTTCCAGGGAAGATTTTCCCTTTTAAATTTCAGAGGTATGAAGTTGCTGTTGCTAGTGTTCAGTGACCTTGTGCAGCAGTGGCCCTGTTTTTTGGAGAGTGCAATGGATTTTCCTAATTGTGGCATATGGAGCTCCCATGACACATTGTCTGGTAACTTGATACTGTGTAGAGGCACCAAAGAATGCTGAACCTGCATCAGGAGCCTCAGAATAAGCAGGCTGGAAGTGAGGAACTGAGTGCCCATCCTGTGAAACAAAACTTTTCTTTGCCATTTACAGATGTGGTTGGACTGAGAGGCTCAAACCAGAGGAAGGGGCTGGGTGTAAAATGGTGTGGTATTTTCTTAATAGATCCCCCCCAAATAGGAAGCTTACCAATGCCTTTAGCTCTCCATTATAGCTGAAGTCAGACACTAGTACTACTATATCTACCTCCACTCTATTTACTGAGACTACCAGAAGTAGTATTGTTTTTACCAGAAAGAATGTTGTCCTTAAAATAAATAACTTAATCCCTTACTAAACCTCAAAAGAAATGGCACAAGTGAAAATAAACTTTGAAAAGAATCTATTAGAAGTAGCTTATAATCACTGTCAATGAGATTTCTAAAATGGAAGTAAAAAAACTTTTCAGAAGTTCCTCAGTGGCTTAGGATCTTGGATGGTGCCTACAACAGTGAGTTAGGAGCTGGGGTTCCTGTGCTTGAAGATGCTCAGGAGCTTCTCAGATTTAATGGCAGTCACTCAGATACTGTGGATTTGACATAAAATCAATTGTGTTTGGGTCTCATAATCACGGGCAATACGCTTTCCCAAATATTCATGTGAAGTAGCTAGGATGTGTAATCAAATTTCTCTGTAGATGACTGTCTCGTTCTTCACGTCTGTGATGGCAGGAGACACAGTTTAACCTAAAACTGGTGACTTCTGGAGGGCTGAATTTAGGTCAAGGTGAACACTACCCTGCCAGCATCTGTTCCTATGACTAAACCAATTCTGAAACAGCACACTTAGCTCCCCCGGACTGACCAATAGTTACTGATATTTGCCTACAGACAAAACATATGTACCATATGCCTCTCACACTGTCTTAGAGAAAATTCCTAGGCTTTCTCCTCAATACATAATAGATCTGTGTCTCACTTTGAGCTCTCCCAGATCCTGCACAACTTTCAGTTTATGGTTTGATGATTTTTCTCACTAAGAGAATTTCCCTCTGACTTTCAAGTTGTTATTTTTTTTTTATTTTTTTTTTTTAATGTGTATTCACACTTAATTCTTGGATTTGTTCTACTTGTTTAGGGTTCATCATCTTCTAAGTCTCTCTTTCTTGACCATTCAGAGTCAGGTGTTTTAGGTTGTTTTCTTTTGTTTCATTTCAAGCAATTTTACTTCATTAAAGCAGAAGGTTGAATTTTTCAAAAGGACCAGCCTGACCTTAATTGCCATTCCTATTTCAAATAATATATTAGATCAAAGATTGAGGTTCATCTTGCCTATCTTGTCTGTCCCCAAGTTACTCATGAAGGTCTATACTAATTGGATACACTCCTTTTATAATCAGTAAAGAAAGATGTGAACTTCTAGACAATCTAAAGATAGGTGGAATGAGTCATAAAACATTAAACACTATCTATCTTAAACAGTTATTTCAGTCTGGAAAGACTGAGAATTGTTTCTCCATTGGTTATAGAAGAAGCCTAGAAACTCAGCTAGGATAACATGAATAGATTTGAAGCGGCTAAAATTAGATGAGATGAATCACACAACATATTTGAGATCTGATTGGAAATGTGCTGTGAAACCAACAATAGAAACTTTTCCTCAATAACTTTGTTTTCATTCATTTAACTTCACATTATAGCTCTTCAAATTGCAGAAGTCTTTGGTCTTACTCTAATACATTAAGAGGGCACAGAAATTACCTCTTGTGAGACATTTACCGAATAAATGGATGCCTCTGGAACTTTCTAGGGGACAATTATTAAGACTCTTTGTTATTGTTTAGACTCTAGACATCTGAAGAAATGAGTACAAACATTAGGCCAAATGGTAAAAAAATGGCTGAGTGCAACATTGTGCTTCAGTTTAGAGGATAGAATTCTAAATTATGACTTTAAGAGTAAAGAGATTTGGTTATTTTTCATTATGAAAGCCAGTATCTGAGTACCCAGAAATTGGCAGGCTTCTTATCAGAGGAGTTCTTGGGAGTTCCTGCTGAATTAAGTGTGGATTTTAATGCATGTCCTGAAACATGCAGTTGTAAAATGTTGGATTAAAGTTTCAGAGTTTCTCAGTTCAATGGAGTAAAACTGAACGATGCATGAGGGCATGATAAGAATTCACCATGTGTGAGAGACTGAGAATAAAGATGCATGTATGCTGCTGACCAATCCCTCAATGTTTGTAAGTCACCAGATGGCCCTAGCTGGGGCAAAGCCAAGCAAGTATGTGTTTCTCACAGGGAAAAGAACTAGTGGGGTGCCTGCATGAGGTACTCATAAGAGAAATGGAATATTAAGGGCAATTCTGGTTCCCCTTGTATTAAGAAGGAAGCCAATCAGATACAGGTGCAAACGAGTCTGTTAGTATTATCAGGGAAACAAAGAAAGCAAATATGAGCAAAGATTAGGATTTGGCTTTGGTGTATCAGGAGGACTAGTGTGCATTAGAGTTTCTGAGACTGAACTTGGATTGAAAATCACACATTAAATCAAGACACAGTCACAGCTTTTCATCACAAATGCTGGTGGGAAAGCTCTTCAGCTTCAAAATAGCAATCTGATCCATTTATCAAAGTGTTCATATCACTCAAGCATCTGTGCTGACTCAGGAAGTCTCTTCTTTTCCTACCTGTTTCCTATATCCCTCTCAACTGAGCTTACATATGTGTCAGCGTTTACCCTGCTGGCCTTTTATGGTTAGCTTCCATGATTTTCTTCTCTGCCTTTTTTTGGTTGTTTGTTTGTTGTTGTTTGTTTAGTTTGTTTGGTTTTGGTTTTGTTTTCCTTAGTCTAACTTTATTTTTGGAATGCTGATCCTGTCTCACTTGGGCCATATAGATGTAATTGAATTGTAAACATTTTTGTAGACTTCTTAGTTTTATTATTTTTCCTTGTAATTAACTGCCTTCATAACTAATAATGGTTTTAAACCCAAGTCTTAAAAATGGTGAGAAACACTCTCCATCCCAGAGAAAAGGCTGAACTGCAGTTTATGAAAAGTCTGAATAGTGGGGTGAAGACAGAAATCTACAGAAACTGTCTCAGCTAGGAGCTATTAAAAGACTTTTTATCACCAGGCATGCATATCTTTTGTTTCTAGAAAGTGCTATATTGTATCCTAACAGAGCAAACATTATTTGTCAAGAATTTAGATGAGGTATCAAATAACATGTGTTACATGACTGTGACCTCTAATTTGAATTAGTGTAATTTTAGTGGTAATTAAACCGTGATAAATTAATGTAACTTGAAGAACTGAATTAGCTCTCTAGAAAATAGCTAATTTGTCTGTATTGAAAGATTTGTCATTGCATTTGCAATAATGGCTAACCCTCAAGGGTTGTTGGAGCTCTAGGGACAAACGCTACCTTCAGATGAGTGTTTCTCAGCAAAGCCTTTCCTCTCGCCAAGACAAAACTGCTGTATTGCTGCATGTCTCTCTCTCTCCCAAATCATATTTTCAAGCATGTGAATAATATCAAATGAATGTATTAAATACTTTTTGGCAGACTAACAGCAGGCCGCTTGTTGACCTTTCGCCTCATATTGATTTACCCCTCAGTCATTCTTTTTGGTGCTTTCTACTTTTCCTTCATGTCTTTTAGTTAGGAATAGAGAAACTGTCATCCCTGCTGAAAAGCACATTATTGGCACTCAGTGGTAGTGAACGTCATGTGAGCTATTTCATTCCCTTTCAGGACTTTGTTGATTCAGTATTCTCCCATGGAACAGAAACTTCTCTCTGTTCCCCACAGACACATATGCTCCTCAGTTCCTCCTTCCTCTGATAGAGAAGTTCCTAGGAGGATATCTTTAACCCAAAGAAACACAAAATTATGCTCCCAAGATGTTAAACATGCCAGAACGCTTCTTGACTTGATAGCAAGGATTTCCCTGTCTAATCAGCTGGAAGGGCTCAGCATAAAAAGAAGCATCTTGCCATATTATCTAAATATCTTAATAGGATTTGCACTTAAGTGGGTCTCTGGAGAGGACAGGTTCCTGATGCGTGAGAGTGGTGGCAATGAGATCGCCCAGCCTCCAGCCCTCACAGACAGCCTCCCACAGAAGTGATGTGACCAACCTACCCTAGGACAGTGGGGATCCTCACCTTTCCAGTGGAATACTGTCATGGGCTGGACCAGAGATAGAACCTTTTCCTTGCCTGTTCAAAGCACCAGAGAATCTGGGGAAAAGAACACAAAGTCCCGTCTTACCTGTTAAATTAGCAGTCTCTCTGTTCTCTTCCTGGCAGTAGTAAGATTTATTAAACAGGTAAAAATAACTGTTGTGATAATAAAAAATCCTCCATAGTCACCCTACAAAAGCCCTTTGAAAATGTACTTTAGTTGGCTGCCCAACTCTGCCTTTTAACTGCTGGTATACGTAAAGAACATACTTATCAAAGGGGACTTGTCTTTTTATTATCATTGCTAGCTCCAATGTCCTACTGGCATTCTGCTTTGGACAGTGATATTTTGAACAGATCAAACCAATCTCTGGTTTCATAACACAGGAAAAACTCCACTCTCATATGTATTCAATTATATTCCTATCTGCTCTCTATCCTCAGATACGCTCTGCAAAAACAATTGCCTGTCTAGAATGAGTGGCCTGTTTACACAGTCAGTAGTGTGCAGGAAAGGTGTTGATGTACCTCTGAAGGAAAAGTTATGCATTGACCAGAATAGACAAAAATAAATGTAGAAGAAGGTGTTAAACTTTAAACGTGATTTTATATGGATATCACAAAACTGAGGTGTATAAAGAAATTCAAATTGCAGTCCTTTTTTATTTGAAATGCATATATTCAAACCTGAGGTGATTTTGTTTTAAAGCTGTCATAATTATGCTTTGTTTGACAAACCCGAACTGATTATGATTTATAAACTTGAGAAATTCGGACTAACGCATTTCTGAAAGCTCTCATTTATTAGAGAGGAGGAACACTGGAAACCCCGGAGTGAATGAATCCACCCTGCTGGCCATGCTTTCTTTTCAGAGAGATAAAAGTCTTAAGGCTTGTATTATTTTACAAAATTGTGCCAAACAAACCAATTTAATAACAGTGTACTTGCACTTAGCAAATGCCCATCTGAGAGAGTGAATCCAGGTGGCTATTTCTAGATTCATACTAGTATAATCAGAGTACAGCAGAATCTATGAACAAGCCCTAGGGGGTTTGTTGAGCTGGTGCTACAGCTGATATCTCAGGCCATTTTTTAATTAAGCCTGCTAATTATGCAGAATAATGATCTCTCCTTCCCATGCTTTTTTTTCTTTCTTTCTTTTTTTTTTCTCTTCATAATGCAAACTGCAAGAGGCCAGTCTGAGCCCCCTATCTCATGACCTATCATAGATTGTGTCTCAGAGCCCGCTAATGTGTACAGAAATCATTACTTTCAAATTAGTGTTATAGTAATTACATTGTGATTTCCTTAAAAGCCAAAACAAAAACAAGAGAAAGAAAAATGATCAAGCAAGCAAAGGATGGTACATTGTGAAGGTAATTACTCAAGTCAGCTACGTCAAGTGGTGCAGGGCACGTTAGTTATTTTATTTTGCATGCCCTCTGATTTGCATCTAATTCATCAAGACACAGGAAATATTGTTTTTGTTTAAGCATTCTGTGGTGCTAGAGTGAGCCCTGTCCTACTGCCCTTCTCTGCTGGAAGACAAAAACCTCTGATTAATAATGACAGACACTTCCAGTGAAGCAGTTTTTAAAATAGCTCTCTTCCCTCAGTCGGAGCTGGTGTAATTTCAGGGTATTTTATTTCTCCATTCACAGAGTCAGTAAGAACAGGAAGAAATATCAAGTTACGCAGCAGCCAAAGGGACAGATCTGTTTACTTCACAGAGCTAATTGATTATGCTGAGTTCAATCCAATACAGGAGCTGAATAGTTCTCGTATGGATGAAATGATACTGTCTACTGAGGATATTAAGCTTTTTAGCTTTCTGGATCAGTGTTGTTGTAAGGTCTTGCTTCAATGTACTAGAAATTCTTTTTGCTGAAGAAGAAAGCAACAAAAAAAAATGTATTTTTATATATGTGGCTAGATCTTCATACAGGAGTATTGATGTGTGTATATATATAGATAGATAGATATCTATATCCCGAAAATGCTATTCAATATTAGCAGATGAATTACTTGGACCAAAAGGCTTAACGTAGTCTACAGAGTTAAAATTTCAGTATCGTGTATCCTGTAAACTTTAAAAGTAATAATATACATTAAACTTGTGAAAAAAAAACCAAAAAGGACAAAATTATTTTTAATGCCAATCTTACCTTAATTATTGGGAAGTTTGTAAGAAGGCTTAAGTTAATTTTCAGAGCAGTTTAATTGTCTTTAATTTTGCAATTAGAAAGAAATTATCTTTCAAATAGAAATGCAGGAGATAAATTTAAAAATGGAGCAAGAACAAACTATTCCACCTCTTTTGAAATAAAGTATTTACATCTGTGCCTATTGAATCACTAGGATGAGAAGACCTCATCTGACTTCAGTCTTTAACAGTTCCAGTCTATGTTAGTCACTGAATTTCCTGCTGTAGGGGATAGAAGAACATGGGTGCCACCAAAGGCAATTCAAGATAATATGTGGTCTGAATTGCCTTCTGATGCCACAATCTCAGGTGGGATAAATCTCTCTCAGAAGGTGCTGGTGTCTCTCAGTTTTCTAAGGGATGGCAGATAATTTAGCACTAAGATCCATGAGGGGGATGTATTCATAATGAGAGTTAGAGCAGTATACTCCGAATTCACATCTTTCTGTATTAAGCTTTATTGGCATGTTGAGATGCTTTGAGCCTGACACAGGGCAATGAACAGATACTCATAGAGCACGTGGTTCATTTGGAATACTGATTCAGGCTGTTTGTTGTGATAATCAAAGTCAGGAAAGTGTATGAATGGGGAAAAGACACCTTGTTTTGTTGTTTATTCCAGTTTTAAAGTTTTGAACAACTATAGCAGTTATTCCTGAAAGTCACCTCAGAAAATTCCTATAATTGTGGAATTCCTCCTAGACTTCTGAAAAATGCAACAAGGGCATTGACTTTGCTTTTTATCTTGTTTTTTCCCCTCTCTTTATCTCCCCCCCTCCCCCCCCCCCATTCCCCCTCCACCCGCCCCATCTGTCTTTCTTTACATGGAGAAATATATAATGCCATTTTGTAAATTATATATTTAAAGTTTATAATTTTATTTCTATGTACTCCTCTGTATGCACTTTTTTCCTGATTTTACTGATGGAACTTCTGTTTTCCATCATTTAGACATGTAGTATAGATGAAAATTTGAGATGCTTGGTTTTTAGCCCTGTGATGTGCACCTTAATTAACTGTGTGTATTCCCAGTCAGACTTTCAGGCTGATATTCTCAGTGATCTAGTTTTACTGCCAGGACCAGGAGGAGAAGAATATAAAAAGGGAAAAAGTAAATTTAATGATAGCATCTGACATGCATAGAGTTTGACCTCCTCTTATGGGGTCCATTTGAAATCCAAGACTATTATCATACCACAGGAGTTAGTAATTCAGTATCACATTTTTACTGGCATTAGTGCATGTCACATGTGTACTACATTGTGTTGTGATTACTCTCCCCTCCCTGCAGACAGAGCTACATGATGCTGCATGTTTATCCTTTGTCATTTTGCCACACTGTGCATATTTAATTGGGCACACTTCCATCTTTCATGGGTTCAAGTCATGTCTTATTTGTTATCTGCACTGGAAATTATGTCAGATTTGGGGCCAAATTCCTTGGGGAGAATGAGCATAAGCAGCCCTGTGTTCTTCCCCAGAGACTTTAGCTGTGTGACAAGAGGAGCTCTGAGATGTGAGTGAGTATGAGGAGCTGATTTCAGTTGCTTAATCTTCTCAGCCTCAGGCAGGTTTCTCATCAAGAACATATCCTGGAGTTACCTTTGGCTAGTCTGCAAGCAGCTGCTTATAGACAGACAAGGACTTTCTTCTTGACCCAACAAGAAACCATGCCAGTGCAATTGGTAGTGGTTAAGCTGTGCAAGGGCCAAGGCAAGCAGGCTAAAGGACTGAAGAAAAACAAAATGTTGTCTATGTACAGACTTCTGTCCCCTATTCCTCATCCAGCAACCTTGACTGCAAGAATTTTCTTTTTGCCCAGTGTCATTGATGATAGAGGCCAAAATCCAAATTTCTCAGACTGAGACAGAAGACTGGGGTTGCTAAAACTGTCATCATGAAAATCTACCCATAACTGGTAGAGATCAGTGCTATTAATATGTTTTAAGCTTTTATTTAATTCACAAATGAATGACCTAGCAGAATTAAATTGAACAACTATCTCAAGTTCAGAACTATCTGGAATGTCTTGTGGCAGAACCAGTCTCCACAAAGCCTTGTAGCTGAATTTGTCTTGTTATCTGCCTTTGTCCTAGAGACTAATAACAGTAAATGTTTTTACATACTATATCTGTCAAAGCAGTCAAATCCAGGGATTTTTCTATACATGACAGATGAGTTCTTGTCTGGCATCCTGTTGTTCAAACATAAAACTCAGTAACCCTCAGTCTTCTGATTGCATAGCATCGGTACAGCTGCTTGAAAGGGACCGGTGAAGTGAAAATTATAATGAGACTTAATAGTTGTGTAGGAAAATCAGTGTACTGCGTTGCAATAGGGTGCTGTACTCATTTAAATCTAACCAGAAGTACTCATTGGATGGCTGTCATTTTCCTGTCTTCTGAAACATGCCATTAGTGAAATGTCACTTTGTGTTAAGATCATCAGTGGCCTTTGCTATGTACATTCTTCCATGTTTCTGCACAAAGATAGTGAAGCACACCGGAGTCTTAGCTCTAGAGATCGATTTCTCTTCATGTCTGATATTAACTTACATCACCAGGGCCAGGGTGGGTGTGAAAGAGGTGGGCAGAAATGGTGTTTATTCACTGAACCTTGAGGTAGAACTTTAGCAAATGCCTGAGCTGCTTTGAGTTGCTGAAATGACTGCAGTTTTGGTACCTTTTTAGGGTTTGCAATGATAAGAGCAGATCTCTAAGGAGTTGAATGTCTGAGTGATCTAAAACCAGGGCAGTCAAGCTGAAGAAGATGTGTGCACTAACCTGTTTGCACTGAATAGTCTCCATAAATAATTTACAACTATGACTGCTAGCTATTATTACAAAAATACTGGATTGCATTTTGACACATGCAGCCAGCTTGTAAGTCAATAGATACATTTCACCTAGAGCATGCAGACCACAGTTTCAGCCACCCATCCATGTGTGTTTTACAACAATACAATCTACCATTCCAAAACAAGACTGAGAAGACCTTTCAAAATGCATTTAAAAAGTCATAACAGTGATCACACTGTTAGATCTTTCATTTTATTGGTGCATAATAGGGTTCTGTCCCTTCCCTGCCCACAGCTTTCACTTTTAAACACTTGTGATGATTTATTTAAGGGTCCTATGCTGTGGGCAGTGCTGTGGATTCACTCAGAACCTACTGTAAGATTTCAGTATATAAAAAAAAAAAGCATGTCTGACATTTCCTTTACTATATTTTCCTTGGAGACTTGTTCGAGTCACCAAGAAAGTGCTTCATTATAGCTTGATTTAACCAGAAATGGTGGCAGTGTGGTTTGCCTCAGTCCTAGACATTAGCAGGGCAGGAGAAATAGCAAAAAAAGTACAGTTTCCTATAACAATAAAGTGAAAATATGCATAGCAGTGTAACAATTAGCCTAATAAAAATCTCCAATGCCTTAGGTGAGTAAACCTACTTAATTTGAACTTGGGTTTGTAAAGAAAACTGTCTTCCTTAGACCTTATTTTTAACAAGAGCCATGTATTATACTTTTAATTTTATGGATTATACTTTTATGTGTTATATATATTTTATGTATTATACTTTATTACCCCTGTACTCAGCACTGGTTAGGCCACACCTTGAGTTCTGTGTCCAGTCCTGGGCCACTCAGTTTAAGAAGGACATCGAGACACTTGAACGTATCCAGAGAAGGGCAACGAGGCTGGGGAGAGGCCTTGAGCACAAGCCCTATGAGGAGAGATGAAAGGAGCTGGGATTGTTTAGCCTGGAGAAGAGAAGGATCAGGGGAGACCTTATTGCTCTCTACAACTACCTGAAGGGTGGTTGTAGCCAGGTGGGGGTTGGACTCTTCTCCCAGGCAACCAGCACCAGAACAAGAGGACACAGTCTCAAGCTGTGCCAGGGGAAGTTTAGGCTTGAGGTGAGGAGAAAGTTCGTCACAGAGAGAGTTGTTAGCCATTGGAATGGACTGCCCAGGAAGGTGGTGGAGTCACCATCCCTGGAGGTGTTCAAGAGGGGATTGGATGTGGCACTTGGTGCCATGATTTAGTAGTCATGAGGTGTTGGGTGACAGGTTGGACTTGATGATCTTTGAGGTCTTTTCCAACCTTATTGATTCTATGATTCTAAAAATATCAAAACTGCAATTTTTAAAATATATTTTCATATTAAATCAAGGTCACATGCACTTATATTTGAAAAGTATTTTCATTATGGAAACTCAGGATAGAAATATGAAAATATGAAAAAAAACCCCAACCTACTAAAATACAAATCTTGGTGCAGCAACATTGCAACAGGAAATATGTTTTTCTCTGTAAAAGGCTAGAGAAGAATCGAAGAGTGGGCTTTCTGAGACTGTTGTGATCACATATTGATTAGAACCTGAGTGAGAATAGTGATTATCTAAAGATTCAATCTGATAAGCTGGCTACTTGTGTTTGATACCTCAGTCATTAATTCAGTTCCCAGTTCTCACACACCAGAAGTTTTCCATTAATAAACGGCTTTTTATTTTTTTCCTTATTATCTCTCTATGCCTAATGTGTCATGCATGTAGTTACACAAGAAAACAGAGCAGGAAGAGCCTGAGAGGGTGAAACGGAAGAAATAATGGTGGTGGGAAGAGAAAGCTAGAAGATGAGATGCTCCCATTTTACTGTGTTTATGTGTTGAATAAAGGAGTGATTCATACAACAAGTGGTCAAAAGTTGCTAGATAGACTTTTAGCTGAGTACTAGCCACAATGAGTAGATTTTAAACAGTAGATCACAAGTTCACCAATTCAAGTTCTTCTCTTCATGCCAACCACCTCTGTTATTCCAAGCATACATCCATTATGGGTTAACCCTACCACTGATTTTGGTTCATTGCTTTGCTGGCTTCTGTTTAAACAGGTTAGGAAACAGATGCTTGAGGGACAAGATCCAGCTCTCAGATTATGACACCTAAATTAGGGTTTAAAATGTAGATATCTATGTGCCTGTCTAGTTATCAAAGTTCTAACTGAACTCAGTAGCAATTTATTTAACACAGTTAATGGAGTTTGAGAAGCTCTTCAGCTCATCCAAAGTAAATGTAAACTTACATAAAATTGGCTGAACAGCTCAGTAAGGGTATTAAATCATCAAAATACAGATGTCTACTGCTTTTACAAATGCTATAGCACACCTCTCTTTGCCTTCAGATGACTTTCCAGATTATGTGTTTCTCATGTAGGTCCTGTTCAATATGTGCCAACTTCAGGTAGTTATTTCAGATACTCAAGTGCATCTAAAATAGTAATCACAGAATCAAAGAATGTTAGGGGTTGGAAGGGATCTCTGGGAATCATCGAGTCCAGCCCCTGTGCCAGAGCAGGATCACCTAGAGCTGGCCACACAGGAATGTGTGTTTTGTCACCCTCACAGTGAAAAAAAATTTCCTTATGTTCACACAAAACCTCCTATGCTTGCACCCATTGCCTCTTGCTCTGTCATTGGATATCACTGAATAGAGCCTGGTTTCATCCTCCTGACACTTGTCCTTCACATATTTATAAACATTAATGAGGTCACCTCTCAGTCTCCTCTTCTCCAAGCTAAAGAGCCCCAGCTCTCTCAGCCTTTCTCCATAAAGGAGATGTTCCACTTCCTTAATCATCTTCATGGCTCTGTGCTGGACTCTTTCAAGCAGTTCCCTGTCCTTCTTGAACTGAGGGGCCCAGAACTAGACACAATATTCCAGATGTGGCCTCACCATGGCAGAATAGAGAGGAAGGAGAACGCCTCTCAACCTATAAATCACACCTCTTCTAATACACCCCAGAATGGCATTGGCCTTCTTGGTCACAATGGCACATTTCTGGCTCATGGTCATCCTCCTGCCCACCAGGACCCTCAGGTCCCTCGTCTCTGTGCTTCTCTCCAACAGGTTAGTCCCCAACCTATACTGGTACATGGGGTTGTTCTTTCCCAGATGCAAGACTCTACACTTGTCCTTGTTGTATTTCACTAAATTTCTCCCTGTCCAACTCTCCAGCCTGTCTAGGTCCCTCTGAATGTCAGCACAGGCTTCAGGTGTGTCAGCCACTCCTCCCAGTTTTGTGTCATCAGCACATGTTGCATTTGTGTTTGAGCAGCTGAATTGAAATACCTGCACACATCCACCCCTACGTGTAAACATTCACATTTTCATTGTCATTTGGTAAGGTACATTGAACAATAAGTATCTTTTTCCTTAAAATTAACTTCACTTTCTTCTGGAAATTAGCTTTTCCAGTCTTTCACAGCCTGTAAACAGCTACAAGCTAATATTTTAAGGTACCTAATGGAAATCTGGGAAAATGTTATTGCTATTAACTGGAGTCCCCCTTATCAAAGCTAAAAAATACCGGTGGAGTTTATTGACCTATATCTTGACAGTGTCCTCCTGTATTACAGCCCTCTGCTTTGTGCTGTCTCCCCTCTACTCAGCTGCCCAACCTTAGAGAAATTTGAGGCCTCTATACTGCTGCCAAAGTGATTCAAAAATTGTGAAATGTTAGCACAGACAGACAAAGGGCAGATGTAAATGTACAGTATGTGCCCATGAGTTTTGTTGCCTTAGGGACCCAACAGATTTCTTGCTAGTTTGGGTCAACAGGAAAAGTTCTTTCCTAGTTCATAATGGAATGCCAATCCAATTCATGGTATCATGAAGCATATCGTTCCATGGAATAATACCTAGCTGGGGCCAAGAGGTTTCTGAAGACTCTGTTCAGCCATGCTGGCTGTCTCGAAATACCTCCCTTTCTCCATGTACCTTAGCATAGCTTATAGAAGGATCTGTTCCATGGTTTTGTCAGGGACAGTGGTGACAGGTTGGTAGTTCCCAGGGTCCTTCTTCTATCCTTTTCAAAAATAGGTATAATGCTTCTCTTCTACCAGTCACCAGGGACTTCACCTGACTGCCAGGATTTTTCAAATGTCATGGACAGTGGCTTGGCAACTGCATCAGCCAATTCCCTTAGGATTCAGGTCTGCATCTCTACAGTTCCCATAGCCTTGTATATGTTCAGGTTCCTCAGGTGGTCACAAATCTTGTCTTCACTTACTGTGGGAGGGGATTTGCCCCCTGGTTCCCATCATGTGGTTCATTCAGTTTGGGAGGTGTTAGGAGAGAGGTTGGCATTGAAGACCAAGGCAAAAAGTTGTTGAGAATCTAAGCCTTCTACTTTTCAGGGTGTGTAAATTTTCTTTAACTTTCCTTTTCTGGTTGACACACCTTAACAAGCCCTTCTCATTATTCTTCACATCCCCTGCCAAGTTCAGCTCCGGCTGTGCCCTGGTCTTCCTGACCTCATTCCTACACAACCAGGCACCATCCCTATACTCCTCCCAAGACACCTGCCCCTGCTTGAACTGCCTGTGCAATTTCTTCTTGCCTTTTGGGTTGAACAGGCGGTCTTGACTCAGCCATGCTGGTCTCTTCCCTTCCTTGTTTCATTTCTTGCACTCTTTGTTTCATTTCTTGCACTCTTTGTTTAATTTCTTACACAATCCAATCATGCTTGTGTGCCTAAGTGACCATAAGACCATGTGGTGGTTTTAGGCTATGTGTTTAAAATTTAGTTGCATGTATGAAAAATATCTGAAGTCCTTAACCTTGCTCATGAACTCCAAGCCTGGTGCACTCTACTAGCTGCACAGAGGTGAGACTAAACTATTATAATTCTTCTCGGCTGCTCAGCAGAGAGAAGTATAACAAGAACAGGATCTGCCACAGGAGATTACAATGTAAAGGTAGAATTTACTCTATCCTCTTGGTCATATAGAAACTTCCTTTCTACACTGGCATGTGGCAGCATTTTGTTATTCTCACAAGTAAATGCATCTAAGATTTCCTTAAGAGTGTATGGAATTGTAAGGAAGAGTAATTTAAAGTAGCTAATACATTCTACTCCTAAACTTGGGTCACAAAAAAAAACCCATAAAATTATTGAATTGGAAAGGACCTTTAAAGGTCATCTAGTCCAACTACCCTTCAATGAGCAGGGACATTTTTAACTAGACCACATTGCTCATGTCTTTGTCTTTTCTTGAGATGAACAACTATATTTGATAAATAATTGGAAAAAAAAACAAAGCATAAAGAACAGTAAATTGATGTGACCAAGGAACAAACATCTTTGTCTGTCTTAAAACTGTACTTCCACCACCCACAACCTGGCCAGAGACTTTAGAATATTTGAATTTGAGTTATGTGAATCCTAAGAGCATCAATTTTCAAAGCTGAAGAGGGAATTTTATAAGAGAAAAGTTTCAGGAACCAATGCTTTTACAATTTTATTATTTTCTTTAAAGCTGGATTTCTGAAGTAGCTCTGGTTGCTTATCAATTCCCAATCAAAACAATATTGCTTGGCTTGAGTAAACTTGCACAGTGCTGTGAAGAGATTCTTCAGTCTCTCATTTGCTTTTGGTTTTTGAGTCAGCTTTTTCAAGCCCAGTCTTCAGCACAGGCAGGTTGGAAGAGGTTCAATAGTCTATAATAATCAGGAAATCATTCAGGTTCCTTGATTCTCTCTGAGTGGCATAACAAGGCTCTGTAGCTGGCAGAGATCCAACCTTAATTGGCATAAGAACAGATCACAGACAAGGCCGTGGTCATCCATAGGCATACATGATGGATAACTGCTAGTGCAGCATTTTCAGCCATCAGTCTTTAGAGGAAAAAGACTGTGATAGCTGAATAAAGCATGTCTTGCATCAGCAAAAATAACCACATAGTAAGAACAGAAAGAATGATTCACTTTCAGTATCTGAGAGCTTTTTTTTCCTGGTTTCTGATTAACTTTACCATAGTTTAAACTCAGTCCAGTCCATGAATAATAAAATGAATATAACTATTTAAAATGTTTTTTTTGAGATACTATGTGAAGGGAAAAAACCTCTTACTCTATATATTACTATTGATACATGATAGAGAACTTAATGATAAAGTTTTACTATATTTCATAGAGAGTACCTCCCCAAATCATTAGCCTTTATAAAGCAATTTCTCTCCCAAAAGTCTTTTATTTTCATTTCTGTTTTTAGTTATAGTCCTCATTTTAACTTCAATGTATGTGATCCCTGAGACTAAAACACAAAGGGATTTTTTTTTCTCTTTAAAGCTGTTTTTTTAACTCTTCCATTTCCATCCATCAAAAAATACCACACGACTGACTGTTCTGTGGTTGACTTAGAAGACACAACATACGTGTGTGAATTCCAGTGCCTTGTCAGAGAGGAGTAATTGCTAAAAGTTATAAGGAACAAACCCCTATTTTAAACTATATGTATTCTAATACCTTATTTTGGTTGCTCTGGCACAATCAAAATATACATTAAAGTCTATTTTGTGTACCACAGAAATACAAAAATAGATGCTTTGCTGTTTGAAGATGGCCATCCACTGATGTTCACTTCTGCCAGCACACCATATATACCTACATCAGTGACCTAAATGGTTTTCCTTTATTGTATCGTCATTACTACTATTATTCTTCAGTGAACTGACAACATCTCTTGGGAGATGTTATAGTATCTGCTTGTCAAGAGGTGGCAGGACACAAAGATAATTTTCATGTTATTACTGTCATGAGATACAGACACTGAGAAAGACACACAATAAAAAAGGTTAGCTAGAGAAGCTTTTTTGTCCAGATTAGGGTCAGAGCTGCTTTCACTCTTACACTACAAAAGCTTTGGTATATGGAACAGGAAAATCTTACATAGGTGTGATGGCATTTTATAGATTATTGTGCCTTTCCAGACCAAGTTTCTAAAACTCTTTGATCAAATGTAGTTGTTTGTTTGTTTGTGTGTCCTAAAATTGTTATTATTTGTTTGGGTTTTAAAAATTATTTATACAGGGTCCTGATTCTGTACTACTTCTAATAGCAGGACATGCATTCAAATGAATGGTGTCAACTCTAAAGGCTGTAGAGCAGACATGATTTCACAGAAGAAAATGCTTCCAGAGCTGAAAAGCACATTGACCTGACCATTATTTATGTAGTATACTCTCAAATCCTTGTCACTGTGCGGTCGTGTTCCATGTGTAAGAACTTTTGAAAACCTTAAGAGCATTCTGTTCAGCTCAGCTCTGGGGTCCAGTTAGAGTAGAGTTTGACTTGGTAGTTGAAGTGATTAAATTATTTTTGCCTATGAAAGGGAAGATCGCTTTGTCCCATCCTCCACCATCAGCCACAGGTTCTTCTTCTCTCCCTGTCTTTGATATCTGGCTTCAATGGGAGTCAATTCAGGAGGCTGACCCACTGTGTTGATCTTTAGGTGTGACCACTCCTATCTCCTCCTATCACTCCTATCTCTGGAAATCCTTCCCTACTCTGACTGTTCCAGGAATCCAAGGTAAGGAGAAGATGTGATAAGCTCAGATATAATGCCTGCATTATATATCCAAAAGATGAATGATTTTATTTCTGCCCTTTTATAAACAACTGGAGAATTATTACAAATTATTTTGATTACATACCTACCTTGGCAAAATCCTACTTGGGCTTAAAAAGTCAAAGAGAAAATTAATGTTACATCCTGGTGGGCTGGGAATTGCTAGTACTGCCAACTACATGGAAGAGGTTTTCAAATAAACATTTTCTTACCAATTATAAAAGAAAGCTATGGTAAAACATTCAAAAAGAGAGGAAAGGTCTGTTTACAGATAGTTGGCACTTACTAAAAGTATCTAATAGCAAAAAAAAAAAGAGGTAAGGGATATGAGAGTGGCATCTGGAGTATTTATAGGAAATAGTAACAGGGAATCTGATCAACAGGGGGAGAACTAAGAAGGGTAAAGCCCAAGGATTTACAACATTTCAGCCATCTTCTTGGTACTACTATTTCTTTAAGGGAATCATACAGGGAAGAGTGGAAGAGCAATTCAAGAACTTTCAACATTAATTTGTACATTGAACATCCTATGACTATGTAGGCAAGAAATGAAAGACTATGGTAGCTGGAGAGAAAGAAACAGAATACAAAAATGATTTTCAGCCTAGTTTCCCAAGGACAGTAGGTGAACACTCTGTCTTTCTGTGCTATCTAACATTTTTGGTGAATTTTAATCAAAGTTTAAATTGACGACTACTTTCTTGAATATCTGTCTCTCAAAGTCAAGAGTCAAATTCCTAAAGGAGCTGTCTTTTTTCCCTTGGATGTTTACAGAGCCTCTAGTTCTCAGATGTGAAGCTTATGAGAAACTTATGATGGGACATCGCAAAGGGACAAGCCCCAAAACATGCCCTAACCCAGACAATGGGCTAAACACCAGTGAATGTGAAAACATTTCCTGGGGTCCAGCTGGTCCAGATAAATGTGTAGCATGTGTAATTAACCTTGTAACACACCTGTGAACTGTGTGTGCCCCTAGCCATGTTTGGATATGCCCCATTCTATAGGTTCAGCTATCAGGTTTCTCTGTTACCAATGGGCATTTAAATTGTCTTGGGACAGTATTTAAACCAGCCGAGAAGGTAGGCAATTTGTCTTGTTCTCACTCAGAAAGCAACAAGAGCCAAATGCTGCTGGATTTGCAGCTGAAGATCCTGCCCTAGCAGGCAAATTACACCTGGGCTTTGCACCTGGACCAAGGCAACCAACACTCCCAGAGCCCTGTGTCAGAGGCAGAAAGGGGAAAAGCTCTGAGAGAACCAAATTGCAGAAGAGCCATGGAAAGACTACAGCCCAGCGACAGAATGCACAAGAGAGAGAGGCCCCTAAGCCCTTTCTGAGCCAAGGAAAAGCTCCAGACTGTGAACTGGGCATGAAAAGAGAGAGGGCCCTTAGCCCTCTGTGAGCAAAGACCCATGTGATTTATAGTTACAGCATCTGGAAGATACCGGATAGAGTCCCTGGCTCATCTCCTACAGAATCCCCCTTGTGAGAAACTGCAGATTGTGGCACCTTTCTTTCCAATTTAAATTGCTGTATTGGAAAATCTTAGATTTGTGCTTAAATTGTTTAACTGTCTTCATATTTGGAGTGTAATACCCACAACTGAATAACAGAACCTGTAAATATACTTGGTCAATAAGCTGGTGTTTGAAGATACCACTGCCAGAAATAGTCAATATAAAATATATAAATATATATTTTATTACAGCAATGAGTTAAAAAGAGGGTGAAAGTAGAAGAAGAAGAATTATGAGAGAAGATGAAGATGAGTTACAAACAATAAGGAGGTTAAAATAGGAAAGGAAATTGGAATAATTTTGCCTGCTGCTGAAGTGAGAACAAGGACAAAGCAGTGTGAGAGATGACTGGGAACAGGGAAAATGTGGCACAACTCTGATAGTCTCTAAAAGGGTTAATATGACCCATGCAAAAGTGATAGATTTGTACAGTAGAGGTGACCTTTTGTGAGCATATGGCACAGTCCAAGGAGATCTGCTTTGAAAGATGGTGAATCAGACAGAGAAAAAACCCCAATGCATTGATAAAAACTCTACATGGTATTGTGGTTTTTATCTATACCGATTCAGTAGCATGGGAGCAGGAGTGCAGGAAGTGAATATTAGGTAAGATGTATACTATAAGGAGTTTGCCTTGTGAAAATGAAAACACTTCGGTTACTTTTTTGAAAGAGACTGTAGAATTTCATAGAAAACTGTATTCTTCTACAGAATTTTGCTGGACATTACATATGAACATTACATATGACATTACATATGAACTATAAAAAAGCATAGTATTTTCTGTTTCTATGTAAGAGTTCCTGTAGGATCCATTTAGTCTAATCCTAAATTCCATAGGGTTTTTCCATGAAAGACCACCAACACATCTTTAGCACAGACGCACATGCAAACATTGCATTTATTTCTGCTCTCAGCTGGGCTACTCTCTTAGGTCTGTTACATGAAATGTTATTCTGTGTGTCACTTACTTATATTGTTCACTGCATGATCTGTTATCAGCTTCCATGAAATGTAGCCTAGTTGCATGAACTTGCCAAATTCTGGCTCAAACTATAATATATATCATTATTTACTCCCCTCAGAAATGGATTTAAAATGGAGGAGTCAGGGGTATAATAAAATAAGTGACAGAAAGAAATGTATTCTTTTTAATGAGGAGATCAACAGCAAATTGCTTCTTGGATATTTTTGTCAGAATAACAATTCTTTTTTTCACCTCTTCTCTAAATAGACCTATCTAAGGCGGTGTCCCTGATACATAAGAAGATGTAAGTGAGGTTTATTCTATTGACTTTGTAAAACAATTCTTAATATTGCTTATAAAATTCTGCCAGAAAGTGCTCATTTTAATCATCAGTCAGCATTTTTATTATATTATAATCCTTAATTGATTGACGTTTAATCACAGTCTTTGTATTTTACTATCCCCTGTCTCATAAGAGGCAATTTTCTCTTTACTGTAGTTTAACAGCTGATGAAAAAGATTTAAGGAAACCTATAAACTTAAGATTGGTTAATGGTCTCTTATAAAAGAATATTACACTTCTAGGATCCATTGCACAGATGTGATACTCAATTGTAGAAATGTGCATGGGGTTTATTAAATTACAGCACAAATCTTCAGTCTTCTGAATTATTGTTCATGTTGGTATTGTTAGGCAAATGGGGAGACACATTATTGCTTCCAGTTGTTCGAATTACTGTGGTGTAATACAGTCAGAGACAGCTGGCACATTGCTCTAGGCAAATGCACAGCTAGAGCAGCTGCAGAGTTCTGGGCCCCAAGCGAAGGTCCAGCACCGCTGAGTCAGTACTGGGTGGCTCATCAAAAGATGTCCAAAAATTAAACAAAAAAGTTGCTTTTTCTTTGAGCTAGTGTGCTGAATTTTATGCTGCTAATTAACATAGCCTTTTCTGTTTTGTATGGAAACCAGTGGGCAAGCAAAAGCAACAGCAAAACCATATATATTAGTTGTATTGCAGAGGGTAAACTGCGGATATTGTTGGCTTTATTTATCAAGGCACAGAAGAAGATGAGAAGCTCTCAGCTGTGGTGTGGAGGGTTAATGTTCTCACACATTTTGAGTTCTACTGAAAGGTAGTTAAAAATTAATATACAAGTGTAGATTGCATCTGACCATGTGAGAATGTTGTGTAAAAATCTAAGGGTTTATAATTTAGGTCATAGTCATTAGATTGTTAGATAATACACCCATTCTTTTTGGCTTTAAAGATCACAAGAAATCACTCAAATAACTAAAATCATCCTCTTTGAATTCTTGCATGGCCCAGCCTGCTGTATTTCATTCAACACATTCAAATTCCAGCCCAGTAACTTTGATTAAACATAACTTCCAGGAGGGCAATGAAGACTTCTATTATTCCATAATTTCACATGTCCCTTAGTAATTTCTTAAAATAGTTGCTGTTAAAAATATTAATATTATTCTACTTTGAACTGCTGTCAACTCCAACTTTTGTATCTCATTGTGGAATGAAAAGAGCTACAGGGAGCTTTGAGAGTTTTGTTCATCTTTAAGCTACTAACAGGAGTGATTTTTTTTATATTTATCTTTTTTTTTTTTTTTTCTAAGAGAGGCAACCCCTTAACTTTAAAGGCAGATAAGAAAACAACTGCTATCAGAGCCATTTAGAGTGCTGGAACAGAAGCAGCACCTCAGAGCCTTCAATTGTTAACCCAGAATTTCTTCTGCTAAACCACAAATGGGAGCTGGAAGAGGCCTAAGCCTTACCTGCGCTCTCTAAAGCAACACGAACATGCTTTAATTAATGAAGTTCTTGCTTTAATTTTAGCCCATATCTGTTCCTGTAAGATAGTTATTATTAAAGGATTGTATAAATGCTCATATTATTAATTTTAAACTAGTGTGCGTCTTGTTAGTCATTTGGCTACTTTGCTGTTCTCCATAATTTCATTTAGAAGCACAAGATATTTGATTATTTTTCTGCTTAATTTGGATTATTATGTGAACAAACATCTAGAATGGCAGATTGGGAAAAAAAGGAGCTGCCAACAAAATCTAGCCAAATCAGATAAGATGTAGATGACAATGTGCACTCGAGAAAGGACAAAGAAATATTAGAAGCTTTATGAGAGCTCCATGTGCTCTTGCATCCATTTAGGATCAAAATGTAAGTGAGTGGTTGGATCCTCCACCAATTTCTGACAATCAGTGTATAGCAAACTTGCTAGTCCTTTTTGTCAGCTGCATCTATCTGGGACATCAGAACTTTTTGTCGTGACTGATACTCTTGAGACTATTATCTGTACTTTGTATGCACCGAGAGCCTTTTGCTGCCAACTGGTTTACACTGTGTTATACTCTAAAGCCAAAAAGCTGGGAGAGCTTCAGAGACAGCTAGCTTTCTGTGTAGGGCTCCTACTGAAAAAAATGCTATATCAGCACCCTGGAGTTTCCCAGACACCCACTGGCCTTTCTAGCTCAGCATGTTTGCCAAGAATTGCCACTCTTCTAGAATCTGAAACTAGCTTGAATATTAATTAAATGGGTGGGGTGTGCGGCGGGGTGTTGGTGTGTATTAGGGTTGTTATCTCTGCTCAGTGATTGATTCCACAATGGAGGGGTAATTGGGTGCTTTCTGAGGGGTCACTGGGATTCTAAAGCTTAATCTCCCTTTTTTTAGCACAAAATAGATTTACACAGTTGTGTCTAAATGACACCTCTTTAATAGCATTATTCAACAGAGCTGAAGGGGTGTTTCCCACAATGATAAGAGGTTGAAAAGGAGGCTGTAGGATGTTACTTGGCTGAGTTCCTGATGGTATAAATATTTTCATTCTTCTGGGATTTTACTGTATTATTAATGATATGTGAGGGAATTTAGAGCCTTAGACAGGCATCTTTTCAATTCTTTTAATCCAAATGAATTAATTGTGGGTACCCTTAGAAAACCAACTCAGCTTACTACACACTTACATGTTGCAAAAGCTTTTGACTGGTTCTCATTCAAATCTTTCCAAACTATACATTTTTCCCTTAATGTCCACAGGAAATCTGGAATTGTGAGTAAAAATAAGGCTAAGTGGGGCACTCTCTTCTCTATATTTCAGACTGTAAAGCCAAGGCAGGAATTGGGTCTTTTGCAATCTTCTAGATCAATAGGTCATCAGATAATCATCACTTGGGATCATACAGTATTATCCCGTTATTGGTGTTTTATATACTCAAGTCATGATTGCAGTGAATATCCATATCCATTTACTGCAGAGCAAATGTGAGCAGCTCTAAAATGTTGCTGAAGCAAACCTGCAGAGCTCATTCGCGTGAATCTTCACAACCACCCCTTGTCCCTACGCTCTATTCCCTACCCTGCAACAAAACATTCAACTCTCTGTGAACAAAGATAAAGAGCCAGAGCAGTTCAGTTGGCGTTTGGCATGCGTGCTATTCAGCAGGTGTGTGCTAAATTGCATTAGACTTAACACTAGGAATCGGATCGCTAATTGGGCGCCAATGTGAAGAATTTTTCTCATTTGGGACTTGAATTGCAACACTTACATCCCTTTAGGCAAGACATCACAACCTTCCTATCCCAAAGCAACAGCGCTACCGCTTGAGCTAAAGGAGAATCTCCATCAGCTAACAGTCGTAACACTTACTGTATATCCTGTTTCTATGCTGCAAGCCACAGTAAGGAAAAATCATTATAATCCTTTAGTGATTTATAACCATTGTGATTTTAGAGTTCTAATTTTTTCTTAACTTTTCATTAATTTTATTTCTGTATAAGATAGCTTTTGGTTTTTTTCAAACATGCAAAAAGTACATTGGTGCTCAAAATTCAGCCAGAAAAGGTTTTAACTTTTCAGGGAGGCTGGAGAAATTATGTTCAATATTTTTCTCTCCCCTCATTTCTTAGCTCATTCCTACTAGTTCAAAATGAATTATTTTCTCACTGTCCTTCTTTTACAAGACACAAAACACTCTAAAAGGAACCTAATGCTACATTTATAAAAACTGATAAATAGTAGTCTTTTTTCCCTCTCTGAAAAACAGGGCCTGAGAGACCTAGGCAAAGTAGCTAGGTCCAAGTAGAAGTATTCAGCCCCTGATGTGATTCAGCTGCCTGATGTGAAGAACACAGCTCATCTGTTGCACCTCAGCTGCGAGAAGTAGATGGTTATAGATTTCTTCTGCCTGCTGAGAGTTAAAGAGCCCCAGATTCAAATCACATAGAATCATAGAATGATAGGGATTTGAAGAGACCTCTGGAGATCAAGTCCAACCCCCCCTGCTAAAGCAGGGTCACCTAGAGCAGAGGTGTTTCTCGAGTACTTCATGATCTGTGGACAACAGAAGTTCATACATGCATATTATTAAACTTATCCATATTTCTGTTCAATCACAGTACTAGACATAACATTTCACTTTTCACATAGGCTGCTGATATTGTTATAGACACTTCATACAGTTAAAGGCAATTCATCATGTGGAACTGCCTCCATACCCCTATACCACTTTCTCTAAAATGACTTGATTCATATTAAATTAATGTCTTTTTTGCTAGGTAAGGTTTTTTTTCCTCTCTCTTTAGATACTTCTGTAATATGAATTACAGGGTACTGTGCTTATGTTAGCCAGAATATAAGAGAAGCTTCAGCAGAAGAGTACTTATTTATTTAAGGAATTGAGCATATTCCTAATTTAAAATGTTCCAGGAAGATCTCAAGCATGAATGCAAGTGCTCTTGCATTCAACTATAGGTTGAAAGCTTAGAAAGCAGCAGGGATAGATAATTTTATGATAATTGACTATTTCCTCATCAATTAAAATTTGCATTCAAAATATTTCCTTCTTTCCATCACTAGAAATTCTTCTTGCTCTTTAAACACCTCCAGATCTAATTCTTAAGTAGTCCTACTAGTCAGTACTAATAGTTGAAGTTTTAGAATTATCCTATATAGAATGATTGTTTCCATTTCCTTCTCTTTCCAATTCAAATGGACAGATAGAATTTAAATAATTTCCTAGGAAATAAGACACTGAGGAAAATGTAATCTGAAATGCTGTGGAATTATATAATTTGACAGTAAAAATTACAGAGATCAAAATGAAGGGATTTTGGTCTATTGAAGGGAGTGCTTTAGTTAGCCCACTTCCTTCCTGGAAGGGTTTTGGGGTAGGTGGGAGGGGGTTGAGGGTATTTTGGTCTCAGACAAGTAGTTCTCTATGGTAGAAAACTCTTTGGTCAAAGGTGATTTTTTTCATATTAATAGTTCTAACTACATTGCCCAGGATGAGTGCACAGAATAAGTGCACAGAACCAGAGCACAGGTGTCTTTCAAAGCTAAACACAATTTCACCTGCCCCAGACACTACTCCCCTTCTAATCTATTTCTACACTTTCAGAGAATTTCAGGCGAGTTTACTTGTCACTTGGTGGCAGCCAAAACTTGACACCTGTTCCAGAGAAGAAAATCAGAAGATACTTGGCTACAATAATATATGGGTGGTAGTTTTCCCTACTAGTGACTGCAAAGTCCTTCACAGAAACTTCTCTAGCTCTGAATGCCCAGCCATTCTTCCTTGCAACCCATTCATCATCAAACACCGTTGCACAAACAGAACATAGAGTCATTCTCTGAATACATCATTTATCCCACTCATTATTGATGAGCTAAAGGTTATCAATAACTCAAAGAAATACAATAAATCATTTGTCTTTTGTCAGGCTATTATATATTCTTTGTATGCTGTGTAGTTAAAAGTAACTTCTGAGTCTTACTAGCCGTGATTTAACCTTTTGTCATAGCAGAGTTACTTATAATGAAATGAAACAAAAGACTACAAACAACCCACCTCTGGTCTAGTCATGTCAGTCTTCAGAAAAAAAAATAGGTAAGCCCACAATGGCTTTTAGTTTAAAAATAAATAATAAATAAATTATGAACTCCAATCTTTGCCAGACTAATAAACAAAGATTACTTAATTACTCAATATATAGATGTCTATAGAAGACACCTACACAGAAGCACATCAATGGAAGGAAATATGCACCCCTAAACTGTGGTTTATCTGTGCTACAGTGAATGTCTGTATTAAGGGGAGGGAAATCTTATTACAGGATTATTCAAAGGACCCAGCCTGGGGTCTTGAGAAATTCTAGCTTTTAGCAGTCCACGTCTAGTGAGATGAATTCCAAAGCTACAGACAGTAGAAGCCCTATATGGAAGGAAAGAGAATCCCCTCTTACAGCAGACGCAACATGGTAAACCTGGACACATCTTTACACATGCATTGTTTGCTGCTGATAATTGTACCCTATTAAAGTCTTTGAGGGCCTGTTGAAGTGTAAACACAGAGGTAATTCTACTCTAGATGAATCTGCATGCTTTGCCCTGCCCATCTTTGCTGGACTGGGACCACAACTTGTATTTTTGGATGCTGACATGCTGAGTTGAAAATATTAACCACCTTAGACTTTTTGCTCCTTTACCTCTTAATAGGGACGAAAAGAAACATTTAAATCAAGGAGCAGATGCATGCAGTAAGGAGACACATGTTTTGCAGAGGTGGCACTGAGACAGAGTAAAATCCCACTGTGCTTGTCCTTTTTGTGGTACACGTGGAGAAGCAGTGTTAAATCAGTAGAGTGAGGAATAATTAATGCTAGTTTGTAGGGGATAACTAAAGCAATATCACTGCAATCTCAAATTGCACAGAAAACCAGCTGTGTAGTTGGGAGATAAATGAACATCTTCCTATGCTTTTCTGAAAGAAAAGAGCAGTTTTGACACCTCATCCTCAGTTTCAAATGTCACTAATTATTTAGAGGAGGGAATGTTTGTTTTTTGTTGCCCAAGAAGAGCTGTTTTGCAAGGCTTGGATGATGCAAGCATTGTGAAAATGTGAATCCCACTTTAAAATACACTAAAACATCTTTTCCAAAACATCACTTTTCATATTTGTGCTAAGGTCTGCATTGCATGCATAATAATGGTGTTCCCTGAATTCTCAAAAGAAATTGTTCATCATAATTTCTCTTCCTGAAACTATTTTCTTTGTCTGTTTCTTCTGTGTGTTTGGATACTTCCACAACAAAGAGTTTTGCCTAATGAATATCTTCTTGGATTTTGTCTCAGTCAAAGCCTTTCCTCCCAAGCCAAACTGCCAACCATCAAAAATGTTAAAGTCATCAGTATTACACTAGTAATTCACTAGTGGTGTCCCCCAAGGATCAGTTCTGGGCCCCATCCTGTTCAATATCTTTATTGATGATCTGGATGAGGGGATTGAGTCTGTCATCAGTAAATTTGCAGATGACACCAAGTTGGAAGCGGTCGTTGATGGGTTAGAGGGTGGAAGGGCTCTGCAGAGGGACCTTGACAAGCTAGACAGATGGGCAAAGTCCAACATCCTGACGTTCAACAAGTCCAAGCGCTGTGTGCTGCACTTTGGCCACAACAACCCCATGTAGAGCTACAGGCTGGGGTTGGCGTGGCTGGAGAGCAGCCAAACAGAAAGGGACCTGGGGGTGCTGATTGACAGACAGCTGAACATGAGCCAGCAGTGTGCCTAGGTGGCCAAGAAGGCCAACGGCATCCTGGCCTGCACCAAGAATAGTGTGGCCAGCAGGAGCAGGGAAGTAATTGTGCCCCTGTACTCAGCACTAGTTAGGCCATACCTTGAGTTCTGTGTCCAGTTCTGGGCCCCTCAATTTAAGAAGGACATTGAGACTCTTGAACGTGTCCAGAGAAGGGCAACAAGGCTGGTGAGAGGCCTCAAGCACAAGCCCTATGAGGAGAGGCTGAGGGAGCTGGGAGTGTTTAGCCTGGAGAAGAAGAGGCTCAGGGGAGACCTTATTGCTCTCTACAACTACCTGAAGGGAGGTTGTAGCCAGGTGGGGGTTGGTCTCTTCTCCCAGGCAACCAGCACCAGAACAAGAGGACACAGTCTCAAACTGCACCAGGGGAAGTTTAGGCTGGAGGTGAGGAGAAAGTTCTTCACAGAGAGAGTTGTTAGCCATTGGAATGGGCTGCCCAGGGAGGTGGTGGAGTCACCGTCCCTGGAGGTATTCAAGAGGGGATTGGATGTGGCACTTGGTGCCATGGTCTAGTAGTCATGAGGTCTGTGGTGACAGGTTGGACTTGATGATCTTTGAGGTCTTTTCCAACCTTATTGATTCTATGATTCTTGATTCTACACAAAAGTCATTATGTCATAAAAGAAAAGAAATGTTAACTTTTATTATAAAACAGTTTCTAACAAAGAGGAAGTGGTCAATGTAACCATACTCGGCCTAGATGAATGTCCATTTCTCTTTGATTTTTTCCCCAGATACTGTACCTAGATGCATGTCCATTTATCTTCTCCCCACCACCACCACATTCATGGTAGTGTTTCTCACATTTCAAAACTTCATCATGAACAATTGCCATTGTTAGTTATAGCCTCACATACCCAGAACAGGATGTTAAGGTTTACAGCTGCAGTTTTGAAGATGATGAGTGTTTGTGTTAGACTATACTAGATAACTGGAGAGCATCCCTATACGATGTAAACAAATGGAAACTAAAGTTGTTTTAACCAATGGTCTTGTGGTCAAGGAGACATGGAATGATTACCAAGCACTGAATCTAAATATGGATTTATTTTCCTGGAGAGGCAAAGGAATAAGGAAGAGTGTTGGTAGATGATAATTTTCTGAGTGTTTGTGAACCTGTTCTTAACCTCTGGTCATAATTAACTTGTCTTTCTCTACACATAACTCCAGATCTTCAGTCTGTAACAGAGGTGCAGAGGTCTGGGAAGGAAAGAACCAGGGAGGGACCTCAGAATCACCCTGAGCTTTTGTTTTCATTGCCTAAACCATACATCTAAGAAGGAGCATCAGCATGGGAATTCATAGGCGTACTGGCAACAGGTTACAGCAGTGCTAATAGCATAGCTTTTCATTCAGTGTGTAAAAACATGTTATGATAACTGCCATTTTTTGTATCAATAGAAAAGATATTGTTACTGTGGAGGCACATGTTCAGGTCAAAATTAAGTATCCTTGCAAATAATTCTGTTGTGCAGACAGGGATTTGGTATTCCTTTATGGCTGACAGCATGCCACCAAATTATAGGTTCTTTACCTAAGTTTAGAACAGATCATCTAGTTACAGCTTAGAACAGTTTGACAGATCTGGTGATCATAGAGATACAATTATAATATCTTAGGAGAAACGTAAATCTTGTGCCCAGTTTAAAAACATTATGGGCCAGAGATTCTTTATTAGAGAAGAAGATATGAATGGCTCACATTTTGGGGAGACAGCCATATCTACACTTTCTGAAATAAAGTCTCATTGGTGACTGTCTGGCTGCACTGAGCAGAAAAAGTTAGGAAAATAGCAGGCAGGATGGTAGCCTCCCCTTCTAGTTTTCTGTTCTTCAAGGACATGTACTTGGAAACTCTGAGGCAGGGAGCCAGTTTTCCATTTCAGCTTTATGTGCTGCTCACTCACTGCACATACAGTTTTAAATGCAGGTCTCCACCTTGTCTGAAGGGCAGTAATTAAGTGGGGTTTTGGTTGCCCCAGGCAGCCAGATAATAGGAACTTTCCTGTCTTGATGAGTAGTCCCAGAGGATCTGTCCTTTTGGTACCTCCTGATTTGACTGCTGCAATGCACTTGATATGGGGCAGCTTTGAAAACTGCTCAGAAACGTCTGCTTCCGTGGCAGGTGGTGATCTGCTTGCTAAGCCATGTACCACAGGCAGGGGATTTATAGCTGGTTTTGGTCCCAGCATCAGCAATTGGTTAAGGATGTTCCTGATAATCTTCAGATACAGATTTAGAGGAGGCATTAAGAAGAGAAGAAAGCATATCTCTGTTGAGAACCGATTTTCACCTGCTCTAGATGTGTGAGACTTCATTGGTTGCATGAGGATCATTGCTCAGCATAGTTTTGCAATTTCTTCATTAGGTTAATGTATTATCTCCAGCTTTCTAGAAGAAAGTTGGTTGGCAACTGTCCCTTTGCAAGGAATAATTATTTTCTGTATTGACTGTTCTTATTTTTAATTATGTTAAATTCTGTTAATTGATCTGGAGATTATGATACTATACTAATTGCACAGTACATACCTGCATACAAAAGAAAATTTCTAGTAAGAAAACTAATGGACAACACAGCTGAAAACACTTGCCAGTCAATTTTACCTGAACTTTGTGAAGCATGGGCATCTTGCCCAAGCATCTGAAAACAAAACCAAGGGGTAAACCAGCAAATTTTTTAATGAATTAGTCTGTGGCACCCTTAATCCTGTCTCCTACTCACCAAGTTAGAGAGATGTGTATTTGATAGGTGGAATAGTCTGGATGGTTGCATCCAGAGGGTAGTGCTCAATGGCTTGAAGTCCAGACACAGAGCAGTGACAAGTGGTGTCCTGCAGGGGTCCATACTGGGACCTGTACTGTTTAATATTTTTATTGATGACATAGACAATGAGATTGAATGCACCATCAGCAAATTTGCAGATGACACCAAGTTGTGTGGTGTTGTCAATATGCCAGAAGTCATCCAAAGGGACATGGACAAGCTGGAGAGGTGGGCCCAGGTAAACCTCATGAGGTTCACAAGAGCAAGTGCAAGGTTCTGCACATGGGCTAGAAGAATCCTCACTCTCAATACAGACTGGGGAAGGAAGTGATAGAAAGCAGCCTTGTGGAAAAGGACTTGGGGGTGCTGATGGATGAGAAGCTGGACCTGAGCAGACAGCGTGCGCTTGCAGCCCAGAAGGCCAATCACATCCTGGGCTGCATCACAAGATGCATTGCCAGAAGATCCAGAGAGGTGATTCTACCACTTTGCTCTGATGAGACCTCACCTGGAGTACTCAGTACATGTCTGGAACCCTCAATACAGGAAGGATATGAACCTGATGGAATGGGTCCAGGGAAAGGCCATGAAAATGATCAAGGCATTGGAACACCTCTGATACAAAGACAGGCTGAGGGAGCTGGGGTTGTTTAGCCTGGAAAAGAGGAGGCTCTGGGGAGAACTAATAGCAGCCTTCCAGTACCTGAAGGGGGCCTACAAGAAGGATGGAGACTGTTTACAAAGGCCTGTGGTGATACGATGAGTGGCAATGGCTTCAAACTAGAGAAGAATAGATTTAGATTGGATGTTAGGACAAGTTCTTTACCATGAGAGTAATGGAACAGTGGCACAGGTTGCGTGGGAAGGTGGTTGGGGCCTCATCCCTGGAGATCTTCAGGGTGAGGCTTGACAGGGTTCTGGGCAACCTGATCTAGTTGAGGATGCCCCTCACTTATTGCAGAAGGGATTGGACTAAATGACCTTCAGAGGTCCCTTCCAGCCCAGTCCATTCTATGATTCTATTCTATTCTATGAGAAGATTTCCATCCCTTTCATGCCAGTAGAGTAGGGTGATGAGAAAAGAGAGACCTATCAACACTGACATGATTTTACATTTTACTAGATTAAGAATCTGGTTCATTTTCTGACAGTAAAGACAAAATATCGCCTATCTAGTCAGAGGTTTGCCAATGAGCCCAGAGTTACACATCTGCATAGCTGATAATTAAACGTTGTCAACAAGGTTTGTAATGAATTTGGAGATGTTACTGTAAGACATTTTCAATCCCGACATTTATTCCTTGCAACACTTAAAAGCTCTTTTTCACTGAAGCCTGAACAGTTTGCAGAAATTTTTGTTCAGTGAGTTCAGTGGGGATGTTTCTCAGCAGCAGTCTGAATTTTGTACTGAAATAAAAGAAAAGGAACCTGAGTTTTTCAAGGGACAGAGACAGGAAAGACTCAGTTCAGTTAATTACTCAGATTAATTTAGTTAATCTGGTTACTTATCTGTTTTCTCCCCTCTTTTTTAATTTTATTTTGCTGTGGATTTTTTTTTTTATAATAAAAAATGTCCAATTGCTTTCACTTCACAGTTTGAAACCTCAAGATTTATTCACAAAGCACAAGAGATGTTTTCCACATGGAGCTGCTTGAGGGATTATAGAAGGAAAAAATGGTACTTTACTCCAATTAAGCCAAGCAGAGCTGAAGATAAAGGACTTCTGAATATCTGATTTAGTGTCTCATACTTTTAAACAGTTTCTCTCAACGGGCTGTAGAGAAGAAAAAAACCAAACCACACTTTGCAAGGTATAAATATAAGATTTTTTTGAACTGAGTGAATGAAGCAGAGGTCTGAAAGTACTTAACTCACTTGGGCTCTTACATTATCTAGGACTTCTTGTTTTCCTTTTTTTCTGAAGGGCTTATATGGTAGGCATTATGGCTTCAAAAAAATTCAGACTGATTTTTGCATATTTACAAGTTACATGTACCCTTCTCTATTTTAGATCCCTAAACAGAACAATTTTGTAAGATAATTTTGAATCCCTTAGGTCAATATCTGTACCTGATTATGAGTACTTCAATCTGATTTGAGATCTAAAGTAAATCATCTGTGTTTTCACCTGTTTTCAAGGTTAAGTTTTATTAATCTTTTTAGTTTTTTATTTGAGGATATATGAAGAGTAGAAGTAAATTTCTTCCATCTTTCCACACATCCTTCCACTACCAGTTGGTTAAATTGCAGCATTCATGCAATTTCCAGCTGATGTGATGGATATATTAACTAAAATTTGAGCACTGAAATTTAAAATCAAACCATGTGGTTTTAGTAGAGCAATGTGAAAAAATGGAGACAAAAAATCTAATCCATTTACTTCCCCACCCTCCTTCTGACAAATGCAAGAAATCTATACTAGAAATTCTCAGAAATTGGTTTATTTTTTTAAGAGGAGACTTTTGTTTCCCATGTTTCTAAACAAGAGCTGGTGAAATGTGATTCAAATTTTCAGTGTAAGGTCTTTCAGCACTCTTTCTTTGGTTAGCATCTATGATAGCAATCTTGGTCTGCCTAGTATGTATAGATAACTAATAGCAGTACTAATGACCATTGCCTGTGCTGCCTGCTACCTGAATAAAGAAACAGCAAAGCAGATGGTCCTCTAAAGCCTCTTCAATAACTTTCCTCTATAGCAATAAACAGTGGTAGTCAATTACAATTTTTCCCCAGTGTTTGAAGGCACTTCAGTCCAAGACTTGGCTGGACTTGCTGAACTCAGCATAAGGAAGTCCTCCAATAGCACCTACACATGCTTTATTTTGAAGCCAGGGAGGCTGCACATCAATACTGGGCCCCTTGCACCACCTCTTCTCTGTCCCCATGTGCATGAAACTCCCTTCCCATTTTCAGGCACATTTGGGCTCAGGCAGAAAGCTAAGAGCCAGTAAAAGGCTCAAAAGCTTCTTTTCTTGAGAAGACACAATAATAACTGAAAATAAAAGTGCTGAGACTCAGAAAGGCATCTCTCTAACTCTTTTAATGGACTTTAAAAAAAATAATATCTAGAGGAACAATCTAAACTTCAAACTTGCTGCAGATTAACTGTGTGACAGCATTACTACATTATATTCTCATTCCTTTCAGAAACACTGTAGTAAAGCATCCATGCTTATCAAATCACACAAGTGCAGTTATAGAGATCAAATGCATAGAGAAAATGAAGTAGCCATTCCCTGTACTAAGCTTCTCTTACATAGAGGTAATCCAATATTTCATTGAAAGGCAATTTAACAGTAAATTAAAAGATCCCTGTTCTGCAGGAAATAGACTGGGCCATTGAGCAGTCAGCTCAATCTACTTTTAAATAGCACTCTTCATGCAAAACTTCTGAAGATAAGTGCAGGAAGACATCAGGGAAACAGGTGGATGCAACTTACAGTGAGTTTTATGAATCAGCCCTGGTATTTTCTGGGCATACCTGAGACCTGATAAAGGTAACAGCTGTGTAGCCTTTAAGGGAGAGGTCACAGTTTAACAGGATAACATAGGCAGAGCAGATGGCATAGCAGCTCCCTCACAAAGTATTCCCATATTTGAAGCAAGTGGCTCTAAAGCTGCATCTAACCACTTAGAGAGTAGTTATGCGAAACTCCCATTGACTTCAGAGGCTCAGGATCAGATCCATAATTACTGAAAGACAGCCCACTAACCTGAGTACTAGAAACTAAGGAAGCTAACACAACACATTGAAGAATTCACATTGCAGCCCAAATATCTGCTACTGCTAAAGCTGAATAAAGCCAACAAGTGACTTTCATGGCGTTGTAGAAAGGAACCACCCGAAAAGACAGAACGGTGATGAGCCCAAGCGGCAGATCTGATGGTCTGTAACCCGAGAAGACCGATAACATCTTCGTTTGCAAATAAAACTGCGTTTTGTAGTCAGCAGTGGAGCTGACAGGCCTCAATCAATGTAGAGATTATGCCACCTTCTGGTCGTCACACAGATGACAGCTTCTTGGACATGCAGACCGATCCATTCATCAACAGTTTATTCAAAACTTGCTTTGTAGGCATGAAAAGGCTTGCTACAAGCGCTGTGCTCCTTCCTTTTTCCTTGTCATAAATGTCCTTTAGTGACTGCTTCCAACCAAATGCCTTATAGAACTGCAACATAGTGGGTAACAACAATGTTGTACTTTTTAGGAGGGAGGAAGAAATATGATTTTTGCTTTTAAATTTATTTATTTTTTTTTTTAGCTCCACTGCTATATTGCTGGGCAGAGAGGAACCCCATGAGGTTCAACAAGGATAAGTGCAGAGTCCTGTATCTGGGAAGGAATAATAAATTGCAGCAGTACAGGTTAGGAGGTGATCTGCTGGAGAGCAGCCCTGTGGAGAAGGACCTGGAAGTCCTGGTGGACAAGTTATCCATGGGGCAGCAATGTGCCCTTGTGGCCAAGAAGGCAAATGGGATCCTGGGGTGCATTAAGAGAATTGTGTCCAGCAGATCGAGGGATGTTCTCCTCCCCCTCTACCATGCCCTGGTGAGACTTCACCTGTAATATTTTGTCCCGTTTAAGAGGGACACGGGTCTACTCAAGAGAGTCCAATGGAGGATGATGAAGGGACTGGAGCACAGCCTGATGAGGAGAGGCTGAGAGACCTGGGGCTTTTTAGTCTGGACAGGAGAAGACTGAGAGGGGATTTAATAAATGTTTATAAATATCTGAGGGCTGTGTGTCAAGAGGGAAGGGACAGGCTCTTCTCAGCTGCACCCTGTGATGGGACTAGTGGTAATGGCTATAAACTACAGCATAGAAGGCTCCAGCTCAACATGAAGAGAAGTTTTTTCACTGTGAGGGTCACAGATCACTGGAACAGGCTGCCCAGAGAGGTTGTGGAGTCTTGTTCTCTGGAGACTTTCAAGACCCATCTGGATGCCTTTCTGTGTGGCCTGCACTAGATTCTGTGGTCCTGCTGTGGCAGGGGGGCTGGACTTGATGATCTCCGGAGGTCCTTTCCAACACCTAACATCCTGTGATATCTATTAAGTTCTTAAGTTTTGGGGTGTCTGTTCAGCTGAAGGTTGGCATAACATCAGTTTCTCACATTCAAGTTCACTAAACTGGAGGAACTTGCCATGAATCTGTATGAAACGGCAATCCTACTCCACTAATCTCCAGGCAATTGCTAAACCAACAGGTCTCAAATTCCAATTTGAGTAGATTCTGTCTTAGCTGCCAAAATTTCCATTACAGTTCTCTAAATCAGCTAATAATTATTGTTTGGTAGAAAGAAAGGGAAAGAACAGATGATGCCATTTTTTCCTAGAAATAAATGCATTTTATTTTGCCAAGGCAAATTACTTTAAAAAAATCACACAGCTTGAATGATGTGTTCTGCTAAGTAACTGAAATGCAGAGTAGACTGTGGTACAAGTTTCCTCCCCAAACAGGAATTCTAAGGCTGAATTATTTGGAAAATTTCTTAGGGACAAATACTCCTTCCTCCAATTTCAGTCTGGTGCATTACATGACAGGAGAGATTCTTTCTGCCTCCTTTCAGAGAGGAGCCAGATGAGACCTACAATGGAAAGCCCTATGGATCATCTTTTCTCTTGATCTCTCTTTTCCCACCCTGCCAGGCTCCTCTACCTATTCTTATGCTTATATCAACCAGTCAGTTTTAAAAAGATCCTCTGTCGGTTTTGATCACCTTTTCTGCTATCATTGCTGCTTTTTGAGATAACTTAGGACCCTCTAGGGAAACACTGTACCTGTGCACGTTACCACTAATTGACTTGCACATGGCTTTCTAGAACTGCTGCCTTCAGCCCTCTACTCTTGTGGGTAAGGACTGCGTGAATGGATTGTTATTATCTTTCCTCCTAACCAATACAGGCAGGAGATCTAAATAAAACTCAAATATTTAAATCCACTTGGGTAATTTGGATTGCATACTCTCAATGTAAGTTCCCAAAACACATCTTTACAGTACTTATTTCCCATTTATTTTCCATCCTTCTTCTTCGGACCTTAATAATGTAAGACAAACCGTTGGTCTGATTTGTACAGTTCTGAAACATAGTCATTGTTTTCAATTATTTTTCATGTTATAGTCTCTGATCATTTATTTTTTATGCTTAGTTATGCTAATTAGGTTAAAAGCCTCTAGTTGTAAGCAGTATTTTTCTTTCACAGTATTTTTCTTTCACAGTGTTTTAAAGTTGCTCTATATAGGCTGTGACAATCCATGTGTTTATAAATTAACAGGATATAATATTCTAAAAGGTCTAGCCAGTAGAGAATAAAACAATAATGATAGGTATTTTAAAAATTTCTTTTCAGTAGGAAAAAATCCTGTAAGTACAGAATGGAATTTGCATAACTGGCAATTAATGAATTATTTGAGTAGCGTAGCAAACTAAATACTGAAAACATGTTTAAATAAGACATTTATCACGTTTATTAGGCTTGAAAAATTGTTCCCCCTGAATTGTGTAGTCTCATGAATGACTTTTTCAGCCATTGTTTCAGAAAATACATTATAATTTTATCGTAATTTAGATAAATTTTGTACACACACACTTTGTTTACATGATTAGATGGTGTTGGATGATGGGTTGGATGCGATGACCTTGAAGGTCTCTCTCTGGTTATTCTATTCTATTCTATTCTATTCTATTCTATTCTATTCTATTCTATTCTATTCTATTCAAAAAGTATTTCCTGCTAAAGAAAACACTGAATCCAGCAGAGAAGATATTACATTGTAAATGGTTAGATAACGAAGATGATTACATGTGAATGATGGTTACCTGCTGTTATGCATTTCTTGTGTGCATCCTTATCCAAGGCAGTGGGGTTTGCTGAGGTAACTGAAGATTGATAATTCAAGATGAAGAAATATAATGAAAGTCAGAAGTTTACTGTGAATACAGATTTGTTATCGTTCTGAATACAGGATCAGGCTCTGCACACTTACCCTGAAATGCTTGGTTTCCAGTTATCTGAGATGAAACAAAAGCTTGAGAGGTCTGTAGTTACCTTAAACCCATCAGTGTTGTGTATTGTAGTATGTCTTTTTTTAAGAATTTGCAATCAGAATGAAATACAAAGAATTAAAAGATAAACACTGGGATACAAAGGGTCAATTCTGCTCACCAGAGTGTGAAAGTGTTGCCATTTAGTACAAGGTGAATAATTAGATCAGTGTTCAGTCAATCTCACATTCTTTGAACTGGTATTTTAATAGCAAAATGACACTAACTACATCTTAAAAATAGCAGTGAAGTCCTTGTCTGCCAAAAGCAGACATAGGCATGAAAGAGATTGAATTAATTTTCACATTAATTTGGTTTCTTCTGTCCCCAAATTGCACACTCCCAGACACTGCATACCTCTCAGAGCAGTGCTTGCCACTGCAAGTTTTGTTTCCACTGGAACATCTCACCTTGTGTGTGGGGAACAGACTGACCAGAGAATAGTGGAGTCTCTTTCTCTGGAGGTGTTCAAAACCTGCCTGGACATGCTCCTGTGCAAGCTGCTCTAGTGAACCTGCTTTAGATAGTTAGCTGGACTAGATGATCCCCAGAGATCCCTCTTAAAGCTAAAGTATCTCTAAATGGAGCTTACTGTGCCTGCTGAGTTTGAAGGTGGTGCACTGTTACTGGACCTGAGAGAAGGCTACCAAGTGATGTTCGTGATTCTGCGAGCAAACTGCAGGATGCATCTTTGAGCATCATGTAGGATTTCTTGTAAGGTAAAGGAGGAAATTTTCAGGAGGGAAAGGACTAATCAACTCTTGGCTGTTTGGGAGTTCCACTCCAGTTTCAGTTAGTCTTATATTTGTTACCGTTAAAAAACAAAGAGCAAATCCCTAGCATGACAAAATGTTTTATCATTAGCCTTCCATCATAAGTGAGCTCACACAGTGCAATGCCATACAAAGGTAAAGCATGTCTATACTAATTATATTTGGTTTACCTCATCACTTTTTCTTAAAACTGCAAGATTTCACTTTTTTTTCCATCTTCCCCCCCCCCCCCCCCCCCCATTAAAGAACCAAAATGCTCTATCATGATTTTCAGATTTCCAGGTGATCCATGACATTTGACAGAGCACTGTAAGGAAAGGCCAGAAAGCGTGCAAGGATTAATAACACTTTTGCCAAGTGATTGATTTTGCAGGCCTGAAAACTTGGCATTTTGCATTCTGTCAAGATCAGAGCCATTTTTAAGCTGTTTAAGTTGTGGTTATTTTCTCACATCTATTTCCTTGAAAACTAATTGTAGATCTGAAGTTGCCAGTTTTAAATAATTCATAAAAACATAAATCCAGAGGAAAGTGGCAAAGGTATACAGGAAACCAATGAAGTACAAAGAAAAGGGTCAAGTCAGCTGTAGTTATCTGAGTGCTTCTCCTACTCCTGAAGTACTTAATTAGGCCTGTCTGACTGTTTGGCCTTGGGTTGATTTTTTCTTTCAAGAGAGCTGTTGACCTGATGGTGTATTAAAACACACTCAGCTGTAGCTTCAAAATGGTTACTGAAAACATTTGTAAATGCTATTGTTTCAGCAATAGGGGGAAAAAAATGTAGCCTAGCTTGTGAAACTCATACATTTATAATTTTTTTTTCATGTTACTGAATAGCCTTTTAGCTCTACCAATTACACAGATCATCAAGACAACATCATTTAATGTAGGCAACAAAATGCCCAGAAGATCCGTATCTGTGAAAACATGAGCTTCCACAAGTTTTGGAGGGTCTCCCAACCAGGCAATTAATTGAACTAATTCAGCTAAGCCTTTATAAAGTTTATAGCTTCTGGAATTATTGCTGAGCTTACAGAAGCGTTTTAAAGATTACATCCTCAAAACTTCTAGATCAATTATTTTACAGTAGGAGTAGATCTCTTGTTTTAAAATGCCTCTTTGTGCTGATCTATCATTTTCCCTAATACAGGCTATTTTTTGCAGAACTAATTAGTAACTTATGCCCTGGAGAAAATTCTGTCTGTTGGTTTGTCCTCTTCTTAGAAAAAAGAATTTTTATGCTTTTATTCACTGGATGAAACTCATATTCCGTGAAGATAAGACACTAAGAGGAAGCATTAAAAGGGAAAAACAAAACAAAATGAAACAACAACAACCACAAAAAACCCCACAACCCAAACACCACAGCTCCCCCCCAAAAAAACCCAACAAAACAACAACCAAAAAACCCAGAGATAACAGAGCAGCAGCTATAGCTGTTTTGAGAGAGGAAAGGGTTTTATCTTTTGCTTGTTTGCTAGTCCGAGGCTTTCCCACTAAGAGCTGTTCAAATGAGCATTCCTATGATTATTAACGCTGCCCTCCTCTTAATAATTTGGATGTGACTTCTCCCCTTTCCCCCTCAGCGTGGTACCAAGCAGACTTCTGTTTTATATTTTGTTGTTGAAAGGGAGGCTGTCAGGGTTGACATTCTGAAATATCCATCTGGCTCCTTAAATGCTATCATGTCTCTTTTGTTTTCCCAAGTCTCCGATGAGAAGATGTTTGTCACTTAATTGCTGCTGAGGATCACAGATGATGGTTTATAGGTTTAGGCAAATTGCAGGCAGCACTTTGTTAACAAACGGTAGAGCACAATGGTACTTCATAATTATCCTGTAGAGCTCAATTGGCCCTTAACGGCACCTGCATGTACAGCATCAGGGAGCCTTGTTTCAACACAAAAGCTCCTTCTTGTTAATTAACCTGTGTGCACTTGTTACAAATGAAACCTATTTGTTTCCACTTAATATATTTGCAGCTAGTTTAAATATTCATTTATTATTATGCTTGTTAAGTGAGGAGTGGAGAGGAATAGTTTGGATCACTTTCATTAGTATGCATTGAGTTTAAAAGAGGTAGCAAATAGACCAATATGTCAAGTGTGTTCCTTTGTGCTTTCCTTCTTCCTGCTCTGTAGGCCCCCAAATTAGGCTAACAAAGATCTATGGCTGATTGAAATAATACAGAAGGAAGGAGAAGTACAGGAGTTTCTGCAAAAAATATCAACAATTTCTCTGAAAGGGGCTTTGTAGCAAATGACAAATGCAATTCATTCTAGGTGAAAAATGCCTTTTTATTGCATATTTAAAACGAATATGCAAAAAGCTGTGAAATCAAATCGAATCCAGTGTATTTAAATGTTATGCCTTTATTCATGCCGCTCCAGCAGAGACGCCTTTGAATCTTTAACCAAAGAATTTACTTCCATATTGTCTCTATGAGCAAAGCAACCTTTGCTCTTTAACGGATAGAAATCAGACTAAAATTATAGTGTGTTTATTAGAGACTGTAAGCGCCTATAAAGGGCCATTAATTCAACTGTATAAAGAAATTAATGAACAACCGCTGTTGTTGTTACCTTGCATTTTAATGTAGATTATTTTAAATTATTTTAATCTTTATGCTGGGAAAACAAAATCTCTAACATTGATTTTTGTTGTTTGTTCCTTTTTGAGTAGCTTTGTGACCTGAAGATTTTCAGCATTTCTTTTTAATGTGACTAGTCTTACAAATAGCATAGATTGCAGAGGAGATGTAGCTGAAGAACAAGGAAAAAAACCTCAAGATTTCTACAGCTTTTTTGCTTGACTTTTTGAAGATATTTCTAAAGTGTGTCACTGCAAGGGAATCTTACCCAATACAGCAGAATTCCTTATGAAAGGAAGTATTCTTTGTCCCTTCATTAAGTGTCAATCCTGAATACTCCTATTTGTCTCTTCATTAAGTGTCAATCCTGAATACTCCCATTTCCTTCTATACGATTTCCACCAGCAGCACAGATGATAGGATTGAGTTCAGAGAATTGGCCCCTTCACCCTTTGGTATTAGCAAACAAACTTACTAAAGATAGGTGGAGGAAGGAGAAGCAAAATTCAGGCTGCAGATGCACACTGAAAACTGCCAAAAATACACTTACATATTGATGTAAGATGCATTCTAACAGCTATTAATCAATTCCTGTGATTCTTCTGCTTTAAAATTGGCCCAATTAATGCATTTGAGAATAGGTCAATACTGCCTCCTACACAGAGTAGTGTGTCTAATTTGTTTCAATTTATCATGATCATATATTCTGACCATTTTGTTTAAAATTTCAGCTTGCCAAGGAGAATTAATAATACAGAATAAATTGTGAGTTACGTGTATAACACATGCTTAGAAGACGTATTGGTCAATATGGCTCAATAATACAAAAGTCAAATGGGGAAAGAAAAACTATATGGTTAATTTGTATGTATGTCTATGTATGTGTTTGTGTGTAGTCATTTTATATGTGTGTCTATATTTTAGGGGAGAATTTAGTGCTTATGTGACCTGTCAGCCTGAGAATCAAAGTGGTATAAATATTCTGTTGTCCCAGAATAAGTGTGATGGATTTTGTAGCACAGGAAGCTTCAGCATGTCATCCTCATGAAACATCTTGCTTTTTTTCATACTGAGAATATCTTAAAGAATTGTATGCTGCTATTCTCTTTCTTTAAGCACTGTTTCATTGCTGAGGCTTCCAATATGTAAGTGTAGAAATAGTCTCTATGATATATTTGTATCTTCTAGGCTATAAATAACGCTAAGTCAGCAGCCACCTTTGCTTATTACTGATTCACAGTGGATTTCAATAGTTATTTAGAACTGGGAGTGCATATCAGGTCAATGAACATTCACAACCCTAATGAACTCTCATTAAAATATCTTTCATCTTCCAAGGCGCCATATCACTGCAAGACTCCAGTTATTTACAGTTATTTACAAAGTTATTTACAAAGCAGGTGGGATACTGAGCTGTTATTTTCGCCACTTCTCTTGTGATACCCTCATGCCTCCTGGCAATTCACACAGATATAAAAGCATGGAAAAGCTCACTGCACCCAGCATATGTGGCACCAGTTTCTCTCAGGTTCAGAACAGAATCTGAGAGAAGCAAAAAGAGTACAACTTAACAACAGTCCAAATGACAGCTATCACTACTATAGTGAGCTATACATTAGGCCCTTCTCATCTCTCCCGAATGAATCCTGCTAGTGAGAGGTTTCACAGCTCCTCTTTAGATATACTTGTGCAGTATCTAGACTAGATGACTGGCCTGCAGCCCTCTGTTTTTCAACTGTGAAAAAGCAGCAAATCCAGCTGTATTTGGCACCTGCAAGGTTGCTTTTCAAAACAGAGCATTATTTATTCATTGCAGAATACATGCCACTCGAAGAAAGAAGATAAAACAGAAGACCTATTTCTGAATCTTGCCTGTTTCTGTGAGTTTTGTTAACTTCTCCACACACGCACACACCCCTCCCTGTCTGAGTGGACAGCCCTCCCCTAGCCTGGGTGATACAGGCAGTTGATGCTTCACCTACAACATTCCCTGCAACATTTTCTTGTAACTGAATATGTCCCACACCACTGTTCTTTAGCCAGGGATTTATTTCTCTTCTAAACAATTTAATTTTCTATTCTCTGAGGCTTTGGTCAGGGAAAATACACCTGTTAACCTGACTGGACATAAGCAGGTGACTGTCTCACAGTTAATAGCTCCCTGTCACTTGGCAGTTCTCTGGAGACAGCTCATCTCCGTTGTTGTTTTGTTTCCAGCTTGGTTTTTTCCCTAGCAGCTCCTTTGATTTAATTCTCTCTAGTCAAGTGGAATAATATCAAGCTAGAAAATGTAGGTACATACCGCATTCAGAGAAAATAATACTGCTATCTTCCTCATTAGCCTCAGAGGAGTTTATGACTCAGAAGATAAAAGAAGTGGGAAGCACTTAGAATAAAGGCTGTGTTCCAGAAGGAGATTGTAATGCAGGATTTTTGTTAAGTGAGGGACCTGATATCCCCCACATAGTTCATTGATATGTATATCACTACTGACAGGGCAGACAGGTCTTATTTTTTGTCTTCCTCTCACTTCAGTTCTGCACTCTGCACTCTTCCTCAAATGTCTATACCAAGGTACTCTCTACAGCCATAAGTAGTACTTTGCCCACTTTGATTTCTTGGTTTCACACCTTCAGCATCTGAGGCTGCTTCCACCATGTTCACTGGTATAACCAATGACAAAACCTGTCTAGATGTCTATTGTGCCACAGCCAACCCCACTGTGCCCACAGTCTCATTTATGTGCTTCCTCAGTCCTCCCTTTCACATTAGGAAAGGTATATACTGCACTGCATGTTTTAAGCATTTCCCAGCATCTCTCCTGTAAAGGCTGCCCAGCTGCTACTCACTGAAGTGTCTCATGACAGTTGCTGATGCTGTGGTACTGTGAGTCATTGAGAGGCTGGAAAAGTGGTAAGATTCTGCATGTATTGTTATGTGACAGTTTTTAAGTGATATACACAGCCCCTAGTCTCATTTGCTGCTGCATGAATCAGGTGCGTAGTGCAGCCACTGAACTGCTCCATCACAAAGCCTAGAATTTCCCTGGACAGTGGGAAGTTCATTCCATCTTCTTGCATCATTGCATGGGAAAAGTACCCCTTCTTTTCCTTCTACCTACCCAATGGACACATACACAATCCTATCATTAAGATTTATGCCTCTGTCTGCTCCAGGTGGATTTCTGAAGAAAAATACTTTTTTCACTGCCCTACTCAAGTGTAAGCCTTGGCTCTTAAAATCTGGGCAGCCCCATACACAATATATACAGAAAAAAAAGTGAGTGCTTCTACACCTGAATTCACTGGTGGTGAGCTCTCCCATAATATAGAAATAATTTTGGTAGTGTGTAACTCAGAATCATAAAATCTTGAAGTGAAATCCAGAGCTGTGTTGAGCTCAGAGTACCTGAACAACTTTAGACTAACTTTACATTGACAGTGTGACCAGAGGCATTTTAGTGGAGGCCACATTGCCCTGGCTGAGTAATCTGAAATGTGTAGAAGAGTAATATGTTTTATATCTCAGGAGCTCTTAGACCTGCTCAATGAAGAGCCAATGTCAGCCTGAATTCACACCCTAAGATCATCTATGCAGATTGAGATAACTGCATTATATCCTTTTCAAAAAGCAGTCTTTCTCACAAAAAGTTTTCATAGTGCAGTTTTCCTTTTCAACTACTGTAAAACTCACTCTGAAGAGGACTTGGATGTAGTTCCCCTTCCATTGGCAGAGGTTCAAACCTACCGTTCCCATCCCTCAAGGGACACCCTAATCAATGAGCAACCATCTGTTCAGGGTAAGGGGGGAGGGCTTGCTCCATTTCCCTTACTGGTGTCCTCCCACTACACAGGAAGAAGATGTCATGACTAATTGGGCTCAGTAGTTAAATCACTCACCTGAGAGTGGAGGAGATTCTCATTCCTATTCCTGATTCAAAGGTTTATTCTGCAGGAAGTAAAAAAAAGTAAAATGCACTTCACATAAATAGGTTTTCATGCATTTAGGAACATTAATAGCTTTAAGCACAGTGAACTCTGGGTGAATAGCTACAGATAAGTATTAACTAAGTAGGTATATATATGTATATATAAATATATATACACAAAAATATGCATGCATACATATGAAATTAACACCCTGAAATCCCTTTGCTATATTGAGAATACAATCTGTAGGCAATACCATGATTAAAAAAATCCTAGTAAAGAATGATTTTTGGCTGAAAAGATTTCACTTGTGTATGTGTGTGTGTGTGTTTGTTTGTTTGAAGAAGCTCTGTTTGCAAAGGAAAATAAAAAAGCCAAACACAGAAAATAAAATGTCATATTGTGATTACTAGAAACTGAAACAAGATAGTGATTTTCAACAGAGGAGACAAAAAGACTAAAATATTTTGGAAAAGTAAATGAAATAACATTTTGTAGGAAAAAGCATTCAAGTTTTATTTTTGTTAGAAATAACATTCCTTACTCAAGCTAATGTCAGGTATCATGTATCTTACAGGAACGTGGGAAATGTGACATGCTAAAAGCTGGGACACATTGTTCACTGCAAGAGACAGCTGCTGAGTTGACATTATGCCTGTAAAGTCCTGTAGATAGAACACTGGGAGCTGGATCAGCATAGGCTTTATGCCATGATATGTGGCTCTGGTGTATTATTTGGTAATTTCCTCCCAGAAAGACACTGGAGTTGAACACCCTAATTTTTAAATAATTTTATGTATTTCCACCAAAGAAAAGAGTTCTAGCTTTTCTAGGTTCTGTTGGTGATCATGCACACCTCATTTCTCTATATATTAGCCTACCATAATGAGGTTAACCCTTTGGACTGCTGAGTGCCATGACTTTTTAGGTTCGGCTTGAACTGTCACATGGTTGACTTAGCACTAGTGAGCACTTCACAGCCACAAGTTTATTTTCCTCAGTTTGTTAAGTGGCTAATAGTAAAGGTTGACAAAATAATTGACACAAGGGAAGGAGAGAGCCACACTTCTATCAGCAGGCCCATGAGACCTGTACAAATGTCGTTTGCAAAACAGAGCACAAATTAAACTATGCCAATAAGAAGATCCAGGGGCTGGTGGATAAGGAAAGAAAACTTCCCATGTAGATGCAAAACGGGCACTAAATGGGTTGCTTTCATGTTTGACAACAGGGCCATTATGTAACTCTTCATGAATTCAGAGTCTGACATTAAGATAATATTGTTGGACTAGACTAGATAGTAACAAGCTAAATGCCTACTATTTATTTTGTGTTCATAGCTGTGATTCCCAATTTCATTTTCATACTGTAATATACCAAAAAACATTTTTTAAAGCAGACTATGGTGCATGCATATAGTTGGTTGCCCAAAATAAACATTTATGGCTTCCCAAACAGAGAAGATATTTAGGAATGTGCTGGTAGATAGAACTGCAAAAATGAGCAGTGTTTTATTTTAAGAACGAATGCAATCGACATGTTAACAAATCATTTGTTCTATCCACAGTCATCAAATCTCTGTTATGAATGGCTGAATTTAAACTAAAGAATAAATTTAAACAGCAGCCTTTTTCTTGCTTGCAAGATTTATATGCAGCAAATTGGACTGTATTGTGTCGGTTTAAGTATTTAATGGAATTGAATGAAAGTCTCTTTTTGTGCATGTGCAGTTTCTCCCTTTTGCCATAATACAGATAGTCTCTGTGCATAGGGTTTGCATCATTATGTAAGACATTTGCAAATATGTATGATGTGTTTGCCTATGGGAAAATCCTCCCTTCTAATGTATTCATGAAAGATGAATTAACAGTGCTTTAGGTATGATAAAGAGATTCATAGTATAGTCTATTATAATGCTGATATTAAAAAGCAAGCTCATCATTTAATAAGAAAAATGTTAATCTTTTACAATCATGGCAATATGTTTTATTTCAAAGAATGTCTTCCTTCCACTAATGTCTTCTTATTAGTTATAATTTTAATTTCTCATTTATATTGGGTTGTTATTTAGATAATAGTCAGGACATTGCACAAAGACAGCATTCCCCACCAGAAAGATCTTTGTGTCTATTTTCTTTCTTGTTTTAAATATCTTTCTTCTCTTATTCTTCCTCCTTTCTCCATAGTACAGACCTCAAACATATCTCCTCCAGGATGCTGTGATACTTCTGGATAATAAAAAACCCCACCTCCCTTCCAAAGCCTTGCTCCCTGTATCCATTCTTTCTCATATTATAGCTCCAATTTTCTCATTCACTTATTTGTAATTTCTTGTAATCTGCACCAATTTCCTGCACATAATCCCCTGGGTCATGTACAAGTCAGTGACAACATCCTCTGTGAAACTACCCTGCAGTTAAATACATTTTGTGGTTGGAACAGAAGGACTTTGCAGAAACCATTGGTATTTGTAACATTTTTGTTGTTGGTAGATTTAGATTCCCACTTTATAGTTGAGATACTCACATTCAGGACCCTGTGCAGATGTAGTCAAAGTAAAATGCTTCATCCCATAGGCTTTTGAAACAGCCTGCAGAAGGACTTAAGGTTTCTTGTTGCACACTGGGGCACTGGTTTGTGGATTATTACACATCCTGATCTGGGAGGCGTATATCCAGGCTTTCTTCCTGCACTAATTTCACTTTTGACAGTTGTTTAAGAACATTCAGAAATCATGCTTCATAAGCACATTGGCCCCAAACACAGAAAGAAGCCACATAGGGTCATTCACTTCATTGCTTACTTCATTTTCCTATTTTCCTGTTCAGTACCTGTTCCTTCCAGTTTTCTACTGCTTCCTTATTCTCAGCTGTCTGAGACACAACAGTATGTTGTCAATAACAGTTCTGGGTAATACAGAAAATCCTCAAAGTTCACCTTCTGGTTCCACCTTTTCTGATGGCCATACCCATGCATTTTGGGGATTGCATGGCAGATCTTCCTCACTTGTAGGATACAGTGGTAATAATCTGAGAAACCTAATAGGTGAGCCTGACTTTCAAGGACACAAGCCAGCACACCTCCTGCTGAAGTATGTTTTAAGAGAATTACAGAATGTGTCAGGGTGGAGGACAGCCTCAAAGGTCATCCTGTTCAACCCCTAGTGGCCTTCTATGACAAAGTCACAACATTAATAGATGAAGGTTGAGCAACTGACATAATTTTCCTGGACCAGAGCAAAGCCTTTGATGCTGTCCCACACCACATCCTGATCTCCGAGGTGCAGTATGGGTTTGATGGATGGATCATTCAGTGGATAAAGAACTGTCTTCATGGCTGCACCCAAAGGGTGACTGTCAATGGGTCCATGTCCCAGTGGAGGCCAGTGACAAGTGGAATCCCTCAGGGATCGGTAATGGGACCAGTCTTGTTTAACATCTCTGTTGGCGACATGGAAAGTGGCATTAAGTGCACCCTCAGCAGGTTTGCTGATGACACCAAGCTGTGTGGTGCAGCAGATATGCTGGAGGGAAGGGATCCATCCAGAGGGACCCTGACAGGCTGGAGAGGCGGGCCCATGACAACCTCATGAATTTCAACAAGACCAGTACAAGGTCCTGCATCTGGGTTGGGGCAATCCCACATACTGATATAGACTGGGCAGTGACTGGCTCAGGAGCAGCTCTGAAGAAAAGGACTTGGGGGGTGCTGGTGGATGAGAAGCTCAACATGAGCCAGCAGCGTGCACTTGCAGCCCAGAAAGCCAATCACATCCTGGGCTGCATTAAGAGAAGTGTGGCCAGCAGATTGAAGGAAGTGATTCTCCCCATCTGCTCTGCTCTGGTGAGACCCCACCTGGAGTACTGTGTCCAGTTCTGGAGCCCTTATTACAGGAAGAATCTGGAAGTGCTGGAATGTGGCCAGAGAAGGGCCACAAGGATGCCTAGAGGGTTGAAGCACACCTCCTATGAGGACAGACAGAGAGAGTTGGGGCTGTTCAGTCTGGAGAAGAGAAGGCTCCAAGGAGATCTTATGGTGGCCTTCCAGTATCTGAAGGGGCCCTACAGGATAGCTGGGGAGGGACTTTTTAGGGTGTTGGGTAGTGATAGGGTTAGGGGCAATGGAGCAAAACTAGAAATGGATAGATTCAGGTTGGATGTTAGGAAGAGGGTTGCGAGACACCAGAATAGGTTGCCCAGGGAGGTGGTGGAAGCCCCATCCCTGGAGGTTTTTAAGGCCAGGCTGAATGAGGCCTTGAGCAACCTGATCTAGTGTGAGGGGTCCCTGCCCATGGCAGGAGGGTTGGAATTAGATGATCCTTGAGGTCCCTTCCAACCCTAACAATTCTATGATTCTATAACCCCCTTGCAGCGAGCAGGGACATCTCCAACTAGGTGGACAAGTACCACCAATCCACAGAAATCTTGAAACATGAGCAAATCTTTCCTCTTTCCAAACCACTGTCAGTTCTAGCACTCATCCAAATTAGGCTAATTATTTAATGTCCTCTTCATAAGAAAGAACACATTCTGAATCATAAGAACACATTCTGATTCATAAGAAAGAACACATTCTGAATCATAAGAAAGAACACATGCTGAATCCTACTCCCCACCTCCAGATATCAAGGGGGACTGTGGGGAGAAAAAAGATCCTGAGCAACATCTGTCCTTCTCAATAGCAGAAGTGGGGAGGTCAATGTCCACTTGAAATCTGAGCAGCTCGCTCTCCTCATTCACAGCAGCAACGCCTCAGAATCCCTACTCAATGCCCTTGGGTCTGAATCATCTCATTTTGTATGAGAATTCATTCTCTAAGATGAGAAGCAGCAACTAGATTGTTAGAAGGGAATGGCCCAGAGAGTTCACCACTGGAGGAGCTGCCTTCCAGAAGGCAAGGGGCCACCACACCAGAACATCACACCAGAGGCAGAGTGGGCTAGCCAAGACAGACAATGGACCATCTTTCCTTAGAAAACAAGGCCAACTGGATATCCCAGCCTGGGTTTAGTTAAAAGTAAGAACGTTTTGCATCTTTGTGTACACTGGATGGATTTTTCACTTCACCTTTTGTCAAATATTGAAAGGGACCAGTTGGGACTGATGGACTTTCTGCCACAACCTAGTGTGGAAAATCTTTTTTATGCTAGTGCAAGAACGGTCTAAGGAGAGTAGAATGATACCAAGTCTTGATTGAAAGCCTGCACTAAAAAGCTTTCCAGACTTGGCAATCAGCAAATGAAAGCAATGATCAGCATTTGGTTTACAGGAAAGGGCACTAATTCTCAGCTTCCTAATTTTTTTAAGATAGGTTAGTAATAACTGAAATCTTAATAGAAATGTACAGATGTAAATTTAGATGTAGCCTGCATGTAAATGTATAAGCTATATATTATATATATATGTGTGGACTGGTTCATGTGTTTGAAATTCTTCTCATGCGGGAAACAAAATTTTTTCCCACATAGTGAAATTTACCTTTTAAAGTCAATATTTACCTTTAAAAAATGCTTTAAATATGATTTGGCATATGAACTGTAACTCCAGTGAGGCTCAGAGCTCACTGGACAGAATCACAAGGGGAAAAACCCACAGTTTCAGACACAACCTTGCTATCACGGTTCCATAAATTTATCTGCTAAGCGAACTCAGTTTAATACCTGCTTAACCGTTTACAAGTGCAGTAACAACATCAATGTGCATGATCATTCTAAATGGATGCACAGATCTGACAAACACTTGCACAATCACTTCTGTACTTTGTCCTGAGCCTCTACAACATTGGGACCACAAGTATTTTTTTTTGTCTAAGTGAATATTCACTGCCCTAAGTTATATGGATTCATTTCAGTTTTGTGTGTATATATATATATACAAATATATATATATATATGTATATATACAAATATATATATGTGTATATATATGTGTGTGTGTATATTCAAAATAAAGGATTTTGCATTTTTAAATGATAAAATATTTACCATCTAAATTAATAAATCTCTCACTAAAAATAAATTCTGAGTGTTCTCTGTGTAGCATCTGAAACCATTCTTAATGGATGCTGTTTCAGTTTTGATTCCCCACCCCCCCCAATGTCTATCCTATCCATTTTAAATTTTAAGCATAACAATGTTTCCCCCACTATTTGAACCAAGCAATTATTAAGGGATTTAAGTTTTCTGGTGAATGAAGCAGCCCAACTGCTTTTCATGACAAAGTTGGTAATTAGAAGGCCAATTTAATGGTGAATCAGGCAGAAATATTCAAACCATGACAAATGGCTTTAATAATACAGCTTGCAATGCTTGAACAGAAATAAATTTCACTTCTGAAACTCTCGCCTTTTTTCTGCCTGCCTGGAAGATAAAACTGTCCAGGAGGTATTTTGTACCCTTTATTCAGTAAAGCTTTTACTAGAACTTAAGCAGGCCAAATAGCTTGCAAATGCAAAAACATCATTCAAATTCTTACATTGGGGTTTTTTTTTTTGTTGCCTTTTTTTCCCCTTTTTCCTGAAGGTAGGCTGTGTTGAGAATTCTGTATAAGTCAAAGATTTATTTATTTTTTCATCCTGCTTAACCACTGCAAGAGTGTTTTATTGTTTTATCTCTGACTTGAAGCATTAGCTGTAGCCTACATTGGCTTCAAAACTGAAAGCTAATTTCAGTGTTTGTCATAAGTTTGTTAAGACCACATGCATTCCACAGTTTGAAAAATTTCATTATTCTGTCCATGCTGGGGCTTCGTAATTGGATAGTAAGGATGTTCAAAGACTAATTTAGTGAATTGCACAATATTTTAAACGGAATTATGCAGGTTTATGGGGCCTCAGGGGATTGAGCTAGGAGCCTCTTGAGAAAATCTGTTTATCAGTAAATGATATTAGCAGCTTTCACCTAGCTTTTGTCTTCATTAAATTGCTGCTCTTCCAATTGAGGGTCACATCTGAGGACTGCTTTGATAATTTGTCATTATTGTCTTGTTTATTGGAGCATAAAGTTGATACAGCAAAGGTTGTGCAGTTTATATACAATGTGCAAAGAAGTTTTTCCTGCAAGCCCTGCCAACAAACATGTCGTGACACAAGAAACTAACTTGTCCAGTATTCCAATAATATATGCTAAATCAGCTCACCCTTGTGTGTTAATTTCCTAATATTTTCTAATTGAATGTAACATGTAACATTTTATACCCCAGGTTATATCAGGTTGCTTGCTTTCTTTCTGTCATTTTCAACCACTAGTGTGAAACACTTATTTGCGTAAAATGAAGTAAAATCTTGTTTTCTGTTAGTATGTCCCTTTCCCAAACATACTCTTGATTTACCTTAGTGCAAATGTGCCCAGAGTTTGTCCCAATGTATTGAAATATTTTTTTTCCATAAAACAGGGCATGTAGCAAATTCAGTCTATATTTTAAAGCACCAAGGCCACACTTACATTACTATTTACAGTATTGAATTTCAGTAAAATGGTATTTTATTGGTTACATTTAGAGGAAGACTAGGTCTAAATCTAGACAGCTTGTATCATCCAATTATTTCCTTCCATATTATCAGTACCACAGAAAAATGTGTATTTCTCTAACTATAGGTAAGATACACCAGTACTTCAAAGACTATATAGATTGAGAAACTATTGACCACAGAATCACTGAATCACAGAATCACCAAGGTTGGAAGAGACCTCAAAGATCATCAAGTCCAACCCATCACCAGAGACCTCATGACTAAACCATGGCACCAAGTGCCATGTCCAGTCCCCTCTTGAACACCTCCAGGGATGGTGACTCCACCACCTCCCTGGGCAGCCCATTCCAATGGTTAATGACACTTTATTCAGGTCTCCTGTCTGTGAATTATGTGTCCTTTTGAACTTTATTTATGTGTAGGGATCATATACTTCTGTTAGAGTTTGGAGGTGAAACTTTGGCCTAGAGTCTTCTTAGTCATAAACAAAAATAGGGACTTTCTGGACATCGTTGAGTAAAAGGTAAATAAATTGCCATTGGATGCAGAAGAATAACAACTGATTTGTCTGCATCATTCCATTGGCTTGCTGATTAGAATATAGTTTACTGCAAACTGTGCTTTTCTCCTTCTTGCTGCTGCTCTTTGTGGCTTGTGTGGCTTGCTCCCTTATCTCTTTCCTGACCTTCTGCTGGCTCAATATTGTGTCTGTGAGGAAATGGGAAGGGAAAAAAGGGGAGGAGGTTGCCAACAGTCCCCCAGGATCATCCAGGGGGCTGATTCTATACAAGGGGATCCTTGTACTTGTGTTTTTTGGAATTGTAAATATACATATATATAATTTGTACATATTTGTTGCATTTTATGTATCTAGGTTTTAGTTTACCTTTTGTAAATACAATTTTCATTTTGCTTCCGAGTTCTGAGGGTTTTTTGGGGGGAGAGGTGGGGCAGAGAATTTACTCTAGGGATAAATTCCAATTAGTTGGGGGTTAATTTCAACCTAGCAAAACTTTTGATAATGTGTATGAATTAGGCTTATTTAAACCACTTGAGAAGTTCTGGACAGGTTAAACTATTTGGCAAATGCTAATTGCAGGAAGTTCAATAAGGCCAAGTGCTAGGTCCTGCACTTGGGTCTCAACAGCCCCATGGTAAGCTACAGACTTGGACATGTATGATTGGAAGGCTGTCACTTTGGAAAGGGACCTGGGCGTATTGGCTGATAGTTGACTAAATAGGAGTCAGCATATTTGGGTGGCCAAGAAAGCCAATGGCACCCTGGCTTGTATTAGAAAGAAGGCAGCCAGCAGGAGCAGGGAGGTGATCATTCCCCCATACTCAGCACTGGTGAGGCCACATCTTGATTACTGTGTTCAGTTCTGGGCCCAGTCACCTCACTACAGGAGGGACTTTGAGGTGATGCAGCATCTTCAGAGATGGGCAGAGAGGGTGGTGAAGAGCCTGGAGCAGACGTCCTAAGAGGAGAGTTTGAGGGAGCTGGGGTTGTTCAGTCTGGAGAAGAGGAGGCTGAGGGGTCATTGGTCTCTACAACTACCTGAAGGGAGGCAGAAAAGAGGGACAGCCTTTTCCCCTTGATGACAAGCAACAGGACAAGAAATGGTTTCAGGCTGTACCAGGGGAGATTTGGGCTGGATATTAGCAATTATTTCTTCACGGAGTGGGTTATCAACCATTGGAATGGTCTGCCCAGGGCAGCGGTGAAGTCCTCGTCCCTGGAGGTATTTAAGCAGTATGTGGGCCTGGCACTTAGGCACATGGTTTAATGTTGACTCTTCAGTGCTGGGTCAAGGGTTGGACTGGATGATCTTTGAGGTTTCTTCCAACTGGATATTTTCTCTGATTCTGTCTTGGTAACATTACTATATTTTTTATGCTTAAATTATGTTGCAGACTAGCACAGGAGGGAGACAAAATTATTCTTGTATTCTATACCAGTTTGCCAAGAAAAAGATGAAACTTCTGAACTAATAACTATTCATTTTTTTCTCCAAAATATTTAAATGTGGGACAAGATCTGGTTTGTTTGTTTGTTTCTAAGAACTTGTTGTTATCAAAAAAAAATCTGAACCAAGTACATATTTTAATGTTTGGCAGGGGGGGTGTAGGTAAAAAGAAAGTACATTCTGGACAAGCACTGATCCTTAATATTAGTTGCTTACAATCATCTTGTCTGGAACCCTTCTCACAGAAAAGTTTTCCTTCACAGGAAATTGTGCCTTGAATTTGATTTTGACATCAAAATAGATTTCCTTGTTTTATGAGATTTCAGTGTTTAAAGCAAGATACTTCAGTGTCAGTTCTATTTTGTTATGAAGAGGATTCAGTTGTGAGAAGAAATTCAAGGCAAAACCTCTCTCTACTCATGATCAAATTAGGCCTTCAGCTTGAAAGATTAAACCAGACTGGTCTGGAGACATTACCAAAAAAATCCTATGAAAGTGCATACCTTCCCAGACAGAGCATCTCAGCCTACCACTTCAGGATGTAGGTCACACTTATCACACACAAATTCACCTTAGCCATAAACAGCTAACTCCCTTCCCTCCCTCCCTCCTTCCTTCCTTCCTTCCTTCCTTCCTTCCTTCCTTCCTTCCTTCCTTCCTTCCTTCCTTCCTTCCTTCCTTCCTTCCTTCCTTCCTTCCTTCCTTCCTTCCTTCCTTCCTTCCTTCCTTCCTTCCTTCCTTCCTTCCTTCCTTCCCTCCTTCCTTCCCTCCTTCCCTCCTTCCTTCCCTCCCTCCTTCCCTCCCTCCCTTTCCTACATGACAGCTGCTTTCTTCCTTGAAACACCAGCATTTCATACCCTGAACAACTTTTCAAACTACCTCAATGCCTTTCTCCAGCTTAATTTATTTTACCTCTCAATCAGTTCCTTTTTACCTCCTTTTGACATTGCTCAGAAAACTAATAACTTCAGTTATGTGCAGCATTTAATAGAACCATAAAGATTAAGACTGCAGATAAAAGCCTGGGCCTGGATTATATCAATAGTTCAGTGAATAATTTCAGTTGATCTGTATGTTCCTGTGCAGTTTTCTGTCTTTTTTACTGATCTTCTTGCTTGATGTTTCCATGACATGTGTTCATGGTCATGCTGCTGCACAACTAGTTTAAGTAATGGAGGAGGCTATTTAAACTTCAGTTCTATATCTCAGCTCTAGAGGTGTATCTTACTTATTCTCAATGGGAAACCTCTTGTTGTTAACAGCTCAGGATGTAGACAGGAAGAACACTGTTGGTGTGAGATCCTAGGGATGTCATCTGGTGCAGATTCTGTAAAAATACTTATGGGAAAATGCAATGGTTCCATGATTCCTTTATTTGAGTAATGTAAGACCAGTCCTGATGGTTCACTCTAGGGGCTTTTCAGAGAGGTCTCTAACAAATGGCTACAAGAGGAACTGAAATTCATACACTTCACTAAATAGTAGTTACAAAACATTTAGTAAAGGGCTAGTTGGTGCAGATCCTGTCCATTATTTATGTAGCTTTTCCTTTCCTCTGAGACCTGGAGAGCTTCTTCTCTGTTCATCTCTCTTGGTGAGGTATCAACTTTAGAAGGGTAAAAAACAAAATGGGCCTATGTTGCCCACTGACTGTTTATGCATTATGCATCAAGAATCATCATATAAACAGCTGCAGACATGCAGGTAGCCTGGAGAAACCTAATCTTTTCCCCTCATTTTACTTTGATTTTGTTATCACTGGTGACAGATTTATACTGCCTCACATCTGAGCTCAGATTGACATTCGTTTTAAATGTTTCTGAATCCTGCACACTTGGCTATACGAACACCTTCTGTGGAAGCTAAGAGCTGGTGAGGAGTTGAAAAGGTCACAGAACGTGTCTGGGCTGAGTGCTCCAACCATCACTTCACCTGAACGTTTCTCCAGTTCACTCTTAGAAGGGAAAATCCAGCCAGCTACTGTTCCCCTAAAGGATTTATGCAATTCAGAATGAAGAGTAAGACAGTGGTCCCAAGTCTCCTCAATTGGTTCTTGGTATAGGTGCCTAACTCCAGGAAAGAATAGGGTTTCAAATGTTTGCCTTTCCTTCTTCCCCGTGGCTATTTTAGGCATTGAACTTTCCCCCCTCTTTTTCCACTTACCAATATGCTGCTGTTGTGAGTTCTAACCTTAGACACTGAGCATTTGTGAAAAAAAAAACACACTTGCTTTTGTCAATATTATGCAGAAATCTGGCACAGGAAGAGCAGGCATGGCATCACTGAGCATCATGGCATTGCAATCCTTTTCCAGATCTGTTCCTCAATGAACGCATGGCATGGCAGTGACTCCTACAGATTCAGAATGAGTTAAATCTTTATTACGGCAAGGGATAGTTGCCATTTGTGACCTTTTAAATGACACCTCAAGTATGCCTATACCAAAACAAAAATTATGGTTGCAGGTAGTATAGGAGCTCCCTAAACTGCCTTTGGGGCATCTGGCTTTTGTGTCATGAGTCATGTAGTTCTGCCAGAAGGAAGTCCAGATCTACTCTGAGCAAACTACTGGCACTTAGGTTATTCCGAGCTCTGTGTTGCTGAAGTCATCACTGTAAAGGCATCAGCCAAGGCATTGATACAAGTATAGCCACAAGGCTGGCGTGTATACTTTGGGTTGCAGCGCCAGCATAGCAAAGCTACCTGCCAGGGCCCCATTGATGTAACAACAGCATCAGCAGCTGAGAGAGATAAAAACTTTACCGATGCTACAAACTTCTCCCTGGAGCTCAAGTGGAATGAATGTGTGGCTAAGACTGTATCTGCATAACGTCTTCATTCAGTGAAACTTAAGTGATTTTGTGGAACCAAAACATACAAACTCTTACATCAGCCTCGTACCATCCTTGTGGTACTATCTTTGTGATACCACTTTCTCTGGAAATAAATTAACCTGATAGTACATACATACATAGAATACATACATAGAATAAACCAGGTTGGAAGAGATAGTTTGGTTAGAGAGGAATAATGGTAGAAATAGTCCTCAATGGGTAACTCTTTATCCAAAATGAATTTTAAAGCAGACAAAATGTTTAGACACTATAGCTAATACTTACATGGCCATAAAAGAGGTAAAGGAAATTTCACTTAGTGTTACATACTGTTCTGAATAACAAGCTAGATCTCAGGCAAACCTGAAATGAAGCTTGTCTACTTTGTCTGCAACTTTTATGAGAGGATGCACTGTTTAGTTTGATACTACATATGCCATCATGTCTTGTAATGATCAGTAATACATATCTGGGGCTTCAGTGCAAATAATGTTGTTGTTTTATTGCAGCTAAGCTAAGCTATACATTATACATCTTCCATGTGTGAAAACCATCTTGACAGGTGGAATAAATACATTCCCAGGAAATAAATAATAGACTATCTACAAATATTCTGAACACCTGAGTGTGAGGGGACATGGTTGTAGGTTAGAAAGGAATGTGCAGCTCCAACAATTCTTTGAAAGAGAATAAAAATATTAAGTAAATTAAGTATGGAAGTGAGATTATCACTGAGGGCAGCTCAACCATTGTGAGTACAAGGACACACACTTGTTCTTCATGCTAATCTGCTCTGTGTTTATATATGTATTTTTCAGTTCTCAGGGGACATCAAAATGATAATGATTTCCTATTTTTGTAAACAAATGGAAATACAGCCTTCCATGACAGATGTTACTTCAAAAATGATCTAAAATATTTATGCAAATTACAGCTTTAAATATCTTTTCTCTGAAGGTGTTTTCCCTTTTTGAGGAAGACTCTGACAATTAAAAATAAAAACAAAAAAGCATCAGAACCATGCCTGTTATTGTTTAGTCCATAACAAAGACAGCTGTACATACCCTTATTTGGAGTCTCTTTAATCCAAGCCACCTTTCCTAGTAAAATTGCACAATTTATCACCCCAGAGCCTGCAGCAGTATGCACTACATGCAAATGATTAGTTTGCCACTTCGGCTGCCAGCTTTGATACACCTCTGAGAAACTTGTAGTCTGAATGAAAAGGTCAGTGTGGTGCTTAAACTAACTCTTGGGGACCAGATGGCCCAGGGGTCTAGTAGTGGACTGCTGTGACTTCTGCCCATCTAATCAGTAGCTGAGACATGATAACATCCAGAAGTTGTTCCTCACAACAACTGAGAAGGGTGTTCTGGTGCACTCTGATGTAGAAAGTAGAAGATATGTTCTTAGGCATGTGAGTTGTCCAGATGTCCAGCATCTGGTCAACAGAGACATGCAAGATGAATCTGCCTGTGACCTCCTGCAGCTGCCCATCTTCCCCTCCTGTAACTGTGTGGACTAGTGAGAAGAGCTATATCTCTAAGTTAGATGCTTAAAATTGGAAAGTATTAATATGAGTTTCTGGTTGTTATTTCTGCACTTAATCTCACAAACCCAAGGAATTTTCTGGGTCTGAAGTCTCTTCTGAGTCCTGCAGCAAGTCTCTCCTGAGGCCCACCACTCAGGCTAACTGGGCAAGCTTGCACTTCCAACAGTAGTTTTGTGAATACATAAGCAAAAGATTTCAATCTCCAAGGCTTTTGCAACTACAAAATTCAATTACACAATGCAAAACAGTGTATAAATAACAACAGTAATTTTTAGGATGCACCCAGCCTTATCTAAGTTGAATAAATTCTTCACAAGTCATTGTATGTTTAGAAGCACAAGAAAAAGTTCTAAGGAGGCTTTGCTCTGCGGGAATATGAAAAAAAAACACAACCCAAACCCTGGAATAATAATTCTGACTGCCTTTGAGGGGTAACAGTGCAAAGTCTCCTTGAATCTGATAACAACAGTAGTTAGACTGTATAGAGATGGAAAGAAAACAAAGAAAAAAAGAATTTTGATCTCTAGCTTCTAAATAACCAGAAATGAAAACCAGTAGTAGCATAATTTGGCAGCGAATCAATAGTGGAAAGGGGAACCATACTTCATGCACAGCTGAAAGAGGCTTACAGTTAATAATAATTTAATCTAATTAAAAACAAACAAACAGAAAACCCAACAACAACAACAAAATGCCAAACAAACAAACAAACACGGGAAGAGAAAATTTTTGTCTGTATCTTGTCATAAATACTCCACTCTAGATGAACCCCAAACTAGAGATTTCTGAAGAGCTTTTATAAATGTGAGAGCCAGTAACAGGGTGCGCTAGTGGAAAGTGATTTCAGACTTTTGAATGCATGGGGGATCATGGGATCAAGATCTGATTTCCACCCAAAGTTTATGTTTAGAAAAGCAAAGTCATTAGCACAATTGCTTAAGTCACAATGTAATTGTTTGAGAAACCTAGCTACCTAAAATACTTAAATGAAGCAGATCTCTCTTGAAGGCTACTCCTTGATTTTATAGATGGGTTGAACTATTCTTATATAGTCTACACCTAAAGGGACATAGGCTGTTGTCACAAAAAGCCTGTGGTGAAACATCCTGAGTGGTTATCCAGTGTGCTGTATCCAAGTCCCTGCTTCACTGACAGCATATAAAACTTTATCTTGGACATTTGGGTGGCTCTGCTGCGCTCCTAATATCTAGACACTGCTCAGACATCTTCTTGGGGTATCTGCATCTGGCACCAGCTTCCTTCCTGCTCATCAGGGGGTGCTCTGAATTTCACAACAGCTTTCTTACAGACACATGGAGTTTCCTAGCTGCTCATTGCAAGCTGCTTTGCAGTTTTCAAGGGCACTTCTTTTTGTTGTGGGGTGTGTGTGTGTGCTGCACACATTACTTAATTTCTTCTCATAAGTACTGTCTGGTTAATTCTTGGATAGTCAGCTGTTATCACAGATTTGAACTTAACCGTAATATGATGATGCATTGAAAACTCTGTATGTATGTTTAGTTGTGGGCTTTTTTTTGGTCATCTTTAGCAACATTTATAACACATTTCCTTTGATCCAAAATTTCTATGGGAGATATTGTATATAAAATACTTGATTCTGTTGTAGATCTTTCTATATTTAATTTCATTACAGCAGGAAATTTCCTTTGAATTCTGCTCTTTAGAAAAAGGAAGTTTTAGCCCCTTGCAGACCCAATAAATTACTAAAACAGGGCAATTTATGATCTTCCATGCATCTCTGCAAAGAAAATTCTCCCTCCAGGTAGACTCAGTCTGTCTAAGATTCAAAGATATTAGAGGCAATTTTATGAAAGGGATCATTAATTATAAGACATGAAATTTTAATAGGAGGCTTCTTTTTCCTGATATCTTCCATGAGCCAAGATCAAAGTAACTCCCATATGTTGACCTAGTAAGCATGTTAACTGAGAGGATCAGCTTCTCCCCCTGTCCTTTTTAACCTCAGATAAATCAGAGAAGCGATGTTTTAGGAGAATGTTCATTTCAGCATCACATATGTAATCATATGAGATAGATAAATGCTGCTTCTTGCTCATGACAGAAGTGATTTCCACCAGTGATGGTTATGCATATTCGTCACAAAACAAAGGTTCCTGATGCCTTATCAAAGATGCTCAGGACTTGCATATTGCGTGGTCAGCTTGCCAGCTGCTTGACGAGTTACCCAGATGTACCTACCCTTTTATAACAGGGTTATATGAACCATTTTCCTTACACATATACATATACATAAGCCACAAGCCATGTGCCAGTCATTAATTAACCCCATTGTGATAATCCAAATTTAGCTGCTTTTTCTGCGTGCTTGTGCTCAAATACATACTGTTTTCTTACATTAAGATCTAGTCCAGAAAGGATTTATATTGCTTTGCATCCGTGATCTTTCCTCTTCATTATTGGCTGCTCCCTTCATTTTTATGCCAATCAGAAAATTTCATTAGTGATGATTCTATATTTTATTCCAGGTCATTGACAAACATGTTAAATAAATCCATGGGAACATCAATAGAAATGTACCCAGTCAACAACAGTTAGTCACTTACAGTTACTTCTGGAGAGCTACAGGTTAGTTGGCTGTTAATCTATTTAATTATTGCTATATAATACATTGTTGGAACTTCATGATCAAAATGTCAAGAGTCACCAAGTCAAATACCTCACAGGAATTTTAGTGTGTTATACTCATACAATTACTTTTAGTAACTAAGCCTCTAATCACATGACAGTATCAAGACCAAATTTCCAGGAGCCTGTGTTGATTAGCATTAATTGTATTACTGTGTTTTAATTCTTGTTAATGAAGTTCTATATAATCTGTTACTTTGCACAGGACAATAAGTCTATTCTTATCTTGGCCTTTTACTTTCATTTTTCCTCTATGATTACTGAGCTTCAGAACAGTTTAGGAGCTGTTGAAAAGACAGGATGTATGGCCCAAGGAGCTCCTCTTTTAGAAACCTACTAAATTTCTTGCTGTTGATTTATTATTGATTAATGCTGGTATCTGTGTTATAAATTAATTTCTTTTGGACTGGAAAGTGTTTCACCATACTCTGACCAGTCTGTATCTGTATCTATAAAAAGACTTTCTTATTGAAAGGTTCTGCCTTTTCTGTGTTGGGAGTCACATTGTACAGCACCAGGCACCTACTTTTGTTAGGACTTCTTTTGTTGATTCCCTTCAAAAATTCCTTTCTGTTATGTTTAATTCTACTTTTCAAATAGTTCCATTGTTGCTTTTTTCCTTTATAAGTTTTTTTTTTCAGTTCCTTCATGTATATTTGGTTCATATCAACTTCTTTTTACTTGTGTTATATACATACAATCTCTACTTTGAAGCTCATATATCATGCAAACACCTAATCCTTTGATACTAGTAAACAGACATAAGATTATGGAGAAGCAGTGGCTTATCCATATTTAAAATTGCAATTCATTTCTAGTGTGTATGTCGGATTTTGGTCCTTGTCTTCAAATGTAAGTTAAATATATATGTATTTCATATATATAGCTGCTTCATTGTGCCATACGAGGTTTGCATCTGAGGTAGAATTTCCCACCAGATTTGAAGGAAATTAAACAAATGGTTAATAAATTATGAGGTCTTAAATGTGTGTGTCTTCATCAGAATAATAATACAAAAAGGCTAAGGTTTGGGTTTTTGCTGAGCAGGAAAAAAAAAAATGAGAGAGGCAACATGTCTTGTAGGATACATGTGTGAAAGATCAACACACAACACTGATGTCCCTCTCAGAAAATACTGATGCATCTCACTTTACACTGGCAATTCACCAGGGCACAGAAGTTCTAACTTGCTGAGGTCTGTGTGAGGCTAAGGAAACAAAAACACTGAAGGCAGCACTTCAGGGATCTTTTTATTTTATAATGAATGAGTACCTGGAATGATGGTCTGAAGATGGGACTGGGCAGGCTGAGACACTCAGGCACTTTATGATGCCTGGATGCCCAGCCATGTCCCAGCAATAAACATTAGTCCCCAAAATCAATTTTACAGCCAAACCATAAGCATGCTTAATGTCTCAGACACTTCTGTGGTTTTTGTAGGCTTTTCTGGATCACCATCCACTTCTGGAATCAGGCACCCAAGTGTTTTGCTGAATTTATCTTCTGATGTCGATAATAGTGTATCCCCAGCTGCACTCTGCACTGTGTCTGACAGGAAAGCTGCCAGTATTTGCTCAGCAGATACTTTTGCTGAGCTTGCTGTAGCTGGGGTCCTCCAGAGTATTGTACAGCTTTTCCCAAATATAATAATTAGGATTCTTTGGACCAGTAGGACAGTTGATTGCCATTAGCAGTGCCTTTTTCTCCCTGGTACCACATAAGCACTAGTGTTTGGTTTTGCTATTGTAAAAGTAGAATACAACTGCATTTTCCTCCTCTTCTTTTTATCCTTACGCTCAGGTTGCCTCTAAACTTCTGGTACCTACCTCCTTTTCATAGTGTTAGATCTAACTACCTAAAATCAGGGAACAGACAGGATCATAGCGTACAGAACTCCATGTTAAGAAATTGATTCAGAGAGCAAAGACTTCCTCCTTCCTTCAGTTCTATCATGTCAGCCAAAGGACAAATTAATTCACAGTGAAGGACATGATTCAAGCTACGTTACATCCTGGTTTCCATGACTATCTACAATTCCTTTCTGTGAGCTGTGTTCTGGTCCAACCTTGTGTTAAATTTCCATCCTTTGGAAGTGAAGATGCAAATGAAGCTGCTGTAGACCTTTCATCTTCATCTTGATATACAGCAGTGTTACAGAGACAAGTATAACAAGAAGAATCCTTGAGAACCAAGTCTTATGTATAGCCCTTACCATAGGCATACCCTTACCTGAGCTTTAGATACTCTATGGTGTAAAATCCACCACCACAGAAGCAGCATCTTGTTGCCCCATTCTGTGTCTGCTTAAAGGACTCTAATTTCTAGATGACTTAATATGGTACCAATTTTTGGTACAGCTCACTAAACTGATTGTTGTTTTTCTTTGTCCAAGTTATTAGCAACAAAGAGAGAATTTATTACCTGCTGGCTACTGTCAATCATCAGACAGATAAAATAATCTGTTCACACTTCTTGTTAAGTATGACACATGTTAAAAATATATGACAAAAATGTGGTGGGGTTTTTTTTCTGGTTTTGTTCCTGAACAAAAATCTACCAGAAAATTCCCCAATTTGTATTACTACATCTTCCTCATGACTCGTTTTAATGTTTGAGCAATGAAATCTGGTGAAAGGTATTAAGAATAAATCATACAAGGAGCAACTGAAGGACCTGGGGTTGTTTAGTCTGGAGAAAGGGAGGCTGAAGGGAGTCCTTGTTGTTCTCTCTAATTACCTGAAAGGAGGTTGCAGAGAGGTGAGCGTTGGTCTCTTCTCGCAAGTCACAACTGGTAGAACAAGAAGAAATGGCATCAAGTTCTGCCAGGGAAGGTTTAGGTTAGACATTAGGAAAAACTTCTGTACTGAAAGTGTTATCAGAGACTGAAAAAGGCTGCCCAGGGAAGTGGCTGAATCACCATCCCTGGATGTATTTAAAATCTGTTTAAATATGGTGCTCAATGATATTATGTAGTAGTGACCTTGGTAGAGTTAGATAATGGTTTGACTTGATAATCTTAAAGGTCTTTTCCAACTATAGTGATTCTGTTTTTCTGCAAACTTCCTATTCTAATAAAATCCTGAAAGCCACATTTAACTAAGCAAAAGAGGAACAGACAAAGAATTAATTTTGCTAGCTTGTCAGAATGATTTTTTTTTTTTAGTAAAAACTAGGGACAGCATGATGGTGCTAGCTATCAGGAAAGAAGACCAACCTGGCTGAATAGAGAGCTTTGGAATTCAGGCACAAAAGGAGATTTTATGGCATTTGGAAGAAGGGGCAGGCCTCTCATGAGAACTACAAAGATATACTGAGGTTATGGGGGAGAAAATCTGGAGAGCCAAAGCTCAACTAGAATTCATCCTGGTTACTGCAGTTACATACAATAAAATGAGAGATTCTTTATCAAAGTATCACAGTATAACTAACGTTGGAAGAGACCCCAAGGATCATGGAGTCCAACCTGTCTCCACAGACCTCATGACTAGACCATGGCACCAAGCACCACGTCCAATCTCCTCTTGATCACCTCCGGGGATGGTGACTCCACCACCTCCCTGGGCAGCCCATTCCAATGACAAACGACTCGCTCAGTGAAGAACTTTCTCCTCAGTTTGAGTCTAAACCTCCCCTGGTGCTTTAAATACATTAAGAACAAAAGAAGGACTAGGGAGAATCTCCATCCTTTATTGGATACAGGAGGAAACATAGTGACAAAGGATGAGGAGACCTCTGCGGCGCTTAACGCTTTCTTTGCCTTGGTCTTCAGCAGTAGAACTCGTTGTTCCCTAGACAGCCAGCCTCCTGAGCTGGAATACAGTGAGGGGGGCAGAATGAGACCTTCAAAATCCAAGAGAAAATGGTCACTGGCCATACTACTTAAACATGCACAAGTCTATGGGGCCAGGTGCATTGCACCCAAGAGTGCTGAAGGAGTTGGTGAATGTATTCACCAAGGCTCTTCCCATCATTTATCATCAGCCTTGGCTAACTAGGGAGGTCCCAGTGGCCTGGAGGGTAGAAAATATGACACTCATCTGCAAAAAAGGCTGAAAGGAGGATCCAGAGAACTGCAGGCCTGTCAATCTGACCTTGGTGCCAAGGAAAGTCAAGGAGCAGATCATCTTGAGTGCCACTATGTACCGTACACAGGACAACTGGAAATCAGGCCCAGTCAGCATGGTTTATGAAAGACAGGTCCTACTTGATAAGCCTGATCTCCTTCTACGACAAAATGGTCTGCCTAGAGGATAAAGGAAAGGCTGTGGATGTTGTCTGTCTGGACCTCCATAGCCTTCAACACTGTTTTTCATTACATTCTTAGGGAGAAACTGGCTGCTTGTGGCTTGGATGAGCATACACTGTTCTGGGTAAAACACTCACTGGATGGCTGGGCCCAAAGAGTGGATTTAAATCCAGGTGTCAGCCGGACACATGTTCCTCAAGGCTCACTATTGGGACCACTTATGTTTAACACCTTTATCAATAATCTTGATGAGGAGATGATAATTTATGAACATTTATCCTTTATGAACATTTATGAACAGACTGCTTATTTAAGAAACAAAACCAAACAAAGCCACATCTGTTGGGTTATAGCTGTGCCAGGGGAAGTTTAGGCTTGAGGTGAAGAGAAAGTTCTTCACAGAAAGAGTGACTGGCCATTGGAATGGGCTGCCCAGGGAGGTGGTGGAGTCACTGTCCCTGGAGGTGTTCAAAAAAAGGATTGGCACTTGAAACTATGGTTTAGTTAGTCATGAGGTGTTGGGTGATAGGTTTTTAAAAATGGATGGCATTAATACAATGCTAATAAATATAAGATTAACAGTATATAAACCTTAAATGGTAATATAGGCAGTTACCTCACTTCCAAAGAAATTGTAGTTACTGCATTGATACTTTTCTCATGTGAATATGTCTCAAAGAGCAGAAAAACTAACACAGAAGAATTTTTGTCTTAAGCATAAAATATGAGGATGATTCCACCAACACCACAATGGACTGAACAAAGGCTTAAATACAAGACTCAGGGTCTTCTGACTTTTTCTAATGTGTGAGCAGAAAATAGAATCTAGGGCAGCCTAAATACACAGTTTACAGAGAATTCACATAGCTGAATATATTGCAGACATCTACACTGGAGTTTGTTGTTTGACTTCCTTTTTTGTTCCTGGAAATTAAGAAGTGCTTCTAAGGAAAGGATGATTCTTGTCACCACAAAGAAGGCCCCTAAAAGTAGATGAGAGAAATCACATCCCAAACAAGTCTGCTCCTCTCCATGAAAGGTGAATACGGATGTCTCTGTGGCAGACATAGAATTAGCTGGCCTTTGTGTCACTCTTGTTCAAAGGAGAGTGATGATGAGTTCTTAAGGAAACCAGATGCGTGACTATTTTTATTCCATGGGTCTATATCTCTGGCTTGCAAGTAATTTTTAAATCCATTGACTCATTACTATGATTGCTAGCTTCTAATTACTATGTTGCTAGTTCCAACCTAATTTGGCAAGGAACAATGGTCTGAACAATGTTTGGATTATCAAGGAGTTGAATTTTTTTATTATTCTTTATTTTGGGATTATATCTCTCCCTCCCCCTGCTCTGAAGAAAATATTTCCTAACTGAAACTCCTACAAATGAAACTCAGGAGGAAAACATGCTCATCCATTCTTCTAATTCTTATTTGGCATATCTCTTTAACATTTTAAAAGATATTTCCTCTCTCTGCTTTACCTTTTTCTGGCACGTAGTCCAAATTATGCTTCTACAGTTGATAGGACAGAATCCATCCCACAAAATTTTAATGGTGTCTGGTTTAGTCATTTATTTATTTTTAATTTCCTCTCCATTTTTTCCCTTGACTTGATACTCTGCATAGATGAGTACCAACACTGACTGGAAAAACTGAATTGGGAAGTAGAGAGAAAACTTAGGAGGCTATGTAGAATATTTTGGAAGAGGTCAGGATTAATGGTCTTAAATTAATGAGATTCCAGTGAGACATCTGGGAAGCATTCCTAGCAGTAAAGTGGTAGATTAAGTTGCCCAGGGAGGCTGTAAGAGCTCCATCAATGGAAGTTTTTAAGAACAGGTTGAACAAACCTCTGCCAGGATTGGTGCACTTATAACTGATCCTGCCCTGAGGAGTCCATTAAATTTGTGTGAATTATGGTACCTGCTCACAGAAGTTATATTAATACCAACAGAGTGTCATGATGCAAAAGACACACAGTAGAAGGTAATAGAGGTAACACTACTGCACTGTTGAAGCTATGCCTTGTTTCTCCTCCTTGACTTCAACTTGTCTCCTCTCTTTCCCCAACAAAAAATGGGAATACATGGGCAGTCAACATGGCTTTACCATGGGGAAGTAATGTTTGGCCACCCTCATAGCCTTTTATGAGAACAAAACCAGGTGGATAGACGCTGGTAGAGTGGGGCATATGGTTTACCTTGATTTCAGTAAGGCATTTGATACTGTCTCCCACAGCATCCTTGCAGCTAAGCTGAGGCAGAGTGATCTGGATGATCAGTTATTGAGGTGGATTGAGAACTGGTTGAAGGGAAGAAGTCAGAGAGCTGTGGGACAGATTCTAGTTGGAAGCCTGTAACTAGTGGACTCCCTCAGGGGTCAGTTCTGGGACCAGTACTATTCAATATATTCATCAACAACCTGGATGAGAGCACAGAGTGCACTGTCAGCAAGTTTGCTGGTGACACTGAACTGGGTGGACTGGCTAAGAGACCAGAGGGTTGTGATGCCATTCAGTGAGACTTAGACATGCTGGAGAGCTGGGCAGGGAGAAATGAAATTCAACAAGGGCAAGTGTAGAGTCTTGCACCTGGGAAAGGGCAACCCCATGTACCAGTATAGGTTGGGGACTGACCTGCTGGAGAGCAACAAAAGGGAAAAAGACCTGGGGGTCCTAGTGGGTGGAAGGATGACCATGAGCCAGCAATGTGCTCGTGCTCTTGTGGCCAAGAAGGCCGATGGTATCCGGGATTGTATTACAAGGGGTGTGGTCAGTGGGTCGAGAGAGGTTCTCCTCCCTCTCTACTCTGCCCTGGTGAGGCCACATCTGGAATATTGTGTCCAGTTCTGGGCCCCTCAGTTCAAGAAGGACAGGGAGCTTCTTGAAAGAGTCCAGCACAGAGCCACAAAAATGATCAAGGGAGTGGAACATCTTCCTTACGAGGACAGACTGAGGGAGCTGGGGCTCTTCAACTTGTAGAAGAGGAGACTGATGGGTGACCTCATTAATGTTTATAAATGCATAAAGGGTGAGTGCCAAGAGGATGGAGCCAGGCAATCCCCAATGACAGGACAAGAGGCAATGGGTGGAAGTTGAGGCATAGGAAATTCCATGGAAACAGGAGGAAGAATTATTTCACTGTGAGGGTGCCAGAACACTGGAACAGGCTGCCCAGCAGGGTTGTGGAGTCTCCCTCTCTGGAGATATTCAAGACCTGTCTGGTTGCAGTCCTGTGTGATCTGGTATAGGTGATCCTGCTCTGGTGGGGGGTGATGGAATAGATGATGTCTTGGGGTCCCTTCTAGCCCCTAACATTCTGTGATTCTGTGATGTATTGTGGCCCCTGATAGTGTGAGATCAGAGAGGAGAGATGTGCTCTGCAGAGGGAGAGAAGGGAACAGGACTTTTTCCTTCCCCCCCACTATTCCTACTAGCTATACCTTAATTATGAGGCTTGGGGAAATGTATGTTTCTCAGATCTGGGTGCATACTCCAGCCAAGTCTTTTACTCACTGTCAGGATGAGAGTCTTTTCCTTCCCTGCCTCAGGAAACCTGAGCAGGAGGTGAACAAGACAGACTGAGACTCCCAACAAGTTCTCTGAATGCAAAGGGTGCTAGGACCAAGGTACCCTTCAGTAAGATTCATTCTTCTTATTCTCTCCTTCTTCCTGTCTGGTTTGCACTCCCTTGGGTTTTTATCCTAATTCACTTTCTTTTCCTCTCCTTCTTCTTAGCTACTTCCTCATTTACCAGTTACCACTTTTCCTGCCCCATTTTCCCTCTCTTTGAATATCTCCTTCTTATATCCAAACCTGGTTTGTTTCTTATTTGTATCTTTCCTCTCTCAGAACAAAATCCCCTCATCCCAAATTAGGCTAGTTTAAGATAATTGAATTAGAGTAAGATCTATGTAAATATAGGGAACTGTGAAGGCTTAGTGTTATTTATTCCAGTAATTGGAAAAAAACTCTGTGCCTTTGATTGAATTATAGAAGTTTCATTGCCTGAATCATCTTCCCTTTGCAGTCCACCACAGCCCACCACACCATCCTGTGACAAAAATGACCAGATTTTGTGTTTGCTTGTGTCATTATTATAAAGCTGCTCTTTTTTTCTGGTAAAAGTATTTTTTCACTCTCAGATTCAAATTAAGCAACATACTTAGGACAGCATTTATCACCTTTTAGAATAGAATAGAATAAACCAGGTTGGAAGAGACCTTCAAGATCATCGTGTCCAACCTATCATCCAACACTACCCAATCAACTAAACCATACAACCAAGCATCCTGTCAAGCCTCGTCCTGAACACCCCCAGCGACGGCGACCCCACCACCTCCTCGGGCAGCCCATTCCAATGGGCAATCACTCTCTCTGTGTAAAACTTCCTCCTAACCTCCAGCCTAAACCTCCCCTGACGCAGCCTGAGACTGTGTCCTCTTGTTCTGGTACTGGTTGCCTGGGAGAAGAGACCAGCCTCTGCCTCACTACAACCCCCCTTCAGGTAGTTGTAGAGAGCAATAAGGTCACCCCTGAGTCTCCTCCTCTCCAGGCTAAGCAACCCCAGCTCCCTCAGTATCTCCTCATAGGGCTTGTGTTCCCAGCCCCTCACCAACTTTGTTGCCCTTCTCTGGACACGCTTTATATAGAATAACTAGTTTAAAATCAAACCATGCATATCTCAACCAAAATCTTAGTTCTGCAAATATATTCTTTGCTAGAAAAGATCCTACTCCATTTTCCCTGTAAAGTATTTCATAAAATATGAGAGCAGTGACACATAGATATATATGTACATAGAGATGCATTTGTATAGTGTTTGTTTAATAAATAAAACTCAAAGACTAATTAGGGGAAAGGAATAGAAATAAAGGTAAACTTATATTAAAAGAAAACACAACAAGGTGGTCAGTTATCACTGGAACTGTAAAATTTAGAGAAGAGGTAAATTAAATAGTGTGGACCCTGGGGAGGCATGTTTAGCCATTGCTGGGGAGTAAGATGATGATGTCATGCCTAGCAGAGGGAGGAAGACTCCTGTAAAGTTGGATGAGATCCAGTTCATGTTGTAGATTTATGCAGTTAATTTTGTCCCTTGACTACATTCAGATGAGCATTTCTCCCTAACATACACCAAGAAAATTGCTACATTATAGCTGTGCTAATGGTAATCAGCATGCTAATGAGCACCAGAAGGTCGTTACAGAAAAGAGAGGTTCAAAGATGTATAACCTAGAGGAGAAGATGAAGTAAATCTTTAGGGAATGCAAGTGTCTTGTTTGTAGGTCATAGATTATTTGTTTTGGTCATTGCAGAGCACAGGGATTTTAATTTAAGGACAGAAAAAGATTAAGCTTTTTGAATTTTAGGAGCAGCATAACTTAATTAAATACATGCCTATGAAGTAGACAGCAAACAGCACTGGACTGTTTTTATTCTATTCTAACATGTTTCTTGATAGAGATTATACTGTTTGTCTTTCATGATATGAATCTAACACTTTTTATGCTTAATATAAAATTAGTATAAAACTGCACTTACAGATTTTTGTATTTTGCTAATAAAGCAGCGTAAAAGACAAAAGGTAAAAGAGAAAGAAAATCAGAGCAAATGTCAGAAAACAAAGTGAACATTAAAAGGGAGTAAAATCAGAGGAAAATGAAAGCCTATCAATGTGTAAGAGACTACTGAGATAAAAGAAACATGCAAAACAGTACTTATAAAATTAGTAAAAAGCTGAATATCAGTTACACAAATATCAGAGGGATAAATATATTCCTATTTAATTCAAATGTCTATTTCTGTTTCAAAAGGTTAATGTGCTTCCTTTTACTCAGAACTTGTATATGTATTTAGATAATTTTCTCAGAGAGAAGATGAGACTTAATATGTACTGCATATGTTATAGGGGAAGCCCTTAGGGATGGGGTGACCCTACAGAAATAGTGAGAGGATAGGTTTATAGGAGAGGTAACACCTGTTATAATTTAGACATGTCCAATTTGGCTGTAGATCTTTCTAAAATTCAAGCCTCCCAGCAGGAAAAATAGGAGTACAAGTTTTAAAATCATGTTTGCATTTAGGTGGTTGATCAGGGCACATCAAGCTTTTCTGCAACTCTAGGAAGTAGAACACTTTTGTGGTTCCTTTGTTGATGTGTCTTAGAGGGGACAAAAATAGAGACTGATCACAAAACAATCCTACCATGAGCTGTGGGGGAAACGTCGACATGCTTAACTGTGACAGTTTGGGCTGTGCCTTTAAGAAAAGGATAGCTGCAGAACTCTCTAGCTGAATGTTGGGGTGTAAAAAAGAAAACAAAGATTAATTCTCAATGACTTTCATTGGTCAGATGTGTGATGTACCATGGCAAATATCTCTCACATTATTTTCTCTCACTCACGCCATCTTTAGTCTGTCTGACTTTTCATTTCTTGGCCAGAGTGCATGCAGCTGACCCTGGACTGAAACTGATAAGAGAAACTAACTTTCTTAACAACTGTTTTGAGCTAATGAATTTCCCTTAATATCCTTTTCTCTCTCTTTCTCTTTTTTGGTCTGATTAACTAGAGGGGAAAGGGAAGGGGGAGAGAGATGGGGGGAACCCGAGGTGGGATCCTCCTCGTCAGGATCTGTGTTGTGTTCTTTCCTGTAAATTCTTGTATGATATTGTAAATACTGTATATTTTTGTATATATTCATTGCATTTCATTATTGCTTGTAAAATACAGCCTTCATTTGCTTCTCTGACTGGGTTAGCTGTGCTTTATTGTTGGTGCATGTGGGCTAAAGCATCACAGCACTACATTAACAGAGGCATCAGTAAGCTGAACTGCATCACTTGGCTCTATTGAACATCTAGAAATGGACCAGCTCAGAAAGTCTGTATCTCTGATTCCAGTGGCTAAATCTCATTTTAGACTAAACCACAAAAATGTTTTAATCCCTTCCAAGAGTCATATGTGTTTTTAAAAATGCTCTAAAATAATTTTAATCCATCTTCTAAAAATTAGGGCTGTTTTTAAGTCTGATGCTCCTTGTGGGCATCAGTTCCACCAGCTAAATGCTCATGTCAGCCCTACAACTTTTTGCTGCTTGAAAGATCTAATGCATTTATTTAGGCCTCCTTATATTAAGCAGAGAGGAACTGGTACTTCCAGAGTCCTTCCAGGGACTCATCCTAAAGTTATGAAAGACACAACATGGTTACTATCACAGGCAATTACGTTTTAAATTCTCTACAGCCCCGTCACCTGCACCAGGTTAGTTAAGCAGGAGTTAAAGGAGACAAACCCTTTTGATATGGCACCTGGAGCCCAGGTGAGCACCCCTAGGCATCCGATTTCACACAGGGCACTGAACTGAGGTGCAGCTACTCAAGACAAGCTGTCTTCTAGAAACTTCTATCTCCCTCTTTCAACTGCAGAAGGTGTTTTGTAATAGATTGCTTAAAATAAGAGGAAAAATATTGTTAACTGCACATTGCTCATAAAAAATAGACTTTCAGAATGCTTTGGCCTCTCATCTTGTAAGTGCCTTTCAAAGCTATGAGAAGGTTAAGTTTCCTACATATTTTCTGATACCAGTATGCTCTTTTCCTTTCAGAAGTAATCAGAACAAAAATAGTGCAACAAAGGATTGCTCAAAATACCTGCAATATTGACTGTGGAAATACGTGTAATCTATATTTGCAGAGAGAAGAAACAGCAATGGAATTAAGGGCAAAATCTGCAGAGAAACAAGCAAAATGCAAAAGAATGCAAACAAAAGGTGAGGGGAAAGCCGTGGAACAAAGATCAGATATGGATTGATGGATATGATACGATCCCAACAAAAGGCTGTGCTCAGAGCAATGGGCAAACAAAAAAAAGTTGACTAAAGTCAGGCTACTTGATTGAAGGATGGACAGTCAAATTACCTTGGGGAAAAAAAAGTTTAAATAGTTTACTGTATGTCAAAGAGCTTACCAAGGACAGGAAAAGACTCAGCATATGGGTGAATTCAGTTGGTCTGCTGCTACTGGTTTAGATCCCTTAGGGAATTAATGTTACTGCACCTACTTATTGACATATATGGCATGCTGTGGGAGAGCCAAGCCTGCTTGAGCTACAAGTGATGTGGTAATACATGACTCTGTTTCAGTACATCTTCCTGCAGACTAAATGCTAAGTCTGAGATGATGGAAGTCTGTCACAGAGAACAGATAAGACCTAAGATGAACTGAGACCAAATGACATCTTACAAAGCTGAACCACAAATGATAATAATATGGATTATTAAATAGGTTGAATTGGTTGCATATTACTGACTATATGGAGTTACCAAGTATTAGTGCTCCAAACATGTCTCAGTGAAGCATCGACATTTAGTCCATGATTCTATTATTCTGTGTTTTTTGATGTTTTGAACAGAGCCAAACTTAACAAAGGAATCTGAAAGAATTGAACAAGAGGACACAGTCTCAGGCTGCACCAGGGGAGATTCAGGCTGGATGTTAGGAAAAAGTTCTATACAGAAAGAGTGATTGCACATTGGAATGGGCTGCCTGGGGAGGTGGTGGAGTCGCCATCACTGGAGGTTTTCAGGAGAAGACTTGATGGGGTGCTTGGTGCCATGGGTTAGTTGTTTGGGTGGTGTTGGATTGGTTGATGGGTTGGACGCGATGATCTTGAAGGTCTCTTCCAACCTGGTTTATTCTATGTATTCTATGTATATTCTAAAGCATGGTGTTTAAAAGTGTCTTCCAGTCATCAGAAAAGTCAAGGGACTAAATTATTTCTTTAACAACTTTCTTAAATCATTTTGCTTTTTTACCCATAGCATATCCCTAACAGAAAGTGTAAAGCAGGAATGTTTCTGCTCCCTTGTACAGAGGGAATATTGACTGAGTTGTTAGGGTTTACTTGCTTTGGGAGATTAGACGTGCTGTTAGGATTTGGCAGTTTTCCACAGGTGGAGTTAAAACTAATACTGCCTTTTTACAGCTGCCTTTTGGAATATAAGCTAATCAGCTCCTGCACTGTTTAATCATACACTGGATGCCTCATCAAGACATCTTACAGAAAGGAAATCATTAAAGGGCATTATACTTGTGGCAAACAAAGTGCTCTTCCATGAGTGATAATTGTGAATAATGCTCAAAGTAAATAGGAGCCTGAAAGAAAAAGAAGGTGTCCAACTTCTTTTCACAGGACTTTTTAATCCATTATGGATAACAAATTAGAAACATTAATAGAAATTTCAAAATTCTGATTATTTTTTCCCACTAGTTCCTGAAGAGTAGGTAACAACTTTAAGCTAACACCCTGATAACAACTTTAAGCTAACACTCTCAGTACTATTATTTAAACTGAAATTATATAGCTAGGAGAAATAATCTACAAAACAAAACCCCAATCTAAAAGTCAGAGCCAGTCAAAAAAAGCTGAACGATACGTTGAGTTTTAAGCCATAGAAAACTATTGAATTGCTGAAAAGTTATACATCTTAATGGTATGTTAAAATGTTTGCTAGAAGACATATTTCCCTCCAGATTAGTCATATCAAAGTCACAATTTTTTCTCATGATATAGAGGGATAAAAATATTTAAAAACCCTTCAAGAATAGGCTGCTGCTGTACCCTGACAAAACATCAGTAACAGGATGAAATATCTGTATGTACAAGTTGTCTGTACAAGTTGTTTGTCTAGACAGTGCAAAATAGGTATTATGAGATACTGTCTGAAGTATTTCATGCTTTCCATAAAAACAGTGTTACGCACTGTAGTCTTCACTCAAAAAGATTGAATGGTCATGGTTTCCTCTCTTTATAGATATAAAGAGAAGGAAGCAGAAGATTAGTGTTTCTGATGGCAAAAAGTCTAGCAGAGCGCTGTGCTGAGGAGAAAAGCACATTGGACGGGAACTATATTAAACCACACAGAATTTACCTATTGTAAATTAGAGGTGGGACTCTGGGCTCAATTTAGTTGTCAATACATTGATATTTCATGGTATTTGTGAGACCTGTGTTTTTAAGCTTCTGAACATACATTTCTTTCTCAAGTTTTTATATTAGCCTGGAGAAGAGGAGGCTCAGGGGAGACCTTATTGCTCTCTACAACTACCTGAAGGGAGATTGTAGACAGGTGGGGGCTGGTCTCTTCTCCCAGGCAACCAACACCAGAACAAGAGGACACAGTCTCAAGATGTGCCAGGGGAGGTTTAGGCTGGATTAGGAAGAAATTCTTCATAGAGAGAGTGATTGCCCATTGGAATGGGCTGCCCAGGGAGGTGGTGGAGTTGCTGTCACTTGGAGGTGTTTAGGAGGAGATTGGATGGGGTGCTTGGTTGCATGGTTTAGTTGATTAAATGGTGTTGGATGCTGGGTTGGATGTGATGATCTCAAAAGCCTCTTCCAACCTAGTTTGTTCTGTTCTATTCTATTCTATTCTATTCTATTCTATTCTATTCTATTCTATTCTATTCTATTCTATTCTATTCTATTCTATTCTATTCTATTCTATTCTACCAGAGAAGGAAACACATTCTTTAGATTTAAGTCATATCTGTCAGCACTATTTGGATGTGTGAGATGTTTTTATGGCATCTAAAATGTAGATGGATTCCTATGTGATAGTGTTGCAGAACCCTCTAGCTGTCCATGGGATAAGAAGGCAAATTGCATTGCCACTATTCAAGACCCAGGTTGTTCACAGTCAGCAGGTGTTTGTGTTCAATGAAGACCCATGAAGCTGGCCTGCCAAAGAGCTGAAGGAGGGGTTTTTATGAAAATAAGACTGTCTTATCTTATCCTGTTCTGGCTAAAACTAATGAAGCAAGGCTCAAATAGCATAAACATCCAACTTCAAAGCAACATTTGAGGGTACCCAAAAGAAGACAATTGCCTAATTAACTGCAATTTTAATATTAAAGTTGACACCCCTCAATATGCCAATGAGAGGAATCAGGTACATGCTAAACATATGTGACTATGTTATTTAATGTTCCTCCCAAATAATTTTAAGCATCAAGGACAGCCTGGACTGAGGTATAAAACCCATGAGAGGGACATCTTGGTGCACTGCCTCTGGCATGAGGAAGTGCTAGTGCCTCTGACGCTAGAATCAGGGTCAGTGAGGTGGGGCACAGAGTGGACCAGCACAAGCACTGCCATCAGCTCCAGCAACATCTGAGCCTGGGGAAGAAGACAGAGATGAGGATGGCTGATGGGCTGTATTCCTTTTCCCCCACTGAAGATGGGGACATCTTTCTTGGTGGGAATTGTGCCTTCAGTATATTGCTGAACTTTTGTTGCATTACAGTTAGAGCTGTTGCAAAGGCTTGCATCTCCAGCTGTGTCAGGTATTACCCAAGATTTATTAATCCTGCAACCATCTTTGCTAGCATTTCTATTATATTAGTGCTATCCATCTCCAACTGTGTTGGATGTTACCAAGGATTTTTTAATCCGGTGATCATCTTGCAGTCAGTGCATTTATCTCTGCCAATCCCAAATCTCTTGCATCTGCCACTTTAAAACAATCAAACCATTTATTGCTTTAACTTTCTGTGCTCTGTCAGAGCAAGTCCTTTTGAGGTACTGAAAAGAAGAGGCAAAACTGAATTTTGCCAAATAGTTCCAGCAACAGTCCCAGGCTCTGAGACAGGCAAATATAGGAGTCTTTTATTGTAACACCACAGATGGCAACTGATTTGAACCTCTATAATTTGGACTCAGCTGCTTAAATGAGAACACCCATAATGTGCCTTACCCAGCTTCCTAGTTCTTGTGTGGGCCTCCCATGCGTCCTAGGTCAAATTTACCAGCTTCATGCAGGTAGGATGTTTCTGGCAGCAGCAGAACTATAGCACCTTAGAATAGGTTTGGAAAAGTACCATTTGATGACTAAAACTCAGGAAAAAAGGTGAAGATGTAAATTCTTTAGAAAATGTGAGACTAAGTACAAGAAGTCACAAAGTAAAGGTATAGAGGAAGAATGTGTGCCATATCTATTTGCCATCCGTTGTAAGGCAAGAGCCAGAGAACAGTTAAATAGAGTTGATAGGGACAGATCTTGATCTGACAGGAGATGTTTTCAAGTACTGTACAACTGCCTAGAATGCAACACTGCTCAGAAGGGGGTTGGATATCAAAAATGTTTGGGCTTTCTACAGTAATGCTAGAAAAAAATCTGACAATATGAATTCTGGGTATCCAGGTGTTCTTCACTTACCAAATATGAGCTTGTAGAATTATATATTATTCTTCTCCTCATTTGGTCATCCTACCCATGCCCCTTTACAGAGCTGTCTCAGGTCAGCAGTTAACCATTTTATCACAGTCCTCAGGAAGGATCATCTGTTGTACTTTAAATTGTTGCTTTAGTTTAAATGAGTATTATTCAGCAAGAGTTTTGCTCTTTCCAGCCATCCCAAAACAACTAGCTCATGTGTAGAGTTCTGAGTGAATCCTGGAGGAACCATAATGTGTTGTGTTGTTCTTTATCATCACCTACAGGCCATCAAGCTGGGGGCAACTCTACAACTAGCAGTACCCAGTGTAGGAGTTTATATTAGAAGCAGCTTAATCTACATTTGATACTATCACATTTGTTCCTTTATTGGCCATTCATACAGATATTAAGTATGAAAATAGATGAACATTTAGCCTCACAGAGGGTAGTACTAATTGTAGTAAGCTGTCTGTTTTTGGTGTAACGTCTAAAAATAATGTGTGTGTATGCATATATATGTGTGGGTATCATTATATGCCACTAGAATCACAGAATTGTTTTGGTTGGAAAAAACCTCTAAGATCATTGAGTCCAACCACTGACTTAACACCACCATGGCCACTAAACCATGTCCCGAAGTGTCATCTCCACATATTTCTTGAACACTTCCAGGGACGATGACTCCACCACCTCCTTTGATAGCCTATTAAAATGCCAGGTTACTCTTTCCATAAAGAAATTTTTCCTAATACCCAATCTAAACCTCCCCCTGGTAAAATTTCAAGCCATTTCCTCTCATTCTACCACCTTATACTAGAGAAAAAAGATTGACTCTCACTACAACCTCCTTTCAGATAGTTGCAAGAGAGCAATGAAGTCTCCCTTCAGGCTCCTCTTCTCCAGACTAAACAATCCCAGTTCCCTCAGCTGCTCCTCAAAGGACATGTTCTCTAAACCTTTCACCAGCTTTATTGCCCTTCTCTAGATGTGCTCCAGCAACCCAATGTCCTTCTTGCAGTGAATGGCCCAACACTGACCATAGTACTTGAATGTGGCCTCACCAGTGCTAAGTACAAGGACACGAACACTTTCCTACTCCTGCTGATCACACTATATACTACTATGTGTTATCATATGTAGTAAATTTGATATAAATATAATAAATTGCCTGGTACTATTGCATTATTATTGAACAAATATCTAGCTTCAGGAGAAATTCAGCAAATTGTGTAGTGAAACACTTCCTTGCCTTTTCTCATGTATCAGTGAATTTCCATGCAAGATTTAATTATTTTTGTAGGCATGAAGTATTGCATATACAGCTTAACAGTAGTCAGATTCCTAGCTTCATAGAAACTTGTTCTAGGAATAGATATGTCCTCTAGTAGGATTTACATCAGGAAAAGTGCCATTTCTTCCTATAAATATGACCTTTAAGTACAGCAAAACTTTTGTGCACTTTCTCTATAGATTGTGGAAGTATGAACTTAAAAGAGGAAAACAAAATGATGGGCCCACTTCTCAAATTTTAACCTTCATTTACTTCTGTTTTCTGTCTTTCAATGAAAATAATTCAGTTCATCAGTGAACCTTAATTCAGAAAAGCACTTATATCTGTGTGCAAGTCCTTTCCTGCTTCAGGCAAATACCTAACGTAAGAATTAAGACACTATGAGATATGGCTCAGAACTGTGATATAAGCTTTCCCCATCTAGTGAATGGTGCCAGGTTTTTCTCTTTTGTTTTCATTCTAGCCTTTTTCTTTAATAGAATCTATTTTTTTTTCTTTCTTTTTTCTTCTTCTTTTTTTGTTTTAATATCAAACCTCCCCAGCAATTCCAGGGACATCACAGACTTTATTTTTATATGAATACAAAGAGCATAATGCTCTAGTTTACTGCAAATCCAAGAAAATAAAGTATAACCAGCAGCACTTTTCTCCTTTCCTATTCTTTTGTTGTGGTGAAGCTGTGTGCAATGCCCTTAGGTTTTGGTGTGGGTTTTTTGGGTTGGGTTTTTTCTTTTGTACACATACGTAGATGTGGAGAGAAAATCAGCTACTTTTGCACAGGTTCAGGGATGGGTTGAATTAAAATGGTTAATTTGTTGCTCTTTTTACATAGTGTTTTTGTACCACAAACCTCACCTCAGATCAGATATTTTAATATAATGTAATTCTGCAAATTATTGTTTTAGTCACAAAGAAACTCTATAGAAGGAAACATATTGGATGAAGTATTGCTGGTGGTGTAATTTTAATTCTGAAATATCTTGCTAAGAGGGCTTATTTAAATAGGTTCTCTGAGATGAATATTTAGAAAAAAAAATTCCTACAGGATGATTTATAGAAAAATTATATGAACAGAATGAAGGACAGAAGAATTTTATTAGAAAAGAGACTCATTTCCACAAAATATAAATTATACCTTTTAGAAAATATATTGAATTTTATTAATATTCTGCAGACAGCCTGCAGTGTTAATCTCCACCCCTACCTATAAGATTTTCATTATGAGGTACAAGGTGTATTTACCCTTTAACCAAATAATTTTTGAGTAGTTCAATGCAGCCTTGTCTGCAGTTTACATACCTTACAAAATATTTTCCTTTTGGATGCACAGCTTATTTTATGGCAGTATTCTACAGACAATCCTGAAACATTTGCATGTATATGAACGTATATATGCAGCTGCACTACTGCATCTGCATCTATGTAAATATATGTTATGTACATACCAGTAACCAGTTTATGTATATTTCATATTTCCATTGGATACTTCTAAAGTACAAACCTTACTGCTTCTACATTGTACATAGGATGTTGATCTTTACCACTTGTGTAAGCATCTTGTGACCCCAGTTCCTTAACCAGCTTGGCAGGCACTGAATTTTGTCTCTCTGGGAGGTGATACAGAGAGAAACATCCACACACTTGAGTACTGTGTCCAGTTCTGGGCCCCTCAGTTTAGGAAGGATGTTGACTTGCTGGAATGTGTCCAGAGAAGGGCAACAAAGTTGGTGAGGGGTTTGGAGCACAAGCCCTATGAGGAGAGACTGAGGGAGCTGGGGTTGCTTAGCCTGGAGAAGAGAAGACTCAGGGGTGACCTTATTGCTCTCTACAACTACCTGAAGGAAGGTTGTAGACAGGTGGGGGCTGGTCTCTTCCCCCAGGCAACCAGCACAAGAACAAGAGGACACAGTCTCAAGCTGCACCAGGGGAGGTTTAGGCTGGATGTTAGGAAGAAACTCTACACGGAGAGAGTGATTGCCCATTGGAATGTGCTGCCCACCGAGGTGGTGGGGTCACCATGATTGGAGGTGTTTAGGAGGAGACTTGATAGGGTGCTTGGTTGCATGGTTTAGTTGATTAGGTGGTGTTGGATAATTGGTTGGATGTGATGATCTTGAAGGTCTTTTCCAACCTGGTTTATTCTATTTTATTCTATACTAGCGTTTCATTAAGCAGAGAGATTTGGATAATCAATAATACGTTTACAAATGTTTCATACTATTATTTTCATACTATTATTTTTTTCCACAGACCTACTTCCTCCTTTGAAGCTCAAGAAATTCATTGCAATTGGTTTTAGGGTGAATGAGGCTGCTCTCCATAGGAGTTCAGTCATTCCAGAAATATGAAGATGGGCTCTTGGCAAGAAGCATGATCTGGGAGTAGTTTTCTTAGAAACAGTCCTGTGATCTATGGAATTGTGAACTGCAGAAAGCAGTGCCAAATCTACAGAAGTCAGGAACCTTGGTTTTGTTTGTTTGCTTGTTTTTAAGAGGTGATATAGCTTTCTTTTCAAAACTAAATACTTAAACCTCTTCTTAATGATCAATCCCCTATGTTTTTGAGTAATTTTGCAACAATCCAGAGTTAAAAAAATAACAAACAAAAACTTAGCAGTGTATGAAAACTCAAATCAGGCCTCAAATGTATGACAAATTATTCAGTGTTGTCTAAATAATATATTTGAGCTTGCCCAATAATTGTTTTCTCTGAAAAAAATATAATAAATGTATTTAGAAAACCGCTAAATTTATCTCCACGTTGCTGTACATCAGCTATTTTACTACCTTCTTAAAACAACACATTTCATTATCATGTACATAATCAACCCATTACATCAACGCATTTACATTGATTTTTCTGTACTTTACAACTGGCTTCCAGCTCACCAGAACTGCTTTATGCTATTACGTGGAAGAAATCTACTTAGTTTTGTATGTTGTTAGTCATAAATGCATGACTAAGTTAATATTACTCCTAGAAAGAGAATCCTTGAAATAAAACATGAATCATTTAATAGCACTGTTTACTGTACAATGGGGATCTGATTCTGGCCTCAGTGCCAAGCTTGAGTGAATCAGATTTACCCAAGGGATTTCTGCAGAAGAAAGAGCACTGCAGAGTTGTCCTTTCCTGGACCATGACCTGCCTGAAGATCTCAATTAGTCGTAGGACAGCAGGAGTTTATGTGGCTGTTGACCCGCGTGTTCCGTGTGGTTTGCTTTGAAGCTGTTCATCAACGCAGATCGCCAGAAATATCAAACACAGTATGAAGCTTTTTATTCTAGTCCCCCTGGAAGCTACATTAAAGCTGCAATTTCTCTCTTTCCATATTGTCCCTGTATTGGAATCCCATGCCCATAGAGACAGTTCACAGCTAGGGAGGTGGATGGAGTGGTTTTCTGAAACAGGCTAATATGGTCCTCATATCTTGTCATCCTTGACATCTCAGTCTACCAATTCCTCCAACAAATATAATGGGCTCCTTTCCCTTTCTACAGTCACAGACCTAGTTTTCCCAACTCTTAAGCCCTGAACTATGGTCTAACAATTACTGTAATCAGAGGCTGTTGCCCCTAAAATGTGACGGTGACTTTACATTTCTAGCAAAGGCTCATTTTTTGTTAGTGTAAAATTTGCCAGTGTCTATTTTAAAATGTATTTGTAAGCAGCGAATTAATTCAGGCTGAGCCCAGTATTTTTACCATTTTTAATCTTCTTCCCCTCCAGTGAAGATGTTAACAGTTTACTTGAGAACCTTTTCCAGTACAGCAAGCTCTACTAATCTACACTAAACAAAGAAAGCAAGAGTTTTAAGCAGTTGCTTTGCAAAATTGCTTTTTTTTTTTAAGAGATAAGGTGACTGAAACAAGACTTGAAGCAAGACAGAGAGAACATTTGAAGGAAACCCTCAGGGATGAAACAAAAGAAGGTAAGTAAACAGGTTGGACAAGAGCTGGAGGCAGAGAAAATCTGGTAAATCAGGGAAAATAAGTGCAACTAATGGGAGACAAAGTAGTGCAACTAAATGGACGGAGCATCTGACGAGGATCCTTGACTAACAGAAGATCTGTACCTGACTGGGGAAAGTGACAGGTATAAGAAGTTGAAGAAGGGAGAACCAGACACCAATGACTGATGGAAGTCTAGGTAGAAGGGAGAGGGAGGGGGAGGGGGAGGGGAAGAGGGAGGGGGAGAGGGAGGGGGAGAGGGAGAGGGAGAGGGAGAGGGAGAGGGAGAGGGAGAGGGAGAGGAGAGGGAGAGGAGAGGAGAGGGAGAGGAGAGGAGAGGAGAGGAGAGGAGAGGAGAGGAGAGGAGAGGAGAGGAGAGGAGAGGAGAGGAGAGGAGAGGAGAGGAGAGGAGATTATTCACAGGTATAATCAAGTATCACTGTCCTTAGAAAGTGTGCCACAGTAAAAAGCTAAATGTTTTAAAACAGTGGATCCTAAGCATCTCAGATCACTAGACATGTTAATCAAATCTCCTTTGGAAAAATATTCCTCCATTCAGAGAACAATTATAAATAAAAATGAACATATTTACAAAGTATGATACTATGTGTGGATGATCAACATAAGAAAGCCCACAAGAAAATGGGGAATTCTATCTTCTGAACCATGGATATGGCTTAAAGAGAAGGAAAGATAAACACCAAAAAGATCTTTATTAATGAAGCACTATTGCACTATTCACAGAAGGAGGCTGAGCTTCTTGGAAAAGGTAGTAAGTGATCACATCCTTAAGCTCAACTTCTTAAAAAATAGGCACAAGAGGATTAAATAAAATAGTGCAGGCCAATAGCTCTCAGGTGTTTGCTAACTCTGTCAAGTTTTATTTCATGATATCCATATTAATGAAGATTTCTTTCCACTTAATCTTACTTTATTTTAACCTGTGGTAACATGACAAAACCCTGCTCATGGCTCTTAACTGCATCATATCAGACAAGACAAATAAAAAGAGAGAGACTTTGCCATCCCCAGCTTATTTCATGCTTGACACAGAAAGGCAATATTCATAGATAAAGGGAAATCACAGAACTTACCCTTTGTAAATGAAATGCATGAATTTTTCTCTACAGTGCATGTTAAAGACAAGCTGGAAGCTAAAAAAAGGAGATGAAGAATGAAGCAAAAAGTAAAACTGAAAAAGTAGAGCACCAATACTCACTCATGAAAGTAAGCAACAGAATTGTTTTGGAAATTTGAATGTTGAAGATAGGCAAGCCTTCATGCAGGGCTGACTTGCATAACTGACCTTTACTGGATTTGGCAGATATACAAACCAAGCGTCACAGCGTTAGGCGTAGGAGTTTTACCAGGCTGAATCATTCTTCAGCAGTCACTCTGGTATACGGAACAGGGCACAAACGTGTTCCTCCAGACTTCAGTGAGCATGTCTCTTGAATTACCCAGAGTTTCTGTCTCTCAGGCATAGAAATGCAAGCTATTGATCTTGGCAAGTGAGAATACTCTCTCTGTTTCTTGCCAGACCCCCCAAAAGTTATGTGTTGGCATTATCAGACAAAGTACCTTGAGTACTATAGTGTTGGATGATAGCTTGGACTCGATGATCTCAAAGGTCTTTTCCAACCTGGTCTGGTCTATTCTATTCTATTCTATTCTATTCTATTCTATTCTATTCTATTCTATTCTATTCTATTCTGTCAAAGACAGTAATTTAGCTCAATCTATTTTGAAAAATTTCTTTCCATACTTCAGAACTAACTGACAGCTTTTTACTATGTTGCAGGTATTTTTATTAAGCTGCCTGTCCAGTTCTGGGCCCCTCAGTTTAAGAAGGACTCTTGAACATGTCCAGAGAAGGGCAATGAGGCTGGTGAGAGGCCTTGAGCACAAGCCCTATGAGGAGAGACTGAGGGAGCTGGGATTGTTTAGCCTGGAGAAGAGGAGGCTCAGGGGAGACCTTCTTGCTCTCTACAACTACCTGAAGGGAGGTTGTAGCCAGGAGGAGGTTGGTCTCCTCTCCCAGGCAACCAGCACCAGAACAAGAGGACACAGTCCCAATCTGCGCCAGGGGAAGTTTAGGCTCAAGGTGAAGAGAAAGTTCTTCACAGAGAGATTTGTTTGCCATTGGAATGTGCTGCCCAGGGAGGTGGTGGAGTCACCGTCCCTGGAGGTGTTCAGGAGGGGATTGGACGTGGCATTTGGTGTCATGGTTTAGTAGTCATGAGGTGTTGGGTGACAGGTTGGTCTTGATGATCTTTGAGGTCTTTTCCGACTTTATTGATTCTATGATTCTATGAAAATATTCAAGAGCTTCTTCATTAATCATGTCCATGTGGTCTAAATGACCTTTGACCTGCTTCCATCTTTTATTGTTGTATTTCCCGGCACTTTCATTTAGCTGCTTTTTTGCAGGGAAATGCAGGGCTTCAGTGATAATTTTCTTCTGTTCAGTTTTTTGAATAAGGTGAGTTATAAGCTTGAAAGTGGATTGTAATTTTAAATTGTATAGCCTGTAGCTTGTTAGATTAAACTAGTGACAAAGATATGCCAATTAGGTACTTGTTCTTTGGTTAGCTGGTATAAATAGTCTCGTGTTAATTGTTGCAGTTTCTCTTGGAAGTTTTGCATATAAGAAATGATAAGCTATTCCATGCTTTAATGCTAAACTTTCTAAATGCTTGGTGTATCCCATACTGATAATAGATTCCTTATCTAGTGTGATAGAGAAAAATTACAGAGCAGGGGTCAGAGGGCATTTCTGAAGAAATCACCTGATCTTCTCACTAAATTTGTTTTCCCCTGAATTAAGTAATTTGAACATGCATTTTTAAGCTAAACCCACTGATTAAATATTTCAGAATATCTTTAGTATATCTATATGATCATGGGAATCATAATGCTGTCAAGGACTAATTTGACAAATATGTTGGAAAATTCAGTGTGGCTTTGCTAACATAAGGACAGTTTATAGGAGAAGTTTCATTAATATCTAGGTTATGAACATTTCAAGCTGAAACATAGTACATAGTTTATTGCTCTTATTGCCCTATTAAGAGTTGTGTGTTGGGTGTTGTGGTGGTTTGAAAGGAAAGGCTCTGCTTTCCCTCCCCCACTGAGAAAGAGACCACGGCTAAACCCAGTCGGAGAAATGAGAGTATATTTTACAAGGAAACAGATTATATGTAACACAACAAATACAGGTATTTTACAATAGATACAGGAATATACAGCAAATGAACTCAACCAGAAACCAGACCCCCCACAGAGGGGGCTTCCCCCTGTGCCCCCCTTCACCCCCCTACCTCCCTTCTCCCCCCAGAGAGGTAGAAAAGAGATGTGGACAGTTAACAGGGCAGGAAAGGAAGAAAGGTCTGGCATAGGAGTGAGTTAGTTCTCATCTCTTGGCAAGAAGCCCAGAAGCAGATCCAGCCGAAAGGGACGGTGAAGGAAGGAAGACTGAGAGAAAGTTCCCAGCTCCCCTGGGTCCAATCTCACCTCCCACAATACGTGGCCAATGAAATTCGTTTAGAATACCAAAATATTTTATAAACATTTAGCCAGTGTGCCCCTTCCTTAAAGGCACAGCGTCAAATGGCCACAGGTGTTTTATTCTAATTAGTCTTAACTTTTATTTCATCCTTATGCCTAAGTTCCAGATACTCTTATATCTACAAAAGATGCAATCAAAACTTTCAATCAGCCTCTATAACATTTATGTTTGTACATGCCATTGCAAAATGGTGATAGGTTGGACACGATGATCTCAAAGGTCTCTTCCAACCTGGTTAATTCTATTCTATTCTATTCTAAAATGCTCTTTGCAAAACCCCAGTATAACCAACAAGTTGATCTTTACTACTTCCCATAGTTTTCCCCTACATTTAACAAATTATTGGACCTGTCAAATGCTAATCCTGACATTTTATGTTTTTTCTTTTGGACTCAGTGGAGTTTAAAACTGAGTAGTGACTTTTGAACTCTGGCCCCAAGGCTCAATCTATTACTACACGTAGAAAGGCCAAAGCATTGAGGTCTGGCAGGCATTCTTTGTACTAAGCCATTTATAGGGTGGAATAAAAGCAGCTAAACAGAGTTTGTCCCTACTAGGGAGATGTGACCAGTTGCTCTTGTTTTTACTACATCAGTACATGAATGGCATAACAAAACATTCCACGTTGACAGATCTTGGAAATATTTAGTTTTAATGGCAATGAAGTAGAGCAAAACAAACAAACAAAACTAGAATCTTGCAAATATTTTAAAATATTGCAATTCTTATTTTCTTTGTTTATGGCACCTGACATTCAGTTTATTCTCTCTTCTTAGGATTTATTTCCCCCATTCCTCTGATATATACAGCAAGAAACAATTAGGGCATCATTCAATTGTCTAAATATGGAAACCTATTGCTAGTTTGCTCAGCTTAAAGAATCAAACCTTGAATCACCTGCATGGATGTAATAAACCTGATACACGACTTATGGCAAACCCTGGCACTTGTGTCTCAGTCTGGAGAGGGAAAGAGACTCAGTTCTTTTGAATATTCCTGTGTTATGAAATTAGAGGCACAAATGAGGCCAAAATATCAACAGGGAGGCCATTTATTAACAGAATAAAGTGGACAGAACAGAAGAAGGGAGAGAGAGAGGGAAAAAAATAGAGAGAGAAGGAGAAGAGGGAGAGAGAAGTGGAAAGGAATTATATTACCACACCCCCCACCCCCCCAAGATAGTTTGGATCTGTGGAGGAAGGGTGCTGCCACTTTGGCATGGAGGAGATATCCTTGTTGGCTGTGCTGTCCTTCTCTGAGCAGCCTCTTCAGCTCCATGAATTGCAACAGGCAGAACTTAGGACATGGAGAGAGGTTTTCCCCTGGTCTACTTCCAGGCTACATGGTGATGTCTCTGTCCTTTTCTCTCCTGGTATTTTCTTTGTTTTTTTCTTCAGAGCATCATTGCCCAGGTGTTTTCCTTCTCCCGAGCCAGTAGTTGCTCAGATCTTTTATACAGGCTTTTAGGTATGTGTCCAGGTGGTGAATTCATTGTCCTTTGCACCATCCTCCCTTTCCAGGGTAGCTGATGGGTAGAGATGATCTTGTCTATGCACATTCCAGAGAGTCGTTATACACATCAGCTATTGTCTGGGCAAGCAGAAAAGGTGATTTTATCTTTGTTGAGACACATCAAGAGAGACTCTCACAACTTGGCAGGAGACAGCTTGGAGACAAAATAGAATATCCTGGGGTACCTCCAATGGAGTCCATCTTGAAACTTATTTATTTAGACACTTATTTTCAAGCAGATGAGTTAGGTCTGAGGGGCAAAACTCCAGGTGAATTTAAGAGCTCTGCATTTAGGAGTTTTTATCTGAGTGAATATGGATGAGCTAAGCATAGAGAATTAATCTATGCAATTGATAAAGTCTGAAGAGAGAATTCACTAAGTAGAGATTGCTGCTTTAGGGTGGACTGAACCATTCTGCAGAGTCCTGTGTTCTGCTGGCATCATACAAGTATGTTCTGTTATCAGCTGAAATAACTCAGGTTGTGACCTTCAGATGTTAACCCAGAAAGTTACAAGTCTGCCATACACCTGCCTCATAATTGCCTTGTCTGTAAACATCTGTGTTCAGGCAACTGAATCAAGCTCTGGATGTCCTTTTGACTATGACATGAGTTACTAGCTTGCAGGCAGATGGTTTGACATAGATACATAAACTCAGGTATCTTGAGCTGAATCCGAAGACTGGCAAAAGACTGAATTCCTACAGTTATCAGATGACAAAATTTCAATAATTCAGAGGACAAGGGTGCCTAATGAGTCTGAATGACATTGTTCCTGTAGTAGAAGCTATGGCTCAGAACTCACACTGGAATTAGTAGCTATTGGTGCTCCCAGTCTGCAAAAGAAAGAGTGAATCCTTGCTCTACTTCACACAAAATACCTACGTCAAAGTTTCAGGATCAAACCAAATTTTCTCTTCTTTCCTGCACCTATGTTGTGCACAGAAAAATAAGCAATCTCCTTTCGGTGGAGTTGAATTGAAAATAGATCTGAAGGAAATAATCCAAATTATTTCAAAATACATAAAACATAAAACTCAGCTAGATTTAACCTTCTTCATAGATGCAAACAGCTGAAGAAGAAAGAACCTGCTGAAGAAGAGTTAATGTCTAGAGAAACCTTCTCAAGCAAGTAAGTTTAAAGCCTTCAGATAAGGTACATAAAATTCAACCAACACTTTTTTAATGTTTACCCATCAAAGCAATCAGAACCTTGTACCACATTTTACAAATGTTGGTGTTTTCCTTTAATCCCAGATTCTTACAACCTTGTCTGGCTCAGTGACACTTCAAAATATGTATATGTAAGAGTTACTTTTAAAACAAATACTGAAGAGGCTGGATGAGGACTCTTGGATCAGTGAGTCCTTTACTAGGTATCCATGACATCAAACAATCCTTTTTTTGCAACTTCTACCCCTTATTCTTTTGCAGCCCTATGCTTGCCTGTTCATGAATATATTACTATTATCTATCTCTATGAGATGTTTTAAGACTAAAATTCTGTACAAGCTATTTTCTGTCATAATGGTGATAATGGGATAAATGGGATAAGTGTGGATTAATGCTGGTTCATAATGGAGGGAGTTCCGCATAGCTGAGGTTAGAATTCTTGAGCTGGGAAGTAATATGGATCTCAAAGCAAGAAACACTGTTGTTTTTAAGATATGAAACAACTATAATGAAATCTGGGCCTGAGGATAAGGAGAAGGAATTGGCATTCTCCCTGGCCACCTCTTACTGGGACCTCACTTAAAGGAGTACAGGTAGAAACTTCGCTAATGCAATCAGGACTGGCATTCTTAACTCCTTTCTCATCTACTTTTTCTTTACTGAAATTATGGTAAACTCTTTATTTTTTATTGTTATATTTTAATTTTTTAATTGTTTGTTAACTTCTGATGAAACCCAGAGTTAATACAAAGAAGACTCCATTCTTCCATCATCTTAACTCTGTGCAACACGTCATTTAGTCTGAACTTACTCTTTCTAGAAAACAAATTATCAAAGCAGTTCAGGCTACTGCAGACAAATTTTCACTTCCATTTTGTACAAAGATATTGTCACTCTTTTGCCTTTATGGAAGAATACCACAACAGACATACCTAAGGATTGCCTTATTTTCCATGGCCACATCAGCTTTGCAGCTCATAGTTCCCTTAGATGAGATTCATCTCACATAGCTATATCTGAGTACTTAGTCTAGGGCTCCTTTATGGTCGATTTAGAGAAGAAGACACCAAGAAATCACTGCCTTGCCAAATATCTATTTCAGGATGAAATGCACTATGCCATAAAAGCACTGCCTATTTCTCCCAGTTGGCTGAAATGGCATAGATCTGTCTTTGGTCAAATGAATTCCTTTTCTTGCAATCAGTGATAATGTCTTTCCCACCTCTGTTATACCTAACCAATAATCTCCCAAAGAAATTCTCTTCATATGTCTTCAGTCTGTATTATTAAATTTAATTTGCTTTTTTTCTTCAGTTCTCAATGTCACTTCATTGTCCCTTTATGACACCTCAGTTCACCCTCTTTGAATATATCCCAGAAATTTATGCTAAAAGCAATCCATGCCCACAGAACTGTGTAAAAAATGAAATTGTTAAATAAGACCCTTCCAAATCAATCCTTAGAAAAATTAGGAATAACCTGAAAACAAAAGGTTCCATATCTGGGCAACTAAAGTTAAGAAGGTGCAGATAAGTAATTTCCATGAGATAGTTACCTTTACCTCTGCTAGTTTTCACCACTATTTATGTTCTTTCTCCCAGCTGTATTTACTGCAGCTTCAGGCAGTCATCTTCATTACTTTCTCATGTTATATACCCTTGAAAGTGAAGTCATGTACATGTCACAAATCCTCTCTTTGACTTGCTGTCCAAACTCTCCTAGTTCCTATCCTCTGGTCGCTGATTTTGGACTTATTCAGCTCCATGTTGATATAAATGGTATGGAAGTCTGTACCAGATCTTATCACTGTCAACTTCTTGCCTACCCTGTTGAGACAAATAGGCATTTCTTCATTTCTCTTTAAAAGTTCTCACAGTTTTAAGCTTAAGTGAGAATTATTGTACTGAATGACTAATCTAAATCTTTACAATGTCTGCCTTAATTTTTAAGTTTGTCAGGTAATAATCCACTAATAAAGGATGGAAGTTGGAATTCCCTATCAGAAATTTAGGCCAAAATCAACATATCCAGGATTGAACTTTGAAAACTGAAAGCTTTAGTTAAATCAAGTGCCAAAACAAATTCAATCATCTTTAGTTGCAGTTCCCACAGCGTCCTCCTTCAGAAACTCATGCCACAAGGCTTGGATAAGTGCACTCTGCACTGGATAAAAGAACAGCTGGATGGCTGGGCCCAAAGGGTGGTGGTGAATGGAATGGAATGGACTGGGCTGGAGCCCAGTCACTAGTGGTGTCCCCCAGGGTTCAGTACTGGGACCTGTCCTCTTTAATACCTTTTTTGATGATCTGGATGAGGGGATTGAGTACATCCTCAGTAAGTTTGCAGATGACACCAAGCTGGGTGGCTGTGTCAATCTGCTAGAGGGTAGGGAAGATTTTCAGTGGGATCTGGACAGGTTAGACCAATGGGCCAAGGCTAATTTTATGAAGTTCAATAATGCCAAGTGCCAGGTCCTGCACTTGGGTCACAACAACCCCATGGTAAGCTACAGACTGGGGAATGTGTGGTTGGAAATCTACAAACTGAAGGGGAACCTGGGGGTGTTGGTGATAGTTGACTGAATATGGGTCAGCAGTGTGTCCAGGTGGCCAAGAAAGCCAGTGGTATTCTGGTTTGTATTAGAAACACTGTGGCCAGCAGGCACCGGTAAGGTCACACCTTGAATATTGTGTTCAGTTCTGGGGCCCTCACTCAACATTGGAATGGTCTGCCCAGGACAGTGGTGGAGTCACCATCCCCAGGGATGGTCAAGCTAAGGGACATGATTTAGTGTTGACTCTCAGTACTGGGTTGAAGATTGGACTGGATGATCTTTGAGGTCTCTTCCAATCAGATATATCTGTGATTCTGTGAAACCTTTATATCCAGGGAAATATAAATCCATTAAAATGACACTGACATAAACTGATGGTAAATTCTTTTGCAAAGTTTAACTCTAAATCAGTTATAGAATCTTTCCGTGACATTTCATTTTTCTTTCAATTGCTTTTGCTAAGAAAAAACCCCATGATTGATATTTAACTTACACTTTATTAGTTGACACTCAAAAGTCATGTAAGAAAATTATATGGTTAATTTGTAGCAAAACTTTTTTGTTATTTACTAAAAAAAAACATTGATTAAGTTGTAATACTAGGTCCTGTATTATATTTTTTGGAAGTGTTTCTTACATCTGAAAATTATAAAGTGTAGTCACAAACTACAAGACATTTTGAATCAAGAATTAAAACATTGTCTTGCTTCTTGAGGAGAACATTGCTGTCAGATAAGTTAGTGCTGTACTCTTGGACTTGATTTTCTTTAATGCTGAAAATACTCTGCTGAAAAAATGCACAAAGATCTGAAAAAAATAAATGTCTGAATATCTCTGCTGTATAAGTCCAAAGATACAGAATATGAACAGACTTTTCAACTGGCCTGAATTACGTTTGTGCGTTTCTCTGATTTATCCTTCCGTTGGCCCTTCTAGGAAAGTCCTTTTTTTTTTTTCCCTTTTGCCCCCTGACTTCTATATTTCATTTCATGTGTCTATTGAGGCTATGAAAGATAAAGCTATCTGCTTTCTCCTGTAGTAAAGAACTATATGGAATCAGTTCACCTGTCTGTCACTCCTCATTAAATTCTTACCCTCTTCATTCACATTCTGATCTTTGCAAATGAACATTTGCTTAATAAATGTTCCCAAGACTAACAGTGCAGAGTGAAAATCCCACACAGCAGTAAATTATTAACTCAGTCACAGGGGGAGTGCCATATATGACTTTTCAGAATGAGTTATTATGTGGATCATCATGTAATTATGAATTTTTCAAGCCATGATAGAGGAAAATTGAATATTTAATATTTTATGGACATATTCTGCACTGAGGACATCTTTCAAAATTTTATGATAATTTTTGGAGTGAGCAAAGAGCAGAACAAAAGTTACAAAATAATTACAAAGTGGAATATTTAATCACCATGGACATTGTTGGCAATTTCTCAAATTGCATAATATAATCAAGGTCATGAACTTTTAATCACGATGTATTCAAACAGAAAAAAACAAAAATGTGCATTAAAATTAACCTACAAGTGTGTTTTGATTGTTTAAGAAATGAGAATATGAGGCTTCCTGCATTATTGCACAATAGGTAGAATGATGTAAATATTCATGGCAAGACAATGGGCTGTCAAATGCTTCTGAACAGTCAAGCATTGCCCTTACATGGGGCATTTAGAAATACAGAAACATGAACATAAGCCTATGCTGCTTGATCCAGGAATGCTTGCTGGGGATGGGGAGCAGTGCGGCTGCCTAAGCGTAGTCTCTGAGCACAGTTTTAAACATCCTGGGGTATTCACAGCATCTGCATGAGACTGGCAGAGATAACACAAGACCTGTGGGAGACCAGTGCCCTTCTGAAGCAGCAGCTGGCTGCCAGACAGGCTATCCTAAGGCATCTAAATGGTATTAGACACCTATCTGAAACCAAAGGGTGTTTTAAATGGCACTAAATTCTCACATAAGGGCAACAGACTCAAGATGTGAACATTGGAAGGCAAGAATCACTAAGAAGAGGAAAATATTTACTTTTTGTTCTGACAAACCAAAATTTGCACACACACACACAATATTAAAACAAAACAACAACAAAAAAAAAGGCTGTTTCCAAGGAGAGGAGAAATAAAATGATTTAGCAAGCACTTGATAGTAAGCCAAACCAGATACTGGTTTTGGCACTTTAATAACCAATTAGCTTAGTGCAAATCTACCATAGAAACAAACAAACAAACAAACAAACTCAAGTAGTGCTCTTTTTCCTAGCTGGAGACAGTACTCCAGGTGAGGTTTCACCAGAGCAGGGTAGAAAGGCAGAATCACCTCTCTCAATCACACATCTTTGGATTCAGATCAGGATGCGATTTGTCTTCTGGAATGCAAGTGCACATTGATGACTCATGTCCAGCTTCTCACCCACTAGTATCACCGAGTCCTTTTCTGCAGGGCTGTTCTCAATTTCATCATCCCCAAGCCTGTACTGATAACAAGGATTCCCTGACCTATTTGTGGGACCCTTTACTTTGCCTTATCAAACTTCATGAGATTCTCCTGAACTCACCTCTCCAGCCTGTCCAGGTCCCTCTGGATGGCATCCCATCCTTCAGTCTTACCAACTGCACCACTCCGCTTGGCACCATCTGTAAACTTGCTGAGAGTGCACTTAATCCAGCTGTCTGTATCAGTGATGAAAATATTGAACAGCACTAGTTCAAATACAGACCCTTGAGGGACACCACTTGTCACCTGTCTCCACCTGGGCATTGAGCCATTGATCAATAACCTTGTATGCAATCCTCCAAACAATTCCTTTTCCACTGGACAGTCCACCCATGAAATACAGATCTCTCCAGCTTAGAGAGAAGGATGTTGTAGGGGACTGTGTCAAAGGCTTTACAAAATTCCCGATAAATAACATCTGTTTATCTTCCCTTGTCCACTGATGTAATTACATCATCCTAGAAAGCTACTAGGTTGGTCAGGCTGTCTGTCTCAAATCACTTCCCTGTCCTTCATGTGCCCCAGTATAGTTTCCAGCAGGATCTGTCCTGTGATATTCCCAGCCACAGAAATGAAACTGACAGGTTGGTAATCTCCATGGTCCTCTTTTTCATGCTTTTTAAAAATGGAGACTCTACATTGACAATGTGCCCAAATCTTAGTTGCAAAGGCCATTCTAAACAATCATGGCAGAGATGAGGACTAGTAGGTATCATTTAGATGCTCATGAGGTCTAGGACACCAAAATAATGAAAAGAAATAATTTACTTTCTTTTACTGAAAATTCCCACATTGACCTGATCCATGACTGCCTGCTTCCAAATAAAAATGCTTCATGCCCTTGCCAAGTAACTGGGTAAAGGCAGGTCCTGCAATGCATTCAGCTGAGAATAACTAATAAAAAATGTGGTGTACCACAGCATCTTATTTTGATAAAATTGCACATATCTTTTCTGGCTTGTGTGTGGAGTTGTATGTACATTTATAGACACTGTAAGACAATTTTCAATATGTCATACTACAGAGCATTTCCCTGCCCATTGTTCTTTAAGGATGGCTCTGAAAAACATTCAGAATGAGGCACTTATAAGTGCACTGAGTCCTGTGTCCAGTTCTGGGCCCCTCAGTTTAGGAAGGATGTTGAGTTGCTGGAATGTGTCCAGAGAAGGGCAACAAAGCTGGTGAGGGGTTTGGAGCACAAGCCCTATGAGGAGAGGCTGAGGGAGCTGGGGTTACTTACCCTGGAGAAGAGGAGGCTCAGGGGAGACTTTATTGCTGTCTACAACTACCTGAAGGGAGGTTGTAGACAGGTGGGGGCTGGTCTCTTCTCCCAGGCAACCAGTACCAGAACAAGAGGACACAGTCTCAGGCTGCACCAGGGGAGGTTTAGGCTGGATGTTAGGAAGAAATTCTACACAGAGAGAGTGATTGCCCATTGGAATGTGCTGCCCAGGGAGGTGGTGGAGTCACCATGATTGGAGGTGTTCAGAAGGAGACTTGACAGGGTGCTTGGTTGCATGGTTTAGTTGATCAGGTGGTGTTGAATGATAGATTGGATGTGATGTTCTTGAAGATCTCTTCCAACCTGGTGTATTGTATTGTATTGTATTGTATTGTATTCTATTGTATTCTATTCTATTCTATTCTATTCTATTCTATTCTATTCTAAAATATGAATAACATTTTGGGTTTGGAAAGAGAATTGTAAGGTGTCTAGGTGAGAAAGGAAATATGCTAGGAGTCAAGTATTGAAGGGCAAGTGTGTGATTCCAATGTACAAAAAATAAGAACGGTATTTCTTCTTTGCAGGAACGTCATTGATAAATGACCTGGCTCAAATTCTGTGACGATGTCAATAATGAATAACAATTCCCATTCAGGTAATCACAGTTTTTCTGCTTGTAACTGGCAGTTTCTAATATGGGCAATACCTTTTGTTGTTTTCCAGTTTCAATCACATTTGAGTTACTACCTGCTATTGAAGAACTGCTCTCTACAAAAATAACTGACTGTTAGAGGCAAGTGTACAAAGGGCTTAGGAATGAATGGCATGTAGAAGTGTGATAACTACTAACATTTTGAAATGGTACCTTTGATAAATGTTTATCAAAGAAGTTTTTTTCATGTCTTTGCTCATGAGCTTAAATAACTGGCATAAGGGTCAGGAAAGTATGCCATCTGTTTCTGCTAAGTAGTGCAAGAATTTCATGCCTGTTCCAGTGTCATTACCTGGGCATTTTTACGTTCATGTGGATACACAAAACAAACATTTTGGCACTCACCTCTGCAATTTGTTTGCTGAAGTGAGGTCTCAGGTTTTCTCTCTGTCAGCAATCACTGGCCATGACTCTTCATGGCATGGATATTTGGGAGGTCATAGTGACATCCTGCAAAATGCTCACACTAGGTCCCCGAGTCAGCCTCAGATCATCAAAGAAAATGATCTATCATAAATTAGAGAGCAGTGTAGTGTACCATATAGAATACTATAGAAAAATGATGTTTTAAGTAGGTAGAGCCTGACTGGGAGGCACTTACTAACAATGAAAAATGGATGCCCTCATTTTGCAAAGGCATAAAATCCAAAGGCTTTTTTTTTAGTATTGAAAAACACTGTTCCCAATCACAGTGAATGGAACAAAGTCCTGACTGACAAGGGATTTGCACGATACCCCCTACTACATTAGTGTTTTCTTTGAATAGTAAACAAAAGCCATATTTAGCACTTCCATAGCACTTTATATGCTCAAAGGACTTCGCTAACCATTACTGGCACATCTCGATGCTTCTTATATGCAAATGAATGCAGATATGGGAGTAGGCATTAGGAGGCAGGATATTAGAATACATTAGCAAACGGACAATAGAAACCAGCTGGTTTGACTGACTGTGGAGGATCTGAGTAGGGAGTGGCGGACACCACAATTCGTTGCTCAGATTCATGGAAATAATCGTGCTGATTGCCACCGTGGCTTGGAAACTCATCACTTAATTAGCAATATAAATATTTTAAAAATTTAACATTTTATAAAACCACAATAAGAGCTTCCACCGTGAGAATGGAAAAGGATTAATTCACAGTTGGCTGGACCGATGGCACTCAACCTTCGTTCTCTTGCCTTACAGCAACACACTTGGTGAGAATTAATACAACACAATTCATGCCCTGTCATGTCTCATTACTTAATTACGAAACGTCTGTAGTATTTTGGACATTACTGAGCTTGTTTGATTGGCTGTGACTGATGTCATACCCACTTTAATATTAGCCAGTACATGCATGGAAAGGCCCGTCCCACTCCTCACAATTTTCCTTCTTTCTATTCATGAATTCTATTTCAGAACAGCAGTAATATACTCCAGGCGGTGCATTTCTAGGGAATTCCTGCATTTCTCAAGTGGGTAAAGTCATTTGGCCTTGCAACACCTTCCTAGCCATGGTATAATTGCCCAGAAATACACTGTATCTTGAGTATTATAATTCTTGCATACCACCGTTTCTTTTCCACTCAACCAAATAGACTCCAATAGGAAAAAAAGACATTGTCAGTTGCTTTTTTTTTTTCAAATGAGTCTCTCAGATATATTTTAATGGCTTGGAGTGCCTCATGCACATATAATTGAAAAGCATTAATTTACAAATATTAATCATATAACATCTTGTGTAAAATATAATGGCCACACTCTCACGTCCCTGGACAATTCCAGAACACTGTCTCCTACATCTCCAAGGTGGAGCAGCAGCACACGATGACACACTTGATTTAATAAGAGCATGGAGACACATACAGTAATATAATAGAAGGTTTGGACATTTTAAAGCAAGATGCTTCAGTAAATGTTAAATCATTTTTGTAGAGCAATCTTTGAGTCTAATGATCGAAGAAAGTATAAGGCATTCTGCTCAGTTTATGGTAAAATACTGAAGTCAAAACTTACTTTAAGAAGGGAAAATAATTTAGGCATCAAAAATACCCTGATAGATAAACAGGCAAAAGGTCTTACAAGATATTTCTAGTCTCTCCAATACAGACGCATGACATACACACCTACAAATCAGCAGAACTGGACTGAAACCTGAGTCAGCTTAATCTCTTCTGAGATACTAGGGTTCACTTTTGAAGTTAAGATTCATCCTGCCATGAATACTTTGCACTCCTATAGTAATTTTCAACCAAGTATCTCTAATAACTCAATGAGCTTTAATGAATCAAGCCTTCTGGCAAAGTCCAAAAGGAAGGTCAATTTAGTAGAAACTAAATTATGGCAGTTTGCTAAGTTAGCACTTTTTTATACCTGTAATTACAAAATGAGAAACCACTCTCCTACCAGGGTCAGATATTATTCCAGTAGCTCATCCTTACTTTCTGTTTCCTCTGGAGGTGACATATCCCATTTCCTGAAGTAGATCTGCCCTAGACTTTAACGATAGTAACATACTATTGCAGGATGACTGGGCAGTTAGAGACAATACTGCGCTTTATGGTGCTTCATCCTCTCTTGGGCTTCCTGTGGATGCTATAGCCATACTCTCAAACTCAAACAGCTAGAGATGGTGACTTCCTCACCGTTAGAGCAAGTTGATAAATAAAATGAAGACCGCAGCCAAAAGTGAACATATTTTAGCAGCTAGAAAGTGCACACATTTGTGCGATCTATGGCAAAGGGCTGTTAAAGCTCTGAAGACACTGTTCTTAAAATAACTGGGGCAAGAACAAGCTGAAGATTTTAATTTTGCATGATGTGTAATGTCAAGGTTATAAATAAATAATAAATTGGAGTTTCCCATGGTTCCCTTCTTTAGTTTTGGTATACCTGCTGTAAACCATCATGGTCCTGGGAAAAACAAGGTGCAAGGCTAACCAAGTTTACAGCCCTACTTTGCAGAAAATAAAGCGATTGGAGGTGAACTAGAACAGACAGCTGGGATATATTTTATGAGAATGAATTTTTCTTCAGTGTGACTATTTAAGACCTATGAAAATGTCAGTGACTTGAAAGTAAAGGTAAAGATGGGTCCAAATCTCATCCTTAAATCTATTATATCTCTTAAAAGAGATAAATTTTATAAAGGAGGCCTGCATTATGTTTCAGAATAATTGTGAATTTAAGAAGACTGAAATTTCACATCCTCCATGAGCATCTTCTTCTGCAGATAATGATTTTAGTGTCATTTATCAGAAAAACAGAAAGTCTTATTCCTAGGTGGCATCTCTTCTCCTCTCCTAGGTATTATCTTCGGCTTACATACTTGAATGCTTTGATATCGTTTGGGACCAGCTCCTGAGTGATGGGAGCATTAAGAGCACTACATCAAGTTCTACCCATCTCTGCCTGGGGGACAGTAATCCATGCCTCCTACCTGCATAATGCTTTCATCAGTACTCAACAGTTATTCTGAAGCTGAAAGCTCTTGATCTTCTTGTTAAGTTGTTTCACTTTTTATAATACAAACACTCCTTCACACAGAGAGGGAACTTGTACTGCCTTCTGCTCAAGTTTCCTAACTGCTTGTCTGACACACATCTTCATCTATTTCTGACACAACAGAATCCTTTTCAACAGATCAACCCACATCCCACAAGGCTGTCATAATTGTGAAGCTATGAGGGGAAAGGGGTGGGGGGGGAGGAAATCCCTCCTCCTGTGCTTGTGTGGAAGGGTAGAGACTTAGCTGGCTCTTTCTCCATTTCATGCAAGCATGCTCTTGTGTTATGATTCCCAGAAAGGCTGAAAGAAGGGGACCAACACAGCAAAACAGTGTGCAGGCTCAGGCAGATGCACGCATCCAACAAGTGAAATGTCCATTTTCTGTGCTTTTAGGATCAGGTTTGAGTGTCGCTGTTACCCGTGTTTTTGCACACAGAATTTAGACACACAACAAGGCATGTGAATATCTCATTTTCTTTTGAGAATATGAACCTCGCTGTACAGGGCATTAAACTGTAAAGCAGCTCGGGAAATACTGGGTTTGATGTTGGTAGGTAAATATTGCCTCACTATTTGAAGTTGCTCACATAGATCCCTGGAATTCAACAGGTACCCAGCAGCAGTCACACTCAGTCACTGACATGCAGCTAAATCCTTGTCACAACTGTGCAGTACTTGGCTCTAGGATTGATTTACCTTTTCCTGAAACTCATCAAACAGGCTTTGAACACCGTTATAATGGACATCTGGTTTCAAATAGAGGGAGTTTCTAGTAATTGCTATCAGTTAAACTCTGGAAATCTACCAAGTAACAGTAAAAAGAAGCACAAACCAGATGTCTGTTTGTGACAGACTATTTTGCCACCAGTGAAGAAAGATCTGATAAATTAATATCATTATTTAAAATACCCCAAAACACCTGTAATTTTCCCAGCCTTCCTCTATGATAAAAATTCACTTTCTTAGAAGAATTTGTGATGAGTGCAAATTTCCCCCCCAACATTAACTTTGCCAGACCAGCTCAGTTGGAACCAAGTGAAAGATGTGTTTACAGGTAAAACTACACTCTACAATGGAATGCAACAAATATGTACAAAATATACAGTATTTAGAATATTTGCAGGTATTTACAATTAACAAACAACACGAACCCCCCCTCCCCCCCAGTCAAGAAGACCAGGGAAACTGTCTCTCTGCCCCCCCCCCCCAACCCCTGTCCAACAGAGAGAGAAAGGAACAGAGAAAAGTAGCTGTTAGACTCAACCAAAACATTGCAGTCAAGTTCAAGCAGAAGCAGGTTAGTATCCTCTTCAGAGCAACAAAGTGAGAAGAGAAGAGACAAGAAGCTTCAGAATTGTTTTGTTACAATCAATCTTATGGTAGATCTCTCTCGAATGAAATTGTTTAGAATTATCTCTGTTTTCCTTTTTTACACCCAATTCTGATTTATTTACATTTTTCTACTTTTTCTGCTCAGGATCTGTGAAAAAATTTTAAAGGCATAGCCTAAAACTACCACAGAATTATGCTTGCCACTCTTTGCTCTTGTTTATTAGCAAACTGATAATCTTTCACCTGAGAAAACAGGTGTGTCATCAGTGACTGATCACAAAGCAGTATGAGTAAATAGCAACAAAATAATAGATTAATATTGTCTGTGAAATACTGATCAAATTAGACTTTTTTTTCAAGAAACTTTTAAAGATTCATTACTCAGAGTAAACACTTACAGAATTATAGATAGTTTTGAAAGCAATGGCAATGATCAAATATAATTTATCAAGTTAATTCTGTTACAAATATTTTATCTATAAGTATTCACAAGAGCCTGGGATTCAAGAAGTGACTAGGTAGAGTGTATTACTATTGGTACTACTAAAGGCAAGAAAGAAAGAATAATGCACAGAATAAGAGGGCAAAACATATTTTATATCATATATGGTATTTTAAATTATGGATTGTCTCCATACTTTGTTACAGAATCACAGAATTAACCAGGTTGGAAAAGACCTCAGAGATCATCAAGTCTAACCTATCACCCAACACCATCTAATCAACTAAACCATGGCACCAACTGCCTCATCCAGTCTCTTTTTAAACACTTACAGTGATGGTGACTCCACCACCTCCCTGGGCACCACATTCCAATGGCCAATCTCTCTTTCTGGGAAGAATTTCTTCCTCACATGCAGTCCAGACCTCTCCTCCAGCTTGAGACTGTGTCCTCTGCTTCTGTCACTGGTTGCCTGGGAGAACACCTCATACACCTGTTTTTTTTTTTCAACAAGGAGTAAAAGTTTTAGTAGGTTGTGAATTTTAAGGCATTCTCAATTGTGTCATCAATTACTTTGTTCAGAAAGACCCAAGTGATTTCAAGAAATTACATAAATAAGGAATACTGCCATGTAAGTATTAAAATGTGAGCGGTATTTTTGCTGAGCAATGACAGTAGGGCCATGAGTGATATGAATTGGTAGGGAATACAATCCTTTTCTGTTGAAGACATTTACTTTCCCTGTTAGCACACCCATTTGCACTACCAACATAGTTCATGTTTACCAGAAGAACTGTCATTCAGCTGACAGATGGCTCCAGTGGATGAATGTAAAGCAGCTCACCGCAACAGTTCAGTGATTCCCAAACTACTTTAACGGTGTGTTCCAAATTCCCATCATTTTATGAGAAACTATAATTTATTTATTGGTGTCACATCTTATATTGCCCCATCACTCCAATCTGAGTACCTCCCAATATTATAAAGCATACACAGAAGATAAATTACTTCTCTCTCTCCCTCTTCTTTCCAGAATATATTTAAGAATCATTTTATTTTACCATATACCTATACCTCTGTCTATTTGTGAGGAAATAGTAAATCCTGCTTCTCCCTCATGACTTTTACCATATGTATACTTTATTTTATATATTAAAACAATATTAATATACTTTTTAAAGATTCACATATCATATATATGTATACCACATACACATAGAACTATTAAAAGTCGTGATGGAGAAGCTAGATTTGCTCTTTCTTTACAAATACATAGATTTCATTTCCTGGAGAGATATAATGTGCTTTTCAAGCTGCATTACCTTCAGTGTTTTCTTCCAGAGAAACCACTCTAAGAAAGAGGGTTGGGGTTGCCTATCTGGTCTCTGTATGCATGGCAGGGACTTTGAGAAGCCATACCTTGTGCTCAGTACCAGCATTGTATCTTGAGGCAAGGCACAGTGTTACACATTTTATTTCCAAAATGCTGAATATGGTCCAAAATCATCTCTTTGCTCTGGAGGCCTCCAAGTCTAAATGATTCCAGACATTAGGGAACTAATGCTTGTATTATTCTAAGCTCAAATTCTAACCTCATCAGGGTGATATAATTTTTCAATGCTGACATTTATTTGGAATATTTAGGCCAGATAAACCTAGACGGGAATTGCTCTGTACTTTTTTATCCCTAGCTCAGTCCTTCCCAGAAGTGAAGAGAAGCTTGAAGTCTGAGATAAAATTTCAAAAATCCTTTCATAGCAAGAGGATGGTGATGATGAAGGGATTTCTGATATGGAAGAATCACATTGCTGGACTCCTCTTGGAGAGCCATCATCAATGTCCACCCACCCACAAAATTGTTACACAGAACACCTAGTTAGGGTCTCAGTCTAAAACCAATTCCAAGACTGTACACTTTGTCCTCTTTCACCCTTGGTCAGCTTTCCTGTGTTTCATCATGACCACATATGACCATGAGTGTGGGAACAGTGACTTTCCATTTGTGGACATTGAAATTTTAAGGGACCAGATGTATCAGCTGAATGTTTACAAGTCCATGAAGCCTGATGGGATTCATCACTGAGATCTGAAGGGAGTAGCAGATGTTATGGCAGGACCCCTCTCTATCATCTGTTAAAGATCTCAGGACACTTTGGAGGTCCCTGCTGACTGGAAGCTCACCAATGTTATCCCAATCTACAGTTCCTGAAAAACTCAGTTCTGAAAAAAAAAAGAAAAAAAAGTATTATATTATTGAAAGGGATTTAAAAAATAATGCAATCATCAAGCACAGGTCAACAAGGATTCACAAAGGAACAGTTCTGTTTAATATCCTCCTATGATAAGGCCACCTACCTAGTGGATAAAAGGAAGGCAGTGGATGTAGCTGTTTTGGATTTCAGTAAGGCTTTTGATACTATGACTCAGAATCCTTCTGGACAAGTTGTCTGGCTGTGGGATGAGTGGATTTACAAGTGTGCTGGATGAAGAACTGAATGAAGGGCAGAGCTCATTTTACTATAGTGAATAGGGCTGTATCAGGCTGGTGACTGGTTAGCCAGCAATGCTCCTCGCGGTTCAGGTCTTAGGCCTGTTCTGTTCAATATATTTACCAACAATCCAGATGAAGGAGTTAAATACACCATTAACAAGTTTACTGATTATACCAAACTGGGAGATGCTGTTGACTTTCTGAAGGAACAAGAGGCCTTGCAGAGGGATCTGAATAGATTGGAGCATTGGAAAATCATCAATGGCATGAGAATTAACAGGAACAAGTGCCAGATTCCACACATAGAACATTGTAATGATGGAAACAAGTATAAATTGTAGACCAGCCCTACAAAACCAAATTTGAGTTTGCTGGTCAACAGCAGGCTCAATAGGAGTCAACACTGTGCCCTGGCAGCCGAGAGGGCAAACCATATCCTGGGGTTCCTGAAACACGGTATAATCAACCAGTCAAAAGAAGTGATGCTGTTGCATTCAGTGTTGATGCCATGTGCAGTTCTGGGGCCCACAATTTAAAAATTATATGAAGGTCCTTGAGTGTATCCATAAGAGGGCAGCAAAGCTGATGAAAGGGCTGGAAGGAATGTCCTGTGAGAAGCAGTTAAGGATTTTGGGCTTTCCTCATTTGGAGAAAAGTAGTCCAAAAGGTGACCTTACTGTTCTCTGAAGCTTTGAGAGGACACGGAGAGGAAGGTGTTGATTTCCTCTCCCTGGTATCCAGTGACAGGGTGTGTGTGAATGGTTCAAAGTTGCATCACAGGACATTGTGATTTGACATTAGGAAGCACTTCTTTACCAAGAGCGTGATCAAACACTGGAACAAGCTCTAGTTGTATGAATAGTGTGAAGAAATTGTAGTTCTCTGTACACTATGAATCCAAGATTTGTTTTAAATATATCAAGAAAATCTGGCCACTTGGGTTAGCTGTCAAAGGAGTTTGACACTATGCAGCTTACAGTACAGGTGGTGACTGTGGTACAGGTGAGTTTAGGCAGATAATATGTGCAGGCAGGAGAGTTTAGAAAGCATGGAAATTCTTTGACCATACAGCTAACTCAAGCATTTCTTTAGGGATGTCTAACTGTCTAAGCATTTGCTTGTAGACTTGGGTCTAACTGTAGACAATATGCCTAGATAAATCACAGACCTCAATATTATATAGCTCCAAATTAAAAGAAGCATCATTTAATACTGTTTAAAGTACATGATGCGACTTTGGGCAAGGAAACTTCCCTTGTCTCTGTATAGCTGCAGAGGGTATGACTTACGACAGAGACAATTCTTAAGTCAAAAAAGTATAATGAGAAATGAATTATTCTTGTAAATCCCTATGGGACAATCAAGCAAGGGAGATTACATAACTGAAACTAAAGCACTGATTTAAATAATAATTTTTTCCTTAAAAATAATACCCTCCCATCAACTTTGCTGGGATGATTTTTACATGAATTTGTGCCTGTACAGGCTGCAGTGGGAATATAGCTGGATTGCATTCATTGTCTGAAGAGAATGTACACAAAATGTACTGTCACTGCACTTTATATTTTTATTAGAGACACATCTGTTAAACAACTGCAATCCATTTTTCTTTTGTTCTCAGATCAACACAAATTGCAACAAATTTGGTTTCCACTGACCGTTTATTTAAGAGAGATGCTTTTACTGATCTCGCCAGCACTAACGTTCACGGCAATGCTTGAATTATTCAGGCCCACTTTGCTTAAAAACCATACATGAAGCTCTATAAATATATGGAGTTGTTAGGAACATATTGTAATACAGCTTGTCTGACTTGAAAACCTACCCCTATTAAATGAGATCATTAAGGACAAAATCAAGTACATAAATACAGCCTCGGTTTTTGCAGACATAAAGCTTTTCTGATGATGGGTATTTTTCCAAAACAGAATCTCCCTCAGCAGTGCAGTTGTTGGGAATACTCTTTTCCTCATAAAAATTCTGTACCAAGGGACATGACTGAACACTAAAATGTACAGATTTTCTGGCAAGTAAATTAACTTACTTGTATGAAAGAAAAACTATTTTTAAAAATCACAGAATCACAGACTCCCCAGGGTTGGAAGAGACCTCAAAGATCATCAAGTCCAACCCATCACCACAGACCTCATGACTAAACCATGGCACCAAGTGCCACGTCCAATCCCCTCTGGAACACCTCCAGGGACAGTGACTCCACCACCTCCCTGGGCAGCCCATTCCAATGGCTAACAACTCTCTCTGTGAAGAACTTTCTCCTCACCTCCAGCCTAAACTTCCCCTGGCACAGCCTGAGACTGTGTCCTCTTGTTCTGGTGCTGGTTGCCTGGGAGAAGAGATCAACCCCCTCCTGGCTACAACCACCCTTCAGGTAGCTGTGGACATCAGTAAGGTCCTCTTGGTTTGATTTTCCCCAGCAATGTTTACAGATATATTTTTTTTGTAATCTAATCTCTGTCTGTAAGGCTAATTTAAGGATCCTTATGTGTGCATGTCTCTGTACTACAACCACAAATGTTTCAAACTACAGAAAAATAGCTATGTAGCAAATAAAATTAGGCAACAATTTTTCTTATGGATATTTAGAATTATGCACCAGCTTGTAACTGGTTGAGTGAGCATGAAGATCATCTGATGGTAAGATCCTTGGCCTTTGCTGCACAAGCTGGTGGAGAGTCAGAAAAGATGCTATCAGGAAAGAGTTTGCAGAAATCAAAAGAGCTGTACAGGTTACAGAGCCATAGCTAATGAAGACCAGGAAACACTGATTAAAGTTAGCATAAACACATGCCTTGATTCAGTTAGTTACAAAGGGAAGGTGAAACTTCTTGTCTTTTATAGTTCACCCTAAATAAATCTGCTGTAATTCCACCATAATTGCCTAACTCCATTTTCCATGAGGCTTCCCATTTGACCTGTGTGCATGCCTATATTTTCATGGTATAGATCCAAAGAGCAAACTGGCTCCTGCTCCCTCTGTTTAGCAAGAACTACAGAACAGTTTTGTAGGGTGACACATCATCAAGACCTTGATATCCATGCTATATGTGTTACCTCAGACCCCTTTCGAAACTTTGGTTTAGTTTCATCCAAGAAGAACACAGTTCATGTTATCCAAGATTTTTCTGCACTGAATCTAAGTATGCTATGAAGGAGCAACTAGAAAGTTTTTTCCATAAGTATAATGGAAATCCAACCTAAAATAATAATATAGACACACCTCTCATCTGTCACAGGATGGGTGTCCATTTCCTCACCTCTGGTTGGACAGCATTGTCTGTACAGAGAAGTCCTTTGCTGAAGTCCTTTACAAGCCACACGGTTTCTCATGTGGATCTCATACCTGAAATGGAAAATTAATTCTGGAAATGTACAATTTTTTTTAGGGGGGAGGGGGTTGGGGAGCTATGCAACAAAATATTTGCAGTCCTTGTAATTCTATTGTAGCTTAACTATAACTTCAGGAGTTTATTAACTACTTTTGTTAATTTGTTCATAGCAGCTGTGAGACACATACATATTCAATAACTCTCTGTATTTTAAGCATCTGTCCAAAGAAAGAAGTTAACCTTACCATTTGGCAATTTAGTAACAACTTGATAGTGATTAGTGAATATAGATTATTTTCCATTAAAATCAGGTCTACATTTTTAGGTACTTTCCCCCTTTCTTCATCATAGGGAATAAAAGCCTTCTCCATAACTCATAAACACCTTTTTCCATAACTCATAAGCATCTTATCATTTCTGGTTTTTGTTTGTTTGTTTATTTTTAAGTCATTAATAATTTTAAATATTATAGCAAAGCATTCACCAGCTTAGCCTTCTAAATTAATACTTGAACTTTGACCTACTGTACCACATATTTCGTTAAATGATTGCATTATGTTCTCATTGAAAATTTTGCTCTTTTTCCTGCAAGGTAGTTTTCCATTCTATCCATTATAGAAAGTTTAAATTTAGTTTCTATGCTTTACGAAGCATGAAAATTTTAAAAGCAAAATACATATAAAGATCTGTTGCAAACTCTATGCAATTTTTCAGTAATGTAAAATAATAATGTAAACACTTCTGTCACCAAAAGAAGGATATAATCTTTTTGTTTTCAATTAATTTCCCAGACTTTGAGTGGAGTTTTGTTCCTGTGGCTTGCAGGACTTCTTAATTTGGTCATTTACCAGCCTACATCTTCTAAAATGATGAAACATTGAGAAATTAATATGTGAGTGGCTGAGAGCACCATTGGGAGACCATTACCTTGAAATCCTACTTTGAAGCTCTGAGAAAGACAAACAAGTGCAGTGTTTGTAAAAGATATGTATGAAATTCATATATGATAAATAAAATTGCACATTGCTTTTGCCAAACTCTGAGAGACTGAATGGGTGAACTACATATATTTTAGGTGTCTGTCCTACTCCAAATAGCACCCATTCCACAGAGCAGTCATGAAAAGGGAGTTGAGCAGTCAGAACAGAGAAGTAGGTCTTGAAAACTTTTTGTTCCTGCTTTTCTAATGACAGGAAATTCTCACTGATGAGACCTGAAATAGGAATTGCAGAACTGGTCTTCACCTTAATGTCACCCTCATCAGAAAACCAAACACCCTGTCTTCTCTTTTGTCAGGGAATGTTATTCATAGTCATTGACAGAACTGAAAGCCAGAAGCCTTATTAGACCTACAGACTGAAAAATTGGCTTATTTTAATTTGTCTTAAAGCCCAGAGCTGTCAGCAAGTACCTCACTGTCTGAAGAGGTAGCCTTAGGACATCTTTTGTCTGGGCAGTTAGTAGAATGTGCCTGTAACAGGAAGAATGTACTTGTTCCTAAGGAGTGAATGGTATACTCCTCATCTTGAATTATATAAATCCCATTGTTTAAAACAATCTGGAGCTATACAATCTGGGTTAACATCCCTTGGTGAGACAAATTGCCCCTAACCAAACTAATAATAGAAATGTGGGAAGATAATGGAGTTTCTGAAAATGTATTTGAGAAAAAATAAAAACTATGATTTTGAAAAGGTTTCCACCTGGTCCTTTGAGTTCCAGATGACATGTAGAGGTACCAAGTTCACTTCTGGATCTCAACCTCCTGAGGGTTTTTCAGGTTGCAAAGCATCTGAGAACAATTTTCTTCAATTTTCATTTTCTGCAAAGCTTTGTTTAGAAGAGATAGGAGTTATATGTTTCTTTCAACTCAGTTTTGAAAATTCAGTAGCATGATCATCATTCTGATGAAACTTAAACTTTGAAGAACTACCTCAGTTGTCATATTTGAAGTTTGTCCCCTTCTAAGGAATTTTTCTGCCCATAATAATTGTCCTTATGATTAACAGATTCTAAAATGATTTCATGAATCTTGGTTTTGTGAAAGGATGCATACTGATTAATAAAAACATCTAATGTAGGTCACACACAGCCTGGGAATTTAGAGCACCTAAGCAAGGTGCTTCCATTCCTGTTGTGTTGCAAGACTGCTAGAGGTGCTTATGGAAAGTGTCCAAGAGACACCCATTTTTGTATCTTTTTAACTCATTATATATGCAGCCTGAACTCTGGATCCAGTTTGGAATATATCCAAGTTCCTGTCTCCCTCTGAAAATTAATTGCTCTCATAATACTCAGCAAACTGAACCATACTCGGTGTACCGCTTCTCTCTTAAACAACTGACACACAATGGCAGCACTTAGGAAAAGGTCCAAAGCTGCAGACCACAGATCAGCAAGGCCTGGCTGAGACAAACAGCTCAAGAACAGAGAAGACCACTTGCAGCATCTGTCATGAACCTTTCCCATGGAAGATGAGTTCTTATGCAATTAGGGCTATAGAAGAGAGAGACATCTGGAGGGAGCCTGATTCAGTCATACGCTTCCTTGGTTGTATTTGAGGGTCATCTTTTTTTTATCTCAGTGCTGCTTATGTGTTTTACTGGATGGCATCTCAAAGCAAAAGGAGGATTTGTCCTCTAGCAGTACAGTGCTGCTGCCTTTGGGCCACAAAGCCTTGAGATACACACCTGTGATGCAACTATTTCCTATGTTGATATCATTCTGTTGGGTAGTTTCATTACTAGTATACCATAGTCCCTCGGGAAGCAGTCATCAGGGGCCAAGAAGTCCAGGAAGGCTGGACACTGTTCAAGAAGGAACTCTTAAAGGTGCAGGAATGGCCTGTCCCCATGTGCCAAAACACAAGTGTGAGGGGAAGAAGGCCAGCCTGGCTAAATAGAGAGGTTTGGCTGCTGCTTAGGGAGAAAAGAAGAGTCTATGGTCATTGGAAGAAGGGGCAGGCCACTCAGGACTACAAGGTGATCATGAGACTATGCAGAGAGAAGATTAGAAGGGCCAAAGTCCAAATGGAGATTACTTCAGCTTCATCTGTTAAAGGTGGATGAAGGAAAGGCTGTGGATGTTATTTACCTGGATTTCTCCTGGAGAAACTGGCTACCTATGGCTTGTATGGGTGGACAATTCACTGGGTTAAGAACTGGCTGGATAGTCACGCTCAAGGAGTCGTGATGAATGGAGTCAAATCCAGCTGGTCACTGGTGGTGTAACCCAGGCATCAGTATTGGGGGCAGTTGTCTTTAATATCTTTATCAATGACCTGAAAGAGGGAATTAGAATACATACATAGAATAGAATACATAGAATAAACCAGGTTGGAAGAGACCTTCAAGATCATCGCGTCCAACCCATCAACCAATCCAACACCGCCCAAGCAACTAACCCACAGCACCAAGTACCCCGTCAAGTCTTCTCCTAAAAACCTCCAGTGATGGCGACTCCACCACCTCCCCAGGCAGCCCATTCCAATGGGCAATCACTCTTTCTGTATAGAACTTTTTTCTAACATCCAGCCTGAATCTCCCCTGGCGCAGCCTGAGACTGTGTCCTCTTGTTCTGGTACTGCTTGCCTGGGAGAAGAGACCAACATCCGTCTGTCTACAACCTCCCTTCAGGTAGTTGTAGAGAGTAATAAGGTCACCCCTGAGTCTCCTCTTCTCCAGGCTAAGCAACCCCAGCTCCCTCAGCCTCTCCTCGTAGGGCTTATGTTCCAAACCCCTCACCAACTTTGTTGCTCTTCTCTGGGTACCCTCAATAAATTTCTAGATCACATTAATTTAGGTGGGAATGTTGATCTGCTTGAAGTTTGGGAGGTTTTGCAAAGAGATCTGGACAGGCTGGATGGCTGGGCTGAGGTCAGTAGTATGAGGTGTAACAAAACCAAGTGCTGGGTCCTGTACTTGGGTCACACCAACCACATGCAACACTACAGGCCTGGGGCAGAGTGGCTGGCAGAAAAAGACCTGAGTGTGCTGGTTGACAGCCATCTGATCTAGAGCCAGCAGTGTGCTCAGGTGGCCAAGAAGGTCACCAAAATCCTGGCCTGTATCAGGAACAGGATGGCCTGCAGGAGTAGAGAACTGATTGTGCCCCTAGACCCAGCACTGGTGAAGCCACACCTCACATAATGTGTTTGGTTTTAGGTCCCTCATTACAAGAAGGACATTGAGTTTCTGGGCAACAGAGAAGGGCAACAAAGATGGTGAAGGGTCTAGAGAACAAGTCTTATGAGGAATGGTTAAGCAAACTGGGATTGTTTAGTCTGGAGAAGAAGAGGCTTAGGACGCACTTCATCGCTCTTTGCAGCTACCTGAAAGGAGGTTATAGTGAGGTGGGGGTTGGTCTCTTCTCTCTAGTATTAAGTGATAGAACAAGAGGAGATGGCCTGAAAATGTGCCAGGGCAAGTTTAGATTGGATATCAGGAAAAAATTCATTTATGGAAAGAGAGGTCAGGCATTGCAATAGGTTACCCAGGGAGGTGGTAGAGTCACCATAATTTCTTGAGGTGTTCAAGAAACATGTGGACATGGCACTTTGAGATACGGTTTGAAGGCCATGGTGATGCTAGGTTGATGGTTGCACTCAATGATCTCAGAGGTCTTTTCCAGCTAAAACTATTCTGTGGTTTATAGTATAGCCAGATATAAAATCTATGCATTCAATTATTCCATCCAAGTATTTTCAAAACCTACTAATCCATTATAGAATGTGCAAGAATATTTTGTTATGTGTGACAAAAGAACTGGACAGACTTATGATTAGCATGGAAAGAGAATTTAGGATTTTATGCAAAAATTCTGACTGTTCTCCATCTCAGAAAAATTGTGTGTACTCAAAATTAATTTAAAAACCTCCACTATTTGAAGTGATTTATTTCACCACCACTCAAATGCAGTTCTAGACTTTGCTTTGAAAATTACAGTATGTGACAGTTTAGGCTGTGCCTTTAAGAAAGGATGGCTGCAGAATTCTCTAGCTGAATGTTTGGGTGTAAAAAGGAAAACAAAAGGAAGATAATTCTAAATGAATTACATTGGTAGATGAGTGAGATGTAGGTTTATGATCCTACATTCTGTTGTCACTCTGGCTTCTGTCTTTCTCTTGGCATGCATGCTGACCCTGGACAGAAACTGATAAGATAAGCAGCTAACTTCTTAACAAAGCTTTGAACTAACTGAAATTCCCCTAACATCCTTTTTTTTCTACTCTTCTCTTTTCTTCTAATTAACTGTAGGGAAAGGGGAGGTGGGGAGAGAGAGAGAGAGGTTGAGGGGCAACCTGAGGTGGAATCCTCCTCAGGAGAATTTCTCTGTTGCTTCTCTTCTTGCAAATTCTTGTATAATATTGTAAATACTGTGTATTTTGTATATATTCATTGCATTTCATTATTGCTTGTAAAATACAGCTTCATTCACTTCTCTGGCTGAGTGCAGCTGTGTTTTTTGTTGGTGTGGTTGGGCTAAACCATCACACCACTATACAGTATTGTGTTTTCCTAGAAATATTTTATGAAAAATTTTGCAGTATAATGCAAGTTTTCAAAGGAGTTAACTTATCTGTTACATCTTTAAATAATCATAGATGTCTATGCAATAGTTTCTATTTTCTGGTGCAAAATAGATTCAGATATACCCCTTGATAAGCTGAAAGTATAAGTTGATTCATACTTGCAAAATATTTGGCACATCTGACTGGATTCGAAGTGATTGTTCATTGTAAAACTGTGGATCTTGTCTGCAAACAGCATGTCTTAGGTGGAGCATAGTTCTGAAATAGTGTTAGCTCACACTATAACAACAATCCCACTTGGGACTGCCAACATGGAATAACTCTATTAGTTATGGAGCTGAGACTCATAGAGTTCTTCCTTGCTATCTAACATGCCCTTGTAATCTTTGATTATGAATTCACAGATTTCAAAACAGAGAGACATCCTTCAGCACCATTAACTGAAAGGAAATATTCCCTAGGCAATAATTGAAATCCTGTGTCCTTTACATCCCAGTCATAAATACCTGAAGGGTGAGTGTTGGGAGGACAGAGCCAGGCTCTTCTCAGTGATGTCCAATGACAGGACAAGGGGCAACAGGTGAAAGCTGCAGTATAGGAGGTTCTACATAAACACAGGAAAAAAAATTTCACTGTGAGGGTGACAGAGCACTGAAACAGACTGCTCAGAGAGGTTGTGGAGTCTCCTTCACATTCAAACCCCACCTGTATGTGTTCCTGTGTGACCTACTCTAGGTGATCCTGCTCTGGCAGGAGGTTTGGGCTAGACGATCTTTTGAGATCACTTCCAATCTCTAACATTCTGTGATTCTGTTCAGTTTCCTCTTCTCCTAGCTAAAGAAAAACACCTCCTTCAGCTTTTTCTCATAATGGAGTTGTTCCACTCACCATCTTTGTGCATCTGCACTGGACTCTATCAAGCAGTTCCCTGTCCTCCTTTAACTGAAAGTCCCAGAACTGGACACAATATTTCACATGTGGCCTCACCAGGACAGAGTAGATGGGGAGGAGAATCCCTTTTGACCTACTAGCCACACCCCTTCTAGTACACTCCAGGATGTCACTGTCCTTTTTGGCTACAAGGGCACATTGTACATGTCACAAGGGCACATGGTCATCCTGTTGTCCCCCAGAACTCCCAGGTCCTTTTGACCAGAGCTGCTCTCCAACAGATCAGCCTGCAGCTTCTCTTTCTCCTGAATTAGTATTTAAATTTCAAAACATGCTAATAAAATATCTATTCTGACTTTTTTTTAATGTATGTGTGTGCATGCACATCAACATGTATTATAGGAAAATATTATTACGAGATTAACTTTTTTCAGCAATTTTGACATTTCTCACTTGTGTATTCTTTTCAACAACACAAAGTTTCCAATACACCTCAGCAGCCAGCAGATCTAGCCCTTCTTGAAATTGATCTTTCATAGCATAACAACAAGTCTATAGAGATCTCTTGAGGCCATCATTTTTCACTTTACATTCTTATTTCTATAAAGAAAAACCTGATGCATGATGGGAACCCTGGATATAAAGATGTTGTGGGCAAAATCACAGGTTATTTTCATTATGTTGACCTGTAATTCTTGAGGCATCCACCTCTTCCTTGCATTCTCTCATGTAGCCCTTGGTTGGTTTGCTGTTTTGGGTTTTTTTCCCAGTCAATGACGAATAGCAGAGTAGATGGAGCTCTGATGCAACAAAGCTGCTTTCCTGTCAAAAATCACGTATTTTTCTCATCAGTATCACAGTATCACCAAGGTTGGAAGAGACCTCAAAGATCATCAAGTCCAACCTGTCACCACAGACCTCATGACTAGACCATCACACCAAGTGCCACGTCCAATCCCCTCTGGAACACCTCCAGGGATGGTGACTCCACCACCTCCCTGGGCAGCCCATTCCAATGACGAATGACTCTCTCCATGAAGAACTTTCTCCTCACCTTGAGCCTTAACTTCCCCTAGTGCAGCTTGAGACTGTGTCCCCTTGTTCTGGTGCTGGTTGCTAGAGAGAAGAGACCAATCCCTTCCTGGCTACAACCACCTTTCAGGTAGTTGTAGAGGGCAATGAGGTCACCCCTGAGCCTCCTCTTCTCCAGGCTAAACAATCCCGGCTCCCTCAGCCTCTCCTCAGAGGGCTTGTGCTCAAGGCCTCTCCCCAGCCTTGCTGCCCTTCTCTGGACACGTTCAAGTGTCTCGATGTCCTTCTTAAACTGAGGGGCCCAGAACTGGACACAGGACTCAAGGTGTGGCCTAACCAATGCAGAGTAGAGGGGCACAATGACCTCCCTGCTCCTGTTGGCCACACTATTCCTAATGCAGGCCAGGATGCTGTTGGCCTTCTTGGCCACCTGGGCACACTGCTGGCTCATGTTTAGGCAGCTGTCAATCAGCACCCCCAGGTCCCTCTCTGTTTGGCAGCTCTCCAGCCACTCTGACCCCAGCCTGTAGCTGTGCATGGGGTTGCTGTGGCCAAAGTGCAGCACCTGGCACTTGCATTTGTTGAATGCCATCCCATTGGACTCCGCCCATCTGTCCAGTTGGTTGAGGTTCCTCTGCAGAGCCCTTCCACCCTCTAACTGACCAACATCTGTACAGCATACAGGGGCCATGGAGAAAAATTGGTTTGAATAGGGGGCTTTGACTTTGAGATTTTTCTCAAAGAGAAATTCAAATACAAGGCAAATACAACTCCCTAGTAGTGGAGGGAAAAAAAAATCAAAAATCTAGGAGAAGCAGCACAGAACACTTCTATCAGTCTATTGATATTTGACAGTATTTGCATGGTTTAGTTGATTAGGTGGTGTTGGATGATAGGTTGGACACGATGATCTTGAAGGTCTCTTCCAACCTGGTCTATTCTATTCTATTCTATTCCATTCTATTCCATTCTATTCTATTCTATTCTATTCTATTCTATTCTATTCTATTCCATTCCATTCCATTCCATTCCATTCCATTCTATCCAAATGAATGTCTGAGAAGACTACATGTCCCTCATGTCTTTGACCAAAGTCCATACAATGCGTTTAGATACAGGGAAATTAGTTGCCTGACTTAGGGATCCCTTTAGTTTCTCTTTTATCTGTATTCCATGGCACTCTGAAAATATCCCATGAAACAAAAATGGTTTAGAAAGCAGAGACACGAGCAGGTGTTGTCCACACAGCTGCTATGAAGTACAAATGACTGTATATGAACCTATAAATCTATACTCTGAGAATCACAGTTTCACAGAATCAAAGAATCACCAAGGTTGGAAGAAACCTCAAAGATCATCAAGTCCAACCCGTCACCACAGACGTCGGAGAGAAGGCTTATTTTTCTAAGCCACATCCATGAAAATGTGGTTTTCCTTTACTTTCTAACTAGTCTGGGTCTAGAGTTTGGAGGATTAGGCTGAAGTCTGCATCAAACTTAAAACATTAAAAAGTGAAATAAATGGGTCTCTTCCAAATGAATCCCAGATGATGGCAAGTGGAGGAAGATTTATGTATATGTTATATAAATATTTAATGATATGGCCAAAACCCTACTGTCACTTAGCAAAAAAGGCATTTATCATTGCTGTGAAATATGACTTTTTAGCCAATAAGACTAAAATATGTTAATGACCACGAGTGAATTGTGTTGTTAGTCATTAAACATTTTCTGACTTCTGATTGGGTAAGTCACCTATGAGATCATAGACCCGCTATCAGCCATACATTAAGATGAAACAGCTGAGTTAGAAATCTGAAGCATTAAATAAAAATAATAATTAATAATAATATTTTTTAAAACCTATAAAATTTACTATAGGCATGAAATGAAACAAAGGTATATCTCACACAGGAGTTTCAGAAAAGGCATTCTCTTGAGATTTTTTATGAAGGCAAAAAATGTTTCGTATAGATATGTGGGGACTTAGAACTTCACAAACACTCTGAGACTGAAGTCTGAAGAAAATTCCCATAATCTGTTTGAAAAGTCTGGTTTTTGCTGAACTGGCCTTAGTCCCTGCAACATGTTGAACTGTTGATAAATGTTCTTTCCTTAAAGTGTTTGGTTTCAATGCATTTTCAGGTCCATTGAAATCTGTGAATAATAGATAAGCTTCTAAATGGGAAAAAACCAACATGGCTATTCAGTTAAATCCATGCTGTTAGTGTGGGCCTACAGTGGACTTCAAATTGGTACTTAGAGCTGAAATTCTTTCTAATAATTCAGCTGGTTCCTCAAAAACTAAATTATGCCAAAGTCTCATACCTGTGTACTGACTTTGTTTATTGGGATGTGTATTCAAACACCTGTCAAAGAAGAGAAAAGGAGTCTCATATTTCCCATCCTCTGAAACAGCAATGTAGAAACATCAAACCCAGCATGGCAATGCACCACTGGCGACAGCCAGATGATAACAGGTATTGTTTACATGCTGTGTGGTGTTGAGTCCATCAGATCTGCTGAGAGCTTGCCGCACTCACCGCAGATGAACACATCTCGTTCAGGATGCTGCATTCTTCTCCTCACCCATTTTCATATCCTACCTGACAGACAGCATCAGATAATATGGCCAAGCAAAATCAAGTAATTCCTAAAGTACTACTAGAATTTCACAGGCTTGGATCATCTCAATCCTGAGCAGCAGTTTTTGTTATTTCCACAGTACAGATATTTGTCAAAAGAATTAACTGTAGATGACACCCTAATATGCCATATGATTTTGTGGTCCCTCCTTCAGAAAGGTCTACTTTCTTCCATTGTTAACTTTGCAGCTCACTGCCTTTCAGAGGATAGCTAAACTAGTAAGTTGTCTCAAACAGTCAGGACATTAACAAATTCTAATTGGCTATGTAATAGGGGCAGACAGCATGTACAATGTTAAACCACTTCTGAACCACCTATTTTCTGTATGCAAATCAGACAGAAACAAATGTTTGGCCTCAGCTGGGTGAAATGTCCCATTTAGAATTCTTTTCCTCTTCTTTGTTCTTTGATGTTCTGCAAATGAGCTTTAGAACTCCGCTCTTCACACAATTCAATTTTACAGGCCCATTATCTGAGATATAATGTGGAGGTTAAATATATCAGGGCAGCCATTATGTGAAAATAATTAACAGTAATGAATAATGCACTAATTCCACTGATGAGAGATGGTTATATGTGTAATGAAGTGTTGGGGCAGCCCTGACAAATGAAATTAAAATATTTAAACACTGTTTTATGATATTACTTTGCTCATATAATTTCCTTTACCTACAATGAGCCACTTCGATTATCGTCATTATCTTGACAGCTCTGAAGGATGAAATAGTGCAGGTTAATGTGACAGCGATTAGTCAGAGACAAAATCCATCACATAAAGCAGAACCGAGTGAGGGAGAAAGGTCTCTATACTTTCCTGTTTCAAACATGAGAAGAATGATACTATCAACATCACTTCAATATTAAATGGATAGAATTATCTTGTCATTCATTTACAGCCTCTGAAGAACTACTTATTTGTACCTGCAGAGGAAAGGTCAGCCTTTCTTAATCATCCATAAAAATATGTTGATGGATTCCTTATATCAATAATGATGGCAGAAACAGAGACAGGAAACAAGCTAGGAAATTTAAAAGGAAAGCACTCTAAGACTTGTATTAAAATCTTTTCACAATTTGGCTTCACATGTTGATGCGATCTGTAAAAAAAAAAGACACTGTGAAACAAAGTGAGACCACTGGCACATATTTTGTAGAAATTCCTTCAAATGCTGTTTAAAGAGCAAAAGGAGCTGCCTGCTGCACAGCTGCACCTCATCTGCTTGTTTTTTTGTTGTTGTTTTTATGAAATGCCTATGAATACACACCAAATCAAAAAATATTCACATTTAAATGCCAAAAGTTAGACTGAGGTCAGATTCAGCTTTATAGTCACCTTACTGTCAAAAGTACTGAGCACATGTTTCCTCCGGATACATCAGTAGACAGGCATCCAAGGCTGCCTGAAATAAATTGTTTTATGGGTCAGCCAGGTAGGAAAAGTGTGGGCAGTTAGGTACTGACATCAGGGATCCTCAGAAGAAAAATAAGCAGGAAGAGATCCAGTCTAACTTGGAGAGAAGTGTAAAGGAGCATATGGAGGCCAGTCATTTCAACTGGCAGATCAGAGATATGCACATCCAGAGTACCAAAACACCCCAAACACCAATAGTTTTTCCTTTCCAAGGTTAGTAACAGGTTTGCAACAACAATGGTTAATGCATTCATTTGGGATGCTCTTTCACAACCCTTGTTCAGAGACAGAACAGGAAAATTTTGAATCCCTTATACTCAAATGAAACTTGAGATTTAATTTTTCATATGATCCTTTGTAGAAACACAGAGAAACACCAGCTCTCACTCTCACCAGTATTTCCCTCAGGTGCAACCCATTCAGATGCAATTTCTTTCTGTAAAACACTTAGGCATCAGTTTCCTGTTTGAGGGGAATTATACTGGCTTGGGAGGCAGGTGAACAAAAAAGGTGCAGCAAGGTATGCAGAGGAATCCCTCATAAGGGTCTCAGAGACACCTGCCCCAAATCTGTTTAAACGAGTCATGGTTGTTTCAGCCATTGCAAAAATATTAGTGATAAGAGCAATCAGGATCCTGTCTGACTAAATGACATCTGAATAGTGGATTTTCTTAGGAACTAGAATGACAACTTTAACAGGCATAATATTTTTAGTGAGGTACAAGTCCAAATTTTGCCATCTGTCCTGAAACATGAAAACTTGACTGAACAAAAATAAATATGTAAATATAGCAAAGAGACACCTTTCCTGTTTGTTATTATAATTGCAGTTGTTCTTAATGTATCATTGCTATTACTGCTTTTGTTATTAATAATGATCATCACCCTATGTTATAGTAGGGCACACCAAAAATAGTGAAAGGTGTCCTTTCACTTTCTAAGTGTGACCAGTGCTTTAAGCACTGAACAGATACAGAGTAGTAGATAGTCCATGTGCTGAAGAGCTTGCAGCATAAAGAGACAAGGCAGATAAAAGCTATGTGCACACCAGTTTTACTCCAGTGTTGTGAATAACACAGTGGCAGCAAATATCATATGCTAGCTCCACAATGCAGTGAGAGGGAGGTATTACACAGGAGTGCAGGATATGCCAATACTGCTCACCATCACTTTCTGTCTCTTATGGCTGCAATTGTGTCTTGGAGGCAGAGCCCTTCACTAAGACAGAACAATGATGGAGTGCCTCCGAAGAAGAACTTCACTTGTAACAGCAGAGTGGCAACCCTCTGTGCACAAAAAGGCCTGAAAGATTAGGTGCACACTGCACAACAAATCCTGTTGCTTTAAATACAGTGGAAACATATTTTTCTGTCATATTCAGCTAAGAATCTGACTTTGAGCTACATTGAGAGGTGGAGGTGGTATTTTGTAATTGACCATTCTCCGGGGCAGTTTTTAGTGCCTTTACACAGAGCAATTGAACTGATACAGAAAGCAGATCTAAAGGGTGAGCAAGTCAAAATACCCTTGCCCCAACTGCAGCTGATTAAAACAGAGCAAGCAAGAAGTTTGAAAACTGAGGGAGGCAGGCAATAAAAGGAGAAATGCATCAACAAGTTAAAAGGCTCATTTTCAGCGTCTATCTTTATGCAAAGTATCAGCTCCATTGGACTGAATGACAGTGCATGAAGTACAGGCTGATATAAATGGGGAGAACACAGTCCCTTGTCATGGAAGGCCAGTGACCCTACAGCACCACAGCATCCACATCTGTTTCTCTATGGTTCAGGCTTATGCTTTTAAGAAGCTAGTCTACACAAGCCCAGGATAAAATCTCTTGTTTGCAAACTCAAATCCATGCAAGAGATGCATAAGGGACCTCTTGAGCTGATACACTTGTAAAGAACTCATTCAAATTTCAGTGGTTCTTTCATTTTGCTACTTTAAAAATGCGATTTACTTCATTTATCAGACAATGAAGTGCCTCTGTAATAAATCTAACATTAAAAAATCATTTCCAGCAAATTACTCCAATAAAATCAATGAAGGTCAGCCTCAGCTGTAGAAACAAATAAATTACCTGCTATTGATAGGGTAGGCAGACTTAATTGTCATTTAGAAAGGCTAAAAGGGATAAAGAAATCTAATAGAAGGAACACATTTATACAGAAAAAATGAGAAAATGGTGAAAGTTTTACCCTGACAGCTCTCATCCATAGGATTGACTTGGTCCCTGAGCAGCACAGGCAGTTGTTTTAACTCTCAGTAGGACACTGGTATGTGTTTTGTATCTGTCAATATTTACCTGTTTCTGTGTTACCTTGTGATCTTTTTACCTTTCATATATTGAAACCTTCAAATAGGATTTCTGGTAATAGGAAATGAAGAATTGATAGAATTGAACAATCCCATCCTTAGATTTTTTTTCAGCCGGGTTAAAAGCAGTTTGACCCAATTCAAGCTTTGCAGTACTTCCAAATATTAAAGAAATATACAGCTGGGCATTTGCTAGTGGGATTTGCCATTCTCTGATAACAGAAATGATGATTTTTCTAGTAAAGATATTATTTTTAAAGCAACTTTCTATTTATTTATTTTAATAGCTCCAGCTGTTGCTGTGAGGAATCTAAAAATGGCATTAACCTGATGTGTTTCTGCTGCAGCAGGACAGGCTTTCAATTTTCAGCATTTTTCTTTGAAGAGTACTTCTATTTTTTTCTTAATGTTTACCTGTGCTTACACCTCCTAGTGGGGGAAAACAAAATAAGAACGAAACGTTAACATGTCCATATGCACAGTGTTCGTTTGTCCCTGAATTCTCATGGGAGGAAATTTAATTTAAGCTCCCTGAAAGTGTGAATCCTGGTCTGGACTGCAGAGCAAAACTATGTTCAGTGACATAACTACATATAAGGGCTTGTTCAAGCAGGAAGACTTTAAACATTTCTGTGATAAATACAAAATGCTCTAGACACTTCCAAGATTTGGCAGAACTGAGCCTCTCCTCTCTTGGTTTGAATTCTCTGGTGACCTCAGGAGAGTAGGTGACTTTACAGGCATCAACACTGTGTATCAACATTTCTAACAGGACAAGAATTTCTACCGTGGTTATGCTTTAAAAATAAAAGTAAAAAAATACTACAAAGTAAATTCAGTTTTGAATAATACTTAGCTATAAGGGGGAAAGTTAAAAAGCAACACATTTCAGACACACCCAAACACAATGAAAAGTAAAGGCTTTTCTGACACAACAAAAAGTAAAGGCTTTCCTGACTGCAACTGTTTGGTCAAGAGATGACTGCAGCAATACTAACACGTGGCTACTGCAATGTTGGCAGGAATAGATTTAAACCTCTATTTATTGTCAGATTAATGGAGTATGGAAATGGGACGGGCATATCTTTGGTGTAGTGTACTCCTGGAAACATTGTAAATTGTGGCCCCATGAAGAGCAGGCAATCTAGAAACTGTGACAGAAAGAAGCTGAGGACACAGAGAGCATAGACAAATCCTTATGAAGGGGACACAGAATCACACAGAATCACAGAATCACCAAAGTAGGAAGAGACCTCAAAGATCATCAAGTGCAACTTGTCACCACAGACCTCATGACTAAACCATGGCCCCAAGTGCCACATCCAATCCCCTCTTGAACACCTCCAGGGATGGTGACTCCACCACCTCCCAGCTTTTTGCACTGTTAAAGCATGCATTGTCAGCCTCTGGCTGGAAGTCTAAAGTCTAGCAGCTACCATTCTTTACTTCTTTTTTGGAGTTACAAAACTGTTTCACTCACATTTAGATGCTTGCACATCCATTTTTCTTCAGCTCCACATGAATTCAATGACAATGTAAATGTCTTTGTCTTGAGGAGTTCTGTCAATGGCTTCACATTCTCATCAGCAGCAAATACTGGACCAATGATAAACAGACATCTGTTTCTTGCTTGTATTTCCCCTTTAAAAAAAAATATGGGACCAGATGAGATCCATCCTAGGGTGCTGAGAGAGCTGGCAGATGAGCTGGCCAAGCTGGTCTCCAGTCCTGGCTCACTGGTGAGGTCCCAGATGACTGGAAACTGACCAATGTGGTCCCCATCCACAAGAAGGGTCGGATGGAGGAACCTGGAAACTACAGACCAGTCAGCCTGACCTCAGTGCCAGGGAAAATGATGCAGCAGATTATCCTGGCAGCAATAACTGCGCACCTGAAGGATGGCCAAGGGCTCGGATCCAGCCAACATGGATTTAGGAAGGGCAGGTCCTGCCTCTCCAACCTGATCTCCTTCTATGATCAGGTGACCCATCTGGTGGACGTGGGGAGGCTTGTGGATGTGGTCTACCTGGACTTCAGCAAGGCCTTTGACACTGTCCCCCACAGTAAACTGCTGGCTAAGCTGTCACCTTATGGCTTGGACCACAACACTCTGTGCTGGGTTAGGAACTGGCTGGAGGGACGAGCCCAGAGAGTGGTGGTGAATGGTGACACATCCGGCTGGCGGCCAGTCACCAGTGGCGTCCCCCAGGGATCAGTGCTGGGCCCCATCCTCTTTAATATCTTCATTGATGATCTGGATGAGGGCATTGAGTCAGTCATCAGCAAGTTTGCAGATGACACCAAGTTAGGAGCAGATGTTGGTCAGTTAGAGGATGGAAGGGCTCTGCAGAGGGACCTCGACCAAATGGACAGATGGGCAGAGTCCAATGGGATGGCATTTAACAAGTCCAAGTGCCGGGTGCTGCACTTTGGCCACGGCAACCCCATGCACAGCTACAGGCTGGGGTCAGAGTGGCTGGAGAGCTGCCAAACAGAGAGGGACCTGGGGGTGCTGATTGACAGCTGGCTGAACATGAGCCAGCAGTGTGCCCAGGTGGCCAAGAAGGCCAATGGCATCCTGGCCTGCATTAGTAATAGTGTGGCCAGCAGGAGTGGGAAAGTCATTGTGCCCCTGTACTCTGCATTGGTTAGGCCGCACCTTGAGTACTGTGTCCAGTTCTGGGCCCCTCAGTTTAAGAAGGACATCGAGACACTTGAACATGTCCAGAGAAGGGCAACAAGGCTGGGGAGAGGCCTTGAGCACAGGCTTTACGAGGAGAGGGTGAGGGAGCTGGGATTGTTTAGCCTGGAGAAGAGGAGGCTCAGGGGTAACCTCATTGCTCTCTACAGCTACCTGAAAGGTGGTTGTAGCCAGGAAGGGGTTGGTCTATTCTGGCAGGCAACCAGCACCAGAACAAGGGGACACAGTCTCAAGCTCTGCCAGGGAAAGTTTAGGCTGGAGGTGAGGAGAAAGTTCTTCACAGAGAGAGTCATTCGTCATCAGAATGGGCTGCCCGGGGAGGTGGTGAAGTCGCTATCCCTGGAGGTGTTCAAGAGGGGATTGGACATGGCACTTGGTGTCATGGTCTAGTCATGAGTTCTGTGGTGACAGGTTGGACTTGATGATCTTTGAGGTCTCTTCCAACCTTGGTGATACTGTGATACCGTGAAGAAGTTCTTCACCATGACAGGGGTGAGATGCTTGAACAGGTTGCTCAGGGAGGTGGTGGAAGCCTCACCCCTGAAGGTTTTTAAGCCCAGGCTGGATGTGGCTCTGAGCAACCTGATCTAGTGTGAGGTGTCCCTCTCCATGGCAGAGGGATTTGAACTAGATGATCCTTGAGTTCTCTTCCAACCCTAACAATTCTATCATTCTATGTGTCAGTCAGAGATGACTGATTCCTTACAGTACATTGATACAAGACAAATTGCACAGATTTGAAGCAAAGCTTCTAGTGACCTTCATTTGCAATATCATGTATTCTGGACACATTGTCTGCTCCTTTATCAAATACTCACCATGGTACCCTAAATCATAAATATCTAGTCATATGGGATACAGTTTATCAATAGGAAATACTTTATGTGTATTTTAATTATGTTCAGAGAAATGTAGGAAGGTCCAAGATTGACTTCAGCTAAGCTAGGTACTTGTCTTTGAGATTCAAAGCAGGACACAGATTTCTAAGATACTGTATATAAAGCACAACAGCCTAAAGAGGTATATTTAATAAGTAAGTTTATTCATATACATTTGTCATGGTTTCAGGCACAGCTGCAGCTGAGTCCCCTGTGGCTCCTCATACAACTGCCCCCCCACCCCTGGCTTCCTTCCTGGTAGGATGGGAAGGAGAAAAGGAGAAATTGGAAGCAAGATGCAAAACCCCATGGGTTTAATACAAAAAACGAATGAACAACTGGGATAAAGCCAACAGCAGAAAGGAATATATAAGATGAATGATATAAAATGTGATGTGCCTGCCCAACATAGCCCACACTTTGCCACCTGTGCCAAACCTGCTGCCAGACAACTGCCACTGATGCTCACAGCAGCCCCCATGGTTTATAAACCAGCCACAATATTTATACCCGACTGGCTGGTTTCCTCTAGCTGGGTGCTGTGGGCATGGCCTTTACCAGCTTCTTGCAAAGAAATTTAAGCCTATCCTAGCCAAACTCAGGACAACATTTCAGATATAATATGTTTAAATGTGTGTGTATATATGCATATCAATGCCTATGAAATAGAACCAGTTTTCTTATTTTAATTTATGAGACACAACTGTGGAACAGGTACTGCTTCTGAACACAAGAAAACACTTTTTTACTATGAGGATGGTCAAACACTGGCACAGGTTCTCCAGAGATGTGAAGTCTTGATCTGTAGAGATTCTCATAACCTGACTGGACATAGCCCTGGGCAGCCTGATCTAAGACACCCTGCTTGAGCAGAGGGTTTGGACTAGATATTCTTGAGAGCTCCCTTCGAACATAAATGATTGTTTCATTCTGTGACGCTTCAGCAGTGATTTCAAGGCCAGATATTGGATCTGGCCAACAGTAATCAGAGAAATTGGTTGAGATTTCTTCCTAAGAGTTCTCCAGTATTACCTTTTACAAAGACAAATAATACTCATACATTACTTCATACGTGACCTGAGCTCAGTCTCAGTTTAGGCTACTTATCCAAGAACTTGGAGGATTGAAGTCATGCCATCGAACTACAACTGACCTCCAGTGGCAATTCAGTCAGTAGTATAAAAAAGGTATTTTAAGGTCTTTATACATTACACAAGTTCAAGTTTTCATTAGGGAAGATGTTGACTTGCTGGAAGGTGTCCAGAGAAGGGCAACAAAGCTGGTGAGGGGTTTGGAACACAAGCCCTATGAGGAAAGGCTGAGGGAGCTGGGGTTGCTTAGCCTGGGGAAGAGAAGGCTCAGGAGAGACCATATTGCTGTCTCAAACTACCTGAAGAGAGGCTGTAGAGAGGCAGGGGCTGGTCTCTTCTCCCAGGCAACCAGCACCAGAACAAGAGGACACAGTCTCAAGCTGCAGCAGGGGAAGTATAGGCTGGATGTTAGGAAGAAGTTCTTTACAGAAAGAGTGATTGCCCATTGGGTTGCCCAGGGAGGTGGTGGAGTCACCATCATTGGAGGTGTTTAGGAAGAGACTGGATGGGGTGCTAGGTGCCATGGTTTAGTTGATTAGATGGTGTTGGGTGATAGCTTGGACTCAATGATCTCGAAGGTCTTTTCCAACCTGGTTAATTCTATTCTATTCTATTCTATTCTATTCTATTCTATTCTAAGTTTTGATGCTAGTATTTGAATAAAATTAATTACACTGTCTTATTTTCACATATGGGAAACCTACAGTCACTATCTCATATGTAGGTATCACTGTCATAGATATCTACATTTGGCCAGATAAATCCCATTAATGGACATACTTGACTTCTTGGTGCTTCTGGGATCTGAAAAACCTAAGTAAAGACAAGTAGAGCCCTAGTGACTAGTTCTGAAATTGTTGTGTTCAGCATCTTAAGATGATTTGTCAGCCCATGGGGAACTGCTCCTCTTGACTGGGAAGATACAGGTGCCAAGTAAGATCTGCAAAAGAGAATGGTAAGAATAAAATGAAAAGGTGGCAAACAGATACCCCACAGAATTCTGTCCCATTGCCCTATACATTTTCACAGGACTCTCTGCTTTATATGAATCCAAAATTTGTTCTTCAAGTGGCCACTGACATTCGAATTGAAGTCCAAATATGTATAAACATGCAAAGAAGGGAAAGGAGAAAAGGAGAGGTAAGGGAAAAGGAGAGGTAGAAATAATAGAGGCATCCTCCCACAGAGGAACAGGCAAAGACGTGTACCTTAGGGTTTTGTCCTTGAGCAAGCATGAATGTATGTTTCAGACAAAGATCTGCTCTGTAGCAGTGGCTATGAGACAATTCACAAAGTGATTTCATGAGGGGGGCTGGGCACAGCGAGCAACTGAGGGTGCATGACAGCTACCATGGTATGAGGGACAGATAAAATATTATGATGAGAGTGTCATCCAGACAAAAGATTATTGTAGTAGAAAAGTATGCAGTACACAGAGAGCAACCCAATGGAAAACAAGCTCATTAGTTCCACTATTGATGGAACAATTTGTTTTCTTTTATGTGTGGATGTTTGGAGCAAAGATTCTTTGATTTTACCCAAACTATTTTCTATTAGAGCAGAAAGTTGTTCTTGCAGTGCAGCACTTCACAAATAAGTTTACCCCATGGGCCCACCAAAGCATTAAGTTCATGCTGAGGGGTCAAAATTACCAGCAGTGCAATAAAATTTGCTGTAGAATGAGGAATATTGTGTGTATTGATTTGTGCACTCATTGACAATATCATTGTGTGATCAGTAAAAACAGCAGACACCGCTAGGAACAGGCAAATGCCTTCCGCTTTCTAAATGTGAATAACCAGTACCATTAAACTCCTGTCATAGAATCATAGAACCAAAGAATTGTTAGGGATGGAAGGGACCTCAAGGATGATCTAGTTCAAATACCTCTGCCATGGGCAGGGACACCTCACACTAGATCAGGTTGCCCAGAGGCACATCCAGCCTGGCCTTAAAAACCTCCAGCGATGGGGCTTCAGGGATGGACCACCTCCCTGAGCAACCTGTTTGAGCATCTCACTCCCATCATGGTGAAGAACTTCTTCCTAACATCCAATCTGAATGTACCCATTTCTAGTTTTGTTCCATTCCCCTTAGTCCTATCATTACCTGACACCCTAAAAAGTCCCTCTCCAGCTTTCTTGTAGGCCCCCTTCAGATACTGGAATGCCACTGTAAGATCTCCTCAGACCCTTCTCTTCTGCAGACTGAACAGCCCCAAATCCCTCAGTCTGTCCTCACAGGAGAGGTGCTCCAACCCTCTAATCATCCTCGTGGCCCTTCTCTGAACATGCTCCAGGATGTCCAGATCCTTCCTGACACCTGTAGTATAATCTCTCTGGCCAGCCAGCTTATTGGCAGAGCCTGTCCTCTAAACAGTATGCTTGTAAAAAGAAATGAACTACAGGGACTGTGACAGCAAAGCCAAAACACAGAGGATATCCACTCCTCTTCATAAAAGAGTGGACTTTTCTCAGTCTCAGATTTTTCTCTGTAGCTGTTCTTTCTTGCTTTTCCAGAGGTGAATGACTATGGTGAGAGAAACTGACTGATTTTCCCCTTTTCAGAATAAAAGAAAATACATAAAAACATTTAATGAAATACAGATGCTACCATCCATATGAACAGAAGGGATGGTATCCTTTCCATGTGGCTATGCATGTCTACCAGTAGCTGTCTACAAATAAGTGTCTAAAGAAGTTATTCTAGGGCATTGCTCATCTGACCTAAGCCTGATGTCTACTTTAGGATGAAATGAATCTTAACCTGAAAGTGCCTTTTTTTATATTCTTTCCATTGGTACTAAGGACTATTCTGTTACAGATATCTATGGTTGGTTACATGAATACTGTCCAAGTTCTTTTGCCAAATTGTACTTGCTGTCTGCCTGCCCATCTGTCATTCACATTCTATTTCACCTATTAGCAGATATGAAAAAATAAATAACAGTTGGAGAAGTAGTCATTAGTTACCGTGCATGTCAGTGTCACTTAGTATTTTCAGTTATTCTTTCCTGTGGTAATGAAAATTTCCAATGTAGTTAGGTTAAATAACCAAGAAATAAGAATTAAACATCAAATACGATTTTTCTTTACAGTAGTGATGGAATAATATTAATGGAGAAAACAGGAAGAATTAAACAGATTTCCTGACAGTCAGATTAAATGTGAAATATATTGCATGCATGGCATTAATCAGACGATTGGACGTTTTCATAGAATCACAGAATTGCCTAGATCAGAAAAGATTTTTAGGAACACCAAGTCCAAAAATTAGCTTAATGTTGACAAGCTCTCAACCAAACCATATCCATAAGCACTATGTCTACAGACTGAAATCTCTCTAGGGATAGGGACTCCACCACTGCCCTTGGCAAGCCATTCCAATGCCTGCTAACGCTACTATCCAATCTAACTTCCTTTAGTGTAACTTTAGGCCATTTCCTCTTGTCTTATCACTTATTACTTGATTGAACTCCCCTTATCCTATTACTTGCTATTGGGTTGAAGATTTGGAGTTAATTTCTTCTGTCTAAAGTTGCAGATAACAGAATCACAAATTATACAGACAAGTAGCATCTCTGATCTTTCACATATTATACTTGTGTCAAAAAAACATAGCCCAGACAATAAGACCTATTGCAAAATAGCAGTGCTGAGGTGAAAGAATTTCCAAAATCTGGAAGGAAATCAACAAAGTCAGTGCATGAAGTTCCAAGCAGCGGTCAGACTTAATAATCATGTCATATTCAGTAAAATAGGGTTGTATTTTCAATCCTACTGCTAGGGACAAATCTTCATAAAAGAGACAAAATTTTTAGGTATATTTGACAATGGAAAATGGGAACTGTAGAGACACCTAAAATATTATACCTTTTCTAAACCAATGCTGAAATCAATATAAAAGGAAAATAATTGTCTGACAGATGCCTGCTTTTCATTTCACAGATTCCTCTCTTGCTCCTTTGCATTTGCAGTTTGCATTTTGCAGGAAAATACCATTTTTAAAATAGAATAGAATAGAATAGAATAGGTCTACCTAGACCTCAGCAAGGCCTTTGACACCGTCCCCCATAGCAAACTCCTGGCCAAGCTGTCAGCCCATGGCTTGGATGGGAGCACACTGCAATGGGTTAGGAACTGGCTGGAGGGCCGAGCCCAGAGAGTGGTGGTGAATGGTGCCACATCCAGCTGGCGGCCAGTCACTAGTGGTGTGCCCCAAGGATCAGAGCTGGGCCCCATCCTCTTTAACATCTTTATTGATGATCTGGATGAGGCCATTGAGTCCATCATCAGTAAATTTGCTGACGACACCAAGCTGGGGGCAGGAGTTGATCTGCTGGAGGGTTGAGAGGCTCTGCAGAGGGACCTCGACAGGCTGGGCAGATGGGCAGAGTCCAACGGCATGAGATTTAACACATCCAAGTGCCGGGTTCTGCACATTGGCCACAACAACCCCATGCAGAGCTACAGGCTGGGGTCAGAGTGGCTGGAGAGCAGCCAGGTAGAGAGGGACCTGCGGTACTGGTCGATGGTAGGCTGAACATGAGCCTGCAGTGTGCCCAGGCAGCCAAGAGGGCTAATGGCATCCTGGCCTGCATCAAGAACAGTGTGGCCAGCAGGAGCAGGGAGGTCATTCTGCCCCTGCACACTGCACTGGTTAGGCCGCACCTTGAGTACTGTGTCCAGTTCTGGGCCCCTCAGTTTAGGAAGGACTTGCTGGAACGAGTCCAGAGAAGGGCAACAAAGTTGGTGAGGGGTTTGGAACACAAGCCCTGTGAGGAGAGGCTGAGGGAGCTGGGGTTGCTTAGCCTCGAGAAGAGGGGACTCAGGGGTGACCTTATTGCTCTCTACAACTACCTGAAGGGAGGTTGTAGACAGGTGGAGGTTGGTCTCTTCTCCCAGGCAGCCAGTACCAGAACAAGAGGACGCAGTCTCAGGCTGTGCCAGGGGACGTTTAGGTTGGATGTTAGGAAGAAGTTCTATACAGAGAGAGTGATTGCCCATTGGAATGGTCTGCCCGGGGAGGTGGTGGACTCACCATCATTGGAGGTGTTCAGGAGGAGACTTGATGGGGTGCTTGGTGCCATGGTTTAGTTGTTTAGGTGGGTTGGATTGGTTGGTGGGTTGGACGCCATGATCTTGAAGGTCTCTTCCAACCTGGTTTATTCTATTCTATTCTATTCTATGTAGAATAGAAAAAAACAGGTTGGAAAAGACCTTCAAGATATCTTGTCCAACCCATCATCCACCACCACCTAATCAACTAAACCATGCAACCAAGCACTCTGTCAAGTCTCCTCCTAAACACCTCCAATGATGGTGACTCCACCACCTCCCCAGGCAGCACATTCCAATGGGCAATCACTCTTTCTGGGAAGAATTAATTTGCTGCTTTTCACCAAAGGTCTCAAGTTCCTACCCTAATTCATACAAATATAAATCAGGTACAAATAGACTTGGATGAACAATTCATTGCAAAACAATGCATATAATGAATAGTAACTTGTTTGTCTGTTTAACAAATGCTGTCAAAAATAACACAAATATGTGTGGGTTGATCCAAGTTTTAATTTCTGCACTACTACTAAAACAGTACTGTGGATTTTTTTGGGAGTGATTGACAAATGAAGAATATGTCATTTCAGTACTCTAAACAAGTCTATTTTACTCATGGGTTTGTTGGGGTTTTGGTTTGTTCACTGGGGTGGTTTTTTGTGTTGGTTGGTTGGTGTTGTGGGGGGGTTTTGCAATAAGAAGTAAAAATGAAATGGGAGTTTTGCTTTTTGCAAAACTATAGGAGAATTAATTTCTAAAATTAATGTCCATGAAATATTTATTTTAGAATTTCCCAAAAGGTGTTAGGCATGCAAGTTTAATTTTTACCATCCTTTAGCACTCGTGAGAGATCAACTTAATCATTCAAACACAGAAACACAGGTACAAACATGACAAAGTAAATGCCTTCTGAATTTAGAAAATATGCATTATATTTATGTAGTGAGTGTGGTATTTAAGCAGCATATGGCATTCATGCAGCATATTGTACAAATATAACAGGTTGTCTATATATTATTATAAACAGTTCAGGGGAGCAAACATGTCAGGCTGGGGTTTTTTTTGAGAAAATATGACAAATGTATTTTGGTAATGTTAACATAACAACATACACAGCCAGGAAGCTCTAGAACAGGTATGACAGGCAGAGGTTGGTCTCTTCTCCCAGGCAACCAGCACCAGAACAAGAGGACTGCACCAGAGGAGGTTTAGGCTGGAAGTTAGGAGGAAGTTTTACACAGAGAGAGTGATTGCCCATTGGAATGGGCTGCCTGAGGAGGTGGTGGAGTCACCATCACTGGAGGTGTTCAGGAGGAGACTTGATAGGGTGCGTGGTGCCATGGTTTAGTTGATTAGATGGTGTTGGGTGATAGCTTGGACTCAATGATCTCAAAAGTATTTTCCAACCTGGTTAATTCTATTCTATTCTATTCTATTCTATTCTATTCTATTCTATTCTATTCTATTCTATTCTATTCTAATATGACTTCTGATTATAATTAATTTGCATCATAGTATTAAATTTCCAAGACTATGATTGCATTTTTCCTGCAAACATGTACTTTTGTTGCCTTGACAGTATTACAATTTGGTGCGAGGTTGAGACAAAACTGGAATCTTCTCTTCTGTAGTTTTCATGAGTTTTCTGGAGGTCAGTCACAGAGATGTGATTTGTACTCTGGAGACCTCTCATAGATCTCTGTTTTTCTTAACTGTCAAAAAGCTATGTGGACCTCTAATCTCAAGGAAACAATGGTGGCGTACTGATTTAGCAGGTATGCAATAGAATAGTAAGCTATGTGTTCCAACAGACTTGTGGATAGAAATACAATGATCCTTCACAGGCCAAAAAAAAGAGTTAAGTGAATATAATATATTCTCCCCCTTATTCATTTTATCACTTCTTCCTCTCTGATTGGCAAATATACTTAAGACTTTCATATCTGAAATTTTTTATCACAATTGAATATTATGCTTTAATTACATTTTACACCCTTCTCAGAGAAGATATCCTCTCAAATTCCCACTGTTCACACTTCCATTAGGCTTATAACATAACTCAGGACTTAAAATTAAAAATTAAAATCTTTCTTAAAAGTAATTAATAAGCTTGTTGCAGCCAAAAGCTCCATTAGACATGAGCAGCCACATGTATGAAGAATTAGATGGCAGTCAAGATAAGATGAAGCAGAGAGTATTATGGATCCCCAACCAGTAGAATAGAATAGAATAGAATAGAATTAACCAGGTTGGAAGAGACCTTCGAGATCATCATGTCCAACCTATCATCCAACACTACCCAATCAACTAAACCATACAACCAAGCATCCTGTCAAGCCTCGCCCTGAACACCCCCAGCGACGGCGACCCCACCACCTCCTCAGGCAGCCCATTCCAGTGGGCAATCACTCTCTCTGTGTAAAACTTCCTCCTAACCTCCAGCCTAAACCTCCCCTGACGCAGCCTGAGACTGTGCCCTCTTGTTCTGGTACTGGGTGCCTGGGAGAAGAGACCAACCTCTGCCTCACTACAACCCCCCTTCAGGTAGTTGTAGAGAGCAATAAGGTCACCCCTGAGTCTCCTCCTCTCCAGACTAAGCAACCCCAGCTCCCTCAATCTCTCCTCATAGGGCTTGTGCTCCAAGCCCCTCACCAAAATGAGCTACACCACTGCTCTTAGTATTGCTATATGTAATTCATTATAGGAGAGACAGGTGAATTTACCACAAAATAAAAGACAAGTTAGGTGAACAGGGCAGCTGTGACAAAGGCTTCACAATGGTTGGAATAAAACAATAACCTGACACATAATTAGTGAAGATGGATATAAATAGACCATGGTGTGTACACCAAGTACAATGTTCTAAATAGGTACATTTTATTGCATTTTGCTGTTCCACAGGGGTCCCTCTAGAGCAAAAATTTGGAGCTGATTTCATAAGCAAATGTGACTGTCTTGGAACACTCTTAAATCTGTTTTCAGTATCTTAAACACCATGAACTCACAAGCACTACATACCCTATCCTAGGATTACCTTGATTAAGGGACAAAACGTTAAAAGCAAATTACTATGAAAGTATGAAACAATTTGCCCTTAATGTTTCAGTCATATCTGTAAAAAATATGACTTAAATCTAGTTTTATTAATAATACATATTTTAATTAAACGGCTAGAGGTGCATCTAGCACGAAAAATTGAATCTTCACTGGATTTCACATACTTGTATGATTCATGGGCAGTAAATATGCAAAGCTTTATGCCCATAAGGCAATCAAACTGCAAAGCTGATATGCATGTTTTTATCTGAAAGAATGAAGTCTACTAAGGCTTAGAAATAAAAATAATAACAATAATAATAACAACAACAATAAATGCTCCAAAATTAATCTATTTTTGCAGTCCTAATGCATTTCTAGATACAGTTCTCTTTTTTTTCTTTTTTGTTGGTCAGCTGCATGATGTTGAAAACATATTTATTGTTGCTTCCATTAATCTCATTACACAAGGTTTGCCTGTGTGGGTACGTATATACACACACATAATATCACAGCTTCAGCAATAAAACCATAGGATAAAAATTATCATGCTGCAGTAGCATAGCATGAAATGCTTTCGTTGCAAACTGTTTGGGGATTGAACAGTTCTGCCATATGGTGATCTAATAGCAAAGTCTCTTCTCACTTACACCAAGATGCTTTTAAAAAGCCTTACTCTTCATGCTTAGTTTGCTTTCTCTTTTCTTTGACTAACACCCCATACTTCACCAAACATTCAGTTCAGTTATATCTAATGACGACTTTGTAGTGCACATCACCAGCACCTCTCACCTGGTGGAGTCAAAACACAAAAGCAAATGTCAAGTAATTACAATCTACAGCACTTCTCTGAGGTTACTCTATGGTGGCAAATTGCCATCTCTTGAGTGGAGCACAGCAACTGCTCGTAACACCCTGCAACAGCACAGTGCAATCAATCGATGCATGTTAAGGATACCAAACTTTGCTGAAAGTATAAGCATGATGAAACTGATTAACAATTTTGCTTTTAGTGTTTGAAACACTTTTCTAAAGACAGAACTATAATTTTCATCATCACTGCAGTGATCAGTCATTAAAGAATACCATCTCACAATACCCTTGGAAGAAAAAGACCTCAGTCATAGTCCCATTTCAGAGACAGAAAACTGATGAAACAAAAAACTTTAGATCCAAATTTTCCCTGATATTAAGTGGTCAGTCAGAGATGCAAAAGTACTGGAATTTATTATTTTATTATGCTCAAGGTTTTGTATCTTGTTCTTTGATAGGCCCAAAGCATATCATTGTATTAGCTGTGAGTTTTCAGTCCTTACCAAAGTCTTAGATTTATCTATATCTATATCTATATCTATATCTATATCTATATCTATATCTATATCTATATCTATATCTATATCTATATCTATATCTATATCTATATCTATATCTATATCTATATCTATATCTATACACAGTCTCAGGCTGCGCCAGGGGAGATTCAGGCTGGATGTTAGAAAAAAGTCCTATACAGAAAGAGTGATTACACATTGGAATGGGCTGCCTGGGGAGGTGGTGGAGTCGCCATCACTGGAGGTTTTTAGGAGAAGACTTGACGGGGTACTTGGTGCTGTGGGTTAGTTGCTTGGGCGGTGTTGGATTGGTTGATGGGTTGGACACGATGATCTTGAAGGTCTCTTCCAACCTGGTTTATTCTATGTATTCTATTCTATGTATTCTATCTATATCTATATCTGTATCTGTATCTGTATCTATATCATCTATATCTATATAAACCACTTGTTTAGTGAGTACTTACAAAATGTTTGGGCACCACAGTGGTGGGAAAGGTTTTGTTTTTCTGAACAAGGATTCCTCCTACAATACCTGAGATTTCTGTAGACAGCATTTTTGTTGCAAAAAGTTTCTGGAATCCCACTCTCTGTCTGGAAAATAATAATAATAATGTAGGGGTTAACTTTGACCTATAGGCACTTACCAGCTTTTACACTTGTTGATATTGTTGCACTAATGATTTGGACCACTCTGCTCCAAATGTGAGAAGCTTAAATGGAAATATGAAGAAGTCCGTTGCATGAAAAAAGTGAGAAGGATAAAATAATCAAGAAGAAATACTGAAGAGAAGGATGCATCAGTCCTGAAAAATTCATGCTTCATTCTAAGGTGAAGAGAGAAATCTGTTTCTATTCCTTATTTATAATCCTGAGCTCTCAATTTGGCTGAGACACACGATAGGTCATTTTTGTAAGAAAATCAAGGTGAAATGATACCAGCCTGTGTTGTTATTCAGGGATGGTTAACTCCATGTTATTCCTCTGATTAAAGACAATAATTTTAATTCAAATTTTCCCCCTTTCCAAATGGAGAACTCTATGCACCAGTGTGGTATAATTTTAGGTATTTTCTCTCATTTTTTCTCAACATTTCACCTCTTCAAATTGTTCTACTTTGAATTTCTTTATATAGCTATATCTAAAAGTGCAATGGACTAGAGAGTAGATAACAGGTTACATAGTTGAATGTTTGAACCAGCTATGAAATTTATAGAACTAAAAATGTGCATCTCCTGCATGAAGGCTGCATTTAAAAGAGGTGTCTGGAAAATAATTAATGGAGTGGACAACAAGATGGAACTGACTATATAAATGGGTCTTTAGCCAGCATCATTGGCACCTCAGGTCTTTTTATCTTCCTTTTAAAGACACATAGAAACAGAGAATAGAAACATAGAATGGTTTGGGTTGGAAGAGACCTCCAAAGGTCATCTAGTCCAACCTCCACTCAGTGAGGAGGGGCATCCTCCATTAGAATAGCCACTCCTGCTGTGAGTAAGGCGACACAGAAGTGTGGTACAGAGCACTGGCTCTCACACACACGTGCCACCAGTAATGTACACAGCAGAGGCCACCCAGCCTGGGTTGGGTCTAAACCACCCCGTACACATCTTTTGCTTACTGTGAGTGAGAAAGCATGCACACAGGGCTGTCTGCATCCAACCACACCAGAGGGTGATGGCATTTCAGTGCAGCAGGTTCCTGTATCAGAGTCCTAGAGGTCCTGTGAGAACCATGCCAACCAATCTAGAATGGTGTGAGCAACATTCTAAGCATCTTCTAGAGTCTAAACAAAAAGCTTTCAGACAGGTCAAAAGCAGAAGTCAAACTTCTAGAAACTCATTCCACTCAGAAAATATCCAACATTGGAGTTTAAGAGGCTGCTGGAGTGGTTTTGTACCATGAACTGTTAGAAACTACCACATACAGTCTTCAGCTCAAAGACAAATCTCTGCTGAACAAACACTGACCTTTGAATTGCTGTTGAAAAACATTTTACAAAGCCACGTGGCCTCAACAATTATGTTTGTAAAGTACTTGAGGCAGGAAACAAGGAGAATCCTTGTATGCCTCAGGGCTTAATCTTGGAACATAGTGAAGCCCTAGAGCCCACAAATCAAATTTCAAGGAGAGGGAATGTTGCCTAATTCCATTTAATAAGAAACTCTACCATATACTTTACCATTTCTCCTTAATCTGGACCAGTCCAAAGACCTCAGTGATTCCATCTGAATCTCCGTTCCCACTTGGGGTAAAGCAATGTTGTTTGTTCAAGCTGAATTCCTCCATCTGTCATGATGACTTTGAGCTGAATAAAAGGGAAGTTTGACTTTAGGTCTTTGAGCTCATCTCTTCCAATTCACTGAAAAATGTGTGTAGTGTGTCACTAAGGTGCCAGATGCCAGATGTCAGTACAGTGCAGATACATTTAGTCTGAAGTGAGAGCACCGTCTTCCAACCTGCCAAAGACCCTCTGGCCTTTCTCCCTTAGTTTCACCACCCAGACCTCAGACACATTCAAATGTGGTAAGATACTCACTTAAAATACATTAAATACCAAATACATAATTAATCCAATCATTTTTCAGGTAAATAGCAACATCTATAACTTACACACCAAAAATGTTACCTGAAACTTAACAGCTTAACTGTGAGGCATGAGCTGCCAGGGGAGGTGAAGAGAGGAGAAGTTTGAGCACTCACCTTGTGCATGTACTGAGCTATTTCAGTTTCATTCTACAATGTGACCAACAGACAGCAGCACAGAGTACTTACTGGTATGATTTCCCAGGCAGTTTGGCTCAAGCTGTACTCAGGCTGTTCTTCCTGATTCTCAGGAGACCAGTAAAACAAACTTAAAGGCTATGACATTATGTTTTCTTTGGGATGGTAGAAAGGTGAATTTACCTAAATTATGTTTAGCTATGTATCAGTTAACACAGAGAGTAACTCTACTTTCAGCCAGCATTAATTTAGTCACTGATGCCACTAATGTGGCATTATTGTGCTTTTATTTACATCAGAAGAAAATGAATGCTGCATATCTTTTTGCTTTTAGTGTGATGCCACAAGCCATATGAATGAAAATTGCAACACAAGTATTTTAGTGTGTCAATAATTTTTCTTATATATCTGATTCACTTTGATCATACATTGGCTTGATTTCCAAATAACTCAGTAGAAGGCACTCTAAAGCATGAATTTGATTATATTAATACATATTTTTATAAACTCAGGGAAGTAGCAAAATAAACCAATGCCAAGGCATAGCATTAAGAGACAGTACAGAATTCAAGAGATAGGAGAAATCATCAATAAATTGAAGAGATGATAAAAGGACACAGACATCATTATTTTTTAAATTGGTTTTGTTATAACATTTCATGGAGATAGTAGATAGTGTTTTCCCAAAGGAAGAAGAAATACTGCTATAAAAATCAAGTTCATGAAGAAGGAATGGAGGAATTTAAATATGTAGGCTATGGTTTCCAAAAGCACTGAACTTTGGCTTGAACTCTCTTTGAAGTGAAATCAACTGTGAAACTGCTATTGACTTCCACAGGAGCAGAGTCATGCTGCAGAGTCATGTCAGAAATTCCACCTGTGAAATCTGAAATATAGATAGGTCTCAACGAGTCACATCCAGTAGATCTGACATGGAAGATAATGAGGAACATTCTTTTTGATTCTTGCAGACAAAAAACAGATGGAAATACAAGACTAGCATTTGTGATTAAGAAGTGATTCACAAAACATAACACCCCAAAGTATATTGTGCCATGACTGAATTGTTGACTGGGGACCCAAAGAATATAATCAGTTTTTTTCAATGCCTGCTAGGGATGACCAGACCTTTTCCAGTCACACAAAGGGGAGGAGAGAAGATGGAGGGACATAAGTATGTCTGAGTTCCTTGTTTGTATTGCCTTTAAAGAGATCTGTTGTTCCACATGGATTGCAGAGAGGAGCAGAAGAGTGGAGAAGTAGCTATAGACTACTGTTTGCCTTCAGGAATAATCTTAGGTTTTCCTTCTAGAATTTTTGTTTCAAGGTGAAGCAATATTCATAATTACCAAACAACACAAAGTACAATTTTCTAGAAGTACTGTAGAGTTGAGTTTGGGGTTTTGTTTGTAATGGATGTGGACTTTTGTTGGTTTGGTTTTGGTTTTTTTGTTGTTTGTGGTTGGGTTTTTTTGCTTGGTTTGGGTTGGGTTTGCTGGGTTTGGGTTTTGTTGTTTTGTTTTTGTTTATGTTTTTGGTTGGTTTGGGGGGGTTGGGGGTTTGTTGTTGTTGGTTTGGTTTGGTTTTGGTTTTGTGGTTTGTTTTGTTGTTGTTGTTTTTTATTGTTTTCCTGATCAAAGAACTACCAATAGAAGCATAAGAGATTAGGAGCATGGACTGTCAGGAGCCTTTTAAAATGCTCCCTGTGTATGCATCTACTGACAAATAACAGAGGACCATGAAGTGATTTTCGTCAGTGGGTCTCTGGCCACACTGATTAATTTAACTTATTCCCTGGAATTGTTGTGCACTCTTCTAACTAGTTCTCTCCACGAGAAAATCTATAGGTGGTCTGGTGGACAGATGACCTCAGAAAAAGCCTCCAAGGGACAGTATGCACAAGGCTTTACTTTCTCCCACACAGTCCTCCAGCATTACCCTAAATATTGTGGTGTATTGAAATTAGCCCCCAACATAAAATTGCTGGACCAGCTCAGGTGAAAGCAAAAGAAGCTGTATTTACAAGCAAAACTACAATCTAAATTATGAAATTAAATTAATATGTACAAAATATACAATATTTACATATGTTTATGATTTACAAACAACACAAGAACAAGGGGGCTACTAATAGCTTCCTCATCCCTGCCCCTTTCCCCCTTGTACACAGGACAAGAGAAAGAAGAGCAGAGAGTTGCTGTTAGTACTTAACCACAGCAAGAACACATTCAAACTAGAATAGAATAGAATAAACCAGGTTGGAAGACACCTTCAAGATCATCGCGTCCAACCCATCAACCAATCCAACACCACCCAAACAACTAAACCATGGCACCAAGCACCCCATCAAGGCTCCTCCTGAACACCTCCAATGATAGTGACTCCACCACCTCCCGGGGCAGCCCATTCCAATGGGCTCTCTCTGTATAGAACTTCTTCCTAACATTCAAGCCAGCATTCAAGCCAGCAGAAGCAGTAGCTAGTATCTGCTAGAGTGAATGCAGTGAAAAGAAAGTTAATGTACACAGCTAACTCTATGTTAGTTATTAGACCAATGGGATTATTTAGACCATATCATTGTTTTCCTTTTTACATCCAATGGTAATTTATTTACATCCTATCACTTTCTGTTCAGGATCTGTGGAAAATTTCCTAGACACAGCCTAAAACTGCCACAAACATTTCACAATTCCACATGGTCTCACACCCTTCCACAGTTCCAGGACATGCAGTTTCACACTTTTTCTGAAACTTTTAACTGAACGCCTCCTACTTCCCAAACCCACCACCACTACACAGAAACAAGTTATCTCTGCAAGTGGGAGTCCCATGGACATCACACAAGTCTGAAGAAGATCCAGAGAAAAACACTGTGTGGTTCATCTTAGTTCCAGGAGCAGCTGGCTCTCAGCAGTGCAACACAAATCAGTCTGTGTTATCTGACCTTTGGGGAGAAGTACAGTAATATGAATCTGCCTATGTTCCCTGCTTCTCCTTCTGCATAAGTAGAATGACAAAAGTGTTTTCATACATCCACATAACTTTTTTCCCCCAATCTCTTTCACAAATATGATGTTATCTTGCCAAGTCAAGCTGTAGATTACCCAGGCTGCAATTTATTTTCTTTCACTAACAGATCGCAATGGTTAAAATTAATTCCAACATTGTGAGTTAATGCATTTATAGACCAATAGCCATGACATAAAGAAAGACTGGATGAATTGTATCTGATCCATTCCTGACAATCATTAGTCCAGCTTGCTCTTAAAGGTGTCACTAATAAGAGTTTCCAGAAATTCCCCAAGTAGCATATGCCAGTCAACAACTTCTTTGGTCCTTCAATACTTTCTTGCCATCTCCCCACCATCAAGCCCAACCAGAGGCATAAAATGATTGTAGGATGTTGAGAGTATTCCTCAAAGCATTCCATCTTTTAAAGGACATCTCAGGATGCAAACACTGTGCACGTCATAAAGCAGCTTGACTTTCACAAAAAAGTTAGCCCAAAGGAGCTTAAACTATCTGTGGTGGTTTGAGCCTTAACTGGAGTTTAAGAGCTCAGGTGGTAGCAAAAAAAAAAAGAGAATTCCTCCCCCTGCCCCCGAAGAGGCTGGAGGTAAATCTACCAAAAAATAATCTGGAGTTGGTTTGGAAGTAGAACAAGTAAATTTTTTAACAATATATATATATATATATAGCAGTAACAGGGAGGATTCACAAGGGTAAAGAATAAGGATGAATAGGAAAATATACAAAACTAAATTTGAATGGCCTTATATCTCCCTCAATGTATGTGGATTTCAGTCCTTTGGAGAAAGCATGGATGTGGCAGGGAGAAGATCAGGCCTGACCACATGGCAGAAACAGGAGACTAGCAGCTGTTGGTCATTTTGAACAGGTGAGGCAGGAGCAATAAAGAAAATGTCTGCAGTGTCTTCCTTTTTATAGACTTACTGAACAGGAAGGGGGAGTGGAATAGACCACCTTCAACCCAGGGGACCCCTCCTCCTGGGAGGGGAAAATCAAGTCCCTCTCTGTTCACCTGGATCAGGTTTCTTTGGTCCCATGGGGAAGCAGGGCTCTTGCAGCCCTCCCCCAGGATGGGTGTAACCCAGCACACTGTCAAACATCTATTTTCAAATATCACCTCATCTGACACCTCAGTCACACACCTTAGGAACAAAGGAACTGGCTTTCTAAGGAGTTATTCAGGAATTTTCTCTAATGCTTGCACAAAACCAGTGTATGTGTTCCTATCATTACAAGAAAGAGGTAGGCCAGGTCATAGCTGCTCTCCAGAGATGATGTTTCATCTGTCTTTTAAAGGAATTATTTAAGGACTTTGTGGTGATTAGAAACTCAGGCTCTTCATCTGATTGCCTAAAGTTTGGTGTAATGAATTCCATGTGTTATTCTTTACCAGAAGTACATGTAGCAAAATAGGTGCTTTTGTTCTGTTAGTGCAGGAGTTAGCGCACCAGAGCCCTGCTGTTGTATCAGTAAGTATGCCAACATGAGTGAATAAAAGACTAAAACAGCAGAGCCTGAGGATTTTATTAAAAAAAAAAAAAAAGAAAAAGAAAAAGAGGCAAAACAACCCACAACACATTTGCATTCAATGTGTTTCTCAAAAGTGTCATGTGTCTCAAATGTGTCATGTCCTATTATAACCAGTCACAGTAACTTAACATGACCAACAGACTCCAAAAAGAACTGAGAATAAAACCACAGCTGAAGTCCAAGTAAGATGATGTACCAGAATAAGGTGATGCATGAAGAAGACTGTGTGGTGTACTGCAGGAGTTTTGGACTACCATGATTTTCAGCAACAGAACTAAGATACATACTCAGCAAAACTAAAGATTTTTCCTAGCGCACTCATAAAACAATGTATTGAAGAAGCTTAGAATTGTGTAAATTCTTCAGAATAAATGTAATGTTAATATAGTACGGGGAAACAAGAAAGTCTGTTTAAACTGATGTGCACAAAGATATCTGAGGCGACACACTGGAGGGAGGAAAAACTATGCCTGTCATGAAATTTCTTCTACTTCCCTGTAGTATAGGATTTGTCTCACTACTTAAAATCTATTTATTGACATCTAAGCCAATTATATAGGATTCTGTTCCAGTTTGTGAAGGAAAATGAGCACCTCTGGGGTTTGGCTCATGCTGTCCATCTTAGAATCCTAAAGTTAGGTGATGTTAATTTCACCTTACAGATTAGTCCTATGCCACTACAACTAATATATTTATTTTTCTTCTAAATGGTTTAGAAGTGTATTCAGATTTATATGAGTTCATAGTGAAACTCAAAACTGGGCTGTATGTCTACCACTGCTTCTTGTAACACTCTTTTCTCCTTGTAGTTTCCTGCAGAAAAAGAAATGTACTCAATCATGTGAATATGGAAAACAATTACTCTTATTCTAAGGATCTGATCTTCAATCTGGTAAAAACTAAATGGATAAAATACTACTTTTAAAAGATTCTTCAGGCATTGTGTTTCACAAGGTTGTGAAAAAACCCACCACCTTTTTGCTTTAGAATGATTACATAGTGTGGTCTCAGGGAACTGCATCCTTTTCAATGGCACTGAACCCCAAGCTGTTCTGGAACTACCTAACATCCTTCAGCAACTGAGGTGGGCAGCCCTTAGGATGAGAATGAAGCTAGCCCAAGGTCAGCATCCACCACAAAATGGGACAATGTGGACATCATTGGAGATGGTCACCGGCAAAACTTTTTCCTGTAGGTCTGCTTCTATTAAGTCCTGGTCTTTTCAGAGTAAATGAAGATGACTGATTTCAAGAGGAATGCAGAAGTTTGCAAGTTTTCAGGATTTATTCAGTGTTTCTCTACAGCAGAAATCAGAAAACCACATTTGCTGTTTCCACAGTTTTAACTGTGAACTAGGGCATATTCTAGCTATTTTTCTCCATTTGATTTGGGGCCACAGTTGAAACACATAGGAGAGAAGATTCAATGCCCACAAGAGAAGAATCCTGTATGCCTGATACTGGGGAACAGAATTGCTGAACTGCTGACAGCAATAAGTAAATGAGATAATTGAAAATATCATATATACACTGTGCATTGCTGCTTCTTATCGTTCTTATCTCACCAGGAGTGGAGATAGTTACACTGATTCATGGGTGGTGGCATCATGCCACAAATTCACATCTCACAGAAGTAAAAACAAATCAATAATCCTTCTGTAGGAACTAGAAGAGCACTGCCCACAATCAAATTTACTCCAAGTTTACAGATAGCTTATTAACTACCCAAATCAAGTGCATACTTTAAATAATGCATGGCAATGTGATCAGGATGAGAAGGTTGGTGAAATGATGCCATTTGTTTGCTTCATACAAAAATTGGGTTCCATCAACTTAATGCCTTTTCCCCTCCATCTAAATTTAATATGTTTAATTTCAGAGTGAGTTTTGATCAATGTGTCCAAATGACTTTTAAATGCTTAGATAAGGTTTTATCAGTCTTCATTTTTCTCGTTGGAGCCTGGGTAATGTGTTCAGTGATATATAAAAGCTGTCGCTCATTCCTGGTTTTAAAAGAAAGAAAGAAAGAAAGAAAGTAGGAAAAAAAAAGAAAGAAAGAAAAAGAAAGGCTTTATTTAGATTATCTGCTCTTTGGAGATTTAAAAAGTGCCCTAAATGTAATACAACATAAACACTCTTTCCTTGTTTCACTTATGACTACTTACTAGATTAATCCTCCTACCCATCAGTGCGGTGTTTTCCACTTTATTATGCACTTTTCTTATTGAATAGGCCTTTGTTTCTCAACAGATAGTTTAGATTTTTAATATTGTTAGTGTTGAGAGATAAACGCTTTGGTACATATTGGAGAGTAATAAATTGTGTTGAACATTGATAAACTAACGCAATTACTAGCAAGGTCACAGAGTCAGCTAATTTAGAAATATCAGTACTCGGATTTTGAGTTGTCCCCTGGAGAACTGCAGCCACTTTATTAAAGCAGGAGGGTGAGGAGAAAATGGTACATTAGGATTGATCTTTTGATCTAATTGTGGACCTCTGCCATTCCTTGTTTGACCAAAAGTGCTTAGCAAGCAAGAGGAAGCACAGTTCAACTAATTGAGGAACATCCCTTAAAAGGCAAAAGTATTGTGGGAAAAAGAAACAAATTGCAATTTGCACGGTTTTATGGTGTTAGTTATCAATGAAAAGGTGTAAATACTGTACAATTAATCTTTGCTTTTCACATGGGAATTTTTGAGGCTTGCAGACATATTGCAATCATATTTCCAATATGCACAAGCAACTAAATTTCTTATACTGCTGATATTCCAATTAAGCTGTATTAAAAAGAGTCAATTTGCTATGTAGTGACTTATTTTTATTGAATTAGCATAAAAAAATCTGCAATAGTATTCAGTCTCTAGACAAATACTTCTACTATCAAACATGATATCAGAAATACTGTGGTATGCTGCTATTGCACAAGAAAAAGGAGATAACGTCATCTGCTTCAGAGAGCTAAAATGAGGCCTAGACTCAAATACTTTCATTTACCTCTTTTTTTTTTTATCTCTCTTTATTATACCATACTAGTATCATCAGGGTGATACTACTTTAAAACCTATGTGTTAATTAGTGGACAGGTATGCCAGAACTAAGGGTAAGAACAATGGTATTACTGGTACCATTATCTCTGTAGGACTGTCGTAATTTAATTCTAGACAGTAACTGTTGGCTGCCTAACTCAAAGGAGCTGAGAAAATTACTTATTAAAGAACACATGGCCACTCCACCAAAAGAGTTTTACCATCATAGGTAGTGCATAATCATCATACTAGTTTGTATATTTTTGTTGGCATTTTCTAGCTCGCCTTCTAGCTCTCCTTCCCTTTCCTTCTTCCCTCTCTTTCCCCCTCTCTCCTTCCCTCTTTCGCTCTTCCCCTCTTCCTAAGTCATTTCAGCATGAACAGCTGCAGGAATGAAACACTCATAACAAAGCTAAAACCTGCAGGAAGAAAATATTTCAGATGTATTTCAGTTCAGAGATTTGGGGCTTTATTTCTTTTTCATGTTGACATTATTTCATGGACAGTCAGAGACACTGGGATGCAGCTGCAGATCTTCATATCTACATTTAGACACATTTAGGTATCTAAAAGACATTCATTCAATGAGAGTTTGGTATCTAAGCTCTTACTGTGGTCATTTGGGACCAAGCCACAGTCAGTCTGGAAAGCTGTTCATGAAGATGAACATTAACTATTTCATTGCCCATACGCAGACATCTAGTGCAGTCTGAAAGTACCTAAAGCCATGACAGTATGGAGCTACACAACATTTGCCTGGCTTCTCAGCCTTTGCAGTCTGAGAACTCAATTTCCCTGCCTGTGTTGGAATGAAATAAGGTAATCACTGACACAGTATTTCTGAAATGGCAGGAAAGGATTTAGGTACAATTCAATAGAAAAAGAAATATAAATACAAATTAAACTCCAAGTAGAGTATCAGGATTCTGGTATGTACTAAGTACCAAAATCACTTTGGGCTGCTTAGGTTTTGTGTGATCCTGATGTGCAATGAAATTAGATTTAAAAAATTTGAATTTCCTGAGGATTTGTTTTCCCCTTTTGTGATCATTCAGTGGCTTCATTAGAGGGGTGATAACCAGTCATCCTTTCTGATCACCCTTAAACTTCAGAATCTTTGTTGTGCCTTTATTGGCGAATTCAGGTTTAGGTTTATCAGGTTTTCAGCTTCAAAAAACATAACCCTTAATTTAAAACATTCCTAATTTTAAAAGTAGGATTTTGTATTACAGGTCTTAAGAAAATCTCTGACTCTGCCTCTCTTCCTGCCACAGGGTTGTACAGAGGTGTGAGCCACGAGGGTTTAATACGCATTCACAGGGAAAATGCATCTCCTTTCAGCTCCCATGAGAAACACTTTTGTCCTTACGAAATCTACAGAAAAGTCCCAATTTACATTTGTTAATTAGAAAGCTTTATTCTAAATAGACTAATTAATTATAGTCACATTTACATTTTAAATTTAAGTGATTATTTTAGAAGATTTTGTAGACTTCTAATTACAAGTGTTGTTATTCTCATTAGGATTTCAAGTGCTGTCCCAAATGAAAATGGCAATTGATCTATTAAGCCCCACAGAGTCATCTAGTTTAACTAGTTCTATGTACTGCCTAACACACACAAGCAGATTGCTGCTGTGTGACCCAGTGCCTGCTGATGCTAAATAACTGTGAAAGAATACCTCTTCCTGACAGAATTCAAACAGATCACCTAAGTTCCTGCAAAAGTGGAATGCAGGTTGCCCAGGAGGCAAAAAAAGAACTTGCTTGTCTCACTGCTCAGGTCCATCGGGAGTAAAGAGATCACAATATAAGAAAGGGCTTTGCACTGAAGATAAGGGATATGAAAACTGTATCACATTATTTAGAGGCTTCTGTAGAAATTATAATTTACATAAGCAATCTGCCAACAGGAGCACAACAGTAAGTGATAGCTCTTAGTAAGGAATTAGAACAAGGTCAAAATCGGAAAAGATTATGTAGCATTAAAGTTCATTGGAAACCTTTTGGTTTTATATCACTCTTCAAGTACTTACTCCTGAAATGGAATTCAGTTGTTGTAAATATAAAAATTATAGTTGTAGTAGTAGTAGTAGTAGTAGTAGTAATAATAATAATAATAATAATAATAATAATAATAATAATAATAATAATAATAATAATAATAATAATAATATGCACTGACACACTTCAATGGCACTTTAAATAACTTGCTTTTATAATCTAAGTGACCTGTTACCTATTTGATGGCCGAGTATGTGAAAATATCATTCACATCCTTCTAAAACGCTGAGTCAAAACTCAGAAACAAAAGTTTTGCAGAGGGAGGATGCATTTATCCTGTTTTCCAGCAGTTTGACTGAAGGATCCAAAAGAATGAGAGAATCTGTCAGCCTAATTCTTGGGATGCCTGCACAGAAGATTGTGTGCTTCAGCTCCTCCCCAGTGAATGACTAATTAACCATCGGAACAGAGCTGCATCTGCAGGAGAGATTCTGATCCCCCCCCATCAGAGTATTTTACAACTTGGTTAATGAGGCCAGGTCATCAGGAATCCTCAGGGAATCTCATCTCCTGCTGGCAGTACTGTTTCTGTCCAAGAGGCAGCTGAGAGCAAAGACCTCCTTTAAAAACTGCTTCAGTTTGAGGAAAACTACTGCGGCAAAGAGGTTCCTCTGGCCAGTGAAAATAGAGTGTGTATAAAGTTGATACAGTACAAACCCAAACCAACATTTTAAATTCCTCTTTTTTTTTTTCCCCCCTGTCAAACGCAAGAAGCAAAGTTCCATACAGCTCTAACAGCATTGAGACTGCTCCACATACCATACTCTCCTGCAGCTTTTTGCCTGCTGCTGTGCCTTTGAACGTTGGTTCATAGCAAGGAGGAGATACTCATAAAATAATGCTGAAAATGCAGAAATGTCTTACTTCCCTTGAGGCAGAAGGAGAAGGCACAGAAAATGCCTCTTCACAGAAGAGATTTGACCCCAGAGCCAAGGACATGGGGATGATTAGTCTCCTCATTCCTAAACCTTCAGTGTAGATCTACCTGAAAAGGCCAGTTGCAAATGTATCTTCATGCCAGAATTAACACCAGTACTACTGTTCTTTTGATGCCTGTTTCACAATTAATCTCTGTAGCTTGACTATCAGCTAATGTAGCTGATCTCCTCTGATTCTGGACAGCTCAGGTGGACTTTGTAATGCATCTATAGCCAGGAGAACTCTAAATTCAGACTTGTGAGGGATCTGATCTCACTGTCCAGAATACTCTCTTGATCTCACTGTCCTTTTTCCCCAAGCTGGTTGGAGTTTTGTACATAATATTGCATTAGGAACAATTTTTCTAATTTTAAGAACGTATAAAATACTCATGAAGAGTGATTAGGAACCTAAAAATATCAGTCTGGTATTTCAAGTGCTCAAGATGGGAATTTTGGCTATCAGATATGACCTAAGAATTACCATAGTAGCATGCTGAGGTCAACAAATGTACCCTGCACACATAAGTAAGGTACTGAACACCTATATTTAGGCAACTAAATCCCATCCCAAGTGTCACAAATCCCTGCCATGATCTGCATTTGTTCATAAACATATTTTCTGGATGTGTTGCAACCAAAGGTGCTAGGCACTGCTGCAAGGAATAAATCATAGTATTATTTTTTGCTGCAATGGCCAAAGATGCACAATAGAAGTTGTTACAAACTCAAACCCTATCAGTATTCACATGCAGAAAATAGAGAGAAAGGGGGAAAAAACCTACAACACAAAACTTAACCATTAGGCTATTCCTTCAAAACATTCATTTGTAAGAGGAAACTAATTACCAGCATCCATGTAAGATATTTTGTCTTCGTCCTGAGTTTTATTTACTGTTTAATGAAGTTCATTTTCTGTTTTCCTTCATCAGGCAAATGATAAGGTACAGCAAATGACACCAGCAAATTACAAAATAATCCCTGCAAGTTATACAAGGAGACAGAGAATCCATTTCACATGATCAGAAAGTACAAAGTGGTAATAAGAGCAGGTTTGATGGAGGTTATGTCTCACAGCTCTTTAGGTCAGATAATAATGTGCTATGTCATTAAGCTGCAGTATCACTTTCCTGACTATTGTAATTGATGGTTCATGATATGGATATACTATAAAGCAAGTAGTATGTTTTGAAATCCCCATCTATAAAACTGAGATGTGTTTTCTGTAAGCTCTGCATTTCTCTTTGCTCTTCCTTAGGCTATTTCTTTGCCTTTCGGAGTCATGAATAATAAACACAAGCACCTTTCTTTGACAGTTCAAAGTAATCTAGCAAATTACACACGTTTGCTTGCATATACATCAACACTTACATACATAATAGTGTGCACATGTATGGTATTATTTTTAGTGTTCAACACAGTTACATGTACACACAGAGTATCATGCACACACATTCAAAGAGGGCAAACGAATGAAACAAAGAGCATAGGATTGTTTAAGTTATTTTGAAATTCTTGTCTTTTGTGCTTATAAGCTTTACTGGTACAGCTGAAGAGAAGAGGACCCAGGAACAGAGGGACAGGGTCACTCTGCTCAAGCTGCCCACACTGATTGTCACCAGCATCCCAGATTAGCTTTCAGCTACTCAAATTACTTTTCTTCCAGCCACAAACTGTGGCGAATAGTTTACTCTAGAAATCAACCTCAAAAGGCAACTGGGACAAGGCTGGATCTGTTTAATTCCCTTTGTTTTCCAACCACAGTATCTTAGCAGGCTTTGCACTTTCAAAGTGTATCCCACTTACCCTCAGTTTGGTTCTCCTCTCTTTCCTTTTGTCTGTAGGCTGCAAAACAGCCTTCACAGTAACTCCAGTGCTCTATACTGAAAATAAATCAATACATAAACAAAAAATCTGGTTTATGCCCAAGGGGTATTCTGTGGAGCCAAGGGAAAATACATGGCTATAGAATATGGACATGTCCAGATTGCTCTGGAGGCTGCTAGAAGTGTGAGTGACACTCACCTCTGACATCTAATTCTTAATGTGAGTGATATCCAGGTCATGCCATTTGGCTCTAGGGCTAGAGATAAGTTCTTTCTTTTACAGAAATGCAGATAAAGCACAGAAATATGTCCAGATCACTATTGAATGTGTGTCAAAACAGTCCAGTTCACATCACTACACAAGCAGTATACTCAGCAAAACCAGAAAATGTAATAGATCTGACACATTCAGACTTGGCTTCCTGTACATTTCTTACATATGCAAAATTCAGCCTCTCTGAGCTGACAGTCACCTTAAATATATGTCTGCCATAAGTTTGGGAAGAGGTGTGTGCCACTCATTTTCACACAAGGCCACAGAATTTTTACTCCAAACTGACCATCCATCTTTATCAACAGCTATGCGTTTTGGACCCTTATTGGGTGTTGGCTCTGGATACATCTTCTGTGATGTCCTGTCTATGATCTGCAGAATGAAGATACTGATTGATCTTAGAAATTCAGACTAAGTTATTGCAGTCTCTGCTGCAGATTTCAGCAAGAGATGACTAAATGATGTATTACTTAGTTTGGTACCTTAGGCCAAATCTGCCTTATGAACACTTTGGCAGTGCACAATACTAGGATCTACCTGTGAACAGTTGGCCTGTGAATATTATTTATGCCAGCATAACAGCATTTTGCAGTTTCTCAATAAGAAAGTGAATTATTTTAAACCAGAAGAAGGGCAGTTTCACCGCTTTCTTTTACCATGGAGAAGTTTTGCCAGCAGAACTGTGACAGCATTGTAGTACAAAATCCTGAGGCTGCATCATTCATGTGTTCTGGAAAGACATTCCTTCACCTCCCTGTAGAGTAATGAATTTCTCATTTCTTAATCATTCTTTGGCTTTCCAGCAAAAGATTACCATGAGTGTACTAGAATAGGAAGTTCACAAAGAAAAGCACAGGTTTCTGATAAAGTTATAACCTCAGCCTATAAATTATCTTGATCAGCATAACCAAATTCTTGTTTCAAGTATTTTGAAGGTACTTCTCAACACACAGGATCACTAGATAGGATTTTCAGCCTGTGAAGCTGAGACATCATAACAACAACAACAACAACAACAACAACAACAACAACAACAACAACAACAACAATAATAATAATAATAAACAACAACCAGGTTGGAAGAGACCTTCAAGATCATCGTGTCCAACCCCTCAACCAATCCAACCCACCTAATCAACTAAACCATGGCACCAAGCACCCCATCAAGTCTCCTCCTGAGCACCTCCAATGATGGTGACTCCACCAGCACCCCGGGCAGCCCATTCCAATGGGCAATCACTCTCTCTGTAAATGTTCATGAAGTGCTATTATAGTTCCTGTTATAAAATGCCAATGGCAACACCTTTTCTGCGTATTTATAGACAACTTCAACAACAACAAAACCCCCCAAAATTAAAAACCAAAAAGAGGCCAAAAAAACCCAAACAAACCAAAAATCCTAAAACTAAGTTTTCAAGAATGACTGATCTAGATAGACGTTACAGATGATCATATATTTGCAAGTATATGTGTGTTTATATCCTTTTAAATGTTTCTGGTTATATTTATTAGCCAGTCATTGGACACTTAAATCCAACTTTTAAAAATATTCACTTTAATAATTAGAGTGAACACAGGAGGCTATAGAAATTGCACAGAACTGGTGCATTTCAAAGAGGAGAAACTGTAAGTGACACTAACCCTTTATCAGTTCATTCCAAGTCAGTTAATTAAACCTGGAATTATTTAAATAAGATTGCAGTCAAAGGAAAAGGTCAGTGTTCCCAACATTTCAATGGATCTTACTCATCTCTGGAGTTTAATTAACTCATTTTAAACAGAATGGTCAAAAGTATGCTAAAACTCATAATTCCTTCCCTGTTTTTTAAATGTGAGTGAAGGAAATTCTGTCCACCCTCACTAAACCCACAGACTTATACACCTGGAATGCAAAGTAGATGAAGTAGTGCCTCACTAGTTCATGGCTAACATATAACGTGGTTGCAGGGTCCCCACAGCAGTGGGTATGACAATCTTTAGGTCAGGAAAACATCTGCACAGCATTTTAGTTAATCACTGGGGCTAAAAGAACTGGTGGTCTGCTCTCACTCTTATATTTTGGGGTCATGAAAACTTATTTTACCAGCTAGAGATAGATTTTCATCACTGATTACCTCCCTCTCTCTCTCTCATCTGCCTACACTCCATCTCATCAGACCTGCTCGAGAATTCAATCTTTTGATGTGTGAAATTGCTGGAATTCTCATGTTGACACAAAGGGCTTGATTCAGAGATTGGAAGAAGCAAGCTGAAAGACAGCATGGGTCCAGAGAGAGTGGGGGAAAACTCTAGGAGAAAAAGCCTACAGTGAAGTCTTTTTGGATACTGTTAACCAAAATAAATGCAAAGTCATAAACTGTGGTTTGCTCCTCCTTTCTATGTAGAAAATTGGATGAACAGAATTGCATTAAAAAAATCTCATGACTCTAAGATAAGTCACCTCTTTACAATAACAACTGGAAAGATGCTGAATCTTTGGCTGGTTAGTCAAACAAACAAACACCTCCAACAACAACAAAAACACACACAAAAACCCACACACGAATGTCAGAAACGGCTCCAGTGCATGTGCGTGCATATAACAAACCAAGGAGTAATACTAAGATGCAAAAGCTTGTCAGGGCACCAGCTGCATCATGGTAACTTTTTGTGTTTGTACACTTACTCAACAGTATGCACAGCTCAGTGAGCTAAAGGTACAGCACCTCACTGCTTATTTATAGAAGTGTTGAGGGATAATGCTTAGCTGGTGGACAGACGGGAGTCACCTGACCCCAGCAGGTGTCACCAGACCACAGGTGAGACGTACAGGATCAGGTTTACTGCCCCTACCCCGCTTTCCTGCCTCTATTTAAGGGGAAGCAGTTCCTGTCCAGGTGTTTCATGCTGCCTGCCTTTGCACCTAGGCCTGAGAGAGCTGCTACCCTGTGATTTGACCTAATCTCAATGTGTTGGGGCCTATCTCAAGAAAAATTCATCATCATCTGGGGCAAATCCATGGCTGTCCATGATTGGGTTTTATATATATCCTCACTTATTTTCTCTGTATATTCCTTCTTCCTTAATACCTGTTAATTCTTGTTAAACTTACCTTTTTGTCTTTCAAGTTCATATAAGTTGTTTTGTCTACTCCTATTCTTTCCCCCGCCTATTTTTCCTCTATGGGGGAGGAGGGAAGGAATAGAGAAGGGTAATCCAAAATTTGTTCTGGGAGGTTTTGCCCTGAACACCTCACTGCTTGTTTATACCAGTCAAAGAATGAGCACAGCCCATGCACCACAGGAAGTCAGAGGTCCTACAGTCACACTAAGACACATACTCTCAAAACTGTAGCAATGGTGCAGTAAGAATACTAAAGACACACACAAAAAGGTGCCTAAATCCTTATTTTTTTTCTGCTGCTTTCTCTGAGGAAGGTCTGTCAGTTCAAAGAAACAGGAAATTGAGAGCTTAGGTGTGCAGGAGGACATGATGGGAGATCAATATCCAAGACACTGTAACTGTCTTTACAATAAACAGTAGAGTAACAGTCTAGAACAATCACAACTTGGAATACAGAGGTACAAACTGGAATCTCCCTATGCATGCGAAACCAAACAGCAATACTGCTTTGGATGGTGTAGACGAATCACCTTGAGTTCACAATGGAGCTAACCAAAGGGGTAACAAGCTATAAACCTCAGAAATAACCAGGTAAAATAGTGTAATTATTCACGAACCACTGAGCTGCTAAATACCAAAACCTTTGCTGAACAAAGAGGTGTTTGAGTTTGTAGTTATAGTCCAAAAGGCAGTACCCAAAAATCAGAGGGAATGAGAGAGCAGGCTACTGTAGTGGAGGCCCAACTCCAGCACTATGCCGCTAAAACAGAAGAAGCTAATTGCCCTGAAGAAAAAGCAAGTAGGGTGCTTGTTGCCTCCTTGAATCCCATTAACAAATAGGGACGAGAGATAAGAGAATAACGAGCCTGCAAGCTATGAGTGTAACAAGTAAAAAGTATAGGAGGTCTTCCCTATAAATTCCCTTTTTGAAAATGGAACAGCCCAATGGCACATCAGCCATTCAAATCCTGCCAATCGATTCAAAATGTTTATGTGGCAAGTAAACTGCACACGCCTTCTCTCATGGCGTCTGACACATGCAGTCGCCTCTCTGTAACGTGAGGCTTGGGGATTGGGTTCAGCTTCCACTCCCCTCCAGGCAGCCTTAGCGGTGCCTGCCTATTAGGCTCCTTGACCTCAATCCAGACTCTGTAACAGAGAGGAAGGAGAAAGGAGCAGTGGCTCAAAGCAGACTTAGCTGTCTTGTTAATGCCTCTTCCAGGACACATGCTCAGTGTTATGTCAAGCATCACCTGAAAAATCAAATTGCCTTCAGGCATATATAAAGACAGCCATCTTCTCAGTTTTTTATCTCTAACTATGTTGTGTCTGGAACACTTCAAAACTGATTTAGAATTAGAAGCAGAGGTTTTCTGGGCACACACTGGTAACACCCTTCACATTCATGGTGGTAATAATTCAATGGAAACCGTACACAGTTGTAAGGTTTAAGAGCATCTGAACACTTTCAGCTTATATGGGAATCAAGCAGCATTCCAATTTCCTACACCACACAGGATGAACGGGTAGGACAATTACCTTAAGGGGGGTTGTAGACAGGCAGAGGTTGGTCTCTTCTCCCAGACAACCAGTACCAGAACAAGAGGACACAGTCTCAGGCTGCACCAGGGGAGGTTTGGGCTGGAGGTTAGGAGGAAGTTTTACACAGAGAGAGTGATTGCCCATTGGAATGGGCTGCCTGAGGAGCTGGTGGAGTCACCATCACAGGAGGTGTTCAGGAGGAGACTTGATGGGGTGCTTGGTTGCATGGTTTAGTTGATTAGGTGGTGTTGGATGATAGGGTGGACATGATGATCTAAAAGGTCTCTTCCAGCCTGGTCTATTCTATTCTATTCTATTCTATTCTATTCTATTCTATTCTATTCTATTCTATTCCATTCCATTCCATTCCATTCCATTCCATTCCATTAGAGGTATAGCTTTACAAACTATATTCATGAGAGAAATCCTATAAATTTCTATACAGAGAATATAAGCTCATGTTCTAATATGTTACTTATAGAAGTATTATAGAATCAGAATGTCTTCAGCCAAATCTAAGCACAGATACCAGAAAGTCAGAGGATGAGATACACAGAAGTTCCTTATACATTGATCACATGTACTTATAGAAAAGGCTCAGCTCAGAGCTCTGAGCAAGCACACTTCAATCATAGGATCATGGGATATTAGACATTGGAAGGGACCTTTGAAGATCTTCGAGTCCAACACCCCTGCCAGAGCAGGACCATAGCATCTAGCACAGGTTGCACAGGAATGCATCCAGATGGGACTTGAAAATCTCTAGAGAAGGAGACTCCACAGACTCTCTGGTCAGCCCATTCCAGTGCTCTGTGACCCTCACGGAGAAGAAGTTCCAACTTATGTTGAGGTGGAACCTCCTGTGCTGTGGTTTATATCTATTACCCCTAGTCCTACCACAGAGTGTGTGGTAGGTTGAGAGAGGGCTTAGCTCTCCCTCCTCCACAGAGTAAGAAACCACAGCTAACTCAGTCGAAGAGCAAAAGCTATATATTTACAAGCATATATGGAAAGCAGGTTATATATAACACAATATATACAGGTATTTACAATATATACACAGAAATACACAGCAAAGACAAATAACACAACAAAAAATCCCTCCCTCAGGGAGGGATCCCCTCTTTGGAACCCCCTCTCTCCCCCCCTTACCTCCCTTTTTCCCCAAAAAGGGGTTAGAGAGAGAGAAAGGCAAGTTACTAAGGAAAAGAGTTGTTAGCAAGCTTCAAAAGCCCATGCAGGATTAGTGTTTGCTTATCTGAAGGCCAAGTCCAGCAGTTCGCAGAAGAAGCAGGCAGGGAGAACAGGCTGAAACACCAAACTCCCCCAACTCCCAAACCGAACTGAGGAAAAAATTTTCCAACCGCTTCACAATTTAAAGCTGAATTTTTATCAACCAATGAAATTCGTTTAGAATATCAGAATGTTTTGGTTCTAGTACCAAAAACATTAGCCAGTGTGTTCCAGCAGTGTTTGTTCTTAAAGGCACAGCCTCAAACGACCACAGTCCACCCCTTTCTAAACAATTTCATTGGCTGTTCATACTGTCCATCCAATCCAGAACAATATTTACAGTTCGTAAGTTAAGTTCATCGTCCATTCCGGCTATACTCAGATGTAGATGATTCAGAAGTCCAAGAAAATCCAAAATCAAGAAAATGGAAAACAGTTTGTCTCTCCGCAGACGAAGCGAAGAAAAAGGGAAACAGGGACTCAGGGACTCTCAGTTGACTCAGGGCTCTCAGGGTTCTCAGGGTTCGTACACCGTAGATTCCTCAGGGACTCTTTCCTTTGGACGCGCTGTAGCTGTACAACATTCTGAAATTAAACTCTCTCAGCTAAAGTTAAATCTCTTTGTGGAATACACTGAATTTCACCATTCTCTTGCATTACCCAATAAGTGTGACCCGGACCTTCTGCTGAAACCACCCCTCGGACAGGTTTAGCCTCTCCTGAGGGCGAAAATACCCAAACAGTTTTACCTAACAGATTCTTTTCCCTAACAACAGGAACTCTATCACCTTCTACTTTCTGTAGCAGATCAGAATGTGCAGGTCCAGCTCGGTTCACTGAACCTCTACTGTTCACCAGCCAGGTTGCTTGTGCTAAATGTTTCTCCCAGTTTTTCAAAGATCCACCTCCCATGGCTTTGAGAGTGGTCTTCAACAAACCGTTGTAGCGTTCAATCTTCCCTGCAGCTGGTGCATAGTAAGGAATATGGAAAATCCACTCAATACCGTGCTCTTTTGCCCAGCTCTTTACAAGGTTGTTCTTGAAGTGAGTTCCGTTGTCTGACTCAATCCTCTCTGGAGTTCCGTGTCTCCACAGGATCTGTCTCTCCAGACCGAGAATGGTGTTGCGTGCAGTTGCATGTGGGACTGCGTAAGTTTCCAGCCATCCAGTGTTTGCCTCTACCATAGTAAGCACGTACTGCTTACCAGAACGAGAACGTGGTAGAGTGATGTAGTCAATCTGCCAAGCTTCACCATACCTGTATTTGGACCATCTGTCACCATACCACAAGGGCTTAATTCTCTTTGCCTGCTTAATAGCAGCACAAATGTCACAGTCATGGATGACTTGTGTGATGGCATCCATGGAAATGTCTATGGATCTGTCACGAGCCCATTGGTATGTTGCATCTCTGCCTTGATGTCCTGACGAATCGTGAGCCCACCGAGCTAAGAATATCTCACCTCGGTGTTTCCAGTCGAGATCAAGTTCAGAGTCCTTGTCTACTTGAGAAACTCTTGCAGCTAGATCTGCCTGATGGTTGTGCTGCTGTTCCTCAGTAGCTTTGCTCTTGGGAATGTGAGCATCAATGTGTCTCACTTTCACTGGAATTCTCTCGATTCGATCAGCAATGTCTTGCCACAGTTCAGCTGCCCAGATGGGTTTTCCTTTCCTCTGCCAGCCATTCTTTTTCCAGTTCTTTAGCCAACCCCATAGAGCATTGGCTACCATCCATGAGTCGGTGTAGAGATAAAGCTTTGGCCATCTCTCACGTTCAGCCACGTCGAGAGCTAGCTGGACAGCTTTTACCTCTGCAAACTGACTGGATTCTCCTTCTCCATCCTTCGCCTCTGCAACTCGGCGTGTTGGACTCCACACGGCAGACTTCCACCTTCGCTTGTTCCCGACGAGACAACAGGAACCGTCTGTGAACAAAGCATATTTCTTTTCATCATCAGAAAGGTCATTGTAAGGAGGAGCTTCCTCAGCACGAGTTACTCTCTCCTCTGGAGGTTTAGCACAGTTGGTATCTTCAGGCCAACTTGAGATCACCTCCACCAGACCAGGTCTTTCAAGATTTCCCATTCGAGCTCTCTGTGTTATCAGGGCCATCCACTTAGACCAGGTGGAATCTGTGGCATGATGTGGTGTGGAACCTTTGCCTTTGAACATCCAATTCAAAACTGGCAATCTGGGAGCTAAGAGAAGTTGTGACTCAGTTCCAATTACTTCAGAAGCTGCTTTCACTCCTTCATAGGCAGCTAGAATCTCTTTCTCTGTTGGAGTGTAATTAGCCTCTGAACCTCTGTAACCTCGACTCCAGAAACCAAGAGGTCGTCCACGTGTCTCACCTGGAGCTTTTTGCCACAAGCACCAGGTTGGACCATTGTCACCTGCAGCCGTGTACAAAATGTTCTTAATGTCTGGACCATCTCGCACAGGTCCCAGACCCACTGCTTGGACTACTTCTTGCTTTATCTGGTCAAAGGCTGCTTGTTGTTCAGGTCCCCAGTGGAAACTGTTCCTCTTTCGAGTCACATCATACAGAGGTTTCACAATCTGACTGTATCCAGGAATGTGTAGTCTCCAAAATCCCACTATCCCCAAGAAACGTAGAGTTTCTTGCTTGTTCGTGGGATTTGCCATGGTAGAGACTCTATTTACCACATCCACTGGAATGTGTCGGCGTCCATCCTGCCACTGCACTCCCAGAAACTGGATCTCTGTGGTAGGACCTTTCACTTTGTCTCTCTTGATGGCAAAACCTGCATTCAGGAGAATGTCCATGATTTTGTTACCTTTCTCGAAGACTTCCTCAGCAGTTTTACCCCAGACGATGATATCATCGATGAACTGGATGTGTTCTGGAGCACCACCTTCCTCCAGAGCATCATGGATTACTGCATGACAGATGCTGGAGCTGTGGATCCAGCCCATTGGCAGTCTGTTGAAAGTGTACTGGATTCCTCTCCAGGTGAAAGCAAACTGAGGCCTGCATTCCTCTGCTATGGGAATAGAGAAGAAGGCATTAGCAATGTCTATGGTAGCATACCATTTGGCCTCTTTGGATTCCAGCTCATACTGGAGTTCCATCATGTCTGGTACTGCTGCACTCATAGGCGGAGTTACTTCATTCAGGGCTCGGTAGTCCACTGTCAGACGCCAGTCTCCATTCGGCTTTCGCACAGGCCACACTGGACTGTTGAAAGGTGAATGAGTTTTGCTGATGACTTTTTGACTCTCCAACTGACGAATCAGATTCTGAATGGGCAACAAAGAGTCACGGTTGGTTCTGTATTGTCTGTGATGCACAGTCCGAGAAGCAACCGGCAACTTAATGTCCTGAATCTTGTGTTGTCCCACAACTGCAGATTCATCAGAAAGCTCAGGTCTAGCAGACAGCTTCAGTTTTTGTCCATCAATTTCTACAGAAGCTACTCCAAAAGCCCATTTGTAACCTTTAGGGTCTTTGAAACGCCCTTCTCTCAGAAAATCAATTCCCAAAATACAAGGTGCATCAGGTCCGGTCACAACTGTATGCTTTTTCCATTGTTTACCAGTTAAGCTTATATTAACCTCCACTTTACTTAACTCTTGAGATCCACCAGTGACTCCCAGAATAGTTATGGACTCTGATCCCTGATAATTTGATGGCAATATGGTGCACTGAGCTCCTGTGTCAACCAAGGCCCTGTACTTCTGAAAGTGTGAAGTGCCAGGCCACTGGATGTACACATCCCAATAGATTCTGTTATCTGTATTACCCCTCTCCTCCCCCTGGCGGGAGGCAGGGCACCCCTAGTTATGGGGAACATGTCCACAGGTGCAACGAGCACACTGTGCAGTGTTAGAACTGGAGCCACTGTTGGAGCTACTAGAGTTGTCCTGGGGAACTGTAGAAGTAACAGCTACCCTTCTGGTATTGCTACCTCGGGTTCTGCCACTTTGCAGTTCTCTCAGTCTCCTGAAAAGATTAGAAGTTGGTTGACCATCCCACCTGTTCATGTTCTCACCAAACTGATCACGCAGGGTAATCCAAATAGTCCTACGTGACTGCCTTGGTGGTCTGTTTTGGTTTGATCTGTTTTGGAATGACCTCCTTGGAGGATGTCTATTCCTCACAGATGAAACCTGTACCCACCTGGAGGAAGAATTGGAATCATCTCTTTGTGCCAATTGGGAGATGGTGTTTTTAAATTCATCCTTCAGCTCTTTCATGCAATTCTCCAGTTTTCCAGACAGAGTTTCAATGGCTGAAACCAAAGAAACACGTGTCATGCTATCATCCAATTGTCTCAATTGATCAGTGAATTGGCCAACCGTAAGAGGAGCTCCACCATAATTTCTTGCTACAATTCTGCTTGCCAGAATGTTTGCATAATTGGAAGGAGCAAGCTTGATGAGCTTTTTAGTAAGACCATTTCCTACAGGAACATCATCAGGATTCAGAGATTCATGTTCACCATAGAGTACCTCTCTAACAGCAAATTCTCTCAGACGCTTGATTCCCTCATCTATGGTAGTCCAGGGCTTAGGATTCCATGGAAGATCATCTCGGGAAGGGTATCTCATGAGAACCGCCATTAGAAGGCGTATCCACAGATTAACCTTACCGAGAGCCTTGCCTAGATGTCTATCTATTCCATTATCCTTTGAGAGAGTTCCTAGCTGGGCTGCTGACTTGTCTCCAACCATTAGAGCTGGAGCACCTGTATCATAGCATCTACCAAGCCAAGCGAGAACTGGCTCCTTATCTGCTCTGAGATAGTCTTTTCTCACATTTCTAAGCTCCTCACGTGGTGAAGAGCAGTCGGTTATGTCATCTTGTTCTTGCTCCTCTGCCTCCTGTTCCTCAACTTGTGGTCCCAACAACCTCTCAAAGATCCCTTTAAGCTGAGAAGCACCACCACTAGCTGCTGTCCTACCAAGAGATGCATCTCGATCCTCTGATGATCTCAATAACTCAGCTATATTTTTAAGACAGATTTTCTCTTCCTCCCCAGCAGAAGAACCTTGCTGTGCATCCCCGTCAGCTCCTGAATCAGCTTTAGTCTTACCCTTCCTTGTTGTTAAAACTGCTACTTGCTTTACTGGAGCTGTGTTTGGGTTTCCAGCTGCCTTATTATCAGAAGCTGATAAGCTTTGAGACAGATTAGTTGCTTTGGAGGACGCTTCCGCTCCTGCCATGGAAGAAGGAGGAAATGACTTTGCCTCGTTAATGGTGGCTGCCTGGGACACAGGAGCCGCCATGTTTGGGGCTACTGTAGCCCCTGGCTGCTTGCCAGAATCATCACCATTGCTATTCAGAGCTGCCTTGCCGATTGACTTTTTAGCTTTATCTTTAACTGACACAGATTCTCCATTATCATCCTCACTGGATGTTCCTGAAACAGAGCTAGGGTGGCGTTTTCGTCTCTTAACCCTCCGTTTTATAACAAAACATGCCTTGGACACTTTTTTCTCCCGGTACAGTGCTACCAACAAATACACATTAATTATCATCATCAGCAGGACTACACACATCAAGAAAATCAGCTTTGGATCCCAGCCATCACTTAAAATTACCCTTTCACCGAGCGGAATCTTAAACTCTTTTATCTCAATAGGGAGTGTGCTAGATGTAACATTCCTGCACTTTTTAACATAAAAGAATTCCAGGCACTGATCATACAGAAGCCGAATCTTGCACTTAAACCACAAATATAATTTTTGCATTATATATTTACCTATCTTATCGATAATCATACCCAGGCAATACTTGTAGATCAATACACCAAAGACCGAGAAGAACAGACGCTCAAAAAGCCAAAACACCTTCATGTTTGCTCGTTCGACTTAAGCAAGCAATAAATCAAACTAATTTGTCAACAAGCCCCGAGTTGGGCAGCCAATAAATGTGGTAGGTTGAGAGAGGGCTTAGCTCTCCCTCCTCCACAGAGTAAGAAACCACAGCTAACTCAGTCGGTAGAGCATGAGACTCTTAATCTCAGGGTCGTGGGTTCGAGCCCCACGTTGGGCGCCAATAAATGTGGTAGGTTGAGAGAGGGCTTAGCTCTCCCTCCTCCACAGAGTAAGAAACCACAGCTAACTCAGTCGAAGAGCAAAAGCTATATATTTACAAGCATATATGGAAAGCAGGTTATATATAACACAATATATACAGGTATTTACAATATATACACAGAAATACACAGCAAAGACAAATAACACAACAAAAAATCCCTCCCTCAGGGAGGGATCCCCTCTTTGGAACCCCCTCTCTCCCCCCCTTACCTCCCTTTTTCCCCAAAAAGGGGTTAGAGAGAGAGAAAGGCAAGTTACTAAGGAAAAGAGTTGTTAGCAAGCTTCAAAAGCCCATGCAGGATTAGTGTTTGCTTATCTGAAGGCCAAGTCCAGCAGTTCGCAGAAGAAGCAGGCAGGGAGAACAGGCTGAAACACCAAACTCCCCCAACTCCCAAACCGAACTGAGGAAAAAATTTTCCAACCGCTTCACAATTTAAAGCTGAATTTTTATCAACCAATGAAATTCGTTTAGAATATCAGAATGTTTTGGTTCTAGTACCAAAAACATTAGCCAGTGTGTTCCAGCAGTGTTTGTTCTTAAAGGCACAGCCTCAAACGACCACAGAGTGCAATGAAGAGGCTGTTCCCTCCCTTTAGACACTCAGCCCTCAGATATTTATAAACATTTATGAAATCCTCTCTGTCTTCTCTTCTCCAGACTGAAAAGCCTTAGGGCTCTCAGGCTCTCCTCAGAGGGCATATGTTCCAGTCCCTTTATCTCAGCTGGTGACTTTATCTCAGCTGTTGAGTGCTAATTCATCTGTTCCCAATATTTCAAAAGCTGTCCCAGAGGAGAACTGAAAACTGTTCTTTGTTCCATTTCTTAAGAAAACAGAATCCATTACTTCACACTGATCTAATTATGGTACAGGAAAAGTTAACAATTTTGGCTTCACCCTTGGTCTTTTCTTCCCAGAAGTGTGCTGAGAGCCCACATGTGCATTACATAGTCTTGGTTAGGGCATTTAATAACATAGGTAAGAGGTGAATTAGGGAACACATCTAAGCTCAGAACACAAATTCTCGGCTTCATTGCCTGCTCCCCAAAACAAATTTCTGATGTATTGTCTAGTAAATTAAGATTACACTGTGAAAATAAAATAAGAAAAGACATCATGGGAGAAATGTTACATTTACTAGATGGTAGCAAGCCTCATTCAAAACCAAAAGCCTCACAAAACAAAACAACTTTTCTTGCTGGGGTTTGTATGAGCTGGCATATCTTTGTCTTAATATGCATTTTATCTCATAGGAGACAGGTCTGAGCTGAAATAAAAAGGCTAGATAGACCTGAGCTCTAAGTCACTTTGATGCATATTATTCTAGTTAAATACTCATATTTGCAAGTAACAGAAAATCTACTTGCAACAATGTGTGCAATCGTTTGATCATTTCCTTCATGTTCCTCCTCCTTCCACCATTTCATTTGAGAAAGACTCAAAACTGATAAAGCAGGATCAATTTTAAGAAAAAAGGTCTGAGATTTACATTAGGGGAAGAATTTGTGCAAGGAATTTATTACACTGAAAATGCAAGATCTATAATTTCATAATGGTTAAAATGTAAACAGATTATATGCTCAAATTATGTTACGTTTGTTGTATTTTTTCATTTGTGTAAAATTAATGCCAAACTAGGCCCTCTTGAGACTCTTGCAAGGGTTGTCTCTGAGTACTTCTGCTGAAATCAATCTAAAAATACTTAGCATTGTGTAAATCCTGTAATAGGAGCATGCATCTTTGTTAGATCTTGCCAATATTAAAGAGATTTACAAAATTCCGGTGTGTTTGGTATAGTATATTCCTCCTGAATATCACGATCTTGATTAAATTATTTGCAGATCAAAAAATTAACCTGCCCGGTAAATAAAATGAGATAGTTTATTACAAAGTTCTGTGACTGCAGCCAGATTGCTATGGATACATTAAAGAGTATCACGGTTTCACAGTATCACAGTATGTTAGAGGTTGGAAGGGACCTCAAGAGATCATCAGGTCCAACCCCCCTGCCAAAGCAGGATCACTTAGGGTAGTCCGCACAGGAATGCATCCAGGTGGGTCTTGAAAGTCTCCAGAGAAGGAGACTCCACAGCCTCCCTGGGCAGCCTGTTCCAGAGCTCTGTCACCCTGTTTAGAAGGATGTACATTTGTTTGTGTATTTATTTATATTTATATGTGTATAAATATATTTAAAAACTGAAACTAAAGTGCTTCCTTCTCTGGGAAAGAAAAAAAAAAAAAGCTCTCTTTTTAGATATTTCAGAAATGGTTGCTTTAACACATTTCCAATGCATTTTCATTAATATTTCATTCCACCATCTTACAAACCCACTTCAAGTCACAAACAATAACAAGCACAGTTAGACTGCCTACAAATGTAGCCTCTTTTCAGTGACTTCCAAATACATGGGGATTTAGTTCAATAAGGCAGTGCACCTGAATGACAAAAGAACTCAAGTGAACCAAACTGAAAAGCACAACAGCTGAAGGGTTCTGAGCAGACAAAGTGCTTGTGTATTCTGACACCAGCCTGTATCTAGCTAGACCAAAAGCAACACTTTGCATTCAACTTTTGTTTCACAAAAGTAGGACGCTGAACTTTTTGCGATTGCATATTTCATCTGAGATTTAAGAAGGATCCATTCTAACTGGTCTGCTCATCTCTCTGACTCATTTTTGCTCCTTACTATTTTATGGTGTATGCATCTTTTCATCTCTTGCACCTCTTACCAGTGTTACTCTCCCACTGATTTCAGCTCCACATAGGAGGCTAGCTCCAATTTTGATTCAGGAATACTTAGTATCTTTGTATTCCTAACAGAATATCCTCAAAAACATCTTCAAGAAGATAATTTATACCACTACATGCTTGAGTTTGCCATGTGAAAAGGACACCAAATACCCTGTTATGCAGTGAAGAAATCTATTTTTCTTTTTTTGCAAAGAAGTGCCTTTCCATTTTAGTCTATCATTTCATTCAAGACTGTGAGTACTTGGGACATCACAGAATTATAGAATAGTTTGGTTTGGAAGGGACCTGCAAAGGTCATCTAGTCCAAGCCCCACACAGTGAGCAGGGACATCCTTCACTATCTGAGACAGTCACAAAAAAGGAAACACCATAACACGACAAAAGCCTATATGATGATTTTCCACATGATTCTTACTATTTGTTGTGTTACTTAATATCACAGTAAATAAAATCATATAGGAAGTGACAGTGAGAAATGTGAAATCCTGAAAGATAAGTCAGTTCACAGAAGAGCTACACACCACACCTCCACTGAAAATACTTTTAATCCCTTTGCAAACAGAGCTGTTACTTAGACTAAGTACTTGCATCACTCCTGATATATTCCACTTACATGTTTACAGCAGTCAATGCTTTCTAGCCAAAGCAGAAAAAAGGGTTAAACCAAAAGGGCAACCAGTGATGCAGTATGCCATAGGTTGAGTTTCAGTCTGCTGCTGTTATTCAAAACATCCTGCCTCATGAGAGCTTCAAAATGAAAGTGCTGGCTTGAACAATGTATTATGGGGCTTGAAGTTCAGACTGTAACATGGGAAACTTCCAGTTCCTCCTGCTTCTGGGTTCTGAGATTTCGAGTGCTGCCTCTCTTCCACTGAGATGGTAGTAGAACAGGAAGTATAGCTCCCTGGCCTGGGTTTTTAGCTCATTTGCTTCTACTTGCTGCTGCTTTCTGCTGTGCTTTTTATGAAAAACAAAACAAAGCGAAACAAAACCACAAACAAAAAACCTCAAACAAAAACCCCTTTGTATTATGATTATCTGATTTGCCCAGTAAACTCTTACCTCATTCTTTTTTCTTTTTTTCCTTTTTCTTTTTTATTTTTCTTTTTTTCTCTTTTCTTTTTTCTCTTTTCTTTTTTCTTTTTTGTCTCAGCCCAGAGGTATTTTTTTGCGTTGTTTCTCCCTCACTTCTGTGTTGGGGGAGCCAGACAGGTTAACCCATTGGTTTTGCTTTAAACCATTATGCAATATTAAAGGTTTCGTGTTAAAACAATTCCAGCTACATATAGTTCATTGTGTGGACTTTTTGAACACTTTAACTAATACTTTGCTTTTATGTGTGAAAATGCATAATTTTGTTGCCACAAATATTAGAAATATTAGAAAACTTTCCCCTCTGAACCATTAATTAATGCATCTCTGTTTAAATATGGCTCTTCCCAGCTATATGTGTTAATAAAATCATAACCAGATCAAACATTATAATCAATTACCTTTTTGGTCTTTCGCTTGTTTCATTGTCAATAACTGTGGAAATAGTGACTTCTCTTTACACCTTGTGGTATGTAAGACAGAGAGAGGTTACTTTCATTGCTTTACACTATTGGGCTTGCCTCAGTTCCTATTTAAAACTTCATGGTAACAAAAAAAATATCTTTGGTGGATATTGTTGCAATTTGTTATAAGCTAGAAGCGCTTCTCCGAGAAGCCCGAAGCTTCTGGGTTCTACAACCATTGTATCTACAATGGCTAGAGACATGAGGAAAGCAAAGGTTTATAGGAAGGAAGTGACTGCAGCTTGTGGAGAGTCCAAGCTGGAGCAGAGGAAAAATGTTGGATGGAAGGACTGTCGGTGAGAATCTGCTACATACTGACTACAGGCTTCCTAGATTCCCATCATCTGCTACACAAGGTGGTTAGAGGAGTCAAGAGTGAAGGAGTGAATTTGAGATTAGAAACAAGAAGACAAAAAGGTGTTAGCTTATTATTTTTTCTCTTTTGTTTCCCTCTACTTGAACATTTCATTTTGCCACAACTTAATTATCCCCAACAGTCTGTTTTGCCCACAACAGTAACTGGGAAGCGATCTTCTATTTTTCAATGCAATCCACAAGGTTTCTCATCTTGTGTTTTCCACTGTCCCACAGAAGAGGTACAATAAATGAGCACCCAGATGGGATTTTGGCTATTAGCCAAGGTTAACCCACCACAAATGTGTCTGAAAGAAAAGGAAGGTGAATTCTGTAGAGAAGACAACATGATAATAAGGAACAACAAAAAAAGATAAATCGGTTGGGCTTAACAAGGCAGGTGGTGGGAAAGTGGAACTGTAACATTCAAGTATGTCTCAATTAATAGCCTCTGGCTCCGTCAGTCTGGGCCATTTTGCCTCCCCTGTGGCAGTGGTCTCCTCCTCGCAACTGCTCTTGGTTGTATTTCTGCGCTCTGTATTGAGACCAGCAGGTCTGGGATCCACATGTCGCTTGATAGGCTCCGGAAAACCCACACTGATAAAATGGTAGTATCTGAGTTGTTTTGAAAATATCTCAGTTTTCCCTTTTCCAATGTGCCACAGCAGAAACAAACTCAGAAGTGTATGTGTGTAAATATGTGTATATCAAGGTATATTCACAAGTGTATATGTATGTGTGTGTGTGCGCGCGTGTGCGCACATAGAGAGACACCAAGAGGTCTTTTTGCCTTTCCAGTTGTAAAAGTTAAGTTTACACAGACAGCCATGAATCTTTGTGCATCTGTGTGTCTCTAGGCACACTGACTAGAAAGGTGTTCAGAATAGCAGGATCCATGTTCACTGGCACACCAAGGGCAACCAATTAGAAACACCAAAGAAAACCAATATGTTACAATACGTTTCATAGATTCACAGAATACCAGGGTGGAAGGGACCTCAAGGATCATCTAGTCCAAACTTTCAGGGTAAGGATATAGTTTAATGAGATGGCCCAGCACCCTGTCAAGCTGGCCCTTGCAACTGTTTAATGTAGGGGAATCCATCACCACCCTTGGGAGCTTATTGCAATGTCTTATAGTCCAAATACTGAATTATTTTTTTTTCTGGCATGCAGTCTGAATCTTCCCAGTTGCAACTTGTACCCATTAGCCCTTGTCTTTACCATGGGACTCTGTAATATCTGGGTTTGTGATACCTGTGTGATACTGATGTTGCAGATTCAGCTATGGCTTTTGAGTTACAAAACTGAGCTCCCAACCCCGAAATGGCCTCTACCACTTTGACAGTCAGATGGTGCTTTCTTGTAACAATCCAAATTTTAAGCAGTCACTCAGAATGGGATGGCAAGTTGACATTTATCCTGCAATAATTAACTACTTAGAAAGAGAAGTTTTCTTAGGAACTACTTGCTGCAGGAAGCTTAGGATAGCAGGTTTAATCCCATGTAATGTGAATTACACATACAAACATAGATGTACCAAATGTCTTTTAAATATGAAATGAGCACCCATTGAAAAATAAAATCGATTACAGTTTCAAACCATTCATGTAATTGAATTCCAATATCTGTGCTCTTAATAGCAGTGAAGTTTTTCTCTCAGTCCCTCTCTCAGATTACTGGTCTTATAAATATATTTTAACCAGAAAAAATTCTTAGTATTTAAATGAAATTTGTAGTTATATAAATTAATCATTAATTTATTTTAGTAAGCTCTCAGTGGGTTTTATCAGTTGCAAGCAGAATGCACATTTCTTTGTATTCTAGTATCGTCACATCTTCCAACCTGGTTTATTCTATTCTATTCTATTCTATCTTGCAAGGCTGAAAACTGCGTAACAAATAATTTTCATTAGCTTTTAAAGACAAGTTGGTTTTGCACTTTTGTTTGCTGCCATAGAATATTGTGCTCATTTTCTATGGGGGAGATATTCAAAATCTCTCTTCCCTAATAAGGTGAAAGTTATAGAAAAAAAAACCAAACCCACACATTTGAGATTTTGTAATTAAGTACTCAATTTGAGCACACTTACAAATGCCAGAGATAATGATTCTTTGAAGTTTATCGTTCATAGTAATCTTTTCATACTACAAAAAAAAAAGGCAATTAATACTGTGACCAAACAAAATTAGAACCATAAATCAGATCAGCCCTTTGCTTAGCTTTTCAGCAAACAGCCAGCACAATAAATCACTCTGCATGGCCTATACATTATGCTTACTGCTTTTCCTGTATGTACAACAGTGTGCCCTAAAATGTTATTTGATACACACAAAGTAAATCAATGAATATTGTAGGAAACAAAAAGACAGGGTTTTAAAATGTATATATTTTCAATGCAGTGCTGTTTTCAAAGGATGTTTGGTTGGAGAATATGAGCTGGCTGTAGCTGCACTAAGAAAATGGAGCAAATTTCAGAAATACCATGCTTCTACACATTTGATTACTGGCTGCTATCCTAAGTGACAGAGCCACCCTCACATTTTGAAATGTGAAGATTAAATGCTGTGATTCCTTTAGGTATGCCTGAAATCACACATCTACATTTCTCTTTGATGTTTTGCATATGTGATATGTTCCTGTCTGTCTCTGGTCTCCTGGAGATTGTCCACAGTGGAGCTGGTCCATGACTGTATTCCCCCTCTTCCATTTTGCAAGTCTTTCACAAATTACCAGCGTGCTTACATTTCTCCCAGCCTTGCAACAAACTCCCTCATGGTTCAGCTCACACTTTTTGCCAAAGTGCTGTGAACCTGTGTGTGCATTTTTTTCGTGGCATGGTCTAGAGACAGTAGGAATGTGAGTCAGCCTGACTCACTATGTTCAGAAAAAAAAAGAGAGGCTAGGCAGTACTCAAAATGTTATTGCAGTCAAAAGCAAAGAAAACATGTTTTCTATTCTCTACACTTCTAAGACTGAGCAAACTGTAAAGACTTCGAGAAAGATTGGCCATTGGGATGTGCTGCCCAGGGAGGTGGTGGAGTCACTGTCACTGGAGATGTTCCAAAAAGGCTTGGATGTGGCCCTTGGAGCCATGGTTTAGCTGTCAGGAGGTGTTAGGTATTAGGTAATAGGTTGGACTTGATGATCTCTGAGGTCTTTTCCAACCTGGCTGATTCTATGATTCTATGATTCTGTGACTTCAAATTTGACTGCCAATAAGGAGAGCTGAGACATATGTGTCTTTTAACCATTCCAAGGTAATAATAATGGATAAACAAATGAATAAAGGAATAAGAACTGGTCCTTAATGCATTCTTGATTAGATCCCTCATTTCCTGACTCCATTTCTATGCTTTTTATGTTATCTATTTGGTATCTCTAAGTAGTTGGAAACAATAATGGGTACAATCTAAGTACACACTGGAATGATGAGTACCTTGGTCTTCTTGATTAACATTCCTGCCTTTTGAAGCTGTGACATTAAAACTGCTTAACACAGAATATTTTTAATTTATAAGTACTGATTTTTATGTGAAAATACTTTTTTTTTCCCTGAAATAAATACCAGTGGTTCAGATATTATTTTGGTTGGAAAGATACAAAGGTGGAGCTTGAGACCATAAGGTAGCTAAGTACTTGCAGGCTAGCTAACATTAGTGATATTAGCTATAACTCACCATTAGGTATCAATCACTATTAATAACCATGATAAATTGTTTATCTAGATCACAAGAGATCATCAGTCTGCATTTATCAAAGCAGTGGCACACATTGATTTTCACAGAATCACAGAAACAACCAGGCTGGAAAAGACCTCAAAGATCATCAAGTCCAACCTATTACCCGACACCTCCTGACAACTAAACCATGGCTCCAAGTGCCACATCCAAGCCTTTTTTGAACACCTCCAGGGACGGTGACTCCACCACCTCCCCGGGCAGCACATTCCAATGGCAAATTGCTCTGTCAGGGAAGAACTTTGCATGTCTTAGCCTAAGGTCTTTGGATTAGAGAGGACTCTGTCTCATATGCTTTTCACAAACTTTTCCTCCTGTTCCCATGGAACTTCCTATGCCTTGACTTCCACCTGTTGCCCCTTGTCATTGGGCACCATCAAGAAGAACCTGGCTCCATCCTCTTGGTACCCTTTACATATTTATAAACATTAATGAGGTCACTCCTTAGACTCCTCTTCTCCAAGCTGAAGAGCCCCAACTCTCTTAGTCTCTCCTCATAAGGGAGATGTTCCACTCCCTTAATCATTTTTGTGGCTCTGTGCTGGAGTCTTCAAAGCAGCTCCCTGTCCTTCTTGAATTGAGGGGCCCAGAACCAGACACAATATTCCAGATGTGGCTTCACCAGGGCAGTGTAGAGGGGGAAGAGAACCACTCTCAACCTACTGACCACACCCTTTCTAATACCATTGGCCTTTTTGGCCACAAGAGCACATTGCTGGCTCATGGTCAACCTCCCATCCATTAGGACCCCCAGGTCCTTTTCCCTTTCACTGCTCTCCAGTAGGTCAGTCCCAAACCTATACTGATACCTGGGGTTGTTCTTTCCCAGGTACAAGACTCTACCCTTGCCTTGTAGAATTTCATTACATTTTCCCCTGCCCAGCTCTCCAGCCTAAGTCTCACTGAAACAGAACTTATTCTCACCAGAACACATTCTTCTTCTCTCTCACAGTAGCATCACATAAACCAATCACTCAAAGGCTACATGAGTGTAGAGGACAGCTGTTCTCTGGTATTCCTTGCTGAAAGTGGAAAAAATGAACCTATACACAAGCAATTTCTTTTATTATATTATTTTAACCTTTTAATATGTCATATAAATGTATATTTTGTGAATCACCTTGTAAAACAACTTAGATTTGTTGATGCATACTGATTCATTCAAAGTACTTTCTATAGTCCTTTAGTATCCTTGTGACCATAATGATATTCAGTCCATTTGATACTTAAGTTATTCCTTTCTAATGAGATAGTTTTGGTTACTGTGACTTCTTCAGGAGACAAATTTTCTAGTTTCTGATTTTAGGTCTTATGTCCTAAACCCACTGCCGTGACTGAGATATTTGCTCCAGTATTGCTCTATACACAAAGAAGTTCATTTAGCAGGGATGTCAATACTGCTCCTTCTCTAGTGTAAAATGTTGCTTTAAAAACCAGAAGTTTATATGTAGTTAATTTGTTCATATAGCACAGTATTTAACAATATTATACACAGAGACCTTCAAAATGTGTGAGCTATGAAAATGAACAAATCACAAAGTAAAAATATATCAGACTCTTAGTAACCTTGTGTATTTCTTTTAGGTGTATAATGTACTAGATGGGTTGGACATAACACTGTCTGACTAAGGAAAAGATTCTTTAGCCTTATTTTGATTTTTTTCATGTATTTGTATAAGGCAGACACTACTATTACACATTCACAAGGAAATAAAAACACACCACCACCAGCCCCATGTATTTGAATATTGTTAGAGAAATAATTTTTAAAACATGAAATCTTGTTGTCTAATATTACCTAGATTCTGAGATATTTGACTTTTTATCTCTCCGTCAGCCAACATGAGCAAAAAAAGTGGCCTAAAGGCTTAGATGTTCCAGTGGTTACTCCAGCACAATCTAATCTGTGACCTCTATCCCTCTGGTTTTTATAATGTCCTTATAAAAACATAGTACATTTAAGTATGCTTAAAGTGCTACTGGCTATAATTAAAGTTCTGTCAGCCTTTCCATTATAAATCCCTCTTTTCAAGGTTTAATATCTCAGCGGTTTCAATTCCCACTGGGCTACACTTGATACAGAAGCTGTCAGCATGAATGCAAATCCCTCCTACCTTCAAAAATGTTTTCAATTCATAAATTTGCTGGCTTTTTTTGAGTCCTATAGTCTGTGTAAGTGTTTCTGATTAGTTTCCCCTCCCAAAGTCTCTGACACTTGTATCATCTCATTATATATAAATCAAGAAATAAACATCGTAGCTTTGAAATGCAGCAGCACACTGATAAAATTCCCCTTTTTCACCATGTTCTTAGGATATGCATTGAGTGCATCTTCTACCCATATTGAAAACTGCTGACTCCAAGTTAGATCCTCAGAATCATTGAGACTGCATCTGCTAGGATGTGGAAAGCAAAAGTTTCTTAATTTAGCCATAAAATAGTATACCTCATATCTACCTTTTCCATCTCTTTTTCTTAATACTGGATTACATTTGCTAAGCCTTTGATAAGAAGGAAGAGAATTCTTTGAGAAATTAGCAGATACTCTGTTTAATGGATTTCTCAGTTTGGAGATAAATCTAGAGCTGCTTGATATCATTCTTCCTAACTGCCTTCAACTTTACTAATACAAGTGGTATTTCCAGATAAGAAGAAAAATGGCCATTCTTGGTCTGCAATATCAGGAAAAGATATCTCAAAAGCTGAAGTTACTCATGAAGACTACCTTGGAACTGACATAAACCATAAAGAAAATAATTGTCAACAGTGTGATGACCTTTAAATTTTATTTATGTCCACATTTCAAGTTGCTATGGAATATTGGCACTAGTTAGGCCACACCTTGAGTGTCCAGTTCTGGGCCCCTCAGTTTAAGAAGGACATCGAGACTCTTGAATGTGTAAAGAGAAGGGCAACGAGGCTGGTGAGAGGCCTTGAGTACAAGCCCTATGAGGAGAGGCTGAGGGAGCTGGGGTTGCTTAGCCTGGAGAAGAGGCTCAGGGGAGACCTTACTGCTGTCTACAACTACCTGAAGGGTGGTTGTGGCCAGGTGGGGGTTGGTCGCCTCTCCCAGGCAACCAGCACCAGAACAAGAGGACACAGTCTCAAGCTGCACCAGGGGAGATTTAAGCTAGATGTTAGGAAGAACTTCTTCACAGAAAGAGTGATTCACCATTGGAATGTGCTGCCCAGGGAGGTGGTGGAGTCACCATCACTGGAGGTGTTTAGGAAGCGACTGGATGAGGCACTTGGTGCCATGGTTTAGTTGATTAGATAGTGTTCAAGCTGCACCAGGGGAAGTTTAGGCTCGAGGTGAGGAGAAAGTTCTTCACAGAGATAGTTGTTAGCCATTGGAATGTGCTACCCAGGGAGGTGGTGGAGTCACTGTCACTGGAGGTGTTCAAAAAGGGATTGGCTGTGGCACTTGGTGTCATGGTTTAGTAGTCATGAGGTGTTGGGTGTCAGGTTGGACTTGATGATCTTTGAGGTCTTTTCCAACCTTATTGATTCTATGATTACTGAAAAACATTGAACCATAGAATCACAGAATCAACCAGGTTGGAAAAGACCTCAGAGATCATAAAGTCCAATCTATTACCTAATACCTTCCTTATTTCATAGAATTAAATGTGTTCATTCTCTTTTAGGTTCACTCTTCTACACAGACTCTCAAACAATTGATGCTTCAATCAAAAAATATTGCACCAGGACTACTTGTTCTCTTCCACTCTGAATATCATATTCCTGAAAATGAGCTCTGCTTTACCCTCTCTCCTTCTCCCTTTTAGGCTTATGACTAAAGACCTCAAATACATTATTTTTTTTCCTGAAGGGCCAAGGAATCCAGAAAGTCTGGGCACTGAGAAGCAAGTCTAAAGGCAAGGAACAAGCCATCCCCCATGTGCCAAAAGATGAGTCAGTTGGGAAGAAGGCCATCCTGGATAAGTAGAGAGGTTTGTTTTCTGTTTAGGGAGAAAAGGAGAGTCTAAGGTTTTTGGAAGAAAGGGCAGGCCACTAGAAGGACTACCGAGCTGTAATGAGGTTACAACACAGGGAGAAAATCTGAAGGTACAAAGGCCAACTGGAAATTAATTTGGCTTTATCTGTTAAAGAGAACAGGAAATCCTTCTACAAATATACTAGGAACAAAAGGAGGACCAAAGAGAATCTCTCTTCATTGTTGGATTCAGGGGAGAAATGTAGTAGTCAAGGATGAGGAAGGAGCTGAGACACTCAATACCTTCTTTGCCTCAGTCTTTACTAGTAAGACCAGTTCTTCCCTAGATACCCATACACTTGATCTGGAAGACAGAAATGAGAAGCAGAATGAAGCCCCCATAATGCAAGATGACCTGCTGCACCACTTAGACATCTACAAATCTATGGGGCTGGCTGACACACACACGAGTACTGATGGAGCTGGTTAAAGTGCTCACCAAGCCACTTTCCATCCAGCAGCCCTGGCTAATGGGAGTGGTCACAGTTGACTGGAGATTGGCCAAAGTGATGCCTGTCTACATGAAGGGCCAGAAGAAGGACCTGGAGAACTAAAGATATGTCAGTCTGACATCAGTGCCAAGCAAGGCCATGGACCGCATCATCCTGAGTGCCATTATGCAGCATGTGCAGAGCACCAGGTGATCATGCCCAGTCAGCATGAGTTCATGAAGGGCAAGTCCTGCCTGATCTCCTTCTATGACAATTTGATCTGCTTAGGGGGTGAAGGGAAGGTTAATGGATGTTGTTTATTTGGACTTTAGTAAAGCATTTGACAGCGTGTTCCTGGAGAAACTGGCTGCTGGTGGCTTGGATGGGTGGATGTTTCACTGAGTTCTAAACTGGCTGGATGGCTGAGCCCAAAGCATGGTGGTGAATGGAGTTGAATCCAGTTGGTGGTTGGTATTTGGGCCACTGCTGTTTAATATCTTTATGAATGATCTAGACTAGGCAATTGACTGCTCCCTCAGTAGGTTTGTAGATGACTCCAAACTGAGTGAGTCTACTCATCTGCTTGAAGGTAGGAAGACTCTGCAGAGAGATCTGAACAGGCTGGATTGATGGGCTGAGGTAATTTGCATGATGCTCAACAAGGCCAGGTAGTGGATCCTGCTCTTGGTGCACACCTACATATTTGGTGCAAATCTACAGGCTTGGGGAAGTGTGACTGGAGAGCTTCCTGGCAGAAAAGAATCTCAGGGTGCTGGTTGACAGCCGTCTGAACATGAGCCCGAAGTGTACTCAGGTAGCCAAAGTGTCCACAGCATCCAGGCCTGTATCAGAAATAGTGTGACCAGTAGGAATAGGGAAGTGATTGTGCCCATGTACTTGGTACTAGTGATGTACTTGCTTGAGTACTGTGCTCAGTTTGGGGCTCCTCACTACAAGAAGGACATAGAGGTGCTGGAGCATGTCCAGAGAAGGGCAGTGAAGCTGGTGAAGGGTAGCCTGAGGGGAGACCTTGTTGCCCTCTACAATTACCTGAAAGGAGGTTGTAGTGATGTAGGTGTTGATCTCTTCTGCCTCAAGTTTCACCAGAGGAGGTTTACATTGGATATTAGGAAAATTTTCTTTACTGAGAGAGTGGTCAGACATTGCAACAGGCTGCCAAAGGAAGAGAGGAAGTCACCATCACTGGAGGTGTTCAAGAATTGTGTAGTCATGGCACTTCAGGACATGGTTTAATGGCCAGTGTAGTATTAGGTCAAGGGTGGACTCTATGATCTTAGAGGTCTTTTTCAACCAAAACAATTCTATGATTCTATAAGTGTGTATCACAACAGCAATGTGATCTGCTATGGGATTAATATTTTTCACTCACAGATTTAAAATAACTATGTTCACAAGGAGTAATCAAAAACTGCAAGACTCCTCTACAGCGTCTATTATTGTATTTATGAACAGAGCCGATAAACCAAGAGAAACAAGGGTTTGTAATCTGCCCAAACTGATCCTAGACCTATTGAAAGATTCCAACTGCCTCCAGTGGACTGTGAACCATACTCACAATGGGCTGGGTAGATACTTTATGTTTCTCTCAACAGACCTCTGGCTTTCTGAAACTAATGGGATATTTTACTGATTTGCATGCTTACAAATTGCTCTACACTTAACAATAAATGTCCCAATAAAAAAGTGTGCCATATGCAAGATATGAGGAGTACTGACAGCTTTCAAGGACCATCTCCTTTGCGATTTTACCTTTGCCTGCAAGAAGACTCTTTATTTGCTTTCTCCCCTGTTCTAGCTTCACGTTGTTGATCAAAGAGAAGATCAAGGTACAAAAAGTTCCTGGAGTTTCCCCTAGAAAGTGGAGGACCTATAATGAAATCCATGAAGAAGGAGAGAATGTATGTAGGTTGAACGCAGATAAGAAGATTAGGGGAAGATGGCGAGATAAGAGGGGAAGACAGAAAGATTAGGCAGGAATAGAGGGGAAAGTATCCAGGAGAACCTGGAACCAGCAGGCAGCTGCCAAGACCTACTTTTGGTGTGTCAGGCCTAGAATATTTTAAGTATCAAATAATATTGAAAGTCACCATTGTTGACAAATCATCTTTGGCACACTCTTGCTTGTTATTAGAAGACTTGTAAAACATGGGATCACTAAAATGAATAATTTTATGTCATGACTGCAAAAATAGTTGGAAAAATACTGCTGCATAGACAATAAGGCAATAAGTAGGGGAGAAGAGCAAATAGAATCAGTATATCATAGAATGGTTTGGGTTGCAATGGACCCTTAAAGGTCATCCAGTCTAAGCCCCCTGCAATAAGCAGCAACACCTTTAAGTAGATCAGCTTGCTCAAATAGAGGAAATTACAAACTTTTAAAAAGGCAAATAGATTGGCCATGGAAACTCCTTGTTACTAGAGAAATCATGGAAAAGGACTGCACCTTCAGGGACATCCTGATAACAGTGTGAATTCAGGAAACACACTGATTCTCAGGCAACACTGAGGGGCAGAATGATCAACCTTAAATGTCATTACTTTAACTACACTGGAAATGAGAAATAAATTCTAGTCCTATAGGCCTAGAAAGAAAGAGAGGTGGTTGTTGCCTTCTAGAAATCACATTTCTAGTACATCAGGTTGGTACATTTCAAAACATCTTTTGGTTAGGTTCAGCTGAACTTGAAGGATGACAGCTTGCCTTCAAATATAGCCTTCATTACCTTTTTATTCATTATTCTATTTGTCACTGGTCAGCCTGCAGAGAGCTAGTGCAGGAGGCTTACAGCACCACCTCCTGCTTCTGGAAAGGCACTGGGTCTTGCATCAAGCCCCTTTCCAACAGAGCAAGTTGCAGTGAGTCATTCTGTGGCTCAGGAATCACACAGACAGCTCTCCACTCACAGTGTTATTAGGAAACAAGTCAGTTTAATATGTTCCAAGCCAGCCCCATCAGCTTTCATGTTATATTTCAGATGTGCTGCAATGAAGTGAGGAGCCAATTTCTGTGCCCTCAAAAACTTACAATTCTAAAGGCCTCCTGCAATAAATGATAGAATTCTGTTATCACCCAGCAAATAAAATCAAATACAGCTCTTCATATGTTCTTGATCATTGTTCTTCAGTATTTTGAGGGAGATGAAAGCACTCTATTCAGGTGATCAAAACAGTCAGCCTGGACTTCATTTTTTGCACAGACAGAACATAGAAAGATGGTCACAAACCCCACAGTTCTAAAATCCATGGCACCTGGATGTCTTCCATTTTAACAGTCAGGAGAAGAAGCAATGAGTGCAAAGAGAAACAGTGAAAAGGCAAAGGGAATCAAAAAGCCACACAGAATAAAAAACCAGAGAAAAATAATGGTTCAAGGATCAAAAGAGGTAAAGTAGATTGAGGACATGAAGAAAGGTGCAGAGACCATTTCTGACAAGAAGTTGCACAAGGAGTGAAAAGAAAACTGGAAGATGCAGCAAACCTTGTTGATAAAAACAAAACTCATTATACTTCTTGCTCATGCCATCAGCAATTCTCACCATGGTGCTATGTGAACTAACAACCTCCTTTACAACTGCTCATTAAAATGGAAACTACTTTCTCATTCTTCAAGACAGGGCACTAGGATAAATGGTAACTATCTTAACTGTTATCTTACTCATGTGCTATAAGCTGCCTAAGTGAAAAAAAAAAGAAACTTACCTACTAAATGGTGTACTTTTCCCCTGAACAGTAGGGTGTGTTTTTTTTACTTAGGGGATTGCTCTCTGGAAATGTATGAGCAAGTAGGCTATATGCAGAGCTAGTGTCCTTCTTTATAGTCCTCTGTGGAGCTCAAATGCTAAAGGCTTCTTTAACATGTTGCACATTTTTCTCATTTTATTTAAATTGAAATGTGCAATTTGCAATTCTGGGTTTATGTTTCAAATATATATCATACAATTAATTATTCCTAAATCCTTTTTTTGAATTCTTCTAGTTTGCACATCAAGTGTTTCTCTTCTTGGGGAAAAAAAAATAAAATAAGAAGAATCCTTGAATTTTGTTCCAATAAAAACAAAAGAATCCTTAATATTGACTGCTCATACCTTCACACATTTCAAAGTACCACCGTCCTTTGCAGTGTCTGAACAGCCTTCCTTTAGGATTTTGCTTTTTAAAATGTTAATGACTTTCTCCTCCTAGGAGATGACTCTTTCTGGGCAAGTTTGTCAATCAGCATTATATTTGTATAGATACAGTATTAAACATTATACATTTACATGGCAAATACAAACCATATCAATCAGTCAGTCTAGAGAGTTCTCAGTTATCTGTGCCTGTACTTCTCATGGCCTGAGGGAGTAATATGAAAGAGATCTGCAGATATTTATTCAAATGCAAATCTGAATTTCACATCACCCTTACTTGTGACCCATTTGTTTTTGCTTTCCTTGAATGTTAAAACACTCAAGCAATTGTATCCACCAAAAGCTACACAGAGCCATGTCTGACCTAATTCAGCACTGACCACATTCTCTCTTCAAGCAGGAGATAGGTCTAAGTGATCTTCCAACCAACGTTTTTATGATTTCATGATTCAGTGAATCTGAGGCGATTTCCACGCAGACAGGCATGCATTTCCATGTCCACAAAGCTGAATACTAATCTCTATGCTACATTCTCTCTCTAGAAGGCCACAATAAGGTCTCCTCAGAGCCTTCTCTGCTCCAGATTGAATAGCCCCATCTCACTCAGTCTGTCCTCATAGGAGAGGTGCTCTGGCCCTATGATCATACTCATGGCCCTTCTCTGGACACAAAACCACAGAATCACCAAGATTGGAAGAGACCTCAAAGATCATCAAGTCCAACCTGTCACCACAGACCTCATGACTAAACCATGGCACCAAGTGCCACGTCCAATCCCCTCTTGAACACCTCCAGGGATGGCGACTCCACCACCTCCCCGGGCAGCCCATTCCAATGGCTAATGACTCTCTCAGTGAAGAACTTTCTCCTCACCTCAAGCCTAAACTTCCCCTGGTGCAGCTTGAGAGTATGTCCTCTTGTTCTGGTGCTGGTTGCCTGGGAGAATAGATCAAGACCCTCCTGGCTACAACCTCCCTTCACAGTATCACAGTATCACAGTATCACAGTAACTAAGGTTGGAAGAGACCCCAAGGATCATCAAGTCCAACCTGTTCCAACAGACCTCACAACTAGATCATAGCACCAAGCGCCACGTCCAATCTCCCCTTGAACACCTCCAGGGACGGCGACTCCACCACCTCCCTGGGCAGCCCATTCCAATGACGAATGACTCGCTCAGTGAAGAACTTTTTCCTCACCTCGAGTCTAAACCTCCCCTGACACAACTTGAGACTGTGTCCCCTTGTTCTGGTGCTGGTTGCCTGGGAGAAGAGACCAACCCCCACCTGGCTACAACCACCCTTCAGGTAGTTGTAGAGGGCAATGAGGTCGCCTCTGATCCTTCTCTTCTCCAGGCTAAACAATCCCAGCTCCCTCAGCCTCTCCTCATAGGGCTTGTGCTCAAGGCCTCTCACCAGCCTTGTTGCCCTTCTCTGGACACGTTCCAGTGTCTCGATGTCCTTCCTAAACTGAGGGGCCCAGAACTGGACACAGTACTCAAGGTGTGGCCTAACCAATGCAGAGTACAGGGGCACAATGACCTCCCTGCTCCTGCTGGCCACACTATTCCTAATACAGGCCAGGATGCCATTGGCCTTCTTGGCCACCTGGGCACACTGCTGGCTCATGTTTAGGCGGGTGTCAATCAGCACCCCCAGGTCCCTCTCCGTTTGGCAGCTCTCCAGCCACTCTGACCCCAGCCTGTAGCTCTGCATGGGGTTGCCGTGGCCAAAGTGCAGCACCCGGCACTTAGACTTATTAAATGCCATCCCATTGGACTCTGCCCATCTGTCCAGTCGGTCAAGGTCCCTCTGCAGAGCCTTTCTACCCTCTAACTGACTAACATCTGTTCCCAACTTGGTGTCATCTGCAAACTTGCTGATGACTGACTCAACCCCCTCATCCAGATCATCAATGAAGATGTTAAAGAGGATGGGGCCCAGCACTGATCCCTGGGGGACGCCACTGGTGACTGGCCGCCAGCCGGATGTGGCACCATTCACCACCACTCTCTGGGCCCGGCCCTCCAGCCAGTTCCTAACCCAGCACAGAGTGTTGTGGTCCAAACCACGAGCTGACAGCTTAGCCAGCAGTTTACTGTGGGGGACGGTGTCAAAGGCCTTGCTGAAGTCCAGATAGACTACATCCACAGGCCTCCCCACATCCACCAGACGGGTCACCTGATCATAGAAGGAGATCAGGTTGGAGAGGCAGGACCTGCCCTTCCTAAATCCATGTTGGCTGGACCTGAGCCCTTGGCCATCCTTCAGGTGCGCAGTTATTGCCGCCAGGATAATCTGCTCCATCACTTTCCCTGGCACTGAGGTCAGGCTGACTGGTCTGTAGTTTCCAGGTTCCTCCATCCGTCCCTTCTTGTGGATGGGGACCACATTGGCCAGTTTCCAGTCACCTGGGACCTCTCCAGTGAGCCAGGACTGGAGGAAAATGATGGAGAGCGGCTTGGCCAGCTCATCTGCCAGCTCTCTCAGCACCCTAGGATGGATCCCATCCGGTCCCACGGACTTATGGGTGTCCAAGTGGCTCAGCAGGTCCCGGACTAATTCCTCATGGATTTCTGGGGCATTACACTGCTCCCCGACCCTATTACCCAGCTCAGGAGGCCACTCATCCTGGACTCCTACCTTGCTGTTAAACATTGAGGCAAAGAAGGCGTTCAGGACCTCAGCCTTTTCCTCATCTTTGGTCACCATGTTCCCCTCCAGGTCCAGTAAGGAGTGGAGGTTCTTCTTGCCCTTCTTTTTAGCATTGATATATTTGTAAAATTGCTTTTTATTATCTTTCACAGAGGTGGCCAGCTTCAGTTCCAACTGGGCCTTTGCCTCCCTAATTTTATTCCTACATAGTCTAACCACTTCCTTAAACATACCTCGAGAAGCCTTCCCCTCCTTCCAAAGGTGATACAGCCTCTTTTTTTCCCTTAAATCCTTCAGGAGCTGCTTGTCCATCCAGGCCGGTTGCCTTCCCCGCCGGCTCATCTTTCGGCACATGGGAACCGCCAGTTCCTGTGCCTTCAAGAGCTCCTGTTTGAAGTAGGTCCAACCCTCCTGGACCCCTCGGTTCATGAGGGTTGGTACCCAGGGAACTTTACAAATAAGTTTCTTAAAGAGGCTGAAGTTTGCCCTCCGGAAGTCCAAGGTGAAGGTTCTGTTGGTACTCCTCCCTATCTCCCTGCATATTGAAAACTTCACTATCTCGTGGTCACTACTACCCTTCAGGTAGTTGTAGACAGAGTCTCCTCTTTTCCAGGCTAAACAATTCTAGCTCCCTCAGCCTCTCCTCGTAGGGCTTGTGCTCGAGGCCTCTCATCAGCTTTGTTGCCCTACACATTCTAGCACCTCCAGATCCTTCCTGTAATAGGGACTCCAGAACTAGACACAGTATGCCTTGGGGAGGTCTCACCAGGGTGGAGTTATAATGCTTGAGAGAAGAGCAAAATAAATTCCTGCATCATAAGAGGGGGAAACATTGATTAGTATCTACTGATTTTTGTACTATCTCCATCACTATGTGGAAATTTGATGAAAGAGTAAGTTTTCACAGAGCCAACAACAACAAAATATTTATTTGATAAAATAAAGCCAGCTCAAGGCATTATATTACAATGAGTTTCACTGGACTGGAAGGAGGTTCTTAATAGGCCTTCCTAAACATCCACAAGTAAACTTATTTAACATTTTGATGGTTTATTCAGGCAAAGCAATATAACTGTGTTGAAATGACATTTGCCAGCAACATGAAGTTGCATCACACATCCATCCAAAGGAATGTTGCAGCATTTTAAAGAAACAGGTAAATGACTCTGGAGACTACAGTAAAGAAAGTGGTTTAAAAATTAATTGTACAAAGTGCAAGGTGATGCACTGAGCGATGAATACCAAGAACTGCTTTAACACCTATAGTCTTGATAGCTGGAAATGGCAGAAGGGAGACCTGTTTGTTGCAATGGCACACATTATGACTGCTCCATGCAATGAATCTGCTACCTGCAATGCACCAAAATCAAGTATTTCTAATTTTTCTCAGTTGTTTGGTTTGTTGCTTTTTTGTTTTGTTTTGTTTGTGTATGTGTGGGGTTTGCTTGCTTGCTTGTTTGTTGTTTGGGTTGGATTTGGGTTGGGTTTTGGGCTTCTTTTGGCTTGGTTTGGTTTTGGGGGTTTCTTTGGTTTGTTTTGTTGTTTTGGTTGTTATTGGGGGGTTTTTTGTAGCTTTGGTGCTTCAGCTCACATGACAAAATGACTGTGAGCAGGGTTGCACTGCCTGAAAACAGACACATATCGTTTTAGGCACTGTGGCATATCTCACTTGGCCTTCACCATGGCACACTGAGAAGATTTTTCTGGATGACCTGGGTCTAATATATGAGGTCAGTGTGGGTGTGTCACCAGTGCCATACAGCAAGTCAAACTTCACTACTGGCTGTGTGTTTATGAAATTAGAATAGAATAGAATAGAATAGAATAGAATAGAATAGAATAGAATAGAATAGAATAGAATAGAATTAAACAGGTTGGAAGAGACTTTCAAGATCATCACATCCAACCTATCACCCAACACCATCTATTCAACTAAGTGCCCTATCCAGTCTCTTCCTAAGCACCTCCAGTGATGGTGACTCCACCACCTCCCTGGGCAGCCTATTCCAAAGGCCAATCACTCCTTCTGGGAAAAACTTCTTCCTAATATCCAGCTTAAACCTCCCCTGGCACAGCTTGAGACTGTGTCCTCTTGTTCTGGTGCTGGTTGCCTGGGAGAAGAGACCAACCCCCACCTGGCTACAAGCTCCCTTCAGGCAGTTGTAGACAGCAATAAGGTCTCCTCTGAACCTCCTCTTCTCCAGGCTATGCAAGCCCAGCTCCCTCAGCCTCTCCTCATAGGGCTTGTGCTCCAAACCCCTCATCAGATTTGTTGCCCTTCTCTGGAGTCATGCAGGAGTGGAAATACCGTCTAGAGAGACATATTGTAAGTGCTTAGTAAGTAGTGCAGCCCAAAAAGAAGAAATAATTAGAGTGAAACAGTGCTGAGAGCCCAATATTATTATTAAGGCTTTTTATTTTGGATTATCTGTAGACTGGTTCAGGGCCTGAATGCCCATTAGCAACTGAAACAGATTAAGTGTACGCCTGGAGTAGATCTTTCAGACATATTCCAGTCTGAAAAGAACTTCCTTTCATGGACATTCTCTTTTAGATGTGTTTCAGTCTAAAAAGAAATCTAATTCATGCATGCTCCTTTCAGTGATCATATTTCCATTTCTGTGATTGAAACAGAAATATGGAAAGTGGGAGGCTGAAGAAAGATTTGTTTCAGAGGGATGTTCCTGTGACCAGCAAAAATATTACTGTATGTAGGCTCACAATCCACCTCAAGCACCAAAAAAGTTGTAGTAGCAATAGCCAGAGGCTTTCTGTCTGCTAATTTATTCCTTTCCTCCAGAGGAAAAAGAAGGTGAAAATTAAAAAGAAGAGCTTGTCCTTACTATGTTGAATTAACAAAAATGAGGCTTTTCATTAAAGGAATAAGTTTTCAATGAAGCATTGTTTTTCTAGTATTAAAAAAAAAAGGTATCTTCAACCAGCTTTAGCTATTTGCTATATTGTCCTTCTCTGCAGCACTGGAACTGAATTGTTCCTGCTAACACAGCACTGAACTTCCACAGGGCAACAGTCCAATCCTCTGTGATAAATGCTGTTCTGCACCGTGGTATATAGCTAAATTCTCTCTGCTCTTAATTAGCTGCACATATCTCATTAACGAGCTTTAAATCAAAGCCAGTCAGAAAGTGGCTACTGTCTCCTCTTGCAGGAGGGAATATTTCCTCCCTGTTACCCTTAGAGAATCACTAAACAATCAGCAAAGGAGATTTCAGAATAATGTGTCTCCTTGTCCCCTAAAGCTATGCAAATGATCTTTTTTATAACACTTTTCAATCTAATTGACACTTGTAATAAAATTCTGCCTGTACTGATCAATCTTACCTTAGAGTCATCCCACACCATCCCTTTAAGTAGTGCCCTTCAATTAAAACTTCCACAAGACTGTGAAGACTGTAATAATCCACTTGTAGGGAGTGGGAGTTACTTGTTGCTCTGAGGATTTCATTAAAGATGTTTAAGACTAGATATTTTAGGGCAAAGGCTTTGTGAAGGGACCTTTGTGAACTTATGAATTCCTCATGCTGTTTAATTATGTCCAGGAGTCCACTGCACAAACTCACTGAAAATCATCTCATGGTTTCAAACGGAACGTAGGATGGTATTTTGCTCTTTTCTGTAACAACAAGTTCCAGCTCTTTTTATCTGGAGCATTCTGCCATTACACATCAAAATAACGACAGAAACCACACACCGTCAATAAGTGAAATACTGTTTTAAGCAAATAACCCAAATCACATCATTCTAGATTGATCTCATCACTTGAAAACGCCAATTAAATATTCTGCGCAAGATGAATCACCACCAGCCACATCCATTTTTGAGAAGACCAATGAAGTACTTGGTAGAGCACTAGAAAGCCCTTCAGGCAGCCAAAATAAACTTTACAAGAGAGACAAAGCGCTCATTTTTATGCACAAACAAGGTACCCACAGAAAAGATATAACCATTCTTCAGAATGGTTGCATAGTTGTCTTTATCACAAAGCATTTTAAATGTCAAATGGACAGTTCTGCACACCTTTGGCCTTGATCTATGTGAGCTCTTCCTGCAGAGAAACTAAGGGGGTTTAAACTTTTTGCAACTTCTACTAGTATTTATGGCAGAACTGAATGAAAAATGACAATTTATGTTTATATTAACAACTTACCTTGTATTTAACATGGTTTTAAGACTTTTTATATGTTGTTGGGAAACTTTACACATTTGTATTAAAGAAAAGGGAAATAAAAGCTTAGTGTCTCAGTTTCTGTGAGAATTAGGGGGAAAAAAAGTAGTACATGGCTGTCTATAATAAATCCTACACATCAAGGAATTGTTGTATTTTATTAACTACAAAAAGCAAATTTGGGGATTGTATCTATGAAGATGGTGTTACCTGGATGAGAATGTTAAGAACTGCAGTTTGCACTTTTTAACTCTTTGCAGATACATTTTTGGTAACACTGAAATATTTTCATTTCCTCTTTCAACTTCAAGCTGTTAATAAAACATGTTAGACATAACCTCTGTGATTCATATTACAAATGTTTATTGGCACTAAAAGCCACCTCTTTATAATAAAGCTTGAATGCTTAAATTACAAACTCTTCCAAAACAAATTGGTAATACATTCCTGTGTGGTTTTAGTAGGATTTGTGCTGCTAAGACATTGCAGAATGAGGGTAAATTCATTGCCTTATCATCACAGATTATTCATAGACAAAAGATGAGGAAAAGGCAGAGGTACTTAACGCCTTCTTTGCCTCAAATTTTAATAGCAGGATAGGTTGTCTTCCAGACAACTGGCCTCCTGAGCTGGCAGATGGAGTCAAGGAGCAGTATCATTTCCCTCTAAAGCAGGAGGAAAGAGTTAGAGACCTCCTTAGCCAATAGGATCCCCACAAGTCCATGGGACCAGACAGGATCCATCCTAGAGTGCTGAGAGGGCTGGCAGATGAGCTGGCCAAGCTGCTCTCCATCATTTTCCACCAGTCCTGGCTTGCTGGAGAGGTCCCCGATGACTGGAAGCTGGCCAGCATGATGCCCAACCACAAGAAGGGTCAGTAGGAGGAACCAGGGAATTACAAACCTGTCAGCATGACCTCAGTGCCAGGCAAGATTATGGAACAAGTCATCTTGAGTGCAATCACACAGCACTTATAGGATGGCCAAGGGATCAGACCCAGTGAAAGTGAAAAGTAAGCACCAGGTGGCCAAGAAGGCCAATGGCATCCTGGCCTGTACCAGGAACAGTGTGGCCAGCAGGAGCAGGGAAGTCATTGTGCCTCTGTACTCAGCACTGGTTAGGCCACTCCTTGAGTCCTGTGTCTATTTCTGGGCCCCTCAGTTTAAGAAGGACATCAAGACACTTGAATGTGTCCAGAGAAGGGCAACAAGGCTGGTGAGAGGCCTTGAGCACAAGCCCTACGAGGAGAGGCTGAGGGAGCTGGGGTTGCTTAGCCTGGAGAAGAGGAGGCTCAGGGGAAACCTTATGGCTGTCTACAACTACCTGAAGGGAGGTTGTAACCAGGTGGAGGTTAGTCTCTTCTCCCAGGCAACCAGCAACGGAACAAGAGGACACAGTCTCAAGCTGTGCCAGGGGAGGTTTAGGCTGGATGTTAGGAAGAAGTTTCACAGTATCACAGTATAACTAAGGTTGGAAGAGACCCCAAGGATCATTGAGTCCAACCTGTCTCCACAGACCTCATGACTAGACCATGGCACCAAGTGCCACGTCCAATCTCCTCTTGAACGCCTCCAGGGACAGTGACTCCACCACCTCCCTGGGCAGCCCATTCCAATGACGAATGACTCGCTCGGTGAAGAACTTTCTCCTCACTTCGTCTCCTCCCACTGCTGACGTCAGGCTCCTGTTCCCACACACACTCGCGAGAGCACGGTCCTGCCGGCACCCCTGCCCACCAGTACTCCTCCTGACCTGCAAAACCCCGAAAGCAAGGTGAAAATCCAAGCAGAAAGCTCACAAACCAAGTTGAGCTGTCCCGAAGCAAGAAAGAGTGACTGGCCATTGGAATGGGCTGCCCAGGGATGTGGTGGAGTGATCATCACTAGAGGTGTTTAAGAAGAGACTGTACAAGGCACTCAGTGTCATGGTTTAGTTGGTTAGATGGTTTTGGGTGATAGATTGGACTCAATGGTCTGAAAGAGATGAGACGTGGAGTCCTTTGTCAGGCCATAAATGCAGTGATTCACCAGGGTATCACAAAAATTCGCTAAGTCTGTCTGACAAATCCAAACAATAACAAGCAGGAGATTATTATTTAATTACCCAATAATACTAATAATTTCAAAATAACCCTTTTTTCCCCCTTTTTTAAAATTTTCTTTCCTTCAGGGTCAGCACCTTCATGGAGTTGGTTTGGTCAAAACCTCTCATTTCCAAAATGGTATCAATTTGCAGAGTAGAGCCAATGCTGTAATTCATAACCTATGCTTAAGTTTATATGAATCATCTGGAATATTTTAATCAGAAGCTTTTGTTTCCTATGAAAAATTAAAGGTATTCATTTTTTAGAAATGTTAGAAAGAAACTGGCCTGCATCAAGAATAGTATGGCCAGCAGGAGCAGGGAAGGTATTGTGCCCCTTTACTCTGCATTGGTTAGGCCACACCTTGAGTACTGTGTCCAGTCCTGGGCCCCTCAGTTTAAGAACAACATCAAGACTCTTGAACATTTTCAGAGAAGAGCAACAAGGCTGGGGAGAGGCCTTGAGCACAAGCCCTACGAGGAGAGGCTGAGGGAGCTGAGGTTGTTTAGCCTGGAGCAGAGGAGGCTCAGGGGAGACCTTGTTGCTCTCTACCACTACCTGAAGGGAGGTTGTAGCCAGGTGGGGGTTGGTCTCCTCTCAAGCAACCAGCACCAGAACAAGAGGACACAGTCTCAAGCTGCACCAGGGGAAGGTTAGGCTTGAAGTGAGGAGAAAGTTCTTCACTGAGAGAGTTGTTCACCATTGGAATGTGCTGCCCAGGGAGGTGGTGGAGTCACCATCCCTGGAGGTGTTCAAGAGGTTCAAGAGGGGATTGGACGTGGCACTTGGGGCCATAGTTTATTCATGAGGTCTGTGGTGACGGGTTGGACTTGGTGATCTCTGAGGTCTCTTCCAACTTTGGTGATTCTGCGATTCTGTGAAAATGAAGGAGCTATGTTGCAGAGGTCTATGAGACAGACCCTTGGGACAGTAGACATAACTTGTGATTGACCAAAACCATCCATTGAATTCAATGTAAAAACCCACTTTCATCTTTGATGTATTTCAAACTTGGCATTTCTTTCTTTCTTTCCTTATGCTAAAATTCAATGAGCTTGTTTGAAAGTAGGGGAGGAAAGTAATAAAATATCCCCCACAAACTCCATTTTCTATCCCTTGTTTGGTTGCTTGGTTGGGTTTTTTTGCCTTTCTCCCATTGTAAATATTGTCATAGGTGTCTAGGGCATAGCACAAAGGAATAGATGTCGTGATTTGTGTTTCAGTAGAGCTGTGGGAAGCAATGACCCTCAGATAAAGTGGTTTTGCATCCCTTTCAGAAATTCAGCTGCATCTCTGAGACACGGAGATAATATCTGTAAGTCAGTTTGCAGAATCACAGAATGGTAGGAGTTGGAAGGGACCTCTGGTGTCCCTCCAGGTTCATTTAGAGCAGGTTGCACAGGATTTGGTCCAGGTGGGGGTTGAATATCTCCAGAGAAGGAGATTCAGAGGAGGAGATTTACTCAGTGTAACCAAAAGAGGAGAGACTTGTGTGTTTTGGCATCTCTTTCTGTCATCTATAGATGGGCCTAGAATGTCTGGCTCAGATGTTGTCATCTGTGTTTGAGATATCTAAAATTAGGTTAAAGGAATCATATCCTGTGAGTCTTAGAAAGTATTTGATTGGCTTGCCCCACACACTTCTCCAGTCCTCAACAGTTTCTTGCCATTTTCACCACCTACATTAGTGACATTTCCTAAAAGCATCTCCTTGCTAGCTAACAGCAGTTTGATTCCCCTGGGGCTAGCAATAATTTAAAATATATTTATCCACTTAGGAAGACACAGATCAAAGAGCAGCAGGGTAAGAAGAAGGAAAAAGCAACAGCCACGACTTGAGGGGATTCTTAGGTTTCAAAACAGAAAAGGTTGCTTTCATACTTTTGTTGTTGTTGTGGTTTTTACATTATACATTTTTTCTAGCATTTCCACAAATATGCTGATAGAACAAATGAATGCATCCTGTATGAAAGAAAAAAACTCTGTGACAGTTTGAAAGGCACAGGATTCTTCTGTTCCAAGAGCTCTCTATGGACACTGGCCAGAAGTGATGGGAATTCCTAGACTCCAAGTGCATACCACTTACATTAATTATTGAAATAAACTTCATATCAGGTTCGGCATTTTAAAATATATCTATTTACACAGAAGAAGAAAGAAGTAGGATGCCTCCGATGCTTCTGCCATCTGCTCCTTTGAAAAGAAACCTTGTAGCCTTGTCTCCTGGCATAGATAATTTCATGTTTACAGAGCTGCAAAGGCAGCTCCAAAAGCCTGTGTTAAACTGAGAACTTTGGTATCATAAAACAATGTCTCTCCGTTTTATATTCCATTTTACAGTTCAAAAGTCCTCGTCATGTATGCTCGTTCTGTAAGGTCAGGGTCCCACATAGCTTAAGGTGAAGCTGACATTCAAACATGCCCTCCTAGTTTCCCTTCTCTGCTCACCCAACATGCCATCTAAGGCAGCTGACACCTTAAAGTGATTGCCTGTGCTATATTTGAAACTGTTATTGAATGAAAGTCAAACAGAACACTACTAGTTTTGGTGTTCCAGCAGCTCCCCACTCACCATGCAAAGCTTTCAAATTCCTTTGCTCTCCAGTAGGTAGTTGTTACACTGGCTCACCTCTAAAGGTAGTTGTTACATATCTAGAATTCTGGTGTCTCTCCTGCTGTTAGGAAACTGAATAATTCTCTTTCTGTGGCATTTTCTGCCCCATTTAAATCACAGGCTGACACCTTAAAATCCAAAAGAAGGTCCAAAACCACAGTATTTGTGTAAAATCTGTAATCAACTTATCACCATGAAACTTGATAGTTGCTTCCCACATGCTTGTGCTCAAAACCAATTTGAAATAAAGTATTGAGAGTTTCACACAGTGTTCATCAGAATATAATTTTCAGTGAGCTCAAAACAAGAATACAATATCAGCTGGCTTTTCTCCCAGTAGTTGATTGATTCTGAGATATGAGAGAGAAAACTGGAGTATGCAAGATGGAGGGCTGGAGAATGTGTCAGGAAATCTGTTTGCGAGGACTCTCACCTCCAATATAAATGCCTGTGAGCTATTGACTTTCTATGCCTATTATATATATGCCAAGCTTTTTCTGCTTGTCCTTTGATTGGTAAACTTTAGTCTTTCCAAGATCTTTCATTGATGTTGCCTGTTCTTTCAAAGCTGACTTGTGACTTATGTATTGAAGACTATGATATCATTTACCAATGACCCCCAAACCCCTTTTGATTCCCTTTCATCTCACAGACTATTCAAATACATTTCCTTATACCTTGCTACAAACTCTGCATACTTTCAGGAAGAGACCAATGCAGAAGGGCATTCCTCTCTCTGCAAATGAAGTAGTGCCCTTTGTTCCTCTTGTTCTTGCACTCTTTGGTCATTATGTGATTAACATTTTGCATTATGTGATCAATATTTACAACAACCTGACAATAACTTAGGTCAGTTCAAAATAGTATGGTTTTTTCATTTGTTGTGTACTTCTCACCAGAAAAGATCAGCAGTGCTTGTGAAGAACATGAATTGATTGCAAATCAACTTGGGAGTAACTGTGAACTAATTAGCACAGGGTATTTTAACATAAATTGGATGGATGAAAAAACCTATTCAATTAAACACCTGTTTGTTGAATGAGGTTTGTCCTGCTTGATTAATGAGCCTGCAAAGTTAAATAACCACCCAGGTAAATGTTCCTTTATCTACTGAACTCTTCCTCACTGTCTGTTGAGATTCAAACCAGGTGTACAAATTTGTAGTTTTAAAGAGATGTTTTCTTGTGATTTGGCATTAAATAAAAGCCACATGTTAAGTGCTTGGCAATGCCTTTCTGTGGTCACTTTCATTTCTGATTGGGTGATGGACAGAATGGACAGACCGCTAAATGGAAAAAGATATTGAGAGGTTGGTAGCAAAGTGGAGCCACCAGCTGCTGCAGAGTGCACTGCTGGAGTTCTTTTGGTGAAAATGGGACAAAATCAGCTTCAGAGTGAAGACTAAAAAGTCTTTCTTTGCCACAGTGCACAACATTCTACACTTTTAAAACTGAAAGAGGCTGCTATTATTATGTGATATAATTTCACTGAAAAAACACGTTCAAATCCTTTATTCATTAAAACCTATGTGGAGTTCATGGCTCTTGTGAGGGATAGCACAAGCTTTATGAATTCATCCAGTTCTGATTTTCAAAACAGGGAGAAAAATACTAGAACAAAATTCTGTTTTGCTACTGACATCTATTTTCCGAGCAAATGTACGGTAATGTTACATTTAATCAGGAGAAGACATCTAAACAAAGCACCTGTGGAGTTACTTGTGACAGGTATTCATGAACCTAAACAAGGGAAAAGACAAATGAAATCAAATGCCTATTGTCAGTGAAAGAGTAATACCGATAAAAGAAAATTAAACATTTAGTTTGAAATCAATTCTGCTGAGCCAGAACTAACAATGGCTGCAATGCCAATGAGTTTTAAGACTCATGCATATTTTATTTGTTGATTTGATTTCTGACCTGAAGCATTACATTCTGGGAGGACTTTCCAAAGATATCTTCTAAAGCCACTGGTCATCTGTTGCATTTTCTTTACAAAAATAGCCTAAGGTGCTGTGATTCTCTTCTCCTGCAAAACAGGATTCCAAAAGGTGCTTGATCATCAAAATATTTCTAGGATATAGCAATAACACCTCTGAGTATTGTAAATGGAGGAATTTTTTCCCACCAGTTTAAAATTATTGCAGAATAAAATAGAATAGAATAGAATAGAATTGAATTGAATTGAATTGAATTGAATTGAATTGAATTGAATTGAATTAACCAGGTTGGAAAAGATCTTTGAGATCATTTTGATGCAGCCTAGAATATGATTTTTCTTCTGGGCTGCGTGAGCAGTGCCAAACTCATGTTGAGCATCTCACCAATCAGTACAGCCAAGTCTCTTTCTTTAGAGCTACTCTCAACCCACTCTGCACCCAGCTTGTATCTGTGTCTGGGATTGGCCTGACCCAGATGTAAGACCTTGCACTTTGTTTCCTAATGGATTTTATAGAGGATGTATTTGATATTGTCATTACATAGGTCCTATTACAGAGATGAAAACTTCCAAGACATAAAATGTGGAGTATTTCATGACCTAGGAGTGAAGGTCACCTGGGCTGAAGTGGCTACTATTCTAGCACGAGGCTACTATTCTTGTCACAAGGACCATCAGACAATATCCTGATAGTCTTACCCACAGGTGGGGAAAAAGCACAAACTATTTCTGCAGCACAGGACCAACAGAAAAAGTCCTTAAAATCAACCCATACTTGATGTTTTGCTGCTTGGAGTGAAATGAGGTCTTTCAGAACTTGCTGCAGTTATAATGGACCCATGTCAAGAAAGGGCAACCTCTCTTGGCACAGTGCCTACATTCTGTGGTTTTAGTTTCTCCTTTCTATCCACACAGGGCTCCTGCCTTTCCTCCAGCAGCAAGTTGAAAGCTATTACATACAGGCTCATTTTTAAAATATGAGCTGAACAAAATCATCTCCGTGTACTATTTTCCAGTTGCTAAGACTCAGGGATGGTGCCTTGCGTGAGAGTCATAGTCCCTGTGATTGAAATTCAACCCAAAAAATCCTCCTTTGACACTTTGCTGTGGCAGAAATATGCTGAGACCTAATGTGTTTCTGTCTTAATATCTCTGCAAGCTACCCCAGGCCTGCAAATAACAAGTACTTTTGCTAGTGCATGAAAAGGCTTGCTAAACTGGGGAAATGGTCAGAAGACTGTGGACTTTTCGATTCTCCATTGCTAACAGAAGATGTGTGGACAGAAAGAGCTTGTGGCACTAGTCATGTGAATTGGGCACAGAGGAAAAACCTTAGGAAGGTACATGAGGGCATCATTGCCTTCCCAAGTGACGTGATCCCCTGTTTCTTGTAGTTTATTAAAGTTAAGCAATACCTCTCCGCTGCCACCCTGCAGTGGCAAGGTGACCTCTCTTCCAAATCATGTGTTTGTGTACCTTTTCCTCTGTGACATAAAAAATCCCCAACAAACTATTATTAGTGGAAGGGAAGACACAAGCAAAAGGATTCTGGAAATTTTAAAGGTATCAAACAGTTTTGCTGAGCCACAGCAGGTCAAGGGAGGTGATTCTCCCCCTCTACTCAGCTCTGCTGAGACCCCACCTGGAGTACTGCTTCCAGTTACAAGAGGGATATGGACATGCTGGAACGTGTCCAGAGAAGGGCCATGAGAGTGAGCAGAGGGCTGGAGCACCTCTCCTAGGAGGACAGACTGAAGGAGTTGGGGCTGTTCAGTCTGGAGAAGAGAAGGCTCCAAGATGACCTTATTGTGGCCTTCCAGTATCTGAAGGGGGCCTACAAGAAGGCTGGGGAGGGACTTCTCAGGATATCAGGTAGTGCTAGAACTAGGGGGAATGGAATGAATCTGGAGGTGGGGAGATTCAGGCTGGACGTGAAAAGGAAGTTCTTCCCCATGAGAGTGGTGAAGCCCTGGAATGGGTTATCCAGGGAGGTGGTTGAGGCCCCATCCCTGGAGGTGTTTAAGCCCAGACTGGATGAGGCTCTGGCCAGCCTGATCTAGTGTGGGGTGTCCCTGCCCATGGCAGGAGGGGTGGAACTAGATGATTCTTGTGGTCCCTTCCAACCCTGACTGATACTATGATACAGGACAATGTATTGTAACAGCACTCTGGAGGAAAAGACAAGCACTGCAAAAGAGGTGACATCCTGTCTTTCCACAGACACTGATGAATTTCTTCATGGTTTCATGTGAAAGGTGAGAAAGTGGTGCAGGACTTTCTTTTTCAAACAACCTAATTGGTGGTGATATTTTAAACAATAGGCTTCAGGTGCAAACTCCAAGAGCCTGAAAGCATCACTCAGCCTGCAACAGTCTTTTAATCTCATGACAAAGAGGATCCTTTGGTTGCCTCCAGCCATTAATCAGATATTTTGAAATTTTGCTTCTTACACATCTCTATCCCAAGAGCAAAATTAACTTACACCTCTTTCTCACAGAGATAAAACAGCAGAAAATGTGAAAGATGAGTGATGCTGTGCTAAGGGAATAAGGCAAAGGAAATGTTAAAAACTGATAGCTTATTCCCAAAGAACCAACACGAGCTCAGCCAAGCAGAAAAATGTGCAAATACTACTCTTAATTCACTCTAGACAATTTGTCATTTGTAATATTTTCTTTAGAGTTTGTGAAATCACAAACTTGATGGGTAAACTGCTGCTATTTCTCTTGTGTAGCTGTTTACCCAGAGAGACTAATGGGAACATGGTTAGGGGGTTGTAGAGAGCTGTTTAAAAATGATCTCGCACCCTAGAAGTTGACGCTGAGGTGTTTGTGGTAGCGGTTTCTTCTCATTTGTGCATTTCATTCTTTTTAAAGCTCAAATATATGACACTTAAATCTCAGAATTTCCTTTTTCTTTTATTTCTTTCCCTTTGCATAATACTGCTTTAATGCTACTTTATTTATAACACATGGAGTACAGAGAAATCTGTACACACATGTATGTGTAGGATTAGGAGGTTGGAGGGCAATTTACTAAAATGATGAAGCGGCATAGACTCTTTAAGTCTCACTGACTTTCATGGGAGGTACATTAAAAACCAGTCTTCACAAGGAAATTGATGAATGGAAGGGGGTTCTTTTGTGAAGTAATGAAACTGTTCACATCAGTGTTAACAAATATATGGCCAGAAGTTTAAGAATAAGTTTCCTTATTTCTGGCTTTGCAAACCACCAGCAAAAAAAATGTAGTTCAATATATAACATAGCTCCGTGTCAATTTGTCAAATAGCTCTGATGCAAACAATTAGAAAAATGAGGCAGTCAGTAAATAAATTAAGGGAGAAGTCTTCATTTCAGTGTTTTTAGGATTAAATGATTTGTTTTCTTGAACCCAAGCCCCTTCAGTCAAAGATCTTTTCAAGTCTATCTGCGAGGAAATTTCTTGGATTTGCTTTTTGTAGCCTGAATTAAAGTAACAGGGGTTTTTATTTCATTGAATCTATCTTCTCTTTTTCACTTACTTGGCAGACCAAAAAAGCTGTCATTCACATTTACGTCACTAATTTTGATATGATTTCATTTTTAAAAAAGCTTCTTTTTTTATTTTCTTTCCCAGTAGTTACACATCCTACATGGAAATTAATCACTGCAGCAACAGTTATTCCATGTAATTATAGATGTCTGTATCCTCACCAAAAATGACCCCTCAGGCATGTGAAAATTAAGTGTGGGCTTAAGTTTCATTACATACTTCTTAAAGTCTCATTGTCAGTTTGGAAGTAAAATGAAGAACTGGAACAGATCTAAAGCCTAACTACAATACCAAATTTCTTTCCATAGGCAAATCACTTGATCACCCCTCTGAGCCTTAATCAAGTAGATGTAAACTATGGCCTGATGAGCTGAAATAATTTGTTTTTTAGTTGTTGCTTCACTGCACTTGAAGATGAGACTTAGGCTCCTCAATCATGTTGGTGTCTGGGCAAAATCATAGCATCATTACAAAATAATCCAATATATTTCAGTGGATAATTGTTCACAGAAGAAAATAATCTGCACAAAACCCCTACAATTTCCAATCACACTTTTTATGGAATTACTTTGGTGTTTTCAGTCTTCCATAGAGATCTTAGCCCTCAAAAAGGAACTGACCTTCAGTGAATTCTCAAAGGTTAATGAGTAAAATACCAGCCTTCTTTCAAAATGCTCTTCTGTCATATGTTTCAGTTTCTGAATCGAATCAAATAGAATAGAATAGAATTGAATTGAATTGAATTGAATTGAATTGAATTGAATTGAATTGAATTGACCAGGTTGGAAAAGACCTTCGAGATCATTGAGTCCAACCTATCACCCAACACCATCTAATCCACTAAACCATGACACCAAGCACCCCATCCAGTCTCTTCCTAAACACTTCCAATGATGGTGACTCCACCACCTCCCTGGGCAGCCCATTCCAATGGCCAGTCACTCTTTCTGTGAAAAACTTCTTCCTCATATGCAGCCTATACATCCCCTGGCACAACTGTGTCCTCTTGTTCAGGTGCTGGTTGATTGGAAGAAGAGACCAGCCTCCACTTGGCTACAACCTCCCTTCAGGTAGTTGTAGAGAGCAATAAGGTCTTCCCCAAGCCTCCTCTTCTCCAGGCTAAGCAACCTCAGCTCCCTCAGCCTCTCCTCATAGGACTTGTGTTCCAAACCCCTCATCAACTTTGTTGCTCTTCTCTGGACACATTCCAGCAACTCAACATCTTTCCTATACTGAGGGGCCCAGAACTGGACACAGGACTCAAGGTGTGGCCTAACCAGTGCTGAGGTCAGGGGCACAATGACCTCCCTGCTCCTGCTGGCCACACTGTTCCTGATACCAGCCAGGATGCCATTGGCCCTCTTGGCTGCCTGGGCACACTGCTGGCTCATGTTCTGCCTACTATCAATCAATACCCCAGGTCCCTTTCTGCCTGGTCGCTCTCCAGCCACTCTGACCCCAGCCTGTAGCTCTGCATGGGGTTGTTGTGGTCAAGGTGTAGAACTCTGCATTTAGATGTGGTACATCTCATGCTGTTGGACTCTGCCCATCTGTCCAGCCTGTCAAGGTCCGTCTGGAGAGCTCTTCTACCCTCTAACAGATCAACACGTGCCCCCAGCTTGGTGTCAACTGCAAACTTACTGATAATGGACTCAATCCCCTCATCCAGGTCATCGATAAAGATATTAAAGAGCTTGGGGCCCAGCACTGATCCCTGGGGAGCACCACTAGTGACTGGCTGCCAGCTGCATGTGGCACCATTCACCACCGCACTCTGAGCTCAGCCCTTGAAATATATTCACAGTATTCCAAGTATATTCACAATATATTGCAGTTGTCACAGATACTAACAAGGAGTTCCACCACTCTTCCCTCATACCTACAAATGCAGTGTTTTACTCTACTGGTTCTGGTTTGAGTTGTTTCTTTCATTTCAGCAGAAGCCAAGCAGTTGTGCAGAGATGGCCATCTACCAGAAGAGCACTTTACCAGAACAGACCTTTCAGTCATGCATTCTTTGTTCAAAGCTTTCTAAAAACTAGGAGGAGTCTTTGCTTACTGATCTGTGCTCATCTGCATGTGACACCTAATGTCTTATGGTCTGAGTGCATGGCAAAGTTTTTCTTTTTTGAGAAAGATTTTTTGTCCATCTATTATCCATGGATTATTTTTTTATCTGTTAGAAGCAGGGGCAGATTTAATGTGCATTTTAGAACTAACAATCCCATCCGGAATAACATTATAAATTCCTTTCAGCAGACGTTTTGCAGTCACTGTTGACTTGTTCATACACTTATTAGAAGATGTATAAAGTAGTATTTGTTAAACCCTTACTCATGCTTTTTGCAGGCCATCTTGTGGACTAGTGCTAAGTTAATAAGAAGTAGATAGCAAAGGGCCCTAGAGAGTTCATCTTGTCTGTTGTACTGTTGCGGTACAGTATCAGCTCTGTTCATAGCACTCCTGATCACTTTTTCTCTAATATGCTCTGTAATAAGAAATAATAAGCATGAATCTGGATATATATATAATCCAGCACAGATAATTTCAGTGCATTTTTTTTTTTCCTGGTCACATGAACATGAAAAAAGGTGAGTATTTTTCACTCTTTGAGAATAAAATTTAAGTGCCGTGTCCCCACTTGAACTACTGTTCTTTAAACTAAACAGTCCCAATTACAAAAGTGAAAATCTTTCTAAACCTCTCAGCATTCTTGTAACTCTCACTGGAGTTCTTGCTTTAGCCCACATCTGCCTTGAAATACAGTACCCAAGAACAGTTTATAGTAGAGACCTTGTCAAGGATGTCAAGACTAGGACGTACTCATGCATCTTGAAAGCTTTGCTCCTATTGATATGTCACAAGATATATCATGTTTATTTTGTGATCCATTATAAATCCTTGTGTATAACTATTTTCCTATACCTTGTATAGAATGTTACTGTCTCAGTCCAGAGACTTTGTTCTTTTTAAATATTCCCAGGTTATGAAATTAGAGGCACGAACGAGGCCAAAGTATCATCAGCAAGGCTATTTATTACAGAATAAAGTGGATAGAAGAGAAGAAGGGAGAGAGGGAAGAAATAGAGTGAGAGAGAGAGAAGAGGAAAGGAATTACATTACCACACCTACACACCCCCAAGACAGTTTGGATCCAGGGAAGGGCGCTGCCACTTTGGCTTGGAGAAGATGTCATCCATTTTGGCTTGGGCTATCCTCCTTGGAGGAGGGGAGGGAGAGATCCCAAAGTACAAGTCCTTCTCTGAGCTGCCTCTTCAACTCCATGAGCTGTAGCAGGCAGAAATTAGGACACGGGGAGAGGGTTCCTCCTGGTCTGCTGCCTCCAGGCTACATGGTGATGTCTTTTTCTTCTGTGTCTGTCCTTTTCTCTCCTTGTATTTTTTCCTTTTGAGCAGGCATTGCTCAGGTCTTATAGATATTTTTTTAGTCACAAGGGGTTTTTTTGGTATGTGTCCAGATATCAGTTCTAGAGAATCTTCCTGTGTATTCCTTGCCTGCTTACAGGGGTTCAGCAGAGGGGGTGGCATCTGCCTCCTCCTTCACCTTTTACCTGCCCATACACACAATACACATCAGGGACTAATCCATTGTCCTTTTCACCATCCTCCCTTTCTGGGGTAGCTGATGGGTAGAGATGGTCTTGTCTGTGCACATTCCAGAGAGTTGTTACCCAGTGGCATTGTCTGGAAGCAAAGGTGATTTTGTCTTTGTTGATTCATATCAAGGGAGACAAGATTTAGTCTCTTACAGTCACTCTTATTCATCAAAATCATTCTGACTACCTACCTAGGACTAAAAGGACTAAAAGGATTAAAAGGACTAAAAGGACTAAAAGTCCTTTCCTGCAACAGTCACGCATAGAGTTGTGTATACTGGGCTACCTGTGGATACAATCTTTAATGTCCCTTGACAAGTGCATTTACAGCAACGGGAGTCCATGCAGTTATGTTAAGCCATCACAACACTGTCTTCTTACTGTTCTAACTGCTAGCTTTGATATACATCTTGTGAGGAGCTCAATTTGATGGCACATCACTCTTTGCTTTTAAACACATTTTCAAAGGGTCTATTTTCACTGCAACATCCTGGAAGAGACATGCTTCAGAGCTGTTGCAAAGGCTTGTCATAAGTATGGTCACTGTGAGGAAAGTCAGACTATTGCTTAATGTTAGCTGCGTTAAAAGGGAATGCTGGATGAGCAAGGCTGCTGCTGAGCTTGTCCCTGTTCTCTTTGTCTTTGATCTGATTCAGAAGCATGAACTAAACCTCTCTGGTAATCTGGAAAACAGTGAACGTAGTTCATCGTGCTTCAGAGGGCAGTATGCAAAGAGCGGTGGATCCTGCCTCTGTTCACTTCACACTAGCCTGAACAGTGATATGTAGGTTTGGCGAAGCAGCTCCAGCATAGAAAACATTCATTTCCCCACTGTTCTTATTTCAGTTTCACTTCTGCATCACAGAGGCACAAAGTGGGTCCTGGTAAGACCAAGGAGAGCAAAACAAATTCAACTTGAGCAAACACAGATGTGGAGTCTGCAGTTTTTACAACTACAATGAAAAATTTTCTGTAGGTCAATCAGAGAAAAGTTTCATGTTCCTGAATAGTCAAAAAGGTGAAATTCTGCAAAATTCCACTATTAAAAATAATTGTTTAGATTCTGAACATTTTACAAGTTTTAAAGCTAAAATAAAAGTGAATTTTTTAAACTTGCTGTAGGTCAAGCTGAGAGAAAAGTTTTGTGTTCCTGGATAGTCATGAAGTTGAAAAAATGTAAAATTCTGTTAAGAAAAAGTTTCCATACTGAACATATTGCAAGTTTTAAAATTCAAACAAAAGTAAACTTTAGGGGGAAGAATTGTTTTAAGTGCACAGAACAGAACCATTTTATGCTTTTAGAAACTGAGAAGAGTGTCTGTCAAAGAAAATTGGTTTAAATGAGACACACCGCCAAAAAAAATACGTCTCCAAATTGCCCTTCATCTCCCTCACCCAAACTGCCCATCATAAAACTTCATTCACATCTTATAAAGAAGATCTCATTCTGGAACCCCTATTACAAGAGGGATATGGAGGTGCTGGAACATGTCCAGAGAAGGGCCACGAGAACAATCAGAGAGCTGGAGCACCTCTCCTATGAGAACAGACTGAAGGAGTTGGGGCTGTTCAGTCTGGAGAAGAGAAGGCTCCGAGGTGACCTAATTGTGGCCTTCCAGTATCTGAAGGGGGCCTACAAGAAGGCTGGGGAGGGACTTCTCAGGATATCAGGGAGTGCTAGAACTAGGGGGAATGGAATGAAGCTGGAGGTGGGGAGATTCAGGCTGGATGTGAAGAGAGTTCTTCACCATGAGAGTGGTGAAGCCCTGGAATGGGTTATCCAGGGAGGTGGTTGAGGCCCCATCCCTGGAGGTGTTTAAGACCAGGCTGGATGAGGCTCTGGCCAGCCTGATCTAGTGTGGGGTGTCCCTGCCCATGGCGGGGGGGTTGGAACTAGATGATCCTTGTGGTCCCTTCCAACCCTGACTAATACTATGATACTATGCTACTATGATGATAGCGGGTATGAGGAGTTCAACACAGTAAGAAGTAGAAATCCTTAGCAAATGGAAAGGAGACTGATGTTTCAACTTTTACTCCCCAAATAAGAAAGAATGTAGAGTCCTCTGGGAAAATGACTAATGCAGAAGGAGCAAAAGACTCCCTTTCCTGGAATAACAAAAATACACATATATTTTAATTTCTGCTCTGGCTTTCATAATGCAACTACATGCTTTTGACTCTGTGATGCTGTCAGCAAAAATTAATTTTAAAAGTAGCACACATGAGTGACTTCAGCCTTTGCCTTAATTTGGTTTTTCACTAAGAGCCGAGATAAGACATAGCGACACCGAAGAAGGATGGACGTCTGTACACGATATTGTATGAGACGACAGTCCTAAATTAATCATGTTCTATCTGGAATTTGCAATTCTTTCTGAGATGCTCAAGACAATATAAAAAATTTAGTGGTAACAGTGAAAGTACGCAGGAGGTTGTGAGGCAGAAAGCTTCAGAGGGCACTTTAAATGTGAAAGATGCATTACAGTTTCTCACACATGAACAAGATAGCATGCCTTACTAAAACTATAATAAATAAGGAGTGTATTCTGCCAGATGCAGCTGTGAAGGGAGTGCTCTCCCAGTCAGATGTACTGAGTGTGATTGACAGCCCCTTAGCTTTGCTGTGATATGACTAAATATGAAAATGAACAGCCTTGGAACGGTGTTTGCATTAGGAACAGCACACCATTCTGTTACTCTCAGAAGCCCAGCAAATATATCAGAAGTTTGGGTATGCATACTGGAGGAGTCAATCTGTTCCTTAGTCACAATCTCACTTCTCATATTTGCTTTCCTGTTCCTCCTGTTTTTCCTTCCCCTCTCCCTCTCCCTCTCCCTCTCCCTCTCCCTCTCCCTCTCCCTCTCCCTCTCCCTCTCCCTCTCCCTCTCCCTCTCCCTCTCCCTCTCCCTCTCCCTCTCCCTCTCCCTCTCCCTCTCCCTCTCCCTCTCCCTCTCCCTCTCCCTCTCCCTCTCCCTCTCCCTCTCCCTCTCCCTCTCCCTCTCCCTTTCTTCATTGCAATGCCTCAGTTCTCTCTCCTGCTACAAACATCAGGTGAATGGAGATGGAAGTTTTCTTATTAGTGGTTCACTGCTGACCACTGTAACTTCAAAAAAATCGGTGCATGCCTGGCTGCAGCAGCAACAGGAGGGTGTGATAGATATACAGATTCCCATTGATAGGGTACAAGCCTGCAAAGCTCACTACTGCAACAGGGACCCTCTCCCTCCAGAAAGTAAAATGTGAAAGAAAAGCTTCCCTTAGGAAATCAATAACTGGTGAGTTGCCTTTGGTGTACAAACTTACCTGCCACAGTCAGTGGATTACGACCAGGGGCTGAAAGGTGCTCTGGGAGTTTCCACAGCAAAGGCACTTCAGGGTAGCCCCATAGTCACTCTGTTTCTCAGAGAAGAAAAGATTGTTACTGACTTGATCAAGATTAATGAACAAAAGGCTGAATAAATTCCTTCTTTCACATCTGAACACACTATTGATGGTTTAGAGCTGGGGCTTCTGCTGAGGGTCTGTATAGGCTTTTGACTGTCAGGAGGGACCCTTCTCTCACCACACTGGTGTCTTTACATTGGGGATGTAAGTACTGGAAGCATAGAAGAGTGGAAAATTACATAGCACAACATAGCACAGATAAACATAAGGTGAGTGGAGTGCTCACAGAGGCTGGATGGAGAGAGCTGGTGGTCTTTGTTGCCATGACATTGGAAATAATGGAGAGGCAAGGCAGAGGCCCACCATTTTTTCCATAGATACCACCTGCAACACTATTGACCAGAAGATTTAAACCAAAACCAAGAAATATCTGGTGCAACTCATAAAGGAACAACTGTTTGACCACCAGAAATGATGGTTTGACTGTGGTCCCACTGATGCACTTAGCACAATATTCAATAACGTCGTATAAATATTGCAGATTTACAGATTGCATCAGGTTGGGAGGTACCCTCAAAGGCCAACTTATCCAACCTTCCTGCAGTCAGTATCACATTATCACAGTATCACTAAGGTTGGAAGAGACCTCAAAGATCATGAAGTCCAACCTGTCACCACAGACCTCATGACTAGACCATGGCACCAAGTGCCACGTCCAATCTCCTTTTGAACACCTCCAGGGACGGTGACTCCACCACCTCCCTGGGCAGCCCATTCCAATGGCTAACAACTCTCTCTGTGAAGAACTTTCTCCTCACCTCCAGCCTAAACTTCCCTCCTAAACACCTTGAGACTGTGTCCTCGGTTCTGGTGCTGGTTGCTAGAGAAAAGAGACCAACCCCTTCCTGGCTACAACCACCTTTCAGGTAGCTGTAGAGAGCAATGAGGTCACCCCTGAGCCTCCTCTTCTCCAGGCTAAACAATCCCAGCTCCCTCAGCCAGGCTTGTGCTCAAGGCCTCTGCCCAGCCTCGTTGCCCTTCTCTGGACACGTTCAAGTGTCTCGATATCCTTCTTAAACTGAGGGGCCCAGAACTGGACACAGTACTCAAGGTGTGGCCTAACCAATGCAGAGTACAGGGGCACAATGACCTCCCTGCTCCTGGTGGCCACACTGTTCTTGATGCAGACCAGGATGCCGTTTGCCTTCTTTGCCACCTGGGCACACTGCTGGCTCATGTTTAGGCAGCTGTCAATCAGCACCCCCAGGTCCCTCTCTGTTTGGCAGCTCTCAGCCACTCTGACCCCAGCCTGTAGCTCTGCATGGGGTTGCTGTGGCCAAAGTGCAGCACCCGGCACTTGGACCTGTTGGTCCAGTTGGTCGAAGTCCCTCTGCAGAGCCCTTCCATCCTCTAACTGACCAACATCTGCTCCCAACTTGGTGTCATCTGCAAATTTCCTGATGACTGACTCAATCCCCTCATCCAGATCATCAATGAAGATATTAAAGAGGATGGGGCCCAGCACTGATCCCTGGGGGATGCCACTGGTGACCGGCCGCCAGCTGGATGTGGCACCATTCACCACCACTCTCTGGGCTCGGCCCTCCAGCCAGTACTTAACCCAGCACAGAGTGTTGTGGTCCAAGCCATGAGCTGACAGCTTAGCCAGCAGTTTGCTGTGGGGGATGGTGTCAAAGGCCTTGCTGAAGCCCAGGTAGACCACATCCACAGGCCTCCCCACGTCCACCAGACGGGTCACCTGATCATAGAAGGAGATCAGGTTGGAGAGGCAGGACCTGCCCTTCCTAAATCCATGTTGGATGGACCTGAGCCCTTGGCCATCCTTCAGGTGCACAGTTATTGCCGCCAGGATAATCTGCTCCATCACTTTACCTGGCACTGAGGTCATGCTGACTGGCCTGTAGTTTCCAGGTTCCTCCATCCACCCCTTCTTGTGGATGGGGACCACACTGGCCAGTTTCCAGTCATCTGGGACCTCTCCAGTGAGCCAGGACTGGAGGAAAATGATGGAGAGCATCTTGGCCAGCTCATCTGCCAGCAGTAGAGGCACCTCCAACAAGATCAGGCTGTCCACAACCACATCAAGTCTAATCTTGAATGTCTCCAGGGACAGTGCCGCAACCACAACCCTGGGCAGCCTGTTCCAGTATTTTGCCACTCTCATTGTAAAGAACTTCCTCCTTATGTCCGTGCTAAGTCTATCCTGTTCTGGTTTAAAACCATTGTCCCTTTTCTATTGCTACAAGGTCTTCTAATCATTCCTTCCCCCGCCTTCCTGTAGGTCCCCTTCAAATATTGAAATGTAGTTATAAGGTCTCCTCAGAGCCTTCTCTTCACCAAGGTCAACAGCCCAAAATCTTTCAGCCTTTCTTCATAGGAGTGGTGCTCAGCCCTCTGATCATCTCTGTGGCCCTCCTCTGGACCCACTCCAGCAGGTTGATGTACTTCTTGGGCTGGGGTCCCAAGAGATGGGCACAGTACATTGTTTCATTACAATTGACTCATAATTTCCCAAATTAAATTTATGCACAAAATTGAATTTAACTAATGGAATTCATCTAATTATAGAATATGTGAGGAATGTATGTTCCTCTAAAAAAGGTAATAATTTGTAGCAAAGATTGACAAAACTTCCAAAATGTCTCACTAGATAGATTTTCTTTGCAGTGTTTACAAAGTAACTAATAAATCATGAAAATTCTTTCAAAGTCTTTCTTTTCTCAAAGTATGCACACCATAAGTGTTGTAAAGATAATCTTGCCTACTAGTTTCTCACTGTCCCAAAAGGGAACAGTTTCTTTGAAAAATCAAACACATTCTTGACTTGTAAGCTGTTATTTCTGTCTCAATAGCTTTGACTCCCTTATATTTTTGTAAACTTTCATTTGGTTTGGAGTATATTAGTAGCACTTCACAAGTTTTTGGGTTGTGACAGACACAGCAGGTCCTGGTTTATCCAGTTCATAGAATCATAGAAACATAGAATGGTTTGGGTTGGAAGGGACCTACAAAGGTCAGCTAGTGCACACACACACACACACCCTGCAATAACCAGACACATCCTCCACTAAATCAGGTTGCTCAGAGCCTTGCCAAGCCTAACCTTGAATATCTCCAAGGATGGGGCCTCAACTACCTTCCTGGGCAACTTGTTCTAGTGTTCCACTATCCTCATGGTAAAGAACTTGTTCCTAACATCCAATCTAAACCTACTCTTCTCTAGTTTAAAACCATTTCCCCTTGTCCTATCACCACAGGTCTTTGTAAACAGTCTCTCTCCATCCTTCCTTCCTTCCTTCACCAATAGCCAAAATGTCTTTAAGTAAAGGTGAAAAAAATGTAAGCCTTTGAAACCTGAGCTCGAGTAGGGAAAAGAAACACCAAACAAATAAACACCAAATTTCTGCTACTTGCTACTGTATTGAACTGTGCAGAGTGGATAAGGAAGAAGCTGTTGTGTCATTAAAGGCATTGACCAGAGCTTTGCCTAGAATGTGAGAAGATGGTGTATTTAAATATGAAAGAGTCTGAAAACTTTATTTTCTCTCCCTTCCAAAGATTTCCAATAAACATAATTAATTGAGCCAATTCTCACCCATAAAGAGGATATCAAACAGCTCCAGTGACATGGATATCCAATCTTCCATCAAGAAATTCAGACTTTATCCTGTGGGTCCTTGCTTCACATAATGATCCTGCTTTCTCACCTATGCCTGACTAGAAGAAGAATGACACTGGAGGTGATTGTGTCATACTTGCATAAAAATATTGTTCCAGAGAAATTGCTGCAATACCCCTTCCCAGTCTGGTGTCTCAGAGAGACCTGCTCTTCTGCAGGTGCAATGCAGAGACATTAGCTCCCTCAAAGTGCCTTTCCCTCTTCACATACATTCCAACTTCTGTTTCATGCCCAGGACTTTCCCTCTTATTGCAATCCCCAAATCATACTGTTTTTTCTGCTTTATTTTTTAATGTTGCTCTGCTATTTCTGCTCTACTCATTCTTGCTTTCCCTTCCTGCTTTCATCAAATTGCACAATTTTGCCAACCCTGTCCCACTGCTTGTACTGTGCCACCCAATTTCTTCTTCCCTAGAAACACCTCCCACATTTTTACTTTCTGTTTATGGTCAGTTACTCTCAGCATCCCAGGTGTAGTGCTGCAGGCTTGGTACAATCTTCACCAAAGGAGTTTCTTCTTTTTTTGTTTTTCTTGTTTTCTTTGTTTTTTTTCCCATTTTTACTCCTAAACAAAATGTGTGGTCCCAGTTTTGCTGTCGCAGAACCACAGGCCAGACATCTGTTGCTGACCATTAGCAGTTCTGAGTTGAGTTGGCTCATAGGTATATCCTATATACAGAATACAGAATTAACCAGGTTGGAAAAGACCTTGGAGATCATCAAGTCCAACCTATCACCCAACACCATCTAGTCAACTAAACCATGGCACTAAGTGCCTCATCCAGTCTTATTTAAACACTTCCAGTGAACTCCTGGAGTAGCTGGCAGCTCGTGGCTTGGACAGATTCACTCTGAAATGGGTCAAGAACTGGCTGGAGGACCAGGCCCAGAGAGTGGTGGTGAATGGATGTAGTCTACCTGGACTTCAGCAAGGTCTTTGACACTGTCCCCCACAGCAAACTCCTGGCCAAGCTGTCACCCCATGGCTTGGACAGCAGCACTCTGTGCTGGGTTAGGAACTGGCTGGAGGGCCAAGCCCAGAGAGTGGTGGTGAATGGTGCCACATCCAGCTGGAAGCCAGGCACTAGTGGTGTCCCCCAGGGATCAGTTCTGGGCCCCATCCTGTTCAATATCTTTATTAATGGTCTAGATGAGGGGATTGAGTCCATCATCAGTAAATTTGCAGATGACACCAAGTTGGGAGCGGGTATTGATCTGTTAGAGGGTAGAAAGTCTCTCCAGAGGGACCTTGACATGAAAATAACATAGACATGGGTTTTTAAGTCACTTCCTGGTGTTTTACTGTAGACATGAAAAGTGTTTATTACAGTATAGATTAAAACATGGCAAGAGCTCTTTCATTGCTGCCCAGAAGTCTTTCCACCAGTCTGATTTTTAGCAGATAATATTTTAGTTTGAATCTGGCCTACAGAGTAAATGTTTTTTCTGAGAGCTAGAGCAAAAGTGGAATAGCCATGTGGACATAAGGATATATCCCAGACTGCTTCACCTGGGAACAGAGGTTTCTTGAGAAGAATATTCAACTGAAGTTGTTTGTAGAGCACATCAAATCATGCCTCGCTCTTGTGATGGCAATAGCAAACCCTTCTTGTGTCAGTTCCCATTAAGACAAAAGCAGCATAACCTTTCCCTTACTGTGAGTGGTACAGATGATAGAAACTGTACTTTTTAATTAGGAAATATCAAACATGCAGACATAACTCTGAGCAGGAGCTCTGCTCATGGTTGTTTCATTTAGGCTGCTGTCCTTCATTTCTATTTGCATATCCTCTCTAGCCTTGAGTTGGCTCTTTAAGCTGACCCTTTGAGTTGGCTATTTGAGTTGGTTCTTTCAGATGACAGGAACAAAAGCTTAAATTAAACCAAGGTTTTTTCCATTAAATAAAAGTGTAAGAGCTCAATTTTGTACCAAATACATCAAACTAACCTGATTGTAGGAGCTTAGGAGAAAAACAGGAACATGAAAAGGCAGATTTGCAGAGAGAGTTTTTGTCCTTTTTTTTTATGGTAACCTATTGATTAGGGCATGCATCCAGAGTGTGAGAGGTCTGGACAGCAGACCCTTCTCACATTAATATTTAATAGTCATATAAAAGGAAAGAGCATCTTAAGAGAAACTAAGAACCTGGTACCATTGCATATTCAAGACAGTCCCCACAGTAACAGGAGACTGATAGTCAAATATCACAGAGAAAAGTTAGTTGAAGATAGGGCTCCTATATCCTGGCATGTCCTAAATGTCAGGTTACTAAGTAAAGGAGGAAAATACATCTTCCCAAAGTTCAGCTTCTCTCCTCTCTTTTACCATCTTCTGTATATTTAAATTGTAGGATTGGTCTGCAGTTACATAACTTTACAATAAGGGCTTTTTCAAATTGGTAGCCTCTCCTATCTCCTCAAGGAGCAGACATTTAAGAAAACTTAGACAAACAGCAGAGTAAGGGGAACTCTTCAGGAAGCACTGCTTTACCTACAGCAAAGCAATACCCATGGGGAGATACATCTGCATTAGCAGGGAGGTTGGACTTGATCTCAGAGTTCTGTTCCAGCATCAATAATTCTGTGATTCTGTGATCTCGAGAGGTTCTGTCCAACCCCAATGGGGTTATGGGGTTCTTTGGGAAGTGGACTGGAAAGCATTCAAAAAATCAGGAATATGGAGGACAGGAGCCTACTCTTCCAAAAATATGTCCTTTTTTGTTGGAACAAAAGCTCAGAGGAGTGAACCCCTCTCTTTGGCTGGTTCAGCTTTGAACTTATGAATCTGTAGAAATTTGGATCCCTCAAATACTCCGTGTTCATGCCTGCTTGATTTTTAAGCACAAGAAATACAGCTGAAATTGGGCTAACAATGTGCCTGGAGCTCAGATTACAGAAATCTTTGCAGAGCTGGGCATGCTTACTCACCGTGCCTTTTAAGTAAGCCAGTATGTAATAGTGGTATCAACTGGCAGGACGTGGGGCACTGGAAACAACAAAGGCTGCAAGAAATAAAAAAATGCTTTTCTAATTGGCTGCAATAATGTTCAAATTTTCTAATAAATACCATTCACACACACCACAAATAAGCCTAGGTGAATGTTCCAATAGAAATATTTATTTGGAATACTGGACAGATTACATTTACAGAGTTGTATTGCACGGCAGGGAAATCACTCTGGATGGAGTGACAGGGTGATGGCCTTATAGCTGTCCAGTCCCTTTCACAGCAAAGCTCTTAGGCACGTGAGTATTGATCTCTGTGGAGCAGCTCAAGCTCAGTATTATGGATGTGTATTGCTGGACTGGGTTACAGAGCAGAGAAGAAACCAAGCCACCTTTAGGAAGATATTTATAGGAACCAGGTGGAGTGTGACAAGCCCAAGTCCAAGTGAAAGAGGAAGACCGATTGCTTGCTTCCTTGTCCTTAACATTATTCTCTTATATTACTGGCATGACTGTCAGAGAGCTTATTTTTCAAAGTTATTAACAGTTGCATTCTGCATCAGCATAAATGTGCTCTGTCAAGAGAAATAGACTCACAACAATTAATTCATTTTTTAATTAAGAGATTTTATACTATTTGGTACCCTAAGCCATGCAGCTGCTAGTGTTTACTGCATCCCTCTGTGTATGTGTGTTTGGCCCTTACTTCTGTCAAAACCTTCTCCTCTGAGTATTTCTTTTTTTTCCTGTCTGTGCAGGGATGCATGAGGGAACAAGATGAAACCTGACTAATATTGTTTGGTAATACAGTTGTTTGCAGTTTATTTGTTCTCTGGTGGATTTTATTATAGCTGCTGAATTTTTACTCATTATTTTAATGGTGGTTATTTTGCAGATTTCTTTCACCCTGTATATTTTATTGAAACCTTATTCACAATACCACAGTGATTTGAATATGCTCTTCATGTTGCAAAATTTAATTAGATACTAACTAAGTAAGTGGTCCATTAAAATATTATTCAGACTGTTCAGGGAAATATTTTGGTAAACATTTTCTTTGGAACTTGGCTTTTTTGTATGGGAAATGGAAAAAGACAAATGAATGCTGCTGTTTATTTTGTCTCTCAGCATGCAAAGGGTGAGATAGTGTGCATCTGAATTACATCTCCATTTGCAGCTGGGGAAAGGACCTTGCCATTAGAGGAATCATAGCATCCATTTATTATGCAGTTCAGGTCTAGATTGGCTATACTGTAGTCCATCAAAAAGTATGTTAGGGGAAAGATGCTCATAATGTAGCAGGGAGCTCCACTGTTTGAATGATGATGATGATGCACTGCAGTTGCTGAAGCCATATAATACACATTGCTGGAAAACATCCTGAAAAAGATTCAAGCTGGAAATAAAGATATACATTGTGTGTATTTAAGTATAGCTCCATTCACTAACAAGAGAGGCTTTAATTATACATGAGTTTTCACAAACAAGTTAGTTCAGAGAGTGTTCAATTCACAAAGGTCTCTTTCTCTGTACTCTGGGCTCTCCGTTCTAAGCAGTTTTGCAGCTACTGAAACAGCTGCACAATTTTTGATTTGGTCATGGATACTTTTAATGTGCACATAAAACGACGAGGAGAGGGAGGGAACATCTCTCTGCCAGATTCATGTAGAAGAGTGAGCCAGCTTGGTATCTGAAGAACACAGAAAGGATCTGTGCTGACCTCATGGAGCTGTAAATTGGACCTCCTTAAATCATATGCACAGCTTTGATGGCAAGCAGTTTGCCAAGTGACAGCACATCCTTTGTTGGTGAGAGAGAGGGAGACTTAAGTACAGGGGTGAGCAGGAAGAGAAAAGGTCAGCTCTTAGAAGGAAAGGACAGCATGTGAAGTAAAGGGACTAGAAGAAATGTCAGAAATTCAAGGGACGGCCATTTCTCCCTCTATAATGAAACCTTTTTAGCTAGAGTCCTCTGGTCAGAGGCTGTTGCTCAACTGCCAGATAAACTACTTTGTTTAGTACTACAAGGCTTCTTTTTGTGTTCAAGAATTCCCTGGTGTGAAGCATCAGCTGCTGTCTGCTGAGGTGTGGCCATAGGGAAATGTAGTCAACATTTCAGTTGTGCTGTTCATGCAGAGAGAGCATGGAAACATTTATATCCAGGAAGCATATTTAAACCAATGAATCATAGAATCATAGAATCAATAAGGTTGGAAAAGACCTCAAAGATTATCAAGTCCAACCTGTCACCACAGACCTCATGACTACTAAACAATGGCACCAAGTGCCACATCCATCCCCTCTTGAACAACTCCAGGGATGGTGACTCCACTACCTCCCTGGGCAGCACATTCCAATGGCTAACAACTCTCTCTGTGAAGAACTTTCTCCTCACCTCCAGCCTAAACTTCCCCTGGCATAGCTTGAGACTGTGTCCTCTTGTTCTGGTGCTGGTTGCCTGGGAGAAGAGACTAACCTCCTCCTGGCTACAACCTCCCTTATGGTAGTTGCAGAGAGCAATAAGGTCTCTGAGCCTCCTCTTCTCTAGGCTGAACAATCCCAGCTCCCTCAGCCTCTCCTCATAGGGCTTGTGCTCAAGACCTCTCACCAGCCTTGTTGCCCTTCTCTGGACATGTTCAAGAGTCTCAATGTCCTTCTTAAATTGAGGAGCCCAGAACTGGACACAGGACTCAAGGTGTGGCCTAACCAATGCAGAGTACAGGGGCACAATGACCTCCCTGCTCCTGCTGGCCACACTATTCTTGATACAGTCCAGGAGGCCATTGGTCTTCTTAGCTACCTTGGCACACTGATGGCTCCTGTTCAACTGGCTGTCAATCAGTACCCCTAGGTCACTTTCTGCATGGCTGCTATCCAGCCATTCCAACCCCAGCCTGTAGCTCTGCATGGGGTTGTTGTGGCTAAAATGCAACACCCAACACTTGGACTTGTTGAATGCCATCATGTTGGATTCTGCCCATCTGTCCATCCTGTCAAGCTCCCTCTGGAGACCCCTTCCACTCTCTAACAGATCAACACCTGCTCCCAACTTGGTGTCATCTGCAAACTTGCTGATGACTGACTCAATCCCCTTATCCAGATCATCAATAAAGATACTGAACAGGATGGGGCCCAGCACTGATCCCTGGGGGACACCACTAGTGATTGGCTGCCAGCTGGTTGTGGCACCATTCACCACCATTCTCTGGGCCCCCAAGATGATCTGCTCCATAATTTTTCCTGGCACTGAGGTCAGGCTGACAGGCTTGTAGTTTGAGGTTCCTCCATCCAGCCCTTCTTGTGGATGGGGACCACATTGGCCAGTTTCCAGTCATCCAGGACCTCTCCAGTAATCCAGGACTGTTGGTAAATGATGGACAGTGGCTTGGCCGGCTTGTCTGCCAGCTCTCTCAGCACCCTAGGATGGATCCCATATACTCCCATGGACTTGTGGGGATCCAAGTGGCTCAGCAAGTCCCTAACTACTTCCTCATGAATTTCAGGGGTACTAGACTGCTCCCTGACCCCATCTACCAGTTCAGGAGGACAGTTATCCTGAAGTCCTCCTGCCTTACTGTTGAAAATGTAGGCAATGGATATGCCTGGATAAAGGGAATGCCATGGATAAAGGGAAAATTGAAGTAGGAGGAGAATACCTCCAAACTGGAAGTCCTCTGCCAGCATCTAGTTCCAACCCCTTTGCCATGGGCAGGGGCACATCTCACTAGACCAGGTAGCTCAAAGCCTCATCCAGCCTGATTTTAAATGCTTCCAGGGATGAGGTGTCCACAGCTTCCCTGGGCAACCTGTTCCAGTATTTTCCCACCCTCAGAGTAGAGAACTTCTTCCTAATGTCTAATATAAATCTACCTTGCTCTAGTTTAAAACCATTGCCCCTAGGTCTTTGTAAAGCACGTGTGATGCTGCGGGTGATGCCTGACATGCCTGCATATGCTTCATCAATAGCTCAGACACAGCTATCAGATATCCCTTCCACAGCTCAGACACAACTATCAGATATCCCTTCCTTTCTTCTCCTTTCTGCTTCCCTCTTCCTCACTGCCTGGCACGGTTCCCCATCGAAGATAATGTATCTGGTGTTTCTGGTTCTAGTGCAGCAGAAAGAAGTTATTCTGCCAAACTTGCTTGTTACTCAGCTGTATAACAAAAGTGCCTTCTTCCTTTGACGTATGGGTCAGGTCAACGAGGTTTCAGGAAAGGCGGTGAAGATAGGTTCAAATGAGAATTCAAGGATCTTTCAGTCACAACTGGGCTCCTTCAGTAAGTAATTTGGTCAAGTGCATTTCTGGGGAAAAAAAATCCTAGTGTGATACTGCTTGTAAATATTCCTTTACACTTCACCACAAAATGGTGATTGAGCCCTAATGACATATTTTCATGGAAGTCTAAATGAGACAATTCCTAACACAGGTTGGCACAAGACTCTTCTGCATAAGGAACTGCTACACAAATTAGGTATGCTCCTATGGAGTCACCTGGTTCATCATACCTGAGTAACATGGGATCCTATCATAACATGTAATTCCAGCAAGGTCACCATGTCTTTATAGTGGCTTCTCAGAAGTAATTTCAGTGCTTCTACTCTGTCAGTGATTTCTGTTAAATTCTCTTCCACTATTTCTTGTGAGGTATCAAACTACTGTAGGAACGTTGAAACCAAGGGATTGATCTGGGTACTAATAGAAAATGTAGGTCTTTGTATTAAAACTTACACCGAGTTATAGGAAAGGTCTTAGAGGGAAGACACACAAATCCATTTGCCAAGTTGCTATGCTACATAGGCCTTTTCTTCTAATGACTTTTAATATCAGAAGGTAGAGACATGGAAAACTTTTCCTGAAACGAATAGGTCAGTAGTTTTCTGTGAAGTCATGAAAGATTGTGATGTTGGCATGCAGCCATTTTAGGTTATGGAATATATGAACAGGCTTTGCAAGGTCTTAGTAGTGATGCTGTCTGTGTATAGACTTTAACATACTGCCACTTAGTGATGGCAAGGCAGTATGGCAAGAGAAGCTGCACTTGGCTTCCATGAAGAAGTAGACATCTGCCATAAATCACCTCATTTATTTTCACGCTATCAAGTGTGCTGGGGATGTCGGGAGTTTGGTTTTGACTGGATTGAGTTTGGATTTTACACAAATAGTTTGATAATCCTTTGTTTCCAGTCATCAGAGGTTATAAGGCTTGACTGGTTGAAGCCAATGTGCCTCTTAAATGAAAGGCTTTTTCTCGTACTTTTACAAATTGCCTCCATTGTTGGAGAACTCTCTCTCATGCTTTACCTGCAGACCAGCTTGTAGAAATAGGACAGAAGAACTGAATTCATAAACTTTATCTTGATCATACCTAATTCTCAAGCTACATTTCCTGTTTGAGTGTTCCAACAGAATAAATATTCCTTGTAGGAAACACTGCAACTGATGTAAGACTTCCTATTTTTGTTTTTGTCCTTAGCAAGCGATTGAATTACTCATTTTGGTTTAGTCACCCAAACCCCTTACTGTAGGTTTTGTTTATGTTCTGAAAATTTAAGTCTGTTAAGGACTTCCTGATATTTCCATCCAGTTCAGTGTTACCAGGAGTGACTGAGTAGCACATGTTGTCTACATCATGAATTTGAACCACACCTCAAAACTGTTCCTTTGGGGATTTACCCCTTTTGCTTTCTCTTTCTCTTTCTCTTTCTCTTTCTCTTTCTCTTTCTCTTTCTCTTTCTTTCTTTCTCTTTCTCTTTCTCTTTCTCTTTCTCTTTCTCTTTCTCTTTCTCTTTCTCTTTCTCTTTCTATTTTTCTCTTTTTTCTTTCTCTTATTCTTTCTCTCTTTCTCTTTTTTCTTCTCTTTCTTTTTTTTCTTTTTCTCTTTTTCTTTTTCTTTTTCTTCTTTATTTTCCTTTTTCTTTTTCTTTTTATTTTTATTTTTCTCTTTTTATTTCTTTTTCTTTTCCTTTTCCTTTTTTTTTCTTTTCCTTTTCCTTTTTCTTTTTCTTTCTCTTTTTCTTTTTCTTTTTCTTTCTCTTTTTCTTGTTCTTTCTCTTTTTCTTTTCCTTTTTCTTTTTCTTTTTTTTTTTTTCATGTGGGAAACCTCTCTTGCTGCTCTAATCAACAGAAGAAACTCATGTACATTTATTGTGAGTGAAATTTCTTTTATGACATGGTTGAAGCTCAGCTCTTCTTAATTCCAGAATTCATCCTGATATGCTGGTAGAAGGCAGTCTCACTCTGTTTTGGCCCCTGCTTTGATTTCTTAATTATTTTTTTCTAAATATGATCTTAGATCTTGTTTTAGCTCTTCTTATGATAGAAAAATTGTATCACTTAGAAGCAAATCAATTTGGAAGGAGATTCCTGCTACTTCTGCAAGTTACATCTATGTTGTCTTGCTAGTGAACAAAATTAAATGGGTATCAAGGTTTTAGGCAATTTCTTTTTAGGTCTTTGATTACTTTTAGAAGCAACAGTAGTTCAAAGATCTGTTCTCCTAGTGATTGCTTTGTACTTTCCCACCACTTGCAGCAATAACTGCAAAAGCAAGTGGAGGGATGTGAGGCTTTAACCCATATTTTATGGGTCACAAATGGGCTCTAAAACCACTGCAGTCTTACAATTTCATCTAGAGATAATTATTAGATAATGCCAGTAGTAAATTATTTGCTGCTCATATACTTCCTAATATTCACTCCCCACAGGTAATTATTCCACCATTTTAAAGAGAAAGTACATTTTAAACTATTTGCTAGTACTTTTAGGAACTGTGCAGACAATGAGCAAAGTATTGCCCCTGCACTGCTCACTCAAAATAGCTACATCATTGCATGTGCAGGGCTTGAATCAGGTATGGCACTGTCACTCCAGACCAAAGACCAATATTCCTGGAGTTCCTGACCTGCCTGGAGTTACTTCCTCATCCCTGATGGATTTTGGCAGAGTTCTCTGCATTCACACAGGTGGAAGAGGCCAGAACCTGCTTTTTGTTTGTTTGGTTTTGTTATGTTGTTGTTTGGTTAGGCTTGCAGTTTTTGTTGGTTTGGTTTTTTGGTTTGGTTTTGTTTATTTGGGGTTTTCTGTGGGGGGTTTGGGTTGGGTTTTCTTTGTTGTTGTGGTTTTGGTTTGGTTTGGGATTGGTTTTGAGGTTTTTATATCATGTTCTAAATGCACCTATATGTTTCCATTAAATGCATGGGAAGACTTTTGTTTTCAGAAAACCTGTTTCAGTGCAGGTGTCTAGAGTCCTTCTCACTATGGTAAGAATTCATATGACTTTTCCATCTTAAAGTAGAACTCAAAGGCTGAAAGAGAAGCCATGAAACTATTTTGACAGGGCAGCCATAAAGGGTTTAAATTTCCCGCTTCCAGAGTAATAGTGCAAAAATCAGAAGGATTATCCATTTCATGGTTTTTGGAAACCTAACTTGCTTGGTAATGACTGGCATTAATTATTTTGGTGCAGAAAAATCAACCATAGCATTGGCAATAACGTGCATTAAGAGTACACTATATTTCTATTCAAATTCACATTCTCTTTGCTTCTCCATTGCAGAGACCTCAAATGCATCTTCTTGGTTTTAAGTTGTACTTGCTTCAGGCCACCTACATTCTTTCCACATTCCCATAGACCTGACTGCCTCCCACTAAACAGTTTTTTGACAATCAAGTAATTGTAATGCTAAATTTAATGGTAAATCAATTTAGTCCAAAACGGGCTTTACCTCCAAGAAACCAATGTTGGATACAAATATGCCACTAGCAATCTCACCACTAATGTGTTGTGCCGAAATTGCCATGTGAAGTTGGTTTTGCCACTGACAATCACTCACAACTAATCACAAAAATGCCAGGGTATCCTTAACAGAAGCATTCAGTACCTCTGTGAATGAAGGTCTTCTGCAGAAGTGACTATTTTAGGCTGTGCCTTTAAGAAAGGGACAGTTGCTGGAACACTCTGGCTGAATGTAATGAAAACAAAGATAAAGTCTAAATGAATTTCATTGGTAGATTGGTAGAATGCAACTTTAAGTTTTAGTTCAGTTGGAATCTTTCTCAGTTCTGTTCTGTTCGGCCTGTCTGCTTCTGTCTCTCTCTGAGCAACTAGCCGGAGATGACCTTGAATAACAGGTAAGCAAAAAACTAACCCTTGCATGCGCATTGAGCCTAAAAGAAGTTCATCCTTAATAATTACCTTTTTCTCTCTCTCTAACCCTTTTGGGAAAAAAGGGAGGTAGGGGGAGAGAGGGGGGTACAGGGGGGGGACCCTCCTCTGGCTGGAGGAGGGAGTTTTGTTCTGTATTAATTTCTTTGCTGTGTATTTCTGTATATATTGTAAATATTGTATATTGTGTACATATACACCGCATTTCATCCTGCTTGTAAATATAGCTTTAATTCATTTTGCTCCTCCGACTGAGTCAGCCGTGGTTTCTTTCTTTGTGGGGGAGGGAGAACTGAACCTTCTCTCACTACCACAGTGATACAGCGTCTTATCACTTTTAGTAAAGACATCTGCACTCCACTTCTAGGCAATTTTAATTATTTTTGCAAATACATCTACTAGGTGATGCCTCACATGCTTTTTGTAGTGGGATCTGGAACCTCTCCAAATCAAAAAAATCCTTTGAAAAAGTCTCTTACATAGTGTAAAACCTCAAAAGGAGAAAAACTAGCAACCAAACAAACCAAAACCTAACAAACCAACAAAGAAGAAAAAAAGAAAACCCAACAAGAAAACCCAAACAAACAAAAAACTAACAAAGCATAATCATTATAATAATAATAACAATAATAATAATAACAATAAAGAGGCACTCACTACTGGCAATAGTTGTTGAGTTGCACCAATAGAACTATACTCTGTCTTCAAAAGTGGGACTTAGAGATTTCCCCTATAATGAAACCACATAAATAGTTCCCTGTTCAGTGTGCTGGGAGTGCATTTTTCATGACTGGAAACTTGAAATAGAGTAAATAAGTACCAAATCCAAGAGAGCTGTGTATCAGTATCATCTTTTTTGGTTTGAATTTCCCCTTTTTCACAGGACTCAGGGCTCAAGTAGATGTCCCTTTCTAAGACTGCAGGGACAGATAGAAGGGACTTGTCAGAGATTTGCACAGAAGCTCAAAAGGCACACTGGAATGGTATCTGTGTTAGCTAATGCTATCAGAATCTTTCATAAGTACTTAAGTCATTCCAATTTTTTTAAAGGACTTGTCATTGTCTCTCAAGTAGATAAAAGCTTCATTACATTTCAGACTACTGATGCTGACTTCTTCATGAGTGGGGTGATGTTAAACACCACTAAAAATTGATAAAGAATCAAATCACTGCCTAATTTACAAAATAACAGTCAAGTGACAACACATTAAAAGGCTGATCAGCCTACAAAATTATTGCAGTGTGCTTATTTTTTGGGTTTTGGTTTTCTTTTTTAGATCATTTTTACTCTTTGAAATGTCAAATGCAGTGATCCATCTGAGCTGCAAATGGCGAGGAACATGCACAGGAATGTCATTCTCTTGGAGAAGAGCTGAAAGCAGTTGCACATGGATTCATTTCATAACTGATACCTATTCTACATAAAATTCATGAAGAACAATGAAACCAGCCAGCCTCCATCCTGCTACTTAAGCAGTTTAACTTTTGAGAAGGATGCTTGCCTTTTCAGCTAATGTGCCATGCAGGCATGCATGAAAGCCAGGGACATTGTACCCACCTCTGTTGTTACTGAAACTCATTGAACCTACAGTCCCTCATCACACATTTCTGAGAGAACTCTGAAGTCATGTATGGTGATAGTTTTAAAGCAAGTGCTTAAAGCTCATCTCTTCAAGTCATACTCAGGTTTCACAAAAGAGCTGAGCTTCTGCAATTAGGCTTCTCTATCAAAGGAGCATACATGGTCACCCATTTGGTGTACAGAGGCAGCTAGGACACTAATGACTTTTGGGTACATGCAGCCCAGTTTATGGTCTCTTTAGATACTATTTACTTCTTCTGCATTGCAATGGCGTTCTGTGAGTTTTCACTGGGTTTGCAATTTCTTGGAATGAATTTCTTGAATGACCCTGGCTGCTACTAGTTTTAGTGCAGAGGCTCTTGCTGTACAGTATTAATTAGCTGAGCATGTTGGTCCTAAGCAGTCCTGAGTAGTGCATGGTACTAAATTTATACTGGAGTATGAATGTGGAAGAGTGTGGAACATCTGGAGAAGGCTGTGAAAATGTTTCTCTCTGTCACTGCAAATTCTGAGTGCCAAGAAGGAAAATATTTGGTTTATTTATGAATAATTTGATTATTTTAAAAAATACTTCCCTGTTGCCTTGGTCAAAAGTGATAAACTCACACTTGACACAGCCTATATGCTGGTTTTGGCTAAGAATGAGTTAATTTTCTTCATAGTAGATAGCATGGGGCTGTGTATTGAATTTGCTCTGAAAACAGTCTCGATAATTCAGAGATGTTGTAGCTATTGATAAGCAATACTTACACAGTCAAAGCCTTTTGTGCTTCACACATCACCCCACCAGCAAGTAGGCTGGAAAGGAGAAGAGGCACAAGGCGTTGGGAGGGGACACAGATGGCCAGGTGACCCCAACTGTCGAAAGGGATATTCCATAGCATATGAAGTCATGTTAAAAAATAAAAAGTTGGGGGAAGAAGCAGCAAGGTGGGGGGGATGTTCACAGTAATGGCATTTGTCTTCAAAAGCAACTGTTACATGTGACAGAGCCCTGCTATCCTGGAGATGGCTGAACACCTACCTGCTGATGGGAAGTGTTTAATGAATTGCTTGTTTTGCTTCACTTGTGCATGTGGCTTTTGCATTGCCTATTAAGCTGTCTTTATTTCACTTTAACCCTTCTGATTCTCTCCTCTACTCTGCCATGAGGGAGTGAATGAGCAGCTGTGTGGTGCTCAGTTGCTGGTTGGGATTAAACCACTTCAGCCTGGTGTGTGGTGAATATTATATATATGACTTCATCTAAATTGTAAGAGTGGGGTGGCAATTATTTTCCACAGTTGAATGTCTTGGTGCACTGTGGTTTCATTGAATAAAGTGGTGTAGAAATAATTCATGACAATGTCAACTATTTTATTTAATGGAAAGCCAGATCCTTTTTATCTCTGGTATTTCATTTAAACAGCTTGCTATTATAGATCATTTAGCGAATTTTAAAATGATGTCATACAAAATGCAACTTGTTTCTTTCAAACTAATCTGAAGAGCTACATTTCTGAGCAGTCACACAGAGAACAGGTAGGGAATTCATTTTAAGAAAAAGTTACTAAAACTCAGGCGTGCAAGACTAGAATGATGTATTCAGAATGAGCGATACAGAATTCCGCCTTGTCAGATCTGAAAATGGGCATCTGCCATCACTAAAACTTGTTATTCACACAGAATCACAGAATCACCAAGCTTGGAAGAGACCTCAAAGATCATCAAGTCCAACCTGTCACCCAACACCTCATGACTACCAAACCATGGCACCAAGTCCCATGTCCAATCCCCTCTTGAACACCTCCAGGGATGGTGACTCCACCAGCAACTTGGGCAGCTCATTCCAATGGTGAATGACTCTCTCAGTGAAGAACTTTCTCCTCACCTCAAGCCTAAACTTCCCATGGTGCAGCTTGAGACTGTGTCCTCTTGTTCTGGTGTTGGTTGCTAAACATGGTTAGTAAATTGAATGCTTGTGGTATTGTCAATGCTAGACAGAAATCTTACATTTAGACTTGTAGCAGCAAAGAACTCAAGAATCTGTTTAAATCTTGTTGAAATCAATAGAGGCTAAAACCCATGTATATGCTCACATACTTTCTCGAGTGTGTATGGACGTGAATGTATGCCTTTGTGAATGTGGGTATCAATGTGAATGTCATTTCAATTATTTTTTCAAGAGTTGCAATTACATTATAAAACAACAGACTTAGTGGATGTGTAGTTTTGGTCCCAATGTGCAATCATCAATAATAGTTTACCAGAAGCAATTGTCTCAAGAGACTGTAAAGTGAAATATTTTTGGCGGCATCTCCAAAGAAAGCTCTGTAATTAGCAACCATTAAATCAAGTGTCTAAAATAAAAGATTCATTAGCACTAGGTTTAAATAAAACAACAAAAAGTAAAAAGCACCAACAATTTTCTTTCTAAATTCAAGGTTTAAATTGATAACTGTTTTGCACTCAATTTTGAGCTGCTGTCTTTTCCTCTCTTTCTAGCTAAGGGTGTGCAGCACAAGCCCTAGGAGGAGAGCCTGAGAGAGCTGGGGTTGCTTAGCCTGGAGAAGAGGAAGCTCAGGGGAGACCTTACTGCTGTCTACAACTACCTGAAGGAAGGTTATAGCCAGGTGGGGGTTTGTCTCTTCTCCCAGGCAACTAGCACCAGAACAAGAGGACACAGTCTCAAGCTGCACCAGGGGAGGTTTAGGCTGGATGTTAGAAAGAAGGTTTTCATAGAAAGAGTGATTTGCCATTGAAATGGGCTGTCCAGGGAGGGGTGGAGTCACCATCACTGGAGGTGTTTAGGTGGGGGCTGGATGGGGTGCTTGGTGCCATGGTTTAGTTCATTAGATAGTGTTGGGTGATAGGTTGGACTTGATGATCTCAAAGGTCTTTTCCAATCTGATTAATCCTATCCTGTGCTGGGGTTGCTTAGCCTGGAGAGAAGGAGATTCAGGCGAGACCTTATCACTCTCTACAACTACCTGAAGGGAGGTTGTAGACAGATGGATGATGGTCTCTTCTCCCAGGCAGCCAGTACCAGAACAAGAGGACACAGTCTCAGGATGTGCCAGGGGAGGTTTAGGTTGGATGTTAGGAAGAAATTCTTCACAGAAAGAGTGATTGCCCATTGGAATGGGCTGCCTGGGGAGGTGGTGGAGTCACCCTCATTGGTGGTTTTCAGGAAGAGACTTGATGGGGTGCTTGGTGCCATGGGTTAGTTGTTTAGGCGGGTTGGATTGGTTGAGGGGTTGGACACGATGATCTTGAAGGTCTCTTCCAACCTGGTTTATCCTATCCTATCCTATCCTATCCTATCCTATCCTATCCTATCCTATCCTATCCTATCCTATCCTATCCTATCCTATCCTACCCTAGAGTGTTTGTACTTTCCTGCACTAATAAATACTCACATTGTTTTGTTCTGCCAACTCCTGATACCAATCCAATCATGGATTGGATAGCTGTTTTTCAGTGAGATCTGTTACATAAACAGGCAGAAGCATGTGGTGGGGGTTGTTTTGGGTTTTATTTTTATTTTTGGGGGAGGGTGTTTGGTTTTTTGGTTTGTTTTGGGTTGGGGAGGTTGGGGGTTTTTTTTGTGGTTTTGGGGTTGGTGGGTGTGGGTTTTTTTTTGGGGGGGGGGGGGGTGTTTGGGGAGGTGTTGAGGTTTTGTTTGTTCTTTTTCCCCCCTAATGCTCCTCATGAGTGGAGACACTGGAACGAAACACACTGTACCAGTTGCTACACAACAGCATTTAAGATACGGCATGATGTCTCTGGCTTGAATACACATCCACTGTGTATGTGACAGGTATCTGTGTTTCAAAGTGGTTAAAACATGGCACTGAAAAACTGTGTTCTGTATATTTCATAACTCACAAAAACTTCTCCCTTTCACATATTGAATGGATGCAGTCTTCCTTGCAAGCTCGGCCCATGCAGACCCATGCCAAATCCATGTCTCACCTGTCCTAACTGTTACATCCTTGCTTTCAGAAGTTTCTATGAAGTGCAACTCTTCGGTTTCCAATCTACTCATTGCTGGCTCTAAACTGATCCTGCATCACAATGTGACCTGGTATACACTCAAGTGCCATGCAGAAACCCAACTGTCACCATAGCACAGAACAACCTTGGAGGTACTTTTGCTCTGTCAGAAGAGCAACACAAGTGTTATAAAATAAAATATATTTTCCATAAAATCACAAGAGTGTCTAAAATAACTTTGCTACTACACCTCTATTCTTTATTGTTCCACCTTAGCTGTTCTGCAGAAGAAACCTCAAACTGAATAGCCTACAGTAATCCTGTTTGGTTATTCAATCATAGAATCAGTAAAGCTGGAAAAGACCTCAAAGATCATCAAGTACAACTTGTCACCCAAGAGCTCGTGACTACTAAACTGTGGCACTAGGTGCCATGTCCATTCCCATCTTGAACACCTCCTGTCTGTTTGCTGTCTCCGTGCGCGGCAAAGATGGCGGTGCTGAGCAAGTCCATCCCCCACAGCTGTTATGAGATCGGGCACACTTGGCACCCCCATTGCTCCATGGCCATCCTGCACATCACTCAGGGAGCACTGTCCGAGTCCCTCCGCATCTATGGCACCCTCTACCTGACTGCAGCTGTTCTCAGGAAAAGAAAATTTCTATGATTGGATGGTGACTCCACCACCTCCCTATTGTTACAATTCTTTTTCCTGCACTTGTTCTTACAGAGATTTTTCATGCTAAAGCAAAGCATCAATCATTAATAATTTTTTTTAATGTCCATGAATTAATGTTGTGGCCAGGAGGGACAATGGAATCCTGGCCTGCATCAGGAACAGTGTGGCCAGCAGGAGCAGGGAGGTCATTCTGCCCCTGTACACTGAACTGGTTAGGCCACACCTTGAGTACTGTGTCCAGTTCTGGGCCCCTCAGTTTAGGAAGGATGTTGACTTGCTGCAGCGTGTCCAGAGAAGAGCAACAAAGTTGGTGAGGGGGTTGGAACACAAGCCCTATGAGGAGAGGCTGAGGGAGCTGCGGCTGCTTAGCCTGGAGAAAAGGAGACTCAGGGGTGACCTTATTGCTCTCTACAACTACCTGAAGGGAGGTTGTAGACAGGCAAAGGTTGGTCTCTTCTCCCAGGCAACCAGCACCAGAAAAAGAGGACACAGTCTCAAGCTGTGCCAGGGGATGTTTAGGCTGGAGGTTAGGAGGAAGTTCTACACAGAGAGTGATTGCCCATTGGAATGGGCTGCCTGAGGAGGTGGTAGTCACCATCACTGGAGGTGTTCAGGAGGAGACTTGATAGGGTGCTTGGTGCCATGGGTTAGTTGATTAGGTGGTGTTGGATGATAGGTTGGACTTGGTGATCTCAAAGGTCTCTTCCAACCTGGTTTATTCTATTCTATTCTATTCTATTCTATTCTATTCTATTCTATTCTATTCTACTCTAATATTTTAAAAATAACTACATCAGTTATAACTTTAAGTAGTCCAGCTTCTGTCTACATCTTTATACATATTTTCCCTTTGTAAATATAACAACTCCAAATAAATTAACCAAGAGTTGATTAGATGATGTTGGATGATGGGTTGGACACGATGATATCAAAGGTCTCTTCCAACTTGTTCTATTCTATTCTATTCTATTCTATTCTATTCTATTCTATTCTATTCTATTCTATTCTATTCTATTCTATTCTATTCTTCCTGTTCTAAGTGCTGAGACAATTTCACACTGTTGAATTAAATCCATAGATGTGTAATACTGTCTCTGAGGTGGTATTAGCTATTGGCTTTAATAAATTTCATGTCTAGGTATATGGCAAAAAAGTGTGCTTGCATATACATACACAGATTATTTTTGCTTTTACTTTGCTTAAGCAGGCCTTAATTTTGAAAGAATCAGGCTGTCATGCATTTCAATATTTAAATAAAAAGCTTGTCTGTTTTCCAGAGTGCAGGAATGTCATTGTTTTTTGTAAATCCTCCCAACTGTGAAATTAGAAGCATTGACTCTTCAACAGAAGAATTAAGACTTAACTTTTGCATATGAGGATATGCTAGTGAGTGTATCATTTTTAAATTAGGAAATGGGCATAGCATGTAGTAGATGTCAGCAACTGGCAGACTCAGATGTCAGCCTGCTTGAACGCTTTAATTTCCCTTGTCTTGAGCCTGTTGGACAATTTTGTCTCCTACCTGTTCTTTTCAATAGCAGAATGAAAACTCAGAACTTAATAGGGGAATTAAAAAGGAAGCAAGGGACTAGATTTGTCATTTGCCTTTACAAAATCTGAAGTACAGTGTTTTGGTCTGTGAATTTCCATGGCACCGTTTCATTATTCTTAGCCATGTCCATATTTAGTAGTTGACTTACAACCTCTGTTCCCTCATCATTAGCAAGCAATCAAGTTAAAGCAGTGATTGTCACGTATTTTGAATGCACAGATCATTATGAGATGCCTTTTCTTGCAATGACTGCCCCAACCAAACTTGTTTCCTTCTTGCAACTCTAAATCATGTCAGGAACAGTGAAGGTGCAAAATCTTTAATGCTTTGGGAACTAGAAGTTAGATATTTTCTGAAATGATGGAAACGGAGAAGGGACTCGGACTAAAGATTGCTCGTAGCTCAGTTTAAAGTCAATCAACCATGTAACACAGTTCTATTGGAAACTAAGCTTCATTAGTTCTGGTGCTCATGGTACCACTTGTTTTTAATTAAATTACTAAATGAGAAATTACGTGCAGAGACTGCACTGGTACTGTAATTGCTTTCAGTGATGAAATTCAAATTTCAAGCCGGGAGCTTCTGTAATACAAATGGATCCTTTATCTAGCCCTAATGTAGAGCTGCAGGTTGTTAAAAACAAGGTAATAGCTTTATTCACCATAAACGGGCTGTTCTAACATGACCTGTGGCCTTTTCAAATAAGCATGCATTTAAACATACACTTACACCAATGCATGACTTCTACAGAAACTAGAGCTAAAATGGTGCAACAACAGCTGTCAGTCTTCTTGTTATAACGAAAGTATATAGGACAAAAGTATCCATTTGAAGAGATTCAAAGTTTCCAAAAGTAGTAAAGAGTGGTGTGAACCAACCTATCCCCACCTCTGTATTAATACTAGCTGTAGAACTACCAGATGTAGTTTCTGCACCATGTACAGCAATTTAAGGTTCAGTTACAGTGCAGCATTTAGCAAAAGAATTGCAGGAAAGAGATGCATGCTGACCTTTTAAGTCCTCAGTGCAGAACAGGCAGAGAGGCAGGTTACCCCTAAATTCCAGGCTCAGGAGCTGAAAACCTTGTGTGCAAGAGTGAGGCATGAGTATTGATGTTCACTTAACAGAGAGACACAGAAAGCCTTGAATCTGTGCTGTGTTCAGCAATGGCTAAAACACTGGTGAGGTGTCAATACTATTTTGGTCACACATCTAAAACACAGTGCCACAAGAGCAGCTAGAAAGAAAAGTAACTTTCTTCCTTAATGAAATCAAACAAGGTATACCTGGGATTTGATTCTTCAAGTTCACAAAGCACTGATATCCTGAACCATATATCTGTGGAGTAAGGCTACAAGTTGGAGTACCTGGAGTAATAATTCACCTTCAATTGCAATGGATGATGCTGAAACCGAAAAAGCATCTGCCTTCAAGTTTCCCAATTATATTTATTTTGCACACACAGAATAAAAAAAATGGGATGCCACCAGTATTAGAGGAAATATATAAAATTAAGGAATTCAATGTACACATGCATTCGTTCTTATGCCTACAGAGAATACATCTCCATCCTCAGCAATGTTTGGAATAGGGCACCTGGGGCTGTGGCAGGTTCATCTCCATGAGGCTACCAGATTCAACCACCCTGCACCTACCTGTCAACAGATGCTGTTTGACAAATATTGAATATTTCTGGATTAACTTTGATCTAAAGGTACATAGAGAAGCATAGAAACAGTGACCTGTGTTTAGTTCATTCATGTTGAAGTGTGCCCCTTTTTTTATTTCTTTACAAGAGCCTGCTCCTCTGGGATGTCTATATTTGTAATTTAGTTTTAAAATATATCTGGCAACTTACTTTATTAGAACCCAAGAATTTCTTTCTTTGTGTTGGTAAAATTCATCCATGTTCAGAAGTACCTTCTGTCAGACAGGCAAGAAATGCCTCTGACATGTCTATAGCACAGTGGTAGCACTACCTTCAACTGCATGTGAAAGGAAAGCTGTTGAGCTGTGTATAGCATGTGCTGATCCAACTTATTTTATTATTAGTATTAACCTCAGTTCATTTTCATTTTATGTATTTTGATTTTTTTTAATTATATATTTTACTTATTATTCCTCCACCTTGCACCCCTAAAAACCTCCAGCAGCTTCCCTTTCTACCATTCGATGATTTGCAGTACTTCAAAGTGACCATTGGGTGCCTCTCCTTTTTAGCATCTAATTACACTTTGCAAGGGCTTGATTACCAAAATGCATTAAACAATAATTAGATAAGGGTAATTTACATCCAAACAATAAAGTTGAAAAGAACAATATAACTGGTAATTGGCCTTGACCAAGGTAAATAATGTCCTCTTTTTTTATTTACATTTGGTTTTCCCCATAAACTGCCTACTGGGTTGTACAGAAGTAAGAGGCTAGCAAAAATCTGAATCCCCATCCATCAGTATTAATCTCACACTTTACTGAGGCCCCATCCATTCATCTTTCCGACACAAATTAGAAATTCAAGAGTTTTAACAAATGAGCCTGCAAATGTAAACTTATTAGGCCATATATTTTTACTACACACTGTGCAGTGCCCTCCACAAAGCTGTCCCTTCAGAGAGTGTTTTCTTATTTTGTGTTATTGATGGCAGCTAACTAATCACATTTTTAATGTTGTCTTTGGGGAGGGCTGTTTGAGTGAATGTGCAAACTAAACTACCCAGAATAAATCTACCTTATTAAATGCTTGAAATTATGTGTCTTTTACGATAAAGAAACTCTCGAGTATTGTTACATTTGCTAACCTTCTTTTTGCAGAAATCAAAAGACTGGGATTAATTAAAATAATACATCAAAACAGGTTTGTACAGAATGTGTCTGTGCGTGAGACAAAGGCCAAGAAAAATTGGTTAATTGGTCTCTTCATCCCCACTGTCTTTCCCTCCATTGAAATATCTCTAAAAATTGCTTTTAAACTAACCTTTCTTAGCTAAATGCTGTAATTATCTGTGCTCTCAGAGAATTTACTAGTGAGTGGATCGAAATGCAAACCTCAAGACACAACCCTCCTCCTTCGCTTGTGACAAGTTTGTCAGCAGGGAGACTCAACAAAGCATTTCAGATTTTACAAAATCAAGTTATTTTGCTGGCAACTAATTCCTGAAAGTTTCTGTTAAGTAATACATTTAGGTTTGGGTGGTTTTTTTTTAAGTCACAGCTGTTTTTATAAATCTATGTATTTAAGTTTAAATCATTTAAGAGAACTCAAGGAGAAAAAGGGACCGACCTGAATGGCATAGGCTATTCTATACGATCAGGTTTAAAAGCTTTTAAATACACACAGATAAACATCTTTGACCAATGATATCCATGTTGTTTTATCTCATCATTCTCAGTGTTTAACAAAATGATGTAATTACCTCAAGGATCTTTATTACTTTGCTAAAAGGCAGGTTAAATCATTTTAACCAATGATCAGTAGAAATGCTAATTGCTCTTTTATTGCTCCCTTCCCAGCAGCAAATACAAGCACGAGTGATATCTGGATCCTTATCTTTAAAAATCAAGCATATTATCTGTTTCCAAGATTTGACCAGTGATGGCAGTTTGGTTTGATCGAGAGCTTTAGGACTGTTTAATGCTGTGCATTTCATTAGTGACTCCTGCAGAAAAGGCAGAGAACATTTTCTGGCTTTCATAGGTAGGAAAGGGGAAAAAAAAAAGAAGACTAACAGTTTTGTGTGTTTTAAAAATAATTTTTAAATGGGAAATGTTATTTTTAAAAATACTTCCTCATGTAAAGGGTGGTATTTTTACAGAGCAAGACTAGGGATGAAGTTCAGCTTACTTTGCATATCTAGCAGTACAGATGTCTAATTCTGCCCTAGTCATCATTCAAAATCAGTTTTCATTTGTTGCAATCATCTATACCACTGGCTCCATGAAAATGAAAAGTAAGCAGCAGGTGGCCAAGAAGGCCAATGGCATCCTGGCCTGCATCAAGAATAGTGTGGCCAGCAGGAGCAGGGAAGTCATAGTGCCCCTGTACTCAGCACTGATTAGGCCATACCTTGAGTCCAGTTCTGGGCCCCTCAGTTTAAGAAGGACATTGAGACACTTGAACGTGTCCAGAGAAGGGCAGTGAGGCTGGCGAGAGGCCTTGAGCACAAGCCCTATGAGGAGAGGCTGAGGGAGCTGGGGTTGCTTAGCCTGGAGAAGAGGAGGCTCAGGGGAGACCTCATTGCTCCCTACAACTACCTGAACGGGGGTTGTAGCCAGGAGGGAGTTGGTCTGGCAACCAGCACCAGAACAAGAGGACACTCTCTCAAGCTGTGCCAGGGCAAGTTTAGGCTGGAGGTGAGGAGAAAGTTCTTCACTAAGAGAGTTGTTCACCATAGGAATGTGCTGCCCAGGGAGGTGGTGGAGTCACCGTCCCTAGAGGTGTTCAGGAGGGGATTGGATGTGGCACTTGGTGCCATGGTCTAGTCACAAGGTCTGTGGTGACAGGTTGGACTTGATGATCTTTGAGGTCTTTTCCAACCTGATACTGTGATACTGTGATTTCTTGCTATCAGTCCAAAGGAAAAGATCTTCAGAGCACAGATATGAGTAACCCTTGTGAAAGCTATAGAAACCTTGTTCCAGTTTTCTCTGTTCTTGCTACAATATTGTTGTTCGTGCAAGGGACCAGTTAGAGTTTTCATTTTCTTAATTAGACTTCAAATTCTACAGTACTTGGGAATTAATAAATTACTAGGCTTCTTTTGTATAAAACTATACTTTTACATTAAATATTATGTTAAATGTTAGAGCTGTTATACTAAGCACTCTGCTTATTAGAGGACTCAGGTTTTTTAGCAAATTACTTGAAATTCTGTTCAATTTTTTTTAACTACTGATACGTACCAAAGGAGAGTCCGTAGATGCTACTACAGTAATGAAATTATCTAGCAGAATTTCAGAGCAATGAATATTCTGCCATTTCAATACAATGTATATCCTATAAATAGCACTCTAATGCATATGAAATTACAAATACTGTTATGTTGTCGAAACCCTATGGTTTGTGCTATAGAGGAGGTCAGGCAAGATGATCATAATAGTCCCATTTGGCCTTACGATCTATGAATTTCCAAGACTTATAGGCATAGTCTAAGTGTACCCTCAGCATGAGTTGCCTTATTATTTAGCAGAAAGGGGGGAAAAGTAACCTTGTTCACGCTTACACTGTAATGCAGTAGGTCAACACACATTCTACCCATATGGTAAATAACTTTTATATACAAAAAGAACAGGCAATTTAACATATGTCTGTCTTTGCATATACTCACAAACCACTGAGATGTGTATGTGTAACCTGCTAATCCCTTCTGTATCTGCCTTTTTTTGCATTTAGCTATAGTCAAGACCTAAGCTCATGGGAAGGAGGGGGTCAGCTTTCTATAATAAAGTATATAGGAAATGATGGAGCAGTTGCCTCTCTCACATGCTGATGAAGTTACTTGCAATCTAAAGCAAAACAAAAAGCAAGTTAATGGAAGTTTGTTTATTCTAACATTCAACCTAAGAGACTGAACTGAAGAGAAACCTTTATTTACCCAAGCAGACCTGGGAAAATGAGAAAATCCCCATGAATTACATGAGGGTACTTACTGAAGCAGGGGAGATTGTTTTTAATCAAACATCAATAGTTATCTAGTTGAAGGATAAATGGAAAGTGTACATTTTATTACAGCCAAGGGAATATGACAAAACATTTTCCATTAGTACTTGTTCAAAATTTTAAATGCGTTTCCTGCCCTCAGTCTGTTGTGTTTCTCTGACTTGTCAAGCAAAACATTTTATGGATAACTACATGGAAGGATATAGGACCTGAAGAAATTTTACAGTGTGGTTTCTGAAATTGTAGATCAGGCATTCACATCAAGAACCAAGTTTGGAGAACTGCATGCTCACATTTACCATGGGGACAGATAAACTTCATTAAGAAAGTTTAGAACATAGTGGCCCTTTGGAAAACACCCATCTCGGAAGTATTTTGGCTGCAAAACTTACCCTGAGAGGTAGTATTTGGTTTTCTCGCTGTTGTAGCTCTTCTATTCTCTTTTACTTGCACTACTTCAGAGTAAGTCTACTAATACACCAATAACCAGTTTAGAGACAGCTAGGCAGGTAAAACAAGAGATGAGTACTGTTGGCAAGGGTTTTTTATTAATTTAAAACATTTCAAGATTTAACAATAAAATTTCCATGTTCCAAAAAGTTACATTAGAAACAATGCAAGGAATTTGTCTTGTTTTCATGTTAAAATATGATAAAAAGCAGACAATCTTGTCCACAAGCATAGTCCTTCCTGAGGCCAATGTGGTGCACAAGCATAAATGTTTAATTCAGTTCAACCAGCTTTAAAATATCTCTGAGATTTCCATATAAAATCTTTACATGACAAAAAGAGATGATAGCTTATCAATAGATACTAACCCCACTGCTGAAGAGCAGAATAATTAAGAATTTTTTATTCTCTTTATATTAAGAAAATGGGGTTTGAAAATGGCACTTGTTTTCCCGAGTAGATAGGAAGAAGATTATTTTGATTACAAAGACATGTTAGGACATTTCAGCTATCTGGATGTATTTTGCCAGTGGGAGAAGCTAGGAGGGAGTATTAGATTGCTATGAAACATCTTACTGAAGACTACTCAGATGTTATTAAAGATGTAACACATTCTGGAAATCCACAAGCCATCCTTTTAGTCTGGAACGAGAGATGCCACTTTACTTGACTTTTGGAACCAAACCTGCTGGCAGGGTAGTTACCATTTCTCAAATACAAAATAGTTTTTGTTAGATAACTCATTTCTTGAATTTCTGTTGCTTCTCAGTTTGATGCTGTGGGTCTGACACGGTAGTAGATAGTCTCTTCCAAACATGTCTGAACCTCTCTTTCCCAAATACTTTCTTTTGCATATATGATTTGTGTATTTAGCGTAATTATAGGCAAACCTTGAGAAAAGGGCAGGAAAGGTCAGCTTTAGAAAGCTGTTAATGAGGAAAAAGAGAAAGTAGCATCATGTGAAGGAAGCATGTGAAAAATAAAAATCTGATAGCAGTCTAATGATCACAAACAAGCAAAATGTAGTGAGCGCTGAGAACGAGTTATTTCTCTACAAGCAATTTCAACGACAGTGGAATTTAGTCATAAAAATCAGGAAAAGAGCAAAATTTAATAGAGAATTAAAGGACAAAGATCTCCAAGGCATTGAGCTGTGAATGTTAATATCTTAAATTGCTGCAGTTAAATACGTTAGATTTTGTCAAAGCCCTTTTACAGTTCAGCCCTTTAGCTTAGTAAAATGAAGGCTGTGACAACACAACAGCTATTCATGAACATATCAAGGAAGTAAGCACCATGAATGGACAAAAGGTCCTTAAAACAAAGGACAGCTAACCACAGTTAACCTGGATGTATGTAAGTTTAGGCTACAAATAACATAATAATTAGGGGGAAAAGGAAAAAAATACAAAATAAAAAGGCCTTTTTTTTAGGTACAGCCTTGCCAGGGAAACAGATTACAGTATCAAGATGCTAAGATACATCTTGAACAGTTTATGAAAGGGATTATGCCATATTATTACCACGGCTGTCAGTGAACTTCACATTAAGACCGCTTCAGGGACTTTTGCCCCTTCACTAACCAAATGAAAAGAAATTTAAAAGAATTTAAAAGAATTTAAAGCAAAATGCTTTCAACTTCATTTTTAACAGTATTTCAGTCATACCTGCTGACAAAATTATTTTCTTCATTAAAAAAAAAATGAATAATTAGGACAGAAAAATATCAATTGTTTGTATATGTCTAAAGACAAGCTTTTCTTAGCAGGTTGTTTTCAGAAGCTTCTAAAGATTTGCAGAGATTTGTATCCACTACGTCCACGTTATCATCCACCTTCTTAAAAAATGATAGCTATGGACATTCAGAGTACAACCAGTATGAAAGGGGTGGATGATTTGGATATATAGATTTATTTTTTTTTTTTTTCATTTTTGCATAGATCATGATTTAGCTGTTGTCTCCTTTCCCCTCACAAAAAGGCAACATGACATTCAACTGTTTTAATTGGTAACCTTTTGCATGCACTATAAAAAGTGATGCGTACATGATAGAGATAAGTCAAGAGAAGGTGATCTGAAACAGAATGACAGCAGTTTTAAGTACATTTGGAAAGCTAAGCCAAAAACTTAGAATTTTGAAAAAATCACAGCAAATTGGACAGACTGAGCTTTCAATGCCAGATCAAACATGAGTCTTAATCTCAAATGAATACAGCACCTCTGCAATAAGGCTGCCCCAAATTTCCCCCAAATAAGAATGTATTTATATTTACTGTTCCCTCCTGAGAAGGAAATGCTAGTCTTCATTTTGAAATAATACATGGTCCTCATATTTATAATCAAAAGCAAAGAGATTTTCAGGGTTTACAGGAGGACAAGATAAAATCACAAAATGCAAAGGCATATAGCAGTAATAGACTGCAAAATCAATTTAAGAAGTGCAACTGCAGTTGTCTTTCCCAGGTTTTTAATTATGTGTTTGTTTGCCATGGTGGCCTAATTTAGTCAAGTAGATGAGCCAACATTAAAAGCTGGTAGGAGAGGTAAGTAATCCCCAGGGTGGGCTGCTTGTGTAGAGAGTTTAAAAGCTACATGTACAGAAGCAGAAGCCAAGGCAAATTTGAGAAGGGGGTCCACATGATAAACAGTGAAAAGCCAGCAAATCAAATTTTTCACAATTAGTTGAACAACAACTGTGACAGGTTCAGCGCTTAGCATTTTCATTTGTGTGCTCAAATTTGGTTATCCGTCCTCTTTTATGCAAATGTGATGTGACAGGAGAAGCTGGGAGCACTCAAGCAGGCCGATCACTCACAACAGGAGCTAGGTCTGTACAGCTGAGAGGCCTGGATTAAATGGACTGAGTGCTGATGGATAAATGACATAAGCCAGGTTGAAAGCCTCACAAAGTGATTTAGAACTTCCACAAGATGATGCCCAGAACATAAATTGTACTTTATCTTCAAATGTAAAAATAGCGGGGAGAAAAACATCAGCTTCTGCTAGTAAATAACCATGGCTATCTGACTAAATCCAACATGCTTGTTGCCCACCAAAGAACCAAAGTTGGGAAAACTACCTCTAGTAATTGCTTATGCACCATCTTGTAACTATACAAGTCACTGTGGTGGTTTTGTGCCTGCATGGGAGACACAGAAAGCTGATTAGGCAATTAAAATGTTCACTCCACTTTGACAAATGGAAATGTGGCTGATGAAATGCATGTATGGGCATAGAAAATGTTTCCACGATGTATGTGTATGTAATTTGGCAACAGAAATTATCTGGTCAGAAAGTTCCACCCTGCTGCAGAAGGCACAATAATTAAGGTGAGGAATTGTTCTAGAAAGCATACTTGCACACAAAGAGCTAAAGGACAAATGATCTGTGCATAGCTCCTTCTTTGTCAGTTAAGAGGAAACTGCAACTCTATAGGTAAATTTGCATGGAAAAGTGTCACAGCTTGCCTCTTTGATTGGGCCATAACATTATTGCTAGATTAATTTTTAAGAAAGCTGATAATATTAGTGGATAGTTCAAGAGACCTCTGAATCTTACTGGTGATATGAAAGTTTGGATATAATTGCCTATGTGCATTTCAGCTTTGATATTTTTACTTTTTAATAAGGTTTCTTCTAACACTGTATCTCACAAGACCATCATGTATTTTACACTTATTAAATTCAATGGTTGCTCTAGACCATAGATTTTTGATTGCTATCACTGTTTGTATATTAGCAAAAATACTAGGATTTTTTTTTTTAAGTGACCTTTTTCTGTCTTTCAGCTAGTGATATTTGTCACTAGAGAGAATGGATCCCTTGCAGAACAGTGTTGTTAATTTTTCTGGCCTTTCCAAAGAACCTATTTTCCTCAAGGCCCCTCTGTCTATCAGTTGAACTAGATCCCATTACCTACTGCTGTTGAACAAAGCTTGGTATTTAAAGACTCTGCACAGCTTGGACAACATCTGAATTAGCACAACAAACAGGTCTAGCATGTATCATAGTGTGACCATTTTAGGCTGTGCCTTTAAGAAAGGGACAGTGTTGGAACACTCTGGCTGAATATTTTGAAAACAAAGATAGGTCTAAACGAATTTCATTGGTAGATTGGTAGAATGCAACTTTAAGTTTCAGTTCAGTTGGAATCTTTCTCAGTTCCAGTCTGTTCTGCCTTTCCAGCCTGTCTAAGCAACTAGCCGGAGCTGACCTTGAGATAAGAAAACTAATCCTTGCATGCGCTTTTGAGCCTAACAAGAATTTCCTCATTAATAACTACCTTTTCTCTCTCTCTGACCCTTTTAGGAAAAAGGGAGGTGGGGGGAGAAATGGGGTACAGGGAGGAACCCTCCTCTGTCCGGAGGAGGGACGGTTTGTTCTGTATTACTTTCTTAGCTGTATATTTCTGTATATATTGTAAATACTGTATATTGTGTATATATCCATTTGCATTTTATCCTGCTTGTAAATACAGCTCATCCCCTTTGCTTCTCTGACTGAATCAGCTGTGGTTTCTTTCTTTGTGGGGGAGGGAGAGCTGGGCCTTCTCTCACCACCACACACAGGCACTGGAGCTTTATCACTGGTACTATTGAATTGTTAGGCCTTAGCACTGCAGAGATCTGGATTAGCTATCCCAAGCCAGAGAACATTCCCAGCAGAGAATGTGGATGTGATTGTCCCACTTTGAAGCCTTAAACTGTTTATGAGAGTTGTCCACGGCAGTTTGCCTCAGCATCAGAAAACAGTCCCACCCATGTTTAATTTACTAGTGTTTTTGTAGACTAAGAGGTTGAGAACCAATGTTCAGACAGGGAACAAGACACTGAAATAACCCATGTCTCCAGTGAGTTCTGCTAAAAGGAAAAGCTACAAAGACATGCTGAAATGTGATAGTGCCAGATAGGCAAGCAGACTAAACCACAGCATAACTACGTGACAACAAGGCATTTGGAAGCCACCATAATCTACCACCTTGCAAACTCTTCAGTACAGGTAGCAGCAGTCGATGTTGCAAGAACATCAGTGGGCTTTTGTGACAGTTTTAGGCTATGCCTTTAAAAGTTAGCTGCAGATTTTCAAGCAGAAGAGTGAAGTATAAACAAATCCACAGTTGGGTGTAAAAAGGAAAACAAGAGATTGTTCTAAAGGAATTTCATTGGTCAGATGTGTGGGATATAGCCTAGCAATCTCACATTCTTCTTCATTCCTCTCTCTCTTCTGGATGTTGAGGCTGCTTTTTCTGCTCTGCTCAGCTGGGAGGACTTTATCAGCCTAACCCTGAGATAAGTGCACAAACTCTCTAACATCTCTTCTCTTTTCTTCTAATTAAAGAGGAAAGGGGGGAAACGGGGCAGTCTCCCCCATTCAGGGGGGTTTCCAGGCTGTTTTCTCCCTGTAAATACCTGTATAATACTGTAAATACTGTGTATTTGTACATATTCATTGCATTCCCTTGTAGAGTGCAGTTTCGCTTGTAAACAGAGCTTCCATTTGCTTTCCCCGACTGAGTGAGCCGCGTTTTTGTTAATGCTGGTGGGCCAAAATACCACAGCTCTTCTCATTATTCATTTGAAAACTGGGATAGGAGTGCAATTTGTAAGCAATCATTTGTCCTTTGTCCCATAAAAATTTGGTGTGAAATTCAGAAGAGCCTGAGATACTCACATCATTGAAAACGTCATTTATATCCTTGCAAACACTATCACAGAATTTATGTTGAGGGTTCCTAAGACATTACCCCCATAACCACTAAATTATGCTAAATAGGGGCTAGAGAAGATAACTCATTTTTTGTTTGGACACGTGGAAGGAAACAAACTTGAGTTCTTCAAATGGCGATGTGTATTTTTTGCAACTGACAATACATGTGCTGTTTGGGTATGTTCTGAGATTTGTTTGCGTACTAGTGTCACCTTTGAGAACTGTGAACCATGGAGACAGAAGCAGAAAATTACTGCTCATTGTGATGTTTGGATTCCAACAAAGATGTAAAAGTACAGTTTATCTTTCCTTCCATACCAGTATTTTCATTTTTAATGTTTCTGATTACCCGATTTCAGAAAGCAGTCATCAAAGCATGCACAACTCCTCTCAGGCAAGACAGTACTTAATAGGGCTCCCAACACTTCAGATGTTCATTTTGGTACCAAATCTATCCAGAGAAAGAACGGCAAGACACATTCACTAATTCTTTGGACAGGTCTAAGGAGGTACTGAAATGCTTTCCACTGCAAAAGTACCAGGGTTACACAGTTTAAATACCAGGAAAGATTCATTACTTGCTTAAGCTAACTACCTAACTTGGACAAACAGGTTTGAATACACAAACACTCTATGACTGGTGTGGTATGTTGTTAAAATTTTGTTACAGATTTTGAGTAGAAAAGTAAAAGAATGTAAATAAGTCACTATTGGGTGTAAAAAGGAAAACTAGAGATGATTCCATTGGAAAGAAATATCTGCTATAAAACTGGCTGTACCAAAACAATCTTCTGATCTCTTCTCGGTTCATGTCATATTCTGAAGAGAGACTAATCTGCTTCTGCTTGACCTTGGTTGCATTGTTTTGGTGAAGTCTAACTGCTACTTACTTAATTCTCTGTTCCTTTCTCCCTTTCAGACAGGGGGTAGGGGGGGCAGAGAGACAGCTCTCCTGGTCTCTGACCTCTGTTGTTTGTTAATTGTAAATATTTGTAAATACTGTGTATGTTGTACATATACATTACACTCCATTGCAGATCGTAGTTTTGCCTGTAAATACAGCTTCCATTTGCTTCCAACTGAGGTGGTCTGGCAAAGTTAATGTTGGGGGGGGGAAATCTCAACCCACCACAACTGGAAAAGTAGTCTTTCAAAAAGCAAGTAATTGACAACATACTCCCTAAGGGTTCATAATAAGGAATACTGAATTCTGTGATTCCTAAACCATCCAGAAGGCATCATTAAACTGAGGTTTCACTAAACTGTTAGGTAACTTGGATGCTGCTTTAATGTTTCAGATGGAAGCCTCTGTGAAGGCATGCGGCAGAGAACCAGCATTTCCTTGCCCCATTCCATGAATTAAGCAGTATTTCCCAAACCTTTTATAGCAAGTCTTTTCTTTTCTGCAACAAACTAGGCTACCTAAGGGTACAGCAGACAGTGGCTAAGAAAGGAAACATGCACATAACCAATTGTTTGGCCTTAAAGACCTTGAAACCTCAGCATATCCTTCTAGCTGTTTAATACTGGCAGTTTATTTCTTCAACACCCAACAGACTTCAACAAAACCAGCCTTGATACTGTCTAATATAATTGCAAGTCCTATAGAGTGCATGGCACATTCCTACACTTATTCTGCTTTCTTCCCACCTCCCTGGTTCCCTGATGCCAGGCCCTAAATGACTTCAGAAATGTCCATGTTCACTTCCAAAGGGAAGGGAATAATGTTTAAATCCAATAGCTTGTCTACACAGATCCATTAGAGGCAATGATATCTTCCTGCTTCAACCTAGCCTCAGGGCTGTTTCACCCAGCTGGCAAACTTGAGTTCTCCTAGGAAGTGAAAGTGCAGGCACTGTGGCATTGCTGCTCAGTGGTGATGAGGGGAAAGCATTCTCCTAAGTAGCCTGCTGCTACTGCATTAGCACTGCACTGACGCGAGTCACACAGCCTTTGACACAAAACTACTACACTCACAATAAGCCAAACAAAGATCCAAAAGGTCTCTCAAAATTCTTCCAAGGCTTCACAAACATTCTTTGGAGATGATTCACAACTTATCTGAGACTGCCTTTCCCTCCCATCCCCACCCTACCGAAACAACTGAGGGATGCTTCAAAGGCAACTACAGCTCCCACAGTGAAGTCCCTGTTTACAAAGCTAATTAAGCCTTTGTATTGACTTCTAAATGGGTATAGCAGGTCAGCTCAGATGCAGGGCCATGCAGCTTTCAATTTAGCAGGTCACTGCTGAACCACAGCATGCCTTGTATTTCTGAGGAACATGTGCAAGTGAGATGCTTCTGTTCTCAACTGTTCTTCTGATCTTCTGTGGAAACGCTTCAGCTGCCACATTCTGCTTACTAAATGCTTTGTGAAATGTTTTGTCCTGGTTCCTGTAAATCAGAGAAAACCAAGAGTTGAAGACAAACATGTGACTGAACAGCACAGTGCTGCTGGTGATTTCAGTGGAAGTTCAACCAAACCTGTGGGGTGAAAAGCTCTACTGATCCTAGCTTCCCTCTCCTGCCTCAGCATCCCCCACCACTAACATCTTTTCAGCCATGTAGTGAAGTAGATTAGGAAGATAATTCAGCTGGACTACCCCATTCTTAACAGCATAACCCAGTTACTCTATTACTGTATCATCACACAAATCCCTGCTGTGTAAAGCATCAGGGATGCACGAAAGTGAGCCATGGTCTTTAATGCTGGCATGGAACAAGACTGTTTATGAAAACATTTTGCACAACTTAGTTCTGGCCATCAAAGAGTTACTACTGCTATCTAGAAAATGAGTTCTTTAAAAACACTATAAAGTTCGGTAGTAGGCAGAAATTATTTCAGAAAAAGATTCAAAAGCCAAGGCAGCTCAGTGTTTGTTAATTCAGGGTGACTCCAGAGAGCAATTCATAAGCCTCTAAATTAATATTTTTAAGGCGGTCATAAAATGTGAACTTTAGTAACTGCTACAGCCAATCAAGATGCCATCAGTCCTGCCTTAGACTACTAAAATATTAGTAATTACCTACTCAAATTACTTTAGAAGTTTAACAAAAGCTTACCTACAGATAATATCATAGCATGATATACTGCTGTCTTGAAAACTGCAGTGTAGTGAATGTTACTGGTTAATATTGTTATTATTTCAGATCCCAGTTTCCATAACTTATTCCCCTAACACAAAGCTATTTCTTCAGTGTTTCCCTGGCAAGCTGTCTTCAAAAAATTCAATATATAATAAATTTGCAGAGAAGAGCCAGTAGAAGAGCAAACACACCAGTATTTTCAGTACAGGAAACATTACAGTAAATAAGAACAGGAAAGAAATAGCACTTACTTTAAACTCACTTGAAAGGATATTTAGAGATAAGTCAACACTGAAATATAAGAAACTAGTATATGTTAAATTATATTAACATTAAAGTTATAAAAACATAACTTTAGTGAACAAATATTGTTGGAAGTTCAACAATACAACATTGCAACTATAGACAGCATTAATTTGTTAAATGTTATTAAGGTGTAATGGTGACTTACATTCCTTTAATTTTTCACTATATATTGACAGGGGGGGAAAAAAGGTGCTGCTTCATCCTGCTAGATGTCTGTTATCTTTACATAATTTGTAACAGAAAAATAATTTTGTAATTGGGGTCACCTGTAGTCTTCTGACTACAGCTTTGTACATTAGCCATCTCTCAGCTTCTTCTGCTGTAACAGCTACCGCTACTTCTCTTTGCACTTTAACCTCACATTTTTCAGTAACTGAATACTCATAAAAGTGGCTACATCACAGTAATACATCTAAATACACTAAGTATAAGATGCTGCTTCTGGGAACAAAGCAGTACCAATTCTAAAAAAAACAGAAAATGCCTTTATTTCAGAGTCCAAAAGGTAAACCAGTTGATGACATCTTACCACAGCATAAAACCCCGCAACACGTGTAGCTTGTAGGACCCCCAGTGTTCAGATCCCTGAATATTTGAAACAAATATTTACCAATTATTGACTTAGTATTTTAAAACTAGACAGACTTTCCTCCCACCCTGTGAAAGATACTAAGTAAGTGCTCCTGGATATAGTAGCAGAAGAAGTTTTCTCTTCTCTCTGTAAAAAGGTGGAACCCATTTAAAATGTGTTACAGTAGATAAGCAGTGATCCTTCCATAACCAGGCTCATTCAATCAGTGGAATAGCTCATGGAAAAAAAAGTATTGCAGTATGAGCAGATAACATTTTGCCCTCACTGTAACAATTTGTTTGGCAGGTGGTCAAGGTTTCAATTACTCAGGTATAGGAAGTCCACCTTTGTGAACATCTGTACGGCACCATTCTATACTGCAGCAAGTATCTCTATACCTACTCACTTGCTGTTTACTGAATATTTCTGTTCTTTACTCCTTTTTTTTTCCCCCTTTACTTTTTTTGTCTTATACATGAAGCATGGAACAGCCTATGGTTGAACGAGAAAAATTAAGATTGTAGAACTCTGCAAATGCAAAAATAGTATCCTACCAGTCTTCTCTGTTTTCTAAGGGAAACTATTACTGTAGGGAATACAAATGGAAAACATGATTCAAAATTTTATCAAAACACATATGAACGTAGCACGTCTCTTGTATTCGCTACCAAACTGGTGGACACAGCACATAATTTTAAACATTATCTTGCACCTTTCTTGAGAACAGCAGTGAGTGAATGTTAATAATCCATAAGATTTGAATGAAAACAGATAATTCTCACAACTTTTTCAGCAGGAATTTTTCCTCTCGCAATCACTTCTGGTGAGTAAGGTTTCCATCTTTAAGTGAACTCATAGATACTGAGCATTTGACTATGTATATATATACAGGTGATAACAAGTTGCATCTTGCAAGAGCCCAACAGATTGCCACATCATTGAATTTGTGACTTAAGAGGAGCATGATAGAATTCATGATACCTCAGTGGTTTCTGGTATCATTCTAATAACTGTAAGGGAAAAGAAAACAACACAGATTAAGTCACATCTGCATCCTGCATGTTGCTGGCCTAAACGTGCTTTGCGTGCATGGATGTTGCACAGAGTTCCAAGTGTAGAGATAAAAGGGTGACCAGCAGCTTGCTGGGCAAGACAATAACAGACAGTGTATCAGTAGTACCAGGGTGGTAGACAAGTATTCTGTATCATAGTTGAGAAATTGTTTCATGGAGTTATACTGCACCAGCTGGTGGAGCTAGAGTAGCAATCCTTTGATGTATTTAACATAAAGCAAAGATAAACAGCTAGTGTTGGAATTCCTCCACATCATGTTAGGCTAGCATTTTCTTTTGTAGTTTGTATAAAAATGTAGTATCTTCCAGTTTTGCTCCTCCCACCCCTCTCCTTCCAGCAAAAAAAGTTTTAGCTTACAATTCATTGCATATCCCCAAAACTACAGCATAAACAGATGCTTTACAGATTTTTATGAAAAGTTTTCACAAACAGGATGTAGCTATCCAAAGTTTTCTACTACTTTAACTGCATTTTATCAACTCCCAGAGCAGACAAGGAGATGGATAGATGCCTGCTGCAACACAGAACTGTTCCTCTGTTTTATTCAGATTTAAACACCTGGAGTCATGTTTTATCATTGGTACCTAAATCCAAAGAGAGATACTTTGTTTCAGTTCACACAAATAGAATTTCTGCTGACATAGTAGAGATCTACACAGGTTTCTGCAAGAAATGCAAATATTAGTATGAGAATTGAAACAAGAAAAAAATATTACAGAAGTGTTGAAATGAAAGCAAATTACCTTTAGTTATGGTTTCTCACTTGTGTAGCCATAGTGCCCTCTAGCAGTCGAACGAAAAATTACAGGACTTAGTCAGAAAAAAAAAAATCCACCAAGTCAGACACACAGAAAGCACAGTTTGCAAATGTGAGGAAGAACATTTCTTCATGTTAAAAACAAGCTACTTTAATGGAAAGGACACTCTTCTCAGCTTTTATGCTGCAGAGTCCTGCAGAGCTAGGAATCTCTATAAAAGGAGACTTCTTGTACCCTACAGGCATTTCTGCACTTCTGTAGATCTCACCTGCACTGTACGTGCATTAGCAACATGCAAAAGATGTTGTCAGAAGGATATAGATTTTTCAGGCGTATATGAACATACATTTTTGTGAAGTCTTTGTTTTCTCTACAAGGAAGAGAAATTTTGGCTCAAGCATCTTTATTGCACCAAAATCTGTGCCAAAAGAATTACAATCTTTAAAACCCAAGACACTTTTCTCATTTCCCTAGAGAGCAAATTATTGTATAGCGAGGAGAGTTAGTGTGCCTTACAGCTGAGACATTTTCTGTCTACCTGCAGATTGTTAGGCAAAAACTTTGAAGAAGTTAGTGTTTCCTTTTAAGAGAACACTAAAGCTTAAGAAGCTGTTCTTTAGCAAGCGAGAATTAGTCATCTGCACAGTTCAAGTTTTGAGGCCTGTAAATAACATCACCGATTTCAAATAACCTTCATAGCTTGTCAGGAGAAATTGTAAGTATCAGTTAGCTGCCTTCCCCCTCCCCCCCCACCCCCATCCTTCCTTTTACAGAATCACTGAACATTAGGGATTTGAAAGGATCTTGAAAGATCATCTAGTCCAACCCCCCTGCCAGAGCAGGATCACCTAGAGTAGGTCACAAAAGAATGCGTCCAGGTGGGTTTTGAATGTCTCCAGAAAAGGAGACTCCACAACCTCTCTGGGCAGCCCATTCCAGTGACCCTCACAGTGAAAAAGTTTTTTCTTATGTTCATGTGGAACCCTCTATGCTCCAGCTTGCACCCACTGCTCCTTGTCCTATCATCGGGCATCTCTGAGAAGAGTCTGGATCCATCCTCCTGACACTCACCCTTCACATATTCATAAACAATTAGAAGAATATGCAAGATGATCTAAACTGAACTGAATTATAGAAGAAAATATTTACCCAAATTACTACCCCAAAATCTTATGTGAACCTGCAAGAAGAGTAGTAAAATAACACAGAGACAATTTTACCCTCTCTGCATCCAAAAGTTCAAAATAATGTCTGTCTACTGTAGATGTTTCTCAGAATATATTTTGAAGAATACATGCCTCAATTTTCTTCTTTCTCCCAGCTGCTGACAGAAATACTGAAGTCCAGGCAATCAGCTAGCAGAGACAAGAATCATCTTGGAATTCAAGAATTCAAACTGTAACATGAAATTATGATAAAATACCACAGAGTCAGATGTGATGATTTTCAAAGCCATCAATAAGTCTCAGGATACAAGCTTACTGTAAGAAGAACCAAAGATTAATATTCACTCATACCATCAAAGAACAAAATACCGATACTCAAATAGGCTTTAGTATTAACACATACAGAAGAATTCATCAAATAATGACCCATTAGCTAAACAGATTAATTTATTGTGTGGCATGTTCTTGAAATCCCTCTCATTCTAATTAGATCTAAAGTAAATTCAGAGACTAAAATCACCACATCCTGGTTTTGTTGCAAGTATTTTTGTTACCTACAGATTTAAAGCATGGTTCAGAATAAAACATGCATGAAGCTCACTTTCACCAAGGAGTAGGTTACCGCTATAATGACTCAACTGAAAAATAAATTGTTTGGGTTTGGGTTTTTAGGTCATGATCAAGAACTTGTACTTTGCCGGACTTAACAGGTTAATGTGAAAGTAATCAGGTGCTGCAACATCAGTACAGTATGAAACAGCTCCACTCAAGAACAGGTAATTTTCCTGTTATGCAACCCCCTCTGATTTTTGCTATTTGTTCCAGGTCTAACCTTAATTTGTTAATAGCAACTTAATCTGCTAATACAGTATTAACTTTGACTGTATCTTCTCTAATTGCAGCATTAAAACAACATTGAATTACAGTAAAAGATGCCCTTCATTGAAGGTCTATGCCCCTTTATGATAGTTTGTGTGCTGGTACAACAGTTTTGCATGACTGGTGGAAAGACAAGCAATAGATCTCCCTCTCCATCTACCTTTAGTGAGACCTTCTAGATCAGAGATACAGTACAGGGAACATGCCAATACCCTTTCTTGAGCCAATACCAAATACTTGTGCATGTTTTGGTGCTCTATGCTCATGTGACAAAAGACAACCACAAATTTTCCATCCCATCTAAAATACCTTCAAATAAATGCACAGTAATTTAAAGTTATCCAATTGTAACAATAATAGTGAACTTAGTCAGTTTGGGGGGTACTATCTAACTGATGGTCAACAACAAAACTAGATGTTCAAAATTATCATGCTATGCAATTCTCAGATAGTTTACCTGGACAATAATTTTTTACCCTGCTTCTGGTTAAGGAAGAGACACTGATTTTAGACTGTAGTTTAGAAAATAAGCCTATTTTAAGTCCTGAAATAATTCCTTTCAATGGGTGCTTTTTGTATTTAAGAAATAGACACGCTTAGCCTTGCTTGCATATTAAGTCCTGTACCTTTGGGTTTCATTAAAAACTTAGATTTCTACTTCTTCTTCCAATAGAAGAAAAATCACAAATAGCATTGCCTATAAGTAATACTTCAAAAGAGGTATTCTTGTTATTTTCTGTTTTGTAGACAAACTGTAATACAGTCTCAATTAATGACCTCAATTAAATGTTTTTGCAATTCAAGCAAACATGTTTTACTATAACACTGCCATTGAACAATATCTCAGATCATATCTTATTCAAGCCCTTTAGTATCTTGCTGGAAAAGAAAAATATCTTCTTAAATGTTTACCTTGTTTTCCACAGAAACTTTGAAAAGCTGTCTGGGGAGAACCGAGTTAATCCCACTCTCAGTTTTCCAGACTAAGAAAATCCATTTGCAGAACTGTTAAAAAACCCCAATGATTTAGAAAATCACAGAGGAGTCATACTTGGGTATGCATTCAGTAGGATGAACTAAGTAAAGGAAGAGAAAATCAGCAGGATGCTCGGTTTGTTGATGCAAATTGAGGATGCTGCTCCAGGTGACAAGAGACTTCACTGAAGGCCATGCCAGTAAGAATCTGCTTGAACTAAAATGACAAGAGTTAGCTAAGGTAGTGGGGGGGAAAGAAAAAGAAAAGGAAAAAAAGGAAAGGAGAGCAGAGGGAGACAAGGAATAGAAAGACAGAGTAAGCCCCAAAGAAATATCAAGAAAGTGATTGGACAATGACAGAAATAGGTACAGAACCTATTTACATCGCCAAACACTGCCCTTGACCAGAACATACATTTGGTTTGTTCCTTAAAGCATGTGTAAGTCAAGCCATTCTGATCCATGTTGCTTTCAATCATTCAGTGCCACAAGGTGCAGAGCTGAGGACAGAATACACACCAGTCAAAATCCTCCCCCTCTGCCTCAGACAGCTTTTAACTGATGGAAATATGGGGAAGGAAGGTGATAAACAGAATTTTAAAAGGTTTCAACCTCCTGCATGTAGACCAGGGTGCAAACAGTTATTGCATTATCAGGCTGAATTCACACTAGCAGTAAAATTTGAAATACTGATTTGAAATTTTGTGATGCTGCAATTTCAGATGATTTGTAAGAAGCATCCATGTAAAGAACACACCAATAGCTGTCATTAATTTTTGTTGTCTGAAGTGAAATGGCAGGTTTGGGCAGCATGCACAGTCCTTTACTGTGCATGTACCTCTTCTCAACACACAAAAATCTTTCACCTTCCAGACTGTCAATCTTGCACCTTTCTGATGTACTGAATTATTTAAAAAGAAAAGTAGGAAAGCTTGTATTCATTCAGTGAACTAGAACAGCTCATTCAGAGCACTGGATAAAAAGGTTCTTAAAATACTTTATTTTGCCTGAAATTCAGTTTAAAAGGAAATCAGTTTCCCAAATACAATTTCTTATGGCAAGATTTAGAACTTACTGTAACACGCATGGCAGTCAACTGTGAAATTTCAATGTGAAACTAAAGCTATACAAAAAATTAAGTGCATATTTTTGCACCAAGATAGACATACACACAGGGACATTAAAAAAAAACCCCAACAATGAAACAACAAAACAGACAAAAAAAAAACCCCAAAAACAAAAACACAACACAAAACAAAAAAACCCCACCAAAACAACCCAAAAAACCACACCACACAAACAAACAAAAAACCCCCCAAACACCCATGTACATATTCCACACCCCTCAAGCCAGAATCGCAAACATCTACGATTTCGGGTTGGAAGAGACATTTACAGGCCCTCTAGTTCAAACCATGTTGCAGGGAGCAGGGACACCTTCAAGAAGGCCAAACTGCTTAGAGCTCCATCCAATCTGACCTTGAATGTTTCCAAGAATAGGGCATCTACCACTTAGCAGGGTAAAGATCCAAGTCTCAAAACCCCCTCACAAAGCTGAAAAGCATAGAACAAAAATTGTACAGCTGGAACTCTGTTCTCTGGGATATTACTGCTTCCATTTTGGAAAGAAGGCAAGGACATGACATAGCAGTTCTCCCCCATTTCCATGCCCCCAAAAAGAAAAGATACTGTTAACTGAAGTACTATCCCCTACATGATTTTGATAAATGAGATACTGGTTTTATGCTGCATTCATTAATGGGTTCACGGGGAAAAAAGAAACAAACAAACAAAAAATCTCCAAAATAAAACCCACAAGTCTAACATTTAATAAATGGATTTTCCTTTGAAACCAAGTCTTTCTAGTGAGAGAGGCTGTTTACTGCAAAAGCCCAGGTAGTTTCCCTTCCTAGTAAGAGGAGAAACTTCAGACCTCACAGAACCAAACACCCAGTTTGAAAGATCCAATAAAGTATTTGTGTGGAGTATACTTACATTTTGTGTATGTACATTTTAAAATGCTAAATACAGACTACTTTTAGAATTATACCTACCATGTGTTTCACCTTCTAATCTGTTTTTCTAAACTACTGTTCAGTACTTCATGTATTTTTGTGGGATCAAATTTTCTTCTGCTTGCACAGTACAAGGATACAGAATAAACGCCTTATTGTTGAAATATTATGCTGTTTACCATTAGACTTGATCAGTTTAAAATTCCAAAGTAATCCAAAAGCTTTTCTGCAACAGTACACCTGTGTGTTGATGTAAATGAAATACCATTATGTAGAGATTCCTTTTATATTCAATGCTATTTTAGTGTAAGTGATAGTGATTAGAGCTCCTTTTGTGAGTATGGGGGTGGGGTTGCCATTTGGAATGGTCTTTTCTCTTTTTTCTTTTTTTTTTTCTTTTTTTTTTTTTCTCTTTCTCTTTTTTTTTTTTCATTATGAAGGAACATTGCCTCAGCTTTTTTTGGTTATTGCTTTTTTTTTTTTGCCTTTTTTTTTTTTTTTAAGACCATTCCATTTCTTTATTTTTTAACATCTTAAAGTCATAAGGACTTATATGCAAAGCAGTCATACACTTTTATCATGAAAACCCATAGGTAAAATACGTACACAAATCCAACAAAAGGCTAGTACATAGTAAAGCCTAAGCATACTACTATGCAATATTATGAATACATAACTTTAGAGACTTTGATTTAGTACTGTTATCTATTCATTTCTGAAAACATTCACAAAGATTTTAAATGCAAATTTCCATTCCGTATCTGGAATAAAACAAAAATTACCTATGTTATAACAACTTTTGGTCATTTGTGTTTGACCAATTTGGTAAATTACAAAGAACCCAAAGAATTCTGTAACTTCCTGTAGAACTATGTAATAAAAACATTGCATATGTTCCTAGTATGATGTCTTTAGCAATCATTTACTGAAATGTAACTCAAACATCAATCTCTCAAAACATATAACTGACCAGCTGCTTTTTAGTCTATATCTGAATCCAAATTCATCACAAAACCCCTTTTTAATACAAAGATGCAGAAGTACATTAGATAATACTAATGCAACACAGGTGCAGTGCTAGCATTGCCATTGATCAGTCAAATCATCTTCTCCATGAACGAGACTCATTATCTTCCTCCTCTTCATCATCATCTTGAAGCAGCGAGTCATCCACCAAAGATTCTTCCTGAAACTTCAACAGAAAAAGGATGTCAGATGGTTAAAGATCAAAAGGCAAAATACAAATCTGATACTTATCATTTAATAAAGAACACATCTATTTTTCATCAACAAACAGTAATGCTTTCAAAAAAGCGGACCGTATGTGTACACATTTTACACATATATGAATAAATGGCAAATGAAACTTTATTTTCTTTTCATTGCACTTCAAAATGACTGGGAGACATCCACTTCATATTTATCAAACAGCTCTTCTGATTCTTCAGTGTATAATTCATGGCCAATCTGCAAAGTTTTCATGAAAGTTTGGATGATTTATTGAAAACTAACATTAGGTTTTGCACATCCACAGTAATTACAACTGTTTTCATCCAAGAGCTCAAGCTACCTGCACTACAGCATCAAAAAGGTTGAATCTCAGGTATTTTGATTTTTGATTGATTAATCAAGCATAAAACTGATAAAGTTTAACACAGTGAAGCAGGGAACAAGGTATTTAGAAAATTTACACAAAACATATTAATCTATTTTTAATTCCTTTCAGTAATGACATAGTAACTTGTCAGATTTCATAGACTGGATTGAACTTCTGTTAATTAACATGAAGTTCTTGAACCCATCTGGGACCTGGGGATCACAACACAATACTTCATATATTAACTTAACCATATGCTAATAGCAATGAAAAGCTCACAGAATAAATGGCATCTAAATACAAAATTGCCCAAGGAATATTGAATAGAAACCTGTCATGTGAAGAAATTTGGTGACAGTTAATTCAATTGTACAAAATTAAAAAAAAATCCATTCTCATTAAAGAAAGAAGTACAGTTAACTGGAAAAAGACTGTTTTGACTTCTTCCCCTAGTGGCATTTCTTTTTCAAAATTCACAAACCAATTTGGTATTTTGAGTATAATGAGACATTGCATGAAGAGATCTTATCCCACTATTCCTACATTAGCCAATTAAGGGCATATGGATAAAGTTTGAATGTCTTCCATGCATTATGATGAAGATCAACACTCAGCAGGTGTAACAAAAGTTAATAAATGCTCAAAATTATTCCTTCACCTGTATTCACCAAGCCATCTCTCTATAAAGGAAAATTACATTCTGATACTTGTTCCTCTAGAATGGTACAAACACATGTTTTGGACAAAATCCTCAAATTTCCCTCATTCAAGTTCAATACTGGTCCCCTGCCGTTTTTCTAGGAATATCCTCTAGAATTTTTGTTGGGTGAGAAATGAAACATTTCTGCCAGGAAAAGTAACATGTCTGGAATTTCAACAGTCTAGATAAACAAGAAATGTATTTATAGATTAATCCACTTTTCTGCTATTGTAACATGAGCTAGATTAAAAAACAAAAGGATGAATCAACAAATTATTTTCCTTTGAAAATGCTGTTCTTTTGTCTTAAGAAAAAAAAAAAAAAAAGGCAAAAAAACCCCAAAACACAAGCTTACTTCTTCTTCTTCAGGTTCAGCTTCTTCTGTTTCAACAGCTGACATAGTAGCAACAGGCTTGTTCCATGCCAACTTTAACTCCTGTCCTTTAAAACGAGATCCATGAATTGCAGCCTAAAACAAGTTTAAAGCTTTTAGTTACATATTTTTCTGGGGAAAAAGTAATTTTAGTAATGCTTAAATGACAGAAAAAAACCCAACAGCCTGCTCTTCCAAAAGAAATTTCAAGTCACAATATATGCTCACACTGAATTACTGTTAACAGGTTAAAACTAATCAGCTTCCTTCACTGCACATGGAATTCACAGATTCTTTCAGGAAAATCATCAAAATATATTCAAAAGAATGTAAGCTTGGGAAAGCGTAAACCGTTTGGTGATGTGGGTAACATACTGAACCAAATCTTCCTAGTTTTCAGTACTGTCTGGGTGGGTTACTCGCCTTTCAGACAGGCACAAAACTGTTAATGGATAGCTTACTGGAAGAAGTAAGACATCCCACAAATACAAATGATTCAAATATTTAAGAAATGCCAAAACTCAAATAACTAAGAAAATCCCCTCTGTGGTTACAACTTAATCTACTGGAAAATGTTTCACTTCCTGTAAAGCCACTGTAATTGAAACGTAAAAAAAATTTAACTTATGGGATATTCATGCCTTTCTAAGTACCAGCTGCATTAAGTGGCTGCTTTGGAAATAGTATGTTCAAATTAAAGTAACATGAATGAGCATAAATCAGCGTTAGCAACATTCCGAAATAACCGTCATGGCCACAGAAGATTTATAGTACAATCTGAAAGCACAGCATAATGTGAAATGTAGAAACAATTACGTGTTCAATGACATCTGAACATGAATTGTGTGATATTATAAGTCCCCAGGTATAAATTTTAAATCTGTACATATAAATTTATGATAAATTTAAAAGATTCTATGCTTATTAAAATGCAGCTCAGGAGCTTTTTGTCCATGGTCTCATCACAATGTCACACAAGTAGAATTTTTAGAAGTACTTATACGTGACATTTTACGTCCAGAAACAACTTGTAATCTTTGGAAGAAATTACTACTACATAAAAATGCAACATTTTACAATAGGGAATCCTCTTCTTCCTTCGAGGCTAGAAGATATATGGTCATAAACTGTAGGTCTATTTTCATTTAAGAAGGTAAAATATTAGCTACATTTACTTCACAATTGGCCTCAACAGAGGCTTTTAATGATTGCCCTCTACAACTTCCCCAGCTGCCAGTCTTAAAAGTCTGTTTTAGTAGTAAACACAGAAATTCCAATGGAAATACATAGCTTGTAAGAACATCTTAATGAAAATACAAATTTTACCATATTTGAACAAACATGGTCTTGATAAATTTTTAATTTAAAACTGAAGGTGCAATTAGGTACAAAGTCATGAGACAGTTACAAGTTTTTACGTTAACTGGGACACAGAGATCTCAAACACTGATCATGAATTCTGACCCAGCTAAAACATCCCCACATCATGGAACTTCACCTTTAATATAGCTTGAAAACTCCATATATTCTATTTGAGAGGGACTGTAGAAAACCACAGTGCTTTTAAATGCAGTGAAATTTCCTTTCTTCCCCTGCCAGCATTTTCTGCACTTCTTTTTCAGGTGCTTCCCACCTTTATAATTTTATGTTTAGTTCCAAAAGACAGTTTTTTGGGTACAGAAATTTATCCACAGCTGAAATTACTCTCTATGTCAATTTTTAAGCAACAAAAGTTGTAACAGTAAATACTGTATTTTGCTGATCAACAACTCTCTGTAATAAGACTGTTATGTTCCTTGTTGTGAATCATACTTCACCTGGGAAAAGTAAAGATTTTATTTGGATGGTCCACAAAAACAGATTAGTGTTCTAGGTGACATTTTTAATTTCTGGGAAGCAGAAGTTCTTGACTTAAAACATTCCTCACATAAACTACAGTATGAAACAATACGAAGGGGCAAAGTAAGTACCCAGTGTTAGGAAGCACCAAAACTAAAATGCCCATCTTAATTCAGTCTACTTACATGTATACTAATTACAACAGCTTTTGGTATCTATCAGTCAGTATATAGCACGTAGCATTAATTATGTAATTATTTTGTAAAATGACACAATCTCCTTTGAGTTAGTGCTCACCACTGCTATATGTAGGAGTTTCACAAACAAAACTTCTGTGTTTCCATAAAACATCTTTGGCACACACATCAAATTGGTTTTCAAGTAAATCAGCAAAATGTTTTTGTAAGTATCAAAAACTACTGTCTTCACTGGCTAACCTGCATTGTAAATATCACTGGTATCTCAAAATAAATAAAACAAAAAAAGAGAAGTCTAGGCAGGTGTATAAACTGTAGATTCTACAAGATGAACTCTGCAAAAATATAAACATAACCCAAAATCTTTCCATACAACCATACCGTAAATATGAATCCATTCTTTCTGGAGTCCCTGCTATCAGGATAACTCCTTCCAAACAGTGACGCAAGGATTTCAAAGAAAACAAAATCATTTGTAGAACAACTACGTTTGTTATTTTGCACAGGTTCACACATTGCCTACATCATGGGCTGAATAAGGCAGGGGCAGGGGCCCCACTGTGCCTATATACAGAGTCCTAATGATCCTAAGGATGCTGAAATATAACGTAGGTCAACCCTGGATTTTAGTCTTTAAAAATTACTTGCATGAATATATTTATTTTTTTCATTTCCCAATTTAAAAACAAAATAAAGCAAAAATAGAAGAACAAAAAAGAAAATCACATCAGACAGGTTTTCAGGTAAAAACAAATCCAACTGATCCCAAACAGGATATACAGTCTCGCTATGTGGGATGTCAGAGTTCAACAATACTGTAAGGATAGCAAGTCTTCAGGTTAAAAAAAAAACCTGATATCCATCTATCAAATTCCAAACATTTCTCTTTGTCTTGCATACCCTGTATTTAAGTTTGCTATAAATATCTTTGCTTCCCAAGTATCTCAAGTATTTCAGGAATATGCTGTTCTGGTAAAGTTGTTTAACCTGGAATTATACTTAAGTGCCAGACTTCTTTTAAAATGTTTTAAAATAGTTAGCAGTATAATATTCAATCCACTATAGAAGTAGAAATTTAACTGAATGTTGGAGAGTATTTTCAACAAAGGCTATACTCACAGCTTCAGCTTCTGCTCTTGTTTTAAAGGTAATCACTGCATGAAGAGAGGAGTCATCTATCTGGCAATCTTCAATTTCACCGTATTGCTTTTAATAAAACAGAAGTTAAAAAAAGCTTAGTGAAATAGCTTTACAACTTCAAAAATGCTGTCCTAAATCACACACCATCACAAAACCATGTAAAATTTGAACAATGTACCTTTCACAGTTGTAATGCAAATGGGAGTACTTGTCTTTGCAAGGAACACAGTTATTTTACTTGCATTTTTAAAACAGGGAAGAGTTGTAGTGTCTGGATTTCCCGACTGTAAACATACAGATATGAAGTAAAAGTGGTTCCTCTGCTTCCACAAAAAGATTTATTAGATGCGGGGACTGCAGAAAAACTTTCAAAACTTAACAGAACTTCAGTGTCTCAAGAACCTGATCCATCTGTTCCTATAGTGGTCTCTGTATCATCGCTACCTTAATGCTGCCATCACTGCAGGCTGTGATGCCCAACAAATATGTACAACTGGAGCACTGCTCACGTGCAGAGCTGTGATTTATCACAGAACTGGAAATACAGCACAGTCACTCCAATGGAATCTGGAGAAAGTCTGAAACAGCAAATGTACAGCTTGCAAAATTAAGTAATTTATCTCAGTGTTACACTACTAATATTGGGAATACAATCTTTTTGTTTTGATTTTTAAAACAAAACAAAAGATAGTAAGTTACTTCCTGCAATAAAACTGAAGTATATATTAAAAAATTATGTTCTGAGCCAATTCACGACCACAAGCTGACACCATGTATCAAGCTTCTAACAGTGCCAAATTCTCAGTCTTTGTTTTTGTATTATTCAGTCAGTAACAGAAGTACATAATGAAATTAAAAACTACAGTGGCCAGCAAAACTTACATTACCAAAAATCGTAAGGCAGACTAAATCACAGTATGATGTTGTATGTGAAAAAAAAGTATTTTTATTAATGCACATCACTGAAACGGAAATGTCATATGGTTGACAAAGTGGATTATATCACTTGATTTTACAGTTAGATGTACTTTTTTGCTGGTTTTGTTTTATTGTGTTGGGGGTTTTTGTGTGTATGTGCGGGTTTTTGTTTGGTCTTTGTTGTGCTTTGTCCTTTTGAAAAACTGTTTGCATGGCTGCCAGACAGTAATTACTGAGAGCACTGACTGAAGTAGAATTTACTGGCCTTGCTTGCTCTTGGACTTCTACCTTCAGAGAGAGCCACTGCAAATAAATCATGAAAAAACAAAACTCTAACCCAATGCAGGGGAGGGATGGTGGACAATACCTGGATGAGGATTCACACAATTTCATGCCACTAGATATTTTTGGCATTCATTCCACAGAATGAACAATTTTCCTTTAATTTTTTTAATGGAGGATAAGAGATTTTTATAAATCTGTTGATTTCTCACTTTATATAGTGAGAATGTATTTGGAAACGTATATTCACTGGTGAAATATTTGCAACAGTTACATACATCAATTTATCATTTTCTTGAATAAAATCATAAGAAAAATGTACAAAAAGCTCTGTCTTACGTTTACAGACATGGACAGATACCTTTGTTTGCCCTGCCAAGATGTGTATGTATATAGTTGTGTAATTCTCATCTTGATTCTTAAATTCAGAAAAATTAGGCAAAAGCATTAAACATTTGCAGAGAAAGTGTCATTGATGATTTGTTAAGATATGTCAATAAAGACAAAAAGACTTCAAGTACTGAAAGTTTGGTATTGAATCAGCCTTCATTCTCACATTTCCTTCAGTTATTGTATCTAAGAATCTGTAATAATTTTACACATATCCTGGACAAATAATTCATTGCTTTATATTCCCATTCTCCCTTCTAAGAAAATACTCAACCCTTGTAAATACTATGAACTTAGTTCTAACTGTAGTTGAATCAACTGTGCAATTTGTTTCACCTTTTTCTGATGCCTTCTTTTTTTCCATGAACAAGTATATCATATTAAAGATTAATTCCTAATCAGTATTTCCAGATTAGGTGAATCAAGAGAAGAAAAATCATTCAAAAGACAAATGTCATCCAAAGAACAGAAAAAGTGAAATTGCCACATACCGCAAAATGAGGAAGAAGATCTTCTCTGTCACTTTCTGTAAAGGCAGAGATCTCTAATGCCCTAGGTCGATGATCCACAACTGCATGCACAGGAACTCCTCTGCCTCTACCCCGGCCTCGTATTCCTCTACCTCTGCTACGAGATGCACCCCGACCTCTTGCATGAACCCCTCTACCACGAACTGAAGAAAGAATCCCTCGTTTGGCAGCCTACGATGTTTATACATAACATATTGATGTATTAAAATTCATAATCTAAATATTTAGATAAAATCAGCAAGAACATGTTTGAGGATGTATTTTTAAGAAACATCAGAGTAAGTCCCAGAATGAACAGCTTCAAGGTCTTAAAATAAGAAAAAAATGAACATGTTATTAGCATTAAAAAGCTAGCATCATTAATTATTAACAGACCAAAAATAGGATGGAAATGGTAAAAAAGATCCAGGTATTAAAACCAAATTATCAAAAAAACCCCTCATCTGTGAGGGTTGTAGGTTTTTTTCCAATTAAAAATACAAACAGATGCAACAAGAGGAGCAGTATTAGCACACTCAGCTATGGTGTAATGATCTTGAACAAGCATCTACTTTCCTATTGCTACTTTACACATCATTCAATTCACGTATTTTCTAAAATGTGTTATTTATGAATAAGCTTTCAGTACATTTATAAAAGTTTATTCACCATTAGATTTTACATATCTATTCAATTGGCTTGGGATACTAACAACCTATTTCCACAATTACCAAAACTATGCAAAAACTTAGTTTCAAAGTAAGATCTTAATACAACTTAGCCATATGTATGTGCACTGTATATAACTGTAGTTATATATAAGACATGATCAAACTTCATTAAGGTAAGAGGGATTTAAGCGACACAGCAGCCTGTTTAACAGTAAAAAGAGATAAGATTATTATGCAATTAAACAGATACGACAATTATGTAAGAGAATAACAGAAGACCAAATAACACATGGCATTCAGAATTTCTCAAAATAAGGAAGTTATTAAGAATCTTGCATAGCCTTCTGATTTTTTTTTCAAAGCAAGTACCTCGAGAAAAAGTGTTTCTATACACTGAACACTTCTTGAAACATTACATTTGCTTTTGGCAAATCCTCCTCTTGAAACCAACACTTCAGCCTTTTTGGTTAATCTCATTAAGAGAATGCTAACACTTTAAAAACAAACAAAAAAATTCAAGCAGTGTTTTTTAACTGTTCTGTATCAAACACATAATCACCTACAGGTAACAATTAAAAACCACGACATGCTACCCAGGAATTATTAATGCCACATATCTATAAAATATCATGTATCTAAATAGTTACAGAATTGAAATACATTAGTAATCAAAAATAAAGACAATACTATTTCTCTACCTCAAATTCAGAAACTGATTTGTTAAAGTATCATTGCTATGAACTTCCACCTACATAGAATTCAATATTGCACTGTGGAAAAAATAAGTTTATGATACAATATACAATCTGATAAATAGATACAGAAATATTTGATTAACTTGCTACAAAAGAAGAGATACACATACTTCCAGCTGTAGCTCTGTGTATTTCCGTCTTAATTCAGTAACTTCCTCCCCAGCTTGCATCTTCTTATATAAATCCAGTTCAGTATCTAGCAACTCTTTCTGCATCTAAGGAATTGTTATGGTAAATTATTAGTTCCACAGAGTACATTCTATACTGAGGAAATAATTTTCCAATAAAAAACAAGACTCCATTGCTATGCTCCTATCAGCAGGCAATTTCAGAAATACATAACTACTTAAAACACTGGCTAGCACTAGCCTCCAGGTAAGGTGGAAGTACAGCAGCTTTATCTGGAAAACAGATTCCTAGAAAGTAAGGAAAGGAAATTTGAAAACTGGAAAGTGTAGTGAAATTTTAACCTTAACGTTGCGACTTATTAATTGACATCACAGCGTAACTTTGCAGGTATACTGCTTAGTATGCTAGGCTTCCACTTCCAAAAACAAACCACGCAACAGCTGAGGAGCCTTGTGGGCAGAATAAAAGATGGATTTGCAAGCAGTATGTTTCTGAGCTCAGTGATACAAAAACTTTTTGACTACCACATAAAGCCAAAGTTAATGGAACTTTTTTGTAAACTAGAAATATGCGAAATAGTAGATGCAAAATTACATGGTAGCAATGAGATAAAACGGTATGCCAGCACAAAAAGCTGCAGTACAATTATGAATGGATACAGTATAGAATCAGTATTAAGAAAAAGCATCTAAGTTTATTACAATTCCATAGTGTAAAAATGCACAAATAATAGTTCTGTTCAGACCACAGTAGAAAAAACACAGTAACAAGACTTCTGCTAGCAAAGAGTTGGTCTTTGATGCACCTGGAGTTGCATTTCCAGCACCTCAAAAAAATATATTAGAAAGTTCAAACATTTGTGTAAAACTGAAAGTTATCTCTGAATTCAAATACATGCTCATTGCAGCCACCGAGGTACAGATGCTGGTACAGGATAAGGATTTATGTGGCCATCAAAATTTTGTATGAAGTGATGTTCCAAATTAAGGTGTTTTTTTTTCCTTTTTTTTTTTTTGGTTTTAAATCTAAATGGAAAAAACAGCAGACAAATGTTCCAATGACATTACAAATGAAGGACAAAAATTATAGATTACGGGTGAAACAGTTTTATATTTACACTCATTGATCTAAAACCATAGCATGTCATGTATTCAAAAGCTATTTGTAAAGAGATGAAGGTTTCACAGTTGTGACAGTTGCAAAACAAGTATCACCACTGAATGACAAAGAAGGGGCAGGGGGCTCTTTGGTTGTTTTTTCCTGGCAGCTTTGAAAGAAAGCAAGCTGTATTATTTGAGCTGTTAACTTCAAACTGAACCCCCTTCAGCCCCACTTTCTGATTATCTACAACTATAACAAAAGAAAAGAAAAAAAATCCATTATTTCCTGTGTAACAGTTTCTTAGTTTTCAAAATTGGAAATGTATTTCTAGTGCACTCAATGAAGATTTCTCTTACACAGAGCTACATCGGGTCTCAAGAAGAAACTACATCCTTTAAGATACACCAAGAGGCAGCAAATGATTCTACACCTTGTGGAGAGGGGAAGAGTATTTTGTAATCTTCAGGAACTAGAGAAAGATAAAGACAGGTAAAGATCGTTGCCCTCATCTTCAAGTCGTCAGGGTCTTCTGAGCTGCCCCAGGTTTTAAAGGCTAAGAAAATGGAAGACAATCTAGAGCAAAGTGTTTAAGAAAATTGTCAAAGCTGTAAATTTTAATTGAAGGCTCTATTAATTTCTCACTTTCACAAAGGTCAGATGAGACTGAGTGTTTTCACTCTTTCAAGTGCTAGCAAAACAGACACTCTACAGTCCCCTTCAGACAAAAGCTATCAATAAAAATCAACTTATCTACAGTTCGGATATTTTGTACATTACAAAATAGGATTGCCAGAAATGTTTCTTCACTTTCCATATTACAACTGCATCATTAAAACTGTAATTCAAATTAGTACTTTATTAAGCTAAAACAACAATCACACAAGGAACTGGTGGACCAGGTTGACAAAAAATAGTGGTGTGGGCAGAAGAGATCTCAAGATCAACTAAACTGGTTTGACCTCAAGTATACACATAGCAACCCAAGTAAACAAGGGAGAGCCTACAGAACAGTACCACAGGGGAAAATACAAATTTGTTTTCTAGGAAATCAGTGCCTCTCCAAAGATTGTGGTACAATAATGCACGTAAGGTGTAAAAGAGGAACTAAAAGTCTGTGTGCAGTTAGAGGGTTACAATCTCAGAGGGACTACAGAGGCATCCTGAGAACACACACTATTGGAGCAGTGCAGCCGATGGATACTGTAGTTTCTTAAGGAAGGACAAGTCAGGATACCAAGGAGCTGGAGCTGTCCTTTATAAGACAGGGCAGTATGAATGCATGGGCCTCTGCCTGGGGACAGATGATGTCAGAAGTTTAGGAGTCAAGATTAAGACAGCAGATCTACCTGGGTGAGATCACAGTGGGTATGTACTACACACTGTCTCAGCAGGTAAAACAAATAAATGAGGCCTTTTTCATATAATTGAAAGAAGTCTCCTGTCTGGAGATCCAGGTCTAGGTATCTGCTAGAAAGGTAGGCTATTTTCCAGAATCACTTTCTCCACGTTCCAGGGTATGCAGGAAATAAAGCACAGGCAGCAGAATGCCTGCCTGGATGAACAGGGAGACCTAACAAAACTTAAATACAAACCAAGTTGTACAAGAGGTGGAAGCTGGGTCAGATCACAGAAGGAATATAAGGAATACAGAGAAATTATTTAGAGTTGAATCTGGCAAAGAGTGAAAGAAGAAGAAAGGCTTCTTTATGCAAGTGTATCAGCAGTAAGAGGAACACTACGCTGTCAAAAAACGAGGGTCAGATACTGAATATGCCAGGAGACCTGGCAATAGACACGGAAACAGTGAAGATACTTAACAACTTCTTCTCCTCAGTCTTTACTGGACAGACTTGCCTCCAGCAATCCCAGGACCCTGAGACTACTGGAAATGCCTGGAGAAAGAGACTTGCTGGACCCAATACGATGCAGCCAGTAAGTACTGAGGGAGCTTGCTGATGTCCTTGCAAAGCCAACCTCAAGTATCTTTTGAAAGGTCACAGCATTTGGAGGACATTCCTCAGGACTGAGAAAAATCATATCTTTACTGGAAAATAGTCTGTATAAAACCCTGCTCTTTTGTTAGTATGCACTTCCTCACTACATAAAAGAAAAGCTTGTAATATGTTTAAAAGAACACTTAATCATTTCCTAAGATGCTATTTGTCAAAGTCTTGCTTAATTCTTAATCACCTTGTGACCTGTTTAGGAAAGAACACCTCTATAAAAAGCAAAATACTTCCTTCTAAAATGTAATATAATTGCATCTTCAAACAGCTAGGAAACTGGTTATAGCCAGTTATACTGCTTATACTAACAAGAATGACAGCAGAGAAGAGAAACACCCCTCATAGTCACAACCCAAGCACGGCTAGCTAGATGTAAGGAAAAGTGACCAGTGTGATCTTCAATCTGAAAGTGTAATATATTGAAAAATCTCAGAAACTTTATAAAAAGACATAGAAAATTAAGTATTAGTCAACTAGCTCATGTATTAAACCTGACCAGAGATCACTGTTACATAATGTTAATATTTTTTGCCTAAGAAATACTGTTTTCATGATTTCCATTCAGAATTTGAGACCGCAATAAAAGATACACAAAAGACTGCATAAGACACAGGAAATAATTGTATGCCTTGTTTTGATTTCTGATTTTCCAGATGATGTAGCATCTCTGTAACAGTAGGTAAGCCCTTTAGACAACAGCCCTGGCTTTAAAATTAACTATATTCCTTCTAAAGAAAGCAAACCCTATCCCACTTGAAAGGCTGCCTCAAAATTAAACCAGTATGGTTCTAACTACTGCTGATGTGGCTGCGCATTTCTATTCTATTGACATAATCACAGGAATTCATTTTACAAAAAAGCTGACCAAAACTTCCCATACCTGAGTCTTAGTTTTCATGCTCTTTAAAGGAGTGCCTCCTGCTGGTGATACACCTTTTAATTCATCCTTTAACTTGGTAATGCTGTTAGTCAAAATTTCCAGTGTTTTCATGATTTCTGCTTTGTCTTCTGACTTCATGGCTTTATTCTTCTCCAGCTTTGAAATCAGCATCTGTCCAAATTAAAAACTAGTAAGAAAAACCTTCTTACACAGAAACTATCAGAAATCAGTTGTTTTAGTACTCATTACAACTACAAGAAAACCAGAGTATTGCATTTCTTGCATGTCATCCTCGATCTCATTACATAGGGCTGGTAAGACCTTACATTAAATTAAAATCCTTGTCTGACTCTGTGATTAATTTGCTCATGAACATCTGATGTCTCTAATTTAGACAGATTTGTTCAGTATACTTAAATGATTTCAAAATTTTTATTCAACTTCAATGGCATTTTGGCCTTTTTCTCCTAAGCCTAAGTGCAATCACGCATATTTTTCTAAGTCAATCTCTCCCACTCTTGTCAAGTAGAACTCTCAGGCTTTCACTTCTCCCAAAACGTGTACGAAATGCTGTATCCAAATTAGGCGATTTCAACTAAAACTGAAGCTGAACTGAATAAGCTCGCAGTTTAAGTGAACTGGCAAGACAAGTTAGATTAGAATTCAAAATTTAATACAGTATGCTAATATCATTCTAAGAGATTGCTTCTTTTATAGGTCAGTTTTTTATCTCATGCTTACAAGTAATGAAATATTTCAAGTGAACTGAGATTTCACAACAGAATTGATGTTTCTTTAATGCTAACATTTTACCTTTTGTGTTTCAATGTGCTTCTCTAAGATTTCTTGTTTCTTTTTTCTCACATCTTGTTGAAGTCGTAATGCTTCCTAGAAGCACAAAAAATGCAGAAAGTTTCTAGATTTTGAAAAATAATGCCAGGAGACTACTATACTATACCTAACAACTATATAGTAGTAACTTACAGTAACACAGAAAAAATTAGTAACAGAAACTCTAAGTGTTAATATGCAATACTTCAAATTACGTTTTGGAAAACAATGAATCACCAAATTAGTGAAGGATCTAGTGATTTTTCTCAGATCTGTGCTGGGAAGACTTCATTATTACTTATATACAGAGTAATCCCTTACACAACTCCACGGAAAGCTGAAAGGCAACACAATATCAGGACTGCAAAAGGTACAACATACATGAGTTTAAATGTGTACGGACAGTATCCTGAAAGCAACCATAAATCAAGTTCATCAATAAAAACACATTGTTACGTACAGTTACAAGCAAAATAAAATAAATTCTATTTTCTAAAATTAATGTGTTACCCAAAGAGAACAATCTCTTTTGCATCTGAATTCTGTAATTTAGAAGTGACAAGTACTACCGCTCAATTTGCTAGGAAAACAAAAAAAACAGAACTGAGATTGCGATGGGCTAATTGAATTGAAAGTGAGAAATCTGAGACATACTGCACTCAGGAGGAGAAGCAGGAGGAGGTACCACAGCTGCTGTGCTCAGCTCCTACTAATGCTGTCTGAGAGAAAGCAATTGCTTCTTGCTCTCAGATACAGAATATAGAAGCCTTCAAAAGCAAGATACTTGCAGAAAACCAGGACTTAGTTAATCAGCATATCTAATGGTGTAAGAGAGGAGAGGAAGATGATGACTTTACACCTCTGGATCACCAACCAATTGGGATCAGCTGAAAGGATTATCTTACAGAAAGAGTGCAAAGGCACAACAGCTATATGGGGAAAAAAAAAAAAAAAGAAGTAGGAATAAAGATTTTGTTTCTCTTCCCAAATACTGACAAGTTCTGCTGCATGAAATGTTAGAATTGCAAACAGTGTGCAATCATTTTTCTGCAGGGAAAGGGAAGATAAGACAAGGGGATGGATGCTAAGAAAAATTAGGGAGACAGGAGGAAAGAAGGGAGTGAGTCCCACAAAATCATGTTTTTCCACAAGTACTAGTATATTGTAACAGAAGCCTCTGAAGAGAGGAAGAAGCATAAGAGCATGTGAAAAGAGCCAATCACTTAACACATCTTCAGTGTCTTAGCTTAAAAAAAATAAATCTACAGGTATTATGACAAGTCAATTTTATTACGAGCTTTTTGCCATTTCACAGGAACTTAGCATCTTAACTTGAAGTGTAAAGGCTCCAATTCTGAAAATCATGTTTTAGGGGACAAATATGAAATTAAATCTCAAAATTTTAAGTGATTTTTTAAAAGTCTGGGCCAATGCCACAACTGATGTGCATCTACAAACTGCTATTTCAAATTGCATTAGACATCAGTTATTGAAGTTTACCAATAAGCTAAAATTCTTTAGAAGTTACTCTGCTTTCAATGATTATGGTTGAAACTAACTTGGTATCGAACTATTGATATGTGGTTTGAAACCAGTAAGACAAACACTGTCCTCTATATAAATTTTTGTAAATGACAAGAATAAACCTGGAAAAGGAGCTTTACTGGGCCCTTCAGAAAATCTATGCAAATTAAGCTACAATTGAGTGACCATTTAAGGTCAAATGCATTTTTGTTGCATTTCCTCTCTAACATCAAAGAAAATGAAAAAACTTAGTACTATTTAAAAAAAAAGTAAAACCATAAGAACTTCAGTTTGGAAACAACAGAACAGAGAAAAGTTCTCGGTTCTCTCAAATGAAGAAACAATTTTGTTTGATAGTACAGAATACTGATAAGGCAAGATTGATCATAATAAAGGCCAGTTCCAGAAAGGCCTTATACAAAGTAGCGACTACACTATACTCTCTTCTCACTCATAACAGACAAATTGGGCTTCAGCATGGAGATTCTGCTTCCAGGATGAAGTATTTCACATTTTGAACTCTCAGAGTTTAAAACCTGCATCTACTTCCTGAACATGCAGTGAAAAAAATAACAAAATGATGCTGAGTTTTCTAGTCCTTTGGGAGGAAAAGAAAAAAACCACAAAACACAACACCCAAACCCCACATTCTAGTGAATTTAATTTTATAACTAGTTTCATCCATGCTCCTGATATGAATATACATAGTGAGCTACCTCTAATGGTCACAAGTTCCCAGTCTAGGTCCATTTTATAAAGAAGCATATGTAATTTACCTGTTTTTTCTTCTGTGCATCATTAGAGTCTAGCACGGAAGTTGAAACAACAGGCAAAGATTTCTGTGCTGCCTTCAAAGCAGCAGGGTTGTACACAGTTTTTGTCAAGCCAGTAGAAGTAGATAAAACCTATAGGAGGAAACCATTTTATATTTTTTGCCAGTGAATTTCAATTAAAAAAAAAACAACCCATGAGTGCTTAGAAAAAAAAGTGTCTTTTGTTTTATCTGTTTCGATGATAATGGAATATAAAAATTTGGTGTAACATCTATCTAGAGTTGCTTCAGTTCATTTTTAAAGAGGCAGCACCACATCAATATATAAGACTTACAAACATCAGATTATAAGTTCTTTCTGCTGGAAAATCAGATGTGCTTCCAAATTTCAAATATATAAAACTTTACATATTTGATCATACTTAAGGAAACAGAAGACTGAGATTTTCCCCAAGAATAACTGAACTTTGTCTTTTTTCTTTTGAAGTTTAAAATAGAATTTGTCATGGCTGCCTGGATTTTCCAAGCAAAAATTCAACATAATTTTAATGACTAAGGTCCAAAGTGGATACAATAGCTCCTTTGCACATGCAGTTTGTGCAAAGTAAAGCTTGCACAATCAACAAAAAGTAACTCAAGTACAGGGAAGTCTTCAACATCATACAGCAAAGGATGAGACTCCTATGTCTCTCTCCCATGTTTGTAATGAGGTATGAATTTTCTTCACAACTTACTGAGAACACAGCTATCTGCTTTACCACCTCTCTAAAGTATGCTATGTACATTCCACAATACCTGAAGATTTGAACTATTCTGTTTTCTTATCATGCTACTTTTGGGCTGTGTTAGAACAGAAAAATTCACTGCTAAGTACTGAAGATAATACAGGCAGGATCCTGTCCTCCCTGTTAGCAAATCACAGCAACTACACAACTGAGATAATTTCTAGGAGTTTAAAAATACTTTATGCATATGTGGAAAATCAAAGATGCATGCAGTCTCTTGGTCACCATGCACTCCATAAAACAGATACAATGCCCATCAATAGGAGAAAAAAAGAGACAGTCAAGAAACAGAATGACAGAAAAGATCAAGAGATCAGAAGAGTTTACAACAGGAATGTTTCATGTAAGGCTTTTAACTTTGTTGTGCTATTTATACTATTTCTTTCCACAGTATTTTCTAGAGTAAGCAGTGCAGAGAGAAGCACAACAACAAAAATAAAAGCATGTTATGGGGTATTATAAAAGGCGATGTAAAACAGACTAAGCAGGCCATTAAAATGAAGACGAAGGATTTTTTAATTTTGACTTAAAGCACATCCCAATTATATAGTTCCTATTACAAAGTAGCTTTAGGACAGCGCACATCGCAAACGGATGACCAAGTAAAGACAAGAATAAAGACACACTCTTTTGACCCTGAACTGTCTTCATGACAGAGTGAAGAAGAGCAAGAAGCAACACATTAATGTCTTCTATTTCTCTTGAATAATGTTAAAGAAATTTAACTTGAAGTTCATAATTTCCAAGTCCCTACATAGATATTAAAAGGCCTTATGATGACTGCTGCATCTTTTCCTCCTGCTCTTTGGGAAATGTAGCTACTGACTTCTTTACCATAAAGTTTTTGTCAAACTCTGCACTCAGGAGCAGAAAACCTATAGGAAATTACACGTCTTTTTTTCTGACAGCTGTCAGTCCAATTTCAGTGGTTAAAGAGCATTATTGCAAGCAAAAGCAAGGTATTTCCTTGTACAGGGACAGTAACAGATAAAACCAAGTCAAACCAAGTTTCGGAACACCACAAAAAGTGCCAGAAGAAAACTACTGCTTCACACCCAGTACATTACTATTAAGACAACATAGCAGAACACCATTTTAGCATGAATTTACTCCTTGTAGAAAAGTGCTTTAGCGTAACTCAACTCTTAGAGAATGAGCAAACCAAAGTATTTCCACTGAAACTGAAGCAGACTTCTTATTCTTAAAAGTAAGCACATAGAACATACGCAACCTCTATTTCAGGAACACACAACAAAACATACCTGCACGATTCATTCAGGGCAATAAAAATACAACTAACCAAACCAGCAAAAAAAGAATATAGGCAAGAAGTCAAGATCAGTGTATTTAAATGGACAGCTTGGCTTGACATGAATAGAAGAGACATCCTTTGTAACTGTAACTCAACACTAAATGTTTTTACCTCTGTACGCTAAATACAGCACAGTTTCTTTGAGGACAATTTTTCTTAGCTTTCACTAAATGCATTTACTGTGATACCTTAAGGTGGGGGGGGAGGGGGCAAATGCAGTAGATGCTGCATTCATTTCAAGTCAAGGCAATTCTCCAATAGAAAAGACAGATACCCAGACAGAAGAATCTTGTTACCAGGTAAAACTTGCCTGTCTTTTTACCACAAGTCATCTTAACAAACGTTATGAACACTGGGAAAATCCTGTTCCCTAAGGTGACAGACAGTTCTGGAAACATGCATCATGAACTATGCTACTGAAGTAAACACTTCAACAGCCTCATGTTCTGACAATTTTCTGCCAATCGCAACCACTGGGCAAAATACATTAACTCATACCCACAATTCAGATGCACCTTTCCCACCTTACCTTTCTTTGTCCTTTCTATACTGATTAATTTCCACTTTATCTTTTACACAAGTACTGCAAATTTTAAGGCCAAACAAGTGGGTAAATGTTTACAGCATCATCTTCTAAGTGACACAGAAGCTCAAAAAAATTTTTATAGAAAGGCTTTCTACAGATTCAAGAGTAGTGTAAAATTTTTCATCTTTTTTTCTTTTTAATGTATTTTTTTATCAACTCAGGATCCTGGAACACATCTACCTGTTTTCATGACTAAATAAACAGAACCTACTGTATTAAAACAAAACCCAGAGGAAAGCAACTTCTGTCCTCACATATTTTATTCTTCTTATAATAATTTAGAGTTTTGATTGCTGTAAGTTGTAAAACTGGCCTCTAACAAAACTTTATTCATAGTTCCAAAAAATCTTAATGCCTACACTTGATTTTTTTCTATTACAATTAAATATGAGTGGAACAGAATATGAGACATTCTCTTACCTTTTCAGTTGTTGGAGTAACTGGCTTTGACACAAAACCAAGTCTGTCCTTCACAGATAATTTAGTCACATTCTAAGAAAATGAAAAAAAAATATATAGTTTACATATGCTTTATTACTATTTTACTATTTCCTTTGTAATTCCAAATGCTAGGAATGTGTAAAAAAACATACTTAATGAACTGTTCAGAAAAAAATACAAGAAAAATAATATTTGAGCAGTTGATAAAAGTAATTTTAGATTTACAAATTTACAGTTAATATCCATCTATAAATACATAAGAAATAGTGTCACAGAATAGAAAAGAATCATAGAATGACTTGAGTTGGAAGAGACCTTAAAGATCACCTAGTTTCAAACCCCCTGCCATGGGCAGGGACACCTCCCACTGGATCAGATCACACTTCCAGGGTTGAGATGTCTCCACATTCTCTGGGCAAGCCATTCCAGTCTCTCACCACCCTCATAGTAAAGAGCTTCTTCCTCATGTCTAATAGATGAAGCCAGATTTGGAATCAAACATTATACTATGCATTTTTTTAAAAGAAGCCCATGACATGCTAGCTGACAAAGGACTATCTATATAGACCCTCTTAAAATACACTTCAGCTTTCGTAATTTGAATTTAAACAACAAATAAGCGTCTGACATTCCACCCTTTCAGAAGTAAAGCTAAAGTAGCGCCATGATGCTACTTCTAACATAAAAATCTAAAGTCTATTTCTAGTGAAAACAACATGCCAGATTCCATCACTATTCATATTGGTACTGAGGTTACATTCTTCCTCATAGCTAAGTACAGTGAGAACACTTAGTGGCTTAACAGATATAATGTTAAAAAAGGAGAGCTTTATGTTAAAATCAGAAAAGTAGAACTTAACATGACATTACTGCAATACTTTCATAGCCTTTTGTTGTTTTGGGGGTTTTGTTTGCTGGAGGTTTTTTGGTTTAGTTTTTAAACTAAGAAGTTATGATACTAAAAATTCAAAGTGCCAAATAGCACTGAAGAAAATTTTAATACCAAAACACCACTCACAACCAAACTAGATGCACTTAAAAGTAGTAAATTGGAATGTGCACTGTGAGTAACTGTAACACATTGATACACTATACAATCTATTACAGAAAAAAAAACATGCAACTGATTTTTTCATTACCATACATACCTGTGTGACTTCTGTGTTGGCACTCTGTGCTTCCACAGGTTCAATATTACTTGCAGGTACTGGACCTAATCGCTCCTTGACTGATTGTTTCACTACCGGCAAACTAGGTTGCTGAACTAAGGGTTGTATTACCTGTAACACCACCCCACCCCAAAAAAAAGCACATTATAACATTAACAACAAAAGGATGCTACATACGTAGTTCAAAAAACACATAATGAAACTGCTGCAATAGCATTCAGATTTACATTTCTTCCTTCCATTCTGTAGCTGTTTCACCTGATGGCAAAAACAAACACTTCATGACACTGAGGACATTATGCTGACTATTTATGTAGTGCACAGCAAGAACATCTATTTTGCACTTGCAGCTCATAGAAGTAGTGAGGTAACTCTGGTGTATTTCTATTAATCACATCTACTTAGACTATCTTAATTTCCAACTGTTTGAGTTGAATAAGAAGTAGTAAGCAATCTTGCAATTTCTTTCACATGGTCAACAGCATCCTGGCCTCTATGAGAAATAGTGTGGCCAGCAGGAGTAGGGACACAATTGTGCCCCTGTACTCAGCACTGGTGAGGCTCCACCTAGAGTACTGTGTTCAGTTTTGGGGCCCTAACAACAAGAAAGAAATTCAGTTGCTGGAGTGTGTCCAAGGAAGGGCAATGATGCTGGTAAATGGTTATGAACGACAGAGCCTGAAGAGCAGCTAAGGGACCTGGAGTTGATGACCCGGTGATTCTGCTTTGGCAGAGGGGTTGGACAGGGGCAGTCCCTCCCAACCTCTAATATACTGTGATACTGTTTAGTCTGGAAAAGAGAAGGCTCAGGGGAGACCTCACTGCTCTCTACAACTACCTGAAAGGAGGCTTCAGTGAGGTGGCTGCTGGTCTCTTCTCCCGAGTATCTAGTTACAGAATGAGAGGAAATGGCCTCAGCTAGATATTAGGAAAAATTTCTTTATGAAAAGAGTGGTCAAGCATTGGGATAAGCTGCTCATGGATGTGGTGGAATCACCATTCCTGGAAGTGTGGACATAGCACTTCCAGACACGGTTCAATGGCCAATGGTTGGACTTTATGATCTTAGAGCTCTTTTCCAATCAAGACAATTCTATGTGTCTATTTTCTGCCATGAATGTGGAGTACACATTATTTCTACACCCTGGCAGAAGTCTTATTTGATGATTTATTATGGTTAACTCCCATCATCTTTACTAAGTACTTCCACTGCTTTCAGAATTTCCACAGTAAAAATTTTCCAAAGTAGGCCTGCTGAGGAAACTCAAGAAACTGTGCAGGACCAAATACTACTGAAGGGACAGCTTATATCTATCTGAATTTACACTGAAAAAAAAGATTCAACAGCCTGTCTTTAGTGTCTGAAAAAAAGCCATGGAAATCATTATAAACATAACCAAAACTAATTCCATTATAATTAATACACCAGAAATTTTGACAATAATTTTGATACTTGAAGTATGAGAAGTATTGTAAAGGAAAGTTTTCACAGTACTTTTACGTACTCAGACCAATTTCCATTAAAAGGGAAGTAAATATTCATGCTCCTGAAAGGCTTCTGAATTCAAAGTACCTGTTTATTGACTCAACAATTTGGTAATTTTTGCATTTTACACTAGAAGAACATGAAAGCATTGCACTTTTAATTTCCTGCTAAAATTTCTTGTTATCATGTGCCATCTATCACTTATAGAAGACTTCATGTTGTAGTCTCCTAAGATGTGTTGAAAGGCTGTTCTTTGTGAAGAGGGAGCCTGTAGCACGGTCATCTGGTATAAAGGGGAATTAATTCCCAAATCATCATTGTTAACTTGCCAAAAAAGAGTGTGCTGGTTAGCAAGTATCCCTAAAAACTCTAAGTCTTTTACAGAGATCAGAACTTTGTTTGGAAATACACAGTTATAATTTGCTGATTATGCATGCAGAAAACTGATGGCAATAACTGTTTAAGCCATCCTTCTCAAATGAGGTAATGTTTGCATGAACACAAACGGCATACTCCACTGCCCTCTTCTGGCTGATGAGATGTAAACCAAGCTTAGAAAATACATTTTGAGTAGCACTAGTTCAGATCAAGCATCAAAGTTATTTATAAACTAGATTCCAATCTCAAACATAAAGGATGATAACTAGGAGACAGCAAGATTGGTGTTGTTAAAGTTTCATTTTGTAGATAAAAAGTGCAGCATTTGTTACAAAAGGAGAGAAACTGTTAAAACCCTACAGCAAGACTGCTATGGAGAACTAGGTCATTAATTCTGAATGATGATGACAACATACACCATCCAGAGAACGAAGGAATTCAAAAGTTACAGCAGCCATTGAAAGAATCCTCTATTAACTCATTTGTTCATTTTATCAGTGTATATTAATACACGAATATTACTTCTACACAACCTGCCTCATTTTCCCAGTGTAGACTATGTTCCACACTGATAGTAAACCCAACAATGCAGACTAGTTCAGTTGGAAGGGACCTACAGGCATCAGCAGGTTCAACTGCAGGATCACTTCAGGGCTGAACAAAAATGTATACATGATTTTAAGGCTATTACCCAAAAGCCTCTTTAAACACTGACAGGCTTGGGGCATCAACCACCTCTATTATAAAGCCTGTTCCAGTGCCTGACCACCCTCTTGGTAAAGAAATGCTTCCAAGCATCAAGTCTCAATCTCCTCTGATGCAGCTCTGAACCATTCCCATGTGTCCTGTCTCTGGGCACCATGGAGATCAGCACCTTCTTCTCCACTAAAAAAAAAAAACTGTAAAATGTTCCTGATTCATTCCTACAGAATTAGTTTAATACAGCTCTCCTCTTATACTGCTGTTTGCCTGCCTTATCTCTCTACACATCTGTATGTAAATCCCTCTATATACATGTAAGGTAGCTTTGAGTAAAGCAAATTCTACTGCTACACATTCTACAGCAGTGTGCATGCTCATTTGTAAAGGAAGACAGAAGACCAGAAAAAAGCAGCACCTTCTAGGAAGAAACTTAGATTATCTTAGAACAAAGAAACATAACTGCTGTATTTCTTACACTCAGAAGAAGAAAAGAAGAGTCCATACTAGCTAAAGCAAAATAGATGTTATTCAGCAGACAGCAGCATTAACCTTGCTTCACATGACAGATGACAGAGGAATTCTCCACAAGTCATAGAAGTGCTTTCTTTAAATTCCTGCAGTCTTAGCTTACCTGACCCTGTATCTCAGGTCAAAGAATAAAGAGTAACTTTTGGAAAATCATTACATGACGTTTTTCCTATTTTGAAAGGGTCTAGTTTAGTTTCTCTAAGCATTTTTTAAATGTTTACAGGACTGTATTTTTCATTGAAGTTCTAGATGGGCTTAGATCTTCTACCTTCTGTGTGGTAGTCTGGATTTGCGGTGCACTGCCTTCTCGATGCCAATAAACTTTAATAAAACGATTATTTAATACTGCTTCTGTACTTGATATCGCTTTCTTTGCTTCCTCATGTGTGGCAAACTGAATAAGGGCACCTTCTGGATCACCCTGATACGCAACCTAGAATTTAAAACAGAAGAACAAAACTTACTGCATGTAGGATTTTCATTTATGCCTTATCATATAATCACTTGCATCAGGCTCAAAAGCTTACAGTTTGAACACAATATGGGTTCTTAGGGAAGTATTTCCCATTCATGATTCTGCTTGAAAAGCCTGGTGTTATGAGGCAACCTTGAAATTAAGATAATAAACTTCAAGAATAGTTAAAAAGCAAACAAAAAAAAAAAAAACCAAACAAGTCCAGGAATAAAATACCCTAAACAGCTAAACACTATTTCTAATTGCAAGTATGAGGTTATTTGAAAAAGAGTAGGCATCACAGAAGTAAATTACTACCAAAAAATACAGAGGTCAGTTAATAAATGTCCTATCTTGTATCAGAGGTAGACAACAAAGTTCATTTTGGTTTCCTCCTTTGAACATGAGGACATTATTTTAGACACCTTTAAAGGACAAAATGAGACCTTTTGCAGGAAGACGATAGCTTGTAATATCTATCTGCATATCTGTCTGTCCCTCTATATATAGCCACACACCATTTTTTACTGAATTACATTGCCTGCTAATAGACCCATATTCTTGTGTGAACTACAAAAAGGTTTACTGTATTTAAGAACAATTAAGAGAACTTAAACTTCTTTGGTGTTTAGATAAACACAGTAGGCTTACTATCTACTGCAATATTACAACTCCTCATTCAACGTCTCAGTGCAAACAAGAAAAAGTATATAAAAACACAAGCTGGCATCTGAAACTTTTTGATAATGAAGCATGACGAAGGATCAAATTGAGTAGCTTAGAAAGCAGATATGAAATACTGGTATTAAACATACATGAGTCCGAGACAGGCCCTAGCTCTTTGCATCTGTTCTGTGTTTTTCTCCAATTATGTTCATCACTCAGATATACCAAGAAGTTAAGTCTAATGGACAAACTGCCACTACTTTGAGAACAGAAAGCAATTGTATCATAGGGACTGTTTTCTGGATGAGAAATACAAGTTTCCTGTGTTTATGACTTATCTCAAAAAATACTGTTTACAATACCAGATCCAGACTTGAGAAAAGGGCTGAAGAAGTAACATTTACCATCAATTTTCAATGTTTTAAACAAGGTGTCTTGAATGTCTCATGTAAGAGGAAAACATTTGCTCAGAATCTGAAAGAGGACTGGAACATTTATTTTTTCCATTCTCAATTAAATTCTATTAAAAATGGGATTTATCTTCAGTTCCAAAAAAAATGGAATGCACCTTCAAATTAAATTCCATTAAAACAATCAGACCGTGTTTAAGAAACAAATTAGGAAAATAATGAGAGCAGGTTCAGAGAACCAGTTAATAAACACCTGGCTTCCTCTTTTTAGCATCTAAGCATATTGGACTCTTACCTGCAAGTTGACTAAGTTTCCAAACTTACTGAAGTGCTCATTAAGTTTGCTGATATTGTTAAGTTCTGGGGGAACTTTTCTCAATTCAAGTTTTGTGTTTTCATTTCCAAATTGCACCTTCTTCTGGAAACCTGGACTGTTTGTTCTATTAAAATTTTGCCTGCAACAAATAAAAAATCAAGCCAGAAATCCATAGCAAGCTAGCAAACACAATGTTAGATTGCATATGCTTACACACGAGCATGTGTGTATGAGAGACAGAAGTATCTGTAGACTTAAAAAACAACAGTTTTAGAGAAGTGTACAAGAGCATGGCACACAGCCTGCAGCTTTCCCCATTGATACTTTCAGCCTATCCCAGCACAGAAATCTGGGAGATAATTGACAGTCATGTGCTTCTGCCAGTAATTCCCAACTTCCACATTACTTCTCTACAAAAACTATTTCTCAGCTACAACACAGCATCTTCCCCCCATTCCAACAAACTGTTACTCCAGGGTTCTCCCCAGTCCCAGTAATGTCTTGAAACCCCTTCAACCTTTTGCCACCTGGACACCTTGTATTTTCTGCCAGTAACATACCTGGCAATTCCAAGCAAAACAGCAATGACACAATTCACAATTGACAACTAACATCAGTCATCTCTAAGAAGCACCACACTGCAGCTTCTCTGCTTCTTAGATTGTTACAGCTTTCAAGGAGCAGATCCTGGTATCATTCAAAGCAACTTCAACTACCTTTATACTGCCTTTGAGTGAAGACAGCCTAATATAGGTAATTCTACAGCGTGATTATTTTAATACAATCATCTTAATCACAGTTTAACTTGCTTGCATGTTTCAGATTGCAGGAAAAAGCTCCACAGAATTCCAAGTATTAAGCCAAGCTTCTGTTAACGTTCACTCACTTGTCAAACCATGTCTTCTTTGTAGGAACTCCACCATCCCCTGCACCAATTGTTCTTTTCCTGGATTCAGCATCTACCACTATTCTCATACTACTTTTATTGGGAGGTTTTTCTGTAAACAGATGAAAAAATTTTACAGTATTTTTTGGTATCTTCTGTGTGATTGTAAAAACGTATTCTGCTCACACTGACTTTGCACTGAAAAGCCTGATTGTTTATTTGGAAATTACTATGATCCTTATTCAAACTGAATCAAATATTGGTCATAGATTTTTCTTCTTAACTATCAACAAATGCTGTGACAGATCGAAATAGCTAACAGCTTTCATCTTGTCACAGTAACATCGCACATATGGAAAACAAGAGTGCGACAGAAGGCATGTGCCTCAAGATGACTGCTCTCCCTGATTCACAAAGTCCCACACAACACTGAGGCTACACCAGTTCTGCTAACACCTCCACTCTACTATTAGATGGCAAACACAAGACTTAGGTATAGAGTGGGAGAGGAGTGGCCCTTCCTGAAGAATCTTATTACAAGATTTCATAATGAAAACACATCAGAGATATAGCAAGATTAAATACAAATATATACAAATGTAAATAAAGCCACATTTAAAATGTGGGGGGTTTATCCCTCTTCCCTTCTCATTTTGTGTGCTGCCAATTCTTCTCAGGGCCACAGAAACTAGGAGGTTAAGATTACTCATGCATGATTGTGTGCTACCAGATAAAAATTACTCCCTCCTCTCTGCAGCAAAAATCTTCTTAAGATTCAGTACAGAAACATTTATGTTTTCCTGTGTAACAGATGTCAGTGACCAGTTATTACAGCCAAGGATAACCGTGCAATACTCTAGCAAGATATTTCATTTTACCTGTAAAAATGCACACACAAAACAACTATGAGCATAATTTCCTATTCAATTAAACTTCTCTTAATTTCAGATTTTTTAAAATGCAATGTTTTCCAATATTACATTCTCTGAAAACTGCCTCCAGCTGCACTAATGTAAGGAAATGAGCTAAACTAAAGAAATGTAGCTTTGAGAGCATACCTCTGGGTGGTAGATCCATATCACCTGATGTGAGTCCTATCAAATTTGGTCTTTGGGCATGTACTCTATGTCTATACATAGGTCTTGAAGTATTTGTTATACTTGGAGCTTCTGGATTATAGCCATCTGTGTCATACGTTTCTGGTAACAAAAGAAATTGTCTAATTAAAATATAATGCAGTTAAGACCCCTGAAGTTTCAAATGTAATATTTCATTTAATTACAAGACACAGTTAAAACAGAATAATTGTATAAGAATTATCCTAAGAAACTGCCATGTCAAGTTTTCTGCTTAAACAGAATGAAAATACTATTCCACAGTTAAGATTCACAACTTTACTTGCAAATTTTACTTCTGTCCCAAGTTATAAAAACTGTTAAGTTACTGTCACAGTCTAAATGATACAAACATTCTCTCAAACTATGAAATTATAATCTCTAAAAAGTACAGTATAATATGAATCAACGTTATTCTATTTAGCAAACCTTGTGGGCAAAGCCTCAGTACTACACCTGCTGTAAAAAGAGAGGGTGGAGCAGGAGGCGGCTGGTGATGAATACCCGTTGTAACAACAGTAGGAACTGAGCTAGTTGCTGAGTTTGGAGGGGCATCCATTCCAGCAGGCTGCAGTGGGGGAAGTGGAGGGGGTGGTCCTGTCAAAGCCAAAGGAAAACACTGCATTCACCTATTATCCACTAGAATTGCATTACATAGGGAATTGACCTGAAATGTTTTCAAGCCTTTTTTAAATAGAGAGAAAGAGGGTATGCATATAGACATGATGCTATACCAGTCATTCACATAGAATAATCCCTAGCAGCAAATAAAACAATTTTTAGAGATAAGCATTTGAACAGCTTAACATATCTCCAAATATTTTCTTTCTGTAAGCAAAATTTAATTGCTAACACTTTCACCTTACCAACAGAAAGCATTTATAATCCTCTATAGAATCCCCTCAAAGAAACAAATTCTAGTTTTAATAGTGTAACAAAAAATTCTACAATGATAGTAACCAACTTGACTGAATTGATTTTTCTTGTGGAAAGACAATTGGATCCTCCTTAAAACTGGTGGAGTTTTTTAGTTGGGTTGATTTTAGAACAGATAACATGACACTTTCAAAGCTAAGTTTTCAAGCCTGACCATCAATTTAATTTTTCAAAACCACTGGAAAAAGATAAAGTCATATATTTGGACTTTCCAAACAACTGGAAATAGCATCCAAAAGAACTCATCACCCCAGCAATAGTTACTCTCTGTACTCAGTGAAATAAATACATTCAGACCTTATCAACTGGAAATTGAAACAGTTTCAAGAAACTTCCATGCAATATCAAATATCAATTATTCTTAAGTATTTTTAGCAAGTGGAATATGTAAGTTAATAAAAAATGAGACAAAGGATTAATCACATAAAACTAACATCATAGTTTTTAAACCACATAGGGGAACAGAATACTAAACTATTTTATAAATGAGAGCTAGGCACGCAGGTAATTTTTAGTGCTTGAGTCTCCAGTACAAGATGGAGAATCTTTTCTTAGTCCGAATTTTCGGTTTTAATTGCAAATTACATATTCAGGAGTAAATTTCATGTAGTCATGAATTCTCCTTTATTATTACAAATGAAATGTCAAATACCACAGAATCACACAATATTATACGGTTGGATGAGACCTCAAAGATCATCCAATCTGTTGTTTCCAGGATCTTCCTTTCTTCTCTAACAACTTTTTTCAGTTTCAGGCAACTTCTCCTGTAAAACTCAAGGAACTGAGTTTTGCCATGCCCTGCTTTTACTTAACCACAATTCAAGGTTCACATGCAAATTTTGCAACTTGGCAACAATTACCATATAAACCAATCAAGATGAGGCAAGCTATGCCATAGTAGAGCATATTACAACTTTCCAAAATATAGCTGGCATTCTTAAAATAGCTTTTCGTACTGCATTCAACCCAAGGAACATCCCGGCCTTACTACTGAAAAGTAAGTCTTAGTGTTGTTTCATTACCTGTTACAGGTGGAAGGCTAGGTGGTAAGGGGCCGGGTGGAGGTACTGGAGGTCTAAGGTTAACAGGAGGAGGACTCAGAATTGGGGGAGGGGGAGGAAGTCCAGGAGGAGGTGGTCCTTCAACAACAGGGGGTTGTGCTGGAAAAGGCAGAATGCCAGGAAGATTCACATCTTCTACTACTACTGGATCACTTCCATGATCAAAAGGGCACATGTCTCCTCTCATGCAGAAACCTTTTTCTGAAACATGAAAATCAGAAGAAAATTGTTGTTACTATTCAACAGCTGTACTTTGATTCAGAGCGGATATGAGACATTCTATGTGTAATGCAGCAGTTCGTAAATTAAAAGCTTCACATACCAGCAGAAATTTCTATTAGAAAGTGAAATTGAGCATTTAACAGTCAGCACAGAGACTGCCGTGATATTCTTGCAGAATACATACAGGAGTCAAATTTTGCTTGAAAATATAATCCTGTACCAAATTGTAACAAACTGTGAAAGGGAAGAATGAAGGGTTTCTAAGTAAAAATGGGCAGATACTTACATTGAGAAACTTTATTAGAGAGAGAAGTTAATATCATAAAATTCTAACATGAAAAAACACATGCCAGTTCTTTTTTCTCTTCTACAATTATTTCAGTAAGAATTATTTTGCCATAGTTTAATAAAATTATGTAAGAGAAAGAAAATTATGTTATTTACATATGTACTCTGTGTGTGTGTATATACACACACATACATGTAAATAAAAAATACACACATACAAGTCAAATTGAATATATATTCACTTTTGGTTTTCTTTACATGCAAGTAAAACATTGGAGTGGGTCTGAAGGAGGGCCACAGAAATGATCAGTGGGCTGGAACACCTCTCCTGTGAGCAAAGGCTGAATATTGAGATGTTTTCCCTGTAGGTCTTCTGGGAAGGCCTTATTGCAGCCTTTAGGTATTTCAAGTGGGCCTAGAAGAACTGCAGAGCCATTTCAGGCAAAAAAGACCTCAAAGATTGAGTCCAACCGTTGACCTAACACTACCATGACCATTAAACCATGTCCTGAAGTGCCATGTCCACACATTTTTTTTTAATACCTCCAGGGACGGTGACTCCACCACCTCCCTAGGTAGCCATTCCAATACCTGACTACTCTTTCCATAAATTTTTCCTAATATCCAGCCTAAACCTCCACTGAATGGAGCACAAGCTGAGGCCATTTCATCTCGTTCTACCACTTGACAGAAAGACGGGGACAAACTTTGTAATAGGACCTGCAGTAACAGTACGAGGGGTAACGGCTTTCAACTAGAGTGGATTTAGACTATATACATGTATATACATACACATATATTTTATATAGATATAAAAGGATGGAATCTTTTACAGTGGAAGTGGTGAAACACTAGAACAGGTTGCCCAGAGAAATGGTGGGTGCCTCATCCCTGGAAACAGTTCAGGTCAGATTGGATGGAGCTCAGAGCAATCTGGTCTAATTGAAGACTTCCTGTCTGACTGCAAAAGGGTTGGAACTAGATGACCTTTAAAGGTCATTTCCAACCTAAACCCACGATATATCTGTTTAGCAGCACCACCCACCAAAAACCCAATGATTATACAATGCACTATGAGGGGCAAGCTCAAAACAATTTCTGGTATAAGAGATAGAAAGCCGAGTGTCCACTTGCAAAACAGGATGCTCAGTAGTTGTATTACCTCTCTTTAGCAAGTTATGGAACATGTAACATAGAAATGTTAAGGAAAAATTAAGTTCTGCAGAGAAGAGTGAAAGCACAGCAAGGAAGACCAGAAGTGAGAGATGATCTTATGAATTTAGAAGACACAAACAACCATGAGAAAAGCAAAAGGAAGAGATGTCTACTAGAGATTTTAGTAATAGTCAGAAATAGAGAAACAGAGTTGGGGTGAGGGACATCAAACAGTAAAATTTTGATGACAGCTACATCAAGTTTTTCCAACATCATCATTTGCTTTGTACTCAGAAACTGGAAACCATGTACTATTATAGAAGGCACTCTGTGAAAGATGTCATCCCTTATAATGTTACTCCAGAAGTAGACTAGCCTGCACGTTTAGTTCCTTTCTAAAAAGCTGTAGAGCTGGGAGACTATGACACAACTGTCTACAGCTTGGTTGCATCAGAAGAAAACTTCAAACAAACTTCCACAATTCTACTTGCTCTGCAGTATTGCTGTGCCTTATACTGGAAAAACAATTCTTCACAAGTACAACTCTGCCAACATTTCAGCCTTTCACTTTTTTTTTTGCTAAAAAAAAATAAAATAAAATTAACCTATTCTACTAATAATTCTGAATGTAAACTGGCCTAGATCTTAAACTAGTCATTGTGGTAAGCAACAGGAAAAAAAAAAAAAATCAGAAAAAAACTACAGGGGGAAATGTGAACTCCTGTGAGCTAACAGGTCAACTGGCTGAATCCAGTTAAGACACTGCCAACTGCAGCAGTCTCTTGTGCTGATTTTGGCACAAGACATGCAAAACAATAGCCTAAGACAAAATTATGGGGGGTTTTGTGCTTAAGAAGCATCTACACAGAAAATATGAGTTAACATGAGCCCATGAAGTTGCAGGCTTTAGACTTTTCCAGTTAAAAATTACTCTTCAACAGGATGGAATAATAATTTTTAAAAAAATAATAAAAAATTAGGTCACTAAGCTCTTCTTCATGGTCAAAATTATCCAATGCAGTATTTGGCTTAAACATGACGTATGACAGAAAATCTAGGTAATACTGGATTTTTAACTTCTTTGTATAAATATATTACTTTTCATCTATATAAAATAATTCTAATAACTGAAAAAAACTTATAGAAACACTAATAAAGAAAGCCTAAGTTAATGAAAAATGAGATAAATTTTGCATTCAATAATTGTGCAATAAAAACCCCACAGTCTTAAAGGAGATAAGGAAACTACCTCATTTTTTTCATGAAGGGGACAATCATAGTTGCAGGAACCAATAACACAGACTTACCATCATAATCTCGACAACGTTTCTTTGGCAGTGGAGGTCTTCCATAGGAGTTATGGTCCAGCTGCTCTTCATGGAACTCCGACCAGCTTTCAGTAGTGTTATTTCCATGATGAGCAGGAGCAATAACAGTAATAGTGCTGCTCAGTGTAGGGACAGGGTAGTGGCCGGATGAAATATTTGTCACAGAAGAAACTGGAGTATAATTGTTCTCTAATGGATCTGTTCTATCCATATCATATTTTGGCTTTCCCAAATCCCTTTCTGCAAGAAAAAGAAAGCAACAACATTACATTGGAGGATTTCTCTTGCACATTTTCAAAAGAAGCTGCCACTAGCCTGCGTTAAGTATTTATATTCCATATTAATAAACCTCGAAGTATAAAAATGTTAATTGAAATGCTGCAGAGGTTGCCCAGAGTGCCTGTGGTCTCCACCATTAGAGTTACTTACAACTCAACTGAATAGGCTCCTGAGCAACCTGCTCAAACTGCAACCTGCTTTGAGAAGTAGAGTTGGAACACGTAACATTCTGAGGTCTATTCCAGCTGTCATGGATTGAATTGAACCTGCTGTTGTTATTCATACCATGCCAGAGTCATGCCAGCTTTAAAAATTAAAGTGCTGACTGAAGCAAAGTATTATGGGGCTTGACTTTCAGATTGCAACACAGAAGGCTTCCTGTGCCATTTGCTGCCTCTGGGTTTTTTGGGTGTTGGTCTTTTCTGCTTGGATGGTAGGGGGACAAGGAGGCATGGGGGTGTAGTTTTATGGCTTGGGTTTTTGGCTTGCTTGCTTCTGCTTGTTGGTGCTTTGTGACATGCTTCTGCAAATAGGCTAGGATAGTTACGCATTTTGTACCACATTTATCTGATTCTTGATCAATAAACTCTATTCTTCTCTCACCTTTTTTTTTTTTTTTGGTCTGAATTCCAGGGGTTTTTGTGTGTCACTTTTCCCTCACTTCTGTGTTGGGAAAACAGCCAGGTTAATCCACTGGTTTGGTTTGACCCATTTTGTTCCAATTCAAACCATCACATATATTTGGGCACCCAACATGGTGCAGCGAAAGTAGCTGTTTTAATTAAGACAGTCAATTTTAGCAGTACACAAAGGGTTGAGATAACAAAAAAGAGATAACAAGGGGATTCAACTAAGGCTTGAAGCTTGTTAAAAGTTTTATATAGTTTTGGGGTTTTTTTCTCCTGTGCTGTGTTCACTATGTCAGAGTATTTGCTTTCTGCTGGGACCCAGCTCTGGTGCATTGGCATTTTGTATATATTCCTTCTGGTGACAACCTTTATCTCAGGGGAATGGCTTACAGTTCTGATGCTCCTGTGTTGGATACTGGCAGGCCAGAGTTTTTGCAGAGCAGGGCAATACAGGACTTTCTTAAGAATATCACTGAGAGATCTGCCACAATGCTGAATAATGATGAGTGGCAGGGTGTATGGGAACATCTGAGTAAATTCTTAGGGCAGTGGAATCCTGGAAATTCACCCCTGAGAAAGCGCAAAATCCTGACAAGCTGGTGAAATGTTTGGAAACGTGATTCTATGTTCCAAAGATTTAAGCAGAAAAATAGCAATCTGAAAGTACACAGTCAGACACTGTGTATTTTAAAAATACCTATTCCCCCAGTAAAGCATAAATCCTGTTTAACTTCAAGCACAGTATATGTTCTATATTGATAAATATATTCTAAAAACTTCAGATGGAAAGTTACTCAAAAAAAAAAAAAAGGAAGGGATGGGCAAGAACAAGGTAATCACCACTTGAAAACACTGCAAAAGTTACACATATAAAACATTGCAAGACTGTTAGTTGTATCATCACGTTGTTTACCTTCATTTTATCTGCATTCAAATGCATGTATTTATCACATGCAAAGCTATGCCGTGACTAGAGAAGTAAGAGTGCCTGACAGGTGTAGAACACTCCTGGATAGATACAGCAGTAGTATGTCCTTTTATTCGGCGTACAAACTAGTGTCTTGATTTTCTAATATTATGTTCAAATAAATGTCAGGTATCCATATTCAGAAAGATCATGAGGTAGAACATTTGGTAGACTCAACCCCACATTGAAAGGACAGTAATAAAAATGTCTTAAGTATGGCAGACGTGTGGGTAGAACAGAATTTCCTTAACGTGCTTAGAAAAAGAAACAAATCCTTAACTGTAAGATATAATCATTGCAGCTTATGTAAAATAATCTTTAAGATTTGGTTACACTGGAATCTTTCAGTTAAACTGCTACATGTTCTTTAACTTGCTTCTTCCTAAGTTGTTTGGAAAGTATCTGCTCTGCATTCCTACTTTTATGGATGAGTTACCAAGGCCCATTCTACACAAAGTAAAATAAGACACAGGAGACTTAAATCAGACTATGTCACTATCTATATTGTCTAACACAGAATAAAGATATAAAATTACTCTTAATGCTCTTTTCCAATGTATCAGTAATTACTGTGGGGGGAGAAAGCACTCTTTTCTGCTGAATAAAGAGCTTTGTTTTTGAAGAAGTTTGGTTTCAAAAGCTAATGTACTGAAGCCTTTAGTCTTACATATATGTGCATATGCAAATATTTACTATAATCATTTCAGCCCCTCCCTATGATGTCCAGAAGACAAGATGAAAAGAGGAGAGGCTGTATTGTTCTGCTTGACAAGTCATTTGCTGCCAAATGTGTAACTTCTCTCAGTTCTACCTCTGTAGATAGGTATTAATTCCTGCATCTTCCCACATGATTCTGAGTTTCCTACAATGTAATCACATATAATTAACTTGAATTTTTCTGCTTCTCTTACAACACTGCTTAAAAGTGGCCACCACAGTCAAACATATTATAGAAGAATGGAAGGAGACAGTGGAAAAGAAGCATTGAAAATATATCACATAAACCTTAATTTCATAGAAAAAACAAGCTACATTTGAACAAAGTAATAAAAATAACAGAAGAAATGTTGGTATATCTTGCTAAGTTTAGTTTCTAAATTTTGTAGGCGACATTCACCGTATTTTAGAGACCAACTGTTGGTACCTCTGCTTCGTGTTCTACTCCGGCTTCTGCTCCGGTCTCGATCCCGGTCCCGCAATCTCTCCTTGCTCCAGCTTCTACTTCGACTTCTACTGTAGCTTCGACTTCTCCCTCTTCTCCTGTTATATCGATCCCTATAGGAATCTCTTCTGGGAGGATTTCGGTCATAGTCTCTCTTCCGAGAGCGTTCATCTTTTTTCCTTTCATCACGGCTTCTAAACATGCAATTTTGTGAGTAAAATCATAAGCATTATTAATCTGTAATTTAAAACTTTAACTACCAACAGAAACCTCAAGAAACAGCAACAGAAAATTAGAGAAAAGTTACTATGGCCACTCCTGTAGTATGAGAAGACTTTTAAAATTCTGTAATTTGATTTATGTGTTACACTTTACTATCAGTAAGATTTAACACATGCTAAATTCCTTTTCTGACCAATGCTGCACTTCCTAAGTTGGAAAGTGTAATGGGTTGGGGCAGATCCCCTCCCCACCACAGGCAGAAATAACGACTCAGACAAACGGATTGCAATGGCCACAGAAATATAAAAAAGGTAACAGTTACTAAAGAGAAAGCTCTAAATTAAAATTATCACAATTCAATCTCAATACTGAGCAGAGTAAGTATTGTAGCATAAACCATGAATTTAACATAAAACTGAATCATAGAAGTCAAATGTGATAGCTGTGCACAACTCAGACAGCTTAGACTTATATAGTCATCATTTAACTACACATGCATAAAAGCAGAGTGCCTTATTTTTAGGCTTGCTAGGTGGTAATACGCAAAGAAAACATTTAGAAACATCATAAAAACCCAGATACATTTCATTACTATTATTATACAAAAGGTTAAGCAAAATTTATTACCTGGTATCTCTGTAGCGAGAACTTGATTGAGGAGGGCTGTGATTTAACCTTCTAGAAAACTTTTTCTCTCGCTCTTCCTCTTTAACGATCTGAATTTCAAGTACATGAATTGGATCAAAACATGAGTATACTATAATGGAGACCTCTGTACAATTAAATAAAACCAAAACCTCAACAGGCTGAGCAAAGTCAGCAGTGACATTTTTGGTCGAATGCAATTAGAGAATCTTTGTAACCCAATAGATTTCTATTTCTAGGAATATTCAAAACATGGATTAGGAGAAAATGAAGGAGCATAAGTAGTCTTTACTGTGCAGCACTAAAAATACTTCTGCTTTTGCACAAGTGAACAAAAATCCATACTAAGGTGAAGTGACAGATCTGGGAAGACATGAATATTCAACAATCGACACAGCGAGGTCTTTTTCTTCATCAGAAGGTTAGCTGTTTCAGCTCATGGTTAAACAGTTTCATGCAGCCAAACCTAGGCTGCTGCTGAAAAGGACAAACCCCTTCTGGCTCAAAGAACTACATGAACACTTGTGACAGAATAAAGTCATTACCTGGATCGAGCACCTGAAGGAACAAGCACTGCCATTTGGAATGGCAGCCTGGATTTATGCTGAATTAAAGAGTGTAATAACTCCAATGGCAATTCCCAGCAAAAAATTAATATAGGTTGCACTGGAATTTATATGCTACTTGGTAACTTTATTGACATCTGCCTAGTCAGAACCATTTTGGTTTACTTTTGAAGCACACACATATATTTAGAAAAATTGTGTAGCAGCACTCAAAGTACTAGGCACAAAATCTTCAGACGTATTTTAATAGCATAGTGTAACTTTTGAGACTACCATTAATAAAATAATAAAAGCAATATAATATAAGGAAACTAAAGGATGAGGAGAAAAGAAATGCATGAAAAATGAAAAATAGAAAAAAACCCACACAAACCAAACAACACCCCCCCCCAAAACCAAACAAACCACAAACCCCACAACAATGCCTACCTCTTCTTTTTTTGTCTCTTTTTCTTGATGCTGAAAAAATTCTACTTTCAAGCTTCCTGATGATGGTTGTTCTGGTGGAGGTAGGTAACTTTTTGTATTCACAGCATCAAACAGTTTTTCCACAAATATCTGAGTTTCTATAAGTAAAGAGTGTACAAGCATTCATTACTCAAACCTTCAGCTACAATTTGCTTTTAAAATAAATAAATATCTGCCACCCCCATCTCCAAAATTAGCATTCAACAAAAAGTTAAATTACATGATTATACAAAATGGTATTAAAAAGGACATTTACTGAGTCAAGAAATATGTCAGTAACAATGACGTTTCAAAAGTTTTCAATCCTTGAGACATTAGATAATGTCTCATATTAAAACACCTGGAAGAATACTTCTTGAATACATACCGAGCTCCAACACTGATGGCATTAACTCTTTAATATTCGTAATACTCTTCCAGGAATACAAAGAGACATAAAACACACACAATATACACATTTTGTGCATACAACTGGTTTATAAAACGAGTTACTCCACTGTTAAAAGTAATAAATCTAATAAAGAAATAAATGTATGATTCTGTGCTAAAAGATTGTCTGAATGAATTAAACATGACAGTCTCTTCAGTCAGGCCAAAGACCATACCTTTCTGAAGAAATACATCCAGCTGATCAACACACAGCGCCTTCAGCTCCTTTTCGCTTTTATCCTTTTTTACCAACGCCAGAACATATTTAGCTAGGGCAGATGGATCTGCATCACATCTACAAAAATATTAATTTAAAAAAATTAAATAGACAGAATTAAATTACATAAGTTTATGTCTGAAACTGGTATGACTAATACATCAAAACATTTCCCATCAAAGCAACTGTAGAACACCCAGTGGCATTTAAGACAAGAGTCCAGATATGCAAGATTGTTAAGCACAATCTTTCTTTTCTAGAGAAGTAACTGCCTAGAGTGTTTCCAAAAAGTATTTCAAGGAACACCTTATAGCACACTAGAACTATTTAGAATGGAACAGCCTCAACTGCCTAATTGTCTTAAATCTAATTACAAATACAACAAATACTTCCACAATTTCACAAAGATGAAATCAGTAATTCTGAGTGTAATATTGCGTGACTGTTCACAAGGAAAAAGGGAGGCTGTGGATGCCCCTTTGCTTGCAGTGGTCAAGGCCAGATTGGATCAAGCCTTGAGGGGCCTGGTCTAGCAGAAGATGCCCCTGCTGATGGCACGGTGGTTGGAACTAGATGATCTCCAAGGTCCCTTCCAACACAAACCATTCTATGAATCTATGAATACAGTGATAAAGTAGAAGTGATTTATGCTATAAATAAATTTTAAAAATTTAAAAACTGAGACTCTCCTAAAAATATTTTTAAAGAATCATATTACTACCTACATATAAACATCATTAAAACATGAAAATAATTTTAAAAGCTTACAGTAAAAGCATTCCTATATTAGCACAGAAATCACTATGAGAGGCACACGAGGAAGGGAAAGTTAGGGGATTATTATCCATTTCAGACATCTAAATTCAGCCTAAAATTAAGTATGGAGCACTCCCATGTAAAAGCTGATGGTCCTGTACACATCAGTAAAAAATCAGAACCAAGTAAGCTGTATTTGCACAGTAAGTAGAACATTATTTAATATAACTTACGTAGTTTTATTTTAACGCTTTGTGAATAATAATCTACACTGAACTCTGTAGTGGTATTATAGAGCAAAACCTGCCAAAGCAAATGAGAATACTGCAAAACACTGTTTCACACTTCATAATTCAAAGCCAGTAACTAATAAAGTGGTAAGATACTGGTTTATCAGGCAGACCAGCAGCATTTTCTTGAACTATTTAATCCCATTATTTAGCATAAACCAAAAAAGACCCTGAAGAATCCACAAAACGCAGGATTTCACACACGTGCTGGTCATGTGATAGACAGTTAAGCTTGTTTTGGTGGTGATCAAAGTTAGTACCAGTGTTTTTAAAAACTACAATAAAAGGGAAAAAATTGCACTGATGCATCCTAATTGTGTGGTTTCCTCAACAAAAATAATGGGGGAAATAAGAAAAATTAAGCAGTAGTCAGGGAGTTACACTGAGTATCACACATATTACCGTGCTAACACAGAAGTCCACTAGTCACAATAAAGGAATAAAACAGCAGTTCCCAATTTCTTCCACATTAAAAGAAATGAAATTTCACTGCCGATCTTAATTACAAATCTGAATATTGATCATTTAAATGACAGGCCTTTTAGACATTGGGTAGGAGAAACCAAATACATTATTATATCACACCAGCAATTTCTTCTCCCCAAAATATTATCTCGGGCACAGCAAGATGCATCCTCCTTGAAAACATATCCAATAAGCAGAGGAAGCAGATTTGTCAGCATCCATCCTGAGATACTCTGGATAGTTTGGGCCCAGCATAGAGTGCTCTGAAGTTAAAGGTCAGAGCTTCAAACAACTCAGCACCCTCTAGAAAATAGGCAATAGCAGAATTTCATGCTGTAAAAGCAACTTGAGCTGCTAGGGGAGGTACCGCAGTATTCTGTGTTAGTCTGCATTATTTATAGATACAGGAGATGAGAGGTCACAACCAATCCACATTCCAGAACAGCCTGCATGCAGTAAACTGACAAAATGCAAATACACCCTGCTAATCAAACAAACAGACCAGACATCAATTGAAAACTCTTCAGAAATGTTTTCCTTCAACTATCACACCTAGTTTACCCCATTCAGATGAAAAAATGCAAGCACCACATCATAGAATCATAAGGGTTGGAAAGAGACCTCAAGGATCATCTAGTTCCAACCCCACTGCCATGGGCAGGGACACCTGACACTAGATCACATCCCTCAGAGCCACATCCAGCCTGGCCTTAAAAACTTCCAGGGATGGAGCTTCTAACACCTCTCTGGGCAACCAGTTCCAGTGTCACACCACCCTTCCTAATATCCAATCTGAGTCTACCCATTTCTAATTTTTTTCCATTCCCCCTAGTCCTATCATTACTTGACACCCTAAGAAGTCCCTCCCCAGCTTTCTTGTAGGTCCCCTTCAGATACTGGAAGGCCACAATTAGGTCTCCTCAGAGCCTTCTCTTCTCCAGACTAAACAGCCTAGCTCCCTCAGTCTGTCCTTATAGGAGAGGTGCTCCACCCTTCTAATCATCCTCATGGCCCTCCTCTCTGGACACATTCCAGCACCTTCAGATCCTTCCTGTAATATTTTGGAAGCAGGCAGATAACCACCTACAACAAGAGTGGTAGGTCTGCAAAGTCATTTTATGTTATTAGTACCTAAGCACATAATCCAAACATACTAACAGAAAGTCTGGTGTTGAAGAGCTGTTCATCACAGGCTGCAATGAAGAGCTCTTACCTGGTATAGCACACAGAAGATCCCAAGGTCAACATTTCATAACTTCGCAATGCTCAAATTTGCAAAGTTATTTATTTTTTTACTGTTCCTCAATGCAACAGCAGTATTACTACGGAATCACAGAATTAACCAGGTTCGAAAAGACCTTAGAGATTATCAAGTCCAACCTATAATACAGTTTTTTTGAATCCTCTACCACTTTCAAGCTGAATCATGCCTCAGAAAATTAGTGTGCTATTTTCATATTATCTAGGTATAGTTATAACAGGAAAACAACTTAGGAGGAAGAGAATATTTTCACATGGCAATTCCCAGTTCTTTTCATCTCCTTTCTATTCACCACAGAAATTAGATAATACACTACAAGTATTCAGTTTAAAGTAATTCCTCTCTCATGAGCAGTATAGAAAATGGAAAATCTTGTCTAAAAAGCCACCTAGACTCCAAAAGGTGTTAAAAAAAAAAAAAAAAGCCACCAAAAACCAACCACACTCCAAAAAACCACCAGCCACAGACAAACAAAACTTCAAAACACAAGCAAACAAAAATGGTTGAAAAATAATGAGTAAGTAGTGCTGTCACTGCGCCCCACCATGATGATCTTGGAAATCATAGTAATACTGTCCATGCTAGAGTAACCTCAGAATTTGAATCTACCCACCCATCTCCAAGACACACTCAAGTGTACATAAATGTTACTTATAAGTTCCAAAGCAGAATCACATTCTCCTGTGCAATACAAGCACATATGAACAATGCAAGAAATTGTACTGAACTCTATTACTATTACATAGTGTTAGTCTAGAAATTCCCCTGCACATAACAGTAAGAATATTTATTTTGGCTACTCAGCAAGTTTTTTTCAGAAATACTGTCAAATTACTTTAAGTTAATACCAACTAAGCAATAGTGAATAAAATGCATTTTGTGGTACAGAGAGATGGAGAAAATGTTTTGTGTAAATTGACAGTAGGATTTTGTATTATTTCCATTTTTAAAACTAAACTTCAAGTGATCATTACCCAGCAAAAAGCTGATTTTTCTTTCTATACTGACTTAGAAGACTTCTCTATGTCCGTTGAAAGCTCAAAGACACCCACGAATTGATGTCTCCTCCACACTATTGTAAAGACCATGATTGTTTCAATTTGTGGAAATCATCGTTAATAGCTTTGTTTGGAAAGAACTGCTGGTTTTGAAGCAATTCCTTTCTGAATTCTGAAATGTTGTGCATAAAAATTCTCTATCCTTTTGTTGGGACAAAACCTGCTGGCTTGGACTGTAGGTGCCTTGAGTTTTTCTGATAAACAAATCCTTACATTTTCCAGTTTGCATTATTTTCTTACAGAACAGCAGACTTTTTATGTGAAAATATGCAATGTGTTTGCGCTACCTTTTTTTGTGCATACACAAATTTTTCGACCATTTTAAGCTAAATTTATCAGTTCTTCTAAGCCTCTTTCAATGCTATTTTATTCAGTGATGTCATCAGCAAAATATACTGGTCAGCCTAAGAACTTAGCATACAGTATGCATCATGCTATGTTTTTGCAGATTATAAAACAAATTCAGAGTTCAACCTAGGTGTTTTTTTAACCAAAATACCACTTACACATTTCAAATAGCCTAAGTTGCACTCAGAATTAAGAATACTATTTTTCAATTCTATTGTTCACAGAGTGATTGAGTATTTACAATTATTAGACACAGGTTTGCATCCTTAGCTTAACTTGAATACAGTGTCACATCACAGACCTGAATGTAGATGGAATCTGTGTGTTAAAAGCTGACTGAAGTTTACACATAACTTCATTTTTATGCTAGAAATTTGCAACTAGAAAAAGTCACATGCACTGAAACCTGTAAAACATTTCTCAGCTTTGAATGCCATCTCTTTGTCCCCTCAACTTTTTGTAGGCATGTGCTGCAAGCAGTAATAAACAACAATAATGAGATATATTTCTCCCATTTCCTCTTTCATGTTTTCCTTAACCAACAGCTGGCACAAGCAACTGCACTCATTTCCACTGCAGCAAGTACATAGAATCATAGAATGGTTTGGGTTAGAAGGGACCTCTAAACATTATGTAGTCCATCTGCATCCCAGTTCCTGATACATTTAAACACTGCAGTACACTTTTCTACACTCACTTTCTGAATATATGACCCTACCCAGTAAAGTTAAATGTTTTTACCTCTAGTAATGCTTTTTTTGCAGAGTCTAGTCTATCAGAGAACATGCAGTGTCTACTGCTCTGTTACTAAATATGGGAGATTGCTTTTGTAATCCTGCTTTAATAACCAATATTTAAAATACAGGCGCAGATGAAAGGACTATCTTATTAAAGCTCTACATGTGTCTTCAGAGAATGATCTGGATAACTCCAACTGCTAAGCACCATACCAAAACTTTAAAACTTAAGACACAATCAAATATCATGCTTAATTGTAAAAGCAAGAGTTCACAACGGCCAAAAATCCTCACAGAAGAGCTCAAAATCCTTTGTTTCTCGCATCAACTTACTTTGCAGTCATGGTTTGAAATTATCATTTCAAATAAGGAAAATAAAGAGGAATGTTTAAGTTGTTAAGAGCAAATTTAAGCCTTAAAATATAAGCATTTTTAAATAATAAGGTTTTGAGAAAGCAAAAGTAATTTAGCTGGAGAGGACTCACTTCTCTGTGTGGTCAGAGTTTTCTTATTATTTGAACACTTAGCAATTCATTAACCACCACTTGATTTATCAACATTCAGATTGACATTTTTAAAAATATTAAATACTAAACATATTTTGAGAACCCACCTTGATTTTTGTAATCACCATGCAATTACAGGCATCAGCCTTAACTTTTAAATTCAGTGGATATGGAATACATATTCAAGTTTTTTGCAAAAGCTGGATCTTACTGGTGTATCTGTACACATAAAACCCCTTATTAAGAACAGAGCTTACACTGACTTAGATTTCACCAACAGCTAAAAGTAATTAAAAAGGCAGAACAGCTAAACCAGCAAAACACCCTTGTACATAAATATTGCAGAAAAACTATTTTAAAAGACATTGAATATAAGCACACATTAAGTACCCCTCAAGTATTAAGAAAGAATAAACACAAACTTTGAGTACAGTATGCTAAGGACATATTTTACCAAGTTAGCGCCTACAAATTTGTTTCAAGCATCACTATGAAAAAAACCAAAACAAACAAATAGCATGTCTGAGTATTTTTAATGGAAAAGGTATCAAAAGGGAAGGCAGGTCTGAAAGAGTCTGTCGGACTAAATAATCCACTATCAACTGAGGACTTTGGGCATGTGTCTCTAACAGGGTCCTGAACTCTCCACAAAGCAAATACCAACTATGAGACCACTAGGACTTCTGTTCAAATACTTACATCAACAGCAAAAAATACCCCAAACATCTGATGAATTCTTAAACCAAGAGAAAGAAGAAAAAAAGCAAGGAATTAAAAAACGGCAAGTGGACTCAAGAACAATAGCTGTGAAGTTGCTAAAATAATTGAAAAATTCACATATTTAAATAGTTTATTGATGTTGTCTATCCTACTGTAGTCCAAGTTCGTCAAGTAACATTCTCAAACAAGACAAAGCACAGAATGAGTAAAGATACATATTCTAGGTTTCCTTCATACATATCAATCTGAAGCCTTACAAAGTATTAACAAATTAGCCTGAGGGGAAATCTGAAATACCTAAACCCAGATACTTGCCTCTCAGAAAAAAATATACACCTGTCCAGTGCTCCAGTGAAGTTCCTCATACTGCAATTCATCAATTAAGTCAGTTCTTAATAAGTAAAGTGGCCACTTAGAACTGGAACATTACAAGAGTATTTATTTCTGGTGATTTTCTCTTTTAAAGTAGTTTCTGCAGTATTTGATACAGACCTGGTACTATGGTGCTGTAGTAAACATTAAATAAATAGGTTTAACAGGAGGAAAACCCTTGATTTTGCTTAAAATCTCACTGGCATTGCACAAGAAACCACTGCTTAAATTTTACAGGTATTGGACAACAATTCAACCATCACATGGAAAACAAATCTGATTTCTTTTTAAGCTTCTGGCAATATAATTAAATTCATACTTTTCTATGTGTCTTTAAAAAAAAATAATGTAGTAGTGTTACAAAGTCTGCCCTCTGGTGATAATGTTCACAAAATGTATGCAAATTCCCAAAGGCAGATATACAGAAGCAGTGTTTAACTATAAGACATGTAACCTTTTCACCATCTGGAAGGCAAAAAAAAAATCCCCACACTGAAGCTGTCAAACTGTAATCTGACAGTTTTCCTTAAATGAACACAGCTACTCACTTAAGGGGAAAAAAATGTACTTTGGGGAGGGAGAAGCATGAGGACCAAAAGAAACCGATAATCATTAGATCATTGTATTTGTTCATTTCAGATGTATTTCATCACCTTTAATTCAAGCTAATGCCAAGATCCTCAATTTAGACTTCATCTTGGACATAGCTAGTGTTGAGTGCACTACTTTAAATGGTAACAGAAACTACCTAGTGTTTTTTCCTTCATTTTTTAAAATGGATGTATTGCAAGTCCTGGAACTTCGTCCTTGACGAATTTAAAATATCACAGTACATTGAAACTGCAAAGGCATGTATGAAGTCCTCCAGACACTAAATGGTCCTTCCATAAAGGAAATAATGTGTAGGTACAAGTTATTTCTCATACTCTGAACCTCAGAATTTACAACCAGAGACAAATTTTGTTGCCTACAGATTGAAGTTATAGTTCTCTAGAACACTGCTCAGCTCTTGACACAAACCAAGGTGGACATGGTTATATCTTAAAGCTGAGAGACACATATTGTGTTTGCAAGGCTGAGTGGGTGAAGAAAAACATATGTTGCACGTCGGGCAGAGCAGCTTGCGTAACTTAGGCAGTTGTACCATTCTGTTGTGTTTCTGCAACACAAAACCAAAAAACCCACCAAACAAACAAAAATTCCAAACCAACCAACCCAACCCACTCCCCAACCAAATAAATCCACTATTAAAAGCAACAGTGTCAGTAACTAAAATGAATGATGGACTCATTCTGCAGATCCAGCTTTGATCTCTCACTACTGTAAAGGAGTGGGACCACTTAAAATGTTTGCTTTCATTAATTTTTTGTCAGTATTGAAAGTAATAGAAATACAGAGGAATGCTACAGCTTCCAATGATGTTAAGTAAATTACCAATAACATTACAATAGTTCTAAATTCTCACAATATCCAGATCTGACATGTTCATAGAGCTGCAACCAGTAACCAGAGGCTTAAATGTCACCCCTAGATTCAGGACAGTTCTCATGAGGCAGAACAGCTGTCAGCATGCTGGCTATCCAAGATGCATTCAATGCAGAAAGCAAAAATCATCAGTGTCTCTGACTTGTGATGTAGCCAAAGGGTTCCATTTTGCTGGTGATGCTCAGTGCAAGAACAAGGTTGGTTTCCTATAATAAGAGTAATTTTCTCCTCTATTTTCTCCTTTCAACTACACCTTATAATAGCAATATTTTATTTCTATCATAGTATTTTTCACAAAAGTTTAGCAGTACCAGCAGTGTTAAGTTAGGAATCTCAACTTCTCAAATACAGCAGCTCTCCCTGAGTTACTCCTCATTACAGGAGAGTAACTTCACTAGTGTTAAGACAGTGACATGCTGAAGACAGTATGTCTTGTATCTTAGTCATTAATAGCTTAATGTGAAGTGTTAACAGAGTAAGTGAAATTAAAAGAAACAGCTATTGCTTTTAGGAATTTTCACAGGAAACAAGACTGAAACTTCCTGGTGGGCCAATAAGCATAACTGGCAAGATGGCATGCTACATGTAGAAGAACGGAATGCTGAAGTTTTTCATTCTATTTCTATTCTTTCAGTATTTTGGCCTATTTGTTACATCAGTATTAAACCCTTTTTTTTCCCCCATTACCTTTCTTAAGTAACTAGGTGAAGATAACTAAGTCATAATCTACTGACAATTAAGCAAGGATCCAACAGCCAAAAAATTATGCTTTTCAACCTTTCTTTGTTAAGTATAACAAACACAAATAGAACAGTGAAGGCATAACTGAATGTCTAAGCATACTATTTATCATAAAATATTCCCATGATAAATATATTCAAAACATCCTTTAAACAATTTGGATTTTATTCCTGTCCTGGAAGAGGCATTAACAAGCCAGCTGAACCTGTTTGGCCACTGCCCTTTCTCCTCCATCCCATTGCAGGGTCCAGGTTTGAGGTCGAGGAGCCAACATGCAGGTGCCGTTAAGGCTTTCTGGAGGGGGTGGAAGCTGGACCCCAAGCCTCACGTTTCAGAGAGGCAACTGCACGTGTCAGAGGCTATGAGAGAAGGCGTGTGCACTTTTGCCTGCCAGACATTTTGAACTGAGCGGTGGGATTTAAATAGCTAATGTACCATTGGGACGTTCATTTTTCAAAAAGGGAATTTATATGGGAAGATTTCAGAGCCTCTCTCTTAAAGCTCTGGGCTTCTCCTCCCCCACTCCCGCAGCATAGTGTTTAGATCACCACCACAGCAGCATGTCTCACTCTCTCTCACTTCCTCTAATTTTGGATACTACCTTTTGGATTATTCCTGCCCTTTGGATTACAAACACAAACTCAAGAGTATGGCATCATACAGCAAAGGTTTTGGTAGTTAACAGCTCAGCTGTTTGTGAGTAACTTACACTAATTTACCTGGCTATTTCTAAGGTTTATAGATTGTTTACCTGTTGATCAGCTCTGTTTTGAACCCAAGGTGGTGCATCTTGCCACCCGGGGCAGCATTGCTGTTTGTTTTTGCGCTTATGAGAGTTTTCTAGTTTGTTCCTCTGTACCGCAAGTTCTGATTTTTCTAGACTGTTATTCCACTGTTCATTAGCATCCTATTGTGTGTAATTAACCTATCATCGATTGGGCAAAGGAACCTGGATCAAATTGGCTCAGATTTTTTTTACATATATTTAATAAATAGTAGTCATATTTTACCTTTCTCATATTTCCAGCTTATCAATTTGGTCAAAAACTGTATCAAATCCCCCTGACATCATCATGATCACTTACAGAATAAACAAATAGGGAAAAAAAGTTTCATTTTTAATGGATGTATATAAACTGCATAAATATTGTTTTAGGTATTTTTTCGTCTTCCTTGCAAGTCTAATTTGGTATGTGAGTAAATCTTCATAAAAGTGTAAATACAGTGAAGTTGAAAAAAAAAAAAAAAAGGGGGGAGACTTCATCAAGTTGTAAGTAAAATTCAGTGGCCCAGCAAAAGATTTTAATTAATTTTATTTTACACAAAGTAATTACAAACAAGACAATTTTGCACTGGAAAGAACTAGGGCACAGGGAGAACGTCATGAAGTCTTAAAATGAAAAACGATGAGAGCAGCTTTAGTACAAAAAAGCTGATTCTTTTACACAAGTAGAGTTTCAAATAAAAAATAAAAATACACAACCAAAAAAAGACATTTCTGCTCAGAAATTTGCCAACACAGATATTCCAGCAAGGACTACATACAGAGTTTATACAGGATCTCAAATTAACTTGCAGAAAAGAAATCTATCATTATAGACATGGCTCAGCAAGGACTTTATTAGTACAGAAAATTAGAAGTGACAAGATGTAAGGTTATATTCCAAGTTTAACGTTATTTTCAAACACTTTAACAGGAACCATGCCATGGACAGGAAGCATGTAACACTAGAAAAAGTATACTGCTGTTTACAAGCAACAATGACAACAAAAACCTTCTTTAAAAAGATGACTGTAGTTGAACCTACAAGATAGTTCCAGTCAAATACACAGCAGCCACAGCACAAAAGTACTCTTGCCACTTTGTTTACACTATTAATTACTACAGTCCCATAACTGCATCTGTTATGGTTTTGTGTGCGTATTTAGTAGTATTCAGTACACCAAACTGAGCTACTCAAAAAGCATTTCCAAAACCACAAAAGCAGCCTCTTTGGAGAGCTGTAGAAAGTTACTAGAGAACTACCACCCCTGAAGCAGTGCTGGACTGCATGGCAGCATTTACACTTTCTGCTTCACTGCAACGAGACCAGATGCAGATAAAGACTGTTTGCATGGAGCATCACCAAGGCTTTGCTTGAAAAAAGCAGTAGAGCAGTTCAAAATGAACAATGCCAACAACGCACTGCAAACAAACAACAAATTCCAAAACTTAAATCCTCCATCATTCCTCCAAACATTGTTGTCTACTATGAAGAGTGTTTCCCAGAGGCACCACATGAATGTAATCCAGCAACCGAATGATTTTTGGTCCCTACAATTATAGAATACATGTTTCATTACACTAAAAAGTTACCATTCTTGATAATGCTTTAGCATAATTAAAGATAAAACTTCATGACAAAATGAACTAATCTTTATGGATATTTCTATCTTCTAGTTCTGAAATATCTTGAAGCTCTTTCAGTATCACTAAGGTTGGAAGAGACCTCAAAGATCATCGAATCCAACCTCTCACCACAGACCTCATGACTAGAGTAGGGAGGGCACTACTGCCCACTGCAGGCTTGAACTCACAACGTTCCCATTAAGGGTCTTAGGTGCTACACTATGCTTCAGAAATACCTGTGTTACAGCCTTTGGAACAAGCTATATAAATCCTGATTAAAAGCTGCTAGGTAGTCAGAAATAAAGGATGTTCTAACTACTCAACTCTAGATAAATGAAGACCTATACGTGTGTGTATAAAATTTATTTACCTATCTTCTTAAATGCACTTCTCTCCTTAAAGCTATACACCATCTCCATAAGGTTCCAATACATTTTATCTTGCAGATAAAGGTTTCTGAAAGAGCCACAAGATAAGAACAGTTGGCACTTTTTTTGTTTCGTATCATTAAGGAAAAGACAAGGTAGATGTTATTTCCAGGCTATGGTAACACCTCTAGACAGCCAGCACTTAGATCCTCATTGTACTAGTACTGCACCAAGTTACATTCTACGAACTGCACACTAGAATTTTCATACTGCCAGAAGCTATAGCTGTAGGCACAAACTTCAGACAGCTGAGATCAGAAGCAGAGCCAAGAGTATTTGACTGCTAGGAAATAATACTTCTCCACCAATTCCAACATTTACTAGAATAATGCAGTTACATAGGAAACTGCACAAAACTCAATGACAGTTTTATTTAAGAGTCCCCGCTGGCTTGCTTCCATCCAAAGCCAAAAACTCAGAGAACTCAACATACTCCAAGTCAGCAATTCCTGACCCCACAATATAATTCTCCAGCATAAGAACCACATTTGAACTGCTCACGCACCACGTGAAACTTAACAGAAACACGGTGATTCTTTTAGCACTAAAAAGCAAAAAATTGCACTGATCACAAAATCTGGTAATCCCAATTTCACCCTTCAACTCCTATCGCTAGCAGATATCACAGGGCAACATTCAGACAAATAGAGAAACACAGAACAGAGTTTACTACCAGATTAAGAAGTTACTACTACAAATGACAAACAAATGAAGCTTGGTAGAAAAAAATGAGGAGCCGTACTGACCTCTAGCTAAATACTATCTGGGAAGCTTTAGATGCTTTTTATACTGTAAACAGGAAACTTTCATTATTCACTGGTGAAAGTCAAGCTTCAATTCCTTATAAATAATACTCAAGAAACTGCATAAAAACTGTATAAATTAGTTTTGAATACAGACCTGTAAAATCCAAAGAACCTAATGTATTTACTGAAGAAAAGGCTTATGAAGTGAGCTGAAACCTCCTGTAAACACCACTAAAAGACTTCCAGTTTCAGATTTCACAGGATTTTTAAATGCTTACTGCTGTTTGAAACTAACTATCAATCCCCAGCTGCTGACCAACTGAGAGTTAAGTGCATGTAATTCACCCTTTCAAATTACCAACATGTATTTTGGAAAAGACCAGACCAAGCCTTTTGAACGGCACACTCTAAATACAGGTATCAAACTGCTGATTGCCATTAACAGAATAATCATACAAGTAACCAGAGACTAAAAAGGAGCATTCTGCACCAGAGGACTAGCTAGTTCTATTACGACAGAACACAACCTGCTGTTGTTCTAAGGTTACCTTACACCGACCCAAGACAAAGATTAACTCACCTTTCGAAAACTACACCTTTACAAGATTTGTTTTCTTAATCATAAAATCCTTTATTAAAAGACACTCAGCATAATATGCTGCAGGTTTAATTCAAAGTCTGGCGAAATTAAGTTCAAGATTCATCCATTTCAGTGCGGTTTGGATGAGGCCCAGCAGACCCTACAAACACCACACCCATCCCCAAAACCTAAGTGAAGTTCTTCTAAGACTGTCCCAGCATTTAGTAACTTCAAGTTATTTCAGCATAAGCCGTACAAAGTATACATATACATGCCTATACTTAAGTAATGGCCATGGAGGCATACTGCCTTTTCAACTCCCATTTCATAGCATCAGTTAAAAACAACAGTAGACACACATCTCAGAAGTTAACAAAAATAATGTCTAAGTTCTATTGACTCGAATCAGGCTTCAATCATTCAATTCAGAGATGTTAAAACGGTGTTTCTGAATGACAAGTCCAGTGCGTGCTTTGATCTGTAATGTCTACAGACACCATACTTAGAGAAGATGAAACCTTTAAAACCAAGTTCACGTCTCGGTTCCACTAAAATCAGAGAAGGAAGACCTTGACTATTTGCAGAAGAAATCCAATTACTCATATGAATGCTATGCTTAGAGGCCAAGTAGGTATTCACAAACAGACAAATTATTCTCCGAGGTACCTACTCCCCAGCGCTCTACTGATGCAATTTTTATTCGGGGGGGGGGGGAGGGGGAAGGGAAACAAGATCACGTCAAATATTGAAAACTGAGAGTGACGTACGACGAGTCTATGATCTCGGGATCCTTGAAATCATCCCAATAGCACCTGAGCTCTCTCAGAGAAGATCCATGGCCAGGACGGCAGGCCATGGTTGTTAACCTGGCCTTTACGGGGGCTGAGAGCAGGGAACAGCGAGCTGCACACGCAGACACATTATCTCCCGCTTACCCAGGGCTACAAAAGGAAATACGAATGCGGTCGCTAGGGGGGGGAAGCTGCATCCTCCGGAGAAAGACGGTCCTACCTCCCGGCGGAGGTCGGCGCCGGTAGAGCGGGGGAACGACGTAGCCCCCTATAGAAGGCGACGAGGAAAGAAGGGCGCTATGGAGGGCATCTCCTGGGATGTCCTCACGGGCCTCTTCGGCAAAGCGTTTCCCGACTACGAGCACCACCGTCTTTTCCCAGGGACGGTTTATTTTTGAGGGGACGGGAAAGAGAGAGAAAGGGTTGCGACTACTCACATGGGCTCCAAGGTTTTGCTGAGCCAGGATTTCAGCGCCTCGAAGTTTTCTATGATCATTTTAACCACCATCCAGAGCGGCCCGGGCCCCCCGCCTCCCCGGCAGCAGCAGCAACAACGGCGGCGGGGTCCGCGCCGCCCCACCGGCCGGGACCCCGGCTCCCGCCGCGCCTCTCTCCACCCACCGAGGCCGCGGCTGCCTCTTGGCTCGGCAGAGAGCGCCTGGCAGAGGCCGGAGGCCCAGCCACACGAAGGGGGCGGAACCAGCCAAGCAGCGGCTGCTCCCTGCGGGTCCCGCTCACGCCGCTCCTGAACAGAAGAGGGCCGTCTGGCCTGTCCGCAGTTCCCTCCCGCCTCAACGGCGGGCGGAGGACAGTCCTGCCGACGGGCCTGAAGAGTGTGGAGCTCTGAGCGCGGCTGAGAAACGCACCACCCCCCTTCTCCCCTCAGCCGCAGAGCTGGACTGAGCGAGCGAGCGGGTAAGATGGCGGCGCCCCGCCGTCGCGAGATTAAAGAGTCTCGCGCGGACGGACGGCGCGCGGTGGCTGCCGGGCCGGGCGGGGAGGCGGCCGTGCCAGCAGCTGTGATTGGCGCGGCCCACGGGGGGGCTGCCTCCCGCCGCCCGCCTGCGAGGACCGGGTGTTGTCCGCCTCTGCCGGATGTTCCCGGTAGTCGGGAATGTTCTCTAGTAAGGAAACGTGCCCTGGAGAAGCAGAGGTGCACAGTGAACGCTGCTTGGGGTTTTTTTTTGTGGGTCTTTCCTTCTTTTCTTTCTTTCTTTTTTTTTTTTTTTGGGGGGGGGGTGTGGTGTTTTCGTTTGGGTTGGGTTGGGTTGGGTTGGGTTTTGTGGTTGGGTTGGGTTGGTTTGGGTTGGTTTTTTTTGGTTGGGTTTTGTTTTGTTTTTTTAAGGGCAGAGTAGAAAAGTTACCTGCAAATATGAGCATGGGCAGCAAAGTCCAATCTCATCCCAATGTAAGCCTTGTATGGGGTGGGATGGTGCAGTGCTGTGGGCTGGTTGATGCCAACACCTGTCTGATGCTGGCCTGCATATGGTGGTTCTCCAGCTGCTTTGGGCTGTGCAAGGTGGAAGTGACGGAGAAGCTGATCAGAAGCTGAGCTCACGTGGCTGCTGGGTCACCCCTAGAGGTAATAACACTGGGGCTGCGTGGTCTGGACCCATAAAAACCAGTGCCCACCAGTGCAGAGCCTTCCCATTAAAAGTTCATGCCTGTTGCTGCTTTCGCTGGAAGCCTGGATTAGCTGTGCAGAAAGGCAATGACCATGGGTCAATGTACCACAGCCAGCTTGGTGGGTTTCTGAAAGACCAGTATCTCGCCTGAACTCCCAAGTGAGATGTTTTGCACAGTTGGTGAACAAAGGTGAGTAAAGCAAATGGATGACATTCAAGCTGCCTGCCTGTTTTTTTTCAAACAGAAAGGAACTTTAGGTGATTGACTTAGACAGCAACCATGGTCTTGGCTTGAGTTTGCAATTTATATGAGTAGCCTGAATTCCTACCTTTGTCACATGGAGTTGGAATAACAAGCAGAGGGAGCCCTAGGGAGCAGGCATTTTAAGGCAAGTTTGGATATAAGAATTGTGGTATGATTTCAGCTGGGGAAAAAATAAGATCATCAAGTCCAATCATTATCTAACTACCAAATCGGGTGCTAAGCCATGACCCTTAGCACACCATGTTTTGTATCTTTTCAATGCCTCCAGGGATGGGGATTCAACCACATCCCTGAGAAGCCTATTCCAGTGTTTGATAACTCTTTCAATAAAGAAAGTTTTCAAAATACCCTTAATACCCAATCTAAACCTTTCCTCATGCAACTTGAGGCCATTTCCTCTCATCCTGTTACTTTATACTAGGGAGAAGAGACTGACACCCTCCTCACGACAACCTCCTTCCAGGTAGTTGTAGAGACTAATAAGGTCTCCGTTCAGCCTTCTCTTCACCAAACTAAACAACCCAGGTTCCTCAGCCATTCCTCATAAGACTTGTTCTCTAGACCCTTCACTAGTTGTGTTGCCCTTCTCTGGATGTGCTCCAGCAACTAAATGTCTTTCCTCTAGTGAGGGCTGTAAAATTGAAGGCAGTACTCAAGGTGCTCCCTCACCAGTAGTGAGCACAGGGGTTCAATCACTTTCTTGGTCTTGCTGGCCATGCTATTTGTGATGCAGGCCAGGATGACTTTGTTGCCACCAGGCCACGCTGCTGGCTTGTGTTCAGATGGCTATCAATCAACACCCCAATGTATTTCTCTGCTGGGTAGCTTTCCAGACATTCTGCCCCAAGCATCTTGTATTACATGGGGTTGTTTTCACTGAAGTAAAAGACACAGCACTTGACATTGTTGAATATCATATAGTTGGCCTTGGCCCATAAATCCAGCCTGTCCAGATCTCTTTACAGAGCCTTGCTATCCTCCAGCAGACCAACAGTCCCTCCCAATATACTTGTCCTCTGCAAACTTACTGAAGGTGCACTCAATTCCCTCACCCAGGTCATTGGTGATATTAAAGAAAGCAGGTCCCAATACTGAGCCCTGGAGAACACCACTTGTGGCTGGCCAGTAACTGGATTTAACTCCATTCACTACCACTCTTTGAGCCTGGCCTTTCAGACAGTTTTCAACCTAGTAAAGCATCCACCTATCCAAGCCATAAGCAGTTTCTCCAGGAGAATGCTGTGGGAGAGTGTCCAGGGCTTTACTAAAGTCCAGGTAGACAACATCCACAGACTTTCCCTCAACGAGATCAAAGAGATCTCAAAGAGATCAAGTTTGTCATGCAGGACCTACCCTTCATGAACCCATGCTGACTGGACATGATGACCTGGTTGCCCTGCACGTGCTACATAATGGCACTCAAGATGATCTGCCCCATGACTGTCCTTGGCACCAATGTCAGACTGACAGGTTTTTAGTTTGCTAGGTCCTCCTTACTAACCTTTTTGTAGACCAGTATCACATTTGCCAATCTCCAGTCAACTAGGACCTCCATGGTTAGCCAGGTCTGCTGGTAAATGATGGAAATTGGCTTGGTGAGCACTTCCATCAGTTTTCTTTGTACTCTTGGATGTATGACATCTGTTCCTACAGACTTGTGGATGTCTAAGTGGTGCAGCAGGTCACTAACCATCTCCTCTTGGACTACGGGGGCTTCATTCTGGTCCCCATCCCTATCTTCCAGCTCAGCAGGTTGGGTATCTAGCAAACAACTGGTCTTGCTACTAAAGATTGAGGCAAAGAAGGTATTGAATAACTCACCCTTTTCCTCATCCTTGACCAGTGTGTTCCCCCCTGCATCCAATAAAGGACAGAGATTCTCCTCAAGTTCTCCTTCTGTTGTTTATGTATTTATAGAAGCATTTCCTATTCTCATTGACAGCTGAAGCCTAGTTAATTTCTAGCTGGGCATGGCCCTTTTAATTTTCTCCCTACATAACCTCATGACATCTCCTCAGTGGCCTTCCCCTTCTTCCAATGACTATCGACTCTCCTTTTCCTGAAATTGCAACCAAATCTCTCCATTCAGCCAGGCCTGTCTTTTTCTGGCATCAGAAGTCCTTCAAATTCATCCCAAGTTTCATCATGCACATGGAAACCCACCACAGACCACTAGTACTTCTGTTTAAGAAAGCTCAACTTTACTTTGCTGCATCTGTAATGGAGCAAAGGTCATTGGCAATTATCACCCTCATTTATGATTTTCCATGCCACTGAGAAGACCTCAGCAGAGAGACTGTCAAGAAATCCAGTGTCTGGCCAGACAGCTAAACCAGAGCCAGACAAGTCTAAGGCTGCCTGCACACAATTATTTGTGGCTCGATTATCATCCTTGAAAATTTGTTGAAAAATGGAGTCAAACAAACTGCCAGCTTACTAGGTTCTTCAGTGAGGACTTCCCAATTACAAGATACACTTTGGTTTCCTTGTGTAGTTGAGAGTGAGCAGCCCATGCAATCCACAGATACAAAATCATCAGAGTCTGAAATTCTCAGGAGACTGTTTTGTAGACATCTAAAATGTCCTTGGCTCACAGTCACCAACTTGTATGTTAAATCCTCCTGAACATGTGAAAAGGGACACTAAGCTTGGGATTATAATGGGTCTCTGTAGGGACAAGGTCATAGAAATTAGGCATTGTGATAAGAATCTAAATTTGGGTTGGATCTGGTCCACTGCAAAAGCCAGTGTCTAGTGGAAATAATTCAGGCAAGCACTGTGTTGGTCCACATCACTCTTGTCTTGGTAACTACCTTTGATCCTTGAATATACAATATCCATCAAGAAAGCACAGATTCTAAGGCTTCCCCACATAAAATGTGTAGATATAATCATGGTAGCAACTTTTCTGTGTTTGATGTTTCATTTTCTAAACCACTTGCCAGCCATGCAGAAGCACAGTGCTGTAAGTAAATGAAATCTGTGATCATAAAAGGATTTCATTAATGCATTTTATACACTGGATAAGACATGTCTGCATGTGGTAATTTTTGAGCATTACTGTGTTGATAGAAGTATGCTGTTATCACACTTCTATGGCAATATTCAAAATAGCTACCATAAATAAATACATAAGTACATTAAGAAAAAAAAGTAAATTAAAGCTGGTGACATTTGAAGTTCCAGAGTTTGCAGACTTGAAATCTGAAGGCCTTGTAAAGATTTTGATCCCAGATCTTGCAATTTTCTGTAGCATCTTTCAGGCAATTTTTATTTAATTTCATGGCAGGAGTACAAAGTAAAACTCAATATTAGAGGAATACAAAGTAAAACTAATTAGTAGTTGTGAGGAAACCATTTCCTCTGAAATATAAAGTGGCTTATATTTATATAATATTATTTCTACATAAGACACAACTTCTTTTGGTTCTTAATTGCAGCTTTAAAACACAAAAGAAGAAATAGTCTTTACTTAAATCAGACTTTGGTCACATGTGAAATCAGTGCTTTAACTGAAAAAAAGTCCTAAAGATTATATTTCATTTAATGAAATGTAATCAAGAACCTGTGCAAAGTGTCAAAGTAATTATTAACTTCTAGAATGTCATATTTCCATCAGACAAATAAGTTTCTATTTCTCCTTTAGCTGCTCATTATAGAATTAATGAACTGTCTGAAGGAAATATAATATACCCTAAGTTTCCTCTGTATCTGTATAATTACAGCCCTGAAGAAGAAAACAAGGGGAAAACAAATCTTTTAAGTTATTGGAAAGGAGCAAGAGCACCTATTTTCTTTAGGTTTCAGCAATTAACACCTTGATTTAGAAAAACAGTTCCTGTTGCTAAATGAAAGTGATGTTTTGTACCATGTATGTAACCTATGGATTCAAAACATTTAAGAGGAAATAAGTAATAAAAAAAACCCTCAAATGTACAGACACAGACATGTATATTCTGTGTATTAATGTAAACTGCATTTTTACATCAATAATCTTAAAGCAATTCAACTGTTATGTTAATAACCCTTTTGGTTTATAAAAGCTTTGTTAAGTTCTTCAGAGTAGTAGAGATGTTTTCATATGTAATAACTCCCAAAGTTCATAGGTTTGTGTGCACTTGGTTTTCAGTAGTCTTATCTACTTCAGTTTAGTGACCTTTGAAATCTAAAAATAATGGCTTGTGTTTATTTACGTTTTTATTGTTTCATCTACTCCTGTGAGAGCTGAATGTTGCCATCTGAGAGAGACATACAAATGCTTCCTGAGATTTCTGAGATTTTATTTCCACTGACTCCTCTCCAGAGCCATTGGACTTCTGTTCATAAACAATCTTTGTCAATGAGAAAATCTGAGATTTTTTAATGTTAAAAATTTTCTTTCAAAGCTGACATTTTCTTAAATGACCATAGATCTTTTTTTAACTCAGATTTGTCCTTTAATTTTCTAATATGAAAAGTAGTTGTAGAAGAGAATAACCTTTGGGCACATCCATCTTTTTGCCATATCTGAACTACCTTCATTAGTCAGTGTTTATGTCATACAGAAGAAAAGGTTATTATTCTTTTTTATTTGTTTGTGTCTTGTTTTAAGTGAGTTTAATTTTTTAGAAGCTACCAGAGTGGTCTATGGCATTATGACATTCTTCAGTCTGTCCTCCTAATGTTTCATCTGTTTATTCAGGAAAATGTGGTTGTGTTGGCAGGTGGATTTAAATATTCTTCTCTACCAGTTTTCTGCTAATGTTAAATGTGATTCTGGTTTTGCATAGCAGATGTAGTCTACCAGTTCAAGACTTGGGATCCCTAGTGTCTCCCAGAACAAGCATTTATGCATTACAGTCCTCAGACATATCTGAGTGCATGATCTGGAGGTCAAGGGTTCCACATTCCTGCAGCATACTGTAGTCCCTAGCATAAATACATGGGCTAAAACAGGAGGGCTGATGAAACTGGATACCATCACAATGGCTAGATAGAAACAAAACAAAACAAAAATTATGTTTTTCAGATTTGTAGTTTGTACTTTCATTGAGTTTTGGGTGTTTCTGTTAGCTAGTTAGATGTATATAAACATACATCTGTGTGCCTGTAGAAGTATTGCATTTGGTCTATGTAGAAGGGTCAAATGGTATCACTGTATCAGAGGCTGGAAGTGATCATCAGGTCCAAGCCCCCTGCCAAAGCAGGATCACTTAGGGTAATCTGCACAGGAATGCATCCAGGTGGGTTTTGAAAGTCTCCAGAGAAGGAGACTCCATAACCACCCTGGGCAGCCTGTTCCAGTGCTCTGCACCTTCACTGTAAAGAAGTTTCTCCTCATGTTGAGCAGAAATCTTCTATGTTCCAAGCTTGAACCTGTTGTTTCTTGTCTTATTATTATGCTGCACCAAAAAGAGCTTGTCCCCTCCACTTGACACCCATCCCTCAGATATTTATACACATTAATGAGATCCCCTCTCAGTCTTCTCTTCTCAAGACTTAACAGCCCCAGGTCTCTCACTTCATAGGGGAGATGCTCGAGTCCCCTAATCATCTTCATGGCTCCTCATTGGATTCTCTCCAGCAGTTCTCTCTCTTTCTTGAACTGGGGAGCCCCAAACTGCATGCAGTATTCCAGGTGTGGTCTCACCAGGGCAGACTAGAGAGGCAGAAGGACTTCCCTAGACCTGCTGGACACACTTTCCTTGATGCATCCCAGGATACCATTTGCTTTCTTGGCCACAAGGGTACATTGTTGTTCCATGGAGAACTTGCTGTCCACCAGCACTCCAAGGTCTTTCTCCGTGGAGCTGCTTTCCTGATATTCCTTGTCTGCTCTCTATAGAGAGTTTTATCTCAGGAGGCATCAACATGAGTTTTGAGGATAATGTCACAGAATGGGTCCAGATCTGAAGACCCCCCCTCCCACTTCCATCCTTCATAAATAGTGAATGTCTATATGCTGCTGAGCATCTCTAAACTGAAGCACTTCTGTCTTTCCCCATAAAAACACCTACAAGTGCTTCAATGGAGCAGAAGGTCAGCTTTGTATTACTCAACTGTGCCTCAAAAAGATCAATATTTATATGAATATATAGTTCTTTTTGTTTTAACTGTTGATTCCTGCATAGTGAATTGAATCAAATTGAGCCGTTGCCACTTAAAAACTGCAAAAGCACTCAGAATAGATAGTTTCTAAGATTTTAATGTCATCCTCTAATCGTGAAACCTCCAAAATTTAATCATGAAGTATGCTGTGGGCATTAGACAACTTTCTATGACCATAGACTTTCTGTACAACAGACCTAAGGTATAGGATTGTGTATCTTTCCTTATTTCTGTTTCTGCAGGAAGATGACAGGTGATACAGCTGGAGAAAAGGGCTCTGCGTTGCCTTGCTAATGATTTAGACCAGATGACCTCCCTTCCAACCTCAGCCATTCAAGACTTCTATGAAAGGCTTGTGTTAGAGTATCCCAAATCCACCGGTGTCGGAATTATTTGTAGCTGGTACATGTAGCATTTAGCCTGGGACTGCAAGTTGTAGAATTGAGCATTGCTTTTTTGAATTGACATGACAGTTGTTTGTGGCAGTTTTAGGCTATGCCTTTAAAATTTAGCTGCAGATTTTGAGCAGAAAAGTAGAAAAACATAAATGAATGACTATTGGGTGTAAGAAGGAAAACAAAAAGATTATTCGTAACAAATTCATTGAACAGAATGTCTGGGACAGACACAGCTGTACTGTAACAGTCTTTCACATTTCACTTCCATTCCCATTCCTTTTCTTTTCTCTGGCTTGGCTGTTCTGCTTGGGAGATAATAATAAAGCTTCTGGCTGGCCTTGAGAAAGATAAGAACTAACACTGCTTTCTCTCAACTCCTTTTTTACCTCTGCTACAGGGAGTGAGGAGGTTTGGGGGGCAGTGGAGCACTTTCCCTGGTCTCTGGGGAAACCAGAGGGATGCCAGGGGGGTGTGTGTTTGTGTTATTTGCTAATTGTAAATATCTGTATGATTTTGTAAATACTGTATATTTTGTACATATTCATTGCATTCCATTGTAGAGTATAGTTTTTGCTTGTAAATACAGCTTTCATTTGCTTCCAGATGAGCTAGTCATGCTAAGTTAATGCTGATGGGAAACTTCAACCCACCACATTATTTAACAGGTTTTCTTGAAAGCCAAAGTTTGAACAAGTTTTTATTGTCAAAGGTCAAATCTACAACCTCTATGTTTTTTTATTATTGTTTGAATATGGAGACATTGGCAGCAAGTAGATATTTAACAGCATTCATCACACTTCTAAAGTCTAAATGGCCTTGTGTGTTAAAAATTAAAATGGGTCAATTTCATGATGTAAGATGGTCATGTTATGGAACCTCATTAGCTTGTACTAAGTCAGGGACAGGATTGCTCCACTTTGCCAATGGCAGCAAAATTAAGCTTAGCTTCCGCTTGTGCCTATGGAAAGGATGACTAGGAAAGGGCCCAGGGTGTAATTAATACCTCCTTTTCTTCTCTAAATGCTGTGGAGCAGGAAAGACATAGCTCATAACTCAGCCCCTATGACACCAATCAGCAGAACTTCATCTTCCAGAAATCTTCTTAGTGCACTCAGCAAGTACCAACTGTGTAATTCTGGTCTGTGAGCAATTATGGGGCAGAGACACACCTGGGTTTGTGCATGCATGTGGGGTAAGCAACCGCCCACATTCCCCAATTCCTCTTGAGCAACCTGCTATGACAGAGGGGACCATGAGGTCCCCATGCCTTACAGAAACATAGTGGCTCCATGAACCTGGGCGAGGCTGGAGGCAGCTGTGACACAGATGACAGTGCTGCAGTCTCAGCTTCCTTGTTATGAAGCATATGCTCTGTGTGAGGGATTCACTGCTAGGGAAGAGAGGCTGTCTATCTAGTAATTAGGCAGGTCCATCCCAAATGTTGTTTCAAAATCCTGTCTACTGTGTGTCTTATACACCAGCTAGTGCTCTGTTCCATATTTGGAACATATTTGGTGCTCTTTAGTGTATTTTGCTATGTAAATCCTATGCAGAAATAAAAGACAAAGTACTCTTTCCATTTCAGATGTTAGTCACACACCAAGCATATTGAGGAACCATACAGGGTCTTGATTTTGCTATTCCTGCTACCCCTTAACCGGTCCCTTTAAACTGAACAAGTGTAGAGAAAACTTGGGTTTCCAGCTCTTGTGCAAGATACGTCATGCTGGAGGTAAGGCATTCCTCAACCACAGCATGAACCTCCTTTGCTCCTGAGATGACTCAGTTATCTCAGATCATAATCAAATTTGTAGCAAATGAAAATAATAATCACAAGTGGCAGAACATACTTTATCCATTTATCTTGAAACCACCAATTTAATTTTAATAAATACTTGGTTTTGTTAGTACTGAATGTCAGCTGTCATGGCTGAGAAGCCATGTGGCTAACTCATCAAGGATGGCTTCATACTGCAGAAGTAAGAGCTTCATGTTGAACATACTAGAAACACTGTAAAAGAATTTTGAAGCATACCTTCTGTCATATTTGAGGTAAAAGTTTTATTGTTTACCTATTTTTCTTCACAATAGACTACTGCATACAGAACCATGTATGGTGTAGCTGTGAAGTCTTGGTTGTATGAGTTCTCTCTTGTGGCGGGTTGAAAATTCCCCCCAACATTAAATTGCCAGAGAAGCTCAGTTGGAAGCAAATGAAAGCTGTATTTACAAGCAAAACTGCAATCTAAAATGAAATGCAATGCATATGTACAAAATATACAATATTTACATATATTTACAGGTATTTACAATTTATAAACAGCACAAGAACCCCCCTGGCAAAAAAAACAGGGGAGCTAATAGCTTCCCCTTCCCTGCTCCCCTCCTTCCCCCACTGGACGCAAAGGGACAAGCGAAAGAACAGAGAATAGTTTTGTTAGGATGCTCAGCCACACAGCCAAGGTCAACAAAGCAGAAGGCACAAGTTAGTGTTTCCCAGAGCGAGGAAGCCAAAAAGAGAGAGAAAGGTAGCCTAGACAACCAGCTTATGTCTGTAATCTGTCCAATGGGATTGTTTAGAATTTATCATTATTTTCCTTTTCACATCCAATAGTGATGGACTTACATTCTATTACTTTCTGCTCAAGGTGTGTGAAAAATTTTCTAGGCATAGCCTGAAACTACCACATTCCTACAGAAATACACAAATAAATTGCTCCTGAGATGAGGAGACTATCCAATTTTTATTTCCATTACTGTTTATTTGGGGGGGAGTGATTTGTTTTGCAATTGGGCAATTTAAAAGGATGTAATTTTAACATTTAAAAGGTTGTTTAAATCTTTGGAAACAATTTTTTAGATAAACCAGTCTTTTGAAGTTTTCAGTTTTCTCATCACAGAGGTCAGCATCTCTATAACTGGCTTGGTTATTATAAATTGCTGCAGTATTACAAAGCTTGGGAAAGTGCTGTTGTCCGTTGTGCGAGGCATTTTTCTGTCAGATCTTGGGGGGAAAAAACTTTCAGAAAGTTTGGAAATCAAATATTTGTAAACCATTTTAATTTCCATTTGAAGCAACTTGTAAAGGAACCTGGAACAGTGCAGTGCTTCACATTTTTTGTTCGCTGATGTGCACAGGCCTCAGCCCTGATGTCAGCATGGTTAAGATTTGCTTAGGTCAATGCTGCTGCAGAACCAGGAGAGGGAGCACAGACGTTGGTTGCTGGTCATGCTGTAGAGGCATCTTGGATTATTTTGAAGAGGAAAATGGCTAAATCTGTTTTTAAAGGAGGTATTGTAGAATTTTTTTCCTTCCTTCCTTTTAAAAATAATTTTCAAACAATTAGAATAAGATTTGATTAAGGGGAAATGAACTGGATGTTTTGATCAGTTCCTATCAAGCAGAAAAATCAGTTAATGATTTTATGGATGGCTTATATAGTATTTTAACACTTTTAACTTTCTTTTCAGGGTGTTTTATCTTTTATTCTGCAGCCATGGAGGAAGATGAAGCTTATCACAATCCAAATGTAGTAGAAAAGCTTGATTCACTGCAGTCTGGTACTAGAAAGTGTCTTTGAGCACATTAGTATATTTGTACTCTAACCTCAGATCACGTATTTACTCAGCAATTTTCAGATATATGTGTATTAAAAACATTATTTTAAAGAACACAAAGGATACATAATTTCTACAACTTTTTTATAGTAATTGTTGGAACTTCATGTATCTCATCTGTCTCATAATCTCTTTTGTTTGCGTTATGATTTTTCAGACCATTTAGATGTTCCTGACTTTGTAGAGAGAATCACCAGAAAGTTCCTTGTTGCACATTGATAGTAATTTGTGCTGCTTAATCTGTTGATATAAGAAGGTTGCACTGCTTTCCTGTAGCAGGACTTGGGTGAAGCTTTTATAATAATTCCCTGAATAAAATTAAAATGTGTAATCTGCATGGATGGCTTTATAGTACTGAAAGTTCACTCTTATGCCTTTAGATTTGCCTAAAATGGCTTCTGTGTGAGATTTGTGAGAAGAGGACCCAAGATCATCTATGGATGCCTTACAAGGAGAGGCTGAGGGACCTGGGGCTTTTTAGTCTGGAGAAGAGAAGACTTAGAGGGGATTTAATAAATGTTTATAAATATCTGAGGGCTGTGTGTCAGGAGGGAGGGGACAGGCTCTTCTCACTTGCTGCCTGTGATAGAACAAGGAGCGATGGATGTAAACTGCAGCACAGGAGGTTCCACCTCAACACAAGGGGGAACTTCTGGAACAGGCTCCCCAGAGAGGCTGTGAAGTCTTCTTCTCTGGAGACTTTCAAGGCCTATCTGGATGCATTCCTCTGTGACCTGAGCTAGATTGTATGGTCCTGCTCTGGCAGGGAGGTTGGACTTGATGATCTCTTTGGGTCCCTTCCAACCCCTGACATCCTGTGATTACTCCTTCCAAAAGTGGATATTTGCAAGGGCTATGTGGCATTATGATCTTGGTAACTTAGGCAAGTATACTTGAGGATAAATACTGCATTTGTTTTTCAAGCTCCAGCCTTTTGCTGCTCCCCATGTGATAAATTACAGTCCCAGTCAATGAATGAAAGCTTAACAAGCAAATCTGGGCCTCACAGAAGACTAAAACTTTCACAACAGATTTAAATAGAAATAGTGGGGTTTTATCTTATTCTGTTTCATACCAGCATCTGTCTTTTGAATGGCACCATACATGTTTCTTCAAATAGAATACATAGAATACATAGAATAAACCAGGTTGGAAGAGACCTTCAAGATCATCACGTCCAACCCATCAACCAATCCAACACCGCCCAAGCAGCTAACCCACGGCACCAAGCACCCCGTCAAGTCTTCTCCTAAAAACCTCCAGTGATGGTGACTCCACCACCTCCCCAGGCAGCCCATTCCAATGTGCAATCACTCTTTCTGTATAGAACTTTTTTCTAACATCCAGCCTGAACCTCCCCTGGCGCAGCCTGAGACTGTGTCCTCTTGTTCTGGTACTGCTTGCCTGGGAGAAGAGACCAACATCCGTCTGTCTACAACCTCCCTTCAGGTAGTTGTAGAGAGTAATAAGGTCACCCCTGAGTCTCCTCTTCTCCAGGCTAAGCAACCCCAGCTCCCTCAGCCTCTCCTCGTAGGGCTTATGTTCCAAACCCCTCACCAACTTTGTTGCTCTTCTCTGGACTCGTTCCAGCAAGTCAACATCCTTCCTAAACTGAGGGGCCCAGAACTGGACACAGTACTCGAGGTGCGGCCTAACCAGTGCAGTGTACAGGGGCAGAATGACCTCCCTGCTCCTGCTGGCCACACTGTTCCTGATGCAGGCCAGGATGGCATTGGCCCTCTTAGCTGCCTGGGCACACTGCAGGCTCATGTTCAGTCTACCATCGACCAGCACCCCCAGGTCCCTCTCAGCCTGACTGCTCTCCAGCCACTCTGACCCCAGCCTGTAGCTCTGCATGGGGTTGCTGTCTCTTCCTAAAGTCAATGTTCTTTGCAAAACTACTTGTGGATGCTCAGATTATTACTTATTCTTATGTATATTTGAAATTCATCTTATAGATCATAAAGACATTAACACAGGAGAACTCCACAAATAGAATTATTTTGGTTGGCATCAAAACAAAATAAGGGGAATATTACTTATACTCAATTCCTCATAATACTCTGAATGTGTTATATTTTAAGTACATATTCCTGTGCTGACACCTCAAGATGGTCACGTTCACAAACTCAAAAGTGTGTATCTTAGCATAGTCATGTTAAAGCCACACAGAATCACAGAAAACATCCATTTGAAAGAGACCTCAAAGATCCTCCAGTCCAACCCTTGACCCAGCATTGAAGGGTCAACACTAAACCATGTCCCTAAGCACCGGGCTCACATACTGCTTAAACACCTCCAGGGACAGTGACTCCACCACTGCCCTGGGCAGACCATTCCAATGTGTGATAACCCTCTCTGTGAAGAAGTATTTCCTAATATCCAGCCTGAACCTCCCCTGGCACAGCTTGAAACTATTTCCTCTAGCTGTGTTGCTTGTCATCAAAGAGAAGAGGCTGGGAGGCTTGTCCCAGAGGCTGGGAGGCTTGTCCCTTTTATGTACGAGGGAGTAAGGGGGTGAGAGGGTAGGGAGGGAGAAGCTATTAGCAGTGTTGAAGGGCCTGGCTAAAGCTGGAGCAGGGCAATTCTGAGGTGAAGGAGCCCCATTCTTTGTTGTCCTGCCTTTTAGTGCTGGAGGCCAAAACAGGCCAGAGACCCGGACCATGATGTGCTGCTGTACTGAGCCACATAGGTGGAGATTGTATATGTTCTACAGATCTGATATGTTCTGCAAGGACACTGAAAAAAGTTACGGACTCATGATTCTGGGAGAGAACTGGGCAGACCTTTGCACGGAGATGGAATGTGCCTGAGCCTGTTATCCTTTCAGCCATAGACTCAGAGGTGGGTCCAATCCTGACACAAAATTCATGAATCTTGTAGAGCCCTTGGAAGGAGTTGCCCAAGGTGATGGGCAATGGATGACCCCTTTGTTGGTGTTAGCCTGCCTTTTCAAGCCTCAGGCCCGAAGAAGGAGAGGATCAGAGGATCAGGCACACTCTTCTCAGCCGCAGCTACTGCTGTGCTACCTTGTTTCAGAATACTGACATCAAGTTACAGGATCTGAACTGACACAAACACTCATTTGTAACCCAGGTGATATGCCCTGTCACAGCGGGCAGCAAGCTGGTTGTGAGCCCGGCACTCATGGAATGGCTGTTTTCTAGTTTTCAGGTAGATGACTCCACCCTTGGCTGGAGGTTGAGAGAGGCCTGGACAGGGGTAGCCTGTGGTGATGGAGCTTGGCTGCTCCATTTGTTTGTGGATGTTATCCTGCCCGTTAAATCCTATCTTCCAGAGTTCATCTCTGCTATGCTGTGATGGCCTCAGGACGCTAGACTTCTTCGGAAGGCTTTCTACCAAGACAATGTTGTTTTAGACACCACTCCATTACATAGTACTTGTTCATAAATAGGTTTCCTAGTGAGAACCAAAGGATATAAACTTGTTCTTTGTTGGCAAAGTTAAAAGCACCCCATGGTGAGGCTTCCCAAAGCCTTCCTGCTGTGCTTGAGTAAAACTTCACTTGAATTTCAATAGAAAGGCTGAGTGCACTTTTGGAACCTTGTCTGCAATACAATGAAACACATCAGGCCTTTGTTCAGAGAGCCTACTCCAGTGCCTATAGAGAAAGCTGCTAGCTGTCCTGATACCTGTCTCTCTCATTCCTTGCCACAACCGCAGACTTCCTTTCCCAGGCAGTGCAGAAGCCTGGCTTTTCACTCTGACTGCACATAGCCAACGTCTTAGGTCACTTTGTAACTCACTGTGTCTCTCCATGGCTGCCTTTCTTTCCTTTTTTTGGTGTGTGTGTCTATAGAGAAGGAGTCTGAGGAAATGCTACAGTAGGCCACAGTGATCACAGAACAGCTAAGTATAAAATTTTTGATGTAACAAGTTTAAGGTCAGCAGAGTTGCTACCCCGGATTACAGGAGGGCAAAATTTATGCTGCTCAGGGAGCTAGTCTGCAGTGTCTGCTGGTAATCTGCTTTTGAGAGGTTGACTGTTCATTAAAGCAGGCCAATTTCTAAGAAACACCTTCTACAAGGACAGAAGCAAGCAATCTCCTTTTATTTTAAGTCCAAGTCAAGCAAGTGGGGCAGAAGATCAGCTTGGCTGAACAGGGAATCATCTTGGAACTCGGGTGGAAAAAGAAATTGCATGATCTCTGGAAACTAGGTCAGGCTTTGCAGAAAGATCACAGAACTGTGGTTCACACATGGAAGAAGAAATCACAAAAGACCAAAGCTAAACCTGAGATGAAACTGGTCAGTGTGTCAGACAGTGAAAAGCTCTTTTCAAAGTATGTTCATAGTAAGAGGTCTAAGGAAAATACTGGTCCAATACTTGAAGATGGACACCTGGCAAGCAGTGATAAAGAAAAAAACAGGTACATTTAATGTTTGGGGGGTTTGTGGTTCTTTTCACTCCATTTTTAGTATCAGTGGTAATCCTTGGGGTGCCCAGTGCTCATAGGCAGAGGACCATGAGTCCAGAAAGAATGGCTTTCCATTTGTGACACTGAAATTTTAAGGGACCAGGGGTACCAGCTGAATGTTCATAGTCCATGTGGTCTGATCGGATTCATTCCTGACTACTGAAGAAGCTAGTGGATGCTACAGCAGGATGCCCCTCCATCATCTACCAAAATTTCTGGCAGTCTGGGGAAGTCTCTGCTGACTGGAATTTGGCCAGTGTTATTGCAATCTACAAGAAAGATGTGAGGGAAGACCCAGGGAACTACAGACCTATTAGTCCAACCTCAGTTCCTAGGAAAGTCATAGAGAAGACCATACTGGGGCCTCTTGATATGCATTTGTAACAGGTTAATCCCTGTGAACAAGTTAACCTGTCTCTTTCCCCAATACAGAAGTGAGGGGAAAGAAACATACACACAAAACCAAACAAAAAACAAGGCCAAACCAAAAACTCTGGATTGAGACAAAGAGAGTGAGATTAGAGTTTACTGAATAAATGAGATAATGATGGTGATAATAATGATAATAATAATAAAGAAGCACAATTATCTTAGCCTATTTGCAGAAAAAGCACAGCAGAAAGCAGCACCAAGCAGAAGCAAGGAAGCTAAAACCCCAAGCTGCTCCTTCGTCTCTCTTTGTCCCACTGTCATCTCAGCAGAAGAGAGACAAGACCCAAAAACCCCTGGAACCCAAAAGCAGCAGTAACAGGAAGCCTCCCATATTACAATCTGAATTTCAAGCCCCATAATACCTTGCTCCAGCCAGCACTTTCATCTTGAAGGTCACATGACACAGGATGGTTTCGAGTGACAGCAGCAAATAGTCAACGTAACCCGATGACAGCATTTAAAGAACAATACCATCGTCAAGGCAGGTTTACAAAGGACAAAGCCAGTTCAACTCATTTTAAATTCTTCTATGATAAGGTAGCCTGCCAGTGAATGAGGGGAAGGTGGTCCATGTAGCTGTTTTGGATTTTAGTAAAGGCATTTGACACTGTCCCTCACAGCATCCTTCTGAATAAGTTGTCTAACTGTGAGATGAGCAGGTACATACATGGTGGGCTGGGTGAAAAACTGGCCAAATGGCAGGGCCCAAAGGATTGTAGTGAATGGCTACTACAGTTGTATTAAGTAAAATAAATGTTTCACATTCACACCCTTTACAGAGCCTACTAACATTTTCTTCTACAACAACTGAAGAAGGTGAACTTTATCAGAATGGATGAGTCATAATGGATATAGCTTTTTTAGATTTTAGTAAGGCTCACGTTAAATGCTGCTACCACAAGAACACAAAACTTTCTCAGAAGCTAATCTAAAAGTGTATTCCTTCCTAGAAGATCCAGTAACAGAATCACAGAATCACCAAGCTTGGAAGAGACCTCAAGGATCATCAAGCCCAACCCATCACCACAGACCTCATGACTACACCATGGCACCAAGTGCCACATCCAATCCCCTCTTGAACACCTCCAGGGATGGTGATTCCACCACCTCCCTGGGCAGCCCATTCCAATGGCGAACGACTCTCTGTGAAGAGCTTTCTTCTCACCTCAAGCCTAAACTTCCCCTGGCACAGCTTGAGACTGTGTCCTCTTGTTCTGGTGCTGGCTGCCTGGGAGAAGAGACCAACCCCCTCCTGGCCACAACCACCCTTCAGGTAGTTGCAGACAGCAATAAGGTCTCCCCTGAGCCTCTTCTTCTCCAGGCTAAACAATCCCAGCTCCCTCACCCTCTCCTCGTAAAGCCTGTGCTCGAGGCCTCTCCCCAGCCTCGTTGCCCTTCTCTGGACACATTCAAGTGTCTCAATGTCCTTCGTAAACTGAGGGGCCCAGAACTAGACACAGGACTCAAGATGGGGCCTAATCAGTGCAGAGTCCAGGGGTACAATGACTTCCCTGCTTCTGCTGGCCACACTATTCTTGATGCAAGCCAGGATGCCATTGGCCTTCTTGGCCACCTGGGCACACTGCAGGCTCATGTTCAGCTGGCTGTCAATCAGCACCCCCAGGTCCCTTTCTGTTTGGCAGCTCTCCAGCCACTCTGACCCCAGCCTGTAGCTCTGCATGGGGTTGTTGTGGCCAAAGTGCAGCACCCAGCACTTGGATTTGTTAAATGTCATCTTTTTGGACTCTGCCCATCTGTCCAGTCGGTCGAGGTCCCTCTGCAGAGCCCTTCCTACCCTCTGGTTATGCAAAGTTGTGAAGGATTTTGCTATTAAAAAAAAAAAAAAAAAGACACAGCACATCTAATATAAGAAACCTGTTTCCTTTTTTTCTCTGGGAAAAGAGGAATTAAGACACACAGAAGATGGCAATCACATTTTATACAATTCCACTCTAACCTGGCCTGATCTACAATGATTCCCCCCCTTTTTCTTCTTTCCTCTCCCTATGTTGCACTGTAGGGCCACCGTCTGTTTCAGTCATGTGGTGTAACAGGAAAAAAGCTCTAATAAAACCTCTCTCGTTTTCCCACTAGAGGGCTCTCCCCAAATAATTATTGCAAACGGTTACACTAACAGAAATGCTTCTCCTCTAGATGGGCTTTTATAGTAATGTTTTGGGCACGGTAATGGCTAGGCTACAAGGAAGTGAACTGAACTGAAATTAAATGAAATCCCTGTCAGCTTTTGCAAAAATATTGGTTGGGTTTTTTTTTCCTTTTGGTTAGTTGGTCATTTGGTTTCTTGTTTGTTTGGGGGGTTTTGGTGATTAGTTTGTTTGGTTTGGCTGTTTACTTTGTTTTGTTTTTAATATAGGCATGTATTTGTTGAGGGGTTAACTAAAAAAAAAACACATAAAAAAAGAAAACCTGTGCACATTCTGAAGACAGAAGTAGGCAAAATTGGAGGTACATAAATCTTGGGAAAGTATGAATAAACAGAACATATACATAAGTATTTGAAATCTTCATTATCACTCTTAATAATATGCCCATAAAGCTGTTGGCTCAAGAAACCCTGACTGTTACAAATCTGAAACTGAACACTTGCACCGGCACTCAGTAAATATGTTGTTCAACTAAAAATAGAAATTACTGTCACCAGCAAAGAGTATCCATGAGAGAATACTTCCTATAAATACACTAAGACATGTAGATTAATTTAATCTAATGCAGATGTAAACAAACTAAAGGACAGAGCTTTGAAAAGAGGAAGTAGGATGCTAAGAAAATGTTCAAGGGAAACTTCCCTGCTAATTAAAATCCTGAATATTATGCCTTTAAAAAAAATAATAAATTTTTAAAAAACAGTTTAGAATAGAATAGAATAGAATAGAATAGAATAGAATAGAATAGAATAGAATAGAATAGACCAGGTTGGAAAAGCCCTTCAAGATCATCAAGTCCAACCCATCACCCAACACCTTCTTCCAACCCATCACCCAACTAAACCATGGCACCAAGTGCCTCATCCAGTCTCTTCTTAAACACCTCCAGTGATGGTGACTCCACCACCTTCCTGGGCAGCCCATTCCAATGGCTAATCAGGCTTTCTGTGATGAACTTCTTCCTAACATCCAGCCTAAATCTCCTCTGGCACAGCTTGAGACTGTGTCCTCTTGTTTTGGTGCTGGTTGTCTGGGAGAAGAGACCAACACCCACCTGGCTACAACCTCCCTTCAGGGAGTTGTAGACAGCAATAAGGTCATGTTGGCCAGGTTCCAGTCATCTGGGACCTCTCCAGTGATCCAGTGATCCAGGACTGTTGAAAAATGATGGAGAGTGGCTTGGCCAGCTCATCTGCCAGCTCTCTCAGCACCCTAGAATAGATCCCATCCGGTCCCATGAACTTGTGGGGATCCAAGTGGTTAAGCATGTCTCTAACTACTTCCTCCTGGATTACAGGGGAACTATACTGCTCCCTGCCTCCATCTGCCAGCTCAGGAGACCAGTTGTCTGGAAGACAACCTATCTTGCTATTAAAAATTGAGGCAAAGAAGGTGTTAAGTACCTCTGCCTTTTCCTCATCTTTAGTTACAATATTGCCCTCCATGTCCACCAAGGAGTGGAGGTTGTCCTTGCCCCTCCTTTTGCCATTAATATATTTGTTGTTTGTTTAGCTACTATTACATAAAGCACTTTTACAGTACTATCCCTAAAGAAGTCAACCAATTCTAGGAAGAATTTCATCAGGAACAGGATTTCTTCTATACCTATATTACATTTTAAAATATCAACCTGTGATTTTCAGTATTTAAATTTACATTTTCTGTCTGAGATACCTGAAAAGGGGCAGATTTTTAAAGGGTAATTGCTTAGTATTTTCTGATTGCAGTGTTTTCTCCAAGCACATTCATAACTCGTGCAAGGCTCCCAGAAACTCATTCAGAATAACTGGTGATATTTTAAAATGTAGGCCATCAAGTTACAATACGTTTAATAAAGATTTATTTTTTTCCTTGTTATAGCTCTTTTTATGTTTCCATATTTACCTGTAATCAGAAAATTATGGCTAGAAATTAATTTGATATTCAGAGAATTTGGTCAAAACTCACACAAATATAGTACCAGAGTTGTAAAAGTATTGATGATAATAATAGTGTGGATAAAAACACTGATAAATAATCCAATTTACAGTCACAGGTTACAGCAGAACTTCTATAAAAATAATTCCTTTATATTTATTTGCCATGAAAGCAAGACAAAGAAAGGGAGCTTTTTCAGTCCCAGAATCTGCGTTCCATCAACAATTATTATCATCTTATTTGTTTAAAATCAGTTCTCCTCACTACACCTCAAAGCAGGTGTGAGGTATAGAAAGCCCACAGATAAATGCCATGTCACATTTTGAGGGAGCAAGAGGAAGACACAGCTTTGCTGACTGGGGAGTTCTCAGCTAAGCCACGCAAGCAAAACACCATCTGGCTTTAAAGCCCAGCCAAATTTAACTGGGTTAAATTAGTTCAGGTATGGCCCCATTAAAAGCAGGTTGTATTTGGAGTCAGTGGGCAGTCTTACCTAAGGGCACAAAACAAAGTTTTTCTTTGGCAAAAGTTATAAAGCTAACTAAACTGTAACTTGAGTAGAGTACACTTAATCTCCACACACACCCCCCCAACCATTTAAATAAGTGAAATTAAAAGTAGTGGCATCTTAACATGTACCAAAACCAGGCAGACATTTTTCTATTGATTTTCTCAGGGGTATATCCAAAGATTATATTGAGAGATATATAGCCCAATATAGATGTATTCAAAATAGTCCAAAATAATACAGATATTCTTTTAAGGGATATTGAAATGCAAAAGTTGTTGGTCAGCGACACTGCCAGCACTTGGCCTTTTCACACTATAATTTTGGCATTTTCTAGTTGGTAGAGGTCATACTTCTGTAATTTATTAATCTTCAATGCATGTTTGGTTTTGTATGAATACACAAAAAGTAGCAATGTTCCTGCTCAAATATTATCCAAAACATTAGTTACTTATAACTCTCTGAGGTGTACATGAAGCTACAAGGCCATATTGGTGGGGACAACTGTGTCTAAATCTGTAAATCTGTAGCACCACCTGTAGTAAAAATACCCATATACATCTTCTGGTGCTCAATATACAGCTGTGCTTTCTGACTGCTTTACAGCTAGGCTCTGTCAGGAAGCAGCAACTGGTCCACAGGGTCCAGAGGGAATGGCAGCTAGGAGTAATGTTGGTGCTGGCAGCGCAGCGAGTCCATGGTGAGACACAGCATCCAAACAAAGAGAAAAGAGAAGAGATGGTGATCATGACCAGGCCAGCCATCAATCTGGGCTGCTAGACATGTGCATGAGGATATGGAAGGGCTGAGGTCGAAGGAAGTCAGATCAGTGGGTGGGGATCATGCTGTGGCAGCAGCCAAGCTCAGTCATCTTCCAGCAATCTCCAGGAATATCTATAGTAATGAGGCAAGTCCAAGGTCAGGGTCCTGGCACAACAGACAAATGGATTAGGAAAGGGTTCTTGCAGCCATTCAAAATTATGATATACTGCAGGGGTTTTGTTATTAGTCAATGTTTCATCTCAATTATTGGAACAGTGCTGTTGCCAGCAACATGGCTAAATGCTACGCTGCTCTTTTTCTTCTTGACTGTTTCTATTTCTTTTTTTAATACCTATAAATTCTAACTGACCCTGAGAACTATGTCAGAATCAAAATGCATGCTGAAAGACTGTACTGGAAAAGTTTACAAGCTATACAAAATACACAAATATGATTAGCCTCATTTTTCAAATGAGGAACACCACTTGATCAGATTTATACAAGAAGACCTAAACTGAGTTTCAGAGTTTCTCTGCAGGATCAACCTTCTGTCCCTCACTTGTCTGACAAGTGGTCCAGGTTTCCCTGTAGCAACTAGCAGGTGTGTATTCCCTGCTGGAATTGCCTGTGACAGAGAACCAGCAGCAGTACTGGATGGTTTCTGTGCTCTAACTAGACTGGGTGAAGGATTTTCACTGCTTGAGCAGTGTGTGACCATGACGGTAATGTTTGTGTTATCAGGCCCATGTATGCTATGGGACATTAGCATGTGCTGAAATACATGTCTACTTCTAGGCCTCATTTCTGAGGGAAAGAAAGAGGTATTGAAGCTAGACTGAAACTAGAAAGCCACAGCTTCCTCCATGTTTGTTAATCAGGGATTCTGGGCTTTACAGCATGGCCCCCAGTGGGTCAGACTGGACATGGACACAGAAACTTACATGACTGCTTAAGCCTTATCCTTAAACAGAAATGCTTTTTCAATTGAAGCATTTCCTGTCATCACTTAACCCTCAAGTGCCTTGTTTTCCCCACTACCATTTAGCTCCTTCCTGCTGCACACACTGACCACTGGGCAATGCAGGGCAACTACATTTTTGTTTCCACCCCGTCTTTTTCCTCAAATTTCTGACCAATGAACCAGCCACACATTTAAAATGTGTCTTTCAACCAGGATTTAGCTAGCCTCTCCACCACATACTCTGTTCAGACATGTTTTAAGTCTAACTGAAGTCAGTAAATTTAAGCTCCTCATGTCCTGAAAGTAAACAGACTCTGGATCCCCTCCAAGAAAAGCAACTGACCAGTGTTCTGCATAGCCTTGTACACCTGTGGCACTCTCATGGCATATTTATGTTTCATGGGATTAAGCAAAAATGCTCTATTCTTTTTTGTGTCTTACCTCAGTAACTGTCAGTTTATGCTCCTTGCAAGTTAAGGAAAGGATCAACTACTGCTTCTCCTCATTAAGTATTGACAGGGTTCAATGAATAGAATAACCATTTTGGTTTAGGCAAAGAAAGTACAAGTATATTTACTCTGAAGATACAAAAACATCAGAGCTGGCAGTGGCACCGTGTATTTTACAGGATATCAGACCCAAAGGACATCAGGCCCTGGGTGCATAGTACTTGGTACATCACATCATAAGACCTACCTATCTTGCCCACTTCAGACAGACTTTAGGCACCTAAATAAACCTTAAAAAAGTAATCTTCAGTTCTTCAGTAATCAAAGACACATCTCTTCATAATGAGATACTTAGTTAACTAAAGATGTAGGCGTCCACAATCCTGGGTTTTGTACTGTGATTAACTTGTAACTTGCCTTTGACCTAAAGGCAGTAACATTGACAAGAATTATGATTCACTATGCCCAGTTTTATATCTGTAAGGTTAACAAGGAAACTCTGTGACTCTGCCAATAGGGGCATCTTGCTGAGGGCAGTAGATTATTTGGGTGGCAGCAGATACAGATAAGTGTGAGAGGCTTGATAACTTCTCTCTCTCAGCCTTCACCAACAAGGTCTTCTAGGCCCTATGCTTAGAGACAGGGTTCAAGGAGAGGAGGAGCAGTCAGCTGTGGCTGAAGACGAAGTATGGGATTACTTCAGAGTGATCATGCTAAACAAGTCCAAGCAACCTGCAGGGCTGCATTGTTGAACCAGAAAGAGCTGGTCAGTGTCCTTGCAAGGCTGCTTATTATCATATTTTAGAAGTTGTGGAGATCAGTGAAGATGTCTGATAACTGGAGGAAGTTATATGTTGCATATAGCTTCAAAAAAGTCTGAAAGGGTGATCTGGGAAAATATAGGCCAGACATCCTCACTTCAGTTCCCAGGGAACATTAGGGAATGAGTCCTCTGGTAATAAACTTGTGGCATACAGAGGTGGAAAAGGTGTTGGGAACAGTCATCATGGATTAACCATTGGCAGGTTATGACTGACCCATGTGATTGCATTCTGTGATAAATTATCTGGAAAGAATAAGGGAAGAACAGAGAATGACACAACTTTAGAAAGGCTTTGAAGCTCTCTCTCTTCTTGCATCCATTTCAGGACTATGATCGAAATGGGTGAACAGACGTGAATAAAGAATTGGGTGGATGATATGGGGTCAGAGGGTAACAATAAAGATCTGTGCTGTGACCTATCATGCTTAATGTGTTTATCAGTGACCTGGAGGAGGTGATTTAGTGCACTCCCAGAAAGCTGGAAGTTGCTAGACCACATCTAAGTAAGAGGATGACAGGGAGGTAATTAGAGCAGCCAGTGTGACTTCACAAAGAGCAAATAGTGCTCTGCAGAAGATATGATGATCTTCTACAATGAAGTAACTGCATTGGTGGATAAGGGAAGAGTAACTGGTGTCATCTACCTGGAGTTTGGTAAGGCCTTTCATACAATCCTAAATGCCACCCTTGTCACTAAATTGTAGAGATATGGGTTTGCTGTATGGACTCTTTGATGGATAAGAATTAGATGAATGACCATGTCCAAAGAGTTGCAGTAAGTGCCTCACGTCCAAGTAGAGACCAGTAAAGAGTGGTGGCCCACAGGGCCCTATATTGGTACAGCTACAGACCCCTGAAGGACACCACTTAAGAAAGGTACCATTCAGTATCTTTATTAATGACATAGTCAGTGGGTTTGAGTGCATACTCAGCAGATGACACCAATCTGAGTGATGTGATTAATTCTCCAGAGGGACGCAATGCCATCCAGGGAGACCTTGAGAGGCTAGAAAAGTGGGCCAATGTGAACTTTATGAAGTTCAGCAGTGCCAGATGCAAGGTCCTGCACCTCGACTGGTGCAATCACCAGTACCAATACTGACTGGGTGGTGACTGGATTGAGAGTAACATTGTGGAGAAGGATTTGGGGACATCACTAGATAAAAACCTTGACATGAACCAGCAATGTTCACTTACAGCCCAGAAGGTCAATCATATCCCAGGCTGTACCAAAAGAAGCATGGCCATCAAGTCAAGGGAGGTGATCCTTCTCCTTTATTCTGCTCTCCTAAAACCCCCCCTGGAGTAGTGTGCCCAGTTCTACGGCTCTCAGCACAAGAAGGACATGGACCCATTGGAATAGATGCAGGAGGGCCATGAAAATGATCAGAGGGCTGAAGCATCTCTCCTATGAGGAAAGGCTGATGGAGTTGGGGTTGTTCAGCCTGGAGAAGAGAAGATTCAGGGGAGACCTTACTGAGGCCTTTCAATACTGAAAGGGTACCTACAATAAAGATGAAGAGAGATATTTTACCAGGACCTGCAGCAACAGAACAATGGGCAATGGTTTTAAATTGAAAAAGTGTAGCTTTAGATGGGACATAAGGAAGAAATTTTTTATGATGAAGGTGATGAGGCTCTTGAACACACTGCCCAGACAGGTTATTAATGTCCCATCATTGGAAGCATTTAGAATCAGGTTGGATGGGGCTTTGAGCAACCCAGTCTAGTGAAAGATGTCCCTGCCCACAGCTGGGAGATTGGTCCAGACAGTCTTTAAAGGTCCCTTTCGACCCGAACTGTTCTGTGATTTTAGAAATACTGCATCCACTTTGGGGCAATCCAGTAGAGGAAACTGAGGTGAGTGCAGTGGATGGCTACCAGAGAGTCTGGAGCTGAAGAACTTGGCCTGTGCGGAAGATGTTGTAGAGCTTGTTCAGCCTCCAGTGAGTGCCTCTTGGGAAGTCAAAAAAGGAGATGGAGACTCATTCCTCATGGTGAGATAAGAAGAGTCAACAGCCATGAACTGAAAATTACTAGATAGAAGAAAGATTTTTTTTCCTCATGAGGACAGTCAGGCAGGAAAATAGGCTACCCAGGCATGTTGTGCCATCTCCATCCTTGGAGGTAGTCAAGATTTGACTGGATACAATACTTAGCAACATGGTCTGACCTCAGTGAGCAGGGAGTTAGACTGGGGACTTACTGAAGTCCCTTCCAGCCTCAATTATCCCATGCAGTTATGATCTATATGTCTTTGTTAGTCACCCTAGGCTCCCTTTATGACTGACATTTCTAGCAAGTAATTAATGTGACCTATTTATTATGAGCATTTATTTTAACTGAGAGGAATGGTGCTATACAACTAGCTGTTTCATCACTATGCAAATAGTCCAGACAGTAAACTCATATCTAATAATTTTCATCTTATGTATTCAAAAGTAGGACAGATGGATCCCATCCTTGAGGTTTGTTCTCACTGAAGGGCAGAGTTCTATACCAAGGATGGAAAGGAAGAAGTTATTTCTGTACAGCATCATAACAGTTACAACACTTGTCCACCCCCCCAAGTCTGAAGTCTGGACCATATTGCCCCAATTCTTACTTTTTTTATCCAAAACTTCATTGATACCAACTGATAAATGTGTAGAGCATGGGATTTTTCATTGATTGTGTCTACTTTCTTGCCCAGTTCATTGTTTGGCCACTTTATGTCTTGCATGAGGCTGTGCCCTCTGCCCTGTGTGTTTTCTTCCATGGGCCTGTGACTTCCTTCTGGATAAACCACAGGGCCAGCTCTCCCTGTTCCTCAGGAAATGACCCAGATGTTACTAAGACCATTACTAGCTTGACAAAATTATAAATAGTTCACTTAGGTGCTTCTGCTCAGGCTTTGATGTGTGGCAAAGGGAAACTTTCTGATTTTAAAATTGAATTGTTTAAAAATACCTTTCTTAATGTAATTAGAAAAAAAAAAGACTACAAAAAGAAGATTCATGCTGCCATGGGATCTTGCCCCTTTCTCCATTGTAAGAGAGAATAGACTAGACTAGACAAGACTAGACCAGGTAGGAAGAGACCTTTGAGATCATCGTGTCCAACCCATCATCCAACTCCATCTAATCAACTAAACCATGCAACCAAGCACCTCATCCAGTCTCCTCCTAAACAATTCCAGTCATGGCAACTCCACCACCACCCCGGGCAGCCCATTCCAATGGGCAATCACTCTGAAGAATTTCTTCCTGACATCCAGCCTAAACCTCCCCTGGCACTGCTTGAGACTGTGTCCTCTTGTTCTGGTGCTGGTTGCCTGGGAGAAGAGACCAACCCCTGCCTGTCTACAACCTCCCTTCAGGTAGTTGTAGAGAGCAATGAAGTCTCCCCTGACCCTCCTCTTCTCCAGGCTAAGCAACCCCAGCTCCCTCAGCCTCTCCTCATAGGGCTTGTGCTCCAAACCCCTCACCAGCTTTGTTGCCCTTCTCAGGACTCTGACATAATCTGTTTATACCTACAATTTGTAGCTGTATATACATATAAAAATACCCATGTTCATTATTTATTTTCATTTAGTTTATTTATTTAGTTAATTTAGTTTAGTATTTCTTTCTTTATTACTAAAAATGTGTTGGCAACAAACAATGAAATTAAGTGCGCCAATAAATTATCAATGTTTATTTTCCCCTTGAATACTATATTCAGGTCAGATGTATGAAAATGTTTGGTACTTTTCAATCCATTTCAATGTGCAGATCTCCTATACAGGAGAAAAATATCCTAAAGTAAAGCTTGCTAGAAGCACTGTTGCTGTTCTTGGCAATTTCAATTTAAAATAGTACAAGAGTGAAATGGTGTGTCAATACCACGCTGGTTGCTAGACATTTCAAAACTGTGACTTTAGCTTAATTATAGCTGGGTTTTTATGTCTCATTAGTGCATCATGATGTTTGGCTTGTTGTTCATGTATATTCATTATACCAAGACTCTTCATGTTGCTTTTCTTCTGTAACTTGGAATATTAGTGCCTTTTTTCCCCCTTTGTGATTCAAGCAACATCTTTGCTTATACTAATTCAAAGCAAGAATGTAATAACTATTTGACAGCATAGGTGTTGCTGACATAACTATTGCTTCTATGTGGTGTATTTTGTCTTCAACTATAAGCACCCCAAGGAACATGTATGCCTGAGCCTTGGGAGTGTGTATTTTCTTCTGAAGTTTGTTTGCATTTCTAATTCACAACAGGGTGCAAAATTAAGATTTCTGAGCACAGAAATAAGGGCTGATTACCATTCTTTTCAGCATCTCATTCAGAGACATGCATTTTGTTTCCATAATTGTCGTAGACTGCAGACTTTGTACATATTGACAGATTAGTTTTGTACTAGACTCTTACTTAGAGACTCATTTGCATCTATTGGCTAACCTGGTATGAGGAAAATAATTTCTAACTACCAAAATTCATTTAAAAAACCATATTCACTGAAATAGTGTTTATTGGTATGTACAATATAGATTAAATGAAAAATACTGGATAAAAATATGAGACCAATGGCATCCTGGCCTGTATCAGGAAGAGTGTGGCCAGCAGGAGCAGGGAGGTCATTCTGCCCCTGGACTCAGCACTGGTTAGGCCACACCTTGAGTCCTGTGTCCAGTTCTGGGCCCCTCAGTTTAGGAAAGATGTTGAGTTGCCAGAACGTGTCCAGAGAAGGGCGACAAAGCTGCTGAAGGGTTTGGAGCACAAGCCCTATGAGGAGAGGTTGAGGGAGCTGGGGTTGCTTAGCCTGGAGAAGAGGAGGCTCAGGGGAGACTTTATTGCTCTCTACAACTACCTGAAGGGAGGTTGTAGACAGGCAGGGGTTGGTCTCTTCTCCCAGGCAATCAGCACCAGAACAAGAGGACACAGTCTCAAGCTGCACCAGGGGAGATTTAGGCTGGATGTTAGGAAGAAGTTCTTCACAGAAAGAGTGATTGGCCATTGGAATGGGCTGCCCAGGGAGGTGGTGGAGTCACCATCACTGGAGGTGTTTAGGAAGAGACTGGACAGGGCGCTTGTTGCCATGGTTTAGTTGATTAGAAGGTGTTGGGTGCTGGGTTGGACTTGATGATCTTGAAGGTCTTTTCCAACCTGGTCTATTCTATTCTATTCTATTCTATTCTATTCTATTCTATTCTATTCTATTCTATTCTATTCTATTCTATTCTATTCTATGGAATTAAATGGCTGCATACTTCAAGAATATGAGCACTCCTACCTGAATGAATATTTGAGCTATATTTTAGAAATCTTCCTCCTACCTACTTTGGTCAATACCCAAGCTTAATATGTCATTTTCTGTGTTATATCACAGGTCTGCTATAAATGCAAACACCATTCACAATTTTTTATTTTATTACTGCTATTTGGCAATATAAATGCTTTTGCTTCTGCAGTCTTCATAGGAACATCTGCCATACACTGGAGTCCTGTATTAAAGTGCTTTAGTTATTTGCCTGAAGAATACAACAGAAGAGTCACAGATTCTTTGTAGGAACTGTATTTATCACTAAGCACAATTAATTACTGGTATGTCTCCAGCATTTTCCTTTCAAGTATTGACTCTTGACCATGAGTGACCTAGGACATACCTTGTTAGAGTTGGTATTTTTTGTGTATGTGTTTTTGTTTTGTTTTGGTTTGTTTGTTTGTTTTCTCCATGCTGGTATTGTTACAATTGCCCATTTAATATTCAAAGACTTTTTTCCTCCTCTACATTTTTCATGCAACTGCAGTAGGCTAAATAACTGAACGTATTTCCAGTAGACATTTACACAAAAAACTGTCAGGATTTACAGCAAATACCATATGCTCAGTCTTCTGTTTTCTTCATTCATGTTTGTACTGAACTCAGTCCAATGATTAATCTGAGTTGTCTCTAGATGTGGAACTGTGCAGCTCCTGAACCAGTCAATATTATTGTGGGTATATGTGGGTATGACTTACTTGAATGACAAAAATGAAAATATGTAGTATTGAAATGTGCTCTTACATAAGTCTTCTGCATTTTTCATTTTAAAATGTCACCTGATTGCTAACAGTGATATTCATGTAATTAATTATTAAGCAGACATTGCTCAAATATGGAAGCAATTACTTCCATTCAGTTAGTTATCTCAGTTGCACATTAGTTGCAAAATATATGCTATGATGAAACAGAAAGCGACTTTTGATCAGGACACTCTCATTTGAAGGTCTATGATTATTTGAGAGATAAGGGGTGTTTAGAAACATAGATTTCATTCCTGATTTACATTAAAAAGTTGACAAGACAGTAAGTTGAAGCACCTAGCCTGAGACATTTTTTAATGCCTATTGTGATGGGTTGAAGTTTCCTTCCCAACATTAACTTTGCCAGACCAGCTCAGTTAGAAGCAAATGAAGCTGAATTTACAAGCAAAATCTATACTCCACAATGGAATGCAATGAATATGTACAAATATACAGTATTTACAATATTTACAGATATTTACAATTAATAAACAGCACAAGGATCTCCCTGGCCAAGGACCAGGGGAAACTACTGGTTTCTCCCTCCCTGCCTCCCCCTCAACCCCCTGTACAAAAGGGACAAGAGAAAGGAGCAGAGAAGTTAGACCTAGCCAAGGCCAGCCAAAAGCATGTTATCTTTCCCAAGAGAAGCAAAACAGCCAGAGATCAGAGGAGAGAAAAGGGAAGAATTGTTATGGTTTACCCAATGAATTTTAGAATAATCTTTTGTTTTCCTCTTTATACCCAATAGTGACTTATTTATATTTTTTTACTTTTCTGCTCAAAATCTGTAACTAAATTTTAAAGGCACAGCCTAAAACCACCACACCTATGAATAATAATTTTATAAACCCTTATAATCATAGAATGGTAGGAGCTGGAAGGGATGTTCAGAGATCATCGAGTCCAATCCCTCTGTCAAAGAAGGATCTCCTAGGGCAGGACACACAGGAATGCATCCAGACAGATCTTGAAAGTCTCCAGAGAAGACTCCACAATCCCTCTGTGCAATCTGTCCCAGTGCTCTGTCACCCTTACAGTAAAGAAGTTTTTTTCTCTGTTGAGGTGGAACTTCCTGTGTTCCAGTTTGTATCCATTGCCCCTCCAGATATTTACAAACATTAATAAGATTCCCTCTCAGTCTTCTCTTTTCCAGACTAAACACCTCCAGGTCTCTCAGCCTTTCCTCATGAGACAGAGGTTCTTGTCCCTTAAACATCCTTGTGGCCCTCCATTGGGCACTCTCTAGTAAATTGCTGTTCTTCTTGAGCTGTGGAGCCCAGAACCGGACACAGTAACTCCAGATGTTGTCTCATTAGTGTAAAGTAGAGGCAGAACAGAACCTCCTGTAGTGTGCTGGCCACACTCTTCTTAATGCACCCCAGGATACCATTGGCTTTCTTGGCCACAAGGGCACATTGCTGTTATATGGATAGCTTATTGTCCACCAGGCCTCCAAGGTACTTCTCCTCAGACCTGATTTCCAGCAGGTCAACCCTTAATCTGTACTGGTACATGATGTTATTCCTTCCCACTTAATCCCATTATTCCTACTCCACACTTACTCTTGTTGAACCTCATTCAGTTCCCCTTTGCCCAGATCTCCAATCTGTCCAGAAACTAGATCCTTGCTTGTTTCCTTTTCTTTTAGGAAAAAAACAGTATTTTGATAATGACTGTGGCTAATACATATAATTTCTATTATGTTCTAATAGCATATTCAAATTGGGTTTTGAGATGCTGCCCCTCCCCCACAATAAATTAGTATTGTGGGAATATGAGAATGTGCAACTACTCTCTGCACCTATTTGTAAAGCCTCTCTACTTTGCCAGGTGTTACTTCCTTTTAAATTATGTTACTGATGACACACAAAGTTTTTGAACATCACAGTTTCAAATGGAGTTTAGAGCTAAAAATAAATGAGCAGCCCTTTGCACAGACTGAACATGAAGATTTGTAGATTAAAAAAAAAATGAGAATTAAAGACTTCAATAGTTCTTATATGCATGAAATATCATTAGTCTGATTTATCATGGCACAATCTATAAAGAAGTTTTCAGCATAAACATTAAACATTTATATGCTTTGGGTTCACTTCTCCTTACTTCACTAGCATAATAAAAAGATGGATTTTACCCTACATGTCATTTAAGGGAAATAAAATACACAAAAAGACCAAAAGCCTCTCTGAAGAACTGAAAAAAACCATACTAAATATTTTTCAGACCCTTTTTCTATCTATGTTTGCACAGCTGATACATTGAGGCAATTCAGCTAGAGATGCAAGTATGAGAGGCAGCCACTCTAGTAACAGTAACAGGTGCTTAAAAGCTTTTCCTTGAAGTTCTCTTAAAATATTTTTCCTTTGTCTGAAGGATCATAAGGACCTCTCAATAGGGATGGCCCTTGTGGCACTTTTAGACTATGCCTTTAAAATTTAGCTGCAGATTTTGAGCAGAAAAGTAGAAAAATATAAAGAATTCACTACTGGGTGTAAAAAAAGAAAACAAAAGACTATTCTAAACAAATTCATTGGACAGAATGTCTGGGATAGACACAGCTGTACTGTAACAGTCTTTCGCATTTCACTTCCATTCCCATTCCTTTTCTTTTCTCTGGCTTGGCTGTTCTGCTGGGGAAATAATAATGCTTCTGGCTGGCCTTGAAGATAAGAACTAACATTCCTTCCTCTTAACTCCTCTTTTCTTCTGGTACAGGGGGGTAGGAGGTGGGGGCGGGGAGGGCAGAGGTGCAACTTTCCTGCTCTCTGGGAGAACCAGAAGGAGACCAGGGGTGTTTCCATGTTGTTTGCTAATTGTAAATATCTGTAATATATTGTAAATATTGTATATTTTGTATACATTCATTGCATTCCATTGTAGAGTGTAGTTTTTGCTTGTAAGTTCAGCTTTCATTTGCTTCCAACTGGGTTAGTCATGCTAAGTTAATGTGATTGGAAACTTCAACCCACCACAGGTATCTTTTTACTTACTTAGAGAGGAAACTTATGTCTTTACCTTAGCTTTTGTTGCCATTTGGCTGCTCTTTTACATTATTTTAGAGGTGAAAAACAGAGTTTTGAGATCTTGTGTGCAGATATTTCTCTCTTTAAATTGGTACCAGAAGATGTAAAGATGTTTTGGGGGTTTCTTAATAGCAAATCAGGAGGAATAGGAGTTCCGTTTACCAATTTTTGTGGTCTTAATCCAAACAGAAGACAAGAAAATTTTTAAAATTAAGTTTAAAATTAAAATTAATGAACTCAGTTTGAGTCAACTTTCAGATTGTAATAATCACTTACAGGAGAACTGGAAGGGACTTCATTGACACTTTCTATGGCATGCTGTACCATCGTAGCTTAAATAAAGGTAGACAGCTGTTCTCTTTCTTAGACTTTCTAAACATCAAAAAGAAGCAATCTCAAAACAATCTGAGGTCTGAAAGAGTACTGTGTTCTTAAAACATGTAATTAGGCTCCAACCCAACTTTTTAACGCCAATTAAATCTAGGAATTTTCCTAGTTTCCATATATATAAAACTGATGGCACTGCTCTTTTGACTAGCCTTGCTGTCCTCAGATGACACAGTTCCCATCTATACATCTCATATCACCCATTTGTGCCACTGCCTGCAGGTAACAGAATAACTAAGAGTACATTTCTTCTTACAAGTGAAACCAAGAAATTCACAAAGGTAACTTTGTAAGAGCTGCCTTTGGAAAGTTCACAATATTTTGTCCGTCAAGACAAATAACTCTGTGTTTGGTTGTTTGTGTTTTGTGGTTTGTTTTTTTTTGCTAGAAATCTTAAATGGATATGAAGAGATGCAAATACTTGTATGACTGATCCTTCTCCCTTTTTATATAGCTTCAGCCTTACCATGGACTGTGATCTATTGTTCCTTTTCTTTATTGATTTACTACATTGTGAAAAGCTTCAAGTTTCAGCTGCTGTGTGACAGAAACCCAAACTAACCATGCAAAAGGTGGTGGGGAGTGACTCCCAGGAAGTACATATACCAGTTTTATTTTCACCACTGTTATTTATTTCCACCAAAAACAATCCCACTGACATAAGAGGACTACTCGGAGTAAAATAATATTTAATACAAGAAAGAGGATCACAGTCTGGCTGCATAGAAAAGTACAGCACAAGTAACAGAACTGAATGTCCAAAGTCTGGCACCAGTCTACATCTAGCTTTCACAGGTTAATGTGTAACCCTGTATCTAAGAAACTGAGGTGGTGAAAAGCTGGAAGGAATGTACTTGTCTAGTTGGTAAGATATAATGGAAGGTCTTTTCTCATTGCTTTTAGTAAAGAACCAGAGTGGTTTAGGCTAATGTTTTCCAAACAGAAATAGTAAAAGAGTAAGAAAAAAACCCCAAGAGGCCTAGTTTTTAGAAAACCTGAGCACCTAGAAGTGCTTACTAGCCATGCCTGTGCTAGTAGTTTGAAAAGACTGGGGAGTATCCTCAAGCACTGTAATTTAATGGTGTATATAATTAAACTGCAAGTACAATCCCTTGAAAAAGCCTGGGCTTTGCCCAGCTTTCTAACAGTTCCCAGAATGATTTGGGTAATATCATAGGTAAGAAATTGTTCCCAACAGGCAGTTGAGGCTAGACCACCTTGTTTTGGAGAGTCTAGTCATAGGGGATAGGGGCTGCTCCATGCCAAATGCCTTTAGTGCCAAAGAACAGTCCTTGGTACATTTGATTTCTTAATATAGATCAGCTGATATGGAAATTGCCAGATGCCTGACAATTCAGAAAGCCTGATTGCTTAAGTTGAATGTATGGATTTAGGGCCTAATTATAGACCTATTTTTAAAAAATGTTGGCCTGAATAACAGAGTAGGTGCAGGGCAAAGAATTCTTCCTTAATGCAGTAGGAAACTTGATGGATAGGAGACATGCCTTCTGACAGCTGGCTTACTCTCTCCAAGCACTGTATTGGCTTTCTTCTCCTCTGGCTGCCCAGTTAATGCCGAGAAATTTTCCATCCATTGCCCATTTGTATATAATTCATGCACACAGAGTGACTTAGGTTATCATTAGCAAACAGTTGTGACAAAAATAGCAACACAAATGACTTGATTTGGTTTGCTTACACTCCTCCACTTCCTGTATTACAGCACTGCATTTTCAAGAGGGTTATGTCTAAAAATGAGTTGATGAGCTAACAACTTTCAGGCTGTGAATATGTAAAATAAATCCTCACACTAGATGCTCAAAGAGGAAGAAGAAAACCCAATGCTCAGGTTTCACTCCTTGAAGTGCACAGCTTCTTTTGGCTTTAAAGAAATGTGAAAACATCAACAGGATAACTTGCACCTAAATATTCTGATGTTCATCAATCCTCAGATTGCTTTAGAAAGAAATACTGTTGCATTGTGCAGCATTGCATCACATACTTCTGGTTTTCAGCTGATGTGACTCTCTCAAATTTTTAGTTCTGTTAAAGAACACAGATTCTTTATCACTCATTAGGGGGTAATGAGCCTTGAAAGAAGGGATGGAAAATGCAAAGCACAATTATGTTCCTATAAATTCAGTGAAAAAAAAATTCACTAATGCACACATGAATTGGTACTTTATTTTACAATATATTGAATTGTCTTTCTTCATAGAATCACAGAATGTTAGGGACCTAGAGAGATCATCTAGCTCAACCCCCCTGCCAGAGCAGGATCACCTATGCCAGACCACACAGGAACACATCCAGGCAGGACTTGAATAACTCCAGAGAGGGAGACTCCACAACCCCCCTGCGCAGCCTGTTCCAGTGTTCTGACACCCTCACAGTGAAATAATTCTTCCTCCTGTTTCCATGGAACTTCCTATGCCTCAACTTCCACCTATTGCCCCTTGTCCTGTCATTGGGCATTGCCAAGAAAAGCCTGGCTCCATCCTCTTGGCACTCACCCTTTATGTATTTATAAACGTGAATGAGTTAACTCCTCAGTCTCTTCTCCACACTGAAGAGCCCCAGCTCCCTCAGCCTGTCATCATAAGGATGATGTTCCATTCCCTTAATCATTTTCATTTACTTAAGTAATCCATCCTTAGAAAACAAAACATTTCAGAATCATTTATAGAAGACATAGTCTTTCACAATGCATTTTTGAAGCTGAACTTATCTGAAGAACAATCTGAGCATTCTGTTTGTGCACCCAGACCTTAATTTACTCTGTCCCCAAATGATCATCCATTAATGCTTGTAGGAATTTAAACCAATTTAACTTGCTGTTATTTATGTTTACGGGCTGTTGGCTGATACACTTTGTCATCTTACTGTTGATCTTTAATTACTTTTTCCTCATTATTTTTTTCTACATCTTACATATCTTCTATCAGAACCAAATTATTAGCATTTTGTAAAAGACAGCAGAAATCTTCTGCAGTTCTGATGTTACCTTCTATTAAACTATTTTTTTTTAGCAGTCACTTAAAAGAGGATAGAATATATCCCAGATTATTCATAAGATGATATTATATTAAAGACAGATTTCCCTCTCTAGCTATATAGATTTTTTTTTTCAGCTCCAAATGTCTAATTTTATCAGTAAAATGTTTTTAGATTCCTGATATTTTCTCAAAATCAAAGGCTATTTTATAGAATGTCATGATGTGTGGTGTTTGGGTTTTTTTTTTTGTTTGGTTGGGTTTTTTTGGTGATTTTTTGTTTTGTTGTTTGGGCATTTTTTTCTTTGGGTTGTTTGGGGGTTTTTTGTGGGTTTTGTTTGTTGCTTGGGTGTTTTTCAGATTTAGTAGAATCAGTATATTTAATAGTATTTTCCATGTTTTTCTTGAGGAGCTGACAAATGTGAAATATTTCATCCCCCAAGGAGCTTTATTCTAAATCTCATATTGGTGTAATCTTCTCATTTCCTTTGATTTTAGGATAATATAATGAAGATGGCATTAATGGTAGAGATGCCATGACAATCTTTGAACTCAATCTCATAATGATTTCTCATAAACTGGTTTGTGTAAGATATCTTCAGACAACCTAAACCTAGCTTGTAAAGTCTTTTTGCTATCTTTTGTGTTTAATAATTACTCAAGAGATTTACCAGTATGTGTTATCTTGCTGTTCCCAAAAAATCTGATTTTCTCTACAGTTTGTTTTAAAAAATTGTTGCTCCCATGCTTGCATCCAGAAGAATTTGTTTGCTTATAAAATAATTAAGATGTGGACTCAGATTTTCCCTCACTTGTATTCTCTGAAGTGAAAAGATGCTAATTCTCACTCTCCATCAGATCATTTTCTCCATCATTGAAGGTGTTTAGGAGGAGACTTGATAGGGTGCTTGGTCGCATGGTTTAGTTGATTAGGTGGTGTTGGATGATGGGTTGGACGCGATGATCTTGAAGGTCTCTTCCAACCTGGTCTATTCTATTCTATTCTATTCTATTCTATTCTATTCTATTCTATTCTATTCTATTCTATTCTATTCTAAATACAAAGTGATCGAGAAGTAGAGGCTATTATACTAGTGTAATTACTGCCCCTATGTTTTTATTTTTAATTAATACTTGATTGGAATTCATCCAGACTCCAGAAATGAATGCTACAACACCTAATTATATTGTCTAACAAATCCCAGGAAAACATGGTATTTTGTAACAGATCCAGCTAATGGCTAGGAAAGAGAATCTGACAGCTCCAGTTCTGGCCATTCTGAGTATTCTTGATCTCTTGCTCTACTTTCCCTAAAATTTAGCATTTGTTTATTTTTTAAAGTATGTGTGGGTTTAGTGTTGTGATTTTCATAACAGCCCAAGAATAAAAATGAGGCAAACCCTGTGAAAGAGATATTTTAATTTAACAAATAACTGCTGGAGCTGGGAAAAACACAAGCATAAAAGTATTTGTTCAGGATATTACCTCAGCCTACCCACCTTTCCTCCTTTATGTAACAATTGCATAATTTAATCTAACCTGTTATTTGTCTGGGCATTTTTTGTAATAGCAGATTTTTAACAGAAATAATGATGGATTATTTTACTAACCCGCTGGACTTTTGTTATTAATCTGTTAACCTGTTACACTTTCATTGATTAATAATTTGTTTCTGTGACAATTTAAGCCAGTCTGTCCATTTTTAATCTTTGAGAATGAAAGAAAAACAACAAACTTTCCTCAGAAAGATGTTTTTATTATTGAAAAAAAAATTAATTGGTACTGTGTGCTCCTTCTTCATTTATTCAGAGGCTTCTGTGGGGGCTTCCTGAGCTGGATGGGGAGAAGGAAGAGCATTAAACAGGAAAAGATACAAAAGGCAGGTTCAGCTGTGTCAACTTTCAGTTGCCACTTCAGAGCTCTTAGGTTTCTCTATGGATGCCATCTGCCACCTCAAAAGCTGAGGTATAACCAAGGTTTGGCCAGCCCTATAGATATGTCTTGAGTGTTTTAGGGCATTTCAGATGGCCCTCACCTAGAGCCTTGAATGATGGACGTGTGAGGGTTTTTTTATTTGTTGGTTTGGTTTTAATCAAGCCTTTCTAGTTGATTTGGTAAGTTGTGTAGTACAACCATGATGTGAAGGAAGACACTGAAATGAAATGATTGCAGTAATCTAGTTTTGTGTTCCCAGGATCTGGGGCAAGTCTAGTAACTGCCATAAGTTAATACCATCTTATGGTTATGTTTTTGGTTTTGTTTTATTTTTTTCAAATCCAGTGGTCTGTGTTCTGATTCATGAAATATCTAATCTGTTCCAGAAATGAATTCTTAAAAAAAAAAACAAAAAAGAAGGAACAATACAGCAGCTTGATGACACCTGAGAATTTATTTCAGAGGGATTTACAAATCCTGTTTTTATAGCTGCTTCATGTCTTTGTGCAGATCAAAATAGTTAGGGATATGCAAAGCATCTGGCACTTACAGTTCAAAGATGTTTATTTTAGCTTTGCTTATTTTAACTTTAGGAAGTTCTACTATTGTGATACTAACCATTGCTGCAAAAGGCACTGTTGTCTTATTCTAGGCTCATTTAAAATAAGAAATGGTAGTGATTCACTGAGTGAATTATTCATACTTGGCTGAAGTGACAACACGCTATTGTACCGAGATACAGGAAAATATAAAATTGCATTTGTTCTTTAGCTTTGGGCACAAAGGTATTTAAAAAAAGAAATCAAATACTGATGTGTAACTTGGCACAATGTCTTTAGCATTTATGCCTCTACCTGATAAAAGGTGATGCAAGAACTTTCATCCAGTCTTGGTGCAGACAAGGACACTGCTTCGGAGAAACACCAGATAATGTAGCAGCTCTTCTGTAGTATCCAGGAAAACACACAGTTAGCAGCTAAGTAATCTTGTCTTTATCCTCTTTCCTTTTTAAGTATCCAGTCCTGCTCTAATCAAGGCTCATGAGACCTTTTGCAGGAAATTTGCTTTGGTTTCACAGAAATTTAAGGGAAAGAAATAGTGCTTTGGGACAAGTTCATTCCTGTGCCTTTGTAAATTTTCTATAGCAAGGTTCACAGCAGCAGCAATTCCACTATATTGACCTGCAATTCAGAAATAACCTTAAAGTCTCAACTACGTGTGTGTTTAGCTGTCTTAAAATCAAGACAGACATTTAAGATCCTCCTATGGGTGTAGAAAAGCAACTTTATGTACTTTCATAAAGCATAAACCCCCCTTATATTTATGCCTTTTTGTGTCCATTGTCACCCTCTTGGTGAGATACCTGGTGCTGAGGCCTCTTCTGTTTTGCTCTCAAAGGAAAACTGCAGTTTGTGTCCTTGTCTGTTACTCTAAGAGAAAATCATATTACACCTTGCATTCTGAAGCTAAAAGAAGAATGGAATTGCAGATTTTACAGTCTACAAGAGATACTGAGTTATGAAGGGATTATTCAAAAATCACAAGCAACTATTATACTCAATTTCACTTGCTTCATTTTGTGGACACAGCAGAGAGCAGCTGCGGTTCTTCTGCAACTTGTTTTGATTATTGTGGACACAGACCAATCAATTGCTTGGTTGCATGGTTTAGTTGATTAGGTGGGTCGAATAACAGGTTGGACATGATGATTTCCAAGGTCTCTTCCAACCTGGTCTATCCTATCCTATCCTATCCTATCCTATCCTATCCTATCCTATCCTATCCTATCTCAGATTTGGAGGCAAATATTTTAGATCTTGAGCTCTGCATGAAATTCAATACAAAGTCAACATATAGTGGTTTATTTTTCTGAAGAACCAAGGCTCAGCACTTGCCTACGAATATTCCAACTGTGGTGTACTTAGTGGAAATGTTTAGGACACATTCTAGTTAGCAATGTCTGTTGGGATTTTGCATGTATTCTGAGTATCACCTTCTGTACTAGAGGACGTGAAGATCAAAGGAATCCTAATCACTAGTTAGTGGGATTTTTTCCTATTCATGTTGTAAGGAAGTAAGCCAGTTGCTTAGTATTAGGGCCATACATGGACTCTGACTAATTGATGGTTTTGCCCTAGCTGTTTTTGCATGCAAGGCTTTTGTTTTGGTTTTCTGGTACAGGTACTTAATGTAAGTCCGTCAGATTTAAGAGCTCTTATAGCATGGCTGGAAGATGATCACGTAAACAAATTATAACAGGATTTACAAATATAGGCACTAAATATAATAGTCACCTTTAGTGGCAACAGTACTAATGGTGAAAAGAATTAGCAACTTACTATACTGGATATATTAATCATCAACTTTTGGACAAATGTAGTATAAGAGTGCATGGTCTCATCTGTAAAGAGAGGGGCTATCAGCAGTGATTTCCTGAACACCAACTGATTGGCCAAGAAGGCCAATGGCATCCTGGCCTGCATCAGAAATAGTGTGGCCAGCAGGAGCAGGGAAGTCATTGTGCCCCTGGACTCAGCACTGGTTAGGCTACACCTTGAGTACTGTGTCCAGTCCTGGGTCCCTCAATTTAAGAAGGACATTGAGACTCTTGAACGTGTCCAGAGAAGGGCAACCAGGCTGGTGAGAGGCCTCCCTACGAGGAGAGGCTGAAGGAGCTGGGATTGTTTAGCCTGGAGAAAAGGAGGCTCGAGGGAGACCTTATTGCTGTCTACAACTACCTGAAGGGTGGTTGTAGCCAGGTGGGGGTTGGTCTCTTCTCCCAGGCAACCAGCACCAGAACAAGAGGACACAGTCTCAAGCTGCACCAGTGGAAGTTTAGGCTGGAGGTGAGGAGAAAGTTCTTCACAGAGAGAGTCGTTAGCCATTGGAATGGGCTGCCCAGGGAGATGGTGGAGTCACTGTCCCTGGAGGTGTTCAAGAGGGGATTGGATGTGGCACTTGGAGGCATGGCCTAGCAGTCATGAGGTCTTGGGTAATAGGTTGGACTTGATGATCTTTGAGGTCTTTTCCAACCTTGTTGATTCTATGGTTATTATTCTCTCTGACATATGAATTGCTACATTTTTCAGTAATAAATGTCAGGTATAACATTTAGAAACAGCCAAGTAACAAGTTACAGCAAAGATCCATACTGCTTTTTCCTTTGTTAAATCTGAACTTTGCATCAGTTATCTCTACTCTGATTTTAAGTAGCCTTTTCAGAATTAGTTGAGGCTAGTTCTGCAACTCCCACTACAAAAATATTTCTCTCCTCTGTTAGTAGTACCTTTGTTTCTCTGAGAAAAATGCCTGAGAAGCTGCCTTTTCCCCCTTTTAGCTCTATTCCGTCTATTCTTATAGGTATCTGGTTCAGATGGAGTTAAGGCTCTTCTAGTTCTTTCAAACATCTGGAGCTATAAATGTTCATGCCCTGGTAGGTTTTCAAATTTTTTTTTGCTCATTGGCTTCTTTTCATAAAAAATATGTGAGGAGTTTGTATGAGGGGAGATTTCCTCCATCTGAATGCTTGCTCAGAGTTATGACTGTATCTCCAAAAACTGCTGAAGGAGGAAGAAAACCAATGTTGTATAAAAGCACTATAGCTATACTGAGTCAGACAAAAAAACTCACAAACATTTAGACCAGCATCCTCTCTTTGATACTGACAACCCACACAACATATTCAACAGCACTAGCATGATTGTATGCTCAGTTCCTCAACCCTTCAGTAAGCCTTTTCTGAAGTTAGCAGAGATGCCCTTCTTACAGACAACAGAAGGAATGGAGTAAATGTTGACTCCAGTAGAAATGCATTCTCCATCCTTGGACACATTAAAAATTTTACTGGGCATGGCTTGAGGAAACTGATCTAATGGGGCCTGGGCTAAGCAGAGAGTCGGACTGGCTGACCCCTGCATTTCCCTTCCAACCTACATGGTTTGATGACGCTATTTTATATAGCATCCATGCATCCACTGCTAAGAAAACCAAATCCTTCTCATGCTTATGTGGGATCTTTTCAGTTATGCAATGAGAATGTCAAAACACACATTCATTAGCTTTTGGAAAGCACACAGGATACAGCTAGATGCCCACATATGAGCTAGATGCCCAAGGTCCCATTACAGTCAGTTGAAATCAAATCAGTAGACTTGATATTTGCACAAAACTTTAGGAATCTAAGTTGTCCACATTCTCAACAACCTTGTTACTAATTTGTTGCATTTAAATTATGGGTTAGATCACCCCTGCCAATATGGTGTGCTGCAATTTTTGCAGTTTATATGGGTCAAACATTTTAAGCAGAACTGGGAATTTACTGTTAGTCTAATTAAAGTCTTGAGAGTCTAATTGAAGAATTATTATTAGTCTGGGCACAATGAAAATTTAAATTATCATTCCAATTATGCAAACATTACAGCTTATGCCAATAATGATACAGTGAAAACTGTAATATCAAAACTTCACTGTAATTCTCTCTTTCTCTGGTATTATGCTCACCCTTCCACTGTCACTCTGATCATGTCCTAGGGTTGATGGCTTCTGTCTAAGAGGGAGGATGTCATGGTGAGTCATAATAGTATAATAAAAGTATAATATTGAGGGGGGAAGAAGTTCTTCCTTTTCTTTTCTGGAAATAAGGTGTTGGTGTTGATGGTTTCTTCCTCTTTATGCTTGGGTCTGCTTAGTGTCACTGTTAAGTACTTGCAAATGCAATTCACTTGCTCCTTATTCATTAGTTCACAATTCCATATTATATCCAGATCTACAATGTTTGGTATGTTTTACATATATCAGATACCCATTCTTTGCTCTCTTACCCCTAAATTGTTTTACCCAGATCCCCAGGTTGCATTCCTACTGCTGAGCTGTTTACAGCTCAGGGGCTTCTGTTTTCATCCCATGTCTGCACTTCCAAAGCTCCAGTTATCATCTTATGCCTGTCCTCTACACTGCATTTTTAGTCTAGCATCATAGATAGATTGTTACAGAAAGGAAAACTATGTGTTGTATCTACTACTTAAAAAAAAAAGTATATTACAAAAATTTGTGTTACAGTATTATATCATTCAACTGTACAAAGACTGAAACCTGGTTATGAGACAACTGCTATTGCAGCTAAACAAACTAAATCCAACCTCCAGGCAAGTCAAGACAAGTCCAGATGAACCCTAACATCCTGATTCCCATGTGTTCAGCTTAACACAGAGCCTACAGCCTGCTTCTCATGTTGGTAACACTGGATTTGCTTGGCTGTAAGGCTGAAGTGTCTGGAGAGCTGTTCAGATCACCCTGCAACAGATGCCTCTATTTGAAGAGTCCAGTCCTACCTATATAGTATCTGGAATGTGTTTTGAATCATGACAATCTATTTCTTCCTCTTCAAGGGGAGTGAATTATTAACATTCTCTTTACCTAGTTCTGATAGTACTAAGATCAAATAACGTTTCTCAAAGTCATCCTGAAGAGCACATGCTTGGCAAAACTGTTTTGAAACGCAAATACCATGGTCTTATCTACATATGCTTCACCTCTGTGGCAGCTCAGAGATCAGAACAATGGGTACATTACACATTTGGAATTAGTTTTTCTATCACTCATAACTCTGTTGTCCAAACGAGCTCAACAAACATACTTCCTTCATGACTGGGTCATTTGCCTCACAGTAGAAATAGCTGAGAGCAGCAAATCCTTCCAAGTGGGCATTTGTGTGCTGAGTTGAACAACACTCTGTGTTGCTTGTTGACTGAGTTGCAGTCATATTCCTGTAGCATTTGCTGACTTCTTACTATACCTGCTACATGTAGATTCACTTTTGCTGGGATTCTTGTACAAAGCCCAAATCTTTATCTCTAGTAAGAGAAAAAAATATGCTGGAAAACACTATGCATCCCATTCAACTTGCAATTCTGGGTTTTGTTTCTGTTGAAACTTAGCATGGCATGCATTAAAGGCTAGGCAATTTGGTATAATGCATGCCTGAGTCAGTCCTTCAAGTGAAGTTGGGATGAGGTAGAAACATGACCTAGGAGAGTAATCACATATCTGCAAATACAAGCAGAAAAAGCCTATTTCTTAGTTTCAGTCAAATTCTCTCAAAGTATCAGCCAGCACCTCAGGCAATATGGTTTCTCACATATCCATTGGCTTAGAATAGAAAAGACCTTTGAGATCATCAAGTCCAACCTGTCACCCAACACCATCTTATCAACTAAACCATGGCACCAAGCACCCCATCCAGTCTCTTCCTAAACACCTCCAGTGATGGTGACTCCGCCACCTCCCCAGGCAGCCCATTCCAATGGGCAATCACTCTCTCTGTGAAGAACTTCTTCCTAACATCCAACCTAAACCACCCCTGGCACAGCTTGAGACTGTGTCCTCTTGTTCTGTCACAGGTTGCCTGGGAGAAGAGACCAGCCCTCACTTGTCTACAACCTCCCTTCAGGTAGTTGTAGACAGCAATAAGGTATCCTCTGAGCCTCCTCTTCTCCAGGTGTGATGAATGATTGAGAGAGGGCCTAGCTCTCCCTCCCCCACAGAGAAAGAAACCACAGCTAAACTCAGTCAGAGAAGCAAAGCTATATTTACAAGCATATATGGAATGCAGGTTATATACAACACAGTATATGCAGTATTTACAATATATATAGAAATATACAGCAAAGGAAAATAACACAACAAAATTCTCTCCTCCGGACAGAGAGGAGGGTTCCCCCCCCCGTACCCTCTCCCTCCCCCTACCTCCCTTTTTTCCCAAAAAGGGGTTAGAGAGAGAGAAAGGCAGTTATTAAGGAAGAGAGTTCTTATTAGGCTTCAAAGCACATGCAGGAATTAGTTTTGCTTATCTCAAGATCATTCTGGCTAATTTTGCTCAGAAGCAGACAGGCTGGAAAAGCAGAACAGGCTGGAACTGAGAAAAATTCCCACTGAACTAAAACTTAAAGCTGCATTCTACCAATCTACCAATTAAATTAGTTTAGAATATCTGAATGTTTTCATTGTCTTCACCAAAACATTCAGCCAGAGTGTTCCAACACTGTCCCTTTCTCAAAGGCACAGCCTCAAACGGTCACACTAGGCTAAGCAACCCCAGCTCCCTCAGCCTCTCCTCATAGGGCTTCTGCTCCAAACCCCTCACAAGCTTTGTTGCCCTTCTCTGGACACGTTCCAGCAACTCAACATCTTTCCTAAACTGAGGGGCCCAGAACTGGACACAGGACTCAAGGTGTGGCCTAACCAGTGCTGAGTACAGGGGCAGAATGACTTTCCTGCTCCTGCTGGCCACACTCTTCCTGATACAGGCCAGGATGCCATTGGCCTTCTTGGCCACCTGGGCACACTGCAGGCTCATGTTCAGCCTACTATCGACCAGTATCCCCAGATCCCTTTCTGCCTGTCCACCCTCCAGCCACTCTGACCGCAGCCTGTAGCACTGCATGGGGTTGTTGTGGCCAGTGTGTAGTTTCCAAAGGATTTTTCATCTGCTGCTTCTTGTCTGGTGCCTTCTCTTCTTTCTGTGACTTAACATTGCCTGCAGATTTTAGAGAGGCTCTCATTGTCAATTCCCATCATCTTGCTTCTTATTATATTAGTGCAAAGAGCTTAATAGCAGTATTGTCAACACATGATTCAGCACTTCTGGAAGCTCTCACTGCAGAGCATTCCAAATGACATGGAAATAACCCCATTTAAGTCTCACTCAATGTTATGGCTGGAGCATACTGTGGTTCTAATCCTCAGTCACTCATTTTGCTCCCTGAGATGGGCACACTGCACGACTAGCATGGTGGTTGATTTCCACAAGGTTTTCACTTCCATATGAATATGGGTGGCATTTGAGTATAGTTCCAGAAGTACTGGAAGTTGGTCTCCTATGCCTAGAATTAAACTCTTGAATATCCTTTCCCTCTTTCATCTTTTCCTTATTATGTAATGAGTAAAATTAGCCCCTTTTCTCTAAAATTGGCCTTTTTCTCAACTTCCCAGACAGAAAAGGCCAATCAAATGAGACATCCTGAAAAAATAAAAAAGAAAAAAAAAAAGAAGGAAAGAGGTTGAACACTAAGTTCCTTTTGCTATTTTCCTGAGAAACCCTTATTACAGATACATTCTGCACACCTTAAGGGTCACCTGCCAGCTTCCTCATCTTGTATCCATGTATCACTTAATTTAGGTACTCCCTACTCATCCACACATTACTCTTGCTGCCTTTGTTCCTTTGTTTGATCTCTTACTTGTTGGACTGGATCTTTCTTCAGCTTGGTGGAGTTGATCTCTCAATATCAACCAGCTCCCCTGGACCCATCTTTCCAGGGTCATATACCATGCAATTCTTCCAAGAGGATCTCTGACAAGGTTGGAGCCTAATCTCCTGAAATGCAGGTTTGTGTTCCTGGTTTGGTTTGTTGGTTTGGTTTTGGTTTTTTTCCACCCCTCCTACTTCCTCTTCTTAGGACCCTCCTCCTGGATCTCCCTGGATCCTGTGTCTCTAGATTACATGGCTGCTGCAGCTGTGACTGTCTCCAACTTTCATATTCCTGACCAATTCTTGCTTGTTGTATATGCCAAGTCCATGAGAGCACATTTGCTTGTTGGCTCCTTGAGACTGAGAGACTTGGGATTGTTCATCATGGAGAAAGAAGGCTCAGGAGGGTTCCATCTATGTGTATAAATACCCGAAAGGAGGGAAGAAAACATGGCCAGATGCTTCTCAGCTGTGCCCAGTGACATTCTAACTCATGTTAGAATGAGACAAACTGCATCATGAAAGTGACTATTTTTCATCACTCACTATAAAAAACATCCAGATATCTAGATCTGAGCTAGATGTCAGTAATAGCAGCATCTAAAATTAGATGAGCTAACTGCTCTGTAGTAGAATAAATATGGGCAACAGCTGACAAGTATTTCAAGATATGTCCCTCCTTTTGTTCAGCTGAACTCACATGACCATCTCCAGGATCAAACTCTTACTGAACTGCATAGTTTAGAGCACTGCTGTCTGTACATTCCTGGCAGCATTTAAGATACTCCAGCAGTGCACTGTCTTTTTTTGCCTTAAAACTGACAAGAACAGTGAAATATCATGCCTGAAGATACATACAGGCCTCACGCAACTGAACAAAAGCTAGCTGCAGTGAAATCTGCCATTGAAGTTTATTTCTCAAAATTTATTTTCACTTCCTGCTGCTGCTGCAGTCCTAGGTCAGTTCAGATGTTGATGGACACTTCCACTCAGATTCAGTGAACTAGACACAAAGTGACATTTTAAAGTCAAGAGTATGGAGAAGATTTGAGCAATTTTAATAACATTTGTGAATATATGTTTGCATATTACTAGTGCCTGAGGTGTGTCTGGACAAAATCTAGGCAATTACAGAATGTTAGGGGTTGGAAGGGACCTCCCAGAGATCATCAAGTCCAACCCTTTACCAAAGGAGGATCACCTAGGGCAGGTCACAGAGGAATGTATCCAGGTTTTTGAAAGTCTCCAGAAAAGGAGTCTCCACAACCACTCTGGGCAGCCCGTTCCAGTGCTCTGTCACCCTCGCTGTAAAGAAGTGTCTCCTGGTGTTGAGGTGGAACCTCCTGTACCCATTTTTCCTTCTCCTGTCACTGGGCACCTTCATCTTGACACCCACCCTTCAAATATTTATAGATGTTGATAAGATCCCCTCTCAGCTTTCTCTTATCAAACCTAAACAACCCCAGGTCTTTCAGTCTTTCTTCACAGGAGAGATGTTCAAGTCCTGCAATCATCCTTGTAGCTCTCCATTGGACTATCTCCATCAAATCCTTGTCTCTTTTGAACTGGGGAGCCCAAAACTGGACAATTCCTCTGTACTCTGTATTTTGACAGTGGGGCACATGTTGTTTGACCGTTAGCATGCTAAGTCAATGAAAAAGAACATTTTTCTCCACAAGTGACCTATTGAGGTAAGCAGTTATATTCAGACAGTTTTAACTGTCACTGAAGCTCAATAGGTAAAAACAACATATGTCAGAAATCCTCTACAAGGCTTTTGGAGGGCTTGCGAGATACAAAATGCTTACTCAACAGGAAGCTCAAGGCATGGGGCCTTACATAGAATTTAGGGTGAGTTAGCAGTGCATCTGGCTAGGTTGGGTTGATGATGTGGTGGCTAATGGAAATGTAATGCTCTATTTTTGTTGATTTTCTTAGTTAAGATCAAAGGAGAGTAAGCCAGCATTGAGACACTGTAACCATGCAGCACTGTGTGGTTTTTAATGCAGTTGCATTACCAACACAGAATAAAAAGATGGTGGTTGCTAATCCAAGAGGTTTATAATTTATGTAGTTTTCTTTTATATAGAAGAAAATCAATTTAGGCATAAAGCCTGCTCAAGAGCTGTATATACAGGAAACACATATAATAAAGCACAGACTGAAAGTTATTTAGAGCAAAACCATTTAGAACAAAACCATTATCTGTACTGTGCAGGACAGTGTGCCACAGGACATCTAATTTGAACGATCAGCATAACTTTGATCCTAAATGGATAATTTTCATTTTATAGCCTTTTAAAATAGATTTTTATATTATGGTATAATTGTTAGGAGAAATGCCAGTACATTAGACTTACTGATCTAGCAGTAACTTACAGTGAATATAAATTCAGTTTCCTCATGTTCCTGCAGCACAGAGACCAAATACTACTGTTAATCTTTCAAAGCAATATTGGCACTACAAGAGCATGGAGTTCTTTATGCATCTATTCATTGGTCTTTCATTTTATGGTTGCATAACAAAATTATTTCCAGATAATATCCAGACCTTAACAGTTTAGATTTTTAGTGTACAACTAATTTTAAAACAGCTTACAGATTGATGAGTAAATGTTTAGATAATCCTTTCCCTAAGGAATACACACAAAAACTGTTTTCTAATTTATTGTCCCTTATTGCTAGTACAAAAAAAAGATAAGTATTGTGAAGATCAGAGTGGCTGATTGACACCCGCCTTGCTGATTGACACCCGCCTAAACATGAGCCAGCAGTGTGCCCAGGTGGCCAAGAGGGCCAATGGCATCCTGGCCTGTATTAGGAATAGTGTGGCCAGCAGGAGCAGGGAGGTCATTGTGCCCCTGTACTCTGCATTGCTTAGGCCACACCTTGAGTACAGTGTCCAGTTCTGGGTACCTCAGTTTAAGAAGGACATTGAGACACTTGAACGTGTCCAGAGAAGGGCAACAAGGCTGGGGAGAGGCCTTGAGCATAAGCCCTATGAGGAGAGGCTGAGGGAGCTGGGATTGTTTAGCCTGGAGAAGAGAAGGATCAGGGGTGACCTCATAGCCCTCTACAACTACCTGAAAGGTGATTGTAGACAGGAAGGGGTTGGTCTCTTCTCCCAGGCAACCAGCACCAGAACAAGGGGACACAGTCTCAAGCTGCACCAGGGGAGGTTTAGACTCGAGGTGAGGACAAAGTTCTTCATTGAGCGAGTTGTTCATCATTGGAATGGGCTGCCCAGGGAGGTGGTGGAGTCACCATGCCTGGAGGTGTTCAAGAGGAGATTGGACTTGGCACTTGGTGCCATGGTCTAGTCGTGAGGTCTGTCGAGACAGGTTGGACTTAATGATCCTAGGGGTCTCTTCCAACCTTAGTTATACTGTGATACTGTGATACTGTGAAATGTCTTACACCACTAGGACTTTCACAGCAGCAATGGATTTCTTCTTGCAGCATCCATCTGCATTGACAGTCAATGAACAAATTATATTGCCATCTCTATTTTCTACCATTTTATCTGTTTTTTTCCCCAACAGATCTCAAGGGTTTGGAGCTTTTGGTTTTGTTCTTTATTTTCTAGCTGGAGGTATTTTCTCACATATTTCTCAGAGTCCTTCACAGTTTGGCATATGTTTACATTCTTTACTCTGTATTTCTACCATACTGTCATCAGTTTTACTGACTCTCTCTGTCTTCTGCATGACCCATCTAACCCCATCTGTTAAATGGAAACTTCAAAACCATATGGGGATTGTTTTGTTTGTTAAACATTGTTTATTTCCATAACAGAACATGCTGGCTACTGTCAAGACTAGGTTATTAACACCAGATCTGTATTTGAAAAAACACTGAAAAATGATACCACTTTTGATACAGTTTCTCAGTTGTGTTGTTTGTTTGGTTTTTTTTAGGCACTGATGACCATTGGGGTGTGTTACCCACAAATATTGAAATGATTAGATTTTATTACAAGGCATGTTGAAAAAAAAGTTATAAACTCCTAGATTTTAAAGAAATAGAATAAAGAAGAGAATAACTTCAAACTGGCACACTCTCACAAGTGTATTGCTAAGATTGTTCTGCTACTGACAGCTCTCTAAAGATGTGAGATTTAGATCCTTCTTACTCACTTTTAGACCATCCTCTGTCACCTGTGTGAAATGTCAGCCTTTGTGCTCTCTCTTCACAGCAACATCTCAGTTTGTGTCACGTTATGAGTAAATACAACTTTTAAAGTAGAATCCAGTCTGAGAGACAAGCACACATTACCTCAGCCATTATTTGCAGACTCTGTACCTTTCACTTCCTCTAGATTTATAGCTTACTCCACAAAACCAGCTAAGTGATCAAAGTGATGATCTCAGAGTGGCAGCTCACTACACCTTTTTTATTCTCCCTGCAAAAGGACCAAGGTATACTGAAGAAGCTGTACTGCCATTGCCGTGGGCATTGGCTCCCTGAATTTGTCTGAAGTGTAGCTATGTCTCTTTGGCAGATAATATTTCTTCCCTTCTATGGTCTCCTGCTTTAACAGTACTTGTGGCCAGCAAAGGTAATTAATGTAAGTTTAAAGGGAGAAAACAAAGACATGGGGATCTGACCAAACCACCAATTTAGAGAAAATACAGCTATGCACAGCTATGAAGGGCTTGTCAGAATATACTTGAACTAGTTTAAAACTGTCTCTATGATCAACAGGAAATAGCTGTGGCAGCACTGAGATCCATGTAGACTGCAAAATCCATCCTAGACCAAGGCAAATATTTGAGATGTTTCCCATTCTGACCCCTGTGTTAGGGTAATGACCTTTAAAGCTGTATCCACAGATAGTATCTGGACATTCAAAACTATACAGATGTATACACACTGAATGAAGATGATGACAATATAATTGGAAACCTGTATTCAGCTATGAAATCTCAAATGTAGTCCAGTGTTCCTGTTAATGGTGGCTATGGCATTGCCAACGTTGCCTAAAAGAGATGAAAAGATGAAGAAAAGCAAGCCAACCCCCTCCTGTTTCTTTCTAGGAAATTCAGCCCCAGTGGTTCCTTTTAGCCAACTTCTTGCTTAAAGAAGCTATCTAAATCCATATAGAGATTTCAAGTTTTATTCAGTTTACATAATTAAAAGCAGGGAATTTAAATGGAATAGTTTATAGATGGAATTTGAAAACTGTGAGGAAAACAGTCTGTAAATTCAGAGTGTGGTTTCAGGTCAGTTTGTCAGCAAATTAGGTACATTAATTTGATTAGATTTACATTTGGGAAAAAAAAAATCTATTTATTCCCCACTGACATTATTTGTGTTAGAGGTTGAACAAAACAATGCTATGATCTATAATGCAAAATGATGCTACAAAACCTGAAATTTTTTTGTTGTTCAGTTTTCAGACAGAAATATACCACTTTTATTCTAAATTCTTTATATGGTACAGCAAAGTAGGACAGATAGCACAATATTTACTTAAAACAGTACAAAATTGTAGACTAACACAAGTTGAGTTTATGTATGTTTCGTAAGATGAAATTAGCCTAGTACTGAACTCAACCTAGTATGTAACTTCAATCAGAAAACAAATTGAGTAGTGAAAAATAAAAGGCTCTCTTATTTGCTGCCTATTGATTGAATAATGAATGAAAAACAAGTTTAAAATCGCTAACAGTCTTGTGCTCCTTTAATTTGTGCAATGACATTCATGCTTGTTTGAATTCAGATCACTTCCTTCAAGTCAACTTCTTACAGACCCGAGCTTGCAACAGCTATTACGATCATGAAAAGATTCTTTTCTTGGCTTGTTTCCATGGTGGAGCAAAGTTTAAATTGTTGTAAACTTGCTGAGTAACAGTAATTATGTTTCTTCTTTTCTAAAACAAGTCTTAAGCACTACTTTATTTTAAATGTCATTTTGACACTATTTTGTTCATGTGCTACTACACATTGGCCACAACAACCCCATGCAGTGCTACAGGCTGCGGTCAGAGTGGCTGGAAAGCAGCCAGGCAGAAAGGGACCTGGGGGTACTGTTTGATAGCAGGCTGAACATGAGCCAGCAGTGTGCCCAGGTGGCCAAGAAGGCCAATGGCATCCTGGCCTGTATCAGGAAGAGTGTGGCCAGCAGGAGCAGGGAAGTCATTCTGCCCCTGTACTCAGCACTGGTTAGGCCACACCTTGAGTCCTGTTCCAGTTCTGGGTCCCTTGGTTTAGGAAAGATGTTGAGTTGCTGGAACGTGTCCAGAGAAGGGCAACAAAGCTCGTAAGGGATTTGGAGCAGAAGCCCTATGAGGAGAGGCTGAGGGAGCTGGGGTTGCTTAGCCTGGAGAAGAGGAGGCTCTCTACAACTACCTGAAGGGAGGTTGCAGACAGGCAGGGGGGCTGGTCTCTTCTCCCAGGTAACCAGCACCAGAACAAGAGGACACAGTCTCAAGCTGCACCAGGGGAGGTTTAAGCTGGAGGTTAGGAAGAAATTCTTCATAGAAAGAGTGATTGGCCATTGGAATGGCCTGCCCTGGGAGGTGGTGGAGTTGCCATCACTGGATGTGTTTAGGAGGAGACTTGATGGGGTGCTTGGTGCCGTGGTTTGTTTGATTAGATAGTGTTGCATGATGGGTTGGATGAAGGTCTCTTCCAACCTGGTTTATTCTATTCTATTCTAAATACAGATCTTTTATGATAAACAGTTTATGGTAGTATGTAGATAACAAGGTTGTTATTGTCACTATAAGCCCTTAAGGTTTAAGAATGTCAAACTGAAAAAGTAATTTTTAAAACTAGTATTAAAGTAGTTTAGTCCACATAACTTGCTCCTCTAAGTTCTAAGAATTCTGAAATACACATTTCTCATGTATAAATACCTGAGGGGTGTGGCAAAGAGGACAAGGCCAAGCTCCCTTTTGGTGGTGACCACTGACAGAACCAGAAGTGACAATACAAACTGAAACACAGGATTTTCCCTCTGAACATCAGGAAATACTGTGAGAATGAGTGAGCAGTGGCACAGATTGCCCAGATGGCTTGTAGAGTCTTCATCCTCAGAGATATTCAGAAGCTATCCTTACATGGTTCTGGGCAATCAGCTCTATGTGCCCCTGCTTCAGCAGAGGTGGCTGGAAGAGATGACTTCCAGAGGTCATTTCCAATCTCAGTCATTCTGTGATTAAAGGTTCCTTAGTGCTTCATGATTACTTTGCATTATGGATTAGTATTATGCCATATCCAAACCCTCTGGAACGAGACAGTTAAAATATTCAGATAGCACTATTTTGAAAAGACAATGATCTGACAGAAATGCATGACCTTCCTTTTTCAGCCTTCTACCAGTACAATGACAACCTTCCAATGGATCAGATTGCTCTAAGCCTCATCCAGCCTGGCCTCGATGCAACACTTCAGAAACAGTTTACTTTGGGGAAATTTGTTTCTAGCTGTAGGTTAAACATATTATGTGAATGGTCCAAATTCTATTTCTCATGAAATCTAGTTTTATAATTAAGAGACTTTTCTTCTATTTGGTAACAGAAGCACAGTGCAGTACTATTCTTAAACTTGATGTGACCTTTACCAACAACTGTTCCTTTTAAGACTGAACAATTAAACATAGAAACTTCCATTATGTGTAGAGGTAAAGAGGGAAAAGGAGGACATCCTGTTAAGAAAATAATATTAATCCATTTCTAAGCTATATTTCTCTGCCAACTTTGTTTCCTAACTGTTTGGGCTTTTGATGTACAACAGAGTTCTTAGCAATGTAACAAATGTAACAAATAATGGAGTAGGCCTACAATTCCCAAACTTGTTTTGTTTGGGTAGCTTTAGAAACTTCTGCATTAGACAGATACAGGCTGCAAGTTAGGTCCTGGGTGCATGCAGAAAGCCTCAAGCTTCCACCTCCTCCTCCCTCATAATCTTGTATGTCTTCACTCCCACTCCCATCTAGAAACAAAACTCTGAGCTCACTCTCCACTTCTCTGTCCTCCTACACACACATATTGGGACTTCACTCCCTCAGTCATCACCCAGCTTATCAGTAATGACTGCCTGCACAAAAACGCTTACCCTGCCTTGCAGGTCAGCCTCCACATCAGCAAGAGGCCCGGATAAAGGCAAGGCTCTGGGCTAACATTCTGTGATTGTGTGTGTGAATACAGGATAAAGTTCTGTGTGCAAACCATTTATGATGGCAAGAAGCTGCTTTCCTGACAGTATATACCTTACATATCTGCTACCCGTACAGACATTCCTCTCCACTGCTGCTGTGAGCTGTATGTACAGTTATTTCAGAATTATTTCATACCACAGCTACATCTCTGACAGCTTGAGAAGTCAGGAATGAGTCAACCTATGCATGAAGTTGTTTTTCACCCATTTTAGCCCAGGAGGACGAAAACATAGAAAGACACAAGCATTTACATTTTGGGGAGTTAAGAGAGAAGGAAGTCACAGTTTTGTTATAGAAAGGTGCATTGCCTTCAGAGGAACAGAGGGCAAATGGACTTATGACTCATAGTTAAGCAAATGTTTATTCAAAATCACTCTCCAGGTACGTAAGATGTCTTGTGCCACATCCAGCTTCTTCTTGCCCCCAGACCAGTATCTAAACAAGGCATGGGTTTGGGACAGAAGAGCCTCATAGAACAGCACTGCAAAAAACGGAGTGGGAAAACGGCTGAGGTGCAGACACCCGGGAAGCGGCCGAGGTCAGCTGCCGGCACGGCACAAGGCGCGGGCCTGCAGCAAGACTTCTAACAGTCCTCAGCAGCAACCCTCAGTGCCTTCGGCAGTAGAGCAAAGAGTTGGCGATGACCACAGGCGGGAAACCGCAGACTCAGCAGCCCAAAAGGAAAAAAGGGGAGAGAAGCGACACTAGGGCGGAAGACAGTGGAGAAGAGAGGCAGAAGAGGAAGGAGGCGCGGCCAACCCTGCCCCCGCGCAGCCACCACCGTCGCCGCAGGCTCAGGACAACCTTCATTCCCGCAGCCGCTCCCACCCCAGGCGGCCGCCAGGTCCCGAGCTGCAGGCGCGGGCATGACGGTGCGTCACAGGGAGGAGACGACGCGTCACAGGCAGGAGGTGGTGCGTGCGGGGCGCCTCTGCCGGCACCGCCCCTGACGGGGGCGCTGCACGGGGTGGGCGGGGCCGGCTCAGCCGCCGGGCTGGGCTGGGGGCGGCCGTAGCGGGGGAGGGCCGTGCCAGGGCGGCGGCGGCTGGGCCGAGGGACGCGGGGTTGGTCGAGGAGCTGCGTCCGCGGCTGTGTGTGTCCGCGGGCGGCCAGGATGGATCACTACCAGCCCGCCAGCCGCTATCGAGTGGTGAGTGTGGTGTCCTCGGCGAGGCTCACTCGCCTTTCCCCGCCTCCTCGGGTGGGGAGGCGCGGCGGGGGAGGGGGCGCCCAGGGCGCCCTTCCCCTTCACCCCTTGGTTCTGGGCTCCGACGCGCGGGGGCCTGGCAGGGACGTCCTGGCGTTCCTCCACCGCCGGTACGGGCCCGAGCGCGGCTCTGTGCCATCCTTTTCTCTGAAGGCGGTGGGGCTCTGACAGCCGGGCCTTGCCCTGGCTACGCGGCCCCGGGGGGAGTTGCTTCCTCTCACCTCGCCTCTACTGCAGCCCTGGCACTCGGCCTCTGAGGGGGCAGCTGGCCGACCTCAGCCGCGATGCTGGCCTGCTCGACAAACCGTCTTTGCCCGGCCCCCTTCTCCTCCTCCAGGCTTCCCTTCAGCAGTTGGACCCGGTCTGGGGGCGGCGGATTTTCCCGAGTTCGGCCCCCGCCGGTGAGGAGGCGGCGGGCCCCTCCGGAGAGCACAGATGAAGCAGGACAGAGGTTCACGCCAGCCTCGCTGTGGAGTTAAGAGACGGGCTAGGATTAGTTATCTGGTTAACGCGAGCCTGAGGGTGAAGCGGCGCATCTCCTCCCAACCCTTTTTGTGTTTAATAGCTTGTAGCAATCTGGCACAGGGATGGCGTGCAATGGTTGTGTGTGTGTTGTCATTTTTAAGCCAATGTGTGTGCGCGCACACACGTGTACCCTGGCTTACTGAAGATTAGATGCAGGGATCTGTAAAATGCAGAAGACTGACCTTCAGCAAGTCTCTGTTTACATGTGTGCATATGCACAGGCACAGATGCATACAAGCACACTGTCTTGCTAAAGAACAGTCTTCAGTGCTTTGCAGTTTACTGAGTCCAGTTTAAATATTCATTCTTTCTTTCCTGAACATCACAACAGAAACAGTCTTTTAGGGATGCAATGATCTTTCTTTCTGCCCAAGTCGGTAGTACAATTTATATCTTGGCAGTTACTGGTTTAATTTCAGTTATACTAAGCTTGCAATCATTTGCTTAATGTCAGTCATAATAAAAATATTTTATAGCTTTTTCTGATTATTGCTTGCAAAAAATCATTACTTTGGTGCAGTCAGCCTCCTTAGAAGTTTCTATTTTATCCATCGGTTCTTTGTACTTAATGGCTTTGCTAGGTAGGTAAGGAGGTAATAGGTAAGTAAAGAGGTCTGAAACTTTTGCTGCTGTCTGTAATTTAAATTTCTCCTGCGATCTTCTAGCTAAATCTGAAATTACTTATCTTAGTGTTTGTGTGTTATAGCTTTAGCAGTGAGAACAATGTCCACAGAAGTCATCACATTTACTTCTGCATGTATGTAGGACTAAATACTGATATTCAGATTGTTCTTAGGTTATGGCCTGAAAGTAATAGATTTGAACTATTTGGTTTGGAAGTCTTCCAGCATGGGAAATTTCTGCATGTTCTTGGACAATTGTATACTGAGATTGTCATACAGCTGTTGAATGCACTTAGCGCCCTGCAACTTCTCAGGAGTGACGTATGCCTTTAGGATGCTAGTCAGTTGCCCAGTGCTTTATGGGTCAGTGCTTTCCAGCACACTCCTTTTCTTGCACCATGCTACCATAACTTGGAATCAGCAGAAGTTCTGAAGTAATTCCTTCTTTGCAACGGAGAACAAAAATGCTGGCAGAACATTTTCTTAAGAGCCTGCAAACACTGTCTTCCTTGAGGCCTGAAGTAACCTGGGTATGTTTTAAAAGGCATGAAGGTATATGCTATTAAACTTCAGGCAAATGTAAGGGAAATTTTAATTCTGTTATTAAAAGGACTAGAAAAAAAATGGTAAGATGGAACAATGAAATAAATTACATCTGTAATATTTTTATGTTATGTTTGATTAGGAACTTCCAGTAATGGTGCTGGTGCCCAGTTTTGGCTAAATGCAACCTTCCAAAAGGGCTAGTCTTAATATTTGACAGTAGGAGTTGACCTATTCAATTCTCTGTGTACATAAAACTTTGTGGTCAGTTCATATAACTGAATTTTGTTACAGAAGCGTTCTCTGAAGCCTCAGCTGTTACAGCACATTAAGTTCCATTGAATTTGTGGTAAATCACAGTGAAAGTACATCTTAATGTACTCCAGAGATTAGAATACAACCTTACTGATTACTGTCCTGTGGGAAAGCGTATGTTGTTTTATTTTCTCACTGTTATATTTGCCTGCTAGACATTGAAGTTTTTGTACTGTTATTTTCTTACTGTGTTGGGTTGGAAAATTGAAGGAACAAGGCAATTGCACGTATACTTAATTAGCACCTGGTTATTCAAGCATGTGATCTTAAGTGTTGTGAGGTATTTGCTTGCATAATGGCTGTAAGAAGTAGTAAGCAATAGATTATTTTATAGTTGTGTCCTGTTTTAAGGACAAAATAAAGAAGGAAAATATGACTTAACCTGGCTAATACTGCATTAGTTCTGTGAATGACTCTCTCTGTAGTGCTAAGCTTATGAAATCTGATCAGTTCTGCTGTGCTCACTGTCTTCCCCCCCCAATTGTTCCCATTCTGCCTTTACTTCTAACTGATCTGTTTTTCTCTACTCAAGGCAAATTCTTTTCTAAATATTAAGAGTTAAAGGCATACAATATTATCAAAAGAATTACTGACTTGCATTTCTGTGGCTGGCAGTAACAGTAGCACTTGTGAAGCTGAAGGAGCTATCTCACTGCTCTTACTATTTGTGGTTTCTTTGAGTGAGTTAAAGACTTTAAGAATAGGAGGCAATTTTGTTTTGAGCTTTGGCCCAACAAGCCAGTTGTATGACTTCTGATGAAACAGAAAATGTGTAATCATAGAGCTAACTTTCAGCTCCTCTTTCTTTTCAAATCTCTCTCTGAAATAGCACTAAAGCTGCATCTTATTCTTCCTTGTGCATCTGTGTTTAATTATAAAGCCATTAAAAATGTTTAAACCAGGCAACTATAAAAAAGCCAGTACTTGGAACTGCAGCAAAATAAGTGTTCTGAGCAGAGCGGGCAGTACATCAGCATTATGTAATTGTCTGCCATGGGCATGTGTGATTCGTATTGCTTTCTGCTCCTCCTTTTTTGTCCTCTCTTTATAGGGCAAAAAGACGACTAATTGATGGGTAAGAATTTGTCATGCTTCCCTGCAGGAATGTGACATCAGAAATAAATTACCCAACCTTTGTTTTATTGCTTTACTTCCTTTTTTCTTCCTTAGTCATTTTGCATGCTGCAGTCCTGTTGGTAAATGTGTCTTAAATTTTGCATTTATTAGAGGTATAGTCAGTCCAGTTGTATTTTTTCCTTCCCCTGTTCAGCTTGTTATTGTTATTGAGGCATCAACTTCAGGAAAATTATATTAAAAATTCTTCAGTCAGTGTTATTCTGATTCTTTTTACCTTTTAGCCCTTTATTATCTGACCTTAATTTGTGCATTATCATCTTGTCTGAAATGTCTGCGCTTAGTCAAGCTTGTTTTGTGAATCTATACTGAAACAGTGAAAAAGAAATGCAGCTGTTTTCTGTGGTGCATAAAACTGGCTGAGTGGCTAAGCAGTAATGCTTGGGATTACACTTTTTTCTTTTTTCCCTCTGAAATGTAATTTTCCAGATAACTGAGTCATGAAGGAAGACTTCATGTGCATATGAGTGATTTAGGCACAGTAATTCTATCAAAGCATGCAGGACTTACATGCTGAATTGCTTAAGAATTAAAATCAACTTGTCACTCCCCTCAGCCTTTCTTGATTAAAGCTTTGGGTTATCAATCTGGGGTCAGGTTGTCATCAGTCTTTGGCTGGGATAGTCAGAGATAGGTAGCAAACCAGGACAGATGGAGCCAAAAGCAAGAGTTACCAGTGGGCGTCACTGAACTTGCCATGCCACTGTAGCGCCTGGATTTGGTGGGCTTTCCAAGTGATGTGTGATGCAGGACTTGTAGATGTGCTATGGTACAACACTACACAGGGAATAAAGAATTGTAGTTTTTAAAAGGTGTGAGAGTCTTACGTGAATGTAAGTTATGTGTGCATTTTAGAAACAGGGTTAAGAGATGAAAATTGCTACCGTAAACACTTTATTGCTACTGTAAACACTTTATTTCAATCCATTTGGCTGCATAATGGAATGTGTTGTGAATAGTTTTACAATTATATCAGGTAGCGTGTAATTTTCTGTATCCTAACTTCATTGTCATCGACTCAAAGTGTTATCTGGTTGAAAACCTTAATCAAAGTCAAGTTGTTTATGTGTCTCTGAAACATGTAAAAGTCAACCTACACAGGAAATGTGCACAAAGAAAAATCTTTTCTGGCTTCCTTTCTTCTGGTACCAAGCATAGTAGTGACTTGAAAATAAAACCCTAAATATTGTTTATTCTACCTTTGATATAATACCCCTAGCTTATATCTAGCATGTTTACTGTAGTATTTACTGGTTTTGGAGAACTCCTATGTAATTGGTGTCATTGAACAGATTGAGCTAATTTACGTTAGGGAAATTCTGTTGCTTTCCGCAGATCCAGTGGTTGTGATGTAACTGCATCTAGTAAGTTCTATTTCTAATACTAAGAAATATTGAGTAAACATGCATTAAGTGATAAGCATTAGTGTTGGTTATGACAGTTGCACTGATGTTTTTGGTGATACAAACATGTTAATGATCAAAGATAAAAGTTTTCAGTACACTGGCTTTTTGCATGTGAAACACCTAGCAAGGATTTTTAATAGTTCAGAAGGGCAAACATGGTAAGTGACACTTTCAAACAACCGGGTGTCCTAGCATCTTAATGAGTTTTTAGAATTTAGCATTAGTTTTTAGAATGTAGCATTTTTGCCCATGACAAATTCATCTCTTGAACATAGTGGGTTTTTTTTCTTGAAATCACAGTATCAGTCGGGGTTGGAAGGGACCACAAGGATCATCTAGTTCCAACCCCCCTGCCATGGGCAGGGACAGGGAAATAATAGTTTTAGCATTTTTGCAAACACCTTTCCTTATTTTTTTATGAAGAATTCAGCCACAAATGAATAAAAAAAATTGTGAATGTTGAGATATGTTTGTGGATACAGTGGTGGTGCAGTTAATGCTTAAATAGCAATACATTTTGCAAATTTATATGATTAAGGAAATAAACCTCAGATCTCTTCATGTGTTTGTCTAAGTCAAGGTGAAGTAGTACTGGACAGTAGTAGGTTACTATCACCCTTTCAAAATATAAAGTGCGTTAATATAACTTTCTGTATTGCCATCTCTGGTTTTGGATCTTTTGGAGGGCCGCAGATGAACCATCCAGCTTTGCAACTGATTCACAGGAATAAACGCTGACTCACTGGTACAGTAGAATTAACAGCAGTTGCAATAGCTGTCTATTCCCCCCCCGCCATGTAGTTTCTTTTTGGTGTGGGCACACTAATTTACTTCTGTAGAGCACCAGTTGTACTGTACTGGAAAAAAAAAAAACCAAACAGCAAAATGTACCTGAGTTGCTTGACTTGGGTTTTTCTTTGGAGGTCATCGTAGGCCAAAATTAAGGCTGACTCTGCACAAGAATAGTGCAGGAGGGGAGAGTCTGTCTGTTCTTTCTGTTGGCATGGTTGAGCCTGTCTTGTGAAACTGCAGTATTTTTAGGTTCTTGAAAGATGCACAAAGCCAAAAAAGAAGTACCTGATCTATGCAGTGACACTTGAGTCATGTAGTGTAAAAGGACAGCTTCAGGCTGGGGCATGCATACATGCCACATCTAATAAGTCTTCTAATCCTACTAAGAACGGCAGAAGTTCTGTAACAGGAATAAAATGCCTTCAGATTTCAATGTTCTTAGCAGAAATTGTCTGTAATGTGGCTAAGCTAGATGTTCATTTTGTGGTCCTTTTAAAAAGAGAAACTGTAAGAGCTCTCTCAGCTTGTTTGAGAGAAAAGTGTGATAGGTGTTACATTAATAGATGATGTTACTAGTAGTCTTTTAGATGAGGGGGAAAAAATGAACTTTGAACAAATGGCTAATTCTAGGATTATTTTGAAGCTTTCTTCCCAGTGACAAGGTGCTGACAAAACAAGGAAGATGTGGCAATGGGTAATGTTATCACACCTAACTGTGACCTCAGTACACTATCTTAGGTTTCAGTTGTCTTAAGTTTCATAGCCTCAAACTTCCATATGGACTTCAGGTGTGTCAACTACTTTGGAAGGGGGAGCAAACAAATGGATATGTACCCATACATCCACATTAGACAAGCCATTTTCAAATGGAGAAGAAAAGTAATCCTAAGAGATTATGAATAAAAAAGGAACCAAAAAATTTTGCAACTTTGTTAGCTTGGAGAGGCACTGCCATCTCCTACTGAAACTGAGCTATTGCACAATCAAGGCTGTGGCTTTGAGCTGCCTCAGTCTTTGGTCTCCTAATTCCTGGATAAATACTGTCACAACTAGCTGTTTTTAGTAAAGTGGGTACCCCCCTTACCAGCTGTGTCTTTGATGAAAACAAGTAACTTTTTCTGTTCTTTGCTGAGGTAATTTCAGATTTGCACAGCCAGGGCTCACAGCATGTCAGGATGCAAATGCTTTACAGCTTTGAGATTTACAGTGGAAGTGGAAAATCCATTTCCATTTTAACATTTCACTGTTTATTCCACTTGAACATAGTTTCCATTGTCATAGACTAAGACTAGCCTAAAACCAATACAGTCCAACTTACTTCTTAGTCATTCTGTAGCCAAAACATTAGATGCTGAATCACCCCTCAACTCTAGCCCTCCAAAACTGTGTGAAAAGGACAGAACAGTTTAGAAAACAAGCCTCCCAACTGGTGTAGACAGAATGAAATCTAGTTAATAACCTGTAGGTTACTTTATTCTGAATTCCATTTTTCTTTTTATTGAATAGTTGTTCATGGTGCTTGGCAATTATTTGACACTTCTTGACATGCTTCTTGGAAGGCATGTCTTTCCAAAATTTTTCTTCTTTTTTTTTTTTTTTTTACTGCTCTCCAAACTGTTGTGTGGTCACTTTGTGCATTCACCAACATAGTTTGTCCATTCTAGCTGTGAACGACATTTTACCTTTTAACAGTAATCCTGTTACTGTTGGCTAATTACTGTTGTAGGGGAGGTCAGAATCGTGTCCTTAGTAAAAATATATGTGTAGCTTGAGTTATTGAATGTTTTTTTGCTTTTCTGTGATTAATCTGAAAAGATTACTTAGAGCAGCCTTGAGGAAAGGTTATTGATGAGAGGATGCTCACGATATCAATTGCTGAGTTATCTTCTTATTGCAGAAAATAAGGTGTTGGGGTTTTTCCTTTGTTTGTTGTTTTTTCTTTGGCAAGTAGCACAAGCTCACATTAAAGCATTGCTTTGGTAATGGTTAGTGTAAATACTTGTTATCTCTGATGAGTGATGCCTTCAGTAAAGTGTAAAACAATTGGGATGAGAGGTGTGGGTGTTACTGAGGTCAGTTGTCCAGTTTGATCATGATACTTTGAATCAGTTGCCATGTTTTGGAATTTAAGGGAAAGAGTATTTAAGGTATTTTTAGGGAAAGCAGTGAAGCATTAAGACTCTTTAATTGAAACTCCAAAGTCACAAAATTGACTGGTTCAAATGTGTGGAATGTATGTGAAGGAGCTGGGGCTCTCCAGCTTGGAGAAGACTAAGGGGTGACCTCGTTAATATTTATAAATATGTAAAGGGTGGGTGCCAAGAGGATGGAGCCAGGCTCCTCTCGGCGGTGCCCAATGACAGGACAAGGGGCAATGGGTGGAAGTTGAGGCATAGGAAGTTCCATAGAAACAGGAGAAAATTACTTCACTGTGAGGGTGACACACACTGGAACAGGCTGCCCCACACTGGAACAGGCTGCCCAAGGGGGTTGTGGAGTCTCCCTCTCTGGAGGCATTCAAGACCCGCCTGGATGAGTCCCTGTGTGGTCTGGTATAGATGATCCTACTTTGGCAGGGGGATTGGACTGGATGATCTCTCAAGGTCACTTCCAGCCCCTAACATTCTGTGATTCTGTGTGAATAAATTATTAGGAGTAAGACTTGGACAAGCTGTTTATCCTTAAAAACTTGTTCAAAATTCTAGAAAGTGGATGTGATCAGGCCTCTACAGCCCTGCAATGCTGGACCACACCTGCTGATGAGCTGTGTGACCTGTGTTCCTTTTTTGCTTATCACAATGTCTGATACTTTTTTTTCCACCCTCTCCAAACCAACCAACCAAGAAAAACCTGAAACAACTCCCTGGGATTTAGAGGTAGCACTAGTGCGGTTATCTTCTGTGGTCTTCTGAAGAGATGGAATTGCTAGACTGCTGACTTTTTTTGTTGTTCTGCTATAATTAACCCGTGAAAAGTGCCTGCTCCCACATGTATGCATCATCTTTCTAGCAGCTGAGATGTCCAGAGAATTGTTCTTTGGACCACATAGTTTGTAGGTTAGCTTTGAAATGCTTATCTAGCACTCTTTAACTCATAACAGTGCGGTTGAAAAAACTTGATGCTCCCTGTTGAGGCAAATATGCATTCTCTAAAGACAGGGCCTTTTGTGTTCTTTGCTGTTGTGCGAGATGTTTGTCTTTGCTACTAAACTTTATTAAAGCTTTGAGTCCCATAGTGGATGGAAGAGAAGGACCACAAAACAAAATGAGAATCTTTTCAGTAGAGCCTGTTCTTCTGCACATTATGCACAGTATATGTGTTCAGTTGGTGTTGTGTAGGTGTGGGATTTTTTTAAGATGTTGGAATTTCTGTCTGTATAATCTCTGTAAATTGAGGAGCTTAAGTACTCCATTTCCAGTTACTGAGAAAATGAATTGTGCTGAAGAAGTCAAGAATGATTGACCTGCTAATAAGAATAGGAAGTGTTGCTCTTACTGATTATAATTATCCTCTGATTTATATTTTAATTAAAATTTTCATTTTGGACTACTCTGTGTGGTTCAGTGAACAACTGTTGTGCTTGCCTATCTTTATTTGAGTACACAAGCCATAAAATGTCTGTGTTGTCAATCAAACTGAAACACTTGAAGCTTTTCTTGGAGATTTCCTTCAGAATTTTCAAGGACTTTTAAGCACGATATAGAGATGCAAATGTGCATCATTTCCCTGCTTCTCTTAAATGAGGGACTTAAGGTGAAACTAAATGCTTTTTGTGCAGTACAGTTTCCATGATACTTCTCCAGAAAGAAAGGCTTCTTTTTCTTTATCCTTCCCTTTATACAACTGAATTTGCCGGTTTTAGTGTACTCGCTCGTTGTCTTCATTATGAAGCTTTGTGCATAAGTGTTCTACCATACTTGGGCCTTTTCACTCATGGTAGTGAAACATACATAATATGTTTAGAGAAATACTAAGCTTTTTCAATCAAGGTTGAATTTTTCAGTGTAGATGAATGTGGGCTAAAATGGAAGCTGGAGCTGGAACTAACTGTTGAATATTGACTTTGCTCTTTGTGACAGCCCTGTTTCCTGATTTTACAGGCTTTCCTATTCCACTCACTTGTAAATGTTTTGTATATTCTGTGTAATTTTAGAGTGAGCAAGATCTGCTTTCTGTGCTGATTCTGTAAAGCAGCTGGCAAGTGAAAATGTGACCTTTTGACTCACAGTTCTTGGATCTGCCACTGATGGTTTGCCGATACTGTTGGTTAGTCGCAGCTGCCAAGAAATCTGGATGAAACATTGCCCATCATAAGAGAAGACAGTGAGAATGAGCAGGAAGCAACATTGTGTGGAAGCTGGGACCTGTCTGTATGTTGGGTACTGTAACCAGTTTTGGTTTCTTGCAAGAGGTGGCTATAGGAGCTACAGAAGATAAAGGGAAGCAGACTTCTTGAAGTGGTGTCTGAAATGAGTGGTGGAGTTGGAAGTGATCAAAGTCAGCAAGGCAGAGGCTAAAACAATTGGGATGCTGTTATTCAGCAAATTGTGCAATATTAAAAATGGATAGACCACACTGAAGTTTGTTTTAAATTGTGGAGAAGAAACTACAGAATGAGATGCGAACATGCAGCCTGATGGTAGGCAAGATCCCTGTACTAGCAGATTCAGGAGCACAAATTCACACCCATCAAATCTGTGACAGATGTAAAGTAGCCACTGGGATGGAATCACAGAATCACCAAGGTTGGAAGAGACCTCAAAGATCCTCAAGTCCAACCTGTCACCGCAGACCCCATGACTAAACCATGGCACCAAGTGCCACGTCCAGTCCCCTCTTGAACACCTCCAGGGTTGGTTACTCCACCACCTCCCTGGGCAGCACATTCCAATGACGAATGACTCTCTGTGAAGAACTTTCTCCTCACCTCAAGCCTAAACTTCACCTGGAACAGCTTGAGACTGTGTCCTCTTGTTCTGGTGCTGGTTGCTTGAGAGAAGAGACCAACTCCTTTCTGACTGCAGCCACCCTTCAGATAGTTGTAGAGAGCAATAAGGTCTCCCCTGAGCCTCCTCTTCTCCAGGCTAAACAATCCCAGCTCCCTCAGCCTCTCCTCATAGGGCTTGTGCTCAAGGCCTCTCCCCAGCCTTGTTGCCCTTCTCTGGACACATTCAAGTGTCTCAATGTCCTTCTTAAACTGATGGGCCCAGAACTGGACACAGGACTCAAGGTATAGCCTAACCAATGCAGAGTACAGGGGCACAATGACTTCCCTGCTCCTGCTGGCCACACTATTCTTGATGCAGGCCTGGATGCCATTTGCCTTCTTGGCCACCTGGGCACACTGCTGGCTCATGTTTAGGTGGCTGTCAATCAGCACCCCCAGGTCCCTTTCTGTTTGGCAGCTCTCCAGCCACTCTGACCGCAGCCTGTAGCTCTGCATGGGGTTGCTGTGGCCAAAGTGCAGCACCCGGCACTTGGATTTGTTGCATGCCATCCTGTTGGACTTTGCCCGTCTGTCCAGTCGATCGAGGTCCCTCTACAGAGCCCTTCTGCCCTCTAATAGATCAACATCTGCTCCCAACTTGGTGTCATCTGCAAATTTGCTGATGACTGACTCAATCAGGAGAGAGAGATCCTTATGTCTATTTACATGCGCATGTGTATTTTATGTATTATTTTCCTACACAAAGTCTTGATCACCATTGCTGGGGTGGGTTGTGTTTTTTTCTGTTGTTTCTTATTTTTTTCCCTAACATGCTTCTAAAGTTCTTTAGAAAACCCCATCCAAACTTGAGAAGTTGATTAGGTTACAGATCCCTAGTTGAAGAGAACTAAAATGATTTAAATATCACTGAGCTGAAGTGTGTGGAAAACACTTCACTTGATATGGATCACTCAATTTTTTTCATGAGGAGTCTCACTTTGGCAGAAAAGGCATTCTGTTGCAGCATATTTTTCAACAACATCCAGTATAATTCTCTTGGAATCCTTTCAGAAGAGTTTGCCTCCAGAGGTTGTGGGTTTCCATGGTACCTAATCCTTATTTAGCAGACACACTTGGCATTTCTACACAGCTGTGGAGTGGCAGCAAAGGACTTCTGTTCTGCTTTCCTCCTTGCAGTGCAGATTTTACACCTTTGACCTTGTAACTTATCGACTGCTGCTGAAAACTTTCTGTAGGGATGCACCAAAAGGGGAAAAAAACCCACCCACAACACTCACCTGTCATGAAAGGCTATTACTTAGCCCTAGGTATATTATTATATTAGGTATATTAGTCTTAGGTATACTGTTATATATATTAGATCTAGGTATATTATAGTTGATGCTTGCTAAGCAATGGAATGGTGGTTAAAAAAAGATACATGAATCTGTTCTGTGCAGTTGGGTATTTTGAACAAATTGGGTGGCTTAGTTTTAAATACATGAAAGCAAGAAGTAGTTACAAGTTGCTGTTTTGTGTTTTAGTTACAAATAGTTACAAGTTTTGTACTGAAATGCTTTAAAAGCTCAGTTGCTTGGTTCTTTGGTAGGGTAAGGCTTTCCAGTCACTACAGGATGATGCCTCTGTGGGGTATAGTGGCTGTGGTCAGAATTGTTTCAGGAGTGTGTTTAGTGCAGAGCTGCAGATAGCTGCCTTCCAGGCTGATATGCATGGGTTCATGGAAGGATGGATTTGAAGAAAAAGTAATGTTATTTTTATAAGCTACCTTACTGACAAACAATAAGAAGTGATACTGAGGAGAAACGTGGTAAGTTAAAATACAGTGTGTTTTGGTGGTGGTGGTTTTGTTGTGTTGGTATTTTTTGTTTGGTTGGCTGTTTTTTGTTGTTCCCCCCTCTCCCAAGAATTCTTGTATTTTCTAAAATGATGAAATATTTCTTTCAAAGGCCATTATGGAGATGTTTGGGGTTTTTTTTTGTTCCCCCTAAATAAATCCTTCTACACAATGAATGTTGCAACTTTCTCATTTTTTATTTCTCACGTTTTTCTAAATCTTATCTAAGTGTAATTCCAGCTTAATGGTTTTAGTTTTGATTGTTCAGTTAACTAGCAAGGTTGATTGATCTTAGCACTTCAATGATATTTATAAAACATTAAAAAGTAAGTTAACAGAATGAGATGTGTAGACTATTAGATATTATTCAGAGCCAATAGAAACCAGTAAATCATTCAAAGCTGTCTCCAACATGAAGTATATTTTAAGATTTAGAATTGAATTTTATTTCAAGATTTCTTCTTTCTTTTTTCCTCTTCAAAATCCTAAGATTAATATTTTGCTATTTACACATGAATAAACCTATTTTTAGACTACTAAAAGTTTTTTTAAAAAAAGATAAAAAGACAAAATGTGATTACAAAACAAGCATTTAAAATACAGCTGGTATTTGTTCAGGTGACAGGTTTTTTTTATGGAAGTGGAAAGTTCTGCTTTCAAGCCTCAATCTCATTTGTATGAAACAGTTTAAATCAGATTTACAAATCACTACCACTGGTCATAGAATCACAGAATACATCTGGTTGCAAAAGACCTCAAAGATCCTCCAGTCCAACCCTTGACACAGCACTGAAGGGTCAACACTAAACTGTGTCCCTAAGCGCCAGGTCCACACACTGTTTAAACACTTCCAGAGACGGTGACTCCACCACTGCCCTGGGCAGACCATTCTAATGTGTGATAACCCTGTGAGGAAGTATTTCTTAGCATCCAGCATAAACATTTCCTGGTGCTGGTAGAAACCATTTCCTCTAGTCATGTCGCTTGTCATCAAGCAGAAGAAGCTGGTCCCTTCTTCACTCCAGCCTCCCTTCAGGTAGTTGTAGAGAGCAATGAGGTCTCCTCTCAGCCTCCTCTTCTCCAGACTGAACAATGCCAGTTCCCTCAGATGCTCCTCACGGTTGTGTGCTCCAGCACCTCAATGTCACTCTTGTAGTGGGGGACACAGAACTGTACACAGTAACTGATGTATGGCCTCACCAGTTCTGAGAACAGGGAGATGATCACCTCCCTGTTCCTGCTGGCCACAATGGTTCTAATAGAAGCCAGGATGCCCTTGGCTTTCTTGGCCACCTGACCACACTGCTGACTCATATGTAGTTGACCATCAACCGATACCCCCATGTCACTCTCTAAGTTGCAGCTTTCCAACTACACATCCCCAAGTTTGCAGCTTACCCTGGGGCTGTTTCGACCCAAGTGCAGGACCTGGCACTTGGCCTTGCTGAACTTCATTCAATTAGCCTTCACCCCTAGGTCTAATCTTTCCAGATCCTGTTTTAAGTCTTCCCTACCCTCCAGCAGATTGACACAGCCACTCATCTTGGTGTCATCTGCAAATTTACTGAGGATGCACTGAATTCCCTCATCCAGATCGTTTGCAAAAGACATTAAAGAGGACAGGCCTCACTACTGAATCCTGGGGAACACCACTAGTGATTGGGTGCCAGCCAGATGTAACGCCATTCATCACCAGTCTTTGGGCCCAGCAATTCAGCTAGTTTTTAATCCAATGTAGAGTGCACTTATCTGTCCCTTGTGCCATGAGTTTCTGAAGAAGAATGCTGTGGGAGGCGGTGTCAAAGGCTTTACTGAAGTCCAGGCAGACAATGTCCCTGGCCCTTCCCTCACCCACTAGGCGGGTCACCTTGTTCTAGAAAGAGATCAGATTAATCAGGCAGGACCTGCCTTTCAGAAACCCATGCTGACTGGGCTTGATCACCTTGTCTTGTAAGTGCTGTGTGATGGAACTCAGGACGACCTGTTCCATAACCTTTCCTGGTACCAAGGTCAAACTGACAGGCCTGTAGTTTCCCGGATCATCATCCTGGCCTTTCTTGTAGATGGGTGTCACATTTGCTAACCTCCAGTCAACTGGGAACTCCCTGGTTAGCCAGGACTATTGACAAATAATGGTGAGCTGCTTGGTGAGCACATCTGCTGGCTCCTTAAGTACCCTTGGGTGAATCCCATCTGGTCCCATGGATTAGTATACCTAGTAAGAAGCTTCCTGAAAGCTTAATGAAGGTAGTGGTATCTTTCTTTTTAACTTGCTGTTGCTTCTACCACTCATATTTGCTACATTAGAACTTCCATGGGATATTTAAATACCTTTGTAGCAATATGAAAGATGTCATAAATCTAACGCAGAAATATTGGAGTACTTTCTGTGCGTTGCACAGGCAGTCTTGGGATGAGTATTTCATGCCCTTCCTTCCAGCACTAGAAGCTGCAGTAGGTGGATATTTTTGGTTGACCTTTTGGTATGTTCAGAAAAACTGACTATAGAAGACACTAACTTCTGCTGAATGAAGATAATGAACCTCTATTGCTGAGTGGTGTTTTCTGTGGAGGAATTATATAATTTACTGCTTTGCATAGAAAGGTTGAATCTGGGTGATCTGCTAAGTTGTCTCCATGCTTTTGCTTACAGCAGAATATTAGGTCCAGTGTTACGGAGCTTCTCTCTGTTGTATTTGTTTAACTTGCAAATAGATCAGCATGAGGTCAAAACTCGAGGAACTGAACTTCTTCCAAGATGTAAGATCATTTGAAAGGCTGCAAAGGAGGGCATGTTAAAAGTGCTTGTAATTTATGATTGCTAGTGAGAATGCAGTGAAGCTCTGTGGTGCTTCAGACTGAAGTATCACTACTAAAACTTGCACAAAAGTTCAGGCTTTGTCAACATGAGCTGGTAATAAAAGTATATAAGTAAAGGGAAAACAACACTGGATAGTTTGTTTGTTTTCTCTATATGGCAGTATCTTCTTTGTCCTACCCTAAAGAAATAGAAGTAGCTTGAAAATGGTGCATGTTTATAAAGAATATCTTTTAAAATGTTTGCAATGTGCTGTTCAAGCTATTTATGTTGCAATAATCTTATGATGTGGTGATTTCTGTAAATCTTACTTTATGGAATGGGAAAACAGCAGCTTTTGAAATGTGCATGTAACAGAAAATGCTGTTTGTGTGTTACAGTATGAGTATGACTAAAGCTAGCATATACTACTTCAGTGCACCTTACCAGAAAACATTGTTCTCATCTTGTACGTATATGGTACAAGTGACACACATCTTATAACTTTCCTCCTTATTTTAAAAAAAATGCCATGTATTTATAACTCTTCTGTATTACCTCTCTTGTACAGTCAGTTCATCTCAAATGAACATCATCTCCAGTTCTGGGCCCCTCAGTTTAAGAGGGACATTGAGACACTTGAACGTGTCCAGAGAAGGGCAAGGAGGCTGGTAAGAGGCCTTGAGCACAAGCCCTACGAGGAGAGGCTGAAGGAGCTGGGATTGTTTAGCCTGGAGAAGAGGAGGCTCAGGGGAGACCTTACTGCTCTCTACAACTACCTGAAGGGTGGTTGTAGCCAGGAGGGAGTTGGTCTCTTCTCTCAAGCAACCAGCACCAGAACAAGAGGACACAGTCTCAGGCTGTGCCAGGGGAAGTTTAGGCTCGAGGTGAGGAGAAAGTTCCTCACTGAGAGATTCATTAGCCATTGGAATGGGCTGCCCAGGGAGGTGGTGGAATCACCATCCCTGGAGGTGTTCAAGAGGGGATTGGACGTGGCACTTGGTGCCATGGTTTAGTCATGAGGTCTGTGGTGACAGGTTGGATTTGATGATCTTTGAGGTCTCTTCCAACCTTAGTGATTCTGTGATTCTGCAAAATAAAGCAAACTCTTTATCCAGGCAAGCAAAGTTTTGTAGGTCAGACAGATTTACTATCTGAAGGTAAATGAATTAAGTAGAGAATAAGATTTTCCTTCCAGTTTATTTTTTTTTAATTAAAAAAAAACCCTAAAGAGTAAAAGCATATGCATCCGGCCCCTCAGCAGAGCCTTCTGCTTGTGAGTCATGTTCTTTGTAGGGTGTCAGCTGATTACTTTGGAAATAATTGAACAAAATAACAGACTTAAGGAAATAAATTGTAGGAGGAGATTCAGTGCATCCATTAAAAAATCTAAAGGTAGCTGTGTTTTCCACAATACTTCCTAGTACTTGGCCATGAGATTGAGTCATTGGTGGTGGAAGAGCCATTGTTTCTTGATTAAACTTTGAAGTGTCCTGACATAGATATATCTTGAGTATGTGAGCAACATGACTTTTGAGCCTCTAATGTACTGTAGTTCAAGGGATTGAAATACTTCTGTGAAGAGTTTGAGTAATATGTCTAATAATAAAATACTAGTGTTTTTTTTTTAATTGTAAAGCTCTGTGATCTAGATGCCCTGCTCACAGACCAAGATGTGAATTAAAAAATGGTTATGTGTCCTGCTCTTAAAATGAGAGGATAGGGGGCAGGGCAAGGTACTGGCTTACATTTGTCTGTAGTTTAATAGGTCCTGGTGATTGTTCTGACCATAATCTTGGTAAAAGCAGCTGTATCGCTTACTGCTGTATAATAGGGTTTGGGAGGGGGCTGGAATGATGAACTGTGAGTTCTCCCTAGTCCTCTAATTAAAAAAGTCAGCAAAGTAATCTTACTATTGGGAAAGAAAAATATAAGTTTTCTATATTTTGAATTTTAAATGCTGTTGTAGGTAACATTTAAGTACATACCATAAGTGGTGCCTTGATATAGATGTTTCCTGTTCCCCTCAGAGTGTTTTCTGCTTGGTTTCTATGGCAATGAAACCTATGCAGAGTGTCAGGCCTCTTCTTCCCTAGTCTCCAAAAATAAATTCTAAATTTACCAGCCAGTATATGCCAAAATTAAATGTGAAAGAGGAGACTCAAAGATAGTCAGATTCCTACTGGTTTCAAGCAAACTGTTGACTTCACAGGCAAAAACCAGTGCTGTGTGAACACAGGGCAGAGGCCCTACAAAACAAAATTAAATAACTACCACTATCTACCCTGCTGGCACAGATGACATTTCTAGCTTGCTGGGGCAAGTCAAGCTGCATGTGTGGGTTTTCATTGAATTGGTTTGATTTTTACCCCAGTGGAGTTGCCTGATAAGGAGTCTTTAAGGTAACTTTCAAGAAAGCATGTAGAAGACACAAAATAATTTCCACAGTAATGGCACTGTGGGTTTTGAGTAGGAAAATGATTTTGACCAATGAGCTGCTGTGGATGTGTATGTGTCTTCAGGACAGTGACAGCACCTGCTATGGCTCTGTAGGGAACAAAGGTTGCAGTGATTGAAGTGAGAGGTGAAAGGAGAGGAAGAATGGAGGTAACAGACAGAAACCCGTCAACTAGGCTTTACTTCTTCACCTGCTTGTAAACCAGGTGGTTGTGGTGAGATAACCAGAACTACACACACTTCTTCAAATGAGCAAGGGTGTAACAGCCATAATGGTAAGATATGCCAGTAATGTTTTATTTGTCTTGTTGCTGATCAAATGACAGTTTTATTTTAAAATCATGTTATTTTAGCTCTATCCATGGCAATACTAGTTCTTCCTTGTGAAGGATTGTACTTAATTTAGAACCATAACATTTATAACTCTCAGGCTGTTTTTGTGACCCACTTGACTTTTTTAGAATAAAATGTGTTGTTTTCTCACTTGCTTTCCGTTTCCTTAAATATATTGGATTATTTTGAAGAGGCTTTGTTTTCTTTGGCCTTAACTACTCTAAATGGCTATACATTTCTCCCAGGTTACTAATTCTTCTGGTTCACTGGTTAGCCATTAAATGCCCTGATTTCTCAGTGTCCAGAACCTCTCAGCAGCCTCTCTCAGTTCTATTGAAGATGACTTGTACTTTCATGATTGTGCTCATGTGCATTCTGTGCCTGTAAATATATATATATATATATACTTATGTATGTGTGTGCATATATATCTAGTTTATGTATACACAAACCCTTAAGCTATAGCTCTTTGAATGCAGTGTTTAGAGGGACACTTAGGAAATGATGAAAAATGCTTTATCAAGTAAGTTTAACACTTTTACTGATTTGATACATTTGAAGACATGGTTGGAGCCATGTGAAAGTTGCATGAAATTGTTCTATTGCACTAACTTCTTTTGAAGCATTTTCTGATTTTGGCCTTTCTCCACGAGAAAGACATTGAGGTGCTGGAGCATATCCAAAAAGGGGCAGTGAAGCTGGTGAGGGGTCTAAAACATAAGTCTCACAAGGAGTGACTGAGGGAACTGGGGTTGTTTAGTCTGGAGAAAAGAAGGCTCAGGGGAGACCTTACTGCTTTTCCCAACTACTTGAAAGGGGGTTGTAGTGAGATGGGATTTGGCCTCTTCTGCCAAGTAATAAGCAATAGGACAAAAGGAAATAATCTCAAATTATGCCAGAGGAGGCTTAAATTGGATATTAGGAGAAAAAAATGTTCACTGGAAGGATTATTGATTATTGGAACAGGCTCCCCAAGAAGGTGGTGGAATTGCTGTCTCTGGAGGTATTTAAAAGGTGTGTAGATATAGTGCTTAGGGACACGTTTTAGTGGTGGGCTTGGTTAATGGTTGGGCTTAGTGATCTTAAAAGTATTTTCCAACCTGAACAGTTCTATGCTTCCCTTGAACTATCTTTTCAGTTTACCTGCCTACTGTTGAAATGTCTTCCAATCTTGTAATTCCTGCTGTTATCCTTAGTTTTTCATTAGAAATAAAAACATGGAACTCATAACCTGCAGAGCTTGAATATGATCCAACGGTGTGTCCTTACCACTACAAAGGGTGCACTGATGGTACCTTGAGCTGCACTAAGGAAAGCATTGCCACTGAGTCAGGGAAGGGAGAGGACCCTTCACCTCTGCTCAGCATTGGTGAGGCCACAGCACTGTGCTCAGATCAGAGGAGCCACCCAGTATGTGGGACATACAGCTGGGCCAAAGCTTGGCCACCAAGATGATGCAGGGTCTGGAACATCTCACATATGAGGATAGACTGAGAGAGCTCAGACTGTTCAGCCTGGAGTAGGATGGGATGGGATGGGATCTTGCCAGTGTATATATATGCCTGAAGGAGCAGTGCAATGGTGAAACCAGGTGCTTTTCAGCATTGCCCATTGACAGGACCAGAGGCAGTGGGCACACACCTAAACATGAGAGGTTACCAGTTTCACTCTGAATATCAGGAAACACTGAGGGTCTTTTTTTTTTTATGGTGTGAGGGTGATTTAGCAATGGAACAGATTGCCCAAAGAGATTGTGGACTCTGTCCTTGGGAGATACTCAAAAGCTATCTGATCCTGGGCAACCAGATGTGGGTGGCCCTGCTTGAGCAGGAGGGTTGGACCAGATGACCTCCAGAGGTCCCTTCAATCCTGAACCATTCTATGAACTTTGGTATGCTCTCAGTATAAAACAATTTTGGTATCTATGTTACACTACTTAACAAGGAATTTACCTTTCTTTTTTGTCAGTGTCTGCTTTTTCTGATTATACTTTGTGTAATATGAGGTGATTATAGTTGTATTCTTGATATTTTTGTTATTGATACTAATTTTTTCCCCCTGTAGGGTGTTCATATAAACTACCAATTTGAACTTGCAGGATTCCTTTTTTCAGATATGCTCAATTTACTAATCTTATTTTGTGGGTTTAAAATATGGTGCTTCAGTGGGTGCCTTCTAGGCATCTTATCTTGTAGTTTTGTGAGAACTAGCATTATTTGTTTAATGCTAGTACTCTTAAAGTTTGGTTTATACTCTAAACACTATCAAGTCACAGTAATGAAAAAAACCTTCTGTAAGAAAAGATATTAGTGCTGAATCCAAATTGCATGTTTTTAATCAACATTTCTTACTTACCTAGATTCTTATTTCTGTATGTGCTTAACTGGATGTGTCTTTTTCCAACGGCATTTGGAAAAATGCAGCAACTTGAGGTGTTGTAGAGAAAGGATTATTTTCAGACTAAAGAAAAGCAGAATGTTTCCAAAAGTCTTAGAATTTATGTGGAGAAGATCTCCGATGAGATGCAAGAGATAAAAAAAAGGAGTTACAGAAGTAGAAATGTGCCTTATTTTTTATTTCTAGATTAATATAGTAAAAGGTAGCTTTGCTTACTTTTTCTATTTTTAAAATGGATTAATACATTTTAGGAATGTATTTAAGAGAAAATAAAAGTAATAGTGTTAAAATATTCATACAATAGAATGTATTTTGTAGTCAGCATTTTCCCATATAGTAAAATATTAAAAGAACTCATATTTTTAAGACTCTGTGGACATGAATGATGAGGAGAAATCAGTTTCTGGGAGAAAAAGACTGTGTAGTTAAGATTATCTGTATCTGTTTGCTTAAAAGGATTTCAATGGATGTCCTGGTTTCAGCTACTTAAAGTGGTCATGCGCTTTTTTGTGCATTTCTTGTTTTGTTGAGGAGTAATCCTCTCTCTTCTTGAAGATGGTTCTGCAAGTACTAGGCTGTCATGGAAAATATTCCCTGAATGTGTCTGAACTTTGTGTCTTTTTCTTCTAAGCTACACAATGAGGATGATCCCCCAGAGTCTTCAGCAGCTGAGCAGCCTTCCACGTCTACAGAGACTACGCAGACTCCCCAGACAGCAGCCTTATCTGAAGCAGATACTTCCCCTCCACCTTACTGTAGCATAGCTGTAGAAGCAGCTGCAACCTCAGGTATTTTTCTTACATAACAGCTTGTCAGGGATGAGTGTGTATGAATCAGCGCTTGGTTCAAAGTGTTTTGATGCTGCAGTATGGTCGATTTTTTTCCATGCACACAATTGCAGTACAAAGCCATGCTTTCATGCACCGTTCTTTATCTGGTTTGTTCAGACAAAGCACACTTCTATATTACACTGATTCTTCCAAGTTACTAGACTAAATAGATGTTCATTGATTAGGGAAATAGACTTAAATAAAGTGTACATGGAGTTCAGTTCCACATTTAATCTACATCTCTGAGCAGTGCTCCACTATTAGACCTCATTAGCAATTTTTGTTGCCTCTTTATAAACAAACAAACAACAATAGCACTGATTTGTCAGAACTTCACTATTGTGTGGTGAAACTGAAAAGATTTGGTTTACTTTAGAGGGTACCTGCAAAATAACTTACGAAAAATGAGTAAGAGAAGTCTCTTTTTCCATTTATTCACTACTTCCTTTTTCATGAGGTGGTAAATTTTCTTTGGGGTATGGGAGACTTAAGAGCAGGCAACATCAAAGTCCTTGCTTAGGCAAAGTTGCTTGAATCTGTGTTTCTCCTGTGCCAAGTAAATATTTTAGAATTAACTACCAACCTGATTTTTTTTCATGTTGATTAAAGGAACATTTTCCCATCTGTGCTCCTTGGGACAATGTTTACAAGCCTAATAACATATCTTTGCATAGAATAATACATAGAATTATCCCTATATATTACACTTTTGTGTTGGTGTGCTGACACATCTTACTGCCATGTGACCTGCACTGACAAATCTTTGTTTACGACATAAGCGATTGTGTTACAAACTACTGCTGTAGGAGGAAGTTCAAGATGTATTTTAAATAGCGTGTGTTCATTTAATTAACAATTCTATATGATGATGTTTTACAGTTCCAATAGATAAGAATAAAGTCTGTGGTCCATTTTGATATAAGGAAAATTTTTAGGATAATGTGATTTAATGGATGTCTTGAAAAAACTGAGCTTCACCAAGCAGCTGGACTTAGCAGCAAGGCCATGCCAATAAAAATAAATACAGCATAATTATTACTGGACTTAAGTAATTAATTGATGTTGATAATTAAAAGCACTTTTTGTAGGATGTTTCTTTGCATTCCTTCTGTATGATAAAACATCTTTGGCTAGAATGCGTGGGGACGTAACTCATCAAATAAGATTTTTTTTCCTGTTGTTTATAAATTTATTGGCTCCTTGCAGCATCTAGGTTAAGGTTTCTGCCCTAAGTCACAATTCAAAGCATCATTAAGTTGTTCACTGTGTCATTTGATAAAGCTGTTTTGAAACTAGAAAGAGCGTGAAATAAAATATCAGTGTCAACCTCTGTTGAAAACAGTGTACAGCTTAATAGCTATGTGCATGTAAAATTGAATATTCTTGACATTTTTCTGGCTTAAAAATTTGTAACCTCTTTATTTTGAACAGAAACACACAACGAATTTTATCCTGTACCACCTCCATACAGTGTAGCTACCTCTCTTCCTACTTACGATGAAGCAGAGAAGGCCAAAGCTGCGGCAATGGCAGCTGCTGCAGCAGAAGCTGCCCAACGAGTAAGTGATATAGTTCTGCTTCTTCTCAGTTTTGTGGAGCATTAGGATAATCTAATTATTTATAACAATTGGGCCCATATTATGGCCTATTTATTAAAATAATGGTGGGCTGGTGATTAATTATTTTGAATGTTTAGGTTCAATATTTTGAATGTATAAATAGTGTAAGTTATTTGTAAAGTACACTATAAGAGGTGTATCATATTAAACTTTTTTGAGGCATAGCTGTGTAATTTTGCCTTGGTTTTATAGTTTATCCAGTACTTTGCCATCTTTAATTAGGTATCCACTTCTAATATTGCTTTGTAGAGTTTTTGCTGCTATTTAGTCTTTCAGATGGTGAAATAATAAATGAACAAAGTAAACCTTTGGAGAGGAAGGAGAATTCTAACTGAACAGAAGGGGCAAAACCCCTTAAATATTGTAGTGGGTGTTTTTGGTTGGTTTTGGGCTGTGGGTTTTTGGATTTTTTTGTTGTTGTTGTTTTGGTTTGTGTTTTGTTTTGGACGTGTTTTTTTCCCCCCAAATTAAAAGTATGTATTGTTTGCTCCATGAAAACTTTAATACTGAAGTTAAAAGAAATGTTCCAAATACTTAAAAAAAACCCATACCATGAATTAAGGATGAACAGTAAATTAAGCAGTAGGTAGATATTCAGTGGTTACAATTTTGTAATAAATACTAGGAAGAATACAGTATTCCAAATGGAAAAGTGATTTCTGTAATTAGCATTAAATGTTACTTTTGTGAGGAGAGTTCTTCCCTTTTTTGTCCCAAGTTTTGGAATGTGGAATATCTGATATTTTGTAGTATTGGCAGTAAGATACTGTACTCAAAGTGGCTTTTCAGTGTTTTCACTAAAAATCTCCTTCTTGAGATCAATTGTGACTGCATTTGAGATGCATTCAGTATTTTACTGACTGCTGTATATGTGTGTGATGGGGAAAAAAAATTCTGCTTACCTAGTGGGAGTCTGTTCCTTGACTGCTGTGCAGTAATCACAGTGTACTACACTCTTAAATGTGCACAGCTAAGGTTAAAGTGGATTTGTGTAACATTGCCAGTGAAGCTGTTACACAAATCTGTTTTGCTAAGCGCATCAGGGAACCAGGAACATGTGCATGGTTACCTGCCAAGTATCTGCTATGAGGTGAAGATCTCCAGTTGTTACCTTTTAATTGCTTTTAACAGGAGCATGGATTCTATGCAGTCTGTCCCTACAGCTTCTCATATGAATAAAACTTTTGCTGAGTATCTGAGTGAAACCCTCAGTCTGAAATTATAAACCTTTAAGCTTACTTGGAACACTAGCAAGCCAAACCTTAACCTTTCCAGTCCTGACACACTTCAGACAGGACACGTGCAACTCTCTTGCAAGATTCTTTTTGTTTTTAACTTCATGTGAGTGTAGAACCCTGAATTTCAAAATGAAAACCTCAGCTGGAGTTCAGCCAATTTCAAAACAAGCAAGCAACAGGCAAACAACCACCCACCACCCCCCAAAACACCAAAAACCCAACCCAAAAAATCACACAAAATTAGTGGCTTTTGCTTGTCATTTTAAGGTTGTGGGGTTTTTGTTTTGTTTTGTTTTTACTTTGGGAGAACTCTTACAAGTTCAGGTTGCCATGTCAGAAAGGTCTTTTGCCCTTCCTTAGAATATCATCCTGGTTTTGACCAAATTACAAGTTTTTGAAAAGTGAGCTTCTACAGTAGATACATGGAGCTTCAGGTTTAATACATCTGTGGAGATTGTCTTGCATGGACAAATTTAGACTGCTCATAACTCTGAAGGGAATGAGTCTGTGTATGTACTGTCCCCAGAGAACATTCTCTAATGTCCTGTGTCAGAGTAGGATTACAGTACTAAAAGTAGGATACACCTTAGGACAGCTATTGACTGCTTTTGGTGAAAACACTGGAACTGAGAAACAGGAATTTCTGTTGTACCCCAAAATAGTTTTATTGTACTTGGCCTTCAGTTAGAAGGGAAGAGCAAAGCCACTTGATACAACTGTAAAAGTAGGTGGAGAGAAGGGCAGTGACTCCAAGCTTCTGAAGCTTATGTGCTGTGGGTAGAGAAGTCTGGTTTCGACTGGGTGAGGAGGTAACTCATTCAAAGTGAACAGAGTTGGAAATCAAAGAGGATGGGTCTAAGTCAAAATAAGAAAAGGCGGGAGTGAATGGAGAGTAGTGGTATGGAGAGAGCACAGAGATTTAAATGAGAAACAGCTGGGAAAAGGATGAACAGGTTGGTGGAGAAGGGAGTGTGGCACTGGGAAAGGAGCTGAAGCTGGTGTGTGAGAAAAGAGTAGGGAGGGAGAAAGTGAAGAAGTAGGAGAACAGGATACAGTGACAAAGTGAGAAATAAACTTTTACATAGTCTGCTTTTCCAAAACATGCAGTGGAAGTTGGCATTCACAAACCTTAATGCTGACACTGCAAGGATTTCAGCTATGGAAAGTCAGTCGGAATATACCATCATAGACTTAGGACAGTGCTAAGTTAGTATGAGAATTCTGCTCAATGATCCTATAAGCCAAAATCTTACTCATTCCCAAAGATCTGAAGTTGGACAGAATTTTTGCTCAGTTTGCTTTTGTGTGTTTTTTTTTCCTTTGTTTGTTTCTTAAAGCATATGCATGCAGACACACAAGCTATATTAAAGAAACAGTATTAAAGTTTCAAAGTTGAGATTTCTGGGAAAAGTAGGAAATACTGAAGTTAAGTTCCAGTTCTGTAGATAATACTACAATTATGTGACAGTGCAGTTTTAATTAGTGTCATTTTAATTACCTTACCATGTGATACTGACACAAAATCCCTACTTTATTTAAGGTAGACTTACACTGGGATGGACTAAGACTCTGTAGTAAAGGTGTCTTGATCTGGCAGATGACTGGAATAATTAAAAAAAAGGTCATCATATGCTTAGGGTGGTGGTTTGCCAACTTGAGGGCAAAGGATTTTGATCCTTAGTTCTGAATGAAGAAGGGATAAGTGACTTAAACTTTGTATATATTTAATTGTTTTTTCCCTTTCACTGTTAGATCACAAGCAATGACAGCTACAGATAGCATCTGACTTGTATATTGAACATTTTTCAAAGCATACAGAAACCATATAACACAGGTTTTTCTAGTTTTTGTTTTCAGCATTAGGAAGTTCGTGATCTCAGAAAAGCAAACTCTGCTGTGATCTGTGACTCTGCTTTCTTCCTTGTAAAATGAGGATGTGTATTGCCTCTTCACTGCAATAATGTCAATAGCTGGAAAAAGTTAAATATCCTTATATTACCTTGAGTGATACACGAGGCTGGTGATTTTTTCATGGTATAATCCAAAGCATGCAGTAAAGAAGGCTACAAACAAAAGAGAGGAAAGTTATATACAAAGGCAGTGCATTCAATAAACAGCTTTCATATTTTTTCCCTGAATCGTGTAGGGAACATACAAAAACCAGTAGTGTGATCATATTAAAGATGTCATCATAGGCCCTGCATCCACAGGTTGTATAAACAGAACAATTTACAGTTTCAGTAGTTCTTTGTGTAATTTGTCTTAGAATAGACTGTGTATAAACATGTATTAGTTTCAAATGCTCTCAGATAGCTCAATGTAACAAAAAAATGGTGGCAGCCCTATGTCATCGGTAGTGGTAGCAGTAGTTACCCTGGCTTTTGATGTTTTCCTTTTCAAATTCTCGATGTCAGCTTTGAAAGGTTAATTTAAATGGACAACAATATTGCTAACAGTTAAATGACTTGTTTGTGTGTTGCAATGAATGGCTTTTACTTAATGCTTTTCAGTTGCATTTGTCTTATGTTTTTCTGTTTTTACATGCTTAGCACGCCCAGTTTAGGGAGTCTAGGAGTCTGTTTGATGAAATATTCCTCAGTCGTCCAGAGGTATGGTACAGTTCTCTCTAGTTTAGATTTTAACTATGAATTTTCCTGCTGGCAAACAAATGCTTCCGGGGTTAATTGTGCTTTTTCCACCCCCACCATTAATTTCTCCATATTGTTTTATATGCTAATGGTATCGTTCATGGGGTTTATGAAGTTATTTAACCCTTTCCTGAGAAGTTTTTTTTTTCTCTCTGTTAATCCAATGCATTGTGGAGAGTTGTATCAGTTCAGTTATCCAAGGGGTTCCTGAAAACTCAGGTTGTATCTCACTATTATGTGCCATATTTGCTTTCAATCTGAAAGAAGTTAAAAAGCACTGTGGAGGAAAACAGTCCTCTTTTTGCGGAATACTGCAGACAGCATTGTTGTTTCCAAGGAGTTAATAGGTTCAACTCGAACAGATGCTCTGTAACATTTGGTATTCTTTTGCTTAGTGAAATTACTCTGTGACATGCCATTTATGCTGATAAAATATTTTGCTCTTCAGATGTTTCTCTAGTCATAGGAGCAATAAGCTTTTTTAATACAAATCTCAGCATGTGTAGCAGGCAAGAAATACTGTCCATGATCCATAACCTGGCTAAATTTATCAAAAGTCACTGTGAGAGTGTATATTACATGGATTTGTGTATGTTGAGTAACATTCTTCTTATTAAAAAGAAAAAGAAATATTGATAGAAATGTCAATATCTAATGGAAGCATTACTGTGAAATTACATTTAGTTCTAAGCATCAGTGAAGAGGACAGTCATTTTTCATTGTCCCTTTTTGTTCCTCAATATATGGTGGCAATTACATTTTGAAGAAAGGCTGGAGCAGTTCACACCATCTAGATCAAATGAGAGCACTGTGAAGGACAGACAATATTACTGGGTCTTGAGCAGTGGCAAATCAGTGCCTTCATGTGCAGGTGGTCATAAAACCACGTAATAATAACTATGTAGATATAGATTGAACAGGATTTAAGCACAGGAAATGTATTTAATTTCTTAAATGTTCTGGGAGTGTCATATGTCAGGTTTTGGAGAAAGTAAATAGAATGGGGTTTAATATAATTCCTTTTTAACATGGAGTGTGATAAATTGCAGCTTGCTTGCACTTACTACAACAGTGCCTGTTTGCACATCTGCCCTCATCTCACTGGGTTGTAAGCCTTAGAGAAGCCTGTGCAGTATAGGGAACCATGCTAAACTTGTTATGGTAGTTGAGTGAAATTTTCTTTTTCTGAAGCAACATTTTGGGTTGAGTGTAATTCACTAGTTGGCTTGGAAGTGCCAGTCTGAAGTACAGTAGTTAGCTGAGAGTTTAAATAAGCAACACACACACAAAAAGTCGATTAATTTTTATATAGGGTTTTGTAGACCTTCTGAAATGAAAATTGGAAATATTTTTTGTTGTCCTGACTTGCAAAAGGAACTTTTGTGGTATACATTTCAGAGATAAGAATACTCAAATGCAGCTCTTCTCCCTTCCCCCCCTCAGTCGTGTAGCTGCTGCAAAGTTGAGCTAAATTAACTATTGCTTTCATAGTCACTTAGGGTGACCGTTTTAGAGATGTCTGAAATTGCATTGTAGCCCCTTAAGATTGTTGTTCAGCTAGCTTTTTGTTCTTTCCTCAGAACTGTCTAGGTGAATATCAGTGTTTTTGAACTCAGTTATCTGATACAGTCTTGGTTAATTAGTCAGAAATGAAGAACACAGCTGGAAAATCACAACCGTGCCAGCTGCCTTCAGTTGGTACAGTTCGTTCTAGCACACTTTTAACTATAATCTCTATACCCTAGTAAATTATTTTGCTGTGTTGACAAAGGTGAAAATGTCAGTCATATGACAGGGCGGTAGGCCATTGTAGTTGATTAATGCTCATTTAGTTATGAACTTATTATACAAAACTGAGATATGGTACAGTGACTGAATAATGTCTTAATATTAGAGTTGCGTTATTTCCATAGTAAACATTTGGTGTGGGTAAAACAGTGAAGTAAATCTCACTTGAACAGATTTTCCTTGATTTGGTTTCTTTTTTTGTTTTAAGGTAATTTTTTACCTCAATTCTAATATATTATAATTAATTGGAGAAAAATAGGGGAAGAATGTAACTCATACATATGTCTAGACCATATTACTGCTGCTACTGACAGTATGATTTAACTTGTATCATCCTGCAGTGTCTTGATGTTATTCATTTAAGTATAAAAGTGGTGTTTAGCTGGCTTTACAGTTTTCATCAGACTCTTTAATAAGTGACGTCATCATGAAAATTTTTATGTTCCCCAGTCAACAACTGCAGCAATGCCTGGCTTTTTAAAATTTTTTTTGTTGTTTGGTTTTTATATATATATATAATTTTACTGGTTTGCATACATGAGATCTGCTAAATTCTGTAGAAAATAAAGTGCTGAGAAACCCAAACCTCTTCTTATACTATCAGTATTTTAAGATCTAGAATTTTGACACGATGGGAAAAATCTTTGGATCGTTTTGACCAACATTTGTGGTGGTGTTTTGTTTTGGTTTTTGTTTTTTTTTTTTCTGGTGGGGATTTTTGGTGGTTTGGTTTTTTTTTTTGGTACTTGAACGACTGTTGTGCTTTGTTGAAGACTTTCAAACACTTTTAACGTGCTCGCGCCCTCTAGTGTCCTTAGAGGTTTTCTTTGCTTTTCAATTTCTTTTTGTTTAGCGCCCCCTGAGTTATTGACAGTCAACTCGGTCAGCGCAGTGATGCTGCATCAACAATTTATTTGAAGACGCCAGCATCTTAATTTTGTATTATGGGAAGCACAAAAAAGACTTTTCTGGCAGAAAATAAACCCCGACAAAACCCGAAGAAACAACCCCAAACAGAACATACTGTGATGACTTTTCAAAAAATGTTTAATAGGTTGGCTGTATATCAAATTAGTTACAGTTTACAAAAAAAAAAAAGAAAAAATACTTCTGTTTGCTTATATTTGTCCATCTGAAATAATTTCTAGCTTCATTTAAGATGAATAGGCATTATATACATATACAGAAAAAAATCACAGAAAATCTGGCCTATGTCAATATAAGCAACAAATGAGACTTGTTCTATAGATAAGAATTATTTTTCACTTAGATTTTCCTTGGTGTGGACGTGTTACAGAAATGTAAATTATCTTGTAGCTTTAGAAACATAATGAATACTTTGATCCTACAGATAGTTTTTCTAAAATAAACTTTTCACTAAATTATCACTAACCTGTAAATCCAGGAAGAAGAGTATCCACCACGGGATGATTTCAGTGATGCAGATCAGCTTAGAGTGGGCAATGATGGCATCTTCATGTTGGCATTTTTCAGTAAGTTATCTTGAATAACAGACCTACTGAGGTGTATCTTAACTGTACCTTTTCTCTGTGGAATATAAAAGATAGCTGTGATAAACTGCATTAATGTACTGTAATGAATTTTACATTTTTATTGCCTTTTTTTCCTGTGCACGGATCTAAACACTTTCTGTTCTAGTTGTAGCAATTTTTTTTTTCTACACATTTTTCTGTGTCATGTGTCACAGATAAGGGGACAAAGCAAAATCAGAAGAAATTATTTGAGGCACAGCAAGGCTGCATTGCTACCTGTGAATTGGGAAATTCTGTTATCTTCTAGTTGGACTACCAACTTGAATTAAAGGCTGGATTACAAAAATCTGGCAGTGCATTTTTAGGTAAAAAAAAAAAGTGTGAGAAAGATGATGTGAATTAGTGAATTAACTAGTTGTGGGTGTTTTTGGTTTTTTTTAACTAATCCAACCATGCTTATTTTCCAGTTGAACTATCCACTAGCATATAAAAGTGTACTGTCTTCAGGTAATGCCTAATAGCAACCAGCAGTAGTATAGCACTTCTGCAGGTGTTCTGTGCGTGTGCGCACTCTGCATGTCTGGTAACCTATGTGCTGCAACGACTTAAGTTAGATTTAGCCACTCTAAATCACTTCTAGAAACAAGCTGCTGTAGTTTTACCAACTGTGTGTTTCTTTCTAATTTCTGAGGATAATTTTTCCCTTTCTGGAGTAAATGTGTTTTTCAGCCAGGATGGAATCTTGGTGTTGGGGATGTAGCTGTTCTTTTTAGTATTTATTGTTATGAAAGCTGATGGATTAGCCACTGAAATTTCCTTTGTCTTTCAGCACAGATTGTGTCTTGGTTCTTTAATGTCTTTCATAGTCTCTTTATAGAATTGTTACAGATGCAGGTTACAGAACTTTCACTTTTTTTTTTTTCTTTTCATATTGGTCACAAAGTACTAGGACAATGTGGTGTTTGCATGTTGAGATAAAAATGTGTTCACCTTGCATACCAAATACATAAATACATATGTAGGGTAATAAAGTGACTTCTGTAGTCTAACCTCTTTTGTAGTTGGACCATAAAAAAGGTGTATATTCTTGAGGGCAAAGGGGCATATGACTTAATTTTCCTTTTTTTTTCTTTCCCTCCTCCTTTCCTATGTGCTACAGCATTTTGTCTTTAACCTGTTTAGGTTCTGTATTGTGTGAAGTGGTTCTTGCTTTTAAATTCTGGTTCAGGCCTTCATTATCACTGCACTTGTTAGATGAAGTCGATGATTGACTCTAACATGGTTTAAGTCCTTAAAATCACAGTGAAAATGGACTTGTTAGCTTGCAGCTAGGAGTACAGCAGTAATAAAAATCTAGCCATGCAGAGTTCCAGTGAAGCTCACATGCAGTTTTCCAAAACTGCTTGCCCACGACCTTGTTTCTGACTTCAAGAATGCAGGCATTTACTTGCAAAATTGGCAACTTTCTCTTCAAATAGCTGTTTAGCTGAGACTAGCTGTACAGAGCATGGCTCTTTCACATTTGACAAAAATACTCCATAGCTCATGATTGTTCCTGATTCTTCTGTTATAGTGCCAACTTTTTTCACTCATTAATTCAGTGCATAGAATGAGACCTTACACATTGCAAGGTATTTATGCAAGTGTATGTTTAGCTGAGATCTGTGTGGCTGTTACGGATACCATTTACATGTGGAAATTGATAGTTTACTTGTTTGAGTTCACAAACCCTCATATAATTTGTAGACCTGTAATAATGATCAATATTTTTTTCTTAAGGAAATTGGAGAACTAAATGAAAAAACATGCTTAAGTTAATAAGGTTAGGTTATAAATCACAGCATCACAGCATGTTAGGGGGTTGGAAGTAACCTCCAGAGATCATTGAGTCCAGAGCAGGACCACGGAATCTAGCACAGGCTGCACAGGAACGCGTCCAGATGGGTACATAGTAGGCGATGTATTTCTGTCCCTCTAATAGGGAGATAACAGTCTCCATTAAGTTGACATGTGTAGATTTCAGAGATCAGGAATTAAAATGAAATTTACAGTATGGCTATCTTTTGGGTTTTTTTCAAAGTGGGGTATTTTTAAGTGCTGCAAGTAGAGATGGCAGATCACAGAGAGCCTAGAATAAGGGAAAATGCAGGTGAATAGTGTCAGGTATTGTAGCAAGAGGAGCTTGTAAAGAAGCTTGTTGCAGATATGCCCACGCACTTCCTCCTGTGACTGATTCTACAGTGTTGGTAGATAGGTCTTGGAGGGAGGTGGGGACAGACTGCTGTTGTTTTAAATATAAAACAGTAGACTTTTCTAATTTAATTTTATTTAACTGAAGTCGAATAAAGTAAACTTTTTTTACTGTCCGTAACCACATATTGCACATCAACTGGTGATACGTAGCTACCATCTAGTGGTAGCTGCCCAAGTTGCATAAAATTACTATTTAGAGGCCATCTAGTGGCCAGATCTGTTTGTATTTTTCTCTGTTTTGTTTTGGGTTTTTGGGGGGGGGAGGGTGGGGTGGTTGTTTTGTTTTGTTTTGTTTCCATTTACCTGTTAACCATCTAAGTTTTGTTTGTTTGGCACAGCTAAATAGAATGAGACAATATACTCTGAAGGGTAAATGTCCTCTGGGGGAACAGGTGGGTTTTTTTGCTTTAGTGCTTGATTCAGAAAAATAGTGGAAAAACTGGGGAGGAAAAAGCCCTATGTTTTATTCCTAATATGGTAGAGGCATGTGTTTTAAGAGATTGCTGTTGCTCTTGAAATCCGTGATTATCTGCTCTGTATCAGTCAGGACTGATGCTTGATTGTTGGTTTCTGATACATTCATTTTTTAATGCATAAATGGATATGTTAGTGAAAATATTAATTTTTCTATGAATGCAAAATGCAGTAAATTTTGCTTTCAGACTACATTTTTTTTCTTTTATGTATGTAGTCTGAAAACAAATACATGCAAATAATCTGAAAGAAAACATGTCAGCTGTGTCATGTACATCACAGTAGCACCTTTTTAGAATTCAGGAGGAAGCTGTTAAAAGGTGAGTTTCTCAGAATCATCTAAAAATATTTTTATTTTTATTTTTTGCTTGCACAACAGAAGAGAGGAATTTCATTTTGAACACCATAGTGGTGTAATGGTGATAGAACTCTTATAGAATAGAATAGAATAGAATAGAATAGAATAGAATAGAATAGACCAGACCAGGTTGGAAGAGACCTTCAAGATCATTGTGTCCAACCTATCATCCAACACCACCCAACCAACTAAACCATGCAACCAAGCACCCTATCAAGTCTCCTTCTGAACACCTCCAGTGATGGTGACTCCACCACCTCCTCGGGCAGCACATTCCAATGGGCAATCACTCTCTCTGTGTAAAACTTCCTCCTAACCTCCAGCCTAAACCTCCCCTGGTGCAGCCTGAGACGGTGTCCTCTTGTTCTGGTACTGGTTGCCTGGGAGAAGAGACCAACCTCTGCCTGTCTACAACCTCCCTTCAGGTAGTTGTAGGCAGCAATAAGATCACCCCTGAGTCTCCTCTTCTCCAGGCTAAGCAACCCCAGCTCCCTCAGCCTCTCCTCATAGGGTTTGTGTTCCAAGCCCCTCACCAGCTTTGTTGCCCTTCTCTGGACGTGCTCCAGCAAGTCAACATCCTTCCTAAACTGAGGAGCCCAGAACTGGACACAGTACTCGAGGTGTGGCCTAACCAGTGCAGTGTACAGGGGTAGAATGACCTCCCTGCTCCTGCTGGCCATACTGTTCCTGATGCAGGCCAGGATGCCATTAGCCCTCCTGGCTGCCTGGGCACACTGCAGGCTCATGTTCAGGGATTTGGTTTTTTTTCATGCATAATCTCTAGTGGAAGTCCTTTGAGTCCTGTCTGATTGACTGATCTTGATTCATTGTGTGAAATAGGATGTTTTGGGCAGTAATAAAATGTTCTATATTTAAAGAGCTCTCACCTGTGTGAGTTCTCACCTTCTCACCTGTGAGCCCCAGAAGAAACTGGAGCTCGTGTATTCTTTGAAACCGTGGGAGTCTCGAGTTGTCCCTGCAGCCTAGGAAAACTGAATGGTAATTTCAGCTTCACAGTTGGGTTAGTAAAGAGTTAAAAATGGAGAACATCATTCAACCATACAAGCAAAGCTGAAGTTCTCATATAGAGACCTGATTTGTCCTTGAACAGCAGCTGAGCAGTGTAAACACTGTGTGCATTTCACACCAATAAATTTAGGAATAAACCAATTTTTTTCTAACTTCTTTTACTGATACTGAATATAAATGTTAGATGAATGATTAATGTGTAGTCGTGGAAAGCTAACTAAAGAAAATGAGTTAAAAAAAATAAACAAGTGATGTGCAAGACCAGTTGAGGGAAGAGCAAATTTATTCCACTGTACATGTCATTATTCTGGCATCTTAGTATCATAGTATCAGTCAGGGTTGGAAGGGACCACAAGGATCATCTAGTTCCAATCCCCCTGCCATGGGCAGGGACACCCCACACTAGATCAGGCTGGCCAGAGCCTCATCCAGCCTGGTCTTAAACACCTCCAGGGATGGGGCCTCAACCACCTCCCTGGACAACCCATTCCAGGGCCTCACCACTCTCATGGTGAAGAACTGCCTCCTCACATCCAACCTGAATCTCCCCACCTCCAGCTTCATTCCATTCCCCCTAGTCCTATCACTACCTGAGATCCTGAGATGTCCCTCCCCAGCCTTCTTTTAGGCCCCCTTCAGATACTGGAAGGCCACAATTAGGTCACCTCGGAGCCTTCTCTTCTCCACACTGAAGAGCCCCAACTCCTTCAGTCTGTCCTCACAGGAGAGGTGCTCCAGCCCTCTGATCATCCTTGTGGCCCTTCTCTGGACATGTTCCAGCATGTCCATACCCCTCTTGTAATAGTGGCTCCAGAACTGGATGCAGTACTCCAGGTGGGGTCTCACCAGAGCTGAGTAGAGGGAGAGAATCTGATGTATCACAATATGTACAATTCAAAACCTTTTCAGAAGACTGCTTAATAACTTGAAACTGTAAATTGTGGGAGTGGAATGAAAGAATGTGTCAGTGTTGCTTTGCTATCAAATGAGTTGACTGAGCATGGATTAATAAGCTATTAATAACGAAGTATAGCTTTACACATTATCTTTGCCTTGCTTGTGTAGCTACTGGAGAATGAAAAGCCCTAAGAAGAGGACTTAAGGTGTGGAAATAACTGACGGATAGCCTTAGTTTGCATGTTAGAATCTAAGACTTTTAGAGGACTCTCTGCTTTGTTTACTGGGAATATCTTACTGCAAACCATCAAGAGAAATACTACTGTAACATAATTGTTGTAGGCATTGGATTACATTACACTGGATAGCAAAAAGACTTTTTATCAAAAAAAGACCTTTAGTCCATCCCTCCTCTTCCCAAAAGCAGCTTATTTGTTTTTCATTATGACTTTTGTTGTCATGAGGAAGTAACTCTAATTGTTATATTCTTTTTGTGTGCATTACATTAATATAGATTTGCCTTCTCCTCTTGTTGACCCTTCAGGAATATATAAAACCCCAAAATCATGCTTTTATCAGTCGCACTTCTGTCTGGTGTTAGAGTAACGGAGTGGGACTGTAATGATGATGCCAGTGAAGTCAGTGTGAGTTTCATCTGAATGTCTGAAATTTATTAAAAGAATAAGAAAAATGAAAAGAAAGAGGACAATAGTCTAAATTTGGACTCAAGTATGAATCTGAATGCTAACGATCTCTGGGATAGGGAAAACACCCCTTACTGCCGAGTGATTAGTCTTACAGTGGGAATCTAGAAGATGAATGCAGTATGTGGCTGCATGGAGAGGATGTGTAAATAGTTAAGAATAGGGGTTTTTTTAAGTTACAATATGTGTACAGATCAGGTGTTACAAACATCCTTATTTTTTAATATATACCTATTAAAACTGTAGATATTCTTGGAATTCCTCTAATCTGTGTAGTGCATTAGAAACATATCTGTCTTCTGTACTTTTTTGAATACCTGTTGTTGGAATCACAATCAAAGTCAGTCTTTGTAGCTTCAGTAGTAGGGAGAAAGGGAGAAAGCAGTAAGCTATTTTGCTGAGACAGGAACAGAGACACGTTGAAGAACTAGCTTCTGAAATTATACTTTTAAAAGTAAGGTGGATTTGGCAAACTTGCTTAAAATAGGGAAAATCTGTTCTGGAAGAATGCATACAAGCTTTCTCAGATCTGAGGTTTTTTCTTCTGGTTTTGTTCTTATGTAATAAACTTTTTTTTTTCCTTCTTCTCTGCATATTGCCATTTGAATCAGCATTTATTCAGTTCATTATGTGGTTTTTGTTGATTTGGGTTTTTTTCTTTGGGTTGTGCTGGTTGGTGTTTTTGGAGGTTTTGTTGGTGTCTTTTAAAGATTAGTAGTTAGCATAAAAGTAAGCTTTCTTATTGCCATGTCTCTGTATGAGGTAAGGTGTTTTCTGACATGTACAAAATGACAATTGATTTAAAGTCTTCCAAAACTTATGCTGGAACTTCATTTTCTCAAAAATTAATGGAATACCACTGCAGTTTTACAGACTAATTTTGCATTTGTGGGCAAATCATTGCATCTTCAGGTAGATTGTTGGAGCAGTTGTAATATAGTTCTAAATTGCTGTTGTCTTATATCTAAGAAAACTTTTGACCAGATTTCTGTTCCAAGTTAGTATGGTTTGGGTTGGGTTGGAAGGGACCTTAAAGACGATCTGGCTCTAATATCCCTGCTGCAGGCAGGGATGCTTTCTACTAGATCAGATTGCTCACAGTACCATCAGCCTGACCATGAACACGGGGCTTCCACAGCTTTTCTGGGCAACCTGTTCCAGTGTCTCATGTTTTGCTAGCATTCACACCTTTACTAAAAAGACAGAGTTTTTTTCCTGTGGTGTTTTAATGTTTGAGTTTTATGTGGGTGGGGTTTTTTGTTTGGTAGGGTTTTTTTTCTTTGTTGTTTTTTTTTTTTTAGTTTGGTTTTTTCCCCCCTGAGTTTGAGGATTTAAAACATTAAGGATTTGTATGCAGGGGTTTTGTTACCCTTTGTTCCCTCCTTCCATTCCTGCTTGCTTCTTCAGTGGATTTTTCTTTTTCCCCTCATGCTTATTGTGATCTTCCCAAATGTTTTCAATTTTTCACCATCTGGTTCTCTCCAGAGTTCCTGAATTGTCTTCTACAGTTACTTCTCATTAGTTACCCTCACCCTCAAAACTAGGAATTAGACAGCACCTAACCAGGAACTCCTACACTGTGATTCCTACTAATATGCACAAACTGAAGTCAATACAGATGACGTTGTTCACTGTCAAGTAGATACGCAGCCATGAAACTTTAAATTGTAAAACTACTACTGGGAGTTGTGTACACTTGTGAGTTGGAGTAACACAGTGGTACTTACGCTCAATGTCCTTTTTGTGTCTTGATTTCTTAAGCTTCTTCATAAAATTTCCAAGCCTTTTTTATATGTTATACTTGAATATAGATCTAGAAGAAAAAAGACAATAACTAATGAAACATCAGCTTCTCAACTTGCCTTCATTTCTATAGTATGTTTGCAGAGCAAGAGCAGATACTTTTATTCTGTTTGATGCAAACTGGATAAAGCTGTATATGCAGCCTTGATGCATGCATGTATGTGTGCATGGAACTATATTTCTGATTATAAAAGTCTAGCAAGGTTTTTTTCTGTTGTTTTAATGCAACTCTTGTATGTTATAGTCCTTTGTTTGCATTTGCCCTTCATGTCTAGTGTGATCTAGTTAGACTTCTGTAGCAATGTAATACTTTCTTTTATGTTGGAATTTTCTCTTGTTTAAAGTAGTAGGTTCCAGCTTGTTTACCATTTGCTTTGTTATTAAGTGACTATACCGTGGGGAATGTCTGGGTTCAAAGTCAATCTCTGAAAGCCTGAATTACCGGAAGGGAATTACTGACTGTGTAAGCATGTCCTTGTTAGTTTAAAAGTGAAATTAATGTTGAGTCTGTTTGCTTAGCTATACAGATTAACAGAAGCTACTGTTTCTTTTATTTTATAGTGGCATTTATTTTCAACTGGATTGGATTTTGCTTATCATTCTGTATAACAAATACCATAGCTGGAAGGTATGGTGCAATCTGTGGATTTGGTCTGTCCCTGATCAAATGGATTCTCATTGTGCGGGTATGTTTCTTGATTCACACTGTACAGACTGTTTGTATACCCAAAGCTAACAATTTATTCAGAGATATATAATAATGGAATGAAAACCCAGTATATTAAATTCCAGTGCTTACCAGAGTGCCCAGAATTCTCTCTTGATTTCCACTTTAGTAGAGAATTTACTTTATGTATGTTTATGTGCTTATTAATAATGATTCTTAATCTGTTTTCATCTGACAGCATTTTATGTTCATCTTTCCACTGAAATAAATGCAGAATGACTCATTCTTTGCACATGTATTTAAAAGCATACAAAAGTGGAGCAAATACCTAAAATATCACTGGTATTACGGTGTCATATATGAAAGATTTATAAATGGCTCAGCCCATCAACACTTCTTCCTTGTATCTGAGTCAAACTTCAATATGAAGTCAGTCACATTCTTATCTTCTTAGATGCTCAACTTCTTGATATTTTTCACTGCAAGATTAGATACTTTTCAGTAAAGTATATTAGACAAATGTTAGTTAGCTGACTAAGTGGATGCTAGATGATTCTTTCACAACCTGAAATCTACGTGTCAGTGAGACACGTAATCACAGTGTCACAGATAAATTATAAATTATAAATTTATCACAGATAAATTACACATCTTTTCTGCCATACCGACCCTGAATTATTACTTATTTTCTGTATGTGTGCTAGTAACTTCACTTGATTTGATCTTTAGCATGACAGTAAAAGGATTGTAGGGAGAAAAGATTGGATGGTCCTTACTGGATGTGTCCTGCATCTTTCTTAGAGACAAGGGTAATTTGATAGAATACTACTGGACCACATGTTGCTCTGGGGGTCTGGGATGGAATTTATCTTAAGGGACATGATTTTTTCAACTGTGCATTCATTGGGGATGTTTCTAGCATCCCTTGAAGCATACTAAACAGAAGGCAGAACTTGCTCATTGTGTTGGTTTTATTATTCCTGTCTGCTTGAAGATGTGCTCCTTAGAAACACAAAGCAAATGTATGCTAAATTTTCTTGAAGAAAACTGTGTTCTAGACTATATTTAAATTCTTGTTATAAGGTGTTGTGAATTCTAAAATAGTAGAGCTGACCAGTTCCAAGACCTCAGGGGTGGGATTTTTTTCATAGTGAACATTGTCATCTTGTCTCACTTTCTAGACTAGAGACAACAGCAGAAAGCTCAGAAAGGGGTATGTCAACAATTTTTATGGTGACATATAAGCATGTGCACATGTGTGCACAAAACTCTTCTGTTCCAGCTTTGTTTCAAGCTTGTGCTGCCCTTTCTCACTCAGGGTCAGTTGTACAAAACTTTGTGGTGTCTAAACAGGCATATACTCTATCTCAGTTTTGACTAAGAGGGGGGAAGAACCAAGCCATATTCTTGTTGTTGGGGAATTTCTGCAGTTATGACTGCTTCTGCTTAAAGAAAGTGTAAGAGTAAAAGAAAGGGTTAAAATATGCCAGTGTTTTATTGATTGGTGTAGGAAATCTCTCCAGTTGAAATAAATTGTAACTTTAAAGTAGTGTATTAGCATGTTTAGAGAACTGAAAATACTGGCTATCAGGTGAGGTGGGATTAATAATGTTGTCAGCATCCTGACAACTGAGTATTCATTTGATATTTTAATGAAGTGTCACAATAGTAAATGTTTGCTAAATTATAGAAGTGCTAGTATCTGTATAGGAATAATGGAAGTACCAATGTAGTGATTCTGTGTTTTGATTTTTTTTGCCCATAGGAATGAATATAGTACAGTATTAAGTCTTTAAGAAAAAATAAAAATCACACGATCTGGCTTTATTCTTGAGGAAACATGTGGATCTGAGTGCACACAGTTCCTTGGAAAAAACCCACCCTGCAACAGCTACATCTAGAGTTTTCTTTAATGTCTTGGTTTTTGCCTGGTTGCAGATCTGCAGTCCAGTATCTTCCCCCCTTCTGGTGGTGGCGTTTTTTTTGGGTGTTTTGGGTTTTTTTTGGGCAGGGTGTGTGTGTGTGTGGATTTGTTTGGTTGTGTGGGGAGGCAAGGGATGTGTTGAGTAAACTGAATTACATGGCTGAATGGTGTGATTTCGTGATTGTTGCTACTGAAATATCAAAGAAAAGGCAAACGGGAAATACTTTGGCAGGATGCAACAAACATACTGAATGATCATAGGACGGGAAGTGTATGAAAAGTGTGCTGAAACTACTACACAGGTTTATTTTGTCTGGCAACTTTTTACACATCTCCCTATTCCTACTTTCTGTGTGAGTTTTGGAGACATTAGATTAGCCTTTTTATCAGTGAAGCATGCAGTCTGGAGTCTGGTAAAGGCACAGATACCTGTCTCCAATACCATCACACCCTGCCCTCCAGCTGCCTCCCACATCAGAGGGAGGACAAAACTGTCTACCATGGTCACTAACAGGAACAGTTGAAATGGCACTTCAAGGTTCATTTAGTTACGTTCAGCTTACTGCTGGGAACTGAATGCTGGTTTGAAAATGAAAAGACTTTAATGAGTTGGGGGTCTTTATGGGGCTGGTATTCTTGGCAGCGATTAACAGTAGGGGGTATACAGAAGGTCAAAAGCTCTTCTTTTGAGGGGTCAGCAGAACATCCCTGTCTGATAAGATTAAACTAATGTGGCTTTTGGTGTTAATATCTAAAGCAGCAGGCTGCTGTATGTGTTTGGGAAGGCAGGCATTGGGGGGTGGGGTGAAGGAAAATCGGCAAGTGGTGATTCATTGCAATGGAAAATGTCAGTTGATTCTGGCAAGTAATACAAATTTGAGGCTTTTTTTACACACACACTTTTTAGAGGTTTTGAAAGACCTTTGCCACAGACCAACTGACATTGGAAATGTTATTTGTATGTTAAACTGCTGCACAAACACCTGTTTTTCATTTTAGTTGAGTATATTACTCTTGTTTAAATTTACTGCGCTTTCTCTGTTTGTATGGTGCGTTCAACGTGTCTTAGTCATCTGTCTTACTGCAACTAAGCCTTGTCTATGAATTTCAGTTTTCAGATTACTTTACTGGATATTTCAATGGACAGTACTGGCTTTGGTGGATATTTCTTGTGCTTGGTGAGTGGCAATTGAAAACATTTCTGGTTTGATGTGGAAGTCATTAAAGATGAAACATGTCATTGTAAGTGGGATTTCTGTAGCATGCTTATCTTGGTATTTTTTATTTCTATACTATTCACAATGCCATTGTTTGTAACAGTGGTGTTACTGTGTGAACATCAGATTCTCAAATAACCTTTCAGCTTAAAAATGTTTCTACATCTGTAATTATATACATACCTGAGACTTCTAATTTGTGGTATTTAAGCTGCTGCTTCTGATCTAGGGGTGCAATACTGTGTAATGAAATTTTGGCTTATGTAGAGAACATATTAAAAAGTGAGTGATGTGTAGTATTTACATGTATAAACCTGTATATTAAGAATTAAATTCTAAGAAATGTGACTGATCCTAGGAGAGTAGGGTCCGCTGTTTTGGACATGGATCACAAAATGTCCTTTCCTAGTCCTTTGAAATGCATTCTGCATCAGTAGTTTCTCAGTCAGACGAGAGAATGGCTTCATGCTTTCTGATCACAGCCCTCGTATGATGTCAGCTTTCTCTTAGGAGATCTGTCTGCCCATGTTCAAAGTCTTATATGCATCAAATTATGCTTTTCTCTCTAGTCTGTATTAGGATTTACCAAATGCCAACCACTGTATATTTTTTTTCCTACTGTAGATTTTGTAATTTGAATATGGAATCTGGAATGATTTTTACAGAATGTTGTGTTGCATAGAAGTGATTGCTGCTATCCATTTTATTTCCTAGCTCTTGAAGCATAGTAAACTGTTGCTAGTTCAGTAGGTGGCAGTCTTCCCTTTGAGTCAATTACTCAGATGCCTAACAGCAAATGTTACATTGAAATGATGAGTAAATGTAGAAAAAAAGGCCAAACAATCCAACACTGAGATCCTGACTGTTTGTGACCTGCTATTGATCTTAGAAGAAATGCCAGAAATCTTAAAACTTTTCCAGTCTGCCTTTTAGTGAAGTTCAGGGGCATTCTTCAGAATTCTTAGTACTCAGCTTGCTTTCTGCTGTTCACTTGGTTGTTTGAAATATGTAAAACCCACAAGTGTTAGTGCATCACAGCACCAGTCCCTTGAATGCTTTTGTATTCTGTTTGAGGTGATTGCATTTAAGTAGGAAGTGAAATGACTTTTTAGAGGTACCAACATCTTCTTGTCAATCTTTAATTAAAATAAACCCTTGAGGTGCCTGAAATTGGAATTTGACACTCTTCACTTGGATGAAAATAGTATGTTCTTCCCCCAACATTTCCCCCCACCATGTCTGTGGAAAAAGATCCTCTTAGTCTTTTGCAGCACTTGCTCAGAAGTCAGCTCTGTTAAATTTAGGAAAGCCTTAACATCAGCCTGAGCTGTTTCAAGTTTTTTTCCCTTTTTTTCTCTTTTCTTTTCTTGTGTGTGTGTTTTTGTGGTGTTGTGTTTGGGTTGTTTTTTTCTCTAACTCAAAGTTTATCATATGCTTTGGAGCAACAGGCATGCGCTATGCATCCAGCCGTCATTGTTTGTGGGTTACAAATGTTCCCTTGCCTTATGAATGTTTAGCATGAAATATGCCAACAGTGTTTTTAAACTGATAAAGTGGATATACTGAGATTGCTGTAACACCATAGAAGGATTTAATCCGGCAGAGCTACTTGGCAGGACAGGGAGGAGTATTATCAAGTGGTGGGAGCTCTGCCAACCAGATCTATCTTTCATCATTTTGATGTCCTGCATCTCTTCAGAAGTGAATGAATGGAGTTGGATTCTTTTGCATAGGCCTTTGGCATAATTGAGCCTGCCTTTTGCCGTCTTCTCTCTTTTGACATTCACCTGTCTGTTTCTGATCCCTTGCCTTCTTTCCAATTTTGGAAAAATTTGCTCATGCTTCATGGAAAAGTGAAGCATTCTGCTTCCAAGAAGCTGTCATGTACAGTGAATAAATTGAAGAGAAAGATAATACTAATTTTTAAATTCAAATGTTAGCCAATGTTTATTTTTGAGGAACATAATGGAAAGTGGGTTTGTTTTTTTTTTTTTTCTTCTCTAAACAGAGAAATATATGAGTTGGAATGGACTCTTTTCCAACATGTAATGCAGAAAGTATGCTTTTGGGCACCTTAAGAGCTTCCTGCACACCTTTTTCTATTCCAGCTGCTTTTCAGCTGAGGATGGAACTATCTCTAATAATGTCTGGGTAGCACTTCTGTAGTAGACTTTTCATCCAGACTTAGTGCTTTCCTCTCTGTGCAGCATCCACCTTAATCACAGAATGCATCTGCCTTAGGTCAGAGTTCCAGTCATTAGCAGAGCATTCTCAGTGTTTGGTTTTTGTTCTGTGTGTGTCGTAACGAAACTCTGGTTTTAAAAAGGCAAAAAGAACGTAAATAAAATAGAAGTTTACAAGGAAAAAGCATTTAAAGAAGACATGAGCATAGGGAGGGAAAAAAAAATCAGTCTCTCCACTTGCAGAAATTAAGCAAAACTGCATCACATAGAGAAATATCCATGTAAATATTGAGATTGCTTATAATGATCTAAGATGATGAAAAATATAAAATCCTGTACCAAAGTTGTTAATCTTCAGTTTAGGTGTATATACACATAAGCATCTGTCCTCAAGGTACCTGTGTGTTTATCAAATGAGGAGAAATGCCCTCTAGGCTTCTGTTTCTCTCCCCTGGATGTAGAATTCAAGTTTTGACAATCCCCTCCTCCAAAACTCTTGCGCAGATTGTTTTACGTGTGTTAGATTCTCCTTCATTCAACTGATGAATAGATTCATCTGCTGAGGTTTACTTAGTGGAGGAAAATGAGCCAAGGAGCTGTATCCACTATGTGACAATGTGGGCTTGTTTATTCAGATGTCCAGTAAATCTCTAACTTGATAAAATGATTTTGGCAACCTCATGTTAGCCATTTCCATTGTTGCAAATGTAACTTCTGTGTGACTGTTCTGTATCTCCTGTTCCTCTTGTGAGAGGTGAAGTATTCTTTCAAATGCAGTTAAATATAAATATTTTAAATAATTCTAAATGTGGAGTTGCTAAAAAAACTTTAGCATAATCCCAGCACATGTTGGGTAATTGTCCTCGAATTGACTGCTGTTCTTTCTCTTTTTGGGCAGGTGCATTTCTGTGGGCTGTTAAGTCTCAAGCCATAATCTACTGTAATTTATTATGGGGTTGTAACTTTGTAACTAGAGCAGTCTGTACTGTCCTCTTCCCTCCCCTCCTTCCCCCCTCTTTTGACTTGCAATACATTTATATAAAAGGTGTGGGGTTTCTTTTTGGTTTGGGTAGCCTTCTACCACACTAGTAACTTAGTTTAGTAATTCTACTTGAACAGTATGGGCAGCATGTATTCTGTTTATTTCTTTCTTCTTCAATTTATTTTCATGCAGTCTTTAGTGGATGGTGCTTGAACCAAGAGGAGTGTAAAGTTTCTGAAAGAGCTTCCATTAAGACCGTACTCAAGTATCATAAGATAAAAGCAGGAGACATTCTTGTTGAATTTGTGACTGGTGCATGAAAGCCTCCCTTGAATTAGTATAATCTAGGCTTTTTAAAAAATTATTTTAATGAGAATACTGTGGGATAACATGTGCTTAGGATGATATACTTCAATTTGTACATTTTTCTACACTTTCAGGACTCCTCCTGTTCTTTCGAGGCTTTGTTAATTATCTTAAAGTCAGAAATATGTCTGAAAGCATGGCAGCTGCTCACAGAACAAGATTTTTTTTCTTGTACTGAAGGTAAGCCTTTTATAGCAATAAGATTATCTCTCCCAGGAAAACTGAGAAGAATAAATTACTTATGTTAAAAATAAATAATCAGACTTCCCTCAGAAAAGAGAAATCACATATGTCATGAATGAACATATGTCATGAGTGTTGTACTTATTCTGGATGGACTTGGAAATATATGAGGTCTCTTGAAGGCATGAATTTTGAAAGTAAATAATGCATCCTTGTTGCCTCCAGCCCTCCCTGGAACCAATGTTCAGTAACAGAAACTAAGAGGGACCTGTTCTTTTTCCTAAGCCAGAAACAGTATCTGCTGCCTGTCAGGATAATATCCTTTGTGTTGGAAAACTGGCATTAGCAGTCAACCTGTTGTCAGCAACTTAGGAAGTGCTAATCTGCCTGCATATTAAATCTGATTGACATGGGTTTGAACATGCAAACAATAGATGAGCATTGTCTCTCTTCAAATGATTGGATTAAGACACTCATGTACAAGTATGATTACTGTGTGTGCAACAACATGCTTTATATATCCTTCAGGTAACTGACTAATCAGTCTGGCACGCATCCACTTTTTTTGTTTGCTTATTTAATGCTTTTTTGTCCATTAGGTGGATCTATTGGACTTCACTATGTAACTTAACCCAGAGGTCTTCATTTGTCTTCAACTTTTTTTACTTAAACTGCATGGTGGGATGAACTTAAGCCTAGAAATAACTGCTGTAGCATTTTCATTACTCATTTTACTTAAAATACTTAAATACTGTATTTTACTTCGCTGAGAAGCTGTTTGCTATAGTGAGCAGGTTTTCTCCAAGATGGGTCACAAGATCAATATGAAGTAACTAGCAACACATTATTAATGCCTGAAAAAATAGATGCAGTACTTGCCTAGAAAAAAAATAATGGTTACTTTTATGCAAGAGAGGTGTACATTTGAAAACACCTCATGATTAATACCTATGCTATACTACAAAGTGTTTGATCATGGAGGAAATCTGTTAACACAACTGTAACATATTTGTTTTTAACATGTCCTTTGGTCAAAATGATGCCTTAGGTTAAATAACTAAGATGTATATTGCCTTCTAGTAACCAACCTGAAATGGTAACTACATGGCAGTGTTTAATTTTTGCAATAGCTGCATATTGCTCCTTTTCTTAATGATGTGGTAACCTATTGAGAATGCCAGTATTTGTAGAGATGAGACTGAAAATACCTGTTTGCTTTTAATACAATAAATTTCTAAAAAGACTATTTTAAAAAGAATTATTAGGACTGATGGGTATTTGAAAATTTTACCTTGAAAAGGATAATGACAGTGTAGGAGAATGTGATCTGGTATTTGCTTTTCTGCAGTTAAAATTCTGCTTTGGAAGCAAACACTTAATTCAGCATTAACTGAATTCAGTGCTTTGAATTTTTCCCTTACCTGTGAGCATCACTGAGGTGTATGGGCTGGTAAGGTCTGTGCAGTGTTTAGAGACCTGAACATGTTAGTACATTCCAATTTTTCCCAAGCATTTTGAGTGTTCAGATTAGTTGCTGTTACACTTGAACGCCTGTATTCTTGCGTGGACAGATAACTTCCTCTACAGGATCTGTTGCTTTTAATAAATAGCAAATGTTACCTCTACGTTTACAAAATATTCGCAGGTGTTCTTTTGAAACAAAAATAAAATAACAGTAATGTTTCTGCTTTTTTTCCCTCCCATCCTGACATGGGGAGAGGAAAAAGGCTGCTTCTTTGCTGCTGCTAGGATTAATGTCAGTTAGCAATGCTACTTCCAGTGAATCACTGTGGTGAACTGAAGTACAACTCTTTCTTTATCTCTAGACTGCATCGACCAGACATTCCTTTCCTCAGTGTGAAACTTCAGATGATCTGTAACCCTACGAGTTAATAGGATAGAAGACTACTAAACCAGAAGACAAATTAGTGGAGATAACGGCTTCAAAAATTAATGACAGGGTAGTTTATGCTCAAATACCAGTTCTGGTCATTCTAGGAAATAATTATAATCGCTGCCTTTTGTTTTAGCACATTTCTATGTGTGCTTATTAGAACGATAGTATTGAAGTAAGAACAAACCATCTATTAGTAGAGATTAGGTACAGTCAGACTCAGTTAATCTGTGCTTGTCATATCTGAAAGATTTAAGTGGTAATTTGTTTCACAGTGTGTATGTACCGCTGGCGCGCCGATCTGAATTTTGAGTGCAATAAAATGCATTAAATGATTCAGATGAACCAGTTCAGACAGGTTTGGTTTACTTTCTAAAATACAACTTAGAGTCATCCAATAACTGTGTACAACATCTTTAAGTTTACTAAACCCCAGAGTTCTTTGTTGTCACAAACTTACATTTGCCAATATTCTGTCAAATCCAAACCAGTGTACTGGTTTGCTTAAAACTGATACTCCACTTTGAGTCCCTTGTAAATAACTCTGCATACATGACTGTTGGAATTGCTTCTTAGGAAATATGTCAAAATATATTTTGTAACAGCATATTCTCTAGATTTTGTTTAATCTTAGAGCTATATAGATATTTTTTGTTAATTGGCTATTAAGGGTATAGTTGTTACTATTAGACGTAATTTTGGAGGTAAAGGCATTGAATTGTTTGTCTCATCCTAACTTTCTTTATATGAATTATTATTAACTGGTTTGGCCTTGAGCCTGATAGTCATTATTCATATGCATTATCCCATTAAAAGATAGGGTTTGTTCATGTTAGCAGGGATGGACAGTCTTACATCTTTAGTCCTTGGATCATGATAGGTGCACCTTTGTTTCTGAAACAAAGTATTGCATATGTAATCCTTGGGCTATAGCACTGGTTCTGTTTAAGAAGTCTTGAGTTCAATATAAATACAACTTCCACTGTGAGGGAGTCTCAGAAAAAAAAATAAATTCATATACCTATGTTAAAAAAGCTGTTTAGAGTAAAGGCTTTGCCATTTCCTACAAATAAACTAACTGAAATGTAATTTTGGAAATCATCTGTGAAAACTGTGAAATGATTTGGTTTTTAAGAAAAGATCATGCAATATCCACGAGAATAACCTTACTTTTAAAACTCTTCAAGCAGAAAAAGCGCATTGCACCTCTCCCAGCCTTCACTTAAGGTACACCATTGCTTTCTTATAAATATCATCTCTTTAAGGGGTACTGTCTGTTGTTCATGCATGTGTAGTTTCCTTTGAAAATCGTGAAAGTTATGCTTCTCCTTAAGCAGGAGAATACATCTCTCGGTCCTCTGTACAACTGGAATCTCAGTTGCACAAATACGGTGGTTGTGGCTGCACCTTTAAGGAAAAAAAAGGAAGAAAAACCAACAAATGCTTTCCTCCAGTTTTTCTTTTTATATTAGAATGCTGCCTTTTTATTACTAACATTAAAAACTGTGAGGCTTATGTTGTTTTAAGCTAGTGCCGTATTCAGTTTTGTATCTATAATGAATGTTTAAAATGTGCATATATAAACTGGTCACATTATGAATTTTCTTAATCTTTCAGAGATGCTGAAAGTGACTAAAACTTTAGGGGCACGTCCACTTCCCAGTTTTTTATGGAAATAAGAAAATTAAGTATTGTGTTCAATATCTGACTGGGATTTCCTTCTAAACTTAACTGTTTGTTTCTGTGTTTTCTTTTGCATTTATTGTCCACATGAAAAAGAAGCAGATAATAAAACATTGCTTTGTTTTGCTACTTGAGGCTTTTTGGCCTTTTTTTTTTTGTACTTCACACCAAATGATGCCAACTGCAATGTTTGGAACACTAGAATTATAGACAAATCACTTTGCAAAATGGGAACTAACCAATCCTCTCTACTCATCTTTTCATCTTGTGTTTCGTAGCAAATAGAAACCCTGTAAGGACATTTCGGTGAATGAGTTAATACAACTGCCAAACATGTCACAGTTACTCTTTTTCTAAGTTGACCAATATCAACTAGTACTTTTCCAGCTCTATCAATTTTCCCAAATTAAGTAACAGCTTTCTGACTGAATTATTTTGTTTGCTCCACTACATTTTACAGGAAGCTTCATACAGATACTTGGGTGGCTTTTTTTTGTTGTATTGTTGGCTTTTACTTTTTTTTTTTCCTAGGACTGGCTTGAAAAAAAGCATAATCTCACTTGGCTAAAAAGAATATGTGGGGTTAAAAATGTGCACATTATCTAATCTGTGTAGTTGATGCAGCAGTTTGCTAGCCTGAAATCTCTTCAGCAGGAGGAACGGAATTGGGACACTGTTTTCAAAGACTCTGCAATCTATTCCAGATGTGTCAAATGCTGCATATTTTCCTTGCTATTTCCTGTGAGCTTGGTTAGGAGCAGCTGGCTCTGTGGTTTAGAGACACCTGGCCAGCTTTGCTTTGTGTCTTGGGGGGATGGGAGGGGGAAGGGGAAGGGAAGCTTCCAGTATCAGTGAAGTTGACTGTAAACAGATTTTGTATTAGTGCAAATAAGGCTTTGAAATTTGGAGCAGAAACAGCAGAGAGAGGTTAGGTGGGGAGAGAAAATTGCCATTTTATTCAACAACTGGTATGAGTGTAATTTCTTTAGTTCATCTACTTTCATCGATGTGGAAATCATAGGGAAATTGACATGTTGAATATGATTCATATAGCCTGTGACTCTATTAATGCATTTCAGAATCACAAAATGTTAGGGGCTGGAAGGGACCTCAAGAGATATCTAGTCCAAGCCCCCTGCCAGAGCAGGATCACCTATACCAGGCCACACAGGGACTCATCCAGCTGGGTCTTGAATATCTCCAGAGAGGAAGACTCCACAACCGCCCTCGGCAGCCTGTTCCAGTGTCATGTCACCCTCACAGTGAAATAATTCTTCCTTCTGTTTCCATGGAACTTCCTATGCCTTAGCTTCCACCCATTGGCCCTTGTCCTGTCATTGGGCACTGCTGAGAAGAGCCTGGCTCCATCCTCTAGGCACTCACCCTTCAGATATTTGTAAACATTAATGAGGTCACCTCTAAGACTCCTCCAAGCTGAAGAGCCCCAGCTCCCTCAGTCTATCCACATAAGGAAGATGTTTCACTCCCTTAATCATTTTCGTGGCTCTGTGCTGGACTCTTTCAAGCAGCTCCCTGTCCTTCTTGAAGTGAGTGGCCCAGAACTGGACACAATATTCCAAATGTGGCCTCACCAGGGCAGAGTAGAGAGGGAGGAGAACCTCCCTCCACCTACTGACCACACCCCTTCTAATACAACCCAGCATACCATTGGTGGCCTTGGCCACAAGAGCACATTTCTGGCTCATGGTCAACCTTCCATCCACTAGGACCCCCAGGTCCTTTTCCCTTTCACTGCTCTCCAGCAGGTCAGTCCCCAACCTGTACTGATAACTGGGATTGTTCTTTCCCAGGTGCAAGACTCTACCCTTGCTCTTGTTGAATTTCATTAAATTTCTCCCTGCCCAGGTCTCCAGCCTTCCCAAGTCCCACTGAATGGCAGCACAACCCTCTGGTGTGTCAGGCACTCCAGATGATCCATCACTCATGCTTCCAGTCCTCTTACAGAGTAGAGGTTGTCTCCACTTTGTTTCTGGGTTTATCCCCTGTGTAATACAAGTAGTTGTTCATTGTTTCTTAATTACATGTGGCTGCACAGGTGCCCACCCCTCTTCATTTTCCAAGTTGGTGTGCTCCTCTGACTTCCAAATACCCAGTTTCAGACAAAACAGACTGCAGCTGTTATAAATTGTTAATAAAATAACTATAAAGCACACTTTGCTTGCGTGTGTCCTGAGTTATGAAAGCTGATACGATATGTTGGACTTGGCAGGTTACGTATGGCTTGGCTTGGGTCTCTTCCTGATCCTTCTCGTCATAAGGATGATGAGTGCTGCTGCACAGTCTCTTGATACAGCACAGGCTCAAGCTGAGATTGCTGAGTATTAAGCAGAGATTCACTCTGAAGGGAGAAAGAGAAACAAGGGAAGGGAGGGTGCTTGGACCTTCGACTCTGGGTGTACAACAGCCGACGTAGCAGGTGTTTTTGTCAAGATGATGGGAGCACATCTAAGTGCAGTCTTCACTGCAGTCCTTCCCAGCTGACCAGTCACTTTGTGTACCTATGCAATCTCTGGAAAGGGCCCTTATGTTTTCTTTTCTTCCTGGAGACAACTGGAGCAGTAAATTCTCCTCCATTCAGATAGGGAGAAGGAGGTTCCAGTTGGCTGGAGGCATTTGGCCAGCAGTCGTTAGCCTAGCTGGCCCCATGGGAAATGCCTCTGGCTGTTTCCCTGCCTTGCCAGCAGGAATGCAATCTGCATCCCTGTCTTCGATTATGCAATCTGCATGGCATATGCAACCACCTCAACTCTTGCAACACCAAGGTTTACATTAATGAAGAAATCAGTGTTGTCAGCTTTGTATTTTGTCACAAATCTCACACTGCTGGACATCTTACCATTTCACTTAATGTGGTAGCTACACAAGATTAAGTCTAGGGTGGAGAACAAGGTATGTTCCTTCCCAGCATGTCTTTTCTAAATCTTTTTGATGGATGTGATGCATTCATGAAGTGTTGTTCCTGGTCTTGTGTGGACCTGTCTGTGACTATCTAGTAGAAAGGGGTCACTAAGGTTTGTTACTGATTATTTAGCTATTGGCATTTTACCCATAAAATTTGCACTTTTCTAGTAAGCAGCAGTGTGTCTTAAAATGTTCTCTCTCCAGTAACAGCAACAGCTGTAGCAGAAGCATAGCCACAGACATTACTACTGGTGTCTAATATGTCTTTAAATGAAGGAAATATTTGAAGTGCTGTGTTAGTTTTTTTTGTAGTGAAGTGAGGTTTTTGTTTGCTGCTAACTTTGATTTTAAAATTTCATTTCTATGGTGGTTTTCTTCCATTGGAGGATGCAGGTTGCTGAAGGGTGAATGTTGCAGTTCTCCTAGGCTGAATCATTTCATTTGGCTGCTCTTAGAGGGTCGTTCTTCATTGAACTGTGTGAACATGCAGATTGCTTCAGGATGTTTCAAAAGCAATGACTTAGTAAGAATTTAAGAATCAAACTGACCAAGAAGGCATACTCAAGATATAAAGGATAAAAAGGAATTGTGCAAAAGTAAACTTAGTTCTCTAAGCCTTGCATTAACAAATCAGTGTTAATAAAATCTTAGCAGACAAAAGCGTCCCTCAAATTGTGCCCTTACAATGGGATTTGTGTTTAGAGTCCATCCCACAGTTAGCATATATAGAATCCCTAATGTAATAATTTACTACAAAGAAAATTCATGATGTTAAATCAAGGAAGGTACATGTCCCTTGATATTAAATCACTTATAATGTGCACTTGCTGTTTTCTGAGAAATGTCCTCAGTGAGGTGTTGGGGTTTTCTTTTCAACTCCGTGGTTAGAATTTTCAGTGGAACATTGTGAAGTGAATCATAGAATCATAGAATTGTTAGGGTTGGAAAGGACCTCAAGTATTATCCAGTTCCAGCCCCCCTGTCATGGGCAGGGACACCTCACACTGGATGACATTGCTCAGAGCCACATCCAGCCTGGCTTTAAAAACCTCCAGGGATGAGGCTTCCACCACCTCCCTGGCCAACCTATGCCAGTCTCTCACCACCCTCATGGTGAAGAACTTCTAACATCCAATCTGAATCTACCCATTTCTAGTTTTGCTCCCTTCCCCCTAGTCTTATCATTACCTGACACCCTAAAATGTCCCTCCCCAGCTTTCTTGGAGGCTCCCTTAAGATACTGGAAGGCCACAATAAGGTCTCCTTAGAGCCTTCTCCAGACTGAACAGCCCCAACTCTCTCAGTCTGTCCTCATAGGAGAGGTGCTCCAGCCCTCTGATCATCCTCGTGGTTCTTCTCTGGACACATTCCAGCATGTCTAGATCTTTCCTGTAATACGGGCTCCAGAACTGAACACAGTACTCCAGGTGGGGTCTCACCAGAGCAGAGTAGAGAGGGAGAATCACCTCCCTTAACCTGCTGGCTGTGCTTCTCTTGATGCAGCCCAGGATGTGATTGACTTTCTGGGCTGCAAGTGCACACTGCTGGTTCATGTTGAGCTTTTCATCCACCAGTATCAGTGTTACCAAGAATGCAGTTCTTAAGATTGTGCGTGTGCAAGTGTGTGTGTGTGTGTGTGTGTGTTAAATGATCAGATGGCTGGAGCACCTCTCCTATACAGAAAGGCTGAAAGATTTGGGCTTGTTCAGCCTGAAGAAGAGCAGACTCTGGGAAGATCTTCCTGTGGCCTTTTAATATTTACGAGAGGCTATGGGAATGATTGCGACAATATTTCTTGCAGGGCTTGTTGATACAGGACAAGTGTAGGTGTAGACTAGATGTAGGAAAGACACTTTTTATGATTAAGGTGATGAAACACTGGCACAGGTTGCCTGGAGAGGTGGTAGAAGAAACATTCAAGGTCAGGTTGGGCAGGGCTCTGAGCAACCTGAGGTAGTTGAAGGTGTCTCTGCTCAGTTCACTGCAGGGAGGTCAGACTTGATGACCTGCAAAGGTCCCTTCAACCCAAGATACTCTATGAGTCTATGAATTTAGTCATTCCTATGTGTGCTACCAGTATATGTTATCACAAAGCATTTTTTGTTTTTATTTCCTTGTGGCTTTTGTAAAGCCTTTCTCATGATATTTGGGCTATATAAGTACTGCACATAGAATGTGCTCTCCGTGGTCCATGCCTTTAAAATGATCTGCTATATTTTATGTGCATAAAGTATACATTTCTCTTATGAGGCCAAGAGAAGAGATGGTATGTGTTTTAAAGAATGAAAAAATAAATCAAGTGGTGTTTATTTTCAGTTTGCTTTGAAAGCTTCAGCAGACCATTTGTTACTTCTGCACCACCCTAAACTGTAAATTGAAGTGATTTTTGCATCTTTATTTCCTTGGGATTTTTTGATTCTGGATTTGGAGGCCTGTGTTAATGCTTGTGCAGTGCTTAGCACAGTCCCTCTCCCCATCTCTTTAGAGCTTCTAATTAGAGAGCATCTGTGTTACAAAAGTGTTTAAACAGCTAGTGTATGTGATTTAATCCAGATTTGGGGCTTGTGAAGTGAAAAAAATGCCATCCAGTAGTATTTGTGCTCCTAATTAGTACAGAATTGTTTTGCTTTTCAAATGAGAAATACCATACAGTTAACTCTCAACTATCCAGAGACAGCTTGTCTGTGTGATGAATCAGTGAATGCCAGGGGGTGACACCTGCACTGGTCTTGTTTGGCTTCCAGCTCTCACTCTTCAGTTTAGTCATAGCAGCTGTAAGTGCTGTGGGCCCCAAGTTAGGTTTGAGTTTGGAAAAGTTAGCACAGCCAGCTGATATCCCAAATCCTGAGCTAGTAAGTCCTTTGCAACCAAGATACTTGCATGTCTTTGCTTTCTGAGGCTGCCTCTAGTATCTGGACTACTGGGATGCAGAAATTTTAATATGGAGACAGCCTGGGTTTGATAGGGCAGGTTGTAACTCAGGGGAAGCAAATTTGGTCAGATTGAAGTATATGCCTTTTGGGCCAATCTGATTGTCACCATCACTCTCTTCAGCACAATTTGTGCATCCATTTTAGCTATCTTTTTTCATGACAGTGAGAAATTAGTATCAGGCTTTTGTACATAACATTTAAGTTCCTTTATAAACCCAGTTTTGGGTGTATTGTTTGGATGTACAATAGTTTGAAGCTGAGTTCCTGCTCTTGGTGTTATGTCTGTGTTTACCATAAATATGAAATTCCCTCCCTGAGAGTCCCATCCCCCACCTCAAAGCTGTAGCTAGGTTAAAGAATTGAATAGCCTCTTGCCTGCTTTACTTTGGACCAATAGTTTCTGCACTCGCTGCAGAATGGGTTATTTGGGTTGGAGAGGACCACAGGAGGTAATGTAGTTGAAATTCCTGTTTAAAGCAGGGCCAGTGCTGAATGTGGTCCACATTGCTTCAGACTTTGTTAGCTGAGTCTTGAAAACCTGAGCACAGTTATTCCCCACTCTTCCTGGGCTGCCTGTCACAGTATTTCATTATCCTTGTTTGATTTCACTGACCAAGTTTTGATGCGGGATGTGGTCAATGGCTCCTTCCACAGGCCCCTCGAGCTCTGGGCTCTGTCTTGACAGACAAATTCCAGCATGAGGAAGGATGCAACTCTGCTCTGGGTTACTGAGCAGCCCTACAAATTGCTGAGCTGTCATGTGACAAAGGGGAAGAAAGCATTTGGAGAGAAAGACTGTTCCATCTCCAAGGAACTCTCTATATTTCCAACACTGAAAAGTGATGATGGGTCTTCCATTATCTCCTGCCAGCTTGTTTAAGCATTTGTCTCAATGCTTAGAGCATTGGATGCTGTAAAGTCTCTTAATCTTTCCTAAAATTGTATCTTTCACAAGGCCTTTTCCTCTGTATGTGGCACCTGGGTATTCTCCTGGGATTTCCATTTTGGGCTAATTGTAGGTGTAAGTATCTGGATCCAGATACTTAAATTGTGAATTCTGGCTGCATCCACGATGGCAGTAGGACTCATGCCATCTAATTTCATTTGCCTGAAAGTTTAGTCATCTAGCCTAAGCTATTCACCAAGGGTTACCCTGTAGTCAGGTCAAGCAATGCACATGCAAATGATGCTTCTTTTTCCACCCAGAGCTGTATGTCCAAAATGGAATCAACTGAATCAGCGTTGAAAAGTATCTGGACTGCAAACTGTACCTTTCAATACCTCTTTTAGAATGTGCCCTGCAGATTCTTAGGAAAACAATAGCTTTTGGTCACATTGAAATTTGCTGAAGAGTTCCTTGTTTATAGGAAAATTGCTTTTCTTTCTTTGAAATTCAGTTGAGCAATTTGCCTCAGCTTCCAGTGTGCCTGCCCTTCGGAGACATCTGTCCTGTGACTGAGGATACCATACTTCCAGAATACTTCCAGAATTGCCAGTGCCTTGGGTTCCCTCAGGATCCTGCCTCACATTTGGCAATAGACTTCAGTCTGTGGTGTTTCAAATGGAATGGTTTGGGCTTTGTGAAATCCTATTTTCCTACAGACTTTGCTTCACAAGCAAATAAGGATCAGCTGTTCTCTCCCTTCTGATCTGAGATCTGGAGCAAGAATCACAGAATGGAAGCGACTGGAAGTGACCTTTGGAGATCATCTAGTCCAACCATCATGCTAAAGCAGGTGGCATATGTCTGTTTTGGGGGGGTGTGTGTGTGTTTTGTGGTTGGGGTTTGGTTTGGTTATTGTGGGGTTTGTTTGGGTTTTTTTGGGTGGGTTTCTGTTTGTTTGAGCTATGGGACTCCTTTCTCAAGTATTTTGTATCTTTTGTCATCAAGTGGCTAAGTTCTTCATGAAGACCACAGAAAGCAACTTCCACAGCCAGGCTCCTTTTTCATATGGCATGCATGTGCCATATGTTTTAATGATGAAGCTGGTAAGCTGTGTTAAAAATGCTGTGCAGTGGCCTGCTAGTCCCAGCTTGTTTACCTAGTTTATGAGCAGTATGTGTAGTATGTGTATTTTGGGGTCAACTGCTGCTTCAAGGATTTTGAGATTTTGAGATTCCTAGAGGTCACCCATGTGCTCTGAGACCTACAGCCCTATTTGAGTCTTGAATCACCCACCTGCAAAAAGCAAGAACTCTATTAATTCTGAGCCTTACTTAGCAACTTGGTATGATGAACAACAAACCTGCTGCAGGACTGCTGCTCAGGAACTGAACAATGCTTTCTAGATAGCACTTAAGGACTCACTGTTGTGAATTAAACCAGTTTTGAGACACAGCCTGGGACTCCTAGTACACTGCTAAATAGCAGCGGAAATGGATCCTTGGCCAGTGATGCTGAGTGTCTTGCACCTCTACTACTCTGATGCAGCAGACCTGCAACAGGCTGGCTGCATTCACAATGCATATATGTGGCCTTGGCTGTTGTTAAATCCTAAAATAGAGTATTATTTTACAGTTTAGTTCAAAGTACCTGAAATGTAGCCTACATTGCAGCTTTTCAGGCTTCATGAAGCAGATGGTCTGCAGTATTCTGGACTGCTCAATGGTTCCTGGGCTGCTGAGGCAGCATTTAGAAGACTGAGTAGCAGAAGAAAGAGAATCAGACATGGTGCAGTTTTAGTTATGATGCCTTTGGGGAGCCTCCTCTGAAATAATTTGCCAGAACTACATCCAAGTTCAGTCATGTGGAGAGAGCTTAGCTAGAGCAGTCCAAAACTGACAGAGGATGTCCTAACAGCTAAGCAGTACAGAAGATCAAGGTTCCAGTGATTGTGTTCAATCCCTGACTCCTTCATTGAGCAATGGAGGCATAACCTTAAAACCTCTTTTCATGATGCCACAAATTTGCTTAGATACAAGCTCAATCAGATAAAAACCTGGATGAAGCCTCTATAGCAGGAGAAGGGAAGTCATTGTACCCCTGTGCTCTGCACTGGTTAGGCCACACCTTGAGTACTGTGTCCAGTTCTGGGCCCCTCAGTTCAAGAAGGACATTGAGACACTTGAACGTGTCCAGAGAAGGGCAAGGAGGCTGGGGAGAGGCCTTGAGCACAAGCCCTATGAGGAGAGGCTGAGGGAGCTGGGATTGTTTAGCCTGGAGAAGAGGAGGTTCAGAGGAGACCTCATTGCTGTCTACAACTACCTGAAGGGAGGTTGTAGCCAGGAGGGAGTTGGTCTCTTCTCTCAAGCAACCAGCACCAGAACAAGAGGACACAGCCTTAAGCTGCACCAGGGGAAGTTTAGGCTTGAGGTGAGGAGAAAGTTCTTCACTGAGCGAGTCGTTTGCCATTGGAATGGGCTGCCCAGGGAGGTGGTGGAGTCACCCTCCCTGGAGGGGTTCAAGAGGGGATTGGATGTGGCACTTGGTGCCATGGTCTAGTCATGAGGTCTGTGGTGACGGGTTGGACTTGATCTTTGAGGTCTCTTCCAACCTTGGTGGTACTGTGATACTGTTAAGAAGCTGTAAAAATGCCCTCTCAGCTCTAGGAAATTGTAGGTTTCTTAGGAACCTGATTGAGTTACTTGAAACTAATCAGGATTTTCCTGTGAATTGAAACATTAAGGCTGAAAATTTTAGTCTGTTAGATGAAAAGTGAAGTGATCCGAAACATAGTGCAATAAGATGAAGAGCTCAAGGAGCATTTAATTGTGGCCTCTGGGGAGCTGGATGGTCTACCACCACTTGCAACTTCAAACCACTGCAAAGTTAAAAAGTCTGTGTGACTTCCAGGCAGGTAGTAGGAGGTGTACATGAATATTTCATTTTCATCCCACGTGATGTAGGAATGCTCTCTGCTCCTGACTCTGCTCCACATCCCATCTTCTGGCAGGCTGGTTTCCGTACAAAGGAAGGGAGTTGCAGCGAGCTCTGAAAATATCCCCAAGTCAGAACAACTATGAAAGGAAGGTGTGTTACCGAATACATTCACCCTGCCCAGCCAGAGAGACCATCTTTGGGATGGTTTCACAAGCCTTAGAGCCTTAAATCCTGCCAACTAGAATATAATTTTCGCTTTGCATTTCTAAGTGGTCCTCTTGCTTTCAAAGAGAGTGGGACTTAAGAAGAGAGGCCTCTTTTTTTGTAAGATTGGCTTATAGTCTGGGTTTTGAAAAAAACCCTCATTATTTTGCTTAAAGAGAAAAGACAGCATGTGTAAATTGTACAGTATTGTTGCCAAAATGTCCTCCTTTGCATTTCTGTGGAGAGGTACAGAAAGGGTCACAGAGCTGTTGATGCAAGGATGAATGATAACTGGTTGCTTTGTGAGGGGCTGGATGAGTATCTGGAAGATAATGCTTCACCTGGGATTCCCTTTCAGGCTTATGTGTTGTGCCCACCCAAAAGTCTCAGTAAAACTTTATTATTATTTTTTCCCCTTTACCATTGTTCTTCTGAGAGGAGGCTTCCTGAATTCAGCTGTATAAACCTACTTATAAGACTCCTGTCAGCATTGTGAAATAGCACAAGTGACAAAGATCTTCTCATGCTCTCTGCACCCTGGCCACCTTCTCCTCCCCTTTCCCTCTCAAGGAATCCAAATGAGGCAGAGAGAGCCTGACCTGAACTCACCACCCATGAAGTACCATGGCTGGACACAGCCTTTCTGCACCTTGCTGTGTCAACATCAAAAAACACAGGGACTTTGTGGTGAAATTGGTGGTGTGCACCATCTACCCAAACCAGTGAAAGACTTCTCAAGCCTAAAGCAAACAGCCCTTGCTAAATGCTGAGGCCCACACTATTGTTTACACAGTGATAAAATACTGTCTGCAGTATACAGCATCCTTTCTGTATCATTCTTGAGGTTATCTCTAACCCCATGGAAGAAAAGAGGGTCATCAAGAGTAGCCAACATGGATTTACCAAGGGAAGATCCTACCTGACTAATTTGATAGTCTTCTATGAAATTAGGACCAAATGGGTAGGTGAGGGAAGAGCAGTGGATGTCATATATCTTGACTTCAGTAAGGCTTTTGATACTGTCTCCCATAATATCCTCGTAGAAAAGCTCAGGAAATGTGGCATAGGTGGCTGATCAGTGAGATGGATTGAAAACTGTTTTGACAACAGAGTTCAGAGGGTTGTCAACAGTGGCACAGAGTCAACTTGGAGTCCTGTGGCTAGTGGTGTTCCCCAGGGATCAGTATTTGGTCCAGCTTTATTCAGTATATTAGCAACCTCGATGAGGGGATTGAGAGTACTCTCAGCAAGTTCGCTGATGTTACAAAACTGGGGGGAGGGAGAGGTGTGACCACCCCATCAGGCTGTGCAGCCATCCAACTGGACAGGCTGGAGAGCTGAGTGCAGGCAAACCCAATGAATTTCAATAAGGACAAGTACAGGGTCCTGCATCTGGGGAGGAATAACAAGAGGCACCAATATGGGTTAGTGGCTGCCCTGCTGGAAAGCAGCTCCACGAAGAAAGACCTTGGAGTGCTGGTAGACAGCAAGTTCTCCACGGGACAGCAATGTGCCCTTGTGGCCAGGAGAACCAATGGTATCCTGGGGTGCATCAAGCAAAGTGTGTCCAGCAGGTCTAGGGAAGTTCTTCTCCCTCTCTACTCTGCCCTGATGAGACCACACTTGGAGTATTATGTCCAGGCTCCCCAATTCAAGAGAGACAGGGATCTGCTCCAGAGTTCAATGGAGAGCCATGAAGATGATTAAGGGACTTGAGTGCCCCCTGTGAAGAAAGGCCGAGATCCCTTTGGGCTGTTTAGTCTTGAGAAGACTGAGCATGGATCTCATCAATGTGTATAAATATCTGAGGCATGGGTGTCAAGTGGAGGGGGCCAAACTCTTTTCAGTGGTGCACAGTAATAAGACAAGGAACGATGGGTGCAAACACGACCATAGAAGATTTCATCTCAACATGAAGAGAAACTTCTTTACAGTGAGGGTGATAGAGCACTGGAAGAAGTTGCCCAGGAAGGTTGTGGAGTCTCCTTCTCTGGAGACTTCCAAAACCTACCTGGATGCACTCCTGCACAGACTACCCTAAGTGATCCTGCTTCAATAGGGGAGTTAGACCCAATGATCTCTTGAGGTCCCTTTCAACCTCTAACATTCTGTGATTCTGTGATTCTTTCACTGATTTTGAAAGGTGTAGTGTATCTGAGCCCCATAAAGCAATGGATTCAAATCTGGGATGCTGTGCTGTAAAAGAAGAGATGCCAGTATCTGCCTGGATGGTGCATAGCAGCACTCACTTCTGCTTTCTCCCTTCTCCACCTGGCACACCGAGGTTTGGGGCCTTTCTCAATACACAGGAATCTCTGAATTAATTTATCCATACAAAGAATAGAATTAACCAGGTTGGAAAAGACCTCCGAGATCATTGAAGAAAAAGACATAAAAAACTATAAAAGGAAAAGACACCTTCTTGAAATAATATTTATTGGATGTTAATATTCTTTAGGTGTAATGTATTCATAAAAAAGGCAATAAGAACTAGAATTGGGGATGAAAGCCCCAAACCTGGATTAAAAAAAAAAAATTAACTGTGATTGAAAAAGATAAAGATTTAACAGTATTATTTGAAACCCAAATGCCTTTTTACTATGCAGGACAATATAGCCCAACATGAGCCAGCAGTGTGCACTTGCAGCCCAGAAAGCAAATCACATCCTGGGCTGCATCAATAGAACCATAGCCAGCAGGTCAAGGGAGGTGATTCTCCCCCTCTACTCCACTCTGGTGAGACCCCACCTGGAGTACTGTGTCCAGTTCTGGAGTCCCTATTACAGGAAGGATCTGGACATGCTGCAACATGTCCAGAGAAGGGCCACGAGGATGATCAGAGGGCTGGAGCACCTATCCTAGAAGGACAGACTGAGAGAGTTGGGGCTGTTCAGTTTGGAGAAGAGAAGGCTCTAAGGAGACCTTATTCTGGCCTTCCAGTATCTTAAGGGAGCCTCCAAGAAAGCTGGGGAGGGACTTTTTAGGGTGTCAGGAAGTGATAGGACTAGGGGGAATGGAAAAAAACTAGAAATGGTTAGATTCAGATTGGATGTTAGGAAGAAGTTCTTCACCATGATGGTGGTGAGAGACTGGCATAGGTTGCCCAGGGAGGTGGTGGAAGCCTCATCCCTGGAGGTTTTTAAAGCCAGGCTGGATGTCATCCAGTGTGAGGTGTCCCTGCCCATGGCAGTGGGGTTGGAACTGGATGATCCTAACAGTTCCATGATTCTATGGGAAAAAGAGGTTTGCAATTAATAATCCAGTTCTGCATATAATATTCCAGTAAATACTAAAACCCAGAATTATTACTCAAGATTACACAGTCAGGTTGTTTTTTATGAAAATATTGTTGAGTTATCTTCTATGGACAACTCTGGTCAGAATATGTCCCACAGACAGATTACTTTTTAAAGAAAACAGTACTGATGGTAGCTTAATGCTCCATCCCTGACAGTCTTGAAAGATGAAATGTCTATGTTACTTATGTTGTAAAAAGACAGGATACATAGAGAGGAGAATAAACAAGCATCGATTAACTCCCAGTTTTACTGAAGACAGATGTAGGTTTCACATCTCAGACTTTATCCCCTTTAAACATTCACATACAAGCACCTTGGAGACCAGTTACATGTGCTGATTGAAAGCGCCTTTCATGGCTTTGGTACCTAAAAATGTGTAATTTTTCCCTATATGCAGGGTGAAGGACAAAAACATTCACTTTTGTCTTGAAGTTGTAAGTGAAAGAAAAATACCCATTTGAAATCTGCAGAGTTACTCCCTGTTCCAATTGTTTTCTATGAAGCTGCCCTGTAGGCCCATTTTCAAACCTGTAAAGCACTGTCACTACAATTTGCTTCCTCATATTACACCTGCTGTTCCTCTACAGTAACAAATAAAAGGTGCAAGAGTAACAGCCATTTGAACGGGCGGCCAAATTTTGGTTACAACAAAGTTCAAGGTTTGAGTAAATACCTTCATCCTGAATCTTGTATTCAAACATTGGTTAATTCTGTGTGTTGGAAAGAGCCTCACAGTTTTTGTGTACATCTCAAAACCGCTGCATAGTTTGGCATGGGAAGGGAATAGCAGCAAACTGGCAGGTCAGGAGCGAGGTCAGCTGGCAAAATGGTGAGGAAACTTGCACAATACCTGCCTGTCGTCACTTTGGCTCTAGCTGATGCTAATGTCCCTTGTCGCCAGGAGCTCTGAAGCAACCCACAAATCAAACAACGTGAAAGAAACACCCGGTGCATTGTAGACACTGCAAACATTGTATGACATTGTAAACATGAATCAGTTTTATTAAAGGAATGTGTGTTTTCAATGGAAATGGCAATCCAGATTTGGGGGGGAAAAGATTGATGGGACATGAGGTGTTGGTTTTTTTGGGGCGGTGAGGGCCAGAGGAGTCTCTTCTGCAGAGTGAGATTCATTCCTCTGCAAGTCCCCACCAGGTGTTTTGGTGAAGTCCTGTGGAGGAATTTGCAGTAATAAAAAATGGAGATACAGCGAACAAACCAGGAGTCAAAGATAGATTTATGTCCTTGGCAGCTCAGGCCAATCTCCATATGTTGTTAACATTAGATGGTGGGAGAAATTAACTGTGTCATATGCTGTTGCACAGCCTGTATTTTGAGCTTCTCTTGTTTAAAAACAACTTAAAATAAATGGAAAAGATAAAATGAGCATTTTCCTCAAGTGAGAACAGATGGTGAAGTTTACAAGCTCTGGAAGACAGACTTCTCCATGGCCAAGAGGAGGTGGGATGGAGAGATCTCCTCAAGGCACCATGTCACCTCTTTCTGCATCAGGAATGTTTAAGTCCTCCAACAACATGTTTTTTTTGTTGCAATAATTTACCTTACATAGCCAACCACCCTCCCTTTGCCTTATTGTTTAGAAGCTGAAAATACTACAGGCATGTCTGTCCTTGACAGACACAGCCATTACTCCTGATGACACTTGGTTCATTAAGCTTCATTTTTCAGTTCCTTCTTTGGCAAGACTTGGGGCCAATAATGTCGTACTGTCAAGTATCTTAGTCTTCTTCCTTCCTTATATATCAGGAAATGTGGGAGTCTATTATTGATTTTTGTGGTATCTAAGTTGTTCCCAGGCAGTCTCTGCCCAGCCGGCACCTCTAGCTCTTCCTGTGCTGTGGTGCCAACAAACCAAGAAGCTGTACCAGACGCCGGCAGGACATGGATGCACCCTGTCCCTGGCATCTAGAGCCTCCAAATAAATCAGGGAGGATGCTTTTAAAACAATTAGCTCAGGAACTCTGCAGATCAGCACTATGTTTATTTAATTTATCAAAGATGTGGATTAACTTATGTTCCTTAAAAGCCATACTTGCAATTACTGCCTTTTAAGATGTGAGCCTTTTTAGGGCTTTGAAACAAACCCCACTTGCCATTTTGCACAGAAAGTAGAGCACCTGCCTGGGGAGGCTTTGGTTTTAAGGCAGGGGCCTTTTTAATTCACATTCATTTTAACCATGACAATTATGCCTGCAAAAAAAGCATCCCCAAGTTACAAGTTGTTGAGGGGCTATTCTCACAATCCTTGATGATGACTTTTTCTTCCCCAATAAAATCTTACTGGATCACTGAAATAGCAATATCATTGATGAATTATTCACTGGTTTGCTTTACCTCCCAGTAGAGTGTCCTAACTGATAGGCCTTAAAGTCATTTCCCTCTCTCTTTGTTCAATGTATATTTAAGTAATTACTTCATACAAAGGAGTGGAACAGCTCCAGGAGGAGAGCTTGGCAGAGCAGGGCTGCTTTGTCAGGGCAGGCACAATCCACTCTGGAGAGATGGCTGCAGAGGATTTCACATCTCAATAGGGAAAGAGAGAGGCTGAACCTGTATCTCCCAAATCCTGCACACTGGCTGTTGTTGAAACATTTTGTTTACCCTGAAATAGATTAATTTGACTTGGTTTAATGTCAATGAAGACACCTTTCTTTAAGCCCCATTTTTAATTTTTCATTGGTTTACGCCCAAGGCTTAAGTAAAATAAAACAAAAAAGCAACAACCAAGGAATGTATTGACACATCTGTAGTTAGCTGGGCCTTGCAGAGAAAAGACAGAGAGGGAAATGCAGCTGCAGGTTGATCCCTGCAGGGCAAGGAGATAGCTTTTCATTTTCCATCTGCTCCAAGATGATGAATTTCATTGCATCTGGAAAATAGTCGTGGCTAGGGGATCACAGTTCAGCTGTGAACTTCTATGTGGTTCATATTGGTGTGGAGGCTGGGGCTTTGCTTTGGTTTGTAATCACTGTTGCATTACTTTAGACTCAGTAAACATTTTGAAAGCTGACTGCAGCTCCAACTGCTAAAAACTATTTTGCAGTGTAATCTGAGATTCAAAGCATGTTTTGCAGAAAAGTTGAACTGTTGCTCACGAAATCTGCAGGAGAGGCTGCCATTGCTCATGGCTATATTTCTAATGGCTGACAAACCTGGTAGCAACCACTTTGTAGCCTCTGAAAATAAGAACGATTGAGATACTAGGCCAGCCAAACATCATGGTATGACTGCAAATAAACTACAATGTCTGGATGAACATAGGCTGGATTATCTCTCTAATCAAGATTTGTAAGGTGTATTTAACAGTACAGAATCTGAAAATCTCCGAAACAAGTCATCAAATAATTCAACAATTGGCCAGGAAGTTAACTGTTTACATTAAACTAGCCTTCTTTCAAGACTCTGGGTGTGGATGAAGCATAATATTTATTTAAAGATGGAGATAAAAATTTACCATGCACATGTAATCTTGTATGTACATCTCTGATGTAAATACCTTCTTATCCTTAATGTCTCTGGCTGCTGTAACTATGTATTACCCTATTTATACAACCAGGAAGATATGAATTAAAAAGGAAATCCTGTACATCTTTTATATTGGAACAAACAAAAGCACCCAATGCAGGGAATCAAAGACATTGTTTTCATATGGATTTTGTGGGTTTTAGCAAACAAAATAGCTTCTAAGCACACGCATTTTCCTCCCACCACACACTTTCTGATAGTTACTATATAGGTCATGTCTAGAGAAGATCAATCAGCTTTTTCTCCCTGCTGTCTTTGTGCTAACAGTATAGTAGAGAGCTGTGGATTTGATGCTCTCTTCTCTGCTTGGTTTGACAGCAGGCAGGGGCTCCATGCTGCAGCAGCCCTGGGAGCAGTTTAATGGCAAAGTGATTGATGCCATAAGGAGATGCTCAGCAGGCCAGTCCCAACACGGTGTACATCTCCCTTACCAAGGATTTTCAAATTGTTGACTGGGAAAACCCTACTTGCCAGAACAAGATCTTCTTACACACAGTGAGAACAATCTCCTATTGTCTCCGGGGATAAAATAGTGCCAATAAAAGATAAAAACCCCATACCAACATGGTGATACATAACTATGTTAACTGCTTCACCACTATATTTAACTATGAAGTGAAAGCCTCTGAGAGAGGTGGGTTTTCTGTTTGGTCTCACACATACAAATAAATGGAACATAGCAATTACATTGAAAAAACCCTCAAACACTAGATGCACAACTCTACAGCTATGCCACTATGAATATTACCTTTTTCGGGGGGGGGGGTTGTTTCTTCGTATGCTCTGTCTGTATGGTAGGGCAGGAGTGAAGGTTGAAGCAGCTCCCACTGCCTTCCCAGCTTTGTGGGGCTGCTGTTACAAGTGAAGCATTCATATTTGAATTCTCTGAAGATGTAAAGAAAATGTGCTGATGTACTTCATTTTTTCATGGGAAGGGCCACTCTTGAGCCTCCTCTCACAATGGTTCCTCCCCTCCTACAGAAATAGAGGCTGCCACAGTTTCCCCTCACTGAGGCAGTCCACCTCTGTATGAGGAACAGCTGCTTGAAGATACCTTCTTATGGCCTGATGGGATGATGCCTGTAGGGTTGGGCTTGCTCTGCCCCCAACTCCTCCTTCTCCTCTGACTCACGCTACTGATGACTTGACCCCATCAGGTGAGTTAGCAGTCTCTGGGAGCAGGGCAGTTGGGTGGTGAGGTGCTTCTCTGCATCATGGGATCTTTGTAGGTGAAGGCTGAAATGCCTTACCCAGAGGCATTGTCCATGTGAGGCAACAGAGCAGTTTCCAGAAGTGATCTTGAATGCAGCAAGTTTCTGTTTTAAGAGGAAGAATGTTTAACCATCTGAAGCCTGTCTTATTGGGTAGCATAGATAAAGTCCACAGGATGTGAAGCAGGAGCGTGAAGAGCCTGTGTGGCAGATGGGCACCTCTTCCCATGGAACAGGGAAGAGGTGCTCAAGGGAAATTCCCAGGCTCACTGGACTGGTGCTGGGAGGCTGTAGGATCCTCAGGCTTAGGTGCTGCTGGCCAATATAGGCTTTTGGTATCTGTTGGCTACTTGAATATAGGTAACCACAATGAGAATTTGGTGGTCTGAATCTTGCTCTGTTCTTCTGCACGATTTCCCCCTCATAATTTGATAAGTGTGCTGACAATTAAACAAACAAACAAACCTGCTGCTTTTCATTTGATCTCCTATTGCTTTTCCTGTCCCACTCAAGCCTATTCTGTATGTTAGCTGGAGGAGTGGTGGTGTTTGTCATGCTCATAGTATGGCTGTTGCCTCAGATGTTTGCTGAGGGATGCTTTAACTTTAAACATTCCAGCTCTTCTGTTGTGTTGTTGTTTGTTTTTTTTTCATTCCAGGTTGGACTTGATGATTTTTGAGGTATTTTTCAACCTTATTGATTCTATGATTCTAACTTCAAACAATATATCTCCTAAAGATCAGGTAGAGAATTATGTAATGCATGTATGTATATGTACAATGTACATATGCATGCATGCATAGTGTATCCATATACACACAAGATCACAGAATCAACCAGGTTGGAAGAGACCTCCAAGATCAAGTCCAACCAATCACCCAACCCTGTCTAATCAACTAGACCATGGCACTGTCTCACCCAGTCTCTTCATAAACACCTCCAGGGATGTTGACCCCACCACCTCCCTGGGCAGCCCATTCCAATGGCAAATCACTTTCTCAGTGAAGAATTTCTTTCTATGATCAAGCCTAATCTTCCCCCTGTACTGCTGGAGACTGTGTCCTCTTGTTCTGGTGCTGGGTGCCTGGGAGAAGAGACCAACCCCACCTGGCTACAACCTCCCTTCAGGTAGTTGTAGACAGCAATAAGGTCTGCCCTGAGCCTCCTCTTCTCCAGGCTAAGCAACCCCAGCTCCCTCAGCCTCTCCTCATAGGGCTTGTGCTCCAAACCCCTCACCAGCTTTGTTGCCCTTCTCTGGACACGTTCGAGCAACTATGTACTGCGGAATAGCTGCAAATGCAGCACAGTCTCTAGATGCTCCTGCATTACAAACAGCCAGCCCCTCTTTCAAAATCCCTCTTTCTTTTTTTTTCTCTTTTTTTTTTTTAAGTTTGGATATTCTCATTGTGGAGAGCTGGCCCCATTATGGGCTTTGCCCTTTTCTGTTGATTACACGGCACCAAAATGTGGAATTGAATGCAAGTCTAGGTTCACGCTGAGAAAACCCTGCTAACCTCAGGGAGAAAGAATTAGTTGGTTTTGGAATTTTAATTTGGTCCCAACTGTATTTCAGCTTTCTTTCAAAAATCTGAAAAGCACAACAATTAGGAAAAACATGCTGCACAGATCCCTGTCATTGAGTTAAAGTGTTTGTTTGGAATAAACAAATGGAAGTGCAAACCGCTGCAAACAGTCTGGTTGCAGATTATTGTCAAAATTATATACACACATGTATACATTTTCATTTCCTTCCTCCTCAAGATAAATTATCCCTTAAGCTTCTCCTGTGGAACACGTGTTTCTGGAATTTCAGGAGACTAAAATGTGTGGAAATGCAACATGTGAAATCAGAATTACATCTGGTTATGTACTTTTTTGACTCCACTATGGCTCAGTCTCTTCCTTCCCAACAATGTTTAGATTAAGACCTTCAAGATGAAAATTGACTCCCTTTGTGTCTTTGAGTTTTCAGTTATGAGAATTAAATAAAAACATTTAAAAAAAAAAAAAAGGGCAAGAGAGACTTTTTCTGCTGTAGTCTTTCCCTGCATTGCTCTATGCCTTTTCTAATTGGTGAAATTGCCTGTTATGACAGAGGCAGCATCATAAATAACAAGCAGCAAGCTGTCCAACTAAGAGCTTCTTTCTCACGCTATTTCCTGCAGAGTCAGATTGTATGGGTGCCTGCAAATATCTAAACTTGGGGCAGTATTTGAACATCCCTATTACCTTTCTAAGCTTTAGATCCAGCTCTTTGATTTGCTCTCTCAAGCTCCTTAAAGCTCCTTCTCTGCCAGTTTGGATGATGTGTAGGAGTCTGTGATGAATACGCTCATTATCTAATACAAAGTGGCATAAAACACTCATGCCATGAACTCCGCCACACAGCTATACCCTGCTGCAATTCTCTGATTCATGCTGTACGAGATTAATAGCATTTATGTTATTCATATATCTTGGTTGACCTTGATCTGTTAGAAACTCCCTCCTTTTTATCTCTGTCCCATACTGGGGAGGTTTTGTCCCACATTAACAATGGATCTTTTGTACTTCAAAGCACATTCCCCCCCACGCCCAACATCCTGAGTTTTAATTTTCCTTACATATATAATATCTGTTCCCTTCTCTTTCCCTCTCATATTCTTACCTATGTTTAATGGGCTGATACTATCTCAGGAGCTGTGAGCATTTATTTTATTTTATATTTTTTTAAAAAGTCATCTGAAATTAACCCTTTGGATGCTAATTTCAGAAAAAATATTTAAATTCTGCTGGAAGAAATGAAAGAATGCTCTAAGAATAAACAGTATTTGCAGCTTTTCCTTGTGGCTTTTGTAGGGCAAATGCTGTCATTTCAGCTGGGATGATATATAAGAAGACATGTGTGTATGGGGAAAAAGAAGATAAAGGAGTTTGAATAAGGGGGGAAAAAGAGTCACATAGCTATAGATGTGATTTTCTTTCAGAAAGCTTTTCCTTGGGCACATTGCAAAATGGCATATTCCTGCCTCTCGTGTTGCTCCTGTGATTGGTAAGATTAATTGCTCTCTGTGGCTCCAAACTTTTACTCCTTGCTGCAGCACACCCCTCCCCACTCAGAGTGATCCAAGAGATCCTTTGTTTGTGAGGAAATTTGGATTATGTAGGGGAAAAAAATCCCATTGGAAGTAGATGTCTATGGTTTTATATGTTTTCAACCAACAAGTCTGCCTTTGCTGGCTGCAGCCTACCATTGCTGGTTAGGCACAAGGAGATCTTAGGGTGAGCAGGAGCTGGGTCTGGGGCTCAGAGGAGCTGCCCCCTGCAGAAGAGAAGCCATCCTTCCTTGGCCCCTTGATGACAACAGTGGTGCCTTAGAGACAGTTTGCTGACATGCTGATAGGAAAGGAGTTCTGGATGGGCCCAGAAGCTCTTGTCTTAGCTATGTGAAGGGGGAGCTAAAAAGGTTCTAGGCAGGACCAGCCCAGGAGGAGACAGGGGTATAACAGCAGAGCTGGGCAGAGCCTATTGATAGTACAGCAGGGCAGGGAAGTGCAAAGAAGAAGAGAAACAGATGCAGAGGAAAGATGAGAGAATGAAAAGACCAAAAGTGAGAGGTGGTGATTGCTCTAGTGAAAATAAGAGAACCTATATGTGGTGCAAGGAACAGATGTTACTTGTAGTCCTTGGGTCAGCCTCACATTTCAAGGAATCATGGCTCTGTTGTGGACTAGGCATCCTACATCCTTACTTTCCTTCTTGTCCATCTTCCACCTTAATTGGAAGAGGGACCCAGCTCTCTGTCCACAGTTCCAATTGCTGTGGGACTGCCACTGGTAATCTTGGGAATGCCAGCTACTCTTTCCCTTTCCTCTTCCTCAGCACATGCCAGTACTGAGAGCTGTCAAAATAGGTATATGTCCAAGTCAAAAATTTGCAGCTGGCAAGGACCATGTGATTTTTAGGAGTATTATTTATTTATTTACAGCTCCCTGTGGCTTGGGATTGGTGGCTTCTTAATTTTTATTGTCCTATCAGCTTTCTGAAGGACAGGATTAGAAATGTAATAGCAAAAGAAGTTAATCTGGGAGCCTATATGAGCCAAGAGCTGTTGGGAGAGGCAGTATCTTTTATTAGGCATAATGATCCTGCTGAAAAATTGAAAACTTCCAAATATAGTGGCTCATCTTTAGGTCATGAAATCTTATTTTTTTCTTCTTCCCCAGTGATATTGGTTGGGACTAATAAAAGATATGATGTTTCCTTCCAGATTCTTCCTTGCTTTTGTCCCTAGGCCATCATCACTCCAGCAATGCTTATCAGTAAATATTTGTGGCCAGAGCTGTGCTGCGTGTAGTGGTTCCTTCCTCCAACTCCTTCCTGCCCCAGCTGTCATCTCCTTGCCACACTGCTGCTGCTTGTTGCAGCCCCTGTGCTGAATGGCAGCAGCCGAAAGAGCAGGGGGATGTCTGGCTCTGCTCCACGTTCCTAACGCTGCACCCGCCTGCAGCTCTGTTTGTATGGGATTTGCTGAAAGGGAAATAAAACAATTGTGCTTAATGCAGAGTAATTAGAACAGATCCTACCAACCTTTCTTTGCAACATGTAGTGAGTTTGGCATAATTTTTTCCTGCTGTTATAGGTTGTTGGGTCTGCTCACCAGTATGTGAATGGATAAGAGTTTTTAAAGGAGATAGTGCTTTAGAATGCTTACCAGCTTTCCTTGTTCTCATGCTTGTTTTGCCCTCCAGGTCTGAAGCACGTTAAGATCCATTTATGTTATAATCCATTGAATTAGCTAAAGGAAGGAAAAGAAGAGACCGAGATAAATTTTTTCTAATCTCTGCTTTAATCCTGCAAAGGAAAACCTGACACTTTCTAAAAGAATTCCTAAGTGATAGCAACCCTATTAGTATTAGCCCCATGGTTTAACTGTGCTGTGCCTGTGTTAAAGGAAAGCTCTGTTGACTCTGGATTTGCAGCAGAGCATGTACTACTTTCATGGGATTAGAAGCTGATATACTTTGGCCTTGTGAAATTGTTTTGCTTTCTCGGCATGTTCGAACTTCTTGAGGAAGTGAAGGACTTCCTCTATGAAGGGCCTTGCTTACTTCATTTCTTTGTGCTCCAAGTACTGAGACAGCAAGTTCCTTGCAAGATCTGTTCTTTGTTCACTTTGAGTTTATTTATGACATGCATCTGCCTGCCTTTTCCTCTCTACATTCTACTAAAAAGAGAAGAGAAAGGAAAAAAAACACCCACAAAACAAGAGGAATAAAGTCCTAGTGCTTCTGCAGAACCTTATTCCTTAATCTTTATTGAGGGATAGACTGATGCTTTAAGGCATAGTTCACAGTAAATTAAATTCCAGAGTGCCGTGTCAGGAAGTGGATCCAAACATCAGTGGGGAAAATATCCTACTTAGCATCATCCTCCTGAGCTTTGAAGGACCTTTGCTACTTCTGGGGGTTTTGAGATTATGAAAGCAAGCTACACACACATATAAAAGCAAACATTTTCTAACATGATAGCTTCCACTAGACCACACTCAGTCAGCAGGTTTGTCTTCCGGCTTTTCAAGCCTGAGCTTTTGTCTAAGCATTTCATGTAACTCCATGTGGCAAATTCCCTTTTTTCTGTGCAGGCCATGCAAATTCCCACCAGTGCTACAGAACCCAGGTGCTGCTTGCAAAGTTGTGGAAAAAACTTTCCTTAACAGTGTAGGGTCCCAAAGGGCACTGGGGGGGATCAGGCTGTACTGATGCTGCTCTACAGCACCACACAGGATGTTGATTGAAAAGTAGAAAACCCTTCCTATCCTGTTTCCAGAGAAGCCTGTACTTGAAAACTGCAACTTTCATTTTTTTGGTGAAGCAGATACATAAAAATACAGTTTATGATCCCAGAACTGGTTGCTGTGGTTAGGGTCTCTCTAGCTCCATGTTAAAGTAATCCTCTGAGGTTCCCCTGTGATCATGGATTCATCTCACTCAAAAGGAATGGTCTGAAACAGGGATTCTTCTCTCCCTTCATTCATGTGTAACACAAGCAGTATGCTTAGGCTAGCTAACTGCGTGTTAAGTACCTACATTTAGACAAGTTTAATCTTACCAAAATCAAACAAAGGTAGTTCCCATCTGAAAGTCAAGGTGTTCAAAGAATGATCAGGTTAATACAGAGACATTTGCAACAACAACTTAGAACAACCCACAGCACAAAGCCACAGATGGGATTTCTTTAAAAGCTGGACAGTGCCTCTGCCTTTAATGCATGAGTGTACTTACCTAAGATATTTGCTGATTCCAAACATAACATAAGAAGATGAAATGGGAATGGGGAGAATCAGTTGAAGAAAGATGATGTGCTCCAAAGCTACAGAAGGAATTTCCCAACACTGACCCCTAGGCACTGAAGTTTTCTTCCTACTGCTCCTGCAGTGGTCAGGAATTCAAACTAGGAGGCTGCCTTACACAATGTTGGTGAATGACAGAACTTATTTGGGGGAAGATTTTGCATCATGCTAAGAATGTGTGAGTACATGACAATAACAGAAGTCTGGACAGGCACTGCATTACTCAACAAGAACTGATGAAAAGCCATTTGCATTAATGAGTTACCTGACACAAACATGGAAGTCAACCAGCTAAGTCTGATGTGAATTTACCAAATTAGTATAACACCTTTAAGAATGAATGCAAAATAAGTAAATATTTGTAAGAAATGCAAGGAAATGCACTGAGTGGATGTAGTAGGGAGCATGAGAATGCAGCAGTGGTATAATGTGTGTTGCTGTGCATGTGTTTGTGTATCCCTCCCACTGTACCCCCTATAACCATCTGAAGTTGTTGCCTGCCTTTTTTGGGATCTGGACAGGATCTGTATTTTTAGTTTGACTTCGAACATTGTCAGTGCTTGGCTTTGAGTCGTACAGGCACTTGCCATTTCTTATATTCATTGTTTGGGAATGAAAACCCTTATATAGCTGTGAGTTGGAATATAATGTATTCAAATTTTACAGTCACAGGAACTGATGGACTGATTTACACCACTTGGTGTTGAGGATTTAGGTAAAGCCTTCTAAAACCACTGAGCGTTGTTGAGAAGAATGGGAAAATCTTTCTAACTGCTACCACATTTCACAATTTCATTTTACCTTGTTTCTCTTAGAAGTTCCTTTTAAAAGTGGATTCAACCCAGCATTTTAGATGGGGATGTTGAGAGAAGGGACATAGCATTGTCTGGAAACACCAATTCCTCTCTGCTTACCATAGAGGGGGCCTAGAGGGCTAGCTTAGATTACACATTCATCTTTCAGACTGCTGATATTAGAACTGCTGACAGAGGAATCTGTGTCTTTGCCAGTAGTGAAATCAAACCAGAAGGAAACTGCCAGAAAGCACACAGAAGTTGGTACAGAGTGGAAAAACTTAGTTGGGTATTAGGAAATACTTGTGAGATAGTGTGGTTTAGGCACTGCTTCGGAAAGTGAAACAATTACTTTGAGGTTTCAAAAGATGTCTTCTCCTAACTGGGGTCACAGCTATGAAATAACTCCTGAAGCTGGTCACTTTAGTGCATCTGTCCTCAAAAAGGCCAGCACAATATGAGACCCAGGGTTAAAGTACTCTTTGGCAATGCCAGAAATACAAAGCCCTTCTTTCCTCTTTTGGCTGCCATTCATGAGAAATGGTTGGTTTAATACCTGACTTAAAAGACAGGGTCCATGGCCATGAATTCCACACAGAAGGCTGCAGTTCCTTGCAGACTTCATTGCCTATTTTGTTGATACAGATGCAGAAAAATCTGACACAAAAGCAGCTCCTAGATGTCTTTGCGAGCAGAAGAGTAAGTACTCTGTGAATTGTTTGTGTTTATATGTGAATTAGGTGCCATCTTTCTGGACACCAAGAAAACTTAGGTGATTGTGGGCATACTGAGGAGAAAGATATTTAGGTATCAAAGAAAGTTTATTATGGAAATCATGAGTTGGGTACTTTTACTGTGATAATGCACAGACATAGAAGAGCACCGATAGACTTCTGCAAGCACTGTGTCCTGGTAGCTGCTGTGTATGGCCATACAGACCTTAGCCTGGGGGCATCTTTTGGGTCTTTTCCAGAGTTCACTTGCGCTACCTGCCATGAGTTCCAGGCTGTAGGGGCTAGAAGACTTACAGTTCCCAAATAACAGGACCCACCAGGTGAGACTATGCCAGTTTTGAAGTGACTCACTTCATTGTATTTTGCTACATGAGTTATGAACATTTCTATGTTATATCTTGTAGTGCCAGTTCTAACATTACAGGAAATAGGCTTTGCATATAGCCTCCACTATGCAACACCTGAATTCCTCAAAACTTGAACCCTAAGTGCACCTGAAATCACAAGAAGTATCTAAGTTTGAGAGCAGTTTCTTTGCCTGTGTGGGTAACAGAAAGAGAATCACCTGCAGAAAGGAGGTAGCCCTGCCTCTGGGCTGACATGTCTGGAACACCTAGGTAGCATTTGTGTGGGTAACTTATCTGGTACCATTACCACAGATGGGACTTTTGCCATGGATTTGGTGGAGATGGATCATCTTTATCTTACAAACATTCCTTTGTAGAGAAGCCAGGAGCAAGGCAGTGCTCACTTTTTGGAAAAGCAATTCATTTTGAGATGAAGCATGAATTCACACGTGCCCTAGGTATAGATGTCGTTGGAATAAAACTCTATTCAAGTGGGTTTGCTGAGAGAGTTTTACAAATTCTGTCACGTTATACAGTGCTACTGGTCCTGTATGTTTACTTTCAAGTCATATTGTTAGCCCTGTTTCTTGCCTCTTACTGAAGTTCATCAAGCATATTGTTTTCAAGTCCTTTTATGAGCAAGATGAACACTAACATGTGGAATAACCTAGATAAATAAACTGGAAGTGGCTGAAGGCTTCTATACACTGCAGTACCTTTTTTGAATTTCTTGTGTGGGAGTATTTACTTGCAAAGGACAAGGTACTGATGATCAAACATGCAATTAACTGAAGAGGTTGTGTGTTCTTTGTATAAAACAAAAGCATATTGCATAAAGGATCCGGCAGGTTTTGGGTTTTTTTAACTCTTTTTTCACTCACTTCTTTAAACAGATGACTGCAATATGCTTTACTGTAAGCTGACTGAATGTAGTCATGCATTTGTTAAAGGAAAAAGATCAGCTTTCAATAACTTAAAATCTCACAGAACTGCTGCTATAAATTGCTTCATCTGTGCAAGTTGATCTGTCCATCTCTTACATTTTATTCTGGTTCATTTTTATGCTGTAGTCAGAGGATCATTATGAACATCCTGTCGGCTCTCCTACATAATGCATTTTGTAAGTCAGCTAACAGTTTTGAGTTAAGTCTACAGCGTGTAGAGGAGGTAGGGTGTCTCTCAAAAGGCATCTCACTCCCTTATAAAGCCTAATGGTAGGGTGTTTCTGCCATAACATTTACAACTCAGCTGCCTTTCAGAAATGCTTTTATGTTATCATTGTTGTTCTGTGCCAGCCATTCTAGTGCACCTGTTTAATTTTTTTGGTTTTACTGACTTTTTTTTTTTTTTTTTAATCCTTTTACAGGCCACTCACAAGTGTCTGTATTCACAGTTTTTGTTCCTCTGTTTGTATTCTATTCTGCCATCTGACACCCAGTTTCTTTGCTGGGATGTACCTCCACAGCCCCAGCCTTTCACATTTCCTGTTCGGTTGTCATTTTTATCCTACCCTCTACTCCCAGACACAGAGTTACCTTTGTGCTCTTGACATCTCTAGCAGATGTCTTTATGTGACCTGAGTGCTACCCAGCACCTGTTGGTTTTCCCCAATTCCCATTTTAAATAACCCCTTCCTCTCCCAATTCCATCAGTTTTCTTGTTGAGTAACTTTACTCCACTGCACTAAATATTCTTTTCCTTTTTTGATCCTTTCCCTCCTTATTCAGTATTTAGGACCCTTCTTTTACATATCTTCTGCAAACACACAGTTTTTCTTGCCAGCTGCTGCAAAGTGTAGACATGATAAACAGTTCAGGATAGAATTTGTGTGGCAGTTTCAACCCTAATGATTGTTTAGTCATACTTCTATAAGGAGATGTGTACTATGCAGTGCATTTCTTGCAGGGATAAGCTTCATTAGTACTGTATTATTGATGGTTGAGCACAACCTAAGACTGTAAGATTCAGCTGGTGTATAGAACTGAAATGACTCAGGAGAAGATTTAGTAACCTAGAAATATGAAATTTAAACCAGGTCCTTGATAATCAAAGCATCACTTCCATGATATTTTAACTCATTCCTAAGATGTGCAACACAAGATTGTGGCCACTAGCAGAGAAATGTGGATCCATGGTGAGGTACCTTTCAGTTTTATAATTCATGCAGTTACCTCTGATAACCAAGGCCTGAAGACAGAAGATGTTGGATCACAAATGCTGCACCTGAGAGGAGCAACTCCTATTTTGCAAGCAATGCAGATGACATATACAACAGGAATAAAACCAGCTGCTGATTTTCCCCAGCCTTTCTAAAGCCTGTATGAGAGTGACTCAACTTCATGTCCCTCATAGAGAAGAGACACCCAACCAAAATTCTGACCTAAGAAATGGAATTACCTTTTTGTAGAATCACTGTCCTCCCCAGTGTCCCTGCCTGATGCTTTTTACCCATGCCCACCCCTGTGTGAATGTCTCTAAACTGCTCTGTCCCATACTGAGGGTTTTGGAAGTGTGATGTAGAAATATACAAGCTGGCCTCACATGACACCTGCTTAGATTCAGTTAATTTGCTTAACTGAACTGCAACCAATCTGTGCACCCATCCTTCCCTCCTTGGGAACTGGTGGCATAGGTGACAGTTTAGCATATGGAGCAAACCATTTGCTCTGTTTAAAAGTGAAGAAAACTCTACTCTTTGAAATGTGTGCTGTGAATAACTCTTCTAAGAAATGCTTTATCTTGAAGAAGAAGAAGAAAGTGCTTCATATACAAACCTACTGACAGATTTTCCCCATGTGGAAGATATGATCTCTGCTAAATTCCAGCAGGTGTATTTGAATTTAACAAAAGACGTCAAGGTTCTCTTTAAAAAACATATTAATCAGTACTCCAAAGTATGACAAGGATAGGATTTACCATGGTGGTAGCCAGATGTTTTCTGGGCTCTTTTTTTTCTTTCTTTCATTCACAGACCACCTGAGCTATCCCAGAAGGCAGTGTCTGTACTTGCCTGTTGATCATTAGTAACGCATTGTACAAATTATTTGTTGTGTTTGCTTTGCATAGGGCCTAAGAGTATTTTATAGAGTGCAAAAGTAGGTGGTTGAAGTTTAGTAAAACACTGAGGGTGGTCGCTTAATTCATCAGTGAACTGTGGCCACTTTAACTGTCTGTGTGGCTACTTCTCTATACGACAGGCAGCCTATTACACATCTGTTTGGGACCCACAACTGCATTAACCTCAGGATTATGACATCAAGAATGGCATTTGTACAATTAAAAATGTTATCTCACAGGGCAGCCCCTGTTGCCCTTGGCCACCTTTGGGTAAATTGTGTTGTAGGAAAAGTTAAAAAAAGCTGCTGGAACTAATCCTTTTGATGAAACCTTTAACAAGTATGTCAGGCTCCTCTGATCTTGGCCCTGGCAGAGTATAGTTGTAGTTAATGTCCTCGGCTCTAACTCACCATCTAAGACCCTCTTTCCTGCCGCGTGTTTTCTTCATCAGTTTGTATTTCTGCCAGTCAGTGTCACAAAGCACTTCCTGCTTCATCCCTGCCTGATGGGGTTAAGCCACGCTGATGGTCTGCAGTTGTGTGTAGCTTCATTTTTCATAGATTCTTTCTGATAACCATAACATGAACTCTGGAGTATGTGTTAGGATCTGAAAACAGGCCAAGTGTTTTGTATTAGAGCCTGTATTCCCACATTCACCAATTCTCCAAGGGTTGAAAATGCATCAGTGACATGTATGAGAAAAAAAAGGCTGGGACTAAAATCAATTTTCTCCCCTCTTGCCTACATGAAACAAAATTAAAAGCACAATGAGCCTTATTCTTTTTTCATTTACTGCTGAAATTCCACTGCTGTCTGTGAAGCAACTCTTGTTACACCACCATAACTGGAAGGAGAATCAACCCCGGTGTCTGCTGCAGATGCTTATACCTTAAAAAACAAGAGTCCGAACAGCTTCTCTAGCTATTCAGTTTCTAAAGAGTCAGTAAACACATTAAGTTTATGAATTGATCTCTACTCTCTGCACAACTGCATTAACCAAAACTCATAGCTCATCCTTAATTAACAGTTTGATACTCCCTTATACGTGACTGGCTTTCAGTATTGTAGTCTGACCCCAAGCTGTCCGCTTAATGCTAGTGTTAATACAGACCAAAAGGAGAACCAAAGCAAAACGTAAAAATAGAGCAGTAAATAGCCTAGTGTGCTTTCTTATCTCCAGCAAGAATTTTGTATTAGGCTAGTTTATTTACTTGGTATTACAGAGTCTTCTTTACTTTCTTTGAAAAAGCCAACAAAAAAACCTGGGGTGAAAAGCCACAACAGTCCTTCAGATAAAATGGAAAGAGTTATTTATGTGCCTGTGCTATTAATAGATGTCTCTTCTTAGAAACTAGCCATTTGTGGGGTTTTGTGGGTTTTTTTGGTAGCATTAACTTTTCTACTTGAGATTTCACAATTTTTTTTTTTTTTTTTTTAAACTGTAATGCAGACCCATGGTAACAATTCTGCCTTCCTGACTGTCAAAGAGATTTCCTGTGGTCTGGTTTTGGCTGTGCACTCAGCCAGTTACACTGTATATAACGCATCTGTTTAAAAAGTAAACAGCTACAGTTGTCATTGACATAAAAATTAACCCATGACGCATGGCATTTTTCATTTTCTGAGTGTGTATCCAAGAGCCATCTGAAGACTCGTTGAGAGATGGGCAGCCAAGGAGTTGAATGCATTTGAGGGTGGTTGTTGCCATGAGAAAGGCAAGCCAAGTGTCATCATCTGAATGCTAAACAGGGGTAACCATGGATTTGCTCATGTGATTTGGTCCCTTTGCACTTCTCAGAGAAAGGGACAGAGGAAACACTGCTGGGGCCTTTCCAGCAGAGACAGAAGGGAACAGTCCCTACCTCCCTGACAGCACCAGGCTGTGCACACTTAAATACATCAGGTTCATTTTCTAAGAATAGATCAGCATCATCTGAAGAATAATTGTGGTTTCGTGGATTATTTTTCACAGCAGCTTCTGAAGAAAATGTTAAATCTTGTGAAGAAAAGGCTAAATTACTCTGCTCTGGTCAGGATGCAGTGTTTCATGGAAATATTTCCCAAAAGAGATGACTTTAGGCTTAAGAACCTAATGACATTTCCTTCCTTCCTTCCTTCCTTCCTTCCTTCCTTCCTTCCTTCCTTCCTTCCTTCCTTCCTTCCTTCCTTCCTTCCTTCCTTCCTTCCTTCCTTCCTTCCTTCCTTCCTTCCTTCCTTCCTTCCTTCCTAAGTCCTTCCTTCTGAATGCCTTCTGAATTCCTTCCTTCCTTCCTTGAGAATGCAGGTACCAGGAAAATTGAATTATTTCTACCATGTATTCAGAAAATTTTGTCATGCAGTGCTTTGGAACAAAGCTGAGGAGGTGGGAAAGCCTCCAGTTTTCTCTTGAAGCTTGTCCTTGTCTACATGAAGACAGGAGTTCTGAAACCTAGGGGAGATCATAAATGAAGGCTCATGGTGCCTAGTCTGGCAGGGGGCTTGGACTTGATCATCTTCAGAGGTGCCTTCCAATCCCTACCATTCTGTGGTTCTGGGATTCTTGATGAGTCTGTAATTCTGTGACCAGAAGAATGGGAAGGGTGTTGAGAAGATGAAGATTTGAGTCTGTGTTTGCAGAGACTTTCTCTTTTTCATCCCCTGCCTAATGTAGAAAGTATATCCAACTCAACCTCTGTCACAACTGAGGGACCATCCATAAAAGAGGGTTTTCAGGGATTCTTAGTCCAAAGGAAGAACAGGAAGTTCCAAAAGAAGAACAAGGAACAATGGATGTAAGCTGCAGCACAGGAGGCTCCACCTCAACACAAGGGGGGAACTTCTTTACTCTACTTCTTTACTCCACAGACCACCAGAGCAGGCTTCCTAGAGAGGTTGTGGAGTCTGCTTCTCTGGAGACTTTCAAGGCCCATCTGGATGTGTTCCTCCGTGACCTGAGCTAGATTGTATGGTCCTACTCTGGCAGGGGGGTTGAACTCGATGATCTCTTTGGGTCCCTTCCAACCCCTGACATCCTGTGATCCTGTGAACAGAAAAGTAAGCCCAGGATTTGAAGTTAGTGGTATTCTCAGGGCAATGGGAGTGCCTGGATCCTGGTAGGGCTTCTGAAAGCATTTCAAGTTTGGGGGCCCTTTATGGGATGTGACATGAAACCACTTTCTAAGCAGAAAACTGTGTACTTCTAATGCTGATGAAGATGCTGTTGCAATTCACTCGTTTCACATATTAAGTGGATCAATTATTTTGGCTCGCTGACCTTCCAGTTCCAGGAATGTCCGGGGTTTTTTGTTCCCAAGCTGTATTTCTTTGTGCACAGACCACGAACTGAATTCATTTCTCTAAGGAACATGAATAAAGTTTGTTTTTCCTAAATTCCTGGCAAACAAGTTGATGAAATCCATATGGATCACAAAGACTGAATGCTTGAGTACCGTGTTCCTCATGTGCACAAACACTTGTCTTTTAAAATAGATGACTTTTAACTGTGGGGATTATATATATATACATATTTGAGATCTGTTCTGTGAGCCGTCAGCTAGATTTCAGACGGGAAGCTGACTGCTTCTGAGGGTGTTTTCCTTCTTCCTCATGTTAAACATACATGCTTTTCAGATAAGGGTTGTTAATTCTAATTTGTCATTACATCTCATAATTAAAGAAAAATTGTTTAAAAAATAATCTGAAGCTTTCATTTTAAATCCTAATCTTTCTCAGCCCAAACAGCTGTGAGTGTTAACCTTATTCCTATCATTGTTAAAATCCATTCAACACAGGCACACACACACACACACAAACATCCTGCATCTCCTGCCTTGGCCAAGCTGCAGATAATCCAGCCTAGCAGGATTTTGAATCAATCTCTTTTCAATATGTCCTGTGCACACCTCCATGACCCTGTATGTCTCCAGCCCACACTTTCCTGGCGCTAGACCACCTAATACATGCTCAAATGCAAACCCGGGGGCAAGCACTTTGAAAGAGAAGGTGCTTTCTCACACTTCCCAGGCTGCTCAAAGGAAAACTATGCCCCCCTCTCCTTTTGGAAAAGAATGGGGGTGAGCTAATTAAAAACTGCTGGAGTAGCACTGAAATGAATTATCAGTTAGCAGAGCAGATCTGTACCTACTCAAAATCTGTATGGTATTTTCTTATCTCTGTCATACAGGGCAATGTCACAACTTCAGGTCCTAGTACTCGTGGCTGTGTCACCAGTGGGGGACTGTGGTCCTTCCCTGATGCACCTGCTTTGGCATTCCCAAAACCCTAATGGTGGCTTCTTCATCAACCAAGTCCTTCACCATGCTTCCCTCTTTTAGGGCAGGAGCTAAAAGGCTCTTACCTCCTCAAAAGAAAGAAGTGACAATAGGCTTGAAGCTTCATGGGAAGTGCATGTGGTTGATAAAGCTGAGAGCTGAAAGAAAGCACTGGTGGAAGAGTGAACAGCAAAATGGGGAGATGACTAAGTGGGATGGCTAGATTTGAGCAGCTAGGAGGATGAGGACAGGCTTCATTTCTCCCTGTAAGGAGGCTGGGTGGGGCCAGGCTCCTGGGGTCTGGAGATGGCTCCTGCTCACCATAGTGGCCCTACACAGTAGTGCACAATCATCAGTTTATCTGCGAAACAAAGTGTAAGCTTTTAAGCGTGCAGCCTCAGAAACCTTTAAAATCACTTGCAAGGGGAATAAAAGCAATAAAAACTAAGGCAGCTTCTGATGATTTTATTCTTTTCTAAATGTTTATTTTGCAAGTGGCGTGAACAGTGTGTAGTTAAAAAAAAAAATTAAATAATTGAGAAAAGTTTTCCTTGGCAAAAAGAAAGCATTCTAAAAGCGGTAGAAGATAAAATGTCAAGGCAGCTGTTGGGTTGCAGTCGCTATGGTAATCATAATACAACACTGGTTAGTTAGGCACGAGGCAGAGACTCTGGGTAAGAATCTGGGGGTGGGGGTGGTGAAGGGCAGGTTATGTTTTTTGAGGAAGTTTTAAAAACCCAGCACAGGAAGAAGCTGTCCTTTATAAAGGACAATGTATGCTGAGTGTTCTGCTGAAATGTATTTATACACTCATTTTGACACTTTAAAGAAAGCTCAGCTTAAAATTAGTCGCAGTCAGGCACTTTTTGCAAAAAGACTTCTTGCAGGACAGAAGGATGATTCCCTTCATATGGAATTCAAGTACCTTTTATGTCTGTGTTCACAACACCCTGTGGAACACGGAAATCTTTTATTCCTGGCTTTTGCTTGTGAGGACAAGAAACCAGAGAGGCTATGACATGAATTCATGAGAAAACACAGGTATTTGAAGATTGCATCACCTAAAGTGGGCACATCCAAGCTACCTGCCTAGTAAGTTAAACTCACCCACGTCTCCATTTGAGCAGATTTTTGACAAGGGTTTGAAATGAATATGTTGAAGGGAAGACAAGAGTTTTTTCTCCTATTCCTCTTGCTCTCTTCCACTTACCACAAGCCATAGATGAACCTTAAGTATTGTGTTGTTAGTTAGACATGGACAGTCCTTCCAGTCCATCTGTTGAAAGGAAGGAAAGGGGGCTGTTCAGTTTTGAAGACCTGGCTTCCCAACTAAAGCAGTGGGTTGAGACCTGGAAAAAAATCCTGGTAAACCTGAGCAAGGATATGTTTGGGTGGAGTTTATCTCAGCATGTCCCATGTTGCTAACTGCTGCCTTGCTGCAAACAAGGATATTTCAACTCTGTGTTCATGTCTTCTTTTCATACCTTTTGCCTGTTGATTTTGACTAGAAACTCCTTCATGGGATGGTGGGGAGGGGCTCTGGCTTCTGTGGCATATGTGCATCACACAGCATGACTCTGAGGGAATTTGGATGCTGTAAGCACATACCACCAATGCAAACAGTACAAATAATGTTACATGTTCTTTCAAAGTGTTGAAAGATGTGAATAACCCAGGATGACACATCTTCTGATTATCCTTCTGTCCTTCTTAAAAAAAAATAAATTAAAAAAACAAAAATCAAGACCAGTTTCTTAGTTTGATGGTTGTTGTTTTGGTTGGTTGGTTGGTTTTGTTTCCCATGGGGAACCTTCAGCAGAAATAGCGGTCCCAAATTTTGTAACAGGCTTGTCATGGGCAGACTTGTTTACCTATTTCTGAGCTGATGTTGATTGTTTTTGTGGTGCTGCACTGCACTCACAGATGTCAGGTGTGTTAAAATCAATCCCTTCTCCATTCTGTTTGTCAATAAAAAAGCTCCTCTTGCCTTTGTGAATTTAGGGGTTAATCCCTTCTTTCAGCTGACACTCACTTTCCTGGGCAGCAGCTGGCTTTCTTTACTGTCTTTGAACATCCTCCTCATGGGGACCCCTATCCCCAGTGTAGCCCCTCACCTGTGCACAAACTTCTCTGGTTTGACTCCACAGATAGTCTTGCGGGACAGAGACTTCAGCACACAGCCTGAAAAGTCATTTCAGCCTGAAAAGTGCTGGAGTATTGCACTAATGTAAAGTAATACCTAAATAACCCACAAAATGTAGAAGGGAGGAGATTTAAGTCCTGTAATTGCCCTAAGCTTTGCTAATTGTGAGACCACCAGCTGTGATAAAGGAAATAGATTTAAACAGTTGTCACTCATCCTCCTTTTATTTATGATCAGAAGTTCACATCTCCTCCAGGCAGGGCAAAGTCCTGCTCTGCTCTGTTCCTTTCTGTCATGCTGAGAGCTTGGTGATGGCAAACTCTTGCATGCTATACTTTCACTGGTGGTTTCTCTTGCTGGGATCCTGCTGAGATGAGTCCTTGTCCTGACAATATCACTTGGAAGTTTCATGTCAGGCTCGCTCCTTCATGTCTTTGCTTATTAAGTAAGATATCTGACTTCTAAGGCAGGATTTTTCTCTGCTGTGTCTAAGCTGGCTTCTGTTAAATATAACTAGATAGCTACATTTACCTTAAGAGGTTGTTGATAAGTATACTGCTTCCAAAAAAAAAAGTAAAAAGTAAAAATTCATTCTTCGTTTAGTTTTACATGAAATGTAACCAAAATTAGCCACACTGTTAGTTAAACATTTATGTTTGACAGTAGAACAGGGCATGTTCCTTACCACTTCTCTGTTACTCCAGTGGAAAACTAGCTCTCAAAAAAGATGTTGAAAGATGGAATTTTATCAGAAGGGAACTTGAAATTTTGCTGACTGCCTATCCATCAGTTGTTGCTTGTTAGAGTTTCCGTTTCAGATAGATGTGTATTGACAAGCCTTGCTACTGCTCTTGGTAGAATGAGAGAGCTCATAAAAATAACTAAAAAAAAAAGAATAAAATAAAAATTAACAGAACAGGCATGTCCTTCTTCCTCTTCATGCCAAACAAATGGTTCTGGCTATGTTTTCCCAGCAGCGGTCACTGGGTCTGTACAGAGGAAACAGCTGTACCAGACTTTGGAACTGTCAGCACTGATCTTTATTCTCAGTAAAAATGGATCATTCCAAATTTATTGAAGGACAGTTGTGGTGGGGAAAAGAAAAAGGTTTAAAAAAAGTTTTGCTCAATTCCTGACTTTTGTGTTGCTTCTTTCTGTCTACTGTATTCAGACTTGTCCATCTGCAGGTTTAGATGCCTGCAGTAGGATGCATGAACTCCACCCTTGCAGTCTGACAGAAGAACTGAGACTGCAGTATAAAAGTGCTGCATTTTACCACTGTTCCCATGAAGAATCATGGAGTCATGCATCTTTAATACTTCAAGAAAAAATACTATGGATTCTGTCCCAGCAGAATGAAAGGAGGGGAATGGACATGAGGAAGAAGTTCTTCACCATGAGAGTGGTGAAGCCCTGGAATGGGTTGTCCAGGGAGGTGGTTGAGGCCCCATCCCTGGAGGTGTTTAAGGCCAGGCTGGATGAGGCTCTGGCCAGCCTGATCTAGTGTGGGGTGTCCCTGCCCATGGCAGGGGGGTTGGAACTAGATGATCCTTTTGGTCCCTTCCAACCCTGACTGATTCTATGATTCTATGATTCTATGAATGTATAAATTGAGGTCTTGGAATCCACACAGACTGAATAGCACCATTCCTTAATTTTGTGCATTAGAGTTGCCAGTGATGACCTGTGGAATTCGCTACCTTGTGACTTATGAATCCATGAAAAACTTGCCTTATAATCACAAAGTTTCAATGTCTTGAAGAACCTCAAAATCTTTTAAAGCTACATTTTCATTACAACTGTTCAAGCAAAACTGTAGCTTTAAAGAAAAAAATCCCAAGCCCAAAACCAAACAACAACAAAACCAACAACAAGACAAAACCCCCAAACAACAACAACCAAAATAGATGATATGCTCCAGAAATGGTAAAGAGAATGGGGAACTAGTGAGCTGGGGCAGAAGAGGTAAGGATTAGTAGGTGGAGAGGAAATTTTGCAGAAGGCTAGTAGGAATGGAAAAGTGGAATGGGAGGAATTAGAGCACAGGCTGCTGGGTACAAAACCGCTATAGCACCCAGCCTTGAACAAGAATTGGGCTTGCAGAAAACACCTACACCCTCAATGGGTAAAGGAAGTTGTACACAAACCTGAGTCTCGTGTTTGCTGCAGCAGCAAACTTGTGCCTGGAATGTGCCCACTAAGCAAAAGTTTTCCTTTGGGAAATAGAATACTGCCCTTTATGATATGCAGAAAGCTTTTCTGCAAAGGCCATGTAATGAATCCTGCACAGTGCTAGGAGTGTTGTGACAAGAAGGAGAGCACTGCATAACGTTCATTCTCATCACTCTGTGACCTTGATGAATTTTATCATTTTAAACACTTAATTGTGTTATTTAAAACCTCTTGTAATTACTCAGTTCTCTAGAGGCACATTTATGGCTTTTGTATAATAGTTATGGATAGATCCTGAGGTAATTACTGAGGAAATTCTGTGACATAGTATGTTGTAGAAGCACTCTATGGGTTAGTTACAGCATAATAACTATGGAAATGTACCTAACTTGCTATCTTATTGCCTCTTCATACTTGCAGCAGGAAATGGCAGTTCTGAAGGGACAATACCAGGGACAGTATTGCAGTCCCCTGTTAGAACTATTTTATTCCACAGTCACTACCTAAGCATCGCTCTTGCCCTGAGTCAATGTATAGCAGTACTGGAATCCAACTGGGATGTGGGCAGTCAGAGGTCATGGAACAGAAATATCAGTTGTTACCATTGCTGGGTCACCTTTTGGGTTGAATTAATATTTATTGGCCTTTTAGATACGATTGGACCAGCTATAAATTGGGTTAGATGTGCTAAAAAGTAGCAAAACAAAAATTACAAGCCATTTCCAGCCTCTTGTTTTCATCTCTGCTTTGGAATATGTGGCATAATTTCTTCTCTCCACAAAATTCATGTGGGACCTCCCTCTGTAGTGTGTATTTTAAAGGCTTTTCTCTGTTCTTTTGTAAAATCTTGAAGTGGTGCAAAGCAAGTACAGAATGTCTGTGCAGACAACTTGTATTTCTGCCTTTCTGGAAGTGCCCTTCTGACAGGCAAGAAGCCTGGTGTCCATTTGAAGAACATCTGCAGGGGAAAGCAGATATTTTTAGTGTTGCTCTCCAGCAGCGAACCGTTTGTTGCCAGTTTATCTCCATGTTTAAGCAATAATCAAGTTCTTCCGCTCTCAGTTGGTGATTCACTGTAATTTTGTTCTATACAGGATCTAGATTAGATGAAGACAGCTGTGCACATTTGATCAGACCTTCACATTAGCTGAATTCTGACAGGCTGGCACTGTCTTGTTTTAGCACCATCCTCCATGCATACAAATATTCTGGCATGAGGGTTTCCTAAACTACATGGCTGAGGCTGACCAGCATGGGAACCTTCCTACTGCAGAGAATGAATAAGTGCCTTGCCTGTGAGGTTCAGGCTATTTTGTTTCCCGTTTAAGTTGCTTCACTGGAAATGTGATATGTCCAGCTAATCTTCAACAGGCAATCTCAGACGTTATAGATCCACTTATACCTTGTGATGAATTACTTCAGTGTTTGGCAAATATTAAATAACATTTTTTTTGTTGACATGGAAGTGTGACCTGCAGACTGCAGCTGGTCCCAGTGTTTGGTGCTGTTTGCATCCTGCTGTCTGGCTCTTCCTCCCTCTCTTCTCTTCCTATTGGGATGCAGCTGGTTTACGTCCATCACAATCAATGGAAGGACATTTCCGAGCTGGTAATTGCTGAGACGATCTGGTGGTGACGGCCTCTCGAGCTGCCAGTCCGGGGAGCAGCCTTTGGCTCCTGCTGCATGCAGTGTGTCTGCAGTTTGACCATTTATCTCACTTTACATACTTGAACTGAAAGAAAGGTTTGTGCAAGCACTTGCTGCTCATTCCCTGGCATGTCTTTCTCCCCCTCATCCCCTCCCTTCCTCTCTTGTGTGTTATCGGCAGTTGCAACAGCACTGGAATGTGTCAAATAAGGTGAATACTGTTGTAAAGTTCTGAGTTAATGTGTCACAGCAACTCTATTCAGAATGTGACTTCAAAATAATCACTGGTTTGAAAAGAAATACAGTTGTGCTGGAAACGTTTTAACCAAACGTTGTGGGCCTTAACTGTCAAAATCTGATCTTTAAACCCAGCAGCAGAAAATTTATTTAGGCATTTTCACAGGTATTTCTAAGCTTCGAAGCTAGTGAAAACTGTCTGTTAAGGAGATACATAAAGTGGAAGAACAATTAAATCTGTATTTGAATTGTATCATTTAAGATACTGGATGATAAAAATACTGAATGGGATCCAGTCTGAAAAATCCTGCTTATGTTGGGATTTAGGATCCTAAAAGCCACTCGATTCCCAGTCTCTCTTAATCCTATAGGCACCTAAATTCAGCAAGTCGCTAAGCCTCACTACCAACTTGAAAACTGCTTTGGTTCCTGGTTTTATTCACCTGCAAATGCTCAGATTGCTGTTGCTAGGAAATGGTGTCTGTCTGTCATCTAAAGCAGTCAAGCTGAGGAGGACAGGCACACAAATGCTACCCAAGCCCCTTGGAAAAGAAAACGAAAAATGAGATTTCATCAAACCAATGATTACTTTCATTTGACATAATGACATTGCCCATGTGTGCTGATTAGCTGAGTGTCTAGGATGTTGACAGAAGAAGGGAGATGCTGGGTGGTTAGCACACTGACAGAAAGCTGACAACAGAACAGAAATTCTATTTAGCATGTTTCTTTCATCCAAAGAGCATGTGGAGCCCTTAAAGCTCTTAGTGGGGCCTAGGTGGACCCAGATAATGGCAGACTGCACCTCCTTGATATTAGATTATCAGTGGATAAACAAGAAAAACTACATTGGGAGCAGCAATTAGAATAGTAGGTGTCTATCCTTTTCCCTTAATTGTTTCCATTTTTTATCAAGCTACATAGACATTATATTGAAGAAAGCTCCTAAATTAAAATTGATACCCTTCTGCATTCTCCTCTCCTCTCCTCTCCTCTCCTCTCCTCTCCTCTCCTCTCCTCTCCTCTCCTCTCCTCTCCTCTCCTCTCCTCTCCTCTCCTCTCCTCTCCTCTCCTCTCCTCTCCTCTCCTCTCCTCTCCTCTCCTCTCCTCTCCTCTCCTCTCCCCTCCCCTCCCCTCTTCTCTTCTCCCCTCTTCCCTTCTCTTCCCTTCCCTTCCCTTCCCTTCCCTTCCCTTCCCTTCCCTTCCCTTCCCTTCCCTTCCCTTCCCTTCCCTTCCCTTCCCTTCCCTTCCCTTCCCTTCCCTTCCCTTCCCTTCCCTTCCCTTCCCTTCCCTTCCCTTCCCTTCCCTTCCCTTCCCTTCCCTTCCCTTCCCTTCCCTTCCCTTCCCTTCCCTTCCCTTCCCTTCCCTTCCCTTCCCTTCCCTTCCCTTCCCTTCCCTTCCCTCTCCTCTCAGTCCTGTTTGTTCTCTTTGTTTAATCTGTTATTAGTTGCTACTCTCCATCAGAAATTTCATGGCCCTACAGTCTCCTATGCTGATCAGTGCATGTATATTTTTACAGAGAGGAATGCTGTCTTCCTGCTTTGGCATCTTTGTTTAGTTCACCTGTCGGTCAAGACTGTTCACATATGTTTGCTTCTCAAGCTCCATGGATACTGCATATGCATCCAAAGTGAAGTGACAAAGATGACATAAAAAGGTGTGTTTGCTTCCATACAGATATTGAGAAATACCTGATACATAGCCACAAAGTAAGTGGAAGTAAACAGCCTCCCAACTCTACAGGATAAAGAAAGTTCACAATAATATCTCTTGTTTCTTATCTCACCTTCAGTCAGTTGTCACAAGATGGCAAGTACTGCAGTAACCACACACACACTCCCACACCCATTTGCCTTCTCACCATTTTCATCATTGATCTGTCACAGCAGATCTGTACTAGGTGTAGGATGGAGAGACTTACTCCTTACTTCACTGAATTTAAATAAGACTCTGTGGATCTGGGGAGGAATAACGACAGGAACCAGTACAGGTTACGGGCTACCTTGCTGGAAAGCAGCTCCATGGAGAAAGACCTTGGAGTCCTAGTGGACAGCAAGTTCTCCATGATACAGCAACATGCCCTTGTGGCAAAAAGAACCAATGAAAAAGTGTATCCAGCAGGTTTAGGGAGGTTCTTCTACCTCTCTACTCTGCCCTGGTGAGACCACACCTGGAATACTCACCCAGTTTTGGGCTCCCCAATTCAAGAGAGACAGAGACCTGCTGGAGAGAATCCAATGGAGAGCCATGAGGATGATTAAGGTACTCAAGCATCTCCCCTATGAAGAGAGACTGAAATCCCTTTGGGCTGTTTAGTCTTCAGAAGACAAGACTGATACAGGATCTCATCAATGTATATAAGTATCTGAGGTGTGTGTGTCAAGTGGAGGGGGCCAAGCTCTTTTCAGTGTTGTGCAATAATAAGACAAGAAACAACAAGTTCAAGCTTGAACATAGATTTCTGCTCAACATGAGGAGAAACTTCTTTACAGTGAGCATGACAGAGCACTGGAACAGGCTGCCCAGAGAGGTTGTGGAGTCTCCTTCTCTGGAGATGAGACTTTCAAAACCCACCTGGATGCATTCCTGTGTGGACTACCCTAAGTGATCCTGCTTTGGCAGGGAGGTTGGACTCGATGATCTTTTGAGGTCTCTTCCAACATCTAATGTACTGTGATAGCATGTGATCTGGAGAAACCCCAATTTGTATCTGTTCGCCTCTCTTACACTCCAACTCAGCTTTGCAAGAATGAGCCCCAGAAGGAAGGAGATCAGCTCAGTGCTGTGTCTGGGCTGGCTGGGGAAATCCATTCCTCCATTCCTGATTCAGTTCCCTGCATGTAGATAAAAAAGAAAATAAGATTTTGGAATTACTTTCTGGCTCAAAACCACTCAGTTACTGCAATGTGGCAAAAACACTGTGGAAGGTTGTTGGTGATTAATTTGACAACTGACAAAAATATATCTTTAAATACACTATTTTCCAGTTATTATTCAATGATACATATTAAAGACCTCTCTTTAAGCATATTCTTAAAAGTAAAGCTCTTCAACATACCTAGACAAAATAAGTGCAAAGACCTTTCGTGCTGACTTGTTATCAGTGTTCATCATCATCTTCTTATGGAATGGATCATGACAGAACAAATCAAGCCACAGCAGAGTATCAGAGGTACTAAACTGGCAGGCAGTGAGGCACATAGGTAACTGACAAAAATGTTTGCCTTTTAAAGTATTAATGGAAATATTGTGTTTTATTCCCATTTCAATGTGGCAGAGAAAACAGGAATTCAAAGACCCTTGGTATGATCTACTACAGTGTCCTGAAGGGTCAAACCTCAAAACATGCCCTAGCCCAGACAATGGGTTAAGCACCTGTGAGTGTGCAAACCTGGATGCTTCCTGGGGTCCGGATGGTCCAGGCAAATATATAGCACATGTAATTAATCTTGTAACACAGCTGTGATCTGTGTGTGCTCCTGGCCATGTTCGGATAAGCCTCAACCCACAGGCTCAGTTTTCAGGTTTCTCTGTTACCAAAGGGCATTAATTGTCTTTGGCCAGTATTTAAACCAGTTGAGAAAGTAGGCAACTTATTCTCACCCAGACAACAACAAGAGCCAAGTGCTTCCAGAGTAGCAGCCGAAGAGCTTGCCCTAGCAGACCAACTACACCTGGGCCTTGCACCTGGATCAAGGCAGAGAGGGGAAAAGCTCCAAGAGAACTGAATTTCACAAGAGCCACAGAAAGGTGGAACACACAAGAGGGAGAGAAAGATGCCTAGCCCTCTCTGAACCAAGAGCTGCTTGAATTATAGTCACAGCATCTGGGAAGATACCGGACAGAGGAGCAAGCTGTTAGTCCCTGGCTAATCTGTTACAGAATCCCCCTTGTTGGAAACTGCAGATCACAGCACCTTCATTTCCAGATTGAATTGCTGAATTGGAAATCCTTAGATCTGTGCTTAAATCATTTAACTGTCTTCATATGTGAAGTGTATCACTCAAAATCAAATTACAGAATCTGTAAATGTACTGTGTAAATAAGTTACAGTGGTGTTTGAAGATACCAACACCCAGTCTCAAGCTGCACCAGGGGAGCTTTAGGCTGGAGGTTAGGAGGAAGCTCTACACAGAGAGAGTGATTGCCCATGGGAATGGGCTGCCCGGGGAGGTGGTGGAGTCATCATCACTGGAGGTGTTCAGGAGGAGACTTGATAGGGTGCTTGGTTGCATGGTTTAGTTGATTAGGTGGTGTTGGATGATAGGTTGGACACAATGCTCTCAAAGGTCTCTTCCAACCAGGTCTATTCTATTCTATTCTATTCTATTCTATTCTATTCTATTCTATTCTATTCTATTCTATTCTATTCTATTCTATTCTATTCTATTCTACAGTAAAATGTATTAAAATATACATTTTATTACAGACAGCCCCATTTCACAGTTTTGTTGCATTTTCATAGAAAATTTCTGTTTTCCTGCAGTTTTACAGAAGTAGGTATTTGAGTAGAGAAAACTTGCCAGAGATAATACTGCAATGATTTCCTACTGTCTAAAGCTTACCTGATGGAATAAGAATGTTTGGCTTTATTTGGAGGTATGAAAAATATTAACTGGATATAAATTTTGAAAAAAAAAATTCTAGGGTTCATTCACATGAAATCTGAATAAATACAATAAAATAAAAAAAGAGGCAGATACCATTCAAGTTTTAAATACTAATAAAGGACAACATGGTTCCACAGAATTTCCTGTAGGCAATTCTGTTCTTGAGAGAATCATTGTGCATCTGTTCTTATCCTAAACCAAACCTACACCTACACTGTTTACACACACACACACAAGTCTATGGGGCCAGTGGGAACCACTTAAGGATAATGAGGGAGGTGGCAGAAGTGCTCATCAAGCAACCTTCAAACCTTTATCAGCAGTCCTGGCTAGCCAGGAAGGTGCCAGGAAAAGTTAACAAATGTCATGTCCATCTACAAGAAGGGACTGAAGGAGGATCTGAAGAATATAGACCTGTCAGTTTGAGCTGAGTGCCAGGGAAGGTCATGGAGCAGATCATCTTGAGTGCCATCATGTGGCCCACACAGGGCAACCAGGTGAGTGGGGGCAGGTCAGCCTGATTTCATGAAAAGCAGGTCTTGCTAGACAAATAGCATCTTCTATGAAAGGTGACCAACTTAGTGACATTCAGGTGCTGGAACATGTTGAAAGGACAGCAGCAAAGTTGGTGAAAGGTCTAGAACACAAATAATGTGAAAAGTGGTTGAGGGAACTGGAGGAAAGGAAGCACAGGGGAGACCATATTGCTCCCTACAACTACCTAAAAGGAGGTTGTAGTGAAGTGGGTGTTGGTCTCTTCTCACAAGTAACAAGTGATAGAACAAGAGGAAATGGCCCTAAGTTGTTCCAGGAAAGGTTTTGGTGGGATATTAGGAAAAAATTTCTTCACTGTTGTAAGGTTGTAAGGCAATAGGAGAGGCTCCCCAGAAAAGTGAGAGGGAGGAAGGCTAAGGTCCTTCAGGACTCCATTTGCTCCTCTGCCCCTCCTTGGCACATGTCATCCCATCCTTGCAGGCTGTGTGAAGCTACAGCTTCCCTCTTACCAGGAAATGTTGTTGCATAAATCAGCTACTTGCCACTAATTTCCCCACTATTTATTTCTCAAACCCTGTTTGTGTCAAACCTTGTTATCTGCTATAGTGAGGGTGGCTGTGCCCTTGTCATCTGACAGATGATGGTACATCCGCTTCCCATTACCCTACCATTTTGTTCAGAAATTAACTGTGCAGCAAATGTTTCTTGGAGAGTTATCAATATTTTCTTGATGGAGACTTCTGAGAGAAAGTTGAGTGACTGCTTGCTGGCAGAAAAATTAAGTTACGTTCCCTACAACTTTCATCTCTCTCAAGTCAGGAAATACACCTTCTCTTGTAAACCTTACAGGACGAAATTATAAGGTTCTTGGTCAAGTTACATAAGGTTTTCCAAATAGGTTTTACATTTTGTTTGACCTGTTCATGCAATTTAAGAAGGACATTGAGACTCTTGAATGTGTCCAGAGAAGGGCAACGAGGATGGTGAAAGGCCTTGAGCACAAGCCCTCTGAGGAGAGGCTGAGGGAACAGGGATTGTTTAGCATGGAGAGGAGGGGGCTCAGGGGAGACCATATTGCTGTCTGCAACTACCTGAAGGGTGGTTGTAGCCAGGAAGGGGTTGGTCTCTTCTCCCAGGCAACCAGCACCAGAACAAGAGGACACAGTCTCAAGCTGCACCAGGGGAAGTTTAGGGTGGAGGTGAGGAGAGAGTTCTTCACAGAGAGAGTTGTTAGCCAATGGAATGTGCTTTGGTGGTGGAGTCACCATCCCTCGAGGTGTTCAAAAAGGGATTGGACATGGCGCTTGACATGGTTTAGTAGTCATGAGGTGCTGGGTGACAGGTTGGACTTGATGATCTTTGAAGTCTTTTCCAACCTTGTTGATTCTATGATTCTGTGCTTTTGCAGCTACACCCCAAGCACACAGTGGCAGCTTCCCTCATCCCTGTGCACTACAAGAAACAGAGATATTTGCCTGAACTAAGAATCATTTGTCTTGTATACATAAATGTTTCATTGTATATATAAATATTTTATTTGTTGTACCCCAAAACAGAACATCTCATCTGCTTGACTAAAATAAATCCTATACACCATGAGTTCATAAATAGGTGGAATAGGTTTCTGAGAGTATTTTTTTATATATAGTCCAGTCAGGTTTAATTCAAAACATTCTTATGATTTAAAAAAAATATGCATACTTATGGTTTGTCCTGTTACAGATTTGTCATTGTACTTGATAATAAACTCTGCACACCAGCAGCTCCATCATGGAATTTTCTAAAACATTTATTTATCTTTGTCTCAGATTTAGCCCAAATAACACTGGTCAATAATCACCTAGATGTGCTTGCTCTCTAAAATACATAGAGCATTTTCTGTCCTGTTCTGTGATAACTGAAAGAGATAAATAAGACTAACACTTATTAGTTGTAATGGTGATGGAGCTAGACTGAATAGACTAGACTAGACTAGACTAGAATAGACTAGAATAGAATAAACCAGGTTGGAAGAGACCTTCAAGATCATCGTGTGCAACCTATCATCCACCACCACCTAATCAACTAAACCATGGAACCAAGCACCCTGTCAAGCCTCGCCCTGAACACCCCCAACGACGGCAACCCCACCACCTCCTCGGGCAGCCCATTCCAATGGGCAATCGCTCTCTCCGTGTAAAACTTCCTCCTAACCTCCAGCCTAAACCTCCCCTGACACAGCCTGAGACTGTGTCCTCTTGTTCTGGTACTGGTTACCCAGGAGAAGAGACCAACCTCTCCCACACTACAACCCCCCTTCAGGTAGTTGTAGAGAGCAATAAGGTCACCCCTGAGTCTCCTTCTCTCCAGGCTAAGCAATCCCAGCTCCCTCAGTCTCTCCTCATAGGGCTTGTGTTCCAAGCCCATCACCAACCTTGTTGCCCTTCTCTGGACACACTCCAGCAAGTCAACCTCCTTCCTAAACTGAGGGCCCCAAAACTGGACACAGTACTCGAGGTGTGGCCTAACCAGTGCAGTGTACAGGGGCAGAATGACCTCCCTGCTCCTGCTGGCCACATAGTTCAGTGAACTCTGTGTGAATATGATTCTCCACATTTTGGAGGCTTAAATCCATTTTCTTCTTTGCTGCTATGGTCTGTTTCATCCAATGTAATTGCATGACTATTTCCAGAAAGCTTTCTTCAGATTTATAGGAGATGTAACTGCTGTAATTCCATTTTGAAAAGAAAATTTAGACAAAAATAGGTGTGAAAGCTTTTCTTGATTCCCACTCCCTGCCCCTGCCCCAGCTTCTTTGAGCTATCAGAATCATTCTCTGCTTGCAAACAGCATGGATAAATACGGTTAGAGCCCACATCTCTTAAAAGTGTTTTCAGCTTGCTTAATGTAATAGCCTCACAGTGTGAGTCCCTGGCTGGCAAAATAACTGGTATTATCTAGTATTTTCACGAAGATATTTCTGGGTTTCTTCTAAGAAAAGTGGCACAGGGGATAGGGGATGGTGGTTGCAATTGGTTCATCCCACTTTGTCTCTGCTGCTCCTTCTTACTTGAGGGGAAGACGCTTCACATTCTTCCTCCACTCCAATGTGGGATCCTTTTCATGGAAGATAGTTCTCCACAAACTTCTTCCACATGAGTCCTTTCCATGGGCTATAGTTCTTCACAAACTGCTCCAGCCTGGGTCCCTTCCATGGGGTGCAGTCCTTCAGGAACAGATTACTCCAGTGTGGGCCCCCTGTGAGATGACAAGTCCTGCCAGCAAATCTGCTCCAGCATAGGGTTCACTCTCCGTGAGTCCACAGGTCCTGCAAGGATCCTGCCACAGTGTGGATTTGCCATGGGCTCATAGCCTTCTTTTTAAGCATCAACTTGCTCCAGCAAGCAGCAGGTAAATATATGCTCCACTGCTAAACCTCCTGAGATACAGGTGGACAAGTAAACAACTTCCACTGCTATCTCTATCAAAGTCAATCCATAAGAGTTCAATCCAGAGTTTATTTCTGAGAGGTGCTACAGAGAAGATTGTGCAATGTCTGCTCTCTGCAGACATTCTGTATTATTCCATCTGGTTTTGTACACAAAGAAACAGCCATTTGTCCTCCTACCACATCCCAGGGCTTGCACCACACAATTTTTTTATTAATCCAGTAAAAAACCCACTTTAGAAACATAGAATCATAGAATTATTAGGGTTGGAAAAGGCCTCAAGGATCATCCAGTTCCAAACCCATTGCCATGGGCATGGACACCTCACACTAGATCACATTACTCAGAGCCACCTCCAGCCTGGCCTTAAAAACTTCTAGGGATGGGGCTTCTACCACCTCCCTGGGCAACCTGTTCCAGTGTCTCACCACACTCACGGTGAAAAACTTCTTCCTAAGATCCAATCTGAATCTAACCTTTTCTAGTTTTTTCCGTTCCCCCTAGTCCTATCATTGCCTGACACCCTAAAAAGTCTCTCCCCAGCATTCTTGTAGGCCCTCCTTAAGATACTGGAAGGCCACAATAAGGTCTCCTCAGAGCCTTCTCTACTGTCACTTTGATGATAGTGAGAATGTGCTTATCTTCAGACACTTTCAATCTGCAAAACCTACACAAAATACTCATCATGGCTTAAGGCTAGAAGAATACCAGTGTGGGCAGAGATCAAAGCTGTGGCTGCACTCTGACAGGACACATGGTTTTATGAAATAATGCCCTCTATTCCAATCCTAGCTTTTGTTTTAAGGACAGGGTTTTTCTGTGCTGATTGGTCAGCATGTGTTTAGTATGTTATGGTTTGGGAACACAGCCAAACTCATGGGGCTCTGAAGTAACTTACTGGTATAGGACAAGAGGACATGGCCTTCTCCAGAGAAGCTAAAGCATAATGGTGTGGATATACACTACTTGCAGCATTTGTAACACGTAACATTAAGCAGAGGCATCATTCTCTGTGAATAATATATTTAACAGCCTTGTTTGTCTGCCTGCAATATGAGCTGATGAAAGACCGACAGCCTTCAGGTTCATCTCCTCAACAATCCACTTGGTAGCCTATCATCAAGGCAAGCAAAAGAACAGGAAGAAACACTGAGGTTTTAGATGGAAACTTTCAGAATTAGCAGATTCTGAAACCCACATGTGCTTCTTCACAACTTTGTCAGCCTCAGATGATTTCCGAGAAATATTTCAGTATTGATTAATTACCTGGCTCCGTACAAAAAAGTTCCATTGAAAGACTTCTAACATGACATATGCATGGCTGTAACATTACAGAGGCCTACACATACAACAGACATTTTTTAAGTCAAGAATTTCTATAAAAATAATGTGAAAACTCATTTCTGTCTCATAGACTGTGGACATGAAAAAATAAAACAGACAAACTGAAATTATTAGAATTAACCAGGTTGGAAAAGACCTCTGAAATCGTTGAGTGCACCCTATCATCCAACACCATCTTATCAACTAAACCATGGCACCAAGTGCCTCTTCCAGTCTCCTCCTAAACACTTCCAGTGATGGTGACTCCACCACGTCCCTGGGCAGCCCATTCCAATGGGCAATCACTCTTTCTGTGAAGAATTTCTTCCTAACATCCAGCCTAAACCTCGCCTGTCACAGGTTGCCTGGAAGAAGAGACCAACCCCCACCTGGCTACAACCTCTCTTCAGGGAGTTGTAGACGGCAATAAGGTCTCCCATGAACCTCCTCTTCTCCAGGCTAAGCAACCCCAGCTCCCTCAGCCTCTCTTCATAGGGCTTGTGCTCCAAACCCCTCACCTGCCTTGTTGCCCTTCTCTGGACATGTTCCAGCAAGTCAAAATCTTTCCTAAACTGAGGGGCCCAGAACTGGACACAGGACTCAAGGTATAGCCTAACCAGTGCTGTGTACAGGGGCAGAATGACCTCCCTGCTCCTGCTGGCCACACTGTTCCTGATACAGGCCAGGATGCCAACGGCCTTCTTGGCCACCTGGGCACACTGCAGGCTCATGTTCAACCTACTATCAACCAGTACCCCCAGGTCCCTCTCTGCCTGGCCTCTCTCCTACCCTCTAACAGATCAACACCTGGCCCCAGTTGGTGTCATCTTCAAATTTACAAATGGACTCAATCCCCTCATCCAGATCATCAATAAAGATATTAAACAGGTTGTAGCCCAGCACTGATCCCTGGGGGACACCACTAGTGACTGGCTGCCAACTGGCTGTGGCACCACTCACCACCACTCTCTGGGCTCAGCCCTCCAGCCAGTTCCTGACCCAGCGCAGAGTGCTGCTGTTCAAGCCATGAACTGACAGCTTGGCCAGGAGTTTGCTGTGGGGGGACGGTGTCAAAGGCTTTGCTGAAGTCCAGGTAGACTACATCCATAGTCTTCCCCACATCCACCAGGTGGGTCACCTGATAATAGAAGGAGATCAGGTTGGTCAGGCAGGACCTGCACTTCCTAAACCCATGCTGGCTGGGCCTGATCCCTTGGCCATCCTCTAAGTGCTGTGTGACTGCACTCAAGATGACCTGTTCCATAATCTTGCCTGGCACTGAGGTGAGGCTGATAGGTCTGCAATTCCCTGGCTCATCCAACTGGCCCTTCCTGTCTGCACACTGAAGCGAAGATAAACAACCACACAATATTTGTGATCACATTAAACTACAATATGAGCCTATTGGCTTACGGAGGGGCTGCCTATGGCTATTTTGACATATGCAGAATTTAAACTTTTGATTTTTTTTTATTTTAAAGTGACATTTCCATTTCAAAAGGTCACCAAAACTAAAAACAAACAAACCAACCAAAAATATACCCAAGGAAAAGATTAAAAAAAAGATATAAAATGGATGGAAAGTTATCTAAAATACAAATTAAATAACATGCACCATATGAACTTTGTGTATTGCATATTGATTCAAAAATCTTCTTTCAAAAGCTTAATTGGTTATTTCTCAAAAGTGCCTTAATTTCATTATATAGTTCTACTGGAATTGTTCTCATTTTCCCATTCTTTGTTCTTTTTTGTTATCCTACTGAACAAAAATATGAATATCCATACAGGAAAGTACTAAAACAGCAGAAAAAAAAAAGTAAGAAGCTCTGTTGTTTTGTAATGACATGAAACCATTGAGGCAAATTCAAAAGCTATTGAGGCAAAAATAATAATAATAAAAAATCCAGCAATTGTGACCACTTTCTTCTCTTACTTGATACTAGATTTTCTGAAGGATATCTTTGTTTTCAGCGCTATTTGTATGGAAAACTCCCTCCTTTGAATACCAAAATTGTCAACAAAGGATATACTATACATTTCCAATTCCAGGTGTCAAGGCTTTTGCTGCTTCTCTTTCCAGCCTGAAGAAAGATTTCTATACTGAAATGCTTGTCTATTCTTCCACCAACATCAGTTATCAAAGAACAGATATCGCTTTTGCCTGAAAATATTGTCCTACTTTTATTTTTTATTAGCATTACAGCAAAATAATACTTTAGAGAGATCTGACAAGACAACCAGGTGATCAGGGCCAGTTAGCATGGGTTTATGAAAGGCAGGTCCTGCCTGACTAATCTTACCTCCTTCTACAATAAGGTGACCTGCCTAGAGGATGAGGGAAGTGCCATGGACATTTTTTGCCTGGACTTAAGTAAAGCCTTTGACGCTGCCTCCCACAGCATTCTCCTTCAGAAACTCATGGCACTAGGCTTGGAAAAGTGCACTCTGTATTGCATTGCTGGATGCCTGGGCCCAAAGAGTAGTGGTGAATGGAGTTAAATCTGCCTGGGCCCAAAGAGTAGTGGTGAATGGAGTTAAATCTGCCTGGCACCCAGTCACTAGTGGTGTCCCCCAGGATTCAGTAGTGGGGCCTGTCCTCTTTATCAGTGATCTGGATGAAGGGATTGAGTGCACCCTCAGTAAGTCTGCAGATGACACCAAGCTGGGTGGCTGTGTCAATCTGCTTGAGGGTAGGGAAGATTTACAACAGGATCTGGACAAGTTAGACCAATTGGCCAAGGCTAACTATGAATTTCAACAAGGCCAAGTGCCAGGTTCTCCACCCAGGTCACAATAGCCCCATGGTAAGCTACAGACTTGGGGATGTGTGGTTGGAAAGCCATGATTCATAGAGGGATGTGGGGGTATTGGTTGACAGTTGACTAAATATGAGTCAGCAGTATGGTCAGGTGGCCAAGAAAGCCAAGGGCATCCTGGATTCTATTAGAAACATGGTGGCCAGCAAGAACAGGGAGGTGATCATCCCCCTGTGCTCAGCACTGGTGAGGCCACATCTTGAATACCATGTTCAGTTCTGGGCCCTTCATTACAAGGACATTTTGGTACTGGAACATGTCCAGAGAAGGGCAACAAGGCTGGTTAAGGGCCTGGAGCACATGACCTACAAGGAGTATCTGTGGGAGCTGGGGTTTTTCAGTCTGGAGAAGAAGAGGATGAGAGGACACCTCATCACTCTCTACAACTACCTGAAGGGAGGTTGGAGTGAGGATGGAGACAGTCACTTCTTCTTGGTGGCAAGCAACAGGACAAGGTTTCATGCTGTTCCAGGGCAAGTTCAGGATGGATATTAGGAAATATTTCTTCATAGAGAGTGTTATCAAACATTGGAATGGTCTGCCCAGGTCAGTGGTGGAGTCATCATCCCTGGAGGTATTTAAGCAGTGTGTGGGCCTGGCACTTAGGGACATGGTTTAGTGCTGACCCTTCAGTGCTGGGTCAAGGATTGGACTACATGATCTTTGAGGTCGCTTTCAAATGGATGTTTTCTGTGATTCTGTTTTCTAGATAGTTGTGGTGGTTTGAAAGGAAAGGCTCTGCTTTCCCTCCCCCACTGAGAAAGCGACCACGGCTAAACCCAGTCGGAGAAATGAGATTATATTTTACAAGGAAACAGATTATACGTAACACAACAAATACAGGTATTTTACAATATATACAGGAATATACAGCCAATGAACTCAACCAGAAACCAGACCCCCCACAGAAGGGGCTTCCCCCTGTGCCCCCCTTCACCCCCTACCTCCCTTCTCCCCCAAAGAGGTAGAAGAAGAGACGAGGATGGTTAGCAGGACAGGGGAAGAAGCGGACAGGCCTGTTACAGGGCAAGAAGCCCAGAAGCAGATCCAGCCGAGAGGGACAGCGAAGGAAGGAAGACTGAGAGAAAGTTCCCAGCTGCACCGGGTCTAACAATCTCACCTCCCACAATCCTACCAATGAAATTCGTTTAGAATACCAAAATATTTTATAAACATTTAGCCAGTGTGCCCCTTTCTTAAAGGCACAGCCTCAAACGGCCACAATAGTATTCTGAAGAACATCAAAATAGGGGTACTAGCATTCTAACTTAGGCACTTACTTAGTAAGTTGAGACTGTCTACTTAAATCTTGATCATTGCTGCCTCATCAGGTAACCAACTATTCAAGCACTTCTAACGATTTGTGTGTCACATGATCAGAATATTAATACAGAAAAATCAAAGCCCTTGAACTGAGAACACAGTACTAATTTAATTTCAGATTTTCAGCATTGAACTTTTAAATTGCACAGAAAGAATTCCAAATGCCTGAACTTCATCTGAGGGCTCCTTGTAACCAGAGACTCTAGGGGAAGGATGCCTCAGCCTCTGGGGACCTGCAATCTCACACCATTGTGTTGTAGCTTCCAGGCTCATATTCCATTCAAAAGATGGTGAAATCAGGGAATGCCATCCAATATGTACCCTGTGTGATTTGTCATAGTCACCAAGAAACCACTTTCCTGTGATATTTTGGGCAGACTCTCTTGAAATATGTAAACAAACCGCTGCTCCTCCATGCCCTGAAATTGCCTCTGTAGCAATGCTGGGAAAATATCTATGCAGCCTTTTAGGGGCTCTGTGTGGCTTTGCTTTTTCTCCTCTGCCGGTGCATGTCTGAATGCTCAGGGAAGTCAGGGGAAACTCTAAAAGGAAAGACTAGAGAACTTAACAGGAAAGGTGGAACAATGGCGCAGATAAGAGTCTCAGGTTCCCAGCTTCAAAGGAGTTTGGATAACAATGGTAGGCCATCAAGTGATGGGAAGAATTTGTCTGTCTGGCTCCATCTTTTCTGGGATCAAAAGACATGGAAAAACCTCAAAGATCCTTGAAAAGGGAGGGTACTCAGGAGAGTTCCCAGATTTTGTCACTGAAAAAACGGCTGCTGAGCTCCCTCCTCCCACATTAAAGGAGGGAGTAGGCCACTTCTTTTGACACAGAAATTGGGAATAAAACAGGCCTTCCTTTTCATAGTGTGGAGAAAACTTGGTGAATAATGTATGTGGGCAACATAATTTGAAAAATATTTTTCCCAGTATTGCGTTCCTTCTGGCAAAAGAAACCCAAATGCTTTGCTTTCCATTACAAATGTTTTCCTTATTACTGTAGAGGATATTCAGGCTCCAGGAACAGAGCTCTTAACAATGGCCAAGACTAGTTATATCTGTCTCTTATTCACAGTTAAGAGGATGATGAAATATCAGAAGATATATTTTGTATAATTCCTTAAGAATGGGTCCAGTGAAGCCTGGTGCATTCATAAATGGTTTGTAGTGTCTTACACTATATATGTCACCTTGTGCATAGTAGTAAGAAGACCATGTAGACCACATTCAGACAGAATATTTGGTTTTGCCTCAGGAGACTCATCTGAACACAATTACTATGGTCATCAGATCTACTCGCCCAGCATGCAGAGATTTTACTGCTTTCCCATAAATGTCTGCAGCCCATGTGCTAGCTGACTGCACTAGAGATATTGATGAGGAAGTATATGAGCAAGAACAAAATTATTCATTTTTTCAGGAAGCTATCTAGCTTTGTTTGGGCCAGTGGTAGCTATTACAACAACATGTTACAGGTGTTGCAGCTTTCAAACATCCAGGATTTGCTGATCGACTTTTTAGCCATTGTTCACATACAGTCATAACAGATCACACTTCCTTCTCCAGGTCTTGTTTTAAAATATTTCACTAGGAATTAATAAGCCTGCACTCATTCTTTTGTCAGTGAAAAGATGCAGGTATCTAGGTATCTTCAGAACATATTCATTGAACCTCTATAAGCTGGTGTTGGATAAGACGATTCAGCCTCGGAAGCCGTGTATGTCTTTATATTGATAATAGAGCTGACTGAATTTTCTTATGCTCTATTATTTGTCAATAAATACCTCTCATGTATATGTGATATTAAAGATCTGCAAAAGATAATCCATGAGAAACTTTCAAATAATCAAGTATTTTTAATCTTAAGAAGGAAACACTGAAATTGTATATCATCATGCCAAAGAACTAAATGGCAGCTGCACCACTGGGTTCAGAAAATAATGGCTAACTAACACTGCTGTAGGGTGCCTTTTAGCTTTGAAGAAAACCAGGTATCATTATCAATTAAATGAAAAGCCAATGAAGATTATGAGGTCTCTGTCCCTGGAGGCTTTTGAGAGCTGGATGAGCATCAATCAGGAGCAGTGAGAGTTTGTTTTGCATGCTCTACCCTACTGAGTGAACCAGATTATTTTACCAGGTTCTTTGTATCCCTATGTTCTAAGGCTGTGTCTATACTGAGAAGTTGAATCTGGCTAGGATCATTTTGCAGCATAATTCCAGTTAGAATCAAGAATCCAGTGAGTCCACTCCTATTCAAGAGTAATGTGTATCTATAATATCAAGCTGCCTTGGCCATCCTAAACAAAGTGACCGACTCCAGCCTACTCAGGATGCACATTGGCCTGCACCAACTGTCAAATCACTCAGAAATTGCTTGGGAAGCTGCTAATTTGTCTTAGCCAAAGTTACGTGAAGACCCTTCTAGTATTTGAACAGTGAAGATAATCAAGACAAATTGTTTGGGAGCATTACCTGTCACAGTTTAATTTAGTAGTAAAGCTACAACCTATAATTCTGTGGCCAAGTCTGTCCACAGTTCATCAGCACTGTTCTCAAACTGAAAACTGAAATGAAGCTCAATGTTCTACACTCCTGAAAACAACCAGTCTTTTACTGCTTGTACTAGCTAGTATAGATTCCATGTAGCTCTCATATTTAGACTTCTATCCTTTTTTTCTCAGTAGAGGGCATCCTTAGTACAGTCACTTTAGCAGTCTGTATCCATGTAGCAAAGAGTAGGAGCAACCTTCACATTGCCTCCAAAGTAGACTAAACTGAGCAAACACTTGGTATATGTGCATATTTATGAGAAACACTAGGTCTTGTGGAATCATATTGGCAAGTATTCACTAGAACAGGCTTTCTCCTCTCTACCATATAGGCCAAAAGAGGGGAAATAAGGGCTGGAAGACTAGAAAATACTTGCAAAAACTTACTTAAGCTTGCTTTTTTTTTTTTTTTTTTTTTTTTTTTTTTTTTTTTTTTTTGAGTAGAGAGAAAGAGCCAATATGAGCACACAGTTAAAATAGAGGATTTAAGTCTTTTTCAGAAGAAAGAGGAGAGATTTCTCCATTTACTTTAATTAAAGCTCTCCACTAGCTCTTTTTTTCCCCCTTAGGTTTGGGAGCTTGGCAGGCTTTATGTTTTTTAAAAAAATCCAGCTTGCTCACTAGGCAAATTTTCCCATGCTTTCAAAGCTCTGCTGTTTAGGCAAGCAAATGTTAATCTGACCACAGTCTAGCTTTTGCTTTCTTCCCAGCAGCTTGATATCTGTTGCCATTAATATTATACCCTCAGATGTAGGGTAGACAGGGATGTCGCTGTCCAGCACGTAAGTGGTAACGAACTGCAGCACAAATAATGAATTGATAACATGCATGTGTTCCTCACCCCCCGAGCATGTGCATGGGTAAGCCAGCTGCAAATCATTTATTCTACGTACCAAAGCTATACTAAATCAAGCCAAACAATATTTCCCTTTTTCTTTTTTTCTCCAGAGTGAAGTATTTCCCACGAAGCCTGTAAGTTCTATCTATTAGCTTCTAATCTGTATAACCCAATCATTTTTCTTTATAACACTGCCAGTGGTAAGCATCAAAAAAACCCAACTGAAGACAGTCTCCAGGGGACCATGTTAACTTAATAACTGGGAGAGTGAGCGTGTAACTGAAATGAAGAAGGCACATCTAAGAAAAGAGTATGAAAGTGAAAGTCTAAATACTTAAGAGATCCCAACCTTTGATAAAAAGGTTTTTTCACTGATTCTGATCTGCAGTGAGTTGCCACCATTAATATTCTGAAAAGAAGACCAATGTAAAACTTGAGTTGCAGCCCTTAAATCTACCTGATCTGTATTGCTTGTCATTGGTGGCTTTTACTGATGCATTTAATGTTCATCTAGGATTCTGGTTCTATCTGTCGTTAGGGAAAAATTTGCAGAGGAAGTTTTAAACGATCCATTGGTTCATCTTTTTCTAACATCATTATGCAGGAGGTTTGCGATCGAACTCATGATAAAAAGTGTAACATTTCTTTACTAGAAGCTAAATTGAATGACAATAATTTTGATATGATTGTTTTTGATGATAAAATGGAAACAGCATACAGTGATCACTAACACATGTATTCAGACTTGGGTTGGCTAGACTTGTATTCTCCCAGGGAAACTGGGTACTTCAACTGCATTTCATTTTTATTTTTATTTTTTTAAATTTATATCTCACTGAGAAATTTCCAACTTTGTTTCCAATATATTTATTCACAAGAATTCTTAGGCTTTCCACTAACTGTTGCAGATGTTCTTCGCTAGCCTGTGTTCCGCAATCTTGGAACAAGCTCCAGGGAGAGAAAAGGCCTATTTTACAAGATCAGGCTGTTTATTCACGCTGAAGTCAAAAGGACTAGCTGTATCACGTTGCAAACAACAGCAAATTATCTGGAGAGATAGATTGCTTTTCTTTTCAAGGATAAATGTGCACGTACACACACATACAGACATGGACACACAGGCACATATATGCATAAATTGTTTGGGAGTAAACCTGAGAAAGAAAATGAGGGAGGCAAGAGGTTAGAAAAAGTTAATGGGAGAAAAATAATCCCCTTGGGCTTAACTATATTACTGTCAAAGAGTGATAAAAAGGTTTTGTTTGTTTTGTTTTGTCTTGGTTTCCCCCCAAAGAAAACAAATGACTGAGGCCTGATCCTCTTCTCAGCAAAATTATTGTAAAAGATAGAGCTGGAAGTTGAGCAAAAAGGGCACTTGTTGGTGCTTGCTGAGAAAGGAAGAGTTTGAAGGTTTAGGGTGTAAAACAGTAGTGTGACATTGATGTCATAAAGTTTGGACTTCTTTATTTGTGAAAAAGTGTCCATGTCTTTTTAGGTGCAGAAGTTATATGGATGCAGTGGTAACAAAGAACCCAGTTTCTCAGAGATTCTTAAGAGCTGCCAAATAAAATTAAGGTTTCATGAAAGGCTGAGAGAGTGCAGACACTCATAAATAACGATGCTGTCCTCCTTCCTTCAGCAGCACTGCAGTGGGGCTCTTCTGGCAGCAGGAGCTGTGTTAATGCTTTTAATATGCTTTAAAAATAGTTTTGTATTTTAGGGAAACAATCTTGCAAGTTTTGAAAGAGATTTTTTTATTATTATTGTTATGTAACCAAACCCTCAATATTATTTTCTTTATTAAATTGATGCAGCCATCTCTTCCTCATCCAGAATGTGAATTTCTCACTTGAAAATCCAGAATGAACTGCCTAAACCACATAGTCATGAACCAATCTGGAGTCATTCTGTCTTCCAGAGATGCATCTCTGGATGCCAATTGTACCCTGGGTTGTACCTTTCTTGATAAGGAGCAGAGAAGGAGCATGGCTTGTCACTTGTTACATTCTACAGCAGAGGCTGGCTTGGTGCCAGGGCTTAGCAGAAAGCTGTATGTGAAAAAAGATGGTAGAAAGGTTTCTTCTCTAATTCTTCCTCCCAACACAGAAATAACCCTTATAAACATGAAGGTTTCATTTAATTTCATTTAAAATAATGACAAAATGCGTATCTAAGCCAGGCTGCAAAGCTAAATGCTGTAAAGCGATGTTTTGTGCTGCAGAAAACAGATGTTTGCATGGGCCTAGGCATTCTCACTTGAGTCAGATGACTCAAAACAGCTTGGTGTAAATTATACTCAGGGCAAAACCTCTTTTCAGGTTTGTTCCTTATTGCTTGTCTGTTAGGAGAAGAACTGCTCTACTGACCTTTCAGAAAACATGAGGACAAACCACCAAAAAAATCACAAGCCTTAAGCAACTAAATATTTGGCAGAAATCACTTTTCTATTTAAAAGAAACCTGTACAACTGAACCAACAACAATAGTGAACCTTCCCTTACTCTGGACTGCTGACATCCTCCATGCCTTTGGTTTTGTTTCAGATGGAAATCCATCTTCCAGCCATCAAGTCCCACAAGCTCCTTGGAACAGGTGGCCTCTAAGCTCCAGGGGGAAACACCAGTACGAAAGGGAAAAGCTACCAATTGCTTTCTACCATAGCCCAGGAAAATACTCCACTATTTGTGTTTCTTTACTGAAATACAGTCTCTTTTATAGCTGAAGCCATAGAGACAGCTGTTCCATTTATTTCTAATGTTCCCTGTTTTCTGGGGTAATCGTTTAGATTTAGTAGCTGGTAGCTACTTTACCTCTGAGCAGAGTTTGCTTGACTTCTTAAATACGGATGAAAACTCAGAGTCTGGAGACTGACAGGAATTTTTCTAGTAGTTCTGGTTAGTTAATTTTAATTTTCTTATTACTCTTTATTTTGCAGCCAGCCAGTCGTCCCACAGGAACTGAGGAAAAATAATAAAACAAATTGTAAAAGCCTGCCTTAAAACTAAATCTTAACATGCAATGTAATCTCTCCTTGGGTGAGGAGTTTGTTTTAATCCTTGACCAGGCTATATTGCTGCCAGTTTTGTGATTCTAGAATGTGTGACTCACATCTTGATCTGTAAAGGATCTGGGGCACGTGCATCATCATATATTTGCCTTTCTCATTGCTACTGTCAGTAAGTATTGCCAATTTCATTAGTGTGGCTAACGGTTCTAATTTACTTCTGGTTTATATTGGCTTCAGAAGTAACACTTCACTTTCAGTGGCACCAGTAGAATTAGATTTGTCATGCCACAGAACAAAGGAAATACAGTTATTTTTGGGGAACAGACTTATTTATGTGTTATATTCTTATTAGTGCTGTATCACCATAGCTGTCTGTGTACTTAGCAGGCTTGGAATCAAAAAGTCTTGAGAAAGATCATGAAAGGATCAGGGATAAATGGAACAAAGAAGGTTAAGTAGTGGAAATAACAGAGAAAAACAAACCAAAAAAGAGACAAAAACACAAAACTGAGACAAGAGAATACTGAAGAGAAAAACATTAGTAGCGTAAAAGAAAGAATTGAATATGATCAGATTCAGGCCCCCTACATTTAAAAATTACCACAACAACCACCATCAAACAGAGAATGGTAAGCATTGTAAATAGCTGCATTCTGACCACTCCAGTTGTGTGTGGACCCTGCTCTCTGCAGTCAAGGCTAACTCTTGGCATCTATAAAAACAAACAGTTAGGCCCCTCACTTTCCTTATTACTTGAATGTCTGGGAGTTCTCCTATTACATCTAGGTAGCAATTATGTATAAACAACAAATATTTGTAATGTATATGTCTTAATGTAGATTATTTTGTCAGGACAAGGAATGGAAATTACCAGACAAATCTTTTACAACATTGGCTAAGGTCACAGGAAGGCCAATTGTTTCCAGAGCACACCAGCGTGATGTTAGTCAAAATTTTCATCAAAAGGAAGGGAGCAAGGGACTGAGTTTAAGACACTTACGACTTTGGAGAAATGTTGAAAACTGCTGGGCCAGAAGACATCACAAAAAATGTAGTCTTGACTTGTGATACAAGGGTTATGGGAAGGGCTGAAACAACTAAAGATCGATAAATAAAGATAAATGTTTTAAAAAATTGTCTGAATTAAACTAAAATTGCAGCCTATATTGGATTCATAAATCTGCAGTGCACACTGAAGAAGTGTTAAAGGGAAATTATGTTCTTCATTCACTGGCAGAAGAAAAGATTAATCACTATCATTTTCTTCACTAATTTCAAGGGGTGTGGAGAAGGCTCTCAGAACAATTCAGATATCTGAATTGCAGAGCACTCAGTGAAAGCAGACAATTGCAGCTGATTTCTGTGAACTATTGCCCAATGGCAAAATATCTTTTCTTTTTGAGGAATGCATATTCCAGATATCCGCTGCTGGCGATTTGTCATCTACTTAATCGGATGCTGTGCTTCCTGTTTTGGATCATACACTGAGCACTAGCTTTTATCAAATCTGACAGCAGACCACTTTTTGATAGACTACTTTCTGAAAAATGTGTGGAACTTTTTGGACTTAAACACAAGGAAGTTCAAACCCACTTGGCCACTCTCCAGTGGGTTTTATGCAAAACTACTCTGGTTGAAGGTTATTAAGAGCATCCTCTTAGAAATATCTCTAAATCAATTTTGAGACATTACAAGTCCATAGCACATCTCACTATAGGGAAATTGTCTGGAAAGTTTAATTTCTTAAAAGCAAGTAAAGATGACATTTTCAGATACCAAGTGGAGGAAGCCTCATTGTGACATCTCCATAAAATGCTCAGGTCACAGTTGCCAATTTCAAAGCCAAGAAATTCTGCATAAAAGAGAGGTGACAAAAACTGTCTTAGAAAACTCTGGGTTAATTGTTTGACTGCTGAGAATACGAATCCTAAAAACTGCGGCTCTATTTCTATACAATTTCCAGTCCTCAGAGTGTGGCAGTTTAGGCTGGGTGCCTCCTGCTGCTGCTGCTGCCACGTAAGATACACCTCTGGTGCCCCGGGTGTCCAGTCCAGTGGGTGGACACAGGAAGCTGTGTAATTCATTCCCATAACGTCCTGCTTCCTATAAATCTATCAGCAAGGTCTCACATGTCCTCTTTCTTCCCTCGCTGCCCCTGTGGGAGATGCTCCCTATCTGGTAATGGAAGGGGAGTTATCTCGAGGCCTCTTAGGCTTGGCTAGGCCTAATGCCAGGAGGAGAAGGGGGAAGGACAATCTCAGATCTGGCCAACTGGGATTAGCCTAACAGTGGAGACGGGGGGAGAAGGAAGAGCCCTGGGGGTTTTGGGTGTACCTTCAGGTAGGGAGAAGGGGAGTGCTGGGAGGCTTCTGGGTATACTTTGGGATCTCTTTTGTCACAGTGTTTGTAGCTTCTGTAGAACATTCCCTGCTTTTCCATTTAAATTTTCCATCGCTTCTGCAATCCGTTTGTGTGAGTCTCATCAATATTATTTTGCCCCAGTGGGAGGCAAGAGAGGATCTGCCCCAAACTGGCACACAAAGGAAAACTCTATGGAATTTAAAGAGATTATTCACCTTTCAATATACTCATCAATTTCTAAAACAGAGATGTAATCCTTACTGGACATCTTAGAGATTTTTCAGAAAGTATCTAATTCTAAGTTACTTTTTACAGGACATTTCTCTACATCATTATAGGCTTTATCTCTATTACATTCTATGGTTTTTCCATATTTACTACCTGAAACAAGGGAAATCTGCCCGTTTAAAAGCCATGGTAGGAGGGTATGTGCGTATAGCACAGTTTAGTGTCATGCAGATACTAGAAGCTGCCCTGGATAATCTTGCTGGCCTATGGGAAGCATTATAGCTCTATGAGCATAGGAGTCCGTCCAGGCTCCTATTGTTTGCTTCTCAGGTAAGCTCATTAGCATATAGAAGGTGTACTGATGTACAGAGTTTTTAGGTAGTTCACTATTTAGATTTTGCTTGGCCTTTTTGGGGCATCACATTTGATTAAACAGACTCTCCAAAAGTGGCTGGAAGGAAGAAACACTTGGTGAGCTATGACTCATCCAATGCAAGCTAAATTCACTGAATCCTCTATGGAAGACATCAACAAATCGAAACACCAAATACAATTATTTTCTGTTGATCCTGATTTTAGAGATTATCTTCCAAGAAATAAACAGATTAATCTACAGTGAGGAGAAGGAAACTCTTTCTCATGTGGTTGAATAGGTGATACACAGGCCTTGTTATCTGACATAAGGCACTTGAGATGAAGTTTTCAAATACCTCTGTCTTCCCACTTGTGCACTTTAACCTAGTGAGAAACTTGTTCTTTCAAACCACCTGGACTCTGAGATTTTAAAACAAAGGTTTAGAACTTCCTACAATATACCTGAAATAAACACTACATACCATAATCCACACTATTTGATGATTTTTATTATTCTGAGAGCAGTCTCCCCATAACATACATCTTATTATTTCCAGTAATATCAAGAGATTTTTAATGGTTTGTTTGGGTTTTTGATGTGGTTTTGTTTGTTTGTTTGTTTGGGGTTGTGGGGTTTTTTGGTTTTGTTTGGTTTTGGTTGGGTTTTGTTGTTTTGGCTGGCTGTTTTATTTGTACAAGGAGAATTGTAATTTAAATTTGAAAATCCTCCCCCTTTGCAAGACCCAGGAATTTCACTCACCACATGTGTCTGGATTCCTTTACATTATCCCAACACACACACAATTGTCAAGGAAGACTTTGACAATGAAATCAGTGTCATGAATTAAAAAAAAAAAGAGCTTTAGCCTCTAGGTGCACCTGTTTACAGCAACTAGGCAGGCTAAGTCAGAGTGTGTGTGTATGTCAGTCTGCCATTGCAGCTGTTCCATTGCCATAAACCCCACACTATTTATTAAGTTTTAAGCCTTTCTGAACTCCATAACGTTGGCTTACAAAGGGAGGCTGCAATGCTATGTCTGGGCTATGATAATAGTTCAGATAAAGATCCAGCATGTGACTCTTAATGATAGCGTTAAGTCTATTGAAAGAAACTATATCGAACTATATGCAGTAAAGCAGACAGCAAATATGAACCATGAAGAATTACTGATTAACTACTTGCTGCATGCTTCTCTGGGAACAGTGCTACCATTGAAGGAGTCTGCAACCTCTGAAGATGAAGTTAACTCACAAACCAGAGTAACAACAAGGTAAAAATCACAAATACACTGCTTAAACTTTGCATGTGTGTTTCTCAGTGCAAGAAAGTTATTTCCTTTGCAAATAAATGTCAGGTCTTGCTCATGTCCCCATCTTTGCAGCTGATTCTATATGAACAGGACACCCATGTACCATCAGCAGACTCCCCATATACATGTTGAATTTCATGGCAGTGTCAAACACATCCACATGATTCAGCTAAGGCACAGAAGTTCCAATTATGTCAAACAAATACTGTACTACATCTTTATTATTCTTTAATGGCTACTTGTGGTTTTTCTTTTTCTAGTTGTGTGGGATTACAGTCATTAATCTTTGTGCATTCTGTAATTTCAGCAATCTGTAACATTTGAAAGCTGACTTTGGAGCTACTGCCTTGTAAATAACTTAAATGTTCACATCCACAGCTTCAAATTAACATCACTGAGAGAACTGGATGGAAACTCTAGAAACCCCACGCCATGACTCCTGACAGGCTGTGAAGATGACATCTGTCTTCCTCCATTCCTGGCAGAGAGGAATGTCTGCCTTCTGCTCTCTTACTTCTGTGCATTACTTCTCTCAGTTTCTGCTGCCCTGAGAATTCTGTGGGAGCCAGAAAAAATGGGCAGGAGCACGTGCCTCTCCCAGAGATGAAATTCTGTCAGTTGTATGTTGTGGATCACCACTGTCCACATCAACAGCTTGAGAGTCAGCTTACTCTGTTGCTCTGCAGGGTAGCGGTGTGCAAGTGATGCCTGGCCTGTGAGCGCCGGGGTCTGCACATGCCTGAAGGCACACTGCAGGCAAAGTTCTGACCTGCCAGGGACATACAAGCTAAGATCAGTGTTCTACAAAGCTCTTTCTGTGACCAGTGGAGGAAATCAGACTACTCCAAAGGTCAGTTCAGCCTGCCTCAGATTTAAATTGCCTAATTGTTGAATATTACATTGATAATGTGAAAAGATGAGGCTCCATCCCTAAGGCTTACTGGGAGTGCATAGCTGTTTACCTAAGTCAAGTGCCAAGCACAGAATTTATGTTTATGCCAATACAGTTCTATTTATGGCACTTCTATTTATCTTGCAGTAGTAAATGGGCCTAATAAAAATGAGGATGAGCTCCAGCATATTGAGGAAAGTAGGTTATGATGTTCTCTTCCTAAAACTACAGAAAATTTTCAGTGTTAAACAAGATGTACTTAATGGTTTCAGTCAGTGTTTTGACCCAGACTGGTACATCTCTTGGTTGCTCCACCTCCTGGCACTGTATCCTATCACTTTATAACCAACACAGTGCATACTGATTCCATTAATAACTTTCAATGTCTTTTATATTTGTTTTCTTCAGCTAGATCAGAAGGAATTCAAGGGACTCTGATTTAGTTATGGTTTTTGTCAGGAATGAACACCTTAATGTCCTGAGTTGGGATGACCATGGCTGGCTGCAGACACTCACCTAGTTGCTCTCACACTCCATGTCCTCAACAAAGTACACGTAAGAAAATAGGATTGAAAAGTTTATGGGCTAAGAGAAGGGAAATCACTCAACAATAACTATTAACGGGCAAAACAGACTCTACATTGAGAAAATCAATTTAATTTGTTGCCAGTTAAAATGGAGTAAAATGGTGAGAAGGAAATACACCTTTCCCCTCCTCTCCTTCTTCCCAGGCTCAGCTCTGCTTCTTCATTCCCAGCTCCTTGACCTCTTCCCTCACTAGTGATGGAAGGGAGATTGGGGCCAGACCATAGCAGCTCCTCTCTGCCACTTTGTCCTCCTCATACTTTCCCCTTTATCTAGCATTGCTTCTTCCTGCAATTCCTTTCAGGAGCCTGCTCTGGCGTAGTGCAGGGAAGTAAATACCTGTTCCACCATAGTCTGCTCCAGGGACTGGCTGCAGGGGAATCTGTTCCAGTTCCTGGATCATCTCCTACCTTCCTCTGACCTTGATGTTACCTCTGGTTTTTCTCACTCTTTTTGTCCCCTTCTTCACTGTCTGTCCTGTGGATTTTTTTCATCTTTCTTAAACATGCATTGCCCAAGTCTGGTGTCTACTCTAAAGCAACATGTTTCTCAGCCTTTCAGAGAGGAAAAATCCTGTCTCCCACAACAATCTGATAATAGTGCTCTGTAAATCAAATAGCTTCTAGAATTTCATGGCAATCCAACACCATGTAATGGAGATGACACAGACCAGTACCATAGCAGGAGTTCATGAAAGTTCGTGCAAGTTTTGGAGTCTTTGGGGGTCTTTGGGTTTTGAATATGTGCAGATACATAGGGGTGCACGTATGTGTGTGTTTGCACACAATGAAAAAGAGAAAAGGTAAGGGAGAGGGTTTGAGTGCAAAACCTGTGATTGTCCACTCCAGTCAGCAAATTGCTCTTTTGCTCTGCTTAGGATGACTCCAACTATCTGTATCCAAGACAAATCTTCTCAGGACAGCTCAATCAGTGCCAAATGACTCTTGATTTAGCAGCAGAGACACAGCTATTGCTTGTACTATTCTAACTTTGGATTACTGTGTATTGAGTGGGCCCAAGGTATGGATAAAGTACTGAATTTCAAGTAATAAGTTAGGAAGTGTTTTAAAAAATAAGGATGAGGAATGGCTCTATGGGAGAGGTCTGTTTTCTCAAACAAAGGCATTTGGAGCCAGTCAAGATGCTCTGGGGTACCTAACATTCACTTAGTGCTGGGAAATGCAGCGCAGAGCCTATAGGGGATTTATTCTGGCATGGAAGCCAGGCACCCACTGGGCTATTCTGTGGTGGCTGTAGTCACAACAGGGCCATATGTTTAGGCAATCATGTTTTACGCTTGTTGGTTGATCACAGGTTTACATATTTTCTTTGAGGAATTTGTTTCAAAAGCTGTTGGGTTTTTTTTGTTTGTTTTTTTTTTTCTTTTTTCTGCATAACTATTCAGGGAATTGCAATATTCTTACTGAAAATGAGAGGCAGACACTGCTGATACATGTGAGAATGGCAAAACCAGTCAAAAAATTAATGTACATAAAAGAGAAACTGTTCCTAATATCATTCATTTGGATTATTTTTACTTGCAAAGGAACTCCTCTTCTTAAAAAAAAAAAATAATTCAGAGTCAACTAAATCTTTCTCCAACTTAATACTTTCTTATGATTCTCCAGTTCTGTAAATTAAAAAACCCAATCATGACAATCATCCTTGCATTATAAAATAACATTTTATTTTAATTTAGTGGCTTCTTTCCAAAGAAGGAAGTTAAGAAAATAAAGCAACTTCATAGACAGGGTAAGATAAATAGTACTGTCCTGGGAGGGAACACTATTTATACTTCCTTTGTATCTATATTTCCTAATCCTTTCCTCTTCCCCATTCCACTGACAGTAGTAAAAATAAAAGTTTCTGAAGTAATTTTGCATTTCCTTCCCAGACTAATGGTGTTTTACTCCCTACAGAAATTATAATGTTGTGACTGATAGTGCAAGCAAGCTGTAAACAACAGCTAACAATTTGTGCCATTAAAACTTGCTCTTTGTAGGTATGTCGTAATGATGAAATAGGTGATGATCTCACAAATGTCTTGTTATGACTAGAGTCTTGACTAGAATCCTGATGTTCCAATGATTATATTGCTGTTCAAAAATACCCATCATTCTGAATGTGGGTCTTCTTCCCAGGAGGTGAGGGAGCCTTGATTTCAGCTGGGATGGACTCACATAACATTTGCATCGGCCCTTTGTTCAGACTATATAGATAAACACACGCTTATTGTCCTTGTTTTGCCTTCTGAAGCTCTTTCTAGGCACCTATGATCATTGAGAGTAGAGGGAGGTATTGCATCATTTATAAGGCCTGTATTGCTCACACACTGAAAATGAGCTCACACACTGTGGGTGACAGGTGTCAGATGTAGGCAGATATGCCCTAGAGATGGGTGCTAAAATTAGGCACCCCAGACCTGGATATAGGCTATTATATATTGAGGGGAACAGAGGGCCCCATATGTCTGCCGCATCCTTCCCACAGGGAAGTCTGCTGCCTCCCTAGGGCCTGGGTCAGAGATATTACCAGAAGGCTGCCTAGTCTGGTACAGTCCTCTGATTATTATTGTGTGATAGTTATGCAGGTGGGGAGTGATGAGGTTGCAACCAGAGGTCCAAAGGCAGTCAAAAAGGACTTCAAGGCTTTGGAAGAACTGGTTGAGGGGTCAGGGGCACAGGTGATTTTTTCATCAATACCCTTAGTTGCAGGAAGGAATACTGAAAGGAACAGGAAAGCAGGTGTAATTAACAAGTGGCTCAGAGGCTGGTGCCACCAATAGAATTTTGGGTTTTTTGATCTTGGGGAACTTTCTATGGCACCCGGTCTGCTAGCAACAGATGGAGTACATCCATACCAGAGGGGGAGAAAGATCTTAGCACATGAGAATGGCCTATCCTCCAGAGGGAAAAGGGTTCTAGGAAGGGAGTTGGCTGAACTCATTGACAGGACTTTAAAATAGATTTGAAGGGGGAAGGGGCTGAAACCAGTCCCCACCCAGGACAGGAGTCTGAAGGTGGTAAGCTAATTGGTGGTGGAGTCACCATCACTGGAAGTGTTTAAGAAGAGACTGGATGGGGAACTTAGTGCCATGGTTTTGTTGATTAGATGGTGTTGGGTGATAGGTTGGACTCAATGATCTCGAAAGTCTTTTCCAACCTTGTTAATTCTATTCTATTCTATTCTATTCTATTCTATTCTATTCTATTCTATTCTATTCTATTCTATTCTATTCATATAAAAATGGTGATATCATCATCATTGTCATCAGCTTAGCAAAGAAGAACCTGCACATAACTCTGGCTCATGGACTCTGAGTAGGTGGGCTCAGATAAAGGACAAAGAGAGGAAATGTTTCAGGGACACATTTGTCCTCAGTGGCTGTGTCTACACAGCAAAACATGTTTTTTTCCAGTTGATGTAAAATAACCATATTGCTTTAGCTGGGGCTGTAGTGATGGTGGCACTGGGGCAGCAGCTGTAGACAGCCACATAGGTTGATGGGAATGATCCTTGAGTTGTATCTCCCTTGAGTGACTTGCAAGTCCAGTGTCACAGAGAATCAGTTGCTTTGTTTCAAAAGAAATATGGAGATCTTATTAGTGCTTATGAATTAGCTTAGGAACATTAGATAAACAAGAATGTTTGGGGGGGATGCCAAGATATCTGGCAATGTAAGAGTAACTATTATTTCCTAAATTATTTCCCTCTATGAATAATGTACTGTCTGTGGTGGAGTCCTCCTGAGAGACTTGTCCTGCACTGACTAACTAGGTTAGGCCTAAAAGAGGGTCTGGATTTAACTGGAGGTGCACTTTGGGCTCCACAGTCCTTTAATGAATCTAATTATGAGGACATTCATCATGTGATATTGTTTGTATTTGGTATTGGGCAGGAACTTTATGGGCCTGAATCCCATTAATACAAAATGCACTCAAAAAACAGTGACAGGATTATCCTGCTATCATAAACTAATATCTTTTGGGACTTACGAGTGACTGTAAGCAAATGGAATAAAAATCAAATGAAACAATGCTGTGTTAATTGGAAAGGCTTTTGCAGGATGAATAAATATTCTTTCATACAAATACAAACAGTGCCAGGAACAGTGGAGGCTGATGTCTATTTAGTATGTACAGACTATAAAGGAAAACTGCCTGGTCTGAGCCTGCCTCGTCACACACCTTAGAAGCTGAAACGGAAGTAGCATAGTGAAATCTTTCAGAATACTGGAGCTCCAGTAAGAACAAGCACCTCCCAGTGTCAAACACCACAGAGAAATGCTAATAATAAACAGTGAAATATACCTTTATCTAGTCCTCCTCAAAAGGCAGTGACTGGTTTGAGTAAAGCTCAGTCATACCTAGAGCTTTTCCAAATTGCTAATGTGCGTAAGAGCCGTCTGGCAGATGTGGAATAAATCCAAGACAAATGCAGGACATGCTGGATAGGCTGCACGTGTAGAGCAAGGGGCAGTGCTCAGTCTGTCTGTCTGCTGCTTCTCTCTGGAGGTGTCAGGTGAAAGTGGGTGGTCAGACAGGGCACCTCAGAGGAGATGGGACTGAGCTGTCATATGTCTGGTGACCCCACATATACAGCCTTTGACCTGTGGCAGGGCTACCAGATATCCAGAACTCACAAACACCCCCCCCCAACCAAACAGCAACAACAACAAAACCCCAACAACAAAACCCCCAGCAACAAACCAAACCAAACCCAACCAACAAACAACCCCCCCCACCAAACCAAACAAAAAAAATCCCCCCAAAAACCCAACATAAATGTATCAAAACATGCCTAAAGGGAACCTTTCAGCAGAAAGAAGGGAAGACGTTCAGAAAAATTTGGAAAAGCTTGCTGTGTGCTCGACTGCCTGCAGACAGTGACATGAAACAGATCTCACCCATTTTTTCATTTTTTTTTCTTTCCTTTTTTTTTTTTTTTTTTTTTTAAGGCTGGAACAGTTCTTTTTTGTACATTGTTAGTTTTTGTAAGCTTGTGAATGTAGAAAAGCGATCAAAGTAACATTTTGTTCATTAATAACGTGCTCTAGTACTGAGCAGTGATTCCTAATTGCAAAATGGGTAGTACTCAGCCCAGCTCTCTGATTGGCTTTAGGGAGGCTGAATGCATGGCCTTATTTCGCTGCAAAGCCCTGGCAGACTTTGCACATTAAAATTCTAAACTGTCTAAGTAGGTGTGAAACTAATTTTGTGTTTATTTTTTAAAAACCGCCTATAATCATTTAGGGCCATCCACTTCACTTTGGGAGGCCCTTACCTAGCTGCAGGTGGGCCCTAGGAGACAATAAAGCCCACCTCAGAGAGGATAGTTTTTTGAATATCATAACCTGAATATTTATAGCTTCTGGAATCGTTGTAGCTACTTATCCACGTTTCCAGCCACAACTTTTCTTAATAAGAAGGGCTTTGAAAAACTTGCTAAATCTGGACATAAAAGGAAGCAGAAGTTTTCCTAGTGCAGTGGAATTTTTTAAAAGTCTCATAGTAACTTTATTGATGAAACAAGGAAGAAAGCACTTTTCCACCAGACTTTGCAGAGCTTATTTACAAAACACAAGACTTCTTTTTTCATCAATGTGTAGGCAAGGCAAAGTCATGACGAGGCTTCCTGCAGAGTGAGGACATTTATTGTGGCTAATCGTTTCATCAGCGTGTTATCTTATTCCCTTGCTTGTGGTGTTCTAACATGTTTACAAGAGACAAACCTGAGGGGGGAAGGGGGAAATTTCCTTCAAAATGAGATGAAAGAAGTCAGAGGTATTTTTGAATTTTAAAGTTTTATCTAACTTGTGAAAATGTATGCTACACCCCACTCACACTAATGTAAAAGTGTGTGCGAATCATCTTGTGCATTTGTAATGCCTGTCTTGACTCACACTGCTCTGCAGTTCACTTAGTCACTGACAGAGCTCCAGTTCTTAAAAACTGGTCAGTGAATTCCATTGAGCACTGAAATCGTGCTGGCTGACTGGGGTTCACCCTCAGATTCAGACGCTTGGTTTTAAGCATCTAAATAAAAGTGCCTGCACTTAAACTAGAGAGCTAAGCGTCTTTTCCTGTTGGTGGAGAAGTGGAGAGCTTGGCCAGGGTTCATTTACCTAAGTGTGGGTGTCTAATGTCATGTGAGATTGCCAAGTGTCTCCCACCAGGTTCCTTCTGGTTCCTCAGAGGGGTTCACCTGTAAGTGGGCCCTGTCCCTATCTGTCAGCACAGTGTGGGTGATCTGGGTATCGCGGAATGGAATGGAATGGAATGGAATGGAATGGAATGGAATAGAATAGAATAGAATTAACCAGGTTGAAAGAGACCTTTGAGATCATTGAGTCCAACCTATCATCCAACACTATCTAATCAACTAAACCATGGTACCAAGTACCCCATCCAGTCTCTTCCTAAATACCTCCAATGATGGTGACTCCACCACCTCCCTGGGCAGCCTATTCCAATGGCAAATCACTCTTTCTATGAAGAACTTCTTCCTAAGGATAGGTACTGCACTTTTTAGGGTTCAAGCCTGGAGCTACAGCCTCGCCTCAGCCATTTTGCATCAGTGTACTGCGTTATGCACATGATACATGATCTTTGCTTCTGCTACTGTGTATTCTGTGTTATTTCTCAGTGCTGCTCTTCAAGGATTTTTGAGATGTCAGACCCCTGGCTGTGCTCTTTCCCATCGCCTATGTAATGGCTGTATGTAGCTCTGGGAAGATAGAAACAATGTCTTTAACAACAGTGTCTCAACTAGACAAAGGTATTAATGATTAGCACGTAGTTACGTTAACGAGTGAATTGTGCACATAAATATGACGCATCTACTATACTGAAACAGGCATGTCTGACAACTAAATTTATTCTTAGTATTTATTTATTTATTAGATTCCAAAGATCTGAAGATGAAGGGACAGCCAGAATATAGTTGCTGAGTAATTGTGTGTCCCCTTTCAGCGTAAAAAAATGACAGAACTACAGGTAAGAATGAAGAAAAAAATTAGTGCCACTAGCTAAATTTTAGAAACGGAGCCATATTTGTGAAGATCCTGCAGCTATCAACTTCATTTTCCTCTGCAGGGATAGGAGGATTAAAACTGTTTTGGGAAATATGGCCCTCCTTTCTCACAGATATGAAAAGAACCCTCCACTACTAAACAGGGTGGCTTTAGCTATTGAATGAGGTTTTCAACTTAGAGCCAGCAGGTTGTAAATCAGTCTGCGGAAGTTGCAATTCCTTATTGTGAATGATAGGAGCTAGGAAGCATTGTAGTTCTGTGAAAATGCTATTACCTAGGTAAGCTTAATACACTACTATGTATATTGATGTTTATATTACTGTGTATGCTTGTGTCATTACTACATTACTACATTTATAAGTGTAGGGACTAAAAGTTAAAATATCGCAGAAGTAATATTACAGTATCACAGTATAGCTAATGCTGGAAGAGACCCCAAGGATCATCGAGTCCTACCTGTCTCCACAGACCTCACGACTAGACCATGGCACCAAGTGCCACGTCCAATCTCCTCTTGAACACCTCCAGGGACAGTGACTGAAAATGCTGAAAATAGAGTGAGTTGGCAATGCCATTCTCTGTCCCACGAGTAAACAATTGCTCTGGAGGCTATCTACCAGTACTTTGAAAGCTTTTACCGTAAGGTATTGAACCCCAACAAACCGCTCTCTCCAACCATGAGATCTTCTTTCCTTCAAGGCAAATCTTCCAGATAGTAGACTGTGAGCCAGATCCTGCTGCTTTTGTATCCAGAAGGAGGAAGCTTTAGTTCTTTAATTAAGCTATCCCAGTCCTTTTTAGTTTTTTATAGTTTCCACAGTGTTGGAAAAATAAAATAAAAAAGACTGATTGATTATAACAACAAGCTGAACACCAGATGTTTTATGAATATATGGTTTCCCCAGCCCACACCCATGTGCATGTAAGAGAAAAAGAAAAGCAAAAGACTGTTTATAATTGTCAGAATATTAAAACCTTTGCTTATTCAATGTTCTTTCTTCACTGGCCTGTTCAGGCAGCCAAGAAATTGATTTATGACACAGACCATTCATTGCTTGAGTTTTGCTTTCCAAACTTGGTAGAAGTATTTCATGGCCATAGTCAGATGTCTTTCTTTATGTAAATTTTGATAATTTGGAGGCTATCTTTAAACCAGTTCCTGAAACCGCAGGCCATAATAACTCACTTGGTTTCATGTGCTCTGCTCAGGCCCATCAAGACAAATTGCTAGGTTTGGCATCCTTTGCCAAAAGCGAGGAACATTCCCTTCTCCTGTTACATAACACTGAGACACTTGAGAGAGAGAGATGGGAACCAAGGCTTGCTGAGTAGCAGGTATTCTGCAGCTTTGGGGCTTTCTGCCATACTTTAGAGTATCTTTTATGGAAATCTAAATACTGTTCTCCTTCAAATTTGTGAATGCAGCTATCACCAGCGCATCGGCCTTTCCCTGAAAGAAGGCTGTGAACCAAAGATTTCCTGCTGAACCCACACAAACGCTTCCATTTCTTTTAAAGGATTTTTTGTTTCAGCAATGCTAGGTTGGTCCAAGAACATATGAAAAAGAAAGTCCATCATACTGTTTCATAGCTTCTATAAAAATCTAAGCTTATTTTTCCAGAGCTGCCAAAGAGGAAAAAGGATTTGCTTCTACCTTTAACTCCTGGGAAGTCAAGGTACCTGAAACTGACTTTTTACTGCCATTGTGAGTTTCATGGGTTTATTGTTTGACCTCATTTCATAGTGTTCCAAAACATACTTCAGATTTCACAGGTGGGTTTGAATCTGGTGCAACCACACATCAAGGACAGACAGCAAAACTGGAAGGTATGCATCAGTGGGAAACAACAGCCTCCCTGCGCAAAAGCCACTGTTTGCTTGAATCAGGGTCCTGAGCTTTGCACATGTGCTACACTTTGGTATGACCAACAGGAGAAATGCCATGACTGCCTTGTTTAAATTCTGAGATGGGTACAAAAGAGCCACATTAACTACTCCATTTTTCTGATTGAGCTCCTCTGCAGCAGTTCTTACATTCTGTATATTTAAATTAACTCCCTTAATATTTCCCCCAACTTAAATATACAGAGATATGAGTTCAGCTTGCTTTCAGAGAAGAATGAGACTTAAGCCATCACATAGTGAAGAGTATGTCCATATGTCTTGCTTATTCCTTCTCTGTAGTAACTTTTGAACTAGGTACTATGTGACAACCAAAATGAACAAGCAGGAGGTCCCAGAAATCCTGACTTCTTACACATTTTGTGGAAATTGATGGCTGCAGAGGCAAAGGAGGCCCAAATAAGAGTTGCTACAGGGTGAAAAGCCAATTAACATTTGAAGGGTTTGCAGATGCCCAGTTTGCACACACTGCTGGCTGCAGGACAGCATGTGTTGCTGCTTTTCTGACCAAAGAGCTGAGGGACATGGGAGACATTATAGGGGACTGTGGAGAGATCATGGAGTGGGTACACATGAAGAGACAAGGCTAGTTCATCCCACTGCTCACTGGAAACATTATGTATATATCTGTATGTGTTTAGCATGATTAAAATCTGAATAGCTTTTATTTGTACTACTGAGGGCAGTGAGAGCTGATTTCTCTTGCTATTTAGTTAGCAATGGCCAGTTAGAATAGAATAGAATAGAATAGAATAGAATAGAATAGAATAGAATAGAATAGAATAGAATAGACCTGGTTGGAAGAGACCTTCAAGATCATTGCATCCAACCTATCATCCAACACCACCAAATCAACTAAACCATGCAACCAAGCACCCTATCAAGTCTCCTCCTGAACACCTCCAGTGATGGCGACTCCACCACCTCCTCGGGCAGCCCATTCCAATGGGCAATCACTCTCTGTGTAGAACTTCCTCCTAACCTCCAGCCTAAAACTCCCCTGGTGCAGCCTGAGACTGTGTCCTCTTGTTCTGGCACTGGTTGCCTGGGAGAAGAGACCAACCTTTGCCTGTCTACAACCTCCCTTCAGGTAGTTGTAGAGAGCAATAAGGTCACCCCTGAGTCTCCTCTTCTCCAGGCTAAGCAACCCCAGCTCCCTCAGTCTCTCCTCATAGGGCTTGTGTATTTTCTTAGTCAGTATTTTCTTAGTCAGTATTTTTACAAAGGAGGAAAACAGAAAAGAGAGGATTCCTAGTCATTTCTAGGAATTAAATATTTGGTTAGTTTACTAGCCTTCCCAAACTAGACTCCCAGTCTTCATTCTAATGGACAGCAAGTTGTTGTTTCTTTCTAGTGCAGATACAGAGTCAAGATTCTGTCAGCACACTTATTCTCAGTAAGACCATCACACAGATGATAATGTTCCCCTGCAGTCTATAATTAGAAATGTCTGATAATACATAAATATTTATCACTTTCCACTTAAAAATAGAAGCACCAGGACTGTCTTTTACAAACAAAAATATTACAATCCTCGATACTAAAATGTTAAAAAGAAAATACAGTGTATTTTTAGCCCTTTTACTAATAATTTTGATTTCTTGTTGAAATCTTATTTCTATTCAAGAAAGTGTCACTGAACCAAACTTAGCAGGTTGAATTTTAGTATAAGGTTTGCAAAAATACTGATTATCCCTGGTAATAAGTGGAAATTAATCTCTTCCACTAATCAGCACTGAAGAAAACCTTGCAAACTAAGATGTGGATTAATTTTGAGCATCTGATGGTAGAGTGCATGGTCTTTCTATCAGCTCTGTATTATACAAATCTGTATTATACAAATCTCCCAGGCAACCAGCACCAGAACAAGGGGACACAGTCTCAAGTTGTGTCAGGGGAGGTTTAGACTCGAGGTGAGGAAAAAGTTCTTCACTGAGCGAGTCATTCGTCATTGGAATGGGCTGCCCAGGGAGGTGGTGGAGTCGCCGTCCCTGGAGGTGTTCAAGGGGAGATTGGACGTGGCGCTTGGTGCTATGATCTAGTTGTGAGGTCTGTTGGAACAGGTTGGACTTGATGATCCTTGGGGTCTCTTCCAACCTTAGTTACTGTGATACTGTGATACTGTGATAGATATTTATAATGTCCTGTAATATTGTCACTGAAAGTAAGATTCAAAGATTTCAGCAGCTGACATGCTATGTGGCTGGTACAGGCCAGTTCTTCAGTATCACCTCTGCTAGAAGTTCCCATCTCCTCTGTTCTTGTTTAAACATCCATTTAATTGTGGTCCAATTCAAATCTTTGCAAGTATCTTGGTTTAAGAAATACTTACATAATTTTTGGTCGTGGGGACAGTAATAAGAAAATGCCTTGGACTGGAAGCATAGTTTCCCTTTAGGCTCTCCCTATTGTTTGAAGAAAATGAGACACCTACAAAGTTAAAACTTTTTATGGGTTACGTAGTACACTTTGTCAAGGAAAGGGTAGTGAGCAGCTATGCTTGTACCACTGACACCTCTGTGAGTCTGCACAGTGTTAAGCTGGGAAGGCAGCATCCCACTGAGGAGGAGAAAGTGTGTTCAGTGAAGAGAGAGGGTTAGATCTTGGGAGATTTAGAAGTAGAGCTCACTTTGGGCATTGAGATGCTTCTGATTTCAGTGAGAGCTGTTTCCAAAGCCTCTGCAAAACCATTGCTAGAATTTTCTGTTTGCCCAAAATTCTCAAAGCTATTCATGTATCGAGCTCCCTGTACCTCATTTTCTTCTGTGTTAAGAAATATCCTATAGTTCTGCCATATGTCATGGGAGCTAAGGTGTTAAATGCAGTGGAGCCCCCGTGGCTGTAGGCAGAGGGGCTCTATGCATTTCAGCCTGTGTTTTCCACTTGCTTGCTTTGATCTCAGGTGAGAAAATAGCCTTTAAATCCCAGATTTTGTACTGATTTAATCTGAATTCACACTGGAATACACCAAAACTCCTACAAAGCTATCTTTATCTGTGTTAAATGCTGCTCTCAGTAGCAAAATGTGGATTTAGTGAGCCTACCTTTATTACAACATCTCAAAACCTGCAACTGCTGAATAGACCATACTCTAAAAGCATTTTATCTAGTATTTTGTCTGTGTGAAGGCTAAAGAGTGGACAATGTACCCATGAACAGCTCAGATTTTTACTTTTTTCTTTAAACTGAAGATTGGAAAATACATGAAATATCAGACAGTTTGGCAGTTAAAGCAGACAGAAGACAGAAAGAGGAATTGTGATGTAATAAATATACAAGGGGAAGAAATAATTCTTTCTCTACTTTTTCCATGCACAGAAATATTTAGATATAACTTTCCCTTTTTTTGAAATGCACCTATGTCAGATGCATGAGGAACCTGATAATGACATTAGTACTAACAAAAGAGGAAGCTTGAGAGCCTAAAATATGCACAGGGTGATTTCAGATTTATTTTACACAAACCAGATAGTATCAGCCAAAGATAATCCCTGTCACAGAAAAGAGACAGTGTTTCTCATTCAAATATAAAACTATGCTAAATATAGCCTACTTTATTATAAACTTTATTCTTCAGAGATGTAATTATGTAGCTCCTTATGAGGTATAATAGTGTAGTCCAAAGGCAAATGCACCTTTCAAAGCTGATCGCTTTCATTAGGATGCATTTCATTGTTCTCAGTTTCTAAACTGGCAGGATAATGAGGCAATTATTTTGATTCCATTCATTAAAGAAAAATAAGAATATAAAAATAGCAAAGCAGTTGGAGAACAACCTTTTGGGGAGCCAGTCCTATGATGCTTTGGCTTTTAAAACCACACAAGGAGGAGCATCTGCATCTTCTTCCATTCAGGCACATAGCCTTTGGACATGTTCACCTTTTGTGCAACAACTCAGACCTCAATGCAGTATGAAGACCTGAGGGCAGTTGCATGAGCAGTGCCTGAATGGAGGAAATCTCTATCACTCCTGTGGAAGCTGGGCTGTTATTCAGCCAGAGTGGAAAAAAATCCCAGAGAGGTCAAAAGGAGGAGAGCTTGCTCTCCTTTAGATTCAAATTGTAATGATAAATGTAATGGCTAACTGTGCATTGTGGACTGGGTGACTAAAAAGAGGTTTATAGTGCAGATACCTGTAAAGCAAAAGTCATTCTTTAAGTCCAGTCATGGTGGCTCCCATTTGCCATGCAAGGGAGAACAGCTTTCCACAGAAAACTCATGTGTTTGATAGGCTGGTTATGTGCTCTGGAATATTGAAGGACACATATTAGGCTCACACACTGAGTGAAGCAAAGGGAAGATCTGAACATTAGCTTCCCACATTGGACAATATTTGTTAGCCACATGCCTCCTTCAGTTTGGATTGTTTCACATCTCCTTCATTAGAAGGAATTTACCTCCTTCTTTATCAGTTTGTGTCAGAAAGACTTAGATGAGTTGATTTGTAACTTCTGTATGTTCTCATTTTTTTGTGCCAGCTCAAATCTGCCAAATCTAATTCACATTAAAGAACCTTTTCTGTTTGAAATGGATTTAACTTTTTTTTTTTTTGCCCCTGAAAATAAAATCTGTATTAAGAAAAAAAAATATTCACTTGGCCACCCTGTTGCACAGCATTCCTGGATACATTACAGGGGAGCAATATATTCTCCTCAGTTTCTGGGCTCCTTGTTCAGTGCATTTTTTGAAGTAAGCTTGGTAGTTTAATTCCATATTAGTCAAAGAGTGTGATTAGAGGGCCAAACAGTGAAATATTAATTTTCCATCTGCATAAGCCCTTGAAGTAAGAGGTGTGAGCAAGCTGAAGTCTACAGGACAGAAATGCAAAGGGAGAGATTCAGCCAGGGAGTAGCATAAGCTGCCAAGTGTTCGGACTGGAATAAGAGAGGAATCTCTCTGGTTGTTAGTACTAATCCTCCCAGAAATACAGTTTGCCGATGGCACTGCCAATCATTCTTACTTTTTTAGTGTACTGTTTTCCCATATGCCTTTATTTAGTATTTATTTTCTGTTTAAATGAAACCATTATAAATTACTTTTGAGGCTATGGATCTTCCTGTTCAGAACCTGCTATGCCAAGTCCTATAAAAGTGCCATGGCCTGATGTTACCATGATGCTCTAGTAGACATTTACCTAACAAGAACATTGTTTCTGAGGGAATTTGTTCAAAGATAGGCAATGTGAGAAGTTTCACATATCAACAGAGTAAATGAGTGAGAAAAATTACAGAACAAGTGTCTTTGTAGAGTTTTTTCCTCCTGCATTTTAGACCACTGCAGAACAACTGGAACCATGGAGGCTGCCACAATTTTGCTTAAAACAAAACAAAGGCCCTTATTTCTTTCCAGCTTGAAACCACCTGATCTTCATCTAAACCTGGGAGGTTGATATTCTCTTTGTTCTCCACTTCAATCTATTAAATGTACGTGCACAGCTTTTTTGAATCTTCTTGCAGATTACTTAGGACACCAGAAGGAGATTCCAAACTGGTGGTCACTGAATTCTTTTACTTAAATCAAAACATTCTGTGGAAATTTGAATTTGACCATCTTTTCTTTCCTCAAGACTGATAATAAGCAGACTCATAATCTAAAGAGGTACAGTATCTCTTTCCAATACAGTGTAAAGGCAGAACCACATCATATATTTAGGCTAGATGGTAGAGGCCAAATTCAGTCCTCTTCTACATTCTTTGGGATCATATTGAATTCAATGAGAACCACCTGCACAGAGAATTTGACCCCAAAATGAAAGCCGGGCCACAGATTTGATTTGAATTACTTGACTTAGATGTTGGGGATGGGGGGGTGGGTGGTGTGGCAGTATTTTTTTGAGTAGTTGTAATAGTAATAATAAAGATAGGATATTTCTTTATGGAATATGTAAGAAGATATTTAAGAATACTTTTGGAAAGTAGTGATGATTCATTGTGCTATACCATCTCTTAAAAACATGCCAGTTTCTTGTGGTATATCAGAGCCACTGTCTTTGAAAGCAGTGCTTCTTGGTGCCAGATGTCTCAGAAATTCACCTAGCAGCAGTTACAAATGGGTCAAGTCTTGTTAAGGAGCAGAACATTATCTGGTCTGCATCGGTTTAAGCCAACCAGTACACCCACCACACACCATGGCTAAATTACTTTTAATGTCCTGTTAAATGATGAAATGTTTGGGTTAAGGAATTTGCTTTCTGCATGAAGTTAAAAATTATGACAGTTTTTTAATAATAGTAGTCTCAAAAAAACCAAACCCCAAACAAAACAAACAACAAATAGAGATGATTTCTCAATGGTTTAAGCCTAAGTTTCATTAGCTCTAGTGCATCTAAAAGGATGACTGGAGAATTTGGTCTAATATTTCTTGAGTTTTCCTTAATTTCCTCAATTAATCATGTTACTAACAAAAAATAAACACTCCATTATTTAAGATACAACTGACTATGTGCCTGTCAGTGAAGCAACATGCCTTCTGAGGTCAGACTATCTCCAGTTCATGTTCCTTCTAAATTAATAGTCCACTGGTGGCAGCAACATCAAGTTGTTAGAAGTTAAAAGAAGTACTCTTGAAATATTTCAAATACTCTCATGTACTTGAAAATGAAACACTCATTTAATAAAAGTGTAATCTTGAACAATGGAAAGTGTGAGTGACTAAAACATGTACACTAATCTTTTGAAATATGATTTCTCTCTCCTTCTCTTTCTTTGTCCCCTTTGTAACCAGAAAAAAAAAAATATGTAAAAATAAAGGAGTCCATTTTGCAGGCAGCTGAGAGATGTGTACTTAAAACTTAGTGACTAGATGCCAATGATATTTTCAAGGACATGGGAGACATTGACTTAAACCAAGGACTGAAACCACTAGAACATGTTCTTAGACACATTCTCACTCCCTTTCTTCTTTTCTGCTCCTTCAGTTCCTCCTCTTCTCTAAAAGTGTTTGATTAAATAGAAGAGCTCTCTTGCTTTTTGAACAGTTACTCATTTAGGGCCAGATCAGATACCTTTTCTTAGAATGAGTAGTACCCTTCTCCACAAGAGTCCTTATGATTGCAATAGTTCTAATGGCAGTGTACAGTGTTCCTTCAAAGTAACAGTATTCTAGCCATTAAAACACATAGCTGCTGTAAGGTCACCTATACAAGATGTTTCCATTATGTATTGCAAGTGTACACACTATCAAAATTAGTTTGGACATCAAAAGCTGTGTCACTCCAATAAAAAAGAGGTATCATGAGCTGAGCAAGCTTTCCCAAGACCCTGAATGGAACTGAATAATCAGACTATGTAAAAACATGAATGGCAAAGTAGTACTGATACCAAAGGAAGCTCACTTTGGTACATGCTGAAACTCCTCTAGTCCAAGCTTCAAATGGTGTAGACATTTTCCCCATGCAGATTAGAAGTTTCAGTATGGACCTACCTCAAAGCATATGGCTTGACTACATGTGAAGCAACTTGGTCCAAACACTTTGTGAGTGAAGTTCACAGGCTCACAGAGCACTACCTTTGTTTCATTATCAAAGGATACTTTTGCATCTCCAGATTTACAGTGTTCCTGTGGTGTGGTATAGAAGGTAGTGGAGCAAGCTTTGGGCAACAGAATGACTGCACTCAGAGGGCATCCACCCTCTAGACAATTTGGCTGGGCTTGGGATCAGCATACAGATTATTTAGGTACACCCCAGTGAGACTACTTGTTCTTCACAGCTACTTTTGAGCTCTGGCTCTCATCCTTGGTTTCTACCTGAGCTGTACTGGAGCTGTGCCTGTGCCTGGTCTTGTGTGTCCCAAATTTGGACCTTGATCCTGATCCACTGATTTGACTGTTTTGCTCAGATTACACCTGGGTTCACCACTATGGATTTGCAGAGTGATTAACAGGCTCTCAGCAGATGCTGATCACCATGCCCAGACCTATCCTGCCCTGCAAAGGTGCTGTGGAGATGTGTCCTTCATCAGGAAGGCTGACCCATGACTCCCAGGCTGCCTTCCTTCTCAATGTGATTTGTTCTCATTGCTTCCTGGCCCACAGCATGTGGTTCATGCCCCTCATGTGTGGACATTGGCACCACATCTGATCTTCAAGCTTGTATTGGCCTCTTAACAAAACCAGAAACCCTTCTACTCTGGAAGGGTCTGATTCTCTTGATTATAAAAGTGAGTCTAGAAAAAGTCCATCAAACATAAGTATGCACTTTGTAGCTTTTGAAATTTGGACAGATGAGTCTTATGGTGTCTGCACCTGTCTCTGACCAACAGTTGGTCTGATTGTTTGTGTCCTATATTCACCCTTAAATTTTTAGGTTACTATACATTCTTCACTGAGGCAAAATTTGTCTCTTACCATATGGCTCTATAGACCACAGCACCATATAATACCCTACAACCTGGGTATTTGGATGCTACTGTAATACAAACAATATTAATTTCAGCATTACATCAAAAATATACTAGCTCCCTGTGTCTAAAATTAAACTGAAGTAAAAATCTGATCTCAGAAGAGCGATACAATTTAGTGAAAATCTGAATGAATACCTCTCCCCTCATGTGAAATATTGAAACCCTTTGTGCAGTCTTATCAGATTTGTCAAATCTATTTCCAGGAGGGTTGTGGTAATAGGAAAGAGCTCGGTTAGTGAATCAAAGAATCTGACTCAATGCGTTCTAGCAATAATTATTAGTATATTTTTTAATCTCTGCAAACTGTATATTCTCTTTCCATAGCCTCCTTTGGGTCAAGCTAAACCAATCACTATATTAAGAGAAGATGATATTGATATAAACACCAGTGTGTCCTCTTTGAGTGGACAGTTTTTTCTACTGTGAACAGTTAGATTTCTAAATCTGAGGGTCTCATTGTCTGTCAGCATTTGGTCAGCAGATCGTCTCCTTTGTGTTTGCTGTATTTAGTGACTTGTTTGTTGCCTGATTGAGATATTCTTTACAAGAGTAGTTCAGAATTTTTAAAAGCAGATTTCAGAGGTTAATTCATAGCAAAAAAACCCAAAACCCAGCCACATTTGGGAAACTTCAGAGAGGGTAACAACTCTCATATATTTGAGCTACAGACAGCTTCTTTTGCTTGATCATACTTACCTATCAAGCTGTGTTTGATTTTAAGCTCTTGTCCTGGGAACTCATAGGTTTCAATTCCAAACAGTCTTTTCTTTGTTTTCATGCTTCTGGAATGTGAATATGGATCCCAAAAGTCCCATATGGCTATAAATGTGTCCAAAACTCAGCTACTGAGGGCCTGTGATGTTTTCTTTGCTTGCTGCTAGTATTCAGCATGCAGGTATGATTTTGCTTTTTAAAAGTTCTGTACATGAATTAATGAGTTAACCTAAATTAGCAGAAAAATAATTGACAGAATTGCCTGCCTCTTGTTAGCCTGAGGGTTGGGTGCACATGAATGCTCTCAAATCTGCATCTCCCACATGGCATCCCAATGCTGTGCCCACTTGAGTCAAAGGACAAGAAGCAAGTACTTCTTTGAAGTAGTACCTTAAACAAGAGATAAGGAATAGTAAACTTAACTGAAGCCTAACTGATGGCAAACAATTCTGTCTTCTCATGCACAACAAGCAGTTGCCGAAACTGTCTTTCAACCTGTGTAATGCAATCATGACAGCAATCAGCCAAGCCCAGTCTCTTTTTTGCTCTTCCCATGTTATTCTTTTACTTCAGCAGATCTTCCCTATAAAGCTGAGTGATAAGACTGCAATTGCATCCATGTTTCAGAAGAAACAGTGCGCAGGGTAATGACAGGTTTCATCACCATAGCAGTGGTTGTAAACAGTTCCCAGGCTTCCTGTTCCTGAATGATATTGCAGCGGCTTCCTGCAATTACACAATATATTGTCATGCAGATTAGCTACGGGTCACTGCTAGGGGATAGGAAACTTCAGAGGTTTCTGTGGAACCTGTCAGGTTGGCAGATCTAACATAATGTTGGGATCCCCTCCAGCATTCCGCTTCATAATCCACACAGATTATTGCAGGCTGTCTCTGAGAAGGGAGTGTAAAACAAGTTGTACTGTTCCCCTGAGGAAATGCCCCGATGTCTCTTTTAGTAACAGGCATTCATGAGCCTGTAATTCCTTAAGAGAAGATGAGGACTTCAGGCTTGCAGGTAAGCAAGCTGATGGAAACAGAAGTGTCTCTTTTGGCAAGGCAGGAAAAGTTGAGATCCTTATGGACTTGGTATGTCTTCCTCTGAAAAAAATGACATAATGAACCATGGACATGTCACTACTGTTCAGGGAATGAATGGAGAAAGAGTGAATGTGTGACTTTTCTTAAGATACAAGGATAAACCTGGGGAAGAGATGTGCTGCTTCTTGTTCAGAAGCTGGCATTTAACAGTGATCTTGTTATGTATCTAAAGTTAAGGAAAATATTCAATAAACCAGAGAGCTGAGGAAGACATGTTAGAAGCAACATGTTAAATTGAGGAAATGTAAACTGAGAAAAGGGTAAGGGCTGACATAAGCAAAAAAGAACCAGTCACAGTCTGCCTGAGATTTAGAAAGCCCCACACGTTCAAAGTAAAGGACAGTATTTGGAGTTAAAAATACATGCTGACACTATAATAGATGCCATGTATACTCTGTAGTGCAAATGCAGATTTCATTTAATATGGAGAAAACCATGATTTGGAGATTTTATGACAAAACCATGCTTAGAAATGAAGCAGACATGCCAAGAAGTACAGTGATGTGCTGTGGAAAGACTAGACAGTGTTTTCAAGATCTAGAACAGATGCTTAACCTCACCCTCTGCCTCTCACCATAGAATCACAGAATTGTTATGCAAGAAAATACCTTGAAGATCATCAGTCCCAGCCATTAATCTAACTGTACCAAGTCTGCTGTTAAACCGTGGCCCTAAGCACCATGTCTACACATCTTTTGGACAGTTCCAGGGATAATGATTCAACCCCTTCTCTGGGCAGCATATTCAACTGCTTCACAACTCTTTCAGTGACAAAATTTTTCCTAATGTCCAGTCTAACCTTCCCTGGCAAAACTTGAGTCCATTTCCTCTGGACCTGTCACTTGCTTACTTGGTAGAACACCCACATCACTACAACCTCCTTTCAGGTAATCGTAGAGATCAGTTAGGTCTTCCCTCAGCCTCCTTTTCTCCAGGCTAAGCATCCCCCATTTCCTCAGCTGCTCCTCACAGGACTTGTTTTCTAGACCCCTTACCAACTTTGTTGCACTTTGCTGGATATGCTCCAGCAACTCAATGTCTTTCCTGTAGTGAGGGGCCCAAAACTGAATGCAGTATTCAAGGTGCAGCCTCACCAGTTCTGAGTACAGGGGGACAATCAACTCTGCAGTCTTACTGGCCACACTGATACAGACCAGGATGCTGTTGGCCTTCCTGGCCACCTGGGCACACTGCCAGCTGTTAATCAACACGCCCAGGTCTTTTTCCACTGGGCAGCTTTCCAGTCACTTCTCTCCAAACATGTAGCATTATATGGGGTTGTTGTGACCCAAGTGGAGAAGAGCTGACCATGTTGAATCTCATAAAATTAGCCTTGTCCCATTGACACAGCCTGTACAGGTCCCTTTATAGAGCCTTCTGACCCAAAAGCAGAGCAACACTCTCACACAGCTTGGTTTCTTCTGCAAACTTTCTGCAGGTGCATTCGATCCCCTCATCGAGGTAATTGCTAGAGATATTAAAAAGAACCAATCCCAAAACTGAGCCCTGGAGAACACCAACTGAATTGAACTCCATTCACTGCAACTCTTTGGGCTCAGCCATCCAACCAGTTTTCAACCCGTCAGTGTCCATACATCCAAGCCACAAGCAGTGCTGTGGGGGACAGTGTCCAGGTAGGCCACAGATCTGTGTTAAATTTTGTAGCAAATGTCAGTGATTCCAAAGGATATTAGCCATCCTTTGAGATGTTCTTTTCAGAGGACCTTAAAAATGTTTTTTCCTTTTTAATAGGATCATCTCTGAAAAGAGTTTATGCTTTCCCTACTTTTGTAATAGACAATCTTATTGTTTGTTACAATATTGGCAACTTAATATTTCCCCTGCTTTTCAGAGATACTGTCAGTTACAGATTTTATAGTATTGTAAATGTCTGAAAACTACTAGAAAGGCAGCGCAAAACTGGACAGGTCTGAGGATACTTAGGTTTGTCTTTCAACTCCTTTCACTTTAGTCTTTTGCTGAGGGAAGGGTCTGTGGTCCAGGCACCTCAGAACTCCCACTTCTCCCCGATCTGTGGTGTCACTATGGTGAAGGAAGCATATATTTATATACTTGCCTTGTTTTAAGCACTCAGCAAAGTCTCTGATATGAAAACCACTATTTTTGGTCTTCTCCATTAAGTAAGTAAATCTGTTGAAATGGTTTAAAAAAATTATCTCCAGTCTTGCTCAATAGATGTCTGTCCCTCCTCTCTGTGTGCTCACTACTGCAATTATCTTCTTGAAGCCATATGGGGAAGAGCACAGGCCAGACAGTTGGTGAATTGACTCATTTATTAATCATTCATTATCTTTTGTAAGAATGAATGAATTTACTGGCTTCTGTCTCAACAAGAGTTTTCTGAGCAGATTCTATAAGTCAGCATTTTCTGAGACTGAAAAGAAGCCTGAAGATGCTGTCTTACTCCATTAACTGTGCTTCCCCCATAATCTGCTGCTTACTCTAAGTAGTCTAAATAGCCAAGATGCAGTTTGTGCCCTGGCACAAGCTTCATGCGTGCAGAACATCTCAGCTTCTGTCATGGTAGAGGACTGTGTTCTAACAAGCTGGTTGAAGCTTATGCTTCAGCTTGTCATGGTATGTTTATTTAAAGGCTTAACAGCTTGCCATGGTTTCATTTGATGTTATCATTAATAGGAAATGTTTTGTTTTGATTCTTTTTCCTTTCCAACTTAGGGTCCTTTTTGCATCGTGACTATCTCCAGACATCTAAATAAACCTTAATTTGGTCTTTTTTTTTAGCCCTGCATGCTCTGCAGTCAGGTTTGCACAAACAGGTAGGCAACACAAGGATCACTACAGATAAAATCAAGGTCAAAATGATCAGAGCCTGCCTCAGAGTGCAACTGGCCAGATTTGAAATTTTCTGTTTGAAAGAATTTTTCACACATAAAGCTGTCCTCTAGGCCTCATTGCTCTCTCTCTCCTACAAACTCTGGGGGAAAATCTTTTGGGGAAGTATTCAGACAATTCAGGTTTCATCTGCAATAATGTGATATATGACTATCTTAAAATGAAATATTTTATGGGTAATATAAATTAAATGCCTATATTTCTGAGAAGAAAACAAATCCCACTCAAACCCTGGAATTAAATTTTGGAGTAGAAGAATATGCCTGGACCAAAATCTGTCGAAGTGAGTGGCATGACTCCTCTTGACCCTAGTGGCTTCTGGGTCAGGGACTGCATGACTTAATTTACCCCGAAGAGGGCCATTTAGTAAGTAGTTGATTGCTGTAGACAAATTCTGAAAACAAGTACAGTAGCTGCACTGGGCTGATGAATATAGCTAAACTGCTCTTCTCTAAACAGTCAAATAGCTAAATATCATTTAAGTGGCTTGGCTTAAATTACCTTGGAACAAGTTACTGTGAAAGGGAACTGAAAGCATATAAATGAGTCTGAGACACTTGTATTCATTTGTGAAGAAGTGAGGGAAACAATTAAGATAAACCAGAAAATGGCAGGCGTGTTGAGCCATATGGCCCTTTCCTGTTTCTAACACTTCTTTTGTTTAACTTTTCCAAAGCAATTTTGTCACTATTATCACTGCAATTGTTTCAGTTTTAAACATGTTTTCCTAGCATTCAATCTTTTCTCCAGCTGCCCCTCTCCATAAAAAAAAAGAGGGAAAAAAAAAGAAAAAAAAAAAAAGAAGAAGGAATAAAAAAGAAGAAGAAAAAGAAAAAAAAAAGAGGAAAAAGAAAAAAGTCCCAACCCAATTAAAGATAAATACTGGAAAAGTCTTTAGGACGATCTTTGTCTCACATTGCCTTTAAAACTTTGCACTGTACGCTAGCTTCTTTTGTTTTTGCTTTCTGGCTCTTTTGCCCAGCTGTTGGGCACTCATATGTTCTGTTATAGAAAAACAGATGCAGACTACAGATCACATGGACTGCTCTGGTTGAATGAAAGCAGCTTTGGTCATTAATCCTGTCTATAAGCTCTTTGGCACTTTTTTTTTTTTTTTTTAAACAAACTGTCTTTTTTGTTGGTTCCCCACCCCCCACCCCCACCCCCTTCTAGCTTTTAATCGTGGTTTACCAAAAAAATTAGGAATTGAGTATTAAAAAAGTGTGATAGACAGAGATCAAGTAGGCTGCTGTGAGCTTTGAAGCATGAAAAATAAAGGGGAAAAAAGAAGCTTTTATTGTCAGGAAATGGCAAATACCTAGCTCAGTTTAACAATTCTGTCTGGCTGCTAGATAGGGAAGTAATGCCTTTGGCAGTACATAAACTCTTGTTTTCTTGCCCTTTGTCTTCCGGTGTAAAACACTGTTGAAAAAATCACCTGTCCATTGCAAAGTTAAACCACTGGCTTTAACACAGTTGCATGGGAACCTCGTTTTATTAATGAATACAACATACCCTCTTTGATTTGAATGCTTTCAGAGCGCTGAAAAGATTCAAAAGGCATCGCTTCCTGCACCAGCGGCGTGCCTTTATACATCTCAGTGGTTCACCCCTACCCAGCTGCTATATCTCATTAACAAACGTTTGGCCATCGCAGCAAACTTTGCAGTGTTGACACTTGAAAGGCCCAGGCAGGCGCTGGCAGGCTATCAGCTATGGCAACAGGAAACTGCCCCAAGACAACACTGAGAAAACAGCAGCTGCAAAAGCCAAAAGCAAAAGAGGACAGAGAGAGCTAGGTGTTTCCAGGCTGCACTGTTTTCCATATGGGCTATTTGTGCAGCAGAGTCATGCCAAGGGAGGGGAGGAAGAAGGAAAAAAAGAGAAAAGAAAGGTCTAATAAGGAGGTTGAGATAAGCTTGTTACACACTAGGGCATTAAATACTTTTTTGTTACATTTTAATGGCTCCCTAAATTCTATTTTCATGCAAATAAAAGCCTGCCTTTATAATGAGTTCACAAAAGCCAGACCTGGGGCCCATCCATGAGTCCTGGAGCCATCTCTGGTCTGGGGTAGCTGCAACCTGCCATCCTTCCTGAAGGATATGCTTCTCTTGGCCACTTCCTTGTAGCATGCCCCCTCTGCAGATATGCTGGACACAACTCCTGTGACTTGGCATCACTATACTCTATGTAACTGCAGCTTCAGCACTCAGACCCTATGTGTTGCTAGAGTGCTGAGGACCAAGCCTCTTAGCCAAAATGGGAACCTCACCTAACCAAGATTACTTGATTTGCTATGCCCCAGCAGAGCATATTTTTTTCCATCTACATCAAACAGAGAGCTACTGAGCTCAGAAGGCAGGAATACTACAGTGGTTGGTGTGGTGAACATTTTTATTACTGTACATTGGGATGGATGTAGCTCATTGACAGTTGATGACACAGGAATGAAGGGGTAAAGGAACTGTGAACTGTGGAGCACTGAAACTGGGCTTCTTGTTTAATCACATGTACCACTATTTTATATATGTAAAGGAAAAGGAAATCCTGGATACTGTTTATCCTACCTCTGTGCTTTCACTGGTATACCTGAGCATATCCTCTATGCAGGTACCCAGTTGTAGTGTAGGTTAACTAAAACTTGCTCTGCAAATGTCTGCAGCAAATCTTCAAGTAGCAACAGTAATGAAAGCCGCATCAAGGAGCAAAAGGCTCACCACCACCTTAACATTTTCAATGGTCTGGAAAAAAACCTCTCAGATAGTTTAAAGTTTTTAATAAGGATCAGTCATTATTTTTCCAGTGGTTCAAATGTAGCGCTAACCATTGCCATGTTTCTTCCTTCACCTCCTTCAGGGGTTTTGCAGCTGTGCGAGGCTTGCAGGCGGATGTTTAGATAATCCAAACTTGTCTTTTACATTTACAGGTAGAAGTTGTATACAGTATCACTATTACAGAAAATGGAAACTATTTTGTCAAGCCTCATGCGCGTCAAGCTCCGTAGTTTATACTAAAAGTGGACTTTATAGCCTGTTGTGTACACTTCGTGTTTCCTGTGCCAAGGAACCACAAGACAGAAAACCTGCAACCTGTGAAGTTCCTCTGCCTCAGACCTCAGTGTAGCATTGTCAGTGATGGTTTCCAGCAAAGCAGGGCACACTTTCAGCTCTCTAATATGTGGTTCAGCTACTGGGTGACTCAGGTGGTGATTCAGTAGGTGGCAAACTTCCCTCTGTCAATATTGAGCTTTTGCTCCACTATCCATGTACACAGCACTGTTTAAAGGACTACCCTCCTGATGGGATACAAGAGTAATGTGGTGACCAGTTACTGTTCAAGATCCTGTGGCAGCTAATTTTGGCACAGGTGGAAATATTAACTCCTGGGCACAAGCCAAGTTTCAGTTTGTTGAAGGAATACATTCTGCTTAAGCTTTCCTTTCCCATCCTCCTGCTGGTTGGTAATCTTGCTCTTCCTGATGGCTTCTCTCCACATGACACGAGGCTGCATGCTCTGGTGTGGGAAATGATTTCTCTGGATCGAAGTAACATGGGATGGTGCTTGTACCCTGATTTAAGGCCAAGCAACACAGCCAACATAGAGAAAGAGCAGCAGGACTGATGCTAATCCCCATTGTTAGCTCACTCTTTGTCCAGAAAGTATGGCAACCTAGAAATGGTTGAGACTAGTTCTGGATCCTCACATGATATCTGTCTGCAAAAGACCATGGATATGACAGGGTGGAGCAAACACAGGATTAGTATTCTGTTTATTTCTGTGATACAAGCCACTTGGAAACATAATTTAATTCTAAAAAATGTATCTTGATAATAAGAACTCTATGGTGCAAGGCATACGTAAAGCCAGTTCTCCTGCATTTGTATTGGTTCCTTTTTATGTAATCAAGCCATATGGTTATTCTATATTTCTGGTACAACATTAAGTGTTGATCCTGATATTCCTAAAAACCTTCCATATTTCAGATGTTCACTATTTGAGAAGCGGTGCTCCTGGCAACTGAAATAAGCAATGCCTGCTCTGTGGCTGGCACATCCCTGTAACATAGCAGTGAGATGCCATGTTTTCATGCCAGGAGTATGTGGGTGTGTGTAACTTTCTCTCTTTCGCTCATTTGTGCAGCTTCATAGAGTTTCCTCCCGCCCCCTTCTGAAGAGCTACTTCCATGTATGAGTTGTCAGTGCACAGACACAGTCTCTGCTTCTTCTCCTTTGCTTGAGGAAGAATTGCAGGATTTCTTCTGTGAGTTATAAACCACATTTGTGTCAGCTGAATAGGGAATTTCTGGTCTCGTGAAACATCAAAGAGAGAATTTGGAGATGTATTATTTCCCCTGGATGTTACAGTAAGACAATGAAACATTCATTGATATCAAAGTTGTTTTTTCACTGTCATGAAGAAGAAAATCAACTTCCAGGCTAAACAGGCTTACAGGAATAAATAATATAAAAAATAATTTTCTGAGTCTGTACTAAGTACTTATTGTTGATTTTTGAGAAGCAGCAGGTTTGAGCTGCAAGGTATGTTGTCCTGGATTTTTCTGCAGGCAGGAGTGGGATGTGTTGAGGGCAGATGAGGTGGCATAGAGACCATAGCAATGCCCTTGCACTGGTTGGACCTCATCAATGTTTATAAAGATGTAAAGGGTGAGTGCCAAGAGGGTGGAGCCAGGCTCTTCTTGGTGATGACCAGTGACAGGACAAGGGGCAATGGGTGGAAGCTGAGGCATAGGAAGTTCCATGGAAACATCAGGAAAAATTCTTCCTCTGTGAGGGTGATGGAACACTGGAACAGGCTGCCCAGGGGAATTGTGGGGTCTCCCTCACTGGACATATTCAAAACCTGACTGGGTGTGTTCCTGTGTGACCTGGTACTAGGTGACTATGCTCTGGCAGGGGGGTTGGACTAGATGATCTTTTGAGGTCTCTTCCAACTCCTAACATTCTGTGATTCTGTGTGATTCTGTGAATATATGACAGAATATAGCCTTGCTCTAGAAAAACTTGTATATCAGTCCTGGTAAGCAAAGACAGTGCTCTGGCTCACTCACTGGACAGTGCTATTTTAAATTTCTACACATGAAGACAGATGTAAGAGAAGTAATTAGCAGATGAGTATATCATCAAATAGCTACTTTTTGGTATAACTGTGATAAACTATGGCTATGTCTGAAACCCCCTCCCCCCCTCCCCCCAAAATACCCAAAAAGCCAACCAACCAAACCACTGTAAATGTACAGTGTAAGTCTGAGCATTGGTTTATACAGTAACTTGATGGCTTCAATGTCACTTATTCTATGAAACAGATAATAAGAAACAATATTTATGCTGTTAAGGCTAAATGTATTGAATATGAGGTACTCCAAGTATTCATAGTATCATAATAATAGTCAGGGTTCAAGGGGACCATAAGGATCATCTAGTTCCAACCCTTCTGCCATGGGCAAGGACACCCCACACTATATCAGGCTGGCCAAAGCCTCGTCCAGCCTGGGCTTAAACACCTCCAGGGATGGGGCCCCAACCACCTCCCTGGACAACCCATTCCAGGGCTTCACCACTCTCATGGTGAAGAACTTCCTCCTCACATCCAGCCTGAATCTCCTCACTTCCAGCTTCATTGCATTCCCCCTAGTCCTATCACTGCCTGATATCCTGAGAAGTCCCTTCCCAGCCTTCTTGTAGGCCCCCTTCAGATACCGGAAGGCCACAATTAGGTCACCTTGGAGCCTTCTCTTCTCCAGACTGAACAGCCCCAACTCTTTCAGTCTGTCCTCACAGGCTTCATGTTATGTTATATATTCTTTATTCTCATCAGACCTGAAAAAAGTACATCTGACCTTCTGTGTTTAAGATGAAAGTGCAAATTATTTTTCTGTACTATAACTTTGATCTTCAAACTAAAAAAAATAAACAAACTGGTGTTGTTTTTTTTTTCCTTTAATTTTGGGAGGCCAGGAGTGGATTAGAATTTTGAATTTTAAATTCTATCATTGCAGTATTACCAGACTTACAGGAATATTGAGTATACAAAGTAAAATTGGGCATCTATAAAATAAAACTTATAACAATTTCTGGAATGAGATTTGCTCCAAGGCATTTTTTTCTCTCTGTTTTAAACACAGAGTAAGAAGAAACTGCATAGAAGCGTTAGCATGTCCTTAATTATAAGGACATCCATTAATGGATGGTTTTTAAAGGAAATCAATGTCTTACAACCATCTTTTAAAAGAAACAAGTTTTGAGGTAATAAATTGGTCACATAGATTGTTTCAGAGTTTTTTGGGGGTTTATTGCTTGCCAGGAGCATCTAAGATTATTTCTGGTAGACAAAACAGCTAAGCTCCAACCCACAAAGCATGCAAACATTTACACAATTTCCAGTTCATGAAAAGTGCCATGAAAAAATAAGTCATTACAGGCATATTTATTTGAACAACTTCTTGGTGTTCTGCTTGAAGAAACGATGACTGATTTGAAATTGATAAAAGTGCCATAAAATGGGTTTCTTCAGCTTGATCAGGTTCAGTGAAGATTGTAAAGGACTGTAAAAGCCTGGATTTATTCAGTCTCGTGCCTTTGCAAAGCTCCTGTGAATGTTTTGTATCATTGCTGTCAGATGTGATTTTCCCTGCCGCTGCAGATGTGCACAACAGATTTACTGTTACAAGTAATGCACAGTAAATTCCTGACATAGAGGCATTTAGGGCCACTGCCAGATGTCTCATTTTAATAACACATTTGTATATCCTAGTTCTGGAGGGACAATTAAGCTGTGAATAATAAAGATAAAATCAGTGGAGGACAGGTATTACCACTTTATTGTTGTAGTCAGTCTATGGTGCTCAATAAAATGAATGAATTAAGTTTTGGTTTTGTGTTGTTACAACAGGATTACTATCATCCACAAATAGTGGATAGGGACATGTCTTTATTGCAGCTGTCTGCATGGGAAGAAGGTTTCCTCTTGCTCCATGTCTTCTCTGATAGTTTGGATGCAGAATGGTTTCTGTCAAGCTCCAGGACACATTAGGAAAGTGCAATCTCATTTCCATCTTCATCAAATTCGTGGTATTGTTTGGCTCCTGCCAATTTGGTGTCCCTGCAACTGTCCAGGAAACATTGCCTGACCTTGTGAAGGGCTTATGTGTTTGCTATTGGTACAGGGAAATGGTGTAGGGAGTTTTTAGTATTTATCCCCTTTCTAGCTTTCCCTTTGACAGAGTTCTTGAGCTAGTTTTGTTTGCCTGGTATAAAAAACAAGGGCTACTTCCACTACTAAGGGTCTCTGGCTCAGAATAAAATCCTCAAGCCCAAAGAGGGAGAGAAGGAGAATGCAGGGCTAAATAATACCTTTACTTAAAATTAGTGGGATTGTGCAGACACTGTTCAAAGGAACAATAAAAAAGTCTCCAATGTTTACCATAGCATTAGGCAAGTTGAGACCTGAGCTTTCCAGAAATTCAGCATTGTCTTAAATTGAATGAGAAGTTCTGATGTTAATACTTGCTGCTCTCTGTTTACCTCTATGGCACTCTACAAGTTAGTCTAGGATTTTACTTTTAGATGGTAAAATTAAGAAGTGAATGGATTGCAACAATAAAAACAGAAGAGAAATAAAGGGGTTACTCAAGGAAGTTTTCCCTAAAAACTTAAGGGCTTGCATAATGTTCTCTTTTGGCCTTAGATAACTCAGTCTTACCTCACCTGAAGATGTCACAATTTCTTCTAATAAACTCCTACATTTAAACTCACGGCCTGATTTAAGTACATATTACAGGAGGCTGTTCAGTTTTGATTTAAAGGCTCTGAGAGATGAGGGACCCAGCACTTCCTTGGGTAGTTTGTGCCAATGGTTAATCACCACCATGGTGAAGAAAGAAAAGAGAAAAATCCATCTTGAAGTTTGAAACTGATTGGCTTTGACTCTTAGACTTCACTTCTCACAATGCCTAAATGAGCAGTCACATGGGCTGAAACTGCCCTTGTTCTGGCTTGCAGGGGTCTGGAAAATGGTTAACAAAAGGTGATTGTAGGCAGTGAGCTCTCTGGACTGTTGTTTCTAATGAAGGCAGTTCTCTACAATTGTCAACAGCAGAATGTGACACAAACCCTATTCCCATTCTCCATTTTCAGGGCCTTTCTTTGGCTGGATCCTTTCTCTAGGGTTGTATCCTCTCTTTCTAGATCTCCTGGGCCATGTCCCCGCTGGAGGTTAAGTAAGCTGGGTGGTGTGTCCCTTGCTTCACATAGCCTAGTAATTCTGGGCTGCACCTTAGGGTCAGAACTGTCTGTGCTCTATCCTCATTTTGGTTTAAAAACATTGCTGGGAAACAAGGGTGGTGGACTGTATCTGCTTTCACTTGAAATATTCCTCTGGTGATACAGAAGATATAGGACAAAGGTATAAAAATCTATGCTTGCAAAAGATTCGTTTCTGAGGCTGACAGTTGGAGAATCTCTCTTTTCAGAACCATAGTATCGTCATTTAGTATACATTATAGCTTCCCACCAGAGGGTCTCTCTAAACTCTGGTCTGAAGCAATCATGCTTGACTACAATCAATCTGGATCATGTGCTTTAGTAAATTCAATTTACAAGTGTCCCTCTTCAAATACCCCTCCTTTACTAGTAAAAATGAGACAGCATGTAGACAGGCAATTTCAAGAATTATCCCCTGGGCCCTGTTAGAGAAACCAATTCATAGATACTCATGTGTTAACCACATGTGTGTCACTTTGCCAGTAAGTACTTAGAAACTAATGGTGACAGCACAATGAAAATATCTGAAACTGTGGAAGACGACTCAAAAACATGCAAGCCTTTTGAAAAGCAATTAATCAATTAACAATCCATTAGGCCATCAGCATGGAATATTAGAATAAGAAAAAACCTATTAACGGTCCTGCCAAAGCCCTGTTAGCTAGCTTTCTTCAGGCACATCCTCCTCTCCTCCCCTCCACCTCCTTATGTTTTTCTTGCAAATAGTAGAAGCTGAGTGCCAAATTGCTTCCCCTATTTCAGTGGTCCAGAAAGACTCCTTGTCGTAAATCAACCTGTTCTGGATACATCTCCCTTCAGCTGAGTCTGGCATCTTGACAATGAAAAGGGAAGAGACAATGGTACAGTCAGACAACTCTCCAAAAAGCACATTAGTTGAGAACTAATAGCTGATTAGTAAAATCTTCCCATCATTTAAAGATGCATTTTCCTTAACAATGAAAGCCAGGTCTTCTAGACCTCAAGTCATTGTCTGGTCTTCTAGGTCAGTTCCAGGGTAGGTTTGCATTGTGATTAGCATGGGGGTTGCAGTTTGGGTAGGCATATGCACAGGGCTAGCTTTTAATATCTGTGCTGGGACAAGTTTCAGTAGTGTAACTGCACAAAAACCTGAAAAGCACACTTAAGCTGAATTATGTGCTGCTATTAGGGTCCAATCAAGCTAATGAAGCACATTAGGCCTTGACTGAGGTTGTAGCAGACCATACACTTCACCGTTGTCCGCTGCAGTGATGTCAACATTACCTTTGGATTACAAGGCAAGTAGTGTCATCTTCCTCAGTGCTGAAGAGTGCACTGATGTTTTACCTGGATTTCCTTCAAAAGATGAAAAGAGTGTCAGTGTGGAATTTGCAGCATGTGAGCTACAATTTTCTCAGGTGTGGAGAGTGACATTTCTGGGTTTTTTTTGTGGGGGTGGGGTTGTGTGGGTGTTGGGGTTTTGTTTGCTTGTTTTGTTTGCTCAGAATGCTGGGGGATTAGAATACCTGGATGTTTTAATGCTCCTGGGGGCAATCCCACCTTCTAAGCAATATTTAATACGTTTGTTCATTTAATCCCAACAACTCAAGCTTGTTCCAATATAATACCCAGATAACTGCCAGATCTTTTCTGTATATTCTAATAATTTGTGTATAAATATTTATAAATCACTTTAAAATAGAGGCATCTGAATCCTACCTTGACTGGACAGAAAATTTTTCACATCTATGGAATATTTCTTTGTGGACTAAATCATAGAGCTCCCCTATGTACCAAGCATTTATATTTTAGCTTCAATGAATGAAGGGAACTGGAGCATCTTTGCTTAAAGTTCAGACTATAACTGGCTTGTCTGTCAGGCCCTTAAGTCAAGAGTTTCTTCAAGGATGAATGAGGTTTCCTTTATTGCCAAGCATCGCCAAGACCAGATCCGCCTCTCTTGGTCAAGATGGGTAGAAAACCTCTCCAGTGACACAAGATCCGGCTGCACTACATCTTTTATGCAATTCACCTATTCAACCAGTTGTATTGGTGTGGGTGGCTGGATGGCTGGTACCTGCTGTCTGGTGATGAAGGATGAGCTGTCTGAAGAAGCTGGGTTTGACAACCAAGCGGAGGCTGGGAGGAACTGTTGAACTGGACATATCTATATTCTTATGAATGAGAGGGCAGTATGTCATACCAGAGCCAGAGAACAGGAGTGGGATACTATGTCTGTCAGTATGAGTCTCCGTGGACATGTGCAATGCTTGTGGCCTGCAGAAATGTATCAGTATGTCATTCCCAGGCCACCTGAAAAAGTCTGCTGGAAGGTGTTGGAAGTGCTTGTGCGCAACTGAGTTATATTTGCATTTGTTTTGAAAACTGCATAACCAGGGAGTTTACCACTTGTGCCAGGAGCTCCTATCTGGAGACAGTCTGTGCAGGCACCACCCTGAGAAAGGCAGGGTCCTTAGCCTCTCTCAGAAATACAGGCATCTGCTGAGTAGAGGAAAATGAACAGTGACCAAAATTACCGGCAGTAAGAAGCAGCAGTAACTGCCAGCACCGAGTACCCTCTCTAGCTATTTCTCCCTTGCTTTTCCAACCCCCAGAGCAAGAAAATAAGACGGCGTGGGTTTTGTTGACAGCTGCAAGAAAAACAAAAGGCTGAGGTAAAGCTTACTCCAAGCCCTCCTTACCCTCTTCACACAGGGAGGGCTGGAGAGGGGGGAGCTCACAGCAGGGGCTTGGCCGGCGGTTTGGAGAGCGATGGCAGGGCTCGGGGGAGACGACAGGAAGCAAGAACCGACCGTCTCCCGGGCCGGCGCAAACACATACAGACTTAACCTACAGCTGAACTTTTGCCCTTGAGTGACCAGTGCCATTAAGACGCAGGTCAAAAGGTTGCAGGGTGACAGAAAATGGAACTTTATTGAATGAAAGAGAAAATGAAAAAATTCCTTTGTTTGCTTAACTCCGTGTGGTTTGTATAGCCACTGTGATCCCATAATGGAGTCCAGAGTGAAAAAGTAACTTGATTTATCACATGCAAAGAAAAATACGGGGGGGGGAATGGGAGGAAGACATTTCACTATGGGAATAAGTAAAAAAAGAAATTAAATAAAGGTAAAAATAACCCCCCTGAAATCCCTAATTCATTAGAATAAATGTGATTTTAATCAATAAAAGCCCTTTTATATGCATGAGGCCGGGAAAGAGTTTTCATTCTTTAGGAACAAGTGTATGTTAAGAACACCAGTTTATATATATCAGTGTATATTAAGGACACCAGTGAGGCATGTTAAAAGAATATTCTTCCTGTCTGAGTCAGGAAAAATGTGAATGCATATGAGCATCTGACTCAAAAATATTGTGGTTTGACATATGTTTGAGTGCCAAAATCATAGCTTTATATGCATAATCCATCTGCATTTATATGCAAATGGAAAACGGAGATATTTAAAATCAAACGGAGGAGAGGAAACATCTCTGAATAGGTAGAGAAAAAAGGGTACAACTGATAGGGCTCCGGCTGAAATTGGAGAGTCCAAATGATCTTGGCTAAATGTAACCAGAAATCTCAGCACATTTGGCATGCTGCTATGTGTTGGCTTTTTTTTTTTTTTCATTTCTTAACAGAATGTGGCCCATCAGTAAAGATAGGATTGGTTAAAATCAGATGTTTTAAAATACTGAACATTCTGAATCAGATCCAGAAAGTTAGAAGGACTAATGTGCTAATTTTGACCCGTCTCACTGGTGAGACAGAAAGCAGTGGAGCTAGAGCACTAGAAATCTGACAAGGTCCAAAGCTGTGCCAGGTAGTAATTTTCAGGATATAGAGGGACTCCCAGAAACACCTAAATTAAAAAGAAAACATGTTGAAGGCATGCCTTTAGTGAATGAAATGTTTCATGATCTGTTTTTCAATGCACTGAGGAGCAGATCTTGCCACTTTTGTTCGTATAAAAGTGCTGTGAGCGTGATGAGCATTACTGTACTCATTATGTACACAAATAATATTTGAAGGGAAGGAGGCTGAAATGCCACTCGCTATGAACAGGGTATCAGAAGCTTGCTTCCAGATAGGGCTCCTACATTGCCACTACTGTTCCTTCCTTTGCAGTGTCTCTTTCTCTCTCCCTCCACTTTTCATCTGTCAGCCCACAACCTGCATGGCTGCAACAATCGTGTTTACATTCTCAGTGTGCCCCACAGCCTCTTCTTTTTGATCACAGTGAACAACTAAGACATCTGGCCTGCCGCTTAGCTCCAGAGAGTGACATGCTCTACAGGTTATGTCTCCGAGGGTTCTCATTTCCAGAATGTGCCTGTGTCTTGCTAACTCATTTTGTGTTGTGTCACAAGTTCAGGACTTTTCTTTCTCATGCATGCAGCTAAAGCTCTTAACCAGACTAATGTTGGGTGTTGCAGTCACATATCTGTGTTTTGCAGCCATTCCTTCTTCATATCTGTTTAGACTACTGCTCTCAAGATTGTTATCCCCATTTATGTCTTTCATTTTGTCATAACTCTGCTTGTTTCTTTGCACTGTCTCCTCCTTTTCCACTGTAACAAAACACTACTTTTCCCCTTTCCCAGTTAGATGACACTGCAATCATGCTAAAGGCCTGACTGTTACTCCATTTAGACTGTGACGTCAGTTTCCATCATCTCCTTTTCAATTTTTGGACATGCATTTCCAGTTTTCCTTCTTTCTCTCTGCTCAGGTGTGGGAGGTAATCCCCATAAACACATACAAACCTGCTTCATTTTCTGACCTCAAAAAGTCTGTTTCATTGACTGGTGCTATTAGATGGTTCCCTTCAACAATCCTAGTGGGCTGTCTGATTTCATCCAGAGTAAGCACCTAGACCCCTGAAATCTTCCTTTTTTTTGTTCTCATTAATACAATGCCTAAATCAATGGAGTCCTCATTCCTGAGCAAGGTTTCCAGTTTGCTTGAGTAATACAAATAGTAATTATTAGCAATAACTTATTTTATCACTGTCCTGGGTTAACAGAGTAGGGTCTAACAAGCAAGCCCCTTCCTCAGATCAGGAGGGAAAGTGACACAAGAAGCCCCGGGCTGAGATAAGGGATGATATAATGTAAAATTACCTTAGCCTATTTTGCAGAAAAGCACATCAAAAGCAGAAGCAGCAGCAGAAGCCAACTGCAAAACGACTCCCACATGCCCCAAGCCTGCAGTCAGCCCATTGGAAAAGACCAACACGCCCCAAAAGCAGAAATTGAAAGAAGCAACTGGAAACAGAACTCCTCTCATGTTACAATCTGAACTTCAATCCCCATGATACTTTGCTCTGGTATCGAACACCCATCTGCAGATTCAAGTGGCTAAACCCATGAGAATCACACAAAGCTAAATCAAGACTGTATCAACTCTATCTATAAATAGCACACATTTATGAGTATAATGCAGAATGAACTCTTCCTCTTATTTTTTTCTAGGTAATTAATATTGATCTCCCTTTACACCCCCAAGGTTCTAGAAAATGTGGCTTGAAGAAAAAATAAGAAACAATCTAAATGTGTAACGAGGTGTTTTTAACTTTCAATATAATGAATGAACTATGAGGCTGTGAATGAAATGCCTATGAAATTCCTTAAAATGTTATTTAAAAATAAACTTGATTCTGCATGAAATCTTGAAGGCACTTGTTGTGGGGTTAGGACAGCGCTCTAGATTTCTTTTCTCATTCTGTTTTCTTTCCATAAGCATAGCTAGACCCAACATAGCTTACTGGCTTGCAGCTATCTCTTTGAAAACATTGAAATCTGCTTTTCAGGTCATGGAAAGATGCTGAAAGGAAGAGTTTGTATTTTGCAAATCAAACTTATTTCTTGTCTAATATCCTTCATGCCAAGTTTCAGTGAATTTTTACGGCTGAGTTATACACTCCTCCTGACAATTTTTTTTAATCTACCAGACAATTTGGCTATGTGGAACTGTTATCAAAATGCTAAAAGAAATCTCAGTTACTCATTAGGTTGGGGAACCAGTGGTACTAGACAGTGGGTTCAGTGCTGTAGCTGTTTGTCAGGTATTAACATGTTGGGAAAAAAGGGGGGGAAAGAGAATGGTAATAAGGGTTAGAATTTTTATTTTCTTTTATTTGGGTGGGTGGATGAATGATCAGGCTTCAGCACACTGCCAGAGAGAGTAATTTGTGGAAGGCATTGTTCAAAGCAGAGTTATTTTGGGAGTAGAAGTATTGTGCTTCACCTACTCACAAGGAATCTGGTTCCTGGAAAATATGAATCCAGCAATCATACTTGCCTTTCTCAACACGTCTGCTCAACAATATAGTTGCATCCTTATAAACAAAGCCAGTATATTTTGTGTAGTGATAGAAGTTTTCTGCAGCTACTATAGAAGGGAATGTAAAAAATGTTGAAGACTTTGGGTGGAATTCTTCTCTAACCAGCTAACACCTTCCCTTGGTAGGGATAAAGCATCTGTGGATGCATCTTCTAATCAAGATATTTGGAGTACAGTGGCAGACCAGCTGATTTGTTTAGACCAAAGAGATGACTTTAGATGTAAGACTTCTACATAACTGAAGTTGAATTGCACTTCAGCAACATTTCAGTAGAAACTGCCTATGTAGTTTTGGCACTCTTTGCTGTGTGTGTAAAGAACCAACCTCTGATCACTGCTAGTAGCATCACAACTGCAGTCATAATGTTGAATGCAACAGAGTGCATTTATACAAAAGCAGCAAGGTGGCCCCATTTAATATTAAAATAACACATCATGAGAAAACATGGATCATTTGGAAAAAAACAAATACCCTTCTTTAAAAAAACCCCAAACAACAAGAACCACGCACAAAAAAATAGGTTAATTGCTTTTCAGATATCTGCAAGTGCCATGTGCAATCAGCCCATAGCTCCTCTGTGAGAACTGCCAGCTTGTTCTGGTGGTGCTAGAGAGGGGCTACTGCTGGGAAATAACTAAGATGCTCCCTCATTTAACAGACCACAGAACAGCTGCCGGATATGAATGCCTTTTAGTCACCATTGATCAGGGATCGATTCAAATTAGTGACCTAGAAACAGAAGGCTTCATATTGAAGAACGAATTTCCTATATCATTCTATCTTCAGTAATGAGAAATGCAACTGCCTCCCGTATTTAACTTTTAGCTGTCAAATGCAGAAGAAATAGATGACCTCAAAGCAAGACAATATGATAAAAATCTCTCTAATTTAGGACGTCTTTCCTTTTAAATGCTTTTATTGTTTTACGTCTGATGACTTCCTCAGTGATGTTTATGACTAGCTGTTTACAGTACTGGGCAAGTGTAGGAAACTGATGTTTTGTTTTTCACACTTGATCATAAAGGCTTAGTTTAGAAATTATTTCTTAATCCTTGTATTACACTGAGACCCATAGGGATGGTGTGCTTTCCAGTGCTAGGCTAGAGCATTTAGGATTTGGATTCCAGTTGGTGGCTTTGCAAGGCCTCCATGGCCTGCGCAAACTGTTTATATGTTCTCCATCTCAGGTTCCCATTTATAAGTGGGGAAAAGTAATGTTTCCCTATCCTGGGAATATTTTGAAACTAAAGTCACACATAACTGAAAGACACTCTGCTACACATATGCAGATGATCAATTTTACAATCTTATTAGGCCCTTTTGACTAGCTAATGTTTCCTTTGAAGGCTGAGTTGGGAATACAAGACTGAAATGCAAGATTTATGGATATCATTTTCATGATTGTGGCCCTTAGAGATAAAAACAAACAACACTCTCCTCTCCCCAACCACTGAAGAAAATGGGTCAATCGAAAATTATCACAGTGACAGGTTTTTCCTTTCATTAGGATTACAAAACACTCAGCGTTAGTGAGAATTGTAGAGATTTTTCTGACAGAATTAATTATTCTGAATGATTAGTTTGTTATGCTCCTTGCAGGCACCAAGTTTGGAAGAGGAAGTGCTTTGTCTTTCGATTAAAAATATCCAAACAGCTCTGTGAAGTCATGATCTGAGAAACCAAAACAAGTCCTTAACTGTAGATAAATGAAGGCTGGCTGATCTCAGTTTGTAGAAAGCCAGAGGAAGCCCTCTGCTCTGACCCTGCGCCCTCTGGCATCACAGCTGGTGTACGAGCACAAAGACAACTTGGATGTAGATGCTGCTGTGGGCACTTTACACAGGCTTGATTGTAAATGTGTCCATTTATGAGTTTCCTGCAGGGGTTCCCATCAACTCAGAAGACAAAGCAAGAGTTGAAGTGAACAAAGCATATCCATAAAAGTTCCTCTGATTGCCACTATTAATAAAATGGAGGCCATAAACAAATTTACTGTCTACTATTTCTTAAATGGAGGAGAAGGAAAGCAGGGGATGTCTCCCTCGAACTGAAGGAGGTATGTGTGCTGCACAAGGCGAGTGCAGAAGGTATATATGCTCTATGAAAAATTATTCTGGCTTCCAAAAATGTTTTCCTTTATGATACTTACTGCTAGGCTGTGGACATGAATTTCATTCTATTTGAAATCTCAAATTGTTTTGGCAGAAGCTTGGGAATTTTCATTTACAGCATACATAAAACAGATACACTGGGATTTCTGGAGGGGTTTTAATTCTTCTTTATATAAACCCAGAATGGGAAGAATAGTTTTGTAATTGTCCTGGCACAAATCATCATACACCAATGTACTTCAAGGTCCACCTTCAACTTGCTGATTTGTTATTTTTATTCATCCTTTCTAACAATAAGGACAACATGCAATTTTTAATTTTGTATGTGCGTGTGCCAACACCTATTATGAAGCTTTAGATATGGTCCAAGAATCACAGCAGTTTTATATAAGTGACTCAGCTTTGGAGAAATGATTGTCAGAGAAAGCTGCATTACTTTCAAAATGCTAGGTCTGACATTCAGGTGCCAGATCCAGTAGCTTTCAGTTCCAGTTCACTCAGTGGTTTCACTGCTAGGCCATAGATGTTCATACATTTTCCAGACCTTCTTGGTCTGGTTTCCCACTCATCCCAAGCAGTTCTGGTAAAATGGGGAATGAAACTGCAGTGGTGGTGGTAACACAGAAACCTCTTTTGTTGTCTTGATGGAGACAGTTTTTATCTGACTGTGTGCCAGTCCTACTCCCATTCTGCTGTGGTCCACCTTGTACTGCGGTACCCATCTACAAAACTTCTCTGCTTCCCAAAGCTGCTTCTGTGAAATAAAACTGATTGATGACTGGCCAATGAAGACACAAAGTGAAAAACTGGTGGATATACCAGTGGGTCTGCAAGTCAAGAGGGTGGTAAGAAGTATCTCTGTGGCCCAGAGCTGGGATCTCCCATAAGGAGTGCAGACTTTAGCACACAAGACTCCCTGAGGTGCACTGCAAGTGCCAAAGTCACTGGGTATTAGAAGATGAAGATATTCCCTGTGCTCTAGCTTTCTCTGCGGCACTTGGATCTTTCTCCACATAATTGTTTTTTAGGACTTAGAAGAAACTTTATACTGAAGAAAGCTGGGTAACTAGCATGGCACTTAATCAGCTCCCCAGGGGACCAGGCATCAAACACAAGCCAAGAGGTCCACACGAATTTATTTATTTTTTTTGCTTAACTTCAATTCGTGCCAGGTAAATTCTGACTAGAAACTGGACACTTAGCTTAGCTGGAATTCATGGTTTGGAAACCCCTAAGTAAAAACCAGTTCCTGTGTTTTACATGTTAAGCCTAACATTACATGGTCACACTGTGTCATGCAGTAATGCTGAGAGCAGTGCAGGAAATAACTTGGAGAAACACCCTCATTCTGTTTTTCATTTGGAACTTATTTGTTCTGAAGCTTACAGTGACAAAACTATGGGGCAGTTTTAATAGGAGTATGTGTCTAAACTCATACTCATGCTTTTTCTCCAAATCTGGGTTAGAAGATCTCATTTTTCTCCTCCCACACATGTACTTTCTGCCAACTGCACAAACAATGACCTGTATTCATCCACGCTGTAACTCTGTAGACATCATCAGGCTACAACAGAGATAAATTTGGTACAGTGAGGCAAAGTGCTGTGAAATAGTATGATTTTTCTCTTTCACCCAAAGAAAATATATCTGGAAACACATAATTTCATGCTGACACACAGGAATGTCTTCATCATTATCAGGTGATTGATTTTTTTTTTTCCCCTGCAGATTCATGAGGTTTTGTTTTTTCTTTGGTTGATTGGTTGTTTTATTGTTATTTGTGGGGTTTTTTTAATAGATGCTTGAATTGAAAATGAAGAGCGTGATATTTTTCAGTTCCAATACAAAATCACGATCTTTTAAATTATTCTGATTATAGACAATCTTAGAGAATTATTGACTATTTTTTTCCCCCTCAAAAATGTTATGTATTTACATTTGACTTCATTCCCATGAGATCCGTGCTTCAAACATGGAGTATTCAAGAGTCCCTAAGTGGTTTTGGATAGTAATTTGCATTTTCAGAAGTATCTTATGTAATGACATCAATAGGATTTAAGAATATGCAGGCAGGTGTGTCACTCAGAGCAATAATCTCTTTTAGCTAGTTACTGGAAGTGGTACATACAACCCTAATTAGGAAAGTAAATTGCCGGGTTGGCCAATAGGGAATGGTAGTGCCAAAGACTAAGATTTGCAGCACCTAGCACACTAAGCAGAGGTACACCTAAACAACCCAAAAGCAAAATCTGTGAAAAAGGAGATATCTGAGAGTATATCACTTGCCCAGACATAATAATTTGCTACAACTTTGAGGTAGGTGCCTCTGGAACAAAGATCTAGAGCCAGAAATTGCTTTTGGATGCACATGACTACATTACTATTTCCTTTAAAATGCAGTTATAGAAGTGAAAAGCATCCTTTACTTGAAGGAATGTGAACTTTTCTGTTCAGCACAGTGGCTCTGGTTTAAGAGAGATCTCCTTAAAATGGATTTTATTTTTTTTAAATGTCTGATTTATAACAAAGAAGATAAGCAAAGCTGCTCTTCACATAATGGAAAGCTCTTAGGCAGTCTAACTAATATAATCAATGAGATGCGTTGCTAATAATATCAGTGATCAGGTTGTTCACAAAGAAATTTGAATGACCAACCCCTGCTACTGGCAATTTTTCCCCAGAACTCTAAATATGAAATGTGTTCCGAGATCAACATTTCAGATTCACCTGTAAATGACTTATTACAAGTGGGACTTAGAAATGAATGACCTTATCTGAGGTTTCTGAGTTTTCTTTGGCTTTGGTATAATGAAATTCAGATTATCTTCCTGCAAAATTGGTATAATGATATTTAAAGACTTGTAAAAGATGTAATTAGTTGATAAATATTTCTACAGTCTTCAGAGAGTCTTCCTTGTCTGTGAGATATCATACTAATTTTACAAGAGAAAATTTCATTGGAAAAAATAGTTTAGAAATGTAATGCAGGAATTAAATTTCCTTGTTGTACTGGAACTGAAAGCATTTAAATTATTTTGTATTCTTTAATACAAAAATCAAAATTAAATTAGCAACATGTCCCTCCTCCACCCCTTCCCCATCAAAAATTTCAGGGAATCAAAGCCACAAAAATGAGAATATGGGAGCAAGAGGATTTGTAGCAAATAAAGAATAATCTGAGGAGTTTGGAAGGGAAACAAATCTTCTCTCCATGCCTTCTGAAGATGATTGTCATCTAACTGCCTGTTTTACACATGCCACAAATAACCTCATGCAGAGGACAGTTTTGCATGATGGGAATTACACCCTGGTGCCAGCCACAGGATCACAGGATGTTAGGGGCTGGAAGGAACGTCCAGAGATCATTGAGTCCAACCCTCCTGCCAAGGCAGGACCATGGAATCTAGCACAGGTCACACAGGAATGAATCCAGATGGGTCTTGAAAGTCTCCAGAGAAGGAGACTCCACAACCTCTCCTTCAAAAACTGACAACTTGTAGTAATGCCTACAAAACTGGATAAATTGAAACAAATGGCTGGTTCACAGTGAACAGATAATCTGGTTTGAGTCAACTTGCTCCCAACAACTCTTTCCAGAGAATTCTAGGCTAAGACACACATGTAGCTGACTGTGAGATTCATTTGTGGTAGGGCTGCTCACAGCACCAGCTTGTTAATGTGGGGAGTAAATGAAGTATATCTAGAGTCAATGACCTCCAGATAAACTGAGCCATCATGGTACATTACACAAGCTCTGAAATTAAACATCTCATATGGTAAATTAAAAATGTAAAGGGTAGTGTTTGTCTAGGCAGATATACTTCCCCTTTCCATCTTTAAGTTTCATACATGGTGAGGAAAAAAATACCAGAAAAAGAAACCAAACCTTAGGACATTAAGGAGACTTAGGAAATCCCCTTTGTCCATATCTACTGGATATGAGGGTGAGAAAACATACATTGTGCCCAGGCAAATAGAAAATAGTGTCTGACTGAATCCATGTCATCACTATATTGGGCTGGGCCAGACTAGCATATATGAGAGTATCACAGCTCAGCTCAGAGTGAGGCAGTGATATCAGACCACAGCAGTACCTGTATCACTGAGGAGTTGCACACAGACTGCTACAGGACATATTCACCATTTTCTCAACTGGAAAGAAGCATTTCTTTCACAGAATCACCAAGACTCACAAAAAGTTGAGGCTGGTTTGAGACACTCCAGAGTTGTCTCACCATCAAGAGTGAGTAGAAGGAAAGGATGACCTCCTCTGAACTGCTGGCAATGCTTTATTGCAGCATGAGAGGATGTTGGCCTTTTCCATTGCAAGGGCACATGGTCAAATGTGGTGTCCACCAGGATTCCTAGGTCCTTTTCTGGAGACCTGCTTTCCACATGGTAGGCTTCATGTGGACAACCATCTAGTGTATCATCCCCTTTTCCCCATTTTGAATTGCCTGCAAACTTGATTAGGGGGAAGTTTGTCTCATCATAGAATCATAGAATTGTTAAGGTTGGAAGGGACCTCAAGGATCCTCCAGTTCCAACCCCCCTGCCATGGGCAGTTACAGCTCACACTAGATCAGGTTGCTTAAAGCCACATCCAGCCTGGCCTTCTCAATCATTTATAGAGAATCTTAACAGTTTTCAGTCCAGTAGGTGTTATCTCTAAAGTTAGTAGATATCTGCCCCACTTGTGAGATATGTGTATCACTATACTGAACATCTCAAAAGGAACTAGTAATTGTGTGACAATGGCAAAGTTTTTTTGTTCTCTATTTGAATTACAAAAGTTTGGGTAGCCTTTTCTTGAATTGTGTGGTAAAAGCAATTAATGGACTGAGTTTTCTCAACATACAGATAGTATGGTTTTGTGGTATCCTGCCCCTGCCCCCCCACATGGCTAGGAAGCCAGTCTCAAGTAACTTGTTGGTATGCTTATACAATCAAAGTTGCACATGATATGCAACACTATGCCTGTCTAGAACATACTGGGACAAATAAACTATGTCTCTTCTTGACAAATGTAACCTTAAAATATACTTTATTCAAGCACAGAGTCTGTTTAGAGACCAAGGAATTTGGGGTAGTTGCCCAAAATTCATGCTGTTTTTCTCCACTGTCTCATGCCTGTCACTCTCCATTGTCTAATGCCTTGTGAGATTAACTACCAAACCCCTAGATCTGATGGTTTGAAACCTCAGTAAAACTTCTAGCTGCATAGAAAGGCCATCTATCTCTCTGGTGCTTCTTTTACAGACTAATTTGTCAGAACAGGGCATGTGAACAAGACTACTTTAAGATGACAACAGGGAAGAACACCTGGTGCTCTCCATGGCCAGAAGCTATCTCTGACAGATAGGAAATTTCAGCATGGCAGGAGAAGAGTGTGGCAATAAGCATGCTTCGACACTTCATGAGAGGAAATCCAGCTGGTCACAGATGACATCTGTTGAAACTGGTCAGATACTGTGGAAAAGATAAACCTCTAACTCAAGTAATAATCAGTCTCTTTAGTAATCTTTCTGCTGCATTTTGTGCCTGAAAGGAAATGAAGGTGTTCTCACCTCCAGGTCTTTGTGTGCCATCTTGAAGGGATGCTGAGTGATGCAATATACAAATCTCATTGCTACAGAGTGAATGAATACTTGAAAGCTAAATCTGCGCATCAATACCTGCAAGAAATGTCAGACTTGGAAGGAAAGCTCCACAGGGGAAAAAAAAAAAAAACCTACATGCTGACAGATCAAGTTTTCATTCCCCATCTGCTGATGAGAAATGAGATGAAGGTGATAACTTCTTGAGAGATGGCTGTATATAGATCCCTTTCCTGAAGAAAGGAAGATGTGATGCATGATACTTCCTTACCTTTCTCTTCCACTTCTTAATGTACTGGGAGTGTTAGGCAAGGTTTCCACGTGAGATGAGCCCTGTGATAAACACCTGTGTATACACATGGTGTGACTCACTGATCCACCACTGGAACAAATCCATAATCAGCAGGACTTTAATATTTTGTTTTGAGAGTAAATTGTGATTTGTCTTAATCAATTGGGTCAAGAGCACTCATTCACTGCCAAATCAAGGTTTCTTGCAGGTTTTGCTTTTGGCCTACTTGCTAAAGAAAGCTTCCCTGCTCATTTCACTTTCTCTGTCAGCTTGGGCTGTCCTCTGTGTCCACCCAAACATGGATTTAGATCACCTCTTTCAGTCCTGTAGGCTTATCCAAACCCATGCTGCTGGAATTTTTGTCACAATCTCATGTACTTGTAGTGCAGCTCAACACCTTCCCTTCCACTCAAGGGATTCTCGGTATGCTGTTTTCTGAACCCTTGAAAAGAGGGTTGGTGTTACACTGGACTTTTCTGAAAGGCACTTTTGGTAGTAGCCTGACTTCACACCTCCTATGCCTCCTGAATTATTCCTCAAACCATATCAAGAACCTGCACCTTAGCTGCATGACTTAGACATTGTCTTATGGCTGCTCCATCAGGAGGCTTGTCAATGGTATCAGTGAACTGAACTTTTACCAGTCTTGGTTATGTACAAATGTTTTCATCTCATATCTCTTAACTCAAAATTTGCTCCCACAATTTCTTCATTAAATCTGCATTTTCATCATTTGGAAAGGAAATATTTATAGCAAAGATATTTCTGATAACGTTCTTAACTTGGAATAGGAAAAAATGTTTAAATGAAATAATTAATTACAGTCTAATTTAGTAAAACAAGTAATCCCATTGATTTCAACAGAATTACATGAATTAGTGAAATAAGCAATTTTCCCCCAAGGTAAAGCTTTAAATTAAAAGCTGATGGAAATCTTGATACGGAGAACTGTTGACTGAATTTGAAATATGTAGCTCTGTTTCTGGGCTAATTTTTTACTTTAAGACTTGGTATGCTTGCCTATGTATAGTTTACCCAATGGAGAAGAAAGAAGTGTCTCATTAGAAAAATGAAATAGAGTATGTTTCTTTCTCCTCTTTGCTTTTCTTTTGAAATAAATGGTTGTTTTAATATGTTGTATTAAACACATGCTACGATAGTAGAAAACTAAGTAAAAATGTTTGGCATGTTCTTTTGAATTAAATAAAAATCAACAAGGCTGGTGAAAGGCCTTGAGCACAAGCCCTCTGAGGAGAGGCTGAGGGAGCTGGGATTGTTTAGCCTGGAGAAGAGGAAGCTCAAGGGGTGACCTCATTGCTCTCTACAACTACCTGAAAGGTGGTTGTAGCCAGGAAGGGGTTGGTCTCTTCTCTCTAGCAACCAGCACCAGAACAAGGGGACAAAGTCTCAAGCTGTGCCAGGGGAAGTTTAGGCTGGAGGTGAGGAGAAAGTTCTTCACTGAGAGTCATTCATCGTTGGAATGTGCTGCCCAGGGAGGTGGTGGAGTCACCATCCCTGGAGGTGTTCAAGAGGGGATTGGACGTGGCACTTGGTGCCATGGTCTAGTCATGAGGTCTGTGGTGACAGGTTGGACCCGATGATCTTTGAGGTCTCTTCCAACCTTAGTGATACTGTGGTACTGTGATAGAGTTAGACTCTGATCTACTTCATGTTATTTATTGTTTGACATTTTAATTTTATAGCATCTAGAAGCCTGGATCAAGATGGCAATCCCACTCTGCTTTACATGCTGAATCCTCTTTTTGGTGGAGCATCAATGAGGTTTCATGGCCCATACCAACATCTATTACATACACAAATGTAATGAGGTACATTCCAGAAGTGTATGCATATTCCAATGCATGCAGGTATGAGTGGACAAACTTGCTCACACACTTGTGCACTTTGCCCTTGTTTTGAGAGTCTGAGGTGGAATGAGAGAATTTTAATCTCATTTATTGACCTTTCTGAGAAGTGAAGGGAATGAGGGGAAAGGTAAGCATACACACCTGCAGTTTATTTCTGCAGAGATGACTTAAGATTATAGAGATGAGATGGAAGAAGAAAACTGCCTGTTGCCAAGAGCATTATTTACAAAGCATACAATACACAACCTCAGAAGGGAACTGCTGCCACTGGAATGAAGAACGGTATTGCCAGGGGGTCACACAACAGCAAGCTCACTTGGTTAGAGGTGTAAGTCTTAAGATGGCAGCAAGGAATGTATAATATTCCTTTAAAGCTGCTTTTGCATTTAGGTGCTTTAGCTCAGATGGTTTTGAAGACAGTAGGAACTGAGTGATTTGTCTATGGGAAGGTCGTTTAGAAACCATTCATTAAACCACTCGTTTAGCATGAAAAATATATGTCTAACACTTGAAATAGACATTATAAGGTGCAAGAAGTATCACTTGGCTAATGTTTATGGTGATATGCAACTGATTACCATTTAAAGCACATTCCTAGTTCACTCATGTCAGCACTAGCTTTTCTGGAGATATTTGGCTGGGTCTTTGGTGAACATCATCCCCAGTCTGTAGGATCATTTAAACAATGTGATTGGATACTATTTAAGGCAATAGACTCCTAAGTAGTTGCAATGTTTATGACAAATGTGGTAGTTTCAGTCTGTGCCTAGAAAATTTTCCACAGTTCTTGAGCAAAAGTGGTAGAAATACAGCTTCTTTTGCTTTCCAACTGAGGTGGTCGGGCAATTTTATGTTGCGGGGGTGGGGGTAATTTCAACCCACCACAACAAACCATACATGACATATTCTCTATTTATTTTATGAACTTCAATGAGTGTTTTGGTATGTAAAAGTTAATACACGGCTATTTTATTTATTTTAGAGCTGGGTCCTTCTCAGGCCCTACTTCCTTCTGCGGGTTGGGCTTTATTTTGTTGTTGTGGCTGTTGTTATTTGGGTTTTTTGGTTGGTTGGTCTGTTGGGTTTTTGTTTCTTTGTTTTTTGTTGGTTTGGTTTTTGTTGGTTTATTTTACAGTAGGGAAAAAAATACATATTGCAGTGCACACAAATGTAACCTTTCCTATATTCTTGTCACATATTCTTATGTATCATAGTATCAGTCAGGGTTGGAAGGGACCATGAGGATCATCTAGTGCCAACCCCCCTGCTGTGGGCAGGGACACCCCACACTAGATCAGGCTGGCCAGAGCCTCATCCAATACTGTCATTCAATCCTTTAAAAAACAAGCAAACAAACAAAAACCTCCCAAACCCTTTATTTTGGAAATGAAATATTTTTCAACAGAAATTCTTTCTTCTTCAAATTCTCTTTATGCCATACTGTGCCCTGATTTGCACTGATGTGGGGAAATTCACGGCCTTTATGATCTAAAGCAGATCTACACGTAACATTCCAAAGATGAAAGCTGCATGAGCAGCAGCATGGAGTTCCTGGCAGAAACCTCTGTTCTCAATATCCTCTGTCAGGAGAAATGTTTTCAGTTACAAGACCAATTATGCTCTTCATAACTGAGTAGTGAAAGTGCCTACTCCCAGCTAAACTATAGTAGCATTCTGAAGATGTGATTACACTGTTGTAAGTGGAAGGTGAGTTTCACTGGTGACGTTTGTATTTTGTATTTGCACTATGAAAGTTTCAGGAATGAAAAGCTAGAGTTTTCAGCTTCAAATGCTTCTTGTTAAACTACCTCCATATAAATATTTTAATTTTCCCATGATTTCAGCTAGAATTCACTTCTAAGAGCTATTAATTCACACTGAATGAGAAAGCAGCATTTTGATCTAAAATTTAGAAGATGATGTTACATCATTGGTTTTGACACACTTCATGGTTTCACAATCTTCTTGCAAGACAGCTTTTCGTTTCTTTTTAGTCTGAGAGCTGAACATATTCTTTGTTATGACAAAGTATTGATCACCATGTCTAAGAAAGATAATAATGCAATGAAAAATGTAAAAAATATTTCCATTACCATAGTAGGAAGTATACAGGTTACATTATCAGAACCTTCTGTGCTTACCTTAGAAATAATACTTATTCAAATGCTTTGAACTTTACTTCTTGTTTGTTTTTTTTTTAATAAGGATTCTTAGACTAGAATAATGGCTAAACTCATCTTTGATTGGCATGTGTTGAAATTTTGGTAGTGCTCACATCCTGTTTTGTTCACTGTTTTGGTATACTACAGATGGCACCTAAGCAACATGATAAGTAGCTGATATAACAAACTGTAGGAAAGCAGAAAGTATCTATGGAAGGTTTCAGGACAAGAAAGAACAACAGGACACTGATACTGGAAGGATGGCTTGATGATAAAGAAGAGCTGACCGTGGTAAACAACCTGAAGTGCGAGACAGGAGGACACTTGCCTCCATGCTGGAGAAGATCAACCTGATATGGGATGAAGATAACAATGGACAGCTGCATATCAAAGGAGAAAACTCAATTAGCAGCAGTGGTGCAAGAATGTCAGGGAATTGCTTACCCTGCTTGATTTTTCCTATATAAGCTGCTTGTTCTGTACCAATAAACGATTCCTGCCTCACCAACAAGGGAGTCCGTGCATGCTTTCCGATAAAATGGCGCCCGTATCGGGAATTTCAGTGAGATCTTTCTTCAGACTCATCCTCGGATTGCACCCCCAGTGAGCCGAACGGGAGAAGTGAACAGACGACGCGTCCATCCCCTACACTGCAGGTCAGGTACGGGGACTGCGGCCGGGGAAGAATATGGGCCAAGGAGCCACGAGATCACAGCAATTGCACCATGATGTGCTTATGCGAATTATCAAAGAGCAAGGGTATAGACTGAGCTCTCAAAAACTTACCCTTCTGTTGCTGTGGATAAATCGCAATTGCCCCTGGTATCCTGAATCAGGGACATACGAATTAACAGAGTGGAACAGGGTTGGAGAGACCCTCTCAGAAGCACAAAAATCTGGGAATGATTTTTCACCGGACATTTTAATAACGTGGCGCATACTATGGCTAGCGCTGACCACGCTAATGAGTAAATCCAACAGCACTTCACCCTCGGGGACTCTAAACACTCCCATTACCCATGCGGGCCCTCAGAAGCAGGATGAGCTTCCTACAAACAACAAAACACAGGCAGAAACAAGCGGTCTGGCTGCAGGGCACACGGGGGAGGAAAGAATAGGCACTGATGACCCGTCAATGAGAGCACGGTCACAAAAGCTCCTAGTTCAACAGCGAAAGAGGCCGTTTGACGTGCCCCTTAAGAAGTCTAAGACATTGCCTGATGCAAGTGCAAAATACGCGGACAGCAGCTCTGAGTCAGACCCAGAGCTGGATGATCCTTTCGATCAGGGCTCCACCGATACAGAAAAGGAGCCAGGTTTATATCCACAGGTACCTCCGCTTAAGGCAGCTGTAGCAGCTGCAGAAGGAGCAAATCCTCAACCGGAACAGAAGAAACAAAGAAAACCAGATGCAAAGTTAAAACCACCAACTCAAGTAACTGATGAAAAACTAATTTCTTTTGATCCCGACAGCTCCGCTACTCAAGAACCGCTCGGCAAACCAAACCAGCCACTTTTCCAACCCACAGCACCAAGTTTATCTTCCTCTCTTCCCTTAAATACCACTAATGAAGTTGTTAACTCTGTTCCCTATCCCTTTCCTTTTCCAGCAGGATTTTACCCTCAGCCTCATTCGGTTCCTCTACCCCAGCAGGCGGGGGCTTTGTCTACCCCCCCGCCACCTTATGGAGGTGTTTGTGTACCTCCTGCCGCTACTATGAGTAATATGGGGGTGAGGGGTAACGGGATGCTTTATCAAGGAGGCAATGTACAGGATGGTGTTAAAATGTCTAATGGATTGTTGATTAATGAACATGTTCCAAGTGTAGCTACACGACTGCAAATTTCAATTTCTGATGTCTTAATGGATAAAGATGATAAGGGTTTTATAAATACAGAAATGTTACAGATGTGTGCAATGCCAGGAGTGGTGGAAAACAGACCAGGAGGTGGGACTGCTCCCGTGTATCAGTCTCTGTCATATGGTATCCTAAGAGAACTGAAACATCATTTTGAATCCCCCCTTTGTCTCCTAGTGGGTCAGAAGAAAGGTATTCCAACAGAAGCGATAGATGGGCTATCCACAAGGCAATTAGAAGTGATTGTGAGTTGCTGGCGAGAGCCCAAGGAGAGGGCTGAGCCCACCGCTCCCCTCTTGGTAGGACCATTAGGTGAGGGGAGTGGTGTGCCTCCCAGAGCAGCTAAGGGCTTCTCCCCTAAGTGGTGAGCGGGGGGTGAAGCGTGATCCAGCAGCTCACCAAAAATGTGTAAAAGGATCCAGGTGGAATTATTAAAAGGAAAAATTAAAAAAAAAAAAAAAAAAAAAAAGGATAAAAGGATGTGTGTGTGGAACCTGGCAGTACCAGTTTGGTATGTTTTGAGGTTGTGTTTCTCATTTAAACTCTAATGCTGAAGATTCCTTGATGTATCATCAGAAGGACTTGCCTTGTTACAATATAAAAGACCTCTCATGTAAAGGCATTTTAGTAGAACGTGTACTATGTAGTTCCTTTGCTACTGCGTGTACTACCCACCCATATGTATTAGGAATAGGTATTGATTGTATAATCTATAACGAATCAAGCATATATCATCTTAGTTGTAGCAATATTACTTTTAAGACTTGTATTATTGATAAAGACATTGATCAGCAGAGCATGATTATTCCCTTCCGAAGAAGGGCAGAGGTCTGGATTCCCGTGAACATGACAAGAGGATGGGAGAGTGAGAATGGATTGGACCATGTTATCAGGCTATTAGACCAGGGACTAAAAGATTCTAGAAAAAGGGCAAAAAGATTTGTGGGATGGTTAATTTTTGCTATAATATCAGCTGTGATAATATTAGCATCTGCTGCTGCTTCAGTTACAGCTTTGACAAAGGGCATACAAACTGCGGACACAGTGAGAACTTTAGTAACCAATGTGACAAATGATTTGCAGATGCAGGAAGCTATAGATGAGGAAATAATGGCAAGGTTATATGCACTTGAGGCCAGTGTTGTTTGGTTAGGAGACCAACAAGCTGCCTTGCAGACCCATATGATGCTGCAGTGTGATTGGGAATATCATAAGAAGGACATGTGTGTAACATCCTTGTCTTGGAATGACTCTCAGCATGATTGGAAGTCAGTAAGATCACACTTACAAGAGGCCTTTGACAGCTCCTTGAAATATAATGTCCAAACATTGAAGCATCAGCTGGAACTGCAATTAGCAAATATACAACAGGTGCGGATTGATTCAACGTGGCAAGCACTGAACAAAGATCTTAGCTGGCTGAATCCAAAAAATTGGTTCTCAGGTCTGAATCTACGAGTGTGGGTTATAGGTGGAATCCTTGTAGTGATTGGTATTGTAATTGTAGTGTTAATGGTACTTGTAATAATAGCTTTTAGGAATACGAGGATGGTCAGGACACAAGTGATGGCTGCTGTTTTAAACAATATAAAAATGGGGAGTTGTAGGAAAGCAGAAAGTATCTATGGAAGGTTTCAGGACAAGAAAGAACAACAGGACACTGATACTGGAAGGATGGCTTGATGATAAAGAAGAGCTGACCGTGGTAAACAACCTGAAGTGCGAGACAGGAGGACACTTGCCTCCATGCTGGAGAAGATCAACCTGATATGGGATGAAGATAACAATGGACAGCTGCATATCAAAGGAGAAAACTCAATTAGCAGCAGTGGTGCAAGAATGTCAGGGAATTGCTTACCCTGCTTGATTTTTCCTATATAAGCTGCTTGTTCTGTACCAATAAACGATTCCTGCCTCACCAACAAGGGAGTCCGTGCATGCTTTCCGATAACAAACTGGTTTTAGCATTTATCTACAGGCACAATTCTCATATGCACCTCTGTAAGCAAAGCCAAATCTCCTATTTCAGCTATGAAATCCAGCATTGAATCTCCCAGTTGCTGTAGCCAGGACAGAAAAATGTGGTGAAAGATTTTTTTTTTTTTCCCAAGAGTAATACACTTCAATAATCAAAGGGTGAAATCACACAAAAGTTTAGTTAAGATCATTGATTTGCAAGTACAGGATGTGTGTGTGTGGATTATGTGTGGGAGAAATCTCCTTAACTAAATGCGTTAGGAAAATGGAATTAATGGAAAATTCAATAGTTTAATTGGATCCCAAGGAATTACCTTGGAACCTGCTAACTGGCTTCCAAGCCCTGCTAACCAACTTACCTTCATCAAATGCTTAAAGGCTTTCCTCACATTGTCAAAAGCATTTTAAACAAGCACAGCACTCAGCTACATACCATGACAAATTTTGCCTGTAGGCTGTTAAAATGGCTTTAAACTAGTGAGGCGTGCTCTTAAAATACATATATCTACTTTGTACAGATTTTATCCCAATCTGGTTCCTGCCTCCCTAGACATTTTCTATCTGGCTTTCTGGATTTTTGTTTTGTTGGGTTGGGTTGGGTTTTTTTCATTTGTTTGGCTGTTGGTTTTTTCCCCCTATCTTTTTGTTTGTTTGTTTGTTGGTATTGTGAGGTTTTTGTTTGTTTGCTAGCTCATTTTTGGGGATTGCTTGTTTATTTGTTTTTTCTTCTTTTTCTGGTTTTTTTCTTCTTTTTTTTTTTTTCCCCCTTTACCCTTTATATCTTCAGAGTCTAGCAGGGTTATTAATTAATGAACTTGTGTATTTTCCTTCTTTAGCTGCTGAGGAGTGAGGAACTGTCAATCAGCGGGGACCCTCCTGAATTAGGTGAATGCTGACATTTGGCAAGTGTCATCACAGTTGCCTGCCCATGCCCTTGTAATGCTCTAAGCCAGTGACCCTTCTCTCTTTGTCACACATTTCAGGTAGCACTCAGAGCTCATTGTGTACAACTGAGGTCAACCGCCAACCAACCAAGTGCTCTGTCCTGCTCGCACAAAGCTTTCCCTGAAGGCAAGAGAAAAGAATAATAAAAGGGGGAAATGGCCTGCTGAGCAAAGGCTCTGAGTCTTTTATAACAGGAGGTCGTTTTTGATTATAGGAAGGAACCTTCAGTGGCCATGGAAACCAAAATGCCACACAAAAGCCAGAGGGTGCTTGGGAGGTAAACAAGATAGATGAAAGATGATGGTGCTTTTAATCTCCACAATCAATGTGTTTAGGTGGGTGACTTTAATTTAATCCATGTCTGATTAACCCTCTCCTTTGTTTACACCATTATAGGAGGTTTTCCCCTGTAAAATTTTTAAACAAATGTTAAAAAATTCCAGGAGAGGGCTGGTTGCTGCAGTGTTTTCATCCTATTCACCCCCCTGATGTAATCATGGATGTTCTCATTATCCACACAAATGCCTAATCCTTCTTACTCCTGCTAAGCTTATCCTCAGTGCTATATTTTTTGAATGAGAGAGTGAAAGTTCTTATACAAATACAAATTCTTGTGACTTTCTCTTTTGGACACCTAGCACGATGAAATAACTGGAAACAATGGCATTCAGTATGGAAACCTTTTCCATCAAGAAGCCTTGGAGCAGTTTGGTGAAAAGTGGTTTTGATTTGGTTGAATTATGAGCCCTTGAAAACTGCACATCGTACATGCTTAGACGTTTTTAAATAACAGCGGCGGTTTTAATGACAGCTGAATGTTCGGAAGGAAGTTGTGCCGTGCATGCATGCACGGCTAATTTACCTACTTACTGAAAAATATACTCAGGGGTAGTGCTCTGAATGAACCCTGCCACATTCAGTTTGGGTTGGCTTACACGACTGAAAATTCCCTCCGACAGCTGCGCAAAGTTATCTACAATAATGAGCATTTTATGGATAGGTTTTTCAAAAGCAGCCCCCATTTAGGAGAGCAGATCCTATTCAGGCAGGAAAGGAAAAGGAATAAAATAAAATAAAGAAAAAGGACCCAGAGGAATTTGTGTGTTTCTACAATCCTTGGAGTTAAGGGGTATATTCAATAAAGACAAACACTTAAGCACTTATCTCAGTCTCAGTGTCATTAGAGTATGAGTTTGAAAACCTCTCTGAGTCTTGTCTTGGTGCCTGGATGAGAAGAGAATTGCACACTCATTCAGTTAGGCTTCCTAAACAGTCTGGAGGAAAAGAAAGATGTTTCAAAATCCCGTTTGTAAAAAGAACTCTCTGAGCTCACTGACTTCAAGTTATCTTATCCTTTCCCTGAGCTAAAGATGACTTTAGCATGACAGCCAACTGCTGCCTTTAGCCAGCCAAAAAGCTAAGCCCTTTCCTGAGAACAACAGCCTATCTCAACTTGAAAAAATAAAGCTGAGCTTAGTGTTTCAATTTAAAATCCAGGCAAAGGAGGCACTGTAACTGATGCTGCCCATTCTCTATCCAATAACTTAGCTCACCTAGGGAGCAGGAGAGTTGAGCTCTATGCCTTCCTCAGTACCAAAATACTTGGCCCAGCCAAGAAGGCCAAACGTGGGAAAGAGCACGTTTGGTGCTGGAGCTGAGCTGCTCCTCAGAAACAAACACGACAACTGGGGGCTGAGGGAGAAAAAATGAGTCTAAACTCCTAACTCTGCAACCCTGGCAGAAAAAGAAGGACCTTTTGAAAATATGTCATGTAGAATCAGCAGGGAGTGATGTGCCTGCATGCTAGGCCAGAGCGGTTCTTTGCCTGAAGTGCATTCAAACTGTAAATACTTCATGAGCTTCAAGGTAAAATAAGAAATTATAAAAGAAAAACAAAACCCAAACACAGCTTTCTGAAATACAGTTTCAAGCTAATCAACCAAGTCTCTCTAAATCCCTTTTTTAAAAATCTTGACCTAATTCTCTAAAGGGACACAGATGTTGCAAGGCCTGATTTTCAGCTGACCTGCTGCTATTTGCTTGAGAAGAACATGAGATGCAGAGACTTAGGATCCTAATTATGAAATTCCCAGTAGTTACAAAACAAGATCATGAAGATGCCCCCATTAACCAAAAAGGAGTATAAAGGAAAAGATCTAGTTGCTGCTCTAGGCAAAGGAGAGGCTCTTCTTTCAGCAAGGATTGACAGCTGTAAACCCTTCTGTAATGTCAGCTGCCACAGCCAGGTAACCTTCTCCAAGAAAGAACACATATGTCATCAATTGCTGCCTTCTGCTAACAGTGAGCACTCATATACCATCTGAAATATCCAGATCATAGTATCATAGTATCATAGTATCATAGTATCAGTCAGGGTTGGAAGGGACCACAAGGATCATCTAGTTCCAACCCCCCTGCCATGGGCAGGGACACCCCACATTAGATCAGGCTGGCCAGAGCCTCATCCAGCCTGGTCTTAAACACCTCCAGGAATGGGGCCTCAACCACCTCCCCCGACAACCCATTCCAGGGCTTCACCACTCTCATGGTGAAGAACTTCCTCCTCACATCCAGTCTGAATCTCCCCACCTCCAGCTTCATTCCATTCCCCCTAGTTCTATTACTACCTGATATCCTGAGAAGTCCCTCCCCAGCCCTCTTGTAGAATAGAATAGAATAGAATAGAATAGAATAGAATAGAATAGAATAAACCAGGTTGGAAGAGACCTTCAAGGAAGGCCACAGGTCATCTCGGATCCTACTCTTCTGTCAGGTCTGGGTCTTGACTCTTCCTCCACAGCTCCTCAGTGGGGCCTCTATCTGCTAAACTGAAAGAGTGTACAAGTCTATGGACCAGTCTTGATTAACATCTTTGTTGGCAACATAGACACTGGCATTGAGTGCACCCTCAGCAGGTTTGCTGATGACACCAAGCTGTGTGGTGCAGCTGACAGGCTGGAGGGAAGGGATGGAATCCAGAGGGACCTTGACAGGCTGGAGAGGTGGGCCCATGAAAACTTCATGAGGTTCAACACGACCAAGTGCAAGGTCTTGTATCTGGGTTGGGACAATCCCAGGCAATGATATAGGGTGGGCAGTGACTGGCTTAAGAGCAGCCCTTAAGAAAAGGACTTGGGGGTGCTGGTGGATGAGAAGCTCAATATGAGCCACCAGTGTGCACTTGCATCCCAGAAAGCCAATCACTTCCTGGGCTGTATCAAGAGAAGCATAGCCAGCAGGTTGAGAGAGGTGATTCTCCCCCTCTACAGTGCTCTTGTGAGACCCCACCTGGAGTACTGTGTCCAGTTCTGGAGACCCTATTACAAGAAGGATATGGATGTGCTGGAGCATGTCCAGAGAAGGGCCATGAGGAAAATCAGAGGGCTGGAGCACCACTCCTACGGTGACAGACTGAGAGAATTGGGGTTATTCAGTCTGGAGAAGAGAAGGCTCTGAAGAGACCTTCTTGTGACCTTCCAGTATCTGAAGGGATCCTACAAGAAAGCTGGTGAGGGACATTTTAAGATGTCAAGTAGTGATAGGACTAGGGGGAATGGATACAACCTAGAGGAGGATAGACTCAGATTGAGTGTTAGGATGCAATTCTTCACTATGAGGGTGGTGAGACACTGGAATAGGTTGCCCAGGGAGGTGGTGGAAGCCCCATCCCTGAATGTTTTTAAGACCAGGCTGGATGTGGCTCTGGGCAACCTAATGTACTGTGAGGTGTCCCTGCCCATGGGGGTGGGGTTGGAACTAGATGATCCTTGAGGTCCCTTGCAACCCTGATGATTCTATACAGATACGGAAATCAGAAGACTCCTCATCCTAAGAAAAAAGTCTTTGAAACAAGGTAAGAAATATTTTGCTTCTCATTGAATCTGTGGTTATTTTTTTGTTGAAAAGATGATCCAAGAACTTTACATGTACCTGAGGTAGAGTAATTCTCTTTCTCTCCAAGGCAAAGGTTATTTCAATCATTTATATGAAGTGGCACAATATAAACAAGCAGGAAGTGAAAGGGACCTACACAAACATCTTTCAGTAACTTTCAATTTGACAGTAGAAATTTTAGGTTGCAATATTTCTGTAGGATGATCTAGGTCATGGATCAAGGACATAACCAATTCCTCTTCATTCTCTTTTACTTTGATTAGTTTCTGGAACTCCTTTTTAACAAGTTCCCACCATACATATACACAGTCTTTGAATATTACATACAAAACCAAAAGGGAAAATATCAGTTTTGAGGTCCTTCCAGGTGACAAATTAGCAGTTATGGACTGCAATTGCTTTCTGTATTAGCTATCAGATCACAGGATCACAGGATGTCAGGGGTTGGAAGGGACCTCCAGAGATCATCTAGTCCAACCCCCCTGCCAGAGCAGGACTATAGAATCTAGCACAGGTTGCACAGGAACACATCCAGATGGGACTTGAAAGTCTCCAGAGAAGGAGACTCCACAACCTCTCTGGGGAGGTGCTCTGCAACCCTCACAGTGAAGAAATTCCTCCTCATGTTGAGATGAAACCTCCTGTATTGTAGTTTATATCCATTGCTCCTTGTCCTATTACAGGGTGCAATTGAGAAGAGCCTGTCCCCTCCTTCTTGACACCCAGCCCTCAGATATTTATAAACATTTATTTAATCCCATCTCAGTCTTCTCTTCTTCAGACTAAAAAGCCCAAGGGCTCTCAGCCTCTCCTCGTAGGGCATGTGATCCACTCCCTTAAACATCCTGGTAGTCCTCTCTTGGATGCTCTTGAGTAGATTCTTGTCCCTCTTGAACTGGGGAGTCCAAAACTGGACACTATTTCAGGTCAGGTCTCACCAGGGCAGAGTAGAGGGGAAGGAGAACCTCCCTCGATCTGCTGGACACATTCCTCTTAAAGCACCCCAGGATCCCATTGGCCTTCTTGGCCACAAGGGCACATTGCTGTCCCATGGATAAGGTTGTCTCCAAGGACTCCCAGGTCCTTCCCCACGGGGCTGCTATCCAGCAGATCACTTCCTAACCTGTACTGGTGCAGTTTATTATTCCTTCCCAGATGTAGGACTTTGCACTTATCCTTGTTGAACCTCATTAGGTTTCTCTCTGCCCAGCTCTCCAGTTTGTCCAAGTCTCGCTGAATGTCCATACAACCTTCAGCTGTATCAGCCAAGCCTTTCAGTTTGGTATCATCAGCAAACTTGCTGAGCAGACACTCTGTCCCCTCATCAATGTCACTGATGAAGATGTTGAAGAGGACTGGACCCAGCACTGATCCCTGGGGGACTCCACTGGTTACAGGTCTCCAGCTGGACTTGGCACCATAGACCGCTACTCTTTGGACCCTATTGTGTAACCAGATCCTAATCCACCTCACTGTCTGTTCTTCCATCCCACGCTTCCTGATCTTGCTCACAAGGATGTTATGGGAGACTGTACCAAAAGCCTAACATCAAGGTAGACTACATCCACCGGTTTCCCTGCTTCTACCCATTCAGTTGCAACATCATAGAAGGCTATCGGTCAAGCAGGATTTCCCCTTGGTTGTTGGCTGCTGACTGCTGACTCTTCCAAGTTCCTAGAGATGACCTCCAGAATTTTTCCAGGGATTGAAGTGAGGCTGACAGGTCTGAAGTTTCCTGGAACTTCTTTCTTGCCCTTTTTGAAGGCTGGAGTGACACTGGCTTTCCTCCAGTCCTCAGGCACCTCCCCTGTCTGCCAGGATTTTGCAAAAATGATGGAGAGTGGTAGAGCATCAACATCAGGCAGCTCTCTCAATCAGCATTCCTGGGTGCATCTCATCAGGCTGCATGGACTTATGAATATTCAGTTTATGTAACTGATCTCTAACCCAGTCTTCATTGACTAGTGGAAAGTCTTCCCTCTTCCAGGCTTCTTCTCCTTCATTCAAGGTCTGGAATTCATACAGAGCTCAGTCTTAGGAGTAAAGACTGAAGCAAAGAAGGCATTCAGCATCTCCGCCTTCTCTGTATCCTCAGTCATCAAGCCTCCCTCCTCATTCAGCAGTGGGCCTACACCTTCCCTATTTGTTCTTTTCCTACTGATATATTTGAAGAAGCCCTTCTTGTTCTCTTTAACTTCCTTTGCCAGCTTTAGTTCCAAGAGGGCTTTAGCATTCCTTGTTGCCTTCCTACATGCCCTGACAGCTGCTCTACAGTTCTCCTAAGTGACAAACCCCTTCCTCCATGAGCTGTATCTTTCTTCCATGAGATTTCCTTCGGCAGTTCCTTGCTCATCCATGCAGATCTCCTGGCATGTCTGCCCTATTTTTTAGTCAAGGGAACATACATGTCTTGGGCTAGGAGGCATTTAAAAATTGAACAGTTTTCTTGGGCTCTTATATCCCCCAGAGTCTTAGCCCATGGGATTCCTGCAAGTATATCTCTGAAGAGTATAAAGTTAGCTCTGCAGAAGTCCAGGGTTGTAATCCTACTTACAGCCCTGTTTTTACACTGTATGATTCTGAACTCCACCATGTCATGGTCACTGTTGCCAAGGCTGTTTCCAACCTGAATGTCCCCAACCAGTCCTGCTCTATTAGTTAGTACAAAGTCCTTTGACTACTTTTGTAGCATTTTGCAGATTCAAAGTAATTTTTACTTATTATTCTGTGTGAATCCTCCAAAATTTAAGTTGTCAACTTTCTGGGTATATTTTAAAATACAGTATTATTTATTACCTTTTTTGTGTGTCAAAAAACACCTCCACACTCAATAACTTGAACACATCAGAATGAATCCTTTATTTAAAACATACTCCACTCTGCTGAGAGAGTCCCTAACTTGCAGTGGATAAACCTGGGACTCTGAAAAAGGAAAAGACAGCTTGTTTCTTCACTGTGTGGTCACATTGTGACAGGCACAGCATCTGAATCCAGACAAATTGCTAGGGTCCCGTGCAATTACAAGTGTCCATGCCTGCTGCACAGTAACAGAAATATTATGTGGCAAATTTAGGCAACCCGGTGACCACCATGAAATCTATTGACGTTTTCCTTAGGCTTAATGTGGATACTTAGCCAAACCTCTTTGGCTGAGCAACTGAACTTTATCATACTCCTTTCCTCTTCTCCCAGCTAAAAATATAAATACCCTTATATTTATGCTAGTGCAACACCACCTACTAGGAGGCAAGGGTAAGAAAGCTAGCTCTTTTCAAAATTAATGAGCCTTGGAAGGAAATGAAGCTGAGAGAGTATGAAAGCATATGAATTTCTCCTATACAGAAGAACTAGCATTCATTAAACTGTAACTCTACACTGTTTGAGGCTCCAGTCCACTTCAGCAGTGGCTTGGTATGAGTAAGAACCACTGAGTTCAGGGTGTGTGTTTTACTTTTGCCTCAAAAAATACATTACTGCATCTGTGGATAATGAGATTAGCAAAGATATTTGTTTTGTCGCAGCAACATGTGCTTACGTGTGTATTAGATGTGATAAAATTTGTTCTTGGGATAGTCTGAGAAAATGGCAGATTTCTATCCAGTGCTAGATTTGGGTCCCTCTGCAATGGTAGCAATTGTAAGCATAAGTCTATTTTCAGACTGTTGGATGATGGGAATCACATTAACTGAGGCAGCCTGGAGTTCTTGTTACTAGGTAATATCAAATCTTAGTGTGGTGAAAATGGATGTACTTACAAATAATTCTATTAAGAAAGGTATCTTTCAATTGTTCTTTTGCTACTTTTTTCACTTGAGGATAAGAAATTTACCTCTTTTAAATGCAATAAGATTGAAGGCTATTGGAAATCAATAGATTACATTGTCCACAGATGTTTTCTTCCTAGATATGATCATATAACTGAGATTATTGTGTTCTCACTCATCAAGAAGCAGCCTCCAAGAACTTTTGTTTTAGGTCAGAATGCTAAACAAGAGCATGTTGACTTGTACTCCTCTTGTTCTGTACATTTCAGACTTTTCCTGATATTCAATCTTCTACTGCAAATCATTTCTATCAATATATATGTATCAAATGAAACATGATTGCAACTGATATGTTTTTGCAAGTACACTGTGTACATAGTTACATAAAAATAAATAGTCCTAATACCATTTCACAATAAGCTATACACATGCAACACAGATCATATATAAATGACCATGCCTATGCTAATGAACCATACTAAGTGAATCACCAAATGTAAACAAAGAAATATAATCTTACAAGCCTGAAAGGAAATTGCTGTCAGATATGATGGATTGTATTTCCTGGCTCTATGGTTGGTAATTTTATATTTAGTTTTCATTTGATTGTCAGCTATCTGTATCGTGTTTATTGCATCATCATTTTTAGGGGATGATCAAATAATTTCCTTGAAGACATAGATCTACCATTAGAAATAGAAAGTTTTGAAGAGATCTGTTTGATTTGTCTTTGAAAGACCAAAGGGTGATTTACCAAAAATGAGGAAAACTCCACATCTGTATTCTTTCCAGACAGCCGTTGCCATCATTTTCTAGAGATTAATAAATGCAAGTAGAGTCGAGCTGATGGAATCCCCTGCCTGAAACAGTTCTGCTTCTTTCAAGAGTGTACATGATGTGTAGTCTCAAAATCAGAATAACGTTCAGGTGCTAGTCACAAGAGGGAGCTCAGCACTTCACAGCTATAATAGAAATAGCTCTACACTTAGAAGCAAAATCTGAATAGTTTGTAAAAAGATACTGAATTTATAAATCAACAGCAATTTTTAGTGCTTGGACTATGTTAATCAATCTTGGATTTTTCCTAAAATATCAACATCTACCTCCAAATAAAGCAGAGTGACTCCAAGTCAGATAATATATAAATTCCTTACTCTTTCTCTCATCTTCCCTGTTCCTCGTATTTTTATTTCTTTGTCAAAATTAATTAAAATTGAAGCTGACAGTTCATAGCAACACTTTTAAAACAAAACAACACAACAAAACCACAGTAATACCATATTAGTCTTAGGTGTGGACCTGAAGTAAACTTTCCATCATAGTTACAAATGTTCAGAACCATACATTTGCAATACCATGATCTTTGAAAACATATGATAAATAAAAAGGAAAAAAAAAATCCTTTTTCCCCCCCCAAAAAAGATTCAGTTGATAATCTGAGATATCCTGACTTGATAACTGCACACTGTAAATAAGGTAAAGAGTCTCTCAGCCATGGGCACCCGGACATATGGACACCCAAACTGTTACCTACACCAGCCACCCAGATCCAAAAGTGGAAGAGCTGCCACAGAGTGAATCTGGTGGGGTTTTTTGTTTTGTGTTGGGGTTTGTTTGTTTTTTTATTAATACATTTTCCTGGAATATTTGGGCTTTTAAAAAACAGCATTTTTTAATCAGCTGAGCAACCATTGACTGAAAAAGCTGTAGCCAGATGAACTTGAAAGGATGTTAAATCTAGCAATCATGACAACTAATATGCAATTTTCAAGAAATCCAACCCAATCTTTGGATGCTCGTACTACTTAAATTTTGTTAAGTCTACTCCATAAGTCATATCATGTGGAAAGGTACAATTTGAGCATTTCAGTGTTTGTTGTTCCAGATTAAACTAGCTGATTTTTTTAACAATAGTTCTTTTCTTATTTGCCTCACCCACTCCTAGTGTTGCCTGGGTGATGTAGTTGTTCAGATCTTGTGGCCTTGAGTGTTTACTTATCAGTAGTGCAAAGCCTGTGGAACGGATTGGCTTGCTGAATTGGATTTGCAACTGTTTTTCTTCCCCAGAACAGTCGAAAGTAATTGAAATGGTTATATATTTCTTCCTTCCTCCTATAGATTCCCTGAACTTCAAATGTCTCTTAATCTTCATTGTTTGATGTTCTCTCCCTTTTTCATACTCTACCTTTCCTGGCATATCTCCCAATTCTTCTTGCAAAACCTACATTATCCTCACCTTCTCTTGGCCATCTATTTTGAAAATGTATAGTAAAATGGGTAGTTAAAGAAGATGACTTCAAACTAGAAGATGCAACACCTTTCCTAGGGAGTTCTGGATGTTGCGAGGTTAAAGTGCTTAAATCAAGTTTAGGTTTAAAAGGTACACTTTCAGTCTATAGCCATAAAGTACATGTCGAAAGTACTCATTGAAATTCTATACTGTGTGTTATGCAGTTATGCAAAATAAATATGCCTAATGATCCCTTCTGGCATTATGCAAGTTGCTCTTTTAATTTACAAGGGCCACCATTTCCTAACATACTTTGTAAGCAAGGAGTCAAGTACTAGTATGCTACTAAGCCAGTTTATTAGGGAAAAAAACCCACTCTGAAATATATTAGCACAGTTCTTAAAATCTTCATTTTAAATCAATTTATGAATTATTTTATATGCAGTTTTTAAGAAGCTGTTTTCTAAATTTAAAGAGAAGGCATTATAATTTTGTATAACATAAACTTGGGCTCTCAAGTAGCTGAATGATTGCATTCAGAATAAAAACCCAACAGCCTTAGTTATGAATGCAAACAATGATTCTGTGACAGGCACGCAGAGATTAGGATATACAATTTGCATTGCCATGTATACATGATGGATGTATAATGTATAAAGAAGGCTTGATTAAAGTATTCACTGAAATTGTCTTTGGCAGAAAACAAGATTCTAAGTAGCCCTTATGTATGCATGTATTATTTTTCTTAATCTGAAGTACTTCTTATCCTTGAAAAGTATTCCTCAAAATGTTTTGGCTACAATATGTGAGTGTCTAACTTTAGAGTTATTTTCCCCTTCATTTCCCAAAGTTGTAAAGTGTATTTTATTAGACTGATTGCATAACCCTTCTATATTTCTGTCAACTGTTAGCCTCTAGTAACCATAAAAAAGCGTTAGCTACTTCTTGATGGAAGTCTTATAATTTTAATCAATTGTTAGATCAGTGTCCCTCTTAGGGCCCCCTTTAAGAATGATATATACAGGGATTTTCTCTTGTCTTTCCTGCATGCATGTTCAGAATACAAGATACAACTACAGTCTGAAAAAACAGCATTTCATAAATTAGTAGCTAATTGACACATACATGATTTAGCCACAATAAATGGTACTCCTTCCTCTCCAGCAGGTCAGAAAGCAAAGAATCTGGCAGAGAAATAAGGGTATTTCAGTGTATTGAACAGAAAATATGAAACTGTAGGAAACCAGCTTCATGAGTTACTCTTCTCTATAACAAAGACAAGACATGTAACAGAGAAGGGACCTTGTCATAAGGCCATGAAAGAAGTTCAAAAAAGGCTGGGTAGCTTACCCTGAGAGAAAAATTTGACAACCCTGCTTTTAAACTTCTAGATGCTCTTGTGATCAAGGCAATAAAGCAAGCTGTAAATTAGCACAGGACATTTTGAGTTAATTCTAGTAGCCCTTAAGGGCAATGTCCTGGCAACCAGGATCTGATGGTAGTGAGAATCCTCAACCATAGGTTCCACCTAAAGACATCTTATCCCCAAAGGCTGATACCCATACCCCACTGCTCTTCTCTGAGGGAGACCTGGGGAGACACATTTTGTCCTACTCTACTGCTGTAAAGGCACTATGAACATCAAAGTCAAGACTTCATTTCCCTCTAGCACAGCAGGTTTTAAAACAACAAGAACAACAACAAATAAAAAAAAACCAACCCTCTCCAAACTGCCTATAGCTCAGTAAGTAAACTCAGCCTAAATTGGCAAGAACCCAGATAACTTCAAATTGGAAAATGTGCAATTAGTTTACTAAACGCAAGGTGACATGCCTGAGACGATGCTCTGTATTTGAAATCACAGAGAGATGATTAAGAATTGTGCTCCCTACCAAGGAGGAAATAGTCATCCTGAATCTATGATTTACAGGATGATTTTGTTGTACTGTTATTCAAATGCACAATGCCTGGTGGAAAATTAATATCGGCCTCCCTTTATTGTTCATCTGCGCCACGCTTCTGGAACGACAATCCTAAACATCAGAAAAATACAGAACTCTTTAGAATCGAGGATCTTATAAACAAGAAAATAAAATAAAACCCCTCAAACCCCCGAGTCGTATCCTATTGCTAAGAATAATCCAACGGTGTTTTAACCGCCCCACCGAACAGACAGGCCTTACATTGCGCTCTGAGTTTCGCCAAACTGAGGCTCTGGCAGGGGGCCAAAGGAAGCAGGTTTCAGCGGCGCGGGCCCTCCGCTGAGAACACCCTACCACTGGTCCCCCCGAGGCGGGGCACTGCGCATTCATTTTATGTGTAGTGCTCCTGTCTCTCACAACTGCTATGTCTGATATTTTCTTTATGACTTCAGCTTATTTGCAAATTTGGCTGCAAGATGTATTTTCACACAGTAGTCAATACAAAGTCTATAACTGAAGCTCAGAAATACAGTCTACCAAGTTTAACTGAATTAACTTGATCTCCAGAAATAATAACTGTGGAAAGACAGAGGAATCCACTCCTATGCAGTTTCAATGAATTCTGGCATGTATGATGACACCAAAAAATGTTATACCAATAGTATACGCAACCTTAATTGAGTATCATTGCTTAATAGATACTTGACAGAAACACAGAGAAGCCAGAAAAGCAACATTCAGTCAGGAACAGAAGATAACAACCACAAATACTTGCCATCACTTTTGTGTTCCACCTCATGGATTGACATTCTAACCTGTCTAACTCTTCTCACTGCAACTTCTCCTCAGAAGGCTACCAGTGCCGATATATTTTTTTAAGTACCAGTGCCGATACATTTTGTTAAGTACTGGAAGGGATAAGGTGTGGGGGGGAAGGGGGTTGAGAGAAGATTAAAAAACAAATAATAGTTTTTGCCATGTGTAGAGAACAATCACAACTGCATGATCTGCAGGTATGTGATCTTTGTGAAGTCATGGACTGGTGGATGGAGGATGGGATATCTGCAGCCATAGATTTTCTTTTCCTTCCTTTCCAGGTTTCCAAGTGTTTTGTGTTGTACTCTAAATGTTGAGCTCCAGTCACTGTAAACATTAAATACATGTCAGCTTGCTGACAAATAACACTGTGTCAGATGTTTATCTTCTCAGCTGTTGAGCAAACTCCTTTCCAATTTGCGCATAAACTCCCTTTATGAAAAAAAAAAATATTTTTTTCATAAATACAAAGTAACTACTTCAACAGATCTTCTTTCACTATTTCAAAAGGCTAAATAATATTGAATGAAAATAGAAATGTCAATTTCAGACCAAAATCTCTAAGTAATTAGGTGACTGCTGTAGTTCAACTCTGTCCATACTATTAGGCCTTAGTGTTTAGAAAGAAAAATTGTATTATTTCTCCAGAAAACTATGTCAGTGATCTGACCTCAGTCAAGGAACTCTGAAGACATCACAGGTGATAGAGATGGCTAAGAAGAGTTGACTGGAGTAGCATAGTTATTATTTTTATTGTATGCCTCAAATTGACACTTGATTGATTAATACAAAACACTCAACTTTTTCCAGCTGGAAAAAAGATTGACTTTTGTCTCATCATTAACGTTCCCATGAAATGACTAACTACAAAACTTCTGCCTGCAAATCCAAACTGAAAAAAAAAAAAGGTCAGACAGAATCAATACTTTTTCATGCAATAAAATTTTAAAAAGCTTTCTAACGGGATATCTTTGGGTGGGTCTACTGTTAATACATACATACATAGAATACATACATAGAATAAACCAGGTTGGAAGAGACCTTCAAGATCACCGCGTCCAACCCATCAACCAATCCAACACCGCCCAAACAACTAACCCACGGCACCAAGCACCCCGTCAAGTCTTCTCCTAAAAACCTCCAGTGATGGCGACTCCACCACCTCCCCAGGCAGCCCATTCCAATGGGCAATCACTCTTTCTGTATAGAACTTTTTTCTAACATTCAGCCTGAACCTCCCCTGGCGCAGCCTGAGACTGTGTCCTCTTGTTCTGGTACTGTGGAATGACTTCTACAGACAATAATACAATTCACCAAAGGACTTAAGCACATGTTTGATTTTAAGTTCTGAGTAATACTAGTTGTCTGCAAGAGAATTTAAGCATGCAAGCCAAATTAAGGATGGTGTTGGAGCCAGAGTGTGGTTCTTCCACATCCCTCAAACACCTCTAGAAATCCTGAATGCAGGTGGCCTAGTTATTTAAAATATTTTTAGGTTTAGAAAGATTTACTTGGAGGACAATATATAAATGTAGGAAAAACATTGACCAAAGCATATGGTGGAAAAGCAGTAAAGGGTAAGGAGAAAAAAATTGTAGATAATGTATTTATGAACTTTAGGCTATGTTTCTGGCTGTACTTCTCTCAAGACTATCATGTTGATTACAAAGCAGCATGAATTCAATATTTTTCAATGATTTTTCCTACTCAAGCTGTGATAAGCATTTTACATTCGACCAATTGTGTATCACCGAATCACAGAATCACCAAGGTTGGAAGAGACCTCAAAGATCATCAAGTCCAACCTGTCACCACATACCTCATGATTAAACCATGGCACCAAGTGCCACGTCCAATCCCCTTTTGAACACTTCCAGGGATGGTGACTCCACCACTTCCCTGGGCAGCCCATTCCAATGGCTAACTCTCTCAGTGAAGAACTTTCTCCTCACCTCGAGCCTAAACTTCCTCTGATGCAGCTTGAGACTGTGTCCTCTTGTTCTGGTGCTGGTTGTCTGGGAGAAGAGACCAACCCCCTCCTGGCCGCAACCACCCTTCAGGTAGTTGTAGATAGCAATAAGGTCTTCCCTGAGTCTCCTCTTCTCTAGGCTAAAAAATCCCAGTTCCCTCAGCCTCTCCTCATAGGGCTTGTGCTTGAGGCCTCTCACTAGCCTCGTTGCTAACCAACTGCATGAGAAACGAGCAGTCTGAAGACAAAATAGTTACCTGAACGTGAGAAATTGTGTTGGACTCTTGTTTCACATGTAGAGGCAAAAGAGCAGATCTTAATACAGCCACCAGGGAGTCTGAATGCCTCATTTCTCTAGTGTAGCTGTTACCCTAGAATTAGAATAATATTAAAAATTATTAATCCCTATTGCAATGAAAATTTATACATTGTTTGTATAGATATACACATTTTTTGTAATTGACCACTTAAAGCTTTCAAACATGGAGTTCCATGTTTGTTTTCTATGGATAAAATGCTGTAACAATAGAAAGTAGCAACGCAATAAGAATATATGTAAGAACAATCTCTGTCTGCAAAGTAGTTCACATCCGAAATGGACACTTTAAATAAGCCTAAGCATGGCTTTAGATGCCTATTTTACTTATAAATACTATTGGATAATTACACAAGAGAACAATTGGCTTTGTTCTAATGTCCTAAATTCTGAAGTTTTAAAATTCTGCAATCACAATTGCTGGCAAGCCTGCCCCCAAGATTCCCCTGTCACTAAGAATTTTTCTTCTGCCTTCACAAGAGTAGAAAAAAGCTCATCAGTCTGGATTCATCATGCTGAAGAGTTTAGCTGGAAACTCATCACATGTGGTCAGTGTGGGTTGGTGAGTGCCGGATTTTGTTAGCAAACTTTATCCGCGAACCTTACCACCAAAGTTGAACCTGCCAGAGACCACTTTCCCTGATGGTACTACTGACAGAGTCTTTGTCAGAACTGGAATGGGCAAAAAAGTTTAAACAAAGGAAGAATTGACTTAAAAATCTGTGCCAAGCTCAAAGTGTGTTTTCAATGAATCAGTACTTTGGTTCTTAAAAAATAAAAAAGCTGACATAAACGTTCCTGACTGATTTTTGTTCTGTAGTCACTTTTAAAATTCCTCATTTGAGCCAGGCCAGTAAGTAGAAACAGAAAATGCCACAGAACTACCTTTCCTGGTGGACTTCTTTACTGGGAAAAAAAGGAAGTTCAATAAATCTCAGTCTCTCGAGAATATCTCTTTTTACAACTTTTATCATTAAGATTTACAAATTCAAGATTAACCCAATTTAAATCTAATTTTGCCCTTCCTCTTAATATATGTGAGAGACTAAATCTTATCTCTCTTGGTGTGACTCAACAAAGATAAAATCACCTTTGCTGCTTGCCCATACAATAGCTGAGGTGTATTGGGCAGACGTCACTGGAACAACACTCGGGAAGGTGGGAAGGTGCATAGATAACGATTGCTCACTGGAAATAATGGGCAGAGGCCACTGTCGTTGATTCTCTCTGGAATATACATATTCACCACCTGGACTCATACCTAAAAACTGTATAAAAGATCTGAGCAACTCCTGGCTCAGTAGAAGGAAAGCACAAGAGAAGGAAAAGACCTGGACAGTGCCACTGAGATGGAAAACAAGAGAAAAGGAAAGGATCAGGGTGATGTTGCTCTGAAGAAGAATGGAGAGAATACCAGGAGAGAAAAAAATGACAGAGACATCACCATGTAGCCTGGAAGAAGCAGACCAAGAGGAACCCTCTCTCCATTTCCCAAGTTGTGCCTGCCACAACTCATGGAGCTGAAGAGGCTGCTCAGGGTAGCCTTTCTGCACAGACCCAACATCTCTTCCCTTCCAAAGCTGCAGCATCCTCCCTCCACAGACTCAAACTGTCTTGGGGGGTGAGGGGTGTGGTAATATAATTCCTTTCCTCTTCTCTCTTCCTCTTCTCTCTCTCACTCTCTATTTTCTCTCTCTCCCCTTCTGATCCATCCACTTTATTTGTGTAATAAATAATCTAGCTGTTGATATTTTGGCCTCGTTTGTGCCTCTAATTTCATAACATGGGAGTATTCAAAAGAACTGAGTCTCTTTCCCTCTCTGGACCGAGACAATATAAAATTAGTTATGACATTCTATGTCAGAAATCTAATGTGACTCCAGACTGGATTTAGACATGCATATGAGTTTGCTTAATAGTTTAACAGACAGAAATATTGACAGAGTTGTCGTACTATGGGAAGCTTAGTTTCTGAATTGTCTGAAACACATTTGTATTTTGTGTTGACAGGCAACTGATACAGCTGGGTTTGAGGGCGGGAACTTTTCTTCTGTATTCACTTAAAGGAGATAGTCCTTTTGCCAGTTTTAGTTTGGTACATGGTAGAGAGATAATGTAAATTCTAATTATAGCAGATAGCTTTTAATCCTGATCTGATTTAGTTTAAATTAGATTCAAAAGCAAACATAGGTTGACAGCAATGATGAGGCTTTATTTTTAAAAAGGCAGATGTGGAGAACTTTATGAAAACTGTTCCCTGAGATTTAAGAGAAAGAAGAGATCAGTGGGGACAGGATGTACACTGAACACAAAATAAATGCGACGCAAAGAGCAAAGTGAGAATTTTGTGTCATCCAGAAAGGATGACATTGGCATCGGGACTAATAAATTAAGATAAAGCAGATAAATTAAGAGATATATGTAGCAATTAAAGTCATTGCAGGCAAAATACAGGCAAAATGCAAAACATTCAGCATGGGTGTTCAGACAGTCTCCATCTCATATTGGTGAAATAACTGATCTATGAACTTGTAAGATCGTGTAGCAAGGACTTCTGATAATTTATCAGGTTGTATGGATTAATCATTGGATTGTGCAGCAGCTTAGTAAACTTGAGGAAAAGGCATGTCACAGAATCATAGAATCATTTTGGCTGGAAAAAACCTTTACGATTACTGAGGCTAATCATCAACATAACTTTGACAAATATACCACTAAACTGTGTCTCTAAGCACCGCATCTACACTTCTTTAAATACCTCAAGGGATGGTGACTCAACCACTTTCCCAGGAAGCCTGTTCCAATGCTCTACAACCTGTTCAGTGAAGAAATTTTTCCTAATATCCAATCTAGACCTCCACTCATGTAACTTGTGAACATTTCCTCTTGTTGCATCACTTTCCTCTTATGAGAAGAGACTGACTCCCACAATCTCCTTTCAGGTAGTTGTAGAGAACAATAAGGTCTTCTCTGAGCCTCCTTTTCTCCATGTTAAGCAACCTCAGTTTCCTTGGCCTCTCATAAAACTTGTTCTATAGACTCTCCACCAGCTTCATTTTCCTTCTTTGGACCTGGTCCAGCACCTCTATATCCTTGTAGTGAGAGGCCCCAAACCCTCACCAGTGCTGAGTGTAGGGGGATAATCACTTCCCTAGCCCTACTGGCCACACTATTCCCAAAATGGGCCAGGATGCTCTTGGCCTCCTTGGCCCCCTGGACACTCATATTCAGTAAGCTATCAAGAAGCACTCCCAGGTCCTTTCCTGACAGACATTTTTCTAGTCACTCTTCCCCAAGCCTGTAGGGTTGCATGGGATTGTTGTGACTGAAGTGTAGAACTTGGTACTTGGTCTTGTCAAACCTCACACAACTGGCCCTGTGTCATTGATTCAGACTGTTCATATGCCACTGTGGAAACTTCCTACCCTCCAGAAGATCAACATTGCCATTCAGCTTGGTGTCATCTGCAAGTTTACTGAGGGCACATTCATTTCTTCAATGCAAATTACTGGTAAAGATTTTATATAGAACTGGCCTCAAAAACTGAGTCCTAGGAACGCCACTTGTGACCAGCTGCCAGCTAGACTTAGCTCCACTCACTAACAACAGTCTCTGAGCCACTGTGCTGTACAGAATGATGAAGCCACTTTGAACTTCCCAGACTTAGGGGAGAGAACAAGAATAGCCATCAGGAGCTGGCTCTAGAGACTTGAACAGTTGGACTGCCTGAATTTCTGACCAAGCCACAGGCTGCCAGCTTTTTGGCTATGAAAGCAACTTTGTCCAATTAGCTCAGGTGAAGCTATCTACACTGAAAACATGTACAGCTAGGTTGGGTGAATCATTCCTTGAAGTTTTTGTCCTCTATGGTAAATTAAGAAATGTCAGGGGATGTACTTGGGTACTGGAATTCAACCATCTATAATATTCAATTATTTAATGAGGCCATGGTGTGATTTTCATCTGCTCCATGTAGAACTCTACCAAAATCCTTGGCATGGTTTGGGAACATGCACAGGCGAGCAGCCGTTCCTATCAGGCACTGTGAATGTAGCCACTCTGTCTTTAAAGTTAAAAGTGTTCAAAAATACAAATGCAGCTTGGTCCTTGCCAGCTGGCTGCAGCAACAGAAAACTGTTCAAATGATGCTTAATTTTCGGTTATAGATGTATCCTGAATATCTAAATTTTTGGACAATGGTAGGGGATTGTAAGCCTTCATAATGAATAATGTCATTTATTGTCATCAATGTGTGGTTTCAATATCTTAGTTTTTCTATTAATGGCAAATCTGCACTCAAATGAAATGAGGATGAGAAATCTTAGAGTATTCCCAGAGTATATTAAAAGAATCATGGTAAAACACACTCCTGAATTATGTGATATATTGGAAAAACATAACATGGCCTGAATATCTAAGACTGCTCTAATTACTTCAGTACAGCTTGTGCTTGAGGGTCCTGATATAAGGAAAATAATAAGAGCAATCAAGATATTTTTTGGTGCAGTCAGTTTGGTTTATTCTATGTGCCACCTTTTCTTTTCTAAATATTAAAATAGAAAACTTCATGAGCCTTATGGCCCAAATTTTAATTAAACAGCTATTATAGTATCATTGCTATGAAAATTTGTTTGCTTTTGTACAGCTTAATGTTTGTTATTCTCATTGTAGCGAACCAGTATTTTAGACTAAAGGTAGTTTTTTTCTGATGTAACTAAGACATATATGATATGGAATTATCTTTGGAAGCTAGACACTTATGTAACCTTTTTATAGACATCAATATGAAGCAATTACAGAAGTTTCCTCTCTATTCTCAGTTTTAATTTTGTGTTCTGTTAGCAACAATATTAATTTAACACTGAATTTCATTTGAAAAACAGAAGGTCTAATAGTTGATCCAAATTCTGGGATGAATTATTCCATGACGATGACATCTGCAAAGTATATACTTTAATGTGAAACATATATTGAGTAAATAAATTATTCCATTTAAAATTGAGTTCTTTATATGGAATAGATACTCTGCTCTCTGATGCAAAGTAAAAATTACAAAGTCAATGAGATATGAGAATAGACTGTTTGCAATTTTCTGAGATCATAAATACTTCTCAAATACTGCAGAGCCAATTTGGAATTTCAACCCACTTGCTTATTTCTCAATTAACACTCCTGCAAAATACAGAATAAACAAGCTTTGCTCTGCCTGTTGTTTAATTAAGCATAACAAAACTTTCTGAAATGTGGTACCTCAGCAATTGAAGGTATCATAGTTGTGAGCCAAGAAAAATACGAAAAATTTCTGAACCTTGCCAAAGACTGCTCCTTGGCAAGGCTGAGACTGCTCCAAGTTATATGAACCGTTTCCTGCAGATGGGTTGGACTTTTTCTTTCAATACAATTTTTAGAAGTTCTTTATTTATCATATTCTTGGTGTTTTCTTTTAACAATTCTGTCTTGGGTTTGTCTCTGGAAGAAAACTCAGATAATTGTATCTGAGTTCCATGTATAAAGTTTTAATTCAGGGCCTCATATGACCATAAATTCCTATAGTCAATTATGCTGTATAGTATAAAATATATTCCCCTGATTTTTTTACATGCACCTGAGATGAAAGAAAAGTTTTCCATAACATCCTTCATGGACTGACTGCTGGAAAGTGGCTTGGGTTGTCCTAGTGAAAGAGTCAGGTGTGGAAGAATTGATGCCCTTTGGTCAGTGGTCTTCTGGGAGCAGGTGGACTGAAAGTAGATGAGTTACAGTGAACTGGGTATGAAAGGGTGAATACAGCCTTTATTTTTTTACCAACAGGCCAGAGCATCAGAGCTAGTGCTGACAGGGAAGTTGTTCAGTGCTGATGTAAGCTTGCAGTAAATTAGTAGCTTTTGTGAGTAAATGGGAAACAGGAAGGAAATTGTACCTCAGCATCTCAGAAATTAGCTGCCTCCCAAGAGTTTTCTTGGGTAAATGCCACTGAAGATGCCATTCTTCACTCTGGAGAGGAGCTAAGTTAAAACCTGGCTCTGGCTGAGTGCCTGCCAGCCTCAGGCAGGCAGGAGCTGCAGGGAGACCTAGCCAAAGGCACGGGCATCCATGGTTTTCATGGAACACTTTTTGTGAGAAGAGTTCCGAAACTGTGGTTCTGTGCTACACAGAAATTAGAAAATTTGTTTGTACAGATATACAAATAACTTTGAGGTCCTCCTTGGCTGTAAATATTTCCTTTGGGGGTCATGCTACTCTAAATGCTCATTTGCCTTGCAACAAAAGCAACACCAACTGCAATCCAAACTTGGCTCAGAAATACCCCTTGCTTTTCTTAGATTAAACTCCTTTCTCCAGCTGCATCTATTTTAGGGTCTGATCGACTTTATACTTGGCTTTCATGCTTCCTAAGGATAATGAAAACTTGTGGAGAACTCATAGTTTGTGCAGCCATGAAAAAAAGTAGAAATCCTCTTGAGTAAGAGGTTTAGTTACTGTGGTATGCACAGTGACACTTCTAAGGATGTCTGGATGAAATTTATAGACTCTTTCTTTAAAAAGAGATAGGATAGGAAATGCTGGTAAAATCTTCAAATCAAGCTATGAAAAACCAGTGTGAGGCCTCTCCAGCCAAACACTGACCATCTGTAATTGGTTGCAGAACCTCCTAGGTACAGTTTCCAAGCATTTTAGACTTTTTCTAGCAGTTTCTAGCATTTGTTCTTCATTTCTTTAGGTCTGTTTGCTCACATACAAATACATGTTACGTGGTAGAAGATATGTCCAAGAATCCTACCAGCTACTTTGCAAATAAGCAGTGTTGCCCACAACATCAAAAATAACCATCTAAATTCAATTCATTCTCAGCTTGCAAGCTCTGTTGGCATTGTGAGATGACAGAAATTAGGATGGGAGACAATTTCATCAGCTCTTTTTCATAGCTAATGGCATCTGGGGAGAGTGCCACTCATAAAAGCTATCCTTTCTCTAGAATTCTTCACTGGAAGAGCAGAAGATCCCAATATGAAGGCTTTGTTAGGCTAAATAAGAGTCAAATTGCATTCAACAGCTGGTTAGACTCTACCAGGTTTCATATATCCTCATTCCACACCTACAGACCTTTTGCCTATAATGACTTTGTAGGTGTCCTGGTTTGTGAGTCTGTATGAATAGCAGCCTGGGGAGTAAGATGCTTTCACTCCTAGCCATACCAGTGTTATGCTGAAGCGAAGGTGCCAGCTGAAAAAGAGTGGCAAGGAATGTCTGGAAGAGAATAATTTACTGTTTGTGAAAGAAACACTTGTGAAGCTAAGCCTTTATTTTATCCTTTATATTTTCCTTTGGAAAGGTGGGTGAAAATTTGACACCAAATGGAAACCTGGAATAATATTTGGTGCTCATCTTGCAATTCCTTTGGATAATTTTAAGTGAGCACATGCGCAAGACTGGCAATGGATAATCAAGCTCCTTGTGTATGTAGTTATATATCTTCCAATTTAGAAGTCAAGAGAACAAATCATGTGATGTGGTTCCTTTTAAAGTGGTGTATTTTTCTTTTTTTAGCTGGTTCTCTGAAAATGATGGTAGTAGTAACAAGCCTTCTCAAGCGGGAAATGAAGACACGCAGTTCTTATTTTGGGATACTTTAGTGGAAGGGTCAGAAATAAAAGGTTTCAGAGATGTGGAAAAAAGAATGAGAAGATGAACAAATATTAATTTCTGGTTTAATCTTTCAATCATTTCTTTTTCTCTTTATAAAAAGGAAACATTATTTATATTTCCAGGTGGAATATTGCAATGTAAGTTTTCTGCTGGCTACTTGAGAAGAAAATTACTTTCTGGGTTTATTTTTTTTTAAAACTATTTTAGAATTGGAGATAGAGAACTAATTTTAAATGTTATTCTTAAATTCTGAAATTTTATTCTTAAATCAAAGATTTATTTTCTGCTCTCTACTCTAAAGCTACTCTTAAAAAAATATTGTCAAGAGTAAATTCAATTAAAATCTTAACGTCATTTTCAAAAGAATGTTACTGGCTCTTTTCTGTTCTTTTTTACCTCCTTTGAGATTTCAGTCTCCACGTTTTTTTCCCTAGTGGTTTTGGGATTTTTAAATTATTTTTGTAAGAGACACATCTAAACTTTTTGTTATCATAATCTCCCTCTATTCTGACATTGTAGCAACATTATCAGTGGTTCTTGAATTTAATTTTAATTAATCCATTTACTGTGATTCTGGCTATATGGTATGTGAACTTCTAAATATTACTTGATTGATACATTCCTTTTTTTATCATACTTGTCCCCCAAACGTGAGCAACTTCAGTGCCTCAGGTAATTCAAACCATCATCAACGAGTCTGGATGATTATTTCTCTTAACACTTCCCAACTGAAACATGCTTTTCACAGTACCAGTATCACTAAGGTTGGAAGAGACCTCAAAGATCATCAAGTCCAAGGAGGAGAGTGTCCGCCCAGATTGTTTGTACCTTCAAAAGAACTACATAGGTAATTCTGGGTGGTGTGTAACAAAGGCTTTATTTCAAAAAGAAAACAGCAGAAAGTGGAGAATCAGGATCCCACCTCCAAGCAAAATAATGTGTCTTGGCCTGGGAATTAAAGAAGCTGTTGGTAGAAAGAATTTTGATTTCTCAATTTGGCTACTAAAGTGGTCTTTTTCTGTGTTTGAGACCTAGGCCAGACCCCAGCCTGATACACTCTGTTCTGTTCCTCTGGAGATTCTGACCAAGTTTGCTACCATCTCTGCTGGGAATTAACAAGAGCTTTGGCCTAAAGCTTGAATATGATTACTGTAAGCATCTACTGCAGTAAATATGATGATCTCCTTTTCAATCTAAGTCCCATGTATTTTACTTCTCATCTTAAAATAATAATTTTATGTAATCAATGTCAATTTCCAACTAGTGATCTAAAAGCCATTGACAGGCCTCAGAAAATGCATGCCAGTTCCTGCAGTCCTTAGACTTCATCTCTTTAGTGAAATCTCTCAATTAATTCAGCTACATTTTGCTTGAGAAAGAAATGAGTAGGAGTTGGTTTTGTCAGAGCTGGGATCACTGCAGCCAAAGCAAAAGTGAGTCAGCTTTGAGGAAATGTCAAGGACTCCATGCAGTGACAAGGATGAGAGCAGGGAGCAGCAGCTTTGTAAACATCTCACAGGTATGGCACAACTGCTGAGGGCACAGTATGGGGAATGATTCTGTCTACAGAGATACCACCTGGGAGTCCCCCTGGCCAAAAGCAGTCAGCAATTTGGATTGGCAATTGCCTAGAAGTCTGCCATTTCCTGACCACATCGTGTGCAAAAGAACTGTTCTTCACTTGGTACAAACGTGCTCATTTGGTATGTCAGGCTTAGTACAAATTCTCTAAATCCCAAGTAGATAGGAACTGAGGCAATTATATGAAGTTCCACATGTTGTAAAAATAGTACTGCTTAAAAGTATTTAGTATTATTAGACTGGATTTTCCAGAAGAAATATTGCTCTCAATGAAAGTTTGGTTTATGCTTTTAGCCTCTTAAATCCATCTTCTTGTTATGAAATTCCAGATATATTTTTTTTTTAACCTCTGTTTCTACAATGAGGCTGAACAGTCCATTGTAGATATTTCTGTTAAAGTCAGCACATGTATTTCCTGTTTGAGGCAGTCAGTACCTATCTAATTGCATATCTTTAACCAGCTCACTAAAAATGGAGCTTAAAAAGGATGTTAAAAGGCATATTTCTGCGTGTAGGGGTATGTGAGTGAAAATGTAGCCCTTTCCCTGAGCCCTGGTAATTTAATTGCAGTAACATCATAAACCTGTCTCGGTGTGGGAGGCTCCATGAACAGAGCATGAATCTGCCATATTGCAGTCTCTCTGGTGTACTTGATGCCAGTTCAAAATCTTCTAGAGATTGAAAAAATAATCCTAAAAACAACATCTCCCAGATATATAAATTAGACACCACAGAGTGCAGTGATAAGCATTTCATGAGGATATTAGTGGAGATTAGCTTTCTTCTTTGGCAGTGCTTCACTTCCTACAGTTCTCACTCTGATTATAAACCTGTCTGCTTCATCTGCAGTGGGCTCTGCAGCAGTATTGTCACCTGCAGACTGGCAGCTCCTCACAGGACTGCCTCCACTGGAAAGAAACAATAAATTGCAATAAAACTTTTATCTATGTACTTGGTCAAGCACAATTTACAGGGACTTTGAAAATCTCCATCTGTTCTGTATACAGTTTGTATTGCCATTTGTTGCACAGATGTGTAACAAGACAAATACCTGTCCAAGCTTACTTGCGATTCAGAAATGCATATGTTAATCATGCTGGTGGAAGGAGGTGAAGGAAAAGACAATAAATCAGCCTACAAATGGTTTCACTTGGAAAGGTCTAACAGAACAGGGTTATTTTTATCCTAGGATGCTTTTAATTTGAATCAAAAATGCTTTACCACATGTTCTGCCAGCAGTTCAAAAGGATTGGTAACAAACATTTAATCTTTTTTATTCTGAGATTGGCACTAAGCCCTCATCAAAAAGCGTATGCAGTCAAACAGCTTATCTCCACTGAGCTGTTTCCCTTAATGTGTTCCTAATTATAATCCTATATATTGCTCACTGTGGCCGATTGAACAATATGGCAGTAATTTCTTTACAGGCCTTGCTGTTCTTTGAACTGTGAGTACAGAGGGCTAGAACGGAACCAGATCAATGGGATTTGAGTGCAGGGGATTCCAGCCAGATGCAATCTCTGGAGAATGCATTTCCAGCTGTTCTCCAGAAAGAGAGTGGAGCAGACAGCTGGCAACTGTGCAGCCCCTTTCATATAACTTCATGGATCTGTGCTGCAAGGTGTAGTCCTTCTTATCTTTATTGCATTCTGTACCGCCGGGGAGGGACTCACTCAAATCGCACACAAAGGGTGTTTTTTAACAGGGATTAGAGTAATAACCTGCCCACCCCCTCCTCTTAAGGTTTCATTAGACTGTTAAAAACTTTCTGAAGGAATATTTGAACCAAACTTGGGCAAATGTTTCCATAAGATGAAAATTGCAACAAAAAGCTGAGAGGAAGTAAAAAGTATTTTGCAACAGTTTTAGCTGTGTTTATTTGTGAAGGCTTTTGGAATACATAGAGTCTGCAAACTTGCACAATTTGTTCTTAAAGTGCTTGTAGCCTTAGTAATTGGAACCCTCTCTGCCTCCTTTTTTCCCCTCTATGAATGCCTGGTTGATGAAGAACAGGTATAGCTGTAATATGATGATACCAAAGAAATTAGATGGTTATAATTGAATTTATGTTTATATCCAAACAATTGTTTGTGTTTGCCAGCTTCCTCTTAGCTCTGATGCAGTGATAGATAACAAGGAGAAAAAACACAGCCAACTAAGGGTTTTTTACTTTCATACTTTCAGTAGTTTCCTCTTGTGGGTCAAATTCATTCATTCCAGATCAGTATAGTCACTTATTTAATATGATGTTTTTCCATTACCTGCAAAACCCCTCACATACTAGTGGACTAAGCAGAACAGAGTATAATGCTTAAAGCATATCAGAGTATACCTGGCTCCTCCCCCCCCCCCCCCCCCCCCCCCCCCCCCCCCCCCCCCAATTTGCAAACTGAATAGATCGATGCTTTAAGATAAAAAGGGGACATTGTATAAAGTGCTGACAGTGATTCTCAAATTCCTCTGTAACGGGTTTGGGTAGGTACTGCCTGCCACAATAGTCCCAAGCCTGGAAACTGGGAAGTGGTATGTTTCATATGCATATGTTACTGGTGTTGGAGGGACTGAAAGAGACATGAACTCTTTTTTCCCTCCCTCAGAAGATCTGACTTCCAAGATTAATTTTTTTAACCTCTCTTGTATGTTAGCAGGTGTGTTTTTTTACTGAAGCTGCATAGGGGCATGTAGAAGTAGTATTAGAAATGCAGATGGCACTCCAGCTGTGCACTGTGAAATGGAGCTGTGTACCCATTGGCATCAACAGCTACAATGAGGAGTAGGCACTGGGCAGCACCGAGTCAGGTGGAAGCGAATACGGGTCCCTTCTGATCCATAGCCCACTGGAGACACAAGAAAGACATCTCATGCTCATGGAAGGATTCTGATCACTTCTTGCATATGTAACATCTTCACAGCCACCTGCACACAGCAAATTGTTGGGAGACTGTTCTGAATGTCTGGCTTGAAGGTTTCATAAAGCCCTTTTATTCTGTACTTGGGTATAACTTCCTTTGCCAGACAATGCTGTGAGCTTCATAGCACCCCACATGCACTATTTGAAAGGTGTCTGTGAACTCAAGGTGCAGAATATACTTGATAATCCTTGAGGTCTCTTCCAACCTTATTGATTCTATAATTTGAAACCCAGCACTACTTAACACACAGAGTCACACATACTAATTCATTAAATAATTACTGATCATGTTCTGTTGGTCTGTGAAGTAGTCTAGGCTCACTGAGGCTCCCCAAGGAATAAAGACTATTGTTTTCAGAAGGTGACAGTAGTTGTTGGTTTTCAATTTCTTTCATAATTTGTGCTTCTAATCCCTCAATATTTGGGCTCATTGCCTGCCAGATACCTCCATTTTACTCAGACGGGTGGAAAACATCACTATTTGTGCACCCATGATTCAGGGCTGTCTGGGGTACTAACTTCTTCAGACTGTTAGACATCTTACTGGTCACTGCTTCTGTTCATGTTAATTTTTCACCACAGCATTATTGTTCTGAAGTGGGTGTTCAGATACCAAGTCATACTTTGTGATGCAGGACATGCCTTTTGCCATAACTGCCTTTTAAGTACTGGCAAGTCAGCAGTGGCTTCGTTTCAACTTCAAATGGACACTATACACTTTCAAATAAAAAGGTGGATAAACCAATTTTCGTGAATGTGATTCCATAAGTTTTGTGGAGTCCTCTAGAAAGTGTGCCTGTGACAATCATACTCTGCAAATCAGCCATTTGTAACTGGAAGGGGTTTTCTGTGGTGTGGGTATTTTTGGGGTGTTTTTCAGCCTTGAGAACAAGATTACAGAATACAGAATTAACTAGGCTGGAAAAGACCTCAGAGGTAATTTAGTCCAACCTATCACCCAACACCATCTAATCAAGTAAACCATGGTACTTAAAGTGCCCCATCCAGTCTCTTCTTAAACACTTCCAGTGATGGTGACTCCACCACCTCCCTGGGCAGCACATTCCAATGTCAAATCACTCTTTCTGTGAAGAATTTCTTCCTAACATCCAACATAAACCTCCCCTGGTGCAGCTTGAGACTGTGTCCTCTTGTTCTGGTGCTGGGTGCCCAGGAGAAGAGACCAGCCCCCACCTGGCTACAACCTCCCATCAGGTAGTTGTAGACAGCAAAAAGGTCTCCTCTCCCTCCTCTTCTCCAGACTAAACAACCCCAGCTCCTTCAGCCTTTCCTCAGAAGGCTTGTGCTCCAAACCCCTCCCTGGCTTTCTTGCCCTTCTCTGGACATGTTCCAGAAAGTCAACATCTTTCCTAAACTGAGGGGCCCAGAACTGGACACAGTCCTCAAGGTGTGGCCTAACCAGAGCTGAGTACAGGGGCAGAATCACTTCCCTGCTCCTGCTGGCCACACTGTTCCTGATCCAGGCCAGGATGCCGTTGGCCTTCTTGGCCACCTGGGCACATTGCTGGCTCATGTTCAGCCTACTATCAACCACTATCCCCAGGTCCCTTTCTGCATGGCCACTCTCCATCCACTCTGACCCCAGCCTGTAGCACTTCATGGGGTTGCTGTGGCCAATGTGTAGAACCTGGCACTTGGATGTGTTAAATCTCATGCCCTTGGATTCTGCCCATCTGTCCAGCCTGTCAAGGTCCCTCTGGAGAGCTCTCCCATCCTCTAACAGATCAACACCTGCCCCCAGCTTGCTGTCATCTGCAAATTTACTGATGATGCACTCAATACCCCCATCCAGATCATCAGTAAAGATATTGAACAGATATGACTGACTCAACCCCCTCATCCATATCATCAATGAAGATGTTAAAGAGGATAGGGCCCTGCACCAATCCCTGGGGGACACCACTAGTGACTGGCTGCCAGCTAGATGTGGCACCATTCACCACCACTCCCTGGGCTCAGCCCTCCAGCCAGTTCCTGACCCAGTGCAGAGTGCTGCTGTCCAAGCCATGAGCTGACAGCTTGACCAGGAGTTTGCTGTGGGTGATGGTATCAAAGGCCTTGCTGAAGTCCAGGTAGACTACATCCACAGTCTTCCCCACATCCATCAGGCGGTCACCTGGTCATAGAAGGAGATCAGGGTGGTCAGGAAGGACCTACCCTTCCTAAATCCATGCTGGCTGGGCCTGATCCCTTGGCCATCCTGTAAGTGCTGTGTGATTGCACTCATGATGACCTGTTCCATAATCTTGCCTGGCACTGAGGTCAGGCTGACAGGCAGTTTTAGTTACTAATGTCTTCATATAAGGAAAAACTTCACGTAGGAAAAATTTCAATTAAGGAAATTTTGAGAATGACAGGACACTAGAATAGGCTGCCCAGCTAGGTTGTGCAGTCTCCTCTGGAGCCATTTGAAACCTGCTTGGATGTGTTCCTGTGACCTACTCTAGGTGATCCTGCTCTGGCAGGGTTGTTGCACTAGATCATCTTTTGAGGTCCCTTCCAAACCCTAACATTCTGTGATTCTGTGATAAACAAAACCATGAAACTTTGTATATCATTGACCAAGGCTAAAGCCCCCTCTATTTAAGTAGATGAATAATTGGTCTTTGTTAGAATCTGTGAGTAATAAAATGTTCATTGTCAGTTTCAGATGTGCTGTTTTATGATGACCTTGTCAACAGCCCACTTGCAGAATCTTCTAAGAACTTAATGTTGTCCCTTCTGTCATTACATTTCAGGATCATGGTCTCTTTGCCTCAGTTTCCTGTGACTGCTGAATAGCTTTTCATTGTCGCTTTCCCAAGTAGTCAGTTTAGGCTGTTAGATTAAGAGTGTTGACACCAGTTTTGTATCTATTAACAGATAGAATAGATACGTACCAGTTTCATATCTATTAAGATGAGCCTGCTGTGGATGGCCTGAACTTTGATGTGACTTACCTGAGCACTGCAACATGTTACTGTCTCACCCACATGTATTATTGTCTTCATACAGAAATTACCTTTCTACTTGTTTAGATTTTTAGCAGCTGCTCCATCTTTTCCCAAAGTTTCTGTTTATGTTGTACATCTCTTTCTTCCATAGTTAAATATCACCTTTATAGTCTTTTGTATTTTCTATACCAACAAAAAAAGTTACGTTTTGCAGTCCAGCTCCTCAGGAGCTGGAAACAATCCAAATGGTAGTCTGCAGAAACAATATTTCTCAAAGGGACTGTTGAGTGTGAACAAATATCTTCTGTTTTTCTTAGGGCACTCTGTTGAAAGCTATTTGGCATTATCCATGTTCCCTAATATGTCTCCTCTCATAGGTAGTAGAAAATTGTCCCGATTTATATATCTAATTCTTCAGATCTAAAGATAGGCAGATATTCAGATATTTGTCTTTTTTCTTCTTCTTCTTTTTTTTCCTTCTTCTCTTTTTCTTCCTTTTTTTTCCTTTTTTTTTTTTTTAAAGTCTAAAGGGCTAGTAAATGTATAAACTCGAGGGGTTCTTCTTTGTTGAGTGACTTGCAGAGCAACAGACAATGTGCTTTGTCTTAGGGTAAGAGGATCTTTTCTCTGCATCTGAGCTGCTGTATTTTAGGCTCATTCTGTTCTACTCCCACCTCTGCTGAGAGTTTTCCTATTCTTATTCCCCTTTCTTAGAGGTTTCAATATTCTCTCATACAGCGTCCACCTTCAGTAGATTTAATTCTCAGCCTAGATCTTTTTCCACCTATCAAACTCCAACTGTTTTCTTAATAATTTATAGATTCTTCATCTTCCCCCTTCCCCCCTCCCCATTTTTTCAAGTTCCTGTGACCTGTTTTCTGTCACAGAGTTGCCTGTAATATTGCAAGCTCTTTAGTGTCAGATCAGTCACAAATTGCTATATCGGTTTTGCCCTTCTCCTGCATTATCTCTTAGATAATTTTTATGTTTCTATGAATCTTAGATTTCTTATTACCTTTGCATGACTCGACTTTGCTGACTGAAAATTATTAAAATCACCAAGTGCTTCAGAACAAGCTATTGGAAAAATAGGCTGTTCTCTGAATTTCATTGTTTTGACTGTCACTCATATTTCAGAGTCAGAGGATGAATGGTCTGTTTCAACACCATATCTTGGAGAGCTCTATATTTGACACACTTTCTGACTGCTGCACTGTTCCAACACTCACATGATGCATTTTGTTAATTTCCTATTGTTTTAACATATGATAACCATATGATAACTGCTGACCTGATTGACAATGGATGTAGCATTTAATTCAAGCCCACGTCAAACATAAAAATTTCCATTAGGTGACTTCTGCTTTCTTAATTTTACATATAGCTATTTCAGTCATATTTACAGAATCACAGAATCACCGAGGTTGGAAGAGATCTCAAAGATCATCAAGTCCGACCTGTCACCAGAGACCTCATGACTAAACCATGGCACCAAGTGCCATGTCCAATCCCCTCTTGAACCTCTTGAACACCTCCAGGGATGGTGACTCCACCACCTCCCTGGGCAGCTCATTCCAATGGTGAATGACTCTCTCAGTGAAGAAATTCTTTCTCACCTCAAGCCTAAACTTCCCCTGGTGCAGCTTGAGACTGTGTCCTCTTGTTCTGGTGCTGGTTGCTTGATAGAAGAGACCAACTCCTTCCTGGCTACAGTATCACAGTATCACAGTATAACTAAGGTTGGAAGAGACCCCAAGGATCATCAAGTCCAACCTGTCCCAACAGACCACCTTTCAGGTAGTTGTAGAGGGCAATGAGGTCACCCCTGAGCCTCCTTTTCTCTAGGCTAAACAATCCCAGCTCCCTCAGCCTCTCCTCGTAGGGTTTGTGCTCAAGGCCTCTCCCCAGCCTCGTTGCCCTTCTCTGGACACATTCAAGTGTCTCAATGTCCTTCTTAAACTGAAAGGCCCAGAACTAGACACAGGACTCAAGGTGTGGCCTAACCAGTGCAGAGTACAGGGGTACAATGACTTCCCTGCTTCTGCTGTACACACTATTCTTGATGCAGGCCAGGATGCCATTGGCCTTCTTGGCCACCTGGGCACACTGCTGGCTCATGTTTAGTCAGCTTTCAATCAGCACCCCCAGGTCTCTTTCTGTTTGGGAGCTCTCCAGCCACTCTGACCCCAGCCTGTAGCTCTGCATGGGGTTGTTGTGGCCAAAGCGCAGCACCCAGCACTTGGATTTTTTGAATGCCATCTGTCCAGTCGGTCAAGGCCCCTCTGCAGAACCCTTCTACCCTCTAACAGATCAACATCTGCTCCAAACTTAGTGTCATCTGCAAATTTGCTGATGACTGACTCAATCCCCTCATAGATGGGATGGGGCCCAGCACTGATCCCTATTTAGGTACAAGCCCTTTTGTTATGCATTGCCATTAAAACACTGTGCAGAATGTGAGCATCAGGTAGACTGAATCACAGTATCACAGTATCACAGTAACTAAGGTTGGAAGAGACCCCAAGGATCATCAAGTCCAACCTGTTCCAACAGACCTCACAACTAGATCATAGCACCAAGCGCCACGTCCAATCTCCCCTTGAACACCTCCAGGGACGGCGACTCCACCACCTCCCTGGGCAGCCCATTCCAATGACGAATGACTCGCTCAGTGAAGAACTTTTTCCTCACCTCGAGTCTAAACCTCCCCTGACACAACTTGAGACTGTGTCCCCTTGTTCTGGTGCTGGTTGCCCGGGAGAAGAGACCAACCCCCTCCTGTCTACAACCACCCTTCAGGTAGTTGTAGAGGGCAATGAGGTCGCCTCTGATCCTTCTCTTCTCCAGGCTAAACAATCCCAGCTCCCTCAGCCTCTCCTCATAGGGCTTGTGCTCAAGGCCTCTCCCCAGCCTTGTTGCCCTTCTCTGGACACGTTCAAGTGTCTCGATGTCCTTCCTAAACTGAGGGGCCCAGAACTGGACACAGTACTCAAGGTGTTGCCTAACCAATGCAGAGTACAGGGGCACAATGACCTCCCTGCTCCTGCTGGCCACACTATTCCTAATACAGGCCAGGATGCCATTGGCCTTCTTGGCCACCTGGGCACACTGCTGGCTCATGTTTAGGCGGGTGTCAATCAGCACCCCCAGGTCCCTCTCCGTTTGGCAGCTCTCCAGCCACTCTGACCCCAGCCTGTAGCTCTGCATGGGGTTGCCGTGGCCAAAGTGCAGCACCCGGCACTTAGACTTATTAAATGCCATCCCAATGTATAATGAATGTATAATTCAGGACATTAGTAATCCCATCCCTAGCAGAGAGTGACTCATTTTCCAGTGAAGACTCACTAACTTTTAGAAAACATACTGAGGATGGCTGGCAAAGATGAAAACTCACAGCTTCACTTATACAAGACTGTTCTAATCACAGAAAAAGACAATGATAAGATGTGTCTCTATTTTGTCTTTGAATTCTACTTTGAACAATAACACACTTTCATGAGGAAGAATGTATTGTGACCTTTACTGCAGTGGCTAAGATCGCCTTCTGGGAAATAAAAAGCAGGAAGTTTTAAATCACCTCAGGTTGAAATATATTCTCATGTCACAAATAAATTCTTTAATTGCTGCTATTTTATTATTTTTTAGGTGATTTCATAGTACTGCAGACTTTGTCTTTCTCCTCCCACATTTCCTGATGAGGTATCTTGAAAGCAAATGGTCTATTAATTTAGATTAGATTCAGTTCAGAATTCAGTCTGGATTCATCCCACTGAACCTAAGAATTTAACTGTAAAGCCTAGTTTGCTTTAAACTCCATCTCTATTCAGTAAATCTCCCCCATAGTGAGAGAGAGTAGCATGACAAGACTCCAGTTTTAGGTATGTCTCAGCTAAGTGGTTGAAGGTGTTGGGTAAATTGAGGCCTGAGGGATGTTCCTTTAAGGCTCTTATTTTAGTATTGAATGCAAGCACTTGCTTCAATACACTTTTATTTGGAAAAGCACGTAAGCACATGCTTGTAGTTAAACACCTATAACTTAGGCATAGAATCCTGCAATAAATCATCTTTTTCATGACTACTGACTGTGACATATTTTTTAAAAGAGAAATGGCTCCTGCACTTCTGTTTTTCTGAAGTGATTTTTAAACCTCCCTATGGTAATAAAATATTTCCTACTAGGTTAAACTTTATTAAGTTTCTCAGATTTTGAAGCTGTTTTTCCATCCTGTTTTGGAAAATTCCTGAAGTTTACAATTCCATTCACTTCCGTTTGGAAAGCTGACATTATACATTGTATTCAGATTACTGCTTTTATCTGGAGAGGTAATCTGGACGTACTTGAAAATACAAACCAGAAGAGAATGGTTGTAGGAATTGCAGGAGTATAAAAAACTATTTAACTTTCTGTTTCTGTAGGCTGGGAAACACAGCATACCAGTAGAAGCACATTAAATATTTGTTGTTTGTCAGTCTTTCAGTGGAACTACTCAGTCATCTTATTAGTTAGCACCTAGTAAAATCCATATTCTTTGACTAATGAAAGTGTAGTGGTCACTATCTGGGATTCTATGAAACAGCCAATCTGATTTTCCTGAGCATAAGTTATGTAGAAGATGCAATAACTGCCACAGAACATTTATAAACTATAACTCAAGATACACTCCACCTTTTCCCCAAATACAGGGACCAATTATGCACCAAGTAAACCAGAAGGAAAACTTCACTTCAGGTATTGGAAAGGTAGACGAAGTCACTGGGCAGACTTAGTGCTCTTGACTCCAATCACACTGATAATAAGGAGCTTGCAGTAATTCAAAGTTCTGTGCTTTGTTCCATCATCCCTCCAGGCCAAAAACCTGAAAAGACTCTCCCTTTTCTGGGGCTCTAGCTGTGCTTTATTTTCCAGGTGTGTTCCTTGTTTCCTAGGGTCCCTTTCACTGACTTCCCTTGTGCTAAAAATGCGTCTTGTCTCCCAGTCTTTCCTCACTCCGTAGTGAGTCTCCTTCCACTCTGTATTAGCATTTTCTCTAGGCTCTCTTTCTAAGCCATGTTATTTGTAAAGTGGTCAAAATATTTCTCTAAGGAGGGAAGTATTTATGTGAATGTCTACTTTTGATGGTACAATCACTATTTGGATTATGGTAGAAGCAAAACAAAGTTAGATACCTATCTCATAGACAATCATTGAGGCTGAAATATTCTATGCTTACATTTTAGTCTGCATTGTGTCTAGAGATGGTCCACTGAAGCTGTTATCTGTGCTTTCTTGAAAATGTTACTAAATAAGATCAAAATAAAACAGCTGAGGCAGAAAGTTTTATAACTAGTACCAAAACAAATCTATGGAACCAGGTTTTTTCCCACCTAAATTGTTTCAGTCTAAACAGACTGAAAAGCTTTGCCCCTAGTAAGAGAGAAGCCATTAAATAAGCTATTTTAATAGCACAGTCACCCCCAATTTATTTGGTGTCCCTCTGAGATTATCAAGTGAAACAAAAATAGTACCTACAGAAAGTAATGAATACAGAACATACTTTCACACTTTACAGGCCTTCCCTCCATGCTGCTCAGCCTCATTTCCTTATTCTTAATGATAAATAAATTAACATTAATTTTCAGTGTTCACAGCATGCCATATACATCAGCTAAAAAAGAAAAAGACAAGTGGTTAGTAAATTCTTTTTGATAGAATACAACACATGCTGGCCCTTCTGTGAACTCACCACTCATTCAGGAAATTGATTTGTCAAGATGTAAAAAAAAAATACATAATTTCATCACATTTTTAGAAAATATAAGTGCAGTCTTATAAGATGCAGAGGAGGCTCAGCTCCCTTAAAGCTTTTCAATGGAAGCACTTAGCACCTCACAGTAACAGGCTGATTTTACATGTTGTTTTAATGATCCCTTTAATAGTTCATTCTGGAACTAGAACACTGAGTGTTGCAGAGCCTAATGCCCTTGTTGGGCCTGGCTCCAAGCCAGCTTTATGATTTGCAGCTTATTTGTACCCAACAATCTCACGTTGAAAAATATTTGTTTTCCCCTGTATACAGGTGTTGATATGGCTGCATTGCAGGTAGGATTCCTGGATCAGGTTGTAAATCAGGGCATGGTGCTGACTAGGGAGCAGAGACCAGGCCCTGGGGTGAATCTGAACAGTTGCTCCCCTCCTCCTTTGCAGTGATCCTGTACAGCCCAAGAGAGATCCAAGAAAAGCAGCTTGTACAAGCACTATAACATCTGGAAAACCTTGCTAATATTGATTTTCATACAGGAGGGGTAGACATATCAGGCATGACTTTCAACACCTTATACAAGTTTTATACTAGTGCAACTGGACTTTATTGAAATTTTACTGGCACAAAACTGATGCTACACAACAGAAAATATGGCTTACTGTTCCCACTGCTCTTTTTTTCTGCAACATGAGAAAAAACAATTATCCTTGCCACGTGTTGGAATGTGATCGGTCATGACAGAATCATTCATAGACCCTTGATCATAGACCCACAGACCATAGACTTCAACCTCCAAGGATGCAGGATGTACCATGCCCTTGCTATTCTCCAATTTTAATGCTAAATCGTCTCTGAAAATGTATCAGAGACAGCTTTTATCTTGTTAAGTGATGACGTCTTTGATTAGTATTTGATATTTTGCACCTTGATTTTCTCACTCCCACCCTGTTGATGTCTCTCCAATGACTTCTACCATATATTTAGGAGACTAAATATAAAGCTCTTGAGTTCATCATTTTCTTCTGCAGTGCTAAGACAAAAACTCTTCCCTTTGAAATTTTTTTATTGTCTTCATCTTCATGTGTTGATTGTTATAGTTTTAGCTTTTCCCGAAGCCCCATCGACCAAATGGAACGGATTTAGATTGCCACCCCTATCCCTTTTTTAACCCAGTAGAGTAAAAGCAAATTAGGCAGGAGAAAGGAGAGGTAAAATCATGAAAAAAAATGGTCTGGAAGTGGTTTGGAAGTAAAAAAGGTAATTTTAACAATATATATATACAGCATTTGAGTAACAGGGAAGGTTACAAAGGTATAAGGAAAAGGGTAAATAGAAAAAATATACAAAATCAGGCCCAGATGGCATTGGATTCCCTTGATGTAATGTAGATTCTGTTTGGATGCAGTCCTTAGAAGTCTGGAAGCAGCATAGAGGCAGACCACGTGGTAACTCAGGAAGCAGGAGGGAAGCAAAGATGGTCTGTTGACCAGGCGAGGTGCAGGAGAAAGAAGCCAACCAAGAAAATGGCTTCCCTTAAACAGGCTTGCTGAACAGGAAGGGGGAGTGGAATAGACTTTGATGTGGGGGACTCCTGCCCCTGGAAGGGGGCACTGAGTCTCTCTGCCCACCTAGGTCAGGTTTCCTTTGTCCACCTGGTGGCTGGGTTTTTTCAGCCCCTCGAGGGATGAGTGTAACCTGTCATTGTTGACACATACTTCTCATCTGACAGCTGGACACCTGTCAGATGATGAAGTCCTACCCACTACTTTATTAATTAATAAATTCATTATTATTATGTAGTGAATGAAAGTTAGCAAATACCTTCAATATAGTAATTACACATGATATCACCTTCAAGCAAGTGTGATAAAATGCAGAGTATACTGAATGTGGCATTGGAAGGATTCTTAGGAGTTCCAGAACAAGCATCTACTTGACACCTTTCTGTGGTCATTGTTCACAGAATCACAGCATCATAGAATGGTCTGGTTTGGAAGGGACCTCCAAAATCATCTAGTCCAACCCCCCCTGCAGTAGGCAGGGGCATCCTCAACTAGATCAGGTAGCCTAGAGCCCTCTTGAGCTTCATATAGCCTCATCTTGGAGTGATGAGGAAAACAGTAGATATTTTGGTGTGCTTACCAAATCCTGAAGCTGATAAATGGTTGCTGCTGTTCTCTAGCTGCAGATCTTGACCAGCTACCTGCAGCCTTCTGGTTTGATGGTACACACGCACCAGCCATAAGATAAAGAAAACTTCACTTTCAGAAACCCTGAGATTCTGAGAATTATTTTCTTGAGCTTCCTTATTCAGTGTTTTTCACCAAAACTATATTTATCCATAAAGTGCTAATCTCTTGTAGGTACAAACAAGCAAACTTTTTTTGATGGATTAGGAAACATGAATGCTACTCTTTTTATATAGGATGTGATCTATTTTACATGTGATTCAGCACAAGGAAATTAAAATTAAGTGAATGACTCAAGGAAAATCCTGTGATTTTCACTCTGATTTAGCACAAGCTGGCTATTTCTTGTCCATTCAGATTAAATTATTTGAGTCAGGTCTGAGTAAAACCTGAGTAAGGTCCTCAGGACTTGGTCCACAATAACTCAGAATTTCCTTTCTATTATTATCACAGTGATTTCAAGAAAAGTAAGAGATAGAGGGTGTATTCTCTGAGATAGTCATCTAATTTTGAGACCAAAGACTGTTAGAAATATTTGAAGATGGGTTTTCTTGTGCCTGTGTAGTGCATGCTAGATCCAGAGCTTTAGGGTGATATTTTATGAATTGCAAGGTACCTAGATAAACATGTAAGCCAAGTGAAATTAATCCTTGAAAATATGAAACTGCCTTTTTTTCCCCCTTTAGTCATAGTTCTTTACCATGGATAATCTGTCCAGTAAAATGATATTGAGAAGTTTAAGAGGTAACCTGGGAATGGAAAGCATCTGGGGGAGGGTACAAAAGTGAAGCTAAGTATTTCAAAGCCATATACAGCTAGCACATACATAACACCTCTACTAGTTGTCTATGAGGAATGTGCAACAAGAGTTGACAGGTAATGTTTTATTTCAAAGTAGGTAGTGGTTGGTAAAGTGCATTCAGTACATGAGATGGTGATGGCTGTGGTGTGACTTACACTGTTAGAACAAGGCTGTGGTGTGGCATTTGGCCAGTGGTTGAAGTGAAAACTGAAAAGTGACAACAGTATCCTGCCAAAATCTGGTATTGTCCCACAGGCTTTTCATTTTATTCCAAAGGTCATAACATACTGTATTCAGCCAAATCTGTTTCAAGAAATTCCCACTCAAGGAAAAACACTTCTTGACAGAATAAGTGCTATGCTGATTTTAAAAATATATATATATATTCTTTCTTCAGAAACATTCTTCATACAGAAATAGGCTTCTAACATAATGTCTGTGTGCAAGAAGGTAAAATCCTCTGAAAAATGTGGCACAGCAAATAGATAAATCTTTTTGCTCAGCAATTTGCATCTTTTTTTTTTTCTTTTTTTTCATAAGAGGAAATCCTCTGTGACATGTATTTGATAATGGAATCATTTCATATAAGGGTGCTTACTGTATGAGGGCTCTACTGTTTGCAATGCTGTACAATGGAGTACATTAGCAACACAACACCAGTTTAATACTGGGCATTGAAGGCTGAGCCCTGCTTTTAGTTATTGCATCAGCAGGAGTTAAAGAAGCCTTGTTCTAAAAGTAAAGGCCAGAGTTGAGAACTAGCAAATACTAAGTGAGGTTTTTTTGCATAAGTTGGACCAGATTCCCTTTCCATTGCTGTTTTACATAGTGACTTGAGCTTCTTACTTAGAAAAACACACTGTAGAAACCACTAGTTTTGAAAATCAGTTCTCTTTTTTTCCATGTATCTAGGTTCTTTCACTTCATTACCTAAGTGCCTCCATCATCCGAAGTACCTAATACCTCTCATTATCTTAGTGAGTCATTTAGAGTTTGGTTATTTAATATAATTAATTCATTATGAATAAATATTAGGGCTAAAATCTGCAATTGCTCTGGAAGATGGAAAGCTTTTTTTTAAATCCTGAGGTTTATGCTACCTAACAACATAAGAAACCACTGAAAAAGGTTTTATGAAAAGCCCTGAGATTGAAATAAACAGCAGCTGCCCAATGAGATATAGTATTTTGTGTAATAATAAACTATGATTATAATTTATTTTAAAAACAACTGGTGCCGCTTTTTATCAGGCAGACTAATTTAGTTCTGAGGTGGATTTCCTTCCATACTGAACTTTCCAGCTCTGTAAGTGAAATTTTCCCTCAAATGTGAGGAAGAATTCAGTCATATTTCCTCCCGAAAAAGGTACTTGTGCTGACACAACAGGCAGGCTGGACATGTCTTTGGTCTCCTCATCCCTCACTCACAATACCTTTGGAAATTAACATTATTGAAATTCAGTAAAGGATTGCCTTAAAAATATAATGTTCATTCAAACTTTTTAATGATCAATGAATGACTAAGGGTCAAACACTCCAGGTGTCTAATCTCTTCCCCTCCCTTCACTGCGTTCGCCCATGGAAAAGCCGTGAAGAGAAATCCACAGTATCTGCTCTGGCATGCCAGCTGGCCTCTCTGCGCATGTCTTCTGTCTATCTCACCAGCACATATAGCACATGGGTCTATCAGCTGGGAAAGAGAAAGGCAAGTGCTGAAGAGGTGTATTGAGACATTTAGAGGTGTTATCAATGGGTATGACCTCAGGTGGACCACAGTGTGAAAACTGCTGTAGCCAGTGGAAGAGAAGCAGACATATATCCCAGACAGTTCTGCTGCTCAGGAGACAATTGGCTTTCTGCTCTAAAAAGGACTTAAGCGGTTATTCAGGGCTTCTTTTATTGTCTGTCACCAATGCTGACATTTCTTAGCTTTGATCTCAATTTTGCCATCCCTGTAGGTGTTCAAAAAACATGTAGACATGGCACTTTGGTTCAAGGAAGATTTAGTGGGCATGGTGGTGTTGGGTTGACAGTTGGACTTGGTGATCTTAGAGGTCTTTTCCAACCATAATGATTTTATGATTCTCTAAATTTTTATATATGCCTGTACCACATTATGATGGCTCTCACTCAATTTATAGCCAGGCTGTGTGGAAAAACCAGGATTTCTTTTACATGTTACATTTACCACATTTGCAGGAGGGATAAATACTCACAGGTCAAGAAAGAACCTAGATTTGGGAACTGGTGAGAAAAGCTGTTGAAAATCCCCTCAAACTTAGTTGGAATTAATGGGTACAGTTTTCTCTTTCAAGTTTTACTAATGTGATGGTTTTAAAATCTGTAATTCCACAGCTGTACAGGTCAACAGAGAGTTTGGCAATGCATTTTTGGTTCTTATGGATGGAAGAGAGATGCCAAAAATAAGTGCAGTGAACATATGTGCATATTCTTTTCGGTATAAAGGGTAAAATTGCTGATGTGTGTTTCTAGGAAAATACCCCAGTTTTGTTTCTTAGCCAAAATCCTTCTGGATTATTTATTTAAACCAAATCCTTTCCTTTCATGTAGATTCAATCACTTGAAAGGAATAAAATCAAACGTGGACTCAACATTTTAAGAATGCACAAAATACTCCTTTTGTCATTCAGTTTCCCCAGAGTATTCATATGTTGTTGCTTACCCTTTTGTTGGGAATCTCTAGGGAGCTAGGAAGTTGGCTGTCTTATGATCACGAGCATGAACCAAAACATTTTTGCCAATAAGCAACATCTGAAGTGTTTATTGGAAAATTAGCTCCTCTTTGGTTCTACAGAGTGCTGCAGCCTTGTAGTGCCCGTCTTACAGAAAGTAACGCATATATCAAACATGTGGTAATCCCAATGAGGATGTGATGTGCGAAAGTGGTCTGGGAAGACAGGATGTTTTATTCTGCTCACTGTGCCTAACAATGCTGAAATGTTTTTTCCCTGTCCATTTACTTTAACAATGTGCCATTCTGTACCTCATAAGCACTTAATTTATTCCAACTCTTTGGCCTGACCTGTAATCCCCCCTCTCCTTACCCATCTGACCCATCTGTGTTTCATTTCCCACTCATCAGCATCCAAAGAGCTAGGCCCAGGCCCTGTTTGGAGCCATTAGACAGAGATTGGCACTGTTCCCTCTTCCTGCACCACATCCTCCGCTGAAAAAAATGACCATCAGATCAGAGAACAGAGCCTGCTTTGTCCCCAGCAACCAAGATCTGGAAGCACTTTCAATCATTTGCACTCTATACCCACTCAAACGCATTAATGTGATCAACATTGGGCCTGTTGTGGGCATTTTTTCCAGCAAATAGCTTGCTAACATTCCAGGCATGTACTTCCCTGAAAACAAGACCGAGACAGGGCCCTGAATATTCAATTGGAAAATCACCAAGAGCAAGAGCTTAGCTTGGCACGGCTGGTGTTGATTCTTAATAAGTGACTTCCTAAAGCTGAGGCTTGGGGCTTACAGCTTCAATGACTTGTTTGAAAAATATTTTGTAGGTGCCTCATACCACTTTATTTCCTGTGGTATGCGTCATATTGTGAGCTATTCTGAGCCAGGCTGTTTAAGCACACTAACATTTTTTTTCCAAGATTGTGGTGTTTAACTAAAAATGTGCTTATACAAGATGAGCTCATAGCTATTAGTGCTGATGTAGTTTTAACTGCTTGGATACCAATAGCCCGAGGCCTAAAACCTGCTAAAAAGGGGGGGAAAAACCGAAGCAAAAACCATCCTTCACACTCATTTAAGGCTTTTTGAAGACAAGGCAATGGGGAAAATGTTTTTAAAGTCAGATTTTGCTTCTATAGGATCTTTGCAATCTCATTACAAAGGCTCTCTGTTGAAAGAATTACTGATATGAACAGCCAAAGGGATTTCAGACATCCAGTTAAAATTAATTTCTTTAATATTTCGGCCTGTTCTATATGTACTGCATCCAGTACTAACAGCGTATACGTCCTTCTCTAGTGCAGCTGGATGGACTAGGTACATCATAATGTTTTATTCATTTAACACAGCTACCATGACAAGGCAAATTTCACCCTACTGAAGGAGGCCAGCAAAGATTTTCAGAGGAGGGTGTCTGGCTTGTACAGTATTCAGCTATGCGTTGTGTGATTTCCCATTCTCCAAGCTGAGAGAAGGTGACAGTGTTTTGCACGCAACCCTTTCAATGTCAAGGGGTGAGGATTTTGGAGGTTACCTTGATGCCTAAAAAGAAGTGACCAAATGCCTTGTTCAGAAGCTTATTTTAGAGAAACTGCACCTGCCTGTTTAACTCAGGCATGAAAGTCTGAAACAAGAATTGAAAGGAAGGAGCTGGATATCTATATGAAATGTTTGGACTGTTAATTTTTAAGGCAAAAGCTGTATCTTGGACTTGGTTCACATCTACAATTTCAGTGTGGAAGAGATTAAATGGAAATAATCACAGGAGAGAAAACAGAAATGTACAGCTTCCCTAAATATGATATGTAAGGAGCAAGGAAAATGAGAAAAGCAATGAATTGCAAATGTCAGCATGTTTTTTTTAACCAAAACTATTTCATCCAGACTCCTTTTCCTTTATTTCAGTGAAAAATATGGGGCAGGATTTACAGTTGAAAATGTCAATAAGAATGTTTTACCACTTGTGTTAAAGATCTATTGTAAAATTTTGTTGGCAACATTGTTTTTGTTACAAATGCACACATGTGAATTGAATTCAGACCCTTCCCTAATGGGGAACCTATTAGTTTCTTCCTGAATTACCTAAAAAAAAATAAGGATTCTATGTAATTCTAGCAACTTTGCTTATACTTTTTTATGGCACTGTGTTAAAGTCATAGTACTTTTTGACAGTATTCAGTTGTATATTCTTATACTTTCACATCTGAATCTGTATTATGTAGATAGCTTTCAGGAAACACAAACCTGGATTCTGTCAGAAATTTGCATCAAATAGTGATTATGCTAAACCCCTCCCTTCCAATTTTTATTTAAAAGTTCTCTTTGAAGTGGGTTAAGAGCTCAGCAGAGTATAGTTTCAGCCTTAGCTATCCACAAGCTCCCTGCAAAGCGTATTTCAAAGCTTCAGATCCCTTTTATAATACATTATGATTATTACAAATTGTTTTGTATTATGGAAAATAAGCTTCCCAATTTAGAAAAGTAATTGGAAGAGAAAGCGTGTAATAGAATGTCATAATAGCAAACTCTGTGATCAATCACAGCATTTCTGGGCAAATCTAGTAATGCTGGCGGTGTCTGGTGCAGGGGTGCTGAAGTTTTACCTTCATGATGTTGAGCTGATTTGAGTTTTCCTCTTATTTGGCTCCATAACAGAGCTTTAATGTTTAACATGGACATAAATTCACTGTAGCCCTCAAGTGAAGACTATGTTTGAGAGCTGAATAGAATGCTTGAATTTACTCTCCAGATTTTTCTTCCATGATCAAGTAAAGTTCCATGTAACTTTCCTTCCCAGTGCAGTGCACACAAAATCTCAGGAAACAGCAGGGCTTAATTAGGACCCTAGTTTATAGTTTCACCTGAAAAAATACATTTTAAAAATCATATATGTTTAGCTGTGCAGATTTTTTAGTCAATAAATTCTGGCTAATTAATCACATTAACGGTACTCCTTAAAAGTTGAAACAAAATCACAAAACAAACCAAATACCCCATAAATATCATGTATAAAGACCCATTCACCAATGCATAAACTTCATGTCTAAAGCCATTTACAAATATTTATTCTTTTTCCTTTTCTTTTTCTCTTTTTCTTCTTTTTTTCTTTTTCTTTTTCTTTTTCTTTTTCTTTTTCTTTTTCTTTTTCTTTTTCTTTTTCTTTGTCTTTTTTTTTCCTTCTTTTTCTTTTTTCTTTTTCTTTTTCTTTTTAATTTTTTTTCTTTTTCTGTTTCTTTTTTCCCTTTTCCCTTTTTCTTTTTCCCTTTTCCCTTTTTTTCTTTTTCTCTTTCTTTTTTCCTTTTTTTCTTTTTCTTTTTCTTCCTTTATTTTTTATTTTTATTATTTTTATTTTGCTTTTAATGTGTCTCTCTTTCATTCTGTTCTTTCAAGCTCTTTTTGTTCATTGCAGGCACAATGCCAAAGAGACAGCTGCTTTCAGAGGTAAGAGTTTCACAGATAAAGCAAAGTAATTTTGGGGGAAAATATATATGTTGATTAGATGGTGTAACATTTTTACCCTTCAGTCCCTCAGAGTTTTAAACAGAAATGTCTGCAGTCACTCTCCCCCAGACAAAGAAAAAAAAAAGGTAAAATGTAAAGAGAAGTCCTATTCAATCATTGTTTTGTCCCTGGATGCCAAAAGCAGTAATCCTTAGTGCAAATGGTGTCACTGAATGCTGTATTATGATCTGTGACTGTCTGATGTAAAGTTGATGACACAAAGGCAGGATTATACTGAGCCTCACTTTTAATGTAAAAAATAAACAAACAGAAACAGTCTGGGTGTAATGGATTATCACTTATTGCAGAGGAACATCTTTAAAAATTTAAGTGCAAAACCACAAAAAAAAGCTTTACATCAGAACAAATTATTAACTGGCAGACTCTATATCGAGGAATATATTTTCTTGACAAACTTTTTTGGATGAGGCATGCGTGACCGTAAATACAGCTTGTTGTTCTTTCCCTTAATAAGCAGCAAATTATTGTTATGGTAAAATAATTCTCATACTTATTTAGTTTTAGTGAAAAATCCATTTCATCTCTGGATACAGATGCTGCTCTTTCAGACAGACCTGAGAGTCTACTAACCTCTTTTACCATAGGTTATTTGTGCACATAGGGCATATTCTAATATTACATACAAGTAAATCCACTGCCATTTTCATTGCTGTAATAGGTTAACAAAGACTAACCTGCCTGCCCCCCCAACACAGAAATGAGGGAAAAGTAGCACACAAAAGCTCAGGACTAAGAACCCCAAAAAGTGAGACAAGAATAGAATTTACTGAGAAAAATCAGATAATCGTAGTACAAAATACATAATTACCTTAACCTAATTTCAGAAAAAGCACAGCTCAAAGCAGAAGCAGCAGAAAAGCCCAAGCTAGAAAACTACTCCCCCATCTCTCCTTGTCCCTCCACCTTTACAGAGGAAGAGCCAACACCCAAAATCCCCAGAACCCAAAAGCAGCAACTGAAATAGAAAGCTTCCCATGCTACATTCTGAACTTCAAGACCCATAATACTTTGCTCCAGCCAGTACTTCCATTTTTGAAGCTGGCATGCCTGCAGCATGGTGGGAATAACAGCAGCAGGTTCAACTCAACCAATGACATTCTTCACCCCTTGTTCTATACCATCCACATCATGCCCAGCAGCAATCATCATCAAACAATATACATCACATATCAGTCACTGTCCGTTCTTGCTCAAAATGAGAACACTTTGCAGTACACAGAAGACTGCTCACGGCAGATGCTCTCCCATGGACAGCTGGGATTGCTGGACTGTATGGAACTGATGGCTTGGCAATTTGAAGTGGTGGAACCCCTCTCTATTTCTGGTGTGACAGAGTGATGTCCCAGTCCCGGATGTGTGGAAGCTGAGCACTGGAATGCAAAATGCAATTTGCTTTCACTTGGAGAAATCGAAGGAGTAACTACACCAAATTGCCCCTGGGGCAGAAACACTTTTAAATAGTAAAATTCAGAAAATGATCAGTCTAATTACAGTTGAAAACAAGTAAGAAATATGTTATTTTGGATGCTTGTGATTGTCTGAGTTATCCTCCATTTCTACAGTTATTTCTGGTAGAGCAGTGCAGCTCTCCTGGAAGAACTCTCTCTTCTCTTTACTGTTCTTTGTAACTCATGCACTTGTCCCTGCAGAACATACTCATATTGTCTCCATAATCACACAGGAGAGACCACAGGGTTCACTGTGGCATGGACTGTTCCTGTTTAGCTGTAGGAGAGTTCAACTCTGCCAGCTAAATCCATTGGCTCCTCTTCAGCCCAGCAGTATTCTAGCTTCACACAGCCTGCTCTCAGAAGCAAGTCCCCTCCCCCACACACAGATGGGTGGGAAAACAACCCTAAAAACCCCCTTGGGGCTGAGATAAAGAGATGATAACACTATACAATTACCTTAGCAGAAGGTGTGTGTTTTGTTGGGGTTTTTTTTGTTTATTGAACTTAATGCTGGCCTATCAAAATCATGTCTGGGTTTGTCAATAAATTATCTGATATCCAAGAGTAGTGGAACATCTTGAAAGTACCCATATTAAGGATCTTGCAATCACTAAAAGTCAATAATTACTATCTGAATATTATTTTAATATCCATTCTTTCTCAACAACTCTGGTTTCACAGTCAGACCCTTTTCCACACACACACACCTCATTTTCCTCCTTTTCCCCCTCATATCCAGAGCACCTGGGCTCTGTTGGAGTCTCCTCCCACCCCAGGTATGGCCACTTTGCCCACCCCACCCACTCCCCTTTTTAAACCATCACCACCCCACTCCCCTTTCCCTTTCCTCCTCCCTACACTCCCATGAAAGATAGAAACCCCCAAGATGAGCCCACCTGGGCTGAGAGATTCTCCTCTCATGACTGATGAGTCCCCCATGGTGCACACTGGGTGATGGTGACAATAACGGCCAGGGGAACTGGTGGTGCCCCCAGTTAGGTAGGAAGAGCATTGATGGCCACTCTAATATCATCCATGGGTGCTGGCTGGGCCTCCTTATTGGGGCTGAGCTCCTCTCTATGGTATCTTGGCTGGTTTAGGGTCTTGCCCTTTCCTCTGGGATGGGTGCAAAAATGGTTGTGATGGAGCAGGAGCTGTTTAGGCAGGGTAGAGGGAGCAGGAGCTGCCTTGGGAAGATGAAGGAGGGGGGAGGCAGGAGGTTTAAGCTAGATGACCTTTAGAGGCCACTTCCAACTCTGGCGATTTCATGATACTATGACTCCATGATTGAGTTCTGACTCAGCACTGATCCCTAGGGGATGCCACTAGTGACTGGCAGAAGCTAGCCAGTGTGTGAAGAAAAATTTGACTTCTCCTCAAGTTTCTGAAAAATAATTTGATTTTTTCATCATGGTTGACTCATCAGCAAGACTGATCAGAGGTGATTTAGCACCTGAGCAACTTTTCCATATATGTCCTCAAAAAGGGCCAGGATAAAATACCAGTGAAAGGATACCTCTTTTTACTGCCAAGTGCCATCTTGAAGACCGTCAGGCCAAAGTTTCTCTCTTCTAAAATAGATAAAGCATAGCCATTTTTGTGGTCCTCAAAATCCCATATTTTGCCACGTTTGATGGCTTCCAGAGGAAGTCACAACTCTCGTTCCATCCTTGCTATTGTCCTACGCTTCAGCACTTCTATCGGTTTTCTGCCATGTGCCACCAGCATTGAATTTTTGAAAAGGATTAGTACAATGCAGACATTCTTACAAGAGAAAAACTAACCAGACATTGCTACTCCACTAGGAAACAAACATGGAGGTTATTTTTTTTATTTTCTTGTTAGACTTTCCTTCTCAATATGCTCTTTTATATATCTGCTCTTCTGTTGTTCTGTTCATTGAAGTGTGGAAATTTCTAGACAAAGAAAGCTAATTATTTTACCTCATAAGTAGATGTAAGCATGTTTTTAAATAATAGTAATGAATAATTTGTTGGATAAGAAGGATGTTACAATGTGAGTATATGAATTTCAGTTGTGAAAATATTTTCTCCTGCTGTTGTCTATAAGTTGTGTTATAGTCAAAGTTCCCTTTCATTTGGTAAAACTAATGTAGTTGTTAAAACATGGAGTGTTGCCGACTGACTGGGTGTGACTCCACCAGGAAACATGATCTTCTGTGGCTTGACTCTACTCCAAAGCCTCCGATTGTCTAAGTTTTTTGCAGAACTTAGGGAGGCTGAATGACATTGGTAAGATACCACAAGATATCATAATGCAAACCCAAGATGAATTATCAAAGATTATGCAATCCTGAAGTTTGTTCTTTTTGTTTGTTTGAATCTGTGTTTTCTCAGAAATGAAATGTTATTATATTTGTCCTGGAACAGCAATTATATTATTACATCAAAGGTTAAGTTATTCCCAGCCCTACAGGCCCTGGAGTTTTTTTGTTAATACTTATGGTCTGGGGGAAAAAAATCCTGAAACAGTAAAGAATATTATTTCTGGCTCTGTGTTTTTATTTTTCAGGTAACTCCTTATAACCTGGACAGTGACAAAGCTACTAGTCATGAAAACTTGCAAGTGAGAAGACAGTTGGTGGCTGTGGAAGATTGAAATATTATTTTTAATCATGACTGTGGACACACTCTTATTCAAAAAAGAATAGAAGCATGAAATTGTCAGGAAAATGAAAATTAGCTCTTCTCCTTAAGTGTATAAAGATTAAATATATTTAGTTGATGCTGAAGATAAGAGTAGAACTTGGAGAAATTTTGCATTAATACAACAACTAGATATTTCAATCAAAAATCAAATACTTTTATCTGTACTTAATAGCTAAGACAGCCGATACCACAAGGAAAAGACTTTAAACACATTTGCTGGATGCAGATAGCATATTACAGGGGCATTAATAGGTTCAAGACCTTATACTAAACCAGTGCAGATTCTGAAAATAGCACTGAGATGTCAAGAAAGAGGGACTTAATGTTGGATTTGATTGTTATTCTTGTAGACAGCAGTCTTCCCTTTCCCCTCATCACTTCAGCTGTTGGATACCTTACTTCCTTTTCCAGTATGCTGGCTTTGTGCTCCCATCCAGCATCTTCAGCTACCCATTTTCAAAATACTGCATTTTTCTTAATGTGGCCATAAACACATTAATCTTTCTGTCTTTATATCTTTTCCTCTTTCCTTCCACCTCTCATGGTTCATCATAATTAAACTGTCACTGTATCCAATGGAGCATATGTTGATGGCATGCAGTAACATTGGGTCCTCAACCAATTCTCCGTATTGTTCCCAAACAAGGAAAGATAAGGGAGCCTGATGTGTTTAAAGGGACCAACTGTCATAACACTCATGTTTACAGTAGAGAAACATAATCCTTACAAAGCATGAATGGGAGAGGTTGCACAGCTCTCATCTTGGAACAAAGCTGCCAATGAGAGATGATACAGGAGTTTGCAGTAGAAGCTCTAAATAGGAGAACGTATGATACTGCATCTAGAGATTGCAGTTTCCAGGTGGTCATCCATGTCCTGTAGATTAGTTGTATAAAAAAAAAGAACAAGCGAAGTCCTTTTTGGCAACATTTTCAGAGGAAAAAAAAGCTGTGATGGACACTGAGGCCTACACAATATCAGTCCCTTTGCTTCATTTCACATGCCTCCCATGTTAATTCAAAGCATTGTTTGACCTCGTATAAATCAACAGAGATGCTTTCAGCATCAAAAGCGCTATGTAAGTTCTTCACTGAGCGAGTCATTCGTCATTGGAATGGGCTGCCCAGGGAGGTGGTGGAGTCGCTGTCCCTGGAGGTGTTCAAGGGGAGATTGGATGTGGCGCTTGGTGCCATGGTCTAGTTGTGAGGTCTGTTGGAACAGGTTGGACTTGATGATCCTTGGGGTCTCTTCCAACCTTAGTTACTGTGATACTGTGATACTGTGTAAATATATGTTAAAAAAGAACTAATTCAGTACCATCTGCACTGTCTTTACACTTTGCATGGCTTCAGAACAAAATTGAAAACAAGGTTAAGGAAAATAATTCTGTCTTCTACAATTTTCTTACTAAAATATAGTGAAGGGCCCCACAGGGTTTCTGGTACATGTATGTAGTTGCAGTTCAATAAATTATCTTAATAATTAGGTTTTTTAATACTTCATGCTTTTGTTTTTCCACATGGTCTTATGAGCAAGCTTTTCAGACATAGTGGTGTGGAGGAGGTAAGAGAGAGATTAACAGCACATTGGCAGTATTTGGAGACTGATTGCTTTTGGCAACAGCTTCCTTCCCAGATGCATGATGTTATGGGCTCCAGGAAACTAACAAGGGTTGTCACATTAGGGAAAAGTAAAATAAGCAAGTAACCTTTCAATAATACCCTTCCATGCATTACTGTGTATTCTTCGCTAGTGATGAGCAAAAAGGGACATGATTGCTAAGAAATTTTCTCTTTAGGGTCTATGAGAACAGTTTTGACAAAGAATATCAGATATTATGTGGGGCAGCTGGGTAGACTACAGAACCTCTTGTAATCTTTTACATTTCTGGGATACTGTTATTTTACAATAATTTGAAAAATATTCTGGATAATACTAACTAATCCATTGCAGTTTAATCATATTAGTGAAGTTAAAGTAAAGCGCAGTTCAGTCTCATCTTTCATTTTGATAGCTGTGAAAAATACGTAACTTTGTAGAAATATATTGCAAGGAGTTAAACAAGAGAAGATCCATCAACAAGCTCATGCATTAATTATTTTGGGGAAAACTAATATTGATGAATATGTATAGCATTAGTAAATAACAGAAACAAGTTCTAAATCTGAGAATTACATGTGATTAATTGAGAAAGAGTGGAATTAAAAAAATTCTGTTTCTTACACAGGTATCTGTATGAAGGGCTGGGGAAATTAATAGTCATGATATTCTTAGAGGAAACAACACAAATATGGTATTACACATCACTACTCAAGACTAAGTGAGGATATTCCCTTGCTAAAGAGACAGCCCAAGTGATTGAAGGGTAGTTGTAACCAGGTAGGGGGGCAGTCTCTTCCCCCAGGCAACCTGTGACAGAAGAGGACACACTCTCATGCTGTGCCAGGGGAGGTTTAGGCTGGATATTAGGAAGAAATTCTTCATTGAAAGAGTGATTGGACATTGGAATGTGCTGCCCAGGGAGGTGGTGGAGACCCCATCTCTGGAACTAAATAAGAAGAGACTGGATGAGGCACTTAGTGCCATGGTATTAGTTGATTAGATGGTGTTGGATGACAGGTTGGACTTGATGTCTGAGGTCTTTTCCAACCTGGTTAATTCTGTATTGTTGCACGCTACATGGCATAGCTCATGGATGGTTTTTTAATTGACGTGTCATTTAAGTGAATGAATGCATAGACACTACATGTCAGTGACATGTATGTGGACATATAAACAGAAAATTGAAACTGATTGAATTGAATTGTTTTCAGATTTGGCTGTATAAGTATACCATGTAATTAAAAAGCGCTATTAGGAATTTTGAAACAAACAAGGAGAAAAAAGAATCACATGGAAAAAATGTCAGTTCTTTATTTTTTAATTTATGTTTTTAGAAGGAATATTTAGGGAATTGCTTTATGTTGATATATGTGATATTTGTAAAATTCATAGCATACGAGCAATATGAATTACAGTTCAAGCTATTCTATTATTATTTGTAGATTAGCACTTAACTGAAAGTGGTAATTGAGACACCTTGATTCTTTCCATAACTGTTCTTCCTTCAGACATTTTATAATAAAAAAGTTATTAACGCTCCTTCTGCTCCAGTTTTCTGCTTATTTTTAAGGTAAATCATACTATTGGGATTTTTTTTCCCCCAAAAGCAATAGGTGATTACCTTCTCTAATTACTTTAATACAGACATTTTTGTCAGTTGTTCAGCTGATAAAATGTACTTCTGTCTGAAAGCTTGATAAGTTAATCTACACTCCTACAAAACACTCACAGTGAAGTTATTTTCCCTTCTTATTTAAATAATCACCTAAAATTAATCCTTTTCAAATACCTAGCCTATAATAATTGTCATAGCTGAGCCTACTCACTCCAAGAGCTGTGGAAGTCAGTCTCTTGTTAAGAAAAATTACAGAAATCACCTTCAAGCTATTTAAAAATAAATGTATCTTTGGATCACCACATCATTCAAGTTTTGGGTATTTTTGGTAGGTTTTCTTGTTTTGGGTGTTTTTTGTTTGTTTGTTTGGAGGATTTGTTTGTCTGTTTGTGGTTTTGGTATTTTGGGGTTTTGGTTGTTTGGTTTTATTTCTATTACATGATCTGCAGCCATGGACAGAAGTGAAAGATTTGGGCAGATTTAGGTTGAGACATGGCCAGATTCTGACATGTGTAAACTGGCATAACTTTGTGGAGGACTGGTTTAGAATGAGTCTCTAGCCTGAGTTATGCATAATTGAACATACAGGCATCACGACTATTTGATTTAACCTTGGTTAATGCATCTGAGTTTGCAGTATTACTTAGGGGAATAAAATAAGTGGCTTCAGATTTAACCATTAGCTTTTTCTTTCTGATTATTCCATTAACTTTGAGCTTTGAGCTTTTGCTTTTTTTTTTTTTTTTTTTTTTTTTTTTATTTTTCCTTTTTTTCCTACCCAGAAGCTTCAAGTCATGAATTGGAATGACATTTCACTGAGAAAAAGAGTATGGATAGGTAAAAAACGGATGTATTAACCGTCTGTCCTTATCTCTGGTTAAAAAAAACAAACAAACATAAAAATGGTGGAAAATGATGTGATAATTATCCATTATTTGTTCAGAGAAATCTAGAACAAATGTAGAAAATACCCTGGTTAGTCATTGCATAAAGATGATGAAGTGGCACAGTATTGTACTGACAGAACCAGTATAACTTTTTATATCTGAGGTGTAAGAATGAGTTCTTGTAACCTTGGGGAAATTATTCAAAGATGAGAACGTGGTCTGCTGATACAGAGGGGGGAGAAAAAATGGTGTTTTCCTGCATAGCAAATGCCATGTCTGGCTTCTGGAGAATTCTGCTCTTTTTAGTTTTATTGCTTTAGAAGACTTACAAAGAAAAATCATGGTATGCTTTGGCAAAGGAGGCTGTGAATCTTCAATCAAAACCTTCTCTTTAAGAAATATTATGCTGAACATTCTCATGTCATATATATGGCTTAGATTTTATTTTTTAAGATTAATCTATTTTTTATTTTTTAAGATTAATCTATTCCCTTCCCCTTCTCCTTCCCCTTCCCCTTCCCCTTCCCCTTCCCCTTCCCCTTCCCCTTCCCCTTCCCCTTCCCCTTCCCCTTCTCTTTCTCCTTCTCTTCTCTATTTTTTTTTCTCCTGGCAAATAAATCTCCTGTTTGCAAAATATAAAAATGATATTTTGTGGAATGTGAACAACTGGCCTTGGACAGGCTCAAGGGCAGCAGAATCACAGAAGAATTAAAAGCAGAAGAGAAAAAAATAATCTTTTACTCAACATAAATAGAAGCTTATGTTTCATTTGTATTACACATGAACTAATAATTTCCATATTTTCTTTCTGAAAAGTAGAGGGGTGATGGATAAAGCTGGTTGAAATTTTATAGTTTTATTTACTGAGGAAAATGACTGCTCAGTCTAATATTTTAATGACCGTTTGTGTGCCTCCTAACAATATGAAATTTGAAATCTGAGGTTTCAATACCAAATTCCTTGTGTTTTCCTCTTTGACGGATGAATTTAAGAAAGTGAAAACTCAGAACTGGTTGCCTCCAGTTCTATTTTGTTATTTTCACAACCACTAGACTAATGACACAGGCTTTTCATGGGGAGTAGTGTGGAACATATGCTGAGCTGTAAGTGAAAGAAGTGATAAAATTAGCCCAAACAATCAACTATTCACACAGTGAACAACAGGAAAATACTACCATGGAAAGTGTGTATGTTCTCATTTTATCAAAGATGTATAGGAATACATGCATGTTTATAATTTTTCAAGATGAAGTGTACCTATCTCCTCCCTCCCTGCAATCAGAATGTAATGACATTACTGATAATTGGAGGAAAGCCAATGTCACACCAGTCTTCAAAATGGGCAAGAAGCAGGACCCAGGAAAGTACAGGTCAGTCAGCCTCACCTTCATCCATGGAAAGGTGATGGAACAGTTTATTCTGGAGGCAGTGGGAAAGGAGATAATTAGGAGCAGCCAGCATGGATTCACAAGGGGGAGATATGCTTGACCAATCTTATAGCGTTGTATGATGGGCATGATCAGTTGGGTAGCTGAGGGAAGATCAGTGGATGTTGTCTACCTCAACTTCAGCAAAGCTGTCTCCCATAACATCCTCATAGGTAATCTTAGTTAGTGGGAGTTAGATGAGTGTAGTGAGGTGGAGTGAGAACTGGCTGAACAACTTTGCTCAGAAGATTGTGATCAGTGGTGTGGTGTCTAGTTGGAGATGCATGGATAGTGGTGTTCCCTAGAGGCCAGTACTGGATCCAGTCTTGTTCAAAACATTCATCTATGACTTGGATATGGAACAGACTGTAGCCTCAGAAAGTTTGCTAATGATACAAAAACAGTGGCTGACACACCAGAAACCTGTGCTGCAGCTCAGTAAGATCTGGACAGAAAAGAAACTGCTCCCCTACAGCTGGGGAGGAATAAACCTATGCACCAGTACAGGTTAGGGGTTGTCCTGCTTGAAAGTAGCTCTGCAGAGAAGGACCTGGGAGTGCTGGTGGACAAGAAGTCAATCATGAGCCAGAAATGTACCCTTGTTGCCAAGAAGGCAAATTGTATTCAGGCGTGCATCAAGAAGAGTGTGGCCAGTAGGTTGAGGGAGGTTCTGCCCCTCTACTCCGCCATGGTGAGGTCGCACCTAAAGATCTAGGCACCTATGTTCAAGAAGAACAGGGAACTACTGGAGAGAGTCCAAGAGTTATCTTGTGGCTAGAGTCTCTCCCTTGTGAGGAGAGGCTAAGAGACCTGGGGTTCTTTATCCTGGAAAAGAGAAAAGCAAGAGGTGATCTTATAAATGTATGTGGAAGTCATGATGATGGGGCTAGGCATTTTTCAGTGATGGCCTGTGGTAGGACAAGGCATAACAGGTACAAACAGGGAGTTTGACTTGAACTGAAGGAAAAATTCTACTATGAGGGTGATGGAGTTCTGGAACAGGCTTCCCAGAGAGGTTGTAGAGTCTCCCCTGAAGGGTTTCAAAACTCACTTGGACACTTTCCTGTGCAACCTGATCCAGGTGTAACTGTGTTAGCAAGGCATTTGGACTAAATGATCTCCAGAGGTCACTTCCACCCCTACCATTCTACGATTCTGTGATGCTGTGATTCTGTTTTACTCTAAAATTTTTTCTAGATTGATCTTGTGGACTAGACACACACTCTAAACCAATAGTATGTGGCAAGATGTGGCAAGAAAACAACAGACATACTCGGCTTAGGTCAATTTATAGTTCTCTCTGTTCCCTTTTTAATAGAAGACCAACCATATATAATCATGAAAGAAGACAAATTACTTCCTGCCTACTTTTTTTTTTTTTTTTTCCTGGAGTGGTTAGTTGAATTTACTCAGGGAATTCAACACAAGAATGCAAAGAATGGCCAAGATTTTTCCATCCCTGCACACAAAAGAGTACATTAAAGGCAAAATGCTCCATTTACTGCAGCAGCAGTTGGAAGAGTTTTGACACAGCCAGGAAATTGTGAGCTGAGTTTCTCCTGGAATATTTGCTATGACTTCTTGTGGATAACACTAAAGGGCCTTTCACAAGCATTATTTTGCCCCTTGGTGTGGACCATGTGAGTTATTATTAAAGCTTTTCACCTCTTAAATGAAGATGACAAATCAAGCTGGTGGCTATCAAACATGTAGATGATTATTCACTCCCAACCAACTTACACTATGATCTGTAGTGTCTTAAAGTCATTACTGTCCTCCTTGCTCTCTACCAGCATCTAGTAGATCTTTCTTCCTCAAACAGTCTTCTAAGAAATTACAGTGTTTTTGAATCCAGGTTCCCTTTCAGTCACTGGACCTTCATTCAATTGGCTTGAGGTCTGTTCCACCCTCCCAAAGTTCCCATTACTGATTACTCTCTCACTCTATTCATACTAATGGTAACCTGCAGCTGTATTTAATAAGCAACAGCAATGGTAGTATCAAAATAGTGGATATACTGGGTATATTTGCATGTATCATCTTCTCCACAGACTCTTAGGTTTGCCTTTGATTACTTTCTGTAAACTTCTTATAATTATGGTTCACCTTTGTATGGGCTATGTTAAGTTAGAAGATTCTTGCCTGATGAGTCTGGCCTCTCTACTTACTTAAGTGTAACTTGGAAATCCCTAATCCCTAGGCACATCAGAGCTAGAGCTGCACCTGACTCGGGCATTGAATGTAGTCTGAGGGGAATATGCTGACATAATCTGTCTCTGGATTTCACTACTAATTGATTTTCATAGAATTATTTATTATAACACCTCAGAATATAGATTTTCCTGGCTGAGTGCATGCCCTCACTAATACAAGCTGCAAACAGCAGTGAGATCCAGGTATGCACCAGCACAAAATATGTGCATATAGGAAGTATATACATCATACACACATCTGCATGCACATGCATGGACAGCTATATATATACCACATATATATCACACCAGTCTTACATATGCATGTGAATTTCTGGTCAGAACAAATCCAATTGCTTCCAGTGCAAGGGCACGCTCCAAGAAAGTGATATTCAATATGATTGGAGAGTAAAGACCAAAATGTGCTGTGATAAGTATCAGAAATGTACACAGAACTTCAAAAAAAAAGGAAGGCATTTGTGAAGGACTAGTGGCAGTTCTTGCTGTATGTATGTCATTAATACTCTAATGCATCCTAGCCAGTCAGTGAATTAGGAGTAAAGCTCAAGAAATTGTTTCTGGCATTTAAAGCATTTCATGACAGCATACAGCAGTAATTAAAGTGGTAAACTCCCTTCTCTGTTGTATTTACGAGGTGAAAAACACTGTCCAAAACAGAGATGAGTAATTCCTGTTTTTCTATGTTTATTCTCATAACAGTGAGAATGGTGCTTGTTAACACTATTGATGCTTTTATTTTCCATTTCTGGTTAGAAAACCCTGTGATGTATGCCATCATATAATTTTATTTTAGCTATAAAATTACCAGCTTAGGAAGTTCATATAAGAATCTACTTCTTGTGCTCTGTATGTAGCTTAAAACTTTTTCTATTTGCTTTCAAATCTGAAAAAGCATGGTACCTGACTAGTCACATCTTATTTTTTGTTCAGTCATTATATGTGTAAAATGCCTTCAGAATGGTTTTCCACTATATTTTGTGTAAAGATAAATGACTATCGTGTGTGAAGCAACAAAGAGTAATGTTACTTCTCTACTGATCTGAGCACCTGGTACCAGCATGTTTTGCTTTAAGTACCACCAGGGAAAGATTTTTCTTTTCTCCTTGTTCATCATTAAATGCCTTTTTACCTCAGTCATTTTGAAATTACCTGCCTACCCAATATCTTTCTTACACAATTTGGAAACGGAAAGAGGTAGAAGAAAGATAACAGTCACATGTTTGGAGATTTAGATTGGGTATCTGTCATGTTATATCTGAGCACAAGCATGAGTACTCCAGTCTAGTTCCATTGAGATCAATGAGGAGTTCAGCAGGATCTGACTTTAAAAATATTGGTCTTGTGATGGGTTAACGACCATCCTGGAAACAGGGGGAGAGGGCTTGTGAGTGCTTTGCCCACCCTGCAGGGTTTTTTGCCCCCTGGGAAACTGAGTCATTTCCACTCCCACTCCCTGCCCAGCTAGGGTATAAAAGGGAGGACGCTGCAACCATTAGCGCTCTTCTTGGCTCCTGCCTTTCCTGGAGGAGAGCTACTGGAGCTGCCTTCCTGCTTTCTCTGCCATGTGGTCAGGCCTGCTCCTTCTCCCTGCTGCCTCAACGCCTCTTCAGAGAGACTGGTTTTGTATTCTTGGTTTTTTTCCTCCCATCTATCCTTGTTCCTTGCCCTTGTGAACTTTACCTGTTGTTGTTGTTTTATATATATATATATATATATTTATATTGTTTAAAGAAAACTCTTTACCTCTCTACTTCCAAGCCAACTCCAAATTATTCCTTGGTGGATTTGCTCCTTCCCTTTCTTTTTCCTCTCTGTTGGGAGGGAGGAGGAGGGAGCAGGGGAGGGATTCTCAGCCTTGCCCCCATCTGAGCTTGTAAGTCCCAGTTAAAGCTCAAACCATTACAGGTCTCAGTGATCAGCTTTAAAAACTAAGATGTGTGAGAAAATATGCAAATTTGGAAAAGAAATTAGAAGGAAGAGATTACTTAACAGAGACAAATCTCTAATGGCATGAAACAGACACAGTATGATATAATCTGGCTTACTTTGTTCCAGACCAGTAGGACTTCACAGGGCTTCCTGAATAACTCTAAAACTGAAACAGGAACATTTTCTTGAAGCAACTCCAGTATTAGATAACAGGAGGTCTGTAAATTTGTTAAAATATCAGGAAAGACATAGCTGTTAAAAGAGCAGTTCTTAAATCAGCTCCCAGGTGGAATGTGAACAAATTAAGAGCTTCTAAGCCTTCAAAGTAACACTATTAAACTGAAAGCTGATGTTGCTCAGTTCATCTAGAAAATACTGTAAACTACTTTACTATAGGAATTTGGTAAAGGAATCTTTCATTAATAGGAAAGATTGGACAGTGCACTGCAAAGAAAATGGTGTTTACGTACTTTTGAAAGATCTTTCAAAAATTCAATATCCTTCTGCTGTGGCTTACTGTAAGCACCGTATTAAACTTGTCATTTTTAATAAAGTGAAAATGTCATAATTAAGCAATTACAGTGTGGGAAATTTTCTTGCACTTTGGACAGGCACACAATTGTATCTTTAGTTATTCCTGAGGTTTTCCACTTTAAACAAAAGCTTTAGACCTGAAACACGACCCCAAGGGATAATAATTGTCAACAGTGTCAAATTTAGTCTGAGGTCAAATTCTTTGAGATTTATAAAACATCAGCTTTTAGGACAGATAAAGGATTTGTTAACTGCAAACAAAACTCTCCATGTCACTCCTTCTTTTCAAGGTACCTTTGTTTTCCTGTTTGCAGATTTTAGGTGATTAAATTTTTCTTCAGAATGTTAAAAGAAATTATTTTCGTATTTGTAACAACTCATTCAAGAATGGCTTAAAGAGGTTTTCTCATTTTCTCCTTTGTTTGATTGATTGTTATAATTTTCTTTGCCTAAACACAAAACATTCATTCCCATTGCCCCACAGCTAGAACAACAGGTGAGGCACACCACACAGCCTTTAGTGCATTCCTTGTTTTTGTACTAAGCCTGCAGATTCAGACAGTTTGATTATCAGTTAGGCCTTTCGTATTAGTCTTCAGATTAAAGTAGAACTCAGACATTCGAGAACTACAGAACAGAAATGCCGATTTCTGATGATGTTGTTGCCCTACAAGACTTTGTCAGAGATCCTGAAAGTCAGCAGACATGATGAGGACTGCAGGGCTGCTGGTGCATTGTGGCAACCATTGTCCAGCCAACGAGCACAGCACAGATACAACAGGAAATAACCATTCGTATGCAATGCTTTAGAAACATTTTTCATCGAATCATAGAATAGAATCAACAAGGTTGGAAAAGACCTCAAATATCATCAAGTCCATCCTGTCACCCAAGACCTCATGACTACTAAACCATGGCACCAAGTGGCACGTCCAATCCCCTCTTGAACACCTCCAAGGATGGTCACTCCACTACCTCCCTGGGCAGCCCATTCCAATGGCTAACATCTCCCTCTGTGAAGAACTTCCTCCTCACCTTGAGCCTATATATATCAGACTTGGTTGAAATTAAATATTTCAATTTAAATATGCATCATATCTATATGGCATGTATAAATATTTCCAGATAGGCTTGGTAATTTGGATTTTGCAGAGGTTTTCTGTTTAAGTAAATGAAAATGAAGAGTTTTCAAGACAAAAATACGTGATTTTTTAGTGAAATGGAAACTATTATTTTTATCCAGCTGTAACAACTATTTCTGAGTTTGCAACCATGAAGGCGAAATGCTGGTTGGGAGAAATAGGAAAGAAAGTTTGGGGAAGCAAAAAAGATGAAGTAAGTATATGTCCCTGTATTGGAACAGTAATAAACTTTAAATTTAAGCTCCATGAAGGGAGATCTTAGAATCACCATCACAATTTTTCACATATTTTTTAAGAGTGTTCAGCACCACATATGAGTGTAATAAATAAATTAATTAGCAAGATACTTCAGCAATTGATTTAAAGCAGCATCTATATACAGTATAACCTTTTACTGCCAGAGTTAAATTGTTCTAATATCTGGAACATTCTATGTGATTAGGATAGTTCACACAGAAACCTTGTTCATTTATGTTGAGTAAAAAAAAAAAAAAAGTTTTTGTAATATGAATGACTAGACTTCTAAAGTTTCTGGCTTTGTAAGGTTTTGTACTGTTTAACAAAATCAGAAGAACAAAATTGGTTTGAAATTTCGATATACACCTCACAGTACAAGAGCTGCAGCTCATAAAGAAATCCCAATTGAAAGATTTATCTTCTGGAAGAAATCCACGTGGATAAAGTGGCTAGATAAGAGAGGATGGAATAGCATACAGTAGAAATAGGTTATTATGCTTTTTGCAAATGGCATTCTTTTGTTCATTGTGTAAAATATTCTAATGGAAAGGTTCAGTGTACATATTAATTGATGAGATTTAGGAGTACCAGATATGAAGCCCCCACACATTACCTCTGGCTCAGAAATCAAGTTTAATGGAGTGTAACAAAACAATCATATAATTCTTTCTTTCTGGGTCATCTGAGGAACACCTGTATAGCACTCGGTTGGGAATGTGTGCAGCAAAATACCAGGCTTGCCTCTGTGGGGTGTTGTCCCAAAAGGTAGCCCATTAGAAAGTAGTTTTGCTATGTAAGAAAAAAAAAAAAAAAGGATTGGGTTCCATTGCTATTTTTACCCTTGCAGTAAAGTTTGTTTCTTTACTATATTAGTTAAAGGACAGGCTGGCTTTTGGGCAAGGAAGCCCTTTTTAGATCCATGTAGGTAGACATTCTGTCAAGCTTGAACAGGTAATTTAATAAACCCTATTATTTCTTCCTACAAATCTTGTTCATGGAGATGAAACATTTCTGTTAAACCCTGGCATGAGCCTGATTGGGGAAAACACTTAGGCTTCCACTGAAATCTGTCACTTTCAGACTAACACCTAATATCATGATTGATTTTAAGCACATTATTATTATATTCATTAATTTCACAAGGAGACACAGGCACTTCAAATTAAGTATCTTCTTAAGTGCTGCCCCGAGGAAAGATGCTTTCCAGAAGTGGAGCAATGATAATCACAATTAGATTTAGCTGAACATGGCTATCTTACACACACACAAATTCCTTTATTGCTTTATCATTCTGATTACCAGCAGTCCTAAAATACATTACCACTTTTTATCAGTTTGACCTGGATTTCACACATATATAAAGCTTACTGTGGCAGTTTTGATAGTGCCTTCTACAATCCCTGACAGGGTTGATTTGTGAAAATTGGGATAAACAGAAATTTGGTTTGTACAGGAAGGTTAGGAAGTGTTTACATGGTCTGCAGTTGTGGTCATTTGTATCCAGCCAAAGGGGAACCTCTAATTTTCTAGTTTATGTAATCCAATTTTTAACTAGCGCACAGTGAAAGGCTTTTTGGTTTTTTCTCTCTCTTTTTTTTTTCTCCTTCCTTCCTGAGAGAAACAAACTGTAATTATAATGTATGCAAGCTACAACATTTAAATAAGCAAACAGCAGTTTATTCTTGACATTTCCTATTCTGGAAAAAAAAATCCCCAACAACAAAATACCCCAAACAAACCTGAAAACCCAAACAAACCAAGTAAGACCTAACCAAATATGTCTCTCCCCCCAGACCTGTAGGATAGTCTTGACTGTGTTACAAAGAAATTACTTCCTGTACAAAATTGCTTTCTGTTTAGTCAAGAAATTTGGGTCTAGTAGGCATGCTAATGATTTTAAAAGACAGCCAGATGCATATTTTGTTTTATACTTTCTATTTGATTCTCATTTCAGTAGTTGTAGCACATGGGTTTTTTTTATATGAGCAGTGAATGACTAACAAGCATCTGAGAAATTGAAAAGTAATAAGCAGTCCTGGTTCTGAATACTGCCATTAAAAAGAAGCAGTCCAGGCACATTTCCTTCTCTTAAACCACATTTTGCTGATGGTGTCTGATGGTGCTGATGGGTCTCATCTAAAACAAGGGAGAAGGTAAAGCTATTTGTGGTAACATCTATAAAATATTCAAATCTCTCCAGATACTCACAAAGAGATGAGCTGTCCTTCAAGGATTCTGCAAACTGGAGTCAACCACAGATAAAGAAAAATGCTGTCAGGAAGTAGAAAGGATTAATTCCATATTGCTCAACACTGTATATAATCAAAGAGCACTCACTAGAGTGAGCAACTTTGACAAGAAATGCCAGTATATCTCTAATGTTATAAATGAGACAACAATTCCCAGCCCTTTTCCTCCTAAGAAAATGTATCCTCTAATTCACATTTCAGTGGTTAAGTGGTGTTTTTCCTGGCTCCCTTCGTTTACATAGTGTGCTTCATTAAGAACTGATTTCACAGTACTGAGATCTACAGTCCCTTGAACTGTGTGTAGGAGATCTCTTCACATGCAAGGAGCCCTCACAGGCCCCTAAGGGCCTTCTTTTTTGACCTCTTAGGTCACTGTTTCATAGACAGGCTGTTATGGGATTTTTCTTGTTGCAGCAGTAGTGCACAGAATAAGTGTCATAGGTGTAAGTCAAAGTATGATTTAGAGGTTGGGATGGGAAATTCCATCAGTTATATTCTACTTCAAACCTAGTTTTGTTCAGTATGAACTTTTGTAACTGACAAACCTCAATCAACCTGACTGGAAGAGGCATGATATAGACATGCTGCTTCCCATCTCTCTGTGTCCTGTCTTTCCTAGGATTCCCCCATTCTCAGCTGACATTAATGAAGAGGATCACAGCTCTTATTTTGGGCCAGAAGTGTCTGGAAATGTGGAGAAAGACAGAAACCTTTCAGATAGACCAGGCTACACAGGAATGCGTCCATTTGGATTTTGAAGTTCTACAGAGGAGGCTCTACAACCTGTCTGGGTACTCTGTTCCAATGTTTTGTCACCCTCAAGAAGTTTTTCCTCATGTTTAGGTGAAAATTCCTGTGTCTTACTTTGTGCCCACTGCCCCTTCTCCTACCACTGTATACCGCTGCAAACAGACTGGCCCCATCTTCTTGACATCTACCCTTTATATATGCATTGATAAAATCCTCTCTCAATCTTTATTTCAGACTAAAAAGCTTCAAGTCTCCCAGCCTTTCATCACTGGAGTGATGCTCCAGTCCCTTAATCATCTTTGAAGTTATCCATTGGATGCACACCAACAGTTCCTTGTCCCCCTTGAACTGAGGGCAGAACAATATTCAATACTCCAGGTGTGGCCTCACCAGGACGGAGTACTGGGGGAAGAGAACTTCCCTCAATCTGGTGGTCCATTCTTATTGTAACCAGGATACTATTTGTTTTGGCCACAAGAGCACACTGCTGGCCCATGGCTAACTTTTGTCCACCAGGGCTCCTAGGTCCTCCTCTGCAGAGCTGCTTTCCAGCAGGTCAACCCCTAACCTGCACAAGCGCATGAATTTGTTCCTGCCCACCTGTGTTTGTTGAACTTCATGAAGTTCCCCTCTGCTCAATTCTTCAGCCTGTCCAGGTCACACTGGCTGATAGCACAGACTTCTAGTGTGTTAACCACTCCTTCCAGTTTTGTATCCTTAGCAAACTTTCTGAGAGTTCACTCTATTCCTTCATCCAGATCATTGACAAATGCGTCGAATAAGACTGGATCCAGTACTGATCCCTAGGGAGCACTACTAGATATGCATCTCCAACTGGGCTACACCACTGATCACAACCCTCTGAGCCAGTTCTCAATCCACTTCATCATTCAGTCATCTAACTCATACTTCCTGAGATTACATATGAGTATATTATGGGAGACAGTGTCAAAGCTTTCCTGAAGTCAACATAGACAACATCTACTACTCTCCTCTAATCTACCTAAGATGTCACAAGTCCTGGCTTTGCTGGGACAGAATCACAGGCCATCCATAGGCTGCAAGCCTTCAGCAGTTCCAAGTCAGCCACAACAGTTGACTGGAGTTGCCTCATAGGTGTGTCCTGCACCATAAGTATCACAGGCAGTATTGAGGAGGAAGTTTGCTGAGGAGGCAGAGTAGTTTTCTGTTAGGGTCTTCTGTTTGGGCTGCTTCTTTCCCTATGCTTCCTACTCTTGAGGACTGCTTTTCTGAACATTGTGAATTCTGCACTTTTGCTGAGCTAAGTTTAACTTTATGTGTCTTGTATTGACATTAGTATGAACTTGGCTATTTAATTGAATTTGTTTTCATTTCAACCTGTGGGTCTTCTCTCCTTGTCCTGATTCCACTTTTCCACTGAAGCGGGGTCATCAGGGTATACATTAACTAATAATAGTTTAGGCCCATCAGTGAGCTAAATAAAGACTTCACGTCATAGTAGAAGGTTATGGTATTGGTCAAGTGTAATTTCTCCTTTATTAATCATTGTTGACTACTCCTGATAAGCTTTGTTTTCTCCATGGCCTTTGTTTTCTCTGTGTGATTAGTTATGACCACCACAATGAGCTTCATAGCTTGTACCAAAAATCAGAGAAACAGAAGAACATGGTCAGAGCTGTCTACAAAACAAATAACCATCTGGACCAAACTGTAATTTCCAAATTGTCACAATATTCAACTTCAATACCCTTCCACATAAGTATACTATCTTCTTGCAGTCATGGTGAATACCTTTGGATGCTTATCTCTATGTGTATTAATATGCCTTCTGCAATTCACATGTGGACTCATCAAAAGTGCACCAGAAACTAGAGGCGTCTTTGTACTGCTTTCATTGATCTGTGACTAAGGCCTCCAAAGAATAATGGTGTGGTGAGTTTTATTCCTGAACAATGTCTCATTTTGGAAGGTCATTTGCAAGCAGAAATGTTTCTCCCAGTTTCACCAAAACTTCCTTTGTGATTTACAGAAATCACTCTGAGGTCCTGGAAGAAATGGTACAATTTGGGATTTAGTTCATTTTCATTCCAGCCTGTTCTAGGTGTACCTGAATTAGCAGAAGGGTTGGACTAGATCTCCAGAGGTCCCTTCCAATCCCTACCATTCTGTTATTCTACCTGTACTGACCTGTATAGAAGATTCTGTCATTATCCTTCCTTTTATAGCATTCCTATTTACAAGTTATCAAATATGCTATTGAAATTATTGTGAGTTCACTGACAGAATTCTCAGGTATTTGAGAAGCCTGACCCTGTGGGAATGGGCTGCTCAGGGAGGTGGTGGAGTTGCGGTCCCTGGACGGGATTGGACATGGCACTTGGTGCCATGGTCTAGTAGGCATGAGGTCTTGGGTGACAAGTTGGACTTGATGATCTTTGAGGTATTTTCCAACCTTCTTGATTCTATGATTCTATGATTCTTATGATTTGCTGAAAAAAAAGCAGGACTATTTGCATCCGCAGGATAATTTATCTGCTCTTCCAGATGAGAAGTTTTCTGCTGTATACTGATCAGGAAACAGTCTAGGATAAGTACATAAAAGAGGAGTAGAAACAAGCAATTATTAAATATAGAAATGGAAAATGGCATGCTTTGATCTAGAGAACTGCTGTAATTATCAGATAATTTTAAAGATTAAATAATCATAAAGAAACAAGAAATGTGCCCTAGGTCCTCAGAGATATTTAAGCATCTAAGTCAGCTGCTTGTTCTGTAGCCTTTATATTTTTGCCTAAGATATCTATTTTTCCACTGATGTGCAGGTAGAGTAGGGTAATTTGCACCCTAAAGCCCAGAGGTCTACCTTAAGCAAAAGTCTCACTGATTCTGAGGCAGCCTTCTTGCACAAGAGGAAGTGTAACTTGCTACAACAGTTTCCCACTCCTCTAAAGTGCTCAGAGCCATAGGCAATTTTGACTTAGAGCATAATTTCTAAACCACCTTCTGGTAGGGTGTCTGATAAGAACATCCTCAGGTGTGGGAGGTCGAGGATCAAGTCCATGATGCACCACAAGGCTCTAATATGACTGCCATCTTGTCCTGCATGGTTTGCTTGACAGCTGTCCAAGTTTTGGTTAACTATTCCATATGCTATGGCATTTGAAATACACATTGACAGCTATTTCTCATCAATCAGCTGCTAAAACAACTAAACTACAGCTCTCTCTTTCCCATTTCATCCAGCTTAGCTGGAACTGGTCTACTTATTGGATATCTAACTCTACTACTGTTGCAGGGGATCCTGGAAACATAGTCAGGTGTAAGAACCTGGCAGCCAGGACCCTTATGATTTAGCTATTGAAATGTGGACATGCTTTTAAGGAGCTCATCTGTGTACATCTATTACTGGATATAAACATAGTTGGGAAAAAAATTCTCTTTTCAAAACCATTGTAAGATATGAAATTACTCAACCATAAGCAAGGGAATCATTGAGAATTGCAGTTCATAGCTGCAGTCTGTGTTGCAGGAAGCCATGGCTCTAAAAGGCTGTCTAAACTATTGCTTGTTCTAATAGTGTATTGGTAGATATTAGTAGTGTATTTAATGCTATTAACACACAGAAGTTAGATCATGAGAGTCCTTGTTAGTTTGTAATTTGTGTTATTAGGGTAAAATCCAATGGGAAGTAATTTGGAACTTTTATGGTCAAAAGCTGAGTAAGAAATGAGGAAAACCTGCTGAACAACTTTATAAAAGACAGACAAAGGACTATAAGTTACAAGTAGAGGTCATTGTGACTGAAGCTGGAAGAAATCCATTTAATGCAGGAAGACCTGGTTTGTGCATCAGGATATAGAACACACATCAAGAGATCAGAAATAAATTGCATCTGTGCATATATAACACTGTACAATCGATAGATCTGTGGAAACCATCAGCCTCACCATCCTGTTTCATCTGGCATTTGCTACTGACAGAGGCAGAATGCTGAAGGGAGTTTGGTTTCCTAGGAAGTGGTCTCAGATCTAATGGCTGTCAGGAATGGTTGTTCCCTGGGAGAAAGCAGAAAAGCTCACTCAGCTGGTGATATTGAGTGTCTGCTTTCATTTAAAAATATGTCATTAGAATTCAGTATTGAAAGTCATGGATGGCCTCAGACTGAGCAATGTCAGTGAACACCACTGAGGAACCAGTTGGCCATAGGAAGCCATCACAGTATTACACTTAAGAGATATTTTTGCCTGAGAAGAGTGCTTGCTTATTTTCTTAAGGGAAAAAAAAAAGAGGATGCTTTTTAAATGAAAATGTCCCTTTTTCATTGAAGGAGCCAGCAATTAAGAAATGGCTAAAAGCAAAAGGGTTACATCAAGTACAATTCTGGCTTCTTATGCCTCTGACAAACGTCTACAACTTTGATATTGTGCTGCCTCTGCAGACTGTGATTACTGCTGACATTTGAGTGGTATTATATGTTACATATTATACGTGACTTTTTCCACTGCTCTGTTTGAATTCCTCTGATTTCCTGTCTACTATAAAACAAGCTAAATCAGCAGAATTTGTCAACATGATGTACCTGTTGCTGACCTTAGTATCCTGGAGGGGATTAAAAAAAAAAAAAAAAAGAAAAAAGAAAAAAAGAAGGGGGAAAAAAAGGGCAAAAAAGCTGCTACTTTATCTTTGAAGTGGCCAGGCTGCAAGGGGAAGTAGTTAATTCCCCATGGGTAGGCACAAACATTCCTTCACTTGTGACATGTGTAAAGGTTGCTGTTCAGAGCAGACTCTTTTCAGGACCCATTTCTTCTGGGCACTTACATTTCTAAACCCCTCAAGAGGGCTGTACTTGTGAAAAAGAGTGGAAGCTCTGGTGTTCTGGTCTAAGATTATACCAGCATTTTTGTGAACAAATGTTGGATCAATCCAGAGTTGGAAGTGAACATGAAAAGTGTCAGTAACTCTTTTTATAAGTCTTTTTGTGGTGCATCTGATTGACCCACATTACGACGTACAATAGCATGAAAGAGTGTTAGTAATCAGTACTAATGAATACATGTACCTACCTGATTCATATACTGGGCATTACCCCTCAGTAATGCTTTTGTTTTGCATTCATTAAAATTCCCATCATGATACAAAATGCTGAACATTTACTATAACAAACAAAAGCAAACAAAAAATGAGACACATTTATTGCAAATTTCAGTCAAAAAAAGATATAAATAAGGAAATCACATAGTACAGGCACATTGTCCCAACCCTACTCTACTTTAGTTCATTAATTAATGTTTTTAGAAAAGATATTTACAGTGAGACCTCAGGCGAATACTCAGAGAGCTTGTGGCACAATCCTTCTCTGTCCTCCCTTCTTCCCCTTCCCCCACCTGCCAAAAGACTGGTTACTCAGTGCCTTTTTTTTTTTTTTTTTCCTTCAGACTACAGGAAGGACTTAAAGAAATTCACTCTTCGTGATTTAGATCATATAAGATAATTCATAAATCTCCTCAAACTTCTTATAGAGCTAAAATTGATGTTTACTTGTTGGATTTTCTAGAACTGTTATTAAAGTGGCTTCAATAAATACAAGATTTTAGCCAAAAATCTGTGTATGTAAGTATGTATCTGAGTTACAAAAAGATGGGGTTTAATTTATTTTGCTACAACATTTAGCTTGAAAAACTTGCCTGGATACAAAAAACACTGAAAATTTTGTTCCATAGCAATTGAATTTTCTATCTGAGATGTATCTAATAAAGGTTATCATAATTATATGCTGCAATTGTTTTGCAAACTCAAATGTTAATTTGAACACTACTTTGCATTTTTTTTAAACAAGAAAATATGTGACAGAAAACATTCCTTATTACATCACAAAAGTTGTTAGATGATGAAGCATTAATAGCTAAAGCCTTTGTAGTTTGCAGGAGAAGTAGTATGTAGCGTTTCTTATAAAGGCCCTTTTAGTCCTGCTTCTAAACATAAGGTCTTGAGGTTATACTATGAAAGCCTTATTTGTACTGTTAATGATTTCTTGTAAATTCTTATAGATCATATGGTGTATTTGAGTGGTACAACACATCTATGGAGAAGGAAGGGAGAAAACATGGAGGCGTTTTGGGAAGCGAGGTGCAGAAAGCAAAACTGCCCCGTTTGCCAAGCCTATGATGAGTTGGTAATATGGGAAAACAGAATACACACATTCTGATTCTTAGCACTGTTCTCTAAGCACTCATAAATACCCACATAAATCAGGTTAATGCTGGAAACCTAGAAATAATTTGCTGTAAGAAGGGAAATGCATACAAGATTTTTTCCCAAGGCATCAAAGTAGTCAAAAATTCTAGTGAAATAATTGCTTACTATCAAATGTGACCTAATTCCAAATAAACACCTAGCAATATATCTTATTATGCACCTTTTGTAGAAGTACAAATAGTGAACTTTGTTCCAGCTGAAATGTAGATGCAGTACTGGAGTTAGACTAGGGCTGTCCTTCAACTTCTGACATCATACTGTACAACCCAGGTTTATTTGATGCTACCAAAGAAGGGAAAAAGGAAACCCCAAATTTAAAAACAAAAAAATCACAAATGAAAACTTTATTTCCTTAAGAAGAGCAAAAATAGAGCACAGCTGATCCCCAATAAGAACTCTAGATGAAAGCTTGTCTTTTTTAAATTACTTTTTATAAATAGGCTTTGCTGAGGGGAAACTACCACGTTCTGTGTGGCAATGGAGAAGCCCAGATTTAGGCATGTTGCATTTTGGTCCTCACCCAAATAATCTGCTTCTCATCCTTATTTACTTCACTTCATGACATGACTCAACTCATTAAACATTTCAGACACAAATTAGGTCCAAGAGGAAGTGTTTCCCTCCTGCCAACGCATCCTGAGATGGAGCTCTATTATACATCACACTCCTAAACAAGGATTTCCTCCTCCTCAATTCTGAGTAATAATTTGGATTTGAGACCTTGGTATTCCCTCTGAATGACTAGACTGAACTTGTATTTCAGAGTGAATCACTTGTGTAGTAGGTACATTGAGAAGAGGGCATATTGTACTGTGACTGATTCTCATTTTGTAGCTGAAGTACATGTTTTCTGTTCATTTACTTCATCAGCATCAATTCAGCCTTCCAGCAAGCCACACCCTTGTCAAAAACCATTGCAGGAAGAAGAGGCTGAGCAAGCATGGTCACTCATTTCCCTCGTGGCAAATCGCCTCACATTAACTTCCAGAGAATGCTCTCATAAAGAAAACTAGAGATCTTGTAATAATTTCACTCCTTAGGGATACAATCACTGCACCTGCTGTGTGACGGCAATCACACCAAGCTCCTGTAGTCTCTAGCCTTCTCAAAGCAATGTTTTCACAGACCTTTTCTCACACTTTTCCACTTGCCTGGTGGTTCCATATGGAAGATCAGTAGCTCTTGAGATCAATAAGCTGTAAAACAGTAGCCCAAGAGATTCCATTTCAAAAAGAAATTGGCCAAATGGAACTAGCTCAGAACTGGCTAACATTCTTTCTGAACACAATTTTCACTGTAGAAGCTGAACTGATTTATTTAGACCATACCTTTGAGGGGTGCCTTATAAATTCCAACTTTTCTATATTACAAGAGCCATAGAGTCAGGATTTGGGCCAAAAACTATGTCCATAAAATTCCCTTTAAATACTGTATCCAGTAACAAAACAGGATCTGGAAAAAAATCAGTCACCATTGTCAAAGACCTGGCGTCTTTTACCATATGAACAATCTGATCATGCATATGTCACATGTGTAACAACTTACCAAAAATATAATCATGGCCATTATATTTATAAGATGACCCAAAGCAACTGGAAGCCAGTGTATAAGCAAGCCTCTAGGTGGCTTTTAAAGCTTCAAATGCCTGCAGGCTGTCACAGAGAAAACAAAAATAATTAAAAATAAATAAAAAAGCTCATATTTAAATGTCTACATATATTGAAGACTAGAACAATTTAGGAATTCTGACACTGAGCACCATAATGCCAACAACTTTCATGGACAGAACTGAAAAGACTGAACTAAGAGCCTAAAATCTGTAAACAGCAAACTTAGATTGCTAGTTGCGGGACCTAGACTATATTGCCCAGGGAGGTGGTAGAAGCTCCATCCCTGGAGACTTTTAAGGCCAGGCTGGATGTAGCTCTGAGCAACGTGATCTAGTGTGAGGTGTCCCTGCCCATGGCAGGGGCTTGGAACTAGATCATAGAATCATAGAACCAATAAGGTTGGAAGAGACCTCCAAGATCATCAAGTCCAACCTGTCACCCAAGACCTCATGACTACTAAACCATGGCACCAAGTGCCACGTCCAATCCCTTTTTGAACACTTCCAGGAATGGTGACTCCATCACCTCCCTGGGCAACCCACTCCAAAGGCTAACAGCTCTTTCTGTGAAGAACTTTCTCCTCACCTCGAGCCTAAACTTCCCCTGGCGCAGTTTGAGACTGTGTCCTTTGTTGTGGTGCTGGCCGCCTGGGAGAGGAGACCAACCCCCTCCTGGCTTCAGGTAGTTGTAGAGAGCAATAAGGTCTCCCCTGAACCTCCTCTTCTCCAGGCTAAGCAATCTTAGCTCCCATAGCCTCTCTTCAGAGGGCTTGTGCTTGAGGCCACTCCCCAGCCTCATTGCCCTTCTCTGGACACATTCAAGTGTCTCAATGTCCTTCTTAAATTGAGGGCCCCAGAAATGGACACAGTCCTCAAGGTGTGGCCTAACCAGTGCTGAGTCCAGGGGCACAATGACTTCCCTGCTCCTGCTGGCCACACTATTTCTGATGCAGGCCAGGATGCCATTGGCATTCTTGGACACCTGGGCACACTGCTGGCTCATGTTTAGCCTGCTGTCAACCAGTATCCCCAGGTCCCTTTCTGTCTGGCTGCTCTCCAGCCACTCCAACCCGAGCCTGTAGCTCTGCATGGGGTTGTTGTGACCAAAGTGCAGCACCTGGCACTTGGACTTGTTGAATGCCATCATGTTGGACTCTGCCCATCTGTCCAGCCTCAGCCTGTCAAGATCCCGCTGCAGATTTCTCCTACCCTCTAACAGATCAACATCTGCTCCCAACTTGGTGTTGTCTGCAAATTTACTGATGATGGACTCAATTCCCTCATCCAGATCATTAATAAAGATATTGAATAGGATGGGGCCCAGCACTGATCCCTGGGGACACCACTAGTGACTGGCCTTGATGATCCTTGAGGTCCCTTCCAAGCCTAGCAATTCTATGATTCTATGATTCCATATTGATCTATAAAGGCACCTGTACATGAGATCCCGTAAGACAGAATGGACACTGAGCAATGAAACTTCAGGTCCTGCTGGTCCTGCCCTGCAAGGCCCTGAGGCCATCTTTGTTCCAGCTCTGCAGAGTGACTGCAGGGAAACGTTTTCACAGCTTGGTTTCTCTCCTGCACAGAGATTATAATATTACCTTTATCTGCCCTGCTTGTTTGCTTAGAGAAATGTCTAATGCTTGTGAACCAAGCTAGAGTGCTGAACATTCGATAACTCAGGTCCTGTCAAGAAAATCAGTTCTTTCCAGCAAAATCATGACAACAGACTAGCTGATATTTCTTCATTCAGAGTCCCGTTCTTCAGGGCAGGTGAGGATCATTCTTTTTTTCACCAGAACCTACTACCAGGAACTGGAAACTGCATGCAGCACATTGAGGTTGTTCCTGACACCTTGTGAGTTGTGTCTTGCGTTGTTTTTCACAGAAGACTTCTCAAGATGAATGGAATTTTAGTTCTCAAAGCATTGACATATCTATATTAAGAATATGAAGTAACAGGTGTTAGTAGCGCTTGTTTGTTCTTTATGCTGAAGCCAGTTGAAGTTGGAGGCTGCTATACACCACCAAAATGTCAGCAAAGCTACACAGAAAACTTCCCTTGACTGCAGTGCCTCTTATTCATGGGAATCTTTCCAGGGTAAGCAGGGAAACATTTTTCTACTTTATCTTAGTTTGCTCAAGGAACTGAAATCATCCAGGATTGAGTCACATGCCATTTGCAGAGCCCCTGACTACAGCAGAGTAAATTCTAAGAAATCCTTTATTCAGAGTGTCCTCTGGTTCAGCAAGGCTCTGGAATTTGGGTGACCACAGGAAGCAGTTGAGAGGTTTTCCAGCCTGACCGTATCAGCCGTCTCACCACAAGAACTTCCTATTTTGGCTGAATCCCTTCAATCAGTTTGAGGCTGCTCCCTGTGATCAATAGGAGGGAGTTTAAGGATGGCTTGTTTGCCTTATATTTGTGAAGTGGTTCTTGTTCCCTGGCTTCTCTTCCTCACAGCAGAGCTGCTCTTGTTTGCTTTAAGGGTTTAAATCATTGCTAATTTTTACAAAGAGAAATAGAGAGTAACAGGCATATAAAACATTTTTGTACTAAATCTATTGAAAAGTTAACAGCCAACATGAAACAGAATAGAGAAAGACTTATGAGATAAACAAGATACCAAGTGTAAGATAGTAGATGACTTTATAGGTAAACTGCATCTTAGCCATAACATAACATACAATATACAAAATATATATACAAATATCTATAAATTCAATTGAAATAGACAAGTAAATGCAACTGCAAGATTTACAATACAAACTGTTAACATCAATGGAAGCTGTTAATATAAATATGATGTTAAAATATGGGGAAATAAAAAAAATACACTGTAAAGTACTATTTGCTTTCATTCAGCCCTTGAAGTTTCATTATAATAGAAAGAAAACAAGAGTCACAGTACAAAGCCATTAGTGTCTCATAAAAATAAGCTAGTGAAAGCTACCTCAGTAACTAAAAGAGATTTGCATACATGCTTTTCTGAAGGTGCAGATAAGTGAATGATTTCAGTTACTGGAAAACAATATTTACATTAGATAGCTGGACATTGGAATAGGGCAAAAGGAGTGTATCTTATCTGTATCAGATCACTGCATCCTATCTCAAAATTAGCTATGAATTTGTTGTTTTTCTTTTACAGAGAAGCTCTTCTTTTTCAAGCATGGGTACGATAGAACAAATGTTTAATTGTTTTGTGCAGCCCGTGATCTTTTAATCTCAAACTCGGCACAGACATATAACACTGCTTAGAGGGAGAAAACAAAGATTTGTTTGATTGAATAAATGTTTGATTCCTAACAGAACGTGTAGAATACCTGGAATACAATGACTATCCTGTTCAAAACTTAGGAACATTAATATTGATGTTCATTTGTAAGATTTTGGAGGAAGGAACTTTTTATCATCAGCTGCTCTTTAGAAAACCAAGCAATAAAAAGCTTAATTACAAACTTCTTGCAAAATACTTCTGTGGTGGATTTTTTGTTGTTGTGGTTTGGTTTTTACATTAGAGTGGGCCATTAAACCATGACAGCTAATATCCTTCCTCCAGCTCAGAGAAAGAATATTAACATGGAGGCCCAGTGTTCATTTAGTTCTTTTAATAAGCCTACCCACATGTACAGTATTGGAAATGAAAATATATCCCTTCCTTCCTTGCTGTTTTTTTTTCCAAAACCTGGAATGGAGATCACCATCCATGAAAGGATACTTGTTCAGAGGATGTTCAGCTGCTTAACAAATATGAACCAAAGCCCACCCCATGAGATCCAACTAATTTCTGATAAGGTCTAGAGCTGAAATATATAGCTGAGGAAATCCTAATACGCTACTTGATGTGAAAGCATACACTTCCCAAGTCTCTAAGAAGGATGAAGAGTAGAATCAACTGTCAAACCTAGCTTCCTGGTTTCACATTCACCAGGGGTATGGGCCTGTATGAAAGTCTTTTGAGACAATGTTATAAAACATTATATCAATTACTGTGAAATATATAATTTCATCCAAAAAGAAAGCAACAGTGATAAAGTTCCAAAGTAGTTAAACCCCCCCTTCACTACTGCAAAGATCAATTGTGACACTTCAAATGGACACAACTGAGAGATGCAGAGGTATTAGAGTTTGCAAAAGGTGTTAAGTGTCTAAATAACTGTTAAGGTGTCTAGACAACATCCTAGTTAATTCTCTCTTTTTTTTTTCCTTTTTTTTTTTTTTTAACATTTTCTGACTCTCAGTTGAGTTAGTATTCCTTTGCTCAATATTGCTTTCATAAAGAAGCTTTGAAATGTATGTGTGAATAGTTCCATGAGAATATTTCCAAAAAGGTAATCCTCCTTGTACAACAAAAAGCTACCTTAAGAGGTCTTTTCTTGGTCTAGTCCTATCATAAACCTTCCAAAACTTGTGGAACAAGATCTGTGTTTTGTTATTCTCAGGACACACCTTCCTAGACAGCTTATTTCACTCTCATGTGGCTCTTACCACCACCTTTTGCTCCAGGCTGACCTGACGGCATGGCTTTTTTGTCTCCTCTGCCTTTGTCCAACAAAGTTGAACTGATTTGCAGGATTCAGGCCAAGACATTTTGAATCTTTGGCAAGTGAAAAGAGAGAAGAGAGAAAAAACATTCATTTGAGATCACTTCAGTTTGAATCCTCACATTGACAGAAATGCTTTGCTTCATTTGCCTCAAACTGGCTGGACAATTTTTATTCTGGCATGTGATCACACCTGTGGCATTTCAGAAAGATTTGATTAGATTTGATGATGTTACCATAGGTCATAATCTGTCTTATAAAAAGAGATTGGAAGAGAATTAAAACTACAGAGTGGCTATTCCATTTCCCACATATAACTATGGAGGCAAGTGATTCTCTAAACACAGTTTTGCTTTGGAAAGTAGCTTGTCATAAAGAAAATCGCAGATGAGAAATGCAGCATTACCATCTGTGTGACTAGCATTTGCCACATTTCCACAGAGCAGTTTGTTGTGAAATACACTGACTTAGAGTCATAGCTAAAGCTGAACATGATAACGAGAGATAAACCGCAAAGTTTTCTGCAATAAGAAGAGGGAAAGAAACTGATGACTCCAGTAGCATAGCATGCATTGTTTATATGCTAACCTTTAGCATAGGGAAAGATATGGAAATTTTGAAAACAGAACATGGAAAGCGTTAGTCTTATATTAGGCTTCAACAAATCAGTTGAAGAAGACATGTTTTAATGACACTGACATAAATTTGTGGCACCATAGAAATGGATCAGTGTTTTTTTCATGGTGAAGAAAATTTCTTCTTCAAATATTTACAGTAATCTCCTGAGCAAATTTTATTAAAGTTCACAATTGCCTTGCACATCATGGCTTACTCTAGCTCCCTGAAATAAGGTCATTATATTTTAATCGTTTGACACTCCCTCCCACCTGCATATGTGCATATAATATAATGGGGGTTTTTTAACAACATGAAACACTCACTATTACATGGGAAATACTCGACTCTCTTGCAGCTTTGAATAGCTGTAAGAAAGCAAGGCTTTCACTGTAGTTTGATCACACCTTTCTTTTCTCACTTACACTTCAAAATTTCCACATGCTGGCAATTGCATTTCCTGCTAAAATCAGACATGGAGAATCTTTCTGTATCCTGGAAAGACCATAAGCCTTGTCCAGGGAGATTCTGGTATTATGGCTGCATTCCTTTATTTTTATGTCAAGGCTGAGTGGACCACAGCCAAGAAACAAAATTATACCAAAGTCACTTCATTGCTGCCAGATCATCTAAGCCAATTCTTGAAATATAATTAAATTTATTTTTCCTCCTTTCTGTGGAACTGCAGTGGACATGGAGTGCAGCTGTTTTGATCTGGTTTATGAGCTATCATTCCCAACTTGCTTAACTCTTACTGGTGCATTTTCAAAGTGAAGTAGAAGTTCTTTCCATCTCTTTAATAGGATTCGTATGCTCCAGATTTCACATTATTTTCCTTCTTTATAGAGTGTCACAATTGTTCAGGGCTCTTTTCAAAACAGTAAGGTGACTTAATTTTGCACACCATTATAGCAGTGTAAATCTGTAGTGATTCAGCAGATTTCACAGGGAGGAGGCTGTATATGAACCATTGTAACAGAAAGTACATACACACTTGAAAGCCATTCACTATTCACACTTCAAGATATTATATTACTAAATATTACTAAAGATTTGTCAAGATGCTGTTGCAGTGTGACATTATATCATTTGGTCTTCAAATTGTGCTTGAATTATACTATGTATTTTTTTTCCTGGGCATGAGCTAATAGAAAAATATAAAAAATTTCTAACTATGGTAATGATATCTGGATACCTGGATATAGCCTTTCCTCCAGAATTTCTCTTTATGATAAACCAGCTTTGAATCACCCTTGATGCTGGAAGAGGAGTCATGTAGTAAATACAAGGCAAAAATAATTTTTTACTTCTTCCATACTAGTTTTTCCTATTGATGATTTCATGTGTTTCCACACAGAAACTTTTGATTACATAGAATAGAACACATTTCTGGTAGAAATGTTAAAATTGAGATAATGAAATATTACTTTTAACTTGGACATTCAGTGACCTTTTATCGATATATTGCAAGTTTGTTATACATGTTGTCTGTTGTATGCAAATCATTCACTATGCCAGTTTAGAAACTATGAATTTTATATCTATAAATAAATGATACAATGACTGAGATGCAAGCTTCTGGTCAAATCATAGTCGAATCTTTGTTCTTACTAGCTTAAACTGTAACAGGAAATGTTCCCACATTATAAAATTAATCTATCCTGTTAATAGCTGAAGTTTGAATTATTACAAGAAAAGTTTCCCAGACAATGTCTGCATGATGTCTGGGAGTTGGTACAGAGTAGAAACCCTGCCGCTGCATAGTTTGCATACAACTTCTCCAGTTCTGGCAGGTAGAGAGTTTGGCTGGGTGGATGTGAGCTATTAGGTGCTAGTTGGACTCTCTTGTCATATATTACTCCACAAATGCTGAGTATTAGCATGGCTGACAAAGGCCCTGAGGCTGTTAATGCTCTCATTTTTCACATGATAATATTTTATATGAGAAGCAAAGTTAGAATGGTTTATTTGTGTTACATCCATATTGCAAATGTATTTACTGAGTATCTTTCACTTTTTAAACTTCTGCTTCAACAAATCTCTATATTTCAGAGCTTTTTCCTCAAAAAGTAAAGCTTATATTATTTACTTTTTTTTGCTTTGTATATCAGTTATTTCTGTTTATGCTTCTCAGTTTATGAAATGTGTTAGTTCTTTAATAAACCCAGTGGGAAAGGACTTCATGAGGACTCTGGTCAAATCTCCTGAACAAAGTAGGGGCAGCTCTGAGGTCAGAACAAGTTGATCAGGCCTTTATCTAGTTGTGCCTTGAAAACTTCCAAAGATTCAGATGCCACCATCTCTCCAGCTACATTTTCAGTAAAATTACTCCTAATTTAAATACAGTATGAGTCTACCTTTCATCCAAAAACTCAGATAGAATCACAGGAATTTGGACTATTTCTTCCCTGGTTGAGAAGAAGAGAAAATTGTTTTCATATAGCTTTTGTTGCAGTTTGGAAGCATATGTCGCTTTTGTTTTGTACTTATTTCTCTTCAAAACTATGTAGAGCTCACCTTTAGAAAAGTACCAGACATCACTAAATGTGCATCTGCTTCCTCAAGAAAGTAAGTTCAATTTCCTATCCTGTTCCTAGTAGCTGTGCTCACATTTTCTGGTTTTTTGCATGGTTTGAGACTTCCTTTCCAGTACAGAATAGAATTCTTTTTTTTTTTTTTTTTTAAGCTATAGTTTTCTGTGAAAGTGAAGCCATATTCTAAATCAATATGCAGTTGAAATAACTCCTGGTACAAGAGTTACAAAAGCAAACATGTACTTTCTGTTGGGCAGAACATAATATTATGATTTCTAGCAACAGAGGGGTTAAACACAATCTTGATTCAGTCAGTAGTTAAAGGTGTATTTGTAGATGTCATTTTAGTGATTGGAGTGATATGCTGCTTCAGTGAAGTACCTGGCTTTTCTAATAGATTTGGGAAGAGTGCAGAAGTTTACAGTTGTGTAGCAGTAGATGCAGAAAGTGTTTAGCAAAACTGGGCAGGTTAGTGAACCTCTATGGAACTCTGCTACATTTAATGAAGCTATTTTAAGTTCTGTTAGAACTTAATCCTACTCACAACAACTTGACTAGGACTGTAAAAATATCTTTGCCAGGAAAGAGTATCAACATTTTAATCTACTTTGTGCTGATAAAGAGAGGGAGAGGGGAGGAGTTCATTTTTGTGGGATAATATGGAGAAGAAACAAAAAACTCTTTGTCTCAAGAAATATTGCACCTGCATTAAATTAATTGCTGATTCCTTAGCCGAAATTTGATTTTTCTCCCTCTCCTCCCTCCTTTCATTATTTTCAGTACAGAGGAATGTGAGGTATGTAAGCCATCCTTCTTGTCACTGACAAATTTCTTTCTTCAACTGTGAAAAATAACAGACCCTCCTCACCTACGCAACCATCAACAAGTCATCTCATCAATGCACCTGTACCATGTAACATTATGTTATAGTTTCCAGGGCTTCATATTTGTATGGCACACTTGAGAAATCCATTTCCTGTTGATCTTAAACCTATGGCTAGGGTTTCTATTCTGACCAGGAAGGTCTATTAGGAATATATTGTGGTGCCCAAGCAATGCATCAGTGGTGAAATAAGTATTTGTTAACTGATATAGAAAACCCTTTTAATGAAAGGAGAAGGCACAATTTCTATGGTACTTCTCTTCCCCAAAAGAACCTATAGCACTTTCAACTCATCGCATAGGAATTAATTAGATATTTTGGTGTCCTTGGGAACCTACAAAAAGGGAAAATTGATCTGGGTTTGTGTGATAGCCCTAAAAATCATTACAAATTGTGTAGGCAAGTACATGAACTTGTGTAGAAAGTGTGTTATAAAGATTCATGAGGACTAAGTAGGTTATGCAACCTTGCCATAAGTAATCATGTACTCTAACTTTCCCTAATATCTTTCAGACCTGTTGAGCAGGTCTTCATGGTGAAATCCCTGGGCTGGCAACAGTTTGGGAAGATTTATCTTCCAGTAACACCCTTTGCTGATGGGCCAACGTGATACTGAAAGAAGCCTAGCTATGCGAATGAGGCTAGTTTGTTTCTAAACTGGATCTAGTTCAATCAATCATGAGTGGGAGAATCTGTGTATCTTGCTTCAAAGAACAGTTATCAATTTTTCCATCTCAAGCTTGCAGAGGATTCCAAACAGGATTACCCAAAAGCCTATCCTGACGCTGGTTTTATTTATTCTGTGCAATAACAACTTCAGTTATGGAACAGAGCTCGTACCAATGGCATTCACAGATGACAGCAAGGCCACAGAGGATGTGTGCATTTAAAAGTCTGTGATCAGAATTTAAAATAAGTCAGTGAAAACTGATAAAATGTTCAAAATTAGGAAGACATGATTTTGAAAAGACCGGTGCCATAGGTAGGAAGCAGAAAATAAATTCTTACTTTTGGGAAGCAAAAACCTCAAAATACTGCCTGGCAGGTATACCAGTGAAACAGCATCAAATAAAGTCCTTCATTTAAGATACAAAGCAGGCTTATTATAGAGCCCCCAAAATTATGTACTTTGCACAAAATGCTAGAAATAATAATCACAGTTCTACTGCACTATGATGTATGTAGCCAAGATTCCTGTGCTTTTCAACCTCACTCTTAAAACAAAGGTCTAGGTGGTTCAAACAGTGATCAAAAGACAATAGTATGGAGGACAGCAACATGACAGATGAGAGAAATTAAGAAAAAAGAATATATACACCAATAGTGAAAGGCTATAGAATTCTTTATTGTAAGGAGGACAGGAGAGAAACCTTCTCTCTGTGTGTTATGACAATGATCAGTTCAACAAATCTATCAAGGTAATGACAGGACAAAATCCCTTTGACTGCTAATGAGCCTTGCACATCATATTTAAGAACTGGCATGTGACATATTAGAAATAGGAACAGAGTTTACAGTATCTCTAAAATCAAATTGGAGGAAAATCTTAGATAAAGTGGTTTTGGATTAATGTAGGCATAGAGGAAGTCAGTTCCATGCTTTCTCAAACTTATTTTCTCAATCTAAATGATATTGCATGAGTCTAACACTGTATTCCTCATAAACCTGTTACAATTGCCATTACTTGTGGTAATCTCTTTTCCTTTTCTATTGGTAAGATCTTATATCTTCACTCCCTTATATTGACCAATTGACCAATTAGCTATTGGTATCCAAGTGTTTTTGGGGTTTTTTAATATTTGGAAAGAAGCCAAAACCCACTTTCTTCAGTCTCTAGCTCTTCCCAGTTTCCAGGACTTCTTTGAAAACACCCCTGAAGCTCTAGAGATCCTCTTCCAGATGTTTTAAACATTTAAGGTGTGAATTTCATAGTCTTATGACTTAAGGTGTAGTATTTGAGTCTGCTATTTAACATCGTGACAAAATGGAAAGAATTTCATAATTGCTGTTAGTGACAGGAATGTATTACCTGTCATTTCCTTCTGAAAACTTAAATATATTTTTCTTTTCTTTTTGTCATTTTTACTTCTAATTCTGCTTTTTCTGTAAGTCAAAGGAAGATTTTTAATCAAAATCATTACTGAATGTTTGATCAGGAAAAAAAAAAAGGTAGTAGCATCTGATAGCTCCTCTCATGTTTGCATCAGATTAATTTTTGATCTCAGCTCCACTCCCACTGAAACATGAAGATCTGTTTAACCCAGACACACACAGGAAGAAGGACAAGACATTCATGTCATGAGAGGGTAATTATGAATGCATTCATGCTTGTTAAACTTTACTCTGAGCCAGGTGAATCATGACACATGATCATGATCTGAATTACATTACTTTGCATTTAGACCAGACTATGACTATTAGCATCATCAACTGCTGTGGGTCAATTGATTGACAATATTTTCTTGGTCACTTATGTGAGATCTGAAACTTTGCTATCAGATGAGTTTTGCAGGTGCTGTAAGAATCATTTGTACCACAATTGACTGAAATCATGCATCAGGTTCTAATTTATGCAAAAGATAATTAAATGCATTTGTGTAAATTATCACTCTCACATCACAGAAATAGTTTTAGATACCAAGAAGAAACCTTTACAACAAAGATGGAGTTTGTACTGACAAATGTTTGGTTTTTTTGGGTTTGGGGTTGCTTTTTTCCTAAAATATTTTGTGTAAATTCTGCATATTAAATAATGTGCACTAATAAATTCTCTGGGCTTGTAAAATATTTTTTTCACAGTAAAATCTATGCTAATTACAACTATCACAAACATTTCTTGTGAGTGGAACTGCAAGAATTGCCTGAAGGTGTGAAGGGCTTCAGCAATGGTTTCTTGTTGATCAGCCATTAATGTTTTATCTTGATCCTTTTCCTTCATGAATATTGTGACTAGAATGCTTTATTATGCTGCAGGTTGGGGACAGGGTGGCTGGAGAGCAGCCAGGCAGAAAGGAACCTGGGGGGTACTGGCTGATAGTAGGATGAACATGAGCCAGCAGTGTGCCCAGGTGGCCAAGAAGGCCAATGGCATCCCATCCTGTATCAGGAACAGTGTGACCAGCAGGAGCAGGGAGGTCATTCTGCCCCTGTACTCAGCACTGGTTAGGCCATACCTTGAGTTCTGTGTCCAGTTCTGGGCCCCTCAGTTTAGGAAAGGTGTTGACTTGCTGGAACGCATCCAGAGAAGGGCAACAAAGCTGGGGAGGGATTTGGAGCACAAGCCCTATGAGGAGAGGCTGAGGGAGCTGGGGTTGCTTAGCCTGGAGAAGAGGAGGCTCAGGGGAGACCTTATTGCTTTCTACAACTACCTGAAGGGAGGTTGTAGCCAGGTGGGGGTTGGTCTCTTCTCCCAGGCAACCAGCACCAGAACAAGAGGACACAGTCTCAAGCTGCACCAGGGGAGGTTTAGGCTGGATGTTAGGAAGAAATTCTTCACTGAAAGAGTGATTGGCCATTGGAATGGGCTGCCCGGGGAGGTGGTGGAGTCCCCATCACTGGAGGTGTTTAGGAAGAGATTGAATGGGGTCCTTGGTGCCATGGTTTAATTGATTAGGTGGTGTTGGATGATGGGTTGGACACGATGGTCTCAAAGGTGTTTTCCAACCTAGTTTATTCTATTCTATTCTATGGATCACCAAAGATGTAACAAAAAGGAGAGATGTATGCACATATGCACACACATGCACACATACACGAGTGTATAACATTTTGTAATTTCTTTCAAAATTGATGGATACCTCACAGCATCAGCCTTAGCATAGAATATCTAGGCACCATCAATTATAAGGTTTTAATTCCTTAATGTGGCATTTGATTTTGTTTTATTTTGCAACTTCCAAAATTTCTCTTCCTACTGTGTATAAGTTGGTCATTTGTTCACATCAATGTCACTCTGGGCAAAGAATCTAGTAGATTGAATTTCCTAGCTGAGATCAAACCAAATCTATGCTCGTTAGCAGATCCCCATGTATTTGTTAAACCATCAGTATTGGAGTGAAAGAAAAGGACCTGCTTTTAAAAACATGGCACTCTGGGGTTTTTTTTCCAGAAATGTAGATAAAAGAATTACTCTCCACAGTGAATGAGAATATCATTGAAAGGTTGTTACTTGCCTGAAGAGTTAAGAGAACCTGAAGTCTTAACTAGTGGCAAAGATAAGTGTTCAGCATGGAGCTACACGTAATTATTCCGTTAATCCTAGGAAATTAATAAAGCTTGATGGATTATGAGATTCTGTCCCAACGGATGTAGACCAATTGACGACACTGTCGACACTTTAAAGACCTCTATTAAAGGCAGGGTCACTGAATCTGCATCATTTGTTATTGCATTATGGCTCCATGTACTTAGTTACAAAAGGCACAAATGGCATTTTCCATGTTCCTGGCTGCAGATAATGAAGATGAAAAATTATTTCCCATTACTTCCCCTCAGTCATTTATTCCTCCCTCAGTTCTTTTCTTTCATGGAATTTGAAAGAAGTCCAGGAAATTGTGTAAATGCCCTTCAGAGTAACCACTGAACTCTTAAAAATGCGGAACCTGGTCTGACCTCAGATCTGGCCCTGCTATGAGCAGAGGGTCAGACTAGTGGGCTCCTGAAGTCCATTCCCACTTGAATTTTCCAGTGTTCTTTTGAGTTTAAAAACTCTGTTGGTAATTAAAGACTCCAAGAAGAGCTGAGAGTGTTTGGCATCTTACAATACCAAATTTCAAGCAAATAGTCTTTGTTTTCTTGTCATATGTACTTTCTATCTTGGAATTTCTATAAAAATCATCTAGAATTAGAGAAAATGTACAATTCAAACACACAAACGATCTCCAAATAATTCTGAAACTGCCTCATTAAACATCACTGGAATCTGTCCATCCTTCACAGAAATCACCATCATCTCATTTCCCTTAAGTGTCATGGGCAATGAGGCTGGTGAGAGGCCTCGAGAACAAGCCCTGTGAGGAGAGGCTGAGGGAGCTGGGGTTGTTTAGCCTGGAGAAGAGGAGGCTCAGGGGAGACCTTATTGCTGTCTACAACTGCCTGAAGGGAGGTTGTAGCCAGGAGGGGGTTTGTCTCTTCTCCCAGGCAAGCAGCATCAGAACAAGAGGACACAGTCTTAAGCTGCACCAGGGGAAGTTTAGGCTTGAGGTGACGAGAAAGTTCTTCACTGAGAGAGTTGTTAGCTTTTGGAATGCGCTGCCCAGGGAGGTGGTGGATTCACCATCCCTCGAGGTGTTCAAGAAGGGATTGGATATGGCACTTGGTGCCATGGTTCAGTAGTCATGAGGTGTTGGGTGACAGGTTGGACTTGATGATCTTTGAGGTCTCCTCCAACCTTACTGATTCTATAATTCTATACAAAATATGGTATAAAAAGTCTCATAACTTTGTTCAACCTAAACCAGTGCTCTTTGGACAAAATTTCAGCTTTTTGTCTTTAGTGTCTTTTGTTAAAAGACACTATATGAAACTTTTTATAATTACAGGTAGAAGAATCAGTTTTGATTAGTGCACCTGCAATGTGGGTAAAGACTTACTTCCTTCCTTTAAATAGTGGAAATTTCAGACAGTTATGCATTGCAGAAAATTAGAGACTGTTGTTGCACATCTTACCATAAAACTTCGTGACCAAAGCACTACTGTTTTCTAGGGGGACATGCAGGCACAAAACCAAACCAAACCATCAAAAGAAACCACAAGTGAAGTTTAATAATGTTTGAAAAATAATTATGATAAACTAAATGAAAAGTCATAATGTAACCTTGATTTGAAAACATTTCAAGCATCATTAACATTATTATTTTTGATTATTGTTATTATTATTGATAGCAAAATGGTCTAAAAGTCAAAGCACTGTGACTTATGCTCTTCTAGATGAGAATAAGCTGACTTAAAGCAAATAACACAAATTTATTTATTTTTTTTTTAAGTCAGCATTTTTGAAACAAGAAATTTTACAATTTTCCTGGAAAATATTGACAATACAAATATATTCTCAGGAAATTTGCAGAGGGATCTGGGCAGGCTGGATCAATGGGTCAAGGTCATTGCATGAGATTTAATAACGCCAAGTGCTGGGTCCTGTGTTTGTGTCAGAGCAATTCCATGCAACAACTCTACAGGCTTGGGAAAGAGTGGCTGTAAAGCTGCCTGGCTGAAAAGGACCTGAGGGTGCTGCTTGACTGCTGGCTCAACATGAACCAGCAGTGTGTTCCCGTGGCCAAGATGTCCAACATCATCCTGACTTATTTCAGGAACGGTGTGGCCAGCAGAAGTAGGGAAGTGATCATGTGTCTGTACTCCACAGTGGTGAGGCTTCACCTCAAGTACAGCATTCAGTATGTGTGCTGCAGTATGATAGACACTGAGGTCCTGAAATGAGTCCAGAGAAGGCCAGCGAAGCTGGTGAGAAGTCTAGACAACATGTCTTCTGAGGAAAGGCTGAGGGAACTGGGATTGTTTAGTCTGGAGAAGAGAACTGCTTACTGCCACTGTCTGAAAGGAGGTACAGTGAGAGCGGTGTCAGTCTCTTCTCCCCAGTAACTAGCAACAGGACAAAAGGAGACAGAGTCTCAAGTAGTGCAAGGGGAGGTTCCGGTTGAATATTAGGAAAAATTTCTTTCCTGAAAGCATGGTGACACATTGAAACAAGCTGCCCAGGGAAGTGGTAGAGTCACCATCTATGGAGATTTTCAAAAATACGTAGATGTGAAACTTCAGGACATGGTTTAGTGGCCATGATAGTGCGGAACTGATGACTGGACTTGATCTTAGAGGTCTTCTCCAACCCTAATGATTCTATGAAATATTTCCTTCCTGTTGAATCAGCTTTTATTAGTGGAAACATGTTCAGTGAGATGCTCAAACTCCAGAGTTGAGCATTCTTGCCTGGGAATAAAATAAGTCATAGCTTTGAGTGCTCACTCTCCTTCAAAAGGATGCATGACCAAAATTTTGCAAGGGGAGTTCAATCTTCTGCTAGAGGAAATTAGTCTTTTTACTGCCACAGAAGAGCAGAAGAATTATCTAGTTCTCCTTCAGCTGCTAGATTTGGGATCCATATTTATCAAAGCAATTCCATGCAACCACAACTTGAGTTACTCATGTTAAAATCGTAATACATGGGCTTGATGCTTCTTGTTTATGAGGAATTCACAGAATCACCAAGGTTGGAAGAGACCTCAAAGATCATCAAGTCCAACCTGCCACCACAGACCTCATGACTAGACCATGGCACCAACTGCCACATCCAATCCCCTCTTGAACACCTCCAGGGGTGGTGACTCCCTGGGCAGCACATTCCAATGGCTAACGACTCTCTCTGTGAAGAACTTTCTCCTCACCTCGAGCTTAAACTTCCCCTGGTGCAGCTTGAGACTGTGTCCTCTTGCTCTGGTGCTGGTTGTGTGGGAGAACAGACCAACCCCCTCCTGACTACAACCACCCTTCAGGTAGTTGTAGACAGCAATAAGAATTAATACAGATGGTCTCATTGTGTTTTAGAGGAAGGCTTAGTGGCTCTTAAAAAGTGCCACATTCTTTCTTGTAACACTTCCAGATCTGTGGTGAGTTGTTTGACCTTGCTAATTAATCTCTAAAAAGCCAGGGAACAGAAAAAAACCAGTTTTGTTTACTAAAAGCTCCCATCAAGATATACAAAGGACATATAAAGGATATTTAATATGTATTTGTAAGAGTATCATTTAACTATCTGCCTCTGGCTCACTCAAATTCAGCTCTAATAGAACCTGCTGTTGATGTCCTTCAGCTTCTGCACTGTATTTCAGTGGAAGATCAAGTAGGAGAAACAGGTTATTATTTGTACCAGTTTCAGACACTTGTTTTTAAAGTAAAAGATTAAATTACAATTAAGTATGCAGACAAAACATGTACTTCACTTCATAAAGCAAATGCAATAACCTAAAAATTGGAATTATTTTGCTGTGTTGTACTTAAATTTGAAATCCTTTAGGAGCAGAATAATACTTTTTCTACAATCACCACTCTCAGTGTAATCTCTATATACTACCAGTAATACAAAATATGAATAATATCCTCACAGCTACATGATAACAGGTTTTTGGTTAGGTTGGTTTTTGGGTTTTGTTGTTGTTTTACCTTTTTGTTTTGTTTTGTTTTCTGTAAAGAAGCCGTAGGATTTATCCTTGAAACAAAATTTTCATGATATAGATTCTGAAACTAGCCAGCAAGGAATGACATAGGGAATGTACACACTCTTCCCACTCCACATATTCAAAAATAAAATATAACTTTTAAATAATAAAATGCAGCATTTGAATCTATTGTCTGTGGTTTTTTCCAAAGTATGACCTAATCTGGTATCCTGTCATTGCTTTGGCAGAACATGAAACAGCAAATATGTTAAATTTGAGTGGTTTCCTGCAATGTTATTCTATCAAACTGGCAATTTCCGAAAGGATTTGGAAAGGAGTTTGCAATTCCTTAGACACCAGGGAGGTCCAGCAATGGCTGCCAAGATGATCTGCAGCTCAAGCTGGTCCTAATATCTGAGCACATAAAAACATTCTTTTTACTTCAATTTATTTTTAGGCCTAATCTTAAGCAGATTTGAGAAACCTTCTGAGTATCTACTGCTAGCAGTTCAGGATGTAAAGGACTTGATACTAGTATTTTTATAGTTTGTGGGACACAGAAACAGGACACCTTATTTTCTCAGAAGGTTTTTAAACAATAAAATTTTAATTGCAGAAATAAACCTACTCCAATTAAAATGAGAAAGCAAGCAATAGCCAAACATTAGATGTCACAAATAAGGACAGGATGCACCCCAGGATTCTTGTGTGTAATCATGTACTTAATCTGTAGCTCATGTACTTCACATACCTTGCATTATCACCAATAACTCATGATGTTTCCAAGATGGTAGCAATTTGGAAGAAATCTGTGATTCAGTTGTGGTTTGGAACCAACTCAAACTGCAACTTCTGAGTAAGATCAAACTGGAAACCAAATACTTCACCTAGTGTTATTGAACTCTGGCCCTTGGAGCAGGGACAAATGGGGAACCTTAAGTCAATGGGCTTAGTCCTATTTCTAACATGATGGATGAAGCAGAAAAGCTGTAAAACCCAAATGGTTTAGTGTACTTTGTCACTGACATTTCAGATCACCATAACCTCCTATCAGTTCACTAAACCTTCTGAGAGTCTGAGAGCACCAATTCATTAATGTAAATCTTCTGAGGACTTTCTATTGTCTGTGAATAACACTAACCTCAGAAAATGTATCCACATAAGAAAACATTTCTCGTATCTTACCTGAAACAGAGCTGCTTCTACTTAAATGTTTCAATAGCTTGTCATTGAATGTAACTCATTTTCAAGTGACAGTGAAAAGATACTTCTTTTCTGGCAGAAACATCCAGCATCTACCTGGACCCATCAATGCCAACTAATTTATATTTTTTTTTTGTCTGATAATTGTACAGTAGAACTTATTTTTTTGTGTGAGTGTTGAACTCTTTGGAAGCACTAGCATCTGCAGTTTTTAGTTCCTTATAACCTTGATATATAAAAATGCTTTCAAATAAGAATATAAATTCTTTTCATTCTTAGGCTTTCCAATATTATGCATGGAGATTGATATATTTTTTAAATGTTGGCTCATCTGTGTTATTAAATGTGTTTGAGACACACTAAAAATGAAGGGAGGGATCAGTCTATTTTTCTTCCACACCAGATAAGAGGCCCTTGTTTCCCTTTCAAAAACTGAAATAGCAGCTGTTTTGGCAGCTGCGTGGCCGTGTAAACAAGATACCATTTTCAAGTTTCCACATATTTATCATATTACAGGTGCTGGGAGACTGAATCAATAAAACAAAAAACTCTAAGTAGAGGTTGAGTGGATAAGAATACAAACAAGGAGAAGTGTTGTAACCTTAGTTCAAAAAAAGTCTAGGACAATGAGGAATTAAAATGCTAAAATTAAAGCATAATTTTCTTCTTGAACAGAAGATTGATATTTACACAGAATATAATAAAGGTGCAGCTAAATAAATTAACAGACAGATTCAGGTGGAAATAATTAATATTTTTGTTACTGTTGTCTTTTTTAAAAAAGGCAACAGTAAAAATATCTCTTAGAAAAATGACTCACATAAAATGAACTCAGTTTCAAAATACTTCTAACAGATTTGAAATGCAAAACAGAGTAATAGCTACCTGCATTTCCTTTCTTACAAGCTGAGTCATTAATTCCCTTTCTTCTCAGAGTCACAGAAAACTGGTTTAAAGAGAAATTAAAATATTCAGGTGGAATTGTAAGGGTAGAATATAGGTTAGTTTTACCAGATATGAAGATACCTTTGGAATGCATTTTTTGAGTATTTCGTACTTATTTTTGACTGAGTATGGTGCAGATTTTGAAGGCAGAGACATTGATAAATTCTGGTAAAGTCAAATATAATTATCTATTTGAAATAGATTAATGTAATTCAGTGAAGTGGTTAAGCACTTGTTTTAATCTAAGCAAGTGCATAGCTTTACTGACTCCAGCAGAACTTTCCTCATCTCTTCACAATAGTATTCAGGTATGTCTCGATTACTTTTATTTGATTTGTTGAGTGGGTAACTGTTCCTTGTCTTCTGTAATCCAAGAAAGTAACCCAAAAACCTTAGTCCCAGCATGCCCTATTTTATATGTATTCAATGTGGATATATTAGACTGTAAGCTTACCTAACTTTAGGTATACCTATACAGATAAAGGTGTGCTTATTTAAATCAATGATGTGCTTGGAAAATCTGGTCCTTATGGCCCATGTGAAACAGAATAAACTCTTCAGACCAGGAGAAACCCAATACTTCTGGTTCTGCAAGGATGGAAAATAATATATATTTTTTTGAAGTTTTAATTAATGACATGTAGATTGAAATGTGTAGCCGCACACTAGACCCAGTTTTTCACAGAGTGTTCTACCCTTGAGGAAGAAAGTTAGAAATATTTTCTAGTCACATAAAGAAGAAGATGGGGCTGTAGTCTGAAGGGGCTCAAATTTGTGTTTAATTTCCAAGTCCTGTCTTATGGGATCCAAGAATATGGAGCAGAAAGGAATGTCATGTGGGAATGGTAAAAGCACATGACTTAGTTATAGTGCATCTGTCTCAGATGCTTAGATATGGGTCATAATGCTCTGTGTGTGCATCTGTATGTGTATTGCACTTGCAAACAATCACATACCAATGCATGCACATACATATTTTTTTATATCTGTCTATGAGCTTTTAAATTATTTTAGCTCTGTGTGTGGCAAGAAAACTCTAGAAAACTCCAACAAGCCTATCTTGCCTAAAGCATTGAAATTCTAAGGCCAGGCCTGACTGGTAAGTTAGTTACCATCAAATGATGGTTTCTTGTGCAAGGACTGGACCACAGTATGTTTATTGTTCGTTGGCAGCTTTCCCTCCCTTAAGGCAATAATAAAATACCTTCTTTAGCATTCAGACAAATAAGATTAATGAAGGGATTCCTGCAAAGGGGATGTGAACAAGGAAAAAATAAAAAATAAATAAATACAGGGGTATTTCACTCATGCTGGGAGAAATAAATATTGAATTGTTCTTTTAAATGTAGAACTGAGCAATTGGAACAGGTGTCAGAGGCAAACTAGGTCCGCATCCCACAGGCAGTGCTGAAAGGCTGCATGTGCCAATGCTGAGGTAAGCCACTGGTGACAGGATTCCTACATGGGTGGTCAGGCAGATACCTATCAGCACAGAGCTGAAACATAGCCAGAAAATCAATTCTGACTGCATCTAAACCAAGCTGCAGGTGTGCACCACAGTATGCCCTGAATCAGAAATCTGGCGGAAGCATGTGATGGCTCCCATCCAGACAGCACACCCAGGTAACCATCCTGTAGAAAATAATTGAGAGGGAGAAGGTTTGCCCTGAATTGGTGGCAGGGCTGCTATCCAGACCCATCAGCTATGAAGTGTTCCCAGCTCTCCTCCTAGTTTAGATTGCAGCCTCTAAGTTTCCAAGTACCCACTGTACTTCCTGTCTATCTGCCAATTTGTAGTATAATAATAATAATCATACCAATTTTCAGGGTGGAGTAATAGGTCTGCAGCTGCTAAGGAAAACAAATAAATGCTTTTGCCTTTTTAGAAAAGTCACGTCTTAAGACAGCAATTCAGTAAACCATTTAGGCACTAAATATGGCATTTAGGACCCCAAATTTTGGCAGAAGCATCCTAATCTACTTTACACTTGATAAGGCACCTAAAAAGCCAGGCAAAAGCCTGCTGATATGCTCTGATGTTGTAAATGTGTAAATGCTACCTAGCATCTAACCCGGTGATGTGAATGTCTGAAAACTCTGTTTTTCTATGGCCAAAAATACCAATTTCCTCTACACTATTTACTAAACTCCTAGGAGAAGAGGATCTTGGCTTATTCACTGTATCTTGAAAATTGATGAGTCCTGCATCTCCCTGATCACCAGAGAGTGCAAGGGTGGGACACAGCATCGCTAACCTACCCAACACGTGAAATGCACCTTTCAGACTAGAACAAGTGAAAATCCCTCTTTTGATAGCAATCAGTACACACTTTTTTAGGTGTTCTTACCTGGCTAGCTAAATTTTCTAATGAAACCACAATACCAAGTAGTCTCACAAAGAAAACAAAAGAACACAGAAAACATTTTGAATTCCTTTAGCTTTTTCCTGCAAAAATTTGTCTGTGTAAATAAAGATTCTTTCCTTCCTTAATGTTCTCTGCTAAGACTGGTAAACCAACACAGCAAACCTACTGGTTTGAACCTGGATAAATAGTAAGTGGCTTAAAATTCTGGAAGATAGATTTATACCTACTCTGCAGAAGCTTCAGATTTGTGACTAAATGGCTGCCACATCAGCAGCTAAAAATAAGAACTGTAATTTTCATAGATTTAAGTGTGCTCTGATTTAAGCCTGTGACTGGTATCTGGTCTCATCTTCTGTGTGGTTCTCTCTCCATCTGTCAATCAAGCCACGAGTTTTCTGAGGACAGAGAGAAGCAGCTGTAGATTCAATAGGAGCTCTGAGTAGCTCATCAGCACAGCTGTTCCCCTACATTTGTTTCCAAAGCAAAAAGCCTTTTGTGTTTATATTAGGTAAGGAAATGTACTATTTGTGCCTATGAGACTTTTCATTAAAACTTCTGAAAAGCAAAGAAGGCACAAAAAATATATATTTAGGAGATGGAATTGTGTAGAAGAAGAGCTCTGGATAAGGAGCTAACACATTTAAATTACGTTTGCTTTAGCAACAATGTTTGACGGAAACTTAATTTATTTAGGAGTAAAATGTATGTTAATATTAGTGAAGATTTTAGTACTGTAGTACTTGTAAAGTGAATTATGGCCTGTCAGTCAAATTGCCTTGTATTGTTTCCTTTTCCCCTTCCCCCCTTTTTCCCCTTTCCCTTTTTTCCCCTTCCCCCTTCCCCCCCTTTTCCCTTTCCCCCCTTCCCCTCTTTCCCCTTTCCCTTCCCTTCCCTTTCCCCCCTTCCCCTCTTTCCCCTTTCCCTTCCCTTCCCTTCCCTTCCCTTCCCTTCCCTTCCCTTCCCTTCCCTTCCCTTCCCTTCCCTTCCCTTCCCTTCCCTTCCCTTCCCTTCCCTTCCCTTCCCTTCCCTTCCCTTCCCTTCCCTTCCCTTCCCTTCCCTTCCCTTCCCTCTTTTCTTCTTCCTCCCCTCATTCGTTCTCTTTTCCACACTTCTCTTCTTTGTCAAGAGAAATAGTATAAAAGTAACTGCATTTAGAGAGATGATATTCATAAAATATGAATGTGTACTGGCTTCCATGGGTGGACTCTTCTCTGGGTCAAGAACTGGATGGATGGCTAGGCTCAAAGAGTTGTGTGGAATGAAGTTAAATTCAGCTGATGGCCAGTAGTGGTGTTCCCCATGGTTCACTATTGGGGCCACATTTAGGGGAAGAAATTGAGTACACCCTCAGTAAGTCTGCAGATGACGCTAAATTGGCTGGAACTGTTGATTTGCCCAAGAGTGCTCTGCAAAAAGATCTGGACAGGCTGGATCGATGGGCCAAGGTCAATTACATGAAGTTTAGCAAAACCAAGTGCCAGATGCTGCACTTGGGTCACATCAGCCCCATGCAACACTACAGGGACAGAGTGGCTGGAAAGTTGCCTGGTGGAAAAGGACCTGGGGCTGTTGGCTGACAGTTGTCATGAGCCACCAGTGTGTTCAGGTGGCCAAAAATCATGGCCTGTTTCAGGAACATTATGGTGTGGTGGTTTTATGCTATGCCTTTAAAATGTAGTTACAGATTTTGAGCTGAAAAGTAGAAAAATATAAATAAATCACTATTGGGTGCAAAAAGGAAAACAAAAGATTATTCTGAACAAATTTATTGGATAAATATCTAGAATAAGATGGGTTGTACCTAAACAATTCTCTCCTCTTTTCTGGTCTCTGCTGTTTTGCTTTGCTTGGGAGAGATTAACCAGCTTGTCAGCTGGACTTGGCTGCTTTGTTTCGTTAAGTCTAACCCACTGCCTTCTCTCTGCTCCTTTTGTCTTTTGGGACAGGGTTGTAGGGGAGGCAGTGGAACAGCTTCCCTGGTCTCTCGTGTTGTTTGCTAAGTGTAAATACTGTATATTTTGTACATATTCATTGCATTCCATCATAGAGCGTAGTTTTCTCTTGTAAATACAGCTCCATTTGCTTCTAACTGAGTTGGTCTGGCAAAGTTAATGCTGGGGGGGGAAACTTCAACCCACCACATGTGGCCAGCAGGAGTATTGATGAAGCTTGGCACTGGTGAGGTCATACCTTGAGTACTGTGTTCAGTTTTGGGCCCCTCACTATTAGAAGGACACTGAGGTGCTGGAGCATGACCAGAGAAAGGCAACAAAGATGGTGAAGGGTCTGGAGAACAGGGGATGAAGGGTATTACAGGGAGCACCTAAGGGAACAGGGATTGTTTTGTCTGGAGAAGAGAAGGCTGAGGAGAGACCTCACTGTTCTCCACAGCTGCATGAAAGGAGGTTGTAGTGAGGTGCGGGTCACATACAGAGAATACTTCCCATTGAAAGAGACCTCAAAAACCATCCAGTCCAACTCTTGACCCAGCACTGAAGAATCAACACTAAACTGTGTCCCCAAGCACCAGTTCCACACTCTGCTTAAACACCTCCAGGGATGGTGACTCTACTACTGCTCTTGGCAGACCATTCCAGTGTTTGGTAACCCTCTCTGTCCCCTAGCAAGCCTGAATCTATTTCCTCTTGTCCTGTTGCTTACCACCAAGGAGAAGAGGCTGGCCCCCTCCTTGCTCCAACCTCCCTTCAGCTAGTTGTAGAAAGCAATGAGGTCTCCCCTCAGCCTCCTCTTCTCCAGACTGAACAACCCCAGCTCCTTATAAGTCATGAGTTCCAGGCCCTTCATGAGCCTTGTTGCCCATCTCTGGACATGCTCCAGCACCTCAGTGTCCTTCTTGTAGTGAGGGGCGCAGAACTGAAAACAATACTCAAGGCATGGCCTCACCAGTGCTGAGTATAGGGGGATGATCACCTCCCTGTTCCTGCTGGCCACAGTATTTCTAATACAAGCCAGGATGCCCTTGGCTTTCTTGGCCAGCTGGATACACTGCTGACTCCAAATTTTGAGGCATCCTGATTCTGAAGTTCAGGGATCACAGTATCACAGTATAACTAAGGTTGGAAGAGACCCCAAGGATCATCGAGTCCAACCTGTCTCCACAGACCTCATGACTAGACCATGGCATCAAGTGCCACATCCACAGTATCACTAGTCCTTCATCTTCATGACAAGAACTCTGTTTTAAGAAGAGGGATGTTAAAACTTATTTCTGTTATAGAAAGATTCCCTCTGACACTGCAAGAAAGATCATTCTCTGATTTCTAGCTCTGCCAAAAATGATGATTTTATATTGTTTTTACTCACGCAGATTCTGCATTGCTTGTCTAGTGAGCCTATCTAAAGTGACTTGTGATTTTTGTTATTGTCTAGCCAGATTTTGAAGCAGGAAGGCTTGTGAACAAAAGCTGTGCATCAAGGAAGACAGTGATTTCTTATTAAAATGCATGAAAATTCACTGTTTTCATAAAAAGATAAAAAACATACAGAGATCTGCAGTTTTCTTTTTATCTTTGTACATGTAGACATAGTGGTTCGTAGAAGGATTGACCCAAACCCATTGAAATCAATGAAAGCTTCTACTGACTTCCAAAGGCCTTGGACCAACCCCAGAGTACACATTCATGGCTTCAAAGTAGCATACCCATTAAAAAAAAAAAAAAAGCAGTTCTTGGTGTCTAATGCTACAGTCCTTTGTGTTTTCATTATAACAATTACAACAGAAGATCTTTGTGCCAGATGCAGGGTCACTCACAAGAAACATCTGCTAGCAGCACGCAAAACCTGGCTGGATCAGGGCCATTAGGAAAAATAAACAAAAATACATCCTTTGTTTTCCTTACAAGAATTATTGTAGTTCTCCCAAGAACATGATCTTTCCCCACAAGAGGAAGACTTTGTGAGCTGTATATACTAAAACATGAGGACACAAGACTAGCACCAGCAAGAGCTTTCCTGGAAAATTCTAGACTCGTTTTCATTTGGCCTGAATCAAAGCAGAGAACCAGCTTCTCTCTTCTCTGACCTAACAAAGTTCTCTTTTCCCTACTGGCTAAGGGTAAGAAACTAGCTTGAATAAATGTTGTGCACAAGATAAAGACATACACAATTCCGTTTTCCTCTTTTCTTTTTTTTTTTTTTTATTTTCTTTTTTTTGTTTTCCTTCTTTATTTTTTTTTTTTTTCCCCCCTCCTCCTTGGTAAGCCATTTGGAATGGGTTCCATTACGAGCTGTTTAGATTCCTAAAAGTTTAATGAGAAGCTAAGTCAGGTTTTTAGGTAAAAGCTGTGCATCAAGACAATTTTCAAAGGCTAGTAGCCAAAGTTCATGCAAGGTAGTAATGTACCCCAGCAGCGGATGGAATCAGTCCCAGAGGATTTGCTCTTGGCAGAGTGCATTTGTACTGGTTTGTGCTAGCAGGAGAGATGTGGCCTGAGACACAGACTGAAGGTCTTCTCTCTGGGAAGGGTCATGTGCTGAGCTGAATGCTTGGGACCATGCCCAGCCATTCTTAGTAGCTGAGCTCACATCTGTAGAAGATCTCTGAAAGGAACTCCCAAAAGTATCTGGGCTGACTGAGGGAGAAAGGCTAGTTTCCCTGCAAAGGAGCATTGCTGTTGTGCTACTAAAATACCTTTAAAGTGATGAGGAAAGCAGCAAAGTTAAAAAATAATGGCAATCACAGAGGTCGTGATTTCAGCAACAAGCCCAGTATCTAAAACAAAATGCGATGGAGTCAGTGGCGATGATGGAACACAGCCAAGAACTCCAGCAGGGTAAAGATTAGTCCTATATGAGGAACAGGATGGAAGGAATGGTCTCCAGAATTTTTGTATAAAATGTTGAGGAGACAGAAGAGTTGGGTGAAAGTGAACATTTCTCAAGATATATAGAGATTTTACATCGATATAGTGTTGCTTTGTGTTCTTTTCAGTGGGAAATGTGGATTTCTATAAAAATAATTAGTTTCATCAAAGATGAAATGTCTAATTATACAAATAAGGAAATATTAAAAGCTCAGGAGAATCAATAAGTTCATGTCTGCTTCTTCTTTTTCACCCTAATTTTACCCAACTTCTGACATTTCTCTCAGAGGTTTCTCCACACTCACCTTCCTGTTTTTAATAAGGGTTGGGTTTGCTGGTACACCAAGAAAGGAAAACCACCCTCATATGCACCGGTTGCCTGTTGCTGATATGTCGTGGTGTTGGTCCCATACACACAGGTAAGAGACAGAAGTACAATTGCTGCTGAGAACTGCAGGAAAGGGGAAATTTAGGGGATTACTAGACACTTTTTATTCATATGTGCATCTGCCTGTGGAGCACATATGTGCATGCACCGCCCACATGGGAGGCTGCAGATGTCAGGCTAGTATTTTTCATGACCTGTCTCAATATTATTCTGTGCAATGACCTCCAGAGTGATACTGTGAATCCCCTTAGTGAATTTTGCTTTTGCTGGCTGACACTGGCTCAGTACAATTTTCCTGCATGGAAGGTCCTGGTCATATAAGGGAAGGAAATGCAGACGGTCACAAACCTCATCCTCCTGGAATGAAACAAAAACATGCTTCTCTGGGAACACCTGTTACTGGTTTAAATGTCTGTTTACACTCACCCTTGAAACAAGCTGAATCTGAAAGAAGGGTGGAGCTTGAAAAGCAATAGACAGCTGAGAAAGATCTGTCGTGCACAGGGTGAGGATTTTTAATTTGCAAAAATACAGAACTCAGACAATACTGTCTAGCAGTATATCCTGATGGGGCAATAGGAAGTCAGGCCATAGAATATAACTTTTGTCTAATGTTAAGCCAAATGCCCAACAGGTGTAAATTCCTATAAATCACTGAAGCTTTCCTTCATGTTGTAGGGCACATAGACAACCCTCTGTTTGGGCTTTAGAGGTTAGAGCTTTAGGGGTTAGAGAGTTTTTGCATGACCTGCCTCCTCTTTTTGACATCTTGCCATTGCAGTTTCAGACAAAACTGACTGGCCTGAATTGCATTCTTTAACCTCTTTTGGTCACTCATTACCTCCTGCATGCTTAACGCTTGTGCCATTTGCTGCCTTCTGTTGCTCTCATCTCTCCCATTCATAATCAAGCACACAAGATACATCTCCTAAAAGAGAAGCTGATCTTATGTCAATTGGTAAATGTGATTGCTTGACAGCTGCATGACAGAAAATGTCACTTGCTTCCTGGACTCACCCTGACAATTCTATATAATCATCTTGGAAGTAGAAGCAGCTCTGCTCTCTGTAGCCAGCACATGTTCCCTGGATGAGTACAAGCTGTCAGAAGTTAGTCATTCTGATTTGGAAACAGAATTATTGCTTACACTTTCAAAATGGTAACTTTACTGTTTTAAATACACAAACTTGCAGAGATGTCTGAGGCCCCCTGCCACTAGAATGTGCTGTTTTGGAAGGATCACCTACAATCAGTGATGGAAATACTTTGGTTCTCAAACTCAGCTCAGTTCTGCTCACTTCTTTCTTTATCTTGTACTGAGCTTTTACTGTTCTGCCTCGAACTTAGTTTAAGAATTGGGAAAGAAAAATCTGCAGGCTTTTCTCCACTGTATGAAAGTAACTTGGAATCTCTGGACAGCATGGTTTATCTCTCTCTAATACATAGCAACTCATTGAGCAGAAATTGCCATTTTTTAATACTTATGGAGAGTGCATTTTTTCCCTTAAAATCATCTAGAGTTCAGGTAATGAAGGTAGTCTTTTGTGCACACTGAATGAAATGGATAGAAATTAATCCTTACAGAAGTTTGGACCAGTCTTTGAAAAGTACAGGAGCACAATATGTCTGCTATCTAACACATCTAAAAGTATGTTGGAGCAGCTGAGCCCCATGCAGCCACTCACACAACAGCCACAGTGGGATGGGAAGGAGAACTGGAAGAAAAAGGCAAAGTCTTGTGAGCTGGGATGAGGAGAGTTTAACAGGACAGCACAAAGAGATAATAACAATCAGGGAGAACAATAGCACCAATGGATTACAGTGATTGATACAAAACACAGGCTGACTGTGATGGCCCTGCATGGCCTGGCCCGGCCTGGCCCAGCCTGGCTCATCCACTTGATCTTAACCTAACTCACCAAGTGATAACCACCTGCTCAAAGCACCTATTCTTGCCTTGTCCAGCCCTTCCTTTATGTAGCAGACACATCAGTATGTTATTGAATACCCATTGGGTATTTCAGCTGGTTCTCTGGTCTGTGATCCCTCCCAGCTTATTGTGGGGAAAAAGAAAAACAAACAAAACCCAACCAACTTAACCCTACCCTATCCAAACCCAGGACACTGGTAATACAGAGATCAAAATTTAAAAGAGAGTATTTTACCATGATAACATCTAGGACAAAATGAATCTCAGAGCTTTACTTTTCCTTGTAGGTCTTGCAAAACATCTAAATGGCATTGCACAGTTCAAAAAGGTTTAGAAATTACTGATGCCCCAGATTATAAGGGTGGGGACAGAAAGCAGAGGGGAGGAAAAAGAGTAAAATTCATGCTGTTGACAGCCTAAATCAGATTTGCATTGATCTTTCCTTTGACTTGCCACCCACATAGTATAGGAAAACTGGAACATTACAGGACACTGCTGCTCTTCAGGTATTAGGACTGCAAAATCTAATTGCTCTAGCAACAAGTTCCGGAGGAAATACTTGTCCACATTGTGTAAGATATCATGCATGGTTGTAGCTGCAATCAGCTGACTGCAAAGTGTCTTTATTTTTGGCATCTCACACCTGATGAACATGAATGAATCCGTGAATCTGTATGAATCTGTGGTCTACAGAGCACACATCCAGCTGGCTAACACGATACATTGGGTTAGGGTTTCAACAGAAGGTAAAACTTTAGTTTTCCTTACTGCATACCAATACTTATCCTGGCACCAGAGAAGTTGTTTCTGCTCAGCTTTCACTTATTGCTGTGATTTCAGGGCATTCGTACCTACAGACACATTGCTATGGTACACAGAGCACAGGTCAAGAATGAGGTCAAAATGCCATAATTACAGCTTTTCATTAGTCTTGCCTAACTTCTTACCAGAGGAAATATTAAAGAAATTAAGAGAGAGGCTCACCCCAAATTTAATTTCATTCAGTGCAGTTGTAGATAACATCTAAAATTTATTTCCCAAGCTGTGGTCTTGAAGTTTGACAAGAGGCATGTTGACATTGATACAATAATGTAATGGTGGAAAGCAGAGATTTTTTCAAGTCAATCTGCAAGTGAATTAGTGCTTTCTTGACAATCAGTCAGCGAATCAGAAGTTTTGAAGGTTTTTCAAACAGAAGTATTTCAAAACCAGACAGAAAAAAAAAAGAAAATAAAAAGTAGTTTAGTGAATGTTGGAGGTAGTTTTCTAAATGCTGCAGAAGATTTTGTTTCAACATAAGCAAGATAATACCTTTAAATAAAAGCCATACTATTCACATAATGATCCAGAAAACTAGGTGAGACCACTGGAAATGTGTAGTGGTAGTTCAGGAAATGAAGGTGTTCACTAATTACTGAAATGAAATGTGAAAAGCTGAAACACCAAGTCCTTCAGGTAAGAGCTTGTTCCACAGAAATTGTGGTAACAAATATTAATGTAATATATATTATTTTTCATTTTGATATTCTGTTAAAAGGGTCAGTGAAGCTGCCACTGCAGCACTTTGACTGTTCAGTTCCAGATGCAATCCAAAGTTCATTACACAGGCTTTCAGACTGTGAAATCATTATAGGTTTTACTTAAGCAATGAAGGCAGACATATTGTAGAACAGAATTATATGGTAGACCATGCCATGTTGTTACCCAAAATGTTTACATGTCTTTTCCTCCCAGACCTGTCTTTTCTGAAATCCTCAAGTTCAAGACATGGATGACTTTGAAGATCTGATTAAACTGATGAAAAACTGGAAGAGACATATATGCAAAAATTTGTATCTTATCATCATAATTATATAGGAACATTGCTATGGCACATGGTGAACAGTGACTAATATTAGTCAATGAATTATTTAACTTTCTCTTTTAAACTCTAGTGTATTAGGACACTTCAGATCTAGTATCTTGCATGATGAGCTCTGATAGATAAAACCTTATATATATATATATATATATACACACACACACACACACATACAAACACAGGGCTGCCTTTTTAATTGTTTGTTTTTTTTTTTTTCCCATCAATCAGCACATAAAGAACAAAGAAACAACTCCTCAAGACTCAAACTCAAATAGGATATGGAAGCTAATTTTCAGACAGATGTAACAAGCAAGTGACCTACGAATTTACTGTTGGGAAATCAACTATTTGTTGCACTTCCTTAACTTAACATAAAAAAAAATACACCTTTCACTGCAAGGCTGCTCTGTCATGTTTTGATGATACATAGCAATAGTCTCAGATACTGTTAGCACGAAACATACACCTGTTCCCTTTGGCCTGACTCAATTTAATAAAGGTAAGAGAAAATCTTCCACTAATTTCAAATCTTTATCAGTGTACATAGGAATTTTAGCATTTTAAATGCCTGCATTGAATTATTGTGCATTAACCGTTGCTGCTGTTGTTACCCCATATTAATGCCAAGAAAGAAATGATGCAACATTTTCAATGGTCAGTCATTAAGCACTATAAATGTCATTTAGGGTGACCAGCTAGGAAAAACACTCCCACATCACTGGTTAAGTAGCATATTTTGGCAATCCTGATGAGATAAATATTTTATTTAAAGTATAACAGGTTTACTAGCAGCAAAAAGGTTGAAAGAGGCTTTACATTAATTGAGGTATTAAATATTGCAGAGGTGATGACTCATTACACCCTTTCTGGCACAAAATATGTACCAGGAAAACATATGCTCATGTTTTGAAAGTCTTGCAAAAGCCTTACTGGAATGTCAGGCCTCTTTTGATGAGATCATTTTCTGCATGCTTAATACATAGAAGTACTAAGTGCAAGTGAAAGGAGCAGATGCCACTCCTGTAGAGGATTTATCCAGGGTCCAGCTGGCAAAAAGGACCATTTAGTGTAGTCTGGCTAAACTTCTGTTTTAATCACAAGATGAGGAGTTAAGAAACAGCTCTATAAAATATCATGAAAGAAAAATCATGTGGAGTTCTGGGCAGAAAAGCACAGATAAACATATTGATCTACAGAAAGTTTGTTACCCTTTAATTCTGTACAACAGCAATGTCTAAAAATGATGTTAAAGGTCAAGAACCGCATTTGGGTTTATGGCAGCTATGGGACCCCTTTTGGTTTGAGACTATGAAAAAGAATGGAGTCACAACAGGAAACAGTGTTATTAGACAGCTCTTTCTTAAAACATCCGTTAAAGCATATGAAAAACTTAAAGAAAAACTAATATTGACAGAGAAAAGAGGGGGTTTAACTACCTGTGTTAACCTATTAGTGTAGATGTTGATGAACAAATACAGTAAAATCTTCACCTACCAAAATAGTCTCTAGTTTCTCCATATGGTTTCCTATATACTGAAGATTCATTATAATAACAGCTGTGATCCACATAATCTAACAATTCTTAATTGGCATATGTAAGCATAGACAGATTTTTTATTATATGAGTTCAGAAGCTGGTTCCATGGTAGCTCATTGTCTCTTGCTTTGGTGATCTTGAATGTCCATTGCACATTATAACAGCTCTGTGATTAAGAGACAGGAGTTATGTACTGAGCATTGCTCATAACATGACAGGGATAAAAATGGAAAGATGTGTTTCAGATCAACACTGATGAGTTTATTAAAGTATGAACAACTGACTGCTAATAAGAACACAGCCATGGTTTCCTTGTGAATATGAGCTAGTTAAATGAGTAACTCTTCTGTAAGTTTGTACTTGGCAAGGCTTGTTCATTAGTCTGCAAGCAAGTTCTTTTCTACATTCAATGTACAAGGTTTAATGAGTTAATAAAATGGGGGAAAATAAAAATACCACAGAGCAAATCAAGTAGTGAAAGACAAATTATTCTCTTGTATCTTTTAAGATCAAATCTTTTACTTGGTTGCTTGCACTCCATTCCAGTTGACATCAACAAAATTTAAAGCAAAACTTTGCACGGGAAGTTAAATTAAGGTGTGGTGCATGGATGTTTCAGATCTGCTGATAAAATGCTACAAACTACATATTAAAAATACTAGTTTTAAAATGATAAGATAGAACTTGCAAGTATGTATTATTGTTAATAATGAAATATTACAGTTAGCAGTTTTAGCAGAATCTGCTTTAGTTCATGACAGACATTTCATGTCTTAGGTCTTTGAGACACTGATGTATTTTGCCTTATACCAAAACCAGTGTGAAATCCTAATCCCACTAAAGTCACTAAGACATTTTGCACTAAGTGGAAAGTTTACTCAAGAATTACTGAGCTCACAGAAGGACATATGCCATAGTTTATTTGTCTCGTTATGAAAACCTGATTCAGATTAGTATGTAGTCAGATTCTTCACAAAATTATTGCGAAAGAGGGATTTAGTTTCCAGTCACATAGTAGTAATGAGAAGCCTTTTTCATATAGTACAGATTCTGGTCTGTAGAAGGAAACTGAAGATGAGAATGTAGATGTGGAGATGAGAATTTAGATACATATTCTGGGACAGATATATTCCTCACGATTAAAGAAAGCTCCAAGACAAGACCATCAGAAGGACAAGACAGTTCCCAAATAGAAAAGATTAAGGTGGACAGGCTGGCTCTAAAATGCTACCAGCAACAAGAGAAGCCTAAGCCTTCTAAAGCTCTGAAAAATAAAGTTCATTAAAAGGCCCCTGAGATTAAAAAGTGTCACTAATAATACTAAGCCCAGTAAAATGAAAACAGGCAAGTCAGGACTTTGGACAAGAACAAAGAGAAACAAATAAAAATCCTGCAAGGCATTTCTTTTTTTGGTGTTAGCTGTTTATCTAGATGTTTATCACTACTGTGATGATATCTAAAGATACATTAAGTGTTTAAAAATAGATATATTTTATATTCTCTTCTTTTTTTCACTCCATAAGTGAAACATCTTAGGAATTCACCACACATAATTTTTTTTTCAGCTGCAGAATAAAGATATAGTCAGATTAATATGGCAGTACTGATAAGTGTCTCACAAAGATTGTCATTCTCTGAAAAAGGAGTGAGATTTTTCTGCCTTTTACTTTCAGACAATTTGAAAATGGCATATATTAAGCTGGAAAAAGATGTACTTTGTCCAGAATACAGTATTGAGATTTTGGAAACAACAGCAGTTCCTGTTCACAACTCACCTTATTTTGGTTTGACTTTTGAAGGCAGATAATCCTTACATCATTACACCTTGTGCTGGCTCTCCCACTTCCTAGTTGCATCATTGCTCTTCGTAATTAAGTTTTTGTAGTTACTCTTTACTGTGTGAGTGAGCAACATGCTCAGACTTTCCCATGAGCTGTACCACTTTTTGCTCATTGCTTATCCACCAACAAAAGCATCTCATCTTTTAAGAGATCATAGAAGTTTACTGAGCTGGTATGGTAGCAGTGAAGGAAAGTGTTTTGCTGTTATCTGTCATGCTACTAAATAGGTTTCCTCAAGATTTAGTAGATGAATCGTGGGGATGCTCTAGCAGTGACTCAGAAATCATCCCACTTCATTAGACAATTTATTGGCATTTGATGTTTAATCTATGCATGACTTTTTTACAATGAAAAAGCTTGACCAAATAAGCAAGAAAAATACCCGCCCTAAATCACCTGACAGAAATCTTACATTCTTGACTTTAAATATTTTTTTTTCAAATTATTCTATTTTGTAACTCCCCAAACAGTATCTGTACTAACAACATTTATACTCAGAAGTGATAAAATGTCGTTGGCTGAAACAGTTGATGAGAGAACAAAATGTACGTGGAACGCACTAAACAAGGAGCTTTCACATGCAAAACAAGCCTTTTTGTTTGCCTGTTTTGTACTAAGACAGGTGATAACAAAAGTTACTTTTGTAGAACACTAAAGTATATACCTTGACATTTTAGATTTCTCTAATTAAAATGGGTAAAGCTCTCTATGTTGAAAAAAAAATCTGATATTTATTGTTTGCTGGGAATATTGCTCAACTGTGAATATACACTCTTAGGGCCACTTCCAGAAAAGATGTTTAGGTGTATGAAGTATTATTAAAGCAGGATACAGACATTTTAATCTAACATGCCAGTCTGACATTTTATCTGGATGAGGAGATTGAGTGCATGCACCCTCAGTATATTTGCAGATGACACCAAATTGGCTGGAGGCATTGCAGAGGGATCTGGATTGATGAGTTGAGGTCAGTTGTATAAGATTTAACAAGGAAAAAGTGCTGGGTCCTGTGCTGGATCCTGCGCTGGGGTCATGTAATACTGCAGGCTTGGGGTGGAGTGGCTGGAGAAATGCATGTCAGAAGAGACCCTGGGGTTTCTGGTTGAAAACCATCTGAATATGAGCCAGCAGTGTGCTCAGGTGGCCAAGAAAGCCAACAGCATTCTGGCCTGTATCAGGATAGCGTGGTCATCAGGACAAGGGAAGTGATTGTGCCCCTGTACCGGTGAGGTCAAACCTTGAATACTGTGTTCTATTTTCCCAGATTTCATAGGTGGTTTCCTCTAAATTATGCAATGACAGAGACTCCAGAGCTACCTCTGGCCCACATCCAACATATCCAGAAAGAAAAATGAGGAATTGCATAGAGATGCTAATTTGTGCCTCAGTGCAGTATAGCTGTGTTATCATTGTTCTGAACTCCGACTAATAAGACCTGTTTTTGCAAAAACATGGGTTTAGGCTCAGTTATGTGTTGACAAACCTATATAATTTTCACTTTGGTTGAGAGACAGCTAAGTCTGTCTTGGAGGTCTACAAACTGTGGTATAGTCTATGCTGCAAACAACCATGAAGACTGCTAGCACAGCTGAGCAGAAGAATGCATATGCCTTGGTTTAGATGCACAGTATTTTCTAAGAATTATGGAGTATGCTGCAATTATTTAAGTTTTGCCCCCTGGTGCCATCAAGCAGTGACATGGTAGAAACAGAAAGTAATAGCTACTGTTGCTTCTTTAGTATAGCACAAACTAATTACACCTTGAAAAAAAACATAAAAGCCTATTCTTAATATGTGTTTGTAAAATAAGAAATGGTGACTCTTAGAAGCCATGGGTCTATAAACGTTATAGGTTTTCCTTTCAAGATTGTCCACAGTTTTCAAAATAAATGGATAGCCTCTTCCAGCTTACTTATTTTACCAGTTTTTATCTCACGGATCTCTGGGAGATGCGGGTTGCTGTAACAGCATCATTGATAGACTTAATTATACAGGGAGCAGAGTCCCTCATGCTATCCTGAGGTCTGTTGGAACAGGTTGGACTTCATGATCCTTGGGGTCTCTTCCAACCTTAGTTACTGTGATACTGTGATACTGTGATACTGTCCACTAAGAAAATATTTAGTAGGTCATCAAACTGAAGAAAATCATATATTTCTTTCTGTTAAATTCAGAACCATTAGAAGTAAATGTGCAGATAACAAAGGGAAATATTGTATTCAGTCATTACTCTGAAACCTTGCCTTTTTCGTCCATCAAGAAGGACTCCACAGAGATCTAGAAAGATCATATGGTTCACCCTTCACAGGTTGTGAAATGAGAGATTTTACTTGATTTATCAGTAAAGGCTGAAGAAAATCTGTGTACAGCTGTTCGAGGACTGTGTAAGTTGATGTAATTTTGAGCATTAAAGTGCTCTGTACTCTAACCAGAGATAATTTCCTGACTACTACTTAGCTTATAAAAACCATAATATGTTCCAAACCCAACAATTTGAAGGCATACAAATTCCTGGAAGTTATTATCCCGCTTTCCATAAAAAGTACAAAACAACAGCAGAAGTGAAGTTAATGGTTTAAATAAACTAAGAAGGAAATGTCCCCTTCCCACATATCAAACTGCAGTGAAAGTTCATAGATCAGACTAACATCCTTGTAGCACATGAAGGATAAAATTGTCATACAGGTCTCTTCCTTTCAGAAAAAAAAACCACATATATCCATATGATCAGGCAGATTGTTGCAGGGTGGGAGACCTGAGATCTTCAAAAGGAGCACTTGGAGACTAGTCTGGGCTCTTTGGAGAGTATTGGGTTAGGAGAAAGGCAACAAAAAAAGGCAATAAATGCATGCTTTAGTAAGTGAATCTCAATCCCAGTTTCAGTGATGAGCAGAATACCAATTCCAAATGATTCTCTAGTTTACAACAAGAAAAATAAGAATGTCGGTCAGCCTGCAAAATTGACAAAGTGTTTATTCTCTATGTTCAGGTCAGGGTTTATGAAGCCAGAGACTTGCTGATTTGCTGCCTAAATGTAAATAAGTTTATTTTATTGTTATTTCCTTGTATACAAAATGTTCATAATGATCTTGCAGAAACATTTTTTTCACCTGATTCTGTTAATAAAGAGGGAGTTTCTATAGTCATTAATAGTAAACTGTGTTTTTGAACTATAGAATTCATTTAAAAACAAACAAACAAAAAACACAACAACAAAGTAGTAGTAGCTTTGCTTAGAACTCTTAGAAAGGCCTTTATGGTAGAAGATATTACATAGAGATTGATTCAGGAAATAGAAAGCATAATGAATACTTAGAATGTATTTGAGTAACATTAAAAATCTACTTTAAATGTCTGTGATGGGTAGCAATACAATGATAAGTGTGAAAACATATTAATTTGTAATAATAATTTTTTTAAAAGAATCCTGAAAATAAAAGAAACAAAACAAAGTTAGCATCCTGCATTACTTGGATAGCCAAGGCTATTCATAGGAAATGTTTGAGACAAATATTGCCCTGATACAGTATGTGTTACTGTGACTCCATCTGTATAATCTTAAATGGTTTCTTTGACATCCATGACTAAGTTTGGCCACAATAAGGTAACAGCACTGAAGTGTTTGTTGCATATTCTGAAAATGTGGCATTTATGGCAGCATCAAAACACATAGAGCAGCAGCATGCATGTAACCCAACAAAACGTGGGTATTTTCCCCCGCTAATTATGCTATAGGGGTGTGAGAGAAAAGTGAGATAACGTCTTCATCAAATTATTAGTCAAGAGTCATGCATTTCATGGAATTAAGATAACCTGTACCTACAGGTTTTTTGAGATACATAGTTTATGAGGAGCTGTATGCAAATAAACGATTAATTTCAGTGAAATACACAGTTATTATACAGAGTCAGCATTGAAAATTTTTGGCACACTTAGGAACTGTAATGTGGTCAAAGACTGGATCTAAATGAAGTAGATAAGTTACAATCTGATTTATATTTTCATTGATCTCAATGGGAATTGAGCATATTCAATGTTTCCAGGATCAATTTCCAACTGTAGACACCACTTAGCATGATAAATACCACATTTTCTGTGAGGCTTTTAACTGAATTTAAATTTCTGCACAAACCATAGCACTTCAGTTCCCAAAGTCTAAGCCATTCCTCATTCTGCTCTTGTGTTAGGCAAGCCTTTTTACGCATTTTCACTTTAGACTTTCCTACAGTCAGTACAGCTATTAATGTTTCCTTATGTGTTTAAGTGCTTTCCTAATTGAGGGTCATACTAAGATTGGTTGTTTTCCAAATCACTTCAGCAAATACAGATTGGGTGTAGCTCAAAGGGAGAGAGACCGGTTTGATTTCACACGGTGTTGATGCGCATAGTCTTAGTCTTCTGATAACTGAAAAGCCTAAAACAGTATACATTGCAGTTTCCATCACAGTAAAAATGAAACCCACCTTTTATTTAAAAGAGATGGGACTACTGTATTATCTATTTGTTCTATTCTATTCTATTCTATTCTATTCTAATTAAACAGAAGCACAAAGGTATCTACCCCTTCCTCTTCCTGAGCAAAAGGATGGATGACCTAAGGAGTGAGATCACTTACGTCACCTTATTTTGTGATGACAACCTGGACATACTTTTCATATGTTTACATTTTGGATAGGCAGCTAATAAGCAGGGAGGTCATTCTGCCCCTGTACACTGCACTGGTTAGGCCGCACCTCGAGTACTGTGTCCAGTTCTGGGCCCCTCAGTTTAGGAAGGATGTTGACTTGCTGGAACGAGTCCAGAGAAGAGCAACAAAGTTGGTGAGGGGTTTGGAACATAAGCCCTATGAGGAGAGGCTGAGGGAGCTGGGGTTGCTTAGCCTGGAGAAGAGGAGACTTAGGGGTGACCTTATTACTCTCTACAACTACCTGAAGGGAGGTTGTAGACAGACGGATGTTGGTCTCTTCTCCCAGGCGGCCAGTACCAGGACAAGAGGACGCAGTCTCAGGCTGCGCCAGGGGAGGTTCAGGCTGGATGTTAGGAAAAAGTTCTATACAGAGAGAGTGATTGCCCATTGGAATGGGCTGCCTGGGGAGGTGGTGGAGTCGCCATCATTGGAGGTTTTCAGGAGGAGACTTGATGGGGTGCTTGGTGCCATGGGTTAGTTGTTTGGGTGGTGTTGGATTGGTTGATGGGTTGGACGCGATGATCTTGAAGGTCTCTTCCAACCTGGTCTATTCTATGTATTCTATTCTATACCATGTGTCACAGAAAAGTCAGTAAGATTTACACAGGGTAGCGCCTAGCTAATATTAAGGAAACATCACTTTTATTAATTAATGTTATGAGTAGCTGAAATGAGAAAATGGCTTTGCAGTTCATAGTTGCAATAGCATTTGTTTAGTATTTATTACTTTTTAATAATGAGTAGCTTTCCCAAATCAGGAATTAGGTGAATTGAAAGACACTGGAAAGAGCTACTGATCTAGATTTCTCGAGATTAGTTTTCAGAGTTACCAAGGGAAGTGCAGCATAATTCCTGCTATCTTTTAATACACCAATCTCATATAGGAAAGGGACTTGATCCTGTGTATTCTGGTTACAATTCATTACTATTTACTTTACTGATCTTCTTTTAATACTAGTGAATATGATTTCTTGTACATATTATCAATCTCATTCAAAAACACTGAATACAATGAAGTGAAGCAAGCCTTGCAATAAAGTCATACATGGAACTTTTGATTCTCCTTGAATTAGTACAACATTTTTTCTTTCTGTAATTCAAATTAACTTCATGTGAAACAGGCTGAAAAAAAAATGAATCGACTCAGGTCTGCTTGGAATTCAATTTAACCATTGGGATTTTTTTCTGCAAACTGAAGTGAAACTTTCAATGAGCAGCAATGGAAGTGAATCAGATGTGTATATATTTCTTAAGTTTTACTGCAAATATTTTCCACTCTCCTTGTGAGGGCCAACATCATCCCAGGTTTAAATTCACAAAGGCTAGTGAAGTTCTACCAAAGAATAAATTGCCTTGTTAATTTTTAACAGTGTTAAAGAAAACTCTGATTACATTTTGAAACTGTTGCTCATTTCTTTTAAAAAGAAAACCAAAGAAATAATATTTATTCAAAAAGGGTACTGAAGCATCACTTAGTTAGCAAACTGTGTAGTGGTATGACATTGGGCATGTTTACGAGTGTAGTTTTAAAGTCTTTGGTAAATATATATGTATTACTGAAGGGGTTTTGGCACTGTCACATCTGGATTGCCACAAGCATTTGTTTTATTACTGACAAATAGAAAGCATGTGTTGGGCATTATTTATTGTTTTCTGTGGAGCATGTGTCAAGATCTGAAAGTGTGTATTTCACTAGTCACGTACTAAGTTTAGTTGTTATAATTAAGTTGCTAATATCTGGCACGGTAACCAGTCAGCAGGATTTGATTTGACAGTTTAGGAGAGTGACTTGACACCTCTGGAAGCTGAGGGGAGACACTCAGCAGCACCCAGTTATAAATACCATCACTTTCTTAGTGATCCAGACCACATTTTTCAAAGTAGTCATTAATTCTGATCTTCCAGTTTCTGAGTGAAAAAGTAGAAATTATCCATCAGTAAAGTCACTTGGCTACAGCTGTAAAAATTATCATGCATCTGGAGCCCCCCAAATTAAGGGACGTTTCCCATATACTTCTTTGTGTATTGCTGATATTAGGGAGACATATTTTTTTCAAGAATACAATCAAGATTTCAAAACTTAATTTGCCCCCTAAAATTATAGTTTCCACATTTTCCCCTCTGATATTGACATTTCTGGAATAGCTGGTCAAATCTGAACATCTTTGTTCTGTGAGAAAATCTCACAAGCCCAAATTGCTTCAACTTTGCATTGAAATGAAAACAAATAATTTGCAGATTTGAAAGAAATATTTCAAAAGGAATTATGTTTTGCTTCATTTTTGTCTCTGTATTGTCACTCTTATGTATGCATGTATGTGCATGAAAAACCGGGAACAAAAGTTGTATTTTGAAACATAAAATCAAAATTGCTATTCCTAACATTCAAAAGAGCAGCTGGCATTTAATTGAAATTTCAGGCAGGTAAGAATAGTTCTATAAAAGTGTTTTTTGTTGAGAATTTTCTTCCAATGGATGTAGCATTTCATAGAAATGCAGACTTCTGACAATATTTTAAAACATGTTATGAGCTACATAGTGCTAAAATTACTAGCAGGTTGCAACTGTTATATATAGAATGAAATCTGGAGTTGGGGAATTTTTCTTTGTCTCTCTGTTTCTTCATAACTGTCTGAAGAATTCAAAGTATTAAAAATAAATAGAAATGCAAAAGGGATATTGCATTGCCTTGATGAAATAGCAGTTGAGATGATCAGAAAGTGCCTATTCAGCCTTTGTTTTTCATAAATTAATGAAAATACACAACAAAAGAAGTATTTAATCCTAGGCTGCATCCATACTAATAGATAAAACAGGCCAGGGAGAAAGTCTCAGGCCCAAGAGCAGGTAGTCTGGCACAGCTTGCCTCTGTGCTGATGAACTGGTAGCTGGGAGAAGCCAAAATCTTTTAAGGAGCATTGTAAGCAGCATGGATAACTGCAAACCAGTGTACCACTCTGTGCCCCAAAATTGTATTACTGACTAGCAGAGACATAGCCCCAACAACCCTTTAAAATTTGCCTCTAATAATGACATTTGTAATGTGAGCTATAGAGAGTCAGGTAGTCAGGTATTTGATAGTTCACCTTAAAGAAACAACAGCAACAACACAGGTCTTTTAACAGCTGGAGCCATATTAGTATCAACAAACTACAAGGAAGAGCAGATTAATAAATGAATTAAAGTGATGATGCTTTTTTAAAATCCATTCTTGCTTTTCTTAATTTGAAGTGTAGTCATTATTCTATTAATCAAAACAACATAGTTGTGGTTATTGACTTTCAAAAAAAAAAAAAATAAGAATGCATGTGTGTAATCTACATGGTTTAGAGAGATGTCTAAGTTATGCTATACTATTGTGCAATGAATAAGTAACCTCACAGTGTTTTTTAAATCTGAAATAGGGAGCTATGTACTGAAAACAACCTATTTGAAACTGGGAGTTGTTTGTTTCTTGTAGCAGAACACTTTGATTGTTCCTAAAAGAGGAGAGACCTCATGAACAAGATCAGTAAGGTGATCAAAACACTCTCTTCTTGTGTTCCAAATTACAGTATATTTTGAGGCATGAGAGAATTTTGCCAACTCACGGCACTTTTTGCCCATCCTGGCCATAACATGACTTTCTATTTTTTCCTTGATTTTGCCATTTTTAAAGCCTTTCTAGGAAAAATATATAGATAAGATGGAATATGACAGTGAAAAGATATCTGATTGTTTTCAGAAAAATAAATAAATAAATAAATATGAATTACTGATCTAGGGTCAGGTGGAATCAATGGTACAAGCCCCTCCTGTGTGAGAGCAACAGTAACACCTTTCCACCGTGATGCTGTTCAGAAGAAGCCATTTCATACACAGATCCAGGGCCAAGAGAAGCTTGGGTCCTGCTCCAAGGGAAACCAGGAAAACCAGCTCATTTGTAAGCAGATGAAGTCATACCAAAGAGCATTCAGTCAAAGTGATCTGAGAATGTTAACATATAGCCGTCACTACAGGACTCTAAGGGACAAGTTCCAAATGGAGTGCAAGACTTGGTCTCTGTTTTATCAAGATGTGTTCCTGTCCAGTGCGTGGTGCATGGCTATTTGTTTACACCATATAGGTAACTGGGTCTTGCAGATAAATCTGTTTCCAAGTAATAACTTTCATCTATTACCATTCTTGACCATTGATTATTTTAGCAAATTTGACTACAGCAAGGATCTGCTAGGATCTGTCTAATGGAGGTAGGGAGAGCTCAAAATACTTGAACATTCCAAACAGGATACTTTTCCTTTAAATATTTGTAGTGCTATCAGACGCATTAACATTTTCCAGCCACTCTCACTCCTGGTGCCCCTGGTTTAAGGTGCTTAGTTATCTGAATTAGCAGGGCTTGCACAGGTGTGACCCAGGGCAATAATTAGCCCATTCATTCCACACTCTATGCTTCTTTGAGGATCCCTAGGGAACATATTACTGGCAATGGGCATTTGTGGCACTTAGTAGTTTTGTGTTCAAAGCCGAATACAATATCTTACTGTGTAAATCTCCTAAGATTAACACTTTGATTAAATCTGAGACTGGACATGCTTGCCCAGGAAGAATGGGGAAGAGTTTGCTTTGTGTCTGCCTGCATTTTGTAAGCCTAAGGGAGGCAGAGTGATTTTCTTAGGCTAGTGGTTGATCTGACAGGTACAAACTTTTAGCCCCTTTCCCAGCAACATGCAACCAGTTTCATCTGAAAGTTAAAAACTCACTAAATGCAAGAACTACACAAAATACATTGAAATGGGAACTAATCCTTTAAGTCTCATTTCTGCTGCTCCAGGTGGAGGGAGCTCTGCCTGAGGAAAGACAGTCGAATTTCACTCACTGCACGCTGCCAAACTGGAGATGTCGGCCAGAAATATTTTGGCAAGTGTGCTACTTATCATAATCCAGAAGGTGCTATAACACAGTGAAGTCGTGGCTGTTAAACATTGCAGTCAGACTCTGCAGAGTGACATTGTGAGGCCACCATTCCAGTGTTTAAAAATTCCTGTCACACACGGTCTTATCAGATGGCCTTATTTACATACAGCTACAGGTGTCTTTACTCATACTGCATGACTAAGATGGGTGGAGATACCTAGAGAAAAGAACTTTTCTTCATTCATTTCCAAGAGCCACAATATACAACTTTAGCCAAGCAAAGCAGTCTGGGCAAGAGGTTCAGAAATACGTAGCACTGACTTAATTGCTTCTACTGCAGCTGATGGAATTTTTGTTTTGTAGTCTTCAAAATCCTGTAACATCTGTTTTAGTTTTTGGGTTTGTTTATGTTTTGACATTTAGCACTTAAATCTGTCTTCAGAGATCTTCTACTTCAGCTAGAGTCCAGATAAAAAATGTTTTCTTGAGGTAAAAAATGAGGAAGCCTCTTTTGTTATGAATCTATGTCTTATCCTTTGATTCTTCAACAGTAAGGTGTGAGTCCCTGTACAGCTGTTAACAGTTTTCCTATGGACAGACTCTATGGATGGACTCTCTTGTATCTAATAAATACCGTGCTACAGGATCTAGTATGTTCATGAAACTTAGAATAATATCATGTGTGAGATAATGTCTTCTAAAGTGACAGGCAGAAGAGAGGAAAAGCATATCTATCATAGACAATGAGGGCAGCATGTCTGCAATCCCCTATTGCAGGAAGTCAGACTATTAAAAAATACATTTTGGGAAAGTGGGACACATTTAACATATTAATCAAGATTTTTAAGCTAAATGAGTGGTTTTTAATTGCATGTGGACATAATGAGTGCTTGTGAGTTCTGCAGATGGCTCATATGCAGTGTTGGACACCTGCATAGAAGAATACAGGGAGGGGGATCAAAGACATCAAATAAACAGATGCCCTTGGTCCAGCCAATGAGTCAATGAATCATTTTTCCTCCAGGCCCCATCCTGTAGATCTCTGTAGAACTCTATTGCTTGTGATTTCCATAGCTTGCCCAGGCACCTGGTTTTGTGAACCCTTAATAACTATTTTCACTGGAGCAGAACCACAGAAAATTTCAGAATAAAAGAATTTTCTGTAAAGTTGAGGGAGAGAAGAAACAAAAAGAAAATAAATTAAAGCTTTCATTTAAGGTAAGCATTGCTTGTCCATTGAATATATAGCAATCAATTTCATATACAGATTCTTGGTCTCAGTGCTCTTCCTGATCCCTGTCTTGGCTCCCCAGGCATGCTCAGAGCTGGCATCTCACATTTCCTATAATGAGCTTTGGTGAATCCAGTTCATGGATTGCACTGCCACTGCCAGTTTGTTTGCTGATTTTATTTTTTCTGGATTGCATGTGAGGTATCACTCATCAACATGACTCGTCAAATGATTTAACAAGTGAAGTATCACCCAATGAACGCACACTTGTACCTCAGCCTGACTAAGCCAGCTGTCAGGGACAGCAACAGCTGCTGATTCACAAAAGGAATGGAAATATTTCTATGTTAAATCAGAGCACATCCAGCAAAATCTATTGCAAATGAAGATAATAGGCTGCAGCAACGCATCAAATAATCCCAAGTGGAAGTCTGGGCATGGGGAGGTGTTTTGCAATTGCAGAAATCTGTTTTAAACTGGAACTTATAAAGAAAAGGAGCATTGATTTTCTGTTTTAATTCCCCAAGATTTATTCAAACTCCAATGAATTTAACATAAATCCCAACACAGATAGGTGATTCTGCTAGGTGAAAAAGTCCACATACAGATCCAGTCTCTCCTGAATCTGCAGTTTTCATTGCAGTCTTCTGTATCTCTTTTCTTGAGGTGTTGCTGTCTCCCTGCTTCCATACCCACCCTGCCATACCTTCGTTTTCACAAGTCTAATTGCAGTCTACCTAGGTAGAGGGTCCTTCTGAAAGCTGTTTTCCACTAATTTCTCTTTTTCATTTTCAAAAAGACCCTCAACTTTGCAAACCACAGCATCAGCAACAAACTTACAGCCATATGAGATATTAGTACTAGAGACTCTATAATCCACACAGTAATGGTTTCCAAAACCAGAACCAACACAATTCTTGGACATTGTACAAATCCTTTTATAACATTTTTATCTCATAGCAACAAATTTCTTATAGAAACCATAGAGATGAAACAAACCAGCTATCATGTACTAGAATCACAGAATCATAATGTCATTCAGGCCAGAAAGGACTTCCAAGATCATCAAGTCCAGCCATTTCACCCACTTCACTAAATCTGTCACTACACCACGTTCCCAAGCACCAGATCCACATGGCTTTTAATCACATCCAGGGATGGCAACTCAACCACTGCCCTGCATAGCCCATTCCAGTGCCTCACACTTTCCATAAAAAGTTTTTAATCTAATGTCCAGCCTAAACCTCCCCTGGCACAGCCTGAGTCCATTTCCTCTCAGTCTATCATTAGTTACTTGTGAGAGCAGACCAGTGCCTACCTCTCTACAACCTCCTTCCAGGTAGTTGTAGAGAGCAATAAGATCTCCCTTCAGCCTCTTTTTATGTAGACTAAACAGCCCCAGTTCCCTCAGCCGCTCCTCACAGGGCTTGTTCTCCAGGCCCTTCACCAGCTTAGTCACCCTTCCTTGTACCAGCTCCAGTACCTTCCTGTACTGTGGTGCCCAAAACTGAACATAGTACCCAAGGTGCAGCCTCACCAATGCTGAGTACAGAGGGACAGGCACTCCCCTGGTCCTGCTGCCCCCACTATTTCTAATACCAGCCAGGATACCATTAGCCCTTTGGCCATCTGGGTACACTGCTGGTTCATATTCATCCTCTTTTCAATCAGTACCCCAAGGCCCTTTTCTGCCACACAGCTCACAGGCTTGTAGTGTTGCATGCGGTTGTTGTGGCCCAGGTGCAGGACCCAGCACTTGGCCTTCTTGAAGCTCATACAACTGAACTAAGCCCATCAGTCCAACCTATCCAGGTCCCTCTGTAGAGCCTCCTTACACTCAAACAGATCAACACTCACCTGGTTGCACGGTTTAGTTGATTAGGTGGTGTTGGATGATAGGGTGGACACGATGATCTTGAAGGTCTTTTCCAACCTGGTTGATTCTATTCTATTCTATTCTATTCTATTCTATTCTATTCTATTCTATTCTATTCTATTCTATTCTATTCTATTCTATTCTATTCTATTCTAACTTTGTGTGATCTGCAAACTCACTGAGGGTGCACTGAATCCCCTCATCCAAGCCATTGATAAAGAAATTGAATGTGACTGGCCCCAATACTGAGCCCTGGGGAGCACCACTTGTGACTACCCTTCAGGTGGGTTTAAATCCATTGATCACTAGTCTCTAGGCCCAGCCAGCCAGCCAGGGCTTTACCCAGCAGAGCATGTGCCCAGCTAAGCCATGAGCAGCCAGGTTTTTTATGAGAATGGCATGAGATACTGTGTCAAAGGCTTTACAGAAGTCCAGGCAAACATCATCCACAGCCTTTGCCTCATCCACTAGGCAGGTCATAGAAAGAGATCAGGTTCATTAGGCAGGACCTGCCTTTCATAAACCCATGCTGACTGGTTATCCTGTGTATGGTGTATAATGACACTGAAGACAATCTTCTCCATGGCCTTCTTTGGCACCAAGATCAGATTGACAGGCCTGTAATTCCCTGGATCCTCTCTTTGGCCTTTCTTATAAATGGGAGTCACATTTGCCCTCTTCAGTCCACTGGGACCTCCCCAGAAAGACAGGACTGCTGGTAAATGACAGGAAAAGACTCGGTGAGTACATTCACCAGCTCCTTCAGTAGCCTTGGGTGCAACCCATCTGGCCCATAGACTTGTGCGTGTTTAAGTGGTGTAGCAGGTCACTGACCATTTCCTCTTGGATTGTGCGGGACACGTTCTGACCACACCCTCCCCCTCTCCCCCTCCAACCCCCCCCTCCCCTCCCCCTTTCCTTCTCTTCCAGCTTAGGAGGCTGGGTGACTAGGGAACAACTAGTTCTTCTGCTAAAGACTGAGGTAAAGGCAGCAAGTGCTCAAGCACTTAGTAAAGGATGGAGAAAATCAGAACAGTGTCTTCCATGAACTTCCATCACTAACACCTCAGTCCTGAACTTCAGTGGAAACATACAGAATAATTTTCTGAGTCTGTACTGTGTTTAGCATTGAAACCTGCTTCTTCCTCTTAGAACTGTAGGCTTCTCTGAAAGTTTGTGTTTCTTTTCCAGAAGTTTTGGTTGGTTTTATAAATGGTATTATAATCCACAACATTATTTTCTTATTACGTGACAAAAATCATCAAAAATCATCATGACTACAACCATAGTAATACTGCTCTATAGTTTCTTTTTCACACAGTAAAATTATAAATGACTTCAATAATATTTAAGTCAGAGATGTCTAACCCTACTAGTAACAATTGTTGACATTCCACCTTTTAAAATTCTTGTTTAAAAAAGTGAAGGTTTTGGAGATCAAAAGTGATTATAAAATTCAGTTAGAATAGAATAGAATAGAATAGAATAGAATAGAATAGAATAGAATAGAATAGAATAGAATAGACCAGGTTGGAAGAGACCTTCAAGATCATCATGTCCAACCTACCATCCAACACCACCTGATCAACTAAGCCATGCAACCAAGCATCCTGTCAAGCCTCGCCCTGAACATCCCCAGTGACAGCGACCCCACCACCTCCTCGGGCAGCCCATTCCAATGGGCAATCACTCTCTCTGTGTAGAACTTCCTCCTAACCTCCAGCCTAAACCTCCCCTGGTGCAGCCTGAGACTGTGTCCTCTTGTTCTGGTACTGGTTGCCTGGGAGAAGAGACTAACCTTAATTTGTTGTGTTTATGTTGTCATAGAAGAACATGGGTGCATAAAAAAATAAAAAGGTAAGATTCTGAAACTGTAAAAATTTCAAAGCTAACATAATTTTTCAGGAGGTGAAAAGAGTAAAGTCGATACTCTCAGTGTTGATAACGTGCTTCATGCATATTAGCATTCCCTGTAGACTGAATGATGGCTCTCTGATGACTTCTAGAAAGATTCCTTCTGCATATTGAAAAGAAGTGTTTTCCCGGTTTTGCATGTTTTATCTTCCCATACAATATTTTATAGGGTTAGAGGTGTGTCAGCGTTCACAGAAAAAGATGCAGAACTCCCGCCTTTTGGAGCAGGGAAGTCATTGTGCCCCTGTACTCTGCATTGGTTAGGCCACACCTTGAGGACTGTGTTCAGTTCTGGGCCCCTCAGTTTAGGAGAGATGTTGAGTTGCTGGAACACGTCCAGAGAAGGGCAACAAAACTAGGGAGGGGTTTGAACACAAACATTATGAGGAGAGGCTGAAGGAGCTGGGGTTGTTTAGCCTGGAGAAGAGGAGGCTCAGAGGAGACCTTATTGCTGTCTACAGCTACCTGAAGGGAGGTTGCAGACAGGTGGGGGTTGGTCTCTTCTCCTGGGCGACCAGCAGCAGAGCAAGAGGACACAGTCTCAAGCTGTGCCAGGGGACATTTGGACTGGATGTTAGGAAGAAGTTCTTCATAGAAAGAGTGATTTGCCATTGGAATGGGCTGCCCAAAGAGGTGGTGGAGTCACTGTCATGGGAAGAGTTTAGGAAGAGACTGGATGGGGTGCTTGGTGCCATGGTTTATTTGATTAGATAGTGTTGGGTGATAGGTTGGACTCGATGATCTCAAAGGTCTTTTCCAACCTGTTTAATTCTATTCTATTCTACTCTAAAACCTCTGGGTTGCAAAATTTCATTTCTGCTAGCTGGAAGAGATACATTTCCTACTGTTAGACTATTGTTTCTAGAGCTAAGAGATATTATGTCAATGACAATACTGTGAAAAACCTGGGGGTCGTTTCTGCAGTTAGATAAAATTCTCTACCAGAAAGTATGTTTGCCCCTGATATTTTTAGGTCCATTTTGATTTTACAAGGCATTCCCTTTAGCAAGTTAGTTAATCTGTCCTACAGAAAATGGGTATGTTGCCAAGTTTCTGTTTAAACAAAGAAGGAAGTGAGTATGAGTTTACTCTCTGAAAAGTAAATGTGGGAAACAGCCTTCCGTATGAGGAGTGATTGTCTAAACTACTTGTGCCGAAATTCTTTCCGGTGAATGAAAATTATAATCTGTCCTAAAGAGTATAAATGCCTTTTAAAAAGAAGGTTGCTATATTATTAACTCATTTATTTCATCTCCTCAATATATAGCTGCCTGTTATAATGGTGTCTTTACTGTCCAGTCATCAAACCTCAGTTAGCAGAGAGGCAAATAATGTATCCCATTATAAATCAGCTCTGGAGTGGTAAACCTTTGTCATAATGAGCAGAGTTCAAGTTGATCAAGGCAGTCTTTTACACAGTGTTTTAGCAGATTGATTGCAATAGTAGCATTTGAAGAGAGTTAAATATTTTCCTGTCTCTTTAAAGAGCCATCCCAGCTTTCAAGTGTTCTTCAGTGGGAGGAAATGTAGCATTTCTAATATATCAAAGGATAGGGATCTGGTATTATTTATGTAATGGGAACAAAATAAGCTCTAGATAACAATGAAAAATATATATCATATATAACAGACAAATCCCTTATTAAGACCAAGGAGGAAAGAATGTTCCAGGGATTTGATCTAGCTGTCAAAGGGCAATTTCTCACTGACTTCTAAAGACATAAAAGACAAGATTTCAGTGTGAACAAAAACCCAAGTAATCTATTTTTTTTTAATGTAGTGCATGCATGATTCTCACAAACTAGCACAACATTTATAGCTTCCATTGTTATTACATGTAAGATGGATAAATATACACATATATAATTAAAAGCCAAAACCTCAGAACTATTTACCACTATATTACCAAACAAACACCACTGCTTGTTTCAAGTTTCATGTCAAGAAACAAAGAAAAGGCCTGTCTTCATGAAAGCTGAAAATCTGAATAGACAGTTTACTCAGATATGGGCTGATTCAGATTGCATAGACAAAAGTATAGCAACTGTTTCTGAGGAGATGGGATACAAAAGAAGCATAGGAAATAATAATTCCTCTCTCAGCTTTGGCTTTATTCTTATGTTGTTGACCTACTACACAATGTATGCTCTGCTAGTTAACTATTGATGCTAGCTCCGTAAATGCAGTCATGGTCCACCCTATTCCCATGGGCATGACTGATCAGTGTAGGTGGCTGAACGCAGACAAAAATCACAGAATTGCAGAATTGTCAGGATTGGAAGGGACCTCAAATATCAACCAGTTACAACTCTCTGCCATGGCCAGGGACACCTCACACTAGATCAGGTTGCTCAGAGCCACATCCAGCCTGGCCTTAAAAACTTCCAGGGAAAGGGCTTCCACCACCTCCCTGTGCAACCTGTTCCAGTGTCTCACCAGCCTCCTAACATCTAATCTGAATCTACCCACTTCTAGTTTTGCTCCATTCCCCCTAGTCCTATCACTACCTGACACCCTAAAAAGTCCCTCATCAGCTTGCTTGTAGGCCCCCTTCAGATACCAGAAGGTCACAAGAAGGTCTCCTCAGAGCTGTCTTCTTTCCAGACTGAACAACCCCAACTCTCTCAATCTGTCCTTGTAAGAGAGGTGTTCCAGCCCTCTGACCATCATCATGGCCCTTCTCTGGACACACATTCCATCATATCCATATCGTTCTTGTAATAGGGGCTCCAGAACTAGACACAGTACTCCAGGTGGGGTCTCACAAGAGTGGTGTGAAGGAGGAGAATCACTTCCCTTGATCTGCTGCTCACACTTCTCTTGATGCAGCCCAGGATACGATTGGCTTTCTGGGCTGCAAGTGTACACTGGCAGCTCATATTTTGCTTCTCAACCACCAGCACCCCCAAGTCCTTTTCTTCAGGGCTGCTCTCAAGCCAGTCGCTGCCCAGCTCATAGTGGTGCCTGGGATTGCTCTGGCCCAGATATAGGACCTTGGATTATTTCTTCACAAGAAAAAGAAAATAAAAACAATTATCAAGTTAAATTATTTTTCATTTTGTTTTGTGAACTTTTGGAGGTTGGGCTCTTCCATTGAATGCTCTTTTACTGTGACATAATTATCTTCTTAATATATTTTCTTCAGCCATTTCACTGCCTCTGTATCTATATTTAACAGAAGTTTTCACTGATAGACTCTTTTTTCTTTTATAATAGGGATTGTTTATGGCAGAATGATTTACCAGATCAGGAAAAAACAGCACTAAATAGCCCCATGGTTGTATTCCTCTTATTTATTAACCAACAAAAAGACCTGGCTGTAGAGTAGCTTACAGCTGTGATAGAAATGAGAAAGATCAGCAAAATTAGATGTTGCTCCCGTCCCCACAGGGCAGAAACCAAGAGGTACAGTACACTGTTCTAACAAAGGGCTACAGATTCCTTCCCCTTCCCCTTCCCCTTCCCCTTCCCTTTGCCCTTCCCCTTCCCTTTGTCCTTTCCCCTCCTCCTCTTCTTCCTCTTCCCTGTTCTGTATAAAGGTATAAAAAAGAGAAAGGGGAAAACCAATTACTGAGTAAAGAGAGAATAAAACCATGAAATATATTTCTGAATTGGAAAGAAAATACACATCCAGCAGCTGAGAAAGTAATTTCTGAAAAGGTCCAAGAGAATTCAGCCAGCAAGTAAAGTGAGCATGCACAGTTTTCTAGGAAGGTTTTACAGGTGCAATTTTCATTGCTGTGTTTTTAAATGTGGTATCACTTTTAGGAAAAGGCTTTTTATACAGTTGAAAAAAATGCAAAATGTGTATCTTCTCATTAATATCTTCTCTACCTTCAACTAATAGATAGTAAGTGAAAGACTGTGACCTTCCTTGACATAAGCATTTCAGGCATGAAGACTAATGTAGTGCTCAGCCCAACCTACTACATGCCTTAAATCATGTTTTATTTCCTGTAGTCCAATTTTTGGTGGGCAGTGAATGACAGAACAATTGTCCCCATCTCTGCATTCACCCTTCTTAAAATCAAGTGTAATATTTCAATTTTTTACTCTCTTTCTTACAATGTTAATTTATCTTTCTAATTATGATAGCTTCTTCTGTTCAGCACTGATAGTATAGCCTTTGTTTCTCCTGTTTTATTACATATGTTGATTCTCTGAGGTGCTGTGTCAGGTTGTCTCCATAATCAATAGTAAAAGAGACAGAAATCCCACTATGGAGACCTGAATTACCCTCTTTGAGGTCACAGTCTCTCTCTCCAGTCATTAAAAGCGAGCTGCAGATGATCCAACACCATCAGGCATTAAAGGCTGCACTGAAAGAATGAGGTCTGGTGCCGTGGTGCTCACTGAAATCATGGGGAACAAAAATTACATCACGTCTCCTTAGGGTGATCTGGCTTCTTTATGGATATCCTCATGTGAGGAGTGCCAATAGTCCACCCACTTTCATAAGGATACAAGAGCATATGAGTATGGCCCATTTATTGCATATTGTTATCTGCTGCTACAGGGTATTTTTTTTTTCTTCTCCAGTGTTTACAAAACTAAAATAGTTGAAAGTAAATGAAATATTTTGCTTCTCACCTTTGTTGGTATCTCATTCTTCTCTTTCATTTTTAATATCCTTTTTTCATTTTTTTCCACAGATTTTTCTCCCCTATTTTAATGCAACTTCCGCAAATCCAGGTCTTTTTCTTTTGAATGCAGGATGGGAAAATAAACTCACTACAGTGGCATAAACATTTTTTCTATTTGTAGCCAGATAAAACTTTCATTCTTTCATGTGTTTTAAGAGGATTACAATGACAGCCACCAGACAGCAAAACCCCTACAGCCTTCTAGTTGATATTTGACATGCCATTGGTCTTCCAAAAGCATCTCATACCAAAAGTAGAAGGTCATTAGTATCATATCCCTTAATATATGTCATACTTCCAAACAAGCCAAAGTATTTTTAAAACTCAATATCTCTAAGGCAAGAAAATTCAATATCTCTAAGGCAAGAAACCAACCAACCAACCAAAACCCAAACCAACTAACCAAACAAAACCACAATGTGGTAAGAAACGGGAAGAGGACAGGGAAAAATGATGAACTGGTTTAAAAATACTGAAAAATTCTTAAGATTGAAATAATCCAGCCAGACACAGAGCAAGTACTTCCTCCACTGTGCAACAGAACATTCAAATACTGTGAAATCTATCCTCATATTTTGAAGATTCTGTTTGTTAATTCGGTGCTGCATATTTATTGCCCTCCGCAAGACACACTTATTAGCAGGCCAAAATGTCTCAAAGATAAACAAATTGCAAGAGTCTATGAATCTAAGCAATGCTTTAAAAAGGACTGAAAGACTGATAGGCAGACATTCTTTATCACCAAAAATACTGAACTTTAACAAAATATTAGGAGATGACATTTTATCTGAGCATTCATTGCAGAGGAACTGTTTTATTTTGTCCAGTATTTGTATCAACATCAGACTGGCTGTGTAGAACAGAATAGAATGGAATGGAATGGAATGGAATGGAATGGAATGGAATGGAATGGAATGGAATAGAATAGAATAGAATAGAATAGACCAGACCAGGTTGGAAGAGACCTTTGAGATCATTGTGTCCAACCCATCATCCAACACCAGCTAATCAACTACACCATGGTACCAAGCACCCCATCAAGTCTCTTCCTAAACACCTCCAGTGATGGCAACTCCAACACCTCCCCAGGCAGGCCATTCCAATGGGCACTCTCTCTATGAAGAATTTCTTCCTAACATCCAGCCTAAACCTCCCCTGGCACAGCTTGAGACTGTGTCTTCTTGTTCTGGTGCTGGTTGCCTGGGAGAAGAGACCAGCCTGTCCACCACCTCCCTTCAGGTAGTTGTAGAGCGCAATAAGGTCTCCCCTGAGCCTCCTCTTCTCCAGGCTAAGCAACCCCAGCTCCTTCAGCCTCTCCTCATAGGGCTTGTGTTCCAAACCCCTCACCAGCTTTGTTGCACTCCTCTCGACACATTCCAGCAAGTCAACATCTTTCCTAAACTGAGGGGCCCAGAACTGGACACAGGACTCAAGGTGTGGCCTAACATGTCTTACCACTGACACATGGGATTGTGCATAATTTTTAACATCATCAGATATTCTATTTGTAAGACAAAATAGTCAGCTGCTGAAGTACAATGTATTTCTTTCACAAGTACTCATAGATTTATTTTAATTATCAAAGTGCTTCTTTATGTATTGACTATGAAAATGCTTTTCAAAATTATTAGATTTTCTTTTTATAAGCAGAAAAATCTCCTAAACTCACTCTATCTAAGCTACCTATGTGGTCAAATCCAGCACAGCTTCTTAAAGGTGTTTCCCAATATAGGGCCATGTGGGTAACACAAGAGTGATAAGTAAAATAAAGGTAAAGGCAAAACTATTTCATCTTTCTTTCTAAACTGATAATTTAATTTTTTTAGTAAAATATTTCTTTGCTGTCACTATGGCAATACATGCTGCTTCATTGTTGACATGAATTACTCCAGGCATTTCCAACCAGCTAGTTGAAGATTTCCTGGAAAAATGTGATTCTCTCAGCACTACGTAAATGCTTTGTATCCACTTCAGTTTCTCAAATGGTGATACATATTTTAATTTGGACAGCTGAAACTGTTTAAGCAACCATCATAGTCAACGTTATAGATGTAGTCCCTACAGACAGCAGATTCTGAAGATTACTTTGTACTTTAAAAGTCACGTTGATGTTTCCAGGCAAAGACAGCAGTAAGGGCAATCTAGACAGCTGTTATCTTCCGACAGTGGTCTGTCATTCCCACAGCAAAGCATGCATCATCTTCATTTATTTATTTACAGGACTACACACATGTGGATTCAGTCAAAGAAAATATGTAGGCTGAAGTTGATTTTTTTTTTCTTTTAGGAAATTCATTGTTCTGAGAAGTCCTTTGTACATCCTATCCATCTTTTCAACATTCCAGTACATCAATTTTTTGTCTTACAGAAACCAGTAAGAAAGAGTAATTGTTCTATATAGCAAGGTCACCATGCACTTGTGAAAGAGTATTTTGAGGGGGGAAAAAATTAGAAGAAAGAGGGGAAGCTATAATTTTTGAGAAGGAACAGACGATATCAATTTATTTATTTATGACTGTATTCTTTTGCAGCATTTATTCCTTAAGTTAAAAATATATTGCAGTTAAATTAATTGAACTTATCTGAAAAAAAAATAATATGGTAGGCTTAAACACTATGGAGCTCTTTGGCAGCAGAGTGCATTGTTAGTGAAAATAGTGACAGTAACTTTGGTAGAAACATTTACACTACAAGTTAGATTCATTTCCTTGAAAGAAAGTTTATAGCACGTATTCTACAAGAACTTTCTGGTAATGCTTTATGCAGTTTGATGTTGACAATTTTGGCTATTTTTATACTTGTGCTGGAAGAGTCTTGCTACCAGAATGCCAACTCAACTTTTAGCATGCTCAATATCACTGTTCTGTGAAATCATTTATAATACAGACCATCTCTGTATATGCTGGCTAAAGATACATCCTGCTCGTGAGTACACTGTGTAAAAGAGTTCCTTTTAAAATGTTTCCAGGGCAAGAACAGACCAAGCATTTTTTTCCCCATTCTACTTTTTAAGATTACAACTACAATTATTTTTTAAGGAAGTTATCTTGTTTTCAGAATATTGTTCCCACTTAGGTTGAAATATACCAGAATGAGACAACAACCTGCAGCCCTGGATCATCATGCTCTAAGGGTAGAGGTCAGTGGGTTACATTCTGCTTGGAGGCCAGCTACAAATCTGTTGGGACCTGTCCTTTTTAATGCCATTGTCAATGGTGTTGAGGAAGTAACAGGGTATAAATTCATCAAGTTTACAGATGGCACCAAACTGGGTGCTGCCTTTCAGAGAGACCTCAGCATGCTGAAAGAATGAGCCAGCAAGAAGCAGGCTTTTAACAGTGGTGTGTGGTGGGAGGATGAGCAGTAATGAGCACAAGCTGAAACAAACTGGTTGTAAGGAGAAATTTGGTATGAGGTAAGCAGTTGAGGAGTAGAGCAAGTTGCCCTGAGGAGTTATGATGTCTTTGTTATTGGAAGTTTTCAAGATCCAGCCAGGAGAAAAATGTGCCAAACTACTTGGTTGCTCCTGGTTTGAGCAGGAGGTTTAGAGACCACCCTTCCCAACTGAATTACCATGTGATCATGTGATAGAACCTCCTGTTTCTTCCATCTATTCCTGCATATTCTGAATTTCCATATGGACAGCATTTATGATAAAAATTCTTCCACACGCATTTTATAGTATTGTTCTTCTGCCTCAATGGGGAAGGGTACAGAAGAAAAAAGGCAAGGTAAAAAAAATGACCAGCTCAACAGAAGGTATTTGGTTATAATATATCAGTTTCAGACTGAAATAAGTTCTATCTTTGGTAACATAGGCCAAAATGCTGATTATTAGGTGTTACTGAATATTCATCATGTTAGTTTTTTAGAGTCTTTCACTTCAGTTGAATGTCAGACGTCTTGTCTATTAGTAGTTTCAGACACTTGTGATTTCATTTTGGCAAACTTCATCTTTCAGCATTTGGTGTAAATGTCTTATCTGTCTGATAAGCTGTTTCTTAAAATAACCAAACCATTTCATTTCTTGATAGTGGATTAAAGGACTGAAATACTTATCTTTGCTGTGCGGAATACCTACCCATTACTGTGTGTAAAGTTCTCTACTCAATTTTATGTATTACCAGACTAATTGGACTTATTTGCTGCATCCTCTCTGTTGCAGCTATAACAGAAGTAAAGGATTAAAATAATAATAAAAAAAAATTCAATCTAATATTTTCATTTCATGTAGTGTATTAACTTTACATTTTTCCAAGTGTGTTGTTATTTTCTCATTAGTATTTTAATTTTCCTAGTTACTGTCTTTCCAAGAAATAAACCTGCTTAGTATTCTGTCACCTTCTATAAGATTGTTTAACCATTGTGTTGCTTATTTCAATAGAAAATACCAGCTTTTGGTGCTTGTTTCATAAGCTGGTTTGGCTGCTGTCTCTATTTTTCAATTATATTATTATGGCCAGGTACAAAGCACAGGTGAAACAAACATGGTGTCAGGAAACAGAAAATTTGTCCTAAAAAACAAAGGCCTCACTACTCCACCACCAGTTTGAATACCCATTCTCAAATTCCACCTTTTTATCTTAGATCTTCTTATGAACACTGAAGTCAGTAAATATCTTACCAGGCAAAGCCAATGAAGCACTTTCACTGTGATCAAAACCATTAATTTGCTGCTGTTTGTTAGATCCATGTTGATTGATGTAAACTCAATTGATTTTTTTATTAAATGGGTAGGCAACATTCTGGGAGGTTTAAGGTTTAGCTCTGCTATGTTAGTACCATAACTTGGTTTTGGTAATGGAATTTTCAATATTAATTATGGAAAGGGTAGGGGCTATTTTTTGTTTGTTTTCTTGTTTTGTGATTTGGGGGTTTTTTATGGTAATTTTTTTCCATTTATATGCATCATCTTTTTTTATTAAATTAGGCCAACATTTTGACATTGAAGATACACCCTAGGATGTCTTGGAGAAGTTTCATCTGGAAAGGTGTCTCCAGGTAGCAAACTAAAAGAAAAGAAAACAGGGATGGACAGTTAGCAAGTATACTAACCTGAGATGAGAAAGATCCCCATTACAGTTCCTGGTTTTCTGGATTTGGAGTGAATGACCTGGAAAACACCGCTCTGAGTTTGTCAGAGTGATTGGCATGAAGAGGTTCAAAAGGTTTTCTTCTTTGTGCCAAGGTGGAACAAAACCAGCATTTTGAAACCTTGCAAATAACTGTGGAAGAGAATTGTCATCCTGGTTCATCTGTCTCTGATTAGGGCTGCTGCCTGACAGCTTGTAAAGGAGGGGTTTAGCTAACAGCTGTATCTTCCTTCTGGGCTGCCAAACATTTTCTCATGGAACAGGCTTCACAGTGGGCTGATTTGCCCCACTGCCATCAATTTAATATCAAATTCTAACTTCAGGTTGAAAAAAGTGACCTTACAATGGTAATATGATCTAAAGCGTCATGTCAACCTGACACTAACACTGACATACTTTTAGTAAAAAGGGGGAAGAAACTTTTTTGGTCAAGAAACCTCTTGGTCACTTAACTACAAGATGCTGCTGCTGGAGAAAGAAGATGGAAAAAAAATCCCAGTATTTGGATCCATAAGCTATTAATGTGAGGTTCTAAAGAATATACACAAAGGAAAAGTAAGTTAGAATAGGTTAAGGTAGACAAATGTCCTAATTTAAAATGAATGTAGGCTCATGATACCTGATTCCTGTCAGACAGTGGCTGCTGCTCAGAACACCATATGACTCCTGGAAAAATGGTATTTTTACTGTCTAGATTTATAAATGTAAAGATCTATCTACTTATTTTGAAAGTGGACCTAGCTGTACATTCAATAACTATAAGACAATGACCTACTTCACAGGCATTTCCTAGACTGATCAATCTGACACTGAAGTGTCCAGTACTCAACAATTTCTTAATGATATCTGCACAATTCACCTGGATTGCCGATGATGCAGAGTACTCACAGATGTGTGAGTATCTGAGCTACATTTGTCAGTATATGCTACATTTGCTGTATTTCCAGTGCTCAGAGAATTTGAGATCTCAGCTTGTCCTTTTCTCTTTAATTCTTAATTTTGGATGTTCTTGGTTTATATTTGCAATGTTAGTTAAATCATAGAAGCATTTTGCTTTAAAAATGAGGCAAATACCTCCATGTTTTATGTATTTTCAATGTCTGTCAATACAAACCTAGCTATTAAAAACCCCTCCAACACAATATAGCCAAGGGAGAAAAGATCCGACTGCATGCTTTTTTTCTTTTTGAAAGGCACAGTTTCAGTCTTTGTTGTCTCTTTCAAACTTCAGACAACTGAGCACATATTTTTATCATGTCTTCATACCATTTATGAGGAAAATTATTGCACCTTATTTTTTGGTCTCATTCATAATGCATATTCAACAACCTGTTTAAGAGGGTATTATAAAGACATCTTAAACAGTGTGCATATGCATGTGGTACAGAGTCCGCTGTGTCAGCTTGCTGTGCACTGCTCTGGAGCACTTCTGTGTGAGGTCCACTACAGTCAGCATACTGAATGTGTATCTGTTTGGAGAACTCAGCTCTTCCCTTTACTCATAAGTCAGAGACACGCTGGAGCAGCTCTACCCACATGGGATCCTGCATCCGGAAACAGTTCTTGTAGGAAAATATTTCAAATTTCTCTGTATTTAGGGTCTGACTGAATTCTCTTCATCCAGTACTCTTACTAAAGGGATTCAGATCCTATATTGTGCTGGAACATGCTGGTACTATTTGGTTGGAGGAGAGAAGAAAAAGAGGGAGGCAAATGGATTTTCACTCAGCATTGCTGAATATCAAATTGAAGCTCCATTCAAATCCCTTTGTAGACATCCATTCCAGCCCTTAAATTTTCTCTTACTAATATGATGATGCATCTCAGTCATACAATGACAGCCTGTAAAAGATCAACATCTGCTGTGCAGTGTAGATATGCCCAAAGATTTGTGTTAACAAGTGGGATTACTCAAATTAAATATCTTTGCATTGAAGTGACCACTTCCAAGGAAGGCATCAGTAGTATCAGACTGCAATCTCAACTAGATTCCCATGTGGTGGAATCATAGCAAAAATTAAATTATGAGTGAGGAAAGAGTCATTGCTCATTAACAGCAAAGTTTCCTGTCAAATATGAGTGAATATATTGTAAGAGGAAATTATATTTCATTCTTGCTGGCTTTGTAAACTATATTTAGTCCTGGTTTCTGTAACATCTGATGAAAACCTGAAGCCTCTGCTACATTCAATATTCTATAGTAAACAAAAGCTAACAGCAGGTAGAACAGTTAGATATACATCTCAAAATCTCTGAAGTGAGTGATAATGATCTTTCTCTTAGTGTGAGTTCTCTGTATGTTCCAGTTGCCCTAGCTTGCAGGAAGGAGGAAACAATGAGTACTTTGCAATTGGAGCAAGAAGAATTACAACAGGTACATTATCTGAGTCTATTTTGCAAGTTTACCTCAGATGGAAGAAGAGGTCTCCCTCTTTTCTGGTTAGCTGTTTCATTCAGGCTCTTTTACTTCAAACAAAAAAAACCCCAGACAAATGGTACAAAGAAAGAAGTCCTTGTCCCTAAAACTAGATAGGGTCTTCTATGAATCCTGTTTTGCTTAGCAGAGGCTGATTAAAATATTTAAGCAACTTCACACAACCATAAACCATCATAATCTCAAGTTTAGGGTATAGATTTAGAGCTACAGTTTTCTGGAACAAATATGAGAACAAAGAAGGTTTACTTTTCCTCAGTCTATACCATTACCACTAATAGCATCAGTCCTCTTCTCCTTTACATGTGTAAATCTGCTGCTTTGTTGAAATTAATGGCTCTCCCCAGCACATTGTTATCATGAAGGGAGAATCAGATTCTGGATATCTACAGTAATAAAACTTGCAAGGCAATTGAGAGCTTAATTACCACTTCAGACTCATTCTGCCTTTCAGACTCATTCTGCCTTCTAGAATGCAAATCAAGTTATTCATTGGCCATGATATGTCAGGTAAGGATGGCTGAAAGAGAACAGACAACAAAAATCCCTGCTCAACCTGGTAATCAGCAGCTTGGCCACATGCTAGTTAGTATCACTTAAGGGAATTCAGATGTTGCAGATTTGGGTTTTGTTGAAGCAATGAAGATATATGATGAGCAATAAGAAATGTATGCTTTCTTAATTACACTGTAAATTTTCATTGTAATGGTGTCTTGCCAGTAAATGCCATACAAGGCTGGTGATATGTGATCCAAGATGAGGCACAGATGCACTTTTGCAGAATGGTGGTACATGTTCAGCACTACATATACAGAGTAGGTGCATTTGATTTTGTAAATGCTGCACTGCCAGGGGCAATCACTATTTCCTTTCACCTTACAGAGTCAGAGAAGTTCTGTCTGTGTTGGAGGATTCTGGCATTCTCATTCCCGGTGAACCTGCAATTAAATGCGGTAGATACTGCATACAAGATTGCAGCCACTATTGTCCAGGCATTCAAACTACCACTGAGACTGCCTTTGAGCTCAGCAAATCTAACCATTGCATTCTCCACCATCCATAAATCTACCTCTTTTCAGTGCAAGTCTAGACAGCAAATCTGGGCATAGAACTGGACACATTCAGTAGATTTCCTCCTGTTAAATTAGCAGATACTTTCCTTTGAGAACATCTACTCTACTTCAAATTGTTCAAAGGTTGTCCCAAAAGAAAACAGAAATATTAACAGGAATATACCAAAAAGTTCTATTTCCTTCCATTTTGCTTCACCTCAGCAATAACCAAGAGGCATCAAAAGACTCCTGACCAACATCAAAAGCACAACTTTTTACAAAAGAAAACATAAAACTAGAGCAGTTTCCATTTCTGATCTATGGGAAAAAAAAACTTTTTCAAGTTTTTAATATGTTTTCTCTATTAAAACAAAGAAATAACCATTTTACAGCAAAGATTGTAATTCAGTGCTACAGTAATCTATTCATCTTTAAATGGGAAAAGTAAAACAGAGTTTTAATAACCACAGCAAAGAAAGAGAAAATTCTTCATAACTCTAAGACTGTAGCCTCTGGTATCTGGATTTGATTGCAGATAAGGCTGAGAATTATTTCCCAACTAACAGCAATTGAGAAGCAAACACAAACAAGTACGAGTATGGAGCAAGTTAAGAATATTTTCTTTAGTAACCTACTTGCCAGCAAGGAGCAAGTCAGAAAACAACAACAAAAACAAAACCCACAAACAAGAAAACAAGAAGGGGAGGTGGGTGAAAGTAAAGGAAAGATTGGTCTTTAAAGATAAGCCACCAGAGAACTTAATGAATTAGATTCCAGCCCTGCAAGTTTCAGTAAGAGCAGCAATTGTCCATTCTCCAGATAGTAAACCACCTGACTTTGCCCTCTTCAAGACTCCACTTATAAATATCCAGTGGGCTAAGGCTCTAGAAGGAAGCGGGGCCCAAGAGAACTGGTTAATATTCAAACATTTTCTTCTCCAAGTTCATGAAAAATGTATTCCCCTGAAAAAAAAAAATCAATGGAGGCAGAAGTCCTGCATAGATAAGTAAAGAGCTCTTAGAAAAACTCAAAAAGAAAAAGGAGGTTGTTTACGATATGTGGGAAAAAAGGTCTGGTCAAATGGGAAGGTTATAGAAATACAGCCAGAGAGTGTAGAGATGCAACAAGGAAGGCCAAGGCCCTCCTGGAAATGAATCTCACCACAGGGGTGAAAGAAAACAAGAATTTTCTCAATGATAAAAGGAAGAGCAGGAAAAAAGTGTGCCCACTAGTAAATGATATGGGAGATACGGTAACTGATGATGCAGAGATGGCAGAATTGCTGGATGCCTTCTTTGCATCAGTCTTTACTCCTAAGACTATCCCTTGGGAACCTCAGTCTCTAGAAGCAAGGGAGCAGAACTGGAGGGAAGAGAACACTCCACTGGTTAGTCAGGACCAGGTTAGAGATCTCTTATACCAACTGAGGGCCCACAGCTCCATGGGCCCCAATGGGGTGCCTCCATGAGTGCTGAGAGAGCTGGCTGATACTGTTGCCGAACCTCTCTCCATCATTTTTGAAAAGTCATGGAGAACAGGAGAAAACTGGAAGAAAGCAAATGTCACTCCAGTCTTCAAAAAAGGCAGGAAGGAGGACCCAGGCAACTACAGACCAGTCAGCCTCACCTCCATCCCTGTAAAGATGATGGAGCAGCTCATCTTGGAGGTCATCTCTAACCACAGGGAAGACAAGACGGTTATCAGGAGTAGCCAGCATGGATTTACCAAGAGGAGATCCTGCCTGACTAATCTGATAGCCTTCTATGAAACCATGACCAAATGGGTAGATGAGGGAAGAGCAGTGGATGTCATATGTCTTGACTTCAGTAAAGCAAGCTTTTGATACTGTCTCCCATAATATCCTCATAGAAAAGCTCAGGAAATGTGGCATAGGTGACTGATCAGTGAGATGGATTGAAAACTGGTTTGACAACAGAGTTCAGAGGATTGTCATCAGTGGCACAGAGTCAACTTGGAAGCCTGTGGCCAGTGGCGTTCCCCAGGGATTGGTGTTGGCTCCAGTTTTGTTCAACATCTTCATTAGCAACCTGGATGAGGGGATTAAAAGTACCCTCAACAAGTTTACTGATGATAAAAAACAGGAGGTGTGAGGGGGTAAGGAGTGGCTGACACCCCATCAGGCTGTGTAGCCATCCAATGAGATCAGGACAGGCTGGAGAGCTAGGTACAGGCAAACCTCATGAAGTTCAATGAGGACAAGTGCAGGGTCTTGCATCTGGGGAGGAATAACAACAGGCGCCAGTACAGGTTAGGGGCTGTCCTGCTGGAAAGCAGCTCCATGGAGAAATACCTTGGAGTCCTAGTGGATAGCATGTTCTCCATGGGACAGCAATGTGCTTTTGTAGCCAAGAGAACCAATGGTATCCTGGGGTGCATCAAGCAAAGTGTGTCCAGCAGGTCTAGGGAAGTTCTTCTCTCCCTCTACTTTGCCCTGATGAGACCACACCTGGAACACTGTGTCCAGTTTTGGGCTTCCCACTTCAAGAGAGACAGAAATCTGCTGGAGAGAATCCAATGGAGAGCCATGAAGATGATTAGGGGACTTGAGCATCTCCCCTGTGAAGAGAGACAGAGACCTGGGGCTGTTTAGTCTAGAGAAGAGAAAACTGAAAGGGGATCTGATCAATGTGTATAAATATCTGTGGGCTGGGTGCCAAGTGGAAGGGGCCAATCTTTTTTCAGTGGTGTGCAATGATAATACAAGGAACAATAGGTACAAGATTTCACCTCAACATGAGGAGAAACTTCTTTACATTGAGGGTGACAGAGAACTGGAACAGGCTGCCCAGAGAGGTTGTGGAATCTCCTTCTCTGAATACATCCAAGACCCATCTAGATGCATTCCTGTGCAGACTACCCTAGGTGATCCTGCTTTGGGATCTCTGGAGGTCCTTTACAGCCTCTAATGCATACTGTGATACTGTGAACTGCTGTATTAACATATTACTAAATGCTGAAATCCCAGTTTTTGAATGTGAAACATTTCAAGTGTTTTCTTTAAGTGATGGTTTCATGAAGGAAGAAAGCAGAAGACAGAAAAACAGATAAAAAAGCACAGATTGATGCACCCATGATCCATCATCAAGCACATAGCAAAACTAGAAACAAGAAATATTTCTGGAGTTCTAGTGCAGTACTCTGCTGGTTAGAGACACAATCCTTTGAAAGTAGACATCTTGTGGTTGCCCTCCAGCTACTGCTTGGTTTTAGCTCCTCCTTTGGATAGGTCATGTGGCAGAATGACTTGGGTTGTGCCAAGACCTGAAACGGGAGACTGGTGTAAATGGCAGAGAGCCAGCAGTGAGGAGACATCTGGGATAAGACAAGGCACTAAGGTGTGTTGTACATAGTTATGAAACTATTCTAGCTTTGCTTTCGGTGTAACATTAGATTTTTAAGAACCATGCCTGCCTGAGGAGACAGTAGTTGTTTTGTTCTCTGAATTGCTGTAGCCTTGGGGTGTCAAAGTCATTTAGTGCAGAGGGTTGAATTCCATGTTAAATTATGGTTCATAGGTCACAGTATAAATATAGGAATTGCATATTTTGCAGCACAACAGTATCCTGGTGATGTCAGTGAGAAGTTCACAGTGAAATCAGCATCACTCAGCTGAAAAATTTACTCCCTTTTAAGATCATAACTGTCAAGCTCCATATTTCCCTTTTTCTGCCAACTCCTAATTCCAGTTGCTTGAGAGATGCACTTCTGCCTCTTCCCCACTGCATGCTGAAGACAACCAGGAGTGATGCAGAAATATTTTCAGGGGCAGTGTGAACAGAAACAAACTCACTGCTCTTAGTAACTGGATGCTATTTTTCCTCTAGCAGTAAATCTGTTTAAACCAGGACACGTACATTGAAGAGAAATAGTCCCACGAACACAAATATCTGCTTACTTGTGGGTTAGCGCTGCGTGGTGGCATTATGTTATACAAGAAGGTTCAGTCTTTGCCTGCTCCTTTCTGACTGAAAGTTTCCCAAGCCTCTGCTATGTGGACCCTGTGATGTCTAACAGTGTGATGGGTCATATTCAGCCTCAGCCTTTACCTCTCTGGTGCATATTTCCATAAAACTGAAACATAATTATTTTGAATTCTTTCCCCCATTTCGTTTGATGTGAATCAATGCATGTAATGGAAGACAGTTGGTTTGTTTGGGAGGGAAATGGGAATCAGAGCAGGAAGGAAGGAAGGAAATGAAAGGGACATAAAACTCTGTGGCATGACTAGTTAGTGCTGCTCTTAAGATGTTCAAAATGCTAACATTGGGGTTGGGTTGCTGCTCCCAAGCACAGAGCATGAGTTGACTTTCCACACAGAGATCTGTGTTTGCACAGTTCTTCTTATATTCATATCCTCAATTCTCAGATTCAGACCTCTGGTCTTGTCTGTGCATCCCATCCCCTCCTCCCTTTCCTCATATGGAATCCGGAGGTTGTAAGAAGATGTAGAGATTGGGACATCGATTTTCTCTTCTCCCTCACAAATGACCAGGAGATTGCATTTAAAGGTATTAAATGGACACAGGTGGGACTGTAAACTTAAGTGCCTCCACATGGAACATCTGCTGCATGTTCTCCAGTTCCTGTTATCTTTATAGCAGAACTTGATCTTTTAACCCCTTCACAACTGCCCCCCTTAGTATTTGTGTATGGAAGATGTGCAATGGCTTTTCTTTGATGTTCAGAGAAGTCACAATGGATCTCTGTGATGTGACTGGCATATGGTGCAGTGCTTTGAGCCACAGTGTGCTTAGCAATTTGCACAGGTGGGTGGGGGAGGAGGACAAGTGTTGTCCAGGTGTTCCCAGTCTTGCTACAGATAAGAGGATTCCAGACGTACCACAATACATCTAATATTGCCATTCTCCCTCCTTCTTCCCTCCCTCTTGCCCTCCCCCCGCCCCAGGAAATGTCTGTCTTGGGGGAAGAGCATACTTGTAGGGATATTCCAAGATAGCTAATAGAATCTTAGCCATTCAAGGTTAAAATAAATTATTTCTAAATGTTTGCTTTGGAGCCAAAGCAAGCAATTTTTCCTTTCACCTCCCAAATCCTACTTCTTCCTACTTCTTCCAAGCCTTCTCGTTTATAGTTTAGGTACAAAATAAAAACCCAGCCCATGCTAGTGTATATTTAACCTCTTCACTGCTGCCTCTCACTACTCCACAGCATTTGTGCAACAGATCTTTGTGCCATTTACCTTTGAAGTCCTAATGAAGCCATAGTGGATCCTTGTGCTGGAGCTGCAAGCTGGCTGCCAGGTGAACCCTTCACATTTTCCATACACTCATCCTGAAAAGAAAAGGAAGAACTGGCTGAAAGCACACAAAATATGTAGTTCCAAACTGATTTTAATGTAGAATGAGATTGAAAGCTGTAGACTCAGAATGAGGTTTAACACAAATTGCTGAGTGTACCTAAATGATAAAACTGTTGATACCACGTGCATGAGTTCATTCACAGCTGGAATGGTGAAGAGAGAAAACACTACATGGAATAAGGAAGAGCTGTATCAGTACAAACCACAGTTTTTTTGAAAGCTGGTAGTTGTACTGTCTGGGAGGCAACCCAACAAGACAACATTGTGTAGATAAGGTCCACAGCTCAGCCATGAGAGCAACAATAAGCAGACTTAATTCTCAGCTATCTGCATGTATGCTGTGTGCATGTAGAATGCTACTATCCTGATTAGCAGTCTTACACTCAGTTGTGCAGTTATTCATACTGAAGCAACTAGACAAGGAAGAGAGCAATTAGGACCAAACAAATGTTCCCAAGAAGAAAAAGACCTCATCTGTCTTTGAAAACCTATAGCGGTGGCCCCTATTGTGCTCTTCCTTTGCCATGAACTAGTCTTGTGTGTTACCCTATTTCAGTACCCCTCATACTGTGTGTAATAAGCACCTGTCTTGTTCCCGTAGCTTTTAGGAATGGATTTTCTTGTTAGGATATGGACTGGAAAAGTAGGAAGTAGATGCAGATCCCCAGAAATGTCTCTTGGCCTGTGTGATTCTTCTGAGCTGAGCAAGAGCAGGCAAAACTCTTTCATAAAATGGAAGTGGTGCTGGCATTTTAACAATGTAAATTCTAATTGATCTTCCAATTTCCTTCAAAATCTGATGGGACCTTTTCCAATAGGGTGGTTTCAACAAAGTCTGTGCAATAAAAATTCTTACGTTAGCATTGCTAAGACATTATTATTAGTTCAATAAAAGGTTTTGAGTTAGGACCGGTGTCTGGTATCACAGTATCACAGTGTCACTAAGGTTGGAAGAGACCTCAAAGATCATCAAGTCCAACCTGTCACCACAGACCTCATGACTAGACCATGGCACCAAGTGCCATGTCCGATCCCCTCTTGAACACCTCCAGGGACAGTGACTCCACCACCTCCCTGGGCATCCCATTCCAATGACGAATGACTCTCTTGGTGAAGAACTTTCTCCTCACCTCCAGCCTTAACTTCCCCTGGCACAGCTTAAGACTGTGTCCTCTTGTTCTGGTGCTGGTTGCCTGGGAGAAGAGACCAACCCCTTCCTGGCTACAGCCACCTTTCAGGTAGTTGTAGAGGGCAATGAGGTCACCCCTGAGCCTCCTCTTTTCCCGGCTAAACAATCCCAGCTCCCTCAGCCTCTCCTCATAGGGCTTGTGCTCAAGACCTCTCACCAGCCTTGTTGCCCTTCTCTGGACATGTTCAAGAGTCTCGATGTCCTTCTTAAACTGAGGGGCCCAGAACTGGACACAGTACTCAAGGTGCAGCCTAACCAATGCATAGTACAGGGGCACAATGACTTCCCTGCTCCTGCTGTCCAGACTATTCCTAATGCAGGCCAGGATGCCATTGGCCCTCTTGGCCACCTGGGCACACTGCTGGCTCATGTTTAGGAGGCTGTCAATCAGTAACCCAGGTCCCTCTCTGTTTGGGAGCTCTCCAACCACTCTGACCCCAGTCTGTAGCTCTGCATGGGGTTGCCGTGGCCAAAGTGCAGCACCCGGCACTTGGACTTGTTAAATGCCATCCCGTTGGACTCCGCCCATCTGTCCAGTTGGTCAAGGTCCCTCTGCAACAGTCTACTCAATCCTATCTTCTCATAGCTCCTGAATTCGTGTTAGACCATTTTAACCACGCTGTAAGCATCTTGACATATTTGAGTTGGTGCCCAGGATGTATGGGAGCCTCCTGTAGTCTCTTCCTACGTGCTCTCTTTGCTTTGGATTCATTCCACTTCTGCTCCAGACTTCTTCCTCTTGTGCCATTTCCCTTCTTTCCTTTGTCTTTTAGCTTAGTAAAACACCATCTAACAAAATCCCAGCAGTGTAAAAAAGCACCACTTCCTCTTAGAGAAAAATTACCAGGCAAACAAACAAATACCGTTACATCAAGAAGATTTATGCATACCATCACACTGCTCAGTATGTATTGCATCGCTTTGCTCCAGTCCATTGTCCAATTTGTTTATTTAGAGCACAGCTCTCTTCTGGATAATAGATTTCTTGCTCTGCCTCTACTTGTCAGCAAGTGCACAACATGGAACTCTCCATGTCCCTGCAACACCCATTTCTTATGATTCTTAGAGCAGTCTGAGAATTCACCTGCAATATGTGCCTGGGCTGAGGTCCACTGGGAAGCGAGTCCTTCAGAGTGCTACCCACTTCTGGTCTTTCAGGTGGGTAGTGACGATGCAACAATGAGAGGCTCACAATCAATTAAAAGAGACTTCAGAACCTTAGGGCAACTGCTAAAGGGATCAGGAGCTCAAGTTGTGTTTTCTGTTATTCCTCTAATATCAGTGATGTACTAGGGTCAATTCATGGCTCCAGGGCTGGTGCCATCAACAGGGCTTTGGGTTCTACAATCACGGCTTGGTTTACAAGGCACCACAGCTGCAAACAACTTATGGGATGCACTTGTCCCAGAGCGGGAAAAGGATCCTGGGGCAGGATGCTCCTCTTAGGATATCAGGTAGTGATAGGACTAGGGGGAATGGAATGAAGCTGGAGGTGGGGCGATTCAAACTGGATGTGAGGAAGTTCTGCACTGTTAGAGTGGTGAAGCCCTGGAATGGGTTGTCCAGGGAGGTGGTTGAGGCAACATCCCTGGAGGTGTTTAAGACCAGGCTGGATGAGGCTCTGGCCAGCCTGATCTAGTGTGGGGTGTCCCTGCCTATGGCAGGGGATTTGGAGCTAGATGATCCTTGTGGTCCCTTCCAACCTTGACTGATTCTATGATTCTATGACATGGCCAGCACCTGCTCCTGGGGTGGAGATGTGGAAACATTGTTGAGCTCTGCAGCACAGATGCTTCCTTTGCTACTCTGTGACCAGAAGAATGACAATTTTCTTAATTGTTTTCCCTTGACCCCTTGGAAAACTTATCATTTAAAGAAATAATTGTCTAAGAATGTATACCTGACTGTCACTCACAGGATAAGCACTGTTCATGTACATTTTATCTTTTTAGCAGCTATGTCTGTGCTTTTGATTTGGTACTAGGAAAAAAAAAATATCATCATTACTTAAACCATAGTTTTGTTTGAAAACAACTGCTGATTCTCAGAAACTAAAAGAGTCAATGTTTCCATATATGTATTTAAAACACAAAGAAATGACAGTGACTGTCATTAAAGACAGCATTCCCAGGTACAGTTCATTCAACATAGTTTCAAGTGGTATCTTGCAATAAAAGAAGTCTTGGTGGGAAATAAATAAGTACTTCCTTTACTGTAAAACCTCTGAGAGGTGGTGAAGCCTCCTGCTCTTTGTGGTAAGTGCCTTAGGTCAAAAAAGGCTTAGAATGTACAGGGAGGCATAATTTCTGTTATCCTCCTGTCCTAAATCCTAGCCCTTTTAGCTGTAACAAAAATTCTAAGCCAACCCATACTTTTTGGATTACTTTAAACCCCATAGCAGCGCTTTTCTAAAAGCATTTTATTTTGAATAGGAATAGCTCCATGAAAGGGCTCTGATATGGGCTGAAACTAAATCAGTTTCAAGGAAATGCAGCTGGACGCACACTAATCTAAAAGCTTCCCAGGCAAAGCAGCACAGGCCTCTATTCTGCAGGGTGTCCCCGCCCCTAGCTGAGTGCACCAGGGCTTTCTGAGCTCCCTTAACCCTTGCACTGCTTCCTCAGCAATATTCAAGGGGTGGGGGAAGAAAGCGTTTTTCCTTTCAGTGCGATCTCTGTATAGCATGCAGTTTTCATGTAGTCAGCTGGGCAGTATATGGAGGGGCTTGTTCCAGCTTTCTCAGCAGACATTATGCGATGAATTGTAATACTGGTTCAATGCCTGGGATGCATGTTAAGGGCTCTTTTTGTCATAGGGTCTTTCTTCAAAGCCCAGTGGAGATAACACAGTTTGTGTTATGTTTTATAACACCTCTTATTCCCACCTGCTCTACACACAGAGTGCTTGTCTGTGCAAGTATACAGCCAAGGTTCACTTGTGTCAGATGAGTCGTCACTGAATTTTTAAGAAGTATTTCAGCTGTTTACTGAAGGACTAGAAAAACTGTAGCTGACATGGCATAAGTTTTAATGGTGAGCAAAGCCTACTCATAATGTGGAGACAGACGCAAATGCCAGTAAGTCTGTAGATTATTTCATCCTTCCTTTTACACAGAAACTATTTTAAAATGAAGGAGGCAAGGGAGCTGATCTGTCTAGTCAAATCTGAGCCTAACCATGTTGTGAAGTGGCAGGGATTTGTTTTGTTTTTCCTGTTTTTATAACATCTGATTTATATATCCATTTTTTTCCACTCTTTTTACCACCTTCAAACCAGTTACAACCTACACACCTATCATGTCTACTGTTCTTCATGGACTCTTTCTGGACACAAGCTATTTACATATCTGTGCAGACAACCTGACTTTCTTTTTGATCTCTTAAATGGCTTTAAGATTGCAGGAGGGTTTAGCTGTCATAGCTAAGACACTTCCCTCATTCTGTGTCCACTCCAGCCATTTGAATTTTTTGTTCATGATCACTTAATGGGACAGCGAAATCTCCACTGCTTCAGTTTGTAGACTGGTATATGAACATTAACTGGCCCTCCTGAAGAGTTACTGTGTCCCTCAATAAACAGTTTCTGCGAAGTGAGGCAGCCTTGAGTATGGTGTTGGGACAAGCAGATGGTGATGCCCATTGATTAAGCTGCTGCATCAAAACCCTGCAGCATAAAGAGTGAACTTTCATACACCACTGTGCTGGTGGCAGCTAAAATGGTGCTGACAATGTATCTTTCAACTGCAGCCCTTTGAGAGTGCATTGCTTTTGCCCTTGGAAATCACGGTTTACACTGATGAGTTCACTGACGTCAAATATTAGTATGATTCAAAACTGGTTTAAAAGACACTGAAGTCTGTTTTGCTCTAGAGACACCAAAAACAGAGAAAACAATAGCTGGCCAGGTAACCTTTAATGCTGTGTCAGGTGATGCACCTACATTTACTTCCAGAAGCATTTGTATATTGTTTGACTTTTAGCTAGCAGAGGTAAGCCCACATTCAGGACAGAACTTCTAGGTACTAATGAACTTTTCCACACAGTGTTATAATTAATAGCTATGCCAAAGACAGCAGCAATGGGGACACAGTTTCCTTAGAAAACTACAGTAGTTACATGATCTGTTTTGAATCCATTTTTATACTTGCCTATTTTCTCTTGTATGTCTACATATATACCTATCCATGTTTATAAATACAGAAAAGGATTCACTGATTAAATATATATGTATATATATGCATGACAAATTGGTGTCTCAAATACCAGCATGTCTGATTTTCTATATTATTTTCAGTCTCTGTTTTCCTTCGCAAATTTTTTTTCACAGGCTTACATAAAAATGTGGAGATAAAGATGTGTGTGCAATTAGTGTATTAGGAATGATATAGTAACTGCCATGTTAGACCTGTAAAACAATAACAGATAATCTCGTTATTGATCCCCACGAGGACTAGTTGCTGTTTAGAAGCAGAAAATAAGTTTATTTTATGTATTAATGGTTTTCCTGTACTCTTACAGTGAGGTCACATATCCTTATGGTTGACAAATTGTAATCCAACCTGGAAATGACACTACAGGTAGACTGCTATCTGAAGAATAATTCTGCCCTCCTCCTTCAAATAGCCTTGTGCTTCCAGTGATGATTGTGCAGAGATGGGGTCATGTACCTTAAGAAGGAGCTGCTGGAGAGAGGGTGGAAACTTGTGGAGAGAGTAGGGTGTGGCTCAGCCCTGCCACAGTGCCCCACAGTTCAGTTGGTGCTAACTCAGTCTTGAAACCACATCGTAGATGCTAGTCTAGCCATGGGCATGTTGCAACTCCTCCTGCTTCAGTTCCACCTCTTTTTGCTTCGGTTCCCCTGTGTTTTAATGGCTCGTGTTTTTACACAATTTTTGGAAGGAAAGTCTCTTCCTGCTTACCAGTGTTGCTATATTCACCCTCTGCATTGCTTAGATGCCGTGAAAAAGAGAGGGAGCATGCAAATATCTCCCGCGTAGAAGCTGAATTTTGAAAAGTGCTTCGCTAATCTTGCCTCAGCCCAGATGCTTCCCCAGGAGTGAATGCTGCGGCTTTAAGGCTATCGTCCCAGATCCACATCACACTCGCATATTTGTCTTCTCTTTGCACAGCCAGTGCCAAGCGGTGACATCTACTATAGTCTCTGGGACACGCTGGACTCTTCGGTGGAGGAAAAAGGGGGGCGAGGGGGGGTGGGGACAGCCGGGGGAGAGCACAAATCCCGCTGTGTTCCAGGAGGATGAGTCACTTCCTCGCACCAGCTCTGCGATGCTTTATTTATTGCCGCTCCGCTGATATGAAGCCCAGCTCCCTCGTCCCTCATAACCTCCCCGGGCTCGGCCTCCCAGCCGACTGCCCTATTAATCACACAAGGCGGTTGGGGAGTGCACACAGAGAGGCAGTCCTGCCCGCCAGTGGCCTTTAGCTGTCTCCAGTTCAATGAAATTACCTTGTGTGAAGACTTGTTTTATGAGAGATTGGTTTATTTGTAACTAAACTACTTCCTCCGTTATTTGATAAGCTCAAATATTTGCTACTGATAGTCAGAGAGTGTCACATTTATTATCCCGTTTCAGGCATTGCTTAACTCCTTTGTATTAGGCTTCTTTAACCCCTTCGAGGACAGTAGGAAAAAAAAGGCTGGAAAAGTCTTATTCCTCTTATTCATGTTTTGAAATGAATCGGGGTTTACCCCAGAAGGGATGTGGCATGATTAAATTGCCTTACAGTAATTCTTCATATGTTTAACACAACGTTCAGCAGGGCTGACTCACATTGATTGGTAGAAATCCATAATAAAAGGCAAAGTGAGTAATGCCTTTCTCTTCTTTCATAAATGGTAACACTTCAACATCTAACTGCATGTAAATGTGAAGCACCGTGGTCCTAAGGATGGGGCACGTTACTAAGTCCTATTTGCTGTCTTGCCCTTGATGGCTGTGTCAGTTGTGACCCATTTGTGCCTCAGTTTGTTATTAACCATGGGTGAAAACCAGACTTGCTTTAGCTTTTTAAAGGCATGTAATGCCCTTAGTAAGAAAATAAAAATAACAAAAGCAAACAGATAAAGCAACACAAACCAAACCTACAGCTTTAGGATGAAAATAATGCTTTTATAATAATGTAATTCCACACACTCAATTTTTGCTACAACTCTTTTAAAAATTTATTTTATTTTATTTTATTTTATTTTATTTTATTTTATTTTATTTTATTTGTGGAGGTTCACTGGGTTTTTATTAACTATTTGCTTCTGGAGACTCCAAGAAGTAATCCACAGTCCAAATATGAAAAAGTACTTGTACATATGAGGATGAACAAAAGTGCTGAAATGTATGAGCAGTCTTTAGGAACCCCCATCTACCCACTGTGGCTCTGCAGTGCTTCTTCAAAACTTTTTTTGTGTACTTGTTGTTCCAGTGCAGTGCTACGTGAGCCTGCAGTGTGCCCAGGCAGCTAAGAGGGCCAATGGCATCCTGGCCTGCATCAGGAACAGTGTGGCCAGCAGGAGCAGGGAGGTCATTCTGCCCCTGTACACTGCACTGGTTAGGCCACACCTCGAGTACTGTGTCCAGTTCTCGGCCCCTCAGTTTAGGAAGGATGTGGACTTGATGGAACGAGTCCACAGAAGGGCAACGAAGTTGGTGAGGGGTTTGGAACACAGCCCTATGAGGAAAGACTGAGGGAGCTGGGGTTGCTTAGCCTGGAGAGGAGGCTCACGGCTGACCTTATCACTCTCTACAACTACCTGAAGGGAGGCTGTAGACAGATGGATGATGGTCTCTTCTCCCAGGCAAGCAGTACCAGAACAAGAGGACACAGTCTCAGGCTGCGCCAGGGGAGGTTTAGGTTGGATGTCAGGAAGAAGTTCTGTACAGAGAGAGTGATTGCCCATTGGAATGGGCTGCCTGGGGAGGTGGTGGAGTTGCTGTCATTGGTGGTTTTCAGGAGGAGACTTGATGGGGTGCTTGGTGCAATGGGTTAGTTGTTTAGGTGGGTTGGATTGGTTGATGGGTTGGACATGATGATCTTGAGGGTCTCTTCCAACCTGGTCTATTCTATTCTAATCTATTCTATTCTATTCTATTCTATTCTATTCTATTCTATCCTATTCTATTCTATTCTACCTTGCCTAAGCTGAACATTTAAGATCAACATCACAGATTTCTACATCACTACTCCCCAGAAGGTATACTCAGATGAGGACAGGGTGGGGAAATGAAAAACAGTCTCTCTTTGTCTAATAAAAAGGAATAGGATTGACGGGGTTGGGGTTGTTGACTTGGGAAGAGTTGCCAATCCTGTATGGTGCTTTCATAGCACCCAGTTTCAAGACCTTGAAATACCTGAGGTTGGAGAGAAAATCTATAAAAGAAAGCCCATGACAGCTGCATCTGAGGTGTGTGGTCATATTTCTCTAATGTAAATTAGAAAATAGTCATTATTCATTATTAGAGAATGGTCTTTGTTCCTTAAAGGGGACAGTGTCTGTAGGTTTGCTCACGCATTTTGCATGGAGACCTCAAGGCATTTTGTGTTGGAGACAGCAGCATTTAGGGAAGGGCTTTGGACTGGGGAAACAGCATTTTGCCTAGAGCTTGCAGTGTGTTTGAAGGAAGGAACATCTTGCTGTATGCATGCTTGTTTGGGGCTGCAGGGTGAGACTAGCTAGAAATCCTTCTCATGTGGAGGAAATAGGAGTTTTGTGAAAAATATAGCTAAAGCAGACCTGGATAAAAATAGTCTTATTTCCCATCACAGGTATTATTTACCTGAACACGACTGTCTTATACTTGAGTTTCATTTTCTGCAATCATTCTGGAGTACAGACATAAGTGAGTTTATAAAAATACTTGTAGACAAAGTGATATTAATCTTGCCAAAATATCATAATCCCTCAAAGTTGAGGGAAATTAATTTAATTTCTCTTGGAATTAAAAAATTATTGAGGAATATACATATTCATTATGTTAGGAAGGAAGTAAAGGTTCATTCTTTCTCTTACAGACACAGAGATATATGCAATCACTCACACACAATCAGATATAGTAAGTTCACTGTACGTGGCTAGGTATCTGCTCTGAGTAGAAGTATTAAGTCTATCTGAAATTATAAGGATTCTACTACTGGCTTAGGTCTGTAGCCTTCCAGAGTCTTCTCAGGGGATAGCAGGCCTTCTGCAGGTAGCTACATTGATTTTTAGCAAAAAGCCTGCTGGTGAGAGTCCAAGCTGGCACTTTCAGCTGAGGCCTGCCCTGGAAGTCAGAGACTGAGAACTGAGCCTGGAGAGACTCAAAGTTTGGTAAGTACCTGTTTGCCTTGGACTTTGATGTGTAGATGCTGTTATTACTGATGCAGTTGAACTCTTAAGGCTGCAGGCTTCTTCAGAGATACAAGATTCAAGAGTTCACAGATTCAGATGCCTTCGGCTCTTGTTGCACAACAGCATCTTTGAGTTTTGAACCAAAACAATATTTCATGGTGTTGGTCCCAACACTCAGGTCTTTATCTTAATTTTTTATTTCTTCCATGGAAGACAATGTCTGATACAACTTTATTCCTTGGAGTTGCATTATATGTTCTGCTTCCTTCTGGTTTTGAGATGGAGTACTTGAGCCTGCTTATATCAGCCCTGTGTCCTATATTTTACATTTGCAAAATTCAGTTCTGCTATGCTTTCATATTATCAAAAAAGCCAAGGAGATTAATATTGTTAGCAGCTGTTAGTCTAGGTACTATGTGAGGTTATCTAGGAAAAGAAGAGTTCAGAGTCCACATAGTAGCCCACATGTTCTGTTGAACTCTTCCTAGATAACCTCACATATCTGATTGTGTGTGAGTGATTGCATATATCTCTGTGTCTGTAAGAGAAAGAATGAAACTTTACTTCCTTCCTAACATAATGAATATGTATATTCCTCAATAATTTTTTAATTCCAAGAGAAATTAAATTAATTTCCCTCAACTTTGAGGGATTATGATATTTTGGCAAGATTAATATCACTTTGTCTACAAGTATTTTTATAAACTCACTTATGTCTGTACTACGGAATGATTGCAGAAAATGAAACTCAAGTATAAGACAGCCGTATATATGTCAGCTAAAAATGTCATAAATAGTGTTGGGAGAAATATTCATCGATCTGAAACTGCAGGTGTCATGCCAAAGAAAAAGTGACAATCTACGTGTTCTAGGTGACACCAAGTTCACTGACAGCTCAAGACAAATATCATAAAACAAATGGGAAGAAAAAGGATTATGAGCTCATGATCTCTGCCAGGAATTATGCAAGAAAAGATAACAAAGCAAGCAGGGTGGGAGAGAAGGTGTGATTTGACATGGGAGCTGAAATAAATAATACCTAAATAGATGAACTATAAATATAGCTTCATAAACAAAACATCTTTTAAAACTACTTGGCTGCACTTGCTTACAAGGAAGCAGAAAAATGAAAGCAATAGTGAGATCCAAATATTGTGCAAGGATGCAAGGGTAGAATACATTCATCTGAATCATATATGTATTTAAGGACAACATTTTATCCATGACTCATTCATGTTAGATTTCAATGACAATTTTTTAAAATCGTATATCTAAACTGTGGCAAAATGTGAAGAACTTCAACTTATACTGGGATTTATTACATATATCACAAGATATCACCATTCACTTTCCATAGTGGAAATCCTCCTTGTAGCACTGCCTAGGGAAGACCTATTTTTGCATCTTAAGGTAGGATTTATTGCAGTGAGCATCTTTGCACAGTTTGAGTACAATGATGAAATTGATTCTCTCTTCATTATTTTAAAATTCTGTTTGGATATGCAGTTTCTCGACCAATATCTTGGTGCTGTAAACTGCACGTTAATTAACCTGCCAGTAATTTAAGGGGCAAAAATCCCTAGCTCTGTTAGGGCTGGCTTCTTCTTCCATTGGAGTCAATGGGAATTCTGCCATTGACTTAAGTGGGAGTAGGATCAGGCCCTTAATGCTGTGTATTTACTTTATTTAGGCCAAAAGACACATGGACACAGAGAAGACACTGTTCAATGTCTGCAGCTTTATTCAGTAAGCTCTCTGCTTGCTGGCAGTATGGCACCTCTAACGGAGCAAAATATTACAGCTTCAGGGATTGCTTTTGGCAGTATGCATATTATAGCATGAATCAAAACAGTTATGGTTATGTTTTCAAAGATGTAGTGAAATTTTAGCTGGTAGACTGAGAAACCAAATGTTAGATTGAAAGCCTGCACGGGTCTCATTGGGAGGTAGCTGATACTTAATTATTTTGTATTATTATTCTCGACAAATTAAACCTGTTTGGGTGACAAACAGGAAGGTAAACCTTAAGATCTAGATCTGAATCTACCCTGGATCCACCCTGGACATCCTGCATGACCTTGAGCCAGTCATTTAATCTCTCTGTATTGCTGTGCTCTGTTTGTAAAATGTGGATAACAATTCTTCCTTTCTTCTGTCCCCAGCCCTGCCTGCTTAGGCTGTAAGCCCCTCAGGGAACAGACTGTCACTTACTGTGTGTGCCATTCCTCCCTGAGCAGGGCCTTGGCTTTGTCCATGACCAGAATGTTTAAAATAACAAAACAATACTTGCTGGTCATGTCAAGGAATTACTTTTTCTTTCTTTTTTTTTTTTTTTTTTCCATACATGCATGTGCTGAGCTTCTATACAGTTGAATTTAAACTGGTGATTTTTCTTCTGGGTGAATCTGTTGATGTTTCTTTGATTGACTCACCAATCTACCATGATAGTCTAAGGGGCTACATACATCCAACCTGACTTTCACAGATTGTGCTTTCTGCTCTAACCTCTCCTCTACCTCTGTAGGTTTGCTGTCGACTTTGATTATCCTCAGTTAGCAATTGCTCTGCATATATAAATAAACTTGGCATATATGCTAGCTCTGACATATCTAGAACATTTGAGACCTGTTGTATGTGTGAAGTAAATTACATGTGCCCAAGGAGACCTGTTTGTGCTGGACATAGATAGGACCATATGAAAACGTATCAGTGGCAAAGTACATGCCAGAGAGATGTGCCACTGCAGTAGACCTGTTAATTTGTGGAGAAGTGTGAATCCAGTGTGCCCAGGATGCATTGAATTTCCTGCATCTGCATAATTCATCTGTGTTTGAGCAGTAAGCCAGAGGTTGGTAAATGGCAAGTTTATAAAAGTGTTTGACAGCTCTAAATCTGATCTCTGATGTAGCTTCACACTTCACTTCATATATGTATATGAAACACCTTAGTAAAATCAGTGAGCCATAGTCGTGCATAAAGTTTCACTTGTAGCTTGGGATCAATAGGAGCTTGTGGTTGTGTTGGATTTCCTCTGAAAATCCTTCTTGCATAGACTCTCTAAGGGTTTTTAGGAAGGGTGATTTTTATTTTTTTTTCCTGGATCCTAACCTAGGATTCTGACAAGATGGGTGGTGGGCTACTTTGCCATGCCAGGAATGATGCTGTTCTGGATGTACTCTTGAGGCATAAGTCTGCATACCAAAGAAAGGAGTATGTGAATTTAAAGTGCTCTTGTTGAATGGCAGTGTTTCCATGACTTAGGCAATTTAGTTCCACTTTAGATTTTTGGGAACCAAATTTCCTTTTTTTTTGGATATGGCCCTAAATTATTTTCTCAAACACATATTTAGAGAAAATCAGTTCATCTAGTGTCACTGAAATAAAAATCCAGCTCTTGATAGAGCCTTTTGAAGATATTGAGACCATACTTGGGTATGCTTTGGTTCATAGAAGAATGGGACAGTCATTTTTGTTACCACCTCCAAATCTTGTGCTATTACACCTGTGGGCAGAACTGGAAAGTCACAGTGTTTATTCCCAGGTCACTCAACTTTGAATACAGAAACCCAAAATCCTTCATTTTTAGGAATCCATCTGCCTATGAACCAGGCATCACAGTCCTTAGGTCAGATGCCAACTGGGGGATAATGGAGAGAGCTCATACAGGTTCCAATTCAACCCAGGAGATTGGTACCAGAAAGAAAGGCAGCACAATATCCACAGGCTGCAGCACAATGATTTCATTGATGTCTTTGAGCACTGTTCCTTCCACGGATTACTGACTTGATCTGGTGCAAAAGCAAATTTGATTAATGTATTTTATAGGAAGAACAGAACCAGCCTTTCTTGATGGGGAAAAAAATTTAAATAAATTCTTCCTATCTTTGTTGGTTTTCTTCTCTCTTTGTGAATGCCAAGTGGGGACAACATGAACACCGTTGACTTACATATCACAGGTTACATTATATAAAATGGAACCTGTTAATTATTTCACAGGGCTGAAAGTGGCTTTGATGGTGCAAAGATTGCTTGTATTCTGTATTGCTACTGTGTGATGAGGCCATGGTTATATTTACATGCAGTACAGCTTGGTAATATACATATATCAGGTGCCTTATCAACATTTCCTGTGTCCCCTGAAGAAGACAAGAATATACAAACAAAAGAGTAATGGTGATGGTGTGCTTTTTGGCTGAGAAAATAACAATTCTTCTAGCCCAGTAACACACCATTAAATATTAAGTATATCTCCATTTCATCATGGAAGTCTACTGCAAAAATTCAGAGCTCACAGGCTCAAAATGGATGTCAGGATGAGACAATTTTCACATATGTAGGTGATGAAATAGAATTTGTTTATTCATTCATTTTGTACATGCAGGTATGTTATATATTTTTGGTATGTTTAGTAAAAGGAAGCAGTAAACATCTCCTACCATTAGATTGATGTTTAAGACAAGACATTGTAGTTGTCACTATGTATGTCATGTAACACAAACTTAGAACTTCATTCTCCTCTTTCAGGAGTTACAGTTCATATTGCTTTTTCTACCAAAATAGGCTTAGTAACCTTTAACCCAATCTTTGAGGCTACCAGCTCTGTCAGAAGACAAGATTTGTGCTTCAAAATGGTGACAAATACTGACCTCTTCTAGATTTGCTTGGAAAATAGATGTCAGAAATTATCTTCTCTCAGTAAGTGCTAGAAGTCAAGCTTCCATGTGCACTGTAATGAGAAACTAAGGTTCCCATGCTGAGACCTGCTGTGTGACTGGCTATGTGATCACTAGTACAGAAATTCACCTAAGTCCCCTAATATTCAATTTATTACCACACTTGGTAGAAGTCTTGTGAGCAAGCTTCCTTTATTCTAGTCAGCCTCACTAACAGTACAGTCATTATGCATCACCAAAATTTTACAAGTAATATATTTCCCACTCTTTTAGTGTCTCTTCTAGAATAAAAAGTATCTTGCTTCAGACTACTTTACACTAAACCTGTTTTCCCTGTGCTTATTTCAATATTTGCTATTCAAAGATGTGTCTGTATTCCTAAATAATTCTTTCCACTTGCACCTTTCAGGCATTCGTATATTTATGTATTTAAGCACTCACTTTCAAAAACTCCTCTGCTTCTGTCGAGGAGCTCCCAGAAAGACTCTATCTCAGCATACAAGCTTTTCCACAAGCATTTCCACTTTCATGACACACTGAGTGTTTGTCATCTCTGCACAAAATAAAACACTTAAATATTCACCAGTGTTGTGGTGTTAGTATGGGAATGTTTCAGCTGCGACAAAGTACCCACCTATGCTTTTAATAGAGACTGATAGAAAAAAAGGTCTAGATTTAATTTTGACACTGTGCAAGAAATACTTTACCCAATGTCCTGGGTTAACACAACCTGGTCTCACAAGCAAGCTCCCCTCCCTGCCCCTCCCCTCCCCCCCCCCCCCCCCCCCCCAAGAAACATGATGGTTGAGATAAAGAGTTTAATAAGATCATATACTATACAATTACCAAAGTAAGAGCAAAAGCAGCAGCAGAACCAAGCAATGGGGAGTCTAACAGAGAGCCATGAGGATGATTAGAAAACTTGAACACCTTCCCTGTGAAGAGAGACCGAGAGACCTGGGGCTGTTTAGTCTTGAGAAGACTGAGAGGAGATCTGATCAATGTCTATAAATATCTGAGGGGTTGGTGTGAAGTGGATGGGGCCAATATCTTTTCAGTGGTGTGCAGTAATAAGACAAGTAATAATGGATACAAAACTGAACACAGAAGGTTTCACCTTAACATGAGGAGAAACTTCTGTACAGTGAGGTTGATGGAGGACTGGAAAAAAAAAAAATTAAAATTACTCACAAAGGTGCATCACATAGGATAAAACCTCCTCTGACACCAGCTATCTCATTCTTATAGAAGCAAGATCCCTTGAAGTGCTTCTTGGAGTGCAGAGTATGGCTCTGATTTTTACTGTTTCCCATGAAGTTTCAAATTTCCTCTTCACATCTCTGAGATTGCAGTGATTTCTGAATCACCAAATAATTGATCAGACATGGCACATCACGTCTGCAAGCTCATGTGTTGTGCCAGATAAGTGCAGAGACATTTCATCTCTAGGAATTTCACCACTACATTGATCTGTGTACAAGCTACTTGGAGATCACTGAATTACACCTCCACAATTTTCAGGTCTGAAATGAACCCAACTGAACTCAGAACTGCACCTCTGTGATTTCAGTGGAGCCAGATCTTACAGAAATTTCCTTTATTCTTATCAGGATTTTCCTTCAATTTAGGTTCATATTTCACTATCTTTCAGGCAGTGCTCAAAAATCCTGAGACACAAAGAGCTGTATAGGAGGAGTGCAAAGCTTGTGGTAACCACCAGTGCGTGTTCATGAAAATAAGAGCACAGAGCAGTAGCCAGTTCCACCAGTTCTCACTATTCTGTGGTACTTGGCCCAAATTTGGTTTAGTGGAGTTTGTGTGGAAGAATAATATTAAATGAAGGACTACAGACACCTGGGCACCAATATGAATTTTATTTTAAATTGGATATACATGCTGAACTCTGTAAGGAGCTGAGAGAGGTAGAGTTCATTTCCCTGCTTCAGAAAGAGAGTCCCATGTTCATTCCATCTATATACATGTAGGCACTAGATTTAAGAGTGCAGTTGCTATGAAATCAAGTCCTTGAGATAAGGATTTAAGTTTTGTACATAGTTGAGTTACGCTTGAAGAAATAAATTCTCCCTACTATGTTAGCTAGGAGAAGTGGATTCTAACTTAGGCACCTGAATTATGTAGCTAAAGTTGGGTGTAATTACTTTGTATCATAATAAGCAATAAGAATATAACAAGATTTTTCAGAGTGCCTAGGGTGTGCTACCAATCAAAATATCTGTCCATAAACACTTCATTTGCAAGCAGAAGTGAAGAAAAGATTACCTATAACAAGGGAATTTTTGGGCCGTATGGTCATTAGTATTCAAATCACATCAAGCTTACTTTTTCCTTACAGCACATCATTTGTAGATGCTGTCATCAATGCGCCTCTTATTAACTCATTTTTTAAAGAAGTTTCATCAGCTAATCTTCTTGAACTATGACAATCCTCCTTATTCCTCAATGTAACAATGAAATAATTCTCCTAACATGTGACTCACCTCAGTTTTAACTCAGGTGGTTCACGGATTACCCAAGCTGTCTCTCTGAAGTCTATAAACCTGAATATCAAATGTCTCAGAAAGTAATTAATTCCTTTGTTAAGTAAATAAATAAACAGAACTGAGAAAAATAAACTCATTTGCCATGTGTCCATTAAAAAAAAACAAAAACACATTATAACTAGGAAAAAGTTTTAAATTCTGATCTTAAAGAAGGCTCCAAATTAGAATCTGCAGATGTAATTACTTATGTAAATATTAAATGCCCTCATTTAAGAATATATTCCATTTACTTTTAATCTAAACATTCCAACATTAACACCTTTGGCATACTGTCAGTTTGCACCATTTGCAATCTAATGCTTCATCAGGTTTATATTAAATATAAGCATAGCATCTGACACCTTAGAGACTGTCAGAATTAATCAGTCTAGTCCGGTATCTTGTCTTATACTGTGATTATTTTCCTCAAATGCACAAGAGACTCTATCATACATACTTGTGGAATAACTTGCCTGTAGAGACAAGATAGTGTGAAACCTCCAATGTAGCAGGGCTGCCTTATGCTTTTCAGTAGAACAGCTTATACTCCATTTATATTGGACAGTATCATATTATTTTCTGCCCAGACCTTTTATGAGTAGTGTTGAGCTCTTACTCTCTACAGTATGTTATGCCAATAAAGTTAAGAGCCTAATTAGGCATTATTTGAAAAGGAATTTCCTTTTCTAAACTTTTGCTTTTCATGTAATGACCACTTGTTCTTGTGTTATTAGAAAGAAGGAAAGGAAGTAGTTAGCATAATTTCACTCTCTAAAGTTGGGGTTGGACTAGATGATCTTTCAAGGGCCCTTCCAGACCCTGAAATTCTGTAATCTTGAAATTCTGTGATAAAGTCTATTTACATATCCTTATCATATCACCCCTCTTTAGCATATCTACATTACCATTCTGATGTTCATTATTCCAGTCTTTTCACAGCCTCTGGTTTTGCTGTCTATGATCCTGATGATACATTTTAGCTTTTCAGGATTGTGAAAAGTCATCTTAATTTAAAGAATTTTTTTTTTCACTCATTAATTTCTGAAGTAGATTAAATTATTGCTTCATTTTGTTCAAGTTTTTTCAAGTAAGGATTAAACAACTTTTTATGTGTTACTTTGGATAATATGGATGATGTAGGCATGTGGGCCCCTCAGTTTAAGAAGGACATTGAGACACTTGAACATGTCCAGAGAAGAGCAATGAGGCTGGTGAGAGGCCTCAAGCACAAGCCCTATGAGGAGGGGCTGAAGGAGCTGGGATTGTTTAGCTTGGAGAAGAGGAGGCTCAGGGGAGACCTTATTGCTGTCTACAACTATGTGAAGGGTTGTAGCCAGGAGGGGGTTGGTCTCTTCTTCCAGGCAACTAGCACCAGAACAAGAGGACATAGTCTCAAGCTGCACCAGGGGAAGTTTAGTCTCAAGGTGAGGAGAAAGTTCTTCACAGAGAGAGTTGTTAGACATTGGAATGGGCTGCCCAGGTTGGTGGTGGAGTCACCATCCCTGGAGGTGTTTAAGGGGGGATTGGACGTGGCAGTTGGTGCCATGGTCTAGTCATGGGGTCTGTGGTGACAGGTTGGACTGGATGATCTTTGAGGATTCTTCCAACATTGGTGATTCTGTGATATGTAGAAGATCTATAGCATTCAGGGATTTTAAAAAGTTTTTTATCAGTAGCATAAATAGTAACTCACTTTTACAACTTTGACACTCTAGACTTTTTAGGTAACCATGTCAAATAAGAATTACACATGCAATGCTGTCTCAGACAGCTGGAGGTCAAAATTAACTTCTGTGCTCTCTTCATCAGACATCAGATTGGCTTTCATTTTTCAGTAGCTAAACATACATAAATCAAGTTTTAAAACATTCAAATACTAATTTTTATCAGGTTTATACATCAATCGCTCATTGTGATTATCGCACTTAATTATTCAGTGACATAATCCAAGACACTGGTAAGGAATTCCTGGGCATTGTTGGTGTGTGCTCAGATGCAGTTCTGAAGCACAGGAGTACTATTGTGTCATGCAGAAACAACATTGCTGTGAAGCACTGCAGTTCAACACACTCTGTGTACCCACCTCTGGGCTGCACTTAATTCTTTGTGATAAATATTTACACCAAGAACTCAAACTATATATGCATAAAAAACATAATAATAATAATAATAATAATAATAATGATGGAATAAAAAACCTGGGTGTTATTACAGTCTGAGCTTGTTTTCAACTTATTCTGTAATATGAAATTTCTTTTCCACATCAGTGTCGCTTTCATATTCAAGTTAAATCATTCTTTCCTTTATGTAAATAACAAGAAGAAAATGATAAAAGGGTGCGGAAAAGACCATTGCTCATCATCTCATTTTCCATGCTGCAGAAGCACACTTTGGCATATTTCATAACTATGCTCTTCGTCCTGCCCTCCACTGGGCTGCATGGTTCTGCATCAGTTTTGTCAAAGAGATGGGGACCCCAGAGGCCTCATGGTTTTGCAGGAGATATCATCAAAACCATGGTTATGGCCTTCCTGGAGGAATATATATATATATGAGAGGGTAAGAGCAAGGGGCACACCGTAATTAGGCTGGAAAGAGTTTGCATTGCTTCATCCAGACTCTCTTTTATATCTATTTTCTTTGCCTCCACCCACCTTTTTCTGGGGTTTATTTTTCTTGTCTCTTATGGCTAAGTTTTCCACTCTGTGTTGGATTTCAGCCAAAGCATGTTTTTATAGGCTGGGAAGAAATTTTCCCACATTGCACACTGGCACCTAGTTGGGTGCACATTACTTGTCAATCTAGGATTGCACAGTAAGCCTGAGTAGGAAGGAGATGTTACTTTATCAGAAATTCTTTATTGCATTCTTACAGTTAATGTTCCTAAGAAGCTAATTAAGGTAGTTATAATTAATGATGTTTCCTACCCCTCATGAATTTTTGCCTGTAGCTTGGTTGGGCTTTTTTGTGTGTGTGTATGTGGTTGGTTTTTTTGTGTTCTTGGTTGGTTGGGTTTTGTTTGTTTGTTTGTGTGTTGTTGTTTTTTTAATGTTTTGTTTGTTTGTTTTATTGCTTTCTGACAGTTATTGGCTATCAATTTTGATTTCATTTAAGTATTTCAAAATTACAGCTGTCCATTTCTTTCATCACCTTATGGCTTTCATTGCTGAAGCTAGCCTTACGCAGTTCCAGAAACCTGTTATAATTTGTATTGCCTTCTGTAGAGATGATCTTAAAATCTTGGCTTTCTGCTGGCCTTTTCTTATGCCCCTCTTACTTCTACCAAAACTGAGTCTGTCACCTTAGCTTGCTGGGTTCCTCTTGACTTTTAATGAGCTTAAGCCTTTGTCCTATTGCTAAAGCCCCAAAATGAAGTGCAAGTGACTGCATTGTATTCGCTCACCATCCTTTGACCCTTTTGGTTTAAGCAACCCTACAACAAGTTGAAATGTCCCAACAGTACAGCTTGTGAGGTTATTAGTATACAAAAAAACTGTCTATGGCATCTAAGTGCTCTCCTATTACAGGAGTATCAGTAAAAGCATTCTGTCTTGTGTTATTCCTCTGCTGTAGAAGGTTAGGAAGCATTTTTTCAAAAAATTAAAATATACTTAGACATCTTTATCTCCTTAGTGATTATTTTTTTTTGTTGGTGTCGTTAGTTTTCCATCACAGGTCAAAGGAGACATAAAGAAAAAGCAACAAAACCAGATGCATGTGTTGAACTCATGAAAGCTTTTGCTAAAGGGGGTAGCATCAGAACTTCCATTGTCTGTACAGTAGAATTTTTTATCCTAGTGACTTGACAGGGATTTTTTTTTTTTTTAAATGCTGCTATAAAAGATATGAATACAGAGTTCTCCCAGTGATGTCTTTTTAGTGAGGAACTGTATCATGTGAGCAATAAGTTACAATGTCTACAACTCAGAATTGCACAAATCCACGTGCATTTATGGCCAGGAGGTTCTCTAAGAATCACACTTTTGTTTTTCATAACCCTTAGTTTTATGTCAGTAAGATCATTAACTTTATAACATGAATTCCATATGTTGAAAACACTGGCAGAAAATATACTACATTAAATCTGATAGAAAAAATGTGATACAGTTAATCCATAGATTTCTTTTCCTTTCATCTTCTACAGAGGAAAGATCCAATAGCACTCAAGTGATTTTGCCAGACCCTATTTTTATTGCTATTCACACTGCAGTTCCAGGGTACTAGTACATATTTCTAGGAAGTACTCATTACCAGTTTCACAGAAATATTATTTTTTTAAAACCTTGAAGGATTTGAGGGATTTGAGTATTGATTCTACAAAGAAAAAAAACCAAAACATGAGGGTGTCAGATACTGTTTCTGGCAGGTTATCATTGGTATGCTAGTGAACAGCTTTAACCCACCACATCATCCTTCCTTGTGTACATTTTGTGCTCTTAGGTGTTGTTTTGTTCAACAAATGTTTTTTACTGTTTCCCAAGTGCATATCTTAATGATGGAAATTTTTGTTAACTCTTACCTGTGACATTTCTGTGGAAAAGCTGCTAAAAATTTGGCCTTCTTTGCATCTTGGATGTTGTTTGCAGCTTGGTCTGTACGTGCATGGATTCACACGCTGCTAGTTATTGGTGTGTCAAATCAGAAGAAGGGATGACATGGTCTTTCAAGCATTTTCCTGCCAAAGTCAGCATCTAGAGGTTTATACTGAGGAAAATTCCATGCCACAATGTCCAGACAATGCAGTTTGACTCACTGATGAACCTGTTGCCTTCCTTTTTTGCAGATCCTTGCAGTGCAAAGTGATGGTTGAAGTTCTGCAGTTCTTCTAGTAGAGAAGCACCTACTGACCACTGTCCGGAGATAACATCTGGTCTGAGCTATGAAGATGTGCATGCCTTCACCACAGCTGCTTAGCTCTTTTTCTCCTTGGTCTACATATATCACAGAAATTTCCACAAAGCCATGGGATGGAGCTGTACATGATTGCACATGATTTTTTTTTTCTCTTCTGCTCTATGGGGCAGATGTCTACGTTTTGCCTTGACTCTACAAAAAAGCTGGTTTTCTTCTGTATATATTTCTAGACAGAAGAACTTTACGTGACAACAATTCAAACAGCACAGGTTCTGAAAAACTGGGAAGCCTTTGCATGATATGAGGTCCATCTGTAAGCAGAAACTACATTGGTTGGTACCTTTTCAATGAATCACTTCAGTAAGAAAGAAAGAAAAAAAATGTGCAAAGCACAGATTTTGAGGTTCCTGAAACTTGCTGTGAAAATTTAGCACAGCCCTGTGTAATAGTAACTTTAACTCGACACAGCCCAGTTGTTCTGGTTCTTTATTTCAGGCTTCTTTATTACATGCACCTGTTTCAACTAACTTGTAGCTGTTTCTGAAACTCCTGATTGGCCTGCAGCCAGGAAACACTGTGTGTTCCCACAGTTAATATGATCTAGGTCTTTAGAGGGTTCATGGGGATGTGTGTAATATGAAAGTCCAGACAGATAAAAGCTTTTCCCTTACTTCTTCTCAACAATAGCTTTGCCTGTTTACCTCTTCTGCTCTCACTACCAAAAATTTGGGAGAAGAGATTGTTCTTTTAAAACGCCTCCTGCATAGGCTGCACTTCAAGTTCACAACAAGTTCAAGGGAGTTTTGCACGGTTTTGGATTTCATTACGACCAGTTCATGCAACTTTGGACTAATCCTGTCTGTCCAGTTCCATAGTAAAAAAATGTGGGCCTCTAATGACATCAACAAATAAAAATAACCAGCTAATTTAACAATAAGTACCTTATGCAGTTGAATGTGAATAGAAATACAGAGATACTTTTTCTATTTGTACTTTCATGTTGGTTCTGGGTAAGATTAGGTAAACTAAAGCTTTTAGTAAGAAAATATAATATGGTCACCTTATTTCTGGGAAAATGAAGGTTTATGTGAGAGTGCTCTGTGGCAGTAAGGCAAGGAATATGATAAAAAGCTTTCTGTAGAAGTATTTGCCTGTTCAGTCACAAGACTCACTTTCCACAACTGCTACCAGGTTTTTGTTTGCAATAGCCACATCCAGTAAGTGTACTTCCTTCTCTAGCAGCAGCCCACAACTTCATCATCTCTTAAAAACCTAGAAATGGGACAAATATGTGTTTTAAATTCATTATTAAACTTTCTCTATACATTTTAATTTTGAAGAGAAAATCATTATAAATCTGTTTCACCACTTCCTCAAACATTTTTTTTCCTTTTTTTCTTTTTCCCAAAGGGCCCAAAGGATATTTATACTTTCAGGTGCCTCAGGAATATTTTTCAGAACACTTACCCCATTAGAAAGCAGCTGCACAGAATTTACATGACGTTTTGAAGGGATGTACTCCCTGATATCTATGGAGATATCAATCAAGGAGAGCAGACAGACTTTAACTGCAGTCATGAAGGGAAGCACTTAACAGGGTACTTTTCCATTCTGCAGCATTGTGGTTGCATGAAAGCAAAATGTGATACTTGGTGAGATCAGAAAACCAGAACCAGGATCAATAATACTGCAATGGTTTTGGGGAGGGTCAGTTTAAAGAAACAGCAGCAAATTGTGGCTTAATGGAATTAAGAGAGAAACATTGCTTTGTAGTTATGAGAAGAATTTATCTGAATGTTACTCAGAGTATTTTACAAATCACTTGGGAGAACAGATTCTATTTAAGAATAAATGCTGAAACATTTCTAAATGCTATTAAACACTTCAGAAAAAAAAATAGATTTCTCCAAAGTCTGTAAAGCAAATTTGCTTACTGTACAAGTAATACAAGAAATGTATAGGGAGTGGGCAAGAAAAAGAGTAAACATTGCTCCAAGTGAAATTCAGCTTCATTTTTGCATTAAAAAAAAATGTATTACCTGATTCTTTGGCTCTGTGCAGTAATCAGACTAGTGGAAAAGAAAGAGTTATATTTTGAACTGCACAAGAAATTAATCTATGTCTACCCAGACTGCTGGAAACATCTTTTTTATTTGAGGTACAAACGGCCTTTGACAGAAGCGGCCAAATGCCTCTCCAGCAGCTTGTCCCACTCCTTGCTGTAGGTTATGCTCCACAAGCCAAGCTGGTGGAACAAGGTTTGCCTTGCTTCCTGTTCTGGTCACAGTTTACAACGTTTTAAATTGGAAAGTTGGTTTTATATTAAGATGCTGAGAAGTGGAGTAACTGTGGTGTCCCATTTTGCCAGCACTGGTTGCAAGAGACCAGTAACAAACAGCTTCAGGGCAGAGGACCTCTTCAGTGAGTCAGTGCTGTTAGAGGATTGGTAAAACCAGCCAAACCAGCCAGAGGACTTCTACTGGTGGTCAGTGGTTTCTGCCTAGGATTTGCTGAGATTCTGGAACCTTAACCTCCATTTTGGTCTGCAGGCAGGAATAAGTGCAGAAGACAAAATGTTCTGCCCCATCTCTTGCAGCTATCTTTTTACCCATGTGATCAATTCTCATTTAATTACTTTCTGCATTACCAAGAAGGAGTAATTTTTTTTAAACTTCTTTTTTTTTTTTTTTACATGTTGTTTGGGCATCAGCAAAAGAGTCTTTTTTGTGTTTGTCCTTCATGTCCTGACATAACCAAAATCAGCTATTTCAGGGGAATCCAGATTTGTCCTAGAAGCCCTGAACCGAAGATTAACTATTCTGCTGGTTATTAAATATTCTGTTAGGTTTCTTGGATCCTTAAGGCACAGAAACAGACAAGAAACAAGATTATTGCTCCAAGGGCCTGAAACATAGGCATTCCACTCAATACCAGCAGCTCTTGGAGGATCAGATGTGATTATTTTATCTGCTGAATTCTGACTGAATCTATAAGGCAAGTGTAAACTAACATTTTTTTTCCCCAGATAGTAGTTAAATTTGATTACATTCTAGATGAGCCTTGATTATATAAATTCATTTCAGTCCACAGCTACTTCAGTTGTCCCTGAATTAACTCTTTTTTTGTGTGTGGTTTATTATTTATTTATTTTTATCTTAAAATAGTGTATCTTTCTATATTTGTAGTAGCTGATTATATGCCAGTGTGCCCTGGCAGCCAAGAGAGCAAATCTCATTCTGGGGTGCACCAAACGCAGCATAACCAGCTGCTCAAAAGCGGTGATTATCCTGATTTATTCAGTGTTGGTGCACACTAACCTTGAGTACCATGTTCAGTTCTAGTCTTCACAACATAAGAATGGAGTGAAGGTACCTGAATGTATCCAGAAGAGGATATGAAAACTAGTGAAGGGGCTGGAAAAAATGACAATCAGTGAAGGACTTTGTGCTTGTCTAGTTTGGAGAAAAGGAGGCTGAGGGGGTTGACCTCAATGTTCTCTGTAACTTCCAGAGCAGAGGAAGTGGAGAGAGAGAGGTGATCTCTTCTCCCTGGTATCCAGTGACAAGATACATGGACTGGTTCAAAGCTGTGACAGGGGAGGCTTAGACCAGGTATTAGGAAACATTTCTTTACCAAGAGGGTGCACCTAAAGCACAGATACTCTTTTGGCTGTTGGTGTTTTTTGGGGTTTTTTGGGGGGTTTTTGTTTGTTTGTTTCTCAGCAAGAAGCAAAGTAATGAAGGACACTCATGAAGAATCTTCCATATGTGATATTAACAGCTTATTGTAGGATGACTTAAACGCCAAGCTTTTCTTCCAGGTCTGAAAGACGTGGATGCTTCATTTTAATCTGTGGCTTGCAAATATTTGAAAGGTAGTCTTTAATTTTCTGAAAGTCTGACTCTACTTACCATAAATTTGTTTCTTCCTAAAAGCATGTTGACATTTATGATTGCTCCTGATTTCTTTTGTTGCACTGGGGAGGACAGAATTTTCAGACTAAGTCAGTCCTATTCAGATGTGAAGACTACATTGCAGGTCCTGCTATGGATACTAGCAGAGAAACAGTACTTTGAAGTTTGGGGGGTTTTAAAACTTACCCATTCTTACCAGCTCTCTGAAAACTAAATGGAGTTTCCTCATCCCCAGTGATATGGAAGTCAGCTTCTGACTGAGTTGCTAATTTTAAGTTTCAGTATCTCTGGGGAAAAAAATCTGGGAGCTTCTGGATTAAGCTGGGCTATTCTTTACTTTTTCAACCTCACTAGATAATTAAAGTTTTAGAATCACAGAATAATAGAATCAATAAGGTTGGAAAAGACCTCAAGGATCATCATGTCCAACCTGTCACCACAGACCTCATGACTACTAGACCATGGCACCAAGTGCCAGGTCCAGTCCCCTCTTAAACACCTCCAGGGATGGTGACTTCACCACCAACCTGGGCAGCACATTCCAATGCCTAACAATTCTCTCTGTGTAGAGCTTTCTTCTCACCTTGAGCCTAAACTTCCCCTGGTGCAGCTTGAGACTGTGTCCTCTTGTTCTGGTGCTGGTTGCCTGGGAGAAGAGACCAACCTCCTCCTGGCTACAACCACCCTTCAGGGAGTTGTAGACAGCAATAAGGTCTCCTCTGAGCCTCCTCTTCTCCAGGCTAAGCAACCCCAGCTCCCTCAGCCTCTCCTCATAGGGCTTGTGCTGAGGCCTCTCCCCAGCCTTGCTGCCCTTCTCTGGACACGTTCAAGAGTCTCAATGTCCTTCTTAAATTGAGGGGCCCAGAACTGGACACAGTACTCAAGGTGCAGCCTAGCCAGTGCTAACTAGTGAAAGCAGTAACTGTTTCTGCCTTAGCTTTGGTGCTCATAAAACCAGTGATGGGCCTAATTATTTTCTTTGTTTGATCATTTTCTGTCTTTAGTGAAAAGGGATAAATATTGAAGTCTACTTTGTATTTCAGTTTCCACTTTAGAGATTGCCTACTACCACGTTAGCAGGCACACTGTCTTCTGGTCTGGAAGCCTAGGCTTTTTAAAAGGGCTTAGTTTATAAAGAACTGGTAATTCTCCCTTTTGTCACTACACTGAAGACCATAGTAAATAGTATGTACATAAAATTAAAAGTTTTTCTGACAATATCAGGACATCAGAATTAGAGAAATAAATTCTGAATTACAGCTTCATCTTTTTGCTGAATTTTCAGTGATTGTTTTAATGCCTTATGATGATAGCGAGGTACTATGAAGTTTTAAAGTGTGACAAAAAGGAATTATGTGAATCCAATGATCACTAATGAAGTGCTAAACTATTTTCCAAAGGAGTTGAAATATAAAATAGTTGGTGGACTGGACATGCATTAATAGCAATTTGTATTCAGACAGTGATGTTTGAGAAAATAGGGCAGATGTTTCACATATCAAATCTCTAGTGATCTATCAGCATGTGGTTTGATTCAATTAAGTATTAGGCTTCCAACTTTCCCATATCCTCTTAACTGTCTCCAGTTTTCTGTGACCATTTCTCTTCCTCTTCCACTCCCATTTTCAGCAAACCCAGGAAATTAGCAAAATTTGTTAGTAACTCATGGTTATTTGAGTCACCTAAGACAGGAAGATACTGTGCAAAACTACAGAGAGTTCTGATCACAGCAGAGTAGTAATATGGCTGCAAATTTTGTGTCATAACAAATAAATAAATAAAGTAGAAAATCTAACTATGCACTTTTTGGAGAAGTAAACTGCTGTTAAGGCCTTCAAGTTTGTATGCTTCCAGAAGAGTTGATGTTCTCCTAATAGGCAGCATATGAGCACAGTATGCAATGTCTGTTTGACTCTTTTAAACAAAAGGAAAAAAACAATAAAAATTGGGTAGACAGGGTGAGAAAATTGAAATGGAAAGGGCTTAGGAAATAGAATATGACGTACTACTGAACAGATTACTAGTCTGAAAATTCACTTAATGGAAGGTGACCAAAAAGTGATGCTGTCTCTTGTAAACCACTTTGATGTATTTCTATATAGTTACTGCTTACATGTGGAGTGTTGAGATGGTAGTGATGTGGGGGTTTTAGTTGAGGGTTTTTTATATTTGGGTGGTTTGTGTTCTTTTATCCAGTAGCAGTTTAAGGTAAAATAAAACATAAACATTTTTTATTAAGAGGAACTAGACAATACAGGAATTCCCTTAAAATTTGCTTGCCAAAAAAGGGATGTTCCAGAGTCAAGCTCCTTCCTACCTGCTCCCTTTCTAGCCCCATGACTTTCACATTCCTCAGAGTACAGACAGGCTTTAGAAGGGAACTATGCCATCATATAAAATCCTGTTCAGATTCTCAGGGAACCTGGAGCACCACTCTGTTCGAAGACCTCTGGCTGCAGTACTCTCTCCTTGGACCAGTTACTCAAACCACTAAGATACTACATGTATATATTCACTCCTTCAGCTAAATTTAAGACTCTCTTTCTGCATCCCAGTTGGAAAAAGAATAAACTCAGAATAAACTCCTGTATTCCTGTGCAATAGGAAGAGCTTGAGAAACACTCTTTAATGCTTTGCTCAGTCACAGCAGTCCATGCTGGTTCTTGTGAATACCTCATCCATCTATGGTCAATAGGGTGCTCATTTCCATTCTGGTTACTGGGTGACTAAGCTTTAGGCTCACAGCGCTCAGAATCTCTTAGCCGATCACAACTGTTCTTCCATATGAAGAAAAAGAATAAACACAACTTCTACAGATTCTCAGTCCATAGATAACAAATTACACCTTCTTATATAGTTCAGCTTTCCTTTATACTGATAGTAGCTCACAAATAAGGTGCAATTAAGCTTTCCTCCTGCCTACTTCTAAACAATAAATTTGCACCAACTTTAGGCTTTTTTTCAACTAAGAAAAATACTATGCACAGTTTTTCTTAAGAACAGCAAGGTGCCCTGACCCTTCTGTTTGTGCAAACTTAGGATGTTATGTAGTAGAGAAAATTAGGAACAATACATCTCCCTCTGTCTCCAGCTCTCTGACATGCTCAGAGATCTCAGTAACATGAAGTATACATAATTAATCAACAACCACTCTGAGTACACTTTCAGCATGTTTGCCAATGCAAGTCTGCAACCTACTACTAAGCAATTTCTCATGGCAAGGTCAAGGATCAAATAACAGGAGATTTAAATGATCCAGAAGGCAGATTAGATAAAAAGGGGAAGACTTGACCCAAAAGGACTTACCTTTTCTCCCTTAATCACTAGATTTGTCAGTAAACCAGCTTCTAATTTAATGAAGGGAAGCTAATAAAGACGTTATGGTGAAAACAAAGAGCTGATGTGATAATCATCTTCAGGGCAACAGCCCTACCACCAAAAAAAAACAAAAAAAAACAAACCCATCCAAAAAAAACCTATTTTATTTAAAGGCAGTATGTTGGTTTTTTAGATATCTGGTGATTTGATATGCTTTCTTTTAAACAGATGTTATATGTTTGCTAACAAAATATAGCCTTAGAAAATGGAATCTGAATGATAGTCTATATCTGAATGGTAGTCACAGTATCAGAGTATCACAGTATAACTAAGGTTGGAAGAGACCCCAAGGATCATCGAGTCCAACCTGTCTCCACAGACCTCATAACTAGACCATGGCACCAAGTGCCATGTCCGATCTTCTCTTGAACACCTCCAGGGACGGTGACTCCACCACCTCCCTGGGCAGCACATTCCAGTGACGAATGACTCACTCAGTGAAGAACTTCCTCCTCACTTCGAGTCTAAACCTCCCCTGGCACAGCTTAAGACTGTGTCCCCTTGTTCTGGTGCTGGTTGCCTGGGAGAAGAGACCAACCCCTTCCTGTCTACAACCACCTTTCAGGTAGTTGTAGAGGGCAATGAGGTCACCCCTGATCCTTCTCTTCTCCAGGCTAAACAATCCCAGCTCCCTCAGCCTCTCCTCATAGGGCTTGTGCTCAAGGCCTCTCACCAGCCTTGTTGCCCTTCTCTGGACACGTTCAAGTGTCTCGAAGTCCTTCTTAAACTGAGGGGCCCAGAACTGGACACAGTACTCAAGGTATGGCCTAACCAATGCATAGTACAGGGGCACAATGACTTTCCCGCTCCTGCTGGCCACACTACTCCTAATGCAGACCAGGATGCCATTGGCCCTCTTGGCCACCTAGGCACACTGCTGGCTCATGTTTAGGTGGCTGTCAATCAGTACCCCCAGGTCCTTCTCTGTTTGGGAGCTCTCCACCCACTCTGACCCCAGCCTGTTGCTCTGCATGGGGTTGCCGTGGCCAAAGTGCAGCACCCGGCACTTGGACTTGTTAAATGCCATCCCATTGGACTCTGCCCATCTGTCCAGTCAGTCGAGGTCCCTCTGCAGAGCCTTTCTACCCTCTAACTGACCAACATCTGCTCCTAACTTGGTGTCATCTGCAAACTTGCTGATGACTGACTCAACCCCCTCATCCATATCATCACTGAAGATGTTAAAGAGGACAGGGCCCAGCACTGATCCCTGGGGGATGCCACTGGTGACCGGCCGCCAGCTGGATGTGGCACCATTCACCACCACTCTCTGGGCTCGGCCCTCCAGCCAGTTCCTAACCCAGCACAGAGTGTTGCGGTCCAAGCCACGAGCTGACAGCTTAGACAGCAATATACTAGAAGGGTTATTTACTGGTATTTAAAGTGTGTTTAGTCTAATCAAATCTTCAGTAGTGGCTGGTATATGGAGCTTTCCTTCTCCAGTCAATCCATGTATGCCCTTCTCTCAGCCCAAAATTGGTTGGAGGACATGCTCCATTCACTGCCGTCATGGAGAGGCCATACTAGAAGAGGAGAAAAATGTGGAGGAGAAGAAATAGAAGAGAGAAAATTATATGTATTAACCATACCCACAACCATCCTGAGTCCTGTGACACCAAGGGTGGGGTAGAGGAGTCTTGGGTGAAGGCCTGATGCTGAGTCTGGGACAGGGAGGAGGGAGAGGTACTTTAATGTTTGTCTTTGTTTCTCACCACCCAAATCCATTTTTACTGGGCCTTGCCAATGCATGGCTGAGTTTGTGGACAGCCCCAAAGCTCCTTGGGGGCTGGTGCCCAGGATCTGATCATCTGAGAAAGAAAAAACACTGGAAAGGCAGTTTTGCCATCACAGAGTCTGGCTGGAGGACAGACTATACAATCCTGCGCCAAAACTTTTGCTGATTTGTATGAGGTCTGCGTTTTCTCCACTTGGCTCACATATACAGTCAGGCATTAGCCTGGAGCAGTGAAAATCCTATGTATAAATTGAGAATCGATAGGAGCAGTGCCTAGCAAGGATTGATTAGGAGGGGGAGTATAAGGAAACAGGACAATATACAGTAATAGTATTCCCTTTCTGCAGTTAAGGAATTTCCTGAGTCAGAGGACAAGGCAGTAATGCATCTGTCTCCACAACTTCACTGAATTATTGCATCCAACTGCAGATTTACTTCCTTGTCTTCCTGCGGCAACAAATTTGAGTAATGTGATATCTTCAGAAAAAAAGTGAAGAAGGGAGGGAGGAAGGAAGGAAGGAAATTAAATTAAATTAAATTAAAGAAATAAAATGAAATTAAAAATGAAAAGAAAAGAAAAGAAAAGAAAAGAAAAGAAAAGAAAAGAAAAGAAAAGAAAAGAAAAGAAAAGAAAAGAAAAGAAAAGAAAAGAAAAGAAAAGAAAAGAAAAGAAAAGAAAAAAGAAAAGAGAAAAGAAAAGAAAAAAGAAAAGAAAAGAAAAGAAAAGAAAAGAAAAGAAAAGAAAAGAAAAGAAAAGAAAAGAAAAGAAAAGAAAAGAAAAGAAAAGAAAAGAAAAGAAAAGAAAAGAAAAGAAAAGAAAAGAAAAGAGAAGAGAGTAACCTTATGAAGTTCAACAAGAGCAAGTGTAGGGTACTGCACCTAGGGAGAAGTAACCCTGTATCAGCACAAGTTCAGAACTGACCTGCTAGAAAGCAGCTCTGTGGAAAAAGACCTGGGAGTTCTGGTGACCATCAGGATGAGAAATGTGCCCTTGTAGCCAAGAAGGCCAATGGTATCCTGGGGTACATCAAGAAGAATGTGGCAAGTAGCTCAAGAGAGGTTCTTCTCCCTCTTTACTCTGCCCTGGTGAGGCTTCATCTTGAGTACTGTGTCCAGTTCTGTGCTTCCTGGTTCAAGGATACAAGGAACTGCTTTAGCAGGTACAGCAAAGGGCTACAAAGATGATTAGGGGACTAGAACATCTGTCTTATGAAGAAAGGCTGAGGGTCTTGGGGGGCTTTTTAGCCTAGAGAAGACTGAGGGAAGATCTTTTCAATGTTTATAGAAATTTAAAGGATGGGTGTCAGGAGGATGAGGCCAGTCTTTCTTCAGTGGTACTCAGCAACAGAACAAGAGGTAATACGGGAACACACTTGAACATAGCGAGTTCAACCTAAACATGCTGAGGAACTTTCCTACTTTGAGTGTGGTGGAGCACTGGAACAGGCTGCCCAGACAGGTGGTGGAGTCACTGTCTCTGGAGTCATTCAAAGCCTGTCTGGATGCCATCCTGTGCAACCTGATCTAGGCAAACCTGCTCTGGCAGGGGAGTTAGACTGGATGATCTCCAGAGGTCTCTTCCAACCCCTATCATTCTTGGATTCTCTGATTTTCACCTGCTGTTTTGTTACCCGGTTACCCCATTACCATGTGATCATGCTACATTTCTACTTGTTCAGCTTTGACTGTCCTCAACAGGTTTGTGTCACTGACAAACTCTGTCACTTACATACTCTCCCACATTTTGGAATATACTGAGCACATCATTGAGGGGCCAGCTACCAACCTTCCTTTGTCATGAAAGCTGACTGTGCATTTGAACCAAGTGTTTCCTAGACACAGGGTGTTAGATACGTCTCATAGAGGTCTGAGACATCTGAAGAATCTTTCCGCTTCCCATTATAAGTCTCCTGGAAACTTCTTGCCTTTTGTCTGGCAACAGTGACCATCTCAGGACCATTTTCTGTCTCCTGAATCATATGAATACTGTTTTTACACTGAACACTGCCTTCACTGACAGCTCTCAGGCAGGAAACCTCAGAAGGTGCTCTGGCAACATGAGAGGTTCTTACCCTTGCATAGTTTGACAAAAGTTGAAAGAAGAGAAGAAATCTAAGGATTTCAATGTACCTGTGTGCACATATGTGCTTATTTTTTAGCTATTTGTTTCTTGTTTTTTTTTTTTTCTTTCAAAACATATAGCTTATCCTTTTGAGGCAATAGGTTAATTGACAGAAGTGACTGTGTCCCCACAGCGCAGAGAGACAGACTCCACAAAGTCTTTTCTCTTTAGATGCCTAAAAACAATGGAAAAGCAACATTCTTCACTGGGCACAGCTTCATTCCCTAGTGCAGTCAGTATATTAGAAATGGGAAAAAAGGACATTCAGTGGTGGCTGGACTAGATCTAAGCAAATTATAGCTACTTTTTTTTTTTTTCAAGATACTGCATCTTTAGCATATTACTGAGTTAGAGTCTCTAATTTGTGGAAGCTGGCGTAAGTAAAAATCTATTCCAGGATTTGTGGCATTTGCCCCTCACAGAACTGGGCCCATAAGTATTAGTGAAAGATTTATTTTTGAACCTTTAAAATTAAAGGCCTTGTGTTCCCAGAAAATTATCAGAGTAAACTATATTCTTCCCAGAATATAAATATTATGGGTATAGATTTTCCTGAAAGGAAATATTCTACAATAATTATTACCAACAGTGTAATTCCATGCTTTCATAGAACAAGAGAGTGCTGGAAAGAAACCAAGACATGCATTTTTATATTTTATATGCACAGCCATGCTGATTTTTTTTATTTTATTTTATTGTATGTTAAATATGTATATTTTTATCAATGTTGGACACTGACTTGTAATAAGGTAGAACCTTCCCTGCCTTTTATACATTTCTGAAATTTGGGGCAGCTCAGCAATTTGCAGATTTGTATTCCAGTTATATAGGGTATTCCATAGCCAGCTACTGAGCTGAAAAGACTTGTTAAGCTGAGAGACTGAGCTGAAAGAAAAGACTTGTTTAGCTTATGCCAAAGAGGTAGAATAAGGAGAGGCTTTTGGGAAGAGATTACAGATGGGCATAATTAGGTAGTATATCAGGAAAACACTTTCTAATCATGAAGACTATTAACCCGCAGAACAGCATCTCAAGGGAGCCATTTCAGAGCAAAAGAATCTACTAGCTGAAATGCAAACCTTAGACTTTGCCTTTGCTGGGATTGATATTCCTTACCCATTCATAGTGGGTTTTTTTCAGAAAAGGTATTTTGTATTTAAAATACACTTTCTGTATGTATATAGGCATATTTATTTGTATGCACCTGATCTTTTTTCTCATAATCCATTTGTTGAGTTCCAAACAAAACTTTTGTGTAAGACCAAACCATAAGATGTGCACAGATGCACTAACAAACCTCAAATGAAGCACCTATTACAAAACATGTAGGGGAGACCTTATTGCTCTCTACAACTACCTGAAGGGAGGTTGTAGACAGGCGGAGGTTGGTCCCTTCTCGCAGGCAACCAGCACCAGAACAAGAGGACACAGTCTCAAGCAGCACCAGAGGAGGTTTAGGCTGGAGGTTAGGAAGAAGTTCTTCACAGAAAGAGTAATTGGCCATTGGAATGTGCTGCATAGGGAGGTGGTGTATTCACCATCATTGGGGGTGTTTAGGAGGAGACTTGATGGGGTGCTTGGTGTCATGCCAAAAGAAAACAACCCTAATAAACAGCTAATTTTCCTTCTTTAGGTGATTCAGAGCTCAATGCCAATTTCCACCATTGAATATTGTCAGTGTAACCTGACAGTTGTCAGTGATGCAGTGACTGTCAAAGACACATGTTAAAGTTAATTTATTCAAGCTGGGTGTTTATGGGTAGGATTTATTCACTTTATTTTCCACTTTCTGTATCATTCTGAGTCTTACCACTCTCCTCCCTTCTTTCACAGAGGTATCACAGTATCACCAAGGTTGGAAGAGACCTCAAAGATCATCGAGTCCAACCTGTCACCACAGACCTCATGACTAGACTATGGCAACAAGTCCAATCCCCTCTTGAACACCTCCACGGATGGTGACTCCACCACCTCTCTGGGCAGCCCATTCCAATGGCCAATCACTCTTTCTGGGAAGAACTTCCTAACATCCAGCCTAAACCTCCCCTTGTGCAGCTTGAGACTGTGTCCTCTTGTTCTGGTGCTGGTTGCTAGAGAGAAGAGACCAGCCCCTACCTGGCTACAACCACCTTTCAGGTAGTTGTAGAGAGCAATAAGGTCTCCCCTGAGCCTCCTCTTCTCCCGGCTAAACAATCCCAGCTCCCTCAGCCTCTCCTCATACGGCTTGTGCTCAAGGCCTCTCCCCAGCCTTGTTGCCCGTCTCTGGACATGTTCAAGTGTCTCAAAAACACCCTTCTGTAATTTTCCCTCCTCTTTTATGAGTTTTGTTCACTCTTTTCTCCTTGACATCATTCATGTCCTGAAGGTGTTAAAATAATTTATTCTATGATAGCATTTTTATTCTTTACATTTAGCATTTTAAATTTAAGATATCTCATGTGAGGATCATCTGATAAAATGCAAAGGAGGGCAAATGAGTTGCCAACACTCCATTTATATAATTATTTCACATCAGTCATTTTGGTTGAGAGAAAATATCTAAAGCAGATCAGGTGAATTGAGGCCAAAAAAAGCACTTATTTCTCTCTTTTGATGAGCGTCAGTAGCAGGTCTTATGTGATTCTTACTCCTTATTTGCACAACTCATTCAAGCTTCTGTTTTGTCTGGTAAGACAATATCTGAATGAAGCATTCTTGTCTAGCTTTGACACTTACCAGGGTGGGATAAACTGCTTTGTTGAGTTCCTTGTTCCTTTCTGCTGACTGTCAATGAACTGCAAACAGTTAGCCAAGGTGATTAATGTTAGTGGAGATCCTGCTTAATGTACATGAGATTCTCCACCCTGTATCCAGGATGTGGTGGTCACTATTTCCACTAGAAGAGAGAAGACACTACACAGAGGAGTTTTAGCCCTTCAGGATTTTTTTTCACAGGATGTTGCTCTGAGCACATGCACTTAGGCTAGATGCAGTGGGGTAACAGCCTGTTGAGATAATCCATCTGACCTCTAACTGGAGCCATGAGGTCCTCTTGAACTGATATCTGCTTCCAGTCCACTAGCTGTGTAACAGAAACCATTAGTCTTGAGTTACATATATTGTGGATTGCAAGCACTGGTGAGGTTTGTCTCAAAGACTAATTACCACTGCTTTTAAACACTGTGCTTTATTTCAAGCCTGTCTTTTATCGACCTTTCATTTTCATACAGTGCTTGAATGCCAGATGAAAACCCCTCAGCTATACAAGTGAGTTCATTAAATCTTTAGCAGCAATACACATCTTCTGATTCTTCCTTCTGTTGTATTTGTCTCATCTCTGGTGCACATTACCTCCAATGTAATAAGAAATTCTTCAGGTATGAGTACTGAAGCTGGACTCAGTGTTTCAGTAACAGTTGTACCAGAGGTAATATGATCCCCTTACACCTACTTCATATTTTCCTGCTCTTAAATCCCTGAATCATTTTAGGACTTTCTAATCACAGAATATCATCCCTAGCTTAATGGGAGTATTTTACATCTTATCATGGTCCTTTCTTAGATTGCAATGATGAAATGATACCTTATCAATGATCTCAAAGGTCTTTTCCAACCTGGTTAATTCTAGTCTAGGCTAGGCTAGGCTAGGCTAGTCTAGTCTATCTGAAAGTGTGGCCTGTATTAGGGTCTCCAGAACTGGATGCTGTACTCCAGGTGGGGTCTCACCAGAGTGGAGTAAAGGGTGAGAATCACCTCCCTCACCTGCTGGCCACACTTCTCTTGATGCAGCCCAGGATGTGATTGGCTTTTTGGGCTGCAAGTACACACTGGTGGCTCATGTTGAGCTTCTCATCCACCAGCACCCCCAAGTCCTTTTCTTCAGGGCTGCTCTCAAGCCAGTTGCTGCCTAGCCTATATCAGTGCTTAGGATTGCCCCAGCCCAAATGCAGAACTTTGCATTTGGTCTTGTTGAACATTATGAGGTTGGCTTGGACCCAACTCTCCAGCGTGTAAATATCCTTCTGGATGGCATCCCTTTCCTCCAGCCTGTCTGCCACACCACACAGCTTGGTGTCATCAGCATACTTGCTGAGGGTGCACTCAATGTCACGTTGCCCACAAAGACTGGTCCCAGTACTGATCCCTGAGGGACTCCACTTGTCACTGGCCTCCACTTAGACATGGACACATTGGCAGCCACTCATTGGGTGTGGCAGTCAAGACACAGTCAAGTTTATCCACTGAATGATCCATCCATCGAATTTAGGCTGCCTGTATTGCAGATAACTTCTTTAAGATATCTTCCAGAGTAAAAACAGATTAGAACTATATGGCAATTAAAGAGCATCTTTTTTTTCTGAAAGTATGATGACAGAAAGAGTGGGAGTTGGGTAGCTCCTGGATTTGGCTTTCTGTTTCATGTTGTGGTTTTTTTCCCCTGTGTATTTTGCTGCACTTCTGTAAATAGGCTAAGCTAAGGTACTCATGTATTGTATCATTAGATTAATTAGATTATTAGCTAATGTAATTACATGTTGTGTTTATGATATGTTATATTAAACTCTTGCCTCTTTATCTCAGCCCTGAGTTGTGTGTTACTCTTTGCTTCACTTTTGTGTTGGGGGAGCAGGCAGCTTAGCCCTTGTGGAGATGTTTACGCGTGTGTGTGTGTGTGTATAATTGCAATTAACAGAAGAGAGCAGCACTTCAAACTTGAAAGACCTTACTAGCCATAAAACTTGGCAGAATAGTTGAAGTATCATTGATCCATTTATTGCTGCAGATAGAAACTTCTGGCCCCTTTTTTCATTCATTGAATGATTGCTCTATATATGTAGACATAGAATATACTACATACTAGAAATTTTACAAGATGCAGTTCCTCTTAAATGGATGTCATATTTCTGTATATTCAGAAACAAATTTATCCTTTAAAAACTTTTTGACTTTTTATTTGATGCCCAGTTTAATCTACTTATATGTGTAACTGAAAAATGTAAAATTCTCAGTTTCAGTGTTGATAATTTTCCAAGAATGCAAATGAAACAACATAGAAAACAGATCCCATAAACAGAACATTAAAAAAATATAACCTCTTCCTAGAAGCTCACATTAATGATTCATTTTGAACATCCTAAAATAATTTTCACAGTATAAATATGACGATTTTAGGTCAAACTCTAAGTAAGGAATGCCAGAGGTGCCAAATTTTACTACAAATTATCTGTTCTTCACAGAGAAATAATTATTCACATTTACTATCTCACTTCTCAAAAGAGGAAGAAATTAAAGAAAAGAAATCCTGCACTCTCCCTCCAAAGTAAGAAGGAAGGAAGGAAGGAAGGAAGGAAGGAAGGAAGGAAGGAAGGAAGGAAGGAAGGAAGGAAGGAAGGAAGGAAGGAAGGAAGGAAGGAAGGAAGGAAGGAAGGAAGGAAGGAAGGAAGGAAGGAAGGAAGGAAGAAAGAAAGAAAGAAAGAAAGAAAGAAAGAAAGAAAGAAAGAAAGAAAGAAAGAAAGAAAGAAAGAAAGAAAGAAAGAAAGAAGGAAAGAAAGAAAAAGAAAGAAAGAAAAAGCAAGTGGGCCTTGTGAGAAGCTCAAGGCAGAATGCCAAAGACAGCATTGAAACTTAGAGTTAGATAAAATGAGAGGGACTGTATTTGTACAAATAGAGACTTAGCAGCATGACAGGTCACCCTACAGGCACACATGCCACTTTCTTTTCCCTTTTTTTTTTTTTTTTTTCCTAAATGTAGAGAGAAAAAAAATAAGGGAAGGAATTATGGTTTTGTGGGTTGAGTATTGACCTGGGTTTTATTCCTGTTCTCCTTCACTTCTTACTTTGAAGAAATCATTGAGGGTCAAACCACATTTGATGCTAATGCAGCACAGTCAATAAAGTCATGCTGCTTTAATCCTTCTGAAAATCCTGCTGGTAATATTTCTGTGCCTCAGTTCCTTACTTGTGACATTATAGCTAATACTATTTCCTTTCTCCTGCCCTTTGTCAGTCTCAACTATTTACACAAAAAAGCCCTCTGTACACTTAATTGTCTTAACAAATGCCTGTTAACACAGAATGAGCTCTAGGCACTCTCTTGTCCACACAGTAAATTGAAGGAGTGTGCTGAAGGATGCAGGACAATTTATGCTCTGATTTCTAAGTTTGCTAGAATGGTATTGTTTCTGTGCTTTTGCAGTTGCTGGCAGTGCTTAGGCTAGCATGCATTCAGGAATAAACCATTCTCACAATCAGCTGAGCAGATAAAGCCTAAATCCAAAAAAGCATGGAAGCTTTGTAGATATTTTCTCTCTTCCATGTACCCCACAGACCAGGTAGGGCATCTAGCTGGGTAGTACAGTCATAATTTTCAGTTCTGAGAGTGAGTTGAGGTGCTGTGATCCTTGGTCTCTATAGAGGCAGATGCAGGTTCACAGGCAACCACTGTGCCATTCTGGATGGCTGTTTGATTCAGCAACCAGGGACTTTTCTTCACTAAAGTGCAGACCAATGATCCACAAACCAAATGATTTAGAGTGAAAGTTCTACCCTATCTTAGTACTTCTAGATTCTTGAATTCTGACAGGGTACACTAAGGGAGCAGCCTCACATTTTTTTTCCTTTGGCTAGGAAAGCAGATATGCAAAGGCAATGGAAATGAGATGGAGTTTTATTCAGAGAGTTTCATTAATACATCTGCTTCCAGGAAAACAGGAAGAAGTGATGAAAACTAAAGGTGTAGAAATGTATTTGAAGTACTCACACAAAACCTGAGTATTCTTCCTGAATATTCCTGAGTATTCCCCTGTGCCAGGGAAAGTTTAGGCTCAACGTGAGGAGAAAGTTCTTCACTGAGAGAGTCGTTTGCCATTGGAATGGGCTGCCCAGGGAGGTGGTGGAGTCACCATCCCTGGAGGTGTTCAAGAGGGGACTGGACATGGCACTCGGTGCCATGATTTAGTCATGAGGTCTGTGGTGACAGGTTGAACTTGAGGATCTTTGGTTTGTCTGGGTTTGTTTGGTTTGGGGGTTTTGTTTTGGTGTGGTTTTGGGTTTTTATTTTGGTTTGGTTTGGGTTTGATTTTGGCTTTTCTTTGTTGGGTTTGGGGGTGGGGGGTGGCTTTATTGTTTGTTGGTTTGTTTGGTTTTTAACTTTGTTTGCTTGTTTGTTACAATGCAATGACTTAGAGGTTCCTTGACTAGAGAAAGAACAGTGATACTTAAACTTAGTCTTCTAAAAAGTGACAAAGAAACATAAGGAGAAATGCAGATCTCTGTTCATTAGGAAAACTACAGACTGTACTGCACCACAGCAGTCAGTTGTGCCAGTAATTTTGACATTCCTTTGCAAATTAGCCAGGCTTTGTGAGTACAGGTCTACTTTACTGCACAGGCGGGCTTTCAGCTCTTGGAATCTGGCAGGGGTTCAAGATCAAAGTATTGCTTTGAACCCACTTGTTAGCCATGCAAAACAAACACAATTCAATTCACCTTGCAATAAAAAACATCACTAAGGGGGGAGAAAAGAGAAAGAAAATATAAAAAAGGGAAAGAAAAGAACATTTTTTAAAAACCCTTCAAGTGCAAATTCAATACTTACACTATTGCTACTAAATCAGACTAAGGAGAAAAATTATTACAATGCTGTAAAAAATTACCTACAAGTAGAAGACTCCTTTAAGCAGAGAGAAGTGATAATGTTTGGGTTTGGGGTCTGGGGTTTTTTTGCCATCCTCACAATTGCAGACAGTGCTTTATAGCACAGGGAGCATCATGATGCTGCCATAAAAAGTTCCCTGGCTAATTATTTGCCAGTACAACTGTTCACTTCCTGTGGTGGATTTATGCTAAATCCTGTTATTAGTCTTGCTCTGCAATTGCCATTGTCTGTGACTGGAAGCAAGGCTCAAAGGCTACAGTCAGCTTTTTATTACAAAACATGTGAATGGAGATTTGACCCAATGTTCGACCACTTCCCCTTTTGGTTTTATGTAAGCTGCTGAGCTTTTCCCTATAAATCACTATGTTGAAATGAACTTTTGCTCTTTTTCTTCTTCTCTTTCAACCTTGTAGAGTTTTGGGGGTTGGATGTTTTTCCTTTTTTTTTTTTTTTCTTTTTCATCTTTTTCTTTTTCGTCTTTTTTTTTTCTCTTTTCCTTTTCCTTTTTCTTTTCCTTTTCCTTTTTCTTTTTCTTTCCTTTTCCTTTTCCTTTTTTTTTTCTTTTTCTTTCCTTTTCCTTTTTCTTTTTCTTTTCCTTTTTCTTTCCTTTTTCTTTTTCTTTTTCCTTTTCTTTTTCCTTTTCTTTTCCTTTTCCTTTTCCTTTTCCTTTTTTTCTGTTCCTTTTCCTTTTTCTTTTTCTTTTCCTTTTTCTTTTTCTTTTCCCTTTTCTCTTCTCTTCTCTTCTCTTCTCTTCTCTTCTCTTCTCTTCTCTTCTCTTCTCTTCTCTTCTCTTCTCTTCTCTTCTCTTCTCTTCTCTTCTCTTCTCTTCTTTTCTTCCTCCTTCACCCTTTTTCATTCTGGTTTTCCTTGTTTAAAAAATAACTTTTAAAACTTTTTAACTATTAACTCTCACCAAGGTCTCCTACATCATGAGAAACATTAAAAATAAAAGATGCTTGAAGTTTTGAGAAGGGTGCAGTTCTTGAATTTTTGTGTTTAAAACATAAGCAAATGCCTCCCCTCTAAGTTCTCTGAAACACAGTTTTAGAAAACAGTTTACCACCAAGCAAAACTTAGAACTTTTCACTGTACAAAAGAAAGACTTCCTATCGTATTCAAACTGACCATGAATTTCTCTGAACTATTCTATACTTTATGTAGTCAGGCAAAATTTGGCATACTTTTTTATTGGACTATAAAAGCTTGCCAATATAGATATGTAAGACATAGGGATGAAAACTATCTGTAAAACTGAATTATTTCTGAGAGGCTTAGTCAATACAGATGGAGGACTTAGTCCTTTAAATAAAATTCTCATTAAAGTGAGAGAGTAGAACATTTAGTAAAGGCAAAAGGAGATTTGCTTGCTTACTTCAGTCCAAGGTAGGTACCTGTTTTTGCTGGCAATTTTGGCCACATACCTGCTTTTCTTTTTCATTTAAATGTAACTCAAATAACCTTGTAGAACTAAAACATATTATTGAAGCATTAGTCGTAATCTTTTTTCTCCTCATACCAATATAAATTGAAATACTTGAATTTAAATTAATGTGGCTGAAATCCCTTCTTCTCTAGTTAGTTTAACTGAGATTTGCCACTGACTGTAAAAAAAATTAAAACCAACTTGAGTAAAAGTTTAAAAAGGTAGATGCAGGAAATTCTCACACTGGTTCTTTTCACATATTCAAAGGAGAAAAAGAAATCTTCCAATAATATCTAAAATACCTTTGTACTGGTCTGACAACTCGTTGCTAATAAATACTAGGAATTAACTGTTTTTAATAGTCATAATTATCCAGTGGAAAACCATTAATAGTTGGCAATTGTCAACATTATCATGTCAAATTGGAAAAAGTGGCAGGTTGTGAGCACTTCCCTCCAGATCATTCCCTCTACCAATTTTAGAGAGATCCACATATGTTGTTTAGAAAAAGTGAGACTGAAGAACAGGCAAAATAGCTTCTATCTTTCAGTTACAAAGTCTGAATTGCCTTGCCCACAGTCTTACTAAAACCAATGTATTTATGAATGCTGTAGGATGGGCTCGTGTATTTGTACACCCAAATGCCCATTACATCTGCCTCTTAGACAGAATACTAGTTCATATTCACCCTCCAAACGTAAAACATGCTGGGAGCAAAGAGTTCAAACCACTAAGCTAGTGTTCATGAGGAGTTTATTAATAGTTGGCTACTACTTGGATTAACAGTTAATTTGTCATGTTAATCCACTCATGCATCCTGTTGAGGCAAATCCTGTCTTCCCTGACTCAAGCCTAAAGAGCTGGACTTTGCCTCAGGCAGCAGGATAGTTTTCTTTCAGTATGTTTGTTTTCTTTTTTTTTTTTTCTCTTTCCACTGCCACAAAGAAGTAGTGAAAATACTGTGGCTATTTGTACTGCATTAATATCCCCACTCATTTTGCTGTGGGCAAGGCCCACTTCCCAGCAGAAAGAGGAGCACAACTTTTTCCCTTCATATTAATTTAAGCTGTTCATGATTTAAGATTTTTGGCCTCAAAAAACTTTTTAGACTTGCTTTGACTGGGGCTGGTGGGAGATGTGACCGTGGGAGGCTGCCTCGGGTGCAGTGACTATGAGATAGTGAAGTTTTCAATATGCAGGGAGATAGGGAGGAGCACCAACAGAATCTTCACCTTGGACTTCCGGAGGGCAAACTTCAGCCTCTTTAAGAAACTTATTTGCAAAGTTCCCTGGGTACCAACCCTCATGAACCAAGGGGTCCAGGAGGGTTGGACCTACTTCAAACAGGAGCCCTTGAAGGCACAGGAACTGGCAGTTCCCATGTGCTGAAAGATGAGCCGGCGGGGAAGGCGACCAGCCTGGATGAGCAAGCAGCTCCTGGAGGAATTAAGGGGAAAAAAGAGGCTGTATCACCTTTGGAAGGAGGGGAAGGCTTCTTGAGGTGTGTTCAAGGAAGTGGTTAGATTATGTAGGAATAAAATTAGAGAGGCAAAGGCCCAGTTGGAACTGAAGCTGGCCACCTCTGTGAAAGACAATAAGAAGCAATTTTACAAATATATCAACGCTAAAAAGAAGGGCAAGAAGAACCTCCACTCCTTACTGGACCTGGAGGGGAACACAGTGACCGAAGACGAGGAAAAGGCTGAGGTTCTGAACGCCTTCTTTGCCTCAATGTTTAACAGCAAGGAAGGAGTTCAGGACGAGTGGCCTCCTGAGCTGGGTGATGGGGTCAGGGAGCAGTGTAATGCCCTGGAAATCCATGAGGAATTAGTTCGGGACCTGCTGAGCCACTCAGATACTCATAAGTCCATGGGAGTGGATGGGATCCATCCTAGGGTGCTAAGAGAGCTGGCAGACGAGCTGGCCAAGCCGCTCTCCATCATTTTCCTCCAGTCCTGCCTCACTGGTGAGGTCCCAGATGAATGGAAACTGGACAATGTGGTCCCCATCCACAAGAAGGGTCAGATGGAGGAACCTGGAAACTCCAGGCCAGTCAACATGACCTCAGTGCCAGGGAAAGTGATGGAGCAGATTATCCTGGCAGCAATAACTGCGCACCTGAAGGATGGCCAAGGGCTCAGGTCCAGCCAACATGGATTTAGAAAGGGCAGGTCCTGCCTCTCCAACCTGATCTCCTGCTATGATCAGGTGACCTGTCTGGTGGATGTGGTCTACCTGGACTTCAGCAAGGCCTTTGATACCATCCCCCACAGCAAACTGCTGGCTAAGCTGTCAGCTCGTGGCTTGGACAGCAACACTCTGTGCTGGGTTAGGAACTGGCTGGAGGGCCAAGCCCAGAGAGTCAGTTAAGCTGTTGGTTGTAGTTCATTTGTCAGGGGCCTGTTTTGGGAGGCACAGGAGAAAAAAAAAAGAAAAAAGAGGTCTACACAGAAATCTGTAACATATCTAATTTTACACTGAATGTTGCAAATGATGAAAAATTACATAGACTTTCCTGTTGTAAGTTGTGAGAGAGAAAAGAATCTGACAGTAGCACAAAGAAGGATAAAAATGGTTATTATTCAGCAAAGAGAGGTGTTCAGAATAATATTGTCTATTCTAAAGATAAGGATATTTTTTCATGCTGCTGATTCACTCAGATATGAAAACAAAAGTGAAAACTCACAGGCTGTCCTGTGCAGTCTTCCTGTATCTTGCACAGCTACTTATTTCCATCAAAGACTATCAAGTCAAAGTTGCCTATATGGAAATGCCTATATTACTGAACCAAGAATCAATCACACTGAAAAAAAACCCCAGTCAACAGGGCACTGTTGAAACAAGATTTCATGTAATGCCATGGGGAACTAGTCCTCAGAAAAGAGGCATGTCCTAGGACTGTGGGGAACCTAGTTATAAAAGTAGTCAAAATAGCTCAAATTAGCACTGGAGGTGTGACTGATGTGCTGCTGAAGTGAATGATTACAGTGGGTTTGCCTTACAACAAAATCAGATGCCAGAGACAGCAAATGAGAGTGTCATTCCCTAAATGACACAATGTTCTTTTCAGGAGTATGTATGACTGATATTCTTGCTAAGATAATGCAATATAGAATAGAATAGAATAGAATAGAATAGAATAGAATAGAATAGAATAGAATAGAATAGAATAGAATAGAGCAGGTTGGAAAAGACCTTTGAAATCATCAAGTCCAACCTATCACCCAACACCCTCTAATCAACTAATCCATGGCACCAAGTGCCTCATCCAGTCTCTTCTTAAATACCTTCAGTGATGCTGACTCCACCACCTCCATGGGCAGCCCATTCCAATGGCCAATTACTCTTTCTGTGAAGAACTTCTTCCTAACACCCAGCCTAAACCTCCCCTGGCACAGCTTGAGACTGTGTCCTCTTGTTCTGGTGCTGGTTGCCTGGGAGAAGAGACCAAACCCCACCTGTCTGCAACCTCCCTTCAGGTAGTTGTAGACAGCAATAAGGTCTCCTCTCAGCCTCCTCTTCTCCAGGCTAAACAACCCCACTCTCCTCACAGAGCTTGTGCTCCAGACCCTCACCAGCTTTGTTGCCCTTCTCTGGACATGTTCCAGCAACTCAACATCTTTCCTAAACTGAGGGGCCCAGAACTGGACACAGGACTCAAGGTGTGGCCTAACCAGTGCTGAGTACAGGGGCAGAATGACCTCCCTGCTCCTGCTGGTCACACTGTTCCTGATACAGGATGGGATGCCATTGGCCTTCTTGGCCACCTGGGCACACTGCTGGCTCATGTTCAGCCTACTATCAACCACTATACCCAGGTACCTCTCTGCATGGCATCTTTTGAAGGAATTAAGGGGGAAGAAAAGGATATATTGCCTTTGGAAAGGCAGGGGGTAACTCAAGATATGTTTAAGGATGTTGCTAAATCACATAGGAGAAAAATTAGAGAGGCAAAAACCCAGTTAGAACTCAAGCTGGCCACTTCTGTGAAAGACAATAAAAAGCATTTTTATAAATATATTAATGCTAAAAAGAGGGGCAAGAAGAACCTCCACTCTTTATTGGACTGGGAGGAGAATATTGTAACTAAAGATGAGGAAAAGGCAGAGGTACTAAACACCTTATTTGCCTCAATTTTCAACAGTAAGACAGGAAGGCTTCAGGATAATGACCTCCTGAACCAGTTGGGGGGGGGGGGGGGGGGGGAAGGGGCAGTATAGTCCTCCTGTTATCCAGGTGGACGTATAGACTTGCTGAGCCACTTGGATCCCCACAAGTCTGTGGGACTGGATGGGATCCATCCTAAGGTGCTGAGAGAGCTGGCAGATGAGCTGTCCAAGCCTCTGTCCATCATTTACCACCAGTCCTGGCTCACTGGAGAGGTCCCAGATGACTGGAAACTGGCCAATGTAATGCTCATCCACAAGAACGGCCAGATAGAGGAACCTGCAAACTACAGGCTTGTCATCCTGACCTCAGTGCCAGGCAAGATTATGGAGCAGATCATCTTGAGTGTAATTACAGTGCACCTGCAGGATTGCCAAGGGATCAGGCCCAGCCAGCATGGATTTAGGAGAGGCAGGTCCTGCCTAACCAACCTGATCTCCTTCTATGACCTGCCTGGTGGATGTGGGGAAGGCTGTGGATGTAGTCTACCTGGACTTCAGCAAGACCTTTGACACCACCCCCCACAGCAAACTCCTGGCCAAATTGGCAGCCCAGGCAACCTGTGACAGAACAAGAGGACACAGTCTCAAGCTGCACCAGGGGAGGTTTAGGCTGGAGGTGTAGAGAAATTTCATCATGAAAGAGTAGTTGGCCATTGGAATGTGCTGTCCAGGGAAGTGGTGGAGTCACTGTCCCTGGAGGTGTTCAAAACAAGATTGGATGTGTTACTTGAAGCCATGGTTTAGTTGTCAGGAGGTGTTAGGTGTTAGGTAATAGGTTGGACTTTATGATCTCTGAGGTCTTTTTCAACCTGGTTGATTCTGTGTGATTCTGTGTGATACTTAACAGTACTTCAGTAGAGTATCATAATGCAATATTATAACAAAGAGACCAACTGAAAAGAACAGCAGCTGAAAAATCTATACTCATTATGGGAACCTTGTCAAAACAAAAGAAAATACAAACCCTACAAAAATTAGTAGTATTTGGGAAATAAGTATTTTCCCAAAGTTAGTTGTTGTTGTCTATTAGAATATTTCCATTCATAGGACAGTTTGCAGTGCATTTTTCATGTCATTTTATCTCCTGTGTGTTTGCTAGGCAATCAAGTCCTTAGTATAGCTTTATGTCTTCTATGATGGTGCAGGCATAAATAATCACAGGCCTGCCTCTTTTTAGCTCTCTCCTGAGCTTTCAAATTCATGTTGCTTGTGTTGTATGATCCTTCATGCTTTTGGGTCTCAGGCTGAAATTTAGATTGCTGAAGTGCAGGCACCCTCATGTTGACACCTGGAAGTTTTGGAGTTGGGTCAATGGAAAAAACAAACATACAAACAATCAACCCCCCACACACACATCTACGATGTGATTCCTCTCAGTTCGAAGTAGATGTCTGAAATAAGTCAGCTGAATCAAGTCTTAAAATTCTTTGTTTCCCTCTGCTTACTATAAGGAGAACATGAGACAGCTTACTCAGATATACACATGCCAATACTTGCTTCAGTGAATGCCATTCTTGAGAAAGCAAGTTTGATATCCATTTAGACCATATTTTCAAAAACACAGAGGGTTCAATAGTTCACATTGTTTACCGTATTCCTTTGAGAACAACGGGAAGTGTTTTCTTTGCATCGTAAGATATGTTTACAATATATATTATGAGCATGCGTAAGTTCTGCATGCATTCCGAGCTGTAAAAAGGCGTGTGACAAATGTAGCACACTGCCAAACCCCAGCTAATACACCCCAGAAAGGTTTCCTAACTTAATTCCCAAGCTGTATGATTTCTGCTACAAAGTAAAAGAAATGGACTTTATGTAGTTGAAGATCAGGAAGGATTTGGTAGTTTCTTTCCATTTCCATTTTGCAACTATGTTCTAGTTCTTAGTAGCTCAATTAGGATGGTTACATTGTTTAGTAATTGATTTAATGAGGAGGATGATTTCAATGCAATATGTTGAGACAAATAATTAACTACTGCGGGTTTTTTTGGAACGATGATTAATGATGCTGTCCTAGATCCAAATGCATGATCACAATGATGCATTCAGAAGGATGTGACAGGTGATAATAAATGTCTTAACATTCAACTATTGTACTCTAGCATGATGCAGGATTTCCTCTTATTACCTAGTTTACAATAAACTTTACTACAAAGCTGAAATAAGATTGCTCCAGTGATTTGTAGACTGCTCTAATTTTTGCTATTTTGAAACATACAATTTTAGAAATTCCATTTTCCACCAAAATGAGCTTTGAGCTAATGTAGTTTCAGGGAACTACAATGAAATTGCCCTGAAGGCCTTTAGCTGCAAGAATGACACAATTACGTATCTGTTAGGCTAACTTTAGGTGTATTTAGTTCTCCTTGTCCTACAACATAGTTAAATAATAATAATGTACTCAGTGAAGATTCTTCCTGTCTTCTACCTAAAACCAGTGGTTTTGAGCTTTGCATGGGAGAATTTGAATTGCAAGGGCACTGGTGTGGATCAGTGGTTCTTGCTTGTCTTATCTTGAGGAAAACCTCCTACATTGATTTAAGCATGACGTGATGATTCAACACAAGTAAAACCTCCCAAGGAGTCACTGGGAGTTCTTGCCTCAGAGCTGCGTCAGCAGATGCAAGGCAAAATTTTGAGGCTATGTATTGATATGCATGGAAGGAGGTGGGTGGTTGCATCATCTAGGGAGGACTGAAAGTGTGGCCATCAAAATACAGATACAGAAGCATCTATTTAATATCCACTTGTTGTAAACACAGGGATGACTTTGCTGTCTGATAATCAATTGCACTGATTAATAAAATGTGAGGTTTGGGAAGCTGCAAACTGTTGATAATTTTCCATAGCATGCAAAAGAGGACAGCTCAAAAATATTTTGCTTAATTAGTACATGATGATTTTCTGGCTCTGTGTAGGTTTGGCTTGCACAATAAAATTCATTTTGTCTTTCCATTTATTAACATATATGTGCAGTGTTTCATTATATACACTCAGAAAAATGTTGTGCATATTTGGGGAGCAGGTTCAGGGCCCAGCTTTTTAAAGAATGCACAATACCCATGTGACTGCAGTTGAAATGTATAATCGTGCCTATATACTTTAAAGACTTGCACTGTAGCCAAAACATGTCTGCTTGCATTCCTCATTTCACTTAAGTGGCTTTTCTTATGAAAAGGTTTTGTTTGTATTCCTGCAGTTGGTAAAAAAGGAGCTGCATGCCAAAATAAAAAGCCCCTAAAACTCAGTGGAAAAGGTCCTGAAAAGACCACTACCACCTGCTTTAGTTCAGATATTAAACTAATGTTTAAAATAATTAGCCTTGAGAATTTAACATCACCAATTCACAGCTCAGGAGCCTGTGATTTGGAGGGAGGAAGGCTCTACAAGCAAAAGTACTTCAGAAAAATAACTGCACAAGGTAACCCTTTAAAGAGCAAAATCACAAAAGTGACATTTTATATCTTCATTCAGGAATTCCATACAGTCAAACTAAAGCAGTATCATCTGCCAGAATTTACTCTGTTTATTTACTTGCTACTGTAAAATTCCTGGTGCAGCTCTTGTTGGATTTCCTCAGGAATGTAGAGTTCAAATATACTGGAGAAGCACAAATGCAGTCTTAACTTCAGTCAGTTTGCTCAGGATATTTTAAAGCAGCTTTAGTCAGTTGATTTTTTTTTCTCTAACTCTAAAAACCTACTGATTTCAGATATGGATTTTAGCTGTGTTACACTTTTGCATTCCTGCTCTGAAATCTCACATACACATCACAATCACCGTAAATGTTTTCACATTGAAATTGAAGATGTAAATGAAGTACTTTGGTTGCTGTCTGGTTTTAGTTACAATGTCTGTTTGTTGACATCTCACATGAAGGCCTGCTGTGTCTCTGGCTCTGTCTACTTCATTTCCCCTCTAATTAGGCTTTGCCCTCAATTAAGTTAATGATGCAACTTTTCCTATAGATCATTTGCCCCTTCAATCAATTAGTGGAATATGAAGGGTGCATCCCTCTTTGGCTTTGGATTTGCTTGCCTCAGGGCAGGCTGTTCAGTTCACAAAAGCACTTAGGCAAAGCAAGCCATTTGCTCTGAAATATATAAACTGACTAAATTAGGGCTCACAAAATTATCCTCTTGAATTTTTAAAGAAATAAAACAGCCACAACAAAAACCCCAACCCCTACCTCTCCTACCTTCCCCTCAAAAAAAAACCAAAAAAAGGCAAAAAGCCACAAACCTAAAAACCTAGAAAAAACATCTATTATTTATATGACAGTTTAGAAATAGTTACAGCAATGAGAGACACTAGAGAAATTATCGAAATGAAGCTGATGTTACATGGCAAACATCTTGAACACATGCAATCATGTCAATAAGCAAAGCAAGACTAAATAGTGTCACCCCACAAGCTCGTTCTTCTAGATTCCTACCTTCCCTATGTCACATCACAGATTCTTGTTATCTTCACTTCCTTGAAGTTATCTTCCTCCCCAAGTGAAACAGCTCACATGGTCAAAATCAGTGTTTCTGACCACTTACACATCCCATCAGATTACCTGAGGTCAACGTCAGTGCATTCCTGGAATGGTGTAATCTGGTCTTGCTATCCTAACATAGTTGTTGGTTCATTGATCATGCTTGTTCTTTTTGCTTCACCATCCAGAACACTTCCAAATACAGCCCATCTCATGTTTTTTTCCACCAGATTGCTATTTCTCTAACACCTGCCAAAAAAATACTTATCTCTGTCTTGCTTCTCTCCCCATCATTACTGCAGCCTTTATTTCCTTGCTTTCCCACCTCGTTTGTCCTCTTTTCTTCTCCCTATCTTATTTGCCTAAAACACTATTGTGCATATTATTCAATCACATTTGCCATTTCTGCTATATCTTCTGCCTCAAATCTCATTTCTAAATTCTCCTTTTCCTCGTAAAGAGGCAAAACAAACCTTGGATCCCTTCCTTTCATGTCCACATGCCATATATAAGCTCTCATTTCTTCTTATTCCCAGTCTGTTTACTTCATAGACTTAGCTTTGGTGATAAAAGAAGGTGTGATTTTTACCTTCAGGTAACTAACAAACAGGAACTGTTCTGAGGTGAAAATAAAGTAAAGATCAAAGCCTGTTAATTTTACCACAAGGTAAACTTGCTGAGGTCAGCACTATACCTTGGCGAGGAACTGACCTCAGCAAGTTTACCTGATGGTAAAATGACAGAGCTTACTCTTCACTATGTTTTTATACAAAAATCTACTGTGCCTTTTAATTATTTGGTGTAGGAAAAAAAAAATCCTTTTCACTAGGCAAGGGAAGTTCTTATCTTTTTTACTTGTTTTCAGCCATGTCTATTAAATTGCATGTAACAGTATTCTCCTTACCCATAAAAAACTCATTTACAATCATAGAATACTTTGGGTTAGAAACATCTTTAAAGGTCATCCCGTTCAACCCCTTGAAGTGTTCACAGGCATCACTAACACCATCAGGCTACTTAGAACCATGTCTCACCTGACTTTGAATGTTTCCAGGGTTGAGGCATTTACCACCTCTTTAGGCAACCTGTTCCGGTGTCTCGCCACCCTCAGTGTAAAAGCTTTCTTACTTATAGTTAGTCTAAATCTATCCTTCTTTAGTTTAAAACCATTACTCCTCATCCTCTTACAACAGGTCTTGCTGAAATGACTATCCCCATCTTTCCTATAGGCCCTCCTCAAATAATGAAAGCCTCAATGAGGTCTCCGCAAAGCATTGTCTTCTCCAGTCTAGAATAAACCCCCAACTTTCTCAGCCTTATTCCACAGAACAAGAGTTCCAGACCTCTGATCATTTTTGTGTCCTTTCTCTGGACCCACTCCAACAGATCCATGTCTTTCTTGGGCTGAGGACTCCAGAGCTGTACACACTACTCCTGATAAGAGCAGAATAGAGCTGTGGAAACACCTTCCTCAACCTGCTGGCAACCCTTCTTTTGATTCAACCCAGGATATTGTTGGCCTCTGGAATGCGATTCCACACTGTTGGCTCATGTCCAATTTTTTGTCTGCCAATACCCCAAGTCCTCCTCTGCAGTGCTTTTCTCAATCCTATCACCCCACAGGCTGTATTGATACCAACAATTCAAGAGGGGATTGGACATGGCACTTGATGCCATGGTTTAGACGTGAGGTCTGTGGTGACAGGTTGGACTTGATGATCTTGGAGGTATCTTCCAACCTTGGTAATTCTGTGATTCTGTGTGATTCTGTGATTGCTCCGTATTGGGTGCAGGACCTTGCACTTGGCCTTATTGAACATCATGAAGTTCACATGGGCCAAATTGTCTAGGATAAACCTCTTTTTAAACCCAGGTAACTCCTTTTACCTAACTAGCCTTAGCCTCTTTTCTCAGTTGCTGGCCTCTAGTTTGTTTGGATTCTTTGTATGGTTTAGAAGACACAATATGTGGATCAAATGATCTCTCTTCACCGTGCTTGTTCGCACCTATGCATGTAGTGCCCCCTACATACAGGTGGTCCTTAGGACAAAGAAGAAAAGCACCCCTTACTTTTACCACTAGCAAAAAATAATAAAATCTTAATATTTCCCTTTAAAAAGGATTAAAGAAATTATAGTAACAGTGGGAATGTGGCGTATGTGCACTGAAGAATCTTCTAATATCTACAATCATAGGAGCTACCAAGACAGGTCTGGCAAGAGAAGCCTGGTCATGATGAGGAAGACTCTTACCTTTGGGATGCTGGGACCCAGCCCATCCACAACTTAATAACCATGAGGAGTATCTTCCCAAGTCTGTTTTAACCCTTCTGTTGGGTGTCAGCAATGCATATGCTAGCACCAAGCCGATTACTTTCTTGAAGTAGGTCCAGCCAAACATCCAGTATTTGTTCCTATCATATTTCATGTTATAGTGTTACAAAAAAATGACAAGGACCTGTTCTTAACACATACAGACTGCCCTTTGTGAGTCACAGATTTCTTAAGGGAAACAGAATAAAATGCAGGACAGCATCAAACTGGATGTCAGGATGTCAGGAGTTCAAGGGGATCTAGAGAAAAAAACTGTGGGATTGGAAGTATCACGCAATATGTATTTGATATAACATGTCCTTAGAAACACAGTTTCAATGAATTACTTCAGCCAGCAGTTGTCTTAATGAGTTCAGTAAACAACAAGGACAAGACAATCACACTAACCTTTAAACATTTAAAGCAATGGAGTTAGAATGATAAAGGATAGAATTCATGTAATCCAAAATAAATTATCAAGTCTGAGTTGTCTTTTCAGCCTCCCTATGCCTACAAAGCAAAAGGAAAGACCACACCTAAAAGCAGACCATCCTGTCTTAAGACCAATAACTAGGACTGATGGAAAGAATTGCCCACTGGAGGCAGCTATTTTTCTCAATGGACTGTTTGGGACACCTAAGTGTCTACAGCTACATCATTTTTTTCCACATGCCTTTCAGCAGCAGACCTTCAGCAAGCACTAAACACACATAAATTGAAGCACCTGACTAGTCCTAGCAACATGGAGATCCTCTTAGAGCATTCACAGTCAAATATGTAGGGTTGGTTGCAAATTTAGAGACTAAGTTATCCCTTCTTCAACTTGTTCTGAACGCTTTGGCTTCCATACCTGTCTAGAAACTAAAACATAACTGAGATTTCCCAAGATTATGATGTGAAGTTCATCTGCTGTCTACAACTATCTGAAGAGTGGTTGTAGCCAGGAAGGGGCTGGTCCCTTCTCCCAGGCAACCAGCATCATAACAAGAGGACACAGAGGACACAGAGGACACAGTCCCAAGGTGTGCCAGGGGAAGTTTAGGCTTGAGGTGAGGAGAAAGTTCTTCACTGAGAGAGTCATTCGCCATTGGAATGTGCTGCCCAGGTCGGTGGTGGAGTCACCATCCCTTGAGGTGTTCAAGAGGGGATTGGATGTGGCACTTAGTGCCGTGGTTTAGTCATGAGGTCTGTGGTGACAGGTTGGACTTGATGATCTTTGAGGTCTCTTCCAACCTTGGTGATTCTGTGATTCTGTGATATTATAATAAATTGCATAGACCTGATCCTTTCAATTTCTAGTAGCATGGAAACCTTTTGAGTGAGTAAGAATTTGTATGAAATAATTTGACAACTACAAATTGTTTTAATCTTATCTTCTCTGGAAAAGCAACAACAAAGTTGAATTCTCATAAGCGTGCAAGTACAACTCTTAAAGTATATTTTGTTTATAACATGATACATTTGTCTTCAAAGAGTGAATACAGGGACACAAGAAGAAGGATCAGCCACAAATCTCTTCATATAGTTACATTGTGTCAAATGACAAAACCAGTCAGTAACACCATGAATGTTCGATTGGGCAGACAACAGTCAGCTGAGCTTCCTACCTGTTTTTATCTGATCTCATGACCTAGGGAAATATACACTGGTGACAGAGAACATACTTCTTAATGGTTAAAATGTTATTGGTTATACTTGGTTATTGATTACACTTGACATTTTTTGTCATTGCATTGTAAAGGTTTTAGCTCACATCAAGAAATCAAAAATGTATGTCATATTGCAGCTATCAAATAAAAATGGCAAGAAGTCTCCACGACTGAAAGTGGATGAGAAGAAATGCTGAATTATCTTTTTTAAATCCTATTTCAATATTTTCATCTTTTAAATGTTTTCTTCCTCTCCTGCAAACTAAATAGAAACAAAAAGAGTGGAAGGATATTTATGAAGAAAATAAATTGGACTGAGTGAGAAAGACCTCCTGCATGCGTTTATACCTGCATGGAAGTTTTTGTAAGCATGATCCAAAAATAAAATGCCTCAAAATACTAAAATAACATTAACATCAAATAAAAAGTAAACAACAGGAATCAGTTTTGAACAATCAGAATTTGAAGGTTTGGTGATTCGAACCAATTCAACAGATTTGATGGGTAAGGAATGTGATAGCTGATCTCTTGGCCTGGGACAAAAATGTCCTAAGGCTAAAATAGCTTTCTTCAACCTGAGCTATTCACTCGTCTGTGTAACGAGTGAGGTTTCTTCTATACTGTTCTATTTCTGACAAAAATAGTAAGATTTCATGTGGTTTTGCTTTTGCCTTCCTATTCACAAGGATTCATAGAATCACAGAATGTGCTGTGTTGGAAGGGAAGCTTTAAAATATTGGGGACATCCCATACCTAACTACATCAAGGTGCTCAGAGCCCCATAAAGCCTGACCTTGAATGTTTCCTGGGATGGGGCCTATATCACCGCCCAGCGCACCCTGCTCCCATGTTCCACCACCCGTATAGTAAAGAACTTCCTAACATCCAACATAAATCTGCTCTTTTCTACTTAAAAAGCATTCCCCCTTGTCCTAGTGCTACATGCCTTTGCAAACCATCCCTCCCCAGCTTTCTTGTAGGTCCCCTTTAGATATTGAAATGCTGCTATAAGGTTCCCCTGAAGACTTCTCTTCTCCAGGCTAAACAACCTCCAACTCTCTCAGCCTGTCATTGTAGGAGAGGTGCTTGAGCCCACTGCTCATTTTTGTGGCCCTGCTCTGGACCTTCTCCATCATTTCCATGTCCTTCTTGTGTTAAGACCCCCAGTGCAAGACAAAGTACTCCAGGTGAGGTCTCACCAGAGCAGAGTGATAGACTCCTTTTGATGCAGCCCAGGATGTATGTTTTATCTGTCACCAAGACAAGACAGAGTTCTCTATCTGCTTTTCTTCTTTCCTAACATATCAAAAAGTGCTCATGAAAAAAATGAGCAATCACTTTCCTATGGAACAGGGAGCTGGAAGAAAGAAAAGGAGTTGTTGGCTGTTTGTGGTTTTTTTTGGTTGATTGGGGTTTTTCTTTTGGTTTGGGGGTTTTGTTGTTGTTGTTTGTTTGCTTTAATTGAGCTGTAATATATTTAAGATAGACATGGACATGACAAATTTTGCATTCTTCATCTTCTATCTATAGAGAAGCAATCCTTCGCCTGTCACTGAGGTAAATGAAACTTCCTCACAGTAAGATAAAGACAGTGGTTATAGGAATTCTGCACACCTTTATAGACTATAAATGGGGGTTGTTGGCACTTTTCTGACTCAGGAGCCAGAGAAGACAACTGTGGAGTCACCATCCCTGGAGGTGTTCAAGAGGTGATGGGACGTGACACTTGGTGCCATGGTTTAGTAGTCATGAGGTATTGGGTGACAGGTTGGACTTGATGATCTTTGAGGTCTCTTCCAACCTTACTGATTCTATTCTATTCTATTCTATTCTATTCTATTCTATTCTATTCTATTCTATTCTATTCTATTCTATTCTATTCTATTCTACTCTATTCTATTCTATTCTATAATGTCTCAGTGATACCTTCCCCATGTAGGCTGTACTGAGCAGTAGCTGACAGAGTGTAGCTCACAACAGTTGAGAAAGCCTCTGTGTAAGATGAATAGAGATTAATAATGGTATCTAGAGGCAATAATGGATATAAAAAGAAGAAAATGTTGACAACCACTTTGATGTTATGAAGAGGTAATGTTTGTGAGTTAGTTCTTTTTTAACAGTCTCCTCTTCCCACCATATTCAGGTGTCTTGTCTGGATTTCATTTCAGCCAGCTGCTCTGCAGCCATGTATTCATTTCAGCAGTTTACATTAGAGCTGTATTTCACTCTGCAGCCTTGTTCTGTGGGGTTAATGTCCAAGTCTCAGACTAATGACTATTGTGTCAGTGATTCTGGATTAACTTTTGGGAGTGCGTTATGCTTGACATTATAGCACACAAAATTCAGAATGATACCATTTAAAATTGGAAATAATAGCTAATATGTATTTCCAAACAGTTGCAAGTAGACAGTAGAAAAACATTATTTTACATATTTGTGAACCTCAGGAAAACAACAGTTGTAACAGCACAAAAGTGGGGAAAAACTGGAACACTCTCAATGTCCAGAGTGAGGTCATTCTATATGGTGGTTCTGCTTTCTAAAAGGATTCATCACTTCCTTTTTAAAAAGACTGTAAAGTTGTAGGCCTGCAGAAGAATTTTTTGGGGTTGGGGGTTTTTTGTTTGTTTGGGGTTTTTTGTTCTGTTTGTTTGTGTTTGTTGGGGTTTTTTTTAAGCTGGCGAGCTGGCAAGCAAGGACAGATACAACAATTTCCTTGAACAGTGGTCACTGAACTCATGAACTATCTGTGAGGAAATTTGAAAGAACAATTTATATAGCTGTTTTAGTGAACAAAGGTGACTTAAAAGGGTAAATTAGTATTTATTCACTTAGAAGTAGTGTATTGCCAAGTTCATTGAATATATTTCTTTTAGTGTTGGCTAAGTAGAGTAATTCTGGCATTTGAATGAATATTTTACTCATGAACCGGAAAGAATTGGGTTTGTTGTTTGTTTGGGGGTTTGTTTTGTTTTGTTTTGTTTTATTGTCAGGTAGCCATGATTACAGTTATATAACTTTGGTTGCATATTAGAAAGACATTAAGATGATTCAGTGTAACACCAGAAAAAAAGGCAACATTTTGAATAGTGCTATTTCATCTCTATTTCTCTCTGCTCTTATAAAAATGAAAGCAGAAAAGAAGAAACACAGTTTTGAGAAAACTGCATTACAGTTGGGGAAAAAAAAAGTAGAAATTATTTAAGCATTTGTTGAAGGAAACTATTTCATTTATTTTTATACATGACTATAAAGAGAAACCAATGCCAATGTAAATATCGCCTTAAGTATTGTTCATTACACTTTCAGTACAGTTAAGGTATCACTTTGAGGCAAAGCATGATTTTAATTCAGGAAGAGTCATGATGGTAAACTTTGATCTTTATTTCCTACAGTTAATACCATAATAATTCTTTTTATCTCATCGTGTACATACACATTCCTAGGACTTAAAGCCAGTGGTTTTGCAAGAAGTTATCTGCAGTTTAAACGAAGCACTTGGATGATAAATCAAGAGGTTTCATACAATACTAACTTGTGATAAATCATTTTTACTCTGTTTTGATCTCTTCAGTACTGCACCACGTCCAGCTCATACCAGTATATATTATGTATGAACTTTAATCTGCTCTTGGGGGAAGACAGCAATTTCTTGCATGTTTGTATGGCACTAAAGTGAAATCAGAATTAAGGAAATTTAAATAAAGTGAAATAAAAGAGAAGGTGAACATTCTGAGGGTTGTGTGTTGGTTTTTTTTTTATTTAAAAAATAAACCAAAAATACACACACAAAACCCCAATTACAAAAGCAAAACCACACAAACAAAAGAAAAGCAAAGTTTCCTAAGCTGGAAAACTATAGGTAAGGTCAAGCTCACCTCATTTTCATCATACCTTAAAATAATTATTTCTAAAATAGCTCAGCAAAATTGCCATCTTGAAGTGTTTGTTTGTTTGCAATAAAGAGAGCCTAAAATGATGTAGATATCAATATTATAGGTAGGGAGAAGTTTCATAATCTAAATCATTACTTGCACTTCATATAATATTATACTGCCAAAAATAAAATAATTTCTTCGTGGTACATGTGGCCCATCAAGCCTTTTAAAATGAGACATACACGTGCTCAAGGGCAGTGTGAAGTCAGAGCTTGTAATCAGGAGAGATGCAGATACATGACAGTAGCTTCTTGCAGCACTGATCCTGAGGAGGAAAGGGAGTTGAAAACGGGCTGTGTAGCTGCCCAGCCACCTCTCTGTCATGAGACATGGACATTCTTCATTCTGCCTCTGTACTCAGCACTGGTTAGACCACACCTTGAGCATTATGTCCAGTTTTGGGCCCCTCAATTTAAGAAGGACATCAAGACACTTAAACGTGTCCAGAGAAGGGCAACGAGGCTGGTGAGAGGTCTGGAGCACATGCCTTATGAGGAAAGGCTGAGGGAGCTGGGGGTGCTTAGCCTGGTGAAGAGGAGGCTCAGGGGAGACCTTATTGCTGTCTACAACTACCTGAAGGGTGGTTGTAGCCAGGAGGGGTTTGGTCTCTTCTCCCAGGCAACCAGTGTCAGAACAAGAGGACACTGTCTCAAGCTGTGCAAGGGGAAGTTTAGGCTCAAGGTGAGAAGTTCTTCACAGAAAGAGTGATTGGCCATTGGAATGTGCTGCCCAGGGAGGTGGTGGAGTTACCATTCCTGGAGGTGTTCAAAAAAGGATTGGATCTGGCACTTGAAGCCATGGTTTACTTAGTCATAAGGTCTTAGGTAACAGGTTGGACTTGATGATCTCTGAGGTCTTTTCCAACCTTATTGATTCTATGATTCTATGATTATAATAGCACAGTGGAATTATAATGGGGTGTTTCCTCCCCTTCTACCCTTCCCCCTTCCCTCTCAACTGGTGACTTTCCCCCCTGCTTAGGTCAGTATCAGCCATCCTGTTAATGGTAGTGGGTTTAGATAATTTCCACCATTATTCATTTAAATAGGTCCTCAACTACAGAGGAAAGTAAAATTAAAGACATGTATAGATGGAGTTGTCTCTAGAAAGCATTTACCCTTATGAAAAGCGCATAGAAATAGCCCTTAGAAAATTAGAAACATCATGAATGTAATTTATCTTCTCTGTTACCCTTTGATAATGTATTATCATCAATAAAGCTATTATGTCTTTCTGTGAATACGAGCCTTGTTGTTTAAAAATGTCTGATGTATAATACCAAATTATCCTTCCAGAATAAGAATGCAATCAAAATCAATGTAATGCCTGATTAATGCCACACAAAGCTGTCCAGCAGCCAAAATAGTCCAAATGAGTCCATATACTTCATGCATATTCACATACTTGCCTGCTACTCTTATCATATTTGTTCCTGTTAAAAATCCTATGATTCATTACAGGAACACATAGACAAGGAGAAGAAATTATTCAAATGAAAACATGAAATGTGTTTTGTACAGTTGACTACTCACAGTTAGAAATTACACATATTTCTCAGAAGGGGCCATACACAACTCATGTCACACACAGCACTGACTTTCCACGCAAGTTTTGAACAAAAAGTAGCAGTAGATGACAACCAGGATGAACCATATTTACTCTTGGTTATACTTGCAGTGCTCTCTTGATTCAACTCTGAATATAAACTGTATGTAAAGGATTGGTTTAAATAACTATGGACCAAAAGTTGAATCTTGCAAACTTTCACACACTAGAATAGTGCTATTGATAGGCATCTGATACTGCTTAACTCAAAGCTCCATGTTTTCTTAGAACAATAGATTAGTCAGCCTAAATTTAAATCAAAAGTGAAAAGGTGTTTTGAAAAATACTATTCCCCCAATGTGTTTCTTTCTTCTGTCAAAGTAATGGCAAACACAATACTAATTTGTTGTGATGGTACACAGTAATATTTCCCTTGGCCTCTGTCTCTTATTACTTAATTAAATGTCATCAAAGATTTTTTTTGTCAGACTAAAACATTTGTATTCTACTTTTTTATCTAATGGAGACAGTGAAGAAATAAGAATCAGAAATTCCATAAAAAGAAATTTTTTTTTTCCTCAAAATATTTTAGGACTGTGTCTATAGGTAATTTACTGTATCGTTTGCCTTTGTTGGTATATTGCATACTAAAAGATCTCCAAGATTAATTTATATTCAAATGAAATATTGGAACCAAAACCATTTTAATTTTCCTGTTTCCATTCTTTGTGCAATATCATTACCTTGCTCATTACTGATTTCCATGTAAGCCAATGTATTTCAGAAAAACTCCACCATCTTAAGGGAGGCTCAAATGGAGACCTTCACTCAGTTGCACACTCTTGGGTTTTTTTATCCTCTCCAAGATTCAAGATTTGCAGAGATAAAGCAAAAAGTAAAACAACCTTCCTGGCATGTTTTAACTCAGGGGTAACACTCTTAGCATGGAGGAGATCACTGTTTTATTCCTGGGAATGTCTGCTGAGAACACCACAAAGTGTGACAAGTAACTTGTCAACGCCATTGTCCTACCATGTAGACACCTGTCCACTGAGAATCAGTGTAACACTACCTCATTTCATCATTTCATAAAGCCACCTAAACAGCTGTCTTACAAGATTCTTGTTCAAACCAGGCTGGATTTGAACCAGTTACCTAGAACTAAAATGTTTCTCATGACACTGGTGCCATTGTACTTCAGAAAATGGCTTTAAATTGGCCATTTGAGTACCACAGGAAGAGTTTTAACTGTTGCATCCAGCTGAGACAACACAATACTCTAGATCATTTCCTGTGCCTTTGTGATATAAGGACTTGTGAGTATTAAGGAAAGAAGGGAAAATTTGCCTTTGTGAATCTAAGAATGCTTTTAGCCCATGTTCCTGATCAGATGTCTTCAGATGACATGAGTTCAGGAAAAATGGGGAAATGAAAAATCAGGTTAGAAACCCCCACAATGTTCAGTTTGGGGCACTGCAGTACAGGAAAGACATCAAGGGACCAGAGTGGCTACAGAGACAGGCTACTAAGCTGGTGAAGGGCCTGGAGAACAAGTTCTGTGAGGACCAGCAGTTTAGTCTACAAAAAGGGAGGCTGAGCGTAGACCTTACTGCTCTGTACAACTATCTGAAAGGAGGTTATAGAGAGGTAGGCACTCATCTCTTCTCACAAGTAACTAATGATAGAACAAGAGGAAATGGCCTCAAGCTGAACCAGGGGAGGTTTAGGCTGGACATTAGGGGGAAAAAAATCATGAAAAGGGTTGAGAGGCACTGGAATGGGCTGCCCAGGGAGGTGGGTGAATTGCCATCCTTGGAGATGTTTGAAAGCCGTGTGGATCTGGTGCTTGGGGACATGGTGTAGTGACAGACTTGGTGGAGTGGGCAAAATGGATGGACTTGATATTGGAAGTCCTTTCCGGATGGAATCAGAGGTCTTGATGGTTGGACTCAATGATCACAGAAGTCTTTTCCAACTCAAACAGTTCTATGATTCCATAATGTTATTTGTTCTTCACATCAGGCATAATAAAATATATTGACTCCCAAAGGATAAAATTGACCTCAACTCCATCCAGGTGGCAGATGGTCTCCTTCACTGTGCTCTTCCCTTTGCCAATCTCACAGCAACATCCCTTTATTTTGAAGTCAAGCACCTGAAGCCTCACTTGTTAAAGAAAATATGACAGTTCACTTGTGATGGGGAAGGAACCAAACCAAGAGTTCAGCATTCACAGCAACCTCAACTAGAGAGATGCAGAGGGCAAGGAAGGGGAAGCTGAGTGAGAAAGAGGTAGCACTGGCTGCAAAGAAAACTTCAAATCAGCAAGGAAAGATGTATGCCCATTTTCCAAGAGGATTAAGTACAGAGAAAGATAAGTAAAAATATTTAAACTGCATCATATAGATTAGATGTCAGTGGAATAGGTGAATAAAGGCCTAAAATTCATGCTTTGCATGTCTACTGATTCAGTTTAGCTGAGGCTTTTATTTAAAGACCTTAAAAGTCATTTGCACTGAGAAACAAATATACATGAATATTGCTTAAAGCCTAAGCATTAATGAAATATGAAAATTAACAAAGGCACAGACTGAGTTGCTTTGATTTGCATGAAATGTTGAATGCCCACATCAATGACAAAACACAGAGTGACACAGTTAACATAAATGTGAGAAATATCTACATTTGTCCACCTTTTACCAATAGTTTGGAAGACATTAAGGTTTTTAAAAGCAATAGAAGAGTTAGCCAAGCCTATACTTTTCTGTAGCTGGCATATCATTCATGGACACAGTCTCTCAGACTATTTACTCGAGCAAATGTACATATGTGCATAAACAATTAACTAATAGAAGCCATTACCATCTACCATCAAAGTTACCAGCAAGAGGATTTTTATACTGCTGGAGAAACTAACTCAAAAACAACAGCATGCTTTGATGGTTTGGTTCAGACAGACCAGTGATTCAGATCATAATTTATTTATTTCTTTAATTTTGTCTTAGGTACTCAGTAAACATAGCCAGGCAATTAGCAAGAGTTAAATAGCTGCAACCTTGCCAGGACTGAATAATTTGCTAATTGGCAGAACAATTCCCATCTTCTCCATCTGACCGGATATTTGTTTTATGCGTGTGTTTGATATGCAATATTTACTCCTGATAAATTGGGGGAGGCAAGTGTATTTGCTTTTGTTAAATCAGGACTAGAAAAACTTGTGGTTGAAGCTATGATTATTATGAATATGACATTGAAAATGGGAATGGAAAACCACTTTGATACTTTTGGTTTTTTCTTACTTTTTTTTTTTTTTTCCCCCCGGACAAGACATCACTCATGCTCTGTTAGAATTTCAGTGAAAGAAGATTAAAATTCATTGGTCTCAAAAAGTTCTTCAAAGCCATCCAGCTGTTAGATTCAATTGCAACTTTTTTTTGCTAAACAAATTCCAAACATCTTATATACATTTTTTTCTGTCCTGGCTTTTTTCTCTTGAACAGAGATAAAAATGCAAGACAAATTGTAAAAAAAAAAAAAAAAAACCAGTTAAATTATGGTCTCTGTGTTAAAATACCTGTTTTTATAACAGGGGCAGTCCATTTTCTACTCATATGCCTGTCAAAGAGGAAACTTTTAGTTTTCTCATTTACTGTGAAACCAGTATCAAAGCGAATGTGGTTTGTTCTCAATTTCTTTGCACTATCTGCTCTTTGTAAGTAACCTATAAAGACTTAAGTCATAGGACATGTGGGATACTCAAGTTACAAGGGTCCCAAGGTCTTAGGAGATCTTGTCTATGTTATAGTTTAGAGTTAGAAGGAATTGCAACCCTAAAACGGGGAGCATGTGATTATGATTTAAGTCTTTCAAGCCTGGCATTTTAGAGATAGTGTCACTATAACTGAGTCACAGCATCACTGTCGATGAACAGGGCCAACATTTCATCAGCCTTCTTAGACTCAGATTTATTGGTCATCATTATCTATGTCCTTCATTGCTGGTCACATTGAGAACGCTCAGAATACATAGAATTCCATATAATTCAATGCCTGATGGAATTATATCCAAATCAATGGATACCTCCCCCCAAAAAAACCAAACCAAAACAAAACAAAACATTATGTCAAAAAGCAGAAATGAGTTTTTGTTTTGCTTTGGACATTTTTTTTTGGGGGGAGGGGTGTTTAAGTATAAAAGAAAGAAAATAAATCAGTCATGGATAGTTGTTCTGAGAGAAGCAGCAAGCAAAACTTTATTTTAAAGTAATACCTTGGAAATATGTTTGTTTCAGTGGAAGAAAATCAGATGATCAACTTCATTTACCCTGTTTCCATCCTCTCATGTACATACAGATGTATATATCTGGAGGATTGAAAGCAGAAGTTGCAGTGCAGAAAATCATCTCATACAGATAAGCATAGTTATAAAAGTTGGTGGGACAATTGAAGGGTTTCACCTTCTCAGCATCTGGCCTTCAGACAATGTGAACATATGATGTTTCAAAAGGTAAAGTATGTAAGTACAGGCAAAAGAGACATGCTGAACTTTCTGTCCATGTCTTGTTAAAAGTTTGTGGCTTTGATTAAAGTGAATTCAGTGTCTGCTTGACAAGCAGGACTGACAGAACAGGAAACTGATGACTTCCATTAGTCCCAGAGCAGATAAAAGCAAAGGCAGGCAGATGCAACTCCTGCCATTCAGGAAGGGTTTCCTTTAGGACAGAGTAAGCCATTAGCTTTCAAAGGCTTTCAATACTTGTGCTGAGAATGCTGAATATCAGACCAGTCATACATGAATGTCTGTTTATCCCAGTATGCTGCTTCTTTTTTTTTTTTTTTTTTGCTTATAGGAGTTGTTTTTAAAAAGAGATAAGGAATGCAAGTAAAGAAAAAGCCTTTCCCTTGTGCCCTCCTGTCTTCTGTCAATCAGGCATTTAATGACTTGCTTTGCTAGACAGAGCATCTATGATGCAGTAACATATGAGACTATTTCACATTTGAAATGCATCCATTCTGTAAACAAGTGAATTTAGAATATTTCAGAGTATAAATAAACATGACTGGACCAAACACCACTTCATAGCATATGAATTATTCAATTTTTTAACAGGATTTTATTTCCTGACCACTGTTACTCAGTTCTGAACCCACTGAAAGGATCTCTTGCAAAGTCTAATCTTGTCAGTAAGATCTGGTTATCTAGGAGCTTTGGGGACATAAAAGTCACCTCTTTCTGTAAGACTTACAGCATTCCAAATGCAGAGAGGACCCAGTTCTGCTTGATTCCTTAAATTCAGATTTCCAGAGCACATATACAATAGCAAAGCCAAACCAATCTTTAAAAAACAAACAAAACAAAACCACCACCACCACCAAACCAAAACAAAACCAAAACCAAACTTCATGTATTTCCAAGTATAAAAAAATGCCTTTTTTTTTTTTTTTGAAAGGTTGTTTACCATTGTTTCTGGGGTTTTTTAATGCATAATAATAATTATGCAGTCACTTAGGAAAAAAACGTTAAACCCTGTTAACAGCAATAGTGTCTGTTATTACTTTTCAAACATTAAGAAGAAAGAAAATAAATTTCATTTTAATGGTGTCTTTTCTTCACTCTCCAGTGGGTTAGGGTTTTTTGTTCTAACATGGCTAGTGTGTAAAGGGTAGGACATGTCATTCTAGGGAGACATTCCGAATGTGAAAGCTAATAGGTGTTTTTTTTTAGTGACTATCTTCTTCTGAGTCCTTCAGCCAGTTTTGGTGGGTTTACTACTGCTTTCATCTAGAGTGTTCTCTGTGTTTGTTTTTTTCCCCTGTTCTTTACCATCATATGCAAGACTAGCACAAATAACCATGGCAAAGAAACAAAGACTTTTTCCTGTGAAATGCAGTCTAAGTTAGCCACAATATCATAAACAAACAGAGCAGACCAATAACCAAGGAACAGAGGAAATCAATGACAAAAAAAGAGAAAACAGTCCTTTTCTTCTTGCATGTACACTCTAAATATTTACTTTGGTCTTTCTTCATGATATGATCACAGGTGTGAGGAGAAGTGGTTTGTGCCAACCTAGAGTGTATTGACAGAAAGCTAGCTGCTGAAAGTGGGGATTTAAGGAGAAATCTTAAGGAGGTGATCCAACACCATGGTGGCTATTTACTGAGCTAGATTCGATTTGCAGCATTAACCTCAGGAGTTAAAACACTGACAATGTCACTACAGTTGAGGCTGTACTGAAGTCATTTGGCCAGGAAGCAAGGTCTTGTTCTATCAAACTGTCTGCTGCCACACACACACTGTTGGACTAGTTGCTTTGCAGCATGCAGTCACCTGCATCACACTGCCTTGGAGGAGGAAACAGTAAAGGTACAAGGGAAAAGCCACCTCTGTGGGTCTCAGTGACAATATCCAGAGAGGTGGGGGTGGGGAAGAGGAAGGGAGAGGCTGAAACAGAGGAAGGCGTGTGATGATTCAGAGCCCTCCAAAGGTCTTGTCTACCATTGAAACACCCAGTGAAACTGAAAGTTAGTTTCATCTTGCTTTTGGCCATACCTGGATGCCTGATTCTTACTGCAGACCCGAAGGTATTCCTGGGGGAAGGAAGGAGATTAATGAGTCTGTCCTAGCACCTCTGTAATACTTGGAAGTCTGAAACATGCACTTTTAGGACATTATATTGCTAACAATACGACACTGCTAACAATATATTATTATCCAAAAAATTCCCACCCACCCCCAAAAAAAGGCAAAAAAACCCCACAACCACAAAACCAAGCATTTGCAAGGTTAATATCCACATTGATACATGAGAATTACAGAAGATATAAATGAAAGATGTGTCAGTGTCAAAGCATGAATCTGAAAGACTGTGAAATATGGATGTGGGAAGCTTTCCCTGGATTTCATATGACAAAAAGGGAGTGGGCAGTAAGACTAAGTTAATCATCCTTAGTGAATTGTAAAGAGCTTTCAATAAAATAAATATAACAAAAGCATTGTTCCTACCAAAGCATTAAATAAGTAACATTTACAACCATATGATCTTCAGGCTGATCAACAGCAACATGGGACATAATAATTCTTTTCTTTTATATGGTAGATGATATATTGTTTGTGTTTTCAAAAATATGCAAACACACAGCACCACATATTGTGGTGGTTTGGCCCTGGCCTGGAGGCCAGATGCCCACCAAGGCTGCTCTATCACTCCCCCTCTTCAGTGAACAGGGGGAGAAGGGAAAACAAATATAACAGAAGCCAGGAATAGGACAGGAGCAATTTTAATAATACTAATAAGCAAACAGCAATAGACCGCACGGAAGTAAAAGGCAGAGAGAGAGATGTCAGTCTCTACTTCCCATCAGCAGGACGATGGTCAGTCTTGGGCAGCAGGGCTCTCTAAGCTTGGTTGTTACTTGGAAGGATAGATCTAAGCTTGGTTGTTACTTGGAAGGATAGACACCATGGACGAATCCCCACACTTCCTTCTTTCACTTCATTCTTATACCTGAGCTGACATCATATGGTATAGAATACCTCTTTGGCTAGTCTGAGTCAGCTGACTCAGCTGTGTCCCCTCCCAAGATCTTGCCCACCCCTCAATGTACCCTTGGGCCAGGGAAATGTTGAAAGGACACAGCCTGGATACTGGATTCAACAGTAGCCAAAACACTGCTATGCTATCAACTACTGCTGCAAAAAACACAGCACTAGAAAGACGCTGTGAGGAGAATTAACTCCAGCTCAGTCCAACCCAATACACATACATGTGCTTCCTAAAATACCAATACTACCTTTGTAGTATTTGCTTCTCAAAACAGAACTTCTCAAGGAAGGAACTAAATCCAGAACTCTTCCTATTTGTTTGATCTTTCTAGCTTGTTTAACTTATATATTTGTATTACATATTTTTATATCTCTACAACTCATACCACACAAACGTAGGACTTCTGATTACTTTAATACCAATGTAAGGCATAGATTTCCTTGCAGTTATCAAATAATTTTTGTTTTCGTGTTTGACTATGGTTCAGTGAAGCCAAAAGAAATTCTTCTACATTCTCTCCTTTAAAAAAAGCCCAGATAGCATGAATTTACATATATTTGTATCTCTGTGTTGAAGGAAAATGTTGTCTCACTAATGGAAGAAAGCGCCATCAGACCTATTTCTAATATTTTGAAGACATTACCAGTCCTGCCAATCACTTTGCACGTAAACCATAACAGGCACCAGATGAGACCTTATTTATTTCTTATTTTTCACAGTGCATTTTGCACAAGGTGTAAGACATTCGCCTAAATGTATGTTTTTATTGTGCTTAACTGAAAACCAACAAAAGTCAATGAGCAATGATCTCGAAGATCTCTTCCAACCTGGTCTATTCTGTTCTATTCTATTCTATTCTATTCTATTCTATTCTATTCTATTCTATTCTATTCTATTCTATTCTATTCTATTCTATTCTACTCTACTCTATTCTATTCTATTCTATTCGATTTGACCAAATATAGACATCAGCACCCTAATCATCATAAATCATAGTGCAGATGTAGTTAACTGAAGTAGTCTCTCTGTGCCCTCATTTCTGTTCAATGAAATGAAATAAGCACTTCAAGAGTATGATTCATCTCATCCTGAAATAGACCTGAAAATAGGTCAAATGACTCATCCTTAATATACCTATTTCTCTCTTTTGGCTACAAAGGGACTCTTAGGTGACTGCCTCAGATACAGACACTTGAAGTTTGTGAATCCCATCTTGTCAAGCTTGCTACTAATGTTTATGGCTCATCATGGAAATCATGAGAAGTGTCCTATTTCAAGATATCTAGCTGCTATATATATGAGTATAATTAATTTATGATCTTCATATCATATCTCTGTTCCTTTGAGTTTGTTGTGATTACAGCTCTGCTACAAAAACAGTTGTCTAGAAAGTAAAAATCATAGGCCTGAAACAGTTGTCTAGAAAGTAAAAAAAATAGGCCTGTGGTGGATCTCCTATTACATCTCAAATTGAGTATTTCAAAACTAATTTAGATAAATTTAGGATGAGGTGCAATCCTCTTCACTTTCTTTCATATGATAATTGCAAAACATTCCTTCAACTTCTATGACCCACAAACTGTTTAACACTTTCAAGAGCAAAGAATTAAGATCTTTAACAACATTTTGATGTGTTTTTATTACAATGCCAGTGAAGCTACAAAATGACTTACATTACTTTAGCAAAGGATTAGATCTTTTAATAAAGTTCAGCTCCTAATTATCTCCTTCCTCCCAAGCCATACTCCTAATTATATGTAAATGTTAGAACTTCTGTGCAGCCAGGCACTGACACTTACATTTCATATTGTGTTTGTTTGTCCCAGCAACATGCTGGGGAAACAAGCAACATGCTTTAGGAAAATGCCCTGTATCCTCTGCAACAGATGAACCTGAATTTTTCTGCAAAGCTGTGAGGTTCAGAAGGCTGGCCATCTGGAAGTGCTTTATAGGGATCATTAATAGATTTATTGAATGCAGCAACATAAAATACAAATAACAGAATCAGTGAAGCGTTCTCTATGTTACTAATATTGGCATGAATTTCAAACTGTATATTTTTATATTTTTACATCTGACTTTCCATATTTTTTGCAGTGGCAACACATTTATCACCCTGTTTTACTTGACTCATGAGGCTCCATACATTGTGCTGTGTGAAGGGCAAGGATGGGCATTCCTTGCAGGGTGTCAAAGAAGGTGGATATCCCCACTACAATTGACTGTGGAGAGATAACACCATACGACAGGGCTGGTTTTCAACCCATTTTGTACACAGCAGATGACACCATGTTTCTCTGGAATGCTTCTGAGAGAAAAATCAATGTGTTTCAGTAGTAGACCTGTGTTTGAAAGCCTGGTATTTGGCAGGCCTGAAAATAACTGCACTGGAGTGGTTGTTGGGGGAAGCTGATGGATTTGAGAGCTAGACAGTGGGCACTTGGAGCATTCAGCATTTGTGAAAAGGATTTTGTTTGGGTTTTTTTTTCCCCCGTCATCTACAGGAAGGTCTCCAAACAACCTGATTGTCTATATAGCTCTTGGTATCTATACCTTGACAAAGCAAACTCCTTGCTAGATCATTTTACCTCATTCTCTTCTGCCTTATGCAGCTTGATAAGGGCTGCATTATTTTAATCTTACCAAAATAATAAGCAATATGAGATCCCACTCACATAACCAAGGGGCCTGTTCGAGCCAAGCATTAGATCCATATGGATGGATTGCCTCTAATAGCCAAGTTCCCTACATCAGAGACAGTCACTGCAGAATGAAGAGGCTTTAAAGATGCTGAACTACAGGTGCAAATTTGGAGTCAAAATTAGTTGGCCTAGATGATATTTATACTGCTGTTTTTACAACTCTGTTAAAATTGTTGGAACCACATCAGCAAGGGACTAGATCTGCCTGGGTGTAATGCATACTTTACAATGGGGAACGCAAAACCATAAGGGTTGACATACATTTTAGTTTGGAAGCTTTTTCCCTGATGTAGGATCATGAGTCCAATGGATACTAATGCAGTTCACAAAGTAACACATGGATATAACTGAATGTATGCTGATGTATGGTGTAATAATCTCAGAGATCAATAAGGGGGCTAAGTGAAATATACCTCCTATGTTAGCACTGACATATTCACTCTTTTGACTATTGATCTGCAGTAGAGATTAACTTTTTTCTCTGTTTAATTCTCTTGGACATTGTTATAACATTGTCTACTCTGGAATACATTATCTGAGACATGTGAGCACCAGTGTCTGTTGTCATTAGCAACAGTAACCAGATGAAAATTGTTATGATTATTTTTTACTTCATTAATCCTCAATCAAAATCCTCAGTTGCTTTGTGCTATGAGACACATTTACCCTTCCACTTGTATGTATTACATCAATTTTCTGGTGTCTTCCATTTTATTACAAATTCTTTACATTTCAAACATGAGGACAATGAAGAAAAAAAGATGTGAAGGGCCAATAGGATCAGGTCCAAAGTGATGTTTTTGTCACATTTTCTTATTTCTTCTGGGTATGCTCTCCTACAGTTATGCTTCATGGAGTTCACTTCTTCAGTATCAAAATATTGACTGTTTGCGGGAAATGTGAATGACTCATATTGTAACCTACCTAAAAGTTACAAACATACAGCCCTTGGCACTTGGTCGTAGAATCACAGAATCTAGAATTTTGGTTGGAAAAGACCTCTAAGTTCACTGAATTCAACCATCAACCTAACGCAAACATGGTCATTAAACCCTACCACAAAGTGCTGTGTCTACATGATTTTTGAACACTTCCGTGGATGGTGATTCCACCACCTCCCTGGACAGCCAATGCCTGAGCACTCTTTCAGTAAAGAAATTTTTCCTAGTACCCAATCAAAACCTCCCCTGGCATAACCTGAGGTAATTTCTTCGCATTCTATTGCTGATGACATAGGAGAAGAGACCGCCCACTTCACTACAACCTTCTTTCAGGTAGTTGTAGATAGCAATAAGGTCTTCCCTCAGCCTCCTCCTCTACAGACTAAACAATCCCAAATCCCCCTCATAAGATTTGTTTTTCACACCTTTCACCATCTTTGTTGCCTTTCTCTGGACATGCTCTGCCAACTCAGCATCCTTCTTGTAGTGAGAGGCCCAAAACACAGTAAAGACACAGGCCTTTGATTATTTATGCTTGCACCATCATAGAAGACAGGAAGCTATACTAAGGACTTGATTGCCTAGAAAACACACAGGAGATAAAATTACATGAAAAATGCACTGCAAACTGTCCTGTGAATGGAAATATTCTAACAGAAAACAACGACTAACTTTGAGAAAAATACTTATTTCCCAAATACTACTAATTTTTGTAGGGTTTGTATTTTCTTTTGTTTTGACAAGGTTCCCATAATGAGTATTGATTCTTCAGCTGCTGTTCTTTTCAGTTGGTCTTCTTATTATAATATTGCATTGTGATATTCTACTGCATCCAATCTTGTTTTGAACACCTCCAGAGACGGTGACTCCACCACCTCCATGGGCAGCCCATTCCAATGGCAAATCACTCTTTTTGTGATTAATTTTCTCTATACCTCCAGCCTAAACCTCCCCTGGCTCAGCTTGAGACTGAGTCCTCTTGTTCTGTCACTGGTTGCTTGGGAGAAGAAACCAACCCCCACCTGACTACAACCTCCTTTCAGGTAGTTGTAGACAGCAATAAGGTCACCCCTGAGCCTCCTCTTCTCCAGGCTAATCAACCCCAGCTCCCTCAGCCTCTTCTCATAGGGCTTGTGTTCCAAACCCCTCACCAGCTTTGTTGCCCTTCTCTGGACACGCTCCAGAGTCAACATCTTTCCTAAACTGAGGGGCCCAGAACTGGACACAGGACTCAAGGTGTGGCCTCCCAATGCTGAGCACAGGAGCATAATCACTTCCCTTCTCCTGCTGGTCATGTTATTCCTGATACAGGCCAGGAGGCGGTCGGCTTGCTTGGTCAGCAGAGCACACTGCTGGCTCATATTCAGCCAAATGTCAACCAGCACCCCCAGGTCCTTTTCTGCTGAGCAGCTTTCTAACCACTCTCCATCAAGCCCATAGCTTTGTAGAGGGTTGTCGTGACCCAAGTGCAAGACCTGGAACTTGACCTTGTTAAACCTGTCCAGATGCGTCTGCAGAGCCTTCCTACCATTGAGCGGGGGCACCAAGGGGTAATGGGTTCAAGTTACTCCTAGAGAGATTCCAACTGGACTCCAGAAGAAAATTTTTCACCATGAGAACAGTTAAAACTTGGAATAATCTCCCAAGGGAAGTAGTGGATTTCCCTACAATAACAGTTTTAAAATTCAGCTTGACAGGTGCTGGGCTATCTTATTTAAACTATACTATTACCTGGAAAGTTTGGGCCAGGTGATCCTTGAGGTCCCTTGCAAGCTGGCATTCTGTGATTAATCAGATCAACATTCCCACCCAATTTGGTGTCATCTTCAAATTTGCAGAGGGTGCACTCAACCCCCTCAACCAGATCATTGATAAATATATTAAATAAGATTGTCCTTAAAACTGAGTGAGCCCTGGGGAACACAAGTTGAGATCGTCCACCAGCTGGATTTAACTCCTTTCACCACAATTTCCTGGGTCCAGCAATCCAGCCACCCAGTGAAGTATCCACCCATCCAAGCCATAAACAGTCAATTTCTCCAGGAGGACACTGTGGGAGACAGTGTCAAAAACTTTATTAAAGTCCAGGTAAACAACATCCACAGCCTTCCCTTCATTCCCTAAGTGAGTCATCTTGTCACCTCATTTTCATATTCTTTGACTGACTAAAGCTCAGACTTCCTGAGAACACATTTTAATACAATTTACTAGTAAAATCTCTTTAGTGGACACCAGCTTCCCTCTATCCCATTTCCTTACAAAGATACAACATTGTTAGGATTTTTTTTTTTTCACAGAAAGAGTGGTCAGGCACTGGAATGGGCTGCCCAGGGAGGTGGTTGAGTCACCAACCCTGGATGTGTTTAAAGGTCGTTAGATAAGGTGTTTGAGGATACGGTTTAGAGGTGAACCTTGTAGAGCAGGGTTGTCGGTTGGACTTGGTCATCCTGAGGGTCTTTTCCAACCTGAACATTTGTGTGATTCTTTTTCTTCTGTTTTCTCCAGTCAAGCTCTCAATTCTTTTAAACTTTCTGTTGTTAATGATTATTATCATAGGATCAAACACTGCTATACCTATGAAATGTGTAGCATATTAAGTTAACATGATGATAACTTGGTACAGAATTTTTGGACAAGGACTCAGGAGCAGGGAGGTCATTCTCCCCCTGTACACTGCACTGGTTAGGCCACACCTTGAGTCCTGCGTCTAGTTCTGGGCCCCTCAGTTTAGGAAGGATGTTGACTTGATGGAACGTGTCCACAGAAGGACAATGAAGTTGGTGAGGGATATAGAACACAAGCCCTCTGAGGAGAGACTGAGGGAACTGGGGTTGCTTAGCCTGGAGAACAGGAGACTCAGGAGTGACCTTATTGCTGTCTACAACTACCTGAAGGGAGGTTGTAGACAGACAGATGATGGTCTCTTCTCCCAGGCAGCCAGCATCAGAACAAGAGGACACAGTCTCAGGCTGTGCCAGGGGAGGTTTAGGCTGGATGTTAGGAAGACGTTCTATACAGAGAGATTGCCCATTGGAATGGGCTGCCCAGGGAGGCGGTGGAGTCACCATCATTGGAGGTGTTCAGGAGGAGACTTGATGGGGTGCTTGGTGCCATGGGTTAGTTGTTTAGGTGGGCTGGATTGGTTGATGGGTTGGATGCGATGATCTTGAAGGTCTCTTCCAACCTGGTCTATTCTATTCTATTCTATTCTATTCTATTCTATTCTATTCTATTCTAATACACTTACTTTAACATAAGGTGTTTTCTGAAAATACTCACTTCAGCAAAGAATGTCTCCTGAAAGATTCCATTAGCATGGAATCTTTTTGTAAAGTCTCAGTATTTCTTTGCTGATACCTTGGTATTTTTGCTAACCCATTTGTTTATGCTGCCACTAAAAAAAAAACAAAACAAAACAAAACAAAAAAAAACCCCCACACATAAATACATAAATAAATAATTCCTCTCTATTTAATTCCCCCCTTGACTTTTTTTTTCCCCAGGGCGAGAATTTGAAATGTAATTGTGGTGAAGTTTCATTTTGTGTTTCATTTTGTTTCAAAAGAAAATGTGTTCTACAGTAGAAATAGGACATTCCAAGGTGTCCTGCCCCTCAAGTGTTTGTAGGAGGCAGGAAGCAAAAAAAAGTAGCTTTGCATAGCATTAATTTATAAGAGTTGACCTTACTTCAAATGCAGTTTTTCCTACCATCTAGATTAGATTCATCAGTAGCCAATCTAAATATCTAATTGAAGTGTAGCTTTCCGAAGAGCACGTTACTGTCACTTGGCTTCATCCTTCTTTGTTTGTTCCTAAGGTTTCTTTCCTCTCTTGTTTTCCTTCTGAAACAACAATGCACTCTATTTTGGGGTTGCTAGTCATGATTCCAGGAATGGGAATCCAACTCTTGAGTACAACAGGCTTTACATAGTAACTTCTTGGCAGAAATTCAGAAATGCTTTGACCAAAGGGAAGAAAAAAAGGACTCAGAATAAGGGTAACTTGCAATGAAAGACACTCACACACACACATACACACACATACAAAACCAAACAAAAAAAACCACCCACCCCCCCCCAAAAAAAACAACAGAAAAAAAAGCCACATAAGAAACACCTTAAGAACATGAAACACTGAAGAATTGAGATAAATTGTGAAATTTGTTTTTCATGTTTAATTGAAAGCCTTTAGCTACTCTATCATGAAGTATCATGAATACTAAGATGCTTCTCTTCTAAGTGTGCATGTATATATGGGAACATTCTAACCCCAAGCTTGACAAACATCAAGTCCTTCTGTTTGCTCTCTTTTTAAAATTAACTCTTAATGGAGGAATGGTTTCATTCAGCAAGGGAAGGAGTTTAAAGTTTCCCCAAAGTCTGGGGAATTAGCATAAGAATGGTCCTGGAAATGATGAACTGTCTAAAAGATTATTCTGCTCACAAACAAATGGTCCACTGTTCATGGGTACCTGTTTGGACCCTATTTTTTTCTTCTCCTCCTCCTCCACCCCTCCATGCCCTGCAACACTGGACAAATGCCTTTGGAGGCAGAACTACAACTGGAGATTTGGGATTTTGACACCTAAATGTGTCTCTTTATATGTTTTCCCTCACAAATTTCTTTCCCTCTTTCTAATTATTTCTGGCTCTGCTTTGCCCAGCTAATCATCTCCTCTTCTTGAAATGACTGTCCCAGCTGGCAGGATGTGGATGCCAATATGGTGCTTCTCTCACACCTCACAAGGTTTCAAGAAGTAGGTACTCTTTTCAGTTCTGTCTTGTAATAGTCTTTTTATGGTTTAAAAAAATCCCAAATACCTGTGCTATTTTGTTCTACTTTTCCATTTTCATACGTATTTTGATTCCTTCCATCCTTGAATCAGTTAAGACAAAGGGAAGGAATGCACAGGTGACAACAAAATACACTTTTCAGAAGAAATTACACTCCCAGTTACTGCCAAGGTGAACTGCTCTCTTCTATGAACATTTATCTGTTGCTAAACATACCAAAGCAGATATCATATTTTAAAGACATTTTTATCCAAGCTATTTAATAAAGTGTACTGTGTATTTATGACTTCTTAACCAGAAAACCATACCCTGATGGATATATTTCAAGTTCCTGACTCAAACCCCTTAATTAACCATAAAACCAACATTCTTCTTCAGAGGAGGAGTATTATGTTAGCAGATTTGGAAGTTAGTTCTGAAGGGGACTGTTTTTGTAGTACCACAGATCCTGAGGGGGGAGAAATAATTTTCTGTTCCAAGAAAACCTCCACCAACTAGCACCAGTGAGAAGCAGAGCTCTGGCTTTTGTTGATCTGGGGGGTTTTTTGTTGTTTGGTTTGGGTTTTTTGGTTGTTTGGGGTTTTTTTTAAGCCCTAATAACTAGTTTCTATTCCATAATCACAGAGCACCCCATTCACCTGATGATTTCTGTTCAGTCTTCAGCGCATTTCCTTTCCTGCTTCATCATTCATCAACTATGAGGTCATTAATGTTAAATGGGAGCCTCTCAGTAACCAACAGAGAATTTCATTGTAAATCAAAACTTCTCCAGCTGATAAGTTAATTTGAAAACTTCTCCAGCTGATAAGTTAATTTGTTAGTAAGGCAGCTTGGCAGCCCTTTTGTTTTGTATGGAATTTTCCAGACAGTCCTCTGGGCTGACACCACAGAAATTGGGATCATCATTTACTATGGGCCTTCAGTCTTGAGGGAGGTTCTAAAACAAAACAGAGATGGCATATTTTCCCCTGTGCTCCCAAGGTCTCTATACGTACAACTGTCTCTGTTCTACTGTCTATTGGTAAATGTTTGATCATATTGCCAGTGTATGGATGCATGCCAAAAAAAAGTGTATGGCCATTAAGAAACACTTGTTCTTTGGCTGAAATGGCCCCTTTTTACACATGTCTGTCTTGGGAAGAGGAAAAAAAAAAAAAAGCTAACTTGCACAAAAGCTTAATCTCCAAGATATGACAGCTAACAAACTCGTTACAATCCATACAGGGGACAGAACAAGCAGGATACAACAAGAAGACCAAGGAGCTCAGATATCTACTAACTTTTTACATCAAAACAGCAATCAGAAAAAAGCTTTGGAGCCAATAATGAAAACAGCTTTTTATCAAATTAGGTGTAGATAGTCGTGCTGAGGAAACTTCACAACACAACTCAGAATCTGGTATGTGGAGCTTCTGTCAAAACTCTTGTGGAACCTGGGTAAGCTCAGCAAATTTAAGCATGCTGAATTAGCACAAATTTCTCTGTCCAAAGAATTTTACAGGCCAAATCATCTCTTGTTATGATTTGGGTTTGCCCTAAGCAAATCGTAAGGTCAAGGCAAGGTCAAGCATGTGCTTGCTCCATCAGTTCTCTAACTGCATATAGGCTAGGCCAGCTAGGCCAGCTGAGCTTCAGTCCAAGCTGGTCTGAGCCAGGCCAGAGGAATCAAGAACATGCTGCTTTCTTCATTCCTCCTGTGAGAGGAACTTTGGTATAGCAAGGTGCTTCACCTGGCTTGCATGCTCCAGAAATAGGTATTTTAAAGTAAGGGCTGTCTCTCATACCAGTGTGTCTGGATAGTGACGTAATGAGTAGTCACTTTTCTATTTGGGATGCTGTCAGCTGTCCAGTATGACATTCTCCAAAGTTGCTCTGATAGTGTTAAAACCTACCCTTGCTCTAATTTGTGTCACTTTATATGACACCTGCAGAAGGGACTAGCAGAACTTGCCAGGAGAATGAATGGATGGAGATTGAACTTGGGAGAACTTTTGCATATTTGATTTTTCATAAGGAAGACCAGAGTATGTGGCTATTCCTGGGCAAGGTCACTGGTGATGCCTGTGTTCTTGGAAGAGTAGCAGCAACTATGCAGCACTATGTGTGTCTGCTTCTACTACTGCTCCCTCACTGCTACTCTCTCTCTATTTTAGATCACAACATCTCCACAGATGTTCTCTTTCTTTCTCTATTTCACTTTGGAAACAATTCAGATCTTTTTTGCTAAGTGACTTTTGAGACCATTGCTTTGATTCCAAACAAGCCACAGAAGTGAGAGAACCAGACCACCATTTTGACTGCCCTGTCCCTGCTTACTCTTGACCCATACCATGAGGATCACAGCCAGAGTGGCCAAGGAATTATTGCTGATATGACAGAATATTTCAACCACTTTTTGTTATAGGGCCTGATTCTGTCAGCAAGCCACATGTGGACCTCCCATTAGTTCCATGGGTGTTCCACAGGCAGATGTCTGGGGACTACCAGCCCCTCTCAGAAGTGTCTAATGGATCTGCATAAGACTATGAATGACGCATACCAACATGCAATTCTCCACATGTAACGCAAATTCAGCCTTACTGCTGAAGTGTGGTAGTATTAGGAGGAACATGCTTCTCAGATCCTTTCCCAGACTTTTATGATTCAGGGTAGTTAACTGGAAATGCAAAAGCCAGTTGAGTCACTGGGTGGCTGCTCATATGGAATTTTGATGCATCTGTGAAGAGAAGAGAAGTCGGCTCGTAGCACATTTTCTGCTATCAAAGGCATGCTGGGCAGTAAAGCTAATTGCATTATGCTGTGTTCAAACAAAAACACTTGAAAGCAGTTCTTTCTAGCTATGTGAATATGTGCACAGAGTAACTGGCTGTTGCAGTAAAGTTAAAAAATCTGTCAATGAAAAAAAAAATAAAATAAGAAAACAAAAGGAATATATCAGTACTACCTCATGGGGAATTTTCTCTCATTTGTAACCAGTTTTTGCCCTTTAAGATATTTTCTATTTTCAAAGACAGTTTGTTGATCAAAACACAAATTGCAACACAAAATTCCCTAGAAGAACAAGACACCTCATTGCACATACTGCATCTCAAGAGAAAGGATAACACAATAAAAAGCATGTAACAGTTGTTATTCACATTACTTTGTGCCCTTCTGAAAGGTTCTCAGACCCTACAGTTATGAGCATGGACATAGAGTAGGGCCACTAATGATGTGTCTTATTTAGGGCAAGACTAAAAAAAAATATTTGTGTGTTTATAGGTAGTGTATTAAAAGTAAGAAATTCAAAGCCTTCTCACCCAGCTACAGTCCTTGCATTGAGATGTTAATACAACCTTTCAAGAATGTGGAAATTAGTGAAGCTTTCAGATTATTTAGAAATGCTAAGTAAAATAAATATGCAAAATCACAATCTCAGCAACAGCTTATAAGGAGTATCTGGAGCTGTGCTAGCTTTGAAACGTGAAGTTTCAAGAGAATTTTTTATTATAGTTTTGGCTCCAGTGCAGTTACACCATGTGGGTTTTTGCTTTGAGTTTTAGGTTTGAATGGACCAAGTACTTCAAAGCAAGACTCTAAATCAGGAAAATGCACTGTTTCATATGCTTTCCACTCAAAACCATACCTTGGCCCAGATTCCCTCACAATGGAGCCCAGATTCACTTGAAACTCAGCCCACATTTGTTGAAAGCATTTACAAATCCCATCAAAATTGGCCTGAGTTTCAAGTTTGTAATAAAATCCCAACCCAAGAGTTCTGCTTGGCTTCAAATATCTCTCTGTTCTAGTAATATCCACTTGTTTCCGTTAAAAAGGAAAAAAAAAATAAAAGAAACATTTTATCATTCATGCTGACTTATTCCTGTTGCACTGGTAAACCTGGAATAACTCCATTAAGTCATCAAAATTATTGCAGGTTTGCACAAGGGTAGGAGTGAGCAGGTTGAGCAAAGTTTTTATTAATACAAAGGTGGAAAGCTGGGTAAACTGCAAGGCCAATGCTCCAAAATGCAACATAACTTTCTGTTGGAAGTTAAAATGCAACTGCTGCCCACAGGCTTTCTTAGGTATAAGCAAATCCTTTGGGCTTTGCACATGGCACTCAAAGCACTTCAGCATGGTGCTGTGCCAAAGGGCAACGTCCACCTTAATGAGTTCCACCATGCCACCTGCCTCCACTGTACCTTGCTATTCACTCCCTCCTGTCCTTTCTGCCATCACCAGACTCGGCACAGTGAAAGTGAGCAGGTTTGGGGACTGTCATTTGTTTCCAGATGTATCCAAGCTTGCAGCAAAGCAGTACTTGAAGCAGTAACATGCAGCCAGGGACACCAGTATGGGCGGATCACCAGACCCTGGATTTAGAGGGACTTAAACCACCTTGAAATAAACCTCAGGTTTGCAGAAACAGGACTGAGTGAATATTGAAGCCTCTTCATTCCCAAGAACCAGCTATCTCACTGTACTCTGCAGGTCTGCCAGTGCATAATCTATCACATGACATTAAGAATGACATCACTGACACACCTATTACCTGATCCACCACTGAATCATATTGTTTGAAGAAAGCCTACCACAATGAAACAAAAACAGCCTGTAGCTATCACACACAGCAAATCCAGCTGCCAAACCATAGCAGGGGGCTATCCCATGGGCAGGTCTTAGTAAGAACAAGTGAGAGAGCATTGAAAAATCCATGTAGTGACCTAATGGTTTTCCACCTGATTTTTAGACTGGAATTGTAGGGGTGCAATACAGCAGGTAAAATGTAATGACAGAATAATTTTTGCTCTGGATGAGCTGGTTACCTCTCTGGAAATTCTTTCCAGCATGAAGCCTTGGGAGAACCTCCATGACCACATCACATCACTACAAGCAGGGACCTGGCTCACAGCACTGCTTTGCAAACCCTATACCTTCATCTCTGTTTCTCACCTTCTTTCTTTATGGAGAAGAGGGAGCTATCTGAGCTAGGGTCTGGGGAACTAGAAGTGTACACTGTATTTGCATTTTTTTTTTTTTTTAATGAACCTGTTTCAAAACACAAGTTTGCTCTGTTTGTCCTACAACCCTTTTCCACTTCACCCTTTGTTATCCCTGAATGATAAAAGCGTTGCTTAATAGCTCACAATTTCAAAGAGTGCTTTCTGATCAGGACAGAAATACTTCCTAGTACTGGAAGGACTCTTCAGTGGCTCATGAAGTTTCTTCTTCCACTTTCTTTTTGCTATAGTCCAGAAGCAGTTTTAAGCAGCTCCGTCCCACTCGGGGCTGCTGTCGCCCCTCCCTTCCCCAACCATTTTCCCCTGGAGAAACGCTGAGGGCTGGAAAACGGCTACCTGGGGCCCTGAGCCGTGAAAAGATGCGGTTGGAGTACAGGGAAAACAAAGTAAACGGCCATGAGAAGGCAGCTCTACGCCTCCCCCGCCTCCACCTCCCCTCCCCAGGCCCACCAGAAGAGGCCGAAGCAGGAGCCGGCAGCCGGGCCACAGGGCTGTTTGATTGCCTAAGCCTGGTGGCCAGACAATAGGACCAGAAAGAATGGCTGCTTCCTTCCTTCCTGTCGAGTGTTCTGCCTGAGTGAGCAAATTCAATAGCACTTCGCTTCGCAGCAACACCAGGCTCTCTCGCACAGGCGAAAATCAACAAAGAGCCATTCTCGGGCATTTCCAACTGCACCTAAGCCAAGGCACTGAGCTGTGGAGCCATCCGGCCCGAGGAGGGGGGCGGCGCAGGCCCTGCTTGAGGGTGTGTGGCCAAGCACAGTAAACATCCAGGTTATTGTTTATGGGGAAGGACTGCCTTATTTTTTTTAATTTTTTTTTTTTTTCATGTCAGGTACTGGGAGGTTTGGTTTTCCATCTCACCCCTGACCCTGCAACTATTTTATGTTTGGTTTGTTGTTGCTGTTCTTTTTCTTTTTCGCCCCCCCCCCCCCTTTTTCTTTTTCTTTTTTTTTTATTTTATTTCTTCTTTTCTTTTTCTTTTTTCTAACCCCCCCCAAGAACTCTTGCTGAGTTTGCTGTTCTAAACCCCACCAAACAGGCTGATTGAAGGGTGCTATGAGGTATTCAGGCATAATTAAACTAAGAGAAGGTGACATAAGAGTTGCTGTGTGTAAAACATAAGCCTGCTGCTTTCTTCAAATTCAAGTGGACACACACTTAAATCACAGGCTGACTGAAAATAAAATAGGTGTCAGTCATGGAAAATATCTATAAAAAGCAGGTAAGCAGATGACCATGACTGCTGGAGGGGGTATAAACTGAAACACCATTCCCTATAAATTCCATAAATAAGAAGATAAGAGAATAATTATGGACTGCAGTTTTTATTAGTATCAGGCTCTCTTCTGTCTTCTAGATGCCACTCTTTAGTTCAGCGCTGTGCCAGACTAAGAAACAACATTGTGTTGCTAAAAAGACAATCATCTATAAAGCACATCCCCTGAGCTGCCAGTGAGATGTCATGTTTTTTGTAACCACAGAGTGTCTAGATCTTCAGGGCCCCTGATGAAAGTTCAGTCCATGAAGCTTTCCTATATAGACATAAACAGCACACTCAGTTTCCCTGCTGTCTCTGCAGCACACTTTGTACATCGTTTTGCAATGCAACAATTGGTCCCTTGGGATTCCTTTGCATCTGCAGCAAGGCATCTCATCTTGGAGTACAAACATGGCATAGGACAGGACTTTTCTGAGGGATAATTCTTGTGAACATCTGGGTTTGTCAATTCAGCACATGTGAGGAGAGTAAGAGGGAACAGCAGAAAGCATCTCAAAAAAGGAAAGCTTGTAACAGATCTTTGCAGTGATATCTCCCTTGCTTCTTTCTCTTAAAAACCTAAAATTTTGCTTTTTGTTTTTGAAATGACCAAAGTAAGATTTTACACTTGCTCACTGCATCTGTTTTCTCTAGTAAAGACATGTTTGTTTTTCCCCATTGTGTCAAAACCATATTTGAAACAGACCACTGAGCCAGGTTACATCAAGCCTGTTTCATTACTTTTCTACTTCTGAACTATGACAGATTCTCCTAACCCATCTGCAGGCATGATTTAAAATATGAAAATAATTTTTACTTTTCTTTTGAACTGCCTTTGATATAGTATTTGCTGTCAGATAATCTATATAGTTTTAACATCTGGTAATGTAAAACAGTATGTTATTGCAGTTGAAGAAAGAACCATTTAGATACTTTTATTGAGAGTTGTTTTTTTTTGTTGGCACCCAAAATTGCAGTTGTGGCTTCAGTTTACAATAAACTTGTGGTGGTACAGTTATCACAAAATTATTCATTTTTATGTATCAGAACATAGTTTATAACCCAGAGGGGGGAAAAAAAATCCCAGCACAGAGGATCTTTATTAAGATACACATAGTGTTTACATGATTATGATATGTGATGTTCAACTACGTCATCACGTAATCTTAGGAAACTAGCTCAGACAATTTTCTATCAAGCAATAATCTGTAAATGACAAAACAATATATATTTCAGTCATTGTACAGGGAAGGCTAGATAACTATAGTTGAAAGATTTTTCTCTTTTTACAAGAGCATTCTTAAGCAAAATGCAAAGAAAAATCAACAATTTAAGTAGGACAGCTTTACAGAATTTAACCTTCTAGAATTTGGCATATCAATGAAAATTCATAAAATTTATAGATAAAGCTGATCTAGTCGTACCCATTAATGTTTATGGTCCACTTCCCTACAGAAAGATAGCCATTAATTTGACATGGGGCCCACTACTGGTTCAGTTTGCTTTGATTTTTCTTGGTTCTTTTAACCATGGGAAGAAGCTCATAATATTGTGCAGTTGGTTTCCTGCTAGCAAAAGTAGTAACCTAAGAGAATACATCTCAATTATTTTTTTACCAAAATTCAGGCAATGTTTCCCTGTGGAAGCATTATTGCTTGTCCTATGGAAAATAATTTTCAGCTAAGGTTGAAGAAACTGATTGAGATCAAAGAACACCATTGCCAGTGGTACTCTGAATTTCCCAGATCTGGTATTTGTAAGAATTATGTTAATTCTATTCCTTACTTGATATGCTCTGGAAGTAACATGCAGGTACTTTCTCTGCTCACTTCAGTCTCACCATAAGGAGATTTCAAACTCAGGTTTGAAGATGCTGCATTTTCAGGTACATCACCTTATTTCTGAAGGCAAACCCAAACAAACTACAGGATTCCAGCATATGGGAAAGTGGTTTCTGGCCATCATCTGCTCATTATAATGCATCCTCATTCCTTTTAGTACATGCAGGGTTTTTTTCACGTTTTTCTTTTTTTTTTCCCCTCCACTGTAGTTAGGCTAGAGAGAGGTCAGATGAGTCAGATGAGTCAGATGTTGGTTACACCAAGAGAACTGAGGTAATTTTTGACAGCTATATAACCTTCTACCTTCATTTCAGTAGTTTGCTCATTCTTCTAGGTGTACCCAATAGGACTTCCCACAATGTCGTAGCAAAAGTTGAGAAGATAAGTATTCAGTGTATTTTAGACTATATATTAAATACTCTCATTAACCCTAGGATGTCTGCATTCCTCACTGTCTTTTGATATGTTTATGTTCAGATTGCGCCTGTGTGGTAAACATATACTTTTACAGGTGAGGAGCTGAGGCACAGTCTACGCTGTGGTTGAGAAATGTGGTGGCAGTGACGACAGGCGTAGAGAACTGGTGGTAGCCAAGCTAACTCAAGAACTTGTGGAAGCATAGCCAAAACAGCTCAGGATGCACAAATCTTCCTGGGACCCTTGCCATTTCATCCACATGGAAGCCATGCCACTGAAGTGATTCCCATCTGCAGGTTCCCAATTTATAGTAAGTGGTTTGTTGAACCGTATAAAACAAAGTTGTCACAATGGTGCTTTTGATTAAAATTTTTATAGGGGGCCACAGTGGCCTTTGAAAACAGTGGGGGTTGACAGTGGTCTGCTGGTGCTGCTAAAAAGTTCAGGAATGCTGAACTTTAAGGTTAGGTTGTCTGATTGCAGTGCAAATATATGCTAAGTGACTTGCCCAAGGTCATTTGTATTATGATATCTATAGCAGAGCAGGCACTCAACACTGATTTTCCATAGCTGTGGTTAGTGCTCTAATCTATGTTATGAAAAGAAAAAATATTTTCTAATCTGACTAAGTATGTTGAATTGTATCTTAGGCAAAGTTTAACCGGCAATACAATATACATAAGTAGGCTAATAAGCATATCAGGAATCTCCATCTTTACTTCTTCCCTATGTGAACACTTGAATTGAAATAACAGTTCATTTTAATTTACACCTTCTGCTATCTTTGGTGCAGACTCTAATCCAGGAATTGAAATGGGACACACTTGTTCTCAAGTGAGAGAAGTCACAATCAGGTTTGCATAGAAACAGTAGATGATCTGACTTGAAACCGCTTTTCCTACTCCCTACAGGAAAAATATTGCGCTGGTTAATGAAAGGGACAGTTTAGACTAATCTAGTTAAACCATATTAGATGGCAGGTGGAGGAGGTCTGTTATGCATATTCAGACTAAACAGAGCTTACATCAGTTTAACTGGGTCATTCTTGAAAAATTGTGTGTGACTTTGTTGTATAGACAAAGACTGCCGTTATTATGGTGCACATTTCTGTATAGCTCTAATGTCAGAACCTGCAAGAAGCTTGTCTCCTTCAGGCTTTCCTGCTGCTGTAGCTTATGAATTTGTCACTCTTTTGCTTTCCATTATCTAATAAATCATGGGGCAGACTGCCCTTCTCAGAGAGCCTAATAGCCTGTCCATAATGCTAATATACTAATATTGCAAAATGACTTATGATTCCTGTAATCAATATCAATTTTCTTTTCCAAATAAGCTGACTGTACTGATTCCAAATGATTTTCAGAATCTGAGGAACTGTAAATACATACATATATTTAAACTCTTTTATTTCAAATGGAAGAGAAGTCTGGTTTTACATGATTGCATTTTGATGGGGTCTTACCGAAAAAGAATTTGATCGTTTCAAATAAATAATAATTTTGGAAATTGTAGCTAAAAAAAGCAAAGGATTAGAAGAGCAGAAACAGCAGTGATGTGTGGAACTTCACTCAAGGGATGTAAAAATCCAAAAGTGCAACCTTTTTCATACCCCAGAGGCTGCTGTGCAGTCACTAGTGGAAGCCGTCACAGAGTGAATGGATGACACACAGACTGGAGTACCATTCTCTAAAGTGTGTCATAAGCTCAGCAAGTAGGGAGACCTTAGTGAGTAGGTTCCCTCTCTTTTTTTTCTTTTTTGCTCATATAATGAATGAATCATGGGCACAGATCTGAAGAGCTCATACTTATGAGCTTAATTGTATTAAAGGCAACTTACACCTGCAAAGAGAAATGCCCTTTTTGGCAAATTCACCTCTTGCGTGGGGAGCTGGGGTGAGAACTGCCATCATGCAGTAACTCACGAAACGGGAAATGACTGCCTACACACTTTGTTGCATCAGGTGCTTTGCACAGTTGTCTGGTTTACTGTGTGACAAAGTACAGCAGGATGAAATGAAAGTGCTCCGCATTAAAAAGTGCAAGCAACCAAACTATTTTTAAACAGAGGCAGAATCTATAATAAGCAGCAAAACACCCATGCCTCTCACAGCTAATGAGTATTCCTATCTGTAATGGTCTGCCACATCCCTGGTTAATTAGAAACTAAATTACTAACATCTCTAATTATTCATAATGACATTCCTTTACATCTGTTAAATTAGTTATAAAAATGATTAGCATAAGAAATGCTCAACTTCGAAATAATAGTCAATAAGTCAAAAAGCCTCTGTTTGCCTATTTAATCTAATGAAAGGTATTTTATCTCACATGGCATCTAAGCACACAGGGAAAATTAACCCTGTGAAAGTAAGTGGTTTTATCAAACAAAGCAGATCTGGGTTGCACTGCTATCATTTACAAGTACAGACTGTTTTCCCCAATGAACATATTTAAGGATACCATACATACTTTAAATTAGTTACATAATTTTCAGGGCCATATTAGGGGAAAAAAAAAAAGAAAAAAAGAGCTTTGAAAAATGTCTGTCATATTTTAATGTATTAATAAAATGATGAGTCAATTGGCTTTCCAGACACTTGACTAACCTATTTGCTTAAAAGGTGTATATGAACAGGCAAGTTTTCACAGGGTGTCATTTTCCATATAAGCAGGAGGGCTTTGTGCTAAATTGTATAAGAAAGCATTCAGGGTTAAAATTCAGCATGACTCTCCCCCAAACAACCCTTCCTGCACCTTCACCCCCCACTCCCACTTAAACCCCTTTGGAGGTTCTTGCCCTCCCTTCCCTGTTCTCCTCTTAGAAGCAAACTCATCACCATTAGCACACAAATGCAAAATAACCAGCATAGGCCTCTTCCCAGGAATACAAATTAGGGGCAGGTAGTTGAAGAGCTTAGAAAGCTGAAATAGCGAAGTTCACAATGAAAAGGATGAATAGATGAGAGACTGAAAGTGGGGTAAAGTGTTCAGCTTTTGTCATTTAAAGTGACGTCTTTAACTCTTTGCCTTCGTGAGGCTGCTCTTCACAAAAATAATAATGAATTGCAATTAAGACCTGAAGGACAAAAGGGAATTATGTGGGAGGAAAAAAAGAAAAAGGAAAAGAAGAAAAAAGAAAAATTATGATGACAAGAAGAAGATTTACTTTTTCCCCTTCTGCAAGCATATGAATATCTGTCAGGAAAGCAGAGAAGATAGTTTTAGAACTGTCATTGTTTAATGCGACAATGGTGCCACTGTAGGTAGTGAAACCAGTGATGTCATCAAAGCAGCTGGAGAAAAGTTTGAGATGGCTCATGAGATCTTCTAAACGTATATCCACTCATTAAGCCCCGCAGCTACTTTGTGTTCTGTTCTGCTTTTGGGAACAAGTTACTGTTTCTTACGGAAATAGGGGCTATTTTAGGTGTAAAGTGCTGCTGTTATTTGTCCTTCATTTGTGCAAAGCCTTTGGGACACTACGTCTCACGTTCTTAGATTCTGCTGCACCTTCAGACTTGGCTGACACCTGTTTGTCCCCTGCTAGAAAAACATTCCATTTTATAGCATAGACCTATGCTCAAATTGTGGTGCGAGTTAGGGCTTAAAAACTTCTTTTAAATGTATTACTTATGGATATGGTATCTTGCTATCAGTATAAAATGGAATGAACCTTTGTTGTGAACAAGCAGGTCTATAAACCAGGCCTCTGATTCGTCTGAATGGATAGGGACACAAGTTAGGTGCAAAAGCTTTAGTCTGGTCCATATTTTCTCTTACCTCTCAAGTTATTAAAGGCCCTCACAAAGGCCTTTGGAAGAGTTCCATAAATCCCTCTCCTGTTTATTACTGATATGGTATTTCCAAAAAATGGGTGACAGGTTGGACTTGGTGATCCGTGAGGTCTTTTCCAACCTTGTTGATTCTATGATTCTATCTGATCATCAGTCCTCTGTATTTGCCCACAAAAAGCACAAAACCAGGGGTAAGCCAGCTCTGTGATGACATATAGCAGGCTGTGCAGGATGGGTCCACAGGTTAGGGACTGCAACATTTGATACAGGACTGCATCAGTACTTAAAATTAAAATATGGAAAAGTTGGCTTTATGCATGGAAAAGGAAGAAGTAAACTTAAATAATGAGCCCTCAAATACTTATGACAAAATGATAAGTGAATGATGTTAGATGGCACTGCTCTGAATGACTAGTGAAGATTATATATCCCTCTGATGTTTTTACCTGGGCTGTTCTTTTTTTTTTGTTCTTCCTTTTTTTTTTTAATTACTGGGGGGGAAAAGAATGCTTTTTCATCCACTGTATCAGCCATTTTTATAGTTACATTGCTGAAACACAAATATGCCTTGGGAAAATTTTGCCAACAGACACATGTATGCAATAATTGTGACTTCTAAGTACAGAATCACAGACAAAGTTTACCAGGGGTTTTAATTTTGTCTTCTACTTCCTGTACCAATAGCCAGTATTTCTTGTTCACAATTTGGAAATATCAAATTCAAGTCTTCTTAAAATAAGAAGCAGCATATTGAAATACAAGAATAATGAACAAAATAAAAGGTGAATTCACAGTACTAAATTAGCTTCTCAAAAAAGCTATTGCACTTGCATGGCAATTTACAGGTGTGGTAGGAAAAACATCTTCTTTTATTTGCATTGTTTTACCTGTTCTCTTTGTTGAGGATTTTTTAGTTCCATGATTGCTTGACATTTCATATTCACTGTTTACTGTGACACTGAAAAAAAAAAAAAAAAAAAAAAAGTAGTTATTTAGCAGCTTTAGGGTATGTCTACAGGGACAAGTACAGACAGATGCAACTTGCCTGTTTGTTCTTCAAAATGGCCAGACATGAGCCAGCTTTGATCCAGAGTCATATATAGACACATTCATATGGCACTTGTATTTTGAGGTAACAAGCAGGATTGAGCAACCCCAGTACAATTACTTGATTTTGAACAGGAGCTGGCTTTGTCTGACCAGGTCAGGGCATAGCCAGAGGATCCTGGGTCTTCTTGTGCTTGTCCAAGTATTCGGGCTGCAAGTATCTTCGAGAACAGAGACACAAGAGTGACAGCTGGAAACAGTCTTTTCAACATCCTTATAACGTAAAGGATAAAATCTTAAGACCTGTTTTCTGTACGGTAATATGAATTTGGATGCTTTTCAGCAATATTACTGCAGTAAAAGTAAAAAAGCTTTATCCTTTATTTACATCTTAGAGATGGTACATCTATTGTGAGATGTTATTACTTAGTCCTTAAAGAACCTCCTGAAGTTTTTGTAGCTGTCTTCATTTCACCACTCCATTGATTTCTTAAGCCTGTTTTTGTGATTTGTCTCTTTCCTGTATTAAGTAAAAATAAATTGAACTAAGGTGCTTAGATGCTGTTGTGGTTGATGGAACTATTAGCATTTATCCAGAACTACTCATTTTCCTCAGCATGCCTAAATAAATGTTTCCAACACTGTGGTCTATTCTGGCTTGAAAATCCTCAACAAAGTCAGTAGGAACTGAATGTATGTCAAAAGTCAAACTTTGCCTCTTTATGATTTCTAGAGCATTTTTTAAAGTCTCTGAAGGAACACCCCTATAAAATACATTCTGAGGTAAGCCCCATAAGGAGAACAAAAGTGGGTATTATTTAACGGCCTCACCAAAACACAGCAGATCTGGAATACATCAGAAAGAGTTTGGAATGGATTTATTGGAAGGGTGATCCTTCTGTTTAGCTTTCCATTTTTTACGGGAAGAATTAGAAATGTCATTTGGCAGATGTCTATAGTGTTTTTGGAACTGGAAGGAAATTTGGCTTTTCCATTTGGTGTGGGTGGATGTTCCTCTAGGCCACATTTAACATGTAAAATGAGAGAGGTGGGTTTGAAATGTTTCCTAAATGGAGACCTGTAGCTTCATGTTTTGCAAACTTACCTTAAAAAAATTCTCTGCCAGCAACCTGCATACTTGATCCGTATATTACCCCTAGGGAGATGGCCCTGAGCATCAGTTTCACCCTTTTGGCAGCATAAAGATTCAAGCCAAAAAAATCAAAGTATCAGAATTCAGAGCAACAAGAAATCAATAGACCAGATAAACTGGTTTATCCTCCTTGCTTTTTGCTGCTGTGTGAAGGAGTTACAAACATGGTTGAGCCAGCCAGATTCCACCAGTACATCTAATCTTATCTGCATTTTGTGCCACTAAGTATATCTTGTGTTTATGTTTGTCATTATAGTTAATGTCTATCCTCTCTATCCTCCCTGAGCAGGATGCAATTCTAATCTTTCTGGATGTGGAGGAGCTGCTGCTGTAACACTGATAACAATAACTTAAAAAGAAAAAGGAAAAACTCATGCATTGCAAGAGATCACAGGAAGCTTCAAACAGTACTGCAGAGATGCAAAACAAAACTGCAAAGATGTGAATCTGAGTAAGATACAGAGGGACTTCCACATTTCACCAGATAAAAAAATAAAGGCTCATTATAGAATCATAGAATTTGGAAAAGACCTTTAAAATCATTGAGTCCAACCATCATTATGCCCCAATACTGAGGTAGGTCTCCCTGACCAGGAGAAGAAACCTTAAAAGGCATTACTCTGCTGGTACACAGTACATTTGCTTTATTATAAAAAGATGACACTGATATGATTCTTGTATCCCTTGCATAATTCTTGAAAATTCTTTCAGGAATTTGAACTGCAAAGACAAGGAAACAAACCTGGTAATGTTTCTTTTCTGCAAAAACAGCATTAACATTGATAACAGCATAATAAATTCTTACAAAAGCCAGTGGAGCTTGGTACAGAGACCCAAGAAACCTATGTACCCAGCTAGAAGAATTATTTTTGTGCTGCACCTGAGCTAATAATGCCTGCTGAGAGGTTCATACTACAGGTTAAGTGCTGCAACACAATCAAGGAATTACTGATCAAAGGATAGATCAGTCAGTGTAGCTTCAGTCCTCATAAAGATATAGAAATACATCAATAACAATCAGTTTGTAAATATTCAGGGTGAAATTAATCTTGCGTTCTTTGGTCATCTTGAAGTCAGATTTGTAGTCTAATGGTCTAACTCCTTGATGAAGGATGTCGTAAACAATAATTTTAGAATGGCTTAAGGAGTAGACTTTAAAAATTAACAGAAAGGTCATTAAAGGCCATTATAACACTAAATTGGATGCAGGAAAGTTTCTGGGTTGAAAGTTGCTCAATTGTGGGAGAGTGTTCCCAAGGTAGCAGTTGTACCTCTGTACCAGCTAGCACCGTTTTATGTATCTCCTACTCCTGTAAGGAGTAGAATAAAGGGCAATATGAATCTTTTGTCTGACCAAAGGTGGCTGGTTTTACATTTTTGTGGTGAGACAAGGTCATGGTGTTTCACTACAGACAATAAGCACTTCCACAGGATGTTCTAGATGTAATCACCATAAAATATACGTGTAGCTGAATGAAAGTTTTTTTTTGTTTGGTTTGGGTTTGTGTTTTTGTTCGGGAATCAGAAGCCTGTAGAGGCAGGCAATAACATTTTTTCTTTATATAGTAGTTAAAATATTAGAAGAGGGACTCAGCAGGAAATCCTTCATTAGGATTGTTTAGGAACAGATTAGGCAAATACCTGCAAGGAATGGTTGCAGTACATTTAGTCCTTCTTACTGTAGATGATTATACTAAATGATCTTAAGTAATTCTGCACAGTCCTGCCTTTCTCTACACGCCTGGAAAAACTTCACTGACACTGTTACTGGACAGTGTATTTTATAAGCCATGAAATAACTTTCTACTGAAGCTCTGTGTTATGCTCCATGAAAGCTGTGCTTAGGGAATTATTTTTGGCAAAACAGTACTGTTCAGCCCCAGAGATACAACTGTGAGGAGAAGTGGGATGTGTGGTTCTTATATATGTTTAGTATATTACACTAAGTATGATGAATAAAAGGCCACAAAAAACTGTCATAATCATCAGAACCACAAACTCATTATACTTGTAACAGCTTAAAAAATGACAGTGCAGTTAAAATGGATAAAACAAGGAATTCACATTCTATTTCTGAATTAGTATGCCATGTAGTAATTTGAAATTCTGTGAAATTATGATGTAGTGGTTAGCCGAGTAAGAACAGGATGTAGTAATTCAGTAACGAGGGGTAGGATTCTGTTCAAGATTCAGACATCTATATTTAGGAAGCAATAAATGTAGGTGTCTAAGCTGCCAATGGAGACCTAGTCAATCCTGTCACAGGAGTCTGGAAATGTAATGTAGAAACTTAAGGATTTACTTTGGATGATTTAAAAGGTAGACTGAAATGTCCTCGCATTGTTGGTCCTCCAGACTATGTACAGTTACCTAATGCAATACCTGGACTCCACCTGCCACTCCTGGTGGTCATGGCAGCCTCATGCAGATATCACAGATACATTTGGACAACTCAGTTGATACAAAGCATTCATGTGTGAACAACTGAATAGAACATTCACTGAATGCAAAGGAAGTTCTCAACTAACTTGTGATTATGCATATATCTTAGCTTGGCTGCTATTTCTCAATGTGTCCTACTAAGAGGTTCCCAAATAAACCTGTCAGCAGGCTCTTCCCTTACCAGATATCCTCCCCTTTCTAGTCTTTATCTGGCAGGGAAACATAGAATAGTGTAGTCCTTAGAAATGTATAATTCCTAAAAAGAAAAAAAAAATAAAAAATTGCAGGAAGTTGAATCCAGGGGTTAGCCATGGTCAGGATTCACTTTCTGTGAAGGACAATAAGGATCTGAAAGCAGAGATGGCTCTTTCACAATCACACCGAAAAGTAAGAATCAAAAAAAAAATGTAATTACCAAAAATATTTGCAGTCCTGTGGTAAGGTTACATAGCTTACCAAGAGAATGGTTACACAAGAATGGTTACATATCATGCCCTTTTGGGTGTGCAGTGAGGCATACTCCTGCTGCTTCTTCCTCTCTGCAGCCAGGAGTGGGGTTCTCCTGAAATGATCTCCCTGTCCCTTCCTGTTTCTGGACCAAAAACCAAACAGATCCGTCTTGGGCAATGAACTGGTGAGTATCTGGAAAAACTCTTTGTAGTTGGTCAGGAACAGGATAAGTGTTTGGATTGATAAAAACAAGATCTCTTGCTTTTAAAGGCACAGATGTGAAATGCAAGATAGTTAGCAACATCTAAGATGTTAGCTGGAAGCTCAGGGCTTATATTCTCTAAGAAAATTGGCTGGAAAATGGTGCTGATTTGCTTGTGCTTTTGAAACAAGCATCTGCTGCTTATCAGATGGTAAAATCACAGTGCAAAGAGTGTGACTGTAGCTTTTAACGTGTATTGGTAGAGTTGATAAACATTTTCTTGGTAGCATGAATGACCAAATGATATGCACTGAAACTCCAGCAGTTTTGACCACATTAACATTTTACCTTATGCTAATGATCATGTGTGAACAAGCAGGTGGTACAGAACATACACATTTTTTTCCCTTACTAGTGTGGACACAAAGACAACAGCCTTCACTTAAGATAAATTAATTGAGCTAATAGAACTAACCCATCTTCATTTTGCTCTGTCAAGAAAGGGGGGAAAATACAAACTTTCGAGGCATTGTAAATATGATGGAGGAACTAATTTTCTTTCATCAAAGAAATCCACGAATTATTTTTTAAATCTTTTTAAAGCTGCACAAATGTGCATATACTCACCATATAGGCCTCAGACTCTTTTGAAATATAGGCTGTGGTACATGAGTTAGTTTGTCCACCCTTACACTGAATAACTCCATAACTCCAGGCGTAATCATTTATGTCACCTTATTTAACTAAGGAGACTAGTCAAGAGGTTCTGTAAGATGTGAGATTCACACTGTGGCTTTCAGTAACTAACTACAGGATTCACATGCTCTAGACCTGTTGATGACTTTCTACGACTTGATTCATCCATTGACTGTTACTAAGCAGAGCTTAGTAACTTCCCTACATCACAGAGCTTGCAGGAATGACAGAATTATCCCCAGACGGCCCAGCCCAACAGATAAAAACCCCCCACCTCATGCCAAACCACAGATTTCTGTATCAGCAAAGCGGTCATAAAGTCACAGCTTTCTAGAGATGCCAACTCTCATGTATCACAGCTATGTGAGCCTGCCCACAAACCACCTTCCTGACTGCCCAAGGGCCCAGGTTTTTCCATCCTTCTTTTTTTTTTTTTCTTTTTTTCCCACCTTGGATTTGTCAACATCTCACCATACCCATCTAGGAGGTTTGTTTGATGTGAGCTGAATGCCCAGGGGGCACTGAAGGGGTTAAGTGGAGGAAATTCTTGTCAACTTCAATAGCAAATCAGGCATTTTAAAGGATTTTCTGTAAGAAGAATGCAGTATGTCTGACATGAGTACATCATAGCAAAACAGTAAAAGTCTTACTTAAAGGGGGTTTTATACTTTTGGAGTGGAAACTATTCATACTGTGGTTTCTCACTAAAAATAAATTCTTCCATTCACAGCAGCAACAGGTAGCTGAGGTTAGATCAAACCACTAGCTGTATCTATTTTTGCAGTATCTATAGAAATGACCAGAATTCAAGACAGCCTCTAAAATAAGCCAGGTGAATCATTCTCGAAAAATATTATTCACTCCATCACAAATAATCTCAGCATAAATATCTGCCACACAAAGCATGCTTTAAGCACTTTTTTATAACGTAAAACACTGCTGCATGTAAATTGAAATGATCAGTTTTCTTACTTTTGCAGGGGTTCTGCTTTTTCCATAACAAGTCTGGGAACACTCAAGTGATCCTGGGATCCTAAAGTTAAGTGATTTAATTGAAAGCATTCCTTTTGTGCAAGCTTCTTGAATGTAATAAATAATAGCTCTTAAACTATCATAAATAAGTAATCTGAGTTGTCTGGAGTTATAGTGAAAGCTATTGTTCAACAAAGATGTAGTAAGAAACAAAAGCTGATAAAATCTTTAGATTCTTATTCTACTGAGTAACACTTTTGTGTGTGTGTGATAGGTCATTGGGCCACATGCCCTGCTAATGCAAATTGCTAGAACATCACCACGATTAGTGGAGCCAGGTTGATTTATCTACCTGGAGAACCTAGGCCCCATTTAATTTGTTAAACCCCAAAACCTAAAAATCACCAGAATCTCACAGTGACAGCAATCACTGTCCTGCAACAATGTTACATAATTTTCTACAGGGGTATGTTTTCATATCTCATTAAGGTCAGGGAGTGATCTATGCCTAAAGAGCTGGCAGATCCTAAGACACTGGGAAGTGGCTACGACCATTAGGAAGGAAAGACCTAAAAAAGAAGAAAGAAGGAGAAAAAACAAAACACCAGCATCACCAAAAAAATACCCACCCCACCAAGGAAGCATACACCAAAATAGCAAAAACTTTTCACTTTAACTTTGTTTGTCCATTTCTGGTGTTTCCTTTTGAGCCTTATTGCATGTGTCTGAAATGAGTACTAAGGATGGTAGCTTTTTGTTATCATACATGCTCCAGCCTGCCTTTGCCAGAAAGCAAAACAAAACCCCACAAAAAAACCCCCCACCACAACAAAATCCCCCCACCCAAAAAACCCCACCCAAACAAAACCAAAACCCCCCAGACAAACCCCCCCAAACCTTTCATGTCAACATGAGACATCTAAATCACACATGGACAATTCAGGTCTAAGTCACTAAATTTAGAAGTGAATGCTCTTTGTGTCTTCTTAGTGTCTGTACTACTATGGGACAGAATCTCTCAGTAAATCCAAACAAACAGTAAACCCAATTGCTGCTCTTGGCCATTGCTACTACAGCTTTCATGTATCAAGATACCTTTGTTCCCCCCCTTTTTCCTCCTAAAAACCAGGCTATGATTTACTTATAGCCTAATGATTTTCGTACCACCGTTGTGGCTATAGAAATTGGTAAACCAGTTGTGTCTATCCAAAAAGAAAGGTTAATCTACTGGGGGTTTCAACATCTCTCCGTACATTAAATATTGTCAAGAATTAAAAAGCTCCTCTACTTTTTAAAGAACATTCAAAAGATTTGGCATCATCAAGATATGCACATTCATGGTTTATATAACCATAGTACATCCATGAATTTATTCTCTCATTTACCACTCACCTCTGATGGTGTCTTCTCCCAAAGAAGTTTATAAATTTTAAGGGCCTGGGAATCTGCCTCTCTGCATTTGTGTGCAGGCTTATGTCAATGCTGTGCAGGGACTGTCAAAGCATTTGGAAGTTGCCATACCAGGTGTAATTAGCAATTAGAAAACTGGCATCTTTGTCACTCATTTATCACTGAAAGTACAGAGTGGAAAAAAAGCTGTTCTGCTGACTGGACCAACATACCGCACCTGGGAGGCTTCAATATACAAAGTTCAGAGCGTAGGGTAGATGAACTCCGCTCTGCAGATGTATTCTCTCGGGGGTGGGGGAAAGGAGTGTCTTTCATGGCCTCATTTGGAAACTAGGGGAAGATCTTACAGCAAAAGCTGATACTCTGAAAGAAAAGTATCAGTAACAGTGAAACATGGTAACAGAAGTAGTTTCTTTCCTTCCATTCCTCATTTTCCCTAAGGAAGATAAAGTTGTGATATGCATGTAGATATAGACAGACAATAGAATGTGCAATACAGAAGTATAAATGTAAACATATTGTGTCCTTCTTAATAGGCATCTTAGATCAAAGCAATGCAAATGTACATAGACACCTCTGCCTGTGAGTAGCTCACTGTGGCTTACTTTAAGCATGTCTTCACTCATTTAACTTCAGGTCGTGCTTACAGCTGATTTAGTACTACTGTCACAAAGCACTGCAGAGACACTCTTAGTATGAATGAGTCAATGTCAATTAACCAAACAGTCAACAAAACCAAGTTAATACTCTCTCCCCAGAGGTTTTTTTGCAACAGCTGAGATAAACTGAATTCAGAGAAACTGTTGCAGCTTCAGTATACAGAAAGGTTTGATAACAGTAAACTGAAGTAAAGGGAGAGGAATCTACACACAAGTTTTTATTAGTACAAGTCTCAGTAAAAAACCTAGCAGAAATCTGCAGCACCATTAATAAAATTAACTCCCAAAATAGAATCTTTCAGCAAAACCTTAAAGACTGATGCCTAAAGGAAGCAATTGCATATATACTGCAGCAGTTGTAGGAATAAATTATCTTAGTCACAGAGTAAGTTAAGTAGGATTAGAATGAAGGTTAAAAATCCGAAAGTAAGGTAACTATTCCTTGATTCAAAAGTGTGTCTCATGCAATTACAAACTTTTTTTTTATTCCCCTAGGCAGCTGGGATTTTCCCAGGATACCCATTCAAGTGTATGTTCAATCAGTACATATTCAGGAATTCACCTCTTGTCTATACAAAGTTTCAAGGAGGTCAAGGAGAATTTTGTCATTGCCTCCAGTGAGGCCAGGCATGTCACCCACCAATCTTGCAGCTGAAGTGAGGTCTTTAGATGAAAACTATGTGAAACATAAACAGCACAAATCCTGGTCACATTTAATAAACCGGGGTAGTGCTACTTTGCTTAGCTGCATTTATCAACATTAAGAAAAGTTAAAAAGAAGGGAGGGAAAAAAAAAAAAAAGGGAAATGAGAAAAAGGAAACCAAATTGGTGATATTGTTCCATTTTCCTGAAGTAAAGATTTTAAGGGGTGAATTGTGAGTTGTTTTCTCCAGCAACATACCTCAGACTGCATATAAATATATTTTAGATACACTTAAAATAGTGATAGCTGTCCTCTCAGATGCCAACATCAGGTGCAATACTTTAGATGCCTCTTTTTCTCTATGAAAGCCTGTAAAATCACTTGGCAATTGTAAGGTTCCATAAGCCACCCACTCTATAACTAGAGGGGACTAAGGGAGCATGAGAGGAAAAAAGAGAGAACAATTTCCATATCTTGTGGAAACATGAAATTATAGTGACTATCATCATAGGAAATTATTTTTTATGACTGCTTTCCTTAAGACATATATAAGATATACCATATTAACTCATAGTTAAAAATTAAGTAAATGCTGTGACACATGAAAGCTCGCTCATGAATGAAATACAAATATAGGGAAAAAGTCTGGGTTTATGACTTGGCAGTAGATACTCGGGGAATAATCTGCAGAAAGAAAAAATGCCCTTTTCTCAAATCAAACAAGTAAATGCAGATTGGGGTTTGATACAAAACAACAATTTATAAGTTTAGGTAGTTACTCTACACTAGAGTAAGAGGCCCTTTCACGTACACTCTGCAATATTCTAACAAGGTATATTGCAAACTGCCTTACTCTTTCCTAAAAAAAAAAATGCAGCTTCTGTGCAATAAAGTTACTACTTGAAGATTAGATTGTGTCATCTTAATTCACGAAGATGTTTGTCTTTGTGAATGAATTTCCCTTGGGATGATACTTATAGGAGGGATCTCCTGGACCACAAATATACATGTTCCACATTCCAGCTGGCCATGAAAGGACAGCATCCATGCTGGGGAAACTCTAAAAGTCAGCTAGCAAGCTGGCTTTTGGGAATGACCCTGGAAAATTTTAGGTCCTGAAATATGCTGGGAAAAAGCTTGGGAGAGAACTTTTTGGCACATGCTTAACTCACACCAGGGAGAGGCTTAACGCTTCACTAGTGTGAGCAGTTGCAATCCATTGTCTAGGAACATTTCTACCTACTGTCTGATTTACTAGTACAGGGGTGGCCAGGGACACTGTCACACTTTCAGACTTTGTACTGTGATTGTATGTATGCTAGAGAGAACAGTTCAGGAACAGCCATCAAGTAAAGTTCACTTTTTATACCATTAACCCCTACACCCCCTGCCCATACATATTTCAGAATAGCTTACAGAGTCTTTTTCTTCACTTGAAATGAAGGGGTTTGAGGAATGTGTTCCTCCTCAAGAGCAGTATTGAGAGTAGTAGGCAGTGTGCTGTTAGACAGCTTTTATATGTAGCTGAAATATTATGGGATCCTCATGCACTGGTCTTAAAGTATGAATGCAGTGTTTCTCAAAAAAAAAGAAAAGTCACTAAGGGACAAAAACATATACATGATAAATGACTGCATAATCTTCGTCTGCAGAGCAGCAGAGGTAGAAGACAGAAAGCCTGCTGCTAAAAGGTACATTACACTCAGTGAATTCAGCAAGAAGACATTGATGCTCCTGCTTTTCCTCACTATTCAGTGCAGCTGCAGTTGTTAGGTAAGTTCCCAAAGTGCATTCTTAGTCTCTTAACTGCTCTCCTTACCTACTTCCTAGTGCCAGATATATGAGAAAAAAAAAAAAGAAGAAAAAAAAAAAGATAATCACAAAACATTCAATTATCACTCTGTCTACAATAATTAAAGAAAATTCATAAATAACATTACCCAAAGCAAACAAAACTATTTCAAAATTGTCTCTTCTTTGCAGTAGTTTTTGCAAGATAAATGAGAGGGAAGGATAACTCAGTTCACTTTGTGTATTTGACAGCATACGTAGCAGTACAGCATCTTTTACATGTGTCTTATATAACATGAAATAGCATCAATGCTTTAAGAAAATTGGTAACATAAAAAAAACCAAACCACAGTGCAAGCTGACAAAGTTCTGAATCAATGTTTAAATCTAAAGTGCAACTCCCTCTCTCTAATTAAAGGAATAGTTTAGGTATAACCAATTAGTGCATTTTATTTACAGTGCAACTGATTTTCACACATGGACTGCTATAGCCCTGATACTTGACTTAATTTCTGAAGATGACAATGTTAAGTTTGAATGGTCATTTAGAAATTACTCATTTTGGTGTGGGGTGGGGTTTTTTTGAGACACACTGAAAGAGCATCAACGTATTCTTTTACCAATCATCATATTGACAACCATGATTTATGATTTGCTCATAAACACTGCTCCTTAATCACAATAAAATGAAGGTGGGTTTCTTTAGTTAAAGCAAGGTGCTTGCTACGTCCATAAATTTGTGATTTATCCCAATACACCCTTGTGTACTAGCTCAGAGTCTCCAAACTGAACTACTGCCTCCAATATCTGATTTACATCGAGTGCCTTCTCTTGCAATGTAACTCAGGCTCTCCAGTGGTTTCGTAATTAAACATCAGGCTTTCAGGAAAGCAAAGCTACTCTGATCATACAGTATCTTACATTTTTAAAACAGATTATCTCCCTCAGCAAAATTGTTTTAAAAGGTAACTGCTAAGTAATAAAATATCCATAAACAATCCTACAGAATAGTAGGCTACATTGTCAAAATTTCTGATCATTGGTAACTTCTACTGAAATGGGAACAAAACCGTTTTAGTCTAAAAGTTTCAACATGTTATCCACAAACTAACGTGTTCTGAAGGATATGAGTTAGAGCAAAACACAAAGTTTCCCACAGCACAGGCAAAGAGAAACTTCAGATAGTGCGCCTATTATCTTTTCCTAAAGTTGAAAACACTGAAGTTCCACCCTGCTACAAGTGAAATCATTGCTACTCATGCCCAATGAGAGCATCAGCTCTCTTCTGAACAGTGGCTGTGACAGAGGAAGGGCAGGTTACTCTTTTATAATGGTAAGACTTCAATCTCTGTCAACTGAAATACAGTGCCAACAGGCTAAAGCAAAGGGGAACTCTTTCTAAAGACACCTTCTCACATAATAAAAATCACACTAAAATATGTTTGTTGGAACTGTGAATTTCAATGTCACATGAAAACAAAAACACTTTATATCTCTGTTAAATGCAGGCTAAGTATGGCAAGGTAGTAATTTTTTCTATCTTGTTTTAAACTTTCAGATAGAAAACACTAGTGAGAATACTAGCGAGAAAAGCATGTTTCATCCTTTTCTTTCACTTCTTGGGCTAGTAAGTTGCAGTAAACCTTTATATATTATGACTAGGAAACATTGGGGTAGGGGGCAGGGACCAGGGACCAAAAAGAAGAAATATGGAAAGAAATAAACAAGGCTAGCATATAGGGGGTCTCTTCAAACTGAAACAGACATCTTTTGGAAGAAAAAACTATATATATATATATATATATATATGTACATATATGTATGTATGTACATATATATATGCATGTATGTATATATATGTATATATATGCACATAGTTTCTATGTCAAGTTGTCCTGATTCCAGTGAGACATCAATTTTTACTACTAAATGTCCAGTCTGAAATCAGATTGTGTAAACAGGAGCAACAAGGAGTATTTTAATTAGTAAGGACTTGGTGTGCTTTGTCCTGATGTAGTCTACCTACAATCCCAACCTGTAACTGATTTATTTAAGATGAGCCATTACGTTGCTTACATTTTCAGTAAGATACCTATCCAATGTTATTCATACAGATATTACTCAACCAAGTGTGCTCTTACATTCAGCCAATTTCTTTCTGGGTCTCTGCTCCAATGACTGACTGAGAAATTAGTCTCGGCAAATGAAATCATTATTACTGGCTGTACCTGCACCCATCTAGGAACATCTGAGACAAGACAGACTGTTCAAATCTGTCTTCCACAACAGCTAATTCCTAAAAATAAACAGAATGTTCTACTGCAGCACAGAAATGCATTCTATTCTCACCCTGCCATTTAAGCCTTACTATTTCACTCATCACAAAAATATTATTTTCTATTTTGCCAAATATGAAAAAGGTGATATAGGTAACACTGTACATTAAATAATAAAATGGTAAAAGAAAAAAAAAAAAAGTTATTCATGGTGTGCAAGAGGGATCAGCACTTTGCTACTACCAAGTCACTTCCCCTCACTTGTGCTAAATACTTTGTAAAAAAGGGCAAATTACCTTGTTAATCATCATGACCCCTTAACTACTACACTTCCTTATTTGCAGAATTTTGGCTTTTGAAGACTGATTTAGTAACTGGCTTGAATATGTATATAATGGCCTGAAAGTGATCTCAAATCCTTTAAGAACACATTTTATTTCCATCTAAAGTATTAGGTCTTTTTATTCTCCATTTGAATCTGTTTTTCTTACTGCTATGATCACTGTCAAAAAATAATTATAACCAAGCCTCAGACCACTATAAAGCAAAATAAAAAAAATGCTTGAGGATATCTGTAGATATTCCTAATTTACTGTGGAAGCAAATTTGATGAATTTATTTGCAGCACACATCATGTGGAAAAAATACTTCCAAAAAAATCTGTTTGTTTCCATTGTTAACATCAACTATCAGTCCAGTCCTGCAAGTCTCTAATCAAACCTTACAGTAACTTCAGAATTTATAGAAGTTTAACAAATCATAACATTAAAGCTACGCAACAAATGGGGCAATAGTAAGGGTTTCCCCTGCCTCTCCTATCTTAATAACAAACTAAACCCAAATTCCTAAATGACATGTATCTGTCATGATTTTCATAGTTATCCTCAAAATCTGTGCATGGAAAATTTTCCTTTCTTGGACTTCCAGCTTCCTATCTCAACAGACAAAGTAGGCATGCATTAATAACATTATCTCAATATACTTGAAAAGTCCTCTTAACTCTTACTGAAGCAATCTAATCTGTTTGAGGCAAGATTTTGGTTTTCCTTAGCATAGTAATCCTTATCTAATTAAGTGTAATATTAGGATGTTAACTAATGTACAAAAGCCAGCAGTTAAGAGTACACCGCACACACACACACTAATTCATACTAACTGAAGCCTAGACCCCAGTACCATAGTTAGCCCAATAGGTAGTGCCTAATGCCATCTTCCCACATGTCCTTGTTTCCAAGTGTCACAGATGAAACCCAATGTAATCTCAGGTAGTGCGCTTTCCTAGGGTGGGGAGGGTGCCATCTTTATACTCATTAAGAACCAAGTGGAAAGTGGAAATCAGTATTTAAGAACAGCTTCAAGTTTCAGTCAAGAAGACGTTTTTTCTTTTCCATTAGAATCTACTAGGTAGTCAAAGTTTTTGCTGCACACAAAATACATACTCACAATTTTAATACTAAACTTTATCTAGTAGGACTTAGGAGTTGCACCCTCTTTGACTGCTACACTGCTGAGCCATACTTCGCATTTTGTTTCACCTTCAGCTATCCTTAGAGAGATCTTCCTTAACTGAAACATAAATCACCCTAAAGACAAGGTATTGTCTTCAGTATTGTCAAGTTCATCAATACAGTGAAAAGACTGGTTTATTGCCTACTGAAAGTAGTGGGTTTTGGAGGTTCCAAAATATAACCATAAGGTCAAAGAGTCCCCCAATAAAGACACTATTTGATTACTCCCCAGCAAGACTAAGCCAGGACAGTTTAGGCACAAGCACCTAATCTAATTCAAGAATTACATTCAGTGAATGGAAGCACGTGATGGTTACTAACCCCTTCAAGGGGTTTCTAAAAATTTCTAAATTTCTAAATTTCTAAAAATTAAAATCCCTGCTTGTCAGCAGCCAAGCACAATCCCACATATATGCCTCAGCATTCGATCACAGTATTCTGGTGCACTTTACACATGGACAAATTGATTGTGGAACATAAACCACCTTCTTCCTGGCAAATTCCACCAAGAAGGATAAATACATACTGCGTGTCTTTGTATAACAAAGCATCCAGCCAGCTGGTGCAGAAGAAAGAAAACCAGTTTACATTTTTCACCAGAGGTAAGGCGGGGGGGAAGAGATAACAAGGCCCATGTACCAGCTATTTTTGTTTTGCAAACTAGTCAGGACTTGCACTTTTTAATTTCACCTGATGATTGATAACCAATAACAGCATAAGATCTTGGAGTACTACAGCCCAATGCAAAATAGCCCAAATTCCAGATCAGATGAAAATTAAGGGGTGAAAAGATGTAACATTTACTCAGTGCTCTGGTTTTCAACTTCTAGTGAGTTTTTAATTTATTAGTTATAACTTGCTTTTGTTGGAGAGGGTTCAGAAAAGGCTGTGGGATTTCTCTAAGCATCAGCTTAAAAATACTTAGAAGTATTTCTTAAATGCCAGCTTAAGAAATGTATAAATAAAATTCAACATTAAGACCTCTAAACTTGGAGAGACATGCTCAGAACAGGAAATGATAGTTTGTTAATAAAGAAAGGTAAATCATTCTCTAGGCTTCCGGTGGGAAACTTGGCAGCAAAAGGATTTTGACCTCAGTGGAAGGTAACTGCCACAAATGACAAATCAAGCAACTTTCTTCTTACAAGCGAGGCAAATGTTTGACATAAGGCTGGACTGCATTCAGATCCATCATTCCCTGTGGCATATTCTTCTACTTTTAACAAATAATCTTGCAAGCTTTTTGCACTGAGTGTATTAATTTTCCTTTTTTTCCCTCAGTCTCTCTGAGTAAAGCCATGCAAGCCTAACATTTTTTGTGAATGATTACTTATTTCCTATTTGAAGCACAAAAGCTCATCACTTACAGAATAGGTCAAGCTTTCAGTGCCTATTAGTCCTAGTCTGGAATGAATTAATGCATTTTCCTACGTCCATTTTTCTTTTCTGCTGTATAAACAGTATATGGGAGATTTGTGCAAAGGAAGGAAGCAAAGATCCTGCATTATTCTCAAAGCAGTAAACAAGAACAACAAAATACAATCAAAAATTCTATTTTTGTTTTCTTATTACTCACTGTGACTCTGTCACTGTGAAACATGCAACTAGAAGAACCAGTTTTCCCAATTCAGAACAATAAATGTGGGTTAAAAAATGACAAGTAGCCCAGTTTAATTTCAAACGTTAATATATTTTCTATTTTATAGTGAACATATGCATCGTTCACCCCTCATTTGCAGCAACTATGACGTCCTCATAAAAAGGGGTGACACTTGTAAGATGCCTCTTAAAATAAATATTTCTTTTTATAAAATAATAAAACTTCAAATAAATATTCTTTACACTAAACAATATGTTGAAAAAATTAGAAAATAAAGGCTGAATTTTACTGTAACTGTACAATATACATGAAGTCCAAAGGGAAATCAGAGTCTTGCAATAGAAGGTTTCCATAAGACAAAATACAATCTAGAAACATACTGATTGATTCACATTCTTCCGAATGTACAACATATTAGTATAATATTTTGTGACTGTGCCATGTCTTATGGCACCACTTACTTTTCACAGTTGAAAATATTATCATATATACAAAAATATAGCACATTATCTCTGGCAGAAAACAATGAAAAAAAAAAAGGAGTCATTTGCTAATTTACAAATTTTGCAAGTACTATTCACAAACAATAGAGTTGCCTAGGAGTGTCTGTGTTGCTTTAGCTTATGCAATATGTGGGTCACAATGTACTGCATCCCTTTTTTTCTTTTTCCTGTATGCCACTAGCTGGACTCTAACAAGCATATCAGTTAAGATGGCACACAGAGCACAAAGCATTTCACTGCAAACAGTGAAGTATAAACCCAACCCTTCAACTACAGTGCCAAGACCACAGCTGCTTAGTTGGTTGCATATGTACGTTAAAATAATCCTTTCTACTTTAGTATTTCTGACTAGTGATGCTATGTTGGCTTTTCAAAGTTCCTGGGGGGGACACTGGGAACTTTGCAGCAAACGGTGTTGGAGTGTTTACAGCGGCACCCAGGCCGATTTACCCGGTCGTAACAGCCCTGGCACAACTTAAGGCAACCCTTGGCTGGTAGGTAACACCACAAGCAAGGCAGAAAGAGGGACACCACACCCATGGCAGACCATCTAGTGCAGCAATGCGACTGACTGCAGGAACAGGGGTTGTCAGCACAGTTGTCCTCATCATCGTTAGAGCAGTGATAGAAGAGGCCCTTCACACAGCAAACGCAAGTCCCGTAATCAACCACATTCTGGGCTGAGCAAAGGCACTGTTTGTCACAGATCCAACATGATGGGAGGGTCCTTGGATAAGTGCACTCCTTACACTTACATTTTCCACAGTCCTCACACCTGTAGCTGTGTGCTCCCAAGTCTTCTTTGCTCAGTGGCTTCAGCTCACTCGACTTGAGCTCAGACTTAGGTTGCATTCGGACTATCCCATCGGCAACTGGCCCTGAAGATGAACCTAGAAGTCTTTGTTCAGATGAATTACTGCTCGTACTTGTCCTTGTACTGCTCCGTGAACCTGTGCTGACCATGCTGATGGACCGGGACAGAGGTGCCCGAGGAGAAGTGTGTGCTTGTGTGTGCTGAATCCGGCTAACATGACGGTGCTCAGGCAAGGCATGGGGCCTTTCATTTTTGGGTTGGGTTGCTAGCCGAGGAGCGGTCTTGACCCCGGGCCGTGGAGCCACTGTAGGTCCCTCTGTGTACTCATTCGTGTTTCGGATGGCTCTGATCTGGTCCAGCGACAACACGTGAACCTGCTGCATCAGGACATCCCGCAGGTCGGGCTCCCCATGCGGTCTCCCACTGTCACGCCGAGCCTGTAGCAAGGCCTGCGATCCGCTGCCGTGCTGAGCTCTCGTCTCCATCAGTGCCTTGAAGCGTGCTCACCCCGGCAGGCTTAGAACACATCTGAAATCCTGGAGCAAGAAAGAGAGGATTCACTATTGCAATATGTCTCATGCTCTCTACAGTAGTCTTTCAAGCCTGCAGGATCCCACAGCATTGCACACAATCAAGTAATGCATCAGCCATTAAAAAAGAGGAGTCCCATCTAGGGCGGAGCATGGGTGCCAGTCAGTTGGATGCCTTTCCTTGGTTTGTTCTGCCTAGCCCTGTGGAGAGCTTAAAAGGATTCTGTTCTAGGTCCACTCATCTTAACTTGTGGCTCTAGAAAATCTGCATATTGCGCCTGCTAACTAAGGCTTCCCAGGCCATCTTCTGGTTCAATCATGGCCTTTAAAGTGATCACATTTCAGACACTTAAAGTGACTCTTCTTTTTACATCAGGTTAGTGAAAAACTTAAAGAAAAAAAGAAAAGAAAAAAAAAAGAAAAAAGCCCACAAGTATTTAGCAAGTGTAATGTGACCTGCTGATGACAGACATATAATTCTCCAATTTTTATTTTTTTTTTTTAAAAAGGATAATATTTTGGTAGGCTAGTCTCTTTACACATTAAACTTTACATGATGTAAATAGGAAATTTTAGTTTAATACCAATGGTCCCAAGAAAAACACCAAATAGCAATAAAATGTTTGAGGTTAGACATTAAATGAGTTAGTGCTACCAAAAACTTCAACAGCACAAGTAAAAATATCTTTCCAGTGTTTTAGTGTGTCACACTTGTGTACACCACTGTGATTGTTATTTTAAGGCTCAATACTACAAAAGCAATGCTACCACAGTTTTATTTTCTTAAAGTGTGTAAAAAGTTCCATAGACTACATTTCAAATTGTAAATATTACCAAGAGTAGTTGGTGGGACAGAGGCATGCATAATGTCATCAAACAATGCCAGCATCCAATAAGTCTACTTGATTGCAAATGTTACTTTAAAGGGTCAATTAACTACAAAGCGGAAAGGCAGACTTAAGAATTTAAATGGAAAGCCAGTAAAAGACCCAGAAGATAAAAACTTTTAAATAACTAACTTCCATGCTCAGATATGCAAAAGTTTCAAGTATTGACCTCTAAATTAGTTAATATTTGTTTTGCTTTTATCACATCTTAAAGTAGTTCCAAAATCCAATTACCTATACAAAAATTCTGAACAATATTTTACAATTAAAACCCAAGCAGGATCCAAGCTTCTTACAAGGACCACACAATGTCTTCAATTATACCTAGAAAGAGCACCACAGTGTTACTCTGTACACATCAGTTACCAACAATAATACTATACTGCAGTAGAATAAAATATAGCCAAATAGTTTAACAATGAATATCTCAAGACACCGCATTTATTCTAACAGCAGTGGAAAACATTTAACCTTTTAACTCCTCAAGCCCTCCCCTGAAGTGCTTTTCTTCTAAAAAAAAATAATTAAAGAAAAATAAATCTAACTTTGAAGAGTGACCACCTATTTTAAATATTGCCATATCCTGGGTTTGGGCACAGAGTTTAAAAGTGTTCCACCACCCTCCCCCACCACACACACACACACAAAAAAAACAACCTTGCAAACTTGTCTTGAAGCATTGCTTATGTTTTCTTCAAATGAATACCGTCACCATTAAAAAGTTTCAACCAACAAGCTTAAGCAGACATTTCCTCATCTGAAACTATGAATAGAACATAAAACACTTAAAATACTTTCCCCACCCTTGAGAGGTTCTAGTAGCCCTATCTGCCCTCCACGTCCGTATTTTAGTCAGACTCAGACAGCCGAAAAGGTAATGCCGAATCCAACCCTGGCTCTCCAGAAATGACAACCCGGTGCAAGACCAAAGCTGACCCTGACCTGCAGGCGCTTCAGACGACACCGGTCTCGCTGGCGGAGGCTTCCTCAGACGCCAAGGTGGGAGCTGAAGGCGATGCCTCCGCGCTTTTTCCCCTTCCCCTTGATAGGCTCCATCCCGGCGCGGAGGGGACGCGCAGCAGGTGGGAGGCGGCAGCCCCTGGCCCGCAGGAGCGCGACCGCAGGCGCCGCCGGCTGCCCCGCAAGTGCAGACAACCTGGAGATAACCAGGAGACATCCTCTGGGCTGGGAGGTGGGAGGGAGGGGGCTGCTGCTGCAGCCGCCTTATCAGGAAAGTCAAACCCACGTTTCCTTTTAACTCGTCCCCCCCATGCCCTCCCCCCCCTCGAGAGATGCTAAAGAAGCCTTCCTCTCCCGGGCACAGCAAGGCGCCCTAGAGACGGTCGAGACAACACCTCCGGGACAGTTGGGCGAGAGGCAGATTACCCCCTCTCACCTTGCCATAAGCACCCATTCAGATCCACAAAGGTAGCCTCTGGAAAAGCTCCTCTTATTTTACGCATATGCTGCAAATTGCCTGAACTTCAGTCCGCCCCCCTCTGCCACAGCCCTAAGGGGACCCAAGAAGGCATTTTCAGCGGGACATCGGTCTAGCAGGGTGATCCTCCTTTTTTCTCCCCTTGATGCACTAACAGGACGAGATGCACACCTCTGGCACATTTATTTGCAAACATACGTTTGCCCCAAAATTCTTAAGGAGAGCAGGTCTCTGCTTCCCCTGACCTAGCCCTTCTCACTTTCCATCCACCAACACCAGAGAAGCAGCATTTGCCTTTTTGTGTGCTCATGTGTGTGGTAACACGATTCTCCACTTCCAAAAGCCAAAGTCCACTCTTGCAGAGCTCAAGTGACATGATTGCTAACTCTTCCTATCTGGGATTGGTAAAAAGGCGAGTAAGGGGGCTGGGTTTCGCGTTCGGCACGTTTGGGTAAATTTAAAATGCAAGGGGCTTCTTGCATGCTGTGGAAAAAAACCGTATCTCGCTGACTAGGAGAAGGCAAGCCTAACGGGGAGAAGTCTTCTGTGCCCGTGAATTTCTATTTTGTCTCCAGAGCCTGTGCAAGGCACCCCCACCCCCATCCCCACCGCACACACACTAACCACCTCCTCTTCTTTCAAAGTGCTTTGAAACCCCCATTAAGGGCTGAGTGTGTGATCAGACTATGGATTAGGGCAAAAGGGACTTTACCATCGGGGTGGGGCAAACTGACACACAAATACCTTGCTGAAAAGAACAGCAGCTTTTTTTTCTTTTTTTTTTTTCCTCTTTTTTTGGGGGGGTGGGGTGTGGTGTGTGGAGTACAAAGTAAACCCACCAAATACAAACAAAGTAAAAGCATAAAGTATCCTTCCCCTCCACACATGCCTTCTGCATAGAAGAACCTAGAGAAGAACTTTCCTCGTCTTATGGATTAAATTAATTTAATCACACGAGAAATATACGTGTGTACACAAACGCATATATATTTGTATCAGAAGTGCGCTCACTTCCGAATTGCATGGATCGCCCGACGCCACTACAGACAGGCGTAAATCACGCACTGTAAGGACGGTATCTCGCTCTCTCCCAAGTCGGAGGCACAAACAGCCCCTGCGCTCGCCATCCCCGCAGCGCCCTCCCTTCACCTCCCCGCGGGGTTTGTCGCAAACGCACGCGTACCCGGCGAGGTAGAAGCGCGCAGGACTGCCCGTCCTTGCTCCCCGCAGCAGTAAGAACACGCCGAAGTGTCCGTGTCCTCCACACCACCTCCACCACCACCCCCCAACCTGCTCGCAGTCCCCGCAAGCATGCCTACGCACCCGCGCAGCCTTCCGCCCCCCCAGTGCTCCCGCGGCAGCCTCGCGGGGTGCAAACGCGGCGCTGCCCGCAAACCCCAGCGGAGCTCCCCCACGCCACCTCCGCCTCCCCAGTGAGAAACTGATCCAAAATCCCACCTCCGGCTCCTCTCTGAGAAAGGAAGAAGAGGGGAAGGAGGGAAAGAGAGAACCTGTACAAATGGAAAAGGGATCAGCCTCAAACATTTCCAAGACTTTTCTCGGAGAAGTCGGGGGGCGAGGGGGGGGGGGAGAGGTTACTGAAAAGCTTGTTTTGCAAAGAAGGAAAAGGCTCTCACCGTGATCGCGGCGCTGCACCAAACCCCTCTCTCTCTTGTATTTTCTTCTTCCTGCGGTTTGCAAATAAATCCAGCCCTAAAGCGAAAAAAAAAAAAAAAAATCTTTTCCAAACTCTGCTTTAGTCCAACTTGCAAATTAGAGCAAGAATGATCACCGTGTAAAAAAAGTCCAGAGCAAAGTTAGGTTTCTTTCCCCAGATCGATTATAAATACGTGTGTGCGCGTATGTACTATAATAATAATAATAAAAACACCTCTCCGTGTGGGGGTGGATTTTTCTTGCTCCTAAAAAAAAAAATTAAAAAAAAAAATCACTCTCACACACTTTTCCTTAATGAACAGGAGGCCGAATCGCCAATACCAAGTCACTTTTTTGTTGTTGTTGCAAATGATCAAGAGAACGGGGAAAGCAAAAACAAAACAAAACGGATCTAAAATAAAATCCCAGAGCTTTCTTCCACTGAGCTCCTCCAAAAAAGCAGCCTGTGCAATGTAGCCGTTCTGCTGAGAAGCTGCTTGCTGCAAGCTCCTGTTCCCCTCTCTCCCTCTAGCTTTCTCGCTCCCTCTGCGAGCGTGTGTTGCAGGCAGCTCTGTAGTTTGCAATCGGGGCGGGGGGGGTGGGGGGGTGGCTGTTTTGGAAGCGCAGCGGATTTGTGGTGGTGGTTGTTGTGTGTTTGGAGGAGGTGGAGGAGGAGGAGGAGGAAGATTTGAGATCTGAGCTGTAGGGGCTCGCCGGTTTTCTGCTTGCTCGCTCTCTCCCTCTCTCTCTCTTTTTTTTCTTTCCGGAGGAGGTAGGGTGATCTCTCTGCAAAAGCAGCAGTAAATGGCGTCATGTGGATCTGAGGAGGAACAGAGCAGTTGTTGTCCCAGAGGATATATCGCATCCGGTCCCAGCTCATTGGCTCTGCGGGGCTACATTCACTGGCGCTCCCAGCGCCCTGCCAGCACTCTGAGCTGCGGGAGGCATTGAAAAGGGCAGTGCTGCTGCTGCCGCCTCGCCAGCACGGCCCCGGCCTGAGCCCCGGCCCCGTTCGCGGCCCCGGCCCGTCCGCTGCACGGGGGAGACGGGAAGCCCCGCTCCCGGGGCCTCCCCGTAGCGTGTTTTCACAGGAGGCTCCTCCGTGCGCGGTCACACGGCGCTTGGAGTTGCTTTTGTGCTCGTGTATTTATTCAGAGGCAGGCAGCGATAGGTCTGCGGGGGAGCCGAGGGGAGTTTGCTGCTCCGGGGGAGGAAGGCAAGGCACGCTTTCCCTGCCGCTGCGGGATTTCGGGTGACCCGTTTCTACCTTCCCGCCTCGTGTTTTTTTAATCGAGTGGAATAAAAGTTTATACTTTCTGCCCCCCCCCCGCCCCCACCCCTTTTTCGTAGTCGGTCGCGGCCCGCGCAGGGAGAAGGAAGGGTGATTATTTAGGGCATTGTCCCGCGGATTAACGCGATTAGGCGGCACAGGGGGCGCCCCCGGGGCCGGGCGGGAGCGCGGAGCGGGGATGGCGGGGCGCTGAGCGGCGGGCTGGGCCGGGCCAGGCCGGGCCGAGCGCCACGGGGAGAACGGGCGGTGGGGGATGACAGCGCGCCGCGGGTTTTCCGCGCTTCGAGGTTTGCAGCGTCCCGGGCAGCAGCAGAATTGCCTCGCCTGTGCAGCAAGGCAAGGAGGTTTTAGAAAACAAAGTCCTAAACACCTACCTTCCTCCCCCCCACCCCCCCCTTTAATTAATTCCCATTCGTATGGGGGGCACGGTCTGCAAGCAGCTTACAAACGTGCCTGTTTGTCTTCTGGGCGTTTCCTGACACGGCCACAGCTCGGTCCCTTTTATACGAGCTCACATCACCGACGGGGCCACTGTCGCTGGGCCCGGGCATCTTGCGCCTACATATATCTTTAAGCGCGCAAAGCAGCGTATCTACGTAGGCATTGCACCGGGCACGAATATGTCCGTATCACGTGTGGCACTGCTTAAAATATACACGATACGTAAGGCAGTAATGCATTGCATTATTTACATGAGCAATCGTTGCTGCAAAAGCCCCACCACAGCCCTTTTTTACTACTTGAGGCAATTTTGCAGGCACTTCCTCTTCTACACCTGCTAGGCATCGGTTTTTGAAGGGGGTGGCCATTCTCAATAAAAACCGTGGAAACAAAACCGGCAGTGTCTTAAGCGGACTGCCTTCGGGGTTTTATACTTTCATACGCAAATATCAAGTCTTCCTTAATAATATTCTAAACCTGCAAATATTTTCTATAGTTGCTTGACAGTAAGGTTAGCCTGACTTGCATGGGTCTATCGATTTCTTTACTTTAACGGGGGCTTCACAAGCACCTTACCCTGCACAAAATTGCTGCCCCCTTGGCGTTGAGGTTGCTGGGGGCCGAAGCGTCCGTCCCGCCACCACTCTCTTCGTCCCCCAGAAACCGCAGACGGAGCAAAACGCCCGCCGGGCGGGGGCAGCTCGGCTGATGGAGCCGCAGCCCCGCGGGGCTGGATTTCATTCAGAGCTCCCGGTGAATGGAGGAGGTGGCGCGGCCGCTCTTCCCGCCAGAGGGAGCGCGGCGCCGGGGCGGCGAGCGGAGGGAACGGGCCACCCCACCCCTCCCCCGCCGCGCACGCTGGGGGCTCCTCTGAAGCAGCAGCCCCGGCGGCGGACGACGCCGTTTGCGGGCAGGGAAGGGCGAGGAGGAGCCCACGAACCTATCTCTGGGCTGCCCCACACGGGAAGGGCCACCCAGTGGCGGGGCGCTCTCGAAGGTGTGCCAAGGACCGGGCTGGGCATCCTCAGAGGTGTAACCTGCGCAGACTGCGGACTCCGCAGAGAGGAAATCCACAGGATTCCGCTGTGAGGGGCGAGCAGAGGTTAAAATACCTGGGAAATAGAAGATGAAGCTTTCATTTTCCTGCACTACTTACAGAGAAAAAAAACAATTCCTTTTACATAATAAAGTCAGAAATACGTGACCTCTTTGTGTAAGCCTGTACACGGAAGGGAAGGTCTGTTATATTGTTTATTGGTGCTTATACTAAGTATGTAAGTAGTGTTTAAACTAGAAAATTCATAATACTGTTTTTAAATCGATTGGTCAGTAGTGCAATCAGCAGTTTATGTGCCAGTTCTCAAGTACAGGTGTATATGCTTAATATAGTGACGAGTCCCAAAGATAGATATGAAGACAGAAAGGATAGTTTTACTCTCAGAACCAGTCATGCGTGCAGAATGGTGAAGCGTCAGTGTCTTGCAACAAAATAAAAACAATGAAACCCCCACCCTCCCCAACACAGAACAGCATCTTGCAAAAGCAAGTGTGATATTATTTTTTTTTCTTTTTATTTTTCCCTTCACACCACTACCCCCTCCCCTCCCCCCGGGTTTGCACATCAGAGGCCTGAATTCTCAGGCCTTTAATTTGATGATACCTTGGAACCAGTTTGCACAGGATTTCATATATCGCATTTTACGTTTCTTGTCATGGATTGTGACTTAATGCATGTGACTATGTTTCCCCTAGTGGTTTTCTCTAACCACTGCATGACTTTCCTTCAAACCCAAGTAGACCTTGTTTTTGGAGATGAAGCTTTTGGAGATGTAGCAGTTGTGTATGTGTGTATCTATACATACATATATATACACACACATATAGGTGTGTGGATGTGTTCATGATGTATTAGAACAGTAGCAGTTCCAGCAGCTTTAGGGGATGAGTGGGGCAGAGTGAGACCTGTGACATGACAGCCATCTGGAATAGTTAAGACTTTTCTGCATCATCCTGAAATTGTCAAAAAAGATTTTATTTGAATTGATTTTCAGACCCAGGACCTGAAAGCAAGTAGTATTTCTCCCTTTTTGTAATAGAAATGGAAGTACATTCATAAGGAATTGCATCTTGAAAGGGAATAAAACTGCAGTAAATATGCTGAGTTTCAGAATATTTTGTGCATTTTCTCATGAGTTAATGCAGTAATATGAGGATATTGATTTGCACATCCTGGAAGGACTGTGCTGGCTGCACATTATTTCTAATGTCCAGTATTTCTTTAGAAATGTAAACCTTTAATTGATTGTCTTTCATGTTTGTAATTTTGAAAAAGGTAATGCATGTAAAAGAATTATAGGATTTTTTTTCTTTGAGACTGTCAGGACAGACAAGGACACTTAGATATATCAGAGAGAGAACTCAAACTCACTTTACTGAAAATTAGGTCCCTGGCTCTGTTAGTTTTGCTTTTGTAATTTTTGTTGTAGGTTACCTTGAAGGAAATCCCAGAATTCCTTAAGAGGGGAAAATACCAAAGGCAGCTAGGAAACTGGTGGGACAAGGAGCAGCACTGTTTAGCATGAAAAAATACAATAAATAGCTGCTGCTCTAATTGGCAATGCACATGCTCTACAGCTGCTGGGATTTGATCTCCTGATTTTAGTGATGCCCTGATCTTCTGGGATTAAATGACTGTTACTCAGATTTAGCTAATGATCTCCACCTTCCTTAAAGATGATATAGGCCATATCCCATACAACATTATCCCATTTGATGATTGCACCAGTACATGGAAGGACAGTTGCCAGAAGAATGTTTTCTGGTTGAATTTCAAATACAATCATGTAGACTTTAAAAATAAACAAATCCCTTTCCTCATCCTTTTGAAATTGTACTGAAGAATATGTACAATACAGTATTTAAAATGTGGAGCTTTTGCATATAAATTGTTCTAATAAAGCTAATATGCTCTTTGATGTACCATTCAATCATATGTGGCTATATTCGTGCCCTTGACAAAATCAGCATTGTTTGGTTTTTTTTGGAATTCAAGTTTATAAACCTTTCCAGCTTATAGAATGCATTTTGTAATTAGTTCTCCTCAAATACCCCGAGTCCAAATGTTCAAAAATGGGACAATTTGGCATGTACAAGGCTAAGTGCACTTTACTGCCTAACTGATATAATAGCAGAATTACTGATATAATTACTGATATAATAGCAGAATTTTTATGGTGTATTTGTTTGTCCTATGATTTTGCTCCTAACATTTTTTACTTCTTTAGTAGAAGTAATTGTGAGAACGCTATCATAGACAAGCCACATCTGTCTGCATTTGTAACACAGCATTCTCTAGACTCATTCAGTTGGATAACACTGGGCTTGACTATACTCAAATTTTATGCAAAATTAACTGATTGCCTCTTAAAATGTTAGTTAGTAAGTAAGTTCTAGTTTGGAAATTCTCAAAATATTTTGAAGCAGGATTCAGATGTTTGTACATTGATTTGGAATGAAAGTGACTCAGGAGAAATGAAAAAGGTCAGTGTTAGCAATAACAGTAAATTTGGGAGTAAGAGGGTTTTATAAAGAGACAGATTGCATCTCTGCTGTGCTTTGCATCAGAAGTTCTCAAACTTCTTCAGTCTGTAGACCTTTTCTATGGTTTAGAAGAGAAGAAAAAATCTACAGGGAAGGTGCAGACTTATTTACAAAATTTTAATTGATAAGACCTTCCATTTAGAAGCAGTCTATACAAATCTACAGATCATAGTTGGAAAAGCACTGATTTAAAGATAGTCAAACAAGCTCTAAACTGAAATGTAGTGGATAGGTAAATTAATATCTTGGATACTGTAAGTGATGTAGCTGGAGGAGCTTGGATGCCTGCTCTTCTTGGAAGTATGAGGTAGCTTGCATGGATCTCCATGCTGGGATGGCTACTCTGCTCCCAGAAGTCAGGGCTGGAGTTCGAACAAGTACCTCTGAGAGATTAGCAGTTCACAGCATATAGTTTTCAGGACAGCCAAGAGATAAGTATAATTTGCAGATTTTACTGCAAACCAAAGCAAGCAGATCGAACCATTGTTAAAAATTGTATCATCTTTCTCACATGTGCTGAGATTACTTCTGTTTCCTCAGTTGTGAAAGGCTTGTGTTCACTGGAGTGGCACACAAGCAAATCCTGAAAGCAGACATGATGTATACAGAATAGAATTGTTTCCTTGAGATGAATGAATTTTGCTTGAAAAAGAAAATAAAAGCTGATGTTTCCCCATCATTTGCCTGAAAATCTGAACTCAATAATAAATACTGTTTGTATGGTTGCGTCAATCAAAAAAAAAAAAATGTAAAAGAGCCTGATCCTGCTGTTTGATCTCCATAGGGCTGTCTTCATTCTCCTGATTATAATGGCACTATCAATGACAATAAAAAGCTGGATATTCTTATCACAGTTTTCTCCACAGAACTCAAAAGAGTTTTCCAAGAGTTGTTGTTTTGTCTGTTTTACAGGTGAGAAAACCCATGTGTGAAAGAAAGAAGTCAGTTATCTGACAAGGAAGAACTAGGACTCTCAAGTGGCCTTCCAATCACTCCTCTGTGTACATGCTGCTTCCTATGGAGACTCGTGGCATTATATTTTCATGTGGGCTCCAGAGTCTTTCTGCACAACTGAAATTCCAGGGTCTGTGTCTTAATAGAATCAGAACACCTTAAAAGAGAGCAGGAACTGTTAGATGATTATACTTATCTTACACAGAGAGGGAAGAAGACAAAATGTTTTATTATCTAAACAAGGTTATCTCTGCAGGAGCATCCACTCCCACCACTTGATTAAAGAGTTCCTCTAAACTTCTGTCTCTGCATTTGGTGTTCTTAGTCCTATCTTATTTGTGGTGTTGCAATCATCTTTTCCTGTATTTTAAGCAGGCCTATTGCTTTCAAAAGCCCCTCAAAGACAGAGTCAGAAATGAACTGGGAAGCCAAATCTCTGAGCTGTTCCTCCTGAGAAGGCCCCTGATGCCTTTTGGAACCCAAGTGAAAGTCTGTGGTGCTTCAGGTCACAGAGAGAATCCAGCTGTCCAGAGCAGCTCCTGGAATGGTTCTAATTAACAAAAGCCAAAGGAAGCACTGGAAATGGCATTACAAACATACACAATAAATCCATCACATCTGACAGAACAAGCTTGCAAAATAAGATCACTGGAAAACTTCTTCATTATTGAGGCTAAATGTTTATGCTGTCTAATGTATTTTAAGTTTTCTTAGTATTGCTTTCTTGCAACACACTTCAAATTGGCATAAATTATGTCAACTTCTGATGGCTTGTGTTGTGTCAAAGCAATTATGTTTTCCAAACGAAGTGCTACTCAATTTTTATTTTCTTTCTTAGCTCTGTAGGTTTGTTTTCCCCACAGGGACAAAAACTGTGATTATGTAAAATCTATTGTAGGTAAGGAAATTTCTGTTAATACTTTATTCAAAATCTCAGGAAAAAAAAAAAAAAAGAGCCAGAAATAAAGGAAACAGCCTTGATGTCATTGAATAGATTTTGCATCGGGTAAATTTCATCTTTTGAGAAGACACAATCTTGGCAGTTAGAGAAAATGTGGCTTCAAATAGTCAATGTGTGGAATTATATGTATGTATGGTGTGTACTGGGCCGTAGCCCAAGCTAGCTTTAATGCTTTCATATTTTGTCAAAGATAGAGTTTAATCAGCAAAGGCAAAATCTTAATTCAGCCCAATTTCAAATCCGTTTCTTTCTTTCTTCTTCTTTTTTTTTTTTTTTTTTTTTTTTTTTGTTTTTTTTTTTTTTTTTTTTCCCCTCCTTATACCCCTGTAGTAGAAAGTAATGGGAGAGTTAAAGCTTCTTCTCAGTGCTGAGGCGGCGGCAGGAGGGAAGAAAGCTTCCTTTTGCGGAGACCTTTTAGTTTTAGCATTACAGAAGCCGATTCTGGAGGCAAGATAATGAAATACAAACGGGAATTTCCTCAGCTCTCCTTCCTGCTTCTGTCTTTGCTCGTCTCACCTTTTGAGAACCTGATTTGTATTTGTATACATGTGTGTGATCCCGATTTCATTGTTTGCCTTTTCACACTGGCACTTTCACCTACATCTTCCACCCCGTCCCCGTTCCCCCCACCTCCCCCCCACCCCCTCCGCCTTCCCCTCCCTTCCTCTCATTTGGCAGCCAGTTGGGCTTCTTCCTGCCTTGAATACTACATTCCCTGGTTATTCAAGCTCAGTCATTAGCACCCTGTCCCCCTACTGAAATTATGAATGAAAAGCCTTGTTGTTCTTTACAAATAACTCGGGCTTCCTCAGTCAGTCAAATTCAAATGGAAGTGACTGCCAGACAAAGAGCCTGTATGACGGACAGTCCTCCCAGCAAGTGATCAGGGCATACAGGAAGTTTTTAAAGGCACAATATAGGTAGCGAGTGGCCTGGGCGTTCCCCCGCGGGTGCAGGATGGTGAGCGGCGATGGAGGTGCGTGAGCAGGGGGAAGCCCCGTGGCCGCCCCGCCCGGTACCGGAGCTCCGGAGCCCCCCGTCGCTCCCTCGGAGCTCGCCATGGCGACACCTACACCTTCGCCCAGCGGAGACGGGACCGGGGCCGGCACCGCCGCGTCCTGGCGCTGAATGCCGCGGGGGTCGCGGGCCCCGAGCGGCACAACCCCCCGCGGCCGGGGCGCATTGTCCGCGGCCCCCTTTTCACAACGGGGGAAAAGGTAATTGACAGCCCCATTGTCCACCCCGGCCCCCCGCGGCTTTAAAACACTCCGGGGCCCCAGTCACACGTTGTCAATAAGAGCTGTCGGAGGTGACGAGTGAAGAAGGGCTGTTCAGGAAACAGTTTGAGCCCTTCAAGTGGACAGGCTTCAGTGACTTCTCCGGCACTCCGGCTGCCACAGGCAGCCCCTTCAAAAATAACCTTAAAGCAATAAATCAAACATGTTTCCTGCGCTATACAAGGAACAGCTGGTTATTTTTCCTCACTTCGCTACCCACTCCTCCCCGCCCCCTGCGCCCCCGCCCTTGCCCCATCCTTCCCCCAGCCATCCCCCCCCACCTCCCCCTTTTTTTTCTTTTCTTAAACATAAAAATTATTTAAGCACAGGAAATCAAACATGCCGAAGTTTGGCAAACCAGTCTGGGTGAATTAGCAGTTACAACACTTCTTTCTCTATTAGCCAGTCTTTGGGCTTTGTCTTTTCTATCTCCTTGCTTCTACTGGTTTCTGCATTTGCTCTGATGGCCAGGATAACTTGTCCCTTCTCTTCCAAACAGCAAGGGAAATGATCTGTGCAGTTTGCTGGAAGTCATTTGCTCTGATTGTCCTCTCACAGGAGCTCCATATCCTGGAGTTCAAAAAGGTGTCTTAGGCTTAGTTGATGTTTGTTTAGGAACAAAACCACTGCACCTGAGAATTGCTAAAATGTCTTGCCATAGGCAAATCTGGATGTCTGTGCCATACTTTGTGTTTTACATCCGCAACACTCATTGGCTCATCTGTCTGATGCAGGCAATGTTGATGTATCACCACAAATAATGTATCTTATATGATGTGTGTGCATAATGATTTGTAGGATGCATTGAATGTTAAATACAGTTACTTTTTTTTCGTTTTCTCCTAAAGCCTCTGCTAACAGGCTCTGTTGCTGCAGCTGAATCTGCATGGGCCAACATTTGTGTTTGCACCAAGCCTCTTTAGGAGCTCACCTGCCTGGATCTGATTTCAGCCTCTGAGCTGTCATTTCCTGCCATCACATGGGGTAGTTAGTGTATGCTAACTAAAATCCAGATCTGTTTGACTTAGTGTGGTCATTTACCAATGCCCTGTTCTGCTAAAAGTATTCAGTGCTTGGTACTGATGATACACTTAGGAAATAAAAGGCAGGGGTCAAATACTCCTTGCAATGTTCTGCAATGTCTGTGCACTGTGACTGAAACATTGTATTCTACCCAGAAATTAACTCTTAAAAAACCCCTGACAGTAAAACAAGAGACTGAACTAAGGAGAAAAGCAGAATTCTCTGGGGGTTTGGGCTGTGTGAAAATCGAGTTAAAAGAGAAAGAGATAGTTAATCTCTAGCAGCATTAAATTCTCCTTACTCATATTAACACAGGATGTATGTTCTTATTTCTTTGTCTATTAACAAGCTATAAAGAACATCAGAGTTTGCTTAAAGGTGGCCAGGGGGTATTTAAGTGAAATAAATTGTTGTGAGAAAGGACATGTGTGACAGCAGGTTTAAATCTGTGATCTACAGATGCAGCACAGTTTGTTGCACTAACCCACCCATTCTGGCAGCCCTGCACTGGGTCAGGCCATGAGAAGGAATAGTTGCATATTCTTTTATTAGTACTATTATTATTTTGGGAGTATCATTACTGTCTATCTTTCATTTGCAATATGTTAAATTTATATCTCTGTTAATATAATTTATTTTTTCATGTGCATCTCATTCCAGTATACCCATCCACAGCAGATTTCTGCCATATTTTAAAGACTTAGGTAACACAGACTTGCTAAGTGCCTGAGACAAGTTTACAGGCAATTTTAGCCAAACCTTACAGCATGCTGTAATACATGGCCTTCCTGAATACCTTGTGAAATCTTATGGGAGTAAAAGCTGTTCAAAACCTCAGACTAGATGCATTGGTAAGATCCAGTCTTTAGATTGCAAATTACTTCAGACAAGAATCTCCTTCCTGTTTGGCAACTTCCTAGAACACTTTTCCAGCAGGATAAATAAACAGCTTATTATATCAAGCAGGACATATTAAACTGGGGTGATTAACAATTTCTAAGTTTCATCCTCTGAGAATGCAGCTCTACATGGAAGTCAGGAGTTATCCATACCCCTGCAAAGGTTTCACACATTGGGAACCCATGATGGGTAGATTTTACTATATGGATGTGTTTCACTTACTCTTCTTTGCTGTAATCAAGATTTACACATTTTCATTTGTCGTTTTATAGCAATTAGTGGTAATCTAAGGTCTGCTCACACAGTGTGTTTGGCAATATTTTGCTCTTAAACTGAGAAGCATTTTAGAACTTACCAGCTTGGGTGCTTTGGGGTGTGACTTTTGTGCTGGGGAGCAATGTGAAAAGGCACAGTTAGGAAGTTTGCTATTGCCTTTGCCCAGTGGTGCAAAATGACTTCTTTAAAACGATTAGACAAGTGGGAAGAAAACCCAAACCCCACAACAGAACAATAATAGTGATAAAAAACTCTGCTGTTCACTGACCTATGTGTAGAAAAGCACTTAAGCCTTTGCAGAATATGTATGCTTGTTCCTTAGTAAAGCTGAATCATTCACTTTTTACTTCTTCTCAGCTTTTTGGAGAGGCAAAATTAGAATCCAGTATGGAACACTATTGGCAGAGAAAACTAGTGTCAGTATTTTCCTAAGAGGCTTTTCCTTCTTAGCTAAGCTTGTTTTTAATCGGGGACAAGAAGCAAGCATGACAAATATTTGTCTTCCAGTATACAAACAGGTCTGTGAGCTAAGACTGTGAATCTGAAGAGTGGCAGCATGATGGCAGGAGGATGACATCATGTGTTGAAAGAGGAGTGACAGCAAGGCTGACAGAGAAGCTTAAATGGACAGTCAAGAGTGAAGGAAGGGCAGCTAGCTGGTGGGGTGTATGTAGATGAGAAGGTGGGAATAAAAATGGGCCAAGAACTAGTGATTGTCTGACCAGGTGGAACCAATGTATCTGTCTGTCTGCCTACCTACCGACCCACCTATCTATTTATTGTCTTAGGGCCCTGGAGAACTACACCTTGTCCCTGTATTATACTGAGGAAAGCTTGCTTTCTTTTACTTTGCCTTTGCCTGTCTTGCAGTCACAATCCCTTAACATTTGTTGTGAAATCTAAACAGTCAATGTGAATTTTGCCATTATTGTGGCTGGAACTTTACTCAATACATAATTCCAGCAGTGTCAGCAATGTTGTATTTGCATAGACCAAAGCTAAATTTGGCCACATGAAGGGAATATTTACCATGTTTTCCCCATGTTTTCTTCCCAAAAGAAAGGTGTAAGGGGCTGTTGAAGGACAGTTAATAGTCAGATTAGTTATTAGTCAGATCTGTATAAGCTGTGAGAAATTGGTGGAAAAAACATTCTTCAAAGTATAGGCCAAAACCAGCCTGCAAACTCAATTTATCCAACCTGTAGCCTACTCATGAGTGCTTTTCTACAGGAGGAGCTTGGGAATGGACTGCAGAACATATTCATGATTTCTGGGAAACATTGTGCTACTTTGCATGCCAGTCCAATGGACCTTTGTGTGCACTCTACCTCTGGCAAAAAGAGTGGGAGGGCTGGGATATAAAGTTCTTGCTGGCTCTTAGAAGGGACTATGTTGCCCAGACAGGTAGAAAAAAAAATTGGGGTCTACTTATTTAGATCATGGAAGAGCTTGAGATTCTCTTGAGATTCTTGTCAGTGCATCTACTCTTCAACCAGGAAGAAGTTAGACTGCCAAATGAAATGAGAGTGAAACCTGTTTCTGAACATATCTCTGGATTCAGTAGCACATAAATGTAACAGATGAAGTTTTGAATCTTTTGAAGTCTACCAGAAAACTATGGTTGACTTTGATGAGGTATGAATTCCATCTTTTTCCCATCACCTCCTCCTTCCCCTTTCACTTCATTCGCATCATAAAACAAAAACTGAGGTCCATGTGCATTTTTGTACAGCTATTTAGATTCCTTTGGGCAGTGCACTAGTACAGGCTCCATTATGTATGTACAAAAGGCAGCAATACATATGCAATTGCAGTATCTGTATATGAGAAGATCATCTACAACCTTAGGCCTCAGCTTATGAAAATCTGATCCTGGAAGCTTTACAGTTCCAGACTATTTTAGGGAGACTCAGGGGGAGTCAAGGGATGCCTCTGTCTGCTAGATTTTGCAATGAGCTTTTTCACTTGGGAATAAACCCTGTAAGATGCTGAGTGCTTGCTTTTTCCTTTAACGAGGGTCTCTTTGAAGGCATGGTAAAGTAGGATGCAGTGCTGTGAGAATCCAATAATGAGAATCATGAGGAAAAGAAAAGGCTATAATTGACTCTGTCTTTAAGTTTTATAGAGCCCTTTGTATGGATTTTTCTAGTGCATGGAAGAACTTAAGACATTTTTCCTCTGGCTGAGATCTGGGGGCAAATATTCACTGCTGTTGTCAGCTGTGAAGTAGCACAAATGTCATGCATTTCATTCTCAAACATTTTGCTTTGACTGGGCCTCAGATACATGGAAGTTCTACCTAAGTAATGACAGGAAGATAAGGCTCATTAGCTAATTAATTTTCACAACACCCAGCTCACACCCTTTTTGTAGTCAGCTGGGCACAGGTGTTTTGGATATATTTAAGTGTACAGACATGCCCTTTGGAAAATGGCATCTCCTCTTTGTACAGTGGCTGCTGTGCACAAGCACGTGCCATGCCACTAAGTGAGGACTATTAGAAGGTATGTTTTGACCACCACAGCTTGAGATATCTTACATCTCAGTGAAATTCTCTACCTGTATCTGCCTTGGTTTTCCAGATGTGAGAAGTTATTTATAGTAGAGCAATTTGATACCTATGTTATCTTATGGGGGTACTTGTGATACATAGAAAAGTGCTTATAGCACTGACCCTGTGATCGCGAAGTTTCAGAAACCTTTAATTCGGTGGGAAAAGATGGAGAAGGGGAAGACAAACCTCCACTGTCAGGTTTGAAGTCCACACAAAGCAATGCTCTATGCTCCCTCTGGTGGTGCCAAGGCAGCAGATAACCCCAGGACTTCCTCTCCTAGGTGAGTGAACACACTTACATTAGTTCAGCACTAAATGAAAACCTCATGCATCCAAGAGCAATGCTTTTGTTAGGTGGAGTAACAGCTAAATAATAAGACACCTCAGATTTTTGTTTTCATTGTTCTGTTTTTCAGAAACGAAGTTGAGGAAGAAACAGAATGATTCTGTGAGTCTCCATTTATACCTAACATCTAGCCTGAATGTGCTACTTCTCATAACATAATTTATGGCCAGAAGGGGAAAAAAAAAAAGACATATTTAGGGCCATTTCAGAGTGAACAGAACAATAGCACGTTATTATTCCTATTTCCCACCCCCCGCAAATGAGTACCATACCCAGGCTGAGTGTTGCTATTCTCTGACTTCTGCTCTTCATTCTAGGTATTCTGGAGGCTCTCTCATGCTATTAAAATAGCTACCCTATTTCTTTATATGATTTAAAGACTACCAAGTAAGGCCTTTTTCTCTGCTTTTCCTTTAACAAATGCTAATACATAGTAATATGATCCTTTAGTAAAAGGCCATTTGCACTGCTTTAGTGAGCTGCCATTTATCCCATGTAATTTATTACTTTTAACTATCTTGACTTTTCAAGTCTCTCATTTCTAAAACTGTATTTAATCTACTTCTAACTGTCTAACTAAAGAGAGGAATTATTTTCCAATTGATTTTGTTAGGTAAGACTTTGTGATAACGCTGAAGCAAAATCAACATGCTATTATTTTATTTAGTAATTCTCTTATCTAGATAGGCTTTTGTTTGCAGTAGAAAAGTTGCTGAAAGTGAAGAAGAAAGTCTTGTAAAAAAGTGAGGTTTTTAATTCCTTCCACTATTTCTCTCTCTCTCTGTCTTTTTTTTTTTTTTTTTTAAATATCTTTAGCTAAGAAACAGTGCAAGACCTTTTATTGAATGACTGAACCATCCCTGATCAGGTTTCTCTTGGGGAAAAAGTGCTCCCTCAGAGGAATGGAGCAGAAGTGTCAGAGATGGTCTGTAGTACCTCTTTCATACTGCCCTTGCTGGAGGAAAGTAACGCAGATGCTTGCATCATTCCTATCTTCTTTAAGCACTTTGTTTCCTTCAGAGAAGGACATACCTGGAAGGAGAATCAGATTGCCTGAGGTTAGTTCTTCAACAGCTTTGCTTCAGGAAGGAAAACATGCAACAGGGGCTACTTTGGTGTTCAGTGTAGCACAGATGGGGAAATCACATCTTTTGCAGACAGGGTTAGCTGAAGCCAGCCTCAGCCTTGGCCCAGGTCAAAATACAACACAAATCATGTAACTCTTGGACAAATCAGGGGTCACTCTCACTTTCAGACAAGATCCTTGTCCCAGAACACTATGATTAAATTTGGAGGTTTGACTTCTTTCTAGGCCATGTATTCTCCTCTCTCCAAAATCAGTAACAGCAGTTGATGCCTTGACCACACAAACTTCTTAAAACAGTATTTCTATTTAGTACAGAGATACTTCAAAGAAGAACCATTTGAAACAAATTAAAGAAATACATGCATATCTAGCTTTTCCTGGCTTATCTCTCCCTAGATGTGGAAGGGCCTAACAAACTTCATCATCTTCACGAAGTCCTATCTGTTTCTCTTTTTCTCAGCGTATTTCCTTAGCTTCTGACGAGTGACTGCAGTAGGATGGGAAATGCTTTTCCAGTTCCACAAGACTTTTAAACTTCTGTATACAATGCACGCAAAAATCCCACCCCCATCCTTCTACCCCCAAGATTATTGCTGAATAGATAAACCCAAATGACCAGGTATCTAATACAAATGTGATTTCACACTTCAAAGAGTATGTAGTAATTTATATGAAGTAAAATATGTTCATAGGCAACCATATACTGCTGGGATTCTTTAAAATACTGCTCTGATAGCTGGTGTAGAGTGAGTCCTAGCATTGCCCTGGCAGCTTCCCCATTGCCATCTGATCAGGGGATGAATTAGGATCTAGGAAGACCGAAGGGAAGAAGTGCATGACACTTAAGAAGCTGAGGGAAGAGGATGTGGGTGTAAGACCTGTTTTAAAGTTAAGCAGTTGGGCAAAAAAGTGTAAAATGAAAAATTCAGTCTCAGTTCAGTTTGGGGCTGGTAGAATGTATAACCTAAAGGAAAACCTTGTAGTATGAGCTTCTGTTTAGTTTGGAAGAGGCAGACTGATGGGGAGTCCTGAAGTAGGCTGGAATAAAAAGGTCTCTGAATGTATCCCTGATAAAGCACCAAAATACACAATTTCCTTTAGTAAACATGATTTTAAAGGAGTCTGATTAGAGGGCCACATTCTGAATACAAAAAGCAGAAGGAAAAACTGTGTGAGGGTGCACTGTTGATAAAGTGTGTTATGCAGTCTCAGAGTAGACTGTAGTTAGGCTTCTGGTATAATGAGTTGAGATGTGATAGATAACTATTCACCATAACGGTTTGAGTTAAGTGAGGTGAGTGGGTATTTGGACTTTACTTTCCCATGTACTGTTCAAACTAGGAGGCTGTTGGCCTTTCTGGAGATGATGCAGATGATGGTTATTACTCTTATTTAAATGGAAGTAGTTTTTGTTTAGACTTGAGAGAATTCCTTAACAATAATTTGATCAGAAATGTTAAAATCCCACAAAAGATTTTCTGATAGGAAACAATCTCCCCTCCCCATTCCTGTCTAACTTTAACAATATGACTTTCGTTATCAGCCAACAAGTACTTTCCAGTGCATATTATTTTTCCCCCTAGGCTCCTTGGTTTTAAATAAACCATGCAATTTGCCTTACCTTACAGCTCATTGGAGACAAAATCATTAGAACACATTGCTTGCTCCCTGGTTTTCCAGTGTGGACAGAGGTACTTTGATACGTTTCTTTAATTTGTCATACTACAACTTTTCCTAAGGCCACTTAGAAAATTCTCATAATCAGTGATGGTGGCACAGTAAGTTTTTTTTCATTGATCTAATCACAAACATAATTCCCAAAATTATTATTCCCCATATTTTTATTTAGCAGCCTGTTACAGGTACCATTGTGTTGGATCAAATGTCAGTTTGGCTTAAAGTCTTATACCAGCGTTTAGAAAGAAACATGTTGGAAAGTCAGATAGTATTACATCTCCCAAAGGTCATTCTCTTTATGCATATTAACTCAGAAGGCAAATCACATTCTACTAGTAGCTACATTTGGAGTGATGATACAGTTTGCACTGGCTGCTCAAGCAAAACCTCAGATAAAATGCATTGCATTCATTAAGTCCAGTGGGGCATGAAACATGATTTTTACAGACAATACAATATTTTATTGTAATACTTAATTTATCATTATTCCTATATGGTCATCAGTACCACCCATTTTGTGGGTAATTTAGAATAAAGCTATCCAACTCTAGCCTATGGGATATTATGGCCCATAGGACAGTTGTAGTCCTCAGGACAACTGCAATATCAAATAAGAGTTATTTGCCTTGAGAAAACATCTGTAATTTAACCCAGCCCACAGTAATCAAGAAGTTGTGCAACATCAAGTTAGATCAGTGTTGGGAGTCTGAATAGCTTACTCGGTATGCACTGCATATGCACAGTGGGGAAAATAGCTGGTTTATCATGAAGAAAATTGGTGAAGGATGACTCAAATCCCACTGAAAATTACCCCTTACCTACAGCTGTGAGAGACGTTATATAAACACTTACCTGCGTACTGGATCCAGTGTTATGCCCACAAGAGAAATTTAAATCTTGTGCTGGTAAAAAAGAAATAAGGCCTGTGCGAAGACAGATGGTCTGTCGCTGCTGACCAGGCATATTCTCCTCTTCAAGCATAAGGAGCAGACACAAAGGTAAGTCATGATGAAGGAATCAGAGAAAGGATGAAGAGTTACGTGAACATTTAAAATTCTACATATTTTGAATAGTTTGTCTATATTTTTTTTCTTTTTCCCCTTTTCTCTATTTCAGTAGCATAAATCATAGAATTATTAACATTGGAAAAGACCTCTAAGATCATCAAGTCCAACCATCCAACCAACACCACCATGCCCACTAAACTGTGTCCCAAAGTGCTAAGTCTACTTGTTTTTTGAGTACCTCCAGGAATGGTGATTCTACCACCTCCCTGGGCAGCCCATTCCAAAGCCTGACCACCCTTTCAGAAAAGAAAATGTTCCTCATATCCAGTCTAAATCACCCCTGGTGCAATTTGAGGCCATTTCCTCTCATCTCATGGCTTGACAACAGAGTTCCAAGGGTTGTCATCAGTGGCACAGAGTGAACTTGGAGGCCTGTGGCCAGTGGTGTTCCCCATGGATCAGTACTGGTTCCAGTTTTGCTCAATATTTTTATCAAAGACCTGGATGAGGAGGTTGAGTGTACGCTCAGCAAGCTCACTGATGATACTAAACTGGGGAGATTGGCTGACACCCCGTTGGGCTGTGCAGCTATCCAGTGAGGTCAGGACAGGCTGGATATCTGGGTGCAGGCAAACCTCATGAGGTTCAATAAGGACAAGTGCAGGGTCCTGCATCTGGGGAGGAATAACAATAGGCACCAGTGTAGGTTACGGGCTGCCCTGCTGGAAAGCAGCTCCACAGAGAAAGACAGCAAGTTATCCATGGGACAGCAATGTGCCCTTGTGGCCTTGAGAGCAAATGGTATCCTGGGGTGCATCAAGAAAAGCGGTCTAGGGTGGTTCTTCTACCCCTCTATTCTGCCTTGGTGAGATGACACCTGGAGTACTGTATCAAGTTTTGGGCTCCCCAGTTCAAGGGAGACAGGGCCTGCTGGAGAGAATCCAATGGAGAGCCTTGAGGGTGATTAGGGTACTTGAACATCTTCCTTGTGAAGAGAGACTGAGAGACCTGGGGCTGTTTAGTCTTGAGAAGACTGAGAGGGGATCTCATCAATGTGTATAATATCTGAGGGGTGGGATCAAGTGGAAGGGGGCAATCTCTTTCTGGTGGTGCACAGTAATAAGGAACAACAGGTACAAGCTTAAACATAGAAGATTTCACCTCAACATGAGGAGAAACTTCTTTACATTGAGGGTGGTGGAGCACTGGCAGCCGCCCAGGGAGGTTGTAGAGTCTCCTTCTCTGGACACACTGAAAACCCATCTGGATGCATTCCTGTGCAGACTACCCTAGGTGATCCTGCTTTGGCAGGGGGGTTGGACCTGATGATCTCTGGAGGTCCCTTCCAACCTCTAATATACTGTGATACTGTAGTTAACATGGGAGAAGGGACCAACCTCACTATAACCTGCTTTCAGATAGTTGTAGAGAGCAATGAGGTCCCCCTCAGCTTCACCTTCTCCACACTAAACAATCTCAGTTCCCTCAGCTGCTCCTTGTAAGACTTGTTCTCCTCCAGACCCTTCACCAGCTTTGTTGCCATTCTCTGAACACATTCTGGCAGCTTGTAGTGAAGGGCCCCAAACTGAACACAGTATTGGAGGTGTAGCCTCACAAGTGCTGAGTACAGGGGCACAATGACTTCCCTACTATTGCTGGCCACCCTGTTTCTGATACAGGCCAGGATGCTGTTGGCCTTTTTGTTCACCTGAGCACACTGCTGGCTCATGTTCAGCCAGCTGTCAACCAGTACCCCCAGGACCTTTTCTGTCAGGCAGCTCTCCAGTCACTCTGCCCCAAGCTGTAGTGTTGTTGTTGAGTATCACACAACTGACCTCAACCCATCTATCCAGCCTATCCAGATCCCTCTGCAGAACCTTCCTAATTTCAAGCAGGTGAATAATCCTGCCCAGTTTGGTACCATCTGCAAACTTATTGAGGGTGCACTCAATTTTCTCATCCAGATCATTGATAAAGATATTAAACAAGACTGGCCTTAGAGAACACCACTTGTAACCAGCCACCAGCGGGATTTAACTTCATTCATCACCACTCTCTGGGCTTGGCCATATGACCATTTTTTGCCCAGCAAAGAGTACACCTGTCTTAGCCATGAGTGGACAGCTTCTCTAGGAGGATGCTGTAGGAGACAGTGTCAAGGGCTTTACTAAAGTCCAGGTAGATAACACCCACATCCTTTCCCTCATCCAATAGACAGGTCACCTTGTCATAGAAGGAGATTAGGTTTGTCAAGCAGGACATGTCTTTCATGAACACATGCTGGCTGGGCCTGATCTTGTGGTTGTCCTGCACATGCCATGTGAGCTCACTCAAGATGTATCACTCCATAATCTTCCCTCAGACCATGGTCAGGCTGACAGGTCTGTAGGTCCCCATATCCTTCTTTTTGGCTTTCTTGTTGATGCACATCACATTGGCAAGCCTCCAGCTGTCTAGGACCTCTGTTAACCAGGATTGCTGATATATGATTGAAAGTGGCTTGCAAGCTTCTCCACCAGACCCCTCAGGTAGATCACATCCAGCCCCGCAGACTTGTGAATGTGCAGGTATTGTAGCAGGTGATTAACTACTTCCTCCTGGATTAGGAAGAGTTTATTCTGCTTTCTGTCCCCATCTTCCAATTCAGGTGGCTGAATACCCTGAAGATAACTGGTTTGACTGTTAAAGACTGGGGCACCTCAGCCTTTTCCTCAGCCTTGGTGGCAATGTTCCTCCTCTCATCCAAGAAAGGAAGGATATTCTCCTTGTCTCTGTTTTTGTTGTTAATGTATTTGTAAAATAATGTTTTGTTATCTTTCAATGAGAGTGGTCAGACTGAGATTTTGCTGTTCTAATTTTCTCTCTGCAAGATCTAATGAGATCTCTGTGCTCTTGTCGAGCTGCTTGTCCCTTCTTCCAAAAGTGGTAAACTCCTTTGTTTCTTTTTTTTAATTTTTTTTTTTTTTTTTTTTTTTTCCTTTCCCTTCAGCTGAGTCCCAGCAAAAGCTCCTTGTTCATCCAGGCCAGACACTTAACCTTTTTCTGTAACGACATAGGAAAGGTGGAATTTAACTTCAGAAAGTTATGGTTGAGCTTAATGGGCAGAAACAGGCACTTTTTGGAGTATAGTTCACCAGATGTATTTCAGATGTCTGCTACAGGTTAATATGAGAGACTTCATGCAAGTGCTTTTCAGTAGTTTTGAAGGAAACCAGGATGAATAGTTGGAGGTAAATATCCTTAAGCACTGTGATAGTCTCACTGTGGATATCTTTATTAGGTCAGGCAAAACCCATTGTCATTCAATTCCTATCTCTAAAGTGGTATTTCCTATAAATACATTTGACTGCTGTGAGAGCAATATCCTGGATGCATAAGACAGAAAAGACAAGAGGTATTTATCTAAGTTAGTTCTGTACCAGAGATACATACTGGAACATTTAATGTAATCAAGGGTAATATTAGAGGGAATAATAATACAACTGCAGTCATAAGCCTCTTCTTTACACTTGCAAATAGAGAGACTTATTCCCTTGGCTACTTCTGCTAGATTTAACCTCTGTTCTGTGGAGAGGTTTATTCACTCTGTATGAGAAACAATACTGACTTGTGTTGCAGTGTGCTGGCTGCTGGATCAGCTGTCACTAGATAACAATGTATAATTACATACTGCCTCCATGAGAACATCCTGTCGTCTCATCTCCAAGAATAACTTCGCTGCAGAGTACATTGTTTTGCAGGGTCACTGCCAGAGAAGTCACATGCTGCAGACCTCCAAGAACTTGAACAGTTACACTCACCCAAAAGTCCATGTTTAAAAAACAAACAAAAACATAAAAAGGAAAACTCCAGCCCCCAAAACATCCCAAACAACCCCAAACCAAAACCATCCATAGTGTAATGGTTAATTTTAGCTTACTGGTTACTAGTGGACGGTGTTCATCATGCAGGTGTCACCATAGTTACAAGGTGGGTACTGTATGATTTATACTGTGGTAATAAATTACTCTTTTACATAAAAAAAAAAAGAATATTGCATAAATTCAGAGCTATTTTTTTTTTTCATAAACAGTGATTGTACTAGTAATGTAGAGTCTTTTAATAAGATTGTTTTTAATAATATCGTTTGAAACTGAGCAAAATATATTAAACTAAAGCTGGTAATTTTAGCTAGGGTTTCCAAACAATTCAATGGTACCAGTTTTCCTGCCAGATCTGCTGACAGATGGATTATACTGTCCTTTTCACTACAAGGGAATGACTATCAGGAAGATAAGGCGGTTTTGTTTGACATCATACACACACACATAATGCGCTTTCAGCTGACCCAAGATACAGGTCTCCTGCACATTTCTGCATGCAGCTTCTAGCCAATAGGCATTATGTGTACTCTATTTTGGGGATGACAAGGCCCATCAAGGTGATGGAATCTCAGGAGAGGTTACATCTTCCAGTGAATATGCACTGGAATTTCTTTCATGTTCGTGGTTCCCTCTCCCAAGCATGGTGGTAGTAAAGGTGTTAGAGCTCTATGAATAATTTCCTTTCTTTCTACTCTGAAATACTTCTCCAAATCAACTCTTTTGATAGCTCACAAATCTAGAACACATGAAACCTAAAACTTCTGAGAGCAATTGAGATTGTATTTTCCCATTTCATCCCCTGTGATTGAAGAGGTTAGACATTGACAATACATCCTGGGCTTTTTATTCCCTTTCCTTGCCAATGTCAGCTTTTTCTATCTATTTTTTTTTTCTTCTGTTGAGTTAACTCATCAATATTAGACATTTTTAGTAAGATAATATTTCAGAGGTCATTGAAACCCACTACTGCATGTTTTCCTAATAGTAAGCCTAACATTCATTTTTGTTAATACCATCATTTTTCTTCAGTTTACTCTGTTAAACAGCCCTGTGTAACTTTGTACACTTTTCTGGTGAAATATTGGTCTTCTTGAAGTCCATGGGAATTTGGTCATCAATTTCAAAGAGGGTAGGATTTCACACTGCTGTTTATCAAGATGTGCTTGTATTTGTATTTTTCTAGGTGAGGAAGTCTTACCATGCAGCTTTAGGAGAGTAGGATTAGAGCTGAGCTCAGTACAAGTTAGAATAACAAGTTAAAAGGGTACACCATCCAGACCTAATACAAATCTTTGTGTCATAAAGACAATAGCTATTTCTACCATTCACACACACACACACATGAAGTATAGTTAAAAAATGGTCATCTGAAATTTTGAATTTTCTTTCCTCTTGGAATCAACTTTTAAAATCATCTGCACAAATAAGCTGAGCCTCTTAGATTTCTTAATATTAGACAAGTAAGTTTGGGATTTGTCTCATCTGACTTTAAGCATACACTAGCTAGATTACTAAATCTAATTTAGCTGTTCTTAATATGCACAGGAGAAAAGGAGGTATCTCTGGAGATGATGTGTCTGACCTTATTCCAGAAGCTAACATTATTATGCAAAGGTTATGATGTGGTTTAACCCCAGCCAGCAACTAAGCCCCATAAGCTGCTCACTTACTCACTTTCACAGTGGAATGGGGAAGATAATCAGAAGGGTAAAAGTAAGAAAAGTCGTGGGTTGAAATGAAGACTGTAATAGGCAAAGCAAAAGCTGTACATGCAAGCAAAGCAAACTGAGGAATTCATTCACTACTTCCCATTGGCAGGCAGATGTTCAGTCACCTGCAGGAATGCCGGGCTTCATCGCACATAACAGTTACTTGGGAAGATAATTGTCATCACTACAAATGCCTCTCCCCTTCCTTCTTCTCCCAGCTTATATGTTGAGCATGACATCATAATTAACTAGCAATAGGATGAGAGGAAATAGCCTCAGATTGCACTAGGGGATGTTTAGATGGGATAGGAAAAATTTCTTTACTGAAAGGGTGGTAAGGCTTTGGAATGGGCTGCCCCAGGAGGTGGTGAAATCACCATTCCTCAAGGGGTTCAAAAACATGTAGACGTGGAACTTCAGGACGTGGCTTAATGGCCATGGTGGTGTTGAGTTGGCAATTAGACTCAATGACCTTAAAGGTATTTTCCAAATGAAATAATTCTATGATTCTGTATCCCTTTGGTCAGCTGAGGTCATCTGTCCCAGCTGTGTCCCCTTTAAACTTATGCACCCTAAGTCTATATGCTGGTGTGGTAGTGGGAGAATCAGGAAAGGCCTTTGATTCTGTGTAAGTACTGCTCAGCAATAAGGAAGACATCCCTGAATTATCAATGATGTTTTCAGCGCTTGTATAAAACATAGCCCCATACAACTTCCTATAAACCAAAACCAAAACCAAACAAAATGAACAAACACACAAAACCCCCAAACCAACCAACCAACCAACCCACCAAAATAACAACAAAAGGAACAGAAAAAGCCAACTCTACCCCAGCTGAAATCACCACAGGTTAATTTCGTGGTTTTCTTTGTTGATCACAAAAAACCTGGAGGGACTGTTTCAAAGATATTGGAGCCTTCACTGCCCAAGATAGATCACATGAACCACACCCTAAATTTCCTACACTGTATGCCAAAGATAGGTCTCTTGATTCCTCTTGATTCTTGAGTCCCTCAGAATAATATTACTAATCTCAAAGTGGTCCTTTTCTGGTCCTATTTACAGCAGTTGAGGGCAGTTTTGAAGGCACTGGCTCTAAGTGTTTAGAATTCTCTTTGGTTTAGTATTAACCAAGGTGCAGGTTGATATCTTGTTTTATTGTGTCACCTTAAATTTCAGCTTCTTTTTCTTTTATTGTTACAGACTGTTTTTTTGGTGGTGGTTTGGTTTTGGTTTTTTTTTTTTTTTTTTTACCTTCTGTAGCTATCAAAGTCCTGTTATTCTCTTTTTGCCTTTTTGGCCCATTCAGGCTTAAGACTCCTTGGATTCTTTTCCTGCCACTCCTTCCTGTATATTTACTTTGAACTGTGAATAGCCCTTGTGAAGACAGTCTGACCATTGCTTTGCCTTATTATCTCCTGGGGCTTTTTTTCCACAGCTGAGTTTTAATCCTGTTCCATTTCCCCAGAAAACATCATAAAAGTAAACTTTAGACATTTATTCTCATCTCATAGTCTGTTGTTTATGTTCTCTAAAATCTTTCTGGAAGTGGAATTGATCCCTTTCCACCATTTTATGCTTTGAATTATTTTTTTGCTGTAGTACATTAAAATGCTTTGCATCCGTATTTTCAGTGCCCACTTCCCAATAAGTGAAACTTTGACCCAACTCATCATCTTTATTCTTTGGAATTCATTGTATGAGACTGGTATCTTTGCATCTGTATGCACTATCTAGACACTTGATCAACCAAAATCCACTCAGAGGTTTATGCCTTTTCTGGCTCTGTTCCAGTGGTGACCTAAAGGAAATGCATGCTATTATTACTACCTTTTATTTTTTTATTTTTAAACGTTCCTTTTTTACAAATGTCTTTTATGTTTACCCAAGATTTGTATCATTTCATAACTGTCACTGTCAAAATTTTAGCATATGTTCTTTGAAAGCATTATACAACGTTTCTTACACCTATCAATTTTCTTCTCCCTGCCTTTCCCATGCATACTTGCATCCTGTCTTTTCAACACACAGGAATTATCCCACTAAGTTTCAGTTAGGCTTTCCAGATCTTAATCTCCATTATTTAGTGCAGCACCTTCCAGTTGTTGCTTGTTTCCCCACACATTTGCGTCAGGCATTATATTCTTGTTATCCTTCATCTTTCGCTTCAGAACAATTTTAGTTTCTCGCTTAATTTGTATGTTGGAAGTACAAACTGGATTATTCAAATTAAGCTAAAGCTTTCCCTTTCCCTCCTTCTCCTGGAGGTTTACATCCTGCCTAACAGGCCCTGCCAGTTCTGAGCCCAAGAGGCTGGCAATCTGTCTGCATAAGTGGAGACTGTGTAATCCAAACATTGGCTCTGACTGCAGGAGGCATTCCAGTGATCTGTGCATTCAAAACCCTCCAAACTAAACTATCAGATCTTCCTTTGGTTGGCTTCCAGTATCAGTGTTTTGCTTTCTTCACCCGTGCTTGGCAGAGGAAGAAATTCCACAAGTTACTTATCTGCACAGTTCCATTTTTCCCCCCTCCTTACCACCTGAAGAAAAAGGTGCTTATATATTATATAAGTGTACTTCATCGGTGTCATTTGCTCCTACAGGGAATACGATGATTAGAAATTCCAGAGTATTACTCAATAAATCTTGTAGCACCTTTGTTATGATAGTCCTCTGCATCCTGGCTTTCTATCATGTTTTCCTTTTGTAATATTTTGAACTACTCTCCTTGTATGCAAAGTAATCAGCTGGGACTGCTCATCCTTTTTGCCTTACTGACAGGTCTATTTCTGTGCTTGCACTGTGGTTATTGGTGTTTGGAATAATTTTCTTCATATTCAAAGGACAACACACCTGTTACAGGTTTTAGCATTGTTTCCATATGTATTTCCCATCTACTTTTCCTATGGGCTTCTTTAGAATTCTGCCTTGGCACAAAGCTTTACTTTTCTCCTCTTCTGTATGTGGGGTCTCAGTTACCTCAATTATTTTTTTGGTAATTTCTTTTCTTTGTCATTATCCAGTCCCTCTTGTTGGTCTTTGTCCAGCCCCTGTTTCAGTCTGCCTCTCCAGTTTGCACTTCATTGGGTTACTCCTTTATAATTTGTAGAATATATCTGATCCCTACTGGGTTTGTTATGGAAAGGCCACAGACATACTTTTTGAGCAGTTGTTTCTTCCTGGTCTTCAGCCTGTTTTGCAGAGTTACAGTCCTTTGCATCCCTTTTTAAGAGCTGCTACATGGTTTGCATCTGTCCTGTAGCCAGTGACTCCCATCACTGCCAGGTTTCCTGCCCTAGCTTGCCATGTGATAGCACATAGCTGAGGTGATTCTAGCTGGCACATATGAGCAAAAATTTTGGAGCATGAAAGCTGGAGGAAAAGTAAGGCTATATTTTGCTGAGGAAACAGCATACTGTGGGACCTATCTTCCTGATTGTTCTGGCAGAAAGGTTGGTCATAACTTTCTCTTAGCTTGGGCAAAATTTATTGTCGAATGCTGGGAGACTAGTTAGAGACATGGGTAATCAAAATGAAGGATATAAACATTCTTAGTTAAGAGTGTGTCATCATAATATTTTGATCTCAAATAATTTTACTGAAGAGGGAATACAGTACCATGGAAGAGGTACAACCATCTGTTTTGAAGACAGAATGCCTGATGCAATGTCATAGGGTCACATAATCATAGACTGGTTTGGGTTGGAAGGTGTCTTTAAACCTCACCTAGTCCAACCTCCTTGCAATGATCATTGTCCCTCTCTGCACCTGTGGAAAACCAGCAGTTTTCCTTGGGTCAGCAAAAGGAAAAGTAATGTGCTTATTCAAGAAAAATCCTCCTCATTATTATTCCAGAGTCATCAGGTGCCTTCTCCTTATCAGTGGCCTAAGAGCTACCTCAACTGCTTTGTCCCTCTGGAGGTAGGCAGGGAAGGACAAACTGCTGCCTGCATTCCTCTGGAAAAGGTCCAGTCCCCTCTTCATTGACTATCTTCCTTCTTACACCCATGTGTAAATTACCTGGCTTTTATGCTCCATGTGATCAAACTGTCTTCAGATATGACAGAGTATGGTAGAAATAAAGAACTTTCCAGCTCAAGGCTGATTACTCTTAGTGCAAGTTTTATAGCAATTAGCCTTGGGGTCCCTGATGTGACTTTTCACATAGGTAGATATGGGGCCATCCATAGAAAGTTCGCGTAAGTTACGCTGGCTCTAAACTGTGCTTTTTTTGCTCTCCAGCTTACTCAATGTGGATTTGTTTGCAGTGACTCCCTTCAGACAGGAATTCCTCACCCAAAGTTATGAAGTGGATTAAAAGCACTTTGTTCAAGGGAGACCTGAGCCCATTTCCTTGAGGGCAGGTTGCCTAAGGAGATGAGGTTGCTCAACCTTGTTCTCTGTATACAGTGTTAATCAGAATGCAATTCTCTAAAAGTGTTACTTTGATACTCTGCTCTGTGGATGACTTGCATTTTTACTCCCTCATACTTTTCCCTCATCTTGTTAAGCAACCTTGTACATTTTGAAGGCCGCTAAGATGAGGTGGCTGAGTAGCAGTTACAAACAAAACCCTTGCAAACATTTTAGAGGAGAATTTTTGTCATTTTGCAAAAATTAGCTACAATCAAAAATATTAATATGAAGTAAAAGATAACATTAAAATAGGATAGTAAATTTGCAGTCTTCTAGTATTTTTCCATTCTGAGGAGGAAGATTCAGTTTTGCTCACAACTCAATCCCTAGTCTTATCATTAATGCACATAGCATGATTGATATTACATTTCATTATGTAAACAGTGCTTTAATACTTCTCATTACTTCTGCTCAAGAAACCCTGAATAAATGTAGTATCTGGCACAAGAGTCTATCAATTCTATGATACTATTGAAACAATTCCTATGGTATTGTTTCAAAACTGGTGCTGTACAAGATGGGTTTTCAGTATCATGGCAAAGCCTCCATTTTAAATCTCCACTTTAAGAAAGGTATTTCATTCAACAAACCCACTATGTTCAATATGGCGTTCTGGATCCATGAAATAGAATAGAATAGAGTAGAACTGAATTAACCAGGCTGGAAAAGACCTTTAAGATCATCAAGTCCAACCTATCACCCAACACCATCTAATCAAATAAACCATGGCACCAAGTGCCTCATCCAGTCCCCTTTTAAACACCTTCAGTGATGGTGACTCCACCACCTCCCTAGGCAGCACATTTCAATGACCAATCACTCTTTCTGTGAAGAACTCCTTCCTAACATCCAGACTAAACCTCAGCTTGGTGTCGTCTGCAAATTTACTGATGATGGACTCAATCCCCCCAACCAGATCATCAGTAAAGATGTTGAACAGGATGGGGCCCAGCACTGATCCCTGGGGGACACCATTAGTGATTGGCTGCCAGCTGAATGTGGCACCATTCACCACCACTCCCTGGGCGTGGGCCTCCAGCCACTTCTTAACCCAGTGCAGAGTGCTGCTGTTCAAGCCACGGGCTGCCAGCTTGTCCAGGAGTTTGCTGTGGGTGATGGTATCAGAGGCCTTGCTGAAGTCCAGGTAGACTACATCCACAGCCTTCCCCCCATCCACCAGGTGGGTCACTTGATCATAGAAGGAGATCAGGTTGGTCAGGCAGGACCTTCCTTTCCTAAATCCTTGCTGGCTGGGCATATCCCAGGGCATCATGTCAGAGATGCAAGATTAAGACCTAGGTATGAAAAGTTCTTGACATTAAGCAAATTTCAGTTTAGAGCCTGTATATGAAGAACATTAGGGAAATGTCTTTGGTTCTGCCTGTTTCCAGACCAAAATAATTGTAAAAATACTTTCTTTGTTTTACTCGGGTGGGCAATAAGAGAAGCAGGAGAAGAGGAAGGAAATGAGTGTCTGTCTAATTATACTTCTATAAATGTCCTCAAATACTAATGTGGTTGAGGAAACACTTTTAAAACCAAATGTGGAGCTTACTTGTCCAGTTAAAGCGAGCAGTTTACACTCATCTAGCTTGGCTAGGAAGCTTCAGGAAAGCTTGGCTTTAAGTGTGGAGCCATGCCACATCATTTGCTGTGGCACAGTGGCCAAAATAAATGACAGCTAAAGCTGTCTGTAACATAGCCTTGACTTCTAGGCTCTGAAACCTCAAAGAAATCCTTCATTTTACTGTACTATACCTATTCTGGTGATGATGTTATAATCACTTCCTACCACTGGCAACATTTAGGTCAAAGACACAAATTGTCCTTGTGTGCTAACAAAAAGAAGACAAGGGAGAGATGTAGAGTTTTGGATCCTTCATTGTAGGAACTGTTTAACTGCTGGCCTGGTCCCAGGCTCTGGGAGGATCTCTCCAAACAAATGTTTCTGAGTCAATATGTGGCACGGTTCTGGGGATAATTTGTTCCAGGGACTACCTCCAAAAACAGTGTCACATTTTGTTTCAGTCTCTGGACCTCTTTTATTTCCCAGCATAGACATAGACATTGGGTTTCTGTCAGTCTGTAGTCTTATAAAGCTTTTCTAGTAAAGTCTATAAAGTCTACAAATCTTTCACGGTGATTCTGTTTCTCAGTCACTTCACCTCATCAAACGTCAGCTTCAAAACCCTAAAACCAAGGCCATCCAAATCTCCATCTGCCCTACAATTTTTTCCCCTCAGCCAGCACATCAGAAGTTCCAAATGCCCATGTCTACTGCTTTATTAAAATGAAAAGCTTTCTGGTTTATTTTTTTTTTGGTGGTGGCTGTAGGTTTGTTTTTTTTTTTTTCAATCTTGCCTGTTTTTCTTTCTTTTTTTTGTGTGTATGTGGTTGTTTTTGTATGTTTGTTTGTTTGTTTGTTTGTAGTTGGTTGGCTTTTATTTGTTTGTTTTAATTAATTATTACCTATTTATTGACTTTTTGGTATTTTTTCTCATGTCTGTATATTGGTGAACCTGTGAGGTTTCTGGGTTCTTTTTCTATCTTGGATCAGGCAGTACAAGTACATGCAGAAAAAGATTAAAATGCATTTTATCTATCAGTTCTTACATGGTACTAATTTACATTATAAACACAAAATGCAGTAACTTGAGTTTCCCCCTTAAGACTTAGCAATTTAGCAGTATCCAATTGTTTTTGGTGTTTGTTTTTCTTTTAATGATGTAAATTTGATTTAGATCAAAAACATACACTACAAACACTAAGAGTTTATTTTTATTTTGTTTTTGTTTTAACTCAAATATGTGTATTTTGATGCATATAATTGTGCTTTGTGAAGGCTTGGAAGGTGGTCTAGTAAACTCTTGCAATCAGTAAGCTTATAATTAAAGGAATGAAAGCAATGCATTGGCATAAGAAGACTATATATTGATGTGGGAAGCATAAATATTGATGTCTTGATGAGTGGGGGCCAGGTAACAGAGAAAATGATTCCCATAGTTCTTTAGGCAAGAGAAAAGTGTATGCAGTAGCAATACCTGCTCTCAGCAATTTCCTGTTAGTGTACTCATTCATGACACTGGCACATACAGCAGAAAGTATTCACAGTTATTGACACCTTTTCAGTGCGTTAGGAGAAGGGCTCTCTTTAGAATTTTAGGACTTCTGTGCTTGAAATTAGGCATATTTTCTTACAGAGAGGAAGGAATATTAATCTACAACAGAAAGGATACTCAGTCCATTCAGATTGGTCTTTGAATTACAACTGTGTAATTTTTGTACCCTATGGCTATAGGACCTCACCTGTCTCTTGCAGTCAAAACTAGTCAAAATTTTTTTCAACAGTTCCCAATTCCTTTTATTCTTGTTATCTTATCTAACATGAAAAGCTCATTTTCATGTTTGTATATAAACATATATCAGAAATTTATATCTGTGATAGCAGAAAAAATATTTCAGACCAACAAGTACCAGTATATGCCAAACAGTAAATACTATGAAGAGCTCTTCTTTTGTGCTGCAAATGCTGTTCAGTAATGAACATGTAGAATTATATTCAGACACATAACCCACTAAAGTCCCTTGAAGTCAATAGCAAATCTCTAATTTGCTAAGTGGAAGGACTTAGAATACAGGTGGAAGGACTTGGAACACAAGCCCTATGAGGAGAGGCTGAGGGAGCTGGGGTTGCTTAGCCTGGAGAAGAGGAGGCTCAAGGCAGACCTTATTTCTCTCTACAACTACCTGAAGGGAAGTTGTAGACAGGCAGGGGCTGGTCTCTTCTCCCAGGCAACCAGCACCAGAACAAGAGGACACAGTCTCAAGCTGCACCAGGGGAGGTTTAGATGGATGTTAGGAAGAAATTCTTCACAGAAAGAGTGATTGCCCATTGGAATGGGCTGCCCAGGGAGGTGGCGGAGTCACCATCATTGGAGGTGTTCAGGAGGAAACTTGATGGGGTGCTTGGTGCCATGGTTTAGTTGATTAGATAGTGTTGGATGATGGGTTGGATGTGATGATCTTGAAGGTCTCTTCCAACCTATTCTATTCTATTCTATTCTATTCTATTCTATTCTATTCTATTCTATTCTATTCTATTCTATTCTATTCTATTCTATTGCCTGAGAAAGAGTTTAGACAAACTTTTTTGGGGGTGTGTGTTATTCATTATTTTGGTATTTATTGTCTTAGTTTCAGAAAATGTTTAGTACATATTGATACGTAACCCCTTTGCTTGAATAAGATGTTGCACAGCAAGTCATATCCTTCAGGATTTCACATTTCAGAAATTGTGTTGTATCTTTTTTTTTTTTCTTTTTTTTTTTATACAGAATTAATCTTCTTTCTCAATTACTAATATAAGGATAAAAATGTTGAGGGGTGTGACATGCTTAAGAGTAAGGTAATTTAACAAATACAGCAGCAGGACTGACAAAAGTTCTTGCATTCCACACATTTATGTGCACGAGTGTCCATTGAGAGAATGTATCTCCAATCCTGTTTTTACTATCACTTAACCTTATAATGTAGTGCAGCACCTTCAGTTCAGCTGACATCAGCAGATATTAATTGCTCTGAAAGTCTGAACTTTTTTCCCTTCATAAAATTCATTTTTTTAAAAAGGGCTGCCATTGTGCAGTGTTGACAGCACAACATGAAAACTCCTGCTGAGCTTGTCTATACACATTTTGCTATGGCCGAGCATAACATTCTTTGTTATCCAACCAAATCAATATAAAATGAGGATATAAATACATGTAGCAGAGAAATGAAGTGGTTTTGAAAGGTCTTTCCTCTGAATGAAAGAAGAACAAAGCAGGATTGGCTAAGAATCAGCAAGTTGGTTATATTTTTTCTACCTTGGGTGGCTCTGAGGTTTGACTGGATGCCAGCTAACAAATTAGGTCATTGATATGTTATTTTTGTGCATGGAGCCATTCTTAGCATCTGTATGGTCTGTCCACACATGTGGGACTAATCTTAATTTTGAACATCCTTCTTTCTCATTTGGGAGTTTTTACTGTCAAAACACAATGTACTGATGCAAATTCCGCCCCCCCCCCCCCCCCCCCCCCCGCAACCTCCTCACCAAGTAAGAACATAAAATGAAAGAGCCTGTCAGAAGTTATTTAATTTCAAATGACTTAGGGTCATGCTTCAGTTATGCAAAAATTACATATTAACATTTTGTGTGACAGGTAGCTAAAAACTTTTCTAAAGGGTTTAGAAAAAAGCTGACCACACTGTATTCCAGTGTACATATGCTTATTTCATGAGTTTGGGTTCTCTTGAAGTCAGAAGAACTGAATGCAAACCAGCTGCAAGGTGTCACTGTCTCAACCAAGTAGCAATTTAGAATCAGGTAGTGATTTACAGGTTACAACTTAGCAGAAACTCAGGCCTGCTCTTTCTGCCCCTGCTTTTCATTTTTTCGCACATGCAGCATTTGCCAAATGGTGTTCGCTGATGAAGTCCTCATTTGGTCTCCGTTCTGGATCAGCTCCTTCCTTGAGCATTGCTAGCTTCTCATGTGTTCAGCAGATTTGCAGGCCCCACAGTGACTGCTGCACAGCCCTGTGCCTATGCACAGCCACCTGGAAGGGAGACAGACTGTCTCCCACTTTTATCTCCCACTCCTCCTCTCCCATCTGGATTGACCAGCAGAAGAGGTGGAGGAGGAGAGGGAAGAGGAAATGGTGGCTGGCAGTGGTTGCTTTAGGAAGGTCAATTAAAGGCTGAGTGGAGAAAGAAAGGATTAAAGAACTGGCTGGGCTGGAATGATGTGTAGGAAGCAGGGAGCTGAGGGACACTTGGAGAAGTGCAGGAGAGAAGATTCAGTCACAATATCACAGTATCACAGTATCACAGTAACTAAGGTTGGAAGAGACCCCAAGGATCATCAAGTCCAACCTGTTCCAACAGACCTCACAACTAGATCATGTCAGCAAGTGCCACGTCCAATCTCCCCTTGAACACCTCCAGGGACGGCGACTCCACCACCTCCCTGGGCAGCCCATTCCAATGACGAATGACTCGCTCAGTGAAGAACTTTTTCCTCACCTCGAGTCTAAACCTCCCCTGGCACAACTTGAGACTGTGTCCCCTTGTTCTGGTGCTGGTTGCCTGGGAGAAGAGACCAACCCCCTCCTGTCTACAACCACCTTTCAGGTAGTTGTAGAGGGCAATGAGGTCGCCTCTGATCCTTCTCTTCTCCAGGCTAAACAATCCCAGCTCCCTCAGCCTCTCCTCATAGGGCTTGTGCTCAAGGCCTCTCACCAGCCTTGTTGCCCTTCTCTGGACATGTTCAAGTGTCTCGATGTCCTTCTTAAAATACTGCACAACAGACGACGCACACAGGAGGACTGAAGAACTCAATACAGAGGAGGAACAATAGCAATAGGGGCTTTGGAAGCATAGTGAAATCAAGCTAACTGATGGTAACAGTTTTAGAGGAAGGAGACAGGACTAGGAGAGAAAATAAGTCAAGATACAAGATTTTTTCTAGTTCCTGTCCTATGTGGCATGGTCCCCGTCACCCTATTCAAGTATTTTAGTGCAGTAGATCTTGCTTTAATGTCATATAAGCTGTTGATATGTTTTAATATTAGTTTTTATGTTTTATATAAATTATCACAGTATCACAAAGGTTGGAAGAGACCTCAAAGATCATCGAGTCCAACCTGTCTCCACAGACCTTATGACTAGACCATGGCACCAAGTTCCATGTCCAATCCCCTCTTGAACACCTCCAGGGATGGTAACTCCACAACCTCCCTGGGCAGCCCATTCCATTATAAGATGTTAGGGAAGTCAAATGGGGAAAGAAGGAACCTTGCAATGGAAAAACTGAAATAAAGTGTACAGTATTATACACATAATGTGTAGAGAGAGGAGCATACTGTGTATTTCTGTACTTTTTTTTTGATTGTTCTTTCAAAAAATTCTGCCATTTAGTTATTGTCACTTACTTACACTTTTTGCATCACACCTTATCTTTTGCATGCACTCTCACAAGAAGAAATGCTGTGCCTATGTAGATAAACAAAGGATGGACAAAGAGAAACTTAGAGCACTGAACCTTTTCTTGCAACTCAGTACCTGTATGCATGTATTTATGTATAAATACTTATATTTCAGATAATTAGAGGTCACTATGACTGAATTGTTTAGAAGACTGAGTGATAAATCCAGACAGTTTTAGTCTTTGAAATATGGATTAACATACATAAATAGAATACATGTGAATGTATTAATTTTTAATCATCATTATTACATATCGTGACAGATCCATAGACATTTCCATGGATGCTATCACACAAGTCAGAGCATATTCAGAGCAGTTAGTCCTTAACATCATATCCTAAATTCGCTATTAATTATCCACATTAATTATTTGATTCTGTTCCAGACTGTGCCAACTAAAGAATGACACTCAAAAAATGTAGGCACAAGTCGGTGCCACTGGGGCCAGAGATCTCATGTGTGACCTTGGAGATGTTACTGAAGAAACAATGAGTTGTTATATTTGGGCTGCATTGTGTTGGATTAAGAAACTGTCACTTCCAAGAGCTTGTTCCTAGTCTGCTATTGTATTTGTCTAGAGAATCTAAAAGTTTTTGATCTAGACCAAAAAAAAAAAAAAAAAGGCACAATGATTTAGCATGTTCACCAGAGAATGGATGTTCTCACATCTTGACACTTCCTAAGGGCTGTTTATACGGAGAGTTAAACAAAAAACAAAACAAAACAAAGCAAGCAAACAAACAAAAGCAGTATACTCAGAGCAATAGCAATTTCCACTTCTAGATATTGGGACCGGATTGCAGTTTATTCTCAGAAATAATAGTGGCTTGTCATCTGGTTTAGTTTCACTGAATTTTCCTCTTTTGGAAAATCAGGAAGAGATACTAATCAAGTTTGCTATTTTTGATTTATTTATTGTTGTTTTGTTCTGTTACAGCATTCTTTAATACAGTTGTAGCTGTTTTCTGAAGTTACTCAAGTTACTAAAAATTTATTGTCCCATGTGTTCCCGTGAAAGAGCATCTTTACCTTAACGAAGTCACAATGCAAGCCTGTAGTGTTAGCGCACAAGGAACAAAAGCATTTCTTCCCATATTGGGTAAATACAGTTTAGCCAAAGTATCTGTATTGCAGACATGTGGTGCAAGGGTTTTTGTAAATGAATAGACAAGGTATTTTTTGCCATGACATTTGTGCCAATGTGGACTGAGGAAACCATGAAGGACTCTTTATCTTCCACGTACACCGTCGCAGATGGGTGTGTTACTCTTCGCTACAGTTCTGCATTGTCTCGTCCCTCCAGGGACACAGCTGATACTAATCTCTGTACCTTGTCCTGCAATCAGACAGAAGCTTTATTAATAATGACAATGGCACATCCTTTGCAGAGTCTTCCTGCTTCACTTGGAGCCTTCTCAGATATTATCTTCATTGTTTCATAGTGGCTATAAATACAAAAGTATTTACAATGAATTGTTTCCAAACAATTAATTAATGAACTATGTGCTAAGTTTATATTGTCTTTGTTACGCCCAGGTTTAAAACCAAGGGCAGAGTCAGCTAGATAAATTCAGTTCTTTACATTTGGGGCATGAAAAAGATCTGCTCTCATATCACCATGGAGTCAATGTGAGGCAGTATTTTAGATGAATGTGCCCCTGGATAACAATTTATTTTTTTTCACAATTGAGAGTACAAAAGCTAACAAGAGACAAAACAGACTTGAATTTTTCATTTGGTAATTGTATTTAAATGAGAGTAATAATATTTAACACACATACCACATCTTCCCTTGTTTGTAATTCTCAAAGAAGTCTAGAAGTGGATAACACTAAACATGTGGAAAATGGAGACACTACAGATTAGCTGACGTGCCCAAGTCACATTGCTTCTCAGAAGCAAAGCATGGAAATTGGGACTCTAGCCTTTGAGACAGGAAAATTCCAGCTCTGGATGTTTACAAGTGATGTTAATATTTTTATTTTGTCATAAGCCTCAACAAATATTTTAGGTATCTTAATAACAGAGATGAATGAATAGAGCTGAATGAATAGAGCTGGATGAAATATATGTTTAACTCTAATTTTTTTTCCCTTTACTTTTCAAGCTGAAGCAGAAACAGAAACCCTCTGAAGACTTGGAAGGGATCAAGTTAAAATAATTGATTTTTAATTGTGTACCCCAGAGTTCATAACTTTGGCTGGAATTTACCTAGCTAGTAAAATTGTCAGGGATATATTCCTTTCTGTGTCTCAGACAGCAATTAGAAACTTTGTTCTGAGAATACTGAACATGATTCTGACATACATATATTCTGCAGTTGTCAATTTTTGACCTGGAAAGATAAAAAATATGGTATGCTAGAGAGTAAGAACAGGCTTTTTAGTTGAATATGAACAGCAAATAGATTTACTGAAAAGGATATTTGTGTGTAAAATTGTGTGCAAAGAGTGGTATACCTAGTATTGTATCAAAGCAAGTTTTCGTGTGACATTGGGACACAGAACCATAGAGTGGTAGGGATTGGAAGGGACATCTGAGGATCATCTAGTCCTACCACCCTGCTAAAGCAGGATCAGCTAGGGCAGGCCACACAGGAAGGCAGCCAGAAAGGTTTTGAAAGTCTGTAGAGAAGGAGACTCCATAATTTCACTGGGCAGCCTGTTCCAGTGCTCAGTCACCCTCAAAGTAAGGAACTTTTTTCCTTATGTTTAAGTGGAACTTCCTGCTTGTTCCATCACTCAGCACTATTGAAAAGAATCTGGCCCCATCCTCTTGACACCCATCCTTTAGATATTTATAAACACTGGTGAGACACCCACTCAGTCTTCTCCAGGCTGTAAAGCCCCAGGTATCTCAGCTTCATAAGACAAATGCTCCAGTGCTGTAATCATCTTTGTAGGACTTTCTTGGATTGTCTCCAGTAGTTCCCCATCCCTCTAATGTAAAAATGTAAATGTCATGAAATTATCTGATAGAGACTGAAGTGATGTTTCTTCTACTGTCACAATTTTTCTACTGATCTACATTGATTACTCTGAGAATGCAACCAGATGGAGAAAAATCTTGAAGCTGAAGGCCACTGCTGAGTCAGAAAACATAGTCCTGAAGCAATGGTGTTCCCCATCACTGTGTGCATACCTAGCAGCCTTAATTGTTAGTTGATTTTACACACACACGACCCCCTCCCCCTTTTGCCCCCCCCTCCCCCCATGTCATCTGCCTATAAACAGGACATAGAGGAGGAAGGAGGTGTACTGGAGGAGTTATCAGCAGGAGAAAGGAGGGGGTGGAATTCCCCACAACCCTGCCTCCTGCTGCACCCAAAACCATGTTTTTCTGCCTCTGTTTTCTTTTGGCCAGCAGACTGTCCAGGTAAGGCAGTTGTAATTTCACTGCCATCATGGATATGAAGTGGTGTATTTCTTACTTTCTCCCATGGGAAGGCAAAATTAGCCTCCAATCAAACCCTGCTGTAAAATAATTAGTACAGGATATGGAGCAAAAAGGTTTTATCAGAGTCCAGGGGAAAGCTGAAAGCACAAATGATTTTGAGAGGTGTCATACCAGGTGTCATGTCCAGAGAAGGGCAACAAAGATGGTGAGGGGTCTGGAACACAAGCCCTATGAGGAGAGGCTGAGGGAACTGGGGTTGCTTAGCCTGGAGAAGAGGAGGCTCAGGGGAGACCTTATTTGACTGGATGATCTTGAAGGCCTTTTCCAACCTGGTCTATTCTATTCTATTCTATTCTATTCTATTCTATTCTATTCTATTCTCTCTCACGAAGATAGCACACAGTGGCGCTCAAGTAAGTGCCTCAGGAAGTCCTATAAACAGTCTTCCTTTCAGCCTCAAACCTTTGGGATCATGAACCAGGGCATTTTAAAGAAGCTACTAGCCCCTAATTGCTGAGGGATGAAGTCAGGGAACTGTAGTCAGCATAGACAACAAGGAAATGGTGTCATGTGGCACAGGAGATATACCCTAACCATAAACATCCTTCTCTTGGAAACATTATGATCAGCAGCCAACTTTCAGTTCCCTGAGAAATATTATTGATTCCACAGCCTCAACCAGAGTTTACTTAAGATCCTCTCCACATGAGAAACAGAAATCCAATTTCCTGTTCCAAGAATGAAAAGCAGTGGTTCAAATGCATTAATCTCTTGCTTAGATTGTATCTTGCCAAAAACTTAAGATTAATTATTATTTCTTCCTCATTAAGTGCAAAATATGTACTTGGCACTCTGTAAGATATACAAAAATACAGCACCTGCAGCTAATAGCTTTCAGTTTCAATACCTGATCCTTCACAGCCATGTTTTCTATCCCATTGAAACTTTATTTGAATGAGTAAGAGTAATTTCAAAGACAATTTACAGAGAAAAATTCTGGCACATATAAATATTTAAATTACAATTGCCTCAACAGAAGATGGAAATGAGAACTGACATGGATATACCTGCAAAGGCCAGTAAACAAGAACATAGAAAATAAAAGCCTGTAATTTTATATTCATTGTATTCATAGACTCAGTTCCTGGATATAATTGTTATACTTTGATTATTATTTTTGGTTTGTGGGAAGAAAGAGGAATGGCAACTATAATTTTTTGACAATGGAGTTTGGGAAGAAAATAAGGCATCTGTGGTCTCATTGAGATCTGAGGAAAGTCAATAATGCATTTTTATTAACTTAAGTTTAATAGGATAATAATTTAATTCAATTTATTTCTCAGTTTTCTATAATGTATTTTATAAAGCAGTTTAAAGAGGCTCTAAACTGGAGGTAATAAAACATTTCCAAATAAGATGCAGCCAATATTCAAATAATACTTATTCCTAGAGCTATCTTAGAGCAGTCAATACAGATGTCAGAGCAACAGAACTCAAAGACTCTTGCTATTTAGAAGGGCTTATTGGTGTGGCTGATATGGCTATACTTGCAAAGGGTTGCTGGAGCTGCAGATAAACAGCTCTTTTGTTGGCAAAGCTTAAACTTAATTTCCAGAGAGAGGAAGTCATACTAGCAATAGATTGCCTTGGTATTATAGTTCAATATCCATTAAGCATTTCTGTTGTTTTGATGACTCATTCAGTTAAGTCCCTGTCTTACCTCCCATGTTGAAGCATCTGCAGCACAGGTATTCCTACTTTAGACAGTGGAGAGCCAGTTCCCTGATCAACTGTACCAGGCACAAGGAGCCCCCAAAACAGGGAGTGGTGTTTTTGTGCTTTCTACAAAGGTCAGAGACTCACAGAAGTCTTTATAGAGATACGTTGCTCCCAGCTGCAGCATCTTACCATGTTCCTACTTTCATTTTAGTTCTTAAAAAAATGAGTTATCTTTATTTCAGTGGGTGTAAGCAGGTTTCACAGTGAAAGAAAAATTTGAAAGAAATAGTCTGAGGTTGTAGGAGACAAGAGCCTGAACACATGTAGTAGCATGAAGGGAGTCTAATGGGGCTTTGACTGCAAGATGAGAATTGCAGCTGCTGTGCTGCAATATTTTTGTGACTGAAAGGATATGTGTCACTTGTGTTACCACAGTTACTTCTTGGCTGTGATGCCCTACAAATAGCAGGGAAGTGAGATCCATGTCCCTCTCATCCTACATACTTATACATGTATTCTGCAAGAATGTTAGAGGGAGAGTGCAAGCCCACTTGGACTTGGCATATTAGGCTTGCTTCATTTTTCCCCCCATGTCTGCGTAGAGGGTATGAATTAGAGAAAACAACCAAAAAAAAGTCCCTGAAAAAAATTGTTCTTGTGCTGTTATAAGGTAGTGGTAGTAAAACTACTTTTCCTGCTCCTTGCAAAGTAATGCTTTGTTTTCAACATCATCAATTAAGGGCATGTCTGTAAAGCACTTTTTTAATCCACTTATTTTTTAGGGGACTACAACATATGTTTTTCCTCTTCCACTTTTTAATATTTTGGTCTCGGGTCAATCCACATACAAAAGCTTCCTTCCTTTAGCTGGAGTCCACAAATGGAAGGCTTTTATTTCTCTGATTGCAGATTAGCCTGCCAAGAAACAAACTCTAACTGGAGAACATCACTTTAATTTATTTATGGGATACAGATGACAAGGAAGTCTGTCCTCTTCTCAGGCTTTTTGGAAAGCTTTGGGCTGACCCAGCCCAGCAGAGTTCATATGGCAAAGACAAAGTGTGCCAGGAACCAAAGCCAATAGTCATTGCAAACCTCTGAACCAAAACATTCCTTTAGTGCTTGAATTTCCCTATAATTTTTGTAGATTCCCTTTTTGTCAATGAAGCTTGCAGTGGATAACTAGCTTAGTGCAATCAGACTAAACAACTATGCTATTCATTCAGCAATTAGATGATAGCAGTAATGCATGCTTTATGGTTTCCGTTCTTCATTCGTTCTTTTCTTTTCAAGTCCTTGGAGACAAACTGGGATGTTTGGCAAAGAAGAGGCTCTTGCTGAAAAATATCCTGTCTTTTTTTTTTTTTTTTTTACTGTAGGGTTGCTAATAAGTTCTGTTCTCAGAGGCAAAATATCAGATCCACATAGAAAAAAGAGACCAGTTAGAGAAAAAGTAACTCTATAGTCATTTATATGTACACTGCTTTGATCTATTTAAACAATGAAGAACTTTTTAATAAATCACCAGCAGCATATGGCTTAATTTAGACTAAAATAAGAATATTTTGAATGCAAATAATTTTAGCAGAAATAGAGTGAGATATGTTTGCTCTATAAATTACTTGAGAGGGGTGTAGGGCTAAAAGTAAGAATTCTGCTGTTGTTGCAGAAGATAAATCTTTGTGAAAGGGCAGGCTTCGGTGCTTCAGCTTTTAGTTAGGAGTTTCAGCTCTGGCCAAAATCAGCCATGATTTTACCCTTTCCTTACTACCATGCACAACATGTCTGTGTTTGGAAAAAAAAGGAATCTCTATGTATGGATAACTTGATCACACACACACACACACACACATATATATATACACATACACACACACAGTTAACTAAGAGGCAAACTTTATCTGTTTGTGTTTGTGTATTAAAATAAATGGGAAAAAAAGTAAAATGTTCAACCAAGTCAGTAAAGAATGGTACAGCGCAACAGTTTTTCTCTTCATATTGTTGGAAAGTAAACTGTTTGCTTTCTAGTCTACCTTTTCATTTTCTTCATCTGGCAGTTCTTTTTCCTTTTATTTTACACCAGTTCTGTTACTCAGCCATGGTGTGACCTCAGACAGATCAATTAGATTCCCTGTATTGTAGTTTCTTTATTTAAGGTCTAATCCAAACCCCATCAAACTCAACATGGGCTCTGAGAGATTTAGCTGCAGCAGCTTAAAACATTATAGCACCCAGATGCCTTTGCTATCTCTTTTAAAAATTTTAATTCTGCATAGCATGCAAGGAAGAATAGGATATGAGCCATGCATCAACCACTGTGGTTTGCAGTGCAGAATATTAGCTTAAATGGCAATAAAGGTAGGTACTCATTAATAAACTAGATTGTCAAATGTGGCAGTTCAGACACAGGTATATATCCCATTCTATCATTCTGTTGTATTGATGATGACCTTAGAGAGATGGCCAAGTTGAAAACATAGGGTAGTAAATCCTCTAACTATAAACATGAAAGATTGTCTGCCAGAGCTCTGAAAATCTTACCTGCATACTTCAACATTGTTAGAAAACACTGATTTCTCTAAACTGTTTGAAGAACTGTAAAAAGGCAATGGCAATAAATGTCATTGTACATCTCAAGGGAAGAATGATTATGTGAAGTGGTCTCAGTAGAAATGCAATGCACTTGCAGTCAGGTGAAAATTCCATTGTCACATTTTATTTTCTTCCTTTCAGCATTTAAAAATCAAATTCACAGATCAACATCTGTATATTGCTCTTCTACTCAGGCCATTTGATTCAGTTTCCAAATAAGCTGTTTTGAAATACCTTTCAACATAAGGATTGTCATCTTTCTCACAGGGGCAGTCAGACATGACAGGGCTTTAAACAGAGAAAGATAGAGACAAGAAGTCAATGGGACAGCATGGTATTCCATTATGGTTTGTACTAATCAATGAGCTGAAATACTTTCTTAATGTTAGGGCACTCCTCAGAAGTTGGCCTAGTCCACTTAGGTTCAGTGATCTCCAAAGGTTGAGTCCAAAGTTCACTTCACTTTTACTGGATATTTAGCTAAAATGTTCGTGATTAGAATCTTATTTCCCTGGGTATCCTCTCTTGTCAATGGTCTTCAGACTAGATCTTCAGAATTAACTGGCTATCTCTAGTGAATGTTTGAAGGAGAAAGAAATATAGGGAGCTGGACAGGGGTCTTCCTTTGCTCTACTGGCACCTTAAAGCAGCTTAATTGTTAAGACAGACAAATCTGAACACTGTTTTGCCAAAGCAGAAGAGTTCAGATTCTTTGTTTCCAAGTCCAAATCTGCAAATCATTATGCAAATACTTTATATATGTATATTTTTTTTTTAATTGGACTATTTTAACCAAAGGTTGTATGATACTAGTAAGTGTAGCAGAGCACAACATGAATGTTAAAAATTATAGAAGGTTAACAGCATAGGATCAAAAGAAAATAAGCCCATTAGTTTAGATGTCACCAAAAACCAGTAAGAACTAGTGACATCTACATATTAATGATTAAAGAGAAGGGCAACAAAGTTGATGAGGGGTTTGGAGCACAAGCCCCATGAGGAGAGGCTGAGGGAGCTGGGGTTGCTTAGCCTGGAGAGGAGGAGACTCAGGGGTGACCTTATTGCTCTCTACAACTACCTGAAGGGAGGTTGTAGACAGGTGGGGGTTGGTCTCTTCTCCCAGGCAACCAGCACCAGAACAAGAGGACACAGTCTCAAGCTGTTCCAGGGGAGGTTTAGGCTGGATGTTAGGAAGAAATTCTTCACAGAGAGAGTGATTGCCGATTGGAATGGGCTGCCCAGGAAGGTGGTGGAGTCACCATCATTGGAGGTGTTTAGGAGGAGGCTGGATAGGGCACTTGGTGCCATGGTTTAGTTGATTAGATGGTGTTGGGTGATGGGTTGGATGTGATGATCTCGAAGGTCTCTTCCAACCTGGTCTATTCTATTCTATTCTATTCTATTCTATTCTATTCTATTCTATTCTATTCTATTCTATTCTAAAGGCTGCTTTGTACTAGTGAATGAAAAGTAGAAATTTCAAAAGACTGTTACCAGTGATTCAGTCATATACCCTTCTTAACCTCAGAGTAATCAGCGGTTCTGCAACAGAAATAGGTTTACTAATTCTGTTATACAATGTATTTATTTGTTCAGTTACTCTAGCCTTTGAAACATAGGAAGCTGCAAGTGTAACAGCTGTTTCAGTGGGTTAAGTCTAGAGAAAAAAAAATAATTAAAAAAAAATGTTTACATTGGAGGATAAATATTTCCAACATTATCTTGTGGGAGAAACAAAAATTAGATGTAAAATGATCCTTGTGCATAAAGAACTGAGATGTGAAAAATATACCATTTGTTTTACGACAGAAGCATTCTTACTGGAAAGAATATGGCATTGGTGAGTTCTGGCTACAGTGAAGCCTACTCGGAAATAATTGTGTGGCTTTACAGGATTTGGGCTATCGTGCTGCCTTTTAGCTTGGTGTTTTTCACTTTTTTGGGACGTGAACAGTTTCCAGCAACTATCATGAGTAAATTCACTTTATTTGTACTGCTTACTATCATTTAAAGTGTGTCAGTATTTGAAGTTTGGTGTAAGTCTCAACTGAAACATTAAACTTTTTATGAACTGGAGATCTTGGAAATCCTTCAGAGAAAGGCTTTTATTTATGATATTGTAGTCAGGATTTCCATTATGTACCCGTGTTTTCAGGGATTTATAATGCTGTTGTAAAAAAAAAAAAAACAACCCAACAAATTTGGCATATGAGATTGAACCCAAAGGGCAATGTTTTTACCAAGCTTGAAAATAAGTCTGCTCACATGTAAACCACAGGATATGGAAATGATTAGTGGTATTCTTTAGAGATCATTTTACTTTATTATTATGTTGCATTTTAGTATACCACTTTCTATGATTAATTCTGTATTAATAATGTTATACTTCAAATACCTTTTCCCATCCCACCTCCTGTCTCTTGGATGAAGAACAAAGGGATTACTACTATGTTTATCACTGAAATGTAGTGTGGCTGAGTGTTTCTGTAGGCCCAAGTCACTAAACTTGCAAAATAAATAACATCAACAACAAAACTCTAGATGGTACTAACTAGCTTAGAGATATCACAGCTAAGGCATTCTAGTTTCTGCATAGAAGCATGCTTTTTGATTTTATTTTATACCTCCAGTTTTGATCTTAGTTCAGAAAATTGCAAACTTAACTGTCAAGTTTCTATTGGAACATCATCATAGTGGTGATCAAGAAAAAAAGACTGTCACTGCAAAGTTGCTGATTTCTAGGTTATCCTTGGAGGCTTCATACTGAATCACAGAATTGCAGAGTGTTAGGGGTTTGAAGGGACCTAAAAAAATCATGTAGTCCAACTCCCCTACCAGAGCTGGATCACCGAGATAGAGCAGATCACACAGGAATGCCTCCAGGTGGGTTTTGAGTATCTCCAGAGAAGGAGACTCCAGATCCACCCTAGGCAGCCTGCTCCAGTGTTCCATCACCCTAACAGTGAAAAAAAAAAAATGTCCTCTGTCCTCATGTTTCCATGGAACTTCCTATAGCTCAACTTCCACCCACCGCCCCTTGTCCTGTCACTGGCAACACTGAGCAGAGCCTGACTCCATCCTCTTGGCACTCACTCTTTACATATTTATAAATATTAACAAAGTCACCCCTTAGTCTCCTGTTCTCCAAGCTAAAGAGCCCCAGCTCCCTCAGTCTCTCCTCATAAGGGAGATGTTCCACTCCCTTAATCATTTTTGTGGCTCTCCACTGGAGTCTTTCAAGCAGTTCCCTGTCCTTCTTAATCTGTGTAATTATCAACTTCTTTTAGCCTGTCTGTTCAAAGCAAAACACCATCCAAATAAAAATAAAGTAATTAGAAATTGATGTTTTCAAAGACTTTCACAAATCAAAAATATTCTTTTTTGTTTTGTGAGAACTTCTCATATTTCTACTGATTATATTACGATTTCAATATAAATTATGTCTCTGAGAGGAAAATATCTTTGGAACTCCCAGATTCCTACTTTTCTCAGAGAATTTATATGATACTGATAAGATAATCTCACAGACCTCAATCACAGAAAAACAATCCTGGGAAGCTTTAAACAGCTTCAGTGTCATAGGGGAGCTAGAAGGACTGCGCTTCCTCATTGCCTCTCATTTTAGCTGAGAAGAAAGCAGATGTGGTACAACATGTACTATCAGGTTGAATCTGGTAATTTATAACAAAAAATGGCTTGAGATCTTGAAGGTATTAAAAATTGTTTAATGTTGAGGAAGTTTGGTCTTCATTGTTGATTCAACAAAGCCTAATAATGTGTTTGAAGAAAAAAAAAAAAGACAAGGCACATAAACTTCCAAATGCAAAACCATTTGCAAGCTTTCCTAGGACTGCGAATAGGAACACTGTGTAAATGCAGAATATCTGCAACAGATATGGTTCCCATTTTTTGAAAGAACCCAAGATGGGCATAAAGAAGATGAAGGTACCTGAAGTGGTGTCATAAAAATATACTGACATTCTGGAAGGTGCTACAGGACACCTTACTGTGAGGGTGACCAAGCACTGCCAATGGTGGCAAGAGAAATTGTGGAGTCTCTAATCTTGGAGGCATTCATAGGTTGTTTGGACACCATTCTGAGCCACTGGCTGTAGGTGGCCCTGCTTGACCAGTGGGATTGCACCAGATGACCTCCAGAGGTCCTTTCCAACTTCAACTATTTTGTGGTTTTGTGATTCAGTGTCAGACTGATGTACTCCATCTTATGTTGTGCTGCAGAACCCGAGTGTGATATTTATACATCTGATGTAATGGAGTGGTTTTTATGCTGTGCTTTTTTCTGATGCATATGTTGATGCAATCAGTACAAATATATGGTGCATCTCTACTGCAGCCAAACAGCAGAAGGTCCTAGTTTATTCTGTGTTTTGGCTGATCTAGTTAGAACTGTCATGTACAGTGTCTGAAACAGTTTGCTTTTAGTCTTGTGTATCTGATCTTAATAACCATGGAAATCGGGAAGGAATCTTTCCATTATCATCAGCAAGCTGTGGACAAGTGTCTCAGTACCTTGCACTGTACAGTAATGAGTATACTAAATATATTTGACAATTTTAAGTTTAGTATTAACAGCTTGGAGTGAAATGTCTGAATTGATAACTAAACACAGAAATGTTGAGAAAAAGGTGAGACAGAATTGCATCAAGAAATAGTTTTGGACATGTCTAAGGATAAAGGAATACAAGAGGGCAGAAATGTGCACAGCAAGAAACAGAAGCAATAACACAATGCGAACAATGAAGTAGGTAGACAGATATGGATAACTGTCAAGGGAATGAAGTTTAAGATTAAGAAATTTATAAAGGAACAATTAAGAAGGAAATAAAACCTGCAAGCTTGAACAAGGAAAAAAAAAATATATTTCAGAAAAGTTCTTCAAGAAATGTAAAAAAGATCATGCTTGAGACTGTTCCTACTTATTATTGTAATTGCTACTCTCTATTGCTAAAACATGTGTGAGACAAAATGAGGAGGCATTGGCAATGCAGTTATGAGGATACAAGAAAAGCTGACAGACTTGGAGCAAGAAGATTCTAAGAATTCTAGTTATCATCTGCAACATGTCTTCCTGAGAGGGAAGACAGAATGTGCTAAATAATCACAGCAATGTGATCCAGTACTGAAAAAAACATCTGACACAGAGACCCAGATGAGGGACTTTGATGAGGCCTCCTTCACATTATTTACAGTTTTGACCATCCATATGTTTAAAAACGTGTTGCGTTGAAACAAGAAGGAAGCAGGAAAGACAGGATGGCTAGAGAAATACAGAATCTGTGTTCTGAGAGGAAACTGAACAGGCATGATATTTAACATACTGGAATGAAGACTGAGGTGAGGATTTGATTACTGTCTCTAGATAGGTAAAGGACTCAATGATAAAACGAGGAAAAAGCTATTATAAGGGGCAAAGTTAGCATAAAAATTAGGTGCATGTAAAATAGTCAGGATTATGTGCAAATGAGAAGAACATTTTTCACTGTTGAAATATGGAGGCTCCGGAAGAGATTGGAGTAGTTAAGCAAACAAACAAGCCTAGCCTTCTTTAAATGCAGTTTCAGAAGTTTATGGGGGAGTCCTATAATATGGCTGTCTGCAACAGCAGGAAAACAAACCTGATGAAGCCCAAGATAATTTTTGTGTTCAGTAAATGGTCTGATTTACAAAACTTCTTATTTCTTGCAGCTCCCATTTGTTGTCTTGATGTCACCGATTTCCCTGTGACACGCTCAGAAGCCAAGACCTGGTGGATGGAAGCATTAAGTAAGTAAATTATAGATTTGCTCTATGATTGTAATGGAGTATCTATTTTAGTTCCATGACAAAGTGAACATGCAAATACTGACATTATCACCATGGGATAGTTGGTTAGTTAAGTGTTATGGTTTCCAGCCTTGCTGGTGCAAGTCATGGAAAGCAAGGAGGTGCTCAACTGATTCATTTATATATCATCTAAACAGCACTCTTGTACTCCTCAACATCAATGACTTTCCCTTCACCTTCCCACCTCCCTAAAGCAAGAATGTACCCTCTTCCTGAGGTGATTGGTGGTCAGCCTGAACTCCCACCAGAACTCAAATATATGCACATATTCTAGGTTTGATGTGGCTTTCATGAATCACATAGCTTTATATTTACATATGTGAATGAAGTCTACTGTTGGTTTGTAAGTGGTAGCTGAAAGATGGTTTTCTGTGGTGTTTGACTGACATTGAATGATCCTTGCTAGTAGCATTATTTTTTTGTGGACAGATACTGAAATCTGCTGAAGATTGCAGAACGAGCTGAGACTTAATAACTGCTCAGGATGAGGATATGTAGGTAAACTGTGGTTTTATGGAATAGTGGAAACTGAGGAGAAATTCAGTGGAGAACTCAGAGAACTGTACCCTCTGTTTTATAGGGTTTTGCATTTTCTGTTGGTGGGATTTGCAGTCTGGCAAGCTACCACCAAATTAATGAAGTTCATGGACTGGAATTTAACCCAGAGTGATAGTTATTTGTATTGACATGTATCATTTCCCCTATGCCCCCTGGCATTTTTTTCTGTGCCTGTGCTTTCAGGAACATATTATATATTTTTTTTTTTATTCAGGTCTGTGAGATTTGATCTAATATTAGCTTTGATCTGCCAAACATGCTTCATATCAGTGGGCAAAAAGAAGAGTGTGGGCTGAAGGTTTTCCACACCGATTTAGTATGCCATAAAATCTTGTACAGGCCACTCCTCATAGTTCCTGCATAGGCCTGCCTACACTGAAATGAAGTTCTGACAGCTTCTACCTGCATTTAATACAAGATCAGCTAAGCAGGTGTTGATATCCTTAGCTATATTTTAAGGCTGCAATTTATAAAACCAGAGACAGCAATGTATCAATTGTGGTTTGGTATCAAAAGCAGCTGAAGGGACACTTCATCACTGTTGATATATGCCTTGATTCTCTCTATTTCTAGCAAAAATTACCTGGTTTTGTCAGTTAAAGTGCACACTAAAAATTGGCTTTGATTTTATGCCTTTATTTGATAAGCCTTTGTCTTGTTCATGCAGACAGAAGGAAAAACTATAGTTGTGGAGTTTCTTGTCTTTTTTTAAAGTACATCTTGACAAACATGCTAACTTCAATTTTATTCGTGTTTCTTTTTCTCTATGGTGGATTCACTTTCAGAAGGATTTGATTTTTGTCTATCTTTCTATCACACTGTGTTTATACCACACGTAAAAGCTTGCTGACATTGCCTAGGCCAAGTGAAATCAAATAGTCTACATCCACACTACCCAAAACCCCTCTAAACCCGAAGCTGTGAGTGAACTAGCTCTTAATCTGTATGAACAACTAGCAGTTCAGTACTTGAGTCATTCCTTTACCCTTTTTTTCATTTAACAGTACAGTTATAGCCTTAGGCAAAGTCTATACTGGTAAATAATGTGAACCAAGGCCCATTCTTTGTATCTTGGCATGTGACATGGCACAATTTGTGCCAATGTATCTAAATATTCCTTTACTTCTGTGAAGAGTTCCCTCATCTATAGCAACAACTGTGAGCAATCTGTGGCTTGCGCTATCCCTAGACTATACCTGGGAACTGGGAACTATATCTGGGAAACCTGTGTTTAGACCAAAAATTGAGTGGAATAGAATAGAATAGAATAGAATAGAATAGAATAGAATAGAATAGAATAGAATAGAATAGAATAGAATAGAATAGACCAGGTTGGAAGACACCTTCAAGATCATCATGTCCAACCCATCATCCAACACCATCTAATCAACTAAACCAAGCACCCTATCAAGTCTCCTCCTAAACACCTCCAGTGATGGTGACTCTACCACCTCCCTGGGCAGCCCATTCTAATGGGCAATCACTCTCTCTGTGTAGAATTTCTTCCTAACCTCCAGTCTGAACCTCCCCTGGTGCAGCTTGAGACTGTGTCCTCTTGTTCTGAGTAGCTTGGTTGTGAGATGGTGCTGGAGGCCATGTTCTAGCACTTTGAATTTTACTGTCACAGACAGTAGCCATTGTTTTGGCTGCAGGTCCTGGGGAAAACACTGCTGAACACCTATAGCCCTTTTCATCTTGTCCTCCTGAATCTGATTCCCTTTGTCATGTCTATGTGCCTCTCTCTTCCCTGCTTTTGGCACCTGGTTCACATTCTCTTTTGCTCCAGGCCTGTTTCTATATTTCATCTCTATCACCCATCTCTATTAACATCCATGTTCAGGATGAATTTTCCAGCTGTTGCTCTAACTCCTTCCCTCCAGGGAGCTTCTTTCTCTGTTCTTATCTCATTTTGCTTCCTTTTTCTTACTTTCCTTCCCCACCCTCCCTTTTATTTTTTTTTCTCACATTTTCCACCCCAATTTTGCCAGATGTTTCCATCTCCCTTTAGATTTGTTTGCCTTATTTACTCCATTTGTCTGGCTTCCAGACCCATATTCTTATGCTTTCCACACCTTCATATCCCTTTCCAGGTTCTCCTTGGCAGGTATCTTCTCTTCACCCCATGGCCTAGCCAGTGTGCAGGTGAGAGTCACAGAATCAGAGCATGTTAGGGTTTGGAAGGGACCTTGAACCAACCCCTCTGCCAGAGTAGGATCACCTAGTGTAGATCACACAGGAACACATCCAGGCAGGTTTTGAAAATCTCCAGAGAAGGAGAGTCCACAACCTCCCTGGGCAGCCTTTCCATGTAAAGCCCCAGACTGTTTATGCACCCTGTGTCCAAGTGCTCAAGTTTTTCTGTTGTCACTTCCTGTATCCACATCTAAGATGGATGGAAGAGGCAGTCACCAGAGAGCCTCAACTCTTCCACTGTAGTGCCAGTTTGCTTCCCTTGTGAAAGCATGTGTTCATTTGGATGAGCAGAAAGTGTAACAAGGAACTGGCTCATAAACAGTGAGGATCTCATGTTCACAGGACTGTAATGTCTTAATTTAGTCTCTGCTTGACGTAGTCTGTGCTGTGTGTCTCTTTCCCTCATGTTCCCTATTGGCTAGTTTTAGCCTTAGAGAGTCACCTGAAGAACAGAAAAAACCTCACAAACCAACAAACCAAAAAAAACCCCAAACCACAAATAAACCAAACAAGCAAAGAGACTTCAGCAGAGATTAAAGCCCAAGATTCTGACCCTTGAAGTCCCATTAAAAATGAAGATTTTTCAAAGTTTTACAGTTTGGACATTTCTGTGCAAACATACATCACTGATAGAAAGGCAGCTTCCTCCTCTCCACTTTCCTGTCACCCCAAGCTTCGAAATTCTGCTTTATGTTTCAAAACACTTGAACTTGTCCAGGAAAAGGTCACCAGTATTTTTTCAACATTCCTAAACAACAGATTTTCTTCAGCCTCATTCTCAGAAACAGCTGTACCATTTGGGATGAAACTTCCTGAAACTTCCTGAAATATTTCTGCCTGAGGCATACACCTGGCATGGAAAATTTCAGCCCAAACATTTAAAGTTTGGCAAAGTGATATGCAACTGAAAACAGACTTTATAATGGGAAGTATTGGGCAACTTTAATAACAAGCAAAATTACCAGCCTCACCCCAGCACCAATCTTAACTCATGTGCCAAGCTCTATGATAACATACTTAGTTTAAATGGATGAAGTCCTTATATATCAAAGGACTAAAACTAACTTTGACCGTAATCTTCTTCCAAATGTAATAAGTATTTCTGACTTACAGCTTAGTGATGTAAAGAGGACAAAGTGGATTAATAACAAAGCATAAGATGTAATCTTCAGTTTCTGTCTGTTAGAGAGAACAGTGAGGTGTCTGAAGTGTAATAGCAAAGTATGTAACAGCTTCATTGCTTAGATTTTATGTGTTTGGTGTTTGAATCATCCAAAAGCTGGACAGTTTATTTTCTCCAAACACACCCCAAACTTTTAGCTGGAAACCACTTAGACATTTAGATGGAAAATGTAAGTTCTGAACACAATAACATAATTTATTAATCCTTCAGCAAGTCACACAAAACATTTAACAACTGCTTTTTAATTCAATTTTCCCTTCCAGTACAAGAAGAGCTTGATTTCCTATGCAGTTTGCTCTCCTCTCTCTAAAATATAGCACTGCCGTGGTAGTCTTGTTGCTCTTTAACCAAAATTATTCCATGAATATGGAGATATGTATCATAGTATCATAGTATCAGTCAGGGTTGGAAGGGACCACAAGGATCATCTAGTTCCAATCCCCCTGCCATGGGCAGGGACACTCCACACTAGATCAGGCTGCCCAGAGCCTCATCCAGCCTGGTCTTAAACACCGCCAGGGATGGCGCCCCAACCACCTCCCTGGACAACCCATTCCAGGGCTTCACCACTCTCATGGTGAAGAACTTCCTCCTCACATCCAGCCTGAATCTCCCCACCTCCAGCTTCATTCCACTCCCCCTAGTCCTATCACTACCTGATATCCTGAGAAGTCCCTCCCCAGCCTTCTTGTAGGCCCCCTTCAGATACTGGAAGGCCACAATTAGGTCACCTCAGAGCCTTCTCTTCTCCAGACTGAACAGTCCCAACTCCTTCAGTCTGATTTGTTCTTCTGTGCACAAATACAGTAGAATAGTTCTGTAGCTTTTTCTTTATATCTTAAAAAATACATTTGAATTGTGCTTTTAAAAATAAAAATAAATAATATGTGTTTATCTGCAGAAAGAGAAGTGAAACAATGATTATAAGAAAGAAAAAGGAAAGTGAGGTTAAGACAATACTGATGTTTCATAGCCATCTTTCTTTCTGAGATTTTTTGGGGTAGGGGCATGTTCAGAATGTCTAAATTCTTCTACCTTACAACCCTAAGTGAGTCAAAGGTTGGACTGGATGATCTTGGAGGTCTCTTCCAACCGGATGTTTTCCCTGATTCTGTGAGTTTGGACACCCAAATATCATACAGTATCTCCTATTGCCTTGTCACAAGTGGTATAAAAGCATTACAGACTCTTAAGAATATAATAGACTAGACTAGACTAGACTAGACTAGACTAGAATAGTATTAACCAGGTTGAAAAAGACCTTTGAGATCATCGAGTCCAACCTACCATTCAACACCATTTAATCAACTAAACCATGGCATCAAGTGCCCCATCCAGTCTCCTCCTAAATGCCTCCAGTGATGGTGACTCCACCACCTCCCTGGGCAGCCCATTCCAATGGCCAAACACTCTTTCTATGAAGAACTTCTTCCTAACATCCAGCCTAATCCTCCCCTGGCACAGCTTGAGGCTGTGTCCTCTTGTTCTGTTGGTGTTTGCCTGGGAGAAGAGACCAACCCCCATCTGGATTACAACCTCTCATCAGATAGTTGTAGACAGCAATGAGGTCTCCTCTGAGCCTTCTCTTCAGGCTAAGCAACCTCAGCTCCCTCAGCCTCTCCTCATAGGGCTTGTGCTCCAAACCCCTCACCAACTTTGTTGCCCTTCTCTGGACAAGTTCCAGCAACTCAACATCTCTCCTACACTGAGGGGCCCAGAACTGGACACAGTACTCAAGATGTGGCCTAACCAGTGCTGAGTACAGGGACAGAACCTGCTGCTGCTCCTGCTGGCCACACTGTTCCTGATGCAGGCCAGGATGCCATTGGCCTTCTTGGCCACCTGGGCACACTGCTGGCTCATGTTCAGCCTAGCCTACTATCAACCAGTATCCCCAGGTCCCTTTCTGCCTGGCCACTCTCCAGCCACTCTGACCCCAGCCTGTAGCACTGCATGGGTTTGTTGTGGCCAATGTGTAGAATCTGGCACTTGGATATAATAGGGAGAGAAACACTGAGTATGGACTTGACTTGGGAGAGATAAGTGGGTGGCCAGGTGTTTAATTTATACTTAATTTATGCTTCACCTAAGTCATGAAGATGCTTTGTCTGTTAAATACCCTTAGACCTACTTCATCCAGACAGCCCTGAGTTCAGTTCAGATGGAAGATGATGATGTTGAGAGATATGAGAACTAAGAAAGAAGACGAAATGAGAATTTGGTCTCTGGGTTAGTACCACCCTGAGTTCTGGATATGGCTTATCCTATTGAATCAAATATACAAAGTATATGGGAAGCATCATCCCTCTTTCTCTGACAGTATTCTTACCACTAGCCTCAGGGAGAAAAGGAAAAACTGAGGCTACCTCTGTCTTTCATTGTAACTGTGAGTTAATAGTAACATAGTAACATGAGTACCAGAGGGGGAGTGGTGACGCAAAGTGCCTGGAAGTTTAAGTTCTATTTCTAAAGTAAGAGACTCAAAAGCTCATTTTAGTTCAATCCCCACTTCCTATCGTAGAAAGCTGTAGCAGTCGCCATGAAATAAGCTGCCTCTGGGATGTGATGTCGGAATCTGTCCCAGAGTGCTTCTATCATTAGAATACTATCTATATCTTCCTGTATGAATAACCCCTTTAGGTAAAGTACATGCGCACCATTTGTTCTATACAGATCTAGTCAATACTGACAATGTTTATTTGTATTTATGCCAAAGGCTTATTAGACTTGCAACATGAAGCTATAATTAGTAGTAAGAGATGCTGAGTCAGACAACTAATATCTGTAATGTGGGATTTTCTTCTGTTAATAACACCTGTTAGTGCATGATGACCAATAGAACTCCTTTAAAGTGCATTTATCCTTTAGAACAGTCCCTTAAAGGAAAAAATAAAGTACTTACATTAACTTCACATTAACTCTTCTCACTGTCAGCATACAGCAACTATATTAAGATACTGTATGAAGAAATGCACTGTCAGAATACAGCAACTATATTAAGATACTATATGAAGAAATGCCACTATGCAGGATTAACAAGAATATAGAAATCATGTCTGTGTCAGAACAAAGACCTTATTAAAGAAAGGTATGTGTAATTAAGAGTATGCTGGTGTCTCTGATCTTTTTGACACTGGCAAACAATGTTTAAAAAGTACAGGAAGCACTACACAATAATCATAATGGAGTCAGAGGAGCATGGTGAGGAGAGAGACACTTTCTGAGAGCACCTCCTGATGGGAATGAGCAGCCAGCTGAGAGCCATGCTGTTGAAGAGACAGAAAAGTCCTTGGAGTTAGCAGATAGATGTGTCCTAACACTGTATAGAAAGAGTGGAGAGAATAAACTTTCTCCTTTTCTGAGGACTGAGCAATTCTTTGAAACAGACGTGGATTATGTATAGCCATGTGTATATTATCATATAGTATGAGCACAAGAACTTGTTTTAGGAGTTGCTGTTAGGTTAGGCAGCTGGAGAGGCACCTTCCTTGCTGCCAGGATGTGTAGGTAACATTGCTCAGTACCATGAGAAGGCACCAGGTCAGAGACCTAGTGACAAATTAGGATGTTTTTACAGACCTTTTAGAACTCTCATGGTGCATGTGAAATTCAGACAGCATAGTCTGTCTGCCCTGCAATCCAATAGACTTGGTGGAAGCGTAAACCAGCTGTCTCTAATGGCATGACTACAACATGCAATTCAGCAAATGTGACTTGAGGCCTCATTATTGTGTCTCCACTTCTGATATTTATAGTTAAATGATGTTGTAGATTCCTGCAAGAGATGCTACAATTTCTCTAATTAAAGGAGAGTAAAAAAAAACCTACCCCAAACCCCAATTTTCTAGTTCCTTCCCAGATTGTTCCCATTTACTGCAAATAAGCATGAGTTCCTGCCTGGAAGCACTATCTGCAAACTGCAGTCAGATGTAAAAGAAGCCTAATCAAGCTTGGGAACCAGGCCTTAATTAGACTGCTTGGAAAACAGAGCAGAAGAGCAAATGAAAATTATTAACCATCACTCATGATTCCTGTTTCTAATTTTAAAGAGGAAATCATGCATTAATCAAACCCTAGCCTTAAGCTCAGAGACACGTTTTAGAAATATCCTGAAACAACAAGAGGAAATCTTTTCAGTGTTTAGAGAAAACAACTCCTGATCAGCTAGTATATGTAGTACAATGTATTTTGACATGAAATAAGCTATGTTTCAGTATGCTTGGCTTTTGCTGGGTCCAAGAAAAACAAAACCAGTACCAGCTGAAATGAAGGCACATGACAATAATCGGGGTTAAGCCTGGGTTTTGTTAAAGGAAAACAGAAAAGTAGAGTATGTTGTTTTCACGGATAAAGGAAAGACGTGGAAGAGTAAGAGTGAGACGAACAATGCAGTAACATCACTGCTATTGTGTACTTTGGTCACAGCAAAGAAGTTATTTGTGCATATGAAGAGTACTTAAAACAAATTATTTCTGATAAAAATAACAAATTGGAGTACAACTCCTAAGTATTACTCAGAGAGCACTAAAGATCCTAAAATAGGATTTATCAGAACTTACGTCATAGTTTCTGTTATATTTGGACAATAAAGATAGCTTTCTATATTTTGGTAAACTAATGCCAGCTTTCTGGTGGCAATTCAGAAATAAATGTTGTCTGGTGGAGTTAGACTGAAATTTTTAATTTTCTTGGAACTCTTCAGTAAGAGGAGAGGAAATGGGCTCTTGACCTGTATTAAACACTGCACCCATTCTTGTGGGAACATGACATTAAAAAGAACACTCACTTTGTTTTCAAACACAAATACATTCAAGCTTCTCTCTTTGATTTGCAAATACTTTCTAGAACATACCAGTTACTCTCTTAGCTCTCCAAGCCTTTACTAGGTATTGCCTACTTAGATTGCCAAAGCTGGTGCTTCAGTAATCTGAAATTGCATATCTAGAAATATTAAGATGTTATGCACACTTGTGATGATATTGTGACTTGCAGACCACAGTTAGTTTTTGTGAATAGATTAGAAAATTGAGAAGACATGAGAAAAATACCACTTTTTTTCCCATTTATCATGCTATATATACTATGCTTTAATAGAACTAAGCAATCAAAGTTGATAATTTGCTGGAGCAGTGTGGTCTGGAAGAATGGGCACAGGCAATGGTTAGTAAGCACTGAAGGTTCTATAGTTCAAGTTGAAAAACTACACTAACTTTCTTTAGTTATATTGGCTGAAGCTTCCATTAGTTCTGACTCCTAATGCACAAACCACTTGGGTGATACCCTGGTTGCTAGAAATTGTTTGCAATGCTTCAACTAAATTAAATATGACAAGATTTCAACTCTTGATTTCAGTGGATGACTAAGGACAAGATAGAGCGTGTCTAGTCTAAAAATTGGTGCGGTTGCCCTGGAGGTGAAAGATGTAGTCTTAAATCCTCTTAGCCTGAACAAGATGCTGAACCCAGATTTTCCATCTATGGTGCGAATGCTGTAAACATCATACTGTTCTACAAAAATGTAGATGATAGGATTATAATGTTTTGTAACAAAATGGTTGAGACTATTTTCCTTTGTGATAGATCCAAAGATGTCTATATTCATGTTCTTGCACCACTTTATTTTGGTAATTTCTAAGTTTAGGCTACGTTCAGCAGCATTTCTCAGGTGGTAGGAATGAGCACTGTAACACAGAATAGCATTATTCTTACAGTTGTAGGCTTCTGGAGGGTTTTTACTGGACACTGATGTGTCTAGGGAGCTTTAGTCACATTATGGACAATAGAGATTGCAATTTAACACAATTTGAAGCTTTATGTTATCTTTTTAATACCCATAACTCTTCCATTTTACCTGCATTAAGTGACCTATGTCAGTGTGCAGTTACCATCTTGCCTGTTGAAGAATTTGGTAAATGATAATTTTGCTGTGGCTACTTGAGTTTCATTATTTTTCAAGATACGAGCAAATTCTGCTCATATCTGCCTCATTTTTGTAGTTATGGGAGTGTGCCCTGCCAAGCTTTCCTTTTAGGTTAATCTACGATTCTGGAGAGCACTATGTAATTTCTTGTTATAATTATTTTGTATTGCTTCCTTATCCTATACCTGCAGTTATCCAACAGTGTCATGCAGGTATCAACACTCACAACCCAGAAGTGAAAGAAAGCCTTTCACTGTGTTCCATGTTTATGTATCAGTATTAACAGCCTGGTAGAAATACAAATTGCTTTGATTTTCAATGAACTTCTAGCACCATTTAATTGTTTTGGTTTAGTTTACTTTAATTAAGTTACACATTGACATTCTATAGCAGTATCTGAAATCTCCTCTCCTCTCCTTGAGTCTGCTCTCCTCGAGTCTCCTTGAGTCTCCTCTCCTCTCCTCAAGTCTCCTCTCCTTAAGTCTCCTCTCCTCAAGTCTCCTCTCCTCTTCTCGTTTTTTATTTTCTGTCATCTTCTTTGTCGTGGCTATCTTTTTTAGTCCTCACATTTGCTGCAACTATGTGTTTTTCACTAACAATCACAAAGTTCTCGGTTCTTTCCAAACATTAAAAAAGAGGGGAGAAAGCCCATTTTCTTGGCTATTGTAATCATCTCCTTGCAGGTCTATCTCAATGCACTCTCTGTGTGAAATAGGCCCATGAACACTTGACTTGTGTGATTTATAGCTGCTTGTGTTTTTCCAAGTGACTTGACTATTGAAGAACTCTAATGACTGCTGTGTTTGTGTATTTTAGTCAAAGCTGGCTCTAGTGCTTAGGACTCTGCACACTGGAACAACTTATTCATAAGATTTGGTTTTGCTTTATATCCATCAGTGATTTTAGTTCCCTTTGCCCTATTTATTTTGTCCTGCATTTGGCAATTTTGAACATTGTGCCTGTTCTGTTACTTTATCCATTTGGTAGCCTCCCCCTTGTAGATTCTCGGTGACTGAAGAAGAAAGACATTTGTATGCTTCACTTATTCTTCTGATTTTTGTTACAGTTGTTGTCTGATGTCATTGTTTTGTTATGATGGAAGCTTGGCTGCAATTATAAGCACAAAAGTAATTTTGAAAAAATTCCACAGTGACACCAGGCCAGAGAGAGATAACAACTACAGTCTGTGTTTCGATGAAGATCTTAGTCTGGAGCTCTGAAATCACAGGAGAAACTGCCTGTGAAATAGGTATAAATATGTGTACACAAATTAGAACTAATTTCTCATACACAATAGGAGATCAATGCTGCTTCTTGTAGTTTCTTTACCAGACTTCTCAAGATTTTTAACTCTAAAAGGCTACATTGACACTTCTTTTCTGCAGTGTGCTCTGATGAAGTCCTGATCCACCAATTATCCAGATCATCCTTTGAGTAGATTTTGCCCTTGCTTCTACCTAGGCTGTGAGCACAGCTTTGCTTGGTAAGGAAACTGAGATGTGGAGTTTATATATGCAGTCTATAGCCTTGCTGCAGGTGTATTATACCCTCTGACTTGGGGACTGCAAAATGCTCCTTGCTAATGATGATAGAGCTGCTTACAACAGACATTTGCAAAGCAATGAAGCATGAGGCTTTGTTGTAGAAAATGTCAAGGATGGTCTTTGGAAGGTAGCTGTTTCATTTTTCTTAAAGGGTTAGCTTTGCTTCACTATTCTATTGCAGAATTCTTGCCTGACCTAGGGGAAAGCAGCTTCTGTGAAAAGGTTTTGCCCATCAGTAAGATGACTACTACAGCATTCCTGTGTCAGACAGTGGTATGAGGTGCTGCCATGCTTCGGGAATGGGGATTCCTTATGTATTCCTTAGGTAGGCAGGCATAGCAGGGAGATTTACAGAGCTGATTCAGAGCATCTCTGCAGTCTAGAAGGCAAAGCTGCTTCAGACTTCAGGGTCAACCTGGTTCTCAGAAGCAAGATTTAGCCAATAAGGAGATGACCTCACTGAAAGTAATGAAAGAAGAGGTACTCCATGTACAAACCTTCTTTCTCTTTGTTTCAGAACAAAGGAAACTTTGTAGTTTTCAAGTACACTGCTTTTCTTATTTACCTGCCAGGGGTATATTGCCATCTTACTCTAACTTCCACTTATAAATCATTGTAAAACAAGATAGAACCAGCAGATAGCACAGAATGTCATAACGTCATTCAGAGCTTGATTACAAAATGAATGTAAGAATGCTGGAAAATCCATTTAAACATTTACACACAGGGTAAGGAATGAGTTTGGTGTGTCATCCCCCCCCTTTACCTCTTCCACACATTATGCTTTTTCCTCTGTTTCTAAAGACTGTCAGATGTTGATGAAGCTTCAGCTGATGAATGTCTGTAAAAATCAGTAAATAGAAGTGCTTAAAGGATTGCCTTGCATATGGCAACCTGCACTCCTGATGCTGACTGCTCTGATCCAGGGGCTGCTACGGCTACCTGGGTGTTGAGTACTGAGAGATCCATTAGGCAAAATTTCTTCAATCTGACTTTTATGTTCCTTTACCAAAATACAAGTTGACTTTATTGGACCAATTAAAACTTCACTCTTCCCTTGTTATCTCCGCAGAGTAGAGCAGAGATGCAGCAAACTTAAACAATTTAATTTATACTGGGTGTATAAATTCTTGGTTTATGTCTGAAACTTGAGTTTATAAAATGCAATTTACTACTGACCTTGTCTGTCATTTGTATAATAAATGTTTTAAGACCAAGGATTAAATGAGTATTAGTCAGAGATATGTCATGTTACTTAAAGCTTTGTTTCCAACACTGTTTATGAAAGTATTTTAATTGGTCAAATTTCAATAAAATTATCTTTTATTTTCTTTTAATATAATCACTGAAAATATTTTGCTTAAATGGAGTTTTGCTCCAAGTAGTCCACATAGAAGGGACTACATTTGCAAATGTGATATTTAGAGATCAAAGTGAAGATAAGATCAGAGGTGATTTAATAAGCATCTTTAAGACATAAAAGGGGTGACCCTTGCTGTGCCAGAATTACATTGCTCCTCAATGTGCAAACAAATGCATCAGACTAGTTTTCTACTGGTAGTTAATATAATTTTTATATTAATATTATTTTCAACCATATCAGCTCATTCTGCTGCTGCTGTTCCACCAAGCATAGGCAAAGGAAGTGACTGAACTCCTCCCCATGGTCTTAAGCAGCTTGTGCAACATCACCTCTTCAGATGTGTTCTGGAGTGTGAGTGTCAGTCCTGATGTAATTCTCAGTGAAATTAGTGAAAGCAGTCCTAGTTTCTAATTATAGACTTAAAATACAAGTGTAATGTTTTATGTTAGTTTAATGATATTGTATAAAAAGGATTGCATCTTTTTATCATTGCTTCCATATTTATTAATTATTATGGTTTCATCTACAGAGGAGAAAATGGCCCAGCCAAGGGCATTTAACACAAAACAGCTGTTTCCTAAATGTGGTATTATAACTGCCCTGAAGCAGTTGATTCTGATGTTTTACAGGCAAATTCTTATTTCTTAATATGAATGTTCCTCATCAATCTGTATGTGCATGAACTTAAATACCACCACTCTTTTGCCTGTCTCTCTGCATTTGTCAAGGACTCACTAGTGATTCTGTGTTACAATTATAAGGTACTAGTAAATTAATCAGAATAAGAAATTTTCCTAGGCACTGGAAACATTTAGCATTGTTATAGCATTTCCTCTCAAGCTTTTGGCCTGGGCACCTCTTAATTTACAAGCAATTTCCCCTGCTTAAGGATGGGTGTTCACACAGATTAAGGACCATTTCCAATTGGTAGCTGGGTTGTGTCCATGATGTTTCAGAGTAGGAGAGTTTAACAGATCTGAGAAGTTCCATACTGGTGAACCTCAAAGCTAGAGAATAATTTGGCACACATTTAATTTTTGGCACAGATGTGGAAGCTGACCAATTAGTCCTGTTCTAGTCTGTCAGGAAATTCTGCTCTAGACTTTGTGTCAGGCTCATAGTTTTAGCTCTTGCAGCAATCCCACCTGAGGAGGAATTTTGATATGTGGTGTAGATGAGCTGTTATCCTATCTGAAAAGATTGCTTTATATAATGGGAGGTTTCAAAAACAAAAAACAAAAGCTGAATGAATTAGTTCTGATGGATTTTATGTGAGTCTGTTCACAAAAAATAACCCCCAAAACAAACCCCGAATAACAGGTTGAGGTGTTAGTGTTTTGGTTGATTGGTTGTTTGTTTTTTGGTGGGGGAGGCTGGTTTTGGTGCTAAGATACATTTGCAACATGGTAAAAGTTGTAAATTGTCTGCTTTATTTGCATAAGGAGAAACCAACATTAACTGTAGGCAGTATTTTAAGAATACTATTTATTTCTAGATTCATAATTTTTTAATGTGTTTTTTGGGGCTTTTTTAAATTGTTCTATGCAACCATAGCCCTGTCACCTTTTGACACAGCCCGTTTGATAACCATTGTATGTGACTATAGACCTTCCTCCATGTACGCTGTCGTCCCTTGTTTTCTGTAAAGGAGTGGTTTGATAAATTTACTAGATCATACCAAGCAAGGAAGTTTTTAGTGTTTTTAATTGGTGCTAAACAAAAACCTAGTGCTGGCCAGATTCCCTTTTCAAAGAGTTCTACTTGTATGTTCTGCTGTTACTTTTGTCTTTGAATTTGCACAAGTGTCAACTTCTGCTATACTAATTCCTATTCTTTTGCTGTAGAAAAATATTTCCTTACAGCTATTTTTCAGAGAAGCTGATCTAGTGTGAAATTTGAAGGAAGTCAAAATAGGGTGGCCCTAAAACCAAAAGTTACTTGGTTGTTTCTTGTTACAATTATTACAGCTGATTTACGTGAAAGAAGAGAGAAAGGCTGTGTCAGTCTAAGAGATTTGTGCAGTTTGTGTCTCAGTAGTGTTGTTTTCTCTTCTCTGAAACCAAGAACTGTAATTTCAGAATGACTAATCTAATCTATGTTCTTTATGCCAAACTTTGTACAAATTCAAGTTAGGCTTCTTCAAAGTAGAGAACATCTCTCAGTAAACTGATATTCTTTAGCTGCATACAACAAGAACATGGCTCAGTACTGTGCATTTCCTTCTGTGAAAGAATTTAATGTGGAGCCAGTAGTCTGAAAACCAGAAGAAGGATTTTTGCAAACAGGAAGACTTCTTCAGATTATAATCTATATGTGTTCCATGCAGATAAAATGTACTGATGGTCATCTGTTTTTCCTTTATAGATTTATATTCCCTTTCTCTGTCTTAATAATTCTTCTATAAAAATAAATGTATGAACACTATGCATTATCATAGATTTCATGCTGCAGTACAAATAATTATATATAAACAAAAATCAAGAAGGAATAACACAGTTTTATTGTAAATACCTGTGCAGTGTGGGGTCAGCGTATGTGCCTGTTGGATAACACCATAGATAGGACAGGCCTCACCTAGCTTTAGCCATCTCAGTGTTTCTTATGCTGGAGTAAGCACCATCTGGAAGACATAATGGGATTCTACTGAACGAAGAGCTTGACTGGGTCAAGTATGCTCTGACTAATTCCCTTGTCTGCTTTTAGCAAACCATAAGATTTGGCCAATAAATTGTTCCACTATAAGCATTTGCTATAAGTCCAGCTTCATCCAATTGAGTTTATATTACAATAACAAGGAAATAAAAGCGTAACAGGGAGTCAAGGCACAGCTTTTGGTAGGAACATAACAATGTGCAACTAACACCATCATTTACCCCATTTACAATATTGCATGATACAGTAATAGTGACCAAGACATCATTTGTGTATTGTTTGTGCTGGTGTGCATTCTGTATTGTGGAACAGTGTTGCCTGGGAGTAGGAGGAAAGAATCACTCTGCAGTTTGGTTGAACAGCAAGGACAAGATTAATCAAGCATAACACTGCTGTTTAGATAACAAGAACTTCTTCCAAGTTGTGAAATACTTGTATAGCTCAGCAGCTGGAAAATATCATCAGATGCTTCCACACTATTTATATCCTCTGTTTGTAGGAAGAGAACTTTTTTTTTTTTTTTTTTTTTTTTCTCCTTTTTTCCTGTCACTGGAAGCTTTCTAGAGAGTTTAAGGTGATCTTGATATCTCTGACTCTTTGAGAGAGGTCAAGATGCTAGGGAATTAATCTGCAAGTCATAAATGCTATTCTGCTCTGCACTCAAACATTCATGCATTTATTGTCAACTGTTAAATTACAAGTTGTTAAAAGAACAACAACACAAGAATGTGCAAAATCTGAATTAAAAAAAAATCAGCTTTTTTATATGCCTAGATAGAGTTTTTAATGAGCATCATACATAGGGCATAAGAAGGCACCGGGATGACAGCTACACCAACATACACCACAACCATTTTTGTTCTGTTTGGTTCAATAAAGAAAAGATTTTTTTCTCTCTGTACTGAAAACCTGTCCATATTCTCTCTGTATTTCAAAATGAATAAATGCCTAATAACCAAACTCTGCTACCTACTAATCTTATTTTTCTTTACAGAAATGTACAAATCCAACTTAAATAATATTCCTCTTGATTCATTAGGTTGAAGGTAAAGGTTGACTTTATTCTGGAACCTGGAAAACAAGCTGTCACTGAGGTCCATCTGCTTCTTAAGAGATAGGAACCAAGGGGGATAGTACAGTCAGTCAGTGCCCAGACCAATGTTACAGGCAAACAGGATGGACATAGACACAGTGGCCAGGTCCAACAAAATGTCCAGACCATGAGGCAGCAACACAGAAGTGAGACAGACTTGAAGTCAAAACAAAAGTCAAACTGGAATGTTTTTCTCCATGTTTGCCATTATCACTACTGTCATCATAACAATTATTGCTGTACTTCTATAAGATGATGTCAGTGCTGGTTTAGGTGGGAATACCCTATGCTTTTTGCTCTAAACCTGTTAGAAAACCTCCAAACCAATTAGAAATACACAGAGAATCTATGGGAAGCAGGGAATTCTATTCTGCCCCTTTTCAGAATTGTGAATTTGAAGTGTGGTCATGTGAACTATCTGTTGTCAGTCTTGAATCCAGAGGTTCTGAAGTCCATATTCAGTTCTTCACTGCAGTTCTTGGGGTAGAAACTTAGAAACTCTCTCTTTCTCTATTTTTTTTTTCTTTCCCCAAGGGAAAAAACCTCACCATTTTTTGGAGAAAATGTCTGCTTAACAGCTGACTCTGGATTATTAGTATTCCTTTCCTGGCTGGAGCCAGCAGAGGTTTTACGCTTTCTCCTGGGCTTTTCATTCTAATTCTAGGACGTCTATAAAGCATTTGCTAAAGCCAGTCTGTCCTATCTGAATATGTTTGTTTGGTGCTAGATATATAACAGTTCTCAGAAGAGCTTTATGGAATTGCAGGCTATGAGGCAAGCATTTTGCATGTTAGGAGCAAATTTGCAACAGACTTCAAGAAAGTCAGGAGCTGTCATGAAAGAGAACTTCATAACACCCAAGTCACTTCCACTGAAATCAGTGGGAGGCTTTCCTTTGACTTCAGTAAGAGTTGGAACAGATGCAGAAGGGGCACTTCATAAGGAGAGAAAACTAGTTCATTTAGGATTTTTGTACATAATTAAAGAAATATTCCATTATTCACATATACAAATGCCAACTTGTTGTACCATGTCTTTCATGATTAACAATGGTTGGACAATATCCAAATGAAAATTCTGACTACTTCTTCCTAACTGGCTTAAATGCAATAAAACATAATGTGCCAGATTCTTGCAATACCATAGGTGTATGCCAAGGATGATCTTTCTAGATCATATGCACTTATTTTACATGGGTTGTGTTTAGAAGGGAGTGGATTCGTTAAAGAAAGTCCACACTAGTGTTAGGAAATATTTTTACCACACAATGGTGTCAGTGTAGTATGTTCACAAAAACCCCAAAAAACCCTCTGACAGTGATTATAAGGACCTATGAACGTTGTTTCATGTTGCCTAAACTTGTACAAGAATAGCTTCTTCTAGAGCCAGAATACTTGAAGATATACTCTGAGCAGAGCCATACTGCCCTCTGTCCCACAAATAAGAACAGATGTGCAACCACATGTAACGTTAATCCTTTGCAGTGCCACTGAAACTACCATATTTATCCTCTGTGCTTTAGTCAAAAGTTTTCTTCTCTCTCATGTGCATGGTTCTTTAATGAGCCAGTGTAATAGCTGGTAAAACTGTTGTGAATTACATGCAGTCATATTTCAGGTATTTGGTTTTAAGGGCTCATCAAAGATTTATTTTCTAGACTGTGGATGGACTAACCATACCGTCACTGTCTCTGTCATTTTTATTGTGTTAAATCCAAACTCTTACTCGTCAGTAAGAATTTCTTGCAGTCTTGTCTCTGTAATCTTCTTTCTCTCTTATAGTATCTGGAAGTAGATTTTTCCCCCCCCCTCCCATTAGCTGCAACAGTATATTTCTCCTTTTATTAGTTACTTTTGCAAGTAAGCATTTCTATACTTTCTCCCCCCACCCTGCTGCCCCTCATAGCTGGAAAGAGCTCTCCTCAATTACCTGAAAAACTGTACCAACTTGCTTCAAACACTTATCAAAAGTTTCTTACTGTGTGGTTTGTTGTTTGTTTGTTAAAAAAAAAAAAAAAAAAAAGGAAAGGAAAAAAAAGAAGGGATAAAGAAATAGGCTTCCTGAAGATTGTGGCTGCCTATGAACAATGGGGGGGTTGGGGGGATTGTCATGGAAATATAAAACAAATACACAGATTTTTAAGGCAACCTAAAGCCTAGTGGATAAATTTGCATACTGCAGAGTGATGTCCCTACTTTTTGTTTCTTTCCTGGATACAGACCAATTGTTATGACAAATGGCAGTAAAAAAATATTAATATCAAGAAAGAAAGAGAGCTCATAAAGAGAAAGTGAGGTACAGATTTGGTTCTGATAGATTTCCTGGGATATCGTCAAAAGCTGCGTTTCCTTTCCAAATGGTCACATTGCTTGTATAGCCAATTCCAGTGATCATATCTGCCACTGTACTGCAAAGGAAGTAATTATTTTTAACAGCTAATGAAATAAGTATATTTACTTGTATTTTCATACCAACAGAATTAAGACACTAAGCCAATGCTTTAAAATCTCCAGAAAAGGATATAAACCTTAAGAATTTTGTTCTCAAGCTTAAGTCAGGATGATATCAGGATTTAATACTCTAATTGCAATCTAACGAGGGATGTTTTTGGAGTTACCTCAATGCTTGCAAGGCTGTGACTCACGGACAAATTACTTTCATGGTTGGGTTACATTTACACGAGCCAGTGTATGAATTTTACATGCAGATCAACAAGATGGGACAGATTTAGGTGTGGGCTTATTTATATATGGGATTTGAATATGGACATAGAAGAGCAGAAAGCAAAATACCTGCATTGGTACATTTGCTACTTCAAGCAGAAATTGCTTACAGTTCTATTGATGAAACTTTTAAAGAGATTAATTTCATACAGGGCATTAAGTAGGATTTTGGCAGAGAGTTTGTGGTAGAAGAATCTGAAAGCCAGTAACTTCCCAAATCCTTAACTAAATATGGATTGATGCCACATGTCAATCTTTCACTTACAGTAAATGATGTGGACCTCATCCCAAAGATGGCAAACAGCCACATTAGCCTCTTCAGTGGAATACCCAGTGCTACTGAGCTTCAGAGGCTACAGGGAAACTGCATGCATGCAGTTCAAATTAAAATAAAGCAGTGCAACAGCACACGGCACAGTGTCTCCTACTAATGCAACATGTGTGCACAATCTGGCATACTGATGTAACTCATAGGAGGGAGGTGGCACTTATTTTTATACTGAAAATTTATGACTTAAAATGCAAAAGGTAGAAAAAGAACTTTGGTAACTGCAAAAGGATGTGTTGTTTGAAGGCTAAACAGATGATGAAGCACTTTCACTAAACAGCTAGAAGAAAATATTAGGCAAAGATTTAGCCAAGCTATCATGTCTGCTTCAGACTTTCTTGCACCTGCTCAGATGTTTTCTTCAGTTTTTAATCAGTTTATTCAGAAAGTTAACCTTTAACAAATATCTCTTGAATGAAAACAGAATGATTATTTAGGATTATTACAAATTTGGATATTAAGACTATAATTTGTATGATGCCTGTTTTTAAAGGAGATTATTATTTTGTGTTGTTTTTTTTTCTCCTTCCTTCCTAGTAACTCACTTACATTTGATGTCAGAAATAGCCTGTAAAAACTAAAGAAAAATGGAAGCATCCAAAAGTCCACCTTGCATTTTGTCTCACATATTATGACAGAAAGGTTGGCACTGTTTCATTACTAAATATTGTAAGAAATCTGAGTTGAGGTCATGGTTGCTAATAGAAACACAAACATTCTTTGTGGATTTCAGTGAATTCCTATGTAGGTGAGGAAAGAAATTGCAGAAGTATTTAAAAATCAATTCTCCTGCAACAGAGGAAGGAAAAGAATAATCCTGCCCACCATTCCACATTGTTCAATGTATAGCCTGGGTTTTGTGTAACTTTCCAATTTGAAAACGTTGTGTCTGCATGCAATATTGTGCTTTTGATTTTGACAGAACTGCAAAAAAACCACCATTCCATGTAGTTTTAGCAGGTCTCTAAATGAGCAGGGAGGTCATTCTGCCCCTGTACACTGCACTGGTTAGGCCACACCTTAAGGACTGTGCCCATTTCTGGGTCCCTCAGTTTAGGAAAGATGTTGACATGTGTCCAGAGAAGGGCAACAAAGTTGGTGAGAGGTTTGGAACACAAGACCTATGAAGAGAGGCTGAGGGAGCTGGGGTTACCTAGCCTGGAGCAGAGGAGGCTCAGAGGAGACCTCATTGCTGTCTACCTTATTGCTGTTGTAGATAGACTGGGGCTGGTCTCTTTTCCCAGGCAACTAGCACCAGAACAAGAGGACACAGTCTTCAAGCTGTGTCAAGGGAGGATCAGACTGGATGTTAGGAAGAAATTCTTCACAGAGAGAGTGATTGGCCGTTGGAATGGGCTGCCCGGGGAAGTGGTGGAGTCACCATCACTGGAGGTGTTCAGGAGGAGATTTGATAGGGTGCTTGGTTGCATGGTTTAGTTATTAGGTGGTGTTGGATGATAGGTTGGACACGATGATTTTGAAGGTCTCTTCCAACGTGGTCTATTCTATTCTGTTCTATTCTATTCTATTCTATTCTATTCTATTCTATTCTATTCTATTCTATTCTATTCTATTCTCTTAAACTGGTTTTCACAAACCTAAACAGTACTTATGGTTCTCTGCTGGATGTTCCACTATTTTGTTCAAGATCTGAACTTCAGCATTCACTTTTTTGTGTGTGTGTGTGTTGTTTTTTTTCTCATGGCTTCTGGTTTGTATGGACTTCAACTGCATTTGCAAATAGCTAAAATATTAAAGTAAAACCTCAGATAAGACATTGAGTCTGAACATGTTTTCATGTGATTTTTTTTCATCTTTTTTTTTTTTTTCCCCTAGATGGTGGGTCCAGAAAATGACTTACAAAGTCTAGACCAATTTACAAAAGCAACACAATAGTAAAGGAATGTGCAATTCTAGCAAAGTTGCAGTTAACTTAGATGTCGTGTAATCTTGCAAATAATGAAAATACCAACATTACTGAAATTTCTTTGATTAGTCTCCTAATTTCTTTGCTAGTCTCCTAGCAACATATGAGCAAGAGGAACTTCTTGAGTCAGAAATTCCAGTCCCTAACTGTTACATGCACTGTATGTTATAATGCCTTTCATAAACTTAATACATTCCTTATATTGCCGATGTTCCTGCCATGAAGGATATGGTATAATATACACAAGCTTACAAGCTTTGCACATTTTATTTGTTTAAATGAGTATTTCTCTATCAACATAATAACACATAGGCTTGGAGAAGACTTCCTTATCAGACTAATAATGTGCTGGTAAGCTTTAATAAGAAGAAGTTATCAACGTATGAAATAAAACTCAGGGTCCAACCTATTTGCTTATTTTAACGAAGTATCATTGTTAATTCAGAGGGAAATAGTTTGCAGGGGGAATTTGTTGTCACCTGAGCTTCTAAAAAAAAAAAGAGATCATAGTGCTTTAAAAAAATTATGCCTCCCAATAAATTCAAAATGACTGAGCCAAAATGTCTCTACAGATATTTTTTAACAGCATTAAGTCAGTTTGTGGTATATTGTGCAATTGTCTTTCCCTCACCCAAGGTTTGATTGAGAACGTCTTCTTTAATCTTGCAAGGAAAAACAACATTTGCTGTTCATTAATAACTATTTTGCCTGTGGAATGAAGATCAGCAACATCTTCAAAGGAGTAGTAAAGAGCTCTTGTATGTAAACCAGTAGGAACACGTGCAAGTGTATTTGTCTGTCCATGTGTTTACCAACATGTATGACAGTGAGAGAATGACAGAAGAGGAGAGGATGAGAGTTTTCACAAGGGCATGAAAAAAACATTTTCTCATGGCTAAAAGAAGAAATAATTCTGAAAACTTTTTCTTTAAGCTATGCTAACTGCAGTGGTGTAGTTTTATCTGGGATTTTGTAAGCTAACATAAGAAACTACAATAGTAATTTAATCTAGTCTTAATGGATAGCTGGGTTTTACACTCTGCTTATAGCTTATGATATAGAGAAGTAGTCTGGAAGAAGAAAATCCTGTTAATGTATTAACTTGGTTTGAAAAGAGTTACAAACGACACAAAATTCACTAAATTGATTTATCTCCTTTTAGTTGAATTGAGACAAAATAGTTTAGCCCTGTGGAGGATTGTGTTTCTGGCTGGTAAGTGGGTCTAATTCCAGCTCTTCAAGTACCAGGATATTCCCCTTTCCTGTTTGTTTCCGTTACGGCAATCATATCAGACATGGATTTGCCATTATTTGTAAATCATGAAGCAGCTTCAGCTTAGAGCAGAAGTCTGGTTTGCTGAAATTTTAGACAGAGTTGAAGCAAGTGTGTTAGTGTAATAAAACATTTCTCGTGAACTTATGAACCTGTAGCTCTTACAGATTTGTCTCTCATGGTTTACTGTATAAATGGTATGTATACTTTCTTTACTATCTGTCAAAATGATGCATAGCTTTTGCATAAAATATATCTCCGGATTCATCTAAATATGAGATATGTCTAAGAAGGCAAAGGACATGCAAAATTTTATCTAGGTGCTTTAAGCAGTATTTATGAGGACCATTAATCCATCTTGTAATTGAAACAAAATAGTATTATTTAGTCCAAGGCCTCTGTCATCAATGAAAATCATATACACTCACTAGCAAGTTTTTCCAGTCACTCCAAGCAGGTTGCAACAAAGTCTTTGTAATATATTGCCATGGAATTTCAGTGTGCTACGTATTTGACAGAAAAGCAATTTCAAAAATCTCAGAAAAATTCAAGGAAATGATGAATTATTTTTCAGTTGTAGAGGACTCAGAGAAAAGACTTTTTTATGAATACTTCTTAAAATTTGTTAGAAGAAGCCTTGGTTCAGCAAAATGCTGAAATAATTATTTAGTATTATTAAAATAGACAGGATCTAAATGTGAAATTGAGTGGTGTGCTAAGGGTACAGATTCTGATCTGGGCCATTTATAGAGACATAGTTTTCAAAATCGTAATATTGTGAATTTAACTGAACAAAGACCATAAACTTTTTTAGTAGAACAAGGAACTTTTTTTGTTAAAGTGAGAAACTTTTTTTTCCCCATAGGGTTAATAGTGTGATAATGGATTATAGCATTCCAGATAGATCAAAACAAACAAACAAACAAATAAAAAATAGAAATTCCTTAAACAGTTGTTTAAGAAAATAGCAATCTTCAACTTTCTATGGGGCTGCACCCTTAAAAGTAGCAGTGTTGGTACAAAGACAGTGTGGTTTTATAGGAAGGACATGAGAACTGTGACCATATGTTTCTGAAGACATTTTAGAATGCCCTAAAGACATTTTGAAATGCTTTAAACACATTGTATAAACAAAATATTTGATGGAGAAAGATTTCTATTGTCATTTTTTGTAGAATGCTGTGCCTAAGTCATTTTTGAGTGATGTGACCATCTGAAACTCATTCTGTCCTTTGCTTCAATAGTTTCTCTTCCCAAATACAACATCCTTTAGGTCCCCATTTCTGACCTTTCTCCTTCCTGTCTCCACCTTCAGAAGACAAATGCCACTGTCTGAATCAGCGGTTCTTGTGACATACCCTTATCTCAGTATCTGCAGCCCAAGCATAATAAAATTAATGTATCTTTGAGATGTTAAAACTCCCCAGGACCCACGTGCCTAATATGTGTTGGACTGCTTGCGGCTGTGTAGGTCAACCCTGCACAGAAATTGCAGAGTTCTTCCAGATGTTAAGCATCTTGTTCCTTGGTATTACTCCTGGTGGATTGACAGTGACCTGGAAATCTGGAAAAATTATTTTTTCTTGGAGAAAGAAAATATGTCCTCATATAAATAGACAAGGTACTATCTCCTGGTGTGAAGGAAAATACAGAGTGGGTTAGAGCTTCCTGCAACAGCTTTGCTTTCAGCCTCATTTTTTTTTGATAAACACAATCCCACAATAACAAACTGTATCCCCAAAATAAGAAAAGAATGATGATGAGGAAGTAACTAAAACATCTTGGGTTTATGTATGTTACTGTTTAATTTGTTTAAACCAAGAGAATATATGCATGGTACTAGTACATAGGTATAGTATGCTCTTTTACTAAATCCATGAGTTTCAAAACATATTCCAAGGAAAACTCTTGCTTCCTGAGCAGGAAAAAGTGTCAGCTGAAAAAAGCAAGTTGCATGATTGCCTCCAGAATAACAACAAATTTTCTTCTTTGACTGTGCCAAGAGTTTATCCTGTTTTGCCAGGCAGCCAAGATGTATCAGACCTAAAGGACATGTAATTTTGATAGCAGTCATTGTTGCTCAGTTTTAACTGTTTAGTGAAATGCTAACTGTTGCTTTGTGCATAGAAGCAAAGCATATGGGAATTGCTAGGTTCCATATGTCTTCATGGTACAATTCAATGGCCAGAATAAGTGATCTACATATTGCATTCTTTCTCTAAAATGTGCTAATTATTTAACATAACATGTTAAATAATGTTGTATTATGTAGAAGAATGATAACATGAATCATTCACTCATTACTTTCACTATTTGTTTGAGCACTTCTTGTTTTATATAGTCAATATTTCAAAAAGAAAAAAGAAAAAAAAGAAACAAAAAGAAAAGGAAAATTAAAAAGAAAACTAAAAAGAGAAAGAAACCAAAAGCAAGAATAAAAATGAAAAAGAAAAATAACTAAAAAAGTAAAATAAAAATAAAATTAACAAAAGAAAAAGAAAAAGATAAAGAAAAAGGAAAAAGAAAAAGAAAAAGAAAGAGAAAAAGAAAAAGAAAAAGAAAAAGAAGAAAAAGAAAAAGAAAAAAAAATAGGTCCTCCTATCTAACAATGTCTAGTAAGTTCTCTAATGACAAGAATGATCCTCTTGCATGACCAAATCAAGTAGCAGTTGAGTCCCACTCAGTGATCTTAATTCCTTGGTTTTGAGTTTCTATTATTAGTTTATTCCACCTTTTACTAGGTGACAGAAGAATTGGCTGGCACCTGCCTTGGGTACTTTCACTGTTAGCTCTGTAGTCAAAGGCTCATGTATTTACACATACTTAAGGGCGTACCCTTCAAAGCTGTCTAATCTGATCCTATAGAGCATGGCTGAGTTTCTTCCTGACCATATCTGCAGAGTTTAAAATTACAGGATAGGTTTAGAGTAGGTGTAGCTACCTATGCATTATTCTAGACACCTCTTATCTTCTAAATGAATATCAATAAGTCCCAAACTAATTAAGTGCCATGTCAGTTTTTCCTAATGCTACACAGGATAAGTGGGGCAAAACCAATGATATTTTCCAGCTCTTTGTAGAGAAATATTAAGAGATTCAGCACACTATTTGCTGCCAGGATAACTGCCTCACACCACTTTTTCCTTTAATGTCTGTTACGTATCATTTTGCTGCAAGAATGGATGACCCTGACAGGAAGTGAAGTGGTAAGACTCTGTACTTCACATAGCAGGTGGAGAGACAAGATGCCAGGCATTGTCTTTCAGTATATGCTGCTTCTCTCTACTTGAGCAGATACAATAATTTCCTGTCTGATCAGACATCCTGCAGCAAAAATTCTGCTAGGAGTGGCTGCCGAACTGCCTTAGGTATGTCTTGGCTCCTAAGAGAAGCAAGCATCTTGAAGAACTATTTCTTTAAAATTTAAGAGCATGCGTCTAGCTTTCACATGGGGAATACTTAGAGATGGGAAAGCAAATAGCCAGTGCTCCACTGGCTTTCACAGCTGGCAGCAACATATTAGCTCTGAGGCAACGTGGTAGACAGCAAAGAAATATGCTACTGCTGGGATTCAGCTTCGGGTGGTAGTTAGATAAATAATTATGTCTAGATATTGAAAAATATGGTATCTGAACTAATTTATAACCAATGGAGGTACAGAAAAGCTATCAGTGGAGTCTCAGGTGCTATACAGCTGATCACAATGTGTGTTTACTTGGACTTGAACTGAATTCTCTGCAGACTTTTCTTTTTGCAGGTGGCAGCCAGGGGTGTAGTTTGGTTGTCCTAACACAGGCAAAGCAATATTTGAGATGGCATAGCATAACAGAGTTGCCCTTGAGAGACTGACGGAAGATGACCTCACGCATGAGCCATTTGACCACCATCCAGGTTCTTTTTAAACACTTCCAGGGACAGTGACTCCACCACCTCCCTGGGCAGCACATTCCAATGGCCAATCTCTCTTTCTGTGAAGAATTTCCTCCTAACATCCATCCTAAACTGCAAAATTGTTTTAGAATCATAGAGTTGTTAGGGTTGGAAGGGACCTCAAGGACTATCCAGTTCCAACCCCGCTGCCATGGGCAGGGACACCTCACACTAGATCAGGTTGCTCACAGCCACATCCAGACTGGCTGCAAAGACCTCCAGGGATGAAGCTTCCATCACTTCCCTGTGCAACCTGTTCCAGTGTCTCACCACCCTCACAGGGAAGAATTTCTTCCTAACTTCCAATCTGAATCTACCTATTTCTATTTTTTTCCATTCCCCCTAGTCCTATCATTACCAGATACCCTAAATGTCCCTCACCTGACCCATTTTCCCCCTTTTTCCTCTCAAACCTACAGCACCTGGGCTCTGTTGGAGTCTCCTCCCACCCCAGGTGTAGCCACTTGGCACTCCCCACCCACTGCCCTATTTAATCCCCACCAGGAAAGGCAGAAGGCCCAAGCTGAGCCCATCTGGGCTGGAGGATCCTCCTCTCATCACCGGTGAGTGCCCATGGTGCACACTGGGTGATGGTGGTGGTGACAACAAAGGCCGGGGGGCCTGGTGGCCCCCCGGCTGTTAGGAACAGGATTGATGACTACTCCAATATCATCCATGCATGCTGGCTGGGCTTTCTCACTGGGGCTGAGCTCCTTTGTGTGGTGTGTTGGCTGGCTGAGGGTCTTGTCCCTGGCTCTGTGATGGCTGCAATGTATCTAGACAAGCATTAAGTTTGTCATTCTGGGTATGTAAATCTGTGGCACAGATCTCAGTAGTAGCATACTGCAGAAGAACTAGAGACTCTCAATGAAGAGCAAGAAAATGTCTTCAGATTGTGTCTGTGCTGTGATGTCAGCTTGGATTTGAATCCAAACATAAATTCAAACCCCTTCATTGATCATGTGTTGGTTTGTACTGTGGTTTGATGCTGAACAAACCATCTGGTTCACAGACAGGGCAACTCAGATGTGAGAGAAGAGGAGGAGGTGAGGTTTGAATAATAGAATAAACCAGGTTGGAAGAGACCTTCAAGATCATCGCGTCCAACCCATCAACCAATCCAACACCACCTAAACAACTAACCCATGGCACCAAGCACCCCATCAAGTCTCCTCCTGAAAACCACCAATGACAGCGACTCTACCACCTCCCCAGGCAGCCCATTCCAATGGCCAATCACTCTCTCTATAGAACTTCTTCCTAACATCCAACCTAAACCTTCCCTGGTGCAGCCTGAGACTGTGTCCTCTTGTTCTGGTACTGGCTGCCTGGGAGAAGAGACCATCATCTGTCTGTCCACAACCTCCCTTCAGGTAGTTGTAGAGAGTAATAAGGTCACCCCTGAGTCTCCTTTTCTCCAGGCTAAGCAACCCCAGCTCCCTCAGTCTTTCCTCATAGGGCTTGTGTTCCAAACCCCTCACCAACTTTGATGGTGAAACCATCGAACTTGATGTTTAATAAGTCAGCATTGTGGTTGGTGTTACAGACTGACATTTTATTAATGCAGCTTTTCAAGACAGTAGGCTGAGGGAGAATACTGGCTGAGAGGTGGGTGTCAGAGCCAGCAGAAAGGCCAGGAATGACATCTGTAGAGAACTCTGCATGCTATAATCAGCTGCAGAATGGAACCTGTGGACACTTGGTGCAAATCCTTCTGGAAAGCGTCTGCTATCATGGGATCTCCTTACAGGACCAGGTCTTGTTTGTTCCAAAGGGTCTCACATTAATAGTTTCTAACAGATAAACCAGATCTTAATGCTAAATAAATATGTACTACAAGTACATGCAATACTTATCATTGTTTACTTGATGGTAAGATCCTGATAGCTGAAAGGGACTGTTTTGTTTCTAAAAAGACAAAGTGTATTTAGTGCCTGTAATGCCTACAGTATTTTCAGGGTCTGTAGTGTTAGTGTGTGGTTGAATCTGTGAGGACCTAAGGATATTGGCACGGCAGAGTTTGGAGGTGATATCTTTGAATTGACTAGACTTGCCTTGTGTAAATAGATGAATAACATTTCCAGGCTTAGAAATTGCTATCGAAATATCAGAATTTCCATTTATAAAGCCCTAAACTCTTAGGATCACATGAAGAAGAAAAAAAGTCTCAGATATGACTTGCCCACCAAAGGGCTCTGCTCTAAGAATTCCTGGAGCCATTTCTGTTATTCACAACTGAATATAATTTGGACCTCAACCTTTTCTCCTTTTAGTGAACCAGATTCAGAAGGCTGGGTGGGTGAAACCAAAGCCTTCCATAGTCAGTGTTCTATGTGCTGCAGTACAGATGGAAAGTTGTCTCTTTTTTCATTTTTTTTTCTTTTTCCCTATTATTGTTTGTAGTGAATGAGGATTGTCTCTTGTTCTTTCAAAAGCAAGTAATTCATTAGGATGCTTTACCTTTGCTAAAAGACATGTTTTCAACTTCAGCATGGACGCTGGCCAGAAAAGCACTTTCCTTTTTTTTTTTTTTTTCTTTTCTTCCCCCTTCAATGAAAAAAAAAAAAGAAAAAGAAAGAAAAGAGGTTGGAAACCGTCAGCCTATATCAGGAAGACGGATTTCAGTTTTAAAGGTGAAATAACATTCACTCCTTTTGCATGATAAATGGAAGAAATAGGATACACTAATGAAAGAGAGAGGACATAGCAATTAAAAATACCAGGAGAGGGTGGTACACAAATCTGTCCTCATGTTATCTTAAAGTAAATTAGCATGAAAGGTTAAAGAAGCCAGACTTCTTTTACTTCATAAATTACTCATCTTTCAGTATAGGTTTTACAAGAGCACATATTACTTACCTGAACAACTGATAGTGTGGTATTTATCACAAGCTGCCTCCATTTGTAAGGTCATAAATTCCCTTGCTGTGGTTGCCTGTAACTTGTTTTAGTGCTAAGTGTAGCGGTAAAATGCTAGAAGAAAATCTATAGATTCAGCTTATAATACTTGACTCTGTATTTTATCCTATCTTGAAGGAAGTGAGAGATAAGGCTGAGGTTGCTTAAAATGAGCAGATATAGGAATAATTGCTACTTAGTGTCTTAACTGTCATTTATACATTGATTCCTGGCGTTTTAATGGATGAGGAAAGAAAGCTTTTGCTTCCTATGTTAAACCAAGGTACTTCAGCTTGATATCTTCCCTGAAACTGTCGTCCCTTGAAACTTAAACACATAAATCAATACAAATATGTAATTTCAAGCCACACAATGTGTATATACTAAGATATATTGTATTTATAGTATATATTTTATATTTATGTAAGTTATAAAAATATAAGTTACTGTACTGTTTCCACATGTGTCCTGGTAAAGGCAGACAGGAATCATACTTTTAAATTGCATATCTTTTAGGGTGGAAACTCAGCTTTGTTTTCTTATATGCAAAACTAGCCACAGTGATTCACTGATTATATCCCAGCATGTAACTTGCCTTCAAAACCAATATGCTGTGCTTCAATATGAGTTGTTGAAGAGACATGTCTGAGTCAAAAAATTTTTTACCAGTATGAGCACCAAGTATCCCTCTCATCCAAATACATAATAATTCAAGAAAAGGTTTTCTTGCCACAGCTCATAGAGCCAACAGCTGCCTTTCAGTTTTCATTAGAGTTTTCACTGTGGCCTTGAGCAGATGAGATCCTCTGTGTGCTCCTTTCTCATTAACCTACCAGAAGTAGGAGGGAATGTGCTTTTATATTTTCTTTAAAGATTCTAGGTGATTCAAAATTTACATTTTTTCCTTTGCTCATTCTCTCTGGTAGGTTAAATTAATTTAAAACAGACAGTAAAAAAATAAATAAAATTGAAAGGAAACAAGTCAAGTAAATGTCAATGGTTAAACAAGATTATCAGAAGGGAGTCATGGGCTATTAGTATTAAAACATGAATACAATGCAAATTAAGATTAACTTGAAAATCAGTGATAGAGGACTGCTGTCATCTTGCTCTCAAGGAGGCAGAGTTGTCTCTAGGTGAAGAGGGTGATTTTCTTGTACTTCCCCAGTTTTGAATTAAGAGCCTGTTCAGTTCACTCTGAAGAGAGCAGACTACTCTGTTATGCATGCACATCATAACACAGTTTATTCTGGTTTAAAATTTTGATTTCCCCCCACCTCCTTTTGTGACTTACTTGCTTCAGTGTTCTTGACCTGAGATGAGAAGTTCAATAAAGCTCATCTTAGTATGGTTAAATGATGAATACCTCAATAGATTAATATCTTGCAGAATAACTAATCTTCAGATGTGTGCAACCCCAAAGGTACCATGTGGCAATGGAGGATGTACCATCATCATAGTCCATTTTTTCCTGATCCTTGATGCAGATTCATTTAACCTCTTCTGTTTCACATGTTATATGCAGGTATTTGGAAAGAAGATGGTACAATGTATGTGCCCATGTACACATCTCTGATACTGGTTTGTCACTGTTATGACATAGCTTGGTTGGAAGTAGTGCTTGGATCTGCTCCAGTCATGTGCATCAAAGCTATATTTGCAGCTGACATTAAATTTAGTGCAAGGAGAGGCTGTCTTATACAGAATTTTCATAAAGCAGATTAGTTTATGTAAAATATGGCAAATAAAATATTTTTCAAGGATGTAACTAAAAGGTTTACTACTTTTTTGTTTTGTTTTATTGCTTTTTTAGTAAGAAAGAGTGAGACCATTATCTGACTCCAAGAGATTATGAGGATCATGAAATTCCACAAGAGCATGCATTTTTAAATCTATTCAGCTTCAATTACAGTTTTTTAGTATTAGCAGATTTACTGGAGTTTCATTTTCCCTGTAGTCAAAAATGAGAGGTCTTCAGGAGAGCTAATCCTCAAACTATCTAGAAAAGTATTCTTCTTTTAAAATATGTGGACAGATTTTTATTTTTTTTTTTTACCAACAGTATTTAAACCAATTTAATTTCCTCATGAAAAATATAATAAATAAGTGAAAAATAGCCATTCTTTTAGTCTTCACCAAAACTGAAAAATCAGTGTCTCAATTTGAACTACTGCCACCATTGAACATCTTCAGGATAACGACCATTAAATAAAACAGGCCTAAATGTTTCTTTTTGTCTCTTCGCTGCTAGTAGCTAAAAGGATTCACTGCACATTTTTGGTGTCTTATAGTTCAGAAGGAGATGTTTGTCATGATTATTTACAGCAGACTTTAGTCTGGTTTTCTCTTGCTGTGAAGTTGTTTGTTTGATATTGGTTTCTATTGCTTTATGGTGACTTGCTTTTTATGCTAGTTTCCCTTAGCAGGATATTTATGCTATCTTGAAAGTAGTCAGGAATATGCTGCTTACTGCAGGCCTAGTGTGTGCTTTTAGACTTTGAGGACTTTGTGTCCAACACAATTATGTTTCCTTTGCAGATACTTATACAAGCTGCTCTTCTGGGGTGTCATGAGATAGCTGGAAATAGTTTTGTTATTGATGCCTTAATAACTTTCTCAGATGCAGAATCAGATTGTAAAATTACTGGAAATCAGGCTGTACTGTTCTATGATTTGCATTTCCCTAATAGGTATGACATCTGCTTGAAGACTCCTGGAGTACAGTTAATAATGCTGCTGGAAGGTTTTGCTCTTTTCTGCATTTTGCAGATGTTACATCCAGTGGTGTTCAGTTTTATGCCTCTCCTGAGGTTCTCATGAAAAATCTGTGGGGTTTTGTGCATTGTGTATATTATGTGCTACAGGACTGAAACGAAGACAGCTTTTTCAGTTTTTTTTCTCAGCACTATGACATCTGTTCTTTGTGACCACAGGCATAATACTTAAGAAGTTTTCAAACCTACATGTGTCCTGTTGTATGGAAAACCAGATTATTCCACTCCTAGCCATGTACAATTGCTAAAAGTTATTTAAATTTAATAGAAGATTTTTGTACATATGGATGCATACTTACAAAACAAACCAACCACAAATCCTTGTCAAAATTGGGCAACGTTAAGTAGACTGTCACCATAACCATTCTGTTTCACTCTCATGAATATAAAGCAGAACTAATCCTTTACCTGAGATAACAAAGGTAGGGCAAGCAAATTAAATTATTTCCTCAGGGTTACAGAGAGGTGTGTCAAAATCAAGATGCAAAAGCAGTTCTTTTGAATAAGGATCATGAAACTTCACTCATCTACATAACCTACATCTTACCTGTTTATGCCTCAATTCATAGACATAAGTATCTTGTGACATGTGAGCTGACTTAAGGTATCTGGGGTATGTTTGTGTACCTGGGAGATATGACACAAGACCTAGGGCGTACCCAAGGCCACCTATGCTGAGGTGGCTGAATCAAGTCTTTACAATTCTTTTCTCTTCTGTGCTTTTTACATTTGGATAGTAGTTTCCCTGGTTTATTTGCTGGCATAAGACAAAGAAATTTATTACAACAAATAACTCCAGTGACATGAGCCAAGGTCATAGAAGTCCTGCAATTTTGGATTTCTTTGGAGTATTGAGAAGAAAATACAAGGACCTGTTATGAGGGCTTCTTAATCTGCATCAGCACACATCTGCTTCAGCATAGATGAACCCTGAATGAGCCCTGTTCCCCTAACTGTTTATACTTCATGGCTCTCCTTCATCAAATTCATGTTTCTGTTTCTTTTCTTGGTCACTCAGGGAGAAGGAAAGGAGGAGTTGTGACTACTGTACCAAATGAAGCTCAGACGTGGTTTCTGTAAGCATCTTAGGCTAGCATGAGAAAATCTTGCCTGGATGTTATGACACAGATACAGCTACCATTAGTTGAAGAAATCATCCTTTACATAGCTCATGCCAACCTTTGAAGTAAGGTAAAACAATGTACACTTTCTGTATTTTCTGCAATGTCTTCAAAACCAGAAGAAGGCACTAGGGACTTATTTTAAATGAGAAAACAAGGGTGAAAAATGCTGAAGTTTCTAGGAAACAGAGATGATAACTGTAATTCCCACAGTATCAGTCTGCTGTGATGAAGACATCTGTTTTCAGCTTACCAACATAAGGCAAAAATGTAATAACATAACACTCCCCATAATGGGTCAAACTAAGGATTCACCCTGCTGTTGTGAGAGACACCAGACACCTCATCAAGAGCATAAGCAATCAGTTAAGTGTAGGCTGCAATATATTACTTGTCTCAAGCAATGACTTTGCAGATAAATGTCTTTTATAATATGAAATAAATACTTCAAAAGGAAAACCACACAGAAGTGGCCAGAGGTGTTGTCTTTATTTTTAATAGCTCTTGATGGATTTCATCCCTCCCTCACTTTTTCTAGCTGCTTTTTGATTCACGTGGGAAAGAGATTAAGAACAAAAATACACCTTATTTGAAAAATTACTTCCCTTTTGTTTGTTCTGAACCTGAGTTTTGTAGTCCTCATATCACTGGGAAGTGCTCTTCAGGGTACTCATAGCACTACTAATGAAAGAGATTCCAAGGTAATCATTAACAAATGGTTAGCCTAAACTCATTTTACACAGCGAACTGGAAAGTCTCTGTACAGAAATAGCAGTTGGTATCTACTGAGCCTAAGCTTTTGCTAGGAACAGAAAAGTAAAAATCTCTATTCTATTCTCACTAACAGTATCCTACACTCTGCAGCACTCCAGGATGTGTGATTTAAATGTTCAGCAAAATTACTTCATACCAATACAACAAAACTTGTCGAAGTGAGAGCCTATCTGAACTGTTGCACCTTTTATAGGAGTCTAACACTCTGCTATTACTAGCACTCGGAAAGTAATTTGTGACAATAAGGAAAGAAATAGAGGCCATCAATCAGGCTGTCAGTTCCTGTTTCAACCAGAACACATTCAAACAGAATATTGTAAACTCAGATCTTTCTGTGTGACAGTTTAAGAAACCTTTTCTCCTTTTCTTGCCAATTTGCAGCCTCAAGAGGGGGAACACTTGCTAGATGCTGGAATGGCTTCTTATGTAGTTCAGTATAAAGTCATAAAATAAATTACTCAGATAATTGTCTGTGTTCTCAGTCTGTGTGCACCCAGATTGGTGGTGGGTTTTTTTTCCATAGATGCAAAAGAGATTTACAGATTAAAAGTAAGAGCAGTGATAAAGGAACATTACCAATAATAGTCTTGTGCCAAGTTTTATGACCAGCAACAATAAAAAAGTAATTCAGCTACTTTGAATAATGAAATCTGTCAGATCCTACACACTGTTTTGTAGATCCTGAGGGAAAACTCGAGCCCTACAGAGAGAGAATGCACTTGATTCTTTTCAAATTTGATTCCTTCTCACATGGAATACATGTAGTGTTATTATTATTTCAAAAGAGTAATGATAAAACCCTCTAAAGGTGAGGGAAAAACCAACAAGTTAAAACAGTTCTCAAATTTTATTTTGCCTGTGAGGTAGCCTTTATGGAAGAATTTTGGATCTTCTTGTTTTGGAATTTCGACCTATTCAATCTGAAACTGCAAGATGTAAAATCTGCTGTCAATGAAGCTCAATATTTTATAATCCACCTCTTCCAGTTCTGTAAAGGAGTGACTATAATAACAAAATTCTTATAATATTAAAATATTAAAATTGCATTAAGGCATTAAATAAAACTGAATAGAGATAAAAATTAAAGGGAGAGAACTGTATTGGGCTAAGCACTGAAGAAGAGATTCATTTGAGAAAGTAACAATTTTAATAAGAAAAAAGTTCAGATAGCTGTAAAAAATGAGCAAGTTTAAAGGTATGTTTTTCCAATGATGCCTTCCAGACTCAATAGAAGCAAAAAATGGCAAAATTACAGTGTCTTGTAAAGCACGTTCTCCTTTGTATGAATGCAACAAGGCCTAATATCTTAGAACTAACAGATTCAGTTGAAAACTTGTTTCTTTTCCAAACAATATTCATTGACACAGTAAAAGAAATTGCCTCTTGCCATAGATGATGTTGTGCATGTAAGAAAAAGTCAAAATATGCTATATTCTTTTATTGGAAAGTAGCCTCAAAGGTATTCTTGTCCAACTGCCCTACAGTGAGCAGGGTTGCCTCCAGCTAGACAAGGCTGGAGGCCTGGGCCACATCAAGATGCAGGTATCTAAAACCACAATGCTCGGAAATTCCGTTGAATTTTGAAGAAATAGTACAGTTGAGCTTTTAAAAACTTATTCTTTTCCAAGCAAGATTTTTTTGTTTGTTTGTTTTTGGAAAAAGAAAACCAGCACCGCTTTAGAGACAAGGCTTAAACTACAGTCATTTAAAAATCTTACAGTTTTTTCTATTTGGCTGGTTTTGTGATATTCCATTTGTAATTTATGAATAGGCATATGAAAAAAAAACCACCACCAAGCCTGTGTAAATTACAGTATCTGGAATATATTCATTCTTTGATATGTATACCTAGGCAGTGGAAATAGTTTTACTCAATACAATTCACTATCTGTTGATTTTATGTTTTAGAAATCCCTCAACTTATAGAATAGAATAGAGTAGAATAAACCAGGTTGGAAGAAACCTTCAAGATCATCGCGTCCAACCTATCATCCAACACCACCTAGTCAACTAAACCATTCAACCAAGCACCCCATCAAGTCTCCTCCTAAACACCTCCAATGATGGCAACTCCACCATCTCTTCAGGCAGCCCATTCCAATGGGCAATCACTCTCTCTGTTTTCAGGGAACAGATACCATAATAACCAATGCAGGCAGCTTAAAGGAACAAAGCAAGCATAAAGGTGAATATGTGAATTTGCAATCTGGAAATTATGAATCAATTATGTCTAAAACCTGATGTGTATAGGCCTTGCTCATATGTAGGAGACTGCATCACCATTCCATTTCATTCAGTGGAATTTCTTACAGATTTAAGTACTTAAGAGCACTAACCATTAATTCCAAGAAGTCCCTGATATTTGGAACAGGAGGTAAAATGTACAATTTTCCATTTGATACAAATTGGACTAAAATTGTTGCATAGACAAATGATTTTTGTTGCATGAATCGATATTTCATTCAAGTAGTGGAATAGCTCTCCTAATCTGGAGTTTTGAGAAACTATAGATGGATACAGAAAGCACTTATACTCCTGAAGAGAGATGTGTATTTTTTATTTTTACATGTTATTCTGATCTTAGTTTAATGCTGGGATCACTCTGAAGTGCCAAATAAGCTTGACCAAAGACAGAAGAGATAAAAACACAATAAACCTTACACCCCCCCACACTAAATCAATCAAAAACAAACAAACAAACAAAATCCCACAAACCCAACCAACCAACAACAATAACAAGAAAAAAAACCAACAACACAAAAGAGAAGATCTGATCAACATTTGTACAGTTCTGGAGGGGATGGATCCTGCTGTCCTCAGTGTAAGAGCTGTCCCTGCTTCAGTGTCATTATAGATATTAGTTGGACAATGGTTCTCCATGTTCTGTTAGAGCTAACAAGGCAAACACACAGATATTCTGCAGAAAGCCCTTTGGTATTTTTTTCCTGTGTAGTCTGCTAATTCACCTGGAAGAAATTTCAGTCTCTTGTATTCTTACTCGAAGAAGGCTGTTGAAATGTTTGGAAGGATTTGAGAAGAACAGGATTCTGAGATTGTACAATGGACCTATAAACCTCTTTCCACATTTGCCATGCAAATATGTTTTCTTCTTTCACAAATTCCCACTGTTTTGTTTACAAAAATAGAGAGACTTTTCTTATACATGCTCTGCACTATGCATCCTCACTGTAGCTGAGTGACATTCAGCTGCAAGTGCCTAATGCTGCTTTTCTTTCGTGCAAGCAGACTTAGCCAAACCTCTGAGGGAAGGTGATTTTTTAAAATTGATAGAATTTCCAGATGAAGAAGATGGCCTTCAGCTAAGTTCACAAAGAGGACTACTGAAAAAAATGAAAATTTATAAATTAATCCATTCCCATGTTCCAGGGTGGGCAAAAAAAGTATGTGTCTGTAACACCTTGTAAGTTTGGGGACCAAGCTTGGTTTGGGATTTCAGCTTTCCTGTCATCCACCCTGCTCACATGCTGGTCTCACCTAAGCTATAGCCTGTAGAAAGTCAGCTGGCTGTCCAGTCAGGGAATTTCAGGCTTTGCAGGGAAAGGTGTAACAAGTTTCACTTTGGCCTTTGCCCCAAGCAGGCAGAATGATGCAGCTGACTCAAGTCACACAGATGAGCAAATTTGACCTTGCGCAGGTACAGCTACCAAAACTATTACTTTGCCCTTATTAGAAGTGAGTAAATGTTAAACGTTTCACTTTCATTCTTGACTACTCTATCTCCTATAGTCTTCCCCAACTGTAGTGTAAGGTTGAAATTCCTCCTAAGTAAAAGCTGATCTCTGTGGCCCAGCTGGTGCTCTTATACTAGGGGTGTTTGGAGAAAACTGGTGCTAAAAGCCTTGAACTGATATGTACTGAATATGCAGAGATAAAATCCAGTTTGTACATGGAGCTGAAGGGTTTTCTCAGTCTGCCTCTCTCCTTTGCTTTGGAAAGGAAACTCCACAAAGTAAAGCAGGTGGGACTCCAACAAACTGTATCCCTTCCCTGGGACTCTCATGAGGAGAGACAATTGAACTTACAACAAGAAAGCAAAAGATGCCTTTACAAATATGCCAAGAAATAATGATTTTTACACAATAGAAAAGCCTATGGGAGCCCCAGGGAAGAGCTCTGTTTAGTCATGTCAACGCACGGGGCTGGATGTTTGAACAACACATACTACAAAATTTGGCTGGCCTTTTTTTGCACCTTCAGTTTCCACCTCTCGTCCAATCCCCCTTTCACTCTTCTGTTATTCAGCAGAATCTGGAAAGAAATCATTAAACCACATAGCCATTCTGAAAGCAGCTGTCTGAGAGGTGGTCCTGGGAGTTTGTGGCAGTTCCTGTGCTGTGCAGGGCTGCTTGGTGTGTTCTTGTCTGTCCCTGGCAACTCTCTACTCCAACTGCTCCAGCACAAAGTTGTGTACTGTCTCTACAAAAGAGTGGAAGGAAGTGATAGTGGAAAGAAGAAGGCAGCATGGCTCATTGTATGTTACCTGTGGGCAGAAGAGCTACTGTTTTACTATGATAGGTTTTCTCCCTCATTTTCCCTTTGTTCTTCTGATATTTTGTTTCTTGATTTCCCTCCCTTTATCGCTCCATCTCCTTTCAACTCTTTTCCGCTGTGCTTGTATGTCCCTTCATCAGTTTCTATCTTCTCACTCTTTCCCCCTTATCTTCCTACCTATGTTAAAGAAAGTTCTTGCTTTTATTACTACTTCTTCTGTATCTCTCAATTTCCTCATCTGTTTCTTTCCTTTTCCTTTTTTCCTGCTGTTCTTTCTAAACTGCTTCTCTCCCTTCTTTCTGTAACTGGTTTGACTCTTCTCTGCTCTCTCCTGCACTTCCCCCTATCTCCCAAATCCTCTTACCATTATTCTCTTCCTCGGCTGCAGGTGCTGCAGCTGCAGGAATCTGAGACACTCCCAGGATAGGGAGGGTGAAGCACCACATGTATCTCTCCCACCCTGCAAGCAAGGGGAGGAGGGTGCTCTGTGTGCAGGTCTGGGGACAATGGTTCCTGTCAACAGGATGTGGGAGTTTTATTTAAATGTGGGAATGTCCCATGAAAATTGGGACATCTGGCACCCTTACATTCCACGTCTGACTTCGGCTTCATCTGCTGCTGTAATGAGTGTCGTAAACATGGGTAATTTCACAAGCCATACGAGTCAGAGCACACAATAGGTTGCACTGCAGATGGTATGCCTGCCCTTAAAAGGACTTCATCTTGTAGAGTTACAGACATTGCTGCTTGCTATATGCTGGAAAGTGCAGCAAATTCAGGAATGACAGATTCAACCAGTGTCATCATGTAAAAGCACAGAAAGTTAAAATATTGCACTAATGCTTTACATCCCAGTTTAGAATGGAAAGGGATCAAATAGTACAAATTAAAAACAAAACAAAATAGTGTTAGTGTAGGACTTCAGACCACTCCAGATACTAAACTGTAGATGCCTCATTTATGTGACTAAATTAGTCATTTCCCAATGATCCTTCAAGACCCACTAAAGACATCTTGGTTAGATCATTGAGAGAACCTAGGCTGGTACACTGCCCTCGTCAAGACCCTCAAGGAGTCTGGGGTGATTTTGCTTCTCACCACCACATGCTTCTAATCTTGCCATTTCAATGCCTTATAATTCTGTATATATTTCTGGACATTCACCCACAAAAACAGGCAAATAGATATTTTGCTGTATGTATTAACAGTTCTGGTCCTGTCTTTGGCTTTGCAAGCATTATGTCTATTTCCTCTGTGTGAACATGATGTGTGTTGTAGCAGTGAATTCACTCGTAGGTAACAATCAGATTTTTGGCCCAAGTTATTTTGTGACTTGTAGTCACACCTCCAATAAAACAGCCAGCAGAGGGAGTGGAAGTTAGGTCTCTCAGTGCCCATGGTTGTTGGTGCCAGTGCAAGGAAATGGCTCTAATGTAAATAGCAGAACATGTTCATTTAAACATGATAGAGATAAGTTGCCAGATGGATGGGACTAGTTGATGAGAAGAATGTTTTCTCTAAACATTAAGAGAGTCATATGCACAATGAAAAATAAACTGGCAAGAAGTTAATTAGTGACATCTGCTTAATCCAGAAATCCTTTTTGGTTGTTGATTTAAATCAGATTCTGTTGCAGAAGTTCTTGGAAAAAAAAAGCACTTTTGTTTCTTTCAGGACAGTGTCATTCACAATCTGCCTCCTAAATTATGGGTTAGGAGTGAGGGAGGAAGTTAAGAGAGGATGAAAAAAAAATATTAATAAAATATTAATATCTTTGGAAACTGCATTCCTTTCCACAATGAATTCCTGTCTTCTGTATGGGATAGAGTTAGCTGTTTCCCAGGAAGACCTCTCCTTCTGTTTAGGCACATGGAAGATGTGCCAAAGATAAGATGACTAAAAAACCTGCAGACATCTCATATGACCCAAGACTATATAGATTTTCCTGAATATATAGGGCTTTAAAACTATTCAGATAGATTTAACAGCCCCAACAACACTTTTATGAGATGAGAGCTGGGTTCCTGTCAAATGGCTGGAGTCATAGCAAAATGTACTACATTAAGTACCAGGTGTTAAGCTTTGCCTTAGGGTTGATAATATCTGATTCTTCAACCACTAAGGGTCCAGTAATGGCAATGAACACACTAGGAGATGGAAAGGTTAGAATCTGGCAGAAACAGAACTCCAATAAATCTATTGAAAAACCCCCACACTTTGAAGGTGAAACCATGTATTTTGGATACCACTGATGAGGATATTCAGTCACCAAGGTTATATGATGTTTGGCCAAAGCCCTGGAAGCACTGGCCTATTTGAAACACTTTTGCTGTGGATTAGAGAAATATTGGGCTTCCTTGAGAAGTATGGAGATCTTCTGCAGGCATGGGTGAACATTTCTTATCAGATTTCTATGAAATTTATGGTGTCCTTGAGATGTACAATTGAAATATTTTATTTATTTTAAAGGAAGGGAACTGTGACAAATTCTTCCTTTGATTTATCTTGCTCTTAGTGGTCTCTGATACCTTTCTACAGGATACCCTGGGAGGAAATATTTGTTTTGTACCTCGTTGCTATGCAGCATTCATCTGTTTTGACTAATTCAGTGGTACTATAGTTTCTCTTGTTTCAGTGAAGTGAGGCAGTGAAGGATCTAATCAAACTGCTCACAAAGGGCAACACTTCATCTGTTCCATATAGAACCAGTGCAAGCATATAGCTGATATTCTGAACTATTATTCTGAATCGGTGCTTTTCCAGCTGCAGTATGTGCAGTATGAGCTGATTGTGCTACCTCTCCTTCTTGCTTTCAGCTGCTAAACTGTAACAGTAATACTTTCCTAATGCTTATTTTCCACATAAGCAATTGCTCTAGCAGTTACAGGGAGTTTCTCTTACTAACATCATAAGTATACAAGAAAACTGAGATTAGTGACAGTATTTTGAATAATTCTAACCGGAATTTATACCTTGAAAAACTGTATCACTCTTTGAAACAGAAATCAAGAGACCAAATATCCAGATATCATAAATTAATTCTGTATCAAGGGTTCCAGCACATGGTATGAAATATTATGTCATCTGTGTTTCATATGCTTTAAAACTACTTATTTCCCCAATATTCGTCAATTTTGATTATGAAACACCTCTGTTAAAAAAAATAAAAAGGAATGGAAAAGAAGAAAAGAAAGAAGGAAAGAAAAGAAAAAGAAGGGAAGAAGGAAAGAAGGGAAGAAAGAAAAAGAAAGAGAAAGAAAGAAAGAAAAAGAAAGAAAGAAAGAAAGAGAATGAAAGAAAGAAAGAAGGAGAAAGAAAGAAAGAAAAGAAAGAAAGAAAAACAAAAATAGAAATAAAGAAAGGAAGAAAGAAAGAAAGGAGAATGAAAGAAGGAGAAAGAAAAAGAAACACAGAAAGAAAAAGAAAAAGAGAAAAACAAAGAAAGGAAACAAAGAAGCTGCTTTTTGCATATGTTATGCTGTAACTTAATAAATCTTTTGTGGAAGAATTTGTTAAATATTTCTTTTTGCAAGTGAAGTAAACACACTCATTAATTTCCATGCTGAAACATTAAAATGGAAAGCTTCTATGCATTTACAATCTGATATTTCAACCACTTGTAGCTTATATTTTTTTTTCCCCTGGAGAGAAATAGAAGTGTGTGAGTATCATTTTATGAATTCCTATTTTGTCATTCAGTTGACATCCCTCTTAAAAAAAACCAAACCAAAACCAGCTCTTGTATAGGACATATGACTAGGAAGTAAAGATGAAAGTAAACAAAATCTTCAATTAACAAGGAAACTAAAATTCACACATTCCTTATTGAAGATAGTATGAGTGTTTTCTTGTAACTAACAATCTCTCCTTTAAAAAAATCTGAGAGTAACAGTTAAGTTGCTTTTATGTTCGTGGTTTATATTCTTTGATAAGAAAATGTCCGTAGCTGTTTTTGAGAAGTAGTTCACATACATTTGGATTTTAAAAACGATAAAAACTGCATGCCATGCAGTTGATTTTATGGACATTTGAAAACAACTTTACCAATGAAAGCAAATAAGGTATATGTGGAGTGATGGGGCAGGGGAAAGACCAACAAAATTGGAAAGAAATGCATGAAAAGTTTTTTTCTATTTTTTTTTTTTCTGGAAAACAGGCTTATGGACACAGTGGCACTAGGTTAGTGATATGAGATGCATCACCTGAGTAATACCAATTCCTTGTAGGCAGTCTCTATACAGTGATTTCCACAAGAAGAGACTCTTTCCACAGATTTTAATTTTGGCTGAGAAGGTAATTTTAAAACAGTAAAATTATTTATCTTGAACGAATGATATAATTAAAAGCACAGAATTTAAGCTAAATTCACCCAATGAAACAGAATGCTTTTGTCTCTCTGTTACTCTTATAGTTATGAAAATGCAATGTTGAATGAGGCAACATATGTCTATAACAAAGTTCAACAGTTTTTTGTGTTGCTGTTTGCAGAGGTACACAGATTCAAGTGAACAGGTGGATCACATCTCCTCCTCTGACTACTGCATGGCTTTGTGGGTAGTGTGTCTACTGAATCAAGTTTCTGCAGGCTAAGGATATTTAAATCCAGGCTTTCTGCTTCCTGGGCAACTCCCTTCGTCACAAAGTTATTATAAAAACAGTAGGTACCACATCCTTTCCTGGGTATGTTTTGAAATCAGTACAGTTCTTTGCATAAGTATTGGCTGTGGCCTTAGCACAGAAGAACTGTGTCTTTTTAGTGGTAAAGACTTGCCTAGTTTGAGAATTCAAAGAGTTGAGTAGAGATTCAACCGTTTGGATCAGCGAAGAATGTATCCTCTTTAGGTATGTGCAATAACAGGATACTTAGACTTTGGGATAAGTGCTTCTTGGGCACCTGGCCAAGGATTTTTGAAGAGTGCTCTGGGACTTAGACGCCTGAATGCCACTGAAGTTGTACTGTATGGGCTACCGTGAAGTACTGGATTGTACCTTTAAGTACTTAGGGAAAAATGTGGAAAAAATTATATGTTTGAAAAGACAAAGATTGTATCTTTACTTGAGAAATAACTTGAAGCCTAGAGAGCTTCAAGAATCTCTCAGTGGAATTTCATTGTCCTTGCTATGAAAAGTCTGAACTCAAGCCAGCTGTACATCTGCTGTGCCCCTATGAAACATGGAGGCCCTTCAAAGAAGGAAGGTCTCAGTCATGCATTTCTTGGTACTGAATGAGTGACATTATCACCAAAGCACATTAAATATATGGAGGGAATTGTAGTACAAACAACTTTATATATAAAGGTGCCTTTTGAATGAACTGTGAAATTTTAATTACACTCCAGCTTCTCCCACATCTCACTTTCCATAGATATGGTAAACCATAACTGCATTCTTAACTGCTTCAGCAGGTAAGCCATGTGCAAAAGTGACCTGTGCTTCACTACAGAGTAAACACAGCAATGAGACCACCTGGAGTCCTTCTTTGCCTAAATATTTGCCTAGCAGTGGGGGTGGGGGGGGGGGTGGGGGGGGTGGGGTGGGTGGGAAGAAGGAGCCCTGGGGTTCTTGGGTGTACTCTCAGGTGGGGATGGGATATTTCTGGGTCTGCTTTGGGATCTCTTTTGTCACTGCGCTTCTGGCTCTTTGTAAACATTCACCACTTTCCATTTAAACTTTCCACCACTTTTGCAATCTGTTTGTCTGAGTCTCATTTTTGCCCATGGTGGGGAGGGGTCTGCCTCAACCCATCACAACAGGTTCTTGGGCTTGATGCTCTATCAAAAGTGGGAGTGAGGTGGAATCTTAAAATTATGATCCTTAGGATACTTGCCTTGCTCTTCAATTCCAGTACTGACTTCCAGACTTCCTTCTGTTTTTCCTTTTTGAAGCATCCTGGAAGCCTCGCTATCATGTTTTTTTTCTCCCCTTCTGTGTAATATACTGAGAGAGGGAAATCTGGAGGAGATAAAAAAATCAGTTCTGTGAAAGTTTATCAGGGGATAGCATGATAAAAACCAGAAAAGTGTTTGTATAGAATCTACACGAGATTTTGTTATGCCTGCTGTAAAACCACAATGATTTATGAGAAGCAGCATTTTAACTCCACAACAACAAGCTAAATGTTTCACTGTGTGGGACAACACAACACTTTCTCAGCTGGCTGAGTCTGCAGAGTCATCTACATTTATCACTCTCATAAAGTCCCCTAAATAAGTAAAAGCTCCCCTCACCCACTCTTGCCTCTGGCTTTTAAACAGGAAGGAAGTATCATTTTCTTCTCCCCTAGCACAAAGAAAGCTCTGAGCATCTAATTACAGTTTCTGTGAGCAAATGGAACCAGAATAGCATTTCCCTGTAGCTGAAATACCCCAGCTGAGCTCACACTCTCAGTTTTCCCAGACTAAGGTTAAAAATCTGCTCTCTAAATTATTCTATTGCTTTACAGAGGAAGTATTAATTACATGACTGCAAATGCAGATCAGGGTAGGATGTAATTACAGGGTCGGCTTTGTGTCTGTTGTCCAACAGAATTAGGCAGGAAGTGTTTGTGATGCCAGCAGTTTCAGGTGTTTTGCAGCCTATTATATTTGCCGGTTCTCACCAGGTCTCAGAGATGGATCAGGTGACTTTCTGCTGCCCGATTGTCTGGAAAATCCACAAAGCTGCTATTACTGCAGATTCATGATTTGTACAAGGTTGACAGGTTTAGATTTTTAGAGAAAGAAGAGAAGTAAAAATCCATTCTCAGTTTTCACCCTGTGACAAATTTTTCTTTCTTCCTTTCTTCAAAGACTTAGTTTTCTGTTCTAATTTTCTCTCTCTCTCTCTCCCCCTTATTTTTTTTTTTTTTTATTCCCTAATTCTAATCCTCTGTTTGCTGTGCATCTTCCCTGCTCTTCCACCAACATCTTCCTTGATAGAGGAAGAAAATGCCATTAGGCACTCCATCAGGGACAGAGCCTTCACTGGGGTGCCACAACTAGGAAGCATGCTGGGGTGTTTACTTGACTTCCAGTTTATGCACAGCAGGGACTTCTTTTCTGGTTCTTGTGCCTTTCAGTGAAACATCTCCATGCTGTCTGTGCTCTGTGCTCCATACTTTTCAACTGCTAGTACCAGGCACAATTTTGGCCTGAGCTAAATGAAGATGTTCCCCAAAAGTTCCTGATCATCACTCAGGTGTGATCACAGAGACCATACCCTGCACACACCTTTGAAGTAGATTCCTTGTGTGGGAAGGTGAGAATTGAGTTGTATGGAGACAGGTTGTTCTCTCCCAGCTGAGCAGGGTGAAAACAGGCAGAGTTAACTTGCATGTACAGAGGCGATCAATGAGTTTAGAAATTTAGCTTGAGCTCTGCAGTGGTGAACATAAACACAAATAATATCAATAACATTTTAAGAGGCATTTCTGTCTTGTTTAAACAATACATGCTACTTAATAAAACCTATTTGTACTGACTGCTATGCATGAAAACTGTGTTCTGCTCTAGAAGTCTAAATGGAAACACTGAAAGCAGATAGAGCAGTAAAGACAGTAAGATCTCTTTTTGGACAAAAATAGTAGATGACTTTTGAATCAAATTGTGTGGCTAAACATGCTATCATTGTCCTCATCCCTGTGCTTCCTCATATCGTATTCTCTCCAATGAGCCACTTCATCTGAACATGTAATCTTGTCTGAACATGAATAGTCAAACTGAGTTTGCCTGGTTATTTGGGAAAGGGCAGGACAGGGGGGAAATGGTAAGAAGCAGCAACATGGACTGGGGTTTGTAACCAGGCCAACCAACACAGTTATAGATGAAAAAGGAAATAGTAATCACAGTAAAGGCACTGCAACTGTATGCTTTTCTGGCACTATCACTAGTTCTTTTATTTAGAGGAATAAGTCCTAATGAAAAAAAAAAAAAAAAAAAGAAATCTGGTATTGTTTTTGTCCAGGTCTGTAAAACCCTATGGTCATGACAAAGCCTTTTAAAAATATTAATTAGCATGATTCTTAATGCAAACATAAGATCACTGTGGAATGCTGAAGGCACACCCACTCCTCTATGGCATTTATCTTTAATAATGTAAACATTCAGATGTACCAACATCAATTTGTCATGGAAGTTACCAAAGTTTCTGCATAGAGTTTTCAGTTTAAATACCGTTCTACCAAACACGGTTTCTTTTAGTCCTTAAACTGACATAAATATGGAGGGTAATTAGATGCCAATGCAACATGTGCCTTCAAAATTCCTAAAATAGATAGGATAGCTATTACGTATGCACAGGCTCCGTGAATGCCAGCATTGAAGATGTATATTCATGCATATACTGTAGCTGGTGTAGTGAATGTGGAAAATATTTGTATTCACTCTTGAAGAAATGACCTTAATAATTCATTTTGGACTCCACCTCTCCTGAATTACAGTTGCCTCACTCGTGGGATATTTTCCATATCTTGAAAAGACCTTAATAAATTCTGATATTTTCCTAAGTGTGGAAATAATTAGTAGTTTATGATGTCACAGGTTAGCAAACTTTTTTCATAGCTGTGGTTGTAAGAGACATATTTCCTCTATGTTCCCTGATGCTTAGCTGTGCTTTAAATTTCTTTCAGTAATAATCAGAGATTTTTTTTTTCTAAAGAGATGCAAAATTTGCTCCAAATGTACGTGCCATTTACTGAAAAATTAGTATCAAAAATAACACAGCAATGAGATATCAATGATTAAAAGCAGAAGCACTTAGATTTTAAGGACTAATGTATTGTTTTTTTAAGGTATTATTTTAAAGCGGATTTTTCTAATTTCTCCAGCAAGGGTCATGTATGATAAGAATTGATAGTGCTAATTGATAGTCAGACTGTTAGGATTTTACAGACTTAATGAAAACATACTTTTATTCCTAAACAGTTCTGCATAATATTAGAACAGGTTAAATAGCATCTAACAGTTATGAAAATGTAGCAATTCTCTCTAGAGTGAGGCTTGCACATGAATTTAAGACTGAACAATGATGAACTTCACTTTGAATGAAATTTCAGTGGAATAAAGCAGTTCTGGATGTTCTTGGTTCAAGCGTGGGATGGATCTGGAGAACCATGCCTCCTAGCAATGACTCCAGGGTGAGTACACTTAAGTTCAAATGAAGATTTGCTACGAAAGCTTAGGGCTGAGTGAGAGAAATGCAGAAAAAACCATCATGGGATAAAGGCCTTAACTACAACAATAAAGACAGTATTCTGACTTGGTCTCTATATATGGTGCTAACTGAAATAAAATAGGGACTCTATGTCAGATTCTCTGAAACTTACTGAAAGATAGCTGCACATGAGAGGGCTTCAGTGCGCAGTTGGTCACACTTTTAACATGCCAAAAAGGGGTAGTTCAGCAAAAGGACTTGCTGGGCACTTGGCACACTCCTTTTGCACGTAAATTAGCCTTCCAAATGTTTAAACACTTGCTAAAATTTAAACAGAAGTAGGTTTACTTTATTTTTTGATATAGCCTTCTGTTCAGTGGACGTGTAGATTGGTAATTTCTTTCTCTTCCCTGTATTCAATCTTTCCTTCCCTCCTTTCTCTCTTTCCTTGTGTTTTGTTCTGCTTTTATTCCCCGCCCCCCCCCCCCCAAGAAATCTGACAGAGAGATAGCAGCCATTCTAACAATGTCTACATGACCCCCAAAAATGGAATAACATGGTATTAAAGTACATGCATAAATATATAAACAGGAACATTAGGAAAATGTGAAAGGATACATGTAACATGCAGGCTACAAAACAAAGACCATCTTGTGCAAGTGTAAAGGAAACATAATGACTACAACCTGCCTTAGGGTTTGAAAACAATTTACTGAGAAGTCTTTTACAGTGGCCAGCTTTGGAGCCATTTCTAATTAGCTAGCAGGTAACTCAAAAGTCTGTTTAAGTATGTTCAATAAATTTTCTTCAGAGTTTCTGTGTTATAAATCTGTCACAATGATTTTTTGGATCTTCAAGAATTAACAGATCCTAATCTCAAAACTAGAACTCAGTTATATTTTGTGCCAGAATGTTTCAAAGACCAATATATTTCCATAAGAAAACTCCTCAGCTAAACTGCATTTGAGAGATATGCACATAGCAACATAGTTTGGGAGTGATTCACTCTGTGCAATCAGAACACTGACTTTGTGCCTTGATAGGAAAACACAAAAATTGCCAGAAAACAGAACACAGATTTTAAATGTGATTTTTGATTTTGCATGAGGCAGAAGTCAGTTCTCTCAAAGCATCTAACTCTTTTCCCACTTCTCAGTTATAGACTTCAGTCTGTTGCAATTGAAATACCTACAAGATTATTTGTTCTGTTTTCATCTCAATGCAAATTTAGGAAAACACACACCATATATATAATGCATGCCTTTCCTTATAGGTAAGATATGGGCAGATACAGGTAAAAGATCAAAACACCACACTGTGATACTCATTATCCAGGGCAGTGGAGTGGAGGGATGAGAGAGACCTTGGATAACGTAGTGCAGTGTGTGTTTGCGAGTGTTCTATAGTTTGGAGAATAACTGTGGAAAGCCAGCTCAAGCCTGGCAGGGCTTTTTAGCTCTGTGTACAAAGTCAGGCAAACATGTACTGAGCTAACCTTGGAAGCAATGTATCCTTGTTCATGCACTCTTCTGCATGGCTCCAAGCCTCAGAGACTCTGCTGCCACCGAATGCATTTTTGGCAGAATAGAGGCACTGCCCAGTGGTGACAGACATTTAGTCATACCTGGTGATCTATTGCTGCAAAAGTATTTTGTGCACTACATGTGCGTACAGCAGAGGCAGTTGTGTGTGGAAATGGAAGCTATTTCATATTTAAAAAGGCAGAGAAACTTGGAATCTGGGCAGGCAGACTGAAAGTAAGTTGTGCAAAGACAAAAGGACAAAACTGGTCAAATAAAGAATATTCCCATCTCTAGGAGAATTTTACAGCCTGAAAAAGTCAAAATGAAGAACTGAAAGTAATATGTAGACAGTGCTGCTCAGAACCATGAAAGATAAGGAATTTGAATGTGGTACATAATTTGAGTATAGAAGAGAGCAAAATACTGTGTTCTGAGACTTGTAACACTGACTTCTTTTGTAATGCTTGCACTTCTGATATTTTTTGCTTTAAAAGACCGTGAAAAATTGAATGTCCCTAAAGTAACAAGGCTGCCTTCTCTAATATCTTCTCCTGGTGACACAGTCTCAAGCTGTGTAAGGGGAAGTTTAGGCTTGATCTTGGAATGAAGTTCTTCACAGAAAGAGTGATTGCCCAGTGGAATGGACTGCCCAGGGCAGTAGTGGGGTCAATATCCCTGAAAGTGGTTAAGAAAAGACTGGATGAGGCACTTAGTGCCATGGTCTAGTTGATTAGCTAGCGTTGGGTGGTAGGTTGGGCTTCATGATCTTGGAGGTCTCTTCAAATCTGGTTGTTTCCGAGATTCTGTAATGTGTCAATCCTCCTGTAAGTGGACTGTGGATTGCCAGGTGTCTCTGAAATTTACACTCTCTGTTCCATCTTTCATTAATAAGTAATATTTGCTGCTTTTCCCCACTGAATTAGGAGTAAAAGAACCTCAACAATTGTATTTATTATTCAAGCAAAGTAACTTAAAAAAAAATAAATAGCACTCTGCTTTGGGAAACGGGCTTCCTGTACTGACAGGTACCAGTATGCTTTTCAGCCACCCATTTTCAGTGTGGGTTGGTTTGTGGATTGGTTTTGTTTTTTGATCTCTTATCCCAGGAGACATGTGAGACATGTATATTCTGTGTGTTTCTGCTGCTAGAAAACTCTAATTTCCTCCTAAAGCTGTTTCTAGAGCCTAAAGCAACATTCCTCCTGTTTCTGGAAAAGACAGAGTGTCTATAATGACATGATGTACATTAAAATTTGGACACCAAATAATCCTGAAATAGTCCCAAATATTATGTGATCAAGAAGAAAGGAAAAGAACAAGGGGTTAAACAGATAGCAGCTGTTTCATTGGTACCTTCCAGTGCTGTGTTGTCTGATGCATGTACATGGGAGCAGCTGTGTGCTGCTGCTAGCAGCATGAGAGCTGATGTTGTCTGTCGTTATTAATTTATGTGGTGATTTTGGCCTCCCTCAAGAAAAAATTCCCCTTCATGCATTTTGTTATTCTAAGCAATAGTGAAGTCCATTTCCCTTCTCTGCATTTTCTCCTCCTCCCTGTAAACTCTACAACCCCACAAGATTGTCTCATTTCCTACTGCCATCTAATTTTGTCCCTGGTCTCTTCATCACCTGTCTCAGAGAAAGAGGTGGTGCATTTATCAGGTTTTTCTTCTCAAGGCTATGAGCAGCCAACAGGATGCCTGTAATTTTTTGGAGTATAGCATATTGAAGGCAAAGAAATTTCAGAAAATAAGAGATTCAGTTTCCTTCACATGCATTTTCAGCATTATTTGAACAATCCTATGATATTCCGCTTGGCCTGCAACTACTCACCAGATTGCTTGGGTCTTCCACCCAGTCTGCATCATGTCTACCAGTTCCATTCAAAAGTCTAAGATATGTGAAGATCTCCAAAGATCCCTTCCAACCCCTAACATTCTGTGATCCTGCGATCCTGCGAGAATGACTCAAATGGTACTAAGAGCCAAACTGTGTCTAATTGAATCATGTCCTTGGTATGATATCTGATATATAATTAAGGTACACCTGTGCCAGGCTGTTTCCATTCCTAGTTCCTACTGTAGGATAGAAGCAACTTGTGGTAAGGGACAGACTAGTGCTTCCTCTATAACCCTTTTAATAAATTTTCTATGAAGCAAACATAGGTTTTAGGAGCAATCACTAGCAACATAGGATTCTTGACATGTTTCAGAGCTCTAGATACTGCATTGCAGACCCATAGACATGTTTCTTCTGGTCTGCTCCTTTTCTGGCCTCATGAAGTCTGCTGACTTTTCTGTACCTTGGCTGGTACCAGCATGGTGGGTACAGACTGCTGCTCCTCACTACCACCAAATCTCACTCTTTCCCCCTTTATTTCCTGATGCACAAGCATCTTCAGTGAGTTTTCCTAGTTGGACAGGAGAAATCACAGACTCTTCAAACAGAATAAGAAATGAAAGCTTACATTTTGATGAAGAGGCGTCATCACTTCAGTTTTATGATGATCATCCCCCCACCCCCAGCAGTTTTTATTAAAAGACTGAGACACTATTAGTTCTTCAAAGGAATGCTTCCAGATGGTTGCACTCAGAGATGAATTCTGAGTTTTGCACCTTCCACAGTATAACTTGCAGCTGTGATTTGTCTAGGTTTTGGAGAATGGATATGATTTAGAATAACTTACTGACCTACACATATCCTGTTGTCTAATTGTCATGGATTGAATTGAACCTGATGCTGTAATTCATACCATGGCACAGCCATGGCAGTTTCAAAAATGAAAGAGCTAACCAGAGCAAAGTATCATGCGGATTGAAGTTCAGATGGCAACATGGGAGGCTTCCTGTTCCCATTGCCGCTTCTGGGTTCAGGCTTCTTGGGTGTGGTCTCTTTTCTGCAGGCATGGTGGTGGAACAAGTGGGAGTTGGGTAGCTGCTGGTTTTGTCTTTCTCTTTTATGCTGTGTTTTTCCTGTATTTCACTGTGCTGCTTCTGCAAACAGGCTAAGCTAAGGTAATCATGCATTGTAGTATTAGATTATCAGACCTGCATTGTATTATAGTTTATTAGATTAATTAGATTATTAGCTAAGGTAATTACACATGATGCTCATGATATCTCATGTTATATTAAACTCTTATCTCTTTCTCTCAACCCTGAGTTGTGTGTGTTACTCTTCCCCTCACTTTTGTGTTGGGGAGCAGGCAGGTTAGCCTTTGAGATAAACTGAAACACTGATTTCATAGAGTTGTGTGATCAAAGCACAGAGTTCTTCAGTTTGCCTCTCATAATGCTTGAATCTCCCAAGTAAACTTCAATGAGCTTTACTATTTTACTTTCATTCAGAATTCTATTCTGAAATTTCTCAGCAGAATGGCAAACACAGAACCTAACCTGAAAAGTATGTTTAGAGGATATAATTGTCTATGGATCCTTCATAGCTATTCATGTCATGCATCACAAGTGGAATCCCAATTATTTCAATGTAACTGAAGATGAGAATATTAAACTGCACAAGTTGAAACATTTTAGTGAAGGTAGCTGAGCCTGAAAGAGTCTCAATTAACTTTTACTACAGAATGCATTACAAAGTTGAATCCATATCTCCTTATCAGTGTCTGATTGAAGATAATTGTCATCCATCAAAGCATAGTTATAGCATGATAATGAATGATACCATCTCATGGAACAGTGTCTCTTTGCAAAATTAAGATCTCTCAGTGTCATGTTTAAATTTTATGCAAATCTATGATTTTTGAAGAGAGATTCCAGCTCCTGCTCTTGCAGATATTTTATGTATTTAGTGATGAACAGCTCTAGTGTCTGAGTCATGATCAAAACATCAGCAGAAAGGGAGTCAAGGGATGCTACACTACATCTTTCACTCTGGATTAGCTTCATAGGCAAAACCAGCATGCTTGTGCATTAGTGTAAACCTCATTACTTGATAATAAGTGTATATGGAGATGATAGTAAGGTAAATATGTCATTCATCTAAAATGTAAAAGAATGAAAAATAGCAGCTTGAATCACATTCTCACAAATTAAAAAAACCCCACCAACTTCTGAAGGTCTTCTCTGTCTGGTTATTGTCAGCTCCACTTGGAGCTGTGAAATCTTTCCCAATGAAAAATAAGTGGAAATTGATATATTTTCTTAAGACCATTGTCATGAAGGAATGTTCTGCCTCATAGAGACAGTTTACAGTCAGGAATGCATCCTAAACAAAAAGCTAAAATAATTTATGCTGGGAGGGACCTCTGGACAGCATCAATTTCAAGTTCTAACAGCAATGCCATCTGGAAGGTTAGATCTATTTAATAACTCTTTTTGATTACGTTTAAGCAAGATCTTTCTAAAAATTTCTCCATGACCGAACTGAGTGAAAAACAGATCTTGTGTTTAAACTTCAGGGGTTCTTCTGCTTAGAGATGGTCACATATCTAGTTTTAATTCCATCAGTGAAATTATTTACTTCTTCTTCAGGACTTCTCTTTTGTTTCTTCTCTGTTTAAATACAGAAAACAATCATAACCCCTCTCAATTCTTGTTTTGCTAGACTTCACACACCTTACTCATTTCATTCTCCTTTCATATGATAAACTCTACCTTTCCTGATCTTTCATTCCTGGATCTTCACCCTTCTCTGTATCTCTTCTTATTTATTTTTTTCTGTATTGTACATAGCTTTTCATAACTGTTTATGTAGTGTTCTCCAACAGTGACCTCTGTATTTCATAGCACAAAGTGAAAATTCCATCATGAAATCCTAAGAACACATGTAGAATATTTTTTGCAGTTGTTTGGACAAGTTTTAATCTGGAAATTACAATCCATCTCTAAACTCTCAGCCTTTCTCATTAAATGAAGATGTCTTTGCTGAAAAGAACCACAAACAAACAGAAAAACCCTCAAACCAAAACAAACAAGAAGACCAAACCAAACAAAAAAAAAACCCCAGCCAAAAAAACCCCACCCAAAAAGGAAAGCATACACCACCAAAACTAAAGCAACCCTCTAAACTGTAATTCATCAAGGACTATAAGTATTAGAGTTGAGATGAAAAATCATAATACCATATAATGGTAGGGTTTGGAAGGGGCCTTTGGAGATCATCTAGTCCAACTCCTGTACCAAAGCAGGATCACTTAGAGCAGGTCACACAAGAACATGGCTAGGTGAGTTTTGGAATTTTCCAAAGAAGAAAAATCCACAATGTCTCTGGGCATCCTGTTCCAGTGCTCCATCACCCTCACAGCAAAGAAGCTTTTCCTCATGTTGAGGTGGAACTTTCTGTGTTCTGGTTTGTACCTGTTACCCCTCATCCTATCACATGGAACAACTGAAAAGAGATGGGCCTCTTCTTCTTGACACCCACCCTTCAGATGTTTATGAATAAGACCGCCTCTCAGTCTTCTCCAGGCTAGAGGGTCCCAAGTGTCTCAGGCTTTCCTCATAAGACAGATGTTACAGTCCCTTAATTATCCTGCTGGCCCTCCATCGGACTCTCTCTAGTATTTCCCTGTTTCTCTTAAACTGGGGAGCAGTACTCCAGATGTGGTCTCACCATGGCAAAATAAAAGGGGAAGAGGACCTCCCTCAACCAACTGGCCATACTCTCAATACACCCCAGGGTGCTGTTGGCCTTTTGGCCACAAGGGCGCATTGCTCTTTTATTGATAGCTTATTGTCCACCAGCACTCTCAGGTCATTTTATGCAGCACTGCTTTCTAGAAGGTCAACCCCTACCCTGTACTGGTACATGGTGTTATTTCTGCCCAGGTGCAGGACTCAACACTTACCCTTGTTGAACTTCATTGAGTTTCCCTTTGGCCAGCTCATCAGTCTGTTAAGATCTCACTGAATGGCAGCAAGACAAATCCTTCCAGTTTCATACCATCAGCAAATTTTCTGAGAGTGCACTATCTTCTCACCTAGGTAGTTGATAAGGTGTTGAATAAGACTGGACCACTGGAGAACACCACTAGCTACAGGCCTCCAACTGGACTCCGTCCTGTTGATTACAACCCTCTGAGTTCTACTGTTTAGCCAGTTCTCAATCCATCTCACAGTCGACTCTTCTAACTCACACTGTGAGCTCACTTACAAGGATGTAATGGGAGACAGTGTCAAAAGCTTTGATGAAGTCAAGGTAGACAAAGTCCACTGTTCTCCTTGCATCTACCTATTCAATCACAGTATCATAGAAGGCTAACAGTTTAGTTAGACAAATGAAAACCTCATTGTACAAATAAATGTCTGCTTGTGCTTATGACACAAAAAAGATACTTTTTCCAAAAACCATGTTTTGATAATCAAAGTGAATAGGGGGAATAAGAGTTTTATGACCTCATTGAAACAGTGACAAACCTGGAAGAATCAAGCTGAATTCCTAGTTAAATTACAAATTTGCTGTGACAACAATTGCCTAATCTATGCCTGATGGTCTCTTTGTGTAACAGACAATTTCAATCTTATGGTGTGTGATAGGTCCTATCTAGGGTTTAAGGACAAAGCACCAAGATATAACTATAAAAAGGATGCTGAATTATTAAGCGCTATGGAGTCATAGATGAGAGTAAATGTGACAGGTTGGACTTGATGATCTTTGAGGTCTTTTCCAACCTTATTGATTCTATGATTCTACGATTCTTTTGAAATGGTTAATGCTTCCTTTTTAAAGTATGGGCAAACAAACTTTTTTTTAAAAGGCATCATTTGTATATTTTTCATATTTTATCTTACTCATACTGTGTAATAAGATATTGTCTCATATTTAAATGTTATTTGGTCCCCTATCAAATAGACTACATTCCTATGAACAGCAATTTATAGATCACAGGTTTTACAGCTTCAAGGTCAACACTTCTGCACGTCCATGTGTAGGACAGGTCTTGATAAATACATGTGAAGGACCATATGATACTATCATCTGTAATATTGACTGAGCTATGTGAGCCAGGTTTTTCCCTTCAGTTTCATGTTGAAGTGTAAGATGAAATACTGGCATAAATAAATGCAATTTTACTTGGCTGTGCCCTCTTTTGCTAGTTGTTAGTTTTGCTCTATGTGTTTATTGGCCAGCGTGATTCTCTGACTCCCTCACTGCAAACTCTCATGTTCTCTCCTTTATGCTCCCAACCACTTTTAAAGGCCAAAACCTTACAAATCCTTCATTCATAGCCTAGCAGGAGTCTTGATTTATGATAGAATAAATCAATGTGCTCTCATCAGGAGGGTAGAAACTTATGATAAAATGATTCTTCCAGGCCCACTGATGCAGAGCCAAATATGGTATTTTTCAAATTTTAAATTGCATGTAGTACTTGTTAAAATCGACCCTCTCATTTTTCAAATGTAACCTAAATGTTTTTTCAGTTGTCTGTGGTAATAATGATCCACCAAGACTATTTAATAACCTCAGTTTTAGAAAAATGCCTTCACCAGAATTGTCAGAATTTCTTAGTGTTGTAGAATTTACTTTTCACACAAAGAAGCACCCATAGAAATTAAGTTTCCTTAACAGGGAAAAAGTGAAAGCTCCCAGATATGCATTGCAAAAAAAGGAAAAAGTTGGGTGTTGGAGGTTGACATCCAGCTAGGCTAACACAGACAAATCAACAGAAAGAAGCCATCATGAATCTTATCCCTCCTTCAGAAAAGAGACTGACCGTATTCATCCTCTGCTTCAAGTCCACTGAAGGATAGTTTGTGCTGGTGTAGAGATCTGAGGTTAGATGAGCCTAGTGAATGTGTAATTTACTACTGAAATTCTTAGTTTGACTATCATAAAATATTACTGATGTAACAAAGTCCCATTCTCAGGACAGAGAGAGAGCTGTGACTCTCTTATACAAAGGTTCTCTGTCATTAGGGGCTGTCCTTAATTGATCCCCAAATGTGCTGCAGTTGCTCCACTGAACTTAGTGCGCAGTGAGAGTGCAATATTCTAGTGGGTTGGAATTTTAAATTCTTTTCCCATCCTTTTTATGCGTGTGTAGGTGAATGAGAGAAGATAAGAAATATTTTTAGAGTTCTGGAACATGTGAGCTCAAACTAGTGGAGCAACTAGATTTGGTTCTTACAGCAGACTAAAGTGTATTTGTATAAGAAGATGTGCCAAAAAGGCCAACCGCCAGTGTTGCAGTATGTTCTCAGAAAACATGTGAAAATGTCTTGACTCAGCAAGGTGAAATCAACACATTGGCCTAGTGAATGTCCATCTGGAGGAAGTCTAGCACAACTGCAACAGGGAGTAAGCTAGAAACAGAAAAATTTGCTTCTTTTCTATGCAGGTTTCATTCTATCATTTTCTGGACATAGTCCTCTCATTAGTTGTTGAGGCCATAGGAATAGGTTTTTAGAAGTTCTTTAGACAATGTTTTTTAAGTTACACTAAAATACTTGATATTTACCTCTCCTTCAGTCAGCATAACTCCTTAAAGCCTCTTTCGTAAGAGAGAACTTTATACAACATAAATTTAGCTGTCTGAAAATTTGATATTATGGTCAAATCTAATTTATTATTACAGTTAATATGGCAAGACTGGCCCTTTCAATCCTGAGCATTATAGGAGTCTATCAGGGTAAAAGCCTTTCTCTTGGGAAACTCCTTTTTTGGCAGTACCTGTTTCTCAGTAGTGATCAGACAACTACCTTCAACCACAAGCTAACATTTTTTGATCAAAGCTGGGGAAAGGGATACGTCCCCTACATTCCCCTATGTTTTGAAAAGACCAGCCCTTTTGTTAAAACCCAACATCATGGATTGATCTGTATCCATACTGCTGAGGGTTTGAAAGCCCTTTTACAGTCTTGGAAACTGGTACTTTGAATTATCCCAAAAGGATAGCTAGTGAGCTAACTAAAAGCCTTGTGAGCAATTAGGTGTATAGTGCTCAGATTTGCTTCTTGGTTATTTTTATCCAGCAGCCTGGAAAGGCCCACTCGTCTTTGTGCGAACAAGTGGCACTACTATATTAAAGAAGAGAAACACATAGTAGGGTTAGGACAGCACTCACATCAGCTTCTTTACACATCAGGAGCATGAGACAAAGTACGTCTAGGTGCACAGGGGTAAATGCAACAGAGACTGACTTACACAACTCTATTGATCCCTTTTAAGCTTGTCTTGTTGCATGAACTGCCATGAAGGGAAAGATTAGACTTGGACTAGACTAATTGGGTAACATTTGTTTTGAGAAGGTTATCTCCTTCAGAAAGACACCAGTCACAGCTTTCATGTGTCAAGGATATAAATGATGGTTACATTTGGAAAATCAAAGCCAATATATATCTTTAGTTGGAGATCAGAGAATGCAATATAAGAACCCCCCCAATTTTTTAGCTTTTTCCCCTGATGTGTTAAGGATTGAATTTAGTGATCCATATCTGAAGGGCATACTTGATGCTGACAAGGTCAGAACTAATTTTACATGTGGTACACAGATTTGAAATGACTCTCCTGAACCATAGAATGAATGATCTATTCAACTTCCCTCAGTGGCAAGGTTCAATGAATAGTAGCAGATTTTCCTGCTGTTTCAGGTATAATTACAGAATCACACAGGTGATATTGAGTCTTTCTCTAATTTAATAAAACAAAAATTCTTCACGTTTCCTGAGCTGAATGATTTCTTTCTTTACAAGTCCTGTTGGAAACCAAACCAAACCAAACCAAAACATTTTCCTGGTTTGTGGAGAATATGACATTTTGTGCTGTTTTGCTTAAGGTTACATTTTTACGTAGACAAAAAAAAAATAAAAATTAAAATTTAATACTTTACCAAGACAAACTTCTCAAGTTTGAGGTAGGCTATGAACATACATGTGAACATGTGGTCCCCTCTCAGGATTTGTTCATGTATCCCTTTAAAAGGGCTCTAAATTGCTCTCTTTAATTTACAAATGCACATTCAAAATGTTAGTTGCATCACACTCTTGTCCTTTGAGACACCAGAGCCACACCAGGAATGTCAATATTTTTATTTTAAAAAGTTGCATCCTAGCTACTCCCTTTTTTTCTTCTTGCAACACAGAAGTAATTTCCCAAAGTTAAACCTGTCCTAGTACATTTACAAATAGTAGACTTAATCATAAAACTACACATCAACCATGCATGGTTTTGGCTTTCAAAATGTGAGTAAAAAAGTGCATACAAAAATTTTGAGGATTTTTAGTTTACTGGACAAGAAATTTAATTGTTCTGTGTAGTTTCAGTGCTTAAGCTAAGTGTAGGAAAGATCACATTTTTCTAAATTGATCATTTGTTGTGAAACAGAGAAAGAAGAAATTTCTCATTTCTCATCTCAACAGGAAATATAAGGAATGAACATGAATTTGACCATGTATTTGAACAACTTCATGGGCAAGGAATTAGCTGGATGGTTGCACTTAAAAAGTTGTCATCAACAGCTCAATATCTGAAAGTAAATCTCTAGACAAGTGACATTCCTCAGGAGTCAGTATTGGGAATGGTTCTATTTAACGTCTTTGCGGGTGATGTGGACAGTGAGGGTGAGTACACCCTCAACAAGTTTGCCAATGACTTCAAGCCATGTAGTGTGGTTTAGACAGTGGCCAGATGGGATGCCATCTAGAGGGACCTTAACAGGCTTGAGAGGTGGGACCACGCAAGCCTCATAAGGTTCAACAAGGTCAAGTACAAGGTCACAGACATGGATCAGGGAAATCCCAAGCAGAAATACAGGTTGGGCAATGAATGAATTGAGAGCAGCCCTATGGAGGAAGACTTAAGGGTGTTGTCTGATGAAAAGCCCTACCACTTCCTTCAAGCTCAAGATCAGTGCATCCTCATGAGTAAGAAATTAAGCAGGGGAGGCAAGAGACCTGCACCATCATGTTACTTCTAGAAAAACTCAAAGGGAAGAAGGAAGTCCATATCATGTGGCCACTTGGGATGATTATAGGAATGTTGCCAGAGTATGTAGGGATGCTGTAAGGAAATCTAAGGCCCTCTTGGAATTAAATCTGACAAAGGATGTGAAAAGCAACAAGAAGGGATTCTTCAAGCACATAAGCAGGGAAAGGAACACCAGGCAAAATATAGGTCTGCTGCTGAATGAGGTGGGTGACCTGGTGACAGAGGATACAATGAAGGCAGAGTTATTGAGTGCCTTCTTTGTTAAAGTCTTTGCTGCTAAGGCTGGCCTTCAGTTCCTAGATGTAAGAGAAAATTTGGAGGAAGACTCTACCTTAGTTTAGTAGGACTAGGTCAGAGATCACCTAGTCAAGCTGGACACCCAGAAATCCATGGGATCTGGTTAGATGAACTCAAGAGTGCTGAATTAGCTGGCTAAGGTTATTGATAAATCACTCTCCAGCATTTTTGAAAGGTCATGGAGAACAAAGGAGGTATCTGAAGATTTGAGGAAAGAAAATGTGACTCCAGTTTTCAAAAAGGGTAAGAAGGAGAACCCAAGAAGCGACGGGTCAGCCAACCTCACCTTCACCTCTGGAAGGGGGATAGAATAGGTTGTTCTGGAGGTCATCTCTAAGCACATGGAGGAAAAGATTATCAGGAATGATCATCATGGATTGATGAAGTGGAAATCATGCTTGACCAATCTGATATCACTCTGTGATGGTGTGACTGAATGGGTAGGTAAGGGAAGAACAGTAGATGCTGTTTATCTTGACTTCAGAAAGGTTTTTTGACACTATCTCCCATAGCATCATTGTAGGTAATCTCAGGAAGTGTAGACTATATGAGTGAGCAGTGAGGTGGATTGAGAAGTGGGTGAATTGAATAGAATGACAGAGCACAGAGATTTGTGATCAATGGTTCAGGTTCTAGTTGGGGACATGTGGCTAGTGGTATCCCCCACAGGTCTGTACTGGGTCCAGTCTTGTACAACATACTCATCTATGACCTGGATGAAGGAACAGAGTGTACTGTCAGCTAGTTTGCTGATGATACAAAACTGGGAGGAGTGACAGACACGCCAGAAGGCTGTGCTGCCATCCAGAGAGACCTGGACAGACCTGAGAAGTGGGCAGAGGGGAACCTCTTGTAGTTCAACCAAGGGAAGTGTAGAGTCCAGTACAGGGGAGATTTTGACTTGCTGGAGAAGGATCTGACAGTGCTGGTGGACAGGTTCATCATGAGGCAGCAATGTGTCTTTGTGGCCAAGAAGACCAACAGTATTCTGAGATGCATTAAGAAGAGTGTGGTTAGCATTTTGAGGGAGGTTTTCTTACCACTCTCCTCTGCCCTGGTGAGACTGCACCTGGAGTATTGTGCTCAGTTTTGGGCTCCCTAGTTCAAGATAGAGAGGAAACTACTGGAGGGAGTCTGATGGAGGGCCACCAGGATGATTAGAAGACAGGAGCACCTCTCTTACAAAGAGAGGCTGAGACACCTGAGACTCTTTAGCCTGGAGAAGACTGAAAGGGGATATTATCAAAGCATATAAATATCTGGGTAGAAATAAGGGTGGGTGGAAATAAGGGTGGGTGTCAAGATGATGAGGCTGTGCTCTTTCCAGTAGCGCTCAGTGACAGCAAAGTGACTATGGGCACAAACTAGAACATAGGAGATTTCACTTGAGTGTAAGAAGAAACTTCTTGACTTTGAGGGTGACAGAGCACTATAACAGGCTGCTCAGAGAAGCTGTGATGTTTCCTTCTATGGAGACCCATCTGGATGTGTTCCTGTGCAACCCAATCTAGGTGTACCTGCATGAGCAGGGTAATTGGTCTAGGTGATTTCCAGAACTCCCTTCCAAACTCTACCATTCTGTGATTCTATGAGGTGCCAATGTGTATTCATCAAAAGAAGTGTGGCAGCAGATCAAGGAAGGCGATTCTTCCAACCTACTTTGCTCTAGTGAGATCTCATATGGAGTACTGTCTTCAGTTCTGGGGTCATCAGTGTACAAAAGACACGAACCTGCTCAGGAGGTTCCAGAGTTGGGCCATGAAGATAATCAGAGGGCTGTGAGAGTTGAGGTTGTTTAGCCTAGAGAAGCATCTGGGGAGAGAGAAGCCTTTCAGTACTTAAAGGGAGTCTACAGCAAAGACAGGGGGGTGTAGTGGTAAGATGAGATACAATGGTTTCAAACCGTAAGATTTAGATTAGATATTAAGAATAAATTCTTTACTGTGAGGATTGTGAGACACTGGAACAGACTGCAAAGAGAAGCTGTGGATGCCCCTTCCTGAAAGTTCTCAAGGCCAGGATGGGTCTTTGAACAATCTGATCTAGTAGAAGGTATCCTTGTCCATGGCATGGGGGTTGTAACTAACTGATCATTAAGGTCTCCTTCAACTCAAACCATTCTATGCTTCTGTGATTCTGTATTGTGGTTTTGTGTTAGTTTGTTTGTTTGTTTCCTGAGGTAACAGTGATTTTATGTAGACAGGACTTTTTCTAAATAAAAATATTTTAGAAGTGTCTACATTGTTTGATAATTCCATATTGTTCATTTAATTATTTTCAACTGTTGAGTATAGCTGCTTTATAAATTCTGTTTGCATAATCTGTCTATAAACATGCATAGGTCTTTTCATTTTTTAATTTATTCTGTCCGCAGTTTTAATCGTATTTATTCATTACCTTCAAATCTTTGAGTATGTTTTTGCAGAAATATAAGTCATAGGTTGTCCCTAACATTTACTCTGGCCATGTCTCCAGGGCACAGTGAAGCTTCTAGACAATTGATAGTAAACTGGCATAAATCATCAGTTTTGCACAATATCATGTGGATGTGTAAGCTCAGATCCTGAAAGGTATTTATCAGTTATGTAGTTGAACTATTGATGATATCTCTCAACAGCACTGATTAACACAGACTCAATATCATTCTGATGCAGCTATATGTTGTGACAGTTTAGGCTGTGTCTTTAAGGAAAGATAGCTGCAAAATTCTCTAGCTGAACATTTGGGTGTAAAAAGGGAAGCAAAGATTAGTTCTAAATTAATTTCATTGATCAGATGTGAGATGTACCATACCAAATATCTCTCACATTCCTTTCTCTCAGGCACTCTGGCTTCTGTCTTTCTCTTGGCATGCATGTTGCCCTTGGACAGAGAGGAAGGCCTCTTATCTAATGAACCTTCAGATAAGAAAATACTAACTTCTTAACAGAGCTTTGAGCTAACTGAAATTCTCCTAACATCCTTTTTCTACTCTTCTCTTTTCTTCTAATTAGCTAGAGGGAAAGGGGAGGGAGAGAGAGGCTGAGAGGGAACCTGAGGTGGAATCCTCCTCCCAGGAGAGCTTCCTGCATTGTTTCCTTTTTGTAAATTCTTGCATAATATTGTAAATACTGTATATTTTGTATATATTCATTGCATTCCATTAGTGCTTGTAAAATACAGCTTCATTCGCTTCTCCGGCTGGGCTCAGATGAGGTTTTGTTGGTGCGAGTGGGCTAAACCATCACACTATAACAAGTGTTATTCTGGTACTCAGATGAATGGATGCTAATTTGTAGATTTTCAAACTACATTCCATTGCTCTTAGTCAAATTTTACTAAATTGCAATATATGATTATCTTACAACAGAAAGGCAGAGCTGCTACTAAGCAAATAACTTTGCATTTTTAAAGTTGATTAGCTCTAGTATTTTGAGCACATAAACCTGCAGTCTGGACCCCTGTGGTAAAACACTGGAGAAAAATCACTGGCTACTCAAGAACTAGGTAGACAAAGGTGGATACTTTGATCATTAGCTGTTTTCTGAAACCACATTTTACCAGAAACAGCTGAAAATAAAGCTGAAAGAAAGGGGAAAAAAAAAAAAGAAAGAAAGAAAAGCTGCAATAAAAGCTGAAGATGTGATGTGTTTATTTTTATTTTTCCCCTCCTAAACCTATCAGAATAATTGTACAGATTTTCCATAGATAACTGCAGAGAATGAATTGTTTTTAAAAAGATCAGGCAACAATGTGCAAAGCACATCTGAGGAAAAGAAACAATCAAATTAATTCCACGTTGCTTTCTGTTGCCTTATTTGTAGAGATAGCTAGGGATTACTCTACAGTTCAGAGTAGACTGAAGGCTGTTCAAGTTTACACTGGCTGGTCAGGGTTCCTCAAAGACTATTTTGTCTGGTAATAACTTCCTGAATACAGTGTTCAGTGGTCACCTTTCTGATGTTTCCTGTGACCAGGAATGTTCATAGTATCACAGTGTGGTATTACAAAATATCTGTTAAGAAAGAAGAAGCTGTTGGCAAAACACAGATTTGGCCAAAAGATTTGAAGTTAAGCTGGTCTGTGAAGATCTTCCCCTTTGGAAAGAACATTTAACTGCCTCTTTAAGCCAATTTTGATGAATATTGTGTTGCTAGAGCGGTGCAAACAGGGCCTTAGCCTAGGGTATATAAATGTAGTAACCACACATAACTGAAAAAGATAGCTCTTCCTTCCTCTGTGTAATGAAAAGCTGAAGGCCTGCCAAAAAAAAAGTTGAATTGCCAGAAATTCTGTCAATGTGAAGACATCTTTCCGCTTGTAAATCAACTACACATTTAAATTACTTCCTTTCATAATCTATTTTAATGGGTTTGGCACAGTTGTTCTCTGAGCAATGTTTATTGCATAATTTAATTTCTGGTCAGCAGTTGTTTTTATTAAGTCTCAAATGCTGTTGAAGCAGAGTGCACATCTTATTCTGTGAATGACACAAATATTTTGAAGCAAAAAATAATGTATTTTTGGAGTCAAATTGGGAGGGTTATCCTGGTTACTTAAACCACTTGACTTGCCAGACAGTCCAACATAACTGAAAAAACTCTGTTTTCACACAAAATTAACTAGCTTCTTAATGATCTGTTGATAGTAAGGGTGTGCATGCAATTCACTCATCATTATTTCAAACTATATGAACCTGTTGTTCATTAGGAAATGCTGACTTTTAGTGCAAAACCACTGAAACATCACTTCTGAATTCATAGAAGGTGCTAGAAGCAGGCAAAATCATTAAGGCTTCTGTTTCTACACTAAAGACAAGCTGTATGAATAGAATGGAGGTTATAAAACATTGCAGCACCGTTAAATTCTGCATTTGGAAGGAAGAAACTGTTTGTAAAACTCATAAAATGTTTTTTGGCAAAATATCTGTTGCACATTACATGAAGCTAATGAGCTAGCCAAAAAAACACTAAACCATTAATAGTCCATTTTATTTTTCTGTATATTTTAAAAGGCATTGTAAACAGGAACTGCCCCTTCTTCCACAGCTTCCTCCACTCACTTCTCAAAAAAGAAGGGTATTGCCAGAATGGAAGGAAATTAAGGTTGCTGAGTGATCTCAGGCTATGCCTAATTCTTGAGTCTAACTGCATTCAGTCTTGAACCAGTGAGAAAGTGAAACATTCAACTTTTGAAAGTTAGGAAATTAACCTACTGGCTACCATCAGAATTCAGTATTTGTCCTGTTGTGGGAGGTTACCAAGGACCACTGTGCATGGTGCAGGAAAACACAAAATCAAAAAGTTACAGAATCATAGAATAGAATCATAGAATAAATAAGGTTGGAAGAGACCTCAAAGATCATCAAGTCCAACCTGTCACCCAAGACCTCATGACTACTAAACTATGGCACCAAGCGCCATTTCCAATCCCCTCTTGAACACCTCCAGGGATGGTGACTCCACCACCTCCCTGGGCAGCCCATTCCAACGGGTAACAACTCTCTCTGTGAAGAACTTTCTCCTCACCTTGAGCCTAAATTTCCCCTGGTGCAGCTTGAGACTGTGTGCTCTTGTTCTGATGCTGGTTGTCTGGGAGAAGAGATCAACCCCCTCCTAGCTATAACCTCCCTTCAGGTAGTTGTAGACCGCAATAAGGTCTCCCCTGAACCTTCTCTTCTCCAGGCTAAACAACCCCAGCTCCCTCAGCCTCTCCTTGTAGGGCTTATGTTCAAGGCCTCTCCCCAGCCTTGTTGCCCTTCTCTGGACATGCTCAAGAGTCTCAACGTCCTTCTTAAATTGAGGGGCCCAGAACTGGACACAGTACTCAAGGTGAGAAATATTGTGGTTGGAAAGGACCACTGTATAACATCTACCTCAATGCACCTGCTTATTTCAGGGTCAGCTAGAGCAGGTTGCTCAGGACTGCGTCCAGTTGGGTTTCAAATATCTCTGAAGGTGGTGATTCTACAACCTCACTGGGCCATATGTGCAGGTGTTCAACTCTACCATAAAAAAAGTAATTATCTTCTATTTACATAAAATCTCCTGTCTTTCAGTTTGGTGCCTGCTGCCTTGTCAGATCACTGGTTATCACTGAAATGAGTGTGGCTCTGTCTTATTTAATCACACCCACTTGGTATTTATTCATATTGACTACTCATGGCTTGGAACTGTAGATGCTTCACTGGGTAAAAACCTGGCTGGCTGCCCCAGCCCAAAGAGTGGTGGTGAAATGAATTAAATCCAGTTTTCAGCCTGTCAAAAGTGGTGTTACCCAGAACTCAGTTCTGGGGCCAGTCTTGTTTAATATTTTTATCAATGATCTGGATGAGGGGATTGAGTGCATCTTGACTAAGTTTGCACATGACGCCAAATCGTGTGGGTGTGTTGATCTGCTTGAAGGTAGGAAGGTCCTGCAGAGGGATCTAGACAGGCTGGCTGGATGAGCCAAGGTCAATTGTATAAGGTTCAGAAAGGCCAAATGTCTGGGTCCTGCACTCAGGTCACAACATCCCCATACAACACTACAGGCTTTGGGAAGAGTGGCTGCACAGCTGCCCATCAGAAAAGGACCTGGGGGTACTGGTTGACATCTGGCTGAACATGAGCCAGCAGTGTGCTCAGGTGGCCAAGAAGGCCAACTGCATCTTGGCATGTTTCAGGAATAGTGTGGCCAGCAAGACTAGGGAAGTGATTGTGCCCTCCTGTGCTCAGCAATTGGCAAGGCTACACCTCAAGTACTGTGTTCAGTTTTTAGCCCTTCACTACAAGAAGGACATTAGGCTGCTGGGGTGTGTTCAGAAAAGGACAACAAAGCTGGTAAAGGTCCTGGAAAATCAGTCTTATGACATGTGTCTGAGGGAACTGGGATTATTTAGTCTGGTGGAGAGGAGGCTGAGGGAGGCTTTATTGGTTTAGATTGAATATTAGGAAAAAAAATACTGCAAGAGTGGCCAGACATTGGAATAGCTTGCCCAGGGAGGCGATAGAGTCATTGTCCCTGGAGGTGTTAAAAAGAACTGTAGAAATGGCACTTCAGGGCATGGTTCAATGGCCATTGTGGTGGTATCTTGGTGGCTGGACTCAATGATCTTGGAAGACTTTTCCAACTGAAACAATTCTATAATTCTATGAGTCTATTTTGATAGATCCCCACAAGCCTTCTCTTTTCCAGTCTGAACAATCCTAGCTTCTTCAGCATCTTTCATATGGTAGAGGCTTCAGGCTCTTCATCTTTGTGGTGTTTCTTTGGACTCTCTCCAGTATATCCATGTCTCCTGTGCTTGGGAGTCCAGAACTGGATAGAGTACTTTAGTACTTTACACCTTCCTCTACCTGCTGACAAAAATTCTCCTAATACTGGCCAGGACACTGTTGGCTTTCCATGTCACAAGGACACACTGCAGGCTCACATCAGTCTGGTGTTTACTGGGAGCCCCAGGACATACTCTACAAAGCTGCTTTCTGGCCTGTTGACCCCTAGCCTGTACTGGTGCATGGGGTTTTCCTCCCCAGGTGCAACACTTTACACTTCCCTTTATTAAATGTGTCATAATTAGCAGATATGGGGAAAAAAAGAAAAAAAGATACATTTGTCTGAGTTTATTCACCGATCTAATTGCAGCTATCTTTAGTGTTGGTGGAGAAATCTGAGTTAATTAACTGATTGTTTCTATTAAGGATTTTATAAGTATTCACTGCCACCAGCAGCTCCAGCATGGGATTTTTCTTCTTGTCTGTTGGAGTTCACTTTGGAGACACAGGGCAGTAGAGAAGCTGAGCAATACCCCAGAGACACACAGAGACATGGTCACCCACACCATCCCCTCCTCCTCTTTGGCTGGTAGAGGCAGAAAGTCGCTAGTGCAGTACACACACCACATTCTCCAGTTTCACAAGCACACACAAATTTACAGATTCCCCAACTCTTCTGCCAACCTGGCACTCACTGTGTGGTCCATCTTGGAGTTTGGCAGTGAATACACACATGCACCTGCCATGCACTCAGTTTGGGGAATATACAGACACTCACAGCTGCATCAGGCATACAGGCAGTGATTTGTGGTGCTGCTCCAGCTGCCATCATGAAGATCCTCACTCACTCCAGTTCTTCAATATCTGCTTTTGAGAACACACATTGCTCCTACCCCAGGGATTGGATGCTAAAGACTCCCACTGGCTCCTCCCTTTAGCTCCAATAGGTGACATGACAGGCCAGGGGCCTCCACACCTCAAGTCTGACTCCATGAAGTGTCACCCAGTGCACTCATGCTGGTTTCATCGGCCCCTGCGGTACTCACACACACGAGACAGAGAGTGAGATGAAGCATTAAAGAAAAGGTTTAATAATAAGACAGGACAGAATGAGGTGATCAGGTGCAGTACTCAGACAAGTGTACTAATTGACTCCGTTTTTCATGATCAATCCCATTTCTGTCTATGCCTTCCTTGCTCCTCCCTGCTTTCCCTTCCCCTAAATATCCCTTCTGAAACTTTGTGCCATGCCCCAGCCTCCCACCAAAATATCCTAAACCCTTTATTTTCCCTTTGTTTCCCCATCTTACCAATCACAAAGTCTAGACTGACATTCTCCAAAGCTGTGCTTAAACTTTCCTAAGAACTCATTTGTCAATATCTGGAGACTTCCAGTCTTTGCCATTGTTGCCCTTCTCCCTTGTTTACCAGGTTTTGTTTCCCTTGTTTATCATATAATTCTTTCCTTATTACTCTGCTTGCACAAAAATGATCAAAGATTGGATAACTTTCAGGAATTAGATATTCTCATCTTCCACATACCTTTACAGTCACTACAGTATTAAAAGTATGCATATCTTTAAAAAGGTCAAGTATGCCTTGCCTAGCTCTGAAGCCCCTGAGCTGTACCAAAGGTTATATCTACTGGTCATCCAATTCTATCCTATTGTTGCCACTTATCTGCTGATAAGAAGATCACAGGAACAAAGGATGTTAGGGGTTGGAAGGGACCTCTGGATGAGTGAGTCCACATGGGTCTGAAAGTCTCCAGAGAAGGAGACTCCACAGCCTCTCTGAGGAGCCTGTTCTAGTGCTCTGTGGCCCTCACAGTAAAGAAGTTCCTCTGCATATTGAGATGGAACCTCCTGTGCTGTAGTTTATAAACTACACAGAGCCTGTAGAGCCTGTCCCCTCCCAACTGACACTCAGCCCTCAGATATTCATAAACATTTATGGAATCCTCTCTCAATCTTCTCCTCTCCAGACTAAAAAGCCCCAGGTCTCTCAGCCTCTCCTCATAGGGCACATGCTCCAGTGCTATTGTTGTAAATGTGCCCCTCAGGAATGAGCGGCAAAGATATTAATGAATATATATTAGTAGTTTATTTATGTACAAACTATGCAATGGGTTATTTGCAGTCACTATGTACAGGTACCAGTGTTCAGTTTGTGGAACTACCTCTACAGAATGTCTATGCATGGGCACTTCAAACAAATCAAATGATTTATAGAACTTAGAATCTAAACTAATATGGAAAGCAGCAGGGGAGGGGTTTGTCAGTGACCGGCAAACCCACAACCCGGAACGGTTTGGCACTTCCTTAACCAAAATTCTATAAAGAAAATGCTTGGCTCACTCATGAAATGAAAACTTTGCAGAATTTTTCCTTGATAATGTGTTTATAGTCCAGAACATGCAGCACAGATATGCTGTAATATGGAAATAGAAAATGGCACTGACCCCATGGTGCTGTGCTTCATGGTTGCTGCTTGTCCCAGAGTACAAGGGCCCAGGAGCCTCCCAGGGGAAACTTGAGAGGCTTTTGCAACTTGGTCCACAAAGCGCATTGCCTGGGAAGGGTTCCCTGCTCTGGGGGCTGTAGTGGTTCATTTAGAGATCACACAGCAGGAGATAAATAGGAAACCTTGTCTACAGAGTCTCCACAACAGAAGACCCACAGGAGCATAATAGGATCATGAGTGCTTAAGAGGCAGAGTTGTGTCTATTTATACAGGTATTTCCATCTCTTTGCCTGATCACACCCCTTTCCATGGCTTCTGCATGTGTCTGTTGAAGTCAGAGAGAAGGATCTAATCATGGAAGAAGCTGCTTATTAGCATAATTTCAGCAAAACCACTCATGAAGAGAGAGAACAACAAACAGGAATTTTTGAGACAGGAAAGACAATTCCTTTGAAGACAAGTATTTTGTGTTTGATGACAACAGTACAACTTCATACAAGATCTTTTCTTCATTTGATTATAGCAAATTTAAACCAGTCTTATAGCATAATACCCACAATGGCAGCGTACTCCACATTTTTGTTGTAGTCAGTCTTGACCCACTGATGCCTGCTGTGCTATTTGGGAGCTAAGTTGATTTTAGCCAAAGAATATGTTGTGGTGCAAAACCTGATGTTAATATACTTGCAGGGAAACAACAAATATACTTGAGGCTTATTATTTTTCAGATACACAGTTTCCCTTGGCTGGAAGCTCAGTTTGTCCCTTCTGTCAATGACTTCAAGAGCAAAGCCTGTGGCTGAGCCTATGATCCAAGTTGCCACTTTTGGCTCACACAGGGGGGCATTAAGCAACCTCAGAGTCTCGTTCCAAATTAACTAACATTAATAAAGGAATAAAATCAGATTATAAGGGAATGTATTAATGACTGTTTCAATTTGTAACTGTGGTTATATTTTTCCCTGGAGTTTGATTTTACTCCATGCTGACTGAAAATGATCTGAACTGCAACAGATTTTGAATGCAGTTTTTAAACGTAACTTGCTTATTTCAGGAACGAATAGTTTAAAAGATTTCATTTAGCCCATTAGCGATATACAGGTATCTTAACTCTTTCCTAAAAAGTTGTTTTCCAACCAGCTTGTTTGTTTTTACTGTGGAACCATGCCTCATGTCATATCATTGCACTGTGGGCATCATCAGAAATTTGATACTGAAAATTCTAGTAGGAGTGAAATTTTCTATGCAGACATGAGAATTCTTATACACTCTAATGTGTAGCACATAGAAAAATATTTATTTACTTATTTATAAGTGGTTAAATAGATCATATCAGAAGCTTTACTGAGAGTTAACTTTATTCAGGCACATAATATAATGAAATAATGAAGCACTGATGCTTAATCCAAGCATTATTTATTTCAAAGAACAAAACTATTGAATACAATTATAATATAATTATGAGAAGTCCAGGAATAATTAAAAGGGTGATATTTGTTAGTAGAGTTATTAACTGTGACTGATTTTTTTGACATGGTGTTTTTCTATAGATGTCTGAATCAAATGCAAAAGACAGAGGTTACAATTCCTTTAATGATTTCAGTCATGCAAAGGGCATTTTAAAAATCAATTCTTTTGAATCAAATACAATGCATCAATCTAGTCAATGCTTGTTACATTATTGAAAACTAATCTACCATTTTGAAGCTTTCAGAAATATTTGCTCTTGAGGATATTTGATGTGCTAATGCATTAGAAAAGGTGAGACATCTGTCCCACAAATTATCTCTAAGTGAAGGCTGAAATTCCCAGTGCATTCAGCAAGATAACAGTAATTTATGTAATGATTTAAATGCACTTGCATCCTACCTTGATATGATTATGATAGAAAAAGCTTTCCGGATGACATTAGCAGATGTTACTGTAGATAGTTTTATTGAAGGCAGAGCAGAGGCTCTTAGCCAGGAGTAAAGTTCCATCTGCCACAGGCAAAGATTTACTCTTCTAATTTCTTCCAAGACTGAAAAAGGACATTACTTTAAACAAGTTTAATTTAAAAGCTTCCATTATTCTCAGTTTGCTGTAATTTTTCTTCATTCTTTCTTTAACTGAAAAAAGGTCCTTTTTATATTCTTCATGTATAGCACCAGCCCAGAAATTCACAGTGTAGTCTCCCACATTTTTCTGTGCATTCAGTTGTGTATAACAATTTTCATCCTGACGATGAGATACATCAGAATATGTCTTGTAAGCACCATGGAATCTGTTGGTTAAGAAATTTAAAATCTGAATCTATTTATACTACATATTTATGTTTACTTCTCATGTTCCTTTCAGGAATGAAATAAACAACCTCCCTCAGGAAAAATTAAGACATCAGCCTATTAGTAGTAGCACGGATGGACTGTACAGAAAATTGTATGCACTGGAAAATAAGAAATGAGACTACAATAACTCATTTGACAGATTCTTTGACTGATGACTGGAACTAATCAGTCCAGTGTTGGGAGTTATTCAGCAAGCATTGCCTCCTATAAGGTTTCAAGGTATAGCAAAGGAGCATTGACCTTGCCTTGAAATTAATTGTAGACACTGAAGTTGAAATGTGTAAGTAAACATATCTGTTACTTGGGGAACTGGAAAGACACTGGTCTGAGGTCTCAGGACATTGGAAGCAATATTCCTTCGGTTTGCAAAGGTGGCTTCCAAATTTTTTTTGATTGTGTATGTGATTGTGGTACTTTTTGAAATTATGAAGCTGAAATTTATGGTTTGCTGTTCACAAATAAAAGGTCACTGGAGATGTTTAGGAGGAGACTGGATGAGGCACTTGGTGCCATGGCTTAGTTGATAAGGTGGTGTTGGGTGATAGGTTGGACTTGATGATCTCGAAGGTCTTTTCCAACCTGGTTAATTCTATTCTATTCTAGGCTAGGCTATGCTATGCTGTGCTATGCTATTTAGAGTTGTACAAGAACACTGAAGAACATCGTGAATTCTTATATCTAAAAAGGACTATTTACAGGCAAAATCAGATATTTGAGAAAATGTTTTTGATAACTGTTTAATCCAAGATTCCATTTAGTCAGAAAATATGACTCAAACGTGGCTATCTTGTAACAAGTATGCTAATTTAAAAAAATAAAAGAGCCTGATATTTTAAACAAATTTGTTTTCCCAGGGGCAGGAAATGCTTTTAGAGAATGAGCTCTGAATGTTTTCTTTGCTTAATAATGGACAAGGACTGAATTTATACGAGGAGCTGACAAGGAGTAGATTTTGTCAGCCATTGTTCTAAGGCATTGAGAAAGACCAGAGGGTTTGGGATTCTTCTGAGGTTGCTTGGGCTTTTTGTTTGTAGATTTTGTAGTGTGGTGGTTTCATTTTTAGTTTTTATTTTAAAAATTCTTTCTTATTATATTCTTTCTTATTATATTCTTTCTTATTTTCAATGTGTCAAACCAACATTTATATTCTTTCTTATTTTCAATGTGTCAAATCAACATTTCCTTCTTCTTGTTCTTGACCACCATGGCAGTTTAGACTGGGTCCCTCCCATTCCTGCCACATAAGTTCCACCTCCCAAGAGTCCAGCCCAGTAGGCAGGACACAGGAAGCTGCATATTTCATACCCATAATGTCCTGCACCCTATAAATCCATCTGCAAAATCTTTCTTGTCCTCTTTCTTCCCTCTCTGCCCTGTGGGAGATGCTCACCATCGGGTAACAGTGGGGGTGTATCTCAAGGCCTCTTAGACCTGGCTAGGACTAATACCAGGAGGAGAAAGGGGGAGGGGTGGTCTCAGACCTGGCCAGCCTGAGACTAGTCCAGCAGCAAGGAGGTAAGAAAGACCCCTGAGGGTTTTGGGTCTACCCTCAGGTGGGGAGATGGGAAACATTGGGAGGGTTTTGGGTGTGCTGGCAGGGACTCTGTATGCTTTGGGGTTCTTTTGTCACTGTGCTTGTAGTTTCTGTAAAACACTAATTGTTTTTCCATTTAAATTTTCCATCACTTCTGCAGTCTATTTGTGTGAGTGTCATTCTTTTGCCCCTCTCAGGGGCAAGAGGGGATCTTCCTGGCCTCAAACAAGGACAACCACATCTCAAAAACTGTTTTCCTCTTCCTTGAGGCTGAGTAATTGTAGAAGTCAGTAGTAGATATTTAATGACTAGCAAGCCCAGGAGGGTGTCATGAAGCCAGATGTAAATGCCTGCATCTGATCTGTGGAAAGATGTAGAAATCTTTAGTCAGTGGAGAAAAATATTTCAGGAAGTAATTGATCTCATCCTAAAAACAACAGCTGTCAGTCATTTGAAGCGTGTATATTTTGAAAACAGGATATAGAGTGAGGAACTTCACTATATTTTTAGACCTAAGCTAGGTGAGCATCCCAACCTTTGTATCTTGTACATTACTTTATAAATGTACATCAAAACTGTGGTTAAACTAAAGCTGTGGGGTAGATTATAACATGGTTAAAATCCTAGCATTTTCATATAAAATAGATTATAAATCTTGGAAGCATCACAAATCAAATAAGACAGAATGAATACAAATTAAAATTAACTGAAGACAGGATCCAGGTCCCTAAACATAAATGTCTAGTGCAATTTAAAGTGTCTTGGGATTAAAACTAGCAATAGAAATCCATGTTTCCTGAAGACTGAACTCAGGCAAATGAATTTCACTCTGGATGCTTACATTTAAATAACTGGATCCCCCTCTACAGATGGGATACATCTTGCAAATTAAGGCCTCTATATTGCATTATATTTAAACTGTTCATTATAGTCAACAGAGATCTAGTCAACAGAGCATTAAATAAAATAGCCAGTGAAGTCTAGACGAGAGTACCTCTTCAGAAAATGGAAACTCAAATTCAGTAAGCTAAATAAAATTCATTGAATTTACTCAGCAGTTGTACTGAATGTAGTTATACTGATACTTCTGTGTCATATTAATCTGCCTCATTTGAACGCTTTGGATAATGTGGATGTACTGGGTTAATACAGCCTGTTCTCACAAGCCCCTCTCTCTTCCCTCACAGAAGGGAGTGAATGTAGCAAAAAAGCCCCAAACTCAGGGTTCATATAAAGAGTTTTACTGGAAATCATACAATCTGAGACTAGGGAAGATTAGATCTTCTCTGAGTCCTGCCTTTGATTCAGCCTAAATTAGAAAACTGAATAAAGCAATGATGTGGGCTGGGGAAGGAGTAGCACAAAGAGACGTGAAACATCCTGATCTCCAATCTGGTGCAGTATGAGTTTGATGCATGGACGATTCAGTGGATAAAAAACTGGCTTGACAACCCAAATGGTGCCTGTCAATGGGTCCATGTCCAAGTGGAGGCCAGTGACAAATGGAGTCCCTCAGGGATCAGTACTGAGACCAGTCTTGTTCAGCATCTTTGTTAGCAACACGGACAGTGGCATTGAGTGCACCCTCAGCAGGTTTGCTGATGACATCAAGCTGAGTGGTACAACAGACGGGTACCACATGTTCCCTCCAACATGTCAGGGAAGGGATGCCATCCAGAGGGACCTTGACAGGCTGGAGACGTGGGCCCATGACAACCTTATGACGTTCAACAAGACCAAATGCAAGGTCTTGCATCTGGGTTGGGGCAATCCCAAGCACCGATATAGGCTAGGCAGCAACTGGCTTGAGAGCAGCCCTGAAGAAAAGGACTTGGGGGTGCTGGTGTCTGAGAAGCTCAACATGAGCCAGCAGTGAGCACTTTCAGCCCAGAAAGCCAACCACATCCTGGGCTGCATCAAGAGAAACAGCCAGCAGGTCGAGGGAGATGATTCTCCCCCTCTACTCCACTCTGAGTAGAGTACCTGGAGTACTGCATCTAGTTCTGGAGCCCCCATTACAGGAAGGATCTGGGCATGCTGGCATGTGTCCAGAGAAGGGCCACGAGGATCATCAGAAGGCTGGAGCACCTCTCCTATGAGGACACACAGAGAAAGTTGGGACTATTCAGTCTGGAGGAGAGGAAGCTCCGAGGTGACCTTATTGTGGCCTTCCAGTATCTGAAGGGGGCCTACAAGAAAGCTGGGGAGGGACTTTTTAGGGCATCAGGTAATCATAGGACTAGGGAGGATGAAACACAATTAGAAATGGGTAGATTCAGATTGGGTGTTAGGAAGAAATTCTTCTCCATGAGCGTGGTGAGACACTGGAATAAGTTGCCCAGGGAGGTGGTGGAAGCCTCATCCCTGGAGGTTTTTAAAAACAGGCTGAATGTGGCTCTGAGCAATGTCATCTTGTGTGAGGTTTCCCTGACCATGGCAGGAGGGTTGGAACTAGATGATCCTTGAGGTCCCTTCCAACCCTGACAGTTCTATGATTCTATAACAAGTGTAAACCTTTCCAAAAAGACCATAATATTTCCAAAGACCAGACTATGATATGTTGATTAAATGGGCCAGCTTCCTTGTTCTTTCATGTTCTGCAAAATAAATATATGTGCTGCAGTCAGGAATTATAAAGATCTTTGCCCTTGTCTGCTGTCCAAATGGACACTTACTGATTCTGCTTAGACCTCTTTGCTCAGTATTCCAATTTTCTCTGCATCTGCATAAGAAAAACACAGACTATTTCTACAATGGTTAATGTATCCACATTGAGGAACGGTCCCTGGCTCCAAAGCAGTACAGAAAGTGTATATGGACCCTATTTAAGCCTAGATCTCCGCAGAGCAGATATGCCATGGCCATGCATTTTACTTATATTGATTATAAAAATTGTCTTGCTTGAAATTAGTCATGTAAGAACCCTAAAGATGGCACCACAAGACATGTGACTTTTATCTGTCTATCTACCTATTTATTTATTTGTATCTTGAAAATAAGGTGTATATATTCTGCAGAACAGATATATGAATAACATAGTACTTTAAAAGAAAGCAGAAAGTTAGTTATTTAAGGATATTTACAGTTTGGAAGTAATGTTTTAGATTGGATGGACAGTGCAAACAGCCAATGAAATTGTTTAGAAGGGGTGGACTGTCACCATTTGAGGCTGTGTTATTTTCCTTTGCTGTATATTTCTATATATATTGTAAATACTGTATATATTGTGTTATATATAACCTGCATTCCATATATGCTTGTAAATATAGCTTTGCTTCTCCAACTGAGTTAGCTGTGGTTTCTTTCTCTGTGGGGGAGGGAGAGCTAGGCCCTCTCTCAATCCACCACAACATTATATTTATTTTCTTTTTATTTTCTTTTTCTTTTTCCTCTCTTGCTCCTTTTGGATAGTTTCCATGCCCCCTTGGTCATTAGAGATGTTCCTTTTTCCTCTCCTTTGATGCTTAAACTATTTTATATAGGTTCAGATACAATCAAATTGGCTTTCTCCATCTTAATGCTTTGGAGGCAATTTCCTCTTCACTTTAAATTTGTCACTGGGGAAAGCTTTTTATTCCTCTCAGCCAAACAGATGGTTTTTATTTTTTATTTTTTTTTTCAGTGTTTCCACTGAAAGGATCAAGATCATCTTTGGAAAAATAAAGTTTTCTATTTGATCCCATACCTTAAAGTAAAAGTGTACAATTTTTAAATAGAAAGTCCAACAGGTTATTTCAGTTGATTCTTCTGAAGTGCGACTACACAGGCATGACTTTGGCCCTTGTCATTGTGTGACAGGTTAGGCTGTGCCTTTAAGAAAAGGACAGCTAGTGAATTCTCTAGCTGAATGTTTAGGTGTAAAAAGGAAAACAAAGATTAATCCTAAATGAATTTAATTGGTCAGATGTGAGATGTACCATAGCAAATATCTCTAACATTCTTTCTCTCACTCACTTCAGCTTCAATCCGTTCTGACCTTCGTTCTTGGCCAGACTGCATGCATGTCAACCCTGAGCTGCAAACTGATAAGTGAAGAATAACTAACTTTCTGAACAACTGCTTTGAGCTAATGAATTTCCCTTAATATCCTTTTTTCTCTCTTTCTCCTTTTTTCACCTAATTAAGTACTAGGGGAAAGGGGAGGAGGGGGAGAGGAGTTTTGGGGGGAACCTGAGGGGGGATTCTCCTCAGGAGGATCGGTGTTTGTGCTCTTTCTTGTAAATTCTTGTGTGATATTGTAAATACTGTATATTTTGTACATATTCATTGCCATTGTAGAGTGTAGTTTTGCTTGTAAAATACAGCTTTCCATTCACTTCTCTGACTGAGTTTAGCTGTGCTTTATTGTTAGTGCACGTGGGGGCTAAAGTATCACACCACTACACATCGTAACCCTTGAAATTCTTCAAGCCACTAATGAGACTGTCCTCTGAACTGGCATGTGAAACTTCTTGGACAGCTTTGAAAGAAAAGATTGGATTTTGGATTGATTAAGATTAAACCTCATCTTGCAGTTCAATAAAGGAAGCACAAGATGGATTAAATGACTGCCTAAATTTCTCTGAAATTTGTATGAGGCATCAACAATAGTCTAACAATTTATAGCTGTACATAGAAAAATACATGTGCACTGTTGTCCCATGTCAGTTGCACTGCAGCTTGATTTACTCCTAAAGTCCAATACCTGGTTATATAAAATTACATTACTTTGCATTTGAGACAGGAATGTAGAAATATGTGTATGTACTGACAATTACATCTGTACAGATGTTCTGCAATTACTGTAGCACAAGAGTAAGCTTTATGACCATCTTCAGTCTTCATCAATAGAAGTGCAGTATTTGCGTGAGAAAACCACTGTTAGTCCACTTGATCTCTGATGAATTATCACTATTCAGATGTGTCTTGTCATCACAAGTAATACAGTAGTTGTTCCAAGCATGACTGGCGTTTCACAGGGTAATAGACTTTGCTTAAGATCTTCAGACTTGTGCTGACTGGACAACTATGAAACTATGAGTCCTCCAGAATGTTTTGTTTTCTGTGTATCCCATATTCTACCAAACTGTCTCCAACTGCCCATGAGTCTTCTGACTGAAGGCTTCTGCATGAGTATATTTTGCTTGAGTTTTGACAGTTTCTGGTAGTTTTTGTGATGTGCCTTTTCCAAGATCTTCAGGTAAGATACCATATAAAGTACTCACTGATTTCTGATGGCTTTTATTTTCAGTATCTTGTGCTGAATGTTTTTCAGTTCTTGAAGTTCTTGAACTCATTTTTTTACACTTCAGGCACTGAAATGTCTACCTTGAAAACCTGCTAAGTGTATTACTCTTTAGCATGTGACTCCGTCTTGGTAAATGCATTAAAGACTGGATTTGTTCTTACATGAGTCAGACTTCAGTGCTGGAGATTATTTGCTCACTGACCTTAGTGAATTAAGATCTTTCAATGTTACTTCCTCCTCAGTTATGGATATTTCTATTTCCATACTTATATTCCCACAAGCCCTTTGACTTTGCCTCCATGTACTACATCACTGTATTTACTGAAATATGCGTCAAAAGGTTTTTTTGGTGGTGTCTGAATCAGCTTTAATCTTTGCCCCTATACTTGCTGAATTATCACACCATTTCCTCTTTCTTTGTTCTGTTTCTGGTTTTGTGGCTAAAAATATTTTACTGTTTGTTTTAATTTCCTTTGCAAGGTCCAACTCAGCTTGAGAGTTGGCAAATCTCACTTTTCTCCTACATATTCTGACCTTCAAGAAATGGCATTCTATTCAGTCAGTCTATTCTTGCTGCTTCTCCTACCCTCCCAGTTTACCAGATGGGACTCCAAACCTTTTATGCTCTGATGAAATCAAGGTCAGAAATGGGTAAATAGCTTTCTAATCTGAGCAATATAACTTTTACTCACATTTCAACAACTGCAGTGAAACACCAAACAGACGTTTATTTGCTCCTTGATTGATCCTACACAATTATGAGCATGAGGTGATTAGTTTAGGGTGGACTTTTAGTCTTTTCCTCTCTTTCACTTGTAGTGTGTATAGTGGTTTTTCACCTGTGATTTAAAGTAGTTTCCAACTTCCTTTTCAGACAGGCCTTTAAACTTTATAAATCCATCCAATTTTCATTGATTCCATTCATTTTTCAATAATTTTGATATTAATATAGAAATTCTTAATAATAGACTTCACTTCTGTTTGAATCATAACTTTAACAAGACCTGCTCATCACCACTTAACTCAGGATAATTTTTCTTTCTTTGATTTGTATTAGGTTTTCACTACATCCTTGTCATGCATTCTAAGATATTAGTTTTTATGGTTCTGTTTTGTGACAAATATTTGCACCACACCATTTTTGTTGGTCTTCCATCAATATACAGTCTAGCAACTGAATTTTAATCTTGATACTACATATGTAGGTCTGACAGTATTAGTAAGAACTTTATTTAAATTTGATCCTGGCTGTTTGGAACAAATATTTAACAAACATCTTTCTAGAACTACTTAGTAATTTTCTGAAGTGTTTCCACTCCATACTTTCTACTTGATATGTTCTTTTCCCAACTGTCTTTGTATTAGGTGTGAAAACCCAAAAGCTTCCAGGTCATTCACTCCCTTAAAAAGTCCTTAATAAGATATTTGGGTGAAGAATGCTTCTGAGAACTTCCTTGAACATGTTTCTTTCCTTTGACCCAACAGCATGATTTCCATCCTCTCTATCTTTGAAATAATTACCTCCCAAGCCAGAGAAAACCAATAATAATAATAACAATAATAAACCACAAAATCCACCATTCCTGCAGTTCCTGCTGCCCTTCCTACTCACATCTTTCTTATACAATCATAGAATCAACAAGGTTGGAAAAGACCTCAAAGATCATCAAGTCCAACCTGTCACCCAAGACCTCATGACGAACAGACCATGGCACCAAGTGCCATGTCCAGTCTCCTCTTGAACACCTCCAGGGACAGTGACTCCACCACCTCCCTGGGCAGCACATTCCAATGGCTAACAATGCTCCCTGTGAAAAACTTTCTCCTCACCTCCAGCCTAAACTTCCCCTGGTGCAGCTTGAGACTGTGTCTTGTTCTGGTGCCAGTTACCTGGGAGAAGAGACCAACCCCATCCTGGCTACAACCACCCTTCAGGTAGTTGTAGACAGCAATAAGGTCTCCCCTGAGACTCCTCTTCTCCAGGCTAAACAATCCCAGCTCCTTCAGCCTCTCCTTGTAGGGCTTGTGCTCAAGGCCTCTCACCAGCCTCATTCCCCTTCTCTGGACACATTCAAGAGTCTCAGTGACCTTAAATTGAAGGGCCCAGAACTGGACACAAGACTCAAGGTGTGGCCTAATCAGTGCTGAGTCCAGGGGCACAATGACTTCCCTGCTCCTGCTGGCCACACTATTCTTGATGCAAGCCAGGATGCCATTGGCCTTCTTGGCCACCTGGGCACACTGCTGGCTCATGTTCAGCCAGTACCCCCAGGTCCCTCTCTGCCTGGCCTCTTTCCAGCCACTCCGATCCCAGCCTGTAGCACTGCATGGGGCTGTTATGACAAAGAAGCCTTTCAAATTCTTGTTCTTTCAGTAACTCTTACGTACTGATGTTTTTTTCTGTGATAGATATGACATTTTTAAACAAGTGAACTAGAATACAAGTCATATTCAATATGTGTCCTCATGTTTTAAGGTTTCTTAGATCTCTGATTTCCAGTAATGTACTTATGCAAGAATTTAAATATTTATTTTCCTTTCTCCCTTTCACCCTGACAAAAAAACACCCAACAAACCACAACCCCCCCCAAAACCAAAACACAACTGCCCCCCCAACAAACTTCAACAAAACACAGTGTTTTCTGTTCCTCCCTTCTTTCTAATTCAGAATTATCTTCTCTCTCTTTATTACATTCAAGTAATAGGCTTGCAGAAATATTTGTATATTAGGAATTTAAGCTCTGGAGCAGAATGTACCCTCAGAGTAACATCACAAAATTCTGTTCCCATTCAAAGTGTTTATTTTGTTTTATAAAGGTGAAAAAGAAGAAGCAATAAAACCTGAGGCTCTATACCAAATTGCATATTAAATAGCCTTCACCTAGCAGAGCTGCTGTGAGGCAGACATCATTTGGTGATCTATCTAATGGGTTGAAAATTCCTCTGAAAGAGAGTTTATATCAAAGGTGATGAAAGAAAATGTTCCAAATCTCATTATTAAAGATGTTTGTCTTTTTTAATCAGGGAATTAGAGATACAAGTTAGCATGTTGCAAACAGGTATTTTTTTTTTCCAGTGATTGAACTGCCTGCAAATTCACTATTGAATCCTTTAACACATTTCAAAGCACGTGATTTATATTTAAAGGAACATAGTTAATATAATGATAGGTTGGACTCGATGATCTCAAAGGTCTTTTCCAACCTGGTCTATTCTATTCTATTCTATTCTATTCTATTCTATTCTATTCTATTCTATTCTATTCTATTCTAATATTCTTTAATTCCAATCCTTTTTAGTTTGACAAATGACAACTGAGATGGCTTTTAAAGCTGAAACTCTTTGACCATTTTGCAGCACTTTATATTTGCATGACTTCTTTCTATAGAGTTAAGTTCATTCCGGGTCTTCTTGTGGGCACAGAGCATCAGTAGACTGTCTCTACTCAGCCCGGCTTTAAGTAGTTAGTCAGTCTCTAAGGATGGTTAGGTCAGAGCAGTTCAAATGCATTGTGAGCCACACTGTTCTCTAGTATAAATACATATAGAAAATGTACAGAAAAGTTGGCTTTCCTGATATACTGTCAGAATTTGGGAAAGGTTGTTGAACATGATGATCTTAAAGGTCTTTTCTAACCATAGTGATTCTGTGATTCTGTTCTGGTCACGTGTTTTCCTCACAGTAGTATCACTGGACTGCTTTTCTATGTTACGTATGAGCCTTAGATGAGTTCTGGATTTATTCCTCTGAGGATTTTATATGCCACTCATGTATCTGCATGCCACACATGCACATATGAAGCCTGAGAGTCAAATTCTTAGTATGTTTAAACTCACAGGAGTACAAGTTCCTCTATATGTGCGTGGGGCACCAACAAAGAAATGACTGAAGAAAATGGACTGGAAGGACACGTCTGAGATATGTATGTGTACATAAGGTGGTGGAAAAGAATGAAACTGAAGACATCAGAAGTTATTTTGGAAATGCCTAAAATTTAAGTCTATGATAACATCTTATTAGTTTTCAGTGTGAATGGGCTACCTGTAAGAGCAGTATGTAACACTAAAAGGCAAGCAAAAATGAATAATGAAATAAATTTGATTGTATTGATTGCATCCTTGCAAACAACCATGCATTACTACAGAATCTTTAAAATTTCCATCTGTCCACAAAGACTAGAGAGAAAATACTTCATACCCATGGCTAGTTTTATGTCATTTATGTGAGGCCACACCCTGTGTTCAGTTATGGGCTCTTCACTACATGACAGACATTGAATTGCTGATGTGTGTCCAGAAAAGGGCAGCAAAGCTGGTGAAGGGTCTGGAGAACAAGTCTTACGAGGAGTGGACGAGGCAACTGGGATTATTGAGCCTGGAAAAGGGAAGACTCAGGGGAGATCTTAATGACTCTACAACTGCCTAAAAGGAGGTTGTGGTGAGGTGGCAGTCATTCTCTTCTTCCTAGTGCCATAGAATGAGAGGAATTTGCCACAATTTGCACCAGTGTTTAGATTGGATATTAGGGAAAAGTTCCCTTACTGAAAGAGTGGTCAGACATTAGAATAGGCTGCCCAAGGAGGTGGCAGAATCACACCTTGGAGGTGTTAAAAAACATGTAGACTTGACACACTGGGATGTGGTTCAATGGCCATGGTGGTGGCAGGTGAACAGTTGGGCTTGATGATCTTAGTGGTCTTTTCTGACTGAAACAATTCTATGATTCTATGAAAAGTTAAAAGGTACTCTTCATATGAAAAATATTCAATGATCCTTTATGCTCATATTGCCAAGAACCACTTAAAATGGTCATTTTGAACTTACAGTTAACCACATCGGATTCAGCAGGATTAAGCTAAATAGTCTTTTGATATCTAACTTGTTATACTTCCAAAGCAATTCAGTGTCAGAGACAAATAGTTAAAGTGCAGGAAATTCACATGCATCCCCAGTGGCAACAGATCTTCAGAGCACTGAGCATGGAAAATAAAGAATTTTTGTTTTGTCCAATTTCTTGCCATGTTTCCTCATCCAAGCCAGAATTGCATTGCTAAAGATTCCACAGTGGCCAGTGAAAGGATGAATGGAATTTAGTTCTCTTTTGTGAGCTGTGTGAAGAAAGAGAAAGGACACAGTAAAGCTTTTATTGACCCAACTCCAAATCCAGTGTGTCTAACTAGGAAATTGTTCATTCAGATGGAAGCCAAAAAAGCGTCTCTGCCTCAATGTGGCTGAGACAGCAAAATCAATTCAGAAAACAACAGCTCTGTTTAGTAAGGATTCAAAGGAAGAAAATGTACCTAAATCAATAAATAATATACATAATAAGGCATTTATACTGCATAATATATTATGAAAGTCTCAAGAAATATAAAATCCATCAGCCTCTTCAAATACCAGCTTTGCATAGGCCAGAAGGCCTAAGTGATTTTAAAAATTTAAACAAAATACTCTTAAGGGACAGAAAGAATTATGCAATTTCTCACTGCTTCCCATGTAGAAATGATTTTGCCATGCTTTTTGCCTTGCCTGCATTGTAAAGAGCTCTTATAAAGTCAGACAATCTCAAAATGTTTAGATCTTTCATATAATCTTTGTAATCATGCTCCTGGCATTTTTACTGCCTACAGACTTGCAGCTCAAGAATAAAGTACATCGGTGGTGATGGTGAGCTCTGTTATAATGTGGTTGCGTAAGTGACCTTTCAAAATGAAGGCTGCACCTGAATATGCTTCCAGTCCAACCTTTTTCTCATAAAACATCAGTAGTCTTAAACCTGAAGACTTAAACAGGCCTATACATATGTTAGCAACTTTACTATTGGAAAAAAGTCAATTTATGTTTATTCATGTCTGTATATGAATTTGTAATCCATATATAAGTCCTTCTATTTATCATGTTTTAAGGAAGACTACATTTAACTAATATTTGAAAGCCTGGTCAGTTCTATGCTGCTTTCTTAAGCAGCTGAAGACACAGTGCCCTTCTTTCATTTCAGGTTGACTCAATCAGTAGGTGTCTATCCCTTCTATTAGGTGAAAGATAATAAACATAGTCAACTCAGTCACTTTCAGCTGGTGTCACCTGAAGGACATTTTCAGAAAAAAAGCCAGGCTGCAGAAGTAAAAATTGAGAGATGGTTCTCTTTCTTTGAAACACATTTAAAAGTAGGTTTTTGCATGTACTATCTTTTATTTTAGTCTTGTAGAAAAATACATCTAATTTTGTGTAATATTTATTAACCTCAGCTTGAGATAAGCTGGATCTTAGTTATTGATTAGAATTTTCGTGAACTTGTTCTGTGAAAACTATTTCATACTAACAAATTTTGTTTGTGCTATTGACTTCTATTTTCTTGTATTTTTTTAACACTTTAATGCATTTAGTTATTTTCCATTCTGGCTGCATTTTAAATATATGTTTTGATGCCATTTTTAGTATAGTACTCTGCAAAGCTATGTTTCCCTTATTTGCTGCCTGAAGACCACTAGGAAAGAGAGATTTATGATATAAATTTCACAGGTTATATAGTTTGAGTATTGTTGGACAGGAAAGGACTGCATTCCTCAGGGAACCTAACTCCCTGTTATTGCACACTGCAGAATTGCAGAATATTTATTGCAAACTTATTAGTCCTAGTTGTTTCCTGGTTCCACATTATTGCAGTTAAATGACTCTTCTAGAACCTTATTGTTTTGATGGAGACCCACTCCTATCTCTGACAATGTATTTAGTGCTGGGTGATCCATATCTATTTTCTTTCTGCTGCCGCTATTACTCTTTAATATAAATAACCTTTCTCTCCCATGGCTGTTTACTCATCAGTGCATTTATACACAGAAGCCATAACTCTTCCTAGCTTTTGTCCAGACAGACCAAACAATCTGCATTATTATTATGTTATCTTGGACAATGGGCTCCCCTAATCATGCAATCTGCCCTTTTTTTTTAACCTGTTATTTTGAAATCACCTTCATTTAGATAGGTGAATGAAACTTTACACAGTGATGTACCTCCAGGTCCTTAGCATTAATACTTCTCTATCTTTACAGAAAATGATGATGGTTTGGATGCGATGATCTTGAAGATGTCTTCCAACCTGGTCTATGCTATGCTATGCTATGCTATGCTAGGCTATGCTAGGCTATGCTAGGCTATGCTAGGCTATGCTCTTCTAGCCCCAAATCCTACTACTTCTGCAGCAAATGCATGGTAATAATACATATAAACAAGACACAGTTAAATGCTGATCAGAAATCTCTGATTTCTGCTGAATTTGCATATCAGCAACAAATGTCTCATGAATCCCTCTACTAATTTTTGAAATATATCTGTCTCTGGCAGGAAGTCTTATTTTATTTTATTTTTTTAAGAAAAGAACAATAGCTCTGTGCAAGCCCTTTGAATAAGAAAAAGCATTATCCAGTGCAACTTTGTGTGTTTAGCCAGAAAGACAGAACAATAGCAGTCAACAGTTTTGGTAGTTTCATTCCAATAGCTGAAATCAAAACTTAACCATGAAACTGAAAAGTTGCATTACCCACCCCCTCCCAAAAACCCAACCCAACCCAACCCAAAATCAAAAGCAAAACAACAAAAAGAGCTGCATAACAACTGCATTGTGTTTCACCAGATATGTAAAATAGACATTCAGTTTCAACATAAATAAAACTGATGTGAAGTACCAAACATTTTCTGAGGCATAAAACTGAGTATGAAATTATGTGAAGGATCTGAATAGTAATGATATGCCTACACCTCATATAATCACATAATAATAAAACAAAATTATGTGAAGGATCTGAATAGTAATGATATGCCTACACCTCATATAATCACATAATAATAATAAAAAAAAGTCACACAATTTAAAGAGAAACTACATAAACCAGGAGAATTTAAGAAGTGTAACAACAGTTCTAACATCTAATTGTTAGAATAGCAAAGCAAAGCTTTAGATAAATATCTAGATGCCTCTGGCTAAGTATATGAATGTCTGGTCTCAGCTACATTTAATGATAAAGATGTGAGCTTATTTATATATAAATATAGATTTTTTTTTTATATATACATATAGATAGATATGTTTTACATACACACATACTCTATTGATAACAAACTGGTATACAATAGGATAAAATAATCTGAATATGTAAGTATACCTGTTTTTCTCCAAGAACCTTGAAGTTTTCTTTACCTTTGGGAAGACTTAGTTTGGAGACATTATAATTCTTCCACCAAGAAAGTGAAAGACTAATATGAAATGGTAGGAATAACACATACTTGGTTTATTTAGTCATTTATCTAACATTCTGTTGTGGCCAGACTGGGTGTTTTGAATATATTTCAATACCAAAAAGAAAACAAAAGGATATCTAAAAACTGAGGAGGCAGAAAGCAGCTATTAATGGTAAGGTGGCACAGCAAATAGTTTAGTACTGATTTTAAGATCATAATATATAACTGAACTGGGGGAAAATAGTGTAGTATTATCTCTGTGTTTGGAGACAGATCAAAACCAAATGTACAGCTTTAGGGTTTGTAGCAACTGCAGTAGCAGGTGGAAAATAGAAATATTCTACACCCATAAAACAGATTTCCATTCACAAAATCTATTTCTTTCATGAAATGCATTTCTAAGGGATCTCTATGATATCTAGAATACAAACCCAGTTGAAAACCAAAAACATACAGAGGAGAAAACAAAAATGTTGATCTGAGGTATAATTCATTTACCTTTCTATTCCATTTTCCTTATTGTGTTTCTATTGTTGCTTACTTCGTCAGACCTCCCAGTGGCAAAGATGGAAAGGATGAAAATTAGTAATCAATCTTGAAACTTATTCCCCCTCTATATTTGTAGTCTATTTTCATTTTTGACTGCATTTATGTATTTTTTCTTATTTTTCCCCATGTATTTATATTTATATATATAAAAGAAAATAAAATAAGAGAGATTTTGGTATCTTGCCAAAAATATATGGGGCTCTGGAAAGAATTAGAGATCAAAGAATACAGAATAGTTGAATACAACTATTCTGGACAGGAAATGACATAGGCCATATTAGACCTCATACTAATTGTGACTCCAGTTCTACATATGTGCATACTGTTTATTTACAAAAGAAAGAAAGAAAGAAAGAAAGAAAGAAAGGAAGGAAGGAAGGAAGGAAGGAAGGAAGGAAAGAAGGAAGGAAGAAAGGAAGAAAGATAAAGGAAAAAACTTGCAGCATACCAACATACTTCAGGTTATTTAATTTCATAATCCTGTTGGAAATGACTGTTGATTTGCTCATGACACAATTCAACCTTTCATCCCATTCAGTAATTTCTACAGTATTGATAAGTTTCACCAAGACTGTGTCATCACTCCATTATTTTTTTCACAATAATAATATACAAGACGTATGCCAAAGCCTTCAGATTCCTCTTAGTACAAAGAATTTTCCAGTATCTCATGATCTGCATAATAGGAGGAAATGTGCCCCTCTTATTCTGTAATCATGGTCTTCCCTGTGATTTTTGCTCTGAGCTCCTTCAAATATTGCCTGTTATGATATGACAGAGACAAAAGGCAAAAAGTTCTCCACAGAATAACACAATTCTGTCAAAAAAATTTGGCATACTTTTCATAAAACAGTGGACAAATATTTAGAATTTAGTTTTTGGTTAGAGATGTAAGACTTTGAGCACCAGATAATGGTGTTCACACCTGGTATCACAGATGGTATCACACCTGGTATCACAGATGGTATCACAGTGTATATTACTTCTGAGTTTCCTCAGAACTAAATTTACCAAATTACCTATAAATGTAATATATTTCCTTATTTTAGGTTTTACTGTCCCCCATTTCTGTCAAAATCTCCATTTGTTCATAGACACATCAAGTAGTAAAATGTGATGAATATAATGTAATGCTGTAATGACTGAAAAGTACTTCCTTCTCTGTTTGGACATCAGTTCTTCTCTATCTTCACAGTCTAGTGGCTGATACTTGTGGGTTAGTATACAAGCTTTCCTGATTATGTATTTGCAAGCCATGCTGCTCTGATGTCTACTGTCTGATGACCTTCATCTATGTTTTCCGAGATAAATAACAATCTCTTGGCTGCCTAGTGTCTGTATCATATATAGAGATGAAGGATCATGTTAGAGACTAAAGAACTGCCAGACCATCTCAGCTGAAAGCAAATGAAGCTGTATTTACAAGCAAAACTGCAATCTAAAACAATGAAATGCAATGAATATGTACAAAATATATGATATTTAAATGTATTTACAATTTATAAACAACTCAAGACCCACCCTGGACAAAACCAGGAGGTTACCAACAGCTTCCTTCTCCCTGCTCCCTTCCCTTGCCCTGGTACACGGGACAAGAGGAGGAAGGAGAAAAGCAGAGAGAGTTGCTGTTAGTACTCAACCACAAGAAGAGCACATTCGAGGTCAGCAGCAGCAAAGCAAAAGCCAGCTAGTATCTGTGAAGGAAGCTGAAGAGAGAGAAAGCTAGTTTACAAATCTAATCTTACATTGGTAGTCAGACCAATGGGTTTATTTAGACCTTATAATTATTTTCCTTTTTACATCCAATAATGATTTGTTTACATGCTATCACTTTCTGTTCAAGATTTGTGGTTTTCTAGGCACAGCCTAAAACTACCACAAGAACTGATCTCAAAGCCACAATACTGTATCCTGTACATCATACAGACAACTCCCTTGATCGTCATTACGTTATTGCAGGGCACATTTGACTTATCTCAGATACTTCTGTGTGTATTTTCAGATGTCTTTCTTCCCTTTCCTGCCAATTCTTTGCAATTGGTTACCTGATGACCTATTTTATACTGCTATTTCTCTCAACCACTATTGATTATTTTATTTTTTTTTTCCTTCTGTGCAATGTGATTGAGTGAATGTAAGGTATTTTGCAACTGTGTACCAAAAATGGACCATGGCAAAGGCTGAAATGTAGTCTTATTATGTAAACTTGTTCAAACACCACCTTTTTCCATTAATAACAATGGAATTTGTGTTAAGGGCAATCCTTTTTTTAATCTTCATAGAATTCCACTTTGAAATGTATTAACTGAACAAGATTACAAGGACATGGTGATGATATTAAATAAAGATCTAGGATTATGAGCCACTAACTTCTGGTTCTTTTTCACCTATGAGAAATGTCACTGATTTCAGTTTGGGGGATTCCCCCCCACCCCCCACCTCCCCCACCACCCTTTTTTTTTTTTTCCTTCTTTAAGGGGTTCGTAAAAAAATGGTAAGGGAAATAAACACAATCTTTGTCAATTCATGGCATAATAATATGAGCTTCAGCTTTAATGAATAACTATTTTGGAATGCCTGAATTGAGATGAATGCTATCTTTACACCGAGTTTGCTGTAATTATTTAATTAATGGAAATGAAGTATTGCAGCACTGAAGGATTTGAATGAGTGTTGAAGGACACTGTGGATAAGACCCATGGCTTGGCTGCAGCTCAGTGTAATTCATGTATTAGAATAATGAAATGGTGAATTTTCATTGCTTGTCTCTCTCCTCCTTCTTTCAGCTTTGCATCATCATGGAACCAAAGAAATCTGCCTTCTGCCAGACAGTAAGAACCTAGGTTGCTGTGGCAACATGCTGACCACAAAAACTCCTTAAAATAAAGGTGGCTCATTTCCAAGTCACCATTTTTCAAGGGTTTGGGGCTTTTTTTCTTACGTTTTCATAGAAAAGACACACACTGGCAAGAATGCCTTGCGGGAGGTTTTATAATCAATAAACCTGTTGTTTGTGGAGGGATTATGAATTAATTAATGCTAAGCAGGTGAGAAATGTGTGCCAGTATTTCTCAATTTAAAAAATATGAAAACCCATAGAAGAATTACATAAAAGTTTTAAAGAACCTATTTATAAAGCATCTGCTTAACTAAGAATTGGTTGCTAGGATTTACAGAGATTGCCACAAAGTTGTTCCCAAATCTGTTTCACTGAAATCCTGACTGGGTAAAAAACATCTTCTTAATGTTAAATGAATTGCATAGCACTCAGTCACACACTTCCCATTGAATCAAGTAGAATCTGTGTGGTTAAATTTAAGTTCAGTCTTTTGGAAACAGTCATTGTGCATCATGAGTGCATCAATGTTTAAAATACAGAGAGGAAAAAACTTTAGTAACAAAGATCTGACTCAGCATAAAAAGGAAAAGAAGATAGAAAATAAGAGAAAATAGAAAAGAAAAGAAAAGAAAAGAAAAGAAAAGAAAAGAAAAGAAAAGAAAAGAAAAGAAAAGAAAAGAAAAGAAAAGAAAAGAAAAGAAAAGAAAAAAAGGAAAAGAAAGGAAAAAGATAAAAAAAATAGCAAAATAAAAAAAAAATAAAAAAGAGAACAGATCTGTGTTACCATTTTCTTGCATCAGAACAACTAAATTCATCAGCAGTAATGATGTTATGGTGAAAAGGTGTTTGCAGAAAATAAAGTCCACTATGATGAGGTGTTGAAAAGTTTTCAGTTTTTCATAGAAGTATTAGTCTGCAGGAGACACTATGAAGCGATTAGGCCGGAAAATCTTTCTTGAAATACAACACAACACAATGTGAGTGACTTTTTTGGGTCTGATAATAATCCAAAGGCTGTGTTGCAGAATGCATGCTATCTAGTTTAAGCACATAACATATTTGGTCAGTGCTGAAAAATGAAAGGAAATTTCAGGAGAATATGTCCACTTGAAGGCAGTTTGCTGAGCGAACATCATTCAAAGCCCCATGCTGCATGGAAAAAGGCACTTGGTAATTGCCTTTTTTGAGTGTGAGATAGGAGTCAGAGCACTAGTCAGAAGAGATGAAGCTTGGGCTTTATTTGAATTACAAATAATTAAACTCATTGTTGAGTGAGGCAGGAATCATCACTGTGGTCACATACACACCACAATTGACGCAGTAGCCAAAACTAGCCGGAGAGGGGGAAATTGCTCTGGTACAAACTCAGTATTCTTCCCTTTTGGAGACAGGGATAAACTAATCTATGTAGAGAGCAGGTCTCATCACTGTATATCTGTAAAAAGAAACAACCTAGGTTAAAAAATAGGTGATGGTTTGTGTAATAAACTGGAGCACATTATTCTATCAGGTTATGTGACTCTGTCACTCACACAAGTTCTGGCTTCATTAGGTGCTATGCAGCATCGGAAACCTGGGAATGGACAAAAGGAATATGCAGCTGCTGTAAAAATTCAGCACACTGGGATCCCTAAGCCTGAAGAAATGTCTGTGAAGGTTTAAAACTGCAAAGGCAGATGCCAAGGAAGTGTGAATAACTGGACATGTAAACAATGAATTCTTGTTCAGCTGCAGCACATGATGGATCCCTGCCTGTGCCTTGTGGGGTCTCATCCGTAATGAACCATCTTACAGAAGAGATCTTATGGGGTCTTAAATTTGATATGTTGTTTCTTGTGCACTTTTCTCCAATGGTTTTCTTATATTAGACATGAAAGTGTTCACTGATTCATTTCTAAAACTGAGCAATTCACAGAAATGTCTGTTTTGTTAATTCTGCTGGGACTTGATTCTGAACAGTTCAGCAGTTCGGACTGGTATAATTCTGGAAATCAGGAAAAAATTGCAAATTCCAGTACTCAGTAGTTGAACCAGGGATATAATGAATAAAAGGACAATTGAATGTTAAACTTAAAAAAAAAAAAAAGAAAAGGAAGTATTTACATCTGTAAGGTCATAACCATCACAGAAATTAGCACAGTTTTGAGACTCGCAAATTAATGTAGGCTCAGGCAGTTAACACTGCATAAATGCAGTCACGGTGCTTTCAAGCCTAAATTGTTTCATGCAGAGCCAGAACAGTTGTCACCACAGTGTGCCTTTCCCTAATTTTACACTGTTAGCCTATGTGGAGACAGGGCTAGTATCTTCAGGAGAACCCATGGGTAACAAAGAAATACTGTGAACAATTTAGGAAGTAAATAAGAGTTCCCAATTTACCTGTTTGTGCTTTTAATGGAAACCCACTGCTATGTTAAATGGATTAAAATAATAAATGTATTTCTAACAATTGCATTTGTATCTTTTCTGTAAATCTTCCTTAGCATCTTGTTGTTTGTTTTTTTTTTTTAAAGTGCTGTTTTAAAGTGAGAACACTGTTGACTAAAGTTAATTACTTTGAATTAGTAAACAACAGATACTACCAATGTGTAAGAATATTTTTTTCTAACAGCCAGAAATTGTTTCTGTGGGAATTTGCTTGCATCACAACTTATTTTTTTCAATGGAGTGAAGAGAGAAACATCATTTTATCTAATCATCTCTCTGTTTGTCTTCCCGGAAAAATCCGTTGACGTGAGGTGTATAGATAAAAGTTTTAGGACAGTGAAGAACTCATGAGGACGAATGTAGGAGTATAAATTGTAAGAGGTTGGGATCCTCAGTGATGCTACAAATGCAGGATGTTGTATGGCTTTTTACAGAATAGAATAGAATAGAATAGAATAGAATAGAATAGAATAGAATAGAATTAACCAGGTTGGAAGAGACCTTTGAGATCGAGTCCAACCTATCATCCAACATTATCTAATCAACTATACCATGGCAACAAGTGCCCCCTCCAGTTTCTTCCTAAACACCTCCAATGATGGTGACTCCACCACCTCCCTGGGCAGCCCATTCCAATGGCCAATCACTCCTTCCATGAAGAACTTCTTCCTAACATCCAGCCTAAACCTCCCCTGGTGCAGCTTGAGACTGTGTCCTCTTGTTCTGGTGCTGGTTACCTGGGACAAAGAAAAAAATATATATACAGTTGACATAGCCTTCAACCCTCTGGGCAAGTGACATTGCAAACAGGAAGAATGAAACTATGAGAAGATGAGTGCTTCTCCAACTTTGAAGCAGCTGCCTTTGGTGTAGACCATCCTTTGTATCAGAAGAGGAAAAAAATTCTTAACTATCCAACTGGATTCTTACTCAATTTACCATGAGATTGATGGATAAAACAGATGTTGCTGGGCATAGAGGTCTGTGACAGAAGGGTTGATTGTCCTTGTGCTTTGTGAGTTAACCTCTGATCCTGTTCAGAAAATATAGCAAACAAAGTTTTTTAGAGCAACTGACTGAAATGAGAAATATATCATGCAGGCAAAATGGACTTTCAAGAGAATCCTGTCTCACAATATTATACAAATTTTAAATTCTCTCAGGAGAATAGCATTCAGCAAAGCCTGTGGGTAGAAGTAGGCTGCTGGACATCTTACCATCATTTATTTCTTAGTTGAAAACTCCTCCTTGAAACTGCTTCAGATTCAGGAAACCATTACTAGCATTACAATCCTCTTAAATAACTTTAATTATATATTGTGTAGGAATTCTTGGTTAGCAGGACTGGTTGAGCATACTACCCAGGCCCCAATTTCATTTTTAGGTGAAATTTAGGCACTTATGTCTCTTTGCATTATGGAAAAGAAGATTTGATGGAAGCTGTGGTTTAGTGTTCCCTGAAAAAGAAGAAAAGAATTAGAAATGAAATAATAGAGATGTAAGTTAGTAAGCATAGACACATTTAAGGAGATCAGTTTGCTAAGTGGGCCTAATCATTTGTATGTAGTTTTGTTCAGTCTGCATTTTGGAAGCTAACAGCCCAAGGAAGGGATGAGACAGAAGGCTGATGATGTGGCAGTGTGAAAAGTTAGGCAATGTCTTCCCTACGTTGGGGTATTTTAGCAGTGTAGACCTTGTTTGCATGGACTGAAAGTACTGAAGGTGGACCGGTTGGCATGTGCACATCAATGCCGAATGGAAAATGAGTCATACTGAGATGGCACTATAGTGTGAGTTTTTGCATAGTATTCTCCATCATAGTATAGGCCTAGTGATACTGCTGTGATATTGGTATATTTTCTTATCTCCTGGTGCAGCTACTGTAAGAACTGTGGGAAACAGATGGGTTTATCGGAGCAATATAGGAAATTGAGGCACAAATCTTAGTAGAATTATATAGCCAAAAATATTTTTGCTGAATTAAGTGAGAAAGTGTTAGCCGTCCCATAATTCTATGCATTCTGGGGTTTTTTTGGGCTTTATAGTACCACTTCTTAATCTAAGAGTAGCCACATAAAATACTCATTCTTGTTCCTGTGTTGGATTTGATTGTCTCACTCTTTTTCCAAGATTTTTTGAATTTTTTCCCCAAAATTATTTCAAGATGTTCTTTCTTTTTAAAGTCACAGACAAAACTGCTAGTTTCAGACACCTTAGTATTCTCCCCTTTCAGAAGACCTGAGTCTGTGCTAAATAAATGAGGATGAAAGAGAAAGAAAATCACATTTGTTGCAAATGAAGATAAATATAGTGAAAGTTGGATAACTCTTGAGCTTCAGTAGTCATTCCAGGACCTGGCTAAACTGTGTACCTCAAGCATTGTTTCTGTGTTGTATAGTGAGTTCTGTTTTCTAGGTAGAAGTCTTTGTCAGTTGATCTCAGCATTACAAGAGGAACATTGATGTACATTTTAGCTTTTCATCGGTGAAAAGGTGCTTATTTGTTTCTGCCCTTTAGAACATGTTATCACAGTGCTATCACAGCACTGGCACTGGATATAGGTAAGGTAGGATTTGGAAGCAATTAAAATTCCAAGTTATACTATTACATAGTGACAGAAACAAAACCCAGTAACATAATTCACTCACAATGTGACTTTGCAACTGAAAACCAGAAAGCATCAAAAACTCTATTCCTTTTCTTGGCATTCTAGGGTACAGTTCTTACAACCTTATCTGCACTGTAGTATCACTCTGGCTGTTACACTGAGGAATAGTTTCCTCTAGGCTAGAAAATATGCATATGAAGACATGGAAACTTCTAAGATGAACTAAAAAGGAAGGAAGTTTTCACATAGTTTCAAAGGAAGAAAACCTGTCTAAGTAAGTTGGAAGATTTGGCAGGAGCACACATACATCACAGCAGATCATTTAGCATGCTTAGAGCAAAACAATGCCAAGGCTATGAAAATTGTTTTAATACAGTTATTTGTTTAATCACACTTTGAAAACACCCTATGAACAATCTGCAATCAGTTCTTACACATAATTATTGCTTTATCTGGAGGTTCTAAAAAATCTCTGTTTTTCAGTACACAAAATAGGAAAGAAATAAAAAGCTTATTGTAGTTTTTCTGACAAGCAGCACAGAAAGAGACTACTTTGTGCTAAAGGCAGTTCAAAAATACTCCGTGGAGGGTAATTTATTTCATTCAATGATGAACCTCACTTACTGCATCTGAACTTCATCAAAATCAGATTGTGATAGAATGTCTGATAAAACGGAGATATCTTAGCGTGTAGGAGACCAATTCCTTTCATTGTAGTGCAGACAAACTCACATGAAGATATCTAAATTTTAATAGTGTAAAGTTAGATGGGATGAATCTAGCATTCCTACCCTTCTTATTTAATGGCATCAATTGAAATTTTGAATTTGGATGACCCTAAAGATCCATTCTAGCTTGTGTTCTTCTATTTTTTTACTCTTAGTTTCATTTGGACAGGATATTCCCTTGTGATTATCTTGGAGAAAAGAAAGAACAAATAGACCTAACATAATTAGCATAGGGAAAGAGAACACTTCAAGATTTTTATCAAAAGGCAAAGAAGAAGGAGAGGAAAAAGGGGAACAAGAAGAAACAAAAGAACATTTGGAATAACAAAAATAATATATGAATACCATATTTATAGCTGTCACATCCTTGAATAATTCCATTTGTTTTTTATATTCCTTACTTGAACAAACCCAATTGAACCAAATATATAAGACAAAATGTTTTCTTAACTGCTGTTGTTTGTAGATACTTACTAATCTGATGCTTTGCTACCTTGAGAAGAACAGACATCAAAACTTGAAAACATATCCACAAACGTCAGTGTATTGCAAAGCTGTCTGGTATGGGTATCGTATGGGATATACCTATGAGCCAGTGCAGGTCAGCTGTCCTCTCTGACTCCAAACTGCTAATAGCATTCATCCCACAGCTGGCCTGGGATTCTGTCCCAGCAGAACCAGGACACTTTTGTATAATAAGTTTGAATCCAATGTACATAATGAAATTGTAGTTATATAGTCACTATGAATAAAGCTGTTCCTTTACAATATATTGGTTTACTTGTTTTCAACTTAGATTTCTGTGATTTGTTTTGTTTTGTTTTGTTTTTTTCCTTAATACATCTAACCATAGGCATAACATGCACTGAAATAAATTTTTATTTTATTTTAGGGGTTGGGTCCATACACCCAATCACTTTACAATGAAGGGATTATACATTATAAAGACTGTATGCAACAAGGAGAAAATTTAATTAATCATAAATAGAACTGGTTTTGTGGAAATAATTTGACCTGACAGTTCAAGGTTTGATCAGCACATCACAGAGATTAAGAATACTTTTGACTTGAACAGACAGAGTCCCAGAGAGTCAGTGCAGCCTGAAATACTTTAGGAAAGCTAGTGTGTACAGATCACACAATGTCATTGTTTCTCTTAGTGTTTCCATTCCATTAGGGATCAATGCGGGACTCTTTTAACTTCCGAGGAACCTTCCAATATCATGCTGTCCTGGTCAACACTGAAGCAACAAAGATTACAAGACATCAAACTACAATCCTTTATCCCATGTTCTGTGTGTATAAAACAAGGAGTCAGCTTCCCTTTGAAGTACTAATTGATTGTCTGTATCAATCAGCACCTAATCCCTTTCTTGCGTGCATTTATGTCTCCACAGTAACTGAGCTGGCCTTCTCTGGGGTCTAGGCTGTGAAGCATTTACAGTAAATGTGTAGTATGCAAAGACAGTAACTGATCTCAGTCTTAGAAAACCTGCCTAAAAGCAACTATATCTCCTAATTCATGCCTTAGTCTAATAGCGAGAAGATGAATATGAGTTAAGAGAAAAAAAAATTTTAGAAGACAAGACATTAACAAATTAGCAGTGAAATAAGAGGCTTATGATCTCTTATTTCTATCCCATACTCTCCACCCCCTCCTTTTTTTCTTTTTCTATTTTAAAAGATTATCCAAGAACAGAGGACACCAGACATGTACTGATTGTTCTGGTTCCTTACATTTTAAGTTGGAGATATAAACACAAAGCATTTGCTTGATGTTGTTAGGCACAACTCCAATCACTACCTTTCTCATTACAAGAATTGTTGGGACAAGACACTAGAGATGCATTTTACCCATTGCTGGAAGCACAAGCCACACACAAGTGATCTTTTAGATCTGATAGCTTCATAGTCTAGCCAGGCAGCTGAAGTGATTTACACTTGATTGCAATCTCTACTCCTCCCATGAAACAGAGGTCAGGAAGGAGCCCACTTGGAATGTCAGTTTGTAATAGGTGAAAGGAGTATGAAAGGGACATAGTAAAGGAGATTTAAGGCACAACCTCCATCAGGTACTGGCGTTGTTAATGAGAAGGGAAAAAACTCCATAGATTACTGTAAATAACCAAAAATGTAAGTCTTCAGGTTTACAGTAAAAGTCCAGCAACTCATGTAGGAAGAACTCTGATGAGTAGTGGAAGCTTGATCTTAATCAACCTCAGTTATTTAAAGAATGTTTTATTTTCTTTGAGTAAATTACTAGAATCATCTCTATTTTAGGAATGTTTGTTCTACATCACAAATGTTTTTTGAAAGGATGAGTATTTCCTCAAAAGGAAATAATAAACTAGTCTATTAATTCCCAGCATGTAGCACTTAATGCTCAGGATTTACTCATTAACATAAAACAGGAACACAATATTCTGTGTGTTCTTTGTGGTTTATATCTCTATATTATTAACCTTTCAGATGCAGGGATTAAAGATAAGGAGGTTTTGTGTTCATTCAGACAGGACACGCAATATAGCCATGTTTGCCCAAGAGTAATCATGACTTCACTACAGTTGCTGATAAACTCATAGCTTGGATCTGAGACGGAATATTTTCTAATATAGAATGAAAATCTCAAGACAATTCTTATGTTTGTTAGCTTTCAGGTTTCCTATTGAGTATGGTGATCATCTGTGTAGACTTAAAACTTCTAAAATAACCCACAGCCTTGAATGCCTCTATTTGGAGGGTATCTGTCTTGTATCACCATAGGGAAAAGTTATTAGGGAGCAACATTTTCTGAAAAAAATAATTCTAGTCCCTTTAAAATTTTTTTTCCAGCTTTTTTATTACACAGTCACATGGTTTAACTGAAATATTGCATTTGCTTGTTATTAAGCAATTATTTTAAAGTGGCATGACATATCACAGTTTTCAAGGACTGTCTATTTTTGTCTTTGTATAAACTACAGTTCTTAAAGGCAAATTAGATTTTCTGGTCTCTTGGGTGGTCACTTAAAACAGGTCTGGCTATGACCAGAACTGCCATAAAGACAGTTAGAGGGGGTCGAGACAAAGGGGATTGTAGAAAAGTAAACAAATCAAACAAAGAAAACAAACTAATTTGTGCTAAGGCTGTGTACACCTTAGCAGCATTTTTTCTCCTGTTGCTCCCTGAGCAGCAACTGCCTCATGTCAATACATGAGACAGTTTCTTCCCCTTTCAGAAACTGTCTAAATTCTCTGTTTAGAAACTTCGAAGCTACTGTCATCCCCACCTTGCCCTGACCCTGACCCAGTACTATGGCTCTCCTGACCGTTGTTAGTTTAGGAGAAGAATTTGGAGGTACTCCTGGTTTGGCAGAAGGGAGTCCATCCACATAAGAAAAAGTCAGTAGCAGAGCTTCCTATAAGAAGCTGAGAGAATTACTGCCTTTATCTCCTTCCTCCTAGCTGCTAGATATTTGTTGTTTCTGACTGACTTCTCTGATAGCTGTGCTTTTTTGAAGGACATGATGATTGCTCATGGGAAAGTAGGAGAGGGGAAGAAATGATCAAATCTGTGCTTAGTGAATGGACATTTATGATTCTTCCCCTGCCCCATGTCCATATAATAACTCCATTTGGGGAGTCCTGAACTTTCATAATATCTGCCTGCATCCTTCAGGAGCTCTAATTCATTGCTACTTCCAGGGGGTCAAGATATAGGGGACTCACTTTCAGATTCTTAAGTACATCAAGATTGTCAGTTTTGGGATGATCATGGTAATCGGTATATTTCCTAGGGCAACTCCAATATTTTTTTAATAAAATCATAGTCCTTGATGTAAGTAGTTTTTTTGAAAAAAAAAATATTTAATTAGAAATCATGTAAAAGAGTGAGAAATTCTGATAACTACAGTAAGAAGTGCCGCCTTCTGCTCTGGATTAGGAACTGGTTACAAGATAGAGTTCAAAGAGTGGTGATCAATGGTGCCAGGTCCAGCTGGAGAGCTGTAACTAGTGGGTTCAGTGCTGTTCAACATCTTCATCAAGGACATTCAGCGAGACTTGGACAGACTGGAGAGCTGGGCACACATGAACTAAATGAGGTTCAAGAAGGACAAGTGCAGAGTCCTGCATCTGGGGAGGAATAACAAACTGCACCAGTACAGGTTAGGAGGTGATCTGCTGGAGAGCAGCCCCATGGAGAGGGACCTGAGTGTCCTGGTGGATAACAAGTTATCCATGGGACAGCAATGTGCCCTGGTGGCCAAGAAGGCTAATGGTGTCCTGGGGTATGTTAAGAGGAGTGTATCCAGCAGATCGAGGGAGGTTCTCCTCCCCCTCTACTCTGCCCTGGTGAGACCTCATCTTGAGTACTGTGTTCAGTTTTGGACTCCCCAGTTTAAGAGGGAGAGGGATCTGCTGGAGAGGGTCCAGCGGAGGGCTACGAGGATGATTAGGGGAGCAAGTGCATTATGAAGGAGAGGCTGAGGGACCTGGGGCTCTTTAGTTTGGAAAAGAGAAGACTTAGAACAGATTTAACAAATGTTTAAAAATATCTGAGGGCTGTGTGTCAGGAGGGAGGTGCAGGCTCTTCTCACTTGCTGCCTGTGATAGAACAAGAAGCAATGGATGTAAGCTGCAGCACAGGAGATTCTACCTCTACACAAGGGGAAACTTCTTTACTGTAAGGGCCACAGATCACTGGAACAGGCTGCCCAGAGAGGCTGTGGAGTCTCCTTCTCTGGAGACTTTCAAGGCCCATCTGGATGTGTTCCTCTCTGACCTGAGCTAGATTGTATGGTCCTGCTGTGGCAAGGGGGTTGTACTCAATGACCTCTTTGGGTCCCTTCCAGTCCCTAACATCCTGTGATCCTGTGACTTGCAAGGCAGACTGATAAAATAGTATTATGGATAAATGAGTATAAATGTTATAAAAAAGGGAACCATTCACAGTTTAGATTAGAGTGGACCCAAGGCAAATTCTTCAGGCAAAGAATTACCTCTTGCAATGCAAAGGAAATGGAAGAATCTACATGACTTTGAGATAAAATAGCTAAAACATTAATGGAAAAAAATCAGGCCTTAGTTAATTGCTTTAGGAATTTAATTTATAATCTTTATGTTAAGTGAAAAATCATCACATTTTACACCCAGAAGTATCCATTATGAATTGTTCCCCTGGGTAGTGATATTAATGATTTCACTAGGAGTAAAATACTGCTTAACCAATAGTAAGTAACTAAAGTGACTTTCTGGTACAGTCACACATAGTTCATATACTTGTAGTTTGATATTTTACTCCTTCATAGAAACTTGTAATGTCAGCATTTCAAAAAGTTATTTTAATTTAGATTTCTTTGGTTATTGCATGATTTTTCCCTCCACTCATACTGTAGTTAAAAAAACACAACCAAAAAAACCAAACAGTCTATCACTACCCAAAGTGTACGTCAGTTTGGTTGCACTAAGAAGTAAAATAGCTACATTCCTTCGTTTGAAAAAGTGCTTGTCTTCACTGCTGCTGTTGCTATGCCAGAGGAAGAAGGCCTCTTTGTATTATTTATTGTTTTCTGCCTGTAACTAATCTAAGTTTGAACAGGAAAAGCTGACTTCCTGTGAATGCAGTGGAGTGGTATGAAGGACTCACTAATCAGTGCTTTATAAAATACAATGAATAATTTAAATGTTTTAAGAATTGTCCCATAGCATTTCCAGGAAATAAGCCAAATATTTTCTATGAGCAACCTTCTCTTAAATATTTTATGAGCAAGATATGATTTAAATCATTGTATGAATTCCAGCTTCTAGTGTCATGATGGGTCTCATGCATGAGCCTGGCATACTTCACAACAGACTGGGGCTCTCAGAAGACAGGATAATATTAAATGTTGGGTGGTATTGAGAGACATTGCCTCTTTGAGACAGGTTTAAGAGAAAGATCAAGGAATTGTAGAAGATAGACTTGGAGACTTGGGTGGGCCCATGAAGGAGAGACAGCAACTGTGGGTTCTTCTTAGTCTAGCTTTTCAAATTTGCAGAGGAGCTGTAAAGTGACAGGCTGCATTTTGCACATTGCCCTCCTTCAGTGTCATGGTAGTAGGAAGTCATTCAACTGTCTGGGAAGGCAGCCTCTTTGGAAAACAATTGTGAAAATCACCCAGTATGAATGATAACTTGAGGTATTGCTGTGCTGTGGACATGTTTCTAGGCTGCTGTAGGGGAAATCAGTTCAAAGGAGTTAGGAACTGCCCTTTTTCAATTGCACACTGCTGTACTCTTGTGAATCACATAAAAGTGTTTCCTTAAAGAAAGCTTTTTCTAAAGGAAACATCCGCCTTTGCAGTGTATATAAGGATCAGCAAGTTTTGATTTCTTGTGGTGCTATTGTGTCCTTTCATCAGCTAACCAGCTAATTTACACCACCACGGCCTTCCTGTTAGAGATAGAAGGAAGGGTTTTGTGTAATCTGAAACTCTAACTCACTCATTACCCAACAGAGGGTCACTGATAGAATAGTGAATGTAGTGAATATAAAAGCATTTAAATTAAAACCTTTCCTGCAGCTGGAGAACATCATTCTGTTTGAAGAATTTTTGGTAAACAGGCATTTTCCAAAACATAAACATTTGGGTTTTAAATGAATATTTATTCTGTTTCACTCTACATTTATTTGTAAAGAGGAAATGTCTGTATAAATAGATGATTAAGATCTAGAGTGCGTATTACCAAAGAAGGATTGTAGCTTATTCCTGATCACTGCAAGAACAAAACATTCTGAACCTATGATGGTCAAAGGAAACACAATATTGAAGGGTACTTTTAGTATGTTTAGAGTGGAAGAGTGCACCATTTCACATTCAGAGCTTTATGTGTTTTTTCTGATCTTTTATGGTACATAGGACATATGCATAGCCACAGACCAATAGCCAGAATCATTTGTAAAGCCAAAGAGCTCGTGTTTGCTTATAGCTGTCCTGGAGGCTAGCTTATAAAGTAGGGGAGAGGAGATAAATCTCCCTTGCCTATCACTCAATGCTTTCAGTTATTGCTCTTGCTCTCCTTGAGTACAGCAATAAAGGGAGAACTAATCCAGCAAGGCACTTAGTATTGCTTTAGTTACATGAACTGGCTCACATACACTTTTCCATTTGTTTGAGGTGGTCCTCACTATAATATTTGATGGTAAGGTGATGCTTCAACTAAGGGACAACCAGAGTTTTGGTTCACTTTCCTCTGCCTTTGTGCAGCAGAGAGTTGCTGGAGGTGAAGACACATAAGCTGACCATTGACTGAAGATCCTGTTAGAGTATTCTGACTGGAAAATTCTAGTGTACTCCTCTAAGTCCATACTTTTGCTTTGCACGGGTCAGCCTAACAATGTCAAAATAAAACTATTCCTTAAATCTTCTTCCTGGTAGTTTTGAAACAGCAGTGCAGTCATGTATCTTTATATGCTCTATTAGATCAAAAACAAGTGCTTGGATAATCACGCAGATGTCCAGATGATGTTAATGAGTCAAGGTCAATATTGATTAAAGCCTATTTCATCTAGGCATTATTACATCAAGTAAATGATTATTTCAAATAATTCTGTATACTATTTTTTGGGAGTAAAATTTGCTCCTTATTTACAGGTAAGGTTACCACTCTAAGAGGACAAATGGTGGGAACAAAGGTATGTATCCTCCAACTCCTGCCATGGTGTCAATACATTTTATTGCCCAAACTTGCACTTACATTAAACTTGCCAAGAGGAAATGTAAGATAACAAAATAATGAGGTGATGATTACTTTCAGAGAGAGTAGGTATACTGCATTTGGATTAATTTCTTCCTGTTGTTATTTCAAACTTTATTCCCAACCTGTTGATTATTTAAAATCATCTATATTGCAGGTTAGTCTAATAACAAGAAGACTCTCTATGGCTCTCTATGATTCCTTTTATTTGAAAGTTTCCTTTCCTTGAACTCCTTGAAGGAGTTCAGGAATGCTATGCAATACCACATGTGGAGCCTTTCTTGCTTTATTGTACTGTATTTTGCAAAGTAAATGGGATTAAGGATGGACTCAGAAGAGCAGTTTTTCCTTGATTTGTAGTTGTATAATACATTTAATGTGTTTCACTTGAATGGTCGTCTTCTGTTGATAGTTCAGAGGTTTTACTGAAATGTTTGCAAGAAGGTATCACTGTTTGATACTGTGGTTATATTCTTTATATCCATTAAATTGCTGTGCTTCTTAAATTGTAATTGACAGTAATATCTTTGTCCAGTACTTCAGTCACCCTTCTTGATTGTTCTTAATTACTTTCTGGGAAGACATTTAAAACCAAACTGAACCCATAATGGGCTCTAGAAGCTCAAAGCCAAAACTTTCTAAATGCAAAGATGAATTTCTCTGAATGAACACTTAACTGTTTAAACCATATGGTTAACCTCTGTTTCACCAGAATATTTTGAATTCTGTTTATCATCACGGAAAGTACATAAAAATGATTTATTTCCTTATGAACAGACCATCCTGTTGGACATTGGTTTTTTAAAAAAATATTGTTATATATATATAGTCATATGCTAACAGGTATAATCGTGCAGCAAAAAAAACCCTAAAATTGAATTACTAAATTTCTTACCTGTATTTTTTAACTCAGAAACCAAAAGATCACAAGAAGGAAAAAGTATAGAAAATGTGGAAGTGAATTTAGAAGGCAATAGAAGCTATGTCTGATTATTTCTAAATTTCCATTCTGTAAAGGTCAAAGCAGAAAGAGAACATTTCTTGAAATGGGAAGTGAATGGTCCCTTCCAAGTTGCTATTATTCTTCATTCTAACATGATAGACAGCACACCTATATTTTTAAGAAAAAAGATGAAGGAAATAATCTTAAATACCTGATGTACTTAAAGTATTTACTCTGTTCTCTTTTTTGAACCAGTAAAAGTCCTCCTGTTCTGACCTGTGTATGCACACCAATTGGTGTTATTTGGCCTGAGGCCCAGAAAACAGGTCCTGTTCCCTCTATTACTTTGTGGGAGAGACATAGGTATAGTGAATGGAAATAAAAGGTACTTACCAGGATTATGTAGGTCTTGAGCAAACACAATAGACAGTCCTCAATAAGGCAGCTGAGAATATAGATACAAGTAGATCTGTTGATACAGGCTGTGGAACTGGACATAGTTCTCAGAAAGACATTGGTGTGTATAAACCATTCATATAGCACTGAAAAATTTTAGTGTGCTTCAGAGAAAAAGTGTTATGAAGAGGAATTAAGAAGATTTGTCTGTTGTTAATCTGTATTCTTAATATGTCTTAAAAAATATTGGGAGGGATGAGTACAATAATAATGTTTCCTGCAGCTATGCAAAAGGTGAGAAACTTTGGAATTCTACACAGAATAAAACTTTACTTTGTATCACTTAATCATCCAGTGTAAGCTTAAGAGAGAAGGGGTTTGAGGAGCAAAGAGGAACAAGATCATCACTCTTGATGACAGAAAGAGTGAAGAATGAATCAAGGGACATACAGAGCAGTGATGATATTCAAGTTTTAAGGGAGGTAGGCATTCCAGAGGGATATTATGTTACACTGAAAATCCAGTTGGTAAAAGGAAATTTACCATGCATACAATACAGTTAAAATTTTATCATTAAAAACAAACAAACAAACAAAAAACCACAACAGACCACCAACCAAAACAAAAATCAAAACCAAAGCCACCAGCAACAAAAAACAACCCACAAAGCAAAAGAAACAACAGACATGATTAGTGGCACAGGTACATTAATAACAACACTGCAATATTCAGTCCATTGGACACCTTTTGTAAGTCACCATAGACTACTTTTTTTCTTCTGATCTCAATTCAATTTAAAAGTTGCATAACAGCCAACTCTCTTCAATGAACTTAAAGTGTTGCTATTTTTGAAGTGATTACTTAGCTTTGATATTCCTTTAACATGCATTGTGTTTGCAGAACTACACTAAACCAGGATAGCCACTAGTCACTTAACCACTGGGCAACAGTTACTGCAACTAAAGCCCATTTATAACAAGGCAAACCCAGGCAAGTTTTGAGACTCTAAACTATTAGGTCAATACAAAACTTGTAAGGTTTTGATAGTCATGGTAGTTTGTGTGGTTTTTTGTTTGTTTCTTTGGTTGGTTGGTTGGTTGGTTGGTTGTTTTAATTGGGTTGGAGTGGGCAAAGCATGAGTATGTTTTATAGACATAAACAAATGCCTGTTGCAGTAGCTATGGTGAGAGCCTTTCATGACAGCAGCACTTAAGAGGACGGACGTATGCTAGATATAAAACCTAGAGAAAGGCCCATGATGAATATGGTGATAAGATTATGGGCTTGAACAGCAGACATAAAGATGCTGTTGTTACTGAGGAAAAGGTAACAAAGGCGGTATTATAGGAAATGGCATATAAAATGGTATCATCATTTCAGTCCAAACAAAACTGGAGATCAATGTGTTCTGGTAACATCAAGTGTTTAATTTGTGACTTTGGGAGAGTTTAGCTAAAGATTGTTATAAATTCTTTGAAAACGGTGTGAACAATATTGAAAGCACAGTCTGGTGACAGAACTAGAACAGCAAAAGAAAAATGAATAGACTAAAGAATTAAAGGATGCAGAAAATATGAAGAAAAAATACAGCTTACTGTTTTCAAGCTCGTGTATCGAAGAGATGACTATAAAGTATTGATTTTGCTCTTTGGCAAAACAAGATCATGAGAAATTTCTGATGAGAACCTCAACTGAGTAGAAGTGACAGAAAGTTCTTTTGGAGAAGCTGTTAAATTTTCCTAAAAACGAAAACAAGACCTGAAGTGAATGATCTATGGGTTTTGATTTGTATTCTTGAGTTTCTATTGCTCAGTTTGCTTCAATATATGCTTATAATGTATGAAATAAATGGTATTCATCTGATACCGAAAATTCACAGAATCACCAAGGTTGGAAGAGATCTCAAAGATCATCAAGATCATCAATTTGATTGGTAATTAGATACATGTTCACCTTTACCTTATATATAGTCTTATTAGGCTGGTAGGAACTAGTAAATAGAAAAGCTTTGAATTTTTTGACCAAAAAAAAAATCAGAAAATGCTGGTTCATCAATATTTTTTCGTTGTTGTTGTGGTAACATTTCTATGAAATTTTTGTCTGAGTTGTATTCAAAGCTCCAGAATGAAGGTGGAACTGAGACAACTGTTATCATGTCAGACTAGGGGCCTAAACCAGGATCTGGAGGACACAGTCTCAGGCTGCGCCAGGGGAGGTTCAGGCTAGATGTTAGGAAAAAGTTCTATACAGAAAGAGTGATTGCACATTGGAATGGGCTGCCTGGGGAGGTGGTGGAGTCGCCATCACTGGAGGTTTTCAGGAGGAGACTTGATGGGGTGCTTGGTGCCGTGGGTTAGTTGTTTGGGTGGTGTTTGATTGGTTGATGGGTTGGACGCGGTGATCTTGAAGGTCTCTTCCAACCTGGTTTATTCTATGTATTCTATGTATTCTATGTATTCTAAATGTTTTTCTGCTGGTCCTTCTAATAGATGATTTAGGGACACTAAATTTGGGCCTTTTGCAGGTTGAAAGAGTACCTCAGGATCCCTGTCTGGATCTCCATGCTTTTCTTTGTGAAATATAGAAATTGTCTTGGAGACAATACAACTTGCTTAATTTGTTCATTCTTTTTTGATTGTCATATCATATGCACATTTGATCACCTTTTTACGCATTCCCCCATCAAGTCAGTAATTAAGTAGATTTAATGCTGGCAGTGTTTTAACACTGACAGAATTTTGATACTTAATCTAGGATCATTTATAATTTGGCCTTAGTTTCTAAGCAATGTTTTCAACTATCTGGGATTTGTTCATCAATATCACATTATCTAAACCACTTACACCAGTCAGTACTGTATCAAAAGCCTTCTTAAAGGTCAAATGCTGACTACATCTGCTACTTTGACTTTATTAATTTTTATTTTTATTTCCTATAACAAGTTATATAGATTTGTTAAGTGTGACCTCTTTAAAATCTATGCTGTTTCCTATCTTTAGTTATTCAGATTCTGTTCTGTGTGCTTCTGCTGCTTTATTCTTATGCTTAGTTCTTGAACATAGAGTTTCAAATCATTTTCATAGAAGAATTTTAATGTTTGTTAATCTTTGTCCTGAAGTTTATGAGACTGATACTGTATTTAGTCAATAATTTACATCTTTTGGGGTCAGGGAAAATAACAGAGCTGTATTCAATTGGTTTTATTCATATTAAGTTCTACCTTTGCCATGGTGCAGCCTTGCTGGGTTAAATTCATATTAATGACAATTTCTAAAACTTCAGTTAGTGCTGTTGTCTAGCAATTACTTTTCACAAGATGAGACAGGCACCTGAATACAGAATTTGAGAAGCAACATCTTGTACATAGCATTTCATAGAAAGTTTCACTAGAGCTGGTTTGTTATTCCCATTGAACAAACCTGAACTCCTCAATCTCTATATACCTAAACAATCCAGCTGAAAGTCCTTTAGAATAAGTATAAATTATCTGGGCAAAAATAATCCTTGAAGTCAAGAAGGCCTTGTATTAAGAACAGGAGCCCCTTTATTAATGATTTTTTTTAATGAGGCCTGTTTTCATTCACTCTGCTGATTAGATTTTTCTCTACCCTGTATTTTCATATTGTACTTGTACTATGAGTTTTGCTCCATCTCAAGTAAAAAAGAAAAAAAAAAAAGCAGCATCAAATACAAAAAAATTTTACAGGAGCCTGTTTAGGTCCTGCTTTTGTTTTTGAAGCAGAAACAGTCTGCATGAAGTATAATAAATCACTTCCTTCACCTGCATTTCTCTGTGCATAGCTACATTTGCTCTTTCTCTTTATATGCTTTCACTTAAGAAACAGATGTTACTTCAACAGGAAGAGAAAGGTGCTAGCAGGCTCTCTGAGACCAGCTGGGTAAGTAGAGTTTATTATATTCCTGGAACAGTTTATTCCTCAGGACTGACTTATTGCTTTCCACTTCTTCATATACAAAGCTTCCTGTAGCCAAAGGAAATATAACCCTGTCATAAAATGTCAGCTTAAGGCATCAGATCACATGGCTTTAGCTCATTCCAGGTTTCTAAGTTTTTCTCTGCCCAGGTATGATACATTTTAAAATTTGAGGTCATTCAAAAGACTTTGCAATGACAACTTTGGCATTTACAGGAATTAGGAGCAGTAAATGAATATATTCTTCTATAGGTCATTTGGATTCTTATCATATTTGCAGTCCTTATTGCTGTCTACAACTACCTGAAGGGAAGTTGTAGCCAGGTGGAGGTTGGTCTCCCAGGCAACCAGCACCAGAACAAGAGGACACAGCCTCAAGCTGTGCCAGGGGAAGTTTATACTCAAGGTGAGGAGAAAGTTCTTCACAGAGAGTTGTTAGATGTTACAATGTGCTGCCCAGGGAGGTGCTGGAGTCATCATCCCTGGAGGTGTTCAAGAGGTGATTGCATGTGGCACTTGGTGCCATGATTTAGTAGTCATGAGGTCTTGGGTGACAGGTTGGCCTTGATGTTTGAAATCTATTCCAACATTATTTGTTCTATGATTCTATAGGTCTTTTTCATTGACACACATTCAAGATCATGCTTAAAATAACGTAAAAGCACTATAAAGTAACTTTCTCAGGCAATTTCCCCCAATGACCAGCAACCAAATGGTAAAGCTGAATGCCACTCTTCACATTCAAAGTGGTCAGAGGTGAGGAACAAGCCTGGATTTCCATACACTTTTGCATGCAAATAGCAAAACTGGGAAAACAGCTTCATACTTTATGGTGACTGAATAAACTTAGTTAACAAAGATTTTAGTTTTGTCTGGCTGCAAGGAGAAAGATTTTCCCAAGTGTCTAACTCAGGAGTTAAAAAAAAAAAAAAAGAAGAAAAAAAAAGATTTTGGTACAGCTTTCTTGTTGAAATCTGACAATACTACCCATCTCCTTAAGACAGATATATTTATTACTCTGATCCAGTCTTCTTTTCTACTGACAACGGAAGACTGACAATCTTCCTGAATGGTGCCAACTTCTGTTGCTTTCGCCATGTTCACAGTAACAGAGACAAATCTAACACTCTCCCAAAATTGCTGACATGGGTCCCCACATGCAGTATTTATACAGAATCTAACCTCCAGCTGTGACATGATCAATGCACTGCTCATTGTAAAGGTAGATTGTGCTTCTAAGACCAGTCAGGAACTTTGTGATTAATAAGACAATCTAAAAATAAGACACTACAAACAATATGCACAGACTTATTTTTGTCTTTTAGGGTATGCTAAATCTTCCATCTTTAAAAGAATAAAGCAATCAAATGAAAAAAAAAAAAAAAGAAAAAGGAAAAAAAGATACATTTGTGATTAGAAGTTGTGCCCTCAGTATTACAAATCCAACTTAAACCAGGGAACTCGAAATATTAATGATGTCAAATATTAATGATGTGGCATGGTAGTGGCATCATAAGATGAGGAGAACTGCTTTAGTAATTTTGATATTAATCATGTGTACAGCTTGCTTTCTGTGGGATGAATAGGTATTGAAAATTTAGAAGCAAGCAAACAGGCACTCAGCAGTTAGACATCAATGAAGGGGTAGAATCAAAAGTTCAGCTTCATACCAAAAATGTTTTTGTATTAATATATAAAATTATATAAACATTTATGTTTCAGATTCACATATCTATATTCATATTGTATGTTTTCTGATTCAACATTTCGTTCTTGGTCTGTTTCTGTTTTCACAAGCGTAATCAATACATGGCTCTCTTTCTCAGGGCATACTGTTTTATCTAGTTTGGCCCCAAAAAATTATTATCTACGGAATACTTATTGTTTTAGCCATCTCAGAGTTATGGGTAGCATTCGATTTCCATTTCAGACACATAGAGAAGTCTTAATTTAGACATGCACAGAGTAGATGTTCATATAGGATCTATACTGAATTTTAGCAAACCCTATCAAGTCTTAGGTGTGTAAATTTTAGATGGGAAGGTAATAAGTTCATTTCCTCATTCACTGCTGTCAAATGTCCCTTGTGGCTAGGTATCCTGTCTGTATCCCACCTGTCACTACGGGAAGTAGTAGTTTCCCGTCAGTACTCGGATCTCATAGCACCATGTAGATTTCTTGGATACCTGAGGAATCTCCAGTGACACTACATGCTGATATGGGGGAAAATGAATCAAGGTGTTTCAGTTATGTGAGTTGAATATACCCAAAGTGTGGTAGACAGTTTAGCAACCAAGAAACCCATTCTAAGTCATCTCTGCTTTGAATGAGGAGGATGATTTCCAGAGCTCAATATTAACCTGCTATTCAATGACTGTGGACTCTATGAAATGTAGTGGCCAGCAGAGAGATCTATAATTTATTTGAATACTGCAGAAAGTAGAATTTTTCTGTGTCTTACCTACCTCTATCTACCTTTGTCCCATGAAGTGGAAATATACTGTTTGATTCACCATGTTTTGTGTCAGTTGAGGAATATTGTGACTTTTCCCCCATAGATTTGAGAAAAAAAGAAAAGTAAGGGAAAAGGACAAGGAAAAAGGAAAGAAAGAAAAATAAAAAAAATAAAGAAAAAGAAAAAGAAAAAAAAAGAAAAAAGAAAAAGAAAAAGAGAAAAAGAAAAAGAAAAAGAAAAGAAAAAAATAAAAATAAAAATAAAAAGAATATGAAAGGAAAAAGAGGGAAGAAGAAAGAAAAAAGAAAGTAAAAAGGGAAGGGAAGGGAAGGGAAGGGAAGGGAAGGGAAGGGAAGGGAAGGGAAGGGAAGGGAAGGGAAGGGAAGGGAAGGGAAGGGAAGGGAAGGGAAGGGAAGGGAAGGGAAGGGAAGGGAAGGGAAGGGAAGGGAAGGGAAGGGAAGGGAAGGGAAGGGAAGGGAAGGGAAGGGAAGGGAAGGGAAGGGAAGGGAAGGGAAGGGAAGGGAAGGGAAGGGAAGGGAAGGGAAGGGAAGGGAAGGGAAGGGAAAAATGATGAAAAAAGAAGGGAAAAGTGCTCATAAAACAGGGGAACAAGTTTTCATGTAACCATGTAAAAAATTAAAACTTATTAAGATACTAGCCACTTTTCTATTTATGTGAACACTAACTTTGACAAATAGTGAAGAATTTTGAAGAAGTTGATGCAGTTAGCCATATGTGCAGACTGTATGTCAAAATTTGTGATTTCAGCACAGATTTTTTATTTGCTCAACATCTCTGCCTTCCTCTTACTTGGGTACTATCGGTCTACAACTTTATTAACCATGTAGTAACACAAACTGAAATAACTCTGACCAACCAGGATGAAGTCCTGAAGTATTGAAATTAAAGAGACCATTTAAAAAAAATTCAATTTGGTAACTGAATTTAAGAGTAAAATATTTCACCTATCATATAATGCACGGGTCTAGAACTCCAAGCAGTTGCTACATGGTGGGATGTCCTGGTTTGAGGCCAGGCAGATCATATCTTGCCCCTGACAGGGACAAAAGAATGACACACACAAATGGATTGCAGAAGTGATGGGAAGTTTAAATGGAAAAGCAATTAGTGTTTTACAGAGAGTACAAGCACAGTGACAAAAGAAACCCAACGCACACAGAGTCCCCGTACAGCATACCCAAAAGCCTCCCAAAACTTCCCCTTTCCTCACCTGAGGGTATACCCAAAACTCCCAGGGCTCTTTCTTCTTCCCCCCCCACCCTGCCACTGCTAGGCTGGTCTCAAGACTGGCCAGGTTTGAGACTGCCCCTCCCCCTTCTCCTCCTGGCATTAGTCCTAGACAGGCCTAAGAGGCCTTGAGATACCCCCCCACCATTACCTGATAGGGAGCATCTCCCATGAGAGTAGAGGGGGAAGAAAGAGGAAGTGAATGACTTTGCAGATGGATTAATAGGATGCAGGATATTATGGGTATGAAATAAGCTATTTCCTGTGTCCACCCACTAGGCTGGACCCTTGGGACACTGGAAGTGTATCTTGTGTGGCAGCAATAGGAGGCACCCAGCCTAAGCCGCCACATGGGTTTGCCAGAAAGCTTGGTGTATTGCTGACAGAATATGATAGTAGACCTGAAGAGTAGTCATGAGAGGAAGTTTATTCCTGGAAGAATGGCAGGTGGAAAGAAAAAAACACAAGCATTTGGAGGATGAACTGCAATCTTTTCTAGTCATTTCCACTCAGTGTAAAGACAGATGTGAAGCATGTGGCTTAAAAGTCTAGAATTTTGCCAGAGGGGGTGGGGGGAAATATAGACAAGGGAAAGAAGAATGAAAACATAATTGACTGTAACAAATAGAAACAAGTGATTGTGAGTGTGTTGAAGATTATGTAGGCCTGGAGATTTGGTCTGCAGTTCTTGCCAGTGTCTAGGCTAGACCTAGCCAGAAAGGCCAAAGTGTGAAAAAAAAATGATAATAGCATGTCGATATGGGACAATGAGCTCCCCCAAACATCCATTGAATAGTCACTGTCTTTTCTGTTCAATTAAAAACAAAGCAAAACAGAACCATCAAAAGCAATCAAAACCCAGACAAAAAGAAAAAAAATACCAAAACCTAAACCAAATCACAAAGCAAAATAAGAAAACAAGACCTTAATTTTTATAATGTGTCATGGACTATGTCAGGAATTTTGATAATGAAGTATGTTTTTGTGAAATAATGAGCATATTAACTCTTGCAGAACATAATCCCCCTTTTCACATGTGAATGTCATCATCCTAATGGCTTTTTGTCAAGTACCCTTAGGGTCTGGTTTTCAGGAACAACATTGCACACCAAAGGCATTTTTCTAGTGTAAACCTGTTGGATGAAATCACTGCAGCATTTGACCCCAACCTAAGTGATACGTGGTTGACACTGTGATGCTGTTCTCATAAATTTCATATTGCCTTCAGTAATGTCATAAAAGATACTTTGGTAGGTAGCACCAAACTGATGTACTTGCTAAGCAGTATTGTATTTAAAGTGACATCCACAGCTCCAGTAAAAATACGATCACAAAATTTCTGTGGTGAAATGATGCTACCATGTTATTTTTTTCTTCTTCATTTTAAAAATGACATAGAAATTTGACAGAAAATTGAAAAAAACTTCCTGTCTCCCACGTTTACTTGTCACATTATAGTTTAGATTATTTTGATGTTCATAAGAAAAACCACATAGAACCTAAGCAAATACAGGTAATTATGGAATATTGTGTTTGCCATTCTTTAGTATTTATGTAAAAAAGGAAAATAGCACATAGAATCACAGAATTGCAGAATGTTAGATCTTGGAAGGGACCTCCAGATGTCCTTGAGCCCATCTCCCCTGTCAAAGGCAGGTTCGCCTAGGGTAGTCCACAGAAGAATGCTTCCAGATGCTTGTTGGGAAATTCTCCAGAGAAGGAGACTCCACAACCTCTCTGGGCAGCCTGTTCCAGTGCTCTGTCACCCTCACTGTAAAGAAGTTTCTCCCCATGTTGAGGTGAAACTTTCTACATTCAAGTTTGTATCCACTGTTCTTTGTCTTATTCCTGAGCACCACCAAAAAGAACTTGGCCCCCTCCACTTGACACCCACCCCTCATGATACAGAGCTGTTCAGTTAAGACTCTATATGACTCCAGTGTTAAAGATACACTTCATGCTTGATTCTTTGGAATCTTTCCCTGCTGATCAGTACTACATGAAGGACAAACTGATTGAAATCCATAGGGTACCTACCACCTATTCATACTGAGAAACCCTGAATTACCTAAAATAAGGAGAATAAAGAAAGAAACAGGAAAAATCTTCATTTTGTAGTACTGATTTGACTATGTGAAAGTAGTTGCAGCAGCATAAAACTGCATATATGACTCTGTGATATGAATGAATGTATCACAGAATAATGGAATGGTTTGGGTTGGAAAGGGTCTCCAAAGGTCATCTAGTTCAATTCACTTGCAGTGAGTGGGAACATCCTCTACTAGTGAGCAGGTGAAGGATGAGGTCTAAGCTAAATGGTAAGGAGCACTGAAGAAAATCATGTTTGAGCTAGATTTTCAGTTGAATTCAGATGCTTATTTCCAAACTGCAGAAACCAGGATTCATAGCCTAAGTCCTCTGCTTGTTTGTGATGTGCAATAACACTGTGGTTAGCTATCGTAATTATTATAATGGGTATTCAGAGAGGAATGTTAGACATTAATGCAATGGGAATACAGTTAAAATTAATTCTTTTTGTTGGTTTCTTTCATGGAAGCAGGTCTTTCACATGCTTCCACAATTAGGGCATTTAGAGACACAATAATTGGTGTGTTTATATCAAAGTTTGGTTTCTATCATTCCCCCCCCAAACTTAATTTCTTTGTTTAAGATTCCATCTTCTGTAAACTGTTTTTCCTGTCTTGAACAAGAAAATACACAGTAAAGAGCCAAGAAAACTAGTTTTTAATGTTTTTTACAACAGAATTAAGAAGAAATAAGGCACCCTGCCACTACTGACACTGAAAGACAGTGAGTTTTTGTGATAAGAACTATACATAAGAAAGATCAAATATAGCAAAAAAATGAAAAGTTTCTTAGCACTGAAACAAATACACAATGGTTCACAGACATTTCTAAAATTTTCTGTTCTCAAACCTGGTAGGGAGATTTTATTTCAAGGGCTTTTAAACAACAGAATCAAAGCTATAATATTAAATTGGTAACTAAGTTACATTTCTACATTTAAAAAGCTCGCTTTTACAATTTAACACTTTTTTCCCCCCAGCTTAAAATAGTCACGCTGATAAATTTCAAATTAATACAAAGACAAGAGGAATACTCAGGTTAGCAACACGAAGCATTTTATAGTGATTCAGTATAAGTATTTAAAAGTACAGTGCAAAGTATAACTATATCTCCACTTGGTGGATCATGAACTCCTTCTTAATTCTTATTTGATCTCTTATGCCGATTTCTGATTTCTCCCATTTAAAAGTTGTGCTTTAACTGCTGATACCAAAAATCTTGTAAACGTTGCTAAATTTACAGTTATTTCCTAAACCAGGGAGTAGAACATGATGATGAACACAGCTTAGTTAGCCTTGATGAAGCGTGTCAAGCTTTTCCATAATAAGAATCTGACTCTCTTTTACAGGGCTATATCATAAAATAAGGTTGATCGTAATGAAAGTTGCATAAAAAACCTAAAACCTTTGCCATCCTGTGGAAATTATTACAAAGCAAAAATCACAAGACACCATTTAAAGTAACCTCTGAGTTTGTGGCTTTGGATGGTTGGTTGACTCACTAGGATCAAAAGTAGGAAATAAGAAATCATTCCCATTAGAGAGAGAGCTCTGCTTGCCTGTAGCATGGGGTCAAATGAGGCCTTGATTTTTATCAAGACAGCAATGAAAGAAGTGAAGTAATGGTTTTTTATGGTAAAGAACATCAGAATGAAGGATGAATAGAATCTGGAATTTATTTCATTGTCCTTTGCCAATAGTGCATCCGTTAACTATGGGAAGCATTCTAACTAAAAGCAGCTGCCAAACAGTTGCAAATCACATCTTTCATAACTATGCTAATTCAGCTTGAAATCCTGATGACTTCTTTCTGAAGTATTTGTCGCTAAAATAAATGTCCATTTTATAATGTTATTGCAAAACTGATGAGCATACTGGAACATTTGCTTCATCTCCAGATTGTAATAGAACATTGTGTCACCACATTGGGTTCTCATGACCACATCAAATCTGCCTTCTGTGGTATGGCTCAACTTTCTTCAATATGGTGATTTGAATACAAGATCTATTTTCTTTTCACATCCCTGGAAGTTTTTAAGGTCTGGCTGGATGTGGCTCTGGGCAACCTGATCTAGTGGAAAGTGTCCCAGCCCATGGCAAAGCGGTTGGAACTAGATGGTCCTTGAGGTCCCTTCCAACCCTGACAATCTGTGATTCTGTGTGATTCTGTGACTTGATGACCTTGGGCTGTGGTTTTAGGAAGAGAGCTATGGCACAAAGAAACTATCTGTGAAAAAGACAAGCTGTGGACTAAAAGGGTTTTTTTTGGTGGCTATCTCAAATTTTGGGATGAGGTCCTATAGGAACAAAGGGCAACTATTCTGCTCACTACAGTTTGTGAACTGCCATTCCCAATGTAAGCACTGATTCTTCAGGGTATACTACAAAATAAGAGAGAAAATGAAAATACTTTAGTGAAGCAGGAAGGACAAGAACCCATATGAAATACTTCAATGACTCCTTCAAAGAGGAGTGAGTTTTGTATCATACATAGAATCAGAGGAGGATAAGAAAATCTGGCTTATTTGGGAAAGATTTATTTTTTGGAAATCTTAAATCATTATAAAAGAAACAAAAAAGACCAAAATATAAGAATCATTACAACAATATCAGTTCCACTCTGTTATTTAAAATATGTTTTAAAGAAAATTTGACACTCAGTGTTCTTATTTTTATTCTTGAGGCACTGGAGCAGGTGCAAGGAAGAGCTGGTGAAGGGCCCAGAAAATAAGTCTGATGAGAAAACTGGGTCTGTTTAGTCTGAGGAGGAGGGGAGCCCTTATTGCCCTCTACAACTACCTGAAAGGACAATATAGAAAGGTAGCTGTTGGTCTTTTCTCACAGGTAATTAGTGACAGAACAAGAGGAAATGGCCTCAAGCTACATCAGGGTATGTTTAGGCTAGATATTATGAAACATTTTTTCACTGAAAGACTAAGTCAAGCATTGGAACATGCTGCCTAGGAAGGTAGTTGAGTCACCATCCCATGAAGTGTTTAAAGGTTGTTTAGATGTGGCACTTAGCAACATGGATTAGTGTTGAAATTGGTGAACTTGGTAGAGTAGCGTTAACAATTGGACCTAAGGAGCTCAAGGATCTTTTCCAACCTTAATTATTCTATGATTCTATGAAAGTGTCATAAGTCATGCAAAGGTACTGCCCTTGCCATTTTAATTTCTTTTATCATATTTTTGATCCCCTCAAGTGATGTAAAACAATAACACCTGAAACCTGGCAAAAATATCTTAAAAAACCCCAAAACAACAAAAAACCCCAAATTCATTGACTTTTTAAACTTTTATTTCCTATACTGCAAAGAATCAGCCTCTCACCTTAGACAGACTGCCAATTTCCATTTTATGTTTGAGATTCAAATATTATATTAAGTATAAAGGAGCTAATAGTTGCTTAAAAGTCTGATCATGATTTAATAAATCACATTGAGTTCATAATGAATTATGAAATTACTGAATGACTTCGGAAAAATTCTCATAGAATCTCTAGCACCAACCCATAAGCAAACTGACATATCTATGAGGTCTTGCACCAGAAAATGAGTGTGATTTTGGTTTGGGCATTTTGCATGGGAATCAAAAGAGAAGAAAAAGTATTTATGAATATCTTGTATTCTCTATAAATTTAAAAATAGTGCATGGAGTAGGATCTTGTCCTCTGAACTGAAACCTTTGAACTCCAGTATTTTTAGACTGAAGAAATGAATCTCAGTGTTCATGATCAGAGGAAGTCAGAGTACAGACAGCAAAATATTCATTGTAAAACCATGGCTGAAGCAGAAAGGAGAGGTGGAATGGAGAAATTTGGTGAGGGGAAAAGGGAAGATGGATTTTTTCAGAGAAGAGAGCAAATAACAGAAAATTAGAAGGCTCTTTGACAGATATGAAAGAGAGAGTTTAGAATTAAGAAGAGCACCTTTGTGAAGACAGAGTTGAGATGTATTGTTTCTTCTTCCCAAGGTTTCACCTAGTTCAGCCTTCCTGCCCATGCACTGTCAGACAGACCAGATTGGCAGTACCATGTTTAGTCAGCTGTCAATTATCTCTAAGAATGTGAACACTGTGACCTCTCTAAGCAACCTTCTCTTTAAGAACTTACACTCATCTCTGTTCTCCACTGTTCCCGCAAAAGAGTCTATTGATTCCTGGCTATCATTTAGGGCACTCCTTGTATTTCCAACTGGATAATATTTTAACTGGTCAGTCTCACTTTGGGCCAAAATTAACAAGCTTTCTTAGGTACAAACAGATATGTTATGGCTGATTTGTGAGAAGCGAGCACTATACTGTCCAGAGTCCTAGACTGATTAGTATATACTATACTATACTGGTTAGTATAGTTTTTGATCCAGGCAGGTATCACTGCACTGAATTCACAATGATTTTTATTTGCCTCATATCTTGGAATACCCTTTCTCACAGTCCACAGAGACTCCCCCAATGTTTCAGAAACCTTGGTTTCAGCATTGCAAGCATTGAACTGGCGTCAGTAGGTCTGGCTGGATTCAAGCTGAGTTGTTTCTAATCCATATTGCCCAGGGAATTTTGTAGCACTTGCATTGTTGGGAAATTACATTGTTCAAACACATCACTATTTTGGATAATGGAAAGCTAATTTTATGTTCATTGAGATTATGTTTTAGAAGGCATGGCTCACTCCTGCTTCACAGAGCCAGAATGTTTTGGGTTGGAAGGGACTTTCAAAGACCATCCAGGCAAATCTCCCAACCATGGGCAGGGACAACTTCACTAGATCAGGTTGCTAAAAACGCCATCTAAACTGATCTTGTCCACTCCCAGTGATGGTGCACCCACAATTTCTCTGGGTGTCCTGTTTAAGGGTGTCATTGTAGGGCCAAACGAGCCCCAGCACAAACCCAGACAGACCCTGATGTGTCTAGACATGGTCCCCCTTTCCCACCCTCCTTCCTGCAGAAGGTTTGGGCAACATGGGAAAATGAACAAAGGAGACAGGGCCATGCGTGTCTGGTAAACAACCCTGTATATGGGGTAAGAGCATGTGTACTGGCCACTGCTCCTGCCTTTTATGGCCACAAACTGGCAGAACCCCTTTTCATTGGGTAACTATGGCTCGCTCAATTGAATCTCTGGCAAGATATATATACAGGCTAGTTTCCTTGCCTTGCCTTGCTTGAACCTGTCTGGCTTGAAGTTGCCTCAGGCTGCATTGCTTTGAGTGCCCGGTCCAGAGCCTGGGATAAAGCCACGAGCCTACACTGCAAGCTAGAGAAGACACGAACCTTGGAGCTGGAGCCAACCTTGCTTCCCCTTGTAACTAGAATTTTCCATGCCTCAGTTTTCCAAGGACAAAGCAAGTGCCCATCACAAGAAGTGTCATAAAAATCTCTCCATCTGCTGAAGCCAGACCAGCCATCGAAGACTGCATGGCATTCCTGCTGGCAACCTGCCGCGCCTGGTGCACGAGACCACCCTGAAGCCTCAACAGCTAATACACAGCAGCAGCATTTCCCACCAGCTGTGAGTAATTAATTCATTGCCTCTTTGGCTTAATGGTTCTTGTTGAGTCTCCCCCCATGTGGCCAAGTGCCATTTTGCTCCTGGGGATTTTCTCTTCCTGTTATTTCCTCCTGGTTTGCATAAAATTGTTGACATTGTTATATTTGTCTAAATACTGTATATTCCCATTATAAATACATATTCTAAGTGTATATTGAACCTATTTAATAAGTTTTGGGCAATTTTTCATATTAATAAAAGGTTATTAATATTAGTCATATGGCTTATAAATTAAACAATATTCTTTAGCAAAGTGTTTCTACCAGCACTGTAAAAAATGTCCAAATGTCTAAACCTTTCCTCTTTCAGTTTAAAGCTATTGCCCCTTTCTCTGTCACTACAGGTAAAGTCGTCATCTTTCACACAAGGCCTCTATATATAATGAAAGGTCACACTAAGGTCCTCCCTTTCATAGCTCTCTTCTAGATCTGCTCTACATGTTTATATCTTTTGGTCCCACTACAGAAGCTAACATCAGTGGAGGTGTGGAAGCCTATACGTTTGTATCTCTAGAATGAAATAATTATTCCCTTTCTACTACCAACTTATTCCTAACTTCCTTCCTACCTCCTTAGTTACATTTCTGCTCAAAGATGGGTTTTTTTCTGTATGTTTTCTGTGACTAGTCTTTTCTAATTCCTATGCCCTGTCTGGATGCATCATAGTTTTTGTGTATTTTTGCTTGTTTTCTCTTTAAACTTGCCACTGTATATCTGTCTCAATCTCCTTTCTCCTTCCCCCATTCATGATTAGAAGGACATAAAATGGGACAGTGTCCAAAAAAATACATCTGGTATTTTTTTAAATTTTGGCTCAGCCATCCAATCAGAAGTTGAAGAATGGAAGGACTGAAGCCATCTGGCAGCAGCAGTGTGAGGAGATATTGATGTTTTATTTTTCAATGTCTCCCTCCCTACTTTGCAAACCACTCATTCTGCTGTTGCTTTCATTTAAGTTATTCTCACAACTATGGCTAGATCTTTGGTTTCTTATCTCCTTAGAGCATGGTAAAGAAATTCTGATATTATTAATTATGAAATCATCCTATCATTGTTTTTTTATATTTATAATCTTATTTCACATCAGATTACATTGAATTCAGGGAATTACAGTATTTTCTTGTGTATACCTCTGCATCAAGGATAGTGTGGCCAGCAGGAGCAGGGAAGCCATTGTGCCCCTGGACTCAGCACTGGTTAGGCCACACTTTGAGACCTGTGTCCAGTTTTGGGCCCCTGAATTTAAGAAGGACATTGAGACACTTGAATGTGTCCAGAGAAGGGCAACAAGGCTGGTGAGAGGTCTCGAGCACAAGCCCTTTGAGGAGAGGCTCAGGGAGCTGGGGTTGTTTAGCCTGGAGAAGAGGAGGTTCAGGAGAGACCTTATTGCTGTCTACAGCTACCTGAAGGGGGGTTGTAGCCAGGAGGGGGCTGGTCTCTTCTCCCAGGCAACCAGCACCAGAACATGAGGACACAGTCTCAAGCTGTGCCAGGGGAAGTTTAGGGTCAAAGTGAGGAGAAAGTTCTTCACTGAGCAAGTCGTTCGTCATTGGAATGTGCTGCCCAGGGAGGTGGTGGAGTGGCTGTCCCTGGAGGTGTTCAAGAGGGGATTGGATGTGGCACTTGGTACCATGGTCTAGTAGGCATGAGGTCTTGGGTGGCAGGTTGGACTTGAGGTCTTTTCCAACCTTGTTGATTCTATGATTGGGTATGGTTTTCATCTTCATTTTATACATCTATTAAAATGTAAAAACCAGACCTGCATTAGCAGTTATGAATATGCATAAGAATAACATCATACTAATTACTTAGAGGATGATCTTTGAAATGCATAACTAAAATCTTCTATGAACCTGGAACAGACAAATTTCATCACTGATGTTTACTTCTTCATTAGCTTGACTGCATTAATCTACTGGATACGAGTTCAATAAACAGTAAAAAGTAGAGTAAGGGGTGTGATATTTAACTACTTTGTTGAAGAAATAAGGCTCATCTTCTGCTTTTAATTAAGCATGTTAAATATCGGAGTTACCAGAGTTCTACTCAGTTACTATTACTGTAAATTAATATCAGTTCCTGTAGTCTACTGTGTTCACAGCTGATCACCCAGTGAAACATTATGCCTAACATACAAGTATTCCTACTGAAATCAGTTGTGGCATTTGAAGAGTGTGGGTAGAATTCATTCAATGAATTGCCACTAGAAAAAAATTAAGCTGCCCAGAATAGAAATATGGCTCAGTTTCCTAAATGTGAGCATGTTATACTATTTGAGACACAGCACTGATGTTATTTAAACATCCACATTTGACCAACAAATGTGACCTATGAGAGAGTGAGACCTTTGTCCTTCCAGAACAGCAGATGATATCTGTCATGGACTTGAGTTGAACATACTGCTGTTATTCATACCATGCTGCAGTCATGTCAGCTTTAAAAATGAAAGCATGTGATGGAGCAAAGTATTATGGGGCTTGAAGTTCAGATTCTAACATGAGAGGCTTCCTGTTCCCATTGCTGCTTCTGGGTTCTGGCTTTTTGGGTGTCGGTTCTTTTATGCAGGCACAGCAGTGGAACAGGTGGGAGTCTGGTAGCTGCTGGCTTTGGTTTTCTGTTTTATGCTGGTTTTTACCCTCTATTTCACTGTGCCTCTTCTGCAACTAGGCTAAGCTAAAGTAATTATGCATTGTATTATTACATTAATTAGATTATTAGCTAAGGTAATTATGCATTGTGATTATGATATTTTATACTATATTATACTCTTATCTCTTCATCTCAACCCTGAGTTTTTCCCCCCACTTTTGTGTTGGGGGATCAGGCGGGTTAGCCCTTGTGCTAAACTATTACAGTACCCCAACAGGATATCCAAGAATGCCTACAACACTAGATACCTATGTCTGTGGTTGCCCAAATTAATTTTCCTCTCCCTGTGAAGGCAATCTCATCTTCACTGAATGAAGGCCAGTCTGGATGTGGCTCTGGGCAATCTGATCTAGTGGAAAGTGTCCCTACCTATGGCACAGGGGTAAGAACTAGATGATGCTTGAGGTCCCTTCCAACCCTGACGATTCTGCAATTCTGTGATTCATCCAAGACAAAGCTGATCCTGTCTCCCTGCTCTAACTTTGGAGAAACTGGAGGAATATCATGGCCAAGATGTCAAATTCTGAAAACAACTAAGTTAAAATGATTCTGACTTTAGTCCACTTTGTATCACTTACAAGGATAAGTAAATGTTGATAAGACACAATGATGCATTTTTCCAAAGCATGACTAAAATTAGTAATGTCCCTATATTAAAGTAGGAAAGAGTCAGTAGGCTACAACATTAATGCTAAGAGAGAAATAGAAATGTTTCAGATGATTTTTTTTTTTTTTTTTTTTAAACACACTTTGGAAAAGCAATGTCATGTCACTTTCATCATTCATGGTGAGTATGCCATCAATTTTATTAAGAGAATGATCTAATCCGAATTTACTTTTTCACAGGAATAAATTCATAGCTGATCATTTGAAGCTATGTAATACCTGCCTAGCAAAAGTTCAGTGTAAAGAGAAATAGAGGAATTTTTATAATCTGAAGCACAGATAGGTCTTGCAGTTTATCTGGCAAAACACCTGAATTAATATATATATATATTTTTTAAAAAAGAGAAAGAAAAAGGCATTAAGAAACAGAGAGAGAGGCCTAGTCTTAGTCTTAGTCTTAGTCTCCAGGCTTGTAATTTATTTCTTTCACAGAAAAAGTATGGGATGCAGGTGGCTGAATGTCAAAGATCATACTGTGTCTGCATGCTTCATAAGGCATGGGACAAATATATGAAACATGCTGGTTGAAGAGAAAAATCACAAGAAGTGACCCAAGTCAAAGGTTGCAGTTTCAGTGACCCAAGTCAAAGGTTGCATTGCTTTTGGTGTTTTACAAATGTTTGACAGATTAAATGCTCACCTCCCATGGTTAGCAAATAGCCATGCAAATAAGAGTATTCATAAGAAATACAACTCCATTCAATATTCTTATTGTGAGTGATCAGGGTCAATTAGCCTGAGCATGCTCTCAGTGCACACATGCACTCTTGAATTATCCTGGATTTTTGGAAAGTACACATTAAACTACATTTGTGTTGGTGAAATTACACCCTGGTGAAGGATAAAAATTATAAGTAGGAAGGTAGAATATTTAGATAACAGTATTGAAGAAAGTAATAATTGTATAATTTCCTATGTATATATTTAGCTCTTTGATATCCTTGTAAAAGTCTATTTAGTGGTATTTATGCTTTGCTTTCCAACAGAAATTGTTAAGAAAATTATGAGGAACTGAAAGCACATGAAATTTTATTATGTTATAATTCACAGACTATAGGTAGTTTTCAAATTAAGTCTTGTTAGATCCATATTGCACTCAGCCTTGCTCTCAGTAGTTATAATTTTGACAGGTAAGGTGAACTACATTGACTATTTGCAAGAACAGAGGAGACTTTATTGCTGTCTACAACTACCTGAAGGGAGGTTGTAGCCAGGTGGGGGTTGGTCTCTTCTCCCAGGCAACCAGCAGCAGAACAAGAGGACACAGTCTCAAGCTGCACCAGGGGAGGTTGAGGCTGGATTTTAGGAAGATATTCTTCACAGAAAGAGTGATTTGCTGCCCAGAGAGATGGTGGAGTCACCTTCACTGGATGTGTTTGAGACTGGATGAGGCACTTGATGCCATGGTTGAATTGATTAGATGGTGTTGGGTGATAGGTTGGACTTGATGATCTCGAAGGTCTTTTCCAACTTGATCTATTCTATTCTATTCTATTCTATTCTATTCTATTCTATTCTATTCTATTCTATTCTATTCTATTCTATTCTATTCTATTCAACATATTTTCACATAGTGGTGGCATATGATGTTCTTGGTGGACCCATGACAGTGTTGTAAATGCAGTTGAGAATCAATGAACTGTTGGTACAGTGCTGATCCTTATGAGTAGCAGTATCATGGTAATGTATGAGTCCTGAAGAGATTGTCTTATTCCTTCAAATATTGCTATTACTGGTCCTCTGTGATTTTGGTATGTCAGTCCTTTCTCTCTGCCCTTTGACATTTACTCAAGGTAGGAAGTGTCTATTTTGTTTGCTGATTTTGTCTTCATAGTGCAAAGAAAAGCTATTGGAATCATGTTGTTCAAGAATCTGCATCTGTTTACATCTTCTAAAATACTGGTCCTTGCTTAAAAAATAGTTCTTAAGCCTAAAAGTAAGCTTTTCTCTAGTTCTATAGTCCCTGATGATTTCCAGAGGTAACTGGTGATGAGATAGCATCAGGACTGGGCACCATTATTTGCTAGTATGGGAAAAGAATGATTTGAGACCATATCTGATCATGGCTGTGGAAGAGTTTCATTCTGCAAGGAAGCAATGTTTATGCAGTCATACTTAACTCTCTTGCCTTTTTATCTGCCTCCTTCAGTAATTTATAAACCAAAAAGCTATAACAGGTTTCAGTCACATTGGACATAAAGATCTCACAAACAAAGGTATTTCCTTAAAAAAAATTGCAGCTTAAGTGATGAAAGAAAGATATGAAAAGCATTGATGATGCAAGATTGTTTTTGACTGAAGCTAAGTCTCTCTGTTATCATACACCAAAGAAGCCAAATAGAAAAGCAACTTCATAGGGAAAGTTTCAATCAAAGCTTGTGGTCAACCATGAGAAGGAAACCGAGCTTTATGAATTCTAGTGTTCAGAAAAGCTCTTGTTTTACTTAAAATGAATGAGATGAAATTTTTTTCCCATGGGCTTTACAATAGAAGTGCTTGTATTGGGACTTAATAAATTTGACTAAATTAAGCCAACTCCAGTGAAAGATACCTCAATATTTTTACAAATTTATCTAAATGAACTTATTGCATTTCTGCAGCGTTTTGCTCCCAAGAAGTAAGTTTCATTGACTTCATATTCTAAGTATGTGAAAATTCTGAAAACTTTCGAAGTAGAAGCTGGAACAAAGGAAGAATCTGTATGTATCTTCTAAGTGTTTAATAGGTTTCTCCATGCCTGGTAAAGCCATGTTTATGCTAATGCTGCATAGAATCATAGAATCAATAAGGTTGGAAAAGACCTCAAAGGTCATCAAATCCAACCTGTCACCCAAGACCTCATGACTACTAAACCATGGCACCAATGCTACATCCAATCCCCTCTTGAACACCTCCAGGGATGGTGAATCCACCACCTACCTCCATGGGCAGCACATTCCAATGGCTAACAACTCTCTCTGTGAAGAACTTTCTCCTCACCTTAATCCTAAACTTCCCCTGGTGCAGCTTGAGACTGTGTCCTCTTGTTCTGGTGCTGGTTGTCTGGGAGAAGAGACCAACTCCCACCTGGCTACAACCCCCCTTCAGGTAGTTGTAGACAGCAATAAGGTCTCCCCCGAGCCTCCTCTTCCCCGAGCTAAACAATCCCAGCTCCCTCAGCCTCTCAACATGCTACACCTGTCCCTCATCATGCTTTCTTGATTATTTTTTTTACTGAAGTGGGTAAGAATAGGTATGCTATATATCCTGAACTCTCTCTAGGATAATGTTGGAATGCATGGGATGCAGTTGAGGTTGCCATTTAAACTCAGCTGTTTGGAAGTGTTCTGGTTCATGTTTTGGACCAGCCTCTCTACCCATCCCTCCTTTCATGTTTCTTTTTCCCAGTTAGCAGGTCTTCAGACAGGTTTTCAGCCAGGTTTGCATGCTTTCTCCAAGTAGCATCTACTACCAGTCCTGAAAGAAGAATAATGGCCTGGGTGGGCCATAGAGCTAAGCTTATCAGATACTCGTATGTTCTGCTTAAAAGCTTGTGGAAACTGCTGTATCAGGGTAAATTAGAATAAGTATACTATGTAATAGAAAGACCTGAAAGATACTTTTGGAGGCAAAGCAGGCATCATCTACTGGATGGTTGTATTGCACCTCAACTAAAAGTAGACTCCAAAAGTTGTATTACAAATGAAAAGCTTCCCACATGCTTTCAGTTTAATTCTGTATTCAACTGTAGCCTAGTGACTGTGTCCATTTTCTTGCTTTTATCTCTTAGTGAGTCAAAGAATTATAATATACCAAGATTTGGAACAATTTAAAGTTAGAAATCTAAAGTTAGAAGTCTGAAAGTAGATATAAATAACATACTATACTAACATGCTAGGTGTCAAGCAGCAATGCTGAGTACTCTCTGAATAGAAGCCAATGTATCTCTAGTGCTTCCCTTGAAATTTGATATAATCTGTAATATTCAGGATCTGCAAATAGGAAATCAGCATCACTTTTCAGTTCTGGAAGTCAGTTTGTGGTAACAGTGGAATAGTGGTAATAGTGTTACTGATAAAAGAATCAATGAAGAAACTGTGGCTATTTCTGCTACTAAAAATAAATAAATTTTTTTTTAAATCCAATCCGGTACTTAAGTATCTAGATGAAGAGGAACTCAGGGACTCAAGTAGCAGTATGCAGGATGTTGAAAAATCTAGATTCAGTTCTCTCCTCTGCATGAATGGTTTTGAACCAACATCTCACACTTCTAAATGCTTGCTCTTAACTTTAAACTAACATAAAAGGGCTCTCTCAGTATCTCATGTTGACACTGTTCCACTGCATAAACTCAATTAAATATTTACTGGAGAGAGGTGGTTCACGTGTTCCCATCTCCTTGGAGAGTGTCCTAGCTAGAAAGCTGAAGAGCTATTCCTGTTCTCCATCTCAATGACATTTTGAGCGTTTCATCTGAAGTGGAACAGTGTCAACAGGAAAGGTTGAAATAAGCTCCCAAGAATATCTTGTAACCTAACTTTTCATATCTTTGTGCAGTTCAAGAATTGCAACGACGTAAATTGCTTTTCAAGTGAATTGAATAATCATAAAGAGTATTTTCAAATGTGTCCCTCAATCTCTCTGTCTGAAGAGAGATGTTTTCTAAGTTACTTAAATACAAGTTGAGATAACATAAAATAGAATTATTCTTTTACCTGACAGTTGGGACATTTTGTAAATTGAGAGACTGATATTCAAATCTCCTTTGGCAAAAGAACTGAGCTGTTGAGCAGGGCATTTTATAGTGCACATTAGCACAGTTTTTTAAAAAGTTTGTTTGAAATTGGTCCCTTTTTGGAAAAGTAAATTATTATGCATAAACCATGTGTTCACTGAAAAAAACAGGTTTTGTCATATATTTACTGTCAGAACATAAAGCTGTCATATAAATGTTTTTCTATAGGGGTAAGTGCTTCATACCCAATTACTTCACATCATGAAGTTAGATTTACTCTGCCTCCTGCAAGAAGCTAGACCTGTATTTCTTGACCAGTCTTAAACTGGCACCTTAGAACTTTTTCTGGATTGATGGCTTTGCAAATTGAATGATTATGGGAGATTTTGAAAGGGAAACAAAACTCCAGATGAAACTTTGTGGCTGTTGTGTATTCTATCATTTTTTAAAAAGGCCTTGGAGTTTTCCATGTCTCTCAAGTTATTAGCAGTACCAGATTGGTGGTTTTGTCTGCAAGCCAGACTACGAATCATCATCGGTGTTAGGCATGATATTCACTATTAGTGACTTGTTTTCCCCACAGAAATATCTTTTTGTGCTTATTTTTTCTTGATCCTTGGCATTCTGGTGACCATCAATCAAAATAACAAGTTGAACATTCCTCTCTGTCTGGCCTCACTAAACCTCTGATTTTTTTGACCATTAACCACTCTCTGGAATGTGCATTTACTGATGACATCTTTAAGACTCCATATTCTTCTCTCCCAGCTGTGCTTCCTTCCTGGCACTGGATTGCAAAGCAATATTTCCCTTATACTGAATGAAGAGAATGCCATAGGCTGTTTGACATGGGAGTCAACAGAAAACCACTGATGCATAACTTGCTTTTATTCCACAGGCTTGTGGGAGCCAAAAGGGATAAGAAGCCTTTCTGCTAGGCCGAACACACCACCTCACACACACAAAACAAATATTCCTTCCTGTATTGTTTAATACGTTTCATATTCATGCAGAAAAGTATTGTAGACATGTTTTTATAAAGATACATCTTGAGAAAAGTTTTCTTGAAATGTGTGAGTAAGTTTCATTTCATGCACCAGCTGTTTTCTTTCTTTAGAAAAATGCAGTGTTTACTGGAGTGAGGAACAGTCTGCATTCATTATTCAGGAGCAAGGAAGTTTTGACTTTTACTTGAGCTTCTGCAAAACCCTTCAAAGGGAGGGAAAAGGAGAATGGTTCAACACAAGTTCAGTTAGATGGTTGAATAATTCATAGTGATATTTCCCAGAAGGCTGCTAATTCAAAGACTTCCTTTTATAAAATAGATTTGTCAATAGGCCCCTTTTCCTTATTGGGCAGCTTGGTTTTCATGGATTGAAAGTTAATACATGTTTTCTTATATTGCTTTGAGGAGGAGAAAATACATGCACCTACTATATCAGTTTGCAGTGTTATCTTAGTCAGGTTTCTCCATCACTAAGGCAAGTTATTTGCCAAGTAAGAGGCTATAGAAAGGTTTTGCACATTCATTGTTCATAGCAGTCTAAGTCATGCATGATCTTTATTTACCTGTACACTATCAATACAGACATAGTAGTTCTCACAAATATTTGAGACTTGATACTAAATATGATCTGCATGGTAAGGTGGTTCTTTGTAGATTTTATTAAAACATTGCAAACTCAGGAACTAGCTTTCGTATGTAATTCATACAACAAGCTGAAGGTAACAGCGATACCTTTCCAATACTAGAAGTGTGGCACCTTTTGTTCAGAAAGACTGTATTTCTAGCTATCCAATGGAATGCAACTTAGCTAAAAAATACTTGAGTTATGTCAAAATAACAGATGAAATTAATTAGAATTAAGAACTACAATAACCTTTACATCACAAGGCAACACTAGAAAGGAAAGGTAGACAATGAAGGATGAGTTGCCCCTACCAATGTTGCAGTTTATACTTCTATCACCTGTCAGAGTGGTACCTTCTTGATGCTTTATTCCACTTCAGCAATACAAAGTAGCCATAAACCTGGCTTAACTAACCTGTAAAGCAAATTTTATGACTGCTTTGCTTTGGTAGAATTACAAGCATCAACTCACATGCAGCTATGAATTTGATTTGTGCCTTCTTGGCCTACACCTCTCACATTTTCTGGTTCAGGGAAATGGAAGTGTGTGTATGTAACTCTATTAGAAAAATCTTGCAAATACTTTCAGCAAGTATTAAATATTGATTATTGAATTAGTCTGTATATGAAATTCCTTGTATGGCCCATAGGATGTTGTAATTTAGAGTTTCTTCTATCTGTGAAATTTAGTTATCTAAGAGTTGAAATCTCAGCACACCTCCCTAGGTTTCCTCTATAGAGAGTGGAAAGAAACAAGCAGAAGTTGCTTTTATGTCACTCTTTTTTTAAGATTGAGCTAAACTGTCTTTTAGAGTTGCCTGTTACAGGGAGCCTACATAAATATATTTGGACTTAAATGTCTAAATTTTAGGTGTCTAAATTTTAGATTCTTATCCTATCTAAGTTTCTTTTTACATTCATCCTTACTGAATAGAAGCATCATGAAATAGGTAGCACTAAGATCAACTTCAAGATCATCTTGCGAGAGGACATGTTTTGTGGCTCAATGTTTTTCTGTTTGCCTCTCTTTGTTCCTTACTGAGCACATTTCATCCATGGAAGTGGTAGAAGAATTCTTAGTCACTTCATCTCAATTTGTATCAGTCCAACTGAGAATAGAACTAATAATTCAGTTCCTAATAGCCTACAAGTCACAGCTATGAATCAGTAAGTTGTACATATACTATTCTTCTTAGGTGGATACAGCTCTTTAAAGGGTTGATTTGTTGCTTTTTTAACAGATATTATCTTCTTCCTCATTCATCACATTTTCCCTTAAATTCCTTTATGTTCTCCTTCTCTAAAAATATTGGTTTTAGTCTCAATAAGAGAAAAATTAGCTCTCATATCTTAAAAAAAAAAAAAAGTAATAACAGGACATTAAAAAATTACCTAAATTCTCCTTAAACATACAACTCTTTGTCATCATTAATAAAGGTGGTTTAGTTTTACAAATTACATTTTCTTTTCAATCATCTTTAACAGGAGAAAGTTGACATTTATTAAGGATTATATTTTTCTTTTGAGGCTATGGCAAAACATACTAATAAAATTTCCATGAACTTCTAGGCAAACTTACTTCCTATAAACCAGTTCTATATTCTTTCTTATACCATAGATTTGTTGACCTCTTTGTATGGGGAGAAAAGGTTAAAGTAGCCAAATTAGGTATCATTTACTTCTGTTTCTTTTTCTATTATGTGAAGTTAGTGAGGAAAGCAATATGTGCTCATTTAAGAAAGACTCTTCTGCTTTGTTAGTTTTCTATATAAAATGCCTTGCTAAAGTGAAATAAATTATGTAAACACAGCATGTCCTTTTTTTTAATACTTACCCCCCTCCCCCAAACATATATATACACACACTTTTTTTAAGTTCAACTGCTTAATTAATAAAGTTTAAAATGAAAAAAAAAAAAAGTATCAGTCTCAGGATGAAAAATACCACACAATTCTAGCTCTGAGAGTGCTTTGATAGATCTATGTTAGGAAACATATCCACTTAGAGAGCAATCTCTGGTTCCTGTACTAGAAATGGCAGATCAGTTTGCATCCACACTGGTCAGTGATAGTCTTCAAATAGAACAGGCTGTGTTTTCCTGCACTGGCCTTTACTTGAGGCCACATAGCAGCACCCAAACACATAACAATTATTTCTATTTAAGATTTTACTTTCTTCACTGGCCTTTTTTGGGGTTTTTCTTTTAATTTGTTTAAACAGCCTAAAATAATGGAATTGCTCACCAGAGTAATGCTTTTTAATGAAGTATGTGCTTCATGTTTTAGAGACAAATATGAGTGTACTAATATGAGCGTGGCAGGGGTGTGAAAGACCGCCAAGGGTGGTGTTGGATAAGTAGAGGTGCAGAACTCCTATGCACTTCCTGAATGTAGTCCACAGAAAAATCTTTTTCCAGAAAGAGAATAACGCCTGATTTGTTACAAGAGAGAGCCCAAGAGTCAACTTTTCCATGCAGTGGGAAGATTTGGAGATTAGGATCTGAACCACAGTAAAGAGGAAGGCTAAGTTATTCACCTTGTAGGAACAGCTGTTCCTCAGTCTCCACCACAGGGAAATAAATAAACTTTCAATTCTAAAAGTTCCAGGTCATAAAGGAGCTCCAAGTAGAAAGAGAATTTCGCTGTTTCTCAATGTTCATTTCTGTGCTTATGCTACTGACATTGGACTTTGACTACTTGAAATTTTCATTGCATTCCTCTTTCTTGTAATTATTTTCCTCTTCTTCCCTGTTCATTACCTTAAAAATATGGATATCTACATTTAACCTGTGTCTTGGGTGAGATGTTCCCAGAAGAGAAGGGGGATCAGGAAAAGGAAAGGACATCCATGGGTTGAAATAAAACCATATTTAATTCAACAGCCGCACTAATATCAATATAAAGTTTTCAAAGTTATACTTGGAATAACAAATTTACAGCAGCCATAATTAGTATAAAGGTAGACCTTTGGAACAAAGTTTAAGAGAAACAGGAGGAGAAGGAAAAGAAAGAGCAGACACAGAGGGAGCTCTTTTATAATGAGCATGATATTTATGGTATAGGATATACATGCCCCTGACATAAATCTCACTAATAGTCAAGAATCAACAAATGAACTTTAGACAACTCCTGTTTCTCTAAAAAAACCCCAAAAAACAAAAACCAAAACAAACCAAAAAAGGTGTAATCTAACAGGGCTGAATGTGTGCAGAATAAAATAATTTTATATTCTTCATAAATTCAGAACACACGCACACACACACACACATATATATTTATATATCTATCATCAATTTTATGACTTTTAGTCTCTAATAGAATGACAGTTAGCAAAAAATCCTAATTAATTAAGATAGAATTGGATCATTCTGCCTGAATCCTGTGATCCAAAACTCCCTGTTTCCTAGTCAGACAATATTTATTTACTAAAATTCCCTTCATATACATATTGCAGAAGAATTTGAGAAAGTTAAGAATATGTGTTATTATTTACAACATAATTCAGAGCCTTCTGAGATTAAATTTCTCTCTGGCAAACTGAAGGTGTCTGGCTTTCTATACAGAAGAATAGAGAACATCCTTCAGTAGTTTTAGGGGTAGAGCAAGACTTATTTCCACACAAAAAATGTTTATTGGTGGCTTGGCCAAATCATCCTCTAAAGTAAAGATTCAAGATTTTAATAATTATATTTTATTTGACAATTATTTAGATGATGGGAAGTAATGTTTTCTGAAATAGAACAATTTTCCTGACATCAAAACCTTTGAAAATAAGTTCTAGAGGGTTGACAAAATGCTTCAAATCTTCTTATCCTTAGCATTACTTGCCACACATATAAATGTTCTGATACTCAGATCCTTCCCTGCTAGTGCCAATTCTGCATTTAACTTTATCTTTTAAATAAATTTTTTGCATCCATTTATGTAAATTTAAAGTTTTTAATAAGAGCAATCACATTTAAGGGGAAAACTGACCTGTGAAATGGGTCAGTTTAAGACTTCTTTCAATGAAGAAGCACATAATGGAATGGAGGGTTGTAACATTGCTCTTTCCCCTTAATAGCTGTAGTTAAACATACAAACAAACCTGATGAACATTAAAGCAGTTGTTGGATCAAGAATTTATGTCTGAGTTTGGTGGGATTATTTGAAGATTTTGGAAGACCTTCTTTGATTTCTTTGGAAAACACTAGAGACATTGAATAGAAGACAAATGCATTTAAAATGAGACTGGAATTCTTCATGTAATTTGTGAGAGGAACGTTAGCATTCTACACCCTTCTGTTACAGAATAATGCTTCATCTGACTGGGGCGTATTTCCAGTCTGTGGTGGGTTGAAATTCCACCCCCCAACATAACTTTGCCAGACAAACTCAGTTGGAAGCAAATGGAAGCTGTATTTACAGGCAAACCTACAATATACAATCAAATGCAATGAATACATACAAAATATACAATATTTACAATATTTACAATATTTACAATTAACAAACAACACAAGAACTCCCCTGGTCAAGAAGAACAGGGAAGCTGTCCCTCTGCCCCCTACCCGCTGTCCAAAAGGGAGAAAGGAGCAGGGAAAAAGTATCTTTTAGACTTCACCAAAACAATGCAGCCAAGGTCAAGCAGAAGGAGATTAGTCTCCCTTCAGAGCATGAAGTGAGCAGAGAGGAGATCAGAATCAAAAATAATTGTTTTGGTACAGCCAATCTTATAGCAGATATTTCTGCAATGAAATTGTTTAGAATTATCTTTGGTTTTCCTTTTCACACCCAATAGTGATTTATTTACATGTTTCTACTTTTCTGCTTAAAATCTGTAATAAATTTTAAAGGCATAGCCTAAAACTACCACATTGTCATAAACCTCTTTTGCTGTCTTCTAGCTTTTTCATGTGGCTCAGTTATCAATGGTAGAAGTCTCAACATGATATTGAGCAGGATGAAACTGTGTGCTGTGGCACTACTTCAAATCTCATAATAGAATAGAATAGAATAGAATAGAATAGAATAGAATAGAATAGAATAGAATAGAATAGAATTAAACAAGGTTGGAAGAGACCTTCAAGATCATCGTGTCCAACCTATCATCCAACACCACCTAATCAACTAAACCATGGAACCAAGCATCCTGTCAAGCCTCGTCCTGAACACCCCCAGCGACGGCGAACCCCACCACCTCCTCGGGCAGCCCATTCCAATGGGCAATCACTCTCTCTGTGTAGAACTTCCTCCTAACCTCCAGCCTAAACCTCCCCTGGTGCAGCCTGAGACTGTGTCCTCTTGTTCTGGTACTGGTTGCCTGGGAGAAGAGACCAGCCTCTGCCTCACTACAACCCCCCTTCAGGTAGTTGTAGAGAGCAATAAGGTCACCCCTGAGTCTCCTCCTCTCCAGGCTAAGCAACCCCAGCTCCCTCAGTCTCTCCTCATAGGGCTTGTGTTCCAAGCCCCTCCCCAGCTTTGTTGCCCTTCTCTGGACACGCTCCAGCAAGTCAACATCCTTCCTAAACTGAGGAGCCCAGAACTGGACACAGTACTCGAGGTGCAGCTTAACCAGTGCAGTGCAGTAAAAAAAAAAAAAAAGTGCCAGCTGTCAAATTGTCTTCAGATGTTTTCAAAGACTTTTTTTTCCCTTTCCAGAAAACTGAATTAAAAAAATAAAACTGTTTCCTTCAAAAATAATAAACAAGTGAGTATCTCTATATGAATCAGAAAAGTTAGAGACATTTAATTTTCCCCTTATTCTAAAAAAAAAATCTTAATTATGACCAGTGATAGAAATATATTGTCTGAATGAATGTAATATGCTCGGGGGAAAAAAGGGTGTTATTTTATACTTTGGGAGTCACAAATATTTTTTTTTTTCTATGTAGAAGTAATAAGTAGGTGCTGACAGGATATTAAACCCCAATGAGATGTTACTCCTGGACTAGGATAGTAGTATTACAGTGGAAGTTGGTTATAACTGAGAAAAAACTCCACTTTTTATATAGACAGAAATAAGATAATCATATTGTACTGTAAATGTCATAGGACAGAAAGAATACCTAAGAGAGGCCAATACTGTGGACAATTTTGCCAAAGGATCCTGATTCTAAGTTGATGTAACAGTAGCTTGAGATAGCCTTTAAAGGCTTTTCTTTTGTCTTTAGTTTTGTGAAGATAGGTTGTTTGAACAGTGTACGGTGATTTAGGTCACACAAATACTGGAACTCCAATAAATATCAGGGGAACAAGTTTGTAGTAAAAAACCCCACAAAACTTCCTGAGACCTGAAGTACAGTTTTAGACACCAAACTTTCAGTATGTAGCTCATCCAGAGGAACACATAAAATTAGAATCAATTAAAAAAACAATAAAAATATTGAACATTCCCCACACCAAACCTAACCTAACCAAAAAACAACAAACAAATGGAATACCCAAACCAACCCAACAATCTTCTTTCATTCTTTGATTTATTTCTATTAAGACACACTTTCTCCTGGCTTTCTACAGTAACATAATAATGCTTTACATTTGACTTTGTCTTCAAGTGCTTTACAAAATATTCTGAGTGGCTCCACGCTGAGGTTACACCATGCTACATTTCAGTCTTGTGGAATGAGCTGCAAATCTACTCATAACTGTTTCCCACATGTTGTTTGTATTTTCAGTCTTTTGGATAATTGTTTGTAGGAAAAAAATGCCTATTGATGTTGCATTCCATGCCCCCAGGTCCCCTCAGAAATAGAAAGGCTATTAGCAGAATTCTGGGGTTAGCAATTTTAATACAGCAGAAATAATGAAAAATAATGAAAAAATCAAATTACGGAGGAAAAGTGTGTTGAGAGAAAATAGTTATTTTTTGCTCCCCTTTTTCAGTTTCTTTCTTAGCTATGTTGAGCTTTCAAATAATTTCATTATTTGTGTCACAGCCTAAACTCTATAGAATTACAGAATCATAGAATCATAGAAACATAGAATCAATAAGGTTGGAAAAGACCTCAAAGATCATCAAGTCCAACCTGTCACCCAAGACCTCATGACTACTAAACCATGGCACCAAGTGCCATGTCCAATCCGCTTTTGAACACCTCCAAGGATGGTGACTCCACCACCTCCCTGGGCAGCACATTCCATTTCTCTGTGAAGAACTTTATCCTCATATATGGTCAAGGAGGAGAAAATCTGTTTCTTTGCAGTTTTTATTACACATTTTTGACTTATTTTTAGAATGATAGAATGCATTGAGATGGAATGGATCTTTAAAAGTCATCCAGCCCAATACCCCTGATCTTTAACTAGATCAGGTTGCTCAGAGCCCAGTTCAAACCTAACCTTGAATGGTTCTGGGAATGGGGCATCTACCACCTCAGCTGTTCCAGTGCCTCACTGCCCTCATTGTAAAAATTGTCTTCCCTTTCGAGTCTAAGAATATCTGGTCTAGTATCTATCTACTCTCTTTTACTTTAAAACAATTGCCCCTTGTCCTATCATAAGTCCTGCAAAAAGGTTGTCTCCCATTCCTTAGAAGCCTCCATTTAGTATCAAAAGGCTAAAATAAAGTATAGTTAGAGCCTCCTTTTCTCCAGTCTGAACAACCAACTCTGTCAGTCTTTATAGGAGAGGTGTGCCAGCCCTCGGACTGTTTTTTTTATCCTCCTCTAGAATTGCACCTACAGATTCATATCTTTCTTATGTTGAAGATTCCAGAGCTAGATATAGTACTCTGGGCTGCATCTCAACAGAGTAGAGGAGCAGATTTTCCTCCCTGAGCCTGCTTCTTTTCATGTCAGCACAAGATATGGTTTGTCTTCTGGGCTGCAAGCCTACATTGTTGGCTTATGTCCAGCTTTATATCTATCAGTCCCCTCAAGTCCTCAGTACAGGACTGCTCTCAATTCCTTCATCCCCTGTCCAGTATTGATAACAAGAATTGCCCTGATCCAGATGCAGAACCTTGCACTTGATCTTGTTGAACCTCATGAAGTTCACATAGGCCTGCTTCTCCAGCCTGTCCAGGTCCTGCTGAATAACATGCTATCACACAGGTATGTCAACTGCACCAGTTAGCTTGGTGTCACCTGCAAACTTGCTGAGGATGCACCTAATCTGCTGTGTCATTGATGAAGATATTAAATAGCACTTCACAGTATCACAGTGTCAGAGTATCACAGTGTCACAGTATCACCAAGGTTGGAAGAGATCATTGAGTCCAACCTGCCACCACAGACCTCATGATTAAACCATGGCACCAAGTGCCACGTCCAATCCCCTCTTGAACACCTCCAGGGATGGTGAATCCACCACCTCCATGGGCAGCACATTCCAATGACGAATAACTCTCTCAGTGAAGAACTTTCTCCTCACCTCGAGTCTAAACTTCCTCTGGTGCAGCTTGAGACTGTGTCGTCTTGTTCTGGTGCTGGTTGCTTGAGAGAAGAGAACAACCCCTTCCTGGCTACAACCACCTTTCAGGTAGTTGTAGAGAGCAATAAGGTCTCCCCTGAGCCTCCTCTTCTCCAGGCTAAACAATCCCAGCTCCCTCAGCCTCTCCTCATAGGGCTTGTGCTGAAGGCCTCTCATCAGCCTTGTTGCCCTTCTCTGGACATGTTCACGTGTCTTGATGTCTTTCCTGAGGGACACCACTCATCACCTAGCTTCATCTGGACATCAAGTTATTGGTCATTATACTCTGGATATCACCATCCAACCAATTCCTTATCGCCTAGAGAGTCCAGCTATCAAATCCATGTTTCTCCATTTCAGAGAGAGAATGTTATGGGGAACTGTTTTTACATTGATAGTGTTGCTGGTCAGAACTAGAATGTATACATATAAAAATATTCAAGTGTGACAACATAAGTTATTTCACAAAGCATATAACATTAAAACCTTCACATGACAAGTTTTCAGATGACAGGGAAAATTAGTATAACCCCATGTAAACAGATTTTTTTGACTAATTTGCTTTTTATTTTTTCATCATCAGGATAGACTCAATTTAACTCGACATAATTTAACAATGGGTTTTTGTGCTATACAAATCTTGCTTAGTAATCAAACCCAACTGTTTGAAGAGATGTTTTCAGAGAAAAGAACAGCTACTCTGTTTTGAAAAATATGTTTTGATCTTGTGGTTTATGTGTTGTTTTTTTCCTACAACAGAAAAGTATTTTCAATTATTCTGTGAAAATGTGTTTTTCCTTTAATCATTCCAAAGAGAAATAATGCCTGAATTAAGTTTCTTTCCCATTTATCTCATTTCTGTATCACATTCGTTTTTCTCACACCTCAATCTCTGTATCTCTCTATTGTATAAGTATATTTTTATTAAGACAGAGGTGATTACATACATTGTCTACATGCTGCTATCTGTGATGGCATTTATCTCAGGAATAATCTTTTTGGAGATAGTTTGACTTTTAACTCTCATCATCAGATGCAATTGAAGCATAGTTCAACACAGCATGGCATTCTCCCATTACAGACCTGTTCTTAGATTTCAGACTCTGCATCAACACAGTCCTACTTACCTTTGTTATGCAACCCTTTCTATATTACTTGAATGATAGACTGAGAATAGTGACAGCACACTGAAAATCATAGCTAGCCAACAATGAATAATTCAATTATAATTAATTGTCATAAATATAATCATAATAAGATAATATAACAGCGAAGTGGATAGAATGACATCATTTATCACACTGAACAATATACAAAAGCAGTCACTTAATATATAAATAGGTTTAGGTTTCTATCTAAAAATGTATTCTTATACATATAAACCTACATACATATATCTGTATATGCATATATGTATATATATAAAGGTGATTCTCCCCCTCCACTCAGCTCTGGTGAGACCCCACCTAGTGTACTGCATTCAGTTCTGGAGCCCCTATTACAAGAGGGATATGGACATGTTGGAAGGTGTCCAGAGAAGGGCCACGAGGATGATCAGAGGGCTGGAGCACCTCTCCTATGAGGACAGACTGAAGGAGTTGGGGCTGTTCAGTCTGGAGAAGAGAAGGCTCCGAGATGACCTAATTGTGGCCTTCCAGTATCTGAAGGGGGCCTACAAGAAGGCTGGGGAGGGACTTGTCAGGATATCAGGTAGTGATAGGAATAGGGGGAATGGAAGGAAGCTGGAGGTGGGGAGATTCAGACTGGACGTGAGGAGGAAGTTCTTCACCATGAGAGTGGTGAAATCCTGGAATGGGTTGTCCAGGGAGGTGGTTGAGGCCCTGTCCCTGGAGGTGTTTAAGACCAGGCTGGATGAGGCTCTGGCCAGCCTGATCTAGTGTGAGGTGTCCCTGCCCATGGCAGCGGGGTTGGAACTAGATGATCCTTGTGGTCCCTTCCAATCTTGACTGATACTATGATACTATGATAAAGTATATTTATAAAAGATACATATATATATAAACAATATATGTTACATAGCTATAGATAAAGAGATAGATATAGATAAGATATAAATAAATTAAGTCTAAATGAAAAGATCACCAGTTGAGGAAACCCAAATTTTTCAAGTGCTAATTGCCAGCTGGCTTAATCTGTCATGTTCACTCTATGAGCACCCAAAATGACTCTTGTACTTTAGACAAGGCTTTAGACTCTGTATCACAACACCTCCCTGGAGGTGTTCAAGAGGGGATTGGACGTGGTGCTTGGTGCCATGGTCTAGTCATGAGGTCTGTGGTGACAGGTTGGACTCGATGATCTTTGAGGTCTCTTCCAACCTTGGTGATACTGTGATACAAGTAACCAAGAGTAGCTGCTTTGGAACAGGCCCTGACAGAAGTGAAGAGATAGATCTTGGTGTACAGGGAATGCGCTGAAGTTTTCTGTTGGTAGAAGAAATATCTTTACTGAAAGGTTGTCAAATGCATTAATGGTCTCCCCAGGGAGGTGGGTGAATAACCATCCAATGAAGTGTTTAAAAGACCATAGATGTAATGCTAAGGGACATTGTTTATCCTATGATTAAACCTAGTATATATTCCATGCTTATTGAACATGCATAATTGCAATTTTATTCCACTCTGAAGACTAGAAAAGGGCCATTTTATTCCTTTAATGATTAAATAAATGTTGTTTTATTTTTCTCTAATCAATAATTTATCAAATGGTGCATGCTTCACCCTTAAGTACATTGTGCATACAGGGAATGACTAATCTGGACACATATATCTGCAGCTAAATTAATCCTGCCCAATATGCCTATAAATAAGGTATCAGCTTCTATAACTCATTTTCTTTACACCTATGAACTTTGCAGCTTTGACATTTTGGGGCACTTTGGGACTAAAAGGCAAGATTATGGAACTCCATTATGCCAAACCTCTGCAATAGGACTCCATTAAATGTGTATCTTACAGCCACCTGGTAGAAGCCATGAACACCTCCGTGGTGTAGGTATCTTAGAGAGGGAAAAGAGCGGGTTAATTAGGTTGCTTGAACCAGAGCTGTAAACATTTAATGTTTGCATTTTCTGTGACATTTGTTACAGCTGGTCCTCATCTCCGTATGTGAACCAAAATTTCAAGGTCTGAATCCCAGAGAAACACAAATTAAATTACAGCGATGCAAATCTTGATAAAGGATAGATTCACTGCTGGAGAATATTTGTAGATGATTTTTTTTGTTTTATCCAAATCCTTACTTACTCCTAATTTCAGCTTTAAGTCTGGGAATAAATATTTTTTAACTCTCTCCTTCTAGGTGGACTATTGAACATGTAAAATTGAAGTCTGGAGCAACATTTCTTTCTGCTCCAATTAATTAAAAAAAAAAACCCACACAACAAAAAACCCAAACCAACAAAAACTACAACCAAAAAATCTGCATGTAGGAACCCTTTTGTATGACTTAAGCATGTTTGCAACAGCCATCTTTCATTCTTTTCCCCTCCCCCAACAATTTGATGCGACTCAAAAACCAAATCCAAGTAAGATACTAATTTGCTCAGACATAAGCATTACGAGCTTCAAACGTAGCTTATAAATTGCATATAATTTGAAAGCTTTACTGGGATAATATGCACCTGCAAATTGTTAGCTAACACCCACAGACACGTTTTATGGCTCATGCTCTGGTCTCTTAACAACTCACATCATAGGCAGCTGAAAGAGTCTAAGAATGGTGAATGCTTGAAATTTGTCCTAAGTGGTTTTGACATTACAGGGCCTGAAAGATACAACAGATCCCCTTCCCCTTAAAATGCAGCTTTTCTTTTTTTTTATCTTCTCTTTCCTTTTCCTTCCTTTCCCTTTCCCTTTCCCTTTCCCTTTCCCTTTCCCTTTCCCTTTCCCTTTCCCTTTCCCTTTCCCTTTCCCTTTCCCTTTCCCTTTCCCTTTCCCTTCCCCTTCCCCTTCCCCTAAACCTTCCCCCAAACCTTCCCTTTCCCTAAACGTTCCACTAAACCTTCCCCTTCCCCTTTCCTTTCCTTAGACCTTCCCCCTACCCTTTCCCCTTTCCCTTTCCTAAGTGCCTCCTACAATCATCAGAAAAACAGAGAGATATCCCTGCGACTACAAAACATAGCCAACAATACAGCCGCAAAGTTATAAAACAGCCCTGGAAGGACTGATGATTATCACTATCTGGCATCCTCTCAGGCTAAATGACCTCTTCCTCACTGGGGAAAAAAAAAAAAAAAAAAAGAAAAAAAAAGAAAAGCTAAAGTATGTTCTACACATAATTTCTTTTTTTATGTCTCCACTCTATCTGTACAAATGGGAATACTGAAGCTGTGAAGTTTTTGGGTAGGGAAACACAGGCTGTTGCTATAATGTGAAAAAGTCTCATCTTCATAAGAATTCCTCATTTTCTTGTATAAGATGACTGAAACAAATAAATTCTGCAGCATAGGAAAAAAGGAATAATTAAAAACACTCCAATGATCACTTACTTGCACAGCCTAGTCTTAAGCTGTGTATTGCAACATAAAATCTAGTGGTTTTAGATAATGAATTCTTTTATTATATTCCCTTAGAAGTATGGATCCCCTGAATTATGTCATGTTGTGTATAAGATATAGCGAATAAATATGTATATGCATAGTAGATGTTCTGTTTTCTATTAAGCTCGATGAAATCAGTAACTGAGTAGAATGCAAAACTCAGAAATGTTAATGTTCATATCTGTTAAACATACATTTCCATATGTAGAATATTTGCAAATATTTAATATCATAGAAAATTCTTACTGAACTTAATAGAATTAAATCAACCTGTTTTCAAAAACTGAAATTGAAGTATCTTAACTTATAGAATCATAGAATCATTTTGGTTGGAAAAGATGTTTAAAATTATCAAGTCCAACAATTACCTAACTTGACAAGTCTGTGCTAAACAATGTCTCTCAGCACCACATCTATGCATCTTTTAAACACCTCCAGGGATGGTGATTCAACCACTGCTCTGGAGAGCCTATTCCAGTGTTGATAACCTTTCCAGTGAAAGAGTTACTTCAAATATACAATCTAAATCTTTCCTGGTGCAACTTGAGGCCGTTTCCTCTCATTCTGTCACTTGATACTAAGGGAAAGGGACCGACACCCATCTTCCTACAACCCCCTTTCAGGCAGCTGTAGAGAGTAGTGAGGTTTCCCCTCACACTTCTCCAAACTAACAGTCCCAGTTCCTCCAGCTGCTCCTTGTAAGACCTGTTGTCCAGAGCCTTTGCCAGCTTTGTTGCCTTTCCCCGGATATCCTCCAACCTCAATGCCTTTCTTATAGTGGATGCCCCAGATCAGAACACAAAGTGTGGCCTCACTAGTGCTGAGTACTGGGGGACAATCAGTTCCCTGGTTCTACTGGCCACACTATTCCTGATACAAGCCATATTGCCACTGGCCATCTTGGTCACTTGATCACACTACTGGCTCGTGTACAGATGGCAGTCAACCAACACCCCCAGATCCTTTTCTGATGGGGAGCTTTCCAGCTGATCTTCCCCCAACCTGCAGCATTGCATGGGATTGTTCTGAAGCAAGTGCAGGATCCTCATTCAATTTCAGTCAGTTGATTTTGGCCCATCAATCCATCCTGTTGAGATTCTTCTGCAGAGTCTTCCTACCCTCAATCAGCTCAACAGACTCTCTCAGCTTAGTGTCATCTGTAATTTTACAAAGGGTGCACTCAATTCTCTCATCTAGATCACTGATAAAGATATGAAACAGAACTGACTCAAAAACTGAGCCACAGAGAGTACCACTTGCCAAAGGATGCCAACTGGATATGATTCCATGCACCACCACTCTTTGGGCCCAGCAATCCAACCAGATTTTTACGCATCAAAGTGTTCACCTTTCCAAGCCATGAGTAGTCAGTTTTTCCAGGAGGATGCTGTGGGAGAGTGTCCAAACCTTTCTAAGGCCCAGGTAAACAACATCTACAGCCTTTCCCCATTCCCTAAGTGGGTCACCTTGTCATAGAAGAATACTGGGGTGGTCAAGCAGAACTTACCCTTCATGAACCCATGCTGACCAGGCCTGATCACCTGGTTGTCTTGCATGTGCTTCATAATGGTACTCAAGATGACCTACTCCATGACCTTTACTGGCACCTAGATCAAACTCACAGCTGTGCAGTTCCCTGGGACCTCCTTCTAGCCCTTCTTGTATGTGGGTGTCACATTTGTCAATCTCCAGTCAGCTGGGACAGGGATCTTATGGAACCTTCTGAGACAGAGTACAGAAAGAAGCAGGAGACAAGATGGAGCAGATGGCAGCTCATTAGACCTGTATGAAAGTTTTATTGCTTCTGCATTTGAAGGTATATTCTGTGATGAGGGTCCAAGCATATCAACCTCATTGAAAACTTTGGCCTCCACAACACTTGTTACAGTCACACTCCTGATAACCTATTGCCCCAATCATACTTCCAGAAAGGAATATAGCAGAAACCCTAATTTCCACCCCCCCAAACAATTCTGGAATTGGCAGTAATGTGGGGTTTATTTTAGTTCCAGCTTCCTTTAAATGCTCTCTTAGTTTGTTATGTGGTATGGCATAGTTTTGCAGCTTAAACATACTTGGCAAATCCTCTCCTATTTATTCAAATTACCCCCCACCCACTACATACATAGCTCAGCAACACTGAGCAAATGCTTCCAACTATCTTCATACTCGGCCAAAGGTCACCCCAATCGGAAAACAGGGGCTTCAGATGGTATTTCCTTTATGTCAGCTAATTACAACCATATGTTTTCTGTCACAGAAAGGGAAGTATGGAAGTATCAGACACATTAGTAGGTTAACTGCTCATTCCACAGCTGATACTCTGTGTGTAGCTTTTGTCCTGCAATTTAGCATAGTCTGTGCTGTCTGATTTTACTTATTTTGTTGTTGCTCTGACCTTTTATTTTGTAAAATGCCAACAGATATTTGTAAGCCATGATATGGGGATTTAGCTGTTTATGTCTGATAGCTAGGACAGTTTTCTCTCTACTCAGTCTTGCCAGGCAATTCTTGTTTTTTTCCTACTGTTGCCTTTTTTAGAATGGACAGTTTGGAGCATAAAACCCCAAAGAATCCAGGACAATAATAGGAAAGACACAACATGTATGCATCCAGTTGGGGTGATTAGGAAGAATTTCACAATTCACTACCAAGATTCCCCTCAGCCCACTAGATGAAGGAAATCTAGTGATCCAGATGATCACTTTGATGTAGTTTGTGTACACATCAAGGAAGTCTCCTAGCATTCAAGAAAACAAACATTGTATTTATGAAAACCACAGTGAGCTTCAGCTTCAGAGCATTCTGGATTTGCCCATTCTGTTCTTGTCTTCTCTGAAGAGACTTACAGGTTCTGGAGGTGTAAGGGGCCCACGTTTTCCAAACCATGGTCCCCAGGGCAGACCCACAGGATCAAGGAAAGCAGAATTTGTTCTAGACCAGTTGCCTCACACACACGCTGTAATAACCACATTCTTAACATTGCCTTTTGCCACCTGTACTCAGCATGTTGTCACACAAGTCATTAACTTAGAAAACTAGCAGAAGCCAAACAAAAACCTGTAGAGTAAGTGAGTTGCTATAAGAAAACAATTAAAAAGTCCCCTGGTGTGAAGAAGTATGTTTAATCTAACAAATGTAAACAAGGACACCCAAGATTTGCCAAAAGTTGTTGTGCTTTTCTTCTCCCTTCCTTTCCATAAACCTGTTATTTGAAATACAGGTGCATTTATATGAAGGACTAATTGTCAAGGACTGGGATGGTGATCTCATCTCAACAGCTTTGACTGTCTGGATTTTAACAAACTAAAGAGTAGGAGCAGAGAGCAATATATTTATCTTTGTGTTTTAAAATATTTCCCTGTTTTTTTAAACTAACCCATAGATATGACAATATGGAATATGATTTCTCAAATCTATGTGCACATAATCCCAACACAGTCTTATGACAGAGGCTTCAGGATCAAGCCCCAGAAAATTCAAGCAGAATACAAAGTTTATTATCTATACCACATTTTATATTTGGGGTAAAACTTTGGTCAAGCCTACGAACACTTTGGTAGTAACATTTGAGTCTGTTTGGAAGATAAAAAAGTAATAATAATGCTAAATGAAATTAATTCTGTTGAAATTTAACCCTTAAATAGATAAAGATCTATCATACTTTAGAAGTATCTAAAGATACATTACCACAACCTTACAACCCTTTTTTTCCCTCTTTTCTTTTTTTTTTTTTTTTTTTTTAGAATTCATGTCCTTTGTGTGTTTTCATACAGATATTCTCTGCCACATGGAAATAACGAGCCTCCAGCCATTTAATGCATAATTTCTGAATATAAAGAGTTACAGAAATCTAAAGTCTTGCCAAGAACTTTTGTTGACAGCTCCTCACAAAGACTATCTTGTTGATATCAAACATTGGGGAATTGTGGTGGTTTGAAAGGAAAGGCTCTGCTTTCCCTCCCCCACTGAGAAAGAGAGCACGGCTAAACCCAGTCGGAGAAATGAGATTATATTTTACAAGGAAACAGATTATATGTAACACAACAAATACAGGTATTTTACAATAGATACAGGAATATACAGCAAATGAACTCAACCAGAAACCAGACCCCCCCAGAGAGGGGGCTTCCCCCTGTGCCCCCCTTCACCCCCCTACCTCCCTTCTCCCCCAAAGAGGTAGAAGAAGAGACGAGGATGGTTAGCAGGACAGGGAAAGAAGCGGACAGGTCTGTTACAGGGAGTGAGGTAGTTCTTATCTCTTGGCAAGAAGCCCAGAAGCAGATCCAGCCGAAAGGGACAGCGAAGGAAGGAAGACTGAGAGAAAGTTCCCAGCTCCCCTGGGTCCAATCTCACCTCCCACCTTACTTGGCCAATGAAATTTGTTTAGAATACCAAAATATTTTTATAAACATTTAGCCAGTGTGCCCCTTTCTTAAAGGCACAGCGTCAAACGGCCACAGGAATATATTAGCCAGAGGTACCCGTTAATATCACATTAATCTGCTAAATATATTTTACTGTGATACAGCTTCATGCAACGTACAATAAATATTTTCTCGACACATCTGCTATCACTGCCTATTACTGGGTTGATTTATGACTTTCCATCAGAAATCCCTGCTTTCACATGGGTCTTTTCCAGTTTCGACACCTTATACAATTCTTGTCTCAGACAATTCTTATTTGGGGAAAAATGTATCACCTCAAAGATTTATGTTGGTTTATTTCTGAGAATCACATTGAGATAAATTACTTGTTCTTACAAGTCTGGTTAACTCCCCTCCCCTTCCAACACTTTCACTCCCAATTTTTAAATAAGCACATTAGAAAAAGAAAAAAAAAAGTTATGATCTTTGCTGTGCAATATGCCTATATCTTTGTATGGTAACAAAGATCTACTGCTGGCAAAGTGATTATCTGTTTTATAGTTTATAGTGAGACAGGATTTTATAGTGAATATCAGAGAATTAACTTACTAATTTTTAGATGCCTAAATTAGAACTCAATTAATTTCAACTCTGTGATTTTAACAATTTTCGATATATCTGTCTTATACCCTGGAGATGAGCCAGAGTTTCCTGAATTTTCTTGTGCAGTGGCATATGTTCAAAATGATAAAAGAAGGCTTGCTTTTCTGTGCCAGAGCAGGAAAAATCTGTTTTCTTCACATGCAGCTGGAATTGGAACTGTTCAATACTATAATGGGTTCTTGAGATCAGTAGGAGTCTGAAAAAAAAATGAAATGAAGGACTGAGATGGAGACTGAAGGAAAGGTTAGGCTGATTATTTCAATAAGTGGGACTTGGGGAGAAAAACTGCATAATCGCAATCAATACACTGAAATGAAAGGAGGAATTAAGGAGAGATTGCACCTCTCCAAGCATATCGGTCTAAGACCCAGTGAGGCCAGGCAAGCCGAATGATGGGGACGGACAGGTGGTTTGAAAGAGACATCCTTATTGATGATCTGGATGAGGGCATTGAGTCCATCATCAGTAAATTTGCTGATGACACCAAGCTGGGGGCAGGAGTTGATCTGCTGGAGGGTAGAGAGGCTCTGCAGAGGGACCTCGACAGGCTGGGCAGATGGGCAGAGTCCAACGGCATGAGATTGAACACATCCAAGTGCCGGATTCTGCACTTGGCCACAACAACCCCATGAAGAGCTACAGGCTGGGGTCAGAGTGTCTGGAGAGCAGCCAGGTAGAGAGGGACCTGGGGGTGCTGGTTGATGGTAGACTGAACATGAGCCTGCAGTGTGCCCAGGTGGCCAAGAGGGCCAATGGCATCCTGGCCTGCATCAAGAACAGTGTGGCCAGCAGGAGCAGGGAGGTCATTCTGCCCCTGTACACTGCACAGATTAGGCCACACCTCGAGTACTCTGTCCAGTTCTGGGCCCCTTAGTTTAGGAAGGATGTTGACTTGCTGGAACGAGTCCAGAGAAGGGCAACAAAGTTGTTGAGGGGTTTGGAACACAAGCTCTATGAGGAGAGACTGAGGGAGCTGGGGCTGCTTAGCCTGGAGAAGAGGAGACTCAGGGGTGACCTTATTGCTCTCTACAACTACCTGAAGGGAGGTTGTAGACAGGCAGATGTTGGTCTCTTCTCCCAGGCAGCCAGTACCAGAACAAGATGACACAGTCTCAGGCTGCGCCAGGGGAGTTTTAGGTTGGATGTTAGGAGGAAGTTCTATACAGAGAGAGTGATTGCCCATTGGAATGGGCTGCCTGGGGAGGTGGTGGAGTCACCATCATTGGAGGTGTTCAGGATGAGACTTGATGGGGTGCTTGGTGCCATGATTTAGTTGTTTAGGTGGGTTGGATTGGTGGATGGGTTGGACGTGGTGATCTTGAAGGTCTCTTCCAATCTGGTTTATTCTATGTATTCTATGTTTTCTATGTATCTAAATTGAGAAGCACACAGAAGAATAGCAGAAACTGAGTGGACAGTTCCCACATGGAGAGTGGGTACAGTTCTCATGAAAGATAGTGGAGAATGTTTGTCACTGGGAAATTCAGTAGCAGTGAACAGAGTAAGGAGTGAACTGGTTTCTATGGGGCAGTGCACAGGGGAAAACACAGCGGAGGCCACTCAATTTTGTAAAAATCTGGGAAAGACTCTCAGACTGAATACAGTACTTCTTCAGTTTCTCACACACCAAATCTGAAACCCCTTTTTATGCAGAAACTTCAGCCTTTTTTCAAACCTCAGTCAGAGATGGCTGAACCTCAAGCAGCTCCTGGCTTTAAGATGAAATTCCATTCCAGACTCCAGTTACCTCAGAAAAGTGCTCACTGAAAATACTTCTCCTAAAAAACATGTGCCTTTGAGTGGAATTATCAAGTGGGTTTAAAAAAAGTAAACATGAATGAAACATAAATCTATAAGTACAGAGAAATGAAGGATTTTGCTGTAGCTTGTAAGGGAAGTAAATTTCTGACAGAACCAGAAACTGGACTTGGTACTTCAGCTGCAAAAATTTCTTCTGTACCACTGGATTTTCCTTAATTGCTTGAACCAAATAATGCAGTAGTTATGGTGGGTATAGGTGAGTAAAACAGTTATCTTCTCTTTGGTTAAAAGCCTTCATATAGGTGAACAATTTAGAAAGGATGAGATTAAAATTCTACACTAAAGAATTTAAACATAAATACTTGCACTTGTTATCCATCTAAAAAGAGATTCACTAGAGGTTCTTTGGCCATTTAACTTTTAACAAAAAGCAAATTTCTGCATCCACATCTCAGTCAGAAGCCACAATTTCAATGATCTTTGAATACAAGAATGTGATTTGATTGAAGTTTAACCATAGACTCAGGAGGTGGTAAAATTGCTGTCATTTTCTGTAAATGATGACACAGACAAAACACTCCTTTGTGTGAGATGAAGATCCAGCATAGGATGTTTCTGTGACTATTATTTCTTCACTTAAAAATCTTTCTTAATGCTCATTTTCTTGATTTTGCTGGATATGTTCTGTCTGAACTGAAGTGAGTTGAGGGGAGACTTGCCTTGCCACTGGCAAGGTTTACAAGGTTCACAGATACAGATAAGCCAAATCCAGAACTTCATATCCAAATCTTTCCAGTATCAAGGAGGAAGGATATGAGATGTGAACACTCTGTTCTAAACCTACCACTGTGGCTTTGATCTGGTGTCGAATCCAAAATTAGAATGGGCTTTTTATAGCCCCAATTTGGACACACCCAATTTTTGTTTCATCAGATTGTGCTCCAAGAAGGAATAAAGTGTATGTGAGTTTTCCACTGTTATGTATAACAACAGGTCTGAAAACTAACCTTAATTTTGCCTCAAAGCCAAACTCTAAACCGTACCTCAAATTAATACAGGTTTAAGTCTGACTTCCTTATTCTTCCTGAATCCATCATAAAAGTGTTTCTGAATAATAATTAATTTTGGGGTTTTGGAATGCATTAGATTGCATCTAATTGCAAATAATTTAAAATAAATTTTTTTTGAATGGTGTATGGGATGTGTATATGGTTAACATTACTTTTATTCATCAATAAGGTACCCAGTTTGAAGACTGACTAGAAGACTAAAACCAAAAAGCCCACAAATAACACCCCTCCCCATAAAAAAACAAAATGAAGCAAAACACCAAAAGAAAAAAACCACACCACCCCCCAAATATGGTAAGCACGTTACTTTTCCCCCACTTTGTTGGAAGAGCTCCATAAATCAGTAGCAAATTAAGGAGAAACAGCGACAGAGACCACCAGCAAACAGCAGCTGCAATGTGAAACAGCAGGACAAAATCACTCACAAGAAGAGAAAGGGTTGCTCCTCCCCAGTAGAAGTTTAAGCAAACACGAGAGCAACCAGCAAACACTTCCAGCAAAGTTTCACAGTGCAAGCAGTGAATAGGTAAAGGCTGAGAAAAATCAGCTTTGCAATAGAAATTATCAGTTATTTTTTATGTAGTTATCTAGTTTAAAATATCTTTGCTTATTGAAGGAGGGTTTGACTGCATGACCATTAAAAGTCCCTTCCAACCTGAAAGTTAGGGGTAGAGGGGAGAAAATAAATGTTCCAGTTGTATTGAGATACTAAGCTGATAAGCATACAAGTGTTATTCTCCACTGCGAATACTCTCCACAGCGGATACTTTCCATAACCCAGAACAAAACTGTGCAAGTCAGGCTTTTTTTTTTCCCCCTCATAAAAAATAATTAAAAAAAAAAAAAAGACCGTAAAGCACATTAAAAACCCCACACTGACCAAAATCGGTGTTAAATTCAATCTTTCTCTGAGAAAGAGTACTTTGAAAGGTGGTAAAATAGTCCATGGTTACTTTTGCTAGCAAAATTGTTGTTCAATGTAATTTTTGTTTTAGAGAGTGGTTATCTCATTGTTATAATATTTGGGCCAACTCTCCTTTTTAAAATCTGAAACAATTGCTTTCTCTGGGAATTTTCACCACAACAGTTGTCACTCACTCCACACTCTCTGCCTCCTTTTGAATTTGGCTTTGTGTGTTGATATATTTATTTTGAATCTTCAATGTCCTCCAGTACTCAAGTGCTCTCTGAATAGCTAGGACATATATGCAACTCCTGAACTAATGATATACAGCAGATTAAAATTTTCCCTTTCATCTAAGGACTGTTTTTTTCAGTCTTACCTGCCATCCTTTCTAAACATGGCTAAGGGATCCATCTATTGTGATTGAGCCACACTGGTGTATCTACAGAGCTAAGATACAAGAGAGAGAACAAGTTCAAGTACTCAATCTCTGGACTTTTCCAGCTACCACAGAGGAGCACACTCCTAAAGAAATACAGACACAAGGCAGTCCTTATCAGCCTAGCTATAGCCATTGACTAGTGTGTCTCTTCCTGCACTGCTTCTGTAGACACCACACAACTGATCAGCCTGCTCTGCAAAGATGAAGATTGTGACTAAGTTTATATATACCTTAGGATCCTTCTCTCCTAATATGTGCTTTTTTTTTTTTCTCCTTCATGTCTTTTTATCATCAGGGAAGTAATTAGAGCTATAATAAATAGAAAATTAGTGAGAGAGGATTACAAAGAGCTCTTTCTCCCTGCTGTTTTCCTTTATTCTTTTAATCTATTTCATCTAATTCCTGTTGACCTCCAGGCATCTCTGAATTGTTTAGAGGTATAATTAATGATGAAAATCCTTCCAGTTGTTACATGCACATGGTCATGCATAGACACTTCAGTACTCTTCAAAGGAAGAACTGTGATACAAATATATATATATATACACAAAAATATATCTGACTAGCTTTTCTTCTGTCTGGTAACAACATCCTTTTCTTTGGTTTTTTTTTTTTTTTTTAACCCTTTTAATATTTAACAACAAGTCAAATGCATGTAACAGAACCCACCATAAAATAGCCTTAAGTATGTGACACAAAATAGCTGGATAAAGTGGCAATCAGAAGAGGAAATTATTTTTTTCCAAGCACAAGGAATGTTACAAACCAGTGTAGCTCAAGGGCACATTGATCTCCCACACTGCTTCCTTTAGGACTCTTCTGAGGTTTGGTTTCTGAAAGGGGGTTTCCATATGGAAATTCAGGGAAGAGCAAAGCAAAACTCGCCAACAAGTTTATGAAATGTTGTGGTTTGAATTAATAACATATATACTATTTTAAATGGTGATCAGATATGTGAAGACTTGTGTTTCTCAGATTAAAAAGATAAGCTAATTGTAATGTATTCTACATGTATGTTTACAAATATGACTGAATCAAAATGATCTGCTAAGCCCAAGCATACGCATAGAAGAAATAATTATTCTGATGAAGGGTTGGTAGCTGCTTCAGAGTACACTCACTGCTAGAATCGTATATTCTCAATTGACATTATTCTGCCCATTTTTCATGTTTACTTAATACTCACAATAAAAATCTATGGGATTCTGGAAATAGGACAAGATGTTATGTTCTTAGATAACCTGATACAAAAATTACTTATTCTTCCCTCATACATTAAAATGAGGCACATGGACCATCTGAGACAGGTTGATGAGTGTTTAGCTGCAGGGAACCCTGATTTCCTGGGATGTGTCCACTGCAAGAAATGTCTCAAAACTATTTTTCAAGCTAAAGGATCAACAGCCTGATGGCTTGGTAGGGGGCTTTGGAATGGTAGGGATGTGCCTCAGAGGTCTCCCTGGCTTTAGGAGCCTTGTGACCCACTGCATGGGGCAGTCACTGCAGCCTTTTGACCTAGAGACCCTGACATCTGTAGGTTTGGTAGCCTGTCACACCAGGCTTTATGAGGTAGATTTATGCTGCAATAGTGTGCTTGTGAATGCTTTACATTTCCACTTCCCTAATGGGCAGGATTCCTTTCTCATATTTGGTCAAACCTGAATGTTTCTATGTTTTCTATGGTTTAAAAAAAACCCAAAACAATAAAAAATTCAAAGCTGTTGACAACAATATGGCTACCAAATCTCCTTACCACGTGCTGCCTAGTAAATATCCCAATTATACTATCTGACTATGCAGGGATTTAACAAAAATTTCAGAGCTAGCATATGTAAAATTCTGCTACTGCACCGAGTAGAAGGACCAGCTGTCAGCTCTCTGCATTTGGAGTAATAATTATTTTGGAGTACACTATGTGCAAAGGAGTATACATTTCCTGTTTCTCCAAGAAGACAATTACCAAATCTAGTGACATCACTGTGATCCTCTGGCAGGCATATACATAGAAAGAAATTTTCTCTGATTTAAGTGTTAGCTGCATGCTTAAGTGTGCATTTGAATACACACAGTGAAAATTCTTACACTGTGTAGGGCTTTTACTACTCTTTGTGCTGAGGCCTGTGATTTTAGCAGACATATGATTGATTCCCTCTTAGCTAATGCACTGGGAATTAATTTTCTCAAAATTCCAGATGTACCACATGATGCTTAGCTTAGTAAAATTATACATGTGTAATGGGAAAGAAAAATAACCCCTCGAAACTGTTCATTTAAAACTAAACCAAGACATCAACTAATTCCAGCCATCTAATAGTCCCCAGGGAAATTTTCATAATGTGGTCCTTATTGGTTAATCATTCATTGTTGTTAAAATATTATTTATAGTTTTGTTATGATAGTATATGATTAAACCATGAAAATTTCAAATATAGAGGTCTGATTCAGTGACTGATAGAATTTGCCATTCCTTTGATGTAAAAGTATTACTTGGGACAGGATAATTTAGAGATGCACTGAAGAGAGTTACTGGAATTTCTCAGAAATCAGTAAGAAAATACTTTGAGAAGGAGATAGGACATTCCTGTATTACTTCCTTGAATTTGCACCAAGAACTGTTGAGTGCAGATGGAAAAAGAGACACCAAAACAGAAGCTCAGAACAGGACTACAGACTAGGATGAATTTTAAGGAGATAAGATGATATTATTTTGCATAGAACTTGCCTTAGAAAGTAAAACACTCTCATTACTGGAGCACTTACAGACATTTTTAAATTTTAGATTTCAATATATGAAACAGTTTGTACCCTAGTATTATTTATTGATGACTTGGATGAGGGGATCAAGTCTATTAGTAAATTCACAGATGACACCTAGTTAAGGGGGCAATGTCAATCTGCTGAAAGGTAGGAAGACACTTCAGAGAGATCTGGACAGGCTGGGTTGATGGGCTGAGGACAACAGTATGAGGTTTAACAAGGCCAAGTGCAGGGTCCTACACTTTGGCCACAATAACCCCATGTCGCTACAGACTTGGGGCTGAGTGGCTGGAGAGCAGCCTGGCAGAGCAGGACCTGGGAGTGCTGATTGATAGCCGGCTGAATACAAGCCAGCAGTGCGCCCAGGTGCTGGAGTGGGTCCAGAGGAGAGCTATGAGGCTGGTGAAGGGACTGGAAGGAAAGTCTGATGAGGAGAGGCTGAGGGAGCTGGGGTTGTTTAGCCTGCAGAAAAGGAGACTCATGGGGGAGCTTATTACACTGCAACTACCTGAAAGGAAGTTGTTGTAAGGTGGGGGTCAGGCTCTTCTTCCAGGCAACTGGTGACAAGGTGAGAATCATGGCCTGAAGCTGTGCCAGTGGGAGGTTTAGGTTGGATGTTAGGAAGATTTCCTCTCAGAAAGGCTGATTAGGCACTGGAATGGACAGCCCAGGGAGGTGGTGGAGTTTCATACCCTGGAGGTGTTTAAGGAAAGATTGGATGCAGCACTTAGTGACACGGTCTAGTTGATGCAGTGATGTTGGGTGACAGGCTGGACTTGATGATCTCAAAGGTCTATTCCAGCCTCAATAATTCTGTGATTCTGTGATTATCTAGTAGTACTGCATGACTGAAATCAGAGAGTTTCGTGGTTTGGGGATTTTGGGGGGGGTTGGTCTGTTTGTTTTTTAATAATTCCCATTGCAATACGATATTACAACACTGGCCCCACATGTTGGGAACTGTAATAAGGAAAAGTAATGATATTTTTAAAAAAAGAAAGAAAAGAAAAAGGACTGTTAATTACTGAAAAATTCTGTAAAATATGGGAAAGGTACAAGCTATGAACATCTGTTACTTAATATGTGAGACTAGAACTCATTAGCTATGCAATGAAAAACCTATGGTAGGACCATGGTAACATCTTCCTTTATCTTACAAATATGAATTTTGAAAGCAGATGACTATTTAGCTCTGTGACATTTGAGGTGGTGCCTTCTGAAGTTTTGAATAGCTGAAAATCAACATCTGTGAAGCCTTAGGTGGCTACCAGTGTAGTCTTCCTTTTGTATCTTATCTTACTGTCTCCTGGTCAAAATGACAGTTACAACTTTTTATATGATATTTTATTACTCTTAGTCACTGCTGTTTGTCCAAGACTCATCTGCTAATTTCAGGATTTATATAGTGTCACTGCTGGTAGTACCTAACCCCTGAATATTAGTGAAAGGCAGAAAATCTTCATGTGATTTTGTGCAAATTTTTTCATTCTTTTATTCTGGTCACGAATGAAGTTCAGTTTTGAACATGCTTAAATGTCCCCAAACTGTGCTGAAATGCTGTATTTTAAAAGATTTGTTTCTGGTTAAAAATCGCAGCAGATTTCCATTTGGATTCAAGGATATTTGCACAGAGCTACATTCTACCCTGAAACAGAAGTTTCAAGAGTTTTAATTTGATTCTCTACTATTTTAGAAAATACACACACTACTTTGGGAAACCTTTCTTTTCCTTCCTCTGCATTCCACATGGAGGTCAAAATTCTTAGTGTACCAGCAATGACAGGATTGTGGAATGTAAATTCCTCCTATGAAATAACTTATAGGAATAAAATCTACAGAATTGTGAGTGAGCTGGGAAGGAAAGGGCCACCAATTTTCTTACCTCTTCCATCACACTGAGCTAAACTGGAAATAAAAATAGGTGCTTCTGTGTCTTGAATGATATGAAGATGAGTTTAGGAGCATCAGATAACTAAGCATCTCTTTTCTGGCAGAAGAAAACAGAAAACTAAAGGCTAAGCTGCACTTTGCTTCTTGACCACTAGAATTTCATAAATCTTAATTGAATGTTATGTTCTTTTAAAAGTCCTGCATTAACCATTTGTGTTTATAACCATTCAGATTGTCCTGCAGTTTTAAGGTGACTACTCAGCACTTTACAGGACCAGATCCTCTGTCTTCACATGGAAGAGATGATTGCAAAATGGTGCCCACAGAACTATTTCATAGTGGATAATAATTAAAATACAATTGCAAAAAAATATTAAAGAGAAGTCTTTGCGAACATTTGTTATCTCTCAAATAATTGCAGTCTTGTAACCAGTTGTTATTTGCCAAAGTGACCACATATATCACAAACTGCTATTGCTTGTTCTAATAAAAATGGAACCATATCTCTCATGAAGTCCCTGGCAAAGAGAACAGAACCTCAGGTACTCAATATCTATAATGATAAGCTGTTTAATTTATCTTCCATCTCCTGTGCTGCAAAGCATATGGTGTCACTGGACTAAAACAAACTAGAGTTTAATATGTAACATTTTAACAAAGTGTATGCAGATGACAATGACTTGTCTTTTATTCTCTGCTAGTTTCACAAGGTCTTATTACAGTTTACCTGTACCTGAGGTTTTAAATTTCAGCTGCTCTAATTGGTAATAACTCAATAGGTCAGTTGTTTGATTAATTCCACCATCCTTTGTTCTCATTTTTCTTTCTGGCAGTGCAATTATTGGTTACATTATGGATGAGTAGGAACAATTATGTCAACATATTTCAGGTTGTAATGAGGAAAATATATGGGGGTATAATAAAGATAATGTGAATTCAGCTATACTTTGCGAGCATGTCTCTTGATTTATGCTGTTTTAAAACTGCAGCAATAACATTCTTGGAAGTAAACATAGTGAGGTTTTGTTACACTCAGTGTCACTCTGAAGACATATTCCAGTTGGCTGGAGCCTGTGGCTGCAGCTGTCTCTACTTCATTGCACCACTTCTAGCACCTGCAGTTTTAGGAAATAACTGAGATTTTCAGATGACATCTTCTAGGCATTTATTTATGCTGCAACTTAGAATGATTTAATATGTATGCTAGAGGGGAGTGTTCTTTCATTAAAGGCAGCGACTGATGAGAAGAAAATGTGCTTCAGTAACGAAAAGCAATCATTTGTATCACCCTACACAGGAAAAAATTTGAGGTTAAACTAATGTTAATCTTACAAGCAGACAAAGATAATGAAATTCTTACACAACCAACAATTTTTTCTTCCATTTTCATTTTTTGACATTGTTGGGAGTCTCCAAAGTTGTGTGCTATTACTTGCTTGCATTCAGTCACAAGATAATTAGAGATATTGGCACTGTCTTACTTTAATTAAAGGTCTACTTTCTTTTGTCTTTTGAATTCTTCTAAAGAAATACAGTTTCCTGACCTTTCATAAATATAGTGTAATGAAAGATGCCTCACTCCTTACATAAGTATATTTTTAGCTTTAAAGAATCTGAATAGTTCTACTGCTGTCTGTATCATGCTTAAAATCAATCCAAATGTAAGAGGTATTTGGGAGCAAGGTATTTGGAGATGTTTGAGTGCTTTATTGACTTTGTAGATACAACAAAATGAGATTCTAAAATGAAATTAGATTCAATATGGAATTAAATATTATTATATTAAATATTAAAAAAAATAGTAACTTCAATAAGCATTCTAATTCACTTTAGTTTTCTACAAATGAATGTAGTCCTACAAAATTCACATTGAGAATTGCTTTACTGCGTATTACTACAGCAGTGGGATGAACCAATTGCTCTCTATAGATTTATCCTCAAGGAACCCCCTGGCTACAGGTATTTCAGGTTAAGTCTACTACTACCTGGAAAAATATTGCAAAACTATTCTAATGGAGAGCAAGCTGTAACCTCTGGCTATTAGAAGAGATATTTTTGTTACACTGCCTTCAGCTGTAAAGTGATAATATCCATTTTTGGGCCAGTTAAATTCTCCTTTCTTAGATGAGAATTTGTTTCCCACATAACTTCCTAAGCTGAATTTAATGTAAAATTAAAAAAAAAATAAAAAATAAAAAATTGCCAGCCACATGTAAGTAAATCCTTAAGAGAAGATGCAACATGCTGTAAACTTGGAAGACAAATGACAGCCTCTAATAATTTAAAAGGAGTTTTAATTGAAAATAGCATGCAATACTTGATTTTATTAAAATAAATCCCCTGAGCCACTGAAGAAAAAAATGTTTCTGATTGTAACAATGAGGAAAACTAAGTAAATATACAGATATTGATATTTGTATTATCATAAGGCACGCTATGTTTCCACCTAAATTCATATTTTTAAATATCTTATTTGACAATTTATTCAATTATTTAAGGAAAAAAATCCAACAAACATGGCTACCTTGATTCATTATCCCTTCTTGAAACAGAAAATTTACAGGATGATCTTCAGGGACCCTTTCTGATCAACAATTCTTCAATTCTATGAGAATAAGATTTTTAACACAGTTACATAAAATATGACACCTTTATTACAAGGTGTTCAAATGCCTCTTCAAAAGCTTACTGTGTATTCCGTATTCCCACTTACACTAAAAAAGTTTATTCACCAGACGTATAGACATTTTCAAAGTAAAATGATTCCTAGAAAAAATTAACTATTATGGTGTCTTTGTGGTACTACAGTTTTTCTGGGTATTTAGGAAGGAAAATATCTGTGGGATCTCAGATATTGCCTTGCAAAAGCTGTAGGGTAATCTTTTACTGTTTCATAAACAATTATAAGTGAGCAGAATTATTGTGGAGCATTTTGTTTCCTGGAAGGCATGCAGGTGTGTGACATTGGTCTTTGCTACAGGAACTGAGCTGTATGAAAATGGAAGTATACAGCATTTGGCTGAAGTCATAGAATCAATAAGGTTGAAAAAGGCCTCAAAGATTATCAAGTCCAAACATATGGGGCATGTTGATTACTAGTTTTTGTGTGTGTCAGAAGAATAAGGTTGGAAGCAATTTTCTAAAAAGCACATAAATAAGGAGGAAGGAGATGCGTGATTTTTTCATATTATTGTTGTTAAAGTTACTAAAAATGAAGGAATTCTTTCACTAGGCAGAGTTTTAAGAAGAAATGCAGTAAAAAGACTTGTATTATAGTATGTGATGTGAATTTTGAAAATGATGCAGGAATCGCTGTAACATTTCAGAAGCTTGAAGGACTGTGTTTGCAAAGGCAGAGTATGGATTTTGGTACGTGGTAGATTGAATATTTGCTGTAGGAATTTGCATTTTCAGTTCTCAGATGTTAAATGTTTAAATTCTGTGTTGAAATACAATCTTCTGAATTATTTACTTGTAAACAATTCTAATTCTTAAAAGTTTCTTTGAAAACACCAACGACTTCTCTATCTCTTCTATTTAAACTTTCACCTGTAGTATCACTAGTTTGAAAGGCAAGGTTTAGTCTGTTTGAGGAGGAAATTTATTTTGGTTTTCTTCTATAGTCCTTATAACAGTCATATCATGATGTATGAAGCACTTCAAAGACAATGTCTGACTCCTGTAGCACAGGCAACTAGGTACAGTATCTCTGAATTCAATGACTTTATCACAACTGTTTTTTTTCTTACAACACTTTCTGCAAGGAAAAAAGTGACATGGAAACCCTCAAGCCCTACTCCACCCATGTTACTCTCTTCTTACTCTTTTTCTTGATTTAAAATGTCCAGTTCTGGGTCCATCAGTTTAAGAAGGATATTGAGACACTTGAATGTGTCCAGAGAAGGGCAATGAGGCTGGTGGGAGGTCTCGAGCACAAGCCCTATGAGGAGAGGCTGAGGGAGCTGGGATTGTTTAGCCTGGAGTAGAGGAGACTCAGGAGAGACCTTATCGCTGTCTACAGCTACCTGGAGGGGGGTTGTAGACAGGTGGGGGTTGGTCTCTTCTCCCAGGCAACCACCAACAGAACAAGAGAACATCATCTCAAGCTGTGCCAGGGAAAGTTTAGGCTTGAGGTGAGGAGAAAATTCTTCACAGAAAGAATAACTGGCCATTGGAATATGCTTCCCAGGAAGGTGGTGGAGTCATCAACCCTGGAGGTGTTCAAGAGGGGATTGGACGTGGCACTTGAAGCCATGGTTTAGTTAGTCATGAGGTCTTGGGTGATATGTTGGACTTGATGATCTCTGAGGACTTTTCCAACTTTATTCATTTTTTGATTCCATGATTCTATAACATATCCCTCATATTTGCACATATTTGAAAATATATACCTAAAATGCTTCAAACCTAGAATATATCCCAATATTTAACATTATTTATTTAAAGTTAATCACAAGATTTTTGCAAACTAATTCACAATTATAATTTATACATCCCAAATACTGTAGAGGTAGTGTAGTAGAGAGAGCATGTATGTGTGCATTTTTGCAGTGTCTTGTTAAATGTGGATTATGGTATGTTTAGCCCTTCATCTATGCTCCTCCAGATTTTGCTATTTCAATGATTAGCATTTATGCTTGAAACAGGTTACCATAATAACAAAAGAGCCTTTGAAATACTAAAAGGGTGATCTAAAGTCTCCAGGTTAAACAATCCCAACTCTCTCAACTCATCCTCATAGGGCTCACTGCCCTGGTGAGACCACACCTGGAATACTGTGTCCAGTTTTGGGCTCCACAGTTGAAGAAAGACAAGAGACCTGCTGGAGAGAATCCAATGGAAAGCCACAAGGATGATTAGGGGACTTGAGCATCTCCCCTTTGAAGAGCAACTGAGATCGCTGGTGCTGTTTAGTGTTGAGAAGACTGAGAGGGAATCTCATCAATGTATATAAATATCTGAGGGGTGGGTGTCAAGCGGAGGGGGCCAAGCTCTTTTTGGTGGTGCACAGTAATAAGACAAGAAACAACAGGTTCAAGCTTGAACATAGAAGATTTCTGCTCGACATGAGCAGAAACTTCTTTACAGTGAGGGTGACAGAACACTGAAGCAGGCTGCCCAGGGAGGCTGTAGAGTCTCCTTTTCTGGAGACTTTCAAAACCCACCTGGATGCATTCCTGTGTGGACTACCCTAAGTGACCCTGCTTTGGCAGGGTGGCTGGACTCGATGATCATTTGAGGTCCCTTCCAACCTCTAATATACTGTGATACTGTAATAGGACAGATAGTCCAGGCACCTGATCATCTTTGTGTCCCTACTCAGGCAGGTATGTATATCTTTCTTATGCTGAGGTCCCCAAAGCTGAACACAATACTCCCAGTGGGGTCTCAAAGAGGCAGTGTAGAGGGGGAGAATCACATCCCTAAACCTGCTGGCTACAAGGCTGGGTTCTTTAAATTGTTCTTTAAAATTAATTCTGCTGCGTAAAGCAATGTTGTCTAAAATGAACTCAGTTTTGAAACTATGGTATGGTACAGAGTATACTTGTGAAAAATACCAGGAGAACCTTTTTTAACAAAGTTACTGCATCTGTTATAAGGTCTCCAATGCAGCTAGAATAACCATCTTGACTACAAGAAGACATTTTCCAGAGAAACTCTGGAATTGTTGTATTGTGCCCCTAAGGTGCCATATTGCCTACTTGTATCGCTAACCTGGGTTCTGAGACACCCAATGAATGCACAAGGAGACTGAGGAAAATATATTTAATACAGTGTTTTATAACATTGTTTATTATTTATGTGTCATAATGTCTTTAGTCTCTTAATTCAGTAAATAATTCCACAAAATCCATGCCTGAAATTCAGATAGGAACTGAGCTGCTATCATCTACTTCTCACTCACTCACATGTCAGATTCAAGTTATGACTTCAATTTTTTTTTGCCATCTTCAGTCAGATTGCTGCATTTAGAATAAAATCTTCATGTCCTGTCATAGTAGGTGTATGGTGGCTGGTGGACACATCTGACAGCTATTGACTCAGTCTACTAAGAAACAGAAATGCAGACTCAACTATCTAGCAAACCAGATGGGTCTTCTTGCAACTCTTCTGAAGAAAGTTTATCAACCTATTCTATTGGAGTTTGTCATTGCAGTTTGTCATTATACATATTAGGGATTATTTTAATTGTTAAGAACCCTCTTGAGAGACTTCTTTTAGGAAGAATAGCAGTGTATAAGAATTTGTGGCAGGGGTGAAATTGTGTGAAGAAACCTGATCCTTTAATCACGACAGAGACAGAGGGCTCATACAGCAGGTGAGAGCTTGCTGTTACAATTTCAGAGGGCTTCAGAGAATATACTTGCAGATTGTCAGGGCAAGAATTATAAAACCAGAGCTCATGCCCAAATGGAGGAAGTCCCAAACTGCTGAAGAATTTGATAATGCTACTCACCCCTGAGAGTCTGACTTCTGATTTTGATAAGAGTTGTAGATAATTTTGCTTATTGACATCTTTGAGTCTATGCAATGTAGATAGTTGACATTATGTAACAATTAAAGTACCATAGTGATAAGCACTGTTATAGATTACATGCCACTACTGAATTTCTTCCATATGATCAGAACAGACAGTATTATCTGTTTTCCATCACTATAATACTGAAAAACCCAAAGAAACACCAACCAACCAAACAAAACCCCATTATTTTAGCTGCTATGAAGATTTGCTACAATGATTAATTAAACATATGTGGGTTTTAAAAAATGAACTAAACAGAAGCCAAAATATTTTTGGAGGCGGTATTCTCACTTAACAGGATTACTTTTGCATTATTTATATCTATTGTAATTTGTTGATGTAAAAAACTTTTTTTTCCTCATTAATAACTGAGTTCCAGATTTTGTTGAAAGATTCCAGCAGTATTCAGATTGGTTTTGATATATATTCTAACATTTACAATAATGGAACATTGAATAACTTGTCCCCATACACTGCTGCCTTGTGAAGCAGTTAAGAGTATGGTTTGCATGTGAGATTATCAATATATGTAAGTATTTGTCATATTATACACATACCATTTTTGTCTGTGTTTATATATAAGTATATAATAGGCATTTTGTGGAGTGAATATGATATATTTGAATACTAATATAATAGTATATTTCAAATGAAATTATTGATATTTCAGTCAATGGGAAATTAATTATATTATCAATATTTAGAATTTTAAAAGTGTTAATGTTACACTTAAGCTTAGTCACATGAGTAGTCCAGTAAAATTGCTTAATACAAATCATTTACCATATCTGTAAGCATTCATAATACAGAGAAGTAAGGCTAATTTTTTTTCAGTTACATGTTTATCTACATAGTGTTTTTTTCAGAAGTCCTTTGGCACAAAGCTGCCAGTTATTTAAACTGACACTAGACACTGGTTCTGAAAATCTGCAGAGGTATGTACTTCTATATAGAAACATGCCCTAAAATTTGATCCTTAAATTCTATGAAGAAAACTTTTAAGGGTAATTACAAATAATCATTCCTTCACTTCAGCTAATAAAAACCCTTAGGAAAAGGAAAATTTTCTGTAATACATTTGCAGCTGACCTGAATGGAGAAGAGCAAGTATAGTAAACTGATTTGGAAATAAATAATGAATGTTGAATTCCTTAAAGTAAAACACTGGGGTTTGAGCACTGGCGAAGCCTATGTGACAATCTGAATATGAGATATTGATCCTGTGCCTCTAACTCTTTTTAAGTCATTCTGCAAAAAAACCCCGATTACAAACATCCATAGAGAAGTGGCTCTGGCAGTTATTCAAAAAGGTTAATTTTGGAGTTTGTTTTGTAGGCTAAAAGAATTACAGACTTTGGGATTTGATTAGGAACCTAAGTTTAGCTGTTTTAGGCTCTGGGAAAAGTATCTCCCTCCGCCATTACAGTAAGAGTAAAAAACAATTATGTGGAACTCATCTTTTTGATAATGTACTCTCATTCATTTTACAATAATAGAAAGTGAATATATAGATATTCTCTCAACCTGAGTTGGATGAACAAAATTAGAATCAGTAGATATTCCTTCAAAGACAATTCAACTTTAAAAACTTGAAAGAGATTGATGATGTAATGGAGGTTGTGTATAGTTTTTAAATCGATTTTTGTCACTTTTCTAAATCACACTCTGATGTGAAATAAAACAAACCCTAAACCATTTTATCCAACTTACTCTGAAATTATTTTTTCAAACCAGTATTCATAAGTCTATTTGTTTGGGGTAAGATTTTAAAGGTAATATCAAGAAGGAAGAGTAACATCAAGTGATCGTTGCAGATTATTAGTATTATCTTTTGAAATGTGGAAATGCTTTATCAAATATTTGGAAGTTTAACTGCTTAGATGTTAGAGAATAACAGGAATTACAGACATGCTGCTGAAAAGGATCAATGGGTTATAAGAGACCACAAGCTGAAAATGATAAACAAAATTAGTTTACTACGGAGATTATATACATGCAAGTCAAACATCTTAATGGAACACATAAACATTGTATGCATTGTTTAGGTGACATATGATGTAGTTAAATTCTGTTTGGATTTTGGTAGGCGTCAGATGCAATATTATGACCAGTTTTGGGCCTTGTGCTTCAAGAAGGATACAAACCCATTGGATTAGTTCCAAAAGAAAATAACAAGAATGGTTACAAGTCTAGAAAACATAACCTCTGCAGAAAAACTGAAGGAATTAGGCTTGTTTAGTCTGGAGCTGAGGAGTCTGAAGGGAGCTATGACAGCAGGCTACAGAGAGGTAAAAATAGGAGATGGGAATAAACAGTTTTCCATGCCCAACATGAATAGCAGCAAAGTAAAACAAAATTAAGTGAAGCTAATCTAAATATTAGTAAAATTTTCTAGCACAAAAGTTAATTGAGCTGTGTAAGAGGTTGTAAAAGGACAGCCTTAAGTAATGTCCCCTTATTTGGAAACAAATAGTAAATCCTATGTGTGGAATGATGCAGGTATGCTATACCTTTGAGCCAGGAAATGGATTGCATAACTCCTTGCAATTTTCTCCTGCTCCACTGTTTACAATGGTATGGTAATTTATTTTGCATTCTTTTTATTAGATATAATGTGGGACATACAATATATGTTACATTATGTGATAAAAGAAAGGACCCTAGAGTTAAAATGTCAAGTGGAGGATCCCAGGCCAATCCCAGGCCAGTCCCAGGAGCCAGCAACCCATCAAAGGTCCACGTTCACAAACCTAGAGGAGCACAAAGACCCTAGGTCCTGTGGGAATCCAAATCAAAGACTCAGAAGTGGTGACATGTTTATGTTCCTCCCAGGGCTGCTCTAGGAGAGTTTCAGTTCTGCTGTCATGTTGTGAAACTCCTCAAGATGACTCAATGGCAGAGTACCTTTTGAATTGTGGAGGAAGTGTTATGACATTGAGAGAGGCCATTCTCTGCACCTGGGAGGTGATGATTACATTAAGAACTGAGGAGTGTCTCAACAAAGATAAGATATGTCATCTCTGCCCACTGAGACAGCAGCTGCGCAGGGGGATGTGGGGAAAAGACCCCTGGAATGTGCAACAAGGACAAGCACATCCTGGGTGGTTCACCTGATAAGACCACTACTGCCCCAGGGTGGGTGTGGTGAACAGGTGGGAGGCAAAGAGGGGTGGAGGCAGGGTGGGCCCCTGCAAGCACACAGGAAAGACCCCCTGGAAGTAACACCTGGAAGTCACATATACATTGTAATGTGACTAGGGTGTGGAGCCAGGTGGACTCACAATAAATGAGCTGTATAAAAATCCCAAGCTATGCCTTCTCTGGGAGAGAAGATTTCCACTTAAAACATTACACACTGGAGCCTGCTCAGAAGATGAAAAACACTGCAGACCACTCTGAACTCACCAGGATTCTCGGATGTCTCCTCTCCTCCTGGTCCAAAGCCAAAAGGACATGGGCCCCAGGACACCTCTCTCTCACTCCTGCTCCTCCCAGCTGAGGACAGAAGAGCACCTTGGGGTGGTAATATATCTCCTGCTCTCTCTCTCTCTTTTCCCTCCCCCTCTCTCTCCTTTTTCTTCCTTCCTCTGCTTTATTTTTACCTCTGAAGAGCTGGCTTCTGAAAAGCATCGTAGTCTCAGCCAGCTTTGTGTGCGTTTGTACGTGTGAGTACACAATGATCCGTACCCTGTGGATTTAGGGGTTTATGTATCTGAGTGCCAGCAAATGGGGACACTTGGGTCCAGAGGCAGCTTCTGGGCAGATTGTGTGGGCACAGCTGCTGCTGGGATCCACATTGTATATGTGTATTTAAAAAAAAAATAAATAAATTTACTTTTTCTTACTGATAGACAATCATCCTGGTTAGTCAGAGAGAGGAACAGGATAAAGCTGTTGGTGTTCATGTGAGTCTATCTGTGACGTGTGCCTGGCCATGTACTTAGGTACATGGTGCATATGTCTACTTTATGCATACATGCCTACAAGGAATGCAATGTCAGCCTTGACATGAGTTGGAGCTGATGGTATGGAGATATATCATCCTCACCTTCGTATTTGACCCCAGATACCAGCAACCTTATCTCAGTTTAGAGTCCAGATTCTGTTCCTATTATTTGGTTATGTGTGCTTTTTTTTGTACAATTAATTGATCAGAAGTAAGTAGACCTTCACTGTCTTAAAGTTTTTAAATCATAGAATCAACCAGGTTGAAAAAGACCTCAGAGATCATCAAGTCCAACCTGTTACCTAATACCTAACACCTCATGACAACTAAACCACTTGAAGCCGTCTTCAAGTGCCACATCTAATCCTTTTTTGACCACCTCCAGGGACAGGGACTCCACCACCTCCCTGGGCAGCACATTCCAACAGCTAACAACTCCCTGTGTAAAGAACTTTCTCTTCACCTCGAGTCTAAACTTCCCCTGGTGCAGCTTGAGACTGTGTCCTCTTGTTCTGGTGCTGGTTGCCTGGGAGAAGAGACCAACCCCCACCTGTCTACAACCTCCTTTCAGGTAGTTGTAGACAGCAATAAGGACTCCCCTGAGCCTTCTCTTCTCCAGGCTAAATAACCCCAGCTCCCTCAGCCTCTCCTCATAGGGCTTGTGCTCGAGGCCTCTCACCACCCTCATTGCCCTTCTCTGGACACATTCAAGTAAACTACAGTGCTTCTTCCCTGCTTGACTATCTTTAGCATATTTGGTTTTCACACATTCCTTCTTACAACTTCTTGGCAAAGGTGACCCTCAATAGAGCTTCCTGCAATGATTCTGACAATTTTGACTTCTGTTGCTTTTGGCATATGCTGTTACACAATCTCAACTTCATAGGTGCCATTAGAATGTGGGGACAACAATAGGTACTGCAGAAAACATAGAAACCTTTTCACAGTTAAGATTCTGAAAAGAAGTTATGCCAGTAATGAATTAGTGACTTTCAGGATAAATTTAGTAATCTCACTTCAGTTTCCTCACAACTGTTGACCACTTTTGGACTTATTGTTCTGAAGAATATTCAACATTATTCTCATTAACATATGTCTGATTTTTTGTACATCATCTGATGGGGAAATTATATATATATTTTTAATAAATCACAGCCAATACACCAAGATACACTCGGGACTCCAACAGTAGCCAATATTATTTAATGCAAGTTTAATATACAAATACCCCAGCATACAGCACATTTGGCCTATGCAGAAAGACTGCAGAACATAACTTTGTTCTATAATCCTACATTTTTTTTGACAAGAATCTTTAAATCATAGTAACCTTAATTCATCACAGCTGCATATTTTAAACCATAGAAAAAATAACAACCTTTTTTTTTGTTGCTTGAGTAAGCGATACCTGGTTTGTAGGAGTTTGACTTTGTTTTCACTGGAGTAGATCTTCATGGTGATCTACATTTTTGAAGTGTTATATGCTGACAAAACCAAAACCATCTCGTACAAAGGCCTGACTTACGGAGACTCTTCCCACTCCCTTCACCCTCAAGAGTTTACTTATATTTTCCTATTATAAACACTTCTCCATTGACTGAATACTTTGGAATGAAAGGAAAGACTAACTTTACAGCAGACAGTTTTTCCTGTGCTTTGAAGATATAAAGGGCTTCATATGTGTATATTCTTATTTATAGTTTATCTGGGATGTTTGTTTCAAATCCGCTTTGCCCCTTCCCTCACAGTCACTTCACTTCAACCTCACTTAAGTTGCCACCCATATATTCCTTCCTCTTATCTTATCCCTCTTGCACTGCTTCCACCAAACACTTTGTCCCTCTCCTCATCTTCCAACAACATCACAGTCAACAAAGAAAAAGAAAGAAAAAAGAAAGGAACTAATATTATTGCAGCAAACCCTTGTCTTTTATGTTATTTCTCTTGCCTCTTAACGTTTTGTTTGTCTTATCTATGTATAAATTCTTCAAGGCTAAGACTATATTTTATCATTTGCTGGCATGGTTGGTGCCATAGCCCCTCTTTGGAGAGCAATACCTAAGCTTTTCTGTAACAAACACTCTGGCAGAATTGATGTTTTGACTGACATGATAAAACAAATTTCTTTGTTAATTGTTTAACAATCTTGCTTTATGTAACAGAGTTAGCTATTAAATGATCCCTGAATTCACTGCTATAGCTATGTTTTAATCTTTACTTTTTCTTACTGGAGCTCATACCTTAACTTAGCAGGGTATGTAATAGGCTGCATAAGATCTTAATGCAGACATGGTTTTGTTCTGGGCTTTACTGAAGGAGTGTTTCAACACATTTCCTGCATTCAGCCTACCTGTCATAAATAATCTTACTGCATTCAAGATGTCACTAATATTACTCTAGTTTTCTGAAGATGTTGCTGAAACTTCCACAGAGTGTATAGCAAACTAAATAAGAATCTCTTCAAGTGGAGATGACAATTCCCATTTCCATGCTTGCTCTAAGCCATCTAGTGCAACTATAAGTTCAATATGAAGGCCTACAACAGTCTATGTATCTGCAGTGTATTAGATAAAAAAAGAAAAAATCCAGGAAGTTTGTAGATATTTGGAATGTGTAAATGACTTAGATATTCATTGCTATTTTACTATATAGGATGGGGATATTTATTACTTTACAACTGGCACATTTGGCCTTAAAACTTATTTCTGTAGAAAGGGTGTAGCCAGATGTTAACTTCTTACTAGGAGGAGCTGGAAGATGGGAAGGCTAGATGTCCCACAGGCTGCAATGCAGATCAGAACTTCCTCATTCATCAGGAGCTTTTGACCCTTTAATACAGTTGTGTGGACTGGCAGTCCCACACAGACACTATGCAGGTGAGCCCTACACATAGAAATGTATTCACTCTGACCTGTCCTAGAAATCTATGCATTTGAAGACATCTCGTCCTGTAGTTATCTCACTGAAACAGGAATGTGACCAGGATTACTCACCCAAACCATCAAAACTGAACCAATACAAAATCTGTTGCTTTCCCCACCCCCCTCATCATAAACTTCTGCAGTTTGAGCTGCTGATGTGTACATACATATATATGCACATATAAATAACTACACTCATACATATATAGAGAATAATAGAATAATTTACTTTGGATGACACCCTTAAAATAAGTCCGACTGTTAATCTAACATTGCCAAGATGATCACTGAAACCGTATCCCTTAGCACCCCATCCACATCCTTAAATACCTGCAGCAACAGTGGCTCAACCTCCTCCCTAAACAGTCTGTTCCAATGCTTGACAACCCTTTTGGTGAAGAAAATTTTCCTAATTTTCTTAAACCTTCCTCTGCCATAATCTGAAACTCTTTCTTCTTATCTTATTGCTTGTTACTTTAGAGAAGAGACTAACAATTACCTTGCTTTGACCTCCTTTGAAGTAATTGTAGAAAGCAATAATGTCTCTCATCACCCTTCATTTCTTCTGGCCAACCAACCAGCTCCCTGAGTTGCTCCTTGTAAGATTTTTGCTCTTGACCCTTCACCAGCTTCTTTCACTCATTTTGGACTTACTCCTGTGTCTCCTTGTCCTTGTAGTCAAAGGCCCCAAAATCAACACAGTATTTGGGGTGCAGCCTCACCAGTGCTGAGTACAAGGGGAGAATCACTTCTGCTGGTTCTAAAGGCCGGGATGCTGTTAGACTTTGTGTCTGCCTGGGCACACTGTTGTCAACTCTCAACAAAAAATGCCATGACTGTTTTCTGTTGGACAGATTTCCAGCCACTCTTCCTCAAGCCTGCAGGGTTGCATGGGGTTGTTGTGATTCAAGCGCAGAACTTGATGCTTGGCTGCCTTTAATCACATAGAATTGGTTTTGGCTCATCCTTCCAAACTGTCTAGATTCCTCTGTACAGCCTCCCTGTCCTTAAGCAGATTGACACTCCCACATGACTTGATATTATCTACAGACTTACTGAGAGTGCACTCAATCCCCTCATCCAGATCACTGATAAAGATATTAAAGAGAGCTGCTCCCAATTCTGAGCCTTGGAGAACACCTTTTGTGATTGGCTGCCAATTGAATTTACTTCCTTTCACCACAATTCTTTGTGCCTGGCCATCCAGCCAGTTTTTAGCCAACAAAGAGTACATATATCCAAGCCACAATCAACTAGTTTCTCCAGGAGGATGCTGTGGGATACACTGTTTAAAGTCTAGGGTAAATTACTTGCACAGCTTTTTCCTCATCCATTAAGTGTGTCCCCTTGTCATAGGAGTTCTGGATAGTCAGGCAGACCTTGTCTTTTATAAACCCATGCTGACTGGCCCTAATCATCTTGTTGCCCTGTACATGCCACATAATAGCACTCAAGATCATCTGCTCCATAACCTTACTTGACACTGAGGTGAGACTAATAGTCGGTAGTTACACAGATCCATCTTCTGGACTTTAGAGATGGCCATCACATTTTCTAACCTCCAGTCAGCTGAGACCTCCCTGGTTTGCCAGAACTGCTGATGAATAATTGAAAGTGGCTTGGTGAGCACTTTTGACCGCTCCCTCAGTAGGTGGATCCCATTTGGCTAGTGTCTAAATGGTGTAACACGCTTTCATTCTTTATCTACTATAGATAAAGAGACTCTTAAAATCCCACTTATGGCATCATTTGACTACTTTGAATGTACAAAAATCTTCAGTCCAAGATTCTATAGTTCACCGATCTCTCACAGTCCATAACCCTTATTCACAACTGTGGGAATTCATGATGATGTCAGAAAAATTCCTGAGAAGCCTTGCATGTACTGAGCAGACTATACTATAGTTTGAGGAGCAAATACAAGTCTAATAAGAATTAAGAGATGCAATCCGAGGATGTACTTCAAAAGGGCAAAATTCTCTCTAAATGAAATAGTTAGGTAATCCCTCTTTCCCTCTGTGATTTTTCCAAAGACAGTGGGGTTTGTTTGTTTGTCTGTTTGGTGTTTGTTTTGTTTTGCTTTTGTTATTTTAATCTTACATGTAGGTCCACTTTACGAGTGAAGAATGATGTTACTATAAGTTTAATAACAATAAAAAAGAATGTTTATTTTTTAGTATTTGCTTTCCTATTACCTACTTGATTCAGTACAATTAATTTTAATGTTATCAAGAATTTAGTGGGGATCAGTAACTCAGATTTTCTTAACATGTAGGTCCTCTTCATTGTTAAATGGTTTATCAGAATATATCCCAAACATGTATGAGAATCAGTTTTTAATCTGGAGAAATTATTCAGAATATGCCCATCAAGCATACGTGGACCCTTCAAGCCCTTTTTCTTTGTTGGGGTGCCTATTTCTCTATGCAACAGATCATTAAATATTTCCTGGAAAAGAATAAAAAATAACAGTTGTTACTGAAGTCAGTCAGGCAACTCATACACTGAAACTGAGACACATTATTCTTTGAGATCTCAGTCCTTTTATCTTCACTTATCCAGGATGTACTGTGGATGTGAAAGAGAAAAATCCTGGAGATTTTAAAATAAGTGGATTTACTAACATAGTTTGTGTGCAGTCAGGATTGAACAAAAGATGTTCTGGCTCTTTTAAGGAGTGGCTGCAGGACTAAATGATGTATTCATGCTTTCAAACTATCATGAAGAGAAAGCCAAACGAAAAATCCTCGTGTCTTGCTCACTTCCTAAAAGATTTAGAGAAAAGAAAGAATTTACTTATTTGATTAGAGCTGACAAACTTAGAACTCAGCTACTCCCGGGTGCTGAACAGATGCCCATAAAAAGAGGAGTTCTTCTTCTCTCCACACTGGCATAATTTATTAGTTTACTGACAGATGGCTCAAGACTGAGATGGTTGCTTAGCAGACTTAGAACTTGGATTGATTTTAGCAATACGTGGTTTGGACAATTAAGGCCATTGTGTGGCTTCAAGTCATAGCCTGTTTGTTTACATAAGAATAAGAACTGTATATATTCCATTCAGTAAACTTATTTGTGAAAGTCTCGGTGGTTTAATCCTGTAATCCCAAAGGAGAAATAAGGATGTAAGAACTGTCTATATCGCTAGATCACATTAGACAGCAGACCACATCATATAAATACCACTAATCTCAACTGAATCTCATTTTTACTTATGTTTTGATTACAGAATATTCTCAAATCTTTCATGTGCCTCTTACCCTAAATGAACGCATATATAAGGCTTATAAATTATAGTGTTCTGTACGTGAATATCCTGTACCGTGTATGAAACAGACAGGATTTCTTGTGTTTGGGTTCGTTTTTGTTTTTTTTTCCTTCTTTTTCTGTTTTAAAAGGTCTGTCCTTATTCACCTCAGTATATGAACAATGGTGAAAGAGGGAAAGAAGAAAAACACTATGTAAAAGGGAAACACGGAAAGCCAATAATTATAAAATAGAAAAAAAAAAAGGGGGGGGGGAAGGAAATTAAAAAGGGAAAGGAAATACCTTAATTCAAGAAAATAGGTCTAAAGAAATTATACCAATGTGAAATCAAAACCACTGGTATTACGAAGTTTGTAAGCATACTTCTATTACATTTCTTACAGTTTATGTCTATTTATGTCCTAAACTCTATTATCAAGTTTTTCATTGTTTTGAATTTATTAATGAGAACCTTGATAATTTGTGCAATTATACTTCCTCTGTTGTTGTTGTTGTTCAGAATCAAAGCTGGTTTAAGCTAAATATAATACCAGGATATTAAGTATCATACAGAGTAAAAATAAAAATGAAGAAACAACCATGGAAATATATGAGAACTTCCACATTATGTGAAAGTTTCTTGCAGACATCAAGGCTGAGGACAGGTTTAAATTCATGGAGAAAAACAATGAGCTGTTTTTAAAGATTTTATGGATATAATCTGCTGCCTATAAAGGGCAACACCAAAAGAAGAATTTGCTGATTCAATAAAGACAGAATGAATAGATGGTGATGTAAAATAAAGAGGAGCTGGATTTCTGGCAATGACTGAAGCTGCTTAAATCATTTTGACCATCAAATAATTTGAAATACATACTACAATGTTCCATACATTGTCACACAGCACACCCATTGATAATTTTAAAGAGAATGGGCAACTTTTCCAGTCTCTTAGGATGTTGAGCACGTTAACTGCAAGGACAGGGTTAATGCACCTATCATTGTTTGAGAGAAAGGAAATAAACTCTCAGAATTTTGTCCGAAGAGGAAACCAGGATCATGAGTGATGGAGGTGCTAAGTATTTTCCATTGGTTCCTTATAAAGATAAACAACTGAGATAGAACTTTAACTAAAGTGCTCTTGGGAGATCTTGAGATGTATGTACCCAACCTTCATTTACTGACATAAGTGTTTATTTAAGGAGGACTTCTTTCTTCCACTAAGTATGATGCTCAGGAACAATAGTAATGACTTTATGAATGTCAGTCTGTTACACCTGTTCTAGTGTAATGTCACTATTTTCCACACATCCAAAATGTTCCAATTGCCCTGAAGAACATTCAGGTGATGTTTAAAGGGAGCCTACTGCTTCAATTTGGACATGATACATGAACAAGATATTTCAAAGCTAACAGAATATTAAGGATATTTTTCCCCCATGATTTTTCTAGATTAGTTTATATAGAGATGTGTATGTTTCCTCATGTGTACTCTGGTGTCAAGTGCAAGCGCTAACAAAAGACTAAGAAGCAACACAGGAGATGGAAACAGAAAAACTAGAGGAACTGTGAAAAATGTAGACAACACCAAAGTGGATTAGGAAGCCATAAGTTTATGGATCACAAAGTTATATCTCTAAACCTAGTCCTGAATTCCCTCCTTGAGTTTCCCAATACATTGAGTTCTTGGAAGACTGATGTTGGCTTACAGGCTTCTGGATGAATACAACTAGGAATATGTTGTCAGAACATGGTGTTCCTCAGAGGATTGCCTAGTCAGATGGGAGAAACATGAAGAACTTTTTGTTGCATGTGATTATTGCTGGTTAGAAGCTTCTGTGGTTTAGTAGCACAAGAGCAGCTTTGGTGCAAGGGGAAGAGGGGAAAAAAAAAGAAATCAGTACCTGAGTGATAGTGTTTGTAGCAAAGTATGGTGGAAAACAGGGGAAAAAAAGCATGTACATGGCTAAAAGAGCCATACTAAGATCACGTATCCCCAGAACTAGCTTTCCACTCTGCTGCAGAAAGAAAATGGATTACTGGGATTAGTATTCAGGGGTGACTGAAGTGGCTCCGGTATCTCACATCCAAGCACATTTTCAAAACAGGATTTTAATAATCTCCTCAAATAACCTGTGTCCAGAAAGACAACAAAATTTTGCTTTCTTTCTTTGTTTGCTTTGCATTTTAAGGTATGGTTCTGTATACAAATGTAATGTTTGTAAAATTTTACTTTGCAGCCACGGACATCAGTGTAACAGTTTATATTATTAAAATGTTAATGACTGGAAAGTTAGTACGGGATTTCTGTAACAACTCATTTCATAGTTCAACACATTCAGTGTTCCATTCATTAGTATATATACTTTTAAGAATGTGCTTTTAAAATTATTCCTAAAATGACTTGTGCTCTCCAATCCATATGCAAAAAATCATCTTTAGCCATCAGACTGGTTACAAATGTATGCTGTTTTCACAGACATTGTAATTGCATAGTAATTCTTTGGAGGCACATGGCTATGCTAGCTTTATAGTAGACTCTGCAAGGTCTTTCTGCTGCAGTTTTCATGTTGTTCATCTAGAATGAACATTCTTTTATAATGTAAATACCCTCCAGCTGTTTATTGAGTCTTGAGTTGGCACTGACATGTCATTCTGATTTCAAGTCCATATAAAGTTGGTTTTTATTTCTTTTTCTATCTCTTTCTCCTTTCCCTTTCTTTCCAGTCCTTTTCCTCAACCCCATCCCTTTATTTCTTCATTCATTTAGGCTAAGTGTTTAAATAAGTGGCAGAGATTTGCTAAACATCACATGATCTATTGCAAACAAATTCAGAGGAGATCTGAGGTATTTACACACTGTCTGTTAGATACTCTTTAATAATTCGAAAAAATGAGCTCATTTGATTGGATACAAAAGAACATGCACCAAGATCAAATAGCTCCTTATTTCAAATTAGTTCTTTATGGACCACTAATACTGTTATCACAGTATCACAGTATCACAGTAACTAAGGTTGGAAGAGACCCCAAGGATCATCAAGTCCAACCTGTTCCAACAGACCTCACAACTAGACCATGGCACCAAGTGCCACGTCCAATCTCCCCTTGAACACCTCCAGGGACGGCGACTCCACCACCTCCCTGGGCAGCCCATTCCAATGACGAACGACTCGCTCGGTGAAGAACTTTCTCCTCACCTCGAGTCTAAACCTCCCCTGACACAACTTGAGACTGTGTCCCCTTGTTCTGGTGCTGGTTGCCTGTTAATCAAATAGTGGAAAATGTTTTCAAATCAACTTCCCCCCTCCCGCCCCATTTTACTCCTCCACACCTTAGGCAAATACTTATGTTCTACTGTAGTACATATTTTGGCATTGTTCATGCTAACTTTGGTTTTTTTTTCTTCTTAAATATCAGCACAACGTATCTTAATAGTGACTTACTTAATCTTGTAAATGCTTTAAATTAAGAATGTTATTGTACTCTTACTCAGTTTGTATCTTCTGACCTTCTAATTTGCTTCTGCATTTACCTGCCTTGGTGGCTTAGTTATAGAAAAATGACCATGCTGTCTTTGTTTTCTTGTTTCTGCACGTTCAAATTTGAATTGCTTGGGTGTAGGGAGTTTATGCTGTTTTTTCTAAACACTTTCACAGTAGTACTTCTTTAGATCTGAACATTTGCAGAAGAGGTGATGTTTCTTTTTTTACCTGTGGTATTTAATAAAAATATGATCATGTTTCATACCTTGAGATTAAAAATTGAACAATCATCAGTATGACTTCAGAGATCAATGTGAAAACAAGTAATCAAAATGTGTAAGCAATGCTATAGAATATGATATAATAAAAGAATGAATTGCTAAGACAAATTATTTTAGAATAGATTATTTTTAAAATGGATTTACAGGCACTGTAAGTATAAGAGAAGAGCATGTTGTGCATCCTGACTTGAATAAAATTAATGCCATAGTGTTGCATGATGTCCTTGGAAGTAAATTAGAGAAACATACTAACATTAGGTGATGCAAAATTGGCTGAAAACCAAAGTAGCTATCAATAGCTTATTGTCAAACTGGAGGATATGTATATATGTGTGTGTGTGTATATATATATATATATATGTATTCATAGTTCTGTTTTAGCTGCTTCTCAGGGATAATACAACAGAAGATACTTTAAAAAAAAAAAACCACAGCAGAGTACAACAAAGGTTACAAACATATCAGACAGCCCAATTAGCATTCCAAAAGAGAGTTAAAGGTTGAGAAAATGTTTTCTTAAAGGATCTTAAAGGATAGTTTGTCAAGAAATGAGATTTTTTCCTGTATTTAGAAACAAGCAGACACAGAACAAGTATTTTTCAGGATGAAGTGGAACTCAAAGTTGTTTAGAAGTCTTACAGAGAGGAAAAGATAATATGTTTACATATCTGTAACAGGTAAGAAGAAAAATAATGGGTTTAAATTACAGTAAGAAAGATCTGGGTTAGATATAACAAGAAAGAATTCAAACAGGAAGGCCAAGGAAATACCGGAATACATTGCCTGCAGAATTTCCACTACCTGGAGATTATATTAAGATAGCTGAAACCACTCCCTGGCATGTAATTTCTTTGTGAGTCTGGTGATTCTGGGAAATATACTTTAAAAGGATGGCATGTATCTGTGTTGCATTCAATCTGCAAAATGAGAAACCCTTATTTTCCTCGTTAATTCTTGGAAGAAAGAAATAAAAGCATATGTTCAATTTTTGACAGTCTCAGTTTCTCAGTTTTCATTATGTAACTATTGCTGAGGCCCCCCACTCTTCCTGCCAGTATTGTGGATCCCAGTCTGACAGCTCATCTGCAAGAGTTAGGGTTCAGTTCCACCCCCAAGTCAACTTACTGCTTAGTCTCCTTTCTGAGACTGTAAACAAGGGTATCAATGATGACCAAATGTGACTGTGGTTTTGGTAAACTAGATATTGATTAAGATGAGGGCTTCATTTAATGTCAGCTAAACCCCCCCCCCCAAAACACTTAGGAGACAGTAATACCACCACCACAGGCAGGAATCATAACTGGAAATACTCCAAATCTTGTTACAGAACTTCTGAAAGGCCTTTTTAAATTGCATGCCACAGAATTTCTGTTGTATTATATCCTATTTCAGTACTTTAAGATTGCCCATTTTACAGGTTAGAGATTACACACAGGTTGAAGGCTATATTTGTATATGGGTATTTAAATTTGATGGGATGTGAATGTTTGGTATCTCATTTGTTGTTTGGGTTTTTTTTGGTATTTTTTGTGGTACTTCTAGATAAAAGCTTTAACATTATGCAAAGAAACTGCTAAGTAGTTCAGTGGCTGGAAGAATGTCGATTACAAGTTTCTGGTTATAATTTAAAAACATGTATCACAGAAATCAAATATGTTGTTCCGAGCTGCCAATATTTTTTACTGCCTAGAACTCCAGTGACAGTCCTCTGTTTGAGTGACACAAGATGCTAGTCACATCATAAGTTAATGTATTTTACAGTAGGAAAATGATCTAACTTTTTATAATACTTCCTTTTCACTTGACAGTATGTATTGGCATGGACATTGTAAATGAAACAGGGAATTCTAGGAAAAAATATTAAATAAATCTTTTGGGCTTGAGCCTGTGAGGGCTTACAAATAGAACTACTTGGCAGGCATTCTATGAAGGGCTTTATCGTTAGTAAAAGATGGAGTTTCACACTGCAGTGATTTTTTTTCCTGTTCAGAAGCACATTCTTCCACTTTTGGTAAGGATGAAATGAAGTATTTCAGCTCCCTCTTTTCCAGGGGCAAAGGCTGTTGAGTTTTCCATATCAAGTGATGTCAGAAGATATACATGATTGTACAGAACTAATTTTCTAGCAACCAGAAAATGAATTGCTTGCCTTTCTTGGTAGCTGGAGTGCTATAGTTTATCCCCTTGATTGGTTTTGGTTTTGTTGTTTAGTTTTGTTTGTTTTGTTTTGTGTTTGTTTTGTGTTTGTTTTTTATTCAATTACAATGAAAAGAGACAGTAAATATAACACCTATATGTGTAGAGAATTCTTATCTCACAACATAATATACTAATTTTCAAGATAAATGATTTTTAAAAATCTAAGAAAAAATGTACTGGGTCTGGTAATATTTTTTTCACTCTGTACCCAGTTGCAGGCTTTGAAGAGCATAAAGATAAAATAACAATGCCTTCACAGTCTCCAGAAATCTGCAAGCCAGGAACTTGCTGATCTCCTTCAAGGATATACGTATATTACGGCCAGAACTTGACCAGTTCCAAAGCTCCCTTTTCATGATTTCTGGTAACCTTTTTGGCTGGCTGGATTAGCTACCAATGTAGCATGACTCAAAACCTGAATGCTCAATAATTTTGGGCTTCCGTTGTCCAACAAACCATAGCTAGTTTTCTTCAATGGACACAGTTAGGAATAGGAAACAAAAAGTCTTAGAGAAATAATAAGATTGCTTCAAAACACTTCAAAGTATGGAGAAAAAGAGGCTGAAGTTATCAAATTATTGACAGAGGTGAGAGAAATTTTGCTCTTCATAAGAAAAGCATCCTCATTTCACAGCCTTTTTGGTGTTTATGCACACCCTTAAAGGCAACACTACCTCATGTCTAAAGTTCAATATTAGAGTTATATTTGTAGGAATAACATATCTTATAATGCATTTCTCTGTGATTATTACAGAACATAGGTAACAGTGAAACAAGTGCATGGTACTGTCTTGCAACATCAGTTATAATTGTAATGAAGACTAATTGATGGAAATGCTTAGGGTTTAACAAATTGTAATAGTATCTCTTATGTCAAGAATTGAAAATTTTATTTAAAGTCTTAATTTCCTCCACTGCTAATAGGATTAGTTGATATACCTTTTATTTTAAATGGATCGGTTATGCTCGCCTGTGTATAGACACATACTTCAAGAGTATATAAGATTAGGGATAAGTGGTCAAGTTCTATTTGAGGTAAGAATCAATCATATAAACATGTTGAAATAATATGTACATCCTATTAAAACTGGTAATGTGCAGTAACACTACTGAAATCATACAAGGAAAATACAAGGAATATTTTTGTGTGTATATATCTTCATTGTCTCTAGAAAGGATCACAACTTTTCCAGATGTCCATCTCATTGTTTCCCTTGACTTGGGCCTTGATTCTCTTCCTGCACTGTGTGTTTTCACAAAGTTTTAATTCATTGATTTCAAAGGAATCCTTCTGTGCTCTGGGCTAGCATCAAAGGATGATTATAAACTTTTGAAAGACAGGGACATACAGAGTACATTGAGTGAATCAGTTACAGAATAAATCAGCTCCACTATGTAGCAAGTTGGATGTAAACAGTTCATTTAAATCTTAAGCAATTAAAATTGCTTATAAATATGTTATTTTGCCAACTGCACTATTTTTAACATTGAAGACTTTTGTTAGACAGAATAATTTATTCCTTCATGTAGTTCAAAATGTATTCATCCAGAGTTGATTGTTATACTTCTGTTTTATTAAAAGATAATGGCTGATTAATGCTTTGTTTGCCTGATGTATATCAAGCTTGTCTCCATCATTTATGTTTTGACATTTTGGTGTTTGAGGTAAAAAAAGTGTAAATTAAACCTTTTGTCACAGACTCTTAATTAAACCTTAATTGCTAGTGGGAAGAACTTTAAACATGCAGGACATATAAGGAAGCAAATTTGCAAATGATTCACATTTAAAGCTTATTGTAACATTATATAAATTACATGCACACATACACAGACATAAATATAGTGAGCAAACTGAAGGGGTTATCTGCTTTCTTTTCAAGGTTTGGAACTATAAGGTATGTCCTTTTTCAGATTGATTTTTTCATGTACTGTAACAGAGGAAACAGACTTTCTTGACTTTTGAAATCTTAGTTGCTTACTTCAATTTAAAAGATGCAGAGACTGAATTAGGCAAAATAAAATAAATGAACTTTATTAATTATTATTTATTATAATGATTAAAATGTATTAATAGACTTTTTATCAAATTTGAATCTTTCATGTCTTCAGCTGTTGAGTTTGTGATTTTACATAATAATAGCACCAGAAAAAGCCTGAAGTAGCAAAGAAATAGGAATTAGATTAACTCAGTGATCATTTAGCCTAGAGGCCATTGCTGTAACAAATGGCACATATGATCCAGAAATCTCTCTGTATATGTGATGATGGACTACAAAAAATCCAGTGGAACTGTTTCTTATTATCTTACTTCAAAATGAAATTCAATAGTCTTCTTTTAGAACCAACTTTTGCTAGAATTTATTTAACTTTTAATGATATTTATATAAAATTGAACTGAAATAATTTTATGAGGTGAAAAGTCAAAAGTCATAGCTAGAAAATGTCATCTTATGTGTTAGACTGACTAATAATCACTAAACTGCACTTAAGTAACCCTTTATAAAGGGTAATAGGTTTAGAAAAGATGGAAAACTGCTAATCTGAAGAAAAGCTACATCAATCAAGTATTATCTTCATAATCTACATCAGGTATTGATGTATCAGTTAAAGCCTAGCTATTCCTCAAAACATCAAAAAAGGTTCCCAAAATATATTTTTTTTTAAACAACATAAACTTTATATTTTTGAACTTATATTTCTCATGTACCTAAGGTTTTCATGCTAAACAACTGTGAGATCTATGGCATTTAAGAGCATTGGTATAACAGTGTCTTTGAAATGAAATGGCTAGTACTAGTTGTAATTTATGTTGACAGAATTTGGTTTTGTATCCTCAAGAATGAAGAGTTATAATTCAGAATATCTCTAGAAGGTGTTCCTGAATTTGCTTAGGTGTCTTCCAATGTTTTCAAACTATCCTGGGTGTTTCCTGTGAATAAAGGACTAGGTTTTTTATTTTTATTCATTCCCAGATTATGACGTTTTGCTCATTCCACCAAACTACTGCTTTATCATAATATAGAATGACAAGTAGATTTGCCATGCATTGATTTCTGCCATTTTTATGAAAAGATGGCAGTATCTACCTGGTTTTGTTGATGAACTTTCTTACTATTTCTAGCTAGGGCCAAGGGATACTTCTGTAAAATTACATCTTCCTTAATAGCAAAATAGATCACATGGTGACTTCTAATGGGGTTTCTTTCAGTGGTATAAAAGCAGACAAAGCTTTTAAGGGATGGTTTAAACAACAGGTTAGCAATGGCTACTTCATTTATCTACATAACCTAGTCAAGATGAGCTTTTACTCTCACAAATCAGTAGTTTGCCAAATTACAACACATTAAGAGATTTCTTTTCCTCTGTAAAGTCTCTTTATTACTTCTGCCTCATTTTTAATCTAAAACAAGCAGATGTTCTTTAAATGTAAAGACTCCTATTACTTATTTGTGTGTAGCATAACACTGGTGAAATGTTGATTGTTCAGCAAGGTATTGGTAACATTATACTTTTTCAACTCATAATTGGACCATGACCTCTTATGGCCACCTAATTCCTCAATCTAAAAGTACAGCATGCCAAATTATATGTATATCTGACATGTATATCCTCCTAAGAGGTAGTAGATATTTGGTGATATGTATTTTAAAGTTTCTTTTTTTTTTCATTTGCCTGCATATTAGGAAATTACATTTAAATTGTATCACTAAGGTCTTTCCATATTAATACATTTTAAAGTCATGTTACTGTGTATTTGACTATTATAAAACTGTGCAGCAGAAAGTTAAGGAATATAAAACAACTTTTGTATTTCATAGGAAACAGTCTGGAAGCTTTTTAAACACTGAAACCTAAGTTCAAACTAAAGTGATTCTGTTTAGTACTGTAGCACACTTATCAATTACATATGCAAACACAAAATGTTTCTTGCAGGACTCATTTCTAAATGAGCTTCTGTTTCTGGTTGAAAACTAAATCTTTCTAAGCTTCAGTTGTGCAGAAATCAGAGACAGTTTGCTGATATTTTCTTGCTTAAATCATTAGTGCCTTCAGATTCTCTTACCTTTTATCACCTCCACCATTTCTCTTTATCAACCAGCTCTTCATGTGAGGGGTCGCTTTTTCAGGATCTTATTGTGGGGTTCTATTTCCTACCTCCCTCATTGTGTTTATAGTGAATGCACTGCTTGTATATATAGAGAGGATATCAGAAACTCCACAACTTACTGAAGTTTAGTCTATGAAGATCTGGTTCTAAACAAAAATGAGAAAAGACCAATTTGTTTTGCACAGGAATGCTGGGTGGTGGGTTGACATGTTGTTTCTGTGGCTTTAAATATTCTTCTTGCAGTTTATTGCTGTTTTCTCAACCATTCAAACAAACCATAAGCACTATCTCTATGAGATATGGTGTCTCATAAATAGTCATATACATTCTTATTTTCCATTGTAATTATTTTTAATGGAAAAAATGCCTTTTTGCTATCGTGCCTTCTTGACTCAGCACAGGAGATCAAAATAATCAAAATGCTCTAGAATGTGCTACAAATCTGACAAAAATCTAATACAAATCCAGTACAAAATAATCTAAATGCTCCAAAAAGATACTCTGTGCCCTAACTATTGCAGAATCTGCAGCTGACAGCACTGGGCACATCTCTGGCACATCTGAAAATGAATGTCTTATTTATTTTCAGATCTGCTGTCAGGGTACTGTGTTGCTGAAGACAGTGACATAGTTTAGAAATATAATAGTAAAGAACTTAGTACAGAAAATTGTGATTTACTTTTTGTCTTTTATATGGATGATAAAAGCTTGAATTCAAGGTGCTTTTGTTTTTTATAATCAGTAGCTAATCTGTTAATTAATAATTTAGTAGAGTGTCATTATTATTCCACAAAATGAGAGCTTTTAAAAATATTAGGGTATTTTTATAGATTCTGTTATGTTTTCTCTTATCTGTGGTGAGCACCTCTGAAATAGCAGAATTTTCAAAATCCTTTCAGCATGATTTAGCTTTCATCAGCAGTACATTATTTCATAAAGTCTGGAACAAGGACAGGGAATTTTCCTAGTTTTGAGATCTTTCTTTTACTTTTGAAGTCTATTTTGTAGTTGCCCTAAGCCTTTAGATACTAAGAATGAAGCAGAAGGAATAATTCAGTCTGAATACTTCTAGGGGCTTCCTCTCTGTTTTCATTGACTGTGAAGAAAGCCTTGGGCAACATTATTCTTAAAAAGACACATTTGAGGTACAAAACCCCTATAGTTTGCACAAATTAAAATCTTAGTATTTGCTGGTTTTGGTGCTCATGCTCATGCACAGTAGAACTGCTCTGTGCATGCTCAGAAAAATCAGAAACTTCCTGGCAAGCGGTGGTCTGCCTCCTCACTGGATCAGAACATGCTTGACAGTACATTCAGTATGTCTGGGAAATGGAGCATTTTCTGAAGTTGCATTAAAAAATTGCAATCCTTACATACATAGAGGGGTGGTTCCATATTTTTGTTTTCCATCCTCTGCAGCCCCTGGGATACCAGCAGCAGAGCTGGTATCCTGCCTCTCAATTGTCTCAGGATTGTCTTCAGTTTTTCCCTCTTCTCCCCTCAAAATTAGCTTAAAGACCTATCAATCAGTCCTGCCAGTTCTTGTCCCAGAATTCTTTTCCCACTTAGAGACAAGCAGTTTTTATCTATAGTCAGCAGGTCTGGGGTCTTGTAGAGTAGCCTGTGATCAAAGAACCCCAAATCCTGCTCTGTGCATGCTCAGAAAAATCAGAAACTTCCTGGCAAGTGGTGGTCTGCCTCCTCACTGGATCAGAACATGCTTGACAGTACATTCAGCATGTCTGGGAAACGGAGCATTTTCTGAAGTTGCATTAAAAGAATGCAATCCTTACATACATAGAGGGGTGGTTCCATATTTTTGTTTTCAATATTTTATTTCTATTGATTAAGCTTGTAGTAAAATTTCCTGGTTCTTGCAGTGTGTGTTTGGAAGAGGTACATTTTTGGTTCATAGTTATTACGATAAAAAATACTGAAAAATTTGGGAGATTACAAGAACTTTTAATTGTACATTCTCTTTTGCAGGCAGAACTATATTGTGGTAGGTTGGGAGAGGGCCTAGCTCTCCCTCTCCCACAGAGAAAGAAACCACAGCTAACTCAGTCGGAGAAGCAAAGCTATATTTACAAGCATATATGGAATGTAGGTTATATATAACACAATTTATACAGTATTTACAAAATATATACAGAAATATACAGCAAAGAAAAATAACACAACAAAATTCCCTCCTCGAGGAGGGTTTCCCTCCCTAAAACCCCCTCTCTTCCCCCCCTACCTCCCTTTTTTCCCAAAAAGGGGTTAGAGAGAGAAAGAGAGACAGTTATTAAGGAAAAGAGATGTTAATAGGCTTCAAAAGCACATGCAGGAATTAGTTTTGCTTATCTCAAGGTCAGCTCCACTTAGTTTGCTGAGAAGCAGGCAGGCAGGAAAGGCAGAACAGGCTGGAACAGCAGAACAGGCTGAAACTCAGAAAAATTCCAACTGCCCTAAAACTTAAAGTTGCATTTTGCCCATCTACCAGTGAAATTCGTTTAGAATATCAGAGTGTTTTCATTCTGGTACCAAAACATTCAGCCAGAGTGTTCCCAACACTGTCTCTCTCTTAAAGGCACAGCCTCAAACGGTCACATGGTTACTTCAATCTTGGAAAGTTAGATGAAGTCCATTAAAAATTATAGAATTATTAGAGATTGGATATATCTCAATACATTTTAAACATACTTTTAAAGCTAGATCAGACCAGATCTAGGATTGGACTTTTAGGAAAATTCAAAATGTATATATTCCCCGTCTCCTCTTTGTCTGTGAGATTTCATTGATTTTGGAGTCCAGAGCATAAATATAATTAACCGTTTTCATTTGGCTCAGATCATCAGCTGTTAGGACAAACTATGACTCTTGATAGTTTTAGTATACAGTTCATCAAGGATTAGGGTTGGGCTGATCACAGATGCTCTCTGCCATTCTCTCTCCCTTCCCAAATGTAAGAGAAAAGGAATAAGGAAGAGAGACACATGAATTGGAAAATTAAACTATTTTAATGAAAACAATAACAGTAAAATCAAATGCATACAAAAGTAATATCAAATCAAACCCCCGTCATGTTAATTGGTCACCATCACCACTGATCATACAATCACAGTATCACAGTATATAAGATGTTGGAAGTGACCTCAAGAGATCATCAGGTCCAAGCCCCCTGCCAAAGCAGGATCACTTAGGGTAGTCTGCACAGAAATGCATCCAAGTGGGTTTGAAATTCTCCAGAGAAGGAGACTCCACAACCTCCCTGGGCAGCCTGTTCCAGTGCTTTGTCACTCTCACTGTAAAGAAGTTTCTGCTCATGTTGAGCAGAAATCTTCTATGTTCAAGCTTGAACCTGTTGTTTCTTGCCTTATTACTGTGCACCATGAAAGAGATCTTGGCCCCTTCCAGTTGATATCCACCCCTCAGATACACATTGATGAGATCCCCTCTCAGTCTTTTCTCAAGACTTAACAGCCCCAGGGATCTCAGTTGCTCTTCATAGGGAAGATTCTCAAGTTCCCCAGTCATCCTTGTGGCTCCCTGTTGGCTTCTCTCTAGCAGTTCTCTGTCTTTCTTGAACTGGGGAGACCAAAACTGGAAATAGTATTCCAGGTGTGGTCTCATCAGGGCAGAGTAGAGGGGTAGAAGAACCTCCCTAGACCTTCTGGACACACTTTTCTTGATGCACCCCAGGATACCATTGACTTTCTTGGCCACAAGGGCACATTGTTGTTCCATGGAGAACTTGCTGTCTACCAGCACTCCAAGGTCTTTCTCCTTGGAGCTGCTTTCCAGTAGGGCAGACCCTAACCTGTACTGCTTCCTGTTGTTATTTCTCCCCAGATGCAGGACCCTGCACTTGTCCTTATTGAACTTCATGAGGTGTGCCTGCACCCAGATCTCCAGCCTGTCCAGATCTCATTGGATGGCTGCACAGCCTGACAGGGTGTCAGTCACCCCCGCAGTTTTGTATCATCAGTGAACTTGCTGAGGGTAATCTCAGTCCCCTCAATCCAGGTTGTTGATAAAGATATTGAACAAAATTGGGTCCAGTACTGGTCCCTGGGTAACACCACTGGCCACAAGCCTCCAAGATGACTCTGTGCCATTGATGACAACCCTCTGAACTATATTGTTGAGCCAGCTTTCAATCCCCCTCACTGATTAGCCACCTATGCCACATTTCCTGAGCTTTTCTATGAGGAGATTGTGGGACACAGTATCAAAAGCTTTACTGAAGTCAAGATATATATCCACTGCTCTTCCCTCACCTACCCATTTGGTCATAATTTCATAGAAGACAATCATAGGATCATGGAATCAATAAGGGTGGAAAATACCTCAAAGATCATCAAGTCCAACCTGTCACCCAAGACCTCATGACTGCTAAACCATGGCACCAAGTGCCACGTCCAATCCCCTCTTGAACTCCTCCAGGGATGGTGACTCCACCACCTCCCTGGGCAGCCCATTCCAATGGCTAATAACTCACTCTGTGAAGGACTTTCTCCTCACCTCGAGCCTAAACTTCCCCTGGCAAAGCTTGAGACTGTGTCATCTTGGACAGATGGGCAGAGTCCAACAGCATGAGATTTAACACATCCAAGTGCTGGGTTCTACACATTGGCCACAACAACCCCATGCAGTGCTACAGGCTGGGGTCAGAGTGGCTGGAGAGCAGCCAGGCAGAAAGGGACCTGGGGGTGCTGGTTGATAATAGACTGAACATGAGCCAGCAGTGTGGACAGGTGGCCAAGAAGGCCAAGGGCATCCTGGCCTGCATCAGGAATAGCGTGGCCAGCAGGAGCAGGGAAGTCATTCTGCCCCTGGACTCAGCACTGGTTAGGCCACACCTTGAGTTCTGTGTCCAGTTCTGGGCCCCTCAGTTTAGGAAAGATGTTGAGTTGCTGGAATGTGTCCAGAGAAGGGCAACAAAGCTGGGGAGGGGTGTGGAGCACAAGCCCTATGAGGAGAGGCTGAGGGAGCTGGGGTTGCTTAGCTTGGAGAAGAGGAGGCTCAGGGGAGACCTTATTGCCCTCTACAACTCCCTGAAGGGACGTTGTAGCCAGGTGGGGGCTGGTCTCTTCTCCCAGACAACCTGTGTCAGAATAAGAGGACACAGTCTCAAGCTGCACCAGGGGAGGTTTAGGCTGGATGTTAGGAAGAATTTCTTCCCAGAAAGATTGGTTGGCCATTGGAATGGGCTGCCCAGGGAGGTGGTGGAGTCACCATCCCTGGAGGTGTTCAAGAGGGGATTGGACATGGCGCTTGGTGCCATGGTTTAGTTGATCGGATAGTGTTGGGTGATATTGCTGGACTCAATGATCTCAAAGGTGTTTTCCAACCTGGTTAATTTTGTAAATGTAAAGAAAGTGTGGTTACTTAGTAAAGACTGAGCTGAAAAGTAAAACCACTTAATAGAATTAGTTCTGTTCTAACTCAAACCTGGACACAGTTCTAACTGTGACTGGTTATATATTTCAAAGTAAATGTCCATATGAGAAGCTATGGACTTTATTTTGTTTGCCTTTTTTTTTCCCCCTAGTAGATGATCTCTTTGTTTAGAATTAAGAATGCACACAGGAGCACACATAAACAAGTTCACAGAGCAACAGCAAACACTTTTCTAACTTTAAAGGATAGGTTTGTGCTTTGACTACCTGGTAACAGCTATGTCTGAATTTCCCCCAAACAGACTGTTAATTTCAAAGGTATGTGTGGCTGGACAGCATGTAAAACAAGTGATTGCAGCAGACACAAAAATAATGAAATGAAAATTGCTAATAGGCATGAAAGACATACAAGAAATTACTGGTTATTCCTGGCATTTGAGAGAAATGTAAAAGGAGGGGAAAAAAACCCCAACCACCCAACGAAGCAGCAACTAAGAAAAGAGTTTAATGCATGCTCTATTATAGAGGATTTTACATTCTTGCACATGCTTCTATACAGATTTTAAATAGCATTCTAAATAAGTCTGTTATTAGCCTTGAAAGAGAAAAATGTCAATGACAAAGGTAAGGGGTTTGGTGTTTTGCTGTTGTTGTTCTTTTGAGGTGTTTTTAAAGGTTATTTTCAGCTTAAACCTTCACAATTCATGTAGCCTCTGCTTCTGTTTCAGTAGCTGGGACAAACATCGTTAGTATCAAAGAGATGAAAGAAACATTCATTTTTCACAGTGTCCACAAACAGATGATGAAGAACCTTTTAACTGTTTCCTTTCCTTCTGAAATTAAAAGAGAAGTGTAAATGTGGCATATCTCCATACAAAGAGGTAAACCAGATTCTGACAGAATCTTTGTGTGCTTCCTTTTAACCTTTGGCTATTTAGGTCATTCCTGCCACAAGTGGTGAAAGCTGAGTGCATGCAATTTTAGTGATTCCTCCTTCCTGAACAGGAAATAGTTCTTTCATATTGTGCATTTTTTATCATCTGCATTATATTTTTTTTTTTTGTTTTACCATTCTGCTCTTCTTTCTTTGCAGGAAAAAAAAAATTAATCTTGTGCATGCCTTTTGTCTAAGTTGCTTCCCATTCATTACTAGATCTGCAAAGTTAAAGAAAAAAAAAAGGTCAAACTTCATTGAAATTTAAGCCATATATTTAAACAAACATATTCTTTTTTTTCACCTTTGAAACAGATAGCTCTGATTAATTAGAGAAGTGTTTAGGTTTTGTTTTGTTTTGCTTTGCTTTTCTTTCTCCTTGGCAGAATTAGTTTAAATACTTTGTTTCATGATATGTGAAGGCAACATGGGAGAAGGTACCTTTAAAAATTATATATTTACTCATTTTAAGGATTAATTTGTATCACCAAAGAGAACACAGTCCATTCTTTCACTATGAAGACATCTGCAATGCGTTTTTTGGTTGAAAACAATATATCTCCTCAGCTACGACACATGCCACTGAAGTCTTCAAGAAGTGAAATAAACAATATTAATTGAATAGAAATAGAGAGAAAGAAAATTAAGAACACATGTAGAGATATTTAAAATGTGTTGGAATATAGTTTTGTGTGTATTTCTTCTGAATCTTTGTATGTGCATAGCAGGTAATGTGAAAAACATTATTTCAAAGAGTAATCTGATGACTATGCACCTTCTGTTTAGTATCTCTATACAGTGCTGAATCTGGTTTTTATGCAGTGACTGTAAAACCTATTTAGCATTGTGTGATTTCTGGAGTGTGCTGGGCAAGATCTCAAAAACAGAGAAAATTTAGTCCTGTGTCCTGGCATAGCTATATGTTTTATGAAAGGTGAAATGTATTGCAAATATGTGTTTTATATATGTGTGTGTGTGTAAATACATATATATATATACACATGTATATAAAATATACAACTAGCTTATTCTTGGAAGAAATATCCATTGCCTTACAGCTATGCATCTGTAGCCTACACTTGATTGCTCCCAAGTTATTAAAAAAAAAAAAAAATCTCAAAATATTGTAACATGCATTTTAAAACATCTGTTATTGACTGTGTCTTTTGGGGGAACAATTATGCTAACTCAGCCTCAAGTCAATGAGAACTTAGTGTGATAGACAATAATATAATAGCAGATGTACAATAACGTCCGGAAGGCTGAAATATTTTGGCTACTGCCTCTTCCTTGGTAACAGGAAATGAACAGCTCATGGCATAATCTGTTTAAATATTTCTTTGTCATTATTCCTCTGACTCTGATGTCAATGAAGTAAGACAGCACTTTGTGCTCTTAAACCATCCATATTCCACCCCCAAAATGTCAATGTTTCTTTTTCATGAGCAACATTTTTCTTCTGATTTACCAAAAGCAAATATTTTCTTTGGGGTTTGAATGGCTTTCCTTACACACAGACACACCTCCCCCAGTGTTTCTACACTTTCAAAGTGTGCTTAAACTGATGATAAAGTTTGGGTTTGCATTTAATGGTTATGAACTATGTAAATGAGAGATTAAAAATAAAACTTAAATTCTCTTGTCTGGTCCTAGATTCTTTCTGAAAAATTAATTATTCTCCCTTACTTTTACCAGTTTAAAATAAATAATAGTTCCTTGTTTTTTTTTCCATACTCACCTTTCCCACCTGTTTTATAACTATTTATATGTTTATAGCTGTTTTCTATGTTCTTACAGGAAGACTTTCTAGGACTAGATTCCTATGGTGAATCAAATGTCAATTTTTGTACAGGTTGAATATATAGAACAAATGGAACTCTGAAAATACTGTCAAATACTTTGAAAAAGACTTTTAAATGAATCTGCCCAGGTACACACACAGCAATATTACCACAATACTTTTGGAAACCTCCATGAACTAAAAAACAGAAAGCCTTTTCACCCAGTTAGGTTGGTTGCTTGTTGCTAATTTTATTTAATAAATCATAATTGGCAAAGATGTCAATTTTCTTGTTACTAAACAATAATAATGGCATGACCTATTGATTGATCGTACTGTATTCCATTTAAAGGACAAAATCTGTTCCAACCTCTTCTGTATAGCCCCTTATATTTATAACATCAGTTTCTCCAGTTTCTCTAGTAAGTTAAATATGTTTTTGGTTTTGGTTGTTTTATTTTGTGTTGTTTGTTTGTTTGTTTGTTTGTTTTTAGGGTGTTGATAGTATTAGTACATTCTCTTTGCTATATAAGAAAATCTTCATCTGCAGTCTCTCACATTATGGTGCAACAACTGCCCTACCTTCCATCTGGGCATTACAGAACTTTGTACAGAACTTTGAGCATCTGTTATGTGACAGCAAAAACTGCCAAGAAATAATGTAATTGCATTTCTGTGAGTTCCGCTTTGATGCTGAATATATGAAGGAACACTGCCCCATGACTGAGATGCAAACTCTTACAAATTGCAGAACTTCTGTAGATATATAGAATAGGATAGAATAAACCAGGTTGGAAGAGACCCTCGAGATCATCATGTCCAACCTATCATCCAACAGTACCCAATCAACTAAACCATACAACCAAGCATCCTGTCAAGCCTCGCCCTGAACACCCCCAGCGACGGCGACCCTACCACCTCCTTGGGCAGCCCATTCCAATGGGCAATCACTCTCTCTGTGTAAAATTTCCTCCTAACCTCCAGCCTAAACCTCCCCTGACGCAGCCTGAGACTGTGCCCTCTTGTTCTGGTACTGGTTGCCTGGGAGAAGAGACCAACCTCTGCCTCACTACAACCCCCCTTCAGGAGGTTGTAGAGCGCAATAAGGTCACCCCTGAGTGTTAATTTGATGACAAATGCAAACAGTAGACATACAGCTACTTGTATTATGTTTCAATATGCCTGCAGAAATCACAAGCAGCTTTGTATATTCCAAAGGAATTTTTTGAAGCAACAGGAGTGCATTATTCAAACAGGGATCTATCCCACAGCTAAGACAATTGGTATATCCTGGTATTGAGCAGCCTTCTTTCTGTGAAGGTGTATGATGTCCTGTCATGCTCTCCTTATCCCACTTGATGGCAAACCTCTGCACTGATACCCTGATTAGGAGCCGATGTCTGTGTAATCATAATGCGCCAGGGGAGGTTCAGGCTGGATGTTAGAAAAAGGTTCTATACAGAAAGAGTGATTGCCCATTGGAACGGGCTGCCTGGGGAGGTGGTGGAGTCGCCATCACTGGAGGTTTTCAGGAGAAGACTTGATGGGGTGCTTGGTGACGTGGGTTAGTTGTTTGGGCGGTGTTGGATTGGTTGATGGGTTGGACGCGATGATCTTGAAAGTCTCTTCCAACCTGGTTTATTCTATGTATTCTATGTATTCTATATATTACCGATTTCTACAGGACAGATCTGACTAGTTCCTGCCCTGCCTTGCACAACTTTTATTAATTTCAATAGCATATTTTGCAATGATTGCTACTTGCTTTTAGATGGAGCAAAGCTTCATTACAGGTTGCTCAAAGAAGAACATTTTAACATATTACCAAAAATGTCAGGACTAACCTAATTCTTCCTTTTGATCAGCCAAAAGGACTTTGTTATTTTCATTGCAGAGTGGCATAGAAATAGATTGTTGTTTAAGCTTTATAGAACTTTCTGAACTCACTAAAACCTTTTTACCCTTTTCTTCTCATCACCTTTTATAACTTGCAACTAGTGGTTACTTTTTAAAAGATGATTTGTTCTTCTTATTGACAGTTTTCTGTTTTATCTAAGCTCTACTTGGTACAGACATATGGTTGAATAACAGTCATAGATGGAGCTACCATTGTCCATTTCTGATGTTTGACACTGTACTACCACATTTGTTTCTCAGAATTTTCTATGCTAATGCAACTTCTTTTATTTGGTTTTGGAATTGATCTGTAGCAGTGATAGTCTTCATTTACAATAATTAGCATATACCATTTGGAATAATGCAAGTCAAAGCCCTTTATTGAATTCAGCAGTGTTCTCTCTAAGTAGGAAATAACATTAATTCAATAGCCTGTGACAAATAATCATCACCAAATACGATTTGATAATTCTGCCATTACATGCATCAGTTTCAGTCACAATGAAAGAAGAATTAGATTGCCAATATCCAAATCTTAGTAATATTCATGCTGTCTTGTGTAATTTTAACATTCTTCGTCAGTGCTGATTGCTCTAGAAGTAAAAACATTGCTGAAGAACTTGAAACTTGTGATACACCTGAGTACTAGGAAGTAACAGTATGCAGTAACACCTTGTAATACCAATGAGGAAATTTTGTAGAAAGGTTGAATGTCTGAGCAAAAAAGTTTAGGACGTTTTAAAACTGAGGATACTCAGTGTTCTAGTCAAATATATGTTTGCCAGAATACCTCTATCTGTTTCTTCAGCTGGGTCATTAGCTTGTAACAATTTCAAGGTTGCATAAAATTATAATGCTGCGCAGTGCTTTTCCACTTTATTACATGTTGCTCTCAAGAATTAGAATAAAAGAATAATATTATGCCAAAAGTAACATGCATATTCAGAGAGACTACTTAGAAACTTTTCACTCAAATTCAAGGATTCTCCATTTACCAAAAAACATTAAAAACATCATCAGCATACTTGAATTTGTATACATGTGGAAATGAAAGTATGATATATATTTAAGAATCAGCCATTCACATGCAATTTTTTCATCCATCATTCATAAGGAATGTGGTAAGGATATCCCCATGGTAAACAGTTCTAAATTCTAGTGGAAATGAGGAGAATCTACACATTCAAGGTAAATATGACAAGCAGTATACCATACTTCTTATATACAAACTATTCTTATATGTATTTGTTCATAGCTTTAAGATAATTGTTTGTTTAAACTATTTTTTTTATATCAAGTTTAAATGAAAATAATAAATTACTAAACAAGAAAAAGTACTTAAAGTATTGGATAAATCATCTTTTTGAAAATTAGTTTACAGTTTTGTGATAAATACGTGGTATTGAATAAATCTAATAAGAGTACCATGACAAAAAGTTTCCCTAGAATTATAAAAACTCACAGACATATAGAATAGAATAGAATAGAATAGAATAGAATAGAATAGAATAGAATAGAATAGAATAGAATAGAATAGAATAGAATAGAATAGAATTAAACAGGTTGGAAAACACCTTTGAGATCATCAAGTCCAACCTATCATCCAACACTATCTAATCAAATATACCATGGCACCAGGTGCCTCATCCAGTCTCCTTTTAAACACCTGCAGTGATGGTGACTCCACCACCTCCCTGGGCAGCACATTCCAATGGCCAATTACTCTTTCTATGAAAAACTTCTTCCTAACATCCAGCCTAAACCTCCCCTGATGCAGCTTGAGACTGTGTCCTCTTGTTCTGGTGCTGGTTGCCTGGGATAAGAGACAAACCTCCACCTAGCTACAACCTCCCTTCAGGTAGTTGTAGACAGCAATAAGGTCTCCTCTGAGCCTCCTCTTCTCCAGGCTAAGCAATCCCAGATCATTCAGCCTCTCCTCATAGGGCTTGTGCTCCAAACCCCTCCCCAGCTTTGTTGCCCTTTTCGGGGCACATTCCAGCAACACAACATCTTTCCTAAACTGAGAGGCCCAGAACTGGACACAGTCCTCAAGCTGTGACCTAACCAGTGCTGAATACAGGGGCAGAAGGTTATTGATGTATTTGCCACAATGCAATGTGCATGGAAGTCTTACTGGCACATATACAGTGTAACATAGCAAAATTCAGCCAAAAGGTGTTCACCATGCATTGAAAACACCCTAAACATTAAACTCAAAACACCTGCCTCACCCTTCTGAAAGTGAGAAATGACTCCTCAGACCATTGTGTCTGTTTTCACTTTCCTGATGGCTATTCTAGATACTTTTTTACTCTGGATGCTCATTTGTTTTATTTTCACAGGTGTTAGCTGTGATTTCTGTTGGAAACAGACATGTACTATAAATAATTTGCCTTCACCAGAACAAAAGCTATGGAAGTGATTAGATCTGGTTAAGAGTTATTGGCATAAAATTGTTGCCAGAATGAGTAACTTCTAAGAATTATAGTTAGCTGGTACCTGCTGATTTTATAGCATCTTGAGTATCCTACCTATTCCTAAAGATAAGGAACAAGAGATATAAATTAAAATCAAATAAAATAAAACCAAAGAAGCCACTTAATAGTTTCTTGGATTTGTGTGTGTGGGGTTGTGTGTTTGTTGTGTGTTGGTTTTTTTTTTTTAAATCCTTTTTTCTACCATTTTCAGATGCTGATTTTGAAGCTTTAGGGCATGTACTCTTCATAACAATATTTAATAGTACTATGTAAAATAGTCACTGTATTTTAGAAAGATACTGTGATTTCCAGCAAATTCTGAACTACAACATGTTTCTTCATTTATTCAAATAGCAGAAATAAGGTTGATCTTAGAAACATATGAGTATTTAATAGATTTTAGAAAGGGTTTAAAGAGAATGAATACATCTGAAGTTTTCATATAAATTGCTTTAACAGTCTACACTTAAAAGTTTACAGTCCATTCAGAATGATTTCCATTTAAGCAATGATTTCACTCAGAATGTCTGAACGGATATGCACATCTATGTCTGAGAAAGGAGATATGTCATAATCAGACATACAGCCTGGAAGATAGCAATAGAAGATGAGAAAGGGACAGTGTCACATACAGAAAATATTAGAAGAGTCTGCAAAAATTCAGATACAAATCTGATAATTATTTTCATTTTTTTTTCCACAGTTCTAAATCAAACACTGGCTATCAACCAATTTTCTAAAATCTCTGGGTTCAGTATGGGAGATTCAAAATTCAAATCTGAATCAGAATTCTGTGTCTCAGAGCTGTCATTAATGTTGAAGCACACTGCAAATATGACAGGGTGAGAGATGTGTATTTGTATGCACAGCTCATGAAAATCCAAAACAACACTAATGGTGTTTTATTTGAGAGCCTTTGATGTTAATAAGAGACAGGCTTACGCCAAGTCTGGCACATCAGAGTTTGAATTGTATAAAAGCAGCAGCCACAGCAGCTTTGTTCTGCATGAAGGCTTACATGTTGAGAGAGAGAGATTGTGCTTACAGTTGTGAAGAGTGTAAAAACATTTTCAGAGCTGTTTGATGTCAGTTATTTGTTGAACAGGACAGATTATTGACCAGCTGACAGTTTTCAAACTAAGGGGAAATGAATCAATGGATTTCCTCCTCCTTTTTACACCAGAAAATAGTTAGCTATGCCCCAGCCCTAAAAGAGTTCTTTGAAATTGTTCTATTTCATCATCTAGTCAGAAATAAATATTCCTAGCCTCCATCTCAATTTAGTTTCACTTGGGGAAAAAAAAATAAAACTTATATTACATGTGAATTTACTTGAGAATCACTTCTGCTGTAAGAAGGAGAAAGTTAGAAAACCCAGCAATATATCTGAACACTTGTAAATTTTTTATATAGTTATAGTCATACATATGGCTTAAAATCAAAAGCATGGCAATTTTTGAATAATCATAATGAAATTAAGTGAATAAATACATCAGTGTTTTGGGGATTCTTCTAGCTCAAAGAATTTTCATTTTCAAATCAATTTAGGCTTCTGAAAGCAATGCTTGAAGTCATCATCACTATACAGTCACCTAAGTTTAGTCATCTAAATGTTAGTTTTGAACACTTAAGCTCTAATTTGACATTACTGTCTTTGACAACCCAGGGCTTGATTCAATTGCTCATGCGCAGATACCATAGTGGGAAAGTATATGAACATATTTGTATAACTAGATTTTTAACCAAAAAGTCATCTCTTTTTCTTATTGCTATTGTTTGGAAGAGAATTCTAACAGATATGTACAAGATAGAACTTTAAAGCATTTTGTATGCCTGTTGTCAGACACAGATGATTTCTTTTAATTTCTCTTTTCTGTTTAACCTGTGTGCCATTTCACATTTCTTTAAATTTCACTGTAGACATCATTTTCCCACTTTCTACTTTCTCAGTTTTTACCTTTGCCTTCTCCCCTCTTTTTGTCTGGCCTCATAACTTCTAGCTAAGGCCATGCTCTCACTGGTCTTCTCAAGGAATGCTAAAGAAAATTAGCTCTCTTCTCTCCATAAAGAGTACCTGCCTTCCCTTTCTAGTACCAGTGCTTTAACTTTTTTGTCTCTGTCTTTTATTCTTTTCAGGATTTCTTGTTTCTCTATCTTCAGGTTTACCTTGCATAATCCCTCCACTGATGTTGATGAAGCCTGAAATGTTTAGAAGGTATTTAATTTACCAGTGTAGATATGGTGTTTCTACTCTGGCCTTCACCTTTTGGGCTTTTGTCTCTCTTGAATGTAAAAAAAAAATTCTTTCTCATTATGAATGTGTTTACTTCAAGTCCAAGTTGAAGCCCACACACTACAGAAGCTGAGCACAAGCTTAATTTCTGCTCATATCATGTTAAAAGGTTAAAAATAGGTTATGCATTGTGTATGTACTGTTCAACATCTGAAAAATAATGGGATGACTGATAACCTTTCGTGCACAGTCAACTACACGTAACAAGTGATGCCTGGATGACTGTTTTCCATGTAACTTGTCTGTTCTAAGTCAGTCAGGGCTCTTGCAAGTGAGTAAGTGGAGAACAGGCAGGACTAAGTTCTTCCTTAACAGAAATTCTACTGCAGATGTACAAACACTTGGTAATACACAGTGTCATCTGGAGATCAGAGTTCTATCCATTTTCTAGCTAAGAAAAGGGGCAATGTGTACAAGCTACAACACAGGAAGTTTCACTTGAAGAGAAATTTTCCTCTGAGGGTGACAGAGGACTGAAACAGGCTGCCCAGAAAGGTTGTGGAGTTTCCTTCTCTGAAGGCTTTCAAAACCCGCCTGGACAGGCTCCAGTGCAACTTGCTGTGGGTGGCTCTGCGGGGTTGGACTAGATGATCTCCAGACATCCCTTCCAACCCCTGCAATTGTGTGTGTATGTAAAATAACAATATTCCAAAGTAATTATGCTTTGATTTAAAAATAAAGAAAAAAGGGTTCAAAGATGCAATTTTAAAATTTAATGTATAATCACAGTTTATGTAAAATCAGTACTTGGCAGAACCAAACTTCAATACTTCAGAATAAATCACCTAAAAATAAAGCTAACATTGAAAATTAATTTTGTTTTACACAAAATATTAAATACAATAAAATCAAATGTTAAATTACAATATTATTAACTAAAAAGTTAACATTAAATACAATTGCATTATTGAATGTAAGTATTGTAACTATCCCAAAATAAAGTATTTTTGTACTAGAGTAGAATCAGAAAGTCTAAATGCTATATGACGCTACTTGCATTCTTCTTTTCCCCTAAAGTTTACATAGTCACATCCCAAAATTCCAATAGAACTAGTTCTGACAACAAGCCCTGTTTAATCCAGTCTTCACATTTAAATTTCTACCAAGGGTCAGTTTTCAGCATTCCTAATCAAATTGCCTTTAATGGATGACTTTGTATTAATTAAGGCTGAGACATCCAGTGCACTTGTGTCCTAGATGGTAGAGAATTCTTTTCAGCACTTATACGATTGTAACACACATATTCTTCTGGGAGATGTTAATAGAAACAGGAAATCTGCTAATATTTAGAATAAATAAACAAAATTACTGATTAAATGATTTTCATTCAAATGGAGGTTTCTAAAAAAAAGAAATAAAAATCACAATATATAGAAGCACTGCAGAATAATGCAAACCACATTTTATAATGATGAGAATTATATCATGATTAGACTAATTCCCCATTGTATTCATATTTGATTGTTTATATTAACCCATTGCTTTAAGAAACGACAGAGGGAATCCAATTTTTTCATTCTAGCTCAGGTGATTAAAAAGCCTAGTTCAAAGCTTGAGTAACTGAGCATTTTTAAGCTCAAAAGTATTTTGTATAAAAATGCATTTTAAAGTATATTGAAGTCATAAAGGTAAGTGCTAAAATGTTGAAGAGAACCATTATTGTTGAGATTTCCTTAGCATAATCAACCTTTAGGGAAAGCTATCAGACAGTTAGATCAAAGAGTAAAACTCTTGTAATTAATGAAATAACTGAGGTGAAAGGCTTATAATAGTTAGTGCAGGCCAAAATCAACTCTAAATTGATTTGCTTTCTTCCCCTATGAGAGAGGCCTCACTCTTTTTAGAGGTCCCAAGGCTGATTTTAATAACATTTCAGCAGTAGCATTTGAACTCCTGCTTTCTCACCATAAACCATGGCTATTTAATGTAACTTAGTGGCCCACTGCAGTAGTTTTCATATCTAGGATAGGCTTGGTCTATAGGCCAAGTTGAGTTTACTGTTGAGCCTTGCTTTAGGTGTGGTTGCAGTCAATCTTAATGAAACTTTGTAAACTATTCTCTTAAGGGTGTTTTGATACCTTTCAATGGAAATCATGGAGGTATTGATTAAAAATAAAAAGAAGAAAAAAAAAACGTGTATGACCAGTTCCAGTTCTGGGCCCCTTGCTTTAAGAAGGACATTGAGACACTTGAACATGTCCAGAGAAGGGCAACAAGGCTAGGGAGAGGCTGAGAGAGCTGGGATTGTTTAGCCTGGAGAAGAGGAGGCTCAGGGGAGACCTTATTGCTCTCTACAACTACCTGAAGGGGTTGGTCTCTTCTCTCTAGCAACCAGCACCAGAACAAGAGGACACAGTCTCAAGCTGCACCAGAGGAGGTTTAGGCTGGATGTTAGGAAGTTCTTCCCAGAAAGAGTGACTGGCCATTGGAATGTGCTGCCCAGGGAGGTGGTGGAGTCACCATCCCTGGAGGTGTTCAAGAGGGGATTGGATGTGGCACTTGGTGCCATGTTTTACTCATGAGGTCTTGGGTGACAGGTTGGACTTGATGATCTTTGAGGTCTCTTCCAACCTTGGTGATTCTGTGATTCTGTGACCTGGAATCAAACTGGTAAGGGTCTAGAACCAGACATGTGAATTTAAAGTCCATTATGATGTCCAAAGACCCCATCTTTAAACCTTCTCCTGTTACTTTAAATTTCCTTCCTCTTTTTTTTTTTTCTTTTTAAATTTTTTTTTTGTGTTTTAATATTTATTCCTCCTTCCTTAGAAATTTGACAGAATTCCAGTATAGTTGGCTATTCATCCTTCACCCAATATATTAAAACATTACAGTATCTTTTTCCTTCTTCAATGAACACATACATGTCCACAGAGATGATTCACTGCTCTTCTTCCTATCACTGAGCATTGTCTTTGATGTTCTGTGATTTATATTAATACTGGTCAGTACTTTTGTGGCATACACCTGAGGACTTACATTTTTTTCTTATTTCAAGTGATGAAAACTGCAGCTAAACCATATAAATCATTAACACTTTTTTTTTTCCACCCCAAGAGGCAAATAGTATGTATCTTGCCTGAGCAACACCCTGGTTTTGCCTTAGGTGCAGGAAGGTTGTGTGAGCTGACCAATGGAAAAATCAATGTTGGAGCTACCATAAGTGTATTTAGTATTTTCTCTCTACTTTTCATATGAGCATTCAGCCTGCTGTCTCTTTGTTAAGGAGAGGGATTCTTGGAGTCAATGCCTGGACTGCAGTGCTATAACAGAAGCCTGTTGTTTTACAAAGTGAATCTCCTGCCTGAGGAAGTGTTGGTGTGAGCAACTGAATGATAAATTAGAAACAGTACCTCACCAACCCAAGTACTGATGCAGGCACATACCTTTCAGAAGCAATGAGTAGTAGTGAATATTTCTTCCATTTCCGACTGTGTTAGCTTCACGATGATATTTTTCTTGTCTTTCCCCATGAAGCATGTAAACAGGATGGGTGGAGTAAATTGTAAATTCCTTGTAATTTAACATGGCTCATGTAATGGAGTGTCTTGGTCACTGCTGTGCTAAATCTGTGATGAAGGTCATGGAATAACTTTCTGGAAGAGTGACGGGGAGATGTGGGATGGGATTCAGGGAATGATTTAATTTACTTAACTTTAGATATCTATAATGCATATGTCTACACCTGTACTAGGATTCAATTGAGATAAATAGATAAAATGGGAAGTAATCAAGATTCTTGATTTAGGAGGAGACAAAAGAGGCCACTAAAGCCTCCACCGGAGATAATACGATTAACTCACATATAATCATCCTGCTTCAAATACCTAAAATTATATTGAATGAATTTTGTGTGATTTCTGGTATAGAAAGCACTCAAACCCTTCTTGATTTTCTTCTTTTATCTTCAGAGAAGGACACAAAATCACTGCAGCTCTTCTAGAATGACAATGGAAGTTCTTGAGAAATGCAGAGTATTATCAGGAACAGCATAGTCTTTACTGCTAGATTCTTTCCCAAGCAGGCTAGTGAAATAATGGGCAATTTAAATGACAAGCATTGTGTCTTGTACCTCACCTATACTGAAGCAATGCAGAAAATAAGCTAATTTCTCTTGTAACTTTCTCATTTCCTGGTTGCTTTTCATTACTGAGAATGTCTATATTGTTTAAACTGATTTTAAAGTCATAGCAAGGAGTCACTTCAGCTTTTGGTACTCTGTCTGAGATGATAAATATCTTTGTGGCTGTGCCTTTGCTTTAAACAGAGTTCGGTAATTAATAAATTACTGCTAATGTTCAGTAATTAATAAAAATGAATAATAGTCACTAACAAAATACATCCTGCTCTGCTTTTCTCTTTCCATTTCTTCCCCTGCTTTCTCTGCTGGGAGCACTAATCTCAGCTCCAAGAATTAATATTGGAGAGACCTGATACAGACTAACTTAATCACTTACTCAGTTGTCCTGTATTTAACTTGCTCCTTCTCAGCTGTTTTGTCTGGAAATGAAGAGAGATGAATAGAAACATGAGTGTTTCCCGTCTCCAAGATATGCCTATGAAAGTAATATTTTAGACCTCTCTTTAAATTTTGTACTTTTCTATGTATTTTTCTACTCCAGGTGTATAGATGATTTCCAACCAAGCCAATAATCTATCCCTTGAAAGATGCAGATTTCTAGATTAATAAAATAGTGAAAATTAATTACTATATATATCTTTTATTTTCCCTGCCCCCTGCTTCTAATATCCTCTAATCTAAACTTGGGTTTCCTATCCTCGATTTTCATCTTATTATGTAAAGAAGTTTCTCCAGCAGCAAATGTAACTGGATATTGGAAATTATAGTAAGTTAAACTGAAGACAAGAATGCTCATACAGGCTCCCTGTAGATTTCTAGATCTTCTAAACCTCTTTGCATCTTTTCTCTCAAAGCCCAAATTCAACGGATATATAATTTGTGGTTTCTGTAGGGCCAGATGTTGGGGGTAATATGAACCACTGGTAGCTGTTCTCAAATCCAAATATAGGTAAAACACTAACCATAAAAAACTGTTTCTGCTAAACACTTTAATATTATGAAAGGCTTATAAAATCCACTCTAAGTTAAAACCTTTGAACTTTGAATAAGAACTGTGGCATTGGACTTGTAGTTATGATGCTTTACTTTTTTTTCTTTAAGTGTATTGTTGTTGGGTTTTGTTGGTGGTGGTGTTTTTTTTTTCTTAAAAAAAAAATCTGTGAAGTTGACAATAATTTTCATTTTGTAGCAACTCATAAAAACATTGCCAGAGCATAGAGGGAGCTAGTGTCAGGGATGAATGAGACAATGTTTTATTGCCACAGTCAGATCAAAATTTCCAAGAACTTCATAATCCTGAAAGAAGCTCAGTCTAAATGCAGGATATGGAAAAGGATGTGGTATGTTCTAACACTTACATACACACACACACGCCCCCATGCATACAGATACTTCTTGAATACTGCAGCGGATCTCCTTAAGACACAGAAGACTTCATTTGATCTCGTCTGGCTTTGGCTGTGATCCTGTCTACATGATGAATATGGAGATTTCCACAGAAAGCAGACAGGAGTAAAAAACAGAGCCTAAATGCTATTTTTACAAATAACATTTTGTTTCCTTAATTTTTTACAGATCAGATCCTGAAAAAATGAGGGGTTTGCTGTTTGAAAGCTGATTTGCCCCCCCCCCCCCCCCCCCTTCCCCTCCAAAAGATAATTTACTGGGACAGACAGCTATGCCTGAAAATCTGTAGCACCCACAAATTCTAGAAATAAGTACATGTAACTTTACTGATTTTTAAAATTATTTATTTAATATACCAATTTGTTACAGAAAGAAAACATAAAATAACAGCCATTTGTTTGAATAAATGCTCAGAAGAGCTCAATCTCTGACAGAGTTTCTTCAGTAAAGAAAGCCAACAACTCCCATTCACAAAATTCTTTACATTTCTTGTGAAAGAATTACTGTTTCTAATTTCTAATGACTTTTGAAAAGCAGGTCAGACACACTATCTCCAGTGCTAGTTTTCTAATCTTGCGTGTACTAAGCTAATTACCCATCAGAGCTGAGAGTATTCAACATTAGGATCTTTCCCAGGCTCTGGGCTGCACTCTTTCAATGTAGACTGCCAGTCCATCAGCTGTTCGCTGGGCCTTGAACAACAGCTGCTAGCAACTGCAAACATCCGGCCTCCACTGAAAAGCATAAAGAGCCAATTGATAGGAACAAACATCATGATGAACAGGAATTCCTGCACAAGTAAAAATTAATTCTTTGAATTTTAATAGTCTTAATAGAATGAGAAACAAAAGGGAAAAGGGAAGCTGATGTTAAGCTAAGGAGGTTGTATGATATATTGATATTACATTCCTGTTTGCTCTGAGATGATTGTAGTGATTTTTACTAATGTTGTCTTGGATTTAGTTCTTTCTGACCTTGATTTCCTGGGCATCTATCCTCACAAGAAATTTTTCTGCAATACTCTTATAAGCTGCTTAGCCATACATTGTTTGGCTCTAGAAGTGGGCTGATTTTTTTCTTATTGAAGGACAGATAAAACAATTATTCTACCTCCAGAGAATCACATGATAGATTAGGTGACTGATGTCTTTCATGACTCATAACCCTGCCAATCTGACTCTTGTACTGCAATTAGTAATTTTTAAAATATCTTTCTGATATCTTAGGTGTTTGAGCGAATAGGTGCTGCTTTGTTAGGAGAGATCTCTCCTGCCAGATCACATGGAGTTTCTCAGTATTTCCATAGACAGTCCTCCTCTGTAAAAATTAACATATCTAATAGAAAAAAAAGCCACAAAAAACCCTTCATGTTGCTAGATATGACTAAGTGGCTCACAACCAGTTATTGTGACAAATCAACTCTTCATGCAGTTAATGCAGCATTTCAAAATGAGTCATTGTATGCCTGGAGTTCATGAATGAGGTATGTTCAAACAGAGGAAAGCCACATTTAAATGGTTGCATTAGGAACTCCAGCGGACAAACCTAAGATAATTCAGACTATATGGTTTTGCCCAGTGGCTGTGAGAACTTGGAGACAGGAACAACAGCATGAGTTTATAATGGAATGTCATCCTTAACTCTGAATTTCCTGGCAGTAATTCATCTGAGTCACAACTTTAACAATGTTTATTTTTTTGGTTCCCTGTCCCCTCCACATGTGAATCTCCTCACTGTGTTTTTCTTTTCATTCAGGTGCTTGTTTTTGTAACAGTTTCTCAGTATTATATAAAATTTTAGAAACACATTCCACTAGTATTTTTTAGAATCTTTTTATTCAAGTATGAAACAGTCTGGTCTTCATCAATAGGCAAGTCCAACCAGTGCTTTTTTTACCCACATATAGGCTTTTGGCTGGCAACCTAAGTTTTTCTTGTTTTGTATCTGGAGACAAGAAAGAGAAGTACCTGGGGTTACTACTTCCAGCAGGGAACAAAACCCAGCTTTATGGAAGCCACACATACAGGAGCAGAAAGGCCTTGGAAAAACACACGTAGACCAAGACTGATGTGGGTCTAGATAATCTAATACTGAAAAAACATTTCCACCCTGCCTCTCTATATACCATATCTCAGAATCATCCAAATACAACCTCAGATGCCAATCTTTGATGGTTTCCTGGGAATAGACTTTATTGTCCCCTTTTCCAACAGCACCTTCGACAGATCCTAGCTGAGGAGTCATACTGACACTGTTGCATCGTTGGCTTTTCAAAGTAGTGTGTATCCATGGCTTAATAATTGCAATAAATCTTTAGCTTAATTGTTTTCTTGTTGTTAGCAGGGAGATACCAAAATTGTATCTGTGCTGACAGCTAAGCTTTATGTGCTTGTCTTGGAAGAGGCATTAACAAGACAGCTAAATCTGTTTTGAGCCACTGCCCCTCTCTCCTCCTTCTCTATTACAGGGTCCAGATTGAGGTTGAGGAGCCTGATAGGCAGGCTCCGTTAGGGCCGCCTGGAGGGGGGTGGAAGCTGAACCCGATCCCTGAGCCTCACGTTACAGAGAGGCGACTGCATGTGTCAGATGCCATGAGAGAAGGCGTGTGCAGTTTACTCGCCGCATAAACATTTTGAATCGATTGGCAGGATCTGAATGGCTAATGTGCCATTGGGCTGTTCCATTTTCGAAAAGGGAATTTATAGTTGAAGACCTAGTATGCTCATTGCTCGTTACACTCATAGCTTGCTTGCTCGTTATTTCTCTTATCTCTCTCCCCTGTGCGTTAATGGAATTCAAGGCGGCAACAAGCACCTTACTTGCTTCTATCTTCACAGCAATTAGCCTCTTTTGTTTTAGTGGCATAGTGCTCAAGTTGGGCCTCCACTACAGCAGCCTGCTCTCTCATTTCCTCTAATTCTTTTGGACACTGCCCTTTGGACTATAACTATGAACTGAAAACATCTCTTCATTCAGCAAGGGTTTTGGTAGTTAGCAGGTCGGTGGTTCATGAGTAAATTACACTAATTTACCTGGTTATTTCTGAGGTTTATAGCTTGTTACCTTTTGGTTAGCTTCGTTGTGAGCTCAAGATGCTCTGGCTATGCCACCCAAGGCAGCATTGCTGTGTGGTTTTGTGCGCATAGGGAGATTTCAGTTTGTTCCTCTGTATTCCAAGTTCTGATTGTTCTAGACTGTTATTCTACTGTTTATCAGCCTTCTGTTGTGTGTAGTCAACCTGTCATCGACTGGGCAAATGAACCTCAATCAAATTGGCTCAGGAAAATGATTTTTGATATTTAATAAATCATACTCGTATTTTATCATATTTCCAGCCAATAAATCTGTATTAAACTAAAACAGTGCTACAAAAAGAAAATTCAGCATGTGTTCTTGGGGTTCTTTGAAAATTATCAGCAGACAAAGATATTTGGTCAAAATTTCCCTTTATTTTCTTCTTTTTTCTTTTTCTTTTTTCCTTTTTTCTTTTCTGTTCAGGTAACATTAAGGGCTGAGACTGAACATGCTACTTTCATGCAAGCAGACAGCCCACTGCAATAGAAGACATTATTTGTCACTTGATTTTGGATAGTCATATTGTAGATCTTTGCATCTGAGCAGCTACTTTGAGTCTTTTATTCAACAGAAGGAAATGGACCCCTTCATCCTTCATGTTATTGAACTTTGCTTTGGTAGGTAACTTGGATAAGATGAATACCTACTCATAATTATCTTTACCTCTAAGACACCCATAAATGAGTATCTAAAATGGATCCATTTACACTGTAGCATGACTTCTGTAGGATGACTTCTACCCTCAGAGTCAATAACAGCTTTACTTGTAAAAGTGTTCCTGGAAGAGAACAGAGATGGTAGAATCACAGTATAGTGATCACAAAACTTGGACAGAAGCTCATTGCATTTTTTCCCCAGAATGGAAGTTTTATATTGCAAAGCAAGTGGGAACAATAGAAATTCAGCCTCCCCATAGACTTTGTGCAAATAATACAGATTTATTTTTTTTTCAATTGATATACTCTGGCAGGACCCTGTTGCTTGCCATTTTCTCCCTTTTGTCTCCGCTTTCTAGTTCTTGCCATTAAGACATTAGGACATTTGAACAGCTCTTTAATGCAGAAAGTATAAAGTCTTAGAATAAGGAAATGGAACTTGAAATCCTCTCCTTCTGCCAGGGGAATGCAATCATCATTTTGAACAGAAGCCCAATATTTAACCAGAGAACCTTCCCACACACAGTTTTGTACATAGTCTGGTAGTTTGGCACTATGTTTGAAGAAAGAAACAACAGTCCAGGAGAAATCTGCAGATTTTCTTTCTCATTTTGTTGGGAAACAGTGACACATGGCTATGGGGTTTGTGTTGTATTTGATGCTGTGAGTAAGCTCCAGGTGTGGTCTCTTTCTCTCATCTCTCACCCTCTTCCTACATGTATGCGTTTAGCAAGACTTAGGCACAGGGAGGTCTTGCTTGATCCAGACTGCTTTAGACATGAGATAAGTACCAAGATCCTTGGCTCTGACAATGGCAGCAACTCTAAACAAGTACAGTAGCAGAATTTTAGGCATCTGAGTATGTAGACACTCCTTCATTGACCCCTGTGGAAACTGACTGGTTAGGCAACTAAGCTAACTGGTGCCTTAAGTCAGTCATGATTTCTCTGCATAGCACACTCATCTAGTCATCAAACTAGTGGAGTTTAGTTACTTTTAGTAAAATCCTTTAATGTGAAACAGGGTATAGTGACTGTTGAGACAAGCATAAATGTATTTAGCCTGAAAGGAGCAACATAAATTTTACAAATACAAAGGAACAATGCTGCAGCTTCTTTTAAATATAGCTTATTTCTGACCCATTAAGTTTTCTAAACCAAGGCTTGTGGTATTTGGCATCCATTCTTCTGTTCTTTTGATAAGTACCTAAACAGGATGTCCTTGAAAATTAAATGAAAAACAGCACTGAAAGATTTCCTCCCTCAGGAATAAGTATTAAGATTGGCAGATGGTTTAAGTGGAAATACACAGGAATGCACTTTAGCCTGCAGTTGAAAATCGTTCCAACAGATATTGCAGAGGTGGATTCATGAATCTCTATCAGACATCCTTCTGCATTGAGTCAATTTTTAATGTCCTCAAGTGTTTTAATTTATTCTAACCTAATTGTTGCAAAGCAGCCTTAATCTAAAAAGAAAAATATATCAATAACCCGAAGTAATAATATTTTAAAATAATATTTTGCCACAGGAATATCTTTAGAGTTTCTTGGTAAGGAAAGTTGTTCTAGATAGTACTCTTCTCTGAAAATTTATTGCAAGCTCTCTTAAGTCTGCAGACAACATGCAGCTGAGTTCAAATGCGTGTGTGCAGTGATTCATGCAAGCATCAAGTTTAGCATATTGATGTGTGTGGAGAAGGTTTGTATACAATTAGCTGCATAAACAAGACGCTTTATATATTTACTTATGCAACTCTGATCCCCTCATAAGAATTGTGCACTGTAAATCTTTGCTTCATAAGAATGTGAACAATTAGATTTTCTGATCAGTGTCCAGTGGCAAACAAGCAGAACAAAGTAATGACAAACTGCCAGAAATAATATTTGCTCTTTCCGCACTCAAGATACTTCCAGCATTAGCTATGTAATGGACAAGCAAAAGAAATCTAACATCTACTGGCCCTCTAGTGGTAAAATGAAAGCTTTGGGGAAAGGATAGATTCTTCAGATTCAAGCAGAAAATACACAAGGTCTCCTAACATTAGAAGAAAGGAAAATAAATGGTAACATAGTGTGTTTTTGTATATGTGATGTATATATGTGGATGGGTAGAAGATAGTTAAAATAATTTTTAGAGACTTAGTGGACTAGGCTGTAGGTGGTTTGAGGGTCACCACGTTCCATTACACAATACTAACATGCCTGATGAGAATACTGCTTTTTTTCTTCATAATAAATAAGGCCTGGACTTCTTTAGTTGAAGGAATAAAAGAGCATTGACTGTGCTGAACAATCTAAAACTAAGAAAAATAAATGTATTAACTAACGGTATTTAATAGACATATATAAGTAAAGAGATGCATATGTGGGGCTTTTCACTGGAAGGAGAAGAAATGACAATATGTTGGAAATTTTTGGCTATGATCAGGCAATAATTTCAGCTTTCCCTGATTAACTAACAGGGCAGGCAGAGTGACAGAAGCTTTGTCTTTGCCTCTACATTTCTTTAAAAGAAAGCGGTACTCTTAACCTGGTTTGGTTTGGTTAGGTGTTTTTCAGGGACATAGCTTCAGTGTGATGAGACATGACACTATGCATGTTGAACTGTTTCACTGTTGTAAATGGGAATTTCCGTGTTGCTGTATCACCTGTTCCATGCCATCTGGAAACTGTGATTTGAAATAAAACAGCCTACACAGGTGCTACAATTTTCAGTGTAATTACTACCACACAGCAGAATATGTAAGGGAGAGAGCATTGACTATGAAATTGTTTAAGTGTTGTAAAGACAGTTCAAATGGCAAATTAGATAATAATTTGAATGCAAGTACTTATAGAAGAACAGAGAGTGGGCTTAGTGTTATGGTGGCATTACAATTTTCCTTTTCAAAGATTGACAAAGGATTGCATTCTAATTCAAGGACTCTTACATAGGACCTATTCCAGTTTTTGCAGCAATATAATTCTGACTGACTTTATATATTAAGATAGGAACCATACTTACTTTTATGTAGTACTTTTCATCATCGATTTTCTACTTAATATATGAAATTATAACTAAAACTGTATCAAAATATATTAGAAAAGATTCAGTGACTATTTTTGTCATGTGCACAATAGTGTAGTCAGAGGATTTTAATTTATATTTTATACTTGAAAACAAGCTAAACCTATAAGTTTTTCTGTAGTCAATGAGAAAGTGCCCAGATAGAGTCAGCAAAGAAGAAAGTGTCTCTGTAAATTGCTGTCATAAGTTGCTGGCTGTACAATGTTAAAAATGTTCTTTTTCATGCTTTTGTTAAATCAGAATTGCCTCAGAGGTCTACATAAAAGAAAATTTTACTTTGATAAAAAATATGCAAAAACTGTTCTTGTCAGTGTTGAAACATCATGGTTATCCCCTGAGCATGGATAACTCAGAGATACACAGATTCACACATTTAGATGAAATAGATGAAAGAACAGATGAAAATCATGAAAAATATGGCAGTCATAGTTCTAAAGTTAAAAATCATCTTTGTAACCATTATAATGTGAAAAAGATGTCTGCAATTTGAACATCAGTGTCTCCTATGACTGGTTCTGTGACTTTCTAACTGATAAATTTAAATTAAAGTATTCTCAAAATTTCTGAGAGAGGGTAACAGCAAAAAGTGTGGAGTTTTTCGAATGCTGAACTGTATTTGAAGTTTTTGCTGCTACCAATCCTTAGCATCCCAATTTGTAAACTTATTTGAAACTTACAAGAAAATCAACTTTTCTATCCTATCTTAATGAAAGTTAAAAAAAAAAATTATTCCCAACACAGCAATTCAATAAGGAAAGTAAGCTGAGCCACACTGTGATCAAGGTAAAAAGAAATGTTATTAAATGTTACCTTTTTCTTTTTTTTTGAGACAGAAATAATAATGGTGTGACCTTTTGAGGCTGTGCCTTTAAGAAAGGGACAGTGTTGGAACACTCTGGCTGAATATTTTGAAAACAAAGATAGGTCTAAACGAATTTCATTGGTAGATTGATAGAATGCAACTTTAAGTTTTAGTGCAGTTGGAATCTTTCTCAGTTCCACTCTGTTGTCCCTTTCCAGCATGTCTGCTTCTGAGCAACTAGCCAGAGTTTGACCTTGAATACCAGATAAGAACTAATTCTGCATGTGCTTGGAGGCCTAATAAGAATTCTCTTCCTTAATTACTTTTCTCTTCTCTCTCTAATCCTTTCTGAGAAAAAAGGGAGGTGGGGGAAGATAGAGGGTACAGGGGGGGAACCCTCCTCTGTCCGGAGGAGGGAGTTTTTTTCTGATTATTTTCTTTGTTGTGTATTTCTGTACATATATTGTAAATACTGTATATATTGTGTATATACAACCTGCATTACATATTGCTTGTAAATATAGTTTTGCTTCTCCAACTGAGCTAGCTGTGTTTTGTATTTTTTTATCTTGTGGGGGAGGGAGAGCTAGGCCTTCTCTCAACCACCCACAAATGGAGAGACTATACTTTGAGGAACATATCTCTTCCACTTGCAAGAGTACAGAACTGAGAACAGGATGGATTACTCTAAGCACAACAATTTTTAATCATGAAGTAGATGTGTGTGTTCTCCAAAGGAAGCTCAGGTTTATTTTAACTTTAACATCAATTTTCCTGTAAGAAAAGCTCTAAATTCAATATACTCTTAGTATTTTCTTGGTCAATAATTTCCTCACTGCTCTGGCATCAGGGTGAGCAGCATGTGAGATGGAAAACTCATTTTTTGCAGGGGAACACTTGTGGACATAGACTAAAGTTCTTAGGGAGTGCCAGCTGATTTGCCATCACTGGAAACATTTTTGTGCTATGATCTTTTTATATGCAGAAATGATACACTAGCACCTGCCTTAAAATGTGTTGCCTAATTAAACAATTAAAATTTCACCTTTTTGTTGTTTTTGGTTTTTTTTCTTTCTTTTTGGCTTAGTGCTTCATTGCCAGTAATACTTGCCAGTTAAAACAACAAATATCCTGAGCACAGATTAAATGACTTCCTGTCATTTGAAATTTCATCAATGTTCATATCTGCCAACATATCAAAAACAGCATATGATGGGTAGAATAAGCCCACAGGATAGTGTTCAATAATGAAGGACAAGTCCTTACTGTTAAAATAGCTCTACATAGTAAGATAGCTGCCTCTTCAGATTGTGAAATCCACAGGGTTCCTTCTGGGGTTCAACAAATTGTCCAGAACAAGCAACTGGAAGACCTGCAACTTCACCATAAAGCACCAAGATAAAGAGAAAAATTTGTTAAATGGAGCTGATGATTTCAGTGCATTTTGGATGAAACTCATACTAAGGTGAAGACAAGTTGTATGAATTGGCAGGTAGACCTTTTTTCATACTGTGAACTGATGATTGCATAAGCAATTTAAATAGCTTTCCGCTCTCTTATCTATAAAATGTGTGTAAAAACTATTCAGAACAAAAGGGTTTTGTATGACCTGCACAAGAAACCAAGACCCCAGACAAGGACAAGTATGAAAAAGTTGTTTCAGTAACAGAATGCAGCTGTCTGCTTCCAAAACCAAAAGAAAAATATATTTTAAAAAAAAATAATCAAACAACAAAACACAACTGTGTGCAGTACTGAAAGCTTTTGGTTTTGAGATACTTGTCCTGTGTGGATATGTCTATTCTTTGTCACTTTGATTCTGATGTTTGCATAAACTATTCTCCAGAAAACAACAGAACTAGATATTTGATTTAATAAATAGTGTTTTAAAACTCAATGTATATCAACTTTGTAACATGTTATCATCCCAACAAACAGCAGAAGTAGAAAATGTACACTGAAGACCAACTAGCTCTATAACTACCTGAAAGGAGGTTGTAGTGATATTGCTCTCTTCTCCCTAGTAATAAGTGATAGTACGAGAAGAAACAGTTATGGGTTGCATCAGGAAAGGTTTAGGTGGCATATTAGAAGAAAATCCTTCACTGAAATGGTTATCGAACACTAAAATAGTCTCCCAGGGAGGTGGCTGAATCACCATCCATGGAGGTATTTAAAAGACACATAAATGTGGTTCTAAGGGATATGGTTTAACACCAGACTTGGTAGAACTGAGTAATGTTTGGACTCAATGATCTTAATGATCTTTTCCTACTGAAATGATTCTATGATTCTGTGATTAAAGTAGCAGCTGGAATTCTGCTACTTTAATCTGTTACTTCATATGACTCTCAAAGTCATATGAAGTGGTCATGTGAAGAGAAGAGAGTCTTAAATGATGACTTTAAAAGAGCAACAAAAACATCAACAAGTACAGATGTGATGCCTGAGAAATTAATGAAAAAACAGTATTGTTTAACTTAAAAAACAGAAGATTTATAGAGAGTGATAACTCTAATCGGATGCATAAAAGAGGTAAAGAATAGTCTGTTTTTCATAACTATGACAGTTAAGAGCAGTAGAAAGTGTGGGTTGTTTTTAGCAAGTTGATCATGTTAGATATCAGGAAAAATTTTGTAACAGAACTAAAGAACTCAATATGTTAAATATATATCATGTAGTCTACATAACTGGAAAATTGCCAGAAATAGATATATATCATCATGCCGTGGCAAAATTAGACTGAGAAAATTATTTCTGAAATAAAAATAAAATTATTTCCTTATGATTCCTTCTCACAAGAATCTAATGACATCCTGTAATGTGCAACAATGTACTGCTTTAAAAATGAATAAATAAATAATTGTGCTCAGAGCTATGGGATAACGTAGAATCTAAACATATAAAAAACTCAAGGAAGTAACTAAATCAATTTGCCTATGACAGTCAATAAGTAACTACAATAAGCAGCGGTCTAGCACTGCAATGTTTATATAGGATGGCTGCATCACTCAATATACTGGAAAGATTATTTTGAGGCAAGCTGTTACGATTACAGATTTCTACATATACTTTTAAAATCTTCCATCCTGCACATATCTTCAATTAAAAAAAATCTCAGATTCTCTAATGTTCACCTGGTGCTTTTCTCCTTTCCTTTTTTGGTTTTGCTCACTCATTCTATTTGCCTATTAAAACCAAAAAGTTTTCTATAATATAATAAAATAATGTGGATTCTTCAAATAAATGTAGGCCACTGTTCTTTCTGCTCTTTTGCTGTTGGGCATAACCATCAGATTTCATAGACTTTTAGTAATATTTATACCACACTTGAAGCCAGTCCCTTAGTGTCCCCATCCCTTAGTGAAATGTAAAATTTGGGAGACACTACAATGATTTTTTGGCATAAGATTACTTGATGTTTCAGGCATACAGTTTTTACGCTAGTTGATGCAGGAATCCCTGGTCGGTCTCCTCTTCTGGAACAGGTACAGATCATGGATGGAAATCTGCCAGAAGTAGCTACTCATTCAGTTTTTGATGGAGGTACAGACATTTTATTCCTTTGGAGAGGAAAGAGGAAGAAAAAGGGATAACAATTATAACAGAATATCTTTTCAACTGGTGATTCAAAGTGACATTATCCTTACAAAGGAACTGAAAGAAAATTCTCTGTCAACATGGAAGTTTGGACGTGTAGTGGTTTGAGCCTTAACTGGAGTTTAAAAGCTCAGATGGTAGCAAAAAAAAAAGAGAATTCCTCCTCCCCTGCCCCCCTCCTTTCCTCTGATAAGGAAAAAGGAGAGAAAGAAAAAAAAAATGGGGGGGGGCAAGGGAAAAGAGAAGGGGGTAAATCTACCAAAAAATAATCTGGAGTCAGTTTGAAAGCAGGAGAAGTAAATATTTTAACAAAATATATATATAGCAGTAACAGGGAGGATTTACAAGGGTAGGGTATAACGATGAATAGGAAAATATACCAAACCAAACTTGAATGGCCTTGTATCTCCCTCAATGTGTGTGGATTTCAGTCCTTTAGAGAAACATGGATGTGGCAGGGAGAAGATCAGGCCCAGCCACGTGGCAGAACCAGGAGGCTATCAGCAGCTGTTGGTCCTTTCGAACAGGCAAGGCAGGAGCGAAAAAGAGAAAAAAAAGTAGTTGCAGAATCTTCTTTTTTATAGGCTTGCTGGAGAGGAAGGGGGAGTGGGATAGACCACCTGAAGGGTGGTTGTAGCCAGGAAGAGGTTGGTCTCTTCTATCAACCAGCACCAGAACAAGAGGACACAGTCTCAAGCTGCACCAGGGGAAGTTTAGGCTGGAGGTGAGGAGAAACTTCTTCACTGAGAGAGTCATTCACCATTGGAATGGGCTGCCCAGGGAGGTGGTGGAGTTACCGTCCCTGGAGGTGTCTAAAAGGGGATTGGACGTGGCACTTGGTGCCATGGTCTAGTCATGAGGTCTGTGGTGACACGTTGGACTTGATGATCTTTGAGGTCTCTTCCAACCTGGGTGATACTGTGATACCTCTGACCCAGGGGAGCCCTCCTCCTGGGAGCGGGAAGCCAAAGCCCTCTCTGTTCACCTGGATCAGGTTTCTTCTATCCCCTGGGGAAGCAGGGCTCTCGCAGCCCTCCCCCCAGGATGGGTGTAACCCAGCACAGAACATAATGCAGCCATAAAGTCCTCTCCTCACAAAGCAAGTAGAGGCCTGGGAATGCTAGTGAAAAGGAAACAGAAGTAATATCAGAAAATTGAAATGTAGGGTGCTGTGGTGGTTTGAAAGGAAAGGCTCTGCTTTCCCTCCCCCACTGAGAAAGAGACCACGGCTAAACCCAGTCGGAGAAATGAGAGTATATTTTACAAGGAAACAGATTCTATGTAACACAACAAATGCAGGTATTTTACAATATATACAGGAATATACAGCAAATGAACTCAACCAGAAACCAGACCCCCCACAGAGGGGGCTTCCCCCTGTGCCCCCTTCACCCCCCTACCTCCCTTCTCCCCCAAAAGAAGTAGAAGAAGAGACGAAAAGGGAGTTAGTACAGCAAGCGGAGGCCTATGCACAGGGAGTTAGTTCTTATCTTTTGGCAAGAAGCCCAGAAGCAGATCCAGCCGAGAGGGACAGTGAAGGAAGGAAGACTGAGAGAAAGTTCCCAACTCCCCTGGGTCCAATCTCTCCTCCCACAATCCTACCAATGAAATTCGTTTAGAAAACCAAAATATTTTACAAACATTTAGCCAGTGTGCCCCTTTCTCAGTGGGGGAGGGAAAGCAGAGCCTTTCCTTTCAAACCACCACACTCTTTTTATTGGCGCCCAACGTGGGGCGCCAAAATGTAATGGGTTGGGGCAGATCCCCTCCCCACCACAGGCAGAAATAACGACTCAGACAAACGGATTGCAAAAGTGATGAAAGTTTAAATAGAAAGCAGTGAATGTTACAGAAAACCCAAAGCGCAGTGACAAAGAAAGATCCCATCCCCACCTGAGGGTGCATCCAAAACCCCCAGGGCTCTTTCCTTCCCTCTCCGAGACTTGGTAACTGGGGGAGAGATCTCCCAGCCATGGGCCTGATTAGGCCCAAGGCCACAGGGGGATGGGCAGTCTCAGGCCTGGCCAGCTGAGACTAGCCCAGCAGAGGGAGGGGGAAGAAGGAGCCCTGGGGGTTTTGGATGCACCCTCAGGTGGGGATGGGATCTTTCTTTGTCACTGCGCTTTGGGTTTTCTGTAACATTCACTGCTTTCTATTTAAACTTTCATCACTTTTGCAATCCGTTTGTCTGAGTCATTATTTCTGCCTGTGGTGGGGAGGGGATCTGCCCCAACCCATTACAGGTGCATTTACAGGGGAAAATAAGCATGTGAGTTTATTAAGCAGTTCTGCTTGTGCAAATGCTTCCAATGCATATGAATGAATATGAAGCATTTTTAAAGTCGTACAAATAAGACTGCATAAACAGCATTTTTAAACTAGACACTGAAAATGGCTATATTTCTATATACAGAGATGATAAATAATATTCAAAAAAGTCACATGGAATATAGGAAATTTTTAAAGTAAATATCAAAGTATTTTTTAAAAGGAAGTCTACTGTTTAAAAGCATAATCAACAAGAATAAAATATGGAGTTGGGTACAAAAATTGTAAGAGAAGGAAATAAAAAAGTAGATGCTTCAGAGGTGATTGAGATGTTTGAAAGATAGTGCAGATAGAAAAAAAAGGAAGAAAATGTTTGCACAGTTTTAATAAATGTAAGAAGAGACCCAGTGTTTCATGTGCTTCCAAATGGAGCAACTGAAAATGCTTAATCTCAATAAATATATACTCTAAGAAGCAGGACAGTTTCCTTCAGTGAGACAGTCTGAATGTAATTAATAGCTGTTGCTTAGATTAGAGGCAATTCCTATTACTGTAAATAATTGTAGAAGGATATAATTATAGAAGGATATGTCTTCACTGTATTTTTTTGAGCATATTCATTTCTAGGCTCTTATTCCAGAGTGGGACTAGGAGACCTCAAGGGGACTGTGCTTCTCAGAGTATTTAAAGCATTATCAGGAAATGAAAACTCAGGGAGTTTCTATATGGATGAATGAAGATGGGCTCTTGCTCCTTGAGGTTGTTTGAAATGGCAGGATAATACAGATTTGCTTTGGATACCATTGAGCTACATCAATGTGGCAGAGTGCCACAACAAATATAATTCCTGCTACTGCCATCCAGACAGACATATCTGATCTTTGCTAGGAGTCATGCTCACTTAGAAACAGCATCAGGCAAAAATAGCAACTAATTTTTTCTGACTGGAGTTGCTTATCTTTAGTCCAGGTTGCAGAACAAGCAAAAGTCATCATGTCATTTTACATTCGTAAGATTTGTGTAGACATCAGGCTGTTCTCCATCTATACATATGAGCAGTATTGTGTTTATTATTCACTTTAGCAATAACATATTAATATACCATTCATATATATTTATGTATACATGTAAAAATGTGTGTGTGTTTATATATATATATATATATATTCAGGGGTATATCAGATGATACATCTCATCCTAAGGTAAGTACTTAAGAGCAATCACATGAATCACTTTCTGCGATTCTTAAAGTCTTCTGGGTTTTTTTACTAGTTTTCTTTGGAATTACAAACATTTTCATATTCATTTGTGGGAAAAAGAGTGGGTTTTGGATTATTGTCACTTCAGAGACAGACAAATGTTAGAAAGGTTATCTAGAGTGAATTGGTCTAAAGAGTACATGTTGCTCAGCAAATGCTCACACGCTACATCAACATTACTTTGTGTGGTACAATGCATCTGCTGAAGGAACCAGCTGATTCAGACATATCAACACTGCATTCATTTCAGAACATTTCACTAACTCTGGGGTAATCCCATGGGCTGAGCATTGATTACCAGTTAGGAAAAAAAAAAAAAAAAAAGAGTTTATTCATTGAATATATCTTCCATTTTACTTTCAGCTAAAACAAAACTATTTAATACTCTTTCAGACTACATCAGGAGAAGAATGTCTCCATATTAATCAGGAGATTTAGTTTCAAAAGTGCACTCCTGATATGACTCAATTGTAGACACACCCAGTGTATTTTGCACCTACAGTGATAAATGTCTTGGTATACGCATTGTAGAATTAGAGTACTAGGATGTTTAGCAGTGGCTAAAATTAAACTCTAGCAAGGTTGAAGCTCTGGCCAGTTGGGTGAAAGAACTGAATTTGTCATTGTTCCAAGAACTGCTATGGAATTCAGCTGAAATGTTAAGAAGACAAACATGAGGGTTTATACGATTATTATGCACAGATGCTTCAACTATTTAAGTGCACAAGATGGTGTGTCTGTTTATCCCATCACTCTTCAGTCACAAATAAATATGAAAAGGGAAGGGGAAAAAAAAAAAAAGAGGGAGAGAGAAGGGAAATTAGATTTGATCTTTAGAAATTAAAATATAAGTAATTGACAATTTGTGGTGGTGCCTCAGACAGCTACACATTTTCATTTGTCCAAGTAATTTTTAAACTTCCCACCATTGCTTTTTGATTTTTTTCTTTTTTCCCCCCCTTGTATTCCTTTTTCACAGTAATGCTTGACAGCTGCTCATGCACATATAGTCTACTTTTTTCTTTTGCACAAGAGATCCATCAATGACCTCCTGTGCCAAAAAGAATTGCTGGACAGGTGGTTGGAAGTGTCTGCTTCTTCCAGCAAATATTTTTTTCATCTTAAATCTCTATGGGGATAGTGGCAGCAGAACAGGAATTAAGGGAGGACTGCTACAAACAAAACTGGAGAGTACTCCACCTGATTGTGAACAGGTTTCCCTAGGTTTGCCCTTGAATGGTCCAGTCCCCTTCAGGGCAAGTTCACTGAAGTGCAATGGCCTGCTATTGAAATACTGTATTTTCTAACACCTGGGTGATGAATGGAGTTTCCAGCTAGCAATTAGACACTGTTTGCAGGCAGCAGAAGAGTCCCTTTATGTACATTGTTTTCAAAGGTGGAGGAGGGGATGAGGTGCCTTAAATGCAGAAAGAAATAAAACTTCATACATAGCTTTTCAAGTTAGCTTACACTCCATCAGGAAAATAAAACAACAACAACCTGGGATTGAAGTTAGTTTCATATTAAATTTCATAAGAAGATATTCCTGCTGGATTGTCAACTGTTTTTTTCACTCTCTTAAATCTCAATATCATCTCAGTATCTCAGTATCATATTACATAAAACTTCATACATAGCTTTTCAAGTTAGCTTACACTCCATCAGGAAAACAAAACAAAACAAAGCACCACCGCCACCAACAAAAACCTGGGATTGAAGTTAGTTTCATATTAAATTTCATAAGAAGACATTCCTGCTGGATTGTCAACCGATGTTTTCACTCTTGTAAATCTCAGTATCATATTACAGATATTGAAAATAAATATGTTTTGCAAGCTAATGGGTAATGAAGCACTTAAGTGAAATCCCTGGATCCCTACATCTCTCTGGAGCCCAGAGAAGTTAGCTTTCATTGACAGCTCCAAGGGGATTTATTTAAGCTTAAAATAAGTATTTCTTTAGAGTTAATTATAGCAAGTGCCTAAGCTGCTGAATTCAAATACCAAAAGGGATTCATTTAGTTCAACATATATTTTCTCCTGTTCTGAAATTAAATCTCAGAACAGCTTGAAAGAAACAAGCAAAAAACTGAAACCGAAAACAAATAGAAAAACAAACAAAACAAACCCAAACTAAACCAAAATGAACATAACCTGGTTTTAAAAATTATTTTATTTTATTTTATTTTATTTTGCTTATACCTAGTTTTGAGCTCAGCTTTATCCCTATATGCTAAAAAGTTCTTTGGAAACTAGCTCTTGTTCATCTCCCCGATATCTTCTGAAACAAGTACGACAGTCAATTTTGTTACAACAAGAAGCAGTACAGATTAAAGTTCAAAGAATGTAATAGTTTGAAAAATAAGATTTGCTTGGTTTATATGAGTTATCATGTGTATATACTATTTGTGATTAACACAGGAATGATTGATTATTGGTTGTTAAATTACAGCTTTATTTCAGTCTCTCATATAATTCTCTTAGAACTGAAGGTCAGAAATTCTGACAGAGTGCAGTTTCAGGAAGTGCAGTGAAGCACTGACAGCAAATATCTGGCCCTGATCTATTAGAAGATAACAAGTTCTGATAGACTGTAATAGCCTAAATATTCGGTATCACTTGTAATCACAAAAGATCTATATTGAAAGGCCATGCAACTATATTGGCATGGAGTACTTATTTGGGGTAGTTATAAATATTTGGGACATGCTTTGTGCTCAGTCAAACCACTGTAACTATATTAATTACTGCTGACATTTACTTACATTTATCTATGTATTTTGTATTGAAATTAGGGTCTTGCTTCTGTTCTTTTTTTTTTGGTTGCCCTACCTGAATATATACTTCCAGGTGAAACAGAGGTAAAAATTATTAAATCTCTGGATTTTTTTTCAGTTGTACCATGAGGAGTTATTTGTCACTTTTGCCCAGAGCTTATTATTAGTGTAGAAGCTCTGGATCTATGATGATGGTAGTATAAGGAACCTCAGTTAAATGCTTTAATGTGGTGCAATATAGCAATATTATTTAAAAACAAACAAACAAAACAAAACACCCCAAAATGACAGACAAACAACAAAAAAAAAGCTTTCTCCACAGATCCAGCCCTGATGTAGGGACTGATGTAGCTGACTGAATTCTCTGAAATCCCTTGACTTGTGTAAACCAAGTTGTATTACATTGCTTTGAAGGCTGTGCTAAGTTTAGCCAATTGGAAATTAAGGTCTCTTCGATGGCATCAGTGAAGTGAGCTGTTCTATTCCTTCAGTTCCTCATGATGTCCCAGACAACTGGCCTTTCTGCAATAGTTTCTCTAAAACTCTGCCACTGCAAAGCACAGATTCAGAGAAGATGGGACAAGAGAAAAGAGAGGAAGTTTAGTCCTTTAGTTAAAGCCTAGCTCCTTCTTGCAAGCTTAGTGTTGATGTAGTCATCTTGGAGAGAAGATGAGTGCTGTGTCCCAGAGATTGGAAAGGGAGCCAGCTCTGTCCGTGCTTTTGCACCACTCCTGTGTCCCATGCTGTTATAATCTAGTTTAACAAATCCACAAGTCTGGAAATATAAGGGTTGTACTGTAGTCACAACAAACATAGGAAATAGCATAGCATAGCATAGAATAGAATGGAAATAGAATAGAATGGAATAGACCAGGTTGGAAGAGACCTTCAAGATCATCGCATCCAACCCGTCAACCAATCCAACCCACCTAAACAACTAACCCATGGCACCAAGCACCCCATCAAGTCTCCTCCTGAACACCTCCAATGACGGTGATTCCACCACCTCCCCAGGCAGCCCACTACAATGGGCAATCACTCTCTCTGTATAGAACTTCTTCTTAACATCCAACCCAAACCTCCCCTGGCGCAGCCTGAGACTGTGTCCTCCTGTTCTGGTACTGGCTGCCTGGGAGAAGAGACCATCATCCGTCTGTCTACAACCTCCCTTCAGGTAGTTGTAGAGAGTGATAAGGTCACCCCCAAATCTCCTCTTCTCCAGGCCAAGCAATCCCATCTGACATAAGGAAGAGCTACTTCCTTTTTATACTAATATTTATATCTGCTTCATTAAAGCAGAAAACATTGCTGAGCAGGCAAGTGAAAAATAGAACTAGGTGGGCAGGAAATAATCTCAAGCAAATAAAGTTGCATTAAAATGTATGAGAGCATTAATCTAGTTGGTCCAGAACTTTGATTGTTAAAAATAAGAATATCCCCCTTCCTGAAGGATTTCTAAGTAATTTTGGACAGGAAAAAAACCAACACAAAATCAAACAAAACATACAACTAAGATGAACTCATAATTATCATACTTTAGTGCAAGGGCTAACATTCCTGTTCCCCCAACACAGAAGTGAGGGGAAGAGTAACACAAAACTCAGGGCTGAGATGAGGAGATAAAGGTTTAATATAACATGAGCTATCATAAGCACGATGCCTAATTATCCTAGCTAATGAAAATTAATCTAAAAATGCAATGCATGATTACCTTAACACAGTGAAATACACAGGGAAAAAAGAATTCTCATAAAACTGAAAGCCAAAACCAGCAGCTAACCAACTCCCACTCTTTCCACTGCCATGTCTGCAGAAAAGAGCCAACACCCAAGAAGCTGGAACCCAGAGCACAAATTGCAACAGGAAGCCTGCCTGTTGCAATGTGAACTTCAAGCCCCATAATACTTTGCACCAGGCAGCACTTTCATTTTTGAAGCTGGCATGACTGCGGCATGGTATGAATAACAGCGATAGGTTCACCTCAATCCATAACAATGATTCACATTATTTTATGTGATACGATGTAAAAACATGAATAAATTCTGTAGAATTGAATTTACATTACTGCCAGTTCTTTCTACTGCATGTATCAAGTTATTGTGTGTTTGTGCAGCATCTGAGATTTTTTTAATCATAGGATCTCTCTAGCTATATAGCATTAAATTACATTGACTTCTTTCTTTTCTTCTTTGTTTTTAATCTGGCATTCTACCACTGCATTGCTATTATTTCTCCAAATTTTTTCAACCATATACATATGTACGTGTGCATATGTATTTTCAACCATATACATATGTATGTATGTTACAATATATAGTATATAAATATGTTAAATAAAATTATGCTGTTTTAATTTTATTTATTTTGTGGAATTCAAAGATTCTGCTGTGCACAAACCGAGCTTCACTCTAGAAGCCTGATTTAAGATGGTAGGAGTTTTCAAGAGAATAACAATCTTCATTAAATAGCACCATTGTTTACATTTATAATATTGAATACTGTATTTAATGCAATACCTTTACATTTATTAAGATTATGTATTAAATAATCATATCGTTATTACAGAATGTTAATTTAATCAAAATGCTAATTATTTTTCCAGCTGAAGCAAAAAAAAAAAGTGAACTACTGTTTTTCAAAGTCAATTAAATTTATTGTGTAAAACATTATTGTTCTTTTTGTTGATAGTATGACCTTAGCCTGAGTTACAGCTTGCATTTTTTATTGTATGCCTGGAAGAAGGACAATGTTTCTCAAATTTGTAGTTCATATACTTGTCTTTAGTGCTGATATAGCTTCAAGCAAGTACTAAGGATTTCAGAGGCCAAAAAGAGGAACGAAAGACATAAGGTTAAATGGGAGCAATCATTGGAGTGTATGTTTGATAAGATTGCTGTTCTGTTTTGAATTCTAGAAAAGCTACGTTGTTTCAAGTTCTGAAGAGCCTTACTCTCTACAGGAACATAGATTGTGTCAAACAGCTTGTATGTTTGTTCACTTTTGTTTTCTTATGATGAATAAAAAGCATTATGACATTCAGGAAGATTAAAAATAAGTAGAAATCAGTTACTTTGAAGATTGTTGCCTTTGTGTTGTGGATACTGAACTGTTGATTTTACTCTCAGGCATTCTTGCAGTGCTACTTTAAAAAAAAAAGATATGTTTAATAATGATATAATCTGGAATTAGCAATGGAATAATTTCAGTTTGCAACACTGGGAGAAGCAGAGGCACAAATAAGGGGAACACCTTGGAAGAATACCACCACAGCTGCACACTGCATAAATGAATACATAAAATACATAAAAGATCACTTCTCTGATCTTTGGTGCTCTTTGTAAAACATGGTATGTCCTATTTTATCAGCTGAGGCCAGATGTACGTCTTAAGCAGAATTTGACCCTGCTAGTTCAAGGAAGCTGGAACAAATTCTTTACAAAAGTCATGTTTCAAACTCAGTGTAGCATACAGATTCTCAAGTAGTCAGATAGCTGTTACAAATCCACAGCTTTAATTATGCTGATCTCATTTAGACCAAAACCCCAGATTTTCTAAGAGGTATTCTAAGCAACTAAGTTCAATACATACACTGGACAGGAAGAAATGATTTCAAGTTCTTCTAGCAGAGGTTTAGACTGGATACTAGGAACAATTACATTTTATTAAAAAGATTGTCAAGCAGTGAAACAGGCTGCCCTGAGAAGTAATTGCTTTACCATTCATGGAGATATTTAAAAAATGCATAGGGACATGATTTAGTGGTGGACTTTGGTAATATTAGGTTAACATTGAGGTTAATGATCTTAAAGATGGTTTCCAAATGAGTCTGTGATTCTGTATCCACGTGGGCACACTGCTGGCTCATGTTCAGCTAGCTGTCAACCAGCACTCACAGGTCCTGCTCTGCCAGGCTGCTCTCCAGCCACTCATTCCCCAGTTTGTAGTGCTGCATGGAGTTATTGTGGCCTAGGTGGAGGACCCTGCATTTGGCCTTGTTAAACTTCATACCTTTGGCCTCAGCCCATTGACCCAGCCTGTCCATGAACTCTACCAACAGTAGAGTTGATCCCCTCATTCAAGTTACCAATAAAGATGTTCAACAGAACTGGGCCCAGTACTGGTCCCTAGGGGACACCACTGGTCCCCAGACACCAACTGGATGCCACACCATTCACAACCACTCTCTGCCTGGTCATCCAGCCAGTTTTAAATCCAGCAAAGGATGCACCTGTCCAAGTCATGAGCTGCCAGCTTTAGCAGGAGGATGCTGTGGGAGACTGTGCCAAAGATTTTGCTGAAATCTAGGCAGACCACACTCACAGCCCTGCCCTCATCTACCATACAGCTCATCCAGTCATAAAATGAGATCAGATTGGTTAGGCAGGACTTGCCTTTCCTAAACTCACGTTGGCTGGGCCTGATCCCCTGGTTGTCTTGTACGTGCTGCTTGATTCAAAACAGCAGAACATTGTTTTATTCAGTCCTTGATCATGTCCACCAATCCTCCAAACAAAAGGCTAAAAATGCAAGTAAAAAGACTTCTTAACACATATTTGGAGAAAGAAAAGGAAAAACTGTAGTAATTTTTTTTAACTGTGTTTTATCTAGATGTGATCACATTGTGTATGTTCTAAACAATTTAATCATGATTGGGTTTGTGTTGTTTTGCAGTTCCTACATTTATTTATTCTTCTCCAGAGTAATGGCTTCAGGATTTCCCATAAGAAGCCTGAGACTTGAAAGGTCATATATCAGGAAATGAAAACTTAAATGTCTCTAAGGAAAACATGTTTCATTTGGGGATTTAGAGCAGATGTTTACATTTTTTGTTATTTTTGAGGAATAACATATGTCTTTCACATTGATTTGTTTATTGAATACTGATGTAGAATAAGATTGTCCCTGTAGTTTGTAATGAGAAACAATACAGAGGTTTAGTTACCAGAAATTAAAAATAAGAAGATCCATTACAAACCTTGTAATGAAGAAAAAGAGATTCTTCAATTTATGTCTTTGGGGTTTTTTTGAGAATATTCACCATTTTTTTAAAAAACAGTTTATGTTGTAAAGCCTAAAAAGGGACATTTTCAGTTCTATCATCAGGGATGGAGATTGGCCTCCTTACTTAGCAGACAACTGTGTATCTCCAAATAGATTCATGACCAGCTGTCTGTCAGGTGAGCAAAAGGCCTGAGCCTATATGTAGACTGCCTCTGTGTGGGATTCTATTGGTTCCTCTCTGCCTTTTGCTGAAATTCTTATTAAAACACCTACAGCAGCCTAAGTTTATAGTAGTTTTGAGAACAGTTACATGCCCTTTGTGAGACCAGCAAACATCTCTGAGCCCAGTGACACTTCCATCTTTGTCTCTTTTGTTATTTATGAATCTCAAGCCAGAGACTGTTCAAGGTACTATATGCTGCACAAGTGTCTAAGCCTTCCCTCTCTTCCCTAAAGGAAAATAAGATTTATGTGTTGGGAGTATCCAGATTCTCCCATGGGTTTGTTGGTTTCATGATTTCCTGCTCCTGTTATGAGCAAGAAAAAGTATAATTTCTCTTGAAAAGTAAATGCCTGACTTTTTTGGGGAGATTTATCGAAATGTTTATCTCACTATTTTGTCATTCATAACTGAAGGACCACTCGTAAGCTTAGCACAACCTCTTGGTCTTCATTAACCACATTGTAGGCTATCCCTTCTGAAAAGTATTTCCTTCTTGTCTAATTCTGTGTGTCACTTCATGGGTTAAGTACCTTAGAAAATGGACAGTTTTGAAGTAGATTACCTATTCATTACTGTTTGTGTGCTTTGCTCCCCAAACCCCATAATTCTGTTCCTTTGCCTTCTCAATGTAAGTCAGAAAAGAGCAAAGAGATTTGAAGAAAAGTCAATCTCATCAAGTTGAATTCTTTCATCTCAGATTGTGGTAGGTTGAGAGAGGGCTTAGCTCTCCCTCCTCCACAGAGTAAGAAACCACAGCTAACTCAGTCGAAGAGCAAAAGCTATATATTTACAAGCATATATGGAAAGCAGGTTATATATAACACAATATATACAGGTATTTACAATATATACACAGAAATACACAGCAAAGACAAATAACACAACAAAAATCCCTCCCTCAGGGAGGGATCCCCTCTTTGGAACCCCCTCTCTCCCCCCCTTACCTCCCTTTTTTCCCCAAAAGGGGTTAGAGAGAGAGAAAGGCAAGTTACTAAGGAAAAGAGTTGTTAGCAAGCTTCAAAAGCCCATGCAGGATTAGTGTTTGCTTATCTGAAGGCCAAGTCCAGCAGTTCGCAGAAGAAGCAGGCAGGGAGAACAGGCTGAAACACCAAACTCCCCCAACTCCCAAACCGAACTGAACTGAGGAAAAAATTTTCCAACCGCTTCACAATCTAAAGCTGAATTTTTGTTTATCAACCAATGAAATTCGTTTAGAATATCAGAATGTTTTGGTTCTAGTACCAAAAACATTAGCCAGTGTGTTCCAGCAGTGTTTGTTCTTAAAGGCACAGCCTCAAACGACCACAGTCCACCCCTTTCTAAACAATTTCATTGGCTGTTCGTACTGTCCATCCAATCCAGAACAATATTTACAGTTCGTAAGTTAAGTTCATCGTCCATTCCGGCTATACTCAGATGTAGATGATTCAGAAGTCCAAGAAAATCCAAAATCAAGAAAATGGAAAACAGTTTGTCTCTCCGCAGACGAAGCGAAGAAAAAGGGAAACAGGGACTCAGGGACTCTCAGTTGACTCAGGGCTCTCAGGGTTCTCAGGGTTCGTGCACCGTAGATTCCTCAGGGACTCTTTCCTTTGGACGCGCTGTAGCTGTACAACATTCTGAAATTAAACTCTCTCAGCTAAAGTTAAATCTCTTTGTGGAATACACTGAATTTCACCATTCTCTTGCATTACCCAATAAGTGTGACCCGGACCTTCTGCTGAAACCACCCCTCGGACAGGTTTAGCCTCTCCTGAGGGCGAAAATACCCAAACAGTTTTACCTAACAGATTCTTTTCCCTAACAACAGGAACTCTATCACCTTCTACTTTCTGTAGCAGATCAGAATGTGCAGGTCCAGCTCGGTTCACTGAACCTCTACTGTTCACCAGCCAGGTTGCTTGTGCTAAATGTTTCTCCCAGTTTTTCAAAGATCCACCTCCCATGGCTTTGAGAGTGGTCTTCAACAAACCGTTGTAGCGTTCAATCTTCCCTGCAGCTGGTGCATAGTAAGGAATATGGAAAATCCACTCAATACCGTGCTCTTTTGCCCAGCTCTTTACAAGGTTGTTCTTGAAGTGAGTTCCGTTGTCTGACTCAATCCTCTCTGGAGTTCCGTGTCTCCACAGGATCTGTCTCTCCAGACCGAGAATGGTGTTGCGTGCAGTTGCATGTGGGACTGCGTAAGTTTCCAGCCATCCAGTGTTTGCCTCTACCATAGTAAGCACGTACTGCTTACCAGAACGAGAACGTGGTAGAGTGATGTAGTCAATCTGCCAAGCTTCACCATACCTGTATTTGGACCATCTGTCACCATACCACAAGGGCTTAATTCTCTTTGCCTGCTTAATAGCAGCACAAATGTCACAGTCATGGATGACTTGTGTGATGGCATCCATGGAAATGTCTATGGATCTGTCACGAGCCCATTGGTATGTTGCATCTCTGCCTTGATGTCCTGACGAATCGTGAGCCCACCGAGCTAAGAATATCTCACCTCGGTGTTTCCAGTCGAGATCAAGTTCAGAGTCCTTGTCTACTTGAGAAACTCTTGCAGCTAGATCTGCCTGATGGTTGTGCTGCTGTTCCTCAGTAGCTTTGCTCTTGGGAATGTGAGCATCAATGTGTCTCACTTTCACTGGAATTCTCTCGATTCGATCAGCAATGTCTTGCCACAGTTCAGCTGCCCAGATGGGTTTTCCTTTCCTCTGCCAGCCATTCTTTTTCCAGTTCTTTAGCCAACCCCATAGAGCATTGGCTACCATCCATGAGTCGGTGTAGAGATAAAGCTTTGGCCATCTCTCACGTTCAGCCACGTCGAGAGCTAGCTGGACAGCTTTTTCCTCTGCAAACTGACTGGATTCTCCTTCTCCATCCTTCGCCTCTGCAACTCGGCGTGTTGGACTCCACACGGCAGACTTCCACCTTCGCTTGTTCCCGACGAGACGACAGGAACCGTCTGTGAACAAAGCATATTTCTTTTCATCATCTGAAAGGTCATTGTAAGGAGGAGCTTCCTCAGCACGAGTTACTCTCTCCTCTGGAGGTTTAGCACAGTTGGTATCTTCAGGCCAACTTGAGATCACCTCCACCAGACCAGGTCTTTCAAGATTTCCCATTCGAGCTCTCTGTGTTATCAGGGCCATCCACTTAGACCAGGTGGAATCTGTGGCATGATGTGGTGTGGAACCTTTGCCTTTGAACATCCAATTCAAAACTGGCAATCTGGGAGCTAAGAGAAGTTGTGACTCAGTTCCAATTACTTCAGAAGCTGCTTTCACTCCTTCATAGGCAGCTAGAATCTCTTTCTCTGTTGGAGTGTAATTAGCCTCTGAACCTCTGTAACCTCGACTCCAGAAACCAAGAGGTCGTCCACGTGTCTCACCTGGAGCTTTTTGCCACAAGCACCAGGTTGGACCATTGTCACCTGCAGCCGTGTACAAAATGTTCTTAATGTCTGGACCATCTCGCACAGGTCCCAGACCCACTGCTTGGACTACTTCTTGCTTTATCTGGTCAAAGGCTGCTTGTTGTTCAGGTCCCCAGTGGAAACTGTTCCTCTTTCGAGTCACATCATACAGAGGTTTCACAATCTGACAGTATCCAGGAATGTGCAGTAGCTCAGTTGGCAGTGCTTTGAACTATGAGTGCTGAGGTCATGGGTTCGAATCCTGCAGTGTGCTAGATGTAACATTTCTGTACTTTTTAACATAAAAGAATTCCAGGCACTGATCATACAGAAGCCGAATCTTGTACTTAAACCACAAATATAATTTTTGCATTATATATTTACCTATCTTATCGATAATCATACCCAGGCAATACTTGTAGATCAATACACCAAAGACCGAGAAGAACAGACGCTCAAAAAGCCAAAACACCTTCATGTTTGCTCGTTCGACTTAAGCAAGCAATAAATCAAACTAATTTGTCAGCAAGCCCCACGTTGGGTGCCAATAAATGTGGTAGGTTGAGAGAGGGCTTAGCTCTCCCTCCTCCACAGAGTAAGAAACCACAGCTAACTCAGTCGAAGAGCAAAAGCTATATATTTACAAGCATATATGGAAAGCAGGTTATATATAACACAATATATACAGGTATTTACAATATATACACAGAAATACACAGCAAAGACAAATAACACAACAAAAATCCCTCCCTCAGGGAGGGATCCCCTCTTTGGAACCCCCTCTCTCCCCCCCTTACCTCCCTTTTTTCCCCAAAAGGGGTTAGAGAGAGAGAAAGGCAAGTTACTAAGGAAAAGAGTTGTTAGCAAGCTTCAAAAGCCCATGCAGGATTAGTGTTTGCTTATCTGAAGGCCAAGTCCAGCAGTTCGCAGAAGAAGCAGGCAGGGAGAACAGGCTGAAACACCAAACTCCCCCAACTCCCAAACCGAACTGAACTGAGGAAAAAATTTTCCAACCGCTTCACAATCTAAAGCTGAATTTTTGTTTATCAACCAATGAAATTCGTTTAGAATATCAGAATGTTTTGGTTCTAGTACCAAAAACATTAGCCAGTGTGTTCCAGCAGTGTTTGTTCTTAAAGGCACAGCCTCAAACGACCACACAGATAAACAGGAGTTAAATTCTGCAGCTCAGGCTCTGAAGATGTTAAATAAATTGACAAATGCATGATGAGGGTCAAAAATAGGGGGGAGACAAGGAGAACATTCCTACATAGCATTTTGGAGCTCTGGGAAAGGGCTTTTTACTTTTTTAGAAGAGTCAGATTAGTGCTCTCCTTCAGGCACCTCATCCAGAGAAACTGTTCCATGGATGACTATAATCAGTGTCATCTAGAAAAGAAGAGAAATGTTGGTTTTGTAATGAACGATGTGATTAATTTGGAAATCTCCAACAGGGTGTGGGCTCATTGACAATTTCTTATACTGATGCAGCTATTCTTCCTTCACTAATAAACCTATTGAGATGATATGGAAAGGTAACTGTTACTGTTGTGTGGTTGATGTAAAATGTGATTGTGATAGCAAGGATAAGATTGCTTAAACAGTGGAAACAGAGAAAAGTACATAGACACTGTTTTCTAGGAGTTTGCACATTATCGTGCTTGTTTGATTTAGTCATGGAAGAAGAGCTACTGAATTAATCATGACCATCTATTGTAAAGATAAGATTGCACTAGGATTTGGCTTTAATTTTCTTGCTACTTAGGTATTACCACAGAATCACAGAAGATCAGAGGTCGGAAGGGACCTCCGGAGATCATTGAGTCCAACCTCCCTGCCAAAGCAAGATCACCTAGGGTAGTCTGCACAGGAATGAATCCAGATGGGTTTTGAATGTGTCCAAAGAAGGAGGCTCCACAACCTCCCTGTGCAGTCTGTTCCAGTGCTCCATCATCTTTACTGTAAAGAAGTTTCTCTTTGTGTTGAGGTGAAAACTTCTATGTTCAAGTTTGTACCCATTGTTCCTTGCCTTATTATTGCACACCACCAAAAAGAGACTGGCTCTCTTCACTTGACACCCACCCCTCAGATATCTATAGACTTTGATGAGATCCCCTCTGAGTCTTCTCTTCTCAAGACTAAACAGCCCCAGGCTTCTCAGGTTATCTTTATGAACAACCTAGAGGACACTCTTTTCTTAATTTTCATCACATCTCTGATGCTTTCACCCACCTTCATCAACAGTTTAGTGTGAGAACGAAACAGTTACTTAGTTCAGTCATCAGTTAGAGTTTTTTTGCCCTGGAAGAATAATAACTTACTCTACAATTTCCTCAATAGAATAGATAATACATAATGAAAGAGTAATTCAGCAAAGTTTTGTTCTGTAACATTGCTACAGGCTCAACACCTCTCTTCTGCATCCAGGACCACTGCAACAGACCTGGTGTTTCTGTAATAGAAGGAGAGAATTATTCCCTGTAAATAGCAGGAAACAGTGATGCTATCTGCTAAATACTCCATTTTCCAGTGTTTTATATAGTGTTGTAAAAAAGGCAAGACATTTAATATGCTACAGAATAAGTGGTTTTGAAAGAGAATAGACAGTATACCGCTACAATGAAAAATAAAATGTTATTCATTTTACAAATGAATTAACAATTTCTTTCACTATCATTGTCTTCCAGGCTTGTGACCTTGTTCTGATGAATGCTGACATCTCATTCACAGGTGGGAGTTGGTCTCTTCTCCCAGGCAACCAGCAACAGAACAAGAGCACACAGTCTCAAGCTGTGCCAGGGGAAGTTTAGGCTTGAGGTGAGGAGAAAGTTCTTCACAGAAAGAGTTGTTGGCCATCGGAATATGCTACTCAGGGAGGTGGTGGAGCCACTATCCCTGCAGGTGTTCAAAAAGGGACTGGACATGGCGCTTGAGGCCATGGTTTAGTGGTAATGAGGTGTTGGGTGATAGGCTGGACTTGACAACCTCTGAGGTCTTTTTGAACCTTATTGATTCTATGATTCTATGAATATCAATAAACAAAGTTTATTGTAATTATATTGCAGTGGTAATTTGCAAAGTGTTGAGAGAGAAATACTTCATGCATAAAGATATTCTATTAGCTAATGCCTCATTGTTTCTCATAAAATTTAGAAGTCTTTAAGATGTCTGTAAACATTAATCCAAAACCAGCAAGGGCCATGAGTATACCTATTATGCTGGGTTTGGTTTTTTTCATTTTCTACATATCTCATAGCAATGACAACCACTGCTTATTCATATAGAGCTACTGAAACTTCTAAGTACCTTCATTTGTATGTAAAGGCCAAAGTATTTGGTCTTTAGCTTTACTGTTTTCTGAAAGTCAGTGATTCAGGATAGACATATTTTATATGGAATTGATGATTTTACAAGGTACAGAAAATTTGGTACTTTGTAATTATTGCCTCAAGAGCAAAGGATAGTACAAAAACTGGCACAACATCATAATATTCAAAACTTTAAATGATGCTAGCTCAAGTAATTCTGCATGGAACTGTGGTGTGCAGGTGAATTACCTCCTTAAATCTACCCAAGACCAGCCTGGTCCCTATTCTGCTACAATGCACCTGTTAATATAATTTCAATACTCATCTGTTTATATTTAGTTCTCATTCTACATTATAACCAGAACTCTGTCTTTTATTCTCTTAAGAGAATTTTGCACTTTCTTTGTAACACTTTTTACAATTACTGAATTGGAAGACAGATTTTGGCCTTAATCTTGGTCATCTCTTTACTGACCTTGAATGATTTGGAGAATTTGAAACATCAAAGAATTTAAAATATTTTAATTGCTCCCTTATCTTCCTTCTGCTTCATCTGTAATAAAGCTTTTGGTCTAAATTATTTATCTCCTACCCACTTAGACTCAGCATCCGAACCTTGATATACTCTGGGTTTATTTGTGATATTGCCTGCGAGTGTAAGGTGATATTTTGTATACTGAAAGAGAAATGAGGAGTCCAAAAAAACCCCACCTCCCAAAGAGCTGAAGGAAAAAGGAATAAAATTCATTAAATGATTAGAAAACTATTAATCATATTAAGGCAATACTTCTGAATATTTTCAAAAACCTTTTGCACCCTCTATCTAACTAGGGAAGCATTCAATGTCCATAGGAAACTACATTTCTCCTAGCGGCAGAGAGGGACCACAGAGATTGACAGCCAGCTGAACATGAGCCAGCAGTGTGCCCAGGTGGCATGGAAGGCCAGTGATCTCTTGGCCTGTGTCAGGAATAATGTGGCCAGCAGGACTAAAGAGGACTAATTCTGCCTCCATACTCAGCACTGGTGAGGCCTCACCTTGAGCACTGTGTGCACTTCTGGGACCCTTACTTCAGGAAGGATATGGTGGTGCTGGAGCAGGTCCAGAGGAGAGTAGAGAGGCTGGTGAGAGGGCTGGAGGGAAAGTTGTATGAGAAAAGGCTGAGGGAGCTGGCATTGTTCAACCTGGAGAAGAGGAGACTTAGAGGGGACTTTATCATTCTCTACAACTACTTAAAAGGAAGTTGTAGCCAGGTGGGGGTCAGGCTATTCTCCCAGGCAACTAGTGACAGGACAAGAGGGCATAGTGTGAAGCTATGCCAGGGGAGGTTTAGGTTAGATATTAGGAAACAATTCCTCACAGAAAGGCTGACTAGGCACTGCCATGGACTGCCCAGGGTGGTAGTGGAATCACTGTCACTGGAGGTCTTTAAGTAAGGATTGGATGTGGCATTTGCTGGCATGGTTTAGCTGATGTCATGGTGTTAGGTCATAGGATGGACTTGATGATCTCAGAGGTCTTTTCCAGCCTCAATAATTCTGTGATTATGTGATTTTGTGAAAGATATTAAACAGCGCTGGTCCCAGTATGTATCCCTGAGACACCACTTGTCTCCCATCTCCATCTGGATATTGAGGCATTGATCACTAACCTCTGGGTGTGACCATCCAGCCAAAATCCTATTCACTGATGTTATGGTGTGCTCCAAACCCCCCTTTCCTCCATCTCCATCAGCAGAGGTTTGAATGGGGAAAGACAAAGGCATGAATTGCCTTCCAAGGTGCGAAATTGCCTTCCCCTTCACCTGGGGACAGGTAGTAAGCGCCCATTCTTCCTGCCGGGGCAGAGGTTCCTAACCCGTAGGGGAAGTCTGCTGGGTTTGGGAGCTATGATGAATCAGGGTGCTTCACGCCCATTATTCATTGGCCTTGGACACGTTGTCTAGAAACACTTTAAACAGAGTGACCAGAAAGCGATCAGGGCTCTCGCCATCATCTTGCTCCTGCCCTCGCTCTCGCTCTCCTGCTCTGGCTCCTGCCTTCATTTTGCTCACTCTACTCGGACCTGGCTTCTCCTCGGACCCGCCTGCTGCAGAGTGGACCTGTTTGCCGTGAAACCTGCGGCTTTCTTGCACTGTCAGTGCTGCTGCTGCTGACTTTTTCCTTGTAGCAGAAGTGTCTGCAGAAGCTTTGATTCTGGTGGGTCCTTTTCCCTTGGATCATGCTTCTTTATCCACAAATTGGATTATAAAACCTGCAGTTCCTGGAGCCTGCCACTGACAAGAGACCTAGGGACCGATGCCAAATTCCTGCTCCACTCTCATGAGTACAACCTGGTGCTCTCATTAGCTTTCCCAAGGCTCCTGTCTTGCCTCTGATTATAAGTGGGGTGAAGCTATTTTGTGGCTTAGACTTCTCCATTTTTTGAATTCTCTAAATTGTACTAAAGTTGCCCAAAAGCATCTTGGTAGAATTCATGACCAAATAGAACCTGTAAGTAATTTAATAAGTTTTATACCAAATTTTGGGGCAGAGTTTTTGGGAAAAATAAAGATAACTATATTTCTATAATTCCTGCCTCGTTAACTCAGCCTCTATCGAAACAACTGAACAGTCCGTTCACCAAATCTATCATTAGGGCATCTAGGAGTATCTGTTCTATGATATTCCCAGGCACTTAAAAAAAATTAATTGTAGCCAGGTGGGTGTCGGTCTCTTCTCCCAGGCAACCAGTGACAGAATGAGAGGACACAGTCTCAAGCTGCATCAGAGGAGGTTTAGGCTGGATGTTAGGAAGAAATTCCTCACAGAAAGAGTGATTGGCCATTGGAATGGGCTATCCAGGGAGGTGGTGGAGTCACTGTCCCTGGAAGCATTAAAAATAAGACTTGACGAGGTACTAAGTGCCACAGTTTAGTTATTAGATGCTATTGGGTGATAGGTTGGACTTGAGTGTCTTTTCCAACATGGTTAATTCTGTGATTCTGTGACAAAATCAAATATGCTTTTGTTACAGAATCATAGAATCATTTAGGTTGGAAAGGATCCTTAAGATTATCAAGCCTATTAACATATTATTGCCAGAGTTCACAGCTAGACCATGTCCTTAAGTACCACATCTTTACATCTTTTAAATACATACAGGAATATCTACACCACTTTCATGGAAGCCTGTTCCAATGATTGACAACTATTTCAATGAAGAAGTATTTCCTAATATTCCATCTAAACCTCCCCTGCTACAAACTGAAACCATGTCCTCCTGTTGTATCACTTGTTGCTTGGGAGAAGAGACCAATACTCACCTTGCTACAACTTCCTTTCAGATAGTTGTAAATAAGGTCTCTCTTTTACTCCAGGCTAAATAACCTCAGCTCTCTCAACTGCTCCTCATAACATTTGTGCTCTAGACATTTCACCAGCTCATTGCCCTTCTTTGGAAGCAGCAGTGACCAAAACTTAATTCTAGGTGCAGCCTCACCATTGCTGGATAGAGAAAGACAATCATTTCCCTAGTCCTGCTGGGCTCACTGGATGCTGCTGTCCTTCTTGGCCTCCTGAATAAATTGCTGGCTCATACTCAGCTGGCTATTGACCAATACCCCCAGGTCCTGTTTAACAGGCAGCTTGCCAGTCACTGTGCCCCAAGCCTGTAGCATTGCTTGTGGTTGTTGTGATGGAAGTGCAGGACCCAGGTCCTGGACCTTGTTCAGTCTCATACAATACCCTTGACCTATCAATCCAGCCTGTCCAGGTCCATCTGTAGAGCCTTTCTACATTCAAGCACAGTCTTTCTTAGTCTAAAGGAGTGAGATACAGCTCTTCAACTTCTTCTCAAACAAACACTCCACTCAGGACTGGATAGAATGGAAAGTTTAAATGGAAATGTTATTCATAACTACATATGACAGTGCAAAGCGTATAGAATGCACTAATCTATAATACACACTACATACCAAGAAAAACCTTCTCCCCAGCCATGCCTCAATACTCAGACCTAAGTGCTTTTTTCTCTGATCCCCAACTCCTCCCCCACCATGCCTCCTTTCATTACGTCCAACCAGGTCAGGATTGCACAGACAAAATTAACCAAAGCTCTCAAGGCTGCAGATAAGCCCAAAATCTTCCCCCACACTAGAGATCATAGAATCATAGAATTGTTAGGGTTGGAAGGGACCTCAAGGATTGTCTAGGTCCAACCCCCCTGCCATGGGCAGGGACACCTCACACTAGATCAGGTTTCACAGAATCACATCCAGCCTGGCCTTAAAAACCTCCAGGAATGAGGCTTCCACCACCTCCCTGGGCAACCTGTTCCAGATTCTCACCACCCTCACATGGTAAAGAACTTCTTCCTAACATCCAACCTGAATCTACCCATTTCTATTTTTGCTCCATTCCTCCTAGTCCTAACACCACCCAACATCCTGAAAAGCCCCTCACCATCTTTCTTGTAGGCCCCCTTCAGATACTGGAAGGCCACAATAAGGTCTTCTTGGAGCCTTCTCCTCTACAGGCTGAACAGCCAAAACTCTGTTTCCATAGGAGAGGTGCTCCAGCCCTCTGATCATCCTTGTGGCCCTTCCTTGGACACAGTCTGGTACATCCATACCTTTCTTGTAATAGGGGCTCCAGAACTGGATGCAGTACTCCAGGTGGGGTCTCATCAGAGTGGAGTAGAGGGGAAGAATCACCTCCCTCGACCTGCTGGCTACACTCACATTTTAAAAACTCACACATGCCCAGGAGCAGAGAGAAGCGAGAAAAAAAACAGAATTGACCATTCAGTCAACTTAGACATAGCAGAATTATGGGATAGCATAACAATTTTAAAGTTTTCTGGTCCTCCTGGAAGACTTCCCTATAGTTCTTAAAGGCATCCAGCCTTAAAACAGAATGCACACCCATACTTCCACCTAAATCCTGTATGACCTTATCAGTCTCAAGGTATTTTAAAAGTTGCTGTCCTTCAACTGGAGTAATAGTCTTTTGTTACAGTAATTTATTTTAGATTGCCAGTTTTTGTGTCATGAATAGCTACACAATGACTATTGTGTAGTTTTGGTTTGTTTGTTTGTTTTATTTTTTCAAGGATACATTTGTAGGCAGGCTTCTCCAGGAAAGAGCTGTTAACTCCTCATCGTCCAGAGAATCCCCAGGCAGTCCCATTCAGATTCCTAGTCTGTAGAGAAGTTCCCTCTGCCTAGCTTTGCAGTTTCCTGGCTAGGATTTGCAAGTTTTCTGGATTTCCCCTCTAATTTCCCTTAACCTGGAGTTTGGATTTCCCTGAGAGTGCCAAGTGTCTAGGAATTAAAAGTTAAAGGTTTTAATTAAAAGGCATCTGAGGATTTAGCCTTACAACTTAGTGTTGAAAGCTTTCAGATAAATTTATGTGTGCATACACATATTTGCAGATCCAGGCTATATTTATACATATAGCAAATAATAGATTTTTTTCTTTTTTTTTCCAGGTACCATACAGGAGTATTGGAAACATTTCTCTAGCATGCCTTTACAGTGGGAATGACCACAAGAACAGCCATACTCCTGAATACAGACTTAACTCTTCATTATATACAGATAAATAAATAAATAAATTTAAAAGGTCACAAATTGTACAGTTAGCTGTACAGTTAGCTTTGGAAAAGATTTTCTGGCAAGTTACAAAATCTGGAAAGCTCCACAAAAAGATGCAAACTGTGCTGAGATCTCAGTGCTTTTCTGTTATTTATTGACATCTGAATCAAATCCCATTGTAATTCTCTGGAGAGTAACCATTTTCAATGTGCAAATCAGATAATAATAAATCAACCAATATAACATACAGAGACCCTTAAAATAGCAATGTGGATCACATGAAAATAATTTTATTGAAACCAGGACCCAATAAAAGAGCTAAGACCAGAGTAGATACTGTACTGTACTTACTTTTAATTAGATAGAACGCCATGTATTAAATTACCCAAGCTACAGAATTTCTCAGTTATGAATCATTTATAGCTTCCTCTGTCTTGGGTCACTGAACATTCACTGTTCATCAAAATATATAGCTGCATTCTTCTGTCACTCCCATAACATATTCTCTCATTAATGCCTTTTTTTTTTTTTAATGATCACATCAGGCCAGAGTCAGTTTTATTTAATTGAGCTTAACGATAAGCAGTGTAGGTACATAATATTTAAGATAAAATAGCAAATGAATGGTACAAAGTTCTTTGTAGACACACATTTGCAAATTATCTTTCTTGGAATACTTTTTCAGGAATGCTGAGCACAAAAAAATGAGGTTGAATCCTTGTAACAGATGTGTCCTTGGCTCCAGCTAGCTATTCACAAAGGAGAAATATATTTTCATTTTAAATGCAGGATATTGGGTTGTTTCTGCTTAAGGCAAATTTAGAGTTTAAGTGTTCACAGGATCCTCTTAAATTGTATTTTGCCTTAGCACTTGCTAGTGACTGGTTTTCTCAGCAGAAGACTGCAATGAAAATTATTGTATTCAAAAAATATGTAGTATGGAGATACAATATCAGTTCAATTCTGGAATTAATTTGTGTGTCCAGAGTTTCTCAGTCCATTCATAAGCGTATGTGTTTATTCTTTCAGATGACATCCATAGATAAGACAGACATTTAGAGTTTGATGTCGCTAAAAATAATTGCATCCTTTTGTATTGAGTAGACTTTAGATATGTGAGTCTTCTCTGTTGTGGTGCAGGTCCTTCATACACATTGAAAAAATATTTTAAAGGTTGCATATCCATTAACAGAGTTTCCATATTAGGGGAATCCTGATATTGCATAAAACTTATGCAATATGCTGTTCAGTCTATTGCTTGTGAACATAGAGGATTTTACTGTAAAAAAAAAAAACCAAACCCCCCAAAACAAATAAACAAACCCCCACAAACAAAAAAAAAACCACATTCAAACAAAAAAGACTGTATGTTCCTTGCATTTTCAATAAGTACTCAGGCATTCAAAAGGCTAAACAGGGTAAGGAGTATGGTAGTTCTACTCCAAACACCATGTTTTAAGATACTCTGTAATTTGTCAGCAGCAACTGGTCTATTTGAATGAAATTTACTCTTTGTAGTCCACTGGCATTTTGGAAGTTGCATATAATTTTCTTGGAGGCTCAGGGAACTGAATGCATGTTTGTAAATAGTAGTGCAGTGATTAATCTCCTCTAGCACATGATGTGATATTAAATGATCAAAAAAGGAAAAGTTCAATAGACTAGCTGAAGGACTGACTCTAGCCTCTAACTTCAATCAAGTTTGTGTGATGCAGAAACCAGTGTTCAGATAGATAACTGCATATGGTGATCAATTTTTGATGAAGTACAGACCACTCATAGAAAGGAAAAAGCACAAGACTATTGCCAGTGCCACAAATAATTTACAGGTTTGTGTGACTATCCTCATATTCAGAGCCAAATCTTCAAATTCATTTGCTTTAGAAGATAAGGTATGAAGGGTCTGCCTTGATTTTAATCATAGCAGAAGGAAGGAGAACACTTAACGTCACAAAATCTCAGAGACTGTACCTAGAAATAAGATAACTTTACTTTTAAGATCAAATGGCAGGCTAAATACTTATGCTGGTATACCAATTATAATATTTAACAGTTGTAAAACCGTTTTCCACAGTGTTTGTGTCAGGAACTATGGACTTTTTAAATTGTTTATGTTTCTTTTTTTCATTCACCATAAATAAGATTAATACCCATAATCTATAAAATAAATGTCTTACATCATCTGGCAAAAAGTATACATTTATATAGTTATTTATTTATTTTAAATATAGAATGAGGAAATACAGCTTTTTTTCCCCTTTCAAATTGATTATTTTGACTTTTTAAATAGTATCCTGAAAGTATTATAAAATCCAGAAAATATGTGTATTCAATTTGTCATCCACCAACTCTCTCTGTTTTCCTGTTGGAGTTCTGGCTTACATTATTTTACACTAATAAAGGACTCCAGGACTCCATCCAGAAGTGGTTATATTCCTTGTCTCCACTTGTTTTGGTGAAATTCTGATTCTGATCTTGTTCCTCCCAACAGAGTTAGGATCTTTGCTGTAATTTCCAGCAAAACCTTAGTCATAGCCAGTTTATACCCATTTATTCATGTTTTGCCATTATACCTTTACCTTTGATATGCCCTCATAGAAAAAGAATGCCATCTCTAAAGCCAAATTCAACACTTTTCTACTTTTATCTCATCCTCAAGGTGAACCATTTTGCAAAGTAACAACAGCTTATTTGCAAGATATGCACTGTGCCAGAGATTCCAACAATGTCAAACCTCCTACTTTAGTTTTATCTTGGACAGCATCATACAAAAAACAACACTGAAGTGAGAAGGCCAGAAAAAGAAGAGCATTTGTCCATTTGTGGTGGACATGGAATTCCCATAATCTTGTGATTTAATTACTGGTTACTAGTCATAATTCTACTATCTTCAGTCTCTATTAAGGAACAGTATCTCCTATGATGATCTGTGGAGTATTCAATTCATATCTTTTCTTGTATCAAAGCAATTACCAGACTGGTTTACAATCCTTTCCAGATACTCTATTAAAAAACTTGTCATCTGTGACCAGTTCTAAATGCATCAGAAGGGCCAAAAATGTTTACTTTCTCTCCAAAAAGATCAGAGATAAGGTTAGATTCTGAAGTATAGCAGCCGTTTGTATGTCTGCCACTGTGTATTTAAAGAATGAGTTTTGCTATTACTTTGACTACTTTGAGTACCCTTGATTCACAAGCATCTCTTGATCCTTTTCTTCCAGTCTTTCTAGGTTCTGGCATTTCTGCACTGTGAGAGAGTATCTATTATTAGAAATCCACACGGCCTCCCATTTTGACATTTGCATGTCTTATAAATAGGAAAAATAACAAACCGATTATCTTCTCTTTTTATTTTCCCTCCTCTGTACTACTTACCACGTTGTATGTGTTTATTAAGTCATTTCATATTTGATAAAAAGTATATCAGTCTTTTCCAGAACTTCATTTAATGGAATTTTTTCCACAGGCACAGTTACTATCATGACTAGATAGTTACTATGTTTGCAACTTTATCCATATAGAATCATAGAATCATAGAATCAGTCGGGATTGGAAGGGGCCACAAGGATCATCTAGTTCCAACCCCGCTGCCATGGGCAGGGACACTCCACATTAGATCAGGCTGGCCAGAGCCTCATCCAGCCTGGTCTTAAACACCTCCAGGGACGGGGCCTCAACCACCTCCCTGGACAACCCATTCCAGGGCTTCACCACTCTCACAGTAAAGAACTTCCTCCTCACATGCAGCCTGAATCTCCCCACCTCCAGCTTCATTCCATTCCCCCTAGTCCTATCACTACCTGATATCCAGAGAAGTCCCTTACCAGCCTTCTTGTAGGCCCCCTTCAGAGACTGGAAGATACTGAAAATAGTGACACACTTAACACAGTATTTGTAGTGAGGAGACACCCATAGTTTAAACAATACATGATAATATTCTATAATCATAATATTCTTTGTTCCATTCCTCAGAGCCTCTAATGTTGTTGACTTTTTAGTTCTTATTACACATAAAATCCATTGAAACCATCGATTAAACTAATATGCCTTGTTTATCATGTGAACTTTCCAGATCTCTCTTTTTTTTTTTAAAATCAGAATACATATCCTTTTGTTCTCCTTGATTTTACAGTTGTATAGGTAAAAACAGCTAACAGAAGGTTATCGTTAGTAACAGAGACAGGACTTCTATTCCTCTGAGAGCAGCTTTAAAGGTAGGGTGTGGGTCTTTTGTGTTGGTTTTTTTTTTTTTTTAATGATTCAAGGTATCTTTCCTGTGTTAGACATATAGGGCTCATAAAATGCTTGCTTCTTTCAAGTGATTATGAAGGGTGTCAGTCACTGATTCAGGTGAAAGTCAAGTCAGATTTCAGATAACACAAATACTTGTTAACAGCTCCTTCTTCCTGTCTTTCAAAACAACTTCAGAAGTTTTAATTCACTTTGTTGATGTCTCTATGTCCAAGTCATTTGTCATCAACATTCATTTCTCTATTCATCTGTTGATATTTCTATATTTTGTTTTCTCAAGTCTGGTGCTATGGGCTCAGTACTGGCTCTACATTTTCAGTGAGTACAGACTTCCCCAGCCTACACCATAGGCTATATCTTTCTGTAGTGAACAAACTTTTAACATCATAATATCACGTAACACTGACATGAATTTCCAAGGAATCACAAATATCTACAGGCTGCTATTATATTTTCAGGAATATAAACAAAGAGTGGATTTAAAACTTTTCAGGAAATCAAGTGTTCTCATATTTTTGTGTCACAACAAAGCTGCTTTTAGTTGGCTATTTTGGAAAATTTTATATATGTCCTCAAGAATCTGCACAAGATTTTGCATCCATGTTTCCAGGAACTATTTAGTATTTCTTAATATCCTGTTTCCGAGGCAGGTTTCTGCCTATCTACACGAATATCCTTAGAAGGTAATGTGATCCCTTGCAAACTGACATTTGTTTTGCTCAAGTTTAAACCATTAGTCCTTAAAAAGCTTTAGAAGGCATTCTCCTTCTGCCAGATGTTCTTCCGATGTTTTATGGAAACAAATGAAGCCATCTAAACATGTGAGGATGTCTTACATTCTCAAAATGTGGCTTAGATCATATAATGCCTTCTGAAATTCCCTCATACACTCGCAGTTTGAAATGCATTCTAAAGGACTGAAATAACTGACAAGGTGTCATAAACGTGTTTTCTTCATCCTAATCTTCACCATCTTCATGGACTGATTTTTTTTTTGGGTTTGTGCTTCTTTTTTGGTTTTATTTTTCTTACTTTTCTTTCCTAATTCAATGGTATCCAAATTCTCAATCAAAACCAGTAAAATGTTTTGCTCTTGACATGACACACAACATGGAAGACAGCCAGCAACTATCCTGGTATCTATGAATTCTGGAGCTTTAGGGCAGCACTTAAGATTGGTTGGCTTCTTTATATTTACAACAGGACATTTTCAAGACAATGAAAATTAGCTAATTAAAACATTCATAGTATAGTATCATAGTACTAGTCAGGGTTGGAAGGGACCACAAGGATCATCTAGTTCCAACCCCCCTGTCATGGGCAGGGACACCCTACACTAGATCTGGCTGGCCAGAGCCTCGTATAGCCTGGTCTTAGACACCTCCAGGGACGGCGCCCCAACCACCTCCCTGGACAACCCATTCCAGGGCTTCACCACTCTCACAGTGAAGAACTTCCTATTCACATCCAGCCTGAATCTCCCCACCTCCAGCTTCATTCCATTCCCCCTAGTCCTATCACTACCTGGTATCCTGAGAAGTCCCTCCCCAGCCTTCTTGGATGCCCCCTTCAGATACTGGAAGGCCACAATTAGGTCACCTCGGAGCCTTCTCTTCTCCAGACTGAACAGCCCCAACTCCTTCAGTCTGTTCTCACAGGAGAGGTGCTCCAGCCCTCTGATCATCCTCATGGCCCTTCAGCATATGGTCTAATATTCCTTCAGTGCTATCTGATAAATAAAAGAAAAAAAAAATATTCCACAGCTTGAGTACAAGTACAGGCAGTGATGCATGATGCAGATGTTGACATTATTTATCTTAAAACTTAACCTTATATATACAATTTTTTTATTTCTTCTTATATGACTTATCTTATTTGAGATAATTGAAAGTAATATAACCTCATGAACATATCTTTAATTATCAGAAATATATTTCTGGTGTACACTGAAGTGTAGGAACTTTGATTATCATTTAGGAAGAGACATTAATATGGAAAAGTATTTACCGTGATCAGTGAAGGATTCTTGTGGCAAAATCAAGTGCTAACAAAATTTGTTGCAGTTAAATTTATTTCCACAGAGTGGTGTGAGTCTTCTGGAAAGACAAATCAGCATAGCTTCGCTGAAGTCAAATATTTGTTCACTGACTCCAGTAGAACAATACCAGTTTAAACCAACCGATAGCCTGCATTGTTGTGCATATAACAGAAATAAATTGTAATGCATGCTAAAACTGTTACAGGTGATTGTCAAATAAAGGATGGGTGCACACAGTCAAACACATGATCATACAATAGGCATCACATACTAAGCTTATGCTGCCTTATAAAAAGTGATTCTTAAAAATGTGGTTTAGGGGGCATGTTAGCTATCTGTATTGCTTCTAAACTGAAGCACTTTTAAAATATGTGAAGCACCTGAATAATTTTCAGGCAGTCTTACTCTGTGCTAGGTTAGGAACTGGCTGGAAGGCTGAGCCCAGAGAATGGTGGTGAATGGTGCCACATCCAGCTGGCAGCCAGGCACTAGTGGTGTCCCCCAGGGGTCAGTGCTGGGCCCCATCCTGTTCAATATATTTATTGATGACCTGGACGAGGGTATTGAGCCCATCACCAGTAAATTTACAGATGACACCAAGCTGCGGGCAGGTGTTGATCTGTTAGAGGGTAGGAGAGCTCTGCAGAGGGACCTTGACAGGCTGGACAGATGGGCAGAGTCCACGGGCATGAGATTTAACACATCTAAGTGCCAGGTTCTACACATTGGCCACAACAACCCCATGCAGTGCTAAAAGCTGGGGTCAGAGTGGCTGGAGAGTGGCCAGGCAGAGAGGGACCTGGGGGTGCTGGTCAATGGTAGGCTGAACATGAGCCTGCAGTGTGGCCAGGTGACCAAGAAAGCCAAGGGCATCCTGGCCTGTATCAGGAATAGTGTGGCCAGCAGGAGCAGGGAAGTCATTCTGCCCTTGTACTCAGCACTGGTCACGCCACACCTTGAGTCCTGTGTCCAGTTCTGGGCTCCTCAGTTTAGGAAAGATGTTGAGTTGCTGGAACATGTCCAGAGAAGGGCAACAAAGTTGGTGAAGGGTTTGGAGCACAAGCCCTATGAGGAGAGGCTGAGGAAGCTGGGGTTGCTTAGCCTGGAGAAGAGGAGGCTCAGGGGAGACTTCATTGTTGTCTACAACTCCCTGAAAGGAGCTTATAGCCAGGTGGGAGTTGGTGTCTTCTCCTGGATGGCCAGCACCAGAACAAGAGGACACAGTCTCAAGCTGCGCCAGGGGAGGTTTAGGCTGGATTTTAGGAAGAAGTTCTTCATAGAAAGAGTGATTAGTCATTGGCATTGGCTGCCCAGGGAGGTGGTGGAGTCACCATCACTGGAGATGTTTAGGAAGAGACTGGATGGGGTACTTGGTGCCCTGGTTCAGTTAATTGGATAGTGTTGGGTGGTAGGTTGGACTCAGTGATCTCAAAGGTCTTTTCCAACTTGGTTAATTCTATTCTATTCTATTCTATTCTATTCTATTCTATTCTATTCTATTCTATTCTAATGACTCCCAGATAGCTTAAATCAGAGCATGTCAGTCTGCTTATCAATGGTATTGAAAGTATAAAGTCTTTTACTGTCAGAAGACCAGGAGATATTATTTAAGTTCACAATCAAAAATTTTTGTATCATAAAATATTATGATATTTAAAATTTTCTTTGCTTTCACACAGGCTATTATTTAAAATGCTGAAAGAGTAGTCACTGCTGTTTGGTATGATTTATAATAGACGAGGTAATAGAATGCAGTAATATGACTTTTTTATATCATAGAATCACAGAATCACAGAATGACAGAGATTGGAAGGGACCTCTGAAGATCATGAAGTCCAACCCTACTGCCAGAGTAGGATCACTTGAAGCAGATGACATGGAAACGTGTGCAGGTGAACCTTGAAAGTCTCCAGAGATGGAGACTCAACCACCTCTTGGAGCAGCTTGTTTCAGTGGTCTGCCACCCTCAAAGTTCCTTCTCATGTTTGGATGGAAATTCCTATGTTCAAGTTCATGTCCATTGTCTCTTGTCCTGCCACTGGGGAAGACTGAGAAGAGTCTGGCCCCCATCTTCCTGACACTCATCCCTTAGACATCTCTAAGAATTAGTAAGATTCCACCTCAGTCTCCTCTTCTCTAAGCTAAACAGACCCAGCTCTCTCAGCTTTTCCTCATATGGTAAATGTTCTGGTCCCCTAATATCCTTAGTGGTGCTACATTGGACTCTCTCAAGCAGTTCTTTGTCCTTCTTCTGATGAGGTATCCAGAATTTGACACAGTATTCTGGGTGAGGCCTCACCATAGCAGAGTAGAGAGGGAAGATAACCTTCTTCATAAGGTTATCTTTTAGCCACACTCTTCATAATATGTTTAAGGACACCATTTGGCTTCATGGCCAGGAAGGCACATTGCCAGATCATGCTCATCCTGTTGTCTAGCAGGACTCCCAGGTCCTTTTCCTCAGGGATGCTCTCCAAGAGCTTGGCACCCAATCTGTACTGATGTGTGGGGTGGTTCTTCCCCAGATGCAGTACTTAACACTTGTTCTTTTTAAATTTCATTAGATTTCTGCTCACCCAACTCTACAGCCCATCCAGGTCATGCTGGATGGTGGCACAGCCTTCTGGAGTGTCACCCACTCCACTCAGTTTCGTTTGATCAGCAATGTTATTGAGGATACACTCTATCCCTTTGTCCAGATCATTGATGACTATGTTGAATAGGGCTGGACCCATTACTGTCAGGTGTATGTTAGTTAAATGGGTAAAAGATAATGATGAAATTAATCCATTAATACAGTGAATTCCATACCCATGGATAGGTGAATATAAACATGGATATCAGTAGCCTCATTAATGTTAATATGCACACACACAAATTAGTAATATATACTTATAGTGTGAATCTGGCCTGTGTGTTCTAAATTCTCAATTGTTAGGTAGTGCTTCAAAAACTGACACCATCTTCTTTACATTTACAAACAAGAAAACTAGATATATATTTTTTGTGCCATGATGTCTATTACATTAAATATTATTCCTCGGGCTTTAATGAATATTTTCAGACAAAAGTGAGTATCTCTCAAAAGTTACTTTGTCAGCCCTGCAATATTACATATGCAGAGAATCACACTTTGCAGATGATGTCATGATGACTTCATAAATTGTGTCTTCTGCATCCTTGCTTTAGCAAATTACTTGCATATGGCTCTTGTCTGTTTAGGAAACATGCTGGTCCAAATAAATTATTTATCACCAATGCTATATAGGATTTCTGAAGTTAATTTTCTCACTTTTTCTGAATAAAGCATCAAGTAAAACTCACCAGAAAATCTGATGATGTAGATACTTGTTTAAATAAAGTCCTTTGACTTTGTATTGAGACAAAAGAGGATTATGAATTACATACATATAACTGTCTCTGCTCTGGTGATAGTAACCTTTGGGAGAGGGACCAAACATACAGCTGGTGACATTTATTTCACAAACCACATTCCCAGAAATATTTGTGTCTATGTCTGTAGGGTTGCAGAATATGTTCAGACTGCTTCAGCTGATCAAGTTACTGATGCTTATCAAATTATCTGTTGTGAACTGAGCCAAGGTAATTAACATGTGTACTTTCACTTTCCATTCTCCAATCTATCATGCTCCTTTGCAAGTGAAATGAGACACTTTTTAAGTGATGATAAGCATGATAACCACTTTGACTAACTGATCATGTGAGAAATGGTAGCTTGTTAAATTGCAATAAATGTAGTGATTGCAATCATGTAAACAAACTTTTGAAGTAGTAAGATAGGAGTTAAGATTAAGAAGTTAGTCATAAATGAAAGTAACAAATACTTTATTTCTAAATGGTAAGGTAGAACAGACAATTACAGGCATTTGGCATTAGCTTAGCAAATAGCTGTGTCAGTTTATCTGGAGTAATTGTAAAAGCAAAGGCAAGTTAATCAGACAGTAATGACAAAGAGCTGCATTGACTGCCACTGCTAGTTTTCAGTCTACAAAAACAGGTTTGGAAAAACAGTTATGCTGAGCAGTAACTATTCACCATGTCTGTTTAAGAAAACATCTTACTTGCATGCTTTGTGATTTCATTGGCCATATACTTTAAAAACCAATAAAGATAAGTCATAGTTATAGTTATGACAGAATTGTTTCTGTTGTAACAACATTAAAGTAGTCAGGCACCATAGGAATCATCTTGTGAACATAATGATTACATCAAGAACATCAGAAATGTCTCAACAAACATAAGATAATTGGGAACAACCAGTCTGATGTCTCAGCTCTGCCCACCGAGATAGCAATTGTCCAGGGGGTGTGGTGGATGGCTAAGAGAGGCAGATCCTTGTAAGCCCACTGGGAGGCACCTTCAAGTCACATAGGCACTGTTATGTGAAAAGGGCCTGAGACAGGTGGAGTTATGATGAATGAATCACAGGATCACCAAGGTTGGAAGAAACAGTATATGCCATCTTGGTGGGGGTATGTGACTTGGGACATCGCAAGCTGGGGGAATGTCGCCCAGGATGTCACAAGCTGGAGGAATGTCAGCCAGAGGGACAGCAGAACATCATCTTCAGCAGCTCAGGAATTTCTCCCCAGTCCTGCCAAAGAAGGCCCCCTGGGGTAATAACTCTCTCTCAATATCTCCCACACTCTTTTTCCATTTTCTCTCTCTTTTCCTCTCCCTTTTCTTTTCCTCTCCCTTTTCTTTTCCTTCTTTCTCTGTTTTGTTTGTAAGTAATAAATAGTCTCATTTTCATATATGACCTCGTTTGTGTCTTAATTTCACTCATGGGAATTTTCAAAAGGACCATGTCTCCTTTCCCATTTCCAGATTGAGATGGGCATGCTTATCAATTCCCAGGCCTGGAGATAACACTACTAGAAGTTTTATTAGAATGCAGACTTTGAGGGCAGCAAATTTCTTCTAGTGCATCACGACTGGTATGCAAAGGGACCTTTGTGTATTCTCTGAATGTCAAGATTCACCTGAGGATGGGTGAAAGACACACTCACTGTGGAGTACACTACATCGCATCCTGATAGGTATGTCTCTAGATGTAGCTACTCCTTTGTTTCATTGAAGTGCATATACTTTCTTTTAACACTTAAAAGAAACTTAAGGTTTTACTCATTTGCTTACATTTGGAGAAAAGTGTTTTTTGAGATGCAGTAGTATACGGGCTTCAGTCTCCAATTTAGAGGGGCATAGGTCTCATTGAAGGTCCTGTATTATATCTGCGAGAGCTGTGCAAAAGTCTTGGTTACCAAGACCTTTGTCAGTGGAATGGAATGTATTGTGTGTGAGCAAATGAATTAAGCCCATAATGTTATTTCCTACCTGAAATTAGAGAGAGAAAACAGTATTTTCTCTTATCACACTCTATGAAGATGGTTCAGGTCCTAACTGTAGCTACATGACTCTATGTTCCTCTGTATTTAGGGTGTCTAGCTAGCTCCCACCATGGTCAAAATGGAAATCTAATTAAGGAAGCCAATAGAGTCTGGAGAAATATTCATCTCACTCCAACAAAGAGACCTACAATTCATCAAGTGAAAACCTGTTTGGATCATCTACTGCTTTAGCTAGGTCTCTGCTGAGTTGGTATTTATACACAGATATCTAATATATGCCTTCAGTATGTCATTTAGACCTACTTATACTGCTCTAGACTTCAGTGCATAGAAAGTGATGTAGACAGAGACAAAGAGAAAGAGGAGGGGGTTTAAGTTAAAGCATCATTACACTACAGCCTATTTGCTTCTATAATTAATAAATGAACATTTCAAGAGTTTTGATTCAAGAGAAAATTTGAATGGAACTTTGTATTGTTACTTTTAGAATAGTGTAACATGCTGGACAAATGTGATATACTTTTAGAGTTTGTTTCTCCCAGTCCTTGTCAAAAATACTCCCTTTACTGGCAGATTTGTTCTAAATGTGAAACAGAAATTTCTGAGAGGGTAAAGTTAATCATCAAACAGAAGTGAGTCTCAGTTTTAAAAGGCATCTCAGAACTCTGGTGATACTACTTCCCAAACAATCAACCAACTGAAAATGCTGCTGTATTATATAATAAATGTGAACAAATATAGTATAGGATCAGCACATATAGTTTGATGGATTAAGTTTTCAATATTTGCAAAAGAAAACACAACAGCACATTGTTTTACTATCTATATTAACTTGATTTTAATCCCTAGGATTATATTTTTGGTTTACAAAAAAAAAAGAAAAAGGAAAAAGAAAAAAGAAAAAAGGGGGGGGATTAAAAAACAATCTTATTTTTTTCTATCATATCTGTTCATTCTCATATGCATTACTTTATTGCAACCCTGTAATAGTGTCTTTCTGTTGTGAACTGGGATTTAGTAAAAAACATAATCAAAATATAGGTGTGTAAATTTATGCTTTTTTTAGTAAATACCATTCACATACAAGTCAATAATTTTTAAACATATTTATATCTCTAAATGCATGGATTCAAAATACAGGGTAATACTACATATCCTTCTATTAGAGACAGGATTATAGTTTAAATCCTCCATACAGTGAAAGCTTAATGTGCTGAATAAATTCCTTTACTTAAAATAGCAGCAAATCAAAACCACACAATGTTTTTTTCCTGGTAGCCTAAATTTATGTGTTAAACTTTTTTAGGAACGTCAGCCTAACGGGAGGGAAAGGGAACCCCCTAGTGCACGAAGTGAGAATTAAACATGGAGATTACCTGAAGCTATATCCATCAAAACTATGCAAGTCAGTATTCAAGCTAGACTTTATAAAGAAAGCAAATCGTGTATCTATGTTTCTTACTTAAAACATATTTTGGTTTTGGCACAAGCTCACAACATCAAGATCAGACACATTAATTTTAACAGATTCTATCTGTTCTTGTGAACTTGAACTGTATTTGAGTTTTACTATCTATTAGAAATTCTTATGACTCTTACCATAACTAGTTATTGGTTCCTTTTATAACTCTAAAGTTATAAAAGTTATGTAGAACATTATATTCTTTGTTGTCATGAAAATATTTAAAATTAGTCATATCTAGAAACTGACTGTTGTATTATTTTGCTGTATGTTGATACTATTCTACAGAAAATTCAGGGAATTTCAAATGCGGTATAAAAGCTTTAGTTGCAAATTTCTGCTAATGAACACTTCTGTTTCTTTCTCCCATGTTCACTCTAATATGTTCCTATTTTGAATATTTCCTTCATTACTCATGCTCTTTTATCCGTTTAGTCACAGTTTTCTGCTTTTCTCTAGGCTTTCTTCTTTCTGAGATATAGCACAGAATCACAGAAGTATTGAGGCTGGAATAGACCTCTGAGATCATCAACTCCAGCCTATGACCCAACACTACAGCATTGGCCAGACCTTTTTGCTAAGCACCGCATCCAGTCTTTCCTTAAACACTGCTAGGGATAGCTATTCCACCACCTCCCTGACCAGTCTATTCCAGTGCCTAATTCCCTTGAGGAAGTGCTTCTTAACATCCTGTCCTGGTTTGAGGCCAGGCAGATCCTCTCTTGCCCTTGAGAGGGGCAAAAGAATGACACTCACACAAATGGATTGCAGAAGTGATGGAAAGTTTAAACAGGAAAGCAATTAGTGTTTTACAGAAGCTACAAGTATAGTGACAAAAGAAACCCAAAGCATACAGAGTCCCCTATAGCACACCCAAAGCCTCCCAACACTTTCCTCTTCCCCACCTGAGGGTATATCCAAGACCCTCCAGGGCTCTTTTTTCACACCCCCCCCCACCCCCCCCCCCCAAGCTAGTCTCTCAGCTGGCCAGGTCTGAGACTGCCCCTCCCCCTTCTCCTCCTGGCATTAGTCCCAGCCACGTCTAAGAGGCCTTGAGATACTCCCCCAGTATTACCCAATAGGGAGCATCTCCCATGGGGCAGAGAGGGAAGAGGAAGAGAGAAACTTTGCATGCGGATTTATAGGGCACAGGATTTTATGGGTGTGGAATACGTAGCTTCCTGTGTCCACCTGCTGGGCTGAACCCTTGGGACACAGGAGGTGTAGCTTGTGTGGCAGTAACAGACGGCACCCAGCCTAAACTGCCATACATCCAACCTAAACCTCCCTTGGCATAGCTTCAGGCCATGCCCTCTTGTCCTGTCACTAGTTGCCTGGGAGAAGAGCCTGACCCCCACCTTACTACAACTTCTCTTCAGGTAATGGTAGAGTGCAATAAGGTCCCCCCGTGTCTCCTCTTCTCCAGGCTGAACAACCCCAGCTCCCTCAGCCTCTCCTCATATGACTTTCCCTCCAGTCCCTTCACTAGTCTCATCACTGTCCTCTGGACCTACTCCAGCACCTCAATATTTTTCTTGAAGTGAGAGGCCAAGATCTGCACACAGTACTTGAGGTGAGGCCTCACCAGTGTCATGTACAGGGGCAGAATTACATCCCTGCTACTGCTGGCCATACTATTCCTGATACAAGCCAAGATGCCATTGATCTTCTGTGCCACCTTCGGCTATTAGAGAATTACAGATGTAACACAAACTTCTAGCTGATCACTTGCTGGAAACATTATCAAACACATCCTCAAAAATGAGTGGAGATTTCTATTTTGGTAGTGGATATATACTCACTTTGCATCAGTGACATCTGTCATATACAACGCCAGGCTCCAACACTGAAGAATTATGCCTTCTTATTAAAACTTCTAAGCTACCTTGCATTATCTTTTCACTCTATTTTTGTGTTAGGACTCCTTTTTACTGACTCTGATGAAGTTATTCCTGCTTCCAACTGATTTTATGAGATTCAAATCAACCTCTGTGTTTCTATCAGTTTTATATTTAAACCACTTCCAGATATAAATCAGTGTATTTCCAAACAAAGCAAAATATTAAAGGAAATACAGTTCATTGGAGATTTTACTAATGTTATCTTTATCAACTTTTCTTAGATAGGTTCATCTTTAGCTTGCTGCTTTTCCTCTATATGTTGATAGACACTCTACTGTGTTTCCCTGCCCAAGTTTCTTCAGAGATCTGTTTTAATTTTGCCTCTACCTCCCTCAGACTTCTGCCAGTTATCCTTCTCTCTCCTCAAAATTTTCAAATCCCAGGAAGTCTTAGAGCAAATATTGTTGCTGCCACATATTAGTATTGGGCCAGCTGAGAATCATGCATCTCTCTCTTAATACATTCACTGTCCTTTGGCTGCTCCCTGTCAAGGGACATGCTGAAGAGAAGATGAAATCAATTATTATAATCAGCCATCATTTTGGGAAATAGAACCATGAGGAAGTTTTAGAAATAGGTCTCTTGTCCACTCAGCAATTAGAGAAAAGAACTTCATGCAGCAGAGAGCAGAGGTGAAACAGAGAAAAAACACTGAGGAGAGGCAGATAGCCAAGAAAACCCATCAGTGAAGGAGGCCAGCCAAGGATCTGGAGAACTTAGAAGAAATCTTGAGCATCTAGCCAGAAGCCATGAGTTAAGCAATTCTTGTGGGAAAGCTTGACTGTGGGATCGTAGCAGTGATCAGGAGCCCAACAAGAAGGAAAGACAGACAGGTGCAGAATGCTGAACCTCATAAGTCATTCGGTAACCACAGTCCAAAGAAAATAAAAACCTCATTAGTACTGGAAAGTTTGACTTTTGCTGTTCTCACTTGACCAAATTAAGTACTCATACCAAAAGTATCAAGCTGTACTGGTCAAATGTATTGCATAACCTCATTCTGTGTCAATTCTCGATTTGTATAAACTTAGAAAACTCCATTAACTCCAGTGAAATTATATTTATATAAGCCAACTGAAATTCTTGCTCTCAAAATGCAGATTTAATTTATTTGCTTTATTTCCTTTAAAACAAATGGTCACAGGGTAGCAACAGAATAAAGAATGTCATAAGAATTCACTAATGGAAACATATTATGAAGAAATGTTGCATTTTTAGCATATGCGAACAATCAGTCACAAGGTGCTTGGTTAAAGTGCACTATGGATTACTGAAGCTGGTAAGTATGTGAATTAATGGCCCTGACAGTGGTGAAACACATGCAACACTGAAATGTTTTAGATCCTACTGGTATGTATTTTCAAACAATCAATGTTTAACAACCAGAAAGGGTGGTATTAATACCACACAACTTCAGGGACTTAATTATTTTAACTTTGCATAGGTGTTTAAGGCCATTTAGGACTCCCTTGTGAATCAACCTGGTGTCAGGCTATCACTTCAGAAAGACCCAGATCTCCCAGGGATCCTATGTTATATCTGTCATACAGAAATATCTCATACTACCCCCAACCTATTAAACTGCAGGATATGCCTGTGCTTAGCTAACCCAATCAGGCCTCAGATGCCTAGATTGTCAATGCCTGAATCTGAGCTAGTGGACTTCCACCTACAAAACCAGTAAGGACAAATTGGTGCCTTTATTCTCAACACCAAAGATGAAAGGTAAATGTCCTCTTCAAGATGACTGCAATGAAGAAATGCCAGTTCATTCTCTACTGATGGAAGGAGTCAAAAGTAATAATCCGTGCTGGGTACACCCATCCTGGGGGAAGGGCTGCGAGAGCCCTGCTTCCCCCAGGGGACAAAAGAAACCTGATCCAGGTGAACAGAGAGTGATTTGGTTTCCCCTTGCCAGGAGAAGGAGTTCCCCAGGTCAAAGGTGGTCTATTCCCCTCCCCCTTCCTGTCCAGCAAGCCTATGAAAAGGAAGACCCTGTGGCCATCTGTTCTCTTTGCTTCTGCCTCGCCTGTTCAAGTGGCCCAACAGCCGCAGCTAGCCTCCTGATTCTTCCATGTACCTAGTCTTTCCCTACAGCATCCACATCTCTCAAAAAGACTGAAATGCACATACATTGAGGGAAATATAAGGCCACCCAAGCTTGGTTTTATATATTTTCTTATTTTTCCTTATTTCTTACTCTTGTAAACCCTCCCTGTTACTGCTATGTATATATAGTTAAAAAATCTACTTCTCCTACTTCCAAACTGACTCCAGATTATTTTTTAGTAGATTTACCTCCTTCTCTTTTCCCCTATCTATTTTTTTTCCTTTCTCTCCTTTTTCCTTATTAGGGAAAAGGGGGGTGTAGGGAGGTGGGGGGCAGTGTGAGGGAGGAATTTTCAGTTTGCTACCATCTGAGCTTTTAAACTCCAGTTAAGACATCAATGACTACATAATCTTAGATTATAGATCTACATTTCATGTGGATATTACCATTCTAGCACCATAGTGTTGCTCCTAGAAGAACCTCTGTCTTCCCCCTTCCCTGATATCTTGTCATGGTAAAGTTTCTGTCACCCATGAAACAACTAGTACCAATACCAGTTACTTCAGGCCCATCTGACCTATAATAAAGTGCTGTTTTCTCTTCCATCTGTGGAATGATTTACCCTCTGAGATAACTATTACCTTTGCTTTCATGGTGTTAAGAATGCCTTAGGGGATTGCATTTGTTTAGTTCCATATAGCATATGTCCCTACAGGAAAATGGTTTTGCTTTGTTTCTCTTTGCAGCTGGACAGTGGTAGTAACCTTCTTTCACAGACAAATGAAACTATTTTTTCATAACAAGTCTTATTCACCTCATTGTTTAGTACATTAGCTTTCTGAGGGACAAACAGAGGGTCACAGCTACTTCTGCTGTTTGCCAGAGAATACATCTGCTGCTATTCTTAATGCCTTTAAATGAACATCTGCAAATGTCTTAAGACTATTTACTGACTGTGTCTTCCAATCTCTTAACACAGAAAAAATAAATTAACCCCCCCCCCCCAATATTAAAAAAACCCCAAACCTTTGGAAACATCAGCTTCATTTCCTCAAGAAGAAAGCAAAGAATGAAGCTGAAAGTGATACTTTCCAGTAACTTTTTTGCACAAAAAAAAGAAGGGGAAAACAAACAAACAAACAAACAATAAAACCAACCAACCAACCCAAAACAACCAAACAAAAAATCCCCAAACTATGACAGAATCTTGATATTTAATATATATGCACATATACACACATAACTATATTCCATGGAATTCAGTGTATAATATCTAGTTCTTGGAGGGCTGTTTAAGGTGTATGTATACAGACAGGTTTTTTCATAATAATAATAAAGAAAAATGTTCCACCTCTACTTCATAAAAATGAGTTCAACTCGATTGCACATACAACAAAACGAATATCCTGCACAGCTATTTTCTAGAGTTTTACCCATGTACAGATGAAGGAAAAATCAATAGCACTGTTTTCACAAATTAACATAGATTATGATTTTCTAATTTTCCTTTTTTTTTTTTTTACATAGTAAGATATTTAACAAAATTAGTTACAATTTTAAAGATATTTAATTTACCAGTAAATGGAACACTAACATTTACTTCTGATAAAAAGTACTTGCTGCCAAACTATAAAACATTGAGAGACTCCAACTATAGAGACTGGTGTTGTTATTGAAACTGTTTTTATAATACAAGGATGTTTCAGCTGTTGCTGAGCAGAGCTTATACAGCATCAAGGCCTTTGTTTCTTCTTCCACCACCCCATCAGTGAGTAGATTGGGAATGCACAAGAATTTGGGAGTGGACACATCTGGGACAGCTGACTCCAACTGACCAAAAAGATATTCCACACCAATTGACATTGTAGTCAGCAATAAAAGCTGGGATAAGAAGGAGGAAGTGGGGGATGTTCAGCATGATGGTATTTATCTTTCCAAGTAACTGCTATATGTGTTGAAGCCCTGCCTTACTGGAAACGGGTAAATACTTGCCTGCCAATTAATTCCATATTTTGCTTTGTTTGTGTGCAGAGTTTTTGCTTTACCGATTAACCTGTTGCAATCTCAACCTATGAGTTATCTCACTTCTACCCTTCCAACTCCTCCCCTTCCTGACATGGGGGAGTGAATAAACTACTGTGGGGGCTTTAGCTTGCTACTGGGATTCAATCTCAACACCTATCAACACAAAGTATTGTTTATCTATAAACTAGATTTACTAGTCAAATCTAGTGGTCAAATGATTTAAAATATTTTGAGGCTGATAAAATTTAAGTTCCATATTTAGAAACAGAAATAAAATCCTGACTAGATTAAGAGGCAATAAAAGAACGAGTTTAAGGGGAAGGGCACCCTTGCCATTTAAGCCCACCTAGCTGGCAGCACAGCAGGCGCAGCTGTTTGCTCACTCCTACTCGCCTGTGGTGGAACAGGGAGGAGAAACAGAAGGTTCGAAGGTCAATACAATGAACAGAGAGAGCTCACTCACCGATTATAGTCACAGGCAAAAGACAGACTTGACTTGAGGAAACAAAATAAGTTTAAATTAAACAATGAAACCACTGCCAGTTTACCAATTGAATCAGAGAAGGATAATCATAAATGCAACCAGATCTTGAAAACACTTTTACCAGCCAGTCCCTTCTGCTGGGGGACCCTTCGCTACTTCTTCCCTGCCAGCAGTGCAAGGGGTAGGGAGTGGGGGTTGCAGTCAGACCCAGTCCATTCCATGTTGTTTCTGGCACTTCTTCCTACTTGGTGAAAACTTCATATTGTCCTCTCTTACTACAAGATGACATCTGCTCCACAAGAGACTCAAACTTCTCCTACCAGCACAGGTCTCTTCCACAGAGTATAGTCCTCCCAGCATGAAGCTCCTCCAGCATGGTCTTTGTTCAGAGTCATGGGTCCTCCATGGGCTGCAGGTGGGATTCTCCACCATCATTGATCTCTAAGGGCTGCAAAGGCTCAGTCTGCCATCTCATCATGTACTGACGGGGAATGGCTTCACTGATATGCCTGCCCTGCTCCTTCTACACTGGCCTGGGCATCTGCATGGTTTTCTCTATCAGGTCTCACTGTTTCACAAAATAAAAAAAAAAATCTAAACCAAAAGAACTTGCCTAACAGGATGTCCTCTCATAAGTATGTTATCACAGAGGCACTGTTTGGCTTGGCCTTGGGCCAGAGGAAGGTCAGACTTGGAGATGGGGCATCTTCTCGATGTGTCTTACAGATATAATGATGGCAGCCCCCTGCCCCCCTGCCAAAACCTCTCCAGATACAAAACCAGCAGAGGCAATTTGTGGGCACTGTAGGTTGGAAAAAAAATTACATTGAGAAGTCTACTATGTTAAAGAAGATATGCCTTAGATGCACTTTAAAGCATGCAGTTAAAAACATAATGCCCAGCTATGTGCATTTGATTTTAGTTAACCAGTCCCTTCAGAGGATGTTGCAGACTGTCAGAAATTAGATTTTAGGCCTGAACATAGGTAAGAGATGGGGGGGAATGGAGGCAGGTCCCTCTCCAGCGAGGCAGGAGAGGCAGGTGAGCCCCCTCCTAATCCCCGTAGCCTTCCCAGTTGCTCACACACAAGTACAGGGCTCTTGAAACAGAGGGCAGGATGCATGAGGATGAAGATTATCATCCATTCACACAGCTACCCAGGACCTACTTAGGACACAGGACTAGTGCAAACAAGAAAATAAGAAAGGTGGTAGTAGTAGGGGATTCCCTTCTCAGGGGAACTCAGGGCCCAATTTGCAGGCCAGATCCATCCTGCAGGGAGGTCTGCTGCTTGCCTCGGGCATGGGTTAGGGACATTTCACCGAGACTCCCCAGTCTGGTGTGATCATCAGACTATTACCTGCTGCTGGATATGCAGGTTGGGAGTGATGAGGCAATGCAAAGGAGTACAAAAACACTTTAAAAAGACTTCAGGGCTTTGGAGAGATTGCTTGAGGGCTGGGGAGCACAAGTGGTGTTCTCCTCAATTCCTCTAGGGACAGGAATCAATATCAAAGGAAAGAGAAAAATTGATGTGATTAACACATGGCTTAGAGGTTGATGCTACCAACAGAACTTTGGGGGTTTTGACCATGGGGAAGTTTTCCTGGCATCAGGTCTACTGGCGACAGATGGAGTTCATCTGTTCCATAAGGGGACAAGAATCCTTGCACATGAGTTGGCTGGGCTCATGGACAAGGATTTAAACCAGTTTTAAAGGGGGATGGGGATGTAACTGTCCTTGCCACTGAGAACTCTGGGTGTAGTAGCCCAACGCTTGTGGAGCAGTGTGTTGGCATCTTAGATAACACGAAGGTCTGTCCCCCCTGCAAGGTTGAAAATGATGTACTCAACTCCCTCCCTGAGATGTTTATACACCAGAACAGAATTCACAGTTCAGAAACTAGGGATCCTAAAAATAATGAAATTATTTAATTAATACTGAAATGGAGACTGAATAGTTATTTAAATTGCTGTACACTGATATTTCTGTTTGCATGGAAATATTTTAAAAAAGAGCATGGTTTTGATATTATATTTTATTGACAATGTATTTAGTAGCACCATAAAACTGGCACAGGTGGCCACTGTACTCACAGCAGTCCTTAACTACAATTATTTAATTATTTATACATAATGATTTAATGGAATGGAAGGCAGTTTTGTGATCTCTCCAGTCTCAACGTACCATGTAAAGAATTTCAAAACTGAGTCCTTACAGGTAAATACATTCATTTTTTTTTGTACCCACAAGCTTGTCATCTGTTTATCTAATATTACACTGAGTGCAGTTTTTTAAAATCTTGAGTTACTCAAGAGCTTAACCTTATACTCCCTATAAACAAATACCACCTGAAAGACTGAATCTTTGAAGTGGACCCTAAACATGTAACTTTAACCATCAGAAATGTATGCCTAAAGTCTGAATTTCTTGTATGTACTATTTCTACACTAACTGGAAAGGAGACTGGAATCTACACAGAAAGATTAATCTCATCTGTCTTGAACATTTATCTAAGAAAATATTCATTCCTTGGGAGATATCTATTTCCATAGATAACTGGAGAATCAAGATGACTGACAGCCTAGACCTATGATTTTTAGACACTTGGCACTAAGCAACAAGAATCCCATCTCAGGTGACTGTGTTGTTGAAAACTGCTGGATTTATAGCACATGTACATCAAAATACTGACCTCAGAAGGCAAATTTGTATGCAAGTAATTCTTGTTTCCCCCCCCCACTAAACAGTGAAAAGTAATAGCATTGTAATCAAATTGCAACTGTTAAGATTGAAATTATTTCTCTATACGTGTCTGAATTGCATAAAACAAAAGAAAAACATCTATTATATTCTTATTCAAGTATCTTTAAAAGTAAGATTAAAAACGAAAAAGATAGATCATAAAGTTAAATTTCTTGGCAAATAGGAGACATTATTTGAAATTATGGACATCCACCAGCTTCCATTGAGATTTAACCCATTATTCAATACACTGTTACTCATTTATAGTTTCTTATAAAGATGAAGCTGTTACATTTAGAACAAATCTCTAGGCTCAGGGTGTCAAAGATATTAAACCTGAGTTAACATCTAAATCCCATCGGGAGAACTGATATACAGAAGTTGGTCATCTCTGTGGCAGACTGACGTTTGTAAATCTCTCTTTAAGCATTAAATACATTACCAAAGAAATTGTTAACATCTGAAATTATTTGGCATAGAATATTGTTACCTGCAGATTGCATGCTCTTATGAGATGCTCGAAGTTCTCCACATTTGCTTGCTTTTGCTGCAGGAAATATCATTCCTGTTGCATGGAAACCAACTGTTTTGAATGAGTAATTAAGTTATTAGTTAAAACAGAATAAGATGTTAAAAATATTCTCTCTTTCATTTTTTATTTATGCTTTTTCTTCCCCTTATTGTCCTGCCATAGGTGACCAGTTCCTTACAGCAAGAAATGTGAATAGATTAAAAACAGTGGCAGGTTGAATCTAGTCAAACTTAATCTCATCTAATCAAGTCACATTCACTTTTCTCTAACAAAGGCTTTAGTCAGATGAAGAAGCCGGCAGGAAGTCAGAGCATGAGAGTGATGATTCATACATATAACTTTTCCATTTGAAAATTAAGTTTATGGAGCTTTCACCTACTCTTTTTATATAAGGAAAAGAGAGACTATATTTGTATTGAAGTTACACTTTTGTTTAAAATTGAAATAATGGATTTGCTTAGGTTATTTGGCACAATTTGCATTATCTTCTTCATTATCGGTTTATGTGTGTGTGTATATATATATATATATATATAAATATAGCAAAATTGATCTTTTGGTCCCATTTATCCTGCAAGAGTTTTGCTGTAGGGATAACTCATAAACTACCCTGAGATCCCTTTCTTTTTTTTTCATCCCTAACAACACAATTGCAATACAGAATTAGGACTCATCCAGCCTTAGCTCATTTGTTTTCCAGGGACTCTCATAGCCTCCAGGCTAAACATTTGTGGAGGCTACACCCTGTTCTAAGGAGTTACTTCCTCTTCAGAAGCTGCCATGAAATGCTGAATTGACATTGTACTCTACAGTCTTTGAAGTATATACCATTGCCAGAAGTGAAATCAGAACTCCACCCACTGTATGCTTCATGGTTTATATGGACACTGCAGAAGGGTAGCTTGTGTTGATGTAATATATAAAGTATTTTAAGATGTTGATAGATGGTTATTGTAGTAGTGATGACAACATGTTTCTTGGGTATGTATTCTAGATGGTTGAGATTGAAAAAAAATGTATGTATGAATGAGAGATTCTAAATAATGTATCTCTTAAAAAAACCCAAACAGCATCTTCAATCCTTTATTGCTCATCCTTTCCTTGAGTTTCATTTTGAAAAATTAAAGTACTTTATATTGTACAGATTTTATATATAACTCCTTTCATCAGTAGAATTCATTAACTTAGGGTGTTTAAAGTACCCAGCAAAACAAGTATTGATCTCTTCATGCAATTCCACAATGTCATCTTTGAATATAATGATACGTACCATGTCTTCCAACAACACTCAAAAAATAGAACAAAACCAGACATGAGGGAATATTTATTATATATTCTCTCCTATGATTACCAGAAAGCAGAATGATTATTTTATTTTTCCTGATTGTGATGAAAAATAACATATCCCAAAGAAAGGACCCCTTTGTTATTCAAAATGTTTGCTCTAAAAACCTGTTGTCTGCAATTAATCATAAAATGAAACAACTGATTTAATGCACAGGTTTTGGAACTACAGGAAACTGCAAAAGTTGTAAGGATAAATGCAAGAAAAAATAATGAATTAAGTAGTAGGACAAAAAAGATGTCTAATCACATCTACCTATGCCACATTTCTTTCAATCAACTGGCAGAGAGAATCAAAGTTTCTCTGGTACCTTAATCAACTTCAGAAGGTACTAATTAAAGGGTTAGAATGTAGAATAGCAGGCAGGAAGAGCTAGCAATAAATTAATGAAGTAGTTTCAAATGAAACAGAGTAACTAAGAAAATTATAGGAAACAGGAACAGATTAGAAGAGATCAGTAATTGGAAAGTGTAATGGTGGAGAGGAAAGTTGATTTGAGTGGTATGTGCAGAAAAGAGATGTGAAAAAAATATTGTAACCCTTGTTGTTGTGGGTTTTTTTTGTGTATATGGTTTGTAACTCCTTCTTCTTCCCCGCCCACCCCCCCCCCCCCCCCCCCCCCCCTTAACACAGATGTTTCCTTACACATGATTAAAGTAGAATTTGGGTATAAAGATAAACATGTCTCAGAGCCTGTGGGAATACCGCTTTTATATCTAGTGTCTTTGCTGCATTCCAGTTTGGATACTGGGCCAATTTTTTTGAAGTTACATATGGAAACTCTCTGTACTTCCTCTCCTAAACTGCCAAGTAGCCTTGCTTTATGTTGTCAAACAGCTGCTTATTTTTAAATAGTTGGTGAGTCTTTGGTGTGAAAGATGGTACACACAAGAGTCTGGCTCAAATATACTGCTTGGAGTTGCCAAAAGGAAGTTTTACATGGTGCAAGTTGCAAAGGTAAATCCTACACAGAGTTTCTGCTGCAAAGGGTGTGTGGAGGGCAGGGAAGGAAACATATTCAATGCTTTTGAATAAGCTTCCATTTAGGCCTTCGCTGGACTTGAAGCTCTCTTTGGGACAAGGTAAGAGACTTAGAATCCTTTTGGTGAATCCACGAGCCAGCATTAGAATGTATTATTTTTTTAAGAGTGGATTTTGATAGAGCTACTCTCAGCCACTCGATAAATAAAAATTTTGAGCTTGTGAAACTGAATAATAAAAAAAAGAATATAAAACAAAAAAATTCAATGCTGAGGTAGAACACTGACCTCCTTAAGTATTTTCCTGGGTAGTGAACTGGGTAATGAATTGTTATATCATCTTTACAATTGTCATTAATGAGAAATTAATCTTTCCCTTAGGAAATAAGACCTGCTGGATGTCATTAGTTAAAGTTGGTAGACTCGCTTGCCAGAACACATTTCTTCTGGCTATACTTGCATAAGCACAAACAGACTTCTTGACTTCTGTTACTGCTTGGCCAGTGCAATAAAAAATAGTTATAATCTCAGTAACTAAAGGGGAGGAAAGAGAGTCATAAAATAATTACCACCTTTCTGTTTGTGCCCAAGACATTTTTCTTAGTTTATTTCCTCTCTGTATTTAGCAATCTTTCCACTGTGACTCATTATTCTTTTTCTGAGTGGTATTTGTTTTCATATTTTAAAATAAAAAAATATTACCCAATTAAGAATGCTGTTGCAGCCTCTTCTTTCACTGTAATGTTTGTTCTTGCCTAATGGCTTTCTCTTCTGCTTCATTCCTCCTACGGTTGATGAGTGTTATAATAGATAGTTTTGAGGGTTACTGGGTGAATGCAAAGTTCAGGCAGGTTGCCTTCTGAATGACCCTCAGTGACAGTTTTAAATGGAGCAAACAGTTCTAGTAAGGAGTTCAGCCTTACAATGGCTTGCTTCACCATTTGGGGCTTGGGGAGGGAGGAATGCTCTTTATTAGCTGAAGACACTGCGGCTAAGCTGCTTGCAGTTCACGTGCCAATGGTTAATTTTAATGGACAGGCTGTGACACTATTCTGAAAGAAGTTAAAATAACATTTTCACAGCCTGAGGCAATATAAGAAGCCTTGCTGTAATAAAACACCCTGTCAATACAATATCAGGAGAAAAAGAATTTTTACACGATAGCAATGGATATGCAAAAGTAAGAGAATGACATTCTCATGCTTTGCTGTTTGTGCTTGTTATGGATATTCTAAATCATTTTGTAATACCAATGGTACATCATTTTATGGACAAGGTTCATTTAATGCTACAGAGGCACTAGTTAGAATACTGTTTTCCCTCAACATATGGCTGCAAGAAGACACAAAATGCTATCACCCTCTACGACACTGTAAGTATTTTCGTTTTGCTGCTTAAGACATTGCTTTTGGATGTTTTTTTTTGTTTGGTTGGGTTTGGGTTTGTTGTCAGGTTTTTTTTGGTGTTTGGTTTTTTTTTAGTGTTTGCTTGATTGTTTGTTTAAGGAAATGTTGTTTGGTTGGTTGGGGTTTTTTTTGCTGGTTTTTGGAGTAAATATTTAAGATGAAAGGGATTGTTGACACCTGATTTTGAAACTGAGTGGAAGAATAAGATTGTTTGGAAAATGCATGAAAATGTTGACACATCAGTGCTGATGTCAGCCACACTGAAATTTTAACAATGTTACTTGTGGGTTGTTTCTACTGAGCAACATAAATAACAGGACCTATGCAATATGGAAAGATATTCAGTGAAGTATGAATGATGCCTAAACATGTGAATTTCTTTTAACTGGTTTTCTAAAAGGTACTGGCTAATTCTAGTTATGTGCTCCTAAACTTGACTCAAACTTAGCCAAGCTTTTGACTGCAAATATTGCATAGCAATTCTCTTGAAAATAACTATGCAATCTACTTGCATAGAGAATCACAAAAACATGCAAAGTACCACAACTGGGTCAGAAGAAAAATATTTATCATATTTACTGTATGAATTCATAAGTAATATAAGAATATTTGTGGGACTTGTGTAATTACCTCTTACATTACCAGAAGACTGCATCATTATTATCCTTACTGATGTGGGCAGGAGTGCACAGGCAATATGGTTAAGAAACATGCTAGTTTTGTGATGTCAGTTACTGAGATGATGCATGCCAGTTATAAAGGAACAATTGCCATGACTTGTTTTCTCAGCCAACTGCATGCTGTTTGGCAAGTTAACAGGGGAGAATTACATGGCTTATATATAATGGAATGTCTGAACAGCTGTTGCAGTGAGAGTAGTCGACAGGTTTGTCAGCTTTTAGAGTAATTAACCCAGAAGGAAATCCATTCCCAGGTGGCTACTGGAAGAAGTCAAGTGTGGTGAGGCAATGACAGTTGAGAAAATGAACGTGGAGATGTGTACAAACATTTCTACTTTTATAGCCTGACAAACACTTTTCTGAAATTTGAGGGATCAAAACATAAGAATGAAAATCCTGATTCAATCCATTTGTCCCTCTGGATCCAAAGTCTGTCTCTGTTACTGGTCATAAGCAAGTACTCAGGGAAGAGGATGGACAAGACAGGCCTATAACTTCCTAATATGCTCCTTACATTTCAACTGATGCAATCTTAGGGGGTTTCTGGAGTCCTCTATGTCTTCACTCCTTAATTGCCCACTGCTCAGCTCCTTTGTGTGGCCATGCAAGCTTCTCATAAACCTTGTTAACCCTTAAAACTGCAATATTCTTAGTAAGGATTTCCACAACTTTGTTGCCCAGCGCATGAAAAAAACCGCTTCATTTTCTTCACTCTGAATTTTCACTGTATTTGTCTCTGCTCATGCTCTCTTCTTTCACTGGAAGAGGTGATAAAATAGGTAGCAAATTAGGAATAAATTCTTTACTGTGATGGGGATGAAGCACTAGAGCAAGTTGTCTAGAGAAATAATGGACACCCCCTCCCTGAAGTGTTTAAGACCAGACTGAATGGGGCTTTAAGCAACCTGAACCAGATGATTTTTAAGGTCTCTTGCAACCTAAACCATTGTATCATTCTACAATTTACTATTCAAGAAAATGACTACCCATCATCAAAACCTTAACTGGTATGACTTTGCCAAACAATTTTGGGTGAATGTTTCATATGCATTTATCAACCATTTTTTATGCTAGGGGCTAGACAAAGTGAACTTTGAGGGTCCTTTCCAAAGCAATTCAATCTGTGAATACATATGAAATATTATTTTACATGAAACACATGTATTTTATGAATTGTCAAACTAAGAGAATAAAAGGAATATCAATCAAAGATATGTGTTGTGTTACTGACATATTAAAACATATAATTTGGAACTTTTCACAGACAGTTTTTAAGTTGCACATATTTGAGATGGACCTCATGATACTATTTGAAAAATACCTCAATTTTTATTAATGAATGCAGTGGGGTTTGTGCAGAAGGCTGAAGGCTAGAGACTGGGATATGTGAAATCACTTTGCAGTAATTGTAGTTCAAGAGATTGATTTCTAAGAAAATTGGATTCAAGTTCTTAGATTTCCCTTGCACATTAGGCAAAAGTCTAAACTGAGAAGGGATACGGTTGCTGCAATAATAAATATTGCAAAACCTAAATTTCTGGTTCCTGTCCCATAGCTACATCCATATTTAAATTAGGTGCATAATATGCTTTTATAATGTAAAGGAGAATTAGATGCCTCAGAAACATGCCAGAAAAACTGTTTTGCCCTGCAGGCTTCAGGCAGCAGCATTAATCTACATGGTTTGCAGACTGTTAGACAACTTCCTTTCACAGCAATTATTCCCCTATATTTTTCTAGTCTGACATCAGTATTACTATGGTATCTAGATGTATATTCACATTGTGGCACATAAATTCATATGAACTCTATGTATCAAAACAGAACTAAATGCACTGCTCCTTTTTTTTTTAATTTATTTTTAATAAAGAGAAAAACATGCATGACAATTAGCTAATTATTTGTAGAAAATGGCTCTATCACTACAAGGAGTCTTGAAGTATTTATCACCAAAAAACAGGGGTACTGAATGAGAACACATTATTTTTCTTTGTGTCCGTGGTCTATTTTTATAGACATTACTAAATATCCAGTACAGAAATGAAGCAGAAAGGCTTGTAAGACCCTATATCATTATGTTGGCCTGGCATTCCTGGCAGAAAAGTAGGAAATGAAATGTCATTACATTCTGTGAATGAAAGGTACTTTAGGCCTCTGGTGCACTGATTTATTATATTCTTTAGGGATCTTTGCTTTCTGACTAATTTTTCCATTAGCAGCTCAGCAGCTTTTGGAGAAACTTTCTTGTGTTATGGGTGTATTGATTGCAGCTTTACATGAAAAATATCCTCTTTTCTGTTACCACCTCATCCTGTTGTGCTGGGCAACCTTTAACAAGCTGTATTTCATCTCTCTTTTTTGCTTTATATTGTGCCATATTTTGCTCACACTTCGTTCTTCTATTACGTATCTGATATTTATTTATCCAATACATTTGGAGTCATCAGTATTTCTGCCTCAGACACTCATAAACTGAATTCAAAGAATTATTAGACTTGGAGTTTTGTATTTCAATGTATAATGCCTGAGACAATCTCTTTAAATATAACACCACTCAAAGTCCCCTGGCTTGTTTAATGTTAAGGTGTCTGGAAGATGCAATCACTGAGAGTAAACTTGGTGGAAATGCTGCATGGAAGATAAGGAAAAACAGCTTAAAAAAAAGGAAAGGAAAAAAAAAAAGAAAAAAGATGCCACTTTGAAAGGAGAAAAAGACCAAATGGTAGTCAACAGGAAAAGCTGATAGCTGACTGCAACACAGCTAGAAAAGTTCTATAGTAGTTAAGTTTCTTGTTGATTTGGTTCCCTGCTGTTTGACAGGAGTTTAGGTGAGTCTGGGGATAAAATTACCAGCAAGAATGCTCTGAGCAACAGCACAATTTGGAAAACTGAGAGTAAATACACCTTAGGCATCTGAGTGTAAAGAACCTTCTGAATTGTACAGAGAAATACAAAATATAATTGAGCATCTACTTCAGGGCACAATCTCTCATGAGAAAATACTGAGCCTGAGGAGGTGCTACTGAGCAGAATTGATGATCCAGAGCATAAGAAAGACTAGGATGACCTTTTTAGTTTTAAATAAGCTTCTCCTTTCACTGAAAAGGTTTGAAAATCAGAAAAAAATATTGGAAAGTAAAAAGCACCTGAAAGATATATGCTACCAAAACAAGCCACACTTGCAAAAGGAATCTTGTGTGAGGATACAGTTCTTTACATGGTGTCCAGCTGCTTCAATTTGATGTGTCAGTGGTTGCCCGAAGTTTGGCATCATTTGGCCTGTGTTGCTGATGCTGTGTGATTAGCAGTATTGTTTTAAAGAATACAGAAAAGTTGTGTGGTAGAACATTCTATTTTGAAGTGTAGAGAATTTTCAAAACCTGAACCTAGCACTGCTGAGTTCATCACTACACCACATCCTTAAGCAGTGTATCTAAACATCTTTCGAATACCCCCAGGGTTAGGGGCTCCACCACTTCCTTGGGCAATTTATTCTGATGTTTAATAACCCATTCCATAAAGGATTTTTTTCCTGATACCTAATCTAAACCTCCCTTCATGCAGCTTAAGGGCATATTGTATGGAAAGAGAGGAGGAAACTTGCCCTATAAAACCAATCTCATGTGACAACATGAGAGAAACAATCTGAGAAACTACTCTCTTTATATCTAATTCACATCTCTAGTTAAATGTAGCAGATGAAGTAAGGCAGTTATTTTACAGATTGTACTGATGGTAAGATGTTAGTAGATAAAATAAGTGTATGCATCTTTTATTGGGCTTTATTTTTCTGTTTTCAGAATAGTCCAATTCTATGTTTTAACAGCTCTGCCATTATTCTGTTATCAGCTTCAGAACTGGGGGAGTCTCCTGTGGGAACCCAAAGGAGTGGTAAAAGGGATGTTCACCTGTCCTTCATGTCTACGTGGGAACCCGATGCATGGTAAGAGATCTCAGAACCATGTGAGAAAGGATGGGAGTGAGAAAATAACAAAATGCGGTATAGATTAAGTGAATGGGAAGTAGTTGGGGAAAAAAAGGTCTGGTAGAATAAGAATGTAAACAGTGGGTAAAAGGATTCATAGGCTGTGGGAAAGTGAAGAAAAACATGTATGAACTTTTCAATACCTAGTCACAGATACTGCTTTGGCAGGGGGGTTGGACTAGATGATCTCTAGAGGTACCTTCCGATTCCTAATATTTTGTGATTCTGTCATTCTTCCATTATTAAAACAAACAAACAAACAAAAAAGTAGATGAGTGTAAGCGAACAGGTCTTCATCCTGGAAATTAGTTTTCTTCTTTTCTAGCTCTATAATTTCAATTTTATTCTCTGTATTAGAAAGACAGGTGTGAGTAGTCCTGTTTGCCTGAAAATATATTGTACTCCAAAATACTCATAGCTATATTTATGTATACAGCAAGGGCCATCTACCCAGCTATATGACTGCACTGTGGCATTGTTTCACCAGAAAAGGTTTATAGAAACAGAATGTAAAATACAGCAAAAGACACTTTCTGAAACAAGTTTCCTTCTCTTAGAGGTGACATCTGCAAAGGGATTTGTTTTGTTTTGTTTTGTTTTACTCTTTTTAAAATTTTTTCCCCAATGGATAACACCTGTTGAAAGTTTTGTGCCGAAAAAGGGAAGACATGAACTGAACCAGCAGAAAAAAAAGGGAAACACACAATTTTTCTGGCTCTTTTGACCTCCATAAACAGCAGATGCCTTACAGCTGGGGCCTGGAAAAACCATTATGTAAAGATCCATAATAATAGCAGTACAAGTGTGAAGCCTGCGGGCAATTCATATAAAGATGATCTCATGTTAGAAAAGATGGATCTCTAGTTCATTGAGTAAGGTCATCCATTCATGAATGGCTTGTCCAAATTTACAAAAAGGTAGCAAATGTCTGTATGGGATGGAAAAGGGGGTTTAATAGGAAAACAAACAAACAAAGACAAAAGAACAAACAAATTTTACCTAGCTTCGTAATTCTTTACAAAAGTTACAATATTTTGTACTTTGATGAGTCTCCTCTCTTTCTTATTTCTACCCTCAGTCAGTCAGTGAGCAAAATTACTTACATGCTTGATAAGCAGTGCATGTAATCATGGTGAATGATAAGCTAATGTCAAGCTCCTTGTAGCAACGTAAGCTTTAGATATTGCATTTTTTTCCTGGCTACAGTTACTTCATTCAGATGCTGATAACTGTGCTTAACCCATCAATCTGGGATCCACCAGGATGATGTGAGCATATAATCTTAAGATATAACATAATGTTAATTATACATCCCATTCTACAATACTCTCACTTCTCTCTCCTTCATCTCCTATCTCCTTTTCATATGATTTATTTACTAGGAGGCTTCTTAAGCTGTTTTAAAATGAAGGGTATATTAAATAAATTTAAATGAATTAGACTGATCTTTTTAACTTTTTTCTCCATTTTATCACCATTCAAATACCAGAAGTTGTTGCCAGCATTAACCATGGCATGCCTGTAAGATACATCAAGACCCAGTTACTTTCATGCTCAGTGGGGATGGCTTGTGACAACACTTTTGTGTGCACTGTTTTTTTTTCATTTGGTTTGTTTGTTTGCTTGTTTTATCATCTCTATCAGGTCAAACACTTTTTTCCCAATTACAAAGGTTCCCTGGGAAAGACAGAGAGCTGAAATACAAAATTAGGCATTAGCAAGCAATGTATGAACGAGAAAACTGACAGGTTGTCAGAGCCATGAAAGAGAAAGGAAATCGTTGGCATTCATAATGATATTCCTCTCCAGAATTTGTTCCTCCCTCCTGTGTAAATTAGTCTCAACTTACTGACCTTCAGAGACACTGAAAGATTCCTCTGTTTGATGAGTCTGGCCTTTGAAAAAAATCAGAAAAAAGGAAAGAAATAGTTGCCCTGAGGTGATACAATATTTGACAAGGTTCTCACAGACTTCCAAGTTCTGCTTGTCTGAATGAAGCTTGGAAATGTTCTCCTATGTACAGTATAGCTAGTCCCATGGATATGTGAGATGATAGGAGAGTGAAGCAGAATAAACCAGTGTGAACTGTTGCAAACTTTCATGTGAACAATCATAGTTTACTTAATCTTTTGCATTATTCAAGTTTTTACACACTTTTCCCTATGACTTGAATCAGCGTGGCATGTAATTTATATGGGTCTAATTCTGGTATCATTGGCTGAGCAGAACTAGAGTACAGGTCATGTGATTTGACCCAAAATTTTTATTGAGTATCTCTGTATTCTTCCAAACAGAAACACAGCAGGTAAGGGATTTATTATATCCATATTTATAGTTGCAAAGTTTTGTATGGTAGTGATCTTTTATATCGCAAGGCACCAATTCACAGGTACCTGTTGGTTACACCTGCAATACCAGAAAGTGATATCAGAAAATAGCCAGAGCATCTCTGTTATCTTCTCCTGAATGCAAACCTATAAACCCATACTGTGCTGCTTCTTCACAGGTGTGCTTTTGAAGATACAGGTAGTATGATAATTAGTGGACCCCAGCTAAAATATTATCTTAGATTAGAAACAAACTGACAAAACAATCATACACAGACATAATTTTAATAGGGATTGTGACAGGTTAGGCTGTGCCTTTAAGAGAAGGACATCTGCAGAATTCTCTAGTTGAATGTTTAGGTGTAAAAAGGAAAACAATGATTAATTCTAAATGAATTTCATTAGTCGGATGTGAAATGTACCATAGCAAATATCACTAACATTCTTTCTCTCACTCACTCCAGCTTCAGTCTGTCTGACTTTTCTCTTCTTGGCCATAGAGCATACAACTGACCCTGGGCTACAACTGATAAGCTAAGAATAACTAACTTTCTTAACAACTGCTTTGAGCTAATGAATTTTCCTTAATATCCTTTTCTCTCTCTTTCTCCTTTTTTACCTAATTAATTACTAGGGGAAAGGGGAGGAGGGGAAGAGAGGTTTGGGGGGGAACCCAAGGGTGAATCCTCATCAGGAGGATCAGTGTTTGGGTTCTTTCCTGTAAATGCTTGTATAATATTGTAAATACTGTATATTTTGTATAGATTCATTACATTTCATTATTGCTTGTAAAATACAGCTTTCCATTCACTTCTCCATCTGAGTTCAGCTGTGCTTTATGTGGGTGTGGGTAGATTAAACCATCACACCACTACATAAAATAATTGGCTGCCCCAACTTGTGGCTTTGAATAATTGCTTTCCAGATGCAGGGTGAGATTTGCTTGATTTAATTCTGCTCAGATCAGGGAGGCAAAAAATGAAGGTCCTGTGGATTTTTAAACATCTGATGCTTTAGCCCACACACACTAACAGGGATTTAATATTAAAGTTGGCTATGAAGCATAAACACACAAATTCTTTGTTCAGAGAAGACAAAACTATGAGAAGTTTTCACAGGGTAAAGCATTAGAGATAGTTGTTCCTCACTGTAAAATTAAGTAATAGGTCCTTCTACTCAGGTGTCATTGGTGGAAAGCGAAAACCAGTACTTTTAATTAGAATGAAAGCACTGATACAGGAATATCTTTCAACATTATAGAGGAAGTGAAGCAATAGAAAGTCAATTTTGCTAATAGACCATGTGTCCTTGAAAGCTGCAGCATATGATAGGCCTGCTGTAACTGTTACATGGACTGCACATGAAGCTTTTGGATGATCTTGAGGTGGAGAAGATTAAAGTTTGAAGAAGGCTGCTTAATTAAACAGACTTTTTTTTTCCTTTTTCATCCCCATCTTTCCTCATGAGGGAATGTTTATAATACCTTGGGAAGACCCGACATTTATGATTCCCAGGTCAGTACATCATTATCATCAAGCCAGGCCTATGACCTTGTCTGAGCTTGGTGTATCTCTGTCCCCAGGGGCATGTTTGGCATCCTATGTCTGGCATGCTGTGGTGCTGCCTGGCTGCTCTGCTCCTGGAAGTGGTGCAACAGACTACTGCTGCCCTGATAGACCACCTGAGAGCCCCTGCCACTCCTGGCCCAAAGCTGACAGTGAGCTGCTGGCCCACACAACACTCAGACAGTGATTGTTGAGCCATTTTATCTAAAGGAAATTAATTAAACCAGAGCTTTGTATAACTGGGGGGTTGTAATTTTTGTAGGAAAAGTGACGTGCAATGCCTAGATGCCTGTTGTGAAAATATCTACTCAGAAATTCTGATATCTTAGTAACTCTATCAGAAGTCTTATTAAAATAAAATAAGACTTTCATCTTTCCCAAGTTATATTCCTCTTCGTTAAAATGCTTGTTTGTGTCATTCAGATTCACGTGTTACACTTCACCAATGGATAAAAAAGATTGGCACATGAGTGGAAGGACAAGGAAAAAGCAGAATGATTTATTCCAAAATAGTGATAAATTTAAGGCTACTCATTGTTCAGAACTTACACTCAGAATTAAAATTTTGCCCAGGGAAGTGCTGAAAGCCCCATCCTTGGGTGTATTTAAGGCCAGGCTGGATGTAGCTCTAGGCAACCTGATCTAGTGGAGGGTGTCCTTGCCCATGGCAGGGGGGTTGGAAATAGATGACCCTTGGGGTTCCTTCCAACCCTGACAGTTCTGTGATTCTGTATTTATGAGAACACTATAAATGTCCATAACTTCAAATGAAGTATAAAGAGACCATCATTGTACAATGGAAAAGGTTTCATTTTTTCCCTTTTTTGTTGTCCCCTATTTGCTCTGAGAAAAAAAAAAAAAAAAAAAAAAAAGTGAAAAAGGTATAGAGAGCCTTGATTCCTTCCTTAAATCTCAAACAGATCCAGGAATGGAAATTACTTTGATTTTTACCAGAAACCTCTAAGTATATAGTTCTGGACAAAGGAAATACAATGAACAGTTTGGCCAATATGTCTGTCCTCTATGTTTGCAGAAATTATAACAATTAACCTTGAGAATCATGTAAGTAATCCTTTCACTTTCAAATTAATTACATCCAAACTAGTCCTACCAAATATTTGTTAAATCTGTCCTTAAGAACTTCCTGTAATGGAAATGTTTTTCTTATTCACTGTGGACACTAAGAATAAATTATTCCCTTCTTTGCAATGACAAAGACTATGTCCTTAGTCTTCTACAGACTAAACAGTCCTCATACCTACAGTCATTTTTGTAGGTCATATTTCCTGTACTCGTTTACTTCTGCATGTTCTTGTTACATGCTGTCTGGATTAGGAGCAAAAGGGAACTTTTTGCTTCCTTTCCCTGCCCCCCCCCCCCCTCCCTTGCCTTCCCCCCCGCTTTTTCTTTATTCCTAAGGCCCAAATTTGTGCATCTTACCACTTGTCCCCATTTTTGCTGCACTTTGATGTTTAGTGATTTTATGTTAAGATAAGAAACTATTGGAGATGAAGTACTCTGCTTAAAATTGCATGGCATTTTGATAGTTAACCTCTGTTTAGTAAACCTGTAAAATTTTCCACCAAGCTGTAGTCCTACATTATCACTTCTTCATTTGTACCATGTGTCCTAAATAATTGTAAAAATCATCTGAGCCAGTGCTTCTTGAAGTCCACAGGATATAGCTTTTTTTTTTTTTTTTTCCCTTAAAAAAACCAAAAACCATCAAGTGAACAAAAGTAAAATAATAAAACCATGTCTCGGTCCAGAGAGGGAAAGAGACTCAGTTCTTTTGAATATTCCTGTGTTGTGAAATTAGAGGCACAAATGAGGCCAAAATATCAACATCTAGATTATTTATTGCATAAATAAAGTGGATGGATCAGAAGGGGAGAGAGAGAAAATAGGGAGGGAGAGAGAGAAGAGAGAGAGAAAAGAGGGAAGGAATGATATTACCACACCCCTCACCCCCCAAGACAGTTTGAGTCTGTGGAGGAAAGATGCTGCAGGAGATATTTGGTCTGTAGAGAAACAGTGCTGAGGCTTTGGCTGTAGAAGAGATGTGGTCCTCTGAGTAGCCTCTTCAGCTCCATGAGTTGCAGCAGGCGGAACTTAGGACACAGAGAGTGGGTTTGGCCTGCTTCTTCCAGGCTCCATGGCCTCTTTTCTTCGGAGCAGCATTGTCCTGGGCTTTTCCTTCTCTTGTGCTTTCCTTCTCAGCAGCATTGTCCTTCTCCTGTATTTTTCTTCATCTGTGTTTTCCTTCTGTGTTTTTGGTTCTCCGTTTTTCCTCTGCTGAGCCAGTAGTTGCTCAAGTCTTTTATACAGTTTTTTAGTCCTTAGCTATGTATCCAAGTATTGTCCCACAGGAAATCAGGGGCCAGGTGGTGAATCCATTGTCTCACCATCCTCCCTTTCCAGGGCACTTGATGGGTGGCGATTATCTTGTCTTATGCATATTCCTGAAGGTGGCCTTGGTCCTTGATTTTCTCTTTGTTGAGTCACATCAGGAGAGGCAAGTTTTTAGTCTCTCACAAACCAAAATCCAACCAACCAAAAACCCCACCAACCAAAACCCAACCAACCAACCAAAACCCCAAATCTAAAACAACAATAAAACCTTACAAAAATTGTATTACTCTAAAGTGATTTATTTCAACACTGTCTCATTTTCCAAAGGCTATAAAATAGGTCAGTAGATGATTATATTTTTTTTTTTGACTTCTAGTTTTTTTTTTTTCTTTTAGTTTTTTTTTTTTTTCCCAATACAATTCTGGGAACTAATATTTGGCTATAAGATCAGAGAGTTTGTTCCCTTCCTTCCTTCCCTGTCCTTCATTTTTTAAAGCTGCATACTATGTTCTTCTGCTCCAAAAACTCCAAGCTGTCCTCCAAGAGTTCTCAAAGGTAATAGCAAAAGGCTCTGAGATTCCTTCGATAAATTCATTGTTCCTCCAGGCGAGTTTTATTAGATTTAGTAGTCTGACATAATCCACTCAGTGTATAAACATCAGTGTTAAAAATGAGGTTAAAAAATGTATTCACACCTTATTTATATATTTTGCACAGCTCTTGAATGATCTTGAATCTTAATAGGAGCTGGCTAACAAAGGTGAGATTTTGCAGCCTCAGAAGAGCTTGCCTTCTTTAGTGATTGCACAAGAGCCTTAAGAGACTTGACATCTCTGAATTCACAATGCAGCTGGAGCTGAAAGCCAGCACTGGAAGCATGTGAGACAAACTGTATTGCTCATTAGCCACTTGTCTCTGGGGTGCAGTTTCACAATTAGTTTCAGTTGCTTTAAACCACACTGGTATGAAAAGGCATAATTCAGCCCTGCCCTTGTGTGCCTTTTGGGAACTAGCACAACTTCTCTTTTAGAAAAAATATGGTCTTATGTTGATGTGAACTGACTAAACCAAACAGTGAGAGTGTGAGGCTCTCAGAGCAGTAATGACAGGTAAAGCAATTCTTGCTGGGTTCCTCCAGAAATGTTGAATGCAACCACCTCTGCTTCGCCCTCTTAGGCACTGGTAAGACAGGCAGCTGCATGCTATCACACATGAATATGCCTTAATGCTCAGTTATTAACCCAGCAGTGTGAGGATGGTGGGTGTACTCATGTCAGCAGAAAGCTTTCTGAGGAAGAAATAACAGAATCTACCAGAGGAAAAGGTCATGACTTTTTTATCCTACTAAAATTAGAGAATGTCCACTTAGTTAATAGATATGTTCTCCGGAATAAATTTCTTACGTGTTTAATCTATGACATGATGTATATGATAATTTATACATCTGAAGGGTGATTATACCGATGTCTGGTATGGGTTTGTGAAAAGGAAAAATGAAGACAAATTAAAAATTCCTTTGAATATGTAGCATGATAACATCAGAATATGTGGTAACAAAGCTGATATACTTTTACTCTTTAAAATGAATGTACAAGTACATACTGAGGCCACTCAGATGGAAAGAAGATTTGCAGGAAGGATGAAGGAGCCCTGTTGGACACCAAGTCAAAAATGAACCAGCAGTGTACCCTTGCCGCAAGGAAAGGCTAATGATAACCAGGGTTGCATTAGACAAATGACTGTGATGAGGGTGGTGATCCCTTTACTCAGCACCAGAAAGGCCACATCTGGAGTAATGTGTCTAGTTCTGCTCTACTCAGTACAAGAGATGTGTGGACTTTGTTGAAAGAGTCCAACAAAGGGATACAAACATGTTGAAGGGAGTGGTGTGAATCTTCTGTGAGGAAAGGTTGAAAGACCTGGGACTGTTTAGAATCATACAATCATAGAATCATAGAATGGTTTGGGTTGGAAAGAACCTTCAAAGGGCATCTAGTCCAACCATGCTGCAGTAACCAGGGGCTGCCTCTACTAGATCAGGTTGCTCAGATGCTTGCTAAGCCTCATCTTGAATATCATCAGGGACAGGGCCTTGCCTACCTTCCTGGGCAACCTATTCCAGCATTTGACCACACTCATGGTAAAGAACTTGCTCCTAACACCCAATCTAAATCTGCTCTTTTCTAATTTAAAACAATTGCCCCTTGTCCTATCACTGCAGGCTTTTTTAAACAGTCCCTCTCCAGCCTTATTTTAAGCCCCCTTCAGGTACTGGAAGGCCACTGCTAGATCTCCCTGGAGTCTTCTCTTCTCCAGACTGAATAAAATCATCTCCCTCAGTCTGTCCTTGTAGGAGAGATCATCTTTTTAGCCCTCCTTTGTACCCACTCCATCCATATAATTCCTGTGTTGAGGGCTTCAGAGCTGGACACAGTACTCCAGGTGAGGTCTCACAAGAGGAGAGCAAAGCGGCAGAATCGCCTCTCGTGTAGAACAGATGATCTTCAGAAGTCCCTTCCAACCTCAGCCATTTTGTGATTCTGTGATTCTATGAAATTTCTCTTTCAGAATTTTCTGGTTTATGCCATTGTAAAACCAGGGAGTACTGACAGTATTTTCTTATATGTCCCAGTATGAAGAAAAGGGAAACCTTGAAGCCATAGGAATTGTTTGTGGAAGATGAGTTACTCTGCAATGTCTCAGTGAGCAGTTAATCAAGCTCTTGGGCTTCTGCTCTTGAAAGTTAGTTTTCATTAAGTAGACCCTAATATCCCATGCACAGTTTCAAAATAGTTCTGAATTCTCATTTGTTTCAATAATTTATGAGTCCTCAAACACAGTCTCAAATATTTGACCAGAGTCAGTTGGAAAAGAATATTCACAAATATGTCAGGTTTTCATTAATCAAAGCATGAATGGATAGTGGGACAATGCTGCTCATCTTAGGAGACATGGTAAATAGTGTTTCTCACTACCTTTTTCTAGTTCTAACTGCTTGTGCTCTTTGCAACGTTTATTCCACTAGATGGCACACTGTGCTTCAAAATAGGCATTTTTTATTTTATTTTTTTTAACTGTTTACATAAACGGGCACAGAATCACAACTTTTGTGATAAATACCCTACAATTTTAAAGACTTAAAGTAGCAAAACGAATATAGGTGCACATACTCTAACCAACCATTAATGAAACATGTATAAAACATAGAGCTATCACTGTTGTTTAAATTTACACAGATACATATTGTAACTGTACAAGCTTTGAACTGAGACACCGTCACTAAACCAAATGAGGTAACGATACCATTCTGTTACTTCTGTAATTTCAAAGATTGCTTAATCAAATAATTATCATTGTCCTTTTTAGGCCTTGTTAGTTTACCGTTATGTAAAAATAATGTGTAAAGACAAACAAATATGAAATCTTTCTAGTTAAGCTATATTGAACATTATATTCTGTTTCTGAGTCCTTTACATTGTCTCATAATTTTGTAAGTCTATGACACAAAGTTAGGAGCTAGTCAATCATATTAATATTTAAGCTTTTGTTAAATCAAGTTAATAATCTGTTTTCCTAGTGCATCTAAATGTAGGCTTTTGATTTCACAGAAGTCTTGAAGCCCAAATTACTACTGTTTAACATTTTACTTTTTAAATTATAGAGTTATACTGCTGCTGTGAAATGGCTAAAACTATTCCTGACCAGTAACTGTGCCATCAAGTTCAGTATGTGTCACAGATAGTCTGTGATATTGGAAGCACTCACCTGAGTAGGAGCATTCATACTGGGAGGATTCTTCAACACAGTGGGGAATTAACTAGATAAACTATGACACAGAATGAAGAGGGTAAGGCTAAATCGAACTCTTGAGGTAGGAAGACAAGTGTCATGAAAGACTGAGTATGTGCAATAATGTATAACAACCCAAGATGAAAGAAAAAGGAAGCAAAGAATGTTTAAAGAATAAAAAAGATATGGATATTAAGAGCTGGAAAGGAGGAAGCTTAAGGACTGAAAATCACAACAATTTATATATTTTAACATCGCTGCTTGCCCTTCTGTTCCAGCCTGCTGAATTATCTATTAGTGTAGCATTCAGGCGAGAACAGATTTTTGTTGCACCTATTGACTACAATATCTTTGAACTATTTCATAGGTAATAAAATTTCCTAAATTTGATGTTGATATTTATGATTTCTAATTTATCTATGTATGAGAAAAGCTGTGTTTTCTTTAAAATGCTTTATGGAATGCGTGTATTTAGCAAGATCTGATTTTTCACATGCACCATACTCTCCAGAGTATTTTAAACTTCTTGAGATCAGCAGACCTTAAATGTTCACGACCTCCTAGCATTTTATTACATTTGGTCTGTTTCCTAACACGATTTCTCTATTTGCCACTGATCCTGTTGTTCACTGAACAGTAAAGAATCAGTCTTATTCCACTTTCAAGTGCATAAATGCTGCTTTAGTGATTCTAGCGTGGATATACTCGGTTGAATTGACAAGGAAATTGAAATCTCACTGATCAATAGGGTTTTTTTGGCTTGGTGTTTGGTTGTTGTTGGTTTTTTGTTTGTTTGTTCCACCCCCCCCCCCCAACTTTTTTCCTACTTCCCTAAACAATCCATTGGACAGATAACAAACATAAGCTAGTAATGAAAACTATCTCTCTTTTGGCTTCCTCCCTCTGGGAGACACTAGCTGGCTTCTGCTTGACCTTGACTTTGGGTTTGGTGTTTGGGGGTTTTTTTTGGCTGATTATCCTAACAAAATAACTCTCTGCTTTTTTCTCTTGCCCCTTTGTGTCGGGGAGGGGGGGGGGGGAGCGGAGGCAAGGAGTGGGAAGCTATTAGCAGCTCCCCTGGTTTTTGGCCAGGGGAGTTCTTGTGCTGTTTATAAGCTGTAAATACCTGTAAATATTGTATTGTACGCATTCATTGAATTTCATTGTAGATTATAGTTTTGCTTGTAAATACAGCTTCATTTGCTTCCAACTAGGCTGGTCTGGCAATTTAAAGTTGAGAGGAATTTTCAACCCACCACAATACCTTAGTGGTCTATGCTTTTTACTTGGCTTCAAAGACAGGTAGAAATATCTTTCAGGTAACCTAAAAGAGAACACAAATTCATGAGGACTATTTTTCAGTGTTTTCTTCTTCAACCAATGAATGAAGAAATAATTAAATAAAGTTTTTCAAAAATACTGGCTTGACATGAAACAACTCCTTTTTATGTTACCTTCAGTTGTAACATGCTTTCCATTACCATCTGTCTGTGATGAATTACAGTCCTGCTTCTTTCCCCTCCTTGTGCTTTATTGAATTAAAACTTCCAATTAAAAAACCAACCAACCAACAAACCACCTCAGCAAACAGGACATATTGTTGCCTGTGAGTATCTTCCATTTTTTATTACTACAGCAAGAGTTCATTTTCACATGAGTTAATAAAACTTAAGAGGGTCTCTCCTCATTGGTCTTTTAACCAAGTGGAAGTCTATTATAGATCAATCCATTCAGAAAGGGTCTGTTCCATTTTGATAACTATTTTCATGACTCTTAGTCAGGTGAGGCTCACCTGGAAACATGTCTATTATTTTCATTCAAATCCTAAACTTCTCTTTTATGTGTTGTTACAGGTAGAAGTTTTAATAAGACTTTTGATATGTTTAAGATGAGTTTGATATGTTAAGATGAGCACAAGCCCTATGAGGAGAGGCTGAGGGAGCTGGGATTGTTTAGCCTGGAGAAGAGAAGGATCAGGGGAGACCTTATTGCTGTCTACAACTGCCTGAAGGGTGGTTATAGCCAGGAGGGGGTTGGTCTCTTTTCCCAGGCAACCAGCACCAGAACAAGAGGACACAGTCTCAAGTTGCACCAGGAGAAGTTTAGGCTTGGGGTGAGGAGAAAGTTCTTCACAGAGAGAGTCTTTAGCCATTGGAATGGGCTGCCCAGGGAGGTGGTGGAGTCACCATCCCTGGAGGTGTTCAAGAGGGGATTGGACATGGCACTTGGTGCCATGGTCTGGTAGTCATGAGGTCTGTGGTGACAGGTTGGACTTGGTGATCTTTGAGGTCTCTTCCAACCTTGGTAATTCTGTGATTCTGTGATTTAGTTCGTTACTTAAAACAAACAAGCAATACCTTATAAAAATTAAAACCCATGCATGATGCTATTAAGCCTTGTAAATGACCAGAGTTTCTCAGTCTCATTCACTGTGGGTTTTTTCTTTGTGTCAGGCATGCATAAGGCAACTAAATAATTTTCAAATTTTTTTGAGGGAGGGTAAAAGCAAGTTCCTTCAAAGTAGCATAGACATGACCAAGGTAGATACATCACCATCACACTAGGTTATTGATATTTGTCCAGATCATTCTATTTTTCCTTTCAAAAGTTGTCATTAAAAACATTTACTATCCTGTGGATGAATGTTGTTTAAAAAGAAAAAAAAAAACCAAACTAACTAAACACAAAGCCCTCTCCCCTCAAAAAAATGAAAAACCCAACCGACAAACAAACAAAATCCCAAACAAAACTAAAACTGAAAAATTTCTTACAGTTTGTTAAGTTCAATACTTTTCAGAGGACATTTTTTTGTAATATTAAGCATACAAGTGCATGATAAATATGTGGAAGTTCCAATGACCCTTTCAGTCTCAGCAGACTGTTGCATACATATAAATTTCCAGACTGGGTTAGATACGCTCTTGGAAAATGGTGGGAATTAGATTACTTCTAAGCTAAAGATTTTTATATGGACAACTTAAGTCATCTTCCTTTCTTTGGTTTAATCACATCAGTGTAAAAGGGTAAAAAATATTTGTCCTGATTAGTACAGGCAGGCCTAAATGTCTGCACAATATTCATGTAAAAAAGAGCTCAGTGCACTGTGTGGATATACATTAGATTGATTTGCAAACTGTGTTACATTCAATGTGGTATTTCAGCAATAGCAATCAGTAATGGATGACAATATCTGAATGTTGTTACCACTGTTTCTGGTATTTTGCTTTACATTCAACTCAGGTTTCATAATCCTCTTAAACTTCACGGACTTGTTACCACAGTGATATTTTGAGGAATAGTGATTAGGCTGGAACTCTTTTGTTTCTCTCTCATTACTGCTTCACAGTTCAGCTGCATTCTGAACATACAAGACCTATCCCTTGAGGGATTTTACCTCTTGTTGGGGACTAGAGCTTCAGGGAGATGGAGCCACTTGTCCTACAGGAGGTTCTTCGAGAGAAATCTATGGCAATGACTGTCACTATGAACAGCGCCTGGGCACACTGCTGGCTCATGTTTAGGTAGCTGTCAATCAGTACTCCCAGGTCCCTCTCTGTTTGGGAGCTCTCCAGCCACTCTGACCCCAGCCTGTAGCTCTGCATGGGGTTGCCATGGCCAAAGTGCAGCACCCAGCACTTGGACCTGTTAAATGCCATGCCACTGGACTCTGCCCATCTGTTCAGTCGGTCGAGGTCCCTCTGCAGAGCCTTTCCACCCTCTAACTGACCAACATCTGTTCCTAACTTGGTGTCATCTGCAAAATTGCTGATGACTGACTCAACCCCCTCATCCAAATCATCAATGAAGATGTTAAAGAGGATGGGGCCCAGCACTGATCCCTGGGGCCTAGTAAGTAACTTGTAAGTTACTAGTAAGAAACTAGTAAGTTTCTGTGGTCCTCTCCAATTTTTATGTGCATGTACTGTCTAAAAAAATAAATACGAAAAATGCCCTGATCATTCTAGATTTTCTTATTTACCAGAGTGATTCAGAGCTGCAAAAAAACACTTACTGTATTCTAGGGTAAACTCACTTTAAATTACTCATATAAGAACTAGATTATATTATTTTTTCTTGTCTCAAAGGAAGAACTGAGTAATGGTTAACTTAAATGATTCATATGACAATCTAAATGATGATGATAGATGTTGAAAATTTCAGATTTTATCACACCATCTGGAATACTGTTTTAGATTGATTCTACCTTGTATCTTCTTCCACTACTAGAAAAGTATTTTTATGACTACATAATTGCAATTTCATTAAAATATGTTGTTATAAGGAATACAAAGCATAGAATCATAGAATCAATAAGGTTTGAAAAGACCTCAAAGATCATCAAGTCCAACCTGTCACCATAGACCTCATGACTACATGAGGTCTCTGGACACGTTCAAGAGTCTCAATGTCCTTCTTAAATTGAGGGCCCCAGAACTGGACACAGTCCTCAAGGTGTGGCCTAACCAGTGCTGAGTACAGGGGCAGAATGACTTCCCTGCTCCTGCTGGCCACACTATTCTTGATGCATGCCAGGATGCCATTGGCCTTCTTGGCCACCTGGGCACACTGCTGGCTCCTAGGTCCCTCTCTACCTGGCTGATCTCCAGCCACTCTGACCCCAGCCTGTAGCTCTGCATGGGGTTTTTGTGGCCAAAGTGCAGCACCCGGCACTTGGATTTGTTGAATGCCATCATGTTGAACTCTGCCCATCTGCCCAGCCTGTCAAGGTCCCTCTGCAGAGCCCTGCTACCCTCTAACTGATTAACATTTGCTCCCAACTTGGTGTCATCTGCAAATTTACTGATGACTGACTCAATCCCTTCATCCAGATCATCAATAAAGATGTTGAACAGGACATGTCAGTAAAGAAAGTGAATTCTTATGCTCCAGAAATATTTGCATCAAGATGAATATGAATACTGTCAAGGAAATATTTAGAAGATGTGGTAAATGTTTCCTATAAGTGGAATTACATCTGCCAAAACAGAGTTCCAGTTCAACACACTTTATACAGCCTTATGCTGTCTTCTCTTTAAGAAAGCTACAGTTGGGATTGTATTTATTATGCAATAGATAACGTGATTAAAACAGAGCTGCAATAATGTTACTTTCAGGTCTGAGTTTGCCTATTACATATAAACATGAGTTCCCTGTGATGTGCCCTCTGAAAGCAGAGGCAAGCAAGTGTGGCTGATCTTTCTTTCAAAGGGCATTTAAATATTTATGTTTAACATATAAAAGGAAAAAAAAAACAACCCAAAAAACAACCCTGCAATTTAATTTTAAGTCCCAACTGCAGTATTTTTAAAAAATTCTGTTCTGAGCACTTAATCTTTGAGTTAATCATCATTCAGTTCTTCCCCTGAGACAAGATAATTTAGTATAATATCCACTTTTCATGTGAGTATTTTAAAACAAGTTGAGTTTATCCTAGAATGTAATAAGTGATAATGGCATAAACTGTGGGTTTTTTCCAGTTCTGAATTACCCTGGTAAATATGAAAATCTAGAATGATCAAGACATTTTTCATATTCATTTTCTCAGACAGTACCTACACATAATGTGGGCAGCACATTGAGAGAGGTAATAGTACCATTTTGTTCTGCTCTGATGAGACCTCACCTGGAGTACTATGTCCTGCTCTGGGGCCCTCAACGCAAGAAGGACATGGACCTGGTGGATCAGGTCCAGAGGAGGACCACAATGATGATCAGAGAGCTGGAGCACCTCTCCTACAAAGACAGGCTGAGAGAGCTGGGGCTCCTCAGCCCAGGGAGACCTTATAGTGGCTTACCAGGAGGGACTGCAGGAAAGCTAGGGAAGGACTGTTTACAAATGCATGTAGTAACAGGACAAAGGGCGAAGGGTTTAAACTCGAAAAAGGTAGAATTTGATAGGCCATTAAGAAGAAGATATTTATTATGAGGTTGGTGGAACACTGGTGTGGTTGTTTTAGGCTATGCCTTTAACATTTAGTTACAGATTTCAAGCAGAAAAGAAAAATATAAATAAATCACTATTGGGTGTGAAAAGGAAACCAAAAGATTATTTTAAACAAATTCAATGGATAAATATCTAGAATAACATGAGGTGTACCATAACAATTCCTTCTCTTCTCCTCTGATATCAGCTGTTTCTGCTTTGCTCAGGAGACAGAATCTGCTTGTTGGCTGGCCTTGGCTAAGTCTAACCCGCTGCTTTTCTCTCCACTCCTTTTCTCTCTTGAAAGAAGGGCGTAAGGTGGGGGCAGTGGAACTGCTTCCCTGGTCTCTGACCAGGGGGGTGTTTCTGTTTGCTAACATGAGACAGCAGTGTGCCTGGGTGGCCAAGAAGGGCAACGGCGTCCTGGCCAATATCAGGAATACTGTGGCCAGCAGGAGCAGGGAGGTCTTGGTGCCCCTGTACTCAGCACTGCTTGGGCCACACCTTGAATGCTGTGTCCAGTTCTGGGCTCCTCAGTTTAGGAAAGATTTTGAGTTGCTGGAACGTGTCCAGAGAAGGGCAACAAAGCTAGTGAGTGGTTTGGAGCACTAGACCTATGAGGAGCGTCAGAGGGAGCTGGGTAGCTTAGCCTGGAGAAGAGGAGGCTCAAGGGATACCTTATTGCTCTCTACAACTACCTGAAGAGAGGTTGTAGCCAGGAGGAGACTGGTCTCTTCTCCCAGGCAACCAGCACCAGAACAAGAGGACACAGTCTCAAGTTGCACCAAGGAAGGTTTAGGCTGTTTGTTAGGAAGAAGTTCTTCCCAGAAAGAGTGATTGGCCATTGGAATGGGCTGCCCAGGGAGGTGGTGGAGTCACCATCAGTGGAGGTGTTTAAGAGGACACTGGATGACGCACTTGGTGCCATGGTTTAGTTGATTAGATGGTGTTGGGTGATAGGTTGGAGTCAACAATCTCAAAGGTTTTTTCCACCCTGGTTAATTCTATTTGATTCTAATTGTAAACAGCTGTATAATATTGTAAATCCTGTATATTTTGTACACATTCATTGTATTCCATATTAGAGTGTAGATTTTGCTTGTAAATACAGCTTCATTTGCTTCTGAGTTGGTCTGGCAAAGTTAATGCTGGGGGAGAAACTTTGACCCAACTCAACTGGCAACAGGTTGCCCAGGCAGGTGGTGGAGACCCCATCCCTGGAGACATTCAAGATCAGGCTTAATGAGCGTTTGAGGAATCTGGGGATGTCCCTGCTTACTGCAGGGAGATTGAACTAGGTAACATTTAAAGGTCTGTTCCAACTCAGTGCATTCTATAGTTCTCTGATAATAATCAGGGAGGTCCACAGGCATTTTTTTGTTGTTGTTTTTTTGTGTTGTTGTGTGCTTGTTTTGTTTGTTTTTTTTGTTTGTTTGTTTATTCATTTGCTTTCTTTAGCATCTTTTAAAATTTCTCAGCATTTGTGCTGGTCTCAGCTGAGACAGAGGCAATTTTCTTCATAGTAGCTAGTATGGGGCTACGTTTTGGATTTGTTCTGTAAACAGTGTTAGTGGCATGGGAATGTGCTGGGGGTGCACAAGAATTTGAAAGGGGATATAGCCAGAACAACTGATTCAAGCTGACCCAAGGGGTATTCCATGTTATACTATTGTTGCAGGCCAATAACTGTGATCAATACTGTGTCCAGTCCTGTTCAATATCTTCATTAATGATCTGGATGATGTATAGGTCTGACAGAGTATACCCTCAGCAAAGGCTGGAGAAACAGGATGATGTTGTAAAAATGAGAAGTACAAAGCCCAGCACTTGGGGAAGAAAATCCCCATTCACCAGTTTATGTTGAAGGACACACAGCTAGAAAGCAGTGTGATGGACTGAGGCACACCCTCTCCCCACCATGGGCAAAAATAATGAGACTCAGGCAAACGGATTGCAAAAGTGGTGAAAAGTTTAAATGGAAAATCAGTGAATGTTTACAGAGAGCCAGAAGCACAATGACAAAAGAGGTCCCAAGGCACACCCAGAAACACCCCATCCCCACCTGAGGGTACACTCAAAATCCCTCAGGGCTCTTTCTTCCCCCCCCCCACCTCCACTGCTAGGCTAATCTCAGTTGGCCAGATCTGAGACTGCCCATCCCCCTGGCCTTGGGCCTAGCCAGGCACAAAAGGCCAGGAGACATCTCCCCCCAGTTACTGGGTGGTGACAAGGGAAGAAAAGAGGAGGTGCCAGGACCCCTGCTGAGATCTTATAGGGTATTATGGGATGAAATACCTGGCCTCCTGTGTCCACCCACTGGGCTGGACTCCTTTGGGACATAGGAAGCATCCCTCATATGAACACAGCAGGGGGCACCTAGTCCAAGCAGATATGCAGAAAATGACAAGAATGTCTTGGTGGACACCAAATTGAGCATGAACCAGTAGTGTGCCCTGGTGGCAAAAAAGGTTAATGGGAGTGACAGGAATATGGGTGATTGTTGTTCAGTGGAGCCATCACCCAACAGCCACTATCATATTCCCTTTTCTCATGCTAGTAATAGCAGCTTCTAACTTGACCTTTCCAGTCTTTAGTACAAAGTAAATGGCAGAATAATTTCCTAATCCTGGAAACATAACTGTTTGGCTGATATTTTTGTGCCTAGAAGTAGATATGTATGAAAGAATGAAGCAAACAAAAAGACTAAACAAATCATGGTGTTCCTCAGACTGTCTTAAATATTGATTCAAGTTGCAGAAAAATATATTGGTGAACTCTTCAGAGGAGATTGTTGCAATTTAGATTTTTGCAGTTCAGAGCATTTCAGTTCACAACCTTAATGAGGTTTTAGCTTTGGATTTAAAAACTGCATACCTGCTAGAGTGGGAAAAACTTCAGAGTAATCTTGTTCTATATACTTCACAGGAGAAAGGAAAGCTTTAGTTGAAGTTCTCATCTTTTAGGCAATAAAGCCAATCAGCCACATATACAGAGGAGATTAGGCTGTTAGCTGAAAAAAAAAAAGATATTATTAATCATTTTGAGTTCTGTCCTTTATTCCTGTACAAGTGCAGCTACTGCCTCCTGAAAGAAAGAGATTAGCAGATGACTGCCCTCATGAGCATACATTTCAGTTCTGGGCCCCTCAATTTAGGAAGGATGTTGACTTGCTGGAACGAGTCCAGAGAAGGGCAACGAAGTTGGTGAGGGGTTTGGAACACAAGCCCTATGAGGAGAGACTGAAAGAGCTGGGGCTGCTTAGCCTGGAGAAGAGGAGACTTAGGGGGTGACTTTATTGCTGTCTACAACTACCTGAAGGGAGGTTGTAGACCGGTGGATATTGGTCTCTCATCCCAGGCAGCCAGTAAGAGAACAAGAGGCCACAGTCTCAGGCTGCACCAGGGGAGGTTTAGGTTGGACTTTAGGAACATTTCTATGGTACATTTCTATGATTGCAAACATTAAAGATTTGTATTACATATTAGTGATGTACAGACACAAAGCCCAGAATTAGCATGCGCATTCTTTTTAGCTCACAGGATTCATGAAGTATGCCAAGAGTACTTAAAAAAACTTGTATCATCCCTTTAAATTTATTTTATTTCCTCTAGAATTGCCTCATAACTTTATAGTCCTCTTTTGCAAAATGCTGCAGGTTTGTGTGCTTTCTGGTGGAAAATTCTGTTTTGTTTTGGTTTTCTCTCTTTTTAATAAGATGGCTAAATTTGCAGTTTCATTCTATAATGCCCATATGGATGCTGGGCCATGTTATTCCTTCATCCCTGAGAAGACATGGTACTAATTCTTGTAATAAGATGACTGACCAAGAGAGTCCTTTCAGCTATGAGAAGGATCCAGATGCCTGCTACCCCTTTACATAGTATCCCATTCAGCTGTCCTATACTGCAGCAGTCCTCTTGAGTAGTCTAGATTTTCATCTGCAGAAGATTTTATTTATAACCTGTTATTCTACCATGAATTTCAATGATAGGAACAGCCATAGATTATATATACTTTTCCCAGAAATTCTCCAGGCAGGCAATGCCCACACTAGTCATAATTTGTTTTTCATCTTCTCAACAATATTTTAGGCCACAGATTTCACAAATTAATACAAGTACATAGGTGGAGGCCTTACAATTAGGTGTGCTTTCATTACCTGGTTCTCATGTGTGGAAATAAAATCTAGTTACTCTATGGTTCTATAGATATTTCCCCAAAAATATTGCAATGTTCATTCTAAGGTCCCCAGTCCTATAGTTTTCCCTTCCAAATATCCTTCAATGGCTCCTTTGTTTTATGGCTGACTTTTAAATCATGTTTGCCTAGGTGTTTTTTTTTAGTGGAGTAATTTTTAACATCTCAGGTAGAAGAGAGGCAAGAGTAAGAAATTTAGTAATTTGAGTTTCTACCAATTTTCCAGCAGCCAGGGGGACAGCCATGCATAGTGCTAATATATCTGTGAAGGTGCAGCATATGGGTCCATGTGGGTATCAGGGGCTTCCCAGGTGCCATGAAGTCAGATTCTGGCAGACAGAATCTGTTCCAGTGCCCCAACCAGGAAGCAGGGCATCCAGAGAGCAATGGGACAGTCCCAGCCTCTCACATTATGGCATACCCTAGGGATGGGGCCAAGTTGAGGACATTATCCTGTAAATCAGAGTCTGACTGTGACACAGTAGAGACTGGAGTTCAGGATAATCCTCAACAGACCAGTGTTATTTGACAGAAAGAGAGTCCCTACCAAGACCACTTTCTTTACAAGATCTTCCCCCAGTGTCATGAGTTGGACTTCTTTCCAGTGCCTCTGAGACTAGGACAGAAGTTAGATGTGCTCAGAGGCCTTGAAGTAGCTTCTTAATCCTCAGAACTGTAGTCTCAGTTACCAAAATCTAAGTATCAATTTCTGAGGTACATTTCTCTGTTCCCAACATGGTTACTTGTGATCTAGCCAAATCAGTCAGTCAAGGAGACTCAATTCTTAAATGCAGCAGTGAATGCTATTTCTAACATGCTAAGATATCTGAAATATCAAAATGGGTATGACACATGCATTTTCCCACAAGACACAGGAGAGCCAGTTCTTACAGATCAACAGTTAAAGGCTGGCAATAATGTTAATTACTTAACTTTTCTAAATTGGCTTTACATGCCTCTGTTTAAGCAATTGAATTGTAACATGGGGAGCTGTCCAAATACAAGAATAAATCAAAGCTAGCTAAATAGATTTACATTTGCAGACACTTGGACACCCATATTTATGCATTTCAATTTAGGAATATGAATCAACACCTAAATCCTATTCCAGTAATATGGAAAATAGAAAATAAAAATAAACAGGACACTCTGACAGAAATTGGATGCTTCAATTTTTATTTTTTTTTAAAGAGAGATGTATTTTGTGTTTGATATTCCATTTAGAATAGAATAGAATAGAATAGAATAGAATTAACCAGGTTGGAAGAGACCTTTGAGATCATCAAGTCCAATCGATCATCCAAAACTATCTAATCAACTAAACCATGGCATCAAGCACCCCATCAAGTCTCTTCCGAAACACCACCTGTGATGGTGACTGCACCACCTCCTTGAGTAGCCCATTCGAATGGCCAATCACTCCCTCTATGAAGAGTTTCTTCCTAACATCCAGCCTAAACCTCCCCCAGCACAGCTTGAGACTGCAGAGTTGCATCTGAATTGTGAAATTGGAAAGGATCTATTTTTACTTATTTGGATCGGTGTCAGTACAGGGTCTAAAATAAACAGACTCTTTAAGTGCTGGTAAGTAAATCTTATCTATTCTATTTTGTAGTAAATATAATATTTATATATGTTTGTTTTCCTCTTTTTAATTCAGTCATGATTTAAAAGGAATCTTTTTTTGAGAACTTGGACTTGAATAATCCTTAATTCAAACATACTTTTTAATAGTAATTTTCAGAGCAGCTGCCTGCAGCTCTTAAAATGAGACTTTGCTTCCTTTTGCTTTTGTTTTTTTAATGAGATGGAGTCCTAGGATTCCTGTGTAACATATGAGTAAATGAGCAGATTTGAAAATATACTCTTGAAAAGCCATCCATGTCAGGGGAATAACCCTGCTGACTGCGAGAGGACAAATGTCATATTCATCTAAAAAAGGGCCCAAAAGGGGACTTGTGAACCTACAAACCCATTAGTCTTCAATCCCCAGGAAAGTAATGGAACAAGTTTTCTTAGAAGCAGGTGACTCGGAAAAGATGCCATGGATTTACCAAAGGGAAATCATGACAAAATAACATGATCATCTTCTCCAAGAAAATAACATTTTCTCTTAGCATGGGGAAAGTAGTGGATGTTTGTATTAGGATGGGTGTGCTGGGTTACACCCATCCTTGATGGGGACTGAAGAAAGATCCCAGCCCCCCAGGGGGACAAAAGAAGCTTGATCTAGTTGGGCAGAGAGAGACTGGATTTTCCCCCAGGGGGAGGGGTCTCCTGAGTCAAAGGTGGTATATTCCACACCCCCTTCCTGTCCAGCAAGGGTAGACATCTTTTACTTCCCTCTCTTTCCCTATTTTGCCTGCTTGAGGGGTCATCTGCTGCTTCCTGCATTGACCACGTGGTAGGGGTCTACTTTCCAAGTTGCATCCATGTTTTCTAAAGAACTGAATCCACTTGCATCCAGGGAATACAAGGCCATCTGGGATTTGTTTTGTATATTTTCTTATTTATCCTTATCCTTTACCTTTGCAAACCCTCCCTGTTATTGCTATATATATATTGTTTTAAAATTACCTTTTTTACTTCCAAACTGATTCCAGACCATTTATGAATTTACCTCTCCTTTCCCCTACCTGATTTTGTTTTACCTTACCAAGAAAAGGAGGGGGGAGGAATCTCAATCTGTTACCATTTGGTCTTTTAGACTCCGGTTAAAGCTCAAACCCGCACAACAGGTTAACATGATGTGTATTAGAATGGATCAGTTGGGAAATGTCCATTGTTTGCCCATGAATATTTTAGAATCCATAGGCAAGAGATAGGAACTGGCAGGATAGCTGTTATGAGAAGATTGATATTTAACACTAGAAAGCTGTATTAAAGAGCCTTATGTCCTTCGATGTACTCATGGTTATTTAAAAGTTTAACTTTTTGAATGCATAACAGGAAGATTTTTATTTAGATGTGGAAGCAAGTTTCTGTAGAAGTAATTAAAGTTATTATAATAATTTTCAAAATATTTTGTAAGAGTCAGAATATTGCATGAATGATGATATTGATTGCTGTTTAGCATTTCACTGCAAGAACATCATGAGGTAAATAAATGATCCTTTGAATTTTTTTCTTTCTTTACAGTGATGGTCTTCATAGAAAACACATGACTACTATCATCCATTCAAGATAATAAAATGAAGTTAAGCAGGGGAAAAGCTTTGTAAGAGATTCTTTTTTCCTCTTGTCTGTATCAAGCATACAAAGATTCAAAGCTTTCCAAGGAAGGCTGATACAGTTCAAGTTTGCCATCCAGAAGGAAAAAACCATCTGTTTCTTGGACCTGTTTTTGTTGGTCTGTTTTGGTTGGTTGGGTTTTTTCCTTCTTTTATAAATTCTGAGAAAAATAGATTGTCTGTAAGTATATGTGTACATATCTGACCTCATCATCATAAGCCCTAGGCTAGTAAGTAAAGCTATTACAAAGGATGTGCACACTAAAAGGCTTTTATTCATGAAAACCCCACCTTTGGAAGCATTAAATAGCAGGGTGTAAAGACTATTAAGCAGAAATGATTCTTAAATATTGTTTGTATTTATACCTTCAATATCTTCATAATTTTGCTTATGTATATCCATGGACAGTAAAGTCTGCTATATGAGTTGTGGAAAAAAACCCAAACAACAACCCTATGATTTTTCAACTTTTTTTCCATTCATGATCCTTACAAAATTCAGGCAAACTCTCTGGTTCCATTCGAAAAACATCATTGATAGTAAATGGATGTATGTACTCAACAGGATTCATTATGTTGCTATTCTGTTTTCTTTAAGTAAAATATCATGTATTGTACATAGTTTGCATGCTATGTATTTTTCCTCTACAATAATAATCTGAGTGTTAAAAAGTCATCCAGTCTCTTGATGTGAAAGACCATCTATTAAAGGCATTATTAGAAAACTAGATAACTAATTGGAATCTATTTGTCTGTGCCTCACAAGAAGCTACAGATAAATTAGAAATAAGTTTTCAAAACCCATGAGCTTTACTTTCTTTTCCTCTGATCGATGCAAATGCCATTTTATTTTTAAGGACCAACACCTTTTGCAATGTGTGTGGGTAAATACAGTACATTAATTCTGTTTGAAGGAAACAGCTAAGAGAAAGTCACCCCTCAGGACTTCTACATATCAAAATAGTCTGGAAATACATGCTAGTGCTAGGATTATATTTGTAATTTATAATTTTTTTTTTAAGAATAAATTTCAAATTTTATGTGAAATAAAACACAGAAAGTATTGGGTTAGTTATCCCTAATGATTAGAATTGTTCATTGCCTCCATGCCAATACGTTTTTACTTCTGGTAAAGCATAAAATATTGTTCGATCTTTGACTCTGTCTGTTGTCATAATTCCCAGTAACACAATCTGATTCAAAATGAAACTAGTAGTTCTCTTCCCTTTTAAACTGTAAGATTATAGTACAGTAGGACTATTCACTAGACAAGTATCTGAAGTAGCTTCAAATAATTTTAGCCTGTTTTTCTTCCCTTAGAAAATCTGTGGTCAATACGAGAATGTATAACTACCTTTTCAAAACAATACCTATTAACCTGTATTACTAAGGTCTTCTATCTAGATTCTTCCTGATTTATTTTTCCTTGTCTAAAGTGGCTGGTGAAATTACTGTCTTTTTACACTTACCTAACTTTTCTTTTTCTTTTTTTTTTTTTTTCTTCAGACCTGCTGACCCTCAATGTACCCATTTATTTAGTCACATCAGATGATCATTAGCATCTCTGCATCACTTAGGTTAAGTAATGGCAGGATCCAGTTAATCTTTCCAGTTCCAGATCTTCCTCATATCCCATATTAAATGAAAGACTGACCCTTCTCCTCTCAGCACTTTCTTCTTCACAGACAGGTAAGACAGCTGGTTTCAGTGTAAATTGAAACACTTTCCATGGATATTTCATCTGAATAATACTATGAGCAGAACTCTAGTCCACGTCCGGCTAGCAGCTAAATGTAGGAGCAGGTAGCATTACCTCTTTAATTGCTAGTTTGCTTTGTATTTTATTAACTCTTTCTTTCCCTGCAGTGGGGAGCAGAACAAAGTCCACATAATTCAAGACAAGTCTGTTAATGATCTACTACACCATTTACACATATACAAGTCTATGGGGCCAGATGGCATACACCTGAGGGCACTGAGAGAACCAGAAGTGCTCACCAAGCCACTTTCCATCATTTACCAGCAGCCCTGGCTAACCAGTGAAGTCCCAGCTGACTGGAGTTTGGCAAATGTGACTTCCATCTACATGAGGGACCAGAAGGATGACATAGGGAACTACAGACAGGACAGCCTGACCTTGGTAGTATGGAAGGTCATGGAGCAGGTCATCTTGAGGGTCAGTATGGATTCATGAAGAGCAGGTCCTGCTTGATGAAAGTGATCTACAACAAGGTGACCCACTTAGCAGAAAGGGAAAGGGTGCAGATGTTTCCCTGGAATTTAGTAAAGCATTTGATACTGTCTCCCATATCATAGCCCTGGAGAAAATAACTGCCCATGGCTTAGACAAGTGGATGCTTTGCGGAGTAAACAACTCGTTGGACGAGTTTTCTAAATTTTCTATTTTGTCTAAATTGTTCAAATTACTTACGCATATGCATTCTGTAGAGATGGTGAATACCTGTACCTGTAAATATTAACTGTAAACAATTTTTGGCACCATTTGTACATTAATAATATAATTAATGTTTTTATTAATATCTCTGTTGCTCTTTAATAACTATAATATTTATAACAGGAGCAGTGGAAAGAACTGGGATTGTTTAGTCTGGAGAAGAGAAGTCTGAGAGGAGACCTTATTGTTTTCTACAACTACCTGAAAGGAGGTTGTAGTGAGGTGTGTATGAGTCTCCCCTCACTAGTATCAAGGGACAGAACAAGAGAAAATGGTTTCAGATTGAGCCACAACAGATATTAGGAAAAAATTCTTTGTGGAAAGAGTGGTCAGGCATTGGAATAGGCTGACCAAGGTGTTCAAGAAACATGTGGACATGGCACTTTGGGATTTGATTTAATTGCCATAGTGGTGTCAGGTTGATGGTTGAACTCAATGGTCTTAGAGGTCTTTTACAATTAAAACAATTCAATGATTTTCAGTTCTAAATTCATATGATGTGTAGAGCAAGTGTCATTAAAATCTTGACATTTACTACTGATGGTGATTAAACTTCATATGGTATTTTCAGTACTCCCCATTCCAAGCATAAGGGAACTGCAAATGCCTCACTAATGGTAAATACCACAGTGTGATAAATGTCAAGACTGTAATGGTTTAGTGTAATCATTATGGGATAGACTTTGATAACTTATCCCAAAATGGGTAGCATTTTGCTCCATGAACAATGTCACTGATTTTATCAGGACTGTTTGTTATAATGCATGGTAGAAGGCTGAGCTCATCTTTGTAGGCAACTACTGCAAATTTACTGTCAAATAACTGATATTATTATGTCCTCATATGACCTTTAGCTTTTCATGTAAATCTGCCTCTCTTTTTTTGTAAACCTGTTTCCAAAATAAGAAACTCCACTAAAGCATAGTCTAAGGTAATGCCTGTTTGATACAATCTTGGAAGACATGCAAATATATTAAATACAAAAATACAGTATTGAACTTAACCTAAAATACTCTTATAGTGAAAATACATGTATTTGTTTGGCCTTGGATGCTGGGATAGAATCCTTCCAAGTATAAGTGCCAAGGGATGGGTTCTTTTGGGGTGGGGAGGAGAATCTTGCTGGGTGGACATCTATGAGAGAAGTTTGGGGACACAGCTAGTCACAGACAGTTCTAGCCAGGTCATTCAGCTCAGCAATAAACTCACTGTTGGCCAAAAATGAGACTGTTGGAGGACTTTGTGATACCTCTGGGAACAGATATCTGAAAAAGGCAGAAAATGCTGGAGAGAGGACAAGGAAACAACAAGGTCAGAGGAGTAGGAAGTGCTCACTCCCTAGCAGAACTGAAACCCCCCACCAAAGCAGCTGCAGCCTGTAGGGGGCTACAGCAGAGCATGCATAGCCCCTGAGAAAATAAGGTCCACAGATAAGCTTGAGAGCAGACACACCTCCAAAAAGAGACTATGTCATGTAGAGAAACCATACCAGAGCAAGTAGGAAAGTAGCAAGTAGGAAAGAAAGAACAGCAGGAAAAAAGAGTGAGAAATAAGGAGTGTCAGAAGGAAAGAGCTATGCACTGACTCCAGTATTCAGTGCTATTTATTTTTTCACTGAAGGGCTGAGTGTAACCCACAGAAATAATAGAGGGGGAAAAGAGGGGTGAAAAACTGAAGTAGAGACACTGGAGCAGGGAGAAGAGTTATTTGAAGAGTAGAGGCTGGAACTGAAATTGAGCCTGGGAAAGCAGAAGGAAATTTATTTTTCCATGAGCATTTAAATGTTTGTTTCTTTTTGTGAGTTGGTCCTTGTAGGCAGCTAAGCCTCACACAGTCACTTCCTTACTTCCTTTCAGTGGGATGGGGAAGAGAATGATACTGGTAAAAGCAAGAAAGCTTGAGAGTTGAGATGAAGGCAGTTTAACAGATAAGGGAAAAGTTGTACACACAAACAAAGCAAATTGAGGAATTCACTCACTACATCCCATTGGCAGGCAGATGTTTAGCTATTTCTAGAAAACCATTTTCTTCTGTTAAAGAAAATTATCACAATCAAAACTAGTACTGGAAATAGTAATTAAATGTATAAGTCATAGTAATTAACAACACATGAAATTAAATTTATCAAGTCAATTTCACCCATTACAGTACTTGGTGAAGGATTTTCATGTTTTCTTTTCAATCCACAAGTTTTCTCATTTGTGCTATTCTTATTCTCTCCCAATTCCTACTAAGGAAAGGGTCAATGAGTCAGCAAGTGTCCTTGTGGGAGTTTGGCTGCTAACAGGGTTGAATTCACCATAACCAGGAACTGGCTACTGTTTATGCTTGCTCCCATCATAACATGAATATATAACTTCAGTAAGCCAAAGAAGAGAATGTTGAACTCTGGTCTTTCTGTCTGCCCCCATAGGTTCTTGGTGTCGGATCTAGACTGACAGTTCACCTGGTTGCTGATCAGTGTATTAATCTGGATTTAGCAGAAACGCCTCTGAAATCCATCATCTAGGTAAGCATATTAATAATTTGCTTATTCCATGCTGCAAAACATTGTAGAAATATAGTTGCTTCTTTTGTTCTGCAATACTCTAAGAATAATACTAAGTAAACACAAAATTCCTAGGCTGGGGTTATTGGGTTGACACTTAGTCCAGTCGCCAACTTTTGTATCAAAAAATATTTCCATAAAAGGAATGGCACTCACTAGCTGTTTCTGCATTTGAAAAAGGGTTACAGAAGGCCTTGGAAGCCACAGGCTAATCTATCCCCTGCATTAAGTTTAAACATGGTATAAACATGTATTGGGAAAACAAATTAGAATGTTGTTTGCAATTCTGTCCTACTCCAAAATATTTTTTTTAAAAAGATGTGTAAGCCTTTGTTCTGAAATCTTGCAATGAAATCTGTTTCAGTCATCTGAAGCAAATTGGAAAGCAAATATTTTTTTCCTTTTTATTGTTTTGACATCTTTCTACTACTACATTTTATAATACAACTGAACCTGCAAGGTAGATTTCTGATGCATTTTTAGACTTCCTTTAGGGTGAAGAGAAAGACCCCTTGTTAAATATGCAGGTTTTGTAGACATTGTTTAGTTTGTGTGATGTAACATGAGCATCATGTAAATTTTAAGCTATTCGTTCTCTCTCACACACACACACACAAAAGGCAAAACTCTCACTAGTTTAAAGATACCAGACAAGTTCCTTTCTAGTCTTCTGCATCTTCAGATTCTATTTATATTGAAGATGAAAACTAACAGTGTAATGCTCCAAGGTAGATGATGTTGTATAACGTTTTTACTAGTGACAATTCCCTAAAGCAATGAGATCATGGTTCTGCAGTGTGCAGATCTGTAAGCAGAAATGATCTTTCAGCTCCAAGTTTTGCAACTGAAGGAATAACTAAAAATGTGTAAACTTGAAATTTAAGTTCTCTTTGCCATCTTATGTCTTATAAATAATATAAAATACTACAAAACAACCTTTCGTTATAATAGCACTCAGTATGCTGTTAAGCAAGTACAATGCAATAAAGAAAGTACAAGATATACTAACGCAAAATAATAGCTAACATTTAGCACACACAAAAGTCAGTAAAGTCAATGTTATGGTTCCCAAAGAAGCTATATCTCATTGCCCTTGCACGAACGTATGCTTTAATATATGTGCGCAAACTGACTAAGTTACAGTTTCCATGGGAACGATATCTCTGCATATACACGTTTGTCATTTTGCTGTGTAGAGCACTCAATAAGAAATTGCTGTTATTAATAGCTTCAGTTTTTTGCACCCCGGTAAAACATTCGCAAAAGTGGCATAAATGTGAATATGGAGCTGAAGAATGGTTTCCCTTATACTTCTATTTAAGATTTCTGTGACTGTTAGTCTAAACTTCTCCTTTTGGTCTTAACTGATGATCCCTTTGTTTAGTTGCTGGAGTTTGCCTATGATTCTTGTCAGACCATGGAGTTCTTCTTGCTTAAATATTCAAAGAGTTATTGTTAGACATATGGTTTTGTTCATGGATGCAGTAAGATAGACAACAGAGCTATTCAGAGGCTTTGTAACTTTTGAAATTTAAACTGTGGTACTAAAACCTCTGCCTGTCTACAACCTCCCTCTCTACAACTACCTTAAGGGAGGTTGTAGACAGCCAGAGAGGTAGGTCACTTCTCCCAGGCAACCAGCACCAGAACAAAAAGACACAGTCTCAGGCTGCGCCAGGGGAGGTTTAGGCTGGAGGTTAGGAGGAAGTTCTACACAGAGAGAGTGATTGCCCATTGGAATGGGCTGCCCGAGGAGGTGGTGGAGTCACCATCACTGGAGCTGTTCAGGAGGAGACTTGATAGGGTGCTTGGTTGCATGGTTTAGTTGACTGGGTGGTGTTGGATGATAGGTTGGACACGATGATCTTGAAGGTCTCTTCCAACCTGGTCTATTCTATTCTATTCTATTCTATTCTATTCTAAAATAATTAATATGTGATGGGAAAACCACAAAAATTGCTAGAAGTTTCAAACACTTTGGTTTTGCAGATTGAATAGTACATAGGTTAACAATTTGCTTGAAATAGACCAAGAAACAAACTGTAGGATGTTAATTTCCTGATGAGAAGGAAAAGGTAATAGTGCACTTTCAACAATAACTAGCAATTGCAATTTCAGTTTAGTATAGTATATCAAAGAAAAGACAAATATTCAATCAGTATTCATGTAAAAAATTCATAATTGCAATCCTTGTTTCCTTTTTCCTTTTGTTTTGTTGGTGTTTTGTTTTGTTTTGTTTTGTTTTTTTTCCAGGGACAGGTAATTCTCTCAGAGTGCCTTTGGAAGTCTAAATAATTTTTACTAAGGCATTTTAAAGACAGCTATATGCAATTTATTTCAAACCTCTCTTTTCAAAATATTTTTTTCAAGGTTGGAAATGCCAGTAGAGACTATAATAATGATAATAATTTAAAAACTCATCTTACTTTACAGCTGTCTCACTCTAACACAACTACAAAAACTCTAACATAGACTTTTCCATATTTTTGTCATGTTGGAGTTTCTTCTAGAAGTTAGTATGTGAAGACTGATGAGAAGGATGTAAAAGTTTGTACTTCATTCTCTCATGCATTTATCCCATCTGATGTAATATTGAATTTATTAAGTTTCATGTGTAATGCATTTTGTACAAGAAGACAGAATAAACTATCAGGGAGGATATACTAATTAGAATTTTCATCCAAAGTTTTGCCCTTAATATGGTTCACATGGAATCGCAGAATCACCAAGGTTGGAAGAGACCTCAAAGATCATCAAGTCCAACCTGTCACCACAGACCTCATGACTACACAGTTATTATTTCAAACGAACTAGTTACAATTCAATGACAGTTTTGTTGTTTTTTTTTTTTTTTAAATCAGGGAACTGTTTTGATGCTGACACTTTTCATAATTTTGTTTTTCTTTTTCTTCATGGAATTCTGGTCCTGAGCCATCTTTAAATCTTGTTTACAGTCATTAGAAATAATATGCTCAAGACAGAGAGAATAATTCTTTATGTATGCTGACTAAAAGTAATATATTTTCTGATTTTGAATGATGAACTTATGAGTGCTCTGTCAAAGAATGAATCACAAAGCATCAAAATCTTAGATTTACTCTGAAAAACAAACCTTCAGGTTTCTATGTGGGTAGAAAGTTGCAATTACTGCCCAGTGTGAGTCTAGCCCCAAAATGTGGGGAAAAAATGTTTCACCTAAACTGATTAGAGATTTGAGAACACTGCAGAGTACAAAGATTCTGGTCTTTCTAACATCCTTTACATTTGTGGTACAAGCGAGAGAAGTTTTATGTGACAAGCAGTAAACTAATGAAAGGAAAAAAAGAATGATACAAGAAAAACTCAGATTAAACCACATTTTTAAAAATGGTTTCCTGAATTGCAGAAATGTTATGTATTCTATTCCCTTCCGCTATCTAAATATAATGTATAATGAAGTGCCATTCCAGGGTATAGCACATAAGTGTTAGTCACGTTCCCATCCTGCATGAAAGAGAATACTCAATTCAGGAACAAAGATAGAGTTAAGCTTCATTGTTGGCATTGCCAGAATTAAAAATATACTAACAAGGGGTGAGAGGCTGTGACTGAAATATAAGATCTGTAACTATATATAAATTGTAGGAGACCTTTCCAGAACTGCAATCTGTATGTGGCACCACATTCAGTAACAAGGGCATCAAGATTAAATGCAGGCTGTAGACATTGTGTGAGATGCATCATGATATTCCATTTACATTATACCATCTGTATAAAAAAAAAAAGAGAAGTAGCCTTCTCTCTCACATTCATATATATAGATGGTTTATCTACATACAGATAATAGGATTGTTTTAGTTTGCCTTCTTCTATCTCCATCACTGTCAGAACCTGTATTATCTTCTGAAGACCTAGAATGCATTTGGATCACACTAGTGTTCTAATTGCAACGTTGATAAACTTAACTTGGATGGAAAATTTTGATTTATGTTTTGGTTTAGGAGCATCTGCCTTGCCAGAAAAGGCTGAGTGAACTAGGGGGGCTGTTTAGTCTGGAGAAGAAGATATTGAGGAGATCTCATTACTGCTTATAAATATCTAAAGGGTGAGTGTCAGAAGGATGGAGACAGGCTCTCAGTGGTCTCCATGACAGGACAAGGGGCAATCAACACAAACTAGGACACAGGTGGTTCCACATAAACATAAGGAAAATATTCTTCACTTTGCATGTGCTCAGTGAAGTTGTGGAGTCTCTGTCACTGGATAGATTCCATTTTTTTCCTATGTGATTTACTCTAGGTGATCCTGCTCAAGCAGGGGGATTAGACAAGATGATCTTCAGAGGTTCCTTCCAGCCCTTACTGTTCTGTGATTCTGTGATATTACTTAGCTGTTTGTGGAACTCTCAAAATGATTCCAAATACTAATAGTGGATGGAGGAGGCACTTTTATTTTGCACCACCTACATATGCAATGAAACAACAATGGAGGATGTGCAATTGTGACACACAAGCACATGCTATCTGAATCCTCTTACAATATAGCAGCTTATAAATAAACCCATATAGTTATGTTTCACAATTTTCTTAATACCATTTTCAGAATAATGTTTTGCATTGTGGAATGGTAAAGTGTTCAAAGAGCAGAATGTGTGTATCCTTCAACCACTGATTGTGTACCTGAGCAGATATAAATATATAAAAAGCCAGAATTACGCAACTAAATGTTCTGAAATTGCTGTCAATTTTATCCAAGCTGTTAGTCATGGAAAATATCTTTTTATCATAATCAAATGAAAAGATAGAACATATCCTGGAAGATCAACATAAACACTATTTCCTCTTGCACAATTGTTTACATTATTTATGGAGATGGCAGAAAGGTCGAAAGCAAATTGATACTTAGATAAATCTGTTTCACACAACTGCAGTTAATCAAGTTGCTCTCTGGCTCTGTTGAATAGAGTGTTAGTTGCTGTAATCCCTAAAGGAACTAAGGAACCAAAAATACCTCTCCAAAACATAAAACCTTTTCCAAATGTTATCTGAATACTAAAAACGAGCAATTGTTCATGTAACAGTAAGATAAATGGTCTTTCACTCCCTTTTGAGGAAAACACACCTCATTTATCTATCTATGCTGACTCTTCATCTTAATTTTGTCATTCCTTGGAGAAATCAAACTTAAAAATATGTATTAAAGCCCGAGGTTGTTTCTTATTTAAATAATATCAGAGGTTCCCTGAAAGATTTGGAGCAAATGAAAAACTTTTCTGATGTTTTTCTGAGTTACTAAGATCTTGGTTATATTCTGTCAATAATACTTCAGTATAGTTACTGGGTATTTATTTATTTTTAGGTATCTGTACCTCTAAATATAAAAATGTCATAAAGCAAGTCTTGCACTGGTTTTGTCAGAATGAGCATTTAGGAAAGCACATACAGATCATAGGATGCCATCTAAGAATTGACTCACCTGTACCATATCAGAGCTGTGATTTAAATGACAGTTAAACCCCATACTTTTAAAATTAATTTGAATACTAATTTAAAAACATTAGAGTTTGGCAACTTCTCAGGAGTGGAGATACTGCAGAAACACCATATTGAATATCTTACTTTCAATTTATTTTAATGGTATCCTTTAAAATACATATCTATGCTTATATGCAATGTTTTATATATATATTTATATATATTATATCGCAATATTTTTCAAATGAGTTGTGTAAATATGTAGTAAATATCAGCACTGATTATTTATCACTTCTTGTATTATGAGAAAGTCATATTAAAGGATATGTGGGATGGGATAGCCATCAACAAGAACTTCTTACCTTGGCTTTGGAGCACAGAGAAAATCAGTGAGAGTTCTAAGAAGCTTGCAAATGTTGGTGTGGTAGAATTATATGTGGGAAATCATGTGAGATTAGATGCTTGAATCTGAATTGCAAAAGAAGCATTCACTCTTACTTTCTAAGCTGTGGAGAGAAATGAAATCCTGAAGAGAATCTCATCTGTAATTATATTATACAGTTTTTCAAAAATTTGGCAAATGAGTTGATAGTTAAAATATAGATCCAGAAGGCGAGAGATTTTAGTTTCTTTATAAGTGGATTTGAATGCACATCTCACAAATATGTCCTAAATCCCAGACCAAATGTGTAGACCATACTGAAAGATACTCCTTTATAAATTCTTCTCTTTGTGGGGTACTGTGCACCTAAGACTCTGAAAGATTCTGAAAGCCCTAAAGGTAGAGAGACATGGTAAAGAGAGGTCCGAATTTAGTCTCTCAACTCTCTCTTTTTATCTTTTTATTTTTCCATTCTATAGTACATAATCATTACAAAACATAACAACAAAACAAAATAAAACCACATTTGGCTTTCTCTGATAAAGTCACTCTCCCTGATGCAGCAAGTATTTATTTTTTAAAATTAAAAGGCAACAAATTGATGCTGGGCAATGCAGTTCCTTTTACATTAGTAATGTACTTGCTGAGGGAGCACTTGATCCTACTGTCTATGTAATCAATTATTTATTGGTCCCAGTATGGAACTTTGAGAGGCACCAATTATTATTAGTTTCCACTTGGACGTTGAGCCACTATCTGTAACTCTTTGACAAAGCCATTCAGCCAGTTCCTTATCTATGTAGCAGTCCATTAATCAGACCTATCTTTCTCCAATATAGCAGCAAGAATACAGTGGTGGGTGGTATCAAAGGCCTTATAGAAGTTCAGGCAGAACAGTCAGTAGTTCTTCCCCTGACCACTGATGGAATGACTCCATTCTCAAGCCACTACAGGAATGATTGCAAACTGTGGGCTGTGTCTAATCAGTTCTCTTCTTTATGTTTTGACATGTCTTCCAAGAGGATCTTTTCCATGATCTTAGGAGGTACAGAGGGAAGTCTGACTGATTGGTAGTTCCCAGAGTTCTCCTTTTTATAAATGGTTGCAATATTCCCTTTTCTTCAGTCATTAGGGAATTTTTCTGACTATCATGACTTTTCAAATATGGTCGAGAGTGGCTTAATGACTATACCAACTCCCTCAGGACCCTAATAAATTTAAATAACTAAAGACAAAGTATAGCTTGTTTTCAAATGACAGTAACTCAAGCATGAACCTAGTAATAAGGCAGTGAATGATCAGAGAATTCTGATGCAAAGCTTAACAGGATAATAATGAATTCTGGCAATCTATGAACAAGTATATTTTGGTCCACAGAGCTTCTGCTGACTTTAACTGCATTTGCTTTCACACTCCTGTTCCAGAGAGAGGTTTAGACTAGCCACCATACATCACTAAGTGTATCTGTATGCAGACAAAGCAATCTGTTATTGCTAAGAGATTTATATGAAAAATAATTTCTTCTTCCTTTTCCTTCTATGAAAGCAAACTGGAATTTCTCTATATACCATGGAGACATTTGTCACTTTTAGAACTTCTAGGAATTTAATTACAGCTAAGACTTCTATCTCTTTCCCAAAAGTGATTGAAACTGTCCCAAAAATCAAAGATAACTTGCAGACATAGAGCAATGTAACAAAATGTGTTATTAAATTGTGTTGTCAAAAGTAACACTCATACAGGTGTCACATAAGCAGATTTCTTAAGTTAGAGCTAAAAAAGTTATGACAAAAAAGCTTAAGGAATCTAAATAAATATATACTTTTCATTAGTATGTTATATAAACTTGCCAGGATCAGAAGAGAAACCATGCAAATTAATGAAGGTAATGATAGGGTTGAGTCCTTTTGGGTAAGAATCAGGAGTAAGGCCAACAAGAGAGATATCGTGGTGTGAATCTCTTGTAGGCCACCCAACCAGGATGAAGTGGTAGATGAAATTTTTTATAAACAGCTGAGAGAGGTTTCACAATCACATCTCTGTGGTCTCATGGGAGACTTCAACTTCCCGGATGTCTGCTGGGAATACAGTGCAGCAGAGAGAGAACAGTCCTGGAGGCTCCTGGAGCATGTGGAAGTTAAATTCCTAACACAACTGGTGAGGAAGACAACCAGGGAAGGTGCTCTCCTGAACCTGCATCTTGTGAACAGGGAAGAACTTGTAGGGGAAGTAAAGACTGGAGAGCATCTAGGGCTCAGTGATCATGAGATGACTGAGTTCTATACCCTTGGGGAAACAAGGAGAGGGGTTAGTAAAACTCCCACCTTGAGCTTCCGTCGGGCAAACTTTGGCCTATTCAGGAGACTGATTGACAAAGTCCCTTGAGAGGCCAAGACTTCAGGAGGGAGGTCTTAAAGGCTCAGGGGCAGTTTGTCCCTGTGTGCCAGACAATGAGTCAACAGGAAAGGCATCTGGCCTGGCTGAATAGGGATCTTGGCCGGACCTCCAGAAAAAAAGGAGAGTCTATGGCCTTTGGAAGAGGGGACAGGTCCCTCATAAGGACTCTAAAGATGTAGTGAAGGTATGCAGGGAGAAAAGGTTAGCCAAAGCATAGCTAGAGCTGAACCTAGCTACATCTATTAAGGATAATAAAAAATGTTTTTATAAATTCATTGACAACAAAAGGAGGACCGGGGAAAATCTCCATCCTTTATTGGATGTAGAGGGATACATAGTCACTAAGGATGAGGAGAAGGCTGAGGTGCTCAATGCCTACTTTTCCTCAGTCTTTAGCACTGTTTCCAGCAGTTCCCTGGACACCCAGCCTCATGAATTAGGAGTCAGGGAGGTAAACCTGAATGAGGTCATCACAATAAATGAGAAAGTGGTTAGCGATCTACTCTGCTGCTTAGATGCACGCGTGTCTATGGAGCCAGATGGGCTGCACCCAAGGGTGCTGAGGGAGTTTTGTTATTGGATGAGGGAAAGGCTGTGGATATTATCTACCCAGACTTTTGAAAAGCCTTTGACACTGTTTCCCACAGAATTCTTGCGGCTGCTCATGGCTTGGATGAGCACACACTTTGCTGGATAAAGCACTGCCTGGGCAAACAGGCCCAAAGAGTAGTTGTCAATGGAGTTAAATCCAGCTGGCAGCTGGTCACAAGTGGTGTTCCTCAGGGACCACAGTGCTGGCACCACTTCTGTTTAACATCTTTATTAATGGCCTCGATGAAGACAGAGTGTGTCATCAGTAAGTTCACATACGACACCAAATTAGGTGGGAGTGTTGATCTGCATGAGGGTAGGGAGGCTCTACAGAGGGACTTGGATAGATTGGATCAATGGGCCAACATTAATGGAATGAGGTTCAACAAGACCAAATGCCAGGTCCTGCACTTGGGTCACAACAACCCCAAGCAATGATACAGGCTTGGGGAGCTGTGGATGTAAAGCTGTTTGGCAGAAAGGGACCTGGGGGTACTAATTGACAAGTAACTGAATATGAGCAAGCAGTGTGCCCAGGTGGCCAAGAAAGCCAATGGCATCCTGACTTGTATTAGAAATGCTGTGTCCAGAAGGAGTAGGGAGGAGATTGCCCCTTTGTACTCAGCTCTGGTGAGGCCACACCTTGAGTATTGTGTCCAGTTTTGGGCACCTCAATACAAGAGATGTGGAGGTGCTAGAGTGAGTGCAAAAGAGAGCGATGAAGTTGGTGAAGGGCCTGGAGAATAAATCTTATGAATAGTGACTGAGGGACCTGGGGCTGATTGAAAAAGAGGAGGCTGATGGGAGACCTTATTGATGTCTACAACAGTCTGAAAGGACATTGTAGAGAGGCTGGTGCTGGTCTCTTCTCCCATGTATTTATTAATAGAACAAGAGAGAATGGCCCCAAGCTGCAACTGGGTAGGTTTAGACTGGACATTAGGAAAAGATTTTCACAGTGAGTGTGGTCAGGCTTTGGAATGTGCTGCCCAGGGAGGTGGTTGAGTCACCAACCCTGGATGTATTTAAAGGTTGTTTGGATGTGGAGCTTGGGGATATGGTTTAGGGGTGAACCTTGCAAAGTAGGATTATGGGTTGGATCCTGAGGATCTTTTCCAACTGGAATCACAGAAACCTGTGATTCTGTGAAAAAAAAAAAAAAAAAAAAAAAGAAAGGATAAACTACTCAAAATCAGCTGAGAAAAATATTGCATACCGCATATTTGATTTGGGATTTAGGATGCAGTATGGCCCTGACTCATGGCATACATCAGTTGATATAAGCAGCTCAGCTGTGGTCTCCATTATGTGCTCTACTCCTTTTGGAAGTTGTTTATAATTTCACACTCGGTTTCCTAAATTGGATCAGCTGAAAGACATCTTTAGCCAGAAAAGCTTGTTCATCTCTGTTTGCTTCCTTATTTGTCAAAATGCACCCCCATAGAACCTGATTAAAACAAAAGGATTACCTGAAGTGGAGCCAACTCAGCAGATGTAAACTGCAAGAATGTTGGCAGAAATGGCACCCAGCTTCCTGGGTTTGACGATATAAGTATTATTAACTGCTATGAAAATTTTGGCTTGAAACCACTCTTTATTCTACATAAATTTGTACAATTAATGAAGATAACAGTTGGTAACCATTGTTAAAGCTCTTGAAAATCTAACTGGGAATATTAAAATAAACTGGATTTTATATATTTATTGGTTTGTGGGTTTGTTTATTTGTTTGTTTCCCTTAAACACTTACTGAATAACCACACTTCGTAGTGGTCATTAATGCTAATCAGTTTCTGGAAAAACATCTCAAATATTTGAAAGGGTGAAAATTTGGAAGCAACACACATAAAACTTAAGTGTATAACAAAGGCAGTATTTACTCTTTTTGGGAAATAAATAAACTAATGAAACAAAAGGTGGCCTACCTCAGGCATTTGAGAAAAGCTTATTCTTCCCTCTGTATATTTTGCCAGTGTCTGGTTTTATAATACAAACTGACTTTTCTGTCCTTCTGTTCTACTTAGTTTCTAAGTTACTTGGGAGAAGGACTGAAGGTGGGTGTTAAGAAGATCAAGCAGCTGGCATATAAACTGTATGAATCTCATGGAAGTGTAAATTTATGATTTTCCTCCAAAAGAATTTTGCCATTACAGAGCATAGTGCCATAAATACTATGTGTATCTCCTATATACAATGGTGGGTGAAGTTACGACAGTGACACATCTTTTTAGAAACACTAATTTTAGAAATATCACCCTTACATATGCAAGGAGTTAAATTTTTCTTCCTCTAATTGCCTCAGCATTGTTTGCTTTCCCAAAGTGTTTCACACCATTGCCTCAGAGGGATCCCTGCTTATTTACAAGACCCCAAACTATGCTGATGCTGGGGCTCACTCTGACAAGTTTTTATGGGCCTTCTCATGAACAAGACTCTCAAAAGATAACTTACACAGCAGTTTCCCAAGGTTTTTTCACACCCTTACCACAAGCTCTGTGACAATAGCAGCTGATAACCAAACAAGGCCACAAGTTCCTCTCTCAAGAGTGTTACCATGAGACTGGGACTGGCACAGGTAACTAACCGTGGAACTGGTGCTGACACCAGTCAAATGTGCTATAATCATGACAAATGAATGGGGGACTGTGACTACATATGGGAATGGAAAAGATATAAAACTCCAGAGGTAACAGGGAGAGTTTGAAGATTCCCCACGATCAAGACCTTCAGGATCAGCAAGACATCACCTGGATCCATGACGGTAATCTTTGCTTTGCTACCCCTTGCTTTTTTTCCCCCCCTTTTCTACATTTCTAATTTTTCCTCCTGCATATGTAAGCAAAATAAATTCAAGTGTTTTTTCCCAAACCAACTACTTGGTTTCTTCTTGGTTTCATTCAGGGAATCCACAAAAGAGCCCTCCCTTCCGCAAAAGTGGAATGAGACAACATAACAGCAAGAAAAGGAGAAAAAAAATTCTTACTGCTCCCTCAGGACTGAAGATCAGGGAAGACACTAGTAGAAATGTGGCAGAGTGCTTAAGCCCAGCTGCTCAGCTGTTGGAGGGACTGACTTATGCACATATCTATATCTATAGATAGATAGATAGATAGGTAGATAGATAGGTAGGTAGGTAGATAGATAGATAGATAGATAGATAGATAGATAAATAGACAGACAGATAAAGTATATTCTCAGTACTGGACTTCCATCCCACTCACTGAGAGAAGAGAGTTGGTTCTGTCCGTTCATGTGAGTGCTCTGAGTGTCTGTGTGTGGTCTGCATGGCTGGTGACATGTATGTGTGCATAAAGTATATGTGCATACATGTGGTGTACATGTACGCTCTTGTGCATGTGCCTGTTAGAAATATATCTTCAGCCTCACTCCTGGTTGGGCTTGGGAATGTGGAGATTTGACGTCTCTTCCAGCCTTGGTGATACTGTGAATACTGTGAGATGTGGCAGTCTCATGTATCTTGAGTTGTTGGACCCAGCATGATGTATTTTCCCCTACCATTGAAATATGCCTAAGTCTATTTATTGATTGTCTGACTTCTAAAAGTAACTAACTCATCCTCGGTTAGATCATGATGAACATTTTACATGGAATTAAGCAGTATCTGGGAATCTCCATGCAAGAAGATTGCTAGATGGTACAGTGATCCCCCTAGTCTCTATAACTGGATTTTCTTATGCTGAAAAGTATTTTGTGCACAATAAGGAAAAAAGAAAAACTGGGCAGTTTTCCCTTTAGCTTTCTTCTTGAAGTGAACATAAACTTCAACTAGGAAATGAATCTTAATCCAGTGCCTCAAGGTGAATAATTTAGATTGTATGTCTCAAATTTTTTATTTTTTTTGGGTCTCATTATATTACCCCAATATAACAACTCTCCTGGAAAGTGTCAATTTCACCTACATATAATATAGAAAAAAAAAAAAAAAAAAAGGTTCATTTTTCTACATATTAAAAATTCATGAGTATGTAGACCAGTAAGGAAAAACTGATATTAAAAAACTCATGTTTAATTACTACTGCATTTTGCTGTCTCCATTGACTCATGGCACAGGACCTAGCACAATGGACCATCAATTATGTAAGCCATTGTGTGGTACTGTAATGAAAACATTAAACCTAACAATGATAATAATGTTGATTTAAAGGTTCCTTATTCAGTAGTACCTTAAGGACTGCAATGTAATTCACACTTCCTTAATGGAGATACAGATACACAATATTTCATCTGTATGTGTTTATTACTTAGACTATATTTTAAGGATTATGGACATTAAGAAGTGCACTCATAAAGATTAATATCTAGATCCAATGTTAACATCACATGATTTTCACCAGAGAACTATAAAACTTTGAGGAGGCAATTATAATGAGGTAGAGAGCCATGTGGGTATTATTTACTGCATGCTATGTGGTAATACTACCAGCATTGTACATAAATAACAACGTACTCATTCTTTTACTGTCTAGAACAAAAGGAATATGTGCTGCAAACAGGTCTGGAAAACAGGAGCTGAGAGGGTGCAGCAGTTCACTCAAAAACATACAAGAAAGGCCATGCATAACAGGTTCACTGCCTAGTGAGAGATAAGGTCTGAGATGTTGCCAGAAAAGGTGGCACAACTTATGAAGTGTATGCACAATTTTCTGTTGCTAGTCTTTCATGTAGGCATGAATGACCCTGCAAGTTGGAACCTGAGCAGAATCAAGGCAGACTACAAAGCCCTGGGGTGGAAGCAAAAAGTGTTGGTGCCTAAGTTGTCTTTTCTTCCATTTTACCAGTTAGAGGACAAAGTACAGTCAGAAATAGACATATTAATGCAAGTAATTTATGACAATGGAACATTCTTCAACAGCTGTAGCCTGTTAAGGAGGGATGAGATCCACCTCTCTAGAAAAAGCAAGGAAATCTTTGGCAGCAGGGTGGCCAAATTGGTGAGGTGGGCTTTAAACTGGAGAACTCAGGATATGGGGTTCAAAGTACCAAAGCTCAGGCCATTGTTACGAACTAGAGAATAAGCTAGGCTAACCAGAGCAGTGACTAATGTTCCTTAGCTGCCTCCCAAGATGAGAATCAGATGACAAACCACCTCAAGTGTATGCATAGCAATGCACACAGCCTAGGGAAAAAACAGGGGGAACTGGAGCTCCATGTCCAGTCAGAAAGTTATGATATTGTAAGAAGAACTGAAATATGGTGGAACAAGTCATGTTACTGGAGGATCAAAATGGGTGTCTCTACCTTGAATGCGTAGAAGTTAGCTGAAGTGATTGTAGAGGCCCTGTCAAATGCCTCTTGGTCAAGACTAGAGGAATATTCTTCAAGGGGGATCTTGCTGACCTCCAAACCAAGATGATAAGGCAAATGAAGCAATATTTGGATGACTTAAGCAACCTTAGGGTCAACAAAAATTGACTCTTATGGTTGGCTTCAACTGCATCTCATGTCACCCATTAAGTTCCTGGATTGTGTACTGTGTCCTCATATATATGTTAGACGTGGCAACCAAGGCTTGCTACTCAAAGCCAAGAAAACCTGCCTTGAAATATCTTGCTTAGTGATAAGCTTGGCAGAAATGATCACAATACTGTGAAGTTTGGGATCCTGCTGAGAATGTTGGCGGTTAGTACTAAGACAAAAGTTTTATATTTTAGAAAAGTAAACTTCATCTCACTCAGAACTCACTTGGGAGGGATTCTGTGCAAAGATTCCATGGAATACAAAGAAGCTAGTGAGTTCTGGGACTTTTTCAAGAATGATCTCCTAGAAGCACAAAACAAGTTCATCCCCTTTAGTGATAAGGGAAGCAGTCAAGACAAAATACTCCCCATGGCTCCACAAGAATTTAAAATACTAAAAAAAAATATATTTTCTTTTAAGTTGATGTGAAACAATGTAGCATATTCTGATATTATGGCTATTTCAACTGAAAATGAGTAAATCAACTTGAACAAATCAAAAGCTAACCTATCATTTTTTATTTCTTGAATTAAACTCCTGTTGACATTTGGAAATGTCATAAGATTTTTTTGTTTTGCAACCTCTTTTTTTTTTTCTGGTCTTGACCACTGCTTTGGAGTGGTCAGACCAGAACGTTGTAAAGGAATCTGTCTTTAAAAGATTGTGTGTCCTACACCCTGAAATAAACCTGTTTTCTCAAAAAAGACACAAGTAGAATTGAGCAAGAAAAAAAAACAACAAACCTGACAACAACTCCCTGATGTCACAAGCTTCAAGATTTTATTTCAAAAAACAGTGCCAACAGATGGGTCAAGACACCCACCAAGGAAAAGGGAAAGTTTTCTTTATGCCCGTCTTTCTTAGCCAAGCAGACAGGTATGAAGTTGACTTTTTTTAACCCCATATAATCAGTTCCAAATGCTGAGGATACTCTTTCTTTCTGAATAGAAATATTGCTCTTATTGAACGTGAAGAAGTTTCTAATATTATCTACTTAAAAACCTTTCAGATTGATAAATGTCTATTTTAGTGTAAATGTTGTAATATAGATGTTCTATTCATGCCAAGCACAGCTTCCAGGACAAGATGCAAACAGGCGAAGACGTTTGTTACATTAGGCAGTAAAGTTATATAATCTATCAGGAGGCACATGTGTCACATCTTTATTGGTCATTTTCTACTGGCATGTGTGTTATTAAGGCATACAATAGGTCAAAATAACAAAACAATATTTTAACAAATTCTGCCCTATTTCTCTCCTTCAGTTACAAGATGTTTACATTCTTTTCTGAGTCAAAGACTAAACATAGCCTTCTCTAATTTGAGCAAAGGCAAATCTTCTCCATAGCCTTCCAAAGCTATCCAAAACCACCCTTCTCCTACACTTAAACATTATTTTATTGAAAAACAGTCTAATATTTTCTTATTGCAAGACTGATTGCCACATCTATGGCGTCTAAATGATCAGTTCTAGACAGATTTTTTACCATTTTAAATGTGAAACAAAAAGATTCTAATTACTTTGTCTTGGAGAAAGAAAGTGAAGAATGCAATTAAAAACAAAACAACAACAACAACAAACCCCAACAAACAAAAGCCAAAAATCCCCAAACACCTCACCTTTTTCCTGAAAACCACCTGTCCCCAAGTTACTGGTTAAGGACATGTTCTGGTTGAATCTGTTCAATGTCTCCCTGTAAATACACATATGAGTAGATGCAGGATGAGCTTTACTAATACTTTTTTCCCCCCAAATGTTAGAAAAGAATGAGAGGTGTGATGGATCCATATCATCCATATAATGTCACCTACCTGGAATCGTGTAAAGCATTTAACACTGTCCCTCATGACATGTGGTCACCAAATTGGACAAGCATGGACTTTGGGACTAGACCACTCTCTAGATAAAAAATTGTCTACATAGCCACATTCAGACAGTTACAGTCAGTGTCTCAATGTCCAAATGGAGACCAGTGACAAATGGTGTCCCTAAGGGGTTGATACTAGGACCAGTGCTGATTAGCATGTTTGTCAACAATATGGACAGTGGAATTGAGTGCACCCTCAGCAGGTCTGAAGATGACACAAAGCTTTGCAGTCTGGTTCATATGCTGGGGGGAAGGGATGCCACCACTGGGACTTGGATAGGCTTGAGAGATGGGCCAAAAGAAACCTCATGAAGATCAACAAGGCCTAGTGCAAAGCCCTACACCTGGTTTGGAACAATATCAAGCACAAATATAGTCTGGGTTAGGATTGGTTCAACAGAAGTCTTGAGGATGACATAGGGGTGTTGGCCTACAAAAAAATCAACATAAGCCATCAGTATGTGCTTACAACTGTATTCTGGGCTGCATCAAAAGAAGCGTGAGCAGCAGGATGATAGAAATGATTCCCCTACTCTATTCTGCACTTTGGAGAGCAATGTGGAGAACTGTATCCAGGTTTGGTGCCTCCAACCTTGGAACTGCTGGAGTGAGTCCAGAAGCGGACTACAAAGATGATTGGAGGACCTGGATAACCTTCCATATGGGGACAGGTTATGAGAGTTCTGATTATTCAGCCTGGAGAAAAGAAGGCTGAGACAGACCTCATAGTGGTGTTCCTGTATTTGAAGGGGGGCTAGAAGAAAGTCAGAAAGAGACTTTTTACAAGGGTGAGAGGATGAGAGGGAATGCATTGAAGCTTGAGGAGGGTAGACTTAGGCTAGATATTAGAAAGAAATTCTATAGTGTGGGTGGTGAGACACTGAAACAGGTTGCCCAAGGATGTTGTAGATACCCTGTCCCTGGAGGTGTTCAAGGCCAGGCAGGAACATAGGAAGACTACCACTCCACAGATTGAATAGGTGGAACGTGTGTTTGATAACGTGGTTATCAAACCAATATTCCTTAATATCATACAGTATCCTTTATTTCCTCTAAATGGAAAGGATGTCAGTATTCTTTATGTGGTACTATATTTGCAATACACTTTCAATTTATATTTTTTATAATTTTTTTACATCATCAACACAACATACTGAATTATTTAATGTCATTAAATATTTAATTCCCTATATATAACAATTAAATATATATACCAGTATAAAGTCATTAAAGTTGAAAAATTAGAACATAAGACTGATTTATTTTTAATTTCAAATAAGAGTACATGATCCTTCAAAAACAAATTTAGTGTAGGAAAATTGCATTTCATTGCCATCTGTATAAAACAGAAAATATAATAAAGATAGCCTACTATGTTGTTCTTGAACAAGTTATTTTTTTTATTGCAATAAAAATATTTTTAACCAACAGCACTTAAAAAAAAATCTGATGAGGAAGCAATGAAATTGAGAGATCATTTTGACAGGCAATTAGTACAACTGCAAATGCAATATATATTTTTATTAAAGATATGTGGTAAGATGATATGCTGCTCTTATTTATCTTTGCTGTTAGATTTATTTCCTATAAAAGTGCAAGAAATAAATTACTTATAAATAGTCATTCCTTAAGATTTTAGTATCTTAATCTCATATTGTAGTGGGTTGGGAGACCAATTCTCCCACCACAGGCAAAAGAAAGACTAGACAATTGCAAAAAATGGTGGAAAGTTTAAATGGAAAAACAATGAAAGTTTTACAGAAAACCACAAGCACCGTGACAAAGAGAGAGAGATATCCCAAAACATACCCAAGAATGTCCCATCCCCACTTGGGGCTACACCCAAACAACGAGGGACGAAAGAGAGGGAGAAGACCCCACGCCTGAAGTTTTATATGGGAGCAGGACATTATGGGAAATGAAATACTTGGCTTTCTGTGACCACCCACTGGGTTGGACCCCCTTTTGGGACCTCCCAGGTGTGGCCTGTGCAGTGGCATCCAGGCCAGCACCCAGCCTAAACCACCACACATATCTAGTAACTTAGATACTAGAAACTCTGTAAGACTGCATTTTTTTCCTGCAATGAAGATAAGCTAATTCAGAGGAAATGGTTTGTTATAACTGACAATTTATTAAATGAACATCTGTGAATTAGAATAGAATACATAGAATAAACCAGGTTGGAAGAGACCTTCAAGATCATCGCGTCCAACCCATCAACCAATCCAACACCCCCCAAGCAACTAACCCACAGCACCAAGCACCCTGTCAAGTCTTCTCCTAAAAACCTCCAGTGATGGCAACTCCACCACCTCCCCAGGCAGCCCATTCCAATGTGCAATCACTCTTTCTGTATAGAACTTTTTTCTAACATCCAGCCTGAATCTCCCCTGGCGCAGCCTGAGACTGTGTCCTCTTGTTCTGGTACTGCTTGCCTGGGAGAAGAGACCAACATCCGTCTGTCTACAACAAGACATTGCAATTGTCCCATGTGGTTTTGTATTTTGAAGGTAACTGTTTCTTCTGTGCCCATCAGTGAGCTTACAGGTATGGCTAACAGAAAAAGGTGTAATCTAAGGGAAGTGGTATTGATGGGACCTGCCTTCTTTTTAGATATCTCAAAGGGAATCTAGCAGAATTCCTGGAGTTTAAGTAACATTTTACAGATTAAGGATGCAAATTGGTTACCATCCACAATTTTCTCAACACAGACTGGACATGTAGCAAAGACTAGATGCTTTGCTTCAAAAATAAACACAAAAGAAATATTGGTGTATGTATGTGCAGAATCATTTACAAAAGTTAAAGGTCTAATTTCACGCAGGTAGAATGGACTAGTGTTAGCACTGAGACATGGTTTGTGTTACAAGATGAACAGGTCTTCTAAGCAGTGTGTTGAGGCCTGAGGTTACTGAAACCCTTGAAACCTCAATGAGGAAATAAAAACAACCCACTGGCAATCGTGTGGGTGAAGCAAAATCAGCTAGAATGTGAAACAAAGTGATTAAGTGGAGGCAGTCAAGCTAGATGTTAACAGTCATCTCTTTTGTCTTGAAAGTGATGAATTAGATGAAGTCTGGGTCAGACATTCACTTAGTGGTAAACATACTTATGAGATTAAATGGGATTGTGTTTATATAAGGAGAAAAAAGTGTTCAAAATGATACAAAGACATCACAGTACAGTGGCTCAACATTTTAAAAAAATTTGCTTTTAAATACATATCACAGAACAATATAAAAAACATACTTATAAAGTATTAGCTTTTAGTCAAATTTTCACTATATGACAGAAAGTAAAACTGCTAAATAAAAAATAATCAGAAGGTGTTTTAAAACCAATTGTTTATGCAGAGGAAAAGATGAACACACATAGGCACAGACACATAGAGCGATATGAATGAGGAAAACTTCACCAATGCAGACAACTGCTGTAGACAGTCCTTGGTCTGGTAGTCAGTACATCAGCTGGTCTTTGGCTCATTTCCCCAGTTTGTGATATGATATGGCTTATCTTCCATGGCCTGAGCAAAAATTGATTGGGTCATTTCATTCCATTTTCAGCAGAGTGTCATAAGCTGGTGAAAAGGAACTAGAAGAAAAATGTCATTGGGAGATGAGTAACATATATATAAGAAAAGACAATGGTGGAATTCAGTGTTTCTTAGGGCAATTCTTGTGGTTACTTGAGCAGTTTCAAGTTGTTCTCACTCATCAGCTAAGTCAAGACGTCACAGTAAACCTAATGGTGCACAAAGGAAGAAGAAAGTACCAAGGAAATAAAGCCATCCTTTTTTCCATCCTCCTGGAATTTTAAACCCTTGTTCTTCCATTTTAACTTTTCTGAGAATCCTCAGATGCATAAGGAAGAGAGTGAGTATTTTTCTTGGGTTTGTTTTGTTTTGATTTTGTTTGTTTAGTTTTTGGGTTTGTTGTTTTCTGATTGTTTTGTTTTGATTTTGTTTGGTGTTTGGGCTTTTTTTGTTGTTGTTTTGTTTTTTTGGTTGGGTTGGGTTGGATTAGTTTGGTTGGTTTGGTTTACAGAGCAGACCTGCTTTTTGGTGCAGTGAATTTCAGAGTTACATTCTTTGTACTTACTAAGATCAATGTAGGTATAGAAACTAGAGGTAGAAGCAATGGATATTCTGATTTTGAATTAATATTCATGGCTGCTTCTGTCTCTGTCTGAGACATTCAGATGACTGTCAATTCTGCTGTCCCTGTTCCCTTTACAGTCTGTCTTTTTTTTTTTCCTCTTGCTAGCCCATATCTTTATATGTAATTATGACACTTTAAAAGCATGCCTAAATTTTCACAGTTTTCTGGTGTACAGTCTTCATCAATACAACACAGTGAACTGCATCCTTCATCCCTCTGTGAAAACAAAGCACAAACAAATTTTCATATCCTGTTCCCACACACAAAAGAAAATCCAGTTCATTGCTTAGCTAGTTTTGGCCTTATACTAGTTCTAAGATTAGACCTCTTCCTAAACTCATTTAACATGTAGCTGAAAATTAGGTTACAGGAGTTTGTAAGCGAGAATGCTACTGTGTAAGTAATAAAGCTGTGCATGTTCTTTGAGAAAATATGTAGATGTCATCTATGCATTCCAGGAACGTCCTGGAATGCTGGTGCCTAGATGTGTTGTCCCTCCAGCAGATGTCAGGGTGGTTGAAATCCCCCACAAGGACCAGGGCTTGTGAACACAAAACCATTTCTGTTAGCCTGTGGAGTGCCTCATCTGCTTGCTTCTGCTGGTCAGGTGGCCTGTAGCAGACCCCTACAGTAGCATCACCTTCCCCTGTCTTTCCCTTAATCTTCACCCATATGCTCTCAACGAGCTCACCATCCTTGCCCAGGTGGAGCTCCACTGAGTCAATCTGGTCACTGATATAAAGAGGAACATCTCCTCCCCTCCTACTCTGCCTGTCCTTTCTAAAGAGTTTGTACCCATCTATCCTTATGTTCCAGTCATGGGAATCATCCCACCAAGTTTCAGTAATATCCACTATGTCATAGCATTGCAGCAGCACAGTGGCCCTTAATTCATTCTGTTTGTTGCCCAAGCTGTGTGCATTTACATAGAGGCACTTCATCTGTGCTGGCCGTGTCACCCTCTTAGGTGAATCCCCCTTGATTCCCTTAGGGTGTCCCAGTGCTTCATCATTGGCTTGCCTCAGGGCAACAAAGTGAGAGCCCTTGCTAGCTCTCCATCATCACTAGCTTAGTATAGCTTAATCTTCTGATTCCTCTGGGTGGAATCTTGCACCCACGCTTTATCAGCTGTCCAGATTACATGAATATTGTCCTCATTTTTGCCAATCAATTCTTGGAAGAAAGATTAAAACTAGTGTACGAAAGGATGAAGTTCAGGGGGTTTTCTGTTTGTTTTTTTCTTATTCTATTTATTCAATATCATTTTGTAAAGACAAAGAAGAGTGTGGCCTTAAGGAAAAAAGAACAGTAATGATAATCTGTATTCATAAAATTCCTTTAACAACATTCTTAAAATCCTTTTATTATTAATCAATAAAAACCCAACCAAACAAAACCACAAACAAATACAACAAATTTTAAAAAAGGCAAAGAACCAAGAAACAACTGTGGTGTAAGCAACATTGTCAAGATGTGAGAAGAAATAAGTAAGGTATAAATCATAAATAGTTTAACAATCCACATTTTTTGCTAATCACATGAGAAACAGGATATCATCAGGTGAAGTCTTTTCTCAATGTTGTAGGAAATCATAGAATCATAAAATCAGTCAGGGTGGGAAGGGACCACAAGGATCATCTAGTTCCAACCCCCCCTGCCATGGGCAGGGACAACCTACACTAGATCAGGCTGGCCAGAGCCTCATCCAGCCTTAAACACCTCCACCTCTTTCAGTCTGTCCTCATAGGAGAGGTGCTCCAGCCCTCTGATCATCTTCATGGCCATGATGGGAATGGAAAGGAGAAAGATGCTGTAACAAAGAAGACACACAGGTAGTGAAATTATTTATGGTGATTCGAAATAGTAGAGGTGTCTGGCACTTCTTAAAATGCCCAGGAAATAAATGGGATATTTATTTTCTCTGGCAGGAAGAGGAAAAATGTACGCTTTGTTCTCATTCTCAAAAAATGAAGTGTTAAGTAAACTGTTATGTTGATTTATTGTAGTGGTATCAGCTACCATTCCTATTAAAAACTTCTCCTTTTTCTGCAGGAGACACTATTTCTAGTGTCTTCTCTTCAAAATATGTTGCATTTATTTTGAGAAAGCAGATGGACAAGAGAATCTTCTGATACAATTGATACTACTCTCTTTTCCCCCTCACAATATCTATACAGCAAAACAATCTTCCAAAACCTTCACAAATGTTTGATTCAATCAGTCTTTAGCTTCTCCTCTGCTGCATTTGTTTGTTGCATGAACACAAAATTATTTTCAGTTCAGACTGTATTCATCCTCTAATGACTTATCTCTGCAAATAGTTTTGCTTCTTGAGTTTGTTTCATCATAAATGGTGTGGAACTGAGATACTTGGAAGTTTCACCATGGGAAATGAATAATTCTACTTTCTAAGTGAATTTTCTTTATTTTATCATGAGAGAATGCAAATAAAATTTTAATTTGAGACTGAGCAGCTTTTGTTTGTTTGTTTCAATGAAGCAGCATGTCAGAAAAACATGGTTTTGTGTACAGTTGAAGAAAAAAAAATTACAAATGGAGAACTTGATTCTAGTGCATTTGTTTGAAATTTCTTATTTTGTCATCTTCACAATAAAACCTTAATGCCAACCTAACCAGGAAGAGGTAATCATTATTCTACTGTAACTGGCAAGTCCTTTGTAATGCTGAACCCTTTGGCTAAGAAAACCACAAAAGAATTGAAAAGCATCAGAGGAGGACTGGAGGAGTAAGTACCCCCACAGCAAGAGAAGAGCAGTGTGTTTTCTCCTGAGCATATCGAGTGATATGTGGATCCTGGATCTGCCAGTCTCAACACAGAGAGCAGCAATACAACCAAGAGACCAGCTTCAAGGAGGTGACCACTGTTGAAGAGTGGGAAAGATGGTCCAGACCCACAGAGCCGGTGGCTATTAATTGAGGCATATGTGAATGTTACAGCTCCACTTTCCCACAGCCTGCTCACTGATTTATCTTAACAGGTGCCTTTCTCTCCACTTGACTTCCCATCCATTTCTAAGAAGCAACACCTTGTTATTTTTTTTCTCCCATCTTTTTCTCACATGGTTTGGAGGTACAATGTCCCTTATCACCTCCAGGGCCTCACAGACATGGAGGCCATCTACACGTTCCATAATTTTTCCTTTTCAGGTTCCCACAGATCAGGTTTGTGACCACCTGAGGAATCTGAGCATACAGAAGTCTATGGACTAGGCAAGATGCATGCATGAGTCCTGAGGGAATTGGCTGATGTAGTTGCAAAGCCACTCCACAGGATATTTGTAAATATCCTGGTGAAGTCCCTGGTGGCTGGGAAAAGGGAAACATTACACACATTATTAAAAGGGGTAGAAAGGAAGACTGTGCAAACTACCAACCTATCAGCCTCACCTCCGTTCCTGGGAAGATCATGGAACAGATCCTCCTAGAAGCTATGCTAAGACATGTGGAGGACAGGAAGGGGGCTACATCAGCAAGGAAAAGTCCTGCCTGACCAACCTAGTGACCTTTTATGATGGAGTGATTACATCAGTGAACAAGGGAAGACCTATGAATCCCGTATATCTGGACTTCTGTAATATCCTCCACAGTTTCATTCTCTCCAAATTGGAGAGACGTGATTCTGATGGGTGAATTCTTTGGTGGACAAGGATTTCATTGGATAATCATATCCACAGGATAGTGATCAACAACTAGATGGAGAGATGGTCACATCCACAGGGTAGTGGCCAATAATTTGTGCCTAGATAGAGATCAATGATGCTTTTCTCTGCAACCTGATCTAGATGTGCCTGTATTAGGAGGGAGATTGGACTAGATGATGTTTGGAGGTCCCTTCCAGCACCTACCATTCTGTGATTCTGTGAAAAATATTGTTCAAAAATAAATGGAATTTCTTGAATAATTTAGGAGAGGAGCTAACTCTGATATTTATTATTTGATTGTTTAGTAGACAAATATTTCAGTCTACTAGTATCTCGAACAAAAAATATCAGCATTTAGTTCTTTTTTCACAAAGTAATTACTCCATTTTGGATAAAACTTTACTGTGGAAGGCAATACAGGCAGTTAAGAGGTCATTTAGGTGATCCTGGTAATTTGTTTTCTAATCATGTTACATTAATTTCTGTAAAGGAAATAATAATAAAGAGTAATCATGATTTTATTCATCACGATGTACTCTTAATTTTTTTTTTCTGAACTGATCAGAGTTTTTTAACATCAGGTTGCAGTAGTACATTTTCTGACAACTGGATATTAAAAAGTTACTCAAAAGAAAGTTTGCTTTAATCAAGCAAATTAGTTTAACAATTTGTTATAAACACATTTGATTAAATAGATCTGTTCCTGCAACACAGTATTTTAACCCAAGCAATGTCTTCCAAGGGCAAATCTTTGCACTCTGATTTTTAAATTTTATTTTTCTTTTTCTAATACCATTTGTGAACGATTTTTGAGTGCATAATGGTTTCTGTATTTGCAAATACAGAAGCTGCACTATTTAGATATTGCCTTTTCCTCTGACATGTATTGAAATAAACTTGTAATTGATAATGCTAATTCATTTTAATGGCATGCTAATTCCATTTTATTTTAAAAGCATCTCTACTGCTGCTAAGTTGTTGAAGTACCATGTCACGTACTCCTTATTTAGAGTGGTCCTGTGAAATACCTATTAATGTAATTTATTCTTAAGCATGGTGAAATTATCATCCTGTTATATAATTACATAACCTATAAGCAGGAAGCTCTTCACAATGATACTGTTCCTAGTCTGATTAAGTCTTGTCATTAAAGATCTTTAAATATAATGATTGACAAAACAAAGCTGTTGTAAGATGCCAACAGGACTTTCAGTCAATACCAATGCAGAAGTTTTGTGCAGCATCATTTCTAGAATTGTCTGTTCCTGACTCTGATATTTGATATCAGTCTCCTTTAATTACTTTAACAGCACACCTTTATACTGTTATGCCCGTTTTTGTTGATACTTATCCTAGTTAACTATCCCCATACTCCAATCTTCTTTTTTTTTTTTATTTTATCTTTTTTTCATTTGTTTTTCTTCACTGACTGCATAATGCAGAACTAGCATAAAACAGAAATTTCTTTCTGTGGGTCCTTCATAGATGTTTAACTCCTTGTTTTTATGACATTATCTTTCCTTCTGTATAGAGGGAGGAAGAAATGCTTACTTGCTAACACAAAACGTAAATACAGTTTCCAGTGATGCTCAGTTGTCAACAATACTTCCATGCTCTGCAGGTATATGACTTAATTTTAGCTGCATTATCTAAACCAAATCCATGTTTAGCCACAGGCTAAGAGATTTGAGAAAAATCCTATATTCACAGATTGATCCTATCCAGGCATACTAATTACCCTTATTATTATGGTCACAGTCTCCCTTCAAGTTTTCATAGAGAGACCAGTTCTTCAAAAAGGGATCAGGTTGGCTTAGGAAGTTTCTGTGAGTTTGTCTAGACTACAAAATTTCTGTACTCAAATCCTATTTTGACCTAAAATATATGCTGTTAAGCTGTGTATGGTACTCTCTATCTAGTAATAAATGCATACTCTATTAGCTATGTATAATAAATTATATTTATATTTAGGCATTGAGAAGGTAGTAATAAGACAAGTACTTGAGTGTTATGATAAATGTTCTTATTAAGACTTCTGGAAAGATGCAGAAAATTTTTGAGACAATCCTTTTTTCATGGAATATTTAAATGCCCATCATCTTTTAAGTAATTTTTACAAGATAGTCACTGTAAAATGACCTAAACAAATATGTCCATGTCTTACTGCTATTATCCGCATAGCAGGGGCAGCACAATGGGAGGTATAATCCCTCAGTTATGCATTTTGCTTCAAAGGAGTTTGTGTAGAATCGTCTCCATCAGATACAAATGTGGAGCATGATCTGATGTGATTGAGGTGCAGTCTTGCATGCATTTTCTTTATTATCCTTCCAAAAAAAATAAAAATAAAATCATCGTAACAGTAGCTAGGAGTCTGAACATTAGATAACAAAGACACATCTGTAACTTTGAATGTTTTTGTTCTTTTTTAGGTTCCTCAAAGATGATGATATATTGTTTTATGTGTTTGAAAGAAAAGTTTTGACGTGAGAAGAAATTGGAGTGAGATATTGTGCAATTCCCATCTTTACTAGGCTAAATGACTAAATAGCTAGTTGCTATTCAGCATTGCAGCATCACAGTGGCCCTTAATTCATCATGGATTGCAGAGGGAGCATGAAGGTCAGAGAGGAAGAAGGAGGGAGTGCTTCATGGCACAGGAAATACTAACTGTAGTCCATGGGAAATGTACACTAAAGCAAATATTTCCTCAAAGGATCTACAGCCTTTTTTCAGAAGGACTGCAACTTGTGAAGAGCCCACACCAAAAATGGGGTAAAAACATGAGAATGAAGGAGTGACAGAGGGGATGATATGGACTGACTACAATCCCCATCCCCTACCTCCCCTGGAACTCTCAGAGTAAGAGTAGAAGAATCAGGAGTGACAATGAATTTGAAATTAGGAAAGAGAAGAGGAAAGATGTTGATTTAATTCTGTCTTCTTGGTTTTCCACTACCTGAATTAATAATTACATTTTCATTTTAATTAGCAGTATATTAAATTAACTTCTCCTAAGACTATTTTGCCTACAAGAGTAAATGATAAGCAAATTCCTTGTGTTTTTTTTTCTCAACCCAAAATCTTTTCCTTTTTTGCTCTATTTTCTTCCCTTGTCTTGCAAAGGGACAGGAAAACAAGCAGCTCGATAGGCATTTATCTATTAGGTGTGTCTCATTCAGTGCAGTATTCTAAGGATTCCTGACACATTGTTGCCTCCCAAGCATTTAGCCATGATATATATATATGTGTATGTGTGTATATATATATGTAAAATAAAATAAAATTTAAAAAATATAAAAATAAATAGGTTAATCAAACCTGGAAACAATATAACCTTTTGGAAATAAGCATCTATATAGTAATATAGCATAAAAGACTTAGTTTTCCCTTGGACTCATAATGTGTCCTACAAAGTTGAACCAATATTGTAAATAAATTTACATATTTTCTAGGTAATTTTGTAAACTTTAAAATCAAAGAGACTTTATATAGTGTAGATTGGCTGGAGAATTGTCCTTCAGAATATTTTATCTATGTTTAGGCATTTCTGAGACATTTTTGGTCACATTTTTAGTTTTCAGCATATATAAATAAGATGATGAATAAAACCACCACCACTAGTACCAAAAGGAACAATTTTAGAAGAATTTCCAGTTATGATTCAATTGAACTGAATGGAAAATGTATTTTACTTTCATATGTCAGAGACATATATCTGATTTGAAATGTTTCCTCTTACTGTTCATGCATAAAAAACAACTTGTGTATAATCTGTAAGAATAATAAATATCTCATTACAATTGCTACATGTATGGCAACCCCCCCCTAATTTACAACATATATATTGTATTTAACAAGTTAATGAGATCATTTTTATAGCAGCATGTTCATGCCACAGTATTTGAGATGGTGGCAGCATTGCCATTAAAATAAGGATATGTAACTCAGTAGGAGAAACACTGCAGTCCTGCCACATTTTAAATTAAGTATTTGCTCAGTTTCAAGGCTCAAGGGAACATATGACAAAACTTAATGTTTTTTTTTCTTCAGCCTTTAGTGAAGAAGTTAGAAATCCACTTTCAGCAAGACACCTTAAAAAAGGTTCTGCAATGCTACTTTGAAAGCAAAATTTGTCTAAATGTGATGTAGTTACATACCCCAGTAGGAGGATTTTGGAGTGTATTCTTGGAACAAACATAGCAGTGACTACCAATATTTGTCAAAAAATGAATGATAAGGATGATGTTACTGCAGAGGACAAATGAGAGGTCACAAGAAGGAGATCTTTTCAGTTGCTAAATTATCTAGGAATCTTGGATATGCATTAGGAAAGTGAAAATACTTTATATCATCCCTTTTCAAAAAACCAAAACCAAAACCCAAACAAACAAACAAAAAAACCCCACCCACCACCATGGTTAAACATTCGGGTTTTTTTTGTATGTTAATGAACAATATTGTTGATTTCAAATGAAATATGACTGAAGCAGATATTTAAAGAATTGCTGGATGAGTTGGAGGTGTACTCAGGAAGCAAAAAAGCAGCGATGAGGTCAAAGTCATGTCTATTAACTTAATCGTGTCACTATGTTCAAGGTTTTTCAGTGTTCACTTCTGTCTTTCTTAATGACTGGAACCAAATTGGAAATCAATCAAAAGGAAGTGGAGAATGAGTGTAGTCATATGGCAAGCAGATTCACCCTAGTCTAATTTTGAATAAAATTAATTAGGAACTAGAAATTCTTCTTACTTTTTAACTAATGTGGATACTTTTTTACATATAAAAGACTCTGCTGTGGTCATCTGAAGTTAAGTAATATGAATCCTGTACTTAATATTAGAGCACAATTTTTTCATTTTCATATTTTGTCATTAAATATAGATCCCACAGTAGAATTAATGGAGTTAAATCCACCCAGAGACTGATACTCCTTGAAGAAGATGCTGCAATTAATAGAAAGACTTCTAAAACTATAGTTTGTGCATCAACTTTCAGCATACTGTGGAGACTGCCCAATACGGTTCTGCAAGGCTGCCAGGATGGTATACTGTCATGGTCTCCCATAAACACCCTGTCAAACCTTCAGAAATTGCTGAAGCTGCATTATTTTTTGATCTTGTATTCTGTCCCACTGTAATGTTTAGCCTCAGAAGTGATGTCCTCCATGGATTTTAGATTTTTCTAACCATATTTCTTGTTTGTGAACTAATTATACAGGATCCTGTGATCCTGTATAATTACAGGTCAGGGTTTTAATTCAACACTTCATTCTGGTACATTAGGAACATTCCTTTGATTCAAAGTATGTAATTTCTAATCATGGCACATAGGGCTGTCATTTAAATATCCATTCCTCACATAGGAAGATTACATTACTAGAATGTTGTTAATTTGCCCAGTGCACAAATTGCTTTAAAACATGCAATATAGATTTTAACACTATTCCATTTAACCTGACTGCTATTTCAGAAGGAACTTTACCTATTCTACACAAAGGCACAGGGGGCAGCTTTTTCCACCTCAGGAAGAATGTTCCCATCTATTTCTGTCTTTAGGTATCACAGCAGATAATTTATATCAGTGCTTGTTGCTTCTAATCTGACCTTGATTATTATTGTTGAGCCTTAAATCTCTAGAGAAAGTTAGAAGATTCTCATGAGACAGGACTGTAGCTATAAAACTGATAGAATGAAGCTTTCTGCCAGGTGCATGGATAAAGAAACAAACTCTAAACCACAAGAATAAAAGAAAAAGAAAACAAAGAAAAAGGAAAAAAAGGAAGAAAATAGGTTTAATCAGTAGGTGGCAGTAAGAGCTAACAGGAAGCCTGAAGGATAGGCTCAGACTTTTGGTACATTAATCATACATACAGTAAATTCCACAAAGTACAAGCTGACAAAGACCTTGCTTTCCCACAATCAATCTTTATTCACCACTACATTATAGTGGTTAGATATACTTGATTACCTCAGGTACAGGATAAAGCTTTTAAATAACTGTATACGTAATTGGCTTAAATTTTTGCCATTGCATTTTCTGTTTTGCTTTTATTTTAAACTGAGATTGTGATGCAAATGGTTTATTCTTCATTTTGCTATAGGACCATCCAGTCCATCAGTCACCTTAACAGTGAGGCTGTAATGTTGGGGTATATACATGTTTTAAAGTACTGTTTACAAAGGGAAGTATACAGGTAATAAAGTGCAATAGAAAGAGGACTGTATCAGCTCACTTGTCTTTATTCCAAGACTTTACTGCTGTGTGTGTCTGTGTTTTAAGATGATATCACACCAGAATGGTGGAGTAAATGCTGTATTGTACTGCAGCATCCATTTTGGACTGCTCTATTCTCCAGTCTCCTTTTCTTTTTCAAAAAGTAAAAAGGTACAAAGGGTGTTGTCTTCTTCACTTTGGAAAGTAAAAAATGCAAATATATTTTCTGATCTGCACTCAGCAGTAGGACCTGTATATGTGTACTCAGAATCAAAATTAAGAAATGGAATTATGATGTGGGTTTAGTGTCCGTTTCATTATATTGTGAAATAACTTACTTAGAAATGCTTTAGGTTTGTGTAATTTTGCAGATTTTTAAAGTGTTTACTTTATGTGAAATATGAGCTCCAAGCTATATGTCTCATGTTGACTCTGTTTGTGCAATCTATATATTTGTGTATCAGTCAGTCCCATGATACTTTGTTGTTTAACTTAACAGCCTTTTCCCCATAAGACAAAATACTGTTATACTTTCTGCATCTCATTGAGTATTTCAAATAGGAATTTATTCTTAATAATCCTGGTTTTTTTCTTGCCAAATAAAAGTATTTTCAGAGCATAACATGTAACATTTTAGAAATAAATTAAAAAAAACAACTCAAATGTCAAATGAAAGAGAAATTATTTGCAGTGATTAGCTATAAATACAGGGGGGGTTGGAGTACAACATATAAGAATCAGCTTAAAAATCTGGAATGACAAAGTAGTTGGGTCAGAGGTGTGCACACACACACACACATATATTTACATGAATGTAATTACAGATGTTGACAGAATAATTACTTTCTAGTGTTTTTTTTCCCAATATTAGGAATGCTACAGAGCTTCTGAGTAGCTGTGTTTGCAATTGGATGCTTGCTTTAAGGAATTCAGCTGCCATGGTTCAATGTAGATACCACATTTCAAGTATGTTGCTCAACAGAAATGAGCACAGCTCAGTAAGAGTCCCCCCCGGGGTACACTGATGTTTTATATTCTGCTGAAATCAGAAGAAGTGTGTCACGCCGGCATCGAAAGAAAACAACAGGTGGTGATTTTGGATTTCCCAGGTGAGGACTGCAGTCAGTTGATCAAACTGGAATTGCTTTTTACTCTGGGGTAAATGCAAAATATGCATGGGTTGTTCTTTGTGGTCATGCTTCATTGGTGTCCAGTTAGCTTCTGACATCACCAGCTTAAATTGCATCTCCTTTACAGGCAGATAGTTTTATCCTTTTGCCAAGGACATTCACATAAGTCAAAGTGTTCTGCATCTGCCTTAGCTGTAGGAGTCCACTGTTTTAACTCTTTGAGAAATAACTATATTTATTCAGAAAGTATCCATTCTATCATTTTTTCATATTTTTTGAATTTGTTCTTTCGTGTATTCTCTTCTCATTAAGGCTAAATGTAGCTTTTCCTTTTCCCAGTAATTGATAGGCTCCATTTTCTTGAGTAACACAGTACAAATTGCCTTTGATTCCCTGTCAGTGTGAAAGTTACAAAAATATACTAGCATTCATGACTTGCACAACATCTCAAACAGAAGACAAGAAAGCTAAATATGAATAGTTTGGGGGGTTTTCAGTTGTTTGTTTTTCAAAACTGCTGATGCAGGGATGAAAAGAAGTCATGAAATACTATCATGATATTAACATTTTGCAGGCAGACATTTTTTATTTATTATTTGTTTTACATTGGCAGAATGTTTGGAACATGGATCCCTTAAAAAACAACCACCCTATACTTCAATTTTTAATTCATATTCAAAGGTTGAGACCAGTTGGATTGTGAAGAAGGTTAGCAGATCAGACAGCATTTTGTTAAGTTTGTATAAATAAGTATAACCACTGGGATCAAAGTCTATTCCACCTTATTCATTCAGAATGTAATCAGATAAAAGTGGGTTTTACAAGCTTCTCTGTTTAAGCCCATATTCACAAGGCTGATGTAAGATCTCCTAGCACCTTGTTAGTATGAAGATATATATAAGCACTTTCCTCTCCATTGCAGGTTTTGTACAGAAATATTTAAATTCATTAATATCTGTCTTGGGAAAGAGGTGTTTATAATGTTAATTCACTTCTCATTAGTATCCTAACTCTGGAGCTAATGGCAAAATTATGTAACAAGGTAATGTCTGAAAATGAGCAACATAAATAATGATCTGCAGATCAGGCAATATGAATAATTTTTAAAATAAAACTTAAAAAGTAAGAGGCAGGCAATGTGAATCTGAGAAGTCACCTTGAGTATTTGGAAATGAAGTAACATGCAGAGGAAAAGAGACAATAGAAAAATTGGAGTGGGAAGAAACACAACACTAATTATACAGAAATGTTGGCAAAATGGGCCAACACAAAGGTCCTGAAAGTCACAAAATGTAAATACAAAGTCCTGCATCACTGAAGGAAGAATTTCATGTTCACGGTGTAGGCTGGGGTCTGATTGTATGGAAAGTTGCTTTTCTGAGAAAGATGTTAATAGCACTACAGGATAGCTGGCCTCCTGAACCGGTAGATGGGGCCAGGGAGCAGTCTAGTGTCCCTGAAATCCATGAAGAAGTAATTAGAGACTTGCTGAGCCACTTGGATCCTCACAAGTCCATGAGACCAGATGGGATCCATCCTAGAGTACTGAGAGAACTGGCAGATGAGCTTGCCAGTCCTTCATTTACTATCAGTCCTGGCTCGCTGGAGAGGTCCCAGATGTCTGGAAGCTGGCCAATGTGATGCCCATCCACAAGAAGGGCCAGAATGCAGAACCTGGAAGCTAAAGGCCCGTCAGGCTGACCACAGTGCCAGGAAAGATTATGGAGCATATCATCTTGAGGGCAATCACAGTGCACCTGCAGGATGGCCAAGAGATTAGCCCTAGCCAACATGGATTTAGGAAGGGCAGGTCCTGCCTCACCAACCTGAATTCCTTCTATGATCAGGAGACCCACCTGGTGGATGTGGGGAAGCCTGTGGATGTAATCTACCTGGACTTTTGTTGTCCCTCACAGCAGTGGCCAGTCTAAGCTCTAAATGGGCTTTTGCCTCTATTTTTTTTTCCTACATGACCTAGCAACATCCTTAAACATTTCATGGCTTACCTCTCCTTCTTTCCAAAGATGATATACCCTCTTTGTTTCCCTTAATTCATTCAGAAGATCATTGCCCATCCAGGCTGGCAGTCTACCCTGGTGGCTCATCTTCTGGCACATGGGCACAGCCTGTGCCTTCAAGATTTCTTTCTTGAAGTAGGTCCAGCCCTCCTGGACCCCTTTATTTTTAAGGGCTGTTTCCCAAGGTACCTTCTGAGTTAGTTCCTTAAATAACCTGAAGTCCGGAGGTTTTGTTGCTGCCCCTCTTAGCTTCACTGCAAATTGAAAACTCAGTTATCTCATGATGACTTCAGCAAGGCCTTTGACACTATTCCCCATAGCAAACTCCTGATTAAGTTGTCAGTCCGTGGCTTGGACAGGTGCACTCTGTGCTGGGTTGGGAACTGACTGGAGGGCCAAGCCGAGAGAGTGGTGGTGAATGGTGCCACATCCAGCTGGCAGCCAGTCACTAGTGGTGTCCCCCAGGGATTAGTGCTGGGCCCAGACCTATTCAATACCTTTACTGATATCTGGATGAGGGGTTTGAGTCCACCATTAGTAAGTTTGCAGATGACACCAAGTTGAGGGCAGGTGTTGATCTTTTAGAGGGTAGAAGGGCTCTGAAGAGGGACCTTGACAGGCATCATAGAGGGGCAGAGTCCAACAGGATGACATTTAACAAGTCCAAGTGCTGGGTGCTGTATTTTGTCCACAACAACGCCATGCAACGCTACAGGCTGGGGTCAAAGTGTCTGAGAGCAGCCAGGCAGAAAGGGACCTGGGAGTGCTGGTTCACAGCCAGCTGAACATAAGCCAACAGTGTGCACAGGTGGCCAAGAAGGCCAATGGCATCCTGGCATGCATCAAGAATAGTGTGGCCAGCAGGAGCAGGGAAGTCATTCTGCCCCTGTACTCAGCACTGGTTAGGCCACACCTTGAGGACTGTGTCCAGTTCTGGGGCCCTCAATTTAAGAAGGACATTGAGACTCTTGAATGTGTCCAGAGAAGGGCAACGAGGCTGGTGAGAGGCCTTGAGCACAAGCCCTACAAGGAGAGGCTGAGGGAGCTGGGATTGTTTAGCCAGGAGAAGAGGAGGCTCAGGGGAGACCTTATTGCTGTCTACAACTACCTGAAGAGTGGTTGTAGCCAGGAGGGGGTTGGGCTCTTCTCCCAGGCAACCAGTACCAGAACAAGAGGACACAGTCTCAAGCTGTGCCAGGGGAAATTCAGGCTTAAGGTGAGGAGAAAGTTCTTCACAGAGAGAGATGTTAGCTGTTGGAATGTGCTGCCCAGGGAGGTGGTGGAGTCACCATCCCTGGAGGTATTCAAGAGGGAATTGGACATGGCACTTGGTGCCACAGTTTCATAGTCATGAGGTCTGTGGTGACAGGTTGGACTTGATGATCTTTGAGGTCTTTTCCAACCTTGAATGCATCCAGAGAAGGGCAATGAGGCTGGTGATATAGCTTCAAATTGCTAAGCTGTAAATATGATAAAATATGAATATGATTTATTAAATATATATAAAATAATTCCAAGTCAATTTGATCCAGGTTAATTTGCCTGGTTGATGATAGGTTAATTACACACAATAGGATGCTAATAAACAGTGGAATAACAGTCTAGGAAAATCAGAACTTGGAATACAGAGGAACAAACTGAAGTCTTCTTATACACATGAAACAAACAGCAATGCTGCCCTGGGTGGCAAGACATTCACAATGAAGTTAACCAACAGGTAAAGAAGCTATAAACCAGGTGAATTAGTGTGAGTTACTGACAAACTGCCGTCCTGCTAACTACCAAAACCTTTGCTGGATGAAGTGATACTCTGAGTTTGTATTTGTAATCCAAAGGGCAGGAATAATCCAGAAGGTAATATCCATAATTAGAGGAAGTAAGAGAGAGGGAGACATGCTGCTGTGGTGGTGATCTAAACACTATGCTGCTAGGACAAAAGAAGCTAATTGCCCTGAAGACAGGAGCACAGGTGCCTGTTGCTGCCTTGAATTCCATTAATGAACAGGGGTGGGGAGAAGACAAGAGAGGTAAGAGAGAGAAGAGAAAAGATGTGGGCTCTGAAATCTTCCCCTATAAATTTCCTTTTTGAAAACTGAACAGCCCATTGGCACATTAGCTATTCAAATCCCACCAGTCAGCTCAAAATGTTGTCTGGTGGGCAAAAGTGCACATGCCTTCTCTCATAACCTCTGACACGTGCAGTTCCTTCTCTGAAACATGAGTATCAGAGGCCAGCTTCCACCCACTCCAGGCAGCCTTAATGGTGCCTGCCTACTGGCTCCTCAACCTCAAACCTGGACCCTGCAAACAGGGAGGGAGAAGAAAGAGCAGTGGCCAAACAGGTTTATCTGGCTCATTAATGCCTCATCCAGGATAGCTGGTGAGAGGTCTTGAGCCCAAGCCCTATGAGGAGAGGCTGAGGGAGCTGGGGTTGTTTAGCTTGGAGAAGAGGAGTCTCAGGGAAGACCTTATTGCTCTCTACAACTATGTGAAAGGAGGTTGTGGACAGGTGGGGGTTTGTCTCCTCTCCCAGGCAACCAGCAACAGAACAAGAGGACACAGTCTCAAGCTGTGCCAAGGGAAGTTTAGGCTCGAGGTGAGGAGAAAGTTCTTCACAGAAAGAGTGATTTGCCATTGAAATGTGCTGCCCAGGGAGGTGGTAAAGTCACTGTCCCTGGAGGTATTCAAGAGGGGATTGGATGTGGCACTTGAAGCCATGGTTTAGTTAGTCATGAGGTGTTAGATATTAGGTAATAGGTTGAACTTGATGATCTCTGAGGTCTTTTCCAACCTGGTTGATTCTATGAATAACAAATTGAATGAGTTAGAAATGTGTCCTTGCAGAAAAGAAGGCAAATCACACTATGGGAAGAATTAGTGTCAGGTCAAAGCGTGTAATTTTTTTTTTCCGTCTAGCACTTACGAGATTGCATCTGGAGTGATGAATCTGCCTTTGGGCTCCCCATCCCAAAAAAGATACTCGCAAGAGTTGCCTGTGAAAATCACACTTTTTCTACACATTACTGAACTGCATTCTTACAACTGTTTCAGTGTGATGCTCTTGGCATCTGTAATTGCAGCAAATATTCTGAGGGGTAATGGATATATACTACAGCACAGGCGGTTCCACCTCAATCTGAGGAGGAACTTCTTCACTGTGAGGGTCACAGAGCACTACAGCAGGCTCCCCAGAGAGGTTGAGCAGTCTCCTTCTCTGAAGACTTTCAAGACCCATCCGGATGCATTCCTATGCAACCTGTGCTAGGTTCTATGGTCCTCTCTGGCAAGTTTGTTGTACTCGATGATCTTCACAGGTGCCTTACAGCCCCTAATATCCTGTGATCCTGTGACACTTCTGTCTTATAAAGCAGTACCATGTCTACGCAACTGACCTACTGCTTGATGTGCTAGCTTCAATAACAACTAGTTCACACATAATTCTACATTCACATGGCAGATCTAACTAAAGACAACTGTGCAACGCTTCTTTGGAAAATGAGGTATATTCTATGGAAGGTCACTTAGATTCATTGATGTATGAAAATACTGAGCATGTGCTATCTGAACTGACTCCGTGGGAAATGTACTCACCAAATGGCTCTATAATAAATTGTCTAAATGTGAGTGTCATTTCATACAACAGCAAAAGCCAGAGTGGGGAGAGTTGGAAATGCTTATTATTATTGACAAAATAGTCCTACCTAGCATGTGAATTGAGGAAACATGCAAAACATAAGACTGAAACATTTCATTATTTTTGAAAGTCCAATTCACATAAAAGTCAATGAGATTTTACTTTGAAGGATTTTTCACTCATTTGGAACAGTGAAGATTCAGCGAATTAGCTGTTTTAATTTTATTTTAAAGGGGAAAAAAAAATCACCAAATTGAATTCAATTAAAAAAATAATAAATTGATGGTTACAAAATTTATATTTAGAAATTTAGAATATACCATGACAGAGGGCATTCCCCCCATGTAAGTTTAGCAAGTATGTTTAATTGCACCTTAGTATTTTTAGTTCTTGAGATATATTAATTTTCCCCCTGAAGTACATTGTTGATGGAGCTCAAAAAGTGGTCTAACTTACCTGTTATATAATTCAGGTACTGAAACTGTTATCTTTATTCAACATTATCTTAAAGGAAAAATGTTTAACAGTATGGATCATTTTAGATTAAAACACGTAGGATGCATTTTTTAAGTGGCCTTGTTTCTATGGCAATGGACTGGCAGATTATCAGTGAAATCAATGGCAATGTATAATAAAATACAACAAAACAACAACAACAAACCTGAAACATTTTCCCAAATATTTTCCTATAGAGAACCTTTTTATTATTTTTTTCTCCTGCTAATTTAATCTTCTACTTATAAATTAATTTCTTAAGCAGGACTTTTTTCTTGCATTACTTCCAGTAGGTTGTTTCTGAACAACTGCCTTAATTATAAAACTGTGATACAGCCTTTGGAATTTCAGACCCATCAGGAAAATCAGGTCATGCATTCAGTAACAGTATCAGATGGTGTAGGTATTCAATTAAGATAATTTGGAACAAGTTTTAATCCTTGTATTAAAACTGGCAAAATGGATAAAGCCAGGTTTAGTTTGGAAGCCAAGTAAAACTTGTTGCTTCATTAGAAAGGTCAAATTTTTGATTATTTTTAAACATCTGTTTGGACTACTAGTAATAGAAATTGAATCAAATAGGGGAGGGGAAGGGAGGGGAGGGGAGGGGAGGGGAGGGGAGGGGAGGATAGGATAGGATAGGATAGGATAGGATAGGATAGGATAGGATAGGATAGGATAGGATAATATTTTCAGTTGGAGAGGACCTACAATAAACATCTAGTCCAATTGCTTGACCTATTCAAGGCTGACCAAAATTTAAAGCATGTTTTAAAAGGACATCCAAATGCTTTTTAAACCCTGAGAGTAGTGGGGCATTGACCATCTCTCTTTGAAGCTATTCTAGTGTTTGATCACTCTCTCAGCAAAGAAATGTTTCCTAATGTTCAATCTGAAACTTCCCTGACACAGCTTTGAGCCATTTCCACAGGTTCTATCACTGGATACCAGGGAGAAGAGATCATTACCTTCCTGTCCACTTCCCTTCATCAGGGGGCTGCAAAGCATAATGAGATTGCAGCTCCAACATTGAATGCCTCTGTTTTTTCTTAAACCTTATTAGTCAGATTACCATCTATAAGAACATCAGTTCAGTGCCTTCTTAAAAAGTCCTTCATGTTATCTAACACAACACTGTCCAGTTTCAACTCTAATTCAGCTTTGGTCTTCCATGTTTTCTCCCTACATATATGAAACACAGCTCTGTATTCTTCCTGTGAAGTGTGATATTGCTTGCAGAGATCATCACATTTCTTTTACCTCTTGAGCTCCATGAGAAGCTCCCTGTTCAGTGAAGCTGTCTTCTACCCCAATTGATTGATTTATGACACAATAGGATTGCCTGCTTCTGTGCCTCTAAAAGGTAGTTCTTAAACACTGACGTACTTTCATGAACTTCTAAGCCCTCAAAAGCAAATTCCCAGTGTAGTCTGATAAATAGATCCCTGAATAGCTTTCCTGAAGTCCAGGGTAACAACCCTGCTTTTTTTCTGATTACTCAATTTTTTCAACTCAACGATTTAATAATTATTGTGGCCAAGACAGTTGCCTATTATCACATCCTCCATGAGTCCTCTACTCATAAACAGTAAGTCTAGTAGGGCATATTTCCTAGTTTTGTTAACTAATTGTGACAAGAAGTTATGTGCTACAAACATCAAGAATTTCCAAGACCTGTTCATCACAGCAGTAGGATATTCCCAGTTGATGTATGGGAATTTGAAACCTCCCACAAAGACAAGTTAGAATTACACAACTTCAGAAATGTTATATATATATATATATATATATATATTTAATCATTCTGTTAGAATTGGTCATGGTTTTGGAGACTATTTTCCTAAAATAGGCACCTAATGCCATCTAAGATCCCTTAAGTATATAAAATTTTCACATGGGGATCATAGGTATGAGATAGGCTGACTTCCATCCTCCTCCTTTTACAATTTTGATCTTATTTTTGATGTAAGTTTCTTATAGATCTTGACTAGTTCTTTCAGGTATTAACATTAGTCAACAAAGAGTGATGCCTGAGCTAAGGGATACAGTTACACATCTTTATGCTCAGACAGAGTTTGAAAAATCTCTAAGGCAAGATAATGTTTTCCTATACAACACCCTATAGCCTGTTGTTGTAACAGCAAACGTTTCCTATACAGTGATGGGAGATGAGATTTTAGATTTGGTGTTTAACTCAAAGATACAATCTAGATAGTTTGGAATGTGAATACAAACTGCATTTGCTGCAGAGGCTTATGTTGCAGGGAAATGGTTCAGTTTTGATGTAATATATGCTGAAACCACAAGGAAACAATCCTGTCATCTTAAAAAAAGAAATGCACTTTAAATAAACTGTATACAAGGCTGGGAAATGCACCCTTGTAATCAGATGGATCTTAATTTGGTTCTCAAGCTCTTAAGGCTCTCAAGGGGAGGATAGCAACCATCACATGAAGCAGAGGAAAAATTACTGAGGAAAAGACAAATGGAAGTGCAAGTTAATTGCCTCATTCATTAAATATTTGAGGATCCTACATATTTGTTATGTATTTTCTTTTCATATCCTTTGGAAAAAACAGAAGGGAAGGGAAGGGAAGGGAAGGGAAGGGAAGGGAAGGGAAGGGAAGGGAAGGGAAGGGAAGGGAAGGGAAGGGAAGGGAAGGGAAGGGAAGGGAAGGGAAGGGAAGGGAAGGGAAGGGAAGGGAAGGGAAGGGAAGGGAAGGGAAGGGAAGGGAAGGGAAGGGAAGGGAAGGGAAGGGAAGGGAAGGGAAGGGAAGGGAAGGGAAGGGAAGGGAAGGGAAGGGAAGGGAAGGGAAGGGAAGGGAAATCTAAAAAAAAGGAAAATCTAAAAAAACCCACAACACCAACAAGCAAAACAAAGCAAGCAAGCAAGCAAACAAACAAACAAAAACAAGAAGGAGTAATCTAACATTCCCTGTTACAGAGCGACATCACTTTTCTTTCCTCTTCTTCCCTTTATTCATTTTCTTTCTCCTTTACATCCCTTGCTACAGGATGTTATCCTTGTAAGGGTATTTATTGGCCTCAATTTGAGAAGCATTTTCAACCCAAAATCTCCATTTTATGGGAAACAAATAGCAGCTAGCTATAAGCTTTGCACAAAAGTTAGTTAACAGTCTGTGAGTAGGTATGTTTATGTCTGCTGTGTACCCTATGGAACTCAGTGCGTGTTGGCATACCCATAATGTGCCTATTATATTCATCGGGGAAAATTGTTAGGAGGACAAAATCTTAAACAGATATTGTGGTGGGTTAAACTTATCTGGCTGCAGACACCTACCCAGGTACTCTCTCAATTCCTTTTTTCAACAGGACAAAAGGGAGAAAATAAGGTTGAGATAAAGACAGGGAGATCACTTACTCCCTAGGGACAAAGCAAGCTTAACTTGTGGAAAATGTATGTAATTTATTGCCAGTTAAAATAGACTTGGATAGTGAGAAACAATGAGAAAAACTTAAGCATTTCTTCCCTTTTCTTATCTACACTTTCCCAGATATGACACAATCTTGTCTGAGGAGCTCAGCTGTGATATGCAGCAGGTCTGTTGGAACCATCTGGAGCTGACTGGGTCTGGCACAGGTCTTGGCCTTTTCCCACAGAGACTGCCATTGTACCCCGTACTCAGAACACCTGGACACCTGCACCCAGTACAGATGTACTTGCAGGTATCTGTCAACCTCTTCAGTTCTTGGACACACATGGCTGCAGGTCTTAAATAAACTTTAGAAGTAACATATATAAGGCAACAAAGGCTGCTCAGGCACCTAAAAAGTCAATCATCTATTATGTGGATTTTGGCTCTTAAGTGCAGGTTCTAAGGATTTCTTATGAATTGGAGGTTTACTACTGTAATGGGTTGGGATGAATCCCCTCCCCACCATATGCAGAAATAACGACTCGAACAAACAGATTGAAAAAGTGATGGAAAGTTTAAATAGAGAACAGTGAATGTGTACAAAAAAGAAACATAGTGACAAGAAAGAGATCAAAATAGACCCAGAAAGACCCCAACCCCACCTGAGGGTGCACCCAAAACCCCCAGGGCTCCTCCTTTTCCCCCCTACTGCTAGGCTAGTCTCAGCTGGCCAGATCTGAGACTGCCCATCCCCCTGTGGCCTTGGGCCCAATCAGGCCCATGGCCAGGAGATCTCTCCCCCAGTTACCAAGTCTCGGAGAGGGAAGGAAAGAGGAAGTGCCAGACCCCGCCACAAAATTTATAGTGGTGCAAGGGCTTACGGTAGAAATACCTAATTTCCTGTGTCCACCCACTGGGCTGGACTTCTGGACACAGGAAACACCCCTGTAGCAGAGGGCACCCAGCCCAAACTACGACAACTACGTAAATCTCTTTATGCTTAATAGTTGCTACCTCACCTTAGGAAATGGATGAAGGTAAAGAAATTTCAAATACTGTCAGAATCCTAAACTCATGACTGAAAATGATGTCTGCTTCTTGGATCTCAGTCTTTGGATTCCTCAGTGTACAGATAATAAAGTGATGGACATTTCAGAAATCCTAACTGACAGACATACCACTGCATGTTTTCAATACTTGAGAAATAAGATTTTAGGTTCACAGAATCACAGAAATATTCAGGTTGGAAAAGACCCTTAGGATCACCAAGTCCAGCCGATAACCCTACTCTACAAAGTTTACCCCTAAAGCATATCCCCAAGCACCACATCCAAACGACCTTTCAACACATCCAGGGTTGGTGGATCAACCACCTCCCTGGGCAGTACATTCCAATGCCTGACCACTCTTACCATGATTTTTTTTTCCTAATGTCCAGTCTAAACCTATCCAGTCATAGCTTGAGGCCATTCCTTCATATTCTATCACTAATTGTCTGAGAGAAGAGACCAGCACCAGCCTCTCTACAACATCCTTTCAGGTGGTTCATACTGCTTCAAATCTATGAAGTAAACAACTGTTCCATCTAGGAAGGGAAAAAACCCAACAAACAACAACAACCAAACACAAAAAAACCCCAACCAAAACCAGATGAATCACATATGCAAGTGATTTATTCATTGGACTAAATGCTTCATGCTGCTTTCAACAATAATATTATAACAATGCAGTTCAGAATTCTTAATTTAGTTTGATTTGCCCCAACCTGAGATGCTTGTAAATCTCTAGATTTTCTATACAATATTTATTTATGATTCATATTTTCTAAATATCGTGGAAAGGTATAAAGATTTTTATTTTATTTTGCCTTAGACACTCATTGTGAAATGCATGAAATATTTTTTTTCAATGCAAGAAGTATGTTTCTAAAGGCTAAAGTAAAACTCAGACTCTTCTTGCCTCTTGACATTTAGAGTAAGTTCATAGAATCACAGAATTATTTCAGTTGGAAAAGACATACAAGATCGTCAAGTCCAACCACTATCTAAATCTAACGAGTCTGGTGCTAAAGCATCTTCCTTAGCACCCCATCTACATGTCTTTTAAACATCTCCAGAAATGGTGATTCCTCCCTGGGAAGCCTTTTGCAGTGTTTCTTAATATTTTCAATGAAAGAATTTCTTCTAATATCTAATCTAAACCTCCCCTGCTGCAACCTGTAGTAATTTCCTCTTGTTCTGTCACTTGTTACTAGGGAGAAGAAACCAACACACACCTTGCTACAACCTTTTTTTTCAGGGAACTGTAGAGAGCCCCTGAGCCTCCTTTTCTCCAGGCTAAACAATGCCAGCTGCTCCTCAGAAGGCTTGCTTTCTAGATGCTTTGCTTGCTTCACTGCTATTCCCTGCACCTCAATGTCTTTCTTGTGGTGTGGGACTCAAAACTGAACACAGTACTCAAGGTGCAGCCTCACCAGTGCTGACTGCAGGGGGACAATCAATTCCCTGGCCCTGCTGGTCACACTATTCCTTTTAGACTAGAATGCTGTTAGCCTTCCTGGCCACCTGAGCACACTTCTGGCCTCATGTTCAGCTGGCTGTCAATCAATACCTCCAAGTCTTTTTCCTCTGGGCATCTTTCCAGCTGCTCCTCCATAAGCCTGTACTGTTGAATGGGGTTGTGATGGCCCAAGTGCAAGAACCTGGCACTTGGTCTTGTTAAACCTCAGACAAATGACCTGGGCCCATTGATCCAGCCTGTCCAATTTCCTCTACAGAGGCTTCCTACCTTCAAGCAAATCAACACACCTTCCCAGATTAGCATTATCTGCAGACTTACTGAGAATACATTCAATTCACTCACTCAGATCCCTGATAAAAATATTAAAAGAGCTGGCCCCAGTACTGAGCCCTGGGGAGCATTGCTTGTGGTGGTTTGAGCCTTAACTGGAGTTTAAGAGCTCAGATGGCAGCAAAAAACTGAGAAACCCTGCCCCCACCCCTGAAGAGACTGGAAGTAAATCCACCAAAAAGTAATCTGGAGTAAGTTTGGAAGTAAATTTTATATATATATATATATATATATGTATGTATGTATGTATGTATGTATGTATGTATGTATGTATGTATAGATATATCTATCACAATAGCAGGGAGGATTTAAAAAGGTAAGGAATAAGGACAAATAGGAAAATATACAAAACCAAAGAGAATTGTGCACTCAGTCAATCCAAGTGTAGTCAGTTTCTCCAGGGGGATGCTGTGGGGGCAGTGTCAAATGCTTTATTATCGAGATGTTTCCCATGGGTATTTCTGTACCCATACACATAGTCACCTTTCTAGATGCCTATGAAACAAATTCCTACCTACTTTGTCTTTTGCTCTGCCCTCCTGGTATTCAGATTTAGATTTCCACTTAAGTTGCTCTCTGCTTTTTGCCAGGCAACACAACTTAAGTTACAAAACAAGCTATTTACCCCAAAATGAGAACCCAATATGAAATTCTAAAACCAGAGATTATTAGAAGACAAGTAGTTCTGAAAGTAAATCTGTTTTTTCCACAATGCTTTTTTGATGAACAATTTCAAGTCAATGCCTTCTGCAAGTGTTATAATATTTTCCTCTTAAAAAAATAAAAAAAGGCTACCAAATTAGTAGTTAAATTGTCCTATACTTCAGAGCACACATGGCAGTTACTAACATTTGTAAGAACTGGTCACAGATCATGTGTCTTTCATCTATGCAATATTCTGCACCATTTTCATCAGATATGGAAAAAAAAAACATTTTTTCACTCCTCTCCACTCAGAGCATGTTTTCTGCCTAAATTCCAGATCCTGTATGGGCTTGTGTGACACATTGTAAAGTTCAGTGGAGACACTGGGCATGAATTGCACTCATAGCATGCTCTGAGTTCTTAATGAACTAGCAGGAATGGCCTGTGTGCTTATCAAAGTGTGAAGTTTTCTCTTTCTGGCTTAATCAATTTGTGTGTTAATGTTCCTTAGTGACCTGTCAGGCTAGCATCTGTCTGGTGCTTTCAAGTATAAAAACATGAAAGATCAGTGAAAATCTTGCACAAAGGGATTTTATAATAGATTTTTACACAGTGCAAAAATAAAGTAGAAGTAGCTGAAAGAGCAGGCCACAAAATATTAAATCAGCAAATGTTACTGTATTTAGTATTCTGTAGTATTATACCATTGTTGATATCTTTTTGATGATCTATCAGTCTGCTAAAAGTAGCTTTGTTTTGTGTCACATGGGTAAGATATTAATATTTTTTTAGTTTCCCTGACATAAATTTATCTCTGGGAGGAATATTTTATTGCCCAGTTTCAACTATAGCAAGGTAAACTTTGATACAAGACTCACAGAGCTGGAGCTGTGTTGTGTTCAGCTTTACTTCTGAAAATATTATTTTTTCTTTTGAAAATTGTTGAAAAGTAGATATCAGTATTTGTACTAGCAAATTTGCCATTGTTTGTAGATATGACTAATGCTGTTTAATATCTTCCTAAGTGATCTGGATGTTGGGATGAAGAGCACCCCAATGAATTTTGCAGATGACATCAAAATGAGTGGGATGGTTGACACTCCAGAAGGGATAGTCATGCTCCAGGAAGACTTGGACAGGCTGAATGAGTGGGCTAGCAAGAACCTTATGAAGTTCAGCAAAGACAAACGTAAGGTTTTCCACCTAGGAACACATGACTCAGGTGTGCAGCTCAGACTGGGATACATGCGGCTGGAGAGCAGCTCTGTGGAAAGGTACCTAGGAATCTTGGTGGACAGCAAGCTCAACATGAGTGCACACTGTGCTGCAGCAGCAAAGAAAGACATCAGGATACTGTGGTACATCAACAAGGGCACTACAAGCAGAGATAAAGTAATTATCCCACTCTACTCAGTGCTTATCAGATCACACCTGAAGTAGTTCATTCAGTTTTGGTCCCTGCTACACAAAAAAAGACATGGACAAGCTGGAAAGTACCCAGAGAGGGGCCACAAGAATAATCAGAGGAACTGACAACATATCATATGAGGAAAGGCTGAGAGTACTGGATTTGTTCAGCCTTGAGAAGTCTTAGGGGAGATTTTATTACCATGTATGAGTACATAAAGGGTGGCTACCAAGAGGATGGAGCCTTCCTTTTTACAAAGAGTCACATGGAAAAGACAAGGAGTAATGGGTGAAGTTACTCCTGGGTAAATTCTAATCATAATCCTGAAGAAAATTTTTCACCATGAGAACAGTTAGACATTGGAGTAATCTCCAAAGAGAAGTAGTGGGTTATCCTACAGTCAAATGTTTTAAGCTGGACCATCACATTTAAATATACTATTGCCTAGAAAGGTTGCGCTAGATTGTTCTTGGGGTCCCTTCCACTTGATGATGATGCTATCATGATTTTTGACTTTTTGGAAGTACTTGAGTGTGCATACTGTACTAGCAAGGATACCAAAACCACCAATGTATATTTTGAAGAGGAAGTTTTCTACTGATTCCTGCAGGCTGCATTAGTAAAATTCTTATTTCATACAGTTTCATTATTTTTATTGGATTTTCCCTAACATCTTTCTCAATTAGTACGAATTTCAGAATGACATGAATACATCTGGCCTATTTCCAAGTACTGAAGAAAAGTATCTATAGAAGTATTTCTTCCTGCATTTGCCTTGTCTTGCATTCCTTTGTCTTGCTTTTCCCTTCTTCTCCCTCTCTAACTTGCTCTTCAACTTCACTTCCATCTTGTTTTTTTTTCCCTTTCAATAACATATTAGTGTCCATCTAGCACTGGCTTGTCAGCATTACACTATTTTTACTTCTGACATATTAAAAAACCCCCACCCTTCTTATATTTATTTCTATCTGCCCTGGGTTCCACATCATAAACTTTTTTTCCCTTTGCATACACAATCCATTGCCATAATTCTTAAATTATTTCTAATTTGCCTCTTAGCATCTAATTTTCTTCTATTGTATTTATATTTTTAATTGCTCCCTTCAATTTACAATTGACACAAGATTGGTTTTTAGTGAAATTAGCATATATATATATGCTCTATTTTCTATTAAAAATAGTCTATATTCCTTTTTCCTACAAAAGAGAAAAACATAAGACCTGTTTAAAGTGAACTTATAGCTATTGTCCTTCAGACACCTTTTTAATGTACATTTGTCAACCACTTTATGAAAATAATTATTGGGTGAACTAATAAATAGAATTTATGGGGAAAAAACAATCAACCAAACCAACCAACCAAACAAACAAAAAACACCAAACCAAACCAACCAAAAACCCAAAACCCCATACACACAATGAAATCCTATATTAGAGTAATCGTTGCGCACTGTGGAATAAATAAATGACAGTGTGGTTTTAACTTATTTAATGAAAAGAAAAGATATGAAAATCAGTTAACAAGGGACTCCATTTTTAATTTGTTTTATTTTCTTTTTTTTCTTCATAATATCAATGTATTTCTCCTAAATATGAAGAGTAATTAAAAAATAAAGATGATAAGGAGCAAGATCTGTCTTTGCTAAACATCACCAATAAACACATGGAAATTATGTTAAATGCATAATGTTCTCTGAAGCCTTCCTGAACATTTGCAAAGAGCAATTAAGGCTAGGTTAGAGTGAACTAAATGTGAAAGAAATTATGACTAAAAGGATTCAACTATCTTCTATACAAATACAAAAGCTATTTGAGGACAAAAAGTTACTGAGCAATCTAGGGAAAAATTGCTATCAAAAGATAAAGACTTAAGGAATCCCACAGCAATTATTATTTAATAAAATTGAAGCACTATATTATCATCGAGGTCAATGCTGCTAACATCCAGTATTAGCTGTGTGTGGTTTTACTAATCTTGGCAGTTACTCTGAAAGGAAATTTTCCTGTTACTATAAATTTTACATTACATCTGTAAGTATATAATACACATAGTGTAAAAGTCCTCTTTTAAAATACCTTTATAACTACAACTATTAAATGGGTACAGGACTGAAATATATATATATGGCTCAACATCGTTGGGGAAAGTCATTAGGGATAAAGGTTTGGTATAAGGGAGCTTGGCACTTGGCCCCCTGAAGTCAAGTAAGAACCCAGTTAAGGCTCAAACCACCACAGTTATTTACATGAATATCACAATTTCCTTTGTAGCAACTACAGTTATTTTCTCTTGAGCTTTTACCATCTTCTTCTGAGAAGAATCTAGATCAACCTCTGTCTTTCTGAAATAAACACCTTGTGAGAGACTAAATCTTGTCTCTCTTGATGTGACTCAACAAAGATAAAATCACCTTTGCTGCTTGCCCAGACAATACCTGATGTGTATTGGGCCACTGGAACTCTCTGGACGGTGCATAGATAAAGATGGCTCACCAGACTGCAGCTGCACTGGAAATTATGGCCAGAGGCCACTGCTATTGATACTCTCTGGAATATGCATATTCACCACTTGGACTCATACCTAAAAAACTGTATAAAAGATCTGAGCAACTACTGACTCAGAAGAAGGAAAAGACCTGGACAATGCCACTGAGTAGGAAAACACAAGAGAAGGAAAAGACTGGGGCAATGCTGCTCTGAAGAAACACAGAGAGAACACCAGGAGATAAAAAATGACAGAGACATCACCATGTAGCCTGGAAGAAGCAGTCCAAGAGGAATTCTTTCTCCACGTCCTAAGTTCCGCCTGCTGCAACTCATGGAGCTGAAGAGGCTGCTCAGAGGACAGCACAGCCAACAAGTGTGACCTCTCCTCCACACTGAAGCTGCAGCACCCATCCTCTACAGACCCAAACTGTCTTGGGGGGGGGGGGTGAGGGGTGTGGTAATATAATTCCTTCCCTCTTCTCTCTCCCTCTTCTCTCTCTCCCTCTCTATTTTCTCTCTCTCCCCTTCTGATCCATCCACTTTATTCTGTTATTAAATAGCCTCGCTGTTGATATTTTGGCCTCGTTTGTGCTTCTAATTTCATGACACGGAAATATTAAAAAGAACTGAGTCCCTTTCCCTCTCTGGACTGAGACACATCTGCAGTGAGATCTTCTGTTTTATTCTCAGTTTGTGTACATGTGTTTCCAGGTGCTTGAAACAGGCCCCTGTCACCTTGCTTTCTCAAGAGTAGTAAGAGATCCTTTCTGGCAGTCCTCTCCCAGATGCATTTTCCCCCTAGTGCCTATTTCTCTGCTTGCCCACAGCATAAACTAGTGTCATCATCTACCATTCCAAAGCATGTGAAAAGTGAAATTTAATGGGATAGCAAAACATAACTCTAATAATAAAAGAAGCTAAGAAGTCATATGGAATGTTTTTCATTAAGAGAGAGAGAATGGGCTAAAGCACATGAGAACAAGGAGTTGATCTTTTATAGGAACAGATAAATTGTACTCTCACATCTCTGGAGAATGTTCTCCCTTAATCCTATTTTCAATTTTGACTTATCAAGGTAGCACAGTAATTGTCTTTGCAGTGAAAAAATGTAAACTTTTGGCAACACAATCACATAATGACCTAATACAGTCTCATGGAACCTTCCCTTACATGTGTGCAATCTTACATGGTTACTTCACATCTTACTATTGCTTCATGGAGTCACCAGCCCTTCGTTTTGTAACTTTCTCTGTTCAGATGGCTGAATTCAAAAGATGGTGAGACACAAAACATATATGAGATGCAAGCCTAACAAGATTTCAGAAGAATACCTTTTCTGTGACTGCCTAGATGAAAGCTTGCCTACCTGTAATGTCATGAAATACTATGGAGAGTATATAATAGCTATCCTTTAGATCGTACAATAATAAACTTGTGGTATTCTTGCCCCTGAGCTTTACTAATAACCAAAGAAGGCTTATTTGTTATTCAGCTCAATAATGCAAGGACAAGATCTTGTTCCATTTTCCACACTAGCAATACAATTTTCTAGTTTTCCTTTTAGATTTTTACAATTTGTGTATAGAAAAGGAGAATGAGCGTTTTAGATTTTCAAATGTTTTGTATCTACTGAGAATCTAAAAAGTATTGCAAAAGATGGTACCCCCTCTGCACCCCCCATTTTTAATGTTTCTAAATCAATGATGTGTTTATTTCACCCTCAATATTTTTTAAAAGCATACACTCACACAACTCTTCCCCTCCCAACACAATGGCAAAGGCCTTACAGAAACAATACATGGATGAAGTAGGATGACTACCCTCAATATTAGTGAGCAATGTCTTCTGGAAAAAGATGTCTGTCCTGTTAAGGATACAATTCCAATACCTGCCTGTCTCAGAGCCCAGGAGTCTTGCTGGAATTATGTGGTAAAATTAACTTTTGTCTTCACTTTTCAGTGCCTCAACAAGACTTGCTCTGACACAGCTCAGACAGTTGAAACAATCAAATGGTTTAATTTATTACAGCAACAGATACAACAGATTAGGGATTGCTGGTGATAAATGCACTGACTGTAAGGTGATCTCAGGATTAATAAATCTTAGCTAATGCCTAACTCAGTCAGAGATGCAGACCTTTGCACCACCTCTAATAATAAGGCAGCAAAAGTTAAGCCGTATATTGAAGGCATGATAGGAGAACAGCCCACCAACTGTCCTCACCTCTGTCTTCTCCCCCAGTCTCAGCTGCTGCTGCAGCTGATGGTGGTGCTCATTCTGGCCCAAGCTGCATCCTGCTTTGCTGAACCTATTACCAGTATCAGATGCACACATGGTCCACAAGGCCAGAGGCAGCCCACAGGGAGATCTCTCTTTCATAGGTTTTATACCCCAGCCCAAGTTGTTCCTGCCTTCTAGATGACATTTGGCATGATTTGGGAGGAAAGTTGATTAACGTAGTCATATATGTTTAGACTGTGCTTGATTTCCCTTATTTGTATATTGAGTGGTATCAACTTTAATATTACAATTGCATTTTATTAAGTAAAAGTCTTTGCTCAGAAACCCTGGGCCTCAGAATTCTGGGCAATTTTGTTATTTGAGCCTTGCTTCATCAGTTTTAAACCAAATCAGGCTGTCTTATATTCATAAGACTCCCTCCCTCAGCACTTTGGCAGGCCAAATTCATGTATTTTCATTTGATACAAACACCTGCTGACTGGAAATGACCTTGTTCCCAAAGACTGCTCAATCAACCTACCTTCCTGCCCCACACAAGCTAGATAGCTTTATGACAATGTCTCAGGGTGAAGCTATTCAATTAGAGCTGCATCTGAATTTGAGATTGAGTAGAATGCTATATATGCAATGTTTATGTATTTTTAACAGACTGATCATTAATGTTTCAAAGTTGTTTCATTATGTTACTGCATAAATACAACTATCGTGTTGGGTAAACACTGTCTTGCTTAATTGATGATATTCCAGTAATTGGACCAAATTATTCAGATTTCTTTGAATTTTCTATTTACCTTTTCACTGAAAAGGGAAAGGGTGAAACTGAGGCCTTTGCAAATGCTTTCCTGTTTCCATTATTTGTATGGCATTTTACTGTAAGCATTTTTCTTTATATCCACTTAGATATTTGAATGTGATCTAATGCAGATCATAAGAATAGATCTTCCCCAAATGGATGCAGCCAGGCCAAAGATTAGTTAATGTCACTCCTATTTTGGGATAATTGCAGAGTATGCTTACAGGTTCAAAAGCACTTTGGAGGAGGAAGAGGGAAATAAATCAAGTTTATTTGAAAGTTCTGGCTTCATCTCTTTGCAAATATGTAGGCTTGGGGCTCTTTCCAGAATAAACTTATTCTTTGTAGAGTCAATTGCATACATTTCTACTGTGGCAATGTGAGAAGAAACTTCAGTTCTGGCTGTTACAGCATTAAGTGTAACTAAGAAAAATGCGCTGGAATTCCTGCTCCATTGTGGTTAATTACTATCATTAAACTAATCTGAACAGTAAGAATAAATGTTTTCAAATTATGGAGATTATTCTATTGTTTTGCTTTTTCTGGATTTTGTTTGAAGATTTTGCCACAGCATCACATACCAACAAATATATAATCTCATTTGGGACCTCTGTTAATAGACACTATTGCCTCATAGAAATCATGAGAGATTTAACAACATTTTGACTTAGAGCATATCTCACTAAATGCTTGTACATTACTTGATACATTATAGCTAGGATTCCAATTTCTGCTTCTGCATTATTGTAATAGAATGAATAAATAATAGCAATTCAAGGCACAAAGCCCTGATGTTCAGTTTTAACTGCTTGTACATTTCCTAACCCTGATTATGTACAATAGTGATAGTGTCTTAAGCTTTCTGCTGTTAGCAGCCTGGCCAGGAAAAAAAAAAAACAAAAGAAAAGAAAAAAAAAAAGGAAGAAAATAAAAGTTATAACTATCATAGAGCCAGCTTTTGCTGTATTATGACCATTTTCTTGCACAAACTGGGAACTCATAAAATATTTAGATGAGGTATGAATTTTTGGAACCCCATGGTAATTCAGCTACAATAGTCTTTGAAGCTCACCCATCACTGTTGGGACTTGAGTAGTTTTGTTCTTAGACTGTCAACTGCCTGTATTGATAAAGCCAACACATAACTTACATTGTTTGTATGAGTATTGTATCCAGTTTAATCTATACTGTATTTCCTATGTGATTGGCATTGACTTTGAACTGACTACTCAGCTAGTGGCTGGCAGCCAAAAGTTATTCTGAACAAGATAACAGAAACCAAATTGACCAGATTTAACCTACTGTAGTCAAATTTATATATCCCTATCTTCATATTTTTCATGTCAACTTTCTTTTGACGTGTCTAATACGTATCTCAAGTGACTTTGACACTGGGAGTTGGAAACCTGGGTGTGTTCAGTACTTTGATCCTAGATGTAGCTATTAAATGATCAAACTGACAACTATTCAATATATATTTCTACAACTTACTTAAAATATTGACTATTTCAAAAACTGTGCTTTAGAAATGAACCTGTATTTGCATTCTGTAGCCTTCAAAACCTTTCAGAAATGTCTAGACTTACATGTATCTCTAAACTTCAGTGTAACTATATGGGATATAGTTCCCTCAATTTATTTTTGACGAATGTGAATATGGTCTAATGGCTAAAAGACAGCTACAACAACGGTGTAAAATAATTTCCAAACAATGAAAGATATTTAGCTCTTTTATTCCACACTAACTCTGTCTCAGATTGATAAATTGTAAATATTGTGTGTAAAAGCAATCTTATCTTTATTCTTTTATAGGATCTGAACTCCTACAGCTAGCTCATAAAAAATAAAAAATTGCTAGTTATATGATTAAAAATTACAATGTAGTCACTGCAGTAAATAAAGATTCTGACAATAGAGGAACTGAAAATTGGAAATGGACAATCTTAGGGAATAGAGAATTTACAAAGGAGGAAGGAGAGGGAAGTTATTTGCTAAAGAGCCCAAAATCTTTGAACAGTTTGTGAATCTAGATTGTGATTTGGACTGTGCTTATCCTCCAACAAGAATATTTTATACCATTAACAATAATAATGTCAGTCTATGACATATAACTGGGTTTATGTAATCTAAACTGCTTTGTTATTGATTAAACTTCTTCTTAGGCTCTTTGGGCTTTTTGGTTTGTTTTGTTGCTTTTTCTGCTTTTGTTTGAGAGACAGTATGATAGCCTGGCAAATACTTTTGGACTCTTTAGATTCCCAGAGAGGAAGAAGGTGCAGAACCAAATTGTTTTAAATGCTTTTAAAATGCCTGACCAGTCTATAGGATAGATTACCTTAAATGATAGATGGATGATAGGTTGGACATGATGATCTTGAAGGTCTCTTCCAACGTGGTCTATTCTATTCTATTCTATTCTATTCTATTCTATTCTATTCTATATAAAAATAAATGTTTAATAATAATAAATGTTTACATAGATGAGGGCACATGCCCGAGGACACTAGAATCCAGATGACTGAATTTGATAATCTTTTTCATATTTTTTCATGTTGCTCTTTTTCTTGTATGTATAAATGAGGGGGGAAGTCTGAAATGGAGATGATAGGTAACATGTTAAACAAGTAAAATGATTCTCATTCCCTTTTTGAACTCTTTCAACACTGTGCAGTGTATTAACATGCTAATGTTTACAGTAACATTTGTAAATGGCTAAGTTGATGACTCAGCTGCTTACTTTTACAACCAGACAATATTATGAAGCTTTTGATCCACTGACATTTCTCTTCAGTTTTTCTAAGAGCTTCAGATAAAATAATATCTTTTAACTTTCACAAAAATGCTAGAAATTCACACTGTGTTTATAGATAACACACAGTTATATTTCCTGAACTGGTAGATGAGGAATAGCCTTCCTGCAGTTTCTGTTTCAGCCAGTGTGTAATAACAAGTTTCAGACACAATGTACTGGAGGTCATGTCTACAGTCTCAGATATGCATAAGCCCTCTAAAAGCTAAATAATCCTTCTTTGGCCATTAAATAATTAAAATTGGTAACAGTTTCTGCAATTTCTTTGGTGATCCCTTGTAAACATCATAAACTCCAATATAATTATGTAGACACATTGACCAATCTTGAATGACTCAGTGAAGCCAGTCACTATGAAACGGATTATGTCCAGTGTAACTAAGGATCACAATTTGACATGAACAACATGTATTGTTGAGTTTTCTTTACAAAGTTTCTATCTACAAGACTTTTTTCTTATAGTGCAGCCTTCTTATGAATGAAATTAAGTATCTCAAAAAAGCAGCAGAGCTTTAGTCTTCCCTTATGGGACCAGTTTAAATTGGGGTGCTCATAGTTGAGATTTTATCTGATTTCAAAAAACCAAACACATTCTGCCCTTCCCTTTTATCCACCAAGATGTTATTTGTTTACTTTTGTTCTTGTTTTCAATTCTCAGAGTCTTCCAGGGATTTTGAAAGTCATATTTTTAATTTCCTGCAGAAAAAAATGCTTGGGAATCTTGAAACTCAATGAATAATGAACAAGGAAAACTAGACAATCCTCCAGTTTTCTCTGAACCCTAAAACAATGCACCTTGTGTTAGATTTTTGTTTTGGTCTGGTGTGCTTTTTTGTTTTGTTTTGTTTTGTTTTTTTAATCCATACAACTGAGAACATTTAAAAAACTTTATTTTTCCTTTGAAGAGAAATCCTGTGAAAATAGACAAGGTCAGCGGGACCTTTGACTTGACTTCTTGGTCCTAAACAAGTCTGACTGACTTCAGCATATCTACATGAATAGGTGCAGGTAGAATGAAGATCATCAGCCCACAACTTTATCCTCAGTCGTCTAAATTGTATGTAGATAGGAAATACACTAGAGAAGCTAACACAAGTTGTGTCTTGCTGACTGATCAGTACCTCTGCCCTGATTAGCTTTGTGCATACACAGCATTCATGTGTGTGCGCATCTATCCCATCTCCTTCCATTCAACAAGCTTTGGTTCCTCCCAGCTACTCCAGTAGAAAATATCTGCTACACTTCAGGACTGATTTCATTTTTTCATGAACATAAATTATCAGCTTAGTGCATCTTCAGATGCTTGAAAACTCAAAACATAAAAATAAAAAAATATTTTCACAAGAACAATGGGAAAAAAACCCCAAACAGATATTTCAACTGTAATATTGAACTCATGTTTTATGTCTGTGTTTCCACTACAGTAAGGAAAATTAGAATCAAGGTTTCTACTGAAGGAAGCTCAAGCAGAAATTGATTTTTATTTTTATTTTTTCAATTAATCTATTTCTTAGGAAAATGTGACCTTTGCAGAGCAAACACACCAGACTTTGAAGAGAATCAAAAGACAGCAAATGTTGTCTATTCATAGGTATACTTTTAGAGTAATTTTCCAAACTATTGGTGCAAGCTTGAACTTGCCTGGGAAGTAGGAGAGCAGACTAATTTGTTATCTTTTCTTTACACAGCATTTAGCTTTCTACTGTTCACTAAACAGAGTAATTAAAACACCAAGCTTTATAACACACACACATGATACAGGTGCATTTTGAAAAATACTTGTTTCAACATAAATATTTAAACTATTATCTCAAGTTAATAGGAAAACTGATTTTTAATCTCAAATCCAGCCAGCATTTTTCAACACACATATCAAGAGTGTGCTCATGCACCTGTCGTATTCCAAGAAGACATAGTAAAGCTCATGGTTTTGTTTTGTTTTATGTAACTACCAAATAGGCACAGTAAATGAAATATAGAAACTGAATATTAGGTGAATAGTTTTAGTTATCTAGGTATAAAAACAGAGCAAAGAGTGTGCTGCAGTGCTTGTATATGTGCGTGTATTTCAACTATATCATATATCCCCTGAAGGGCCCCTGGGAAATTCCATCTTGCTGTGCTACAAATGAAGTGTCTTCTTATAGTATACTGCACCATTCTTCAGCTGCAGGCATCTTCCCAGTGTCCTTCAACATATAAAGAACTGCAACAATGATGTGACCAAGGGGAAATCTGGGAAGCTCTTGTTAAAATTCCATCATCAAATTAAGTGGAAGCTTGGAGTGATTTTCCATCGTCTGGTGCAAATCGCACATTCATACAGAATGTGAAATCATCTCTTCCAGAGATGAATTATACCTGGAGCTTTAATACAATTACCTCTGAAGAGCAAATATTTTGCCTGTGGATAGCACCAAACTACATCAAAGGGCAGGTTATTCTACCTGTCTCCAGGCTTTCTTATATTGCCTTCATATTTTTGTTACTATCGATGTTGGATTGTTGTTATTGGGGTTTTTTTGTGATATGTTTGATTTTTTTCTGATTTTTTTGTCCGCTATTGAATAATTTTGGGGGATAAAATAAATTCCAAGGAAACTGCTAAGCTGGCTTATGCAGTGTAAACTACCCTTAAATTTCTGGCACACACCTTTTATCTAAAAATAAATAATTAGCTATTTTATAACATAAAATGCCTTAATGGGCCAACACAAAATGGACAATTATGGGCAAATTAAAAAGACTTCACATGTTTTCATTATGTCTGATATATGAAAAATAGAATGCCAGGGTTGGAGAGATTGCTTTAAGAGATGGACAACAATGCTGCCTATCTTTTCTTTTTTTAAATATCTTTAGTGTGCTTGAATTTAAATTTCTCAGGTAGAAAATCATATATGTTTGTCAGGTTAATACAGGCAGTACACTAACCTTTATTAAATCTGCTTAGCAAAATGTATTTTGCTTACTTTGAAAACAAATAGAAAGAAAAAAATCAATTAATTAGAACACTATAAGATAAAAATATTTTTAAAAGAATTTTGGATAGCAACAGTCATAACAGAAAAAAGCTTTTGCATAACTATGACAAAATTGCACTTACTCTATTTCATAGTATCACTGTGGTCAGAAGTGATCTCTGGAGATCACTTAACATAAACTCAGTGCTCAAAGTAAGGTCAAAATGTGTGCAGTTGGATTTTTAATACCTCCAAGGATGGAGACTCCACAATCTGCCTGGGCAATCTGTGCCAATATTCAGCCACTCACTCAGTGAAAAAAAAAAAAGAGCTTCTCATATTTTGGTGGAATTGTCAGTGTTTCAATTTCTACCCATTACCTCTTGTTCTGTGACTAGACAGCACTGAGAAGAGGTTGGAGAAGTGAAGGCTCTGGGGAGAACATACAGCTACATTTCAACATCTGAAGGAGACCTACAGGAAGGCTGAGGAAGGACTGGTTAAAGCAATAGGACAAGAGGATGTGGTTTTAAACTGGAGCAGGGTTGATTTAGGTTGGACATAAGGAGGAAGTCTTTAGAGTAGTCAGTTAGAGTGGTAAAATACTGGAACATGTTGCCCAGGGATGTGATTGAGGTCCTGTCCCTGGAGATGTTCAAGATCAGACTTCATGTGGCCCTGGGCAGCCTGATCTAGTTGGAGGTGTCCCCTCCTGTCACTGCTGGGGGGTTGGACGTGGTGACCCTTAATGGTCCCTTCCAACCCATTATAGTCCCTGTGAATCTTTGCCACGTCTTCCTCCATCAGATATTTAAACACATAATATCCATTGTCCCCTTCTCTGCTGCGAGCCTTTTCCAGCCTAGCACTCTCAGCCTCCCTGTTTGGTGTATCAGTCACCACTCTCAGTTTTTCAGTGCCTGCAGTCTTATTGCTGGTGATGACACTTTGGTATCCCATCATGTAGATCTTTAATAAATATGTTAAACAGTACTAGACACAATATTGACCTCTGGGAAACATGAGTGACTGGCTTCCAGATGCTGATCACAACTATGTGAGCCCAGAAGTTCAGTGTTCAGTCTGCCTGTAGAAGCTATAGCCCTGTTGAAGTCAGTTCCACACAAACTGTCTCTCCACTGTAATAAAAGTTTGTCTCAGACTGCTTCTCTGTACTCCTTTCTTTTTATTCAAGTATCCATGACAGTCTCCTCCTGGAACAGTACATTGCTATTGAGTACTATTTGGGTGCCTACACCTCACCTGTGCCAACTCAAAGCTGTTGCTTCACAACTGAGATTGTGTAAACAAAGGGGAAGCAATACTCACCCGGAATATTAAGGGGCACTTACCACTTTGTAACCACCCAATGTGCCTGTGCCATCAAGCAAGTGGCCCATGATTTGCCCTATTTTAGGAACATCTTTACCAACCACCACTAGGCAGGGAATCAAGAGAAATTCGGGAATAAAAGGCAGCACCATGAAATGTCAGCGTGCTCACCCACCACCAAGAAGATATTGAGCATGCTGAAAGTCACTGGAATATGGAGTGGTGATTATTGTCTCCTCTTACCTCTGATCTTACCTCACTCTTTGTACTACTCTCACTCACTCTCATGTTTTTTCTCTGCCACACACTAGGTAATTGTCTCTCCTGCCTTAAGAACCACTGTATGATCAAAATGATCTGCACTAATTTGTAATTAATGAATTGCCAATCATTCTAGACATTTTGGTGTCAGCTTGCCTCACTCCTTAGGTATCACTGAAGAACCTCCCACAAAGCCTTCCTTTGAGGTCAGGTCTTGATACCACCTTGCTCTCCATATATCTAATCCACACTTTATCAATTTGTCTAGGAGGATTTTATGTGAGACAGTATAAAAAACAGAAAAAAACAATTGATGCTCCTTTCATGCTGGTTTTGACTGGGGTAGAGTTAATTTTCATGTGACACTGTGTTTTGAACTTGTAAGCAAAACATAGTGATGCTTCAGCATCATTTGCTGAACAGTTCTTGCACAGTAATAAGTTTTTCTTCATTTCTTATTCTGCCACTGCTACAAGTAGGCTCAAGGTGCACAAGAGGTTGGGAGGGGGCACAGGCAGGACAGCAGGTTGGACTGTTGACTCCAAATAAGCAAGGAGATATTTTATACCATAAGATGGCATGCTAAGCAATAGAACCAGCAAGATGAGTGCAGAAAGGGAGTTTTTCCAAACTTGTCATTGCTGAGGGTCTGACTGGTGGCTTCTTCATCACTTGTTGAGGTTTGGTTTGTTTTGACCTAGGAGTTTTCTCTGTTTCATTGTTATACTTCTGTCCCCATCCCAGTGCAGAACAGGGGAGAAAACAGAGAGGAGATTTATGGTGCTAGGCTGCCTATAGGATTTAACCCAATCACATTGGCCTATTCACTAAGAAAGTCATTCTGTTGTAGAAAGCCATCAGTTTGGTAAGTTTTGATTTCCCCTTTGTCATTTCATGGTGACTACTCCTAGTAAATGCCTTGTTCTTCAAGTGTTTGGAAACTCTCAGGAGTAAGAACATCTTCTTCACAGGTATTTGAGTCTCTGTAATTAATGGATCCTCTTCAGCTTTAGATCTCTAGATGCAGCTGACAATTTTTCATCAATATTAAAGAAAGAATAATGAAAGAAAGAAATAATTCAGGTTTGGTCCCAGTAGCAAACTGATCATAACTTGTTCTTTCCTTAGTCCCTTTAAACATCTTAGGGTTGGAGTATCTCCTGGTCCTTTTTTTTTTTTTTCTTTTTTTTTTTTTCTCTTGCAGTAAGAAAAGTAGTTTGGTTCAAAGGATGAGAACAAAAATAAAACACACCTCAAAATCCAAGAATTAAGGAGACAGAAATTTGCCTTTTTGAAATGTCCTAATTAGCTGAGGAGTCCTTGCTGGAGGAAGCAGAGAAATATGGGATGTGTTGTTATACCATCACAGAAACTTTCAATACAGTTGACTAGATACTGAGGAGACACCTAGAAATGAGAATTGGTGAGTCTGTGATATGGAGAACTAGGTACTGTAGTATGGTTGTGGAGGTATTTAATGCAAGTGAGAGAGAAAGTTACAATCAGTATAATCAGGTTTAAGAGACAATGACTTTACTGTATTATCATGACATAAAGAATCACAGAAAGACAGGACTGGAAAAATTCTAATGACACTATTTATCCCAATAATGGACAAGGAAAGATTAAATACAGTTTTGTCAATCTTACTCATTTTGCCTTACATATCTTAAAAGACTTGCACTGAAGAATATCCCACAGAAATAAACAAATCTTCATCAGAGCCTTTAGCAGATCTAGTCAGTGGAAGTATATTCGTTTGTTTGGCATAGTATTAAATCTTGGTAGTAAGAACAGTGGGAATGTTGTAATAGATAACTAGCTCCTTGACTAAGAACACTGTCTGAATAACTTTTGTACATGTTATGACCCATTTCACGTCAATCAGTACACTACTATTGACTTCAATACAAATAAATCAGTTAGCAATAGCTGAGACTCTGGCTCCAAATTTCATAGTTCAAACTCACCATAAAACAGAGAGGAAAAATTTAAGGAGGCAAACAATCCACCAAAATCCATAGAATAATTTGTCAGCAGGTACTGCCTTTTATTAAAAAATGCCAAGAATCTCATAACAGTGAAGGAACTGAAGTGTCAGTCAAATGTGGTTTGTATGTTTTACCCCTCAGCATCCCCCATATAAATGATCGAAAATAGGCCTTTAATGGAAGGTCTACAAAATCCCCATAACAACAGAACAAACAGAATGAACTGCAGCAAGACAGCACAAAGCACATTTACTAGAATAATACATATGTGGATCACCATCACAACTGAAACAACATTGTAAGTAACAGGATATCTGCTCCCTGGACACACTGCAATTAGAATAAATTCACAACAAATGTGTTCTTTGAGCTGAATCTGCTCACAACAAGGACGTAAAAGGAGCCATCAGAGAGATTACTTCAATGTAGTTAGTTTCTGTTGTTTATCTTTTCCTCTTCTCCCTCCTCTCCTGTATTTGAAGGGAAGATAGTTTACATTTATATACACTCACTTTAGATGCTAAATTATGGTAATTTTACTCATTTTTCCTACATTAGCTTCATATAGGAATTTATGTTCCTTCTGTTAGAGTTCATATTGTTTATTCATTGAACTAGATTATAGAAACAGCATATGAGTTAACTCTGTCTCATGTTTAGTTTCTATGCTAGCTACCTTTTTGTCAGAGATGTGAATGATGTTTTCTGCTAGTTGCATGATAGAATTTTATTACTGCGAGAATGAAAATCGTGTCACTGGCATTTAAAATCTGTTTAGAGGATCTGATTAATCTAGTAGTGAAGCAGATGAGCTATCCTTTCTTTCTTTCTCTTTTCCTCTGCTATATTTCCTCACTCACTGTTAGCTTTTATTATGGCAATTAATCTGAATCTAGCAGAGCTGAAGGGGAATATGGAGGAAGAAGCACCTCTCTGTGTAGTTAATAGTAACTCTGTGGCATGAATGGTTGTTCCAGGTTACAGGAAGAGTGATGAAGGTGATACGGCTTCTAGTAATTGAACTCATTTTGAACTGATACTATTCTCAGTGATAAATAGCGTAAATCAGGAGTTGCTCTGGTTGCACATATAAAACAGTTGAGGGTTTGCTGAACATCAGGACCAGATGCTATCTAAATTATAAACTATAAAATTGAGTAGTTTCACATGTGCAAAGGAATCTTGTCTATAAGACTGTGGAACCTGTGATTATTTAAAATTATTAATAGTCAAATCATCGACTGTCTTAATTGGTGATGATCAATATACTTTCAAAAAAATGCAGCCACATTCTAACAAGAAACAAGAAGCTCTAAGTTTTTGAAATATAATATTGGAAACTATGATCTTACATGAAAAGACTCAGAAGTGATTGATATTGTGCTCATTCCTGGATGTCTACATCAACAAACATTTAGACACACATTAGACTTTCCTAACATTTTGAGAGAATGTATCTGGATACCTTTGTTTCACCTTCTGAGACAAGCTTGGGTATACACCTTTATCAATTACCTGTACATCTAAAATATGAAATATATCATAATTCTTATTGTCTGAAAAGGAAAAAAAACAACAAGTCAACATCAAAGTAATGACAAATCAAATAAAGACAAGTGCACTTTAAGCAAATATGAAGTGGAAATTACATTCTGAAATCCCAATTTTCAATTAAAAAAAAAAAAGAAAACGAGAGAGAGATTTTAATCAGCAGCTCTGTGATACATAAATCTTTTGTTTAACTTGAACATTCTCTGATCCATAGCAGTCCTGTCACTGCCTGTGTTCAGAGAAACTTCACAGTCAGCATAAAAGTCAGTGTACAGTCAGAAATTTATTATCTCCAGAGCACACACAATACAAGGTCACCTACTCACACAGTGGAGACACTGCTTATGGGTTTGCATTTTTCCTGCACAGTGGGTGACCTTGAGTAGATGATAAAATACTGGGAGACAGGTTAATGTGAGTTTGAAGAGATATAAGGAAGACAGCCTTTGAAACCATACCAGTACATTTTACCTTTGTTTTAGCTTCTAAGACATCTAAATTGGGCAGGAATCATGTATGAGTGTGTTCCCAGTATTTGTTTACAACAGTTTAGTGGTTCTTGATCACACCTTTGAGATGAAGATTAGCCTTAAAAGATTTCCTCTCTGTATTCCAGATGAATGGAAACTATTCCTTAGAATCTTGAATGTATTCTTTTACTGTCTTTGTGTTTAGTGTTTTCTGATGACTCTAGGCTGAATTCTTTCACATTTTGTTTGTTTGTTTGTTTGTTTTTTAAATCACTGCTCTAATGAACCAGTCCTCCTATATGGAATATAGAAAAGACCTGGAAACCACACATGACTGTGGATTCCATTTCAGGGACAACTTTCTTTAAAGTGAGAATTTCATATATCTAACTTAGGGAAAGCTATTCCCTTATGAGATATATGTAGATGTAACTGAACTTTGGATAGTGCATCATGAAGCCTGGAGTCCACAGTCAGACTTACAGTGTAATTATTAGCAAATGCAAAAAGCTAAGATCTTTGAGTGTTGGACTCATATTGAAATCAGAAAATCTGAGTCTTGACTGAAGTCTTAAATCCTGTCCCTAGACATGACGTGAGTTTATATGATATTTTCTTGTTTGTTTGTTTGTGGGGTTTTTGGGTTGCATTTTTTGGTGGGTTTTGGTTTGGGTTTTTTTGGGGTAGTGGTTTGGTGGTTTTTTGTTTGGTTGGTTGGTTTTTGATAGGTTGTGTTGTTGCTTTTTTTTACCCTAAATAATAATTGGCTAGATTTTAGGCTAAATTTTTTATTTCTTCTTTGACTGCAAGACTCAACCACAGCTCCTTCTGTGTTAAAATAGTCTCTGACTGCAAGCTGCTTTTAATGGGAGAGCATTTCCCACATGTTGTGAAAGTTGTCTCAGTAAGAAGAAAGAAATATACATTTTCTTGGCTTTCATGATCATAGCATCTGTCCAGCATGTTTAATTTCTGAATTTTGATCTCTGCTTCAAGGCCTGTTTCCCTATATAATGCAATATATTGCAAGGAGGTCACCTAACCTGCAATGGAAAAAACCCTTCAGCTTTTCACATACACTTATCCAAAACTCTCAACCTTAGCTTCATTCTTCTGAGCACACTGAAGAGGAATTTCAGGTTCAGGAAAAAAAAATAAATATATCATTTGATGAGCTATAAATAGAACTTTGTAAAATTTTATTTTATTTTTAAATAAAAGAAGGTTAAAACTCACTAGCTGCATAATATGTGTGTATGTGTGTGTGTGTGTATTGAAAAAAATAAAGAAGCTGTTTTTACATAAAAATGTTTAGAATGTTGTGAACATCTGCAATACAAATTAAAGAATACCCCAAAATTAATCTTTAGCTATTCTAGGCCTTTATAGACATCTCCATCAATAGCTTTAGTAATGCTATAAAATAAAATCTAAAATCTGCCCACTCCATCTTATAAGGGAACAAAAGCAACTGTACAACCAATTACGCCTCTCATTATTTAATATATAATTATACAATTTTCTTGTGTTCAGTTGTCTAATAAAGTTACTTGACTTTTTCTGCATTATTCTGCATAATGAAATGTTTCTAATTATGGGCCAGATATCTATCCCTTCACATTTGATTAAAGTAAGATAGATGAGTATTATCTAGCCCCAAGTAACCATTGTTTGGAATATAATTATAAAGTGGCTTTCTTCCCATTTGGAACAGAATAGCTATCTTCCTAACCTTTCTTGATCTCATTGACAATCTGAAGATGACTGTAAAAAACAACAAGTATAATACCAGTCCTGACCAAGCTTCAGTATTCCAGTGCCTTCTTCTGCACTGTGGGAGCCAATTCACCTACCTAAGACATGTATTGCACTAAAGTTTTTGAAGTCTTTTGAACAATCTTATTTAATGTGAATGCAGGATATAGCTGACAACACACAGGCATATACAAGTAAAGTATCCAAGACACCCATCAAAACAAGGCAGGCAGATATATCACTCTTACAAACTCCTGTCCTCCTACGCAGTCCTACTCTGGGAGACATTTTCCTGCAGAAGTAGCAGGAGATCAGATGTGGTATAGTACATCTTGAGCATCACAAAGGATCCATGTGCGAGTGTATTAGCAAAAGTGAATAAAGAAGGCTCTCAGAGGGTGAAATACATCAAAATATAAATATTTATACTAGACTATTGAGACTATTTTTAAAACATTTACTTGTGAAAAAAATTAAGGGGGAAAAAAGACAAGAAAGTTAGAAGGGCTAGAGCAGTGTAACTCGTAATATGAGGAAACAGAAAAAAGTATCTGTCCTAATATAGGTTACAGTCCCTAAATATGGGGGAATGGACAAAAAATGTCTGTGACTCTTGCAAAATCTCTGCTGTTAAAGCAAATCTGTGTGTCCTTCCTCCTCCTAGTGTGAGAAAACTACTGTTTATTAGAACTGTCTCCCCTAGCTCAAATATTAAAGGTCTGTGAGTGAGCCACAAATGACAGCACAAATAAATGCGATGAAACTTGCAGAAAAGTTTCCAAACATTAAAAAATCACGAGGAAAAATATTGATTTTTTCTTTATGTGCATGATTTGAACCAGATGCACTAAAGCAGGCCTTTCATTACACAATTAATAATTATCGGAAAATAAGATAGCAAACTATCTGTTCTTAGAAGGAATCCTCTGTATTGTGCAATGAGTTAAATTTATGGAAAAAATATACAATATCATTCAATTAAAGAAAGAACTGCAATGGTTACATAGAAGGGGACTAAATTGAACTTGTATGGATTCTTTTCATCTGGACTTCTTCAAGTAATGTATTGATTGACTTTTTCTTTTTTATATTGGCTTGTATCACATATGTCTGTTTCCTTCTGATTTTAGCTTGCTTCTTAAGAAGTGTATGGAATAACTATAGAATTTTATAGTAACTAGGCTCTGATTTTCAGTTGCAGTGCAGAATTACTGTATCAGTTTGGCTGTCCACAGGCAGACATCTAAGGCTGTGTAAACATGGCATACTACTTTGCCTTCAACTGCCAGTCCAGAAATGCAGGGGTCTGCTGTAAAGCTATCTTATTTAGATTACTCTGTTTTGTTCTTGGCTGATTTAGATGTTCTCAGGTTATTTTTCACATCACTGTCAGGGCCTGGTGATAAGGTTGAAAGAGAAAATTCTGGTCAAGCAATGCAGTGGGAATAATAGCTCCCATACCTGGAAGAAGCCAAACCTCCTTCCTTCAGTCACCCTTGGTTGGTAGCCATAGTGACAGCTATCAATGGCTACAAGAAAATGATACAATTCTCAGCAGCCCCTTGTTCCCATTTATGTAAATCTCTGTCTTGCTTGTCCAAACCATTCTCACTTATGCCTTCATTTCTTGGCCATGACCTGTCCTTTTCAGTCTCTTCATCTGGAATCAAAAAAGGGGCTAAGAAAACAGGAATAAAACTAGGTTTTATTTAATGGGAAAAAATAGTGATTAATAGTTAGTTTTTTTCAGAAGCAAAAAAAGCATAGAATAATTCCGGAGTTTGCTATGATCAATAAAAAAACCTCTACTTTCAATAGTAATATTAGATGTTGTCTCAGAATGTATGGTTAAGTATTTTTAAGCAATTGTTCTTAAATTTTGCTGCTATTTGTTAACTTTTAATAATGTATGCTCTGTATGGGCCAATGCTATTGTGTCAGATCTATGCAAGTGAACTTTTTTCAAATAGTCCTAGTCTGTTCTGTAATGCTAACTCAGAGAGGATGGAGATGAACACTGAATCACTTCTTGTCCATATTGCCCAACTGTTTAACTTACTCCAATATTCTGATTTAAAACCTTCCAACCATCTAATTAAAAAACCAAAACCAAACCTGCTTTAAAAAGAAATTTTTCTCAGGGTTCTTCATCTTCCCTATAAAAATCACAATGTACCTGTGGATGTTGAAAGTTCAAGCACTTTCCATGCTCTAAAGTGAGTACTAGTAAAATCTAAGAGCTTTCCCAGAGACAGTGGTTTGCACCAGTTATTGTTGTAGAAAATTTCTGGGCAATTCCTTTGGGAATGTGGGTGTTTCAGGGATCATTTATGAATAATACTTTGCAGTGTTCATGATAAAAGAAATCTGAGATATCCCATACTAGGTGACTTTGTTCCCCTCAACTACATTCAGGGATATTCAATTTAGTAGCATGAGGATAGCCACTAAGTCACAATTAGGATGAATCTGACAGCCATTTCAAAAATATTCTGTGAGTTAAAAATATTTTCAAGGCAATTATTTTAGTATTAAAATACTTTAGAAACAGAACAGTTCCTCAAAAATGCAACTTCCCCCCACCTCACACATGTCCTAAACAGAAGTGAATGAGAATTTCATTGTGAAAAGTGTTTCCAATTCAAACTGGCAAATCCTCCGTTTGACTTGTTGTTCTCCAAACATAGAGTAGTCTTACATTTTCCCTTCATACTCAGAAAACTAAATTCCAGAGAATATCATAGGAAACATGGATAATTGCATCTAATTTTAGCATCAAATTAAAAAACTATTTTGTAAATCTTTGTAAACGTTTTACACATAACTTAAAAATCTGTCAGAATATCATAAATTCTGTGAGCTGGGATTAGTAAAATTGGTGTCTTCCTTCTGAGCTACAAGCGTAATTTTTCAAAATCACTAAAAATAGTCTCATCAACTTTGCTATGCAGCTGAGCAAACTTACAGAATAAATGTGTCTAAGCATTGGAGTGACTTATTCTGAATAAAAGTAGATCTCAGAGTAGACATACTCGTCTGAGTAAGAAAATAGACACAGGAATGTAGTAGAAGCTTTCATAAAATTGGCATGGTAGTCAATCAATTAGATTTAAAAGAATGAGAATATATCAGATTGTTTCTGAAATGTCAGCTCATCCAAAGGAAACATAGAAGGGCAATTCAAGTGACAAAAATAGCAATGATAAGTGTAAGGTTAACTTTTTTTTATATGTGACTGCAAAGTAGAGGCAAACAACATGTGGAGAGTGTGGTCAAAATCTTCAGACTTTGGACTGCGAGTAGAAATTGTAAGAAGCCAGAGAAATTGTGAATCTGAGCATGAAAAAAAGCACACAAGTATCTGAAACACTGATAGTCTTTATTGTTGCTTTTGAAATTATTTTAATCTGCTTTTTCACTGTCAGTTATAAACAGAAAACCTGAGACATAAGAAACCAAGTATGAATGGGTATGAGGAGCAAATGGCTGACTTCAGCTAAGCTCCTTATCATAGAATCATAGAATCAATAAGGTTGGAAAAGACCTCAAAGATCATCAAGTCCAACTTGTCACCCAAGACCTCAAGACTACTAAACTATGGCTTCAAGTGCCATGCCCAATCCCTTTTTGAACACCTCCAGGGACAGTGACTCTACCACCTCCCTGGGCAGCCCATTCCAATGGCTGACTACGTGGAATATATGCAATAGTGGTGCTATCAGGGGAAATATTTATCTTGATATAGAAATATAAAAGAGGAACAATGTTTGGGAAGTAATACATCAAAACCCACAAGTTGTATTTTAATGGGGCTTAATTATATTATAAAAATCTCAATTTTCCCAACTGAGCCACTGAACCTAAATGCAATGTAAAAAAATAAATAAATAAATTATGAAACTGGTATAAAAGGCAGTAGTTTGTCTTTCTAGCATACTCTTTGACATAATTGCTTTGAGTTTTTTGTATGTTTGCATTAATGTGGAGAGTTCAACTATTCTGAGAATAATAAATTATTTCATTCATAATTTGTTAAGCTGTTATTTTATTTTATAATTTTCTTGTTGAACTACACCTAAAACAATACCTATATCTAGTGTCAGGGGATCTTCTGTCATTCTTTTACCTCTCCTGACATCAATAGTCTTGCCCCTCTTATTGAAAGGAGTTTGAATCGATTGCCCCAATCAAAACAAAGAAAAAGATATACGTTTCTTTGCATTCATGTGGTATTACTACTTCCACAAAAGCTTTGAAAGTACAGTTGTGATATATTGTACCAATTATACAATGCTGCAGTAGTGTAACACACACTAAAAAAAAAAAAATATAATACAAAGATGAAGAAAAAGCCAGAATACTAGGTCTTTCAATCAGTTGCTTCTCTTTTCCCAGATGACCTCAAGTCCAGTCAGCTATGATTTAGTACATTTTATTTTGATTTCTCCCTAATCATACAACTCCATTAATGCCTAAAACATCTGCAGAAGATAGAAGGAAAATAAGCAACACATTTGGAAAATTCTTCAAAATATGTAAGATGAAGTAAATCATCATCGTCTCTTGACTAAAGAGATGAGAACTTAAATGAAAGCCTGGCTATCCAACTGCAGTCATCACAGAGGCACAGGGCTAAAGCTGCTTCCACATTCATACAAGGAGTCCTTGAGATGCCCCCCTCCCAGGTATTCTGGCCTGGCATGCCACTGTCACTGAATCAGAATACGAGTCTCCCCTAAAGCCTGTCTATCACATCTGCAGTGTCCCAAAGGCCTCTAGAAGACTGTATGTGGACAACTGATTTTTAGACAGGTGTTTCTTTATGGTCCCTGACTGTAGTGATTAATGTTCAGTTTTCTAATCTAAGAAAATTATATGCAATGTCATCTTGCCTTATCATGTCCTTCCTGGCCTTCAGCTGTCCCATCTGCAAGATCAATTATTCCCTGTACGGTCTTGTTTGCCAGGCTCATATAGCTGTCTTGGGTACCTAGATCAAAATGGAAATTTAAATGCAGCAAATGAACTGACTTCTACAACATGGCTCCATCTGCAAGCTGGGTATGTGGAGAATGAGACCCTCTACCGAGAATCAGAAGTTCACTCTAGGATCATGGGCCTGTATGGCATGTACAAAAGAATTGCAAGATGATGGCAAGTTAACAGAAGAATTGAATAAAATCTCAAGGGAGAGAAAAGCAGTGGAAGAAGCCAGAAGCATCCACTGCAAAGGCAGTCACTTTTGAACATCTTTCATCTTTTTGATGTCAAGTTTAAGAAGACAGCTACTTATTAAAGAAATTATACAGATATTCTTAAAATATTGGTGTTGGTTATTTATCGGTGATGTTGAGATGAATGGAATACAGGGATTACCCACTGGATAAAATGTGAATTAAAAAAAAAGAAAGAAAAAGAGAGTCACTTTTTGCTGTAGGGGGTTGGACTAGGTGACCTTTAAAGGTCCCTTCCAATTCAAAACATTCTATGATCCTATGATAATTTACTTTAGCATTACAGGTTCTTAGACCTTAACTTGTAGTTAAAAGCCTGTTAAAAAGACACTTGTAAGTACATTTTTCAGTCTGACAATGAACTGTAACCCAGGCCTGTGTTCAAATATGGAGAGATAACCAGACTCCAAGCAGAATAGAATAGAATAGAATAGAATAGAATAGAATAGAATAGAATAGAATAGAATAGAATAGAATAGAATAGAATAGAATAGAATAGAATAGAATAGAATAGAATCAACCAAGTTGGAAGAGGTCTTTGAGATCATCCAGTCCAACCTATCATCCAACACTATCTAATCAACTAAACCATCCAGTCTCTTCCTAAGCACATGTTTAGGAATATGGTGGTTTGGCCTGGAGGCCAGATGCCCACCAAAGCTACTCTATCATTCCCCTCTTAAATGGACAGCAGAGAGGGGGAAAAATATAACAAAGCCAGTAATAAAAAAGAAGAAATTTTAATAACAATAATGAGAAAAAAATAATGAATAGATCACATGGAAGTGAAAGCCCAGGGGAATTATAAAAGAAGCACTAAGAAGCACAGAGGATTATAAAAGAAGGAAAGACCTAACTCATACCTTGGAATTGGGTTATTTGTAAATCTAAAAAATAAAAAAAAGACAACATTTAGAAGTGTGTAAGTTAATCAAACAGATCAATGACTTACTTCAGCAGAAAGAAAACCTTTCAGTGACTGTGACCATAACATAATATGTGCTGTGTACAATATATTGCATTTATGTAGTATAATTTTAAAATATTTCAGCCTAGCTTGTTTTGAATAATAAAACTTAATGTGATTATCTTCCCAATACTTAGAAACTTCCTGCCATAAATAAATAATTTTAAAGAAACACTTGCAAAGTGAAAAATAAAATAAAATAGAAGCTGAATGTTACTCTTGAGTTTTGTGGGGGACCTACAAGCAAGGTATATAATATTGGATGAATGCTTTTACAGATCCTATTAGCATAAAAAATAATGTTTTATTCATGACTGCTCATGCAGGACTGTAAAACCCAACATGACCTCATTGATTTTCAGAATGGAGGTAGCAGAGCTTTTCTGCAGGATAAATTTATAACATAAGTGATTCATGTCATTTTTCCAGCATAACTGTGACAAGATGCCATACTTCAGTGCCTTTATTGGAGCCTTAGAGAATTTTATCTTCCCTTATGAGTATCACTTGTACATTTATCTGATTTACTCCTTATTCTGGTGTAGTTTCCTTAAGACTTCTAAAAATAAGCTGGTTCTGATGGATAGAATGTAGAAAAATATAAAAAGGTATTTTACAACAGAGAATTATCATAATTAAATTCATTGCCAGGGTAGCCAGAATACTTTACTGTGTCTGTGTCAAGACGGAAAACACAGCCCTGTGTAAGTCCAGCCATGGCACTGCTCACAGACCCTTCTTATCCACCCTGCACTGAGGGAGCTCCTGCAGAGGAGGAGGAGGAACCACAAGACCCAGGGCAGGACAAGAGTCCAGGAGGCTCCCAAAGAGTGCCTGCCTGCCTGTGCCCCACTGTGTGTGCTCCCTGTGCTTGCAGCTGCTGGCATGCTCCCAGCCCTCAGGCTGCAGCTCATCTCTGCTGCTCCCAGAGGGCATGGGGCTTACCCAGGCCATCCTGCGCCACAGGAATGGCCAGACCCTCCTCATGAGGTTCAGGCTGGATGTTAGAAAAAAGTTCTATACAGAAAGAGTGATTGCCCATTGGAATGGGCTGCCTGGGGAGGTGGTGGAGTCGCCATCACTGGAGGTTTTCAGGAGAAGACTTGATGGGGTGCTTGGTGCCGTGGGTTAGTTGTTTGGGCGGTGTTGGATTGGTTGATGGGTTGGACGTGATGATCTTGAAGGTCTCTTCCAACCTGGTTTATTCTATGTATTCTATGTATGGTGATCGGCAGCAGTGCACAGGCAGCACCACGTCTCCCACACTGCCAGACCCACACAGACCAAACCTTGCCACCATAAAAAAACTCACCACTAAGTCTTACCACCCACCCCCAACACAAATACCACACCACCAAACCCCAACATCAAAACCACTCCACAAAAACCACACCAAACCCACCCAAAACACCAAACCCACACCACCGAAACCACTCCACCAAACCCACACCACCTAAAACACTCCACCAAACCTGAAACACCGAAAACACAGTCCCATAACCAAACTAGAAGCGTCAAACCACCAAAGCACACCACCAAAGCACTCGCCTAGCACATGCAGCACCACAGGTGAGTACACAAATGGTTGCCAAGATGCCACAATTCTGGACCCCAGCTGCTGACATCAGCAAGACCCTGGCTGAGGCCAGTAGCAGAGGCCAGTGGCTCTGCCCAGCTTCTTACTGTGCCCTTGGGCTGTCCCTTCTCCTCCTCTGCAGGAGCTCCCTCAGTGCAGGTCAAATAAAAAGGGTCTGTGAGCACTGCCATGATCAGGCAGTAATTTTGCTCTTCCAAGGCACAGCCCCAGAGCAGAGCCTGTGGAGCCCTGGGAGCAGGGGAACATGGCAAAGGCTGCTCCAGGCCATAAGAAAAATACCATTTATTGCATAATGCAAGGTCCAAATTTGGGGAACAGGACAGGGAAAGCCTGGGCTGAGGTTGGAGCTACCCTGCCCCTGGGGTAGGCAGGAGCCGCCCTCACACTGTCTTCACTCTAGGGGGATTACTGAACATCTCAAACAGCAGGTTTGCCCCCAGCAGGGCTCTATTCCCTAAAAAAAGGAAAAGTAGAAAAGGAGTCAAAAAAACCATGAATTCCCAAGCATCAAGGATCAGCCACCACCTCCAGGCACATCCCTTGCACACTTAATCTTCTTGAGGCCCACCAGCGACATAGTACGTCAGGGCAATGTCCAGGAGGTCACACCCCATAATGTTCAGGCCTTTGAAGCCATGAACATTCTCCAAAACACTGATTAAAATAACACCCAAAACAACCAGACTTTGCATCAAGAACACATCTGAGCTAGTGGCTATGGTCAAGGCTCTGCTGTACTCTTCTGCAGCTGAGGAAATCCAGCTTGTACAAACCCAGTCACAGTATTTCACCATTTCCTCTCATAAACACCACCTTCCTCTGGAGGTCTTTCATCTCTCCAGACCTTGACAGTGTCCTGTCACGGTTGATTGCTGGCCATGAACATCTCCTGGACTGAGTTTGCTGCCATAGAACTAACTCTGGATTTTGCTGTCACCCAGACACTTGTGAAAACACAACCAGATCTCCATGGGCTTATCTCTGGACATCTGTAGTTTCACCACCCAACCATGATGTTTGGAGCAGCAGTTACCAAAGTGGAACCAATGACTTGAGCCATGAAGCTGGAGTTGGAATCCCAAAAATGTAAATAGCTCACAGCCAGCAATCAGGAGCTGCAAGGGTTGCATGTGGCTCTTCAAAGGGAGCAGTCTGAGCAGAAGGCTCAGGCACAGAGAAGAGAGATGGAGCTGATCAGAGATATTGGGCATGTGACTTGTGCTCCCTTGGTCTCTGTGGTTGCTGCTGCATTCCTGTGTGGCTGAGGTCAAGGCTGTGATGTGTTTTGTCTTGGGCATCTGATTTCTTGGGTAGCCTGGTGGCTTTGGTGCCATGGAGGGGAGGTGAAAAAGGCTACCTGAAAGTGCTGCTGTATGTGGTGGGAGCTGGGTGCATGACAAAGCTGCAGGTTTTCCCTCACACTCATCCGTACTCTGCTGCCACCTGTTTCATGCCAGATTTCAAACACAAGTTCAGCACACAGAGGCTTTCTGGGAGGGGTGGACATTGCCTCTTTCCTCAAGCTGCATCTTCTCTTTTAGTTGGATGCATCTGCAGACAGCAGAGCTCTGGAACAAGAGCTGGAGAGAGTCCAGAGCAGGCAGGAGGAGACCGCACAGCAACTGGCAAGTGAGAAGGCAGTGAAAGAATGCTCTGCAGAGAGTTTTTGGAGGATCAGGGAAGCCATTAGATGCCTGAAAGAGCAATTAGACATGTAAGGGCAAATGTTTTCTCTTTGTCCCCACACAACACTCTGGGAGCAGTTCTCTTGGCAGCCCCTGAAGTACTGGAGCTCCTCAGGCCCATCTGGCAGATGCTGTAGCCAGTTTCTTGTCACCATTTGCTGTAGGCCTCTCCTCTTCCTGCACATAGGGTGGGACATAGGACCTCCCTTTCTGCTGCTTTTGTCCTCCCACTTAGAACAGACAGTCTGGGAAAGGCAGAGGGGAGAGAAGAGGAGCCTGTGAGGCAAAACGTCCTCTCTCAGCTGCCGTGGTGACGGTGCATGGGCAGTCTGTGTTTGCACTGAGAGGACACCAGGAGCCAGAGTCCTCCCCACCTTCTAGCAAGGGTCCCCCTAAGCCAGAGCACAGGTCACTTGGAAGCCTAAGCAGCGAGACATGGGGGTGCCTCAGAAGTCTCTGTTCATAAGTTCAAGAGCAAAGACTCCCACCTGGGGAACAGCTTTGTGCCTATGTGAGCAGCAGCTGTTGCGATGCTCCTACCTTTTTCACAGGGCCCACAAGATGCTGGCATGGCACTGGCGTTGATGTCTGGAGGAAAACTTTGGTCACACAGACATCATGGGCCATGCTGGGGAGCAAGGGGACATTCCTTGCAGCATGTCCAAGTGTGATTCCTCAGTCTTCAGGTGGTTTAGAAATATGGTTGGGTTTTGCCTGTGGTAGTGAAAGAGTAGAAGTCTTTCCTGTGTAATTTATGGCCAGGTGGAATGGGAGGAAAGAAGTTGCTTTCTTCTCCTGATGAGGTCAAGGCGGTTCCTGTTAGTTATAAAAGGTTTAGGGTCCAAGGGTCAGGAGATGCCATTTGGGTTTGTTGTGTGGAGCCTTTGGAATTTCTTTCCCAGGCTTTAGAAAACCAGTGGTCAATCATGGAAAAAAGACATGTTTTGTCTTCCTCTGTGCATCTCCCTTTCATCCTTTGTTTCCTCTGGAGGACTTTCATCTCTCCAGACCTTGACAGTGTCCTGTCATGGTTGATGGCTGTCCATGGACCTGAGCTGGATCTGCTTCAGTAGCAGTAACACTGGATTTTGCTTTTTCCCTCACAGACACTTGTGAAAACACAACCAGATCTTCTTGGGCTTCTGCTTGCTCTTTCACCACAAGAAAATGAAGTCTGGGATCCCTGTGGCAAGGCAACACCACCCAACAGTGATGTTTGGAGCAGCACTTACCAACCTGGAACTAATGCCTGTAGTCATCACATTCAAGCACCACCACCTCCGAAGCTCTTGATTGCTGCATCCACACAAGTCAGAATGAAGCAATGGAGGCAAAAGACCTTCATGGATGAGTGAGGAGCTTCTGCAAAACCTCACATGGAATGGGGAAGTTCACAGGATGTGGTGAAAGAGACTGGCCACTTGGCAGGGACCAACCTAGTGGCTTTCTATGATTAAGTGGCTATGTCAGGGAATAAGGGACAACCTATGGATGTGATCTACCTGGAATTCTGCAAGGCTTTTGACACAGTCTCCCAGAACCTCCTACTCACCAAGCAGGAGAGATGTGGGTTTGATGGGTGGACTGGTCAGTGGGTAAGCAATTGGCTGCATGGTCACATCCAGAGGGTGATGCTCAGTGGCTTAAGTCCAGATGGAAAGCAGTGACAAGTGGTGTCCCTCAGGGGTCTGTACTGGGACCTGAGCTGTTTAATATTTGTATCAATGCTATAGACAGTGGGATTGAGGCACCATCAGCAAGTTTGCAGATGACACCAAGCTGAGTGGTGCCATTGATATGCCAGAGGGACAGGATGCCATCCAGAGGAGCCTGGTCAAGATGGAGAGGTGGGGCCCAGGTGAACCTCATGAGGTTCAACAAGAGCAAGTGTAGGGTTCTGCCCCTGGGCTGGAAGAATCCTCACTCTCAATACAGTCTGGGGGAGGAGGTGATAGAAAGCATCCCTGTGTGAAAGGACTTCGGGTTGCTGATGGACAAGAATCTGGACATGAGCAGGAAGTGTGAGCTTGAAGCACAGAACGCTAACCATATCCTGGGCTGCATCCAAAGCAGCATTGGCAGCAGATCTGGAGAAGCAATTCTGCCACTTTGCTCAACTCTGGTGAGACCTCACCTGGAGTACTGCATCCAGGTCTGGAGTCCTCACTACAGGAACAACATGGACCTGATGGAGCAGGTCCAGAGGAGGGCAGAAAAAATGATCAGGGGGTTGGAGCACCTCTGCTATGAGGACAGGCTGAGGGAGCTGGGGGTGATCAGCCTGGAGAAGAGAAGGACTAAAAACTGCTAGATTTTTACCAAAAGAAATATATCACCTGGGTAATAATTTAAATATATAAACACAATTTCTGTCTTCTGTGAGGTGATATCAAAGTCAAATCTATCGTTTTGACAGTACGTCATGTACAGTAGATATAGATCTAAGTCCTTTTGTAATTAGCAAATTTATGAGGAAGTAATGGTCCATTATTACCTACTGAACTGTTTGAAATTTGCCCTGTCTTTAGAAAGGGCAACTTTCAAATTCACAAGTTGCAGTGGTTTAAGCCTTAACTGGGAGTTAAGAGCTCAGATGGGGGCAAGGCTGAGAATCTCTCCCCTACTCCCCCCTCCTCCCTCCCAACAGAGAGGGAAAAAAGAGGAAGGAGCAAATCCACCAAATAATAATTTGGAGTTGGCTTGGAAGTAGAGAGGTAAAGAGTTTTCTTTAAACAATATATATATAACAATAACAGGTAAGGTTCACAAGGGCAAGGAACAAGGATGGATGGGAGGAGGACAAAGAAGAATAATACAAAACCAATCTCTCTCTGAAGAGGTGCAGAGGCAGCAGGGAGAAGGATCAGGCCTGACCACGTGGCAGAGGAGCAGGAAGGCAGCCGCAGTAGCTCTCATCCAGGAGAGGCAGGAGCCAAAAGGAGAGATAATAGCTGCAATGCCCTGTTTTTTATACCCTAGCTGGGCAGGGAGGGGGGAGTGGAACAGACTCAGCTTCCCAGGGGGAAAACACCTTTCAGGGAGGGCAATGTACCCACAAGCCCTCCCCGCTTTGTTTTCAGAATGGGCATTAACTCACAACACAAGTATATTGGTAGGTATATCTTGTACTAATATGTTTTGAAATCATTCAGGGTGATATCAACAGCAAAACAAAATTTCTTTCTCTTCCAAATTTTCTTTTTTTCTTTTTTTTTTTTTCTATTAGAGAAAATAAAACCAAACCAACCAACCAAACCCAAACCAAACCAAAACACATAAAAACTAAAAAAACACCCACATTTAATTGCCATCATTATACACAAAACTACAAGGTTTATAACATGCATTTAGGAAAAATCTGATGGTTTGACATGAAAACAGATGAAGTTAAACCAGAAGTAGAGGATATATTTTAAAGACAGAATGTGATTAAAATTCAAAATTAACACACCCAAAGCCTGATTGTAGTTTCTAAATAGAAATTGTGGGCTTCAGCTGTCATTGTTTATTACAGATTCACTGACTTAAATGCATGGTTATTATACCTTGGCTATCTACACATAGGTATGTTATTCATTATTATCTTATTAGTGCATGTAGTTACACTTAAACCATGTTTTTTCCCCTGGTATTATAGAGTAAGATTCCACTGCCCTTGTCATTTTCATGGTCATGTTTGTATAATTGCTTTTTCCCCCCAGTGTGTGGCAGGTAGAACTGACATCACAACACGAAAGTCTGGCAACCACATGACAGGGTTAGAGGCTTTTAAGAAGCTGATAAAGTTCAGTTTGGTACCTCTCAGGTGTGACGTTCAGGAAAGCTGGACTTTTTATAAAGGCATGTGGTGTTAGGACAAAAGGCAATAGTTTTAAACTAAACCAGGGTAGTTTTAGATTAGACATTAGGAAGAAGTTCTTTACTATAAGGGTGGTAAGACAATAGAATGGGTTGCTCAAAGAAGTTGTATAAGCCTTATCCCTGCAAGTGCATAAGACCAGGCTCCAGGAGGCATTGAGAAATATGGTCTGGTAGGAGGTGTCCCTGATCATGACACAGGGGTTGGATCTAGATGATCTTTAAGGTCCATTCTAACTCAAGCCATCCTATGATTAAGTGGCATCTCTGGGTCCAGAAGCTCTCAACTTGCTTTTGTGCTATTCTGTGGGTTTGTCTCTCTGTGGTTGTTTGGCCCTGACTAGGGGCCAGATGCCCACCAAACCCACTCTATCATTCCCCTTCTTAGATGGACAGGGGAGAGGGAAAATATAACAAAAATCCTGTGAGTCAAGACAGGAGCAATTTAATAGGATGAAAAGCAAATGCAAAGGCCACAGGCAGAAGCAAGAGGAAACAAAGACATTATTCTGTACTTCCCATTAGCAGATGATGTTCGGTCACTCTCAGGAAGCAAGGCTTCAATACATGTAGCAGTTGCTTTGGAGGAGAGATACCACCAACAAATGTCCTCACACTTCCTCCTTTCACTTAGCCCATGTATAGCTGAGCTGACGCCATAGAGCATGGAATTTCCCTGTGGTCAGTTTGGGTCAGTCATCTCAACTGCATCCTCTCCCAAGATCCCACCCCTCCCTCAGCCTGCTGTTGGGGGGAAAACTGCTGGAAAACTACAGGTTTGGTGCTTCGCTCAGCAGTAGCCAAAACACTGGTGTGTTATCAACAACCAGCTACATCACTGCAAAACAAAGCACTAAAAAGATGCTCTGAGTCACCAGTGTACCCTTGCAGCCCAGAAAGCCAATGACATCCTGGGCTGTGTCAAGAGAAGCATAGCCAACAGCTCAAGGGAGGTGATTCTCCCCCTCTATTCCACTCTAGTGAGTCCCTATTACAGAAAGGATCTGAACATGTTGGAACACGTCCAGAGAAGGGCCACAAGGATAATCAGAGGGCTGGAGCACTTCTCCTATGGGGACAGACTGAGAGAGTTGGGGCTAGTCCTTCTGAAGAAGAGAAGGCTCCAAGGAGACCTGATTGTGGCTTTTCAGTATCTTAAGGGGGCCTACAAGAAAGTTGGTGAGGGACTTTGTAGGGTGTTAGGTAATGATAGGACTAGGGGGAATGGAACAAAACTAGAAATGGGTAGATTCAGATTGTATATTATGAAGAAATTCTTCACTATGAGGGTGGTGAGAATCTGGAACAGGTTGCCCAGGGAGGTGGTGGAAGCCTCATTCCTGGAGGTTTTTAAGGCCAGGATGGATTTGGCTCTAAGCAACCTGATCTAGTGTCCCTGCCCATGGCAGGAAGGTTGGAACTAGATGATCCTTGAGGTCCCTTCCAACCTTAACAATTCTATGGTTCTATAACTCCATCTCAGGCAAATGCCCTCCAACTAATAAGACCAGACCACATCTCACTTTTGGCTTGGCCCATAAATGGGGTCCCACTACAGAGGCATTTTGGTCGGTTTTCTCAAAGCAAGTGACCTTTCAGTCAAGTAATCTTCTCTAAGATTACTTCTGTGGACTGACTGAGTCCTCACCCTTGCTTTGGTGAGTATATTTTTTTGGATATGCTTTAGTAGAAGTCTTCCCCTTGATAAACAAGTGTGCACACATTTTGGTTCATCTTTATAGAAAGAATATTGCTTAAAGCTTAAGGCTAAAGCTTAATTGGTTGTGTAGTATTATATTCCCAAATGACATCTTAACTTGTGATTTAATTGTGTCAGAAGAAGTGCTGAACAACTTTGGTTACAACAAATCTAGAATTTTGAGTGCCTCTTGCTGTCTATTTTGTGGGTACCTCTGCAACACAGTGCCTACAGGTACTAAAACGCCATATGTATTTCTGTATTTTATTTACATTGTCAGCAAGCCATATGCACTTCTTTTTAAATTATTTTTGAAAAAGAATGCTGAAATAGATATGAAGTTTGACTATGTGTTAATTAAAAGCACAGAAATGTTTTTAAGCCATTGTGCATCACATTCTGTTGTAATGTTATTTTATTTTCAACACATATAAAAATCAGAGTGATGACAGCATTCAACTAAACAGTTTATTTATGTTTTGCTTAGTGCTCTTCTTAATGGAAAGTAGCTAGTATTGTTGTGATATTTGAAAGTGTTTTAAATTGCTTTTTATTAGAATTCATGTTTGATTGTCACTTCAAGCATATTTTCTCCTAAAAAAATTACCGTATCTATTGGAAAATATGCATACACACAGATGTGTGCATACATTTATATAACATAGAATAGAATTAACCAGGTTGGAAAAGAACTCTGAGGTCATCAAATCCAAACTACCACCCAACACTGTCCAATCAACTAAACCAGGGCACCAAGTGCCCCATCCAGTCTCTTCCTAAACACCTCCAGTGATGGTGACTCCACCACCTCCCTGGGCAGCCAATTCCACTGACTAATCACTCTTTCTATGAAGAACTTCTTCCTAAAATCCAGCCTAAACCTCCCCTGGTGCAGCTTGAGACTGTGTCCTCTTGTTCTGGTGCTGGCCATCCAGGAGAAGAGATCAACTCCCACCTGGCTATAACCTCCTTTCAGGGAGTTGTAGACAGCAATGAGGTCTCCCCTGAGCCTCCTCTTCTCCAGGCTAAGCAACCCCATCTCCCTCAGCCTTTCCTCATAGGGCTTATGCTCCAAACCCCTCACCAGCTTTGTTGCCCTTCTCTAGACACGTTCCAGCAACTCAACATCTTTCCTAAACTGAGGGGCCCAGAACTGGACATAGTACTTAAGGTGTCGCCTAACCAGTGCTGAGTACAGGGTCAAAATGACTGCCCTGCTCCTGCTGGCCACACTATTCCTGATGCAGGCCAGGATGCCATTGGCCTTCTTGGTCACCTGGGCACACTGCTGACTCATGTTCAGACTACTGTCAACCAGTAACCCCAGGTCCCTTTCTGCCTGTTTGCTCTCCAGCCAATCTAACCCCAGCCTGCAGCACTTCATGCGGTTGTTGTGGCCAGTGTGTGGAACCTGGCACTTAGATGTGTTAAAACTCAAGCCATTGGACTCTGCCCATCTGTCCAGCCTGTTAAGATCCCTCTGCAGAGCTTTCCTACCCTTGAACAGATCAACACCTGCCCCTAGCTTGGTGTCATCTGCAAATTTATTGGTGATGGACTCAATCCCCGTGTCCAGATCATCAATAAAGATATTTAACAGGATGGGGCCCAACACTGATCCTTGGTAGTCATTTCAGGTCATCTGATGAAGATTTTCTGTAGATCCAAACTTATAAATTAGCAGAGTGTTTTCTGACTTCTCTTTTGGATGATAGAAAAAACCAGAACAAAACAAAACAAAACCAACACCAGAAAGCCACAAACAAACAAGAAAACCCCACCAAAACAAACCAAAACAAAAAAAACCACACACAAAACCCCCAAAACAGCAAACAAACCAACCCCAAGTAAACAAAACCAAAAGAAACAAAAAACAATAAACAAACAAGCAAAAAAGACAACACAACACTGAGCCAAATAGTACCAAATAGTAATTACATCTAATTTTAAAATGTTTGTGCATCAGCTTCTGTATGTGGCTCTTTGCACATTTGTTCTCATTAAAATGCTCCAGGGAATCTGTTTTACATAAATGTAACTAAATAATAAAGCCATACTTGAGATTAATCCTCATATTGAAGTAGCAATTAACAAGGATACACATATGAAATCTACTCATTCTGCTCACAATAATTGTAGTCATCATTAAGAATATGAAAACAGAAAGGTATGAAACTTAGTTTGCATTTTGCATTCCATAAGTTAGCATAAAGTCTGAAGAGCTATGAAACTAACTCAAAGCTTAAAACAGTTTGAAAGACTTTCACTGTGTACAGTAGAATAAGCTGAAAATTCATACAGAAGGAATTCAGTTAAGGTGATCTCACAGGCATTTATTTGCTGAAAATTAATACAGAAGGAATTCTGTTAAGGTGATCTCATAGGCATTTATTTGCTTATTTAACTGTATTAATAATTTAAAATCAACATAGTTTTAAGACCTGGGAATTGTGACATCAATTTAACAAGATTTTTTTTTTTTTAATCTGTAGAGGATTTTATGAAAAAGTTTTCTATACACACACATATATATATTAAAAAATCAAAAACATATACATGCAAACATACACATGCTATCCCAATATACCTTGGCTTCATAGCAGCTATGTTGTTTTCACTGCATAGCCGTACTGATGTTGTCTACTCTGCTACTTGCCAAAGTCCCAGTGGAGAGTGGGCCTTGACCATGGCAGAAAATTGGTTGTGTGGTTAGAATTAGCCTCTGGGTGATTAATGAAATCAGTGTACTGTGATATGTTTTAAGAAAAATGAGCACAAATGTACCAACAACTTTCATCTAATCTCCTCTTCTTCTAAAAGTGTAATACATTCTCCATAAGGCACTGGTGGTCAGAGTAAACTGGTTTTCAGTAACTCAATATCAAACTTTGACATAGCAATTAAACAAAGTACAAATATTACCTCCAATGTTAAAATCTACAGGACACTTTGAAGGAATCTTAATTTAGCATTAAATTAACAAGTAAGAGAGGTCTCTTTACTCCAGACTGAGATATTGATTACACCACCATTCCTGCTGTGTTTTTTTTCCAGTGGGAGAGAACACCTTCGACATGTATCTAAGTTTCATTAAACCCTAATATATTATGTTTTCCTATACAAGACAAGCATCTAACTCTTGGAGTAGTACTACTGTAATTTGAAGCACAAATTCCTTTAGACTATGACTGCTCTCAACTTGAATCCTAAACAGCAGTGATATACATAGATCTTTACAGATAGCCAAAAAGGTCAAAAATTAGTTCAGTGTTCATGCAGAATATTTTTAAGAGAACTTGTCCTGTGGAAGAGGGGAGTGACACAGCAGGTAGGTGGGTATATGGCAGCTGGACAAGGTCAATCCATTCTCAATCTGTCAAGCATATTCTCAGACAAATTCTAGGATATTCTGCTTAAAATTACTTATTTATCCATTTGCTTATTTATTTGAATTGCTGCCTACCCATCTGGATGTTACACAAAAATCATATAGTCTCAGGGAATTATTTTTATCAGCAGAAGCATTTATGTAGTCAATTCTATGAATGAGTTCAAGCATATAAGGTGTTTGAAATAAAAAATAAATACTGAATTAAATATTAAATATTAAAGTTAACTTTCCCTTGGTCAAATAGTTTAGGGAGTGTACACTATTTCAGAAGTTACCATTTAATCAAAACTACTTAATTCCTATTTAGTTCTAACATGAAATATTTCAAAAGAAGCTTGTCCTGAGAGCAGTTCTAGTAAGATCACTAGGAGCAGAAAAAGCAAATAGTTTTCAAACTAAAATCTATAAAATAACGTGCTAGAGAGCAATATAATGTTGCCATTTTGGATCAATACTTAAGTTGTGAAGTCTTTTACAGTTTCACTTTCTCCTGTCATTTCACTCAAACCTTTGCACAACGAATAGCTAATGTAATGTGAGAACTGTTTGAGCTGGAGAGTACACAGTGAATCAAGATTCTGACATTTCACAGTAAATCAAAGGGAAAATGTCCTTTGTGAAACCCAGACAGACTGTTCACTGAAAAGAAAGCAAAAAGAAGCAAATCAGGAAGCTCAGTGTGTGTTCATCCTGACTTAATTAAACACCAGTTGATGTATTTTATTTAAGAGCCTAGTTCATTTTTACTTCCCTATGCTCACAAAAGAGAGCTACGTATCTCCAGAGAACAATTCAGATTTTAAATTTAAATCACTTTCCGTAAAGCAGAAGTCTAGTGTGACTTTATTGCTTAGTTATGCCTTTAGGATCTGTACCTCAAACTTTTTTCATTTTTTAAAAAATTCAAACAAATAACTTTAAATAGCTTAATAACTGTCTTAAAATATTATTGAAATTATAATTTACTTACATTAAAAGCTGTAGACAAAGGAACCTCTCTTCCCTTCAGTATATTTTAAAGTGTTATTCAAAGCTGTAGACAAAGGACCTTCCCTTCAGTATATTTTAAAATTTCACCCACTTTCTGTAACAATAATATGCAAGTGGAAATATAAAACTGACATTCTCCACTTTCAGTATGTATGCATACATGCTCTGGTGCTGCTCTCGATTTTATAGTTAGATTTACATGTCTTTGTGAAAATGTAAAATTCCTTTCTGTAGTTCAAAAAGCAGTTGGCTAAATGATAAACAGCTGAAAAGAAAACACAAACAAACAGAAGTAGAATTGTAGAATGGTTTAGTTTGTAAGAGATGAAGTAACATAACTTAAACTAGTGTTAAAGTGTTTTTTTTTAATTTCTGAGTAGTTTTCCAGCTCTGTGCTGCATGAAGGCTTAGGAAGGAAAGCCTCCCTGTTGTGAGGGCCTCTTGTGGACTGTGGGGAAGGACAAGAAAATCCTTTATATTGTGTCATACAAATTACATATGGCCTTTGTCAGAAACCCAGATGCAACAACTAGACAGAGGCTTGAATGGGGACATTTACTGCAAAAGTACAGAGAGGTAGTCTTAGTCTCCTAGTTGCAGGGTTCTACAAAATTGTTGTTTTGAGAGTAATCACTATGTAAGATTTTTTAAGCGTGTTTTCTGTGTGCCATGTACCAGTTACTGAGGAGGGTGAGATCTACTGGTAGTACTGATAAGCTGCTACAATAAGCTAAGGGATTTCTGAGGTATTGATGCATGCCTTATTTAGTTTTAACCATGGTAATATATACTCCTATCTTCCCTTTAATATTCTGCTTAACTCTATTAGTGTACAGCATCTTTGATTGCTTCTCAGCCAAAGTTACAAAAAAAACCCAGGCAGGGAAGCAAGAGAAAAAAGGTATCCATCCATACAGCAGAAAAGCTGCACAGCTTGCAAGGGAAGCACACAAGCAGGAAAAGAAAGAAAAGTAAGTTGACTCTGCAAAGTTGGTGTAGAAACCAAAAGACAGCATCACAATAGATACCTCTTGTTTGTGAGGAACACAAAAAAGAACCTTTTCATTGTGAGGATGACAAAACACTGGAACAGGCTGCCCAGACCAGTTGTGGAGTCTTATTCTCTGGGCATTCAAAATCTTCTTGGATGTGTTTCTGCTTGACCTACTCCAGGTCATCCTGCTATGGCAGGGGGTTTGGACTAGATGGTCTTTCAAGGTCTCTTCCAACCCCTAACATTCTGTGATTCTGTGATCTAGTTCCAGTCCCCTTGCCTTAGGGAATGATAGCTCTTACTAGATCAGGCTGCTCAGGTCTCATCCAAACCAGCTTTGAACACTTTCATGTTTGGAGCCTCCAACCTGTTCCAGTGTCTCACCACACTCAAAGTGAAGAATATCTCCCAAATATTTAATATAACTCTAGTTTCTTTCAGTATGAAACCATTGTCCCTCATCCTGTTGCTACATGCATTTGTAAAATGATCCTCTTCAGCTGTCCTGTAGGACCCCTATAAACAATGGAAAGCTGTTACATGGTTTCTCCCTACATAAGCTTTATGAGCCAAATACCATGTCCTGCACTTGGGTCACAACAACCCCAAGCAACGCTACAGGCTTGTGAAGTGTGGCTGGAAAGCTGTCTGGCGGCAAGGGACCTCAGGGATCTAAATGACAAGCAACTGATTATGAGCAAGCAGTGTGCCCAGGTGGCCAAGAAAGCCAATGGCATCCTGGCTTGTATCCAGGAGAAGTAGGGAGGTGATTGTCACTCTGGTGAAGCCTCACCTTGAGTATTGTGTCCAGTTTTGGGCACCTCAATACAGGAGAGATGTGGAGATGCTGGAGTCAGTGCAGAAGGCAAAGAAGCTGTTGAAGGGCCTGGAGAATAAATCTTATGATGAGCTACTGAGGGAGCTGGGGCCATTCAGTTTGAAAAAGAGGAGGCTTGAGGGGAGACCTCATTGCTCTCTACAACTACCTGAAAGGATGTTGTAGAGAGGCTGGCGCTGGTCTCTTCTCACAGGTAATTAGTGACAGAACAAGAGGGAATGGCCCCAAGCTGTGACTGGGTAGGTTTAGACTGAATATTAGGGGGGGAAAAAAATCGTTGAAAAAGTGGTCAGCCATTGGAATGTGCTGCCCAGTGAGGTGCTTGAGTCACCAACCCTGGATGTGTTTAAAGGTTGTTCGGATGTGGTGCTTGGGGATATGGTTTAAGGGGGAACTTTGTAGAGTAGGGTGATTGGTTGGATTTGGTGATCCTGAGGGTCTTTTCCAACCTGAATGTTTCAGTGATTCTGTGATCTGGACCACTTATAAAGGAGAATAAAGAAAAACAAAAAAAAAAAAAAAAGTCAGCCAGTTTTAACACCCAGGACATAAATTTCCTTTTTTTTTTTTTTTTTTTTAATGAAATAGTGATTATCACTGCACTTTATCACTTTATTTTCTGTTTCAAATGTTTTGATATTTTCTGTTTCAAATGTTTTGATATCTGTGATGCCCATCCTGAAAGTGAGGGGGGATGGGAGGATGTGGGGTGGTGCCACAACTGAGCCCTTAAATCCTAGTTAAGGCTCAAACCACCACAGTACTTTTTGGCACTCAATTTAAGGCTCAAATGGGGGACAAGGCTGAGAATCCCTCCCCTACTCCCCCACTCCTCTTTCCCAATCAAGAGGAAAAAAAAGAAAGGGAAGTAACAAATCTACCAAGAAATAATTTGGAGTTGGTTTGGAAGTAGAGATGTAAAAATTTTCTTTAAACTATATATATATATATATACATATATATATACATAAAAATATAAAACAAACCAATAACAGGAAGTGTTCACAAAGGTAAGGAACAAGGATGGATGGGGAAAATATGTACACAAAACCAGTCTTTTGAGTCCTTTGAAGAGGTATGGATGTAGCAGGAAGGAGCACCAGGCCTGACCATGTGGCAGAGAAGCAGGAAGCCAGCAGCAGTCCTCTCATCCAGGCAAGGCAGAAGCCAAAGAGAGAAAATGGCTGCAGTGTCTTCTGTTTTGTAGGCATGCTGGACAGGGATGGGGAGTGGAACAGACTGATTCAATTCCCCAGGGGGAAATGCCCTCCAGGGAGAGCAAGGCTCTCACAAGGCCCCCCTCCCTCTTTCCTCCCTTTCAGGATCATGCAAACTGTTTGCTTTTTGATTTTAATTAACATTCCATTCATTCTTTTAGAACTCACATTCTTCAGGCTATGTCTCTGTTTTGAAAATGGTTGATGTAATAAACCTTGACAGAATTCTAGGAAGAGAGCAAGGCTACTCTGAAGAGTAAAATATCCAGCAGTCCAAGTTTTTTTCTCATCTTAGCTACTAAGCCTTTGAATGCTTAAAGAAGAGCGCAAACCAAATTCAGCTTTCTTTAGAAACAGAGTTTTTTGTCAGTAGAGAGGTTTCTAATACTGACATTTTGAGCTTATTAAAAAGGATAACTATAATCATTGAAGCAATTATTCTGCATAAAGACATATTTCTCCATTTAAAATAAAATATTTTTACCTTTGAATTATATACAGGTTGGTGTATTATATCTTACATATACCATGAAATAATTATTTATGTACCTGTTCTCTGAAGAAAAGATCAGACCATTTCATCTGTTTAAAGACTTTTAGAGAATCATCAGAGCAAAGATGAACTCTTTTAAAATGCATTTTTGGCACCCAAAACTGATTTTAGCAAATAGGATCTCTTTCTTTTGGATACCATCAAGACATTTAACCTCTCTTCATGTACTTCCCAGCTGGTTTCTCATTTATGGGGAAACAGAGTATAAGCAATGATAGGCTACCTTCTTCCAATTTAACATAAAGCAATATCTTTCTGGCTTTGTATGGCTTTATAAGATTCAACATGAGTCTGGGTCAGGGAATTCTTCATATAACCTCCTTTCTGCTGAAAGGAGAATAAAACCAGGGTGAGAGTAGGCAGCATCACAGAGAGGGATTGTGTTTTGATTTTTTCTTTCCCTTGCAAATTATTTTGTAGAATTGTCATTTCTAGATTTAACCAAGCTTATTTTAGGCATCTGTCATTCCTCATGCTATTTTCTATACCTCTACTTTTTAGACTGAGAAGACTTGTTACCAGATCAAAAGCCTTGCTCTGCTGTCCCTGTAGATATGGGGCTCCTGCCATATTCTGCACACATCTCCTGATTCCTCTTATATACTAGTATAGTTTGGTATTAACTCCTCAGATTATAGTGATATAAGACTATCATGTAGATGAAGGGGAAAAGGATAAAGTTTTTTTTCAGTTTCATTTAAATAAACTTTAGGATTTGTTACTAAAAATGTGATTAATTTTTAGAGTAATACTTGATAAAATATTTCAAACTGTTTATTTAATGTTACTAATAGGATTACCTATTTAGACAGCAAATATCAAAACAGTGTAATGCAAATTAACCATACATTACTGCTACTGCCTAAGTGAAACAGACATCTAGCACTTCTGCTAAACTAAATTTAATTGATTATAAAGGAAGAGATATTTTATTTTGTAACCACCTTACACAAAACTTTGACAATTAATATTAAAAAGGAAAATAACTAGAAGCATATTAAAAGATATTTAACAAGAGATTATGATTAAAAGAAGGATTTCAGGCTCACAGAAACTGCTTTCTTCCAATTCTTGAGATAAAGAGATATTTTTTTTTTTTTAATGTCATTATGAACTAGATGATGTTAAAATTCTGTATCTTGTCATAAAATTTATTTTTAAATGTAATCTTTCCTGGAGATTTACAAGGGGTTTCCAAGGCATAAAGAGTTAAATTGTTCTGAGAAACAATGTTATGCCTCACCAATTTTATGAAAAATAGTCAAAATAGGATGCCTTATCTTACACTTTGCTCTGAACTTAGCTCTGCAATTATAAAGACTGTGTACCTGACAAAACTGCAAGCTGTTGCTATGCAAGCTAGAGTTCACTGAGCAGCTGAACAAACCCACAAGTTCTGCGCTCAGGAGCGTTGCATTGGAAGCTGAAGCAAATGTCATGGAATGGGCCAGGGGTCTTCAAGCAGAGAGTACACTCCCCACAAATGACTGTCACAGGTGCAGTTTGGAGATATACAACATGCAGAAGCTCAGAGAATGGCACTTGGGTGAGAAACGATGGCAACCAGCTAAGGAAATGTTACTGTATATGTAACTGGAAAACTATAAAACTGAGAGAGCAACCAATAGATATTTGGAGCTTCTCCACTGTGTGAATTCTTTAGGACTGGTGAGATGTTTCCTGATCCCAGGTGGTGACTATCTGTTGCTTTAAAATCCCTTGCTTTTCCTCCTTTCTTATACTTCTAACTTTTCCCTTTGCATATAGAATTGACCATAAGATTAAAGTGCCTTTCTCAACCAGCTACTTGGTTTCATATTGCTTTCATTTGGTGGATGCTTAAAAGGACTTTCTCTCCTGCCACAGTGGGTTGAGACACAAAGTAGTTCAGTTTTACTGTCTGTCACGATCCTCCATAGGTTGTTAATTCCATTTCAGAATTCTCGGCTTATGTAAGGGAGTTTGAAATCTTTCAAAATTCACAGACAGGTTTCATACAGCCTTGGGCTTCAAATTCTTGATGATCATAGGTCCTAAAGCTTGAGACAACTCACTAGCCTCCATATTTGATTTTTTATGAGTGTTGAATCTTTGTATTCTCATAGTTTTAAGGTAATTAGTTAGTGTCTCTGTGCATGTAAATTTTATATGGTATATCTACTTAATTAGTCTTTTGGAAAAGATATAACTGCAGAATAGATGCACTTTTTGTTGTACTGGGGAAGTTCTAGCTAGAACTTCCTGAGAGCATTCATCTACTGAAATTTTAAAAGCCACAACTTTGAAAGAAGCATAATATTGGTACCACCAAAGAAAGGATTTCAGAGTGTAAAACTGGTCTTCTCTCCACTGTGCTATTTACTTTCTCCTAGTTAGAAATGTGTTACAGACTTAGAAGATTGCAAATACTGAAATAGAGGCTCGCTGTGCATATTCATTATGATACTCTCTATAGCTGCATAATTTCCTGTTATTTTTCCAATGAACTCTGCCATTAAATGTGCATAGTTAATGTGAAATTTATCAATGCTGTACAGTATTTCACATTTTAATCTGCATGTCATGCAGCATAAAATTGAAGATCTTAAAAAAATTCATATATACTGCACCTGCACAGTTTTTTTCAATTGAACATAGTTGTAAAGTCATTAAAGAATGAAATCATGTTTTCATGGCATATCCAAGTATTAAAAAAACCTAGGTGACTACCACTGGTGAGATTTTAAAATCTTTTGGCTTCATCGGGAACCAGAAACTTTCTTCACCAGATATTTCACACAGCACTCAGCATATTTTTTTTATGTAAGACTGAAGTTACTATGAGGTTCAGGATTTTTTTTAAGCTATGTAAAATTCTTCCATCTAGAAGCCTTTTAAATCCTACTTAGGAATGCTGTGCTGAAATAGCTTGATTTTAGTTTTTTTTTTCCCTAGAAAGATAAATTACCTTGTGCTACAAAGACTAAAAAGAATTGAAGGGCTCCATGCATGTCTCCTTGACATAGGCAAGTGTCTAGGAAAACAACAAAAAGAACTTGTTTTCATCCATAATTGAATGCAAAATGGAAAATATATGAGTAAAAGAAATGGAAATTAACTCTGCAAAATGAAAATTAAAAAAGGGACTATACTGAAACTAAATACAGAGACTGAGTAAGTTAGATCACAGGAAGATGCAAGAATGAAGACACAATTTAAAAATGAAGACACAAACATTGAGATGACACTAAATGGAAATTACAGTAACGTTAGAACTCTGTTAATTGTCTCCAAGTTTACAACTGCAGTGTGTGTGTGTGTGGTGTGCATGTCTCTTAAGAGCATAGGTATGGTAATTTAGATCTTACTTTTCTGAATTCTCAGCTGTTATTCACTTTAATGATTCAGTGATAGAAATAGTCCTTTTTGATATAGCCTGACTATAGAAAAGAATTGCTACTGTAGTTTATTCTAACGGTTGATGAAAGTTTTTGATTTACTTTTTCTAGTGAAAAAAATAAAATGTTTCCACCTTAATTTTGCAATGTGTTTTAAGAAATCCTCATGAAAAATAGCCACAATGATCAAGAGGCCGACAATAATCTCTTCCTCAAAAAAATGCAATTTGAAAAGAACAAAAGCCAACCAAACAAACAAAATCCAGCAAAAAAACTACAGTCCATTCTGAATGAAAACTGACATAGAAGTAGGGTTTTTTTTTTTTCTCCTTTTGGCAAATAGTGACTGTGAATACTCAATTTAGGATATTAAAAGGTCAGAAAATATAGGATTCAGATATAATGGAATTCACAAGCATCAACAATTTCCAGTATGTTATAATATATTGTTTAAAGAAGCAGTAAAATTGCAAAATAATGAGGAAAAACTGCATTAGGCAGAGGTGAATATATTGATCAAATGCAAGTAGCTGCTAAATAGATAATAGTATTCAGTATGGGAGGAAGTATTTATCTGTGTATGTGAACTCCATGTATTTTTGGTTCCCTTAACATATCCTATAATCTGTGCTTGCAGGAAACAGACCTTTTACTACCGCCTGTGGCATCAGCAGCATTACTGAATGGTGCATTCTGGGATATCACAAATTGACAAGGAAATACTAGAAGGAATTTGCAGAAAGAAAAGGAGAATTAATGAAAATGGTAGTTATATCTCAAATTCTTTCTGAGTGCTTCCAAAACCTAATTGTTCAGGCTTTTAAACAGAAACCGCAAAATAATTAAAGTTTTATTTACTTTAGGGCTTCATTGTACTTCTAAGATCAATAAACTTCATTCGTCAACCACTCAAGTCTTCTCCTGTCTCCTGGATATTTGCTCAAGTCTAAATACCCATATGTCACACATTAATTAGTTAAAAGTCTATATTCCATTTCTTTGTGCTAAGCAATGATCTTTGAAAAATTGCAGCACAAAAAGTAGACTTGCTTTACATTGCATGGAAATTAAAAATGCATAACTACAAAATTACAATCTTAGTTCTACCCTTAAATATTTTAGCAACTAGTGCATGTTGCAAAAATGTCTGTTCAGAAATGAATATTTTTATGCTTGATCATAGAATAGTGAAGTTGTTTTTATTGGAAGAGACCTTCAAGATCATTAAGACTGACAAATAAACAAGACCAACAATAAAACCAAGCCAAGTAATGCAGTTCTTGATTGAAGGAAACTGTACCCATAATAGATCTGCTAATTCTTGGGTAAGATCAGTAATTTTTCAGCTATGCTTTCAGTAATGGTGGAATATTGTTCGTCACTGTTAATGGAAGCACATATTTGTCTATTTTGTCACTGTTAATGGAAGAACACATTTGTCTATTTTGTGCAAATAACAATTATGCAGCACATTCACATAGATTTTCCATGAATAAGCTTTTAGAAGTGCAGAATTCAAATTGTAAAATATCTGTGTTTCACTGTAGTATTTCAGGAACTCCCCACAACAAAATTAGACTATCTGCCCAACACACACATAAGTAAATCCTGTTGATTAAATGAACTTTTTCTTTATGTAACTTTGTGTGACTGAGAAATGTATGTATAAACCTCTAATCATTACTAATATCTTGTACTTTTTAGAACTTTGGTGTGAAGAACATAAATGGTGATATTCATGGAGAAATTTGCATTGTCATTGTCTGAGGACCTATTTCCTTGCTTTGTTCACACAAAATCACTGTGGATGTCCTTGAAACTACCAGGGTGAGGAACAGGTCATTATTTTGATGGCTCTATGTTTTATCAAGCTATAAAATTACTGTGTGAAAAAAAAAAAAGAAAAGAAAAAGCTTTAAATACTGTTCAGTTAAATATGGAAACTTTAGCTTTAAACATAGTAGAGTAAAATCTAAAATACAGAAGAAATCCATTCACTGTTTTCAACACTGCCTTTTAACTGTTCAGCGACATGTGGAGATGCATAATGAGGATCTGTAGAAGAAGTCAGATTACATGTCACTTTTGCAATCTGCCTTTTTCCTATTATTCTCTTGATTGCAGAGAAATGATCTAAAATGAAGAAAGAGCAGCCTGTTCAGACGTTCCCTCTTGCCCAAAAAGCATATGCTGTGAAACAGAAGTTGTTTGCAGAGTAATGTCTTGAATTTTGACAATTGTACTCAACTAACTTGTGTCAGGGTGCTGGAAACTTCTAATACAACTTGGACTATGCTTGGCATTATATACATCTTAACTAGTTTCTCCGTTATGGAAGTCACAGAATGATATCACAGTATCACCAAGGTTGGAGGAGACCTCAAAGATCATCGAGTCCAACCTGTCACCACCGACCTCATGACTAGACCATGGCACCAAGAGCCACGTCCAATCCCCTCTTGAACACGTCCAGGGACGGTGACTCCACCACCTCCCTGGGAAGCCCATTCCAATGACGAATGACTCTCTCAGTGAAGAACTTTCTCCTCACCTTGAGCCTGAACTTCCCCTGGTGCAGCTTGAGACTGTATCCTCTTGTTCTGGTGCTGGTTGCTAGAGAGAAGAGACCCCTTCCTGGCTACAACCACCCTTCAGGTGTTATGTTTAATCCAGTGCTACATGTTTCTGTGACCATTTGAGGCTGTGCCTTTAAGAAAGGGACAGTGCTGGCTAAATGTTTTGTAAATATATTGGTATTCTAAATGAATTTCATTGGTAGATAGGTGGGAGTGCAGGTTTAAGTTTTTGGTGCAGTTAGAATCTTGGTCAGTGTGGGTGTGTTCCTGCTCCTGTGTGTTCCTCTTCGCTGTCTGCTTCTGGGCTTCCAGCCAAATAACGGATAAGCATTAATCCTGCACTAGGCCTCTGCCTCGTTAACTCTCCTTTTCTCTTTCTAACCCTCTTTGGAGAAAAAGGAAGGTAGGGGGGTGAAAGGTGTACAGGGGGAAACCCCCTCTTCCGGGGGGTTTGTTTCTGTTCTTGTTTCCCTGCTGTATATTTCTGTATATATTGTAAATACTGTATATTTGTGTACATAAATTCCCTGCGTCCTATATTGCTTTGTAAATACAGCATTACCTAATTTGCTTCACCAACTGAGTTAGCTGCAGTTACTCCTTCTTAGTGGGGGAGGGAAAGCTGGGCCTTCTCTCTCAACCCACCACAGTTTAGAAGATTAAACTAAGGCCAACATTTTAAAATAATCATAGCAACTGTGTTAGAGGTTTAAATCTTACTTACTTTGTACACTTTTTACTATTTTTGTAAGCTTTTTATTTCACAAATATACATACAAAATTATTTCAAGTCTTTTTTTCTGGACTAGGAAATCTATTAACAATTTAGAGCTCTTATGACCACTCCTGTTTTCAGTATACAATCTTCACAACAAAATAGATATCTGAAGTAATTGATCCTTTACATAAGGATGAAGGTAGTGTGGTAAAAGCGAGAAGAGCTTCTCAGTAGTTCTACAGACTGAAGCTTTATCCAAATGGAAATATTGTAAAGACGTTAAAAAAAAAAAAAGGCACACAAACAAAAAAAAACCCCAACCCAAACAAACCAACCTAAAAACAACAACAGCAACCACAAAACCCAACTAGAAATAAAGTCATAAAATGTACAAATAAGTTTTAGGTTATATTTGTTCTGTCTAGAGCAGAAAAATGTTTGCAACATCACTTCAACGTGGATGTTGTAGCTAGAGGGGAGAAGGATGGAGAAAGAAACAGAAAGAGGTTTATGTTGTATTCCACTCCCCTAAGAACAACAACATAAAATGAAACAATGAAGTTCTTGTATCTCTGTAGACTGCAATATCTGGATTACCATTACTAGCAGCAGGCCACAGGTCTATATTCAAGCTGCAGATTCCCAGAAGGACTTACCATCAGTGATTAACCTAATTTGTGAAACAGCCTATTGTAGCAGTAACAGCAATTGTCTAAGAAACAGAAGACTGATGATTTTTGTCTAATTAGGTTTGGGTTTGCTGAGCTTTGAATGACTGTGTGGTGTAACATATTGTTACATTACTTTTGATATAGCTCTGTTGTTAGTGAAACAACACTCTTCTGTGTAGTGCTAACAGTGATCCCAGGATAATGATGCAGTGAAAAGGAGTACAATCACAAAATGGTTGCAGAAGCTTCAAAAGCATTGACATAGAGTGAAAACAAGCTTCAAGGCTATAAACTAATCACCAATTATCAATTACTGACTTTTAAAGGAATGTAACCTTGGAGTTGGGTAAAATTGAAGAAGAAAGAGAAAATAAATAGGATACACACATCAAAGACAGACTATAAATTCAGATATAGCATGGAACTTTAGACCAGTGAATAAATAAATCAAGCTGCAGTGTGTGCTGAAAGATTATCCCAAGAGTATCATTGAATGATGAGGAGGAAGAGCACCACACACTGAAAATTAGAGGGACATTGAAAGTATGAGTATAAAACTAGAAAATAGGCTACATATTGTTTTTCCATTTTTATCAGAAATTCCATACATGTCAAAATTGACTTTTTCATTTCCACAGAACATTCCATTTTTGCTAAATGAACATTTGGAGAAATGAATACCCTTTCAAAGCTCTGTATGGCAAATAAAAATGTTTATGTTAGAAAATCTCCGGGTCATCAGTTTTGGGTTCTATATGACACCTTCTGAATAATTAAGAAGAACTTCTTAAACTCTTGGATATTTTCCCCCTACTGTATTTGCAGTGTAGATAATTACTTTAGAAATTTTCATCTGAATTCTTCATAACCAACACAAAGAAACAAACACATCTAACCTATGATACATCCTATGTCTTAAACAGGTCTGTTGAATTATAGCTAAAAAATTGCACATTGTTTAGCAAAAGAAATTGCATCAAAAGAAATGTGGTTCTTAGTGCAAGCATTTACAATAATGACAAGTGACTTAGCCAGCATGAGTACTATAGACATGTGTAAAAAATAGTGGTCAGAAACGTATCCTGTCAGCAAGCCAGTGGTAGTTTACATATAGTGTTTTATTTTGAAGGTTTGAAGTATTGTAAGTGTAGATAGAAGACAGTTTTGTTTATTTTAATTTGTTTTATTTTAATTACATTTTTTTAAAATGGAAACAGAATATGTGCACTTAATATTCTCTAAGCACGAAATTTACTGTTTGTGTACATATCCAAACTGGGTACTTGGATTGTCAAACTAACTCCTTTTTGATCAAGTTTAATCACTCTGTAAACCCAACTATGGAATATACAGGTTGATGAAGCGTCAGGAAAAAAAGCACATAAAAGAATTAGTAAGAAAATCCTCTCATGCAGAATTTTATAGTGGGGACGTCTATAGCTGAATTAGTCTAACTAGGTGCTCTTCAGAGACAACGAAAAGAAATACATACTTCTAGGCTTTTTATCCTAAGGTGTGTGTTTAAAATAGCTTAATTGAATCTTAGCCCAGAAGACACATTTCTTTCCTTTTTAAACAAAGGATGTTTAAAGTGACCACCGAGAAATAGAAAAGGACATTATAAATTAATGAAGTTATTAAAGATGAATCCTGTTACTCTTGACTGTTAATCTTTTCCCAGCTCTTCTCTACACTTTCTGCAGTGAAAGGACAAATACCATCTTGCTAGACTATGCTGGCATATGATAGGATTTTCCCTGTGCCTTTTTCAAAAACTGGGGTTAGAACCCAACCCTTCTTATGAGCATGCTTTATTATAGAATGAGTTTAATTTAGATAATTATAATCTAAAACATTGTAATGGGTTGGGATGAATCCCCTCCCCACCACGTGCAGAAACAACGACTCCAACAAACAGATTGAAAAAGTGATGGAAAGTTTAAACAGAGAACAGTGAGTGCGTACAAAAAAGAAACATAGTGACAAGAAAGAGACCAAAATAGACCCAGGAAGGTCCCAACCCCACCTGAGGGTGCTCCCAAAACCCCCAGGGCTCCTCCTTTTCCCCCCTACTACTAGGCTAGTCTCAGCTGGCCAGATCTGAGACTGCCCATCCCCCCGTGGCCTTGGGCCTAATCAGGTCCATGTCCAGGAGATCTCTCCCCCAGTTACCGAGTCTCGGAGAGGAAAGGAAAGAGGAAGACCCTGCTGCAAAATTTATAGTGGTGCAAGGGATTATGGTAGAAATACATAATTTCCTGTGCCCACCCACAGGGCTGGACTTCTGGACACAGGAAACACCCCTGTAGCAGAGGGCACCCAGCCCAAACTACGACAAACATTCCTGAGGACGGAAAAAAAAAACACTGAATTTTTGTGTGTTTGTTTGCAAAGAAGAAAAGGCTGGGAAAACCAAATTGCAGCAAATAAATAATCCAGGTGTAACAAGAATATTAATCGTTATCCTACTTAAAATGTTAAAGATAAAATAAATTAATGCATACCTGTAAAGCATTTGGAATATTAAAATTAAAAAAAACCCAAACCAACAACATAGTATTAGAAAAAAAAATCCCTATGTGTTCAAGAAAAGACACAACACAGAAAGTATAATTTTTTTATTTTAATAGATTTTAAAATTTTGCCACTGTAAAAAAAAATTAGATAAGTATTACAATTATACTGTAAAAGCACTGAGGTAGAAAGCTACAGTACAATGAGTAAGAATATGAGAATGGCCATGCCCTTTCAGAAGCATGAATTGCCTGAATTTGCATTGTTTCCAACAACGACCATAAAGGACTTGCCAGAAAAGAGGAAGAGCAGGGCAAATACCTCTCCTAGGAATATGTTTGCAAGGAGCATTCCAGACTGCATACAGTTTCATCTCAGGTATTTTCTACAAGTTTACTACCTACTCAGCAGTTCTGTAAAAGTATGTAATAAATTTTTTTTATTTGTGACAATCCACTTGCAATATGCAATATTTTGTTATTGAAGGGTTTTGATCATCAAGACTGTGATTATAGTGACGCGTATTAAATCCTGAGTTTGAGAACTTTATTTTGCCTAGTGCAGATGTATATGCATTGCAAAGAATATTTTACTGTAATATTAATTCCTATTTTATGAATCTTATTAATGGCAAAACACTACTGCTATGAAAAAAATGTGAGAAATGTACTTGAAAACATGTTTTTGCTGGTGGAGTGTGTTTTAAATCATACTATTATTTTTATTGGGTAACAGTACAATAGCAGTTCAAAATGGCAGAAAACTGATCTTCAGCAATAATCTATGACACTAGTTATCTGTCAAGACTTCCACTGACAGACTCCTCTTATGATTTCACTGTCAACCTTCTGTACCCCATCTTCTTTGAAGTTAATTTCACCAGGCTCAGAGACAAAGTCATTTATCAAGGCTTTACAAGACTGGCAAAGCAAGTGGATAGACAAATTTCTAATCTCATTGGAAGTTTATGTAAGATACCACTCAATGCTTTAAAAAGTCTCATTTATAAATCTGAATATCATTCACATTTTTATTCAATAATCAATCCATAACTTTCCTCTAACTCCTTACAAATTTCCAGAACACTGAGCAGAAATAATGATGGAATGGAACCTGACACACAAATGTATAAGTGTGCTCATAGAGAAATAAAGTCTATGGCATCTACGACACACTGGAACATTTTTATAAAAGCGAAATAAAATTAAATAAAAATAAAACAGGTCAACATATCTCATGTGCCTCACAGCACAAAGACCAGTGTTAGTAGTCCATAACTGTGGTGGGTTAAAGTTTCCCATTCACGCTAACTAAGCATGACCAGCTCAGTTGGAAGCAAATGGAAGCTGTGTTTACAAAGCAAAAAATACACTCTACAATGGAATGCAATGAATGTGTACAAAATATACAGTATTTACAATATTATACAAGTATTTACAATCAGAAAATAACACAGAAACCCCCCTGGTCAAAATGACCAGGGCTGCTCCACTGCCCTCCCCAAAACCTCCCAAACCCCCTTGTACCAAAAGAGAGAGAGAAGCTGGAAGAAAGGAGTGTTAGTCTTACCTCATGGTCAGAAGTGTTATCCTCCCAGCAGAAGAGCCAGACCAGAGAAGAAAAGAAGGAATGGGGATGAAAGTAAAGTGTGAAAGATTGTTAGGGTACATCTGTGTCCATCCCACACATTCTGGCCAATGAAATTAGTTTAGGATAATCTTTTGATTTCCTATTTACACCCATTAGTGAATTATTTTTAAAGGCATAGCCTAAACCTGCCACAATAGCTTTGAAGAGAGTTGAAAAGGCATTGTAGTGTATACTTAAATTACAATGGAGCCTGCAGAAAAAGAATGAGAGTCCAGTCAGTTGTCTGGACATAACTGATAATATCTTTTGAAAGGTACCGTGGTATGTGAAAAATTCGCACATAAATGGCCCATGACACTCAAAAGACCCATACTAGTGTAGAATGACAGCTGGAGGATAGCCAGGGTTTGATAGGCATTGCTCAGCTTTATGGACAACTCTGTTGAGACATTTGAGCCAAGTCCAATGTATCTCTTAATGCCACCATGAAAGGCCTGGGAAGAATTACAGTTGGCGAAGCAGAACCACTGCTCACAACACTATTCTGGGCCTAGAGGGATATGTCCTGTGGAGACACAACACCCCCAGGAGGATTGAATCAGACAATGGAACCCACTTCAGGAACCATCTCATAAGGGGCTGGGCAAAGGAACATGGGATTGAGTGGATTTACCACATCCCATACCATGCACCAGCTGCGGGAAAGGTCGAGCTGTTGGATGCGATGATCTTGAAGGTCTCTTCCAACCTGGTCTAGTCTAGTCTAGTCTAGTCTAGTCTAATCTAGTATACTCTATTCTACTCTATTCTATTCTGCTCTACTCTACTCTACTCTACTCTACTCTAATCTATCCTATTCCACAATGGCTTGCTAAAGACCACCTTAAAAGCCATGGGGGGTGGAACCTTTAGGAAGTGGGAAAGTGTAGTGGTTTGGGCTGTGAGCCCTCTGCTACGGGGGTGTTTCCTGTGTCCAGAAGTCCAGCCCAGTGGGTGGACACAGGAAATTAGGTATTTCCTACCATGATCCCCTGCACCACTATAAAATCTACGGCGGGGTCTAGCACTTGCTCTTTCCTTCCTCTCTGCCACCCAGTAACTGGGGGAGATACCTCCCGGCCATGGGCCTGGCTATGCCCAAGGCCACGGGGGGGGATGGGCAGTTTCAGATCTGGCCAGGTGAGACTAGCCTAGCAGTGGAGGGGGGGGAAGGAGGAGCCCTGGGGGTCTTGGGTGCACCCTCAGGTGGGGATGGGATCTTTCTGGGTGTGTTCTGGGGTTTCTTTTGTCACTATGCTTCTGGTTTTTTTGTTTGGGTTTGTTTATTTTTTTCTGTAGACACTCACTGTTTTCTATTTAAACTTTCCATCACTTTTGCAATTCGTTTGTCTGAGTCGTTATTTCTGTGCATGTTGGGGAGGGGGTTTGCCCCAACCCATTACAGAAAGACACCTAGCTCAAGCCTCTTGGGTAGTGAACAGCAGAGGATCAGTGAACCTCGCTGGTCCTGCCCAGTCTGACCTGCTGCAAACAGTGGATGGACATGGAGTTCCTGTGACTGCTGAAAAAAAACTTCTGGGGAAGTCAGTGTGGGTTTTTCCTGCTGTTGGTGGGGCCAAACCAACCCAAGGGGTGGTCTCGGTCTGGTCACACCTACTGGGTCATGTTAGAAACTGGGGACATTCAGTGTATCCCACAGTGGAACGTGACTCTGGCTGATGAACTCAGAGGGGCCAACACACATCAAAGTGTTATATTTTTTTTTTATACCCTAGCTGGGCAATGACTGGGGAGTGGAACAGTCTCAGTTTCCCAGGGGGAAAATGCCCTACAGAGAGGGCAACGCATTTGCAAGCCCTTCCCTCTTTTGTTTTCAGGATGGGACCCCTCACAATGTACTGGTTCCTTTGAAGATTGTGAGCAGTTTTCTCAGTGAAAAGTTTTTACTTATCAACATGATAAGAGAGATGGAAAGAAAAGAAGCAGGTGCACAAAGATTTTTGGTCAGAAGAGACCAGAAGAGTAATGTTCATACTGGTTCACATCTTCAAATGTCCAAGCTTTTCATGATGGCTGGCTGCAACTGCTATTCTCAAGACTAAGATAATCTAGAAGAAAATGTATAGAATATACTAACATAGTCTGATGGGTCAAAAGTAGTGTGTCAAAATCAAATACAAAACATACAAACATAGAGAAGTCCAAATGCCTGATGATGTGAAGAGTTCCTTAGGGAACAATATGCAAACAATCTAAATCCCAAATAACAAAAATCCCTTGTGCCAAATAATTAGAGCTTCCATTACTGAAGTATTTTAGCATTTTAACACTCCACTGAAAAAAAAAGCAGAGAATTCAATATTTTAACTCATAATATGTGCAGATGATAAAATTTCAGAGTATCATATATATTCTGCAATATTAGACAAACCATTTAGTTCCTAATCTACAGTTTGAATTTTCTTTGCATATTAACTAGAAAAGTATTTCACCAGAAAAAAAGCATCTTTTGATGTGAATGCATGACATCAGTGATTTTATGTATCTTGATCATTTTTCATGATAACACAAAAATGAAGATAATGTTTTTGACTATAGCTTTACAGAGATATAATTACATACAAAAGATTTGTTGTTCTTCAACATGATGAACTTCAACATGATGAACTTCAACATGATGGCTTTAGATGTCATTGTTTTCTAACATGTCCTTTAGGATCAACAGATGTATTGTGTTTTTTTAAATAATTCCTGAATGCAGTTTGGCTATAGAGCTCTCCAAGAGCTGTCCTAAAATTGCAGTCTGGGTGTTGTGGGAAGAGGTTGTTTTCAGATAGCTTTGGAAGTCTATGAAGATTTGCCTTTACTCGAATTAGTGATAGCTGTGTTTTGTCTTTGACTGAAGAGAATGTAAACACCTTGTAACTGAAGGGGAGAAATTAGGCAGAATTTGGTTGGCTGTGCACCAGTTTCTGCTGTCTACACATCTATCCAACATGTTCTGAAACATTCTTGCCTCAAGACATCTCTTTAAAAGTTCTTTCAAACAAAAGCTCCCCAGACAATATTAAGCCTTTGTCATTTCTCCAGATTCCCAGAGTGTCAGATTCACAAGATGTAATTTTCAAGCTCTGTAAGATTATGCTTACAATTAAATTCTTACATGTTTTTAATATTCTAAGAGTTCCTTTCATAAGCCAGCATAGATAATAAAAGTTTTTATCAGATCTGTCATTGTTAACTTCTTCTGAAGTTCTTCTTGGCTTTTATGTCTATTTCAGATGCACACGGTTTTCGTGAGATCCTGTGCGTGGACTCATTATTTTATTTTTCCAGCATGCCTACCCAAGATGGTAGGCACACTCTGGTGTGTGTTCTAATTTTATGTCAAACTTTTAAATTCATCAGAAGGGATTTACCTTGCTAATTACTAACTCATTAGAACAGAGGTTTCCATATTTCATATTGTAGCCTAACGTGCAACATGCAGCATAAGAAAACCAAGTGGTAGTCAAGATAAATAAAAGGCCTGCCACATTCTGTGGAATCCTTGTGGAGAGGGATGAAATATAACTCAGATAAAAAAAATATGAGAGGGTCTTTTTGATTGTTTGTTTGTTTGTTTGTTATTTGCCTCTTATTTTTCTTCTTTGATTTTGTTTACTTTTGGAGGAATGGTATCGCAAACATGACAACTGAACTGTAATTTGGAATCCCTGCTGTGAAGAACAAAGTGTCTGGTTTTATTACCCGTGCTAGTTACAAATTGAGCAATAAAGGCTATTTGAATTGGGAGAATTATTGTTTCTATAAGGTCCAGTGCAGAAATTTTAAGAAATGTCACTTCAGAAATTTTCAGTTTCTAATCCTTTCATTAAAGGATAAATGCAAGTGCATAAATTAAAAGTATCTGCAGGCAAAGCAGTTTTACCACTCTTTAGTGATGAAGGTGTTAAAAAAAAGATAAAATTATTATCTGGCTAAAGCCATCTTGAGAGACAGTAGTTTGACTATTGAGATCCAGTATTGTTTGCTACTTTCTGCATAGATAAAGTAGACTAGCAAACTGAATTCATGTGTGCCTCTTAGTTGCCTCACTGACACTGGATTCTGTAGGAGTTTAGGTCCTGGGACACTTACAGAGCTGTTAGGACAGATACAATGGGCTTTCATTCTGCACACAAAAGGCAAATTTCTGTTCTTCTTAGGCTTGAAGAACATGCTTATGGACTCAGTTTTTTAGTGATGTTTTCAAGCAGATCAGTGTAGAAGAATCTCCACATTTTAGGACAAAGGGAGAAGAGAGCTACTCCTTTTCCTATGTTATTTTTTGTTGTTGTTTTTGTTTGTTTGTTTGCTTGTTTTTTATCTATAGACCAGTTCTGCATCATGGAATCATAGAATCATAGAATCAGCAGCCAGTACAAGAACAAGAGGACACAGTCTCAGGCTGCACCAGGGGAGGTTCAGGTTGGATGTTAGGAAAAAGTTCTATACAGAGAGAGTGATTGCCCATTGGAATGGGCTGCCCAGGGAGGTGGTGGAGTCGCCATCATTGGAGGTTTTCAGGAGAAGACTTGATGGGGTGCTTGGTGCCATGGGTTAGTTGTTTAGGTGGTGTTGGATTGGTTGATGGGTTGGACACCATGATCTTGAAGGTCTCTTCCAACCTGGTTTATTCTATGTGTTCTATGTATTCTTCCAAAGAGTTGCTGCTGGCTTCCTGGTTCTCTGCAACGTGGTCAGTCCTGGTCCTCCTCTCTGCTACATCCATGCTTCTTCAAGGGACTGTTGGTTTTGTATATTTATTTTCCTCACTCATCCTTGTTCCTTACTCTTGTGAAGCCTTCCTGTTATTGTTACATATATATTGTTTAAAGAAAATTTTTACCTCTCTACTTCCAAACCAACTCCAAATTATTTCTTGGTAGATTTGCCTACTCCCTTTTTCCTTATCCCCTTTTCTTTCATTTCTTTCCTTTCCCTTGTCTTTCCCTGTTCTTTCCCCTTCCCTTTTTCTTTTTTCTCTCAATTGGGAAAGAGGAGGGGGAAGCAGGGGAGGTATTCTCAGTCTTGACCCCCCTGTCTGAGCTCTTAAATCCCAGTTAAGCCTTAAACAGCCACAGGGGTGAAACCAGCAGCCCAGACAAAGTGCATGTACACTAATGCACTCAGCATGGGTAACAAACAAGAGGAGCTGGAAATCATTGCGCCCCTGTACTCAGCACTGGTTAGGCCACACCTTGAGCCCTGTGTCCAGTTCTGGGCCCCTCAGTTTAGGAAAGATGTTGAGTTGCTGGAGCATGTCTAGAGAAAGGCAACAAAGCTGGTGAGAGGTTTGGAGCACAAGCCCTATGAGGAATGGCTGAGGAAGCTGAGCTTGCTTAGCCTGGAGAAGAGGAGGCTCAGGGGAGACCTTATTGCTGTCTACAACTACCTGAAGGGAGGTTGTATCCAGGTGGGGGGTTGGTCTCTTCTCCCAGGCAACCACCAACAGAACAGTCTCAATTTGCACCAGGGGAGGTTTAGACTGGATGTTAGGAAGATGTTCTTCCCAGAAAGAGTGATTGGAATGGGCTGCCCAGGGAGGTGTTGGAGTCACCATCATTGGAAGTGTTTAGGAAGAGACTGGATGGGGCTTTTGGTGCCACAGTTTAGTTGATTAGATAGTGTTTGATGATAGGTTGGACTCAATGATCTTGAAGGTCTTTTCCAACCTGGTTCATTGTATTCCATTCTATTCCATTCTTTTTTTTCTTCTTTTGTCCAAAAACAAAACAGCTGAATGCAGCAATAAATGATGAACACAGTGTTGCATTTTAATTACTTATTATTATATTTTTACTATGGAATTGTGAATTATGACAGGTTTTCATCTTAATTAGAGGGCAGGACAGATGGTGAAAGCGTATTTTGTATTAAAATAACCTCAGTTGCCCAATGAATATGCACTTCAATCAACAGACATTTTGTAATAACAGAGCTAATCGTCCAGCCAAAGTACTTAGGACACCCTACTGAACTTTTTCGTCCAAAGACATGTAGAATTTATATAATCTCATCACTACATTGAATATTTTGCCTACAGTGTAGATAAGCACTAGATTGTTAAGTTTATAAAGACAAAACAAAACAAAAAATTTTAATTTCTTGAGTTTGTGCAAAAAGGAGAAATGGACTACAAGGTAAACCTACCTTCCTTTCCAAAATCAGAAGCAGCTAAGAAGTTACAGCTCCATTGTATATGAACACATCATCCAACAAGAAGGTCAACACCTTATACACTCTGCAACTATGACGCCACATTGGAACAGCAGAGAAAGAAATGTACATCTCCTAAACACAATGTCCTCTAAAACAAAAAGTTTAATTTGTCCTCCCCTCACCATTTTCTCAGACAAATTGATAAGAAGGGCAGATACGAAAACAGAAAAATAGGAAATGGTAATTAAAACTCCCCAACCAACCAAAAAACCCCCAACAAACGAAACCCCACAAAAACAAAACCAAAAGCAACAACCTATTATTTTAATTTCCTGTGATACTCTGAAGCCTTGGCTTGCTGCCCCTGGATATTCGATACAGAAATTCACTGTTCCCTGTGTTTTCTGGCTAGAAAAGTCCATTATTTATAGTATCCAGTATAACATCTTCAATGTAAAAAATTACACTGTCCAAAAGAATCCAAAGTGAACAGTTCATTATTCTACACTGTGCCATGCACTGTTGTAAAAATGTGTATTTGATTATGCAGGATTTATGACTTCATACAGAAATTGGTTTGCCTTGAATGTTATGTGGACAGACTGAATACCTTGAAAGTCAGGCTAGTAACAGTTCTTCTGATGTGAAAACTGGTGAATGAATCTACAAGCCAAAGATTTGGGAACAAAGAAGCAAACAAAAATTTTCACAATTAAAAAAATAACACACAAGGCCAGGAGCACCACAAGAGAAAACTGTCTGGCAGTCCATTGGGTTAACAAGTAGAAACTGTGGTGTATCTGCATCAAGTATGGAACAGACTAATGCTATCTAACTCCCAAATTTCAGTGAATTACACCACAACATCTTAGTAAGAGATACCTAAAGTGCTTTAATAACCTTGTGAAATGGATAGCATTAGAAAGAAAATCTCTATATATGGGCTAGAGGGAGGTCTGAGTCTTCCGAGATCTGAGTCCAGATCACCACAAGATAAACCATGGTATTCACTGACCTCAGTAGTGAAGGATTAGTTTTAAACCAGTGTGACCATCTTTCCAAATCATTTGCTTAATAATTTGCCTTATATTGCTATATTTTAATGCTTGAATTATCTATTATATGAATGTAATTACAGTAATTAATGAGAACAAGTCTTACAGGAGTGGGTGAGGGTATTGAGATTCTTTAACTTGGAGAAAGGAGTCTCAAGAGACACCTTATTGCTTTCCACAACTACATGAAAGTAAGTTGTAGTAAAAATGCATGCCAGTCTCTTCTCCTAAGTAACAAGTAATAGGATCAGAGAAAACTGCCTCAGCCTGTGCCAGGGGAGGTTTAATTTTGATTTTAGGAAAAATTTCTTCAGTAAAGAGTTGTCAAGCATTGGAACAGGCTGCCAGGGATGTGGTGTAGTCACCATCTCTGGAGATCTTTAAAAGACAAGAAGACATGGTGCTTAGTGACATTGATTTAGTGGTTGACTTGGCAGCATTAGGTTTACAGCTGGACTGAATGCTATTAAGGATCTTTTCCAACCCAAATGATTCTATGATTCTGTGATTCTAATGCATCCCAAGGGTTTCTTTCATTTTTCAACATCTCCCAGAAACATTGAACAAATTAATAAACCAGATTTAAATAAGAAAACTTTGATCCCCTTAATGTGATGACCACCCTTTTGAAGTAATAGTCAATCTTTCTGTTGCATCTGACTTTGTTTACTGGTTTATGTCTGTAAGAAAACTAATCTAATTGCTGCATTATTTTAAATACTATACAAATACAGAAATTAATCATGAGAAAAAAAAAAAAATCCAGCTTTGTGATAAATTCTAGCTAGCACTGACTATGTAGATCAGTATTAGCAATATTAATTATGCATAGCTGTGTGACAATACTTCTTACTTATCATTAAAATGTAGTACACTAGAATATCACAGAATATCCAACTAAAAGTATATATACAGTACAGAGCTATGAACAAAACCTTAATAAATACTCCAGGGGATGCATATACTGTTATTTCATGTGGTAAGTAGGATAAGGAGAAAAGAAAAAAGTGTGGTTTGTTTCTCAGTTCTCATACTTGAGTGATTCTTAGAGAAAAAGCTAAAAACTGTAAAAAACACTCTTGGATCTTCTAATGTAACAAAAAAAATCAATACTTTTTTAATTACTAAACTACTATCTGGTTGAAAGTTACAAAATTTTAAAAGAAAAGAAAAGAAAAAAAGTAAATGCTTCAAGATAATGGAACCATGCTGTAGAACAAGTTCATTAATAACAGCTATTATTTCAGACAAATCTGCCTGATACAATTTGCTAGAAATTAAGTGCAGGCTTCAATTATTGTATTGGTTTACAAAAGCTATACAACAAAATGTGCTGCTCCAGTCTGAGCTATAACCCCCAGATTTTCCATTAACAAAACCACAAGCACAAAGTTTGCAGCCAAAAAATTAAAAATACAAAAGAAGATAACAAATGTCAATTGGTAATTATCAAGCATCAAAGTCAATAAACCTCTCATGCACAGAGTTGTTAAGCAGGAAAAAGTTGTGAGGGTTTTTTGTTGGTGGTGGTTTTTGTGATCATATGCTGTAGCTTTTGGAAGGCTGATTTTGCTAACTGACAAATAATGTTTTTCAAATACACTTCTAAGAAAAAATATTCTGCACTTTGTTTTTTTAATGAAAATGAGGTAGCAACTGCAATTTCAGAACAGCAGCCTTCATATAGCAGCATCCATCTCTCAGCAATTAGAATTGATTCAGATATGCATATTTGCTAATGTACATTTCCCTAGAGCAACAGTAAGAAGTTTTTACAGATTACTTTACCTCATTTCCCTTTTTGATGTTGGAGCTACATTTTTTTTTTCCTAACAGACTTGTTTGTTTTTCTTCATCTACAGAAAATATTATTGCCCAGATCCAATGCAAATACGTGTCACAATGCTGAACTGAGTGTTCCAGCACACAAAGAAAGAAAAGAAAAAACGAAAGAAAAATCCAACTAAGAACCCAAAACAAACCTGAAATACTGAATGCACATTTCCTGAAGCTGATCTTGAATTAACAGATTCATTATGCTTTACCTCATTAACATTTAGCAGTGTGAACCAAGACTGGTGTTGTATGATCCCAATTTGCTACAGGCAGGTACATCCAGTAAAAACAATGTGTGACAGTGGTTCCCCAGTGAGAACAGATACTTGTTGCTTATAAGGCTGACCATAAGGCAGAGAAATTAAATTTGCTAAACAGGGATTGCAAGTGAAAGGAACAAGAGTCTACATAAAAATTCAGAGTGAAGTACTGCTATGCAGGAAAAATGTGTGCAACTACCTGAAGGGAGCTTGTAGCCAGGTGGGGGTTGGTCTCTTCTCCCAGGCAACCACCAACAGAACAAGATGACACAGTCTCAAGATACACCAAGGGAGGTTTAGACTGGATGTTAGGAAGAAATTCTTCACATAAAGAGTTATTTGCCATTGGAATGGGCTGCCCAGGGAGGTGGTGGAGTCACCATCACCGGAGGTGTTTAAGAAGAGACTGGATGGGGCACTTAGTGCTGTGGTTTAGTTGATTAGATAGTGTTGGGTGATAGGTTGGACTCGATGATCTCAGAAGTCTTTTCCAACCTGGTTAATTCTATTTTATTCTATTCTATTCTATTCTATTCTATTCTAATTTTGATTCAACTCAATGAGGAGAGCAGGATGCTGTTCTACAGATGCAAGATAAAACACAGAAAATTTAAGGTAGGAAATGATCCTTAAGATTATCTAGTCCAATTTGTAAATCTAACACTGCCATGTCAGCCAAATGAAAAAGGTAGTTAAAATTAAGGCCCACATAAGGCAGATGGAGTATGGTCTGAGATTGACACAAACAAATAAGTAAACCCTGTATATATTAGAAGATGAAGACACTGATTATTGAAAGAACATGTTCCTCATATGAACTGTTACATAGTATGAAAAGAATCTATTCAGGATAAAGATGCCCTTTTGTGGCAAGATAGATGAGGTTTGATCCTCAGTTAATCTCAACATGTTGGTTAATAAGTCAAATTTTATCAAATTTTACAGGATTCAAGCACAGTAAACTTGTCAAATGTGTGTCAGTTCTGTTTGACATAAGACAGAACTGATGACTAACAGGTGGTGATGAGCAAACTGAAAACAGCTTTCAGCTGTTCCTGGCTATGCAAATAGTCCTAGTCTCCACATCTCAGGCCCATAAACCTTCACAGTTGTTTTTTTTTTTTTCCCACATTTTTAGAGTACTTAAACATGCTCACAGTTATGTGACAGGAGTTAGAGTGTTGTATTTTTACAGCTATACAACTTTACTTGCACAGTATTATTTGTGTAGATATAAGGATCATTCAGGAATTGACAGTCTCAAAGCCATATGAAGCTGTGCAGATATATAGGTGAGAAGAGGGGTTGGTAGGCAGGCGGAGGGTTAGAGAGGCAGAAAGCACTAGAAATAGAACTATACTTACAACTTTGATAACATTGTAACCATTAAAACCTTGTTTATGTTCTTGTCTGAAATCAGGGCTATTAAATGGTTAGTGATTTACCGTTTTCATTTTCAAATCTTGTCCTATCTGTCTTTTTCCTATAGTCTATAATTCTAAAATACTAAGCAATACACAATATAGTATTTTATATTAATCTGGAGCCAACATGCTATAGTAATTTAGAATTTAATTCAAAAAAATCACAGAATGTTATGGGCTGGAAGGGACCTCAAAAGATTATCTAGCCCAACCCCCCCACAAGAGCAGGGTCATCTATATCAGATCACACTGAAACTCATCCAGGTGGGTTTTGAATATCTCCAGAGAGGGAGACTCTACAGCCTGGAGACTCCTGGGCAGCCTGTTCCAGTATTCTGTCACCCTCACAGTGAAAATATTTTTCCTCATGTTTACATAGAATTTCCTATGCTTCATCTTCCACCCATTACCCCTTGTCCTTTCATTGGGCATCACTGAGACTCCATTCTCTTGGCACTCACTGTTTACATACTTCTTAATGAGGTCACCCCTTAGTCTCCTCTTCTCCAAACTAAAGAGACCCAGCTCCCTTAGTTTCTCCTTGTAAAAGAGATGATCCACTCTCTTAATGATTTTTGTGGCTCTGCACTGGACTCTTGTCATCTGGACAGAATCCCATGTCTTATATGTAGTCCTTGTAGCTATGCTGCTATCTAAATTTTGATGCACCTTATGTAAATAAGATGATCCTGATTACATAAATGAGATTTTTTTTATTCTTCACAACCATACTTTGACAAAACACTTTTAGGTTACCACTGCTCACTGAATTAAAAAAAGAATAATAAAAATGCCTTTTGTTTTCGCCTTCTTACACAGTTTGCTCAGACCATCTGTTTATGGTCCACAGTGTTCTCAACTTCTGAGTCTTTTAATCCTGTCTGTCACTTCTTTCTTTCCAGACCTCCTGCTCAGCTTCCTAGGACTAATTTTAATTGTTTACTACTGCAGCAGAATACTGTAAAAAAGAGGAACTTAGATGCTGACTACATGAGTTCAGAGAACTTTGCTTTTAAGAGGTGTATCAATCTTTCTGTTTATTTTACTTTTGCCTATTTTTTTTTTCTTTCTTGGAAAATACCTCTCCCCAGGCAATTTCATACCTTGGAAGGCAGTTTCATGCCTTTGTCTTCTCCCATTCAAACCTCAGCTGATGGAGATGGGGTAAAGGTGGTTTAGAGCACACTTTAACCCAAAGGACATTAAATTGTCTTTGGACAGTATTTAAACCAGCCGAGAAGGTGGGCAATTTGCCTTGTTCTCACTCAGAAAGCAACAAGATCCAGATGCTGCTGGATTGCAGCTGAAGAGGTTGTCCTAGCAGGCAAACCACACCTGGCCTTTGCACCTGGACCAAGGCAACCAACACCCCAAGAGCCCTGAGCCAGGGGCAGAAAGGGGGAAAAAAACAAGAAAACCAAATCCCAGAAGAGCCACAGAAAGGCTACAGCCTGGTGACAGAGTACATGACAGAGAGGCCCCTTAGCCCTTTCTGAGCCAAGGAAAAGGTCCAAACCATGAACTGGGCACTAGAAGAGAGAGGCCCCTTGTTCCTTTCCATGCCAAGAGACACTTCAATTCTTACTACAATGTCTAGGAAGATACCAGACAAAGGAGTGACCCGCGAGTCCCTGGTTAATCTGCTACAGAATTCCCCTTGTGGGAAATTGCAGATTTTGGCACCTTTCTTGCCAATTTAATTTGCTTATTGGAAATTCTCAGATTTATACTTGTATCATTTAACTGTCTTCATATGTGGAATGTAATATGCAGAACCAAATAACACCTGTAAATATACTTTGTAAATAAGTTATGATGGTGTCTGAAGATACCACCTCCAGTAATATTTTATTACAGATGTATTCTATATAGAGGTTTTGCAGTTGCTACTATTGTCAGCTTTAGTATGTACGAGGCTTGTTCTGAAAACTGATGAAGACAGTTTAAAAAGAATTCTTTACAATTCACTGTTGACCCAAATGTTAGTCTTGAAAGTTAAGGGGCCCAGAACTGCACAGAGTTCTCAAGGTGAGGCCTCACCAGTGCTGAGTACAGGGGCAGAATTCCATCCGTAGTCCTCCTGGCCACACTATTCCTGATACAGGCCAAGATGCCATTGGCCTTCCGTGACACCTGGACACACTGCTGGCTCATGTTCAGCTGGCTGCCAACCAGAACTCCCAGGTCCAGCTCTGCCAGGCTGCTCTCCAACCACTCATCCCCCACTCTGCAGCTCTGCCTGGGGTTATTGTGGACAAAGTGTAGGACCTGACACTTCACCTTGTTAAGCCTCATACCGTTGGCTTCAGCCCACCAACCCAGCCAGTCTAGGTCTCTCTGAAGTGTCCTCCTATCTTCCAGCAGATTGACATTCCCCCCAACTTGGTGTCACCTGCAGATTTACTAATGGTAGACTCATCCCAGTCATCAATAAACATATTCAACAAAACAGTGCCCAGTACCAATCCCTGGGGGACACCGCTGGACACCAGCTGGATGCCTCACCATTCACAACCACTCTCTGTGCCTGATCATCCAGCCAGTCTTTAACCCTGCAAAGGGTGCACCTGTCCAAGCCATAGGCTGCCAGCTTTTCCAAGAGGATGCTGTAGGAGAGTGTGTCAAAGGCTTTGCTGAACTCTAGGTAGACCAAATCTACAGCCCTCCCCTCATCTACCAGGTGGTCACCCAGTCATAGAATGGGATCAGATTGGTTATACAGGAACATGTTTTCCTAAACCCATATTAGCTGGTCCTGATTCCCTGGTTTTCTCATACATGCTGCTTGATGGCACTAAGGATGATAGAATACATAGAATACATAGAATAAACCAGGTTGGAAGAGACCTTCAAGATCATCGCGTCCAACCCATCACCAATCCAACTCCGCCCAAGCAACTAACCCACAGCACCAAGCACCCTGTCAAGTCTTCTCCTAAAAACCTCCAGTGATGGCGACTCCACCACCTCCCCAGGCAGCCCATTCCAATGTGCAATCACTCTTTCTGTATAGAACTTTTTTCTAACATCCAGCCTGAACCTCCCCTGGCGCAGCCTGAGACTGTGTCCTCTTGTTCTGGTACTGCTTGCCTGGGATCTGCTCCATAACCTTGTCAGTCACAGAGGTCAGGCTGACAGTCTTATAGTTCCCCATACCATATCCTTTTTTCATCCCTTCAAGTGGATGGGCATCACATTGGCCAACCTCCAGTCATCTGGAATCTCCCCAGTTAGCCAGGACCAGTGATGGAGAGCAAATGTGCCAGCTCCCTAAGCACCCTAGGATGAATCCCATCTGGACCCATAGACTTGTTAGGGTCTAAGTGCAGCACTAACTAGTCACTAACTAGTTCCTCCTGGGTTACAGGAGGGATATTTGCTCCCCATCCCTGTCTACCAACTCAGGAACCTAGTTGCCCTGAGGATATTTAATCTTTTTCTTAAAGACTGAGGCAAAGAAGCTGTTAAGTGCCTCAGCTTTTCCCTTCTCTTCTGATACTCTGTTCCCCCTTCATCCAATAAGGAATGGAGATTTTCCCTGTCCTTCTTTTTGTTATTAATGTATTTAAAAAAGCACATTTTATTATCCTTAACAGAATTTCTGCAACATTTAAATTATACTTTGCATATATTTATGGATAACAAGAAAGTAAATGAGGTGTTCATTGAAGTGAACTTAATGGAATACCCTGAGTCTGAATTCATCACTGCATATTAAAATACAATTTAAACTTTCAAAGAACAAGTTCAGATTGGATATTTTATAAATAGATATACTTCAGAACTTGTTTGCTGTAAGTTGCTGTTATAATAAATTACTACATTTTCTGGTTTTCTATTAAGGTCATGGCCATTTCCACTAGTGCATGCCACTGGCTCAAGCTTAGTTCACTGTCCTCAGGGACTTTTCCCTAGAGTTGCTCCCCAATTTTGTCTTGGTCCAGAGGAGGAAAGACACTTGGTTCTTTTTGGACATTCTCATGTTATGAAATTAGAGGCACAAATGAGGCCAAAATATCAACAGCAAGGCTATTTATTGGGAGAGAGAGAGGGAAAAAATGGAGGGAGAGAGAGAAAGAGAAGAGGAAAGGAATTACATAACACACCCCACAACATGGTTTAGGTCTGTGGAGGAAGGGTGCTGCTGCTTTGGCTTGGAGGAGATGTCATCCTTGTTGGCTTATGCTGTCATCCCTGGAAGAAGGGAGGGAAGAGATCCCAAAGTCCAAGTCCTCTGAGCAGCCTCCAACATGTGGCCTCTTCAGTAAAGATGTCTTTTCCCTTCTCCATGAGTTACAGCAGACCGAACTTAGGGCATAGAACACGCAATATCACGGTACATTAGAAGTTGGAAGATCAAGAGATCATAGGGTCCAATCCCCCTGCTAAAGCAGGATCACTTAGGGCAGTCTGCACAGGAATGCATCCAGCTGGGTTTTGAAAGTCTCCAGAGAAGGAAACTCCACAACCTCCCTGGGCAGCCTGTTCCAGTGCTCTGACACCCTCAGTATAAAGAAGTTTATCCTCATGTTGAGGTGCAATCTTCTGTGTTCAAGCTTGAACCTGTTATTTCTTGTCTCATTACTGTGCACCCTGAAAAGAGCTTGGCCTCCTCCACTTGACACCCACCCCTCATATATGCTTGACAAGGATTTTGAGCAGGATACATTGATATGCTCAGAAACACTGCTAGAGCTGTGTTAGTTTTCTAAAATATTTTGTAAATATATAGAACTACTTTGTTTAAAGAAATACTTTTGCATAAACTGATGTCTGAAATACATGTTTTAATAGAAATTTCCTAATATAATTTAATGAATCATGACATTTTGATTTGAACCATGAAAATCTAAGTAGCTTAATTGAAACTAAGAAAAATAAGAAAAACATCATAAGCATTCCTAAGAGATGTTTAGAATTTAATGATGCACCATTCAGACAAGTCAGCATTAAAGCTAAAGTCTTTAAGTCTTTGAAATAAATATCATAGAATCATAGAATCAATAAGATTGGGAAAGACCTCAAAGATCATCAAGTGCAAACTATTACCTAATACCTAACACCGGGGAGGTGGTGGAGTCATCATCATTGGAGGTGTTCAGGAGGAGACTTGATGGGGTGCTTGGTGCCATCGTTTAGTTGTTTAGGTGGGTTGGATTGGTTGAGGGGTTCGATACAATGATCTTGAAGGTCTCTTCCAACCTGGTTGGTTATATTATTATTATTATTATTATTATTATTATTATTATTATTATTATTATTATTATTATTATTACCTCAGGACAGCTAAACCATGGCTTGGAGTGCTACGTTCAATCCTTTTTGAACACCACCAGGGGCGGTGACTCCAACACCTCCCTGGGCAGCCCATTCCAAGGGCTAACAACTCTCTCTGTGAAGAACTTTCTCCTCACCTCAAGCCTAAACTTCCCCTGGTGCTGCTTGAGACTGTGTCCTGTTGTTCTGTTGGTGGTTGCCTGGGAGAAGAGACCAACTCCCACCTGTGTACAACCTCCTTTCAGGTAGTTTTAGAGAGCAATACTGTCTCCCCTGAGCCTCCTCCTCCAGGCAAAATTCCAGCTCCCTTAGGCTCTCCTCATAGGGCTTGTGCTCCAAATCCCTCACCAGCTTTGTTGCCCTTCTCTGGACATGCTCCAGCTTCTCAATGTTCTTCTTAAACTGAGGGGCCCAGAACTGGACACAGGATTCAAGGTGTGGCCTAAGCAGTGCTGAGTACGGGGGCACAATGACTTCCCTGCTCCTGCTGGCCACACTATTCCTGATACAGGCCAGGATGTCATTGGCCTTCTTGGCCACCTAGGCACACTGCTGGCTCATGTTCAGCCTACTATCAACCAGTATCCCCAAGTCCTTTCTACCTGATTGCTCTGCAGCCACTCTGACCCCAGCCTGTAGTATTGTATGGGGTGGCTGTGGCCAAAGTGCAGCACCCGGCACTTAGATGTGTTAAATGCCATCATGTTGGACTCTGCCCATCTATCCAGCCAGACAAGGTCCCTCTGCAGAGCCCTTCTACCTTCTAAAAGATCAACACCTGGCCCCAGCTTAGTGTCATCTGCAAATTTGCTGATGACTGTCTCAATCCCCTCATCCAGATCATCAATAAATATATTAAATAGGATTGGGCCCAACACTGATCCCTGGGGCACACCACTAGTGACTGGCTGCCAGCTGGATGTGGCACCATTCACCACTACTCTCTGGGCACAGACCTCCAGCCAGTTCCTAACCCAGTGCAGAGTGCTGCTGTCTAAGCCACGAGCTGACAACTTGGCCAGGAGTTTGCTGTAGGGAACAGTGTCAAAAGCCTTGCTGAAGTCCAGGTAGACTACATTCACAGCCTTCCCCACATCCACCAGGTGGGTCACCTGATCATAGAAGGAGATCAGGTTTGTCAGGCAGGACCTGCCCCTCCTAAATCCATGTTGTCTAGGCCTGATCCCTTGGCCATCCTGCAGGTGCACCGTGATTGCATCCAAGATAATCTGCTCCATCATTTTTCCTGGCACTGAGGTCAGACTGACAGGCCTGTAGTTTGCAGGTTCCTCCATCTGGCTCTTCTTGTGGATGGGCATCATGTTGGCCAGTTTCCAGTCATCTGGAACCTCTCTGGTGAGCCAGGACTGGTGGTAAATGATGGAAAGCAGGTTGGCCAGCTCATCTGCCAGCTCCCTCTGTACCCTATGATGGATACCATCTGGTCCCATGGACTTGTGAGTATCCAAGTGGCTCAGCAAGTCCCTAACTACTTTCTCATGGATTTCACAGGACCTATATTGCTCCCTGACACCATCTACCTGTTCAGGAGGCCAGTTATCCTGAAGTGCTCCTGACTTACTGTTGAAAATGTAGGTAAAGAAGGCATTTAGTATCTGGAAAAGCTTTTTCATTCATTCATTTCTACAGATTCTTTAGATATTATGCAACAGTTGTAATTTTGTAATTTCCCAGCTTCGTGGACAATAAGTTGTGTTGGAATGAAGATTGCTCTTAAAAACACCCAAGAGCAGAAAGAAGAGGATAAAACATAAATAAAATACATCTGCAGTTTAATCTAAACATTAACTGCTATTCTTACCCTTTGCCACCTTCTAAACATATTTTGAAACTTTGGCAGCCTGATCTCCTGAGGTGTATGATCACCTCTCATCACACTGATTGGTATTAACAACTGACCGTTAAATCATAAGATATTTGGGGAAGGTTGGTTTTGGGTTTTTTTAACTTTTCTTTGTTGGGTTTTGGTTGGTGGCTTGTGGTTTTGGTTTTGTTTTGTGGGTTTTTTGGTTTGTTTGTTTTCTTTCCAGATGGAAATTATGTTTTGCTTGGTTATTTTTCTTCATTTAAATATGACACTTCAGCTTCTGTAAATTATTCTTTGAATGTCTGAACATATTTTGTTGGTGTAGCTAATGTCAATCAACATATTCTTACTGCATCTTGTTTTCCCAAAGTAATTTATTTCAGGAGGTGAAGAAGGTCTAAATAGATTGCAGTTCTACAGAAATTTCCTAAATTATTTATGTTTGGGTTTTTTGTTTTGTTTTGTTTTGAATATGGAATGAAAAGAGAATAATTCTCAATAACTGTGCATCTATCTACTAATGCTTTTATCTCATCTTCCTGACATGAAACTGGTCACTCTCATATTCACAAACCAGCAGCATTGTTCCTTCTACCCAGCATGGGGGTTGTCCATCTGGCATGACTGGTTAGCCCAATGGCCCCTAAATCTGGTATGTGGGATCTGGAGGCAAGGTGGGTTTTATGCTGCTGTGGGAATATACATGCTTCTGCCCAGCTGTGCTTTCACACTACAACCCCACAGGGACTGTATGATCTGACCAGGACATTTTTCTTCTGGTTTCTATAAGGAGCTATACAAACACAGTTCACTCCAAGACACACTCCACAAGCCAACACTTATGGTTTTATGGTAGGTATAAAGAATGGTCAGGAGCAATGTCATTGCAGCAGCTGAGCAATGTGCAAGAAGTCTTAGGCCATTTTACAACCAAAGGTTTGCAGGTAGTAGATAAAAGCTACTTGTGATAAACCGTATTGCCCCCAAAATGGAACTAAACAATAGTTGCCAACCATTACTTTGATTTGTTTATTCTACACCCACCAAACAGTGCATTTCAATGCACTTAAAATCCTCTAATGAAATCTTTCTCTCACCTTTAAAGTTCTCTTTAGTCTGCAACATCTTCAGGTCCAGGACTATGTCATTGTATTGGGAAACTTTTAACACAATGAACACCCTTTACAAATTATGTCTTTAGTGAGTAATAATAATGCTGCCCAAATCTGTAAAATTTAACTTTACTGGAAAGCTGGCAATGGAAGAAAAATGATGGGTGAAACTTTCTCTGATGAACAGAATCAATACAGAAAATCATCAGAATAATCGTAGTGGCTAAGTTCTGCTGGCTGCTGTGTACTGTAATGAAGTCAGTGCCTGCTGTGGCCAGATAAATGAAATACCGCTTCATAGTATGCAGATGGACTTTTTAGTCAGATTACTCACAAAAATTCTATTCCCAGCAGGGCCATTATGAACAACACATTCAAAAAAATAAGTACACAATATACTAATGTAATTTTGAAATTATTTTCCAGCATGCAAAATGTGCTCAGTTGCCATCATAGGTAGAGGAAAATTTAATGAGGGCCACAACACAATGGTCTAGTAGTCTTTTACTTCAGTTACCTAAGGTTAGGTTTCAGTGATCTTTATCAGTAAACTGTATTCCACTTGAAAAATTTAACCATAAAGAGAATATTTATAAAGGAGCTACTAATACTACAATAAGTGCTTGCTGGGATTTTGTTCCTTTAGTTATTTGTTGGTTTCCTTTAAGGAAGATGATTTTTTTTCCTTTCTGTTTCTTATGTGAAATGTGCATATGTTGCTTTATCAAAAGTCTAGTGAATCAGTTGTAAAAAATTCAGTTGAAACCAATGGGGTTTAGATTAGATAATATTCTCTTTTAAAAAATACTTATTTTAGGTATTTATTTCTTTGGGTATTAAATCTCTTTAAACAAGTAAACATGTATTCACATGGGGTGTAAGTGATATGTAAAATTTAACCAAGCATGAAAAGAAAATGTCATCTATGCTTTTACAGTTATGAGAATTCACCAGACTTCTAGGAGATCAGATGATTTAGAGCACGCTCTTGCTTGCTCTCTTCTCGCCCTTGCACTTGTCATCTTTTTGACTTTGAATAGTTGTTCTTCTGTTGGTTATTATTTGGGGTTTCCCCTCTTGTGGCTTAACTTTTGGAGTTTTTTGTTTGTTTAGATGTGAAGTGTGTTTTCTGTGAAAAAAGTTTATAAAATTACACTATCCATCAGCCTGTCCATCTGTCAATATTACTTGTGACTCCATCAGTCATTTGCAGACAAATTTCACACAAAGGCTGCAAGTCTAAAAGATATGGTATTCCTACTAGTTTTGTGACAATGGCACCTGAAAGATGGTGTTTCCAATACACTCAGTAAAGAGGTAGTTTTATTTCAGTTTCTTACTAGACAGAAAGCAATCAGAAGGCCAGGTAACACTTTCTTCCTGCTCTTAAAATGGTAAAGACATTTCTTCATACTTCAGAACATATATTGCTGTTTGTTCAAGAAGGAAATAAAAAAAAAGGAAATATTTTGTGGTTTCTGGTTTTTTTGTTGGGTTGTTTGGGGTTTTGCTGTTGTTGTTTTTTGGTTTTGTGTGGTTTTTAGGTTTTGGTTTGTGTGTGTGTGTGTGTGTGTGTGTATGTGTGTGCGCGCGCGCGCGTGTGTATTGTGGGTTTGGGGTTTTTTTTAAGTGAAATATTTTTTAATGTCTAAGCCAGAATTAAGGGTCTGTTGTACTGAACCCTATACAGAACACTGTTACCAATCTCATAAGCATGCTCTTAAAGATAACCCCATTAATATGGTTTGTATGGAGTTTATCGTTTTAAGTTCTGTAAAATGATAGAGATCTAAACCTTTGTAACTAAAGAGGATCTAAAGAGAAGATGGTGGTGTAGTGTAGGACACTCCTCTTTACTATCAACCCACTTCTGAATGTTTATATTTTAGCAGAGTCAGGATGATTTTTGGATTCAGAAATGGAAGTGCAAAAGTAAGAATTAAAAGTAGATCATTAAGAAGTAAGAATTAGTAGAATACTAAGAAGAAAATAGGCCAGTAAGAATCAAGAAGGTGAAAGCTGTCAAGAGAAAGTTACAGGACATATGGATTCCTGTGAAGGTGCCAGGGACTGTTATCAATTGGTGGAAGGAGATGTAGAGAGGATAGTCTAAAAAAATATAAGAACCGTTACTGTTATGGAGTAAATACCATTTTCACAGAGCTCAGCAAAGTACTGGAGACAGCGTGCTGGACACAAAGTTTGTCACAGATCCTGAGTAAAGAGCACTTACAAGTAACAAGTTTAGAGCTTGGAGTGTTTTTCCTAACTTTTCAGAAAACAATCTTCATTAGATTTGAAGTTTGTTTGGAAAGAACTTTCCCAGAGAAACTGTGAAACATCTCAAATATCACTTCTTTCAGCAGTGTGTTTGAGGTTATCTTTGACTTTGTCTCTGCAATTTACATTGCCATCTCCATTGTGCACAACAACAGATGACAAAGTTCATATCTTCCTATAAACTTCCAAAAGCAATACCTCTAAACAACCACATTGTAAACATATCCAAGAATGAGATGACAGAACTTGCACAGCACAGATGTTACTCCTGCCTCTAATGTGCTGCTGCTCAGATGCAACAGCAATGAGCACCATATAAAACTTTGTACAGTATGGAGTTAGAATATTTGCAGGTGGAGTGCAATCCTGTTCAAAAATGCAAAACAAAATACATGCTTCATTAAACCTCCAGTAACACCCTTAGAATACAACTGAAGTGGAACCTGAATGATATACATGAAAGTGTTTTGGCTTTCTATAGTAGACTAAATTTTACCCATGGTGAAACATTGAGAGTTCTAGTCTGCTGTCCTTTGTAGTGAAGCAGATAATGATTTCTTCATAGTGTTTCCATTTTGAAATTGAAGTGCCTTTCACTCACAGCTGTAAATAACACATCATGATGAAGTCATGTGTTTCCACACAAAGAATATATATCTTCTCTAGACTATTTTCTGCTTTATTTTAATTTGTAAAGAAAAGTTATATCATATACAACATTGCCATGACCACTTAATATATTTTCATTTGATGTTTTTCATTGCTTTTGCTTTTTCATGATGATTTTCATTGTGTATTTCACTCTGGTTCCTACTGGGGAGTTTAACTATCATGCTGAAGTTCACACAAGGAATATGGAAGAAATATAACCCGAATAAACCTGTTTATATAAAGAATAAACCTGTTTATTTCTTTGCTATTTCACAGAAAAATATTAAGGACTATATACAAAAAAATAAGTGTTCAAAAATATTTTCTCAGTGCTTATTTAAGTATGAATAAATTCTGTATTTGTTTTCAGCCCCTTTTCCCCTCTTGTCTTAGGCTTTTACTGAAAGAAAGAGAATGAGGTGCTGGAGCATGTCCAAAGAAAAGCAACCAAGTTGGTGCAGAGTCTAGAAAACAAGCCTTTGAGCAGTTGCTGAGGAAACTGGGGTTGCTTAGCCTGCAGACAAGAAAGCTGAGGGAAGATCTTACTGGTTTCTACAACTACCTCAAAAGAGGTTGTAGCAATGTAGGTGTTGGCATCTTCTCCCAAGTAACAACCAATAAGACAAAAGGAAATATCTTAAAGTTGCATCAGGAGAGGTTTATGTTGGATATCAGGAAAAGTTTCTTCATAGAAAAGGTTGTCAAGCACTGGAGCAGGTTGCCCAAGGAAGTGATTGACTCACCCTTTTTGGAAGTATTTAAGAGGCATGCACATGTGGCACTTAGGGACATAGTTTAGTAGGGGACTTGCCACTGCTAGGTCAATGGTTGACTCAATCTTAAAGATCTTTTCCAAGCTATTCTATTATTTTTCCCCACCCATTTTGGGACTTTCTGATGGTTGTTAATGGAAGGGTCTCTAAACAGAATAAGAAAACTTAAAAATACCAATTCAACCTTTAAATCATTGTACCATTTTCAGCAACAATCACACTGAACAAATGGAAATAGACTGACTTGGGAAAACAAAATTGGGGAAAAAAATAGAAATAGTTGATATGTGTGATCAGACTTCTTCAATCAAGGTTTTGTTATTCTTAAATATCTGTTCCTCATTTTAAGCATCAAAACAGATCTCTTAAACTCCCTTAGCATAATCAACTTTTTACAACAACTACAGATATCAATGCCATAGTGATTTTTCAAAATAACCGTATCAAGAACAGTATCTTTGTACCTGAACAAACATTGTACAAGGTTGCTACACAGGAGCTGCTCATGACAGTTTGCTTCAGCAACAATTTTCAGCACACACTGTCTTATTTTTCACTCAAAGATCCAAAGAGTAATTTTTTCATATTCATTTTTGCTTGGACCTTTTACCTATTTTTCTTCTGTTGCCGTATTACTTTTAAATACTTAGAAATTATTATTGCTGTTGTCACTATTAAACAAAACAAACAAACAAACAAACAAACAAACCAAAACACCAAACCAAACCAAAACAAGAACCATCTAAACATAAGAAATCAGGAGTGGAGGTTTTGGCTTAGACCCTCAAATTATTTTTAAACGTGGAGGATATCCAGCACTCATTTTAATTGCACATGTAGAAATTTGAGCTAGCTGGAATTGGCTCTAGAATCTTCTCACAGAAGCCATCCCGATACCAAAATCTTGTCCCACTAAACCAGTACAAATGTCTTCTGCATTTCTTTCAGTTTTAGTTTTCAAAAAAAAAAAGCCCTATAGTTTCAAATTCCTAAGTGGTAAAAAGGACCTGGGTGAGAAGAAACAATGTTAATGACAGTACTACTGTTGCCATATATAAATCTGTGAATAAAAGTAAAATTATTGCTACCATCATTAAGCACGAAATAGCGCTAAACATATGGTTTCCATTTACTCACCAGAGATTAAGACACAATGATAATGATTGGTGTGCATCCATCTTAGTGACTGCAGTTGAATTCCTTTTTATTTAAGATCCAATATTATTTTACTATTCCAGATAGCTAGTGAGAAAATTCCAGTGTCTGTATTTTTACTGCTTCCATCTGACAGGGATCCAGTATACTGTTTGTGGCTAAAAATATGATTTTTTTTTTTTTCAGTGATGACGTTTTAGATATATTTTTGTTCAAAATACTTCCAACTGGGATATACTAACTCTAATGAGCTTAGCTTCTTTTGTCCTGAAAGAGGCATTAACAAACCAGCTAAACGTGTTCAGCCACTACCCTCTCTCCTCCCTGCCCTGTTGAAGGGACCAGGTTGCGGTTGAGGAGCCAATAGGCCTGCAACATTGAGGCTGCCTGGGGGAGGTGGAAGCTGAACCCCCTGTCTCACATTTCAGATAGCCTCTGACATGTGCAGTTGCCTATTTGAGAATGTGTGTGGACTTTGCCTGCCATACAGCATTTTGAACTGATTGGCCAGATTTGAATAGATAATCTGCCACTGGGCCATTCAGTTTTCAAAAAGGGAGTTTCTAGAGGATGATTTGAAAGCACCACCCTGTTCATTAATGGGACCGAGGCGGTGACAAGCACTTGTATTGTGTCCCTGTCTTCAGGGCTATTGGCTTCTTTTATTCTAGCAGCAGTGTGTTTGAGTCACATATTTTCACCACAGCAGCACATTCTCTCTCTCACACTTGCTCTAATTTGGGATTTACCTTTTGGATTATCCCTGCCTTTTGGATTACAAATCACAACTCACAGGTATTGCTGCACCCAGCAAAGGTTTGATGATTAGAAGCCCAGTAGTTCATGAGTAATTTAAACTAATTTGCCTGGTTATTTCTAAAGTTTATAGCCTGTTTACCTGTTGCTTAACTCTGTTGCAAAGCCAAGAGGTCCATCTCATGACTCGAGTCTGCATTGCCATTTGTTTTCATGCTATAAGAGTTTCCAGTTTGTTCCTCTGTATTCCAAGTTTCTAAGTTTCCTAGACTGCTATTCTACTGTTTATTAGCATCCTATTGTGTGTAATCAACCTACCATCAACCGGGCAGATGAACCTGAGAATGTGAATATCAGTGCTTTCACAATTATGGTGACAATTACATTATCAATCATGTGTCACTGCAATCATGAAGTTAAAATGGTTTTAAAATGCTTAAAATATGTTGAGTGCTTTCTGTGTGAAGTCATAACTGCAGAAAAGTTTTGTGACAGTTACAGACTGTGCTGTGAGTGAGACACATTGATACATATTCATAGTTAGCTGTCCTACAGGTATTATAAATCCCTAACACTTTGCCTGATGGAGTTGGTGGAAACTCTCAGATATCTAAACCTTTTATCTTAGGTCTGCCCATTCCTGACAGCATATAGACGTCAGCAAAATTCACAACTTATCTATACTCCTCCTAAACTGCCTGTGGGTCACACTCAAGCAAAAAAGAAAGAGAAAATTATTTTCTCACTAATTTTTCCCCCTGTTCACTAATACTGAATAGTATGAGATGAGTGTGAATACTAATACTAATACTAATACTAATAATAGTTTAAAACTAAATTTTACTTTCCGCAAGAGTGGCCAACCACTAGCTTCAGGTGAGCAAGTTCTTTTCAGAGCTTGTCCATATCTTACAGTAATTAAATATTTATTGGAGCAGAGATTAGAGATAATAGGGAAATACAGATCTGTGATTGGATTGGTCCCTTTACTAATAAATGCTTATTAAAGATAATTATTTCACTGGAATTTACTTTGGTTCTGCTGTTGGTTAGAGAATTAGTGGCATTTCTCTGTTCTTCAAATATAGTGCAATTAATAAGCAAATTCCCTGGGGAAAAAAATATAATTCTACCTGAAACTGCTTAAAAGCTATGAAACCTAACCAAAACCTATCCAAACATTTATTTTTTGTACTAACTTGGTGCTCTAACACCTGATGACCCCTTTCTAGCAGAGAAAGGAAGGATTGTGAAAAGAAGACCTGTGGATTTAAATGAAAACAGAATTAATGAAGTAGTAAAATAGATGCCAATGCCTATATAAAGTTATATTCATCCTAGAAAAGGTACAACTGCCATACTAAACAGGAAAGCAATTCTTGAAAGCAAGAAAAAGTAGATGGTCAAGAGAAGCCAAAGCAGGAATCCCAAGCAGGAAGCTCTACCAGGATGCAACTTCCCACTTTATACTGAGTGTGATGGTCATGGTATGGGATACACTTGTAATCCAACTCATTTCATCTGTCCAGGTTGACTCAAAACTGCTTCAGCTCATGGCTGACCTGTGATACTGTCCCAGTAAAACCAGTGAAACCATATATTCTCAGAAAGTGAGAACTTAAACAGAATACAGGGTTAGGTCTTGAAAAAGAATATCTTAATGAAAAACACCACTTAATTAAATAACAGGCTTGTTTAAAAAAGCAGCTAGAGTGGCTTTTTAAAATGCCCCACAGGACTTCATAAGACCACCTCTTATATTTGAAAAGAGCTTTTATTGACATAATTTCCTAACAGAATGTTAACAGACTGTAAATTATAAAAGACAGTTTATGACCGTCTACAAAACTTATTACACAGAAGATTTATTAATGAGCATAATTTCACAATTTAGGCAGAGGATTGCTTTCAATGTTTAAAATAAAAAGGGGAGGGGGAATTTTAATTTGCTATGTTGGAACTTACTGTAGCAGAAACTTTGCATTATGTGTACTAGAAGGAAAATGCATAAAAGTGTAATCAAAGGCTTTATGCAAGATGAAATGATCCATGTCCAATAAAACTAAGGGCTCAAACATTTTCTTTGTAAAATATTTCAGCAACAAATATTTTTTCATTGGATTAAGGAAATACAATGTGTTGGCAGTCAGTACACCCTCTCTTTGAAATACGAATGTATTCATTTATTCTTTAATTGCAAATATAAAAGATATAATATATTATCACAGTTTTGAGTTTGAAAACTAATTTAGTAACTGTGACTTAATTGCGGAGTTAGTACTGAGTGAAGATATAGTCAACAAACATATAAAATTGTTGTTGCACCAATATTTATATATATCTACAAATATACACAGAAGGTTTGAAAGCAGAGTAAGAAAACATTAATATCGTTGAAAAGTAAAGAAATCAGAACCTATGAAGTATTATAAGGCTAATTTGACTCTGCTGACCAAAAAACAGTGCTGTTTAGGGCATCTTTTAGGTGACATAATTTTTCACTTTTCCTCTGGATGTAGTTCTTTTCTGGAATAGTAATTATATATTCATTTATGAAACTTAAAGGAAGTAGACAACACAGAGACTGTAGCAACCATAAAGTAAGTTGCAACCATTAAGTAAGGTATTAAAACATTTGCCTTTGACCAAAGCTTAGGTGTATTAAAAATAATTGTAAGACAGCTACCAACCTAGCTATTACATGAGAATATGTAAGTATTTTGTGAGAAATATAAGCATAAAGAAGTAAATGTAGCAAGGGACAATGAAGACTTGTGATGCAGTTGTACAAATAGGAGTATAGGAAAATGTGCAAGTAGGGAGATCTATTAGATCAGAGTAATGAGTGTAGAAGAGGCAGGAGAGGTAGCTGTTGGATCCAGAATTGACAAGGTGCCTGGTGAAACCAGAACAATTCTTGCTCACCACTCTATTTTGGGAAAAGAGATGACAAACATAAAACATCACTGACAAAGAAAGGGCCCAGTGAAATAAATAGCCTACAAAAGAAAGGGCCTAACTGATTCCAACTTCCCCCCTGTCAAATTGCTCTCAGGTACTGTCAACTTGACCTCGGCAACCATCATGGACCGTAGCCATGAGAATAACTGAACAGGATGAGCCCAAGCAGGGCAGTCAAGGAAGGCTAAATAAGCACTCTGCAGGGCACAGAATTTCCCCTCTTCTTGGAAGTGGAAAATTTGCCACTTAAGATTTTGAAGATGAAGGTTTCATCTCATGTATAAAATATTGCTTTATGAATCTCTCATTTAACTTGACAACAAATCAACTCATCCTTATCACAGAAATGGGCTGAGAACACTCTTATTATAACTGTCTGTATAACTTACAGGCTGGTCCATGTTCCTCATGCTGCAAAAATATCTGAAGAAATGTGTTAGCAGGCACATGGTTAACATGGAGGCACTATTGATTGTAACAGAAGACAATCTCTATGGTTAAATAACAGCAGGCCTTAAGATTTTTCAGTATTTTCTTAGACTTTCATTTGCCTGGTTTAATCTCTGTTTTAGTTTATACAACCATCATAGAAACTGCCAAACAACAGATTCGCTCTTACTGAATTTGAATCAGTTTCTGCAGTTATACAAGGTAATGCTCATTGGCACATACTGTCATGAGCTGATCACAGTAGCCAGCTGAGCCCCACACAGCCACTCACTCAGTCTTTTATGGAAAGATAGGGGAGAGAATCAGAAGGGTAAAGATGAGAAAAGTAATGTGTGGAGATGAAGGCAGTTTACTAAGTGAAGCAAAATGAGCTACTATGAAGACAATTTACCAAACCAACAAACCCAATACACACACATGTGTACGTACATGTGTGTATACATATACACATATATATATACACACACACAAACACACTACTACCTAGCTATAATGAAAATAGTTGATTGTTGCATTTTGTCTTATATCACTCATAAGATGTGATTAAAGGACCAAATGTGATGAAATCAGTTGGTTACTGGATATGATTAATTGCTGTTTTAATAATTCTCTACTTCTATATATAGAAACATGAACTTCTGGAAATTATTTCATTGATAAGTGTTTCTATAATTCTTTCAAATCATAGCTATGATGAGAAGAAACTAATTGAAAGAGAGAAGGTGATGTTGTTATGCCTAATACCTAAATCTAAAACTATGGCAGTAGAAGAAACATTGTGAAGGCTGTGAATCATCTATAGGTCAAAGCTGTGATGCTTAGATATCTGTTTTAGACAGCAAACTAAGATGTGAACATTCAAGTAAGGATATCAAACCAACTTCTAACCATCGAAATACAGATGTCTTCAAAAGTCTGGGTTTTTTTGTTTTCTTGGTTTATTTTTGTTTGTTTTTATGTTTTAACTGATTTGAACGTACTTTATATTATATTTCATTATAAGCAAGAACTAATTCTTTTCCTCCTCAACTCTGTGTTCTCCATAGGGCTAACAGGATCAAGCAGTTATATATATTTAAAAGCTCTTGTACTTCTGAAACACCTTGGCAGAAGTATTGAGAAAAGAACTATATTTTCACATGGCTGTATTTTTCCTGAACAAAGTAACTCATGATTATTAAAGTCTGCAACACTCCAGCCTCCCAGTGTAATGGGTTGGGGCAGACCCCCTCCCCACCACAGGCAGAAATAATGACTCAGACAAACAGATTGCAAAAGTGATGGAAAGTTTAAATGGGAAAACAATAAAAAAAACAACAATGAAAGTTTTACAGAGAACCACAAGCACCGTGACAAAAAGAGAGAGAGATCCCAGAACATACCCAAGAATGTCTCATCCCTGCCTGGGGGTACACTCAAACCCCCCAGGGCTCTTTTTCCCCACTTCCCCAACCCAGCCTTGGGCCTGGGCAGGCCCAAGGGAGGCAGCTCACACCATTTTACCCAGGCAGAAGCAGGGGATGAAAGAGGAAGTGAAGACCCCACATGGATGTCTTATAGGGGAGCAGAGGATTGTGGGTGAAATAACCTGTTTTGCTGTGACCATCTAATGGGCTGGACCCTTTTAGGTCCTCCCAGGTGTGGTCTATGCAGTGGCACCTGGGCCAGCACCCAGCCTAAACCACCACACCCAGTCATCTTCATATCCTTCCTCTGGACCAAGTCTGCAAGTCCAAGTTGTTCTTTTGCTGTGGGTCCCAGAGTTGAACACAGAAGTCCAGATGAGGTCTCACCAGAGCAGAGTGACAGAACCCTTTGACCTGATGGCCACACTTCTCACTGCAGCCCAGGATACAGTTAGCTTTCTGGGCTGCAACCACACACTGACACAGCATGTCCAGCTCTTCACCCACCAGAATCCCCAAGTTATTCTTCATAGGGCTGCGCTCAATCCACTCATTGCCCAGACTGTATCCATGTTTGGGACTGACAGAGTCCAGGTGCAGGACTTTAGACTTGACCTTGTTGAACTTCATGAGGTTCACATAGGCTCACCTCTCTAACTTGACCCTCTAGATGACACCCTTTCCTTCTAGAGTATCAGCCATGCTCGGTGTCCTCGGCAAACTTGCTGAACTCACACCCAGTAATATTTACTATTATTTTTCATAAGTATTAGTACATAGCATTTAGAAATTGTGCTCTTGTCTATGAAGAATGTCTTTATACTCAATTAGAAAGAACTCATATTACAGTAGATTTGAGTTTGAAAAACACATATGGTAATCAAGTAAAAATTCCCATGTCTGTTCTACTAAAGACATGAAAGCCAAGGAACTGATCAAGTTGTCTATGTCTCCAAGGCTTCCAGAAATTATTTCTAAAATGGATCTTCTGTAAGAGAATTAATTGGTTTGGCCATAGCTAATGTACTTGTTTCTGATGATGCTGAAAGTAAATACTGGCTTCCCATTAGGATGTGAAAATGTGTCACTTGAGAGAAGGCAGATCAAAAACTTACACTTATGATTGCAAATTTCAATTCTGGTTTGTTTTGTTTTTTCTGGTTTGTTTTGTTTTGGTTTTTTTTAAAGTATTTAATAATTTACATTAACTTTTCTGAAGCAATATTTCATTGGATGTTATCTTGAAAAGAGACCTTCTGCCAGTTCTGCTTAAGATCACATAAACACTGGTTGTACGCTGATCACAACTTCTAACTAGTCTTTTGAGATATATTATTGTGTGACAGCCATTCTGTTTAAAATATTCCTTTCAAAAACTGTCACTTACTTGTGGTTGAAATTAAGCTTTTAATTTCTTCTTTTGTCCTTGTCCTTAAAAGGAAAGATTCAAGCATGAGTTTAGGTAAATCTTCGCCTTGAAGGTCTGCTTATGGGTATTACTGTATGCATAAGAATTAACTTATTAACTGTGGTTTATAGCACTGGCAGAGTTATGCTACCCTGCCACCACTTTTAGATACACTGCAAAGGCTGTGTATAGCAAGTTACATAGACCAAAATATATATACATACATGTGTATTTATAAATTTATACCTGTATATACATGAAGGATATTTCCGTGTAAAGAAATGAGATTTAACTTGACAGTTCAGCACAAATGCAGCTAAAATTACTCCCATCTACTTGATGTGTAATATTCAAACTGAATACTTGTGATTCCAGTGATTGTGAAATAGTCTTAAAAATAATTCGTTTCTTTTAGTATGTTTCATTGGTTTGTCATAGCTTGTTATAGTAATACCATTCAGGACAGTTCATAACATGACACAATGTGACATATTCTGACCAAAAAGCAACATGCCTTCATACTGAATGTCAGAAATTTACATTAAACACATGATTTGTTTTGAACTATCAATATGAATTTCAAGTACTAAGTATGATTTCAGGTTATATAAAAGCTAGAAATTCCAACTCTGTGCTGCTATATTGGGGACTTTAGAATATCTCAACTAATCAAAAATTGCAGAGACTTTTAGCAATGACTTATACATGGAGCTTCATGTAAACCATATCTACACGTCCATGTACAAGTTTACTGCAAAATTAGTTAAAATGTTAAAGTAAAAATTCAAGCATCATTTCCCTTAGTGATAAATTGATACTTTCAGCTTTCTTCATAACCTCCTAAACCATGAAAATATGTTTCTCTATCCTTGTAATTACTGTTCTCAGACTTTTATCTTTCAGTGCTGTCTGCAGAGGACAACTTTAATTGCTTTCACTTCTCATTTCACTGAAGACTTTAGGGAGTGGTTTATTAATCGCCAAATGATTTTACTGTAATTTCTATTATAACTATGTGGTGACAGAAACTGAATAAGAAAAAAACAAACAAGCTAACAAACAACTCCACAACATTATAAACATTATGAACAATGGGTTTTCTGCCCAGTTTTTATAATAGCATTGCTATTCTGTAGCTACTTGATTAAAATCCGATTCATAAGAAAAAGTTGAAGGATTAAACTATAGTTTCAGAGAAATTTATATTAAAATTGATGTAGAGAATAAAGAATCATATTCCACAAAAATATATCTTTCTTCCCATAACAGTTATTTCTTAGAATCATGACTGTACTGAAAAGATTTGCGGTCAATGGTTCAATGTCTGGCGGAGACCACCGATGTATGATGTCCCTCAGGGATCCGTATTGGGACCATTATTATTTAGTATCTTTGTAGGGGACATGGACATTGGAGTTGATTGCACCCTCAGCAAGTTTGCTGATGACACCAAGCTGAGTGGCATGGTTGATACTCCAGAGGGAAGGGATGCCATCCAGAGGGACTCTCTAGAGAGGTGAGCCTGTGTGAACCTCATGAAATTCAACAAGGCCAGTCTGGGCAATGAGTGGATTGAGAGCAGCCCTATGAAGAATGACATAGGGATTCTGCTGGATGTGAGACATCAGTGTGTGGTTGCAGCCCAGAAAGCCAAATATATGCTTGGCTGCACCTAAAGAAGTGTTAACAGCAGGTTGAGGCAGGTGACACACTGCTGTGGTGATAACCCTAGATGATATTTATGGTTGTTTCTAACTCAAACAATTTTGTGACTATATAAATAGGTAATACTTATGTATTGTACCTGTGCCTTGTCTCTGAACAACACTGTTTATATTTGTTCCATTTGTAAGATATACTACATGTAAATAGGCAACATATATGAGATCAAAAATAAATGATAAATCTAGATTCAAAGGCAAATTTTTTTCTGTTGACATGTATGCATACAGGGATTCTATTTAGCCCTTGATCTTAGTGGGATCTCCAGAAATCTTGAATTTAGCTGGTGAAGACCAACATTCGGTCATCAAATAAAATTAATAGATAATATTGTGCCACTATTGGGCAGATTCTTACTTGGAGATAAACACTGACTTACATAATGTGTAGTGTCTTGGGAATCAGGTCCATGCTGATCTTGAGTCAGAAATTCTCTACGTAAAATTTGTGATTTTCATCAGATCAGCATCATGGGTTTTGCTTTAATACCTATAAGAAGGTCATAGGGATTCACTAACCTTTTGCCATGAAGTTTTATAGGACTTAATACCTGATATAGAGTATCTTTTTAGCTTCCTGTAAAATTTAATAGAGGATAAAACAGCTACAAAATTCTACACAAGAGGTGAAATCTCATGAAAGAAAGGCAATTCTCATTCAGTTCCCTAGATATAAATTCCACCTAATGCCAGGAGGAGAAGGGGGGGCAGTCTCAGACCTGGCCAGCCTGAGACTAGCCTAGCAGTGGGGGAGGGGGAAGAGCGAGCCCTGGGGTTTTGAGTACACCCTCAGGTGGGGAAAAGGGAAGTGCTGAGAGGCCTTTGGGTGTGCTATAGGGGACTCTGTATGCTTTGGGATTCTTTCGTCACTATGCTTGTAGCTTCTGTAAAACACTCGCTGCTTTTCCATTTAAACTTTCCATCACTTTTGCAGTGCATTTGCATTTCAGGGGCAAGAGAGGATCTGTCCAGCCTCAAAACAGGACATTTTCCTAAAGTATTGTTTTCTTATATTATGTGTTATACTTTCTATTAGCACATATTCTGACTTGCTCTGATATTTATGAGAGTATAATTGATATTTTAATGTCAAAAGTAATTTTCCCCTTATACATAACATTATTTTAAATCTTATATAGGAAAATAAAATAAATATGCTTGGATTTTAAATATCTTTATATATTCTGACATCTATGTAGTGAAATTATAACAAATTATGAAACTACTTTGAAGTGTAACCTCCAACACATTTATATTTTGGATTTCATGACTTACTTAATGTGTGCATTATATGTTTGAGGCATATATTTTATTCAAATATACAGATAACTATGAAATAACTATGCATTAGATTTCTAAAAAATAATATTAAAATATAGTAAGTGTATTCTTTTGAAAACAACATGTAAATATATCACACTTCATAGACTCAATATATTTTTTGTGTTAATTTCTTCTAAAATTTTTGTTGAAAAATTATGCTACCTCAGTTGCTCAATACTCAATTCATTTTCTGTGCAGTATTAATAAGCCTGTTTTGCATTTTTTTAGGGAATATTTTATTAGGAAACCTATTGGCTTGTTGTTATAACTTATTAAAGAATCTAACTGATTTTCATAACAGTACACCAGATGAATGCAACTTGTCAAGTAGTATCATGGAACTTCATATATTTGTAACAGAATACATGCTTGTCTCATGCATACCTATTAAAAATGGTTTTTTTTAAACTTAAATTCAAGAGAATTTGAAAAAAACTCCAAACAATATAATTCTTAATAGACTTATAAATAGCATTATAATTAGATGTATTATAAGTAGGTGTATCATATCACTTTCAATAGTTGGTCATTTCTTTAATGTTTTCAGAGCTTTAAACTGATGTCTATAATGAAACAAAACAAAAAAATTCCACCACCAAACAAAAAAAAATCCCACTACCTCCTTTTTGCAATAAATAATCTCAAGCTAGCTTTCAAATGTTATTTTATATTTTTATTATTAGTAGTATTATTATTACATGGAATTGGAGTTTCAGGTTAAATTAAGATGTGTGTGCTGCTGGCATACTAAGCTAATCATGTCAAGGTTGTTCTGGGTAAACCTGGAGAACAGGATCTTTCTGTTGTGCAGTCCCTAAGTCTTGGTTCCCTGTACACATCCTGCTTAGATTGCATAACGTCAGCAGATATGGTTGACATTATCCTAGGTACTTTCCAGTTTCAAAATAAATCCAGACTAGAAAAGGAGCTGTAATTCTTTGCAGTAGCAGTATGTTTAGGGAATTGTTGTCAAGTACATTGGCCCTGCAGCTCAACTCTGTCATTAATGACAAAAGACTAGAAAGGGAGCTTTCTGTAGTTTATCTGATAAGCTTGGCAATAAATCCTAGAGTCCCTTGCCTTAAGCAATATAACATATAAGGGCCAATTGGAAAAAAATGGGTGTTCTTTTTGAGTAGATAGGCAGACCCCAGAGAAAAACAAACTATCAAGTAAGCAAACACACAATACAAAAGGCCAAATTCTGGACAGACCTTAAAGCTTGCCCATTTTAATATTGACTACACTGTGCTGACAGACAGCAATGGTATCAAATTAAGAATCATAAATAGAAGACTGTGCTTTCAGAGACATTAAAGTTTTTATTTATAAGCCAGTATTATTTTCTATTTTCTCTAAAATATCTGCAGAATTACCTTGCACAGAGCTCTTACAGACTGATGGTCATCAGGGAAAATATCTAAACTGGTATTTTGGCCATAATGCATCTCCGTTCATGTGATATTAGTAGTTGGCAAGGTGAAGAGAGAAAATTCAGACATGGGATCTAGGATCTGTAACTGAGAATTCAAAGGAGAGGAATCAAAGTCAGTTTACCATGAATGTTTTAAATGGAGTTATCATCTTTTGATTCCTTTTGTAGCAGTTACCCCCTAGAGTATATGAAAAAAAAAGTGTATCAGGAGCCTTGAAGGTACACACAGATGTTGATATAAATGGACTCAAGGATACAGAAATGTTTTATAACTGGTCATTAAAGAAATGAAGCTTTGGGAATGTGCAGAATCAGTTTCAGAATTTTTACGTGTCCTGAAGTGACAAACTGCAAAATGTACCCTAACCCAGACAATAAGTTAAGCACCTGTCAATGTGCAAACCTGGACACTTCCTAGGATCCAGATGGTCCAGATAAATGCGTAACGCATGTAATTAACCTTGTAACAACATGCCTTTGAACTGTGTGTGCCCCTGGCCATGTTTGGATATGCCCCATCCTATAGGTTCAGTTAGCAGGTTTCTCTGTTACCAAAGGGCATTAATTGTCCTGGGACAGTATTTAAACCAGCTGAGAAGGTAGGCAACAAGACAGCAACAAGACCCAAACGCTGCTGGAGTTGCAGCTGAAGAGCTTGTCCTAACAGGCAAACCACACCTGGGCCTTGCACCTGGACCAAGGCAACCAACACTCCTAAAACCTGTTGACAGAGCACAAGAGAGAGGCTACTTAGGCCTCTCTCAGCCAAGGTTTTGCCTATGGCAGAGGTTTGGACTAGAAGACCTTTAATGGTCCATTCCAATACATGCTAGTCTACAATTATGCATTTTGTCTGTTACCTAATGGTGAAAAAGTGCTTTGAGTTTGTCAGGTAGCTGTTAAGTACAAAGCTCTATAGGAAATGTAACTTACATTTTTATAGCTTCTCATCCTCTTAATAAGGCATAACATACAGCACAGTATACATGCCTTCTCACTTCTTTCACCACTGAGTTACAAAGATGTGTAGCTGGAGACTCAGAAATAGCATTACAACCCACATCAGTAGCAGACAAATTTCCCATTTTCAGCTACCTGGAGCTGAAGCTGCTATCACATTCCATAATGTTGACTGTTCTACTAGGAAAAAAAAACATTACAAAAGATATCATTACAACAGACATTAAGGTATAGAATAGAGGTAGCTAACAATAAGATAAGCAAACTCCAAAAGAAACAACAATGTTTCACATGGAACAATGTCTGTTTCAGTAGTATGATTTAAGTGGCATGTTTTCTTACATAATGTCCAGAAAATGTAGCATTCCAATCTCATGAGTATGGCTGCAATACTTTTTAAAATTTTATTACTATGTTCTATTTTATTTAAAGGAGCTATGCTGTTTCAGAAACTTAAATTTCATTCATATAAAACTTCAAATGAAGTATGTGGAATCTGTACATAATTTGACCTTGATTGTACCTTAAATAATCCCTGCTATGCCATGTATAAGATCCTTACTGAAAACAAAACAAAACAAAACCCAACAACCCACATCCATCTCCACTGGGGGAAGAAAAAGGAAAAAAAAAAAAAAGCCCTCCTCCCTAAAATCTGGTGTTCTAAGATCAGAATTATAAAAAGGAGGAAATAGTAGGCAGATTGTCAATTCACAGTAAGGCCACACAGATGTGATCGTATATAACTGGCCTACTAAATTTTATGAGCAGAATTTGCAGTCATTTTGTTGGAGTTGAGTCAGAAAGAGCCATTTCAGTGTATTCAAGAGATGGGAAGAGAAATCTCCATCAACCCAACGGCGAGCAGAAAATTTTCTTCAGGGAAAATGAATCCAATTCTCATGTACCCCATTTTAGTATTCAGTTTAGTGCATGTCATGTATTTGGCTTCTGCCTATGCTTTTCTTTCCCAGCATAAATTTTGCAACAGACTTGCCCTGCAGCATTAACTACCCTTGATAGTTTTCTCTCTTACTGTGTGATTACTTGCTTAGCATAATGATTTTTCTGCTTTTTAAAATTAGTGTGGTGTCACAGGAATTACTGTCTAAAAAGTTGACTTTAACACGGTATCATAATATCAGTAATGGAAAACCATATAGAAAGTTAATGCAACTATATGTCAGATGTCCTTAGTAAACCTTTTAGAATTTCCATGTTTTATTTTGGATGGTTAAATTTTGAAAAGGTATTTAAAGCATTCCAAACTATAATGTGAAAACAAGAAGAAATTATCTGCGTTCTTCTAATGGTAAACTGACTTATTTGATAAAATGTATCAGCTGTACTCTAATATAAATTGTATTTCAGTAAAATTACTCTTATAGACTTCATTATGCTTGTATTATAAATTTGCATAATTTTACACAATTTAAAAATAGAGTTATTTGATATTTTCAGAATACACTGTTTTAAAATAAAAATCTGAAATTTATTCACTTTAATAGGACTTTTTTGTTTTAAAGATTCTACTTTTTATCCAAATACAGATCACTCTTATAGGCTTCATTATGCTTGTATCATAAATTTGCATAATTTTACACAATTTAAAAATAATGTTATTTGATATTTTCAGAATACAATGTTTTAAAATAAAAATCTGAAATTTATTCACTTTAATAGGATTTTTTTGTTTTAAAGATTCTGCATTTTATCCAAATACAGAATACTCTTTTTTATCTGAGATTTGAGTTGACCACAGTTCCAATTGCTGATCCATTATGTCACATAGTACCACAATGGTGTTGGACATTTTTATTGTTGTTGTTATTATTATTATTATTATTATTATTATTATTATTATTATTATCTTGTGCTAAGACTGTACAAGAATTCTGGAATACGGATGATTTTTGAATCAATAATCACAGCTGATAGTGAAATTTTTCTGTCTGCAGTTGTCACTCTGAGCAGTGATAAGTTTAAGCTTAAGCATCATGACAATAAAAATTAACCAAGATAACATTTCCTGCTTTTCCACTGATCTATGTTAAAAAGAAAGCTGTGAGAAAATTACCAAAAGACAGAAAGACAGTCTTTTTTATTAAAAAAAACCCCAACCAAACCCAAACAAACAAATGCAAATCTCCATATAAATACAGAAACAAATGCAGTTATGAATATTTTTGTTTCATTTTCTTGTCAGTAGGAATGATTTCCTACATACATTTTATGTAAGAACAGTGCTTCTCATAAACAAATCACTGAAATTCTGTGTCTTTGAATTATAACACTGGATTAGTTCTGTTCTGTTGAGCCTTCAAGCCCAGGGAAATGCAGATGCCTATGTGGGTGACTAGATAACACACTATAGTTAACCATATTGAGGAGGTCATATAAATGCTGCATTAAAATATCATCAGTTTTCACAATGTAATACCATATTATGCATGTAAATGCTGATACACTGACATGAATGTTTTCTTAATATAAGAAATGGTACAAACACATTTCTTCATATTACTCACAATATTTCAGTGTTAAAGTAGTTAATGTAGTTCAGCTTAAGTGAAATTATCACTAACTTTCAAGTATAGGGAATGATTAATAAGGTAATCATAAGAAAGCCTTGAAAGAAATTTGATAAAACCCCATAATCTCAAGGAAAAATAAAATGCACTGCTCAAATAGCTAAACTGAACAAGATTTTAACACTTAGTAAGGATAATGAAATTTTCAGTGGATATACTATCTACTTGATAAAATATGTGTCATTTTGTGGTTTATTAAAAAATAAACTGGAATGTAATTAAAAATACAATAACGGAGAACGAATATAAATGTTTCTGAAAATCTGAGATTAATAATGTTGGCATGAGTTAATCTTTATGTGGGATGTATTGGTACATTTTTCACATACAGCTTTGCCACTGCAATTCATTTCTGATCTGCAAGACTTCTATTCAGCACTTGTATCTCAGCCAATTAATCAGTGAAATTATGAACAATTTCAACTAAGTATTTAAGATATTAAGCAAATATAATTGAACTTATTTTTAATTAGTGAATATCTTGATCCAGGAATTCTGAGCCAATAACACAGTGTTCTTGGAGTTTCTGCTCTCTTCTTTGTCAACAAACAAACAGAACTAGCTGAACAGTGATCATTATCTTTTCCGTGGGTCTGGATGATTTATACAAATACACTCCTGTATTTTCCACATCTTCCATTCTGCTAACTGATTTGAATATTTTTCTTTAATCTATAAATCTTACTGATGAAACATTTACACTTCTACATACCTCATGAAAATTCTTCAATTATTTTTCACAGTGTAACATCTTCAAACCTCCATCACTTCTCAGTGTCTGGATCTATATTTCAGTACCTACTATTTTAAGCAGATTTGACTTACTGGCCTCATTTAATTTGCAATGAAAATATGTCCAAATTATCTCCATGAGGAGATTTGCTCTAATATATGTATTTGTTGTTCCACCCACTGTAAACAAAAACAAAAAAACCCTCCACAAACAAACAAACAAATTTGCATAGGTGATCAAGTGTTGAGTTAACATAGCTCCACACAACACTAATCTAAAACCGAGGCAAAACAGGGCATGATCACTTCATAGGTACATCCCTTTACTCTATAATATATATTGGATAGTGTTATTTTTTTTTCATGTCCTCATGGATTATAACTTTATTGACAAATTAATTGTGTTTGAGTCATGAGGTAAACACATGAAATAACAAAATTCATAAAACCCCCAAAGCAGGGAAAAAAAAAATCCTAAGGCTGAATTATCTTAATTTCCAAAGAATGGAAATATCTAGCATGAATTGCCTCTGGTCAGTGCTAATGCTCAAATGATGATTTGGGATTTCCTGAGAGACAACCAACTAGCACAGGTTAAACTGCCATTTCTTTCTGCTAGGGATCATTCCAACAATTTAACAAGATTGTTGACCACATTCCAGTGCCTGGGAACTTTCCCTGTTTCTGTATAATTTTCTAATAGCAATCCAGCTGCTATGTTTTTTTTTTCATTATTGCTTTTTAAGAGAATCATGGTACATATTTAGGGTTTGTCTATACTTTAGCTGCCCTACGGCACATTCAGGACCTGTTTTAAGAACTGGGCAAAAAAGTGTATCTGAGACACATGTCTCAGCAAGAAATGGAAAGCAGCCTATATTAATTAACAAGATTTCTCACACTTCAGTCTGTCAGGCAGTTCATTAACCTACCATCCAGGTGCATCAAGACAGACTGCTCAGAAGCTGTCCACCACAGTCAGGTGAAGTGGACACAGAGAGGAGACAGAAAGCAAGTGGGAAACTAGCTGTCAGGTATCTTTTTCTGTCTGGAATCTTTTTCTGTCTGGTATCTTTTTCTGAGTAATTCACAATCTATAGATAATGATCTAACTTCATAAATTTTCAAAACAGAGAAAAATAAATAGACTGGGTTTTGGCTGTCTCCCCCTTTTCTTCATGGAGATTTAAATCAATAGACAGTTCACACAACTATGAATAGGATCATCCATATATAAATAGATCTCAAGCAAGGTATTCAGCTGAGATGCCACAGTTCTTCGGCAATTAACACTTGAAAGTGAGGCAAGTGAGAACCTCCTCAGCCCCCCTCACCTATGCAGTTGCCATTGTACAATAGGTATGGAGCTTTGAGGCTTGACAGCCAGGTACAGTGCTCTGCAAGGGAGACTGGACAATGGTGAAGATGATGATTCTTCCTGCTTGGAGGTATGGCCAAAGTCTAGTCGAACTGCCCCTGCATTAAAACCTTCTCAGTAAAGTCTAAAAGTCTGGTCATTGTCATTGGTGACTCACTGCTTAAGGGAGCAGGAGGCCCAATATGCAGACAGGACCTGCTACACAGGGAGGTCACTTCCTGGGGCCCAGGTTGAGGATGTAAGGAAGAAGTTAGTACGGCCCTCAGATTATTATCCCCTTTTGTTGTTTCAAGTAGGCAGTGATGAAATAGGAACAACTCCTCCATGGATAATGACAAAGGACTTCAGAGCCTTGGGACATCTGGTTAAGGGATCAGGAACACAGGTTGTATTCTCCATCCCTCCAGTTGTGAGGAGTGATGAGGGATTAGGCATGATATGCCAGCAGATTAATACCTGTCTCCAAGCCTGGTGTCACTGGCAGGGATTTGGGATTTTTGACCACGGCTTGATTTACAAGAGGCCAGGCCTGTTGGCAACAGATAGGAATAGCCTATGCCAAAGGGGGAAAAAGGTTTTAGGAAGGGATTTGGCAGGGCTCATTGTCAGAGCTTTAAACTAGGTATGAAGGGTGGCAAGGATGAAACGGGTCACTAGCAAGGAACCTGATTGCAACATGCCAGCACCTGTGGGAGAGGTGTTGGAGGCAGTATCTGTACCTTGGATCAAGTGCATGTATGCCAAACACCTCTAGAAAGGGCAATAAACCGGAGGTATTGGACGCTATTGTGCACCAGGGAAACAACAATATAATTGCCATCACAGAAATGTGGTGGGATGATTTGCATGATTGGAGTGCTGCAGCAGATGACTACAGGCTCTTTAGAAGCGATAAACAAGGGAAGAGATGTGGAGGAGCAGCATTACATGTTAAGGAGTGCTTTGATTGTCTTGAATTCAATGTTAGACACACCAAAGTGGAATATCTATCGATAAGGTTAAAGGGGAAGGCCAGTGAGGCTGATACCCTGCAGATACCCCAGACTGCACCCTGGTGGCAGTCTGCTACAGACCACCTGAGTAGGATAAAGACTCTGATGTGACATTCTTTCCACAACTTGGTGATGTTTCGCATTCAGTAGCCCTTGTTCTTGTGGGGCACTTCAACTTACCAGATGTCTGATGGAAGTACAACACAGCAGAAAGGGGCAGTCCAGGAGGTTGCTAGAATATGTGGATGATAACTTCCTGCTGCAGCTGGTGGGTGAGCCTACTGGGGTAGTGCCCCACTAGACCTACTGTTTATGAACATGGAAGGGCTGGTGGAAAATGTGGTGGTTGGAATTCATCTGGGGCACAGTGACCATGACATGAGAGAATTATTTCAACTAGATTATGTAATTTCAGTTTGTAGTATTAATGTCTTTGAGAAAAGGATGAGATGCTAAATTTCAAACCCCACCCATGGAAGTTATTCACTTAAAAGATTTATGGATATATAATTATTGCAATTAATTCCTCTTCCATGTAGAGATAAACAAGAAAACCCTCAAGGTTCCTTCTGGACTAACATATAGGTAGGGGTCAAGTCCCCGGCCTCTTATAATTGCTTGTTTTAACCTCACTTAGCTGAAGCTATGTTGCTGATCATGCCAAATTTATGATTCCTGTACAAGAGTTTAATTTTTCCAAAGAATGACTAAAATATCAGTTAAGATGATCTGGCTATGCTTGAACTGAAACATGCCAATATCTTTCTATGGTTTGCAAAAATGACTAAGTTAAGGAATTTAGGTAGTTATAGTATAAAGGATAAATAAAGGACAGCAGTCCTAATAAGCTGATCATCATACTGTGTAGAAAGATCACATTTTTACAACCTTTCAAATATATATCCAAAAAATGTGAGTGCTAGTTAGTTGCAATATACAACTGAATATTTGAAAAATGGTGTGATAGAAATTATTTTTTTCTAATTATGTTATTAAAGAACTTCTCAAATGATTAGCTTTGAAAGTTTGTTCTATTTTTAGTGTATTATCACTCTAGAGTATCTAGCTTGCTCAGACTTACACTATACTGCTCTTCACTTTGACAATGGAAGAATAATGCATAAAGATTCTAAAATTTACAGACAAAAGACTTAAGAATTTCTCAATCTAACACAGTTCCCTTCATATTGAAGAGATTTGCACGCTTTACAAATACTGTACAATAGTCTGTGAGAGGGTTTTGAATGGTTTCTCCATTTTTTCTCTCTTTTAGTTCTTTAAAGAGAAAGGGGAAAATAGAAAGAATGATTCCATAGGAAATAATTTGTAATTAGGGATTAAACCCTTTTTAATAACCAGCCATGAATAACTGATGCACTGTACTATTATTCTTAGAGAGATATAATTAAAAATAACGTTTAAAAAAGAGTTTGAAGTCATACAAATAAACATGTGGACAAGAGAATTTCTTCATTTCATACAGTCATTTGAATTGCTAATTATCTGGAAAAAAACTCTTTAATTTTATTACTCTTTGATAAACTTTTACTGAGGAAAGTATAATGATATACACAAAATCCAGTCACAAAATATAATGCAGAAACAGAGGGACACAGCAAAAAACAGGTGTTTGATCCCATATAGCTGCTTCCACTAGGAGAAGAAGAAACTTCATTTGAATGACTGTCAAGCCCTGTGGTCAGATTACAAAAAACTTTATTTAAATATTTACCGCTACTTTCTGTCCTCCATTTAGGACTTAAAAATGGACTCATACTTTAAGGTTCAAATACCTGCTGTTACTTCTACTAAGGACTTCACCCTTTTAATGAACGTTTTGCCTCTTATTGGGCAACAAATAGGTAGTATACAGAAAACAGTCAATGCATGAGTATATAGTAAAAATTTATATACACATGTATTTATATATGTATATTCATTCAATATTGTGTGATTTCAGTCATGCTATGTTAATTAGTAGCATCAATTAATTTTGCTTGTTTAACACATTCTGCATTCAGGATGCCTTGTAAGTATCAATAATAATACCAAGCATTTCTGAGAAAGTATTAAAGTCCTATCAATAAGTCACTTTCAAAATTTCAGGCTGTACACCATGTGTCCATATCTACAAATTCATTTATGTGAGAGTAAGTAGGAAGAGATTTTACTTCACAGAATTATAACTGTGAGAGTCTAGATAGGTTGGATCAGTGAGCTGTGGTCAATCATATGATCTTTAACAAGGCCAGGTGCTAGATCCTGCACTAGGGTCACACCAACCCCAGACAACTCTTGGACTTTGGGCAATGACTGGAAAAATGTGCATCAGGAAAAGACCTGGAAGTGTTGGTTGACAGTTGACTTAATATGAACCAGCAGTGTGCCCAGGTAGCCAAAATGGCAAACAGCACCCTGGTCTCTATCATCAATAGTGTGGCCAGCTGGACTAGGAAAGTGATCATCCTCCTGTATTCGTCACTGGTGAGGCCGTACCTCAAATACTGTGTTCAGTTTTGGGCCTCTCACTACAAGAAAGACATAGAGTTGCTGGACTGTGTCCAGAGAAGGGCAACAAAGCTGCTGAAAGTCTAGAGAACAAGTTTTATAAGGATGGGCTGAAAGAACTGGGGTTGTATCCAGTCTGGAGTAAAGGAGGCTAAGGGGAGACCTTATTGCTTTCTACAACTACCTGAAAGGAGGTTGTAGTGAGGTGGATGTGGGTTCTTCTCCCCAGTATCAAATGATCGAATGGCTGGCACGCAAAGATGACTCTATCCATTCTGCCTTCAACACCAATCCATTTGTTCCTAAATCCAAAACCCAGTTCCTGAATCCAGCTCCCAGCTGCTGCTGAGTCCAAGCCTCTTTCCATTATTGCCTTTATCTTCCCCTTTGTGAAGGGAGGAATTAATAGCATCTGTCACTCATTTATTGCCCAGCCCTAACCCTTGACAATCTCTTATGCTGGTAGCTTGAGAAAGGAGAACCGGTGTGTTGTATGGAGTTTGTCAACAATGCCAGCTCATATCAGATTACTGTTGCACTTGCACTGCTTCACTACTTCCCATTCATGCACTTCCTTTAAATATTTTGTAAGCCAAAAGAGAGACAATCTTTAAGGTATTTTTTCAAGTATCAGTTCTATCAGATGCTAACTAGACCACACTTCAATGCTACACACTTAAAGGTAAAAGTTGTTTACCTAACTTTTTCATAATATTTTTTAAAACTGTGTAATTATCTGGCCTTCCTTAACTCTTTAATACCTCCTTAGAATAACTAATTTTAAAAACCCACCAACTTCAAGCATTTATGTTTTCAATTTTAAAACAAATATTTTCTTTGGTTTTATGTTTAATATCTTTATGAAAGCAGAGTAAATCTTTTTCCTCAGCAAAAGTATGTTACAGAGAATATTGCCAGATCATAAAAGAAGTTCTGTTGACAAAACTTCTATCAAAAATAACTTATTATAGGAATGCAAAATCATCCTAAGACATAGAAAAGATTTCTGATTGTAGTCGGGAATAGTATCTTCTAAAATTTTTATTCCTAAAACATAAAACTTGTAGGTTGTTTCAATTATCCACTCATGGGCACTTGAAACAGAAATATATATATAAAATTTAATTATTGATTTTTTGGAACACATTAATCCTTTTTCTTTTCTTTCTTTGAAATCTCTATTTCCTTTAAAATTAAATTCTTTACATTTATCTTTGATAATCTTGGCAACAGTGTCCTGGGTTAAGCCTCTGGCTTAACATAGAATGTAGAATTTCCCCCAAAAGGAGTAAATCAAAACACTTGCATAGAATTGGAAGTCAAATAAAAATAATATTTATGAAAGTAAACAGACTACAAAAGGCATTAAGGGAAAAGGGTATCTATAATCATAATCAGCAATGGCCTAGGAAGGCTAGGTCTTGAAGGTAGTTCTCATTATGCAGCAAGACATAAAGCTCCCACCAGCAAAACCTCCCCCACACTGCAAGTGAAAGCAAAAGCCACCTGCCTGGAGCAGAGAGAGAGAACTACAGAAGTGCTGTCTCTTGAATAGATACAGGAAATGGGAATGGAATAACATATTACAATGTCCTGTGCCTCCCTCTGGGGACTTTCCATCCCTCTGGAGATTTCATCTCTACAGTATAACAGTTAACCCTACACCTACAACAAACAGTATTTAATTCCTGATATTCATTAATCCTGCAATCAGTATGTTTTTATTCACACAGACATTGGATATCTGATAGCTTGCAAGTGTTTGTATCTGTGTATATGAGTACATGCATTTGTGTAAAAAGCGTATTTATTAAGACTATATAGTGTAAAGATAGCAGTGAGAGGAATTAAATACAAACCAAACCCAAACCCAAACCCCAAGTTCTTCTGTGGCTATATTCAAACCCACAGCCCCCAGGTTGGACTACAGGACACTCATGTCCTCCTCATGGTGTGGAGCTTGACCATAACTGAAGCATGCATACACTTTCTGAAAAGGGAGTGCCTTCTTTCAGATGTAGCTTTAAAATCCACTAAGGATGTGGAAATCACCAGTATATTTTGCATATAAGGCACAAGCAATGTGTGGTAGGAAAAGCAAAATAAACAAAAGCAAGCAGATAGCCTTGCCTTTGGAGCTGGGTTACTCATGTGTAAATTAAGCATATGCATAAATGAGAGTTTTCGAGTCTAGGCCCTAGGCTACCATTTGTGATGTCTGATTTGCAAGAAAATTACTTTCTTCATTGTACCAATTACTTTCTGCTCAACTTACAATAGCTTCCAAATATATCATTGACCAAATAACAATTGCCTTGGGCAAAAAAATACCTCCTAACAATGCCCAAACTATTTGGCTGATGGACCCAGTGCTACTCAACAAATCAAACTGAAGCTTTAAAAAAGGTTTTTAACAAGAGACTTACATTTTTAAGTAATTTCAAATGCATTTTTTTTCCAGTGCAATTTTTGGTTCCAGGCATTTAATTCCTGTATTAGTAAAATGAGATTTACATTAGTGTGCAATCACCTGGTTTGGAAAAATCTGATATCTTGTAAACTAAATGCATCAACTGATAGCTACCTGCAGTTTTATTTTAATAATAACATTAATTATAAGCCAAGAAAAGTACTAAACACTCATAATTTCAAAATAAAAAAGCTGACTAGTGCTGACTACACACCTGCCACATTCATTTAAATGTATGAATATTTTACCATTCCTTTACAGACGTTATTATATATGATGATGCTAGAAGTGTAAATAACTACAAATGCTAATAAAGAATGACAAGGAAAAACTCAAGTCAAAGCTTAGAAATTAATATATAGCTTCTAGATGAAAATATATTTTTCTGTAGTCCTTATCAAAAGCAGGGCAAATTCTTTATTACAAGTACAGATGCTTTTCTGCTGAGTACATTGAAGATTAAAATTAGTCTAACTTTCTCATAAACAGAGACAGGAATAAGCTGCTGAATCACTTTGATTCCTTTATTATTGTAACATACTAAAGAATGTAGATTTATGTTTAAGGAGTCAATGCCTCTAGGCCTAAACCACTGACCTTAGTGCCCTTAGGATGAATAGAAAATGTGTTCCTTTTGATTTGAGAATATGGACTTTCAAAGAACATACAAATTAGTCACATGTTAATTCAAAATTAAGAAGGAGAAGTCATACGTTTCCCTCTACCTCAGATACAGGAGCTCTTTGACAGAGATTTTGGAAAATAAATCCCTGAACTCTTCATATTGCCCAGGCTAGTATGGAAGGCAGGGAAATATTTCTCCAATAATTATCAGCCTGACTTTCTGAGTAGCTCCTGGCCCTCATGCCCTGACAGATTATAGTATGAGTTTATGAAGTGGCACCCTCAGGCAAAGGGAAAAAGCATATGCATTCTTCTCCTGAGGATCTGTCAGCCTGAAATACTTTCAGTACAAGGCATTAAGAAAATCCACTGTATGCCACTTCCCCTCAGATGCATTTAGGGTGTGCTTAACTTACAAAGAGGGAAGGAGGGAGGTTGTGAATTGTATTTATGAAGACTGCAGTTTCTTGGGAAGAGAGACAGCACTATACAAGTGCAACATGTTGAGGCTCAGATTTAATTTATTCATATATTAAAGGAAACAGACAGTTTGGACTGACTGTAAAAGCAACTCCATAAAGACCTTGGAGTCCTAGTGGACAGCAAGTTATCCATGGGTCAGCAATGTGCCCTTGTGACGGAGAGAGCCAACGACATTCCAGGGTGCATCAAGAAAAATGTGTCCAGCAGGTCTGATGGAGCAGCACTGTTTTACCTTCTCCTTATGTCCCCTATATGTCTTTACAACAAACTATGTTTCACAGTAACTAGTAGGAAAGACTTATAAGGGTAATTCTAAGGGCAAAAATTATATGATAAAATTCTATTTCTGACTAGTGTCATGAAAGGGGTTTGGAGAAGTTCCTCATGTTTTGAAGACTGTCTTCTCATTCTTTTATTCTTTTTTTTTTTTTTTTTCTTAAAAATTTCAGGGATATCATATTCAAATATCAAAGCCAAGCCAGTAAATTTAATAGAGTCTAGAAAAATGTTCATCTTAACAGTCATTTTTCCTTTATTGTCTTCAAAGGGAATTTCAATTTGTATTGCACTGTAGTTACTGGCTTATAGAGTTCTGAATTTGTATTTTTTAACCTGGATCCCCAGATAAATTCAGAATCATTACCAGTGGGTATTTCAGAACAGAAACTAGACAAATATGCATAAAACTCTAAATGTCTCAGATGTGTATGTCAGTTCCAAAAACTGACAGAAAACCAATAGAAAAGTTTCTGTTGCTACTGAGTTAAAATGTCGCTACAAGAGGAAAATCAAACACTAATGTATCAACAGTTTACAAAATTTTCTTCAGCAATTGGCCTAATAAATCAAATTAATACTATTTTTTACACTCTCCTTCTCCAAATGTAGATATTATACAACAATCTGAAGATGATACAGCAGTTTTAAGATAGTCTGGTTTTGTGTTTTGTTTTTTTTTTTTTCATTTCACAGACTTCAGACTCTTTTTACCCTCACATTTCCATGCATAAAACCAGTGTAACACCTCTTGCATTGTGTTCCTGTCATTTTTCTGACATACTTTTGTTTTGACTGCTGTCTTAGTACATTGGTTGATCATGGATTTTGTGCTACATTTCTAATCTTCTAAAAGTGTATTTCTTTTCCAGCTTCTGAGGCATTTAACAAGGTTTCCTTACCCTTTCAGGTTCAATGAACTTGTGAAAAATGCAACAATGTCAGTTTCCAATCTTATGCTTTGAGAAGCAGAGGGAATTGAGGTGGTTAGGGGCTGCTGGACAGCAGTCAGCTATTACAATATAAAAAAGTAAGAATAGCCTTGGCTCATTAAAGAGGGTAGCAAGAGAACCTAGCTCACAACAGAGCAAAATATTGACTTTGTGAAACTAAGCAGTATATATAAACCACAGAACCTTTCTCAAAGTAGTACAGAGATTAGCTCAAACATCAATTAATTTACTACAAACCAATTAAATTAACTATAAGACATTATTTGTTTCCTGAACAATTTCAGATTATTGGTCTGTAGGATATTAGAGTGTAGACAGTTTGACAAGTCTTTACTCATTAACACCCTTTCATTATGTTACCTTTGAAACCTGCGCAATGTCATTTTAAAAGTTAAATCATACACCATCTAAGAACAGCTGCAAAGCTGAGAGACTGCATTTACCCAGTATTACAAAGAAATGCAATTTTATAAAACCGGGGAAAGACACTATCAGCAAAATATTTTGGGATTGAATTAATCATGAAGTCACAGAGAGAAGGTCTGAAAAGGAAAACAAAAAACAACTCACAATCTTTATGAACTATTTTATATATTTGGAGCATGTAGTGTTTTTATACAAAAATCAACTAGAATTCACTGCCTTTGTTATCAATTTGTAGAAATAGTTACTGCATCAGAATGAAGAGACATCACTTACTATGAATGTATGCGACAATGCCGTGCAGAGTAATAGTTTTATCCTGTAGAATTCTAACACAGCCTTACAGTTTGGCGCCTAGTGTTGTTTTTGTACTAGCAAAAATAACCTTGACCTTCATGAAGAACCGTATCAGTCATTAACTAAAAAATATAAATACATCTTAATATTTTTCCTGTTTACATTATTGTGAAAAAACCCAACTGTTTTCAATAGTAAGCACAGAAATGACTGCCTACCAAAAACAAACAAACAAATCAAACAACCCCCCCCCCAAAAAAAGTAAGAGAATGACTTTTTAAAATGTGAAAAAAATGGAAATTTTCAGAATGTGTTTCAAATTGTAAGATTTCGATCTTGCCATAATACAGTATAACATGTGATAATGATATTAAAAGATTTTCCCCCTGCACAGAAATCTATGGCTGAAAATGGCATCTAAACATGATAGCTTTTATTTAATATTTGCTTGATATTTGTGTAAATTCTACCAATGAAGATTTCAGGTTTCAGTACCCTCAGCTGCTCAGCATTGGCTTTCCAGACACACTGCTCACTGTCTCACAAGACATATAAAAGAAAGCATACTGAGTATTGCAAATGGGAACCTAAATAGTGACTACTGAGTAAATCTCCCTCTTTTCTCAAACATTTATCAGTACCTCTTCCTCCCAAATGTAGGGCAGTGTTCCTATATCCACTGTGTTGAACGCATGTGTGAGACTTCTTAATTTCTTCATTCATAGTGTGAGCATCTTACTTAATTTAATATGAATGCAGCAGTAAAGATGATCTTCCTGTCTTCTGATTTCCCTTTATCTTTGCTTGTCTGTTGCTTGCCCTTGATAAAAGGTTTTGTTTGTTTGTTTTGAAATTTTTTGTTTTCTTCTTCTTTCTCTCTCAAGGAGACCTGATAGCTGCCTTCCAGTACCTGAAACAAACATGAGAAGAGACCTTTTACAAGGGCTTGTAGAGATAGGACAAGGGGGAATGGCTTTAAGCTTGGGTAGAAGAGATTTAGACTAGATATCAAGAAGAAATTATTTACAGAAATTCTTTTCATTGGAAGTTTTACATAAACTGTGTACCATTTCAGATCCTCACTATCTTCTTGGTTTTGGGGCAAGTCTGATTTCTGCCCCCCACCAAGGTTTTCAAAGCTAACTGTTCAGTGTAGCAAATGTGACGCAAAACAAAAACTCTTGTTAAAAGAACTCTCGCAAAGCACAAAGTCCTGATCCTGCTCTCCTTTAGGGTTAAGGGGAAAAGAAAAAGAATTTGTTATGAGAGGAGCTAGTGTGATGATATAGTGATGGTAAGATTTTTACAGTATGAACACAGTGTTGGATCTTAGACATTGATTTAATTTCTACTGCCTTTTTGTTACATTTTACTGTTATTTCAAAATATCTGCTTGTTTTCTGTATCATCTGTAGACTGCTCTGCTGCAGTCTAATAGTTCTTTCAATGCATGCAGCTTGAAGTGTGAGAGGCTATGGTAAATGTATTCCTTGATTAAAAGATTTAGGCTTAAATACCTAACTGCATGTTGAGACCAGGTATTACCTAAACAAGAGTCAGAGAGATGACAAATTTCCAGGTTTCATTTTCTCCTTCTTCTAATGGCTTCCATGTATTTGTCTTCTTTACTTCCTCATTCTACTCTTTTTGACACATACTTCTATATAATATATGAACATGCATTTTAAACAACACTTTCACGTCTGTATGAAAGTAGAACTACTGTTTACTTCTATGCATTACAACAGAATCTCATTATAATTAGTAAGTGCACAACTTTTTTAAACAACATTCATAGTTAAAAAGATGTCATGTTCTTTCTTTTTAAAATAATACATTTGAACTCTTTCCTAACTGATGAGATTCTAAACAAGATGCTTCTTAATAGATTTTCATTTAATAGACTAAGAAATGCGCTCTTTTATTTTTCTTTGCAGCATGTCAAATATTCCCTTCTGTTACCGATGTAATGCTGCATTATTTTTTTAATTTAGATTTGACTTATTCTCTCCTGTCCTATCATCTTTTCTTCTGTCTTTGTGCAATATGGTTTGACTGCTTCTTGCCTACCCTATTATTCTTCCCCTGTCACCTCAGGTCTTTATCATTTTTCTCCTACACTTCATGCTTCCGCTTTCATCTTCCGTTTCTCCTTTCTAGAGGAATATTCCACCACTTTGTACTGTTGCCTGCACCTTTCATTTTATCCCCAAACAAAAAGTCTACACACTGGCTCTATATTCCTGAAAGCCTTTTGTCATTTACCTTTCTCTTCTATTGCTCATCTTCACATTTTTCTACTTATTGTCCTTCTATACAAATAATTTAGAGAATATTTGTAAACATAAATTATTATATGCATTTTATAATTTTAAAAAAGTATTTTTGTCAAGGACATTCATGCAGTCAATCAATTTTAAACTTCTACAGTATAGAAGTCTACACATTTTTTGGTCACTTCGCAGTTAGAAGATGATGTTATAAAAATATTCTATTGTAGACAAGCCAGATTCAAATATCCACAATTAGTCTTACTTTTCTCTAGGTGTGAATCTTTGTTTTTAGCTTTTTCTGCTTTCAGAAAAGACTAGTAGAGATAGGGATAAATATCCAACACACATGTACTGCACTAATAAACATTTGAGTCAATGGACTCAAGACTAACTGAAGACCATGCACAAATAAAACTGTATCTATGAAATTAGGTAATACTCACATGGGCATCTTCACACACTGTGGTAGAACTTCAATCTCATTGTTCAGGTCTGCTTTTCATGCCAGACTGCACAAAGTAGTTGATCCTATGGCCTTGGCACCTAATTGATGAGGCTACCACATTCCTCTGCAGTATTTTCATGCAAGATCAAGATGCAAGCATATCGTATTTCCACATTATCAGGAAATTTAGAAGCAAATCTAGTAACACAGGTATACTTTGCACAGGGTGCAAAGGTTGTTCTGAATACTTTTGCACATTTTTTTACATTTTAATTCCATCTTAGGTCTGACTTGCAACTGATCTTAGCAGTTTGTTAAACCAAAGTTGTGTAAGGTTCAGGGAATGTATAGACAACATTACTTGGACTATGGACAACATTACTTGGACTATGGTATAAGCTTTTAGATTTTCTGTCAAGATCTCATTCAGATGCATATCCACTTTTCTCTCTTTTTTTTTTTTTTTTGGCCTGGGCACCAAATTATAAGACAAAGAGTGCTGTGATGGTGCAATGAACTATCTCAGGTTTCACCTCAGCAGGATTCTCCTTCTCCTAGTCAACCATCCATTTCTCTACAATTAGTCATATTCATTATTTACAAATGTATGTAGTGAGGATTATGTGATATCTCCCTTGGTGTATATTTAAGGTGGCATATTTACTGGCTTACTGCATACCTGCAACTCTTAGAAAGAGGAACGAAAGCTGTTATTTTCTATTTCCCTGATGTTTAGAAGTGTATGCATGTGTCACACACATATGCATATTTAAGCATTATTAATAGCAAGCAACCTGAGGTTCTTAACTAAACAGTCTAACTTGCAAAGCAGAAGAACAAATTTACTCTGGACAACTGAGGCTCAGGAAATAGGTAAATAAATGTCTCAGTACAGTTGGAATATAGTAAGAATTTAGCATTCTTTATCAACTAATGTTCATCTCTGAGTGGGTTGCAGTAAGTCAATACTGGGATACTCTTGGACTATTTTAATGAAAAAGAAAACATTTTAGTTTTGTAGTAGATACCATATCTTTCTAAAAGAGTGTAAAAAGTAAAAAAAAAGATGACATCCTAAGCTGAGTTACAAAGAAGTATTGACTTAACTAAGACAGTAGAGAGAACACAAACTAGTAAGCAGAAGGTTGAGTATCCCTGTTGACATGTCATAGTGTATACTATCTGCAACAGACAGGTACAGAGATTGGAAGTGATATATTACAGTGGTTTTATGTATCCAGAGTTGAAATGAATGTCAGTACTTGTAATAAAATGAAGAAAGCCATTAGAAGTATTTTGACTTAATGCTAGTCAACAGGCTTATTTTAAAATTTATGATGCAGCTGCCTGATTTTAAGGCAGTGATAAAAAAGAGAGCAACTACAAGCTGTCAATCACATCTGAAAAAGAAAACACAACAGAACCTTTAAAATTAGAAGCTATCGATATTCTAAGGTCATATAAATCTTTACACTCTGCTAGGCCATGGTCATTCAGGAAACTGAGAGCTTGGAGTCAATTTGTAATACAAAATACACTTTGTTTATTATCCACAAAATCTTTCTTTGCAAGTGACAGATCAGTTAAAAAATAAAACTGGCAGCCACTGTCCACATTACATGGTACTTTGTCAGTTTTCCAAGATTATGTAGTTTCTTTTATCATTTATGTGAGAGCTTAAGGAAAGTTATTGAAAAGGCTGCCAGTGTGTTCCTTGTCATAAGAAGTGTGCATTTACTTCTCTGAAAGGGAGAAATTCAGTCACACTGAAGCTGACCTTAATGGCTGCATAGTATATGCAGAGAATATACAATAGAGATAAAGGTGTGTTATTTATTGTTGGTAAATAAAATTCTTTAAGACCCCATTTTAAAATTGTACATCCTTATCACATTAAGATGCTCTAAGTTTAAGCAGAACAAAGATACTACTTAGAGCTTCTTCTGGCAAATATATAATTTTTACTGTTACTTTTATTTTTAAGTAATTTTTACATGGATTTGTAAATATATATATATGTGTTTAAAAAAAAGGTTAATGGGATTGTAAATTGTAGATTATAAAAAAATTATATTTTCTCAAGAGAATCCACAGCTCTTTCTTTAGCCAGTCTGTAGTCAACCTGTCTTTATTAATATCATTCAACTGCTTTCAGAAAATAGCTGGAAGGATGACTTGAATACAGAAGCTAGGCTGTATAGCATCCTAAATAATCACTATTTTAATCCTCATAAAGGTCATATATTGTCACAGGATATCTTATTTTTATAATATCTCAAATAAATTCTGAAATGCCAGTTTTAAATTTGTTCAATATTTTCTAATGAGTCCATAATACTATTGAAATAATTACAGTAAAAGACACCCACAACAACAAAGGTTAACATTTTTTCCCTGAAGAAGTCGAAGTGGTAAAGCCAGGATCATCATTGATTTTTGCTTACTAGTGAGATTATCTGTCGTGATTTAATTTTCAAATACATTAAAATATATATGTTTACATATATGCAATAAATAAATACCTGTTTGATGAAAAGTAGTAGCATTGTAATGCATAGTGCCTGTATTTTGACAAAACTTAGTACTGTGCTGTGCTGCACCATGTGACACTGTATCCCTCTGAAATAAACCATGATCCTGATAGAATATTGTAATCCCTTTTTGTAACTTTAAAATACACACTTATGTCTTGGCGGGGTTGTGTTTTATTTTTTGAATCAATGCAAAATAATTTTCTAATGCAGTTGAGTTTTTTAAAAAAATACAAAACATAACAAGGAAAAAGAAAATAACTCCAACTATTAATGCACAAATATTTTAACTCTGCCACACAGACGAAGAGTATGAATCTCATAAGCTCTGTCTCAAGTGACATTTCCAACCACTGTCTGCTTTTCATCCCATATGTATACAGCTAGGAAGTTTTAAACCATATAAAATGTATATGGTAGCAATAAAGAAATATGGTTTTGATGATGAATATGGTTTTGAATAATATCAAAACACAATTAAATATTAATAGTGGGAGATGAAAAAGAATCAAATAGTCCCAAAGAAAAGAATTTGCTTTGCAAAAATAAGATCAAGTAGAAAAAATGGTGAACAGAGAAAACCCACATATTCTATCTACCAGATTGTCAGGTGGGCTGCTTTATGACTCACTAGTCCGTTAATACTACCACAAAAGGCAGATGGATGAAAATGCCAAGCATATGTGAAGAAGGACAACAGCAAAGATTTCGAAAGAAAGAAAATACAATGTTCCTGTTAACAGGTTTTATAGCACTCTGTGATAAAACTTCAGGAAGATGCCTCCTTAAGATGGCAGAGAAGAAAAACATGAATACAGCGTCATTTTTGTGTTCTGTCGTAAAGCTGACTGTACATCAGCTCTTCTGCTTTATACTACTTCAAGGATTTGTGTTTTTCCCCCCTTCTTCTCTGAATTAGTAACTCTGAAGAGAACTACAAGAAGAGATTTATTTACAGGTGTGAAATAATACTATAAACATGGACTTCTGAAAATAAGGAATAGCACATTCTGGTGGAATTTCAATACTAGCTAAATTACAGCACATCTATGAGGAGACATTTTACTACAACATGACCTATTATTTCACCAAACTTTGTATACGTTTTTGCTAATAGTTTATATTCTATGAAAATAAGACGCTACTACACAAACATGCATATCAATGTGTTTGTAGGACAAATCCTCACACTACAGTTAGTGAAGAATTAAGCACAGTGATAAGCATTTATGCCTTTGGTATTGTCATCTCAGTAGGAAGATTCTGGGCTAAAGTTTCCTCTCCTGCCTATTTGTAGTATTTAGACAAGAACAATTAAACATCTGAAGACTATAGAGACCTCTTATTATAGAATCATAGAATCAGTAGGGTTGGAAGGGACCTCAAGGATCATCCAGTTCCAACCCTCCTGCCATGTGCAGGGACATCTCACACTAGATCAAGTTGCCCAGAGCCGCATCCAGCCTGGCCTTAAAAACCTCCAGGGATGGGGTTTCTACCACCTCCCTGGCAACCTGTTCCAGTGTCTCACCACCCTCATAGTGAAAAACTTACTAACATCCAATCCGAATCTACCCATTTCTATTTTTTTTTTTCCATACCCCCTAGTCCTATCATTTCCTCACCAGCTTTCTTGTAGGTCCCCTTAAGATACTGGAAGGCTACTAAAAGGTCTCCTCTGAGCCTTCTCTTATTATTTATTTTCTTTTTTTTCTCTGGCTACAGCCCTAAAATAGTCTTTTTTGGATAGATGCATAAGTCACCATCACTGGAGGTGTTTAGGAAGAGACTGGATGGGGTGCTTGTTGCCATGGTTTAGTTGATTAGATAGTGTTGGATGATAGGTTGGACTCAATGATCTCAAAGGTCTCTTCCAACCTGGTTAATTCTATTCTATGATGCGATGATCTTGAGGGTCTCTTCCAACCTGGTCTATTCTATTCTATTCTATTCTATTCTATTCTATTCTATTCTATTCTATTCTATTCTATTCTATTCCATTCCATTCCATTCCATTCCATTCCATTCCATTCCATGGGAGAGATTAGGGTATCAGAAAATCTGATAAATTTTATATTCAGATTTTGCATGATAGCTCAAATATATTCTCTTGTGTGTATTCACCTGATGAATTGTTGGTAAAGCTACTGGTTTTATTGTTTTCTTATTTATAATTTAATGGCTTTGCTCTTTCACACATTATTTTTTGATGTAAGGTTTTTTTTTTTTGTGTTGTTTTGTTTTTTTCAGCAACAAGAAGATGCTTTTGGCATAAAGGGAATTATTTTTCTTGTCCAATATAAAGTGCAATCTACAGTAGTGGCAGGTGAATGTGCTCCTTAACATGCACATTAAAAAGTCTGGCCAAAGAGCCCTGAAGCTCCTCCTGAGCTCCAGTACTTGGGTTCCTTGCAGGAACCAACATGTGGGGCACGTATGTTGAGCATGGCCTCCTGGGTTTTGGCTGATTCTGGTTATAGCATGTAGTTCCTCTACTTACACCATGGACACTAGGAGTGTTCCCAAGTATAGTGGTTTAGACATACAACTGGGATCATGCTGTTGTCAAGCTCTTAAAGAATTATTCCAGTGGTATGAATACCCTTTACGTAGGTTTGAGAAGTAATCCAATGGCATAAGACATTGTTTTATGATCAGGAAGGATTGTCTTTGTAGTTGGTTGTAGTTCATTGTGTCATTTGATTAGAATAAGACAAGGGGAAGTCAGACACTGAACTGAGTGATGACTTGTTTATGTTGCACTGTTGCATTAATTTGTGTATTTGCAATTGAGGAGAAAGATTCTGTCAGCTACAGCTACAGGTGTTGCCCTTTGACAGGAAACAATGAAGTTTGGAAGATATAACATGTCATTCTGCCATAACCCAGAATATTAGCAGAAATGATAAATTTGAACTACCAGGAAAGTGAAATCTCACACTTTTCCTTGTAGCAGCAGTTTACTAATCGATTGTGGTGAAAATTCAACATCACAGTTATCAGAATGAAATGTAAGAAGTTCAATAAGTGTCTTTGTGCTATTCTTTCTGCATTTGGTAATAACATTAACAACAATCCTCCCTTATAATGTATCAGTAACTAGAAGTATTTGTCTCCTTCAAGAAGAACATATTTTCCTGGAATAGATGTAAACCGTCAGTCATGTCTTCACTTGTGTAAGCATTTTATGGAAGACTTGAAGGCTGTAAACAATTGAAAAACGTCATTGCTTAAGAATGAAATTGCTGTATACTGCTAAATTGCTAGGTGGTTGAGGCTCTATCCCTGGAGATATTCAAGGTGTGACTTGATAGGGCTCTAATGGAGGATGTCCCTGCTGATTGCAGGGGGGTTGGACTAGATGGCCTTTGGAGGTTCCTTCCAAGTCAAACCATTCTATGATTCTATGATCATATGTTTTTCAACAGACGAATGACAGATATGTATACATCTTCCCCATGGCCATTGTTGTCTTTATCCAGACTCTAGGGATGTCTGGTATTTAACTGTCATTAGAATTGGAAACTAAGCTCTGAAACTTGGCTGGGGATTTGAACATAACTGCAAGTTACCATGTAATGGTTAGCAATGCTTTGTCTGCTTCTGCCATATGTGATGTGCAGAGAAATTTGTTACATCTTTAAGAAACAAGCTTAAATAGCATATACTACAATATCTTGTAGGCAGACTAAAAATACAGCACTAATTACTTGGTAAAACTTAAACTCATTTGGTTAATCCAGTGGCTAAATGATGCATTCTAATCCAAACCATCTGGCACTCTTGAGACTTTATGCTGATGTTGTAATTTTATATATAATTCTGGGGTAGAAGCAGGTGATGAATATTCCCTAATCATCTTTAGTCTGATAATATAGTTTTATTATTCATTACAGTGCTTCATAATAAATTTATGCAGTGCCCCAAAGGAGTCATTGGCAGATCAAGCAAAGTGGTACCTCTCACCAAACTTTAATAAGATATCTTATAAAAGGAAGTTCCTTGAGGCACCGATTTACAGAAGTGGTTCCTAATGCTAAAAAAACTGTAAAGCAGAACATTTTCTGTAACATGGTGAAGTAAATGTCTTTTGTTATTCCAAAACAGTTCTTTTCATTATGTACTGTCTGTGACCATTTACACTTACAAAAAGCATTCCTGCAAAATAATTCTTTTGAAGCTTTATTACTCCAGGCAGTGAACTCTTTAGCTTCCACACCTAAATAGGTATGCTTGAACAGTGTTACTAGAAACCCAGTAGGCAGTATTATTTTAAATTTATAACAAACTCTGAGGAAATACACCTATTTCTATTTCTATTTCTATTCCTACTTCTATTCCTATTTCTATTATTTCTTGTTTCTTGTGGCAGTTTAGGCTGGGTGCCTCCTAAGCTGCCACATAGTTACATCTCCAGTGTCCACCCAATACATGGACACAGGAAATAGCATATTTCTACCCATAAGCCCTGCACTGTATAAATACGGCTGCAAAGTCACGTTCTTTCTCTTTCTTCCCTCTCTGCTCCCATGGGAGATGCTCCCTATCGGATAAATGATGGGGGAGTATCTCAGGCCTCTTAGGCTTGTCTAGGCCTAATGCCAGAATAAGAAGCAGGGAGCAGGCCCAGGCCTGGCCAGCCTGAGAACAGTCTAGCAGTGGTGGGGAGAAGAAAGAGCCCTTGGGGTCTTGGGTGCACCCTCAGGTGGGGAGAAGGGAAGCCCGGGAATTTTGGGTGTGGTGTAAGGGAAATCTGTATGTTTGGGATATGCTTACTACTATGTTTTGTAGTTTCTGTAGAATATCAGTTACTTTTTCCTTTAAAGTTTCCATCACTATCCAATCCATTTCTATGAGCACAATTCTTTTGCCCCCTCTTGGGGTAATAGAGCATCTGTCCTGTTTTAAACCAGGACATTTCTCAACTATTTTAAAAATTCAAATAACAACATTTTGTGCATGCATGTGCATTTATTTTTTAGAGCATGACAATGTTCCCAGAAAAAAACAAACAAACAAAAAAAACAAACCACAAACTTTTTACTGTCTATTTTTATTTTTCCTTTCTTTCACTATGAACACCATTCTGTCTCCTGATACTTGTCTGGGATTAATTCTCAAAAAGGTAGTGATAACTTTGATTTCACTTTTGTTCAAATCAATGGTAAATGACATGAGAGATCTCATTTTAGACATACATGAAAATGCTTTGGTCTTGATGTGGCTGAAAAATGTGACACACATCATGCCTACAAATTAAAAACTTAAATATTGTTGTAACTTTTTTGACTGAATGGATTCAGTGTGGTAGACTTCCTCTATCAATATTCTACATATTCCTAATGACCATATGCCACAGAAAGCATAAAGGCGGTCAACTATTTATTTTCAGTCGTGCAGAATGGTTGAAATAATTTATTCCCAGAGCCTGTCTACTCCTAGTTCTCACCACTAAGTATCAATCAATTTAATAGCTGCCTGTTTCCATGTGGGTAAGCATATAAAACAATTCTATGAACAAAGAATGCAAAAATATCCAATCAGGCCTCCAGAATTGGGCCCTTTGTGGGAAGAAAGTTAGAACAGCTGAAGAGAAAGAGCCATTTGAAATCAATTCAGTAGGCAGCTGCTTGATTTCTGATTCAGTCATATAAAGTATAAAAAAAAAATAGTCTTCACTTTCCTCTGCTTCATGGGAAAGAATGAAGCCTTGCTCTCCTACAGACTAGAGAAGAATTTTAACTACTCAACAATAAGAGGTGGGAACAAGAGAACAAAATAATTTCTGACCATGTTGTATATTAGGGGGAGATGCAAGTCCCACTTTCCTTTGGTTAGAGCAAGTGGTTGGTTTTCTGGGCACTGGATCTCAAATGGATCTCAAATTCGTTCTCTGAATGAATTACATATGTGTGTGGAGATTTGAAGGAGACTTACTGTCATCCATCCTTCCTCCATTTCTGGCTTTGTATAGCATCTCAGCAAGAACACTGATTGTTGGATTTCATTCTGAAGTTTTACACAAATGTCCCATGGCACTTTATAACAGGAGTCTAAAGTCTACCATTGAAATCTGAACTCCATCCTAGGGAAAATATTATTGCAGAATTTGTTATTACTTGCACCTGAGAACCAAATTTGTAGGTAGAGTTGAATAATCTCTCTTAATATTTGCATTCACCAAATGGAAATATGCTTGAATGATCCTTGAAGCGTGGTGGTGTTCCACTCTGCACTGGTGCTATCCCAACATATATAGTCTGATTTTAGTAACAAACATGCATAGTACCTTAAGCTTGATCTGGACATGAAGAAATGGTGGCAAACCAATGAATCAATGTAAACATTTAGAAGCATAGATCCATTAAATTGTCTTTCTGGATAAGAGCAGATTTTAAGAAAATGTAACATTCTGATTTTTCATGGTCAGAAGAGGGAGCTCTTAAACTATGTCAGAGTGTTTCTGATTGATTCAAAACAGTATACCTTCATTCTCTGTGTTATTAAAATTAAATTCTTCAATGATTGCAATTTGTTTTTAAGTAACTCATTCAGTCAAAATGATTCACCCACAATATTAATGGTGTATTTTGAATAAATTATAAAATGTATAAGAGAAAGGGGTAAGAGTTGCAAAACTGGAAATAAGAAACAAAAGCAGAGAAAGCTTGCACCTTCGATTAAATAAAAAACATATATATGTGTACACTCCAAGAGAAAATAGCATTTTGTTTAAAGCTTCTGTAAGACATGCTGAAGAAGGTTACTGTGTACACAATGATCAAACCCTCAAAGGTTATCACAGTGTGATGTCACATTATTTACCTATAAATAAATCAAGCAATAAATATATATAAAAATAAATATTGGTCAGCTATTTAGATCTAAATAATTATCAACATAAACAGTATTTTATATTCTACTGTCATTGTCAGGAAAATTTTTCAAATCCATAGACAGGACTTAGCTAATGCTACTGAGAAAGTAGGTCACTTAAGATGGGATTTATTTTACCTGCCCTGGCCATCTAGAATAGAATAGAATAGAATAGAATAGACCAGGTTGGAAGAGACCTTCAAGATCATCGTGTCCAACCTATCATCCAACACCATCCAACCAACTAAACCATGCAACCTAGCACCCTATCAAGTCTCCTCCTGAACACCTCCAGTGATGGTGACTCCACTACCTCCTTGGGCAGACCATTCCAATGGGCAATCACTCTTTGTGTAAAACTTCCTCCTAACCTCCAGCCTAAACCTCTCCTGGTGCAGCCTGAGACTGTGTCCTCTTGTTTTGGTACTGGTTGCCTGGGAGAAGAGACCAACATCCGTCTGTCTACAACCTCCCTTCAGATCGTTGTAGAGAGCAATAAGGCCACCCTTGAGTCTCCTCTTCTCCAGGCTATGAGTTAGTTATCTTGCTGTTGAAGCCCTTCTTACTGACAGTGTAATGAAATTAGTACCATTAATGAAGGAATGACTTACCCATCCTGACACATATGTCTGAGACACAGAATACCTTTTTCTGAACTTAAATGTTTTAATTCTTTAGGCAGCTATCTCTAAATACTTCCATTTTAGAATAATTTTTAGACTGGTAAGTCTAGCTGAATACAAAGACTTTTTGTCACTGATTAGACAGGAATTCATCCTTATGTTATCCAGGCCATCTACACAGGGCTGTAGTACATCATAAGACATAAATGCTGTGGTTTGCATACTGAAGGATAAGATGCCATCCAGGAGGGCCTGGAAAAACTTGAAAACTAGACCTGTGTGAACCTCGTGAGGTTCAACACCACCAAGTGCAAGGTCCTCCACCAGGGTCAGGGAGATCTCTGATACCAATACGGGCTAGGGGATGAATGGATTGAGAGCAGAGATGAGACAGCAGAGAAGGACTAGAGGGTATTGATGGATGAAAAGATGGATATGAGCTATTAATGTGAATTTACAGCTTGGAAGGCTAACTGTATCCTGGGCTACTGTCCTGGTTTGAGGCCAGGCAGATCCTCTCTTGCCCCTGGGAGGGACAAAATAATGACACTCACACAAATGGATTCCAAAAGTGATGGAAAGTTTAAATGGAAAAGCAGCAAGTGTTTTACAGAAGCTACAAAGCATAATGACAAAAGAATCCCAAAGTATACAGAGTCTCTTCCAGCACACCCAAAGGGCTCCCAACACTTCCCTTTTCCCCATCTGAGGGTATACCTAAAACCCCCAGGGCTCTTTCTTACCCCCCCACTGCTAGGCTGGGCTCAAGACTGGCTAGATCTGAGACTGCCCTTCCCCCCTTCTCCTCCTGGCATTAGGCCTAGACAGGTCTAAGAGGCCCTGGGATAACTCCCCCACTGTGAGCCGATAGGGAGCATCTCCCATGAGAGCAGAGAGGGAAGAAAGAGTAAGATAATGACTTTGCAAATGGATTTATAGGGTACGGGATATTATGGGCATGAAATACGCAGCTTCCTGTGTCCACCTACTGGGTTGGACCCTCTGGACACAGGCGGTAGAGCTTATGTGGCAGGAACAGGAGGCACCCAGCCTAAACTGCCACAGCTACATCAAAAGAAGCACGACCACAAGGGCAAAGTAAGTAATTCTGACCTGCTGGTCTGTTCTGGTGAGACCCCACATGGAGTCCTGTGTTCTGCTCCAGAGTTCTCATTACAGGAAAGGTATGTACCTGAATGTAGATTTAGACTAGATATAAGGAAGACATTTTTTGCAGTGAGGATGGTGAAATACTGGAACAGGTTGCCCAGAGGGATGGTAAATATGTAGATTTAAAGTCAGGTTGGATGGGGCTCTGAGCAGCCTTTAGCCTGATCTGGTTGTAGATACACCTGCTTGAGGCAGAGGACTAGATGATCTCTAAAGGTCACTTCTTAGACAAAAAACATTCTATGAGTCAATGATTCTTTGATGAGAATTATGTTCTGGATGATGGAGACAGATCTCAGGTCTGGGGTATAACAAATACCATCAGACACCTCTGTTACTGAATTGTACACCTGAATTTGGTTATCTGACTCAGGAATGATGTGTCAGCATCAACTTATGGTGAGGTTTAAAACAGCAATATGCATTTATCAACACTTAAGGTAAAGAAAAACCACTTTCACAAAGAATATTTCACCCTTATCTGTAATTCCACTTACCGGAGAATAATCAGAAGAAATCATTCAAAGTGATAAAATGATTTAGTACAGCAGCAATGAAGGCTAATCCTGTAAAAGCCTTCACTAGCAATAGGGTCCCCAGCAGGTCAAGCAATTTATTATTCCCTTCTGTTCAGCACCTGTGAGATACCATGTGGATTATTTGGTTCAGCTTTTGGTCCAATAGCGCTATAATGATGCTGGCACACTGACAAAAGTCCGGAGGAGGATCACCAAAATAATTAGGAGGTAGCACATAATATACAAGGAGATACTCAGAGTTTAACTGGGCAGGGTACTAGGCCATTTAATCTACTTCTGAATTTTGACCTTGCTTTGAGCTCCAGAGATCCTTCCAATTACTTTATATTTTAATGATTTTATACAGACTTTGAGGGTCTATTAGAAATCTCAGAGTATAGTCATAGTGTATCTAAGTGCCTGCATGGCTTCTGTGATTTTTGCTAGTCAGAATGGTGAAAATAAGGGTTGGAAGAATATCTGCCCTGAATGTCTAAGTACATAGAATTGAGAACTTGCCAGATGGAGAGGTTTTCATATTTGTAAATGCATGAGAATGGCAGGGGTAAATAAGACTTACTCTAAGAGAGGACTGATTCCCCAGTCAGTTAAAGTCATCATGTATTTCTGCAGGACCTATTTACATTATAGCTCTTTTTGTGTCTGAGGCAGGATGAGGACAAGACACAATCAAAGATTTTAGTATAAGATTTAATTATTACTAGATATGAAACAGACATATTTTTCTTGAAATATAGAATAGCATAGCATAGCATAGCATAGCATAGCATAGCATAGAATAGAATAGAATAAACCAGGTTGGAAAAGACCTTTGAGATCATTGAGTCCAACCTATCATCTAACACTATCTAATCAACTAAACCATGGCACCAAAAGCCCCATCCAGTCTCTTCCTAAACACTTCCAGTGATGGTGACTCCACCACCTCCCTGGGCAGCACATTCCAATGGCCAATCACTCTTTCTATGAAGAACCTCCCCTGGTGCAGCTTGTGACTGTTCTCTTGTTATAGTATCACAGTATCACAGTATCACCACAGACCTCATGACTAGACCATAGCACCAAGTGCCATGTCCAATCCCCTCATGAACACCTCCAGCAACTCAACACCAGTCAGCAACTCAACATCTTTCCTAAACTGAGGGGCCCAGAACTGGACACAGTACCAAGGTGTGGTCTAACCAGTGCTGAGTACAGGGGCATAATGACTTCCCTGCTCCTGCTGGCCACACTATTCCTGATACAGGCCAGGACACTACTGGCCTTCTTGGCCACCTGGGCACACTGCTGGCTCATGCTCATCCAGCTGTCCACCAGTACCCCCAGGTCCCCTTCTGTCTGGCTGCTCTCCAGCCACTCTAACCCCAGCCTGTAGCACTGCATGGGGTTGTTGTGACCAATGTGTAGAACCTGGCATTTAGATGTTTTAAATCTCATGCCCTTAAACTCCGCGCTTCTGTCCAGCCTCTCAGGGTCCCTCTGCAGAGCTCTTTTACACTCTAACAGAGCAACACCTGCACACAGCTTGGTGTCATCTGCAAATTTACTGATGATGGACTCAATACGCTTGTCCAGATCATCAATAAAGATGTTGAAGAGCATGGAGGCCCACACTGATCCATGAGGGACACCACTGGCTGATAGCTGGATGTGGCACCATTCACCACCACTCTCTGGGCACAGACCTCCAGCCACTTCCTAACCCAGCACACCATGCAAGCAAGCACCCTGTCAAGTCTCCTCCTAAACACCTCCAATGATGGTGACTCCACTACCTTCCTGGGCAGCACATTCCAATGGGCAATCACTCTCTCTATGTAGAATTTCTTCCTAACATCCAGCCTCAACCTCCTCTGGTGCAGCTTGAGACTGTGTCCTGTTGTTCTGGTGCTGGTTGCCTGGGAGAAGAGACTAGCCCCCACCTGCTTACAACCTCCCTTCAGGTAGTTGTAGATGTTAGCAGGATTAGTTACTTGTCTCTTAAAAGTTTCAAGACTGCCTTTTATTATACTTTATTAAGCTTGGTGTCAAGGTCAAAGTACTATGATTTTGTGCTTTTGCAGTTACATAAATATTTTATAAATATATATTAAAAACATTAATGAATCATTCCTGTAACATATATACAGTATTTGAAGAATTTATTCTAAACAACACTAAATGTGCCATTCCTTTATCTATTTTTCTTTCTGATTATTTTACTACAAAAGAGCTCTACCAAAAGCAGTTAATTTTTATATATACTCCAGAACACATTATCTTCCATCTCTCATATATACTCTTCATTATATGTCACAGATGTGGAATACAACAGATGAACTAGAATAGTTCTGTGCTAAGTAAGTGACTTCCGATACGGCACTTTCAATTCATAACATGGGAAAGGAGCAGGGCACTTCTGGTTTCTATAACTGGCTATTAGTGCACAATAGTAGATAATGATTGGTAAAACTCATCAGGATGGATAAAATAAGCTCTGTAAAACTGTAAGGTGGACATCCAGGAAACCACATTTACATGTACATATTAAGGACAAGTTTTAAATCAATTAAAGCTTTACAATTTTTAAAAATTAGTTTAATATGCTTAAGTAAGCCGAAAGGCATAAGAAGCTTATTCATAATTTTTCTGGATTCACAAGACTTAATGGAATCTGCAATCCACTTATTAGAATTTAGAATAAATGTCAAATAGAAGGTTTTGAGGAGGAGGGAAAAAAAAGAAAACAGAAAAAAAGAAAAAGAACAAAAAGAAAATTCTTACAGTGTTTGTTTGTTTGTTTTTCATGGTTATGCACTATGTTCAATTTTAAGTCTAGGTGTAAGGTGTTTTCAATGACATTTGTTAGTCTTCAGTGACTCAGTGTCTCTATAGGGGCTGTGCCCACATACTTCAGCAATCTTTGCTGAGCACACTGTTTTCAGAGTTCTACAGTAGACAGCTAAATCTACCTTAAATTTGGAGCTTCTACTAAATGAATGATACTAGAAGGCAATAAAATAGTACAGAAGACCTCAGGAAGATGATAAATAAGTAAACCAAAAAAGCTTTTATGTCTGTTGAACTGAATAAATTGCATCACTTAAGCTAATGATAAATTAATGGAAATTCAGTATAGCAGATTCATAGTACCTGTTATTACAGCTTTTATAGTATTATTATTTGTAAATTGAGAGTCTCCAAGTGAGTCAGACACTTTGCACCACAGGCAAAGCCCTCAGCAAGTGTAAATTTTAAGAGAGAGTGGCTTTGAATGATGTGCCTTAATAGGTTAATAATACAGTTTTTCATGAACAGACAACTCAAGCAGCAACATCTGGAGCATTTTCCAATTTAATGAGCATAATCAAAATGACTTCTTGAAAATGTTCCTCAGAACAGGGAAAAGGCCTTCATTTTGGCAAAGAAATGGCAACATTATAATTGTCAGCAAAACTTTTAGATGAAGACATAAAATTTTACAGAAAATATCTGTATTACTACAGAATTCATTAAAATGAGAAAAATAGATTACCCATCATATTCATAAAAATACAGCATCACTTTTACTCAATAGGTCTTGCTGAGAAACATTTTTAGGTAATCTGGAGTATTTCATTAACAATCTTTTTAGATTTGATATATTACAGATCAATAATATGGAACAATTTCTTCAACTTGTGCTTGTATTCTATTCACCCATTAACTCTTTCATTATGATTATTGAAAAGGTAGTTTGGAGTGTTAGCGAATAAGGTATTAATTACAATAATAAAACAACAAAGTCAGAAATACCTTTAAAAGAGAATCAGATAAGCACGATATATTTTTATTACCACCCCCCCCCCCCCCAAAAGAGCAAATTTTGACTTTTGCAATAGAATAATGAAGAATGTACATTCAAATGCAAAATGTGCCTAAATGTTGTTTCATATTTTATATGGCTTTTTGGTAATAGACTTGTCTTTTTAGACTAATGTTACACAACAACTGTTCTTCTAACTTCAAAATTATTCCTCTTGATGCTGGCCGCTGTGAATAATGGAAGAATTTATTTCAAATTCTTCACATGTCAAACAATTGTCAGAATTATTTATGAGTATACAAAAATGCTTTTGAAAGGAATATTTTCATAAATCAAGCTGGGTGTTACTGAAGTCCTATTCTTAGGTGAGAAGATTAAAACTGTGCATGCTAATTATCTGGTCCATTATTCTTCTGAAACAGTCAGAAGAATAAATAAAATATTTTTCATGCATGCAAGGTAAGACAGTCTTGCAATGTAGGAGACCAGAAAGTAATAACAACATAATAAAACTCACCTTTCTTTAGCTAGTAGAATATTTCCCAGGGTAATACTCTCGGGAGAAAATTTGAATAATGATAAAATCTGTCTTGCAGTAAGATTTTTCAGTTTAACGGCTGGCATCAGTCATTTCGATGTTCTACTTAATTCAGCAAAGAGTTTGTTTCTTGAGCTACCCTAGCAGTCAAACTTGTATTTTTGTTCTGGAGGGAAAAAAAAAAGAAAGAAAGAAAGAAAGAAAGAAAGAAAGAAATTGCCAGAAATATGGATAATAAGTGCTTTATACAGTAAGGTTATACACCATTTGTTATGGTTTTAGTGCTTTCCTCTCCCTTGCTCACCCCCTCGCCTATCCCCCTTCTTCCTCCTCCCTCCCCTCTTACCAAGAAATAAGACTGGGGGAGTGGGGGGGGAAAGGCAGGGAAAGTTTTTCTAGTTGATTTACAATGAATATTTATTCCTCCACTACAAAAGTATCGGATTACAGGAGACAGCAAGAAAGGAGAAGGTAAATATGTACTGTCCAGAAATACTGAAAACAAGCAAAAACACCCACACACTTGTAACCTGGAAAGAGAGAGAGCAACCCAGAATCCCATGTTCAGGTTGGTAATGCCCTAAAGTCATAAAAATGGCATAAACTAATGATTTCTGGTAGTGGGGAATATCAGTCTCCTTTTTTATCCAAACACTACACCATGGTAAGACTGAATGAAGTGGGATTTTGAGCAGCTTCTTCAAGGAACATCTAAACACTTTATGAAAACATAGAACCATAAAGATGGCTTTGTCCCTATGATTCTCCAGGTTGAGATAAATAGATGAGATAAGGTGTTTTAATATGAAAGATGAGATGCTACAATGCACAATTACCTCAGCCTATTTGCAGAAAAAGCTCAGCAAAATGCAGAAAGCAGAGGCCAGTCAGCTAACTCCCCACTGATCCCTCTTCTGCTGTGATCTCACAGAAAAGAGCAACACCCCAAAATCAGAACCCCAAAGCAACAACTGAAACAGGAATCCTCTCATGTTACAGTCTGAACTTCATGTCCCATAGTACTTTGCTCCAGCCAGCACTTCCATTTTGAAGCAGGCATGAGGATGGGATGATTTTGAGTAACAGATGTAATTCAACTCGTGACAAGTACTTTAAGAATACAATCCCTTCACCTCTGTGTTTTGGGTTGTAATATTAAATATTAAGAAGTAATGAAGTTAGGTGGATGGGCATTATCAAAACTGTGAGAAGGCAGAGAAAAAAATACTTTGTTAATGAAATAGAAATAAATTTTAAAAGGTTCAGAAGAAGTCTGAAGGTCAAAGAAAAAAACTCATGACAGTCATGAGTAGAATTATCAAGAAAATTAGAAAGAGCATCTAGGAAGCAAATCTTGTTGGGTTTGGCTTGTTGATGGCTTGTTAAAAAAGCAACACATAAAAGTAATAATAATAAAAAAAAATTGGTATTTGAGAAGGTTTAGAATGAAGTGTTGAGTATGTGAGTGTGATGGGATGGAAGCTGAGGGGAAAGGCAGCTTCCTAGCCTTTAGATCTCCTTCCCACTTTTGATTCCAGCAGATCACTGTGATGCTGCAATGGAAGAGGGGACAGCCATGCTCAGTTTGAGCAAAATAAACAGTAATTCAGGCCTTCCAAAGTAATTTTGTGTATACAAGCAAAATTCACGTTATGAAGAATAGAATAGAATAGAATAGAATAGAATAGAATAGAATAGAATAGAATAGACCTGGTTGAAGAAGACTCTGGCTGAGTAGCCACTCTAGAAGGAAAGGTTTGATCAAAACATGTAGGGACAAGTTTTGGCAATGTTTGGGGCATAATTCTGGGTATATGCAGCCTTAACCACATTGCGTTCATAAGAAATATTTCAAAGAAGTTTAAGAAAGGGGCAGTATAATCCCATACCTTGACCTCCCCATCAAAATATTAAGCCATTTCTATCTTATTCCACCTCACTGCCTTCTTACCTTCAATGGATGTGTACTTTTTTTGACCAAAGCTCATTGTAATTGTTGTTTTGAGGAGTTAGAAGGGTCTGGGGAAATCAATAATTATCACAAGTGAAAGAAAATCAAGGGTTTTTTCCCATTTTTTTTTGTCAGCTAAACCTGTATCTAATTAGTTTTTATGATATTTGGTTAAGTACATTCAGAAGCAAGAAGTCTGTCAGTTGAAAATGCTACAGATAGAAATTTAGGCACAGAATTCTTATACAGCTGCAAATCGAAGCTAAGTGCAACTTCAGAAAATTAAATTGTTGGACTTAAGTACACTGTAGTCCATATAAGAGATAACCAAGGATCCTTCAGTTAATCTGTTCTCCATGTAGCATGTCTTGATTTGTAAAATATACGTTTTTCAACATGGAAGGTCTGAAATATTTCTGTTGAATAGGTAGCACTTAAAATAAATAACTTCTCATTTTTCTATCTAAAAAGGGGAGGGGGCTCACTTGAGTACAGATAACGTCACTAACATAAAGTCAATAAAATTTTTTCAAGTCATATACTTTAATCGATAACAGAAGCAAACTGATACAAAATGTAAGTTACATGAAACAATCACCTTAAAGTGACTGATTTGGAGCTGGAAGAAAAAACAAGAATCTCCCAAAACAATAGCATTAAAAAAAATCCCCCAAATATTTCATCTGATAGCTAAAAATATATTTATACATACATTGCTAAAATATGTTGAACTTGTGATACCTACCAGTGGTCCATATTAAGTGGTTGGAACAGCTTTGGAGTACCAATTAAAAAGTTCACCTGCCAAGACCAAAAGTTAATCAGAACAAAACATTTAAAGTGGAAAGATGTGATTTGACTTTTCTTAAATCAAAAGAAAACATTTTGTCGCTAATGTCAAGAAGTAAATATTTACTGAGCAGCCTATTAATTGTATGTGTTTACCAAGAGATATATATGCAGCTGAAGAAATGACCAGCTATAATTGGTCCCTACCTCAAGGGAGTTAGGAATGATTCTTGTCAGATCGGAATGACACAAATCTGGATCCTGACCAGCTGGAGCAGACTTTCTTCTTCCAATATGCCTATATTTCCCCGCTGAGAAGCCTTCTGCCAGAACAGACCCCTGTCAAATTTCACAATGTGGCTTGTCTATCACTATCATGAATCAGCATTCTATTCTGTAACAGGTTAGCAATGAGAATTAGTTAGTTAGCTGCTTCCATCCTTAATGAAAATGTTATGAATAATCATTTAAAATCAAATTGGGTTCTAATTAGTTTGCTTAGGGAGCTTCAAAACAAGATTCTGCGTTTCTTAATAATTTCTCTCTTGCATATATTTTATAGCTACCTTCAAGTCTTTATGAAAGACAATAAAAAGCATTTTTATAAATGTACTAATGCTAAAAAGAGGGGCAAGAAGAACCTCCACTCTTTATTGTACGTGGACATTATAACTAAAGATGAGCAAACGCCTGAGGTACTAAATACCTTCTTTGCCTCCATTGTCAACAGTAAGGCAGGAGGACTTCAGGATAACTGGCCTCCTGAACCAGTAGATGGGGTCAGGGAGCAGTATAATCCCCCTGAAATCCATGAGGAAGCAGGGACTTGCTGAGCCACTTGGATACTCACAAGGCCATGGGACCAGATTGGATCCATCCTAGGGTGCTGAGAGAGCTGGCGGATGATCTGCCAAGCCACTCTCCATCATTTACCACCAGTCCTGGCTCACTGGAGAGGTCCCAGATGACTGGAAACTGGCCAATGTGATGCCCATCCACAAGAAGGGCCAGATGGAGGCACCTGGAAACTACAGACCAGTCAGCCTGACCTCAGTGCCAGGAAAGATTATGAAGCAGATAATCGTGGGGGCAAACACAGCATAACTGGAGGACAGCCAAGGGATCAGGCCTAGACAACATGGATTTAGGAAGAGCAGGTCCTGCCTGACGAACCTGATCTCCTTCTACAATCAGGTGACGTACCTGGTGGATGTGGGGAAGGCTGTGGATGTGGTCTACCTGGAATTCAGCAAGGCCTTTGACACCGTCCGCCATAACAAACTCCTGGCCAAGCCGTCAGCCCCTGGCTTGGACAGCAGCACTCCGTGGTGGGTTAGGAAGTGGCTGGAGGGCTGAGCCCAGAGAATGGTGGTGAATGGTGCCACATCCAGCTGGCAAACAGTCACTAGTGGTGTGCCCCAGGGATCAGTGCTGGGCCCAATCCTATTCAATATCTTTATTGATGATCTGGATGAGGGGATTGAATACACCATTGGTACGTTTGCAGATGACACCAAGCTGGGGACAGGTGTTGATCTGTTAGAGGTTAGGAGGGCTCTGCAGAGGGACCTTGAGAGGCTGGGTAGATGGGCAGAGTCCAACATGATGACATTTAACAAGCCCAAGTGCTGGGTGCTGCATTTTGGTCACAACAACCCCATGCAGCGCTACAGGCTGGGGTCAGAGTGCCAGGAGTGCAGCCAGGCAGAAAGGGACCTGGGGGTACTGGTTTTGCCTGTAAACACAGCCTTCATTTGCTTCCAACTGAGCTGGTCTGGAAAATTTAACGTTCAGGGCGAATTTTCAACCTACCCCAGATGTGTACAATTCAAATAAGCATTTTCTATTTAGATATTTACTTACTCCAAGTCTTTCTTATTTCCAGAGGTCCCAATAACTTTAGTTAGATTAACATAAATTTACCATCATTTTGTCTCTGTGAAATTATTTTTAACCACAATCCCTAATTTTATTTAACATTATTATTAAAAAAAAAAGAAAAAGAAAGAAAAAAAAAAAAAAAAGAAAAAGTTTAAACTCCCACATTAGAACTAATGAGCATCAAGACATCCTTTATTAGGCAACAGGAAGATCTAATTAAATTTTATGTTGGCTTTCTTTTTTTTTCTTTGACAGAACTTAATTTCTCTTCCCACATTAGGAATGAATGTTGTTACCTTCCTTCCTTTAAAATTATTCAGATTTGATTGATATTGCTGTTCCCAAAACAGTATGTGGTATTTTTACTTCATCAGACTATTTTCTTGTCTTTGTTCATTTATTCTCTTTCAGATTGTGCCTGTTCTTTTAAACATGCAGAGTTTTGTTTTGTTTTCTCCAAAATTTTTAATTGCCTTAATTCTGTAGATGGTTAAAATAAACTGCTTATCTGTCCTGTTTCCATAACATTTATAGGGAAGGATAAAGGGAGCTTAATTGGGTATTTTTCTTCCTTCATACTTCTCTCCTACTATCACACAGCATCTGATTCTACTGTATACTATACATCGCTGGAGAGCTCTAGATCTTAATAGTTCCTCAAATGCATTCCTAATGTCACAGGAGAATTGTGGTTGGAGTTACTGCAACAACTGTGGTATTTAATCTAACTCTTATTTACTAAGAAAAGTGAGCAGAGAATGGAGAATCATTTATAGTTTGAGATTTTCATTTCAACAGGTACACACAGTCTCCCACTTTCCCTTCTTGCCCCTCAAGCTACTTTTCTAATGGTCTCCTCAGCTCCCTCCCTCTGGATTGGACTGCATCATGGATCCAGGGCAACCATTCCCAATCCCAATGCACAGCTTTTTCACATTGGGCTTTCTCTTCAAGGTGGAGTTGAAATCAAAGTATGGAGTTTCCACCACAAGGGGTGATTGACTTCACAATCTATTAGACTGCTGGCAGAAGTCGTGGAAGTTACCAAGTCCCAGGACAATTTCTTTATCTAAGGCAAACTGATGGTTGCTACTGGGACTCCTGTCACTCTTTGAGCTCTATATACCAAATGTGCAATAAGTTTGTGTAGTTTACAGCAGTCACATAATAAAGTTCACTTGTGCTTTGTTTGAAAACAAATACTGGATTAATTTAGTCAGTTCAATCAGCGTAGTTGTAGAAAAGATCTCATTAGTGTCAGCTTTCAGGTATGCATCATCCCATAGTATCTAGGTGGCACACTTATTCCTTATTTTGCTGTACATATCTTTCTAAGTTTCCAAACATTCCTTGAAAAACATGTATATACAGAATGTAGAGCCTAAGTGTGTTCCTGTTCTAAAAAAAAACCCTGCCATATATGTCTCTGCCTATAAAGAGACATTATCTTTGACATTGTTGTGACTTTTCCAGTCCTTTTATTTTCATTTTGACAGACTTTGTAATCACTTTTGATTTTCATTTGCAAATATTTGTGAAAGAGGATGTTTATTCATTTGACTGTTCAAATGTCAAATGTGATGCTGGGATTCATTTAATTACATACATGCATTTCAGGTGGAAAAAAATGTATTAAATTACACAGCTGGAACATCAGTTCTTGAAAGTAGAACCCCTAGGAGGAATAGTGAACTGGCAAGCCATAGGGCATTTGTTTTATGTTTTGTTTTGCTCTTTCACACAAAACTTGTCAAGTAAATGTAAACATATTTGAAAACAAGATCTTCATAACAACAGAAACATGAACAAATTAAAGAATCAATTGTATGTGAGAAGGATTTTTCCAGTTACAGCTAATCCATAATGATACTGATTCTAAAAACAGTAAACAGAGATTGAAATCATAGGTATAAATAAATAAATATTTAGGATTTATTTGCCTTGCATGGAAAAATCTGTCTTTTAATTTCTGGTACATTTCTATGTCTATTTAAAGTAACTTTAGTGGACAAAAAAATTCACAGATGTAGAGACATCTGTAAGATTTAGGAATTTCCAAGTCAGGATGAAAAACAAGGTAATAGAAAAATTATACAAAATTGAAACTGCCTCCTTGTCTTCAGAAAAAAAAAAAATCCACACATTTTAATGAAAGCTTTATTATTCTGGTAACCTTAAAACTGTCACGGAAAAAAAATAATTAATTGGACTGCAAATAAATTGCAATGGTGATGAAAAATGTTTTTTAATTTTGTAAATAATAGAATGAAGAAAATTTGAAGAGAACCAAGGAGCTATCTAGAGTTGAACCTCCTGCTCAAAGCACGGTTGACTCTGAATTTGGACCAGTTGCCCAGGGCTTTATGGAACACTTCTACTTCAATGAACAACCAAAGGACTAGAAGTGATAAAGCTTCAAAGACTGAATAAGTTTCTCAAAATATTTATTTATTTCTTCTTCTCAATATTTACTTTTTCTAAGGTTTACATTTGGGTAATGTCCCAAATACATGTAATTCCAACTAAAAATATGTCATTTTTTTCCCCTGGCAGAAGTTAAAGACATGACAGTGACTCCTGCAATCTCCAGAAAGGGAAGTGGGGAGGTCATGATAAATTACCTAATTTCTGGAATGCAGACATGCCCATTTTTACTACTGTCATATAGTTGCTCTTGTATATGCAGTTTCTTTATTTTCATTCCTGTATATTGCTCTTCACTGTGTTCCCTTTTAGTAAGTTATTTTTCTGTATATTGCTCTTTAATATCATGATGTGATAAGTAATTTATTATGCTTTTATATAGATATAGAAATCAAAGACTGAAAAGCAAATATGTAAAGTAAATTTTATGATACAGTAAAGATTTTGCTTGTTTTATTTTTTTATCTTAAACTGTACACTGTCTTAGTACAAATCCTGTAGTTATTTTCACAGGGTAATGTAAGTACCTTCTGCCCTTCTGCTAAAGAGACAGCATCCCACTGTTTACATCTGTATCTGTTAAAAGAACAGGTGCAAGACAATTCTGTGCCAATAAGGTTCCTATGATACCTTCAATCTGAATGTACAAATTGATAGAAGCTTTCCTGAGTTGCAAGCAGCTTTTTGTCCAATAAATTTTGGCAGGGGGCTAGCATCTTGTCATGTAGTTGTGTCACATCATGTTATACTATATAAAGTAATATTCTAGAAAAATGTGCACACATGGAAAGTGAGTTTCCTTCTGAATTTAGATAATGCTAAGAGCCAAATCCCAGTGTTTGGCCTTGAGCATGCCATGTCACCCAAGTGCTTGTTACTTTGTGTTAAATTTTACTTGATGTAGTGCAGCTGTATCACCATCAGGTGATCAAGAAAGGCTGGGTGAGAAGGAACTGCGGTAACCTTGTCTAGCACCTTCTCCACTACAGCTGGGAGCAGCATTTCCATGCAGGCAATCACTCTGGGATATGGCTGGAGTAAGGTTGCAGCTGTGCTTTGCTGTCCTGGTCGTGGTCCCAGTCCTAGTCCTGGCCCTCAGGCACAGTCTTCGGACACAGCCTTATGGCTGCCTAGTCACTGAGGATTTGTCTGGCCATCAGACATCCCGGTTGCTATTCCTGTCACACCCTCTTGGTCAGATACTGTGGGATTGCACACCTTGGAGGGCTTCTGCTCTACTGGCCTCCCTCACCCTTGGCTTCCATTTTCCTGCCTGACCTTGTTATTCTCTGATGTCTACGATATTTTGAAGGCAATTTTATTAAAACTGAAAAAATAAAAGCTCACAAAATTCTTAGTGTATAATCAAAGTTGAAGATTAGACCTGATAAATAACATGATAATTTTACATTTCCATGAGTCAAAACTCTGTAGTAATAATTTTATTTTTAACTTACAGGAAAAGTAGTTCTATAATTAGAAAACACTGATGCAGAACCATTCAACTAATATCTCAAAATAATTTTATCTTGCCACATTAAGTAAGCTAAGTATGCTCACTGAATAATGAAGAACAAAGGTGACTAAAAATTATGTACTTCTGATGTCCCCAGTCCAATGGAGACATATTTTTATAGTTTACTTAAATTAATCCAGTAGTTGTAAAGTGTATACATAATACTATGGAAGAATGTAAAGGAAAAGTCATGGTGGTATTTACATTCTGTGTCTCTGAAAAATGCCAGATTACACATTAGAAGTTCACCTTTTACATTAATAGCTGAGAAGCATGCTAAACAACAGATAAAATGAGATTTTCTTTTAAAATTATCAGTTCAAGAGGAAATTTAGGAATTTTTAATGCACTAGCCACTGCCTTATCTAGATTCTGAATATTGATTATTTAATAATTGTTCATAAAAATGCCTGGAAGTTCCTGAGTTAAGAATGGAAGGGATGAAAAAGGGGAGTAAATAAAGCATGTTGGGCCAATGGTAAAAAAAATAAATAAATATATTTTAAAGAATTAATAAGATGGCTCAAGCAATTATGGTTATCAAATTAGTATTGATTTTTTTTTATTACAAAAAATAAATCACTGGAAGTATACCTATTGATGATCAATAGAATTTAATAGAGCTTTTTACACTAACCTAACGCATTTTTCATTTGATTAACAATACCATTAATAAAAATAAAGATGCTGGTATAATTAACTTCTGTAATACTTCTGGAAATATTTTCACATAGCAATTTGACTAAAAAAAAAACAACAAACCAACAACAACAAACAACAAACCAAACCCAGAAACAACCAACAACAACAAAAAAAGGAAACCAATAGTGTATGTATGTAAATTCAAATATTAAGCAGAACAAATCAGACCTTGCAGAACTCTGAAAGAAAGTAAACAGTGTGGTTTTTTTCTCTGCAGTTACTTTTTGAGGTCTATGGAAAGAATTTTATATATTTTTTTTAAGCAAACACTGGGGGTTTGGATCATGAATATTAAGTGAATGATTAATAGTGAAACTATCTTGCCAATTCAAAACATGTTTTTGTACACTGTGACACACACCAGTAGAGCCTATGTAACTGCAATCTCCTAAGAACAAAATATGTAAGAGTTACAAGATACTGGATGCTGCTTTGAGAGGTGACTGAAAATCTCACAGGTACAACAGTAAATTATGAATCAGTGGAGCACCACTAAAACCAAAGACAATATGGCCATACTGACCTGAAGAAGTTAACCAACTAATATTTTTTTGGAAGCCTTACTAAAATAATTTTGAACAATCGTAATCTACTTTTTTTTTTTTTTTTTTTTTTTTTCCCATAGAATCATAGAATCGGTACAGGTGGAAGAGACCTCAAAGATCATCAAGCCCAACCTGTCACCCAAGACCTCATGACTACTAAACCATGGCACCAAGTGCCATATCCAATCTCCTCTTGAGCACCTCCAGGAATGGTGACTCCACCACCTCTCTGGGCAGCTCATTCCAACAGCTAACAGTTTCTGATTTCAGGAATAGAGCACTGGAAGCTGAAATTATACCTCTGAAAATAGCTCTTCAGAAATATCTCTTTACAGTCCTTTCCCTAGGCAGTCCATGTTATTGCAGAATGTCCTATTACACATCATCATGTAGTTCACACAGAGTTTTGTTGTGTTGCACAGATAAACAAGACAAATATGGAGATAAACAACAGCAGAGGCAGAGAAATTCTCAGAGGCACCTTAATGGAAAAATGCAGTCTACCAACATTTGAAATGAATTGGAAAGTCACTGAGGTAGAAAGGTGCAGAGTAACCAGAGCTGCAGAAATGATTCCTTTTGTGTTAACCATGTCAATATTTTATTCAGAAACAGAAAGGAAATGAATGGTTGATAAACAGGGGATACACAAAGCACCTATGTGTGCTTCAGTGTAGCATGCTGAAGTATTACTCCTGTTTGTGGCATTTAGGGAAATTATAGTCTTTTTGAAGTGTCTACTATATTAAAACTCTATGTAGAATTGCAAATAGAAGAAATAGAAAACTAACTTGTCAGTGTTCTAATGGGAGCCAAAGGACTATGAAGAAAAACTTTCTGAGCTGGAAGTTAAACATATTATGGAAGGTTGTGCAAACTAACATTGTGTTGCTTGATGCCAGCAGAAGGATCCATTTTCCACTGTGGAGCAGAATGGGTGTGTGTCAGTTGTAGCAAGAGAACTGCAGCTGGAGCAATAGTTCAATGCCCTGGTACCATACAGAGGGGAAAAAGTTCTGCCTGCGGAGGCACCACGGTATGACAGGCCTGAACTGTGCATCTGCACCAAGGGGAAGTGGTTGGTGATAGTTACAGAAAACCACCAGCTGCTGTGGTGGAAACCTGCATCTGCATCTGCATATTTGACTTTCTGTCTAGGGTCATTTATTCCTTTATGGGCACTGATAAATGGTGCTATGGAAGAAACTGCTGAGGCTGTCCAGCCCTCAAACTATTTTTCAATGCTGCTTATCCACTCAGGCACAAATGAAATTATGAAGGGAGATCCTGAGAGTAACAAGGACCACTCTTTAATTACAAGACTTATGAGCATTTTTTGAAAATGGGTTATTCAGATGACTAGAAAGATCACTGGCAAAGCTATTAGCAAAAATGGGTTTAATATGATGTTGTAAAAGTGCAACTTAATGAGTACAGTAACAGCATTCAATCGGTTACTGGAGAGCACAATCATCATAGCAATGATTTAAAATTACCGAGGCACAAATCAAAGTTACCAAGACAAAATCCAAGTTTCCAAGATAATACAAACTGAAGTTATGAAATAAAAAAAATCAAAATTACCAATGCACAAATTCGGGTTACCATATTACAAGGCTATGTGTGATATTGGTCACTTAACAAAAGTCTGTCATTGGTAAAAAGTCTCTCTTTCTCAAGCAGTAAACTTGGAAGGTGCCTCAGCTAAAGAAGAGATCAGTGCCATGCAGTCATGCTGCCTGGTAGGGAAAATTCAAAGAAGGCTTACATAGCCTGCCAATTTTATTGGGTGAAGTAATTGGCTCATAGAAAACTTGTCATTTTGTTTGTTTTTCAGTGTGTGGCACATAAATCTAAATATGCCCTGCAAACATTCATGTGCATGTTTAAACATTTTCATGTTGTTAATTGAAGTTCAATAATTCAAATACCTCTGATTATTTTTTTTTTCTTCACACCAGGACCTAAGTAAAAATAATTTAATTTTAACATTGAGGGAGAGGAAATGTAGAACCAAGCTTCATCTAATCCTTAATTACTGCTCTGTGTTCCCAGCTTTAACTTCCACATCCCTTAGTCCCTTATTTAGGTACTTAAAAACATTGTCACTTCTCATGTGAAGTGAATTAGTTTTATGCATCCACAAGACAATTTCCGATAAGCAATGGAGAATTAAAAACAGACCAGAACTGATGAAAACATTCATAGACTAATAGTATATGCTTTTTCATCCTATGTTTTTGAGGACTACAGGCTTATTTTACACATTAAATATCAGCAGGGTTAGGTTTACTTCAGTGATGAATCCAAATGGAAAATAAATATTGAGGTAACACATGTACAAATGACATGATGAATTTACTTATATTCTACCAGTAGAACTCGGGGGTGGGGGGTGGGGGCTGGGGAAGAAAAAAAAAGGTAAAAAAAAAAAAAGTAAAAAGTAATGTCAGATATACTCAAATTAGAACAGAATGTTATATTTTTCTGGAGCCCAAATTATTTTCATACTGAAAATGACAATATAACAAAATTCCATTTTTAAAATGGAAATAAATAATTGGAAGTATATATCTGTTTATATCTTTGATTTCCATATAGAAATATTACAAAACATGCAATATTATATAAAAGAAAAAAGAGTATGCAGTACTTCTGCAACGTACCTATAAATTAAATGCTTAATATGTTATAAATAGTTCATTATATTAATTTTATATAATCATTTTAATGTAATAAACAGCATTAGTTTAATATTTTTGTGACAGAATAAAGCCTAACTGATTTTTTATAAGAAAAGGTATTTCCTCTATTCTTATTTCCTTTAAACAACATTACACAATAGAAAATCTATTTAACTGAAAATTAACTGTCTTTTGGTTAACATTGGTTGCTGAGAAATCTACTCTTAAGAAAGAACATTTCAAACATAAATTTCTCTAAATATGATCTTTTTTTCAATAATTATTTGGAGTTTATTTAGTCTTTTGTTGTTGTTGCAATATATATATTCATGGCTCTCTTTCCATTAACTGAATAAAATCAATTTTTCTTTGATTCTTACCTTTATATTGACTATGGAATTATTGCTTAAAGAAAACAAATTGCTGCCATCTTTTAAGGCCTTAGTTCTACTGTGTGTTTTTTTATTGAGAGAGGGGTACTGTTCCCTCATTATCCCTTAGAAGAAGAGTAGAAAGGTGAGTAACCACTTTCTCCAGAGTTCCCATTTTTCCCTGGGGATATTTTTCCTTTACACCATCTCCATGAAGTTCTCTGTTTCCTATTTTATTATAATAATAGAGATGTTTTTTAAGTCTACCTCTCAATTTTAGGCTATTTTCTGTGTAAGTTAGCAACTGCTTCTCAAACTGCTGATCTCTTTCAAAAAAATACATTATTTTTTCAACTGATGATATGAAATCCTGAAAAAAATTCTTTAGCGGGTACTGAAACCAAATGCAAGATCCAGAAACAAGACTGGAACTTAAGTTTGTATCAGATTAAAAGACACAGAAACAATTCATTTTGGCCATTTTTTGCACATAGTGTGTTTTCAACATTTTATGTACTGTGGCTTGAATGTCTGGTTCCATGAAGGAAGGGACACTGCACAAAATATGCAAGTATTCTATAGTTTTCAAAATCCAACAAAAATAAAGATAAAACCCCTTATCTGATGGTAGATACTTCTCTGATGAATGATTCCTGCATTTTTGCAGTCTACTATCCTTCAGAGCAAATAATCAACAAATTCTGTGTTAATAGAACACCTTTCTCTTTCACTTGAAACAATTAGCTTTAATGAGTTTTATAAGCACAAGATAAATTTAGTCTATCTGAAGCATTATATGTGTTTGTATGACTGCTTGTGTACATTCTCTATCAGGTTTTGGGTGGTCTAGAAAACACACAAAAATCTGATAGTCTTGTATGAAACCATGACCAAATCGGTAGATGAGGGAAGAATAGTGGATGTCATATATCTTGACTTCAGTAAGGCTTTTGATACTGTCTTCCATAGCTCATAGAAAAGCTCAAGAAATGTAGCATAGACAAGTGGTCTGTGAGGTGGATTGAAATATGGCTCAATAACAGAGTTCAGAGGGTTGTGATCAGTGGCACAGAGTCAACATGGAGGCCTGTGGCCAGTGGTGTTCCCCAGGGATCAGTACTGGGTCCAGTTTTATTCAATATCTTTATCAACGACCTGGATAAGGGGATTGAAAGTACCCTCAGCAAATTTGGTGATGATACAAAACTTGGGGGGTGGCTGACACCCTGTCAGGCTGTGTAGCCATCCAAGGAGATCTGGACAGGCTGTAGAGCCGCATGCAGGCACAGCTCATAAAGTTCAATAAGGACAAATGCAGGGTCCTGCATCTGGGGAGGATGCAGGAAGCAGTACAGGTTAGGGGCTGCCCTACTGGAAAGCAGCTCCAAGGAGAAAGACCTTGGAGTGCTGGTAGACAGCAAGTTCTACATGGAACAACAATGTGCCCTTGTGGCCAAGATAGCCAATGGTATCCTGGGGTGCATTGAGAAAAGTATGTCCAGAAGGTCTAGGGAGGTTCTTCTTCCACTCTGCTCTGCCCTGGTGAGACAACACCTGGAATACTGTATCCAGTTTTGGGCTCCCCAGTTCATGAGAGACAGGGACCTGCTGGAGAAAATCCAATGGAGAGCCATGAGGATGATTAGGGGACTTAAGCACCTCACCTATAAAAAGAGACTGAGAAACCTGGGGCTGTTTAGTCTTGAGTAGAGAAGACTGAGATGGGATCCCATCAATTTGTATAAACATCTGAGGGGTGAGTGTCAAGTGGAGGTGGGACAACCTCTTTTTGATGGTATGTAATAATAAGACAAGGGACAGCAGGTACAAGCTTGAACATAGAAGATTTCACCTCAACAGAGGTGAAACTTTACAGTGAGGGTGACGGAGCACTGGAACAGGCTGCCCAGGGAGATTGTGGAGTCTCCTTCTCTGTACACATTCAAAACCCACCTGGATGCATTCCTGTGCAGACTACCCTAGGTGATCCTGCTTTGGCAGTGTTGTTGGACCAATGATCTCTGGATCTGTTCCCTCATTATCCCTTAGAAGAAAAGTAGAAAGGTGAGTAACCACTTTCTCCAGAGTTCCCATTTTTCCCTGGATCCAACCTCTAATCTACTGTGATACTGTGATACTCTGTGATCTGTCTCTGCACATTATAGTTTGTGGTCCTTTGACCAAATACTCTTGGAGGAGCAGGCACCGACTCCGTAGCAAACTCCTGGCCAAGCTGTCAGCCCATGGTTTGGACAGCAGCACTCTGCACTGGGTTAGGAACTGGCTGGAGGGCCAAGCCCAGAAGGTGGTGGTGAATGATGCCACATCCAGCTGGCAGACAGTCACCAGCGGTGCCCCACAGGGATCAGTGTTTGGCCTAATCCTATTCAGTATCTTTATTGATGATCTGGATGAGGGGATTGAGTCCATCATCAGTAAATTTGCAGATGACACTATGTTGCCACCAAGCTGGGGACAGGTGTGGATCTATTAGAGGTTAGGAGGGCTCTGCAGAAGGACCTTGATAGACTGGATAGATGGGCAGAGTCCAGTGGAATGAGATTTAACACATCTAAGTGCTGGGTTTTACACATTGGCCACAGCAACCCAATGCAGTGCTTTAGGCTGGAGTCAGAGTGGCTGGAGAGAGGCCAGCCGAAAGGGACCTGAGGGTACTAGTTGACAGTTAGCTGATGGATCCTGGCCAGTATCAGGAATATTGTGGCCAGCAGGAGCAGGGAGGTCATTCTGCCTCATAGTCAGTACAAGTTAGGCCCAGCTTGAGTACTGTGTCCAATTCTGGGCCCCTCAGTTTAGGAAAGATGTTGAGTTGTTGGAACGTGTCCAGAGAAAAGCAACAAAGCTGGTGAGGGATCTGAAGCACAAGCCCTATGAGGAGAGGCTAAGGGAGGTGGGTTTGCTTAGCCTGTAGAAGAGGAGGCTCAGAGCAGACATTATTGCTGTCTGCAGCTACCTGAAGGGTGATTGTAACCACGTGGGGATTGGTCTCTTCTCCCAGGCAAACAGCAAAAGAACAAGAGGGCACAGTCTCAAGCTGCATTGGGATGGGCTGCCCAGGGAGGAGGTGGTGTCAACATCCCTGGAGGTGTTTAAGAAAAGATTGGATGAGGCATTTAGTGCTATGGTCTAGTTGATTAGTTAGGGTTGGGTGATCAGTTGGAAATAGTGATCTTGGAGGTCTCTTGCAACCTGCTTCATCCTGTGATTCTGTAATATAGTTATGCCCAAGAGGTGTTCAGTTCTCTGTGCTTGATTAGAAAGTTCTTTCTTAGCAGTTCTTTCTAATAACAACAGATTGATTGCATCAAATGAAGAGATGATTGTAACACCTTGGTGATTTCTTTTTTCTCAAAATAAAAGAATCTGTACATGCACTTCCATTTCAGAAAAGAAAGCCTAATCAACATACAGATCTTCTGGGCATTGCATTGCATGTTGCAGCCTCTGAGATACTTTATCACTGCAAAGAAGCAAGATACATGAAAATTTATCTGCCTGTCAGTGGTAAGTAATTAGAAAAGGAAGTAGATTTGAGCCAATAGCAAAGAAACTATAATGTTCCTTATTTCTCTATTAAACATCTGCTGCTTTAAAATGTTATTGATGGGAATCAGAAACCATAAGCCTCATCTGTCTTTGCAGGCATATTGCCAGAAGCATTGGGTTTATTCTCGTTCTGAACTTAAATTCCTATGCTTACAGAATGACATCTTAATGTATTTAGGTTGTGCTCAAGAAGGAAATACGGGAACAATCTATTCCAACATATTACTATACCTAAGAAAATGCAAAAATGTTTGCAGGTTTTGTAGTATTAAAGATGGCAAATTCAGTCTCCAAAATAGATCAGAAAAGCATTATAACTTTTAGGCAGTGACTTGGGCTGCATAATTAGCTAGCAACACCATTAGCAATATTAAGAGACATTTCAATGTTCTGAATTTACATGTTTCAGCTCCAAATGTTATAATTTGCATATTTGGATAATTTATTTTAAAACATCCATAAATTTTCACAAATGGATCAACAAATATTAAGTGTTCTTCAAAGGGTAACTTTTAGACTGGGAAACTACTTTAGTACTTGGAAAAGAAAGGCTAGGTCTTGAATGTCCTCGCTTTCATAAGTTTTCTTTACACTTTATCTAACTGTCATATATGTTTAATTTTAAAGACTTATTTCCTATTTAAAAATTTGCTGTTTCACTCAATGTATCATAAATCCTTCATCTTAAGTAACATAATTGCACTACAAATATTTAGATTTGTGTCCAGTTCTGGGCCCCTCAATTTAAGAAGGACATTGAGACTCTTGAACGTGTCCAGAGAAAGGCAATGAGGCTGGGGACAGGCCTCGAGCACAAGCCCTATGAGGAGAGGCTGAGGGAGCTGGGGTTGTTTAGCCTGGAGGAGGCTCAGGGGAGATCTATTGCTGTCTACGACTACCTGAAGGGTGGTTGTAGCCAGGAGGGGGTTGGTCTCTTCTCCCAGGCAAACAGCACCAAAACAAGAGGACACAGTCTCAAGCTGTGCCAGGGGAAGGTTAGGCTTGAGGTGAGGAGAAAGTTCTTCACAGAGAGTTGCTAGGCATTGGAATGTGCTGCCCAGGGAGGTAGTGGAGTCACCGTCCCTGGAGGTGTTCAGGAGGGGATTGGACGTGGCACTTGGTGACATGGTTTAGTAGTCACGAGGTCTTGGGTGACAGGTTGGACTTGATGATCTTTGAGGTCTCTTCCAACCTTATTGATTCTATGATTCTAAAATTCTATGATTCTATGATTTTTTTCCTATAAGAGATGAATTAAGTAATTTTCAAATGAAATGGAAAACTTTGATGGAGATGCTTTCCAGCAACAAATGCAAAGAGGAGAAAAAAAAAAAAAAAGCATGAATTTTATTTTATTTTATTATTTCATTTTATTTTTGAGATTTTATATATATATATATATAAACTCTGATAATTATCACCTTTTTTAGTTTTTAGTTTTTCATGCAGTAAATATGAAATAACTTGAACTGTTAAATTAGCATTATTTAAGATAAGCTTCTATAGACAAGACAAAGTTTTCCACAGATTTGTATGTGGAAAGCCTGCACATAACAGCTCCTCATAGTATCATAGTATTCATGCTTGTATTAATTCATTTCTGTTAACAATTATGATTGTGAGATCAAATAACAACAACATTAATACCCCAAATCAAAATATAAACTCCCAGCACACATGCCAATAAACATCAGTGATCCTGAAGATCTGTCCCTGCTCTTTTCTACTCCCATCTTTTGCTGAGGCTTTGAAGAATTCATTACAGTTCAGACTGACTAATGTGAAACCCCTTATGAGATCCAAAAGGTTCACTGGCTTTTAATGAGTGAAATTCTATTTTTATCCCCAGATAAATCTGATGAGGAAAATTAACTGAGTCTCTTCAGATTTTATAGTCCCTGAGGTTTTATTAAACAGTACATGAAAGCCTTTCTTTCTTCATAAGTTCTATTATATCAAATTAACCCTGCCAACTTGACAGTCCTTATTTTGTAACTGCATTTTTTATGTCTTTTGTGGGACTAAATAAGATGAATTTTTATCTCAGCTTTTCCCATCTTAATAGCATTCCTGTCATTTTGATTTCCCTTAATCACACAAAATATATGTATCTAAAACCTGCCACCTTCAGTAGCTTAGCCTGACTATAGACTGGCAGAGGAAAGAGACAAGCACAGAGTCACTGACCTTGTCATCAGATAGGAATATGATAGCCTAAGTTAAGTAAGATGAATCTCATTCTCACCATCATTTGTCCATGACATTTACACATATCATTTGCTTGTGGTTGAACAAAAGATAGGGCTGACCTGCTGACACCTCTCAATGGCCTTTGTCAGCTAGTGTTTATTATATTTTTTTCCATTTTTCCCCCCTTTCCTGACTTTTTGCCACCTTAGAGCCTTCTGCTCTCTTCCACAACCATAAATAAACAAAATAAACAGCCCACTTTTAGTTACTTTTCTCCACTGATACTTAGTATTTCTGCTACAATTACCTAGGTCTTCTCTACTTTCTGTGGTATTATCCATGAAGTTACCAAGGCAGTAACTGGTTTCTGCTCTGTAGATCTCTCAATGATCCCTTTTAGCTGTCCATGATGTTTGCTGTTTTTCATTTAAATCCCCTCACCTTCTCTGCAGTTTAGTGACAAAAATGGTGCTGTCAGTGATTTAGTCAGCATCTTTCATTGTTAAGTGTCATGTACTATAACCTTCCACATACCATTCAGTTAGCCTAATCTCAAAACATGTTATATCTGATCTTTCTTATCATACATATAGGAACATAATCTAGATATGTGCAAGTTATCCCATGTAAATGTAACCCACTTCAGTCTATCTGCTTTCCAAAAACCATTTTGCTTTGGTCGAATTCTTCCCATGTATATTTCAAACTTTGGTCTTGAAACACAAGTATTTGAAATTTTATTCTTAGTTTGTACCTCTACCATCTCTCTGTTGTGTTTGCCTCTTTGCTTGTTTGTGTCTGTCTCAGATGTTTGTGTAGGTCCCTCTGTGACTTCTCCTCTCAATCTTAATTTTTAAAGCAATTACTGCTCTAAATGCTATCTTCTGCCACCTGTATTTGGGAGCCCACATCTTCATCTTTGCCTGTCCAATGACAGTTGCAACAGAGTTTAAGCAAAACACAAACAGCTTTCCTTCTTTAAAATGAATGTTTTTCTAGTTGACACTAATATGTTTTGGCATTAGGTATTTTAAAATTGTCTTGTTCTATACTTTTGCTTTTTAGATTCATGATAAAGCTTCTGGAATTTTTCACACCATTTTGTCTTTCTATGTGTGTTTGCTTACATTTCTTACAATCTATTTGTTGACTTGAATGCTTTTATTGTTCCACTGCTTATTGACTGTGTACCTTGCCTACATTGGTTGCATTCAATGTTGAACCTCTTGAACATCTAGGCTGATATACACCAGCATATTTGGGATCAGCTAGTGACTGTGATAAATGAGTTTAATGATTCTTCATTAACCAGTCAGAAACTCTACTACACTGTGGGAACCCAGGCATTAGCTAACAGGATATTTAGCTGCCCTTCATGTCTGTGTGGGGCCCTGGAGTGTGCTAAGGAATGTTGTACCCTGAAACGTGTGAGAAAGGATGGGAGGAAAAAAATAACAAAGTGCTGCATCCTTGAGATGAATGGGAAAGGCAACTGGGGAGAAAAGCACCTGTTAAAGATAAAACAGTGGGCATAACAGGGTAGGCTGTGGGAAAGTGGAGCTGTACCATTCATTAATACTTTAATAAATAGCCACCAGCTTCACAGGTCATGGCCACTCGGCCCATCTTGTAGCCGTGGTCCCTGCTTGCAACTGGTCTGTCTGTATTTCAGCTCCCTGTGGCAGAAATGGCTGGATCAGGACCACTTTATTTTTCACATTTCTTGTGGCAACACTGCACTACACTTTCTAATCTTATAAAAGAAACTACATACCTCACATTAGAGTACCAGGATTTGAAAAGGTTATCATGCATCCTGCATACAGATTTGAGAACAGAAAGCAAAATCAACCTTCAACTTTTCTGCCTGTTGGATATATTCTTATCTGTGATTTTTTTGTACAAAAAATAGATCAGAAAGGTATGACTCTAAAATTACCTGTTGGGATTAAAAAATTACCTGGCTGGGAAAAAGAAGAAGAAAAAAAAAAGCCTATGTTGACAAGGTCAAAGAGATTTCTGCATTTGAGAGATACCTACTGTTAGGTGAAATGAACTTCATGCAAGGTTTATGTATAGTAAACTAGAATTTTCTGGAAGGGTCTAATCAATCCATCACATTTAGAAACAAAACATTACACATTCCTTACTGTGAACACAAAACCACTCTTCCTTGTATCAATAGGAGCCTGAAAGAATAAAAATGCACAGTTTCCCAGGCTCAGAAAATGTAATTTTTCCATTTTCTACTTCAATGTGACAGATAATTTTAAACTGAGAGACTCTGAATGACCACCAGTGAGTGTGTAATAATGAACCATGCCAAACTTGTTTTCAGATAATTTTTAAATTATGTAGGGATAGTACAGAAATAATTAAGAATTTTTTCTCCATAAAAGAAATCTAAGTTGTTTATATCCAAATGACCATTTTTAGTGTACATAATATTTATGACAGTTATGATTCATATTGGAATGAGATGAAAGGATGCAAAATTTTACTGATAATTGCAGCCTTTCAGCATTTTACATAAGCACTCATGCACAGCCACTGACTAATTATTGTTTTTAAGGGCTGTAATGTACATGAAGATTCATTAATGTTATCAGAATTCTGACTTGCTGTCTCCTATTCTTTGTTCTCTTTATGAATGTTTATACAAGACTTGCTAAACATTTTCATCCTCTGCTGTGTATGAAATGAAAGAATTAAAGGCTGGAAAAAAATCAGTGACCCATGATTAACTCTGTTGAATTTTTTTCTGTCTAACATATATAAGCAGAATGAAACCTGTAACCTTTTATGAGATGAACTGAGATGGAGAGAATCTTGCACCTTTCATTAAAATTTATGATCATACTTGATTCAGTTTGATGCAAATGCATTAAATTAGGATATGAATTATTTAAGATTTATTGGAAGTGTGCTCCATTTTGCAAGTCAATAATTGGTTCCCAGATGAATAAACTATGAGGCCAAGGGCCAAACACCTTGTCCCAGTAATACATCTGAGTTACTCTTGTGCAGGTAAGATTATTTGCTGTTCTACTAATGATAAGCTAATAATAAAGTCCCTTCTATACACCAATCCACTACACTGCTAATATCATTTTAGGTTTCCATCTTCCTTAGGATTCATGAACTTTTCAAATTCATTACTGCAATACATTTTATTTTCACTTTCCATTTGCATCCAGGAATCTTGGCAACTGAAATCTATAACATACTTTACTATAACAGTTATTACCTGAAAATTAATTATCTTCTAGGCTTTTAGTTCACATTAAACACACTTTAATTAATTTAACTCACTTTGTTGTTAAAGTAGCTCAAGCTTGACATTTATTAAAAAAAATAAAATAGAAGAAACTCAAATTACCTTACACTACATTGGTTTGTTTTCCTACTTGAGGAAAACCAGTAAAAATGTTTTACAAAATAATTCAAATCACATTTTCTTATACATAAATACTACTGAAGGAACTCAAACTTTTTCACCAGAGGAAGGGGAGGTGCTGAGTCATGTGAGCTCGTTCCTGAATTGTTCTCCAGTCAGGTCACGTGGACAGGGATGGTTGTAACTTTCTCCAAAGTCAGAGCTTCTGCATGGTCTTCCAGTACCCAGTCTGGTCTGTATCACTGTCAGGGGTTCTTCCTTGCTTTGCATTTGCCTTGTTGAACTTTACAAGGTTTCTCTCAATCCATTTCTCCAACTTATCTAGGATCTTCTGAATGGTAGCCTCTGGATGACCTCCAGTGTATTGACTGGTTTCATTCTCAGACAAATTTAATGGTATCTTCATAAAAATGAATCAAACCTTTATCTGATTGTAATAGTATTTTTATGAAATTCTCTTAATTACAGGATAGAAATGCTTAGGGAAAAACCCTAAAACAACCTTGAAATATCAAAAATAGTTTTGGTGGATTGAAATTACCCCCCAACTAATTTGAGACAATTACCCCCAAAATAAAATTGCCAGACTAGCTCAGAGGGATGGAACCAAACAAAACTATATTTACAAGTGAAACTACAATCTAGAAATATGAATTGCAATTAATATGTACAAAATATACAATATTTACAGGTATCTACAATTTATAAACAACATAAAAAAAATCCTGGACAAAACCAGGGGGCTACCAATCGCTTCCCCCTCTTGACCCCCTTCCCCCCTCCCCCCGCCTTGAATAAGGGAAAGAGAAAGAGGAGAAAAGCAGAGAGTAGCTTGTTAGTTTACTTAGCCACAACAAATAAACACAGACAAGGTCAGTAAGCCAGCAGAAGCTACCAGCCAGTATCAGTAAGAACAAAGAGCTGAGAAAGAGAAAGTTCATTTATACAAATAACTTTATGTTAGTTATCAGACCACTGGGATTATTTAGACCTTATCATTATTTTTCTTTCATTATTTTTCTGTTATATCCAATTGTACTTTATTTTCATTCTACCACTTTCCACTCAAAATCTGTGGAAAGTTTCCTAGGCATCAACTAAAACCGCCACAATAGTTAATAAATTTCTAATCCAAGTTTTATTCATTGAGTTGTGTTCTGCATAAGATCATGCTCTCAGACTGTTACATTATCTATAGTGTCTGGCAAATTAATTTAAATTTAAACTGAAGAAATATGATTTCATAGAATATAGAAAGTTCTGCACATTTTATGCACCAGTTTGCTTTGCAAATGCAGTCCTTCGAATTTTCCCTTAGGCAGCCAGAATTCACAATATTCCTATTAACAGATGCTCCAGGCATAAATAGACAGGAAGTAAACTTATACATTCACTGCTTAGAGCCACATGCAATCTTCCATTACATAGTTTTCCATAAACAGAAATAAATATAACAAGGAGTGAATAGCTCAGCAATGTACTATCTTCTAACTAGTTTGCAAGGGGTTTCTTAATGGTATCATAGTTTTCATTAAAAGATATGGGACGAGGACCCTTAAATGAATTTTCAGATTTCAAACCTAAGTGTTTAGCACAGCAAGGAGTCACTTATTCACAGAAAAGAAAAACAAACAAACAAAACCAACCCAAACAAAAAACAACAACCCATTGCACTGAGAACTGTAATAGTCAAAGGGAAACAAAACACACACAGTTCCCAGATGCAAATGTCACACCCATTCACTAAGCTCCACGCTAAGAATTTGGAAAAGAGAATCAGAGGTGACAGCTAGACTTCTTCTTCTGACAATATGTAATTCCTTCATAGAGGCTTGACTTCCCTACTGAGGTATAGCAGAGTATCTAAAAATCATCACAGACAGTGCTTAAGTTTTCATAAATCTCACACAAAAGCAACTACATTGTGCCAGGAAAAGTGAAGAGCAAAAGGCATTCTTTAATGACTGTCTTATAAAGGAAATGTAAGGCAGTATCTCTAAAACATTTTCCACTACCCTAAAACATTCAGTTATAGAAAACCAGTAAAAACTACAGGCATTCTACTAGTGGCTTTATACAATTAACCTTATTTGCATTTGTTATTTTGTTCTAGAATAAAAACATTGATGATGGGAAGCAACTGTGACCACTGTCTTTGTTCAGACTGTCAACAAGTATTCAATTAGTGCTTAGCAGGGTGTAAATATCTTGGTATTAAAAAGAGGATCTTATTTGTAGCTGCTGTCACAAAGACCTTAAGAGGTTGTGAAGAATTAATGTTTTTGTCAATACACATCTCAAATTGAGTTTGAAGCCAATGAGAATCATAATAGAAGTCCTTCAGCAAGCATGAAGAACAACTTAACCTTCTGTTATTAAAGTATACTGGCTATCTTGTTTTGAGAATAACCTTCTACTTAGAGACATTTAAGGACAATAACATATCTATTTCTAAACAGACTTCATAGAAGGAAAAAAGGAGCTTTCTTTCTCTGTCAAAGACTAAGTGAGTGCAGTCATGGAGGGATGAAATATTCTCCATATAATAACAAGGCCATATCAATAAAATCCAACACAATGTGTTTGGTTTGTAGAGCCAAAATTCCAGAGAAGGGCCATGAGGATGATCAGAGGGCTGCAGCTGAGACAGTTGTGGCTGTTCTGTTTGGAGAAGAGAAGGCTGCAAGAAAAATTCATTGTGGCATTCCAGTATCAGAATGGGGCCTACAAGAAAGCTGGTGAGGGAGTTTTTAGGGTGTTGGGTAATGATAGGAATAGGGGGGATAGATCCAAGATAGAGAAGGGTAGATTTAGATTAGATGTTAGGAAGAAGTTCTTCACCTTAAGGACGGTGAGACACTGGAATGGGTTACCCAGAAAGGTGGTGGAAGTCCCATCCCTGGAAGTTATTAAGGCCAGGCTGGATGTGTCTCTGGAAAACCTGATCTAGTGGAGGGAGTCCCTGCCCCTAGCAGGGGGATTGGAACTAGATGATCCTTGATGTCCATTCCAACCCTAACAATTCTATGATTTATGTTTTGTTAAGTCATTTGCAAAGCAAATAAAGAGGGTGAGGGAATTATATTTGTTCTACATAGAATCATAGGAATCATATAATGATTTGGGTTGGAAAGGAACCTTAACAATCTAGTTGCATCCACCTGCCATAAGCAAGAACCCTTTTCACTAGATCAGGTTTCTCAAAGTCCCATCCAGCCTGGCCTTGAACACTTAAGTGGAGGTGGCATCTGCAGCTTCTCTGGGCAAGTTTCTTGACAGCCTTATAGTGAAGAAGTTCTTTCTTAAACCTGATCTAAATCTACTTCTTCTCAGTTTAAAGTCACTACCCCTTCTACATGCCCTTGTAAAATGTAACTCTCCATCTTCCTTGAAGGCCCTCTTTTAAGTACTGGAAGGCTGCTATAAGGTCTCCCCAGAGCCTTTCCTTCTCAAGGCTGAATAACCCCTACTGTGTCAACCTTTCTTTATAGAAGAGGTGTTCCAGTCCTCTGATCATCTCCATGGCCTTCTTTTGGACTCACTCTAATAGTTCCGTGTGCTTCTTGTGTTGGGGACCCCAGAGCTGAAGGCAATACTCCAGACAGGGTCTCATGAGAGTGGAGTAGAGGGACAGAACTACCTTTCTTAATTTACTGGTCACACTTCTTTTGATGCAGTCTAGGGTGCAATTGGCTTTCTGGACTGCAACCACACATTAAGATTTCTATGAATCAGCACCTCCAAGTCCATATCCACAGTGCTGCTCCCTGCTCAACATGTATTTATCCTCAGGATTGAAAAGTGCTGGACTGTGCACTTGGCCTTTTTGAAATTCACGAGGTTTATATGGGTCCACCTCTCAAGCTTGTCCACCTAGGTGGCACTCTTTTCCTTAAATGTGTCTATCTCACCACACAGCTTCATATCATTGGCAAACTTGATGAGGGTTCACCCAAACCCACTGTCCACATTGCCAAAAAAGATGTTAAAGCACCACTCCCAACACCAATTCTTATCCATCAATTCTGTAACCCTGTTGTAGAAGGCCACCAAATTTGTCAGGCACTGTTTTCCTTTAGTGAAGCCATGCTGGCAGTCATAAATCAGCTCCTTTTTTCCCCATGTGCCTTAGCATAATTTACTTGCTGGTAAAAGAGGAGAGACTGGCTGGCCTGTAGTTTCCTGTGTGTTCCTTTTCTTCCTTTTTGTAAAATGGATGTTATGTTTCTGCTTTTCCAGTCAAGGGAATCTTTACCAGTCTGCCACAACTTTTCAAATATGATGGATAGTAGTTCAGCTAACTTGGCCACCAGTTCCCTCAGGACATGTGGATGCATCGCATCAGGTCCCACAGGCTTGCCCATCTTCAAGCTTAGATTATCTTGAACCTGATCTTCTCCAGCAGTGGATGACCTGAGTTCAGTCTAATTTGAACAACTTGAAAAACAAATCATAGTAAGAAAAATACCCTCATTTTATAAAGCAGCAGCATATAAACCAGTAATTTTGCTAAGCACATAGCTGGAGAAATTCTGACTTAAATTCCATATGCCTTGTCAGTATGATGCACACTTCAGTAGCTAAAAAAACAACATATGTGGTTTATTCTCAGTGTAATAAAAGCTGTTTTGCTGATCATAATTTATTTGATAGGACACAAATGATAGTTAAAACTAAGTGGTTATGTCAATTACTTTTAAAGTAGTTATTAAGGAAATTCAAGGTCTGCTGTATTCTTCAAATATCATACTACATTTGCAGATTCTTTCAATGTGAAAGCAATACCTCTCTAAGCAATAGTGCCCTTAGTAATGATATCAAGTAAATTACTTGGGTAAGGCAGGAAGGTTTGCAAAACTCTTACTTTACACAGAAAATTGTGTAAGTTTTCTCATGAAAAACAATTAAAAAGAAATAAAATTTTAAAAAATCAAATGTAAATGTAATTTAAATTATCACATCTATCTGATGTTATTTACCATCACTGAGGTTCATCTTTATTAAAAATAAATGGAATCATTCCTCCAGTTCTGGGAGGAAAATTATATCAAATTTAATCCCATTTCTTAGATTCATAGAGGTAAGAGATAGGAAAGACTTACTATAATGTCTAGATAAAATTTTTGTAAGTGCAGTAATTTTCCAGTAATTTTACTAGACTAGCTTTAAATCACATGTGAAAGTTTGCATTTCGCATAGTAAGATGTTACACAGCTTCTCTGGAAGCTTATGCTGCTCTGGTGAGAAGCCAGGAAACAAGGAAGCTGCTGACTGAAAGACAGGAGACTGACGATGCAATTCTGAACTTTTTAGGACACTTTACCTAATCCTGGATCCTGACTATTGGATGACATGAGATTGATGTGTCTTTCCCATTAAGACTCCCTTCCTGTAGCACCAGACCTGGGATGCAGGTTTGCTGCATGCCTGGCTCTCTCACTGCTAAAAAGTTAAGACTAGGCGCCCATCATGACTTAGGAGCCTGAAGCTTTTCCAGGTCTGTTGTATTGACACAGCAAGTTCCTTTCAGAGGGTGCTCCAAGACTCATAGTTGTTGAAAGGATCTGAGCAGTTGGTGTGACAGAATGAAAACCTCAGCAAGTCTAAGTGTTCATTTGTGAGACAGGACCTCAAATTTTACTCTAGGAACTTTCCATACCCTTTGGCTTTTACTTCTTGATGCCTTAAATTAGAGTTGTGTTTACCAATTTACGTCACATTTCAAAGTGCAAAAATACTAATTATATAATAGCATTGATTTAATTAGTGTCAGCTGCTTGCTTTCCAGAATGCATGGTGGTGCTTCTGGGTTAATATTAATAACCAATGAAGTACTTGATTTTAATTCCTTTTTACCATCTACATGATAGAACATAATTCACAGGAATATTCGTTATTATTGCTGCCTTTTTATAAGGGCTATTGTCCTTTAAAACTCTACATTACCAAACTGCCTTAAAATCTGGAGTTTATTATGAAAATCATAAAATAGAAATAAAAATTGTAGCAGCTTTGTAACAACAAGGTTCTTAGAAATCTGTGTACATGAACCAATTCTGCATAATATCCTAAGGGGTTTTAAATTAAGCATATCTGCCATAATGAATACTAATAAATAGAGATGACTGTTGTCTTCAAGACTCCCACCCACATTATATGTAGAGAATTTGAGGAACAGACTAGCAGCAGTCATGACCTTATCCTCCAAAAAACAAATTATGTCTTCATGAAATTAAGAGTTATTAATGATGAATTGAAAGGAAGGAAGGTATGTGTGGCCTTTTTTTTTTTTACTTCCCCTTTCAAGGATACAATATTTCCTCAAAGAGCACAGTATTGTTATGTAGATTATCTGTGCATTTCACTTTAAAAAACGTGGGTAAAATGCATAAGTCCTGGGAAAGGCCACCTACAAACTTCTACCATGTTTCACTTTCCAAGATATGTAGAAAAAAGCCTATCATTCTGTACCTAGCACCTCAATGGAGCACACAGAGCATTTCTCTGGTCTGAATTCTCAAACTGATTATGGTGTTCTATCAAAGAATCAATCTTTCCTGTTCAGAAAGGATGAATTCCTAATTTCCTTGTTTTACAAATGACTGAGCTTTCACATCATGGCCATAATTCACAGAAATGAGGAAAAAGGTGCATGGTATCCTAAAACTTCAGGTAGCAGGGAGATCAGAAAAAAGGTCAGAAGAAACTACTTAAGGTAAGCCCTATTTAATAAATTCCTAGTTAAACAGTGGATTCACTAACCAGTGAATTAGGCAACCTCCTATGTAACACTATGGAAGGTTTTATATTATCCAGAATCTTAATCAGACACCATAATCATGCCTACATTGCCTGAGTGACTGGCTAGGTGATGTGCTAAAAATCAAAGTTTGTCTTGCATAAGCATGAAAGGACTGTCTTAAGAAACAAAAAGTTTAAAAGCTAACAGTGATAGCTCAGGCTTAGTGAAGACAAGGTGTTTCTTTTTAATTGGCTGAGAAAGTGAATCTGAGCTGTGCTGAGTTGTATGGATTTATCACCTCAGCTTGCACTACTGTGGAGTTCATCAAGTTTTGTTCAAGGCCAAACAAGAAATCTGGAACAGATCACACTAAGATAATGAGCTTTAAAAAATTTGTTATTTATTTATTTATTTATTGAAAAAAAAAATCTCCATAAATGCATTATCTTCTGTATGTCAAAATGGTGAGATCCTATCCTCATCTGAGCACACATTTCAAAGGTGATGAAATATGAAAGAAGAACAGCTCAGAAAATCATAATATTTCTGTTGAATTGACAAATCTCAAGAAATAAAGGGGAAAACAAACAAAAAAAAACCCCTATGGACTGTGCAAATTTAAAACTTATATTGCAGAGTAACATGACATGTTTCACACTTCTGAAGGGTGTTTGTTAATTAGTATTCTCAAAGACACGAAATTTTTTGAGGGATACAGTTAAAAAACATTCTTAATGGTGAAATAATAGACTGGTCCCTTACTAAACATATTTGACTGATTTTGAAATCTGATTCTTTTAACTTTGATATTAGTAGGCAAGATGGCAGAACCTCAGCAGTAATGGCAAGGAATGTATTGAAAGATATTGAGCTGAGACCATCCTTTTAAATCCATGATATTTGAAGTTTTGCATTTGCAGTTATAATAATTTGAATTAATTGCCCTATTATAAATGACCTGAGAAAGTCGACAGGTTTTTTAGGTTTCCTGTGACACATTGTTACACAACACCTCTTTTTTTTTTTTTTTTTTCCCAACTCAGCACAGCAGCTTGCTAGTGAAGGAGACTATAATATTCTACAAAATTATGTTCAAAAAAGAGTGAGACTGTCTTACTTTTTCTCCCCATCCGTTTCACTTTCTCACTGGGTTCTGTGGAACTTGCTGAAGAAGAGTCCTTAAAATGTCAAATGTAGGTTTGAAATGTGCATACAGATTATTTTTAGGAGTGAGTATCCTTGATAAAATATTGCAATTCATGTATATGCAACAGTTAAGTATACTTCAGTGCTGTAACCTTGATTTACATTTGTAAAGGATGATAATTAGTGTGCCAGGAGGAAAATAAAAGGAGATATGATGAAGCGGTAAAGAACTTGATTAGTGACAATTCTGAAGAGGGTGAGATATAAAAGCCAAGACACTCATCAGATTACGCTTTTCACCTTTTACTTTTTTCCCCCTTTTTTTCACCTCCTTTATTCATTTTCCCTCGCCTTGCTTTGCTTTGCCTTGCCTCGCCTCGCTTTCCTTGCCTTGCGTTGCCTTGCGTTGCCTTGCCTTGCGTTGCCTTGCGTTGCCATGCCTTGCCATGCCTTGCCTTCCCTTCCCTCCCCTCCCCTTCCCCTCCCCTCCCCTTCCCTCTTAATTTTCCTTAGTTTTCCCTCTTTCCTTAGTGCATTTAAAAACTATCTGCCTCTGAGTTAAGAAGCATATTTTTCATATCTATAAACACATTTTAAAAGAGAACATGTGTTATTTCACTGTGAAAGCATGAAAACAAAAAGTGTAGAAATTTATGCCGTATTTGCAAAGTGATGGAGAGCTCACACAAGTTTTACTCCTAAGATCTCATGATTCCCAAAGCTGGCAAGTCTTCCCAGAACTATAGCTACTGAAATCCCTTCGTCTCAGAGAAATGTCTTTGGTGAGTCCTGTGAAATTATATTCTTTGAGAAATGTTAAAAAAATATTCACACATTCAAAAGACTACACAAAACAATTGAAAGGGCCAGACAAGAACATAAAGATGCAATGAAGATAAATGACATTTTATGCTAAATTCAATATTTATATATTATTTTTACTTAAAAGTAAATCCCTGAAAAAGGAAGACACAGCTGCAAATATGAAATAAATAGAATATGCAAATGGTTCATTGGGAAATAGAGAATAATTTTAAATGTTTTCATATTGAAAAAATGCAAAAGAGAAATTTACAGGGGACAAAAAAGCAAAGTTGCAAGGAAGAAAATAAGAATTTTCTTTTTAAATGAGGAAAGTGCTGAATGGAGGATAAATGGAAAATTTCAAAGAGAATGTAGGTTAAGATGTCCTACAAACAGGAAAAAGAAGACAAAAATCCGGTGGATTTAAGTGTTATATTAAAAGCAGGAAAAGGCTATTTGAATGCAGGTTGGTATTACGATAAAATTAACAGAATGGTTAGAAAGAGAAGAAAAGCACACAATTTAAATATAAATGAACAAGATAAAATATAAATAAATATAAATATAACCAAAGAATATAAAAGACATGGTAGAAGTAGTGAAATAGTTGACAGTCTATCCTTTTTTTTTTTTGCACAAATTGTTACATTGTTCAGCTGAATGGATAAAGATGTCAACAAATGTCAGAATATGAGAATATTCAAAATAATGAAGTCTGGATTTTGTGAGCAATAGAGGAAAACAAAACAAAACAAAACAAAAAGATGTGAAACTGAAAAACAGTAAAGTGACCCAAGAATGGAGTAAGAGTTTCAAGAAAGACACATGATTTCACACCATGTCTGTAATAAAAAACAATACTATTTATAAAATATAGGTTGAGAAGGTGGGTATGGGAAGAGAGAGACATTTTTTGTTAGTTGCTTTTTCCCCCTGAATAACAGTCATATCTGATTCTGCTTAAATAATGTCAATCTACAGGCATTTGTTGGATATGTATGTTTATGCTATAAGTTGACTTCATGATGCTTGACAGGCAGAAAATCTTACCTTCTGTCTCTGTTTACCATTTCTAGGTCTGGGCTGCCTCTGATTAATTTTACAAGACATTATGGCTGCTCATGTTAAATCATGGGCTTAATACTCTGACCTTGGCTCTGTGAAGTCACCAGTTTAGTAGTGTTAGTCTGTAAGTGTGATACAATGGTCCAAGCAATCCATGCTCACTTATGGCATTGAGTGATACAGCAAATTCAAGGATGTCTTGACACAAATACCTGCCAAACATGACAACTCAGGCACTGACAGTATGATTATGACTAGAAATTATGGCATTTGTCATCTCTGTATTTGATTTGCCTCGTTAAAATAAGGTATTTCATGTGTTGAATTGTTTTCAGTCTTTCATGTGTAATATTAGTTGCAATTAAACACTGAATTTTACTAAACTTTCCTATAGAAAGTTACAACAGCATACATAAGGAATTACTCTACAACTCTCCTGTTACCAATAATTTGCTGCACCTATGATAAAAAATAATGTCTTTGCATAATTTCAAATGCTTAACATGTTGCTGAACATTAACTTATTGACAACTAGGAAACAAACAAAAATAAGTAACCTTGGCTATACTCCTTACTGTCCCATAGTTTTGAAATAGATGATCTTTGAAATTTTCTTCTGAGTGACAAAACTCTTAAAAGAAAATGCTTTATCTTTTTCTTTTGTCAAGTAATCTAATGTTTATTAGAAATAATTTGTAACTGCAGAGCAAGTTGTTGTGAGACCCCAAGTGCCATTGTGGGGCAGAGGTGCACATGGTGGTCTACCTAGATCTGGGGGTGTGCCTTGCAGCCTAAAGAAGACCACATGGCATGGCCCTGTGCCAAACTGATGACAATGAGAAACTTGGAACCACTCGTGTGACAATGCCATGATTTTAAAGCTGGGGAAATGGTGATATTCTTTCTCTTTTCCTTCCCATTTTCCCTCTGCTCTGGTTTCAATATAATGAATCCACTTCATTAACCATTTGACATCTGTCCTGGTTTACAGCTTGACAGATCCTTTATTGCCCTGAGAGGGAATGACACACAAATGGACTGGAAAGTGACGGTAAGTTTAAATGGAAAAGAAATAATTGTGTTTACGGAAATCTACAAAGCATAGTGGCAAAGATATCCCAAAGTATACAGAGTCCCTTACAGCACACTGAAAGGCCTCCCAACACTTGTCTTCTTCCCACCTGAGGGTATACGCAAAACCCCCAGGACCTTTCTTCCTCCCCACTGCTAGGCTAGCCTCATAAGCCTCATGAGCCTCATGCTGGCCAGGTCTGAGTCTGCCCCGCTCCTTTTACTCCTGGCATTAGGCCTAGCCAGGCCTAAGTGGCCTTGAGATACTCCCCCACCATTACCCAATAGGGAGTATCTCCCACAGGAGCAGAGAGGGAAAAAAGAGGACTAGAATGACTTTGCAGATGAATTCATAGGGTGCAGGATTTATGGGTATGAAATACGCTGTTTCCTGTGTCCACTTTACTGTGTTGGACACTTGGGACACTGGAGGTGTAAGTTATGTGGCAGTAACAGGAGGCATCCAGCCTAAACTGCCACAGCATCCTTTAATCTTCTTTTAGTCTAAGGAATTATTTGAACCTTAGCACAGCCCTTCCCTAGCCCCTGCTGACTAGGGTTGGTAACAGGAATAGCAGGTCATGACAATTGTGTGTGAGGGAAGAAGAGAATACAGTCCATCATGTGATGGGAGAAAAACGAAACAAAACAAATACTGTAAAACAAGTTTTACCATCATATAATACACACAAAAAAATATAAACTAAATGTATGCCTGCTTTTTAAAGTGAATATCCAAATACTCTGCCCTGCGTAAGGAAGGCCTATGAAATATCTGTCTATTTTATTCTTCTGATAATTTACATAAAGGGAAATGGTGTTTCTTTCTCCTTCCTATATACTTTCTCATTAAATGATTCACTTGAACATTTAATTATTTTTACCTTTACAGGGAAAAAGAAAGTCTCTTATACACACAAGTCTTGTGGTTATTAGGATACTTCAGCCCTATAATGTACTCCAAAATTTTTAAATTCTATGCACTTTTGTTTTGATATTTATTGTCTTTTCAAATATAAATTCCTTATTATATTCTGTAACTCAAGGTGCTCCCACCACACATTAGTGCAGTTTTTCAATTTATAGTGTGCTTTCAGTTTGTGTATGAATTTCGTATTTTCTTACCCTTTTCCTTCTGCCTGTGCTCTCCCTTTCCATCTCTTTCCCTGCAGCATCAAAAGAAATGACTATCATGTCTGCAATCTACTGGTGTATCTCTTGTTGACCATTTATTACCAATGCTGCTGATTCTGTTCCTGTTTTGGTTTGCACAATTGTATCTAATTTATGTTGAGTGTATGTTCCATAACCTTTGTCAGATTATTTGATAAAAGGCTAATCACATGGTGGAGGAACCTCCGTGATTTGCATGCCCAGTGCTGGCAGCTCCTAGGGACATCCAAGTTCAATTACCAGCCCACACTAATAAGTTCTGTGCTTACTGTTTGCTTGAAGGAATGAGGGACCTGGCAGCAGCCTCCCTTCCACTAGAATGGGGTAGGGCAGCTTCCCTGCATCCTGAAGATGTCTGGAAATGGTAGCCTCCAGCAGCTTCATTATGCTTCACTGATTGATTCATTTTATGCTGATTCATTGTTTCATGTTACTCTGAGATTGTGTTTGCTGTCCTTTAAGAAACTCCCTAAGTAGCTAGCTATCACCTGTATTTTTTTTTCACTCTTTGTACTGTCTGTATTTTTTGCACTGTTACCCTTTCCATGCTGTTTAGCTGTGGTGTAACCTAAAATATTTTTTACATCTGTCAAATATATATTTTTTTTTATCCTGTGCATAAAACCCTATGTTTAATGCCATTCCCACTCCCCGCTCCTTTTCTTTTCTCATGTGAAATCAAAATATTCATGCTGAATGCAATGGAGGGTTGATTTGTTTGTTTGTTTTCATTTTCATCTTTTTTTTTTTCTTTTCCTGCTTCAGATTCACTCACTCGTGCTTTTTATTTATTTATTTATTTTATTTCCTTTTTCATACACAGGGAAAAATCAATGTGAGTAATGTCATCTGCATCCTAGAAAATGCCAGTGTGACAGTCTCTGCTATTCAATAAAACACCCCAAAGTAATTAATTTTCCATAGATGAAAAAACAAGCTCTTGCTCATGCCAACACTGCTAAGATTAGCTCTCTGGGTGGGTCTATGGTACATAGCAGCTGTTCTTGAGTTTCATGGTGATGCTCCTGACATCCTAAGGTATAGCTGATACTTAGATTTTATTTCAGTCCAGATTTTTTAAAAATAGATTTCTGACAGTCTTTGCACTACCTTATTTTTCCACTGAGGATAACTACTTCACTCAATTTATTTCTGTTGTTTTCTGTTACACAGAGATTTGAACTCAGGACTGAAGCAGACCTAGGTTTTGTACAGGACAATGGGGATGCAGGAAGTTCTTTTGAGTTTTTGGCAATCAACCTAACACTAACATAAAAGTCAGCATAAAAAAATATCTGATTGTGATTTAAACCTGAGGTTATGAGGTCTTATATGCATGTAGACTCTTGTAGAAAATGGACAGAATTAAACATCTTTTCTAAGGTAAACACCTGAAATACATAGGGTACATTGAATCTAAAATATGCCCATATCCACCATCAGCTACAAGCCCATCTGTACTAAAGAAATCCAGCATTAAGTAGTTCAGAGATTCATACTAGATGCCAGAAAAAGATTTTCCACCATCTGAACTATTAGACGTTGGAATAAACTCCCAAGGGAGGTGCTGGATTCCCCTACATTACGCAGTTTTAAGGCCCAGCTTGAATAGGGGCTGGGCCATCTCATTTAATCCCTGAAAGGTTGGACTAGATGAGGTCCCTTGCGACCTGGCATTCTATGAATATTCACTGTCTGAATCCAAACCAATTGGATTGTGTAACTTGAGCTTCTACATGGCCCAACTGTTTTGAATTTGGTTTTGCCAATCTGTTAAAAGACAGTTCTCGGCTTCCATTATCCATTTTTTTGTTTGGTATAGAATAGGATGACTGTGAAAGTACTAATCCAGTACAGATGCTGAAGAACCTTCAGATGCTTGTGTTTAAGAACTGCCTACTCCTTTAATATGTGCTCGTAGGAACTAACTGTATTTTATGACGTAAAGATGACCAGTCTTCAAATGATATATTGCAAGCAGTTCAACATCCTGTTGTTGTCCAAAGCAATTAATTTGCTGTTGTATTGATCCACTCAAACAAGTGATTCCAATAAGTCTTTATGAATTTTATGTTCTCGCCGTGGTACAAAACTGTCACATAAGAAATATGACAGCTAGTGTTCATGACACAGTCTAGAGATTACTTCAGCTTTTGTGATAAACAAGTAATCAGTCAGAAATCCCCTGAAAGACAGCTGGAAAATATCCGGAAATGGCAAAGAATGCTTGGTTATACCCCAAATCAGAACTGATCTTCATAGATGTATAGTAAAGATAATGCAGCTTTTCAGTTGAGAAGATGTACATATTTCTCTCCAGCCTTTTAACATTTTTCACTTTTGGAGTCCTCAGCTTTATAACACAATATAATCCCTCTTTTACCAAACTGTTTCTCTAACAGTTCAGTTACCAGAGATACTAAAATGTCCTGTTAATTGCTATGCAACTATTTAAATAAAAATCTAATTAATCACACTATAAATTGTGCATAAATATTAAAATTAGAACATTCAGGCACTTTAATTGACACCTAGATTTTCATTATATGAAATAAGTACCATATTCTTTTTCCATTACCTTTGACTCAGATCAGGGTTGCACTTTATGCTTCTCTTCAATTAAGGATTAAATTTTCAGTTTCTCAGTGCACTATTGTGGTGGGTTGAAAGGAAAGGCCCAGCTTCCCCTCCCCCACTAAGAAGGTCATGGGTTTGAATCCTGCAGTGGTCAGCAGAGCCAGGGGTGTGCTTCCTCTTTTGAAGCTGGGCCTTTCCTTTCAACCCACCACAACTATTTACATATACAGGGAGCAGCCTTCAACATAAATAACATGAGCTTCCCACGGAAATATAATGCAAAAAGCTTAAAAAATAAGAATACTGCAATAGTATTAGTGTTAAATTGTGTGAATGTTGTTTGCTTTAAGCTGTATCAGTTTGCTAAGCTTTGCTTAGGGTAGTAGTAATACTAATATATGTGGTATGACTGTAAAATCTGTTAATTTATAATGGTCTAAAAATGCAGTAATATCAGGAAAATGCTACAGTGTAGAACAGCTGTTGCTTGTTGCTTTCAGTCTTGTTCATGCTGAGTAGGAATTACTCCAGATGTAGTCTAATTGCAATCAATCTGGTTTACTCCAAGGTATAGCTGAACTCACAAAGTGATGACATATTTCTACAAAGATGGGCTATGTTTCCTCAAGTACTGTTCTTCTGTTGGTAAAACTCATTTAAGACTTCTCTATTTTCCCCCCTTCATTTATTTCTACATGCATCAGCATTCATCTGCCTATGAAGAGCACAGAGCTATAGTTGCCACAGAGAAATGTTGCGAATGTCACCATTAAAATAACAATCTAAAATAAGCAAACAAACCAAATCCAAATCTTATACAAAATAAAACAGTATAATCTAGGCTTCTAAATTTTATCTAAAAGTGTATGAGATTGTTATATTGTTCTTTTTTATTTATTTATCTACCCCAATAAGGTATTTTGAGGTTATTGAGTTTAAGGAGACTTTGGTTTGTTCTTTTTTTATGTCTGTATGTGGAAAAACTGAAAAAAGGGAAAAACTGAAAAAAGGGAAAAAAATAAAATTTTACTTGTGTATTCCACTTCATGGAAGAAATACATGTACACTTACCTAATATTTAAGATAAGGATTTGTATCTCAAAAGTAAACCAACTTTAACAGTTACCTTCTTTGAATGAACCTATAGCACAGAGCTATGCATGCATCAGTATTCTTTCACCATTGAATCTTAGTCACTGACAAGGGTTTAACTCTGTGACTAATTCTGTTGTCTGAAATCCTGTGATTACAGCTTTCACTACGATTTTGCACTTTTATTCTTCCTCCTATTTTCAAGGTTTTCCAACTCACTTTCCCTCCACTTTTGCTTCATCATTTTTCTTTAAGCAAGAGTATTTAATAAAGCCAGTAAATACTTTTTAACAGCAGGATGTCATAATTACACAAATGGTAAAGTTCCTTGCTTGAAGTGATACACATCCTTAAAATCTTCCTAGAGATGAAATAAATAAACAAACATGAAGTAGTCAATAAATAGATATATACTAAGACAAGGATGTTATTTATTTCAGAAAAAAAATCCTTATATTGTTATTTAATATATTGTAGATCTTACTTTACTTTATGTCCAACATTAATACAAACTCAGGAAAAATTGAATTAGATGAAGCAAAGATTATTAATCCAATTTGTTATTGCTGGAAAAGCTAAGAATTTTTAATAATTTAAGTGATTAGGTGCTAAAATTTCCTCCTGAACATTTCAGTGCTTCTAATCATATGAGTCTATTCAGGCAAATACCCATTCAGTATGAAACTCAGAAGCTAGCACAGATTAAAGCATGAGAGAGACTGAAACATTAAAATTAGATTTCCCCTTCCTCCCAATGAAAAATCCTTTGAAGATTCCTTATAAAGGTGCTTAGAAAAGCTATTTACTGCTTAGATATCAGACGCATTATACAAAATATGGATTACAAGGCCAGCAAGTTTTAATAAATGTCCCTTCCCATTCCTTCCCTTCTCCTCCACTTGCCTCTTCCCTACTCCTTCCCTTTCCTTTTCCACTTCCTCTTTCCTTTCATTCAACTATTTGGAGGCAGCACTAATAGATTTGTGCATTGCTTTCTTTCATATTTTGAAAGTCATAAAATTTTTTATTTTTTTTTTTTTGGTAAATTAGTCCTAATTTGCATTTTAATTTGACAGTCGTCATGGTTAAAATCAGAATACAGGAACTGCACCTGTGTTCCTAATTCTTGTGGTGGTTTATATTGTTTCTCATTGAACATTCGTTATGGGAATCTTGAAAAATGTGCAGAGGAAACTGATGTTTGAAGTGAAGTGTGTCCAGAAACTGAAACTTATTTTTTAATTTGAAAATTTTCTCAGCAGTTTTGGACAATCTAGCATAAATATGGCTGGCTTTTACTTTCATCACTTCCGCCATGCTGGTCTGCACAGAAGAGTGTAACTTACAATATAATTTAATTAAACAATCCAGAAGTATTGCATTTTTTTTCACTCCTCTCCTTTTAACATATACAAACTTTCCTATGTAATCCTGATGTTTCCCAATCCATATGAAGTATCACATAACCTTTTATTCTCACTTTGATGATAATAGTCATTTTATTCCCCCTGCATGTACTCTTTACACACAGTAACCTGCTGATGACCTAAGTTGTCCTCACTGGCCTGTTCATAATTTGTCTCTTCATTTCTTAGTCATTGTTATTCAGGAAAAGATGAGCAACTGAAGTAACTAAGATTCAATTACTCTTGTTTCGAATCTTCTGTGACTTTATCTTTCCTGCTCTTTAATCTTAGAAATAGAATAATATTTGTACAATAATTTTGTCCTATACATTCAAATAGTGTTGGGTGCCTTCTAATAATGAACAGAAATAAAAAGAGATGTTTTAAATGTTTTAATCCTTTCTTAATCTGTGAAGAAAACCTTTAAACTTCAGAGGCATTGATGCTAATGATGGAATGTATCATCAGTTGAATCATTACTTAAAATAATAAGAACCTAGGGAAACCAATTCTAAGAAATTAGGAAAAAAAATAAAACCAAAAAAAAAAAGAGCAACTTTTCTTTTACTTCGTGTTAATAATGAGTGCTTTAGTATCTGAAAGCATGCTATGTCTCTTATTATCTCGAGCAGTTTTCCATCACAGCATTTTTATGCTTTCATATATTTCACAAAAAGCTATGTTGTAGTGTTTGTGTAGATAAGATAAAAATTTCACAGTAATATTGCCCTGGTGAAAATGGTGATTGTAGAGATTTTAAAAGCCATTTCCAGCTCACTCAAAAAGAGGGGAAAAGATACCTTAAAAAGAGTAAAAGCACATTAAAGTGTTCACATTGTGAAATGGAGTGTTTAATAACAGCAAAAGAAACTGTTTCCAGATGATTTCAGATGACAAGCTCAGTGAGCATAAGTGGAAACAAAAGGAAAACTATCCAGAGTAAATGTCAAAAAGTACCTTTTCACCTGTGGAACAGTTCATACAGAGAACTGTCTACCAGACAAGGGTGTTGAATTGGAAACATGAGGATCATTCGAAGAAAAATTAGAACACTTCCCTGCCTTGTCCCCTCATTCATTCTGTTTTTAGTGCATTTCCTCCACCACACTGTTTTCAACCCTGTAAAAGTTTGTGATTTAAACAGGCAAATTAATTGAAGGATTTGTCCTTGATTAAAACAAACAAACAAACAAAAACAAACAAACCCAGTATATTCACAATAAATATTTGCAATGTAAGGAGTCCTCTTAAGCAGAAGCCAGGAACACACTATTACAGAACTGATGTAAATATTGATGACAACTAAAACTCTCTACTATGATATTTATGCCTATAAAAAGATTAGACTATTGTGAACCTAGAATTTCCTGATGAGAATGGAAAATCTATGATGGATTTAATAACCATATATAGAGAGATCCTAAAAGTCAGAAGTATTTTGCTAGTTATATAGTCTTTCTGTTATATATGTGGATAACCCAATAAAATTAAGTAAATATTTTAATAATAACAACAACAAGCCAAAACAAAACCACAATGAAAATAAACCGGAAAGATTTAGTAGCTAGCATCCTACTGAATATTGTCAGGTAGATTTGGATGTATTAGTGTTGAACACCTGTCCTGAAGGGACAAAAATCTCAAAAATGTCCTGAACTAGACAATGGGGCAGGAGCAAGGAAGTCTGGTTTTTCAGGAGATTGCCCACGTTGCCCAGGCTTGTCGTGGGCATGGGCATGTCCCCAACATGCCCTGGGGTCCAAGTGGGCCAGGTGTGTGTGCCTTTGGCCATGTTTGGAGAACACTGATTCTATGGGTTAAAGTATCAGGGTTTTATCTCTTAATCTTTGTTGTCACTGGCCATCATTGTCTCGAGAAATCTATAAATACTGGCCCAAAGAGTGAGTACCTTGCCTTGCCTTGTCTAAGATTTGGAAGAAGCCAAGCCTTGCTTGCCTTGCAATTTGGAATTCAAAGTGTGCTTCAGTTTACCCAGAAAGACTACAAGGTCCCTAGCTGTAAAGTGTTGTAAAGCCCAGGAGCAGGCAGACATGTCTTGCTGGGATGAGAGATGAACCCTAGAGGAGCCAAGACACCAGGACATTTTCATTTTATTGGAAGAAGCAACAAGAACCGCTGCAAAGATTGCAGCTGAAGAACTTCTGCAAAACAGGTAAAGCTACAAAGCTGACAAGCCCTGTAAGCCTCAGCAGCAACCTCTTTTCCATAAGGCTTTCAGCTATGAAGCCTTCAGAGATAAACCCTGCATGTGCTACAGCAACAAGCTGCAGAAGCCAACAGAAAGTGAAACTGTTCCTGCAGCTTTCACCTGTTTCACACCATTTTGTTTTTTTAAATGCACATATGTGCTGCATGGTACCATGATCTGTGGATTATAAACAGTGCAACTGAATACACTGAATGATTTGCAGTGAGTAATCTACTTTTTTTTTTTTTTTAAAATTTAATTTAATTTTATTTTTAATTTTATCTGTTAAAAGGTCTGTTGCCCTAGAGAATTCTGGAGTTCCCCACCTTCTTGTGGGCAAAGCCAGTGTGTTGCTGATGTCCTCTTTTTTTTTTTTTTCCTTATGGATTAAATTACTGTTTGTTGTTTCTGGGTTTTTGCTAATATTGTTTAAATTGTTACATGCTCCTGCTGGTGAGGTATCTGTTCCACAACCAACTATTTTGAACTAGTAAATAGGTTTTATTAAAATCTGGGTGATTTTTTTTTTTATTTAATAAAGTTATTAATATTTTTCTTAATCATTACACCAATTAAATATTAACAACCACCATACATTCCTAATAGCACCTTCCCGAAGGCACTGCCATCCTGTAGTCACAAATGGCTTGATACTTCAAGAAAGCAGAAAATAGAAATAAAATACTGCAGCTGGAGGAGGGAGCAAAGCTGAAGCTGAATAAATTTGGTTCTCAATCTGATTTTCAAAATCCAATTAGTATTTTTCCATTTTTTTTTTAACTTCTCCCCATTCCATTCTATTAATAGTATTCCAGAATTTGTAAAATGGTGGTGGAATTTCCCTAAAAATATAACTGTGTTTCAGCCAGAGCAACACTGAATAGGAAACATGGAAGATATGACAAAAAAAGTGACAGTCACAGAGATATCCTTCTCAGTTTTAGAGGTGTCTTCAACCAGTAATTATATTAGAGAGGATACACAACTCATTCCCCCATACTTAGCAAACTCACACTGCCCTAGGGATCAGTGCTGGGTCCATACCTGTTCAACATCTTCATCAGTGACATTGATGAGAGGACAGAATGTCTGCTCAGCAAGTTTGTGGACAATACCAATCCGATAGGCTTGACTGAGATGCCTGAAGGCTATGCGGCCATTCAGTGAGACCTGGACAGGCTGGAGAGCTGGGCAGAGAGGAACCTAATGAGGTTCAACAAGGATAGGTGCAAAGTCCTGCATCTGGGAAGGAATAATAAACTGCATCAATACAGGTTAGGAGGTGATCTGATGGAGAGCAGCCCTGTGGAGAAGCACCTGGGAGTCCTGGTGGACAAAAAATTATCCATGGGCCAGCAATATGCCCTTTTGGCTAAGCAGGCCAATGGGATCCTGAGGTGCATTAAGAGGAGTGTGTCTAGCAGATTGAGGGAGGTTCTCCTTCCCCATTACTCTGTCCTGGTGAGACCTCACCCAGAATATTGTGTCCAGTTTTGGGCTCCCCAGTTCAAGAGGGAAAAGGATCTGCTGGAGAGAGTCCAAGAGAGAGCTACCAGGATGATTGAGGGAGTGGAGCATGTGCCCTATGAGGAGAAGCTGAGAGCCCTGGGGCTTTTAAGTGTGAAGAGAAGACTGAGAGGGGATTTAATAAGTATTTGAGGGCTAGGTGTCAAGAAGTAGGGGACAGGATCTTCTCAGGTGTACCTTGTGATAGGACAAGGGGCAATGGATATAAACTACAGCACAGGAGGTTCCACCTTAACACGAGGAGGAACTCCTTCACTGTGAGGGTCACAGAACACTGGAACAAGCTGCCTGGAGAGGCTGTGGAGTCTCCTTCTCTGGAGACTTTCAAGATCCATCTGGATGTGTTCCTGTACAAACTGAGCTAGATTCTAAAGTCCTGCTCTGGGTTTGTCTCACCTTTTTACCTTTTCTTTTTTTTTTAATCCTCTTTTTAGAAGTTACATTTGTGTATTCAGATAAGCAGAAAAAGTATATGGAAAGTGGATGATTTTGTACTGCACTATGTTTTTGTTTGTTTTGTTACATTAATTTCTTAGTGCATTTGTAATTATATTTCCTTTCCTGCAATAACAGTCATTTTTGTTAGCAATTTTAAAGTGTTTGTTGAGTAGGATATGCTAATTCTGATTCTGTAAAGATTTAAACATCTGTTTCTCTTCCTTGTGTAAGTACTTCAGACTATGCACATAAACAAAGCTAAACATGAATGTATATGAGGTTTTGTTTTCTTTTCAGATGTTGTCTCTGACAGTTTAACTATGAACTGCTACTGACAAAACTGTAAGTGTGAAGAAAATGCAACAAACCTCATTTTCCTAGGAAAACATATTTTCAGTTGGTTTTTTTTTTTGCTCATCTCCAGGGAATAAGGTAATACCATTTCATAGGAAAAAAATTGTCAGAGTGGAACATTTAACAATTCAATATATTTCCATGTATCCTTTGTATAATTAACAAATCACTGCAAAATATAGACACAAAAAATAGAGGAAAACATCTCTCTTACTGTACACTTCTGAAAAACAACACCTGAAAAAGTAAGATCCAATATGTTACATAAGTTCTGTGTTTCTATACAGCTCTCAGCCACCTGAGGGAAAAATAAAAACTCTTATGTAGAATGAACTTAGCTTTTAACCACTGTTTTAGCAACCAAGCATTAGAAATATCTCCTACATGATCTGCTTAAACTTTATGTAAGAATACAAAAATTATTTTTACCAAAGTAGACTAAAAAACGTGGGTCTATGTTCCATTTCTGAGATGGATTAGCAGTGACACCTGAGGAAGAGTATAAGATCAAGGCTGATTTCTGATGATTTCCATATCTCTACACTCTGCCAACCTTAGGACAGCATTTTGTGGCTCAGTAACAGCAGAAGACAAATGTATTTTAGTATGTCATTTCATTCAATAACCTTTTGAACCCATACAAAATTTTTACATCTGAAACATATCACAGAAAGCTATTCCTATGAAAAGCAGATATCTGAGCACCCTTGTGTAAAGAAATGCCGACTCTTACATCTTCAAACCAAACACCCCAAGTCTTATTAATGTACCTCTACTATAAACAATAAGCAACCTGTGCTTTCCAGGATGCTAGCAATTAAAAACCTCTGAGCATCTTTCTACTCAGTTGTTTCATTCCCAGGCTGAAGAGACCTAATCTAGTAACTGATCCTTGAATGGAAATAATTCTGTACCCTTCTTTCCCCTATTAGTGGCTTTTTATGCCTTATGTATCTGTTAAATATTAGTTGAGAACGAGTGAAGAATAACTGAATATTTTTAACTTACAGGTACTTGTGGACTTGGGGTGAAATCGTATATTTTTCTTCCCTTTGCTTCCTATTAATTATCTAAGAATTATTTTTTTTTAAAGCTATATTTAAACATCATTTTAGACAGCTTTGCAGAGTAACCCCAAAATTTTCTTATAAATAATATTATGAATCATTTTATTTTTCAAAAACATTCTTTAGATATTTGGGATAAATGACACAGAACCAGGTTATGACTAACCTTGTGATAGATGCTGTTAAAGAATTAATGCTAATGAACAATCCTGACATTTTAAAGTTCAAAAAAAAAAAATGCTTACAACAGAAAAAATGAAGTAAATTAATGAATATGTAAATATATAAACATGAATATTAATAGTATCTATGTAAGTTTGGACCAGATAATCACTTGGAGCTGAACAGTTTTAAAATGAAAGACAATTATTTTTCAGCCTAATTGATGGTGTGTTTGAGAGGTTTTCAGGCTTAGCTGTTACTATGAATTCAGTTAAAAATTACTGAAGTTGGGCTTCTAGATATAAACAGTTTGAAAAAGAACCTTGCAGCTGTGATAGTCACAGTTCTGGTTGTTTCTAGAAAGGCATTCAAGAACTATCAATGCTATCTTCACTACTTATTTTAGTAAAATACCATCAAGAGAAAAAATACCTGGTGCCCAGAGAGACTAGTAGCTGAATGTGACTGTTTGAGGCTGTGCCTTTAAGAAAGGGACAGTGTTGGAACACTCTGGCTGAATGTTTTGGTGAAGACAATGAAAACATCGATATTCTAAACAAATTTCATTGGTAGATTGGTAGAATGCAGCTTTAAGTTTTAGGGCAGTTGGAATTTTTCTCAGTTTTTCTCAGCCTGTTCTGCCTTTCCAGCCTGTCTGCTTCTGAGGAAACTAGCCGGAATGACCTTGAGATAAGCAAAACTAATCCCTGCATGTGCTGTGAAGCCTAATAAGAACTCTCTTTCTTAATAACTACCTTTCTCTCTCTCTAACCCCTTTTTGGGAAAAAAGGGAGGTAGGGGGAGAAAGGGGGTACAAAGGGGGAACCCTCCTCTGGACAGAGGAGGGAATTTTGTTGTGTTATTTTCCTTTGCTGTTTATTTCTCTCTCTATATATATATATAGTAAATACTTTATATATTGTGTGTGTATATATATATATATATATATATATATGCTTGTAAATATAGCATTCCTTTGCTTCTCCAACTGAGCTAGCTGTGGAATTTCTTTCTCTGTGGGGGAGGGATAGCTGGGCCCTCCCTGGAATCCACCACACTGAATTGTAAAGAAAATTAAGCAATCTGTTCTAGAAAGGAAACTGGGGGTACTGATTGACAGCCAGCTGAACATGAGCCAGCAGTGTGCCCAGGTGGCCAAGAAGGCCAAAGGCATCCTGGCCTGCATCATGAATAGAGTGGTGAGCAGGAGCAGGGAAGTCATTGTGCCCCTGTACTCAGCACTGCTTAGGCCACACTTTGAGTACTGTGTCCAGTTCTGGGCCCCTCAATTTAAGAAGGACATTGAGACACTTGAACATGTCCAGAGAAGGGCACCAAGGCTGGGGAGAGGCCTCAAGCACAAGCCCTATGAGGAGAGACTGAGGGAGCTGGGGTTGCTTAGCCTAGAGAAGAGGAGGCTCAGGAGAGACCTTATTGCTGAAGGGTGGTTGTAGCCAGGAGGGGGTTGGTCTCTTCTCCCAGGCGACCAGCACCAGAACAAGAGGACAGAGTCTCAAGCTGTGCCAGAGGAAGTTTAGGCTCAAGGTGAGGAGAAAGTTCTTCACAGAGAAAGTTGTTAGCCATTGGAATGTACTGCCCAGGGAGGTAGTGGAGTCACCATCCCTGGAGGTGTTCAAGAGGGGATTGGATGTGGCACTTAGTGCCCTGGTTTAGTAGTCATGAGGTCTTGGGTCACAGGTTGGACTTGATGATCTTTGAGGTCTCTTCCAACCTTACTGATTCTATGATTCTGTGATTCTATGATTCCAGTTTCCTACAGCTCCATATGCATATGTTAAAGTTAGTATACAGGAAAAAATCTCCAGCCAGCAAATATTACCATTCCAAACATGATAAAGCAGAAAGAGCAAACGTATCTAAAAGGATATTTTAAGAAACACATTCCTAAGCTTAATCTTTTATTGTCATAATGCTATTAGTAGACTTCAGAGTGCTAGTGCTGATATCCATTACTTCAGCTAAGACTTAAGCTAAGGAAAAAAAAATAAAAAAGCAGCATTCCTGGGGCTTGAAGTTTTATATTGTACATATTATACTGTAAGACTACTGTCTTGTGGTAAAGCAGGTTGGATGAACTGTTTCATCACTAAATCTGTCATGGCTTCTGAAAGCAAACAATGTAAAAAAAAAAAAAAAGTTTAATATGCTTAATAGTTAAATAGCAGTCTGTTTTGTTGGGTCTTTTGGGGGGTTGTGGGTGTTTGTTTTGTTGTTTTTTTTTCCCCTTCTTTGGTATTGATAGATCTATGGCTGGTGCTAAATTTTCACAGAATCACAGAATTTTAATGGCTGGAAGGGACCTCCAATGATCATCTAGTCCGACCCCTCTGCCAGAGCAGGATCACCTATACCAGATCACGCAGCAATGCATCCATATGGGTTTTGAATATCTGCAGAAAGGGAGACTCCACAGTCCCCCTGGGCAGACTGTGCCAGTGTTCTGTCACCCTCACAATGAAAGGATTTTTCCTCACGTTTCCACAGAACTTCTTATGCCTCAGCTTGCACCCTCTGCCCCTTGTCCTGTCATTGGGCATCACAGAGAAGAGCCTGACTCCATCCCTTTGGCACTCACCCTTTACATATTTATAAACATGAACTGAGGTTGCCCCTTAGTTTCCTTTTTGCCAAGATAAAGAGACCCAGCTCCTTCAGTCACTTATAGTAAGGAAGATGTTTAACTCCTCTAATAATTTTTGTGGCTCTGCACTGGACTCTTTCAAGTGGTTCCCTGTCCTTCCTGAAAGGAGGGATCCAGAACTAGACACAATACTCCAGAGGCAGCCTCGCCAGGGTAGAATAGAGGGGGAGGAGAACCTCTCTCAACCTACTAGCCACATCCTTTCTAATACACCCCAGAATGGCATTGGGCTTCTTGGCCACAAGAGCACATTGCTGGCTCAGATTTTGTGCCTGGAGCAGGAGCAGGTAAAAAGGGGATCAAACGTCACGGATAATATCTCAAATTTCTCTAAGAAAGTCAGGCTCTGACAAAGTTATCTGCATTTTTGATAGCTAAGAAGACTGAAAACCAACTGGAGAGACATGAGAGAAGAAGCTACTGGGACTGTAGATGTTCCTATAAGATTATAGTCTTGAAAATGAGTCAGACAGTCAGACCTGAAAACTCCTGTATGCTACAGATAGAAGATACAGGGGAAGAGCTCCAGATCTCAAAGTATGTGTTACCAGCCCTTTGTGCTGAGATTACTTTAAAGATCAGTAGTAGTCGCTGAGTGCTGAAGGAAATACTCAGCATATGTAAATTGCATAAGGACTTTCAGTGTCCAAGATACTCATAGATACAAGGTAACTAACACTAGAAATACTAGCAGTGGGGAAACCAGACTAGGGGTCTGGCTTGTATTTTCTTTTTTTTTTTTGTGTGTGTGTGTGTGTGTTTTTGATTTACACTGCAAAAAGTCTGATTTGTTGTTTTAACTTTGCAGCAAGATATCTGTTTTTAACCACTGAATAATAAATATTTTCTATTCTATTAAGGAAGTTTGGTATTACATGTGCAAAATGAAATTAAAAATTATTGAATCCATACTGAATGTAGACATTGCTACTGCAGAAGACATATTAAATCTCAGTAAAGAAGGATATGCTTTTACCCTGAAGAAAAATGTGCCTTGGGTGCCAAGGACTGATTCTTGTAAATTGCTAGAGGAACTGCTTATTTTTTTATAATAATTTTAGGAAGATGATTAATAGCTCCTGTGGCACTGAGCCACAGGAAATTCCAGAAAGCCAACCATATTTATATATCCTTCAGTAATTTCTGGGGATGGAAAAGTCAGAGTGGAGAAATGCTTGGTATTAAAAGGGCATAGGGTGGTAAAACTATCCCCATCCCCTCTTGAAATTGTGCTTGAGAGATATATATATATATATATATATATATATATATATATATAAAATAATCAAGTATTTGTTAATACAAAATTTTTATTACTATTTCCATAGGGTTCACTCTTATAAACCATGATTCATGCTTGAAGCCCTGAATTTCAGTGAGCATATGTATAGACTGTAATGATAAAGAAATTATATGTTTTCTGCATTTTTATTGCAAAGATTAGAACTGAATAACAACAGTGATGATTTAGAGAGGATTTTTTTGTAAAATATCTTTGCACAGTGTAGCCTTGGTGAAGTCTTAAAGTGGTAATCAGAAAGTAATTTGGTCTTTTTACCTCTACTCCCATGCCAATATGCAGAATCCAAAAATCAATCCATTGTTCTTTACCTTGGGAACTGTGCCTTATGTTCTTCTACACAGAGCAGGTAATAGTTGGCAGGATGTTCTTCTGTAATTAATCATACATCAAAAATTCATTGGACAAAGTGAAATTTGCTAATGGCCTCTAAAGACTGAAGATTTTCATTTCAATTATGGTATTATTCTGCGGAAAAGGACTTGGGGATGCTGGTGGATGAAAAGCTGGATATGAATCAACAATGTGCACTGCAGCACAGAAGGCAAAAGCTATTTTGGTCTGCATCAAAAGAAGCATGGTCAGGAGGTCTAGAGGGGTGATTCTGCTGCTGTGCTCTGGTGAGACATTACCTGGAGGACTGAGTCCAGCTCTGGTGTCCTTAACACTGGAAGGAGGGCCACAAAAATTATCAGAGGGCTGGAGCACCTCTCCTATGAAGACAGGCTGAGAAAGTTGAGGGTTTTTTTCAGTTTGGAGAATAGAACGTTGCAGGAAAGTTAAAGAAGGATTATTTAAGGGCATGTGGTAATAGGAAAAGAGCCAATAGTTTTACATTAGAGCAGGGTAGATGTGGTAGGTTGAGCAGGGTTATTTTCTGTGAGGATGGTGAAACACTTGAATGTGTTGATCAGAGAAGTCATAGATACCTCATCTCTGCAAGTGTTTAAGACCAGGCTAAATGAGGCTGGTCTAGCAGGAGGTGTCCCTGTCCACTGCAGTGGAATTTGAACTAGATGATCTTTAGAATCTCTTCCAACCAAACCATTTTATGATTCTATGATATATTTGTGCTGAAGAGGAAAGACTCTATATATAGTTGTCCATGGAAAAAAAAACAAAAACCAAACACAACATAACTGTTGTGGTAGGTTTAGCCAGAGTGCCCCTTCCTTAAAGGCACAGCCTCAAACGGTCACAACTGTTTTCAAAATTTTTTCACTATAAAGTTATAAGACTGTTTTTACTGATGGTGCTTATTAAGTACATGATGAACACCTGTGCCTTCACTCATGTATTACATTGCAGACAAAGTATGTTATTGAGAGTCAGAGTTAGAAAACTGTTAAGCATGACTGCAAAAATATAAAAGTCTGCCAGGACTTTAACTTTTTGCCTTCATGCATCTACAGCCATACTTCATAAAATTTCCTGCTCTCTCTAATCTGAGAATGCTACAGCAACCTTATGCCCTGGCGTTTTTCCCAGTCATTGCTGCATATCAGCTCAGGCAAAGTAGTTTCTGCAAGGATCAGAGTGCTGCAGCGAGCTCTGCTAGAGAACAGATTTGGGCGGGTTCATCCAAAAGTCTTCCAGGTCAAATACTGTTTCCCCTTCCCTCAGCCAGAGTTTCAGCTTTTCTAGAGTGGCAAAGATCTGCACTCAGCATTCTGTGTTACTGGCAACTCTTCTACCAGGCATCAGAGAGCTCATGGCCACTGCAATGTTACAACACCAGAAAAAAATCCACAAATATTATTTCCTTCTTTCAGTGAGTGTGGACTTCATGTGCAGTCCATGTAGACTATCACCAAATCCCGTACAACAATACATCAGAAAAGGAAGTGCACTGAATCTGTTCATCTTCCTATTGAGAATCAAATCTGTGGAAAATTATCAGTCAGCTTTTGCCCATACTACTAACCATTGCGTATTTAGAAATGTGTAGAGAATCACTAGCTTATCACTTCATGCTTGAAAGAGAGAGAGAGGTTGCTCCCTTCCTAATAAAGAAGCTGTGGTGGTTAATCTTAACAGCTGTGGCTGTTAAGATTAACTTTGGATTTTTGAAACTAAACCTATAAGGACAAAAAACTTCAGAAATTTTTCTGGGGGGGGAGAGGGGGGGGAAGTAAATCCTTTTGTTGGAATAGTCATTAGCTGATCCCAGCAAGCACTATTCAAGATACATACAAAGCATAATCTAAGATGAGTTCTGAGAAAATATTTTTTGGATGCTAGCATAGGTGTGCTAGAATTATTATAGAATAGCCCAGGTTGGAAAGTACTTCAAAATTATGTGATACAACCTATCATAACAAAGGGAGTCTAGATGTGATTCCCTAGCACTCTGTCCAGTCAATTCTTGAAATCCTCTAGTGGTGGGGACTCTGCTATGTCCATTGTGCTGGTATTCTGGTGAATGATTGTTTTCATTGTAAAAAACCAAACCAAACCAAACCAAACAACCAGCTGGTATCTATTGTCCTTTGTCTTCTCCATGTCATTCCTTGTGAAGAGGGAGCTTCTGGTCACTTTATAGAGACCCTTTAATTACTGGAATAACATGATGAGGTTCCTCCATACAATTCTCTTCTCCATGGAGAAGAGATCTAGCTCCTTCAATCTCTCCTCGCAAGGCACATTCATTTGATCATCTTTGTGGCCCTTCTTTGGACTCTCTCTAGTCTGTCAGTGTCTTTCTCTAATTATGCAGACAAGAACTGCACACTGTACTTCAGGTGCAGCCTGATAAGTACTGAGTAGTGTGAGCTGACCATGTCTCCATCTCTGTTAATAATGCTCCTGTGAATTTCACCCACAACCTGATTTGCCTTTGTTGATGCTGCAGCATATTGTTGACTCACGTTCAGCATGTGATCTTCTAGAAGCATCATGTCCCCCTCAGCAAGGCTGCTCCACAGGTATGTAAATCATAATACAAAGGATAGGTTACAGGAACTTGAAGGATTGCTGGATGAAACTAGACTAACAAGTCTTAAACAGGGTTGGACACCTTAATGGTTTCTGGTCTTGGAATATTTACAGTCAATGTGGCCTCACAGAAGAATATTAATCTGAAAATTAGAAAAAAATGCAATTACTAAGTAAAGTTCCCTGAAGCTCTTGAGTTTTTTTTTTATTTTCAAAAGTTTATTCAAACTCAAACCAAAGTAGTAATATTCAAAATTCTAGAAATTCTATTTTTGAAAAGGAAAGGATGAGTCTGCTCAAATAATTCAGAATAACTCTCTTGTGTCTAAATGGTCAATTAAAGAGAGCACAATTTTTGTAAGATGCACATATTAACAGATAATATACCCTAAGATGTCATGTCCAAGTGCCAGAGGTGAATTTCATTTCAGTATGGTGAGATCACAGCACTCATTTCACTGATCATATCTCTGTATTTATGGCTTGAGATTTTTTATCAAGGTGAATAATATCCAAATGTATCTGATGTTCATCTCTGCTTGCCTCTAGCTCCCTTTGGAGGAACTTACATCTGGGAGAACTGATTACTGAAATCTTGGCTGTTATTAAGAAAAGAGCAGCATGAGTGATTGGCTTCTGATTATGAGACTAAAAAGAGAACTATAGTGATTTATAATATATATTCTAAGAATATTTTATATCTGTACAGTTCAGATAGTTTTCATTGCTATCAGAAAAGAAATATGTTAATTTTCTTAAGCTTCCTGATTAATACTTCATACTTACAAGCTGTGAAGTTATTTTCTTTGAATTTCTTGTCCTTAGTATCAGATACTGTAACCAGTAATGAATAACCCTATCTAAAGCTGTCTTGTCATATCTGGCATACCCTTTTCATATTTGAAGTAGATCTGTCCTTGACATGAATATTGTTCTCTAAAGATTTCAAAAAATGTGCAGATTCTTTTGTAGACAATTCCCTCATATATGAGAAAATACATAAATCCATGTATGTACATGTCCACAAACATGGTTAATGTATAAAATTAAAATAGCATAGCAATAATGTCTCATAAATTATGTGAAAAATGGATTTTAATTCCTTCAGTTTAATACTATTTTCATACCGCAATGAAGTGTATTTGAGGTATTACTGTGTGATATAGTTGCCTTATAGAGGAGCTCTGGCATCCTTGAGAGATGGTTCAGTGCCAGCCTCATGAAGTCCTTCACCTAGGTTGGGGCAACTCCAAGTATAAATACAAGCTGGGCAGAGAATTGATATTAAAAATCTGGAGAAGACTTGGGAGTGATTGTTGGTGAAGAGCTCAGCATGAGTAGGCAATGTGCATTTGCATGACAGAAATCCAACGGTATCCTGGGCTGCATCAAAAGAAGTATGGAAAACAGGACAAGGGAGGTGATTCTCCCCATTTACTCCGTGTTATAGTTTATGATCAAATTTATACACCAGAAATATGATAAAATGTGGATATGACAGAAAGAGTTATTGGCCATTGGAATGGGCTGCCAAGGGAGGTGGTGGAATCACCGTCCCTTGGAGGTGTTCAAAAAAGGATTGGATGTGGCACTTGAAGCCATGGTTTAGTTAGTCATGAGGTGTTGGGTGATAGTGTTGGACTTGATCTCTGAGGTCTTTTCCAATGTTAGTGATTCTATGATTCTATATGAATCTGTGATTTATTTATTAGATATCAAAAACTATCTTTCTGTGCTAATTTGATCCAGCTTCATTTGACCAGTCAATGATAGGTTGATTAAACACAATAGGATGCTAATAAACAGTGCAATAACAGTCTAGGAAAATCAGAAACTTGGAATACAGAGGAACAAACTGGAAACTTTTAAGCACGAAAACAAATGGCAATGCTGCCTCAGGTGGTGAGACGAATCCCCTTGGCTTCACAGTTAAGGCTATAAACCTTAGGAATAACCAGGTATATTAGCATAACTTACTCACGAACCGCTGAACTCTTAATCACGAAAAGCTTTGCTGGATGAAGCAATACTGTGAGTTGCAATTTGTAATCCAAAGACAGGAATAATCCAAAAGGTAGAATACAAAATTAGAGGAAGTGAGAGAGAGGGAGAGCAGTGTGCTGTGGCAGAGATCTGTGACTCACATAATGCTGCTAGAACAAAGAAGCTAATTGCCCTGGAGACAGGAGCGCAATACAAATGCTTGTCACCATCCTGAAGGCCATTAACAAACAGGGGGTGTAGAGTCTTAAATCATCCTCTATAAATTCCCTTTTTGAAAACTGAACAGCCCAATGGCAGATTACCTATTCAAATCCAGCCGATCGGTTCAAAATATTTTATGGCAAAACTGCACACACCTTCTTGAATAACCTCAGTTGCCTCTCTGAAACGTGAGGCACAGGGTCCAGTTTCCACCCCCCGCCCAGGCAGCTTCAACTGTGCCTGCCTGTTGGATCCTCAACCTCAAACCTGGACCCTGAAACAGGGAGGGAGGAGAAAGAGCAGTGGCCAAACATGTTTAGATGGTTTATTAATGCCTCTTCCAGGACACTCCACTCTTGTGACACCCCACCTGGAATATTGTGTTCAGTTCTGGAGTCACAAACACAAGAACATGAAACTGTTAGAGCAGGTCCAGAGGAGGGCCACAAAGAGCACCCCTCCTGTGAATACAGGCTGAGAGGACTGGAATTGTTCAGCCTGGAGAAGAGAAGGTTCCATGGAGACTTTATAACAACCTTCCAGTATTTGAAAGGGTCCTACAGTACAACTAGAAAGGGTCATTTAACAAAAGCATGTAGTGACAGGACAAAGAGTAATAGGGTATAACTGGAAGATGCTAGATCTAGATTAGAAATCAGGAGGAAATTCTTCACTTGGAGCATGGTAAGGCATTGAAATAGATTGTGCAGAGAAGTTGTGGAGGCTTTAGGGCTGGAAGTGTTCAAAGCTAGGATGGATGGGACCTTGAGCAGCCTGGTCTAGCAGGAGGTGTCCTTGCCCGTTGAAGGGACAGAGGCAGATGATCTTTAAGAACCCTTCCAATCCAAGACATTCTATGATTCTTAATGATCATTTTGTGTCTTTCTTTCTCCTTCAACCTCTTTATCTTTAGTATTGTAAAGATAAAAAAAATTTGAGATCAAATAATATTAACCTTATTAATTAGATCTGTATAAAAATGTTAATGAGAAGCAGTTTAGAAAAATGCTGGATACACAAGTGTGAATACATGCACATGCATATGATACATACAATTGTGTGCTTGTGTGTGTGCATATGCATTTGTGTGTGTATTTACATATGGTTATTAAATAATTTAAATTTCCAGAGAATTTGACAAAGTTGGGAACCTCAGTAAGAATGGTTTTTTTTTACCTAGAATGTACTAAAATTATCTTGAACCATACATGGCCAGATATGGTAATCTTCAGCTAAAGAAAAAAATGTTCCATTGACTGGCTCACATTTGAATTGATTATCTGAGTTTGGATAGCCCACAAGATGTGCAAGTTACCTATAAATATTTTATAGCTCTGCTAAATAATTGTGAGTAGAAATATTATCAAATTATAGAGGCATTTTGTGGAAAAAACCCAAAACAATAAGCCCTTGCTAGAATTCACAATATTCAACAAGGAGGAGAACCATCAATGTTTACGAAAATTAACAGGAGGGGAAGATCTGTCCCTAGAATGAATGTGCTGCTTGAAGACTCAGGATGGATCATGTTTACATTCTTTTGTACAATGCCTCTACAATGTGTCTTAATAGCCCAGACAAGTCTCTCCTTTTGTGAAATAGGACTTTTGAGTCCCTTAGTGCATTGCAGTTGGAGATTGTAGTATGTTGGGGTTTAGTTTCTTTGCATACTTTGAACCCTGCTGTATTGGCATAGAAGAGATGTAGCTCACAGCTGGAGCTGATCTTGGCCTCGGTATGGAAATTGCCAACACTGCAGTAAATAAGAGGAAAAAGCACATTAGGATATATCTAAAAGACTATGATAAAATGGGCCAGAGAATGAAGTTGAACACTAGCTCACAGACTGTCTACACTGCACAGTTGTTAGGTGGTATCCTGACTATGTTTTGGATTGAGCTACTTAACACATTATTTTTTTTTCTCCTTTTAGTTTTCTTTTTCTTTTCTGTTCTTCAGTAGTAAGATAGATATGCAGACTGACCACAATTAGCCCTAATAGAGATGCATCTTTCATTGACATCACTGAAGTGCTTAACACCTGAGAAAAACTGGTCATTTCAGTATCTAGGTCAGTGCAAAAAAATGTGTGTGTGTTGTAATCAGTCAGTTAATCCCACTTGAAGTATTCCCACAGAGAAGTTTTGAAAACAAATGTACAACAAAAGATAGTGCTGAAAGTCTGGGAATATAACATCTACCTGACAGACTTCAAAAAGTGTGGATGGAATTTATGAAAAGTACACTTTAAACTGATAGTCCAGAAATACAGAGTTGGGGTCTCAGAAGAATACAATAGCTGTAAGTCATTTGTTAACCATAACAGTTTATAGGAAAGGCTATATTTTTTTCTCACTTGGGAAAACATGTTTTGGTTATGAAAATATATTTAAAATGAAAAAAAAAAAAAGAGGGAAAATACAAAATCTGTTTCAAATTCTTGTAAATCATTATGAATTTAGAAAACATGGACTTGAAAACTGTAGTTGTATCCAACTACGGGGGGGGGGGGGTATGTGCTATTAAATGTATACAGGCAGAAGTTAGAAACCAGTCTTTAATATCCTCAATAATCATCATTTAGTATATTTATAAGCTTAGGAGTCATCATGGCTTAAATCATTAAATTTTAAAATGCAGAACCCAAAGAAATTAACCAGCTAAAAAGATGAGAGGAAAAATATTGTTAATAATAGTAATACCGATGATGAAAATGTTTAGAAGGGAAAAGTTTAACAATGAGGACAAAACAGTGCTATAATTGCTACTGATAAAAAAATAAGGGTGAAATAATAATGCAAGTGGCTGTCATGAAGTTCCCTTTGCCTTTTGCATGTAGTATATATATTATCACATTCGATTTTCTGCATTCTTGATAAACAACAATAGAAATATAATATGAAATATGAAGTTTAATTTTTGCACAGAGAAATTATGTATCACTCATTATGTTGCAGCAGCCACACAGTATGGTTACCTAGAGGAAATACACGAACACAGAAGGGGCCAAATTGTTCAGATGTCATCAATCTTATCAGAATATATTATAATATTGTAGGTAAAAATAAAGGTTGGACTAGATGATTCTTGGGGTCCCTTCCAACTTGTACTCTATGAATTTATGAATTAGGCTTCCAATTTCATTTTGCTTCTTTTGTTTTCCAGAAACATTTGGCTTAATTCATCTGCTGAAGCAGATTTTTAAATGCTTGAGTCCTGCTTTACAGCTGTCTGAACACAAGCCAGCAGTGTGCTCATGTGGCCAAGAAGGCCAACAGCATCCTGGCCTGTACAAGAAACAGTGTGACCAGCAGAAGTAAGGAAGTGATCATGACCTTGTATTCAGCACTGGAGAGGCCATACCTTGAATATTGTGTTCACTTTTGAGCACCTCACTACAAGAAAGACATTGAGGTGCTGAAGTGTGTAGAGAGAAGGGCAACAAAGCTGGTGAAGGGTCTAAAGAAGTTTTATGAGGAATGGATGAGGGAACTGGGATTGTTTAGTCTGGAGAAGAGGAAGCTAAGAGGACAACTCACTGCACCTCACTACAACTGACTGAAAGGAGGTTGTAATGAGATGGGGGTTAGTCTCATCTTCCTAGTATCAGGTAATAGAACAAGAGGAAATGGCCTGAAATTGTGCCAGGGGAGGTTTAGGTTGGATATCAGGAAAACTTTCTTTACTGAAAGAGTTGTCCAACATTGGAATAGTATGCTGAGGGAGGTGGTGGAGTCACCATCCCTGGAAGTGTTCACTTCAGGATATGATTTAATGGCCATGCTGGTCTTAGGTTGATGATTGGACTTGATGATCTTAGAGGACACAGAATCACAGAATACATCTGGTTGGAAGAGACCTTGAAGATCATCCAGTCTAAACCTCAACCCAGCACTGAAGGGTCAGCACTAAATCATGTCTCTAAACATCAGGTCCACACACTGATAGAACACCCCCAGGGATGGTGACTCTACCACTGACCTGGCAGACCCAGGTGACCCAGGTGCAGGACTTGGCACTTTGCTTTGTTGAACTTCATACAATTAACCTTGGCTCATCAGTTTAACCTGTTCAGATCCTGCTGTGAGTTACTCTACCCTCTAGCAGATTGACACAAACACTCAGCTTGGTGTCATCTACAAACTTACTGAGGGTAAGTTCCAGCTAAAACGATTCTATGATTCTATGATTCCATGACTCTGTGATTTTGATAGAGGGCTTTAAGGAATTTGGAAAACCCATACTATTCCTGAACCAGGACTGAAGGCTTAATGAGTGATTTGAAGCATTAGACCACTGTGTGCAGGAGACATATTCAGCCTCCACCCTTGCTGTCATTCACATTTGAACACAGCAGGTCAAAAGGTTGCTTCACAAAAATTCTAGGAGGAATCCTTACTAAAAGAGAAATGTACAGCTACGTTCTAGAAGTTACTCCTGTCTTCTTAATCATCCAGTCTCCTATAGTTGTTGAGGACACAAAGATACCTCCAAAGGGCAAACAATCCTAGATATTAAATTAAGCAACTATTTCAAGATAGGGTGAACAATCCTATTTGTCTCTTTTGTTATTGTATTTTATTACTGATAAAGGTTAATTTATTATATGCTGTTATCATCATCTCTGCTTCCATCATTGACAACAACAACAACAAAAAGATTAATCGGGTCTTTATTGCTGTAGAAATGTGAAGACATCTTTTCTGTCACCATGCTTGAGTACTAATTATAATTAATGCTTGATTTGTTGATTAAATTCTGGTGCTATCATTTCTTTCTCAAGGAGAGGGTAGAAGTGAGTGCTTGTTAATATGTTAACACCAAACACTAACTTCCAACTTTATTCATTCATTCAATTCCCACAACTTCAAGGTAGTGAGAAATCAGGTCATCATTGAATTTTAGGATCTTTGTAACAAGCTAAAGCAGTCTCAGTACTGCAGAACAATTTTTAAAATCCTTGACATTGTCAGCATGTTTGCTACATTTCTAGGTATCTCCTATATCACTCTGGTAAAAAATCTTGCAGTCAAGGTAAAGATGAAAAAGCTTTCATCTAGATGCACTCACTAGTTAAACCTTTGCATATTGGAGAAGGAGGTTGGAACACCAATTAAAGAGACCACTGACATTTATGAAGCATAAAACAGCCATAGGATGCAATTCTTACAGTGATAACCATAATCCAGTATGTTTTGACAAGCACAGTGAACTCTACATAGCCTGAACTTTTTGCTAAGACTTTGTAAAGGACAGACATTTAAGCCTTGATGCTAAACATGTTTGTTGAAAGGATATGTAATTTTCCCTTTTAATTATAAATGATATGGCAATATTAATCAAAATATTAACATTTTATTAATATGAAATATGCCAAACATATCAAAAGGTTTGGTGTACAGTGAGACTATATTTACAATGGGAATGTACAGTATTTAGGCAACTATAACAAGTTAACAATTTTATGCAAACCGGGAGGAACATAACAGAAACACATTACCGGGGGAGTGGGGGGCGACTCAACAAGAACAGTTATGCCGAAGAGGCAGTGAAATAATTACTCACAGCTGGTTGTATCCAGGTAGGGAGTGCTGCTGCTGTGTATTAGAGGCTTTGGGGCGCTCATGCACCAGGCATGGCAGTTTGCCGGCAGGAATACCACATGGTGTTCAATGACTGGTCTGGCTTCAGCAGATGGCGGGGCTGTTAATGACGCTTCTTGCAGTGGGTGCTTGCCTTGTCCTGGGTGAACTGAGGCATGGAAAAATCCTGGTCACAAGGGGAAGCAGGCTTAGCTCTGACTCCTAAGCTCACGGTTTCTCTCATGGCTTGCAGTGTGTACGCTCATGGCTTTATCCCAGGTGCTGGACTGGGCAACTCGAGGCTATGCAACTCAAGGTAGTTTCAAGCCAGACAAGGTCCAAGCGGGTTCAAGCACACAAGGCTTCAGCAAGGCTGAGCAAGTCTAACCAAGGCTTGAGCAGGGCACAGGCAACTAGAAATCAGCCTGTATATAAATCTTGCCTGAGATTGGCTGGACCAATGCAGCATTGAAACCAGCAACCAGCACATAGTTACCCAATGGGAAGGGGTTCTGCCAGGCTGTGGCCAGAACACATGCCCTTACCATAGATACAGGGTTTTTTACCAGACATGCATGGTCCTGTCCCTTTTGTTCCTTTTCCTGCATTACCCTGGCTTTCTGCAGGAAAGAGGGGAGAGAGAGAGAGAGACCATATCTAGACACCTTAGTGTCTGTCTGGGTTTGTGCTGGGGCCAGTTGGCCCTACCAGGACAACGTTTCATTTTAATAAGTTGATAATCCTTTGTGTACTCAATATACTTCCATGCAAGTATGGAGTTTCATTAATTTAACATGCACAGCAACACAATCCTTGTTGCCACAAAAACCATTGGACATATTACAGACCATGTTAATTATAAGTCATTGAGATACACCAGAAGGTTTGTAAAATAAAATACAGTGAATTTATTACAGCAGTCAGATGGTATGTCACACAATAAATGTATGTAATGGGCACAGGGCATTAGGACATTTCCATGGATCCTGTTGAATTACTGTTGTTTGAATGTTTAGTACTGCCAAAAACATACTAAACCAACTGTGGAGTCCAGATAGCAATCAGTCTGTTTTCAAGGACAATAAATGAGGTAACCAGATAGAACAAAGCAAGCCGTGGACTGGATACTATTACACAGATACTCAAGGGGACGGTGTTTTTCCAAGAAAGAAACTGATTGGAATTTTTGAATAGGGAATCAGCCAGCTGGATGGTGATAGAAGTTTGTTTTGCAATGTTCTATTCCATGTCCATCTGGAAAGCATGTCCCTGCTCTGTTTGGATGTTTCAAATACTCCACAAACTCCCACATGACACTGAACATTTTTCCATAGGTATCTAAGAGCATTCTGTGTAGAGAAATGGAAATATTTAAAGTTAGATGTTCAGAGGCATTTTAGATGTTTTTCTTGTTTTCAAGCTTCATAAATGTCCCCTAAATCCTATGTTAGCAATGATTGGTCTATGCAAATGTCTCAAAATTGCTCTAAATATACATCTCTAGGTTTTAAACATTTTTCCTATGTTTCTACATTTAAACTTACTTGCATATAATCTGATAATGAGAAATACCATTCAGTTCTGTCCTCTAGTAGTTTCACTTCATCTGAACTATTTTTAAAGTGTGTCAGAATGAAACAAACCAGTCCTAAAAGTGCTGATTTTCTTTTGTAGTTTAGCACTGAAGATGACCCTGTCTTTTGACAAACAGAGCGTTTAATCTCACAGGCTGTAATTACATGAGCAAATGCTGCTTTGCTTATGGCAGTATGCATTTATTTTACAGACTCTTGAAAACATAAACATTTCCAGACTGCCCTGAAGTAAATAATATTCACACACTATAGTAGTACTGCAGCTCTGTGCAAAACGTCATAGGAAGGAAAGATAAATGTAATTTAAACCACAAATTATTTCAGTCTCTCTCACTATCATACCCACAAACCCCAAGCCATGTGTAAGCACTTTGCACTGAGATGCCTGTATCCAGGTAGTCTGTGCAGGATTGCTTGCAACAGCGTGGAAGAGCTGAGACATCAGGTGTTGAGATCCTGCTGAAGGGGGTTCTTCCTAGAGTTCAGCTCATTTTGGTTTTGTCTCTTTGTATCCTTTAGGAGCTGACAGTAATTAATCTCTCTGTCCTGCCCCACTTCTGTGAGTTGTCAGGATTTAGTCCCTGTCTGTTTCAGATCTGACAGTCCTGAGCAATAGCAGACAGCGATGTGCTATGATCTTGTTGATCTGCTACTGTTAGCAACACATTATGTTGTTATAAACCTTATTCCACTGATAATTTTCTCCTGTGTGTTCACTTTCACTCTCCAGACACAATGATGCAAAACATTTTTACTGCAGTTTTTCACAGTTCTAGAAAATTCCTTGCAATTGATTTTCTAAGGAATTGCTGTGGAATACCTGCTGGAAAAATAATAAAAGCTGCATTTTATGATTCATAAGTTTTCCCCTCAAAACATTAACAGACTCCTGATGTTGCTTCTCAGTATCTCAACAATGTAGCATGGAAAACATTCCACTTTACTGGCCTAGGATAAGAAATTAATTCATGTTTAGAAATGGAGGATTTGAAATTAGAAAATGAGCATTAAAAGCTGATTATGTGACATTAATTTATTAATCCAGTTCCTTCTATTAAATTATTTAATCTTTAAATTCCAGTTTTGCCAGACAAATCAACCTGTTCAGTAATGGGAAAAAAGCATCTTTTACTTGTAGATAATGTTCTGAATACTCTTTCACTGACAGCTGTGATCACATTTTAGAAGGACTCTTACACTGGCTAATCAGAACTTGATAGATGTCAACTGATGTCAGATACAGATCTTGATCCAGGTTCTAAATGTGAAAACCAAACACAATTAATGATAAACTATTGATCATAGTGTCATAGTATCAGTCAGGGTTGGAAGGGACCACAAGGATCATCTAGTTCCAACCCCCCTGCCATGGGCAGGGACACCCCACACTAGATTAGGCTGGCCAGAGTCTCATCCAGCCGGGTCTTAAACACCTCTAGGGATGGGGCCCCAACCACCTCCCTGGAAAACCCATTCCAGGGCTTCACCACGCTCATGGTGAAGAACTTCCTCCTCAATTCCAGCGTGAATTTCCCCACCTCCAGCTTCATTCCATTCCCCCATTCCATCACTACCTGATATCCTGAGAAGACCCTCCCCGGCCTTCTTGTAGGCCTCCTTCAGATACTGGAAGGCCACAGTTAGGTCACCTCAGAGCCTTCTCTTCTCCAGACTGAACAGCCCCAACTCCTTCAGTCTGTCCTCATAGAAGAGGTGCTCCAGCCCTCTGATCATCCTCATGGCCCTTCTCTGGACATGTTCCAGCACATCCACATCCCTCTTGTAATAGGGGCTCCAGAACTGGAGGCAGTACTCCAGGTGGGGTCTCACCAGAGCTGAGTAGAGGGGGAGAATCACCTCCCTTGACCTGCTGGCCACACTTCTCTTGATGCAGCCCAGGATGTGATTGGCTTTCCGGGCTGCAAGTGCACACTGCTGGCTCATGTTGAGCTTCTTATCCACCAGCACCCCCAAGTCTCTCTCCTCAGGGCTGCTTTCCAGCCAGTCACTGCCCAGCCTGTATTTGTGCCTTGGATTGCCTTGACCCAGATGCAGGATGGGCAGTTCTTCCTCCTGGTCCCTGGCATTGTCTTCCATGACAGCAGGAGTGTGGCTAGAGGACCTTGTAGTGTAGTCTGAGGTAACAAAGTTATTGAGTACCTCAGCCTTTTCCACATCACTTGTGACCATTTCACCAGTTTCTTTTCTGAGGGGGCCCACATCTTCCCTAGTCTTCTTGACTAGGGACTATTGATGCCTGGATGGCAGGGACATCCTGAATCTGCCTTGATTGTAGGACAGGGGAGGCTCACCTGCAGAGGCACAATACTGGAAACCAACTTTTGCAGACCTTTTACAGAGACTAGCCAGTGCCATTATGCTTGAGATAGAGAGCGGGCAGAAGAAGCAGAGTAAGTCACAATAGCAGAAATTTCTTTTCTGACTGTCTGCAGATGCCCTAGTCATTGTCTGGCACATCTCTGAAAGCCTTACTAATAGGTAAAGGGACACTTCCAGATGATACAGGACAGGGGAAGTCACAGCCCTTTCCCATGGGAATGTTGCATGGACAGGAAGAAGAACATCTCCTGCTTGCAGTGTGTGCCTGGGGCTCTGCCTATGCTCTTCACCTCACAAACTAGAATAGAATAGAATAGAATAGAATAGAATAGAATAGACCAGGTTGGAAGAGACCTTCAAGATCATTGTGTCCAACCTATCATCCAGCCCACCTAATCAAATGAACCATGGCATCAAGCACCCCATCAAGTCTCCTCCTGAACACCTCCAATGATGGTGACTCCACCACCTCCCTGAGCAGCCCTTTCCAATGGGCAATCACTCTCGCTGTGTAGAACTTCTTCCTAACCTCCAGCCTAACAAGGGCTCTTGGCCTTTCGTGCCAAGCTTGAGAGATGCCAGCTGGGGTCACCTCAGAGACCTCTGTCAGACCCTTTCTTGCTTAGGTCCATTTGCCCTTTATTATGTCCTTTGACATTGCTGTCCATCTCAGCTGAACTGTCCACCAGACTGTTTGCTTCTCCAGGCCATCATACCTTTTTCTTTGCTCTTCCTGTGAGCCTCAGACCACATGTCTTTAGCTCCCGAAAGCATCAACAGATAAGACCAGATGGGACAGACCAAAGACCAGGCTACTCCCAGTTACAGCACTGGACCAGTTAGGCACAGGCTTCGTGTGCCAAGAGGGCTATTTCTCAGCAGATGCAATAAAGAAGACTGTCGTCAGAGTCAATGACCTAGCACCCTTATGCCTGCTCAGTAAGCACTGAAAACCTCAAGACCTGCCTTAGCCAATTACTCAGCCACAACACGTCTGTTACCAGTGTTCTGGTGCAAAACAGGAAACATCCCAAAAGTTGTTTGAGACGTAAATGCCTTTTTAGTTGGCTGCCCAGGCTTCTCTGCTGTTGCATTCCTCTTGTTCTAGTGCTGGTTGCCTGGGAGAAGAGACCAACCCCCTCCTGGCTACAACCAACCTTATCAGAGAATAGAATAGAATAGAATAGAATAGACCAGGCTGGAAGAGACCTTCAAGATCATCGTGTCCAACCTATCAATCAATCCAACCCACCTAATCAACTAACCCATGGCACTAAGCAACCTATCAAGTCTCCTCCTGAACACCTCTAATGATGGTGATACCACCTCCTCCCCGGGCAGCCCATTCCAATGGGCAATCACTCTCTCTGTATAGAACTTCTTCCTAACATCCAGCCTAAACCTCCCTTGGTGCAGCCTGAGACTGTGTCCTCTTGTTCTGGTGCTGGCTGCCTGGGAGAAGAGACCAAACCCCACCTGGCTACAATCTCCCTTCAGGGAGTTGTAGACAGCAATAAGGTCTCCCCTGAGTCTTCTCTTCTCCAGGCTAAGCAACCCCAGCTCCCTCAGCCTCTCCTCATAGGGCTTGCATTCCAAACCCCTCACCAACTTCATTGCCCTTCTCTGGACACGCTCCAGCAAGTCAACATCCTTCCTAAACTGAGGGGCCCAGAACTGGACACAGTACTCAAGGTGTGGCCTAACCAGTGCCGTGTACAGGGGGAGAATCACCTCCCTGCTCCTGCTGGCCACACTGTTCCTGATGCAGGCCAGGATGCCATTGGCCCTCTTGTCTGCCTGGGCACACTGCACATTCTGTACAGAAAAAAAATTAATTTGGTTTTGGTTTAACAAAATAAAACCTCTCCCTGATGGGGAAGACTGAGCTACTAGCTGTATGATGTTAGCTTCTGGCTAGGATTAAACTGTGACACTGTATTTGGTCTGGCTGACCTAGAGTTCTCTCAAAGCATCCTTCTAGTGCTGTGTGCTGCAGCAGTAGTTGGTAACACAGCAATGTTTTGGCTACTGTTGAATAAGTACTCAGGCTTTGTCTTTCCAACATTTCCCCACCCCTAGAGTACAAGAGTACACTGAGGGGTGGGCAAGATCTTGGGAGGGGACACAGCTGAGCCAGCTGACCCAGATTTGACAAAGAGGTATTCCATGCTATATGATGTCACTTCAGATATAAGAAAGAAATGAAAGAAAGAAGTTGGGGGATTCATCCATGGCATCTATCCTCCTAAGGAACCATCAATCTTAGAGAGCCCTGCTTCCGGAGACTGACCATCATCTTGCTGATGGGAAGTAGAGAATAACATCTCTCTCTCTGCTTTTGTTTCTGCATGGTCTATTGCTTTTACTTAATATTATTATTATTAAATTGCTTCTATCTTCTAACTGGGTTTTGGTATATTCTGCCCCTCTTCCCTGTCCATTCAAGAAGGGGAGTGATAGAGTTACTTTGTTGGGCAATTGGCCCCTAGGCCAGGGTCAAACCACCACAGGCACCTACATAAGGTACTTTTTTTTTTTTTTAAATGAGATGATATGCTAATTTATTGATTCTTAAAAAGAAGGTATTGTGCTTCTTTCAGTAGGCTTTCAAAACTTGCTACCTTCTTTGTTGACTGGGTTAGCTTTCTTGGTCAGCTATTCTGTTACAGCCTTTTAGAGAGAAGAATAGGTACTTTTATGTGTTTAATTTTGCTTTTGTCTAATATGGAATTTTTAAATGTAAATAAATACTTAAAATAACAGGGTTTTTTTCCCCCTGTGTGTATGCTCCTGTGCATATTAAAATGTGGGAAGGAGTCTTTTGTGCAGGAGATGTTTTTGTGATCTAAGCAGATACAAGATCAAAACTGTGACACTCACCTAAAACAACCTGTCCTTCAGACTATTCAATATTATACATGCCATGCTTGGCTGATTGCCTCCCTTAAGTCTTCTGTCACAGAACAAATGGAAATAGATCTATTCTGTAACACAGAGCAAATGTTCCCTCTAGGTACAATAATGTGACATTTTACAAAAAAGACATTTTTTTTTTTCAGAATGTCAATTCTCAGTGATTTAGTATCTGAAGTTTTTATTTCCATGTTCTTTTTCTTCTGTCAGGTTGACTATGTTGATACATGTTTACCCCCAGCACTGCTTCATTTACTTAAGACAGAGGAACCAGTAATTATTAGTTATAATAGTGAAAACCCTTAATATTAAGCTACTGATGATTTCTAAAATAATTTACTTTTATCTTGTCCTTTAGAGTATTGACTCTTAACAGTTAGCTACCTCAATTACAGTTTAAAAACAGGGACTTTAGAATAGAATAGAATAGAATAGACCAGGTTGGAAGAGACCTTCAAGATCATCGCGTCCAACCTATCAATCAATCCAACCCATCTAATCAACTAAACCATAGCACCAAGCACCCCGTCAAGTCTCCTCCTGAACACCTCCAATGATGGTGACTCCACTACCTCCCCGGGCAGCTCATTCCAATGGGCAATCACTCTCTCTGTATAGAACTTCTTCCTAACATCCCGCCTAAACCTCCCCTGGTGCAGCCTGAGACTGTGTCCTCTTGTTCTGGTGCTGGCTGCCTGGGAGAAGAGACCAACCTCCGCCTGTCTACAACCTCCCTTCAGGTAGTTGTAGAGAGCAATAATAGAAATACATTTTATAACAGTACAGTCAATTCTATTTAAAATAGCTTTGACACTTCCATGCTAATTCTTTCTTTATCTGGGGCACTTGACTGCTGCAACAACTGTGAAAGAATTGTGGAATCAAAATCTGCACAGAATGGTTTTCTTTAATGCAGCCTTTAGACAATGTGTCTTAGTTCACTCATTTATGAAGCTGCCAAGAACTCTTGGTATGCTTGCAAAAATGGCAATAGTACATGATAAAGGCAGTATTATGCAGGACTCAAGGTAGTATCTGTATTTCTGTATGAATACACAAATGTCATTAAATAAATAAATGCTGTAATTTCACCAAGAATCCATCACAGAACTAATTTTGGAACTATGTAAGCTAGCTATTTCCCTTTTTTCTTTCTAAAAAAAATGTGAGATTTTGAGACATTTCAAGTAAATTCTGAGGTAGCAGTGTGGCTGGAGATGAAAAGGATTTCTTGGTATAAGCTCTTTGTTTTAAAAATATAAAGAATTATCTATTGGAATAGTTATCTTCAAATAGGTGTTTTCCATTTATATAAATCTCAACCCTTTTACAGTACATCATGCTTTCATGATGCGTCCAACACACCCCTTCAGTGGAAGAAAGACAAGGACAACATGTTCAGGAAGATCAAGGAAAATTGCAATGAATGACTGGTCACAGATGTTTCAAATGAAGCTGAAATTATCTCAGCATATAGGCAACTGGGGTCTTATTTAATTTAGATAAGTGGCTTCAAGAGTTGAGTGGATCAACTGGCTGTATTAGCTGACCAGATCAAGCTGTTACCTCAGCTGAGTGAATTAGCCAGCTGTGTTACTGCTTGTCATTGAGTGAACCAAAAAGAATAAAAATGTCTTCTTGTTAGTCTGACCACTATGGTGGGGAGATTGGCTTAGTCCAATATGTAGTACAGAGATTATGCACACAACAAAAGCAACCTGAGAACAATGAGCTTGAGCTGTTTTACATATAAATGCTGCTTTCCAGATTTTGGAGTTACCCAGCATTATGGCAGTGAGTACATTACAGAGACTCATAGTGAGGAACACATTTATAAAGCAAATAAAATACATACTGCAATTGCTATACTCTGCTAAGCATAATATGCCTTTGTATTGTGATTTAAATGCATTGCTGCATTTCTCTACTATAATCAAAATCCTATGTAACATCAAACATCTTCAAACAGGTAAACTTGGTATTAAACATCAAACTGTCCAAATGAGGAATGTCTAAAAGAATCTGGTGAAAGCATGTTTGAGTCTGGCATTTGGGTTGTTGCCATCTTGTCTTCATATGTTAAAAAAAAATAAATAAAGAATTTAAAAAGGCAACTGTAGATTTTTTTACTTTGGAAACACCTTTGTAAAAAGCTTGTCTTCATGGATGGTGAAATTTCACCAGTACTTTGGTGAAGGCTAGCTGTAAAGGAGAAAAAGAACACAAAATCTGAGTTGGAGGCAGAGCAAGTGAAAGAAACCACAGTTATTTAATATAGTAGTTACACCATACCTCAGAAAAGGAGGAACTCCTGGGTTCAGGCTTCCTATTCTTCTAGAGGATAGGGAGGCTTTGCTGTGGGACCTGGGCAGGTTAGACCAATAGGCCAAAGCTAATTGTATGAAGTTTAAGGCCAAGTGCCAGATCCTCCATCTGGGTCACAACAGCTTCATGGTAAGCTACAGACTTGAGGATGTGTGGTTGGAAAACTGGAGAGGGATCTGGGGTTTCTGGTTGACAGTTGATTAAATATGAGTCAGCAGTGTGTCCAGGTGGCCAATGGCATCCTGGCTTGTATTAGAAGCACCATGGCCAATAGGAACAGTGAGATAATCATTCCCCTGTACTGTTGAGGTCATACCTCAAGTACTGTGTTCAGTGGTGGGCCCCTCACTGCAAGAGGGATATGGAGGTTCCAGAGTGTGCTCAGAGGAGGACAATGAAGCTTGTGAAGGGCCTGGAATACATGACCTATGAAGAGCATCTGAGGGAGCTGGGGTTCTTCAGTCTGGAGAAGAGGAGGCTGAGGAGAGACCTCATCACTCTCTACAACTACCTGAAGGAATGTCAGAGCAAGGAGTCACCATCCCTGGAGGTGTTTAAGCAGCATGTTGACCTGGTACTTAGGCTTAGGGTTTAGTGTTGACCTTCAGTGCTGGGTAGAAGATTGGACTAGATGATCTTTGAGGTCTCTTCCAACTGGATATTTTCTGTGGTTCTATATTTGCTTGTAGATGTTAACTAATGGTTGTTTAAAACATATATGAAAGCATACAAAAGACAATAAGCACAACTCTCTGACATAGAACTGTCAGCACTACCTCTTAGAATGAAAATCTTCATGCTGTTTTCTGAATGAATAACCATAAAGGCTTCTGGAGAGAATAAGAGCTGAAGCCAAGGGCTTCAGTTTTGAATAACTATCCTAGATTTCAAAATAACATTGCCTTGAAATCTAAGTCTTCACAGCTTCCTGTTTTCAGTAACAGGAAGTATGACAAGTTGTCTATCACTCCTTTGGAATTACAATGAACTTACCATTGTAATGCATATACCACCTCCCAAGGCAGTGAGATTTTTTTTTTTCAAACACATAATATTTGAGGACTTAGTTCCTTTATTGCATTTAAGTTCTGGATCTGTTGCGAGGTGGTTTGGGTGTGTTTTTGTTTGTTTGGTTGGTGCGGTTTGAAAATATGAAGGCACATCAGGGTCAAAAGTTATTTAGGAAAATAATGCCTTCAAATAATACTTCAAATAATTATTTATTTTCAGCTATGTTGTTCTTTATTTTTTTTAATTTGAAGCTTATTTTACATGTAGCAGTTGTTCCAAGTCCACATAATCTCCTCTTGTATTCACTGCACTGCAGAATTTGAGCGGTTCTTTAAAAGAGCCATTATGTCTTTCCTTCCTCTCCGCTGGACTTTATTTTCAAAACTGTATTTCAGCAAACATTTCCTCTTATGGACAGATTAATAAATGTAAAACCTATAGAATCTTAGTCATATAGAGTTTAGAAAACATTATATGAAGGAATTGTAATCTTTTATTAAAATTTTAAGTGAGACATTCAGTAAAACCAAGCAGTTTCAAAGGTGTGCTGGAATGTGTCTAGAGAAGGTCCATGATTAAAGGGCTAGAGCACCTCTCCTATGAGGACAGACTGAGAGTTAAGACTATTCAGTCTGGAGAAGAGAAAGCTCTGAGGAGACTTCACTGTGGTTTTCCAGTATCTTAAGGGGGCCTACAAGAAAGCTGGTGAGGGACTTTTTAGGGTGTCAGGTAGTGATAGGACTAGGGGCAATGGAACAAAACTAGAAATGGGTGGATTGAGATTGGATGTTAGGAAGAAGTTCTTCACCATGAGGGTGGTGAGACACTGAAACAGATTGCCCAGGGAGGTGGTGGAAGCCTCATCCCTGGAGGTTTTTAAGGCCAGGCTGGATGTGGCTCTGAGCAACCTGATCTAGTGTGAGGTGTCCCTGCCCATGGCAGGAGGGTTGGAACTAGATGATCCTTGAGGTCCCTTCCAACCCTAACAGTTCTATGATTATCTTGAATACTGAGCAGCTGCAGCACCTTCCTTTTGAAGATGTAAAGACCACTCTGAATAATAGATGAAAGATGGAAGAGTATAGTCATGCTGGGAACCTTTCATCTCTCAGTTACTGTGGTGGTTTTAGGCTATGCCTTTAAAATTTAGCTGCAGATTTTGAGCAGAAAAGTAGAATACTATAAATAAATCACTATTGGGTGTAAAAAGGAAAACAAAAGATAGGAAAAATCTCCCACAGGAGCAGAAACAGAAGAAAGAGAATGACTTTGCAGGTGAATTTATAGGGCACAGGATTTTTGGGTAGAAATATACTATTTCCTGTGTCCACCTTACTGGATTGGACACTCGGGACACCAGAGGTGTGACTTATGTGGCAGTAACAGGAGGCACCCAGCCTAAACTGCCACATACCCTTTCAGTACAGAAATGCATCTGTTGTGTCAGTTGTGTTCGATGTGATCTTGAGGAGCTGCTTGTCAGCTAATAAAATGATGTTGTTTTATATGACAGGAAGAAATGTTCCTTTTTTGTCCTAGTCAACTATGCTAGGTCACTGACAAAAATAATATTGCTATAATGCTAGAAAGGAAGTGACAGAACAACTCTTGGGAATAAAATGACAGCGTTCCCTGCAACATGAGGATAAAACTGTATAATTCTAAAATATGATATTTGCACCTGAAAATATGTAACTGCTGTGCTAATTTTCTTGTGAGTAACTTGCCAAAATAAATAAATAACCTTTCTTTTAGAAAATTAAAAAAAAAAAAAAACACATATATTAAAAAGTGGGGAAAAGACAGAAATATTCTGTCTTCTCTAAAGATTTTTGTTAATATGGCATCTTGTTAAATATCAATATCTACTGTTATAGCCAGTTGTTTACCTGATTAGTATTCCAGGGTGAAAGTGTATCCTCAAGGCACAAATGACACAATTTGGTAATAAAATATCTGCTGGATCTCTACAAGAGACACTTTTTCAATCAGAATTTCTAAAGGTACCTCTGATCAGACTGCCTCACAATGACCACCGCCCAAAGCTAGTTACTGACAATTGACCTATGTATGGCAGGTCTGTCTAAGCCTGTTGCATAACCACAAAATTAACTATCTACTAATATCGCTTGTTTAGGAAGTATGCTGACACATATAAAACAGGTGTGAAAGAAGAAAAACATTGATGTATTAATTCAAATTTGGCTCAGGAAATCATGTGTAGGCATGTTGATACATCAATCAGACCTCTAAGTGTTTTGGGTTTTTTTGTCTTGAGCATTGTTGGACAGAATGCTTTCTTCCTGCAATGATATCTCATCCTTAAAAGCGAGATTAAATTAAGAAGGTTAAATTTTCCATTCCTCTTGAAGAAGTTGTAATGCTGCACAGAAAAAAAACAATTCAGAATTCATTCAGCTATAAAACTTTCCAGCAGGGACAGAGAAAGACCTTTTCTTTGAAACCTTAGTGATTATAAATGAAACAGAACCCATTTGTGCTAATGTATGTAGGGTGAATCTCTCAGTATGGAAAAAGGGGAAATTTTTTCCTCTGTCCCCCCAGTTCAGATGTAAACAATGACATCCAAGATGATTAATAGAGCAGGATGCACAAAGTAAGAAGTACACAGGACAAAATATCCTTTTTAGATAATTCTGAAGAACAGGGAGGGGTGGAACTAGAAAGCATAGGGTAGAAATGGAAAAGGAGAAAATTCTATTTTAATTATCTCTAAGGCTACTAAAACCTACAGCTTTCCATATAATTTCAGAAATAATGTAAACTATTATTTCTTTAAAATATTTTATTTAGCATCATTGAAATTTTTATGTGGGTAAACATTAGTAAACAGCAGGAAAACAAATTAAGTAACTCCTTATACCATTAACTTTGTATCAGAATCTTTGTTTTCTACCTTAAAATTACAGTGCAGAAGACTAAATTATAATTCCCTGTAATCTCTTCTACATACATCTTTGTTGCAGTTTGAAGGGGGAAGCTTAGCCTAATTCCTGACTGCAAAGACTGAATGTAAAATAAATTACCATTGGATGCAAAAGGAAAATAGTGATAAGGTCTGTATAATTCATTGGATTGCTAATAGGAATATAGAGCAGAGGCATAAACAGTTCTTTCTCTCTTTTCTTCTGTTGTTTCTACTTGCAACTTCTTTCTTTCTCTTCCACAACCTTGCCAGTGCTATCTCTGTTTTGACTACTGTGTGAAGTAAGGGCAAAGGAGGCAGGGGCTGGGAAGTGAATGGGTCCCCTGGATCTGTCCAGGGAGGTTCTGAGGAGTTTTTGTGTTGTTTGTAAATTTTGATATATATATATGTATACACACACATATATATATAAAACATATATTGTGTATTTTGTACATCTTCATTGCATTTCATATTTCTAGAGTTTCGTTTCCTTCTAAATACAGCTTCATTTGCTTCCATCCCGAACTGAGCTGGTCAGGCAGTTTATTTTGGGGAGTAGTTTCTCCAAATTAGTTGGGGGCTAATTTCAACCCACAGCAATCTTAAAGAGGACCCTAGAAATCACCACCTTGTCAGCCTCACCTCTGTCTGGGATGATCATGGAGCAGATCCTTGTGGAAGTTATACTGGAACACACAGAGGACAGAGAGGTGATTCAAGACAGGCATCATGGCTTCACCATGGGAAACTCTTGCCTGACCAACCTAGTGGCTTTCTACGATGGCGTAACTACACCAGTGGACAAGGGAAGACCAACATCTAGTCATCTATCTGGACTTTTGTAAAGCCTTTGGCATAGTCCCCCACATCTTTCTTTCTAAACTGGAGGGATATGGATTTTATGTGTAGACTGTTCAGTGGATTAGGAATTGGGTGGATAATCACATGCAAAGGGCAGTGGTCAATGGCTTGGTGTCCAGATGGAGACAGGTGACAAGTAGTGTCCTTCAGGGTCCATAATGTGAGCAGTGCAGTTCAATAACTACATCAATGACCTTACCTGGAATACTGTGTCCAGCTCTGGGGCCCCCAACACAAGAGGGACATGGACCTCCTAGAGCATGTCCATAGGAGGGCCACAAAGATGATCAGAGGGCTGGATCCCCTTTCCTATGAAGACAGGCTGAAAGAGTTGGGGTTGTTCAGCCTGGAGAAGGATGGTTTAGAATAGTTTGCAGTGATAGGTCAAGGGGCAATGCTTTTAAACTGGAGCAGGGTAGATTTAGGTTGGACATAGGAAGAAGTCCTTTAAAATGAGAGTGGTAAAATACTGGAACAGGGTGGCTGGGGCTGTAGTTGAGGCCCTGTCCCTGGAGACATTCAAGATCAGACTTGATGTGGTCCTGAGCTGTTCTTTTTCACTGCCCAGGGGTTGGACAAGATGACCTTCCAACCCAATGCAATCTGTGAATTTGTGACTCATTTCATGTTTTGCTGGGACCCATAGAATTAATTAATGAATAGGCTATTGCCTTTCAAAATCACATGTGCAGTCATGCTGGACCATAAGTAAGGTTATTGTGAAGTATGGTTTATTTTGGGATGGCTGCATTTACTTGATTTTGAAATGCAATATTTTCAAAATACTTTCATTCTTCACAGTAAAGGATGGTTGGATATCTAATAATTTATTCTATGATCTCAGGATACTTTGAATGTTGTATTCTCAAAGATTATTTATTTATTTTTATTTAATTTGATTCTATTATTGGGAGAGGACATGGCCCATGGGAATTTTGGTCTATACATTAATAATGAAAACAATTAAGCTTCATTTTGACTGAATGAATCCTCATTATTGAATAAAGAAGTTGTGTTTTGTGTTTTTTTTTTTTATTTTTCAGTACAAATTTCTTATGAATACTTGCTACATAAATACAGATGACTAATTTAACAGACTGAAAATTTGTTGTTTAACTTTCATTTAAATGTTGATGTGCATTGAAGAAAAAAAGAAGAAAACGTGATTTTTCACTCCATATTGACAAGTTATCCTTTTATTACCTTAATAGAGTAGTCAAGGATACTACTGTCCACATACTACAGAAAACACAATCTCTACTTTAGTGTTTTCCTGAGAGACTGAATGTTTGTATTTGTGTGTGTTTTTTTTTTTCCTTCTACTTTGTTCAATTCACATTTTCTTCTACCATATGCAAAGTATTCTATGGGTGACTCACATGACTATCTTTCCCTTGGAGGAGAGAAAGCCATTTCCCTACTTATCCTGGAGAGGAGAAGTTTTAATCTGTAAATCTGACATCTACTGTCTCTAAAATTCTAACAAGAAATCTCATATGACCACAGTAAACACAGTGAAATAGTGAATTTTTGCTTTCATTTTTTCCATAATATTCTGTTCTACTTTCATAGTCTCTGACACATGGGATGACCTGAGCCACTCTCCCATTCCACCAAGCTGCAATATGCCTTCTGCTAATCATTTTCTTAGGCATATTTGCCATGAATAGAGAACCTGTGAAAGCAAAATGCACATGAGTGAAAAGATCAAAAATAAACAAACAAAACCCACAAACAAGCAAAACCCACAAACAAACAAAAAACCCTACCAACCCACCCCTAACCCCCCTCACCCCGATATTTCTTTCCGTTGTTACATCAGAGAGACAAGCTAGGTAAACCATTCATATTTTTACAATTAACTGAAGAAACTTAAACTTTGCTGACCAACCACAAAAGGAAAGGTTTTTACTGCTCCTGAAAATACACTGTTTATCAGTGTTGTTATCGGCCACCTCGGAAGTCCCTGTATTTCTTTTAGGAATTTATACCTCCCATGTTAGTATTTGCTTTCTTTGAAATCTTAGTGATCATTGTTATTAACAGGCTTACCTGTCTGAAATCTTACCTTTCTTACTTCGCATAATTTTAATCTACAGAATTTCTGACAGATCTTTCTTGCAATCTAGCAACTGCCCTGTAAGAGCTGATCCTTGGATCACACAGAGCAGAATATGTAGGAGGAAATTAAACATCTTACCCTCTTTCTACTTTTCTTCTTCAGTTTTGCTTTTTTACCCCTCTTCCTCCCTCCCTCTCCTTTCTCTTCCCTCAGCTTTCAGCTGAGCCACAGAAGAATTTAACAAGGATGTAACTTTTATAACTCTTCAAGGACTCTTGCTACTGACCCTGACATCCTCAGTTGCTCCACTAGAAGTCCTACAAGTCAGTCAGAACTTGTCCCTGGCCACTTCTGTTCTTGATGTTGAGAGCAGCACCGTCCATATCACTTACACTGAATTTAACTTCTTAAGTGTATCATCTTCAATAACAACAGATCTAGGCAATGCCAAGAGTTTCTGGGTTAACCATGAGACCTGTCAACAATGACCTTGTTTTGAACATAAGACTGTTGAAAATTTTCACAAGAGACACAGTTCATCTAGTCATCTTTTCCATAGTTATAACCCAAATGTTAACTCTAAGCTCATGAGCTGCACTTGAGAGGCAGATACAGGGCTGGCATGGATGACTGTTCTGTTTCCTGTTTTTAGCATGACTTCCAGTGTCTTCAGCCTTCATATTAACCCAGACATCACTTCAAGCATCAAATCTAATGAGATATTTTCTGATATTTTTCTTCTTCATTTTTTTTACCCAAGGAATTGTAATGCTAGCCCATATCTTTACTATAAACCCACATTTTTTTCTCTTTATTTCTCCCTTAATTTCTCTCTTTCTCTGTCAAAGAAACAAAAAAATACTTCTTTTGTATTTTTTTATATCAATTCTGCAATGCCAGTGTTTGAAATTGTGGAAACAGGGAATATATTCCTGTTTATTATTAGTTATTTCATTGCTAATATTTGTTCAATAGTTATTAGATTTTATTTTGTATGTTCTTCAATGTGTTTTATTTTTAGAGATAACATATCTAATTTGTCCTCAATAGATACTTTCACATACTGCATGTGATGACCTATGGATGTGATCTATCTGGACTTCTGCAAAGTCTTTAACAAACTCCCCCACAATATCCTGCTCACCAAGTTGGAGAGATGGATTTGATGGGTGGACTGTTCTGTGGATAAGGAATTGGCTGGATGGTCTCATCCAGAGGGTGGTGCTCAATGGCTTAAAGTCCAGATGGAGAGCAGTAACAAGTGGTGTCCCTTAGGGGTCCATAGACAGAGAGATTGAGCGCATCATCAGCAAGTTTTCAGATGACACCAAGGTGTGTGGTGTTGTCGATAAGCCAGTGAGATGAGATGTCATCCAGAGGAACCTGGCCAAGCCAGAGAGGTGGACCCAGGTAAATCTCATGAGGTTCAACATGAGCAAGTGCAGGGTTATGCACCTGGGCTGGAACAATCCTCACTATCAGTACAGACTAGGGGATGAGGTGATAGAAAGCAGCCCTGCAGGAAAGGACTAGGGCCTGCTGATGGATGAGAAGCTTGACATGAGCAGGCAGTGTGCACTTGTAGCAGAGAAGGTCAATCACATCCTGGGTTTCATCAAAAAATGCTTTGCCAACAGATCTAGAGAGGTGATTCTGACACTTTAGTCTGCTCTGGTGAGACCTCACCTGGAGTATTGTGTTTAGGTCTCAATACAGGAAGGACATAGACCTGCTGGAGCAGGTCCAGAGGAGGGCCATGAAAATGATCAGGGGGTTGGAGTACCTCTGCTATAAAGACAAGTTGAGGCAGCTGGGGTTGTTCAACCTGGAGAAGAGGAGGCTCCAGGAAGACTGAATAGCAGCCTTCCAGTACCTGGAGTCGGCTACAAGAAGGATGGGGAGAGACTGTTTACAAAGGCCTTTAGTGATAGGGTCAATGGCTTCAAACTGGAAAAGAGGAGATCTAGATTGGATGTTAGGAGCAGGTCCTTTACTATTAGGGTGGTGGAACACTGGAACAGGTTGTCCAGGGAGGTGGTTGGGACCCCATAGCTGGAGATATTCAAAGTGGGGCTCGACTGGGCTCCTGGCAGCCTGATCTAGTTGAGGATGCCCCTGCTTGCAGCAGAGGAGTTTGGGCTACATAACCTTCTGTGGTAGTTTCAGACTATGACTAGAAAATTTTCCACAGATCTTGAACAGAAAGTAGTAGAATGTAAATAAATCACCATTGGGTGTAAAAAGGAAAATAATGATAAATTCTAGACAATTCCATTGGATAGATTACAAATGTAAGCTGGTTGTGTAGGCCAACTTTCTTTCTCCTTTCAGCTTCCTCGCTCTGGGAGACACTAACTTGCCTCTGCTTGACTTTGCTGACTTTGGCTGTGTTCTTTGTTGTGGCTGAGTATCCTAACAATCTCTTGTCTTTCTCCTATCCCTTTGTGTACAGGAGGGTAAGGAGGGGATCAGGGAACAGTAAGGTTATTAGCTCCCCTGTTTTTTGGGCCAGGGGGGTTCTTGTGCTGTTTATAAATTGTAAATACCTGCAAATATTGTAAATACCATATATTTTGTACATATTCATTGCATTTCATTGTAGATTGTAGTTTTGCTTGTAAATATAGTTTCTGGGACTGTGGTGGCAAAATGGTCACCATCACATTTCAATGGATGTGATAAACAAAGTCTCTACCTTGGCAAATCCCATCAATAAGAAGAAAACTATATTTCTTAGGTATAGTGGGATTTTGGAGACTGCACATCCCTGTATACAGTCAGATTGTGAAATCTCTACATGACATGACTCGAAAGAGAAACAGTTTTCAGTGGGGACCTGAATAACAAGCAGCCTTTGACCAGATAAAGTAAGAAGTAGCCCAAGCAATGGGTATGGGAACTGTCCAAACTGCTCTGGACATTAAGGAAATTCTGTACATGGCTGCAAATGACAATGATCCAACCTGGTGCTCATGGCAGAGAGCTTCATGTGAGACACGTGGATGTCCACTTGGTTTCTGGAGTCATGGCTACAAAGGCTCAGAGGCAAACTATACTCCAACTGAGGAAGACATTCTAGCTGCTTATGAAGGAATAAAAGCTGCTTCTGAATTAATTGGAAATGACTCACAACTTCTTTTACCTCCCAGATTACCAGTTTTGAATTGGATGTTCAAAGGTAAAGGTTCTACACCACATCAAGCCACAGATGCCACATGGTCCAAGTGGATGGCTCTGATAACACAGAGATCGAATGGGAAATATTGAAAGACCTGGTCTGGTGGAGGTGATCACCGATTGGCCAGAAGGCATTGACTGTACAAAACCTCCAGAGGAGAAAGTAACTTGTGCTGAGGAAGCTCCTCCTTACAATGACCTTTCTGATGAAGAAAAGAAGTATGCTTTGTTCACAGACGGTTCCTGTCGTCTCGTCGGAAAGAAGTGGAGATGGAAGTCTGCAGTGTGGAGTTCACCATGCTGAGTTGCAGGGGCAAGAGATGAAGAAGGTGAATCCAGTCAGTTTCCAGAGGTAAAAGCTGTCCAGTTAGCTTTCAATGTAGCTGAACGTGAGAGCTGGCCAAAGCTTTATCACTACACTGATTCATGGACGGTAGCCAGCACTTTGTGGGGTTGGCTAAAGGACTGGAAAAAGAATGGTTGGCAGAGGAAAGGAAAACCTATTTGGGCAGCTGATCTGTGGCAAGACATTGCTGCTTGCATTGAGAGAATCCCACTGAAGGTGAGACACATTGCTGATCACATACCTAAGAGCAAAGCCACTGAGGAACATCAACACAACTATCAGGAAGATTTTGCTGCAAAAGTTTCTCAAGTAGATACGAACTCTGATCTTGACCTTGACTGGAAACACCAAGGTGAACTCTTTTTAGCTCACGATACATCCAGACATCAAGGCAGAGATGCAACCTACCAGTGGGGTCATGACAGATCCATAGACATTTCCATGGATGCTATCACACAAGTCATCCATGACTGTGACATTTGTGCTGCTATTAAGCAGGCAAACAAATCAAGCCCTTGTGGTATGGAGACCAATGGTCCAAGTACAAGTATGGTGAGGCCTGGCAGATTGATTACATCACTCTACTTCGTTCTCGATCTCATAAGCAATATGTGCTGACTATGGTAGAGGCCAGCACTGGATGGTCAATGTGGATGGATCAATATGAAAATATGGATAGCATTAAGCTGATTTAATTTCAGTACAGCTGGAATAGTGAGGCTATTTTTTCTAGATATTAATGAGCATTCAGTTTTTAGTCATTAGTGCAGTGAATCTACACTTTATTATTGCTGCATAAGTAAAAGAACAATACGTGTTGTATAACTGGAGGAAACAATTTATTTTATTTAATTAAAATTTTATTGATCTTTTTCAACATTAAATTCAGAATTAATTGATGACTAAATTCTAATTTAAACTTAGTTTTGTATGTCTTCAAATACAGTAGTAGGATACTTTATTTAGTTTGATTTTACCCTGTCTCTTATTTCCTGAGCAATTAGGACATTTTTTTTGGTAACAGAGAACCTTCTGTCTCTAGTAAGGTTTCTTGTGGTAGAATAGAATAGAATAGAATAGAATAGAATAGAATAGAATAGAATAGAATAGAATAGAATAGAATTAACCAGGTTGGAAGAGACCTTCGAGATCATCGTGTCCAACCTATCATCCGACACCACCTAATCAACTAAACCATACAACCAAGCATCCTGTCAAGCCTCGCCCTGAACACCCCCAGCGTCGGCGACCCCACCAACTCCTCAGGCAGCCCATTCCAATGGGCAATCACTCTCTCTGTGTAAAACTTCCTCCTAACCTCCAGCCTAAACCTCCCCTGACGCAGCCTGAGACTGTGTCCTCTTGTTCTGGTACTGGTTGCCTGGGAGAAGAGACCAACCTCTGCCTGTCTACAACCCCCCTTCAGGTAGTTGTAGAGAGCAATAAGGTCACCCCTGAGTCTCCTCTTCTCCAGACTAAGCAACCCCAGCTCCCTCAATCTCTCCTCATAGGGCTTGTGCTCCAAGCCCCTCACCAACCTTGTTGCCCTTTTCTGGACATGCTCCAGCAAGTCAACATCCTTCCTAAACTGAGGGGCCCAGAACTGGACACAGTACTCAAGGTGCGGCCTAACCAGTGCAGTGTACAGGGGCAGAATGACCTCCCTGCTCCTGCTGGCCACACTGTTCCTGATGCAGGCCAGGATGCCACTGGCCCTCCTGGCTGCCTGGGCGCACTGCAGGCTCATGTTCAGTCTACCATCAACCAGCACCCCCAGGTCTCTCTCAGCCTGACTGCTCTCCAGCCACTCTGACCCCAGCTTGTAACTCTGCATGGGGTTGCTGCGGCCAATGTGCAGAACCCGGCACTTGGATGTGTTAAATCTCATGCCATTGGACTCTGCCCATCTGTCCAGCCTGTCGAGGTCCCTCTGCAGAGCCTCTCCACCCTCCAGCAGATCAACTCCTGCGCCCAGCTTGGTGTCATCAGCAAATTTACTGATGATGGACTCGATGCCCTCATCCAGATCATCAATTAAGATGTTAAAGAGCATGGGGCCCAGCACTGATCCTTGAGGCACACCACTGGTGACTGGCTGCCAGCTGGATGTGGCACCATTCACCACCACTCTCTGGGCTCGGCCCTCCAGCCAGTTCCAGTTTGTAAAAACAAAAGCAAGCAAAGAAACAAAACCAAATCAAAACTGATACTTTCCCTCCAGTCTTTGAGTTACCATATCTTTGTGTGTGAAGCTGAAATGAGATCCTGAATCTGTTAGTAGAAGATAATGCTCAGGCCTCAGGCAAAAAATGTAATCTATCATGATGATTATATTTCAGTCCCATTTCCATGGGCACTTCCGCTCAGTTCTAAAGGGAAAATAACTTGAGGTTATCCATTTATCCTGAAGTTTCACTTAACTTAAGAATACTGGAGGCAAAGTACAACTGACAGATGGGGTGGTAGGTTACTGTGACCATCAGCCAAACACCTACCTAAGTCCTTGCACACTCTTCTTCCTTTGGTAGGACAAGGGAGCAAATAGAAAGAGGGACAAGGAAGCCTGTAAGTCAACACAAAGACAGTGAAATCATTTGGACTTGATGATCTCAGAGGTCTTTTCCAACCTTAATGATTCTATGATTTACTAATTATTGTGGCAGTCAAAACAGATTTAACATGGTAAAATTAATTAAATTTATTGTTAACCCACCTCTACCCCTCATTCCAGCATCATCACACATAGACCCAAGAAACAAATAAACAAACAAAACAAAAAGGAAGAAAGAAATCAGCCAAGTTTAATGATTTAGTGCAAGAACTAAACTCCCTCACTTCCTTCCACTCCTCCTCCTATCTCCTCTCTCCTCCCTCCTTACCAGAATTTTAAAAAGGGAGGGAAAACCAAAACAAAATAACCAACAAACCAAACAAAAAACCAAGCAAAACAAAAGGAGAGTTTTCAGTTGATTTACGCAGAATATTTTACTCCCCTGATACAAAGGTATCAGATTATATCAGTGTATATAGAGAACAGAAGGAAAAGGGAAAGTAATACCCATCAAATCCTGTAACAAGCAAAAATGCAGCTGCCCATTCAAGGGCCAGAAAAACCACAGGGTGTCCAGTCTCTCCTCTCCAGGGCTGTAATGCAGCACAACTGCAAATGCAGTAGTTGTAAATTCATGATTCTGATAGTGGGGAATGTTATGTGGTTCAAATGGTGACACAAACATACAGAGATACAGAATAATTGTTGAGACTATGATATTAAACCCCTCTAAAATAATTATCTCCATTTACACTAGATATTCAGGCCAGAAATCCATCTATTTCCCTCTTCCCAGCTCTTCCTCTCTCCATCTTGTTCCTTGTGAGGAGGTAATATGTCTGTATGCATATCATCTGCCTCTAATGATCTTTGTGAGATTATCTCCAAAGCCTTTCAGCATCTGCCATTAGACAACCCTTTTACTTAAGAAAGTTTCACGCCTGGGTGAGCACTGTCCAGTATGCTCCTTTGGATGGGTCTTATGTCAATCCTTGGCCTACTTGTGGAGTCAACTAGCTACTACAGCTAACTGCCCCTTTGCTCTCCTCCAGTCTGTTTCTTAATTAAAATTTTCAGTTTGCTTTATTTTCACTTCCTCAGACATGGTTGTTGGAAAAGAAAAGGGAAAAAAAAAAAGGGGGCAAAAAGAGCTATAGAACATAGCAGATCATTGGGCTCAGAATTTGATCTTCAGTGAGAATGTAAATATTTGCATATATGCAAATGAATTTTAAAAAGCATTTCAGGTGTTTGGTTTGAAGGTTTGAAGAATAAGAACAATAACCAAGATCTCAAGCTAGGTATTTTAGCTTCAATTGCTGTATTTAAATATATTTAGAATTCAGAAAAACACAAATACAAAGACCCCCTTGTACAAAATCTTCCCCTTGAAGGCCCAGGAGGCCCATTGCAACCTCCTCCATTGTAGTCTACCTGGACATATCTGTGCTATCTCTTCATCTCAAGGCAACTCCAAGCAAACATTCTACATGTAAATACAGTAAATTTCATTTTTTTCCTAACATTTTCTGAAAAGTCTTGGAAGCTCTTGCTCTGTGCTTTTTAGCCATGAATTAAGAAAGAGAATACAGTAACTATTCTATACAATTTATCTGGTTTTTGTGTAAGAAATGTTTCTTCAGTTTACTGTGGATAAACATGTTATTTTATTAAATGAGGGGATTTCCATTAGCTTTATTTAGGTGAGTGTTTTGTTTTATTTAAAGAGTGTTCCACATAGTTATATATAAATTTCATATAAATTAGATTTTTCTACATTTGCTTAATAACACTGCTCATGAAGGTCTTGCCCTGGCTTAGGCCCAGCTGGAAGCTAAGCACCACACAGGCATTCATTCACTCCTCTCCCTTATTGCAGGGTAGACAGGAGAATTAATAAAAGTAAACCTTTTGGACTCAGATAATAGTAGTTTAATAACTGAAGTTATTACTATTGCTGGTAGTAATAGTGCAATGAAAAAGTATATAAGAAAAAGAGATAGAAATAAAACCTAGGAAAAAAAACCACAAATGATGCATAATACAGTTCCTCATCACCACTAACAAATGTCCAGCCAGTTTCCCAACAGTGATCAGCTTCTCCCAGCCAATTCCTCCCAGTTTATATATTGAGCATAATGTCCTATAGTATGGAATATCCCTTTGGCTAGTTTGGATCAGCTGTCCTGTCTCTGGTCCTCACCAGCATCCTGAGCACTTCCTCACTCACAGAAAAGTGATAGATCCTTTGCTTAGGATAAGTGCTGCTTCACAATAACTTAAACATGAGCATATTATCAATATTATTCCCATACTAAATCCAAACCACAGGACTGTACCAGCTACTAGGAAGAGAATTAACTTTATCTCAGGTGAAAACAAGTCTGAATTGAATAGCTGATTTTATCCTCTGATGATTAATGCAGCTTCTGCTTTTGTATTTAAACTGATAGATAAATATAGTAGAGGGATGATAACTTAAAGAAAAAGAAAAAAAAAAAAAAAGCCAGGTTAAAGTAGTTAAAATTCTCCTCTATGATACCACATTTTATGTTGAACAGACCTGTGAGGCATAAAGCTGGTTTTCCACATAAGATGAAAAATCAGTCTCCCATGGCTGCATAACAACTGAAGACTTTTATCCTACTTTTTCTTTCTTGTAAGACAACACATGAAAGTGCTTGCCAAGAAAAGACTTACATATCACTAGCAGAAGACCATGGTTTCTTATGATGTAGTTATATGCCCTGCAGTTTAAATTTGGGGGGGGTTAGTGAATAGATATGTGACAACTTTTGGAGACAGCCAGTTTCCATAAGAACAGTACATTGGATCACAGGAGCCAATCTCTTTTGTTATTCAAGTCATCATCTTTTGGTTTTTTTTCCCCCTTGTTTTTTCTCCCATCCCTAGGAAGGAGGCATAAAGAGAGAGAATGGGAGAACCAGAACTAGTGTGAATTTTTGAAAAAGCCCAAGCTGTCCTCTCTAAAATTCCAGAAACTAGACTTCTTGCCATATTTTATAATGCAGTTTAATTCTAGAAGATTTTATAACAGAATAAAGAATTGTTTGCTCTCTCCTGTTCATGCAATTGTTCTTGCTGCTTTATTCTTTTTCACCACAGCCTTAACCCAAAGGAGGAAGGGATTTTTAATAATTTTGTTTACTAGTGTTCTAATTACTTACATATAGTATTCAGAACAAGAGGACCAGAATATAGTACCAGAACAAGAGGACACAGTCTCAGGCTGCGCCAGGGGAGGTTTGGGCTGGAGGTTAGGAGGAAGATTTACACAGAGAGTGATTGCCCATTGGAATGGGCTGCCCGGGGAGGTGGTGGGGTCGCCGTCACTGGGGTTGTTCAGGGCAAGGCTTGACAGGATGCTTGGTTACACGGTTTAGTTGATTGGGTGGTATTGGATGATAGGTTGGACACAATGATCTTGAAGGTCTCTTCCAACCTGGTTTATTCTGTTCTATTCTGTTCTATTCTATTCTATTCTATTCTATTCTATTCTATTCTATTCAGATTTCACCAGTTCCTTCTTTTCTCACCAATATGTACATTAACCCTCAACAGCAGCAGTCACAGGAGAGTGGGGACAGAGGGGACTGGCTCCCCCATGTCAAGGCCATCCTGGCCTCCTGAGAGAGACTTCCCTTGTCCCTATTGCAGACAGGATTCCACAGGGCAGGAGACAGAGAAGTAGGAGAGAGGGACGTAATAACTCTTTGGGATCCATAACTCACTAGTTAATTAATAAAAAGAGGCATCTCCAGAGGATGACTCCACTGAACAAATATTTCCTCTGTAGGTTGTCCCAGCTGATCAGTAGACACAATATTTAAGCTGCAAACAACTGAAATACTTGATAATCCTGGCACAAATGAGTTCAGCAGGTAACACCACTTCAAATTATTCCTCAGACTCCTGTGATGTGACCTAGTGTCTCAAAGAACAAACTGTAGCTTCCCAGGAGAAATGTCCACTTGGATCACATCTGTCTCTTTTACTAGTTTGGGAAGTTTGAAGAATTTGAGACCATTTTTATCATTTATAGGGACTTTGAATTTATGCCAGTTTTCTTCCTAGGTCAGTGAAGATGTCAGAATATCTGCTCAAATCCAAGGAAAACTCAGCCACTTGCTCAAATCCATGTCCATATCTGAACCCTTGAGTCAGAAGAGTTTTACAGCTGAACCACAAGATGATCAGAGATCAAAGTGAGACCTGGTCAAGTTAAGGGCTTCAGCATGTTATTTCAAGGTTGCAAGATGAGCTGCAGGACAGCCTGGGAAACAAATCTAACTCCTTTGCAATACAGAAACTTCTGAGAAGCAGCACAAGAGAATAAGCAAACTGGCTGTCAGTGTCTCCTGTCTATAATTCTGCTTGATTATGATTTTTTTTTTCTTGATGATCTTGAAGGTCTCTTCCAACCTGGTTTATTCTATGCATATGTATGTATTTTATGTACTTGAGCTCTGCTTCCAACAGGTTTCAGGCACATGAAACTCAGGGAGCTGAGATCTTGTCCTGGTTTTAGTTTCATTATTAAAAAAAAAAATAATAATAAGCAGACATGTAACAATGTAGCACACAGCCTACACTGACTTTACAAACAGAGCCTCAGACTTTGATATACTTATTATTTTCTACCATTGTTATCAAATTAATTGGTCCATGAAACCGAGGTCATAAAAAATAGTAGTTGATCTAAAGAAACAACTGCAGCTTAAAATGAAGCACCTAGGCAATTTTCTCAGCTCTCATTTGACCATTATTTTTACAGGTGGATTTTTAATAGACTGACAGCTAGTGCTAAAGTAGTGTGCTGTGCTTTCAGCCAAAGAACACATCCATGCTGGCACAGATTTCATGACCCTGAAGAGTTCAGATACACATCTAACTGTCAGACCCTAGTCTCTTCTCCCTTCATCCTTTCATATTAACTTGAATAGGTGTTTAATACCTTCATAAGTGATCTGGATGTTGGGATCAAGAGCACCCTGATGAAGTTTGAAGATGACACCAAAATGGGTGGGGAGGCTGACACTCCAGAAAGGAAAGCCACCCTCCAGGAAGACATGGACAGGCTGAAGGAGTGGGCCAGCAAAAACTTTATGAAGTTCAAAAGGTGATAAACATAAGGTCTTGCACCTGGGAATACAAAACCCAGGAGTGCAGCTCACACTAAGATCCCCCTGGCTGAAGAGCAACCCTATGGAAAAGGAACTTGGGGTCTTGGTGGATAACAAGTTCACCATGAGTGGTCAGTGTTGAGCCCCACCTTATTCAACATCTTTATTGATGATCTGGATGAGGGCATTGAGTCCATCATCAGTAAATTTGCAGATGACACCAAGTTTAGAGCAGATGTTGATCTGTTAGAGGGTCAGAGAGCTCTGCAGAGGGACCTTGACAGGCTGGACAGATGGGCAGAGTCCAACGGCATGAGATTTAACACATCCAAGTGCTGGGTTCTACACATTGGCCACAACAACCCCATGCAGTTCTACAGGCTGGGGTCTGAGTGGCTGGAGAGCGGCCAGGCAGAGAGGGACCTGGGGGTACTGGTTGACAGCTGGCTGAACACAAGCCAGCAGTGTGCCCAGGTGGCCAAGAAGGCCAATGGCATCCTGGTCTTTATCAGGAATAGTGTGGCCAGCAGGAGCAAGGAGGTCATTGTGCCCCTGTACTCAGCACTGGTTAGGCCACACCTTGAGTCCTGTGTCCAGTTCTGGGCCCCTCAGTTTAGGAAAGATGTTGAGTTGCTGGAACATGTCCAGAGAAGGGCAACAAAGCTGGTGAGGGGTTTGGAACACAAGCCCTATCAGGAGAGGCTGAGGGAGCTGGAGTTGCTTAGCCCGGAGAAGAGGAAGCTCAGGGGAGCCTTTATTGCTGTCTACAACTCCCTGAAGGGAGGTTGTAACCAGGTGGGGGTTGGTCTCTTCTACCAGACAACCTGTGGCAGAATGAGAGGACACAGTCTCAAGCTGTGTCAGGGGAGGTTTAGACTGGATGTTAGGAAAAAGTTCTTCACAGAAAGAGTGACTGCCCATTGGAATGGGCTGCCCAGGGAGGTGGTGGAGTCACCATCACTGGAGGAGTTTAGAAAGAGACTGGATGTGGAACTCAGTGCCATGGTTTAGTTGATTAGATGGTGTTGGATGATAGATTGAACTTGATGATCTCGAAGGTCTTTTCCAACCTGGCTAATTCTGTATTCTGTGTGCTGCAGAAGCTAAGAAGGTCAACAGGATGCTTGGTTACCTCAAGAAGGGCATTACCAACCGAGATTGTCCCACTCTGCTCAGGACTTACCAGATCACAGCTAGAGTACTGCATTCAGTTTTGGGCCCTGCTATACAAAATGGAGGTGGACAGGCTGGAAAGTGTCCATGAGTGTGATTAGAGGACTGACTAGGAGACCTGCCATATGAGGTTTGTTCAGCCTTGAGAAGAGAAAGCTTAGGACAGACCTTATTACCACATACCAGTACATAAAAGGTGGCTATCAGAACAATGGAGACTCACTTTTTACAAGGAATCGCATGGAAAAGACACAGGATAATGGGTGCAAGCTAATCCTGGGGAGATTCCTATTGGAATCCAGAAGAAAATTTTTCACAATAGGAACAGTTAGACATTAAAATAATCTCCCAAGAGATTATTCAACTTCAAGACTTAGCTTTACAGAGTGCTGGGCCATCTTGTTTAAATTACACTGTCAGCTAGAAAGGTTGAAACAGATGATCTTTGGTGTCCCTTCCAACCTGGCATTCTGTAATTCTGTGTGAAGTTAAATATTTATTTGAAAAGTAAAATCTTTTTTGTACTGATAGCAGAAAAGACTACAGTGCAGACACAGGGACACTGGAGTGAAATATCTCACTGCAATGGCCTAATGCATTAGGAATATTTACCTCTCCTGATGGAGAAGATACTGTTTACATAGCTATGTCACATTTATTCCTGTTCCTCTTTGGGTATCGTAGGCAGATTATTTCTGCAGATTCTTTAAAAAGCCTTAGAAATTTAGTATAGAAATGTTATCTGGTAATCCCTAGAATGATCATAGAAGAAGGGATAGGTACCTTGAATAAGCACTTCTGAACAGTAAAATAGCCCAAAGAAAGAGCAAAGATTATATATATTTTACACTTTTCTAAGTAGAATAAGTATTTCACTATCAACTGAAAGAAATTACTGCCATTTCTATTCTTCAGCTCTATATGAGAATCACAAATCTGTTAAAAAGAAAATACATACTCATTCTTGTAAAAATAATATGGATAAAAATATGTACAATTTCACAAGCCTGAGAGATTTTAGGCTAACACCTGTACCTTCCTTCCTGGAGTTGTATGGAATTCTGTGAACCCACTATAGAATCACATGGCCTGTACCTGCTACTTGGTGTTTTGTTGTATTTTTTTATTTTGTTGTTTAGTGTTGGCCACTCCTAAAATTTGTCATTTATTTCTTTTTCCTTAAGAAAAAAACTTTGTAGAAATGTATATCAAGGAATCATAGAATGGTTTGGATTGAAAGGAACATCTCCTATTAGACTAGGCTACTCAAGGTCTTGTCCAACTTGTGAACACTTCAATGATTAAAGCCTTCACAAATTCCTTGGACAACCCATTACAGTGCCTCACTATGCTCATGGTGAAGAACTTCTTCCTAGGGTCTAATTTAAATCTAGTTTCTTCCAGTTTCAAGCCATTACCTATTGTCATATCACTACATGCCTTTGTAAAAAAGTCCCTAACCATCTATCATTCAGGCTACCTTCAAATACTGAAAGGCTTTTTACAAGGTCTCCTTGGAGCCTTCTCTTCTTCAGGTTGAATATCCTAAACTCTCTCAGCCTTCTTTCATAGAAGAGGTGTTTGACCCCTTTGATTATTTTGTGGCCCTCCTGTGGGCCTGCTCTAACAATTCCATGTCCTTCTTGTGTTGGGGGCTCCAGAACTGGACAAAATATTCCAAGTAGGTTCTCATAAGAGCAGAGTAAATGGGGAGAATCACTTCCCTCAACCTTCTGGCCATTCATCTCTTGATACAGCCCAGGGTAAGGTTGCCTTTCTGGCCTGCAAGCACACATGTTGAGCTCTTCATCAATCAGCACTCCCAACTCCTTCTGCTCAGGATATCTCCCCATTCATTCTCTCCCAACGTGTATTTATGCCTGTTCCAACCTGTGAGCTTTCCAGACACACAGGTGAGACTGACTGGCCTGTACTTCCCCAGACTCTCCTTGTCTTTTTTGGAAGTGTGGGCTGTGTTTCTTCTTTTCTAGTCAGTAGAAACTACCAGTTTGCTTTCACTTTTCAAATATGATGGAAAACAGATTAGCAATTTCGTCTACTAGTTCTTTCAAGACCCATGGATGGATATTGTTAGGTCCCATGGACTTGTGCACCTTGAGATTCTTTAGGCAGTCTCAGACTTGATCTTTACTGGGTGGGTGGTTCTACATTGTTCCAGATTTCACCTTGTGTAACTTAGGTGGAGTGTTTAGAGTTCTTGCTGGTGAGGACAAGCAAAAAATTTGTTGAGTAGCTCAGTCTTCTCCTTAGCCTGGGTGAACAAATTCCCTGTTTCCTTTCAGGGAGGGTCCACATCTTCCCTAGTCTTTGTTTTATCATTTGATTATATCTACTTGCAGAAATCTCTTTGTGTCTATAGGTATTTAACTGAGAAAATAATAGTTTAACCTGATCTTGAAATGTTTAAATAATGTGGGATTTCTCCTTTCTTTTGGGTTGGATTGTGGTTTTTAGTTGTTGAAAGACTTCCAAATTGCAACTTCATTGACTGGATGCAGCACCCTGAGACTGATCCAATGTTTATACTTAAGTACATGAGCTCCTTTTCTGTAGGAATCAGGATGCAGATGGCCCATTTTTGTCTCATTCCAAATATGGAGGAAGTTAGAATGGGGAGATGAGAAGTGTCTCTTGGAGTTAGGCTTTTTCCAAAAAGTAAAAAGCCCTTATGAGATTGAATAAACCCAGATAATATTTTTTTCATAAGAATACAAAACAGCTGAAAATGTACAATTTATAATTCATATTTGGAACTGTGTTTCTTCTCTTTTTATCAAGGAACAAATATTCTTGTCTGTATAGATCACAAACACAACTCCAATGTGAACAGCACAGAAAGATCCATGGAGACTTCAAAACCTTGGACTAAAATATTATTAACTGCAAAAATAAGGAAGAAAAACATGAGGCAAAGAAAACTTAATACCAGTGTCAGGCCCAGAAATCTTTTAGTACACATCCTCAATATAAACTGAGGAGCATGTTTCATCTTTAATTAAGGCTCTCATTGGATACATGACTTTTGCAGCATTGCCTCTGGATGATGGTGTAGTGACCTTTGTTGTTTATCAGACTTTTTAATGTCATCACTAAGAAATATTTTCTCTTGGATCTTTTTGGGGAGCAAGAGTTTTCATATTGTACTCCATACCATAACTCCAAATCTATGCATGCTACCATCTAAATTAAGTTTTATAATAAGGTTTGTAATTAATCAATGAAAGAAAGAATAGAAGAAATTGTCTCTTTGCCTTTCTGAACTGTAAAATAGCGCTAAGGTTTCTTTAATCAGTATCAACTAGACACCATATAGACACCAGTTCCACAGAGATGTGATGTACAGGTAATGTTTTCCACATATTCCCCCCAAGAAAAAGAATTCACAGAATCACAGAGTATATCTGGATGAAAGAGACCTCGGAGATGATCCAATCTGACCTTTGACCCAGTACTGAAGGGTCAACACTAAACCATACCTTTAATCACCAAGTCTACATGCTGATTGAACATCTCCACGGACTGTGACTGCACCCCTGCCCTGGGAAGACCATCCCGATGTTTGGTAACTCTTTAAGCGAAGAAGTATTTCCTAACATCTATCTTAAACCTCCCCTGGTACATTTGGTAACTAGTTCCTCTAGTCCTGTTGCTTGTCATCAATGAGAAGAGACTGGCTCCTTCCTTGCTCCAAACTTCCTTCAGGTAGTTGAAGTGGGTGATAAGGTCTCACTTCAGGCTCCTCTTCTCTAGACTGAAGAACCCCAGCTCCCTCAGGAGCCCTTTGTATGTCATATGTTCCAGGTCCTTTACAGGCCTACTTGCCCATCTCTGAACACACTCGAGCACTCTAATATCCTTCTTATAGTGAGGGTCCCAGAACTGAACACAATACTTGAGGTGTGGCCTCACCAGCAGCTAGTACAGAGGGATGATCACCTCCTGTTCCTGCTGGCTACAGTGTTTCTAAATACTAGCCAGGATGCATTGGATTTTTTGCCACATGGGTACCCTGTTGACTCATTCTCAGTCAACTATCAGCCAGTTGCCCCAGGTCCCTCTCCAAGTTGCAGCTTTCCAACCACACATCCTCAAGTCTGTAGCTTATCATGGGGTTTTTGTGGCCCAGGTGGAGGACTTAGCCTTGTTGAACTTCATATAGCTGACGTGTCCAGATCCCACTGTAAATCTTCCCTCCCCTCTAGCAGGTCAACTCAGCCACCCAGTTTGCTGCTAATTTACCGAGAGTGCATTCAATCCTCTCATCCAGATAATTAATAAAGACAGTAAAGAGGACAGGCGCCAGCACTGAACCCTGGGGAACACCACTAGTGACTGAACACCAACTAGACTTAACTCTGTTCACCACTCTTCTTTGGGCCTGGTTAGCCAGCCAGTAATTTTTATGCAGTGCAGAGTGTACTTATCCAAGCCTTGTGCCATGAGTTTCTGAAGGAGAATGTTGTGGGAGACAGCTTTACTAAAGCCCAGGTAGACAATGTCCAAAACACTTTCCTCATCCACTAGGCAGGTCATCTTGCTGTAGGAGATTAGACAGGATCTACCTTTCCTGAACCCATGCTGACTGGGCCTGATTGCCTGATCGCCTTGTGATGGCACTCAGGATGACCTACTCTATAACCTTTCCTGGCACCAAGGTTGGACTGACAGGCCTGTAGTTCCCTGGATCATCCTTTTGGCCCTTCTTGTAGATAAATGTCGCATCTGCTAACCTCCAGTCAACTGGGACTTCCCTGTTTAGCCAGGGCTGTTGGCAAGTAATGGTGATTGGGTTGGTGAGAACATCTGCCAGCTCCTTAAGTACTCTTGGGTGGATCACATCTGAGGGAGAGAGAAAGCAGAGACCCGACATGAGTCAGCATCTCTCATTTGTGTGCCTGAGAAGGTGATGTGGCTGGGGGCATTGCCAAGGAAAACTGAGTTTAAATTTCCTGTGTTTTCCTCTCTACATTTCCCTGCAAAAGCCTTGTACACTTCCTGAATTTTCTGTCCCTTCTTTCATTAGAAATAGACTTTCCTTTTTTTCCTGAGTTCTACCCAAAGCTCTCTACTTAGGCCAGTCTTCTAGCCCACTGGCTCATTTTAAAATGCATGAGAACAGATTGTTCCTGTGCCTTGAAGATTTCCCTCTTGAGGAACGTCCAATCTTCCTGGAGTCCCTTGTCCTTCAGTACTACCTCCCAGAGGATGGCATCAACTAGTCTCCTAAACAGGTCAAAGTCTGCCTTCCAGAATTCCAAAGATGTGGTTCTATTGACTCCCCTCCTAACTTCACTAAGAATTGAAAACTCCACCATTTTGTGGTCACTTTGTCCAAGACAGCCACCAACATTTATGTCTCCTAGTAGTTCTTTCTTTATAAGCAACAAATCTAATAAAGAGTCATCTGTCACAGTCCAATGATGGGTAATTTGGCAGAAGGTAAAGCCCCTTGTGTTTCACCTGGTGCTTAACTTCTGACTGATGCCCAGTTGGACATTTAATGTGACTAACTTTTACATTCTCAGGAACAGAATTAAGACTCAAAATGGAGTCAAGTGCCTAAAAAGGTTTATTAACAGACTGCAAAATAGATACCACAGTAGTTGAGCGGTGATGATGCAACAGGGGAGGGAACAGGTCCAGGTGGGACAACGTCTCTTTCTCAGGTGCACACTAGGACAGGTACAGCAGGCACACAGGAAAGGCAGGTGGTGGCTTCTCATGGCAGGCAGACACACATGTCCTTCTCCCAAACAGCCAACAGGCAGCAGCATGCAGTCCCTCCAAGCAGTCCCTCCAAGGAGCAACACGCAGTCTCCAGGTAGTCTTCCAAGCAGCCACTTTCCAGTCCCCAGGCTGTCTCTTTTATCCTTCCACACCTTGCCTCCAAGAAATTGCCACCTGTCCTGACTGGTTGGCAGACTACAGGCCTAAACCTTCCCTGCCAGGAAGTCCCAGAGTCCTAAGATCCCACCAGGGAGTCTCCTGAGCTCAAGGCCCCTTACTTGACCCCAGGGAGCCAGGTGCCAAGCTTCCTTATGCCAAACCGTTATCCCTAATGACTTCCCCAACAATGTTGAGCCACATAAATATTTCAGTACCTTACACCATTCCTCACTGGCTCATGCACCAGCTGTGTTAGGAAGTTATCTTCCATGCACTCCAAGAATGCCTGGGGCTGCTTCCTATCTGCTGTGTTGTATTTCCAGCAGATACCTGGTAAGTTGAAGTCCTGCAAAAAAGCAAAAGATAGTGAATCTCAGACCTTTCCCAGACACCATCAACCTCCTCATCCTGGTGGGGTGATCTGCCTTGTTGGCCTTTTCCCTAATTCTTATGCACAAGCACTTAACCCTATCATTACCTTCATTGTCATGCTCGAGACAGTCAAGACCTTCCCTAACATACAGGGACACCTCACTGCCTCTCTTTCTGGACCTGTCCCTTCTGAAGAGCCTATAGCCATAGAACACATAACTCCAGCTATGGGATTCATCTCACCATGTTTCTGTCAGGGCAATAACAGCTTGATTTTCCTGCTGGATGATAGCTTTGAGCTCTTCTTGCTTATTACCCATGCTCTGTGCATTGCCAGAGATATGCTTCAATTAAGGCACTTTGGTTTTGTGGGGTAGGGGTCTATTCCCTGCTTGATCTCTCCCAGGCACTACCTTGGATCCTATCACATCAGCGGCCCTTGCATCTTCCTTATCACATGGCACACTGTCCCCTACCTCCCCTGTGATAGCAGTGGAACCATCACACTGTGCCGCAATTGTTCCAGGCTTGTCTCCAGTGAGCCTGGTCCTTCTCCTGTGCCCCTCATATAGGGGCAAAGCCCCATCAATGACCCCAGCCAACTCTAGCCAATTCTTGGGGAAGGAAGAAGATGAAACATTGTCTACTGTCTTTCTGGGTCAGAAACTGAGAAACAGACTGCTTTCTTTCAGCTATTGTGTTTTTTACTGTTCCTTTCCTTTCTAACCTTAGATTATGGAGGAAGAAAGAAAACCACAACTGAATATGAAATTCCTGCATTTGCTGTCTCATGTTCAATTACATGTTCAATGTTTTGGTAAATTCATAGGGATTCTACATATATTTAAAATATTTTGACACCTTGCTTATGTATAAACTTGCATACATAACAAAACTGGGTTTATATATTGAACATTCTATCAGTAAGGAAGGACTTTCCTCAAAGTCTACAGACTGGAAGCCAGATTTTCTGTTAGAGATTGTATTTTCCCTCTAATTGGGGAATAATAGTCAGTCTTTCATAAACAGTAATTATTTCCTCTTGAGTAATCAGAGCAAATATACAAAGCATACTACATGTGAAACATAGACTATTCAGAGCAGTTAAGCACACATTACTCTGACTTCCAGCTACCCATGAATTCTTTGCAATTAGCAAAACACCCGAGGTTCTGTTTTGTAGTCTCTAATTTGGCTTTCAGCTCCCATTAATGCTTTGCAAAAAGTTTGAAACTGCAACATAACAAAATCTAGCTTATGTAAAATTGTTGGACCTACAGAAATACAGCTGTTATATAATTTATATGGTTTGAAGTTTATGTAACAGCTTTTCTGCTGGATGCTGCTTCAAAGCATTTTTGTTCTGGATAGATTACATTGCCTGTGTACTGGTATTGATAATATCAAAGCAAGGGCAATGAGTGGAAGCTGAGGCATAGAAAGTTCCATGGAAACAAAAGGAAGAATTATTTCACTGTGAGGGTGACATAATACTGGAACAGGCTGCCCAGGGGAGTTGTGGAGTCTCTGTCTCTGGAGATATTCATGACCTACCTGGATGAGTTCCTGTGTGGCCTGGTATAGGTGACCCTGCTTTGGCAGGGGGGTTAGACTAGAAGATCTCTCGAGGTGCCTTCTAGCCCCTAATATTCTGTGATTCTGTGATTGTACTATCACACAGCTATTAATCATAGATACATGAGTTTTGTGACAGGGCTTCACGTTGTCTAGATCTTTAATCTGGATATGCCTGCTCCTCTGTCTAAGTACATCAGAAACACTGAAAGAGCTTCTGATCTTGAATACACTGATTTATAAGAAAACAAAACCAAACCCCCTTCTAGAAAAAAAAGAAAAACTAAGGACTTTAGAACAAACTTTTAGCATGGAGAAAATCAGATACAGTCAAGATAGACTACAATATGAAGGGCGTGTTAAAAATTTCACTGGCCTCTTGAAGAATGACACCTCTCCTCTTTTTCTTAAGCTGTATGTACACCATTAAAAAAAGAAATTATGACTTCACTTTATGCTTTTGTATGCATACATGTACACACATGCACATATATTCATATGTATACACGCACACATATACATACACATATATAAATAATTGTGGGGATTTTGAATGAAGCAGAATTCATATGATGAAGTAAATACAGTACAGTCTTAGAATGCAAGAAGCCATTTTGTATAAAAAGTAAAAGATTAATGCATGCCTATAATAAAACTGAAGGAGTTTGGTGTTTGAGAAGGAGCATTTGGGTGTGGGGTTTTTTGGATCAGGTCAATTCTGGTTAATGACACTAGGGCTTACTGACTGTGTCAGAAAGATTTTAAGCTATTTAAGTTGATACTGCTGAGTTCTTATATTCTGCAGTTTGTATGTATACATGTGCATATATTTGTACTTTTAATTATGGGTTGCAATAGTTTTAATTTACCTATCTTATAAACTGTTTTATAAGAATAATTCAGGTACTGGTTTGCTTAACTGCTTATTTGCTAAATGCACATTTTTGTCTTCAGAAATCAAAGCAATTACTTCTCAAAAATGGAGTTTACAGACCAGTGTTTGTAAAGTGAGATATTATGTTATCATATATTAAACCTATTTTAGAACATGGTCTAGAAAATAAAAAATAAGGATAAAATAGCTTAAATTTCTTTACTTGTGATGAGACTTGATTCTATTAAAAAATGGAACACTCTATCCTACTTAAAAATAAAAAAATACTCCTGTATATTTATCTTGATCCATTAGCAACTGGGATGTGCTGATACTTAAAATTATCCTTGTGTGGATACATTAGCTACAATGGTTACAATAACCATTGTATGAAGGTCTTTTACTTTAGGCACTTCAGAGTACTGATTTTGAAGTCTAATGCTTTCCATCTTTTCTCTACCAAGTGAGATGTAAGTCCTAACACTGATTTGTGAACAAACATCTGCACATCTTCATAGTGAAGGAGTGAAAGTGGACACATGAGCTGGTCTACACGTGAAGGGAGGTGCGCAGGAAGTCTCTTTCTATGCCATTTTACAAGACAGAAAATTTGCTACCTGCATAGCTTGCATAGCTCATAAGGCCTCAAAGTGTAAAGTTGCAAATATGAAAAGTGCAGGTGATTTGATAATGGCTTATATAAAATTGATTTGTTCTTATCTATGGAAATTTTGCTTTTACATTTATTTCTGTTGTATTTAATATTAAAATAGAAAAATACTGATAAAGTAATTGTTAGGGAGGTGGGGAAAGAAGGGAGCACAGGAGACTGAGGACAGATACTGTTAATCTCATTCAATTATTTAATGCTGCTCTGTGAAAGAATCTTGTCCTGAAGGGACAAAGCCTCAAACATGCCCTGAACCAGACAATGGAGCAGGAGCCAGGAGGTCTGGTTTTCCAGGACATTGCCCACATTTCCCAGGTTTGTGTGAACATGTCCTGTGGTCCAAGTGGGTCAGGTATGTAAGCCTTTGGCCATATTTGGAGAAAATGTGATTCTATAGGTTAAAGTATCAGGTTTCTGTTGCTTAATCTTTGTTGCTACTGGCCATCATTGTAGTGGGAAATCTATAAATGCTATCCCAAAGGGTGAGCAATTTGCCTTGTTTTACTGGAAGAATCAAGAACCACTGTGGAGGTTGCAGATAAAGAACCCGTCAGTAGCAGGAAAAGCTACAAAAACTGCCAAGCCCAGAGCTGCAGGGATAAGAGCTGCTCAAAATCCCAAGCACTGAAGATACCACAAGTCACAGCCCACCCAGACAGCTGCATCAATTGCCTGCCTACACTATGCCAGGGATGCATCCTTCACAGAGAAGCCTTTCCCCAACACAGAAGCACCCATGTGCAGATGCCATCATCACTTTGTTCAACCAGTGTGAATTCAAATGCGCCCCAAATTCTTGGTATTATAAACAAACACAGTAACCAAATATACTGGACTAAAACAGTTTGCAGTGAGTAACCCAGCAAATCTAATTTTTTATAGGCATTTCTTAAAAGGTTCTGTTGGCCTAGCCACTCTATTCTGTGAGTTCTAGAGTTCCCCTTTGTGGGCAAAGCTGGTGTTTGTGCCATATGTGATCCTTTCCAGTTTTGAATTGTTTTTTGTACTATTTTTTGTATTTTGCAAAATTGTTTAAATTGTGACATGTTCCTACTTGTGATATACCTTTCCACAATGGAGTATTTCAAATCAGTCAATAGGTTGTATTAATATTTTCTGTGGGACTTTTGGGTTAATAAATGAATACTTTTTATTAATTGTTCCATCTATTATTAAATATTAATAACCGTAACAAATCTGTATTACTTTACACTCCAACATGTAACAGAATTTCTGTCTACCCTATAATGAATGAAGTGTCAGAGGATGAAACTAACCCAAAAGCATCTTTCAAAAGAAAGAGAACTTATTATGCCTAACCAGGTCTGGTTGGTTGATTGTCCAAAACTGTAGTAGACATCTCAATTTATTTTATTTCTTTTCTCACCCATACACTATAATTTGTATGATACAACTGCCAATAATTTGAACACGATGCCAATGCAGCCATCAGAAGTTATCTTAATAGAATGAAGTTCAGTATCACAGTAGTAACGTACTTATCCATGAATCATGCTATAAAAATACCTGGATGATAATTAAACTATAACTTTAAAGTAACATTCAAATATAAATTTTATTTTATTGTTTTCTTTTAAAAAAAAAACTCTGATAGGATATGCTGGTTTTTTATAATGCCTAAATCATTCTTTCTGAATAATAAAAAAAGGCAATTCTTGCCATAGCTCTAAATTAACAGAACTGAAAATGCTAGGATATCTAGTAAAAATTCAGTGTCTGCTTTCACTGTCATATTCCTTACATGCTAATGTAGAGGTCAAAGTATGTGGATAAAAAGTTTAATATTTTTAAGCTGAAGAAACTTCTACTGTGAATTAAGTAGCACTGGGAAATTTTCAAAGAGGCTTTGGACCTGCATAGATTTAAGGTAATAGGGAAGAGTTTAATTTTAATGACACAGATATATTCACAGGATCACAAAATTGTCAGGGTTGGAAGGGACCCCAAGGATTATCTAGTTCCGACCCCTATGCCATCGGCAGCAACACCCTCCACTACATCAGGGTGCCCAGAGACACATCCAGCCTGGCCTTAAAAACCTGTAGGGATTGGGCTTTCATCACCTCCATGGGCAACCCTTTCCAGTGTCTCACTAGCCTTATGGTGAAGAACTTCCTAACATCGAATCTCAATCTTCCCTTCTCTAGCTTGGATCCATTTCCCTTAGTCCTATCACAACACAACACCCTAAAAAGTCTCTCACCAGCTTTATTGTAGGCCCCATTCAGATATTGGAAAGCCACAATAAAGTCCCTTTCTCTTCTCCAAAACGAACAACCCCAACTCTCTCAGCCTGTCCTCATAGGAGAGGTGCTCCAACCTTCTGATCATGTTCGTGGTCCCTCTCTTTACATGTTCAAGCATGTCCATGTGTTTCTTGTAATAGGGACTTCAGAACCAGACACAGTACTACAGGTGGGGTCTCATGAAATTGTTGTAAAGAATCACTTCTCTCAACCTGCTGGCTACATTTCTCTTGATGCAGACAAGGATATGATTGGCTTTCTGGGCTGCAAATGCACACTGGTGGCTCATGTTGAACTTCTCATCCACCAGCACCCCCAAGTCCTTTTCTTCAGAGCCGCTTTCAAGCCAGTCACTGCCCAGCCTATGTTGGTGCCTGGGATTGCCCCAAACTACATGTAGGACCCTGCACTTGATCTTGTTGAATTTCATGAGGTTGTCATGGGCCCACCCCTCCAGCTTGTCAAGGTCTCACTGGATGGCATCCCTTCCCTCCAGCATATCTGCTGCACCACACAGCTTGGTGTTGTCAGCAGCCCTGCTGAGGGTATACTCAATGCCACTGTCCATATCGCCAGCAAAGATGCTGAACAAGACTGGTCCCAGTACTGATGCCTGAGGGACTCCACTTGTCACTGTCTTCCACTTGGACATAGTGACATTAACAGCCACTCTTTGGGTGAAGCCATCAAGCCCAAAAACCCGTATTTTACCAGCTTGGAGATCAGATACTGCATGGGACAGTGTTGTTTGGGTTTAGTGACCTCATCTGCCAATTCCCTCAGTACTTGTGGATGCATCCCATTGGGTCCCATGGACCTGTACACTCTCAAGTTCTTCAGATGGTCACAAACAATGGGCAGTCCCTTCTTCCAGCCCATGTCTTTATCTTCTGCTATTTTTGGAGTGTGGCTGGAGCTCTTGCCAGTAAAGACTGAGGTAAAGAAGTCATTAAGAACCTCAGCCTTCTCCACATCACTTGTCACTAGTTATCCCATTTTCTTTCTGGCCTACACCTTCCCTAGTCTTCTTTTTGATTTTAATGTACCTGTAGAAACTTTTGCTATTGTCCTTGATCTCCCTGACTACATTTAAGTCTGAGTTTTAGCTTTCCTAACCAGGTCTCTTGATGCTCAGACAGCTTCCTTATATGCCTCTCATTCTCACTGTCCTTTCTTCCACTCCTTGTACATTTCTTTTTTGTGTGACAGTGTGTCTAGGAGCTCCTGCTCATCCAGACAGGTCTAGCATTCTTTCCTGCCTTCCATACTTTGTTCATGGCCACAGAGAAGGTGATTCTTGAACACAGACCAGCTATCCTGGTCCCCCTCTTCCCTCTAGGGCTTTGTCCTGTGATACTTTGGCCATCAGATCCCTGAAGCAATCAAAGTCTGCATGCCTAAAGTCCAGGGTTGTAAGCTTGGAATACGTCCTTCTAGATGCCCTGAGGATCTTAAATTCTAGTGCATGGTGGTCACTGCAGCCAAGGTTGTCCTTAAGTCCCAGGCTGGTCACCAGCCCTTCCCTGTTAGTGAGAACAAGGTCCAGCATAACACCTTTTCTTGTTGGTTTCTCTGCCATTTGGAGGTTATCTATGCATTCCAGGAACATCCTGGATAGGTGGTGCCTTGCTGTCTTGTCTCTCCAGCAGATATCAGGGTAATTGAAATCCTCCATGTGGACCAGGGCCTGTGAATGTGCAGCCACTTCTATTTTCTTTCTTCACCATCCCAATCACATGAAAAGCAATATTTCTACAATTGTTTTAAATGCTTATCAAAATGTTATGGGGTGCTCCAAACCCCTCTTCCCCCATCTCCATCAGCAGAGGTTTGAATGGGGAAAGACAAAAGCACAAAATTGCCTTCCAAGGTACAAAATTGGCTTTCCCTTCCCCCAGGGACAGGTAAATGGTGACCATTCTTCCCACTAGGGTGGAGGTCCCTCACAAGGTATTTACTGATGGGGGAGGTCTGCTGGGTTTATGAGCTATGATTAGCAGGGTGCTTCATGCCCAGTATACATTGGCCTTAGACACATTGTCTAGAAATGACTGAAATAGACTGACCAGAAAGTGATTTGGTTTCTCGCTCTCAGTTTTCCACTCTCTTGCTCCCATTTTCCACTGTCATCTTGGACTTGCTCAGCATTTGTGCTGAAATTGGAGAAACCAGCACATGGACCTGACTTCTCCCTGGGCCTGCATGGGGTCCTGCTCCCTGCCTGCCACAAAACTGTGGCTTTCTTGCGCTGTTCAGACAGTGCTGCTGCATGAGCTTCCCTCATGGCAGCTGTGTCTACAGACACTTTGATTTTGGGGGGGCCCTTTTCCTTTGGATTTGTGCTGCATTATCCACAAATTGGATTATAAAACCTACAGTTCTGGAGCCTGCCACCAAAGACAGACCTAGGGACCACTGTCAAATTTCTGCTCCATCCCCGTGAGTACAACCGGTGTTCTTGGTGGCTTTCCCAAGGTCCTGGCTTGCCTCTGATTCTACAAGTGGGGTGAAGATATTTTGTGGTTTAGACTTTCCCATTTTCTGAATTCTCTAAATTGTACTAAAGTTGCCCATAAGCATCCTGATAGAATTCGTGACAGAATAGAATCTGTAAAAAAAATAATAGGTTTTATACATCATTTTGGGGCAGGGGTTGTGGGAAAAATAAAGATAACTATATTTTTTTAAATTCCTGCCTCATTAATTTAACCCAAATCAAATCACTTTTAGCACAGTGTAGCAAGAGGTTTTTGATAGTCAAATTCTTCCATAAAAAAGGATGCATAATTACCAAATGGCTCTGGCTTGGGCACATGAAAATTGTAAAAAGCCAGAGCAGATTACAGTGAAATTAGCTGAAAACACTGAGGATCTGCTCTGTGATTCAACAGCTGAACACTATGCTGTGGTCCTAGATGCACTGGTAGTCCAGGCCCAGGATGAAGTTGCAATTTATGAGGACAAAATTTGGATTTTGGAAAAGCAATTAAGGGACGAAAAGGCTTGAAACCAGAACTTGTGGGAAACTATGGTCATGCAAATTAAAGCATTTGCAGCTGCCTCAAAGGTACAGGCTGAAGCAAGAGCCATGCTGGGCTCAGCAGACGACCAGCCAGTGAAACCCGCCTCTGCACAAGAATTTAATTATTCAGAACCATGGGAACAGGAACAGTCTTTTTCCTTACATAATGCTGGGGAAGATGACCCTAGTGAATTGCATGGAAGAGGACCCCATAGCATCTGCCCCTGCACCACAGAAATCTAAAAATAAGCCACGCAAAATGTCCAAGTCCAAATTAGAGAGGGACTTTTTCCTAGTGAGCTGCAATTGACATAGGTGCTCAAATCAGTGTCCTAAATTTAGGATTGGCAAAGGGCCTGAGGATCCATCCATCCCATAGAAAGATAAAAACATTAGGTGTCACGGGAGCACCTTATATTTGCTATTTAGTAATAAGGGTGTGGCTCCCACAAAAGATAAATGGAACACCTTAGTGGAGGTAGCTCTTAGCCTCTACCTGGGGAATATTGGGTTTTAATGGCCTGATCAAGAGGCATGCAAATGTCTCTAAGGGTGGATGGGATAAAAGATTAGATCAGGCAATCTTTCACAAAGTTGTTAAGGATATGTTACTAATTATTATTACTGACAAAACCCCAGAGGTTTTTAACAAAATCATAACAAAAAGGATTTCAAGATGCTCAAGAAAGTCAAAGAATTTTTATCATTTTGGCTTTGATCTTCTCAACAGTAAATGCACCACTGATTCACAGACATTACATGACTATGTTGCATGACCCATGAAATTACCTTTTTCTACTTATGCATATGTTAACAAATATTGATTTATTGTGTCCTCCCTGCACCAAATGGGTCATTGGTAATGCACTAAGGATTAAATGTTTGGGGGGAGGTGGTGCCTGTTTTGTTTCCTTTTTTTTTTTAAATATAATGACTATATTAATTCAAGGGTTTGCTGTATATAATTGGCATGAACTTTTTTTTATATTAACTAAACCTCAGTGATACCTTTTTAATAGAGCACATGGAGATTTAAAAAAAATCATATATATATATATAATAAAAGTAACATGAATTAAGGAAGTAATTCCAGGCATGTGGTTTTTTGTTTCACAAACTTTAGCTCAGCTTTGCTTACAAAATTATTTCATTTGTATCCTACGAAAAATATTTGAATTCTGTAAGTTGTACATTATTCATGGTCAAGATAAGAAAACTGGTCTTGGTCTTACTCTTTGCAGTTATAACTGGCTCGTGTTAAGAAATCAGTTGAGGTGACAAAGACCTAATAGTGTCCTTCCAGTACTTGAAAGGGGCCTACAAGAAGGCTGCAGCAGGGCTATTTACAAAGGCCTATAGTGATAGGGTGAGGGGCAATGATTTTAAATTAGAGAAGAGGAGATTTAGGTTGGACATTAGGAGGAAGCTCTTTACCCTGAGGGTAGTGGAACACTGGAAGAGGCTGCCCAGGGAGGTAGCTGAAACCCCATCCTTGGAGATATTCAAGGTCAGGCTCAACAGGGCTCTGGGAAACCTGATCTAGTAGAGGAACTCCCTGATGACTGCCAGGGGTTGGACTAGATGACCTTTGGAGGTTGCTTTCAACCAGAACCATTCCATGATTTTATGATTCCATGTCAACAATTTCTGTAACTTTTGACATTATGCTTTTATTAGCAGAAGACTTGAGAGTTGTAACTTTTTCTACAAAAAATTCAGGTTATCTCTTTAGAACTTATTTATTAAATGAGATTACATTTTCCTAACGTCTTTCTAAAAATTTATCTTGTTTAAGATCCCTTTTTGACAGTGCATAATTTGATGTTTTGTGTTTTGTTGGGTTGGTCTTTGCTATTGTTGTTATTTTGTTTTGTGTTGTTGGTTTGTATTTTGTTGGGGGTTTTTTTGGGTAGTGGGTGGTTGGTTGTTTTTCATTCTGGTTAGTTTCTTTAGTAAATAAAATGATTGTGTTTTCTTGGTGCATCATATTTTTTCCTGCCTGTTACTTGAGGCCTCGGAAAGTATGGGAGATCTCAGTGCTACATACAATGTGAGCATAATGGTATAGAATCATAGAATTATAGATGAGGACTATTTATGATCCAGTGGAGGACTATATATGATCCAGTGAAACACTGAATACATCAATTTTTGTTCACAGAAAGATTTTATATATGAGTGGAAACTAATTAGATTATAATTCCTTAAAATAAAACTACACTCATCTAATTTTGACTGTGATTTTTGACCCTAAACCTGATTTACAGAGACTACACATCATATTAATTGCATGAAATGCAAATATGTTTCTGAAATTCTGAAATTCTTCAAATATGCAGACTCTATGTAACCTGTAATGATACAATAAGTAATGATTGATGTCAATATGAAGATGAATAGTCGTGAAATATGACTGTCTTATCACAATGTTTCATTGTGCATTTGATCAGCATGTGTTTCATTGAAGAAGAAACTGCCTCCATCTAAGACTTCCTGTCTCGGTCCAGGGAGGGAAAGAGACTCAATTCTTTTGAATATTCCCATGTTATGAAATTAGAGGCACAAACGAGGCCAAAATATCAACAGCTAGATTATTTATTACACAAATAAAGTGGATGGATCAGAAGGGGAGAGAGAGAAAATAGAGAGTGAGAGAGAGAATAGGGAGAGAGAAGAGGTAAGGAATTATATTACCACACCCCTCACCCCTCCAAGACAGTTTGAGTCTGTGGAGGAAGGCTGCTGCAGCTTTGGAAGGGAGATGTTGGGTCTGTGCAGAAAGGCTACTGAAGCTTTGGCATCCAGGAGATGTCCTTGTTGGCTGTGCTGTCCTTCGAGCAGCCTCTTCAGCTCCATGAGTTGCAGTAGGCAGAACTTAGAGGAGAGAGGGTTCCTCTTGGTCTGCTTCTTCCAGGCTACACATTGATGTCTGTCATTTTTATTTCCTGATATCCTCTCTGTTTTTCTTCAGAACAGCATCACCCTGGTATTTTCCTTCTCTCGAGTTTTCCTTCTCAGTGGCATTGCCCAGGTCTTTTCCTTCACTGTGTTTTCCTTCTCCTGTGTTTTTCTTCTACTGAGCCAGTAGTTGCTCAGACCTTTTACACAGTTTTTAGGTATGTATATTCCAGAGAGTATTGATAGCAGTGGCCTCTGCCCATTTCCAGGACAGCTGCAGTCTGGTGAGCAATCCTTATCTATGCACCGTCCAGAGAGTCATTCCAGTGTCTGCCCAATACACATCAGCTATTGTCTGGGCAAGCAACAAAGGTGATTTTATCTTCATTGAGTCACATCAAGAGAGACAAGATTTAGTCTCTCACACTTCCCAATCTGTAGCTTTCCTAAGTAATTTGTAGTACAACTTCACTTATTTTTTTTTTCCTGCTCAAAACTATATGCAATAAATGCTTCATCAAAATTATTTAAGTCACATTGAAAATCCATTGGAAGGCTGTCTGTATTATCACAGAATTTGATGCTGGAATGTCAGGTCTTTTTTTCACATTACAGAAATATTAGCTGTATTATTTGTAACAAAACAACAAAGCAAAAAAAAAAATCAAAACTCCAAATCCATGAAGCATGAAAAAAAACCCAACAAAGTGACAAATGACAACATTTACTCTGTGTAGAGAAAGAATTACAGCTACAGTTCTCAGATATCAATTCCAAATATCAACAGATTTTAACTACACAATGCTAAAATGTAGTTTTTAGTCATACTAACTACTCTTGAAACATTTTTGTTTGGAGTATGTTTAAGCCAAAATTTAGGATAATCTGTGCAAAACTTCAGACTGACCTATTTATTACCATGAGAGGAATTCAGGAATTGAAGAGAGAGCATAGTCGTGCTACAGATGTGAGATTATACTTGTATTGAACAAAAATATTTGACTTTCTTCTCAGAACATTAGGTCTGCTCCAGACATTGGTAGTGTTACTGTTCCACTACAGTTTCTTTGAGATGGAAAGCAAAAACCTTCTGTGGCTTGGAAAACAAACAATGAGAAATATTTATGACAAAATTGTTAATAAAATGTGTTCAGGTCAGATGAACTTATTTCTGATTTTGTGTTGAATAGATATATTATTATATTCTGAGGGGGGGAAAAAAACAAAAAACAAAACCACCCAAATGAAAGATCCAAAATACAAAGAAAACAATAAAAACCCACCCATCTATCTAATATTTCTAAGGTTTTTCTTAAAATGAAACTTTATTTGGAAAATTTAGTTTTTCTGTATTCCTCTCAGGTTACCTGTCATTGCTTCCAATCTTTGAATGCTGAGGCCAAGCAATAGAGGTCAAGCAATTGAACTTCAGTATTGAGCTGTCAGTTAGACAAATCGTGATGTCTTGATAAGACATTTCCATCAGTGTAGTGGACTGTGGGTTACAAAGGGGGGAAGCAATCAAGTCTTCCAGAAGAGGAATTTTAGAAAGAGTGAGAAGCAAGTAGGCAAATGAATGGGGAAAAAAACCCCAGAAGAATGAAAATTACTACCACATACAAAATAGAGTACATACAACTTAAAAAAATAACCAATAAAAAAGCAATTGAAATGCCCAAGTTAAATGAACAAACTAAAGAACTGCAGAAACAATTGATCATACACTTGAAACATAACAAGATTTGTATATCACTGATTTCCATCTGTGGCTAGAGACACTCACAATAGAAACAGTATAACACAGTTCATTGATGGGACAGTCAGCAGGGAAAACATTCATTATGATGCACAGCTTACTGAAGTACTGTAGTATGCATCATTTAATAAGCATTCTGTATCAATTCCAAGGACTGCACAATAAGGAACAGAACTGAATTTTAGATTGCAGCAAATGCCTTTTTAAAATTTATTTCAAAGATCTTGAACCTTTTTTCTAACCAATTTATAATAACCTTTCTTCTCATCACTCTATAGTATCACTAAAACTACTCCAGTAGGACTAAAACTGTGAAGCCTGTGAAAAAAATGTACTGTTCAACATCACTCAGATATATATATATATTTTTTTTAAATAAACTTCATTGTTACATTAATGCTAGGCCTTTAGTACTGATAAGTTAGGAGTATTTCGTCAACTAGGATATGTAAGTGGGCTACTGTGTGAATCATATGGACAGGTAGGCAGTCCCATCTTGGGTTCAACTTGGAACCCATAATGGAAAAGCTTTGCATGCCTGACCACTACTAATGATGCATTCTATTAGGTAATATTAGTCCAGAAAACATTGGTTCAGATTAATAATATATATACCTCATATCCTTTTATACAGGGAGATTAATTGAAACTAGCTTGTATTTACAAGTAATTGAAGGATTGGCTTTGAAGGACACCCGAAGAGGCCCTGAAATAAATCAATAAATCACATAGGTTAACTAACATTAGGAAGAATAATTCGATTTCTTACCTCTGGTGAATGATAAAATGAATAGAATTTTGTTCTTTTTTTTTTTGGTCTCCAGTCATGGATGCAACCCTAGTATTAGTATGGAGGATGAGTGTTACCTTTTCCCTCACATTGAGTCATGTGAAAGATACAGATTTCCTTCATTTTAACCACAAGGGACGCAGCACTTCCAAGTGGCTTTTCTGGGGACTAAGCCTAGCCAGAAGACACGAGTTCATGTATTTTTTTGAAATGGCATATCATGGAGTTATTATTTTGCCTTGCAAGCACATCTAAATCATCAACACCAAGGCAATGGAAGATATCTAGGTCTATAGAATAAATCCTTGATTTCCATTACACAGCAAAATGAAATACATAGTAATGTGCTGCTTACATCTACCATAGTAGTACCATATGAAGCAGGTCAAGATTTTCCTATTTTAAATTTTCTCTACTGTGAAAATCTTCCTATGACTCCATCTGTAAAAATCTATGTATCTGCCTTTCTCTAACGCAGTTGCCCTTCACAAGGCATTTCAGAATCGTGAGTTTTACTCAAAGAGAAAAAATATTTGAGAAAAATACTATGTTTCTGCCATCAGTAGGAATTAAGGCATTATCTTTTCATTTTCAAGACAAAGCACAAATTCTTAGTCAAAATCTTTGATTTAAAACAATTGTTTGCCACTCAATGATTAGTGCCTTATTCTTTCACTACACATTCTTCTTATACTCATCCAGTCTGTGTCTGTTCAGTCCTGGGGTTCCTAGGCTGTATTAAAACTGTTATCTAAAGTCATATTGTTAGAGTAGATATGTACCATTAGTAAGTATAGTAAGGTAAAAGCAGTCATCAAAGAAATAATTTGTAAAAGTGTTACTGCAAAAAATATCTTGTTTCAGGTAAGTATTCAAGAAAAAACAGTGTAGCTACAGATACAGCAGAGCTCAATTTGGTGCTGTTTCTGCAAATAGGAAATTGTTATTTCATTATTTCTCCTTTGCATTAACAGAGCAAATCTTTTTCTTAGTTAAATTACTGATAAAACGTTATGGGATAGGGTTTGTGTATTCATCCAGAGTCTTATCCTACGTAGAACAAATCCTCTGTAGAAGAAATATAATAAAAAGGGCATTTGGGAGCTTACTATAAATAAGATTAAATTAAATCACAGCATTATTTTTTCTTGAGAAACTCTTTACCCATGTTAATGAAGGTATTTCACATTATTCTCCAGCATCTTAGAGTTGACACAGTGCCTAACAGCTCAGACTTTGTACTGAGGCCAGATGTTTTGTCTGATGTATTTTCTGCTGTTCATACAATCTAGGAGCCTAGGAGCAGTCACAGTGCTATATAAGCCAAAACTTTAGCTTTCTCAGTTTCATCTCACATTCAAATCCCCTACAATTGCAGACAAAATCGCTAGCTATAAAAACCCCTATCTGCTATTCATTCAATTTCTGTCTCTGAATTGATTAGCATTTTACAGTAATTCTGCATCTGTATGTGTGTGTGTGTATATATATATACATATAGTTATATTACTTTTAGGAGCAAAATTATCTTCTAAGTACAGGCTGCAGGCTATAAGCAATATAGTATTGAACTCTCAGAAAGGCAAAGCAATGTGCGATCTTTGTTTTTTAGGTAAAATCATGGACGGCTAATGATTACTTGTGCAGTTTACAAAGCTGTGACATTTGTTTTTGAAGTGTTACTTGTAATGTCTATAACAGTATTCCATGAGGAGTGAAAATAACAGAGAACTCAAAAACCAAACACCATGGCATTTTTAAAAGACTTTTGTAGGAAGAAGCTTTTCAGATAGGACTTCCACAGTCATCAAAATCATCCCTTTGCTTCAGAGAATACTTTCAAATGTAGATGTGCTGGTATTTGCTGCTACTAAACCCAGGCAGGATTGTCATCCATAATCTAGCTCTTTAGGCATGCAGGAGGTAGACAGAGACATAACAGTAATTCTGCCAGTTGTCTGTTTTTATATGTGCATTCACTTTTAAAAGACACTGGGCATTGCTGAGGTCAATCACTGTTTATGCAGTGATTATATATTTTGAAAACCCTCCTGAATTGATGTCGGTAGTGGTGACAGCATGAAAAGGATTTATCTCAAAAATAGGAAGATTGTGTACAGGTGGTTCTAGCAGATAGTCCAAACCTTTTGAGAACATATATATAAGCCTTTTGAACCCATGGCCTCATTGGAAAAATACAAGCATCGTGTTACCCCGGTGCAAATCTGCTTTGAGGCAGAAAGGGCTCTGCTTTGAGGCCGTAAGGACTCTGCCTAGCAACTTCTCCTCAAGTTTTCTGCATTATAATGTCTTCCACAGACTATGAAAAGAAACCCTTCACCAGACGCATTGATTGGCAGGTAGCATGCAAGTCCAAGAGGAATACAGATGAACAGGTTGAAGGTTTTTCCAGTTTTTCAAAATTAATATTTTAATAAAGCAAATACCTTTAAAACTTTGCATTGGTTAGATATTTGCTTGAGCAGGAGTAAATGATTCAAGATGCTTTGGTTGACTTTTTTTTTTTTTAAGCAAAGTAAATCTATCTTTAAAAAAAGGCAAATAAAATAATAATTAAAAAAATAGTATTTATTTTACAGAATGGAAAGTGGAGTCAGCTATTATAAATGGAATTGACCATCTGAAAGTTGGGCATGGAGTCTAATCTTAGGCTTTCTTAATAGCCAGTGCAATGAAGCAAGCACTTACAGGAATTGCTCATCCCAAATTCTAATATATGTTGAAGGGAAGTATGACAAATTGTCCCTGGAAATAATTGTCTGATCCTAAATCGATTTGAGATCCTAAATGAATAGTTAAGATCAAATGTTAAAAATTTAACATTAGGTAAGATTAATTATGCTTTGAATTTTTAATCCAAACTCAAAAGAAAGTAACAAAGAAAGATTTAAATATTAGAATCTCCAGAGACTCTTTGAGCTTTTGTTGCTGATTTACAAGGATATTTTAAACAGTATTTTAACATTATATAATCTAAATATAACCATGTTTTCTGCTGTCTTTTGAATTACCATTTCAAAACACTTTTACAAAATGGTTTGGAGTTTCCAGGAACTGCCTGTGCCTAACAATTAAATTGGCTCAGTGCCTTAGTACTTTAACAATTGTAGCTTTTGACTCGCTGCCAACAGCACTGTGTACTTTTTGTAAAGATCACTGTGCATCGCTCTTGTGACTAACGATGAACAAGCATTGAATCAACTTTCACATTTCTTTGAAACAAGTCTCAAAGAAACACAGTTGTGTATTCATATTAAAAATTAGCATTTTGGTAGTTATGGCAAGATAGAATCACTGGTAAAAGAAAGGGAGCTCTCAGTCGCCTTGCAAAATGTTTTTCGAGAAATTATTTAGGGAAAGGAATGTTGAAATTCAAAGTCTCCCTAGAGTATAACTACTCTAAATCTAAAGAATCAGACTGATCAATGAATGATAACTAGTTATGCATACTGAGCCAAGTCTATTATTAAAAACCATTAAAAAATTCAAATTTAAGGTTACTGCTTTCTAAATCTTACACACAAGTTGTTACACATTTGCTATCATCAGTGAAAGAATATTCTCCATTAAAATTAATGAAAACTATTTCCTTAATAAAATACTTTAATTGTAAAAAAAAAAAAAATGTGTATCTACAGAATAAAGTTTTATATAATACAATATAAATTACTAGTATAACTAAAAGACAGAACTAGTCTTGATTGATTAAGACATGCATTAAAAAATCCTGAAAATTGTCTCCTATAAATGTTACTTATGTTGTTAATCTTAGATTATTTTTTCCAGTGCAAAGAACCTGCAAGAAATGTCAGAAACTCTTTATGTCATGCTTAAATTTTTTGTGTGAAATTAACTAACATGGACATCATTGAATAAAGTTGTGTTTGTGATTTAAGACTCAGATATTCTTTATCCTCAGCTTTACAACTGAAATTCTGTGGCCATCTTTGGTAGAACTATATGCTCTGATTACAGTGTATCCTTCTAATTTTAATATCAAGAAATCACCTTGATTTTTTCACATAAAAATAATTTAAAAATCTGCAGGTGAGGTTTATTTTCTTTTATTCAACAAGTCTTCAAATATCTACTGAAATGCTGAGATACATCTAATTTTCAAAGAAGAAAATACAATTTTTTGGTCAGCACTGCATTCCTTTCACCTTGTAGCAAGTTCATTACTTGAAATGGAAAATTTTGCTGCCCTGCCTCTTCCCTAGCATTTTACAAATTATCAAAAATTTTGTGTTTGTTTTGGGTGTTTTGGTTGGTTGGGTTGTTGTTGATTTTGTTTTTGTTAAGAATCCATGATAAACAGATCTGTAAATTGAAAAGAATATGTTGTTCTCTCAGAGAATTGTATAGTCATCAACAATATATCTACAGGGCAACTTCTGGCTATAAATATGTTTGTCTTCCATTTTAGATTATCTACAGATGATGCTTTTGTTCATAATTCTTTACACAAGAGATTTTAATTCAGATTGATCATGAAATCACAATTTTTGTTTTGTTGTTCTTTTGTAATTCATAAGTAACATAGATAAAATCAATACATTCCAAATAATGCATTGCATTTTCTCTTTAAAAATGACATTTTAAAAGAAGATTTTAATAAAATACTGATTATCACAGTATAATACTGCACACAGAACACTTCATCTATAGTGTGAGTCATATCACAGTGAAAACAGTATTGCACTATATGGATAAAAACACTTAATGAAGATGAAATCTAGTGAAAACTTACAAGGGGAAATTTACAAGGGGAAGTTTAGGCTCAAGGTGAGGAGAAAGTTCTTCACAGAGAGAGTTGCTAGCCATTGGAATGGGCCGCCCAGGGAGGTGGTGGAATCACTGTCCCTGGAGGTGTCCAAGAGGGGATTGGATGTGGTACTTAGTGCCATGGTTTAGTAGTCATGAGGTCTTGAGCGGCAGGTTAGACTTGATGATCTTTGAGGTCTCTTCCAACCTTATAGATTCTGTGATTCTATCATTCTATGAAAAACCAAACCAAACAAAAAAAATCAGTATGGTAATACAAAAAGAAATTAGTATTTTTATTCTACCTTTAAATGTTATGAATGCAGATATCAAATAATCAGCTCTTTTGAGATCCATTTCTCAAGACCATGCCTCTCAAAAATATAGTAGCATGATTTAACCTGACAAGTGAAATACCGTCACAACACTCATAAAAAAAACAAACCGAACCAAACCAAACCAAACCAAACCAAACCAAATCCAAAACAAAGAAAGAAAAAAAAAACCAAACCAAACAAACTTTCTGTAATTTTTGTCTATAGATAAAATTAAATTTAACTCATTAATCCTTAAAGTAGTATTTATCATATTTGTAGCAACAAATGAATGGTGATATTACATACATTCTCCAGCAGTTTAAGGATTTATTTATCCTTGTGTTAGATCATATCAAAAGACTGAGTGCCTCAGGTAAGATTTTTCCCAGCATTAAGGGAATAGAGAGAACTTTACTTTAAATCAGATATGGTCTGTTTCCCCATAAATATTGAGAAAATTAGACATGTATGTTGGGTTGTGGTCCCTTATTTTAAGACGCACTTGATCTTTATTCCATTCAGCGTTACATGGAAAATAATAATCCGAACAAGATGTCAGTTTACTGTAGAAGACTACAGTAGCCATTTAATTCAGTCTTCTGTTTCTGTAAGATGCCTGTGCATTGTTGACAGAAAGCACCATTGTCACCAAATATCATTTACAATATTTGCTGAAATTAGTTTATAAGTATACTATCTAATCTATGAACAAACTCCCCCAAAAGGAGTATTCTGTATTTTGTAATATCAAGTACAACAGGTTACGCTTTTCCACAAAGCAAAGGATAGAACTTAACTATAATTGAAAGCACATGGGAAAGAATCTGAAGAATTGAACTTATTTTGATCTTTATGATGTTACTGTAAATTCAAGGTCACATCAACATTACTCAGAACATTACTTCTTAATATAGTTTAGCATATTTCAATTATATGATTTTCATTTTTCATATTTCTCATACTTTTTTCACCTCTTATTAGTCTTTGCCAATGGTCTTTAATGCATTATTATGTGTTCTGTGAAATGCAATCATCCTCACATACTAACTGACTAGTGGAAATCTATAGCTGCGAGAGAAGTTCACTCCTACACACCATTTTTCACAAAGTAATGATTTCTGCCAGCAGAAGAGAAATGTTCAGATCTGGGATGGAGTCCATAACAGTAGCAGATCTGACAACTAGTGGATAAAAACTAGCTAGTGAGTTAATCACCCCATCAGTCAGGTTTGTTTGGTGTTTTTTGTTGCTTTGTTTGTTTGCTTTGGCTTGGTCTGGGTTTTTTTTGTTGTGTTTTTGTTTCTTTTTTGTTTTGTTTTGGATTTTGCTGTTATTATTTCTATTACTTTTAGTTTTTTGGAAGGAATTATGTGTTCACTGAATATACTTCAGGTCTTCTTTAGGCAACTGAGTGGCGGCTCAATATATCTAAACAAAACCAATATTTGGATTATATTTTGTATTGATGATGTTTGGAATTAACTTCAACATGATTCTTCAGAACTACATAAAAAGATTAAAATAAAAACAATCTGAAAACATGACATACAAATAAAAGTTAATGATCTGTAAAGGTCCTTTGGAAAGGAGCTAAATTTTATGGTTTGTAACACTCAAAGGTACATTCATTAGACATTAAAATGCAAGAAACTAGATTAGTTTATTCAAGATTTTCCATGAATATTTTGATCCTTGTCAATCTTGTTTGCAAAACACACTTTAAACTTATTTTAAAATGTACTGTATCTTCCTTAAATATTAAGGTGATACATCTTCTGAAAAAAAGCATTAGTAAATGGAAGAGCTATTCCACTATTGCAATTTTCTTTATAATTCTAACCATGAAAATGTTTAATGGACTTTTCAGACTTACTAATGTACAAAGCACAAAATTAACTAATACTTTTGATATGATTTTGACAAATCCCCTGCTTCAATTCCAGATAAGCTGTTCTAAGCACTTTCCACTTTTGCTGTTTTGTTGGGTTTTTTTCCTCCTCATTTGTAAGCTCATAAATACATTTTATTAATACATAGTATCTGAGCACATAGATATTCCAATATTTAACCAAAAAAATAAAATGAAGTTTATTTACTAAAGTTAATCCTTTCCACTCCAAGATGGATGTATGAAGTATGATTTTTGTATGTTGATGAGCAGTTCAGGATAAAAAGGAAATCCTTTTGTTCCAAATCTTTCAGAACACAGAAATTAATAACATGAGAATACCTGTTTCTGTTGTGCATTCCAGATCAAATAAATGTTAAAAAAGAGCCTATTTCCATTAAATTTGAGACTCTTAGAGTGATCATTAGCAAATACAGTGACATGATTCTTATTATTGCCTCTCTCTTTGATTTAGTAATGTAAAGGGTTGGGTTTTTTATCCATTTGCTGATTATCCTCTCCACTGAAAATAAGTATAGAAGTCAAAGTTAACAACAATCATATCATATAAAAGTAATGATAGTATCAAAATAATATGTGAAGCAAACACATATTGAATAAAATTTCACTACACTTAACAGAATCACAGAAGCACAGAACATATGTTGTTGGGGGAGACCTTGAAGGCCATCCAGTTCAACCTTCAACCCGCTACTGAACAGTCAAAACTAAATCATGTCCCAAAGTGCCAAGTCCAAATGCTGCTTGAACTCCTGCAAGAACGGTGCACTGGCAGAACCTTTTCAGTGAAGAAATATTTCCTAAAATCTGGCCTGAACCTTCCCTCTCACAGCTCAAAACCATTTTCTCAAGTCCTGTCACTTTCAAAGAGAAGAGGCTGGGCCCCTCCTCTCTCCATACTTCTTTCAAGTAGTTGTAGAGGGTGATAAGGTCTCTCTTCAGCCTACTCTTCTCCAGACTGAACAACCCCAACTCCTTCAGATGCTCCCTGTAGGTCATATACACTTTACTAGCTTTGTCCTTCTCTGGATGTGGTCCTGCACCTCAATATCCTTCCTATATTGAAGGACCAAGAACTGAACACAATACTTGAGGTGTGGCCTCACCAGTGCTGAGTACAGGGGGATGATCATCTCCCTGTTCCTGCTGGCCACAATGTTTTTTTCTACAAGCCAGGATTGCACTGGCTTTCTTGGTCACCTGGGAACACTGCTGACGCATGTTCAGTCGACTATCCACCAGTATCCCCAGATCCTTCTACAAGTTGCATCTTTCCAACCACTCATACACAAGCCTATAGCTTACCATGGGGTTGTTATGGCCTGGGTGAAGGACCTCGCACTTGGCCTTGTTGAACTTCATACAATTAGGCTGTCTAGATCCTGCTGTAAAGTCTCCTGACTCTTTAGCTGATGGACACAGCCACCCAACTTGGTGTCATATGCAAACTTGTTGATACAATTAATCTGCTGTGATTCTGTGAGGACAGGCCCCAGTATTGAACTCTGGGGAGCAATGCTAGTGACTGGATGCCAGCCAGATTTAATTCCATTCACTACCACTCTTTGGGTGTGGTGAGCCATACAGTGTTTTTATCCAATGCAGAGTGCACTTATGCAAGCCTTGTGCTATGAGTTTCTGAAGGAGAACAGTGCAACATCATAAAGTAGAAATAATTATATTTAGTAAGCACATCACAAAAAAAAAAATCCCAACACTAAAACCACAGAAAATAATAGAAAAAAACATATACTAAAAAAAAATAAATCTAAGATAATATGAGTATTATGTGATATGCCATCAGCCTTTCTTCAGATTATTGACAACTATATAGTCTCAGGCTGCAACAGGGGAGGTTTAGGTTGGATGTTAGGAAGAAGTTCTATACAGAGAGAGTGATTGCCCATTGGAATGGGCTGCCCGGGGAGGTGGTGGAGTCACCATCACTGGAGGTGTTCAGGAGGAGACTTGATGGGGTGCTTGGTGCCATGGGTTAGTTCATTAGGTGGGTTGGATTAGTTGATAGGTTGGACACGATGATCTTGAAGGTCTCTTCAAACCCGGTCTATTCTATTCTATTCTATTTCATTTCTATTCTATTCTCCCCTGATTTTGCAAAGGAAGCATTAAAAAAAACCAAACTCTCAAACAGAAGCAATATTCCAGTATGCTAATAGAAAAAGAAAAAGAAAACAAAACAAAACTACTACAACTTCCACTTTCAGTGACTTTTTTTTTTCATAAGACAGATGGTGTACAGGTTTCTCAACAAGCCATTCGTTTTCTGCTTCACTGATTCTTCATCTTATAGCTATTCCTTTACACAAGCTGTTCTCTTCTCTGATAGCAATCTTTTCCCCGCTCAACTTGAGAGAGATAAACCCTAGGCAATGTTAAAAGGCATTGCCTCTTATCTTTCCACATTTCATTCTGTATCTAACAACAAAACTATTCTGTCAAGCCAATGATGAATCCTTAGAGTAGGGTATATATCAATTTTTCACAACAGCAACTAAAGCAGCTTAATCCTTGCAGAAAATCCATTAGAAAACTATTTTCACAAAATTTGATTATTAATTGCTAACATAGATTGTGATCTTGCAAACACTAACCCTGGAATACTATAAATATATGTCTATGTGTCCTAAATAATAACTATAGGCAAAATATGTAGTCTCTATGATAAGAATTTTTTTAAACAAAACACTCGCTGCTATCTCTTTTGGCAGGGATTGATCCTAAGGGTTGCCCTGAGTGCCACTGCTGAAAAAGGTGTTTCAGTGTATGAAGTTACCCAAACTTCTGCTGGGAAGAGAAAAGTAATGTAGTCAGTATCTCCAATTTTCTCTTCTTATGAGTGGCATGAAACTCAGCAAAGCCTCTCCCCAGAAACCTCTTATCTTCTTCCATTCTCAATGATACATCAGTCTTTTCCAGTTTTCACAGTATAAGCTTCATTCTGCGTGTCAGTGTTTGGTCAATATTTAGCATTTACAAAGACACTCTGCAGGCAGGATAGCACAACTTCAGATAAAGAAGTAATTATTTATTGGCTGATACACATGCAAGTTACATAAAACAACTACCTACTATGCTAAATATCAATATGCTTGTAATTCTCAACAAGACACCCAAAAAAATCTTTTTCATCTAGGAAATCATTGCTCAGGTTGTAAAAATCCAATATGTGCTGCTTCTTCAAATTATGATGATCTCTGCTGTTGCACTGCTGTTGCACTGTAATCATTCCTGTCTCCAAAAACAAACCACTACATATTCACTTTTTTCTCTTGAAATTTTGATTATTTTGTTCTTTTTAATTTCAGCAATCTTAATTTTTTTTTGTCTTTGATAATCCATGTACTTTCTCTGAATTTAGCAATTTTATCTGAATCTACAGGAACTTAGCATGAGTCCATCCTTTCTTATAATACTCCTGAAGAGCCTCTAGGCCAAAGAACTACTTAACAAGACAGTTAATTCTGATACATTATGGCAAGTAATAAATGATTTTTTACCTATTTTCATTTCCCCACTTTGCAAAAACTAATGATAAAGTCATACCTTTTCAGTCCTGCAGGAATATGTTAACTATACTTTCATACTTCTTTTAACCAGCTAAGCATGACATGTTTGCTTGGAATGCATTTAAAAATATTGCTTAGTAAAAGTGATGAAGGAAATGCAATTGAGGAAGTATATTGGAAAAGATTAGCGTCAGCATTAAAATAACTTCTGATATTTAGCAATTCTTGCAAAGATGTGAAAGTATTAATATAATAAAATTGTTCCCTGATGTGTCTGTAAAATGAGTGAATTTTACCAAAAACTGAACTACAGAAGTATGATATAGGGTGATTGTAAGCTTCATTGATATGCAAGACTAGTTGAACTTTATTTCATGAACTAACATCAAATGAAACTGATGAGAATATTGCTAGTACTAGCAAACCAGGATATGTGATAGCATAAGTTCTTGAGTATGGCCCAAGGGCCATTGAAAAGTCTGATTAAAGGAAAATAAATAAAATGAAATAAAATAAAATAATTTAAAATAAAATAATAGGGGGAAAACATTTTCTACATTTTTAATTGAATCTGAGTAAGTAAAAATTAAGTAACTGATGAAAAAAGAAACAGCACAGAAACCTTCAGATTTATTTAAAAATGAAGTAATTATCATCATCATAAGTGGTAGTAGTAGAAGAAATAGTAGTTCTTGGAGATGTCCAGATTTTATCTAATAAACAAGAGACCACTATCTTGTAAAACAATTGAAAAAACCCAATAGTTTGTAAAAGAAAGAAGTCTAGTAAAGACTACAGTTTAATAATATTTACCCATAGAGGATAAACTATTGAGACAACATGAGATCTGTTGTTATGTTGTTCCATACACAAAGTAAATGCTATTCTGCTGGGAGCTAAAGATTTCCACAGTCTTGGGCATGAAGCTTAAATCAGTAAAATCAGAGAAGTAAAATAATTGCTTTAAAGGGACTAAGGGTCAGCTTTCACACTATATAAGGAACCATTTTTGTTCCTTTCCCAGGTAAAACCTAACTGTGATAAGAATTTCTGCCAGATGTGACAGGATTCTAAAATGTATTTTGTATTCCCCAGTAACACAAACAGTTGATGCATTAAACAGCTTTAAGAAAAGTAAAGAAACAGAAATATAACACTGAAGATTTGTGAAATAATCTCTATGACTTCCTAAAGGCTGAGGAAAAATAAATGTTTGTTTTCTTCTTGCTAGAAAAGGTAAACTTCTATGTACTTCAGCAGAGAAGGTTGTTCTCTTTGAAGAAAAGGATTAAATGATGGGATGACATCAGCCTGCTGTAGAAAATAGATAAAGATGAATAAAAATCCACTTATGCACCATGCTTTTTCTAAGCTCTATTGCTTGAGGAGGCAGAATTGTTAATGCCAATAGAAAATGTCACAAATTTCATCATACCTATATAAGCATGACTGAAACCTCATACACCTTAAGGGTCCAAAACAAGATTTGAAGATCTAATGAAAAACAAATGATTAATTGGTTAATGAAAAGTCCTAACTAATGAAATGCTTGCCAAATTTCCAGAAAGGAAACTGTGCAAAACTTCTTTCCCTTGAACTATACACACATACACACACACACACATATGTACACACGTATTCCTTGAACTGCATATATCCCAAGATTTGACCAGATTTTCCTTTTTTTACTTTGACATGACATTTATTTTTGTTAGTTTTTCTTTCATAATCACTTAAAGTTTTTTAAGATTAAATATATCTTTGTATTTCTATGAATAGGTCAAATGACTGTTGCGATGGTGTTACTGTTTTGTAAAGTCATAAAAATTTAGGCCAAGAAGTACATGATAGAACAAGACCCTCAAAAAGAAACCTGAGTGAAATTTTTAATGTCTTAATTAAACTGACATTAAGCTAAAAGGTTAAACTCTGATATATGTTGAGGCAATGTACCTTTAGTGACTTTGAAATGCAGGAATAATTTTGTGCAGCAGCTAGCTCAATCATCAAATGGATCTATTATTGTGTTAGTTTTCAGAATAATATGAAGGAACTTGTAGTCCTCTCTATGTTGAGTAGACTCCTGTAAAACTGTAAAAGGAAATTTCTAGAACAATTGCTTGGAAACAATCATAGAAACTTATAATCATAGAATTGTTAGGGTTTGAAGGTGCAAGGATCATCTAGTTCCAACTCCCCTGCCATGGGCAGGGACACCTCACGCTGGATCAGGCTGGCTCTCCTTTGTTTATTCTCACCATGTTTGAGATAAATTAAAAACAAACAAACAAGTCCTAAAACTTTAAAGATAGGGTTTTTTTGTAACTTCTGTTAAGTGGGAAGACAGAGCAGAGACATAACTGTCCTTTGAAGTCCACCCCTTCTGTGTGTAGTTTTACCTTTTATCTCAAATTTCAAAATGAAACCCCAGGATTCTTAGACTTTTATAGCAAAAGAGACTATTTTGATCATCTAGCTCATACATACTACAGAGAAGTATAATTCCTCCAGTCAAACTATAAATTCAGTTCAGGCTAATACTATATGAATTCAATTTATTAGGTCACTCCGAAAAACTCACTTCATTACAAGAAACTGGAACAAAAACTGTACCTGCTGCCTTAGATTTAGAAGACCTGATGGAGCTCACAAAGCTGACATTTTCCTTTAAGGCTTTTGGCATTTACTGTTATGGGAATGGCTCAGAAGTCCATCTGGCAAGAACAGATACATCAGACAAAAATGGTTTAAATATACTGATTTGTTACATGTTTAGGTCCATTACATTTAAGAATGTTTTAAACCTGTTAAAATTAATAGGTAACAAATACTTTTGAATGTTTTGCTGAAGGGGACAGATTGGTGAAGTGGGACTTTTGATCCTTTTCTTTTTGTCTACAAAATACTGACAATATTTTTTAAATGTAGAAAAAAATAACTCCTTCAGAATTCAACCATAACTTAGATACAGAAAGCATGAATTGTTCTTATTTTATTATAATTCCCCTTTTAATAAGGATACTTATTGTAAAAGAATTCCACATTTAATATAAATGCAAAGAATATTAGTGAAGCAATAGTAATATTATTAACATAGAACTGGCTTTGTCTTCCTTGGCTTACTGTGAGCTATGTGCAATGAATTGTATCCATTTCTATCCCCTAATCAGAAGTTATGTATGCTACAAAGACTCAAGATCTAGGAGCAAGATAAATCAAACATGAAAATATTTCTGTTTACCTAAACTTTGTTTTAAGATAAGTAAGCCAACTCATAACTGGAAAACACAAAACTGTAGGAACATTAACCTGACCAAACCTGCTAACTTTCCAGTTGTTTATAATAGAAAACTAGACCCTTAGGGTAGTATGGAATGGAGTCTTGAAATACATTAAAGCACAGCAATTTAAGATAGTCAAAGACATACATAAATCAAAAGGAAACAAATGGAACAGACATATGGCTTGCTGTTGACTATACTGACATCATCATGCAATCTGGGACGAATCAGGTTTTTAGAAAGAAAAAATATCAATGTTTAATAATGAGAATTTAAAAATAATATTAAGTAAAATAAATGTTAACATGTTAACAAATTCAGCATTTTAGTGCAATGATATACCAGTTACAATATCCATTTAATAATAAAATCAATGCAATATAATTTAAAAATAATTTAACTAGGGGAAACATTTTATGCATAATATCATCATTTACAACTTATTCCATTTTATTTTCATTCAAGTTAAAAAGAAACATAATTTAAAAAGAACATAAAAACCTTCATTAAGAAAATAATCTGCAGCATCTATCTAGTTTAGTTCACTTGAGAATTAGATAATTTTGAAAAAAATTAATAAAAAACCCCAAACTTGCCATGAATTAAACTAGTTTTTGGTGGCAAAACTGGATTCTCTATAAGGAAGTGGAGCTGTAATTCACTAAACACACTAGTTTCAAAAAGTAAGAAACTCATACTCATAGTTGCAGGTGCATTTTCAGTTTTTTTGTTTGATTGGTTGGGGTATTTTGTTTGGGGTTTTTTTGTGAAAATTTCCTCTTTTGTGTTTGTTTATCACAATTATGCTATCACGGTTTTGTTTCCACCCACTGTTCTTCTCTGTCTTCTCTTACAGCCTCTTGCTTTCTCAAACTCTTACACTGACAGTAATTTATCAAGTGATTTTTTTCTTGTTTGTTTGCTGGGTTTTTTTTCTAGACAAACACTAATATGATTTGCTTCATCATCTTCTGTAGCATTTTTGCTTTAGATAGCTATTTTTATAGGCAAAAACATTAGGCTTCATGTGGAATATGGCCCATGATTATTCTAAAAGAGTTGCAATTTTTCCTGATAGCTTGGAAATACTTCACTCAGCACCATCCATTTTTTTCCACTGCAACAGTATTGTTTTAAAGATACATGTAATTGTGTTGCATTTTGAAAGCATGGTAAATTATGCTCAATCAACAAAGCAATTACGTGACTCTGCAGAATGTACAACTAATGAAAATGTAATCACCAGACCTTATCATTTTAGCCAAAGTTCTAATTTAATAACACAGTTTCATATCCCCAAGAGCCTTCTAACACTTATTTATCATGCCAATTTCCATTATCTAATCCAAAATAATTGTGTTGACTATCCTAAATTATGCTAATGGCATCCTGAAAAGCTCTACTCTTTCAAAAGGTTTATGACAATATACACATATATATCACATTAATGTGTACTTGCTGTAGTATGTCTCATTAACAAAGTGCTTTAAAATTTATAATTTAACCTTGTAGATGTACTCTTCTGTTACCAGACCACAGATACAATTGGTTTCTTACCTTCCTTAAACAAAGACTGCATCAAGAGCACCTGGATTGTAATCTATTTTCTTTACTTCATGTCAGTATTGATATAATTTTCATTCTCTTCATTCCCCATTTATGAAGCTCAGTTCAGTTGGAAACTTATGACTTTATTTTACACTAAAAAAAAATCAATGTCAATGATCCACAAGTATTAGGAAAATATTTCATAAATATTGCAAGATTTGGCCTTAACTGCAGAAATGGCTTGCTGGCAGAATGTCTTTTTGTGGGCTTCCACCACTAGCTGGAGCAGGGAGGGAGATGGAAGTGAACTGACAGTGAAGATTTGAGTGTAGTTTGTTCTGAAAACACACATAACTCTAGTCTGAGCCCTTTCACCTTCCTGTACAAAAGTGCATTTTGCTAAAAGAACTAGTACAGAGAAATAACAAGAAACAAACAAAACCAAATTTATTCAAATAAAACCAATATTTATTCAATCACTTTATATTTTCTTTTTCACTCTATTTCTATGTAGCAAGCTTCATTCTTGGTGTATTACTATATTACTAACCTCTTCTACTTTTTCTCACCCTGTACCATCCTCATTCACTCTGTTAAATAGGGATGAAAAATGGAAACAATCCTTAAGAACCTTTACAACTTCTAAGGGAATTTTCTTTGTGCCTATCTTTGGTTACATTTATTGGTTGGAATTTTATCCAGTGTAGTATAGGAAGATTTTAATAAATAATATTTGTAGCTTCATAAGAACAGCTAACCAGCACCTCAAGCTTCACAATGCATTGTTCATCATCTCCATAGTACCCACTAAGTCACCAGGATAACAAGACTTTTTTAGTGATCTACACTAAGCAAAGCATCCAGCTCATTTTGCCCTTATTTCACTTCAAATCTCTACATGAGCTTCTCTGTTTAAGTGATATTTTATTTTACTCTGATGCATATCTCCTTTTTATTACCAACTAGTGATAATGATATGTAAGCTGTCCAAAACTCAAAACATAGATTAGCTTTGCTCATATCTTTCTCAGAGTTCAATCTATCTAATAGTTGAAATGCAAATAATGTCTGTGCTTTCCAAAACAAGATGTTTGAAGTTAGTTCCTCATTAGTGACATACCTTCCTGCTCACCCAACAAGCTGTCAAAAGTACTAGAGTGTCCCAATGTACAGAATAAGATCCTTTTCAGCCTGATGAACTCCAACTCCAAATGAGTTTATTCACGTTAAATACTTCAATTCAATGGAAGCACAGACACAAATGTAAAGAAGAGGTGAAAATACTTTCCAGGCATGGACAACAGTGGTTGTAGTTTTCAGCACTGAGGACATAAACAGAGATCAACTAGTAGAATAGAATAGAATAGAATAGAATAGAATAGAATAGAATAGAACAGAACAGGTTGGAAGAGACCTTCAAGATCATCGTGTCCAACCTATCATCCAACACCACCTAATCAACTAACCCATGCAACCAAGCACCCTATCAAGTCTCCTCCTGAACACCTCCAATGATGGTGACTCCACCATCTCCCTGGGCAGCCCATTCCAATGGGCAATCACTCTCTCTGTGTAGAATTTCTTCCTAACCTTCAGCCTAAACCTCCCCTGATGCAGCTTTAGACTGTGTCCTGGTGCTGGTTGGCTGGGAGAAGAGACCAACCTCTGCCTGTCTACAACCTCCCTTAAGGTAGTTGTAGGGAGCAATAAGGTCACCTCTGAGTCTCCTCCTCTGCAGGTTAAGCCTCAGCCTCTCCTCATAGGGTTTGTGTTCCAAACCCCTCACCAACTTTGTTGCCCTTCCCTGAACACATTCCAGCAAGTCAACATCCATGAACAAATAACTCCTTTTAAGTGGGGCACTTTTGAATGAGTAGGAGTTAAAGAATTTTGTGTAATATTATATCAATAATTACACTAGCATTTCTGTCTTTTATAGTCATTTGGCATGATATATTCACAAAAAAATGTGATAAGTTCCACAAAAATGTAGGGAACACTAAAAATAAAAATAAAGCTTTATTTTCTTTTAACAACTATCAAGCACCTCAGCCACTGATTTATTTGAATTTCAAGTAATTCAGATGAATAGAATGCTAGGGATCATATAACAGAAATAATTTCTATATCTGTTCTCTTTATACTGTTTTGCTCACCTGGTACTGCACTGTTCTGGCTGCATAATGCAGCTATTTGTTGTCTTGTATTCTCTACAGATCTAGATGATCTCAATTTAAAAAAAAGAAAAAAAAAAGAAAATATATGATAGGCACACATCATTTCACCTAACATTTTGTTTCCACTTGTCAGGAATTCTAGTGACTAAACTCAACATTCTTATATATACTAGCACAGGTCATTGACTGTAAGCTGGGGCATGACACTAAATCTGTACTGCTATCATCTACTTTGGACACAATTGTTTCTCACATAAAAAGGTGTAATTTATCAGACACAGCATGGGTGAATTTGGCTATTAGACTTTGCAAAGACTTCTCTTTAGATTGCTTTAGAAACAAGCCACTATGCCGTGACTATGTAATCACATAGTTTCTAAAGGAATTACTTGTGTTTCTTTCTCAGTTAATCTTTCTACTAGTAGTTTTGTGGCCCAGAAAGCGACATTATAGTATGGAAAGAACTACAGTTAAGCAGATAGTCCCAGCAACCCATGTTGAAAATCACATCAAAGCAGATAACCACACTCAATTTTTGTTTACAAATAAATTCCACAGATGGAAATTAAAGTAGTTTCAAATGTCTATAGTAACTGAGAACAGACTTCAGTAGTTTCTGGTAAAGGCTGTATATGCCCAGAATTATGCTCCAAATATTGTCGAAACATGTCCCTACAATTTTTGCTCAAACCCCCCTTCCCCCTCATTTCTGGAGTGGGTACTCAGCTCAGAGCTGAGAAAACAAAGGGCCAGGTGACAACAAGCCAGGGAAAACAACACAGCTTGCCTTGTTGGGGGTAAACAAGAGCACATGCCCACCTTATGGGATGCTTGTGCTTCTTCCAAACATGCACATATTCTGACCATATGTTTTGCTACTGGGTAATAGTGTTGACCAAGTTTGACTACTGGCTAAATCCAAGCCTTGAGCAAATTATACATGTTACCCAAATTGTAAATAAGTTGCTCTTTTACTATTAAGCCCTTTTGCTCTCCTTCTCTCTGTGCTTATGCTTTGCCCTCATGCACGTGGTCTGCTTTGGCATATCCGCTGCAACCACAAAGCTGCAGACTTGTGAATCAAAGCTGGTCTGTGCGCCTGCCGCTCGCAAAGCAAGAACCTTGCCCAGCCTCTCCTGTGTGCTGGTGTCACAGACCAAACAATGGACTCATGGTAGTTCATTATTGTCATTTCAATGTGCAAAGAACTCAGGCAACTCATACCAGGGGGTTCATTTTAATCAGCAAAACTTTATTGTTTATCCCTATGAGGTAGAGAAAAGGGAGGGGAGAAAAGGGAATAAAATAAAGTGAAGAGGGAAAAGGGAAAGAGGTCTATAGCTATGAACAATGCAAGGGTCCAAAGATGTCTCTCTGGTCCTGGGTCCAGTTCTGCTGGTTCTTCTTGATCTTAGTAGGAAAAGCTTTACTTCAAAGTCTCCTTCTTGTTGCTTCTTCAGAAACTCTTCAGGTAACACATTCCCTCTCTCACACATATGCATACAAACACACACACACACACACACACACACACAAACTCACCAGGAAAATTCCCAACTCCTTGTTGCTAGGGAGACATCTGTTATAATCAGCTTCACACCTGTCAATGTCTGAACTCTGTCTCTCTCTGCCCCTTGTGCCCCCCCACGAGTAGTGCTTCCATGCATGCTCAAGGGGGTATGTCCAAGGCATGGTCTGCCTTGGAGGCAGGCAGCCTCAGGCCAGGAGGTGTGTTTTCATACTAGAGTGACATTATAATGAGCAGAGTTCACTAAAGTTCATGGTTCCCTTGGCAACACCAGGACATCAGTCTCTATTGACCGCAGTTCTATTTCTCCATTCCAAAGTGATACTCGCACACAGTAGGGTTGTCCATCATACTCAGCAGGTATGGACTGTTGATACCATCTAGGTCTCTCCTGTGGAACCTGCATCTGGAAAACCGTGGAGACTGCATTCCAATGCACAGGCTCAGTTGTTTAATTAGTAACTTATTATGGAGCAGGCCACTGCAGAATTCATACTAAAATACTAGCCTGACTTTCAGTCCTTCTTCTTGAGGCAAGGGGGTCCCAATTCCTGATGACAACGATGATACAAATGAGGCCAATGGCATCCTGGCCATTATCAGAAATAGTGTGGCCAGCAGGAGTAAGAAAGTCATTGTACCCCTATACTCAGCACTGCTTAGGCCACCCCCTGAGTACTGTGTCCAGTTCTGGGCCCCTCAGTTTAAGAAGGACATTGAGACACTTGAACATGTCCAGAGAAGGGCAACAAAGCTGGTGAGGGGTTTGGAGCACAAGCCCTATGAGGAGAGGCCAAGGGACCTGGAGTCATTTAGCCTGGAGAAGAGGAGGCTCAGGGGAGACCTGAAAGGAGGTTGTAGACAAGCAGGGGTTGGTCTCTTCTCCCAAGCAACCAGCACCAGAACAAGAGTATACAGTCTCAGGCTGCACCAGGGGAGGTTTAGGCTTGCAGAGAGGAGAAAGTTCTTCACAGAAAGAGAGATTTGCCATTGGAATTGGCTGCCCAGGGAGGTGGTGGAGTCACCGTCCCTAGAGGTGTTCAAAAAAAGATTGGATGTGCACTTGGAACCATGGTTTGGTTGTCAGGTGTTAGGTATTAGGTTATAGGTTGGACTTGGTGATCTCTGAGGTCTTTTCCAACCTGGTTGATTCTGTGTGATCCTGTAGTAGGTCTTGGAAGGGAACTTCTGAGACCACCAAGTTGAACCCCCCTGCCAAAGCAGGATCACCTAAACTAGAAACTGGCGTGAGATGTGTGCTAATGAATACTATGAACCAAAAATTATTATGTCCCCAGAACAGTTTTTATGCTTAAGGTTTCCAAGTATGTCATGAAGTAGATTATGTAAGCATAAAATCATACAGCATGTATAGAACATATTGAACAGTATCAATGGTGCATTGAATGTATGGCAGATCACACACTTTTAATCAGTAGAGTTTATTGAAATGGCAGTAAACTGAATCATTAGACTTGTGTTAATTAATGACTAAGGGGGAAAAAAAAAGAAAAAAAAGAGAAAAAAAAAAGAAAAAAAGAGGAAAAAAAAAAAACTAAAAAATAGCCCAGCACATGACTAGTTTACATTCTTGAGCTGAATATCAGCTTCATTTCTACCTCAAGTCATTCATGATATTAGCTTATAAACAGATTTTAACTAGATATAATAGTTAAGGTTCATTATTTAATATTAACAGCTATATTTTATATTTGATCTCCATACAAAATAAATGGAAAACTACTCATACAATTGTAATGACTTTGGTTGACTGCAAGTACAGCAAAGAATGAGTTCAGATTTTATATTTAGGACAGAAGAATAATATTAAATGAAATAAAATGCATCCATAAAGTTACTGGAGAATATAAAATAACCAGAAAAGTAATTTAAATAGTAATTTAAAGACAGGGAAGTGAACAAATAACCTTCCTCAAGCTGCTGCACTTGTAGCAGAAATCTTCCCCCAATCTCTCCCCAACAAGAACAATAAAGACCCATGGGATACAATCAAGAACTGTGTGCATAACTCACACGCTTTGCATTAGTATGTCCCCTTTTCTCACTAGTCCTGAAAACTGCATTAATCAGAGAACTATGGTAGGAAAGAGTTGCGCATCCAGCAATCAAAGACTGCTCTCCCCATGCTTGTTACTGTCATTAGTATCTAGTAGTAGTTTTTAGATGCTGACAGGTGCCATTCGAGGAAAAGCTGATTAGAGAGCCACTGCTATTGTTAGCATCTATGTTGATTATAGAGTTCATAGTGAATGTTACTCACCCTGTTTTGAAGAGGGAAAAAAATAACGTTAAAACCAGAGAGGCAGAGAGGCAGAGCTTTCACAGAGGCAGAGCTGATGGCTTCTTTTTTTTTTTTTTTACATCCTTATGTAACATCAGCAGTGGAAAAGAGAGAGCTCCTTGTTGAAGCAGAACAGAACAGAAATAAAGAGAACAGCTGTCTATTTCAGTTTCAGCTACCAAGAAACTTTTAAGCTTCTGGTTGAGACACCTCTTAGATTTAGAAACTGATTTGCTTTGACTTAGAGTTCTGTCATGCTTTACATTCTCAGAGTATCAAGGGTCTATGTCTGTAGATATGTACTAAAGTATGTATTTTTCACAATGATTTATGGGTACAGGAATATTTTTGAACATATGGTGTCCAAAAGTTACCCAGATTGTTCAAGCAGGTACATTTTGTAATGTCGTGTCCAGAAGTTACTCATATTGCTAAAAAACCCACCCCATAATGTGAAGTGTTTACAAATTTTTCAACATTGCTGCATTTTGGCTTGGTTTGGGGTTCTGGAGTTTTTTGTTTGTTTAGTTTGCTGGTTTTGTCAGTTTTATTTTCCTGAGAAATTAGAAGAGTGTTTTGTCCATAGATATTTCATAGGTTTTAGTGGATATTTTATAGGCTTTTATCTAAAAAATTGTATGTGGAATACAATTGTGCCTTTAGTTGACAATTCTGAGCAAACGAGCTTTTGGACTGTATTTCAGAAGAGAGTTAAGGCATGATGCAAAAAATGATATAATAAAAGGAGAGCAACAGTCACTGGTAATACTGCTCAAGCTTTTGTAACACTGCAAAAACAATTTCATAGCAATCTTGATACCTAGAGCATAGAATTTAAATGAAATTCTGAGTGACATGGATTGCTTGTTTACTTAGCATGATTAATTTCTTCTTACTGGAAGCCAAGGTTGTTCTCAAATTTTGCCTGTGAAGAAAATAAAGCAAATTAAAATATATTTCACAGACTTATAATATCTTCATAGTATGTTGAGATAGCTGTAATTCAGAGGCAGAAGTGTAGGTCTGTACATTTTCCTTACATAGTATTGAATTTTTCTACTCCTGGTTTTGCTGGGATAGAACCACAAGTCAGCCATAGGCTGCAGGCCATCAGTTCTAGGCTAACCAGGACAGCTTACTGGAGTTGGCTCACAGGTATATCCTATACTGTGAGTATCACAGTCAGTGAAGAGAGGGGAAGCTTCTGCTAGCACTTCCTCCTCTGGCTTTCTCTCACCCCTCTCCAGCTCTTGAGGCCTACCTTTATGAATAGTCACAGAATTTCAGGGGCTAGAAGGGACCTTGAAAGATCATTGAGTCCAATCACCCTGCCAGAGCAGGAGCATCTGCCATACTTTTGCTGGGATAAATATAACTCTATATATGTCCTATATTGACATTAGTATTAATTTGGCTATTTAATTAAATCTGTTTTAGTTTCAATCTTCTTTTCCTGATTCCACTTGTCTGCTGGGGAGAGGTCACTGACTGATAGAATAGCTGCTATAGTTTAGCCCCATGTATGGGTTAAACAGACAACCTCTTAGGCTTCAATAACATATTAACATTTTTATGAAAGAAAAATAACTAGTAGCATTGGGGAAAAGTCAAAGCTTATCGTTGGAACAAGGACTATGTAAACTTCCCCATTTTGATTAGAATGTTTGAAACTCAAAGCTGACAATATGAATTAGGGCTGGGCCTGAGAATGTAGTGAGAAGAATTTCTACTACTCAGAAGAAAACACTCTTGTCTGTGGCACTTTCATGTAAGAGTCAGATAAAGGTTCATATCTATGCTTTAAATTTAGAGACATAATTGTGACTGTAACATCTGCTCTTCAGTAGGGCAGAAGCCCTATAACTTCCAGAACTTGTAATCTAATTGCAAATGTAATTTTGGACTAAGGTCTCATATACAAATGACTTGCTTCTGGCAGATGTACTTGGATATAATGTGAGAATGGCCACTTATCCGCAGCTGTAACTAATATCACTGGTTGGGTTGTTTGTGTTCTGGTCTTTCCCAACAGCAAAAGAACCAGTTGTTTAATTCCTGTAATTGTCTTCTGGGTATCCCAGTTTCTTTGCTATCCACATATCCAGGAAAAAGTTATTTGTCTTATATCTGCGAGTTGTACCAGTGCTTTCACAAATGTGTTCGTGAAAGGAAATCAATTCCAAATTGTCGGTAAAAAGTAGATTCAGGATTCCTTGCAGGTTTCAGGGTACCCATTTTGTGTTTGTGCAATAGATGTCTGAATAGTCAAAATTGTCTGCAATTCATAGTTTTTATTCCCTGTCCTGTTCTCTTGCCTTTATGATCTACAAGCCATCAGAAGCTAATCAGTTATGACAGATGCAGATTGTTATGGGTGAAAGAGTATCTTATGCACTAATTATCTACAAGTACATTCTGTGAGGGACATACTCTTAGGAAAAAAGTGTGTGTTTCATAGGATTTTCAATTATGCTGAATTTAAAAGGGGTAGAAAACTTATAGTTGGCATAGACTCTATGGGAATGTGGTAGTTTCAGGGTATGCCTTCAAAATTTTTCACAGATCTTGAGCAGAAAATTAATAAAATATAAAATAAATCACTATTGGGTGTAAAAAGAAAAATAAAGATAATTCCAAACAATTCCGTTGGAGAGATGTCTACCGTAACAATGTTGTATCAAAACAATCTCTTCTTCTCACTTCTTCACTCTGGAGAGATACTAGCTTGCTTCTGCTTGACCTTGGCTGCATTGTTCTGGTTAAGTCTAACAACAATTTTCTCTGCTCCTTTCTCTCTTCTTCCTGCACTGGGGGGTGGGGGGGCAGAAAAGGAGAAGCCAATAGCATCCCCTGGTCTTTGACTGCAGGGGGTTCTTGTGATGTTAATTGTAAATATCTGTAGATACTGTAGATTTTGTACATATTCATTGCATTTCATTGTAGATTGTAGTTCTGCTTGTAAATAGTTTCCATTTGCTTCTGGCTGGGCTGGCAAAGTTAATGTGGGGGGGGGTGGGGGTGGAATTTCAACCCACCACAGGGACATAATTATAATGTATATAGTTCACTGTGGCTGAGATTTATGAACTTGGACTACCATCTTCATTTCTTTGAGAGTTTTGCTAAGCAGAAAACAATGGAGACAGCTGAATTTTTTGAGGGGTGGTGAAATGCAGTATAGAACACTTACATTTATTGGACTAAGTTCACAATATAGTCACTGGGAATTTCATTAGTATTTCAGATGGAAAAATCTCTGTGAGTTGTATGTCTAAATCTATTCAACTCAAGATATAAAATCCCAACTACTAAAAGACATGGTGGAAGAAGCAGCTTGCGTCTATTCAAGCCTGAATGCTCTAACCCCCAAACTTTTCTTTGGCATTATGAATTAACTGCAATATGAAAATTTGGAAGCAGAAGACTAGCTTTAGTACTTACAATCATGGTTGAGCATGTTACATAAATTTAATGACATTATAATAAAGAGTATATTTTTACATCTTTTACTATTTAATGTCTGTAACTTATTTACAAAGTATATTTACAGGGTTTGTTATTTGGTTGTGAATGATACATTCCTCGTACAAAGACAGTTAAATTATTTAAGCACAGTTCTAAGCATTTCCAATACAGTGATTCAAATTGGAAATAAGGGTGCTGCAATCTGCAGTTTCCTACAAATGAGATCCTGTGGCAGATTAGCCAGGTACTCACAACTTCCTTCTCTGACCGGTATCTTCCCAGATGCTGTGACTATAATTTGAGTTGCCTTTGGCTTAGAGAGGGCTAGGGGGAATCTCTCTCCTGCGTGTTCCATCACCAGGCTGTAGTCTTCCCATGGCTCTCTGGGATTCAATTCTCTTGGAGCTTTTCCTCTTTCTCCCTTGGTCCAGGTGCAAGGCCCAGGGTATAATTGTTGCCTGTTAGGACAAGCTTTTGAGCTACTACTCAAGCAGCATTTGGCCCTTTTCTCTTTAGCAGTAAGAACAAGGTCAGGTGTAGTTGGTCTGCTAGGTCAGGCCCTTCAGCCGTTACTCTGGTAGCATTTGGCTTTTGTTGATGTCTGGGTGAGAACAAGGCAAGTTGCCTAACTTCTTGGCTGGTTTAAATACTGTCCCAGGATAATTAATACCCTTTGGTTACAGAGAAACCTGGTAACTGGACCAATAGGATGGGGCATATCCAAACATGGCCAGGGCACACAGTTCATAGCTGTGTTACCAAGTTAATTACATTTGCTTCATGTTTATCTAGACCATCTGGACCCCAGAAGTGTCCAGGTTTGCACATTCACAGGTTCTTAGCCCATGGTCTGGGCCAGGTCAGTCCTTCAGGACAGACATATATGTCAGTTCTGTTTTAAAATTTAACCCAAGGCTACCAATTAAAAAATTAGCTAATATATTGGTTGTTGCAGTACAGGTTTCTTCCTTTGCCACATGAAAAGGGCTAAAGGGTTGGATAGGTTTGGGGTTTTTTCCTTAAAATTCATGTTAAAAAGGTACTATTAGAATAATAATGTGCTTATGTATGCATACATATGTTCTTCATATGTTTCTTATTGCCAAACAAAAGATAATCATGAATGGCTTCGATGAACAGCTGTTTTTAATAAGTGATTAAAAAAACAAACAAAAACCCCAAACCAAACAAACACATATACAAACTCAAATTCTGAAAAAAACCCAGAACCTAAAACAACAAACCAAAACCAAAAAAACATCTGCAGTGGGGTTCATTTACTGTGAACATCTGTCTTTCAAATGTCAGCTGGCAAAGTTTGGTTGTTTTGAGGGCACATATTTCAGCTGGATTCTTCAGTGAAACAGTAGCATTTCTTTGTGCATAGATAATCAGATAGTGACAGTTTCTATTTACGCATTTAGAAGTGATTGCATAAGAATCTCATTTCAAAAGAGTGTGATCTGTCCTCTCTATTGGATAGGATTTTTCCAAAGTATCTCAAGTTCACTTTCAACTTCAATTAGTTGACAATATCATTAACAAAATTTGAAACCTTTCCTAAAACAATGCAAAGTTAAGAGCTCCATTGAAAAACAACAATGATCTGATGCCATGGTGTTCTATTTTTCACTGAGAAGATTTAAGAACTGAGTTATTAACTGAAAGCAGCTAATGGCTCCAAAGGCATTTATCATTTTCCATCTAGGAGTTTTGGACATCTTAGGCAGTTTTTTTCCCTTTCTACTTGACACCTGATTATCATAACAGAACTGCATCTTCATCCCACTTGCATCTCTAAGCATAGACATAAAGCCCATGGACCTGTGGAGCTTTATAAAGCAATTTCTGACTCAGATTGAAGGATAAATCAAGAGATAGAGGACAGATAAGACAATAAAACTCCCCAAGATGAACAGTCACCACCACCATTTTTGCACCCATTCCAGAGCCAGGGGCAAGACCCTCACCAGCCAAGATACCACACAGAGGAACTCAACCCCAGCAAGGACCCAGCCAGCACCCATGGATGATTCTGGAGGAGCCATCAACCCTCCTCCTACCAAACCAGGGGACCACTAGGCCCCTCAGCCTTTGACCCCACCCCAAACACCCACTACGCCCTATAGGGACTCACCAAGGGTGAGAAGAGAATCCCTCACCCCAGCTGGGCTCAGCTTGGTGCTTCTGCTTTTCCAGGAAGGGATTAAAAAGGGGAGAGGGCAGGGAGGGCCAAATGGTCACACCTGGTGTGGGAGGAGACTCCAACGGAGTCTAGAGGCTCTGGGGTTTGAAGGGAAAAAGGGGGAAAATGGGTCAGGTGAGGGACTTTCAGGGTGTCAGGTAATGACAGGACTAAGGGGAATGGAGACTCCTCTGTCATGTCTTCCTCTGCTGCCTCAGGGATTTGGGTTTTCTGAGGACAGTCTCCAGCAGTATAGATGGAGACAAAGAAGGCATTTATTGACTCCACTTTTCACAAAGGTACCCACCTGTCCTAGTTTAGAGAGGGACAGATTGCTCTATTTCCCCAAAAGGGGCAAAAGAATAACTCTCACAAATGGATTTGATAGTAATAGAAAGTTTAGATGGAAAAGCAACTAACATACTACAATGATAGTGGTGAGCACAGTAATTCAAAGAAATCCCCACTCTAAACACACAAGTTCCTTTCACCAGACCAAAAGCCCAGGGTTTCTCTTCTCCCCTGCTGGGGTCCACCCACCCCCAGGGCTCTTTCTTGCCCCCCATTGCTAGGCTGGTTTCAGGTTGACCAGGTCTGAACTACCCTCCCAGCACTGATCCCTGGGGGATGCCACTGGTGACTGGCCGCCAGCCGGATGTGGCACCATTCACCACCACTCTCTGGGCTCGGCCCTCCAGCCAGTTCCTAACCCAGCACAGAGTGTTGCGGTCCAAACCACGAGCTGACAGCTTAGACAGCAGTTTACTGTGGGGGACGCTGTCAAAGGCCTTGCTGAAGTCCAGGTAGACCACATCCACAGGCCTCCCCATGTCCACCAGACGGGTCACCTGATCATAGAAGGAGATCAGGTTGGAGAGGCAGGACCTGCCCTTCCTAAATCCATGTTGGCTGGACCTGAGCCCTTGGCCATCCTTCAGGTGCGCAGTTATTGCCGCCAGGATAATCTGTTCCATCACTTTCCCTGGCACTGAGGTCAGGCTGACTGGCCTGGAGTTTCCAGGTTCCTCCATCCGTCCCTTCTTGTGGATGGGGACCACATTGGCCAGTTTCCAGTCATCTGGGACCTCTCCAGTGAGCCAGAACTGGAGGAAAATGATGGAGAGCGGCTTGGCCAGCTCATCTGCCAGCTCTCTCAGCACCCTAGGATGGATCCCATCCGGTCCCATGGACTTGTGAGTGTCCAAGTGGCTCAGCAGGTCCCGAACTAATTCCTCATGGATTTCTGGGGCATTACAATGCTCCCCGACCCCATCACCCAGCTCAGGAGGCCACTTGTCCTGAACTCCTTCCTTGCTGTTAAACATCGAGGCAAAGAAGGCGTTCAGGACCTCAGCCTTTTCCTCGTCTTCAGTCACAGTGTTTCCCTCCAGGTCCAGTAAGGAGTGGAGGTTCTTCTTGCCCTTTTTTTTAGTGTTGATATATTTGTAAAATTGCTTTTTATTGTCTTTAACAGAGGTGGCCAGCTTCAGTTCCAACTGGGCCTTTGCCTCTCTAATTTTATTCCTACATAATTTAACCACTTCCTTGAACACACCTCAAGAAGCCTTCCCCTCCTTCCAAAGGTGATACAGCCTCTTTTTTTCCCTTAAATCCTCCAGGAGCTGCTTGCTCATCCAGGCTGGTCGCCTTCCCTGCCAGCTCATCTTTCGGCACATGGGAACTGCCAGTTCCTGTGCCTTCAAGAGCCCCTGTTTGAAGTAGGTCCGACCCTCCTGGACCCCTTGGTTCATGAGGGTTGGTACCCAGGGAACTTTACAAGTAAGTTTCTTAAAGAGGCTGAAGTTTGCCCTCCGGAAGTCCAAGGTGAAGGTTCTGTTGGTGGTAATGTATGTATGTATAATGTTGACTGAAAGTTTCAGTTAAGCAATGAGGAAAAAAATTGGTGCATGATTTAGCCAACTGCTCTATTGAAAATTTATTTTAACTTGATGTTTCATTTTTATATTCCTGAAAAATGGTCTCACAGTTCTCGTTTTTGTTCAATTTTTCATAGTTATTTTAGAAGGCTGAAATAGTGTGACTGAATATACTTTTTTCCTATCCAAAGTAAAGTATTTTTCTTACTGTCAAAAGTTATTAGAAAAGTCAAAACTCCTTAGTTCACATACCTGTAATAACAAGAGAAACCTTTCCACTCAAAGCTGAAGATTAAGGGGGCAAAAAATAAAGGCACTATTTTCAGATGAAGAACTGGAGCATGTTTTTCAATTGTTTTGTCTACTGAGAGGTCTAGAGGGTGAAATGAGCTTGACATTTGAGAGACTGAGGGAAATTTCTTTATGTACTGTTCTGAAAGGGAAGTAATACTCTGAGGATATAGACTAATACTTCTGAAGATAAAGTGGTATATTTCTTACCCTGTTTTCCTGTAATGAAAACAGGAAAAAGAAAACTAATAAAAAATCTCAAATATTATTTTCCAAGAGGACTTATTAAAAAAATCATGTATGCATTTCTCAAGAAATATGAGGGGGAAAGAAACACAAACAAAGCCCAAACTAAACACCACAGAAATAATTATAACAAGTAGTATATTTTATATGGGGGGGTTACTAATTCCTTTAAAAATTGTCTACCAAAGTGTTACCTTCAGATTTTCTGCTCTAAGGCACATACTTCATATAAATATTCCCAAACTAGGATTTTGCTGTCCTAAGATTTCCAGTTAAATACCTACCCTCCAGTTCTACATTTGTGGTTTTATCTACTCTTATTTCTTTCTTTTTATTTTTTCTTTTTTTAGTCTCTTTTTTTTGTGTATTTCAAGTGAGAAGTTAAATTTTCTGAGGAAAAAAATAATCAATAGGCTTCTAAAAGTAGCTTAATATAGAAAAAGTTGGTAATTCCAGCTTCTATACTAGTCTTTGTTATGAATGACTTAAAACATTCATCCTGTTTTTGCCTGACTTTGACAATTAATACACATATGACTGGGCTGCTTTTCTCTGTTTGTTCTGTGCCCATCAGAGGACAACTAAAGAGTTGCTGGATTTCCTTCTTGTTTTGAGAGTCAGAGGACAACTGAAAAACATTCTGATCATGCTGTGTCTTAAAGGGGACTGCACTCCCGAGGGCAAGACTGCCCAGTTGATGGGGAGAACTTGCTTGAATCTCAGCAAGTCTTATTAGCATCTGCTATAGCTACAAGCAGCAGACTGGCAAGCCACAACCCTGTGTGTGCCATCTCATAAAGACAGGAACAGCATCCAGCCACATCCTGCCTGTCGCCACAGTTGTGGGAGAAGAGGAGCTGCCCATACTGCTCTGTTGCCATGTAAACCCGAGGGTAACTCAAAGCTGGGACCACCTGTGAGAGAGTTCTACCGGCTCACTTTGAGCCAAGCAAGGGGAAGCTCCACTGTTCTGTACCCCCCCCGCTGTGGAGCTGCTCTGCCAGCCCCAACCACCTTGCAGTGCAGGCTGACCCTAGAAGGGCCCAGCCCCACCCACCACTGCTCCGCAGGAGCTGCCTGAGCCCTGAGAGGGAATCTGCCAACTGGCAGAAGTCTGTTTCATGGCCCCCACCGCTGCAGGAGGAGAAAGCTGCCCCCGCTGCTGCTGTCTGAAGGGAAGCACCCTGTGGGCCCACCAGCAGCTTTGGCTACAGGCTCAGCCCTGGGAAACCCTCCCCAGAACAGACCAGCCCTGGAGCCAGCCGGGAGGCAGCATGCAGCTGTAGTCTAACTAATTACAAAAGACACAGTGTATCTTTTCATGTGTTTTCCACCAGCTAAGGTTCAATTTAAAGCCCCCCATGCTTAGCCGTGTGACATTTCTAGTTTAAGCCTTTGCTTGGATTGCCTCTGACTGTAACTTTTCCTGTATATAGTTAAAGCCACAAGCCCCCTTGTCGAGTCGCCATCTGCTGGACAAGAGACGGAATTTCGCTTCATTCTTTAATTGACATTAATTGTGTAAATATTCTAATTGGGTTCAAAATTATATATATGAGACCAGTTATGGGATACATCTCACAATCATGCACTAGAATCTGTATATAAGTAGTGATTAATTGGTTATTATTATTTTTTATATTAATAAAAATAATTACAAATGCCATATTTTTGTAAATTCATAAATCAGCAACCTCTTCATTACAATTGTACAGGCAGAGAAACTCTTATTGTATGGTACTGAATTAGTCTAATTACAGATTTCACTGCTATTACTCTTTGTCACTGAAATTCATTGCTATTTTCTTGCAGATCCGTAAAGTCTGCTGTATAATTGCAAGTGGTTCAGCAAGTTCATTAAATAATTCCCATAACACCAGACCTGTGGACTTATATATGCTAAAATTTTCCAAATATCATTTTATCTACTTCTACCAACAACTATATTGACCTGTTCTTAATTATTCAAAAAATGTTAACAGCATGGAGTTGGTGAAGATGAAAAAAAAATCCTTTAACACATTTATTCTGTAAAAATGGGCTTTGCAATTACATGAAAACAATGAAACAACTTCAACATCCAGCTGCATTTATAAATTGATGTGACTGGATGCAGTAGCACTGTTAACATTTTCTGTTGCCTTTGCCAACCTTAAGTAGTGAAACTACTCCATCTGAATAAGGTTTGTAGAATACAACTCCAATGGATTATAGCTCTACCTGAGCTATGACTATTTGTTTCTGTTGGTGGGGGTGTGTGTGTGTTTATTTGTTTCTTGTTTGTGGGGAGGGGTTTGTTGTTGTTTAGTTTGTTGGATATTGGGTTTTGGTTGCTTCCCCCCCCACCCCCCCCACCCCCTTTCCCTTTCTTACTTTCTCTTACGTTTCTTTATAGAATTCTAGACAGACTGCTTAAAGTCCACTGTACATCTACTGTACAGTGTAGTAGCATCACAGAATCAAAATGGAAATCTGGGATTTTTTTTCCTGCTTTTTCTTTTCTTCAGTTGCTCTATATTGCAAAGTTTGGGGAAGAAAGATTTATATGCCAAACCTATATTCACCCTCCTTGATGTTCTCAGCTCTGCTTGTGTTTTTCAGAACAAGATCTCTTTATTTGGTTCTCATCCACCCTTTTACCATTCCAATGGCAAGATACAGGGATTTTTCTTTGATTGCTTCTTGTGCATCCATCTGTGGCTGTAGCTCACACTCATTTCTCTGACTACAGTCTTGTCTACATGGAACAAAAGTATGACTGCTTAGAGTTTTACTATCAGCAAGAAGCTGATGCATTTATTTTGCATTTTCATATATTTTACTGTTAGTAACCATAACAAAACTTTCATGTTTGCCTACTACTAATGTTTGGGGTCTGTCCCAAAATGAAAATCGTTATCAGTATTGCACTTCTTTTCAAAGAAGATTCCTACAATTGGCAGAGTTTTCAGGAACAAGTTTGGATGTTTACATCCTTTGTCTACCAAGTAAACATTGTTAGCAGGCCTGATGGTAGACGTAGTGGCAAGACGTAGTACTAGTAAACAAGACTAGGACATATACTACAGATATTGTGGCTTTAATCATCATAGTAAAGTATGTCTCAACTCATTTTACTGAAGTAGTTCCACTTGTAGTATTTTAAGTAAATGTCCATGATATTTAAATCCAATGCTAGAGAGCTCAATAGGGTTTTCTAAATGTTGAAGAATTCTAGCTTATATGATCGATACATTACTCATTGCATTTTCCTCAGAGTTTATGGAGAAGTCCTAATTCAATCTGTAATGGAAATCCTGAATATTCTTGATAGAAACATACTTTTGTCTTCTTTCTCATTTTTTTTCTTTCTTCTCCTTTTTTGTCCCTCAAAAAATATCATCCAATTATTCCTGACTGTATTTAAGATTTGAAAACTATACTGAACACCATATATTGCTATATTTATCACCATAGCTTCTTTTAAGATGGATCATTTCAAATATATCAAATATCTGTGGCCAATAGTAACTTGACTCACTCAGACTTTATTCTATCAAATTTTGTTCACATTTCTGATCTTGTTCTATAACCAGAACACTTTTTTTTTTTTGTTCTTTTTCCATCTCCTTACATGTGTAGTATACAGTGCATGAGTGTCAGAGTATCACAGACGTAGGGGAAAATATTTATATGTACATCTTTTGGAAATACTTGAAAAAGCCTTTGATAGGACCATACAGTACTATAAACAGACATTTCACAGAACTTTTCCTTTTCAGAGAAAATCCTGATAAATCAGATGTATTGCCTCCAGAAAATGTTTGCCATGGTTAAATAAAACAAGGCTGAGTTAGAAAAAAAGACAGAGTTAAGCATATATGCACATTTTCTGCATCTCTTTATATCAGCAACAAAGTCTTTTTTAGGAATGAAAGAGCCATGTAGAAGCTAATAAACAATGGACTTTGCCCTTGCACTGAAACACTCAAGGTGGTGGAAAACAGCCTTCTTCACAGTTTGTTTTCATTGTTAAAATATTCTAATTCATAATACATTTTAATTAATTATATCTTGGCCTTAGGAAGTTATTAATTTGGAAGAGCTTATTTTATTCTAGGAATTTTCATCTGTTCTTAAGAGAAACAGAGTTATATACTTTGAGCTGACTATAAAGCTTCCACTGAAATTAACTCGTCTTCTTAAAATTAATAACATCTGTACCCACAATGTTTTGAACTTTTTATTTCCTATTAGAATGAATTATAGAGCAGAATTATAACACTTGTTGTCTTCCATTATAAGCATGTAGATCAAGGACTTCGATAAGTTGTGGAGAAGACCATATAAACATATTTTTCAGTGAATTGTTGCTAACATACAGTAAAATTATATAATTCTCTAGGACTATGTAATACAGCAAGCACCTTTATTGCTAGTGACAGTTTGGCTTAATTTCTTTAGGGAAATGGATCTTACTGTCCTCTTTGATCTTTGGATATTCCACACAGATTATGACTTAAATAGTCTGTTCTTACTGTTTGGATATATACCGACAATGGAGGTCTTTCACAGACCAACAATTTATTTAATTATTTTTTTTCAAAACCAAGTTACACATATGAAAAGGTTACCAGTTTTTAAATCTGTTACTTAATGTCATTCTGTCAATTTATTTAGAGTTTATTGTTTGGGGTTTTCTGTTTATAGAGCCAGTACCAGAACAAGAGGACACAGTCTCAGGCTGCACCAGGGGAGGTTTAGGCTGGATGTTAGGAAAAAGTTCTATACAGAAAGAGTGATTGCCCATTGGCATGGGCTGCCCTGGGAGGTGGTGGAGTCATCATCATTGGAGGTGTTCAGGAGGAGACTTGATGGGGTGCTTGGTGCCATTGTTTAGTTGATTAGGTGGGTTGGATTGGTTGATGGGTTGGATGTGATGATCTTGGAGGTCTCTTCCAACCTGGCTTATTATTATTATTATTATTGATCCCATTAAAATACAATTTTGTGCTTGTTTTTTCTGTATGGGACATGGTTATGATCACTGAGGCTAAGCAAATGATTGTGCTGACAAAATTTTAGTTTAGAAAACTAAAAGGTGACTAATTCTGCATAATTTTCCCTGGAAATCCTAAAGCTAAATAGGAAGGACTTCTCCACAAGAATTCTGCTCAAGAGAAAGTGAGATTTTTCAGTACTCCATAAGTTAATTTTTTTAGATGAGAACATTGTGTATTCATTGTGCAGTGAATGACACGCATCGACTATACCTCTGTGTCTTAGTAATTATGAAGACATATGACATACAGATAAGATGGAAATAATAAGGTAAACTCAGAATTAGGTGAGAGATAGGAAAAGAATCCTCTTCCTGGAGAAATATATTTGTACTGAAATACCAAAATATTGGTAACTATAGTGAAATTAGGTGTGCAAAAAATTCTAGAATCAAATTATTTTCATTAGGCTAACTGACTAAATCAACAACTTCAGTAGATTTTCTTTTATGTTTGTCTGTTTGACTACTTGAAGAAACATTGAGGGGAAAAATACATAAATCTATGGTTGTTTTTCTTTTATAATAAAAGTTTTCCAATAAATGTTTTCCATTCAAGTTCCAAGCACACCAAGAGGTTCTGATGGCCTGGACAGCATATAACTATCTTTTTTTCATAATTCTTTGTGACTTTGTCCACGGGGTTTGGCTGCTTGTGTTGAAAGCCAGCTGTGACATAGTTCAGTTGTGAGACCTTGGATCAGACTTCTCTAAGTACAGATAAACTTCCACAAAGAACAGTGAGAAGTAGAAAGTGATATATTAAAGAAGAGGTGTCAGATGCATCCCTGGGCATCTACATGCACAGCTTCTGTATATTCACCTACACACTATATTCAGGCTCAATCCTTGCCTAAGCCTGGCCTTATTTCTCGCTGACTTTAGGCTTGCCATATTGACTTGAGTTTTCAACTTGGCCTCAGACATGCTTGGTCAGTATTGATTTACTTGGTGATTGCTGAGCATTCAGCTGACCACAGTCATTATTGCCATCCCTGCCTTGGTACTGAGGCTTTTTGATTGTTGATGAGTGGCTGCTCCTGTCGGTTTCACATCAACCACAGCTCTCAGGTCCTCCACCCTCATTGGGCAGCCCATACTTTCTGCTGCTTATAGGTAGCTAAAAACACTGGAGCACCACACAGTATGTCCCTCAGTCTGCTCAGGAAATGCCTGGGAATTTTGGTAGGAGAGCATTTTTTTCTTTGTTTATGGAAATGATCAAAATAAAATTAGCAGACATAAGCAATCAATATTCCACGTGTAAAAATACATCTCTCTGTAAGTTCTGATGCTTCTACTGGCTGTTATCTACAATTTTAGAAAATAAAATCATTAAATATAAGAATTGTATCATGAAAGATGCTGGAAGAATGTGTTCAATATATTCCTAAAGCCCCAGTTCAAGTCAGCCTTTTAAATATTGACTTCAAAGGGAAATCAATCTAGCCCTTTAGACAACCGTTGTATCAGGCATACTTATATTAGCTCCAGAGCCCCAGGGTTACTTTTTTTTATTCTTTTTCCTTTTTTTTCCCCATCCAACTGGTGATAAGAGGTCTTGGGGTTGTAATACTGAAGTAATTTCCAAAGTGTGCTTTGCTAGGTTTCTTTCTCTCCTCCAGAAAATATTGCTTAAAAAATTAAATATCTACATTTCTATATTTCAGCTCTCTAATCTCAAATAGCTCATGCATACATGCAAGGACTTCACAGATGTAAAATTGGGCTGCACAGCATGTAGGAATGCTGATACCCTATTAAACATTGAGCACCCAGAGTATTTCATACTCCAGAATATTGCTGTTTGAGTGTTTATTTTCTGTTTCATTTCTTCTTTGAATTTTTATTGGTTTGTTATGAAAATAATTAGTGGTTATGGCTCTTGACTTTCGAACAACATTGATATTATTCTTCAGCTAGTTTTAGCGGATGTACTCCAGCTGATAGTGATTATGAATTTAGGCTGAATTGTCTTCATTTTCACACTTATCTTTATCTTAGCCATGTAGAACTACATCTTATACCAGCTAGATTATGTTCTTTTCTTTACTTGAAAATATTTCCTTTTATTTTTCTTCCTATTCTCTAATTTATATAAGATACAAGCAGCAAAGACAGTCAGATTTCACAGATCTTTAAGCTTTATTGCTCAATCTGAAAGGGAAAAACAAATCTATAATTAGTTCTATTTTTTTTTTCCATTCTCAAAAATAGAGGGCAATTAGAGTTATGTGAATTTCCCAAGCTTGCAAGTATGCTGCCAACATTTAAACAAATAGAGAGAGGAATGATTTACTTTTTAAACAGGTTCCTGAGGCTATCAACCTTCTGATAGTGTTTTCTACTTCCACGTGACATTTTAAAAACTGAGGAACCTTTCAAATTACTCTATGCCAAATGAGAACAACAGTACTGCAGTATGATTTGAAATGTTTTTCAAACTACAGGGGAAAGATGGAGAGAGCTCTTGTCAAGAAATTAATAGTGTAGAAATGGAAAGCCAATGAGGCAATGGAGTGAATGTGTTTAAAACTTGGGCTTTTAAAAAAAATATCTAACTTTAAAATTCAGAGTGATCTTGTTTTTAAACTGTGGAATGAATAAATAAAAATACTGCAAGAATCATAATCCAAAACTGTTAGACTAAACAGCTGGAACAGCAACTACAAAAGGAATAAATCAAAAGCGGATATAATAGTGAGAAGCAAATGGATGAATGGGGGGGTGTGGAATCTTAGATCTAAGTCAGTATCTCTTGTTTTTTTCTCCATGATTTCTTAGTTTATAATAGACTAGAATAGAATAGAATAGAATAGACCAAGTTGGAAGAGACCTTCAAGATCATCACATCCAACCCATCAACCAATCCAACCCACCTAAATAAGTAAACCATGGCACCAAGCCCCCCATCAAGTCTCCTCCTGAACACCTCCAACGATGGTGACTCCACCACCTTCCTGGGCAGCCCATTCCAATGGGCAATCACTCTCTTTGTATAGAACTTTTTCCTAACATCCAGCCTAAACCTCCCTTGGTGCAGCCTGAGACTGTGTCCTCTTGTTCTGGTACAGGCTGCCTGGGAGAAGAGACCAACATCCACCTGTCTACAACCTCCCTTCAGGTAGTTGTAGAGAGCAATAAGGTCACCCCTGAGACTCCTCTTCTCCAGGCTAAGCAACCCCAGCTCCCTCAGCCTTTCCTCATAGGCCTTGTGTTCCAAACCCCTCACCAACTTCGTTGCCCTTCTCTGGACTCATTCCAGCAAGTCAACCTCCTTCCTAAACTGAGGGGCCCAGAACTGGACACAGTACTCGAGGTGCGGCCTAACCAGTGCAGTGTACAGGGGCAGAATGACCTCCCTGCTCCTGCTGGCCACACTGTTCCTGATGCAGGCCAGGATGCCATTGGCCCTCTTGGCTGCCTGGGCACACTGTTGGCTCATGTTCATCATACCATTGACCAGTACGCCCAGGTCCCTCTCTGCCTGGCCGCTCTCCAGCCACTCTGACCCCAGGCTGTAGCACTGCATGGGGTTTATAGTGTCTTCAGGAAGTGTTTAACAACTGGCTTAGTGGGTGATCTATTTAAATCCTTTAAAATATCATACTTTAAAAGAAAGTTTACCATTTATGGAAAGTAAGTTCTGAATTAATCAATATGGGAGACAGGAATAGAATGCAACAATGGAAACAGAATTCCAGGACAGATAATTCCAATAATGGAACTATAGACCAGTCAGTCTCACCTCTGTGCCTGGTAAGATCATGGAGCAGACTCTCCTGGAGGCACTACTGAGACAGAAGAATAATGAAGAAGCGATTGGGCACAATCAGCACAGCTTCAGCAAGGGCAAATCCTGCCTGACAAACCTGGTGGCCTTCTATGACAAGGTCACAACATTAATAGATGAAGGCTGAGGAACTGATGTAATTTACCTGCACCTGAGCAAAGCCTTTGACACTGTCCCACACCACATCCTGATCTGGTTTGATGGATGGATCTTTCAGTGGATAAAGAACTGGCTTGATGGCTTCACCCAAATGATGGCTCTCAATGGGTCCATGTCCCAGTGGAGGCCAGTGGCAAGCGGAGTCCCTCAGGGATCAGTCCTGGGACCAGTCTTGCTTAACATCTTTGTTGGTGACATGGAGAGTGGCACTGAGTGCACCCTCAGCAAGTTTGCTGATGACACCAAGCTGTGTGGTGCAACAGAAATGCTGGAAGGAAGGGATCCATCCAGAGGGACCTTGACAGGATGGAGAGGTGGTCCCATGACAACCTCATGAAGTTCAACAAGTCTAACTGAAAGCTCCTGCATCTGGGTCAGGGCAATCCCAAGAAACAATATGGGCTGGGCAGTGACTGGCTTGAAAGCAGCCCTGAAGAAAAGGACCTGGGGGTGCTGGTGGATAAGAAGCTCAACATGAGCCACCAGTGTGCACTTGCAGTCCAGAAAGCCAATCACATCCTGGGCTGCATCAAGAGAAGCATAGCCAGCAGGTCAAGGGAGGTGATTCTCCCACTCTCCTCCACTCTGGTGAGAACCCACCTGAAGTACTGCATCCATTTCTGGAGCCCCTATTATAGGAAGGAGATGGACATGCTAGAATGTGTCCAGAGAAGGGCCGTGAGGATGATTAGGGAGCTGAAGCACCTCTCCTGTGAAGACAGATTGAGAGAGTTGCACCATTCAGTCTGGAGAAGAGAAGGCTCCACGGAGACCTAATTGTGGCATTCTAGTATCTGAAGGGGGCCTACAAGAAAGCTGTTGAGGGACTTTTTGGGTGTCAGGTAATAATAGGACTAGGGGGAATGGAAAAAAAAATAGAAATGGGTAGATTCAGATTGGAAGAAATTCTTCACCATGAGTGGTGAGACACTGGAACAGGTGGTGGAAGACCCATCCCTAGAGGTTTTTAGACCAGGTTGGATGTAGCTCTGGACAACCTGACCTAGTGTGAGGGGTCCCTGCCCATGGCAAGGGAGTTGAAACTAGATGATCCTTGAGATCCCTTCCAACCCTAACAATTCTATGATTCTATGCAACTCAATCTATGACATTCTCCACCCCTTATTCTATACCATCTACATTATGCCTAGCAGCAATTAACATCAAACAACATATGTTGTACAGCATTAACTATCCATTTTTGTTCAATAGAGATCACTTTGCAGTACACAGAAGACTTCTCATTGCAGATGCTCTGGAGCAACTATAACTAGTTTTTGGTGGTTTTTTTTTTTTGTTCTCCAAAACAGAGGACCCCTGTCTTTCTGAAAAAACAGGCAAAGACCAGGAGAAATACACTGGATCACCTCAGTTGATATTAGACACCCATGATTGACAAACTGAACTGAATGCTGGGAGAATGTTACCAGTTACCATAATGGCCAAAAAAGATTCAGCTTGTGCCATTCTGGCAACTTTTCCATTAAAACCTTGATGTGTGCCTTCAATACAACAGGCTAAAAGCTACAAGATGTGCATTGAAGGGATCTCAGTGCAGTTATACTAAAGCTACAAGGGAAAATGAAAGCAGGCAGAGACACAGGAGTGATTTAACATCAGTGGCAATTGTTTTACGTAAGGCATCCATCATGAAAATGATTCATGCTCTTCTACTGCTAGGCCATGATGATAAGAGTACTTGGGACACCAGAATGATGGCACTCTACAGCAGCCTTAGAATGTGGAGAAGAGTTGCCACAAAGCTGCAAATGATTGGCAAGCTGCCGAGTTGAAAGCAGAAGACCCTTATGAAGGCCTAGTCTAAAGCATCTTAAGTGGAATGAAACAGGTACAGGAGCCCTGCTTTTCCCACCATGAGGTTATGCTGTGATTCTATTTCTTTCAGATCTAGAGAGCTGTACAGTAGTATAATGTCTTATATCTGGTATACTAATAATTGTATATTCTTGATTTATTATTTAATTATTGGAGTTACTCATTTATTATTTGAAAATTTAATTATAAAATTACCTTTGGTTACTTTATCATCAATTTTGTGCTTACTTACTACAGACTCATTTTTTTCTCCTTTATCCTAAATTAAGATAACTTCTTTTTCTTTTGTATTCCACATAAATGAATTTACAAATGAAGTTAAGAGGGACAGTCAAGAATATGTAGGATTTGTTTTGCTTTCAGGATAAAGGCATCTCCTTTCTATAAACACAGATATTTAGGAATTTTAATGAGACTGTGCAAGCATGTATATACTTGCCCTCAATTTATTTTGACAGTAATTGTGTTTTAATGTTATTTTTTTCAGAATGCTGTGAGGAAGGAAGATGAAAGGCTTATGCTACATTTTATGCAAGTAACAGCTACCTATTCACTGTTCAAAATAATCTGAGCATTTTGGTCTAGAGTCTTTGAAAGAATAAACTTAGCAGAGCATTCTAAGGCATGTAGATATTGTAAACAAGAAAACTTTTAATGCAACATTTGTGGGGTAATGCTTTATGAGTTCTAGATTATTTTGTGTGACAGTTCTATTGCTTTTCATTTTGCATCCCTTTATTTCATTAAAATGAGTGATGAATATACAGCAAATGGGTCAGTATTATGAATTCTTTTCCCTTCACTTCTGATGCTAATATTGCAGAGAGAAATATTACAGAGTTTCCAGGGCTCTATATGGAGTATGACATCCTTTTCTAAACTTTGATGTCACCACATGCTGCTTTAGCTGTTAGCACTTGGGCAAATGACATTCTATATCACTCCTAATGGTACACCTTCACTTCCCACCTCATAGCAGAAGCCAGCAGCTGTGACCTTTGCTGCTGCTATGTTTCACTGCATCTTCCTTCAGGGACCTGACACTTGTATTCCCAAAGGCCATTTCTTCTGACTAGAAGCTGCCTGCTGCAATTGAATAAATGTTATTTGACGCAAATAAAGCCTCAATGTTGGCTGACAAGATTTGTTTTTGTGAACTCTAAAAGCACTTTGCATATTATTATTTTGTGGTTTGAGAATGGATATATTACCTAGTGAATCTGTGGCTGGACAGATTTACTTTTGTGCTTCACATTTATGAATAGGAAAGTTCAAGTATGAATTGATTCTTCATTGTATTTTCAAAGAATTTTCTTCAGATTTCCCATTTCCTTCTGGAAAACAAAAAAAAATCACATAAAATGGTAAAGGAAAGCAAAAGCAAAAACAAAAGCAAAGAGCATTCCAGGATTGATTGTGTGAATTAATTTTCAATATGCAGGCTTCTGGTTTTGAATATAATAAATATTTTTCTCCTCAGAAAAGGTTTTACTAGAGAGTTAACTGTGTTCACGAAGACAGACAGCTGAGGACAAAATGACAGTTTAAAGGGCACATACCAAACAAGACTAAGCTTCTTTCTGGCTATAGATTCCTAGAGCACAATTGCACCTGAAGTCAACTGTGTGAAAGAGTTAAGCAGTGAAGAAATACATAGAAAATGCTAACCTGATAGTCAGTTAAAGATGAGTTCAGGACTGAAGTGCATCTGAAATACAAAATATGGATGTGGAAAATGTCAAGATAATGAGGTATGCCAGTACATTCCGTAGCTTCCTGGAAGATCTGTGAGGTCAAAAGGCCAGAATGCAGCTCAGTGAGGAGAGACATGCTGTTTGCCCCATCCTAATCTGTGTGCAGTAAAAAGCATAGAGTATTTGCAATCATGGTCCTGGAAGAACCATTTTTCTGAGAAAGAGGCTGAAGACAAGTAGGTAAAAAAGGTTAAAAAGTTGGGCATCAAAGATAGAAGTGTTTATGTCTGTTGGGGTCAGTCTAGAGATTTCATCCATTTGAGATATTGTTGAGTATTGTCACTTGAGCTGTGTAGTACTTGTGCAAGCATTGAGAGTTGAGGACTGGCATTTTTTTTCCTTTTCTTTTCTTTTTTTTTTTTTTTTTAGTCTATCCTGCCCATGCTTACAGAGGTAAAGCAGTAAACAAGGTATTACTCTCTGAGTTGCTATTATGTGCAATTTGTAAATGATAGAGATAAGCTTTATACTAATGTCAAAGCTAAAAAGATGATAAATGGAAAATATTTAAAGCAACATTTCTTTGGCATAACATGATTTATGAACTAAGCCACAGCATTCACATCTAAGTTTTAAACACTTCTGAAACATGTGACTGTTTAAAACTTCCATTTTTATGGCTGGAACTGGAGATGAAGAAATATATGTGTTGGGTCAAAACAAAGCAGACAGCTTCATTTAGAAGATAAACCACAATCCCCAACTTTTCAATACCCAGGCTGAGAAAAACTTCTAATGATACATAAATTATGCATAACTCTAAAAAGTTAAGTTTAAAAAAATTATGAGCAAAGGATGACCAAAATGCACACCTCACAAATGATATCAAACACCTTCCCAATTTGTTCCTATTTATGGTAGTGTTGTCATAGGACACAGGTTGGGGGAATTTCCTCAAAGTCTGTCAGCAAACTCTGGAAGTTTGGTTTGCATCTCAGTCAGGGACAGGAAGGAAGGGAGCAGTGTAGAATGTGGTGTTAAAGAAAAAGCTGTGAGAAAGCCATTCAAAGATGAAAGCTTGGAGGATGTGCCCAAGGTAGAAGTACAAAGCTCTCTACTGTCTTTTATCCTGCCACCCACAGTGATGCCATGGCCTAAAGAAGAAGGCATCTGTCTCCTCAGAACCATCCTGTGTGTCTTTGAATATTTGCCAACCACTAAAGCTAAACGGTTGTAATATTTTAAAGTCTATTAGCTTTTTAATTCCTGAGCTGCTTCTATTTTCTTTACTAAATCATATGTAATATAAATTTTAATTCCCTATTCATCTAAAGGAAATTTTTTAGCTATTGGTACAGCAAATTATATTCGAATTCTTTTGCCCAACTATAGTACCAAGTTCATTCTCTAAAATAAAATATTCTGTTGATTTAGCTGAACATCACTTAAAACATCAATGTTCTTAAGAATATATATAACATCTTTTTCATCTCATTTAGCTGTACAATTTTTACATATCTTCATGAAAAACATTTTTAAGTTTTGATACTTGTTATATTTTGATCATCCTAGCTATATGGAAAAATGTATGTTATAGTAAGAGTAAGTATATAGAGTTATTCTACGAAAAAGAAACATAACTTCATAGAAACATATAACTTCATAGAATTTGTTTGCTAGTTGTATATTGCTCAAATAACACTAAATGGTATCTGTTCAGCAAACATTGTTATACTTTTCAAGAGGTTTATTGTAGAAAAACTATTTAACAAGAATTTCTTTTATAAATAGGCATGAGCTGTTTGTGCAACATTTCGTTTATATATCATTTTCATATAACCAGTCTGCACAAGGCATAATAATATCAGATAAAGTAGAGAATCATAAACATACTTCAAAATGAGTGTGTGTGGAGGGAAAACCAACAAAGCAACATTAAGAACAAAGAATGAAATACAGGCCTGAATTTTTATTTATTTATTTTTTTAATAAATGTTTTATGGCTGGTAAACAGAAGCATCAGTATTTTCACAATTCAAGTCAACTGATGTACTAGGATTGATTACAAAATGATTATATTAATTAAAGCTTTTACTTTACCATATATACGGAAACTTCAAAACATACTCTTTGAGAGACAATTATTATGAAACTCCATATTGTGTCAGAGTAGGTTTTGCTTACTGTCAACAGTCTTCTAGATCCATTCACTCCAGATTGCTCTTAGAGAACACTGAGAACCTTTCTAGCAGTGCAAACTTCTGCTTCTTGGTGCTTGTGTAAGTCTATAAATTATTACATGTTTTTTTCACTTATAAAACACTGAACTTGAACTTTGCCTATAGTCAGTTCAGCAGTCTCACTGTTCTTTCTTCAGTGTAGACCTAGAAGGAAGACTCATTCAGTCTTGTACAGAAAAATATTCTGCCAATTGAAATAAACTTAATACCACTAATGCTCACCCTAGGCATACTACCATAGCAAAAGGGAAACTAAAACAAAGCCACAGCAATACATATCTCCTCCTTCTCTGGATCCTAACAAAAAAATGAGTATCAAAGCACAGACAATCCAGGTTCACACGCTAATGGATCCTGTATATCAGTTTAGCTGATTATGAAATATTTAATGCAATCTACAACAGAAACCCCAGAAATTTTATTGTTTCTTATATTACCCATCAGTCCAAAAAGGGAAAGAAAAATAAAGTAAACTCTGGTAACCATGAACTTAGACACTCAATAATCTACTACTATCACAATCATCTTGAAAGTATTGAGAAGAAAGAAAAATCTCTATTTGCAGGCCAGCATTTTGAATATTGAGGAGACAGGTAAAGATGTAACTTCTGTTCCCCATATGTTGCTTCCTGTATCTTGAATGTTGTTTACTTGCCTGAATTGTTTTCCAAGGCTAGGTATATTTTGTATGAGAGGAAATGAGTAGAGAATTGTCAATAGTAAAACTCCCTTTTTGACTATAAAAATTGGTTAACCTTTTTCTCATGTTCAGTCACTTGCAGAAATGAGAACCTATTTTGTGTAATTTGTCCTGTTACACTTTTTCAGAATACAAATTCCAGGTGTAACCCCAAATCTAAGTAGCTGCATGCAAAGTTTTAGAAAGAAACAATTCTGACTCAATCACATTCTGCCTTTATATGCATTGAACTCAAAAGGGGCAGGATTCAATGGAACGAGTTGTAAAGTTTTGGGTTAAAGCATCTATTTTAGCCCAAAATATTATCACTGTATTGGCTATGTGATAGTGCTTTCTTTAAATAAAAAAAAGTTTTTTAAAGTGTTTTGTTTTTTTTTTTTTTAATAGTAAACAAGTTAAAAGCCAGTTGTGTTCTTTTTCCTTTGAACTGATACAATCCTAGAAAAAATATTCTGTGATATTGTTCTGTATATTTATATCAGATCTTACAAATCACAAAGAAGTGAGAGAAAGTAGTGGAGAGGTATTCTTAAGGTAATCCTCAATGAATATCTAGGTAGACTCATATGTTCAATTTAAAGTTGTATTTTAGCTAATCTTAGATATGGTATTGTATATATATAGATACAAATTCACATTCATCATATGACATCATATATGACAAAGCTATTTGTTACCCATTATTGTTAGAGTAGAAAGAGTGGCAGCAGAAGTATCTGTGTATTATAGTTTCCATTTGTGACAGTTATTAATCTGAACTGAAGGTCCACTTATTTAGACACATGCCTTCCTTTTGTCACACTTCCCAGTCCTCAGTTTATTTCTTCACTCATCCACGTGCAGTGCTGCAAGAACATGCTGAGTTATACATGAGCACTTTCTTTGGTTGCATTGTCCATATTCTGCCCCTGAATCCTTCACACAGTACTGATGTAAGATTAAATGGAGGGATGGTTCATGACAATTCCATCTGTTATATAACTTTTCATTTACTTCCCAGGGGACACACATTTTCTGGTTGTGGCAAATGAGCTGCAGATCTGGACTGTAATGAGCAGGATCTAAAAAAAAGGAAAATTAAAATAAAAAGAAAGGTCATTATTTTTTCTGTAGAAGCTCTGTGTAGGCAAGAGCAAAAATGAAGAGATTCTGCATATGATTCAGGCCATTCATAAGGCTGTGGTGAGATAGTGAAGGTGAATAGAAAGATCATAATAAAAGCAATTTTTCAGGACTGTAAGAAGAATTAAAACTGGTTATATTGATCAGTCTTATAAACTCACTCATCTAGTGATCACAAATCTATATATTTATGTATGCATATATATACACACATATATAAATATTTAGACATCTATTATGATGTAACAGCGCTGAAAACTCTTTAAAGATTTGTTTTATGAGAGTGGTTCTCTGCCCACACAAAAATTGTTCCGATTTTTTGTCATCACTTTTCAACTCTACAGATTAGATTATAAAATGGTTTGTGCCACATTCTGAGATTGCACTCCACAAACCCTCTAGTTCTCTCTGCATGTTGGTGGAATATTTTAGATTATGAGAAAAGGCATTTAAAAAAGTCTCTAAAGCATTTTGCTGAGTGCTCTTTATTGCTTCATTGTAGCAGCTGTGCCTTTTAAGAGGTAATAGTATTGAAGACTAAGTACGCAATTTTGCCATAACTCACACTTTAAATGTCTTTCAGACTACTTTCCCTCCTTTTACTGACTGCCTTTTTCATCTTGCTTTAACACTTGTCCTCTCTAGGAAAGACTACTTTCTTTTAGATGTATTTATTGTTTTTCAATAGTAAAAGTCTTTATAGTAGTACAAATTTGCTTGTTTATACTTATGCAGTGCTAGCTACCTATTACCCTTTATGAGATTAGTTGTGAAACATCCTCCCATCAGGAAAAAGAGAGAAGAAATGAAAATAAAAGAAGCAGCACACATTAGAAGATACTCTGAAGCGGGACAATACAGGCTAAGGAATAAAGTCTTAAATAACCTTTGATAACACTTAAATCACCTTTGATAACACTTAAATCACAGCTATTATTACAGGAGGTAGTGTAGTGGGTTGAAATTTCCCATTACATTAACTAAGCATGACTGACTCGGAAGCAAATGGAAGCTGTATTTACAAAGCAAAATCTACACTCTACAATGATATACATTATTACTCTACAAAATATACATTATTTACAATGTTATACAGGTATTTACAATTAGCAAAAAAAATAGCACGTAAAGCCCCCTGGTCAAAATGTCCAGGGAAGCTGCTCCACTACCCCTGTCCAAAACCTCCCAGAGCCCCCTGTACCAAGTGAGAGAGAAACTGGGAGAAAGCAGTGTTGGCCTTATCTCAAGGTCATCCAGAAGTGTTATCTTCCCAGCCCAACAGCCAGACCAGAGAAGAAAGGAAGGAATGAAAATGGAAGTGAAATGTGCAAGATGTTTATAGAACAGCTTCTATACCAGACATTGTCCAATGAAATTCATTTAGAACAATCTTTTGTTTTCCTTTTTACACCCAATAGTGTATTATTTGTAATTTTTAACTTTTCTCCTTGAAATCTGCAGCTAATTTTTAAAAGCATAGCCTAAAACTGCCACAGGTAGAAACACACTTTAGAAGACAACAAAACAACATCTAACAGTTTCATGATAAAAATTTTCACTGTGTTATCCATACTCTTGGAAAATCGCCCAAATTAAGATCCCAAGATGAATTAATTGTGGAATAAGTACAAATAGTACATTATATTCTTGGAAGATATTCTTGACTGTTACATTTCAAATAATAAGAGATTCCATGAAAAGGCAGGGGATCTACCTCTGGATTCTTGCTGCAAGATAAAGCTGAGTGAGAGAACAAGCCTAAAACAAGAGAGAGAACAAGCCACAAAAAAGTATACAGCAAAGGGCACAGACCTTATTCATGAACACGGCAAAAGAATGGAGCGTGAATGAACTGAAAATTGTTTCACAAAATAAAGTAGGGGACTGAAACACTTCACTACCTTTTTGGAAAGAGTGTGTATTATTTGAGAAGTAATTCAAGAAAGACTGATTCAATTTACATCCATTGTTTTAATGACTATTGGGTCTAAGACCAGTTTTGTAAGGATGGTAATACTTTTTTGAAAATATTTTAAAACTCAGACATTAAAGAAGCAAAATTTGATAGTAAAAGACCTAGTTTTATGAAGTTCTAGGAAATTAAATTCTAAGACTTAGGGTTTACATTCAAAATTAAATTCTCTCAATAATGAGATTCAAAAATATTTTTTAAAATGATTAAATCTGTCTAATATCTTTGTGATTTCTATATTAGATCAATATTTACAGGTAAAAGAAGTACAAATTATCAGACTTGTAGACAAGGTAACACATAAAATATTTAACGTGAATCAGCCTCTGTACCCTATTTCCATTTCTGTATGCCATATCATAAAGTATTACTCTATCCCCAGACTCCTCAGAAACAAATAAAAAAAATAAAAATATTGCCATCTTTATTTTTTTTTCCAAAAATATTCAAATGCAGATGTAAGAAATCACAAAAGACTTCCAAACTGCTTTTTCATCTGAATCTCATAAATTCACACCAGGACACAATTCTTCATAGTTTACTTTTTGATACTGATAAAATCCCTTCCATCCCAAATCATTCCATGATTTGGCCCAGGTGGTCAGGAAGGCCAATGGCATCCTGGCCTGTATCAGAAATAGAGTGGCCAGTAGGAGCATGGAAATAATTCTGCTCCTGTACTCAGCACCAGTTAGGCCACACCTCAAGTACTGTGTCCAGTTCTGGAGCCCTCAGTTTAAGCAAGATGTTGACTTGCTGGAACGTGTCCAGAGAAGGGCAACAAAGCTGGTGAGGGGTTTGGAGCACAAGGCCTATGAGGAAAGGCTGAGGGAGCTGAGGTTGCTTAGCCTGGAGAAGAGGAGGCTCAGGGGAGACCTCACTGACATCTACAACTACCGGAAGGGAGGTTGTAGCCAGGTGGGGGCTGGTCTCTTCTCCCAGGCAACCAGGACCAGAACAAGAGGATACAGTCTGAAGCTGTACCAGGGGAGGTTTAGGCTGGATGTTAGGAAGAAGTTCTTCACAGAAAGAGTGATTGGTCATTGGAATGTGCTGCCCAGGGAGCTGGTGGAGTCACCATAACTGGAGGTGTTTATGAAGAGACTGGATGAGGCACTTGGTGCCATGGTTTAATTGATTAGAGGGTGTTGGATGACAGGGTGGACTTGTTGATCTCAAAGGTCTTTTCCAACCTGGTTTATTCTATTCTATTCTATTCTATTCTATTCTATTCTATTCTATTCTATTCTATTCTATTCTATTCTATTCTAATTCTGTTTTCACTCCTGCATACTCTGGTAAAGTTTCACTATTCCTTCTGGATATCCTGTCCTCACTTAAACCAATTGTATACTACATTCTTTTCTTTTTATTTTTGTATTTGAGCTCAGTCAGGTGTTCCCTGCTTAGCCAATCTGAAGCTCTGTTGCATCAGTTTGACCTTCTGTGATATGAACTATGTAAGTTGACAACTTGGAAATTCATTTTATGGGGTTTTTTTTGCCCTCCTCTCAGCATTGTTTTTGTTTTTACATTTGCTTGAAAAGAAAGAAAGCTTGGAGGAAAAGATACAGACGTATTACCTGATTGACTGTGGAAACATACAGTGAAGGAAAACAATGTGTGAGGTGAGGAATACATATAGGATGAAGTTGTTACTGCTCATACACTGGTCATTCCACAGTTCTTCTCTTGGGCTCTTTTGTGAGTTATGTGTCTAAACATCTTCTACTGACCATAGTGAAGACAGAATTCTGAAGTCAATGGATAAGATGGGAGGAAATCTAAATAATTGACAAGAATTGTAAAATTTTTTGTAATTGTAAAATATTTTGATTATTTGGGTACCAAAAGACACTGGTACCTTTGAAAACCTAGCAGCTGTAAACTTCACAAGTAGCAGGAGAAGAAGAAAAATTATAGAATTTAAAGATAGGTGTTCTTTTTAAAAAGCTTTGTTTAAAGAAAACAACCCTAGGAGATCTATTTAGCCAAGAAACAACCTATGATATCCCCTTAAACCCCAAATACAAAGTTCAGAGTCCTGTGCTTCTTTTCATCTGAGATCTCACTTCTGCAGTTGTGATGTCTTTCTAGTGACTGTAGGCTTTCATGTTGTTCACCATCTCACCTCTGGTCCAGGGCTGCCTCACCCTTGGCATCTGACAACCAGTATCTCATATAAATAACACCTCATTTTCACAGAGGAGACATGATACAAACACACTGCTTTCAAAAGGAAGGGATTGCATGACCCCAATGTGCCTTCTGAGCAGTAGAATTAGCTTTAGTATCAAGCCAGCCTAAGCATCATTGTAAAGAAGTATTCTTTCTGTGCAAAAAGATTTATGAAAAAGGCATAAAATTGATGCCTACATATGTACAATTAAAAAAAAATAATTAGATGCTTCAGAGAAAAAGATTAAAGGAATAAAATGAGCAACACACGAGCATGAATGAAAGGCACTTCTCAAAGGAAGATGTATATGCAAACTTTAATTATCTTGTGTTTCATATGGGCTAAGCTCTAGTAGTTGTCCTGTTACATGAACTAGTTTTACACCTGTGTATATCCAGTTTCACAGGAAAATGTCGGATTGCACTTCAGGGGTAGCTGTGCCTCACTAATACTAGCTGTTAAACAACTCTTCAAAAGGGCTCCTGTTTTGCATCAGGAGGTTCTATTTCTTTATGATCTCAGTACAAAGGCACTTAGACTCTGTAAGATACAATTTAAAATGCTATTTATTAGGGCTAATACTCTACAGTACTACAAATAGCCTTATGTCCCTTTAGGTGCTGGAATTCCCAAGTAGTGTAGCATTACACATAACTCTTTGTGCAACACACCATGCTGAGCCCATCAATAGCAGAGATTCTCCCATTTCAGTCATTCAAGCTACAATGGAGTTTTCTCAGAAGTAAACAGCTCTTTTATCATCTCTATAGTCAAAACAGAAATTATGTTCTCATAAGAACTACTTGTTACACCATTATGTGAAAACCAAGGCCTGGTTCCTCTTAGAATGAACGAGCTGAGGTTATCTGAAGTCAAGGGACTCATGTAGCAGACACGCTGGAGGGAAGGGATGCCATCCAGAGGGACCTTGACAGGCTGGAGAGGTAGGCACAAGCCAACCTCATGAGGTTCAACGAGACCAAGTGCAGGGTCCTGCATCTGGGTCGAGGCAATCCCAGGCACAAATACAGGATGGGCAGTGACTGGCTGGAAAGCAGCCCTGAGGAGAGAGACTTGGGGGTGCTGGAGGACGAGAAGCTCAACATGAGCTCTCAATGTGCACTTGCAGCCAGGAAAGCCAATCAGATCCTGGGCTACATCAAGAGAAGTGTGGCCAGCAGGTCAAGGGAGGTGATTCTCCCCCTCTACTCAGCTCTGGTGAGACCCCACCTGGAGTACTGCCTTCAGTTCTGGAGCCCCTATTACAAGAGGTATATGGACGTGCTGAAATGTGTCCAGAGAAGGGCCACAAGGATAATCAGAGGGCTGGAGCATCTCTCCTATGAGGACAGACTGAAAGAGTCGAGGCTGTTCAGTCTGGAGAAGAGAAGGCTCCGACGTGACCTAATTGTGGCCTTCCAGTATCTGATGGTGACTCCACCACCTGGGTAACCCACTCCACTCCGCTCTTTTGGCAAACATATTATTTTTTTTCATTATGTCCAATCTAAACCTCCCCTGGCACAATTTCAGGGCATGTCTTCTGATCAGGCATCACCTGATACTGCAGAGAAGAGACCAGCTGTCACCTCACTACAACTTTATTTCAGGTAGTTGTAGAGAGCCATCAAGTCTCCCCTCAACCTCCTCTTCTCCAGGCTAATTCCATCAGCTGTTCCTTGTCAGACTTGTTCTCCAGACCCCTCACCAGCATCACTAACTCCTCAACATATAAAGGTCTTCCCGCCAGGATGAGCTGGCTTCTGAGAAACTTGAAGGTAAGTATTTTTTTGCGATGTTCTTAATGGAGGTAAATGATGGATGTAAAAAAGAGAGGGGAATTTCTCTTAATTCTTCTTTGTCTTCAAAGAACAGTTTGATTTCTAAGCAGCCAGGATTCACTTGTCACAAACTTCAGGCTGGTAAATTTATCAGATGGATCTGTTGCTAAAGACTATTTGATTTGAAGTCTGCAAGTTATAATCATATTCTTCAAATACTGTTATTTAGGCCAGAAAGGAAATGGATACCTCATTTGTCAACTCAAATAAGTTTTACACTGTGTCAAAATAAGCCACAAGATTATTTGCTCCAACAAAGTATGTTTTGATCTCTTTTTAGCAAGAAGATAACTACTTCTACTGGATGCTACTGGGAGAACTAGAAGGTATAATTTGCAAATCAATGTTTGAATTAAACTCAATTTTAAATAAATTGGATCAAAAATGCATTACTTGTCTGCAAAAGTGAATGGATTAAAAACAGAAGATTCCTAGTTAACAGTGGTTCACACAATGCTGTAGATAAAGGTACAATATATCTGTTAGTTGTCCTTGTCATGTCTAATTTATCTATTCAGGAGTTTATTGATGCAGTCATAGGGCTTGTGCATGTATATCATCTGTCATTATTATTTTGAGAAAAGTCATTCACAGGATCATTATTAATGAGTGAATGATAGAAAACAATGACCAATTCTTCATAATCAGAGCTGAGAACCAATCACTAAAGTCACCCAAAGGACAACGAGTATCATATAGATACAAACAGTAGTTAATCAGGAATTCTGTGTATAAACCTCCTATACACTCCCCTACAAAAATGCGTAGACAATTTAAGCTGTGTATCTGAATTTATAAAAATTATAAATTGAAACTTCATCCACATCTTGACATATGCAAAAAATCCTAACATTAGTGACACAAATTCAGGATTAAGATATTTATTATCTGAGAGGATTCCAATCCTTTAGTCTTCCTACCAGACAATAAATTCAAAAAAGTGTAAAAAAACCATGCACAGGGAGAAAAGGAAGACAAAAAAAGGAAGACACTTTCTCCTCCCTCCCCCTCCCCCCCCCCCAGTGAAAAGACAGAATAAGGAATGCCAAAGTTAAAAGAAGAGGAGGTACTTCAGAAAAGACAGAAAAGATGTTGTTTTACAGTCAAGCAATGTATTTGAGACTGGGAAAGGGAGGAAGAATGACATTGATTAAATATTTGTATTTTTGTTTCCTATGGGATTTTTCATTCCATTCTTCTGAAATCTTTGGAATAATCTTTGGTATAAATCTTTGGTATATATAAATAAATATATATATATATATATAAAAATCTTTGGTATAATCTTTGGAAGAAAGGTGAGGCAACCCATGGAATGTTTAAAGAGGTTGCTAGGGCATGTAGGAGGAAAATTAGGGAGGCAAAAGCATATTTGGAACTTAAACTGGCCTCTGATGTGAAGGACAACAAAAAGTCCTTCTATAAATATATTAATAGCAAGAGGAAGGGCAGGGACAACCTCCACTCCTTGGTTGACATGGAAGGAAATGTTGTAACACAGGATGAGGAAAAGGCAGAGGTACTTAACACCTTCTTTACCTCAGTTTTTACTAGCTGGAAAGAACGCCTACCAGACAGCTGGCCTGCAGAACTGGCAGAGGGAGCCAGGGAGCTGCATGGTTTCCCTGTGTTCCATGAGCAAGTGATAGGAGCTCTCCTCAGCAGCTTGGACCCCCACAAGTCCATGGGACCAGATGGGATCCATCCTAGGGTGCTGAGAGAGCTGGCAGATGAGCTGGCCAAGCCACTCTCCATTATTTTTCATCAGTCCTGGCTCACTGGAGAGATCCCAGATGACTGGAAGCTGGCCAACGTGGTACCCATCCACAAGAAGGGCCGGTTGGATGAGCCAGGGAATTACAGGCCTGTCAGCCTGACCTCAGTGCCAGGAAAGATTATGGAGCAGGTCATCCTGAGTGCAATCACGCAACACTTAGAGGATGGCCAAGGGATCAGGCCCAGCCAGCATGGGTTTAGGAAGGGCAGGTCCTGCCTGACCAACCTGATCTCCTTCTATGATCAGGTGACCCGCCTGGTGGATGTGGGGAGGCCTGTGGATGTAGTCTACCTGGACCTCAGCAAGGCCTTTGACACCGTTCCCCATAGCAAACTCCTGGCCAAGCTGTCAGCCCATGGCTTGGATGGGAGCACACTGCGATGGGTTAGGAACTGGCTGGAGGGCCGAGCCCAGAGAGTGGTAGTGAATGGTGCCACATCCAGCTGGCAGCCAGTCACCAGTGGTGTGCCCCAGGGATCAGTACTGGGCCCCTTGCTCTTTAACATCTTTATTGATGATCTGGACGAGGGCATCGAGTCCATCATCAGTAAATTTGCTGACGACACCAAGCTGGGTGCAGGAGTTGATCTGCTGGAGGGTAGAGAGGCTCTGCAGAGGGACCTCGACAGGCTGGGCAGATGGGTAGAGTCCAACGGCATGAGATTTAACACATCCAAGTGCCGGGTTCTGCACATTGGCCACAGCAACCCCATGCAGAGCTACAGGCTGGGGTCAGAGTGGCTGGAGAGCAGTCAGGCTGAGAGGGACCTGGGGGTGCTGGTCGACGGTAGACTGAACATGAGCCTGCAGTGTGCCCAGGCAGCTAAGAGGGCCAATGGCATCCTGGCCTGCATCAGGAACAGTGTGGCCAGCAGGAGCAGGGAGGTCATTCTGCCCCTGTACACTGCACTGGTTAGGCCGCACCTCGAGTACTGTGTCCAGTTCTGGGCCCCTCAGTTTAGGAAGGAGGTTGACTTGCTGGAACGAGTCCAGAGAAGGGCAACAAAGTTGGTGAGGGGTTTGGAACATAAGCCCTACGAGGAGAGGCTGAGGGAGCTGGGGTTGCTTAGCCTGGAGAAGAGGAGACTCAGGGGTGACCTTATTACTCTCTACAACTACCTGAAGGGAGGTTGTAGACAGACGGATGTTGGTCTCTTCTCCCAGGCAAGCAGTACCAGAACAAGAGGACACAGTCTCAGGCTGTGCCAGGAGAGATTCAGGCTGGATGTTAGAAAAAAGTTCTATACAGAAAGAGTGATTGCCCATTGGAATGGGCTGCCTGGGGAGGTGGTGGAGTCGCCATCACTGGAGGTTTTTAGGAGAAGACTTGACGGGGTACTTGGTGCTGTGGGTTAGTTGCTTGGGCGGTGTTGGATTGGTTGATGGGTTGGACGCGATGATCTTGAAGGTCTCTTCCAACCTGGTTTATTCTATGTATTCTATGTATTCTATGTAAATTCTTCCCTCATTTTACTTAGGGATGTGTGAATGCAATAAGCAGATGTGCACACATTTCACTGTTAGTCAAGGCTTATGTAAAATTAGTGATTCCAAAGAGTAGAAAGGGGAAAAAAAAATACTTCACATTAAACCATGTCCCCATTTAAGATGCAGATAAGGGCATTTTTTGAGACAGAATTAAAACTCAATATGAACAGAGCCAAAAGAAAACTTTTGCATGTGGTACACGTGGAAAAATGCACCCAAATTAGCCTCTTGCACAGTAAAAGCTATCTGTAAACTTTTTCTTTTAATCAGGACAAAATCAAGCAGCAAAGTGAACAAGACTTGTCAATAATCCTCACAAACCTAGAAAAAGAATAGATACAGAACTCTGGCTTCTATGACCAGAACATTTAGCATCTACTTTTCCTATTAATCTGGTGGAATGTATGACAGTATCTAGCCAGCACAGGTGATTTTCGAGCTAAAAGGTTTATATGGAACTTAAATTTGACGTGTGGAAGCATGAAACAAAGTCAAGATATTCCACTGTAAAATCATTTTTGAAGACTGAGGTTTTGGAGAAGGTCTGTATACTTTTGAATTTGAGCTATAGATCCAAGTTTTGTAATTTATTCAAAGAACTATAAAGCATGTTCAGTATTTCCAGGATTGAACTGAACTAGAACACAGTGAGCCTTAAACTGTTGAGAAATATATGTATGATGCAGCTTTAATATTGGTGAAATTTGTCAGAATTCTGAACACCTTGCAATGTCTTCTTATGTTGATAATGATAGTTTTCATCCAGATAACAGTGTTCACCTCAAGTGTGTTTATATTGTTTCTCATCTCATTAGTCACTAAATGATTTCAACTTTATTTTTATTCCCTGCTCATAATGAAGGTATTTGATGGTTCATGTTTAATTTAGCTTATCTGCAGATTGTTTTGCTTTCAAGTTGCTTATTTCATACCAGTCAGTTGTTTCCAGCCACTGGCAGCTCTTTTTATGTGTAATGATCTCTTCTTGTCTCCTTCTAGTGTCTGAAATCCTGCCATTATTTTTTATCTTAAAGAACTACTGATAATTTTAAACTTTTCCAATAAGGAAATCTATTTGTCTTTGTCTTGATAGTGAATTTATTATTATACACACACAATCTTTTAGTCCATATATAAAAGAGTATTTCTAATCTATCTGATTAGGTTTCTGGGTGTATTATTTCTTGACTTAATTGCAGAGCTGAGATGAAGTAAACTTGTGAAACTGTCATAACAAGCTGTGAAAAATCATTAACTCAGATAACCTTTGTTCAGAGTAAATTCAAATAAGTTTTTAAAAAAACAACTATAAACTGTGGAATCCAAATAGAATATAAAAATCACACTCACATATCTTTTAGAAAAACATATGTGTTTGCCAAATGGTGTGAAGACACCACAGTGACCAGGACAGCTTGTGAGCTTTGTATAGTGTCTTCACTGCAGGTCCAGGATGGGTCAAACACTGGAAAAAAGTCTTCTCCATTATATTAAGGAAGATGTTCCAGGCACTCCTTGGATATCTTGCTTGCTTTGTTGCTCTTTTAGCTATTCATTGATACTTTTCCTACTTCACCTCTGCTGTTATTTTATGTGATATTCCCCTTCAGCACAGGGTTTAATGAATCCCTCCAGTACTGTAACATAAATTGAGTCAAATTATATTAGAACATTTCCAGTTAATTATTTTGCTGTTCTTATAACATGATGCTACAATTTTTATGGAAACTTATACACTTTGAATTAAAACAAAATAAAATAATAAAACAAGATATCCCCCTGGAAATGAAAAAGGAGAATCTACATATTTTTTTTTATCCATGTAACAGAGGTGAATCTTATATTTGGGATAACACCGTCACCCACCCATCATGTTATCACACACCAAAAGAGATTATATATTGACAGGAAGATATGGCGGGGAGGGAAGTAATCTTACTAGGATTAGTACATCAGTATAAGTCTGGATATTTTCTCACAAGATATCCTTCTGTCAGACAAAGAATGCTGTTTGCTGAGAAAGCACTGACAGCCTAGTCCTTCTGTGGAACAGTCATACCATTAAAACTTGGTGAAAATCTCTCTTGAGTAGTGTTTGGTGAAAATCTCTCTTTGGTAGTATTCTTTACACAAATGCACAAACAAGACTTTTCTAACAGAAGGGGGGTTTGATTGATTGGGTTGTTGTTTTGGTTTTTGTTGTGGTTTGTTTGGGTGGGGTTTAGGGTGGGTTTTTGTTGGTTGATTTTTTTTTGCAGGGGTTGTTTGGGTTTTTTTTGTTGGTTGGGGTGGTGAGGCTTTGATTGTTTTGAGGGGTTGGAGGGGGGGAGGGCTGGAGTTGTTGTACTTTTTTGATTTTTTTTTTTGTCAGTTACTATGCTTTGAAAAATTCTGCTGCTACGTGCATTCACATACCCAAAACGATTATGACCACCCCTGTGTGTTCGGAATTCTAAAAGAGATTATAAAAGCAGTATATAGCAGTGTGCATTGTGTGTCACAATATTGACAGAATAATGCTACCCTGAGAGAAAATAATTTCAGCCTGGTCTGATGGTTGATTTTTTTTTGGGGGGGGGGCTGGTAATGCATTTGCTGGTAATCCATCTGTTGAGAGATTAGAGAAAATATTATGATTAATGCCTAATATAGGTTAGTCTTTAAAAGGTAATTAGTGACACTCAAGCTAATAATTCAGAACATACAATGTATTTAATGTATTATGTCTGCTTTGGTGGTGATAGAGTATTTTATACAATGAAGCACAGGCTAAATTTATGTACATCATATTTAGTAGAATAGAATAGAATAGGACTACACTTAATACCATTGTTCAGAAGTTTAAGTGATGCATATTTATAAGTGCTTTGCTAGACCCAGGACTTGTCAGAAAGCCACAGGAAAAAAAAAAAGTTGGTTTTATTATCTCTTCGTTTTTAAGTAATCAACATACAGTGAAAAAATAAAAGGTTTCAGTGAGCATTTGATTTTTGATATGTGAGTTCTGGGTTGTATTAATTAGTTTTAGTGACAAAAAATCACAAGGTATTATTTTTGTTCCTAGTTTGTTTTTCCTCATGTCTTTCAAATGGGTTTAGAAAGATTAAAACGCTGTACTGTTGCACACACAAGCAGGGCTACATCTCACTTGGAGACATTCAGAAACTGTGCATAGAAAATTTTTCCTTTATAAGACAAATATTATGCTCTTTCAAGTCAGAATCAGAAACAAAATAATACATTAATAAATAAATAATAAAACACACTGGAGAAATAAGTTATTGCACAGAAAATACCTCCAGTTTGAGGTTGAAGTTCATAACAGTACACGTCTGAAATAATATCCTGAACAGTTACCAGCTATGTTTTTGGAAGAGTTGCAAAGTCTTTGGGATAACTGGTATTTGTTTTATCAGCATGTGATTAAACCAACATTTTAAAAGCACAATTTCTAAGTTTTCTGAAAAGAAATTTAAATGTCCTTTAGAACTTGTATTTATAGAAGTTAGACTTCAAGTGTCATCATCTAGAGTGATCTGCATGAGCATGTAAATCATAAGAAGGGAAAAATATTATGACTGGAACAAAGTATCTTTGTTGCTTGCTCATGAAGAGTAATCCATAAGCACAAGAGTCAAATTTTTTAATGAAGATTCACCTGCAAGAGGAAAAAAATATGTTAAACAGACAAGTTGGTTTTGATTTTTCATGTGGGTATCCCTTTGCTCCATTTGATCTGATGTACCTTATCACAGAATCAGAGTGTTAGGGGCTGGAAAGGACCTCAAAAGGTCATCTAGTCCAAACCCCCTGTCAGAGCAGGATCACCTATACCAGATTACACAGGAACACACCCTGGAGGGTTTTGAGTATCTTCAGAGAGGGAGACTCCACATCTGCCCTATATTCCTACTCATACTATGTAATAATAATGTAGATGCACTACCAGGAAACTGGATGTATTGATCACTAATTCCCTACACTATCTTGACATTTATTATGTCTAACTTAATTGATGTTTTGATAAAAATTCAGGATTTTGATATGAAGACAAGTGGATTATTTAAGAACATTTGAAATATTATTTGTTCTTTTTTTATGCATAATGAATCTGAAAACCTGCTTCATTATCAGTCATAATACTGATATACAGTATTTCTGTGTATCTTAGAATCATAGTGTGCATTGGTTGGAAGGGACTTTCAAAAGTCATCTAGTCCAAACCTCCCTGTAGTAAGGTTTAATGGTTGAAAATCTTCAGAACAAGTGTTTTGTCTCTTATTTCTGAGATGTTATTAGATACACTGCAGCTTTATATACCCTTATTAAGTTAGTACTAATCACAGCAGTCGTGTTACTAGAAAGGCCATTTTGCTTCTTTTAATCTAAAACAAATAAATGTGTATGCACTGCAAATTCATGAGAGCACCAAATGTGATTCTGTTAGGGATTTTCCTGTGTAAAAATGACAGACTTAATATCAAAGCATGGTGAGTGCTTTCCTTTGCAGCAATGTACTTTTACTGATAGCTGAAGTAGCTATGCAGCTTTATGGTTTGGATTATTTTTCTATGCTGTGAGTAAACAATAAATTGATACTGCATTTTCATTATATACCTTTTATTCATTGGTATGCTACTAGCTGAGTACTCTGGGAAGAAGATTGTCTGAACTCATGTTCACCTGCAGATGAATACATTTTTATCAGAAAAGGACCCTATTATTTTTTCTGGGTTAGGTATTTGGTTGGTTGGTTATTTTTGTTGTGTTGTTTTTGTTTTAATTTGATCAGTTCTGATGAGGCTGTTCCATTCTGCACAGAGAAGGAAAATTGACTGAAAATGTTTTTTAAAGGGTTTCCCAAAGAGGAATGCAGTAATATGAGCTGGTAATCATTGTTCATTGAGAAAATGCATGGTGATAATTATGCACTTTGAACTATCATTCCTACTGGCTGGTTAAGGTTTAAACTTTCAAAAGATTATACAGTTATATTCTCTTACTATTTTCAAGCTTTCTCCACAGCTCTGTAGCTTTTGTATTCCAGCCTGGAGGATAAAGTCTTCCCTCAGAAGGTGACAGAATTGAACTTTTCTGGCCAAGGTTAGAACAGATCCTCAGTTTCAATTTTACTCTAGGCATTAGGCTTCTATTTAAAGTGAATCACCTCTCTCTGTCTGTCTGTCATTTTGCATGAGAGTGGCCTTGGGGTTTTTCTTATATGGATGATACATGCATACCAGATATTTTTGAAAAATCAGATAGGCTTGGGCCTGTCAGTACAGTGTGTGCCTGATTTGTGAATGTTGAAACAGCCTGAGGTTTGAAAGACTTGAAAGCTTAGATCTGTCAACTTTCTGATATTGTTACAATTTTGAGAAAAACGAAAAGCTAGAGTAAAAAGTTCAATAAAGTTTTCTACAATGGACATATACTTAAGCAGTCATTTTCTGGAATTCCTGTCTTAGTTTTAGCTACTTAAATTCTATTTAAGTTTCACAAAGTATGGCTTTGAGGTTTTTTGGGGGGAACTGCTTAAGAGAGCACTGAAATTCATTTAGGGGTCTAAGATTCCTGGTTTATATTCACAGGTAAACACAGGTGCTGCAAATGTTTCATGAAATAGGAAGTGATGCAATTATATTTCATGTTCAGTGACTCTGAGATGGAAGCTAAAGAATATTGTTTAAAAATGAACAAAAATGTGAGTAATAGCTTCCCTGAGATGATAGTAGTAGTGTCCCTGTAACAAATCCAATAATATGTATCATTGTTTTATGTTTTGCTGTTTGTTTGGTTGATTTTTATTTAAAAATAAATAAACCTGCTTAATTTCAGAAAATATTTGGGTACTTTTTTTTTTTTTTTGATACAGTGTTTGTATTTACATGTATTAGGACTGATATTACTGGCTACTGTCACTTTTCCAACATGAATGATAATATAACAAACTAAGTTGACTAGAAAAATAAGAATCTTTACATAGACTTTTTGGACAATCATGTGTTTATGATGTTCAATTTGTATAAGTATCCTAGATGTGAGTATAAAATACTCACATAAAATTTTGCCACATTAATGATTTTAAAATGACTTACATTCCTTACAGTAGCTAATTCTTCAGTGGAGATACAAACACATGTATATTCAATGCTTCCCAATTACATTTTCAATTAGTGTAGTCAGATGTCTTACAGACTAAAATGCATTCAACAATAAATGTAAACTTTCAGTGCAGCATATGAAAGTGTGACTTCGTGACTTTAGGAATAATTGAATGAAACTGGCATTTATAATGCCAAGGTTAGGTATAGCCATGTTAAATTAATTTGCAAGATTCTAGCACTTGGTGTTAAAGCACAGATATGACTGTCTCAGTTTTGCACACATGGTGTTAGGTGTTGGATGGTGTTAAACATTATAGAACGCATATACGCAGGGCTTGCACATACAATGCAGGACTAAAGACAGACCTTGGTTTTATAGAGCAGCAGCTGAGCTCAAGAGGGACAACCAAGGCACTACTAAGTCATGATACATATTTGTGTATGAGAAACAAAATCAGTTCCCTGGTGAAAGTAAACATAACACTCCTGTTTTTACTGATGACATTAACAATAAAGCCATTGTCTGCATTTAGTTTGTGTGTAGACATCTTAATCTCAGACTAAATCTCCTTTTTCATAAATAAAAGCAAAACTTATTCATATATAAAGATGAAATTCTTGTGCCTTTAGAGATGTCCTAGAATATTCTGCTTTAATTTCACCTGCTGGCCTGTTTCCCTAGAGCTGTGCTGTGTCTGTCTTACCTTGCAAACACCCTGTCACCAATTAGAGCCATTGTGGTGATCTGAGCTTGGCAGGATGCTGGACACCCACCAAGGCACTCTCTCATTTGTCCTTCTCAACAGAACACGGGGGGGAAAAAAAAGTAAGATTAAAAAATCACAAGTGAAGATGAAGAGAGGGGTATCACTTGCTAATTATCATCACACATGAATCAGAAATGACTCAGCAAAAATTAATTTCATTTACTCTTTATAGATTGCAGGTTTCCTCAGGGCATATGCACCTGCATAGAATGAGGTAGAGTACAGATATTTTCTCCAGAATGGTCTGTTCATGTTAATATCTAGTTGATGATCAAACATCTTAACCAAAACAAACAAACAAACAAACATACAAAAACATTCAATACATAGAAAGATTTATCTATTCATGTGAAAAAATAAAAAAGGATTATGACTCAAGTTTTTATTTGGGATTATCTGTATGTGCAGAAACCATTAACAGAATCATTCTTTGTGCAGAGATCCTTGAGAACAGTAAGATGTCATTTGCACACTTGACTTGGGGAATGAAATATTAAATTATGAGTCCTTAACTACATCTTTGGTGACTGGTATTTTGTCACTCTCAGTTAAACTACAGAGTAGGGTTATTTTCTTTGATGACAAGTTTTGAAGTGCATTTGACATTCACTGCCACTGATACTAAATGGTTTCCTATTCAAAAATTAACTTTTCTTCTTCATGTTCTCATTTATTGGGATTGCATTGTTTTCTCTATAGACTTTACATTTCAACATTATTTTGACAGAATTGTTTTGATTTTTTATCTCTGTAGAGGACTTTTCCACATTTTATGCACCTCCACATGTGATCGAATTTAATTAATCTTAGAATAAACAGTAATACCTTCTACTTACTTGCAATGGAGATGTAACTATTAAATCTAAAAGGTGTCTTTTAATAATGCAATATGTCAACTGAAGTTGAAAAGACCTTATTGAATATAAAGCACTTGGCTGGTTTCTCAAACCTTAATTATCAGAAGTTTTTAAGAAGCTCTGCAAATTTGATGTCTTAACGAAAAGAACACCTGTTAAATATCCCTCCAAGAGAACAGGAATAACTCTTCAGAGATGTTTCAGTTTTATTAATCAGCTTATCTTATTTAAAGGAAAAATGAAATTAGATTAGTGGAAGAAAATTTCTCATAACATTACATTCACTATTAAAAAAAAAAAAAGAGGGAGAGAAGAAAGAGGAAAAATAAACAATTTACTTCATAACTACTTGTGGTTCAAATCAAAGCTAGAATGAAGCACAGACAAGGCCATTTAGTGGAAGTGTTTCTACGATGTTTTTCTGTGTGGTAGAAGCAATTCTCATATATGCTTTCAATATTGCTGTTTGCAGTTCAGTAAACGTACAGCTTAAGCAAAATAACTGTGTCAGCAGTTGATTACAGATCAATATTTCCACAGTAATGCTGAGTACTGAATTTAAAAAGTTATCTGTTTTGGAGATAAATAATGATGATGACTGAAGGAAACCTGAATCTATCTAGGAGAAACCTTGGTCTTGGAGATAGCTTTATGTAGCTCACATTATGTAAAAAATTTGGTTTTCTTATTTAATAGCTGAACAACAATACATATGAAAGATTTACAGCACGCAGAACTTCTATACTGACATTTTCAATATGATCCTCCTAATGGGCTCAAATTTGTACTAAATTTCAGACAATGCAAATCCCTAAAAAATTAATTTAAAATTAATAATCTACTTAGCATGGGGGGGGGGGGGGAAAGGAATTTTTTTTTCCTTTAATTTATACAGAAACCCTGGAAACTGAAACCAGAAATCCTTTGTCATATATCAGAACATATGTTCAAAGGCCTAGATGACTGCAGATCTGCAAATGTCATCCCATCTACAAGAAGAGCCAGAAAGAGGACCCATGAGACCTGTCAGTCTGACCTCTGTATCATGGAAGGTCATGGAGTGCCATTAGGGTTCATGGGAAAACAGTCATGACCAGTCAGTATGGCTTCATGAAGGACATTAAAGATTTTAAATAATAGGAAATAGAAAGGTAAAACCAGAAACCTACTTCTGGGTAAGTGTATGTCCAATCCTAACATCAATTTTTTTCTGATAACTTTTCTATTAAAAAGGATATGCTTTTAAAATTTAAAATTAGTTAACTATGCTTTCCCATCCATACAAGCATGGTTGCATGATTTGATAGAATAATAAGTATGTACATCTAGTAAAAAAGTCATAGTTGCATCCAGCAAAGTGAGACGTATTCTTGAAAATTGCCTAGTATTTGAGTATACATATATTTATTTTGTTATACATTTTACAGTTATTTTTTTGCCAAATAAATGTCTCATCCCACAAATTCCAGTCAATTTCAGCATGGTTCATTGCTGTGAATAGATAATTCTCCTTAGGTTTCATACATAGATTTGGTCATTTGATAGTAATTACAAGACTACTTTCTTGAATATGAATTGTAGCCTAATTAAACTAGTCTGCAGGCATCCACAGCAATGATGCTGGTTAAGCAGCATTTTCTACATTCCCAAATGCTTCTATGTTCTTTCTGCTCTTGCTGATTTCACACATTTTTCTGCCAAGTTAAGCTGCTGAGGCATTGCTCTAAGGGCAATCTTCATTGAAAATGCATCCTTTTCTAGATGCCTTATAGAAATTATCAAAAAAGGCAGCTGACCAAATGTAGTAAAATGTCAGTTAATCGATTATATTGGTTACAGACTTTATTGATTAGAGAATAAATGTGAATTTACAATTAAAAGTGAATGGATGAGCAAATATGTTTTGGAGATGTCTAATACTTTGTGTTGCATTTTTGAACCTGTGAATAATTAAGCATAAAATCTTCTCAATACACTCAGCTGTTTTTCTCTTTGGAGGTCTCAGTTAAGAAACAGGTTGCATGCCACAGAACAGATGTTCTAAAGTCAGTAACTAAAGGTTAATCTAACACTAATAAATTACAGCATTCTTTAGCACACTTTTAAAATTTATATGCATTAAATATAAATTTAAATGACATTCTCAATATCTCCTTGATAGACATAATGATTATGTTACACACCTGTGATGCTTTCTCTGCATTTTAAAGGGCATTTACAATTGGCAAGTAGCTTCTGTTTGCACCTTCAGAAAGCTGGGCTGTATCACCAAGACTTTAGTCAGAAGGCTGGGGGCAGTGATTCTTTATTTGGATCCAATGCATTCACATCTTCTAAATGTGTTGAACATGTCAACATTTAGTATCTGACTGTTAGTACCTCTTCCAAACTGGTTGCTCCACTTTGTTTCGTTATACTGCTTAGAACAGTCTTCATGCTGATTGGATTAACAGCAGTTTACTGTTAATTCAAAATATTATGTGCACATGTGAGGAACAGTTTTTCTTGTGAAATTTCTGCAATTGTAAGTTCTCTTATTTGTGGAGCAACATGATGTGTGTGTCTTTGCTTGTGATACCATAGCGTCCAATGTGCATAATTATTATTTTGTTCCTTTCTTTCATCTGCCTATGCACAAGTATTTATGCTATGGAGAAAAGAATAATCAATTACTGTTAGTTTTTACCCTAATTCTTATTTTATTTAGACATATTGAAAAATAAAGTTTCTTTGAGATGAAAACTGTGTCTTTCTGCTTTGTTACTGTCTTTCCCTGTTGCTAGTTTCTCTCTTGGATCCCATTAAGACCATGTTTTCAGATGACATTTATTTGGACCAGCATGGACCATGAGTATCATCTGACTTTACAAGAATCTCAAAAATTATAGTTACATTTAGTCTCTTTGGTACAAAAGGATAATAAACAATGTCAGTTTCAGATTAGCACATCCTGAACACAGCTTCCATTCCTCTTTGTAGAGATTCTTCAGCAATAATAATGAATCTTCAGTGAGCACTGGAAATTATTTTTGAAGCTTGTCTGGTGTGCTATGCTGAATGGAGCACAGGAGACAGGAGACATATATCATTTCTGCCAGCATTCAGTTCTTCAGAAATAATTTCCAGTTTCCATGCTAGAAACATGACAGAGAATTCTTAGTCTTTGGAAGAACTTGTTTGTGTGTTTGGGTTTTGGTTTTGGGGTTGTTTTTTTGTTGTTGTTGTTTTTTGTTTGATTTATTGATTTTTGTTGTTGTTTGTTTAGGTTTTTTGCTTTGGTTATATTTGGTTTTAGTTTTTGTGTTGGTAATTAATGTAATTAATAGATCAGAAAAATGTTGAAATAAATGAGGCATTTGCTTTGTATTGAGAACAGTAAATTATGCATCTTTATATAATTCAAGTATAATTATATTGTTGTCTTCATTAATACTGGAATACATAACAATAATTGTGTGCTATTTTTTTTTATATGTATGTATAGTAAAGAATATAGCACATACAAGAAGACAAAGTAGGATAGGGGCAGTGTACTAGCAAATAGGCTTAAAGAATGTTTGTACTCTTTTACTTGCCATCTGTGCTTTTCTCCCAGGAATGCTGTTTTCATTATTTAAAGCCTCAGATATCACCCCAAAAAATGTGAATTAAGCTAAAATGTGCCTCTTAAAAAAGGGCATGGAGATAATGCGTGAGTACACGTTTGCTTTTACCTATGTTTACACATGCATATATATGCACATATATTAGTATAATATAAGTCTTTTGCAATGTTATCTATATATAATTTTATTTCTTTTTAACTTAGGCAAGCATACAGGTAAAAAAATTCCATAAGAAACACTTAAAATTTATTAAAATAAGAAATAGAAATCAGATTTTTTTTTTAAACATAAACTTAAGGAAATCAAAGACAAAAAGGAAAAATAATATGCTCCATACTCTCTACATATTTGTAATATAATGCTTCATAACCCACTTTGTTCACTATTGTAAACTAATTTGGAGTGAGAAAGAGCAGAAATATAAAGCTACAGTAGGATATTTGCATTAAATTTCTTCATAGTTGTTTGCATGGCACTATGTTTTGGATTTGTGACAAAACCAGTTTTAACACAAAGGTGGTTTAGCCATTGCTGAACAGTGCTTACAGAGAATCAAGGCCTTTTCTGCTTCTCACACTACCTCACCAACAAACAGGCTGAGGCTGCTCAAGCAGTTGGAAGGGAAACGCAGACCAGAGAGATTACCCTAGTTAAGCAAAGTTATCTCCCATACCTCAGCAATAAAACCAGTGGAAATAAAGGGTAGGGAGAAGAGAGAACATTGGGAATTATGGTGTTTGTTCTCCTTGTCTTTGTTACATGTGATGGAACCTTGCTGAATACCTGCCTGGAAATTGCTGAACGCCTGCCTTCCTATGGGAAGTAGTGAACAAATTCCTTATTTTGCTTTGCTTGTGTGCCCAGCTTTTGCTTCACATATTAAATTGTCTTTATCGCAACCCACAAGTTTAATCACTTATACCCTTTTGTTTCTCTTCCCCATTCCACACTGGTGGAGTGAGAAACCTGCTGTATGGAGCTTAGTTGGAGTTAATGCACTATATGTGGTCTGATATCTTAATAAGTTTTTAAGATTCTCTTGACAGTAAAAACATCTATCTGAGATCAGGTGACTGAAGTAAGAAAGAACAGATGACAGAAGCATGAATGAATCATAGGTAACTAAGTACTGTCTCAGAATTCATTTCTACAACCTCTGTTATCCAACATCTTTAGTCATTACCAATAGAACAAGATTTTTTTCCCCCTTACATAATAATAAAAATATGACAAGGAGTTAAAAAGAAAATAATACAAAATATCTGTCATTTTTAAGATGGTTACCACAGCAACAAGCCTTTATGTCATTAATTTTCAACTTTCTCTTTTCAGCTATTCCTCATCATTTCTGTATCAAACTACATGTCCCATCTCATGTGAATAGTCATCTTACTGAGAAAAGTTATCAGTACATGTTACAGACTGGTCAAGCAATTCTTCAAGGTGCTCTTTATGATCCAATTTGAACAGAATTTTGTCTAAGAGTGGCTATGTGAAGAGATTATGGTCTTTGTACCATGTTCTGTTGTGCAGCCCATCCAGATACCTCTGTTGAACCTTCCTACCCTCAAGCAGATGAACTCTTCCTCCCATCTTAGTGTCATCCACAAACTTGCTGAGGGTGCATTCAAACCTCTCACTCTGATCTCTGATAAAGATATGAAGAACTGCCCCCAGTACTGAACCTGGGGGGAGCCAGTGACCAACTGGATTTTACTCCATTCACTACCACTCTTTGAGACTGGCCATTCAGTCAGTTTTTCATTCAGCAAAACATTCATCCATGCAAGCCATGAGCTGCCATTTTCTTTCAATGAGAATGCCGTGGAGATAGTGTCAGATGTTTTAGTGAAGTCCAGATAAACAACATCCATAAGATCATCTAGTTTCAATCCTTCTGTCATGAACAGGGGCATCTTCCAGTAGATTAGGTTACTCAAAGCTCCATCCAGAAGCGATGGGGCATCCACAACCTCTCTGGGCAACCTGTTGCAGTGTTTCATAACTGTCATAGTGAATAACTTTGTTACACCTAACCTAAATTTACTCTCCATCTGTTTAAAGCCATTACCCATTTTCCTATCATTACATGCCCTCATGGATGCATGTGTGTAACTTTTCCAAACCTAAGAAGCACATTAAAATTACTATGTCTTCATTTCACAACTACTGTTACAAAACACAAATATTACTATGCTTCTTAAATTTTGTCTCAAGTAAGGTTATGGTCATGTATTACAACCAATGACTGGAATTTCAGAATATTTTATGTCATTCAGTTTTAAAGATATCAACACTGACAGAAATATATACTGAAGAAGCATTACAGACTTGATATGCCAGAATATTCCAAACACTGTTTGGATGAAAACTTCATTAAACCCCTAATTAAAAGAGAGAGATAAGTACTTCAGCTTATCTTAACCATAGTTGTTTTTTTATAGTGATTATTTTACCCAGTCAAAACAAATGAAGACTGTGAAGATCTTGTGAATATTTTTGCCAACATACTTACTGAAAATATCTTTCAGACTTTCATATAACTTGTCATTAAAGACAAATGCAGATGGCATTTTTACTGTTGAATCTCCTTTCCATCTGTGGCCTGTATGTATGCAAATAACAGAACTAATTTTAGATAAGAAAATTCTCTTCAAGTGCAAAATCTCATCTAGCCTACTTTCAGCAAAAAATGGATCTTTTTATGAGTGCATTTGCCTGTACAATTGCTCTCTCATTAAAACAGTTTGAATCCAAAGACTATGAATTCCATTTACCAGATGGAAAAAGTATTGCTTTAGAATTATTGCATTAGGAGAACACTTTGTCCTAGACAAAATTTCACCATAACACATTTAATGGTTACTCATTTTTGAAGACAATCATCTTTTCAGAAAAAGCAATTTTATTTACTCTTGTCTCATTCAGCTACTTACAATAATCTTAGAAGAAAAGGTGCCTCTGTGAAAAGGACAGAATACCTGAATAAATAATTTGTAGTATATTATTAAGCTAATGACAATGTTATCTTAAACTTTCATTGTGATATGCAATGGGAAAGTGTAAGGGACCAGAAATACACGTGGCTCAACATTTTTCAGAAAATCATTTTGGACCATCATTTTGGATATGGGGAGCTTGGCACTTGGCCCTCTGGGGTCAAGTAATGGACTTTGAACTCGGGAGACTCCCTGACAGGACTTTAGGGCCCTGGGGATGCCCTGGCAGCAGAGGTGAGGGAGATACATCATTTGGAGGCCTCGAGACAGGGGACAGATTTTGAAGCACTGGAGATTGCATTGGACATGTGCTCCACTGATGAATCAGGACAGGTGGCTGTGCCTTGGCAACAGGGTGCAAAGCTATAAAGATGCCGCTGCATGGTGGGAGGATTGGAGCTGCTTGAAGAATCTGCTTCGGGGGGAACTGCTTGAGAACTACTTGGGGAATCTGCTGGGGCATGTTCGGGGGGATCATCTGGGGGCAGTTCACTGCCTGCCATGAGGAGCCACTGTTAGGCTAAAGCCATTTTGCGAGGGAGCCACATGCAAAGAATAGGTTGTTGAGAAGTCAGCGGCTAGAGATCAGGAGAACCGCTATGCCTCGCTGTCTTGTTGCCCTGCCTCGCTGTCTACTGCCCTGCCTGCCGCAAAGGGAGAGGTAGAAGGAGGGAGAGAGAGAAAGAGAGAGAGAGAGAGCTGTCCTCCTGCCTGGCCCTGACCAGCCTCGCTACAAACAAAAGACAGTGTGTCTTTCCTGTGTGCAGCACCCACGCGACAGTTCCTAGCTTAAGCCTCTGACACACTGTAACACTCCTCGGCATATAATTAAAGCCACAGCGTCTTGTCGAGTCGCCATCTGGTGGACAAGTGGCAGAATTGTGCACCCTGCCTTTTAATGGAAATTAATTCTGTAAATATTCTGATTGGGTTCAAATTGTACACATGAAACCAGTTATGGGATATATAATTTTATCTGATTTACTGTGTCAATGAGCATTTAGCCCACCCTATTAGAGGAATAACACCTTAACTGGGCAATTCTATGTGCCATTATGGACTTGTCCCAAATAAATAAGTGACCTTTCTTTAACATTTACACTTTCTGTGTTTCATGTTTTCCCCCAATCCACTGGCATTGTCCACATGAAACCTACTGTTGGAGCAGGTTACCCATGGAAACTGTTCCATCTCTATCCTTGGAAGTGTTCAAAAGCAAACTGAATGCACACCTGAGTAACCATTCTGACCTCAGAGATGCTTCCACTAGGAATGGGAACCTGGACTAGAAACCAACAGAGGTCCCCTCCTAACTGAGTGATTCTGTGGTTCCAGAGTTTTACAATTTTATGAGCCCATGAATCCCTCAGTCACCTCATCATTATTGTCATGAGAACATGAAGGAGTAAATTACTTGAAATTATTTTTTCTTTTTGCAATTATTTTCTCTATTTCACCTACCATTTTCCCATTAAGGGATCATTTGAACTTTTGCTTGTAGGAGATGGAGAATTTAATATTAAGGATTTGTCCAAAACCAGCATTAAAAGTGTCAAATCTAAACTCTCTTCTTAGTATCCCTCTAGTGAAACTATTCTTCATGTCAAAACCTGTACACACAAGGATAAGTTATACAGGCTATGAGAATTTCTGTCAGTTTATGGATTTTTTTCAAATTATTTTTGGTTTTCTGTGAAACATTACAGCAGCTTGTATTTTAAATAGAAATGGAAAGGAAAATAGAAAAGGTGGTGCTAACTTTCAAAGGATACTTTGAAAATCAAATTGTGTTGCTATTATGCCAATAATAAAAAGAATCAAAAATATTTTTTTTGGGGGGGTGGGGGTGGGAAGGGGAGTGGGGGAAAGAGGGAGGCAGGGTAGTATTTCTAATTTGCTCATTTACCATAAAAAACTTGAACACTTGTGTTGCCGATTTTTTAGTAACTCCAGCTTGCTGGACAGATGTCAATACACAAGATATCATCAGATAACAGTCTGTCAAAGTTCAATTATAAGCTTTATATACTTAAGAAGCATCTTCTGGCTCTCAGTTTGCTAAACTAATGCCACAGGCATTGTGAGTTTATTAGATGAATATCTTAAACTGTCTGTTCATCTCATGGGCAGCTTTTTGTGAGGATGCTGGATAAGCATCAATCATCTGTGATTTTAGTAGTTCAATCCATCTAGTGTTCCCAGTTACTGTCACAAGAGAGTCCTGCATTACAGCACTGTTTATCTGACAGAGCTTAGGGCATTCTGACTTCCCAGTTGTTATTCTGTGGCATGTGCACATTATTAGCTTTTGAGCATACAAGCATTTTTCTTTCCAGGACAGCTAATTGTGCACAATGCATTGTTCTTGATTTCAAAGGGACACTGTTGGTTTTAATTCTACCACCTGTTCCTGACCTCTCAGATGGAAAAGGGAGACTTTACATGGAGATAAAGAATGTGTATTTTTAGACGGTTGCTATAAAGTTACAGTTTTTTATGGTTTCGTAAATAATTGTTTTTCAGAAGTCCTTTTTTTTTTTTTTTTAATTGAATCAAAGAAAATTAGTTACTTTTTCTCTTGTATTCAATTCAAGTCTTTAACTGAGCAGACTAATTTCTTGCCTCATACATACATTTGGTCTTGGTATGGCATTAAATTCAATTAAACAAGAGCAACTCTTCTATTTTAATTATTAATAACCTCATTAATCAATTATTTTTCATTCAGAGAGCTGCTAGATTTGAAATAAATAAGAGCTAACCTGTGACAAAGCAAAACAAGAAGCTCTTTCCAGTATTCTCATAAGATTCTATTCTGAGCTGCTGTTTGTGAGTACCTAATTTTTCTAAAATCACTGAACTTGGCTGCTGAACTGGCAAGAAAAACAGCATCAGTGAGAGTCTACTGATCTTCATCTAAAGCTTATCTGACTGATGTCATGACAGAGATCTGTGTGTGAAACATAGCTCAGCACCTCAGATGTGTCAGGCTGATGCCTGGTTAAAATTGACTGTCTTTATGTTAATTTGACTTACATAGGATAATGAACTTCATGCTGAGAGGCAAGGAAATGTGCCAGGAATATTAAGAACTGTGTATCTTTCATGTTTAAGACAAACAAGTTAAAGGCCATGCAATGTGAAGCAATCTGCTGACTGGTTTTGAAAACCCTTGGTTAAAGGATGTAAACAGGATTAAAACAAAGCAAGAATCAAATGTTAGTGAAAAAAATGCTTCTACATATTTCTCTGATGCCAAGGTGAAGATTAAGAACATTACTTTACTTTTGTGAATATGATAAAGAAACTACATCTTAGGGTAGTTCTAAACCTTGCATGTATAAATACATATGCACATATTTAAATTGCAAACTCATTATTCCTGACTGTTCCACCTATGGATCAGTGACCTGTTTGGGTGTAGCTATAAACAAGAATGAACAAGGCAATTATACAGAACCCTACTTTCACAGCTGATCCAAACTGTGCTACATAGCCTCAAGTTTACCTGATGTGATACTTCATTTTTGTTTGAAGCTGGTTTTTCCTGTGGTGCTGTGGTCAAAGAGAACGTTGAAGCCTATGACCCTTAGTTATAACTCATGCTGCATTCATGGATTTTGCTTTTTCAGATAGTAATTTGCTTGCTTAACATATTTCTATGTACAAATAAAACCCAGAAAAAATATCATCAATGCAAAGACAGTCACATACTCTTAATGTGTTATTTCTTAGTAAATGTTCCTACTTTAAAACTTTCCTATCCCCCCTCTATTCCTGGTCTACAAGGTCATGAAATTTTACATTAATTTGCCAATGGTAGTAATGAAAACAAAGAAACAAAACAAAACAAAACACAAATTGTTGCACTGTTACTGGTGTACTACATTCACTGAATTACACTCAATCGCAGGAATAAAACAGAGTATGCTATCTTCCACTTCATTTTTATATAAATTCAACTCTATTAAAGAGATAACTAATACAAAACCACTCACTCTTTCCTTTATTGCAGATTTTCTTCAGCTATAAAATCATGAAAACAAGATTAGCATTTCCCTTGTGATTTAGGCAGAGTCTTTAAGATTTTTTCAGAAGCAATATTTTATACAGATTGATCAAGAATGTGATGTAAAGTATGAAGCATTGTTCAGCTTTCTGTTCTCACTGATACTGGTACTGTGCTTTGAATTTCTTATGCGGCACTGTAAATGAAAAGTGTCGTTTGGCCAACTGAGAATTGTCATCCTATTATCTTCTCAGAGACTGCAAAGCTGAGATGCATTTTTTATTTTTCTCTTAATTCCCCTTTGGGACATCAGTAACCAAAGAAATTGAGCACTCAGGAGGGTGTTATTTAATGTTCAACATCAGTGTCTCTGACAATGAGGTCTGGAAATCACTCAGTTTATCGTCTCTTTTTTATAGAAATTAAATACTTCATAGTCTAGATTTCCAACTGATTAATTTTGTGTCCTGGGACAATTCATGAGTCATTTAGAAAACCTATTAAAGAAATATTTCATGCTGCTGCCATTTTAATAACAACTATTAAGTACAAGCAGATTTTTAGGACTATTCACCAGCTAGGCTGGCTGGCCTGCCAAGCAGCTGAAGGAAGGAGGCTTCTGAAGGTATGATGGTCCTTTTTCAGCTAAAACTAATAAAGCAAGGCTTAAGAACCAAAATCATACCATTTCAAAACAAATTTTGAAGGCTAGTGTGCTGAAATCGTTGCCTAATTAAGTGCAAAATGAATATTGAAGTTTACAAGCCTCAGTATGATAATGAGCCAAGTGGAGTCCATGCTTAGTATGTATGATTATGTTACTCATTTGCCTACCCAAATCATGCTAAACATCACACAGAAGTCAGAGACAGCTGGGGTTAAGTTATAAAAAATCATGGGAGGAACAGCTCTGTGTTGGGGGGAAAGACTGTGGATTTAGCAGAGATGACAGTTGATGAGCTCAGCTCCTTTTCCTATACCCAAGACAGGGATGCCTTCTTAGTAAGAACTGCACATTCAAAATATGGCTTAAACTTTTGCTGACATACTATTAGTTATATATTAGCACTAGTGAAAATACTTGCATTTCCAACTTTGTCAGATACTACAGAATTTATTAACTCAATCTCTTGCAGTTAGTACATTTATCACCATCAGTCCTGAATCAGTTGAGTCTGTTGCTTTAATAAAATAGAACCTAGCTGTAATCTTAACTTTCTGAACTTGAGTCACTGAAAGCCCTTGTTGAGCGTGTCCAGAGAAGGGCAACGGGGCTGGTGAGAGGCCTTAAGCACAAGCCCTACGAGGAGAGGCTGAGGTAGCTGGGGTTGTTTAGCCTGGAGAAGAGGAGGCTCAGGGGTGACCTCATTGCTCCCTACAACTACCTGAAGGGTGGTTGTAGCCAGGAGGGGGTTGGTCTCTTCTCCCAGGCAACCAGCACCAGAACAAGAAGACACAGTCTCAAGCTGCACCAGGGGAAGTTTAGTCTCGAGGTAAGGAGAAAGTTCTTCACAGAGAGAGTTGTTAGTCATTGGAATGTGCTGCCCAATGAGGTGGTGGAGTCACCATCCCTGGATGTGTTCAAGAAGGGATTGGATGTGGCACTTGGTGCCATGGTCTAGTCATGAGGTCTTGGGTGACAGGTTGGACTTGATGATCTTTGAGGTCTCTTCCAACCTTGGTGATACTGTGATACTGTGAAATATTAAATTTGTCAAACAGTTTCTGTAAGAGCTCTGCAGTTCTAAACCAGGCAGACATCAGGATCTTGTTCATAATGCAACAGTCTTAAATACTTGAATAATTTAAAATCTTACCTAAAAGTGTAGCATGAGACTTAAAGTTTTGTGTTTATTTTGTTGTTGGTTTTGTGTGTTGCTTGTTAATTTCTTTGTTTGATTTTGCTGGGGTTTTTTCAGTAATATATTTTTTAAAAGCAACCAAATTCTTCATTTACTCTCACAATTGAAATATATAATGCCTATTTAAAACTGTTATCATTGTAGCCCTGATCTCTAGGGGGAAAAATATTTTTAATTGAAAACATTACCCTTTTCATAAAAAATCTTTGCAATGCTTCATAGCTTTTAAATCACAATTTGAATGTATACAGCCATAACAACAATGAGATATGCTTTGGTTTCTAGTTATGCTGTAGTAGTAGTACACGTATATTGCTGTAGGCAGATAGATGCATAGAGATTAGCTTTTGAGCCAGGACTGAAAAATCAGGGTCCCTCTTATAGACCTGTGATTATGAAAAGATTATTTTCTCACACAACTAATAAAGACAAGGAAGTTCAGGAGATTGTTGTCATTTTAGGCTGATGCTTTAGCCTATTGTGTTAATTATATACAAGAACAGGAAAATTCCAGAGCCTGAATAGAAAAATATTAAAAGATAAATAAAGTTAGCCATTGGATACAGAAGAATAACAACGGATTTGTCTACATCATTCCATTTGTTTGCTGAGTAGGATAAAGTTTGCTGCACAAACTATTCTTTGTTCCTTTTCACTGCTTCTCTTTTGAGGCTTGCATGGCTTGCTCTCTTATCTCTCTTTCCTGACCTTCTGCTGGGTCAATATTGCCTCTGTGGGGTAACAGGAAGCAAAGAAGGGAAGGAGGCTGCAATGGTCCCCCTGAGTCTTCCAGGGGATGATTTTGTACAAGGGGATCTTTGTATTTGTGCTTTTCTGAATTCTAAATATATATAAATACATTTTGTACATATTTATTGCATTTTATACTTCTAGATTTTAGTTTGCCTTTTGTAAATATAGCTTTCATTTTGCTTTCTGAGTTCTGAGTTTGGGGGTTTTTTGATTGGTTGGTTGGTGGGTTTTGTTTGTTTTTTTTCCTTCGGTAATTTACTCTGAGGGTAATTGGGGAGGGGGCGGGTGGTAATTTCAACCCTCCACAGAGCTGCTGCAAGTTCCTTTTCAGGATGATAGAGGAACTGTCACCTGCTCAAATTGACTGAGTTATTAGACCAAGAGCCTGTGGAGAGCTGATTTCCTGTCGTATTATTTCCTCTAAACCCTTACTTACCTCTGCTGAGAGGGGAAGGTTGCCAGCAAAGCCAACAGATCAGACAGGGTATTAGGTACATAAGAGATAGTTCTTCTTCGGCAGAGCATATGCAGCCAGAAGAATTCAAACAGCATGTAATTTCCTAATATTGCCTAATTCAAGTTATGAGCCTAAACTAAGTCTTTGAAAGCAAATCCTCTCAAACTGAAATGTCTGAAAAGGTAAGAAATCGATTTCACTGTGGATACTTTTAAGAAAACCACAGAAGCATAGCTGGGAGATTTTTTTCTTCTTTAGATATTCCAAACATTCTGGTATGCTTTTGTCAATCCAGCAGGTTTCATTTTTATGTTCCAAAAGACAGGTTTTGTCAGTACTGAACAATGAACAAAATGATTTGGTAATGTCTTTATGCAGGTATTCTTCTATTCATAATTTCAATAATGTGAGTAATCCCACAAAAAAAAAAATAACTTAATACTGGTTTTCTAATCAGTTTTTACCAAAGTAATGCTCTTGTAGTGTTCATACATTTTTCATTATTTTATTAAGTTGGCCCTTGTAACAAATAATACCTCAGGGTTTTTGGAAAGACTATTTTGAGACCAAAAAAGAAAGAAGTATAGAGGGATATAACAGTGGATTATAAGGCTTCAGATAATCTCTCTGCATAGCACTAAAAATCAGAAAACAGGTCTTGAAACTGTAAAATTGATGTGTCACCTTTTTTTCTTTTTCTTTTGCATCAGCAAGATGTTTTCTAAGTTATTTATGTTGTAGGTGAAACCAGACACTAACAATGAGCATGGAGGCTCTTGGGTTTCCAGCACAGGATGTACAAGAATAGATCTATGCTTAGAAGCAGCACAATATAGAGTAAAAAAACCAACAAAAAATCCCCCAGGACAATAAGAAAGTAAGACTAAGATGCTAGGATCTCAGAATTATGGTCACTATCTCATATGTAGTATTTCAGGTTTTCAGCTTCCTCCTAGGAAAATGAAGGTTTTGAGTGCTCAGGTCTTCCAGCTTCTCTGGAAACTGTCCCAAGGATAGTCTACTCTCTGTCTTTTGCCTGAAACATTTATTAATCTGAAGTGAAATCCTGAACAAGAGTCAATGCACTGATACTATCTGTCTATTAGCTTATGACTCCAATGTCTTTTTGAGAGTAGAAATAGCATTTATGACTGCTACTGTTATTTCTGTTCTGAAGAAACATCTTTTTCTCCTATATTCCTCCACAAAATTGTGTGAGTTTTTGTGGTGAAGAGGAAGGTTATTGCTTTATTACTTATGACTTATGATTTATGAAAATTAATTTTTTATTATAACTATAAAATTGTCAATAACCGATGAATCACCAACTTATATACATGTTCTAGTGCACGTTCGTGAAATATATCCCATAACTGGCTTAGTATTATGATTAGAACTTATTTGAGCTAATTACAAGCTATTTCTATATTTATATGCAAGAAAGGTGCAGTTCCGCCGCTTGGCCACTAGATGGCGACTCGACGGGACGTGCGCGGCTTCGGGTCGAGCTCAGACGGAGCTCTGTCCTGTGTGCCGCCGGTTCGAGACTGGGGTCTCGCAGAGCTGGCTTGCACGAGAGGACGGGCTGGTAGGGCTGGTCCGGAGACGAGCTGGTCCTCAGAGTTGATCCGCACCACACGGCGGGACGGCAATCGCCGGCAGACTTGCCTGGGGGACGCGGCGGTACGCGGATCTGCAGGGGCGGCCCCGGGAACGAGGAATATCGGCGGGGCGGACCCGGCTCGGCAAATTCTCTCCCTTCTCGTCTGCTGGGCTCAAAGCAACAGCAGGATACCCGGAGCGGTCCGGGGGGAGTTCAGTGCAGTGTAAGCACGAATGCTGCTGAGTAATCCCTAGAGTTAACAGGGCTGGGAGCGGCACGTGGCGCTCTTCTCTCCACTGTAGTGGGGTTAAGCAATTGCGCGGGGACCTGGCACGGTCAAGTCCCTTCTCCCCGATAATTAGGCAGATCTTACCCTCGGGGGTTGATCCAGTCCATGCAGTAGCGACAGGGGGGGGTTCCTCTCCCGGTCGTGTGACTGGCTGTGACGCTAGCTTCTCAGCTTAGCGTGGTATCCTTCCTCTATGGAAATAATTCCTCCAGTCGCTTCTCACATGCAGATGCCTTGATATGCGTGCATGTATGTAACAGAAGCTAAACAATAAACTCAGTTGCAGAGGCAGTGGCTCGGACTCAACTCTCGAGCTAGCACAGAGACAGAAATGGAGGAGGAAGGCAGGAAGGCAGGAAAAGCACTTGTTTACTCACTGGGGTAATACTTATAGAATACCTCGAGGCTAGGTTTGACCAATGGGCATTCTCATAAACAACTGGCTTCAGCCTATGGGAAAGCATGAAGCTAGAATTCTTCCATATTTGGAGAATGCACGAGCACAGCATGCACCAGCAGCGTGCTAGCCTGGCTTTTGTCTTCCTCCTGAGGGAGGGGGAGCTTGCCCACATGCTGGGGCAAGATTCAATGTCTCGGCACAATGTGCCTTCACCACATTACCACCCCCTTGCCCATGGGCATATAATAAGCCTCGAGCATACATTACCCTTAACAAGGTTTATCCCATACAGGTTAAGTCATCTCACACCTGCTAGGTAGGTTACACATTCAAACATAGTGACTTACAATACTTTAGCACTATATGAACAGTATACAAACTTTGAACTGTACTCTTAACAGAGCATGCTGCCTTAGCAGAATGGAACAAATGTGTGTTCCCCAAAACAGTATTAGTACTCTCGACTATCTTCCACCACCCCCTTGACTGAGTGATGGGGTTTGGCTCCCATGTGACACTGAAACAATCAAAGTGTCTGCGGAGTTTGTCGATCTCCCACCCCCTTGATAGGATGGGCTCTGTCACTATGACAGGAATTTCTCAGTGTTGGGACAAGAAAGAATCCCTTTCCTTTGATGCTTTTATCAGGCTAGCAACCACAGTCTTCACCATTTTCTTTCTGAACTTCGGCTTCAAGGACAATACAGAGTCCTTGGGCATTTCCATATCGATGAGTAGCTCACACCATGGATCTAGTGAATCAGGTGAATCTTGCGAATTAAAGCGCTTCCTGTCACTGTCCATCTTTTCTTTCCCTCTACTGGGGTTACAGGGATCTCGTGAGCGTTGTCTTCCAGTGCAGTGTTTGTATCTGCGCGGGTTGGCAGAAGAAGATGCTTGGAAGAATTGCTCTTCCCTTCTGTGGGGATGTGGTGTAGCTTTATGGTTAGCAGTATATGCCTTTTGCTGATGTCTCTCCTCGCTGGGTTTGTGGTCCCTTCTGGAACTATCCCTTTCGGAGATCTTTTCCTGCAGCTTTACTTTCAGGATGCTGCGGGGTTTAGCTTCATTGGCTTCTGTGGCAGCTTGGCTTTTCCGCCGTTTGCGGTGATGCCGTGGGCTAGACTCACATCCAGAATCTGCGTCTGATGTGGTACTCTGTGTGCCTCTGGAATCATAGTAACCTCTCTTATTGGGATGCCCTGCAAGCTGTTGGCGAGTTGACTTGGCTGCTTTATTGCAGGAGCGTCTATTCCCCTGGTTACCTCTCGGTCTGCTATGCTGTGGGAAACCTGGTCCTCTGACAGCTTGAGAGTCATTCAACGATGCTGTGCTGAATCTCACCCGCTTCCTGGGGATTCGTTGCTGGTTGAAGCTGGTGGCTTCATTGTTATCATCCAGTGATGTGGAGCCTGACTTGGCTTGCTGCACCGGGGCAATAACTGCTGATCTGTCTGGAGTGGGTGAGCTAACATCGCTCACATGCTGATGCTGAGCAGCTGCTGAATCTAAGTCAGCTGGTTTCTGCTTGTCAGCCGGAACAGACAGTATAGGAGAGCCTGGCTCTCGTGGGTCACATGCCCTGGCTACTTCATAGGTAGCACGTGATTGCCATTGAGACTTAAAGACAGACATGGTCTCTTTTATGTGCAGCTCAAATAAATCATGCAGTCTCTGGCTTTGTGCCTCTGACTTTGCCAATTCCCTTTCCAATTGGGAAACTTTTTGGTCAAAGAATTTTATTTCCTCCTGCATCTGTACAATACAAGATGCCATCAGGACAGCGTGTTCGCTGCTGGGTTCGCTTAGCTTTGCGAAAATGCCATCTATATTTTTGCAATTTAATTTCGCCCATTCCAAATCTGGGGCTGTAATTTTGTATCCCAAATTATGGAAATATTTCACAGCTGTACACCCTGCTCGCTGCGCCATTATTGTGGTGAAGAGGAAGGTTATTGCTTTATTACTTATGACTTATGATTTATGAAAATTAATTTTTTATTATAACTATAAAATTGTCAATAACCGATGAATCACCAACTTATATACATGTTCTAGTGCACGTTCGTGAAATATATCCCATAACTGGCTTAGTATTATGATTAGAACTTATTTGAGCTAATTACAAGCTATTTCTATATTTATATGCAAGAAAGGTGCAGTTCCGCCGCTTGGCCACTAGATGGCGACTCGACGGGACGTGCGCGGCTTCGGGTCGAGCTCAGACGGAGCTCTGTCCTGTGTGCCGCCGGTTCGAGACTGGGGTCTCGCAGAGCTGGCTTGCACGAGAGGACGGGCTGGTAGGGCTGGTCCGGAGACGAGCTGGTCCTCAGAGTTGATCCGCACCACACGGCGGGACGGCGATCGCCGGCAGACTTGCCTGGGGGACGCGGCGGTACGCGGATCTGCAGGGGCGGCCCCGGGAACGAGGAATATCGGCGGGGCGGACCCGGCTCGGCAAATTCTCTCCCTTCTCGTCTGCTGGGCTCAAAGCAACAGCAGGATACCCGGAGCGGTCCGGGGGGAGTTCAGTGCAGTGTAAGCACGAATGCCGCTGAGTAATCCCTGGAGTTAACAGGGCTGGGAGCGGCACGTGGCGCTCTTCTCTCCACTGTAGTGGGGTTAAGCAATTGCGCGGGGACCTGGCACGGTCAAGTCCCTTCTCCCCGATAATTAGGCAGATCTTACCCTCGGGGGTTGATCCAGTCCATGCAGTAGCGACAGGGGGGGGTTCCTCTCCCGGTCGTGTGACTGGCTGTGACGCTAGCTTCTCAGCTTAGCGTGGTATCCTTCCTCTATGGAAATAATTCCTCCAGTCGCTTCTCACATGCAGATGCCTTGATATGCGTGCATGTATGTAACAGAAGCTAAACAATAAACTCAGTTGCAGAGGCAGTGGCTCGGACTCAACTCTCGAGCTAGCACAGAGACAGAAATGGAGGAGGAAGGCAGGAAGGCAGGAAAAGCACTTGTTTACTCACTGGGGTAATACTTATAGAATACCTCGAGGCTAGGTTTGACCAATGGGCATTCTCATAAACAACTGGCTTCAGCCTATGGGAAAGCATGAAGCTAGAATTCTTCCATATTTGGAGAATGCACGAGCACAGCATGCACCAGCAGCGTGCTAGCCTGGCTTTTGTCTTCCTCCTGAGGGAGGGGGAGCTTGCCCACATGCTGGGGCAAGATTCAATGTCTCGGCACAATGTGCCTTCACCACAGTTTTGTAAAAACTAAAAACAAACAAACAAAAAACCCCAGATTAAGAAACAAGAAGTTGTATCTGTCCCATATTTATTTATTTATTTAAACTTTAATTGATGATCAGACGGCTTTCCTTGCCTTGACTACATATGACAGATAGAATCTGGACAGTGGTTAGATTTTGGTAGTCAGCGTTTAGTTAGGATAAAATAAGAGACAAATAAATCACAGAATGTAATGACACATTGCTGCAACTCAATAATCTCCGAGCATATCCTTGTAGAGGGAGGGTGTAATGCTTAATATCAAGGTTACATATTCGATGGTAATTGATGTTGCCTGGGATTTCTGATTTAGCAGAATGATAGGAAGTATACTGAAAATAACATACAAATATGACATTTAGCAAAACACAGCAATGGCAATAGACAGTTCAACCACAATGTAGATGTGATTCCAAGTACCAGACTTTATTATGTGCTCACTGTGAAGATACTGGATGTTCCCAACCACTTATATAGGCTGAAACCAGGTCAAACAGGCAAATTCTTTTGTTTTGTGATGTCATTTCTAACGTTACGTATTTTCCCCTCTGGGACGTGTTGCAGAAAATATATGTAAGTATACTTTTTATGTTTAGATCAACACTGGTACTTAACTGTCAATATCAGGTCGCTTAAATAAAATCACCTGTGAATTAGCTATGAACACTGAAGTTAAAATATCTATAAATTATACATGTAAGAAATAACATACACATCTATTCATATTTAAGGTAAACTAATATTTCAATTTTCTAAAATAAGTTTAAAGGAAATATTTGAGCACTTTTCTGTGATGCTTTTCTGTAAGTCATTTAATTTTTAATCTTTCAGATTGTTCGCTGTTTACATTATTAATACTGCATACAAACCATCAAAGATTCCAATCCCTCACATTCAGTTCTCCTCAAAGAAGTGGAAGTTTTTCATGATCCTTTTATCACAATAAGTTGTGTTTCATATCCATATACATTCAATTAATATTACTGCAATTCTTACAGGAACTTGGTATACTGACTACGGATAACTATGTTTAATTGCACCTTAGTCTGTTGCTCCATGTCACTCTTCATTAATGTCTGATCTGAGACTGCCCAATTAGTACATGCTCAGAGTTTTCTAAACTTTATTTTGTTCCTTATTCTGAGTTGTTTGGGATAAGATTTGTTAAATTATTTTGCATATTTTCTTCTGTATCTGAAAACAAAGTATTCTTAGCTTCTTTTTCTGTTATTTAATTGACAATTTATTTATTTATTCATACAGAACTGTAGACTTCAAAGACACCTTCATGTGATCAAAATTGCTGCAACAACAAAAAGGGATTTATGTTACGAAGTCTAGTTTGCTTGCAGCAGTGAAGACAGCATTATCATTTGTACTTTTCTGCTCCAAATTACTAACACCTTTATGGTTCATGACTTCTACTTAAAAATATGCCTCTCATTTTAATGTTATAACTGAGAATTGTTTAATGTTACAACTAAAAGACTATTAAATGGTTTCCCATAGTGTTCAACCTCAAAACAGATTTTTTGTCTTCCCTTCATGTCCCAATTAAGTGATTTAAGCGGTATTTTCTTCAGAAATGTTGTTTAAATGCATTCCAGTGAATGTGCAATGCATTCCTTGAGATAGTTATGTTAGTGTAATAGTAATAGCTGTTAATTTACATTCTTTATTTTTATATTTTAAATCTTTACACAGCTTTCAAAACCTTGTGTTTGGAGAGATGATGTATCCCTTTCAATGGCAAATTAAGTGTGTAAAGAACCCCTGTATAATCAAATCCTGACCTCTTCCACCACAGAATAATCAGATATATTCAACTGGAAGTAGAGTTTATATACCCAAGTATTTGATGTGCATAGACTCTTTCAGAGGTCTGTTTATGTTTTCTACTTTTTAAGCAGTAGTCCTTCATAAGAAAGTTTACATGTGCTTTGGGACCAAAGTTTTTCTGTTCAATTTACATGATTTTATTCTGAAATACAAATAATCAGAAATATTTAAGAGTCAGACCTGCTATCTCCAAAGCTGAATTTGCTTACAAATGGTAGGAATGTGTTAATTAGCTTTGAGTGCTTGATATAAGGTCTATGAGACTAATGATGTGCATGTTTACTTCTACACATCATAAATATCCATTTGAGAGACTCAGAAGCAGTTCCATTCCAGATCAAATATTTTTTTGCTGTTTGTGTGTCTCTCTGCTTTGATGAAGCCTTAGGAAATAATGTAGCAATTTAGTACAAAGAAGAAGTTTGAATTAAATGCTTCATACCCATTTTTACATTTAGGATGATTGATAATTTTGTACCATAACAATACCAATGATAATGTTTATTCCTCAGGAATCAAAAATAGTAGTGCCACTAAACGGTTCTACAACCCAACAGGACTGGCAAAATCAATAATATGTCATGTATGGAATAAAAAATAGTATAGAACTGAATTCTGGATTTATTTTGGAGAAGAGGAGGCTCGGGGGAGATCTTATTGCTGTCTACAACTACCTGAAGGGTGGTTGTAGCCAGGAGGCAGTCGATTTCTTCTACCAGGCAACCAGCACCTGAATGAGAGGACAGTCTCAAGCTGTGCCAGGGGACATTTAGGCTCTAGGTGAGGAGAAAGTTCTTCATTGAGAGAGTTGTTAGCCATTGGAATGGGCTGCCCAGGGAGGTGGTGGAGTCAACATCCCTGGAGGTGTTCAAGAGGGGATTGGACATGGCACTTGGTGCCATGATCTAGTAGGCATGAGGTCTTGGATGACAGGTTGGACTTGATCTTTGAAGTCTTTTCCAACCTTGTTAATTCTATCATTCTATGATTCTATTTTTTAAAGATAAAAGTGGGTAGTGAATTTAAGTTCTTCTTCTTCTGAATGTTTCTTTCAAAACAGGACTAGCTCCAAATGTTAATATATCAGATCATGAAAATTACATGTATTTTAAGAGTTGAAAGATAGCACTAGGCAAGAGAATAAGACAGTCTTCTATTTAGTATGTATCCGAGATGAGAGAATTCTTAAGTATAGATGTTTTTGAAAATTCTTTTATGTATTTTAGAATGTAGTCCCCTCTAATGTATTTCATTCAAAATTCTTTCATGGAGCTAATGATGTCTTCGTGTATGTAATGCAGATGTTTCTCTCTCCTGAAATTAATTCTTTTCTGAAAGTGAGTTTACAAAAGAAAATTAGTCAGTTTGAAAATAAGAAGGTATAACCCCTCTATCTGTTTATAATACTGATAATAGTGTCTCAATGATTAAAGTAAAAATAATCCATCTCTCATGTCTGATCTTGCCTAATTAATGTCATTGTTCGTACTTAGTAGAGTCTCCCCTTCCACTATTCACCCTATATTCCTTAATAAGCAAAAAAAGCTGTAGGAGAACAAAAAGTAATTACATGTTAAATCGATTCAAAATCATCATGACCACTGGAAGATAAAGGGATTGAAGTCATTCTTGCAAAAATAAGAAAATGACAGTGTTATGCAGTTTTTAAAGCAACCTCATGTAACCCCGGTTTGAGTCATTCAGTATCATTAGAATCAATTACTTTGTGCTTTCATCAAACTGGTATAATGGTTTGATGTATCAGAAAAATAATTTCCTCCCAGTGTAGAATATATTCTCCACTCCATCATGTTCTTGCAATTTGTCATTTATCTGGTTCTATTAGTTTTTGTACCACCCTTCTTTGTCAGTGAATTTATGATATTTATTCATTCGACAGCTGATTATTTCCTGAAGGTCAGAAAGTGGTCATTAGATCACATGCATCCCAATTAACTTCTTGCTTGTGCTTTCAGGTAAATTTTATCTTTTCTGCAGAGTATTCATACTTACTGCAAATTTTAGGCTGTTTAAAATGTAGTTTAATATTTATAACTTTTGATTTGATCCTTTTTTATCATTGTTACACTGCTCAAAATTCTTCTATAGCTGCATTTCTAGTAATCTTTCTTTAACACTCCTTAGATTCTTCTAAAGGGATCTTCAGCAGCATGGAGGAATCTGGGTAAAAAACACAAAGAAACACCATTTAGTAAGCAGTGTAAAGTTTCAGGCTCTGCTCAAGCTTTAAAGTGACATATTTCAGAGCATTTCCCCCCCATAAAAATCAATTTAACTGCACCAGGAGATTCTTTGGACAACTTTCAGCTTACTTAATGTATTATAGAATACACTTATAATGTATTAGTGAAGGAGGTCATCACACTGGCAGGTATTTGGACAAATCAGATGAAAATTGAAAATTGAAAATGTGCATATTCTAAAAATAAGTTCTAGCTATTATGTTGGGGGAGGGGAAATCAATCTGCTCTCTGTATATCCCAGGGGAAAAAAATATTAAAAAATAGATTGCCAGAGCATATCCTTTCAACCCATATTCATCAAATGCATTAAAATTTCCATCTTGATGTCACTGGCATTACATCTGAAATATGTTATTTTGCAACATACACGGCAACTTACAGCTTTAGAGGTGTATTCAGTTGATCTAGCAACCAGGCTTTTCTGGAAGACTTAATTAAGCAAGTTTTGTTTGATGTTTTTAGTTGGTTTGGTTTCATTTTTTTCCCTCTGTGTGTGTCCTGCAACAGCTGGAGAAAAAAAAAAAAAATATTATGGCTGCATCCTCCAGGAGGTTAAATCTACGAAAGTATTTACAGTCAGAAAAGGAAATATAGGGATGATTAAGTCTTTCAGATTAGACTAATATCATTTGGCAACTTATTTTGATAAATTTCCCTCAAGATATTCAGCTGATGAAATGAAAAGATCATCATAAAAGTTGTGCAGAATTTTGTAATCAGCAACTAAAAGCCATTTTTCTCCATCAAACAGTTAATGATGTATGGTTTGTTATGAAACTTTCAGTGAAGAGTTTTAATTTTCTTGAAAGAAAACCATCTGTCTAATATATTTTGGTATTTTGGTCAGACTGTCATTTAATACCATTTAATTCCAGTTCTATTGTTTCCTAACTCATTATAAAACAGCCACAGGATTAGTTCATTATGATTTTGTTTCTGTTGCAAGAAAAATACATCTTGTTCTCAGACGTACTTCATACAACCGTGTGGTAGGTTGAGAGACCAATTCTCCCACCATGGGCAAAAGAGAAGACTCAAACAGATTGCAAAAATGGTGGAAAGTTTAAATGGAAAAACAACGAAAGTTTTACAAAGAATCACAAGCACCGTGACAAAAGAGAGAGATCCCAAAACATACCCAAAGGCATCCCACCCCCACCTGGGGTTGCACCTAAAACTCCCAGGGCTCTTTCTCCCCACCCCACCCCCCTGGCCTTGGGCCTAGCCAGGCCCAAGAAAGGCGGCTCATCCCATTACCTAGGTAGGAGAGAGGGGAAGAAAGAGGAAGAGAGGAACCCCCCGCTGATGTTTGATAGGGGAGCAGGGCATTATGGGATGAAATACCTGGCTTCCTGTGCCCACCCACTGGGCTGGACCCTTCTGGGACATGCCTGAACCACCACACACTGTAAAATATATTTCTGTGCAACACTCTGCCTCAGAAAATGGCAGCATTTCCCTGCATCTAATATTCTTTAAGAAATGAATAGGTATAGTACATGAACCAAATTGCAAAAATTACAAAATCTCATACTTTTAAGGTTACACGATAAAACTAGAGGTCAAAACAAGTTCATAAACAATTAAATCAAAACTCTTCAGTATGTCTTTGACAGATTGTCCTGTAACAGTGATTTCATCATAATCCACATCTTTCTGAAGAAACATCTGGAGCTGCAGGTGTTTGAGATAGTTAAGGGGCATCTGCTTCTGTGGCTTATTATTCTTGTAAACCACATGGCTTTCAGCAAAACTAATAATAATATACTGCAAACATAAAGTGTCTTTGACCATTAGCTTCCTAGATACAGATAGCTGTCAGAAGCCTTTACTTCCTGCAGAGAAAGAAAAATTCAATGAAGGAAACTTTGGCAATCCTCACTTTAGCAGCATGTGTTAAAGCTATCTTGTTTTGCTTCATGTGCCATTATCCACTTACACAAAGCAGCAGAATGAGAAGCACATCTTGTCGTCCATTTTACATTTTACAGCTGTGAGAGGAGAGAAACTAAATATCCAGGAATAAAATCTACCATTTCAAATCTGACTTTGTCAAAACTGGCCCAAAACCACATTATATGAATTATGGCTGAAATGAGCTACCTTCAACCCAGCAAAGTAATAGTTTTAATCATGATATATTTATATTAATGAATTCCCAGTATGTGTTACTGCATTTTTAGCATACGGCAGTTTATGCCACCAGATATGGTATTTTATTTTATCTTTTTTTTTTTTTAATGAATATTTTTGTTGTTCATAAAGACTTTATATTTTATTCTATATAGTGATATTGGGAGAAGCTGACTAGAGCTGATTTCATTGTTTATTTCATTATCAATCAGTGTTTGGCTTACTGGAATGAATACAGTAAGGCTTACATACCCGATTATTTTCTAACAGATACAACACCTGTTATGCATTCAGAGTCATAGCTTTGGTTGGTTGTTGTTTTTTTCTGGGGAGTGGGTGGGATGTTTGATTGTTTTCCCCACAAAAATGAATTTTGATTTAACTGAATTCTTTAATAGAACAATTGTGGAAAATGGAAATGGTCCAACCAATAAAAAAAAGGGTAAAAATTTTGTATATTGTCAGTGACAGTATGTGAGTCATATGAGCAAGCCAGCTTATTGTGCTATAATGTTTGACGGAGTTTCTGAATGAAGAAAAGGTAAAGTGAGAGACAGTTTCAGGGAAAGGCCATTCTCTGAGATATTTTAAATAAATACCATTAAACACCATAACAAATTTCTAATAGCTCAACTTTATAATTTGTTGCTGACAAGTGAAAAACTATTGTAAAGCTCTGTAGTTACTGAAAAGAAGAAATATTCAATTCTGCTGAGCTTTAAAGCAACCTTTATTTGAAGGAATTATCTTTTTTAATAATTCAAATGTCTTATCAACTGGCATTCATTAAAACTACGGACCAGCAATTTCATTTCCTGATTTTTGTATTGTTTTATTTTAATTCTTTTCACAGTATTTACAGAGCCAGAGAGTCACAGAAAACATTCATTTGGAAGAGACCTCAAAGGTCATTCAGTCCAATCCTTGACCCAGTTTAGGGTCAATCCTAAACCATGTGCCCTCATCCTCCTCTTTTCTAGACTCAACAACCCTAGCTCCCTCAGACTCTCCTCACAGGCTATGTGCCATATGTATCTAAGGCATTTGCTAAAAAACAATGTCATCTTAGGGCAATAGTCACATTAATTATATATTGTTGAATCAAACTCTTAAATATGTGTTCAATTTAAGGCACATTAGGGGCTCTAAGCTTTAGTGAAACATTTATAAAAAAAATAGAAATACATTTTCAGGCTTCATGAATATTTCAGGTGACATTGACCTTGTTAATGGCTTAAGTGGGATGTAAATTTTCCATGAGACTGTGCAAAATGAATTTAATTCCATATAAGCACAAACTGTGTGTATTACTGTTTACTACTTCTTGTAGATGACAATAATTGAAGTTTTAGTTTCTAAGGTCACCTCCCAAGCTGCAGAGATGTCATCCATAAACATAATTCATTTTTTTACTCTAATGCTGTGGAGAGTGTTCACCATATATTTTAAAAACTGTCAACTCACATTCTTCCATTTTCACAGTATCACAGTATCACAGTATAACTAAGGTTGGAAGAGACCCCAAGGATCATCAGGTCCAACCTGTCCCAACAGACCTCACGACTAGACCATGGCACCAAGTGCCATGTCCAGTCTCCCCTTGAACACCTCCAGGGACAGTGACTCCACCACCTCCCTGGGCAGCCCATTCCATTTTGTCACAAATTAGCTAATAACACATATGGATAATGTTCCTTGCAAGAATGTCTTCAATTAGATAGTAAGAATATTCACACAAAATTCTGTAAAGCAGTACAAGAAACACCAGGGTTTGTTTGGTTTTGTGGGGGTTTTTTTGTTTGTTTGCTTTTTAAATATGCATATCTGTACCTATGTTAATTTAGTCTTTCCGAAGTAATCTCAATAATGAAGACAAAATCAAAAGGAAACTAAATATTAAATAAAGTAAACTGTTTATTTCTCTATCAAATATTTTCTGTTTAACAACTTCTTTAATATACTTCAGGACTGAAAGCAACTGCTGTCAATAAAAGATATGCTGAGATAATATAAGGCTGTGCAGCAAGGCTAAGACTTTCAGAAGGGCCAACAAATACATCAGAGGTCTGTGTAAACTGTTTGGATAATAATAATCATAATCTATTGAACTGAATTGAAGGCCCATGAAGGAAGCCACTCTATAAGGATAAGATTTTTCATGTGAGCTGGATGGTAGGCTAGGTGTGCCATCAATAAGAGTTAAAAAAATTTGGAGATATACTGTGATTGTGTCTATAAGCTAATTCTTGTGAGACACTAGCATGGGGGCATTCACAGTAATTTTAGTGTTACAGTCCATTCTACTTTTCAACTGCCAAAGCTTTTGTTGAACCTAACAGCAGTTCCACTGCAATAATTTCTTAGATACCTTGATGAGAAGATAGAGTACATACAGTTTTCTCACTCTTTTTCTCCTTGATGTGAAAGAGGCCAAAACAGGTATTTGCAGACCTTGTTAAATTCCAATAAATAGGAAGGTTCAATAAAGCAAAAACAAACAAACAAAAAAAAAACCTCTCTATCACCCCGAACTATCCTTCATAGCTGCAATCAAAAAGAAAGCTCAGTCAAAGCAGAATTATAATTGCTCATAATTTCAAATTCATTGTACAGCATAAAGCAAAAGATCATTTTCATTCTTGTTCCTGGTGTGCATAACAGCTCTTCCTTTAGCATAATCTTATTTTTTTAGCTTCCAGCTGTTAGAAACATTGCTGCAGTTTCCATTGATGTTCCCTTTGAGTTACAGAAGTCAGTAATTTAGCCAACCGAGACAAGCTAGTTGCATACTGATCAATCAAAGAGTTGTCTTGATCTCACTGGTCTTCAGACAGGGCTTTAGAAAGGACAATCATAGTTTTTTCTTTTCATATTTTATAAATAAATTCAACAACTTATAAAAATTGTAGACTATTACCTTAACACTGTGTTTCATATCACAGGAAAATAATGATTAAAAATCACACAAATAACAAGAAGCAGAAATGCAGACAAATAAAACAAGACTTCAATCTGAAAATAATCATGACCTTCAAATATGGACTGGATATGAAAAAAGACAGAAAGAAGTTGAGAAGGAAGACATGAACATGAGAATAAGCACAAAATGGAAGACAGGCAGAATCATGGAGAGTAAAATCAACATTTGAAAGAAAATTGGCTAATAAAAATACTGCATTATATAATTTCCTTTTTCTAAATAGTGTTCTCTGAAAAGAGATCCTGATGCAAATATAATAGAAATACAAGGAATATTATATCACAATAGATAAATGTCTCCTTACCACCACTAAAAATTAAAGTACTCATGAGCTTACAGGTAGGAGAAGAGAATACATGTGTATATTAATGGCAAGACATCAATTAAAGATCTAAATAAAACTTAGGATAACAGTCTTTTAAACACTAAGTGCAGAGGGCTTGTAAATCTTGGGGAAGAGGGGAAGGGAAAGAAAAAAAAAAAAGAAAAAAGACAAGGAGAAGAAAAGTTTAAAAAATTATATCATTAGATTCCATGTTGGGAGTATGTCCAAGTACAAAGCATGACAAGTTATAAACTGTGAACTGGGTGTTTTGAGCCTTCAGGATGATGTAGCATAGTGTTATTAATAATGAGAGAAGATGCACAAGTATGTCTATATTAATGAGATAACAGGTTCAAACACTAGCTTGAATTTACCTAGGTCATTATTTTTAGCTCAGTACCTGTTGCATTTTTAACCCACACCACTGAAATTCTGGATAATACCCAGAAAGTATTTGGAATAACAATGAGGATCATTTTGCATTGGCCACATCAACATGATGACGAAGAGAGTTTGGTCTATTGACACATGTGTGCTTTGTCCTACATTACCTTTATTTAGTTTGATTTTGGTTTTATGGAATACTTGGAAAACTGAAGTGTCATATTCATTCAAGGCCAGTATAGTGTCCAGTTTGTTAGTTTGTTTGATTAATTTCTTTTGTGTTTTTGACTCTGTGTGTGTTTTGTTTTGCTTGTTTGTGGTTTTGTTTTTTGTTGTTTTTTTTAGGTCTTTTCTCATTTTACATTCAGTAAGGATCCCCAGAAATAGTTTTAGCTCATACTTTCTGTAATAAAGTATGCATATATAGTTATAGCCTTAATTACCATCAAAATTATTTCAGTTACTAATTTCCTAACACCATTGTTGCTACACTTAAGTTTTTGTAAGAAACAGCTTACAAAGTACATTGTCTAGGATGGAAGTCATCCATACATGTTTAACTCAGTGCAGTTTTAAGACAACATCAGTGAAACAGAGATTATCATCTGCTGATATTTAATTTAGAAAATAGTGGGAGAGAGAGCATCTATGATGTCAGATATCATTGTCAGATTTCTTTAAACTCAGAGAGACTAGGTAGGAAAACCACAAACTAAATTTAGCTGCTGGAAACAGAGTTGAGCTTTGCAGTTGTTAAAGTTGTTATTTTTCTGCCTACTGTTGAATATGAGGCAGTGTCTGGTTCCTTTGAGAATCACAGAAGAGAATTTGCTGAGAGCAGTAGGCATTGACAGTTTACTACAGTGGGGAACTGGATGCTATCCTCTATTTGGGATTTGCTTTCATAAACTCTTTTGGATTTCACTGTGTGAATCAGGTAATTTTTTTTCTTCTAAGTAAAGCAGTTAGTGCACTATACCATAGTGATCTATTTTAAAAATTAAAAAAGACTTAGTGAAATGTAATGAAGGGTACTGGAAGCAAATGAAATTTTCATGTCATTTAATGCAACATCAGAAACCAGCAAAATTTAATATGTTGCTTCTGGATTTGAAGAGGAATCTGAAAATCAACACTTGGATAATATATGCAGGCAATAATTAGCAACTAAGAAGTGAAATTTTAGGAGCCATGTCTGCTTAGAAACAAAAGAAGTGTATGAAGATGATTAGTCAGAGCATCATTTGAGTAATGCCTGAAATTATTATAGGCATGTGTCACTATTGTGTTGTTTCTGAATAAAAATAAAACTGTCAAGGTAATGATGTCCTTGATATTTAAAACAACAACAACAACAACAACACAACAAACCATTATTGAAATATTTATGGTAAGAAATTAGCTAGTACACTGGATCTATAATTTTACTCAAATGCAAGTTTTTCAAAATGCATAGGTATTTAAATTTAGCTAAAAGACATAGTTGATTTTACACTTGTAAAATAGTTACTTATTATTTTAGTCTGTTTAAATGAAATTTTTTAAGATTAAAATCTCGCTTCATTCTTGACAAAAACAAAAATCATGGAACTCACAGCAAATGATAAATTATGAAAAAACAAAACAAAAACAAAAACACAAACAGTGCCAGTTAAGACACAAGGGATAACTATAGTTGAGGTACATAATCTGTGAGCAAACAGATTCTGCACCAGTGAAAATTATTTCATTTTTGTGCAACTCTGTCAGGTACAGCTGATGGTGTGATCAATAAGACCCACACACGTGAGTCTTGTTTAAAACTATACTTCAAGTAAAATCAAGATTATGGCAATGTAGGTAGCCATTACTATGTTTTAGTTAGGAAATACACAAGTATTTTCCAGTGTTGGCATATAGCTGATTTTCCCTTTCAGATAAAAAGTGATGACTAACAGTCATGGTTCTGTCTTGTCTGACTGTCAAAGACTGCTGTATTGGACTAGATTTTTTGATATGACACCTTGAGAATGAACTTCCTTTAATCTGTCTTCTGAACCTGTACTATAGTGTGGTTTGGAAGTCATAGAAAATAGCAATGTTTTCTTTGTTCAACCAAAAATCAGGAGATCTAGACTTGTAATCTTTTTTTTGCTTGGTGCCATGGGTTAGTTGTTTAGGTGGGTTGGATTGGTTGAGGGGTTGGACACGATGATCTTGAAGGTCTCTTCCAACCCGGTCTATTCTATTCTATTCTATTCCATTCTATTCTATTCTATTCTATCCTATCCTATCCTATCCTATCCTATCCTATCCTATCCTATCCTATCCTATCCTATCCTATCCTATTCTATCCTATCCTATCCTATTCTATTCTAAGGTTCACATATTGACCTATACAAAAATTAATAAGAACAGTGCATGAGCAGACTCCAATTGTTGTCTGGGAGGGGATTTTTTTTTCTTCAATATTCAAAACAAGGAAAGTACTGCTTATCCATTACTGCCCATCCTGAAGAAATAGAAATCAATGTACTTGAAAACTGAGTGTTTAACTGGCATTGATCAGAAGTATTAAACTGAGAAAATCCATCTTTCTTTACAAAACACAGAACTTTCTTTTTTTACTTTAAGAAGACAGTTAAGCAATTTGTAAAGAAACAGCAATAGTAGGTTCTTTTAGAACTAATGATAACAGTGAAGGTAAGTAAGACATCACAACAATATAATAATAATGTGCAGTCAAGCTAAGAGTGGCAGCAACAAAACCTCTACTCTGGACTTCCAGAGGGTGGACTTCAGATTACTCATGGAACTAACTCAGAAGGTACCTCGGGAAACAGCCCTTAAAAACAAAGGGGTCCAGGAGGGCTGGACCTACTTCAAGAAAGAATTCATGAAGGCACAGGAACAGGCTGTGCCAATGTGCCAGAAAACAAGCCTTAAATTAAGGGAAAAAAAGAGGGTGTATCTTCTTTGGAAGGAAGGTGAGGTAACCCATAGAATGTTTAAGAATGTTGCTAGGTCATGCAGGAAAAAATAAGCGAGGCAAAAGCCCATTTAGAGCTTAGACTGGCCATTGCTGTGAAGGACAACAAAAAATCCTTTTACAAATGTATTAATAGCAAGAGGAGGGGCAAGGACAACCTCCACTCCTTCGTGGACATGGAGAGGAATATTTTAAATAAAGATGAGGAAAAGGCAGAGTCCTACAAGCAGAAAGAAAACTCTGCTTCTAGCAAGTTAATGTCAATCCAGTACATTTATGAGCACTTCAAAAGACCAATTGACAAATTAAGTAAACACCAGCTTTGAGATGCTTCAGTATATGTTCAAAAAGCAAAAAGCAGGAATTAGCAGGGGAATTAGCCTGACCTTTTAGTGGTTTAGTTTTTAGCTGCTATAAAAGAAAAAAATACCCTAAATAATCAGAAAAAAATCAGTAAGACTCCTATGTGTGGACAAACTAAACACCAGTATTCAAACCAATTAAAATATAAAACCTAAAGTGGCTGGACTTGGTTTATGAGTTGAAAATATATATGAGTGATAGAACTTCCTATAACAGGGATCATAAAGTTGTGGCAATTTAGGCTGAGTGCATCCTGTTACTGCCACATAAGTTACACCTCCTGTGCCCTATAAATTCACCTGCAAAGTCACTATCTTCCTCTTTCTTCCCTCTCTGCTCCTGTGGGAATGCTCCCTATTGGGTAACGGTGGGGGAATATCTCAAGGCCTCTCAGGCCTGTCCAGGCCTAATGCCAGGAGGGGTTGGGGGGGGGGGGGGGGGGGGGGGGGGGAGCAGTTTCAGACTTTGCCAGCCTGAGACTAGCCTGGCAGCTGGGGGGAAGGAAAGCGCCCTGGGGGTTTTGGGTGTACCCCCAGATGGGGAGAAGGGAAGTGTTGGGGGGGTCTTTGGGTGTGGTGTAAAAGACGCTGTATGCTTTGGGATATCTTTGCCACTATGCTTTGTAGTTTCTGTAAAACACTAATTGCTTTTCTATTTAAACTTTCCATCACTATCCAATCCATTTGTGTGTCCTTTCAGGGCAAGAGAGAATCTGTCCGGCTCTAAACCAAGACAGATTTGTAATATGCATTGGATACGTAACATATTTCCTGGAATTTATCCACTTCACATAGTCTTCTAGAGGAACACAGGATATAGGCTTTGAAGGAAGATATTTGAAGGAAGATATAAGACCATGCCCAGACTCCTGTCATGGTGATGTCATGCTCTTACTATTTTGCTGCATTTGAAAAATATCTCTTCTTGCCTTCACTACTTTTTTAAGGTTGTTAAATTCAGTTCTTTACTAATGCTTTATTTGAGGGTAAATTTCATTTATGGTCTATTCATGCTCATATCCTTCCAAGGCAACATTCTTTTTAAGTTAAAATAGCTCTTCTCTATATAAAGCATTTAGCTTTTCCTTCTCCTCCAGTGTGGTAGTTTCAACCCACAACATCCAGGCAACACATTTAATAAAAATACATCTTTTCTACCCTAAGATTTCATTCAATCTGACTTTATAATAGACAAGATTTGTAATTTTAAAACCTTGCATAATGAGCTGAAAATACCCAGATCATTTCTTCTCTTTTCTTTTCTTTGTGGAAAGGAATGGTGGCTTTTTGTAATCATGCCATATTTGCATGAGTTTGATACTCAATTGTGAAATCTCAATTCTTAAAAAATTCTAAATCAGAGAATGTCTGGTTCTTCTGACCAGAATGCGTTGAATTCTTTAAATGTTGGTTGTGGTGGGTTAACGCCCATCCTGAAAACAGGGTGGAGGGCTTGCCAGTGCTTTGACCTCCCTGCAGGGCATTTCCCCCCCTGGGAAACTGAGTCTGTTCCACTCACACTTCCCTGCCCAGATAGGGTACAAAAGGGAGGACACTGCTGCCCACTGCCAGCTTGAACCCATGATCTTGACATTAGAGTCTCATGCTCTACCAACTAAGGCAAGTGGTCCTCCCCCCAAGCTGAGCCACGTGGTCCCCCACCGTTTTTGTACCCTAGCTGGGCAGGGTACATCTCCCTCAGCCTCTCCTCATAGGGCTTGTGCTCAAGGCCTCTCACCAGCCTTGTTACCCTTCTCTGGACATGTTCAAGTGTCTCTATGTCCTTCAAAACCTTCCTGGATTCAACCCATGAAGCCTGCCCTAGGTGAGCTGAACTACCTGATCTCTGGAGGTCCTTTCCAACCCCATTCTATGAGTGTATGATTTGTGAAATAAGATCACAGCCTGGTCATGGCTAAGAGGGCTGTCCATCCTTTACTTAATATTGGGTTCATAATATCTGCCTGCTTAGTTACGTACCTGTATTTTTGAAGGAAATTTGACCCACTATAGCTGAAACAGAAGAGTTTGAAATCTTTATGAGAACAAGCTCTGCACATGATTCTGTAGTCAACAGTCAACTCTCCAACTGCATTAAGCAAAAACAGTTTATAGAGTGTTGAAAGTCTCCAGAACAGAAGGAAAAAGCAGATTCCTCTCTTTGGTATAATCTTAATTCACTTGAAATTAGTTTGATGTGAACTCAGTTTCCACAATGGATGGCAAATTTCACTTAAGCAGCTGAAGTTGAGTATTAACAATGTTCATTTACATTTATTAATTGCATATCCCACAGTGTCTTGCAAATATAAGACTTTAGTTATTCTCAGACAAATTGCTTAGCTAGATAATATAATGAAGAGTTACAGTGTATTAAGCACTATTTCTCATGAAGGAGTGGGATACTGTACATTGTACATAATGACATCTTTTTTCAGGAAAGTAATTTTTTCACTCCTAACATCACAGTTTGAGGCAGAGTAAAATACAAAACTAACTTGGTTCACAACCAAATAAAATTATTTATAACACAAGAATTTTTTTAAAATTAAATAATGTTAAAGAATAGAATAGAATAGAATAGAATAGAATAGAATAGAATAGAATAGAATAGAATAGAGTGCTACTCATCGTATACCCTACTTACTTTTCTTGCAGGCTTGTTGAAAAGGTTCAAACTAACATGAAATCCTTATTAATTTGCTGTTCATGTAAGTTGACCTACTCAGTTCTGAAACACTGGCTTTTTTTCCAGACTTCACTGTAGTGTACACTAATCCCCCTTCTCTCTAATCTGCCATAAATTAGAAACTGCACAAGACAACAAATACTTGGTGGGACAAGAAGAACACACTTTGTTTTTTTAGGACTGGTAAGATCTGAGTCTGTTTTCATAACAGGCTAATAAATCTAGTTCCTAGCAGAAACATGTAGATTTAAATTTCTATTGAACATCCCTAGAATTATTTAGATTATCATTTTGATAATGATTTTGCCTTTATTACATGATATGCCAGTATGTACTGCAGGGTACCATAAGTTAAAGTGTCAAATGTACAGCTACATTAATAAAATAATCCATTTGTACTTGTCCTTGCAGTTAGAATGTTGTTTCTTAATACCAAGGAAAATATTTAATTAAGTTTAAAGTTTTCAGAAAATGGATAATTAAACTTAGTAAATATTTTCAAATCCAATGTAGCAAAAACTATTAAAAATAGGAGGTAATAATATTTGCAAAATTTTGTTCTTAAAACCAACCATAATGCAATTTTCAGACATCCATATTTTTATGAGTGATAAGTCAGAAACCTGAATTAAAGCTCCTCTGTAACTGAAAAAATAAGGCCTAATGAGCTAGTGCAGTCATTTTTAAAAGTGCTTAGATAAATAAATTCCTCTTGACAATCTTGGGGGTTTTTTCACATCTACTTTGATTAGGTAATCAAAGTAAAAAATATGATCTCTTTAAATGTCTAAATATATAGCACATTGCATAATTTTTTTTCTTAACATCTGTTGTTTGAAATTAAATACTATACTGATCATCATTGCAACTCCTTTACAAATTAGTGATTGTATTTATGTTCCTTGTTAACTATTACTTTTCTTGTCATTTGCTTGTCTGTGTTCTTTTCTTCTTTTTTCTTTTTTTTTTTTTTAAATTTATTTATTAGTAAAGTATTTGAATTAATGGAAATACTTTGTCACAGTGGTTTTCCAAGTTGAATTTTCTTGGGAAAGTGAAAAAAAGAAGGAAAAAAAAAAAGGTATGAGCATGATCAAAAGAACTTGAAATCTAAATCTTTTCAGCATTTGTAGCTTGATCTTATAAGCTGTACCAGACTTGTCTTTTGCCTTATCCTTGTGAATAATCTCGTTGAACTCCAGGACTTTTCTCATAATAAAGCTTTTGCAGAACTAGCCCTGAGATGACACAGGAAATTAAAGATTCATAGAATTGCTCATACTGGAAGTTATAATGCATTTTCATTGTATCTGTGGGGTAACTGACTTTGCTGTTCCTCGGATTGTAGCCTTTTTGATCATTTTTTCCCCCTTTCCTTAGAGATGAGATCTGTTACTTGATTTTTCCTGGGTCTGAAAACCAATTTTAACAAATTTGAAGTTACAAAAATTATAATGTCTGACAATAATTTGTATATGCTTCAGGGAATTTACCTCTCCCCATAGACACATGGGAATAATCACTATCTAGACCATCTATACTGTTAAGTAACTCACAAATCTAGTACTTGATAAGAAGAATTTCTCTACTGTGTACTTGTACTAAAACCTTATCTATTTGGATGTCATACTACAAAGAATAGTAGCAATTTGATGCAGCTCTTGTACAGAAGAGGGTCACAAATCTTTTTACCATAACTTCTTCAGTCTCATCAACCAGCATGGGAACCCTGTTAATCTTGAAAGCCTGACAGCCTTGATGAGCATTCCTGCTGCTTGTATTTTATGATTGGCATGCACTCTCATTTGGCATCAGTCAAAAAAAGATTAGAGTGTTTCTTGAAGTCTTTTCAGAAATGGTGCTGCATTTTTCAAATGAATTTAAACTATGTGTCTATGTATTATACAAGTAACATTTTACTGACAGCTAATTTAACATAAAAAAATAAAAATATTTAGTTACCTCCCACTTGGAAACCTCACTCTGAGTCCCTTCAATTCCTAATCTGACAGTAAATCGGCTTTTTTAAGGGAGGTGTTTAGAAGAAATAGGTTATATATTTAACTGTCATTTATGAAGATTAGATTCTGTTGAGAAAAATCATGTTTAACTCAGTTCTCTGACTAAATATTGGCAAAAAATGTTGGCATTTATACAGATCTTTAGTGCAGTGAGTATCTCTGTACTAGAGGGCATTCGAAAAGACCACTGCTATTTTAAAAAATGGAAAATCTCCTGAGTCCAGATGCACAAAGTGATTGTCCTATGAAAGGATGTAGGTGCATAACTGCTATTAGTCTGAAAGAGAAACAAACTCATGTAAGAGTAAACTGGGGATAAGATATACTTGCATTTATGAAGGCTCTTAACAAGCTTCACACATAGGGCCTTTAAGAATGTAAAGACAGAACAGTATAAACAAACAAGTAATTCCATAGATAAATAGTTAAAGACAGGTGACATTGCAAGAGTAAATTGCTATTATTTTTTTGCAAAGGAGAGTGATCCCTGACAGAATATTGTGGGGTCTATATGACAAGTTGTGTTCTGACAAGTGATGTAGAAAAATAATTGAACAGAAAGATGAGAAATACTCCTGATGACACTGACTATACAAGACAGCAATGATAGCACACTTGTGGAAGAATTGTAGAAGGATATTGAAGGACTGAGAAAGAACAAAGAAAAATTACCAAAGAAATTCAGAGTGAATAAAAAGTATGCACCTGCTGAAAAACCAATCTCAATGTCACATATAAATGATGGAATCATCTGACCACTTTGACACAGGAGGAGTAATTTGGGATTATAACTAATCTGAAAATGAGAGAAAAATGAGTATGCTCCTGATAAATCCATGAACACATGGTATAGTTGAGTTTGGGCTTTGTTTTTGGTTGGGGTTGTTTGGTGGTATTGTCCTATCTCAAAGTTATGAAATAGTTTCTATATGATGAATGATTGAGCAGTTTGCAAAAGAGATGGCTTAAAACAGATCTTGTAGAATTCTATCAAATTGTGACACAAACAGAACAGATAGTGATCAACTTTTCTTTGTCTGTTCCACTACCAGAAGCAAGTACCATGAATTGAAATAAGAGAAAAATTCAGATAAACAAAATGATCTATCTCTTCACAAGCAGGTCAAAGAATGTCTTGACATTCAAGTTGCAAAAGGATATTATGAATGCAAGATTTTGCACAAGTTCAAGAGGGGAAGCTATAAAAGTATTTGTAAGAAAGATCAGTTAAGAGTAATTGAATATATCTCGTATGTCAGGTTCAGGAAATTCCCAGAGCTGAAGTGAGGTTAAAAATCCCAGAAAGTACCCATGAATAATGTGTTTACTTGCTGTTAGAGTCAATTCTAAAGAAAAAAGCTCAGCCATTGTTCAGTCTTTGTTCTGAAGCAATAAATAATTCTTCTGTTGAAGATAATGTGAGAATTTTAAAACATGGCAACCATGACACAAGTGCAGCTTAACCTTTGACAAAATTAAATTTCTATAAAGATCTAACTTTGTGCTGCTGGGCATGATAAAAACTGCTTGTATGATGACAGCTTTAAAGTTTGGCAATACTTTACTGAAGGGATTGTAAAAATTAGTTACCTTCAAGAAAGATAATAATAAAAAATTAACAGCCCCTGTAGAAGGCTGTGCTGGTGTTTGATATAGAATGCATAAACCAAAATCAGATAAAAGACAAGAAGACAAATCTTCCACTTTTAAAAGTAGTTCCTTAGGCATTAATTCCCTTATGAGAAATCTTTTATTCTTTGCTGCAGGTTCTGAAAGACAACTAAAAGTGCCACTATAGCTGACTGAAAAGTAGTTTCTCCTGGGAAATGTCAAAATTTATAAAGGCAAGTATTCCATTTTGTTATTCCTTTAACCTCTGTTAGATGCAATGTGATCAGAAATTAGACTAAATATTTCCCAGGTTTTGTTTTAATCTTTGTTCTGTAAGTATTCCAAAGAGAAAAGTATCTTCCACTTGCTTCGAGTATTAATGAAGTAGTGCAACTAAAGCAAATTTAGTAGCAACAGTAAATTTTTGTTTTTCAGGACACAATAGTTGTAAAATAAATACAGAATAATTTGAATTCTCTTTCATGTGTGCATTACTAGATTAAATGAAACTATCATTTATACTATATGGAATAAGTGATGGAAAGATTAAATACGTATTCAACTGAATACTGGCTTTTACCTGAAAAAAAACATTTCTTTATGAAAAGAAGAAAAATATGCACAAAAAAAAGTAAAAGAAATGCAACAAGAAATGTAGACAATACAAACACCAGATGTGTTGATGGCTGGGGTGGATGAGGCCTCGAACAACCTGGTCTAGTGGAAAGTGTCCCTGCCCAGTGCAGGGAGGGTTGGAACTAGTCGATCTTTAAGGTCCCTTGCAACTGAAACCATTCTGTGAGTTTGTGATTCTTTGAAAATGTATTGTCAATTTAATAATTTGTATTTTTTTTTATACTGCAGATAATTTGTTTTTCTAACTGTAGAGTGTTTCAAATATTTCTTAAATGAGAAACTTTTCACTTCACATTCTTTGAAATATTGTGTATCTTATCAGAAGAGAGATAATTTTCAGACAGATTACTACTTTGGCCTAATTATAATTTTATTTTTTTGATTTATTGAATTCAATATCAGAAGCTTCAGTTAATCTATGCTGTTGAATTAGGAGAAGTCTGCTGACAAGCATTATCCCATTTCAATACTTGGAATTCACAAGTGTTTCCTAATTCAGGCACTTGCAGGTATTGATATGGTCTTGATGCAAACTGAGTAATGTGCCAAGCATTCCAGAAGTGCTACATCTTCCATTGCCATGCATAGCAAATACAAACAGCCTCAGCCAGAAATACCCATTTAATGATAACTTGACTAATTAATTGACAGATTCAGCAACATGAGGACTGGATATTAGAAATTTCATTGTACACAAGAATAAGCATGCATAACACAGGCTTTATGCTTTATTGAAAGGAAAGTATGCAAACAGCTGTTTCATCACTAACACCAACTGATGATGAAAATGAATAAGTATTATAACAGGAATAAACAGTAGGCTTTGTGTATTATGATGCTTTAAATCCATTGAGTAATAGTCTAGTGAATATTTCCTCATTTTCACATCCATGAATACAGCTGTCAGTGTTCCACTCCTTTCCCTGATGTCAGAACTGCTTTTTCTGTTACCTGTTACTTCTATCCTAGGACAATGCCTCTATGTCACCGTCACAATCATTCTTTCTTTTAGTTTTCTATTCTAACCAAAGCACTTCATATTTAGTATTATCTTCATAATATGCTGGGGAAGGTATGCTAGATTTTTAAATAAAAATTGAAATTATTTTTTATTAATATGAAAGTTGTAAATGCATGCAGCTTATTCAATAAGCAAAATGAATTTAGGGCCACTGTGCTGCTGGAAAGTCATGATATAATGGCTGTTACTGAAACTTAACCAGGCTGAAGCAAGTTTCTGGTGGTATTTTTGGTCACACTGTTCCTGATGCAGGCCAGAATGCCATTGGCCCTCTTAGCTGCCTGGGCACACTGCAGGCTCATGTTCAGTCTACCGTCGACCAGCACCCCCAGGTCCCTCTCAGCCTGACTGCTCTCCAGCCACTCTGACCCCAGCCTGTAGCTCTGCATGGGGTTGATGTGGCCAATGTGCAGAACCTGGCACTTGGATGTGTTCAATCTCATGCCGTTGGACTCTGCCCATCTGTCCAGCCTGTCGAGGTCCCTCTGCAGAGCCTCTCTACCCTCCAGCAGATCAACTCCTGCCCCCAGCTTGGTGTCATCAGCAAATTCAAGTATAGGGGGGAGGTGAGATTGGACCCAGGGGAGCTGGGAACTTTCTCTCAGTCTTCCATCCTTCGCTGTCCCTCTCGGCTGGATCTGCTTCTGGGCTTCTTGCCAAGAGATAAGAACTAACAAACTTCCAGTGCCAGGCCTTTCTTCCTTTCCTGCCCTGTTAACCGTCCACATCACTTTTCTACCTCTTTTGGGGGAGAAGGGAGGTAGGGGGGTGAAGGGGGCACAGGGGGAAGCCCCCTCTGTGGGGGGTCTGGTTTCTGGTTGAGTTCATTTGCTGTATATTCCTGTATATATTGTAAAATACCTGTATTTGTTGTGTTACATAGAATCTGTTTCCTTGTAAAATATAATCTCATTTCTCCGACTGGGTTTAGCAGTGGTCTCTTTCTCAGTGGGGGAGGGAAAGCAGAGCCTTTCCTTTCAAACCACCACAAGTATTTATAATTAGAACTCAATTGGAATATTTACAGGATCACCTTTTATTTATATAATGAAGGCCGCAATTCTGCGGCTTCTCCACCAGATGGTGACTCGATGGGATGTTGGCGGCTGCTAACTATATGCAGAGGTATTCCAAAGTGTATCAGAGGTTACTCTGTTAAACACGAGTGCTTTGAACTGATTGTTAGTGAGTGGAAAGCACATCGATTGGACTGGCAGTACAACGCTGGAGCTTCTCAGGCTCAGTGAAGGTCCCTCCTCTGGAGATACTTTCAGGGCTAAGGCTTAATGGGACTGACTGGATGTGGGCTTCTTGTCGTGCAGAGGCTACTAGTTTGCTTGCGTGTATGAGGGAGAAGACTTAATAGCAATGAGCTCAAGGGCAGAGGCTATGGTACGAGCTTTGTCCTCTCGAGCAAGGCGAGAGACAAAGTGAAAGAGGGGGCAATGTGTTTACCAACTGGGGTAATACTTATAGGTTCCCCAAGGCTGGGTTTGACCAATGGGCACTCTTGTAGACTTCAGCCTATAGGAAGCATGAAGCTAGAATTATGCCCATTCTTGGTATTAGCACTAACATCCCACACAATGGGTGCATGCAGTAGGCCCTGCCGGCCTGGCTAATGCCTTGGCCTTTGTTTCCCTCATGAAAGAGGGGGAACTTGTCCACATGCTGGGACAAGATTCAATATCTGGGAATAATGTGCCTTCACCACATGGGGTTTTGGAAAAACAAAGATAACTATATTTTTTTGATAATTCCTACCTCATTTATTTAATCCCAATCAAAACAAGGCTTTAATTAATGAATTCATTAAAATGGGAAAAAACCCATGCCACCTTATGTTTATTAAAGTACATGGACAGCTGAAACATACTTAAATCTTGGCTTCTCATGAAAACAGTTACACTTACCATTCTGGCATATCCCTTTTTCTATAGGGATTATTGCAGAATTTTAAGCACTAGGAGACAATTACAGTAACACATTTGTAATTTAAAAAGTAACGATGAAACATTTTTCACTTGCCTGAACATCCTTTGAGCTTTATTTGGAATTTTGTCTGGATGAGGATTGCAGAAATGAATCATGTTGGTAGATAGCTGCTGGAACTGCATCTTTATATAGTTACTGCAAAAGGCAGAAGTGATATATGAGAAACAGGTATGTCCTTATAAGGAAACAAGTCTCATGCCTTTAACACTGTAGGCAATCTGTTTGCTGGATGTGCATTTAAAAATTTTAACCCTGGGTAGTCTAAAGTACAACTGATTGCTGAAGAAATCAGACCAAGTAGCAATGAATTTAGGGGCTTTCAGTGGCAAAACAGCCCTTAAATTCTTGTTTGTTAGGTAGCTGTTAAATTCTAGTTTGTTCCATGGAAACCCCAATTCACCTCACTTTAGCCTCTGCTCTGTACTTGTGAGGCAATTGAGTTCAATTCAAAGTAACAGCAGTGCTTTATGGAAAATACTTTATTGCTAATGTTCTTGTCCTTGCTCCCTACAGCTTAAAGAGATTTAAATCCATAGTTCATATCTCCCAGAAAGGTGCTTTAAACAATGGACTATCAAACTCTCTAGAATGGTGCCATTAAATCTGTTATTGAACTATCCACAGGAATGAATCCAGGATATAATGGGATAAAAAAAAAAAAAAAAAGAAGTGAAATAAGCAACATAAAGTGAAATAAGCAACATAGAACTTTACTATGTAACTGTTTCCTTAAGGAAATTTCCTCAATGTGGGGATTCCTGTCATCTGGTACCTGCTTATTGGACTGCTTGTGCCTCTTACAATTAAATGTTTTTTGTTTTTTTTTATAAAATGTTTTAATAGCATCAGAGACAAAGGAAATATTTAGGTCACCTTCTTTCCACTCCTTTTGAAGGGGCTCCCAAGAATACAAATCCTTATGCATGTGGAAGCTTTCTGAGGATGTTATTAAAATAAAAACCATAATCTCCAGTTTAATGTCTTGCAAGATCTTATTGGCTGCTAAAATTCTTTGACATTAAAAAACACTTTATGCATGCTTAGGTATATATTAGCATATATGTTCATATATGTATGCACACACATCCCTGAAAATTACTTTTAAACAACAGAAAAAGGTGGAAGAGCACAAAGAGATAACAACAATCAGGGAGAGCAATAATACCACAGCTTCCTGTGAAGGGAGTAAAAAACCCCAATCAACCAAAATAAACCTGAAACAAACCAAACCAAACCCCAAACAACAGAAAAAAACCCACCAAAACACAACAAACTGACCAGACAAAACAAACAAACAAACAAAACCCCAAACAAACAAAAAACACAAAGAAAAAACAATGAACAAACACAAAACCAGAAATGAACAAACCAAGAAAAAAAAGAAGGCAAAAGCATAACCTTATTCTAGCCAAACCAATCTCCATTGCCTTCAAAGGTTTTATGTTTTATCTGATAATTCGTCGTGATGTTATGTTTATGTGCAACAAACTATTTTACTTATTTTAATCCACAGAGTTCAAACGATATGGAAAACATTGAAATGATTTTTCCTTCACATTTTCTTTGTTGTATAATGAATATGAACAAAGATATTCATTAAAAGTGAAAATAAAAAATTATGAAACTGAAGATTCACTGGAATTTCCCACTGCTTTGTAGCTATCAAATCTTTCATTCAGAACAGCAAAGCCTCTTATTTCTAACTGTAGTAATATTCCATATTAGTCTTTTGTCTTTCAATGAAATGACATCTGAAAGTGTTTTAACATGTAAAAGGAGCTGAAAGCCAAGGAAATTATTTCATTAAAATTCTACAGGTACACAGGAGAAAGAATACTGTTTGTTTTGGACAGAGTCAAGTTCTCTGAATTTTAGATGAGTCAAAAGTACAATATCCATTGAATAAAAAGGAACTATTATAGTAAGCAAACTTTTCCAGGTCTTGAGGGAAAAATGTCATTCTCCTTGCATCACACTGGGAAGAAGTGGAAAAAAGTCCTCTTTATCCTATCTTCACTTTAAAATGCAAACTTCTACCAAGACATAGGCCTAGTGATCTTCAGATTCCTAAGCTATTTATCCAAATAAAGCATCAAAATAAAATAAACCCAAATGTTTCTATGTTGTTATTAGATGGCAGTTCTGGGGAAGTTTGTAATAAACCTTGCTGAGGACCAACTGGTGCTGTTTTTGCACAATAGATTTTCACAAATAATTCCAAAATACCTGTCATGGTTCTGTATTGAGCAAGCAAGAGCATCTTGGTGGGACGCTACTGCATTATCACACAGCCTAATATCACTCCTGAGCTTCAGTGCAGCTCTATAAATTGCCTAAGAAATCTCCTCTTGTTTCTGAGTTAGGGAGTATTTAGGGTGGATTAAGTTTTATTTCTCTTAGTGGTTTCTCAATAAATCACCTTAAACCTATTATTAGTTTTCATCACTTCAGAATCACAATCTAAAAAAAAAAAAACCAACAAAAAACAACCATCAAAGAAAACCCACAATAAAACCCTAAACCAAACCAAAACTGACCCTTAACCAAACCAATATTTAAAAGAAAATCAAGAAAGAATACTGTAAGAAGACTCCCCTGTAGCTACATAACATATGTCCTAGGATATTTATTTTTTAAGTGTAGTTGATTACGCTTTGCCAGTCTGAATAGAAGACAATACAGTGCTACCTATATTAAATTGTGCCTCTTTCCTTTTCACTTTACTATGACTTCTGAAGGTTGAGCTATAATTTTCTCCTCAAAAATCTTCAGCATAGCATGACAAGCTTTTTCAGCTGTAAACATGGATTACAATCCTTTTGTTATAATTCTTAGTTGTAGAAAGATTTGCTTATCCCTAATGTAGTCTAAATTATAGCTTCAGTCTAGAGAATGAAGGTGATGATAACAATGATAATGATCCACTTTGATTTGCACGGCTAGTTAGCAGAGAGCCTGTTAGAAAGGGAATCACACTAAAATGTAATGGTATTATCTTTATTTTGAAATAATCCTGTTTGATGGCTAATTAATATTATCCATATATAGTACATGTTGATATTTGTATATTCATATATAGTTCCTCTCTTTTGATTTTCCAGTGCTGTAGAAGTGATCATGTTATTTTATAAAAAAATCACAAATATGGTAGTGATTGTGATACAATGTCAATTCAAAAAGGTCTACCCAGTCTAGTGCAGTACTTTGTACAGTCAAAACCCACATTCTTAAAAAAATATAAAATTCTATAATTAAAACCATGATTAACAAAGAACAGTGTACATATATGAGTGCATATTTATCACTAATGATTTTATTGCTACAGAATGATATACTGAAGTTTAGCGAGTCTCACATTAAATCTAATTACATGATGCACTGATTAGAAGAACACTATACTTTATACAAACATAATTATATAGGGTTGTTTTTTCCTGACAACTTTAACTTCAATGAAAATTATTCAGCTTCCTAAAAATTAAAACATTTTAGTAAAACATTGTTGCATTTTAAAATCCCCCAACCTCCAGCCCAAGAAATGTTACACTGCATTCCATAAAAATGGACTTTGACTTTCATAACCATCATTTTCCCAAATATATGAAAGTGACATTACATATTCACAGCACAAAGCAATAGATCAGGCAAAATAGGAAATGAAACACTTCGAAAATGATAGTCATTTGCATGTAAATCTAAAAATATATTCAGACTATTTGCTCTTCCTCTCATCTAACTGATTACTTATGTGGAAATACGTGAGTGTTCTTCAGCTGCTAACATCAGTAAGTGTTAAGAGGGCAACCATAAGTACTTTCAAGAGTCCCTAAGAAATTTTTCCACTTTCTCCACTTGTGAATCAATCAGGTGACTTTATTAAAATCTCTATTAATGTGCCCAAATATCTTCTATTTCAGTCTTAACAAGGGAAATCTGGATGTAATTGGTAACTAAGACTTTTTCAGTAACATTAAAGTATATTTTTATTCCTTGAGCATCCTCCTGGACTCTGAAGCTACCAGTTGTACAGAGACTTGTAGTATTCTTGAATATCATGGGGGTTTTTAAACATGTGAGGACATAGATTAGGATGCTTACTTTGGTTTTGTATATGATTTTGGTTTTGATTTGATTTTGAGTTGGGGTTTGGCTTAGTTTGGGGTTTGATTTTGGTTTGACTTTGTTTTTTGTTTGGGTTTGTGAAAGGTTTGATTCTAGGTTTTTGGTTTGGTTTGTTTTGGGTTTGGCTTTGGTTTTGTTAAGGGTGGTCATATATTGAATTTTAGCTAAAATTTCTTTATAAAAACCTTCCCAAGAGATGTTTCTGTAAAATAATTATATGGTATTGACATGGGAGATTCCAAAGGCTTGGCCTTTGGAAAAAAAAAAGCCCTAAGAAGGGATCACAGTTGCCCCTACTTTGAGCAGATTACTGGAATGAGCAGTCACTTCCAACATGTCTGTGTTCCCATAAATTTATGATTATGGTAATTTATCAGTCTCATCCCAGATCCTTCCATACCATGACTCTTTAAAATCACGGTTCTACAATTCTGTGATTCACTTCTAAATTAATGTGAGGATGCTCAACAAAACCAAGCACAAACAAACACACAAACAAAAAAACTATTCAAGTTAGACTCTTGATTCCATAAGCATTGATATAAAGAAAACTAATGAATAAAATTAGCAAGGCTTAAAATCCCAAGATGGGTGAGTGGTCTTGCTACTAGTCTTAAATCACGGGTCTGCTAAACATTGGTAATTTTATTAAATAAATTAAAAAAAAAAAGGTGCCACATCAGGTGTATCTTGCATAACTAATCCTTTATAGAAATCAAAATAGCTGTCCCTTACATTCCAAAGAGATCTGCACATCTTTAATTGCTGCTTTTTAATTTTCATCCTGTTCTCAAAGACATATTACCGACAATTTTTAAAACAGAGGGAGGCAAAATATAAAGCAAGAATTAAGTGTTATCATAGTATCAGTCAGGGTTGGAAGAGACCACAAGGATCATCTAGTTCCAACCCCCCTGCCATGGGCAGGGACACCCCACACTAGATCAGGCTGGCCAGAGCCTCATCCAGCCTGGGCTTAAACACCTCCAGCCTGGTCTTAAACACCTCCAGGGACGGCGCGCCAACCACCTCCCTGGACAACCCATTCCAGGGCTTCACCACTCTCATGGTGAAGAACTTCCTCCTCACATCCAGCCTGCATCTCCCCACCTCCAGCTTCATTCCATTCCCCCTAATCCTATCACTACCTGATATCCTGAGAAGTCCCTCCCCAGCCTTCTTGTAGGCCCCCTTCAGATACTGGAAGGCCACAATTAGGTCACCTTGGAGCCTTCTCTTCTCCAGACTGGACAGCCCCAACTCTTTCAGTCTGTCCTCATAGGAGAGGTGCTCCAGCCCTCTGATCATCCTCGTGATCCTTTCTCTGGACACAGTCCAGCACGTCCATATACCTCTTGTAATAAGGGCTCCAGAACTGGACGCAGTTCTCCAGGTGGGGGTCTCACCAGAGCTGAGTAGAGGGGGAGAATCACCTCCCTTGACCTGCTGGCCACACTTCTCTTGATGCAGCCCAGGATCTGATTGGCTTTCTGGGCTGCAAGTGCACACTGAGAGCTCATGTTGAGCTTCTTATCCACCAGCACCCCCAAGTCTCTCTCCTCAGGGCTGCTTTCCAGCCAGTCACTGCCAGCCTGTATTTGTGCATGGGATTGTCTTGACCCAGATGCAGGACCTTGCACTTGGACTTGTTGAACCTGATGAGGTTGGCTTGTGCCCACCTCTCCAGCCTGTCAAGGTCCCTCTGGATGGCATCCCTTCCCTCCAGCATGTCTACTGCACCACACAGCTTGGTGTCATTAGCAAACTTGCTGAGGGTGCACTCAATGCCACTGTCCATGTCACTGACAATGATGTTGAACAAGACGGGTCCCAGGACTGATCCTGGAGGGACTCCGCTTGTCACTGGCCTCCACTGGGACATGGACCCATTGACAGCCACTCTTTAGGCATGGCCATCAAGCCAGTTCTTTATCCATCTAGTGGTCCACCCATCAAACCCATGTGTCACCAGTTTGGAGACCAGGATGTGGTGCAGGACAGTGTCGAAGGCTTTGCTCAGGTCCAGGTAAATGACATCAGTTGCTCGCCCCTCATCTATTAATGTTGTCACCTGTTCACAGAAGGCCACCAGGTTGGTCAGGCAGGATTTGTCCTTGGTGAGGCCATGCTGACTGCTCCAAATCCCCTCTTCACTATTCTTCTGAGTCAGTAGTGCCTCCAGGAGGATCTGCTCCATGATCTTTCTGGGCACAGAGGTGAGACTGACTGGCCTGTAGTTCCCTGGTTCCTCCTTCTTACCCTTTTTGAAAATGGGGGTAATGTTTCCCCTTTTCCAGTCTGTGGGGACTTCCCCTGACTGCCAGGACTTTTGGAATATAATAGAGAGGGGTTTAGCAACCTCATCTGCCAGTTCTCTCAGTACCCATGGGTGTATCCCGTTAGGTCCCATGGACTTGAACACTTTCAGATTCTTCAGGTGATCACGAACCTGATCTTCACTTAGGATGGGCAGTTCTTCCTCCCCATCCCTGGCATTGTCTTCCAGAACATCAGGAGTGTGGCTAGAGGCCCTTGCAGTGAAGACTGAGGTAAAGAAGTTATTGAGTACCTCAGCCTTTTCCTCATCACTTGTGACCATTTCACGAGTTTCCTTTCTGAGGGGGCCCACACCTTCCCTAGTCTTCTTCTTCCCATTAATATACCTGTAGAAGTTCTTAGTGTTCCCTTTAACCTCCCTGGCTAGATTCAATTCAAACTCTGCTTTGCCTTTCCTAACCAGGTCTCTTGTTGCTTGGGCAGCTTCCTTATATACCCCCTGTTCTAGCTGTCCTTCCCTGCACTTCCTGTAGAGTTTCTTTTTAAGTAATAGTGTGTCCAGTAGCTCCTTATTCATCCAGGTAGGCCTCCTAGCATTCTTTCCTGCTTTTCTCTTTGTTGGTATACATAGCTCCTGGACAGAGAGGAGGTGGTCCTTGAATACTGACCAGCTCTTCCCTCCAGGGCTTTGTCCCACAACACTTTGGCTATCAGATCCCTGAAGCGATCGAAGTCTGCACGCCTAAAGTCTAGGGTTGTAAGCTTAGAATATTTCCTCTTGATTGTCCTGAGGATATTAAATTCAACTGCTTCATGGTCACTGCAGCCAAGGCTGTCTCTGAGCCTCACATTGGTTACCATTGGTTCCCTGTTGGTGAGAGCAAGGTCTATGTGGTGGGTTTAGAGGCAGACCCCCTCCCCACTACAACCATCCTCTGCTACCAAGAATGTGCTGGGTTGAGAGAGCCCCCTCTCCACACCACGGGCAGGAATAAAACACTCAGACAAATGGATTGCAAAAGTGATGAACGTTTAAATGGAAAGCAGTGAATGTTAGAGAGAACCCAAAGCGCAGTGACAAAGAAAGATCCCAAAGCAAACCCAGAGGCATCCCATTCCCACCTGAGGGTACACCCGAGACCCTCAGGGCTCCTTCTTCCCCCTCTCTCTGCTGGGCTAGTCTCAGCTGGCCAGGCCTGAGACTGCCCATCCCCCTGTGGCCTTGGGCCTAGCCAGGCCCAAAGCCAGGAGACATCTCCCCCAGTTACCGGCTGGCGGAGGAGGAAGAAAAGGGAAAGTGCTAGACCGCGCACTGGATCTTATAGTGGTGCAAGGAATTATGGTAGGAAATACACACAATTTCCTGTGTCCATCCCTCTGGGCTTGTTGTAGTTTGAGCTGGGTGCCCCCCTGGTGCATTCACTTCCTGTGTCCAGAAGTCCAGCCCAGAGGGATGGACACAGGAAATTGTGTATTTCCTACCATAATTCTTTGCACCACTATAAGATCCAGTGCGGAGTCTGGCACTTCCTCTTTCCTTCCCTCTCCGAGACTTGGTAACTGGGGGAGAGATCTCCCGGCCATGGGCCTGACCGGGCCCAAGGCCACAGGGGGATGGGCAGTCTCAGGCCTGGCCAGCTGAGACTAGCCCAGCAGAGGGAGGGGGAAGAAGGAGCCCTGGGGGTTTTGGATGCACCCTCAGGTGGGGATGGGATCTTTCTGTGTCACTGCGCTTTGGGTTTTCTGTAACATTCACTGCTTTCTATTTAAACTTTCATCACTTTTGCAATCCGTTTGCCTGAGTCGTTATTTCTGCCTGTGGTGGGGAGGGGACCTGCCCCAACCCATTACAGGGCTGGACCTCTGGACACAGGAAGTGAACACATCAGGGGGCACCCAGCTCAAACTGCAATAGTCTAGCATAGCACCTTTTCTTGTTGGTTCCTCTACCATTTGAAGGAGGAAGTTGTCTTCTATGCAGTCCAGGAACATCCTGGATTGCAGGTGACTTGCTGTGTTGTCCCTCAAGCAGAGTGTTGTTATTGTCAAGCTGGCTGAGCGTTTCATTTACCACTGTATTACAAGAGATTTGCAGAATTCTTGTGGGATACTTACCTATTTTAAATAAGAATACACTTTGAGTGTTGAATGGATCACTTACTAAGGGAAACTAAGCAGGAAACTTTCTGTTTTGTGATTCTTGGAACAGTTATTGATTTAGTGTTTTTTAAACATCCTGTGTCCCCAGATAAGGACAAAAAGGCAACTTCAGCATTCTGTGGATGAAAACAGCTAAATTATTTAGCTACAGTCATGACTAGCCAGAGGTTAATACCTATGCATTTGTATATGGCAGATATGGATTGATTTTGAGCTTTACAAATAAAACTCAGGGAATATATCTTGAAGTCCAGATGAAAGGGGTTTTGTGGTTGGGGTTTTTGGTTTTGTTTTGTTTTGGTTTGGTTTTGGTTTTGGTTTTTTTTTTTCTTTCTTGCTTGTTTAATCTATCCCTTTGGATCTAAAAAGCTAGACCTGACACAACACTTTAGAAAAGGAAATAAGTAAATTTAACTAAAGAAATCGTACACAGTGCATCCCAGACAATTACCATCAGAGAGTGAAAAAATCTGATGAAGCACTAGCTGAGAGAAATAAGAAACTATGAACTTCATGGACAGAAACATTAAAATCTATAAGTCATGAAAGTTTAGGCCTTTAAGGCTTTCAGAGCTGGCTGTTACCAGGCTGACAACTGTGAATTAAAATGCAAAGAGACACTAGACCATTAAATTGTGAATCAGTGGACTGTGGCTCTGATGAGAAGTCAAGAGGAAGGAAAGGATTGCAAGTGGACATTTCATGGAATTTAATGACATTTTTACTATATTTGCTTTCTTAGTAATTTATTTAAAACTGAAGGTACCAAGATGGAAAATATTTATTTTTCATTACAGTTGCATTATTTACAGAGAAGCAATAACAAAGATCTTCCACACTGCTGTGTACAATTAGTTGAAGTTTACATGTGTAAGTATAAATGGAAGCAACATGCATATACACATATTAGGAAAACCCTAGCTACTACACTATTGCAAAAAGGGCATGAGTAGACAGTATTAATAAATTATTTGATTTAAGATGATTGTTTAGATAGTTGTTTTAATACTTTAGATGTTACACTTTATTCTACATAGGCTGTATGAAGGTTAAATTTAAATATTCTGATCACATTCATGGGGAATAGCTGCATACATGATTCCTGCTTTGAGCAGTACAATCACATTTTAGCCTACACCAGTTTCTTCTCATCACAAAAATTGTCTTCTTTTGTTGCTTCTCTGCCATAGTAATAAAGAATAAAACTTTGGGTAACATAATTTCCCTTGACATGTGCTGCTTTGACTGAGCAAACCAGGCAGTTGTATTTTGCTTAAGGCTATTTGTCCTTTAAGATAGAATATTATGTAGTTCACAAGGTCTGTTTAATAAACTTAACAAAGCTCTAAATGAACACAGTCGCTACAATTCATAAAACATGAAATTCATGAGGAAGATATGTTGCTACATTTTCTTGTTGGTTGCAGAACTTACCCCAGAATTGAGAGAAACAAGCTTTATTTGCTTAGGCAACTAGGTAGAGAGCTCACAATCACGTATACCTGGCTCACCATCTTCACCAGCTGAGAAATATGGTCTTAAGGTTCCTCCTTGTTAGTTCCAGCTATTAAAATTAGACTACTGTCCACATAATTCCCACAGGGGGATGGGAGAAATTTTGAAAGCTAATGAATAGTAAAGCAGTCTTTCTTGCAATTTGCTTGGTATGTTTTGGACAACATTGGAACCACTGTCCTAGTACCTGCAAGAGATATTTTTGTTTAAATAGATTGACAATTTTCCAATGTTTGTGAGACTTCCCTCCCCGCCCCGCCCCAGCATCTTTCTGAAAGAAACTAGGGAAAATTATAGGCATCTATTTTAAGTACTCAATCCCTAGGCAAATAAAATCTCACCCTGAAGGTTTAGGAAGATGTACATGGACCGTTGCTAACATCATAGGAAACAGGAAATGTAGTTGGAAGGATGGAAAAAGTTAGGTGCATAATCAGGCTGACTTGGACTCCATCTGCACCAGATGTTTATGTGTGTAAGTGTTCACATGTGCCCATGTATCGATACATATATATAACTTTTATATATGGTAACTTTTGCTTTTCATGATTAGCTTCCCAGTAATCACAAATAACCATGTTGTTCATGGCTGTGAGAAAAGAGCTCACTGCTAAATTTTAAATACAAACAGTTTATTATAAAATAAAGGCAAAATAGCACTGGGCACATAGCAGATTTGCTAGAGGCATGCCATAACAACATGAGTTGAGCTTTTATAGATGTCAAATATACATATTCATTAATATCTCCACAAACCCCTTTACATTTCCCAAGCACGCTCCCACCCCCACCATTCCCAGTCCTGTCTGTTGCTGGCTGAGGTTAGGGCTGAGATAATGGTTTGCACTCTTGATCCTGCCAGACTCAGACATATGATGCCTCACCCTCCCTCCATTTCTCGCCCAATACACATCCTACACGACACAGACTACAAGAAGTCAATCAGCTTAAGGATCAAACCCCACGGTCCCCAACAACACTGGCACTCACCAGCACCCATCTTCCCCTTGTGAAAGCCAAATATAACAATTTCTCACATGGTTTATTTAAAAAGATTCCTTATCAAGCAAGATAGACATTAACATTGAACAATATACACAAATTGTTTCTTACTTAGAACTTACACTCCCTTTCATGTCTGCAGTTCTTGATATATCTATTTCATTCATCACCATCTCTGTGTGCTTACTTTGACTCAGTGATTCTGAGTTGAGATTTCTAAATGAAAAATACTTGACCATTTTGTCGTCGTTCATTCTTGCTTGATTCATTCTAATAATCCAAAGGAGAGGAGTCTGAGAGGGGATCTTATTAATGCTTACAAATATCTAAGGAGTGGGTGTCAGGAAGCTGGGGCCAGATTCTTCTCAGTGCTTCCCAGTGACAGGACAAGAGGTAACGGGCATAAACTTGAACATAGGAAGTTCCATCTAAACATGAGAGGGACTTTCTTTATTCTGAGGATGGCAGAGCACTGGAACATGCTGCCCAGAAGGGAAGTGTAGCCTCCATCTCTGGAGAATTACAAGGACCAACTGGGCATGTTTTTATGTGATCTGCTTTAGGTGATCCTTCTTTGGCAGCAGGGCTGGACTCAATGATCTTCAGAGGTCCCTTCCAACACCTTTGATTTTGTGATTATGTGAAATACAATGAGATTTTGGTATTTTTGTTTGTACTCATAACTTTCATCAGGATAACATTGTAGTTTATATTGAATATAGTGGCACGTTTTTGGTAGTGGGGAGCTGCAGGAATGGCTTCTGTGAGTAGAAGATAGTGGCTGTCACATGCTGGACATAGACAGTTAGATCCAATAAAGATCCTTCACAGGACACAACAAAGCCCATCATCCAAGCTTGTGGTGTGCATCTGTGCAGCTTGGGGCTGCAGCTGGAAAGCGGTCAGCACTGGGCTTGGGAAAGGTCCATGCAATTTGTGGAAGTCTCAGCATGCTGTTTCCTGGAGGGGTGAAAAAACAAAGAGCCTGATTGTTCTGACCTGCTTGCCCCGAGGGGTGGAAACATGCTGCTGAGTGGATGTGGATGGAAATAAAGGTTTGGTTGAGAAGTTTTGAGGTTCTTCCAGGTGACCAGGATGTCCATTGAATCTATGAAGAGCTTGCACTGCAGAAGAATGAACTCTGTGTCACTGGGAGATTTCATCTATGAGAGAGAAGAACTGGAATGAGCTGTTACCTGAGCCTGAATGAGAGACTGTTGGAAGGATGGCCAGATGAAGACTTGGACTTTGCTGTACATGTCATCTGAAGATTTCTAATTTGATTATATGCTTTGGGTGCAGGAATTATGGCATGAAATAAGGAGTGACGTGTGGCAATTTAGGCTGGATGCTTCCTGTTCCTGCCACACAAGATACACCTCCAGAGTCCTGAGGGTACAGCCCAGTGGGTGGACACAGGAAATAGCATATTTCATACTCAAAATAACCTGCACCCTATAAATCTATCTGCAAAGTCATTCACTTCCTCTTTCTTCCCTCTCTGCGCTCATGGGAGATGCTCCCTATCGGGTAACTGGGGAGTTATCTCAAGGCCTCTTAGGTCTGGCTAGGCCTAATGTCAGGAGGAAAAAGGGGAGGGGCGGTCTCAGACCTGGCCAGCTGAGACTAGACTAGCAGTAGGGGGTGAAGAAAGAGTCCTGGGCATTTTGGGTGTACCCTCAGGTGGGGAGAAGGGAAGAGATGGAAGGTCTTTTGGGTATGCTGACTCTGCATGCTTTGGGGCATCTTTATCACTGTGCTTGCAGCTTCTGTAAAACACTTGCTGCTTTTCCATTTAAACTTTCCATCACTTCTGCAATCCATTTGTGTATCATTTTGTATCATGGTGTATCCCTTTCAGGGGCAAGAGAAGATCTGCCTGGCCTCAAACCTGGACGTATCTCTTGGCAAAAATATAAGAAAGGGAAAAATGCTTCATATACAGGAAAGAGTAAGAACAAAAGTAAGAAACAGCCCTGAGAACAACAAAATCATAGAATAAGGAAGGATAGGAGACACTGCAGCTGCTGGAGAAGATAATTTCCCAACAGCCCATGGAGAAAAGCATACCAGAGCAGATAACTACATTGTAGCAATAATTGGGTAAATTTCTACATGTGCTTGTAAATTATTCAAGTGGCCATTGTTGCAAGTTTAGCCAATTGAATCTGCTGGTGAATATTCAATACCATGCTGACATCATACCAGTTTTAAAATGAAAGTGCTGGCTGGAGCAAATTATCATGGAGCTTGTAGTTCAAATTCTAACATGAGGGGTTTCTTGTTTCCAGTTGTTGCTTCCAGTTTCCAGTGTTTGCAGTGTTGGTCTTTTCCTCTGGGCTCTCTGTGGACTTGGGAGTGTGTGGGGGGTCATTTTATCAGTGACTTCTGCTTTTGCTTCTGCTTTTGCTGTGATTTTCAACAAAATAGACTAAGGAAATTTTACAATATATCATCTCATTAAACTCCTTATCTCAACCCAGGGCTTTTTGTGTTATTTTCCATCCTTATCTTGGGGGGCATGGAGGGATGGAGGGGAGGAGGCTTGCTTGTGACAGTGGGCTCTATTAACCTGAGACAAACATCAGTCTTTCCATGTTGGATATTTGTGATTCATGTGTTATAAAAGTTGTTGTGATTGATACCTTTCAAAAGAGAGACAATAAAAGTGGAAATGCCCAAGTGTACAGTTTATGAACACTTAGTTTGAAAACTGTTTGCAGCAGCATTCAGAAAATACCTATAAATAACAAATATCACTCAGAAATTCAAGCTGGATGGGCAGTGAAACTCATAAATGACAAAATTTCTGAAATATTACCTCTCTGGTGGCAATTTGCTGCTCTGCAGAATAACAAAATTCATTTCATGGTTAAACACACAGAGCCTAAGCACAAATGCTGTGGAGATCAGCTTCAGTGGGGGTAAGCCTGTGCTGGGCAAGGGATCTGTTGCCAAAAGAGCCATCAAAAAGCTCTTTTTAGGGCTTTTTTATGCCAGGAAAAACAACTTTACTGTTTTTACTGGGGCTGGTATCCTGTGGGCAGGCTGCTGACCTAGAGTGGGTGGAACCAGCACATCCTGGTAGATCAAAACGAGGCATTAACACACCAAACAGCCAGTTGCTGCAGAAGGGAGATGTATGAAACCATGCAAATTAATGAAGGTGATGATAGGGTTGAGTCATTATGGGTAAGAAACAGGACTAAGGCCAGCAAGAGTGATACCATGGTGGGAATCTGTTATAGACCACCCAACCAGGATGAAGAGGTAGATGAATTGTTTTCTAAGCTACCCCTTGTTCTCGTGGGAGACTTCAGCTTCCTGCATGTCTATTGCAAATTAAATATATCAGGGAGAGAACATCTTGGAGATTCCTGGAGTGTCTGGAGGATAATTACCTGACACAACTGGTGAGGGAGCCAACCAGAAAAGGTGCCCTCCTGGACCTGCTTTGTGTGAACAGGGAAGAACTTGTGGGGGAAGTAAAGTTTGGAGCTCGACTAGTACTCAGCAGTCATGAGAGGATTGAGTTCTCTTTGGGGAAACAAGGAGAGTGGTTGGTAAAACTGTCACCTTGAACTTCCAGAGGGCAAACTTTGGCTGGTTCAGGTGACTGATTGACAAAGTCCCTTGGGAGGCCACCCTAAAGGATATAGGAGTCCAGGAAGGCTGGACATACTTCAAGAGGGAAGTCTTAAAGGCATAGATGCAGGCTGTCCCTGTGTGCAGAAAAATGAGTCTATGGGGAAAGCATCTGGCCTGGCTCAATAGGGAGCTTTGGCTGGACCTCAAGAACAAAAGGAGAGTCTATGGCTTTTGGAACAGGGGCAGGTTCCTCACAAGGACTCTAAAGATGTAGCAAGCTATGCAAGCAGAAAATTAGGAGAGCCAAAACACAGCTAGAACTCAATCTAGCTACAGGCATTAAGGATAATAAAAATGTCTCTACACATTCTTTAGCAACTAGGGAAAATCTCCATTTTTTTTCAGGGTTCAGAGGGAAACATAGTGACTGAGGATGAGGAGAAAGCTGAGGTGCTCAATGCCTACTTTTCCTCTCTCTTTAGCACTGGAATCTCAGTTGCCTGGACCCTCAGTCTCATGAACTAGGAGTCAGGGAGGGGAATCAGAATGAGGTCATCATAATAAATGAGGAAGTGGTCAGTGACCTGTTGTGCTCCTTGGACACACACAAGGCTATGGGGCCAGATGGGCTACACCCAAGGGTGTTGAATGTGTTGGCAGATGTGTTTGCTAAGCCACTCACCATTATTTGTCAGCAGTCCTGATTAAGCTGGGAGGTCCCATTTAACTGGAGACTATCCAATGTAAAGCCCATCTACAAGAAGGGCCAGAAGGATGATCCATCCAGGGAACTACAGGCCTGTCAGTCTGACCTCAGCACCAGGAAAGGTCATGGAGGTTATCCTGAATGTCATCACAAAGCACTTACAAGACAACAAGATTTATGAAAGGCAGGTCCTGTTTGACTAATCTGATCTCCTACAATAAGGTGACCTTCCTAGTGGATGAGGGAATTGCCTTGGACATTGTCTACCTGTGCTTTAGTAAAGCCTTTGACACTGTCTCACACATCATTCTGCTTCATAAACTCATGTCACGAGACCTGGATAAGTGCAGCTCTGCACTGGATAAAATACTGGCTGGATGGCTGGGCCCAAAGAGTGGTGGTGAATGGAGTTACATCTGGCTGGCATCCAGTCACTAGTGGCATCCCCCAGGGTTTGTACTGTGGCCTGTGCATTTTAATATCTTTGTCAATTGGCCAAGAAGGCCAATGGCATCCTGGCCTGTATCAGGAATAGTGTGTCCAGCAGGAGCAGGGAAGTCATTCTGCCCCTGGACTCAGCACTGGTTAGGCCACACCTTGAGGACTGTATCCAGTTCTGGGGCCCTCAACTTAAAAAGGCACTTGAATGTGTCCAGAGAAGAGCAATTAGGCTGGTGAGAGGTCTCAAGCACAAGCCCTGTGAGGAGAAGCTGAGGAAGCTGAGATTGTTTAGCCTGGAGAAGGCTCAGAGGAGACCTTATTGCTCTCTACAAGTACCTGAAAGGAGAATGTAGACAGGTGGGGGATGGTCTCTTCTCCCAGGCAACCTGTGACAGAACAAGAGGACACAGTCCCAAGCTGTGCCAGGGGAGGTTTAGGCTTGAGATAGGGAGAAAGTTCAGAAAAAGAGTAATTGGCCATTGGAATGGGCTGCCCAGGGAGGTCCCTGTCCCTGGAGGTGTTCAAAAAAGGATTGGATGTGGCACTTGAAGCCATGGTTTAGTTAGTCATGAGGTGTTAGGTATTAGGTAATAGGTTGGACTTGATGATCTCTGAGGTCTTTTCCAACCTGGTTGATTCTATGATTCTGTGATCTGAATGAGGAGATTGAGTCCATCCTCAGTAAGTTTGCAAATGACACCAAGCTGGGTGGCTGTGTCAATTTGCTAGAGGATAGGGAGGCTCTGCAGTGGGACCTGGACAGGTTAGACTTATGGGTCAAGGCTAATTGTATGAAGTTCAACAAGGCCAAGTGCCAGGTCACAAACACCCCATGGCAAGCTACAGACTTGGGGATGTGTAGTTGGAAAGCTGCAACTCTGAGAGGGACTCGAGGCTTCTGGTTGACAGTCAATTAAATATGTCAGCAGTGTTACCAGGTGGTCAAGAAAGCCAATGGCCTCTTCTCTTGTATTAGAAATGCTGTGGCCAGCAGGAACATGGAAGTGATCATCCCCCTGTACTCATCAATGGTGAGGCCACACTGTGAGAGACTAAATCTTGCCTCTCTTGATGTGACTCAACAAAGATAAAATCACCTTTGCTGCTTGCCCAGACAATAGCTGATGTATATTGGGCAGACACCACTGGATAATGTCTCTCTGGAATCTGCATAGACAAGATCATCTCTACCCATCAGCTACTCCAGCAAGGGAGCATGGTGCAAACTGACAATGGATTTACCACCTGGATATATACCTAAAAAGCTGTATAAAATATCAGAGCAACTGCTGGCTCAGAAGAAGGAAGAGACTTGGGCAATTCCTCTCTGAATTAAAACAAAGAAAATACCAGGAAGAAAATGACAGAGACCTCACCATGTAGCCTGGAAGAAGCAGACCAGGAGGAACCCTCTCTCCATGTCCTAAGTTCCACCTGCTGCAATTCATGGAGCTGAAGAGGCTGCTCAGAGAAGGATGGCACAGCCAACAAGGATGACATCTCCTCCATGCCAAAGCAGCAGCACCCTTCCTCCACAGACCCAAACTGTCCTGGGGGGTGAGGGGTGTGGTAATATAATTCCTTTCCACTTCTCTCTCCCTCTTCTTCCTCTCTCTCTCTTTTCTCCTTCTTTCTCTCCCTTCTGTTCTGTCCACTTTATTCTGTTAATAAATAACCTCCCTGCTGATATTTTGCCCTCGTTTGTGCCTCTAATTTCATAACAAGGGAATATTCAAAAGAACGGAGTATCTTACCCTCTCTGGACTGAGACACACACCTTGAGTCTTGTGTTCAGTTCTGGACCCCTCACTATACGAAGGACACTGAAGTTCTGGAGTGTGTTCAGAGAAGGGCAACAAGGCTGGTGAAGGGCCTGGAGCACATGGCCTAAAAGAAACATCTGAGGGAGCTGGGGTTGTTCAGTCTGGAGAAGAGGAGGCTGAGGGGGGACCTCATCATTCTCTGCAACTACCTGAAGGGAGATTGGATCAAGGAGGGGTCCAGCCTCTTCTCCTTGATGCTAATGACAGGACTAGAGGAAATGGTTTCAAGCTGCACCACAGGAGGTTCAGGCTGGGTGCTGGGAAATAATTCTTTACAGAGAGGATCACCAAACATTGGAATGGTCTGCCCAGGACAGTGGTGAAGTCACCTTCCCTGGAGGTGTTTAAGCAGCGCATGGACCTGAACATAAACCATGGACCACGGACATGGTTTAGTATTGACCCTTCAGTGATGGGTTGAAAACTGGACTGCATGGTCTTTGAAGTCTCTTCCAAATAGGTATTTTCTGTGATTGGAGGTATTCGATTATGCTAAGCTGGTGAATTCACTAAATTGAGTGACTACCCACTACTAATTTTAGGGGAGGGGAAGGTCTGGTAAAACATCACAGTGTGACGTCCATCTTCAAAACAGGACAATGTGGAGGACATACAAATCAGTGATCCTTATTTCAGCCTGTTGAAAGTTTAACAATTCAGTACATTAAATCGTTTTGTACAAATAGACTTGAATGTGATTATGTAGATTAAAAATGTAGATAGATATAGATAGATATATAGATGATATAGAGACAGATTGCCACAGAATTTATTTTTTAAATGTTTTATTAAATATTCTGTTCTCCAGTTGAATTTTGCTCTTATATGCCCATTACAGGAATGAAGAAAGGGAATAGCAGCATAACAAGAAAACAAGAATATCTCCCTTGTATGACCAGTATGGGAATAATAATGTAGCCATATTTTCTGAGATTCTTCTAATAAGCCAGAAAGGTTTTAATTGTGAAGGAATTGTGTTGGAGGACAATACTGGCAATTTAAAATGTTGAACAGAAATAGCTGAGCTGTGTGGTTCACATAGATAACACTAGTTCATTACAGTGTTTGCCATAAATTATGTTCCTTTAACCCAAGTATGATAACTGTATAATTAAATTACAACATGAGTGTTAGTAGCCAAATTTACATATTGCAAAGAAGAGGAATGCTGTTTCACTCAAAAAATGTTAAATGGAATTTTCAAAATGAATATTTGATAAGTATTGTGAAGTAGGTTTTATTATCGTTTTTAATTGTGCACCTTCTCTTTACAGTTACAACATTATTCTTATGTAAATTGGTGTATTGAGCAGCTGTTTCCTATCAACTGCCTCCATGTGGGACAGAGCAAGTTTCAGGTGTCTATAATTTTACTTTTGTTTCTTGCTATTCCACTCAATTGCTAATTGTCAATAAATTAAGTTTTCCACCAATCTAGTCTGTTTTCCCCACTATGGTAATTGGTCCCCTGTCCTCATCTCAACTCACATAGTTTAGCCAGGTCTAGCCAGGATTAACCCATTGCAGTTCGTCTGTTCTGTACAAACTTAATCATTGTGTTGCTCTGAGGCAGTGCCTCGTCTTTACAGTTCATACTCTTGTGAGCAAGTGGTCTTTGTGGAGAAACAGGCTTTTAACAGTACAAGATCTTTGCAAGAAAATATGAAATAATTTAAGGGAAATATTGCGTCCTATGATTTATAAGGCATTGTACAATGTTGTGGAGAGGAATAATACGTAAACTGATATATTTTTCTGAAACATGGATTATCTGTTGTCTGGATGCAAATCATCTTGTAATGGTGATTACATCAGGACTGAGGTATGTCTCAAAAAAGATAAGATCATCTCTACTCACTGAGTTAGCAGCTGCCACAGAGGGGAGTGGTGGAATGACCCCCTGGAATATGCAACAGAAATAAACACATCCTGGCCTGATAAGCCCAGGGAGAGTGGTGAACAAGTTGGGGGGAAAGAGGGTGTGAAGGGGTGGTGAAGGCCCACTCTGGTGCTTGATCCCTGCAAGCACAAGACTCCCTGGAGGTAACACCTGGACACCCATGCATAATATGTGACTTAGGGTGAGGGGCCAGAGGTAGCAGCAATCAAAAAAAAAACTGTATAAAAGCTCCAAGTGATGCCTGCTCAGGGAGAAAATCTCCACTGGAAAACACTACATGCTGGAGGGTGCTCAGAGAAGGGAAAAACATCACAGAACCAGCTCAGACTTCTCTATCTCCTCTCCTCCAGCTGACAACACAAGCTGAAAAGGTCTCAGACCCTGGGATGTGTCTCTCTCTCCTATCTCTCCTCCAAGCCAAAGAAGAGAGTCAGCAGCACCCTTTCTGGACCTACTCTGACCAAAGACAGAAAAGCATCTTGGGAGTAATTCCTTTCTTGCTCTCTCTCTTTCTCCATTTGTCCTCATTTTCTCTCTTTCTCTCTCTCTCTCCCTATTCTCCTTTTCTTTGTTTTATTTACTTTGTCCTTCAATAAATAGCCTCACTTTTCATAGTTGACATTGTTTGTGCCTTAATTTCACACACAGGAATGTTTTAAAAAGCACTGAGTCTTTCCCAACTTCTGAACTAAGACAATTGTGTGCTGTGATGATGGCACAAGACTGGTAAAAGTTGTGCTGCCATCCAGAAGGACCTCAACAGGCTGAAGATATGGACTGACAGAAACCTAATGAAGTTTAACAAAGATATATGAGAAGTATATGTTGGGGGCTACCCAGATAGAAAGCAACCCAAAACCTGAAAGTCCCAGGGGACACTATAAGCTGTAAATGTGCTCTTGTGACAAAGAAGGTTAATTGCATCCTGGATTACATGAGGAAGAGTGTTCTCAGCAGGTCAGTGGACATAACCCTTCCTTTCTATCCAGCACTGGCAAGGCCATATTTAGAATACTGTGTCCAGATTTGGGCTCCCCAGTAGAATAAAGACATGGACATACTGAGAACATTTCAGAGATGAGCCACTGAGGTGATTAAGGGATTGAAATACCTCATGTGTGAGGAAACAGCTGAGAGACCTGTGACAGATCAACATGAAGAAAAAGCATGTAAAATATTGGAAGGGAGAGTTCAAAGGAGAGAGAGAAGCTCTTTTCATTAATGCCCAGTGGCAAGACCAGAGATAATGGGCACAATCTGAAATACAGAAAGTCCCCTGCGAACATTAGGAAATACATTTTTACTGTGAAGGTGACTGAGAAGCAGCACAAGTTGTCCAGGCACATTTTGTAATCTCCCTCCTTGAAGATATTAAATATTTATCTTGATATATTCCTGAGTAATTTATTTTGGATGTCCCTGCATGAGCACAGGCACTAGATAAGATTCCTTCAAACCTCAACCATATTATGTATCTGCGTAGGCTTAGGAAGTACTCGGCAAAATATAAAAAAAGAAACAAAAATACCTAACTAATAGAGATAGAAAAATAAAAATTAAAGCAAGATTATATGTTTAAACACACAAAAAATACATAACTAGTGTGAGCTGCATATTGGAGGGGAGGAAGAGGAAACTGAGAGTGTTTTAAAACCATTGGAAAACAGCACTCATCAGCTACTAATGGTAGGGAAGAAATGTGCAAATCTAAGCCTGACAGAATACCTCTTTGGACAATCCCCAAAAGTTCATTGATAATCAAATAAGGTAGTGATGAACTGAATACAAATTAGCTTTAAATGATAGACTGGAAGTAGATCACCAATGGAAAGAGCACTAATGATCTGTATAATCTTAGAGATCTCAAATAAAGGAACTAAAAAATGTTATTCATCATCTCTAACAATTTAACACATAAGGGGAACACAATGAAGTTTTCAGACACATCAAACTTATACAATGAATAGAATAAAAATGGTTCTGCATGCAATAACTGAACTGTGAAATCTCTTGGCAGAATAGTAAACCATTAATTTCAGCTGTAGAAGATAAGGAAAGGATTCCAAGACAGACTGAGGCAGTAGTTTTGGTGGCTATTAAACAAAATCTTAATCTAAATGTGTTTTATTTCAATCAAAATTTCACTTTAGAAAGAAGGGAACCTATTGCTTTCTCTATTTAATGTATCTTTCCATACTAAAGTGTGTCAATGTTAGAGGGCTGGAGCACCTCTCCTATGAGGACAGACTGAGGAGTTGGGACTATTCAGTCTGGAGAATAGAAGGCTCCAAGAAGACCTAAGGGTGGCCTTCCAGTATCTTAAGGGGGTCTACAAGAAAGCTGGTGAGGAGCTTTTTAGGGTGTCAAGTAGTGATAGGACTAGGGGGAATGGAAAAAAAATAAGGATGTTAGGAAGAAGTTCTTCACCATGAGGGTGGTGGGGCACTGGAACAGGTTGCCCAGGGAGGTGGTGGAGGCCCCATCCCTGGAGGTTTTTAAGGCTGGATGTGGGTGTGGCCAACCTGATTTATTGTGAGGTGTCCCTGCCCATGACAGGGGGGGCTGGAACAAAATATGGGCAAATGCTCAAGGACAAGAGAAAGTCTCTGGGCCTATAGACAGACCAACAGGCATGACAGATGCACTAGAGAACCAGCCTGTCCCAATATCACCAGGCCCTGAGCAGAAAAAGAAGCATACAAGGAAAATAACTACCCTGGCAAAGGATGGCAAAGAATCAAGGTCATCAGAGGAAGAAGAGAAAGAGCCAGAGGTGCTTGCATTCAAGCGAGAAAATCTGACAGCTACACCCCATGGCACACTCTATTTATGTGACTAGGGGGATGACATGAGGAAGCAGGATAGAAATCCCACTTCAGTCCTAGCTGCACGAGTATGCGATTTACAAGGAAATTCTCCCCCCAAAAATACTGCCTCAGTTTCCAGTGGAAAGTCCCCAAAAAGAGCAGACAAACTGATACAAATTCTGATCTTCCTGAAGGGACCTCCAAAGCATCTTCACAAAATGCAAGTGATTACAGTCAGAATTAGAGGGGTCCTGCCTCTGACCAGATAGAGGAGAGGCACAACTGGATATATTGGTCAGTATGGATCTGATGGCTTGGTAAATTGAACCCACAAGAACATAAAGCTTTAGTAGATACAGGCACCCAGTGTAATCTTATGCCATGAAACTGTGAGGGGTGTAATCCGTCTGTGTTTCTGGAGTAACAGATGGATTCCAGCAGCTGGATGTGTTGCAAGCTGAGCACCAGAATGAAAGCCACATTTCATGTGAGAAAGTGTAAAGGATAGAGTTCCCTATATCATGCACCCTTTATGTTTTGTTTGTGGAAAACTATAGAATTTCCAGTCATGTTTAACATCTTTGTTGGCGACATGGACAGTGACATTGAGTGCAACCTCAGCAGGTTTGCTGATGACACCAAGCTGTGTGGTGTGGCAGACACACTGGAGGGAAGGGATGCCATCCAGAGGGACCTTGACAGGCTGGAGAAGTGGGCCCATGACAACCTCATGAGGTTCAACAAGTCCAAGTGCAAGGTCCTGCATCTGGGTCAGGGCAATCCCAAGAAACACTATATGCTGGGCAGTGACTGACTTGAGAGCAGCCCTGAAGAAAAGCACTTGGGGGTGCTGGTATGAGAAGCTCAATATGAGCCACCCAGTGTACGCTTGCAGCCCAGAAAGCCAATCAGATCCTGGGCTGCATCAAGAGAAGCATAGCCAGCAGGTCGAGGGGGGTGATTCCCCTCCTCTACTCCTCTCTGGTGAGACCCCACCTGAAGTACTGCATCCAGTTCTGGAGCCCCTGTTACAGGAAGGATCTGGACATGCTGCAACATGTCCAGAGAAGGGCCATGAGGATGATTAGAAGGCTGGAGCACCTCTCCTATGAGGACAGACTAAGACAGTTGGAGCTGTTCAGTCTGGAAAGGAGAAGGCTCCAAAGTAATCATATTGTGGCCTTACAATATCTTAAGGGGGACTATAAGAAAGCTGTTGAGGGACTTTTTAGGGTGTCAGGTAATGATAGGACTAGGGAGAATGGAACAAAACCAGAAATGGGTAGATTCAGATTGGATGTTAGGAAGAAGTTCTTCACCATGAGGGTGGTGAGACACTGGAACAGCTTGCCCAGGGAGGTGGTAGAAGCCCCAACACTGGAGGTTTTTAAGGTCAGGCTGGATGTGGGTCTGAGCAACTTGATGTAGTGTGAGGTGTCCCTGCCCAACGGCAAGGGAGTTGGAACTATATGATCCTTGAGGTCCCTTCCAACCCTAGTAATTCTATGATTCTATGATTTTACTTTCACTTGGAGCAGTGGAAGGAGTCACTGGAATCAATTGCCTCAGGTGTGGAAACACAGCCCCACCATTTGGCCTGGTCATGGACTGATTCAGACTGATCCAGGGATGACGCAGAGAGTATATAATAAGGAGTGGAGAATATTGTGGGTTGAATTGCTGACGTCATACCAGCTTCAAAATTAAAGTGCTACCCGGAGCAAAGTGTCATGATGCTTGAAGTTCACAATGCAATAAGAGGCCTCCTGTTCTGGTTCTGGTTGTGGCTTTTGGTTTTCCAGGTTTGAAGTGTTGTTTTTTTACACTGGGCTGGCTGCAGGCCTAGAGTGGTGGCAGGTAGGTTGCTGGCTTCTGCTGCTACTTCTGCACTTTTCAGCAAATAGGCTAAGGTAATTGCGTATTGTATTATACCATTTTCAGTAAAGTTCATTTTCTCAACTCTATCTTAACCCAGAGGTTTTGGGTCTTGGGTTTTTTTGTGTTACTTTGCCTCCTGTCTGTGTGGAAAGAGGAGGGAAGGTAGCAAGAGTTCAGCTGTTAATCCAACACAAGTTATTACTAAAATTTTAAGAAAACTAGTAATTATATTATAACTATATATAGTAACTGAGAGAATTGAAGAATGAGCAGACAAAGAAATGGCAGGCAAAGAAATTTTACAAAGTAAATACCTAGCTAGAATTTTTTAATAAATTATTTCTTAAGAAGATGTGACTGAGAAAGTTGCTTGGGTTGGTATCATGATTCATACTATGAGGGTGGTGAGATACTGGAGTGGGTTGTCTAGAGAAGTTGTGAATGCTTCAGCCCTGAAAGTGTTTAATAGCAGGTTGGATGAAGCTAGGAATGTGTCCCTACCCATTGCAGGGGGGTTGGAACTAGATTGATCTTTAAGGTCTCTTCCAACCCAAGCTATCCTATTATTCTAAGGTTGTATACAGAGATTTAAATTATGAAATTAACTTTGGCATACTTTATGTTAACATTTTTTAAGTTTAGTGGGTTTATTGCTTCAGCATCATAGTTCAAATTTAATTACATTTTCTACTGCAGTTTGCAGTTGGCCATATTTTGGGGTGGTTTGGGTTTTTGGGCAGGTTTGTACAGAGCAGATTCAGACAATAGCAGCATATCCTTGTAATACAAATCTACTTAAATTCCATACACACATGTTGTGGGTTAAGGAATAGATGTCTAACCATAGAGAGGTTCTCTTGGCTCGCCACAAGGGAGATGGAACCAGAAATTATGTTATTCAATCCTATAGTATTGCATCTACTCCAGTATATGAATGAGCATAATTGTCTGTTTTGGCCCTTTTTTCCTCCCTCTCTCTTCTCCCAGCTGTGTTATCTCTGTTTCGTGGGGGAGGCTGTGCAGTCTGGCTTGGCCTTGGCAAAGCTGAATTTCTAGTTACATCATTTTGGCCTAGCTATGGGGGTTAGGGAGAAATGGGAGGGAGAGGTGCATTTGAGGCCTGGATTTTTGACCTGGTGGAGGAAAGCTTTTGGGAAGGTTCTGGCCTAGTGTGATCTTGGTAAAGACCAGATTGGAGTATTGGTGTATTTTGTACGGTTTTGCACTGTTGTATTTAGTTGTGTACAGTACTTCCTTTTAATTTCCAGTTCTTTCCTATCATGTGTGGAACATTATTTTTCATTCCTTTGGGGATGGGTAAAGAGCATCTGTCTTGCTCCCGAAACCCAAGACAACACAAAAACCTCCTTTTCCATATTTATTTTTTATATATAGCAAAAATTTAATAGTTGTGAGATACTGAGAAAAAATAACTAAACATGAAGTCCATTCTGGGTTTTTTGTTTGTTTGTTTGTTTGCTTTTAAAAAAGGGAAAGCTTGCTTTAAATCAGTCTAAACATTTTCCATCACAAAGACAAGCATTTATAGAACCTTAAGAAGCTGAAAGGTTTTAAAGGAATTTGTGTGGTTTCATTTCCTTTCTTCTTACTTCACTCAGTTTCTATAAAAAACCCAATATACTGTACAAGTAACTCTTCAGATAAATAAATTTGCAGTGCTTTCCAAGACTGAATTGAGTTAAACTGTGCCTGCCAAATATTTCCAGCTATCTGATATATAAGTTCTATTCAATTTAAATTTCAATCTCAACAAAAAAAAATTATGCAACAATACATTCAGATATTGATACTTTATGAAGAGACAGAAACAGTAAACAATTCTATTTTCTTTACTGTTCCTTTTGTGTCTACTATAGCACCAGCACTGTGGAGTTTCTAAAGCTGTTGACATTCTCAAGCCAATGCTCTTTTCCAGTACAGACATATGACTAGGTTAAGAGTCAAGACAATCTGTCAAGTATATGTTTATTTAAAAAAAAAAATCTGCTTTTAAAATGTTTAAAAACAATTGCTCATATTTCATAGCTAAAGACATAATTAATTTATCAGAGAATCACAGAATCATCAGCTTAATGGAATAGAATGATATTACTTTTAAATCCCCTTAGCTTGTATCCCAGATGTGCAGGAATTTATAGCTTAAGTTTTTGTTGAGGGTGAAACAAGGGAGAGGGTAGGAAAAGATACACTTCCAAAATATGAGAAAAGTGTATATACCTCTTTACTGAACTAGGGCATTTCTAATAAAGAAAAGGAGAAATGTCATAGATAAATGTTATTTACTATTATCTCATTTCCCTTTTTCAAGTATTCATAACCTGGCACATTTTTACAAAGGATTCCACAGCCTATAGTACCTTCAGCATACCTGATCACTTTCCTGAAGTGAGGCATAAAACTCATTTTTCATCCATGACCTTCACTGACTTTGGCTGGCGTAACATCCAAAGGGGGGGAAAATAAATATTGTGGCATCTTCTTCTCTGGAGACATTCAAAACCCACCTGAATGTGTTCCTCTGTCATCTACTCTAGGAGATCCTGCTCTGGCAGGAGTGTTGGCCTAAAGGTCCTTTCCAACTCCCAGCATTGTGTTATTCTGTATTGTTTGGGGTTTTTTGGTGAAGAAGGGAATACGCTGTTGGAAAATTATTATGGGGAGGTTTTTTGATTGGTTTTGGGGGTTTGTTTTGTTTTGTTTTGTAAGGGCTTTATGTACTTGATTGATTGTTTTTAAAGGGCAACATCATAGGTGACTGATAAGGAAATGTATTTCTGTAATTCTTGAGTAAAAGCTAAAGAGTAAAAGATGTTTTCTGAGAATGTTTTGGAGGTCAGGAACTGGCAATATACACATCTACATACACACTATTGAAATTATAACTTACTGATACTAGAGTGTAGCTTTCCTTAAGCTCTTCTTATTGAAGACATAAATACACAAAACCTGTGGATCTTCAGGTGCTGAAGAATAAAAAACACAAAATCATAGCACATATGAGTAAGAGCATCTTTTCATAATAGAATAATTTTCCAGTGTCATAAAATGCAATTGGATTCAAATGGTTTCAATATGATGTAGAAATATTTAGTCATAATCACTTTGTGATAAACTGAAATTAATGTTAGTAAATTTGAGAGCAGAAACTCTGAATCCATTAAGTCCTTCTGTAGAAAACAAAAAAGAAATACAAAGCAGAAAGGTATCTTCAAGGAATGTTAAAAATGAAGCTGAAGACTACTTGCAACAGTAAAGACCCTACAGGTGCCACTGTAAAGAACTCCTTGGTCATTCACAGTGTGACATATGTTCTGCTCACATATGAAGAAAACAAAAGTACAGCTTTGATTTACATTGTCTCTACTAATAAAATATTAAATGCCTCCATTTAGAAACAGAAACAAGATCCTCAAGCTACCTTAATTTGCATATTACTTGTCCAACTATTTTCTGTCCCTGGAAATGAAGAATAGAAAGATTATTATATGGAGAGTTTTGATAGAGTTGACTGTTTATGGGTAAGAATCAGGCAGAAGGCCAACAAAGCAGACATCTTAGTGGGGGTCTGTTATAGCTCAGCCAATCAGGACAGATAATTTTTTGTAGGCATGTGATGGAAGTCTCATGATTGTTAGTCCTTACTCTTGTGGGGAACTTCAGCTTCCCTGATTTCTGATGGATGTATATTATAGCAGAGAGGGAACAGTCCTAGAGGTTCCTAGACTGTGTAGAGGATAACTTCCTCAGTGGTGCAGCATCCAGTTGGAAGTCTGAGGCCAGTGGTGTTCCTCAGGGATCAGTACTGGGTACAATTTTATTCAGTATCTTCAATGATCTGAATGAGAGGATTGAGTGTACCCTCAGCAAGTTCTCTGACAATATGAAACTGGGGAGGTGTAGCTGACACACTGTAACTCTGTGCTGCCACCCAACAAGATCTGGACAGGCTGGAGAATTAGGGTAAGGCAAACCTCATGAAGTCCTGAATCTGGGGAAGAATAACACCAGGCATCAGTACAGACTAGGGGTCTTCCTGCTGAAAAGCAGCTCCATGGGGAAAGACCTTGGAGTCCTAGTGGACAGCAAGTTCTCCATGGGACAGCAATGTGCCCTTGAGGCAAAGAGGGCCAATGGTGTCCTGGGGTACATTAAGAAATGTATGTCCAGCAGGTCTAGGGAGTTTCTCCTCCTCCTCTACTGTGCCCTAGTGAGACCACACCTGTAATACTTTTGGGCAACCCAATTCAACAGAGACAGTGATCTACCTATGAAGACAGATCAAGAGACCTGGGGCTGTTCAGCCTTCAGAAGAGAAGGCTGAGAGGGGATCTTATCAATGTCTATAAATATCTGAGGTGTGGGTGTCAAGATGAAGGTGTAAGTCTCTTTTCAATGGTGCCCAGTGATAGGACAAGGACCAGCTGGAACACAGGAGATTCCACCTCAACATAAGGAGATGCTTCCTTATGTTGAGGGTGTCAGAGCACTGCAACAGGCTGCCCAGAGAAGTTGTGGAGTCTCCTGCTCTGGATGCTTTCAAAACCCACCTGAATGTGTTTCTGTGTGGCCAGCCCTTGGTGGTCCTTTTTTGGCAGGGCAGTTAGACTTGATGATCTCTTGAGGTCCTTCCAACCCCTAATATACCTTGATTCCTGACACATCTGGTGATAGAACCAACTAGGGAAGGCACCTCCTGGATCTGCTGTTTGTGAACAGATAAGGACTTTTGGGCAATGCAATGTTTTGGGGCTTTCCTGGGCACTGCAATCATGAAATGACAGAGTTCTCAATTATTAGAGAAGTGAAAGGGAGGTCAGCAGAACTGCCACCTGGGTCTCTGAGAGGGGAGAATTTGGCCTGTTTCAGAGACTTGTAGACAAAGTCTCATGGGAGGCAGTTCAGATGGGCCCAGGAGTCCGTTAAAGCTAGATACTATTCAAGAGGGAACTAGTGAAAGCGCAAGAACAGGCCATCCCCGTGTGCCAAAAGACAAGCTGGTGGGGATGAAGGTCAGCCTGTCTAAATAGAGTGGTTTTTTGGGTCCCTAGGGAGAAAAGGAGTGTCTAAGGTTGTTGGAAGAAGGGGTAGGCCACTCAGGAGGACTACAAGATTATCTTGAGAATACACAGGGAGAAAATTAGAAAGGCCAAAGCCCAACTGGGAATCAATCTGGCTTCATGTGTTAAAGAGAAGAAATCCTTCTACAAACATATTAGGAACAAAAGGAGGACTAAGAAGAATCTTTGTCCTTTCTTGGATTCAAGGGGAAACATAGTGGTCGAAGACAAAGTGTTATGGTATGCTCCAAACCCCCTTCCCCTACCTCCGTCGGTGGAGGTTTGAATGGGGAAAGACAGACACTAAATTCCTTCCAAGGTGCGAAATTGCCTTCCTCTTTGCCTGGGGACAGGTAATTTGTGCCCATTCTTCCTGCCAGGGCAGAGGTTCCTTCCCTGAGGGGGAAGTCTGATGGGTTTGGGAGCTATGATTAAGCAGGGTGCTTTGCACCCATTATTCATTGGCCTTGGACACATTGTCTAGAAACACCTTAAACAGAGTGACCAGAAAGCGACCATCATCCTGCTCCTGCCCTCCTTCTCACTCCTTCTCTGGCTCCCACCTTCACTTGCTCACTCCACTCAGACCCAGCTTCTTCCCAGACCTGCCTGCCTGGGATCCTACTTCCTGCCTGCTGTGGAATGACCCTGCCTGCCATGAAACCTGTGGCTTTTTTGTAGTGTGGTGGCTCACAAGTTTTGCCTCATAGCAGCTGTGTCTACGGACACTTTGATTCTGGTGGGTATCATAGTATCAGTAAGGGTTGGAAGGGACCACAAGGATCATCTAGTTCCAACCCCCCTGCCATGGACAGGGACACCCCACACTAGATCAGGCTGGCCAGAGCCTCATCCAGCCTGGTTGAGGGATAGGGCCTCAACCATCTCCCTGGACAACCCATTCCAGGGCTTCACCACACTCATGGTGAAGAACTTCCTCCTCACATCCAGGTACTTTTCCTTTGGATCATGCTGCCTTATCCACCAATTGGATTATAAAACCTGCAGTTCCTGGAGCCTGCCACCAAGAGACCTAGGGACTGATGCCAAATTCCTGCTCCATCTTCATGAGTACAACCTGACATTCTGATCAGCTTTCCCAAGGTTCCTGGCTTGCCTCTGATTGTAAGTGGGGTTGTGACAGTTTTAGGCTGTGCCTTTAAGAAAGAACAGCTACTGAAACACTCTAGCTGAACGTTTTGGTGTAAAAAGGAAAACGAAGATAATTCTAAAGGAATTTCATTGGTAGATCAGTAGGAATGTAACTTTAAGGATTTTTAGTTTTAGTTCAGTCTGTGCAGTCAGTCTGGACAGCTGTTTTTCTTTCTTCTGTGCTTGCTGGAGCTGAGACCTTGGACTAATGAGAGAAGAAACTAATTCTTTTCTTCCCTTAACATATGCATTGGACTAACAGAATTTCCCTTAATATCCATTTCTCTCTCTTTAATCCTTTTAGGGAAAAAAGGAGGAAGGGGGATGGATAAAGGGGTTTTGTGGGGAAGCACTCCTCTATTGGGGGGGAAGGGAGGGGAATTTTCTGTATATTTTTGTATATACTGTAAATACTGTATATTGTGTATATATTCATTGCATTTCATTCTGCTTGTAAAAATATAGCTCTTATCCATTTTGCTTCTCCGACTGAATTAGCTGTAGATTGCGTTGGGGGGGAAGAATTGAACTTTTCTCACTACCACAGGGGTAAAGCTATTTTGTGGCTTAGCCTTTTCCATTTTCTGAATTCTCTAAAGTGTACTAAAGCTGTCCCAAAGCATCCTGGTAGACTTTGTGACCAAACAGAACCTGTAAATAATGTAATAAGTTTTTACACCTAATTTTGAGGTGTGGCTTTAGGGAAAAATAATGATATATTTGTAATTCCTGCATCGTTAATTCAGCCCCAATCAAATTACGAAGTAAAGCTGACATACTCAATGCCTTCTTTGCCTAAGTCTTTAGTAGTAAACCCAGTTGTTCACTGGATACAGATCTCTGAGCTGCAAGATCAGGATGGGGAGCAGAATGAAGATCTCACAGTCCAAAAAGAGATGGTTAGTGACCTGCTGCACCACTTAGACATACACCAGTCTGTGAGGCCAGATGGCATACACCCAAGGATGTGGGATGAGGGAGCTGATGAAAGAGCTCACCAAAACACTTTCCATTATTCACCAGCAGTCCTGGCTACCAGGAAGGTCCCAGCTGACTGGAGAATAGCAAATATTATGTCCATCTACAACAAGGAAGGGTCCAGGGAGCTACAGACCTGTCAGTCTGACATCAGTGCTGAGAAAGGTCATGAAGTAGGTCATATTGGGTGCCATTCAGCAGCATGTTCAGGGCAACCAGATGATCAGGCCCACTCAGCATGGGCTCATGAAGAGCCTGAAGGTGTCTTGTTGGCAGCTGTCTGAACATGAGGCAGCGTGTGTTCAAATGGCCAAGAAGACCAACAGTATCCTGGCCTGTATCAGGAATAGTGTAAGCAGAAGGTGTAGGGAAGTGATTGTACTTTGCACTGGTGAGGCCGCATCTTGAATACTGTGTTCAGTTTGGGGCCCCTCACTATGAGAAACATATGGAGTTGCTGGAGCATGTCCAGAGACAGGCAATGAAGATGGTGAAGGATGTGGAGCATAAACGTTAATGAGGAACAGCTGAGGGAACTGGAAGCCTGAAGGGAGGCCTTATTGCTTTCTACAACTACATGGAAGGAGATGTAGTGAGGTGGGGACTGGTCTCTTCAGGTGACAGGAAGGTGACCTGAAATTGTGCCAGGGTAAGTTTAGATTGGATATCAGAAAAGAAGAGCACAGAAAGAGTGGTCAGGCATTGGAACAGGTTACCCAGGGAGATGATGAAGCCATCATCCTTCAGTGTGTTCAGGAAATGTGTGAACATGGCACTTCAGGATGTGGTTTAATGGCCATGGTGGTGTTAGGTCGATAGTTGGACCGAATGATTTTAGAGGTTTTTTCCAACAAAAACAGTTCTATGATTCTAAGATCAGTGTGTGTTTACATTGTCTCTTTATCCCAATTCCTATTTCATTTTAGATACCTGATTATTTTCACTGCATGGATACCAGTTAGTTTCTGCTTGTAAATTTGCGAGCTGCCTTCTGCCACTGAGAACTGGGGGAAGAATTGAGAAGATTATCTGCTTCAGCATTTGTTTTAGTGTTCAAAGGAACAAGTTTTACTCTTGTTATCTAGGATATATCCCAAAATTATCCCAGCAGGCCTCCAAAACACTATGTGCTATTTGCTTGTGATGACTTGCAGTGTTGTTATGAAAACAACTCCTTGGTAGTCTGTAACGTTGTCCTCACATTATTTCAGACACTTTTTACCTCAAGTAATCAATAATTATAACACAGACTCTGTATCATTACACATACAAATAAGGCTTGAAATAAGTAGTATGTGACATGGTTGCATCAAGAATTCTCCTAATGATTTAGTCCAGCTGGAAAAGACATAAGCCAATCCATTCCAAATGACCCCATCAGGGTCCCAAAGCAGATTAATCATCTTTGGAGACACAGAATTAGGCATATCCACATATTAGAGAAGCAACTAAGGCCCAACTGCAGTCAGTGGAGACCAAATAAGTATTATTACTGCAGCCTAGGGAGCTATTCAGCTCACTCTGATATACACAGCTCTGATCAGATCCCCAGACTCCACTGAGACCACTAACGGGATCTTAGATGTCTCATTCATATATGATCTTTTAAACTTACTGGGCTATACTCTTTATGAGGAAAATCTGTTAAAAGCTTTAATAAAGTCTGCACTAAAGCATACAGTTTGGAGCTTTGCTCTAATGTTTTCATCTTAGAATACTTCAGTACTAGTAAGTTAAAAAGGATCAGGATGTGAACTCTGACACTTTTCTGTGGTCATTTATGAACTTTCACTGTCTACATGGTTGAAGCTTCTTTCTTTCCTGTGACTGACAGACTTCCATTGTCCAGTGCCTGAGTACTGCTCACAGAAAGCATAGATGAAGGGCAGATAACAACAACAAGTATTTTAAAAGACGTTCTGCTCTGGTGGAGAAGAAAATGAATAGACATGTGACAACATTTGTCAGGAACACTGGAAAAAAATACATTCTTTTACTAGAATAGGTGTAATTTTTTTGGTTACATCTATCATTGGGTTTTTGGGTTACATCTTTGCTATCTTGAATTGGACAGGGTGGGATGTCATCCAGAAGGACCTGGACAAGCAGGAGAGGTGGGCCCAGGTGAACCATATGAGGTTCAACAAGAGCAAATGCAGGTTCTGCACCTCATCTGGAGCAAACCTCACTGTCAATACAGACTAGGGGATGAGGTGACAGAAAGCAGCCCTGAGGAAAAGGCCTTGGGTGTGCTGATGGATGAGAAGCTGGACAAGAGCAGATGGTGTGTGCTTGCAGCTTGCAATCACATCCTGGGCTGCATCAAAAGATGAGTTGCCACTGACTGAGAGAGGTAATTCTATCACTTTGCTCAGTTGTGACCTCATCTGGAGTACTGTATCCAGGTCTGGAGCCTTCAGTATAGGAAGGATTAAGGCCCGATGGACCAGGTCTGGAGGAAAGCCACAAACACAATTAGGGGGTTGGAGTACCTCTGCTACAAAGGCTGAGTGACCTGTGATTGTTCAGCCTGGAGAAGAGAAGGATCCAGACAGACCTAGTAGTGGCCTTCCATTACCTGAAGGGGGCCTACAAGAGTAGAATAGAATAGAATAGAATAGAATAGAATAGAATAGAATAGAATAGAATAGAATAGAATAGAATAGAATAGAATTACCCAGGTTGGAAAAGATCTTCAAGATCATCAATCCAACCTATCACCCAACACCATCTTATCAACTAAGCCATGGCAACAAGTGCCTCATCCAGTCTCCTCCTAAACACCTCCAGCGATGGTGACTCCACCACCTCCCCAGGCAGCCCATTCCAATGGCCAATCACTCTTTCTGTGAAGAGCTTCTTCCTAACCTCCAGCCTAAACTTCCCCTGGCACAGCTTGAGACTGTGTCCTCTTGTTCTGGGGGTGGTTGCCTGGGAGAAGAGACCAGCCCCCACATGGCTACAACCTCCCTTCAGGTAGTTGTAGACAGCAATAAGGTTTCCTCTGAGCCTCTTCTTCTCCAGGCTAAGCAACCCCAGCTCCCTCAGCCTCTCCTCATAGGGCTTGCGTTCCAAACCCCTCAGCAGCTTTGTTGCCCTCCTCTGGATGCATTCTAGCAACTCAACATCTTTCCTAAACTGAGGGGCCCAGAACTGGACACGAGGACTCAAGTTGTGGCCTAACCTGTGCTGAGTACAATGACCTCCCTGCTTCTGTTGGCCACACTATTCCTGATACAGACCAGGATGCTATTGGCCTTCTTGGCCACCTGGGCACACTGCTGGCTCATGTTCAGCTTACTATCAAACAGTACCCCCAGGACCCTCTCTGCCTGGCCACTCTCCAGCCACTCTGACCCCAGCCTGTAGCACTGCATGGGGTTGTTGTGGCAACTGTGTAGAACCCAGCACATAGACATGTTAAATCTCATGCCGTTGGACTCTGCCCATCTGTCCAGCCTGTCAAGGTCCCTCTGCAGAACTCTCCTACTCTCTAACAGATCAACTCCTGCCCCCAGATTGGTGTCATCTGCAAATTTACTGATGATAGACTCAATCCCCACATCCAGATCATCAATAAAGATATTGAACAGGATGGGGCCCAGCACTGATCCCTGGGGGACACCACTAGTGACTGGCTATCAGCTGGATCTGGCACCGTTCACCACCACTCTCTGGGCACTCTCTGGGCATGGCCCTCCAGCCAGTTCCTAACCCAGCACAGAGTGCTGCTGTCCAAGCCAAGAGCTGACAGCTTGGCCAGGAGTTTGCTGTGGGGGACAGTGTCAAAGGCCTTGCTGAAGTCCAGCTAGACTACATCCACAGCCTTCCCCACATCCACCAGGCAGTCACCTGATCATAGAAGGAGATAAGGTTGGTCAGGCAGGATGTGACTCTCCTAAATCCATGCTGGTTGGGCCTGATCCCTTGGCCATCCTGTAAATGCTGTGTGATTGCAGTCAAGATGACCTGTTCCATAATCTTGCCTGGCACTGAGATCAGGCTGATAGGTCTGGAATTCCCTGGTTCCTCCTTCTGGCCCTTCGTGTGGATGGGCATCACATTGGCCAGCTTCCAGTCATCTGGGACCTCTCCAGTAAGCCAGGACTGTTGAAAAATGATGGAGAGTGGCTTGGCCAGCTCATCTGCCAGCTCTATCAGCACGCTAGGATGGATCTCATCCAGCCCCATGGACTTGTGAGGATCCAATTGGCTGAGCAGATCTCTATCTACTTCCTCATGGATTACAGAGGAACTATACTGCTCCCTGACTCCATCTGCCAGCTCAGGAGGCCAACTGTCTGGAAGACAACCTATCCTGCTATTAAAAATTGAGGCAAAGAAGGTGTTAAGTACCTCTGCCTTTTCCTCATCTTTTGTTACAATATTCCCCTCCATGTCCACTAAGGAGTAGTCACAACAAGCTCTGCTAAAAAGATTATCTTTACACATGCTTATTTCTCAAGCTCATACAGGTCCCTCTACATGGCATCCTGTCCATCAGACATGCCAATTCAGGTTGGTTTCATCTACAAACTTGCTAAAGATGCACTTGATTCCATTGTCTATGTCATTGTTGAAGATATTAAGCAACACTGGTACCAGTACAGACTCCTGAGAGACACCACTTGTCACCAGTCTCTGATCTTCCCAGGGACAGAGGTGAGGCTCACAGGTCAGTCATTCCCATGGTTCTTCTTTCTACTTTTTTTAATAACATGACTTCATGTGACTGCTATGACTTTTCAAATATCCTGGAAAGTGGCTTGACAAATACAGTAGCCAATTCCATCAGGACTCTGGAATGCATTTTTCAGGTTCCACAGACTTGTGCATGTTCAGGCACTTCAGGTGGTCACAAACAAGATCTAGGTAAATTGTACTCACACCCACTGGAAAGTGAAAATCAGATTGCATTATTAGGGTTTTTATTAACTTGTGTTAACTGCACTTTCATCATCTAAGCTTGCCATAGTTAATGCTCTGCTAGGTGTTTGGGTTTCTAGTTCCTTTAAAGTAAAGAATTCTCAGAAATATACAATTACTGGTTAACTCCTTTGTATATTTCTGTTTCTTTTTTTCTAGTTTTCTCATGGACTTTTGTTATTGAAAACTCCCAACAATGAAGGTTTAAGATACTTTTAATATAATAAGGCAGTGTTTACATCTGCAAATTACAGCAAGCTACTGCCTCACCTCACTGACACAGCAGAAGGATTTTTGCATTTTTCATCTTCTAAACAGGATTTCAGTACTTTTAATATGGAAACTTTAAGCTGTATTAGATTGAAAACAATTCAACTCTGTTCCCTAGAGGAAAAGAAATTAAAATCAGGTTTCAAATGTGTAACAAAAAGGAAGGGAAATCTATATAATGAATCTGATGACTATTCACCTCAGCATTGAATGGGAATTAATTTGAAAATATTGTAACATCAACAAAAAACCCCAAACCAAACCAAATCAAACCACACAACCAAATACCAAAACCCAAAACAAAACAAATAAACAAAAAAACCCAACTAAAAACCATACAACCCCCTCCCCCCATCTCATTTCCATTACTTTCAAGGTGCTTCTCCAAAGCTTATACTGTTGAACTACATTTGATTTCATTCTGCTTATCTTTTTGCTGTTTGTGGTTTTTTCCCTTTTGTTTTTTCCCTCTTGTACACTTAGATCTCCAGTGATTGCGTAGGTACTTTCAGGACATGGTTCATCTGACTTGGATAGATATGAGACGAATCACTGAAGGAAGTCTGGGCTACCCCAAATTTACTCATTTTCATGTAAAAAGCTATATCTGGTTATATAAATCTCATCCATATGGCATGCTTAGTTTTGTTTCATTTTCCTTTGGGATCATTCTAGATTAGAGTAGCTGTTTAAACAGTTGATATGTATTGGCTTAATGGGCACTTCAGGGAAAATATTCAAAGTAGATAAATGTGTTAAACAGCAGGGATCTAAACACAGATAAAGAAAGGCCTAAGCTAGAGAGCAGAAAGGGTTAGAAAATGGAGAGAGTGAGACAGGAATCAGAAATATAAAACACTATCATACTGAAGAACATGCTGTATGTTTTGAGATATTTTGGGCTGAATAGCAAGGACAGGCCTGCAGAATGCTACTTTGTCTTTTAAAGCAGATGAATTAAAATACTAAGGAGACCTGGGATCAAACAATTCTGGAAGATACATGTCATACGTAGTCATTCAATTATGTAGTCAACTGATATATGTTATTGGGTTTTTTTTCCAACAGACAATCATGTTCTTAACTGCAAATAATCTAATCACAGAATCACAAAATAACAGAATGTTAGGAGTACAAAGGGACCTCTGAAGAGGGACTCTGGGAGTCCAATCCTTCTGCCAGAGAATGCTCAGCTAAAGCAGATCACATAGGAATATGACCAGGCAGGCCTTGAAAGTCTCCGGAGATGGAGACTCTACCACCTCTCCAGGCAGCATATTCCAGGTCTCTGCCACCCTCAAAGTAAAGAAGTTCCCTCTCATGTTTAGGTGGAACTCCTGTGTTCAAGTTTATGCCTGTTACCTCTTGTCCTGTCAGTGGGGACCACTGAGAAGAGTCTGTCCCATCTTCCTGACACTTAACCCTTAGATAATAGTTTCCATTTTCATTTTAGGTTTTCTGACATTCCCTGGATATAGAAATTGCTTTGCTCTTCACTGCCAATTCCATCTAGACAATATTAGACATACCTACCTTCTCAAGAACTGTGTCTGATGCATCTTGCTGCCTTTACAAATTGCCTTTCCCATGAGGCTTTAGGGAAAAGTAAAATTAAAATAAAAAATAGTGTCCAAAGACATAGCTAAATAAGCCTCACCTTGAATATCTCCAGGGATAAGGCCCTAACCACGTCCCTGGGCAACATGTTCCAGTGTTCCCCTACCCTCATGGTAAAGAAGCTGTTCCTAACGTCTACTCTCAATCTATTCTTCCCTTGTTTGAAACCATTTCCCTTCATCCTATCTGACTACAGACCTTTGTGGTCAGTCTCTCTTCATCCTTGGATGGAGAAGGGAGAAGGGTTCTAGGAAGGGAGTTGGAGGGTCTCATTGACAGGGCTTTAAACTAGATTTGAAGGGGGAAAGGGCTGAAACCAGTCCCCCCAGACAGGAGTCTGAGGGTGGTAAGCTGGAGTCAGGGTTGAAACCAACAGCCCAGCTGAAGTGCATGTACACTAATGCACAAAGTATGGGTAACAAACAAAAGGAGCTGGAAGCCTTGTTACAGCAGGAAAGTTATGATGTAGTTGCCATCACAGAAACATGGTGGGATGACTGCAGACTCTGCCATTTAAGGTATTATGCAGGTGAGAAAATCCTCAGCTAGGTTTGTTGTGTCAAAGAAGATTCAATTTAAAAGGAATAAAGAGAACTATTCACCATTGTAGGCACAAGAATAACTCCAATTTTAATTTAGTTTATGCCTTGAACACCAAATCTTCAGATGGCTATCACATTGCTGTTACCACAGCCAATTCTGGGCCCCTCAGTTTAGGACGGATGTTGACTTGCTGGAATGTGTCCAGAGGAGGGCAACAAAGCTGGTAAGGGATTTGGAGCACAAGCCCTATGAGGAGAGGCTGAGGGAGCCGGGGTTGCCTAGCCTGGAGAAGAGGAGGTTCAGGGGAGACCTTATTGCTCTCTACAGCTACCTGAATGGAGGTTGTAGCCATGTGGGGGTTGGTTTCTTGTCCCAGGCAACCAGCACCAGAACAAGAGGACACAGTCTCAAGCTGCGCCAGGGGAGGTTTAGGCTGGAGGTTAGGAAGAAATTCTACACAGAGAGGGTGATTGGCCATTCGAATGGGCTGCCTGGGGAGGTGGTGTAGTCACCATCACTGGAGGTGTTTAGGAGGAGACTTGATAGAGTGCTTGGTTGCATGGTTTAGTTGATCAGGTGGTGTTGGATGATAGGTTGGACACGGTGATCTCGAAGGTCTCTTCCAACCTGGTTTATTCTATTTTTTCTATTTATTTATTCTATTTATTTATTCACTGATGCTGTGAGGCAGACACTGGGAAGTCCCAGAGTGGACTTGCTGGCAGGAGGGAAATTCATTGAGGAGCTGGATTCTGGAACTGGATTTAGGATTGCACAAATTGAGACTGAAGGCAGAACAGTGTCCTCCTCAAACACTGGCCATCAAAGAAGAGAGATTAACCCTTCTGATCCCTCAGCTTTACTGCATATATCAGGTACATGGAATAGAATTCCTTGTTGGTCAGTTTAGGGTCTCCAGACATGTATGTATCTCCCCATAGGTGCAACCTTTACTTTCTGCACCCACAACATGGTACACAACACATAGCAGTGACATTTGTCTCCACAGGAACAAGTATAAACAAGAGCCTTTCTGCAAACAAATCCTTGGTAGTAACTAGGAAACATCAAACATTATCACTTTTAGAAGCACACACTGACTGCAAAAATAAGTCACCAACTTCAGAAAGTGCAGCTACTTACAAGACATTGAGCTGAAAAGTAATATCACTGAAGAGAATTAGTTTTGTTCTGCCTCAAACCAGGACAGTAGAGTTAATGATTTAATATTTCTAAATTACTGTCATATTTCCTATAAATGGATCATCTTGTTCTCATGCTGGTTTAAAATGAAAATAACAAAGGTAACTTTTTCTCAGATTGTGTAAATTATCATTTTTACATTTTTGGTTCCAATTTTTTAATGTAAAAGATTCAGAATTTTTTTAATTTTCTATCACAGGCTATGATCAGAACCTTTGAATACAAAAACAGGAAGTGAAAGGAGTCAAAGAGAATGTCCTCATGCTTTTGAATATTAAAGCAAGTGTTCAAAGTTAAGGCTTTATTTTGTCTTCAATATTTGCAGCTGTGAGTCTATACAATTTGACATTATCCTTGGGACACACATTAGATCATTTCTTATTAAGACTCTTAGTATTCCTAGGGGCTGCACAGCACTCTTAAAGAAAAAGTTTGGAAAATAAAAAAATCTTATGAGGAAGATAGAGTGGGTATCCTTTCCAATTTCTAATAGGAAAGATTATATAACTGAAATTCTGACCTGGTTAAATTCAATGGAAGATTTATCAATAATTTAAATAAGAGAGGATTTTGTTGGGGATTTTTTGCTAGTGTAACAACCCTAGTCACAAATGGCAGAGGGAAAAAGATAGACAATGAATTTACACCCATCAGTAATACTTGCTACAAATTTTCATGCTGTCTCACACTTCAACTTTAGACATAGGTGTTCTTCAGCATATACAACTTGAACACTTAAAGGATTAGGTCAAAAGTGAAGGTTCAGAGTTGCTCCCACAAACATGAGAGATGTAGGAAAAATTTTTAAAGCAATACTCTTGGGCTTTTTGGATTAATTGATTTTGCTTATATGTTATCTTTCAAACCAATCCAGCTTCTCCACTAGTCTCTTAGCATCTCCTTTTATGAGTTATTGACATTTATCTTTTACAGTTTAGGCAAAAAGGGAAGAATATTTACTTCTTACTCTTCTGTTCAAATTATTAAAAAAATTTATTTCCTTAATATTTTGTAATCTCAACATTTTCACAGAATCACACAATCACAGAATGTTAGGGATTGGAAGGGACCTTGAAAGATCATCTAGTCCAATGACCCTGCCAGAGCACGATCACCTCTACCAGGTCACACAGGAAGGCATCCAAGAGGCTTTTGAATATCTCCACAGAAAGAGATTCCACAACCCCTCTGGGCAGCCTGTTCCAGTGTTCTGTCACTCTCACAGTGAAAACATTTTTCCCCATGTTTACATGGAACTTCCTATGCCTCAACTTCCACCTATTTTCACTTGTCCTGTCATTGGGCAACACCAAAAAGAGTGGTCCATCCTTCTGATACTCTCCACATATTTATAAACATTAATCAGGAGACCCTTAATCTCCTCTTCTCCAAGATGAAGAGCCCCGGCTCCCTCAGTCTCTCCTCATAAGGAAGATGTTCCACTACCTTAAGCATTTTTGTGGCTCTGTGCTGGAGGCTTTCAAGCAGTTCCCTGTTCTTTCTGAACTGAGAGGCCCAAAACTGGACACAATATTCCAGATGCAGCCTCACCAGAGCAGAGTAGAGGAGGAAGAGAACATCTCTCAACCTACTAACCACACCCCTTCTAATGTATCCCAGAAAGGCATTGGCCACAAGGGCACACTGCTGGCTCATGGTCATCCCCAGGTCCTCTTCCTCTTCACTGTTCTCCAACAGCTGAGTCCCCAGCCTATACTGATCCATGGGGTTGTTCTTTCTCAGATGCAAGACTCTACAGTTGACCTTATTGAATTTCATTAAATTTCTCCCTGCCCAACTCTCTAGCCTGTCAGTCTCACTGAATGGTGGCATAACCCTCCAGTGTTAAGTAGAACTTTTTCTCTTCTTAGATATTGAATAAGACAAACTTCACATTTTAAGGCTGAAATAGTTCTAAGAACAAATATTTTATTAAAAAATGAAAGTACAAGATTAATCCAAATAACAACACCTGTCTCAGTAGACAGGAGGATTTCAAAGTTAAGGATTTCAAAGAATTAATTTAGAGGCAAGTACTTCAATACAGGTCACAGAGGAAAAAAAAAATACCAACATTCTTTCTTGAAAAATCTCTCTAAAACAATCAAACATTTTAATGAAAACTAAGCTCTCTTCTCTGTCTTGCATACAACTCAGTGTCTCAGAGTCTACTAAACCAGTCAAAAACTGTTTTAAGGTATTTGGATTGGGAAAAAAAAAGTAGGAAATTCAATTTTGGAATGAGTATGCAGGAAGAATATGGAAGAGTAGACCAAGTGTCTGACCAAAGAACAGAAGTTCCTGAGCAGCAGAAGGGCAAGTTCCTGAAGATCAAGTAATCCTTTACTGAAGTCAGGGGTACAGGCACCGAACTCAGACTTATGTATTATATATGCATCAGAAATGATTTCCAAGGAAATTCCAGAGACTCCTTAAGTTTCCTGACTAGCCGTGAACCCAGCTCCAGTTATGACTCATCTTAGCTACATCTGGGAGCATCTTATCCCAAACTGAGGAGAAGACTTCCCGGGTAAAATGCATTTTAGTATAGAGTGGATATTTAAAGTAGATAAGATAAATATCACTCTATCATTTTTTTTCCCCCTTAATTCAGTAATAAGAAAACATGAAGTGCCTATATCACCTTTGGGAATCACAGAGAAATTTATGTCACTTCCTATAAAGGCCTCAGAGAGAAGTAGACACTTTATTTAGGATAAGATGACTCATGCTCTTGTTCATCGGTGTTTTTCTTTTCCTTCCACTGTATTTAAGACCCTCAACAGCTTAAAGTGGAAATTTCAGACACTAACATCTAGATTACAGACCTCAAGAGTATCAATGTGAAAATGTGCACCTAGTACCTTATGAGAGTCCCTTTGATGTCTGAGAAGGCTCTGTTGACTTTGGAAAAATGGCATAAGATCTATAGAAAATTGCATATTTCTGGAGCAGGAACTAGATCAAGATATTTGTCTTTGGAGACCTAAAATGGTGCTCAGTATGTGTGGGAACAACATCAGAAACAGAAGTTACTTTAAGACCAAGATTAAGATACATAAACTTAAATACATGTCAGCTAAACAGAGCTCCTATGATGACCAACAGGGCTTGATTCTGTCGTCCACTAAGAGGTTTCCAGTACCATTTAATATATCTATAGAATCCTCTTCTGTTGTACACAGAACAGTTTTAGTAAGGCCAAAGGCAGCACAGAATATTGAATGCTTATATATAATGTTTTCTTTCTGCTACACCTCCATACTTTTAATTTTACTCTGCTGATACTGGTTTCTTACTACTGTTGATCATGTTTGATCTGCTCAAAAACTTAATGCTGTTCCCCTTCCCACTTAAAGTTACTCTTTTGTGGGTCATCCAACATAGGGGCTTAATTACAGAATTGTAGGAGTTCAAGTGGCCTGTGGAGTTCATGTAGTCTGATCCCTCTGACAATGTAGTTTCATTTAGGGCAAGCTGAACAAGATCATGTCCAAGACAGTTTTGAGCATCTCCAGAAAAGGAGGCTCCACAATCTCTCTGGGCAGTCTATTCCAATGTTTTGACACTGTCAAAGGAAAGTTCTTCCTTATGTTCAGAAGGCACTTCCTCTCTTCCAGTTTGTGCCCATTGCCCTTTGTCCTGTTGCTGGGAACCACTGAAAAGAGTCTGACCTCATTCTCCTGGCACCCACCATTTAGATATTTACAAGTACTGATAAGATCTCCTCTCAGTCTTCTCCAAGCTAAACAGAGGTTGTAGACAGGCGGGAGCTGGTCTCTTCTCCCAGGCAACCAGCGCCAGAACAAGAGGACATAGTCTCAAGCTGCACCAGGGGAGGTTCAGACTGGATGTTAGGAAGAAATTCTACACAGAGAGAGTGTTTGCCCATTGGAATGGGCTGCCCAGGGAGTTGGTGGAGTCACCATCATTGGAGGTGTTTAGGAGGAGACTTGATAGGGTGCTTGGTTGCATGGTTTAGTTGATTAGGTGGTGTTGGATGATAGGTTGGATGTGATGATCTCGAAAGTCTCTTCAAACCTGGTCTATTCTATTCTATTCTATTCTATTCTATTCTATTCTATTCTATTCTATTCTATTCTATTCTATTCTATTCTATTCTATTCTCTCAGCCTATACTTGTTAAGAGAGAGAGAGCCCCTTAATAATTTTTATAGCCCTTCACTGGACTCTCTCCAGTAGTTCCTTGTCTCCCTAGAACTGAGAGACATCCTCCTCCCCTTCTAGTCTGGCCTAGTGGAGCCACATCTGGAGTATTGCGTCCATTTTGGGGCTCCCCAGTTCCAGAAAGACAAGGAACTACTGGAGAGAGTCCAGTGAAGGGTTATAAAAATGATTTCTTAACACATTCCAACATATCATTAGCCTTATTTGCCACAAAGACACATAACTTGTTATCCCTAGAACTTAATTTTCCACAAAGCTGCTGTCCTGCGTGTCAATCCTTAACCTGTACTGGTGCATGGGTTTATTCCCTGCCAGGTGCAGGACCTTACACTTGCCCTTGTTGAACTTCATTAGGTTCCACTCTGCCCAACACTCCAGCCTGTCCAGGTCCCATTGAATGACAGTACAGCCTTCTAGTGTGCCAGACACTCCTCCCAGTTTTGTTTCATCAATAAACTTACACAGGGTATGCTATTCTGTTTTCCAGGTCACTGATTGAGATTTGAATAAGATTGGACCCAGTATTGATCTGTGGGAAACACCACTAGCTACGAGCCTCCATCTGGGCTCTGCACAGCTGATCACAGCCCTCTGTGCTCTGCCATTCAGCCAGTTCTCAATCCACCTCCCTGCCCACTCATCTAACCCAGACATCCTAAACTTAACTATGACAATGTTATGGGAGGTCATGTCAAAAGACTTGCTGAAGTTAAGGTAAACAACATCTGCTCTCCCCTCATCATAGAAGGTCATCAGATTGGTCAAGCATGATTTCCCCTTCATGAATCCATTCTGACCACTCCTGATAAGTGTCTTTTCCCCTTCATGCTTAGAGATGACCTACAGAATGAGCTTGTTTTATCATCTCTACAGTGCTGAAGGTGAGACTAGTTGCCCTGTAGTTCCCTGGGTCCACCATCTTGATCTTTTTTGAAGACTGGAGGGATATTGGTTTTTCTTCAGTTCTGTTTTTTGTGACCCTTGAAGCTCTCAAAGAGGAGGGAGAATGGCTTGGCAGTAACATCTGCCTGCTCCTTCAGCACTCCTGGGTGCATCCTGTTGGGGCCTATGGATTTATGAATGTTCACCTTGATGAGGTTATCTCTAACCCAATAGTCCTGGACCAAGGGACTGTATTACTTTCTCCAAACTTTCTCTTTTACCTCCAGGGACTGGGATTCCTGAGGGTTGGCTTTAGCAGTTAAGACTAAAGCAAAGAAAACATTCAGTAGCTCTCACTGGGGCACTCACCTCCTTCAGCAGCAGTAATAGAGAAACTGCTATATCCCCAGATATAGGCTAAATGTAGACAAGCCTGAAGGTTACTTCAAACATGCTATAGGAATATGCTGTTCTTTAGTACCTTTTTTATTTGTGTGTGTGTCTGTCTGTAACTTTGATGTCTTAAAATCTGGATTATATATTGAATATTTATATACATCATCTACTGAATACCTCTATTCTTAAATGCTTATTTAATTTTCCTAAAATGCTAGTTTTCATTCTGTTCTACCTTAATATTATCATTATCTTTCTACCTCTTATGATAAATGAAATCAAGTTAGTTAGAGATAGGAAAACTATAACTACAAATTTGTGTTATATTCTAATTCAGATATATTATTTATTAGCTAATTCTTCCAAGATAAATCTGAATATACATACCCTCTGTTTTGGCAGGAGGCAAAGAAGCAAATCCTTCCTAAGATATCCCTAAAGTAGTACCTTAAAGATGTCATTATTGAAAGTTAAACGATACACTGTAACTTCATTCTTATTGAATAGTAAAAGTATTGTACTATTTCTAAATTATTTTTATTGCCACTAACTTACATACTGGCATTCAAAAGTTTAATTGAAAGTGCATTTTATATAGTAACATAATGTATTTGATCATTGGAAACCCTGTGACATTAACACTGTGAAGGTCAATGGTTTTTCAATGATAATGTGTACAGTAACAAGATGCTCCCTAATGCAGAAATAGAGAAGGCAATATAATAAGTTGGGAATAAAAATTCACTTGAAGAGTCAGGAGGTGATGTCAACTAGCAGAGATTTATTAGCACTTTCAGAGTTTATGACATAAGGAACTTAAAGTAGGAGAGAGCCAGCTTTTATGAGTTTATTTCAGGACATATCCCTAATTAAGAACCATAAAAAAAAAATGCTGTAGAAACTCAATTGTTCTGTAGCCATCCACTCTTCCAATATAAAATGACACTCCAAAAAGTTAATGTTTTTCCATTAGTTGAAATAATGCTGTTAAGCAGTTTAATGGCCAGAGCAGAATGCTGTAAATTAGGTAATCTATGTCCCCATAGCTATTCTGGCACTTGCTGTAGTGAGGTTGAAAAGTCAACATCTCTCTTCTACTCCTCTATTTTCCAAAAATGTGAATCAATTATTATATTACTTTCTAGGCTCACTCTGATATTGATCTTTTCTAACTCTACAAGCTTGGTGTCCCTCAGTGCTCTTTTATATTTTTGCTAGAGTAAAACTCCTCTTTTCTTAATGGCTTGCATTGTAGTTCTTTAATTTTAACTGAGATAAACATGGACTGTTTTGGTTTCCTAGGACGGTTTCTAGTAATAGCAGGCAATTAGAGAGCTTCCATGCAAAGCAATATATATACTTCTGAAAAATCTCTAAAATTATGGTTAAAAACCATTTCTAGTTGTCCCATAAACTTCTTTTTATGAACTTTGATAGATGCCCACCCACTGCAATATTTCCTCTCACAAAAACTTTTTCATTTTCTGTTCCTTTAATTTATATGCTATCTCTCAGGCTCACAGAAATTCTCATTTACTTTGCTATTCTGAGATTTCCTTTAAAACTGTTATTAAGAAAATCATGTTTACATTAAAATGGAAATGTAAAATATTCAGCAAGACTACTGGGGGGTTTGTTTGGTTGGTTTTGTTTTGTTTTGTTTTTTCCCCCCACGGATTCTGCTCTATTTTAATAATCCAAAATAATGTCACATCATGAGCTGCATACAAATGGATTCATTTAATTTAAACTGCTTGTAAAGACTGCAAAATGATAAGTTGCAGTATTTGTTGTTAACCATGTTGGATGAGACATCATCATGAACAGAACCCTTGTTTTATTTAATTTCCTAAAGCCAAATTTTGCTTAACTATGCCTGTTTCATAGTCTGCTGTGAGAAGACAATCTGTTAATGTGTTGCTGTAGTGCAGGTAATATACTGCTTATCAAGGGGATAAAATATCCAACCAGTTAAATAATAATTTTTGTACAGAACTTTGTCATGCTGTACTTTATTGCATTTTGTCTTTGATTTGGTTTTGTTTGGGCTCTTTTGTTGGTTTTTGTGTTTTTTTCCCCTCCAAGGATCATCTTATCTTGAGATTACTAGTTGCATTTTCGAAAGTACAGGAACATGTCAAATGACGTAAGAAGTTGAGGGCAGACCTCACTGCCCTCTACAATCTGAAAGAAAGTTGCAATGAGGTAGAGGTCAGTCTCTTCTCTCTAGTGCCAGGTGATAGGATGAGAAATTGTGCCATGGGAGATTTAGATTGGATATTAGGGGGAAAAAAAGATCTTTACAGAAAGAGTGATCAGGCATAGTAATATGTTGCCCAGGGAGGTGGTGGAGTCACTAACCCTGGAGGTATTCATGAAACATGTGGACATGACACTTCAGGATGTGATATAATGGTCATAGTGGTGTCAGGTCAATGATTTGACTTAATGATCATAGAGGTCTTTTCCAACCAAAACAGTTCTATGATTTTATGACTATATCATATTAGTCTAGACCTTTCTGTCTAAGACTCTTCGAAGACATATTAAAAAAGCTGGCTCTGGTTACCAAGCACCATACAGCCACTTGTTTTCTCCCTACCACAGTGAAATGGGAGGAGAGAATTGGAAGGGTAGAAGTGAGAAAACACATAGACTGAAAAAACAACAATTTTAAAAGTAAAGCAAAAGCCTTGCACAAGCAAAGCAAAACAAAGTTCATTCACTACTTCCCAGATGTTCAGCCATCACTAGGAAAGCAGGGCTCCATCACACACATAAGTCACTTGGGAAGATGATAAACACCATCACTCTGAATGTCCTCTCCCTTCCTTCTTCCTCAAGTTTTATATGTTGAGCAGGATGTCACATAGTGTGGAATATTCTTTTATTTAGGTTTAGTCAGCTGTCCCAGCTGTGTCCTCTCCCAACTTCATGTACACCCTCAGCCTGCTCACTGGTAGGGCAGTAGAAGGCACAGAAAAGGCCTTGACTCTGTAAGCACTACTCATCAATAATAAAACATCCTTGTATTATCAACGCTGTTCTCAGCACAAACCCAAAACAGCCCTGTAACACCTACTGTGAAGAAAAATAGCTCTGCCTCAGCCAAAACCAGAACAGATATATCAACTGAAGCTGTATATCTGCATCTTTAAATTTTCAAATTGGGGACAAAAGTGCATCACATGAACAGAAACAATTTCCTCCCATCCCTTCATAATAATAGTGGAAGGAAAATGGACTATAACATCTCAGCTGTATTCTCTACTCTGCCTTTCAAATCAAAGCTTTTAAATTGATCTCTATTGCAGAAAATGCTGTCTGCAACACTCTCTACACTGCTTTTTTAAAGAAACTGATGAGCAAAAAATCCCCAACTATTTCCACAGCTCAGAAGACATTACATTGTCAGCTAAGTGATTTATTTTATGAAAATAAGGATTAAATAAAATATGAAACACCTTCTAAAAATGTATAAAGATACAATCCCTTCAGTAGGCTGTTTAGTACCAACAATAGGTGTATAGCTCTTTTTTCTCTAGTCTTGTACCTTTGTAGTGGAGACCTGATCACTAGACAGATGCACTAAAAAAATCTACCAAAAAAAATATTAAAACCTGGAAGAAGTTAATAAGTAGTAAGTGTTTAAGAATATAACAATTTTATCATTATTTTTAGGTTTTCTATAAATTTATGGCTGCGTAGTAGTGGCTAACAACATTTTCAGGAAGATATTCTTTATTGCTGAGTTTCATATTGAGTACTTGTCACTTGTCACACGTGAATAAAAAGATAAAAATTCTACTCTGTGAAAATAACAGAAAATAGCTGAAGGAGAGTGTTAATATGCTTAAGTGGCTAACAGGTAGGGTGTCAAAAAGCTGGTTTTTGCCCTTGTGTTTTTGACAAGTAGAACATCTATATTCGGATAACAAAGATCTGTGATAGAGTAGGAGATACCTTGTCAAACATGCTTGGGCTGCCTGCCCTGGTCTGCTGGGAACTTAATTCAGCAGAGACGAGGCAATCCAGATGGTTCCTAGAGCATATGGAGGACAGCTTCCTGATGCAGCTGTTAAGTGAGCCTACCAGGGGTCAGGCTCTGCTAGACCTGCTGTTCTCAAATAGAGAAGAGCTGGTGGGAGATGTGATGGTAGGAGGCTGTCTAGGGTGTAGTGATCATGAGATAGTAGAGTTTTCAAGGGAAATAGGGAGGAGCAGTAACAGAACCCTCACTTTGGACTTCCAGAGGGCAGACTTCAGCTTGTTCAAACAACTTATTTGGAAAGTACCCTGGGTGGCAGCCCTTAACAACAAAGTGGTCCAGGATGGTTGGACCTACTTCAAACAGAAGCTCTTGAAGGCACAGGAGCTGGCAGTTCCCATGTGCTGAAAGATGAGCCACCAGTGAAGGTGACTGGCCTGGATGGGCAGGCATCTCTTGAAGGATTTAAGGGAAAAAAAAGAAAATGTATCACCTTTGGAAAGGAGGGGAGACAACTCAAGATACATTTAAGGATGTTGTTAGAACATGTAGGAGAAAAATTAGAGACACAAAAGCCCAGTTGGAACTTAAGCTGGCCACTTCTGTGAAAGACAATAAAAAGCATTTTTATAAATACATTAATGCTAAAAAGAGGGTCAAGAGGAACCTCCACTCCTTATTGGACCTGGAGGGTAACATTGTAACTAAAGATGAGGAAAAGGCTGAGGTTCTAAATGCCTTCTTTGCCTTCATTTTCAACAATAAGGCAGGAGGACTTCAGGATAACTGACCTCCTGAACTGGTAGATGGGGTCAGGGAGCAGTGTAGTACCCCTGAAATCCATGAGAAATTAGTTTAGGACTTGCTGAGCCACTTGGATACTCACAAGTCCATGGGATCAAATGGGATCCATCCTAGGATGAGCTGCCAAGCCTCTCTCCATCATTTTCCACCAGTCCTGGCTCACTGGAGTGGTCTCTGATGACTGGAAACTGGCCAATGTGATCCCCATCCACAAGAAGGGTGGAGGAACCTGGAAACTACAGGCCTGTCAGCCTGACCTCAGTGCCACGGAAAATTATGGAGCAGATCATCTTGGGGGCAATCACTGCACACCTGAAAGATGGCCAAGGGATCAGGTCCAGCCAACATGAATTTAGGAAGGGCAGACCTGTCCTCTCCAACTTGATCTCTTTCTATGGTCATGTGACCCACCTGGTGGATGTGGGGAAGGCTATGGATGTAGTCTATCTGGACTTCAGCAAGGCCTTTGATACCGTCCCCCACAGCAAACTCCTGGCCAAGCTGTCGGCCCTTGGCTTGGACAGCAGCATGCTGTGCTGGGTTAGGAACTGGCTGGAGGGCCATGCCCAGAGAGTGGTGGTGAATGGTGCTACATCCAGCTGGCAGCCAGTCACTAGTGGTGTCCCCCAGGGATCAGTACTGGGCCCCATGCTCTTTAATATCTTTATTGATGATCTGGATGAGGACATTGAGTCCATCATCAGTAAATTTGCTGACGACACCAAGCTGGGGGCAGGAGTTGATCTGCTGGAGGGTAGAGAGGCTTTGCAGAGGGACCTCAACAGGCTGGACAGATGGGCAGAGTCCAACAGCATGAGATTTAACACATCCAAGTGCCGGGTTCTGCACATTGGCCACAGCAACCCCATGCAGAGCTACAGGCTGGGGTCAGAGTGGCTGGAGAGTGGCCAGGCAGAGAGGGACCTGGGGGTGCTGGTTGATGGTAGGCTGAACATGAGCCTGCAGTGTGCCCAGGCAGCCAGGAGGGCCAATGGTATCCTGGCCTGCATCGGGAACAGTGTGGCCAGCAGGAGCAGGGAGGTCATTCTGCCCCTGTACACTGCACTGGTTAGGCCACACCTCGAGTACTGTGTCCAGTTCTGGGCCCCTCAGTTTAGGAAGGATGTTGACTTGCTGGAACGAGTCCAGAGAAGGGCAACAAAGTTGGTGAGGGGTTTGGAACAAAGCCCTATGAGGAGAGGCTGAGGGAGCTGGGGTTGCTTAGTCTGGAGAGGAGGAGACTCAGGGGAGACCTTATTGCTCTCTACTACTACCTGAAGAGAGGTTGTAGACAGGCAGATGTTGGTCTCTTCTCCCAGGCAGCCAGTACCAGAACAAGAGGACACAGTCTCAAGCTGCGCCAGGGGAGGTTTAGGCTGGATGTTAGGAGGAAGTTCTACACAGAGAGAGTGATTGCCCATTGGAATGGGCTGCCAAGGAGGTGGTGGAGGAGTCACCATCACTGGAGGTGTTCAGAAGGAGACTTGATAGGGTGCTTGGTTGCATGGTTTAGTTGATTAGGTGGTGTTGGATGATAGGTTGGATGCAATGACCTTGAAGGTCTCTTCTTCTCTTCTCTTCTCTTCTCTTCTCTTCTCTTCTCTTCTCTTCTCTTCTCTTCTCTTCTCTTCTCTTCTCTTCTCTTCTCTTCTCTTCTCTTCTCTTCTCTTCTCTTCTCTTCTCTGCACCCTCAGCAAGTTTGCTGATGACACCAAGCTGTGTGGTGTGGCAGGCATGCTGGAGGGAAGGGATGCCATCCAGAGGGACCTTGACAGGCTGGAGAAGTGGGCCCATGACAATCTCATGAGGTTCAACATGACCAAGTGCAGGTCCTGCATCTGAGTCGGGGCAATCCCAGGTACTGATATAAGCCCAGCCGGCAAAGGGATGTGATTCTCCTCTACACCTCTCTTGTGAGATTCCACCTGGAGTATTGCATCCAGTTCAAAAGCCCTTGTTACAAGAAAGGTATCAATGGGCTGGAACATGTCCAGAGAAGGGCCATGAAGATGATCAGAGGTCTGGAACACCTCTTCCATGAAGATAGGCTGAGTTGGGGTAGCTCAGTCTGGAGGTTTCCCAAGGAGGTGGTGGAAGCCCCATCCTTGGAAGATTTTTATGGCCAGGCTGCATGTGGCTCTGGGTAACCTGATCTAGTGGCAGGTGGGTTGGAACCAGATGACCCTTGTGGTCCCTTCCAATGGTGACAATTCTGTGATTCTATGACATGGGGAAAGTTTCTAGGTCCACCCTTACTCCTCCCCCCCTACCAAAACCTCTCCATGTAAACATGATACAATGAGAAAATGACAACTACCAGAAGGGAGGTTGTAGACAGGTGGGGGTTGGTCTCTTCTCCCAGGCAACCAGCACCAGAACAAGAGGACACAGTCTCAAGCTGTGCCAGGGGAGGATCAGAGTGGACGTTAGGAGGAAATTCTACACAGAGAGGGTGATTGCCCGTTGGAATGTTATAGAGAATTGGTGTGAATTTCTATCAACTTATTTTCAGTGCTTTAATATGTGATTATAAGTATTAATATTTGAAAAGCTATTTGGAAATTAATAAAAAATATCTTTATATTTTCTGATTTCAGTTAATTTATTTAATAGTTATGATAAATTTACAGCATTTAAAGATTATTATTTATGAGACAATTTTATTTTAAGATGGAGTTATATGAGATAGTTTCTATTAGGAATTCCTATGTGAAACATTCTAATTATATTATAATCTTTTCTTCATGGCCAGGATTTTTATTTATTAAAATTTAAATTTATGTCTTTCAGAGGTTTTTTGGTTTGTATGGGCTTTTATTTTCCTCTTTTTAGCTCTCTATAGGTTTTCTGAACATCTGTTTAACGATGTTTTATATGCCATTTTGAAACACTTTATTTAAGTTTCATTGTTCAATGCTGTTTTCTGCTGTGCTTAACAGGTATGCTTATTGCCTGCTGCTGCTTCAATTCAATCTTCCAAATTTATTTTGAACCTCCTGTTGTGTTTAAATTCCCTGGATGAGTTCTTTATACTGGCCTGCTTGCATTCATGAATAAATATATCACATGAATCCGTATCTCATAGAATGGCTTATTGTATCTGATGTCTGTTTTCAGTTCATCTCTTAGATAGAGATGTTTATTTTTCAGTTGATAGCCTTCAGATCTACTAACTTGAACATACTGTTTCCTGATACTGATAACTGTGGTTCCTGCTGTGCATGGTTCTCAAACACCTGCTTTGTCTATTTGCTTTTAGTGAAAACATTGTATTTGCGGCCTCCCTCTCCTGTTATCCATTTCTCTCTTGATGCTACAGTGATGCTTGTATGTAATTATCCATTTTTTTAATCTACATGAACAAAGTCTGGTTTGCACAGGTTTTGGCATGGTGTTTTTCAGAGTCCATCTTAGGTATTTGAGAAATTTGACAGTGTATGGGTATGGTTATACACACATCTGTGGACATGCCTAACTGGCACACATTTGTTTTGTTACTTGAAATAGGCTATTTACAGTAGTGTGGTTTAGTATGTACTCATCCTTTACATCTAGGTAAAACTATGCAGTGACTAACACTCTCATTGCTAAAGATTGTTTCTCTGTTCTGGATTACACGTGGTGCTTCTCTGGCCTTCACACATTTTTGTGTGTGTTTCTTTTATTTCAAAGTTAGAAATAATATAATGAGTGTACTGCATCCCATCATCATACTGTTTTTATGGAAAACACTTTATTGCATGTGCATGTAAAAAAAAATAATGTGAATTTGTTATTTGGGCATAAGGTGACAATATCTGGGAGTACCTGAGCAGGGTGAAGTTCACTGGGATAATTCTGAGGGACTGCAAAAGAAGCCAGAATTGGTACAGTCATAATACAGTCATTCATACTGTCTCCAAATTGATCATTTGGAAAGTATTTTTATTTTTCTTTTTTCCTTGTAGAAATCTACTTCACTTCTTGATGAGACAGTACCCTATGAAATGGAAAAATGGTTACTGAAAGCTGGTATTTATAGGCTCAATTTCAATGCTTTGAGAGATTTTTCAATGAAAAATACCTCAATTAAGAGAGTGTACAAATGTCAAATAATCAATTGCCCACAGACATAAAGATTTTATCTAAATAAGTTCATCAAAAGGAGCAAGAGCTGACAGCATAAATTCTGTTTTACAGATAAGCATCTGAAGCACTGAAAGATAGCCCTGATCCTTAATCAGCCTGTAGCTTAACACCCTGTAAAGCAACTCAGATCTTGTTTTAGAAAAATTGGATCAAACATGAGGTAAATGAGAAAATGACAACACTGTCAGCTAACAAAGCAAATGGGACATAATAACTTCTTTTTTTTAAAATGTAGATATTAATTCAAGACTTCAGGATGCTAAGTCTATATTATTTCATTCAACTAAGAACAACATGAAATAAAAACTATACCCTTACTAGTAATCCCATATTTATAAATGTACACTGAAACTGTTAACAGGAGAACAAAAGAACAAAATGAAAATGAAACTATTATACAATATGCATAAAGATTATTTAGCCTGAACAACTTTTTTCACTACAGGATGTTTACTTTTGGAACAAATTATCACAATTTATAAAAGATTATTGTTCAGATAAAGTAAGCAAGAAAACCTAAATAATGTAATTTGCAGTTAAATGATATAACATAGAGCCTTAAGTGGCAATTACTATTTGCATTTAAGAATATGCTGAAATATCCAAAGAAGTTTCTCCGTACTTGACAACGATTGTGTTTCTTGAACATTTTCATCTTGTTTCAGACCTTCCCACAGAACACAGGGGTCTGAGACATGAGAAGGAAATTCAGGTAAGACCAAGGTGAAAAAGGCTTTGAGTATCTCAGCTTTTTGCATGTCATTTGACACCAGGTTCCTTGCTACATTCAGCAGAAGGTCCATGTTTCTTTTTTGCTGCTCATGTACCTGTACAAGATCTTCCTGTTGCTCTTTGAATCCCTTGACAGATTCAACTCCAGATGGACTTTTGTTTTCCTAAACTGATTCCTGGTTGCTCAGTGTGTCTACCTTTCTCCTTGCCTACTGGATTCTGTTTTCACCTCCTCTATGCTTTCCTCTTCTGTTTCAGCTGAGTTAGTTCTCTGTTCATCCATGAAGAGCTCTCACCACATTTGTGTGATTTCCTGCATGTGGAACTGCACTGTTCTGGAGCTTGGAGGAGGTGATCCTTAAAAATTAGCCATATCTTCTTTACTCCTCTTCACTGCAAGGGGATCTTTCTATGTTTTCTGAAAACTAGAAATTGAACAAAGAAATCCATAGGAAAATTAGGGTATTAAGAGAGAAAGCAGAGAGTGGATCTGTGCCTTAATATAAATAATGTATACATGCACTATATATCGGCAAAAAGGAGTTAATTTGTCTAAGAATATCTAGGAAAATAAAAAATTATATAAAAGAAAACTAAAGTAGACAGTTGCTGTAAAGTATGAATACTGTTTTCTGTTTCCTCAGATATGTTGCTGAATTATGAGCTACACATGCCAAATTACTGAAACTTGGGACACAAAGTGCAAGTTTGTAAGGGATAGAACACATAGAATCATAGGATAGCTTGGGTTGGAAGGGACTTTTAAAGGACGTCTCATCCAACTTCCCTGTAATGAGCAGGGACACCTTCCATTAGATCAGATTGCTTAAAGCCTTATCTAACAGGGTTTTGAACACTTCCAATAATGGGACTTCTACCACCTCTCTGGTCAAGCTGTTTCAGTGTTTCAACACTGTCATCATAATATTTCTTTTTCTTTCTATATGATCAAAACCCACCCCCTTTAAGTTTAAAACCATTACCCCTTTTACTATTGCAACAAGCCTTGTCAAGGAATCTGTCTTGATTTTCCTTATAGCCCCCTTTTAAGGTCTGAGAGCAGCCCTGAAGAGAAGTGCCATGGGGTGCTGATTGATGAGGTGCCTGACAAGAGTCAGCAATGTGAGCTGGCAACCTAAAAAGCCAATCGTATCCTTGACTGCATCAAAATATGTGTGGCCAGCAGGTCAAGGTGATTCTGCCTCTCTACTCTGCTCTTGTGAGACCCCCACCTGCAGTACTGCATCCAGCTCTGGAGTCCCCAACACAAGAAGGACATGGATCTATTGGGCAGTTAGAATAGAATTAGAATTAGAATTAGAATTAGAATTAGAATTAGAATTAGAATTAGAATTAGAATTAGAATTAGAATTGACCAGGTTGGAAAAGACCTTCGAGATCGTCAATGTCCAGAGGAGGGTCACAAAGAGGACTGGAGCAACTCTGCTACAAAGAAAGGTGAGGGATTTGGGTTCTGTTCAGTCTGGAGAAGAGAAGGCTCCAGGGAAACCTTATAACAGTTTTCAGTACCTGAAGTGGGCCTACAAGAAAGCTGAAGAGGGACTCTATAAAAATGGCATGTGGTGATAGGAAGGGCAATGGTTTTAAACTAGAGCAGGGCAGATTTAGAGTAAGCATTAGAAAGAAGTTCTTTATTATAAAGCTGCTGAAATGTTGGAATAGGTTACCTGGAGAAGTTGTGGATACCTTGTCCCTGGAAATGTGTAAGTGTAAGACCAGGCTGGATGAAGCTTTGAGCAACCTAGTGTAGTAGGAGGGGTACCTGCCCACAGCAGGCAGGTTGGAACTAGATAGTCTTAAAGTTCCTTCCAACTCAAGCCATTCCACGATTCTAGGAGGATCTGTTCAATGATCTTTCCAGGCACACAGGTGATGCTGTCAGGTCAGTAGTTTCCAGGGTCACCCTTTCTAATAATAGGTGTAATGTTTCCCTTTTTCCAGTCTCCAGTGACTTCATCTGACTGCCATGACTTTTCAAATATCTTGGAGAGCAGCTTGACAACTACAGCAGTCAATTCCTTCTGGATTCTGGGATGCATCTTGTCAGCTCCCATAGACATATATATATGTGTTCAGGACCCTCAAAAGGTCACAAATAAGATCTTCTCTCCCAGTGGGAGGGACTTTGCTTCCATGGTCCCTATGTTGTGATCCATGAACTCCAGAGGTGTAGGAAGAGAGGGTGCCAGTGACGACTGAAGTTAAAGTTGTTGATTACCTCATCCTTTTTCTTGTCTGTTGCTACCAGCTTGTCAGTCTTGCTCGTCAGGAAGGATATGCTTTCTTTGACATTTCTTTTCTGGCTGGCATACTTTTAGAAGTCATTCTTATTACTTGGAATCCCTTGCCAAATTCTGCTCCAGCTGTTCCTTGGCCTTCCTGACTTCATCCCTACACAATCTGACAGCATCCTTATACAACCTGAGAGAATCCCTATACTCTTCCCAAGATATCTTTCTCTGTTTCCACTACCTGTGTATTTTCTTCTTGCCCTTTAGTTTGGGCAGCAGGTCTCAATTCAGCCATTCCAGTCTCTTCCCTTCCTTGCCTGATTTTACACCTGGGGATTGAGTTCTCTTACTTTATGGAAAGTGTTCTTAAAGATCTGCCAGCTCTGTTCTCTTGTCCCTGACACCTATAGGACCTCTGGAAGTCACAAGCAAATCAAAGAAATCTATTAACATGCATCACCACTTCTTGGACTGCTTACCTTAATTACTGCATTTTTTAAATTTCCTATTCTATTAGCACAGATAGTTACAGTAATTGGAAAGGCTCATGATCTATGTATGACTCATTTCGATATCAGCATGAGCCTACATAAGGAATTATTTGTAATTTGCATAGTATTTCCTTAAGTATAAAATAACTCTCAATAACAAATAATTTAAAAATATTACCAAGGCTGCAACCTCAGATGCTGAGGAGTAGGAGTACTACAGCAAATATTGCCTGTGGATATTTAATTTGATCCCCCCTGTGTGTAAAGGTGACAAAGTGTAAAGTGAAGCTTGTGGAAACAGTTTATCTGTGCAATAAATTGGTAGGCACCTACATTAAATCAGAGCTTAGACAGATGGATGCTATTAAAGACTGGCCTGCTCCCAAGTTGAGAAAGCAGGCACAGCCCTTTATAGGAATAATTTCCCTTTCAGTTTAACTCTATGTCTTCAACCATGACCATACCATGTAGGAAGGGAAGCCTAGAAAACTGGATTTGCATATTTAAAGATCATTAGTAGACTAAAGAAAACCTGAAGCAGATACAGATTTTGACAACATACTCAAGTTTTCTAGGCATGCTGTTGTAGGGAGAGAGTAAGAAAACAAGAGAGTCTCTTATGCACTTATCTATTCTTGCAAAAGAATTCTTGCAATATAGAGAAAGAAAAGGAGGAGAAGTTATTCAGATAATTGTGTTTACAACATTTGTGAATGTGAGAAATTCAGTTTATGGATAAATAAGTCTGCGAGAGATGATTTATGTGGAGATTTGTATATACATATCCAGATAAATTAAATGTATATTTCACAAATATACATAAATATAGGTATATTCAGTTGTTTAAGCTTCTGAATGACTGAATAATTTAGTCTGAAAGGGACCTCCACAGTTCTTCTAGTCCAAACCCCTTTTCAAGGCATGTGCAATGAGGTCAGATTGTTCAAGATCACATCCAGTTTAGTTTTGAAAACATCCAAGGATGAAAATTTAACAACCTTTGAGCAACCCTGTCCATCACTTGGCCACTCTTAAATAGTTATGTCTATCTTGTTGGAATTTCCCAAGTTCCACCTCCAAAAAAGGAAAAAAATAAAAATAAAGCTGCTAGCATACACCTATGAACTTTAAAGCAATTTTTGGTTTTAATAGAAGTAAATGGCTATGCAAACTGCTTACTTGCCACCAAGGGGTATAAAAGCATTCAAAACTGTCCCTGCACCAGAATGTAGGATCATCTTTTCAACTTGCAGGAAACCTGGGAGAACTGCAGAGAAGCCCAGGGACCCCACACAGCTGGATCTGTTATGCTAGCATGCTGTGTCTCCTCCTGGAACAACTCATCTCTCCTATAGCACATGGAATTAATGTCAAGAACTGCTGTGTTTACCCACACAGCTTTTCTCCTGAATTGTGCCATCTCCCTCACTGAATAGTGAAGTAATGACATTTGCAAATTGCATATACCTGTGATTAAAGTGTTTTAGTGTTCAAATAGATTTAATCTCCATGAGTTCATTTGATGTCAAATTGTGACACTATTGAAATAAGAGAATCTGTAGGCTAATTATTCAAGGGGAGATGGAGTTTTTATAGTAAGTTTTTCTGAAAAAGCCTCTGTGAATAACTAATGTAAGAGAATGAGAAATTGTTAGCTTGTGGGATTGTTATTACGTGCTGAAGATAAATGCAAAGCAGGCTTAAGACTATCTATTGTATAACAGATAATGTTCTACTCCAGAAAGGTGTTTGACTTTTTTCTGAAGTACTATTACTACAAAGTAACCGATATAATTTCCTTAATCCCTATATTGTAGTGAGTTTTAAGGGATGGACTTGAAATAGCCTTAGAAGCAAAGTAATAGCCAGAGGTTAGAGTGTTCCAGTGAGGAACAAAGGCTGTTCTTAACTGGCAACATCACAGGATAACTGAGATTGAAAGGGACTTCTGGAGGTCACTATTCGACCCATCTGCTTAAAAAACATTGAATGGATAGAGAATAATGTGAATTTCAGGTAAAGGAAAATAATTTAAAAAAAAAAAAAAAAAGCTCCTGACAAAAGAGCTCCTGACTGCCTGACTGTAGATTAAGTGGTTGGATCTGGTGGTTGTTAATTAATTTAGGGATAGTCTTCAAAGGACCACAGTTGTGTTGGGTTAGTTGGTTGGTTGGTCGGTTGGTTTCAAAGCCACTGGGCCATTATAGGTTCATGAATATTGTGGATACTTTCTCTGGTCACTCAACACAGGTAGTAAACATCTGCATTTTGATATTTTAAATTCAAATTGTAATAGTTATATACCCTAAGTATGTGTCATAGTCTTAGTAAAACATTACTTGGCAAACAAGATTATAGTGGACTGTATTTGGCTAGTTATTCTCAAATACTTCTTTAAAAATTAAGACTATTTATGATAGTGTAGTGGGTTGAAATTTCCCATTACATTAATTAAGCATGACTGACTCAGTTGGAAGTAAATGGAAGCTGTATTTACAAAAGCAAAAACTACACTCTACAATGGAATGCAATGAACATGTACAAAATACACAGTATTTACAATATTATACAGGTATTTACAATCAGAAAATATCATGGAAACCCCCCTGTACCCCTTTCTGAGTTCCCCAGAGAAAGCAGGATAGCTTGTCCACCCCCCCAACAAACCTCCTCTCCCCTCCTGCAAACAGAAGAAAAGAGGAATTAGAGAGAAAGGAATGTTAGTTCAAAGAAGCAATGTTAGAGTTCTTATCTTTTGTCAAGGCAAGCCAGAAGTGATTATGTTCTCCCCAGCATAACAGCCAGACCAGAGAAGAAAAGAAGAAATGGGAATGGAAGTGAGATGTGAAAGATATTATGGAACAACTGCCTGATGAATCTATTTAGAATAATCTTATGTTTTCCTTTCTACACCCAACAGTGAATTATTTATAATTTTCTACTTTTCTGCTCCAAATCTGCAGCATAATTTTAAAGGCATAGCCTAAAACTGGCACAGATAGTCTTTCTTGCTGACAAATGTTTGTAATAAAGAATCAGAGAATGCTAAGAGCTACAAAGGGCCTCTGGAGTCCATCTAGTCCAACCCCACCCTGCTAACACAGGTATATGTAGATTAGGTTGCACAGGAATATGTCCAGAAGGGTTTTGAATGTCTCCAGAGAAGGATACTCACACAACCTCTCTGGGGAACCTGTTCCAGTGCTCTGTCTCCCTCAAAGTAAAGAAGTTTTCCCTTGGGTTCAAGTGAAACCTTCTGTGTTCTAGTTTGTACCCACTGCCCCTTGTCCTGCCACTAGACACCACTGAAAGAAGCCCATCCCCATCCTCATGACTTCCAGTCTTTAGATATTTATCTGCATTTATGAGATTCTCTCTCAGTCTTTTATTTCCAGGCTAAAGAACCCCAGGTCTCTCAGCTTGTATTCATAGGAGAGATACTTTTGTCACCTGCTCATATATTTACAGAGCAATGAAAAAAAACCAAACCAAACCAAACCAAACCAAACCAAACCAAACCAAACCAACTCATGATGTCTGTAAAGAAAGCATTATGTGTACATACACATGAACTAGTTTGTGGAAATGCTGAATGAAAATTTCCATGTAGCTATAGGAGTTTACACACTCATATCACTATCAATATCAGTGTCAGAAGCACATTTGCATGTTTGCAATATAGCTCGTATTTTACACATTATTTGTCCATTATTGTAGTTTAACCTCAGTAGGTGTAGGAGAAGGTTGTAATATAGGTAAGGATTGCAGTAAGTAAGTTTTCATTAAAAAAATAACAATCATACTTTAGTTAATATAACATCTTTTTGTTTCTTTTTAGACATTGGTTTGATAGTTCAATTTTAACATGGTATTAGCATAAGTTTAGAGTTTCATATAGGGAAATTCTAGAATAGGGTTCTTTTTGTCTTTTCTTTGGATTCCTAATAGCTTTAAGATAAGGATTATATATATATATACACTACAAAAACAAACAAAAAAAAAACCAAAACAACAACAACAAAAAAAGAGGGATGCATATCTTAGAACCTATGGCTTTAGTGATACCAGCAAGGAAAAGACATGTCATGACCTGGAAATATCAATTGTGCTACAAAATACTGCAGTCATCTCAGCAAATGGCAGCACAACAATCAAGAGGATGGGAGAAACAGCATTTCCCATGAAGCTGAAAATCAGCAGACCTAACACCAATCACAATGACTGTCATAATAATCTGAGCTCAAAAGCATCAATCAGAAGAATGTATCAAAAAACATCTGAATTATGACTGAATATCATGGTTGCTTAATTGTTGTGTGGTTAGGGAATATGTTCACATAGGCTTATACGGTAACTCACCAGTTTGTCATAGTTAAATAGTTAAAGTCAAAATTAATTATAGCATCAAAACCATTTTGCTTTTAAGTTATATATAAAAAAATAAAACCCTAACCAAAAAAGGGGGGAATTCAGATATTATGTCACAAAAAAAATATTAAAGCATGTTATGTTCTCAAATTTTCATTTTGTATGTGGTTTTAAGTGTGATTTAACAAAATTTATGGAGGATATAAACATTTTGGAAGTTTTAGTTGGGAGAAATTTGAAAGAAGAACAGGTTGCCAGCAGGGGTGCCATGCTGTGTCGATGGCTGGTCTTGCCTCAGCATGACAGCGGGTTTTGCGACATGTTTCCATGAAGGAATCTTGTGTCTTCCTGGGTAAATTGAGGCACGGCATGAATTCTAGTTGCAAGGCAAGCAAGGCTTGCCTTCTTGGCTTGCAGTAAGTAGGGCTCATGTGTCAGTTCAACCCAATACAGCTTCTCACCCAGATCTTGGACAATGAGTCAAGGGAATCTAACTCAAGGCAAGGTGACTCAATGTAAGGCAAGGTGACTCAATGTAAGGCAAGGCAAATACAATTCAGCCTGTATTTTTAATTTATACTCTCTCTTGAGTTCAAAAACCACCCACAGCTAAAATACAATTTCCATATACTGAGTGAATGGTCCTTACTTTTTCCTGACTAATGAATTCATGTTTTTTGTTTGTTTCCTTTTTTTCACAAACATGGGTCAGATTCAGAAAAACTCTTTTGCAGCTAAAACTGAAATATGGTAGTTCTGCATTAACTGAAATAGGGTGTTGGTCTCTTCTCCCTGTTAGGAAGTGATAGAACAAGACAAAATGGCCTCAAGTTGTACCAGGGTAAGTTTAGATTGGATATTAGAATAGACTTCACTGAAAGGGTTATCACTGGAATAGGCTGCCCAGGGAGGTGGCTGAATCACCATCCCTGGAATTATTTAAAAGATATATATATGTGATGATAAGGAAACATGGTTTATCACCAGACTTGGTGGATTCAGTTAATGGTTAGACTTGATGACCTTAAAGGTCTTCTCTAGATGAACTGATTCTATGATTATATGGTTCTCTGGCAATCCAAACATCACACTCCCCTAGCTGCCTAGACATACTTTCTTTCATTTGAAGGCCAAACTGAATAATACCAACATATTAAGCTGTTACCTAAAAAAACAGCTTCACAAAATGTAATTGCAGTTCAGTTATTTTCTTTAATTAATTAATTAATTAATGCTCATATAATGATACTACTAAAATTGTTTATCCCACAAAATAAAAATTCTGTTTAATAAACCCCCTGAGGCTTAAACAGTGGAAAACTGTTGCTGTGCAATCAGAGAGATAAAGTTTGGGCTACATGATGGACAAATGCAAAGACAAAAGCAAGCAAATGATGTGATGTGATTTCTGCCCAACCACCACCAAGTTAGGATTTTAAGGAATCAGTTTAAGTGCTTACACTTAGATGTCCATGTCTGTTTGAACCATCAAATATCTGAGATAGCTCCACTATTGGCAGACTGAACATAAGACCTTGAGGACACCTATATCATTCTTATGAAGCATCTGATGTCTGGACAGGATATGATTTTGTGTAAAATGGCACTGGGCATGTGTTTGAGCATTTAAATCATAACTCCAAGAGGATAGCGGATGAGGGGAATTCACAGTGTAAGTGCCCCAGTAGCAGATCTAATGAAAACCAGTGCATCTTTCTGCTCTGTAGTCCTTCTGAATACTCTGGAAAGGTGAAGGTGTCTGGTAGCAACTTCTTCAAGCCATCTTGCACATCCTGTCTTGTCATGTGTCTTGTCTGTAAATAGTTTGTGATACTTGTTGAGACAGCACATGCCACAAGATGATTTTGTCATATTAACATTGAGGGTATGTTAATTTGTCATCTCTGTCTTTCTATGTAGCTACAGGTAACTTAAGTCCAGGATGACTAAATAAGAACTGGAACAGAACTGGAGTCTCTTGAGCTCTGATTCTGTGTCCAGTGTTGAAAAGGGAGTTACATGAATACCAATTCACTATGTCAAAGACTTCTTGTAAATGTGAGCAAAGTAGCAGTATCATTGGGTTGCATGACTTCAATCTTCATATTCTGTGTGCTGATTTTTAGAAGGCAGTAGCATATATAGATAAGGAGTTGTCAAAGAATGACGGTGATCAGTCTGTTTTAACAAACATTGATTTGAAAATTAGAACTTGCTCAAATTCAGAGCATAAATCTTCAAGAGCTCACATTAACAACATTGGAACCATTTTCATTTTCCTGTAGAGACAGAGATGAGAAGAGGATATTACTACAGAATTTTTTATGTCTCCAGAAGTAGCATGTTTTAAAAAAAAGGAGTTAGAACTTGTTTAGTCAGTCACGAGGTGCTGGGCGATGGGTTGGACTTGATGATCCTTATAGACTGAACCTTATTGATCCTATGATTCTATGATTCTAATCTTAGCTATTCAGATATTTATTTCATTTTCATCTAGAATTCAGTCACCTACATAAAAAAGATTTTTTTTTTATTTTTAGACGCTAATATTTTCAGTCTTTGAGGACTCTATAAGTCTTTATATGATCCGGAATAAGGATTTTCCAAAAGAATGATTACTTTTCATTTACTTTATAGTAGGTTATAAGAAGTATGTTATTAATATTTATTATGCATAAATAATAAATGGTACATTATTTCAAACTTCAATCAGTATTGTTGCATTATTAAAAGTGAATAAAAAAGACAAATTATGGAAGACACTTTTTTAAACTGATCAACATTTACCATGATGCTTTTACATGTGCTTTTAAGTGTGCAATGTATTTGCTCTTAAAACTTCTTCTACAAAGGATTACAGAGAAAGGGGTGACCCAACTGGTGGATGTGGGGAAGGCTGTAGATGTAGTCTACCTGGACTTCAGCAAGGCCTTTGATACCATCCTCTACAGCAAACTCCTGGCCAAGCTGTCAGCCCGTGGCTTGGACAGGAGCACTCTGTTCTGGGTTAGGAACTGGCTGGAGGGCTGAGCCCACAGAGTGGTGGTGAATGGTGCCACATCCAGCTGGCAGCCAATGGTGTCTCCAGGGATCAGTGTTGGGCCCAATCCTACTCAATGCCTTTATTGATGACCTGGATAAGGTGATTGAGTCTGCCATTAGTAAATTTACAGACAACATCAAGTTGAGAGCAGGTGTTGATCTGTTAGAGGGTAGGAGGGCTCTGCAGAAGGACCTGGCAGGCTGGACAGATGGGTGGAGTCATTGTGTCATTGTGCCCCTGTACTCAGCACTGGTTAGGCCACACTTTGAGTCCTGTGTCCAGTTCTGGGCCCCTCAATTTAGGAAGGACATTGAGACACTAGAATATGTCCAGGGAAGGGCTATGAGGATGATGAGAGGTCTTGAGCACAAGCCTTATGAGAAGAGGCTGAGGGAGCTGGAGAAGAGGAGGCTCAAGGGAGACCTTATTGCTCTCTACAACTACCTGAAGGGAGGTTGTAGACAAGTGGGGGTTGGTCTCTTCTCCCAGGCAACCAGCGCCAGAACAAGAGGACACAGTCTCAAGCTGCACCAGAGGAAGGTTAGGCTCAAGGTGTGGAGAAAGTTCTTCACAGAAAAAGTAATTTGCTATTGGAATGTGCTACCCAGGAAGGTGGTGGAGTCATTGTCCCTGGAGGTGTTCAAAAAAGGATTGGACATGGCACTTGAAGTCATGAGGTGTTAGGTAATAGGTTGGACTTGATGTTCTCTGAGGTCTTCTTCAACCTTATTGATTGTATGATTCTATGATTGTAAATCATAGGAAAATAGGTGAAAAGGAGTGTGAAATGTATCCCAGCAAGGTCTGTTGCTCAATTTTACATGAAAAAAATTATAAAATCTAGGTTTTCTATATTTACAGATCAATGTGAGATGAAAATATAAATAGAATCACCCTAGACCTGCTGGACACACTTTTCTTAATGCACCCCAGGATACCACTGGCTTTCTTGGCCTCATGGGCACTTTGCTGTCCCATGGAGAACTTGCTGTTCACCAGGACTCCAAGGTCTTTCTCTATGGAACTGCTTCCCAGCGAGGCAACCCCTAACCTGTACTAGTGCCTGTTGTTATTCCTCCCACAAGTCCATCTGTATTGTTGAATCTCTCCTGCTGTTTCATGGTCCCATCAGCTCACCTTTATGCTCCCAATCCAGAAATGAGCTAAGTTATTTCTGGCAGCCTTGTCTACTGTTCATTGTTTTGATGTTCTTCCTTGGCGTGGCTCCTAGGTATGTGAGCATCAACATAACATGTCTTTAGAGTCATGCTTTCTACTCAAGAGGAATTATACTGCCACAAGCAGCAGCCCAGATGGACTTACCCCCATGCTGCAAACTGATCTTGTTCCACTGCTGTAGCCACTCCCACAGGGCATTAGACACCATACAGGAGTAGGTATAGAGTACTGGCCACTTTTCTCACTAAGCAATCTTTAGGGGCAGTTGGATGGCTTTCAATTCTGCATACTGACTTGACTCACCTTCTCCTTCAATGGCCTCAACAACTTGTCAAGTGGGACTCCATACAGCAGCTTTCCACTTGCAGTGGTTTCGTACTGCACCATAGATTCCATCAGTAAGCAAAATATAATGCCATTCACCTTCAGGTAACTTGCTATGTGGTGGTGTCTCCTGACCATGAACCACATCCTCAGACAATGCTCAGAAATCTCTGCTTTCTAGCCAGTCCATAAACTTTTTCAGAATTCCTGGGTGGTTGGGTTTACCCAGTTGACCTTGTTGTGTAATCAGAACTACTCACTTGCTCCTTGTGGCACTGGTCACATGATGTGTAGAGAGTCTGCTCCTTCTGAGCATCCAGTGCAGCACAGGAAATAGGAGTGCTGAGAGCTTTCATACCCACTTCTTCTGAAGCAGCTCAAACTCCCTCATATGCTGCTAGTATCTCCTTTTCAGTTGGGGTGTAGGGGGCTTCTGATCTTTGATATCCTCTATTCCAAAACCCTAATGGTCAACATTGGTTTTCATTTGAAGTTTTCTGCCAGAGATTTCAAGTGAGACCATGCTCCCTGACTGCTGTTCAGAGGACATTTTGCAGTGATGGTCCTTGTCCAACTGCCCAAGTGCTACTGCACAAGCTAACTCCTTCTTGATGTGCTCAGAGGTTGCTTGCTACTCAAGACTCCACTCAAAATGGTTCTTCTTTTCAGTTACTTGGTAGAGAGGGCTCTCACATTGACTGTAACCCAAAATATGCATTTTCCAGAAGCTTACGCAGCCTAGGAAAGGATGGTTACAGACTTACTGCAGCAGAAAATCAGACATGAGTTAATATTTCTTCAATACTAAATTGAAACAGTTGTTTCCTATGAAGGTACTTAAGACCTGGTGAGTGAAATGGCATTTTCTTTTTGACTTGCAAACTAATTTGGTTTGCTGCAGCATTATAGAATTACTTTTGTTGGTTGTCATGCTTTCACATGATCTTCACATGTCTGTGAAGGATATAAAAACATATCCTGATGAAATGCTGGGAATCACCTCATCTAACTGTAGATGTCTGCTGCCTACATAGCTACAAGTGATTCAGTTATCTAGACACCACAAAATCAGTGACAAGAGTCAAATACTTTTATGGCACAATTCATCTGACTTATTTCATGTTTATTATGAAATGAGATGAATGCCTTCCTTGAAGTGATTATTTCTCTCCTTGATTACTGAGAGAGTTGAGGTGACTTTCTCAGTAACTTTCTGTAATAATTATCTTGTATATGTCATGTGAATTTTACTGCCTGTGTATAATGTCAAGTGTTGATCATTCATTTCTGTCTGACTGTGAGGGCTGTTGCCAGTGTCCTCTATGCATCAATAAGGCTTAAGTGCCCTTAATCAGCCTCCTGTGGGGCCACCTGTCAGGAGGAGCACTTGAGCTCCAGAGGTTGCTCTGGTAAGAGCTGTGAGGCAGAAGTCATGAGTCATAACAGTAAGTATGAAAACAAGAATTATTCATTAGTTCTAACTGGTACAGCTACACACCAAGACCATGTTTAGGTGTGCAACTGGGACACTTTAGTCATTGATATCTCCAAGGGGTGTAAGGAGGGTGCAGCAGAACCAGGAATTTCCTGGCTACTCCTCTGCATAGGTAAGATAAAGAACTGGTGTGAGACAACAGATGGATTTGAATATAGGTGCTAAGCAATTCAATAATTGTTACAAGGTCACTCTAGGTGGAAATTTTGAATGTCCTGAAGACTCCTTTCAGGTAACTCTTGCTGTCATAGACTTTATTGGGTGGTAATTTCCAGGTGTGGAAAGAAAGTGGGGTGGGATGGGGGCCAGGGAGGGGAAGATTTGGTCCTTTTAGATACTCTCCTTGGCTGCTTCTGCTGAACTGACTAAATCAGTTTGGAGCCAGGAGAAAGCATTCCTAAAGACACAGAAAAGGCTACATAGAACAGATGGATATTGTGCATACACTGAGTCACCATTCCAGAAATACATAAAAAGATGTGTTGATGTGGCACTTTGGGATGCAGAATACAGAATACAGAATTAACCAGGTTGGATCATCAAGTCCAAAGTATCACCCAACACGATCTAATCAACTAAACCATGGCACTCAGTGTCTCATCCAGTCTCTTCCTGAACACTTCCAGCGATGGTGACTCCACCACCTCCCTGGGCACCCCATTCCAATGGCCAATCACTCTTTCTGTGAGGAATTTCTTCCTAACATCCATCTACAGTTTACTAAATGTTTTACAAAGGTTATGTTTGTCACTGAACAGAAATAATACCTTATTGAATGTTTTTCCATAGTAGAAAACTACCTTCACAGAGTCCAAATTAATGTGAAAAAAAGCATTTCCTGTTTCCTGGAGAAATTGGGAGAATTACATAAACATAAATCCTTGATGATCTTAAAGACCTTTTCCAACCAACATAATTCTATGATTCTATAGCATGAGAGATGAGGGTAATGAGGGTTTTATTAAGAATCTCTAGTGAGTTTTATTCCAGTTAATTCTCTTTTTCCATAGTTGCATATTTGTTCCTATGTAAAAGACTGAATATACAGGTTGGCTGATCATAAATAGCTTACATTCTTGTATGTAATTTATTTGTCCTCTCGTGTATCTTAGTTTGACTGTTTACTAGACTGTCAGTTTCTTTTAAGGGTTAGAATGTTTGTGTCTAAGGGACTTTGAATATATAAAATTCTCCCAGGAAACTTCAGAAATGAGTAACTGCTTGTGACTAGTCCTTTGGTCTCTAAAGGTAGTAGGGACTTTTTTTATTATTCTGAAACTCTATATTACATTACAGGAAAACAAAGCTAGTATTATGCATCTTGAAATAAAAAAAAATATATTCTTAATTGATTCAGAAGACAATCCTTTATCACCAGATTTAATCCATAGGGCTGGATATTTCCCATGTATTTTTGCAATATTTCTGAAGGAAAACTCATGGAAGAAAGAAATTTACAGTTCATGAAAGAAGGGACTTGTCACTTGGGAGAACTATAGAGAATTTGTCAGGGCATGTAGGAAGGCAACAAGGAAGGCCAAAGCCCTCTTAGAACTAAAAGTATCAAAGGAAGTAAAAGAGAACAAGGTCTTTTTGAAATATGTCAGTAGTAAAAGGCAGAATAGGCAAAGTGTGGGCCTACTGCTGAATGAGGTGGCAGTCCTGTTAAGTGAGGATGAAGAGAAGGCAGAGTTGCTAAATGCCTTATTTGCTACAGTCTTTACTCCTAAGACCAACCCCTGGGAACTCCAGACCCTGGATGAAGGAGAGAAAGCCTGGAGGAGGGAAGGCTCTCCACTAGTCAGTGAAAACGGGGTTAGGGATCAGTTACACAAGACAAATATGCACAAGTCTGAGGGCTCTGAGGAGATGCACCCAATACATCTTGTTTAGTCTTGAGAAGAGAAGGTGATAAATATCTGAGGGATGGGTGTAAAGAGGAAGGCACCAGTCTCTTTTTGGTGGTGCCCACTGACAGGACAAGGAACCACAGGTGCAAGGTAGAGCACAGGAGGTTCCACCTTAAAATGAGGAGACACATTTTTATGGTGAGGATGGTGGAACCCTTGAACAAGCTGCCCAGAGAGGCTGTGTAGTCTCCTCTGAAGATTTTCAAAACCCACTTGAATGTGTTCCTGTGTGGCCTACCCTAGGTGATCCTGCTTTGGCATGGGGGTTTGACTCAATGATCTTTGGAGGTCCCTTCCAACCCCTAATATTCTGTGATTCTGTGATTTTTGACCTCTTCACATTCACATTTTTAAAGGCTCTGCTGTTAATCCATGTTAACCTACACTTTTTACAATTGGTAAATATTTTATTAATTGGAGGGATTTTTTGATCCTAGAAGCTTCATTAAACTTTCTATGAGCATACTGCCTGAGCTGCAGAACAAAACAAATCAGGTTATATTTAAATTAGACTCATGAGAAAAGATTTCTTGTATAGTTTCAGACATATTCATGTTGTAAACTAACAACTTCATAGCAATGTAAATGACAACTCAATTTTATGAAGTTGCAAGCATCTTATATCATTTCTCATTAATGTAATTGTCTTTAGGTAATCTGTTAGCTTTAAGATTAGATGATTCAGTGAAACAAAGTTAGGAAAGCATGTCTCTCGCTTTCCAGGAGCATATGGTGACTTGTTTCATGATTCACTGACATCAACAAATAAACATAAAAATTGGTTCTGGATACCAACTGCTTTCTATTTTTCAGCAACTGTTATAATACATACTACTGGGATAACTTTTGTGTCAAAAAATCCAGGAAAGAAGTTACATCACTCAGGTACTTCCATATAGAGTGTCATTTAGTTAAAGGTTTAGAGTGAAGATTGATCTTATAATCATGTTTTTATTATCTTGTGCATTACACTGTAATAAAAAAACTAGTTTCACTGAATAATTTATATCTAGATTACTAAATATGCAATAGAATTTTTTAGAATTTGTAGAAATAGCTAATTCAAGTATTTCTGTGCCTACAACAGATGTACATTGATTGCATAGGCAGTGCAAAGTACTAGGAACTTCTGATGGCCTCTTGAGGAAAATTCAGTATGCTTTTGTGAGGATTTTCCATTCATTGAACTAGAAAACTGGACATTTTAGTGTAAAGTTTAAATCTTGTACAATTTTAGTGAGAAATCAAATAGAAATTGCCTGGGGGGATATCTGACTGAATGTATGAATCTAGGAGTCACATCTCATTATACAGTCAACTAGGGATTTAGCATTCAGAACACTTGCAAATAAGGTGTAATACATAGCTCAGTTACAAAGATTTAGCAAGGATTGTGATGTTGTTTCTCACACTGTCCTTCTGGACAAAATATCCAAAAGATATCTAGACAAGTCCATAATATGTTGGTTGAGAAAGTGGCTGATGGGTCAGGCTCAAAAAGTCATAGTAAAAGGGGTTAAACCAGACTGGCTGCAGGTCACCAGTGGGCTTGCCCAGAGTTCAGTTTTAGGGCCAGTGCTCTTTAATATTTTTATAAATGATCTAGACTCAGAAATCAAATGTATATTGAGGAAGTTTGGTACATCAGATAGTCCTGCAAGGAGCAAAGAGTTGAACCTCATGATATTTATGCTCACTGCCAACTCAAGATACTCTGTGATTCTTTGATTCTATGACTTCTTGTCCTGAATGTGTTTTTTTCTTGCAGGTTGCTGAAAAATTCATAGTGTTGTGGAACAGCCCAGTCTGGAAGGGACCTTGAAAAATCAGTTCTCAAGTTCAACCTCTCACAGTAAAGAAATATTAGATGTGATTATCTATCTCAGAGTCTAATCACATCTTAAAACTCTCTGCCAATGGGGACACAACCATATCCCTTTGGGAGTGTTGTTCCAGTGATTGATTATTCTCACTTTAAAAGAAAATCCTTTCTTGTATAAAGATAAAAGATCTCTTGAAGTAACTTGTACTCATTGTTTGTTCGCTGTGTGGCTCCCTTTAAGTCTTGGAAAATGGTGATGAGAGAGATCCTTCTGACTCCTTTTCATCTCTGGGGCAGATTCCACAAAATATTCTCAAAAATGTCTTAAGCACCACGGAAGGCTTAGGGGAGACCTCAGTCAAAATATACAAAGTGAATCTGTGCATTGTTTAGGTCAGTGTGGAATAGAGCTAGTCAGTTTTGTTTTGGTAGGGTGACACAGAGACCTTCCCCCCCCCAAAAAAAAAAGAAATATTTTTTTCTAAAGTGTATGTAGTTTTTTTTTTTATATAAAGTCTTGCACAAAAAAATTTATATAGCTCTTATCTTTCTTTTTGCAGAAGAAAATCCAGATTATAGAGGATAGTTTTGTTTATGTCTTTGGATTCTGAAATATCTGAGTGTATAAATACGAATTGAAGTTATTGGTGTATAGAAACAAATGAATATACTTATGACTCTGAAGGTAGAAAAATTTATTCCTGAGTCTATAATTTCAGATATATTTTGAAGGAACATTTTTATACCAGGGATAGTAAATTATCTCTAATTTTGTATTATTATTCCAATAGCAATTCTTAGCTTATATTATTATAGATTGTGATTTCATTACAATTACAGTTCTTCTCGTTCTCTACTGTCACTTTCCCATTCTAGAAGATATCGTAAGTATTTATCTCTTTTTTTAATTCTAAATTTCCTCAAGCATTTTCTATTCAGAATTATTAAATTCTTCATCCCATTAGTCAATTAGATATTTTGTAAGATGCTTACTGAAGAGACAGGAAGAGCAATGAAAAAAATGCCCACACAGGCTGTGCAATACGAATAACAGTACAGTACATTTAGACAACATTTTCATGTTATTGTCTTCCTCCACCAGATTTAAGAATCTCCTGTATAATCATGTGTCATAGAATAGAATAGAATAGAATAGAATAGACCAGGTTGGAAGAGACCTTCAAGGTCATCGTGTCCAACCTATCATTCAACGCGATCTAATCAACTAAACCATGCAACCAAGCACCCTATCAAGTCTCCTCCTAAACACTTCCAATGATGGTGACTCCACCACCTCCCTGGGCAGCCTAATTCAATGGGCAATCACTCTCTCTGTGAAGAATTTCCTCCTAACATCCAGTCTGAACCTCCCCTGGTGCAGCTTGAGACTGTGTCCTCTTGTTCTGGTGCTGGTTGCCTGGGAGAAGAGACCAACCTCCGCCTGTCTACAACCTCCCTTCAGGTAATTGTAGAGAATATCTCAGGATTATTTTAGACAGTCTTTGCAAACATGAAAGTCTTGAGGAAGATGTAACCTTTTCAGGATCTAGGAACACAGAATAAATAATGTAGCAACACAGAATAAAAGACTTGTAGTGGTAGGTAGAGAGCTTGATTTTAACATCAGTCCATTAGTTTCAGAAAGATAATCAGAGGGGAAAAGGTGATTGATAACTTGAAATTAGATCTCTTATTCAAGTCTGTGTGACTCCAAACAGTCAAAAGTAAATATCAAAATTAAAAAACCCAGTATGTTATTTGTTCTACAGCCAGCAGCGTTCACCTGAGACTGTGATAACACAGTCAGACTTTTTATGAGCTACAGCACTAAAAGGAGGAGGTGCAATAAAACTGGAGTAGGCTGTAGCAGATTACAGGAAATTGAATTGGATCACTGCATCACAAACAACCTAACAGCTCAGTAATATAAAAGCTTAGTGGATTTCTATTCTTTATTGATTTAAAATAGATTGGAAAAAACCCCTATCATTGACAAGTTGAAGTGCAATCTAGTGATGTCTATGAGGTTTGACAGGGCTCTTGAGGCTTGACAGGGCTCTGGGGAAGCTGATCTAGCTGAGAATGTCCCTGCTTACTGCAATGTGGGTTGGACTAGATGACCTTTGGATGTCCCTTCCAAACCATTCTACGATTCTGCTATGAAAATGTTCCTCTTCAGTATGTTATGCTGCTAGAGCAAATACATGCTTAACATAGAAATGTTAAAATATGAATATTCTAAAGCTTATATAAAATTACCAAAATACCTCTCAGGATTAAAAATATGTTAATATGTCTTTGATGTTACCCTTTAAAGGGTGTCTATTTTTAGACACGTTGTCTGATTTACAATAAAGTTGAATGAACTACATTGTTTTGGTTTGGCAGGAAAGGGACTAAAACTGATTCCTTTATTTTGGCACTTTAAATTGCTAATTTGTTGTTTAACTTGCTAATCCAGTGTTTAACTATTCATTTTATTACTCCAAGATATTTTTGGGAACCTGTTTATATCACAGAACTTTCAGTTTTATAGTAGTTACAAAGGTGTGTTTCTTTGATTTACATTTGGCTTTAAAAACAACTATTTTTTTAATCTTATGCATACATACTGCTCTGTAAGGCTCAGTCTCTTAGAATATTCACTCCTACTTCAGTAGCTTATTATAAATTTGCAGAGTTCATAAAAATGTCAAAATATTGAGATAGGTTAATACATTATGCTTGTCAAAGCTTAGAAGATTTATTTTTAAAAATGGGCAATATTATGTGAGTGAAATGAAGCTCAGGCCTGTTCAGGTAATTTTGTATGCACATTCTGACAGAAAAGGAAATTATCTGATGGACTATGCACTAGTTTCTACTGAAAAGATGAATCCCATAGCCAGTTATTCATAACATGTCATTTAAAACATTTTTTATATATGATTAAGATGGGAGCCATCAGTTATTTGTATCACAAATTAAAAGTTTACTTCAGAAAACACTTTTAACATGATTTAACTAGTGGTGATATTTAACTTGTGGGGGAATCTCTTTTTTTGACACTAATTATATAGGAAACAAAATGAAATTAACCTTTTACTATAGGCCTCTAGATTAAGTTCCCAAAATTAGGAAGTCTGAAACTGTTCATGAAGCATGTTTAATAAAATAACTTATTTAGGGACAACTATGTGAAAGTGAAATAGCAGAATTTTCATTTTCTGGAAAACTAGTTTTGAATTAAAGTAAGATTTCATTATGCTCTGAGTTTGGGTTTTGGTTTGGTTTTTTTGTTTGTTTGTGCTTTTGTTTTGATTATTTGTTTGTTTCTAATTTTGTATTTCTTTTTCGATGAAATATCACTTGCTTCTCCTTAGCTCTAGACTTCAGAAATACTTAATTAGCAGGTAAGAAAACTGTATTATATTAGAATGTTGATATATTTTAATAATAACACAGAAGACCATAATTTCCCAGAACTCTACTCACATTTTAATTAGGTGTGATTTATAATATTTGTAAAATTTTTCCATGTTTTTTTCGATGCATGCTCTTGTACTCACTTGTGTATTTCAATCAGCTGCATTTTTGTTATAAATATTTTAATTCAAAGAGAATAGAATAGAATAGAATAGAATAGAATAGAATAGAATAGAATAGAATAGAATAGAATAGAATAGAATAAACCAGGTTGGAAAATACCTTTGAGATCATCGAGTCTAACCTATCATCCGACACCATCTAATCAACTAAACTATGGCACTAAGTGCCACACACAGTCTCTTCCTAAATACTTCCAGTGATGGTTACTCCACCACCTCCCTGGGGAGCTCATTCCAATGGCCAATCACTCTTTCTGTGAACAATTTTTTAACCTTTTTTTTTTTTTTTTCATAATAAATTGCAAACAAACAAAGAACATAAAAAGCTGACATGCTTGCCAACAAAACCTGGAAATTTTTCCAAGATTATTTTTGAGCAGTGTATCCATATTTTGACTGCTGTAATTGTTACATATGCAGAAAATGAAATTCACTATGAAAGCTGAACTAGCAGAAAATTTGTGAACATTATCCTGTGGTTTAACCCCAGCTGGAACTTCAGCACTGCACGGCTGCTTGCTCACTTTACCTCCTCCACACCAGTGGCAATGTGAAAAAAAAAATTAAAAAGAACAAAAAAAAAAAGGAGGAAAAAATGCAAATAAGTAAAACTCATAGATTCATATAAAGACAATGTAATAGAACAGAAAAGGATGGGAAAATAATAATAATAACAACAAAAATTAAAAGTAATAATTAATATATTAAAGACAAGTGATGGACAGTAAAACTCTGCACCACTTGCTGACCAATGTATTGCCAGTTCCTACTATGCCCCCTGGCTAACATCTCCCAGTTTATATACAGGTTATAACATCCTCTGGTTTGGAATATCCTTTTGGCTGCTTTGGCTCAGCTGTTCCCTCCCATCTTATGCACTCCAAGCCTCTGCTGATGGGGCAGTATGAGAACCTGGAAAGTCCTTGACCTAGTATAAGCTCTGCTTAACAACAGCTAATATATCAATGCCTTATCAACATCATTTTCATCCTATATCAAAATCATGGCACTGTTTCAACTAGTGGAAAGAAAATGAATTTTTTTTTCCTAGATGACATGAGGACATTCATCATGTCATCAAAAGGAATTTTAGGATTTTTAAAATTGTAGTGAAAGCAACTTGGAAATTCCTCATGAATACATTCCCAAAGAATTTTTTCACTTAAAAAATTAAGCAAGCCTCTAAGTCCATCAGATAATTCATGTGGGGAATTACCTCTGAAGGTTTGTAGTCTATCTTCCTGCTCAAAGCAGCAGAAGCTCTGAGATCAGATTAGGTCACTCAGGTTTTGTCTAGTTATATATTGAAAGTTATCAGGTTTTCAGAGCTTCTCAGTGCTCTACCACTTGACTGCTTTCAAGGTGAGAGAGATTTCTCATTCTCTGCCTGTTGCCTTTCATCTTCCCTCCATGCATCCTGACTCTGTCTCCTTGCTGACCTTTAGTGTTAAGAACACTACTACATTTACAGAGCTTTAAAGCTGAAGTGGGATAGGGTTGTTGCTGGGCTTGCACCAGTGTGGCAGTGTTCTAATATCAATGTGGACCAGAAGGCCTCCCACCCCTTGATGGGAGAATGTGTGCGCACAGCTCACTCCCTGCGCTGTCTGTACACCGATGCAGGCAGCATGGGGAATAAACAGAAGGAATTAGAAATCGATGTGTAGTCAAGGGGTTATGATCTAGTGGCAATTACAGAGACGTTGTGGGACAGCACACATGACTGGAATGTGGTCCTGGATGGCTATGTCCTTTTCAGGAAAGATATGTCAGCTAAGCGAGGTGGTGGTGTTGCTCTCTATGTGAGAGAATGACTAGAATGTGTTATGTTCTGCCCAGGAGTGGATGAGGGGAGAGTTGAGAGTTTGTGGGTGCATATTAAAGGGCAGGCTGGCATGGGTGACACCGTTCTGCGTGCTTATTACAGACCATCTGATCAGGATGATGAAGTCAATGCAACCGTCTATAGACAGCTGACAGCAGCCCCACAATCACAGGCCCTGATTGTCATGGAGGACTTTAACTTCTCAGATATTTGTTGGAAAGTGTATATAGCCAGCCAGCCACAGTCCAGGAGGCTCCTCCAGTGCATTGATGATAATTTCTTGATGCAATGGTAAAGGAACCAAGTAGGAGAGGAACATTACTGGACCTGACACTCACCAGCAAGGAGGGACTGGTTGAAGCAGTGAAGGTTGAGGGCAGCCTTGGCTGCAGTGATGCAGAGATGGTGGAGTTCAGTTATGGTAGTAAGAAAGTATCAAGCAGGATTACAGCCTTGGATTTCAGCAGGGCAAACTTTGCCCTTTTCAGGCAATTGCTAAAGGAAATCACATGGGACAGCGTGAGAAGGAGGACCCAGGCAACTACAGACCGGTCAGCCTCACCTCCATCCCTGGAAAAGTAATGGAACAACTTATCCTCGACACTGTCCTTAGGCATATCAAGGACAAGAGGGTCATTAGGAACAGTCAACATGGTTTTACCAAGGGGAAGTCTCGCGGTCCCTTCCAACCTCTAACATTCTGTGACTCTGTGATTTATACACACAATATAAGAATATTGTTATATTAGCTCAACCTACTACTAAAACTGTAGATTCAATTCCCTACAAGCTTTTGAGTTTCTAACTCTCAATTTTTGTATCCAGTATAGGTATATAAATAATTTCTTAGAAGTCAAAATCAGTTTTCCAAAACTGTAACTGCAACCATATTAAATAGCTTTCATTCATAATGCCAAGATTCTTTTTCTCTCTTTAGACAAAGATTTCAGTGTTAATACAGACAGAGATGGGGTGGGTTTTTTGTTTAGGGTGCTGGTTTTGTTTTGTTTTGTTTTTAATTAATGGTTTGGATTATTTAACTGCAGATCAAAAGATAAAGTGTGCTTGTAGTGAGTCAATACAATTTTTAGCATCAAGTCTACATGACTACTAAATGTGTGTGCCAAATTCTCTCCTCCCTCCCCCACACCCACCCTGATTGTGCAGGAAATAAGTATCGGTTTATTATCTTGTTGATTTCTCTTTTCTAATCCCCAAGGTCTTCTTACCTAATTACAGAGCTGAAATTATTTAGCACCTAAAACACTTTTTCCTTATGGACAAACATGATCTCTTTTTAGTTGGTTTCAGAAGTAATGCTAAAACAGAAATGGGAAAAGGTCTGCAGGCTTCTATTATGTCTTGACTTCAAAAACATGTTAGTGTATCAATAGCTAACAGAATGTAATGGAATATGTTAGTAATAGAATTTTTTCTGATTGGATAGACTTACAGCTTAAAAAAACATTACCTACATACAGCCTCAGTCACAGCTGAAAAACAATCCCTGGCTATACTAGTTCATGGAATACTGTCTTTTGCCTTTTGAACTCCTCTGAAGACAAAACGCAGTAATGACTACTTCATAACTTTTCTACCATCAGTAAGTAATTTCAGAAGGTGAGATAGATCATCATGTTTAACTGTAAGTGCCAGTATGCTGATATATGAAAGCAAGCTATTCCACAGTCATTTCCTTGTTAATTCAGGGACATCATTATTACCCATTTCTATTCCTGTTACTGGATGCATTTCTGTGAAGGCTCCTTGACTGCAGTGAATGTGCTCTGTGAATATCAATATCCACTTGATCTTGAAGGTTGTTACTGGATACAATTAATGTCAGAAATATTTTACATATATCTCTGCATCAGTCATATTTCTTTTATGTTATAGCAGTCATAGTCTTTTATGTCATGGCTGTTCAGCTTCATTTGTGTATGGTTTAATATCGGAACAGTACAACATAACTTTTGTTGTTGCTGTTTGGTTTGGGTTTTGTTCAGTGAATTGCAACACAATTCCAAGCAACTCATTAAATGTGATATAGTATCCCCTTCATAATATGTTTTGTGCTTGTAAGTGAAAGAAGTATTGTTTCATTGTATTCACAGAATCATAGGATGTCAGGGGTTGGAAGGGACCCAAAGAGATCATCGAGTCCAACCCCCCCGCCAGAACAAGACCATAGAATCTATCTCAGGTCACAGAGGAACACATCCAGATGGGCCTTGAAAGTCTCCAGAGAAGGAGGCTCCACAACCTCTTTGGGGAGCCTGTTCCAGTGGTCTGTGACCCTTACAGTAAAGAAGTTCATTGAGGTTGAACCTCCTGTGCTTCAGCTTCCATCCATTGCTCCTTGTCCTATCACAGGAACCAAGTGAGAAGAGCCTGTCCCCTCCCTCCTGACACCCAGCCCTCAGATATTTATAAACATTTATTAAATCCTCTCTAAGTCTTGTCTTTTCCAGACTAAAAAGCCCCAAGTCCCTCAGCCTCTCCTCATAAGGCAGTGCTCCAGTCCCCTAATCATCCTCATAGCCTTCTGCTGGACCCTCTCCAGCAGATCCCTGTCCCTCTTGAACTGGGGAGCCCCAAATTGAATGCACTACTCAAGATGAGGTCTCACCAGGGCAGAGTAGAGGGGGAGGAGAACCTCCCACGTTCTGCTGGACACACTCTTCTTAATACACCCCAGGATCTCATTGGCCTTCCTGGCCACCAGGGCACATTGCTGTCCCATGGATAACTTGTTATCCATCAGACTCCCACGTCCCTCTCCATTGGGCTCCTCTCCAGCTGATTACCTCCCAGCCTGTACCGGTGCAGTTAATGATTCCTCTCCAGATGCAGGACTCTGCACTTATCCTTGTTGAACCTCATTCGCTTCCTCTGTGCTCAGCTCTCCAGTCTGTCCAAGTCTCACTGGATGACCACACAGCCATACACAAAAATACACTTAAAATTCTGAAATTGAAATGTGGAATTTGTTACAATTAATCAGATATCTGTGTTTGAAATTATTATCATGCATTCTCCTTATGCTCAGAGACAGGAAACAAACACATATAGAGTGAAATTCATCTGGTCTGTTACCAATATCAACATTGCTGTGAGATTATCATCTGCTTCAAAAGCTCTCCATTTAGGGAGGAGGACTGAGATGATGCTCAAACACATATGCCTCCATAGCAAGTACCTACACTTGGGCACAGGAAAACTGCAATGTCTATGACAACTACAAAGAGCTGCTACTTTTTTCTTTCCTTTGAAGAAAATGTAAAACTCATTTAACATCACAGAACAAAACAAAACAGCCTCCCCCCCTAAAAAAAACCCAACCAAATCCACCAAAAAACAAAAAACAATACACCTTTTGATTGTTTAAACTCACTTTAAAGGGAAAACAATCTATATTGCCCAAAATAGCTAATTTTAAGCAAGATTGAATTATAGAATACATAGAATACATAGAATAAACCAGGTTGGAAGAGACCTTCAAGATCATCGCGTCCAACCCATCAACCAATCCAACACCACCCAAACAACTAACCCACGGCCCCAAGCACCCCATCAAGTCTTCTCCTGAAAACCTCCAGTGATGGTGACTCCACCACCTCCCCAGGCAGCCCATTCCAATGGGCAATCACTCTTTCTGTATAGAACTTTTTCAAGGAGCACTTAACACACAAGCTTAACTGTCTTAATGCTCCATGGTTATACAGTATGTTTTCTTCCTTTTTCTACCACTCCATTGGTAGAAAAATGACTTCCTGCCTCAGTATTGAACTGAAAGGGTGAAACAAAACAAACAAAACTAAAAACATGCACACATTTATAGGTGAATGCAACTGCAACAGAAATTGAAGTCGATAGCGGTATGCCTTTGCCTTTATATAAATTGGTCTTGCATTACCTTTTATGAATTCCTTCATGGTCAAGTCTGTTGTTAATCACCCTACAACCTGACATGTTGAGCATGAGATCTTATTCGGGTGAACTGCCTGATGTGTTTTGGAGTCTTTTGAAACACAGACAGGCTTTGATATTTTGTGTCTGACCTAGTTACATCCATATCACTTTTCTGTGATATGTTAGTGTGACAGTTTAGGCTGTGCCTTTAAGAAAAAAGATAACTGCAAAATTCTCTAGCTGAACAGTTGGGTGTAAAAAGGAAAACAAAGATTAATTCTAAATTAATTTCATTGGTCAGATGTGAGATGTACCATAGCAAATATCTCTCACATTCCTTTCTCTCAGGCGCTGGCTTCTGTCTTTCTCTTGTCCTGGACAGAGAGAGAGGCCCCTTATCAGCAAATGAGATAAGCGAAACTAACTTCTAACAAAGCTTTGAGCTAACTGAAATTCCCTTAACGTTTTCTACTCTTCTCTTTTCTTCTAATTAACAGGGGGAAAAGGGATGAGAGAGGGTGGGGGGAGGTGAGGTGGAATCCTCCTCCCAAGGAGGATTTCTGTGTTGTTTCTTTTTTTATAAATCCCTGTATAATATTGTAAATACTGTATATTTTGTATATATTCATTCCATTCCATTATTGAGTGTAAAATACAGCTTCATTCTCTTCTCCCACTGGATTTAGCTGAGCTTTCTGTTGATATCAGTGGGTGAAACCATCACAACATAACAGTTAGGAACAGATAAAATACTTTCATTGGTTTCACCTGCTGCTAAAGTGGACAAAATTTGTAAATTTGTAATTTGTAAATAGCTCTGTGTGAATTTTCACACAAAAGCAATACAGAAGTGTGCAACCAAGTGTTTTCAGCTGACCACACTTCAAATTGCTGTGAAGATTGGACAATTTAATTGTCTCAGGCTATGTTATGTTATTTTATGGATAAAACCGTAAAGTGTTGTAAATTTTAAAACTAATTTCCTTTAAAAATAATGGAATGGAAAGACTGCATAAAGCTTTCTGGGAAAATAAGGCATCTGTTCAGAAACAAAAAAAATAGGAAAAAAATCATAAATCAGTAACTCATAAGTCATTAATGATGACTGGTGAAAGGAAAAGACTATGAGACAGGGAGTAGATTAAAATGCTTGATCTGATAGATATATTAAAGAGTGCTCTTCTTTCATTTCAACTTAAAAATTATCCATGCATAACTTCTTTAAAGAAATAAAGCTGGTTACCTTTGCACATTTTAAGGAACAAATTAGATAGAATAGAATAGAATAGAATAGAATAGAATAGAATAGAATAGAATAGAATAGAATAGAATAGAATAGAATAAACCAGGTTGGAAGAGACCTTTGAGATCATCGTGTCCAACCTATCATCCAACACTACCCAATCAACTAAACCATGGAACCAAGCATCCTGTCAAGCCTCGCCCTGAACACCCCCAGCGATGGCGACCCCACCACCTCCTCAGACAGCCCATTCCAGTGGGCAATCACTCTCTCTGTGTAAAACTTCCTCCTAATATGTCAAATGTAGCTGCTGGGGGACAGGACATTAAAAAAAAAAAAAACCACAAACAGTCTTTTGAAACTATCAGGTGGCTAGGCCATTTGCAGTTGTTAAGAAATTGGTCTTCACAGAATCACAGAATTGTCAGGATGGGAAAGGATCCCAAGGATGGGCAGGGACACCTCACACTAGATCAAGTTGCCCAGAGAAAACATCCAGCCTGGCCTTAAAAACATCGAGGCATGGGGCTTCACCATGTTCCTAAGCAATCTATTCCAGTGTCTCAAAACCTTTATCGTGAAGGTCTTCTTCCTAATGTCTAATCTAAATCTACTCTCCTTTAGCTTTTAGGACTTACATGAAATGAAAATAGCTTGTTCTACTTTTTTATTTAGATTCCTGGACCACCTATGTATTCTGGGCAGAGAGGACCAATGGCAGGGGAAGCACTACTAAAATATTCATATTATGTCTTATATATCCTCTGTATATGCATTTGAGGTGCGATTGAAAATACCTTAATTTCATGGGTGATTACTTTTTCCTGGCAGCAAATCTTATAATTCATTAAATATAAGAATGTTGCCTGATTGCTCACGAAACATGCCAACCCACAAATTATGAACCATTTACTATTTAGTGATTTGGTATGCAAATTATTTGACAGGCACTAAAACAAAATGAAAATATAAGAGAAGAAGCAGAAGAAGAGGTTTAGCTAGACAGTAACAGAAAAATTAAATGGAATGAGCATTTGAGTTCAAAACAAGCAGATCAAACTGCACTTAAAGCCTCATTAAGCTCTTTAAAGGTTCCTAGATTACACTTTTCTAATTGTAGCCTTCATGCTTTTAGGGGATTCTGAGTGGACTAAAATGTTCTAATTGCCAATAAAAATCTTTCTCTGCAAAGTATTTCCAGCCTCATCGGTGGGTTTACTCATCTATGTTTAAGGTGTGCTCTGACATAGTTCACATGTGTAGACTATTTGTAATATTTCAATTCTGTTGGCAAATATAACACATGCTCCCTTTTCAACATCTTTCTCAAAACAGCCACAAATTTGAATGCCATTAAATAAAGTCACCCATTTAGTATCTTTAAGAAAGTTTACTTGACCCTGTCAGTGTTTGAGTGAAGTTTGTATTCCATGCATGCTTGTCCATCTCTTTGGGTCTCTCAGGCTATGTGAGTACATGTAAACTAAACTTTCCTTTCCTCTTTCTGAGCCATTTGTCACATTAACATTTGGCCCAGAAAGAATGTGAAATGAGGCATGACCTTGCCCTGAATAGTGGAGATAAGTCAGAGGCATTCAGAGCTACATGTGTTCCCAGTACTTTCTCATCCTCATAATGGAAAAAAAAAAAAAAAAGAAAAAGGGGAGAAAAAAAAAAAAGAAGAAAAAAAAAGGGAAAAGAAAGAAGAAGGAAAGAAGACACAAAAAAACCCCCCAAACAAACAAAAACAACACCCCCCCAAAAATATCCAAAACACCACCAAAAACCCCCACAACCGTACTACCAATCCCCAACCCAAACCAAAACCAACAAGACACAGAACAAACAACAAAAAAAGGATGAGGTTTCTGATAAAAAAAAATATACTCTCTTTGAAACAGATTTTAATTTTCAGGAATCCCTTTTATTCTATTACCTGAATCTGAAATCAATACCTTTACCCTGGAGATCCACAAGGCTTACCACATTTCAGAACATATCAAAAAAGGTGGCTGCTAATAGAGATTCAAGGCTTGTCTATGCTGTCAGACTCTTTAGGAAATTTATGATCTGCATGTTCAGATGCAGACAGCTTTGTCTTTCTTCCATGAATGGCACCTTTTTATATGCTGAACACCAACTGAATGTCACTGTTATTTACCAGTTGAACAAGCCAATGGAAGGAAAATTTTTGGTCCGCTTACTGTTGATAGACAAGGAAATTACTGCAAAGATGCCAGAAATTTCTCCACTTTTACAATGACTCTTTAAAATGTGAATTAGTCATCACTATAGTGTCTAATGTCAAGAAGTACAGGATAAATTAACTTTACATCTACAGAAAATAAACAAAACTCTTGTTATTATGGGTTTGATCAGATGTTACTTGCCTGATTACTGACTTTATGGTGCTTCTATTATGTGACTAACCTACATCATGTAAAGCCAAGAAAAGAAAATTTTAGTTTTATTTTCTTAAATGTTTTCTAGAAGAAAATATCTAGTGGAAAATTTTAGAAAATAGAAGTTATTATATTTTATGTTTTAAACTAAATGTCTTGAAAGTTTTATCTTTAGAATCAAGAGGTAACAATGGCAGAGTTTTTACTCCGAGTTTTTCAGTTAGGTGTCTTCCAGGTTTCTCAGAAAATGATGTCCCATTAGTGTATATAAAACTCCAGCATTAAAATATTTGTGAATTTGCAGAGTAAACTTTTCAATTTTAGATTTTATGTATTAACTTGTTTTCTTGGTCACATCTCTCCTACAGTAATTCTCGGAAATATTCTTTATTCTGTGTGAAAAAAGGACATGACTTTTAAAACTGGAACACTCTGCTCAGATGTGTTTCTTTCTCCAGTCAGTATGCTCTAAAAGTTATTTTGGAAATAACATTAAAAGCATTCATTAGTGTAGAGCACATATTTTAGTTTTAGTTTCCAAGCAGAGATTATACACAAAATGAAGCATCTACTTTACAATTCATTACTTCTTGTGGAGAAAAAAAAAAAAATCCCAGAAAACCATCAGTGCTCAGTGGTTTCCAATGAAGGCTCTTTTTCCCTGCTTAACTTTTTAAAAAATACATTATCACTTAAAGCTTAAAAGTTAAACTAGCAGTTGTGTTTTACATTTCTCTGGATTTATTTACCTTTTTTACTTCATTGTAATGCAAATTTCTATGTTGAGTCTAATTCTAGGGATTTATTAAAGCAATGAATTGCTGCACTACTCTATGAGTTATTTATTTAGTTGTTTATTTTAATCCCCATAATGCCTGTGATTTCCCAAGGAAAGATAGCAGCTTAGATTCTTTATATTAGATGATATAACAAATGGCAGAATATAAGTTATAATGTATCATTAAGTTTATGGGACTTACTAGAAAGAGCTGTATGTTCTTCTATTCCTTGTTTTTGCTTCTGTATTGGGTTGAACTGAGCTGAAGTTAATTCTCCTCACAGCATCTGTCTAGTGCTGTGGTTTTTGTTGTTTGGTTTGTTTTTTTTGCAGCACCAGTTGATAACAAAACAGTGTTTTGCCTACTGTTGAATAAATATCCAGACTGTGTGCTTTCAACGTTTCCCTGCCCCAAGAGTACATTGAGTGGTGGGCAAGATCTTGGGAGGGGACACAGCGGAGCCAGCTGACTCAGACTGGCCAAAGAGGTATTCCATACCATATGATGTCAGCTCAGGTATAAGAAGGAAGTGAAAGAAGGAAGTGTCAGGATTCGTCCACGCCATCTATCCTCCCAAGTAACCACCAAGCTTAGCGAGCCCTGCTTCCCGAGACTAACCATCATCCTGCTGATGGGAAGTAGAGACTGACATCTCTCTCTCTGCTTTTTGCTTCCATGCAGTCTATTGCTGTTTGCTTATTAGTGTTATTAAAATTGCTCCTATCCTGTCACTGTCTTCTGTTGTATTTTTTTTTCCCCTCTGCCCCTGTCCACTTTAGAGAGGAAGTGATAGGGTGGCTTTGGTGGGCATCTGGCCTCCAGGCCAGGGGCCACACCACCACAGCCTTTTTGGTGGCGTGTGGTAGTTTAGGATGGGTACCTTCTACTGCTGCCACATAAGATACACCTCTGGTGTCCCAAGGGTCCAGCTGAGTGGGTGGACACAGGAAATAATGTATTTCATACCCATAATGTCCTGCTCCCTATAAATCCATCAGCAAGGTCTCACACTTCCTCTTTTTCCCTTGCTGCTTTTGTGGGAGATGCTCCCTATCAGGTAATGGAATGGGAGTTTATCTCAAGGCCTCTTGGGCCTGGCTAGGCCTAATGCCAGGAGAAGGGGAAAGGGCAATCTCCAATCTGGCCAACTGGGATTAGCCTAACAGTTGAGGAGGGGGAAGAAAGAGCCCGGGGGGTTTTGGGTATACCCTCAGGTAGGGAGAAGGAAAATGCTGGGATGCCTCTGGGTATGCTTTGGCTTCCTTTTTGCCACTGTGCTTGCAGCTTCGTGAAACGTGCACTGCTTTTCCATTTAAACTTTCCATCACTTCTGCAATCCATTTGTCTGAGTCTCATTTTTTCTGTGTCGGTGGGAGGCAAGGGAGGATCTGCCTCAACCTGGGACAGCTTCCCTACAAACTAATAATGCAAAATCTGTTGTCCTAAGTATTTTATTTATTTTATTCTTAACAGACTCTTTTTTTTTTTTTTTTAATTTATTTACTTTTTCTCCAAAAAAGAATGTCCATTATATACTGGCATGTTATGTGATACAAATCAGTATAATAAAAAGCTGCAACTTGCTCAAAATGCTTAAACCATATATATTCACTTAATCTTAGATTTCTTCTTAATAGAAAATATTAAATATAAAAAAGGTCTAAATTTAAATATTCTGTAAAAATAAAATTCATACATTGGATGGTATAGGATCATTTGGCTATTTTCAGTTTGGAATCTAACCTCAGAGACTATTTTCAATTGAGTGGATTAGTGAATAGCACAACTGAGTGACGTAAGTCTGCCACACTGACACAGAGAGAGTGAATACATGGCTCAGTTGAATACATAATAAAAAAACTGCAAAACTAACAAAATAATTTTGGAGAGAACAATGGGCTGAAACTACTTGTAATCATAGTATTCCTTCACTGTGTAACCAGGGACACTCAGTGTCATAGAATCATACAATCATTTATGTTGCAAAAAACGCCTTTAAAGTCATCAAGTATAACTGCAAACCTAACACTGCCAAATTCAGCAGTAAGCTGTATACCTAATTGGCACATCTTTTAAGTACCTGCAGAAATGGTGACTCAACCACTTCCCTGGGCAGCCTGTACTAAAGCTTCACAACAATTTCAGTGAAGAAGTATTCCCTAATGTCTCAATCTAAATCCCCCTTGGCAAAACTTGAGACCATTTCCTTTAGTCTTATTCCTTATTAGATCAACACTCACCTCACAACAACTTCCTCTCATGTAGTTTTAGAGAAGGATAAAAGCATTGGATTTTGACATTTAACCATTCCATCTTAGAAATTTTTCATTTCAGTTCTTGGTGGCTACCCACCCTACATTATTGCTGGCTTAATATCTCTAATTTTTGTGTAAACCCCAGTGATTCCATTGTTTGATATGTAGATAAAGACTAAATATGTCTATAATTTTCTCACGCAAGAAGCTCACCTGATAACCATGAATATATGAAGCATTCCATATATACAACACTGATAAATCTATACACGAACAATCCATGAAGCTAAGTTTCAAGTTCATGCCCATTGTTAGATCAAAGTTCAGATAAATGCTCAGGAGAGGAAAACAAAACCCAACCAACCAAAACAAAAGTAAAAAAACCCAAAAAGTTCCTCTTCACTCTTTGTTTTTGTTATATCCATCAAAGTTAGACTTCAGTACTGTATTAGAGATATCTTTTAGTGTCTTTTAGTGTCTGTACTTTTCTTCACTTCTCAGCTGTGCTAGTAGACATTGCAAAGGAGCATCTGAACACTCTTTGAAGGGGCTGGTTAGCCATTCTACTTGTTAGCACTTATGAAGGAATAGCATAACAGGACAAATCCTTCTCTCCTATTTATTTGATATTATTTCTCTCTGGTCATTTGGAAACAAACTGGAAGCTGGAGAGATGTGAAAAGGTCTAGAGCCACTCAACAAACATTGGAGAAAATTAAATGTGCTGTATCAAAGGTAATTCTGAGAATTACTCTCTCCCAAGACAGTCCTTTTTTTATCTTTAAAAGAAAGTAACAAAAGGATAATAGATACATACATACATACATACATACATACATAAATGTCAGTCATACATCACCACTGCTAGAAATACATTTCTATTCTATTCCAGAAGTAGAAAATTTGTGAAGGAAAATGAATGCAGGGATTGTTTTCTGCGCTGCACTATCATGGGGTTGGTGGAGATGAGTATAATCTTTTCTAAGTGTGACGAGTTTGAGTAAGTGTCTGACAGCTGTTGACACTTTACTAATACCAGTAGCAGTATCTACTATGATTGACATGTAAAGTGCTGTAACAACATAATAGAGACAATATAAAATTACTTTGCTTCTAAGCATAAGGCACACTTTTCTTGGATAGTACTGGAGAGTCTTTTCACAACTCGATTGAGAAATAATTTGTGGCAAGAAAAGCCAGTCAAGTTGTTTTATCTCTCTGTCTACATCAACCTGAGTTCTCAACTTATATCCAGAAATTTAAAGTGTGCCTCACTTTTTTCTTTTTTCTTTTTTTTTTTTCTTCCTTAAATGCAAAAATACATGCACTTACAAAACACTCAGATACACAAATGGGTCTGCAAATGGGTCTGTGCTGCGTGTCACAGTAACTGCTTCCTTTGTCCCACATGAATCACGTAAAACATTTAGTGGTTCAGCTGTAATTTATCGCAGGATATGATGGACTTCATTCAGCTAGAAAAACGAGCTATGAGTACTTGTGCCAAAAAGGATTTCAGTTACAGTTCTTTCTCCTCTTAGTAAATAGCTGAAGTAAAAAGTGCTTTTAACTCTAAGGTTTCTGGCTTTAAGATTTAACGTACAATGAGAGAGAAACATATGCATGAAGCCTCTGGTGCAATGCATTATTTGAATATGTATTGTTTATTGCATGACTTATTTCTCTGATTAAAAATGTTTTGATAGTCAGAAATTAAAAAAACCCTTTCTGAATAACTGACATTTATACTGAACACAAAGACTTTTTTTTTTGTTAGCTTTTCTTTTTTTTTTTTTCCATTTGTACATTTAGCTCCTGTTAATCAGTATTTCATGAGAAGATCACAACAAAAGGGATCCTCACAAGACCATGGGACTGAATGACTGGATGCAATCGAGTCCATCATCAGTAAATGTGCAGATGACACCAAGCTGAGGGCAGGTGTTGACCTGTTAGAGGACAGAAGGGCTCTGCAGAGGGACCTGAAAGGCTGGACAGGTGGGCAGAGTCCAGTGGCATAAGATTTAGCAAATCTAAGTGCCAGGTTCTACACTTTGGCAACAACAACCCCATGCAGCACTACAGGCTGGGGTCAGAGTGGCTGGAGGGCAGCCAGGCAGAAAGGGATCTGGGTTTACTAGTTGATAGTAGGCTGAACATGAGCCAGCAGTATGCCCAGGTAACCAAGAAGGCCAGTGGCATCCTGGCCTGTATCAGGAACAGTGTGGCCAGCATTGTGCCCCTGTACTCAGCACTGATTAGGCCACACCTTGAGTCCTGTGTCCAGTTCTGGGCCTCTCAGTTTAGGAAAGATATTGACTTGCTGGAATGTGTCCAGAGAAGGGCAAAAAAGCTGGTGAGGGGCTTGGAGCACAAGGCCTATGAGGAAAGGCTGCGGGAGCTCGGGTTGCTTAGCCTGGAGAAGAGGGGGCTCAGGGGAGACCTTATTGCTGTCTACAACTACCTGAAGGGCGGTTGTAGCCACATGGGGGTCAGTCTCTTCTCCCAGGCAACCTGTGACAAAATGAGAGGACACAGTCTGAAGCTGTGCCAGGGGAGGTTTATACTGGATGTTAGGAAGAAATTCTTTACAGAAAGAGTGATTGACCATTGGAATGGGCTGCCCAGGGAGGTGGTGGAGTCATCATCATTGGAGGTGTTTAAAAAGAGACTGGATGAGGCACTTAGTGCCATGGTTTAGTTGATCAGATGGTGTTGGATGATAGGTTGGACTTGACGATCTCAAAGGTCTTTTCCAATCTGGTTAATTCTGTATTCTGTAAAAATTAAGAAATATATTGTTATTATTACACTTAGTTATGAAAACATGTATAGGCTGTAAAATGTTAAAATGCAAATCTTGTTGCTGTTTAGCTCTTCTAAGTTACACAATCAATATAAAAGCAATTGAACTGCTATTAATAGTCTGTAATGTATGCTAAAGCATTTATTGGTGCCTAGCAAGATAATTAGATCAAGAAAATTTGATATTAAGGAAAAAAAGGTGAAATACAGTATTTACAGACTAATACCATATCTATTTTTAAAAAATTAATATTACCAATGTTAAGTAAGAGCTTAGTTAGCTCTTAATTAATACATGAGGGCCACTGGGCAGAATAACCAGGCTGAGAAAATGAGCTGTGTAATTCTCAATAGTACACTCTCTTGTCTGGGATTTCTATTACATATTATCACATTTTAAGGTCCAAAACCTGCCAGAACCATAAGTCCTAAATAGCAAGCTTTTTGAAGACAAAGTAGGCGTAGCTACCAATGCTTTAGTTCTAAGCTGGCAGAAATCTAGCTATCCCTTTCTGTATAATGTGCACCTGCATCAAACACAACTAGTTGTATGTATGCAAATTTCCAAATGATTTAGCTGAAAAATCTGAAAAATGGGTAAAGGCTAAAATACTATTTACTCATCATGATTTTAAACACATTTTTAAAGGAAGAAACAAAGTACAACAAAAAAAAATTGTTAATTGCCAATATGTACATCAGTAAGAAGTAATTACGAAGTCCAAAACAGCTTTGTATATCTAGATAATTTCTAAGCATTAGATTACTTACTGATATCTTCATGATGTGTCACTAGAAAAAAACTTCCCCTCAGATGTTTGTGAATGGAATCCTTCTCATAATATACAAAATTAATTAAAATTATGTCACAATGTCCTCACTTCTCATCTACTGCACAATATTGAATTGTTCTTTTGTCTTTCTTTGTATTTACAAATTAATCACTTGTGCTGAATTGAAAGAAAGATGTTTTCAGTCACTGTTTGTTTGAAAGTATATAGAAGACAAAATTTTGCATTGTTAGCGTGCTTTAAGGCATGGTCCAAATAAACATAAGGGATAATAAAGTATTACCTGTATAGAACACGACATTTTACACTATTCTTTTAAATCAAATTAATCCATAATATAGACTTTGGTTCATCATGTAATGGTGAGGCTTCTCTTCCTAGTTACCAGTGTTGCCAACATTCCTATTTCTAAATTGGAGAGAGATGAATTTGTTTGGTGGACTACTAAATGACTCACTTGTCTCCTTAGGGGACATGGAGGGGAATATTGTAACAAAAGAGGAAAAGGCAGAGGTACTTCAGGTCTTCTTTGCCTCAATTTTCAAAAGCAGGATAGGTTGTCTGCCAGACAGCTGGCCTCCTGAGTTGGCAGATAGAGTCAGGGAGCAGTATAGTTACCCTGTAATCCAGGAGGAAGTAGTTAGACACCTACTCAGCCACTTGGATCCCCAAAAGTCCATGGGACTGGATGGGATCCATGTTAGGGTAATAAGAGAGCTGGCAGATGAGCATGTCAATCCACTCTTCATCATTTTCAGCAGTCCTGGCTCACTGAAGAGGTCCCAGATGACTGGAAGCTGGCCAATGTGGTGCTCATCCACAAGAAGGGCTAGTTGGATGAGCCAAGGAATTCCAGGACTGTCAGCCTGACTTCAGTACTAGGTAGGACTATGGACAGGTCATCTTGAGTGCAATCACACAGCACTTAGAGGATGGCCAAGGGATCAGGCCCAGCTAGCATGGACTTAGGAAGGGCAAGTCCTGCCTGACCAACCTTATCTCCTTCTATGACCAGGTGATCTACCTGGTAGATGTGGGGAAGGCTGTGGCTGTAGTCTACCCAGACTTCAGCAAGGCCTTTGACACCAACCTCAACAGCAACCTCCTGGCCAATCTGGCAGCCCATGGCTTGGACAGAAGCACTCTGCATTGGTTTAGGAACTGGCTGGAGGGTCGAGCCCAGAGAGTGGTGGTGAATGGTGCCACATCCAGCTGGCAGCCAGTCACTAGTGGTGTCCCCCAGGGATCAGTATTGGGCCCCATCCTTTTCAATATCTTTATTGATGATCTGGATGAGGGGATTGAGTCCATCATCAGTAACTTTGCAGATGACTCTGAGTTGGGAGCAGGTGTTGGTCTGTTAGAGGATAGAAGGGCTCTGCAGAGGGACCTTGACAGGCTAGACAGGTGGGCAGAGTCCAACATGATGGCATTTAACAAGTCCAAGTGCTGGGTGCTGCACTTTGGCTACAACAACCCCATGCAGTGCTTCAGGGTGGGAGACAGAGTGGCTGGAGTGCAGCCAGGCAGAAAGGTACCTGGGTTGACAGTAGGCTGAACATGAGTCAGCCGTGTGCCTAGGTGGCCAAGAAGGCCAATGGCATCCTGGCCTGTATCAGGAATAGTATGTGCAGCAGAAGCAGGGAAGTTATTGTGCCCCTGTACTCAGCGCTGGTTAGGACACATCTTGAGGACTGTGTCCAGTTCTGGGCCCCTCAGTTTAGGAAAGATGTTGACTTGCTGGAATGTGTCGAGAGAAGGTCAACAAAGCTGGTGAGGGGTTTGGAGCACAGGGCCTATGAGGAGAGGCTGAGGGAGCTCGGGCTGCTTAGCCTGGAGAAGAGGAGGCTTAAGGGAGACCTTATTGCTGTCTACAACTACCTGAAGGGAGGTCATAGCAATGTGGGGGTTGGTGTCTTCTCCCAGACAACCTGTGACAAAATGAGAGGACACAGTCTGAAGCTGTGCCAGGGGAGGTTTAGGCTGGAGGTTAGGAAGAAGTTCTTCACAGAAAGAGTGACTGACCATTGGAATGGGCTGCCCAGGGAGTCACCATGGTGACTCACCATGGTGGTGGAGTCACCTTCACTGGAAGTGTTCAGGAAGAGACGGGATGAGGCACTTAGTGCCATGGTTTAGTTGATAAGATGGTGTTGGATGATAGGTTGGCCTTGATGATCTTAAAGGTCTTTTCCAAGCTGGTTTATTCTGTATGTACCCAATACATTGACGCTGTATAAATGAATAAAGAAATTGATGAATGGCCATATCCGGAGAGATGGAATCATCGATTTGTTAGGGTTGGAAGGGATCTCAAGAATCATCTAGTTCCCACCCCCTATCTATGGGCCAGTACACCTCACACTAGATCAGGCTGCTCAAAGCCACATCCAGCCAGCCCTTGCAAGCTTCTAGGGTTGGGCTTCCACCACCTCCCTCATCAACCTGTTCCTGTGTCTCACCCCCCTCAAGGTGAAGAATTTCTTCCTAACATCCTATTGGAATCTACCCATTTCTATTTTTGTTCCATTGTCCCTAGTCTTATCACTACCTGACACCCTAAAAAGCTCCTCACCAGCTGTGAGAGACTAAATCTTGTCTCTCTTGATATGGCTCAACAAATATAAAACCACCTTTGCTGCTTGCTCAGACAATAGCGGATGTGTATTGGGTAGTTGCCGCTGGTTAACGACTCTCTGGAAGGTGCATAGATAAAGATTGCTCACCAGACTGCAGCTGCCCTGGAAATAATAGGCAGAGGCCACTGCTATCGATACTGTCTGGAATAAAAATACCTAACAACTGTATAAATGATCTGAGCAACTACTGGCTCAAGAGAAGGAAACACAAGAGAAGAAAAACTCGAGAGAAGGAAAAGACTGGAGCAATGCTGCTCTGAAGAAAAACAGAGAGAATACAAGGAGACAAAAAATGACAGAGACATCATCATGTAGCCTGGAAGAAGGAGGAACCCTCTCTCCATGTCCTAAGTTCCACCTGCTGCAACTCATGGAGCTGAAAAGGCTGCTCAGAGGACAGCACAGCCAACTAGGATGACCTCTCCTCCATGCCAAAGCTTCAGCAGCTTTCCTCCACCAACTCAAACTGTCTTGGGGGGTGAGGGGTGTGGTAATATAATTCCTCTTCTCTCACTCTCTCTTCTCTCTCTCTATTTTCTCTCTCTCCCCTTCTGATCCATCCACTTTATTCTGTTAATAAATAGCCTCTCTGTTGATATTTTGGCCTTGTTTGTGCCTCTAATTTCATGACACAGAAATATTCAAAAGAACTGAGTCTCTTTTCCTCTCTGGACCATGACACCAGCTTTCTTGTAGGCCCCCTTAAGATACCAGAAGGTCACAATAAGGTCTCCTCAGAGCCTTCTCCTCTCCAGACTGAACACCACCAACTCTTTCAGTCTGTCTTCATAGGAGAGGTGCTCCAGCCCTCTGATGATCCTCGTGGCCCTTCTCTGGACACATTACAGTTAATGGATCATTGTCCACATAGAAAGCAGTATTGAGTGGTGTACCTCTCTGCATTGCAACCTATCTGTACCTGGTCTGCATTGGGACCACTACTGTTCAACATCTATATCAATGACAAACAGTGTGACAGAGTGCACCCTCAGCAGATTTGCAGATGGCACCAACCTGAGTGGTACAGCTGATCTGCTTCTGGGAAGGGATTCCATCTAGAGGGAACTTGACAGGCTTATGAAGTGAACCCACAGAAAACTCATGAAGTTCAATAAGGCCAAACACAAGGTCATGCATCTGGGTCATGACAATCTCCAGTTTCACTACAGGCTGAGGTATGAAGGGATTGAAAACAGTCCTGCATAGAATGATTTGGTACTAATGGATTAAATGCTGGACAGAAGTCATCAATGTGCACTTGCAGCCCAAAAGGCAAATCATGTCCTGGGCTGCATAATAATAATAATCATGGCCAACAGCTAAAGAGAGCTGATTCTCTATCCCTACTCTTTTCTCACGTGTCCCTACCTGGACTAGTGCTTCCAGCTCTAAAATCACAGTATCACAGTATCACAGTATCACAGTAACTAAGGTTGGAAGAGACCCCAAGGATCATCAAGTCCAACCTGTTCCAACAGACCTCACAACTAGACCATGGCACCAAGTGCCACGTCCAATCTCCCCTCAGCACAAGAAAATTATGGAATTGTTGTAGTGGGTCCAGAGGAGGGCTGCAAAAATAATCAAATAATCAATGGATGATCAAACAATCACTGCTATGAGAACAAGCTAAGAGAGTGGAGGTGGTTCAGCCTGGAGAAAAGAAGGTTCCAGGGATACTTTATTTCAGTCTTTCAGTGTATAAGGAGGGCTTATAGGATTTTTAGTAGGCTCTGTTGTGACAGGACAAGAGACAAAAGTTCTAAACTGGCTTCATGACTTTCTGTGTTTGAGGAGAAATATTTCCTTCCTTCTGCCCTTCCTTCCTTCCACCCTTCCTCCCTCCTGCCCTTCCTCCCTGTGTGCCTTCGTTCCACTGAATTTGGTCTTTAATCTGTTCTTTTCAAGAAATGTCTGTTTGTCACACCCTGAAAGTGCATGAATTGATGACTGTGGCACATATTTCACTGGAGTAATTTAAATTCACTGTACACTTGTGGTAGTTTTAGGCTATGCCTTTAAAAATGTTCCACAGATCTTGAACAGAAAGTGGTATAATGCAAATAAATCACTATTGGGTGTGAAAAGGAAAATAATGATAGTTCTAAACAATCCCATCCCAACAATCTAGAACAATTTCCCAACAGGAGAGTTATCTACCATAAGATTTAGTTTACAAAACAACCTTTCTCTCTTTTTGCCTTTTTTTGGCTCTGGCTGATGCCTCTCCTGGCTTTACTGACCTTGGCTGCACTGCTTTGTTGTGACTGGTATTAACTTCTCTTCTCTCTTTTCTGTCCCTTTTTGTGTACAGCGGGGTAGGGAAGGAGGCAGGGAGGGAGAAGCTGCTGCAGCTCCCCTGGTCTTTGGTCAGGGGCATCCTTGTGCTGTTTATTAATTGTAAATATCTGTAAATACTGTGTATTTGTACATATTCATTGCATTTCATTGTAGATTGCAGTTTTGCTTGTAAATACAGCTTTCATTTGCTTCCAGCTGAGCTGGTCTGGCAAATTTAATGTTGGGAGGGGAATTTTCAACCCACCACAACACTTCATAAGATACAGAGAAAAACTCAAGCATATTAATATATGCCTTTAAAATGTGCATTTTTTTCATAGTTGACTTAAGGAGCTGATTGCTTTTGTAACAGTGAAGTCATCTGTGCGTTGCTGTTTTGTTCCATCATCTACACAGCTATAAGATTTCCTTCAGTTTGAGTTATGGATATACATTAAAGCAACTCATTGGATCTTAAATTGAAGTGTGCACAAGGCTAAGAAGCTGTCTGAGTAGAAGTGTAGAATCTGTCTGTGGTTTTTTTTTCCTTATTTTATTTGTTTGGCTTTCATTCTTGAACAGCTGTGAATATACGTATACATAAAGAACCATGGGGCAGAAAAAAAAAAGTAGAATCTGAGTGTCTGTTAATTTTTGAAGATTCTAACATCTCAGTAAACTATAAAACTGTATCAACACCACTGTTTTCCTTTTTCACCCACATAAAGTTGTTTAGATTTTTTCCTAAATTTTAGCAATAAGTATGTTTTCAGAAAATCAGTTTTTACATTCATAACAAAACCTGCAATAATTATCTTTAAAAAATATTTTTGCAGTGAAACAGATCCTTAGTTGACTTTTTATTAATTTCAGTTACATAAGTCTTCTAGATGGTTTTTCAGTGTGCTCTTTGGGTGCAGGAAGTAAGATTTTAAAATATGAGTAAGTTCTAAAAAAGAACCAGAATATGAACTGCTATATAAGCCATTCAATAGTTCTTTTCAAAAGACAATGGTTAGGCTGTTTCAGAAATATAAACATCTTGAATCCTTTGTTCATTAGTGTAATTTTTATGTCTACAAACCATATGCTATGCATTTCTACATAAAAATGTCTATGCTTATCTACAAGTATATACATACCTGCACTCATTAATATTTTCATAAATTATCTGAATGCAGGAATGAAATGTATATTAAGAAGGTTGGCATATGATAGCAAATTGGGAGAAACTATGGACTTCTTCAAGGGTAGAGAGGCCTTACAGAGAGATATGTATAGACTAGAGCTGGGCAGCCACCAACTGTGTGAAATTTAACAGGAGCAAATGCTGGATTCTCCACCTGGGGTGGGGTAATCTTGGCTTTACTTGCAAGTCAAGGAATCATATAATCATGGAATGCATCAGGTTGGAAAGGACCCTCCAAGATCATCATCTCCAACCCCTCTACAGCAAGCAGGGCCATCTTCTAACTAGATCATGTTTTTCATGACCCCATTAAGTTTGACCTTGAATGTCTCCAGGGATGGGACCTCTACCACCTCTCTGGGCAGTCTGTTCCAGTATTTCACCACCTCACTGTAAACAAATTCCTAATGTCCAAAGAACTTCCTCCTAAAGTCCTAATGAGAGGCTGGAGAAGCCAACTGTATCCTGGGGTGTATCAAACACAGCATAGCTAGCTGGTCAAAGGAAGTGGTTGTTTCTGCACTGCTCTGCACTGCTCTGCACTCTGCACTGCAGTGGTGTGGCCCCACCACAAGCACTGTGTGCAGTCTTGGGCGCTTCAGTATAAGAAGGGCATCAAACTATTAGAGTGTGCCCAGAGGAGGGCAACAAGCATGGTGAAAGGTCTTGAGGGCAAGATTTATGAGGAGTGACAGGTCACTTGACTTATTCAGCTTGGAGAAGAGAAAGCTGAGAAGTGACCACATTGCAGTCTACAATTTCCTCAAGACAGGAAGTGTAGTGGAAGGCAGACTGGACATTAGAAAAAGGTTCTTCACTAAGTGGGTGGTCAGTTCCTGGAACAGGCTCCTCAGGGAACTGCTCACAGAACTGAGCCTGTTAAAGTTCAAGGAGGATTTGAACAACGCTCTTAGTTATATGATTTAGGGTTAGGTAGTCCTGTGAGGAGCGTGGAGCTGGACCTAATGGGTCCTTTCCATCTTAAGATATTCTATGATTGTACTCTGTATACACACATCTGTAAGCTAATATATGCACAAAAGGTAACCAAATGATTACTGTGCATGGCCAAAGAATACTGGCCCTTTTTCAGCCTGAAGCAAATAAATAATAATAAAGAAATTGTGCCACATAGTGTGAGGAAATAAGATAATTATAATTTGCAGATGCAACCCTAAAGACTCTAGGAATACAGCCTAAGGAAATTAGTATTTTGTATCCTATATGCAATGGCTTCAAGCTGAAATGGTTTCACATGGCTCAAAAGCCATTCAGAGGAGACATTAAGATCCCTTTTTTTTCCACTAACATCAAGTCTCAAAGCAGTAGTGTTTCAGTTGTTGCAAACAGCATTCCCATTTCCCTTATTCATTTTAATCCCCAAGCTTCCAAGTTCAGATTACTTTTTCATGCTTCTTCTGTATCCTCAGTACTTCTTTCCATACCTTTTGATTCCTAATTAATTTCATCACTAAACAAGATGTAAAACTAGATTGTGATCACCATGAAACTAATTATACTGCATTTTGGCCCTTTCTAATCAGAGTCATAATTAGTGAAGAGAGATAGACCTCATCAGAGTGAGATTAGTACTGTCTCAAATATTTTTGCAAGAAATACTGTAAAGTCTGTCTGTTAAACTAATTAATGCATGTTAATTTTTTATTGGTTTTGCACATGCTATTTTTCTCTTTTTGTCATGAAATAATCACTAGATTATTTTTCCATATTTTTCCTCTGTTGCATCACTTATTGTAAACTTGAATGCATTTAATTTAGTGCATAGTTTGCAAATTTCAACATGTTAATAACAAATCTCTGATGATGAGACAATCAATGAATCAGATTCTATGGATGAAGAATTAACAATTAACTATACATTATTTGTATTTTCCTACCTAGATATGTTTATATATAAAGTATACAGAGATGATTTCTGGAAAAGATATCTTTAAGTGTTACTAAATCTTTATTTATTGAAGCATTTCTTTAATGTATATTAAGAACATAATATTTTGATGTTTGTTATGGTTTTATTTATTTTTTGTGGTTTTTTTTTTCTTTTTAAAATACAATCAAAGATAGACTTGTATGATTTAGGATGTATTCAGTTACATTGAACCCCTGTTTAACATTATGATTCTAATGGTGTGATTTTGTTCAGTTTCCCTAATCTTGTAAAACTGTCACTTCCCAATTTTAAAAATTCTTAGATATCATTATCTCAAATTTCACATGTCATTAAAAATCTCTGTGTTCACACTGGTACATCAATATATAAATAAAAAACAGTATTTACTATTAAAATGTGGAAATAAGCAGTAAAATCACTAGGTAGCTGTAATATTTTATTCTGTGATGTTTCACATCTGTTTCAAATGAACACACACTCAGTAATGAAAGCAAATATCAGGAACAGATAAAATAAACAAATTGGGGAATGAGTTTGGGGAAATAAACCTAATTGCATTTCCAATCAAAGCTATGAAAAGCAACTATAATGATTATGACATTTATTGGAAATGAAGTGCTCTGCTAAACCTCAGGAGACTGCCACCAGCATGAAATCCAAACAACCATGTTAACTCAGCTTAGTCAAATAATTTCCTTTCTGATCTTAAAAAAAAAAAGGTTATATTAACCCCTGATAAACCTTAAACCCAATTTAGTGCAAAGACATAGTATGCAAGTTAGAATCATAGAATCATTAAGGAATGAAAAGGCCTCCAAGATCAAGTCCAATTGTTAACCGACCACCACCATGCCCAGTAAACTATGCTTAGCAGGCAGCCTGTTCCAATGCCTGACAACCATTTTGGTTAAGGAAAATTTTCCTAATATCCAACCTAAACTTACTGTGGCACAACTTGAACCTTCATGGGTTTTGTTACCCTTCTCTAGATACACTCCAGCAACTCAATGTGCTTATTCTAGTGAGTAGCCCAAAATTACATTAAAATTTGAACAGCTTCATCTACATGGTTTCAAAATCTTACATAAGGAGAAGAGAAAAAATAAATATAAAAAATAAGACTGCATAAAGATGTTTCTATTTCACAGAATCAAATTCAGAAATTTTGTTGATCTGCTTTAGTATTCATGTATATTCCATGCTGATGTACTATGAGAGGGAAAGTATATGAAATTATTAGAAGAAAGTACCATCTTAAAGCAAAATGTTGCTCTATAATACTGGATACCTTCCTTGTATATGATAAAGGCAGGTAGGATTGCTTCTCAAGAAATTAATGAGAAGTTCATAATACTCTTTACCATTCAGGAGATGATGATCATTCTTCACCTTCTTTAGAAAGAAAACAGATTTACTCAGATCACAAATTAAAAGAAATAAATAAATAATCCAGACTCACCAACTGTGTCTAACAAAATCACAAAACCAAAAAATAACAGAATCAAAGAATCACAGAATGTTAGGTGTTGGAAAGGACTTCTAGAAATCATCAAGCCTAATACCCCCTGCCAAGCCACACAAAAATGCATCCAAGTGCATTTTGAAAGTCTTCAGAGAAGAAGACTCCACAACCTCTCTGTTCCAGTGCATAAAGAAATGTATCCTCGTGTTGAGGTGGAACCTCCTGTATTCTAGCTTGCACCCATTGGTCCTTGCCCTATTACTGGGCACAATTGAAAAGAGACACCTTCATCTCAACATGCATCCCTCAGGTATTTATAAACATTGATTAGCTCCTCTCTCAGCCTTCTCAAGACTAAACAGCCCCAGTTGTCTCAGTCTCTCTTCACAGCAGGGGTGTTCAAGTCCCACAATCATCCTAGTAGCTCTCTGTTGGACTTTCTCAAGCAGGTATCTGTCTCTATTGAACTGGGGAGTCCAAATCTGGACACAGTAATCCTTTTGTATGCTTTTTCTTTTAATGAAATGTAGAAGATTTCTATGAAAGTCATCTGTATGACTTCAGAGACATTAGGTGATTTTTGACTGGGGAATTTAATGTTTCTAATTCAGTAACTTTTCAGATAAAGATGTGGGTTGTCTGAGTCATACTTTTTACTGATATCCATTTTTCCAGTCTGTTTTGGATCTTAATTTATGTAATGCTAAAGCTGCAAGGTACTCTATTTCCTAAAATTCCCCAAAGCCACTATATTTTTGAGGCCTCTAGCAACTCCTTATTTTAAAGTATTTGTAATAGTTCCCAGTGTGCTGCTTAGCGTGAATTCTATACTTTTTCTTCTTCTTTTTTCCCCCCTCCTTTTAGTATATAGAATTTACTTTGCTGTGATATTCAGAGCAAAAGTCCTAAACCATGTTTTAACATTCTCAGCATTTTTCTTCTTTAATACATCTTATGACACATTCAGCAAACGGCACCACTATGGCCAGGGGGAAACCTATTAGCCATTTTGGAAAAAATCCAAAATCCCCTCTTAGGCCGCTAGGCCCTCATCCAACAAAGCACTTAACCATAGGTTTAACTACCATTCTGGTTGATGTCCAAAAAGCACAGAGATTGTCATAATCTATTTAATTTAACTCAATAAGAAAAACTATTTTCTGTTACTTTTTTGGGGGGCAGTCAGAAGAGTATCTATGAAGTAAGAATGAAATATAAACTACTATTAGGGGGAAAAAAAGTGTCAAGTACATTGACAGTGCTTAGTTTTCTTGCAGTGGATGTACCTTCCCATGTGGTCCTCTCTACACATTTGAAAACCTAAATCCTTCTCAATTTCAAACAATAAAGATGTTTAACTAAACCTGTACAACATTCTGCAAGGGAGTACAATTAAATATCAGAGAAAATATATATCTGTCATCTGAACCCTTTAAAAAAAGGATTGAAAAACTTTGGCATATGGCAAGATGTATATAATGAGTTCTCCTTTCTGAACTTAAGTTCAATGAACTTACATGGGAAAATATCACAGTTTGTTGAAAAGACAAAGAGAGAAAAGGGAAGGGAGAGAAAAAAGGGAAGTGAGGGGAAGGGAAGGAAGGGGAGGAGAGAGGACAGGAGGGGTGGAGCATAATTCTCTACCACGGTTGGTCAGTCTGCTCTAATTCCCTGTATGTTTTTCTGAAATGGTAATGTTAAGGGAAATTGGAGAATACTTGTTCAGGTTCTAGTCAGGTTCTAGTGTTTCTGATGACAGGCTGCTAAGCTTTTGGAGATGCTTTATAGACTAATACATAGTTGGTATTGAAATGACAATTACCTCTTTTGTTATTCACTAACATGCTTTTCCTCTAACATAGACTAAAAGCTCTAAACAAATGTCCAAGAAAATTATGGGTTAGACAGAGATTATTCTACTGTAAAAATTCTCCCTTGAGAATATCTCACAGCTAGAGTAGAGCAGTTTGGATGACCAAAAATGGGCAACTTGACAGAAGCAAGGGGAAAATGCTAACACTGAGGGCTTGGGAGAGCTTTGACACAAGTGCTTAGGTCAATGGCTACAGAGCCAATGAAAACAGAGTTATAGAATTGCAAGTGAGACAGTTTAAGAAGGACAGAGAGACACTTGAATGTGTCCAGAGAAGGGCAATGAGGCTGGTGAGAGGCCTTGAGCACAAGCCCTATGAGGAGAGGCTGAGGGAGCTGGGATTGTTTAGCCTGGAGAAGAGGAGGCTCAGGGGAGACCTCATTGTTCTGTACAACTACCTGAAGGGTGGTTGTAGCCAGGAAGGGGTTGGTCTCTTCTCTCAAGCAACCAGCACCAGAACATGAGGACACAGTCTTAAGCTGTGCCAGGGGAAGTTTAGGCTCGAGGTGAGGAGGAAGTTCTTCACTGAGAGAGTTGTTTGCCATTGGAATGTGCTGTCCAGGAAGGTGGTTGAGTCACCATCCCTGGAGGTATTCAAGAGGGGATTGGACGTGGCACTTGGTGCCATGGTCTAGTCATGAGGTCTGTGGTGACAGGTTGGACTTGATGATCTTTGAGGTCTCTTCCAACCTTGGTGATTCTGTGATTCTATAATATTGTTAGGTGGGAATGTAAAATGATCCTGTGTGACGTCTCAGTTATCACTGATAGAGCCAATCACTATCAAAGTTGTGTAGCTTAAGTACAATCTGTCTGTGGAAAAAAAAATCCTATAGAAAAAAAAAAAAGAATAAATACAATAGGAATTAAAGTAAAGAACAATAGGGAATAGACCAATGATGGAAAACCTTATATTTCAAAAGAAAAATTAAAGGAAAAAAAGTAAATTCTCAGTTAAAATGTGGGTCCTCAGATTTCAAAAAATCTATGGCTACTTAAAACAGAGTGCTAAGGAAAAAGACATAAACCACTGGTAGCAAAGAGTTAGAAAGTGATATATTGTTCTGTAAATAACCTGATAGTAGTGAGAATTCAACAGTGTAAATATCCACATATCATTCTCGCTATTTTACAATTCATTTTAAAATGATGATAAAGAAACTTGGATCCTATAATTCTTATTGACTTAAAAATTATTGTACTGTGAAAGGATTTCTTTGTAATCTGTGCATTCTTCAGTTTGGGGAGTGGGGACTTTTTGGGGGTTTTGTTTTTTTTTCTTTTTGGGGGGGTGTTGTGTTTTGTTGTTGTTTACTTTTTGGTTGTTCTTTTTGGCGGTTGTGGGTTTGGTATTTTTTAATATTATCAAAGTAATCATTATGGATGTCATATTACAGAATATGTTTGGGTTTCTTTTTCCATGGACTGTGTTTGAATTTTCAACTTTAGCAGTACTGCAGTATTGAGACGGATTAAGTTTCCATTGCAGTAATGAAAAGGAGAGAATTTTATTTGAGAGGTTCACTGATTTTTCCTGAAAGTAAGGATTTAGCAGCAATGAAAAATCAATATGCAAAGCCCATGGATGACAATTTAAGTGTTTGAAGTCTACATGTGGTAATTGAATACTTTTAGGCTATTTTGGACCACTAAAACTGCTACTGTAGCTCTTTTTTTATCTTTTTGTTTTTCTTTTTTTTTTTTTTTTTCGTATTTATGAGGACAATTGCTTCTATTAAGAAAAAAAAGGCATGGAATATTTAGCACATGCATAATTCAATTACAGAATAAAAGAAGGGCTCAGTTCGTGTACTTTTTAATGTTCCATTGAAATATCAGGACTTCACTTTACAGAGTTGTGGTGGTTTAACCCCAGCTGACAGCTCAGCCTCACACAGGTGCTTGTTCACTCCCATACAGTGTGATGCAGTGCAGATACACTTAGACATTCCTGCCCAAGCAACATTTCCTTGTAGATGTCTGCAAGTGAGCCTTCTGACCAGGTATGCATTGGGTAGGTGCCATGTGCTATTGTGAACTGTGATTCCTCCTGGGTTCTCCCTAGAGTGGGACAACAGCTATCATCTGACCATGGGGGTCAGATGCTATAAATGACAAAGCTAATTAAAAGTTGATTAAATACAATTTTATTTGGAAAAGAGCAATTTAAGGCAATAAAAGGCAAGCAAACAGCGCTGGGTGCGTGGGGAGTCTGTGCTCCACCAACATGCACACTAAGCACAATCTACATAGAATATATAGAATAAACCAGGTTGGAAGAGACCTTCAAGATCATCGCGTCCAACCCATCAACCAATCCAACACCACCTAAACAACTAATGCACAGCACCAAGCACCCCATCAAGTCTTCTCCTGAAAACCTCCAATGATGGCGACTCCACCACCTCCCCAGGCAGCCCATTCCAATGGACAATCACTCTTTCTGTATAGAACTTTTTCCTAACTTCTAGCCTGAACCTCCCCTGGCACAGCCTGAGACTGTGTCCTCTTGTCCTGGTACTGGCCGCCTGGGAGAAGAGACCAACATCAAGTTCCTCTTTAAATATTTTATTCCTAATGCATATGCATATAAAAGGTGGGTTTATTTAAATTAGTTTATCCTTCTGGTGGCCTTTCAATGATGTAATCTTCTGGCCAGCACCTGCTGGTGGGTTGCATGCAGAGTCCTTGTGGTTTTAACTATTTTAACTCTGTTGTTACAATCAGTACCTTTCCCAAAGGTGGATTACATGCAGAGTCCTTGGGGGTTGCTTGTCAGTTCTTACAAATATTTCTTGTGTATTCACTTTCACATCTTCTGCAGCAAACTCTCCTCCTTTCTCATCATTGAGCAACTTATTGTTGTTACACAGGCTATTTCTCACACAAGCTGTTAGCTGTTAGCTTCCCTAGTATTTCATTCTACTATTCAGGTTTCTACAAGAATATAATATAGCAAACAAAATATAAACAACAATAACAAAGGCAAATAATATAATAAAGAACATTTTATAATAAAAGAAAACATCCCTGTTTCACTTTTTAGTTCCATGTTCCTATTTAGCCCATCCATACTTCTGCTTTAGAGTTTCTGCTTTAATCAAAACGACACAAATTTATCTGACCATGGGGGTCAGAACTCTTGAGATCTGAAGGGCCTGGCACCTCTAAGGGCTGGCCTCTCCTGGGTCTGCTCAGAGCCCCATCCAACCTGAGTTGAATAGTTCCAGGGATGAAGCTTCTGTTACCACCTCTGAGCAACCTGTTCTAGTGTTTCACCAACCTCAATGTAAAATTTTTATTCTTTATATCTAGTCTAAGTCCACACGCTTTCAGTTTAAAAGCAGTAATCTTTGTCTTGTCACAACAAGCCCTGATAAAGTCTGTCCTCATGTTTCCTATAGACCTCCTTTAAGTATTGCAATGCTGCAATAAGATCTCCTTGGAACCTTTGCTTCTCCAGGCTGAGCAACCTCAATTCTCTTACACCTTTTTCATAGGAGAGGCATTCTAGCCCACTGAATATTTTTCTGGCCCTCCTCTGGACTCACTCCAGAAGGTTCATGTCTATCTAGCCATTTTGGCTAAAGAGCTGTCTCAGGACCGGCACCAGGACTGGCATGCTTAAGCTGAGAGGTCTCTATTTTAGTTTCTTTTGGGGGCTTTTCAGGGTGGGAGGACCTTGGCAGACAGCAAGGACCGGCAGGGTCATCTTCTCACGTGCCCGCTTGAGATCATGATGTCAGCCACGGGAATGTTAAACTTGGGAGGACTGAGCCATGCAACCCCATTTTGGCTAGAGAGCTAGTGCTGCGTTGGCTGACAGAGTGCAGAACCCTCTATGGTAGCTTGGACAAAATATAGTAGTAAGGGGGAATATATAATATAATATAATATAATATAATATAATATAATATCATATCATATCATATCATATCATATCATATCATATCATATCATGTCATGTCATGTCATGTCATGTCATGTCATGTCATATCATGTCATATCATATCATGTCATGTCATATCATATCATGTCGTATCATATCATATCATGTCATATCATTATATATATATATATAATATATATATTTAACAACAAACAATAAAACCCCTAAATTTAATCTCACCTGTCTGAAGTGATCTAGCCATGATAACGACTCAGCCAAAGGCTATTAGAAAAACAGTAGGTACCCAGACAGAGCCGGTGCACTAGCATGCAGGTGTCCAGGCTACTAGCTGTGGAGAGTGCTGGAGCCTGGCACTTGGAATGGAGAGTGAAGGAGACAGCACCTGTGTGAGGTGTGGACAGGTGAATTATCTCCTCAATCTGGTCGCTGAGCTAAAGGATGAGGTAGCAAGGCTTGAGACTATAAGGGAATGCGAAAGGGAGTTAGACATGTGGGAGCAGGCTTGATAGAACTCCCCTGTTGAGGGAGGCGCCCTTGGAAACAGGGGGGGATGGATACAGGTCCCTATTAGAAGCATGGGGAATCCATCCCAGCCTTCTTCGCCTTCCCTGTTGCACTTGCATAGTAAGTATGAGGCCCTGCAGGCTGAGAGCAATGTGGATGAGAAGGCAGAAGAGGAACCTTCTAAGGGGATGCCTAAGGCAAATCAGTCCCCACCAACCATCAGGATTAGTGCCATAAAGAAAAAGAGGAAGGTAATTGTTGTTGGAGACCAGCCTGGATGAGCAAGCAGCTCTTAAAGGAATTAAGGGGAAAAAAGAGGGGGGGAGGAAATACATGATATGTTTAAGGATGTTATTAGATTATGTAGGAGAAAAATTAGAGAGGCAAAAGGCCAGTTATAACTCAATCTGTCCACTTCTGTGAAAAATAATAAAAAGCATTTTTATAAATATATTAATGCTAAAAAGAGGGGCAAGAAGAACCTTCACTCTTTATTGGACCTGGGAGGCTGACCACAGGCAACAGTCAAACACCTACCCTGACTCTCTCTCACTCCACTCTCCTATGGATTGAGGAAAAATATAAGGAAAGTGAAAGATTCATGGATCAAGGCTTTCAGTATGATCTCCCATTGTGTATTTGATTAAAAAGTGATGGCATACAGACTGGAGGGATAGGCTGCTAACTGAGTGTAAAACTGATTGGGCCATCAGGTTGAAAGTCCACTGATAAATATTTTGAAATGTTACTGGTGGCTGTCTACTAGTGTTATTCCTATGGAATATGTACTGAAACCATATTATTTCACATCTCCACTAGCAGCTTGGATGATTGAAAGGAATAGGTTCTCTTATATAAGATTGGGGAATTGCTGATTTCCTGAAGGACAGAGCAGTTTCGACCAGGTGATCTCAAAATGTTTTTTCCAACCTATATTTTTCTTATATTTGGTAATTTAGGTTGACTGCATTGAATATGAAGTGTTAGAAGCAATCATTTTGCATATTGAAATGTGATTTTCTTCAGTACTAGAATAGCTGGACTATATTTGACTCCCAAATCTGTTAATTACAGAGTTTCTCAGATGACAAGTGTTTCACTGTTTCCATTCTAAGTTTATATATAACTTTGGGCTCACGATGATTCCAAACATTTTTGGCACAAAAGACAAGTGTCTAATGTAAATCTTTTAGATGATTCAGACACTGAAGAGAGCTAATATACACAGCAGGATTCAGTTTTTCAAACATGGAAGTTTAGAGCTATTCTAGGTGATGTAAGCTTTTACATCCATCTTCAGTCATTGCTCCTAAAAGGTATGCATTCTGTCTGCCAGCCCTCTATGTATCTTGAATATGCTACAAGATTCATATGGCAGTATTTGCCTTAAGTTTATAGAGCTGAATTATAATCAGATAGCTTCTGATGGATTTTTTTTCCTGTCTCATCAGCAATAAATTACAAATGTATTTCATATATCTAAAGTGAGATGATGACTTGATTCAGATGACTCACTTTGATTATCCTAAATAAATTGACAGCAATAAGGAACTGATTTTGCTTACTATTTTTTTCTGTCTAAACCCACCTAAAAATAGCAAGAGAACATAATTAATAGTAGATAACAGCAACTTAATCCAGTAGTTGTGCAATAGATGAAGGAACCATGCAGTCATGAGGCTTTAATGACATTAAGCAACAGTGAAAGCACTTGCCAAATAATCATGCTAATTTAGTATCATTACCTAATCTCTTCCAAGATTTTTTCTTCTGCTTCTCAGAATGTGTTAATGTATGTAACAGTTTTGAGGCTGATTTTTGGCCCTATTCTACAACAAAATTCTTCATAAGCTTCATATTTATTTGTAAGTTGTTGAATAATAATATACTTATTCTTCATCATTATCATCATCATCATCATTATTATCATATAAGTCCTGGGACTAAAATATGTAAAAGAGCATCAAGTGTAAGACTGACAGCTGTGCTAGGCAAATATAATGGATGTTTTGATAAAGGTTGACAAAAGTTCACCCTCAGGAGAAAGAGACTTTTCTCAGTTATTAGGTTTGCATCAGCTAACGTAAGGCTTGAAGTTCAACTCGACTACTTTATGTTGACGACAAAATATCTGTCAGTTTCTGATCTGTGTTTCATCTGTAGTCAGTGAAGAATAATACAACATGATTTATGTCTTCTTAGTTACCAAGGCTAAGATGAGACAGCAAAGATTTTGAAGTATCTAGTTCTTTAAGTTTTTCATAAAGGACAAAAAACGTGGTGTCTTGATTCTGTTATGTAACAAATGTTACTGTTTCAGAAATCTTTTATGACAGATATGACTTTTTGGAGTAGCAGCTTTAGATCCCTGAGATGGTCCAGGTAACCTAAAATATGAATATCATACCAGATGCTACATTTAAGCATATGATCTAATCTATCTCCTTAGAATATATAAAGCAGTAGAAGCTATTTTTTTTTTAAATATATATATATACTTATTGTACATTTTTGTTTGTATTCTCTATTATCTTCAGAGGAAGCCCACAATATTTTCTGGGTTTTTTAACTCAGAATTTTAAAATACCAGTTTATGTTAATTTAATTTAACCCAGAATGTATAATTAGCTCTCCATGTAGTAAAGGATTTATATATTTTGCTATTTTTCCAAGAGGTTGTTTGTTTCTTTGTTTGTTTTTTTTATTTTTATTGGATGTGGGTGTGTGTTTGTTTTATGTGTGAAGAAGAATAAAGGGTTTATTCTCATCATAAGAATCAAATAATATGAAAGAGAAATGATGTTGTGGGTTTGGTGGAGGTTCTTTTGTTTGGTTCAGTTTTTTGTTTGTTTTGGTTGGTTTTTTAGATCTAGTTTCATTTGAAGAACCTTGTATTGCACATTTTTTCTGGTATATGTTACCAATTAATTTCTGAATCCATTATCCATTAATTTCTGAATCTTCATCAAATATGGTGTAGTAGAAAACATTATAAATTCCTAACATCGTAAAGAAGTTATTTGTATGTCACTTAGAAAGAGAAAAATCATGTTTCTCTTTCCTAAGAAATTAGAAGTCCCTAAGAAAATAGAAATTACTAAGAGTTTCACCTGTAAATCTCTTAAAGAAAGAGAGATTGCAGTTTTAAATTACTGGATTGCATGAAGTGTGCATGAAAAGTGATTTGTGAACTCCACAGGCCTGGTAAAAAGTTCATTTGTTCTGGACATCACAAAACAATTTTCGTGCACACTCCCTGCAGGAGCAACTGTAGGGCAACTATGAGCTGCAAGCTATTAGAAGGTCTAAGTTAGCCCGAACAGCTGACTTGATTTGGCTCACAAGTCTATCCCATACCATGAGCACAAAGGAGGAATTTTGATGAATAGGAGTTTTCTGCTTGAGGTCCTCACCCCTTTAGTGTTTTTATGAAGACTGCCTTCCTGGATATTGTGGCTGCTGTGCTTTTGCTGGGCCATCTATAACTGTGCATATCTTGTACTGATATTGGTATTAATTTAGTTATTTTATTAAATCTGTTTTTCTTTCAGCCTGTGGGGCACCTTTACTTAATTCCCTTTCTCTGATGAGAAGAGGTGATCAGGTGACATAGCAACTGCTGTAGATATGGGCAAAATGTAGACAGGTTAAAGAAAAAAAAAAAAAAGAAAAAAAAATCCAATGTTTATTGTTTTGTTATTATCACTTTCAAATTAAAAAAAAAAGAAAAAAACCTAGAATCTGATGTACAGTATTGAACATCCACATGTAACCTTTCCCATCTTGCTTCAGTATTCAATAAATGCTATGTTTATACATACGCAAATTATTTCCTGAATTTGCTATCAGCTAGATGTTATTTGCACTGATGTTATTTACACTAATTTGAAAATAGATGCTTATATTATTTGTCACCTCTTTGTATGATTTGTCATGCATTGAAGCTCTATTTTTTCTAATGGTCAGTGTCTCTGCTGGCTGCAGGCAACTGGCTTTAATGACATCAGTAACGCATACTTTTGTATTCACGTCTAACTTCAAAATTTGATTAGTGTAATTTGCTAGACAAAATAACCAAAGCTTCTTAAACTCCTGTAGGTAATCCATACATCAGTTTTCCTTTTCAATATTTTTTTTCCTCAGTGAAAAAAATCAAGTCTTCAGATGCAGCAAAATTGTAGTGCACTTTAATGTCTATTTTTGAAGAATAGTTCAATGATTATGTACTTAGAATTGTAGAGAATTGTGTCCTGATGCAATCAGTGCTATGGTGGTTCAGATTATGTGTATTAAATGAGCATCCTTCTTCCTGCAGGTTTTATTATTTCATTTCTTTTTAAATCTCAAAATAAAAGTTTTAATTCTATAATTAAAAAATGTATTTTTTTAGATTTTTAATGTAAAAATTGGATGTGTGTCAAAATTGTCTTTTATGATTTCTGCAACAGGTATCTGCTAGCAATTTATTTTTATTTTTGATCCATTTTTTAAAATATATTTCATATAAACATAATATGACATTTCAAACTCTTCTTCCTGTGGTCATATGTCAAAGATTTTGTGAGTTTGCCAGAAAAGGTGATAAATTTCTTCCTTCAAGGAAAATTTGATTTGGCAAAAACAACATCAAAAGAGGGTCTATTATCATTAAAAAAAAAAAAAAAAAGTAATTTTCAAGCTGCTCCATTAGCTCAAGAAGATCCATCAAAAATAAGAAAGGAGTTATTAAATGCTGGAGAAAAAATAATACAGGCTATCAAGTGAAAAGATGGATGTGATTAATATTCATTCCATCTTCCCATTACTAGTCATTTTATTCTTCTCAAATCACCTGTTAGCCTTTTTTCTTTCTTTCTTTCTTTTTAACACTAGATTTCTCATACTTGCATGATCTTAGACTTTTATAAGTTTGAGTTTGCTTTGTAGTAGTTATCACAGTTTGAACCCTGGTGTATGTAATTAGAAGCTTTGAAAGGCTTTTATAATGCTCTGTGGTTTTTTGGGGGGAGTTTACTTGGGGGAAGGGTGGGTGTGGAATTGTTTGTTTTGTTGTGGGGTTTTGGGTTGGTTTTTGTTTGTTTATCTGTTTGTTTTGTGTGTATGTGGTTTGCTGTTGTGTTGGTTTGTGTTTGTTTTTTAATTTTCAGAGTTATCTGAAGAAAATATATGTAATTCACAACATAAGGGTCACCAGAAGTCATTTTGCTGAGTACTCATAACAAGCATGCTATACTAGATACTGTGTTTTCCAAACCTTGCTCTTTTAAGAACTTAAATGTTTCTCAGCCGTATTCTTTAAAGAAGTTTTTAAATCTCCAAGAGCTGAAGGTACAATTAAAATATAGGGCAGGTTTTTTACCCTTTCTCCAAGAGTGTTTGTCAATTAAATACTATAATGCGAAGCAGATAATTTTACCTGACATCTTGACTGACAGTGAAGGTTACAGAATTTTGTAGCAGTTAGAGGTGTATGTATAATGGAGTTTTACTGAGAAGACTTGTTAGACGGTTCTTACCAGCAATTTCAATACATCAGAGAAGAGCAAGACAGTGAAATATAATGCTGCTAAATAATGATGTGTTTTAGGCAACACCTGAATGATGGCCTGACTTTCTATTTCTTTTCAATGAAGAGTAAGATTGACTTGGAATAAATCATACTTTCTTTAAAAGTACATATTTTGAAATCCAGCATTCTTATCTCTGACTAATGAGTTGTGAGTGTGGCATTAGATGCTGACATCTTGTTTATTCATTTCTACAAGACATTTGGGTATAATTACAGTACAGAATTTTTTTCCTTGATATAAATAGGCCAAGGTGTTCATCATTTGTATTCTTGCATAATCTGGAGCTGGAGTCTGAATTTTATTCTGATACTTAAACTAGGATGCCCATAAGGTAAATTCTAAACCAAAATTAGGTGTTGTATTAGTTACACTCACATTATAGTCAATAGCTAAACTAGCTAATACAGTGGAGTTTAGAGAGCTCTTCAGATGGTGAAAACTTTATTTGGTTACTTATATCCTAAGAGATGAATGTTTCTTTTCCGTTCTGGATATGGTTTTACTAACATCCCATCTGACTACCAGCTGCCACTCTAGTATCACATAAGTTCTGCAATGGATCAGAGGTCTTACCTGTTAGACTCATATGTGTCTTGGGTATTAGAATATACCAGATTCTTATACCAAACCTTAGGTCAACACTTAAATATAAATCATAAAAAAACCCACCCAAAACATAGTCAAAAGCATCAGGATTACAGAGCTTCAGCTGCATCCAGAGCTGAATTCAATCTCCATGTAGTCATTCCATTTAATTGAAAATAGCTTACTTAAATTCAAAGTATTACAGATGTTAAAGTTTGGGTGAATTCCACTGAGCTTTAGTTAGCTTGAATACAGAAATCTACATTTGAAATTAGTTTGAAATTTCTTTATATTCCATGTAGAATAATAGGTGCTTTCAGGAACAAATTTCATAGCCCCAAGCAAATACATAAAAAGGTCTGGCTTAATTCTCAATGCTGACTATGAAGACTCTAGCAAATTTGGGGTGCATGTATTTTTGTAAAAATATTAGGCAAGACTAATACTGTGTGCAAGATCTTTACAGATTTTCAGGTTTATATGTAGGCACAATTCTGAAATTTTAATAACATCAACCAACAAGCAAAGAACAAGTTCAGTGATGTGCATAGCAGTTTCTAGACACTGCTTAGGCATCTAGGTCTTCTGGGAACTTATCTGGGGTTGTTGGAGCACTCCTGGAAACTTTTTAAGAAAGATCACTGTGCCCAGTGCTGCAACTAGATAAGGTTAGCTACAGGAGGCTTCCAGCAAGCTTTGGCAGTTTCTAAAATCTATCACTTTTTCTTGATCAAATGGTCCTCTCAGCTTTTATTCCACCTGAATAAAGGAGTCCAAGAAACCTTTCTGGAGGTGCTACAGAGGGGCCCATGTGTCTGCCAGCCTACAGCATAGTTAAAACAGTGTAGACAACACAAGCAGTATTTTTCACTTTCACCTTTTGCTTTTGTTGCAGAGGAAATTATAGTTCTTGCCTGCAGGTTTGTGATGATTAAGAATATGTGTTACTAAGTAGCTGCTGGAGAAGCTCAGTAAACTGCACATCAGAGATACTATGAAAGAGGTTGTCTGCATCTTTATGACAATGCAATTAGAAAAGTCTGAAGGCTCAGCTATACTGATGAAGGCATAGGTAGAGTCTATATTGATGGAGCTGGGAAACCACAGAATGGTAAGGGTTGGAAGGGAACTCTGGAGATCACCTAGTCCAACCCTCCTATAATGTAGACATGTCTAGGTTGCACAGAAACATGTCCAGGTTGAAAGTCTCCAGAGGAGATTCCACAACCTCTCTGGGCAACCTGTTCCAGTGCTCTGTCTCCTTCAAAGTAAGGTAGTTTTTTCCTTGGGTTCAAGCGAAACCTCCTGTGTTCCAGTTTGTACCCATTGTCCCTTGTCCTGTCACTGGGCACCAATGAAAAGAGCCCAGCCATATCCTCACAACCTCAACTCTTTAGATATTTATATGCATTGATTAAGATCCCCTCTCCATCTTGTCTTTTCCAGGCCAAAGAGCCCCAGTTTTCTCAGCCTGTCCTCAGAAGATAGGTGTTCCAGTCCCCTAATCATCTATGTAGCATTCTGTTGGACTCTTTCCAGTAGTCCCCCTGTCCCTCTTACCTGGGAAGCCCAGTTCACATTGGACACAATATTCCAGATGTGGCCTCAGTGGCCTCATCAGGGCAGAGCAGAATGGGGCAAGAAATGGAGACACCTATACAGGCAAAGGTTGGAAGCTTGTGACTTAATGACACAAGTCAAAAATCTTCTGCTCTATCTAGAATAACATTTGTAGAAGAATCTGTACCACCACACAGGTGAAACTTAAAAGGGGTTCAATGTCCTAGTAGAAGATGAGGGACTAGAAGCTGTGTACAAGGGTGTTCCCAAGTAGGCTGAATCTGAACTGTGTTGGTAGCAAAGACAGATTTTATGATCAAGACACTTTCCTTGATGATCGAAGAAGGACAACTAAGAAAAATCAAACACTTTTGCTGACAGGCTGGCTAACCTGTTGAGAACAGCTTTAAACTAAGAATGGAGGGAGTGGACATGACCTATTGTCAAGTGACAAAGTAATGGACTACCTGAGAAAGCAAAGGGTGCAGAGTGAACCTGAAGATATTTTAATCAACAGAACAGGGCTCCTCCTCAAGGATAGGTACACAAAAAAGAGCTGAGTTGACAGCATTATGGAGAAAGTTATTCCATCTATTCTGTAAAATCAGCATGGCTGGATGTCTCTCTGAACCTCTTGAGCAAGTCCTGCTACCCAGGTTACTCTCCAAATTAGTTGCTTAAACAAGCTGAAGTTTGCCCTCCGCAAGTCCAAAGTAAGGGTTCTGTTGTTGTTCCTCCTTATTTCCCTGCATATTGAAAACTCCACTATCTCATGGTCACTGCACCCTAGACAGCCTCCTACCATCACATCTCCCACCATATATATGCAAGTAACCCACCATATATAAACACATAACACAAGTACAAAATAACCCTCATGTATTAACCTCCCATCCTATGATATTTCTCATTTCATTTTTTAATTATACTGAAGAGTACTTTTAGTCATCATTGCCTAATTACAGAATAAGTAAATTTTCCAGTGAAAAGCAAATACTGAATTGCATCATTCACTATCTTTTTCTAAATATTTTTCTCAAGTTTCTACACTAGAAAACCTATGACTGAAATATGTTATATGGATAAAACTTCCATCTCTTTTTCACAGAATCATAGAATTATTTTAGTTGGAAAGTATCTCTTAGATTATTGAATCAAATCATCAACCTAAGACCACCATGGCCATTGAGACATGTCCTGAAACTCCATGTCCACACATTGTTGAACACATTCAGAGATGGTGACTCCACCACCTCACTGGGTAACCTATTCCAATACCTGACCACTCCACCTTAAATAATTTTTTTTCTAATATCCAGTCTAAACTTCCCCTGGGCCAATTTCAGTTCTTTTCCTCTTGTTGTCTCTCCTGATATTAGAGTGAAGACACTGACCCCCCCACCTCACTACAACCTTCTTTCAGGTAGTTGTAGAAAGTAATGAGGTCTCCCCTCAGTCTTCTCTTCTCCAGACTGAACAATCCCTGTTTCCTCAGCTGCTCCTCACAAGACTTGTTTTCCCAAACCTTCACCACATTGCTCTTGTCTAGACACACTCCAGCAACTCAATGTCTGTCTTGCAGTGAGTAGCCCAAAACTGAACACACTATTCAAGAACTTCACCAGTTCTAAGCACAAGGACACGATCACTTCCCTACTCCTGCTGTAGAGGAGTTTCCTGTTCTCTTTAACAGATGAAGCCAAATTGATTGGCAGTTGGGCTTTGGACTTTCTAATTTTCTCCCTGAATAGTCTCATGACGATCTTGTGATCCTCTCGAGTGGCCTGTCCCTTCTCCCAAGGATCATAATCTGTCCATAAGCAGCAACCAGGCTGGCCTTCTTCCCCACTGACATATTTCAGCACATGGGGATGACCTGTTCCTGTTTTTTTTATGTTGTTGCTCCTCTTTTAATTTTCTCATTTTTTTTTCTTTTTCTTTTTCTTTTTCTTTTTCTTTTTCTTTTTCTTTTTCTTTTTCTTTTTCTTTTTCTTTTTCTTTTTCTTTTTCTTTTTCTTTTTCTTTTTCTCTTTTTCTTTTTCTTTTTCTTTTTGTATTATTGAGGGGCACAAATCTTCTGAGCTGTCAATAAACAACAACAACAAAAAAGGATGTATTGAAATGATGTTACTGCAACCTTCAAACCTCCCTGACATTCTATACTATAAAAGGTGATTGTCTCCAGAGGGCTGGGAAGTTAATCATAGAACCATTAAGGTTGGAAAAGACTCTTAAGATGATTGAGTCCACCCGTAACCCAACTACCATGACCACTAAACTATATGCTGGAGAGCCAGATGTACACGCTTCTTGAACAACTCCAGGGATAGCACCTCTGTGGGCAGCCTGTTCCAACACCTCACCACTCTTTCAGTAAAGAAAGTTTTCCTAATATCCATTCTAAACTTCCCCTGTGTGACAGTTTTAGGCTATGCCTTTAAAGGTTAGCTACACATTTTCAAGCAGAAGAGTGAAGAAGTATAAACAATTCACAGTTGGGTGTAAAAAGAAAAACAAAAGATTATTCTAAATTAATATCTTTGGCCAGATATGAGATGTACCCTTACCAGTCTCATTTCCCTCATTCATGCCTTTCTTCCTTCTCTGTCTGCTGCTTTCTGCTCTGCTCAGCTGGGAAAGAATCTTATCACCACTAACCTTGAGATAAGACCACTAATGATACTTTGAGCTAACAGTAATGTATTTTTCTCTCTTTCTTCTAATTGGAGGAAAGTGGGCAGGGGAGGTTAGAAGAGAAGAAGGGCAGTTTCCCCCCTTCAGGGGGGTTTCCATGCTGTTTTCTGCCTGTAAATACCTGTATAATGTTGTAAATACTGTATATTTGTACATATTCATTGCATGCCATTGTAGAATGTAGTTATGTGGATGTTTTAAATGGTAAAATTAAGAATTAGGGAAAGACATATTACACCAATGTAGAGTTGGTTATAATGCACTAATTTCATTGTTTACTGTCCCCTTATACACTTTATCTTAAATTTATTTATCAATGATCACATTCATTCAAAGATGTCAGGATTTCATTTAAAGATTCTCAGTAAGGTACTGGATTACAGACCACCATGCTGAATGTGGTTCTGGTGCAATAAAGTCATGTTGTCTTATGTAAAAACATGTTACCATGTGTTAGTTATACATATCTATACTAATTTTTATAGTGCCTGGTATGTTAACTGGTGTTATCTACCATCTTGTTCTACAAGAAAGACAAGTAAATCACTGAGGCAGATAATAATACTTTCAATGATTGTGTGTTTCCACGCATACATGAAATTAAATTTACTAGCCTCACAAACTTTGCCTCCTTTTTGAAAATTTCAATGCATTTTGCAGGATACTGTGTCAGCAACTCCATGGATGTGGGAGACCCAGGATTTTTCAAATGGAAAACTGAAGGTTCAATATTGTTTTTTGCAATGAGTTTCCTAGTACAGCTGTATGTACAATAAATCACTGCACATTTTCCCTGCTTAAAATATGGTGCTTAGTACAAATCACAAATATTGCAAATTCATGAAGGTCTCATAATGAATTGGTTGACATGTGTGAATTATAAGCTTCTTGTTATGCAATCTCTTCAGTCTGAACAGACACGATATTGTCTGCAAAAGCCAAAAATTAAGAAGGAGGAAAAAGAAAGAAATGTAGACATTTGCTAAAATCCATGAAAACTTTTCAATAATATATCATACTGCAATGTGCCAAAACAATTTGTTTTATTTTGGGGTAGATTTTGATGCATTTACTTGTGTTACATTGGAACAGTAATTACAGGACAGACGTTTACTTCTTGACCTTGTAGAATAGGAAAGTTATAGTCATAGGAAAATGACAGACATAATTTTGTGCTTTGCACATCACTATCAGCACAATTAATGGACTGAGATTACAAGGTAATATCCTTCTTTGAATCAATGAGAGATTCCATTATTACCTTACCTTCTTTCCCTTTGTGCAGCCTCAGTGGAGATGATTGCAAAGATAGTTCAAATTATGTATTAATCAAATATGTTGGAATGATGCATGAAATACAGTAAATGCACAATACTCCTTCAAGCATTCTTTTAAGTTAGTAACTCTGGCTTGTTTATTTTGTTTACTGTTTCGTTCTTAAATATGATCAATTCTATATGGTTTTTGTTTGTTTGTTTTCAGAAGGAAATTATTATATTTCACAGTACATCAAAATAGCTACCTAAAAATTATTTGTTCTTGAGCTTATTCAGAGCTTAGCTGAACAAGGCCAGACCCAATCTAATGCTGATCTTCTTTTAGTGACAGATTGGAAGACTTGATCTGTAGAGGTCCCTTCTAGCCTTCATTATTCTGTTTCTATAAACACCATTGACATTATGATATTAATATCACTATTTACTGCTATGTTAATATTTTGCTATTACAATAAATTACTGTTCATTGCTACTGATACTGAAAGGTTGTAATCTGTAACTATGGAAAAGGTATGAGCAGGAATTAATCAAGCGATCGCCCCATGTTGAATAGGCACCAATTATTTTGTGTAATGTGGTGGGTTGAAAATTCTCATTCACATTAACTAAGCATGCCTACCTCAGTTGGAAGCAAATAGAAGCTGTATTTACAAGCAAAAACTACACTCTACAATGGAATGCAATGAATATGTACAAGACATACAGTATTTACAATATTATACAGATATTTACAAATAGAAAATAGCACAGGACTCCCCCTATACACCCTCTGGTTTTCCCAGAGAACAGGGAAGCTGCTCCACTCCCCTCCCCCAAAACCTCCACCCCACCTTGTAACAGAAGAAAAGAGGAGTTCAAAGGAAGGAATGTTAGATTAGAGAAGCAATGTTATTGTTCTTATATTTTTCTCAAGGCCAGACAGAAACGGTTATTGTCTCCCCAGCAGAACAGCCAGACCAGAGAAGAAGAAAAGGAATGGGAATGGAATTGAAATGTGAAAGACTGTTAGGGTACATTTGTGTCCATTCCACACATTTTGTCCAATGGATTTATTTAGAATAATCTTTTGTTTTCCTTTTTACACCCAATAGTGAATTATTTATATTTTTCTACTTTTGTGCTCAAAATCTCTACCTAATTTTAAAGGCATAGTCTAAAACTGCCACAATGTAATACTGATGAAGCACTGTGCAGAGATGGTCATCCTCTTCATAAACAATTTCTGGCTTAATAAGTATATGAAATAAAGGACAATTATGAGAAAGAAATAAAGCTATTCAAGATGTTCAAGGACATCAAAACATGCTCTTGAGTCACAGTTACCAAGAGTTTTTGAGTTTCAGTCTGGGGCTGTACCTTGACCCAGGGTTTCCCATCAGGAATGGCTGCAGTGCAGGTCTGATGAGCCCATCCAGGACATGAGATGATGACAGAACAGTGCCAATTCCATCTAGAAACAGGGCCGGAGACTGAGCTGAACACAAACACTGATGCCCATCAGGGAGAGTGAGGCCAAGTAATATCTTCAGATAATGACATGCACATCCAGTGTTTAGCTTACTTTTAACCAACACAAGATGGTAGCTGTATTGAGCTGCCTAGGTGTTATGATTGTAAGGAGGCTATTAATATCCAATAGGTGGAACAGTTAATAAAAATATTAATAATTTTATTAATCATAAAAATCCTGCCAAAAATATTAATAAAACCTATTTACTGGTTCAAAATATTAAGTTGTGGCACAGATACCTCACCAGCAGGAACAAGTAACAATTTAAACAATATGTACAAAAATCCAGAAACAACAAACAGCACTTTAAACTGTAAAGAAAAAAAAGGTAACATTGACAATGAAGCTGGAGATTGCCCACAAGGTGTGTGTGGGAACTTCAGAATTCCCTAGGGCAACAGACCTTTAATAGATGCTTATAAAAATCAGATTTTGTAATTACTCACTGATCGTGGTATCCCATGGCACACGTGGGAATTTAAACAAAACCAAAATGGTGTCAACCACGTGAAAGCTGCAGGAGCACAGTTTCACTTTCTGTTGGTGTCTACAGCTGGTTGCTGAGACATAGGATTTATTCCCAAAGGCTTTGTAGCTAAAAGCTTTGTAGAAAAAAGGTTCTTCTGCTGCAATCCTTCGCAGCGGTGCTTGTTCCTTCTTCCAATAAAATGAAACTGTCCCGGGGATTCAGCTCTTCTGGGGGTTCGTCTCTCGGCCCGGCAAGACGCATCTGTATACTCCTGGGCTTTACAACGCTAAGACAGCAAGGGGTCTCTGCAGTCCTGTCTGGGCAGACTGAAACACAGCTCAGATTCCAAGCAAGGCTTATGATTTCTTCCAGAGAGTGGACAATTACAAGGCAAGGCTCTGGCTCTTTGGGCTGGTACTTACAGACTTCCTGAGACAATAATGGCCAGTGACAACACAGATTGAGAGATAAACCCCTGACACTGTAACCTATAGAAAGGGTTTTCTCCAAACGTGGCCAAAGGCACACACACCTGGCCCAGTTGGGCTCCGTGACATGTTCAGACAAACCTGGGCAATGTGACTATTTTCCTGAAAAACCAGACCTGCTGGCTCTTGCCCCATTGTCTAGTTCAGAGCATTTTTGAGGCTTTTTGTCCCTTTGGGACACTAGGACAAAACTAGTATGATTGCCAGTGGCACTATTTTCCCACAAAGGTTACCTGGATAGGTCTCAGAGTATGGATGAAGTTTCGCCATTATAAAAACATGTTATATGGGTATGCTGTACTCTTTACAAGTGTATAGAAATTATGACCTTAGGTATGAAGGCTTTCATGGTACAAAAAGACATGGATGCTTTATTCTCTCAATTTCTCTACTTCATTACAAATTACCATACATATCAGAAAAATTGCCATGACAGTAAGAAGCTACCACAAAAACGACCATTAGCAAATGTTTCATAAATTTATTATGTGTATATCAAGCTACTAAAAGTTATTGTTGCTATTTGGTATCAATAGTATCTATCAATAGTACAGCAAAAATAGATATAATAATCAAAATAAAAAAGAGTGACAACAAAGTAGCTATAACATGCTACAAGTTAATGCAAACTTAACAATATAAGAGCAGATACATTCATGTTTCCTGTATGGATATATAGAATACCAGTATAAAACAAATGAGACAGATCTCAGAAGGATACAAATTGTCCCAAGGGACAAAACAATACCACAAGGGGATCCAACCACACCACAAATGAAAGAACAAATGGAATCAACCAATGAAGTAAAAATCAGAGTCTCAATTCAAAGATGATCCACATGAGGAAGGCTGAATTTAGTTAAGTGTGTCCAGCAAAGTCCTAGAGGTTATGGAGAGTTTGTGCAGCAAATTCAGTCTGTTTTGGTGTGGTGATATGATCTTGTCTGGACACCAGGTATTCACCAAGTAGCTCTTTCATTCTCTCCTCAACTGGACAGGGGAAGTGGTGCAGTTTTGTCTGGTGAAGTATTGTAGTAGGGAGTGGTCTGCTGTCTTTGTTTCTCTAAGAAGGTCCCCTGGATCTAAGTTGGATGTGTGTCCTGCCAAGGCTGAACTAATTAGTGACACTGTGATAAAATATTTCAGAGGGCAAAATTCTGTTGGGCTGATTCCTTTGGCTTTTGGACATTGGGGGTTTTTTGTTTTGGTTTGGTGGGGTTTTTTGTTTGTTGTTTCTTTTTTTTTTTTTTAAGAGGACTAGGACATGATCATAGTATCGTAGTATCATAGTATCAGTCAGGGTTGGAAGGGACCACAAGGATCATCTAGTTCCAACCCCTCTGCCATGGGCAGGGACACCCCACACTAGATCAGGCTGGCCAGAGCCTCATCCAGCCTGGGCTTAAACACCTCCAGGGACGGTGCCCCAACCACCTCCCTGGACAATCCATCCCAGGGCTTCACCACTCTCATGGTGAAGAATTTCCTCCTCACATCCAGCCTGCATCTCCCCACCTCCAGCTTCATTCCATTCCCCCTAGTCCTATCACTACCTGATATCCTGAGAAGTCCCTCCCCAGCCTTCTCTGGACACGTTCCAGCACCTCCATATCCCTTTTGTAATAGGGGCTCTAGAACTGGACGCGTTACTCCAGGTGGGGTCTCACCAGAGCTGAGTAGAGGGGGAGAATCACCTCCCTTGACTTGCTGGCCACACTTCTCTTGATGCAGCCCAGGATCTGATTGGCTTTCTGGGCTGCAAGTGCAATTGAGAGCTTATGTTGAGCTTTTCATTCACCAACACCCCCAAGTCTCTCTCCTCAGGGCTGCTTTCCTGCCAGTCACTGCCCAGCCTGGATTTGTGCCTGGGATTGCCTCAACCCAGATGCAGGACCCTGCACTTGGTCTCGTTGAACCTGATGAGGTTGGCTTGTGCCCACCACTCCAGCCTGTCAAGGTCCCTCTGGATGGCATCCCTTCCCTCCAGCGTGTCTGCTGCACCACACAGCTTGGTGTCAGCAGCAAACTTGCTGAGGGTGCACTCAATGCCACTGTCCATGTCACCCACAAAGATGTTGAACAAGATGGGTCCTGAGGGACTCCACTTGTCACTGGCCTCCACTGGGACATGGACCCATTGACAGCCACTCTTTGGGCATGGCCATCAAGCCAGTTCTTTATCCATCTAGTGGTCTACCCATCAAACTCATGTGTCACCAGTTTGGAGACTAGGATGTGGTGCGGGACAGTGTTGAAGGCTTTGCTCAGGTCCAAGTAAATGACATCAGTTGCTCGCCCCTCATCTATTAAGTGATGATAGAGATAACTGTGCAGAAATGCAGGTCACTGAGGAAGGATGTCGGAAAGCATATCACAGCAGCCATTTCCCTTCAGATCTTGGTGAAATGGATGACTGAGTACTTGCAGTCCATGAAGATCAATGGTGGGAGAATATCCTGCCTAATTTTCTAGACTGTTTTCCTCTTTTTCCAAGACTACTGTTCACTTTTTCAGAGGATAAATTGTCTTTACGGATCCTTATTTTAGCACTTACTGACAGTATCACAGTATCACAGTATCACTAAGTATCTCAGGATGTCTCTGGTTTCTAGGTACACAGCTGTACTTCAAAGATGCCAGCTGCACTTTCCATGGATGCTTTTGGTTCCCAGACTGGCAGGCATTTTTTTCTGTTCAGTAGTTTTTTTTCTTTTTAGCCAGTTCACCTTTATGGCTGTTCATAACACCATGATGATAAATGCTTCATGCTAATGAAATTCCTCTCTTTCCACCAATCTAAATCAAAGCTACATTGAAACATGGATATCACAAAAGAGAGTAATAAATTTTGCATACAGAAGAAGGAAAGGTGTGAGATCTACCTATCCAGAGAAAACTCACAGCAACTTTGTTGATTTATAAGATTGTGGATGTGTTACTTAGAAAAAGATTTTTAGTTGACTTCTCATATTCTTTAATTTTGAACTACACTAGTTTCCATTGCATTCTCATAACATAATTTGTCTGTTGTGCTTGCCTTTAAAGATGAGATAAATCTTTAATGATTTCATAATTCTGGTCTAATATTTTCATATGACAATGTTCTAGCTTGACTTTCTTTACTATCAACCTCAGTTTTCACATATCTGTAATGTTCAATGTGTAGTATTTAAGCCTATTTACTAAATAATGTGACAATATTCCAGAGATAATCAATAAACTTGGACTCAGAAAACAAAACCAGATTTAATCAAATTTCCCTTTAAAATAATACCTTGCCATTTGTTGTTATTCTCTTTAAGCCCATGGTAAAAAAAAAATTAACAAAAATGTCAATGGCAGAGGGATTATGTTCCATACAAAAATATATACAAAATAAGCAAACCAAAAGATATATTTCTGAGGATAACAGTGCACATTTAGCAGTATCATTTTATTGACAAGAAGGTTTTGTAAGTAGACAGAGGACAATAGAAGTTTCTATTTCTATAAACTTTTCCCTAAAGTCATTTCCTTAGCAAATGAATCATAAAAGAAACTCACCTACCATTATCAATGTAATATATTTTGTTTCTGAATTATAGTAATCCCAGGCATGAAAATAAAGTGATTGATAAAAAAAAAAAATAAAAAAAAAAAAGTTTTGCTCAAACCCCACTTCCCCCTTCTTTCTGGAGCGGGTATTTAGCCCAGAGATGATAAAACAAAGGGGTCAGGTGTCAACAAGCCAGGGTAAACAACCCAACCTGCCTTTTTGGGGGTAAACAGATCATGCATCCATCTTATAGGATGTTTGTGCTGTGCTTGTACTTCTTCAAAGTTTGGGCACATTCTTACCACATGCTTTGCTATTGGTTAACAATGTGTCAACCAAGTTTGACTATTGGCTAGAGCCAAGCCTTGAGCAAATTATAAATATTACCCAAATTGTAAACATCTTGGTCTTTTGCTCTTGCTCTTTTGCTATTAAGCTCTTGCTCTATTCCTCTTGTTCCTTGCATGTGCTCAGTCCTCATGCACATGTTCTGCCTTTGTCTGGAGAGAAGCCTGCTACCTGAGAAGAGCCATCATCCCTCAGTTTACCTGGAAACCAGCAAAGAGTCCTTCACATAAGCTACACTGAACTATAGTTTAGCATTGTATCTGCAGTCCCACTGGCAGGAAGAAGCTGCCATGTGGCTTGAAGAGAGAAAGCTGTGTTGACAAAGCCTCACCAGATGGGGAGAACTTACCCAGATCTCTTTCAGCAGTTCCAAGTGTCTGCTGCGAGCACAAACCTACAGACCTGCGACCCAAAGATATCCTCCGTGTACCACTTGCAGAGCGAGAACCAGACCCAGCTGTTTTGGCATGCTAGGCAGCAGGAGAAGGAGCCACCTGCTGCACCACAGCCCTGTAAGTCAAAATGCCAGGGCAACTCATAGCACCACCTGTGCCCTGCTGTGTCCCAGACACTTGCTTATTTCTGAGCTGAACCAGGGGGAAAGCCGCTCTGCTCCGAGTGACAAGTGAAATTGCATCTTTTCCAGTGTTCACATGTTTAACACCGGTTTTGGTTCTGTTTAAAATCCCTGTGCTTTAGCCTGTGTGGTATTGCAATCTGTGGTGTATAATGCAGCTGCTCCTGATATGCCTGGAGCCATAATTCATGAGTAAGAAAGATTCCTTCTTGACACCTAGCTTCACCTCTGAATTCAGCCAACAGGCATCGTGTCAAGTCAGACAAGCAGCATAACTACACCCTGGATTCTTATTCAGTAACCACTTTGTTGCTTTTTTTAAATTTGGTTCAAAATTATTAAATTGTACCAGTTTGTGGGATACACGATCATACAGTAGAATCTGCATATAGATACTGTTTAAATGGTTAATCATTTTATATTAATAAAGACTAATTAAAATTATTATTAATATTTCATAGTTTCATAATTAACAGCCATAGCTATGACAATGTGGAAGACCTACTTATGTGAATTTTAGTAAACATCAACTGCAGATCAGCTACTTTAAAATTGCTTACAGGAGTAAGTAATTGATGTATTGAAATGTTTCTCTCCAGCATATCTATTGAACACATCATTTACACAGGTTGTAGCCCATGAAATACTTTTCATTGGATTCTCATTTTAAAAGCTTGGCAAAATCACTAAACTTGAAATCTGCCTTGAAGCAGAACTAAGTTCTTTTGAACTGTTTAACTGAGAGAAATATTTTATCCATACCATATCATTGTACAGCTAAAGCAGACGTCTGTTGCATTCATAGAGAGGGCAGTATACCAAGCATATTCAATATTTGATTGTTATGATCTGAAATGTAAGCACACTAATAAGCTATAACTATATAAGAAATTCTGAACCCAGGAAGTTTCACTGAAAAGAAGGCTACCTCTGGGACTGTACTATCTCTGAGTTAAACTAACTGTCTGAAGTCTCCATTCTGGTTGCTCATTATCAACTTATTGTGGAAACACAAATGTGAAAACTGGAAAATTACTATGTTTGCTTTAATGAAAGAAGCAGCAGATAAGCCAGGAGAAAACAAAACACAATAATAATAATAATTAAAAAAACAAAACAAAACAAAACAAAAACCTCCAAGGAAACAAAACAACAATGGAAGTATTGGGTAGAATGCCTGCCTGTAGCTTCTCCCTCGCATTTGGCTCCTCCCTTCTCTGCTGTCTGACAAAGACTAAGGAGGGTGGAGGCTGTGGGGTGGGTGAAGGGTAGAAGATGGAATGGACAAGCTGACTTTGGTCTGAGCTCTCCTTGCTGAACAGCTCCCATGTCTGATTACCTCATCAATCAACACTATCACTGACCAGTCATAAATGCTAACAGCACAGCACTTCAGTATGCTTACAGCTGAAGTAGCACATGATTATTAAGGACTGACCACTCTGAATGTGTGACAATAATTAACATTCATGAACCATGTTGTTAATTAATGTTGACATAGCAAAATTGTAAATTTTGAAACTGATTTTTAAGCTTCTCAATGACCTAGACACACCAATCTTTAATTCACAAACTGACATGTATTATACATATACACATACACACATACTCAATTCACCTACAGCAAATAGCATGAGGCAAAATGAAGAGGGTAGGATGAAGTTCTGGATGTATGGCATAAATTATTGAAGAATGACATCTTAACATCCTTAAGGAAACAATCCATTAACATTCCCATAGCACTTGGAGAAGGACACTGCAAATTACAGAGATTGTGTTCAAATTGTGTGAAAGTAGAAATTAATCAAATGAATTAATGACAAATTATGTTGTAGAAAAAGGAGTTCAGAATCATTTTATGCAATTGGAAAACAGGACTCAAGCAGATCACTCGTGACAATGCTAAAGATAATGTTACACCTGATGTACAATACACTCAGTACCATAAGATGTGAGGCATAGACAACACATATTCAGTCTTGTCTGCTGCCAGGGCAAAGAGCTCCTTACATGTTAGTTCTTGAGTTTGTCTAAATTGATATAGGATTCAGCTTGGCTTTCTGCCTGCTTAACTTTGGCATTTAAAAGGAATGAGTCACCTCAATTTTCCCAGTACTCTATTGCTTAGAAATGAAGTTAGTACTGAGAAATGAAGACTTATATATCATAATTTGATTTTGGCTCTCTAATACATATTTTTTGTGCTTTCATGCCCAGATTCACCATAGAAACTGAGAAGTCACAAAAGCTTTAAAGTGAAATAGAATATGGCAGGTGATGCTGAGTCCAAAGTGAATCCAACTTTGAGTATCACAAAACTGTTCAATCTAATATAGATAGCTTAGGCACAAAGTGCACTCTGTGGACCAGTAAGAATTTTGTGTCAGTGAGGGAATACTGAATACACTGTTGAAGAATATATTTCCTTTATTTATAAATGATATGACAATATTAATCAAACTATTATTAACCTTTTCATTAATACAAAAATTGCCAAAACTTATCAAAAGGTTCAATATATGGTTAGGATATATTTACAATGGGAATGTACAGTATGTGGGCAATGTAGTGGTTTAAGTCTTAACTGTAGTATAAGAGCTCAGATGGTAGCAAAAAAACGAGAAATCCTCCCCTTACCACTGAAGAGACTGGAGGTAAATCTACCAAAAAACAATCTGGAGTCTGTTTGGAAGTAGGAGAAGTAAATGTTTTAACAAACTATATATATATATATATATAATATATATCAGTAACAGCAAAGGGTATACAAGGGTAAGGAATAAGGATGATTAGAAAAATATACAAAACCAAATTTGGATCCAGCTGGCAGCCAGTCACCAGTGGTGTGCCCCAGGGATCAGTACTGGGCCCCATGCTCTTTAACATCTTTATTGATGATCTGGACGAGGGCATCGAGTCCATCATCAGTAAATTTGCTGACGACACCAAGCTGGGGGCAGGAGTTGATCTGCTGGAGGGTAGAGAGGCTCTGCAGAGGGACCTCGACAGGCTGGGCAGATGGGCAGAGTCCAACGGCATGAGATTTAACACATCCAAGTGCCAGGTTCTGCACATTGGCCACAGCAACCCCATGCAGAGCTACAGGCTGGGGTCAGAGTGGCTGGAGAGCAGTCAGGCTGAGAGGGACCTGGGGGTGCTGGTCGACGGTAGACTGAACGTGAGCCTGCAGTGTGCCCAGGCAGCTAAGAGGGCCAATGGCATTCTGGCCTGCATCAGGAACAGTGTGGCCAGCAGGAGCAGGGAGGTCATTCTGCCCCTGTACACTGCACTGGTTAGGCCGCACCTCGAGTACTGTGTCCAGTTCTGGGCCCCTCAGTTTAGGAAGGATGTTGACTTGCTGGAACGAGTCCAGAGAAGAGCAACAAAGTTGGTGAGGGGTTTGGAACATAAGCCCTACGAGGAGAGGCTGAGGGAGCTGGGGTTGCTTAGCCTGGAGAAGAGGAGACTCAGGGGTGACCTTATTACTCTCTACAACTACCTGAAGGGAGGCTGTAGACAGACGGATGTTGGTCTCTTCTCCCAGGCAAGCAGTACCAGAACAAGAGGACACAGTCTCAGGCTGCACCAGGGGAGGTTCAGGCTGGATGTTAGAAAAAAGTTCTATACAGAAAGAGTGATTGCACATTGGAATGGGCTGCCTGGGGAGGTGGTGGAGTCACCATCACTGGAGGTTTTTAGGAGAAGACTTGACGGGGTGCTTGGTGCCATGGGTTAGTTGTTTGGGTGGTGTTGGATTGGTTGATGGGTTGGACGCGATGATCTTGAAGGTCTCTTCCAACCTGGTTTATTCTATGTATTCTATGTATTCTATGTATGGATGGCCTTGTATCTCCCTCAATGTATGTAGATTTCAGTTCTTTAGGGAGGTGTGGATGGTAAATTTCCTCTGCTGTCTCACCCCATACAATGATGTCATCGATAAACTACAGGTTCTCAGAAGCTCAGTGCTTCTCTAACGCAGTCTGGATCACTTTGTGGCAGATAGTACTACTCTGCTTCCAGCCCTGGGGCAACCCATTCCAGTGGTATAGAACTCCTCTCCAGGTGGAAGCAAAGAGGGGCCTGCATTCTTCTGCAATGGAAATGGAGAAAAAAGCATTAGCAATGTCAATTGTGGCATACCACTTGGCCGCCTTTGATTCCAGTTCATACTGGAGCTCCAACGTGCTGGCACGGCAGCGCTGATTGGAGGAGTCGCTTCATTCAGGCCATGGTAGTCCGCTGTCAGTCTCCATTCCCCATTTGCGTTCTGCACTGGCCATATGGGGCTGTTGAAGGGGGAGTGAGTTTTGCTGATCACCTTCTGGCTCTCCAGTCGTCAAACTAGTTGGTGTCTGGGGGGCAGAGAGTCTCTGTTGGTCCTGTATTGTCTGTGATGTACTATGTGAGAAGCAATAGGTGACCTCAAACCCTGCACCTTATGGCTGCCCACTATGGAGTGGTCATCCAACAGTTCGGGCGTGGTAGACAGATGTTCTTTGCCTGAAGTCTCTACAGCTGCTACCCCAAATGCCCACTTGTGCCCCCCAGGCAGAAAGTCAATGCCAAGAGTGCAAGGTGCATCAGGACCAGTCACTATGGTGTGCTTTTCCCCTCATTCACAGTCAGGCTCATCTTAGCCTGCAGTACAGTCAAATCTTGTGAGCCCCCTGTTACTCCTTGAATGCTTATGGGCTCAGCCCCTTTGTAGCTCGATGGTATCAGGGTGCATTGGCCCCCTGTGTCCACCAGAGCTCAGTACTTCAGGGTTTCTGAAGTGCCAGGCCATTTCACATAGACATCCCAGTACACTCTGTTCTCCCTGGCCTCCACCTGGCTGGAGGTAGGGCACCTCTAATGCTGGTCGCAATGTTCACATTTGTCACAGGGTCTTGTGTTGCTAGGAGATGGGTCTCTTAAGTGAGAGAGAGCCCTCTGGGAAACTGGGCAGCCCTTCTCCTGGACAAGATATCCCTGTTGTGGCCAACTTGCAGTTCCCATACTCTGTCCCAGAGGGCAGATGTGGGTTGGCTACATCAGGTGTCCATGTTCTCTCCATGGTCACAGAAAATACTCCATAGAGACTCCATTGATATCCCCTGATCTGAAGGCCAGCCTGGTTGGCCAATGAAATTCTGGGCTAATTAAGGGAAAAAAAAAGAAGGTGTATCATCTTTGGAAGGAAGGAGAGGTTACCCATGAAATGTTAGAGGATGTTTCTAGGTCATGTAGGCAAAAATTAGAGAGGCAAAAGCCCAACTAGAGCTTAGACTGGCCACCGCTGTGAAGAACAACAAAAAACCCTTCCATAAACATATTAATGGCAAAAGGAGGGGCAAGGACAACCTCCAGTCCTTGGTGGACACGGAGGGGAATGTTGTAACAAAAGATGAGGAAAATGCAGAGGTCCTTAACACCTTTGCCTCAATTTTTAATAGCTGGACAGTTGTCTTCCTGACAACTGGCATCCTGAGTTGGCAGATGGAGTCAGGGAGCAGTATAGTTCCCCTGCAATCCAGGAGGAAGGAGTTAGAGACCTGCTCAGCCACTTGGATCCCCACAAGTCCATGGGACCGGATGGGATCCATCATAGGGTGCTGAGAGAGCTGGCAGATGAGCTGGCCAAGCTACTCTCCATCATTTTCCACCAGTCCTGGCTCACTGGAGAGGTCCCAGATGACTGGAATCTGGCCAACGTGATGCCCATCTACAAGAAGGGCTGGAAGGAGGAACCAGGGGATTCCAGACCTGTCAGCCTGACCTCAGTGCCAGGCAAGATTACAGAATAGGTCATCTTGAGTGCAATCACACAGCACTTACAGGATGGCCAAGGGATCAGGCCCAGCCAACATGGATTTAGGAAGGGCAGATCCTGCCTCTCCAACCTGATCTTCTGTGATCAGGTGACCTGCCTGGTGAGTGTGGGGAAGGCTGTGGATGAAGTCTACCTGGATTTCAGCAAGGCCCTTGACACTGTCCCCCACAGCAAACTCCTGGCCATGCTGTCAGCCCATGGCTTGGACAGCAGCACTCTGCTATGGGTTAGGAATTGGCAGGAGGGCTGAGCCCAGAGAGTGGTGGTGAATGGTGCTACATCCAGCTGGCAGCCAGTCACTAGTGGTGTCTCCCAAGGATCAGTGCTGGGCCCCATCCTGTTCAATATCTTTATTGATGATCTGGATAAGGGGATTAAGTCCATCATCAGTAAATTTGCAGATGACTCTGAGCTGTGAGCAGGTGTTGATCTGTTGGAGGGTAGAAGGGCTCTGCAGAGGGACCTTGACAGGCTGGACAGAGTGCTGGGTTCTACACATTGGCCAAAATAACCCCATGTAGTACTTCAGGCTGGGGTCAGAGTGGCTGGAGAGCTGCCAGGCAATGGCCAGTACCTGGGGTTACTGGTTGATAGTAGGTGGAACATGAGCCAACAGTGTGCCCAGGTGGCCAAGAAGGCCAATGGCATCCTGGCCTGGATCAGGAATAGTGTGGCCAGCAGGAGCAGGGAAGTCATTGTGACCCTATACTCAGCACTGCTTTGGTCACACCTTGAGTCCTGTGTCCAGTTCTGAGTCCCTCAGTTTAGGAAAGATTTTGACTTGCTGGAATGTGTCCAGAGAAGAGCAACAAAGTTGGTGAGGGGTTTGGAGCATAAGCCCTATGAGGAAAGGCTGAGGGAGCTGGGGTTGCTTAGCCTGGAGAAGAGGAAGCTCAGGGGAAACCTTATTGCTGTCTACAACTACCTGAAGGGAGGTTGTAGCCAGGTGGGGGTTGGTCTCTTCTCCCAGGCAACCAGCACCAGAACAAGAGGACACAGTCTGAAGCTGCACCAGGGGAGGTTTAGGCTGCATGTTAGGAAGAACTTCATCACAGAAAGAGTGATTGGCCATTGGAATGGGTTGCCCAGGGAGGTGGTGGAGTCACCATCATTGGAGGTGTTTAGGAGGAAACTGGATGAAGCACTTGGTGCCATGGTTTAGTTGATAAGATGGTGTTGGGTTATAGGTTGGACTTGATGTCAAAGGTCTTTTCCAACCTGGTCTATTCCATTCCATTCCATTCCAATGACAACTTTTGAAGAGTGATAAACAGAGTTGTTTTATTCTTTTAGAAAATAATGTGTGAAGGTTTTTTGTGTTTTTCTTTGTTTTTTTTTTTATTATTATTTTTCAGATACAAAATGGTAATATATCAGCAAATACTAAATGGAGAATGTAGTTTTTCAATTTTAGTTTTTTTTTAACCCACCGAATTTGATTTTTTTCTAGTGTATTCTGTCCCTGTGGAACAATGAAAAACACTTTCATCCAGATCTATTCCGTTGCTCAATTTTCTTTTGAATAGCATTTTTCTTTGATTAAATTCAGTTCAGGAAATATGCTAAATTTGAGAGCAAGATTAATTTTGGATCTCTCATAAGAAGAAGTATGCAAATTCAGGATGCATCATTGTATAACTTCTATGCACTGAAGAAACAGTCTATCAGGATAATAGCATGTTGTTTTATTTCTTTACAAATCAGAATTAAGCCCTCAGTCCTTCAACTGGGAAGGTATTATATTGCTTTGTAAAGGATTTCTTTGAGAATAAAGGAACATAAACAGCCTAATTCTGCACTGGTGGGGAAAAAAAACCAAACCAACAATGAAATAAAAACAAAGACAAAACGAAACCCAACAACAGACAAGCAAATTCTTTCTTCTTTTATGAGTTTCTATCCTACAAGATGGATTTTGCAGCCTTATTGATTCATTACATTGCAAAGAGAAAATCCACCCTCACCTTTCCCACTAAACATTTCTATTTATCCTTGCAACTTGAAGATAAAAGCAAAACATATGCAAAGAGAAGTTTGAGTACTCTATATAGATATGCTACAGATACAAAATACACTAACATTTTCTTTTTATATAGATTTTTTTAATCTTAGAAAAACCTCAGAAGATTTCTGAGAAATGTAGTTGCCATGGAGAACAAAAGACAGAAGTATGGTATTCACCTTAGCCAGGCAGTTTCTTGTGTCTGGAAGTGTGCTGCCTAGGTAAGAACAGCCCTAACCTACTGTTGTTTCAAGAAAGCCATGTTTTGATCCCAGAATTCATGTGACAATCACATGTTACTCCAAGAGTAAGCTAAATGAAACCATTGGAATAGATTTGTAATTCAGTCTAATTGGACAATTTACATCACTATAAATTTTCCTGTGCAGCTGCAAACGATGACCACTTTGGTTTATGTAATAAGCAAATTTTGTGAACTCTCATTCTGTATCTCTATGTGGTTCCTCTTATCCAATTCAGTACAAGAGTACTCACTGACCAATGAGAGGTTTGTCATATCATATCATATCATATCATATCATATCATATCATATCATATCATATCATGAAATACAGTAATACTTTATCACACATAACTGTCTCTTGGGAAAACAATAGTCATAACTCCGGGCATCCACTCTTCCTACTTCTTCATCTATTCAAGACATATACTCAAATGAAAGTTAATGACTTATTAAATATAAATTATGTTTTAGGAATAGAGCTGTCTGATTTTCAAATAATTTTCAAGAAAAGATTGATAAAATAGGTATCAATGGATTTTTAATAACTGACTTTTGTGGAAAGATAAGGACCTCTTCCATTAACATGTCATTGAAAAGGATGAAGTCACTTACTGCTTCATCAGACACAATGAGGTTTGCTAGATTCTGAAAACAACTAACAGACTGTCATAGGGGTGTTCTGGGCTCGAACAAGAGGAAGAAAATTTCCACCTACCTGTGATATCCCAATAATGATCTTAGAGAAAGGAAGATGTCATATACACTTGTTCTCAAGTTTGGTGTACAATAGTTTGGTGCAGGAGTCTGAAATGAGAGAAAAAGACTTAAGTAAAGGATAATATAAAATATGAGACCCTAAAAGGCATCACTGGATCACAACAACACTGAGGCAGAGAAAGTAGATGGGAAATGTCTGGAACAAAACCCCCCAAACATTATTGAGCCTGAATTATGTTGAAGAAATAGTAAACACTCTAAGTCATGTCTTAAGATTAGTATGATTGCATATGGATGACAGTGAGCTTAAAAAAAAGTTGTTGTCTAGAAAAAAACCATTGGTTTGTTTAAACCAATTATTCCATTTGTTTTAGAAGCAACTAGTGGAAAAAGAGGGAAGAAATAAAAGCCTACTGCCATAACTGCAAGCTTTTATCTTTTTAAGGAGTTCTGTTGGTTTCCATTCTTGGCTTTTTTCCCAACATCATTCAGCTTTGCTTTGGTTGAATCTGCTCCTAACAAGAGAATGCTGAGTTACCAAATCATTCTGTAATACCATGGCTACTCATTCTTTCTTTAGTTAAAAGAAGAAAAACTCTTGTGAAAAATTTAGCAGGTATTGTGTTTTCTGAAGTTCTTGGAATTTATTGTTTTTTTGTCAGCTTGAACCTATTCAATGCTGGCCAGACTCCTGATGCGAAGAAAATCAGGTGGGGAATGGCAATTAAGGCACATTGAAATATAGAAATAATTTGCTCAGTGCAGTTTTCATTATTGTGAAACAGCTTGCTGCAGCTCTGGTTTATTATGAATGCAAGCTTATCTCTCAGAGTACTGAAATGATTTCTGTAGTGTGCGCCTTGAAAGACTCAATAACAGATTGTCAGTTTTGTATGGGCTGGGATTTAAAATGATGTCTTAAATTAAACCTAGTATCAGAGCAAAGCTGACATTTATTTTTTTTTTGCTGCTTACATTACTTTCTAATGTACTTTCAAAGCAAGGAAATGAGATCAAGTTGACAAACTTGGTCCTTGTTGTTAACAATCCTTTCCCATTAAAAAAAATGCAAACATTCCTTATTTTTCTTTAAAAAGCAATTTCCAAAGAGAAGAAATTCAGCTGATGATATGTAACAGATAAGGTTTTGGACAGATCAAAGAAATTAATAATTATGCAGATTTTGCAGAAACATCTGTATAGAAGTCAGCTTCCTTTTGGCTTTTCAATTTAATAAAAGATATAATCATCAATATCTATTGCACACGATTGACATTTGAAGAATCTTCTTCTAAGGAGTTCTTAAAGTTCTTTACAATAATGACAAGACACATTGAAAGTAAAAATATATTGAAACTACTAACTTCTGAAACCTAAGGACATGGTGACAAAATGCACACTAATTTAAATATAGTTTGAATATGGCTGCCCCAACATGGGTCCAAGACATCTTTCTGTCTGTAACCCAGACTGTACCATTACCTAAATTTTGGTTCAACATTGCTTTGGCAATACTAGAATTTATTTCAAACAGACATCAAAGAGCAAGGTTATGGGCACACTCATACAAAACTAAAGTGATTATGGATAAGAATATTAATTGAGTTAAATTAGAAATATTTGTGGACAATAAGTGCTGTAATCCTTACTCTTTAAACAATATCTCAAGGGAACTGGAGATCATGGTCCAGACTTTTCTTAGTCTGGAAATTGCATGACACCAATATCTGAAGCTAATCTGAATGAAGAAATGTAAAAAGCTGGAAACAAAGGGAAAATAAAATAACACACCCCAAAGAAAAAAAATTCCCTAGGTTATTTTACAGGTACAGCTTCAAATATCTCCAGACTGAGGAGCATTTAAGATATCTATTTTCCAAGATAGTGCTTTAACTGAAGGGTGTTGAGTATACAAGGTGCGGACACCTCAGTACTATTCCATCAACAGCAGATTTTTCTAGTACAATCTTATGCATAAGAGATAGAAGAGATGAAAGAAAATATGAATAAGGAAACAAGTATCTTTTGCTTTACTAGATATTTTTAATATATATTTCATAAGCTAGAGAAAGCAGAATGTAATAATTTTGTTATAGGATTATTGCTAAAACATAATGTATAATGTACTAGGTAACTAATTTTCAAAGGCATCCAATTTACAACATCTGTCTTAGATTCAAAACCAAGTTAGGAACTTTTGAGACACTCTTCAGCCTGCTGTTTTCATCAGTACAGAAGGTTGTATGACAGGCTCACTGTAACAGGCAAGATTTTAAAGGAAGTAAAATTTTCATGGTATAATTAATTAGGGATCAACTTTATTTAGAAATCTCACTTTTACAAGATTCCCGTCTTGTGAAGTGTAAATTAACTTTTTTATTTCCTTTTTTCTGAAGCAGATGTCATAATCAAATTTATAACATTTTTAAACTCCTAGATATTTGAAGTCAAATGCATCCTAAAGAACATTCATTAAATGTTCAAATTGTAGCAAGTGTGCACAAAACTAATCTACTTGTACAAAAAAACCCCCAACGTGTTATAGTCACTGATAAAGCTGACACATATTTTCTTTACCTAAGAAAAAAGCTGTTTATATAATTTCTATCGTAATATCATTCCTCTTAATTCTTAAGATGAAAATATTTATCAAGATTGCTACATTTTGATAGCCCTACTTTACTTTTATGCTTACTGTACAGAAAAAAAAGTACGTCTAAGTTACAGAGAATAGCACTTTCCATATAGGGGATTCATTTAACGTAAGACATGGTAGAGGTTTCATGCAGAGGTGAATTTATGATTTGTTATGAATCAGGAAGTATCCCTGAACTTAGGATGTGCTTGAAGCTGTGGGATCAAGCTGAAGTCATGCTCTAGGGCATGATGGCAGACTGTCCTAGTCAAAATTTATTCCTTCCACAAGAGGAAAGTGTATTTTTCCAGAAGTCTCCAAGCGATTTGCTCAGTATAAGTGGACTGGAACCCAGTTTCATAAAAGCAATTTGTCATAGCTATAAGGACAACTACTGCACATTGGTTTTTAGGTGTGTGGAACACACACTGAGCTGGAAACTGAATTAAAGCTTCATGGCCAATATCATGCACTGTAGAAATTTTGGGCTTATGAATCAAAATTTAACTCTGGCTCTTTCCTTGTTGCAATGCACCTGTCCAGTATATTAGTTACAAACTTCAATTGTTATCCCTGGTCCATTGTTCTGACTGAAGGACTCTAGTCCCATGAACTAAATGCATCCAAACTAATGAGGCATTGTTCTGTACATCTGAGAATGAAGATTATTGAAAAGAAGGAAACACATATATGCAGAAATCCAGGAAGACCTTGTCCCTATTACATTTATAACCAGAAGTGGGCTTTTGAAGGGGGAGCACAGTGTAAGGGCATCTAGTCCATCTCCATTGCACAACAGAAATCTGTTCAGTATTATGGCTATTTAGATCCTCACATACATAATGAAAAATCATACAAGTTTTGACAGAAACCTTCAAAGACAAAAACCTTCAAAGGTGAGGTTGAGCACTGAGGGTGAGGAAGGATGCTCTGGTTTGAGTTACAAGAAAACTACTTCTGTTCAGCATTTTTACTTTTCAGCTAAGTTTCTAAGTAGCTGCACTTTCTGAAGTTAATGACATATTTTTGCAAATAGTACCTGGTTCTAATAGTGATAAGCTGAATGTATACAGTTAGTACCAAGACTGGTATGCAGACTAAGGTCACTGCTATATATTGTGTACTATGTTGGGGGCGGGGGGCGCAGTACAGAAAGTAAAAGGCTTCACTTCTAGGGAGATCAGAGTGATAAAGCCTCTTGGCTAACCATTGCCTTGATGGCCTCTGTCAAGGATTAGGATTGTGTCAGTCACTTAACAAATAATCAATGCACTCTATTTACTCCTCTTCTTTCAAGAGAAACATAAGGGAAAGTGCATAAGAACTGGGAAAGAAAACTAAACCAGTTTTAATGAAAAGAATAAAAAATAAAATTAAATATATAGAAAAAATATATGAAGCCAATTATATCATCATCACCACTGATCCTGTGGGACAGGCACTGGGGAAATCCCAGACTGGACTTAGCAGCAGATAGGAACCAGAGTCAGAGGCTGGATTCTGGAACTGGACTGAGAAACACTGATTGGGATTGAAGGCAGAATGGGCAGTCATACTCAGATGTTGGCCATTGAAGAAGTGGGTTTGACCCTCATGATCTTTCAGCTTTAAACTATTACAGTATCACAGAATCACCAAGGCTGGAAGAGACCTCAGAGATCAAGTCCAACCTGTCACCACAGACCTCATGACTAGATCATGGCACCAAGTGCCACATCCAATCCCCTCTTGAACACATCCAGGGATGGTGACTCCACCACCTCCCTGGGCAGCCCATTCCAATGACGAACAACTCGCTCAGTGAAGAACTTTCTCCTCACCTCGAGCCTAAACCTCCCCTGGTGCAGCTTGAGACTGTGTCCCCTTGTTCTGGTGCCGGTTGCCTGGAAGAAGAGACCAACCCCTTCCTGGCAACAACCACCTTTCAGGTAGTTGTAGAGCGCAGTGAGGTTACCCCTGAGCCTCCTCTTCTCCAGGCTAAACAATCCCAGCTCCTTCAGCCTCTCCTCATAGGGCTGTGCTCTAGGCCTCTCACCAGCCTTGTTGCCCTTCTCTGGATATGTTCAAGTGTCTCGATGTCCTTCTAAAACTGAGGGGCCCAGAGCTGAATACAGATCATCCAGTTCAACCCTGAAGGGTCAACACTAAACAATACCACTAAACAACAGGTCCTTATCTTTGGTCGCCAGGTTCCCTCCTACATAAAGTAGTGGGTGGAGACTCTCCCTAGCTCTTCTTTTATTGTTAACATACATTGAAAAGCTCTTTTTATTATCTTCAGTGGTACTGGCCAGATTGAGTTCTGGTTAAACTTTGGCCTTTCTAATTTTCTCTCTACATCTCCTTGCAAGAGTCTTGTACTCTTCCTGAGTTGCCTGCCCCTCCTTCCATACCCTGTAGACTTTCCTTTTCCTCCTGAGTCCTATCCAAAGCTCTCCACTTAGCCAGGCTGGTCTTCAGCCCTGCTGACTCATCTTCTGATGCACAGGGACAGCTTGTTCCTATGCCTTCATGGTTTCCTTCTTGAGAAATATCCAGTCTTCCTGCACTCCCTTGTCTTTCAGGACTACCTCCCAGGGGATGCCATCAACCAATCTCATAAATAAGTCAAATTTCACCCTCTGGAAGTTGAAGGATGTAGTTCTACTGACTCCTTCCTAACTTCACTGAGAATTGTAACTCCACCATCTCATGGTCACTTTGTCCAAGATGTCCACAAGTTTTTACATCTCCTACTATTCCTTCTCTGTTTACAAGCAGGTCTAGGAGTGAGACATCTTTCACTGGCTTATTCATTAGCTGTGTTAGGAAGTTGTCTTCCATGCACTCCAATAACCTGTGGGACAGCTTCTTGTCTGCTGTGTTGTATTTCCAGCAGATATCTGGTAAATTGAAGAGCCCTACAAGAATAAGGGCTAGTAATTCTAAGACCTTCCCCAGGCACCTATAAAACATTTCATCAATTACCTCATCCTAGTTGGGTGGTCTATAGCAGACCCCATCATGACATCTGGCTTGTAAGCAAAGACAATAATAAATGCAAAGGGATCTCTCACTGCCCTTCTGGCTACCTTTCTGGTTAAATTGTTTGGTGGCCTCAAATAATCTACATTATTCTACTTTGCATTTCACAAGCCAGAAGTAATTGTATGCATTATTTATTAATTTTAAACTATAAAAGATCCTATTTTTTTCTACATCCTAAATGTTTTTGAAATTTTTTTTTTTATTATTATACAGTATGAATGCAATATACATTGGATAGATGTAAAACACAGTATAATACACTTTATGGATAAAGGAAATTCCAGAGTACATGTAAAAAGATTAAGATGAAGCAGTGAAGGAAGAATGCTGGCATCTCCATAATACCATGTGATTTAAGGAAAGTTGCATACATAGAAATATTGCCCAAATTTTTAATAAACACCTCATTTTTTTTCTTTTTATAGAAACCTCCTGGCTAGAATGAATGATAAATGATAAAAAGATCAATCATAAAAAGAAGTAAAAGCAACATTGTATGTTAAATATCAAGTATGATTGTCAAGGAATGACTAAAAACCATGTGTGGAAACACCAGGGAAAATGTTGAACGCAGCAGACACATCTGTCCAAAATTATATCAGCAGTTTTGAAATATGCCTCTAATTGGAAAATATCTTGTTGACAAATTAAATGAAGATCTGATAATTCCTATTTGGGGGAGGAGGGAAGGGAAGGGAAGAGAAGGGTTGGGAGGTGTCATTATATGAATAGGAGAACAGAAATAATTTTTTTCCTGAGTTTTGTTGTTTTAACTTCTATTATGCAGTAGAACCATTAAAGAAAAACTCTTCTTGCAAATATGCTGCAATCCTCATAAATAAATAAATATGTTCACTTACAGCATATGGTCTTAGACTTTATTAGGTTCATAATATTGTAAAATAATTTAAGAAAACACCACAAAGATACCCGAGTTATAGTCTCCTCTAAGTTACCCAGATAAAAAAAACAACCAAAAGCACTGATTTATAATCAGATAGAAAAGTTTCATTTATTATACATTGAGCATTTTCGATTTAACCTACATACTGGTATCAATTTTTTATGGGGGACATAGATCCTAGTACAATTTTTAGAGTTTTTGAATGAAAAAAAACCCACACAAAATAAACCAAAACAAAACAATAAAAAATGCTAGCAAATCCAGATAGGAAAATATGAAGTGTTTTTAAGTTATTGTAAATAAAAGGCAAATGACGTAAAACTATGTGACTTTTTAAAAAAATCAGATGTCCTCTGAATTTGCAGTACCTTTTAAAATAAAATATCTCAAAGTCATTACATATAACTCAATGAAAGAGTTTTATCTTTGTACAGCTGTAGTAATGAAGGAATTTGAATGTTTAAGTAAATAAAAAAAAAAATGATATATAGTGAAGATTTTGAATCAGATCCTGATATAAATGGCTTCCATTAGTTTTAATTAAACATTTTGAATACAGAGAAAATTACTATGTTCCACTTGCATTTTTATCCTTAACCAGATGCAAAAGCTGAGATTAAAAGGACTGAAAGATAATAAATGTGAATAAAAAAAAAAAAAACAGGAAAAACCCCCAAACGATCAAAACATAAATCATGAAGGCAAAGCAGTGTTTTCTTCTTGAAGTGTAGAGAGAATGTAGTGATTTGATTAATAAGTGTACAAAACACATTGATTCACTGTACTGACATTCATTGTAAAAAAACAAGAGAAAAAAATTAAACACTTCCCCTAAGAGTACGTAGTCAGTGCATAGAAAACATTGCTTAAACAAATGATAGAATCATAGGATCGTTTGGATTGGGAATGATATTTCAGACCATGAGGTCCAACCATTAACCTAGAAATACCGGGTCATCACTAAAACATGTCCCTCAGCACCACATCTACCTGTCTCTTAAATACACCCAGAGATGGTGACTCAATCACTTCCACAGGCAGCCTTTTGCAGTGCCTGACAACACTTTCAGTGAAGAGGTTTCGCATAATGTCAAATCTAAACTGCCCCTGGCACAGCTTGAGGCCATTGTCTCTTGTACTCTCTTGTTGCTTTGGAGAAGAAACACATTGCTACAACCACCTTTCAGGTACTTGTAGAGAGTATTAAGACTCCACGTTGTTTTCTCCAGGCTAAACAATGCCAGTTCCCTCAGCTCCTTCCCTCAGGATTTGTGCTCTAGATGCTTCACCATCTTTGTTGCCTTTTGACTTCTTGTAGTGAGTGGCCCAAAACTGTATTTGAAGTGTGGCCTCACCAGTTCTGAGTACAGGTAGACAATATTTTCTTTACTCCTGCTGTACACACCATTTCTAATACTTTTTCCAGCTTTCCTCACAGGTGGAAAGGTGTGAGATAACTGACGAACTTCCCATGGGACCAGCATACAGGTTAATTTTGTACATTTTGTGAGGAAGGTTAAGATGCCCACAAGCAAGATATGTTTATAATATCTCTGAGAATGATGATTCTCATAATAATAACTGGCCTGCCAAGCATCTGAAGAAGGGAGTATTGCTGTTTCAGCTAAAACTTATGAGGGAAGGCTAAAGAACAAAATCTTGCAATTTTAAAACAGATTCTGGAGGTTATAGTGGCTGAGTGATGACCTTTCCCTAAATAACAGCCAAATGAACACCCATAAGTATGACAATGAGCCAAAGACAGTACACTCTAAACATATATGACTATGTTTCTTAACTCTCCATCCAAATCATCCTAAATGTCACATAGAAGGCAGAGACATTAACACTATTGCAAAAACTTGCATCTTCAGCTTCATCAAATTTTAGACATGTATTACTAATTTGAGCTTGATTCTTAGTAGTTAGTGAATTTACCAGTGGCAATCCTGAATCTATTCTGTCGTTTTAATAAATGAAGCATTTTAACTTTCTGAACCTGTTTCAGTGAAAGTCTTTATTGGCTTACTGGAAAAAGCAAACATTAAATTTTACCAGTTTCAGTAAGAGTTCTGGGGCTCTGAGACAAGCAGATGCCAGGATCTTACACAAACACAGCCAATGAGCAGCCAATTTTTCCAGAGGAATGATGTGGGAAATGGTATCAAAAGTTTTACTGAAGCCCAAATAAAAGAACACTTGCAGCCTTTCTCCCATCCCCTAAGTGGATCATATTATCACAGAAGATCAGGTTAGCTGTGAGAGACTTGCTCTTCATGATAATTGGGCCTAAGTGCCTGGTTATCCTGCATGTGTCATGTGATGGCACTCAGTATGATCTGCTCCATAACTTTCTCCAGCAATAAGATCAGGCTGAGAGGGCTGTAGCTCTCCAGATACTGCTGCTGTCGCTTCTTGTAGATGAGTCGCATGTCTTAACCCTCAGTCACCTGGGACCTCTGTGGTTAGCCAGGGCTCCTGAAACATATTGGAAAGTGGCTTGATGAGCACTTCTACCAGTTCCCTCAGTATCCTTGGGCAGATTCCATCTGGCTCCATAAACCTGTGCATCTGAGTGGTGTTGTACATCACTAACAATTTCCTCTGGGATTATGGGGGCATCATTTATGGGCCCTCTCTTCCATCTCAGGGGTCTGGGTACTCAAAGAGCAAGTAGTCTTATTATTAAAGACTGAGGTAAAGAAAACATTTGGTATCTCAGCCTTTCTTCACTCTTGGTTATTACGTTTCCTGTTTCATACAATAAAGGATGGACATTCTCCTTAGTTGTCCTTCTGTAAATGTATATATGGAACCTTTTCTTATTGTCTTTTATGGGCTTTTTCCCTTCTAATTTTCTCCTTGCATACACTTAAGATATCTTTATAGCATTCCTGGGTAGCCTGACCCTTCTTCCATAGAAATCATATGTGTTTTTACTTTCAACCCAACTTATTTTAAAAGAAAAATTAATAGATATTTATAACCTTTGGTATCATGTTGCAGGCTTTCAACGGGCTGTTTTTTGTATACCACATTCTACTTCTCTATACAACCTTTGCCAGCTACAAATTGTATTCTAACCAGGATCTTAATCTTCTGTAATAGCTATTTCAAAAAATACCTTTCCGCTATCAGTAATTAAAGTCTGGACAGCAAACTCCTTTTTCGAACACCGTTTCTACTCAGTTTACTTAAATATGGACTTGTAATACATATAGCATATAATATTTATTTTTCATCCCCCCTATTCCCTATAAAAAGTAATCTCATAGCTGTCATATCTTTTCTTCACTTCATTTTTTTTCCTGCAAATCAGAATTGAGAACTTTGTATACTGTATTTAAAAAGGTTTGTTAGTATGTCTACACCTGTGATGTCAAAAATAGATTGTTAACCTGCAAATAAGAAATAGATTAAAATAAATGAATAATTTTGTTGCTGTTAGAAGTTTTGTTGTCTTTGTCAGTTCTTTAATTTCTCCCAGCAATGAGTGGCAATGTGTGCCTTCATGAAAATCAACATTCAGGGTAATTAGAAATCTTAAGCTAGTGAAGCTATATCTAAACAATCATTGATAATGACATGCTGATAGACTAAACAGACCAACTTTCAGAGTGTCTTATTCTGTGCACCCTTAAAAGCCCCGTTAGTATTAGCCTGTTTCCTAAACAGTTTACAAGCTTCAGAAAGGATTCTTCTAACATCACAGGCAAACAATACAGTAAAATGCAATTAAAATATGGAAGTCAATGACTTTTGGAAGAGTTTCTGTTTATCAGTATTAAAACACTGCTAATCCAAAGGACAAGTATGCTCAGTGTGTATTTGTCAGATAAGAATTCTGTATAATTAGTATTTTAAGGATTATCACAGGATGCCTAGAGTTATGCTGTGCACATACACACATGAGTGCAACTTTCCTAAGCAGGTAAACAGAAGAAAATCAGACTGAATCTAAAACAGAAAGAAAGAAGGAAATGCAGTAAAATGGGGGGGGGGAAGAAAATGTAGCTTTGTTAACAAGGCAATTTAAAACATCTTCTTTTCTATTTGACATTTCAAAATAACTTTACAGGTTAGACCCCTACCTTTCTTTATGATCATTGTCATTGGACATTCCCATTGCATCTGCCATAAAAAAACTTTGCTGAACAGCTAGTGCTGACTGCCTTCTAAATAGTTAGAAACTATATTTTTCATATTCATTCTCTGTATTTCTTGATAGCTGCAGAAATAGGAAGAGTTTGAGAAAAGTCAGTAATAATTAGATCCAAATATATTAACATCATCATGCTGGACACAAATTGCTATATTATTCTTCATTGACCCCGTTAAAATATTTATGTCTTTTCAGAAAAACAAGTCGGAGCTTTGTAGGGTGCCTAAAGCATATTCAACATGACACATTAGAAAGGACTTAGTGTAACAGTTATTCCAGTTACTTTTATGCATGTGAAACTCACAGAATCACAGAATCACATAATCACCAAGGCTGGAAGAGACCTCAGAGATCATCAAGTCCAACCTGCCACCACAGACCTCATGACTAAACTATGGCACCAAGTGCCATGTCATATCCCCTCTTGAATGCTTCCAGGGATGGTGACTCCACCACCTCCCTGGGCAGCACATTCCAATGGCTAATGACTCTCACAGTGAAGAACTTCCTCCTCACCTCAAGCCTAAGTTTCCCCTGAAGAGAATGGATCAAAAATAAGGACTTGTGTGATTTTAATGTTTTAGGTTTTGGTTTTTTTTTCTTTTTTGTTTTTAATTTTTTTGGTAGGAGAAATCATTAGCTTTCTGACCTTTTAAGAGATACTTGGTTGGGATATTCCTGTCTCTGCAATCGTGAGATAAATAAAACTGCATTTCCTAGTTTGTTCTATTTTGAACATAAAAACTGAAGTTCTAGTCTGTTTTAATTATTCAATGATTACAGATTTTAAAACACATGAAATTTTGTTAATACATGCTTCCATATTTGTTTTTCTGTGGATTAGTACAGGGGTTTATTTTATGTTATGTAGCATGTTACGTAGCAGTTCTTTGGAAGTAGTTCTTCCACAGCCATTTTTATTCCATTAACAATAGCTAAATTTTGCACAGATCGAGTGGTAAAAATTCAGGAATTCTTTTATTTTATAAGTTTGTTAATGAGAGAACAGATATTCATAAAATATTAATTTCAAATAAGGCAACAGAATGCTGTCTGTAAAGAACTATTTATTCCGTAAAATTTATTAATAACAATCTGCTTAAAGTAAAGCTTTTTCTTATATTCTAATCTATTCTGCTTTATTTTCTCATAAAGAACATAATTTCACTCTCATTTTCTATAAGGCTTTGGAACTCTGATAACAAATGCATCTAATTATTTGTATTTTACATTTCTGCAGTTCAGGAAGCTTCACTTTTGGAATTGCTTTTTATATAGATTAATCCTGTGGTTTAGATAAAAACTAATGCTCAAGTTGCAGTCAGAAATTTTTAATGGTGTTACTTTAGCAGCCGTGGCACAAAGGCTGCCTCACAGCCTTAGGGGCAGACATGACTGAAATTACCAGGGCTATTTCATAGCTTTCAGCAGCTTTAACACCAGTCCCAGCACCATGTATCAAATGCCTCACATTTGCGACATCTGGCTATGCCAAGGCAGTAATGCTTCCACACACACCAATCCTTCAAGACACCTGCCAAGGCAAGAGCCCTCATGGTGTCTCAAACTTCTGATAAGGATGGGTTCGTGTTGGCTGTGGCTTTCTGCTCTGTGACTCCAGTGTCCCTGCTGCTGTCTGAGTTGATAGTTTCTGTTTCCCAGGGGGACTTGATTGAGCTGTATCTAAGGCTTGTTTTGCTATGGTCACTTACGGCACCACTCTCCTTGTCCAAGAGTTACATGACTGTGACATCAAACTGTATTAATGTTTGCCCTGTCTATCCATACTTCTTTCCTCAATTCTTTCCTCTCTTCTCTTGTGTCTCCTCTAATCAGCTCTAACTTTGAACATTGTACTATCAAAATCGTTAGAACTGTCCAAATGAAAAATGTATTAACAATGTAAGATATCAATTTATATTTTAAAATTATAATTAATGGATTATCCTGTTTTAATAAAATACCCTCACTTAACTTGCATGTTTCTATGTAGCCCCTTTAGAAATCACTAAAATTCTAAGTTTGTTCCTGTTATGTTTTGTTGCAATTTTTACTTCACAGAGGAATTACTTTACAGTCTTTGAAGAACAGTGTAAGAGTCTGTACAACAACATTCTAAGTTTCAAAGACATCTAAGGAAATAAAGTCCTCTAATACTGCATCCTCCATAGGTTAAAACCTGTATTAACTGGCTTGTAGGTATGCTCTAAGTCCAGACTGAAAATGGTACCTTTTGAAAAGAGGAAAACTATTGTGAACGATATTACAAATCTTGTTTTATTCTTCTCTATATAATCTAGTCAATGCTTCAGAAAGTCCAACAGAGAGTAATGATCATCATTGTCCTACTGAAATATGGATTGCAGATATATTATCTGATGATCCAGCTAAGTCTTCTTCTAATTACTTTTCTCTTGCATAATAGAACAGAAGGGAGAAGAACATCTTTCTTACTTATTTAAATGGAATTTTTGGAAACAAAAATCCATGACAAGTTGAAGAATCTGTCTACACAATTTATGAATTTTGATGGAGGTTACAGACTCTGTATCTCTTTATCAAGTTGCCATTTCCATTTTCTAAACATATCATACTGTGAGCATCATTTGATAATCTTATTTTCTTGAAGTCCAGGTAGACTTCATCCACAGCCTGCCCCGCATCCACCAGGTGGGTCACCTGATCATAGAAGGAGATCAGGTTGGTCAGGCAGGACCTGCCCTTCCTAAATCCATGTTGGCTGGGCCTGATCCCTTAGCCATCCTGTAAGTGCTGTGTGATTGCACTCAAGATGACCTGTTCCATGATCTTGCCTGGCACTGAGGTCAGGCTGACAGGCCTATAATTCCCTGGCTCATCCAACCAGCCCTTCTTGTGGATGGGCACCACGTTGGCCAGCTTCCAGTCTTCTGGGATGTCTCCAGTGAGCCAGGACTGCTGAAAAATGATGGAGAGCAGCTTGGCCAGATATTTATAGAAGGACTTTTTGTTTTCCTTCACAGCAGTGGCCAGTCTAAGCTCCAAATGTGCTTTTGCCTCCCTAATTTTCTTCCTACAAGACCTAGCAACATCCTTAAACTTTTCATGGGTTGCCTCACCTTTCTTCCAAAGATGATACACCCTCTTTTTTTCCCCTTAGTTCTTTTAGAAGTGCCATCCAGGCACTAGAAGACCCATCCAGGCTGGCCGTCTGCCCCGGTGGCTCATCTTCCAGAACATTGGCACAGCCTTATCCTGTGCCTTCAAGAGTTCTTCCTTGAAGTAGGTCCAGCTCTCTTGGACCCCTTTGTTTTTAAGCACTGTTTCCCAAGGAACTGTCTGAGTTCCTTGAGTAACCAGAAGTCCGCCCTCCGGAAGTCCAGAGTGGAGGTCTTCTTGCTGCCACTTTTAGCTTGACTGAATACTGAAAATTCAATTATCTCATGGTCACTGGCCCCCAAACACCCTCCAACCACCACATCACCCACTTGCCCTTCCCTATTGTGCATATATATATGTATGTGTGTGTGTGTGTATATATATATATATATATATATGTATATGATACTTTTGTAGTGGAAGACTAAAATATTCTGTGTAAATCAACTAAGAACTCTCCCTCTGTCATTTTTTTCCTTCACTTTCTTACCTCTTGGTAAGAAGGGAGGAAGGAGGTAGGAGGGGAAAAGGGGGAAATGGGGGAGGTTTTATTTGCTCTCACACTAAAACAAATACATACCTTTATTCAAATATAAATGTACAGGAAAATGAGCACATTCCTACTGAGACTAACCAACTTTTGCACTGCAAATTGCCTTTTAAATTAAGTTATTTGTGAAGAGTTTCTCTGAAGAGACTGATTTAGGAATAAAGTGACAAAAGGACGGAAAAGCATTAAATGGGAAAAAGATAAGTGATTTATTCTCTTCAAAAAGCTTTACTAGTTCAGAGAAGTGAGTAACGAAGCAAAAGAAAACATCCAGCAGTTCCAAGAAAGATGGAAGTGGTCAAATTAAGAAGAAAAGGGGTGAGAGATTGCATGTTAATGGAACACCAAAGATTCATGGCAACAGGAACAAAAAAGATCTCAGGAACAGGGTGGAAGAAAATCTCCCCCAAGGGTACACAGACAAATGTGCATGTCCTGGGAAACAAGCAGAAGGAGCCAGAATGGCACATATTGTTGAACAGCTGCAATGTTGTTAAATGAACTAAGTCATGTAATGGGCAATGGCCAAATGCAGGCTTCTCAGTAAATATAGTCATGGAAGGTTGGGGAGAGAATTTTATCTTTAGTGTGAAGGAGCAGCTTGTCTCCCATACATGATGGATAACAGGATGGCTGAAAGTTTGAGGATCAGGACCAGAGAGGAAGCCAGTGGAAAGAATGTGTTACTTTACACCTGATCTATAATAAAGAGGTGTCAGTGGATTACCACAAAATCATGAAGTACAGGTAAATTATTTGCTTTGTGCTGTACCAACCAGACACATCATTAGTACTTATAGCTTTGTTCTCATATATAAAATGAATTAAGGGAACAACAAATAATGAATAAAAAACACCCTTCCCATCTTCTGATTAATGTTATTAGCTGTGTTAAACAAGGTCATCACTCTAGATAACTTGTAATCCAAGCTTGTCTCCTTATTTACAGAGGCAACTGATCTGTATATCTTTAGGGAGGTGTCATTGCTATATTGATTAGTTCCCATGAAATAATTTAGTAGTTGTGATAAGAATATTAATTATTATTTTTTTTCTTAAAGCCAGTGCTGCCAGAACCAATTAGATATCAGTATATTTTGTTTCAAAACTTCAGGGGATAGCCAAAAGTGCATTAAGGATTCAAACTAATATTTTGTTTTTGAAGCAGTGTGTAGATTAGAAATCTCCTTCTAGCAAAATATTGTATCTAGGAAAAGTAAAATGTATACATTTAAGCATAATAATAATTACACATTTTTACATTAAAAATATAAAGAATATATATTAAATGAAAATTTTTCATGGTACATATTTTGTGTAAATTCAGACAGTGACAGTTTATAAATTCAGTTGTTGTGATTACAAATATAATGAAGTTACTAGACAGAAGATCACAATCTCATTAAGACCATATATAGAAGCAAGAGTTTATCCAAACTTCAGACATAAAAACACCAGAATGGCATAATAGTTAAATGAATGATTTGTATTCTGTACTTGCTAAATGCTAACACTACAAGATGAAATTCCATATAATTAGAAGACTAAGAAGGTCAGGAAAACAGCTTGACCACAAACCATGTTTCTAAATGAGGAGAGAATGATAGTTGACAGCTCTCAGCACAACATAGTGTACAGTCATAGAACTGCAGTATAATCATTCACACAGAAGGGGATCCTCACAGGTCATCTAGTTAAATGTCTGCTCAATCAGATCAGGCTGCCTATGGTTATGTCCAACTGAGTCTTTATCACTGTAAGAGACTACATTTTGTCTCTCTTGATATGAATCAACAAAGATAAAATCACCTTTCCTCCTCGCCCAGACCACAGCTGCCCAGAGAGGGGATGGTGAAAAGACCCTCTGGAATGTCCAACAAAAAAATAATATTGCTGTAAATGACCTGCCTGATGGGTCAGATCTGCCTACTGATAGCACACATGGCAGGTGCATATGCATTAATATAACTAGGGTATGGGCCAGGGGGAGCTGCAATGAACAGAACAAAACACACTGAGCTTTAGCAGCTCAGACAGAGAGAAAAAGACACAGAGAGAAAAAACAGCAAAATGAACACACAGTCCAGGAAGTCTCTCTCCACCACAAGTAGAGCCATGCCCTAAGTTTTGCCTGTTGTGAGAAGAAAAGAACTCCTGGAGAAGAGAATAGATATCTCTACTAAAGATACTAAGCTGAGGGGCCCAGAACCGGACACAGTACTCAAGGTGTGGCCTAACCAATGCAGAGTACAGGGGCACAATGACTTCCCTGCTCCTGCTGGCCACACTATTCCTAATGCAGGCCAGGATGCCATTGGCCTTCTTGGCCACCTGGGCACACTGCTGGCTCATGTTTAGGCAGCTGTCAACCAGTACCCCCAGGTTCCTTTCTGTTTGGGAGCTCTCCAGCCACTCCGACCCCAGCCTGCATGGGGTTGCTGTGGCCAAAGTGCAGCACCCGGCACTTGGATTTGTTGAATGCCATCCCGTTGGACTCCGCCCTTCTGTTCAGTTGGTTGAGGTCCCTCTGCAGAGCCCTTCTACAATCTAAATGACCAACATCTGCTCCCAACTTGGTGTCATCTGCAAATTTGCTGGACTCTCAATTCCCTTATCCAGATCATCAATGAAGATATTAAAGAGGATAGGGCCCAGCACCAATCCTTGGGGGACACCACTGGTGACTGGCCACCAGCTGGATGTGGCATCATTCACCACCACTCTCTGGGCTCGGCCCTCCAGCCAGTTCCTAACCCAGCACAGAGTGTCACAGTCCAAGCCATGAGCTGACAGCTTAGACAGCAGTTTGCTGTGGGGGACAGTGTCAAAGGCCTTGCTGAAGTCCAGGTAGACCACATCCACAGGCCTCCCCACGTCCACCAGACAGGTCACCTGATCATAGAAGGAGATCAGGTTGGAGAGGCAGGACCTGCCCTTCCTAAATCTATGTTGGCTGGACCCAAGCCCTCGGCCATCCTTCAGGTGCACAGTTATTGCCGCCAGGATAATCTGCTCCATCACTTTCCCTGGCACTGAGGTCAGGCTGACCGGCCTGGAGTTTCCAGGTTCCTCCATCTGACCCTTCTTGTGGATAGGGACCACACTGGCCAGTTTCCAGTCACCTGGGACCTCTCCAGTGAGCCAGGACTGGAGGAAAATGATGGAGAGCGGCTTGGCCAGCTCATCTGCCAGCTCTCTCAGCACCCTAGGATGGATCCCATCTGGTCCCATGGATTTATGAGTGTCCAATGGCTCAGCGGGTCCTGAACTAATTCCTCATGGATTTCTGGGGCATTACACTGCTCCCTGACCCTATCACCCAGCTCAGAAGGCCACTCGTCCTGAACTCCTCCTGCCTTGCTGTTAAAAATTGAGGCAAAGAAGGTGTTCAGGACCTCAGCCTTTTCCTCATCTTCAGTCACAGTGTTCCCCTCCAGGTCCAATAAAGAGTGGAGGTTCTTCTTGCCCTTCTTTTTAGTGTTAATATATTTGTAAAAAATGCTTTTTATTGTCTTTGACAGAGGTGGCCAGCTTCAGTTCCAACTGGGCCTTTGCCTCTCTGATTTTATTCCTACACAATCTGACAACATCCTTGAACATACCTCGAGAAGCCTTCCTCTCCTTCCAAAGGTGATACAGCCTCTTTTTTTCCCTTAAATCCTCCAGGAGGTGCTTGCTCATCCAGGCCAGTTGCCTTCCCTGCCGGCTTGATATCGGTACTCATGTGCCACAGGTTGAGTACAGGTTGCCATACAGTGTCTTGAGTGTGTTGGCAATTCAATCAATTCCACAGTGCTCTAAAGTAGATGCTTTAAAAGACCTAATGAGAAAATTAAATCTGATATTGTAAAGTTGTCCACCTTCAAAGGCACCCGTATGTGCACTCTCTGTGTTGGGAACCTTGGCACTTCTTTTAGAATGTTTGATATATTAAAATTTAAGTCCAGATTACTTTCTTGTTTTAGATAATCTGATTCATACTTACCCTGCATATTATAGTATCATAGTTAGCTTGGATGATTTCAGACCACCATAGTGCAGTGGGGGATTATTCTCATTGGCATTTTACCATCTAAACACATCTGTCCAGTCTAAACTAATTGTAAAAATTAGCTTTTTTGTCAGTGGTGGCATCTTTACAAAGCAATACAGCTTGGACAGTAGAAACTAATTTTGGAATTAAATGTGTGCTTCTTTCTCACCACATTATATAGGGAAGAAATCAAGACTAGAGAAGAAATCAAGTCAACTCTTTTAGTTCATAAGTACTAGTTACATTCATATGTGAAAAGATAGGGGTGGTTGTACTTATGTATTTATTTAGCAACAGAAAATTCCTTTCAGATACCAGCTTCTGAAAGAGAGACAAAGAAAACACTGTTGAATATAAATGCACCTATTTGGATGAATTTTATAGTTCTGGGATTTTATTTTCTAGTTGTTGTTTGTTTGTTGTTTGTGTATGATAATTTCACTCTGAGGAATTCTTGAGATTCATTGAGTCCTAGAGTTCTTCTTTGACTTGATCAAGGAACTGTATAAAGCAAAGTTACTCTTCTAGTAATATAAAAGCAATACAGGCATGAGAGCATAAATTAATTTTTTACTTAATTAACTACTTTTGGTTCCCAGTAGTATCACATGATTAGAAAAGAAGGGAAGATGAAAGAAAGATTAGGAAATACTTGCACAACAATAAATATATTCCATACCTGAAATTCTAGACATTCATGAAGATAAGATCAGTTCTGTATTGCATTAGGGGTGGTGTTCATGTTCAGATTGGACACACTTTAATTTAGGTATCTAAATGCAATAATCTACATCTTAATTTTGGGATTAAAGCTTCCAATAGATACGGCTAGGGAGCTGCCTAAAATGAAGAATTTGAAACCATTTGAGATGCCTGAATGAATTCAAGGCAGCTATGATGGTGGCAAACATAATATATGATCAACAATAAATCTGTGTTATGCTGAGTAATGGCAGATTGAGGGAAACCTAAGGCATCTCATATGGCACCAGATACCTTGTGTACAACTGAAACAAGCACTAGAATTACATTTGCTATAATAGGATATTAGACAACTTGAGCTAGATTAATTTGCCTAAATATAAGCATAACAGGATATTTGAGTTGTCTTCAATAATCTGAGCATGCACATGGGAACAGCAGAAATTACACAGGACACATGGGAAATAACACTTTCTCAAATGGGACTTAAAGCAAGTCAGATACCAAAGGGGATTTCATGTAACTGGTACCATATGCAGTCTTTTGAATTGACCTGTTTACTCTGAACTCCTTTATAACCAGGGAATAGAAAAAGCATATCTAGGATATGTTTCTCACCCTAAAGTAGATACCTAACATAAGTCACATGAATCTCTTTCTTCCCCAAGCCTTAAGGGATCAGCTCAAGATCTAACTGCAAATACTCATAAACTTCTAAAATCAGAATCATAGAACCATTAAGTTTGGAAAAGACTTTTAAGATCATCTAGTCTAACTGTTACAGAACAACCATGACCATGAAACTATATCCTGAAGTGCCACATGTGCATACTTCTTGAACACCTCGAGGGATGGTGACTCCACCGTCTCTCTGGGCAGCCTGATACAAAGCCTCACCACTCTTTCAATAAATAATTTTTTTCCTGATCTCCAACCTAAACCTCCTCTGGCACATCTTAAGCTCATTTCCTCTTGTCCTTTCCTTGTTACCTGGGAGAAGATACTAACTCTGGTGTCATTGCAACCTCCTTTCTGGTAGCTTTAGAAACTAATAAGATCTCCCCTTAATGTTATTTTCTCCAGACTAAACAACCTCAGGTCCCTCAGCCACTCCTTGTATGACATGCCCTCCAAACCCCTCACCAGCCTTGTCGTTCTTCTCTGAACATGCTCCTCGATCCCAATGTCTTTCTTATACTGTAGTGCCCAGAACTGAACACAGCACTCAAGCTGTGGCCTCACCAGGGCTGAGTACAGGGGTATGATCCCTTCCCTACTCCTGCTAGACACACTGTTTTTGACACAGGCCAGGATGCTGCGGGCCTTCTTAGCCCACACTGGGTACACTGCTGGCTCATGTTCAGCTAGCTGTCCACCAGTACCCCCAGCTCCTTTTCTACCTGGCTGCTTTCCAGCCACCCTTTCTGGTGCAAATTTATTTTTTATTTGTCACATGCTAACAGACAGAGCATGTTGTCACTAAACAGGATATACTGTTTAAAATTCTTTCCTTCAAGTTTAAAGATGATGACAGATGAAGGAATGGTTGGAATCACTTATATTATTAGGTGAACTGCTTAGCAAACAAATGGTCTAAATATTTTAGGAAAGGAAAAAAAAATTTTTTTCTTGTTTTGTTATAATTCAACAGATATGACATGGATTCTGGGATCATGTCCACTCTACATTGTCTTCACAGACAATAGGAAGGATTTGTGGAAAGCCCTTTTAAAATAAGAGACACTTAGACAAGCAAAAGCATGCCTGCAACTTAGCTAGGTCAAGTACCAGAAGTCAAGGCCTGGGCTTAAATGTATTTGCAAACAAAACTGGGGGATGAGGGTGTAAGGGACTAAATCTTGCATGTATTTAGGACAGGTTGCATGCAGCTACAGCACAGATTACTTTTAAAAATGCTAAAAAAAAAAAAAAAAAAAAAAAAAGAAGCCTGTTGAAGGCTTTTGTGAAAAAGTGTGTTTCAGATCTTTTCCCACAAATGGTGAGCTCACCAAGTCTGACACTTTCTGACAAACATGAACATTTTGAGCTTTAAGTTTTTATAGAATACCATGAAAACATTTCACCTTCTTGTCACCTTGCCATATAAACACCACTGAAAAATGACAGTATGAGAGAGATGACAGAAAATAACATACAAAAAGAAAGCACAGAAAATGTGAAACCAGTATTTCTTTTGTTACGTTCTCATAGCAACATCTTTTCCTTTCAGTCAATTTCTCTACTCTCTCTAACCATTTTCCCCTCCCATTATCTTTATCTTACCCCATTATTTTTTCTTATTACACTCCTAGCATTTACATTCACAAATATCTGAAGAGAAGACTGCATTAGAAATAATTCAGATATTCAAATTAGAAGTAGCTATTTGAGGTTCTCTTCATAGTCAGTTCATATTTTTTGATTCTTTTAAAGGCTTGTTTTAGAATCTTTTTCTTCTTTTTGACTAGAAAACTAGCATGAAGTTATCAGTTGTGGTATAAATATATAACTTCTTAAAACACGAATTTGAGTAGAAGAATCCTATCTTAATTTGCTGTACTATGTACAGGCAGCTGAATCAACATCAGCAAAATAATCAGAAAAATAATAAGGTAAAAACAGCTGCAGAGTTTTAAAAACACAATTAGGCGTACTTTATTGTTACTTTTCCTTAATTTTCATGAAGTACTTACTTTCCAAAAAGTGGGGTTTTTTTCAGCTTGCACTCAATATTTATATCCCTTGTTATATATTACTCAGTTCTTGCAACAAAATACATCCTTATATTTCTCAGAACTGTTTAATCTGTGAAATACTTTCTGAGGCCCTCAGATGCATTCTCAGCCTTGTGCATGGCCATATTTTCCTATTATATATTCCACCTTCTGGAACATGTGGGAATATAGGCATTAAAGTGCATGTCCTGCTTGCATGTGCTTCTTCAGTTATAGCTTAAACCCTCTCATTTTTCACATCTTTAAAGAAGATGATGAGCTTGGATAATGTATTCACCAACTTAAAATATTAATAATTACTTGTAAACATGATATGAACTAAGTATTTCTAAATCAAGAGGTTTTGTGGGAAAAGATCATATGTGTTGGCAAATTAATTAGGAATTTAATGCTCAGCATGTCTTGCAATGCGCTGATATTATGTCGATGTTATGGGGTGGGGGTGGGGAAGAAAGAGCCCTGGGGGTTTTGAGTGTACCCCATGTGGGGGCTGTGATGCTTTTGGGTATGCTTTGGGATCTCTCTTTTGTCACGATGTTTGTGGTTCTCTGTAAAACTTTCATTGTTTTTCCATTTAAACGTTCCACCATTTCTGCAATCCATTTGTCTGAGTTTTTTCTTTTGCTCATGGTGGGAGAATTGGTGTCTCAACTTGCCACACTTATGTAGTGAAATAAGAAAAAAAACACAGATGCCCAGAAGAACTGAACATAAGATATGGATGGAGATACATGCGTGTGTATATTAAATACATACACAAATGGACACATATATATTAGACTCTTTTTGTATATACACATATGTGCCCATGTAGTTAATGCACATACGCAAGTATGAATCTATATATATCTATACACACACAAAAATGGTATTTTAACCTAAAGTAAAGCACATGAGTTTTATGAGGAACTGATATAAATTATAAGTCTGTTCTTTTCTGTATGCATGAGTGGGAAAGGCTTTTCCAGAAGATAACTTACTTCTGAGCTGAGATTATTTACTCTCAAAGGATGCCTCTCTCTTTTTTCAATTGACTTCTTTCAGGTAAGTGTTTAATACAGTATGAGCTTAGTCTGGGTGACTAAACGTGTCTCCATCAGATCAGGGATGAGATAATATTTCAGATGCCTTAAGGCATGTAGATATTACTAAAATAATAGGTGTAAGAATATAATTTTAATATTAAATGCATAATTATCCATGCCGTGTAAATGTTTGTTCCTTTTCTGTGTTTTGGAGGACCCTGAGTAAGACACTCCAAAGAAAAACATAGGTTCAAAAAAGCATGTAGTCCTAAAGATGTCATATTATGGAGACAATTACCTGGGACAGGGTGAAAAAAGGCCTACTGCAGTATATTTTCACCATGCTCTACTTTATGCCTGTGTTCTTCATACCCCCAGACTTTTCATGTGCGCACTCACTCACCCAACCTTGCAGTAATATACATGTTATGCATACTTTTAAACTACTAGGGCACCCCATGAATTTCAGAAATCTAGGTCATGTTCTGTGCAGTGTGAACATGCCCACTTTGCTTTGCAGGAACAGTGCAGAAAAGAAATCCCTCTGCAGCAACTGCTCTGTGGGTTGGGAAGCATTTGGGAGTAATTTTCTGTAATTGTTATATTTAGTGCAGGAAATGTTTTAGCATCAAATTTTGGGTTTAACACTACTTAGTCTATTGTCCTCTTTGGCATAGTTTGGAACTGATGGATTAACATTTTGTACATAAAATGCTAAAATATATTACTTGCTTACCTCTATATATGTAACCATGTGATTGATGACTATGGATAAGGATTATCTTTAAAGAGTTGGGAAGAAAATTACATTTTTAACCATATGCTGTGCATTTTTGTCAGGCATGATATCCAAGGAAATGAAGTGGAATTACACATATTAAACTGCTTTTATCTTTGTGTTCCTGACAGTATATAAATACTCCACCAAGAAACATTTACTTGAAAATGTTATTTCTTTTTTAATGGGAATTAGAGAGCTTCTTTGCTCCATTTTAGTGAATTATTTGCTTATTTTTACAGGGTACATTGTATTGTCAATACAGTATTCAGACACATTCTGAAAGCTGAGTGTTCAAGTGTTTTGATGAAACAAATGGAAATTTTGTATAAGGGCCAAATTTTTTATTATGAGAATTAAAATGTTTCTCAGGGTAAAAAACTCACTTCTAACATAAGGTGTGGTGGTGAGAGAAGTTCAGTTCCCCACACACACACAGAAACCAGGGCTAACTCAGTCAAAGAAGCAAAAATGGAAAAGAGATGTATTTTACAAGCAGGATGAAATGCAATGAATATACACACAATATACGGTGTTTACAGTATATACAAAAATATACAGCAAAGAAGTAACACAGAAAACCTACCCGCCTCCAGCGAGGAGGGTCCCCCCAAAGTCCCCTTCTCCCTCTTCCTTCCTTTTTTCCCAAAAAGGGTTAGAGAGAGAGAAGTAATTATTAAGGGGGAAATTCTGTTAGTTCAAAGCGTGTGCTAAGGAAAGGAAAAAAAGAATTAGTTTCTTATATTGTTGCTTGAAGGTCAACACCAAGCTCAGAAAGAGAAACAGCAGCTGATCAGACTCAGACTGAAACAGAGAGAGAACTGACTGACTGAGACAAACTGAACTAAAACTAGAACTTTAAGTTGCATTCAACTAATCTACCAATGAAATTTGTTTAGAATTATCTTTGTTTTCATTCTTACACCAAAACATTCAGCTAGAGTGTCTCAGTAACTGTCCCTTTCTTAAAGATGTAGCCTAAAATGGTCACATAAGGGGAAAAAAAAAAATCACAAATGATAAAGTTGGACTTTTCCCTGACAGCCAAGGACAGAAAGTAATATATTCATTTAATACATATTAACTTAATTCCTTCCATGCATATGGGCAACAATAACAATTGAAAGGCCTTTCCTTGTAGCATGATACAGGAGTAGAATGTATGCCACCTAGTCTGAGATATCTATACAGTAACAGTCTGAGCTACTATCCTAAGAACTTCTTGTTAACAGTGGACAAAACAGGCTATTGTAGTGTATTTGATGTTTCTAAGCATCTGACGACTTTGCCTGGGGTCACATAGTCAAGTTTACCATCTCGACCTTTTAAAACTACCTATACATATTCATCTCCTACTTTGCGAGTTATCCAGTGGCATACTACTTCAAAAGAGCTTTTGCCCTTCTATGCTGGTTTGAGAAAGCCATCTCAGATCATCCAGCAGTCTCAAATAGCAACAGGTGTCTGTGTACTACGTACAGGCAGCTGAATCAACATCAACAAAAGATTACTCACAATGTACAAATATCTTAATTCCTTAGTTAACAGTGTATTCAGAATTGCTACCATACATTTAGAGAAAAGTTCTGATCCTCACAATTTCCTTGTACTTTTAATTTCCCAGATACTCTGACTTTCTACTTTTTCCTGGTCATTTACTAACCCATATCCTATTTCTTCCTCATTTTTTCAGGATGCCATCAAACCCCTGTTCTTCAAATCTTACCATCCTTCTTACCGTCCTTGCAACTGGTCTTTGGTTCCACTTCATTCTCAGTCCTGTATTCTACAGTTAATCTCTCATCTGGGAAGGCCTCACTTCTGCTCATTCTGAAGTGCCAGCACCAATTTTTACCCCTTTTTATTTTGCTCATACCAGTCCTTCAAAACTTTGCCATGCCTTCCTGATCTTCCAATGTGTAAGACGAATTTATTCTCATTTTCAATAATCCTAACCGCCCCATTCCAGTTCTTCCTCTATCTCCCCCAAGATAGCTTATCTCTTTTCAGAAATGCTTAACTTATTCCCCTTTTCACTTCTGTGGTGTTCTCTCCCTCTACCCACTTGCCTTCTGTTCATATTTCCCTTCTTCTAAAAAAGTTTCCTGCACATATATCTGAAGAACTGTAAAGTGCAGCATAGGTCATTATTGCATTTGGACAATTATTCAACAACTTCTGATTGTGAGGTGCTTCCTAATTTGATCTTGTTGACACACAGAATCTCAGTCAATGCAAAATGAGGATATTTATTACCTAGTGGCAAATGGAAGAATTGATAACTCCAATATAGCTTCTAGGAAGAGTATGTTGGTGTAAAATAGACAATATCCCACAAAAATAGTTTTCATGATACAGACAAATCTGGTGTTCCCTTATTGTGAATTAACAGATAGAACTATGAGAGCAGTGTGTATTGTGCTTTAAAAAAAAGTGGAGGAAAAAAAAAGAAAAAATAAAAAGCCTCTGTTTTAATTGAGGTTTTTAATTCAGTGTGAAAAGCAGTAGTTAGAGTGGGTCATACATCAATTTATTAAAACTCTGTTTTTAAACCCTAGCAGCTGACGAAAATATTTCAGGTGTAATTCATCTGAAACCAGGCCCTGCAGCCTGATGTATTAAGCTTTTGATATGAAGTGCTTTTCACCTAGGGCATTGCAATGTATTTTTAAACCTGATTTAGCTCAGTAACTGAATGTGGACTAAATTTAAATTTTCTTTTAAAAAAATCAAGGCAGTTAATATTTTTGTAGTTTAGCTGTCATTTTTTATCACGTTTTATGCTCATTTTTTACTTAGAAGCAGCTGACTACACAATAGAACTGAAGCATATTGCACACTCTTTCTAATAGTCTATTACCATAATTAAACTGCATCTCTACAGCTCGATCCTGTTGGTACAAACCAAGAATGCCTTTAATAGTAAGGAATATTTCATTTACTTCATTTTCCAATGTATAGAAAGAGGCATCTGTATTGTGTACAGGGCGTTTTTTACTATGAATCAAAGAACAATTTGTCAGGAGACAGCAGCTAACTTTGCTGCATTCCTGAGGAGAAATCCCCTCTTCCAGAATAAATTAGACTTAATATATATTCCCCCTTTTCTCATTTGAAATTAATTAGAATTAATATGCTATGGATATAATTACAGGATATAATCTGTAATAATCTTGTCATGATCCACATGTACAAACACATTTAAGACTGTCAAAACTACAGTAGATGTTTTTAACCTTTAGTTCTTTCACTTTCAAAATAAGTCTATTATTTACTATGTGTGATCTACAATACTGATTAACATTAAGAAGTCATTCTTCTGTTTAAAATGTGCATTGTACATACCTATTATCTAAACATCCTCACAGGAGAAATACATGGGACCTAAATGCCTTTGTGTCTTTCACATGGGATTTTTCTTACTCATGTTGTACTTACTATCTTTTAGTGTCTTAGCATTTACATTCTGCATAAAAACTTTTTGATGAAGCAGAAGACTCAAACCACTCTCAGTCCTGCTTGACTAGGCAGCTCTTCCATCTCCTCAGTGTTATGGTATTCTAGCTCTTGCATACACTTTTCTGGTGCTAACATTTTATTTTAATTTAATTTAATTTAATTTAATTTAATTTAATTTAATTTTATTTTATTTTATTTTATTTTATTTTATTTTATTTTATTTTTATTTTACTAGCACTGCAGACAGTAAAATTCACAGACTCAAAGTATTAAATTCTCTACATGCCTGTGTTCTTCAGTGATTCCCAAACATAGGCAGGACTGTGCTGTCCTGTACTTCTACTGATTTCTTTTTATGATTGAAAGAAGGTATTAATTCTGTAATTAGAATTTTCTTCCTTTTAGTTCCTATGTTGCACTATGCCTTAAAAATACTTAAGTTTGTAATAAGAAGGGTCTCTACCTGGGTGTTTGGAAACTCTCACTTTCAGACTTGCAATCTGCCTTTCATCTACAACTGCATAACCTTTCAATTAAGTTGCTGTGTCAGTATTTTTTTTGTCTTGTGTAATTTTTGTTTTGCTGTTGTTTTCATTGACTTACACTCGTAAAACTTGATGAGTTTCCACTTGCTGAGTTTTCATGAGAAGTAATTATCATTGGGATAAGGATTCCTCTTCCTGCCCCTCACTTTCCTACTTCCTCTTTTTGTAGATCTTAGATCATACTAGAGAAATCAAGACTTAATAGATGGCAAAGCAGATAACTATCATCTAAATATGCAATAAGCATATCAGTAATATACATGCACAGAGTTTAGCATTAAATCAGAGTGCAATTTCTGCACCTGATTCAAAGCATCCTCCAGTCAGCACTAATAACATCATAATGGGAAAAATCCACAGGGATATTGAAAAACTTCCTGTAAAAACTGCATAATTACTTTCAGAAAAATATTATGGGGCAACCACTTGCTGCACTAGAGTACCTCCAGAGGACTACACTTGCATGAGAAATACCTGCCACTTCAGTTTCTTGATGGTTATTGGGGTGAGCTTTCCCTTTCCCTTTCCCTTTCCCTTTAATGACTTTTACCAGGATGAATCAACGTAGGACATCAGCTATATAACTTGCAGTAATATTTGTTGTGCATGTAAGCTTGTCACAGCATGTCCTCTGCAATATAAAGCAATGGGGTGAAATGTAAAGGTGAGAAGAGTAAGAGAGTGTTCGTCCACAACACAAAGCTAGAGGCAAAATATAAAGAACCAACAGAGAAGCTACAATAGCTATATCAGACATTGGAGAAAGGACTTGGAGCCCCATGAACACAACCTGGATAGTATTCAGGTACCTGGACACAGGTATCTAGAGCTATCATGCATATCATATAGTGATTGCCAGGAAGGGAAGGAAGCTTTTGTAAACTTTGCTAAACCAGTTCACTCTATGTAATGTCTTAGATAAATACTGGCCTCCAATATAAAGTAAAATGTGCATATTTAATTAAGTGAAAATCTCCTAACATGACAGAAGCAATGTGACCTATAACAGAGAGGGTGAAATCCCACAAGTTTCTTAGAAGTATATTTCTATCTCAGTTTGGAACGAATCTCACAGATGAGATTACAGAGTATGAATTTCCCTGTCATCATCAAACCTTGTAACACTTGAAAAAATATTAGGAGGAAACTTTCTAGAATTGGAGAACAGCACTATGTAGCTGAATGTCTTGCAGCACTAAAGTTATTAATTTATATAGCTTATTAATGAATCCTTAATAAATTTTAAAGTAATTTCACTATTTGTTCCTTCCAAGATTTAGTTTATTAAAGAGATAGATACAACAGGGGATTGCCAGTGATAAATGCACTAACTGCAAGTGATCGAGCTTGAGTTAACAGAATCACAGAATGTTAGGGGTTGGAAGGGACATCAAAAAATCATCTAGTTCAACCCCACTGCCAGAGCAGGACCACCTGTACCAAATCACACAGGAACACATCAGGCAGGTTTTGAATATCTCCGGAGAGGAAGACTCCACAACTCCCCTGGGCACCGTGTTCCAGTGTTCTGTCACCTTCACAGTGAAAAATGTTTCCTTATGTTTCATGGAACTTCCTATGCCTCAGCTTATACCCATTACTCCTTGTTCTGTCATTGGGCATCGCCAAAAGGAACCTGGCTCCATCCTTTTGGCACTCACCCATTACATATCTATAAGCATTCATGAGGTCATCCTTTGGCCTCCTCTTCTCCAAGTTAAAGAGACCCAACTCCCACAGACTCTCCTCATAAGATGTTCCACTCCCTTAACAAATCCTGGTATCATCTGACTAAATCAGAGATGCAGATTTTTATTAATAGCACTGATGTGCTTTCCAACCCAACCATTCTATGATTCTATGAACCTATCCCACACCTTTTGTGTGAGTAGGGTGGGAAAAGTTAGGTCTTTTCCATGGAGTAGAGAAGGCTCAGAGGGGATTTAAGAGCTCTCCAGTCCTCAAAGGGTGGCTATAAAGAGGGTGGTGACTATAAAGAGGGTGGTGACTATTTCTTTACAAAGTGTCATATGGAGAGGACTAAGGCAATGGGTGCAAGCTGAACTGGGAGTGCATTCACCTTGATATATCTAGAATTTTTTTACAGTAAAAATGATCAATCACTGGAACATGATAGAGTTCCCTGGAACATAGTAGAGTCCCCCTTACTGGAGTTTTCAAGATGCTGATGGGTAAGATGCTAGATCATCTCCTCTAGGCTTCTGTGACGGTTTAACCCACCCACATTAACAAAAGCTCAGCTAACTCAGTTGGGGAAGCAAATGGAGAAGCTGTATTATACAAGCAACAACTACACTCTACAATGGAATGCAGTGAATATGTACAAATATACAGTATTCACAATATTATACAGGAATTTACAAAGAGAAAACAGCCTGGAAATCCTCCTGTCCAGGAGGACACTGCCTCACTTCCCCCCTAACCTTTCCCTCCCCTTTTTTGACTGGTTAATTAGAAGAAAAAGAGAAAAAGAGAATGTTAGAGAATACTGTTAGCTCAAAAGTGTCATTAGAAGTCAGTAATGCTTATCTGCAAAGGTAGCTGATAAGGGTCTCTTTCCAGTGAGGCAGACATGCCAGCAGAGAAAGACAGAGTGAAAAGAAATGTGAGATATTGCTAGGATATATCCCACACATCTGACCAATGAAATTCATTTAGAATAATCTTGTTTTCCTTTTTACACCCAACTGTATATTTGTTTGTACTTCTTCACTCTCCTGCTCGAAAACTGCAGCTAGTTTTTTATAAAAGCATAGCCTAAAACTGTCACAGTTTCCTTTCTGATGTTAAGTGTGGGCTAAATGATTTTCTGAGGTCCTTTCCAGCCTGGACTGTTTTATGATTCTGAAAAAGTATTGCAGTCAATAGTGAAGGGGCAATATACTTAAAATACAAAATATACAGGAAAAAAAACAACAAAATGAAACAACACAAAACAGAAAAAAAAAAAAAACAACAACCAAACACCCCCCCCACAAAAAAACCCAAACAAACAAAAAACCCCACCCACCAAACACACAAAAATACCCACCCCAAACAACAACAATCAACCAAACCAAACCAAATCCATAGCCCAAAAACTTTTACACTCACTAGAATGAGTCTAATAATGATCACAGTATCACAGTATCACCAAAGTTGGAAGAGACCTCAAAGATCATCAAGTCCAATATATGATGATTTTAATCATGCAATAGAAAGTGAAAAATGCTCCTTACCTATATTATAATACATGGTGCAATGTCCAGAGATACAGAGTGCCCTTTGTTCTGTATGCAGTGAAGAAGGATGTCAAAATATTTTAAGCTGAAAACATTTTTTTTAAATTGTCTGAAACATGTAACTTGCACAATTTATTATAATGTAGGTGCAAGTTTTGAAATGGTGAATAACATAAGGAGGATGAAGCAGAGATCCATTTTGTGAATTATTCTAGAAAGGATGATCAGGAATCATTTAAACAACTTCTGGAACTGCATATTTACTTCCAGAGCAATATTTTGGAAATATTCATGTGTAATGCAGCAGTAAAAATCAACAGAGGCCTAGCAACAGTATTGTTAAAATATGTGTCATCAAGAAAATGATGTCTTGTCAAACAAACTTTATGTAATATCTCATATGCAGTTAAGTCTCTGGGAAATCAGCCAGTATGTCTTAACTTGAGTATCTCCAGCACCCTGGAGAATGTACTAGAGCTCTAGACCTGTGACTGATGTAAAATGGGATATGTGAAAACAGGCTTACAGAGGCTGTTCATTGTTAGATTTCAAAATGTTTTCACTTCTGAAGTTGACAACCATGTAAGGTTTCTGACAATATAAAAAAAAAAAAAATCAGAAGTATTTGTTGTGCTTTAACCTATTAGGCAACTCAGCCTCACACAGACTCTTGATCATTCTGCAGCAGTGGGATGTGGAAAGGAATCAGAAAGGTGAAAAAGGAAGAGAATGTATGGGTTGATATGAACACGGTTTAATCATAAAAATGTAAGGTGTGCATGCAAGCAAAACAAAATAAGGAATTCATTCAAGTCTTTCCATTGTCAGGCAGACATGCAGCCAGGAAGCAGAGTTTCATCACATGTAACAGTTACTTGAGAAGACAAACACCATAACTGTAAACATCCCCTCTCAAAATCACAGAATATATCTGGTTAGAAGAGACCTACAAGATTATCTAGTCCGACCTCTTTGCCCTTCTTCCTCCATCTCAGATTGCTGAGCATGATGCCACATGATGTGGAATCTTTGGTCACTCGGGCTCAGCTGTTCCAGATGTGTCTCCTCCCGACTTCTTGTGCACCTTCAGCCTATTTGCTGGTAGGACAGTGTGAGAAGCAGAAAAAGCCTCTGTGTAAGCACTGGCAAACAACAGATCACAAATCCAAATCATAGAACCATGTAAACTACTATGAAAAAAAAAATTAACTTTACCTCAACCAAAACCAGTATGGTGTTCTTTCCTAGTTTCTTTGTGTTGTATGCCATGTCATCTTTTAATATACAGAGGAATTATTTTGCATTATACTATAGTTAGCAGCAACATGTTATTACAATGGTAGAAAAATCAAAACATCTGTGTCAGTATTACAGTGATAAAGGAAGTAACTTCAGCAATTCTGTCTCATCATAACTGTGGATCTGTTCTGAGAAGGAAAATTTTTATCTCATACCATATGTTTTATTCTTAGTTTTCTGCCACTGACCTCCAGGTGTAAGTTGTGACATCTTCTAGAAATTACAACTTCTGCTAATGTAGAAGTAATGAAATCAGAAATGAGACACTGAAATATTTAGCAGAACTGAATAGTTCATTAAAAGAAATGGATTTTTACTAGGTAAGGTAAACTAAATAGCTCAATTTATTCGCTGTCATGTTCTTTACAAGTCACATAACACAACACCAAGGTAAAAGTGATTGAATCAGCACCATCTGTATCAGATACAGTCCACTGATTTTCATTCCTAAAATGAGATCCAGCAGTGGCTGTATCATATATTATCATGATATTGAGCTATTATTGGTTTGCTGGAAAGTAAGGAAATCCGTCGTATATCTCATGAGAGAAATGAAATCATTCTATATAAAGAAAGCATTCTGCCTATGTGTAATACAAAAGTTTTTCCTTAACCTCCCTTACACGACTAAAAGCTAGCTCTCCCCTGTAACAGTCTATTCAGTTCTGCAAAGTTTTTTGCTTGTGAATACGATCTTTTTTTTTTTTTTTAATTCTACTCTCCTGAATACTTTGTGATAGTGAAAAAGAATGAGATTGACCTGTTAATAAAGCTTTTATTTTTCATCTAGGTGGTTCTTAAGATGTTGGTTATTGGGGTACAAATTTAAGCTGAATAACATAATGTGACTGATATGTGATTACTTTTGCTCTCAAATACAGGTCAAAGTAATTCAGAATAATTGTCTATAATGTCGTACACTTTCATTTGTAATTGAGCTTTTGTTCTAGGTCTCTTTTTAGCAAACATACAAGTTGTTTAGATTAACATTTGGTATATTATTAGTATCCAAATGGCTTTCTTGGAATCAGACTTTGCCTCCTGATGAACACTGATGTAAAGACATTTATAGTAAGCTAGCCATGAAGGTCAATGCCACTAAACAAAGACTCCTTGTCACCATGAGTTCTATGGTTCCAGGTCAACTCTCAATGTTTTCCTTAGCTGCACATACTAATGAATATTATCACAATAAAGGAGCAATTTGTCTTCTGAAGTTTCCACTGGGCAATTAGAACACAGCATTACTCACTGCTATCCAGACACTCCCAAAGTAATATGAACTGTGTTAACAAAGACAGATACAAACACACACAAAAAATAATCCCTAAACCCCAACAATGGCCCTCCCACCTATTCCTAAGTATTTTGTTGAATGCCTGACATAAATTCAAGAATGGAATTATGAAAATCTGTTATTAATGTCCAATCTAGTGAGAGGAATTGAAATCTAGTTTTCCTGGTTCTTGGTTTGCACTCTTATCTCTTAAAATATTGAAAAAGAGGTAAAGTCCCCCACCACTAGTACCACTACATATGTCTTTTAACTGGGGGGCAGATCTAAAAGAAGTAGTAAAAAGTCTGCAATGAAAGGACAGTTTAACTTCTCAGGATCAAAAGACTGAGGAGGGTTTATTCAGTTTACCATGAAAATCAATAGAATGTATGTGCTTTAAGCTAAAGGTTATAAAACCTTTGTTAAATTTGGGGATGAAGATATACATCCCAATGGGTAACTGGAAGCTAATGTCTTTTACAGAATCTAGTAAATGGGAAATCAGTCTTGTGAATGTTGTTTTCCAACACCTAAAAGGAATCGGTTCTGCAGATTCTTTTTCATGATGAATCCACTAAAAGAGAACAAAGGCAATAGCTGATGCTTTGATGATTCGGTCTTCTTGTAGTGAAGTGAAGATAAGCAAAATTCCAATGAGCAAACATGCCATATTTTGCTAGCCTTTAACTGGTAAGTGCACATAAAAGTCCATGACTAATTTTCACATTATAGATAATAATGGAAAAGTTTATGGAAAAAGTTTATGAAAAATGTGTTTAAGAATATGATATTAGTTCACATCTCTATTTGGATTCCTGAGGAACATTTTTATCAAAATAAACATTAATATATTATATTGGCAAAGTATGTAGAATAGTGTTTAAATGTTTCAGATTTTTCCCAGTGCATACTCTCCATATTTGCAAAATTCAGGGAAGAGGGAAGAGGGAGCATTAAATCTCTGGTGAGTTCACAGTGCAATTGCTACTCTGCAGTACTTCAGACAGGCAGATGGATGAAAATGTTGCAGAGGTTTTACAATGAAATATACATTCCAATCAAGCTGAAAATCCCATATAATATTTCCTTTTGTGTTTATTACTGTGACACGTTTTTCACCCCTTCACTACAATACAAATTCCTAGAGTTTTGTTCCACAGCAAGAATATTCCACAGCATGAATAATCCTAACAATTATGGAGCACAGGAGATAAACTCATAATGTAAACTATTTTTAAATTATCAGCATCTTTGCAATTAATGTTTGCATTCAGTTTTCTTAAAAATTTCAGAGTAAGCCCTGAATCAAAGATCTGTATGCATGCAGTGTTTAATAGACATATATGAAGGCAATACAGACACTGACTATGATAATGATAGGACTAGGAGGAATGGGGGGGAAAAAAAAAAGAAATAGGTAGATTCAGATTGAATATTAGGAAGAAGTTCTTCACCATGAGTGTGGTGAGACATTGGAACAGGTTGCCCAGGAAGGTGGTGGAAACCCCATCCTTGGAGGCTTTAAGGCCAGGCTGGATGTGGCTCTGAGCAAACTGGTCGAGTGTGAGGTGTCACTGTCCACGGCAGGGGGGTTGGAACTAGATGATCCTTGAGGTCACTTCCAACCCTAACAATTCTATGATTCCATGGTTGTGTGATTCTGCTTTCATTTTTATATTCTCCAGTATTAAAAATAAGATAAGTTTATCTGGTAAATTGGTCATGTTCTTATTTCTTTGCACAAATTCAAGGATTTTCTTGATGAAGTTTGAGAATTTGTGTAAGTTGTTACTACACTACGAGTCAGAATTGAGATTATCATCATTGACAGGATTGAAAGGATTTCTCTGCCTTTCTGGTCCCAAATGCAGTTGCTGAATAGACTTTCATATTTTCACTTATTCTGTGGAATATTGCTGATGGACAGCCCACAGGTTAGTACTTTGTATAGTACTTTGTACTAATATTTTTCTTATTCTAACTGAAACTAATCATTACCTCAATTTAAATTTGGTGCAGTACCTACATCAACACTAGATTTTAATTTCTGGTAACACACTGGTAAATAACCTGGTTAATTTTCATCTATTTAATGATTATAGTTCCCTAAACTTGACCTCAGATTCCTAACTTCCAGCTAAGCAAAGATTTTTAACCAAAGTTTCAGGCATCCTGAGCTAAAAAACCTTTTTTACAACAAAAGCTAGGATTTGAACAGTTTATGTTATCCAGAAAACCTAAGACAGAGCAGGAAGGGATACCCATACCATGATGATCAGTCATCGATGTAACCCCATTTTCTATGGAAAATACATGTCAGTTCAGAAGATACAGAGGCAGTCTTCTCCAAATCTGCATTTTCTGCATTAAAAGAACAAGCTGCAGAAACATTAATCATATGCTGTCTTTTTCATATTCCCATCACTTTCACATCAGATGAATGTGATGCTTCAATTGTATGAATTGTAATCTTTGCTATTCTGCTGATTTCAGCTTGTCAGATAAATGTTTGCTTTCATAGTAACTTTGAGGAAAAAGCAAAGAACTTTTAAAGGCATTTCATATATCTGTAGATTATATTGTTTTCATGTAGAACACAGAAAGTACATGCGTCTCTGCTTGATTTTTGTTTATGTTTGATAGGATGTCAGAGAGAATGAAAAATCTTGCAGTGTGATTCCTCTGACCATGATTATAAGGATCAGACTCCTGGTATGAAGATTGACATGAGATTACAGCCGAAGCTATTCTTCCCATCAATCCATTTGCTTTTCTCTCTACTCATCATTTCTTTATGTGTATACAAGACCATTTCTTTTCTGTCTCTTCTCCTGGTCTTTTCTGTATGCAACCACAAATCAAAAAGATATTTCACGTAAGCAGTGCTAATGCCTTCACCATCTTACTAGTATCTTCAGTCTAATGATTAGTCCAGATTTGTGTTGATACTGGACTTTTCCACACTTTACAGTGTTTCCATGTGAATGCTACCATATAGAGTAACATGTATGTGTTTGACTCTGAGTTTGATGAAATATCACTTACAAAACAACAGCTAAAATAGATGTTTAGCTTTACATCTTTTATCATGCCTGACTGATGTATCTCTGTACAGCCTACAGCACAATAGAAAGTTAATGTATCATCTACACCACAGCACTGAATCTTTGCTAGGCCAACACATCACAATGCTGTCACATAGCTGTCATTCTTGACATACTAATGATCTATGTGCTCAAAAATAGGAAATTCTTGAGTTGCTACAAGCTATTAATGAACCAGCACTGCTTCAATTAGATTCGCACTTGCTAACTTGCCAAACAATTCTAATATCTTTTTAAAGAAACAAAAAGTAAAGAAAAAGAACAAATATTTTCACAATTTAATGTGCTTATCTTAAATATTTAAGATAATGCTAGTCAAATAAATTTGAACTGTGCAACTTGCTTACTATTTCTCTGAAGATAATGAATTACATATGTCTTCTATATTACCATACTGGATGACAATAATAGTAATAACAGCAACAACAATAACAACAAGAATATAATTACTCCAAATACCTAATATGTTATTTACATGTAAAATATAGGCAAGGTTAAAATAAAGATATCCACAGATGGTAGCTACTGCTTTAACAATGCAACTGATGAATAATGGGACACATCCTGGTATAGGAATATTCCCTTATCCTCATCTCTCATTCCCTTCCCTCTTTTCTCAATTCTAGTTCTTCATGATAAAGCCATACTTTAACCTCATAATTCTGTAAACAATTTTTTGCTTATTTGTTTTTTGGTGGTCAAAAAACCCAAAAACCCTATATAAATTGTCATTTAGGCTCAGTGAAGTCCACCACACTAGAATGTCTTGTGCATTTGAGATGCTGCTAAAACATGCAATCCATCCATGGGTTCTTCTATTTTTTTATAATTAGAGGGGCACCACAGTGATGATATTCAGTGTAGTACCTATGAACTGCAAATTATTTAATCAGTTATTATTATTCAATTACAAGAGATGTTTATATACAGGAATCTGACTTCTACCATATCTATCAAAATCAGGAACTGAATCTCATTCTTGAAGTCAAGACAAGATGAAATCACCTCTGATGATAGGATTATAGAATCACAAAGTCATAGAACCATAGAATGTTATGGCTTGGAAGGGACCTTTAGAGGTCAACTAGTCCAATTCCCCTGCCACACTATATCACACAGGAATGAACCTAGGCAGGTTTTGAAAGTCTCCAAAGGAGACTCCACAACTACCCTGAGTAGCCTGGTCCAGGGCTTTGTCACTCTCATAGTAAAGAAATTTGTCCTCGTGCTGAGCTGAAAATTTCTGTGTTTCAGCTTATGCCCATTGTTCATTGTCCCATCCTCATAGCTCTCCATTGGATCCTCTCCAGCAGCTCCTTGTCTGTCTTGAATTGGGGAAGCCAAAACTGGACACAGCATTCCAGGTGTCAACTCACCAGGGTGGAATGGAGGGGGAAGACAATCTTCCTAGACCTGCTGGACACACTTTTCTTGATCCACAGCCCAGGACACCATTGGCTGTGTTGGCCACAAGGGCACAATGCTGTCCCATGAATAACTTACTGTCTGCTAGGAGTCCAAGGTCTTTCCATGTGGAGCTCCTTTCTAGCAGGACAACCCCTAGTGTGTACTCATGCCTGGTGTTATTCCTCCCCAGATGCAGGACTCTGAATTTGTTCTTACTGAACTTCATGAGGTTCCCCCTTCACCCAGTTCTCCAAGCCTGTCCAGATGGTTGCACAGCTTTCCTGTGTAAAATAGAATAGAATAGAATAGAATAGAATAGAATAGAATAGAATAGAATAGAATAGAATAGAATAGAATAGAATAGAATAAACCAGTATCAGCCACCCCTCCCAGTTTCATATGATCAGCAAACCTCATGACTGGTAACTTGATAAATCATAGTAAACTAAACATGGCAAACATCACTGAGCACAGGAATTGTGACTACAGAAAGGCCAGTTGTCATTCATGAGAAGAATGGGGCAGAGAGTAGCGATTAGTACCCATTTTATGACACTAGGCTAATAAACACATGAAAGAACACATGCATAATACATGTGCTCAGGTCTGTAAAAGCATGAATTGATGTGCATTGTTTCTGGTTTTGATGCTTATTTGTTTCACATATCATAAAAACATATCTGATAACAAGAAGGTATAACAAACAGTCACAATCTGTCCATGAATGGAAACAAAAGAGGAAAGACACCTGTTTCAATTATACACTGGCTAGGGACACCTCAGATGATTGATGTTATTACTTAAATGCCAGTGTGTACCCCTCCCTTCCAGCAGAGGAGGAAGCCTACTTTTTATTTATTACCACATTTTTCTGCTGCAAAAACAGCAGCCATGTATACAACATTATGAATGACAACATAATTAGGATAAGTAAATTAGAATTCTAAAACTCAGTTTATGTTCTGTTCGTGTTTCATCCTTCCCAGTTGACAAGATAATTGATAACACAATGCAGAGTAAGATTAAAGCTGGCTGCAAAACTAGCAGAGATGTGGCAAGAATTAGTTTCTCAGTGTAAGGCATTTTGTCCATATGAATATTATAATTTTTCTGTTTACCTCTTCCAGTTGCTCAGCTTTCATTTCCAGTCTAGATGCATGCATTCAGAATTCTGTACAGAGTAGTGACATCTCTTTCCTGCTGACTCTGCCTCTATGTATATATGTGGGTATTACAACAACAGCTGCAGTGACTGGCAAAAGTGCTTCATTATACTCCTTAAAAATTTTCCATAAAAATGTATTAACTTGTATTTTACTACCTTAATATATGTTTTGCTTGAATAATATAAGAATATCAGACCCTCCTGAGAGTCTTTTTCTCAATAGTATTTGCTTTAATTTTTTTTTTCTTTTAACATCCGTATTTTTTCAGCTGAAAACGTCATGTTTATTTGCAGATGTGGTAGTTTTAGGCTATGCCTTTAAAAATTTTCACAGCTCTTGAACAGAAAGTAAGTAAATCACTATTGGGTGTAGAAAGGAAAATAATGATAATTCTAAACAATCCCATTGGAGAGTTACCTACCATAAGAATTAGTTTGGTAAATAATCTTCTTGCCTCGTTGTTCAGGGAGATACTAATTTGCTTCTGCTTGACCTTGGCTGTATTGCTTTGGCTAAGTGTAGCATCTCTTTGCTCCTTTCTCTTGTCCCTTTTATGTACAGAGGGGAAAGGGGGTAGGGGTGGGGGGATGGGGAAGGGATGGTGAGGGAGAAGATATTAGCTTCCCTTGGTCTTTGACCAGGGACGTCCTTGTTCATTAATTCCAAATACCTGTAAATATTGTAAACACTGTATATTTTGTACATATTCATTTCATTTCATGGTAGATTGTGGTTTTGCTTGTAAATACAGCTTTCATTTGCTTCCAACTGAGCTGGTCTGGCAAATGTAATGTTGGGAGGTAATTTTCAACCCCCCACAGCAGACAATTAAAAAAATCCAGACCAGGCTTGTGCTATCTCTGTGACACCATATTGGAAATTCTGCCCAACAAATATCCTTGTTAGCAACTTAACTTCTCTGAATTTTCTATAATTTTATTATGAAAGGGATCAAATTATTTAGTATGTCTCTGCCTTTTTTACTCTCCCATGTTTGTCTTTTCTATATAGACTATGTCACAAAAGATTGCTGAGTAATATTTGTCCAAAAATAAGAACAATCTGTGGTCTCAAGTACTTACATTAGCCACAGTCTAGCAGCAGTACCGAAACACTCTGAGGAATCCTTCTCAGAGTAACTGCAAAGAAATCATGATGCTTAAAAGCTACCTACTTAAACTTTTACTCAGTGGCAAAAATGCATTGATGACAAGAGTCTTTAATTTCTAGAACTTCACTAACTTCACAGTGGAGCTGCATCTCTAGTAAGTAAATGATGGCACATCAAGAAACAAATGCTTGTAAATATTAAAAAAAAAAAAAAATCCAAACAAATGAACAAAAACCCAATACAGATGGATTTGGGGCTCTTTGTTTTCTCCTTTTGGAAAAATAATGTATTCAATTCCTCACAAGTAGTGTCTAATTAATGTATGTAACAATAAGAATGCAATTTAAAAATTAATGTTGTGCAGTAATATTTTGTGTGAATCATTACTTATTATTCTATTCCCATGTATTTTACACCTTCCTAATCTTTCTCAAAGTTACTTACTTTTCCTGGAGACAACACTTTCAATATATTTGATTTTGCGTATACTGGATCAAATAATTCACTGCACAATGCAAAGAAGTAAAATAATTTATTCCTGCATATGTAACTATGCTACAATTCAAGGTGATACTAGTTTTTTATTGATGAATGAGTGGTGGAAATTAGATTAATAACAGAAAACAATTATTTGTTTTTACTAGCTTGGCAATTTTAGAAATCTATTAGAAATTATGTAGACTTTTTCCTTTCATAGTAAAGTAAAAACAAGACATTGTTTCTTGCAAAACTGTAGTCAAAATGTTTCAGAAATGAGGACATAAAAAATCACTAGGAAAAAAATTCATATAGAAGTTATTTGTGGTCAATGGCTTAATGTCCAAATGAAGACCAGTGACAAGCAGCATCCCAGGGGTTGGTAATGGAACTAGTGTTGTGTGACATCTTTGTCAGCAATATGGATAGTAGGATTGAGTACACCCTTGGGAAGTTTGTAGATTACACCAAACTGTGTCATCTGGTTGAGATGCTAGAGGGAAAGCCAAGTGCAATGTCCTGCACCTGGGTTGGGGCCATCTCAAGCACAAATATAGCCTGTACGAGATGTGGCTCAAGAGAAGGCTTGAGGAGAACTTTGGGGTTTCAGTTGATAATAGGAGCTGGCAACGTGCACTTGCAACCCAGAAGGCCAACTGTATACTGGGCTGCATCAAAAGAAATATGAGCAGCAGGACCATGGAGGTGATTCTCCCACTCTGCTCTGCTCTTGTGAGACTCCACATGGAGTACTGCATCTTGTTCTGGTGTCCCCACCATAAGAGGAACATTGAATTGCTGCAGCAGGTTCAGAGCACTACTTACTCTGCATAGCCCTGCACCACTCCCCTGCTGCCACTGCCCGCATGCTTAGAGAGCTTTGCAGCAGGCGGCCTGTACCACCAACGCCATGTCACTCCATTCCCACTGCTGCCTGCATCATGAAGAAAAGCCACATGGCACAGCCATGCTTTGTTCTGCCTGCAGCCTGAAAAAGGCATGTGGCACAGCACCACTCCCGCACTGCCAGTGGACAATATTTAAACCAGCCAAGATGGCAGGCAATTTGCCTTGTTCTCTCCAAGAATGCAATAACAGATGGCATGCTGCCAAAGTCTGAGCTGAAAAGTCCATCCTAGTAAGCAAACTACGCTGTAGCTGAGTCAAGAGCTCCAAGGGGACAAGCTTATCCCAGCTCCCAGAAGTCACCACAGTGAGAGCACCAAAGGAACACCAAGCTGCAGCTGGCCATCCCAACACATCAGCTCTCCTGCCAAAAAAATCACCAAAGGATACATCTCTAGAGAGAGCTACTGCAGCCCAACTTGAGAGAGAAAGGACCCAAATTGCTGCCTGGAGAAGCCCTGGCAGCAGCAACCTTCCCAGCTACGTGCCCAGGATGTGTCCCTCAGGTACAGAACAAGGCCACAAACCCAAAAGCTTTTCCCAGCACAGCATCCCAAACAGTGGACACTATCTTTGCTTTGTTTACCCGTGTGAATTTCAAACATGTACTGCACTTGGATTATAATTATGGAGTCCAGGAACATACCAGACTAAAGCGACAAATCTGTGAGTAACCTGGCTAATTTTCTGTAGAGTCCATCTTGTGGGAAACCACAAATCATGGCACTTCTCTTTCCAATTTAAATCTCTGTATTGTAAATTGTTGTATTGCCTTCATATTCCTTGTATGTAGAATTTATTACCTACAACTGAATATCAGTACCTGTAAATATAACTTGTAAATAAGTTATGATGGAGTCTGAAAATATGAACACCTAACATATTAAATATAAAATATATTTATATTTCATAGCAGTTACCTGTAGATGTATATAGTTTAAAATCACATTGGTTTATGTCTCAAATGTAATCTTTCATCTTATGAAATATTACTTTTTTCCCTCAAATTAACATATTTTTTTTTCTTTTTAACCATTCTTTACTTATGTAATGAGGTAAAAAATTGAAGTTTTTAGTATTTTCAAGGAAAAGATAGTGTGACGTATAATTAATCAGAAAATTATACCATTGCATTTTTAAAGTATTTTTACATACAGACAGTAAGAGCTATTTTCTCTTTTAAAATCTTCTGAAGTAAAAACCCAACAATTTCTTCATCACATGGCTTTTTTCCAGAGTCTCTCCAATCAGGAAATGGATTAAAGCATGCTAATTTTTTAAAGGATTTAAAACTTTATCAAAAAACCACTGATGTATACCATTTGTATAAATCAGAGTATAATAGAGAAGAAATTAACTGACTGAGAACACAAATAAGATAATGAATTTATTAATAGTCTGTGCATGCAAGTGTCAAAGAAAGACAAACTAGCAAAATGCTTGAACAGAAGCATGACCATGTCGAACAAGAAACAAAAAGGCAGACAGAAGAGATAGTGGATGACTGTAGACCACCTAAATCCCTGCTTCCAAAAAGGGAACATTCCATTTTTATTGGTATTGGAATAGACTTTTGTCTTTTTTACAACAGGAGATTACAGAAGATTTTCTTATTTAGTCTAGTAAAAAGAAATCTGGATGGAATGCAAAATCTGAATGAAATATGACAGTTTCCTATAAATATCTCAGGGACAGGAGGACAAACATCAGGAAAAGTGAAGTGAAGTGTAAAATAAAGAAAATAAAGGACACTTAAAAGCTGGTCCTGAATAAATTAAGAAAAAAATATTACTGAAGATGGGAACATAGTTTATTCTGATGGTATGTGACTTAGCTTCGTAACTCTGAAGATTTTCCTAGTAATGAAAAAATTCCAGATAGGACTGAATAGAGGTCCATAGAACAATACAAAAGGAAAAAAAAAAAAAAAAAGTAGAAACTAACTTGCTAGGGAAATGGGTTGTAAAAGCTATAGCTTCAGGGAAATTTTCTTTGCTTTGCCAAATCACTCCCTTCTCACTTGATACATTAGAACCAACACTCCAACTAAGTGAATTTCAAGGCAGCTTCATCTTGTCCAAGGCAAACTGAAAGTGAAAAATAAATAATTTGTGGCTAAGAACTGTGTGTGTTGTTTCAGTTGTACTCACAGTATCACAGTATCATCAAGGTTGGAAGAGACCTCAAAGATCATCAAGCCCAACCTGTCACCACAGGCCTCATGACTAGACCATGGCACCAAGTGCCATGTCCAATCCCCTCTTGAACCCCTCCAGGGATGGTGACTCCACCACCTCCCTGGGCAGCACATTCCAATGGCCAATAGCTCTTTCTGTGAAGAACTTCTTCCTAACATCCATCCTTAACCTCCCCTGTCACAGCTTGAGACTATGTCCTCTTGTTCTGGTAATGGCTGCCTGGGAGAAGAGACCAACCTCTGCCTGTCTGCAACCTTCCTTCAGGTAGTTGTAGAGAGCAATAAGGTCACCCCTGAGTCTCTTCTTCTCCAGAGTAAGCAACCCCAGCTCACTCAGTCTCTCCTCATAAGGCTTGTGTTTCAAACCCTCATCAAGTTTGTTGCCCTTCTCTGGACTCGTTCCAGCACGCTTTTAAACAGAACCTAAAGGTTAGAAATTATTTGTGTATGTGTATGCCTTTTTCCAGATGTCCTCCAGTAATATCAAAAAGAGTTGGAAAATGGGCCTTTAAAAAGGGGATACATTTTTCCTTAAATCACAGGGGGAAAAAAAGAAACAATATATGAGAGCAAAGAAAAAAACAAAATAAATACCATATAACAAAAATGGAGCATAACCGCTGAACCTTGTCTATGGTTATCATAAGTGAAGGTGGGAAAAGAAAGAGATGAATCCTGTAATTTGCATTTGGAGACACACTGGAAATCTCCCATGACTATACACCACAAATACAACAGAGGCTTTTTTTAATTGAAAATGTGAGAAGCATATTACATGAAATAAATCATGCAATATCCTCCTGTGTAAGTGAATCCTGTTCAGTGATTCCTTGGAGCCTTACACAACAATGTGGGAAGCGTCTGACCTTGTTGTTGGGAAACACACTACTATTGTACTTTAATTAGCAGTTCTGGGAAAGTATTGATTCCTGTGTCACAGCACCCTTTGAGAAATCTAGGGACATTATATCATTTTCATGGGCTAGATGCTGCTGAAATGATTGCACATTGGCTCAACCCCAAACTTTCATTAGTTATGGTGTTCTTCCTGCTTTAGCCAGGACAATGAATGTACATTATATAACACTAAGTAATTTTTAAATTACTCGTTGTGATGGTTCAGGCTGGGTTCCCCCCCTGATGCCACTGCACAAGCCACATCTGCGATGTCCCAAAAGGGTCCAGCCCAGTGGGTGGGCACAGGAAGCCAGGTATTTCATCCCATAATGCCCTGCTCCCCTACAAGACATCAGTGAGGGGCCCTGCACTCTCTCTTTCTTCCCTTACTGCTACCTGGTAATGGGGTGAGCCGGACCCATGAAGCTGAAATCCATAAGCAGCAGCCAGAACAGGAAGCCTTCCATGTTGCAGTCTGAACTTCGAGCCCCATACTACTTTGCTCCAGTCAGCACTTTCATTTTTCAAGCTGGCATGGTGTGAATAACAGCTGCAGGTTCAGTTCAATCCATGACAGGATTAAATGGTTTAGGTATTTTCTTTTATTTTACTCCAGGGGACAGAAGGTAGTTTCTTTTAATTCAAGCTTCCAGATTTTCATGTATGTCTTCAATAAATCATTCAGGCTGAATTGCTAACCAGAGGGTATCAGAGGTGTTGAAGACCTTTCATTGCTGGGCAAATAGAGAAAGAAGTGTTGAATTATTGCTGGAAAGAAAGAAAGAAAAAAAAATTGTGAAATGCAACCTTTATGCTAAATGTGAGATACTATCAGGAGCTCAGATTTAAGCAACCAAAACAGTGAAGTATGAGGTTGAAGGAAAGAATTATATGTTTGTAGGAGGAATATGTCAGTGCATCAGAGATATGAGAAGCCAATTGGAAGATTAATTTCTTTTTAATATCCTGATATTCCAAAGCAGAAATCAGGGGTGGGGGTAGGGGAGGGAGGAGGTGGGGAAGTGTATGACTTGTATGGTTTAATTCTGTAAGGAAGATTTTGGGTGATTTTGTGGCTTTTTTTAACCACCCAGACTAATTTTAAAATAAATGAAAAAAATATTTTTGAAGTTTACTTCTGTATACATACTCAGGGCTATTAAACTCTTATAAGAATTCATTTATACAAAGATTTTATCCTTAATTCCATAGGGAAAAAATAAGCCACTTAAAAATATTGTAGATTCATATGTTTCCAGCATTTTAACAAAGAATCCCACTACAATTGAACATGGGTTTTGACAGGGAGAAAAATGGTAAAATAACAAATCATTAATTGAAAATATTTGTTCTTAATTCTAGAAGAAAGAAGAAAAAAAGTTTCCAAATCAATCAAATGAAATTACTTAAAATGTGATATTTTTGCATGTTAGACAGATAGTAAATTGACATTTATTAATAGTTCTTTCCAGCTATAAACTCCTGAAACAGTTGTATCAGTGACCTGAATATTCTCTAAGTAGTTATACAATGCAAGACTCATCTGAATGCATGTAGATGTGCGTGTCTCACCTAGACTCCCTGAATTCCCTTTACAAACAATTGAGATAAATAGACATTTCTAGGGCATTACTTGCTTCATTTTAAAGTAGACCTCTAAAATAGGTCAGTTTAATTGTGCCTTACACTGGTACTCACTTGCAAAGCCTCCTATCCTATTTTCCTCAAAACACATACATCTTTAGTGTTTTTGTTCTTCCATCCAACTTTATTAATTTTAATCAAGAATTATGCAGCATATCTAATAAGGCCTTGTACTACTGATCTCAGGGGAAAGTAGGGACACGGCTTTATTCCTTGACAACATCTAGTAATTGGTACAAACCAGTATGATTCAAAGTTAAGAAAAATTAATTTTATGTTTGGGTTTTTTTTATAATGTGTCCCATGTATCTATCACAAGTGGCAGAATACTATTTAAGATGGAGATAGATGCATTAAAAAATAAAAGAAAAAGAAAATAAAAGAAAAATCACTTCCAATTCTCACTTTAAATTTATGGCTGCAGTTATGAAATACCTTTAGCCTGATATTACTATATGTTCCATCTCATTATCACGCTGGTTTTGAGCTACCCTAATTAGCCCTAACTGGGAAATTTTATCAGGACTCAGCATTTATGTAGTCACTTATTGACATGTGAAATCATGTATCATTTAAAAAATGTAATATGCTTCTCTCTTATCCACTATGAGAATGATATCTGATTTTAGATAACATCACCATGTATTAAACAATGCCCTCTGTTGTTGTCTTTTATATATGGTGTTTCAGAAGAGTTAAATGAAAGTAAAACTACTTTACTAACTTTGGCTAATAATTTTTATTTCACCTTGTTTGGATTGTAAAGTACACTAGTACCTTAATCATTAGTTTATCCATCAAAGGTTTAAAAAACTTTATAAATAATGGAGCCTTAGTTCCTTACTAATTCAGTTATTCAGGACTCCCTATTTCAAGTCATTAAGTGCTGAATTTTCAATCCGAATGTGCCAATTAATTACAAAAGATGCAAAAACAGAGACAAGTAAGGAGTTCTTTATTGATTATGTTTCTGAGAAGAGTCCTGATCTGTGTTAGTTTTAGTAATCTCATGAAGTATTTCACTCATTGAGATTTTACTTGATGCAGTGCTTTCGAAGTCAATATGCAAACAACAATCACACTAAATTGAAACTTTTGCCTCTTACAGACTGTGTCAGAGTTCACTGGGGAATCATCCACGAACCTACAACTCTTTTTGTCATTTCAGTTCAACTTTGAAATAATTGACAGCTAATTTATGTTCAAACAAAGTGTGGTGAAATCCAGACCATTATACTAATTATTCTACACTTTCTGACATTGCCCTGGGAAGTCAAAGAAAACTCATACAAAACCATATTGTATGCCAAAGTAAGAAATGTAGTCCTAGTAGTCCTTTCTTATTCCTGTCTGAACAGTTAGTTCACTGTTTCCTCACTGTACTCCTTTACCCAAATGTCCTTTTCTTTTTTCTTTTGCTAAATTATAATATTTAGCTGCACTGACATAGCAAGCATACAAATATATGTTGCTTGAAGAAATAAAGTGTACTCTATACTCTGTACTCTGCTCACCACAAGAGCATGTGTATGTCGCTTCTGTCCATCACCATAACAGCGACATCTGGTGACCCGTGATGTGATTTGAGGCTGATGGCCACTGCAGCAGTGATGGAGTCCAGTGAAGCTTTGAGAGCAGTGGGGACACTGCTTGGTCTGGACCTGAACTGTGACACCTACCCGGGTGAGGTAGGTGAGCCACCAGGAATATAATGGGACAAAATTTAACAAAGGAAGAGGACTTAGTCCTCCGGACCTGGAAATCATTACTGAAACACAGAGGTCTAAAAATTGGTGACTATGACTTACGAAGGTTATTCTTGTGAGGTAAGCATTGCTGTGTGGCAGAAGCTGGGCAGTCATCCATAGGAAGCCATATCGAAAGGAAATAAAGAAATCGTGGACATGGCAACTACCTGGCGCTTACTTACTGAGGCATTGAAAGATACTAAGCAAGAGTGGGACCAAAAAGAGGAGGAAATAAAAGGGGTGTTAAAAGAAAGAGGTATTGAGTTGGGTATGGGAGAGACAATTAAATCAGTGGAGGACATGCCAGCATCCTCTGCTTCCCCCAGGTCTAGCTGCTCGGAAGCAGCTTCAACAGTGCAGAAGGTAAAAGGTGCTGGAGAAAAGAAATATCCCTCTCCTAATGAGCAACTTATACTCCCCATGAAATGGAAAAGTCCCCAGGACTTTGCTCAGATGCCACTGCATCTCCAAGCGATCAGCTGAAAGAACATATGCAAAAAGAGGAATGTAATCAGCTTAATGATCTACAGTCATCACAGCAGCTTCCTTCTCTACCATCTGACAGTGAGGAAGAAAGTGAGGGGGGAGTTTTGACCCAGAGTGTGCAAGCACAAAAGACTGTGGGGGGGCCGAGGGTGAAGGGGGTGTCAATAGCACATCTGCCCAGTGAACCTTGCCTCCCTGTAGTGTGACTGTGACCCCTCGTTCACCAGTGAGATTTTGGCAGCAGGTTCACCAGAAAGCTGCTGCAGAGGTTGATTGGGATTTAGTGGAAAAGCTGGAAGTGCCACGTGTATTTATTGCTCCAGAAGCAATGCATTCCTCCATGTGTGTTTCTGATGACTCTAGTGACCCTATGGCTTTCCCCATGGAAAAGGTGGTTCCAGGGACAGGACAGCTAGATAATCATCAGGTTTTGGGCTGGAAGTTTGTGCAGGTCTTGCAATCTACAGTATCAAATTATGGTGTGAATTCAAATGAAACAATGCAGCTTTTGAGTATTATAGATACTGATTTGCTATGTCCATTTGATATTAATCATCTTGCACAAATAATTTTTCAGCCTGTTCAGTTTTCAATTTTTGAATCTAACTGAAAAAAAAAATAGCTGAGAAGGCAGCAATACAGAACATGCAGAGGGACCAGGGTGATACATTTCTCTGGAAGACCTGTTGTTTGAGACAATTACAAGATCTGTTTTTGAAGAATCTGAAATGTGCTTTCAAGAAATTGAGTGAAATTGCATTAAATCAAGCTCTGTTTTAATAAAGAAAGAACTTGTACTAATGTGATAGTTTTCTTCCTCAGCACTTCCAAATTAGATAGTCTTCAGTCTGTGAATTGGAATAAATTGACATAATTATGGAGTTGCCTTCTTAAGCCTCAATTTAGCTAAGCTCAATACAAGAACTGATTTCTACATACCTTTAGACCTACAGAACAAAGAGAAAACATTTTTGCTGGTATGAGATTTTTTTTTATGTTTTTACAGGGATCTTACTTTTTTTTCATTCCCCCACCTTTCTACAACTGGATAACTATACTTCTACATCTATAAATTGCGCCTAAATATACCTCAGAAATGCCTCTGTCTCTCTCTTGATTGTGGGAGAACCCAAGTGTCTTCCACAAGTAAGAGTCGTGAATCTCATTCTCCTTCTAGGCAAATTTCTTGGTAGCTCTTTTTACTAATTAGTTTTTTCAGCTCCAGCAATCCCATCTTGAAGGATTTTTATTTTCTTTTTAAGTAGATGGATTATTGATAATTCAATCCAGAAGTGTTTCCTTAACACCATTTCTCTGTGTATATGTATATGTGTACCTTACAGTTTGTCTTCATTTCCATGGATACATGCTATTATGAAATTTTGCTCAAAAAAAGCCAGAGTGAACAAAATGTACTGGCAAATGTAAAAATAGTAATGGAGTTTAAAATGGACTTAGGTTCTTATATTTCTTTCATTCCAATCCCATCCACCAGTTTCCTTTTGCCTCTCAATATAAAGGAGTTTTCACCTTTTAAAATGATCATTTACCGTGATTTACCACTCAGTGTAAGGCGCAGCATTTTATGTTTAGTTAATTTCTGTTTTAAAGAAAAATGATCTAACAAATTCACTATGTCTGTGGAAAATGGTTTCTTATTTGGTGATAAGAATAAACTTTAGTCATAAGTTTCATTCATTGTGACACTTTCAAAGGCAAATCTACACTTATAAATTAATTTAGATGACATATGATTAGGTAAGGTTACCTAGTTCTCAGTAAGTTTTTCTTTGAAATAAATTATCTCAAATACCACTTTTTGTTCATTTCCTGCTATTTTGTAGGGACATAGGAGCATAATAGATTCTCAAAGAGCTGAGTTAGCTTTACATTTGCAAGTGTATAATAAAGTGGAAGAATTTTGTTCTCATCAGTTAAAATAACCTTTGACATTTTATTTATAACTTGGCTTTTAAAACACTGACAGGACACCAGGCAACATTTATAAAGTATGACTGGAAGCAGTATATTTGTTCTCCTTAACTGAAATCCTTTCACCTTGAAAGCATGAGCTCATGAAGAATGAATGACCCAGAAGATAAGATCATTCCTATTAGGAAAGAAAGTGTACTCACAGAGATTTAAATTAAAGTGAAAGCATGTTTATTGTCTTAACTCATCCAAGTAAATGTATAAATCTAATGATTTCTTTCTTCCGTGTATGTTTTTGTGGTTCCATGTAACGAATCTTTCTCTCATTTATTCTTTACAACACAAATACAGGATTCTACTTTTTTGTAATACACAGGCAGGTTTTATTGAAACTGAAAAGGGAGTTATGTGCATAAATTTAAGCAAATAATTAGACTTGCAAAGATTTTGGTGATTTTTTTCCCCTAGTTGCTTCCTAGCTCAGTATGACAAAGGACAGCTTTCCTTCTTTTAGTCCTTTTGTCCAAATTGTCAACCTCTGACAATTTTGCTGTGAGAGACTAAATCTTGTCTCTCTTGATGTGACTCAACAAAGATAAAGTCACCTTTGTTTCTTGCCCAGATAACAGCTGATGTGTATTGGGCAAATGCCACTGGATAACGACTCTCGGGAATGTGCATAGACAAGATCATCTCTACCCATCAGCTACCCTGAAAAGGGAGGATGGTGCAAAGGACAATGGATTCACCACCTGGACACATACCTAAAAAACTGTATAAAAGATCTGAGTAACTACTGGCTCAGAAGAAGGAAAAGACCTGGGTAATGCTGCTCTGAAGAAACAAAGAAAATACAAGCAGAAAAAAGGACAGAGACATCACCAGGTAGCCTGGAGGAAGCAGACCAGGAGGAACACCCTCTCAGTGTCCTCAGTTCCACCTGCTGCAACTCATGGAGCTGAAGAGGCTGCTTAGAGAAGGACTTGGACTTCAGGATCTCTCCCTCCCCTCCTTCAGTGGAGGATGGCACAGCCAACAAGGATGACATCTCCTCCACACCAGAGCAGCAGCACCCTTCCTCCACAGACCCAAACTGTCTTAGGGGATGACGGGTGTGGTTATGTATTTCCTTTCCACTTCTCTCTCCCTCTTCTCCCTCTCTCTCCCTTCTTCTGTTCCATCCACTTTATTATGTTAATAAATAGCCTTGCTGTTGATATTTTTGCTTCGTTCATGCCTCTAATTTCATAACATGGGAATATTCAAAAGAACTGAGTCTCTTTCTTTCTCTGGATGAAGACTTTTGCCTACAGAGAAATGCAAACTAGATAACTAGATGATTAGATTAACTGATTTTGATTATTAGTGTTGTTTTCATTTGCTTGCTTTCATGTACAGGTATTAATGAAAAGGAAAAATAAATGAAAGAAGTATTGAAGAATATCTTATAAAATCTCAGACTGAAAAATGCAATGAAACTGAAGAAAAAGTATTTAGGCAACAAAGATAGACAGATATAATGCACTATAGTTACTATAGTTACCCTTCAGCAGAAGGCAATTACTACAAAGTCATCTCTTATTTCCTTAGCTTCTGTCTTGATTTCACTAAGCCATTTTCATACACTGTTCTGATAAGCTCTTTTCTGTCACCTTTTCATGAATTAAATGGTAGAATTACATCTCTGCAAATAAATATTTTGTTTATAGGTTGAGTATAGGTGTGGATACCATCAAGGAGCTTGCCATCATTCTTAATCAATCAAAACATTCTTAATAGGCTATTAATGTTCTCTGCACAGCCTTGACAAATTCAATATAGTGAAGAAGTCTGTTCCAAGCTCATAGTTACAGGGAGCAATATTTGCTTTGCAAACAACTGACCCAATAACTATCAACATCAATCAGACTCTTTAGCTACAATTGTGCATCTCAGAAAAAGTAAGAGCCTAGTTCTAATCTGACAGCACCTCCTCTGTATGCTGTGGAGACACTAACTTTAAGTGGAACTCCAAGTGTGTAAGCAAGGCCAAGTGCTACACTAAGCCTTTGAGTGAGCTTACATTTTCAGTAGGAAAAAAGCAAGCTGAAGAGAGCTCTGACAAAACCCTCTCTATCAGGTCCCTGTCCTTCCTATGTTGAGGGATCCAGAGCTGGATACAGTACTCTAGGTAAGCAGAGCAAAGTGGCAGAATCACCTCTCTCAATCTGCTGGCCACTCTTCTTTTAATGCAGCCCAGAATGGGATTAGCATGCTGGACTGCCAGTGAACATTGTTGCCTGATGTCCAGCTTCTTGTTTGCAAGAAATCCCAAATCCTTTTCCACAGGGCTGCTTTCCATCACCTCACCCCCCAGCCTCTCTCCCACCACCTCCCTGGGCAGCCCATTCCAATGACGAACGACTCACTCAGTGAAGAACTTTTTCCTCACTTCGAGTCTAAACCTTCCCTGGCACAGCTTGAGAGGCTCAGTGAAGGTCCTCCCTCTGAACACAATTCTCAGGTCTGCTTCTCGTGATGCAGAGGCTTTCAGTATGTGTGCATGTATGATAGAAGCTAGCAACAATGAGCTCAATGGCAGAGGCTGTAGGCTTGAGCATTATCCTCTCCAGCAACTAGAGAGGCAAAGTGACAGAGGGGACACTTGTTTACCAACTGGGGTGATACTCATAGAGTCCTTGAGGCTGGGTTTGACCAATGGGCACTCTCGTAAACAACTGGCTTCAGCCTATAGAAAGTGTGAAGCTAGAATTATGCCCATACTTGGTGTTTGCACGAGCACTGCATGCAGTGGATGCGTGCTGGCCTGGCTAATGCCTTGGCTTTTGTCTTCCTCCTGAAGGAGGGGGAACTTGTCCACATGCTGGGACAAGATTCAATATCTGGGCATAATGTGCCTTCACCACATGTGCACAGGAATGCATCCTGGTGGGTTTGAAAGTCTTCAGACAAGGAGATGCCACAAGCCACCCAGGCAGCCTATTCCAGTGCTCCATCACCCTCACTATTAAGAAGTTTCTCCTCATGTTGAAGTGAAACCTTCTATGTTCAATTTTGAATTCACTGTTCTTTATCTAATTACTGTGCACCCCAAAAAGAGCTTGGCCACCCTCCACTTGACACCCACCCCTCAGATATTTACAGACATTGATGAAATCCCCTCTCAGTCTTCTCTTCTCAAGACTAAGTAGTCCCAGGTCTCTCAGTCTCTCTTCATAGGGGAGATGTTCAAGTTCCCTAATCATCCTTGTGGCTCTCCATTGGACTCTCTCTAACAGATCCCTGTTTCTAATGAATTAGGGAGCCCAAAACTGGACACTCTAGATGTGGTCTCACCAGGGCAAAGTAGAGGGGGAGAAGAACCTCACAAGACCTGCTGGACACACTTTTCTTGTTGCACCCCAGGATACCATTGCTGTCTTTCTCTGTGGGGCTGCTCTCCAGTAGGGCAACTCCTAACCTGTACTGGTACCTGCTGTTATAACACCACAAGTGACACCACTTGTCACTGATCTCCATCTGGACTTTGGGCCATTGACCACTGCTACCCTCTGGATGCAACTATTCAGCCAATTCCTTATCCACTGAACAATTCACCCATTAAATCCATACCTCCCCAATTTGTCAAGAGGGAAGTTGTGGGAAGATTGTGTCAAACACCTTGTAGAAGTTCAATACATAGGTTGTGCCTTGTCCACTGAGGTAGTCGCTCTGTCATAGACCACTATATTAATCAGGCAGGTTTTGCCCCTAGTGAAGCCATGTTAACTATCTTTGATTATCTCCCTGGCCTCTATGTGCCTTATCAGAGATTCTAGGAGAATCTTCTCCAAGATCTTCCCAGGCAAAGGGGTGAGGCTTACAGGTTGGTAGTTCCTAGGGTACTCCATTCTACCCCTGTTAAAAATGTGTGTAATAAGTTCCTTTTTCCAGGCATGAGGGACTTCACCTGAATGCCAGGATTCTCTAATATTATGGAGAGTGGCCTGTTGCCACTGACTGCATCAGCCAACTCTCTCCGGGCTCTGGAATGCATCTCATCAGGTCCCCTAGACTTCTGTATGTTCAGGTTCCTCAGGTGGTCATAAACATGACATACAGTGGGAGGGATTTTGCCACCCTTATCCCCACATTGCACTTTTTTTTTCTTTTTTCTTGGGAGGTGTTAGGAGGGAGGTTGCTAGTGAAGACTGAGGGGGGAAAAAAAGCTGTAGAGAACCTCATTTTTCTCCTCATCTGTTGTTACTAGCTCAACATCCTTGTTCTTCAGGCAGGTATATTTTCTCTAACCTTCCTTTTTTTCCCTGTGTTGACATGGGTTCATATCTTTTAACATCCTCTGTGGAATATATTTTTCTGAATTGGACTTCGGAGTTGGACATTGAAAATCAAACAACATAAAGAGCATGAACCAAATCTGTCTATGTGCAGTAATGGTGCTTTGGTGTTTTCTCTTAAGTGCTATTGATCTAAGTTATTGCTAGCTTTTAATATTCAGCAATGACTGATTGTCATATATTGAATTGAACCTGCTGCTGTTACTCACACCTTGCTGCAGTCATGCCAGCTTCAAAACTGAAAGTGCTGACTGGAGCAAAATATTATGGGGCTTGAAGTTCAGACTGCAACATGGGAGGCTTCCTGTTCTGGCTGCTGCTTCTGGGTTCCTGTCTCCTCAACACAAAAAGACATTTTTTTTTATGGTGAGGGTGACAGAGCACTGGATTAGGCTGCCCAGAAAGGCTGTGGAGTCTCTTTCTCTGGAGGCTTCCAAAACCTACCTGGATGCATTCCTGTGCAGCTTGCCTTAGGTGACCCTGCTTTGGCAGAGTGTTTGGACTGGATGATCTCTGAAGGTCAGTTCCAACCACTGACCCGATTCTGAGTCAGAAATAGTGTGAAATAGGAGAAAATAGGAGGAAACATAAGAAAACAGATTAATCAGGCTGTTAATAGTATTTTATACCTGTAGGCAGATATAATGTCATTTAAGAATAGGACTGTCAGTGAAGACATGTGAAGGCTATAGTGTTATTGTTTTGACTTCCAGCAAATGTTGAAAACGTTTCTACATTTAATTATATGCAGTATGGCATCCTAGAGAAAGAAAAAATGAGTAGCCACTCTTCTCTATTGTCTTATCAGTGGTCTACAGCAAGAAAAATTCATTCGAACTGCAAGTAGGCTAAAACTGGATTTTTTTCACTTTGTGACACAACATTTCTGTCAGAAAATGAGAAGAAATATTTTGGTTTTATTTGATTGATTTACTGCAGAGGTAAATACATAAAGATCTTAACAGCACTAATAGCACTGAATCTGTACCAGGGCATTTTGGTCTGCAATCTGTAGGACGCTAAAATAGAACTCTATAAAACCCTGAGTGCCCAGAGAATGTTGTTTACTCTCTTTCCTTGTGAAAGGTCTGTGGTGCCAGGTTCAGAACAAATACAAGGAAATACTTCTTCACACAAAACACCACTGAACTGTTTGCCACAGGGCATTTTGAGTATTCCAAGTTTATGAGTGTTCAAAAGAAATTTTGGACAGATTTTTAAAGAAAAAATGCTTTGAGGTCTGTTAAACAGAAAGCAATCACATCTGGGTCAGGAAGACCTTGGGTCATAAATCATTATATGCTGGAAGAATTCAAGCATCTAGAAAAACATCATTATACATGTCCTGTTCTTTTACTCTTGCCTAAGCATCTGTTTTATTCCTGTCAGAAACTGCACATGGAACTGCAAGGATTTTAGTAATGACTTTCTATGCCATTCTTTGGCTCTATTCTTTAACATGACAAGATGTCATGAGACTATGCAGGAAGAAAATTGGAAGCATAAAAGACCAATTACAACTTTATATGTCTTCTACTATTAAAGGCAATAGGAAATGTTTCCATAAATTCATTAAAAACAAAAGGAGAACTCATGAAAATTTCCATACTTTATTGGATGAAGGAAGAAACAGTGACCAAGGATAAGAAAAGGCTAAGGTAATCAATATCTTCTTTGCCTTAGTCATTAGTAGTAGAACTAGTTGTTTTCTTGATAATCAGTCACCTTAGCTGGAAGATAGGGACAGGGAATAGAACAATACACACATAATAGAAAAAATTATGATGAAATTGTGCTCACACAAGTCTGTGAGGCCAGATGGGCTCCACCCAGAGTACAAGAGGGTAATAACAAGACACTTTCCATCATTTATCAGCAGTCCTGGCTAACCAAGGATGTCCCAGTTGATTGGAAGTTAACCAATGTGGCACTCTTACAGTACGGTCTAGAAGAAGGATCCAGGGAACTAAGACCTGTTAGTCTGGCCTCAGTTGTGGAGCAGATCATCCTGAGTGCCATTATGTAGCACATGTAGAGCAAACAGGGTATTGGGCCCAGTCAGCACAAAAAATAGATCCTACTTGTAAAACCTGATCTTCTACAGCAAGGTAACATTCTTAGGGGATAAGGTAAAGGCAGTGGATGTTGTGCACCTGGACATTAATAAAGCCTTTGACAGCAATTGCCTTAGCATCCTCCTGGAGGAACTGGCTGTTCATAATTTGGATAGGCATGTGCTTCACTGGCTTTAAAAAATGGCAGGATAGCCAGACCCAAAGAATGGTGATGAATGGAGTTAAATCCAATTGGCAGCCAGTCGCAAGTGGTATTCCCTATGGTCAGTATTTGGGCCAGTTCTCTTTAATATCTTTAGCAATTACCTTCAAGAGGGGATTGAGTGCACCATAGGTAACTTTCCAGACACCAAGTTAGGCCGGATTATTTGTAAGAAGGGTAAGAAGGCTCTACAGAGGAATATGGACAGGCTGGATCAATGGGCTGAGGTCAATTTTACAAGGTTTAACAAAGCCAAGAGCTGGATCCTCCACTTGGGTCACAACAACCCAATGCAATGCTTTGGATAGAGTGTCTAGAAAGCTGCCTGGAAGAAAAGGACTTGGAGGTGCTGGTTGACAACCAGCAGAATAAGAGCCAGCAGTGTTCCCAGGTGGGTATACAACAGCATTGTATGAGAAATAGTGTGGGTAGCAGGAGTAGGAAGGTGGTTGTCCCCCTGTACTTGGCAGGCACTGATGAGACAAATACTGTGTTCAGATTTGCAACCCTCATGATAAGAAATACCAAAGCACTCGAACAGGATCAGAGAAGGGCAGTAGAACTGGTAAAGGGTCCAAAGAACAGGTCCTGTGAGGAGCAACTGAAGGAGCCAGGATCCTTTAGTCTGCAGAAGAGGAGTCTGAAGGGAGACCTTATTGCTCTTTTTAACTACCTGAAAGGAGGTTATAGTGATGTGGGTGTTGGTCTGCTCTCCTAAGTATCAAGAGATAGAACGAGGAGAAATGGCCCCAAGTTGCAGAGGGATGGTTTGGGTTGGACATTAGGAAAAAATTCTTCACTGTACTTCAATGAGTTGCTCACAGAAGTGGTTGAATCATTATTCCTGGAGGTATTTAAAGGACCTGCAGACCTGATGGTTAGGAACATGGTTTAGCAGCAGACTTGGTAGTGTTAGATTAATGGCTGGATAAATCTGTGATTCTGTGATTCACAAATAGCAGCCTAATGTGTATATGTAGGCTTGTGTATATGTAGACTTGAAATCAAACTCAAGAGTTCTATAAATAAGCATTAGTGTAAACAATATAATAATAAATAATATATATTTTAAACATCTATTCAAGTCAAATCAACATGAAAGCTCTTTATTAATTATCTTGTAATGTTGCAAATATCTTTTGAGTTCAAGATTCTAAATAATCCCAAAATGTCCTCCTCCTGTCAGCCTCCCAAACAAGAAAATTTATCTGTTTTGAAATCAGTTCAAGGATGCAAAGTTATCTGAATGTATAATCATGTATTTATGTATTTGAAATATAAATAATGGAACCAAAATATCATCACAAGTATAGCTGACAGCTTCATCTTGCCTTTTCTATTTTTTTTTTCTTAAAAAATTCTGAAGACAAAATGGAAAGATACATTGCTATAGGCAATTTCATGCTGATGCTGCTACTCATGGTCAATTTATTTTATGATAATGTGATGAGGAAGGCTTAATTTTGTACATTTAGTTGCTGAGCTTGGAAACGATACAATGACAATTTGTAATCTTAAGACAAAACTAATTTTTGTTTGGCTAACAGTGTTATCAGGTCTTTGCTTTCCATCTCAGTAGAGAAAAAAAAAAGTTCTCCATGGGCAAATAAATACACATACCAGGATTTTAATATAGATATGTCTGAGCTCAAAATAGAAATGGTTCATTAGCATAAAATAGCTTAACACTGTCAAGTGCATTGAACAGAAAATTGAAAGTGTAAAAGTATAATTGTTGAAATCTTTTAATGTATCCTTGAATTGCTAATCACATACGGAACACTATTCGGGATTATTTTACATTTGCCCTGAGATCTCAGAGGATATACAACTTCCGTTGACTCGGGCTATGATGTTACTTCCAATGACAACAGGGATAAAAGCTTGTTAAGCCATGACCCCACTGTAAGATTCACAGCATTAAATGCAAACCCTGTATTCTGCAACCATGACAATGTTTTCAAAGATCCAAAATGCAGCAGTGCTACAATAGAATTTGAAATTTTATGTGGCCTACTATACAAGAATAATGAATTAAAAGAATTTCAATAAATATCTACCTATTTTTGGAACTATATTGTTTTTCTCTTTATTAATCTAAAAGCAAAACCATAGGCTTAAGATTGTGAGTAACAAAAACAAATAAAGCTAGTGAAAATATTTTTTCCAGGTTGTTGCTTCTCTAATATTCAGTTCTGCTGAATTCTTTTCTTTAAAATAATTGGCTCAATATGTATTTCTGAAGTCAGACAGATAATCACTGCAGCTGTGTAGTGGTTTTCTTGGCATAATGGTCTTCATAGTAGCTAATGTATGGCATTATGTTTTGAATTTGAAGTCATTCATTGTGGTCCTCCAGTCATATGAGTTTCAATGAATCCTAAGACAGCGTAACTCCCAGACTGATCATAGAACTCCACCTTGTCCTGGTTTTTGCCTCGGCTACATGGATTGGTATATACCACCAGTGCTTTTGGTGGCTGGACATGGTGTTGGAGAGCATTCTTCACTACTTTGGTACATGAGGTAATCCACCCTGTTGCTTACGAGTATACCTGTGTCACAAATTTGGATCACAACTCCCAAGTTTGTTAATTTAAAGCACAATTAATTATTAGCCAATCTATTGGCAAAGATTCTCCTGCTTATTCTAGATAAATGGACTTCTCTCCTCAGTAGGCTGAATTAGTCAAAGAACTTGTGATTGTAGAAACCAAAGGCCTGATGACCTGGTGAAGGAAAAGAAGTCTGAAATAATTTTTAAATATTCTGTTATCTTTAGCTGAAGTTGTTGGTTGTTTTTGTTATTTTTCTTTTTAATCTCCTCCCTCTGAACTCACTTTTGTTTATTCACTACTCTCTGTGACTAATATCATATGTAGAACCACACTGTCTAAATATTAATGATGATGTCTTTTTTTCCAGCATCCATATTTAATATTTTTTCTTTTAAAACATACTGCTTATCTTTCATGTTTTGAACATGTCATATGCAAACATAAGACCTCCAAAACAAAGTGAAATATGTAACTAAAGGGAATTTTCTTTCATAGAGAATATAAGGATGTAAAGGTTTCATTCCAAACTTGAATGAAACCATGTTTAAGTCTCCATTTTAATATTTTTTTTTCCAGCTTTAGTCAAGAAAAGATGAATGCAATATAACCATAATAATGTTGTGGAGTCATAGTCAAGTTAATTTGATCCAGTAGCTTTTTAATGTGCATCAGAATCCTGTATCATAGAAAGCAGTAAATTTTAATCAGTACAGATACACGTATCATTTACAACAAGCACCTACTTACACCTACAGGTCTCTTCTTTAAGGAAAAAGGTAACTTTTCAATCATTTCAGTAATTAGTGTAACACTTCATACACAATAATTCCATTTTACAAATATTCCATTAAAAAACTGCTTAGGGTATGGGAGATTTCCCTTAATGAATAAAGCCTCAAGTACTATAGTTAAGATCTTGGTTAATTAAACATTAATGTCTTCATTTACTGCATGTGCAACTTAATTACAGAACTAGTTTTAGAGCAATTTATCATTTATGCAATATAAAATAAAAATAAATCTGTTTAATCATGCTTTAATCAAACAATCAATTAATCAATTAATCATATCACACCTAGTCTACAGCTCCCTAATTAGGGCTTTAAAATTTGTAGTTCAGAGTGAAAAAACAATTACTTTAGTGAGATCTTGGAGTCAAACTTCAATGTCTACCTCTGTGTCTTGACAAACTGTCACAGTTAAGATGAAAAAGCTTTTCAGATATCACTGATGCTATTTTCTTCCTTAAGAAATTGGCCAGAGATACACATTTTATGTTTGCATTTTCTGTGGTTTAACTTCTCATTAGCACCTTATACAAAGCAATCATGTCTTAATATGTAGCTAACACCTATGCCTGATTTATTTTCCTTTAAATAAAGCATATCCCATAATGTCCATGAACAAAGCACAGAAGTTCCAACTGACAATAATTTTTCATACTCTAGAAAACTATAAACCCATTTTTTAATTCCATCTTAACATGGTTGTATTTTTAGTCACATTTCATGGCTGCCTGATTTACAGCCTGCTGATGCACAGAATCATAGAACAGGAGGGCCTGGAAGGAAGCTCTGGAAATCATCGAGTCCAACCCCCTGTCAAAGCAAGATCACCTAAGGCAGGGAACACAGGCAGTCATCCAGATGGATTTCTAAAATCTCTAGATTCACAAACTCTCTGGGAAGACTGTTCCAGTGCTCTCATTCTTGCAGTGAAGAAGGTTTTCCTCATGTTTAGGTGCAACTTCTTGTGTTCTAGTTTGTCTCCATTGTCCCTCATCCTGTCACAGGGCACAACTGAAAAGAGACTGGCCCCTTCCTCTTGACACCCATCTTTCAGTGGGTGGATATTTATAAACATTGAAAAGATCCCCTCTCAATCGTCTCTATTCAGACTAAACTGCAGCACCCTAAGTCTCTCAGGCTCTTATAAGAGAGATGCCCAGTCCCATAATCATCCTTGTATCCCTCTGTTGGACTCGTTCCAGTAGTTCCCTGTCCCAATTAAACTGGGGAGCCCAAAACTGTACAGAATACTCCAGATGAGGTCTCACCAGGCCACAGTCTTCTTAATAAACACCAGGATACCATCTGCTGTCGTGCCCACAAGGGCATACTACTGTCCCATGGATAGCTTGTCCGCAAGGTCTCCAAGACCCTTCACCATAGAACTACACCCAGCAGGTCAACCCCTAACCTGTACTGATGCATGGAGTTCTTTCTCCCCAGGTGCAGGATTCTGCACTTATTCTCATTGGAACTTCATTAGGTTCCCTTCTGCCCAGTTCTCCAACCTGTCCAGGTCACACTGAATGACAGCACAGCCTTTTGGTGTTTCAGCCAATCCTGTTTCATATCATCAGCAAACTTGCTGAGGGTATACTCTAACCCTCCATCCAGGTCATTGGTTAAGATGTTGAACAAAACAGGACCCAGTACTGACCCTTGGAGAACACCACTAATTACAGGCCTCTGACTGGACTCTGAACTATTGATCACAACCCTCTGAGCTCAATATTGTTTAGCCCGTTCTCAATCCTCACCATCATGTCTTCTAACTCTCACTTGTTGAGTTATGAGGATGTTATTGGAGACAGCATCAAAAGCCTGGCTATAGTCAAGGTAAACAACATCTACTGCTCTACCTGCATTGAAGGGATTAAAGGGATAAGTTTCAAATGAACACAGAAAAAGAAATGTAGAAAGGAGTTACAGGAAAAGTGCTGCTCTGATTCATAAATTATGCTCTTCTTAGGGCACAAGTTAAGCTCAAAATGCCTACAAACAACCCACTGCTGTAAAGATTATTATTTTGATTTTGTGATATTTTGTGATTAATCTTGATTTATACAGGCACAGAGATTATTGCTCTTCTTTGTCAGATTCAGTACTTCTTGTGGTTTAGGAGACCAAATTCTCCCACCACGGGCAAAAATAACGACTCAGACAAATGGATTGCAAAAAATGGTGGAAAGTTTAAATGGGAAAACAAAGCAAAACAAAAAACAACAATGGAAGTTTTACAGAGAACCACAAGCACTGTGACAAAAGAGAGAGATCACACAACATACCCAAGAGTATCCCATCCCCACCTAGGGGTACACCCAAACCCCCCCCCAGGGCTCTTTCTCCACACACCCCCCCCAACCCAGCCCTGGGCCTGAGCAGGCCCAAGGAAGGCAACTCATGCCATTTTACCTAGGCAGCAGCGGGGGACAAAAGAGGAAGTAGGGACCCCGCGTGGATGTTTTATAGAGGAGCAGAGAATTATGGGTGAAATATCTGGTTTGCTGTGACCACCCAATGGGCTGGACCCTTTTGGGACCTCCCAGGTGTGGTCTGTGCAGTGGCATCCAGGCCAGCACCCAGCCTAAACCACCACAGTACTGTATAACATTTATTGTCACTACATACATTATCTAAAGAGTCTTCTTTCTCTAATAGCATACTTCAAATTCTATCTTGAACTGGAGATACATGTGTTTTACATGATGTTGATGATAATGAGAAATTGCAAACTATACAGAGAATCTACACAATTTTTTATTTAAATGGTAAAGTTCGTTAAACACTTTCTTAAAATATGTATGTGTACATCACAAACTTCAATTACTCAGGAAGCTACTTTGCAATAGGGAGGTAAACTCCTGCTCGAGTGACTGTTATGCAGTTAAACTCCAAAAGCTTTGGAAGGCACAGAGGGACTCAGCTGAGCACCTCATTGTGCAGATGTACCAACTCATATCCCATAATACAAATAACAGTTGCATCTCAAGCATGAAACAAAATAGCTGAAAAAGATAAAGGTTTAAAGACTTATCCAAGATGCAAACTCTGTATCTGTGTAAATGTGGATAATTAAAATTATGACTGGCATGCCAACATAGAAGAAATAAAGATAAAATGTAAGTATATTTCTCTGTCAAATGTGTTGGACTTTTTCTAGCTTAAATCCTAAGAACTGCAGACACAGATAAGTAGCTATAGATTTTCAAAAAGTCATAAGACTTCTTTGCTCAGCAGAAAAAATATATCAGCTCTATTCATTCAGCTCTTTATACATTCATCTCTTTAACGATTTCTCATCACTAGTATATATATAGTCACTAGGGTTTTTGATAATTATTCAATCTTTAAAGCTAAAAAAACATAACTGGATAAGCTCATGAGGTATTTGTTAAAGTCATAAAAAGCCAACAGTAGTATGTGACAGTCTGGGGCTATGTCCTCATTTCATTTAAGTCGTCTACTTCATTCTGAACACTGTTCCCCTTAGACTCCATAACTCTTATCAAATTTGCAAGAGGAAATTTTACGAACACTTTGTTAATCTGTCTTCTAGTGTACAGAGATGAATAACAAGTAATAAACAATGCAGTAAATGACAGTTTTTCTTATTGCAATGAATGTTTTTCTTATTGACCTTTCCTGGTTACCAGGTGCCCACCAAGACACTCTTTTAGTCCCTCTCCTCAACAGGATAGAGATAAAAAATTAGATGGAAAAGCTCATGAGTCAAGATAATGACACTGAGATGACTCACCATTTACCATCATGGGCAAATCTGACTCAACTTGGGGAAAATTAATTTATTACCAGCTAAAAATAGAGTAAGATGGTGAAAAACAATCGCCAAGCCTAAAACAGCTTCTCTCCCCATCTCCTTTTTCCTTGGCTCAACTTCACCCCTCATTCCCAACTCCTCTACCTCCTTTTCCTCTTCCTGAAAAGTGCAGGGGTTACGAAGAATGCGGTCATGCCTTCTCACACTTTTTTCTTACTCCAGCAGGGATCCTCTCCATTGGCTAAAGACTGGCTCCAGTGTGAGCTCTCCATAGGCTGCAGCTTCTTTCAAAACTTGCCACCTGTTCTAGTGTGGGGTCCTGTGTGGACTGCATTGTGGATATCTGCTCCAATGAGGTCCTCCTGATCTTCAGGGGAATTACTTATTTTGACATCATCTTCTCCATGGGCTGCAGGAGAATCTCTGACCACATCTGCAGCATTGTTTCTCTCACATAGCTCTCACTTCTGTGAGAAGGCCATGCAAAGACAGGGAATACACTTACATAAATAAAAAATGTTTTGTTCATGATCTCTTTTGTTGAGGTTGAATGATTTATTAGACTTCATTCTACAGAGTTTAATGGTAGACTACTTTTTAACATGCATAACCACATATTTTATTTTCTAAAACAAAACAAAACAAAAATCATCACTAAGAAAAAACATGCTAACTGCTAGAGTTGTTCGCTACATAAATGCTCTTTGTGATGAGAGATGAGCATGATATTTTGGAAAGAGTTATAACATATTATTTACCTTGAGAAAGAGAAAGGAAAAAAAAAATAAAACCTCTGTCTTTAAATTCACTGCAAGATCCTTAGGAGACTATTCCTACAGTGAAGAGTTCTTCCTACAGCCTAATTCTTATCAACTGTCATGACTATTTATGTGTTGTTTTTTTAACTCAGTATTCCCTCACAAAATGCACAGTAGGGAATAAGATTATTGTAGGCCAGTAGCTCAAGCAATGTTATTGCCAGCATTGACAGAGTCAGTATCAGGAAACTGGGGACCACTGGCATGAAAACAAAGTCTGAGCAATTGAGACACAAGCAAAATCTCAGGTCTTCAAATAAGCATGTATTTGTTGCATTTAATTGTAGATTGTTGTCGTGGATCAGCATTTGTTGTTGTATAGGTATTTGACCACCCTGAACACAGCTTCCAGGACAAGATGTAAGCAGGCAAAGACATTTATTACGTTATACAGCAATGTTATACAGTCTATCAGAAGGCACATGTGTCACATCTTAATTGGCTATTTTCTACTGGCATGCATGCAATTAAGGCATACAATAGGCTAAAATAACAAAACAATATTTTAACACATCCAACTAAATTCTGCCCAATTTCTTCTCCTAAGTCACAAGATGTTTACATTCTTTTCTGAGTGAAAGACTAAACATAACCTTCCAAAGCTATCTGAAAATACCCTTCTCCTATATTTAATTAATATGTTATCTACCTTGAACAACTAAGACTCAGACATTAAGCACACACAGTAGTGAAGCACTAAATACATGATAAGTTGTCAGTTTTTATGGCTGCAGTCTTTGATGGTTTTTTGTTTCCATCCAAGGGAGTCAAAGTCAGGGGAGCTAGCCTGAAGGAAGCCAAAACCAAAGGTGTTCTCTTCTCTGTGCCTCAAACTCTGGTGTGTATCATTGGTATTCATTTTCCACAGGTGATTAGTCTGATTTTCCATATGATTAGTCTGAAGAATTACTTGTTGATTTCATAGGTTAAAACCCAGATGGTTCTGATTTCTGGGATCCGCATTGTATCAGCTCATTCAGATGTATAATTTTCAGCTGGGTGGTGATCCCTTGTTTCCAGATGGTTGCTATAGGCTGGGTACTGTTATCTTGATCTTACTATTTTTATGTGATTATGTCAAGCCATATAACAAAATATGCTAAAGACAGACAGACAGAATAAAACCACAAATAAACCAGAATCAGTGCTAGTAAGAGAGTGTTAGAAACTTTCTGTTAGTTCTGTTAGGCCTACAGGACTGGACCTTTTTGAACTTGCTTTGCCCAAATTTGTTGTGGCCTCATAGACTTTAAAGATAATCTACTCCAGTCATTAAGGAGTGTAACTTCAAGATCCATCACAAAATGAAGAGAAACTTGAAATCACTTTGTAAGTAAATGTCCTGTTTAGGTATATTAGGGATTTTGATTTCTTCATGAATTTAATTTGTTCTCATTCTAGCAAACAATGTTTCTCTGCATTAACAAGAAATTTACCCAGATTAGTTTTGTCATTGATAGGCATATAAAAATTAATCACTTTATAAGCAGTAATGAAAAAAACTGCAATATGACAAACCAAACAAAAAACCCAAAACCCCATAATGCCATTTTTTTTTTTTTTGATACATGCTTCATTTTACAATCATTGTATGTTATATACAAAGTATCTATGTATATGCTCCTCCACAAGTGATGCAGACTTTTGTCCTGGTTTCAGTTGGAAGAGAGTTATTTTTTTCTTACTAGCTATTATAGTATCATGTTTTGCATTTAGGATGAGAACAATGTTGATAACACATTCATGTTTTAGTTGTTACTGAGTAGTTCTTGCATAGAGTCAAGGCCTTTTCTGCTTCCAACATCACCCCCACCCCAGCAAGACTGGGAGTGCACAATAAGCTGGCAGTTGGAGTGAGCCAGGACAGATGACTCCAACTAACCAAAGGACTATTCTGTACCATATGGCATAATTCTCAGCAAAAACAAAGCCGGAGAAAGAAGGCATCAAGGGATGATGTTCATATTAATAGGCGTTTTTCTTCTGAAAACTATTACATGCAATTGAACCCTGCTTTCCTGGACATGGCTAGTACTTGTCTTCTTCTGGGAAGCAGAGAACAAACTCCTTATTTTGGTTTGCTGAAAATTTTGTTTTCAGGCAATTTAATCCTGGGCATCATAAACTTTAGAGGTAAAATGTAGCAGATATGATTGATATGACAAACAATTGCTTTCTGACCTACTAATCAAATTGTTCTGTACAAAAATAACTCATGTCAAGAGTAGGGTACAACTTACAGCCATTGTACTATTCTGAGAGTAAATTAAAACACACCAGGGTAATAAATGTCATCTGAGTGCAATATGATAAATGCAATATGTTTCTGAAATCAAAAAGCCTGACTGGAGAAACAAACAAAACAATAAAAGTATGATTGTGAGTAGATTGACTTCAGAATATAAAAAGGACAAAACCATATTCAATATCATACTCACATTATACCCCTGTGACCAACTATGTATTGCATTTAGAAGTGATTTGGAATATTTTAATGCAAGTGGTCTGACCACTTTCTTATTCCATGCCCACAATTCACTATTTCTATCAATTCTTTACAGTATATACCCTGCAAGAAAGCACTGAAACTCCCATTGAATGATGAATGTCATGTTCAAAGCCGATCAGAGCTTCTTGGTCTGTCTGCAAGGCCTTTCCTTTATGCTGAGTTTAGTAAAAATAGACAAAAATTATTTTATTTTTTTTAAATCCTGAAGTCCAGATGTAAATAAAATATAAATTGGAATGACAATTTCCACTCCATTTTGAATATATATTTTCAAGATAGAGAAGCTATCTGTTTTTGATTAATATATTTTCCATGTGAAGGTTCATAATCTTCACTTCTATTCTTTTGGACATCACTGGTGTCTAATAGCTAAGTATCTTGAGATTTGAGGAATTGTGTGGTGCAGGATTTCCAGGATCACCACTGTCATTAAAAGATAGGCACAGGCTCTCTTCCTCTCAGCAGTTTCTTTTCTTCAAGGCACACTTCCAGTCTTCTCCTGTGATTTATTATCTTTCCTTCCTTTTGTTCCTTTGCCTTTTGTTCCCTATAATCCACCAGGTTTTTTATGTGACTATATTCAGTTGCTCACCAGATAAGGAAACATCTTCCTGATACTTTTGGAACATTCTCCAATTCAGTCAGTGTCTTTTCAGAGGTGCATGAAGTATAAATTGAGAACAGATATTGTCACTTAGTGTGGCTTTTCTGAATATATGAAATATAAAATTTTTTAAAAATTCTGAAATGAAGAGTTACATAGGATGAGAAAACAGCAGCTGATTTTTACCAAGATGTATTGGTTTTCAAAATATTTGTCAGACCACTATGTATTGATTCCTTTTCTAATAAAAATGGAATGAAAAATGAGTACAATAGCCAACACTGAAATCAAACCTGAAGATTTAAAAAGGCAGTACTAAATGGTTTTAAGTGTGCAGCACAAAGAAGAAATTGCAGCAAATTAGTTTGAGTCTATTTTTACACTCTTTGAAAACAGAAAAAAAAACCCCAAACTTTTCAAAAATAAGATTTCAGGAAGAGTCTTTAATGTTTACTTTAGCATAGGCTACCTCAGTAATACCATTCAGTTCTTATTAGAGGCACATCAAAGCCCATTAATTATCTAATTCATACTTATTTACTTCTTTTTCTAACCGAAAGCATAATTTCTTCTGTCAGAGAATATTAATGAAAAAGATGCTTGTTCCAAAGGCACTCCACCATATTTATATTTAGGCTTCAAATTAAGATATTTAAGATCGATAGAATTAGAAAAGAACAATAGTTTTAATTATATAAATAAATTCATCTATTTAGAAATAAGCATAATTAGGAGAAGACAAAAAGGAGGATTTTGTATGTATACCTGATGTTTTGTTAAAAGATTAAATTGTTCCTGGTTCTTTATTGGCTCTGCACCATTCTGTGCTTCAAAGCATATACAATTATCAAAAAATCCTCAAAAAGATTAGGTACTGATGCTAAAACCAATTCTTAATATATTAAATTTCTGTAGAGATGAAAAATCAGTACGCCATTTTCTAAACAATTGTTTTTATTTTTCTATATAGTTGCACATTTTGAATGACAGTAGAGGATGGCACCAAGGTGTGAGGTCCAGTTGACCTGATGGAGGGAAGGAATGCCATCCAGAGGGACTTGGACAAGCTTGAGATGTGGGCCCATTATAACCTCATGAAGTTCAACAAGGACAGCTTCAAGGTCCTATACATGTGTTGGGGCCATCCCAAACACAAATATAGGCTGGGAGAGGGGTAGCTTGAGAACAGTCTTGAGAAGAATGACTTGGGGGTTTCTGTTGACAAAAGACTCAACATGAGCTGGCAATATGTGCTTGCAGCCAAGAAGGCAAACTGTGCCCTGGGTTTCATCAAAAGACATATATCCATCAGGACAAGGGAAATTATTCTACCACTCTACTCTGTTCTTGGGAGTACTGCATTCAGTTCTGGTGCCTCCATCACAAGAAGAACATTGAATTGCTGAAGCAGGTCCAGAGCAGGGCCATGAAGATGATCAGAAGTCTGGAGCACCTTCCCTGTGAGAACAGTATGTGAGAGTCCAGGCTGTTCAGCCTGGAGGAAAGGAGGCTCTGCGGAGACCTAATAGCAGCCTTCCAGTACCTGAAGGGGGGCTACAAGAAAGCTGAGAATCTTTACAAAGGCTTGTAGCAATAGGATAAGAGGGAATGGATTGAAGCTTGAGGAGGGTAGATTTAAAACAGATATTAGAAAGAACTTTTTACAGTGAGGGTAGTCAGAGAGTTGAACAGAGGGTCATGGATGCCCCCTTCCTGGAGGTGCTCAAGGCCAGGTTGGACAAGACCTTGAGAAATTGCTCTAGTGCAAAGTGGCCCCACCCATGGCGAGGATGTTGGGACTAGATGATCTTTAAGATGCCTTCCAACCCTAACCATTCCATGAATTTATCAATCAAGTTAAGATGCTTTTTCTTGAATTTTCCCATTGGTATCTTTCAGCCTGTACAGACGTACAATGTCATCAACATGTAAAAATCACTAAATGAAACAAACAAAACCCACTACACCCTAACAAACAAAAACAAATTTAAAAAGGGAAAAAGACAAGTTCACATTAGCTAGTTCATAAAAGACATTAAATAGGATCTTCAGGAAAATAAAGCACATGTAGAAGCTTGATATTTTACAGTTCTGAAATCTATGATTAGTCCTTCCACGTTGTTTGTATGCCATGAGGACTTTTCATATCCTTCACCATATGACATATTGTATAAGCATCTGCATTTCTATCTTTCTAGCACTTACTGAAAAGCATAGCTTTTGTTCTTGCTTAATATAACCAAATTATTTAAACTTGTATATTAAAAGCTTCTAGCAAAGTGATTAAATATTATGTGCATTTTTATATTGATTTAAAATTGGTTGTACAAATGTAATGTCTTTATATTTTTATATAGAAGTAAAAGTACTGTGAGTAACTTAAAGGACCTGTTCAGGTGCAGTACAACCTGTTCACTGAGAGACTAGCTGATAATCATAACATTCAGGTTTTCAGCAGTTTTCTTGAATATACAAACTCGAACATTTCAAAGACTGCTTTGCTATTTTCTTTGTTATATTCCCTTCACCATGAAAGTGAACTGATTTTTAATATGCCATTCTATTATAGCTGTTGGTTTTGACAGGTGATGTTTAGTTATGCTGTCATTTTATCATGCTAAAAGTACATGATCGTCTTTAAGACTGGTGTATGTAGAGATTTCTGCTTACCTAGAACTTTTGACTAGGAAGCTAGTAAAAAGAAAAAAAAAAGACAAGTGCACACACTTGTTATCTTTTGAAATCATGTGTCTTCATTTCTTTTGGCTTTGAGATCATCTCTAATTTAAGAGAAAGAAAAGGATGCAGGTCACACATACTTGCCCAAGTCATATTTCCAATGATCTAAAAAGGACACTAAAAGTCTAAAAAATAATAGAAAAATAAATACAAAACTAAAATAAATACTCCAACAAGAATTTAAAGACAATTTTGTATGTGTAAAACTGGTTTTGTGGTTGATAAAGTAGTGCATGCAGGCAAGTACAACAGAATTCTGAGGGAAATATACTCTCCCATCTGTAAACAGCTTAAGTATCACTGGCATTGTGACAATAGATTTACTTTACTATCATTTGTATGGGTCTTTGTAATGAAAAAGATTCAATAATACAGATATTTTTTCCCTCAGATATATGCAATAGCATTCTTTGCTCAGCATAAAAAAAAAAAAAAGACAAGAAAGAAAACCTTTTTGTTGTTAGTATGAGATGCTGTCAAGTACAGCATTGACTAATGTAACTTATTATTAGAAAGTCCAGCACCATGAGGACAAGTAATTGAAAAGCAAGTTTGAAAAACTAACCCCTGGGATCTGTGCAAGGAGAGAAATAAAGCAGTTATCACATGAAAGTAAAATATTAATCCTAAATTTCAGAATAACAGGATTCTGGTGGAGAAGATGACATAAGAGAAAAAGTACTGGAAAGATGCCACAAGTTAGTCAGCTACTGATCTTGCAAAGAATGACATCTCAGTAATCAACATTTTGTTTGAGCTCCTCTGAAGCTGGAGCTTGGAAGTTTCACATCTGAGAGATAAGCCAGCATTAATGCCTAATACTTTTTAAAATAGATATTAATATATTTTCCGGATTTCAGTTTTATGTAAAGACACATCCAGAACAGAACTCAAACTTTGCAATGGATTGATGAAACTATCTCTAAAACAACAAGCTTTGTGGCTCTTAAATTCCCATGAGGGTGCTGAAGCTGATAGCCTCAGTCAATTTGAAACCATGTAAAAAAACTTCAAACAAATAGCTGGAATAATTGGAGCTTGGTCCTACAAAATAATTAATGCTATGAAAACACATACTATCTGCAGACAGTAACAACAAGGACTTTATAGAATCTCATTATGAAAATGACGTTGTAATTATGCAAGACATTTCCTTTCCAAAAGAAAATATCTGTATCATGATCCATGAAGTGAGCTGCTGGACCCTGTGCCAACAAAGAAGGGACTGTGAAGGCTGGAGGGAGCTGTGGCTGCAGTGACCATGAGACAGTGGAATTCATGACCATTCCAGAAAGTAGCAGAGTAGTAAGTAGCGTTTCAACCTTGGTCTCCAGGGGTGGCTGAGGACATCTGATTAAGCTTCAAGCATCACCTCCTCCACGATCAATTTCGCTGTGTCATCATGACTAACAAATCAGGAAGGGGAGCAAAAGACCTACATGGATGAGCAAAGAACTTATGAAAAAAAAAAAAAAAAAAAAGAAAAAGAATTCTACAATATGTGGAAAAGGGGACTCTCTAAGGGAAGAATATAGGATAGAACATAGGAACATTGCTAGAGTACATAGGGATGCTGTAAGAAAATCTAAGGCCATCTTGGAATTAAATTTGGCAAAGGATGTAAAAAGTATCAAGGACTTCTTCAAGTACATTAGCAGGAAAAAGAACAGCAGGCAAAATGTGGGCCTGCTGCTGACTGATGCAGATGACCTGGTGACAGAGGGTACAGAGAAGGTGGAGTTACTGAATGCCTTCTTTACTTCCATCTTTACTTCCATCTTTACTGCTAATGCCAGATGTCACACTATGGAGATAAAGACAGAATGTCTGCAGTAAAGAAGACTCTCTTAGTCAAGGAGGACTGGGTTAGAGATCATCTAGGCAAGCTTTTAAGGTCAGGCTGGATGGGGCCATGGGCAAGAGAAGAGTGTCCCTGCCTATGACAGGGGAGCTGGAACTAGATGATACTTGAGGTCACTTCCAACCCTAATAATTCTATGAGTCTAAGTTGAACAGTCACAAATCCACAAGCCCCAATGTGATACACCTACAAGTGTGGAAGGAGCTGGATAAGGTTATTGCTAAGCCACTTTTCACAATTTTTGAAAGGTCATGGAGAACAGGAGAGGTACCTGAGGAAAGGCACTGCAACTCCAATCTTCAAATAGTGCAAGAAGGAGCACCCAGGAAACTACAGTCTAGTCAGCCTCACCTCCTTCCCTGGAAATGTATTGGAACAGATCATTTTGGAGGTCATCTCTAAGCATGTTGATTATCAAGAACAGCCAGCATGGATTCAAAAAGGAGAAATCATTCCTGACCAACCTGATGGCCTTCTATTATCGTGTGACCCATTGGGTAGATGTGAGAAGAGCACTGCATGTTGTCTAACTTGACTTTGGCAAGGCTTTTAACACTGTTTCCCATAACATCCTCATAGGTAAGGATAGGAAATGTGGGTTAAATGATTGGAGGGTGAGGTGGATTGAGAATTGGCTGAATGACAGAGCACAAAGAGTTGCAATCCATGATGCAGGGTCTACTTCGCAGCTTGTGGCTAGCAGTTGCTACTGGATCCAGTCTTGTTCAGTATCTTCATCAGTGAACTGGATGGAGGGACAGAGTGTACTCAGCAAGGTTGCTGATGATACCAAACTTGGTGGAGTGTCAGACACACCACAAGGCTGTGCTGAAATTCAGCAAGACTTGGACAGGCTGGAGAGCTGAGCAGAGTGGAACCTCACAAAGCTTAACAAGGACAAGTTTAGAGTCCTGCACCTGGGGAGAAATACCCCCATGAATCAGTACAGGTTAGAGGTTGACCAGGTGGAAAGCAGGTCTGTAGAGAAGGATTTTGGTGTCATGCTGGACAAGAGTTTATCAAGCAGGTATTCTTCATTATAGTGCTGGGTGGGTGGGGATTTTTCCTCTAAGCACCCACACCACTAACTACAAACCGCTGGTTAATATAGGTAAAGCATATACATATGCATAGGTTCTTTAGAAAAGGAGTAGGGGATTCTAAGAAATTATATATATAAATCCTGCCTCATTTGTACATGCCCTATTAAATGTGATGGTGGTCTCAGGCTGCTGTCTAGTGAGGAAGGCTGATGTCTTCCTCCTGGATGAATTCTTGACTTTACAAGGATGTAGTCCTCCTTCAGTGATTTAGACTGCTCTTATCACAGTTTAGCAGACTGATGCAAGTGCAGGGCCTCTCCTTATCTTTAGGGATGCCTGCCTCTCTTATCTTCAAGGATGCCTGTTCTTTGTAGTGTTTTATGTGGACATCTGGATTTATGGGGGATACAGGGAGGTTCCATGACTGTGCGTGAGAAGGCGAGGGGGCGGGGCGGAGCGAGCGGACCGGCCGTGCATGCAGAGCCGTGCCACTGGGCTGCTGGCGCCTGCACAGATGCTGGGACGAGTAGAGTGGCTCCCTCTGGCTTCCTGCCCTCTCTGCCCGCTTCCCAGAAGTCCCCCCCGTAGTCCCCTCCCCCGCCGTGACTCGGTACAGCAGGACACTCAGGGCTGCATAGTGGCGTGTGCACAACCGCCCATCAGTAGCGCTGAGATAATGAAAACACTCGGGGTCTCACACGATCTTATCAATGCATATAAATATCTAAAGGGTAGAGGCCATGAGGATGTGGCTAGGTTCTCTTCAGTGGTGCCCAGGCAAGGGCAACATAGGAGGTTTCACTTGAACGAAAGAAAAAACCTCCTTTACTTTGAGGCTGCTGGAGCACTGGAACAGCCTGCCCAGAAATGTTGTAGAGACTGGTTTTCCAGAAACTTTGAAAATCCACTTGGACACTTTCCTGTGCAACTGGATCTAGGTGCGCCTGCATTAGCAGGGGGATTGGGATTATATCCAGAGGTCCTTTCCAACCGGTATCATTGTATGATTCTATGTTACTCAGTGTAATCAAAATGTAAAAATGTGGAAATAAGAAAACATTTATAGAAGAATCAACTTAGGTAATGGAAATTGTGATGATATTTCAATAGCTTTAGATATTCATGGCCAGTATTTCATAAATGCATTTTAAAACATACAGCTTCATTTAGATACTGAAGAAAATAGATTGGACTTGATCTCTGAGGTCCTTTCCAACCTGGTTGATTCTGTGATAATATATCTCCAGATATGACTAATACATAATTTGAAAGATATATACTGGGTTTTGACAGCAATGAACACATAGAATACATAGAATACATAGAATAAACCAGGTTGGAAGAGACCTTCAAGATCATCGCGTCCAACCCATCAACCAATCCAACACCGCCCAAACAACTAACCCACGGCACCAAGCACCCCATCAAGTCTTCTCCTGAAAACCTCCAGTGATGGCGACTCCACCACCTCCCCAGGCAGCCCATTCCAATGGGCAATCACTCTTTCTGTATAGAACTTTTTTCTAACATCCAGCCTGAACCTCCCCTGGCGCAGCCTGAGACTGTGTCCTCTTGTTCTGGTACTGCTTGCCTGGGAGAAGAGACCAACATCCGTCTGTCCACAACCTCCCTTCAGGTAGTTGTAGAGAGTAATAAGGTCACCCCTGAGTCTCCTCTTCTCCAGGCTAAGCAACCCCAGCTCCCTCAGCCTCTCCTCGTAGGGCTTATGTTCCAAACCCCTCACCAACTTTGTTGCTCTTCTCTGGACTCGTTCCAGCAAGTCAACATCCTTCCTAAACTGAGGGGCCCAGAACTGGACACAGTACTCGAGGTGCAGCCTAACCAGTGCAGTGTACAGGGGCAGAATGACCTCCCTGCTCCTGCTGGCCACACTGTTCCTGATGCAGGCCAGGATGCCATTGGCCCTCTTAGGTATTGAGGTGCTGGAACATCATCTCCAGGTGTTCTAATTTTGTACTGAAAACAGTGCTAGTAATAGAAGGTTTTTATTATTGCTAAGCATGCTTACACAGCATGTGTTTCTACATTCACTTTCAGTTTACATATAATGGAAATTAATAAATTTATTTCTTTAAAGAGTGAAACAAACAAAAATAGATGAAAGTTACTTATGTCAAGATTACATATATTTCAAATTCCGTTCTTATAATATGTTGTTCAAGTGGACTGAAAACAAACACAGAGATAACATAATTTAAAAATCTGTATTTCCAACTGAAACAAAATTTCATAGCATCAGAGACCCATGCTAGATGTTTGATATTCTAGATTCATTAAGATTCACAAAGAAGAAACAAAATGCATAAAATAGTGTTTTTTAAATCATGACAGTGTAGATTACTTAGGAGTGTCACTTTAATTAGTTAATCTGATCCCTACAAATCTTTTATCAAAAGAAAGTATAAAATTACAGGTCAGTGGATAATCACATAATCACCAAGGTTGGAAGAGACCTCAAAGATCATCAAGTCCAACCTGTCACTACAGACCTCATGACTAACCATGGCAACAAGTGCCACGTCCAATCCCCTCTTGAACACCTCCAGGGATGGTGACTCCACCACCTCCCTGGGCAGCACATTCCAATGGTGAATGACTCTCTCTGTGAAGAGCTTTCTCCTCACCTCAAGCCTAAACTTCCCCTGGCACAGCTTGAGACTTTGTCCTCTTGTTCTGGTGCTGGTTGCTTGAGAGAAGAGACCAACCCCTCCTGGCTACAACCACCCTTCAGGTAGTTATAGAGAGCAATGAGGTCTCCCCTGAGCCTCCTCTTCTCCAGGCTAAACAATCCCAGCCTCCCTCAGCCTCTCCTCACAGGGCTTGTGCTCAAGGCCTCTCACCAGCCTTGTTGCCCTTCTCTGGACGTGTTCAAGTGTCTCAATGTCCTTCTTAAACTGAGGGGCCCAGAACTGGACACAGTACTCAAGGTGTGGCCTAACCAGTGAGACTGAAGGTTTTATCTGTCATTGTCAGTTTGCTAAAAAGTATGTCTGATACTTTATATCCATAAACAAACATATTTTGCAATATTCTAATCTACATTTAGCATATTTAAATTGTAACTATTCTTGGAAATCCTCAGCCTTAATAGTTTAAAAAGTGAACAGTAAAACAAATTAAAAAAACTAGTCCCTGACTCTTGCCTCCCCAGTATTAAAGGGTGTGGTAGTTTAGGCTATGCCTTTAAATTTTTTCACAGATCTTGAGCAGAAAAGTAGTAAGATGTAAATAAATCACTATTGAATGTGAAAAGGAAAATAATACTAACCAATTCTGTTGGGGAGATATCTACCATAAGACTGCTTGTACCAAAACAATTCTTCCTTCTTTTCTCTTCTTGCCTCTTTGCTCTGGAGAGATACTAATCTGCTTCTGGTTGACCTTGGCTGCATTGTTTTGGTTAAGTCTAACAGCAACTTTCTCTGCTTCTTTCTCCTCTTCATCCAGGGGTCTGTGTAGGCAGGGAAGGAGAAACTGGTAGCTTCTCCTGGTCTCTGACCAGGGGGACTCTTGTGCTTTGTTAATTGTAAATATCTGTAAATATTTTAAATACTGTATATTTTGTACATATTTATTGCATTCCATTGCAGATTGTAGTTCTGCTTGTAAATACAGCTTTCATTTGCTTCTAACTGAGCTGGTCTGTCAAAGTTAATGTTGGAAGGGGAAATTTCAACCCACCACATATTGTCAGCTCTTTCAGTTCTCAAAATTGGAAGACAGAATTTCCATTCACCAAGAAAATCATGTGTTTTGATCTATGCTACAGCTGTACCAAGTAGGTTGTATTTTAGTACTATGTCAGAAAGCTAAAAATTACATTTCTATTAGTCAAAAATGTTTAATAGAGGCCAAATAACATAAATAGTAATTTCACTGAAAAAACAATGAGAATGACATAATAAAGAGTATATACCCTAGAACTGTTTCAGGTGTAAAATACCTCTAAGATCATCAAGCCCAACTGCCAACCTAAGACCATCATAGCCATTAAATCATGTCCCAAACTCCCATGTGTGTAGCTCCTACACACTATTGTATATTTTCTTTTAAAATCTGAATTCAGTTAGGAGAATCCTGCTCATCCTCCTTCCACCTTCACTAGATACTTCTATCAACTGACTTTTCCAAGCAGACCTCTGAAGAGATTGACCTGCTCTCCTGAAATCCAGTTGTCAGTTGCTATGTCCTCTGTGTTCTCGTCTCTCTCAGTCTCTGGCTTACCTATCCCACTAAGAACTTCCTCTCTTGCTTGAGAAGGAATCTCCCTCTCCCCATGATTCTTAGTTTAAAGCTGTTCTTACAAGATTGGCCAGCATACTGGCAGAGATACTTTTGTCCTCCATAGTTGCATGGATCCTGTCTTTTCCAAGCTGCTGTTGGGCCACAAAATCCCACAATCAGAGAAACTGAAACCCTTCTGCAAACATGTTGCAGGGTGCCCCAAACTCCCCTCCCCCCACCTCCATCTGCAGAGGTCTGAATGGGGGAAGACAAAGGTACAAAATTGCCTTCCCCTCTCACTGGGGGCTTGAGCAGGTACCTTCCTTCCCACCAGTGGCTGAAGTCCCTTGTGTATTCTCACGTGTATTCACCCATGCTGGGATTCAGAATTGTGATTGGCTGGGTGTGGGGGACTGTGATGAATCTGTGGACTTTCTGAAGAGCTCTGGTGAGGAGTTCAGTATTGAAAACATCACTGTGTTCCCATGAGAAGCTGGAAACTCCCTGGACTGGATGTTTGAGGATGAGAAACCACAAGATAAGATAGAAGGCTACCTGGACTAGCTTAACAGGTAACTATAGCAATGCTATCACTAACCCATAAGAATCTTGAGATGAGTTTGTTAACCAATCACATGCAGCTACACTAACAAGATAGATATAAATGTGTTGCTTGCTGGAATAAAGGGGGTCTTTTGTCTTTCTCCATACTCTGCTAGCATTTTATCTTCGTCGCTTTGCCCATCACCCTATCCCTACGCAGCGACAGCTGGGTTCTTTGTACCCAGCATATATTGGCACTGGACAAAATGTCTAGTGAAATCTTAGTGACCAGAAAGCGGCCTTGGACTCCTTCTGGACTTGGTTTACTGGGATTTGTGCTGGGAATCACTACATTAGTGGCAACGTTAGCCAGGAGAACCCGGACCTGGCACCTCCCTGGACCTGCCTATCCTGGGGTCCTGCTCCTTGTCCCGTGCTGGAGCAACCCTGCCTGCATAAACTGTGGCTGTTTGCTGGAAACTTGCTGGCAGTGTGGCTTCTCTTGTGCTGTTAAGACAGCACTGCTCCACGAGATTTGCCTCATGGGTGTGGCAATGCCAGTGATGAGCAGTGTGAGCAATCTGGCAGTGCAGGCCTAGAGCCTGACATGGTGGTAGCCATGCTCACCATAAGTACAGAGCCAGCTAGCAGTCTACCAAAACAGTGCTGTCTTGCAGCATGTAACTAAAACAAGGCACTGGTAGCTATAAACACAGCAAGTTATCTTGGGACAACAGGACATGCACCTGCATCAACAAACCTCGTGTGTCATCAGTAGTTGGACCAATAATCTATAATAGTGTGATGTGTGGTCACTCATAGGGAACCAATGAGTCCATGCCAACAAGGCAGTCCGAGTTTATATAAGTTGTAGAAGTTCCCTTGCTATGCACTTCTGCCTTTCCTATCCCTTCTTCCATGCTTTACTTCACTGTGCTATACTCACACCATAGGCCTGCACCATAGGCCTGCAATATTGGAACAATAAAGGAACAGTAATCAACCATGCTGTTCAGCTGTATTGATTCCAATCTCCATCCCATTACATGGGAGCTGTGTCTAAGGACACTAACTTTGGTGGGTCCCTTTCCCTTTGGATTTGTGCTGCGTGATTCACAAATTGGAATATAAAGCTTGCAGTTCTGGAGGCTTCTGTGAGGAGAGATCCAGGGATCATTTGCAAATTCCTACTGCATCCTCATGAGTAAAATCTGACTCACTGGCTCTTCCCAGGGTCTTGGCTTGCCTTTGATTTTATAAGTGGGGTAAAGCTGTTTCGCAGCTTAGCCTTTTCCAATTTGTGAATTCTCTAAATTGTACTAAAGTTGCCCATAAGCATCCTTGTAGAATTCACGACCAAATAGAACCTGTAAATAAAATTTAATCAGTTTTGTACATAATTTTGGGTCAGGGGTTTCAGGAAAATGAAGACAACTGCTTGTATAATTCCCACATTGTTAATTTGTTCCAAATCAATACCAGCATCACAAACACAGTGAAGTTATTACATAGAATACATAGAATACATAGAATAAACCAGGTTGGAAGAGACCTTCAAGATCGTTGCGTCCAACCCATCAACCAATCCAACACCCCCCAAGCAACTAACCCACAGCACCAAGCACCCTGTCAAGTCTTCTCCTAAAAACCTCCAGTGATGGCGACTCCACCACCTCCCCAGGCAGCCCATTCCAATGGGCAATCACTCTTTCTGTATAGAACTTTTTTCTAACATCCAGCCTGAACCTCCCCTGGCGCAGCCTGAGACTGTGTCCTCTTGTTCTGGTACTGCTTGCCTGGGAGAAGAGACCAACATCCGTCTGTCTACAACCTCCCTTCAGGTAGTTGTAGACAGCAATAAGGTCACCCCTGAGTCTCCTCTTCTCCAGGCTAAGCAACCCCAGCTCCTTCAGCCTCTCCTCGTAGGGCTTATGTTCCAAACCCCTCACCAACTTTGTTGCTCTTCTCTGGACACGCTCCAGCAAGTCAACATCCTTCCTAAACTGAGGGGCCCAGAACTGGACACAGTACTCGAGGTGCGGCCTAACCAGTGCAGTGTACAGGGGCAGAATGACCTCCCTGCTCCTGCTGGCCACACTGTTCCTGATGCAGGCCAGAATGCCATTGGCCCTCTTAGCTGCCTGGGCACACTGCAGGCTCATGTTCAGTCTACCATCGACCAGCACCCCCAGGTCCCTCTCAGCCTGACTGCTCTCCAGCCACTCTGACCCCAGCTTGTAGCTCTGCATGGGGTTGCTGTGGCCAATGTGCAGAACCCGGCACTTGGATGTGTTAAATCTCATGCCGTTGGACTCTGCCCATCTCTCCAGCCTGTCGAGGTCCCTCTGCAGAGCCTCTCTACCCTCCAGCAGATCAACTCCTGCCCCCAGCTTGGTGTTGGTATTCTGTAACTGCAGGCTAGCAATTGGAGTAGGAGCCTTCCTCCTGGTGTGAGAAGTCACCAGCTTCCAGCCTTCATCATGACAAGAATTTCAGCTCTCAGACTTAGCAGGCAATACTTCTTCCTCCCCTTCTACTACAGCTGGAGTTTTGGGCTCTTGCAGCTGCAGGTTCTTAGAAAGATCTAGTCAATCTCTTTTCCTTACTGATGCTGTGCTGTCTGATTGATTATTTCAGGAGTTCATGTTGGATAGAATATTTTTTTTTAAAACACAAAATATATGATTCTGTCCCCTTGCTAGTAATCCAGTCATATGTCAGTTTGAAAAATATCTCTCTCTTTAAGAGGTGTGCATTTAAATTTTAACGCAGTGTCTTCTGTTTTGAATCAAGTGTCTGGAAAAATATCAGCACATTCATATGCATTAAAAATGTATTTCATGCTTAGTATCAGTATTTCAAACAGAAATCCCTACTGGAGTTAATTTTGAATATACAGTCTCTTGCATTTTCTGACTTTAATAATTATAACTTTCATACATTTATCTAAGCAGAAACTCTTATTTTCATTCTGTAAATTCATCACAATTAAATTTATTAAAAGTCTACTGAGAGATATGTGAGATATCAATTCAATATCCATTAAATAAAAATTAAAATAAAATGCAATATTTTTTCCTTTAAACATCAAGGAATATCTAGCCTATTAAGCTTAAGTATTTTTTTCAGTGTTTCCAATGCAATAGGTAGAAAAAATGTGCTAATTTATTATTTTTGTCAAAAATATTAGCTAAAAGTAATTTATTCAAAAATGTTTGTCTTTTCTTAGCTATGTTTTCATACTCAGTTTTCAAAATTAAAGATGTCATTACTATTAAACAAAAAAGTTAATTTTAACCATTATGTTACAAACTTTAAAATAGATTTCTTATTTTCATTTTCAAAAATATTTTTCTTATTTCCTGTTTTAAAAAATTAACACTTTGAATATTCAAATTTAATCATAATAATAGATACTTACATTTATTTTTAACTGGATGTATTTCAGCTGTCTCTGAAAGTCTATTTACTACCAGGCTAATCTTTAGTTACTGTTTCAAGCAGATTATAGTGTCTACTTGTCTTAAAATACAAGAAAAAAATGTTTTCAGTGTATCAACAATAAAAGCTTTCCTGTCATCTTGCTTTGCTGAAAGGTGTTGGTAAATGATCACTTTGGGATAGTTAGCTTTCACACTGAAAAATTAGGTAATTATTGAATCTCAGGATTCCCGCTGGCTTCACAACTAGATCTTTCCTCATCTGTTATTAACAGCAGTGACTGAGATAATCTGAAAGTAAAAGTTTTTTTTCTGTGATAGCCTCTGACATGCCTTGATTTTTTTCTGTTTTGCACAGATCTCTTGAGTCTTTGTTGTAGTAAGGGTATATCTTTCAGAGCTTGTGTCTCTTTACAAGTCATAGCCTTTTCTTTTGAGAAATACAGTCAGCAGTTTCTTAAGAAGCCAGCACTGGAAGTTCTATATTAAGGTTGAGTTTTTCACTTACTGCACAATTTAGTCTCTGTCAGTGGGGAATATATCAAGAATAACACAGCATTTCCAAAATGAAAACACTTTGTTATTTCCTGTCTGCTATTGTGCCTCCCATTTTTTACAGCATATCAGCTTTATGCCCTTTGCATGCTGTTCAGAAAATATATTAATTTATACCTACTGTATTATTCACACCTGCAACCTTGAAGATTAATATAATACTTTAAAATTATTGAGGTATTTTTTGCTTTTGTGTGTTTTGAGTTACAAGTATAAATGCATACAAGTTACAAACATATAATGTCCTTCTCTGAAAAAAACAAACAAACCTTCCTTTTAGGTACATTTAAAAAGAACACAAATTCAAAATCATAAACGTTTAAGCTTTCCCAGAGTCCAGCAGCCTACATGGAACAGATTTAGATTGTGTCCCATCTCCCTTTTTTCCTGGTAGGAAAAAGCAAATTAGGCAGGAGAAGAGAGAAGAAAAATTTTGAAAGAAACAGTCTTGAATCAACTTGGAAGTAAAAAGGTAAGTTTTACAAAATATCAAAGGCACTTGAGTAAAAGGAAGATTAAAAAGGTATAAGGAAAAAGGGTAAATGAAAATATATACAAATCCAGACACAGATGGCAAAGGGTTCTCTGCATGCAAGATGGAGTCTCTTCAGATGCAGTCCTTAAGATTCTGGAGCAGTATAGAACAGGCCTCAACATATGGTTACAGAAGGAGCAAGGTCTCAAGCAGGTGAGTGCAGGAAAAGAAAAATACAGGAAAGTGGCTCCCCTTTAAAAGGGCTTTGGACAGGAAGTGGGTGTGGAATAGACTTTGAACCGAGGACTCCTCCCTCTGGGAGGAGGGACCAAGTTTCTTTGCCCACCTGAGTCAGGCTTCTTTGTCCACTTGGATGTACGTTCTTTTCAGTCCACCTTCTCCTGGGTTGGGTGTAACTTGGCACAGTGCACTATGGGTAACACTGCAAAATGAGACAATTTACACAATAAAGGTATGTTTTCATGCTCTGTGCTTACAGTGTAAATTAAGATACGTCCTTCACTGAGCACCATATATTGTCTTTCTCTTTCTGAATTGTGTTCTGCATATTCTATTAGAAAACTTGCTAACCAGTCAGAACTCATTAATCTTGCACAGTTTACTCTGTTTAAAGTTTTAAAAAATGCTGTCTTATTTTAGCACTGTTAAATGTAAGACTACATTGAGACACTTGAATGTGTCCAGAGAAGGGCAACAAGGTTGGTGAGAGGCCTAGAGCACAAGCCCTATGAGGAGAGGCTGAGGGAGCTGGGATTGTTTAGCCTGGAGAAGAGGAGGCTCAGGGGTAACCTCATTGCCCTCTACAACTACCTGAAAGGTGGTTGTAGCCAGGAAGGGGTTGGTCTCTTCTCCCAGACAACCAGCACCAGAACAAGAAGACACAGTCTTAAGCTGCACCAGGGGAGGTTTAGACTCGAGGTGAGGAGAAAGTTCTTCACCGAGTGAGTCGTTCGTCATTGGAATGGGCTGCCCAGGGAGGTGGTGGAGTCACCATCCCTGGAGGTGTTCAAGAGGAGATTGGACGTGGCACTTGGTGCCATGGTCTAGTCATGAGGTCTGTGGTGACAGGTTGGACTCAATGATCCTCGAGGTCTCTTCCAACCTTGGTGATACTGTGATACTGATACTGTCTGTGTTGGAGGGTGGAAAGTTTAAAAGTTAGTATGTTCTCAAAATATCTTGGCTGTACACCCTCTTCTCACCACCACCAGATTACATAATAAATGCCCTGGGCTTTGGCATCTTACTGAGGGAAACATCACCAGGGACATCTCAGGCTGGAGGCAGCAACACATGACATCTCTTCCTCCCCCACCACAAAAGTAGGACCATGGGGTGGTAATTATCTCTCCTGATCTCTCTTTCTCCATCTCTCTCTCCCTCTCTCTCCCTTTTCTTTCTTTCTCTGGTTTATTTGCTTCATTCTCTCTCTCTAATAAACAGTCTCGTCTTAATATATGACGTTGTTTGTGTCTTAATTTCACTCATGGCAATGTTCGAAAGAACTGCTTCTCTTTCCCAACTTCTGTACCAAGACACAGCCCTACACGCACACACACTCACACAAGCAAAACACCAAACAAAGCAAAAAAACTTATCCTATCTGAACTCAGGACAAATGTCAAAGGAAATACAGTTTCAGGTGTCATACATAGAAAAATACATAAAGAAATGTGAGGAATGGAGTGGGAAGCAAAATGCATCAGAGAAGACAAAAAACAAATAAAGGGGAAGGGTTTCAAAGTATTTCAGTAGAACACTCTTTCTAACAGGGTACTGGCTCAACTGACAAATATCAGAGTAAATGAATTCCCTAAATGAAAGAAAGAAAAAGCACAATGAAATCTAAAATACCTGTGTTACTATGTAGGTCTTGCAATCTATTTCTGTATGTATTGTTCTTACAGAGGCCTGTGACATTTTAAAGTTACATGTTAATGTATAATGCAATTATTCGTCGTTTTCTTTGAACTCAAATATAAGTGTACTGAAACAGTGCAAACAAAAGGGTATAGAACTGTTTCATACAACTGTGGTGACATACAATGTAAGACTTTTCAATAAGAATATCAACAATGCGACTACCAAAGGGGCAAACAGATATGTAGTTCCATGCAGGAGTACCCAAATTCCATATGGAGGAACTAGGTAACACCAAAGAAATACAAGCAGGTAGAAGACCTTCTAAAATACAAAGAAATTATGACTGCTGAAATAGACACCATTATAAACAGTATTAGGGATGGACCAGAGTCCCTTTTTAGCAATGGGTAAGGAGAGGTAAGATAAGACTATTTTTGGTAGAATAGTAATAATGAAAATTGCGACTACAGACACTATGACCTTGGCACCAAAGAAAATTTTCATTTCAGATATATTGAAAAATCTTGGTGCATTAAGATAACAGATTCATGTTCTCAAGGTGTAAGTAACCAGAGATCTTTTAATGCCCTCTGCATTTTGAATATGCCATTTTCCACACAGAATCACACAGAAGCATTCAGGTTGGAAAAGATTCTCAGGATCATCAAGTCCAACTGATAACCCTACTCTATAAAGTTCAGCCCTAAACCATAATCTCAAACACCACATCCAAACAACCTTTAAACATATCGAGGATCGGTGACTCAACCACCTCCCTGGGGAGCACATTCCAATGCCTGACCACTCTTTCAGTGAATTTTTTTTTCCCCTAATGTCCAGTCTAAACCTACCCAGTTGCAGCTTGAGGCCATTCCCTCTTGTTCTATCGTTTATTACTTGTGAGACCAGCACCATCCTCTCCACGATGTCCTTTGAGGTAGTTGTAGACAGCAATGACATCTCCCCTCAGCCTCCGTTTTCAAACTAAACAGCCCCAGCTCCTTCAGTCACTCTTTGTAAGAATTATTCTCCAGGCCCTTCACCAGCTTTTTTTCCCTCCTCTGCACTGACTCCAGCACCTCCACATCTTTCATGTATTGAGGTGCCCAAAACTCGACACAATACTCAAGGTGTGACCTCACCAGAGCTGAGTACAAGGGGACAATCACCTCCCTACTCCTGCTGGACAGAGCATTTCTGATACAAGCCAGGATGCCACTGAATTTCTTACCCACCTGTGTTGACGATGGAGTACGGAATCAATACACCCTACCAGTATTCTCTAGGTATTATTCAGTTTATTAAGGAACCTCTACAGGTTATATAGACTTACAAAGCATAGTTGGCATAAGTTCATTGGTTCCCCACAGGTGTCTACACATCATACTCTTATACATTATTGGTTAAACTACTAATATCATGTGAGGTTGTTGATTGACATGTGCATCCTGTTATTCCAAGATAATTCTCTGTGTTTATAGCTACCAGTACCTTGCTTTAATTACATGCTGCTAGCACAGTATTATTTTGCTAAACTGCTAGCTACTTCTACACTTATGCTAAGCATGGCCTACCACTATGTCAAGCACTAAGCTTATATTGCCAGATTGCTCACACCACTTATTGCTATGGTTGCCACACACCTGGGCACACTGCTTGCTCATATTCAGTTGTCCAGCAATTAGCACTCCCAGGTCCCTTTCAGACAGCTTTCCAGCCACATTTCCCCAAGCCTGTAGTGTTACTTGGAGTTGTTGTGACCCAAGTGCAGGACCTGGCATTTGGCCTTGTTGAAACTCATCCCATTAGCATTGGCCCATCACTCCAATCTATCCAAGTCCCTCTGTAGAGCCTCTCTACCCTCATGCAGATCAACACTCCTACCCAACTTGGTGTCATTTGCAAACTTACTGATGACACACTGTATATCTTCATCAAGATCATCGATAAAGATGTTAAAGAGAAGTGGTCGCAACACTGAGCCCTGAGGAGCACCATTTGTGACCAGCTGACAGCTGGATTTAACTCCATTGCCCAGCACTCTTTGGGCCTGTTTGCCCAGCCAGTTCTTTACCCATCAGAGTGTGTGCTCATCCAAGCCATGGGCAGCCAGTCTGTCCAGGAGAATTCTGTGGTAAATGGTGTCAAAAGCTTTTTTAAAGTCTAGGTAGAAAATATCCACAGCCTTTCTCTCATCCCATAGTCAGGTCATCCTGTCATAGAAGGCAATCAGGTTGGCCAGGTAGGACCTGCCCTTCATAAACCCATGCTGCCTGGGCCTGATCCCCTGGTTGTTCTCTATATGGTGTGCAATAGTGCTTGAGATGACCTTTCTCCATGACCTTTCCTGGTACCAAAATCAGACTGACAGGTCTGTAGTTTGTCAGATCCTGCTTTCTTCCTTTTCTGTAGATTGGTGTTACATTTGCTACCCTCCAGTTCTTTGGGACCTCCCCATTTAGTCAAAACTTCAGGTAAGCACATTTACCAACTCCTTCAGCACCCTTGGGTGTAGCCCATCTGGCGCAGTAGACTTTTGTGTGTCTAAGCGGCATAGCGATCACTGACCACTTCCTCATTTATTATGATGACCTCATTCTGATTCCCCTCCCTGGTGCATGAGCCTGGGTGTTTAGGGAACTTCTGGCTCCAGTGCTAAAGGCTGAGGCAAAGCTGGCATTGAGCCCTTCATCCTTCTCATCCTTAGTCACTATGTTTCTGTCTGCATCTTCATGGATGGAGATTTTCCCCACTCCTCCTTTTGTTGTTGATGAATTTATAGGAACATAATTTTTTATTCTTAACAGCTGTAGCTGGATTAAACTCTACCTGTGCTTTGGCTTTCCTATTTTTCTCCTTGCATAGCTTCACTACTACTACTTCACTACTCTTCATGAGGGACCTGTCCCCTCTTTCAAAGGCCATAGACCCTCCTTTTGTTCTTGAGGTCCAGGCAGGCTGGATGCTGTCCCTGCTGACTCATTTTTTGGCACACAGGGACAGCCTGCACATGTGCCTTTAAGACTTCCCTCTTGAATTATGTCCAGCCTTCCTGGACTCCTATATCCTTCAGGGTGGCCTCCAAAGAGACTTGGTCAATTAGCAACCTGAACAGTTCAAAGTTTGCCGTCTGGAAGTTACAGTATCACTAAGGTTGGAAGAGACCTCAAAGATCATCAAGTCCAAGTTCAAGGTGGCAGTTTTACTAAACCTTCTCCTTGTTTTCCCAGGGATAGAAAACTCAATCATCTCATGGACATGGAGCCCTAGACAGTCTCCAACCTTTACTTTGCCCACAGACTCTTCGTTGTTCACAAGAAGCAGATCCAGGAGGACACCTTCTCTGGTTGGCTCACTCAGCAGTTGTTAAACACTTATCTGAATGTATAAAAAAAGGCAAAATGACATAGGAGTGTAGGAGATGGGGGAAAGGAATTGGAATTAAAAGTCTCATGCTGTCTGTCATTCTTTAATTGGAACTGTAATTATCTTCAAGTATCTCAGCCAAAACCCTACATATTCCTAAGGACTGTAAGAGAGAAAATTGAGGCTATTATTTCTCTGACACTTTTGCCCAATGTATTTTCCCTCTTTTTCTGTTTTTCTAGTGTACTTTTATTCAAAGCTTCTGTGTTTCTACCAAAGACAATTCTCCTTCCAGTTCTCTTTCTCGTATATTTTGAAATCCGGCTAATCACTTCACATCAAAATACTGTTGACACAAGCATTTCTTTTCACAAACATCCCTATCTTCATTTCTCCTACATCCATAACTCTTTCTTTATAACTTCTCCTTTTTACTGTTACTGGGGATGCAGTTTTAACTAAAATTTATTTCCTAAACTGACCATCATAAATAGCCATTCCTGACCCAGTACTTTTAAAATCTTTCATGGGCAGAGAAGTAGAGTCTATCTATAAAGAAGGATGAGAAGAAAAGGTACTATGTATATCTCTTCTGCAATTTTTGTATCACTTGTAAAATCTTCCTTTCAGACACCCTTTATGGTGCATACATTTCACAGAAGATGAAAATGAGGATCATGAAAAAGAATTACACTGGCTAATTTTTTGCTTAAAAAAAAATCAGGCCAGTTTTCTTCAGTACATGGAAAAAGGGATTCACTAGCTAAATGGAAGATGTCTTGTGAATATAACTGTTTAATATATATGTATTGTTCTTAGTAGATTATTTTTTTATAAAGCATAAAATGATTGTCCTTGGTTTATTGATAGAGTAATTTATTCTGGTTTTATAAACCAAAAGACTTCTACTCCCCAGCTTTGCAAGTTTCCCTACTGATAAGAACATTATCTTTAATATAGTCCTTTCTAACTTTGATAAAAAATGTTATTACATTATTTTACAGTATTTTGTGAGATATGTTCCTTAATTCTAACTCAGTTTTACTTGCAGCCTTATCAGGCAGAGAAAACGGTAATTAGAAGGCAAAGGTCAGAGATAGGCATGCTCACAATCTTAATTTGGAAATTTCTCTATAGCCTTTCAAAAATGACAGTATCAGTGGTACAACAGCAAACTATGTTCAATCTTGTGAAGTAACCAGAAGAAAGAAAAAGAAAAAAAAAAAAAAAAAAAGAAGAAGAAGATGAAAAAAAAGGAAAAACAGCATAACCCCAGAGGGATCTAACAGATATAAAATTGTTTTTAAAAAAATTGTGTTCTTCTGGACTGGTAGTCGATTCTCAGTCAGAATACCCTAGCAAATCTCAGGTGACGCTACACACCAGAATGCTAGATCTCCTTCATGATCAGTCTGCTGTGATAGTCACCTCTACAACATGACGTATCTGTTCCCAAAATGAATACTAACAACTGTGTGATTAATTCCATCTTAGATAATGTCTTGAAAAATCAAGCAAAAGGTGTTGCAGAAGTGCCAGAGAGAGAGAGAGAACCTAGAATATTGATTGCTGCTTATCAGCAGGCTAGAGTTTGCTGAAGTAGCTCCCACTTTCAATTTTTGAAAAAATAATGCTTTACTCAGTGTCACATGCAGGGTGTAGAAAAAGTAAGCAATCATTCATTCTGTCTGAAAAGAACCAGTTGAGGATCAGCTGTAACTAGGACACTCTCACGTCTTTCAGCTGGATATATGTACACAGAAGGTAAAAAGAAAGGATAAAAAGTAAAAATAAAGCAGAACAGATGGTGTGATCTATGCAAAAGTTTTAGTGATATTACCTAAATAATTAATTACAGATTAAAAGATTTCTGATTTTTTTTTTTTTGCAAATGCTTTTGAGTTTTCACTTATTTGTGATGCTTTAAAAGCTGTGATATTAAAAGAGGAATTAAATTATCCTTTATGAATTAATTTCTGCAAAATGCTAAGAATTTAATATTTTACAGAATCACAGAAAGTTAGAGGTTGGAAGGGACCTTGAAAGATCATCTAGTCTAACCCCTTCTGCCAGAAGGCAGCTTGCACCCATTACCCCTTAGCCTATTGTTGGACACTACTGAGAAGAGCCTGGCTCCATCCTCCTGCCACTCACCCTTCTCATACTTATAAACATTAATGAGGTCATCTCTCAGTCTCCTCTTTTTTCAAGTTAAAGAGACCCAGTTTCCTAACCCCTTCCTCATAAGGGAGGTGTTCACTCCTGTAACCATCTTGATGTGAACGTTGTATGGATGACTGATACCACTGATTTCAAAATTAAATTAAGAAAATGTCACTTCACAGTGAATCTACTTTTCTAGATCAATTTAATTACTAACTATACTGTATTTAATTTTTAATTGAATAATCCTAATCAACAGATAGGCTAGTTTAAAGAATCAATTCCTAAAATATATATACGATATTACTGAGCTGTGGCTTTCAGGAAAAATTTCATTTACTTATAAATAAAATCTTGAGGAATTTCACTATTTTGAATATTGTATTTCCTTACTGAATTGTAATTTGGATGAGATTCATTTCACTTCATGACTGCCATTTGGAATGTAGATGTCTAACCTGAACTATTTATTAAAGAATTTCGATATCCTCTCACTCCATTAGTTTTCAAGGTAGCTGCCATGTTCTCAGTGGGCTGTGATTTAAACCTCGGGGATGTGACATGTCTTGTTGAGTAATCCACAAATGAAGCTTTCACCATCATCAAAAAAAGAATCTTTGGAGGAAATTCATAACCTAGTGTTGGTCATAATGGTAAGAGACAGACTGGAAACAAGAGAGGGAAATAAATACGGGGGTAAAAAATTGCAAAATAGACTACTGCATTTTTGTCATTAAAAAAATCTATTCACATCCAGTGTAGGGAAAATTAATCATTGGGACAGCCACAATCACAGCATTGTCAAGTGCAAGAATTTTGGTTCTATTATAAACCTGTATCTTCCTCCTGAACAATTCCTATTAGCCATGCTTTATGCTAGTATTTATGAGCTCCCCACCCATCTAGATATTAATCTGTGTGACAGTGCTAATAACCTGTTTTGTAAAATCTTGTTTGTATGTGCTCTGCCTATTAGCCAACAAATCCCTGTTGCTAGAAGGAATAATAATAATGCAGATTCAAAGATTGTACCAGTAGACTTTGTGATGATAATTTACTTTTGCACCCTGTAAAAAATAAACAGCAAGATAAAATTAGTTAATTACCACTTTGGATCCTATGATTAGCTAGCACATTCTTAAAACAAGGGTTGCAGCTGGAAATAGAATTATTTTTTTTTTATGGATACAGAGCAATTTCTTGTGCAAACTGAACACAATGAGGAGAAACACCAATCAATGTGACTACAGGATTATCTTGTGGGACTCTAGTCTTGTGAAAAGAGGTGCCATGTATAATGGCATCTGAATCTTCACCTAGCAGTAGAACAATAGATTTTGGTACTCTCTCTGGCTAAATGGTAAGGGAAGATATACTATATGTTTCATTCAAGGAAAGAATTAATGAAGTATGATGCATCCCACAAAATTTAAATCATTTAATTTAGAAGCCTTCTTCTATGTTAGCGGAAATTTAAAGAAGATTGTGATTGTTTCAATAATAGCAACGGACATTCAAAGAAAAAGTGTAAATTTGAATTAACTCCTTAATAAAAAATAAGGGCTTTTGGTGATGTGGTTTATTTCATTCTTCTGCACACAGATAAGGGCAAGTTGTTAAGGATTTACACTTGGTTTCAATTCTTTAATGTTTTTGGGATATCCTTTATCACTCCTATGTAGTGTATCAGAGCGTTAATTCATGAGCATTCAAGAAAATTTGTTTTAGAACTCCTGCAATTTAAAAATGTCTAATGCTATTCTTAAAATAAATCCACAGACAATTCCTGATTGCTTGCTTAAACTTCAAGGTTTAGCCTGAGATATTTTTTACTAATGATCTAACAGAAATGAAAGTTTCTGAAAAGTGGGGAAAATAATACAGAATGTCATTAGTCAATGTGTAAGACAGTTATAATTTGTTATATCTAACATAGAATGTGACAGAACATGAAATATTAACATTTTAATAGAAATAGTGATTTCTTTTTCCTTCCTCTTAAAAAAAAAAAAGTCTTTTGAGAAGGGAGAAAATATTTATTTTTTGTTTCAGGTAGATTTAGATGAATAATTATAGCCAAATTAAATAAGTTAATAGAAGATTCTGTGTTTTCACCTGTTTAGAATAGTAATCATTGACTCTCTCCAATGGCATTTTGTTTCAGATCTAGAAATATAGCTTCTTTGTGGAAGGGAGTTATGGGAGTTATTTATTACCACATAACTTGAAATTATTTCTTGACCTCTTTGTAAGCAGACATTGAAAAATTCTACTATTTAAACATTTATTATATATGTAATAATATATATAATTTAGTTGGAAAAAAGGTATCTCCATAAATAATAATAAAGTAAATAATATTAAATGTTTTATATTAATTCAGATAAAATATTAATTAAATAATTACATAACATAGCTAATCTCTAAACACCTTGACATTCAGAAATTTGTACAATAGTAACATTGGCTATTTGTCTTTGAGAGGTCAATGTCTCATCCAGTTCAGCTTATCTACATGAAGATCTGCTGGAAAGTTATCCTTTTGACATCCATTTTCTCAGAGAGATGTGCTATCAGAGTTGAACCAGATAAGAAACTCATTGGTTATGTATTGTTTTAAAAAATCTCTTGAGAACCATCAATTTTGTGTTTAACTTTCAGTTTCCCCATCACAAAAATTTGTGAAATGTAATTTAGATAGGTCGCTAGACTATTGATTGAATAGTATCAGCTTAAATGACAAAATCAGCCAATCTAACAAAGATTTTAATAACAAATGCTTTATTGTTAAAGACAACTTGCTTATAAAAAAAAATTACTAGATAAAGACCACAATGAAATTGGTACATTCCATATATCTGGTTAATTTTTTACATAATCATGACAATAAAATATTGCTGTTGTCATTATTATATCTGGCTGTAATCATTTAAATTATTATTTGGAATTTTTGCAATGTTAGTTATGTTATCTATGAGTGACTATTATGTTTTTATTTTGGTTTTGGCTGGGTTTTCTTATTTGTTTGTTTGTTTTTAATATATAATTTCCTGGAAGTAACTTCCTATCTGTGTGACTAAATGAATGCTTCCCCTGAATTGTGCTCCAAGGTGGGCTGATTTGTTACCTTTGGCTGCATTCCCTAAAGTAGAAATGAAAGATGTATAGGCTTGTTTATTCACCAGGGAGAATACAGTTTACTAATTTTAGGAAAAATGAACATAATTCAACCAAAATATATAAAGTTATGCATGCCAAAGACATGATTACAGCAAGTGGTCTTACAGCATAAGAAAAATACTTTTAAGAAGAAAAGTAGCCCTTTGAAAGTTGCATGTAGCTATCTGTCTTCAAATGTCTTACTTATAACTGCAACATTTGGTTCTCCTATCTAAAAATTACTAACCTTTGTTTGTATAATTACATTTTAAAATACTTAGAAATAAATGGAGGGGAAATTTCCTGGTAAAATTAGTTCTAAGTCAACACTTTCAATAGGATATATTTTATATGGATAAATATAAACAATGAAAACTATATATACAAATTTAGTAATGTAAAACAATGAAGTCCTTGTTCTAAAATTTATGCTAGTTCTATATATATTAATTGGAGGTAAAGTAAGTTATTTTAGACTGAGATATATGATCTGAATTGTGGTTAGCTTAGCATCTGCAGGTATCTGCGTTTTTGTGATATATATCAGGAGGGATATTTGCTTTTCAGATTTCTAACTTTTTGAGTTCACTAAATGCAGATGCTCTATCAAAGCAAGAACAAAACAAAAGAAAAACAAAACAAATCTAGATATCTACGTACAGATACACATATCTCGATATTATCTATCTACAGGTTTTCTGTGTTTTCTGTTATTTACCTGCTTACTTTCTCTGGAAAACTGACTTGCTTCTTTTCAGCTCTGATTCCACTTTATATTTGACAACTTGTTCTCACTGTAATTTCCTTTTCATTATTAATCAAAGCCCTACATTGTTATTTATTATACGGGGAGGTCTTGAATTTGTGGTTGATGGTACATGGTAACTTACTGAAATGATACCAAAGTACTAAAGGGGATCCAAGATAGAGGAAGGTAGATATAGATTAGATTTAGAAGTTCTTCACCCTAAAGGTTGTGAGACACTGGAACAGGTTGCCCAGGGAGGTGGTGGAAGCCCCATCCCTGGAAGATTTTAAGGCCAGCTGGATGTGGTTCTGGGCAACCTGACCTAGTGGAAAGTGTTCCTGGCCATGGCAGGAGTTTGGAACTAGGTGATCCTTGGGGTGTCTTCCAACACTGACAATTCTGTGATTCAGTGATATATACATCCTTGAAAGAGTTCTCACCTCTTTTATTTGACTGACCTTTCTGGGTACCCTTGTATAAGTGCATGTATGAACTCTCAAAACTTAGGTATTAGTTGTATAGTAACATATTGCCACCTGATACCGGAATTTGTAATTTAATTTGCTCTGCCAGTGTGCCAGTTAAGCTTTGGTTAGAATAAATTAACATATTGGATAGTTACTGCTGTCTGTTTTGTGGATGCCTCTGCAACAAGCAGGACATTGTTTGGCAATTTATAAAACTGGGGAAAAAGACCATCTTTCATGTCTAAAAAACCCCCCACATACCCTAGGATGAGAAATTCCTAGATTAAATAATGTGTGAATTATATTAACCACTTATTATGTTAAAATGTATATTGAAGTTACTTATTACAATATTTGTATTAAAAGTAATGAATGATCCAATTCTGTAACTTCCAAATCTTATTTTTGTACAGTTTTTAATTTCTAAGATACAATGTTTTGAATGTTACTTCAGATTACTTGATACTTTAATAGCATGTTTTTCAAGAATGGGCAGAAAATGACAGATCCAGTAATACATAAAAGAAGATCCTTATTTAATGTCTATTACAGGGCAAATTAAAGGAAATGAAATATTAATACTTAGTAATTTGCTTAATAATATATAATTACTTTCTGTAATAGGATTATCAAATAACACTCATGCAAAGAATCTTGATTCAGTGTGTCAAACACAACCCTGACTGCTTGTTAATCCAATGAGGTATTCCTTACCTAGAACAAAGACACTTAACTTTCCATTTAAAATGGAATAAATGCAGCCCCAATTATCCTGGTCCCATTTTCATACATGACTGAGGAATTTTGATTCCTTTTGAAAAACAGACAATACAAAAATCAGAACTAATTACTCTGGCACTATAGGAAGGTTGGCAGCTAACGTAAACAGAAAGAGAGTTTATTTTCTTTCTAATCTCATTGTCTGATAAATGAATGGCTCATTGTTACGACAAAGTACAATTACAGCATACAGAAAGGATTTATTTTATAGTGCCTGGAACTTAGACCCTGTCAGGTGCTTACCACCTCTGACATTAGTACTTTTTGACCAGAATATTGATATGAATGATATGATATGATTCTCGTCCTCTTCTCCTGTAACCAATAAATCACATGAATGCTCTAACCAAGACTAACCCCAGTGATTTAGACACATAGTACATGACATGATTAACCTAAAATAGTATCTTTGGCAAAACACTCCCTCCAAGCTTACATCACCAAAGACAGATAATCTTCCAAAAGCAATGGCTAGCTACTTCAATGATGAAAATAAGTCATTACAAAAAGGTCTTTCTGCAAATAGACTAGATAAGTATCCTTTTCATTTTTGTGTGTGTCTTAGCCTTTTAACCATGGGTTGTCATTACACACTTCAATGATTAACAAAAGAACTTAAAGGCCCTAATTATAGGCTGCAGGAAAACTGCCTCCTAAATTTCTCTTTGATGAGATAAATGAGTCAATGCCTTAAATTTCTTAGTGCTTTTTTCCCTAATATATTTCACTCTGATTTTAAAGCCAAGGATGGAAAGTCAAACCAGCAAAATAAAATGGAGAGTTAAAAAAATGATCATTTTAATTAATTGAAGGCTTTTTGAAGGCATTGAATGTTGACTTAAACATCATAGATAAAACTGGAAGGATTTTCAGAGACATTTTTAGAAGCTTTAAGATCACATGGATCTCATTTTCTAAATCTGAAACACAGTGTCAGCAAATTCCACTGCTAATTGGATTTGTTTGTTTTAAACACCTGTCTCAAGATGCCCTTGCAGTTCTGTCAGCTCAAGAGATGAAAAATCATGTCGTGGTTGTTTTTTTTTTTCTCCTGTCTATTTCTCTTTCTAATAGTTTCCTCCCACCCCCCAGCAATTCATGCTGTGCAACTCTGCCGTCATCCAGGTTTAGAGACCAGTGATGTAGATGGTTGGGGAAGGAAACAAAATGTCTTCTTATGTGAATTTAGCTTCAGATTTTTTCCAGGACCAGGTTAAAAAGAAGAAAAGAAAACCAAATAAACAAACCAAAACAAGTATGCTAATGGGTTTGCAATAACAATACTTTATTGTACAATTTTATTATTTGTTTCTTCAAAAACTCCCTAAAATCCATTTCACGCAATTAAGTCTTTCAGCTCTGTGTGAGATGAGAAAGTCAACATAAACATCTTTGAAGACTTTCCCAATCAAAAGAATATAATAGATTGCATCAATTTAATCTTGAAAAGACATACTTACTGCAGTCCCTCTATCACATTCCTGTAGCAAGGTCTTATTTGATAAATATTACCTGTTCTGCAGAAAACAATATTAATTTTTTTTTCCATCTAGAAATATGATTGCTTTCCTCTCTAATACACAAAGCTTTTAACATATATCAGAAGGTTTAAAAGAAAGTAATTTAAAGTTACAATGATTTCCTGTATTGGTATCCTAGCAAATAATGGCAGTCTATACTGCAAAGATTATCAAGCATTCATTGGTGCATTCATTGGTGCAAACAGTTGTGTCATCTTCTGTTTCTCAAGCACTTTACGCTTTCAGTAGAAGATTATTGTTAGCTGTTTTCATTTTTTAGAGTTAGATTAGATTTATTATTTCAGGTAAGTGTATTGTGTTTGGCTGGGCTACAGTTAATTCTTCCCAGAACATCTTTCTAGTGATGTGTTTTGCAATGCTGTAGCTGAGTGTTAATATCACAGAAGTGTTTTGGCTACTGCTAAACCACACACCAAAGCTGGTGCTTTTCCAGCATTCCACCTCCCAGAAGTAGGCTGAGGAAAGGCCAAGATCTTGGGAGGGGACACAGCTGGTCCAGCTGACCCAAATTGACCAAAGGGGTGTGCCATGACATGTAACATCAGCTCAGATACAAAAGCTAAGTGAAAGGAGGAAGTGTGAGGATATTTGTTAATGGTGTCTGTCCTCCAGAGCAACCTTTACGCATAGTGAAGTCCTGCTTCCCAGGGAGTGACTGAACATTGTCTGCTGATGGGAACTAGACAATAATATCTTTGTTTGCTCTTGCTTCTGCTCATGGCCTTTTCTTTTGGTTTTCATCCTACAAATTACTTCTGTCTTGACTCTTGTGCTGTTGTTATATTTTCCCTCTCCCCTGTCCATCTAAGAAGGGGAGTGATAGAAAAGCTTTGGTGGGCATCTGTCCCCCACTCAGGGCCAAACCAGCACAGTAACCAGTGTATTTTGCTTTGTCCAGAACTATGAATTAGTGAATTAGGAAAAAAAAAAAATTTAGAACATGAGGCAACAATTAGGAAAACATAATTTTTGTATGTATCAAATATTTGATATATTACATGAAAATTGCAGTGGTTATCTCATGTATATTTAGTTTGCTAATCACTAATTTGTTCTATGTAACATGCACAATTCAGAATCTCTAAATATTTTATAGATGTGTTAATAGATATTTTATCACAAGGTTATCTCTTAGGCACTTCATCAGCTTCATTGCCCTTTTCTAAACATATTCCAGCACACCAATGTCCTTCTTGTTGTGAGTGGAATGTAATTTTGTGCAAAATAACTGAATTTTATGTCAGGTTCTGAAGAAGATAAAACTTTTCTAGACTTTTAAGATGTCTGTTTCTTGAAGCAACTTCTAAGAGAATCAGAAACCACTGTTAGATGTATTCTGAGTACCGTGAGTGATCTAGTGTGAAAATCTGAAAATATCTACTCCATACTAGTGGCCATAATGTATTCAAATTCCCCACCCTAGTCACTGGAAAACGGTCACACTGATCATTCACTGTAACATTTGTTGTTTAAGAGAAATAAATAAGAGAGAAATTGAAAGCATATAAAAAAAAAAAACTTCTTTTTTTTTTTTCTCAGACTCAGTGCAGAGTGTTTAGAGACAATATAGTAAAGATTCAGATTAAATGTATGCTAACAGTTAGACAAAATCCTAAAATAAGAGATGGGGCCTTGGTGTTTAAGTCAGAGATGAAGATGCCTATTGGAATAAAACAACACCCTGAAAGTGCAAGTATCATATTAAAGGGAGACCATAGAGAAGAACATTAATTTTTTGGATATTAAATATAATGCTTCAAAAAGACAATCCAAAGAAGGAGTAATTTCCTTGCTGTAAAAATCCCCACAATAAAACTCAACATAACAAGTGAACACAGCAAATAACAGGTGTAGATGGAGAATGCAAGATTTAAAAAAAAGTTGATGGTGGGAGAAGTGTTATTTGCTTTGATAATTATTGCAGGCAAGTATAACCAAGTTTGCACCTGAAACCTATTGTTAAGATCTGGAATGTCTTATGCTCAAATTCACAAATTAATTTTAGTAGGAGAGGAGTTAGAATAAAAAAAATGCAAAGAATCATTACAATATTATATTTAATGCCAAAATGTTAATGAAATAATTTTGGAAACTTAAAGCTACTTATAGCATGTAGCTACTTGCTTAAATCCATTCTGGTGACAGAAATATCTTAGAAAATAGAGATTTATACTGTAATCTTTACAGTGATGTTGGAATTACAGACTTTTAAACTTGAGTTTCATAACAGAAAAAAAAAAAAGAAGTGGAGAAAAGAACACATAGGTTAATATACATTGGGATATGCATTTTCTAGCAGATATTAATGCTTCTGAAATGCATTCTAGCATTTGGAATATTTGGATAGGCATCCTATAAAACATGCTTTTCAAGTATCTACTGATAGACTCCATCACAAAAGACTTTTAAAAGTACTTCACCCTGTGAAGTAAAGATAATAAAGTCTTCCATAAAGTGTTGTAATTTAATAATGGATTAGGAGATAGAAACAAAAAGGTAGAATTTTTTTCTTCATAATAAGGGAAGCATATAGATTGGAATTTATTGAGGAAGGAAGGCATAATAAGGTTATAAAATTCAAGAGTTCTGGATAATAAAACACAAATGAAAACTTTCAGAAGAAAGAATGGTACAATTCTAAGTAATTTTGAAATGCAACAGCAGATAAAATTCATTTTCAAATGGAGAAAAAAAAATGGTTTAGACAGGCAAAGTGCTAAATCAAGCCCACAAGGTACTGCAGTACTGCACGTGCTATTCACTGTATCTTGCAATAAAGATTGAACAGTAAAACCTGTAAGGAAGAGTAATAAGAATTACTGGAAACTTGAAATGGCTTACTGATCACACACTGACTACAATCCATCAATCTGGGAAGAAATGCCTGAGGGACATATGATAGACATCTAAGAGACCTTGATAGATGCTGAGAAGAAAGATTTATTGGCTACAATTTCCCTTCACAGAACTGTCAAGTATTAAGTGAAACTTTGGGAAGTATGTCCATTTATGTTCATTTTTATGTTTCTGTGTATTAGTTGGAGGTTTTGACTAGTGAGTTTGAGTGTAATTTCCTATCTACTGAAGCATATCTACTGCCATTTCAACCTTTATCTAGAGTATAGTAAAAAATAACATAGATGTCAGAGAATCCAAAGAGGTTTTGGTTAGTTTTTGGCTGTAAGGGAGAGAGAAGAAAGAAATTGTCTTGATTGTTGCTTTGCAAATAGTTGTCAAGATACAAGATGGAGAAAGAGGCAAGTTTCATAAGGGTTGTGAAAGAAGTATCACAGTATCACACTATAACTAAGGTTGGAAGAGACCCCAAAGATCATCGAGTCCAACCTGTCACCACGGACCTCATGACTAGACCCTGGCACCAAGTGCCACGTCCAGTCTCCTCTTGAACACCTCCAGGGACGGTGACTCCAGGAAATGGCTATCTGAGAATATGGCTTACAGGCTCATGGGGTATGCAGGATTTCTGCCTGACATCTTGTAGATTAGCTCTGCTGAGTATCCTGGAAACACCTTTCTATCATAGCTTTCACAGTCCCCCTCTTTTCCTTCTCCTCTTCACTTCAAAGCAGTAGCGTACCACTGAGGTGCCAGGGAAAGAACTGTGGAATTGTATATACGCTGCCTCTTACTTTCAGCAATACAAGCATGAGGTGACAGTACATTAACTTAGCTGTCCTCTGTCTGTTAAGGATACCTGCAAAGCAGAAAAAAAGAGTCTTTGAATCTGTATGAATACACAATGTGTTCTTTTTTTACCAGAAGACAGCCTCTTTTATAGTACCCCTCAGGTTTCCAGGGACAGGTTTTTGTTGGTTAGTGTATGTGAATTGATAGCTAATGAGTAAGAAAGGACAGCCTGTATGTATGTCAATATCTGAACTCCCTTTATATTGCATTTTTACCACCTGCATTAAGAAAATGCTCTGAATTTGTGTAATAAAGAGGTTTCACAAAGTATAAGGTATTAATCTACTGAGACCTCCACTGAGTTGGAAGTTGATATTGTCTCACAGTATCACCAAGGTTGGAAGAGACCTCGAGGATCATCGAGTCCAACCTGTCACCACAGACCTCATGACTAGACCATGGCACCAAGTGCCACGTCCAGTCCCCTCTTGAACACCTCCAGGGACGGCGACTCCACCACCTCCCTGGGTAGCCCATTGCAATGATGAATGACTCTCTCGGTGAAGAACTTTCTCCTCACCTCGAGCCTAAACTTCCCCTGGTGCAGCGTGAGACTGTGTCCTCTTGTTCTGGTGCTGGTTGCCAGAGAGGAGTCCAACCCCTTCCTGGCTACAACCATCTTTCAGGTAGTTGTAGAGAGTAATGAGGTCACCCCTGAGCCTCCTCTTCTCCAGGCTAAACAATCCCAGCTCCCTCAGCCTCTCCTCACAGGACTTGTGCTCAAGGCCTCTCACCAGCCTTGTTGCCCTTCTCTGGACACGTTCAAGTGTCTCAATGTCCTTCCTAAACTGAGGGGCCCAGAACTGGACACAGGACTCAAGGTGTGGCCTAAGCAATGCAGAGTACAGGGGCATAATGACTTCCCTGCTCCTGCTGGCCACACTATTTCTGATGCAGGCCAGGATGCCATTGGCCTTCTTGGCCACCTGGGCATACTGCTGGCTCATGTTTAGGCAGCTGTCATTCAGTACCCCCAGGTCCCTCTCTGTTTGGGAACTCTCCAGGCACTCTGACCCCAGCCTGTAGCTCTGCATGGGGTTGCTGTGGCCAAAGTGCAGCACCCGGCGCTTGGATTTGTTGAATGCCATCCCGTTGGACTCTGCCCATCTGTCCAGTTGGTCAAGGTCTACACTATCTGTCCCCAAATCCATCTCCAACATTAGCTTTTTCTCCATTTCTGCTATCACAGAGGCAGCCCCTGCAGCTTGCCCACCCCAATACCAAAGCCTTGCTACCTATATCCAACGCAACTGCACTTCAGTACAGTAGGTTAGTTTTAAGATGAAAGAGAGCGAGAGCAGAGGCTTAGTAAAAGTTAGTCATTCTGATCACAGCAATTGATTTCTCAGGCAGAGGTAATTTACTTTAAGTAGAATAAATAAGAACACCACAGACAGAGCAATATCTGAAGGCTTGCAACTGTAGACAGCACTATGAGATATTGTGATTTCTAGTGAAGGATAGAATGAATTTTCCAATCGGTACTTTTCCTCTCTTTTTAATCCATTAAAAAGAAATGACAGATTAAAATCAGAATAAGGTTCAAAATACAAGAAAGAAACCTTGAGACAGTGAAAACAAATGTCAAACAATTTCCTTTACACCGTGAAAGTCATTTAGCTTATTTAGAAATTGTATGAAGAAGATGATAACATTCTGAAGTACTCTAAGTGGTATGTTACTCTCATATGCTCTGTAATAGGTGCTAATTAAAACTGTATGCAAAAGGCAAATATGTAGGAAAGTAGAAGATTTAACAAATACTCTTTGCAAATAGAAGTCATAAGAAGGTCTGATGATATGAACAGGAAAAAAAGCAGAGAGACTGAAAAATAGACAAAAGAAGAGATATGCACTAAATAAACAGTAATGTGAAAGTAGATGGCATGGTTTAGGATGGTTTGGAATTTTTGTCATCTATCAAAAACAGATTGAGAATGAGAAAGGGATACTTCCATAACTTTCTTAGAAGATCTTCTTTTTGCACTTTTACTGACATATGAGATATAAAAAGAAAGATTGTTGGTTTTTTTTATATATTTATAAAATATAATGATATTACCAGCCTGGTAGTACAGCATATTTAAACATTCGATACATATATATACACATTGAGATCTCATTCCTTTAAAATACTTTTTGTTTACAAAGTCCTAATACATTTTAATTGAATCATTGACTTGTTTGGGTCATAAGGGATCTTAAAGATATCTGCTTGCAAGGACACCTCCTGCTAGACAAGCTTTCTCAATGCCCCATCCAGCCTGGGTTTGAACACTCCCAGCACTGGAGCCTCCACAAATCCTCTTGGCAACTGCTTCCTTTGCCTCACCACTTTCATGGAGAAGAACTTTTTTTATTCTAAATTGATACTCTTCCAGTTTGAAGCCATTAGTCCCTCATCCTATCACTCCATGTATTTGATAAAAGCCTCTCTCCAGCTCTCCTGCAGTCCCCTTCAATTACTGGAAGTCAATTATGTAAGGCAATACTATACTAATATTGTAATAAGCTAAGGAAAGTGTACATCTCTGCTACAACAAAGCATACACTGTGGATTTATTTAGAAACAAAATACAGGACACTGTCACAGTCACTAAAAATCTATTGAAGAGCAGCAATTCTCTATTATCACTTTCAATTATCCAGACACATTATGAAGTCTCCATCCTTTACTCATTATTTCTCAGTTTTCCAACAGAAAGGCAGGCCAGATTTCCACCTCAAAGCTACTCGGCTTCTTGGTTTCTGACACAAGAAGTTGGTTTCCTTAGTATTGCAAAGAGAAGACTGAGATGGGATGTAATCAGTGTCTATAAATATCTGAAGGATGGGTATAAAGATGAAGGTGATATTCTCTTTTCAGTGGTGCTCAGTGATAGGACAAGGAACAATGGTTGCAAGCTAGAACACAGGAGGTTCCACCTCAACATGAGGACACACCTCTTTATGGTGAAGATGATAGAGCACTGGAACAGGCTGCTCAAAGAGGTTGTGGAGTCTTTTTCTCTGGAGACTTTCAAGACCTGCCTGGATGTGTTCCTGTGAAGTGTGCTCAAGGTGATCCTGCTTTGACAATGGGGTTAGACTCAATGATCTCTGGATCTTCCAACACCTAACTTTCTATGATTGTGTGACTTTTTGGAAATTAGAAAAAAGAAAAAAAAAAAAAACAAACAAAAATGTGTGAGAAAGAATGGAAAAACACTGTGTGAATTACAGCTTGATATTGATCATCTCTTTTTGTGGCATAACTGTAATAAAATATCAAGTAATAAATAAAAATAGGAAAATATATTATATAATTTACTTCACCCAAGAAAACATTATAATCTTCTAGTTCAAGCATTTCAGACTCCATGTCAGCTGTCTAAAGCAAGGATGTACTTCCAGTGTCTAGATGAGGTAGATATAGATAGGGATTTTCTTAAATTAAGTCAGAGAGTTGAGGTCAATGGGACAGTCAGTTGGAGTCCTGTATCTAGTAGAGTCCCAGTGCTATTCAATATATTAGTCAACAACCTAGAGCAAGTTTGCTGACGACACAAAACTGGGTGGAGTGGCTGACACACCAGAAGGTTGTGCTGCCATTCAGTGAGACTTGGACAGGCTGGAGAACTGGGCAGGGAGAAACTGAATTAAATTCAACAAGGGCAAGTGTAGAGTCTTGCACCTGAGAAAGAACAACCCCATGGAGCAGTATAGGTTGGAGACTGAGCTGCTGGAGAGCAGTGAAGGGGGAAAGGGCCTGGGGGTCCTAGTGGATGCGAGGTTGACCATGAGCCAGCAATGTGCTCTTGGGGCCAAGAAGGCCAGTGACATTCTGGGGTCCATTAGAAGGGGTGTAGTTGGTAGATACTGATGGTACTGTTTATTATTTACAACAAAACTGTCAGATTGTACCAGGGTGTCAATATTACACTGTTATTGTTTAGGTTTCTGTTAGGAGAGCACAACTATATTTATACACCTGAAAGTAAGGATTCATGATTTCAAACTATAATTGCCTATGGTTTGGTGATGTAAAAGTTGGCTTGATGCCACTTGAAAAAGAGAATTCACAGTGGAACACTCATTCATTCCTAATGTTAAAATTGTATGATATTGATGCAGAAAACTTCTGAAAAGCTATCATAGTTTGGTTTTATAGCTGTTCAGCTCTCATATATTTGAAATTAAGGCAACATTTATGGCTGGGGTTCACGAAGTTTTCTACAGGAAAAAGTGCATTTTAAAATTTAAATATTAATAAAATACAGGAAAAACTTTGGTAAATGAAAATCTACCAACAGTCTTTTCAGCAACAGAGTAACCACAAACCAACAGGACCATTTATCATTTATCACTTTGATGCAGCAAAGTCCTGTGAAGTGTTTCCCTCAGGTTTCCTTTTTTTAAATTTTTTTTTAAGAAAATCTGTGCCTTCTGTCCTTTTATCCCTTCAAAATCACATGCAAATTTTAATTTTATAACCTGTGTTTGAATTTTTGGTTTCCGTTACAGAACAATTTCAAATAAATTTTCTCTTCTAAAATTAAAAAAAAAAAATAAATAAAAATAAACCAAAGGTAATACCTCTATTATGAATACAATCAAACACTGTATTTTCTGCAGAAATCAACTCTACCACTTATTTTCATAAGTATGCAAGAAAAAAAGAGCAATTTCTCAAACTGCTGTGAGCACCTGCTTTTATGACTCATGTTATAAATCATTATTTATATAAATTTAATAGCAGAGACTTTTTTTTAATGTAAGGAAAATATTTCATACTGATTTTTTGCTGCATAAAGCAGCTCAAAGCACACATAAGAAAAGTACATTTTTTAATTTTTATTTTTCACTTTAATACCAGGATAATTTTTGCTCTTTCTTCAATATCTACTCTATTCCCATATATTTGTGAACTGTTGTATTCTCAAAAACTGGAACAGACACAGTCTGACATTATGTTTGCAGTGAATTTAGGATTTATTTAAACTTTAATTTGGACTTTCTACTTAAATTGCATTGGCTGGTTACATTTAGAATTTGCTGAAATGACCAGTGCTACTTGAGGAAAGAGATGTTCTGAATTTTCTGGGAAATGTGTCATTTTTTTGAACCTAAATCAATGCTGTCCAAACTTCTGAACTAGTACAAAAACTATCCAAGTCCATTCTTCGCAGACATGAGATTATTAGAAGAAACTCTCTTATCAGTAACCTCTTCACCTCTGGGGCTTGTGATGCCACTTTCTATGCAGGGAGGGGGCAAGGGGTGAGTAGACTATTTTGGGATTAGATACTGAAGTGTGTGCAATATTGAAGGGTCTTCAGAAAAGTGTAGATATTCATTAACATTTTGTAAGTGCCTAGGATTGTGTTTTATCTATTGGACTGCTGGTAATGATCCTGAATGTATAGTTTGTTAGTTGCTGGCTAATAATATGTCATGCTGGGTAGATGGTGTGGCAGTACATCCAAACTCACAGACATTTTTCCCTGTCCCCTGAGCCAGGATGGGGGGAAAACAGAAGAGTGGGAAAAGTGGGGAGGGGGAATGCACCTCCCCCTCCCCAAGGCTGTGGGCAATGGACACATGGGCCCTTCCCCTCAACCCACATGATAGCTGCAGACCCCTGTGCCAGGGCAATCCTGGGTATGTTTAAACAGAACTGATTGTAATCAGTTTCTGCCCTTTTCAGCTTTTCTGGTAGTGTTTTGGGACACAAATTGACATAGGTGTTTAAATGGGTAAACTGCAGGGCACTCCTGCTCTTTACCTTGTTTATTTTTACACACACACACATGTGAATTAAGCAGCCACAGTTACAGGAGGATTTCCAGATTAAGAGACACCAGAGTAATTCCCACAGTTGTCAAAAAGAATTGTGAATAAATTAGAATATTCCTATGACTCTGGGAAATACCTGCCTTTTGTTTGTAGTGTAGGAGTAATGTACTGCTTTTCCAAATACTGTCTCTCAAACTATGTGTAACCATTTGTCGTGGTTTGGGAGACCAATTCTCCCACTACAGGCAAAAGAAAAGACTCAGACAAATGTATTGCAAAAATGGTGGAAAGTTTAAATGGAAAAAAAACAATGAAAGTTTTACAGAAAACCACAAGCATCGTGGCAAAGAGAGAGAGATCACACAACATACCCAAGAACGTCCCATCCCCACCTTGGGGTACACCCAACCCCCCCCCCGCCCCCCCCCCCCCCCCCCCCCCCCCCCCGGGCTCTTTTCCCCTCCCCAAGCCAGCCTTGGGCCTGGGCAGGCAGAAGGGAGGCAGCTCACGCCATCGAACCTAGGCAGCAGCAGGGGACAAAAGAGAAAGTAAGGACCTGGCATGGATGTTTTATAGAGGAGCAGGGAATTATGGGTGAAATACCTGGTTTCCTGTGACCACCCAGTGGGCTGGACCCTTTTGGAACCTCCCAGGTGTGGTCTGTGCAGTGGCATCTGGACCAGCACCCAGCCTAAACCACCACACCATTCCTGTATTCTGGAGATATTCTTCAACTGAGCATAAGAACCTGAGTACAATATTTCATAACATTTATGTATATAGTTATGTGCAGAGTTTTAATTAATAAATAATTTATATTTTTATTAATTCCCCACCTCATCTCTTTTATTCCTAACACATGAATAAACACATTTCAGATAAAGCATGTGACCCAAGATGCTTTTCCCCACAATAAATCTGGTAGCAGAAGACTTAGTAGACCTAAAACAGGTAAAAGTGATATATTTGAACTTACTGAATTCAAATAGAAGGATTATTATGTATTTTGGACTAGAATTATTTTAATCTTTCCACTTCCAGGAAAAAGTTTCCAGTTTCAGGAGAAAGCTCTTCACTGAGTGAGTCATTCGTCATTGGAACGGGCTGCCCAGGGAGGCGGTGGAGTCACCGTCCCTGGAGGTGTTCAAGGGGAGATTGGACGTGGCACTTGGTGCCATGGTATAGTCGTGAGGTCTACCAAGACAGGTGGGACTCGATGATCCTTGGGGTCTCTTCCAACCTTAGTTATACTGTGATACTGTGAAAAACAATAACTAGGACAAGTCATTATATTTATGGACACGTATTGGTTAAGGTCTGATCCTAAGGCTGTTGAAATCAGTAGAAAGAATCACACTGTTTTCACAACAGCATTTTTTTTAAGCCATAATTCGAATAATTGAAATCCCCTTTTTCTTTTCTTTCTTTTTTTTTTTTTTTTTAAACTTCATTTCATGCCTGGATGACATCTATAAAAGATTAATGACCTTCATAAACTGTAAAGTAAAAACACTGCAATTTGTAAAAGCAAATGCTATACAGAGAGTCTATGCAAGAACAAGTTCATAATGACAGTTTTAGAGTTCTTTAATGTACTATAATTTGATTTTCTCATACATAAAATTTCTCATAATTACATTTTCCTGGTATTTCACATTCCTTTTAATGCTATTTGCAAATGACACTAAAATCAGAGTTTTCAATGAAAGTTTCTGCTAACAAAACAAAAAAAAGCCATAGATCATAAATTTATGCAATTTTTCAATAACTACATTTTGAAAGCAACTTAAAATAGCATTTTAATCACTCTAGGCAAAACACATTGTGTATTCTGCACAAATAAAGGTTAACATCCGAAGAATATGTTTAATTATATAACTGATTCAGGGAATTATAAAATCTGCTAGCCTAATGGAAGAATTAAGTTATGCATGCTGCTTTGTAGCAGTTTCATTTCCAAGTATATAAACAAAAATCACATAAAGCAATGCTTATACAAAAATATAAATCAAATTTAAAAAATATTGCACAGTGTACAGCTCTTGATGACTAAAGCTGGAGTGAGTGATGCTTCAAATTGTCAACAGCTCTCCAATCATGTTGTTGGTCTTCACCAACAACATAACAGCCATTCTGAAATGCTGGATCAGCAAAATAGAGAAGGCATCCAGAATTTCTTTCAGGATCTTCATGATTGTTTTGATATTGAGATTGTTCATTACAGCCAGAATCTGCATTGAAAAATGAAGGGGGGTAAATGTAGAATGTTACCACTTTTATGCCACTACTTTTAGCCCAAGCAGAGGAATACATCCATCACCAATCTTAGTGTGGTGTTTATGTTATTTAATGCTTCTATTGATGTCTCATCTACAGATCTGCTTCTTTCACTGTTTCTCTCTTTTCCTCTCAAAAATCCCAAAGCTGAAATGTGATTCTTTCCTCAAGAGGAAAAATCTTTTTACTAATTATGTGAAAGACATTCAAGTCACAAATTCTGCTTAGGTCGGCTATTGAGAAGCATGGCTGTGTTTATACAAAATGTGTTGTTCCTGGAAGTCATTACTTTCATTCTAAGTAGCACTGAAATTTAAACAACTGAACCTGTTTAATACTTCTTTATCTCTTTCCATTCAGTCATTCAACACCTTTTGTTGCTTTACTACTTTGCATAATACTTTGTCTTTAAAAGCAATCATCATATAAACCTGCACTTTTTTCCCCCCAGCAACTTTGAGGTTAATCAAGGAGCTTGGAAAATATAACTTAATTTTATGAAAACACTGAAATGCACTGGCAAGACTAATTATGTTAGTGTGCAAGGTATCTTTTAGCAATTATCCTCTGTAATTAGATATGTTTGCTTTACAAGCAAAGAAATCATGGACTGAATCCTAGTTCTGACTTAAACTGGGGAGGAGCGTGAGGGGAATGTGATTAAGTGATTTGTTGTCATAGTGTGATTTGACTGATAGTAGCTAATTCTTCTCTATGAATATCTGCCATAGTAGGTTTTCTTAAGAGGAGAGGGGAGGAAAGGAGAAGGGAAGGAGAAGGGAAGGAGAAGGGAAGGGGAAGGGAAGGGGAAGGGAAGGGGAAGGGAAGGGGAAGGGAAGGGGAAGGGAAGGGAAGGGAAGGGAAGGGAAGGGAAGGGAAGGGAAGGGAAGGGAAGGGAAGGGAAGGGAAGGGAAGGGAAGGGAAGGGAAGGGAAGGGAAGGGAAGGGAAGGGAAGGGAAGGGAAGGGAAGGACTGTCAAACATTGGAATTGTCTGCCCATGGCAGTGGTGGAGCTGCCACCCCGGCGGCATTTAAATGGTGTATGGACCTGGTGCTTAGGAACATGGTTTAGCAGTGACATTGCGGTGCTGGGTTGAAGAGTCAACTAGATGATCTTAAAAGTCTCTTCCAACCAAAGGTATTCTGTGATTTGCTAGATCATGAAAAAGTCTGTAGATTGGAGTTGTCCAAGATAAAAAAAAAAAATGCTGAGGGAGGTAATAATGTGGAGACATTAATCTTTAGTAGCTTGTAAATTCCAGAGGGGAAACACTGATATAAAAGCTTACAGCAGACTAAAATTCCACCTCTCCCTAAAAATAACCCCAAACCCAACTAAACAAACAAACCAATCAACCCCAAAAAACAAACAACAAGGAAGAATCAAACAAAAATCCAGGAAGGCAGAAAACCATTCTGGGACCTCAAGGATCAGTTTCTTGCAAGGGGGAACATGACACAAACCTTTTCCTCCCTGGCTGATATTTGCCTTGCTAATAAAGACTCATCAGTGTTTTACAAAGTTGATGGCTATATTGATGCTTAAGAAAGTATCTGATTAGTCTTAGATTTTTAATGTTTGTATTAGCCAATAAACGACCCTGTACATTTCAGTGATACATGACTTGCTGGCTGAATTAGTGTGTGGTGCTGTGGTGTGCCGGTTTGAAGTGTAGGAGAATAGAGGGTCACAGCAGGAAATAGTGTACTCTTTTTGCTTTATTGATCCAGCCATATATCAAAATTGTGTTTATGGCTGGGAAGACACTTCTATTTAATTTTCAGGACTATAGAATAGAATAGAATAGAATAGAATAGAATAGACCAGGTTGGAAAAGACCTTTGAGATGGAGTCCAGCCTACCATCCATCTTATCAACTAAACCATGGCACCAATTGCCCCATCCAGTCTCCTTCTGAACACCTCTAGTGATGGCAACTCCACCGCCTCCTCAGGCAGCCCATTCCAATGGGCAATCACTCTGTCTGTGTAGAACTTCTTCCTAACCTCCAGCCTAAACCTCCCCTGGCACAGCTTGAGACTGTCCTCTTGTTCAGGTGCTGGTTGCCTGGGAGAAGAGACCAGCCCCTACATGGATACAACCACCCTTCAGGTATTTTAGACAGCCTCCTCTACTCCAGGATAAGCAACCCCAACTCCCTCACTCTCTCCTCACAGGGCTTGTGCTCCAAACCCCTCACCAGCTTTGGTGACATTCTCTGGACACATTCCAGCAAGTCAACATCTTCCCTAAACTGGGGGGCCCAGAACTGGACACAGTCCTCAAGGTGTGGCCTAGGCAGTGCTGAGTACAGCACCTGCTGGCCACACTGTTCCTGATACAGACCAGTTTGCCATTGGCCTTCTTGGTTACCTGGGCACACTGCTGGCTCATGTTCAGCCTATTGTCAACCAGTACCCCCAGGTCCCTTTCTGCCTGGCCACTCTCCAGCCACTCTGGCCCCAGCCTGTAGCACTGCATGGGGTTGTTGTGGCCAATGTGTAGAACCTGGCACTTTGCTGTGTTAAATCTCATGCCATTGGACTCTGCCCATCTGTCCAGCCTGTCAAAGTCCCTCTGCAGAGCTCTCCTACCCTCTAACAGATCCACACCTGCCCCCCAGCTTGATGTCATCAGCAAATTTACTGATGGTGGACTCAATCCCCTCATCCAGATCATCAGTAAAGATATTGAACAGCATGGGGCCCAGCACTGATCCCTGGGGCATCTCACTAGTGACTGGCTGCCATCTGGATGTGGCACCATCTCTGGGCATGGGCCTCCAGCCAGTTCCTAACTGCTTCTGTCCAAGACACGTGCTTACAGCTTGGCCAGGAGTTTGCTGTAGAGGATGGTATCAAAGGCCTTGCTGAAGTCCAGGTAGACTATATCCACAGCCTTCCCCACATCCACCAGGTGGGTCACCTGATCATAGAAGGAGTTCAGGTTGGTCAGGCTGGACCTGCCCTTCCGAAATCCATGCTGGCTGGGCCTGATCCCTTGGCCATCCTGTAAGTGCTGTGTGATTGCTCTCAAGATGACCTGTTCCATAATCTTGCCTGGCACTGAGGTCAGGCTGACAGGTTTCTAATTCCCTGGTTCCTCCTTCCACCCCTTCTTGTGGATGGGCATCATGTTGGCAAGCTTCCAGTCACCAGTCAGTGAGCCAGGACTGGTGAAAAGTGATGGAGAGTGGCTTGGCCAGCTCATCTGCCAACTCTCTCAGCACCCTAGGATGGATCCCATCGGGTCCCATGGACTTGTGGGGATTCAAGTGGCTGAGCAGTTCTCTACTTCCTCCTGGATCACGGGGGAGCTATACTGCTCCCTGGCTCCATCTGCCAGTTCAGGAGGCCAGTTGTCTGGAAGACAGCCTATCCTGCTATTAAAATTTGAGGCATTAAGTACCTCTTCCTTTTTCTCATCTTTAGTTACTAAGGAGTGGAGGTTGTCCTTGTTCCTCCTCTTGCTATTAATATATTTGCAGAAGGTTTTTTCGTTGTCCTTCACAGCAGTGACCAGTCTTAGGTCTAAATGGGCTTTTGCCTCTCTATGTTTTTTCCCTGCATGACCTAGCAACATCCTTAAACATTTCATGGGTTACCTCACCTTCCTTCCAAAGATGATACACCCTCTTTTTTTCCCTTTATTCACCCAGAAGTTAATTGCCCAACCAGGCTGGCTGTCTGCCCTGGCAGCTCATCTTCTGGCACATTGGCATAGCCTGTTCCTTTCTTGAAGTAGGTCTGGCCCTGCTGTACCCCTTTGTTTTCAAGGGCTGTTTCCCAAGGTATCTTCTGAGTTAGTTAATTGAGTATCTGTTTGATAAACTTGACATTATGTTTCAATGATTCTAAACAATGGAGACTTCTGTACTGGTTTTTTAATGCTGTAAGTACTACAAGAAACTGTGAAAGTTCTTTGCCTAAGATGAGAAAGGTATTCAGTAATTGTCTTATTGAACTGTATTTCAAAATTGTATATACATTCTTAGGGAAGTGATTTTTCATTCCAAAATGGATGACAAAACAGAGAAACAAAAAAGCAAATAAGCAAAGAAGTTATACATTAAATAGTTAGTTACATCAATTTAATTAAATCCAGCAACTTTGACAATGACTGAAAGACCTAATTTTACTCACACATTCCAGATAATTAGCATTTTAGGCAAACTAACTCATCAACAGCTTACAAAAAAAAAAATCCAGTGAAATATTTAATTTGTAATCTTCAAAGCCAATGTTATGACACTAAATTTGTGTGGATACTAGAAATAGTCACTCACTACTCCACATTTCTAAATCTCATTTTGCATGCATGAGAGTGCTGGCCCTCCACATTTGCAGCTCTCTGGCTAGCAAAATACATAGACTATTCTGGGTCTCACTGAAGTATAACAAAACGGTTTCAGTTAAGCTAATGACACACTCTCATTTTTCCCAGTGAACAGCAGTTGCTACAGGAGCCATGTTTTCCTGGTTGACAGGATAACAGAATTTTCTACTGTTTATATCCACAGTGCAGAAAAACATTGGCCATTACCACAGGGAGGGCAAGTGATGCAGTTAACACGTCATATGAAAATTGCTGCAACTCTAACTACTATTATTTTAAATCCTCACTTTAATTTTAATACTTTTTCTCAGGTTTTCTCAGCTTCAGAGTTGGTCATCCAAGAAAGGTCCTGGATCCAAGCTATATCCTCATGACAGTGATGAATGAAGGTTGCAAGAGATCAGCTATGTGGGGACAGAAAATAGAGTGACAGCATTAGCCACCTCTGGCTGAAATCATAGAAGTCAAATTCCTCCACATTTACTAGAAATAGGTTGATATGCTCCTACGTATATATCTGCCACAGCCAACTTGTTACTTTAAAAATTTAGCCAACAGGCAAAAGTAGATCTTTACAAATATTCTTTCATGTTTCATAGTCAGAGTTAGATTATCCCTACTTTACTGCTCACTTTGCATTTGCACATTAGACCTGCTGATCTCCTGGAGAAGAAAAAAAAATGAGCTGTAATCTGCTGCCATTTTGGCACCTGATAATAACAGCATGCTCAAACCGCAGTAATAAATTTCCATTCCTCATGTAAAACCACTTGTCTAAGAGCACAATAGTGAGTATAATTTTTTTTTATTCATGTAGGTGCATCATATTAATTTATTTTTAATGTTTTCTTTGAGGAATCAAGAAACATCCATTAACAGAGGCAAGAAATCAGACATGGCACACCAGTAAGTTAGGTAAGTTCTGTGCTTAAGTACCACTTACCAAATTCTAAGAATTGTCCAGCCACCTGTGATTATAATAAACTTTTATATTAGCAGAGAAACTAACCAACATCTATATACCTCCTGTCCCATAGCTTAATAGCCCAGCGTTCAGTTCTGTTAATTTGGGTGGCACAGATGTAGATCAAAATACAAAGCAAATTTAAAAGGTGATGGGTGTGTAGTTTTGGTTTTGTGTTTGCTTTTTGGTGTTGTTGAGATATTTTTGTTTGTTTGATTGGTTGGTTTGGTTGATTTTTTTACTTTGTATAGAAAGCCTTACATAAAAACACAAAACTTATTACTTTAGACTTTGTTATTTTCATAGTTGTTCTGCATAAGGGCAACCTTTTCACTGGATAGAACAGTTCCTTGCGGATCATGTTTCTTTTGCTGTGGTATTTTTCCAACTGCTTATATCCTAGCATATTTGCACCTGCTGTGAGATTTCCACGCACTAAGTAAGAAAAATGCTTCTCCACCTAAAGACATTGAGGAAAGAATTTGACCAATCTCTTACTCTCAGTCTTGTATTCAGTTAGTTGAAACTTTTCATACAATAGGTTAATTTTAAGGATGGGTGTTTCATTTTATTTAGTTTCCTCCTTAGTAATAACATAGCCTGATGTTCTACATAAATCTGCATAGAAACTTTGGGGGCTGATATGTCTGATTCTTATTTATACTGGTGATGTTTGACACCAATCCGACAACACACGTTTATACCACTGTATATCTTCTACATTTGATATAATACTATTAGTATAACTCAAAGATCATCTCCTGTTTTCATGGTATACTCCACTTGTTCAGCTCCCATAAAAGGCTTACAGAGTAATAAATTAAAATATACATTTTATATGTGGATTGGTAGTTATAAAATGTTTGCAAATATGCATGCATATACCTTTAGATGTATATAAACAGATAAAATTATTTGCCATTTTTTTTCGACAAATTAATTTTGACCATACTATTAAAATTCAACTTCTTGCATTTCCAGACTAATTTTTGTTTCATTCCCAAAATTCTGTCCAAAATGGTGAAATGGTAAGTAAGAAGTTGGTAGTAAGGCTAAATACTAAATGACTGGATGGAAAAATGATAACTTCCTGATTAAAAAAAAAAGTGCAATTTTGAATCTTTAAATATACTGTTCTACTAATTCAATCAGGAAAATCAATGCATTGAAGCAAGGTTTGAGGTACCCAAATGAATTATTTAAACTTTTTTTTTTTTAAGTAAAATATATCTACATAGATATTGAAGTTCCTAATTTTTTATTTATAATAAATGATTTTGCAATGCTGCTCTGCTTAAAATACTTAAACACTTTAATTTTGCTATAATGCTGGAAAATATTTCAGAGAATGACACAAAGCAACTTAAATAGCTCTTTTTGATGTTGTTTCTTCTTGTTTATTCCACTTTCCTTGCACTTGGCAGAAGAATACCAGCAGCTTTTTGTGTGTCACAATTCTTTCTTACACATTCAGTTACAATACTTAAAAGTGTGGCTGGATGCAATGATTGAGCAATAGCTTTCTCCTCCATTTTATTTAGAGTGCCCTTGTACCCCTTGATATGCTACTTTTGGCAGCAAGCGCAAAGAAATCATACCATAAAGATTTACTTGTTTCTGACTTATTTCTTTTTTTTACTTACTAAATTGTCACGACTTCCTAAATGTTCTTTCAAGCTTTCTGACACTTCTGTACTGAGCAGAAAAACCACATAGCAAAGTCATTGTTACTTGTCGCAATCCTTTGTTATAGTAAGTGCAGCTATTGGGAAGCTCCATGTCTCTTGCAAAGGAAAGATTCCAATGTTGTTTCCCTTTTAACTACTTTTCAGCTACTGCTGCTATTAGATTATCCTTATCTTATCTTTTCTCTTATTGTTGTTGTTGTTGGTTTTTGGTGTTTTGGTTGGTTTGCTTGTTTTTTCAATCTTTATTTTCTTAAAAACTAATAAGGAAACACAATACTGGGTATTTTCCCCCAGTTTTGGTTATGGTTTTTTTTTTGTTGGTTGGTTGGTTGGTTGGTTGGTTTTGTATTTGTTGCTCTCTTACTCTGGCTGGTGTATCCAAAAACTCTTTTTTTTTTTCAGATGGTCCGTAAGCTAGCCCTTTAAGCAGTCTTTTGGAAGCTCATGTGACTGAAAGATAGTTGACACTCTCATCTACTCATCATAGAATACATAGAATACATAGAATAAACCAGGTTGGAAGAGACCTTCAAGATCATCATGCCAACCCATCAACCAATCCAGCCCACCTAAACAACTAACCCATGGCACCAAGCACCCCATCAAGTCTCCTCCTGAACACCTTCAATCAAATACGTCATATGCATGCATAGTATGTATATATAAATATACTTTAGCAGCAAAACCAACTTTTACTTAAAAAATACTCAACTTCATCATTTGTGTGTTCCTTCCAATTCTTTCTTTGCTGTGTCTTATTTTTCATTTCACTTTATAGAAATGCTCACATGTTGAACAAAACCTATCTTTTCCCAGAGTGCTGCCGTCCAAGCCATGAGATGACAGCTTGGACAGGAGTTTGCTGTGGGGGATGGTGTCAAAGGCCTTGCTGAAGTCCAGCTAGGCTACATCCACAGCCTTCCCCACAACCACCAGGCAGGTCCCCTGATCATAGACGGAGATCAGACCACCATGAACCTCCAGTGTTGACTTCTCCCTTAGCTGCACTGCATTGTTCTTTTCCATTTTTATGGTGAGTGAGTAAAGGTGAGAAAGATGGAACATTCTCTCTTCCTACCAGAGAACTGAAACAACAATTTACAAACTTTATCAAATGTGAAAAAATTGAAAACAATGGGAAGAATCTGATTGATTGGGGTGGATAGATATGGACACTTTATGTTTAATTTTTTTATTTATGGCACTGGACCCCACTGAGTCTGGTTTAAAGCAGAATAGATGATGGCAAATGGAGCAGCTCTTGAAGAAAAGATCATCTGCCACAGGCCTGTAACAGAAATTATTCTCTAAACAGTTTTTTTTTCTCCCCCCCTGCTCTACATATATAATAGGTTCAACAGTTTTAGATGACAAATCTCAAACACAGTTGTATTTCTGACTTTCATTTAAGCTTCAATAGGAATTTGCACTGCAATCATCTGAATTTCTTAGCCTTAAGCACTGCAGCAGTATCATCCTGCAAAGTTTTATATCTCTGTAGGACATTATGGGAATTTAAGCTCTTAATTACATTAGAATTCATTTAGCCACCTGCAGCTAGGGAAGCTGAATGGACTTGGAAGAGATACTGAAGGAAATTTCTCTAACTTGTTCACCTGATAGGAAAAGGAACAGCATAAATGCGCTAAAAATTACCAATATATAGATAGGGCAGTATGCAGGTTAAGGAGGAAATATGGACCTACAAATACTGGGGTTGCCAGAAAAAATTGGCAAAATCACATTAAAAAAAACAAACCAACCAAACAAAAAGACCCCATTGCAGTAGAATGTCAATGCAATGTAAACAATGGTGACATTTATGCTGTTCTCTTGTATAGCTGAAGAAAATGCTCATAGGCACTGGAACTCAATCAGCCCTACAGCTAGCTGTTAAAATGTCCCCAAGTCTGTTCTTGGTCTCTCAAAAGATTCCTGGGTGCAATGCATGAATTACGATCACTGCCAGGTATCATTCCTAAGTAGACAGTTTCTATTATCTCACCTGTTTTAGAGAGGGAAAGAGGCTGTATTATACAGATTTTGTCTGTTTCAAGCCATCATTCAAGTCACATATTTCACTTGGTGTAAAAAGGTTAAAGGCTTGTACTCTCATTTCAAATGGGACATAGATAAACGAGACACATTTCAGTGCCAGAAACAGATATATAAAGACAAGATGAAATGCTGCATAGTCAAGGTTAAATGAATTAAACTTCAGCATGAAAGTAATTACAAAATCCTAAGTTAGGAAGTATGTGAAGAAATTTCCTAGTGAAATAACTAATTGGAAAACATGCAATTTACAAAAATACCACAGAAAAAAAGAAAACAAAAATAGTCATACATAAAAAATTATCAAGAGTTTTGTATCACCAAAAGAATGCACTAATTGGATATATGTATAAAGATATTCACTAATTGGAGTAGCTTAGAATAAAATAAAATATTTTTTTTTAAAAATTAAAAATCAGAAATAATTTGAGAATGTCTCTGGGGCTGTAATAAAAACCTCAAACAAAATTTAGAATTTTAAAAGTCCATTTTTCTTATAGTTAATTCTACAAGGAAACTGCCTATTTTACTAGGGGAGAAGTGACTTGAGGATCAGAGTAGAATTATCATTTTTGAAGCCTTTGATGAGGCAAGAGACTCAACAGAGGTCAGGCTTACTGACTCTTAGCAGAGAGAAGAAGGAAATAAAAATATATATTCCCCCCTTACAGAGGAAACCAAAAAGATAAAATTAATTTTTCATTAATGGAAAAGGAGAAGGAGACAATGGGAGATAAGTCCACAAGTTCAAATAGCTTTCCAAAGAAAAGGAGCTTTAGTTTGAGGCTAAAGAAATAAAACAAAATCTACCTAAAAAGTAAGAAAAAAAGAGAACATCTGCAAAAGTGATTAAAATGTTAACATAAAAAATAGTAGATCCAATTAATACAGGAAAAGGTAGTTCATATTAAAACTGAAGGTGGAATTCATATGTTCACTTACCTGTCTAAAGTGATTCTTTTTGTCCTACAACATGAATAAACAAGTGTAAAAACTACTGTATAAATTTGACTAAAGTAAATGGAATACTATAAATAACAGGGTTCTTAAAACTGTAAGTCTAACAAATGAAATATTTTTGTATTATTCTTTCATTCCCTCTTCCACATACAAAAATTAAAAAAAAAAAATGGGACAAATTTCATGCGTAATTTTATAAATAGAATAGAATACATAGAATAAACCAGGTTGGAAGAGACCTTCAAGATCATTGCATCCAACCTATTATCCAACCCACCTAATCAACTCAACAGTAAAACCAAATATGACATGTATACCAATGTTGTATCAAAAGGAGAAAACGGATGTCCAGGTCTAGAGCTTAGACTAGACTAGACTAGACTAGAATAGAATAGAATAGAATCGACCAGGTTGGAAGAGACCTTCAAGATCATCACGTCCAACCCCTCAACCAATCCACCTAATCAACTAAACCATGGCACCAAGCACCCCATCAAGTCTCCTCCTGAACACCTCCAATGATGATGACTCTACCACCTCCCCGGGCAGCCCATTCCAATGGGCAATCACTCTTTCTGTATAGAACTTCTTCCTAACATCCAGCCTAAACCTCCCCTGGCACAGCCTGAGACTGTGTCCTCCTGTTATGGTGCTGGCTGCCTGGGAGAAGAGACCAACCTCCGCCTGTCTACAACCACCCTTCAGGTAGAGAGCAATAAGGTCAGCCCTGAGCCTCCTCTTCTCCAGGCTAAGCAAGCCCAGCTCCCTCAGCCTCTCCTCATAGGGCTTGTGTTCCAAATCCCTCACCAACTTTGTTGCCCTTCTCTGGACATGTTCTAGCAAGTCAACATAAAATTGCTTATAAAGGGTAGAATGCTTGTAGCATTCAATACCAGATGTATTTCTAATAAAAATCTTGTATAACTATTGTACAAAATTATGATACAATCTTTTGTTTGCCTTGCATAAGAATAGATTTTAAAGGCCTCAAGTAATAAGGTTAAAGTTATTTATAAACATGAACATAGGTGCTTTAAGCTCACTTCAGTGTATAGAGACATTAAGAAACTGCTGACATACGCCAAATTAAAGGTGAAGAAATATTCTCCCTCCCTCTGCTTAAAGCCAAGTAGATAAAGATTCCCAAGCAGTGACTGATACAAATTACATTTTGTTTTGGTTTTGGGTTTGTTTTGTGGTTTTTTTTCCACAAGCTATTTTCTACAAGCTACTTTCCTGAACTTGTTACTGGAAGACAGCTAATTTAGGGAAAATGAGCTGTACACTGTTTCTAAGTTCCTCATGAAATTTCCTTACACATATCAGATTTCAGAACATGAGGGTTTTGCAGAACATAAGGATTTTCTAGGATACATGAATTTTCTTTTGACAAAAATGTTGGGAGCTATGAACTTCATCAGGGCTAATTACTTCCTGAAAGACAATGAAACAAAAAGAAACTCTAAATATGCCTAGCAAAACAGTCCAGAAGAATAACAACTCTCTAATTCATAATAACACCTACAAGACTCATCACAGACTTATTTTTTTGACTTTTTTTTTACAAGTGACTAAGGACTCAAATGCAATTAACCATCATGGTTGCCTCTGTGCAAAATATACTGTACTCATTAATTTTGACAAGCAAGTTTTGACTTTAGTTGCTTACAATATAATTGTAAATTGTGCTAATAAATCAGAGACACGCATCTGACTGAAGCAAAACTTCAAAGTATCATGTATTCTCACTGAAGTTTCCTATTAAGTCTTCTCTGCAGAAAGAAGTAAACCAACTGGATTACAAATAAATGAAACTGGAGTTCATAAATACTGCAGAGAAGAAAGGTTGCAAGTTTTGTGTGATTTCAAAGTGAGGGAAACAAATGACAATACACATAATATGTACAAAGATGGCTAAAGAGGTTCAACAGCTGGAAGCAACAGCCTGACAAACCCTGAGGCAGAGCAGGAACAGACCTTTGTGTCATGGGTTTAGAGACACATCTGCTGCACTTTGCTATTGGACCCCCAGAGAGAATGGACAGGAGAAGGAGGAACAGATGACATTTTGTCACATGTCTTGGTAGATTATTCAGTCTAACATCAAGTGAAAGCATCCTACTTGCACCCTTCTGCATGCCTGGACTTCCCTTATGGAAAGGGGGAGGTCAGACTTGGGTTGTGTGAAATATTGACCTAATTACTTAGCTGGACCCATACCCTGACCACAGCACCAATGTCAGGGACTGAGAAAGGGGTTTAAGTATAGCATAAAATATGTGGTTTAAGACCAACTTTCTTCCCACAACTTTCCATGCCCATGACACATTTAGAATGAACATACCAGTTACCTGGTAGTTTCAAGGGCAAATATGCATACTCAGATCTAGAGTTAAGATCTTGATACAGTCTTCTAGAGATTATCTCTGACTCCTACACATTATTTAAAAAGAGAAAAAAAAAAAAAAAGTCTTTTTTCTTGGCCTCTCTCATGTTTGCTCTAATATGACATATCTTGATTGATCTGTACCGGAGATTGCCTGCTAGGGAACTTTTGAATCGGAAGTATTGGCTGGCCAGAAGGCCCACCTGACATTCATAGCAGGAAAAAACAGATCTGTGAATGTATGAAGTTGTCAAGGCCCATTATCCTGAGCCAAACCCTGGGCAGCAGGGAGAGGTCATTCTAAGATTCAAAAAATTCCCTTGGAGTTAATAAAAGTGAACCAACACCAAACAGCTGATGAATTGGGTTCATCATATTTGATCAGAGCAGAGGGAAAATGAGGAGGAAGATGAAAGGAAAAAAATAGAGAGAGAAAAGAGAGTTAAGTAGCAAAAGAAAAATACCACCACCCATGGTTCCCATGAGGACTTACAGACATAGTTCAAGTTCTTGCTGGTGGGTGTACATTCCAGCATGGTCTTCTGTGGTAGATGCAACTTGTGAACCACAGAAGTTATGATTCTTTTATACCCTTTTGGCGGGCGGGGGGGGGGGGAGGAGCGGTCTCTCCAAGGTGCAAAGAGAGGAGTGTATGAGTGAGGTGTGCACAGAGAGGCTCCATTGACCTTTCTACAGAGCTGCTGCAGTGGGTTTAAAGAGGGAATTCCTGATTACACAGAAATTATCTCTTTTCATTGTCAAGCCATATGTCCAGCCAGCAGCTCTCTTCCAGAGATATTAAGGCCACTGCCCTGTCTATTCAAGACCAGGTATTGTCACACTTTGTTTTGAGACAATAGAGGACTGGGCTACCACAGAAGCAAACTCTTGAAGACAACTGCCAACACTATCATTTTGCAGGTGTACTGTGAAAAGCCACACTGCCTGGATAACTTTGTAAAATTCACTGTCTTTACTGCAGTGACACTTCAAACTTTGTAATTACTCCCAAAAGAAAGGCTAGTGGTTTATATCACCCAAAACTCACAATATTGCTAGATTGTTTAATTGTTGTAGTTCATCCTAATCAATTATTCATGTGATACTAAGATCCCAGGTTCCCGAGCACAAAATAAGAAAAATCTGATCTATGTTTTCAAGCTAGCAACTTTAGGCTACTGCCTATACATAATAAATACATGTCATTGATCAAGATATTAAGTGGTACCAGTCCCACTATGACCTGCGAAGGACATCACTCATCACTGATCTCCATCTAGGCCACTAGTCTCTGGATGTGACCATCAAACCAATTCCTCATTCACTGAACAGTCCACCCATCAAATTCATCTCTCTCCAGTTTGGAGAAAAAGATGTTATGGGGGACTGAGTCAAAAGCCTTATAGAAGTCCAGGCAGACGACATCTCTAGCTCTTCCCTTATCAGCTGATGTAGTCACAAAAGGCCACTAGGTCAGGTCAGGCAGGACGTGCCTTTGACAAAGTCATGCTGTCTTGAATCACCTCTGTCCTCCACAGGCCTTAGCATAGCTTCTAGGAGGATTTGTTCTATGATCATCCCAGGTACAGAGGTGATGCTGACAGGTCAGCAGTTTTCAGGGTCCTTACTTCTACTGTTTTTAGAAATGGGTGAAGTGTTTCCTTTTTCCAGTCACTGAGAACAACATAATTACAATAATTATATTATTAGATAACAAGATACAATAATATATAGCAATGGTAATTATTGAGCCTAAATGTAATATTTAGGAGAGGCTGAGGGAGCTGGGGCTGCTTAGCCTGGAGAAGAGGAGGCTCAGGTGTGACCTTATTGCTCTCTACAACTACCTAAAGGGAGATTGTAGACAGGCAGAGGTTGGTCTCTTCTCCCAGGCAGCCAGTACCAGAACAATGGCTGGATGTTAGGAAGAAGTTCTATACAGAGAGAGTGATTGCCCATTGGAATGGGCTGCCCGGGGAGGTGGTGTTCATTGGAGGTGTTCAGGAGGAGACTTGATGGAGTGCTTGGTTGCATGGTTTAGTTGATTAGGTGGGTTGGATTGGTTGATAGGTTGGACACGATGATCTTGAAGGTTTCTTCCAACCTGGTCTATTCTATTCTATTCTATTCTGTTCTGTTCTGTTCTGTTCTGTTCTGTTCTGTTCAATTCTATTCTTTCTCTTACTTTTTCACCCTGTGAAATTCCTTTCCATGCATCTTTAAGAAGAATATGGTAAGTCTTATATTTGCTTGCTCTCTCTTTTTCTCTTCTAAACTTTTCACTTTGACAAATACAATCGATTCAATCTCTCTCATGGATGATCAGTGGATAAGTAACCAATCTTTACAGTCTTGTACAGACACTGTATAGTCTGAGCCTGGAATGCTTACTTTGAAGAAAGAGGCAGAAGGCAGTTGCTTTGGGAAAAAAAAAATCTTTACAATGCAAGTAAAATTATTAAGTCTGAGAATTTATGACTCTAATAATGGTTTTAGAAAAAAATGAGTCATATTTTTCCCCGAGACCAAATATCTTACTTTGAATTTGAAACTTACAAGCAATACACTTTTACTTGTCTCTGTCTATGATCTAAAATAAGTTGTTGGGTTTTTTTAATTAATAAACTGCTCACAGGTATTTGGGTTAAATGGGAAAATAAGACAAATATTAATGTAGTGGGTTTTTTTTACTGCAGGGAAAAATGTCCTTCAGGATCCCACAGAACTGAGTGCTAAATTAGTAAAGAAAGAAAATTGTTTGTTTCCTGTAGTAATAAATATTCTTGGTCTCATTTAAATCTAAAGAGATGACACAAATGAAGGAATAAAAGGTAGTTCAGTTCTCATGTTGATATTTAAAAGGGATGGCTAATTTAATTAACTTATTTTCCTTTATTTTCAAACTTCTGAAAGAAAATAATTGACAAGGTCTGTGGACAGCCCAGCCATTAAGGAAAGCAATTAATAAGTTAAAAAAAAAAAAATCACTCCTTTAATAAGTATTATTATGAAGCAATCAAAATGAATGATACTTCAATAAACGCAGAATAGAGGTTATACATTCCTTAGAGAGGAACTTTGTCTTCAGGACTATTGAAATTCATTCTAAGGGTGATACTGTTACCTTAAAGAAGTTTTAATGAAGAACAAGATTCAGCTATGTGAGTTCATGTAGGGTCACAGTGTCACTTCATATCTTATGGCAGCCCACCTCAATTTCAGCTGTAGCTGCAGATAGACTCCTATTACGCATGTGTTATTTGCTAATCCATTGTCAATGTCCCTATTCGTTAGAGTGTCTCAAGCAGAATTGCATATTTCTGTTGGGATAAATTATTCATTTTCAGTCTCTTAATAAATTATTTTTATTGACTGGGTTAGCATGGAATATAATGGGTGCTTAAAAAGATGTGGACAGTGGATATAAAACCTTAAGTAAAACAGTAGCCAGTTCATATGTTCTAATACCTTGACTCAGGCTGAGAAAATATAGACTGCCAAGTAGTCCAAGAAAATTGAGTGGTGTTACTCAGTGTCATGATTAAGATTTCAGGATTACTTCTAAGCATTAGGAAAGGTTATGGAGCAGTTCATCTTGGGGGCAATCACAGTGCACCTGCAGGAAAGCCAAGAGATCAGGCCTAGTCAACATGGATCTAGGAAGGGCAGGTCCTGCCTGACCAACCTGATCTCACCTGGTGGATGTGGGGAAGGCTGTGGATGTAGCCTACCTGGACTACAGCAAGGCCTTTGACACTGTCCCTCACAGCAAACTCCTGGCCAAGCTGTCAGCCTGTGTCTTGGATAGCAGCACTCTGAGCTGGGTTAGGAACTGGCTGGAGGGCCAGGCCCAGAGAGTGGTGGTGAATGGTGCCACATCCAGCCAGCAGCCAGTCACTAGTGATGTCCCCCAGGGATCAGTGCTAGGCCCCATCCTGTTCAATATCTTCATTGATGATCTGGATGAGGGCATTGAGTCCATCATCAGTAAATTTGCAGATGACACCAAGTTGGGAGCAGGTGTTGGTCTGTTAGAGGGTAGAAGGGCTCTGCAGAGGGACCTTGACTGACTGGACAGATGGGCAGAGTCCAACATGATGGCATTCAACAAGTCAAGGTGCTAGGTGACGCACTTTGACCACAACAACCCCATGCAGCGCTACAGGCTGGTGTAGGAGTGGCTGGTGAGCAGCCAGGCAGAAAGGGACCTGGGGGTACTGATGGACAGCTGGCTGAACATAAGTCAGCAATGTGCCCAGGCAGCCAAGAGGGCCAATGGCATTCTAGCCTGCATCAGGAATAGTATGGCCAGCAGGAGCAGGGAAGTCATTGTGCCCCTGTACTCATCACTGGTTAGGCCAGACCTTGAGGACTGTGTCCAGTTCTGGGCCCCTCAATTTAAGAAGGACATTGAGACTCTTGAACATGTCCAGGGAAGGGCAATGAGGCTGGTGAGAGACCTGGAGCACAAGCCCTACGAGGAGAGGCTGAGGGAGCTGGGATTGTTTAGCCTGGAGAAGAGGAGGCTCAGGGGAGACCTTATTGCTCTCTACAACTACCTGAAGGGAGGTTGTAGACAGGCAGAGGTTGGTCTCTTCTCCCAGGCAACCATCACCAGAACAAGAGGACACAGTCTCAATCTGTGCCAGGGGAAGTTTAGGCTTAAGGTGAGGAGAAAGTTCTTCCCAGAGAGAGCTGTCACGCAATTGGAATGTGCTGCCCAGGGAGGTGGTGGAGTCACTGTCCCTGGAGGTGTTCAAAAGATGATTGGATGTGGCATTTGAAGCCATGATTTAGTTAGTCATGAGGTGCTGGGTGGTAGGTTGGACTGGATGATCTCTGAGGTCTTTTTTAACCTTATTGATTCATGATTTTATGATTCTACTGTTCTACCTGACAGAACATAAACTGAAAAGAAACATTCTGATAAATTAGTAGAGTTATCTCCAGTACTCTTTCATGGGCCAGAGTTAATCAGAAGTGACTGTCAAAACAGAAGCTACTGATGTCAGAAGGACAGAAATTTTAATAAACTTAGGAATCCAGAGGCAAAACATTTTCACCAAGACTAAGCTAGAGCATGATCATTGATGACAAGTGTGAAATTCAAATTATACCTTTCTTTAAAATGCTAGTTATAAAGGCATGAAATTGCATCCTTGTTTTGCAATTGACTGGGTGCTCTACAGGAAGAGTCTAATTCATCATACAATATTTTTGCTGCATAAATGACCTTTTATAGACTGTTTCAATTTTATTCAGTTGCAACTGGAACAGGCAGCTAAAAACAAAACTGAGAAAATAATGACTAATTTATAATAGGTTCTGGGTTTTTTTCTTTGCCTTTGCTTTTGCAAATTATGGTAGGAGTGCACAGACACTGATCACTGATTTTGCCATCTGTCATGCTAGAACACTACAGTTTCAACTCAGTGGAGAAAATGTGGCTGCTGTTTTAATTTTCTTTTGAAAATAGACTACTTACTGTTGCTTGGAAATTAGAAATAGTCAAGTAGCTAATACACAGAATGGTGCTCTGCCATAGGTAGAAAAAATCCTTCTGTGACAATTTTCATTTAATCAGGGGAAGAACTGTGAAGCAAAACCTGTTGTCTCCTATATTTTTTTACCATTCATAAAAAATGACAATAGCAATAGTTTACAAATCTCATATTATCTTAAAGCAAATATGATAAATTTAATTTTCATTACTTGAACTGTGGGAATTAAGATTGTCTAATTTGTTAAATTAAAATAACATTAATTTAAGAAACTAAGTATTTTGAACTATTTACTTTGAATTCCCTATTTTAATTAATTTGCTCTGCCTTAGTAGTTCTCACATACTGCCGAATTTGTATAGATTATAGTTTATGATCAAATTTATGAGCCAGAAATATGATAAAATATGAATATTATTTATTAGATATAAAAATTATTTTTCCAAGTTAATTTGATCAGGTTCATTGGCCTGGTTGATGGCAGGTTGATTACACACAATAGGATGCTAATAAACAGTGAATAACGGTCTAGGAAAATCAGAAACCTGGAATACAGAGGAACAAACTGGAAACTCTTATAAGAGTGAAAACAAACTGTTACGCCAACTCAGGTTGCTAAATGGACTGCTCTGCTTCACAATGGAGTTAAGCAACAGGTGAAATAACCAGGCAAATTAGCTGAAGTTACTCATGAACTGCTGGGCTGTTAATCATCAAAACCTTTCCTGGGTGAAGCAATACCTGAGAGTTGTGATTCGTAATCCAAGAGGATAATCCGAAAGTGTAAATTCCAAAGTAGAGGAAATAAGAGAGAGAGCAAACTGCTGTGGTGGAGCTCTGTGACTCAAACATGCTGCTGCTGGCACAAAAGAAGCTAATGCCCTGAAGACAGAAGCACAATGCAGGTGCTTGTTGCCATTGCAATCCCGTTAACAAACAGCCTGTGGACTTTCAAATCATTCCCTATAAATACCCTTTTTGAAAACTGAATGACCCAATGGAAGATTACCTATTCAAATCTAGCCAATCAGTTCAAAATGCTGTATGGTGGGCAAACTGCATGTACATTCTTGAACAGGCAACTGCACATGTCAGTGGCTATCTGAAAAATGAAGCTCGGGGTCCAGCTTCCACCCCCTCAGGCAGCCTCTAGGCCACCTGCCTATTGACATGGACACTGGTACTTTTCAAGTTGCAGTGACGCAGATGCTTTTATCTGTGCTTTGCCTGTGTTGTTTTAGTCCATCAAGCACCACAGCATTACCTCAAAAGGTATGTTCCTACTCATGGGTAAGTGTGATGGGTTGACCATGGCCAACTGCTACAGGCCTACCCAAGTGCTTTATCCTGCCCTTCCTCAAGAAGGTATGAGAAGAAATTAAGATTAAAAGGTTTTGGACTGAGATAAAGACATAAAGGGATTGCTTACATATTACCAACATGGGCAAAACAGACTTGATGAAAATTAATTTTATTTATTGTTAATGAAAATAGATTTTTGTAGTGAGGGATAAAATATGCCTTCCCCATACCCCTTTTTTCCCCAGGCTCAGCTTCACCTTTTCATGCACAACTTCTCTCTCCATCCTCCTGAGCATCACAAGGGGATGAGGAATGGGAGATTGTGGTCAGTTCATAACAGTTCCTCTCTGCCACTTCTTTCACCTTACATTTTTCCCCTGCTCTAGTGATGGTCCAGTCCACAGGATATGATGGCTTCAGATGTCTTCTTCCAAGTCCCTATGCTGTTGAGAGGGACAAAGAGAGCAGTTGGTTGTGTGTCTGGTAGCTGGCCTGGGTCAATCCACTAGTAAGGACAGTATTTTATATTACTTTATGTTAAAATTTATTTTGTTTTCAACAAAAAGAGTTCACAGAAAGAAATAATGTATAGCAAAATATGTGTCTTTCAACACAGTTTTTAAAGGAAAACTGTTGGAAATGCAAACAAAATTAAAGAGTGGCTGTCCTGCATGAAGGTTACTTTCTGGAAACTCATGTGTTAGGTATGGCAGCTATGATTTATATCCTCAGATAGAACTCCAATAAAGCTTCATTCATGACAGCAGTTACAGATCATCTAAGACTTAGAACACCTTTGGCAGATGGAGTCTCTTGAAAACCTTTAAAAAAGATGAATTAACAGTATTAGCTTTGTTCACAAAACTACTTAAATATAGATTTTTGACCACTCATTAGACTCATGTGTACTACTTTCATCCATTTCAACAAGATTTTCAATTTCAGCTAACAAGCCGATAGAACCCTAATTCCTAACAGTAGTGCATACACCAGAGACAAGTATTTTCCTCTGCTGTTTGTGATACACTTTTGACTGATGAAGCTATTGAATTAACAACATTGAAAATTAGTTACTTCTAATAAACACAATGGCAAACACAAATTTTATTTTTCCTTTGATTATTGATTGTAATATCTCCAGTGAGGAGTCAGAGCAAGGTCATCATAATAAATGAGGAAGTGGTCAGTGATCTGCTACGCCACTTAGAAGCACACAAGTCTATGGGGCCGGATGAGTGCTGAGGGAGGTGGCAGATGTGCTTGCCAAGCCACTTTCCATTTTTTACCTGAAGTCCTGGCTAACTGGGGAGGTCCCAATGAACTAGAGAGTGGCAAATGTAACACCCATCTATAAGAAGGGAAGAAAGAAAAATCTGGAAAACTATGGACCTGTCAGTCTGACTTCAGTACCAACGAAAGTCATGGAGCAGATCATCTCAAGCACCATTACATGCCACATAGAGAACAACCAGGGGATCAGGCCCAGTCAGCATGGGTTTATGAAGGGCAGGTCCTGCCTGACCAACCTGATCTCCTTCTATGGCAGGATGGATAAGGGAAAGGCTGTGGATGTTGTCTGCCTAGACTTTCAAAAAGCCTTTGACACCTACATAATTCTTGTGGACAAACTGGCTGCTCGTGGCTTGGATGAGCACACATGGATAAAGCATTGGCTGGGCAAACAGGCCCAAAGAGTGGTGGTTAATGGAGTTAAATTCATCTGGTAGCTGGTCACAAGTGGTGCTCCTCAGGGACCACAGTTCTGGGACCACTTCTGTTTAACATCTTTATTGATGACCTTGATGAAGACATAGAGTGTGTCATCACTAAGTTCATAGATGACACCAAGTTGGATGCGAGTGTTGATCTGCATGAGAGTAGGGAGGCTTTACAAAGGGACTTGGATAGATTAGATCAGTAGGCCAACAGTAATGGGATGAGCCAAATGTCAGGTCGTGCACTTGGGTCATAACAACCCCAAGTGATGCTACAGGCTTGGGGAAGTGTGGCTGGAAAGCTGCTTGGAAGAAAGGGACCTGGGGAGCTGAATATGAGCAAGCAGTGTGCCCAAGTGGGCATGAAATTCAATGGCATCCTGGCTTATATCAGAAATGTTGTGTCCAGCAGGAGTAGGGAGGTGATTGTCCCCTTGTACTCAGCTCTGGTGAGGCCACACCTTGAGTATTGTGTCCAGTTTTGGGCACCTCAATACAAAAGAGATGTGGAGGTGCTGGAGTCAGTGCAGAGGAGGGCAACAAAGCTGGTGAAGGTCCTGGAGAATAATTCTTACAAAGAGTGACTGAAGGAGCTGGGGCTGTTTAGTTTAGAAAAGAGGAGGCTGAGGGGAGACCTCATTGCTCTCTACAAGTACTTGAAAGAACGTTGTAGAGAGGATGGTGTTGGTCTCTTCTCACAGGTAATTAGTGACAGAACAAGAGGGAATGGCCTCAAGCTACAACTGGGTAGGTTTAGACTGGACATTAGGAAAACATTTTATATGGAAAGAGTGATCAGGGATTAGAATGTGGTCAGGGATTAGAATGTGCTGCCCAGGGAGGTGGTTTGAGTCACCAATCCTGGAAGTGTTTAAAGGTTGTTTGGTTGTGGTGCATGGGAATATGGTTTAGGGGTGAACTTTGTAGAGTAAGGTTATCAGTTGGAGTTGGTGATCCCAAGGATCTTTTCCAACCCAAATGTTTCTGTGATTCTGTGACAATGGTTGAGATGATTTATCGCTGTACTTTGTGTAGAAGCTGCTAGTATCTAAAGGTCTCTAAAGGTCTTGACTTACAAAGATAAATAAGATATACAATGTGAAATCTTGATTACTTCATTTTGTGTGTTTAGATCTAATTTAATTCAAAACACTATACTGAAGAGAAAGAGAAGAGTAATTTAATTAGGTAATGTCACTGATTATTCAAAATAATAATGAAAGTTCTAATTTAATATTTGCTACATTTTGACAAAGTTCAATTTTTGCTATCTTTATATTTTGTAGAATGAGATGATTGGTATTTATTTAATTTGGAATACAGAGATGTTACAAAGATAAAATAAAATGCAATTTTAAATTATGGTAAAACTACTATGTTTTTAAATCAGATTGCAACATGAAAAGTCATTATATTGATTATTAGCCAAATAAATGCTAATTATTGTAAAAGAAAAATAATCAGCATAACATCACCACCATAGACAATTCAATTATTCTGTGTCAAAGGTTCGCACACACAGGAGTAGATGAGACTTGAAAAGTGATGATCTAATCCTTTAAGAAGGGTAAGAGTTATGTCTGTAATCAATAAAGAGATGTAGACTGAACACTTTAACAGTCTGTCTGTCGCAATAAGTTTGGCCCAGCACTGTCCACTGGCTCTATAGAGAAACAAGTCTAAGGACCTTTACAAACCTCAGATACCTATCTGTCTTACAGCAGAGGTATCAACTGTCAGAGATAGTAATCTTCATTTAAAACTGGATAACCTTCAGAAGACCAGCAAGAAGAAGGAGATAGAGCAGCATTAGACTAAAACAGGAATGTCAGTAGCACCCAACTAGTTAAAAGGCTATAGTTAAAAGGTAGATGTGAAACTCTGAGATGGCAATTTTAAGATCTCTTTGTTTATAGAAAGAAAATAAAAAGATGCCAAGATTTAATTAATCTGACTATTGTTATATATTTATCTTACAGCGACGTGAAATATGTTCTGTAAATGTTTAATATATATATAAAAAAAAAAAGTGGACTTGAGAAACACTAGCTAAGGTCTTGACATCTCTTTTTGGCCAGATAAGTCTTAATCAAAACAACTAGTCCATCTAGGGATAAAAAAAGAAAAAGATTCTCTTCATAAAATAAAGTCACAAAAAAAAAAAATTCAGCAAGACAAATATTCCTATTGACATTTCTAGACGTTTTAGATTTTTGAGTTCAGGAGGCTTCTTTTTCACATACAAACTATATGAAAACTGTGCCATTTCATTGACACAATAACTTGCTGATTTAAGATCCAGATTGAAGCAATAGTGACATCTGTGTTACCTAAATGTTAGGAAGTGAGCTAATGGAATTGTTGTTTGGTATCTGCATGTATGCAAAATCAGTTGTAATTGACTTAAGCATTTATGCATGATCAAGGAAGCTAATAGGCACTGTGAGAAAAACCAGAGCCACAGAATCTACCAGTTGTCTCAGAGAATAATATAATAAGGATGAAATGAAGATTTCTAATGTATTTTTTTCCTTTCTTCACCTTTTATTTTTCAATATAAATCCATCTGTGCTCATGTACTATGCTACCTGGTCTCCATTTCACTGCTTAATTTTACTAAATTAAGTAAGATTTTGATTAAAAAAGATAAAGAAATTAGTAATGACATCTATTCACCAGTGCAGCAGTTTCAGGCTATGCCTTTAAAAATTAGCTGGAGGTTTTGAGCACAAAAGTAGAAAAATATAAATAATTCACTAATGGGTGTAAAAAAGAAAACAGAAGATTATTCTAAATGAATTTCATTGGCCAGAATGCGTGGGATGGACGCAGATGTACCCTAACAATCTTTCACATTTTACTTGCATCCCCATTCCTTCTTTGGGGGGGACTTTGGGAGATTTTGGGGGGGGGGGTGTGTGCAATGGAGCTTCTTCCCTGGTCATTTTGTCCAGGGGAGTTTCCATGCTATTTTCTGATTGTAAATACCTGTATAATATTGTGAATACTGTACATTTTGTGCATATTAATTACATTCCACTCTAAAGTGTAGGTTTTGCTTTGTAAATACAGCTTCCATTTGCTTCCAACTGAGCTGGTCATGCTTAGTTAATGTGAATGGGAAAATTTAACCTGCCACAACCAGCTACATCTTAAACTTTTCTCTTTTTTCTGTATTGTTCATAATTTCTTTCTTTAATGCCATGCAGCACCTTATGATGCAGACCCACTCAATTTTTTGACACTTTTAGGATTTCATCTATTGAACCTCCCCTTTGCATGTCAGCACTTATTACCAGTTCTCTTTCTTTATGTTCAGAGTGTTATTTTTCTGTGTATTGTGGAAGAAAAGGGGAATTTTATTTTTGTGTAATCAACCAAACACAGATTAAAAAATTCATCACTAGATAAAATTTCTCTATAAAATACATAGGGAGTATAAAGCTTCCAAATTTACTGTACAATTATGTCCTGAGTTTAGCTAAGATAGGGTTAATTTTCACAAGCCAGGACAGCTGAAATGACTAGCCAAAGGTATTTGATACCTACTGACGTCATGCCCAGGATATATAATGGGGAAGCTGACCAGGGGAAGCACACACAATTTGAGTGGAGCCCTAAGTGCAGTGCTATAGGCTTTGGGATGTGAGCAGTTGCATTGTACTTTGCTCATTTGTATATTATTTCGTTAGTATTATTGCTACTGCTGTTGTTTCTTCTCTTTGTGCGATGTGCTATTAAACTCTCCTTAACTCAACCCAAAGGGTTTTATCTTTTTTTCACCATTCTCCTCACCTCACAGGGGTGATGTGGAAAGGGAAGCAAGTAAGTAGCTGCATGGTGTTTGTTTGCTGACTGGGCCTAAACCACAACACATTAACATGAATTATGCAGAGAAGGATCACAGAAGCATGCTGATGATGGGTTTCATTTTTTAGAAGATTGTTCTGTGTATGGTAGCTATTTGAATCCAAAACTATATGAAAAGATTATTTTCCACCTCATTTATAGGACAAACACCAAAATACATTTGAAAAACAAATATGTTGTTAATAAATATGTCCTAACTAGCCTTATACTGACACTAAAAAATTGAATTGCATAACATACATGCAGGCAGACTGTATGGAAAGTGCTCTTTGCATACTGTTATCTGAGTTACAATTGTAAGTACTATTTGATTAGTATGTGATAGATAATTAAATTAGGTTTTCAAAGACATGACCTAAGTGGTAAAGTTCAGTCTTTTCTCATGAGAAGTAAATATAATTATCCAGATATGCAGAGACTTTTTTCATGTTAGAGAACAAGTTCCTGGGCAAGTTGCTAAATAATATAGGATTTGTGACACTTACATTCCTATGCTTGTCATGGTTTGACTTTAAGAACCATAAAACTCCTTAAGGTCCACCAGAAAGGACTAGAATAGACCTAGGAAACTGTAATTTTATCATGTCCTATAATTCTGCTATCTCCTTATAAGCAGGCAGTACAGTCAGCTCGCTCTCTTGTCTCTTCTCTCGTCTTCTGGGAAGGTGTGAGTTCTTATCAGGCACATGGGGGAGGATTTTGGTTTTCACTGCAGACTTGAAAGGCCAGGGAAATATTTTGTAAGCAATTTTGACCAGTTTGGGCTTCATGGAAGGAAGAATGGGAGGTGGAGAAAAGAGCACTAAGGCCTGAACATTAAGGCATGGACGGAGGAGAAGATTTTTTGGGGGTTATAGAACTTATTGTGGATTTCACTGTTTAGTATTATGTAGTATGGATGTATGCATTCTGTACCCTATATTTGTGTTTGGATACAATCTGTTATTTTTATCCAATTTTGTGAAAGCTTTAGCTTAATGGGCTTTTGTATTAAGCCCAGACTATGGTTTTGATGTACTTTATATGCTTTGCACTGTAGATTGTAGTTATGAATAGCACTTCTGTTTAATCTTCCAATATGTTCTGTATTTCTAGCCAGTCTTGTGTGGAGTCATCTTTAACTGCTTTGAGAGTAATTTTAGAGCCTGTCTTCCTCCACTGCTTAAATGAAGACAATGATCTGCATTAAATCACAGCCCTCATGTACCCATTTTGCACATAGATCCCCCTGATAAGGCTGTTCAGAAATAAACAGTAGTCTAACTTGGCTTCAAATTTATTTAGGAAAAAAATTGCAAGTTTTATATTATTAATTACAAGAGGTTTTTAACATTTTCTCAGTTGTTCCATGTTGGCAATGACAGTCTTTTCCCCAAGAAATTAAATTCATGTACTTCTTTAACAAGACATAACAGTTTTGACAAACTACAGTACAAAATCTAAACACATATGAGCTCTTACACATTTATCTTCCAGTCAAGATAATTAGGGCTGTCAAATAGTCTAGTACCAAGGGATTCATATATAGAGGATTCCTTGTGTCTGCATTTCAGTCTTTCATCTTTAGCTGTCAATATACAAGACTCATCAATGTCAGTGTCAGAATCTGTATCACTATTTGTGGCAGACTGAACACCTGTAGTCTAATATGCTTGTGTTACAGACTGTCAATCTTGTTCATAGTCTTGAAGTTTTGAGATTGCTCCTACTGTTGTAATACCAAAAACATGCTGAAAAGACATAATAAATATATATCATACTAAAAGGAAAACAGTTTATTACATAACATGTAACAAAAGCTGTTCAGTTTTTACACATTTCAGATACAGCTTGTTATTTCTGCAGCATCTTTTTTGCTATTAAAGTAATTCTTTGGGAAGATGAAAAGAAAATAAAAGGTCTTGATATTTGTAAGACTTGGACATAACAGTAAAACTTTGAACTGATTAATGCTTAAGAAAAGTTTTTCAGATAAAATGATGTCTGAAAAAAATGAAAGAACATTTGTTGTAATAAAAGTGGCAGGTATGTCAGGAAGAATTCTACAGGGCATTATTAGCCTTGGTCAGCCTGCCATTCACATTAATATAAAAGTAAGTTTCAAGTTTCCAACAAGGTCAAATTGACTAGACTGATCATTCTTTATTATTTAAATTGTTATATAGGATGCCACAGAAAATCATATTTGCTACACTGGAGGTTACAAGGTTACAGTGATACAGTAAGAGGTCCATGACATCTGTCAACAACCACTACTTCACTGTAAAAGAATTTGCAATTTCAGCCATCTGTGCTAAAATTTAAGAAAAATCTAAACTAATGTATTTGGACTAGGTAATTTGGAATAATCAGTTGGTATAATGTTAGAGTGTGTCCAGAGAAGTGCCACAAAAATGATCAAATGTCTGTAACATCTTTCTTATGATGAAAGTCTGAGAGAGATGGGATTGTTCTATCTGGAGAAGAGAAGGCTATGGGGAGGCCTTATTATGGCCTCCCAGTACATAAAGTTGGTCTATAAGAATGATGGGGACAGTCAATTGAGCGGGCATAGGACATGAAATAACGGTTTTAAGCTAAAAGAGGGTAAATTTAGACTAGATACAGGGAAGAAAATTGTACAGTGAGAGTAGTAAAATACTGGAATGTATTGCCCAGGGAGGTGGTAGATAATCCATCTCTGGAAAAATTCATGACCAGGTTGGACAAGGTGCTGAGCAACCTCATGTAGGTGATGATGTCTTTGCTCACTATAGCATGGGTTGGACTAGATGTTCTTTAAAGGTCCCTTCCAAACCAAATCTTTCTATGATTCTATGATAATGAGGGAAGAAGGCTGATGTAAACTTTTGCATTTGTGGTTATAGAACTTGTAATGGGTTAACTCAAGGGCCAAACTTCCTGTTCCCCCAACACAAAAGTGAGGGGAAAAGTAACACTCAAAGCTTGGGCTTGAGATAAAGAGAAAAGACAAGAGTTTAATATAGCATAAGATACAATAATTACAATGCATAATTACAGTAGCTAATAATCTAATTAATAATACAATACCTGATGATCTTAGCTTAGCCTATTTGCAGAAGAAGTGCAGTGAAATACAGGGGGGAAAAACAGCATAAAAGAAAATCAATGAGCTACCCCACTCCCACCCATCTCACCACCATCCCTGTGGAAAAAGCCAGCATCCAAAACCCCAGAACCCAGAAGCAGCAACCAGAATAGGAAGTCTCTTATGTTATGATCTGAACTTCAAGCCCCAGAATTCTTTGCTCCAGTCAGTACTTTCATTTTTGGAGCTGGTATGACTGCAGCATGGTATGAGTAATAGCAGCACCTTCAACTCAGCCCATGACAGAACTGCAAATTAAAGGTGGCTGCCACTGAAATAAAAACAAATCTTCATTTATTTTCTGCATAGGTGAAGTCTTGGAGTTCTTTGACTACTTGCATTTAGAAATGAGAACCAACAGCCCACAGTACTGTCATTATTCCATTTGCCTAGTGGGCCAGGTTTTGCCCATTGGGGGAGAGCTATATTCGATTGCATTTATATGTAACCTACAGAGCAACAGAACTCAAGAGGATCATAAGATATTAACTTTGATGAGAAATATCTTAGTAATACAATACTTGGAAACAAAATGCAGTTGTTTCATTCATCTACAAGAAGGGCCAGAAGGAGGACCTGGGGAACTACAGGCCTGTCAGTGTGACCTCAGTGCCAATAAAGTTCATGGAGCAGATAATTTTGAGTGCCATTTTTCAGGATATGCAGGGCAACCAGGCAATCGGGCCCAGTCAGCATGAGTTCATTAAGGTCATGTCCTGCTTCACAAACCTGATCTCCTTCTGCAACAAGGTGACCTGCTAGTGCATGAGGGAAAGGCTGTGAAAGTTGTTTATCTGGACATTAGTAAGGCATTTGGCAATGTCTCCTACAGCATCCATTTGGAGAAATTACCTGCTCATGGCTTGGATGGGTGAATGCTTCAATGTTCAAAAAACTGGCTGGATGGCTGTGTCCAAAGAGTTGTGGTGAATAAAATTAAACCCACTGGGTAGTTAGTGGTGTTTCCCAGGGCTCAGTACTCTGATCTCTGTAAGAATTGTTTTATTTTTATCTGTTTTTGAACAATGCTGTGAAAGTTAAAATTACATCTTGAATTATTTCATTGAATGCTTGAAATAACATTTTACTACTGGTTTTCTTAAGCCAAGGTAGAGCATTAAATGAATTTCTAGGTCAAAAGTATAGGATTTTATAGTGGTTAAAGACCTTAATTTCATATTTTGCAAAACTGGATTCAACTATCAACTCTGCTGTAAACTCCTTATGTTACACTGGTCTAGACATGTAAGGTCATTTTTTTTTCCAAAGCTAATTGAGCATATAAAGACAGAGATAGACAAAAGTGGGATTTCTCTAAATGCATGAGATATTTAGCTGCTTTGTGCTATAACCCTACTTACTGCTGTAGACATCAAGCTGTCCAAAAATCTAAGCCCTAACCACCTCCTCCCTCACTGTGGTCTCAGTTTAACTGCCTGTGAATGTGTGTAATAAAATACAGATAATTCACAAAGAGGTAGGAAAAGAAATATATAAAGAATTTGAAGGCACTCATTATACAGTATTGGGAGAGATATAAATTACCACATATAACCCATTTTAGTCATAATCCACATCAGAAGGTTACATGCAGTATTTATTGTTTCAGTCCACAGCCACAAAGTACCATTAAATTAGGGGAAGGAAGCCTGAGAAGTATAATGCTTTTTTGTGATACCAATATTCTTGTTGACCATTGTTTTACTTCTAGGAATTTTAATTATTTTCATTGTGCACTTTCTTATCTAACTGAATTTATTTTAGTGAAGAAAAATATGTCTCTTGTGAATAAGATCTGAAAGAATTTGAACCTGTCTCTCACATACAGTGAAGGAAACTCTTAAGTATCTAGAAAGGTGACATTACCTGTTGTGCTCATGCATTTTTAACCTACCCCCTCTCTTTTTTCACTCTAGTTGCTTTAGGCACTCAGTGTTTATCATCCTCTGGTTAAGAAAAAAACAAAACAAAACAAAAAAAAACCACCAACCCAAACCCAAGTAGAGAAACAAACCACAAAACAACAACCAAACCCAAACCACACCTAGATAGTCTTCATTGTACTTCAAAGTGAGTACAGCATGTGGTCATATTTTGTCCACTGATTATTTTTTTTTTGTCATAGTATTTCTGGGGCCTGTGGCATAGTTGAAATTGTGGAAGGAATATTTGCAGTAGTCAAACACTTGAGCTATATTGAACAAAATGAAAAGACATTGCAGTAGATACATGCAGGCATATACACATATATAAAGAAGTACTTTCTATAACCAATGTATGCAATCTCTGTACAATGTCTACTCATATAAGACTTTCAGAACATTTGCCTTTTTTTTATTCCTTCCTTTTTCAATGAAATGGGTTCTAACTATATAATAGTTATTAAAATACCACAGATAAGAGAAGGCTCTGGGGAGACATTATAGCTACATTTCAATATCCGAAGGGGAAACAGAGGAAGGCTGGGGAAGGATTATTTAGAAGGGTTTGCAATGATAAGATAAAGTGCAGTAGTTTTAAACTGGATCAGGGTAAGTTTAGCTTGAATGGAAGAAGTTCTTTACAGTAAGAGTGGTAAAATATTGGAACAAGTTGCCCACAGATAGGGTTGAGGTCCTGTCCCTTGAGACATTCAAGTTGGATGTCCCTGCTGACTGCAGAGGGATTATACAAGATGACCTTTGAGGGTCCCTTCCAGCCTGATGCAATTTGTGAATCTGTGAATATCACAGAATTTTGGTGCTCCTGAATATTTACTCCATTGCCCTTTAGTATCTGGCAATTCTTTTTTATCCGAAGTGTGACAGCAGGTTTAAAAAAGGCTAACAAACATATGCAATATTTTATTTTACATAGCAAGATTAAACAGATCATTCTGGAATGAATAATCAACAAAATGCAATGGCTTTAAAAGAGCCAGCTATGCAAAATATGCATTGCCATATCAAGGTGCACTAAGGTATCTGAGACATGACCTTGTGGTTGGCAGATATGAAAGTTTTAAACCTATGCTTTTCCAAAAAGAAACACAGGATTTCAAGAAGACTACGGCATGGGTGATAATTAGTTGGCATGCACAAATGGTTATTCACATACAGCATTGTACAGTTGCTTAAGGGCATTTAATCAATTTCAGTATGTGCTTTTGGGGTTCCAGCCATCTGTACATTCTTGGCAGATATGACATAGGTTTTACGGGAGGTCATTACTCCCCTATGTTGTCAGCTGGAGTCCACAGAAAGCTATTTTAGCCTGAATGACCCTAGATGTCTATCCCTGCAAGAAGGCATTATCTTTAGGCATGAGAGAGAGATTGTGCTCTTAATCCTATACATAAGTTTTTAACTATTTTAATTAATATTTTATTAGTTTCATAGATGTAGATTTGGACTATTCATATCAGTATTTGCTAAATAGAAAAGAACACAGCAAAAATATGAATAGAGAGAGCAAGGGAAATAAAAAATATGTTTATTCAAATTATACTTGAGATCATGCTTGAGAGCAATTGGAAGCTTTTTTATGATCATTAGAAACTATTTAATGAGATTGACTTACTAGTTGCTTGGATCTGTATTCCTGTTTGTGAAGTAAAAATAAAAATACAGGGTTTCAAATAAGGAAATTGGCATCAACCTTTTTAAAAGGGGTTAACTGTCTAGAAAAAAAAATCTCCTTATAGAATTTTTCCATTATCAAAGTTCTGATTTTTGTTCTTTTTTTTTATTATTATTTTTTTCTCATTGTTGATGGGTTTGTTACACTTTGATGCTTTAGTTTAAACAATATAAACTTTTTCTGACTTTGACAGCACATCTACATCTGCATACACATCAAAGTAGGGTAAGCTTTACCAACTTATCAATGTCTTCTTTCGCATTCATCTCATTTGATATCATCCACATAAAAGTTTCAGGTCTACTATTAATTGGCTGGCTAGGCTTCATAGTCCCTCTATTGTTGATGGAAAAAGATAAGCACTTCTACACTAATTTAGACATATTTATTCAGACTGAATAAATTACTTTGTGAAGGTGCCTGCAACTCCTTATAAATGACAAATGAGCTATAGATTCAAAAGCTAGGTCACAGCTACCTTTTGAACAAATAGAGCTGAATAAGATTAATTGAACCACTGATGCATTAAACAAAAGCTTTAAAAAAGAACAATAATAAGTATGAAAAGGATATGAAAGACCACAGCCCTGGTACCTTTTTAAAACTCACTCTAAATATTTCTAAAAGAAATAAAATTAACAAACTTTTGGACACCTGTTCTCATATACATATTTCTTAATTTACATTAGAGCTACACAAATAAATTACTACATCAATTAAAAAAAAATTATTTGTGCTATTAATTATTTTAAGTGCAGAGTGGTTTCACAGAAACTGTGGGACAAAACTGTGCAAATCATCTAGTCCTATCTTTCTGCTGAAGCATAATGAGCTGTGGTAAGTTGCCCCCTGAAAGGAGATTAGACTAGATGACCGTTGGAGGTCCCTGGCAGCCCGTACCATTCTATGATTCTATACCCAGAAGTCCAGATGTGTTCTCACCAGCGCTGGGTAGAATAGAAAAATCACCCTCTTTGACCTGCTGGTGGTGCTTTTCCTAATGCAACCCAGGACACTACTGGCCATTTTTGCTGCAACTACTCACTGTTACCTCATTGTCCATGTGTTGTGCAACAGTAACCCTAGGACTTTTGCTGCCAAGCTACTCTCCAGATGTCTGGCCTCCAGTGCAAACTTGTTCCTGGGATGTCAGTCTATTTCAAGAGAATCTTTTCTACAGTCTCAAATATTATAAGCTGTTCTACTTAACAGCCATGGGGAAATCCACTTGCAATATTTTTTTGCATATAGACTGAAATAATGAGGTTTTGGGTTGTTTTTTTTTTTCATTTTACCATATTATATTTTATCAGAAAAATTAAAAAAAATAATTTACTCAAAAAGAAAAAATGGAATTAACAGGATAAATTATACATGATATTAGGAATTAATTAATCAAAAAATAACTATTAATGATGTTTTACAGAAGGCACTAAAATTGGAAAATACAATACAACAATTTATGCCATTTTGCAAGAGAGTTGCTCAGGACTGGCACCAGGACAGTCATGCTGAGCTGGGAGACACTCCATTTTGATTTCTTGTCGGGACTTTTTGGGGTGGGAGGACCTTGGCAGACAGCAAGGACCGACAGTGTTGTCTTCTCGCGTGCCTGCTCGAGATTGTGATGTCAGACATGGCAAATTTAAACTCAGGAGAATTGAGTCACATGACCATCATTTTGCAAGAGAGCTGATGACCTCTCTCTTGACTGCAGCTAGTGGCATATGCCGTGGCACATTTCCCCACCCCCCCACATGACTCACATGACTGGAGCACTGTAATGGATGGCTACAGGCTCTTCAGGACAGACAAGCGAGGGAGAAAGGGATGGAGGGGTGGCAGTGTACATTAGAGAGGCTCTAGATGCCATGGAATTAGAGATCAAGGATGACCAGGCTGAGTGCCTGTGGGTGAGAATTAGAGGAAAGGCCAACAAGGCTGACATCCTGGTTGGATCCTGTATAGACCACCCAACCAGGATGAAGAGGTTGATGAATTATTCCATAGGCAGCTAGAGATTGTCTCAAGATCACCAGACCTTGTTCTTATGGGCGATTTTAACCTGCCTGATATCTGCTGGGAACTTAACACAGCAGAGAGGAGGCAGTCTAGAAGGTTCTTAGAGTGTATGGAGGACAGCTTCTTATACCAGCTGCTATGTGAGCTGACCAGGGGTAAGGCTTTGCTTGACCTTCTTTTCACCAATAGAGAAGGGCTGGTGGGAGATGTGGTGGTTGGAGGTTGTCCGGGGTCCAGTGACCATGTGATAATTGAGTCTTCAAGATGCAGTCAAGCTAAGAGAGGCAGCAACAAAACTTCCACTCTGGTATTCCGGAGGGCGGACTTCAGGTTACTCAAGGAAATAACTCAGAAGGTACCTTGGGAAACAGCCTTTAAAAACAAAGGGGTCCAGGAGGGCTGAACCTACTTCAAGAAAGAATTCTTGAAGTCACAGGAACAGGCTGTGCCAAGGTGCCGGAAGATGAGCTGCCAGCCTGCCTGGATGGGCAATGGACTTCTGGGTGAATTAAGCGGAAAATAGAGGGTGTGTCATCTTTGGAAGAAAGGTGAGGTAACCCATGGAATGTTTAACAATAGGATTCACCCTAGGGTGCTGAGAGAGCTGGCAGATGAGCTCACCAAGCCACTCTCCATCATTTTTCAACAGTCCTGGCTCACCGGGGAGATCCTAGATGACTGGAAGCTGGCCAATGTGATGCCCATCCACAAGAAGGGATAGAAGGATGAACCAGGGAATTCCAGGCCTGTCAGCCTGACCTCAGTGCCAGGCAAGATTATGGAACAGGTCGTCTTGAGTGCAATCACACAGCACTTACAGGATGGCCAAGGCATCAGGCCCAGCCAGCATGGATTTAGGAGGGGCAGGTCTTGCCTCACAAACTTGATCTCCTTCTGTGAGCAGGTGACCCACCTGGTGGATGTGGGGAAGGCTGTGGATGTAGTCTAACTGGACTTCAGCAAGGCCTTTGACACTGTCCCCCACAGCAAACTCCTGACCAAGTTGTCAGCCTGTGGCTTGGATAGCAGCACTCTGCCCTGGGTTAGGAACTGGCTGGAGGGCCGAGCCCAGAGAGTGGTGGTGAATGGTACCACATCCAGATGGCAGCCAGTCACTAGTGGTGTCACTCTTTGAGTACTGTGTCCAGTTCTGGGCTGCTGAAAACCAACAGGTTAAAAGGTTTTAATTTCTACAATCGCTGTGCACATCAAAAATGCCTCACCTAGCCCTTTAATTATACATTTTAAAGATGCTCCACCTAGCCCTTTAATTATCCATCTACAGCACTTTCTTTACTGTGATAGCTTTTCAATAATGAAAAATTCTAACAGTTCAACACTTAATGTAATGGAAAAAGAAATACATATTTATGCACAGACCTTTCTGTGCTTGCTAGATGAAATAATTTGAACACTTTTGATTTTTTTCAGCTGCTGTGATTTGCTATTTTACTAACGGTAGTGAGAAAACAAAATTTTAAAAAAGAAACTAAACATAGTTTATAAAATATAGAATCATGAAATCATGGAGTCATGGAATATTAGGGATTGGAAGGGACCTCCAAAGATCATTGAGTCCAATCTCTCTGCCAAAGCAGGATCACCTAATGTAGGCTGCACAGGAATGCATCTAGGAGGATTTTGAAAGACTCCAGAGAAGACTCCACAACCTTCCTAGGTAGCCTGTTGCAGTGCCCTGACACCCTCAGCATAAAATATCTCCTCGTACTGAGGTGTGTTCTGTCTTGTACCTATTGTTCCTATCACTGGGCACCACCAAAACAAGACCATCACCCCTATCTTGACATGTTGTAGTATAGCGTTGTTGTCAGGGATCAGCATTTGTTGTTGTATAGGTGTCCTACCACCCTGAGCGCAGCTTCCAGGAAAAGATGTAAGCAGGCGAAGATGTTTGTTACGGTATACAGAAAAGTTATATAGTCTATCAAAAGGCACATGTGTCACATCTTAATTGGTTATTTTCTACTGGCATGCATGTAGCATAACAATAGCAAAACAATATTTTAACACATCCAAACAAATTTTGCCCAATTTCTTCTCCTCAGTCACAAGATGTTTACATTCTTTTCTGAGTCAAAGATTAAACATAACACTCCAAAGCTATCTGAAAACACCCTCATCCTACATCTCCCCCTTCTTTTTCTAATAGAATCACACTTTTGGTTGATCTAACATTCTTTGCATACCTAGAAGGAAGCAAGGTAAAATTAACTGTACAGCAAAAGAAAAAGTTCTGTATCATATCGTGTCTAACAGACTGATGTAACCCGTAAAAGATACAATACTCAGAGCTGTACTAATTAGCTCATTCTAACATAACTTGCATAATATATGGTTAAAGATAACAAACCTTCCAGCTCAAGCACACATTCCTTTCCACTTATCTTGCAAGGTCAGAGCACAAGCAGAACAGTTACTTCTTTCAGACAGAAAGCTTCATCCTACAGCTTTGAAGTTGCTTCTTTGGTACTTGCCTGATCTCTTATAGGAGAACTTAGATCTTACTAGTTCCAATTCTTACATTTTCCTTTTCTTATTAAAAAAGAAGACTTGATCAAGCCTGAACACATTGTACACAGGAATTAAGATACAAAGACCTACAAATACAGCAAACCCAATCTTCAGCACTGTCTTTTACAATCTGCTTTGAAAGCATATTACACCTTTATCTTTTTCTAAGATGGGCAAAAATCATAGAATTGTTTAATTGTCAGCAAGATCCTCCCTTGATCTGCGAGAGTAGAGCTGGCCAGTCTCCATCTCCACAGGTAAAGAAAATATTTGCAGGTAAACAGGAAGAGTAAAAAGGCTCCTTTGCTGGGTCAGACATGACATCCTGAATATTCATGGTTCTGCCCAATGTAAAATTGAACATAACACAATAATCCATTTTTACTCACCCTAACATACTGATCTCTTGATGCTTTGTTTTTGCTAAGGAAAGGTACTGAGACCTATTAACCCTACCTTTAGCCAAATGTGTTTTGTTTTTTTTTTCTTTCAAATTTCTCCCAACTAAAACATCAACATTTTTTATATCCTTCATAAACTTTGTTAAATCACACTTAAAACTACATATAAAATGAAAATTTGAGAACATAACATTCTTTAGCTATTCTTTCTTGTGACATAATACCTAAAATGAACATATCTTCTGTGCTATAATTAATTTTGACCTTCCCTTTAACTATTTAAAATTATTACTTAAGTATGGCAGTCTCTTAACATATGCATCCATGTGAACATATTCCCTAATCACACAACAATTAAGCAACCATGATATTCAGTCCTTATCCAGATGTTTTCTGGCACATTTTTGCGTAATCAGCCTCTGATTGGTGCTTTTGATCTCAGATTATTGTGACAGTCATTGTGATCACTGTTAGGTAGGTCTGCTGATTGTCAGTCTCATGGGAAATGCTGTTTGTCCCATCCTCTTGATTCTTGTGCTGTCTTCTGCTGAGATGATTGCAGCAGCTGGTATCACTAAAGCCATAGGTTATAAAATATGCATAACCCCCCCCTTTATAGATATATATATATATATATATATATATCCATCCTTATCTTAAAGCAATTATTAATACAAAGAAAAGACAAAAAAAACCCCATTCTATAATATCCCTGTATCAAATTCTTAACTTATGCTAAAACAAATGTCCTTCAAAAACTTAAAGAACTATGTTAAAATTAAACCATCAAATCAATGTCCAAAAAAGAAACAAAAAAGCTGTCACATTAACTAAAGTGTAATTTTAAAAATGAAAACCTATTTACCACAACCCTTACCTATATTACACAGAGCTCTTTCAAAAGGCCATGACACAGAAAAAGAAAAAAGGTTAGAAACAAAGAGAAAAAAACCCTTAACCTATGAAGCTCTAGAATAACTTATTCTACTTAAACTTAATCACTAAATACCTAGCATAAATACCCATTATTCATTATGCTTACTATTAAAAATTTACTATTAAAAATATTGAAATAACAAATCTTTAAAGTACCTTACAATCATAAATAACCAAACTTAGCACTGTTTCTTTAAACCAGGACACAACTTCTGTAGATAAGAGACTATCAGAAAGAGAAGGTAGGGGGTTGCAGAATTCACAGCAGCTGCCTTTTCAGGTAGTTTTCATTTCAAATGCAGGATCTCTTGGTGGGACAGAGGTCACAGCAACGATCCTGATCTTAATTGATGTTTTTGAACCTGAAACTTGAGATGGCTAGAGTAGATGCCATTGCTTCTTTCCCTGCTCCATATCACTGGATGTTGGCACATGCAGCATTTCTTAAAGCACACCAAAGCCTCTGCCAATCAGTGTTTCTCATTTTCTTCTCTAAAGTAGGCATTGCTTTAATTTCTCTGATCTTACTCTCTCTCTTAGCATACTCCCAAAATTCAGTTCTGATCTTATGCCAGATTTCTGGATCATACACTGCTCTTTTTGTGACAGAGGAGCGGTGGTCAGCAGCTAAAAAAAGCATCTGCTGAAAAGCAGGGGCACTGATAGATTTCTCATGTTGCTTGAAGAGTTTCTGACAAGCTTCTAGGACAGTTACCTCCTCCAAAGTAATTCTTTTCACTTAAAATGTCCCTTCTGTCCTCAATTAAAACACATTGTAGAACTTTTAAGAACGAGCGGTGGGGGAGGTAGTGAGCTACTGCTGCTGCTGGTCAGGCGCCAGCTTCTACATCAGCCTCTGCAGCTCTTTTTATGAAGATATAAGTAATGACTCCCAGTATTGATTTATCTTCTTTTATGTGCTCGCCAACAAGGAGGCTCCAACCCAAAAGAATTATTCCAACAGCTCACCTCTGCTTCACAGGTCTGTGAATTCTTTTCTTTTTTCCAGAGGTGTCTCTAATTTTTCTTTCTCTACTTTTTTTTTCCCTTCCTTTTTTTATTTATTTTTAACATCTGGACATTCACACTTTTCACACCTCTTCTTAAACTAAGCTGGGGAGCATCACTGGTGCCAGACTTCCCTTCTGGCATAATTAGTCTTCAGGGAATCTCACAGAGATTGACAGCTTAAAGTATACCATTTTTGACACCAATGAGCACAACCCTCTCTGCAGTCCCGATGAAGTAAAATTATTTGTTGTTGGTACAAATGAAAGTCATAATGTATAGTTGCTCAAGGTGCATGTTCAGGGTCAACAGTTGTTGTAATATAGCATTGTTGTCAGGGATCAGCATTTGTTGTTGTATAAGTGTCTGAACACCCTGAGCACAGCTTTCAGGACAAGATGTAAGCAGGCAAAGACATTTATTATGTTATACAGCTAAGTTATATAGTCTATCAGAAGGCCCTATAAAGGTCCATGGATTTGTGCATTTTTACTCCCTCCAAGCCTCTGACCCAGTCCACAATGAACAGTGGATGGTCTTCCTCCCTCCGGTTTTGCTCTCTTACCTCCAGTGTCTGAGATTTCTGAGGGCTGGTTTTAGCAGTAAAAACTGAGGCAAAGAAAGCATTCAGAAATTCCTCCATCTCGGCATCATCAGTCACCGTGTGTCCCACCTCATTTAACAATGGACCCACTTTTCCCTTTTTCCTTTTACTATTGATGTATTAGATGATGACCTTTACAGTATCAGTCCCACAGAACATATTAAACATATTACAGAATTATCAATTTTTACAAGCTTTCTTTTTACCAAAAACCAAAAAAAACCCACCTGTGTATATGGTATTACTATATATAATGTTACACAAAATTTAATTGACTCAAAATAGTGATGTCTTCTTCAAGTGTAATGGTGCATGTTTTTTATGTATCAGTGCTTTATCCATTTATTGTTCCTATAATATTATAATTGGAAATTGCAGAAACAACACAATTGAACCCAATATGAATTTTACTTGATTAATGTGTGAAAGTTGTGTGCCTTCAGGACCTTCTTCACTTGACTGATCTCTAGTCTGCTTTAAACCAAGAAAAAGGCTCCCAAAAGGCACAATAGATACTGAAAGAGGCAAAAACTAATTCCTGCACTAATCCAGATATTACAATTGATAATTTATTACATCTATTCAATAATAAAAGATGATACTGCAAACATTAAATTATCTTTCCTGCAGAAATTAAAATTCTTAATTTAGTTTGTCTTAATTTAGTTTGAAAATATTTTCTGTTAGATTTAAAGTGTTGGGGGTTTTTTGTTTTTTTCTTTTAAAACCTATATCTGAAAATACAGTTCTGCAATACAATATTTGTTTTCTTCCTTGATTCCTGAATGTGGGTGTTTATGCTAAGATTTCAGGCAAACACCTCAGACACTGGCTAGGCACTTACCTGAGACTGAGCTAAACAAACAAGTCATGAGAAACTGCTAGATGTGAGATAAGAATTTGCCAGATGTTATAAATAAGAGACTAAAAATCTTAAAAAGTTTAAGACAGCACTCTGAGGTACTGCAAAGGTGGCTAAGGAGAGGTTTATGAGAAATGGCCAAGTCTCACAGGAAGTTGAATGAGTGCACAGTGGACATTCAAGGCAGCAGTCATGTAAGGCTGGTAGTGGCTCAGTAACCCAGTCTGTGATACCACAGAAGGAAGGGAGATAAGGTAAATCAGAGCATAAGGTAAATCAGACTTAGATATGTATGTAACAAAGCTGTAACAAGGATTTTTTTATATGGGAATAGTCAAGGGCACAGAAAGGGAGATATGCAGCCATAGATCATATAGGACAAGAAATGGGAAAGGGGACAGTTACACAAGCAGATCACATAAGTGGGGCTGTTTGGGATTCTTTGCTAGCCAGTCATGTCTTGTAAGTGATAGCTACTGCCTAAATCAGAATTATAAACCAAACTTGTGACCCTGGTCTTACAATATGTGTCTGTAAAGAACTACTCTACCAAGTAATAATGTTGTTTCAAATCTATCTTTTATTCTAAAACCTTTTATTCTAAAACCAGATGACTTCATCATCTACCCATTGCTTTTGGATAGCTAATTTGAAAGATGCCGATAAATAAAATCAACATCAAGATGTTTATGCATAGTAGTAGCATAAGAATGGTCTGCATGACTAGCCTTGCTTTAATATTTTAATATTTTAATCTCCCAAATGAAATGGTAATTACAAATCCTACTTCAAATATTCACAGTGAGATCAAATACTGCTTTCTAATTATATTATCATATTAAATTACTATCTCTGGATTAATGCTATAATATATACATAATATATATCAGCACTAACTGGTACTAAATCACCCCATGTGTAAAGTATGCAATTTGTTTCTTCTAAAAAGAAAATAGTGAAGGATAGCTTCATAGAATAAAGAAATATATTTGTAGAGCCACTTAAAAGATCAGAAATGCCTATCAGTGGAGCTAATAATATATTGTGATAGAATGACAGTATTTTGCCTTACAGAAGTATATGATATGTTCAGAAGTATATGATGTATTTCACCTCAAATGTGAGGTTATCATTCTAGTGTTTATATTATTTTAATAGATTTAAAGGAATTTCTGTGCCACAGAGATATCAGGTAAGGCTGGGATTTATTTTAGTGCACTGACCCTATAGAAACATGTATTGGAAATACTGCACTTAAAAAACCCCCAAACTTTAAATTTCATGCAAAATTGACATAGGAAGCAGGAATTTCTCTTGGATTTTTTTTTTATTTGTTTTGGTTTTATGCTTGGTGTTTGGGTTTTTGGGGTTTTTGTTTGGTTTGTTGGTCGTTTTTTTTTAATTGGAAAAGAGAACTCTCTGAGCCCTACTGTTTCCACTGCACTACAGAGGAGTGCCTATATCACCAGTATAAAAGACGTTTTTTATACCTCCTGTAGAACCCATCCAGGAAACAGCAGACAGAAGCTTAAATTTAAAAATATACATATTTTGTCAGCTTTTGGAACTGGAAACAGGGATCAAATTTTGTCCTGAGGCTGGAACATTTCCTGTTCCAAATGTAGTTTCCTTCCATGTAAGCAGGAAACCTCCAGGAATTAGTGAAGACCCTCAAAAAATGAATGCTATATTTATTAAACTTAATATTTTTATATATAAAAATAAAAATTAATTTACTGTGTAGACACAGAAGACATTAACTTTGAAATCATAAAGGAATGAAATTTTCCTTCTTGTTGTTTTTTGTTTGTTTGTTTTCTGTTTTGTTTTGTTTTGTTTCAATGGTGAAATACCGTACATAGTACACTGATATCCCACAGAGATCATTGTTTGAGTAAAGAAATGATAGACCAGGTATGAACAGAAACAATATTTTATAACAAAACAGAGGTACAAAAATTGTCCAAACATTATCTAAACACTCTTTCTAAATAAACTCTTTTTGCGGTTCTTCAGAAGTTAATTATATACCTATATAAAGAGTATCTTCACCTGAACAATGAATTTAATTTAATTTAAAAAATTAATTATTTATCATTATTCTTGGAAAGTACATATTAACCCTATCCCTCTACATGATTTTGCTATTGTAAGCTAATATATATTTTTTTGCTCTTTATATATGAAATCGAGGAATATTTGATTGGATAGTTGAAATGAAGTACTAGTCACTCCTTAAATTCAGGGGATGCTAGTGAGCTATCTAAGTTGTCATGCTGAATGGTATAAAGTTTTGGGGGTTTTAGGGGTTTTTTTGCACAACATTTTGTTCATACTTCTTATGAGTAATAAGCTTACAAAAGTATGTAGGACCTTGTGTTGTACCATATAAGGATTACTTAAAGCATAATTCATTAGATCTGTAAGTAAAAGTGAGATATTATTTCCTATATATTCCAAGTACTATCTCAAAAAAGAGGTGGAAATGTGCAGATGATTTCAGATCTTCTCACCCAACATCAGTCAGAAAAAAATGACTGACTCCATGAGACTGTTGGCTCTACTGATAGTATGTCATTAATTCCTCTCTGCAGCAACTTAACAGATGCTCTCACTGGAACTGAATGGAGTAGCCAAACGCCTCCTCCTGTCCCTTCTGGGGTGTTGTGCTCTGCCTCAGCACTTAGCAACAGTCTTTGCCTTACAGCAAAAAAAATCTTGTTCATATATATGTAGTTTTCCTATTGCCAACAGCTAGTTCAACTGAATGATGTTCCAAAAACTCTGAAAAAATTAAAGATGATAGAAGCTGATCTCTAAAATAAATTATTTAGCATTTGGAAAATTAAATATAGAGGTGTTCACCCAGGCAGTGTAGCTTACCACCCTTAGGCTAACATTTTTGTATAAATGTCAAGCTCTCCAATTCTATATATTTGTGAAAGCAAAGAGATAGAAGAGAACTAATAAAAAGAGGAATGAGAATGGATTTTTGGGGGTGGAGGGAGAAAACGTGGTATCAGATCAATTATTCTTTTCCAAATAAGACAAAAGTGCAAAGAGATCAATGAAATGATGGGAACATTTTGATAGCACATTTATCTGTACCTTCAGTTTCAAGACATTTTGCAAAAGAAAAGATAAAGATATGTTTTAAATGGAAGTTTTACATTTATATAGGTATGTATTTTTAGACTTAAAACTACATAACAAATACCTAAGAAGTGGAAGATGATTTACAAATATACAATAACAGCAAAGGTTCTGATGAACAATTGCATTGTTCATCAGTTCTGCAGAGAAGGACATGGGGGTATTGGTGAATGAAAAACCGGAGCCACCAATGTGTGCTCACAGCTAAGAAACTGAATCATAATCTGGGGTGCACAAAAGGAAGTGTGGCCAGCAGATTGAAAGAGGTGATTTTTCCCATTTACTCTGCTCTCATGATATCCCCACTGTAGTACCAAGTCTGGAGCCTCAGCACAAGAAAGCTGTGGAGCTGTTAGAGCAGGTCCAGAAATAATCAGAGGGATGGAACACACATCCTATGAAGAAAGTCCAAAAATTTGGAGGTTGGAGAATAGAATAGAATAGAATAGAATAGAATAGAATAGAATAGACCGAGTTGGAAAAGACCTTCAAGATCATCAAGTCCAACCTATCACCAACACTATCTTATCAACTAAACCATGGCACCAAGTGCCTCATCTAGTCTCCTCTTAAACACCTCCAGCGATGGTGACTCCACCACCTCCCTGAGCAGTCCATTCCAATGGCCAACAACTCTCTCTGGGAAGAACTTTCTCCTCACCTTGAGCCTAAACTTTCCCTGGTGCAGTTTGAGACTGTGTCCTCTTGTTCTGATGCTGCTTGCCTGGGAGAAGAGACCAACCCACTCCTGGCTACAACCTCCCTTCAGGTAGTTGTAGACAGCAGTAAGGTGTCCTCTGAGCCTCTTCTTCTCCAGGATAAGCAACCCCAGCTCCCTCAGCCTCTCCTCATAGGGCTTGTGCTCCAAACCCCTCACCAGCTTTGTTGCTTTTCTCTGGACATGTTTAAGCAAGTCAATGTCTTTCCTAAACTGAGGGGCCCAGAACTGGACACAGGACTCAAGGTGTGGCCTAACCAGTGCAGCGTACAGGGGCAGAATGACCTCCCTGCTCCTGCTGGCCACACTGTTCCTGATACAGGCCAGGATGCCATTGGCCTTCTTGGCTGCCTGGGCACAATGCTGGCTCATGTTCCCCTACTATCAACCAGTACCTTCAGGTCCATTTCTCCCTGGCCACTCTCCAGCCACTCTGACCCCAGCCTGTAGCACTGCATGGAGTTGTTGTGGCCAATGTGTAGAACACAGCACTAAGATGTGTTAAATCTCATACTGTTGGACTCTGCCCATCTGTCCAGCCTGTCAAAGTCCCTCTGCAGAGCTCTCCTACAGCTCTAACAGATCAACACCTGCCCCCAGCTTGGTGTATGCTGCAAATTTACTGATGATGGACTCAATGCCCTCATCCAGATCATCAGTAAAGATATTGGCTGGGACAGAGCCCAGCACTGATCTCTGGGGGACATCACTAGTGACTGTCTGCCAGCTGGATGTGGCACCATTCACCACCACTCTCTGGGCTCAGCCCTCCAGCCACTGCCTAACCCAGTGCAGAGTGCTGCTGTCCAAGCTAGCAGGTGGCAGCGTGGTCAGTTGTTTGCTGTGGGGAACTGTGTCAAAGGCCTTGCTGAAGTCCAGGTAGACTTCATCCACAGCCTTCTCCACATCCACCAGATGGGTCTCCTGATCATAGGAGATCAGGTTGTTCAGGCAGGACCTGCCCTTCCTAAACCCATGCTGGCTGGGCCTGATCCCTTGGCCATCCTGTAAGTGCTGTGTGATTGCACTCAGAATGACCTGTTCCGTAATCTTGCCTTGCACTGAGGTCAGGCTGACAGGTTTCTAATTCCCTGGTTCCTCCTTCCATCCCTTCTTGTGGATGGGTACCATATTGGCCAGCTTCCAGTCATCAGAGACCTCTCCAGTGAGGCAGGACTGTTGAAAAATGATGGAGAGTGGCTTGGCCAGCTCATCTGCCAGCTCTCTCAGCACCCTGGAGTGAATCCCATCTGGTCCCACAGACTTGTGAGGATCCAAGAGGTTAAGCAGGTCTCTAACTACTTCCTCCTGGATTACAGGGGAACTATACTGTTTCCTGACTCCATCTGCCAGCTCTGGAGGCCAGCTGTCTGGAAGACACCGTATCCTGCTATTAAAATTTGAGGCAAAGGAAGTGTTACGTATGTCTGCCTTTTACTCATCTTTAGTTACTCTATTCTCCTCCATGTCCACTAAGGAGTGGAGGTAGTCCTTGCCCCTCCTCTTGCCATTAATATATTTGTAGAAGGATTTTTTGTTGTCCTTCACAGCAGTGTCTAGTCTAAGCTCTAAAATGGCTTTTGACTTTCTAATTTTTTTCCTACAAGACCTAGCAACATCCTTAAACATTTCATGGGTTACCTCTCCTTCCTTCCAAAGATGATGCACCCTCTTTTTTTCCCTTAATTCACTCATAAATTCATTGTTCATGCAGGCCGGCCATCTATTCTGGTGGCTCATCTTCCAGGACATTGGCACAGCCTGCTCCTGTGCCTTCAAGATTTCATTCTTGAAGTAGGTCCAGCCCTCCTGGACCCTTTTGTTTTTAAGGGCTGTTTCCCAAGGTATCTTTTGAGTTTGTTCCTTGAGTAACCTGAAGTCCTCCCTGTGGAAGTCCAGAGTGGAGGTTTTGTTGCTGCCCCTCTTAGCTTGACTGCATTTTGAAAACTCAATTATCTCATGGTCACAGGACCCTAGACAGTCTCCAACCACCACATCTCCCACCAGCCTTTCTCTATTGGTGAAAAGAAAGTCAAGCAAAGCCTTACCCATGGTAGGCTCACTCAGCATCTGGGATAAGAAGCTATCCTCCATGCAGTCTAAGAACCTTCTAGACTGCCTCCTCTCTGCTGTGTTAAGTTCCCAGCAGATATCAGGCAGGTTAAAGTTGCTCATAAGAACAAGGTCTGGTGATTTTGAAACAGCTTCTAGCTGCCTATAAAATAATTCATCAAGTTCTTCATCCTGCTTGGGTGGTCTATAACAGACTCCAACCCAGATGTCAGCCTTGTTGGCCTTCCCTCTAATTCTCAGCCACAGGCACTCAACCTGAACATCCTTGATCTCTAATTCCATGGTGTCTAGTACCTCCCTGATGTAAACAGTCACCCCTCCACCCCTTCTCCCTCTCCTGTCTCTCCTGAAGAGCCTGTAGCCATGCATTACAGTGCTCCAGTCATGTGAGTCATCCCACCACGTTTCTATGATGGCAACTACATCATAACTTTCCTCCTGTAACAAGGCTTCCAGTTCATCTTGTTTGTTAACTGTATTGTGTACTTTAGTGTACATGCACTTCAGGTGGTCTGCTGGTTTCATCTCTGAGTCCAGCTTACAACCCTCAGACTCCTGTCTGGGGGGAATGGTTTCAGCCCCTTTCCCCTTCAAATCTAGTTTAAAGCCCTGTCAAGGCCCTGGAGGTGCTTGATTGCAGCTTTTCAACATATAAAGTGGTCTTAAAGAAAGACCAAGACTTTTTACCAAAGTTGACAGCAATAGAACCAGGGATAATGCTTTTAAACTGAAAGAGGGTAGACTTAGATTGGACATAGGGAAGAAAATTTTTTTGATGAGAGTGCTGAAACATTGTAATAAGTTGGCCAGAAAAGTTGTGGATACCTTCCACCTGGAAGTTTTCAAGGTGCATGAAGCTCTTAGTAACCTGACCTAGTGGATGGTCATGGTCTCTCTAGTGGAAGGTCCATGGTCTCTTCAAACCCCAAATATTTTATGATTGTCTGGTTCTTTGAAATAAATCTTGCATATATTTGGACAGGAAACTAAGAGGATATTTTTAGCCATTAGTGGTATAACATTTGTAATGGTCTGGAAAGATTTTTCTATATGACAAGATCATCTGCTTTGTTACAAGCAAGAATTTTCCATTAAGTCAGATTAACAAATTTTTCTGGCTATTTTCACATGAGAATTTTTTTTTTTCTTTTCCTTTTTTCCCCTGTGTTAATTATTTTTAGGCTTGTGATCTTTTGTAAAAATCTTGAATAACTTGAACTCACAAATTTCTAAGAAACAAGATAGACAAGGGCTCTGTCTTCTAGCTTTTGGTATTTCTAGCACCACAGAATGTGCAGTATGTGGGTAGGTTTGAGTTATTGCAGGGAAGGAAACTCAGCTACAGCAAAATCATATAACCAATTACAGATTGATCTCTGCACCTCAAACACACGTATGGAATCACGTTAGCTGATTCAAGATAAAACTGTGATTTAACGATTCGACAAAACAACTGTTTGAATTCCAGTTCCAAAAAACTATTTCCTGGCTCTGTTTAGCATGTTGAGACAGACATAGGCATATTCTTCTATTCTTAGGTTCACCACGCTTGACAACTGCGAAGGTCTAGCGCATAGACATTCCATATAAACATATCTTTTGTTCAACATTTCAATGATCAATTATAAGAATGCAATAAAACACACAAAAAACCCCAACAAAAACCAAATAAACAAACAAAACCCAACACATACCTGTGCAGGTAGAAAAAGATCTTCAATATATAACCTAATTCAACACTATCTACTAGGTCTTAGAGAGTTTGAAACAATAAAGTTGAAATTAGTAATCTCGTTAATTTCAAAGGATTATTTCAGGTATCTTGTGCATCTTTACTCTGTACATACAGAGTAAAAAGAATAATTTAAAAGATAAATTAACTACTCTACCACATATGATGCAGAATTTTAGACAGCTATTTAGCTTCAGGAATTTAATTGAAGGTAAGATTATCCTTCAGAACCTGTACTTATCAGAGAATGCTAAACCCATCCAATAGGACAGTATTTTACAATTAACATGTAATAAATGGAAATTGCATGGCACATTCATTGTTTGTTTGTTTATTTTGCTTTACTGTTTTCTTTTGCTTTGTTTGTTTGCTTCTCTAACTCCACTTTTTAAATTGTCTTTATCCCAACACATGCATTTTCTCATTTTTGTCCTTCTGATTTTCTCCTCCATTCCAATCCATAATCTCATAATAACCCCAGAGGCAGTGGAAGCCTATAATATATTACAGAGTAAATAAGGGGTTAAAAAAAATATGAAAACTAATAGGCAAGATTTTGGAGTGTGCTGCACTATCATTCAGAAAAAAATGTTCCTGTATTGCTCAATCTGTAATTAGAAGAGATTTGACACCTTTTTTATTCAAGCAGCAACACAGTCAACTATTAGAAAAAAATTATATGAAATACCAGAAGATTACTTCCACTCTCTTTCTGTGTGTTTATTGTAGAAGTAGCCATTTGTAAATTGCTGTTCCAAATTTGCATGTTGCCTGGGGAATTTAGTCGAATAAGCCTATTCCAGAACAAATTCATAGCCTTTTCAGATTGATATAGTGAATTCAATGTAAACTAGTGACAAAATCTATCTGTACTACACCTGCATATTGTGGAAAGTTAGCTCTGTGAGAAGCAATCACAGAAATAAATTTGGCTTTGAATGCTGTTGTATAGATGTTTGAACCACTCTGAGCACAGCTTCCAGGACAAGGTGCAAGCAGGCGAAGACGTTTATTACATTATACAGCAAAGTTATATTGTCTTTTTGAAAGCATAGATGTCACATGTTAATTGGCTATTTTCTACTGGCATGCTTGTAATTAAAATAACAAAACAATATTTTAACACATCCAGCCAAAGTCTGCCTAGATTTTCTTCTTCAGTTACAAGCTGTTTAAATTCTTCTCTGAGTCACAGACTAAACATAGCCTTCTCTAATTTGAACAAAGGCAAATCTTCCCCTACACTTGAAAAAAAAATAAATTGAAGGTACTTCTGTTCCTTATTTAAACACAACACATTTTCTAGTTTCCACTGCTAGTAAAATGAGCTGTCTTTCTCTTGCTCAACTGTATTGTTTTTTTCTGCCTTTCTCTTTCAATATTAGCATATTAAAGCATATGGGATTTAGTCTATTCAAATTTGATTATGTATTTTTTTCTTACTTAAATTTCCATTGTTTTATTCTAAAGGAAAATGATTTAACAAAAGTTCTAAACTGATTGTAACTCAGCTTGCTGAATTGTATTAATTAATCCATGAGAGGAAAGTTCCAAATAAATGGTGTGATAATTTTAGGCTATGCCTTTAAAATTTAGCTGCAGATTTTGAGCAGAAAAGTAGAAGAATATAAATAAATATAAAAAGGAAAACAGAATATTATTCTAAACAAATTCATTGGATAAATAAAGGAAAACAGAATATTATTCTAAACAAATTCATTGGATAAATGTCTGGGATAAGAGAAGGTGTATCATAACAATTCTTCACATTTCACAATCCCATTCCTTTTCTCTTCTAATCTTGGCTGTTTTGCTTTGCTTGGGAGAAGGTAACATGCTTCTGGCTGACCTTGGGATAAGTCTAACCTACTGCTTTCTCTCTACTCCCTTCTCCCTCTTGGGACAGGGAGGGCCTGGGGGGACAGTAGAACAGGCTTCTCTGGTCTTCTGACCAGGGAGGGGTTTGTGTTGTTTGCTAATTGGAAATATTTGTATAATATTGTAAATACTGTATATCTTGTACATATTCATTGCATTCCATTGTAGAGTGTAGTTTTTGCTTGCAAATACAGCTTCATTTGCTTCTAACTGAGTTGGTCTGGCTAAAAGTTAATGCTTCAACCCACCACAAATGGATTTTTAAAGCCTTTTAATAATTTTTAATTTTTTTTCCAGGATATATTTTAGGAGCTGAAAAAGCAGTGAGTAATGTTAACTGGAGGTCAAGAAAAAGGACTAAATCAGTTAACAGCTGCTTATATCTTATTTTATTTGCTACCAACAATATTAAGTACATTATTCAATGCCCTCTGAAGTATCAATGTCTGGTTAAACAGTAAAATGCTTAGTTTAAGATTCTTGTTCTTCAAATACAGATTGCTATAAAAAAATATAGAGAGAAATGATTTATAAATTCCCAGTGCTCAGATTAATTAGTTCAGTCAAGATATGGGCCCTAGCACTGTCTAGAGGACTAGAGGTCTCCTTTCCTGGTCTCTGTATGAGGGATGCCATTACAAAACCAGACCCCTGCTTTCCTCATGTCTAGTGAAGGAAAGCAATGAAGCACACAATTCTGAAATCTCTGCTCTCTGCTTTGTCACACAGCAGCTAAAGTTCTGCCTTTTATTGCATAAATCAATAATCCAACCACAATCTTTAGTCTTGTTGTTAATCTTTCCACTATACACAAATATCTAACCTAACACACTACAAGCATGCACAGTCCTGTGCCACCTAGTTGGATATTTCATCATTCACCATTCCATGATTTATTAATTTATCCTCATTCTTAAGCCTTTCTGCTGGGAATTTCAACCAGTCATCTTAACGCAGCAGTCAGTTTGCTTTTTATGGCAATCATATTAAGTCTAGAATTTGCACATTTATTTCTGTCAGGCTTCAGATGTCAAAAGTGGGAAGCAGTGTGATCTGAGCGAAAGCCTCCTTTCTTTCTCCTCCATGATACAGCCTGAGAAGTAACATGATTGTCTATTTTTCACCCCAACTGGGAGAGGCTGCAGCAGCTTGCACACCAAAGAGGCACAGAGGGCTGGAGAGGTCCACAGAGTGGGAATGAATGCTTCAGCTTAAGGAGGAAATACCTGGTCCAGTGACATCACAGAGCCTCCTCCTGCAAGTTTAGGAAAGATTCAAGTTCAAGACTCTGACAAATGGCAGGGAGAGCTGTATTTGGACTGTGTTGATGAAGCCGGCACATCAGTGTCTGAGTGAACTCTGGGGATACTTTCCCACTGCACTATCCTCTGGGGATATGAACACTGATAACATGGCCATGGTACAGAACTTTTTGTTGGAATGAGTGAACCTGGACTATGGAATCCTTCAGTCCCACTGGGAACCAAATTCCTTGATGATGTTTGAAGTCACTCTTGGTCAAGCTCTATGAAAACATGATACTCGGTGAAGTTTTGTGGCTACGACTCTGCTAAATCTGCATGGGCTTGGACAGATTTCCTTTGTCCTAGAACATGCTTCAAGGTGGTTCTTCATTGGATAGACACTTCTTGCCAGGTCTCCTGTTCTCCTGCTCTAAACAATCTGTGCTGATGCTTTATCCACAGAGTACATGTAGTGCTGTGAAAATCAGTCCTATGTAGTTTATTAACTTTTGCAAGGGAACTGAAGATGCTAATCTCCCCTGGTGATATTTGACATTACAAGAAGAATTGTACTGTATCAAAACTATTCTGGAGAGTTCTTCCTTGGGAAAGATCCCACTGAAAACCAGAAAGTAGTTAGTGTTATCTTCTCTCTGGCCATTCCAGAGCATTCAAAGAATATGCACCCAGATCACTATGTACTAGGAGTTCACATAAAAGTTGGTGAATTTATTTATTTATTCACACCAGCTCAAGACCTGACCTGTATGTTTCCCAACAGAACTGTGATTATTCAAGCAATTTTGTAATGTTATGATTAATCTTCTGATATCCATATGCCTTTCTTTGACATTTCTAGATATTTTATTTCCATGTAGTTGTGAATAAATAAAATAAAACAATAAATAAATAATGATTTAACAGCTTGTTCAAATTTGTACTTTTTTTTTTCTTCCAGCAGTTTCCGTTGCATAAAATTTGGTCATGATTTCTGACTTACAATTAACTCTATCATTAGCACTGATCATGCAGTTAATTCCAGTAATTTTTAAACAGAACTACTTAAGCAAGAAAGCACTTTGCCTACCCTCGTTCTATAACTGGGGGGAGAAAAAAAAAGAAGGCAACTGAGAGCAGAGAGTTTTATATCATTAAATTACTGTTCAGAGGAGAGGCTGAGGGAGCTGGGGTTGCTTAGCCTGGAGAAGAGGAGACTGAGGGGTGACCTTATTACTCTCTACAACTACCTGAAGGGAGGTTGTAGACAGACGGATGTTGGTCTCTTCTCCCAGGCAGCCAGTACCAGAACAAGAGGACACAGTCTCAGGCTGTGCCAGGGGAGGTTCAGGCTAGATGTTAGGAAAAAGTTCTATACAGAAAGAGTGATTGCACATTGGAATGGGCTGCCTGGGGAGGTGGTGGAGTCGCCATCACTGGAGGTTTTCAGGAGGAGACTTGATGGGGTGCTTGGTGCCGTGGGTTAGTTGTTTGGGTGGTGTTTGATTGGTTGATGGGTTGGACGCGGTGATCTTGAAGGTCTCTTCCAACCTGGTTTATTCTATGTATTCTATGTATTCTATGTAAATGCCAGATCAGAAAAACACTGGGATGCGTCAGGCTGACAGATGAAAGTTTAAAGTAAGACTGGGTTGGAGCAGCACAGCAGAGCTAGAGACAATCGTACAAGTAATTAAGTTCTTTTCAAATTGATCTAATTTTATTCTTCTTCTAATGTCTCTTTTTCAGACGTGTTATGTGTTCTTTACTACCTCTATGCAATTTTGCTCCAATGTATAAATTCAGAAAATTTTCTTGGCCATTCTATTTCAAAAATTATTCCATTATGTTGAATGTCTCTCTTTTTTCTCCAGCTGCCTTCCCAGAAATATCCTACTACTTAATTTTCATCCTCTATATCTGTTTTACAGATTTGCTTTCAAATATATATGCAACACTTTTACTAAAGAATATCATGAGGTTTTGTTTCATCTCATCTAAAATGATCATGTATCACCAGTAAACAATATTCACAATTACTTCTTGTACTATGATTAAATTACCTCCTATTCTCCAGAACAGACATAATTACTATCAAAAAAACAGTGTAAAACAGAACACCACCAAAAAGCCTCACTTTCACACATATAATCAGAGGGCTGGAGCACCTCTCATATGAGGACAGGCTGAGAGAATTGGGGTTGTTCAGTTTGGAGAAGAGAAGGCTCTGAGGAGACCTTATTGTGGCCTACAAACAAACCAACACTTCACTGAGTTTGAGGAAGTTTTTTAGTTTATCTGTTTCTCTTTGGAGAATTTGTTTCAAAGTCAAACAAAAATAATTATGAAGTAAATATTTGTAGAAGGTTATTTAAGTTATCTCATCTTCAGTACTAATAGCCTATATGTTTTTGATCTAAAATTGTAATTTAGTATTGACTTTAAATTATTTATTAAATTGATATTTATGATTGTTTTGATTGGGGTTAAATTAACAAGTTAAGAATTATAAAAATATAGTTATCTTTATTTTTCCCAAACCCCTCACCCCCAAATTATGTACAAAATTGATTAAATTATTTACAGGTTCTATTTGGTCGCAAATTCTACCAGGATGCTTATGGGCAACTTTAGTACAATTTAGAGACTTCAGAAAATGGAAAATAGCTTCACCCCACTTATAAAATCAGAGGCAAGGTAGGACCTTAGGGAAAGTATGAAAATGCCGGTTTTACTCACAAGGATGGAGCAGGAATCTGGTGATGGTCTCTAGGTCTTTCTTCAGTGACAGGCTCCAGAACTGCAGGTTTTATAACCCAGTTTGTGGATAATATGGCACAAATCTAAAGGAAAAGGAACCTGCCAAAATCAAAGTGTCCATAGACACGGTTGCCATGAGGGGATACGCGTGCAGCAGCACTGTCTGAGCAGTGCAACAAAAGCCATGGTTTCACAGCAGGCAGGGTCACTCCAGTGGCAGACAGGGAGCAGGACTCCAAGGCAGGGGACTTGTCACCACTGACCACCACTCCTTGGAGTCTATTTTGCAACCAGTTCCTAATCCATATCACTGTCTGTTCTTCTATCCCACCCCTCCTGAGCTTGTTCACAAGGATGTTATGGAAGACAGTGTCAAAAGCCTTACTGAGGTCCAGGTAGACTACTTCCACTGGTCTCCCTGCATCTACCCATTCAGTTACAATGTCATAGAAGGCTATCAGATTAGTCAAGCAGGATTTCCCCTTGGTAAATCCATGCTGACTACTCCAGATTATCTTCATTTACAAGTGCCTAGAGATGACCTCCAGAATGAGCCTTTCCATCACTTTTCCAGGGATGGAGGTGAGGATCACTGGTCTGTAGTTTCCTGGAACCTCTTTCTTGCCCTTTTTGAAGATTGGGGTGACATTGGCTTTCCTCCAGTCCTCAGGCACCTCTCCTATCTGCCACAATTTCACCAAAATGATGGAGTGGTAGAGCAACAACATCAGCCAGCTCTCTCAACACTCTTGTGTGCATCTCATCAGAGCCCATGGAGTTGTGAATATTCAGCTTATGCAACCGATCCCTAACCCAATCTTCATTGACTAGTGGAGGGTCTTCTCCTTCATCCAGAGTCTGGAATTCATAGTGGAGTTCAGTCTTAGGAGTAAAGACTGAAGCAAAGAAGGCATTCAGCATCACTCTGTACCAGCGTGACAAAGCATAAGATAAATCTTCTCGAAGCTTTAAAAATATGGACAATTACATCAGCGTTTATTCAAAACTCATTGTCTATGAGTTCTGAAAAAAAGCAGAGGATCTCATATATATTGAGATCAGCTTAAATACAGTAAAGCAGAATGGCTATGTGCATTCTTGCCTTTTAATCTTTGCTGACAACTATGCAATGTCTCTGTAAACCTAAGACATAAATAATCTTTCATGAGTAGGGCTTTTTATCCTCTCAAAGTGTCTAGAATAGTGGGAGGACTTTGAGGCAGTATAAGAGTGATGATTTTCATACCACAAAATCAAGATTACCTCCTGCAAGACTGGAGTACAACTTGAGTACATAAAAGAGTGTTTGAAGATGCTAAGGTGCCTGGAACAGAAAAAGAATTACATTTGATGCAGTCCCATCCATAACACCTCTAAGAAGTAAAATAACCCCTGAAGTATACTTGGCTATTTCTTTTGGACACATACTTTTAATAGCCTGAGACAGAGGAGAATAAGGAGCCTATCATTTCATGAGCTTTTTGTCACATAACCAAACACTTTTCTAGAATGTATTTTCTGCTTTTGTCAATCACAGATCTTCTTCTTCATTGTTTGGTTGTTTTGTTTAGTTTTGTTTTTTTCCTTTGTAACAATTTTAGTTACAAATGACATACCAACATTTTGATGCAATTAAAGTAGAAGCCTATAATTTTTGCTAGGACACTTTGGATCTTTTCTGCTATTTAAATATATAACGTCATCCTTTATTTCAAATGGAAGAGGAGAATTAAAATAGAGGGTCTATATAAATGCAACTATTATTAAAAAAACATAATATGAATTTTAGAGAGTCTGAGGTTAATACTGAAGATAAAAAATGGATAAGAACTGCTTGCAGCAGTTGTATTTGGGAAGTTAAGTTTCTTTTTAATCTTTATTTATACTTGATTTCCTGGATCAGATCATCACTAAACCCATCACTGAAAAGTCAACACTAAACCATGTCCCTACATGGCAGGTCCACACACTGCTTGAACACCCTCAAGAATGGTGATTCCACCATTGCCCAGAGCAGACCATTCCAATGATTCCAATTGATAACTCTTCCAGTGAAGAAGTATTTCCTTATAGCCAACCTAAACCTCACACAGAATTATTGACACCAGAATAGACCTTCAAGATCACCCCAGGTCCCTCTCCAAGCTGCAGCTTTCCAACCACATATCCTCAAGTCTGTAGCTTACTACGGGGTTGTTGTGACATTTGGCCTTGTTAATCGTCATACAACTAGCGTTGGCCTATCACTCTCACTGTAAAGCTTCCCTACCTTGTAGCAGATCTACACAGCCACCCAGTTTGATGTCATCTGCAAATCTACTGTACAAAATCCCCTCATCCAGATCACTAATAAAGACAGTAAAGAAGAGAGGCCCCAGTACTGAACCCCTGGGGGATATCACTAGTAAGTGGGCAGCAGGCAGACTTAACTCTACTCACAGAATCACAGAACCACAGAACCACAGAATTATTAAGCCTGGAAAAGACCTCTGAGATGATCAAGTCCAGCCTATGACCTAACACCATGACATCAGCTAAACTGTCACCACGTGCCTCATCCAATCTTTTCTTGAAGACCTCCAGTGACAGCAACTCCACCACCACCCTGGGCAGTCCATTCCCGTGCCTAATCAGCCTTTCTGTGAGGAAGTGCTTCCTAATATCTAACTTAAACCTGCCCTGGTGCAGCCTAATACCATGTCCTCTTGTCCAGTCACTAGTTGCCTGGGAGAAGAACCCAACCCCCACCTGACTACAACTTCTTGTTAGGTAGTTGGAGAGAGTGATAAAGTCTCCCCTTCTCCAGGCTGAACAACTCCAGTTCCCTCAGCCTTTCCTCATGCAACTTTCCCTCCAGCCCCCTCACCAGCTTCATCACTCTCCTCTGGACCTGCTCCAGCACCTCAGTATTCTTCCTGAAGTGAGGGGCCCAGCACTGCACAGAGTGCTTGAGGTGGGGCCTAACCAGTGCTGAGTACAGGGGCAGAATTACATCCCTAGTCCTGCTAGCCACACTTCCTGATATAGGCCAAGATGCCACTGACCTTCAGTGTCACCTGGGCACACTGATAGCTCATGTTCAGCTACTGCCAACCATCACTCTCAGGTCCCTTTCTGCCAGGCTGCTCTCCAGCCACTCATCCCCCAGTCTGTAGCACTGCATGGGGTTATTGTGGCCAAAGTGCAGGACCCCACATTTGGCCTTGTTGAATCTCATACCATTGGTCTCAGCCCACTGACCCAGCCTGTCCAGGTCCCTCTGCAGTATCCTCCTACTCTCCAGGAGATTCACACTCCCTCCCAAGTTGGTGTCATTGGGAAATTTACTAATGGCTGACTTGATCCCCTCATCCAGGTCATCAGTAAGGGTGTTGAATAGAACTGGACCCAGCACCAATCCCTGGGGAACACCACTGGTCACTGGAAACCAGCTGGATGTGGCACCATTCACAACCACTCTATGCCTGGTCATCCAGCCAGTTTTTAACCCAGCAAAGGGTGCACCTGTCCAAGCCATGAGCTGCCAGATTTGTCAGGAGGAAGCTGTGGGAGACTGTGTCAAAGGCTTTGCTGAAGTCTAGGTTGAAGTTGGGTTGGATGCGGTGATCTTGAAGGTCTCTTCCAACCTGGTTTATTCTATGTATTCTATGTATTTATTCTATGGTTTATTCTATGTAGACCACATCCACCGCCTTCCCCTCATCTACCAGATGGGTCACCCAGTCATAGAATGAGATTAGATTGGTTAGGCAGGACCTTCCTTTCCTAAACTTGATGATCTTGGTGAGGGGTTTGAGCACAAGCCCTGTGAGGAGAGGCTGAGGGAGCTGGGGTTGCTTAGCCTGGAGAAGAGGAGACTCAGGGGTGACCTAATTGCTCTCTACAACTACCTGAAGGGAGGTTGTAGTGAGGCAGAGGTTGGTCTCTTCTCCCAGGCAACCAGCACCAGAACAAGAGGGCACAGTCTCAGGCTGCATCAGGGGAGGTTTAGGCTGGAGGTTAGGAGGAAGTTTTATACAGAGAGAGTGACTGCCCATTGGAATGGGCTGCCTGGGGAGGTGGTGGAGTCGCCATCACTGGAGGTTTTCAGGAGGAGACTTGATGGGGTGCTGGGTGCCATGGGTTAGTTGTTTGGGTGGTGTTGGATTGGTTGATGGGTTGGATGCGATGATCTTGAAGGTCTCTTCCAACCTGGTTTATTCTATGTATTCTATGTATTCTAAACCCATGTTGGCTGGGCCTGATTCCATGGTTTCCTTGTACATGCTGCACAGTGGAACTTGGGATGACCTACTCCACAACATCTCTTCTCCCAGGTAACCTGTGACAGAACAAGAGAACACAGTCTCAAACTGTGCCACGCAAGTTTTAGGCTGGATGTTAGGAAGAAGTTCTTCATAGAGTGATTTGCCATTGGAATGGGCTGCCCAGGGAGGTGGCAGAGTCACCATCACTGGAGGTGCTTAGGATGAGGCTGGATGGGGTGCTTGTTGCCATGGTTTTATTGAGTAGATGGTGTTGGATGATATGTTGGACTCGATGATCTTGAAAATCTCTTCCAACCTGGTTAATTCTATTCTATTCTATTCTATTCTATTCTATTCTATTCTATTCTATTCTATTCTATTCTATTCTATTCTATTCTATTCTATTCTATTCTATTCTTTTACCAGGTACTGAGGCCACACTGACAGGCCTATAGTTTTCTGGATCCTCCTTCTGAGCCTTCTTGTGGATAGGCATTACAATGGCCAACCTCCAGTCATCTGGGACCTGCCCAGTTAGCCAAAATCAGTGGTAAATGATGGGAAGCATCTGAGCCAGCTCTTGTGCCAGCTCCCTAAGCACCCTAGGATGAATCCCATCCAGACTCATTGACTTCTTAGGATCTAAGTGGCACACCAGGTCACTAACTACTTCCTTCTGGATTACAGGAGGAATATTCTGCTCCCCATTCCTATCTACCAATTCAAGACCTCAGTTGCCCTGGGGATAGTCAGCCTTTTTGTTAAAAGACCAAGGCACAGAGAGTGTTAAGCACCTCAGCTTTTTCTTTGTCTTCTGTTACTATGTTCCCTCCTTTGTCCAATAAGGAAGTTTTTCCCTGGCCCTCCTTTTGTTATTAATGTATTTATAAAAGCACTTTTTATTATCCTTGACAGAATTGGACAGGTTAAGTTCAAACTGGACTTTTGCATCTTTAATTCTCTTTCTACATGACCTTACAATATCCTTAAATCCTGGTTCACCTGAGCCTTTTTTGGAGTTCTGTTACCTGAGTGCATATCCCACAGGTAAGCTGTGTGCTGTTCTCCTGCACCAATGTCATAGCTGAGCGCATTGCAGCCTGATGCTCATGTGGTTGCATGTCTCCCCTTGAGCTCAGTCTGGGTAGCAGCACCAGTGGTGGTTTGAGCAGCACATGAGGAGGCCATCACGTCCTGCCAGGTGGAGACCATTGCTCCTGCACTGAAGCTGGTGTCCTCAGCAAGAGAGACTTTCCCTGCCTCCTCACCCTGCCTGCATGAATTGGCACACTATGCCCTTCCTGCCACTCCATGCCCCTGCTGCTGCCACACTTTGAGGGTATTTAAATGCCCCATGCTGAGTCAGAGCCCCACACCCTCGGAGCCACATCAGTGTTACATAGTCACAAGATCTGGCAGGTCTTCCCACTGGTTCTTGCTCCTCCTCTAACTGCAAACTGCCACATGTACAGCCACAGCCCAGTCCCAGCCCTGCCCAGCTCTTGCTGCCGATGGTCCAGAGAAGTGCATTGGGTCAGCTCTACATGGTAAAGATGATGTAAAGAGGACTAAGTACTCTGGAAAGCTAAAAAAGAAAAAATAAATAAATAAAACCTTGTGCTGTGCTTTGAAAGGCTTTTCTCTGTAAAACAGAGGAAAAGTGTTTAAAAGAATATACAAATTATTCACTGTGGAATACCATGGAAAATATCAAAACAGCAGCTTTGTTAAGCCTCTTTTGTGCTTACTCATGAGGCATTTGTTCCTGTGAGAAGGAAAGGAACAATCTACATCTCTCTAATGAAGAAATATAAAATGCAAATAAATAAAGATAGTCTCTGAAGGAAGAAGGAATACACAAGACACTACTTCAAATAAAATGCATGACACTAGGACAGATGTTGATACACAGAGTATCTAAGATACAACAGAGGAGTCTGTGATGCATCATTTATGGAAATGAACATTTGGACAATTCCATGTCTTCTTAACCTGATGAAGTAGCACCACAATGATGTGAAATAGATGCTATTACTCTTTTATTACAGAGGGGAAGTGGTGACTGATATGTCAGAAAAGATAGACTACGTAATACTTAAAGGGGCAAAGGGAATAAGTCTTTAGGACTTTTGACCTTATTACACTGAGTATTAGGCAGAAATTCCCACAGCACAGCATTTTGACTCATGTTATTGGATTGAACAGTCTGTGAATGTCAGCATGAAGTCTAGCAGAAATGGGTCTGTGAGTCTAATATGTCTTCAGCCTATGAGAATAAAAATTTCTATATAAGTAGCTAATGGTTCACAGCAACTTCCATAGAAATCCTGAGTCACTGCAAGCACTGGTGAGTACCCTCTTCACATGAGACGAGACCGAGGTAGCAAGTGACTTTGACCTCAGTCAAAACCACAATTCTACTTCTCTGCAAAGACGCAGACACACAGACACAGGAAAGAGCAATGTAGTGACACAACCTCCTCCAAATGACACTAAGAAACTGGTCACTTTCATTGTCCCTTGCCCTATTTTCCAACCTGGTTAATTCTATTCTATTCTACTCTATTCTACTTCTATTCTACTTCTATTCTATTCTATTCTATTCTATTCTATTCTATTCTATTCTATTCTATTCTATTCTATTCTATTCTATTCACTCTCTTACCCTCCATTCTTCTAAAGAATTATGTGAACACCATCTGAGCTGTTGCAGAGGCACAGCATCTTCACTATCTTGAATCATACCAAAAAATGTGAAAAAAGAGAGAATGGATACTGAGAATATGTGGCTTGCAACTGGAGGCAGTTAGTGAAGGGTCACTAGACAAGAACTTGAATTGATGGTTGTACTCAGAACACTCTTCTAAGGTAGAGAGAAATCCTATTAAGAATACTACTTCAAGGGAGAAATCAAGAGAGCTAGTATATGCTCAGAATATTTTCATAAGCCTGTGCCTCTGAATGTCAGTCTGTTTCACTACCATCATAATTTTCAGTGGCACCAGGAAAAAAAATGCTAACATATGGTACCACATGCTTTAAAAAAGTCAGTAATTGAGTGGCACCCCCAGCAGCAAGCCCTCTAAAACTAGAAATCCTGTGTGGAAAGAGACATCTGCTAGGAGTACAGATAGGCAAAAGAGACAAGACAGGGTTAAAAATTACAGTATCTGTTTAATTATTATAATTGAATTAGTAATTTAGAAATATGTCTACCTGTTTTGGTTTGGGTGTTAGGGTTTGGTATGGGGTTTTTTTGTTTGTTTGGTTGGTTGGTTTGGGGTTTTTGTACTATTATTTAGGACAAGAGTAGAAAGAGTTCTTTGCTTCTTACCTGTCTTATTCTGGGAGCATTCTGCTCTTGTCCCACCTAGGTATTGTCTGAACAGAAATGCTTTCTCACTTTTCAGAGTATATATAATTGGCTCCAGAAAGAGAGCCCTCTAACTTTGAAGTCCTCTATATGACAACAGACATTCCTGGGGAAGACAGGGCTTTTAGCATGGAAGATTGAGCTGGTTCAATGCCTGCTAATGACAATAACACATCTGACAGACTTTGTGAATCTGTGTAACAGATATACAGTGAAACATGTCCAAGGTGGCAGCTTGTTATATCTGATATGCTCTGTAATATTTGGGTACCTGCATGTAAGTTATACCGAGTGACCAGCAATTCACAGGAAATGTCAAAATTCAGCATTATTACATGTAATACTGATCTTAATGTGTGTTTTCATACAAATTCTATAATGATGACATCTCTTACTTTTTTTTGTGGTGGTGGGGTGGTGGGTTGTTGTGGGTGGGTTGTGGATTTTTTGATGTTTTCTTTTGTTTTGTAGTTTTGGTTTGGTTTATTTGTTTGTTTTTGGTTTGGTTTGGTTTTTGTACTGACACCTTTGCAGTGGTTCCTTGTGATTTCTTTTCCCAAGCAGCATTTGTTGGAAAGTTTAGGTGTGATTCTTAAGATGTGTCAGTACTGATGCTGCAGGAGCTTTGCCAAAGAGTTTCCAGCAAGGAAAAAAAATTCTCCATAAGCCAGGCCAGTCAGGTACAGCACAAATGCTGGAGGAGTATAGGTGGACTAATGATGGTTTGCTTCCAGGGCACATTAAGATTTTACTGTGAGTTTCCAGACCAAATAACCAGCACAATGTTCAAATGTAGAAATGTCTCAGGAAAACCACAGAATACCTGTCAAAATAGCTGGCTATGGTACAATGTCATTTTAATGAAGAGCTAAACCTTTAACTCAGCAACTGGTTCCCCAAATGTGTCGGATTTTCACGAAGTGGTGTAACATTTTGACTAGTTTGGGAGACTGAGTTTAAGTCAAGTGTTTGTAAGAGAGGCCATAGAAAGTGTGGGTATTTCATTAATCTGTGTAAGTTTTACAATACCAATTCATCCTAATAATAACATATTTCTTGCAGTTTCATATTATTTAGACAAGTGCATCCAAACCTAAACTAATCAGCTCCTCTGTGCAGGACTCTGTTCCAGGTCAGGGTATGAAGTATGTTTTAGAAAGGAAAAAACCAGAATAAACTAACAGAAGAGTTTACCTTCAGACCATTAGTGTGATTTCGTGGTATTGTAATCTACTAATAGATGATTAAAAGTATTATACTTGTTGCTCTTCTTATGTACTTATTTATTATTTTCTCAGATAGTAACATAATGACGCTATTTGCCTCTTACCTGGCTATATGATGAGAGCAAGCTCATCCAAGTCCATCCAAGAGTGTTGTTCCATAGACATATTTAAATCATCTTGTGTCTATGAATGTTCAGGCTTCTTAGATGTGACTTCTATAGTCTGCAGATGTTTGACTTTCATACTGAATGCCTGTAAGTTTCTTTTCACGGTATTATAATAGCATTGCTATAGCTTTGACGCAGACATAAACAAGATGATATTCACACAGAGAGGCAGTAGATTTATTAGAACAATTCAATTTAACAGACATGTGTTTTGTTCCGGGTTCATCTAGGATAGGGTGAAGTTTTTTGTTTGCCAGGCTTGGCTTTTTTGTCTTCACAATAAGGTGGGAGGGGCCACAACAAAGAGAGCCAGCTGAACCAGCTAATGGGTATTAGATACCATGCTGATGTCAAGGTTATTATATAAAGGAAGGATTGGCCAGGACAAGCATGTGTGTTTTGAGCAGATGTCTGTGGTGTGGTGATGGGGCCGGGCCAGGCCGGGCCATGCTATGCTGTGACATGCTGTTGCATCACATCACCATCAGTGATGCATTTTGTATCACTACCTGTATATACCATTTTATTACTATTATTGTTTTCTACAACTACAGTTATCTCTGTGCTGTTCTGTTAAACTCTCCTTGCCTAAGCCCGCAGGCCTTTGTCGTTTTCTTCTGATTCTCTTGCCTAGGGGAGCAGTTGTGTGAGCAGCTGTGTGGGGCATGGCTGAAGCTGGGCCTGATCCACTACAAACTTTCAAGGAGATTTTTTTTTTTTTTAATGTATGAGACAGAAGAATCTGCTTTCAAAACCTAGTATACATTCTGCCAACAGTATATTATGTTTAGCTTTATTATTTGACTGTGTAAATATAAGTGAGAGAAACTGGGTAAAACAGCTGGAACAGAGAAGTTACAAAGTGTAAAGATAATAAATTATTTAGAGTTTGTGAGGGTGACAATCTTTTCCTGTGAAGCATGAAATGGCTGAATGTTTTGGTGAAAATTATGGTATGCTGTGATAATTAGTGCATAAAGTTTAGTTACTAGGCTCATCTCTTCTGAAATGGGTTTGCAAGATTTGTCTTGAGGATCAACACTGAGATGACAGAGACAGAACACATGTGAGTGCTTTTGTCCTCGGGTAGAAAGAAAGAATATTCTCATCTGTCCTTAAGTGTTCAGATTGGAATTCCTTTATATAATAATAAGCCCCTTATGCTCTTGAAGATGCCTCATGATATCCTAGACATCAGCTTGGGACTGGCAGATATGAAATAGAACTTACACATTCTTGGTAAGTATTTATGGGAAGGATGTTGTTTGGTTTTTTTTTTTGCTGGTTTGTTTGAGGTGGGGTTTGTTTGTTTGTTTTGTTTTCAGAACAGAATGTATGCCTAGAAATTAGGGATATGCAATTAATTTGAACATGAGAATACTAATATGGTTCCCGTGTCCCACAGATATTTAGTGCCTTCATGTGTACATTTTCTACAACAAATAACCTATTAGATGTACTGTAAAGCAGGCATATAAAACCAAACTTCTGCACATGGTCTGGAAACATAAAAAAGCCAACATTCCATTGCAGAAACAGAATTAAAATAATTCTTTATGAACAAATATGTGGCATAACTTTGAATAAACAACTCCTCTAAAAGATGCCGCTGGTATTATAGAACAATCTCTTTGTTGTGAAAATGGGTAAAAGGAGTGATGGAAAAATTAAACTTTAGGTATTATTGCAAACACCTAGTAGAAGTTTTATTCTGAGTTATATCTACTACAAGAAAAATGCTTTAATTAAAAAATTAGAAAACTTCAAACTCCATTTGTTTTAAAGGCATAAACTATTGTTATATTTTAAACATTCAGAGACAGATTAAAACATGTGAAATATTCATGTGGAGAATAGAAACAGGTGCACATATGTTTAAAATATAGCAATTAAATGATAAGCATCTATTTAACGGCAGGCAGCATAAGATAATGCGTTATAACAACTTTTAACACCATTGATTTTTATCACTGTTTTGTATATCTTAGAGATATTTCTAGGTGTGTAATCCCTAAGAAACTGTTTAGGTAAAACTCCAGGAAGTCAGTTCAGCAAATTTTAATGAGTAGTAAAATCAGAAATCATGCTGTAACTAATTTTAATTCAGAATCCTATAAAAAAAAATCTGTTTAATTTAAAATGAAATTTATATTGCATAATACTGGATTTCACAACAGTTTAGTGAAAGGTCTTTTCCAACCTTATTGATTCTATGATTCTATGATTTTTGACATTTTATAGATTATATCTTTTCAATGAAGCTTTTTTGCCCATTGTTAAACTTCATTTAATCTGAAATGCAACAAAAACTTTTACATATTTGTAGATCTATGTAGATAAATAAGCAGTGTTTAGTCAGAATAAAGCCTCATGAAGGAAATTTGAGGCTACAATTCAAACAATAATATAGCTAAATTTGGGGGGTTTTATTTTTTCAAAAATTTGCTCTCATCAGTTCATGTGATAGTTAACACAGGATAAAGCTGAAGAATTTAACTTCAGTGCATGAATAGTTTTCCATTACATTAGATGAACCTCACAAACCTCTTAAATGTGCAGTTATCCAAAGAAAATTAACAGTGCGTCCTATCACACTCTTTTAACTTTGATCTTTCATATTGATTTGTAAGATAATTTGTCTACTGCAAAGACAACTAAATGAGTCACCTTTGAATCAACAAACTACATTACATGGTACAAGCTCTTCTGCACACCCACAAAGGAGCTCAGAGAGACAATGGCAAGAGGGAGAGCCTAATAACAGGCTGCCAGTGTACTCCCAGCTCCATCACTGTTGAAGTACCAGTCAGCTCTGCATGTGAGAGCACCTGTGTGCTTCTGTGGGTGAGAGCAGAGTGATGACTGGATATTGGGACCAGTAAACCAGACTGGGGAGCAGCATGAAGCAGTCTGTGTCGATGTGAAAGATCTGAATGTCTCCCTGTTATCTGTGTGGCTGACCATATACATATGTGATGTGTATTTGTGCTCTGCATGCATGTACCTGCCCCAGTCCTGATAGTAATTGGACCTGGGGATACAGAACTATCAGCCTCATCTTTCTTGGGTACAACACTTTCCTCTAACAATATTCATCTGCTGTTTGCATAAAATATCTTCTAACTTGCAACCCCTTTGTGATGTATCATAGTAAAAATTCCTTTAAAATATTTTCAGTATATTTGACAAATGATGTAAATTATTCACTTTTATAACTCATTGAAAAAAATAAAATTTTGATTCTAAGAACTTTTGTATAATACACACTCCCCAGTTTTAGTTCATCTTGGTTTTATACTTCATGACTTTTTCTCTGAGCTTCAGGGTCAAATGAATTTCTTACTTCAAAGCAAGATTCAATCAATCCAGCTGAGTTCCTTAAGCTTTCGTGTCAACACCAAGAGAAATTGCAAGCAGCTAGTTGATACAATTCCATAATAGATCCATTTTCTTTCATGAAAGCTTTGTGTGCATTAGAAAGTGTGCTGAAGTGTTTCAAATGTGCAGGAAAGTCCAAAGTACAAGAAAATCAGCTGAGTTATATCGTTTGTAGTAAACAGCACAGAATTCTGAAGTGTGGTTCATGACTAAACTACTGAGATAAACAGAATAAGAGGAGCTTGGCATTGCAAATGTGTCGAGTGTAATTTACTTTTCATAGCAGCTGTTTTCTATTTGATGGTACAGGCTTTTCTGTATGTTTTTTCAGCCACTTTTGAAATTGATAGTTCTTTCTGCTGTCATACTCAATCTGATTACTGGAGGGGGAAAAAAAAGCCTGATTTTTTACCTTACTTCACAGTTCATGACAACCCCTCCTCTTTTTTTTTTTTTTTTCAAATCTTTTAAATTGTGTGAAGTCACATTTTTGGATTATATAAAACCATTTCAGTAAAATATTTTGCATTGCCTTTTAAACAAAACAAACAAAAAGTATTATTTATGAGTATGCATAGTTCTGTTATTTGAATATAATGCCAGTAAAGGAATAATACCAGTTTTATTTTCTAAAATGAGTATGAAGGATAAACTTTGCTTTGCTTATTGCCAGATTTATGTTAGTATTATGTTGTTGTTTTTTTCTTTAAAAAAAGGATGTGTCTGGGCTGATCTTGGTTTTATATTTTTTGACTGCTGTCTGTTGAATTAAGTACAATTTGTTGAAAAAGAGGGAAGTCAGTCTTTTGTGAAATAAAGCTAGGGTTTCTGAACAGGGTTCTGATCACCTGAGCAGTCTGGTTGGAGGCCTGTAGCTAATAGTGTTCCCCAGAGGTCATTTCACTTAATATCTTAATCAATGAACTGGAAGAAGAAATCCCCACAGAAATGTTGCTGATGATGTAAAAGTGGATGGCGTGGCTGGTACTCTAGAAGGTTGTGCTGCCATTCAGTCTTGCACCAGTGCAGGATAGTTTTTGACCTGGTGTAGAGACATTCTGTGTCTCTGGGAGTCCTGGTGGATACAAAGTTAGCCATGAGCTAGCAATGTGCCTTTGTGGCCAAGAAGGTCAATGTTATCCTGGGGTGCGTGACCAACATGTTGTCTGCCCCCTCTGCTTTGCCTTTGTAAGACCACAGAAGGGCTCCCCAGTTCAAGAGACAAGGAACTGTTGGGACACAGTCCAGTGAAAGGCCACCAAGATAATCAGGAAACTAAAGCATCTCTCTGATGAGGAAAGGCTGAGAGAGCTGGGGCTGTTTAGCCTGGAAGAGACAGAGAAAATCTTCTCAATGCTTATAGATAACTAAAGGGCAGGTGTCAAAAGGATGGGGTCAGACTCTTTTCAGCAGTGCTCAGAGACAGTATGAGGGGCAATGGGCACAAACTGGAACCGATGAAGTTCCATCTGAATATAAGGAAAAAAATTACTTTGAGGACAATGAAACACTGGAACAGGGTGCCCAGTGAGGTCATGGAATCTCTGGAGACATTCAAAACCCAGTTGCATGTGCTTCTGTGAAACCTGATCAAGGCAAATTTGCTTTAGCATGGGAGTTGGACTGAAAGATCTCCAGAGGTCCCTTCCAACCCCTACTATCCTATGAACTGAGAAAGCTTTCTGGAATGAAGGGAAGAGCACTCAAGTATGCAGAGATAGTCAAATAAAAGCAGAAGGAACCCTTCAGCAAATAGAGGCTGTGAATTTTTAAAGAACATGAACAAGCTGATCTGAGATATGATGGAAAAAAAACACCTTGTGGGATTCAGAAAAGACTGAAGATTTTGTTTCCAAACATCACTGTGTTGTTGGAAACAGAACAAGCATGAAAAAAAAAAAAAGAAAAGTGAGGAGAAGGGGGAATGTTTTTCTAAAACCACCTCCCAAGAAGTCGTGCTGTTTTCCTTTTAAACTGTATGTTTCAATATTCTGGTTTAGCCTATCTGCAGAATTTACACATTTCTTTGATATTTTTGTGGGGCAAAGTAAGAAAAATCTGGAAGTGAACTCAAAGCTTTGATTATTTCAATACTTCATTTCAATAGCAAAAGGAGATTTTCAGGTTCAAAACAGTTTCAGAATAGTTCAGAGTTATTAAAACTGTGACAGTTTTAACAGTTTCAACTGTTGTAGCAACACAGCAAGATAAAGGAGTATTTGTCTGTAAGTTTAAAATCCCAAATTCAACTTTTAGATTATATTTATATGTACACTTTTAATAGTTTCATAGAGGTTATTTCCCTATAATTAATGTTATCTATATTACTATTAATTATACAATACTTTAATATTTGAAGATGATTCTGATAACTGCTGAAGTGACTGGACTGCAGGTCACATCATTTAGGTAAGTAGTGAGATAAGGAAGCAAAGAGACGAAAGACTAAAGTTTTCTTTCTTTATAAAATTTACACTTGGAAAAACTTGCTTTTACTCAGTATTAGAGGGATATTTGGTCCAGACTTAGTCTCTGTCTTGGTCAATGGTGTATGTCTAAAGGGCATATGTGCACAATCCACCCTTTGTTTTATTGAGCTAGGTTTTCAAAGTTTCAGCAAGTTTATTCCCAATTCATTTACTGAGTATCTGACATGATCAAGATTCTCTCAACCTTGAGAGGCCTTTCTACTCAAAGGGAGATCCTGGCATGCAGCCTGCTGTTGTTCAAAGGAGCTAAATAGGCCCTGGGATGACCACTATTTATGGAGTAAGTTGTTTGACTTATAAATATGTTTACAAAAACAACTATAGGAGCTAATTTCTTTCAAATCTCACCTGAGTCAAGGATTGACCAGCACTGTGGTGAAGTGAGTGTATTGCTCAAATCAGCTCTTGGATGTTGTGGTGTTATCTGTTTGCCCCAAATCCACATGATCATACACATTCCTTACTGTGATGGTTTAATTATCTTTGTTGGTTATCATTTGAGGGTTACACAAAATATTGGTCATTTTGGGGGTTGGGGAGCACACTGCCACACAAGATCTGGAAAGGATCAGATATAAAGGCCTTGACTTTTTTCTTAGAACAGCTATACAGCCTAGCTTACTACATCTCTGACAGTTTCTTGAGGAGCAGTTGACATTTCTCTCTCTAATGTATGTCATTAAAAAAAAAAAAAAAGTTATTAACATGAGAAGACCTTTAAGATCATTGAGTCAAATAATTATCTGACTCTACCAAGTCTGGTGCTAAAGCACGTCCCTTTGCACCACATCTTTTAAACACCTCCAGGAATGAAGATTCAGCCACCTCCCTGGGGAGTCTATTCAAGTGTTTGAGAACCCTTTCAATGAAGAGGCTTCTTCTAATATTCAGTCTGTATCTCCCCTGGTGCAACCTGATGCCATTTCCTTTTGTCTCACTCTTCATAGTGAGAGTAACAACCACTACATTATAACTTCCTTTCAGATAGTTTGAAGAATGAACTCAAATGGCTGAGGTCCCTTGTGAAGATCACTCTTCAAATTAGGGAAAAAGTAGAGGCACTCATTTTGTCTGAAGATGAAGAGCAGCATTCCTCTCAAATTTAATTTGACTACTTTGCTTCCCCCTTCAGTAACTAACAGTTAATTGTTATTCCGAGCATTCCTCTATTTAAGAAACAAAATAATGGGAAAAATAAACAAAAAAAGAAAAAAAAAATCTAGTCTTACCTATTTCCTTTTCTTTTATGAATGTCATAACTACCTAACTACCCAGCATGATATGTAAGTCTTGGTTTTGATGCCTGCAAATTTTCTATAATATTACCATTCACATTATTGCCTTTTAGTACTCTATGCCATTGACAGGCTCATGGCACTAACTTTGGAACCTATATTTAAAACTTTTCCAAAGTGAGAATTAGACATCTATGTCTAAATTTATGAAAACATTTATAGGTGGTTGACTTGAATTAGTTCACAAATTAGATATGTGTCTACAGATATACCAATTTCTGGGTTTGCTTCCAAGTGATTTTTCCATTAACAATAAATATTTATGCAATTTTTCTTTGTGCCTTTTTTTTTTCCTTCTCATGAAATCCATTTCACTATGTTCAATAAATGTTCCTGAGATACTAAATTCTGACAGCTCAATTTTCCAATTAAAAAAGCTGCTTTATAGATTGTTTTCCTAAGTGGTTTATTAGGTAGCTTATATATATACAGGTAGGAGTCGGCACAAATTACTTCTTAATTGATTCCTCCTAAATATATTTCTATTTCTTTATTACAGTTTGCCCATCTATTTAAAATGCTTCTTGGATCCTCTTCTGCCTTGCTCCTTGTATTTCTTTTACTTTCAGGTCTTTACACAATTCTACCTCTACTTATGTCTCTCTGATTACTAGAATGAAGTTAATATCAAGGAAATTATTTTCTGTTGTATTTGGCTTTAAATGTTGCTGTATTTCTTTTAAACAAAAAGCAGGCAAAGTGCTTGAAATGTGTCTTCCCCTCCCCCCTTTGGCAGTTGAACTAGTCTTTTCTTTACTGTTTTTCATCTGAAGTCTTTCTCATATCTCATTACCATTAAACTCATGCTTTTGTTACTTTTTTTTTTTTTTTGTATGGCACCTTAGTAATATTCTGAACTAATTTAAGGAAAGGGTTTGTCTCTATGATTAGTGTGAGACAGTTATTTGAAGTGTAACAGGGTAGATTCGTTGTACAAACCCAGTATGCACTAATCAATTTTAATGGTAAAATGATCCATTATTTAATCCCTGTGTGAAGGGGAAAAAAAAGAAAGTCAAAGGGTTTCTTATATTCTGATGTATCTGATCTTTTGAAAAACATGAAAATATATTGCATATTAACTGTACAGTTTGTTCTTCTGTCTGAGCTTCCAGAAATTGCTAATCACAGTACCCAAAAGCTTCTAAGAGATCAACCAAACTAGATTAGTGAGACAAACTGCAGAATTAATTGAATAAATTATGGGTATATTAAAAATATAGCAGCAGCAATCATAGTTATTTGAGTTTACCACCTGCTAAGGATTAGCTTCCTGTAAGCCTCATCATATTAATGTTTTAATAAGGAGTTTGGATGAAAGTGTCGTAGCGTCTTTATAGCTTTTTATGGGATTTTTTTTCCTACTGATAATATGCAGCACTGAAGAAAATCAAATTCATGCAACAATCTTAAGGATTAGTTTGCTTGTTTGTTTGTTTGTTTGTTTGTAGTTGTCCTTTGTGCTATTTCACTGAGGTGAAGCCCCTCCAATCTCCCAGTGGAAGGTCTCAGCTTCCCCAAAGAATTTAAAGTAGGGTTAAAGTAGACATGTGTAATGGTTTGAGCCTTAGCTGGGAGTTGAAAGCCCATATAGGGAAAGGTTGAGAATCTCTTCCCCACTTCCCCTCCTCTCCCCAAACAGAGAGGGGGAAAGAAAAAAAAGGGGTAAGGAGCAAATCCACAAAACAATAATCTGGAGTCGGCTTGGAAGTAGAGAGGTGAAGAATTTTCTTTAAACTGTATAACAATAACAGGAAAGGTTCACAAGGGACAAGGAACAAGAATGGATGGGAGGGGGACAAGAGAAAAATAATACAAAACCAGTCTTTTCTCTGAGGAGGTGTGGAGGCAGCAGGGAGAAGGATCAGGTCCGGCCACGTGGCTGAGGAGCAGGAGGGCAGATGCAGCAGCTCTCATCCAGCAGAGGCAGGAGCCAAAAGGAAGGCCAACAGCTATGATGTCCTGCTTTTATACCCTAGCTGGGCAGGGAGGGGGGAGTGGAACAGACTCAGCTTCCTAGGGGAAAACGCCCCGCAGGGGAGGGTAAAGTACCCGCAAGCCCTCCACTCAGCTTTATTTTTTTCAGAAAAGGGCATTAACCCACCACAACATGTAAATATCTAGATTGGGAGAATTGTTTCTCTAATCGTCAAGACTTGGTTGCTTGCTAGGTAGTAGTGCTAAGTGGACTGAATCCAACTTTGAACAGTTAACTTGAATTGACTATTGTGGAAATTATACCAGTGATAATTCATAAATACACAGACACACAAAACATTATTTCCTAAAGCAAAGGCAAGCTGAATAAAAAGGAGAAACATTGTACTTTTTCAGCCCCTGCACAGAATACCTTTGTCTTTAAAGATGTCTACTTTTCACACATCTTTCATAATATTTTTTTCCCTGCTTAGAAAATGTGACCCATGATGACAGATATTGTACAACAGTACATGAAATATGTGAAAATTTTCAAATCAGATATAGGGATACACACAGTTAGCATTTTTTTGATCTCTTTAATCACTGATTAGATTTTTTTTCTAAGCTAGCAGTAAAATTGCTCAGCATTGATGAATTTGACATAAATTTGCTCATTGTTTTTTGCAGCTGAGTATTTTGGTAAATCTTTTGTGTCTTAGCAACTTCCAGTATGATTCAGCTCCATGAATAGAAGTCTGATGCAATTAGCACAAAAGAAAATTATATGGAGAAAGCAAGTTTTTGAGTGAGAAGTGTCTCAGTCCAGAAAGGGAAAGAGACTCAGTTCTTTTGAATATTCCTGTGTTATGAAATTAGAGGCACAAACGAGGACAAAATCCCAACAGCAAGGCTATTTATTATACAAATAAAGTGGATGGATCAGAAGGAGAGAGAGAGAGAATAGAGAGTGGGAGAGAGAAGAGGGAGAGAGAAGAGGAAAGGAATTATATTACCACCACCCTCACCCCCCCAGACAGTTTGAGTCTGTGGAGGAAGGGTGCTGCAGCTATGGAAGGGAGAAGATGTTGGACCTGTGAAGAAAGGTTATTGCAGCTTTGGCATAGAGGAGATGTTGTCCTTGTTGTCTGTGCTGTCCTCTGAGCAACCTCTTCAGCTCCCTGAGTTGTAGCAGGCAGAAGGACACGGAGAGAGGGTTGCTTTTGGTCTGCTTCTTCCAGGCTACGTGGCGATGTCTCTGTCATTTTTTCTCTCCTGGTATGCTCTCCATTTTCCTTCAGAGGAGCATTGCCCCTGTCTTTTCCTTCTCTCATGTTTTGCTTCTCAGTGGCATTGTCCAGGTCTTTTCCTTCTCCTGTGTTTTCCTTCTCCTGAGCCAGTAGTTGCTGAGATCTTTTACACAGTTTTTAGGTATGTATATTCCAGAGAGTATTGATAGAAGTGGCCTCTGCCCATTATTTCCAGGGCAGGTGCAGTTTGGTGAGCAATCTTTATCTATGCACCTTCCAGAGAGTTGTTCCAGTGGCATCTGCCCCATACACATCAGCTATTGTCTGGGCAAGCAACAAAGGTGATTTTGTCTTTGTTGAGTCACATCAAGATTCAGTCTCTCACAAGAAGTTTCTCAAAATTTATGTATCATTTAGCATGGTCGGGTTCTAATGCTGACAAATATCATCTGTGCTTGTTATGGTCAGGCTTGTCTAAAAGAAATTAAATTATTTGTTATTTCTGTTATGTGTGACAACAGCATATGTTTCTGGCATTTTGTTTGTTTTCTTTGCGTGTTTCTGTAGTAGCACCTACAAAAGGATGTATTTTCTCATTCATGAACATGCATATTCTAGAAGTGTTAAACAGAGCTCCTCAGAAAAAAAAGTTGAGAGTCAGGGAATAATACTACTAAAGATTTAATTGCTGATAGTATGTACATTTTGGAGTCTAATGTCTTCAGATAAAATGAAAAAAAAAAAAAAATAAAGACAACCCTCTTAATGAAGAACTGGTTGATTAAATCTTTCAATGACAAAAGGTATGTAAAAACAAGAAATCAGCTTCTTAAGCTGATAAGCGTCAGTTGCACTTTGCAAATGAAAACCAGTGTAAACTGATCTATTAGAACACAAAAATACATTTCTGAGTTCCACAAAAAAGGGATTTTCAGAAATGACTTCATTCATGTTAAGGACTTAAAGTCATGAGGTATTGAAAAGCTAAATGATCCTCAGTAAACACTGTCAAATATTAAAAAGACATTCACCAGTACTTAAAAAACACCAAAAGGAAGCATACCATAATGAGTCCTTAAAAATTTTTACACTGAAGCATTTCAAAATTTTTATGTATTTTTCATACCAGACTTTCCTGATCAAGTATTTAGTATAAAATGACACATACGGTAAAAAAAACACAGGTGATCTAATGATTGCATGATCAGTTTCTACCATGTTGCATCTCTGCACAACAAATTTCTTCAGGGACTGTAAATATTGCTTGCTTGGACAAAGAAACAGCTTTTCAGTAACTAGGAAAAAAACAACACCAATTTTTTATTTTTCAGAAAAAATAAATCTATAAATCGAGGAATCAGTAAAAAAAATGACACTTGCAAAGGAAGTTGAATCAGCGCAGATAACTAAAATTTCAGTATTTCTCTACAAAGTTAGTTACTTTTGACATGACTAATGAGTTAGAATGACATTTACAACACCAGGAAACATTTCCTTTATGTGGCTATTTTATTAATCTAAGCAATTTCAGCATTAGAAGTTAAGAATTTTGATTTTGAAGACTGTTGTACAGAGGAAAGGCTTACTGTCACAGAAAGCTGACAAGGGAAAATTAAGTTTCTGGAAAAAAACAAAACACCTCCGAGATAGCAAATATCATTAGAAACTAGGCATTATGATCAGAGAAACACTGAAAAAATGTCAGGTATAGATTTCAATATGTCAACATTTTCAGTAAGACAATCGCAAGGATATTTTGTTAATGCTTCTTTATATTTTCTCATCTTTGTATCTGGTACAGAAGTGAACAGCTGAGCTTCTTTTTGACATCATCATAAACAACCAGGAAAATAAAAGGGTTATCACTACATAAGTAATACAGTAATTTCATACAGGGTTTGCTAAGCTCTTCAACTTACCCCCCTTATTCCCTTAAAAAGTGAAGAGTGAAGGATTTTTATACAAAAAATTAAGTTAAATTTGATTCATCTTTACAGCCCAACACAGTTGCTTAACAATTTCCTAATAAAAATTGTCATTCATGAGGCATGAGGACTTTTTAAATTTATTTTTTTTTAAGTTCTGCTTTCCTAATTCAGAAAAAAAAAAAAAAAGACAATTTCATTTCAAAGGTGTTTACAGCAGTAACAGACTTCATATCATGCAACAAGACTTTTAAAAGTACATCTCAGTTCCTGCATTTCTGTCAAATGTCTGTATTCATCAACAACAGCAGCTGCTTTAGTACATATTATACTTTACAAATGGAGGCAGAATCACCTGATGCTACTATAGTGCTGTTTGTCTGGAAAGAATACCACAAATGCATGATGTCATACAATGTACATTAAGGAAGATACTAAGTAATCTTTAAAAGTAAAGGAAAATACCTTTTTTCGGTTTCTACAATTATTGAAATAAAGTTTGAATTAATCTGAAGAAAAAAAAAACAACAACCAAAAAAAAAAGAAAATAAATTAAATATAACAACCATGTGGAAAGAATGAAGAAGACAGTTTTCATTTTCTCATATTGAATACCTTATTCTTCTCAGCTTTTCTTAAACAAAACTAGTGCTGCTCAGCAAAACGCATCTATTTTCTACTACATTAAGCCTCAAATGAATGTGGATTTAGCAGTGACCAAAGGCAAACATAATAGCATTCCTTTTTAAGAAAAGGGCTGAAAAAATAAACACACACAAAAAGCATATATACATCCATGTGACAGGCATTCTTTGTGTGCTTGTATCTTAAAAACTATATATAATCACGGTTACTCCATCTCATCAAGGATTTTGAACTAGAAAAGTTACCAAGATAAAATTAACATGACTGCTCTTCAAATAGAAATGGCCTCTAGGATGACAGACTAAACAGATAAGGACTTTTCAGACTAAAATAAAGACAGAATAGGAAAGAAAACCTTAACACGATATAAAAAGTTAAAACTATGAAGAAATCAGAACACTTTTAAAAGTCAGTGGTATATTGCATTCATAAATCAAATTTTCTTGTTTGAAACTTCCCAATATCCCTTCACTCATTTTTCTCTTAGAAGAATATTGCTACCCTTAAAAAACAAACACACAAACAAGCAAACCACATTCATAATGTTTTAGTAGTTACTGCTAAACTGTATGAACCTTCTGTACCAAAACTGATGCAAAGACTAGGTGATAGGGGATTTCAGGAGACACTGAGGGAGCTGAGATTGTTTAGCCTAGAGAACAGGAGGCTCAGGGGAGACCTTATTGCTCTCTACACCTAACTGAAGGGTGGTTGTAGCCAGGAGGGGGTTGGTCTCTTCTGCCAGGCAACCAGCACCAGAACAAGAAGACACAGTCTCAAGCTGCACCAGGGGATTTTTAGGCTTGAGGTGAAGAGAAAGTTCTTCACTGAGAGAGTCGTTAGCCGTTGGAATGGGCTGCCCAGAGAGGTGGTGGAGTCACCATCCCTGGAGGTGTTCAAGAGGGGATTGGATGTGTCACTTGGTGCCATGGTTTAGTCATGAGGTCTGTGGTGAAAAGTTGGACTTGATCTTTGAGGTCTCTTCCAACCGTGGTGGTTCTGTGATTCTGCGTGAAGTAACAGACAAAGGAGCAGAGAAAATAGCAGCATCACCATCTTCAATTGTAGGACAGTAAATCTCAGCTTGTTTAGGCGTTAACTTGGAAATCCTAGAAGATAAAGGCTGGGTCTACAAGATGATAGAATCATGGAACATTTAGGCTGGAAAAGGTCTTTAAGATGACTGAATGTGATGAAGAGAATATTAATTTATTAATATGAATTATGAATTATATAAACATTATGTTTTAAATAGTTATTAAAATTATTAATAACCAATAAGCCACTGGTTTTTATACATATTGTAGTGCACAATTGTGAAATACATCCCATAAGTGGTTTAATATTTATAATTTGGACCCAATTAGAATATTTACAGAATTAATTTCTATTTATATAACGAAGGGTGCAATTCTGCCACTTTTCCACCACGTGGCAACTCGATGGCACACGGGTGGCTGCTTAACTATATACAGAGATATTACAATGCATCAGAGGTTACTCTGATAGATGCGGGTGCTTTGAACTGAATATTGGTGGGTGGAAAGCATGTGGAAGGTACACCATGTCCTTTGTTGTAGCAAGGTCAGGTTCTGGCAGACTGCTGTCACCAGGCTGGCTCCTGGGCTAGTCCAGACAGTGACAGTGGGGGCAAACTTCTCCCTCCTGTGGCAGTGGAGAGGGAATGGAATGTAGACTAGCTGATAGGCAGGTTCCCTTGCAGCTCCCTCCAGACAGCAGGGAGTGGTCCTGTGGGGTCGGCCCGACAGGGCCAGTAGGGCTGGTCCCAAGACAGGGTTGGCTCTTATGGCAACAACCTTTGAGGCTGGTGAGGATGGCCCCAGGGAAGAAGTGTGGCTGCGCAGAGCAGCAGCTACCCCTTTCCTTGGCTTGAAGGAGCGGGTGGGATCTTATTGGAGCGGTCCTGGCTTTGGAGCATAGGGCAGAAATGGTGCTCTAGATTTCCCTGAGGTTCACAGGGCATGGAGCAGCGGAAGTAGCGATTCCTCTTCTCTCTCCTGCAGTGGCGGGGTCACACAGGCATGCAGTTAAGTGGTAGTCCAGCTTTCTGAGTTGACACACAGGGTTGTGCAGCTCATCAGTCTGCTGCTGAGGCAGACAATTGGACTGCCAGACTTGATAAGTCCCTTCCCCAACAACTGGGTGATCTTGCCCTTGGGGGTCCAGTCCTCTTGAAAGCACGGTGGACTCTTCCAACCAGTGAGACTGGCAATACAATGATGTAGCTTCTCAGGCTCTCAGCGAATGTCCCTCCTCTGTAGTTACTCAGGGTGGTATGACCATAGGCAACAAGCTCTCCTCGCTCAAGCAAGGAGAGAGGACAAAGAGAAAGAGGGCAAGGTATGCAAGGCTTATATTGCACCCTGAGGGGATTCTCACCTTTTCTTGGCCCTCATCCAGCCTTTCCAGGCTGTTGGCATGGAATGTCATCAGCTGGACAAGGGGAAGCAAGTAGAAGGTGAGAAGTGATGCACCTGATTCTGGACCAGAGTAGCCTCTGAGAGCAGAGTGGAGACAGGAGGGACTCTCACAGTATTACAGCTGCTCAGATCCTTCAAGAGCAGCTTGATAAAGGGCAGATGGGTTACTTGAGCTCCCTCCACTCCTGATAGTGTGTGCACTGAGAAGGAACACAGAAAGAGCTGCTTGAGACCTAAGACCCCTTTAACCTCCTATGCCAGCCCAGGGAAGACTTCCAGTTTGTCTTGAAGCAGCCAGGTACTACCTTGCAATTGAGAGAGCAGTGGCAAAGACAGGACTGGACAGGTGCTGCTCACACAGCTGAGGGAGGTTTCTCCACTGCTCACTACGGAGCTGCCCACAGCTGTGGCAGTACCTGTTCCAAGCTCAGGAGTAGTATTTTTGCATCATATGGCTCCACGTAGTGGTTTAGAAATTTCCCACTGCATTAACAAGAAGCATGGCCCACTCAGTTGGAAACAAATGGAAGCTATATTTACAAGCAATAACTACACTCTACAATGGAATGCAATGAATATGTACAAATATACAGTATTTACAATATTATAGAGGTATTTACAATCAGAACACAGCATGGAATGACCAGGGGAAACTGCCCCATTCCCCCCAGACCTCCTTTTTTTCACCTTCCCCCTATAATAGGAGAAAGAGAAGGAGCCATTAGAAGGAATGTTAGTCTTATCTGCAAGGTCAGCCAGCAGTGATAAGATCAGGAGAAAGACTTGATGGGGTGCTTGGTGCTGTGGGTTAGTTGTTTGGGTGGTGTTGGATTGGTTGATGGGTTGGACGCGATGATCTTGAAGGTCTCTTCCAACCTGGTTTATTCTATGTATCCTATGTATTCTATGTATCCTCCCAGCCAAAGCAGAACAGCCAAATTGCCAGAGAAGAAAGGAAGGAATGAAGTGGGATGTGTGGGGTTGCTAGGGGTACCCTTCACACATCTGACCAATGAAATTCATTTAGAATAATCTTTTGTTTTCCTTTTTGCACACAGATGTGAATTGTTCATATTTCTCCACTTTCTCTGCTCAAAACCTGCAGCTAACTTTTAAAGGCATAGCCTAAAACTGCCACACTCTACCTGGAGCATTCCTCCATGATGTCAGCACAATGGCTGGAGCCTACCTGGTATTGCTGTTTAGCTGGCTTATTGCATCAAGTTTAGGAGAAGCCTCTCATAGAACAGAGTGGTGGGGCTGAGGACAGCGTCCAGCTGGGCTGAGCAAGGCTGCCAAGAGGGTCCTGATGCCAGGAAATGGTGCTGGGCAAGAGCCTGGCTCTTCACATACTGCCTGGCAGGGACTGGGGCTCTTGCCAGGCCATTACCAGGTCAGGGCAGCATGTGACCCCAACAGTCACACTGCAGAGTAGTGAGGAAGGAGCACAGGGGAAGTCTCCTGGAATGCCTCTATCTTTCTCACACTGGCCTCACCAGCACTTGAGTGTAGGGGATGGATTACCTTCTTCCAGCTTCTTGCACAGCTTTGCCCGGTGCAGCCTGGTAGTACTGAGTATAATCTTCTCCATAATTTTTCCAGGAACTAAGGTTAGACTAATAGGTCTGTAGTTATCCAGGATTTCACCCATGCCATTCTCATAGCGCAGAATAACATTTGCCACTTTCCAGTCAGCAGGGGTCTCCCCACATTCCAGAGACTATTGGTAGTTGATTGAGATGACCCTTACTGTAACATCTGATAGCTCCTTTAGATCTCTGGAATGAATCTCATTAGACCCCATAGACTTGTGGAACAGCTGATACAGCTAGTTCCTTACAATTTTCTTGTCCACAGATTAAAAGCTGCTGCTCCCTCAGTGAGTCCTTCAGCTCAGAGGACCAGGCAGTCCAAGATCTATCCATAATATTAAAGATTGATGTAAAAGGATTGGAAGCCTTCACCGTTATTTGTCAGGTGAACGTTTTCATCAAGCGTTGGCCTGGTATTTCCCTTAGACTTCATCTTTCTATGAACATACTTTTAAAAATCCCTCTTTTATTATCTGACAGCACTGGTAATTGCCAATGAACTTTGGCTTTTCATACTTTCTCCCTGCATGCGTCATGGATTGAACTGACCCTGCTGCTGTTATTCACACCATGCTGCAGTCATGCCAGCTTCAAAAAATGAAAGATCTAACTGGATCAAAGTATTATGGGGCTTGAAGTTAAGATTGCACCATGGGAGGCTCTCTGTTCTGGTTGCTGCTTCTGGATTGCAGGTTCTTAAGTGTTGGACTTTTCCACTGGGATGGTGGTGGGACAAGGAAGGATGGGGAATAGTTTTCTGGGTTAGGCTTTTGGCTTGCATGCTTCTTATTGCTGCTGCTTTGCGCTGTGCTTTTTCTGCAAATAGGCTAAGCTAATTATGCATTTTGTACTATGCTTATCTGACTTTGATCGGTAAACTCTATTCTTATCTCATTCTTTTTGTTTCAAAACCAAATTTTTTGCATTACTTTTCCATCACTTCTGTGATGGGAAAATAGACAGGTTAACCTACTGGTTTTGTTTGACCTGTTTTGTTCTGATTTAAACCATTACAACATACAACCTACAGCTCTGTGATCTTTCTAAGAAGCCTGATCTTGCTTCCAAATAACATAATTTATTTTTCTTTTCTGCCTGAGTTGCAAGAGGATTTCCGCATTCAGCCAAGCTGATCTTCTGTTCCACTTGCTTGACTTTTGGTGTCACATGATTGCCTACTGCTTTGCTTCTAAAGGTGGCTCTTAAAAACAGATCTATGTTCATGGACTCCTAAGCCCTCAAAAACAGATTTCCAAGGGACACATTGAACTAGCTCCCTGAATAACCTGAAGTTTACTATCTTGAAATCTAAGGTAGCATCTCTTCTGATATTTTTCCTCATTATACTGAAAATTTTAAGTCCAACATTTTGTGGCAATCATTGACACTGGAGATAGCCATCTACCATCACATCTCACATGAGTTTTTCTCTACTCACAAATAGTGAGTAATGAAGGTCATCTTTCCTCATAGGTCAGAGAGTATTTTTAATAAGAAATTATCTTCAACACACTTCAGGAATTATGCAAACTTGCTAGTCACAGTATACCATTCTAAGTTGATATCCATGAAATTGAAGTCTCCCACAAAAGCAAGGGTTATTGATCCAGAGATTTCCCCTCATTACCTATAGAATAACTAATCATTGCTATCATCCTGGTTGGGTGATCATTAGTAGATGCCCATTTTATTTTTTTCTTTGTTTACCAATACTCCTAATCCTCACTCAGAGGCTCTCAGACACATCAACTCTGACTATAATGACTGTATATTCAATCCTCTGCCCTACATATAGTGCAACTCCTCCACTTCACCTCTTCTGCCTGTCCCTCTTGAATTGCCCACAGCCCTTCATCCAGTCACTGCAATAATTTCACCAAGTTTCACTAACATCTATGACATCATAGCTTTAAGAAGACAACAAAGGTTCCACTAACTCTATTGCAACCCAAACCTGTACACTGTTGTTAGAAACTAAGAGGTATAATTGTTATTCTATAATTAGATTTAAAGATTTTTTTTCCTACAAACTAATTCCAACAGGGAAAAAAAGTCAGTAGAAAAAGAATACAAGAGAAGAAGTGAATAATTGCTTTGTTGTAACAGATATCGGGGCTGTTTGTTACTGAATACTTGAGGTTGGCAGTGAAAATAAAAGGCTTATGAAAATTATATGATGTCATCAGTATTCCAGTATGAAATAATAGATTTTTCATTTACTGTTTGTGAACCTGAGAGATACTACATTTGAGAAGTTTTGTCTTTCTTTTCCCTTTTTTTTGATAAAGATGATAATTTACTTCCCAGCAATAAGACTTTATCTTTTTTAATGCTTTTTACCCTTCCCTTCCCTTCCCTTCCCTTCCCTTCCCTTCCCTTCCCTTCCCTTCCCTTCCCTTCCCTTCCCTTCCCTTCCCTTCCCTTCCCTTCCCTTCCCTTCCCTTCCCTTCCCTTCCCTTCCCTTCCCTTCCCTTCCCTTCCCTTCCCTTCCCTTCCCTTCCCTTCCCTTCCCTTCCCTTCCCTTCCCTTCCCTTCCCTTCCCTTCCCTTCCCTTCCCTTCCCTTCCCTTCCCTTCCCTTCCCTTCCCTTCCCTTCCCTTCCCTTCCCTCCTTTTTTTTCTTTCTTTTTATTATAAAAAAAATCCTGTGTTTTCACATCTCTAATGTGATGAAAAAGATTGTAATTAGTATGCAGAGTAAGTGATTTATATATATATGATGACTAACATTGAAATCTGTGACACTACAGGTAGAAAAAATCCTGAGGGAAGCTAAAGAGTGTTTGGAGGATATGATATGAAGAACTTGGAAGGCTTTAAAAGAATACAGGAATCTTTCTTCATCTTTTAGTAATTCCTCCTGTCATCAGCCCTGAAATTTCCAGAGAACTGAGAACTCCTCCCCAGTACTTCATGGGAGGTGATGCAGTAATTGCTGACAAAACTCCTTTGCCTTCTGCCACAGAGCATTTGAGATCCTCTGATCTATCAATGAACCTCTTCTCACTTGCTTTTCACACATGTAAAAGACTCCTTTCCTGATCCCCTGGTTCATACAGGATCTCTCCCTGCATGCAGTATTTTGCTGAGAGAGGGCAGAGAAATATTAAGTAGGAAGAGACAGGGCATACATGAAACGAGAATGAAGGATTAAGTTTTGATTCCAGTTCCAAAATAGGATGTTCTGATCCCATGATCAGTATGGCTGGAAATGGCAAAGGACGGATGGAGTTGAGAAGAGATTACGAATCCAACACACATCAGGATAATCATCATAGAATAACACAAAATTGCTGCACAGAAGAGAAAAATGTTAGTGCTGTAGGCATCAGTACCTAAAGGTTTTGGTAGTATTTGAATTATACCACTTCTATTGTATCAATGTATATATAACCAGTGACCATGTGATTTCTTGATGCTCTTCAAAGATAGCATTTTTAGCTTGTTGATTTATAGTTTTTTATTTGCTTACAATTATTACTCTACTTCAAAAGAGAGGGAGGAACTGAGATTCCATTACCCAAATATGGGGTCATTTGAATAAATAAGGAGAATGAGGAAGGGAAAGGATGTTCTTTATTAAAATAGCTGCAAACTATCAAGGGTTTATTCTTTCTCCAAAATATACAACAAAACAAATATTAACACCCTCCTTTTTGCTGTTATTCTTTTACTCTAAGGAGTTATGTATAATCCATTGTCTATCAAATGCTTCCTGTCATGTGTGGGGCTCTATGTTATGTCTTACCGTAATGGTTTAGCACAAGGGCTAACCTGCCTGTTCCCCCAACACAAAAGTTAGGAGATTAGTAACACACAAAGCTCAGCATTGAGATATGGAGATAAGAGTTTAATAAAACATCAGATATCATGATCATAATGCACAGTTACCTTAGCTAATAATCTAATTGATTTAATAATATAATGCATGATTATCTTAGCTTAGTATATTTGCAGAAGTGCAGAGAAATACAGGGATTAAAAACAAACAAACAAAACTACCAAAAGAACAGCATAAAAGAGAATACCAAATCCAGTGCGCTACCCCACTCCCCCACATCTGACCACCACCCCTGCAAAAATGAGCCAGAACCAAGAAGTCAGAACCCAGAAGCAGCAACTGGAATTGGAAGCCTCTCATGTTGCAATCTGCACTTTAAGCCCTGTAATACTTTCCTCCAGTTAGCACTCTCATTTTTTTTTGAAGCTGGCATGACTGTAGCATAGCATGAATAACACCAGCAGATTCAACTCTGTCCGTGACACCTACTGAGACATAATGACCAATTCACAGCTTTTACAGCAGAAGAGGCATATCTGGTCCTGTCTTGATGTGGTTGTCCTGGTATTCCTGCAATTGTTTATTGTGATTAAAAATACAATAAAAATGTTTTCTCTACACATGTGCAAATATTCCATGTAGTTGGCCTTTTTTTTTTTTTGTTTGGTTGGTTGAGTGTTCTTTTCTCATGTTCATTTGTTTGTTTTCCAAAGAAAGCTTCACCATAAAACTGAGAATGTGCAGCATCGAAAAAGAAAAAAAAAGCAGTGTTTTTTATGAGGTTGAAGCAATTTCAAGTTTATCAGATGTGTTGCCTTTCAACAGTCTTCAGTAAAGTGTTTTTATGTATGCAATGCATTCAAGTCACATGGTAGCAAATTTGATATATGTGGATGATACTATATATAATCTGATTCAGATATTTAATCTCCTGTTTCCCTTTCATTGTTCATGCTTCTCATGTCAAGTTTTTTCCTCAAAAGATCTGACAGAAATCTGTACAGGTGCTTTGGTATTTACAAAGTGGTTTCTTTCAAACAAAAAACAAATCATAAATGAGTTAGAAGTAGACTGCATCAGAGACTCCTACAACTCGGGCACTGAATACTTAGTTGAAAAGCATTTATGTTAGTTAAGAAACTGATTTAAATTACTACAGAACATCTGATTTGGTCAATGTTTTACACAAAAATGTCTGATAGTATAATATAAAACATAAAAATAATAGAGCTATTTAGACTGCTTAGATAGATGCATTTGAAACCCAGCTTCTAGTTGCACAAAACACTGATTAATGTTTTTGCTCAGCTGAGACATAATGCATGGTAACTTCTGTATTCTGCTTTTCTTTCTAGGAAGCAAATGTATTAATTTTTTTGTGATGTAGAATGTTTCTCAAAGAAAATATCAGAAGATCAAACCTAAGTGATTCACTATGACTTGATTCTTATGAAGATAAAATCAGGAAAATTATGTTTGGAAAGAATAGTAGTGTCCCTACCCAAAGCCACAGAAGAACATTAAAAGAATGTCCACCAAAGAAACACTTTTTGACTGAGTTTGTGAACTGATGCAAAACCCCTTCATAGTCATTTAGAATGGTTACATACCTACTGCCTATGCTTAAAAGTGTTAAAAGGATAAAATACACTTCAAAAGAAAAAAAGAAAGACATTTGGAGAAAAACTAAATGAAATTAAATTAAATACAAAATACAAATTATTTTTATTGTAATTAAATATGCAGGTACTAATCCTGGTTCAAGGAAAGTTCCAAATCATATCAACAGACAATAGTCCTGTGTTTTCATGGGTTTGTTTCATTTAAACTACAGAAACTGATTGTTTTAAAAAAGTAAAATAATATCTAACAGTTCTCAATTACAAAGCAATCAACACTCCAATTTTAATATTAATTACTTATGCCTCTACAAAGTGTCAGTATAGTATATATAACAAAATACATACATTGAAATTAAGATTTTTTAATGTAAGTTGCATATCCTAATGAATGATGAAAAAAACAATTAACTTTTAAAACAGTGGCGTAGAACTGTAGATTACCTGGGGATGTGATGATTGCACTAAGAACTGAGGAATGTCTCAACAAAGATAAGATCATCCTGAATGACCCACCTGATGTGTCATCTCTGCCCACCAAGACAGCAGCTGCCCAGGGGGCGTGGTGAACAGTGGGAGGCAAAGAGGGGCGGAGTCTACTTGGCGTCGACCCCTGCAGACATAAGGAAGACCCCGTGGAAATCCACTTATGCATTGTTGTACTCTTCAAAGATCTACTTGCAGGAATCCCATGGGCTAAGCCTCTAGAGAGTAAAATAGTCCAAGAAGCCAGTTTTTAAATGCCACTTCCTCTAAGCCCAAGACAGGTGCATTCCCTTGAGTAAAATTCAGGTAGATGTGCTAGGAGACCTGCATGGATGAGCAAGGAGCTTCTGAAGGAAATCTCATGGGAGAAAGAAATTTACAGTTCATGGAAGAAGGGACTTGTCACTTGGAAGAACTATAGAGAAGTTGCTAGGGCATGTAGGAAGGCAACAAGGAAGTCCAAAGCCCTCTTTGAACTAAAACTGACAAAGGAAGTAAAAGAGAACAGGAAGGAATTACTCAAATACATCAGCAGTAAAAAAAAGAATAGGGAAAGTGTGGACCCACTGCTAAATGAGGTGGCAGCCCTGGTAACTGAGGATGCAGAGAAGGCAGAGTTGCTAAATACCTTCTTTGTTTTAGTCTTTAATCCTAAAACCAGACCCTGTAAACTCCAGACCCTGGATGAAGGAGAGAAAGCCTGGAAGAGGGAAGACTCTTCACTAGTCAATGCAGACTGGGCTAGGGATCAGTTACACAAATTGAATATTCAGAAGTCCATGGGCCCTGAGGAGTTGCAAGCAGGAATGTTGAAAGAGCTGGCTGATGTTGTTGCTCTACGACTCTCCATCATTTTTGCAAAATCCTGGCAGATAGGAAAGGTGCCTGAGGACTAGGGGAAAGACAATGTCACTCCAGTCTTCAAAAAGGACAAGAGCTTCCAGGAAACTATAGACCAGTCAGTCTCACCCTAATCCCTGGAAAAATAATGGAGAGGCTCATTTTGGAAGTCATATCTAGGCACGTGAAAAGAAGGTTATCAAGAGTAGCCAGTGTGGATTTACCAAAAGGAAATTATGCTTGAAAAATCTGATAGCATTCTGAATGGACAGATGCAGGGAGACCAGTGGATATAGTCTACCTGGATTATTCATGATCTCAAATGTGGTTGAAGATTCAAAGACAGTTTATTTATGATGCAGTAAAGTTGTTGCCAGAGATGTAATACTGACTACCAACTCTGAATAGGCTCCCCACAAGAAAATATTTAAGAGTGGGAGAGACACTTTGGTCCACTGCTCGATGAGATCAATAGATTTTGTGTTCCCATGCCTGTACACTGCAGCCTTTAATATGTATTCAGTCTTGCAGAGCATCTCACAATTCAGCATGCCTTATATTTTAGGATCTAACTGAAGATAACAAATTGCTTAAATCAGTAGTATTTCTCAAAAATGTATTTGAAAATGCTGTTCAAATAAATCTTTAAGAATTAAACCTGAGCTTGGACAACAATTACATATTGTACTCTCAGGCAATGTGTGAAATTGCAAGGACTGTGACAAGTATGTCACTTTTTAAAGTGAAAAGAAGTGCCTGTATATGGGCACATACTCTAAATGATGGAAGACTATTTTGTCCCATAGGGTAGAAATTTATAGTGGGACTTACCTGATCATGTATAGATGTGTTGTTGCTTTAAAATAAGTAGAAAGAAATAAACACTCCTATACTCTATGCCAACTCATCTTAAAATTCCTGTGGGATTCTCCCTCTTTCTAGAAATATTGTTTATTTTCACTGACTTTGGAGTTTGGTCATGTAAGTTAAAAGGAAACAAATCACACAGCAAGCATATGTCTTAAAGTATGTCTACTAAATATATGGTAATGTGTTGTTCTAGTTTTGCTGGGACAGAATCCCAGGCCAGCCCTGGGCTGCAGGCCATTTCCAATTCCAAGTCAGCCAGGAGTTGGTTCACAGGTGTATCCCATACCATGAGCATCACACTCAATATAAAGGGAGAAGTTCGGGGAGGAGAGAGAAGCCTCCTGCTTGGGTTCTACTTGTGTGGATTGGTGATTGCTGCACTTTGGCCGGGTTGAGTTTAAGTTTGTATACTTTATACTGACATTGGCACCAGTTCGGTTGTTTCATTACATTTGTTCTAATTTTCACCTGTGGCTCTTCTTCCTTTTTTGTGACACCCCCCCCCCCCCCTTCTCTGCTGGGGTAGAGTCCTTAAATGATAGAGTAACTGCTATAGCTTAGTCCCAGATATGTACAAAATGCATATGTGCATGCATATATCTATATAAAGATGTTGTATACATATATGACACCATATATTTTTCACATTTTATATATAAAATGACATCAAAATCTTAAAAAAAAAAAAGAAACTTTGATTTCAAATCAGTGTTCTTGAAACCAAATAAATTCCTTGAAACTACACAGGGTTACTTGCTCACAAAGAAAATTCTTTTATGAGGTGCAGTTTCTGGCAGTCTCAGAAATCAATGTCTGAACAATTTACTTAGCCCTAGAGACTGGCCTGGCAAAGTTAGAAGCAGAGAGGCAGAAACAGTCTGGAAAAAAATAATGCATTTTGTGACTTACTAAAGTAGTAAGGTGGATTTTCTATTAATCAGGGACTGCAGTGTACCGATCTGTCAGTTCAGCACTTTGTTTACCAACTCTTCCTTGAGCTAAATTTCTTGACAATCATAAAAAAACCCTTCCCCCCCCATCCCCCCAATAACAGCCTTCCAAAACCACACAGGCAGAGTGGCCACACAGTTCTAAATGGGAGAATATTGCTTCAAATAAATAGGCTTAATGCAGAGGGAAAAGAAAAATTTCCCTGAGACTCCATCTTAGCTTTAGGAGTATTTCTTTTAATTGGGGAAATAAAACAGCGCAGTGCATTGCACTAAAATCAGGTATATTCAGTTATTCATGTTTCGATGTACCCTATGTACTGCAAAACATGATTTGTTGAGCCTTTCTGGGAAATTACATAAATCATGCTGAAATTAAGTTTTGAATTCATGACAATATATTGTTTCCTTCAGTAACAGCTAATTCTAACGACCTATACACAAAGTTTGAGGAAATATACTCAAATACAGGAATCAATGGGCGGTTGTAGATTCCATTATGTACAATATGGGGATTTAGTCTATACTGTTAACTAAGCAAGTGTAACTGGGGGGGGGGGTATAATATTTAATAAATAATACATCTTGTTCTGTCAACCTTTCACGTTGTTGTAAGTAGGTACAAAAGAAAAAATAAACAGAATCATTCATTACACCAGAACTAACAAGTTGCATGTACTTTTCACTCTGTACAGTATTTGCACTTTTTCTCATTCTTGAGGAACATAAACACTATATCGCTATTGTCTCAACAGTCCTCCACAGCAGTTTTAATTTTTTCATGTATAATTTTGACACTTTAAAATGTGTATAAGTTCATAAACATGTAAGTTATACATGTATTAAAAAAAAATATTTCTGATCTCAGTCTCTTTCTTTGGTTTCATGCTCACAGAATCACGAAGGTTGGAAGAGTCCTCAAAGATCATCAAGTCCAACCTGTCACCACAGACCTGTCGTACTTTGGGCTGGGTGCCCTCTGCTACAGGGGTGTTTCCTGTGTCCAGAAGTCCATCCCAGTGGGTGGACTCAGGAAATTAGGTATTTCTACCATAATCCCTTGCACCACTATAAAGTTTGCGGTGGGGTCTGGCACTTCCTCTTTCCTTCCCTCTCCGAGACTTGGTAACTGGGGGAGAGATCTCCCGGCCATGGGCCTGATTGGGCCCAAGGCCACAGGGGGATGGGCAGTCTCAGGCCTGGCCAGCTGAGACTAGCCCAGCAGAGGGAGGGGGAAGAAGGAGCCCTGGGGGTTTTGGATGCACCCTCAGGTGGGGTTTGGAGTCTTTCTGGGTTTACTTTGGTTTCTTTCTTGTCACCATGTTTCCTTTTGTGCACATTCACTGTTCTCTATTTAAACTCTCCACTACTTTTGCAATCAGTTTGTCTGAGTCGTTATTTCTGCCTGTGGTGGGGAGGGGGTCTGCCCCAACCCATTACAAGACCTCATGACTTAACCGTGGCACCAAGTGACACATCCAATCCCCTCTTGAACACCTCCAGGGATGGTGACTCCACCACCTCCCAGCCCATTCCAATGGTGAACGACTCTCTCGGTGAAGAATTTTCTCCTCACCTCGAACCTAAACTTCCCCTGGCGCAGCTTGAGACTGTGTCCTCTTGTTCTGGTGCTGGTTGCCTGGGAGAAGAGACCAACTCCCTCCTGGCTACAACCACCCTTCAGGTAGTTGTAGACAGCAATAAACTCTCCCCTGAGCCTTCTCTTCTCCAGGCTAAGCAACCCCAGCTACCTCAGCCTCTCCTCGTAGGGCTTGTGCTCAAGGCCTCTCACCAGCCTCGTTGCCCTTCTCTGGACATGTTCAAGAGTCCTTCTTAAACTGAGGGGCCAAGAACTGGACACAGTACTCAAGGCATGGCCTACCCAGTGCAGAGTACAGGGGCAGAATTACTTCCCTGCTCCTGCTGGCCACACCTTCTACTATCCCTGTTGTAGGTTCTACAATAGATGAGTTTTGTCTGAGAAGGATTTGTATGAGGTTTCCTCAGCAACCCTAGCCCTTTACTAGGTGTATTGCCATGCTGATTCTGGTAGTCTAGTGTTTACTGTGTGCTTCTGTAGGACCTTCCATTAGCTCTCTCACATATTGAGTGTTTTGTTATATCGAAATCTGTTATCCCTGCTTCAACTATCCTTCCAGAAGTAGAAGTAGTTCAGGTATAAAATCACAAAATCAAACAGTAAGCAGGTTACATATTTATGCACATAAACATGGCTTTACTTTAAGGATGAAGTTTCCAAATGCTGCTTTGATCACAATTTCTTATTACTTAATTTTCTAATGCCTAATAAAAAAATCTACTCATATCAGCAATGACATGAGCAGAGGATTAGGTTAGAGAAAATAATATTTTGACAGTTAAGCAGTTTGGCATAATTATTTTTTTTTCAACTCATGGTTAGACAAGAATCCTGGCCTTCAAGAGAGGAATAAAATTTGATAGGCTGGGTTTTTTTATGTATATGTGTGGCAATTTAAGGCTGTGCCTAGGAAAATTTTCCACAGATCTTGAGTAGTAGAGTTTAAATGAATCACTGTTGGATGTAAAAGGGAAAATAATGATAAGGTCTAAATAATCCCATTGGTCAGTTATCTCACATAAAGTTAGTTTGTGTAAAATAACTTTCTCTTTTCTCGATTCCTTCACTCTGGCAGATACTAAATGATGCTTCTGCTAGCTTGCTGACCTTGGCAGTGGTTCTTTGTCGTGTCTAAGTACTAAAAAGCTCTGCTCTTCTCTTTCCCTTTTCCCACATACAGGGGGGAAGGCAGGGGAGAGGAGGAAGCTGTTTGTATCCCCCTGGTTTTGTCCGGGGAGGGGGAGGGGTTGTGTTGTTTATAAATTGTAAATATATGTTGATATTGTGTATTCTGTACATATTCATTGCATTCCATGTTTTTTCAACTGAGATGGTCTGGCAATTTTATGTTGGGAGGAATTTCAACCCACCGCACCATGAGAAAAGAAAGAAAAGTTCATCTTTGTAGAGGCATCTGAGGATGATACTGCAGTCATATACAGCTCTGTTCAGAAATGTGTACTTTACAGAGAAGATTCTATCCATTCCAAGAGGAATATTCTTTAGTTCAGAACTCTTAATTACTTGTTTTAAGAGTTGGTCAGCAGCCTTCTGTTTAAAGAAAATCCATTTCCAAATAAAGAGAGCACATACCATTATCTGAAGTATTTTATTGGTAAATACAGAAATATTGAAAATAAAGCTTAATCAAGATTCCATTATAAGATTAAGTTCTGAAGACTTATTTTGTGTTCTAATATTCACAATTTGATTCATTCTGAAGTAAATTAAGTACACAAAGGAGCGAATATAGAAGAAAATGTATTAGAATGTTGTCATTTAAATGTCTATTTACATAGTTAAGAAAAACCTTTGTTACCAATACAAAAAGAAAAAGAGGTGGTGTTTACAATCTACTGTATTTCAAATTATATACATTATCTGTATACAACACTTATGAGGACTAAAGAAGTTTAGTAACCTTGAAGTGTAAGGGATATTAATCTAAATACTTCTTGAAATTTTTCTTGTAACAGGTCCTTTCTAGAAATTCCTTAGTTTTATTCACCCAACATATCCTAGTATTGCTATTATGGTTTCAGAAGCATATAATAATGAAGAAAGCTGTAACTGCTTACTTTAACTTCTATTGTTTTATACCAGTGTGTGGTGTAACACTTATCACTGCATCATATATATGCTTTTAGTAACTAACATAGTTATAGCTCTTCCTAAATTATATAAACTGAGCTGAGACTGTAGAACAAAATGCAGTATGGAAGAGTGCCAGTATGGGACAACAACTACGGTCTTGAAAACCCAGGCACAGTACAACACTAGAGGCTCTAGACCTATACACAACTTGCCAATGGTTGAGCAAAGAAATATAGTCTTTGGATCTGAGCTGAATTAAACTCTATGTAGTATTTCACAAGACTTTTACAGTCATCCAGTACATGTAAATCACACCCAGTACAGAGCATTTGGATACATCATAGACTTGAATAACTCTGAGAAGGAAGTGAGGTGCTGAGCATGTTAGTAGACACATAAAAATGAAGTGAGGTAGATCCTGGAGTGTGCAAGAAGAAACTACCAGAATCAGCATTGTAGTACTCATAGCAAAGGACTATGGCTGTTGGAGAAATCTTACACAAATCCTTCTCAGACAGAAACCATCTACTGTAAAACTTACCACAGGGGCAGTAGAAGGGTGAGCATGAAACCCAAGAAAGGGACTGACATCAGAAATCGTGCGTATATACATATATATGTGTGTATGTGTGTGTGTGTATGTATAAAAAACACGTGTTTTTAAACTTAGACACATTTGAACCACATACATATCTTTTAACTGTATATAACTGGAACTGTTAGTGTAGTTTTAAATGTGCTAACAACTTGTTTGTTGGACTCTTAAGAATTTGGTAAGACTAATAACAGACAGGTAGGAATTCAAGCCATCTGTTCTGTATACTCCAGTGAAATGTATTGGTTACATACATCCCTAGCAAAAACCCTATCTATTGTTATGTAACTTATTCTGCTTTTGGGTGCTTACCTAATGGATGAGAGGGCTATGAAACCAACCCTCAGCATTTTCATGTACAACTGTCTAGAGGAGGATTTTTGGGGAAAAAAATTACAATAATTTTGTAGATTTTAAGGGAAGAAAGAAGCTGTACTCTAAGATAAGGCTTTCATTGCACTCAGAACTTAGTTAACTAATGTTCTGAATAATTTGACCTTAAGAAATCTCTGAATATGTTTTGACAAATCATTCCTCTTCACATACAAACATTAGAACTGTAAAATATTCCTCCTTTGTTTATAACCTAGCTAGGTGAGATGATGTGATTTTTTTTCATCTTCTGTTGCTAAGAGAGGTAGCAGATAAATTTATTATAATTCATTTGTCTTTTCTAAGTAGCAGAAAATAACTGTATGAATTACATTGTTTTGGAAAAGACAATGGAGAAGAAGGAGATGGTGGGTAGTACATAATATGGAGAGGTAGGGAGGTGCTAAGAAGACAAGGCTCAGTAGAGGTAAGAGGTGCAACTGAGGAACACAGTTTAAACTGTATCCAGTTTAAACACAGAGCACTAAACACATGTGGGCTCCCCAGTTCAAGAAAGACAGAGAACTGCTGGAGAGAATCCAGCAGAGAGCCACAAGGATGATTAGGAGACTTGAGCATCTCCCCTGTGAAGAGAGACCGAGATCCCTGGGGCTGTTCAGTCTTGAGAAGAGAAGACTGAGAGAGGATGTCATCAATGTGTATAAATATATGAGGGGTGGGTGTCAAGTGGAGGGGGCCAAGCTCTTTTCATTGGCACACAGAAGTAAGACAAGGAACAATGGGCTCACACTTGAACATAGAAGATTTCACCTCTACATGAGGAGAAACTTCTTTACAGTGAGGGTGACGGAGCACTGGAACAGGTTGCCCAGGGAGGTTGTGGAGTCTCCTTCTCTGGAGGCTTTCAAAACCCACCTGGATGCATTCCTGTGTGGACTACTCTAAGTGATACTGCTTTGGCAGGGGGGCTGGACTTGATGTTCTCTTGAGGTCCCTTCCAACCTCTGCTATACTGTGGTACTGTGATACATGTCAAATTCTTGAAACATTTTCATTAAAAGATGTAACAGCCCTGAATTTGACAAACTGAATTTACACGAAGTAGAATTGGGTTTGTTAGTGAAATCCACAACAAATAATAATGTGAGTTTTGACAACAATTGCTGTTGCATTAGGCTTTGGTAATTCTATTAGGTTTGTGATTGGTGGTGGGAGATTGGTAGCAGAGGAGTGGGCTACTAGCATGGCCCCTGCTAGAAGATTTGAGAAGTTCCCTCATCGTCAAGTTGGACCAATCTCTGGCTAAGACTGAGCCAATCAGTACCTCTGGGATAACATATTAAAGAGGCAAAACCTGTTGGGTAACTTCCTTTTTTGTTTTGGGAGCTCTTCTCTTTAGTAGCTGAATGGGAAAGGTGGGAGAGACAACACAGGGCAGTGAGGAAGAAGGATGAGTTGGCAGCACATTTGAACAGCTATTCCCAGAAGAGCTGTGGAGAGATGGCCTGCACCTCAAAGAACAGATTATTTAATCCTATCTGTAGTCTCTGGAGGACCCTATGCTGGGGCAGAGGACTGATCCTGAAAGAAACTGACTCAGAGAGACCTGTGCTGGAGCAATCAATTACTGTGAGAATTGCAGCCTGAAGAAGACAAATATGCTGTTGCAAGAAATTCATGGGGATTTGTCTCACCTAGGAGGGACATCACATTGCAACAGGAACGGACTGAGCGCTTTCCCCCTGAGGAGGAAGAATCAGCAGAAACAACATGGGGTGGACTAGGACTGAATGCAACCCCTTGTTGCCTGTATCACTGAAAAAGGGGACGTTGCAGATCTGGGCCTTGGTAAATGAAAGGGGTGAGGAGAAGTTGCGTTTATTTAAGAGCTGGTTGTGTTTATGATGAACAAAATAATGTCCTGCTCAAATTCAGTTAGTGAATTGGTGGTGAATCTGTTTAAATTGATTTTGTTTCCCTAAATCGAATCTGTTTTTTTGCCCATGACCATAATTGGGAATGGACAATCACTTTCTTGACCCTCTAGCCTTCTGTTGTTATTTCTCCTCACAGAGTGGGGTAGGAGTGAGCAAGTGGCTGCATGGTGTTCATGTTAATTGGATATGTCTACAGGGAATAATCTATTCCCTGAACTACCTCACTGTTTTGCAATGTTTCTGACAGGAAAATCAAATGTAGTAGGCTGACTTTGGCTAGCTGCCAGAGACTCACTCAGCTGCTCTCACACTCTTCGTCCTCAGGAGAACAGGATGAGAAAGTTAGATGGGAGCCTGATACTTCATAGTATCATCATGGGCAGCAGCTTCCTTCAGATCACATCCACCTGCACCTCTGCAGTCTCCCATGGGCTTGCATAGGGACAACTTGCTTCACTTCTCCACAGACTACAGGTAAATCCCTGCTCCAGTACCTAGAGCACTTCCTCTCCCCCATTCAGTGACGTTGGTGCTCACAGGGTGGTTTCTCACAATTTTTTATCCTCCTTTCTTGCTGCCTCTGTAGCAGTTTACTTTTTCTTAAGCGTGTTTTCCTTGAGGTGTCACCATCTTGACTGCTGAGGTCAGTTATGCCTTTCAGTGTGTTTGTTTGAGCTGGCTGGAACCAGTGGTGCCTGGCACGAGGCAGCCTTGGCCTCTTCTCACAGGGTCTGCCCCTGAGCATCTGCACCAAATAACTGACACAGAGTGCTGGGGTAAATTTTGCATGGTGATTAATTTTTCATTAATAAATTGAATAATCTTTTCAAGTGCATACATCATCAATAAAGAACTGTATTATAAACTGATGATCTCATGATAAATTCTAGACTCAGTTACTAAATGAATACTGAACCATTTCATCACAATTTGATATTATTTGTCTCACTGCTTCTGAAAAAGACTCTGAGGTGCTAAATATGAAGAACAAAATACCATTGTATTCTAGTCTTAAAAAGAGACAAAGTATTGCAAAATGTATGATTTTGCCCTCAAGGTATTTTTTTTGTGTGTGTGATGAATTCTTTTATTTGCAATAATTTCACTTTAAGGGCTAAGCGATCACGGCATATAAATCAAATTATACTCAAAACAATGTTCATATATCCATAAAAGTGCATGCCTATGGAATAAGAGACAGCAATAAAGTAAATATAAAGCCTTAGCATACTTGACTGAATACAGCTGACAAAAGAGACTGAACCAAAGCAGTGTAACTGAGACTAAACCCCTATGTAAACTTTGCCTATTGATGTTTGTCATGTTTTTGATTTTTTTTCTAATTATATAGTAATAATAGCAAAAGTACTGTTCTTGAAACTTAGTTTTGTAATTTAAGGTAGAAAAGTTTTTCTTACAATCAACCTAAAATGCAGCAAAAATGCCAAGCCCACATACAAAATATTTTTTCTAAGTCAAGGAAAATATACTTATCCTATTCAGTCTGCTTTATTTCACAGGTTGAACATGGTTTGTTCAGTTTAATTTCTTTAAGAAAAGGGAATATTTACACATTAATCCTAAGGGCAAAACATCCATATGCTTCAAAAAAGTAGTTTTAACATGGCGAGGTTTCAGTGTTAAGAAAACTATGAGAAATCCAAGTATTTCAAAAAGACTCAGCCAAGAATTTGCTCTGGGGAACCAAACTGCAGAATTATAATGAGAGTTCACTAAAAAGAATACAGGCCAAATGAACTTTCCAGAGACCAAATACAACTTGGAAGACTCTACGGAGATCAAGTTATTGGTGAAATAATGAAGCAAAAGAACCTTCAAATGCTGTGAAAGTAAGATGATCTGACAAGTTTTAATATAAACCAATCATCTAATTTGTCTCACCATGGTAAAATGAGTCCTTTATATATCCTGAAAACGGATGTGGTGGATATAACAAGAATATTCTCTACACATCCTTCATACAAATGTAGTCATATTCATGTCTTAAAAGCTAGAAGTATAATGTAGTATGCAACATAAGTGCTGGTAAATAATAGATATATTTTTGCCCTAATTATTATTATTGGAGTTATTGTGAATATTTTTGAATACATTTAAACAAAAGTTTTGAATTAATACTGTTTCTGAAAATATTTAGCCATTCATAATCACAGAATGGTAGGTGTTGGAAGGGATTTCTGGGGATCATTGAGACCAACCCCCCTGCCAAGGAAGGTTCACCTAAAGAAGATCACACAGGAATATGTCTAGATGGATTTTGAATGTCTCCAGAGATGGGCTGCCTCCCTGGGCAGCCTGTTCAGTATTCCACCCTTTATTAAAGAAGTTCCTCCTTATGTTTACACGGAACTTCTTATACTCAAGTTTGTGCCCATTAACCCTTGTCCTGTCACTGGGCACCACTGAAAAAAGACTGGTTCCATCCTCCAGACACCCACCCTTTGAGTAGTTATAAGAATTTATGAACTCTCCTCCCTCAGTATTCTCTTTTCCAGACTAAAAGGACTCAATTTTCTCACCTTCTCCTTATAAAAGCGATGTTCTAATCCCCTAATCCTCTTCATAGCACTTTTCTGTTCCCTTTCCAGCAAGTCCCTTTCCTTCTTGAACCAGGGATCCCAGAACTGGCTCACTGGAGAGATCCCAGAAGACTGGAAGCTGGCCAAAGTGGTGCCCATTCACAAGAAGGTCCGGTTGGATGAGCCAGGGAATTCCAGGCCTGTCAGCCTGACCTCAGTGCCAGGAAGATTATGGAACAGGTCATCTTGAGTGCAATCACACAGCACTTACAGGATGGCCAAGGGATCAGGTCCAGCCAGCATGGATTCAGGAAGGGCAGGTCCTGCCTGACCAACCTGATCTCCTTCTATGATCAGGTGACCCGCCTGGTGGATGTGGGGAAGGCTGTGGATGTAGTCTACCTGGACCTCAGCAAGGCCTTTGACACTGTCCCCCACAGCAAACTCCTGGCCAAGCTGTCAGCTTGTGGCTTGGACAGCAGCACACTGCATTGGGTTAGGAAGTGGCTGGAGGGCCGAGCCCAGAGAGTGGTGGTGAATGGTGCCACATCCAGCTGGCAGCCAGTCACTAGTGGTGTGCCCCAGGGATCAGTACTGGGCCCCATGCTCTTTAACATCTTTATTGATGATCTGGATGAGGGCATTGGGTCCATTATCAGTAAATTTGCTGACGAAACCAAGCTGGGGGCAGGAGTTGATCTGCTGGAGAGTAGAGAGGATCTGCAGAGGGACCTCGACAGGCTGGACAGATGGGCAGAGTCCAACGGCATGAGATTTAACACATCCAAGTGCCGGGTTCTGCACATTGGCCACAGCAACCCCATGCAGAGCTACAGGCTGCGGTCAGAGTGGCTGGAGAGCAGCCAGGCAGAGAGGGACCAGGGGGTGCTGGTTGACAGTAGACTGAACATGAGCTTGCAGTGTGCCCAGGCAGCCAAGAGGGCCAATGGCATCCTGGCCTGCATCAGGAACAGTGTGGCCAGCAGGAGCAGGGAGGTCATTGTGCCCCTGTACACTGCACTGGTTAAGCCACACCTCGAGTACTGTGTCCAGTTCTGGGCCCCTCAGTTTAGGAAGGATGTTGACTTGCTGGAACGAGTCCAGAAAAGGGCAACAAAGTTGGTGAGGGGCTTGGAACACAGCCCTGTGAGGAGAGGCTGAGGGAGCTGGGGTTGCTTAGCCTGGAGTGGAGGATGCTCAGGGGGGACCTTATTGCTGTCTACAACTACCTGAAGGGAGGTTATAGACTGGCAGATGTTGGTCTCTTCTCCCAGGCAGCCAGTACCAGGACAAGAGGACACAGTCTCAGGCTGTGTGAGGGGAGGTTTAGGTTGGATGTTAGGAAGAAGTTCTATACAGAGAGAGTGATTGCCCATTGGAATGGGCTGCTGGGGGAAGTGGTGGAGTCGCCATCATTGAAGGTGTTCAGGAGGAGACTTGATGGGGTGCTTGGTGCCATGGTTTAGTTGTTTAGCGGGTTGGATTGGTTGATGGGTTGGACGTGATGATCTTGAAGGTCTCTTCCAACCTGGTTTATTCTATGTATGCATGTATTGAATAGAGGTGGACCCAGTACCAGCCCCTGAGGGATACCACTAGCCACAGACCTTCAGCTAGACTCTGCCCCACTGACCACAACTCTCTGCGCCCTGTCCTTCAATCATTTCCCAATCTATCTCACAGTCCAATCATCTAGTCTGCACTTCTTAAGCTTGGCTGTGAGGAAGGCAAGTGAGACAGTTTTGAAAGCCTTGCTAAAGCTGAGGTGAACCACATCCAGGTCTTCTAGCTCTCTTACTTGATTTCTTAATCCTTGGGATGCTTTGATCTTCAGCTTGGAGGAAATGCCACTTCAATATTAAGTCACTCATTTACGCTCCTCTACTAGCTAAAGCCCTATCCCAAGGCACTTTTCTGAGCAGTTCCTTAAAGAGACCAAAGTTAGTCTTTCTGAAGACCAGGGCTGTGATCCCGATTATGGCTCTGTGCAAACTGCTTATGATCCTAAACTACATCATCTCATGGTTTCTACAGCCAAGTCTGCCCTTAACATCCTCAACCAGTCCCTCCTTGTTTATCAGTACAAGGTCCAGTTGTACTGCTCTTCTTGTTGACTCTTCTACCACCTGCATCAAGAAGTTATGATAAGTGCACTGGAAGAATCTCCTTGCCTGCATGTGTCTGGCTGTGTAGTTTTTTCCAGCAGATGTCAGGGTAATGGAAAGCCTGTTGTTGTAAAGCTACTTCTAGCTGCCTGTGGAAGGCCTCATCAGCTTCCTCAACCTCATCAGTAAGCTGGTAATAAACACCCGAAACAATTATTCCCATATTAGTCAGCCCCATAATCCTTACTCACAAGCTTTCAGCTTGTTCTTCATCCACCTCCAGAGAGAGCTAGACACATTCTAGTTCTCTCACATACAGAGAAAGCCTTGCTGGCCTATCTTTCCTAAAATGGACATAGCCACCCATGACAGTGTTCCAGTCATGTGAGTTATCCCACCATATCTCAGTAATTGCAAAGAGGTTGTGGCCCTGAGACTGCAGACAGATTTCTAGTTCTAGTGTCAAAATTTTCTTTCTTAGTCTATAACATAATGCATTACTTATTCATAGAACAAAAAAAAAATCAATTATTCAAATAATTATAAACAATTTTTAAAAAATACTGCAACCTGTTTTTAAGGAGTGTTATTAATCTTTCATGGATCTTGTCCAGTAGCATATTATGTGGAGGGTGACAATGCAAAGTTCTCCTATATCACTCACTTCTTATGCTTCCCAAAATAATTTGAGAAATGAAAATTCATAGTGAAGTAAATGGAAACAACTGCAAGAAAACAACCCAATGAAGAACAGCACTGTCTTCCTATGTGTATATGTCTATTTAAACAGTGTTAGTAAACGATTTACAAATAGAGAATAGCTGTTAAATTAACATTTAAAGAAAAATCTCGTAATATTTATGATTACAAGCAGTCATAATTAAACATTGTTTTACATAAACTTATTTCAAAATAAACTCTAAATACTATAAATATTTTATAATCACATTTATTGCAAAGCTTGTTTGAGCTTATTGAAAAGCAGCTCTCACATTTACTAAACACAATTAAAATATTACATAGTATAATATACAAGAGAGAAAATGAGAAACATATCTGTTTATCTATATGGAAATATATTCATAATGATTCTGTAAAAATACAAAAGTCCATGCTGCTTTCATGTATAAAAACATGAAGAGTATTCAAGGTTGGTTTTCTTTCTTGTTAAATTGTAGTATGAACACTTTTTTCCTGTCATTTCAATACAGATGGTAAATCTAAATTCACATATGCACACTTTAAATTATCACACCAGATTTTCTTCCAACCATCAAACCATAGAAATAACAAAATACTAAAAATTTCTGTCTGTAGGTGATTAATTATATTTAGTTTTGTTAGGATTGACTGGTACTGCAGAAACTATTTTTTATTTTATATATATATACATATATATACATATACATATGTATATATACATATACATATATATATCATATAATTATATGAGATATTTATAATATAAACTGACTGTACCCCAATGGCATGTAGATATCTATATAGTGAAAACTTGTGGGTATACGTTCACAATAAGAATATCTAAACAATGTGCTTACTTTTACCTGCCTATATAACATAAAAATTGTCTCACACACCTCATTCTAATAAAATGGACAAAAAAAAATCTCTTCACTATTAACAATCTTATGTAAACATTTATATTAGTGTAAGTGAGGTATGAAATATCAGTAAGTATATTGATTAGAAGACTTTTCTGGTTATGTTAAAGTTCACTAATCAGCACTATTGCTGCTGCTTCATCTCCTCCCCAACACTATCTAGATATAACTAATGAAAGATATTCAGATTTTTTTTTAAGGTTTTTTGAGTATCACAATAAATATTGGTTGATACTTTTAGCATTAATATTCAACTAACAAAGTAAGCCTGAAACTTTGGATTTTAAAATAGTTAGTTAAGCCTCCACAACCTCATATCTAACCTTTAAAAATATTGATGTCTGTATAGACAAAAATTTAGACTTATTGATGTAAAGAAACTTGTACTTCAATTAATATGCCCTTACTGGAATCTTACCTATTTTTTCATTATTCTTTTTTTTTTCCTATCTTTCTTTCTTTTCAGTTGTGATTTTGTCCATTTTAATATATATGATATGTGTGAAAAGATTCAATTTTCATTAAATATATTTTATTCCAATTAATTTCAGGACTAACAGTATTAAGCATATTATAAATTTTAAACAGGAAATAGAAAGATGCAAATTGACTTTGCCATTGTTTTATTAGAGAAAATGTCTCTGAATATCACATATGATATGCATTTCAACCAATACATCTATGTTTTTTTCTGATGAGTTATGTCTCTCAAGTGGAAGCTCAAATATACTGAAGACGAAGACCAAAATACTGTCCATTACTAAAGACTCTGCTTCAAAGAAATGAAGAATAAGGCTAGCTTTGACTCTTAAAATGAAATCTTAAACTTCAACACAACAATCATATTGTGCATTATCTCATTATTTTCCAGGCCTGGAAGTCTCTTTTACTTATAGTAGCATTGTAGTCAACTATACCTTTTTATCTTCTTACCCATAATCACCTTGTTTAATTCTTCCCCAGTTTTCACTGTTGCTTAGAATAAAATTTGTTCAATCAGCTTGACATTTTGCAGAGGATTTTTTGTTTTTATTTGTTGTTTTTTAGAGATATTGGTATTTAAATGATGCCTTGAGAATGTTATATTTTGATGTCCAAGTAAGATTTTGTGTTACTGTTCTGGAAAGAATGCAGGTCCAAAACTTTGATCACATAGTTTTCATGAAAGGATTCTATTTTCCTAAATACCAATGCTAATATTTGTATGATTTATTGCTGTTATTAGAGATTAGATAAATACTATATTTATTTAAAATTAAAATAGAGCTTCACTCCAAATCCACTCATTTTACTTAATAAAGAATTTGCTATTGACTTCACTAAGCTTTGTCTCAAGCTTCATTAAACACAATAGGAAATACTGTAGTGGTTCATAATATTGGTTTAATTTAATAAAAATGAATAACCGCTACTAGTTAAGTGTGAACAGTTACTTTGTATAGAATACAAATTGAGGTAAAATAATAACAAAATTTATAATTAAAAATAGAGTGATAAGGCCTTGAGTAGAAAGCAGAAAAAATGTTACCACCTAGGTCCCTTCTACGATGTTTTTACAGTCTTACTAGACAGTGTGCATCCAAAAGAAATACATAAAATTTCTGAGATAATGCAGACTACAGAATTAGCTTGATGAAGATTATGACTCTCTTATAGAGAGCTATTCACCCAGGCAGAGCACAAACAGAGTGAAAAGGAACTATGCTGAAGTCTGCAATGTGGTAACATGCTAATCCAAATATCTTTAGAAGAAGAAAGCCACCAGTGATTATGATGAAAATAGGAAAAGAACTGGATACCATTTTAAATAGATTGGGGGGAAAATCATTTGTCAATAGAGAATAATTTGGAGAAAATTAATTTGTGGGTTTTGTCACAACAGACATAATAGAAATCACAGCACAATTTGCAATTTGCAGCTGCTGGAATGTGGTAAAAACAGATAGCTCGTGCTATATTCAAATTAAAAATACATTTCTACTTAAAGCGGCAGTAATATGTTTCATTGCTTCTTGCTTCTGTTTCAGATAGCTCTTAGCCTTCAGTTGGGCTTGTGCTATTTAACAGTAGAGACATTGCTAAAAATTTTCATGTCAAAGACATTGTGCAGATTTTGGATGGGACAGAGCTAATTTTCTTCATAGAGCTTAGTATGAGGTTATTTTTGGATTTATGTTGAAAACAATGTTAATAATACAGAGATGATTTTGTTATTAGTGAGCAGGTCTTATACAGAGTCAAGGCAAGGACTTTTTAGCTTCTCACTCCACTCCACCAGCACGTAGGCCAAGGTTGCACAAGAAGTTGAGAGCAGACACAGCCAGGAGAAATAGCCTCAACTAATCAAAGGCATACTACACCATTTAATGTCGTGCTCAGCAGTATACAATTGAGGGCAGGAGAAATAAGTTGAGGACATTCTGAATGATGGAGTTTGTCTTCCCAAGTAATGTGATGGAGCCCTGCTTTCCTGGAGATGGCTGAACACCTGCCTACCAATGGGAAGTGGTGAATAAATTCCTTGTTTTGCTTTGTTTGCACGTGCAGCTTTTGCTTTACGTATTAAAATGTCTTTATCTCAGTTCATGAGTTTTCTCACTTTTACCTTTTTGATTCACTCCATCTCACTGCAGTGGGGCAGTGAGTGAGAGACTGTGTGGGGCTTAGTTGCTGACTGGAGTTAAACCGCAACAGCCATTTGTAGAGAGTATCTACATGTATGCAGAAATATAAAAGAACAAAAACTCTTAAATATACTTCATAAATTAATGTCAAACTGTTGAAGATATCCTAGCCATTCATTTAATTCAATAAGATTTCTTCCAGAAAATACGCAAAGAAACAGTCTAATGATCTTAATCAGCATGCTGAAAATGCCTGTACTATCATCAGTGGCCAAGAAGATCAAAAGCCTGAAAACTGCCTGTACAAAATTCATTGATACACAGCTCCCCAAGCCATTTCAATCTCTGACATAAAAAAAAGAATATACCTAAAGCTCCTGTTTCTGTATTTTAGTTTTATCAGATTATTTTAAAAAACCCACACACACAACACTTAAGGACATTGCTACTATTCCTGAAAAATCATGTAAGGAAGTGAATGACACACATTCTGATAGGAGAATATATTTCAAGTATTATTATGTAGTCCTTAGTCCCTAGTCCATTGATGAACTTCAGGATATACTTAACTGAGAACATTAGTAATCTGACTGAAGTCAGTAAGCTTAATTCTACAGATCTTAAATTTCTGAATTCCTGGGATACATTTTAAAATATATAAAAAGCATCACTGTTTGGTGTTTTGGGTTTTTTTGTTTGTTTCTTTCTTTTTTTTGGTCTTTCTTTAAGAGTAATTCATACTCTCTGCAGTGTAAATGAACCTAAGAAACATAAGAATTGAAACTCTCTTAGTACATTCTTAAAGTCAAAAAAGCAAATATTCTGCCTGAATTTCATTTTACTTATCTGTGAAAGGTCTAAAGTAGGAGAAGTGGCTTTGGGTTCTTCCTACATTCAGTACAGAGAGATAGCCAGAAAGAGCAGAAGTGGTTCTGTGACTCCTACTACAATTGAAAATAACTGACTCCCGCAAGGTAGCCTCAGCTGAGAGCTATCATATTATACAATAATTTTATGACAGAGTAAATAGCCACACAAATCAGTCAGGTCTGCTGTTCTTTTGCATATGTGCTATGAAGAGAAGAATAGAATAGAATAGAATAGAATAGAATAGAATAGAATAGAATAGAATAGAATAGAATAGAATAGAATAGAACAGAATAAACCAGGTTGGAAGAGACCTTTGAGAGCATTGTGTCCAACCTATCATGCAACACCACCTAATCAACTAAACCATGCAACCAAGCATCCTGTCAAGTCTTCTCCTAAACACCTTCAATGATGGTGACTCCACCACCTCCCCGGGCAGCCCATTCCAATGGACAATCACTCTCTCTGTGTAGAATTTCTTCCTAACCTCCAGCCTAAACCTCCCCTGGCGCAGCCTGAGGCTGTCTCCTCTTGTTCTGGTGCTGGTTGCCTGGGAGAAGAGACCAACCTCCACCTGTCTATAAGAGTGTTTAGAAAACTGATAAACCAAGCATGTTATAATGTTTAAAAAACAACTTTACTCAATCTACAACACACCATGCAAATGGTTAACTTTTACAAATTATTAGTCATTATTACTACATATACTAAATAGACAAAATCTAACTATAATGGCCTAAATTAGCAGTGAGTGTATAGTACCACACCCTAAGTCAACATTGAGGACTACTGTGTGTGACAGTCCTCAGCTGTAGAGGTCGTGATCATCAGTTTTGAGTACATTTTGGTGAGAGACAGTAGTATGGAAGTGAGCTTGTCTTACTTCCTCTCTGTCTTTGCTATAATCCTTGGATTTGTTTATAGCCTGTAGAGAGGGTATCTCATCTGCTCCTGATGATGATTATATTGGTTTTAGGTTTGTCACTAATGCTGCTTCTGTGCTCAGCAGAAATTCAGTCTATTCCAAGTCCTCACCCCAAATCAAGTCTTGTGCTTTTCCTGTTCTTTTCTCTTTGAATTTCTTCTAATTCAATCCCTGTTCATATGTCTTCTCATGTCTCCTAAATACAACTACAGGTTTTTATTTGCCCCTTCATTGGTCATAATGCTGACATATTTACTTAAAATGCTTATGCGTTTTATTTGACAATACCATCACAACACTACACATCACTACTAGTGATGTTGCTTATACTATTTTAGCAAGATTACATTTAATTTCAATTATATGGTGATTAGTAGACTTTTAGTTTATGGATGCCAGAGGCCTGTGGTTTTGCTACACATTGAATGCTTCTAATTTTCAACTTGTTAAAGTAAGGCTGTCTTAATGAGTTACATTCTTATAGTCATGTTGCTTGTTCTTAGAATTTCCTAGAATTTCTGCAATTTGGTAGTTTTATCAACCTCTTCTGGAGCAGCTGTTGGCCTGTCACACAACTGTATATGATTCTGTGATATAAACCAAGCATATTGTATTTAAAACATTACATACTGAAAAGTGACATTAGAGGTGAATGCAACTTTTCAGACTATTTATTTCTTAATCTTCATTTGCGTTTTTATGTCATCTAACGGAATGCATCTATATGAAACATAGACTTTCAAGACTACGCATCTCATAGAAGACAGATTTGTGGTTCTCAAAGCTTGCAACCCAGCACTGCTTTTCCCATCTTTCTTGCTCATTCCCAGTAGGAAGACCAATCATGGCATATAGATGTCCTTTTCTAGTCTTATGCCACGTGATTGAATCCTAGAGGATTTCTAATCTGCATTCCAACATTCCTGTTAATCCCTTACCATGTTCACAGGCAAGTCTGTACTTGTTGTTCAGGATATCACTGCAGAGTTCTCTAGTTCTGATATGTACTATCCAAATTCCACACTCTTAAATGCTGACATCTAGAAAAATTTCCCTTAGAATTGTCATGATTTCTATCTTGATAACACCATAATATATCTGTCCTGACCTTCTATACTTCCATAATTATCTATTGAGTCTAATTTAATACAGACACATAAATATTCATAAAATATAAAGGTGTCTTCATCTTTATATAAGAGCAAATATAAGCAAATATAGAGTATACACAGCCTTTAAATCACGCCAAACAAGGACCAGAGAAACAAGAATAACAGGCTTGAAGTACTACAAAACTTATTTAGATTGGGATTACTAAGAATAGGAAATGATGAGGGCCTTTAATCATCTGGAAGGAACCTAATTAATGCTTGACTTTAATTAATCAATCCCTGCCTAACAAGAGTGTACTCAGTTATGTGCTTAAACCTTGTGCTTACGTATTTTGCTAAACTGCACAGTGATAATGTACATGTGTTTGGCATAGCAGAAAAGAATATTTTTAACAGATTTGCATCAGAAAAATGGCAGTTTAGCTGAATCATTCTTCTCCCTATCAAGAGCAGAACAGTTTTGATAGAATAGGATAGAATAGAGTAGAATAGGATAGAATAGAGGAGAAGAGAAGAGAAGAGAAGAGAAGAGAAGAGAAGAGAAGAGAAGAGAAGAGAAGAGAAGAGAAGAGAAGAGAAGAGAAGAGAAGAGAAGAGAAGAGAAGAGAAGAGAAGAGAAGAGAAGAGAAGAGAAGAGAAGAGAAGAGAAGAGAAGAGAAGAGAAGAGAGAAGAGAAGAGAATTAACCAGGTTGGAAAAGACCTTTGAGTCCAACCTATCATCCAACACTATCTAATCAACTAAACCATGGAAACAAGTGCCCCAGTACCCCCAGGTCCATTTCTGCCTGGCTGCTCTCCAGCCACTCTGACCCCAGTGTGTAGCACTGCATGGTGTTGTTGTGGCCAACGTATAGGACCCAGCACATAGATGTATTAAATTTCATGCCCTTGGACTCTGTCAAGGTCCCTGTGCACAGCTCTCCTATCCTCTAACAGACCAACACCCACCCAGCTTGATGTCATCTGCAAATTTACTGATGATGGAATCAATCCCCTCATCCAGATCATCAATAAAGGTATTAAAGAGCATGAGGACCAGCGCTGATCCCTGGGGCACACCACTAGTGACAGGCTACCAGCTGGATGTAGCACCATTCACAACCACTCTCTGGGCCCGGCCACTTCCTAACCCAGTGCAGAGTGCTGCTGTCCAAGCCATGGGCTGACAGCTTGGCCAGGAGTTTGCTGTGGGGGATGGTGTCAAAGGCCTTGCTGAAGTCCAGCTAGACTACAACCACAGCCTTCCCCACATCCACCAGGCGGGTCACCTGATCATAGAAGGAGATCAGGTTGGTCAGGCAGGACCTGCCCTTCCTGAACCCATGCTGGCTGGGTCTGATCCCTTGGCCATCCTCTAAGTGCTGCGTGATTGCACTCAAGATGACCTGTTCTGTAATCTTGCGTGGCACTGAGGTCAGGCTGACAGACCTGGAATTCCCTGGTTCCTCCTTCTAGCCCTTCTTGTGGATCAGAAGATCATGTTGGTCTGATGAAGCAGTAACTGAAAAAAAACAAAAACAAAAAAGGCATTGAAACAGGCCAAAGCAGCCTAGCATATATCACTGCAGGTCATAAAATAAGCTTAAGTAGAACATCTTGGAGAGCATTGTTTCTTCCGCTGCCTCCACTGACTGCTTTCTGCGGTCCCAACACAGAGGGTGGCAGGTGCTCACAAGAAGCTCCATGACACAAAGGGTTGTTGTGTGCTTTCAACCTCAGCCCTTGGTTTGTCTGGCTAGTTTCACCAGCATCAGTCATGTCAGCTAGTGGGGAGAAGGGAGTAAACATACTCTAGTCAACCCCAGCCAACCAAAGTGGCCATAGCCCCCCAAAGGAGACCTGCAGTGCCCGTGCTGATCTTCACCACCACCACTAAGGCCACTGCAGGAGAAGGTGGAGAGGATTAATGGCTTTAAAATTTCTCCCAAAACAGTGCTTCTAAAATTCTGCTGGTCATCCTTCATTCTTTTCTTACGCTTCCATTTTCCAAAAAGAATTCTTGAAGCCTCTCTCAGTGCCTACAGCTGATGGAATTCTTGATATTTTTTGATAAATACTGCACTTTCAAATATTAAAAAACCAAACAAACAACAAACCCAACAACAAACAAAATAACCCCCACCACCAACCCAACTGAAAAACAAACAAACTAACCAACCAACTGAAGGGCAGGAAGATGATGAATATATTTCCTGACACACATTATTCTTAAAAAGCAGGGTATACCTGCAGTAAATTTCTCTATTCATTAACTAGATGTGGAGCCTTAAATGGTTGAGCTTTTTGCAATTGAAATATGAAAACCTTTGACATATATTCTGTCCCTGAAAATCATATTCTTGGAGCTCTTCTGAATTTATGAATCAATTTATTGGTGAAGAAAGTGAACATTTCACTCTCTGAAGTCTTACAAGAGTAAAGAGTGATCTCATTACTGAAGTAAAATGCCTTGGGGAAACACAAAGACCAAATACTAGTATTCTCCAGTGATGAATCTTGCTTGTCCTGTCAATACTTTTCATAGTTTTTTAACTTGGACCAAGTACCAAAGTACTTTCTACATATTTTTTTGTTTGCTTCAAAATCCTGTTTCTAAACCACATAATTGGAGTCCTTACAAATATCTACATGAAGTTAATAGGCGCCCATACTGCTGGTTTAATGATTTTCATTTTAGTCTTGGGTAAAATTTTCTTATTTTCAAGTGGATATGATCAGTAATTAGCAAACTCATTCACTCCTGAAGTTTTCAGTTAGGGTCTTTTTTTTAAGGATACAGAAAAGAGCTCTTGTAATTGTCTCTAGAAATAGATTAAAATGTCTATCAATGTTTGTTAGAAGACAGCTCTTCTGGAACAGGCATTTAGAAGTCCTTTTTTTTTTTCCCCTGGGATTTAAGTATAGAGCATTATTTCACTGCGAAATTAAAGTACTGTGTGAGTATTTGTTTGTTTCAAGATTCATATCAATTTTATTAAAAACCTGAAGAGGTAATATGTTTATGAAACATAATTTTATGAACGATATTGATGTCTGCCAGAAGTAATACAGAATTGAATCACAGAATCATAGAAGGCCTGAGGTTGGAAGGGACCTTCAAGGATGAAGACTCCACATCTTCCCTGGACAATCTATTCCATGGTTCAATTACCCTGACTGTAAAGAAAATGTTTCCTGATATCCAGAGGAAACCTCTGTTGCTTCATTTGGTGCCCATTGTCTCTGATCCTGTCACTGCACACTACTGAAATAGAATTGATTTGCTCTTCCTCTCTTCCCACCTGTCCACCTTCTTCTGCTTAGGTATTTTAATTGAGAGATGGTTAGGTCATTTACTAAAATACTGATTTACATTGTTTGGATGCAATTGTGAATTTTTTTTTCATTGTTTGGATTAACTGTGATGGTCATTAGTTATACCCCACCACCCCCCTGCCGCCCCCCCCCCCCCCCATGAACATGTAGGCCCATATTTACTTACTATGTTTTTACTTCCTCTTGTTTTTTCATTGTTTGGGGTTTTTTTGTTTGTTGCTTTTGTTTTTTGTTTTTTTGGGTTTTTTTTTGTTTGTTTGTTTGGTTTTGGTTTGGTTTTGGTTTTTCTCTTCTTATTTTATAAAATTATGCAAACTGATTTATTTTTCCAAATAAAGAGTTTCAGATGTAGCTGCCCTGTTAGAGGGAATGCTTCTGGAAGCTTCCAGAGGACCTGGAAGCTATTTCTTGACTGTCATGCTTCCTTATAAAAGCCCCCACCCAAGCAGGTTGAACTAGATGACCTCCAGATGTCCCCTCCAACATCAAGCATTCTGTGATCCTGGGATGTCATTATTCAGACCATGAGATGCAATGAGGACATTGGCCTCTCTCTGGGACTGGGGACCAGTGTTGAGTGACTTACAGGAGACATTGAGACATCAGTTGCTGAATGGAATAAATATTGTGTGTAATATCAAAAGGATAAACATGATATCAACAGTGGCTCTGCAGAAGTGAGAGCCTGAGACATAGAATGCAGCAGAGGAGGGACACCTAAAGACTGCTCCTGCATGAATGATGGACAGGAACATGCATTCACACTACCAGTTGACAAGTTCAGAGACAGTTCACTGGTCTGACTCCAGTAGCTGACAACAGATCCATTCATGCTAGTTGCCCCAGTATCTGACCTCTGGGCACAAATTCTGTAGGATCCTGTCTAAATCCAGAGAGCTATGGCTTCTCCAACTACTGACACTAGAATCCCTACTTGTTCCAGTAGCTGACAACATAGGCCACTGGCAAATTTCACTCACACATACATCTGTGTCTCAAGCTCTTTGGGTCTTGTATTGTTTATGTATTTCAAGTATACACTTAGTAAAAGAAAATTGTTTATGTTTCACACCTGTTTCTCTTTCATTTTTCCTGCTTTCCATGTACGTATGAGAAGTCACAGCTGGATATTTTATCAGAAGCAGAGCACGTTTGTAAGCAAGTTGACAGTCACAGTCTTGTTTGTTAATGGAGCTATTATGGTCATTTATGATCTGAGATGAAAATAAACACTGCTGTTCTTTCTGGGTTGAGGTAGTCTTTTCATCATTGTGAAAGTGAACAGCTTCATTATGAATGTATAATTGCTGGAGTGATCAAATATTTATCACTTTTTTTCTCATGATAATCTAAGCTCCTGCTTTCTCTTTGCCTCTTTCTGATTTTTGTTTACATAATGTCATACTTGTGTCAACATACCAGTAAAGGCTGCTAAATTTATGGTTTATAGCTCTTTTCTGAGGGAGAATAAATCAGTGGATCTAATCAACACTTCTTAGAATTGAATATATGCATTTTAGTATTGTACATTAAAATATCATATTGAAGGAGAGACTAGGAAAAGCAGAACTTAATTTTGTATACCCCAACTAAAACAAAACAAAACAATCAATAATTGAAGTGAATTCTTGGGTCACATATGGATTTACATCTTGTTGCCGTTACTGTCTGACATCTTAAATTTAGGACACGCAAACTTTTGATGGCTGTTTATAAGCTGGAGTTCATGACCTGAGTCTGAATTGTAAGAATTAAAATATTAGATATTTAGTTGGGGGGGGAGGAGGGGGAAAGCAGCATATTTTGGTTTGGTTTATTTTATGAAATGCAAATTATGGTTTAATCCCAAATATATACGGTAGTTAAAGCATCAGGAGAACTCTGAAATCAGTTAAAATTAAAAAGCAATACAAGTATTTGTAATTAGTATTTTTTGCACATTTACCATGTGTAAAAATAGGAATAAAAACACATCATAATACCAGTTTGTGTAGATAGAATGAGCCAGACACATTCTCCCCAAACTCTGCTCTGCCCTGGTGAGACCACACCTGGAGTATTGTGTCCAGTTCAGGAGAGTGTGCAATGGAAGGCTACAAGGATGATTAAGAGACTCAAGAGAACTGCATCTTGTCTCCACTGCAGTGAATGAAAATTTACATGTAGGTGTAGCAAGAGTCAAACATCATCCTGAAAAACCTAACTTTAAAAATGTCTGCATTTAGGTTTTATGAGTGAGAGCCCAATATGCCGAACTTCAGTGAAAGCATGTGAAAGAGACTCTTCTAAAAAGACTAGCATTATTGAGGACTAAGGTCAGTTGCTTTCACCAGCTAGTGTCCTTTGAGATATGCTAAGTTGATTAGCTGTGTGAGGCTGGAATATACATACTAGGTCACTTTAGTGTCTCTGGATCCTTATGTATGTTCAACTTAAACAAAACCTGTATCTTTCTGAAGAAACCCATTCAATCTCATTGCTATTATCCTGTCTGAATTGTTCTACATGTATTTACTGTTATTTAACATTGCTGAATAAAAATAGAGTAAGATGGTGATTAATGAAAAAGGAGAATAAAAATACTGGCATGGTCTCCCCAGGACCATTGAAGTCAATGAAATCTAATAGGTAGTATCCTCCTGTGACATCTCTGGCCATCAGTAAAGTTGTTTCTGGATACAAATATATCTTGAACTTTGACACAGGGTGTCAGTTTCCCTTTAAGATTTCTAAAATTGTGGGCAAAAGTATACTGGGACAAAGGCTGAACTTGTCAGCCTGCAGCCTTGTGTCATTTCATTATCAAAAGCCAAAGTGATGTTGGTGTGGTGCTGTCAAGACTGGTGTGGTGTTTTAAGCTAAGGACCATAGGACATTTCAGGCACACACACCTTCTAAATGGAAACATGGTTCTTTCCATTAAAGCTGACCAAATAGCCAAAGGAATCTTAGAATTAAGACAACTTTGTCATACATGAATATTACTGATTTTCTTCCTGAAGTAGTGCAGTCAACATGAAAATAAAACCAAATTAAAGTTAAAAAAAAAAACAACACAACACACCAAAAAAACAGCCACAAAGGAAAAAAAAATAGATGAGGCTTCACAAAGATAAGGATAACAACAAGATCAATTGAAAAGGAGATGTATGTGCAAGTACAGAATTCATAATAAACAAGTATTTAAGACATAGTACATGTACAGAAAGCTTGGGGTGAATCAAAAACTGCAGAGCACTGTGACTCCATAAGTGTTTGTTCTGTATGCTATAAAATTTACAGTCTCTTCATCATAAGCAAATAACAGAAAATAAATGCTTTCCTGAAGTTCACTTGATGCCTAAAGGGATACAATGTTAAAACAACTTACCTTTCATTCCTTTCAGCTCTAACTTGTATTCCACAGAGAGGTTTTGCTCAGTCTTAAGTACAAAATAAAATGTGAAGAGATCACAATTTCTCTGCAGGTTCTGTTTACAATTGGCAGGCACAGGCATCCATTCTTAGCATACAATATGTAACTTGGAAAGGATTTTTAAAAAACTATTCTTTCAGTTACCTCATCAGCTTTTTTTCTTAAGGATTTTTTTTTAATGTAATTTCTGTAGTATCTTTGCAGAACAGCATTGCTTGGAAAATACTAGAACGAGCTCAGATCAGAAAGAACGTTTGTTCCTTTACACTGCAGCAAATGAAAATAAGAGCTGTTGTCACTTAAACATAAATATAAAACAATGATCCTAAGGATGCATCTTGACAAACACATAACACATACTAACTACATTTAGAAGTGCAGAATAGGACCTCAGTAATAAGGGATTTCTAAATCAATAAAATAATTTATATTTTTAATTAATTCCCCACCTGCACCCCATTATTCCTAACAAACTTTTTCTTATTGGTTTTATTTTTTTATACTCTTGCTGGACAGGGAGGAGGAGTGGAACAGATTAACTGTTTCCCAGGGGGAAAACACCCTGGAGGGAGGGCAATGTTCTTACAAGCCCTCCCCCACTGCTTCCAGGATGGGCATCAACCCACTTATACATTTGGATTGCAAAAAGTCCTGGGCAGAAAAAGAAAGCTTTTAATTTTCTGTTCTTAATAGTGATCTACATAATACTTTTCATGCCTTTGAGAAATTTAGATGCTAGAAATAAATACTATGACATCCATTAAAACCACTGGGGTCTTTGGGGAGAGAGGGTATGCAAACTCACATAAAACAAATGAGCAAACAAACTCCACAAACAAACAAAACAAAACAATGAACTAACACCCTAATGTTTACCTGCTTGTCCCATGATTTAAGTGTTCAGATACTATTTGTTTATCATAGTGACTCTTTCAATGTCCTTTAGGTTGCTGCAAAGCCTGAGATTCTGCCTCAGTAACAAGTTCGTGAGTTGACAGGTAACTGAAAAGCTAACAGCATGTTTTGTTACACAACATATGTGTTAAATTTTCCAATTTTGTCCCCCATTCCCCATCCTTCCTTGTGAGGCCAGAGAGCTAAAACCAATACAGTAACACACTCCCAGACTTTCCCATTGTGGAATTCTCCGTTTGCTCTTTGATCAGGCAAAGTCCCAGACTGCTCCTCTTTCCGTGTAACTGGAGGCTCAGGTTGTCATTTCTGCAGAGCTTCTGTGGAGACCCTCTTAATCACATTTTGTTGATCTTAGTGCTGCAGTCTGCTCACCTCTTCCCATAGCTGCTCAGTTTAAAGGATTCCCAACCAGTGCACACCTTCTACAGGCAAGGCCACTATGTGCAAGGTCACAATCCTAACAAGAGACCCAGGATACTCCCTGGCTTGTGTCCTGGTTTGGGGTCAGGCAGATCCTCTCTTGCCCCTGAAAGGGGCAAAAGAATGAGACTCAAAAAAATGGATTGCAAAAGTGATGGAAAGCTTAAACAGAAAAGCAATTAGTGTTTTACAGAAATTGCAAAGCATAGAGACAGAGTTCCTTACATCACACCCAAAGGCCTCCCAACACTTCCCTTTTCCCCACCTGAGGGTATACCCAAAACCCCCAGGACTCTTTCTTCCCCCCTCCCACTGCTAGGCTAGTGTCTGGCTGGCCAGGTGTGAGACTGTCCTTCCCATTCTCCTCCTGGCATTGGGCTAGACAGGCCTAAGAGGCCTTGAGATAATTTCCCACAATTACTCGATAGGGAACATCTCCCACAGAAGCAGAGAGGGAAGAAAAAGGAAGAGAATGACTTCACAGATGGATTTATAGGGAGCAGGATCTATGGGTATGAAATAAGCTGTTTCCTGTGTCCACCTTATTGGGTTGGACATTCAGGGCACCAGAGGTGCAACTTATGTGGCAGTAACAGGAGGCACCCAGCCTAAACTGCCACAGCCTTGGATAGTGCCATCCTTTCAGTACAGGTTACTCTGAGGGATGATTTCTAACTTGCCAGGGTAACTGCTCTGATTGGTGCTAGGAACCATAACCTATGGTGCATTACTACTGTTGTTGCATTTTTCTCTCTCTCCTTTGATATCCTTTAAATTTTGTCTGCTTGACCCTGTGTTCCCCGACCTAACTCTTACTACATTTGACTGTCATTCTTTATCTGATAAATGATCCAATTCTTCTGCTTCACATATCTATTAGCCCTCTTCATGATCTCCATTTCATCACTTCTCAAAAATAGCTCAAGATTTATATTGGCATGCTGAGATGTATGTATGATGCACAGAGCCATCACTGGTCCAATAAGTTACTGAAAACTTCAGAAAAACTCTATTCATCCCCACTTGGGAGTATACAATACTAAAAATTGTTACAGTTTGGATCCTAGCCAAAACATGTAGCAGACCCAGAGAAATTAGTTATTTAGCTAATAAACTTCTACCGAGCAATTCTGCACACCAGGTATGCAAGAATTACCACTTTTGGAATTAGACACTGTCTGCAAAAACATGCCGTTAACTCTAGAAAATGCATTCACTTAGACTGAGACTGAGCTAAAAAGTAAAACCACTGAACAGAGTTAGTTCTGTTCTAGCTCAAACCAGATCAGTGCAGTCCAAAATTCTTCTAGCTGCCTATCTTGTGAGATTACACTGTTTAATCACAGTCAGTGTGCTGTCTTCAAGACCTCCAGGTCCTTTCTGCAAAGCTGTCTTCAATCCATTTACTCTCCAGTCTATATTGACCCATTATGTTATTCCTCATCAGAAAGAGGGCTTGTCATTTCCCTTTGCTGAATTTCATAACATTCACGCTGGTTCAATCTCCAGCCTGTTGATTACTTTCCATAATATTAAAGACTAGGTTGTGTCCAGCTAATACACCCTAATTTTTAAAAAATACAGTATTTTGAAAGTGAAAAGCAGAAGTATTCTTAAATAATTGTGGTCTGGTAATGTACAGAAAATAAGAAAATATGAAAAAATATGAAAATAGGTGAAAGTATGTGGTCAGGAATTTGCATTAACTTTCGTATAAGTTAGAAAGCAACATTATAATATTCATTATACTCATTAGATTACTCATTAGATCCATATGGGATGCTTGCATTTAAATGTATTTATCTTTTTGATTATAAAAAGGACTTAGCAAGACTAGATCAGTCTTTATTTGAGTCAGATAGGACAGGCAAATCCCATACTTATTATGTCATGGTTTTATGTTTTAAAATAAGAAAAAAATTAACACATTGACTTAAATTTTTTTAAGTGGAGTAAACCCAGGGTCATACTGACAAAAGATTTCATTTTTCTCATACTAAAGATTCTTTTATAATACATGCATTCCAAATGTATTGCACGCTGGTATTGAGAGATTCAAATATCTGGTTATCTGCTGGAAAAGAAATCTATTCAAACAAACAGACTAGAATGAGACTGGATGGGGTGCTTGGTGCCATGGTTTAGTTGATTAGGTGGTGTTGGATGATGGGTTGGACACGATGGTCTTGAAGATCTCTTCCAACCTGGTTTATTCTATTCTATTAATTCTAAATATTCCTGGAAAAATGCCTTGATTTATAAAATGGAAGACATTTTTGTGGAAGAAACTGCCTCAGTGTTTTTTTAAATGATTGTTATTATTTTTTAATAATCAGAGCCAAATTATTTAGTATCTGAAGCTGGAAAGTAATGTGAGAAAGAGTAATCACCTCCATAAAAATAAACTGTTCTGCAGGAAATGGAAAGGTGGAAAAAAATAAAATAAGATGAATGAACTGGCAAATGGTGTATTGCTATGAAAAGTTAGGAGGCATACTGAAAAAAAACTAATGGCTGGATAATGAGTTCTTTAATGACTTTAAAATGTATTAAAAAAGGAATTGTAAAAACCTGAAAATAAGCACATGACTGAAAATTGCTATAAAGAATAGGTCAAGCATGTAAGGATTGTGTCAGAAAGATATGACCATGAAATCATTTATAGTTATACAGGGGCATGAAAAAAAAGGAAAAAACTTATGACTACATTTCAGAATAAAAATAAGGCAGTGAAAAGAACAGTTTCATTTACAGAAAGACAGAAAGGATAGAAAAGGAGAAAGAATCGCATGCTGTTTGAGTGAATGGGGATTATCTAGGACATTTCTGGACTGTGTCAAAGAGAACTTCCTAACAAAGTTGCTGAATATGGTGACAAGGATTGGCACCTTTCTGGAGTTATTGTTTTCAAATAACAGAGAGCTATTTGGCCATGTGGTTGTCAACAGCATCTCTGGCTGCAGTGACTCTAAACTTTTTGGGGTTAAGATCTTAACAGGATAAGAAAGCCAAGCAAAGGAGTCAAAATTAGGGACTTAAGAGCAGAACAGCTTGTTCAGGGAACTTTTAGGAGTGCAGATCTTATAACTATATTTAAGTTATATTTCTGAATATATATATAGTTTGCATATATATTTCTGAAGGGGACTTACAGGAAGGCTAGGGAAGGACTGTTTAGAACCAGAAGCAATGATTTTAAGCTGGAGTAGGGCAGATTTAGGTTGGACATAAGGAATAAATTCTTTACATTGAAAGTGGTAAAATACTGAAACAGGTTGGATATGAATGTGGTTGAGGCCCCCTCCCTGGAGAAATACAAGATGAAACTTGATGTGGCCCTGGGCAGCCTGATCTAGTTGGAGATGTCCCTGCTTACTGCAGGGGTTTGGACAAGATGACCTTTGAGGGTCACTTCCAACCTGGTGTAATCTGAGAGTCTGTGAGTGATCCAGAGGGAGTCTGTCTTCGAGGGCAAAAAGAACTTCAAAAGTGGTGGGAGATTTAGAGAATCAGCTTTCTCAAAGTACAAGTGTGATTCATTCCCCTAAGTGGAAAATAGAAGCAATAAAATAATAAACCAGCTTTGTTAAACAGAAATTGAAGAATAAAAAGTAGCATATGAGACAAGGAAACACGTACAGGTATCCAAGGAGGAATATGACAATATTACCTAAGCATATACAGATGCAGTTAGGAAAGTAAAAGTTCATCTGGAGCTCAAAATGAGAAGAGATTCATCACTCCATATGTTAGTAGACAATGGAAACATGAGACATGAGACTGCTACTGAATGGGGATGAAATTTAGTTAAAAGTGACAGGGTACTCAGTGTTGTGGATTTATAGGAAGCAGGACATTATGGGAATGAAATATGCTGTTTCCTGTGTCCACCCACTGGGCTGAACTCCTGGGGCACCAAAGGTGTATCTTGTGTGGTAGCAGGAGAAGGTACCCAGCCTAAACTACCACACGCCACTCCTTATTTCATACCATAATTCCTGTACCCAAAACATATCATCAAATTAGAAATCTTTTGATGACATGTTTAGCAAAGTCCAAATCTTCATCTGGGCATCCTTCAAACAGTCTCTCATTCAGGCTCAAGTAACAGTCTATTCCAGTTCTTCTCCTTCATTTGATGGAGCTTCCCAGTGATGCAGAATCATTCTTCTGCAGTGCAGGCTCCTCATGGATTCAATGGACATCCTGGTCACCTGGAAAAACCTCACAACTTCTCAACCAAACCTTTATTTCTGTCTAACCTACTCAGCAGCATGTTTTCACCCCTGGGGCAAGCAAGTTGGAACAATCAAGCTCCATGACTGCTTTTCCAGCCCCCAGGGAACAGCATGCTGAGCCTCTCATAACCTGCACAGACCTATCCCAAGCCCAGTGCTGACCACATCCAACCATGGCCCGAGGCTATATGGATGCACATCATGCACAGGCACCCTGCTTCCCCGCTGAGAGTTCACATGCCAGGCATGATGGCATCCAGCTACACAGCCCTCCCCTGGGAGAGGGAGTGGCTGCACCACAACCCACCGAGAAGAGAGGTGGAGCCAGGTGCTAGGTGCCATTTTCAGAAACGTCCGAAAATCGGAGAAGAGATTACAGCTGCCACTGTCTCTAACGCTGCGCTGCGGATCAAAGTCACCTCCACCCTTCGGACACACAAGCGGCTTTTCCAGGCAAAGCCATGAACGCATTCCCCGAGCCTTGAGAACGGCTTTTAGCTGAAACCACTGCGCGCCTTCTCGGGTTTTGGGAGCTGTCGCTCGCCCACCTGCCACGGATAGCCCTCCCCAGCAGCGGAAAAGACTAACTCTGGTCTGCTTGCCCCTGCCCTTCCCCCCATTTCATTCCGTGCCATTTTTGCCGCTCTGCAGAGAGCAAAGGGGTGAAGGGGCAGGTCCCGCATTCTTAAGCATTACATCGTGCCAATGGCTACAGAAACCATCCCCTGCCACCTAAAACTGTGTACAGGAAAATGCAAATTAAATCATAACTCAGTAAGGCAGAAAGCACATTCTTCCCTTTCTGAGTTATTAAAACTTCTTTTGTTCCAAGGTCAAGAATTATGCAGAGCCTGTTGAAATGACACCTGGACCTCCACAACAACATTCCATGAGATAAGCTCCACCTCAGATGTGATCAGGAATTTCCATTATTCATTATGTTTTGTAAATCACAGTATCACAGTATCACAGTAACTAAGGTTGGAAGAGACCCCAAGGATCATCAAGTCCAACCTGTTCCAACAGACCTCACAACTAGATCATAGCACCAAGCGCCACGTCCAATCTCCCCTTGAACACCTCCAGGGACGGCGACTCCACCACCTCCCTGGGCAGCCCATTCCAATGACGAACGACTCGCTCAGTGAAGAACTTTTTCCTCACCTCGAGTCTAAACCTCCCCTGACACAACTTGAGACTGTGTCCCCTTGTTCTGGTGCTGGTTGCCTGGGAGAAGAGACCAACCCCCACCTGGCTACAACCACCCTTCAGGTAGTTGTAGAGGGCAATGAGGTCGCCTCTGATCCTTCTCTTCTCCAGGCTAAACAATCCCAGCTCCCTCAGCCTCTCCTCATAGGGCTTGTGCTCAAGGCCTCTCACCAGCCTTGTTGCCCTTCTCTGGACACGTTCAAGTGTCTCGATGTCCTTCCTAAACTGAGGGGCCCAGAACTGGACACAGTACTCAAGGTGTGGCCTAACCAATGCAGAGTACAGGGGCACAATGACCTCCCTGCTCCTGCTGGCCACACTATTCCTAATACAGGCCAGGATGCCATTGGCCTTCTTGGCCACCTGGGCACACTGCTGGCTCATGTTTAGGCGGGTGTCAATCAGCACCCCCAGGTCCCTCTCCGTTTGGCAGCTCTCCAGCCACTCTGACCCCAGCCTGTAGCTCTGCATGGGGTTGCCGTGGCCAAAGTGCAGCACCCGGCACTTAGACTTATTAAATGCCATCCCATTGGACTCTGCCCATCTGTCCAGTCGGTCAAGGTCCCTCTGCAGAGCCTTTCTACCCTCTAACTGACTAACATCTGTTCCCAACTTGGTGTCATCTGCAAACTTGCTGATGACTGACTCAACCCCCTCATCCAGATCATCAATGAAGATGTTAAAGAGGATGGGGCCCAGCACTGATCCCTGGGGGACGCCACTGGTGACTGGCCGCCAGCCGGATGTGGCACCATTCACCACCACTCTCTGGGCTCGGCCCTCCAGCCAGTTCCTAACCCAGCACAGAGTGTTGTGGTCCAAACCACGAGCTGACAGCTTAGCCAGCAGTTTACTGTGGGGGACGGTGTCAAAGGCCTTGCTGAAGTCCAGATAGACTACATCCACAGGCCTCCCCACATCCACCAGACGGGTCACCTGATCATAGAAGGAGATCAGGTTGGAGAGGCAGGACCTGCCCTTCCTAAATCCATGTTGGCTGGACCTGAGCCCTTGGCCATCCTTCAGGTGCGCAGTTATTGCCTCCAGGATAATCTGCTCCATCACTTTCCCTGGCACTGAGGTCAGGCTGACTGGTCTGTAGTTTCCAGGTTCCTCCATCCGTCTTTATTCCTGGGTCCAAAGTAAGGCATAATAATAAGCTGCAACGTTTGGAGCTATGATACAACATCACTAATGATACAACATCACTAACTTTAGACTTTGTTCTGGGAAAAGTTTAATTAGAAGAAATCCAAATAAATTGGCATTTCCAGGTGTTTTATTTGCTCCAGTTCTAAGAGCTAAATCTTAAGAAAAAGAGCTAAGTGTTGCATTACTTTAGAAATGTAACAAGTTTTTAATCAAATTTAACTCAGGTGATAAATGTAGGAAGATGAATTAGAGGTATCAACTTTCTGTATAGTTCCCATTAAGAGACAGATTCTTCAGAGTGTATATAAATTTAATGCTAAATGTAACCTAATATAGGGAGTTTTGAAGGCTGTTTGTTTGCTTTGCAGGTTTTGTTTGTTTATCTTTGTATTTTTGTTATATTGTTTTCATGCTGCTTTGTTGTCATTTATTGGTTGATTAATGTTTGTTTGGGGTTTTGTTTTTTTGAGGGCTTTTTCCCTCCAGACTGAATGAACATATGAATAATTATGTGACAAAGGTCATTAAAATATGCTGTTGTAATAAGAATATTTCTTTCCAGCAAGGCTTGTGTAAGAGACTGGAACATTGAAAATTCAGCAGCAAGTCAAGATACACAGCACAAATGTCTGAAAGATGGACAACACAAAATGAGACTACGAACTGTGGTCTGCAATCAGCTTTCAATAAAAAGACACAATAATAATTTGTATAGAAGGATTGGAATAGGCTTCTAATTGCTAATCTGTGATAGCAAAACTGCAAGTAGTAATTCAATAGTTCAGGGATAGAATGGGAATGAACAAATTAGGAAATGTGTATTTGTTACGTCCTGAGCAAGAAACAGCCTAATTAATTTAAATAATCAACTTACTATGCGTAATTAGGTAGCTTTTAGAATGATAGCTAATCCAGATGATAAACTTTTAAATACTCTGGTCCGTGGCATGATGAATCTGGGCAGCATTTTGAACCTTCTTATTATGAAGCTGAGATTTTGCAACAGGCAGTTCCTGGCTACTAAGTAAGCAGATTTGGGTTTATGGCAGATAAACAGTTGATGATATTACTGAAGAGTTTTGTGCAAAGCCATTCCAGTTTGTCTGTCAACTATATTATTAAGATGTCAACAGTAGGAAAATCATAATAAAAGTAATATAAAAGACAGAAAATGCATTCAAAATCTGAAAATATTTTAGCGGTGTTACAGTTTGGGTTTGTAAGGATGGCACAATGGAAAAATATATACACTATTATATGTTTTTTTGAAATTATTTTTTATAATAGAAAAAATCAATTTATTACCTATCACAGCAAAAGCCTAATACTTATATACATGCTGTCAACTCCAATACGTATGGTAGCACACAGTGGAGTATAATCCAGGCTCTGAGATGGCAGGACACCAACTCTTAGCAGGCTGTGTCCCCACAACTACAAAGTGATTAAATGGTTGCCGTGCATCTTCGCAGCTCCACATCTTTTATATACTGATATGCATCCTGCCACATAGGGCCAGCATGTGTCTGGAGGCAGGCAAAATATGCCTCTTGATTATGTAATGTAAAAACACCACTACATTTGTGCTGTGATATAAGGATGGTTGTCTTGTACCCTTGAGGGATGTTATTTCATCTCCCCTCCTCTTCATCACTTACACAATGACTACCCCCTCACCCTCCAAGGTTCCAGTGGCACACCTCCCAGTTTCATGACGTGGGTGGAGATCCATTTTGCTGCTTCTATAAACAAAGAAGGAAAATGTAGACAGCTCTACACAGTATACATAGGCCTAGCACAGCCAAACCAAATTGTTACAAGCACCACATAACCCACGACCCACTTCTCATGTTCTCATCTTTTTCCTTCAATATAAGGTTGTAGATGTACAAAGCTTTTATTAAAGGGCAGCTTCTAAATGATTTTGCCATTTCTCAAAAATGTGCTGCAGCATTTTACTTAATAATGCTTTTTTTTCAAGCAGCATGTAGATAGGACTTTTGTGCAATGGCATTTGAATGCTTCAAACTGAAATTAAATTACACCTCTGCATACTATATTTTACAAATATTCTGACAGAAATTTGTAATGTCAATGCCTTATGAATAAATAGTTGCTAACATCCTTGCTATGTAATTTTTAACATGTTGCTTAGAAAAAACTTCTTTTTAAAAGAGTGGTATTTTTTGTCCACATGAGAGAGTCTGATGACCTTGAGAGGGCTAACTCTTTTAAAAGAAATTATTATGCTACATTTGAGATGCAGTGCATGAAATTTTATGCCTTTCCCATTAGATATCCAAGAAAATTATTATTTCTACAGAATCAAATAAGAAAGAAATTTATCTTTTCCGCTCTTCAGAATTTCTCTAGAAGAAACACAAGGACTTAGCACAATTATACTTGCTGTCTATTTAACCTTTTACACAAATTTTATCTGTGTATTCTGTTGCCTGCTGTTGAAAAACATTTCCCTTTATTTTTCTTACTCTTTTAATACCATAGATCAGACACTGATGCACAGTGCAAATAAAGCTAGAGCCTGTAATGTCCCTATTAGCCTCAAAAGCTCACCTAGTTTTCTTACAATATGATTGCAATTTGGATGAAAATACTTATGCTTGGAAAACTGGCAAATTTTGTGTAATATAAGGATATTGTATTTGGAACATTGCATGTTCATAATGCACTTTTAAAGCAATTTGTGCACCATAGTGCATCTGGGGTTTTGTGTTTGTTGGGGTATTTTTGTTTGTATGTTTTCTGTAACATGGGCAGCACATTGAAATTTTTGACTTCTAGTACATGATAGAATTCAAGATAAATCATTTTCTGTAAGAATAAAATAGAGAAATCAGATAGAAACACTGTTCAGTAATTGCAACATAGCAATGAATTTTTTACTTGGCTTTTTGTCTTTGGATGATAATTCAGTATATTTTCTTTATTTAAAAAACATTTTACTTTAAGATGTATGTATATTAAAAATATAAGAATTATTCTAGTTGTTATTAACTAATTTTAAATTTAAATTATTTGCTTTAAGAAGCAATAATGAACAAGCACAATGTATGTTAACCATAGCATATATAATAAAAATTAGATGTATAGACCAATAAAGTAAGAACAATGAGGTGTATTGCATTTTAAAATTACAAAAATGATCCAGTGTAGAACCAAGAGTGAAGAAAAAAACATACTCTTTCTTGTTAGTCTTATTAATAGTTAACAGAATAATCACCTAAAATACTTAATCATTGTACAGATGGACCCCCTTCTCAGTGGTGCTATCCTTCCCCTTTCCATGATCCTCTGACTGCTAACATTAACCTCTCAATTTCCCACAATGAGGGAGGGTTATAACAAACCATCAGCACCATAAAGTCCCAGCAAAGAGTCCTATGGGTCTAAAAGTCCTGAGAGGCAGTGAGCTGCTCTCCAGTTTATATTGCTCCAGGAAGGTCTTCTTTCCCAGGGGAAGGACTGTGCATTAATTTAATGAGGTTCCTGTTTGGTCTATTCCTTCAACCTCTCTAGGTCTGTCTCAGTGGTCACCATGTCCTCCAGTGTATCAGCTAGTTTCCCTACAATTTAATGTCATTTTAAAGCCAGATAAAGGTGAACTCTGTCTTTTTTTCCCCCTGGTCACTGATAAAGATGTTAAATGGAAGAGGTTTCAGGACAAGTAGTATTCCCTTCTTTTACTGTAGCCTAGGTAACAGCTCATCAACCACTATCAGCTGAATGTTATCCTTCAAGTAAATTTTCACTCATCTGGCTGAAAACCCATGCAGATTATCTGGAAATCACAGTTTTGTGGGAGGAACTGCTGCTAAATTGAAGGTAATATTTATTAGTAGCAATGTAGATAATGGTATTTGTTTCGACACCAAATGAGAACCCACTTAGCAATTCCTGAGAAAGCCATGAAATCAGTGTTTACAATGAAGATAGTTTGGTGTATGCTATACCTGGGAAAGAAATTAAACAAACAAACAAAACCCCCCAAAAACAACCAACCCAACCAAACCAAACCACCCACAAAAGAAAAACCAAACAAAGCAACAAGCAAACAAAACCCAAACAACAAAACAAAAGAAACAAATGTTTTCCCAAAAGAACACTCAGTAATCTAGTAGTTAAGACCTCACATTTTTGACCTGCTGCATCTAAGGAAAATGTAACTCTCACATTTTAGAACAGTTTTACTCACAGGATTGTTACATTCCAAAACAATGCTATCAGAAGTTGGGGCAGTAACAATGACTTTTTGTGGAGAAATTAATCTTGTTAGAAGCCACAAGACATAAATTGAGAAAGGCTTCTTAATTAAGTCCTTCAATGGCTTTATATTTCATTCTTGCATCCAAACAAACCATTAAAAATATGGTGCTAAATAACTTTGCATTGTCAAAAGGGATCAGATCAGGGCATGTTCAGGGGCAGAATTCTGTGGTTCCAGAAAACTCAGCTGGAAAAAAAAAAAGCAATCAACACTGGGGTTTTCAATTTTACCATAATTTCAGATCTACAATACAACTGCAGTGCTAACAGAAGAGAGACACACTCTGTTTCCTGACCTTGAAGCCACATGACACTTCACACCCCCTGTAAGCAGCGCTTATAATACTGTACCTGACTTGCAGAAAGAGAGTTGGTAAGATTCAGAGCAGAGCCAGGAAGCATCCATCCTAAGGATGAAGCTGTGCAGATGATTGAGATCTAATGATTTAATATTCTTTCTCCTTTCTTTCATTTAGCAGCATAGATATGCACATCAATACCCAAATCATGCTTTAGTATGCATTTGTGGGTAATTTTGTATATACCCCAAAGACATTTCTTCACTTCTCTCATGAGCCACAAGCTTTACACAGACTTTGATCTTCTGCAGCTTTCCCTGCAGAGCTTGATTGCTTGGTTAAAAGTGCAGTGACTTGTTCTTTCAGCTTTAAAATCACTTGTTCCATTCTTGGTATGCAGGGTAATGAAGCTCAGTTTCTGTGGATTACACAGTCAAGAAAACAATTTTCACCTGATTTACACTAAGGAAGTGGGTGAGATATGAAATTATTTAATACTATACCTTTGGTGCATTAGGCATGTTAATCAGCAAGTTCTTTTCATAGTGACACATTTTTGTGGAAAAAAATGAGATGAAGTATAGCCGTTCTCATAAAGTCAAACTTTCTACACTTTTAAGTGCCTATGCAGAATGAAATGTGGTAAAATTTGAGATTCCAAAAGTCTAGTGCATAAAATTGATGCCTGTTTAGTTGGTAGTTTCCCTTCCTTATATTCTCTAATTCGTATGCCTCCTAAAGCTTGAAGCACTGGAATAAAGAAGTACTTTGCAGTTACTGTTTTCATAGTGCAGTTCAGTCCTTGAAGAACATACGTGAAGTGTACTGCCAAAATTTGCAAGCAGTTCTCAGAGTCTGTTAGCAGTTGCATACATAAGAAAACACTTCTTGTGGTTTTTTTTTTTTGTTTGTTTTGTTGGTTTATTTTTTGGTTTTGTTTTTTACTGTGCAAGCTTGCCTTGAAAGATTGCACAGTCACTATCCTTGGAGATGTTCAAAAGCTCGCTGGACATAGTTCTAAGTGACTCTGTTTGAGCAGGGGAGTTGAACCAGATGAGCTCCAGAGATCTCTTCCAACTTCAACCATTTTATAAGTCTGTGATTCTGTAAACTTAGGCATTTTGTTTGCATCTCTAGGAAGTATCAGTTACCTGTGTGCTTAAGCTGTCCTGTGTGTTCTCTTGTGTTCACATTGGCTACTATTGTTTCCTGTAATTTTCTCAAAGAGGGGATTGAGCTCACTCTCGGTAAGTTTGTAAATGACACGTATTTGAGTGGGAGTGTTGATCTACTTGAAGATCTACTTGGATTCATGGGCTGAGGCCATCTGTAACCGATTCAATCATATCCTGCACTTAGGTTGCAACAACCCCATGCAATTCTACAGGCTGTGGAAGTTTCTAGAAAATTGGCCATCAAAGACAGACCTGGGGGTGCTGACTGATGACCAGCTGAATATGAGCCAGTAGTGTGCTCAAGTGGCCAGGAAGGCCAATGACATTCTGGCCTGTATCAGGAATAGCGTGGCCAGCAGCACTGGGAAGCGATTGTACCCCTGCACTGAGCATTGGTGAAGCCATGACTTGAGTACTGTGTTCAGTTTTGGGCCCCTCACCACAAGAAGGCAAGAAGGACACTGTGGCACTGGAGCCTGTCTAATAAAGGGCAACAAAGCTCATGAAGGGTTTGGAAAATAGGTCTTATAAAGAGGGGCTGATGAAATGGAGTTTGTTTAGTCCGGAGAAAAGGAGGCTGAGGGAAAACCTTTTTGCTCTCTACAACCACCTGAAAGGAGGTTTTGGGGAGGTGGAGATTGAGTTCTTCTCCCTAGTTACAAGTGATAGGATGAGAAGAAACGGCCTCAAGTTGTGCTAGAAGTTTATCCTGAGATATTAGAAGAAACTTCTTCACTGAAAGGGTCATGAAAGACTAAAATAGGCTGCCCAGGGAGATGGTCAAATCTCCATCCCTGGTGGTTAAAAGATGCATAATTGTGATAAGGGACATGATTTATCACCAGACTGGGTAGAGGTAGACATGATGATCATGACTGAACCAAATGATCTTGAATGTCTTTTCCAAACGAAATGATTCTATGATCCTATGGTTCTACAGTATTGTTTGAATAAATGTTGAAGGTATATTGGAGAAATGAAGGTGTCTGTTATGTTTATGATGCAGAATGTTTTTTTTTAAGATACCACAGTTTCCTGGAGGGACAAGCCAAAAACATGCCCTAACCCAGACAAAGGGCTAAGCACCTGTGAATGTGCAAACCTGGGCACTTCCTGAGGTTCAGATGGTCCAGGCAAATGTGTATCATGCTTAATTAATCTTGTAACACATCTGTGAACTGTGTGTGCTCCTGGCCATGTTTGAATATGCCCCATCCTATAGGTTCAGCTATCAGGTTTCTCTTTTACCAAAGGGCAATAATTGTCTTGGGACAGTATTTAAACCAGCTGAGATGGTAGGCAACTTACCTTGAATCAAATGCTGCTGGAGTTGCAGCTGAAGAGCTTGTCCTAACAGGCAACGAAACACACCTGGGTGTTGCACCTGGACCAAGGCAACCAACATACTGAGAGCAGAAAGGGGAAAAGCCCCAAGAGATCTGAATCCCAGAAAAGCCATGGAAAGGCTACAGACGGGTGATGGAGCATGTGAGAGAGAGAGAGGCCGCTTAGCCCTCTCTGAGCCAAGGAAAAGCTCCAGCCTGTGAACTGAGCATGAGAGGAAAGGGACTCCTTAGCCCTCTCCTTGCCAAGAGCCACTTGAATTATAGATACAGCATCTGGGAAAATACCAGACAAAGGAGCAACCTGTGAGTACCTGGGCAATTTGCTGCAGAGTTCCCCTTGTGGGAAACTGCAAATTGCAGCAACAGAATTTCCAGTTTAAATCTCTGTATTGGAAATTCTCAAATTTGTGCTTAAATTGTTTAACTGTCTTCATATGTGGAACACATTACTCACAAACGAATAATAGAACCTGTAAATATACTTTGTAAATAAATTACAGCAGTGTTTGAAGATAGCACTGCCAGAAAATATTAAATATACAAATATTATTCATGCTAAAGGATATAATATTTCTTTTAATTATCAATTATATGGCAATATTAATCAAAATATCAATAACCTTTTATTAATATGAAAATTGCCAAAATGTATCAAAAGGTTTGATGTATGGTTAGAATATATTCACAAAGGGAATATACAGTATTTGGGCAACTGTAACAATTTAACTATTTCATGCAAAGCAGGAGGAATATAACAGAAAGAGAATACCCTGGTTGCGAAATGGCACTCGACCACAGTAGCGGGGGAGAATTGACAAGGACCATAAAGCTAAAGATGCAGTGAATTAATTACTCACAACTGGTTGTACCCAGGTAGGGAGTGCTGCTGCTGTGTATTAGAGGCTTTGGGGTGCTCTCATGCACCAGGCATGGCAGGTTGCTGGCAGGAATGCCACACAGTCTTTGATGGCTGGTCTGGCTTCAGCAGACAGTGGGCTGTTAACAATGCTTTTCCGTGATGGGCACTTGCCTTCTCCTGGGGAAACTGAGGTACGGCAAAATTCTGGTCGTATAGGGAAGCAGGCTCGGCCCCGGCTCCCAAGCTTCTGGCTTCTCTCATGGCTTGCGGTGTGTATGCTCCTGGCTTTATCCCAGGCACTGGACCAGGCAACTCAATGCTATGTAATTCCAGGCAACTTCACACCAGACAAGGCCCAAGCAGGTTCAAGTACACAAGGTTGAGCAAGGCAGAGGCAACTAGAAATTAGCCTGTGTATATAAATCTTGCCCAAGATTAAACTGGGCCAATAGGCCAACAGAAACCAGCACATAGTTACCCAATGAGAAGGGGTTCTGCCAGGCTGTGGCCAGAACACATGCCCTTACCAGAGATACAGGGTTGTTTACCAGACATGCATAATCCTATCCCCTTCCTGCTTTCTGCAGGAAGGAGGGGAGAGGATGGGACTATGTCCAGATACCTTAGAGTCTGTCTGGATTTGTTCTGGGGCTGTTTGGCCCTACTGTGACATTCCACTCCCTGAACCCCACAGTAACATTATTACTGATGCTGGTATGTTTATTTCATAGAAACACTTATTTTGATAATTTACTTGCCTGTACATTAATTGTTAGATCTGTTAAGACACTTTATGTTTCCAGGGAGTGGTGGTTGGTTTTTTGGTTGGTGTTTTTTTTTTTTTGAGGGGGTGGGTACATGGGCATAGAGATTGGTCTCACTGGACTTCTCTTTTTTGTCTGAGGGGCTTACTTGAGTGAAATGACTTGCAATATTTCCAATGTTATTTTTGTGATGTTCTTTTACACAATACAGTACCAATCTATTGCAAAGAAGTAGATGTAGCTTTTCCTCGCAATTTCTATGTCGGCACTTTATCTGAATGAATGCTTAGCCTTTTATCCTTTCCCCTACTTCTGAACATCAGATTGTCGGTATCAACACTACTCTTCCCTGGGAATGCAGGTAATTTGGTGTACTGGGCATTTCTACTTTTCTATAAGTGTCTTCTGTACTCTAACAACCATATCTCCTATTCTCATGTTCACTTGTTCCAGTCAAGCACTAAACTTCAGAATAGAATTGAGGTTGGAAAAGACCTTCAAGATTATCAAGTCCAACCTATTACCCACCAATATCTAATCAACTAAACCATGGCACCAAGCGCCCTATCCAGTCTCTTCCTAAACGCCTCCAGTGATGGTGACTCCACCACCTCCCTGGGCAGCACATTCCAATGGCAAATCACACTTCCTGTGAAGAACATCTTCCTAACATCCAGCCTAAACTTCCCCTGGCACAGCTTGAGACTGTGTGCTCTTGCTTTGGTGCTGGTTGCCTGGGAGAAGAGACCAACCCCCACCTGGCTACAACCTCCCTTCAGGGAGTTGTAGAGAGCAATAAGGTCTGCTCTGAGCCTCCTTTTCTCCAGGCTAAGCAACCCCAGCTCCCTCAGTATCTCCTCATAGGGCTTGTGCTCCAAACCCATCACCAGCTTTGTTGCCCTTCTCTGAACACGGTCCAGCAAGTCAACATCTTTCCTAAACTGAGGGGTGCAGAAATGGACACAGTATTCAAGGTGTGGCCTAACCAGTGCAGTGTACAGGGGCAGAATGACTTCCCTGCTCCTGCTGGCCACACTGTTCCTGATACAGGCCAGGATGCCATCGGCCTTCTTGGCCACCTGGGCACCCTGCTGGCTCATGTTCATCTGGCTGTCAACCAGTACCCCCAGGTCCCAATCTACTAGGCTGCTCTGCAGCCACTCTGACCCCAGCCTGTAGTGCTGCATGGGGTTGTTGTAGCCAATGTGCAGAACCCAACACTTAGCTGTGTTAAATCTCATGCTGTTGGACACTGCCCATCCCTCCAGCCTGTTCAGGTCCCTCTGCAGAGCTCTCCTACAACTCTAACAGATCAACACCTGGCACCAGCTTGGTGTCATCTGCAAATTTACTGATGATGGACTCAATACCCTCATCCAGATCATCAGTGAAGATATTAAAGACCATGGGGACCAGCAATGATCCCTGGGGGACACCACTAGTGACTGGCTGCCAGCTGGCTGTGGCACCATTCACCACCACTCTCTGGGCTCAGCCTTTCAGCCAGTTCCTAACCCAGTGCAGAGTGCTGCTATCCAAGGCAGGAGCTGGCAGCTAGGCCAGGAGTTTGCTGTGGGGGACAGTGTCAAAGACCTTGCTGATGTCCAGGTAGACTACATCCACAGCCTTCCCCACATCCACCAGGCGTGTCTCCTGCTCATAGAAGGAGTTCAGGTTGGTCAGGCAGGACCTACCCTTCCTAAATCCATGATGGCTGGGCCTGAGCCCTTGGCCATCCTCTAAGTGTTGTGGGATTGCACTCAGGATGACCTGTTCCATAATCTTGCCTGGCACTGAGGTCAGGCTGACAGGCCTGGAATTCCCTGGTTCCTCCTTCCATCCCTTCTTGTGGATGGCCAGCTTCCAGTCTTCTGGGACCTGTCCAGTGAGCCAGACCTGCTGAAAAATGATGGAGAGCATCTTGGCCAGCTCATCTGCCAACTCTCTCAGCACCCTAGGATGGATCCCATCTGGTCCCATGGACTTGTGGGGATCCAAGTGGCTGAGCAGGTCTCTAACTACTTTCTCCTGGGTCACAGGGGAACTATACTGCTCCCTGCCTCCATCTGCCTGCTCAGGAGGCCAATTGTCTGGAAGACAACCTATCCTGCTATTGGAAATTGAGGCAAAGAAGGTGTTAAGTACCTCTGCCTTTTCCTCATCTTTAGTTACAATATTCCCCTCCATGTCCAGTAAGGAGTGGAGGTTATCCTTGCCTCTCCTCTTGCTATTAATATATTTATAGAAGGATTTTTTGTTGTCCTTCACAGCAGTGGCCAGTCTAAGCTCTAAATGGGCTTTTGCCTCTCTATTATTTTTATCCTGTGTGGCCTAGCAACATCCTTAAATATTTCATGGGTTACCTCACCTTCCTTCCAAAGATGATACACCCTCTTCTTTTCCCTTAAGATGCTGAGAAGCTCTTTGCCCAGCCAGGCTGGCTGTCTACCCCAGCAGCTCATCTTCTGGCACATTGGCACGGCCTGTTCCTGTGCCTTCAAGAATTCTTTCTTGAAGTAGGTCCAGCCTTCCTGGACACTTTTGTTTTCAAGGGCTGTTTCCCAAGGTACCTTCTGAGTTAGTTCCTTAAGTAACCTGAAGTCCGCCCTCTAGAAGTCCAGAGTGGAGGTTTTGTTGCTGCCCCTCTTAGCTTGACTGCATATTGAAAACTCAATTATCTCATGGTCACTGGACCCCAGACAGTCTCCAGCCACCACATCTCCCACCAGCCCTTCTCTGCTTGTAAAAAGAAGTTCAAGCAAGAAAGAAGAAAATTCTTTGCCTCTCTACTTCCAAGCCAACTCCAAATTATTTCTTGGTGGACTTATTCCTTCCCTTTCTTTTCCTCTCTATTGGGAAAGAGAAGCAGGGAGCAGGGGAGGGATTCTCAGCCTTGCACCCATCTGAGCTCTTAAGTCCCAATTGAGGCTCAAACCACCACACAGAACCAGACTCAAGAGACAGGGTCAAAAAGCCCAGAATTATCCTCCCCACTAAAAGTTTTCAGTATCTGTATTTTTATGATGGTCTCACTTTCTGAGTTAAGCATGTATGCTTTGTCTGACCCTTGTAGAGCCAGAGGTCTGAGATTATCACAGAATCATAGAATTACCCAAGTTGGAAGTTACCAAAGGTCATCTACTCCAGCACCCCTGCAGTGAGCAGGGGCGTTCTCAACTAGATCAGGTCACCCTGAGCCCTGTCAAACCTCACCTTGAATATCTCCAGGGAATGGGGCCTCAATCACCTCTCTGGGCAATGTGTTCCAGTGCTCAACCACCCTTATTGTAAAGAACTTTTACATCCAATCGAAACCTACTCTTATCTAATTTCAAACCATTAGTTTCTAATTCCTTATGTAGCTGGCTTTTTTCAGGACTACAAGACTCAAGGGGCTGTTGCTGTAACAGCTCTAAGTCAGTGTAAAATATATTGAGCTTTCTGCTTAACAGCTTTCAGCAAAGTGGTTTCTGTTACATGTCTCTGTGAGAAATACAATAATTTCCTACCACTCCTGGAATTCTTCTGGCAGAGTTTCTTGCAATTTCTCCTGTTATTCTACTAACTTTCAGTGTTTTCTGATACCTTCTCTTAAGTCTGCATTCATGACCTGTGTTTTACAGAATCTCACTTCTGACACTACTTAATGTCACAGCATAAATGGATACCCAGACTGCAAGTATGCACAGACAACCAGAGTTCATGGTTCATAGGATTCCATACGACACAAGTATATATGCATAGGGTATATGTATATATATCAAGTTATTGCAAATCACTGTTATTCATATAGCAACAACCATGTAGGTGTAAAGTATTCCAGATTACTACAAACTTAATTAGTGAAGAAATTTATCAAAAATATAGCAGCAGGCAAACTTAAAATAAATTACTTATATGGGTATATAATATTGTTATCAAGTGAACGAGGGATTTCAGAAGGGGTCAAAACATCCCAAAGGGGAGGACAAAGCAATCCCAGAAGGGGAGTCAACCGTCCCAGAAGTGGGACAATAAACTGAGCTGACCCCAGAAGTGGGATTAGAGGGTACATCAATAATATAATAGACAGTCTGACTTCAAAAGCAATCCACATCACAGTCTGGAGTCAGCCAGGTGTCTCCAGTGAGAGTCCAAGGTCTCATAGAAACTTTGTGCAGAAAGTTCAGCCTGTTTAGAAAAAGAAAAGTACATGTAGCACAGGAAGTTCACAGACAGAGAGGTTCTGTTTTGGATTTAAGTCCTTTTCACATCATCAGGACATAAGAGGACTTAGGGCATTATGACTTTTAACAGCCAATAGATGCCATTAATTTCTATTTTCACCTTTAACAATCAATACATGATGACATTTTTCTATTCTTTCAGACCAATTTTATTTTTCTAGACTTTCCTGTTTTTATTCTATTTTTTTTCAGATGACAGTTTCTTAGGTTTTCACTTCTTAATGGTATCTCAGGATGTCTCCAGTTCCTAGGCACCCAGCAGTACTTCAAAGATGCTAACAATGCTTTCCAGGGATGTTTCTGGTTACCTGCCCTAGTTCCCAGGCCAACAGCTCACAAACTGACAGGTAATTTCTCTGTCAGTATTTCTCTACTGATATTTTCTTCAGTAATTTTCCTCTTCTAACATTTGTGGCTACTCACATCAACAGTCAAGTCCTCCATCTCTTCTGACAGTAACTGGAACTTTGACACCTACGCTTGTGCAGTTTAAATTATTTGTGAACCTGGGCTGGCTTGAAAGTAAAACTGTTCCTATGCAGTGAAGGTATTTCAAATAATTTGCATTCAAATATGAAAAACAAACAAATAACCAAAACCAACCAAAACTAACAAACAGCAGCAACAAAACAAAACACCTTAGAAGTATACAGAGAAGCTGGGATGAAGGGAGCCAGATGTGATATCTCACCCTCACAGGCCTGTGGTTTGGTGGATTCACATGGGCCCTTCGCCCAAGCTATGTGCCAGGCACACCCCCCATACTGAGTCAAGCCTGGGCATGTTTAGGCAGAGAACTGACAGCTAACAAACAAATCTGGCCTTTTGTTTGGCTTTTGGACATGCTCTCTGGTAACAATCTGACAAAAATTAGCATGGATTTGATGAAAATGGGTGAGTTGCAGAGCACAAATTCTTCTCTCTTGGGTCTTTATCCCCCACACACCTGAATTATAAGCAGCAGCAGTAGTTCAAGAGAATTTTCTGATAAAAAGAGACAAAAGAGAAATTCCCACAATCAGCAAGAAGCATTGTGAGTAATGGATACATTCCCAGTCTCCAGGAACTTCTTGGTTTGTTTTTTCAGTGGGGTTACACACTGCTTTTGGATTTATCTCTTTCCAAATACTGTTCTCAACTATTTGTAACCATTTCTATTGTGAAAATACATTATCAACTGAATACTAAACCTTTATAACTTTCATATATAGTTATGTTGGTGGTGGGGCCAAATTAATAAAGAATTTATATTTTTATTAATTTCTCACTTTGTTATCCCTTTATTCATAGCATACAGTCACTTCTAAACAGCTGTGAGACTGTTATATAATAACAAGAAATATAATCATAGAATATCTCAAGTTTGGGTCCATAAGGATCAAGGAGTTCAACTTTCTGCTCCTCATAGGACTACTTAAAACTGAATCAAATTACTAAAAGAATCATCCAGACACTCCCTCAAAAGGGGAGATTCATTTTACCTCTTTCCTATTCAAATGATACTATTTGTGCTTCTTCAAAAGATGTAAACGTATATGAAATTAAATTCTTATGTGATGGTATATCCTGTTCAAATATTCATGGTTTGATATTAAAATGGATGTTTTATTTAGGTTAGCCTTTGTGTTATCCTTGTTTTGCTTGTGCAGTATTGCCAGTGTAGCATGTGATGTGGCTGACTGCATAAAGCCTGCTTGGAATTCAATTCAGCTTAAATTCAAGACAGAATCATGGTGCCCTGGCAGCACAGTTCTTCAGTTGTTTCCTGAGATTTCTTCAAATGCATCACACTCCCGTCACTGACGACGCAGCAATCTGTCCTTACAGAATAAACAAGGAGATGATAGTTCACATCTCAGGTATGTCATCCCAACAGGCAGTCAGGATGTAACCTTGAGGTGCCATGGAAATTTAAAGCTGACCAGATATATGCCTAGTGAACTTTATAATCTCATGCAAAGTCTCTGTGCTAAAAGGCTAGGGAATAATCTTTGGCCTGCAAATCAGGTATCTTGAACAGTTTGTTGTAAAAAGTGATTATAGCTAAGCCACTATATATTTAATGAATCTTAGATTAAGATTGTCAGGTCACCGAGTGATTCTACCTCATAATAATATCTCACAGTTGTAATACCAATTATGTATACATACAAAATTATATGTATGCTTACTAGCATCATTGCTATATTATTTCATTGAGAAAAGACATTCATAAAGATACAAAGAGAAACTATACTGCATTTTTTTAGAAACAAATACTAAGAATTTTCAGGGCTATACATTTCAAACTAAAGTATGCATAAAAGAAACAAAAAGTTAAACCCTTAGATGTCACAGTCTATTAATAATACATAGAATACATAGAATAAACCAGGTTGGAAGAGACCTTCAAGATCACCGCATCCAACCCATCAACCAATCAAACACCACCCAAACAACTAACCCACGGCACCAAGCACCCCATCAAGTCTCCTCCTGAAAACCTCCAGTGATGGCGACTCCACAAATGGCAGACTAAATGAACAATCTATTTTATTTATATTTTACAAACTAACTGTATCATTCTAGATTGAACCATTTTAGCAATATGAGACAGAAATGCACATTCTCTTAATTATAATTTTCTTAATTTGTCTTGTTTGTTCTTTCATGTCAAATTATGCCAATGTGTTTTTAAAGGTATAGTCTATATTTTATTTTAAAATGTATTTGTCTTTCATAACTGATGTAAGTAATTATAACTACTCATATTATTATAGTTTGCAATTCTAATTTATATGTAAATTTATTTCTGAATTATTCATCCTGTTAAATTTAATCTTCCTGACAAGTCATGAGACAATTAGTCTTATATGATTGCATTGTTGTATTACTTTACACATAGACATGCTATTATTTTATTGATTTTTCTTAATTATATGAACAAATACACCTAATGTAAATATTAATTTAAAAACAAATCTATAGTATCATAGTATCAGCCAGGGTTGGAAGGGACCACAAGGATCATCCAGTTCCAACCCCCCTGCCATGGGCAGGGACACCCCATACTAGATGAGGCTAAGATACCTTTAAAAGAAAAGATAAATTCTAATAAATATTTGTTTCCAAACTTGAAGGAATATATTCTAATGGAAATCTGAATTCTCTAATCTTAGTTTTTTTCATTAGAAATGCTACAGAATAAGCAAAGAATTTCAAACCAAAGAGCAGAAACCTCTCACCTCACAATAGTTCTAGAAACAGAACTGAGGGGTTTCCATTTTGGAAAACTGTGTTTACTGACAGGCCACTGAGCCAGATTTTTCTGTCATCTGGCATTTTTGTTGCAGGATGGCTTCCATGAAAAGACACCAGAAACTGCTCCCATGTAGGACAGAATCAGTTTCAACCATCTTCATAAAATATGGCTGGCCAAAGCTGAGTCCATCAGCAATGGTCATGTCACCTCAGTGATAACATGTTTAAGAAAGGGCAAAAAGAGGCTGTACAGCAGCTGGGAGAGGGAGGAGTAAGAAAGTTGGAGAGGGAAAACCATACAGACACTAAAGTCCATGAAGAAGAAGAAGGAGATACTCCAGATGGTGGAGCAGAGATTCCCCTGCACCCCACAGAGAAGACTATGGTGATGCAGGTTGAGCCTCTGTAGGCCATGGAGGACTATAATGCAGTACATATCCATACTGCAACCCATGGATATGTCCTAAAGACAAGTGCAGCCTGTACAATTCCTGCACTGGAGCAGGTTTTCTGGCAGGAACAGTGACTTCATGGGACCTAGTACATTACTGGAAGACAGTACCCTGTGGAAAGGATCGATGATGGAAGAATTTGTGAAGGGCTGTGTCCCATGGAAGGGACCCCACACTGAAGCAGAGGAACAGTGGTGGGAGGAAAGAATGACAGACAAAATGTTATGACCTGCTTGCAACCCCCATTCCTCATCCTTCCATGACACTTGTGATGGTGTGAGATTGAAGAGTCTGGAATGGAACTGAGCCTAGAAAGAGGAGCAAGCTGGGGAGAAGGAATATTTAGTTTTGGTTTTGTTTCTTCATTGTGCTACTCTTTTAATTTGAAATAAATTAAAATATTATTCTTTGAGTCTGTTTTGCCCATTACGTTAATTGATGATCTCCCCTTCTTTATCTTCAGCCATGTAAGTGATTTTCATCATATTTTCTTCTCCTGTCTTCTTGAAGACAGATAGTGATAGAGAGGCTTGATAGGCATCTGGCAGCCAGCCAAGGTGAACCTACTACAAAGGGCTCAGCTCTGCAAGGCGGAGATAAGTCTCCTGTCAAATGTGAGATACTTTACAGCCTCACAGACTGTAACTGCTATTGTGTTGTGTTTGATTTTTCCTTTTTTGTCTTCTTCCCCCTGCAGGAAATATATGAACCATGTGTAGTATGAGTTCTAACTTCACAGAGATGGCCAACTGCAACCAGAAATTAGGTACCTAAATTCAAGAGCAAACACGTTTGGACATACTGCCCTCCAGCATTTCCCATTCACTTACAATCTTATTTTTACCATATTCTTTGTCATAGAATTCAGTCTGTATAATCCATTGAAAAAGAAGAGAAAAGCATATTTCAGCATTGTGAATTCTGTTCTTGTAATTAATTTTCTAACTTTTTGTTAATTAGCACATTACTAAGCCTCAGAGTGCCCAGTCTCTTTCTAACATTAACTTTCTATTTTGTAGTCCATTCTTTGTGCTTAGAGTTCTAATTGGGTAAGTCAGAGAAATATTTATCTGAAACACATTAGTCTTCATATTAATAGTAGATCATTGGAGAAAGTTGGTAGATGATAAATTTGTAAGGGATTTAGGCAGTTAATTGCTATTTGTATCTCTGAAAACATTTTCTTTAAAATACTGAGTCAAGGAAGCTTACAGAAAGTTCAGCTGAAGTAACAGAATAACAGAATTACAGAATGGTAGGCATTGCTTCACTGAGTAGCCTGTTCTAGTGCTCCTTCACTCCCACAGGAAATAAGTTTTTCCTTATGTTTGGTAGAACTTACTATAAATCACAGAATCACATAATTGACCAGGTTGGAAAAGACCTTTGAGATCATCAAGTCCAACCTATCACCCAGGACCATCTAATCAACTAAAACATGGCACTAAATTCCTCATCCAGTCTCTTTTTAAACACTTCCAGGGACACAGCAGATTTCTATCCACATGTACATGGGACCAGATGGGATCCATCCTATGGTGCTGAGAGAGCTGACAGATGAGCTCACCAAGCCGCTCTCCATCATTTACCACCAGTCCTGACTCACTGGAGAGGTCCCAGATGACTGGAAGATGGCCAACGTGATGCCCATCCAGAAGAAGGGCCAGATAGATGCACCTGCAAACTACAGGCCTGTCAGCCTGAACTCAGTGCCAGGAAAAATTATGGAGCAGATCATCTTGGGGGCAATCACTGTGTACCTGAAGGATGGCCAAGGGATCAGGCCCAGCCAGCATGGGTTTAGGAAGGGCAGGTCCAGCTTGACCAACCTGCTCTCCTTCTATGATCAGGTGACTGCCTGGTGGATGTGGGAAGGCTGTGGATGTAGTCTACCTGGACATCAGCGAGGCCTTTGACACCGTCCCCCACAGCAAACTCCTGGCCAAGCTGTCAGCTTGTGGCTTGGACAGCAACAATTCACTGGGTTAGGAAGTGGCTGGAGGGCTGAGCCCAGAGAGTAGTGGTGAATGGTGCCACATCCAGCTGGCAGCCAGTCACTAGTGGTGTCCCCCAGGGATCATTGCTGGTCCCCATGGTCTTTAATATCTTCACTGATGATCTGGATGAGGGTATTGAGTCCATCATCAGTGAATTTGCAGACAACATCAATCTGGGGGTGGGAGTTCATCTGTTAGAGCTGTAGGAGAGCTGTGCACAGGGACCTTGACAGAGTCCAAGGGCATGAGATTTAACACATCTATGTACTGGGTTCTACACATTGGCCACAACAACCCTATGCAGTGCTACAGGCTGGGGTTGGAGTGGCTGGAGAGCAGCCAGGGAGAAAGGGACCTGGGAGAGCTGATTGATACATACATACATAGAATATATATAGAATAAACCAGGTTGGAAGAGACCTTCAAGATCATCGTGTCCAACCCATCAACCAATCCAACACCGCCCAAACAACTAACCCACGGCACCAAGTACCCCATCAAGTCTTCTCCTGAAAACCTCCAGTGATGGCGACTCCACCACCTCCCCAGGCAGCCTGTTCCAATGGGCAATCACTCTTTCTGTATAGAACTTTTTTCTAACATCCAGCCTGAACCTCCCCTGGCGCAGCTGAGGGCTGAACATGAGCCAGCAGGGTGCCCAGGTGCCAAGAAGGCAAATGGCATCCTGGCCTGTATCAGGAATAGTGTGACCAGCAGGAGCAGAGAAGTCATTCTGCCCTTGTAGTCAGCACTTGTAGGCCACACCTTGAATACTGTGTCCAGTCTGGGCCCCTCAGTTTAGGAAAGATGTTGACTTGCTGGAATGTGTTATGAGAAAGGAAACAAAGCTGGAGAGGGGTTTGGAGCATAAGCCTTATGAGGAGAGGCTGAGGGAGCTGGGGTTGCTTAGCCTGCAGAAGAGAAGGCTCAGAGGAGACCTCATTGCTGTCTACAACTACCTGAAGGGAGGTTGTAGCCAGGTGGGGGTTGGTCTCTTATCCTAGGCAGCCAGCACTAGAATAAGAGGACACAGTCTCAAGCTGCGTGAGGGGAGGTTTAGGCTGGATGTTAGGAAGATGTTCTTCACAGAAAGAGTGATTTGCCATTGGAATGGGCTGCCCAGGGAGGTGGCAGTGTCGCCATCACAGAAGAGACTGGATGAGGCACTTGGTGCCATGGTTTAGTTGATTAGATGGTGTTGGATGATGGGTTGGAGTTGATGATCTCTAAGGTCTTTTTCAATCTGGTTAATTCTATTCTAAGTAACATTCTAAGTTAGCTTGAGCTGGTCAAGTAGGGTTTTTTCCCAAAGAAATGACAAGTGTGACAGCTAAAATCACAGACTCCAATGTTAGGAGTTTTCACACACAGTGTAAGGAAACCTAATTCAATTTATTCTGCTGCTTCAGGAGTCTTATGCCTGCAATTTACTAGAGGATTTTATTAAATACCAAGCCATGGAATACCTTGAAATGTTAAAATAGCTTTCTGTGTATTCTCATTGTCTGTCTCAAGGCTTCCTTTGATATAAGGAAAATGGATCTGACCCTTAATCCTCCATTTTCACCATGACTGGTCTAAACCACAGACTTTTGTTACTCTCTTTGCTATCTTCCCCAACACTCAGCACTTTATTATAAATTCTGTGCAAATTTCAACAACAAAAAAATGTAGACATTAATACTTTCTAAATCTCCACCTCCCTTAATGAAGATTTCAGACAGCTTGGTCAAACTGTTGGGAAAAATGGATTCATTCAGTGTCAGAGAGTTTAGTTGATATTGCTTCCCAGAAACAAAGTCCTCATTTTGAAAAGAGTGTGTAAGCTTAGTTCTAAATTTTCCTTAGCTTTGAATGGGAACATGACATATAGCTAGCTTGTTTTTTAAGGCAGGTTGGACAAGAAAAAGAAATACATGTATTTTAGAGTGTGGTGGGTTATAGAGTTAGATAAATCACTGAAGTTTATTAAAGGAAGCTTCATGTCATGTTAAAAAAAATATTTAATAGAATTGTTTCAGTTGGAAAAGACCTCTAAGACTGAGTCCAATCATCAGCTTCAGACCACCAGGGTCATTTACTCACATTGCTCTGATTTATTCATATTTATTAATAAAGGAACAACTGTTGTTCCTTTATTAAGCTGTTGTTTTTGTTTTGTTGTGTTATTTTGTGTTTGGTTGGTTAGTTTGGTTTGGGGTTTTTGATGGAAGGATATAAGAGGACAGTACCAACCTCTTAGTCCACCACTCACTTCCCCTCTGCTAGAGTCCTGAAGGGAGGTGAACTAACTACTGGGGTTTGTGTGGCTCATTGGGCTGCAGAGAAATTACTGAGGGAAAGGGAATAACATTTTAATGAGATGAACACCTTGAAAATATAAATGTTTTCTTTCTTTTGTGTTCAGCAATTAATCATTGTCACAAAATTGACAAATTTTTTACATAATCCTGTTTTGAGTATTCTTTCTGCTCAAGATGCAAAGATTACTACTTAACCTTTATATGTCAAGTTCTGTTATATCTTGAATGTGTATTTTAAGGTGTTTGTAAACGCTTTCTGACAAATTTCTGATTCATCTTGACAGTAAAAATATTTGTGCATGCACAATTTTGCAGAGTAAACTTCAAATGTGGTATTTCAGTGACAGTTTTGGTTTTTATCTTATTTTTTAATCATTAGAAGTATCTGATTTTAACTTTCTTTACAAACTATTGGCTTCTCATGTTACAGTTAGAGATGGCAGTTGGTGAATATTCACCTCACCTACATGTTGTTTATTCTCTGGGATGACATGAGTCTTATCTCATGGCATTGCAAAAGTTGTCTAACAAAAATAAATAAATAAAACAACTCTCAAAAAAAAACCCAAAACCCAACAACCAAAAATCTTAAAACATCACCAGGAGAACCGATATACTGCTAATTGTAAATATGGGGAACTGAGGGGAGGAAGCATTCTGTACAGAGCAAATGTTTGAAATTAAAAATATAGGCTTTTTTCACAAGTGAAGCCAATTTACTCTGCAGAGAAAAAAATATTTTTGAAAGCTTTCACATTGTACTAAAGAAATGTTAAAATATGTTACAAGATGAAAGACTTTTGCATTTTTTTCCTTAAATAGGTCTCAGTTTGCTGATCTGATTTGCGAAATGTCTCTCAGAAAATGTAACAAGCAATTATCAAGCAATCATATTCACAGTTAACCAATGGAAGCGAACTAGCCTTATCATAAAAGTAGCAAATTCTGTAAACACTCTACTTAAACAATACATATTACCATGCTATGGATCCACAATCTAGAAAACCATTTTGGAAAATAGTGTCAATGCACAAGAAAACACATACAGTATTTTTTAAAGGTAATTCTAAAATGGTTAGTGTTTATGCTCATTCTTAGAGAATCTTAAAAAAACAACAAACAAACAAACAAAACATTTTGTAGGATAAGGATTATGCAAAAGTAAAATGGAAAAAGATCTAAGGAGATGGTTTATGTGTTGTGTATCTTCCTCTTGAATCTCTCCTTCATATTAGTAGACTTGATGTAATAGCTGTGCTATTTTCATCATAAAACTGAGATTATCAATTAATTTAAAAGAAATGTTTCTAATTTTAAAGCTTTATTGTTTTGAAATTTCCATAGAATTTCACCAGTGTCATTCTTCACTCATGCCTCCAAGACCTTGCTGAGTCCATTAAAATGACACAGGTAAGAAGAAAAGGGAAACGGATGGGTGCTTAGAGAAATAAAGATGATAAAATGTTACATTACTTTAGCAGAAGAATGCCCAGCTATTCTTCTTTCAGGAATGGTGTGTAAGAAAATGGGGAAGCAATAACAGAATAACTGGTTTTGAAGAAGGACACTACAGTGCAGACAAGCAATATAATTCTATGTGAAGGAATGAGGGAAAGAAAAGCACAGAGGTTGACAGTAATAGTGTGTGGTGGGTTTGAGGCAGATCCTCCCTTGCCTCCCACCGGGGCAGAAAAATGAGACTCAAACAAACGGATTGCAGAAGTGATGGAAAGTTTAAATGGAAAAAAAGTGAGTGTTTTACAGAGAACCACAAGCACAGTGACAAAGGAGATCCCAAAGCATACCCAGAAGCCTCCCAGCATTGCCCTTCTCCCCACTTGAGGGTACACCCAAAACCCCCAGGGCTCTTTCTTCCCCCCCCTCTCCACTCTTAGGCTAATCTCAGCCGGCCAGACCCGAGATTGCCCTTCCCCCTTCTTCTCCTGGCATTAGGCCTAGCCAGGCCTAAGAGGCCTCAAGATAACTCCCCTTCCATTACCAGATAGGGAGCAACTCCCACGGTAGCGGTGAGGGAAGAAAGAGGAAGTGTGAGACCTTGCTGGTGGTTTTATAGGGAGCAGGACACTATGGGATGAAACACACAGATTCCTGTGTCCACCCACTGGGCTGGGCCCTTGGACACAGGGGGTGTGTCTTATGTGGCTGCAGCGAGGGGCACCCAGCCCAAACTGCTACACAGTGAAAATTGAAGACAAACAGACTAAGAGAATGCAGAGAATATTCAAGGTGCAAAAAGACATTGTGGGGAAAGATCAGCTATAAGGGAATTCCTCATTCCACTGAGAAAACTGGAGTTGGAATTAAGGAAGGGAAGATACGTTGAAAAAGACTGTCAAAATGATGTGATGAGAATGGGCCTGATCAGAGACAAGGGAAGACAAGGATGTTGTGGCTGTAAATATTGCTATCACATGAGGGGCAGACAAGAACTGTGGGGCTAAAAACAAAAGAAAAGCAGTGATAGAATATGAAATTAAGAGTGAAAGTATAATGATAGATTGAATTTGAAGATTTGAAGATGAAAATACAAAAATACAAATTTGAAGATGAAAATACAAAAAAAAATAAGACAGAGTTGATTTTGTAGTCTAGATCATTGGAAGTGAAGAAAAATGTGTTCAACATAAATCAACAAAAATTCAACATGAAAACTCAGGGACACTATATGAAAGTATACTATTATCTTGTTAGCCTTGTGAACCTGGTGCCAAATTCTTTGATGTATTCTTTTGTGCTTGCTAACCCTTATTCAGTTGGCTAATTTCAATAAGGTATACAGAATAAATTTTGCTTTTAATTGTTACACTGTTAGGGACAAATTCAGCGATAGAAAAAGTGCACACATACTTTATTTACTTATTTATTTTCCTTCCACAGTTAGCAATCATTTTGGTATTCACATGTAGCAACACTTGGCTAGTGAACAGAAGTGCTGACACCTGAGTGGGGCGAAGGAGAGTGTCTCTCAGTAGCCGGTATGATGCTGTTAGGTATAGGTTAAACAGACTTCCATCTCACATTTGGCAACATCTTATTCATGCACTCAATACAAACTCAGCGCAAACAAGTGTGAAGGCCACTGGAGGAAGTCAGCAATCTGCAGTTTAGGAAGAAAATTAAGCTCACCTGGATCTAAATGTGCCTGCAAGAGATAAATATATGGTTTAAAATTATGGTAAAAAGATTTATTTCTGAGCATCAATGAAGAAAGAAGCATGGGTGATGGTTTTGTTTATTTGGTTTTGTTTTGTTTTGTGGTTTTGTTGTTGTTGGTTGGTTGGTTGGTTGGTTTGGCTTTTTCCTGTCAGTTTCATGATGAGCCAGTAAGAGCCTTTCAGAAGGAACGTGTTCTCAGTGAGCACTATGCAAAGGGTGGGATGAGATGGTGGGGGTGAGGGTATGGATGGAGGCAAAAGACAAAGCAAACTGAGAGAATGCTGAACAAAGCAGGGTGCAGATATAAACAGGATTTAAAGATGACAGAAAGCCTAAAATAGTCCTCAGAAAACTACTGAAATGCTGCTTGACGTACACCAGCTAAAGAGCATCTTTATCATCTTGAATAAGATGAATGCTGGTCCTCTGACAGAAAAGTGGACACATTTGACATTACAAAATCTAATTTGCATCTCACTCAAAATCAGATTTTTGTCTTATCTCTGTTGACTATTTTCTTGTGTATTTTTTTTTCTTCCCCCATATCTGTAGTATACAAATGTAATGTTGAATTTTGCTACTGTATTCATATGATCACACAATTATAGCAGTGGAAAAGATTAATATTTCTATATATTGTTAAAAGATTAATTATTAGCCATAACTGATATTTCAAATGGTGTAAAAAAACCAGGATGTTCAGTATCTGCTTTTTACTTAACTTTCCAATTCATGTGACTAACGAAATCAGTTACCTGACTAAATCTATCTCTGATTTGACTAGGATATTTGTTCTTATGCTAAGGAACTCATTCACTTCTACCTCAGTTGAATTCATGCTGGTTTAAATCAAAGAACTTTTTCTTTTGATAGTGGCTCTTGCCACTATCTTGCCACTTTTAGTCTTCATTGACTAAAAGTTCAACTGATCAATAAAGAAATTAATTTTAAGAAAGTAGTGACAAAAGCAGAAAAGAAAGGGAAGAGATAATTTTTAACACTACTAACTTGTTTTGACATCCATGTAAAACCATAGAACATTGTTTAAATGATGTTTAACTTGTTTTCAAGAGGAAAGGAGAAGAAATTATACATAAATGTTTTTCTCTTTTGGCTCACTAACCATCCTTACTAGGTCAAGCTCATGTCTCATCTTGTTACCTGTTGAAAAGTTAAACTGCATGCAATTTGATTGCATGCTCAGTTAGATAAGCAATTGCCAGTGGTGACTGTGACAATCTTGTCTTTTTGAAAATGTAGTGCTAAGAATCAATGTAAGACAAAGATAAAAAAGAGCAAAGAATATGATTTAGCTACGTATTTACCTTATTTATGAGTTCATTCCTAGTTTATGCCCTTACAAATCAGTGTTTTGAAGTGATGTTAACAACATACTGTGAGAAGATATTTTTAAAAATAACTTGAAATGAAATCTAAGTTACAGACCATTTTACTTGAGAACTCTCCTGATAAATGCACTGCAACCAAGCTGAAAACATATTCCTTTTCCTGCTGTGATAGCACATTTGTACTCTTGAGTGCAGGCACATGTATTTGTGATTTCTTTCTGACAGCTTGATTAACCTTGAAAAGTTGCAAAATGAAAAAAAAAAAAAAACAACTTTCATAGTTAACTTTACAAATATACTTTGGGAAAAAACCCATATCTAACAGTCCATACAGAGCTGCTAGTGGATTTTTTATTTTTTGTATTCTTCTTGTTATTTCATGTATATAGAATCATAGAATCAATAAGGTTGGAAGAGATGTCAAAGATCATCAAGTCCAACCTGTCACCACAGACCTCATGACTACTAAACCATGGCACCAAGTGCCATGTCCAATCCCCTCTTGAACACCTCCAGGGGTGGTAAAATCTTGCTTCTTTCCAACCTACAGTCTCAGAATCACAGAATCACCAAGGTTGTAAGAGACCTCAAAGATCATCAAGTCCAACCTGTCACCACAGACCTCATGACAGGACAAGGGACAACTGGGGTAAGCTGGAGCATAGGAGGTTCCACATGAACATAAGGAAAAACCTTTTCTCTATAATGGTGACAAAACAGTGGAACAGGATGCCCAGAGAGATTGTGGAGTCTCCTTCTCTGGAGACACTGAAAACCTGCCTAGATGAGTTCCTGAGTGACCTTCTCTAGGTGATCCTACTCTGGCAAGAGGCGTTAGACTAGATAATATTTTGAGTTTTCTTCCCATCCCCAAGATTCTGTGATTCCTCTTCCTGTCCTTTTGAGGAAGGGAATGAGACAGTATCTGACTTGGTGTCTAGCAGGTGGCCAAGGTCAACTCACCATATCTGTGAACCAAGATACCCTCAGTACAGGTGTATTCTATTAATCAGGAAAAAAAAAAAAAAAGAGAGATTTAGTGATACTTCTAATTATTGTTGATTCTTGACATATATTCTTACTGTGTTAAACTGATGTATAGTAATAGAATACATAGAACAATACAGTATGTCACTAACCACTTAAGTAACAGAAAAATGTAATAACCTGAATTTCTACATCTGTATGGTTTTAAATTTTGATAATGCATAAATGGGCTGCATTGTTCAAGGATTAAAAAGACTGTATCAAGGCACAAAATAAATGCAAAAGAAAGATAGAGGAGTGAAGAATAAACAATGTCAAATCACAAGATACTATACAGAAGATTTCAAATAAATATAAACAATAATAATTATGTTCTTTCTAGCCCCAGTTGATTGGTTAGCTTAATTAAATGCATGTATATGAAAAAGAAAAGACCTTGTAGATTCCTATGAAACTGGAGTGTAAGTATTTATTCTGTGAACCATTAGTTCAATTTCACTCAATGCATATGTGAGGAACGTAGTTCTGGTGGACTGTAACAGAGATGCTTATAGGCATTTAAACAGTTTATCTTGTAATCACAATGAAATTAGCAACAGATGAAAGAATTAGGCACCAAAAAAGGCTCTTTCTTTTGTAGTGCAATATGATTAGTAACATGAAAAAAAATTGAATAGTTATGAGAAAAAAGTGTCAGTTATGCAAGTGCTGCAACAAACATATGTGTCCATGAGGAAAAAAAAACAAAACAAAACAAGCAAGCAAACAAACTAAAACAAGCCCAAACTGAACTAAAATCACCCCAGAATACAAACTCCTCAGTTTCAATAGTGAGGACACAGGTTTACAAAAGGCTATCATCTGGAATGTTTGTGTATGGAGAATTTTGCCCTGTAATAAAATGTGCAAACCCCTGAGGTTCAAGTGCAGTTGACAAAAAATTAGTTATCATCACATGATTCATCTTTTCCTTATGAAATTTCAAACTGAGGACAGATAATAGAAAATAAATGAGCTAAATATACTATTTCATTTTGATCTTTCAGTTAAAAAGCTTAATGGGGACACATTGAAATCTGTGACATAAACCAAGCAAAAATTTTATTCCGAGACAAACTACAAAAATAGTGGAGGACCAGGACAATTTATAAAGATTAAAATAATGAACAAAACAAAAACACTTTCCCCCTTCCCCCATTGTCAATTAATTGAGAAACATAATTTGCCACTAGCCTAACTGACAAAATCTTTCTTCAAACAGCTGAAACGCAAGAAATTGACCCCTATCTCAGTTTCTTTGGAGCCTAGCTCTAGTTTCAGAACATGTTTAATCCCAGTCTCCAGAAGCAACTGTTTCTGTGTTTATAGCAGTTGTGTGTGACCTCCTTTACTCTGAAACACTGCATGCATGTCTACTGATATTTTCTTATTTGCAAATGGCCTTCATTTTTTTTTTATTTTTTTGTGAGGATTCATTTCTTTAGGCTTGAACCGAAAATACTGAAGTGTTTCTTGGATAGCACATGCAATTACTTTCTATTACAGTATGTACTTAAAGGGTGAGGTATTGCTATGACAAAATAAGTGAGTTTTGTAAGGCAATAAGTTTGGGGGTTTTTTGTTTTGTTTTAAAGTCAGCCTAAGGCATGTCATGCTAATGTGTTAGTGTGTAGTAAATGACCTGAACTAGTGGAAGATGTCCCTGCTCACTTCAGCACAGTTGACTAGATGACCTTTGGAGGTCTCTTCCAACTCAAAGCATGCTATGATTCTATGAAAGACTAAAGTGGATGATTACTTTATCTTTGAGATATTTTTGTATTCATACTGTTCGCATTTGCTGTGAAGAACAAAGTAATAGTGATCAATTAAATTATTCATGAAGTAGACAGGTTACTTTTGTGAAATCTGTAAAAAAAGTATTTTTCATTAGTAGAAGGGTGTATCTTTGGATTATATACTATCTGGTTAGAAATAAACGATGAAAAAATACTGGGGAAAAAGTTATTTCCATTAGTTTCCATTAGTGCTTCCACATATGGTTACAGTTTTAATAAATGTATTTTTACAGTCTAGAGTCAAGACTATAAACAAAAACAAAGAAGTAAGCAAAGCCACACATAAAAGAAATGAACAAACTCACAAAAATAATCAACCAAACCCTTAAGTTTATCATTGTTTAAGTTTATCTATGTTTAGGAAAGAAATTAACTAAATGTTCCAATAAAGGTTCTATGAATTAAGGTATCAGATTATCAGATAAGCTTTTACTCCTCAAAAATAAATAAAGTAATTGGAAATACAGTTATTAAAAATATAACCATCTGTTTACTGAATCTTTTAATTTCCAGAGCTTTGTTACAAGAAAAGGTCACTTAATTAGTTAAGACAATGAACAAATATGCACAGCTGAAGCTAATTAATAATCTACATTCTTCACATTTTAGATTACAGATTTTAGCTTGATCTATAGAAGGGATGAGAGTTCACCTTCCCTATACCTTGAAGGATTCAGTTAAGGCACCTAAGGGAGAAATCATAGAATTGCAGAATGAGTTACAAGTGACTTTTTAAGCCCATCTAGAAAAATCCCCTACCATGGACAGGGACATCTTCAACTACATCAGACAATAACTCCTCTTTTTCAGAACTTGACTAGACAGGGCCATGAACAGCCTCATCTGACTTTGAAGTTGTCCCTGCTTTGAGTAGGAAGTGGAACTAGATGGCATTCAGGAATCACTACCAACTTACTCTATACTTTTATGAAATATGCTTTAAAGATGCTACTATCTTTTGCAATTTACAGAACTCTGAAACTTGTTAATTTTCCAAATCTCATTGCTAGTCATCTTTACTTGCAATTTTGGGCAGGTAAAGTATAAGAGGCTAAAGAGAGGTTGAGAAGTTAATGATGTATCAGATACTAAACTTTAACCTTTTTTTTCTTCTGTATTTCTTCCAGTAATCCAAATAGGAAATAATAATAATTTAAAAAATCTATAAAATCCTAGTTAGATTTTGCCAATTAAGCAGGAATTAAATCATTACACTAATATATAAAGTACTATGAACCCCATAGCACTGAATAATGTCTTCTTAGTAGTGGTTTTAACTGTGGTATATGACAAGATATAAATCATGTAATACTTCATTTTCTGGATACTTAAGAATATTTTACTTGAGTTGCCATAAGTTATTTTTTTGCACTACAGACTGCTATTAAAGAACAAAGAAACAATGTAGTAGGCAAGAAATAATCCATTCATGAGTCATATTGTTAGATGCTCTAAGGCCAGGTATTAAACACCTGTGTTGGATAATTTCTTGCAGTAAGGCAGTCTTTGTTCATTTGTTTTATGAAAAAAAAAATAATCCCCAAAGTTAGTGTGACTAGAAAACTACAGTATAATCATGATTTTTTGCCAAACTTCAGAATGAAATCCTGTCATCCAGAAGATAAAATTCAGCTTTATTGTCCATTTTTCTGAACAAAACAGAAAGCACCTATGCTACATTACAATGTAGTTCTTTCCATTACAAAATTCTTACTAACCTTCTATTAAATATGTATCCAGAAAATTATTTAATCTCTGGTTGTGCTGTGAGCAGCTGTGGAGCAAGTTAAGATAGAAGGAACAGAATGATTCACAGATGCTGAATTTAATTTATTAAACCCTCTTTTCATTTTCTATTTCAGTCATGATTTTGCTGCTGCCAACACTTCCCTGATGCAATGCTTAGCAATGACAATACCAATTGACATATATGCATATATAAATGTGTGTTTGAGAGACAGATGGTAATTGAATACACCAAGGAGATGACATTTGTGTGAGGCCAAGTTTATTGAGACCTGCTTATGAGTAGATAAGCCTAAAGACTAAAGTGTTGTGAAAGGATCAGATAAATTTACTGGGTTTATTAATTTCCAGTGAAAAAATTAATTTTAATCTAAATTCACCTTACATATTTCAAGGCTTATTATTACTTCATTATATCTACCAGAGACCCTGAGCATGACTGTTTTTATATTAAAAAAAAAAAAATGAAAATCTATCTATTGAAAGGGTGACAGGTTTATTAGAAATGATCACATACACCTTTCAATAGCTGATGTCCAGACATCTTTTTTTTTCCAAAAAACTTTTTACCATTCTTTTTATCAAGAAAGAAGGAGAAGACTATCTGTCTTTCCAGAATTAAAAGCTGTATGCACATGCTGTCTTTCCAAGGTAGTGAGACTGACTCCAACGTGCATTACTTTGTAGTACCCAGATTTTACCATACCAATTGTTTACATGGGAGTTTTTCACATTGCGGAAGAACTGTAAGAAATCAAGAGAGTGAAGAAAGAAATATCTTGGCTGGTCTAAGGAAGGATATTCCTTCTATGGTGATATAACCCATCCATAGTAGAGTATTGCCCTGGAATTCAGAAAGGGTCTAGAAATTGCACATTTATTTAAATTTAAATTAGTTTAAATTAATACAGCCATTAAAATGGATTAAAATTAATGTAAAAACCCAATAAAGATAAAATAATTGCAAAAGGATGGAGGTGTAATAGTGAAAAATGGAAATATAAAATTAACAAATCATAAGGAAGTGAAAAGAAAGTTATGAAGGACTCTTGTGGTTTTTTTTAATTATAACTTTATTTTAGACTAAAGTAATGTTTCTCTAAGAAAATATCTGTCACATGTTCTTATTTTCAATTAAATAAAATGAAGCTCAGTTCACATTATAAATGAGAAAATGATAGTCCACAAATGTTAAAAGTAAACTCATAGACCTTCTAATTATTTTATTGGATACAACCACTGAAAACTGACTAGAGAAAAATATCCCTCACTGCAAACAAAGGAACTCTAAACACTTTGGCACTTCAGAAAAAAAATCTCTTAAAATCTGAAATATTGATATTTATACAAAAAATATAAAGATGGTCACTAACCAGGAAACTATTCTTTCTGGCACTGTCATGCTTAATAAAGTGGAAACAAAGATAGAGATGCAAAAGGTTGAGGTTTTGGTTGGTTGGTTTTTGCTTGGATTGGGCTGGTTTAGGGTTTTTTGGGGTTGTTTTTTGTTTTCAAACAAAAGCACACTAACACCTGAATTTCCTACTAATCAAGTTTTGCAATTCTGTTGTCATATCTTTATCTTCTAATTTTTTTAACTGTCTAAAGTATAATTTAAAGATTGTTAACATTTGTGAGTATATAAAAAAGATAAGTACTTGTTTACTTTTATGTTTTTAAATTTAAAAGAAAATTTAAAATAATAAAACAACCTGGAATTTTTATGTCAGTAAAGTGTTCCCAAGCAACTATTCCATTACAAATTTTTACGGAGCTTTTTTTTACCAAGTCTGATCTATGAAGTTCTTTACTTAGTGTGGTTTTCTACCTTAATTTTTGCCTTTCATATGGACATCACTTTGAATAGTCAGACATTAAAAGTTGTGTTTGTTACTTTATTTTTCAAAAATCTATTCTGATTGGAAGGTCAACTTTATATCCTCTATCTTATGTTGTCCCACTACTGCAGATTCATCAGAAAGCTCAGGTCTAACAGACAGCTTCAATTTTTCTCCATCAGTTTCTACAGATACTACTCCCAAAGCCTATTTGTAACCCTTAGGGTCTTTGAAATGTCCTTCTCTCAGAAAATCAATTCCTAAAATACAAGGTGCATCAGGTCCTGTCACAACAGTATGCTTCTTCCACTCTTTACCAATTAAACTTTTATCAACTTCTATCTTAGTCAACTCTTGAGATCCACCAGTGACTCCTAGAATAGTTATAGGCTCTGATCCCTGATAATTTGATGGTATTATTATGCACTGAGCTCCTGTGTCAATCAAGGACCTGTACTTCTGAAATTTTGAAGTGCCAGGCCACTGGATGTACACATCCCAACAGGTCTGTTACCTCCATTATCCCTCTCCTTCCCCTGGTGGGAGGCAGGGCACCCCTAATTATATGGAATATATGGACATGTGCAGTTAGCTCAGCATCTCGTGTCAGAGTTGTAAGCACTGCTGGAGCTATAAGCATTGTTCTGGGAAACCGAGGAAGTAACAGCTACCCTTCTGGTATTGCTACCTTGGGCTCTGCCACTCTGCAGTTCCCTTAGTCTCCTGAAAAGATCAGAAGTTGGTTGACCATCCCATCTGTTCATGTTCTCACCAAACTGATCACACAGAGTTATCCAAATACTCCCACGTGATTGCCTCTGTTGTCTGCTCTGGTTTGACCTGTTTTGGAATGACCACCTTGGAGGACATCTGCCTCTAACAGCTGAAACTTGTATCCATCTGGAAGAAGTACAATTGGAATTATCTCCTTGTGCCAATTTGGATATAGAGTTTTAAAATTCCTCCTTCAGCTCTTTCATGCAATTCTTTATCTCTCCAGACAGAATTTCAATGGCTGAATCCAAAAACACAATTGTGAGACTATCCTCCAGTTGTCTCATTTGGTCAATGAAATGGCCAACTGTAGGGGGGGATGCTCCACCATAATTTCTTGTCACCATTCTGCTTGCCAGAATAGTAGCATAATTAGGAGGAGTAAGTTTGATGAGCTTTTTTAACTAGACCTGTTCCCACAGGAATTTCATCAGGATTCAGAGTACCATAGTCTCCATACATATCTTCTCTGAGAGCAAATTCTCTCAAGTGTTTAATTCCCTCATTCATGGTATTCCAGGGTTTAGGTTTTCATAGAAGGTCATCTCTGAATGGATACCTCATAAAAGCTGCCAGTAAAAGGTTTGTCCACAGAGAAACGTTACCAAGACACCTGCCTATATGTCTATCTATTCCACTATCTTTTGAGAGGGTTTCTAGCTGAGATGCTGACTTGTCTCCCACTGTTAAGGCTGATGCACCTGTATTGTAACACCTGCCAAGCCAGGCTAGAATTGGCTCATTCTCTCCTCTGATGTAATCCTTTCTCACATGCCAAATCTCTTGCCTGGGTGCATTTTCTGTTTGGATGTCATCTTGAACTTGTTCATCATCTGTCTCATCTTCTTGAAGTGGCTGTTCCCATAATCCTGCTGCAACTCACTTAAGGGCCTCTTTAAGTTCAGACGCACCTCCATTAGCTGCTGACCTACCAGAACCTGTATCCTGTTCTGCATCTCCACTATCTGGTGATGGTCTCAATAGTTCAGCTCTCTCCATTCTCAGAAGGATCTTTTTTAATGGAAGTTCCCTCACCAGCAGAGGGATTTTGCTGTTCCCCTGCACCTGCGTCTGCTCCCGTATCTGGCTTGTGCCTGCCCATTCTATCCAAAGCTGCAATTTGTTTAATTGGGGATGCATCTGAGTTTACAACAGGCTTAGCAGAAGCAGTGGGAGTTAGCAAGGAGGCAACATCGGCAGAAAAGCTTTGAGATCCAGCAGCTGTTGCAGAGATCACCTCCAGTCCTGCTTCTGAGGAAGGAAATGATTTTACATCTCTAATGGCTGCTGGTGAAACTGCAGCCACCATCATAAGTGTTGCCATTGTGGTCTGTGTTTGCTCCCCTGCTGCTGGCTGAAAACCAGAACTGCGGGTAGTCCCCTTGGGAGCTGCCTTACAGATAACTCCTCCCTGCCTATTCCTAGCTGTTTCCCCTGTCTCTTCATCACTAGAAATCTCTGGATTTGAATTAAAACTGCTTTGCCTATGCCTACTGCATCTAAAAATAAAACTCTGGTTTGCTGCTCATCTCTCCTGTAGAAAAGCCATTAACAAGAACACATTAATGATTACCGACAGCAGAATCACACACAGCAAATAAATCACTTTGGAATACCAGCTGCTACTGCTCACATAGCTTTCACCTACAGGAATGCTGAATTCATATATTTATTTGGGTAAAGTAGTTGCAGTCACAGTCCCATATTTCTTAAGCCAAAAGAGACCAAGACAGCAATCATACAACATTTGCAATTTGTACTTAAACCAAAGGTACAATTTATATACCAGGTATCTTCCCAGCTTATTGAACATTATTCTAAGACACCATTGGTAAACAACCACCATGAGGCAGAATATATAAAATGCCACAGAATCCAAACCAGCTTCATTTTGCTTCCTTAATCTCAGCAGCAATTGCCCCACGTTGAATAGGTGCCAATTATTTTGTGTAATGTAGTGGGCTGAAATTTCCCATTCACATTCACTAATCATGACTAACTCAGTTGGAAGCAAATGCAAGCTGTATTTACAGGCAAAAACTGCACTCTACAATGGAATGCGATGAATATGTATAAAATATACAGTATTTACAATATTATACAGATATTTACAATTAGAAAATAACATGGAAACCCCCCTGTACCTCCTCTGGATTCCCCAGAGATCAGGAAATCTACTCCACTACGCCCCCCCACCCCACCCCCCCAAAAGCTTCCTTCCCCCTGCCCTTAACAGAAAAAAAGAGGAGCCGAGAGGAAGGAATGCTAGTTTAAAGAAGCAGTGTTAGTGTTCTTATCTTTTCTCAAGGCCAGCCAGAAGTGATTATTGTCTCCCCAGCAGAACAGCCAGACTAGAAAAGAAGAAAAGGAATGGGAATGGAAGCGAAATGTGAAAGATGTTATGGAACAACTGTCCAATGAATCTGTTTAGAATAATCTTTTGTTTTCCTTTTTATACTAAATATTGAATTATTTTTTATTTTCTACTTTTCTGCTCAAAATCTGCAGCTTACTTTTAGGATCATAGTCTAAACCTGCCACACTTTGATGGGTCTTTTTTTTATTTTCTTTTTCTTCTAAATTTTTGTGGACATTCTATCAGATTTTCCTTTCATCATTTAGCAATCAAGAATCTTCTGTGACACCTAATAAAAAGTACTATGAATATATATAACTGTATATTTATATATATACACACACACATATGCACACAAAAAGCATATACATATCTTTTATCAGTATGAGTAATTAAATAACCATAGTGTATTTATTCAGAATGATATCGAGTGGAGCAAGCTAGCTATTTGTTCTTCACATAACACTAACAGTTCTTTCATTTTGGCTACACATTTTGCGAGCCAGAGATGTAATCGTATTCTATAGGATTTTTTTACTGCAGCACACACAGAAACACTCACACCCTCACAAAGGTTTTAAATTGCATATGACTGTAAAGATGTTACATTTTGGAAAAGTATTATAATTAAGCCTTGAGTCAATCATGTTTCCAAAAGGTCAATTTTATTTTACACTCAGGGATGGAAATCTGAACTTCCATTACATTTAAGCCAAAAGAGAAAGGAAAAAACTAATTGCAAAGCAAGAAATTTAAAGCAAAGTATGGAAATGTCTCTTTGAAATAATACCATTAGTAGACAAAAAAAATCATCGGTTATTCTATTCATATTGATCATTAAAAACATAAAAATTCATTTTGCACAGATTCACAGGCTGAATTTTGCTGGAACTGACCATCAAACCTTTCCATGTCCAGTGTTATAGATGATGGGATGAAGTTTCTATAATAAAGGTCCACATACATTTTCATTTCAGAAAAAGGAGTAAGTAAATTAATTCAGCTAAATATTCCAGAGCTTTGAGATAGTATAAGCTTCTAGTAAAAACTTGTTTGAAACTCTAAAGGTGTTTGATCAACAGTATTTTAATACTGAATAATATTCTTTTGCTCTGCCTAACAAAAAATATTGACACAGAAATGACTGATGGACTCTCTGAAACTGTTTCTCTCCAAAAGATTAGTAACTAAGTGGAGTGTAGACTTTATAACCACTTGGCTCTTATTTCATTTGGATGTAGACTATAGGAGTTTCATATTTGTATCTTCTAGCATTTTGATATTTGCATATTAAAAAAGAAAATATCAGTAAGTGTGTTTAGATTGTATCACTTTTGGTAAAAGTTATGTTTGTTTGAAGAAGACTGGTAAAACAAAGCAAACCAAAAAACAACAGTGTGTGAAAGTGTATTTTTTAGTTCCAAAAATACAAATATCAATGTGATATTGCAAACGGAATTTAATTTTGAACATACTGCAGGTGTATATAATTCTTAAAAAGACATTTATTTAAAATACATGTTGGCGTGACTCATGCATTTTCATATACACACTGTAACCTGTACATGTTTATGTAGATGACTTCTACCTCTACAATACAAAGATAACTTCTACATCTATAATATATATGTTACAAACCTTATAGTCAAACATTTCCCATTCTCAGCCACCATCCCAGTAAAAAAAAAAAATGTGGAAACACTTTTTTGCTGTGAGGGTGACTGGGCACATATTACCCAAGAAGTTTGCAGAGTCTCTGTCTTTGAAAATATCCAAAAGCTGTCTGGTCCTGCACAACTGAGTCTCAGTGGTCCTGCTTGAGCAAGGTAGAGTTGGATTCGATGACTTTCAGAAGTCCCATATGAACGCAATCTTTCTGTAACTGTGCTTCTGTGATCCATAATATAAATACAAAGACTTGACACAATTAGCAGACCCAGAAACAATAGATTCTTTTCATTTATAAATTCTTACCTACAACCAGACTTTCTTATAGAATTTTGAGCACTCTTCAGTAGGGGTAGTAGAACAATTATTTTCTGATCTGAGGAGGCCTGAAGAGAAATTCTAACACAGTTAAGTCCATAGGAATTGTAGTTAAATTCAGCCTTACCAGTATTCCATTGAGAAAGAATCCAGGTATGATTAGGTTAAAATGTGTTTTTCTTATCTGACAAAAGGTATTTAGCCATTTGAAGTATTTTGAGCCTTGCAAGATTTATTTTTAATTTTCTTTTTTTCATGGAGTAGGAAAATATTCAGAATTTAGACTCAGACTGGTATTTTCCAGGTAGAAAGTCCTGGGAAGTCAAAGTAAATAGATTTGTTTTCTGCTGAGTTATACTTAAGCTGTCTCTTTTCCCTGTCTCTTTTCTCCAATTACCTTGTTTGATCTTTATTCCAAATATGTGAAGATCACCAACCTAAAGTTCACTAGTAGTACCACAAAAATGCACATATAGAACATCATATTCTCTAGTAGCTGGCACCCAGAACTCTTGTCCTACTTACTGGCTCATCCAACATGATGTTCACACACAAAGACTCAAAATAAGGAGAGTATTTGCATAGAGGCAGAAATAGAATTTAGTAGGAATGTAGGACAGACTGTGGTGATAATAGTAGCACTCAGTCTGACAAGTATAATGACCAGCTTTTGTGAATATGTCATCTGTCTCTTTTATTCCCCGTTTCCTGAGCTTGTTCTTTCCTAGTTGGTCTTGATCCCTTCACCATTCCATACAACCATTAGTATACAATCTCCAGACTTACTGCACTACTCCAAAATTGTCTTTCCCTGCATCCCATAGGAAGCCCTATATGCCTTAAGGCAGTGACTCCCCTACTTTGCTTAGATATACCTGCTATGTAACTTTGCATGTAATTGTGTGACTTGCAGCTGTACAGTTGCAGAGAGATGAAAGACAAAACTCAGTTGCTGTAGTGGGAAAATGATGTTGTGACATTCATGCTTTTTGACAGTCCTTAAAAGATAGTTTTACTTTAGAATGTGTGTTTCAAAATTGCAAGACCAAGGTAAAGTTTGGTTAGTGCTATTTACGTAAAGCCTCATTTTAAGGACCATCACTACTTTTTCAGGAGCATATTTTACTGAAAGCAGAGGCCTGTAAAATTCATACAGTAAGAATGCATTAATCAGGACATAATGCTGGTTTGCCCTGTACCCAAACCGCAGCATACTAATATAGTGTTAGCAACATTATATAGTATGTTCACTACATAACAGTAATGTATAAGTAGTTTGTAACACTCTGAAGCCAATTTAGGAACATATCTTTGACTACTAAGAGGACAAAGATATATGTAGCTCCACGTAGCAAATGGTAACTATGTTTTTAGAAAGTATTACTAAAAAAAAAGAAAAAGTTAGCATTCTTGTGACCAGCCAGCTTTTTTGTTTGTTTGTTTGTTTGTTTAAAGGTAGCTTTAGCCATAGTAACTAAATATTGGATTAAAGAAGTTTTTAAGATTGGGAAACAGAACATTCTTAAACATGTCTGCATTAGTATAACACTTTTGGTTTTTTTAGATTGTTGAAACACTACATACAAAATATCTCAACTGAATGCCTTTAAAATACATTCATAAATATGTGAGTCCCTACATTTTGTTTATTTATTTTCTAAACACTGCTTTTTAAACCTGCTTATTGAAATGAGAAGATTTCTAATTATGATTACGAAAGAGAAAACTGTAATCTATTACTTTCATTACAGCTGCTTCACCACGCCATTTAAAGAATATAATAATATGGCAAATTACTGAGAATGTTGATATTACAGATAACATTGACCTTTTATGACAAAAATCAGTTGTTTTGACAAAATAAATTACCTGGGCAAACAAACAATAATATCAACAACAACAACAACAACAAAACAACAAACAAAACCCAACCAAAATGAGAGTATAAAAAAATTAGTAGAATTAGTAGTGCAGGCAGAAAATAAAAAAGAGAAATATGAAACCAAATCAGCTGTGAAAACTGTTGATTTTATCAAAACTACAGCAAGTTTTGTCTCTTGACAGTCTTTCTCACAGCACTTTTTGGAGCTTACTGGGAAACACTTTCCCAGGTACTTGTATGCTTAGGCACCTATCAATTCAGAGGAAAATGCAAAAATTCTTTCTACTTTCAGGACTTTATTTTGTTCTTCATGTAGCATCCCTAGGATTTACTAGAATACTTAGAGAGCAGAGATGAAACCCACTTCTAGAAGTACCCATAATTAATGAGTGGATGTGTCACCAAGGCAAGTTACTACAGCCAAAATTTTGGCCGAAAGCTATAACTGAATATCTCTCTCTAAAAAAAAAAAAAAAAAAAAAAAGAAGCAAAAAAGAAAAAAAACAGCCTTCCAATAGAACATTTTAATGCAAGGCCTGGAGAACCTGAGATTGTTACCATTTCTGAAGGCTGTATAGGCTTAACTATGATTAAAACTGACAACCAGCTTTCTCTCTCAGCTGTGCACTGAGTTGACCTTACTGCAGCATTCCTGTGTATTCATGTATTTGCACTGGTAAGAAATCTTTGCAGATATTATTAATGTTAATTATTCTTTGTAGCCGTTCATGCCAGAAATCTAGTTACATATGCTGTATTTCCTCGATGTTTAATATTGCTTCTGTGAAACATGAGAGATTCTGAGAAAAAATGAGATCTTTCGTTTTTCTTAGTGCCGTTTCCATTTGTCACTGACAAAGTACATATTTGGTTACAGAAAATCAGTATAAAGCAGAAATAAAGACCATGTTTTGTAATGACAATCATTCTAAGAATACAGAAAGCTGAAAGAGAGAAGTTTTAGTCTCCTGTAATTACAAATTATTTAAATTTTGAGGAAAACTCTGAAGCACCTTTTTTCCCCTTGCATATGGAGAAAAGCAAAACAAAATTAAATATGCTATCAGCACACTCAGCAACAGCATGAAGCAATTCAAGAACATGTAATGAGATGAAACAGGAATCTCTCATGATTTACTTCTTTTAATTACTTACATTTATCATCTCTATCAGGCTATGTTATAGTCCTATGTAATATCATATTCATAATAAAGTACAGTTTTGTAAGAGTGCATATATCAGAGTGGAGTGCCCTATTAGTTAATTTCAGTCTTCGGTAATTCTGCTTGGACTTGCAAATTTAAATGCCTTTTTTTTTCAGCCATTCTCCTGCAGTAATTTTTCAGCCAGGCCAATTGCAGAAAGCTTAAACATACAAGTAAGCACACACAATATCCACATCACAACTGATGTTCAGCTGACTGGGCAAGGGCACAAACCTATTAACACTGAGAAAATTCTGGACATGAGAATCTTACAGTCCATTGCTATTACTTCTCTTCTTTTCTATCATTTAGACACAATGAATGCAATTCAATCTTTATGAATATTGTGAGAATAGAAATCTATATTTGCAGCTTCAACACCTTGAAAATAATTTAGGGTTATAATCCTGAATTGAAGGGATTTCAGGGTTACATTCAATCATTCATCTTTCACTCTCTTGTTTCATTAGCACAGTAATGTATTTCTGAATGTTTGTACCTTAACTAAACTGAAAATTTCAGTTCCTATATATTATTCATCAGCGTCTGTCCAGAAAGAATCTTTCTCCCCACTGAAAACAAGCTGTGCTTGGAAAAAATAGCAAATAGAGTTTTGCCCCAAAAGAATTATTAGCTACTATTTCTAGCCTATTTATGTGTATTTTTATAAAGCTTTATGTATTCTAAACCAAAATACTTTAACTGTTATAAAACTGTATCATAGATTTGCATATATATCTATTCATTATCCTTGAAATCTATGTATGCAATATGACAGGTCTTCAGCACCTTCTTCACCTTTGTATTTACCAACACTGTTGGGTCCCAGGACATGTGAATAAAAATGCAGGTCGATGTAGACACAGACCCCTCTTCAGTGAAAGAAGAGTTGATCTGTCAGCTATTACAGGAGCTTGATGTGTACAAGTTGATGGCTCCAGATGCCATCCACCTGAGGGTGCTGAGAGAGCTGGCTGATGTTTTTACAAGGCTCCATTACCTATGAGAAAGTCATGGAGATAAGGAGACATTCCTGGAGACTAGAAGAAAGCTAATGTCACCCCCATCTGTATGAAGTATTCCAAGAAGGACTCAGGTAATTATAGAGCCATTAGATTCACTTTAATCCCTGGGAAAGTTATGGATCAAATCCTTCTGTGGATTGTCACAAGTCAGCTGCAGCTGTTGGCTTGGGAAAAGCCAACATGAATTCATCAGGGCTGAATCATACTTGACAAACCTCATTGTCTTCTATGACACAGTAAATCACTTGGTCAATGCAAGAACAGTTGACATTGTCTACCTGGATTTCTCCAAGGCTTTTTGACATGACCCCAAACAACCTCCTCCTAGAAAAACTGACATGTTATGGCCTAGACAAGTGGTCTCTGTGGTGGATGGGGAATGGGTTGAAAGGCATGCCCGGAGTGTGGGACTAAATGTTTCTTTCTCAGACTGGCAGCCACTCACAAGTGGGATGCCCCAGGGACTGATGTTCATCCTGATGCTGTTTAATATCTTCATAAGTAATCTGGATGTTGGGGTCAAGAGCACTCTGATAAATGTTGCAGGCAACACTAAAATGAGTGGGGAGGCTGACACTCCAGAAAGGAGAGTCACCCTCCAGGAAGAACTCGACAGGCTGAATGAGTGAGCTAGCAAGAGCCTTATGAAATTCAATAGGGACAAAGGTAGGGTCTTGCACCTGGGAATACATAACCCAGGAGTGCAGCTCAGACTGGGATCCACCTTGCTGGAGACCAGCCCTGTGGAGTGGGACCTGGGATTCTGGGTAGGTAAGAAGCTCTGCATGAGTGAAGTGTGCTGCAATGACAAAGGAAACCAACAGAATGTTGGGTTGCATCAACAAGGGCATCACCAGCAGAGCTAAAAAAGTCATTATCCCACTCTTCTCAGCATTTGTCAGGCCACCCCTGGAGTACTGCATGCAGTTTTGGTCCCTGCTGTACAAAAAGGCTGGAAAGTGTCAAGAGAAGGCCCACAAGAATGATCAGAGGGCTGGAAGTTCTGCCATATCAGGACATGTTGAGAGAACTGGGTTTGTTCAGTCTTGAGAAGAGAAGGTTTAGGGGAGACCTTATTATCATGTACCAGTACATAAAGGGTAGCCACCAGGACAGTGGAGACTCCCTTTTTACAAGGATTCATTGAAATGGGAAAGGGCAGTGGATGCAAGTTACTCCTGCCAAGACTGTAATCATAATCCAGAAGGAAATTTTTCACCATGAGAAATTAGACATTGATATAGACATTGAAGAGAAGCAGTGGGTTAAACCTACATTGGTTAGTTTTAAGACAGCTTGACAATGTGCTTAGCCATCTCATTTAAACTACACTATCACCTAGATAGGTTGGACCACATGATTCCTGGTGTCCCTTCTGACTTGGGATTCTGTGATTCTGTGACATAGAATTAAATCGTTTATATATTAAAGGTCTGTACAAAGTGCCTGATAGACAATGACAGATTATTTTTTTTTCATTATTAATCAGAAGCATCTTTATCTACAGGATAGTACATTTACATCTGATAGTAACATGAATGAGCATGAACACCACAGAAAAAAGAACATCTGGGTATGGAAGTAATTCTCTCTATGGCATTACATCAAAAATTGGATAAAATTTTACCAATATCATTTGACCTTGCTATTGCAATTCAACCTGTTAAGCTTCTTTGGCTATGCAATGAGCTGTGAAAAATGTGACTTTTTTTTTTTTTTTTTTTTTTTACCAGACTTTGTTAAATCAAAGTAGAAACAAGAACTCTGAAACATAAGTGTTCCTTTCTTGAATTATATAATGCAAAATTCCTTTCAGGACTCTGATACCACAAAGCTGCTAAAAAGTAGTCTTTTCAAAACAGTTTGAGACAGATCCATAGCAAGTGTAAGTCAGCATGAATTTATTGAATTAAGATAACACTGTCTGGTTCCATAATGAGAGTATGTGCAGGAATATATACCACAGTACACAAATGTAAAGGCAGACCGAATATGATGGTGCAGAAAGTCCATTCGATTCAATGTTATGTATACTTATCCATAATTTGCGTTTATATCCATAATGTTTACAGATCTAATCAATTTTTTTCAAAACACATTCAATGCAATAATGTCTAATTACATATTTTGCCTTTAAAGAATTGCTCTATACAAATGCATTTTCTACCTATGAACCTTGTTTTGATGATTTACAACTCTTTAGAAGTGAAGATGAAATCACAGTTTCAGTTTTCTAATTACATTCTGGAAGAAACAAAAAATCAACAAGAAACGTCTTTGTTCTTGATTCTATTCCAGTATTCCTTTAACATACATCTCAGGAATATCCACACACTTTATAAGACTATGAGGAAGTATTTTCTTATATACAGTTCTTTTAAGTGGGCAAGGTAGTTTCGTTTGTTCATTTGTTTTACATATTTAAAATCTGTCTAAAATGGAATAAGCTTCTTAGTTTTAACAGCCACTTCTCAAAGGCAGATGTTAGAAGAAAACACTGTAATTTGTAAGTGAGCTGCAGTGAAATTAGTCTTCTGTGCAAAGATGATAATTTATTAACAGTCTCATTGCAATCTTAAAGGTCTTTAAAAAGAATTATTGGTAGTCCAATCAGAATAATATTAACATTTCTATGTGAAAACACTCAGTTATTACAGTTCCTTGACAACAATGATACAGTTAAAGCTGATACCCATAATTATTTTAGTATCTATTCGTTCTATAATGTGCTGCACATATCTCTCCTGTCCTGCCTAGAACACTATGGCTGGCATTTCTAGTTGTGCTCAAGAAGGGTGGAATGAGGAGCATCTTGACAAATCTTCTTTCTACTCTCTTACTCAAATGAATTAAGATGGTAATGTTTGTGGAAGTGGTTTCTTCCCCCTCCTTCCAGAGTATGCTTGGAGTCTGGTATTTCCTTAATAGTGTCCACTTTCTTCACTGGTTACCCCTAAAAATACTTTTGTCTGGCTAATGAGATGGCATTCCTTCAGTAATCCTTGCAAATGCTGTGCTTGCTGTTTCAAGGCCTCAGACGTAATCTGTTGCTTTTATTTTGGGGGCTGCTTTTGCAATCTCCTGCTTTTCCTTAACAACCTCTATAACATCATTATTATATTAGCACAGCGTTGTCACAGATACATCCTTGTTTAAAGGTCACTGAATACTTACAAGAATACAAATATGTCAGGAGAAATATCTTTATCTGGAGAGGCAAATATGATGTTTGCATAGCTATTTGTTATTAATATATGCCAGATACAACAATATCAGTGGTGTGGTGGTCCTGGCTGTGGAGCACACAGGAACAGTGCTCTGGATTTCCCTGGAGTTCACAGGGCACGGAGCCGCAGATGTGGTGGCTCCTCTTCCCTCCTGCAACAGCGGGGATCACACAGGCATGCAGCTAAGCACTGCTCCTGCTTTATGCAAGCCAGTATACACACGGTGGTGGTTCGTCAGTCTGCTGCTTAAGGCTGAGGCAGACGTTTGGACTGCTGGACTCCGCTAAATCCCCTCCCCAGCAACTAGGCTATCCTACCCTCAGGGTAAGACAGTTCTCTCTTGAAGACAGAGTGGGCTCTTCCGACTGGTGAAGCTGGCAATACCATGCTGTAGCTTCTCAGGCTGTCTCCTCTTCTCAGGGTCCCTCCTCTGGAGATACTCTCAGGGATGAGGCTCAATGGGCCTGCCTGGATGCTGGCTTCTCCTCGTCTTGCAGAGGCTGCTGGTATGTTTGCTTGTAGGAGAGAGAAGACTTACTAACAATGTCTTAATAGCAAAGGATACGGCACGTAGGCAGAGAACTTGGTAGCTCGGACAAAGAGCGAGGGCAAAGAGAAACTTGTTTACAAGTTGGGGTTATACTTATAAGTTACTCGAGGCTAGATTTGGCCAATGGGCACTCTCATGAACAACCGGCTTTAGCCTATAAAAAGTGTGAAGATAGAATTATGACCATATTTGGTATCATCACAAGCATCCCATGTGATGGGTGCATGCAGTTATTTATGCTGCCTTGGCCTTTGTTCCCCTCATGAAAGGAGGGGGTTATGTCCACACATGCAGGGACAAGTTTCAGTATCTGGGGGGATAATTCTGGGCACAATGTGCCTTCACCACAATGCTAATTATGTGAGAAAACAGAACTGACTGTTGAAATGAAGGATTTATTGATGTGCACACCTCCCTGTCCAAGACAGTTCTGAGATATCTATGACAAATGAATCCTTCCAGGAGGAATTCCTTTCTATTAGCTTGGAATATTAACAAATTGTGCATCTAAATCTGAGTTACTTATTATTGTTTAGTGCACACGAAGAGAAACATGACTGCTGAGGGAGTGATTCCTGTCCCCCACATCTAGTTCTAGGGTAGATCATCAGAATGAGAAACCTTTTTGATGGGAAAGGAGACCTCTTGAAACAAACCCAGGCAAATTCCCTCTTTTGTGATTTCCTGCAAATGTACTAAAAAAAAAAATAAAAATCCCTCCTTCTCCACTTCTTAACATTATTGGAAGTTGACATTTTTGATAATTATATGAATTATTATGCTGTATTTGTTAATGGTTTCATATAATTGTTTTTCAACTCAGACAACATCAGTATTAACTTGTACATTTTACAAAGACAATGAAGACCTCTAGCTTTATTTTGAGTATCAATCCCCAAAATCAGTCACCTCTTGATAAACTGAAGAAAAATTGGCTAGTTTTCAGATGGGATTTATTAATGTCACTGACCTGTGATTTTTATTGTTGTGGGTTTTTTTTTAATTATTATTTTATTTTATTTTATTGTTTACATTTACTTTATTGTAGCAAGTATATTCTTTGGGTTTCGTGTTTTAGTGTTGTTTAGTTGGTTGGCTTTTATTATTTATATATGCCAAAATTCTTCTGCTAGAAAATAAAGGGTTAACCATAAAAAGTATAACAATAAAGAATACAGAAAAAAGAAAGCAGGAATTTGTTTTCTAGCCCAGTAGAAGGAACAAAATTTATAGCATGTACATAGGATATACTTTGCTAAGATAGCCTGCAGATATGCTATTATGATCTAACTAGCTACTCACAAGAGCCATCATATGATAGTCACTGAAAGAGTTAAGATAGTAATTCCACGAAGGACTCATTTCAACTTTTCAATATGATGTGTGTGTTTTCTGAAATAACTACGACTACTGCAGTTAGTATTGAGTTGTACTTTCTAAGTGGTAAGTCATTTTCTCACTGGGAGATTTATCCAACAGTTACTGAAATAAATGAAAACTCTTCTACTGAAACTGACAGACATAGAACTGAGATTCATGAGTGTACTCCCACTCAGTATTTAAGACGGTCCATGTATGTACAAAACTAGCACTGTGATGTCTTTTTAACTACAATGAACACGAAGAGTTGATATTTCTTAAAGAAGAAGCTTTTTCAGAAAAGAGCTTCTGACATTGTGATTAGGAAAAGAAAAATAATTTCTGTGGCTCCATCCTTACTTCATGCTGGTAGAAGATGATAATTTTTCAAAATAACAGAATGCACAACTATAATTGCTCTGTATCCAGCAAGCAGTTCACGTCAATAGCTTCTCCATCACAAAGAAGGATAGAGAATATATACAGAAAAAAAATAGTAAAATATAGATTACCTTCATGTATCATATTGAAGACACATCGTAAATAATAAACAAACACACCAACAGAGAGCACTTATGTACCAGAATCTTATTGTATGAATCCTTGATTTTTCTAATAAAGAGAATTAATTACAACAGAATGTTTTATGAAAACAAGGCATTATTTCTTATCTTTGTTTTAGGATAACAATTTCCTTTTCTTTCTTTTCAGTAGCATTTCACAGCCAGATGTAAAAGCATTTCTTTTGCTAGATAAAGTGTAAGGTAGCTTCAATGTTCAGCCATAATGGAGACAAATGACAGCTTAATTCCCAGCACAACTGGATGAATGTAATTACTGCTACTGTCACAGGCCTGACACAGATCACTGCTTGTAGAATAGCCCCACCCCTACTAAAAAAATATGTTTGTCAGAATGAAGGAGGCTTTTCCTTCTGTAGTTGTCCAAAATTATTAAAAGATGTTGTATTCTAAACCCTTTTTTTTCATAATATTGTTAACATGGAAAAGAGTTAATGATTGTACGTCCCATTTGTGCATCCTGTTAATGGGATAATAAAACAATAGAAAACACATTCCTAAAGTTTCATAATGTACAGCTTATTGTCACCATCATCTTTCAGATTGCATTATATGCCAACCATTCCAGATGGAGATTGTTAATTGTAAGTAGATATGAATTGTGTTTGGAATCATTTGGTATTACTATTTATTTATTTAATGTAAATAAAATTCAGTAATAAGGCAGAACAAAAGCTGGCAGTGGGAGATCAGAAACCTCTGAGCTATCCTACAGGTGACTGTCTAGAAATCTAAAAGTAGTACACCTCTTTTTTCTGTATTAGAAATAAGAAATTCAGAAAAGAAGCAAGTAAGAAACAAAACAGCTGTTTATTTTGCCTCTGTTCTCCATTTATGAATGTACTAATATGTACTTTGGAATCACAACTCGTTAGTCTCTTAAAGTTAGCAATTGTCTTTTCTTGAGATTAATTGAAAGAAACTGTAGCCTGCAAACCAAAGAGGAAATATATAATTACTAAAACTAAATATGTAAGTCAATTCAGTAATTAATGTTGTGGAGATATTTTGGATATTGCTGAGTAAAAATATATGGGTGCTCATGCACATTGTGAGTGAAAGTAGTAGTGAGAAATAGAACAAGACAGTCTGAACACAGCTGGGGGAAGGAGAACATGCATTGTCCTGAAAGGAACTCAGAGAGGAGATTTTACATCAGCTTCTGCCTGAAAACATCTTCAGGATGTGGGAAAGGAACTTGTCTCCTGTAATTTATTTACTCCCATTCTCAGAGAAAGAGGACTTTATTTATTTTTAGAGAATGAAAATGACCATGTCAAATAAATAAATGATCCCATCATTAACTTCCCCTAATATCAACAGTCGAAAAAGAATAAAAAGTCTGTCTATTTTCCAGGCTAAAAATAGTAATACTTCCAAATTCTCAGACAATTATTGTATTGGTAGTTTGCTTATAAAACTGGTATTTTGAAAGAAATTGAAGGGTTGATTCAATAAGATGCATAGATGACTACTAATTCAACTGTGAAACTTTCTGGTTGGGCCTTATAGATATGTAATAAAATAAAAATTAACCAATCAGTCAACAAAACAAAAGCATTTTATGAGCGCAATTAGATCCATCAGAAATGCAGTCTCAGGAAGCCCAAATACTCAGAAGGAAGACACCAGGTGATATACTGAGATTTTTCTTCTCCTTTTTTACTTCATGGAGAAGGCAGCAACTCAAAGGCAAAGGCATCTGTTTCATAGTACAGTGTGGAGTTTCTTCTGAGACTAAATTCCCAGCATGGGATTATTATTCAGTCAGCTCCATAATTTTTGAGACAGTGGGGAACTGGAATTATCCAGAAAGTGGGGGGAAAAAGGAAAAAAATAAACAAACTGACAGCAAATGTGTCAAAATTATATAGATACTACTCACATGTACTCAGATGGATCTTTCAGACCTTTACCCTTATGATCCAGCAACAGTGCTCCTACCTGTCATGGCAAGAGAAGAGTAGATTTTAAGTACTTGTCCACCCTCCTCAGGCTATGGGTGTGCTGGTACAATTCTCCCCCCAGTCATGAGTCATTCCATACATGATAGAACTCCCCATACCTGAATCACAAAACTATCCATTAGAAATTCAGATACCAATTGCAATGTACCCTAATTAAGAGACCCCCTTAATGTACTTGGCTTCTGATTCCGATATTCTTTGGAGTGAAGCAGAGATTTGAGGCACTCCACTGATGTATCTAGTTTCTACTTCTTCCATTATCAGGTGTGAATAGTACCGGACGTGACATTCACAAACAAAAGTGAACTCATCAGTGACATCAAGACTGGGGCAGAGCAGAGCTGGCAGATCTTTAAGGTCATTTTCCTTATATCACAAGAGCTCTTGATCCCCATGGGTAAGAAAGAGGACAAGGAAAGGAAGAGACCAGCATGGGTGAATAAAGACCTACTGGTCAAAATAAAGAGCAAGAGGGAACTGCACAGACAGTGGAAGCAGGGACAGTTAACCGGGGAGGAGTATAGGAACACAGCCTGATTGTTTAGGGATTAGGTCAGAAAGGCTAAGGCACAGCTGGAGCTGAACGTGGCAAGTGATACAAAGAATAAGTAAAAGGGCTTCTACAGGCCCATTAACCAGCAAAGAAAGGTTAAAGAAAGTGTTCTCCCTCTGAGAAGTGAGAATGGAGCACTAGTGTCAACAGATGAGGAGAAGGGTGAGGTACTCAATAACTTTTTTGTCTGAGTCTTCATTAGCCATCTTGACCTGTCCCCCTCCTGAGTCGATGGAACATTAAGTGTAGACCATCATGGTCAAGTCCCTCCTCCAACTGTATGGGAAAACCAAGTTCAAGACCACTTGTGGAACCTCAACCTACAGAAATTGCTGAAAGAGAAAACTACTTGATAAAAGTCAGTTATCTCAGACCCTGTAAATAATGATCCTAAGAGAGACCCTTGAAGCTCTCCTGCATCACAGTAGGCTAAGACCATTTGCCAAGAAAGCTGATGAAAGGCCAGGTTGAGTCAACCTCTTCAATTTTCAGTTATTGCCCATTGAGAGATGATGATGCATTGTCAGCATTTGCTCCAAACTCGAAGAGAGAGATTTTAACAATAGGTTGATCTCTTCCCTCCACTTATCTACCTGTCTATGTGTTTCTTTATGCACATTTACCTTCATAAGTGTGGGTATATGTTTCACTGGATTCAAATATTTCTCTCTGTGCTTGTATTTTTTCTATATATACCTTTGTGTACCTATATATATTTCTATATATAGGATACACTGTAGTAAGTTGGTGTGAATTTTGACATTCTCAAATCTGTAATTTAGTCACTGGTTTATTGAAATACATTTTACTGAATCACTCATTAATCTTTAATTTCATTAATCATTAAAATCTAGTAAAATAGAATTTATTTTATCTCATACTACTAATACAGTTTGAATTATTGCTAAATGATAATTACGTCAAACATTTGTGACAATGAGTTAGTTGATACTGACCCATCAGCTTTACATAGCCTTCAGCATTTCGCTAGAAAGCTGACAATTGAATTTATACCCATTTGGGTTTCATTTATAATAGTTTCATTTTAGGTTTCCAAGATGCACTTTTAAAAGGTACTAAATTGTCACTGCATAGGGATAGGGTGATGGCCAAAGCGACGAAGATAAAATGCAAGCAGAGTATAGAGAAAGACAAAAGACCCCATTTATTCTAGCAAGCAACACATACTTGTATCTATATTCTGCATGTGATTGGTTAACAAACTCTTCTCAAGATTCTTATGGGTTAGTGATAGCGTTACTGTAGTTCCTTGTTAAGCTAGTCCAGGTGGCCTCCTATCTTATCTTGCAGTTTCTCATCCTCCAACATCCAGTCCAGGGAGTTTCCAACTTCTTATGGGAACACAGTTATGTTTTCAATACTGAACTCCTCACCAGAGCTCTTCAGAAGGTCCACAGATTCATCACAGTCCCCCACACTAAATGACTTGCTTTCAGATTGTCATAGTTTGGGCTGGGTGCCCTCTGCTACAGGGGTGTTTCCTGTGTCCAGAAGTCCAGCCCAGTGGGTGGACACAGGAAATTAGGTATTTCTACCATAATCCCTTGCACCATTATAATTTTTGCAGTGGGGTCTGGCACTTCCTCTTTCCTTCCCTCTCCGAGACTTGGTAACTGGGGGAGAGAGATCCTGGCCATGGGCCTGATTGGGCCCAAGGCCACAAGGGGATGGGCAGTCTCAGATCTGGCCAGCTGAGACCAGCCTAATAGTAGGGGGAGGGAAGAAGGAGCCCTGGAGGTTTTGGGTGCACACTCAGGTGGGGTTGGGGTCTTTCTGGGTTTATTTTGGTTTCTTTCTTGTCACTATGTTTTCTTTTTGTGCACACTCACTGTTCTCTATTTAAACTCTCTACTACTTTTGCAATCAGTTTGTCTGAGTCGTTATTTCTGCGCGTGGTGGGGAGGGGGTTTGCCCCAATCCATTACACAGATCTTCTGAAAATTTCAGAAGAGATAGAATTTTTTGTATTGTTGTAATACTTCAGCACGCTCAGGTACTTAACTAATTTTTTCACTAACCTATATCAATGGAAATAGAATATTATTAACAATAAAAAGGACCTCCAGCATACATACTGTAGCTTATATGACAAATTTATTTCAAGATATAGGTCATTTGTTCTGATGCATCCTTGGTTAAAAGACATTGTCCAGATTTTTAGGTGTTTTATGCAAAATGAGTTGACAGCTTAATTCCAGTTTCTAATGGAGAAGTGTGCATGACAAAATCCTGCCATCAAGAATAACATAAGACAATCTGTAATCACAGCATAGAAACAAATTTAAACAGGATGAAAACACAAACCGACTTCTCACCTCCACAGTGTTTCCTCAGATAATATTTTAAAGTCTCTGGAAGGAGGAAAAGCTGAAGCTAGGATAGTCTTAGTTAACATTTGTTAATGACTTTTGTTACTGGGGTTTTCAATCAAATGGATTTGCATCAAATTAAATTACACAAAAATAATACTTGTGGAAAGCTAGTCATGAAAACAAATATTTTATTTAATAATTAGCTAAAGTAATGAAAGCATGGAATGTTTTCTATTATTATCTGTCATAATTCCTCTAGTCCATAACATTCTCAGTTTGCAACAGTCTCAACAGCCTTCCAAATCCCTGTGATAGGTTCTCCTTTTCTATTTTCCTTGCTGACTCTTCCTCAGCATAACATCTTATTTCTCTGACACTCCTGAGTGTTGGTCAGACAAGAAGCATCATGTCCTAAGCTGATTCTCAGCTATATGTGGTCTGTGATGGTTAACTGCTTCTCTTACTATGAAAGCTTTCCACAAGCATTTTCTTTTTGCTCTATTTAGATGCTAATGTTTAGTAAACTTGATGGAAATTCCTCTCCTTGAAATCTCCTCTTCTTTCAGCTTTTATTGAAATTAAAAGGCTGCAGAGTTATCAAGAGTTATCAAGTTATCAATAGCCTCTGTGATTCTGTAAGTTATCTTTCCTTGGAAAATGAAGCCTTTAGTCTTTAGCTAGGAATGTTGCTTGAAGATGGAAGAGAAGCTGATGGACACTTCCTGGTTTAGGATTGAGGAGAGGAGCAGACAGAAAAATGTGCCATTATTGCAGGTGTCTGCTATAGGCCACCCAACCATGAAGAACAACTGGGTGAAGCTGTCTATAGATAGATAGGAATACTTTGAAGTCACTGGTCCACATGATTGACTTCAATCACCATGATATCTATTGGTGAGACAAAACAGCAAGGCATAGACAATCCAGAAGTTTTTCAGAATGCATTGATGGTGAATTCCTCCTACAATTGATAGAGAAGCAAAAAGGAGAGGTGCATTTTTGGCCATCATACTCATCAACAAGGGGTTTGCTGGAAATGTGAAGATCAAAGACAGCCTTGACTGCAGGGACCACAAGTTCAGGAGTTCAGGATACTTAGATAGAGGAGAGTGAAAAATGAGCCCATAGCCCTGGACTTCAAGAGAGTGGAGTTTTTCCTCCAAATGTCTCTTTAGAAGAGTCCTATGGGATAAGTCCCTAGAGGAAAGAAGAGTGGAAGAAATCTTGTTCATATTCAAGGATCATCTACTACAAACTCAGCAGACCTTCATGCCTATGAATAAGAAATCAGGTAAAAATGCCTGTGTAGATGAACGAGGGCCTCCTGGACAAACTCAAACACAGAAAGAATGCATACAGAGGGTAGAAGAAAAATGTAACCTGCAGGGAATACAGAAACATTATCTAAACATCCACAGATTAAATTGGGAAAGCAAAAGCCCAGTTATTGTTCAGTCTGACCAGAGACAAATGGAAGACTATGGAAAATGTGAAGCCATTGCTTAACAATATGGGGAATCTAGTTACACAGTATATGGAAAAGGCTTAGGTACTTACTGAATGCTGCCTTTGCTTCAGACTTGACTAACAAGCCCTTACATATGGGAGAAAGCTGAGAGTGCTGGTATGGCAGCCTGGAGAAGGGAAGGCTCAGGGGAATTGCTGTTAATACATATAAATAACTGATAGGAGACTGCAAAGAGGACAGCCAGGCCCTTTCAGTGGTGTTCAGTGGCAATGGACAAAAACTAAAACACAGGAGGTGTCATCTGAACATCAGGAAACATTCTTCTTTTTTTTCATTTTTCTTTTTTTTTTCCCTGTCAGGGTAGCAGCATGGAAAAAGCTTGTCCAGGGAGGTTGTGAAGTGTCCATTCTTGTGGATATTCAAAAGATGTCTGGACACTGTCCTGGGCAACTGGTTCTTAGTGGTACTACTTGTGCAGAATAGTGTCCTGAAGGTACAGAGCCTCAAAAAATGCCCTGAACCAGATCATTAAATTAAAAATAAAATAAAATTTAAAAAAAAAAATTTAAAAAAAGGTTGAGAAATACAGAAAATTCTCTGGAAAAACTTAACACTTTTTTTTTTTTTTTTGATGTGTCCTGCCTTCTAAAAGAGCTTACCCTGAGCTCTATCTTCCAATTTAGACAATAACAATTCCCTCTTGGAGATATTTATTTGTATTTTTCCTAGACCAAACATTCCAGTGCACAAAATATTTGCATTTGCATTTTATTAGAGACAATTGGTATTGATTGTACAAAAAGAAATGAACTACGCTCTTATAAAGGTGACAACAATTACATAAATGCATTTTCCTTCATGTCAGTAACAGTAAAATCTATGCCCTTTAAAAGAATATGCAATGGCTAAGCTTAATTTTCTGTAATATTAGATGTAGATAGATAATGTAGACATTCATGTCATCCCTGGCACAATTTACTGTAGCTGAAGGCAATTTTGGAGTGTGATGGACATTTACAACTTGACTTCTCTCAAAGCAGTTTTTTTCTCTATTGAATTGAAAAAAAATTCGAAGTCCATATTTGATGTATATGTCTACACTACATACATCTAATCATAGAATCACAGAATGGTAGGGTTGTAAGAGACTTCAGGAGATCATCTAGTCCAACCCCTCTGCTAGAGCAGGATCATCTAGAGTAGGTCATACAAGGACACATCCAGGCAGGTTTTGAATGCCTCCAGAGAGGGAGACTCCATGACCTCTCTGTCACACTCTAAGTGAAGAATTTTTTCCTTATGGTTGAGTGGAATTTCCTGTGATACAGTTTGTGTTCATTGCCCCTTGTTACAGAATCACAGAAAACATCTGATTGGAACAACCACAAAGATCATCCAGTGAAACCTTTGAAGAGCCAATACTAAATCATGTCCCTAAGCATCAGTTCCACACACTGATTAAACATTTCCAGGGATGATGACTCCACTACTGCCCTGGGCAAACCATTCCAATATTTGATAACCTCTCTGTGAAGAAGTATTTTATAGCATCCAGACTGAACCTCCCCTGGTGCAACTTGAAACCATTTCCTCTAGTCCTGTTGCTTGCCACTAAGGAGAAGAGTCTGGTCTTCTCCTCTCTCCAATGTCTCTTCAGGTAGTTGTAGGCAATGATGAGGTCTTCCCTCAGCTTCCTCCTCTCCAGACAGAATAACTCCAGCTCCCTCAGATGTGCTATGTGCTCCAGGCCCTTCACGTGCCTCGTTGCACTTCTCTGAACACACTCCAGAACTTCAGTGTCCTTCCTATAGTGAGGGGTTCAGAACTGAACATTAGACTTCAGGTGTGACCTCACAAGTGCTGAGTGAAAGCGGATAATCCTCCCTGTTCCTACTGGCCACAGAGTTTCTAATACAAGCCAGGATGCCATTGACTTTCTTGGCCACCTGGACACACTGCTGACTCATATTAATCAAGTGTCAAACAGAACCCCTAGGTCCCTCTCCAAGTCCCAGCTTTCCAACCACACATCCCCAAGTCTGCATCTTGCCATGGCGTTGTTATGACCCAGGTGGAGGACCTGGAACTTAGCCTTGTTGAACTTCATACAATTAGCCTTGGCCCATCGGTCTAACCTGTCTGTATCCCACTGTAAAACTTCCCTACCTTCCAGCAGATCAACGTGGCTGCCCAGCATGGTGTCATCTGCAAATTTAATAAGGGTGCACTCAATCCCCACACCCAGATCATTGATAAAGGCATTAAAGAGGACAGGCCACAGTACTGAACCCTGAGGGAACACCACTTGTGAACTGGATGCCAGCCAGACTTAACTCCATTCACCACCACTCTTTGAGCCTGGCCATCCAGACAGTCTTTCGTCCAGTGCAGAGTGCACTTATTCAAGCCTTGTGCCACGAGTTTCTGAAGGAGAATGATGTCCTGTCATTGGACACCACTGAGAAGAGTCTTCATCTTCCTAACACTTGGCTTTTAGATATTGATAAACATTAATGAAATCCCCCTCAGCCTCCTCTTCACCAGCTTAAACAGACTTAGTTCTCAGCCTTTCCCTGCAAGACAGATATTCCATTCCCCTAAACATCTTAGTGGCTCTCCACTGGACTCTCTCCAATAATTACTTACCCCTTTTGAACTGGGGAGCACAAAACTGGACACAGTATTCCAGATGAGGCCTCACCAGGAGAGAATAGAGAGGAAGAAGGACCTCCTTCAGCCTCCTGGCCACAATCTTCTTAATGCATCCCAGGATGCCACTGGCCGTCTTAGTCACAAATGCACATTTGTCGGCTCATGGTCATGCTATTGTCCAGGACCTTTTCCCCAAAACTGTTCTCCAGCTGCTCAGCCCCCAACCTGTACTGATACATGGGGTTGTTATTCCTCAGATGCAGTAGTCTACACTTGCCCTTTGACTAGGTTTCTTCCTTCCCTGCTCTCCAGCCTGTCCAATGACAGTATAGTAAGTAAGGAATTTGTATTTCAAGGCCTAGTGGGGCTATAGATATTACCTTCAACAGGCCTTTAGTTAAGGACCCTCTGCAGAGAAATAGGTCAGATATTAAGAGAAGCTTCACATAAACCAGTACAGCTGACGAGTGAAAATTGCTAAGGGCAAAAGGAAATCCCACCTCATGCTTAAGAGGATCTTTAAACTCTGAGTTGAATAACAGGTAAATTTTAGGCAGTTCTATACACTTACTCAAATAGAAATGATTTAAAATAGATCAGGAAAAAAAAAAAAGAGAGAGGAAGAAAGAGAATTTAGTTTCAGCAGCTTTTTTGGACAGAAGACTAACTATTAGGCATTTATGCAGTATAAACAAAGTAGATTACAAACTCCTATGAAACTCATGAGTCTCAAACACATAGTCCAGGTGATTGGATGACTTTATAACAACAAATTAGGAGAGAACCAAGCATGAAAATGACGTCTTGTGTATTTGATACACAATAGCTTGATTGCAGATTTCATATTAACCTGTCTTGGGACAGACAAAAACAATCCTTAGAAGTACTGCAGTCCTTTATTTTCTTCTCCTTTCTGGATGAGCTCTGTAACCATTAACCAAAATATATTTGTTTTCATATGTTTTTATGGTACCTTCTTATGTGTTCTTGATTGCACAGCAGCTCACTTTCCCTGGGAAATACACTGAATTCCTCACCCTCTTCTCCCCACATGTTCCAGAATGTCCATGCAGTACAATGTTTTTTTCTGGGATATATTACTGGTCATTGTATTTCAGTAATATTTAACAGCTTGCCTTGAATATCTCCAGTAAGTTTAGAATAACTAAAGGGTTAGAAAGGACTGGTGAGAAGGCAATCTTATCTGCTGTGGATTTTAGGTGTTAAGACAGGAAGTCAGATAGTTTACCTACAGATATCCAGAGCCACTGAAAGTTTTAAATCCAGTTATTCTCTCACAGATTCAAGTATCTATAATCTCTAGGCCAAACGGCCTGGATTTCATCATGCTCTTGCCTGTGCTCTGAAGTATGTATTTTCTAATAAAGAATTAAAGAAGATCCTGCCTATCTTCTCATTATTTCATGAAGAACTTCAGGTACAGTCACATGATTATGACTGTGACACTGCATCAGGTATGATCTGATAAGTACCCAAAGATTCTTGACCATTGATTCTTGTGGTCTGTATATAATAAATTCTTCTAGGTATCTCATTTCAGACAAAGCCTCAGTACACTGTTGTATCTGAACTGAATATTCCTGCTTAGAAGTAGGACTAATTGATTTGGGTGCAATTCTATTTTATCCTACTTATGTAACATGTAGTTCCTGGATTATAATTATTTTTGTGTATTATTTTGTTTATTTGCTCATTCCAGTGTAAGCCTACTTATCTCTAGCTAAGGTCTGCATTGCACTGGGTAGGTCTCAGATCATATGGACTCTAAAGAAGCTACAGAAAATGTAAGAAATTGCAACAGGAAAATATACACATCATATTATTTTACTGAAGACAAATTAAATTTATATGTAGAATGCATCTATACACCATGCCACTCTTTAACTGTATATACAAAAGTCTTCACCTTTTACATTTCCAGTCTTGATATTTCAATATTTACAATGTTATTGTTATTTCCTTACACTTTCCTTGTCTTTAGGCATTTCTACCCCAAGAATTGCAGTGAATGGATTTTTAAAAGTCTTTCTATAGTGTCACATGCAGGTGCAGTATACGCCTACACAAGAAACACATACAAAGCACAAGTCACAGGTAATTGTTGTCCTCATCTCAGAACTCCTGTGTCCTGGTCCTAGACTTCCTCTTTCACAGAATCACAGAAACATTCAGGTTGGAAAAGACCCTCAGGATCACCAAGTCCAACAGATAAACCTACTCTACAATATTCACCTCTAAACCATATCCTCAAGCACTGCAAATGACCTTTAAACACATCCACCTCCCTGGGAGCCTATTCCAATGCCTGACCACTCTTTCCTTGAAAAAATTTCCTAATGCTCAGTCTAAACCTACCCAGTCGTAGCTTGAGGTCATTCTTTCTTGTTCCATCACTACCTGTGAGAAGAGACGAGCACCAACTGCTCCACAACACCTTTTCAGGTAGTTGTAGAGACCAATAAGGTCTCCCCTCAGCCTCCTCTTTTTCAAACTAGGCAGCCCCAGCTCCTTCAGTTGCTTTTCATAAGATTTATTTCTCAACCCAAGCCACAAAGTAGCCTTCTTGGGCAGAAATGCTGGTGCTAGATCATCTGGTTCTCTATTCAGTCTATGACTGCTGTGAAAATATTCTTGAATAAGGCTTCTTATATTTGCATTGGCCAGCTACTAAGAAAGGTATAATAACATAATGAGTGATAAGGAAAATATTTTGATTGCTGGTGGATGAGGGTGAAAGAAGCAGGAAAGAATCATTGCTGATTGACACACTCTTGGCTGACACTGCTCACCTGCTGCTTGGTGGGTTGAGTACAAAAGTGGTTATTGCTCCCTTCATCTCCCCATGACTCTTAGACAGATGCAAGCTGCATGGAAGAGACCTCTGGTGAAGCCTGTATCTATACAGTATTTCAAAAAAAAAGAAATCCTTGAAGCTTACAGATAAAATTCACTCAATTTAGAAGAAGCAAAGTTCAAAGATTCAGTGTGGATAGCTCTTGTGGTCTCCAGAGGACACAGACTTAAAAAAAAAAAAAAAAAAAAAAGAGAAAGAAAAAGAAAGAAAGAAAAAGTAATTGACCTGAACAGGAGAGAGGAAGAGCAGAGGGAATGGAGATAAGGTTCTTGAAGAAACTAACTACTTCCAAGCTTAGAAAAGATAAAAGGAGAGGCTGACTTTAAAGCAGACTCACTGCGGAAAGTAAGTGATACTATAAACATGAATAGGAGTGAGGTACTATGAGAGCACTGACATGTATAACATGTAAGGTAGAGAGAACAAGTTTAGCACATTCAAATAAATTTTGTCAGGTTAAAAAAAAAAGATTAAAAAGCTCATGGGTCTGGGAGAGAGGGAAGAAATGGTAAATACCTGACCAAAAAAATCAATAAACAAGATAGCTTAATAAAGTGCTTGAATAAAAGACTAATAGGAAAAGACCTTTCTTTCTCAGACTTTAACAAATAAGTCTTAGTTTGAAAATAATCAATATGCTCATATTGATATCATGTTTCTATTGTGGTTTTAGTTACCACTGACAAGTTCAAGACTTAGCTTCTTGACAGGAATGACTGACTATTTAACCACCAGCAGTATTCCTCAGGACTCAGTCCTAGGGCTAGTTCTGTTCAATGTATTTACAGCAGTGGAATGCACCATTAGAGTGCTTACTGATGATAGGAAACTGTGAAGTGCTTGTTGACTCCCTGAATGGACAAGAGAACTTGAAGGTGGATCTGGATAGGCTGGAGCACTGGGACAACTTTAGTGGCATGAAATTTAACAAGAACAAATGCCAGATTCTGCACCTAGGATGGAGTAATACAGGACATGAGTGTAGACAAGAGAGGAGTGGCTGGAGAGAAGGCCTTCAGAGAGGAATCAACAGGTTTGATAGGAGTCGGTGCAGTGCCCTAGTAGTCAAATAGACCAGCCAGATCTGGGAGTGCATCAACCAGGATATAACCAGAGCTGATTATCACCTTGTACTGTTTTTGTTCAGCATCATCTTGAATACTGTGTGCAGTTCTGGACTGCTGCTTGTATTAAGCAGGATGTTAAGGTCCTTAAATATGTTCATAGGAGGGCAACATAGGTGAAGGGTCAGGAGGGTATGTCCTATGATGATTGGCTAAGGACTCTGGGCTTGTCTGCTTTGAAAAAAATGAGCCTCAGGGACAACTTAATTGCCTTCTACATCTTCCTGATCTCATTTCTCTGGGATCCAGTGACAGAGTACATGGGAAGGATTCAACGCTGTGTCAAGGAAAGTTTAGACTGGACATTAGGAAACATTTCTTCACTAAAGAGAGGTGAGTTACTGGAACAGGCTTCATATAAAGGTGGTCAAGGCCCCAGAACTGTCAGTATTTAAGAGCCATTTGGGCTTATAGACAATGAAATGAGTTCAGCATAACTAGATTTATCTGTAGTGAAACAGTTTTCATCAGTTAGACATTGCCACATTGTTGTGCTATGGCAAACAGATGCATATCAGGTTTTATAGTAGTGATAGTATTTGGAGCTATGGGGACAGAAAGCTGAAATTCAGTAGCTTTCTGTGGTTTGAAATTTCATATAAAAAGACTGATGTTCATTTGTATAATAATTCTTACAGCCTGTAAACACTTTTAAAGGTCTCAGCTTCTGCCATCATTAGATTCTGCATATCAGAAGCAAATGCAAAAAATGAACTAGCAAACAAAAAAATTTGCATTTAATTTTTACTCAAATAATCTTTTAAAAAGTGTATTCAGCTTAAGTATGGATTGGTGAATGTAATGAAGGAAAACAAAAACAACCCCCAAAAGCCAACCTAAGGAAAAAAAAGAAAAGGAAAAAAAAAAAAACAAAAAGAAAGGAAAAAAAAAAAGCAGGAAACTAATGCAGACCACTGCTTACTTTAGTAAATATAGTTACACAAAAAAACTTAGTAAGTACAACCCTGTCTGTCATGTTATCCTGGTTTAACAAACCAGGATAACAAACAAGCCCCCCATCCCCCTCCCCCCCAAATCAGGAGTGAAAGTGAGAGAAACACATGGGTGTAGGTTGAGATAAGGAGATTGATGGAATAATACAGTGTACAATTACCTGAGCTTATTTCACAGAAAAGCAAAAATCAGAAAAAGCAGCAGAAGCCAGCAAAAGAATTTGAAAGCATACAGCCAGCAAAGACGAAGGGCCCAACATCCCAACCCAGAAACCAGAAGCAGCAACCAGAAACATGAAACCTCTCATGCTACAATCCAAATTACAAGCCCCATGATACTTTGATACAGACAGCACTTCCCTTGTGAACAGTGCATGGCAGCAGCATTGTATCAAGATTCAGCTCACTGAACTCTGGGTGTATGTTGTCCTTCCTTTGTATTATATATCATGAAGTGAATGAATAACAATCCAAATACATCTTAAGACTATACTGTTGTTTTATTTAAAAGTAAAAAAAAATAATTGAAATAAATCCCTTTCTTTGTAATAGAGTGAATTGGTTTTCTTATGCAATTGATAATCTCTGTCTAGATAATTGAAAATATTTCCCTAGATCAGTATTTAAAGAACTGGTCTTCTCTAGGAGTATGTTTCCTTTTTTTCCTATTTCAAGCTATGTCAACATATTTAAGACTGCATATTTTACTGTCTTCGGAGTACACTGGTGCAGTCTCTGAAGAATACTCAATAAGGTACGTGAATAATCATTCACTAACTAATAACAGTGGAGGTTCTTTCAAATTGACAGGATTCTTCAGTGCTCTGCTGACCTGCTATTGTCATCATGCCTTAACACACATCTGGGTGAACATTTTTACTTGTTTTTTCTTCTTCCCTCTTGCCTCCATCTCTTCTAAATGGTTAAATTCTCTAAATTAAATTGTTCCAAGATGGTCAGGTACTTTTCTGAATACAGGCTTCTTCTGCATTGTTCCAGTCTTTTTCAATAAAATTGGTGGCACCATGGAAACTGTGTGAATGGATAGAAATGGAAGAAGAAAAGATAAGTAAAGTAGGGGGAATAAGAAACTTTATGAGATGTATTTTATGATGCCTTTCTAGTCTTTTGACTACATAGAGAGTCAGAGGCAGATACACTCTGAATGCAAAATGTTATTTCTGTATTACTGTTTACATTAAAATGACAATGGCAAGTCCCAAGTTACAAGAGGGTGCTTTGTGATAGATTTTCTTATTGCAGAAGATAAAATTCTTCCTGTCCTCATGATGAATACCTTTATAAACAAGTAATGCCTACATTACTCTGTTGGAAAGTCTCCATTACACAGAGAGAAACAGAGAAAGCTTTGGGTTCTGAAATATTTCAAGTACTTAAAGTTAGATGGGTTGGACATTAACTTTGATTAAGGTAATCTGGCAGGAAGTCAATCAAATAGTACTTCATATACTTTTTCAGAGATTCAGAAAATGTATTTTTAAAAGAGGGCTTTTGTTTTCATCCTTGATTATCTAATGGGAACTGTTCAGCCTAAATTTATTTACAGATTATTTTGATTTGTTGTTTTTCTTTGTTTCTTTGGTTTGTTTTTATGTTTGGTTGTTTTGATTTTTCCCCTTTTGGGCTCTTTCATTCCAACCCCCCCTTTTTTTTTTTTCCCCTGGCACTGGACTTGAGCTTAATGATTAATTTTGCCTTTCTGAAGTGTTTTTGTTTGTTTATATTGAACTGTCATTATTGAGACCTTCAGCTTCCCTTTATGTCTGTTCAAATTTAAATTTATTCTAGTTAGCCCAAATAATTGAAACAAAACACATATATGATTTTATCAGGTCTTTAAAGATTAAAAATTGTTTTTTTTACTGTGTATACTTCCAGTGCACCATCCTAGGATCATCCTTTACATTTATATATATCCTTTTACATGTATCCTTGGATGAGCACTCACACTGATGCATAAAACACTGGCTTGATGAATGGGCCCAAAGAGTGGTGGTCAATGGAGTTAAATCCACAAGTCACAAGTGATGTTCCTTAGGGCTCAGTGTTTGGACCACTTCTCTTTAACATCTTTATTGATGATCTTGATTAATACATAGAGTGTATCAACAGTAAGTTTGCAGATGACATGAAATTAGGAGAGAGAGCCTCCCTATGCTTGTGCAGATCAACACTACAGAGGGACTTGGGCCAGTGTTAATGGGATGACCTTCAACAAGGCCAAATGCCAGGTACTGCACTTGGGTCACAACAACCCCAAGCAATGCACTGGGAATTATGGCTGGAAGGCTGTCTGGCAGAAAGGGACTTGGGGCTTCTAATCAACAAGCAACTGAATATGAGCAAGCAGTGTGTCCAGGTGGCCAAGAAAGCCAGTGGCATCCTGGCTTGTGTTATAAATGCTGTGTCCAGTGGGAGTAGGAAGGTGATTATCCCCTTGTACTTGGTTTTGGAGAGGCCACACCTCAAGTAGCATGTTCAGTTCTGGGCACCTCAATGCAAAAGAGATGTGGAGGTGTTATAGCCAGGCAGCAGCAGATCGATCATATGTGTTCCTAATAATCTTATATCAATACTGAAGGTCAAAATATACTGAGGCTCTCTCAGACAAAAAAGCAAAACAAGTGGGAGAGGCAGAAGGAGGGAGAAGACTCTTCCAGAAATAACAAGGTATATTAATTGCATACTGATAAATACTTTCCAAAACATTCCTCTAGGGAATAGAAAGACAAGCATGTAAGAAGTAAATGTACTTTGTTTGGCCCTGGGTGATGAGTTTAGTATTCTTATTCAAGGTAAATGGTATGGGAGTAATTTCTAAAAATGCCTAATAGCAGAACATGCAATTCCTAGCAAAATGTGATAGCAAGAGCTGGATGCTTTTGTAGACAAAATTGATTTATTGTCTTTCGAGAAAATTTGTCTCTGACATTAAAAATATTGAAATAAAACATAAATGTTTAATAGTTATAAAAACAGCCTGAAAGTGAATGTCTTTTATTATTAAACATGTAACATTATTTTTTCTTCATGAAATAAAGCAATGGCACAGGACAAAACTAATTCAGAATTTTTAACACTTTTAAAACATTGCCTATAGAATTAGTAAAGTCAGAAGTCTGTGGAAAAATGTTTTAAATAAGAAGGTCCTCAAATATTATTACACAGTTGGTTTGGATTTTTTTCTTTTTTTTGCAATGCTTTTTTTTCACAATACTCGATCTCTGTGTCCCTATATGATATCATTTAGGCATAAAATGTATCTTTGCAATCTCACTTAAATTTAAACTTAGGTGTTCAAGAGAGGATTGGATGTGGCACTTGGTGCCATGATTTAGTAGTCACGAGGTCTTGGGTGACAGGTTGGACTTGATGATCTTTGAGATCTTTCTCAACCTTATTGATTCTATGATTCTAAACCTCCATTGGAGCATCCTATCTTATTGCCAATACATTGTTATTATTTCATCTGTCTTTATTCTCAAGTAATCCAGTAAGCAGCTCTTAAACAGAAAGGAAGAGAAAAAAAAAAAAAAGAAGACAAGAAAAAAGAATTAAAAAGGATAAGATACTGATCTTGTTTCTCCCTGTCTGGATAACAACCTGCTACTGTAAATTTTTATGGGTAAAAGGCTAGTCAACAGCTTATCCACACACAATCTCTCACTCAATCCCCACCAGAGTAGAATGAGGGGGAGAATAGGAAGGGTAAAAGTGAGAAAACTCATGGGTTGAGATGAAGACAATAGGTAAATCTAAAGCCACACATACACACAAAGGAAAACAAGGAATTCATTCACAACTTCCTGTTAGCAGGCAGGTGTTCAGACATCTCCAGGAAAGCATGGCTCCATCACACATAATCATAGAATCAATAAGGTTGGAAAAGACTTCAAAGATCATCAAGTCCAACCTGTCACCACAGACCTCATGACTACTAAACCATGGCACCAAGTGCCATGTCCAATCCCCTCTTGAACACTTCCAGGGACAGTGACTCCACCACCTCCCCGGGCAACCCATTCCAATGGCTAACAACTCTCTCTGTGAAGAGCTTTCTCCTCACCTCAAGCCTAAACTTCCCCTTTATGGTGCTAGTCTTGATGATTGGTGGAGACTGCTTTTGTTCAGACATCTCCAGGAAAGCAGGGCTCCATCACACATAATAGTTACTCAAAAGAAAAAAGCCATAATTCCAAACATCGTCACTGTGGTGGGGCAAGCCCTTGTGCCTGGGGCTGAGATCTGGCACACTCACTACAACCTGACCCCTCCCTCTTTGTATTTACACAACTGCTCACAGCACACAAGCATTAGTAGCTCCTCAAAGAGTACAAAAGATTGCCTCATTACTCTCCAAAGAGCTCTTAATGGGTTAGCTCTTCCCCCACCCAACATGGTCACAGCAAATGCCCCTATAAGGATTACATATAAGCATATAGAGCATATTGTAATGTAAGGCAATTTTCTATCCCAAGCTGGGGGCAGGAGTTGATCTGCTGGAGGGTAGAGAGGCTCTGCAGAGGGACCTCAACAGGCTGGACAGATGGGCAGAGTCCAACGGCATGAGATTTAACACATCCAAGTGCCGGGTTCTGCACATTGGCCACAACAACAACATGCAGAGCTACAGGCTGGGGTCAGAGTGGCTGGAGAGCAGTCAGGCTGAGAGGGACCTGGGGGTGCTGGTTGACGGTAGACTGACATGAGCCTGCAGTGTGCCCAGGCAGCTAAGAGGGCCAATGGCATCCTGGCCTGATCAGGAACAGTGTGGCCAGCAGGAGCAGGGAGGTCATTCTGCCCCTGTACACTGCACTCGAGTACTGTGTCCAGTTCTGGGCCCCTCAGTTTAGGAAGGATGTTGACTTGCTGAAGCATGTCCAGAGAAGAGCAACAAAGTTGGTGAGGGGTTTGGAACATAAGCCCTACGAGGAGAGGCTGAGGGAGCTGGGGTTGCTTAGCCTGGAGAAGAGGAGACTCAGGGGTGACCTTATTACTCTCTACAACTACCTGAAGGGAGGTTGTAGACAGACGGATGTTGGTCTCTTCTCCCAGGCGGCCAGTACCAGAACAAGAGGACACAGTCTCAGGCTGCGCCAGGGGAGGTTCAGGCTAGATGTTAGGAAAAAGTTCTATACAGAAAGAGTGATTGCACATTGGAATGGGCTGCCTGGGGAGGTGGTGGAGTCGCCATCACTGGAGGTTTTCAGGAGAAGACTTGATGGGGCGCTTGGTGCCGTGGGTTAGTTGTTTGGGTGGTGTTGGATTGGTTGATGGGTTGGACGCGATGATCTTGAAGGTCTCTTCCAACCTGGTTTATTCTATGTATTCTATGTATTCTATTTCTATTTACACCGTTGGTTTCATAGCTTGCTTCAGGAGAATTTTTTATGTTAGCGAAATTACCACTGCCAGTAAAATTCAAGGAATTCAAGAGGTACATGCCCAACTGCATTGGTAGAGGATTTTTCCAGTTGAGCAGCATCTCTATCATTAACCACACCACATGGTAAGTTATTAATTTGTAGATATGGGTCCAAAAGATCCAGCCAAACACCCATGTAAAAGCTTGGACCATCAGGTTCTTCAAAACCAACATCTCTACTTCCAATTCCTTTCTTTCAGACAAAATATTACTTTCCAAATAGAATATTAATTTCCAAAGCCCACCATGGAAGAGCCAAAAATTGTGTTGGTTTGAGTCTTAACTGGAGCTTAAAAGCTCAGATGGAGGCAAGACTGACAATCCCTCTCCCGCTTACCTCCCTCCTCTTTCCCAATAGAGAGAGGTAAAGAAAGGGGAGGGGAGCAAATCCACCAAGAAATAATTTGGGTTCAGCTTGGAAGCAGAGGCAAAGAATTTTTCTTTAAACAGTGTATATATATATATATTTATTTATGCAACAATGACAGGCAGGGTTCACAAGGGTAAGGAACAAGGATGGATAGGAAGAGGAAAAAAAAAAAAGGAAAAAAAAGAAAAAGAAAAAAAGAAGCGATACAGAACCAGTCCTTTATAAAGTGTGGAAGCAACAGGGAGTAGCACGTGATAGGGGAGCAGCAAGCCAGCAGCAACTCTCTCTCATCCCCACAAAACAGAGGGAAGAGAGAGAGCAATGGCTTCAATGTCCTCCCTTTTATACCCCTGTTGGAAAAGATGGGGGGGGGGGGGGGGGGGGGGGGGGGGGGGGGGGGGAAGAGGGGGAGCGGGTGGGAGTGGAACAGACCGAGTCAGTTTCCCAGGGGTGAAAGCAACCTCCAGGGAGAGCAAAAACTCTCACAAGCCCTGCCCACCTGTTTTCAGGATGGGTGTAGCCTGCCACACTCACTTTTTTCTTTTCCCAGCTTTTATTGCTGAGCCTGATATTATATAGTGGGGGATATTCCTTTCATCAGCTGGAATCAGATGTTTCAGATGTGTCCTCTCCCAGCATCTTATGCGCCCCCAGTCTACTCACTGATGGGGTGGTGTGAGAAGCAGAAAAGGGCTTGATAGTGTTCAAGCACTGCTCAGCATACAATTAAAACATTCTTGTGTTATTAACATTGTTTTAGTCACAATCCAAAACATCACACCATAAAAGTACTATGATAAAATTCAGTGCTATCTTTGTCAAAACTGATATAGCTAGCCACCCATGCTAATATGACTACAGATCTTTCAAATATGCCAATTCATTCACAATAATAAATGGTATAGGATCTAAGAGTTGCATTTACCAGACAAAATTTTACTCTTTCTATTTCTATCTACTTATTTTTATCCTATTTCTTAAGCTGCCTCAGCTAAGGAATATTCCAGAAGACATATTGATAATTATTTCATGAGCCTATCAACAGTGCTTTAACAAGTAAAGCACATCCAAGACCCTTCAGCAGCAGCTGATTTAAGTTGCTGTCATTTCCTCCTGGTGCAGCTGGGGTGGGATAACTGCTGATGCTGTTGTGAAAACAGCTGCACAAACCATTCTGCCAACTGGAGCTGCTTGGCAGCAAGCTGCTGAATACAAGCTGCTGCTTATTTGCAACAACAGCATCCTACTAGGGAGCACTATTATTTGTTGCTATAGTTGCTTGAAAGTGATGCCAGGTAGGAATTTCTGAGGGTTTAATCCTAGGTCTTATTTCCAGCTGGCTTTCTGTTATATCCTCCAGATTAGTAAAGGCCAACAGACTAGTTAAGGAATTTGGGATATGATCCCACAATGATGAACGCAAATTGAAGAAGCTTTTCTTTTGTGTATCTAGTGGCAAGAGCCAGCTGGCTGTGTGGACATAGCTGCTGAGTAATATGAAATAGTTAACACATTCAGCTTTTCTGAATAGAGTGTTCTGTGCAGATAAACACAAACTTTTGTGAGATTCAACATCCATAAATCATAGAGAGTTGAGACAGATAATTTTGTTTGGACACACTTCCTAGACTGAAAACGTACCCTCACAGTTCACTTTTCTTGGCTAGTGTGATGGAATAAACCCAGAAATAATAGCAGAAGTTATTCAGTAAAAAGAGTAAAATAAGAATATGGCCTCATACATGTCATACATGTGCAGAATCACAGAGCCAAGCCCTTTCTGAAGTAGGGATATTTATTAGTATTCAAAATATAAGATAAATATTTTATTTTATAAAATATGAGATGTTTTCTACTTTAAAAGACCTCCTTACCTCCAGAGTCAGATAGTTGAGCAAAATAATCTAAATTTAATTTCACTCATACATCTTTTAAACCAAATAAACAGAGTTATAGAGCTACTGAATCTTACCTGAAGTATGAAAGATGAAGTAGCAAAAAATTTAGCTTTACCCACTGACTCAATGATAAATGTTCTGAAGGCAGTTTGACAAATGGAAATTTAAACAAGTTTTTCCCTTTCTTCATGTCTATTTAGTCTACCCTCTGGAATAATTATTGCCAGAATACCAAGATTAGGTTTTGTGGTTCTTTTGCCATTTCAAAATGTGGATTATGATATGCAATTTTAATTCAGACCAATGCTATTCCACACCCAAGATCACACAAAAGATAAAGCCTGTGTGGCTGAAAATATTCATACATATTATTTCTGGAATGAAATACATTGTTTGTGTCCTGCAGTGGTTGAATGAATTTAGTATTTCTCTTCACTGACATAGAGCAAGTAAACTTCTAAATTCAGACAATGGCTGTGGAATTTTCAAAGCCTGGTTGGACTCATGTCTTTAGACAGGGATACCTCAGGTATTTTCCATCCTGAATCTACAATCAGTGGATTCTCCTACAGTGAAGTTGTTGATCTCTTCTAAAATCTCAGTCTGTATCTCCCTAGCCATGCTGAAGCTATGGCTTTTGAGGGCCTTTGCACTAGAAACAACATACTGGGCATCCTTATAACTGGAGGGGCTGACAGGGCCAAGTAGATTACATTTCCATCACAGCAATGTTTGAATTTCCTATTTCAAACCATGTCCCAAGAACATTTCCTTTCAACAAATTGACATATGCTGGCAAAAATATTTTATTAAAATTGGAGCATCTCTTTCAGAGTAATTCCTTTCAAGGCATGGAATATTTTAGGGGGGAACTAAATAGAAGAATGAGTTGGTACAAATAACTGTGATAAGCATTTATTATAACATCCAACAACAAAAATTTTAAAAATCAATATAACAGGAAAATGTGGCCAAAGAGACTGATATCTTATTCATACTAGATATTGAATTTCTTATTGGATTTCTTATAAGCTAATTTTAACAGCTAGAACTAACTGCTAACAGGCAGTTAAATTTCAAACTTCTGAGGAGACAGTTTCCCTTGTAAAATAAATTTCAAAAATTTGAAAGCAATTACACTGCATATGATATCCTAGTACACATTTAGTCTCATTTTACCCTTTGTTATAGCTGAAAGAGAATAAGAATTTTCCTCTGCTCCAGCTTGTTTTGAATTCAGGACAAATTGTTGCAATCTCAGTTTTGTCTTACCTTTCTTTTTAAGGATGAGGTTGTCAAGGCACTAGATTTCTTATGTTTGAAAAATTCATGTCCTAGGCTTACAGAAAGAAAAGGATGATAGTGCATAGCAGTCCTTTCCAGAACAATAACAAGTTCCTCATGATTTTTTTTTTTGTTGATATGACAAATTAAAGACAAGAAATAGAGCAACATAAAAATGTTTATGTCATGTCCTGTTTCACCTGTATGAAGTGAAAATGTCTTAAAGAGCATGAAGTAGTTTAAAGGCAATATTTAGAATTACTTGGAAATCTGTGCATGAACCTATTCAGGGGATAAGGAACAGATCCAATCTGTTGCCTTTGGGAGTCATTTTCAAAGGACAGAAAAGGGAACTCCTGTATTACCGTTGAGAGGCTACTGCAGAAGGCTGCCAAAGCCTTACTGAAATACTTGAAATTTTACTATAATTCCATCTATGTCCATCTCAAAATTTAAAAACTCCCAAGGGAGCTTTGCAGGGCTGACAGAGAAAGTTAAGGAAAAGGAAAGGAAAATTTCTGCAATCCAAAGTTCTCTATTAGAGACCTTTGTTATTGTTGTCCCTGGGGAAATGGGTGTGATCTTGAATAGGGGAACAATATTTCTAAAAGCTTCCACTAAGCAAGCAAAATTCAGCTATGGCTACTGGCAGAATAGGAGAAGTCAGGAAGCTAGAAAGAGGATACAACAGTGTGACTGCAGTTTAGTTTTTGTGGAACAATGCGCAAAGAACCATAGATACCAATTACCACATTCTACAAGCTTCCTGAATTACTTTTTCCCCCCATCTACTTTCAAGTGTTTTGCTTTGCAAGATGAACAATATGTTCAGGATTTATTTTCCTGTGAGATACTAAACCATGCTCTGTGCATCTTACAGAAAGGTGAAATGACTCTTGATACGTAACAGATTATGTCAAGCACTCTGTCCAAGCTAAAGGCAGTTATATGGAAGTGTTGATATTTAGTCCATGTCTAAGACTAAACTACAGCCATTGCTCTGTCACCCAGTGACCCCTCCACAGCAGAGAAAGGGAATCAAGAAAAGAAGAGCCACAGATTGAAATGAAAATGCAGTTGAATTGATACCAATGCCAATATATTGTATAGAAGTATATGCACTCCAGACAAAGTACAACAGTCACAACAAATGGGAAAGTAGGCCTTGGGAGCAGAATGGTAAGTGAGTCTCTCCAAGGATGGAAAGAACAGGACGAGAAAGAAAAGGAAGAGAAAGAGGAGAAGAAGCAAAGAGAAGGAGGAAGAGAAGTAATATCAGATGGAAGCCAAGCAGAATGCCCTCCTGTTCTCAGCAAACTTTCCTCTTTATAAAAAGCAGTAGGTTTATGATATGGGATACAACCTGCAAGACAGCCTGGGTCAGCTGTCCTGGCTGGCTGAAAACTGCTAAGGGCCTTCAGCCCCTGCTGCAGCTGCCCTGTAATTCTGTCCCAGTGAAACCAGGATGAAAGGAAGCATTAGGTTAATAAAGTATGTACGAAAGTGACAATATAACTTTTGATCTTGCACTGCTGTCACAAAAACCCCATGCAATGCTACAGGCTTGGGGAGGTGCGTCTTGAAAGTTGCTTGGCAGAGAGAGATCTTGGAGTACTGGTTGTCCCCTGACTGAATATGCCCCAGCAGTGTGCCCAGGTGGCCAAGAAGGCCAACAGAATCCTGGGTTGTATCAGGAGTAATGTGGCCAGCTGGACTAGAGAAGCAATCTTACCTCTGTATTCAGTACTGGTGAGGCCACATCTCAAGTACTGTGTTCAGTTTTGGGCCACTCACTACAGGAAATGCATTCAAGTGCTGGAGTGCGTCCAGAAAAAAACAATGAGGCTGCTGGTGGTTTTTGAACACAAGTCCTATGAAGAGTAGCTGAGGGAGCTGGGTTTAGCCTGGAAAAGACAAAATTGAGGAGAGACCTCTCTCTACCCTGCTCTCTACAACTACCTGAAAAATGAGGTTGTAGCAAGGTGGGGACTGGCCTCTTCTCCCAGGTGACAAGTGAAAGGACCATAGGAAATAGTTTCAGGTTGCACCAGGGGAGGTTTACATTAGATATTAGGAAAAATTTCTTCACATTGGGCATTGGAACAAGCTGCCTAGGGAGGTAATGGAATCACCATCCCTGAAGATGTTAAAAAGATGTCTGGATGAGGTGCTTAGGTACCTGGTCTAACATGTGTGTACAGGGAGATGCTAGGTTATGGTTGAACTTGATGGAATGAAGACAAACTTTTTTTTTGTTTAGTCACTATAGTTTATTCATTGGATGTTTTTGAATTTGCATATTGAGCTTCCTTAGATTTAAGAGTTGTCTTTGTAACTCTTTTACATAGACAGAATGCAGGCATTTCAATTTCCCTTTCTGATAATTGTTAATAGTATGAGTATGGATGGAGTCTATTGAAGTCAATATCCTTATGTAGAAAAAAGAGAGAGGCACACTGGGCTCAGTCCTTTGTACCAAAATATTTAAAATAAAATTTCAACACTCTTTTCAAAAATATTTGAAAATCTCTCAGATGTTGTTTTTGTTCTCAGTAACAAGAGCTTATGATAGTTCTCAGTGTTTGTTCAAAAAGATGAATTTTTTTTTAATAAATTGCCTTTTAGAAGCTGAAGCCAGAATTCAGACCTATTCTTTTTCATTAAATGGAAAAAGTACTTTAAAATAGAAGTCATAAAAGTGAAACTGAAAATTCAGAACAACCTGTTTGATGTCATCCTATCTGGACACAGGATGATGGGCTTCTAAAACATTATTTGTTTTGGTTTGTTTTACTTTTAGAATGTAACCTGACCAGTGTCCTTAAATATAATTCAAAAATGTTTGTAGAAACATGTTAGCAGTAAAAGAAAAGCTAAGGAGAATCTTCACCCACTACTGGATGCAGGAGGGAACCTGGTGATCAAGCACAAGCCTGAGATGCTGAACAACTACTTTGCTTTGGTTTTGGCAGAGATACCAGTTGCTCCCTGAGGGTGCAGCTCCTGGAACTGGAAGACTGGGATGAGGAGCAGAATGCAGCCCCCATAATCAGGGAGGAAATGGTCAATGTCCTATTGTACCACTTAGATGTGCACAAGTCTATGGGACTGGATGGCTTAAAGAGCTGGCAGGTATTCTTACCAAGCCACTCACCTTTTTTTATCAACAGTCCTGGCTAACTGGGGAGGTCCCAGTTGACTGGAGGCTGGAAAATGTGACGCCTATCTACAAGAAGGGACAGAATAATGATCCAGAGAACTACAGGATTGTCTGTCTGACCCTGGTGACAGGAAAGGTTATGGAGCACATCATCCTCAGTGCCATCACGTAGCACATACAAGACAACCAGGCAATCAGTCACAGTCAGCATGCGTTTATGAAAAACAAGTCCTGCCTGATTAACCTGTTCTCCTTCTACCATAAGATGATCCGCCTAGTGGATGAGAGAAGGGCTGTGGACATTTTCTACTTGGACTTTAGTAAAGTCTTTGATGCTGTGTCCCACAGAATTCTCCTGGCATAAGGCTTGGATAAGTGCGCTCTGCACTGGACAAAAAAAATGGCTGGATGGCCAGGCTCAAAGAGCCGTGTTGAATGAAGTTGGCTGGCTGGCATCCAGGTCACAAGTGGTGTTCCCTCAGGGTTCAGTGCTGTGGCCCATCCTCTTTAATATCTTTATCAATGATCTGAGAGATTGAATACACCCTCAGTGAGTTTGCAGATGACAACAAGCTGGGTGGCTGTGTTGATCTGTTAGAGGGTAGGGAAGACTTACAGAGAGATGCGGACAGGTTAGACCAATGGGCTAGGGCTAACTGTATGAGGTTCAGCAAGGTCAAGAGCCAGGTCCTTCACCTGGGTCACAACCACCCCATGGTAAACTACAGACATGGAGATGTGTGGTTGGAAATCTGCACCTTGGAGAGAGACTTGGGAGTATTGGTTGATAGTCAGCAGTGTACCCAGGTGGCTGAGGAGGATGATGGCGTTCTGGCTTGTATTAGAAACACCATGACAACAGTAGAAGGGAGGTATACTCGGCACTGTTGAAGCCATACCTCAAGTATTGTGTTCATTTCTGGGCCCCTCATTACAGTGAGGTGCTTGAGCATGTCCAAAGGATGACAAGTCTGATGAAGGGCCTAGAGCACCTATGAGAAGTGTCTGAGAGAGCTGGAGTTGTTCAGTCTAGAGAAAAGGAGGCTGAGGGGAGACCTCATCACTCCTTACAACTACCTGAAAGGAGGTTGGAGTGAGGAGACGGCCAGTGTCTTTTCCTTAGTGGCAAACAACAGGACCAGAGGAAATGGATACAAGCTGCACCAGGATATTAGTGTTTCTTCACTGAAAGGGTTATCAAACATTGGAATAGTCTGCCCAGGGCAGTAGTGGAGTCACCGTTAGTGGAGGTGTTTAAGCAGTATGCGGACCTGGTGCTTAAGGACATGGTTTAGTGTTGACCCTTCAGAGCTGGGTCGAGGTTTGGACTAAATGATCTTGAAGGTCTCTTCCAACCAGGTATATTCTATGAATTTTGTGATTCTGTGATAAAACAGAGAATCTCCACAAAACTAAACTGCAGGTGCTATAATAGGAACTTAGACTCAATTTTCTGGAGAAGATCATCTTTACAACTCTAAAGGGTAATGGGGCACTCCTCTGTGTCACACACTATGTTCTGTTATCAGAATGTCCCTAAGGAAAATAGGATTTTCAGATTCCGGGCAAAACTCCTGATTGATAAAAGATAACCTGAGTCACAATGTGTGCAAAAGATCTCTATAAATTGCTTTATAAATGTCTATGTGAGGCTCCATATACTTTTTTTAAAACCCCTAAAGATCAGTGACATTTGAAAGTTTCTAAAATTCTAAGTTAATTCAGAAAGGAAATCTTTTTCCCACTTAATTTTCTATTCTCTTGTATTTTCACAGTTCTATGATTTCCATAATCATCTCTCTAACCTCTAGAAATCATCAGTGATGAATTTCAAATATTAATTCTGTCAATGTATGATTTAATAATTCGATACGATTAAGATATTATTTTTATATAAACTTCTACCTCTACACAGACTTTCACATACACCATTTTTACCTGCATTGTCATGAATATTATACAAGACATACACAAACTTATATTTCTGATTCACATCCACTTTAATGTATCACTGACATGGAGGTTTTGTTGCTGCCCCTCTTAGCTTGACTGCATATTGAAAACTCAATTATCTCATGGCCACTGAACCCCAGACAGCCTCCAACCACCACTTCTCCCACAGGATCTTCTCTGCTTGTAAAAAGAAGGTCAAGCAAAGTCTTACCCCTGGTAGGCTAAGTAGCAGCTGGGGTAAGAAGCCGTCCTCCATACACTCTAATAACCTTCTAGACTGCCTCTTTTCTGCTGTCTTACGTTCTCAGCAGATATCAGGCAGGTTAAAATCGCCCATAAGAATAAGGACTGATAATCTTGAGACAGCCTCTAGCTGCCTATAGCATAATTCATCACCTCCTCATCCTGTTTTTAAGCAACCAATTAGCAAGAGAGTAAAATTCAAATGCTTTGTGTCTCTTTCTTTTCTCTCTCTTTCTTTCTTTCTTTCTTTCTTTCTTTTTTTCTTTCTTTCTTTCTTTCTTTCTTTCTTTCATGCTATTCTTCATGTGATGGCACCTCTTAAATTCATGAATACATTCTCCTTTATCTGTTCTAAAAGAAGAACTGGAAACCTTTAAACATGTCAAGAATATAATTTTATCTTTCATGCTTCTTAAGTCTAATATATCCCTAGAAATATTACTAATTTCCTTTAAATAACCAAAATGCTTATGATGTTTTGTAGCTAATAACCAAACCTCTAAAAACTTGGTATAACAGAGTGCTCATATGAGGATGGCTCTTTAAGAGTAATGTGAATTGTGTTGGTGTATTTATCAAAATAATAATCAGTCTGGAGAACCTGAACTATCAAGTATTTACCTTTTTGCACTACTGAGTGTAAATGTCATATCAAAATTGATCTGAGACATGAAAATAAAAGCACTATTTTTCTGCTTTTGAATAAAAGTTTTTAGATTATTATATTATATATATTAGTTATAATTAGATAGATTTTTAAAAGCAAATAAGAGCCAATGATAAAAATAAGGGAATTGGCAGCAGTTAAAGACCATTTTTACATTTCTACATGTCAGGCTTTTCTTTTTTTTTTTGGCAGATGAATAAAAAAGAAGAAACCTTCACTTAAATCTGGACTATAACACTTTGATTTTGTCATAATTGCAGTAAAACTGAAAGAAAAAGTGGAGCTAAAATTGCCTGATATTTTCATATCTCACTAAAGCTTCCCTGAATATGAATTTCTGTGAAAAAAAATCTGTCATTTAAACATCACTGATAATTATTATATTTGTGCAGACTTGCTACGCAGAATGAACAGAAAACGTACTCTGGTGTAGTGTTTGTTGTTGACGGTGAAGGGTAAGTCTTTGATGTAGCAGAACAAAATGATTTACTGTTGGATGTTGCTTCAGTAACTTTGGGAGATGAGAAATGTAACATCTGCTCTTGGCAAAGGAATCTCTTGTCTCTTCTGCCCTTCAATTCCATTTTGAATGCAAATTAAAAAGTGAAGTCTTTACTGGTGTCTCTTCCAAAAATACTAAATTAAATTCTGGCCATCAAAAACCTTATAGAAATGGTTGTCAAAGATTTGTTGTTGGCTTTATTTCTGAGAGTTGTTTAATTTTGAAATTGGAAGTTTTCCAATGAAAGCAGATAAAATCAAATAAAGGATAAAGCCCTGCAGAGTCAATTATAAGGTGCAAAACTATATATTTACTCTTTTTTTTTGATGCACGACTAAAAAGAAACACAGATAAATATGATTTCCAGATCATTGTCTTCCTTTCTTAGAAACTAGGAGACAGGAAGAATTAGACTGGGAATACAATGTGGAAGGGATACAACAGTTCTGGAAGTTCCTAGAGTGTGTGGAGGATTACTTCCTGACACAACTGGTGAGGAAGCCAATCAGGGAAGGTGCCCTTCTGGACCTGCGTCTTGTGAACAGGGAAGAACTTATGGGGGGAGTAAAGGTTGGAGAGCATCTAGGTCTCAGCAGTCATGAGATGATTGACTTCTCTATCCTTAGGGAATCAAGGAAAGGGGTTAGTAAAACTGCCTTAGTAAAACTGCCACCTTGAACTTCCACAGGGCAAACTTTGGCCTGTTCAGGAGACTGATTGACAAAGTCCCTTGGGAGGCCACCCTGAAGGATATAGGAATCCAAGAAGGCTGGATGTACTTCCAGAGAGAAGGCTTAAGGTCACAGGAGCAGGCTGTCCCTGTGCAGAAAACCAAGTTGAAGGGAAAGGCGTCCGTCCTGGCTGAATAGGGACCTTTGGCTGGACCTCAAGAACCAAAAGAGTCTATGGCCTTTGGAAGAGGAGACAGGTCTCTCATCGGGACTATAAAGATGTAAAGCTATGCAGGGAGAAAATTAGGAGAGCCAAAGGCACAGCTAGAGATCAACCTAGCTACAGCTTTTAAGGATAATAAAAAATGTTTCTATAAATTCATCAGCAACAAAAGGAGGAGCAGAGAAAATCTCCATCCTTTCTTTATTGGATGCAGAGGGAAACATATTGACCAAGGATGAGAAGGCTGAGGTGCTCAATGCCTACTTTGCCTCTGTCATTAACGCTGGATCCAGCAATTCCCTGGGCACCCAGCCTCATGAACTAGGAGTCAGGGAGGGCAATCAGAATGAGGTCATCACAATAAATGAGGAAGTGGTCAGTGATCTGCTAAGCTGCTTTGATGCACACATGTCTATGAGGCTGGATGGGCTACACCCAAGGGTGCTGAAGGAGTTGGCATATGTGCTCGCCAGGCCACTATCCATTATTTACCTTAAGTCCTGGCTAACTGGGAAGGTCCCAATGGATTGGAGAGTAGCAAATGTGACACCTATCTACAAGAAAGGAGAATCCGGAAAACTACAGACCTGTCAGTCTGACCTCAGTATCAGGGAAGGTTATAGAACAGACCATCTCAAGCACCATTGCACACCATATAGAGAACAATCGGGGATCAGGCCCAGTCAGCCTGGGTTTATGAAGGGCAGGTCCTGCCTGACCAACCTGATCTCCTTCTATGCAGGATGACCCAACTAATAGATGAGGAAAAGGTTGTGGATATTATCTACCTAAACATTCAAAAAGCCTTTGACACCATTTCCCACAGAATTCTCATGGACAAACTGGCTGCTTGTGGCTTGGATGAGCACACACTCTGCTGGATAAAGCACTGGCTGGGCGAACTGGCCCAGAAAGTGTTAGTCAATGGAATTAAATCCAGCTGGCAGCCAGTCACAAGTGATGTTCCTCAGGGCTCAGTGTTAGGACCATTTCTGTTTAACATCTTTATTGATGGCCTTGGTGAAGACATAGAGTGTGTCATTGGTAAGTTTGCAGATGACACCAAGTTAGGTGGGAGTGTTGACCTGCACCAGGGTAGGGAAGCTCTACAGAGGCACTTGGATAGATTAGATCAATGAGCCAATGTTAATGGTTGGGAATTCACTTATCAGTTCATGAATTCCGGGATACAAACTAATGATAATATTAGAAGTAAATCTGAGGTAACAAAAGCAGAGCTGGCTAATGCTATGCATTACTTATACTTTGAAAATGAATCACTAAGGCTATTGCAGTACCAAGATAAATCAGATAAGTCAGATACAGGGTTGAAAAATAAAAAAAATATTAATAAACAAACAAAAAACCCAACCCAACCAATCAAACAAAACAGAAAGAATTATAAGTTCCAGTTACTGCTGGAAACATTAGTATTTCCTCTTGGAAAACTTTGTAGTAACTAGAGAAATAAACCAAGATAATCAAGTAAAAATGAATTTCCAGAAAGTAAAAAAATAGGGGTTTGGCAGATATGAAAATATTCAGGCAAACTTTTTTGTTTTCCTGAAAATACTCTCTGTCTTTACCAGACTGAAAAATCTTAGTTTAACATTGGCTTGTGAATGGTAAAGCAATTTGGTGTCGCTTTTCTGGTAATGTCTCAGTGGATATGCCACTTTCCCCACATAGTAAGGTTTACTACCTGAAAAGAGTAGGGGTTTCCATAGTAACCTTAAAGTAGTTCAAAGTGAAATTGCATAAAATGAAATCATTATCACTCAGCAACTAAAGAAGACAGCTCAGCTGATGTAGACGCCAAGCTTTAAATGACTACTGGTGAGTATAAATTTTTCTTCTACCTTAAGTATTACCATACTTTTTTTGAAAAAACAAAGCAATCAACAAGAAACAAAACCAATGACAAACAAAAAAAAAACCCAAACTCTATTCTGTTGTCTTTAACAATTCTGAAAACTGAATTATAATTCAGAAACAATATAAGTACATCCTGTGACTTAATTTTAGACAGAATACATTCTGGTATCCAACGTAGCCCAGGAGATCTTAAAGATCACACAGTTTGTTTATTTGGAATATTAGAAGACTGCAAAATGTTCTGTTCCTATATGGCAGGCAGAAGAAACTCAAAATGGCTAAAAGAACTTTCATTTCTCTTGCACTGCAATGAATCATGTCACATAGCAGTAATATAAAATAACTAATAAAAAAAAACACTAGTAAAGTATTTTAAATAAATAATAATTAATGTAAACTAATATATACTTATGCATATGCACATGCACTTTCAGATAAGAACAATCATCTCTTTTTTAAAGCTCTCCTGATTTAACAATTAATGCAAGCCATTTTCTTTCAGTGAATAGTACAGAATTAACCAGGTTAGAAGAGACCTTTGAGATCATTGAGTCCAACCTATCATCCAACACAATCAAATCAACTAAACCATGGCACCAAGCACCCTATCCAGTCTCTTCCTAAACACCTCCAGTGATGGTGACTCCACCACCTCCCTGGGCAGCCCATTCCAATGGCAAATCACTCTTTCCGTAAAGAACTTCTTCCTAACATCCAGCCTAAACCTCCCCTGGCACAGCTTGAGACTGCGTCCTCTTGTTCTGTCACAGGTTGCCTGGGAGAAGAGACCAACCCCCACCTGGCTACAACCTCCCTTCAGGTAGTTGTAGACAGCAGTAAGGTCTCCCCTGAGTCTCCTCTAAGCAACCCCAGCTCCCTCAGTCTCTCCTTATAGGGCTTGTGCTCCAAACCACTCACCAGCTTTGTTGCCCTTCTCTGGACACGTTCCAGCAAGTCAACATCCTTCCTAAACTGAGGGGCCCAGAACTGGGCACAGTACTCAAGGTGTGGCCTAACCAGTGCTGAGTTCAGTGGCAGAATGACTGCCCCTGACATGAATTTCAGGACTGCTCCCTGACCCCACCAACCAGTTCAGGAGGCCAGTTATCCTGAAGTCCTCCTGCCTTACTGTTTAAAATGGAGTAATGGAGAAGGTATTTAGTACCTCAGCCTTTTCCTTATCTTTAGTTACAGTGTTCCCCTCTGGCTCCAACAAAGGGTGGAGGTTCTTCTTGCCCCTCTTTTTAGCATTAATATATTTATAAAAATGCTTTTTATTGTCTTTCACGAAAGTGGCCAGCTTGAGTTCTAACTGGGCTTTTGCCTCTAATTTTTCTCCTATATGATCTAACAACATCCTTAAGCATATGATGAGTTGCCTCCCCCGCTTTCCAAAGGTGATACACCCTCTTTTTTTCCCTTGATTCCTTCAAGAGCTGCTTGCCCATCCAGGCCGGTTTCCTTCCCCAGCAGCTCAACTTTCAGTACCTGGAATCTGCCAGTTCCTGTGCCTTCAGGAGTTCCTGTTTGAAGTTGGTCCAACTGTCCTGGACCCCTTTGTTCTTAAGGGCTGCTACCCAGGGTACTCTACAAGTTACTTTCTTAAACAAGTTGAAGTTTGCCCTCCGGAAGTCCAAAGTAAGGTTTCTGTTACTGCTCCTCCTTATTTCCCTGCATATTGAAAACTCCACTATCTCATGATCATGGCATCCTAGACAGCCTCCTACCATCACATCTCCCACCAGCCCTTCTCTATTTGAGAACAGCAGGTCAAGCAGGGCCTCACCCCTGATAGGCTCACTTAAGAGTTACATCAGGAAGCTGTCCTCCATACATTGTAAGAACCTTCTGGACTGCCTCCTCTCTGCTGAGTTAAGTTCCCAGCAGATGTCTGGCAGGTTAAAGTCACCCACAAGGACAAGATCTGATGATCTTGAGACAGCCTCCAGTTGCTTATAGAATACTTCATCAACCTTTTCATCCTGTTTGGGTGGTCTATAACAGACTCCAACCAGGATGTCAGTTTTGTTAGCTCTCCCTCTGATTTTAACCCACAGGCAATCAGTCACACCCCTGCCACTGAGGGAACTGAGCAGACCACTTGAGCTCCTGCCCCATCAATCAATTGTCTGAGGGCCTTGAATTCCTTTTTGATTGTCCTGGTGCCCTTCTTGTCAATCTCTCCACTTCCAGCTTGGATTACCAGCAACAGGTAATAGTCAGAGAGCTGGATTTGCTTGGCTATTGTCCTGGTGATGTCCCTTACCCTGGGCCCCAGGTAGGCAGCAGACTTCCCTATGGGATGGGCCAGGACAACATAAAGGACCCTCTGTTCACCTCAGGAGAGAGTCTCCCACAATTATCCTCCTCTCTTTCTTTGTGGCACTAGTCATGATGGTTGGTGGGGACTGATTTTCTTTAGGCCTCTCCTCTAGAAGATTCCTCTTCTGTCTTCTTATCTACATTGCCCTCAACCTGCAGGGCCTCATACTTATTGTGCAAGGGCAATGGGAGAGGCAAAGAGGGCCATGATGACTTCCCCATGCTTCTCCTAAGAGGGACCTGTATCCATTCCCCCCTTTTTCCAGGGTCGCCTCCCTCAACTGGAGGGGTCTGTAAAGCCTACTCCCACATGCCTAACTCTCTTTAGCATACCCTTATACTCCTGAGTCTTGATACTTCATCCTTTACCTTGGCCACCAGATTGAGAAGACAATTCACTTGGTCACACCTCACACAGGTGTTGTCTCCTTCACCCTCCATTCCGAGTGCCAGGATCCAGCACTCTCTGCAGCTAGAAGCCTGCACACCTGCATGCTTTTGCACTGGGTCTGTCTGGGTACCTACTGATTCTCCAGTAGCCTTTGGCTGAGTCATTACCATGGGTGGATCTCTTCAGACAGGTGAGATTAAGTTTGGTGGTCTTATTGTTTGTTGTTAAATGTATATATTCCACCTTACTACTATATTTTGTCCAAGCTACCACAGAGGCTGACCCAGCACACGCTGCTAGCTGCAACTGAGTGGACAACTAGCTCTCTTGCCAAAATGTCATTGTGTGGCTCAGCTCTCCTCTGTTTAAATTTGCCTGTCTGACAAGGTGTTCCCGCCCCCAAAGGCCCCAGAAAGAAACCAAAATGCAGTGCCTCTCAGCTCGAGCATGCTGGTCCTGGTGCCAGTCCTGAGCAACTCTCTTGCCAAAATGGCCTAAGGGGTTTTAATTGGTAGCTTGCTCTGGGTTAAAGAAATATCAGAACAGACTGTATGTAAATTATTTCTTTATACAGATGATCTGATATGTATCTCAAGTATATGGAGGAGAAGAGGTTTGCTAGTTTGAACTTTGTCATTTTCTCTGAATAAATATTTATTGAGAATGAAAGGAAGACTTTTAGATCTTTTTAAATTTATTTATTTAATAGTATTTTGATATATTACATTTCAAACTGTTATTATTAGAACATCATTATGAAATTTACTGTTCTTTTGTCAAAGAAATAGAACTCTTCAGTCACTGTAAAACTAAAGGTAAAAACAACCATAATTATATACCTAGTGCCCATTTTCAAATGCCATTTGGGCTACTTCACTGAATAACCTGAGAAATCAGAAATAAAAAATCCAATTAAAAAAGATGTTTGGAAAACAAATACCATTGGTATTGTAAGACTGATTTTGTTCCTGAGGAAAATGTGGAGGGTTCCTAGTTTCCTGTACTGCGGTCTGAATGCACAGGTCTGTACATGGACTCTGGAAGCATGTACATTTTGGTGATGTCCAGCACTTCACAGGTAGGATTTCTTAGATTCCCTGACACTAAAACATGTGATTTTCAATTTATTTGTCTTGTGGTAGAAGATTGGAAGCAATTTTTATTCATCACACCTGAACAGGAAATTTCTGGCTTAGACATTCATGCTTTTCAGATGGAAGGAGATTTTGAGTGCTGGCTAGGCAATATTACTAAGCTGGATGTTAGAATGTGTCTTCACAGAGATGCGATCTTGACCTTTTCTAAAAGAAAATTATCTCCAGGGTGGAAGCCATTTGATTATATAAGTCTGATGCTCTGCCCAGACTAACAGAACAGTGCTGCAAGATGTGCACCATGGCATGACATTGCTTTACGGTAACCCTGTGCCCACCCTGGGGCTCAATGCCTTATTTGTGTAATGACTTGGCTTGCTAGGACTGAAACTGAATCTGAAAATTTAAAAATAGCATCTATGGTACATAGCATAAAGTATCTGTAGAATGACTTTGTAAAGTCTATAGATTTGGAATGACTGAAATAAAGATGAATTTGGATAACATATTGTAGTGGTTTGAAAGGAAAGGCTCTGCTTTCCCTCCCCCACTGAGAAAGAGACCACGGCTAAACCCAGTCGGAGAAATGAGAGTATATTGTACAAGGAAACAGATTCTATGTAACACAACAAATACAGGTATTTTACAATATATACAGGAATATACAGCAAATGAACTCAACCAGAAACCAGACCCCCCACAGAGGGGGCTTCCCCCTGTGCCCCCTTCACCCCCCTACCTCCCTTCTCCCCCAAAAGAGGTAGAAGAAGAGACGAAAAGGGAGTTAGTACAGCAAGCGGAGGCCTATGCACAGGGAGTTAGTTCTTATCTTTTGGCAAGAAGCCCAGAAGCAGATCCAGCCGAGAGGGACAGTGAAGGAAGGAAGACTGAGAGAAAGTTCCCAACTCCCCTGGGTCCAATCTCTCCTCCCACAATCCTACCAATGAAATTCGTTTAGAATACCAAAATATTTTACAAACATTTAGCCAGTGTGCCCCTTTCTTAAAGGCACAGCGTCAAACGGCCACACATATGCACATTTTTTGGAGTGTCATTGTCTATCTGTATACTTTAGTTTTATAAGTAGATTACTTCATATAGAGAAATCAACTGGTGATTCACACATCAATTGCTTTAATTTTTGAGTGAATTCAACAGAAGAATAAAAAGTAACAAAGTCTGAGTAATTCTCAGGGGCGGGGGAATAGGAAAAAAGTGTTCTTGATGTTTTCCGACCACTTTCTCTTTGAACTGTATTTTCTATCTCTCACTATAACTGATCCTTGAAGGAATAACCAAACCACCACTTCTGTTGATTTTGGCTGCATAAAATATATTTCTGCTTCATATCATTCTTAAAGATCTCTCAAAAAATGATCCAGATTCCCCTCATAACATCACAAAATTCAGAAGAATGCCAAAATATTATTTAGAAAGATTTTTGAGCTAAACACAGGTTATTGAAAAGAAACACTACATAAGAGAAGAAATTCAAATGCTGCTTTGTAACAATTTCTAATAAACTTTCTGAAAAAAAGAGTGCACAATTATAGTTCAAGTAATTGGAGCCAACTAAGCATTTAACTTAGTCATTATTTTCTGTAAGAACTTTAATCAGAAATAATGTTAAAGAAGAAGTTTAACCCAGGCAAATTCTCCAAGAGACCAGAAGTTATTAAAAAAAAAAAAAAAGAGAGAGAGAACTGGAATTGTATATTGATGTAGAAGATCATTAAAGATTGAAAAGGCTACTATATTATAATTAAGTTGCATGAAGTCTCTATAACAAAAGGAAAATGTGAAGAACAGAAAAGCCACCCATAGAGTTCATTAACTTATTCCTGCTACTAAATCTTCAGTGCTTCTGATTATATGGCTTTAGCTACTCCTCTGAACTCCTCAAATAAACCTCTTGAAACTTTGACTCAGGCATGGCACTATCTACTTTATGCTCCTTGTATTTCTGCACTGATTAACCTATATATCTATGCATTTCTTATATTATTATAACTTGCCCCTTCATTCCTTTAAAGTTATCAGTCACTATATTTTTGCTGCACTCATTGCTCCCTTTTTTCTTACCCACTTCTGCGTTTCTTGCACTTCTGAGAAAAGAATATATTTCATTCTTTCCCTAAACTCTTCAAGGACTGTTTTTTTCACTGACCCATATCTTACCTTGTCTTATTCAGATTTCTTGCAATAACATTGCAATAACAAAGCTAACAGAGATAGCTAGCCTTACTTCTTCATTGGTTTATTTACATAGTATTTGCTTACTCTGAGTTACTAGTGAAACTGATAACTACAGAAGTGGCAACAAATTATTCTCTGCAACATGGAATAATTTCTGCAAATGATCTCTCATTCACACTGAAAACAAGATTAGTCTCACCCATCTTTGCGCATCCATATGAAACTTGTCTCCCTTTAAATGAAAAGAGAGACAGGTTCACAAAGTCATGGTTCAACTAATTAATATCAAATATACTTTAGATGGCCACATACACTTTTAACTAATATATAACAATAATTCTGATGTAGACATCTAGGGCTTCATTCATTTGCCCACACTTAGACACCCAGTGTTCTTTCAGATGTCCTGAGCATCCTATGTGGACTTGAAATCCTATGAGGAGTTAACACAGTCTTCTTCAAAGGCATGGTATCCACAGGTCCTTTGTGGTCTCTACTCTACTCTGAAGATGCTTCTTATGCCTTAGAATGTCTCAGGTGATTGTAACTAACTTGAATTTTAGGATACATAAACTTTAATGCCAGTGTGTGTAGGGATCAAGTTTAGATTTCCAAACATAAACACTGAATCTTAAAAGTATTATGGCTTGTGATGTCCTACCTGTCTTGCAGCTACCACTCCAAGAAAACAGTAATGATCTGTAGATCCTTGGTAATAGCTTCCAGCACAATGCAAATAGTTTAGTTATCTTTAAGTCTTCTTAAATAAAACATGGTGCCTCTGTGTAGAAAGAAAACTGAAAAGTTTTCTTGCTGTGGAAGGTGCCATATATACTAGGATTTAATTCCGTGGCCTAAATTTGGATAACTAACAGTATTTGAAATTCCCCAGGTTATCCTAGATTGCCTCCAGTTATCACCCTTGCAGTAAACATCTCCTTTATGTCTTGTATACTTCCTGGTAGTCTCACATAGGTCCTGGGCATTTGAGAACTCAGTAACATATTTATTTACAATTTCACTCTGGTCGGTGTGACAACTTAGGTCATCCAACAACTGAATGGAGACCTGCACTGTTTTGGATCAGCTAATAGGAGCTAGGCTTTGCAACAAGAAAAATTACTTCAGAAACCTACATTTTGGCAACGAAATTATGCTTCTCAGTATCAAAGTTAGAGTGCTCTGTACCAGTATAGGTTCCTTGGAGTCTATTGCCTAATTCTTCACTGAGTATAATGAGAGCATAAACGCCTGATTTGCAGGAGTGCACCTTCATTTAGAAGGCTTAATCTGGAGCTGATTTCTTATTTCATCAGGTAGACTAATGAGCTGATTAGACCATAATCATGAAGTGCTTTTTTTAAACAAGAATTATATCTATCAGTTCTGAAAGTATACTGCCATAGTAAGACGAGTAAACTTTACAGAAAGGGTATCAGAATCTCAGTCTTTACACTGACCTTAGTAAGGAAAATATTAAGGCTTAATTTAAACACAACAAAATTTAAAACAGACACTGGAAGAAAGGAATAAATATTGTTTTGCTCTTAAACACTCATTTTTTTTCTCTTAAAATTTTAATATTTTTGTAACATCTTTAAGATTAGCTATAGTTAACCATTGAAGATATTATGCTAGATTATTCTCTTAGTATTTGAATGAGATTACAGTGATAACTGAGTGACTTTAGTTTAATCAACAGTGTGACTTTGAGAGTCCACAAGTCCACAAAGTAGAAGCTTTACTAGTATTTCAGCCTAAGCATACTTATTTAATGTGAATTTTCCCTTTCATTCTTTAACACTTCCACACAGTGTTTTCTTTTCCTTTTTGATACTTAATTGGAAATAATTATTTAAATCATCAATCAATAGCATCTATGAAGAACATGCTGCTCTTGGAAGAAGCTGAATTACAAAAATCTATCTTTTACTCTGTTTTCACTAATTATGATTCAACATCTCTATCCATTATCATTCTGTAGACTCCAATTGTAACAAGGCAGTGTGCTTTTTATTACACTGTGTGTATGGAGGTCTTCTGTGGTTCATAACTGTAGAAAAGGACTTTGAGTGATTGCAGATAGAAAATTAAAATAACGCTTTCAGGGTTGAATTCACGATTTGTTATTCAGAATCACCAGCTGTCGTAAAATGTATATTAAAAAAATGTTTCAATCTAATAAATCATTGTACTGCATCTACAGCATTGTACTGATTCTTGATAGCTAATATACATACATATATATATATATATACACACATATTCTCTGTATTTGGATGTTGCTTGGTGAATCTGTGGCAAGGATTCACATCAGACAAGAACTGAAGCTCTTTGAAACTTCTTTACTCCTTCAATTAATGTATGAGCTGTGTATCAAAAAGCTAGATGTAGGTATGGGTAAACATGCATAGAATCACAGAATCACCAAGGTTGGAAGAAACCTCAAAGATCATCAAGTCCAACCTGTCACCACAGACCTCATGACTAAACCATGGCACCAAGTGACACATCCAATCCCCTCTTGAACACCTCCAGGGATGGTGAATCCAGCACCTCCCTGGGCAGCCAATTCCAATGGTTAACAACTCTCTCAATGAAGAACTTTCTCCTCACCTTAAGCCTAAACTTCCCCTGGTGCAGCTTGAGACTGTGTTCTCTTGTTCTGGTGCTGGTTGCCTGGGAGAAGAGACCAACCCCTTCCTGGCCAGGAGAATATGAAAGTTAGCTATTTCAATTGTGAACAAAATGGAAGATTGGGATAATATCACTAGTGTATTCTGAAGAATGCAATATAAATTTCCTTGCTAACTTATTCTGAAACACATGTTCCTTTGTTATCAAACTGATTACCCAATAGCTGGAAGATGAAGGCAGATGAATTCAGACAGATAGAAGAAAGGGAAACATTACAAACTTTGGGCCATCACATGCAGCACAGCATAGCAGGTTCACATGGGTAGAACCCCAGGATTGCCATCAGGACCATGGAGACCGACCAAGTTAATGGGCCAGGACTTATGGATGGTCCTGGCAAGCAAGGCAAGGCTGAGGGAGCTGGACACCATCCCTGATGCAGCATGAGCCGTGATCCAAGCTCAGTCTGTAGGTTTGTATTGCCAGAAGGATGTCAACACTTTCTGTATCACAGTATCACAGTATCACTAAGGTTGGAAGAGACCTCAAAGATCATCGAGTCCAACCTGTCACCACAGGCCTCATGACTAGACCATGACACCAAGTGCTACATCCAATCCCCTCTTGAACACCTCTAGGGATGGCAACTCCACCACCTCCGTGGGCAGCCCATTCCAATGACAAATGACTCTCTTGGTGAAGAACTTTCTCCTCACCTCAAACCTAAACTTCCCCTGGCACAGATTGAGACTGTGTCCCCTTGTTCTGGTGCTGGTTGCCTGGGAGAAGAGACCAACCCCTTCCTGGCTACAACCACCTTTCAGGTAGTTGTAGAGAGCAATGAGGTCACCCCTGAGCCTCCACTTTTCCATGCTAAACAATCCCAGCTCCCTCAGCCTCTCCTCATAGGGCTTGTGCTCAAGGCCTCTCACCAGCCTTGTTGCCCTTCTCTGGACACGTTCAAGTGTCTCAATGTCCTTCTTAAACTGAGGGGCCCAGAACTGGACACAGTACTCAAGGTGCGGCCTAACCAATGCAGAGTACAGGGGCACAATGACTTCCCTGCTCCTGCTGGCCACACTATTTCTAATGCAGGCCAGGATGCCATTGGCCTTCTTGGCCACCTGGGCACACTGCTAGCTCATGTTTAGGTGGCGGTCAATCAGCACCCCCAGGTCCCTCTCTGTTTGGGAACTCTCCAGCCACTCTGACCCCAGCCTATAGCTCTGCATGGGGTTGCTGTGGCCAAAGTGCAGCAACCGGCACTTGGACTTGTTGAATGCCGTGCCATTAGACTCTGCCCATCTGTCCAGTCAGTCGAGGTCCCTCTGCAGAGCCCTTCCACCCTCTGACTGACCAACATTTGCTCCTAACTTGGAGTCATCTGCAAATTTGCTGAAGACTGACTCAATCCCCTCATCCAGATCATTAATGAAGATATTAAAGAGGATGGGGCCCAGAACAGATCCCTGGGGGACACCACTGGTGACTGGCCACCAGCTGGATGTGGCACCATTCACCACCACTCTCTGGGCTCGGCCCTCCAGCCAGTTCCCAACCCAGCACAGAGTGTTGCTGTCCAAGCCACGAGTTGACAGATTAGACAGCAGTTTGCTGTGGGGGACAGCATCAAAGGCCTTGCTGAAGTCCAGGTAGACCACATCCACAACTGGAATCCTTATTGCAATGTTGGACCTTCAACATTTTTTCCTTTTTTTTTTTCTTGGGCAGGTTAATTGAAATTTAATTAGGATTATTAAGCTTAAAGATAGAGTTTAAATATACTCTTTTTTTATGCATTAAGTATGATTAAATTATAATGTTCTAGCCTGATCTTAGGTGTATAAATATGTATATGGCATTTAAATTTAATCATTCTAAGATAATATAAATAAATTGCCATGTACATTCAACTGCTAATGTCATAAAGGTTATACTGCCATCAAGTACTGGAGATTCTATGATTGCTTTTACTGCAGACATCATCCTTCCATAAAACAGGTGTAGGACAGATTTTCATCACAGTAACTGATGTATGACTCAGTATGAGATTTACATCTAGAAATGCTCATTCCTTTCTGTGGTGGGTTAAAAATTGCCCTCCAACATTAAATTTGCCAGACGAGCCCAGCTGGAAGCAAATGAAGCTGCATTTACAAGCAAAACCGCAATCTACAATGAAATGTAATGAATATGTACAAAATATACAGTAGTTACAATATTAACAGGTATTTACGATTTATAAACAGCACAATAACCCCCCTAGCTAAAAACTGGGAGAGCTGCTAATAGCTTCCCGCTCCCTGCCCCCCTCTTTAGGCCCCTGAGCACAAAGGGACAAGAGAAAAAAGCAGAGATGTTAGAACTTAGCCAAAACAATGCAGCCAAGGTCAAACAGAAGCCAGAAGAAACACAAAGTTAGTACTCCCAGAGCAAAGAAAATTAAAGAAAGATTGTTTACCAAACTAATTCTTATGGTAAGTATCTGTCCAATAACTTACGGTAAGTATCTGCCCAATAACTATCATTACTTCCCTTTTCACACCCTATGGGGATTTCTTTACATTCTACCACTTTCTGTTCAAGATAAATGGAAAATTTTAAAGGTACAGCCTAAAACTACTACACTTTCAAAGCAATTCTGAAGACTCATGCTACATATTTAGTCCATTAACGTGTATTTGCCAACATTTTTTACCATGCATGCACTAGTTCTTGGTTAGCTCTTGTCAGAATTTGGCACAGCTAAGACTGACATAATTCTTCCTCTAGTCACTGCAGGTGGTATACTCCCACAGCCATTACTGGTGATAGCTGAGCACCCTCCCTGGAAATTCTTTGTGCTTCTTTTTCTCTGCATTCATAGAATGGCTGTGTCTGTCCTTGTCTGTAAGGTACAAACCTTTAATAGCAGCAGAATTCAAGGAAAATAATGTACAGCAGAAACATTCACAATCTAAACAAAATTGTTTAAATGTGCAACTGACCTCATTCTGAACCCCTTTCAAACAGCCAGAAAAGACAGAGTGAACCCAAAGTGTAAAAATATTTGCTCATGTGGAACTGTTTTATTGAAGTTCTTCCCACCAGCTACTTTGCTGTTCTTTGCTCTTCCTTCAAGTCATCTTTATTGATGACTTGGATGAGGCGATTGAGTTCACTGTTAGTGAATTCACACATCTACTGGAAGGTAAGAAGACACTTCAGAGAAACCTGGACAGGAGGTGTTTGAGGAAAGATTGGATGTAGCACTTAGGGACATGGTCTGGTTCATGCGGTGGTGTTAGGTCACAGGATGGATTTGATGATCTCAGAGGTCTATTCTAGCTTCAGTCATTCTGAGATTCTTCTGCTCTTTCTGTTTTTGTTTTTTTGTTTGTTTGTTTGTTTGTTTGCTAGGGTTTTATTCTTTTTTTCCTCAGAAATAAGATTATATCCTTTCCTCCCCTGCCCCCTTTGTTTTAGTAATTCACCTTTATGACATATTGCAGTCGCAATAAATACTTGCCTCAATATTCATATTATTCCTGGAAAAGAATTCTTTAAAATTAATAAAATATTTGTGTAAAATGAATAAAACTTTGTCTGGATGAACTGCCCCTCATAATTTAATTTTCTATTTTATTTCCCCATTATAAAAATACATGTTAGACTATAAATGTTCTGACAGATAGTTTTGTCATCCCACCATTCATGGGCAAAGATACAGTTCCAAGTCCTGAATGAGTTGATATAGATTACATCTTCCAAGCCCCTATAGGCATGAACTTCTGTACTAAAAGCTTAAAGCAAGATAAAGTCTTTTAAATAGTTTTTATTTCATTATGTGATTGTGACAAGCAATAATTGCAGACTAGAGCCTTATTCTTAGGAAATATTAGGCTACATCATAAAAGATATTTTCACACACATACAAATTTGAGTTGTCCATAACACAAAGAGGCATACTATCTAAACTGAACATGCAAACTGAGTCTTTCAACACCTTTGTGAAAAGCAATTCATTAAAGTTACTTCCTCACAAAATGGTTATCTCATACAGGAAGCTGCAAAGAATTTCTTAAATTAGTGAAATACGAATTAAAAGTTCCACTATTTTTTTTTTTAAATTCTTTTGTGATCTTGTGAAAAAATCAGCAATACAAACTGTTATGCTTCTCTAACTTAGAAAACAACAGTTTTAAAAATAGCTTAATTTCAACAAAAAGACGAGCTTAGCTTTTGGGGGGGTGGGGAGGGAAGTTTCAGTATGTGTAAATTGAAACTGACCTCCACCTTCCTACTACAATTTTTGCACACAGTGTTTTGTGTTATCATTACTTCTTTGTTTAATAGTTGATTTTGGTTTTGCTGCTGCATTTTAGTGAAAGCCCTGTACATATGTGTTTATGCTTATACGCTTAAGCACATTTTTTATGCCTATGTGTTCATGCATGTATACTTAAGCTACAGATATTTATTTGATAGGATTTGGGTTGAAACCCATGTTACCAAATTTGGAAAGCTCCATTAATACTTGATGAAGATTCAGAATATTGTTTCATTAAAAAACAGGCAAAAATTATCCTTCATAGAAGCCATCACGCTGAAATCCAGTCCCACCACTGTTGAAAACAATTCTTTACATGTGATCTTGCTTTTTGATTATGCTGTTATTATGTTAAAGAACAATTCTCAGACCACCATTCTAGTCTGTTCACTTGAGTACAATTTATTTAGTACTTTCTGCATGCCTTGTCTGTAGTTTAATTTCAGTTTCTAAAGGAATTAACCTTGAGTCTAGTAGGACAACAGTTTCTTAGTTTCTAAATGATCAAAATAAACAGAGCCAAGAGTGAAAAGGGAGAAGAAACATCCAGAGCAATCTTTCTTTCTTTTTTTTTTTTTCTTCAGGGAAAGGTACATTCTGTGTTAATGAATAAAACTAGCTTTCATGTGGAAATATTGCTTTATAGGCAATGCAGAGTAGTTTATTTATGAAGATGGGTAAACGAATGCTCATTAAGATGAAATATAATGAAGTGTGGTTTTTTAAATCCTGGAATTTTACAAAGGCATCAGGGATTTGAAATATGATGAAATATAAAGCACAACACAAAATGAGAAGAAACTTTCATTACCAGAAAAACCAATAAAAGCAAGTGAATATTTAAAATTAGTTTATAGGCTGAGATACTAGAAAAGTAACATTACCCTCAACCCACACTTCTCAAATGCAGGAGAGATACAGATCATTAGTAGAATTAATGCTAAGACGTATTCTCTAGAAAAATTGAACTGAACCAAGTAGAAGGAAAAGAAAATTGAAATAAATAAATATATAAAGACATAGGATATGGCACTTGAAGCCATGGTTTAGTAGTCATGAGGTGTTAGGTGACAGATTGGACTTGATGATCTTTAAGGTCTTTTCCAACCTTATTGATTCTATACACCATTCTGAGGAAACACATATCCCTATTAAGGATCTTTGTACAAGGATTTTCTAAGTTTCTCCTTAGAGACTCCTAAATTTTACAGTATTATGCAGAACGGGAGAAGATTTTCAGAGTCACTCAGCTGATTTTCCATCAATAGTCAATACCTATTCACCAACATATACAAATTGCAATTAACTGTTTTGCCTCTGTAACTGCATAGGAAAGAGGTGTTGTCTCTGTTGTAGTTTGAGCTGGGTGCCCCCCCTGGTGCATTCACTTCCTGTGTCCAGAAGTCCAGCCCAGAGGGATGGACACAGGAAATTGTGTATTTCCTACCATAATTCTTTGCACCACTATAAGATCCAGTGCGGGGTCTGGCACTTCCTCTTTCCTTCCCTCTCCGAGACTTGGTAACTGGGGGAGAGATCTCCCGGCCATGGGCCTGACTGGGCCCAAGGCCACAGGGGGATGGGCAGTCTCAGGCCTGGCCAGCTGAGACTAGCCCAGCAGAGGGAGGGGGAAGAAGGAGCCCTGGGGGTTTTGCATGCACCCTCAGGTGGGGATGGGATCTTTCTGGGTCACTGCGCTTTGGGTTTTCTGTAACATTCACTGCTTTCTATTTAAACTTTCATCACTTTTGCAATCCGTTTCTCTGAGTCGTTATTTCTGCCTGTGGTGGGGAGGGGACCTGCCCCAACCCATTACAGTCTCCAAATCACAAAGACAGGTGTGCACAAGTGACATGTACACAGAGTGGTACCATTGGCCTTTCAGTGGTGCTGTTGCAGTGGTTTGAAAGAGGGAATTTCCTCCTCAGAAAAATCTCTCTTTGTCGTTAAGACAACTGCCCAGCCCAGCAACTCTCCTCCAGAGCTACTAAGGCCATCAAAACTAACACCTGTCTGTTCATACCTTGTAATCTCACAATATAGTTAGGGGCTCTCAGCCTTTCCCTGCCACATGCATGGTGAGACAACAGAGTCATAGGGCTCTCATACTGTCTGAGCTCAAGTAAGCCAGGGATCCACTTCACACATAGTATTTATTGCCATTAAGGCGCCTTCATCCTGGTCAACCAGAAAGAGAATCAGGATGGGGCTGCTGGTTCTGTTCCTGCCCGTATGAGTGCTTTGCATCTGTGTTGATCGATGTGTCCACAATATACATGCATACACATACATAAATATTTACATCCAAAGAAAGATAAGCTGGTGAGGGGTCTTCAGAACAGATCTCATGAGGAGTGGCTGAGGGAACTAGGATTGTTTAGTCTGAGTTCTGTTTTTTGGGGTGTTGGTCTTTTATGCTGGGCTGGCAGCTTCTCTGCATGCCTGGGTGTAAGGAACAATTTTATCACTGTCTTCTGCTGCTGCTTCTGCATTTTGCTGCATGTTTTCTGCAAACAGATTAAGGGAATTTTGCACTGTATTATCTTGGGAAATTCCTTATCTAAATCCATTTTATTTTTTTATATTGCTTTCCCTCACATCTGTGTGGGGAGAGAGGGGCCTGTGAGAGTAAGCTATGTTAGCCCAGGATAGCAAGTTATCATATTCTCTAAAAATAGTTTGTGCCATATCAAATGCTTTATTGCACAAAATAACTTAATAAAATCTGGTCAGCATTTTTTCTGTGTTCCCATTTTCTTTGACTTCTTATCAACAAAACAATCAAAGTTACCATTATGTACCAATAAAACACAGTAGTTGTTATGTTTTACCTTTGTAATGTAGACATGGAAGACTTGGCCATACATAATGATCTTCAATTGAAGAACCAGGTGCTGAAGTTCAAAGTGCAAGAAAATTAGTCTAATTTTAGATTAAGACACTGATCCATTAGGGAAATAATTTAATTAATTAAACTAACATATGTTAAAGACAATCAGTACTGAAACAGGAACACCACCTAAAAAATACATTTTCATTACAGTATTAGATAACACTGTGGCAAAAGAAAACCCCACAGAGAATAAAAGAGTAATTTGACTCGGAACCTTATTTCATATATGTCTCTCTTATACAATCCATAGTAAGTGGATAAAGCAGTAATACACAAAAATAAGAATCACAGAGTGAAGTATAAGGAGATGTAATCACAGAATTAGGGAATACATCCATTTGGAGGAGATCTCAAAGATCATCCAGTTCAGCACTGAAGTGTCAACATTAAATTGTGTCCTTAAGTGCCAGGTCTACACACTGCTTAAACACATTCAGGGACAGTGACTCCACCACTGCCCCAGGAAGACCAGTCCAATGTTTGACAACCCTTTCAGTGAAGAAATATTTCCTAACATCCAGCCTAAACCTCCCCTGACACATTTTGAAACCATTTCCTCTAGTCCTGTTTCTTGCCACTAAGAAAAGGCTGGCCCTCTCCTCACTCCAACCTCCCTTCAGGCATTTGTAGAGAACAATGAGGTCTCCCCTGAGCCACCTCTTCTCCAGACTGAACAATCCCAGCTCCCTCAGACTCTCTTCATAGGTAATGTGTTTCAGGCCTTTCATGATTTCATTCTTGTTGCCCTTCTCTGGACAAACTCCAGCACCTCAATGTGCTTCCTCTAGTGAGGGGCCCAGAATTGAACACAATACTCAAGATGTGGCCTCACCAGTGCTGAGTACATTAATTTTACTAAATTGATTATACTCTGTGCCAAGCAATTTTCCTCCCATCCAAGAAAATACTTAACACATCAACAAACCTATCAGAAGCAGTCCAATGTCCTGTGAGTACTGTATTCTGCTGGAAAATGTCTCAGGGTACTTTGAAACTGTCAGGACTGAAGTAAAGGATTGTGGTGACAAAACAAAAAGTTATGCAGGCTCATGACTAACACAGTACTGCGCGCTTGTTATAGAATCTATTTTTATTTATCAAATGCAGTAATGTCCTTTGCTAAGCTGTGTATCCTGATAGCTCATTAAAAAGAGGAACCATAACAAAATCTGATGCAATGTTTTTTCTAGTCCATGAAGGGATAACAACCTTGACAAATTAAATAAAAACCAATCATGGGAAACATTTTTTAAATTTTTAGTGTTGGATAATTACCACAAAAGTAGAATAAAATTTGGGCCATGTATAAACATAGTAAAAAGCAATGCACATTTGAAGACATTATCTGTGTTTTCCTACTACTTTTAAATTTATTCTAATTCTTCTTCTAATTTATTAAATATCATCAAAACACCAGTGAACTAATAAATATTGTGCAATGTCTCTACACAATACGGCATGGATATATCTGATGCTTGATTTTGATAGTTTTGGCTACCCCACTATGGGCTTTGATTATATTAAGTGCAACAATGGTGTAAAAATAAATTTTAAAAAATGTCTTTGCAAGTCTCTTGCTGTATGAGTATCAGAAAAATGGGTTCAGCTAGCAGATTATGATGAAAGGCAGAAGTATTTTAATTAAAAATTGCTTTAAATACCTAAGACTGATTAGCCTTAAACTTTGGACAGTATTTGTCTACTCTGGCTTCAGGCAATTGCCCTCAAACAGGCCCCTAGAAACACCTGAGCTGGCTATACATTCTACCTCTCACACAGCTCTTCTTTCAGATAAACATAAATTGTCCTTGCATTGTTTTCCTTGCCCCAAGAAATCTCAGATATCCAACAGCACCTCAGTTGAAAGTAGTGAGCTTTTGGTAAGCCCAGGATGGAGAACTGGACCAAGGCTGAATATGAATTTGTGCATTTTCTATGTTTTTGTGTTGTTATATATAGTTGTGAAGAGTATTTACATTCCCATTTTTTTCCAATCCTGTGTGGAACATTTTTACTTTACTCCTTTGGGGTGGGGTAAAAGAGCTTCTGTCCACTCTCTAAAACTACAGCAGTATGATAGGACATAGAATATATATTCTTTTGCCTTTATGATGAAGAATCAGTAAAATTGTCAGCTGAGTCCTGCCCACACCAACATGGGACTGTAATACTTTAGGCAATATGTTTGAGTTTATACAATATTTGTCTGATGTAAATACTGCTTCTGGAGAGACCTTGATGTGAATCTCAATGTTTACCCAAAATTCCATCCGCACTTCAGGTTCTAGGCATATGCATATATATGTAGGAAATTGTATACTATGCACAAACACTTTAATCACACAATAGGGAAAGGTTCAATATGACGAAATCTTTTCATAGTATTGAATCAAAAGAAGGATGTATAGATGATATTTTCAACAGTATTAATTTTGAAACTTTCATGATTGTCACTTTTTAAAGTCACTTTTATTTTCTTTCCTTTTTTTTGTATAAGTAAACCAGCTCACTATGGATCATACTAACATTTACACTGTTTTATTTGTATTAGAATTCTGCTTGTTTGGTATTTATGAACTGTACTTCAAAACTTAAGTTTTAGTCACCTACACTATAGCTCATAAATATGCAAGGAATGAAAACATAAAATATATAACTAGAGTGACAAACCTATCTATGTTTTGAGATAAAGAGACCAAGATAAAAGGCTAGTGTTTACATTTCTCATTTAAATTATTATTGAATTAAAATTTAAGTGTTTCCATAGAATGGGAAAAAAGCAAAAGCATCCAAAGCAGTCTAAATCTTTAGGCAAAATCTTACTGGAAAATAAAAGATGATTTGAGATTTCAGACAACCTACAACAAAGGAGGGACATTAAGCTTCTGATGTTTCCAGAGGGAACATGAAGTCCTGACACCATCTTTTTAATGGAAAATTTCATCTGTATTTCAGTCACACAACTTGAAAGACTATCTAATCTGGATCAGAAATGCCATAGGATTCCCACATTGAGGCCATCTGTGAGTAACAGTGTAGGAGGGACCATGATTTTGACCTTGTTGTACATCTGGGACAAGGATAGAATGCTACAGCAGTAGGGAAAAATGTAGAGGTTACGTTTGAGGGCACGAAGATATTATTCGTTCTTGATGTAGGTCCAACCTCAGTTGAAAAAAAGAGAACAGAATGAGAATTAAAAAGCTTCTTTGAAAGGAGAGGTTATGGTCGCAGTGTTCTGCCTTGCAAACTGAAAGCAACTTTTAATAACTGCACACTGACTGAGTAAAATGGCAGCAAATAAGCTTTCATACAAAGTTAGAAAAGAAAGTACCTATGAAGACCCTGAAAGTAAAGACTGTGGAGAATGAATACATAGCTGTTTGGGCCTGCTTGTGTCTCTGATTTTACACGGGCTTCGAGCTTCACATGGTCTGTTGCAACCTTTATTCAGAATGTCCTGCTAAGTGTAAAACGACTGCAGTCTCAAACAAGAAGGTAAAGGTCATGTGTTAAATATATAGTACTTTGGTACAAATAATTCTTTAAAGATAGTATTAGTATTGGAAGTGGGAGTGCCTCTTTCCTCTTACATGCACTTTAATACGATATAAGGATGAGGACAACTTTTCCTTTGGTTACATTGTCTTCTTTATCAATCAAATATTAAATAGCACTCAATTATATTTATTGCCCTCAAAAGAAGCTCTTATGTTAATGAGTATTTAATCTTCTGCCTTTGTTGTTTTTCACCAAATTATTAATAATATTTCTATTTTTCTATAAAATACAGTAACATCTAAAATTATTGATAAGCAACTTCCTTGTAAGCATTTAAGAGATTTCTCTCTTTTTTTGATACAATTGTATATATATTCCAAAACCTACAGATCTTTATTCTGCCACAAAGCATAATAAGACTATGTTTATTTTGCTACCAATTGTTGTATCAACTTCTTCCAGAACTGTGGCTTGTTGCAAGATTTTTGTTCTTTGGAATTAACATCTATGTATTGGTGGCGAATTTGTTTGGTTTTGTTTCGTGTTTGATTTTGTTGGAGTCTTTTTTTTCCAAATGGAAATCCATTTTCATATTTATGCATCTTTCAAATTGTAGTTTTATTTTAATCTCTTCAGACTATTAAATTTTCAAGTTTTACCTTACCTTACCTTCAGAAGGCCTTCCAATCTACTTGTCGCTTTAACATTTAGCAATATGATTTCTTATTCTCTCCAAAAGTTTTTTTTTAATTCACACTATTTCAAACATCAGAGATTACTTTTATTAAATTTGAGGGCTAGAAATGGAGTATGTCAGGCTATTTTAGCACAAATACGCCATAATTACAGAGAACTGTATTTTGTCCTAAGGACAGAAGAAAAAAAAAAGAAAAAACATGAGAAGGTACTATATGTTTACTAACAAAACAAACCAACCTACCAAACAAAAAGTAAAATCTTTTCTTTGTAAACAATAAATTGCTACATGGCAATAGAAAATGAATGAACCCATAAAATTCTTTATTCTTTCATACAAGCACTGGGGTTTTTTAAACCATAATGAAAAGGAAAAGTTATAAAATTCTGCAAACCCTCCACTAAATACATTGGCTGCATACACTGGCAAGAGTGTTTAAAGTTGACTGTTCTTGCTTACTTAACCAGAAAATCTCAGGAAACATTTTCTTCTTCACTTTTTTTTTTTTTTTTTTAATACTAAGGAGAGTTGACTATTGTTGCTTAACGTGAAAATTCTTTTATAATTCAATAATATAGACACCACTAAAAATGTAATTAAAAGCCTACATATACTAGCAACAAGGCTAAATTACAATCTGTATGAAAATGTATACAATGTGCTCCTGTACTACCCTTGAGTTTTAATTAGAATATATGTGATGGAAGAAACTTTGGAGAAAACAATAATGCAGTGATGTTCACTGAGAAGTTTGAAGCTAGGGAAATCTACTGAGAAATTATGATATGACAAAATACCTCAAGCTAAGAAATTATGCTGAATATTTCAAGAAAGTGTTCCCATTATTGTTACACATAGAACAATTATTTTGTTTGATGGTTAGTGGTTCAACCATAGACCCATTTCAGCTGCTTGTTACCAAACAACTAAATATTTTATACTAGGAATTCATCAAGCAAACCTGTTTTGAGAATTTTGCTTTGGAAGAATAACACTTCTTTTTTATTTCTCTTACTTATACAGAAATTAAAGCAAATCATAGATCTTCAAGAAAAGACAGTACTAACCTATAGTATCACCCAGTATTTGATGAGATCAGCTCCTGAAAATACACGAGGAAGTCTTTCTTCAAAGTTGGTGTGTATATATAGTCAATCTGAAAAGGCTGACTTCATTACTTAAAATTAATTTCTTTAATCCATTATCATATTAATTCCAATTATTAAGTCAATTTTTAACAGATGGAGAGATTATTAGCAAAGGTAAAATTCTAATTTCATTAAGCAAACATTAATTTCAAAATGAAGAGACAGTCTTTTTGCTCTCTATAGGCTCTTTCATTAATTTTGAATTAAACATATTCTATGAGGGTGCATTATAACAACTCATATTTTTATAAGAAAGTCTTAATTTAAACAATTTGGTGTTTAAATTTGGTGGGCAATGAACTTGCTTACTGATAACACACTAAATTCAAAGCTCATTGTACTTAATAGAAAAATCAAAGTTTGTGTCAGAACCTGGACTGAATGCCATTTGCTTTGAGCTTTAAGTTGCCCATGCTGATGGAGGAAAAGAAGAGTGTGTATTTGAAAATTAAGTTTGGAAATGTAATTTGAACTAATTCAAGGAAAATTAAATAATTACAGGTGATCTTTTAAAGTTTTTTTCTCAGATATGAATATAACATAGCAGCATGTGCTAGTCTCCTGTTAGCACTGATTCATTTGAAAGCAGTACTTTATTCAGGATATTTTCTCTTGAGGAAGATTATTTTTCTAAGAATTTAAATCTGTTTGTTAGTCTTGCAAGAGATGACATAGTGGCCAAATTTTGACTGTTTCAAAACAAGAATATTTAAATTAAAACAAACAAAAAAAAATCATAAATTACTTACAGTATGTAAGAGAGCCAAATTTCATGCTAACTTTATCATCCTTAGTATTAAAAACACAGAAGCATTAAAAATTTCCCATAAAGAAAGACTGAGGAAATCAGCTTTTTAAAGGATTATCAGAAAATCTGCCCTATGCATTCTTAATTTCTGGAGATGTTATGACATCAAAAATTCAAAAAGCTGATCAGCTACTTGTTCTGCCCTGCAAACACACAGCCCCTCTACACCTCACCATAAATTTGCATCAGTGAAATGTTACTATTCTATTTCTGTCTCTATTTTGATCTAATTTGAAGCGGGGGGGGGAGGGGCAACTAAAATTACAGACATAATTCAAATGTGTTTACATTGTTAGAATATGAACTATATACTACTATATATGTTAAGAAGGATGGAATATAGAAATAGCAGCATGAAAAACAGAGTAGAAAATTCTAATATGAGAAGCTGTTAGCTGAGTGAAGAATGTGGCAATACTTTTATAGCATGTTATTTTGAAATATATCAGGGACTAAATTAGATTCTGTTAGGCAATTTTTATTGTACCCCTCAAGTAAATGAAACACATATTTCTGCTTAAATATAAAGGAATTTAATGAGGAATCATAGAATCATGAAATGGTTTGAGTTGGAAGAGTTCTTTAAAGATCATCCAGTTCAAACCCCCTGCCAGAGGTAGGGGCAGTCTCGCACTAGACCACACTGCTGAATGCCCTATACAACCTGGCCTTGTATACTCCAGGTAAGATGAATCCACACCTTGTCTGGGCAGGCTCTTCATTATATCCTTATATCCAGTATAAATATAATCTTTCAGATTAAAATCATTGCCCTTGTTCTGTAGCTACAAATCACACTAAAAAGTGTCCCGATCTTTCTTACTTGGTACCTTTAATTACCAAAATGCCTTTTCTTTTCTTTACCAAAATGTCTTCTGTTTTTTCAGGACACACTACTCCAACTCTCTCAACTTTCATATGATAGATATTCTAAGCCTCTGATCATTTTTTCTGGCTCTCCTCTGGACCTGTTCCAACAGGTCTGTTTCTTTCTTGTGCTGAGGACCATAGAGTTGAATGCATTACTCCAGATGGGGTCTCATGAGAGTATAAGAGAATCACATCCCTGGTGGCCAGATGACCTACTAGCCACACTTATTTTGATGTAGCTCAGGATGCAGCCAGCTTTCTGGGTCTGCAAGCATACAATGACAGTTTATTTCCGAATTTTCATCAGATTTCCAGATTATAATATATTTAATATTTTCAGATATATGTTTCATACGAACATAAACTACTTTTCCAAATGCCATTTTCTCTGTATTCATTACAAAGGAAATCTTTGCCGAGTAGTTTAGGTTTAGATATTTACTATTCCATGTTTAAACTCAGATTTAAATCAATAGACTTGAGTAGAGGAGACTCAGTCTAGTTGTTTATTCGGGGGTAACCTTTCTTTTTCAGAAACTATTTCACCCTACCTCTGAGACAAATTCAGTGATATGATCACTATGAGCAATATATTCTGATAAAAAATTCAGCACATTGATGATTGCTGAAAAATTCTTCATCAGTTCTAATAGTCCCAATTATTAACTGCTGCAATGCATGCCACATGAAGAGTGGAAGCTCATTTCACTCAGCTAATCCTCTCAATCTGTATTCTCAGGCAACTTTTCATGTGGGAATTCAAACTGTTTTAGACTTGGAGAAGAACCCAAGTTATGGACCTAATAAAAAAGCATATTTCTGCAAGAAAACATAAACCTGCAGAGCAACTCTTGTTCCTTGATGTACTAGGTGACAGTTTCCTAGCTTTTTCTCATCTGTGATAAGATTAAATGAGTAGAATTAGCTAATAACAGATCAATAATTCCTAAAAAAAAAAAAAAAAAAAAGGTTACTTCTTAATTCTGACTTCATCTCTTTGAAACAGCTTCTCTTCTAATACTCAGACCGACCAATGTAGAGCAGGATAATTTAATACCCTTTGCATGAAGTGCTAAGATAATAAGTAGTGATATGTCACTGCAACCTGTTGGGAGTTTTGAAGTGTACTTTTGATTCATATGCAATATTTTGCTCGGGTGCTTGTAACTACATGTTAGTTTCCTATACTTCTCCCTCTCACATAAATAACTTCTGTGCCCAAGCAATTTCTAACAAATTTTAGGATTTTTCAAGCAATGGAGTGAAAACATGTCCGTTGCTGAACACTACAGAAGGTATATAAGTGAAATGCATATGTTTTAGTTCTATTGTTCTTAAAATGACAAATTTTAAGACTAAAATTCAAAATCATTTTGATGCTTGTTTGTTTACTCATTTTGGAATTATAATGATAGAAAAAAGTTTAAATTTGTTTACAAAAAAAAAAGCCAATTGGAAGAAAATATTCTTTTTCTGCAATCAGCTATGTGCTTATGAATTTGTAAGGAATGTGTTTATTTCTTTTATTTGTTTATTTGTTCCATTAAAGCTAGCTTTTACAAACTTTGCCTCTTCTATTTTTGTTGTCTACCTCTCTACTAATGTGAAGCTTTTCACTAATTTGAAACAGAGATAGGGTCACACATAGTCCTACAGCTCCTTGGAAGTTGGTGACTTGTAGAAAAGAAAGTACAAATGAGTTTCTTGTTAATAAAAACATATGAGTTGTCCTTTAATAGTTACATAGGAGCTAAGGGTATGGTGCAGGAGAGATTATGGCTGGCCAGCCGCTATGAGTAAGTGACAGTAGGCTGAGCAGGTGCATGGGGAACACATACCTGGAAGATGAGTTTATATACACACTACTCAATGAGCAATTCCCTTATTTCCTTTTAAGTCAAAGACTGTATAATTTGATTAAGCTCAGATAAAGACCTATAACATTATAAGACTCATTTAAACCCTGTCCTGAAGCATTACTGAAACCTTTAGTTTATGTGGTTTGGTTCATTTGTTAGGAAGTCTTTGCAGATTTCAGTGATTCCTTCTCTTTCATGGAACTACATAAACTTCAGTGAGATTCTTTTTTTCATTTTATGAGCTAGGAAAGACTGAAGAATCATTTTCATTTTAGTTAATGACAACTTAAAGCCTACAGATTATGTAAATACATCCAAATTCTGTGACTAGATCTGAATGTGTAGAATTTTCTCACTGAAGTAAACAAAGAATTGTAATGGTCTCATAAGCAAATGCTGTAGTCACTGTGATCAAAACTTGCAGGATCAGGTTTAAACATTTCAATTTATTGTGTTTGTATTTTTTTTTTTATTCTAAGCAATTTGCTATCTCCTAAATATCAGACACTCATTTACAGTTCATCAGCTAAATGTCTGCTGCTCCAAGCCCCTCACCAACCTTGTTGCCCTTCTCTGGACACGCTCCAGCAAGTCAACATCCTTCCTAAACTGAGTGGTCCAGAACTGGACACAGTACTCAAGGTGCGGCCTAACCAATGCAGTGTACAGGGGCAGAATGACCTCCCTGCTCCTGCTGGCCACACTGTTCCTGATGCAGGCCAGGATGCCATTGGCCCTCCTGGCTGCCTGGGCACACTGCAAGTTATTCTAGGCACTATTATTTATGTGCATGGTAAAATCTCTAATAGTTGATTTCTTTTCAGTAAGACTACAGAAGTGCTTGACAGCATATGCATACATCTGAAGATAGCCAAAGGAGAAGTTTGAACACTGTTTGAGCACTGCATATTTTCTATACCTCTACTTTGAGCCATTCTAACTGCGTCTGTAGTTTGAGTGTGCTATTTTGGTTACTACCCAAAACAATGGGAATGAAAGTGAATCTGTAGCACCTTAAATTTCAGACTCAGGGATTTGTCCCTGGTTTGTTTTTTATTCATCATAATAGACAACAGAAGACTGGTTCCCCCTGGGTTTCAGAAGCATGTTAGGCTACATATATTTTTGGCACAGAAGCCAGCAATTCAGCAATTGTCAAATCAGCTGTGACTCTGGAATAGACCTCATGGGGGGAAAAAAAAAATCTAAACAAGGAAACAGATGCTCTGTACAGGTGAGACAGTAGGTTGTTTTTCTCCACCTGTCCAAAATTATGTAGTGTTAAGGTTTCAGCACTGAAGGATAAACTCAGATACATGCATATGCATTTACAGATACAGCCTGTATTTTTAACCTGCCTCCTGAACAGGTTTTCCCCTTCCAGTTTGCTGTGAGCTGATAATACAAGTATTCACAAACAAAAAAAACTAACAAAACAAAACAAAACAGAAAAATCTGAGAAAGAAGTTTCAGTATTGATCAGATGCTGTTATTGAAGCTTTTATGTTGTTGTTGGTATGTTATTTCTCTGTTGATGTTTGGTTCTGTTTGTTTGCCCACTCTGTATTGGTCTTTAAGTTTACAGTCAGCTAAATAGGTGACATGTTTTGATCATTGTACATTCTTCTTCCCAAACACTAGCATTTCAGCTTTTCCTACATGTTTTTTTTTCTGCTTTAGTTCATGGTATGTACACTTTATTGCTGTCAGCATTTTCTCCTTAATTATGTCTTAGATCAAATGCAGACACTGTGTAATCTTAAGCATCATGTGAAGAAATATTTACAGCATAGATTCCCTTATGCATGGTTTAAAGCTATGAGCTATTATACCAGTAGTGTTCTATTCCAGACTGGTTTTGAACAACTCTCACTGCAGTTATAAACTCTATAAATGTTTGAGAGAAAATGAGTATTATACAAAGATTCAAAAGACATCATCTGTGGCCAAGATGCACAGCTGACACATTTTAACTCGTCATAGCTATAAGATGCAACTGACAAGTCTAGCTCATCCCCAGCTGTTGATTACTTTCCTTAAACTCACAATTACACACTGCAAGGGTGTTTCCTGTCTTTTGGGTAAGAGAAAGGGAAAAAAAAAAAAGAAGCATGAAGGAGAAATTGAGAGATGGAGAGAGAAAGGAGGAAGAAAATAAGAATGGAAGAAAATGAGACATTAAGTAAAGATTTTTCAATACCTTGGTAGTTTACCGTTGAAGCCTACTGGTCTGTCAAGGCAAGCAGTCTAATTGGCTCAAGGACCTATAAAGCCATGCATGTCAGTAACATAATTACCTTACCCCTGACTAAGAACAGAAAAAAAATTTTTTTAAAGATTTCATGCAAAAACCTCTTTTTAAGACTTTCACCTAGATCATTTAAAGTGAGGCAGATAGCTTGTAATAATCTACTAATTTAGTAATGGTTGACACAGAAAACTGCTGCAGCCAGTTTAAATTCTTTTTATATGATTTACATGTATATTAATTTTAATGTGCAGAAACATCTTTGGGAGAAAGCATCACTTTAAGTAATAAAAGTGGACTGTAATTTAAAAAAGTTTCATTACACAAAGGCATACTACTTAGGAGTCAGAAAGAAGCTTCAACATTACATTATGCATACATACAATTAAATTTCTAAAGCTGTGCATTTGTCTGCAAGCTGAGTGTCAAAAGTTCCAACTGTAGTTAATGAAATCTAGAAGGCTATTCAATTTACCCTAAAAATATTCATCTGTGTTTGATCAGCTGAAAAATTACTCAAACTCCACTGAGTGTACTGACAAAATCTTCACTGGCTATAGTGGGATTTAGACACCTAGAATACCTCTAAATAACCGTGGTGGAAGCTAGTTACCTACTCAGAGTGTATTTTAACACACAGTTTTATGAGCTTTTTTTGTTCCCTACTTAGTTTCCAGCTGCCCATTCCAGGATGCAGGTCTCCCATAAATTCTTTGTCATGTCTGCCAGTTATTCAGAGAAATCTTAAACACCCTCAAATATCTAAAGCAGACTAGTGAAAGTCCTAAGCCTAAGACAGGAAGTCAGCTTTACCTCAGTGCCTAGTCAGATCATGAAACAAATCTGACCTTAGAAGCTAAAATGAGCAGGTGATTAGAGATGTCAATATGACTTAATCAGAGGTAAATCTTACCTGACTAATCTGGTGGCCATCTACAAAGGAGTGTGTCAGTGGAAAAGAAAAGAGGAACTCATGTCATTGGCCTTGATATCTGTAAGGCCGTTGACACATCCCCACAGAATATTATGGTTTGTACATCAAAGAGATGTGGATTTGACTGGTGGACTATTTGATGCATGAGAAATTGGATGGATGGACATATTCAAGGAGTTGCAGTCAATGACATAATATTCAAATGGAGATCAGAAACAAGTGGTGTCCTCAGGGGTCCATACTGGGAACAGCACTGATCAGTGTCTTGTTTATGACACAGGCAGTAGAATTGAGTGTGCTCTCAGCAAATCTGTTGACAAAACCAAGCTGAGCTGTACATTTGATTCACCTGAAGGAAGGGTACCATCCAGAATGGCCAAATTCAACACCAGGCACATGTGAAGCTCATAAAATGCAACAAAACTAGGTACAAGGTCCTGGATTGCAATAATCCCAAATATCATGGGGATGAATGGATCCTAGCCAAGCCCAGTACAATATTTTATAGCTTACTTTGCACTTTAACTACATAGCACATAACAGTAAGTTCTAGCACAAAATATTCATTTAATAATTATTCCAGTAATAAACTGTTCTACTATATTTATCCATTTCTTTGCTATAATATTTTATACTCACAAATAAATAATTAACAATTTAAGATCATAAAAAGCAAAATATTTAAGTAGCATTCAAGTTGTATATGATTAGTTTACAGTCTTAATGCTAATTTTGTTGGTAGCTTATGCTTTTTCTTTTAATAATTTAGTAAGATAAATAATAGTTTTCTTAAAAAGACTGTAAAATGGAACATAGAATGGTGTCTTTATGTTAGGAGTGTTAGAATAATATAATACAACACTGAATCAAATACACATGCTAACACCAGAAACCAGGAAATTATTAGCAGATTCATCAAATAAGAATATCAACTTTGATTTTTTGTATTATGCACTGTTATTTTAGACAAAAAGACTGCTTTGTGGAAGTGGTGAATTCTCAAAAAAGACAAACAAACAACCAATCCCCCCCCAAAAAAAACAAACACCTAAGTAAAATCAAAGGAGCAATTTTAAAGACCTGACAAACTTTTAAAATGCAAATATTGAAAAACAGTTAAAAAAGAAACAAAGAAATATAATTTTGTTAAAACATTAAAATCTGTGGAAACTGGAGATTACAGAGAATCAAAAACTTTCAGGAGATAAAGCAAAAGGGTAAGCAAACAGAACAGCACCAGAACAAGGGGACAGAGTCTCAAGCTGTGCCAGGGGAGGTTTAGACTCGAAGTGAGGAAAAAGTTCTTCACTGAGCGAGTCGTTTGTCATTGGAATGGGCTGCCCAGGGAGGTGGTGGAGTCTCCGTCCCTGGAGGTGTTCAAGGGGAGATTGGACGTGGCACTTGGTGCCATGGTCTAGTCGTGAGGTCTGTTGGGACAGGTTGGACTTGATGATCCTTGGGGTCTCTTCCAACCTTAGTTATACTGTGATACTGTGATACTGTGAAACCCGAAGTATTTCATATGTTACTAGAATGACACCAATACAGGCAACACTCAGGAAGGATTTGAAGGTTTAGGATAATAGATGAAAATGTGCATTTGTATATGCATGAGTCTTGTGGGGATTGTTACCTCCAGGTTTGGTATTAAGTGCTAAACAAATATGTATCAAAGAGATAACAAGTTCTGAGTGAAATGAACTCCATTGCCCAATTCAATTAACTCAAAGGTACTATGTCACCACAAAATTTCCCTTTCAAGTCCTAACATGGCATTTTGTGCAGAGGCATGGTTTTCAGGGTATATTTATAGCTATCCAGTAGTTGCTTCTAACATGATGAGTACGTGGCACTTTCCTTGGTAGTGGTCCAATTTAGTAAATTTGCCACACCTTGCCTTAAAAATCCAGCCACCATCCAGATTGGACAGAGATCTGAAAGAAGAGATATGATAGAATGTGTTCCTACTCATTGCATGTAGTGTTGGGCTAGATAACCTTTAAAGGTCCTTCCCAATCTAAACAATTCTATGATCATTCTTATCAACATCTGGGTCGAGGCAATCCCAGGCACAAGTACAGGCTGGGCAGTGACTGGCTGGAAAGCAGCCCTGAGAAGAGAGACTTGGGGTTGCTGGTGGACGAGAAGCTCAACATGAGCTCTCAATGTGCACGTGCAGCCCGGAAAGCCAATCAGATCCTGGGCTGCAGCAAGAGAAGTGTGGCCAGCAGGTCAAAGGAGTTGATTCTCCCCCTCTACTCAGCTCTGGTGAGACCCCACCTGGACTACTGCCTCCAGTTCTGGAGCCCCTATTACAAGAGGGATATGGGCGTGCTGGAACGTGTCCAGAGAAGGGCCACGAGGATGATCAGAGGGCTGGAGCACCTCTCCTATGAGGACAGATTGAAGGAGTTGGGGCTGTTCAGTCTGGAGAAGAGAAGGCTCCGAGGTGACCTAATTGTGGCCTTCCAGTATCTGAAGGGGGCTACAAGAAGGCTGGGGAGGGACTTCTCAGGATCTCAGGTAGTGATAGGACTAGGGGGAATGGAATGAAGCTGGAGGTGGGGAGATTCAGGCTGGATGTGAGGAGGAAGTTCTTCACCATGAGAGTGGTGAAGCCCTGGAATGGGTTGTCCAGGGAGGTGGTTGGGGCGCCGTCCCTGGAGGTGTTTAAGCCCAGGCTCGATGAGGCTCTGGCCAGCCTGATCTAATGTGGGGTGTCCCTGCCCTTGGCAGGGGGGTTGGAACTAGATTATCCTTGTGGTCCCTTCCAACCCTGACTGATACTATGATGCAATGATACTATGATATCCATTAAATAGGTGTTTTATAGATGTATGCTGTGCTGTAAATGATAAGGTAAATTAACCAGCCAAAATTAAAATTTCATCATGATTTTCTGAGAACAAAACTAGAATTTATGCCTCCTTTTCCAGCCCATCTTTTCTACCACAGATCATAAAAATGCAAGGCAAGAGGGAGACCACTGTACAAGTTACCTCCATCTGCTTCCCAACCAGTCTTCCTAACTGCAAGCCAAAATTGGCATGCCACCTCTCAGCAGGTCATAGAAGTATTGCTAATTAAAATATTATCAACATGTCAGATTTAATTTTAATCAAGTAATTACTAGTGTTGTATACCAAAATAGATCTGGAAAAATACTGTAAATTATATTTTAATCCATTTTCTTTATTAATTAATACAGTAACTAACTAACTAGTAGACAAGAACACTTCTATCTTACTATTTTACTTCTAAGAGATTAATTAAAAATATCAATTTCTTTTGAAGTACTTCCACTCTTGATTCCTTTCATAGGTAGTATAAATAGTTGGAAATAAGACCCTGATTTATTGATGAATATTCTGCCTTATTTTAATAACCAGATGCTTTTACCATTTAACTAATTTAAAATATGAAGCATAAAATCTTTTCATAAGGAGTGCAGTGTATCTGGCAGATAGTCTCAATAGTTTGGTTCTGGTAGTGAAATTAATGACAGACAATTATAGCTAGAATTCATGCATCCAGTCTAAGCGACCTGGATGCCCAATATCTGGCTACTGAAGTAAGGTTTTAGACATAAATTCATTGTTCAAATGTAATGTCAGTTGATGTGATTCAGTTCCTAGAACACAGATATATATATATACTGTTAAGTGATATGCTCATGAGTAGTCAAGATGTCTGTAAGATGCTGATAACCGAAAATTCATGTTTTCCTGGAGCAGTATTTAGAAATTAAATGGGATACACCAGGGCATGTCAAATAAGACTAAGTGCTCCATCTTAGACAACTGAAAATTACTTTCTACTTGGGCAGCTTGAGATGGGCATCATTGATTAAATTTAGGTTGGTTCACATCACTTGAGATATCTCCTACATGTGCCTGACTGATGCGACTCTGGGACTGTAAAAGAACTTCATCTTGGTGGAACAGCAATGTTAGGTTATTCCAGGGTACATAAAATGACAGAAAACACTGAGACTAGATAGCTGGATCCCCTTTTTAGTTTGCTTTTACATACTTGTGTTTAAATATCTAGTGCTTAGCTGTCTACTTAGAGGAGTTCAATAGAATTTAAGGAACCTACAGCAGCAGTGGCTGGTGCTTTAACTCACCTAAAGCAACACCAATTTGCTCTTGTTCCCCCAACAAACTTTCCTTTTTATAATGAGTGAGATTTTTATGGAATGGGATACACCTGTGAGCCAACTCAGGTCAGTTTCCCTGGCTGACTGGAAACTGTTAACGACTTGCAGACCATGGCTGGCCTATAATTCTGTCCCAATGAAGCTACGACATTTGTTTAGGACACTGAGGGGATTTCCAGATACTGAACACAAATGTTTCATTAGCCATCTGGTTTTACATGCAAATTTGCCTCTGCAATCTGGAGTTCATGTTTATACTTGCCATTATACTAATAAAAAATCAAATTTCAGGTCCATTATTCTCTATATTTTTTGTGTATTTTCTAAATAAAGTAAATTATGCATTTCTGATTTATTTGTTTGTTTGTTTTGTTTCATACAAGTGCTCTATGAGTTACACTACTCCTCCTTAGGCACCTCTTTGCTCACTCAAATTTTACATTAGTGTAAGCAAATTGGCTTCAACTCTACCATTTCTGAAAATAGAACAATATCATTTCCTTTGTATACAAGTCTAATTCTGAGCATTTATCTCTTGAGGAAATACAGGATTTTTTTAAAAAAATGTGGTTATGCTGAAGACCAGTTTATACCAATGCAAAGTGAATTCTTTTCCAATTCTTATACTTAACACCAAGAAGAAAAAAGGATGTCAGCTTCCATTTACCCTGTTCTGCCCTGAATAACTAAAACCACAATGATAGATGAATGTAAAATATGCTTTTGCAGAATCCTGGAATTAAACTATAAACATATAATCACCAGACCTAAGTTTTAGAAGTCACAGGCCATTTAAAGGAATTGATTAAAAGATTAAAATATCACAGTTAGACAAGATGAAAGGTCAAAAGAAGTACAGTATTCTGTGGCCATGATGACATTATGTGAAACCTAAGTTAGCAACACCCATATTAAGTCAAAAGGGAATGAAAATAAACTGAATTTCAAAATAATTCCTTTTAAGTATATACACTCTGCAAAATATTAAATGGGGATGTCCAATATTGTTTGAGTTTCATGGTGTTTTGTTTTGTTTTGTTTTAATTGCTATCCTGAGTACAATTCACATACACTGAACTTCAAAAATCACTGAGATAATGAAGTACTACATTCTTTAATACATTTTAGGGGTCAAATATATCTATTCCTTCTAATCCTTTCTTGATTTTGAGTGATAGAACTGTTCTGGAGAAATTTTCATGGAACATAAATTCCACTGAGAGATTGACTATTCTGGATTGCATTCTGATTCAGCCCAGAAATTGTTCCAGACTTTCTTTTTTCTTTTTTTTTTCTCTTCAAATATGTCTTTAAAAAGTATTGTCTTCCCATGGAAAAAAATGTTATTGATAAGCCTAATACAATTAATCTTTCACTAAGCTAATTCTTAGAACATAAGTAAATTAAACTCCCCACCCCCCCAAAACAAACAAACAAACAAAAACAACAAAAAAAACCTAACCCCCGACCCAAACCCAACAAATCCTGAATAACAATAGGAGGAAATGCTTTGGGATTAAGAAATGGCAACTGAGAGCCAGATGAAGTAACATCTTGTGCAAAAAACAAGTCTTTTGAGGTGATCTAACCATTCTTTATTGACTAAAGTAGCTAGAAGAAACCATGGAATGAAGTCAATATTTGTAAAAGAACAAAGCTGGATAACATAACACATTTGTTGCTTAAATCAAGGGAAAAGTGAAGAAGCTGAAATTATTTTCACCTGATATTTTTGGCAAGTAAAGCAAAATATAACATTTTTATCTTTAATTTGAAATTGACTGTTCGTAAATATAACAGCTATTATCATGCTATATTTCTCTGTTGTATTTTATGTGTTAACAAATATTAAGAAGTACCACTTAGGACACGTTAGTGAATCACATTTTAATCCCCTCAGAGAAATACTAGGGAGAAAAGAACTCCTTTGCCACAAACTTATAGTACACTTCACATATTAAGAAAGAGAATGAACCTTAAAATAGTATTTGTAAAATTGCATTCTTAACAACACTTTTTGTTTTTCTTCACCTAATGAAACTAGTTTGAAAGAAAACATTATTGATACCTGATCTAGGTGAACCTGCTCTGCCAGAGGAGTTGGACTAGATGATGTCATGAGCTGCGGTGAATCTGCTGCTGATAATCATACCATGATTCTGTCATGCCAGCTTCAAAATGAAAGTGCTGGCTGGTGCAAAGTATTATTGTATAACATGATTGCTGGTTTCATTTTCCAGGTTTTGGGGGTGTGGGGCTTTTATGCTGGGCTGGGGTGGGTTTGGGGGATTTGGTGGCTGGCTTCTGGTGATACTTCTGCATTTTGCTGTGCTTTTCTGTGAATAGGCTAAGGTCATTGTGTATTATATTATCTCATATATATTTGTCTTGAAGGGACAAAAGCCTCAAAAATGCCCTGAACCAGACAATGGGGCAGGAGCCAGGAGGTCTGTTTTTTCAGGAGATTGCCCACATTGCCCAGGCTTGTCTGAACGTGCCCTGGGGTACAAAGTGGGCCAAGTGCGTGTGCCTTTGGCCACATTCGGAGAAAACTGATTCTGTAAGTTAAAGTATCAGGTTTCTATCTCTTAATCTTTGTTGTCATTGGCCATCATTTTCTCAGGAAATCTATAGATGCTAGCCCAAAGTGTGAATGCTTTGCCTTGGCCAAGATCTGGAAGAAGCCTTAACCCTAAACCCTGCAAGCCTGAGAAGCCAAGCCTTGCTTGCCTTGCAATTTGGAATCCAAGCTGTGCTTCAGTTTACCCAGAAAGACGCAAGTGCCACTCGCAGTAATACGTTGCAAAGACCAGGAGCAGACAGATGTGTCTTGCTGGGTCAAGAGACAAACCCTGGAGAAGCCAAGACCCCATGACAGTCTTGCTTTATTGGAAGAAGCAACAAGAACCACTGCAAAGAGTGCAGCTGGAAGAACCTCTCTGAAACAGGCAAAGCTACAAAGCTGACAAGCCCTGCAAGCCTCAGCAGCAACCAATTTCCTCCAAGGTTTCAGTTATAAAGCCTTCAGAGATAAACCCTGTAGGTGCCCCAGCCACAAGCTGCAGAAGCCAACAGAAAGTGAACCTTTATTCCCGCAGCTTTCATGTGTTCGACGCCATTTTGGTTTTGTTTAAATCCCCACACATGCCGCGTGGTGCCATGATCTGTGGATTCTAAACGTTGCAACTGAATATACTGGACTAAAGCGATTTGCAGTGAGTAATCTATGAAATTTGATTTTTATAAGCATCTGTTAAAAGGTCTGTTACCCTAGAGAATTCTAGCGTTCCCCACCCTTGTGGGCAAAGCCGGCATGTTGCCAATGTTCTTCTTTTTCCTTTACAGTTTAAATTTCTGTTTGTTGTTTCTTGGGTTTTTTTTGGCCAATATTGTTTAAATTGTTACATGTTCTTGGTGGTGAAGTATCTGTTCCACAACCAAATATTTAAAACCAGTAAATAGGTTTTATTAATATTTTTCATGGGATTTTTTTGAATTAATAAAGTTAACATTTTTTATTAATTGTTCTACCTATTAAATATTAATAGTAACCACACATTTATAGCAATATTAAACACTTTTTTTCAAGTCTTTCTCTCAACCTGTATTAGAGGGAAGCAGACCGTGTTGAAATTGCACAATGATCTCCAGTGGTCCCTTCAAACCCCTACCATTCTTTGATTCTCTGACATTAACTGAGGTATTTTATTTTCTCCCATTTGTTTTTAAAAATTCCAAATTTTGTTCTTAGTATGTTTATTGCCTTTTACTTCCAGTCCCTCTGAAAATACTGTATTATGTCAGAAGTATAGACTGAAGTGTCCAAGCTGGCTCAAAGACACTTTTGCTGACAGCATAGTCATACACTTGAGAAACTAGGCTAATTAGCTCAATCATACTGTAGTCCTGTGCAGTAACAAAGTTTTTGGATTAGACCTGTATCACATCATGTAATTTGGCAACATGAGAATTGTGTCTAGGATTTTCTGTACAAGCCATACAAGCATAATGAAATAAGGTATCACTCTTCAGTGTGCATTCATCTCTGAACCTGGAATGCCCAATACTGACCACACCATTCCAGAAGAGCATCGTAACATCTCCCATGTCTTTCAGCCAATGCTTACATTAATATTTCCAGATTTACTTATTTATTCTCTCTTATTTTTATTTTTTTTTTGCAAAACCAGCACAGTTCTGAGAGTGTTGAAATGTTTGAGGACTAGTCAGGTTACTTTATGTATACCTACTTTATAAAGAAGTGTGGAACTAATTTTGAAGGTCAGTTCTTTTGGGTTTTATTCCAAAGTTTATTATCTTCTGTTTCTCATCCCCCTTCATTTAAGTAAATGGTATAATTCATGCCTCATTCCCTGCAAACTGGATGTCTCATCTCAATGATGTGATAATTTGGCTTTAGGGAACAATATCACCTCTCTTAGGTGCCTCTTGACATATATAGGCCTACATGTACACAGCTGCTTAAGCATTTTATTCATTGGGTATAGATTGTAGGACAATATTATAAGAGAGTCTCATTTGTTTGTTTGTTTTCTCCAACATTTTTTTTTCCATTTAAATATTAAAAGTATGGACTTACTTATTAATTTATTCAGTTATTTTATTTTTTTTTTTCATTACAGTCTGAACACTCAAAGTACTTGCAATTTTCTTTTTCATCATTTAAAGAATTATGAGTTAGTGAACAACACTGGAAATAAGACAGATCCCTGTGAGATATGACAGTGAATAAACTTCAAGTTTTGGAGTAAGTTACTGATAACTATTTGAAGGATGGTTTTTTTTGACCGGTTATGCATTTGCCCTGCATGGATTTTCTCTTTGCTATATATCTTTTCATTTACATGTCAAACTGAGTGAAAAATTAGTATCATAGTTTGGCAACTATCATGATCAACAATTCCAAACAGACTCCTGTGATACCTGCTGCTCAATAGAGAAACAATTGTTTTGTTCTTACTGAAATGATATCTTCCCAGTACTTGGCATTTACCTGGGTCCCCTGCAGCCACAGCAACTGTGCCTTTTAAAAAAGAATTTGTTCAATTCAAGCAGAAAGTATTTTTGCTGTCTCTTTTGAGAGGAATTAAAACATTGATACTACAGAGTAGTGAAACTGTATCCTTTGCAAATGATTTTAAATGTCAAAAACATTTCTTGTCAGTGTTTAAAACAAACAAAGAAACAAAAAGTTATTTTAATTAAAGTTTAAGAACATAATTTTCTGCTTCTGAAATTTAAAATGTCATCAAAAGCTTCAGGGATTACAATACCTATACATCAGGAAGGGGAAGATGTGATAGTGAAGTTCAACTTGAATTATTAAAAAAAAGAAAAAAGTGCTATTAATTAAAAACAAAACAAACAATTCTGAAAATGACCCTGTTTGTTTGCATACTGTAGCCCAGTAATTTACTCTTTAACCAACTCACTTTCTGTTTTAGCTTGACATTGTGATTCTCAGGTTAATCTTACTAAGCAACCTCAGAAAAGCCATACATTCATCATTGAAGTGCTTTCCACAGTAATGAAACTCTTATTTTTCTATGCTTTCTTGTTACCCTTGGTTGATTTACTTTCTAGACATCTTATGTAAAAGGAATTTTTCTTCCAGTTTTTTGAGTTGAGTGGAGTCAGGATGCATGTATATGTATGTGTGTATACATGTAATGCTTTGTTTCTGCAGTAACTTTTTCACATAGCCACAGCTTCTGGTCAGGCAGGACTTGCCCATGCTGGATGTGTCAAATCACCTCCTTGTCCTCCATGTGCCTTATTAGTGCTCCTAGGGAAATCTGTTCCATGATCTTCCAAGGGAGATAGATGAGGCTGATAAGTCAATAGCTCCCTGGCTTCTTCTTTCTACCCTTCTTAAAAGTGGGTGTACTGTTTCCCTTCCTCCAGTCTCCAGAGACTTCACCTGACTACCAGGACTTTCCATATATCATGGAGTGATAACTGCATCAGCAAATTCCCTCAGGACTCTTACCACAGCAGGTCTTACCAGAGCAGAAGTAGATGGGCAGAATCTCTACCCATGTTTCTTTTCCACCCCTCTTTTACTGTTTGTAATAGGTGGTGAATACATTCCTCAGCTGTGACAGACATTTGAAATAAGCCAGTATGGATGAAATTAACTAAATAGGAAGACCAAATTACAACTGACAATTGTATGAAGATTTATATATATATAAAATATTTTAATCAAGTAAAGGAAATAGTCATGTTTTGTCAGACCCAAAATAATCAGTAGCTCTGGAGGCAAGCTTAACAAAGAAATTGAGGTAAGCCAGTGATTCTCTTTAGGTTGTGCTTAAATTGCAGCTCTGTGGCAGTATAAGTGTTCATGAACAGACCTTAAATTATTGCTTTGCTGACATCAACCTTGTATGTTAAAAGAAGGTGCTGCAGAGTCATCACAGGAGCCATCAGCATGGCCACATGGAGAAAACAATTGCATTGAGGATAGTGTCTGATTCCAGCTCAGCAAAATTGTAAATATAATCAAGTCACTGCTGACAGACACTAGAAACATTTTTGACTGTTGTTTTTTGTTTTTTTTTCTTTTCTGACTGTGAGTTGAGTCCTGTGAAGTTGAGAAATTTGAGCAAACAGAAATAATGCAATCTATTAAAAGCAACTGAACAGACAGAAAATTGACTCTTCTCTGGTTAATATCAAAGGAAATATTTGAAAATTACAAGGAACCAAAGACAAAAAAGGATAATTTTCTGTCATTTTGAAAATGATGCAGCAATGAGAAATGTCTGCAGTGGAACTCTTTTCTATTAGAGATCTTATATACAAACATAGAAGAAAACATAAAATGTATGTTTTTTATAGTTGAAATACTAAGTTTTGAAGAATCTAAAAATGGACAACCTCATAAAATATGCCAAAAACCTGACTTGTAAATTGTAGAGGTCCAGTGAATTGAGCTGGACCTGCACATTCAGATTTGCTACGAAAGGTAGAAGGTGATAGAGTTCCTGTTGCTAGAGAAAATAATCTGTTGGGCAAAATTGTTTGGGTATTTTCTCCTTTAGGAGAGGCTAAACCTGTCTGAGGGGTGGCTTTTGTTGAAGGTCCTGGTCACACTTATTGGGTAATGCAAGAGAATGATGAATTTCAGTGTATTCCACAAAGAAATCTAACTTTAGCTGAGTTTAACTTCAGAGTGTTGTACAGATACAACATTGCGCCCAAAGGAAGAATCCATGAGGAATCTACGGTGCACGAACCTTAAGAACCCTGAGAGCCCTAAGTCACCTGAGAGTCCCTGTTCCTTTTTCTTCATCTTGACTGCAGAGAAACAAACTGTTTCCTGTTCTTTAGACTTCTGAATCATCTACATCTGAGATAGCCAGAATGGACTATGAACTCATTATTGTAGATATTGTTTTAATTTTGATGGATAGTATTAGCAGCCAATGAAATTGTTTAGAAGGGGTGGATCATGGTGGTTTTAGGCTATGCCTTCAAAATTTGGTTGAAGATTTTGAGCAGAAAAGTAGAAAAATATAAATAAATCACTATTGGTTGGAAAAAGAAAAAAAAAAAAAAGATTATTCTAACAAATTCATTGGGTAAATATCTACAATATGACAGGCTGTACCATAACAATTCTCTCTTCTCTTCTGATCTCTGCTGTTTTCCTTTGCTCAGGAGAGATTAACATGTTTGTTGGCTGGCCTTGTCTGAACTGTTTAGTTAAGTCTAACCCCTGCTTTCTCTATGCTCCTTTTCTCTCTTGGGAGAAGGCTGGGGGGTGGGGTGTGGCAGTGGACGGTCTTCCCTGGTCTCTGACCAGGGGGATTTTGGTGTGGTTTGCTAATTGTAAATAAATGCATTTTATTGTAAATACCATCTACTTTGTACATATTCATTGCATTCCATCGTAGAGCGTAGATTTTGCTTGTAAATACAGCTTTATTTGTTTCTAACTGAGTTGGTCTGGCAAAGTTAATGCTCAGGGGAAACTTCAACCCACCACAACAGTAGAGATAGCCCATGGAATCTGTGCAAAAGGTTCTTAAGTTTTCTGATGATGTGCCTTGTCAGTTGCTAGTAGCAACTCAGTAAAGACTTCAACGAGTCTTTTAATAAATTGTTAAAACAAGAAGACTCCTCACACAAACAAATTTTGAAAAGACAAATTTTGGCAGATCTAGAAAACACAACTTAAATAGCAGCTTGAAGATTCTGGATGCACCATCTGTCAGAGATTGGAAAACTAAAGCCTACACTTTTCGGATTCAGGGGACTGCATCATCACTGTTGTGGAAGAGAAAATGAATTAAAAACCAAACCAAACCAAAACAAAAAACACAACTGAAAACAACTTCCTGAACAGAAGATCCATGGCTATCATCATATAAAAAGAAGAGCATTATGGAATGAGGTGAGAAAAGATTAACAGTGCTGGGAGAGACTGACATAGCATAATCTTCAGAGCAGAATGTCATTTACTAGATATTCAGATTACTAGACATTTTCAGATGTGTTTTGATGTTCATGTTGCCCATTACAGTTTACTTCAGTGATCATTATAACTTACCTCTCTGTAATATTACAGTCAATGCTTAAAATCAGATTGCTAGAGTCTTCTGAAATTACATAATTTGAAATAGAAATAGAAAATAATTCTGTCAATTAAAAAATAAAAAAATAAAAAAATAAAAAAATAAAAAAATAAATCTGTCAAGCAACATACTTCCAAAAATATAGCCCCTCCCTTAGTCTTAGTCTTTACAACTAATGAATTTAGTTGTAAAGTGGAAAGGAGAGATCCAGGAAGAAGTAGCCAAAACTAACTGTACCCAGACCAAAACTCTCATGGGAATTTTACCCCCTGTATAGCTTGATTTAAATAATTAGCTTTGTTGTAGACAAGCCTTAGGCAGTCAGGTAAGGAGATGTAACTTCAGTGGCTATGCTGGATTCCTTATGCTGGATTCTTCAACCAAAGCTATTTTTTTATCATAAAGAACAAGGAAGATGTTATATGTGGAATGAAGAAAATAAAAACAAGGCTATGGTATCAGCTTTGTATTTTATATATATTAAAAAAAAAAAAAAGGGGTGGTATTGTCACATTCTAAATTATATCCAGGAATCAGTGTATAAAATGGTAATATTTGCCATTTGGTTTGGGTTTTTTTTGAAAGAGCTTAGAATTAAAAAAAAAAAAAAGTGATATATGCATCACAATCCTAAAGGTAGCTCCAAGGAGACACATTCTGAACATACCACAATATATAGAGGTTCCAAAGACAAAATTCTTCTGCATGAAAAAAGAAAATAAATAATTCAATTTTGATTATAATACCTGTAATTTTCCCACTTTATTTGTTTTATTTCTTCATTTTTTAATAGTTTGGTAGATGACATTTTATTTCTGTATCTAACTTCATCTGTTAAGGCCTTACTAGGTCACTTACTGTTTGTCTCTGTCCTAGTAATTTAAATGATTTAGCTTCAAGAATTGAATGAAAGCTTTTTTATTGCTTTTTCTCTTTGCTGTGTTTGAAGTGATACCAAGGTTAGTAAATAGTTTTGATAGAAATTTTGTTTAGAATTAAAAATATAAATTAATATGAATTGATAAAAAGTTATACAAATTTATAAATATTTAATTTTAATAAGGAAATAAAAGACTATCCAAATAAAGTAATGAAGGATGAAAGAGCTTTACAATTAGGCTGGTAGACTAAATCTAGAAAGAACCTCTTTAGCCTAAACACTGACATGCTAGGGATTTCAACAGAAGACAAAGTCAGAAAGGTTTGAGTATGGAAAAGATCAGACTGCACAAACTATTTGGGAATGAGTATGAAATCACTGATATTTGAATGACAACTGCAGAGACAGGAACCAGACTGAATAACTGCATGTTATGATTTACAAAATGAGATACTGGAGACAAAGGATAGAAGAAAGACAAAGATGGAAAAGATCTTTGTAGCCTATAGATTCAGATAATCTTTGTGTAGGTGCCTACTTGAATGCAAGATTTGTGTTTGATAGAGAACTTTTTCAGAGAGGATATGACTCAGTCTTAGCAGCAGCTCATGGTAGGTTTAACTATCCTAATACATTGCCATGTTGCTATGACAATGCACCTAAACCAGAGTTGGCTTAGACAAATGGACAATGAGATGAACTGAAAACTTCTTGAAATGATGGACTCAAAAGGTTCTGATCAATGGCACAAACACTAGTTGGAGACCAGTTGCCAGATTGTGTACCAGAACTGATACCACTGTCGATAGTGGTTAACTTCTTCATTAGTGATGTATGTTTGGCCAGAGTGTGCTTTCAGAAAGCTTACACCTAATGAAAATCTGGTAGAAGTGATTGATAAACAAGATGGTTGTTACACTGTTCAGAGGAACCTGTACAGGTTAAAGAAATAGGCCAACCATAATCTCAAAACGTTTGTCAAAGGGAAATGCAAAGTTCTGCATCTGGGAAGGAGTAAGTTCATGCATGAGTACAAACTGGGGCTGAACAGCTGGAAAGAAGCTTCTCAGACAATCTGGGGATCCTAGTGGACAGTCGATTGAATATAAGCCAGCTATGAGCCATTGCATCAAACAAGGACAACAAGTTCCCAGGCTCCATAAGGCAAAACACTGACAAAAGATTGTGGGAGTTGATTCTTCTCCTTAGCATTGACAAGGCCACATCTGGAGAGCTGGGTCCAAGTCTTAGCTCTTCAGAAAAAAAAAAGACGGGGACATACTAGAATACGTCCTACAAAAAATCACAAAGATCATTAAATACTTAATCATCTGATATATGAGGAGAGGCTGAGAAAGGAGGCACTGTTCAGCATGGAGAAAAGACTATGAGCTGCAAGGCAACTGCATCAGTCCTGGCTACCTCTGTGCTGTGCTGGGATCTTTAGAAGAGAAAAGAGGGCTCCTGGAGACAGGAAGACTGAGAGAGAGAGACACAAGGGGAGAGGTGACCCAACATGACTCAGAGGGTCTCATGAGGATTCTTGAGAGGGGGGTGTGGCTGGGGGCATTCCCCAAGAAGCTGCAGGAGATTTAACCACCACGACACCAGCAGAGTCTCTCAGGATGTGAGCTACGAGGCAACTGCCTTCTTGCTCGTTGGAACCCAGCAAGTGGGGCATGAGAAGGAGGGGGCATGGTCAGACAGCTGGGAGCAAGTGACCTTTGGTACAGACAGGCTAACAGGCTCAGGGAGAGCAAATAGAGACTGAGCATGCCCTTTTGAATTAGCTCAGTTGGAGCCCAGCGAGTAGGGTGTAAGGTATCCCAAAGACTCCTTTTGAATTAGCTCAGTAGTTGGCACAAGCAGGGTGCGTGGGCAGGACACAAGGTGCTTCTGTTTTACTGAAGGCATGATGGTGGCTACTCAGAGGAGGATGATTGTACTCTCTGCACCCACCAAAATGGATATAGGTTGTGAGGAATGCCACAGCTTTTCACAGGCAACAGGGGGCAACACTGACTATGGGTGTGTGCAGCGTGAGCAGGTTTTTGACCTGCTTATCCAGTTGGCACAGCTCCAGGATGAAATGGTGGAGCTCAGGGAAGAGGTGAGTAGGTTAAGAAGCATCAGGGAGAGTGAGAGGGAAATTGATAACTTTCACAAACTGATCTTTACAAATACAGAACAGGAGGCGACTCTTAGTGGAACAGAGGATTCTATATCCTCTCATCAGCAGGCCTCCAGCCTTCCTGTAGTAACTCACATGTGCAGAGTCAATGGGAAAACGTGCTCCTTTAAGAAGAACACCACCCACAGTGCCCTTGCAAAACCGATATGAAGCTCTGCAGGAGAAACTGGTTGTGAACAAGGATGAGGGCTCATGAAGGCCAAAAGTGCCACAAGGGCCAGAAGTGCCACCAAGGCTGACCTGCCTCAGGCCAGTCATAAAAACTGACCCTGAAAAGAAAAATCAAAATATCATTGTTGTAGGTGACTCCCTGCTGAGGGGAGCGGAGGGCATGATATGCAGGGGAAGGTATGTTGCTATAGAGGTCTGCTACAGGCCACCTGACCAGCAGAACCAAGCAGATGAGGCACTCCACTCCAGATGAGGCAGATGAGGCAAATAGAAGTGGCTTTGCATTCACAAACCCTGGCTCTCGTAGGGGATTTCAACCATCCTGACATCTGTTGGAGGGACAACACAGCTAGGCACCAGCATTCCAGGATGTTCCTGAAATGCATAGATGACAACTTCCTCCTCCAAATGGTGGAGGAGCCAATGAGAGGCTATGCTGGACCTTGTTCTCACCAATAGAGAGGGGCTGGTCACCAATGTGAGGCTCAGGGATAACCTTGGCTGCAGTAACCATAAAGAAATAGAATTTAAGATCCTCAGGGCAACTAGGAGGATGTATCCCAAGCTTAAAACCCTGGACTTCAGGCATGCAGGCTTTGATCACTTCAGGGATCTGCTGGCCAAAGTATTGTGGGACAAAGCCCTAGAGAGAAGAGGGGCCCAGGACAGCTGGTCACTATTCAAGGATCACGTTCTCTGTGCCCAGAAGCAAAGTATACCCACAAAGAGGAAATCAGGAAAGAATGCTAGGAAACCTACCTGAATGAGCAAGGAGCTCCTGGACATGCTGTCACATCACTACAGGGAATGGAAGAAAGGACAGCTGGAAAGAGAGGCATATAAGGAAGCTGCCTGAGCAGCAAGAGAAAACCTAAAGCTCAGTTAGAATTAGATCTAGCCAGAGGACCAGAGGGAACAGTAAAAATTTCTGTAGGTATATTAATGGTAAAAAGAAGACTAGGGAAGACGTGGGCCCCCTCAGAAAGGAGAGAGGTGTGATAAGTGACATGGAGAAGGCTGAGGTTCTCAATGACTACTTTACCTCAGTCTTCACTGGCAAGGGAAAGATAATAACAGGGACTGGAAGAAAGAACTGCCCCTTGTGAGTGAAGATCAGGTTTGTGACCATCTGAAGAACCTGAAAGTGTTCAAGTCCATGGGACCCGATGGGATACACCCACAGGTACGGAGGGTACTGGTGGATGAGGTTGCTAATCCACTCTATTATACTCCAAAAGTTATGGCAGTCTGGGGAAGACCCCACTGACTGGAAAAGGGGAAATATAACCCACATTTTCAAAAAGGGGAAGAAGCATAACCCAGCAAACTATAGGCCAGTCAGTCTTACCTCTGTGCCTGGCAAGATCATGGAGAAGATCCTCCTGGAGGTTCTGCTGAGGCAGAAGAATAATGCAGAGGTGATTGGGTACAATCAGCATGGTTTCACTAAGGGCAAATTCTGCCTGCCAAACCTGGTGGCCTTCTGTGACAAGGTCACTACATTATAGATGAAGGCTGAGTGACTGACATCATTTACCTGGACCTGAGCAAAGCCTTTGACACTGTCCCACACCACATCCTGTTCTCCAGAAAGGGTTTGATGGATGGATCTTTCAGTGGATAAAGAACTGGCTTGATGGCAGCACCCAAAGAGTGAGTGTCAATGGGTCCATGTCCAATTGAAGGCCAGTGACAAGTGGAGTACCTCAGGGATCAGTACTGGGTCAAGTCTTGTTTAACATCTTTGCTGGTGACATGGACAGTGGCATTGAGTGAACACTCAGCAAATTTGCTGATGATTCCAAGCTGTGTGGTGCAACAGACACACTGGAGGGAAGGGATGCCATCCAAAGAGACCTTGACAAGCTGGAGAGGTAGGCCCATGACAACCTCATGAGGTTCAACAAAACGAAGTGTAAAGTCCTCCATGTGGGTCAGGGCAATCCCAAGCACCAATATAGGCTGGGCAGTGACTGGCTTGAGAGAAGCCCTGAATAAAACAATTGGTGGGTGCTGGTAGATAAGAAGCTTAACAAGAGCCACCAGTGTACACTTGGAACCCAGAAAGCCAATTGCATCCTGGGCTGCATAAAGTGTGGCCAGCAAGTCAAGGGAGGTGATTCTCCCCCTCTACTCTGTTCTGGTGAGACCCCACCTGGAGTACTGCGTCCAGTTCTGGAGCCCCTATTACAAAAGGGATCTGGAGGTGCCGGAACATGTCCAGAGAAAGGCCACGAGGATGAGCAGAGGGCTGGAGCACCTCTCCTATGAGGACAGACTGAAAGAGCTGGGGCTGTTCAGTTCAGTTCAGAGAATGCTCTGAGGAGACCTTATTGTCGCCTTCTAGTATCTTAAGGGGTCCTACAAGTGGTGGTGAGAGAAGGCCCAGCTTTCCCTCCCCAACAAAGAAAAGAAAAAAAACCACGGCTGGCCCAGTTGGAGAAGCAAAGGAATGCTATATTTACAAGCAATATGGAATGCAGGTTGTATATACACAATATATACAGTATTTACAATATATATACAGAAATACACAGCAAAGAAAAATACAGGAACAAAACTCCTTCCTCCAGACAGAGGAGGGTTCCCCCCCTGTACTCCCCTCTCTCCCCCTACCTCCTTTTTTTTCCCAAAAAGGGTTAGAGAGAGAAAAGGCAGTTATTAAGGAAGAGAATTCTTATTAGGCCTCCAAGCGCATGCAGGATTAATGCTTATCTGGTATTCAAGGTCAAAACTCCGGCTAGTTGCTCAGAAGCAGACAGGCTGGAAAGGGAGAACAGAGAGGAACTGAGGAAGATTCCAACTGCACTAAAACTTAAAGTTGCATTCTACCAATCTACCAATGAAATTCGTTTAGACCTATCTTTGTTTTCAAAATGTTCAGCCAGAGTGTTCCAGCACTGTCCCCTTCTTAAAGGCACAGCCTCAAATGGTCACACTGGTGAGGGACTTTTTAGGGTGTCAGGTAGTGATAGGACTAGGGGCAATGGAAAAAAAAATAGAAATGGGTAGATTCAGATTAGATGGTAGGAAAAGTTTTTCCCAGTGAGGGTGGTGAGGCACTGGAATGGGTTGCCCAGGGAGGTAGTGGAATCCCCATGGCTAAAGGTTTTTAGGGACAGAATGGATGTGACTCTGGGCAACCTGAACTAGTGTGAGGTGTCCCTGCTCATTGCAGGAGGGTTGGAACTAGATGATCCCTGAGGTCCCTTCGAACTCTAACAATTCTACAATTCTATGAAAAGAAGTCTTGGAGAAATCAACATCAACAAAACCTCCACTCTGGACTTCAGGAGGGCGGACTTCAGGTTACTTAAGGAACTAACTCAGAAGGTACCATGTGCCCATGTGCCAGAAGATGATCCACTGGAGTTGATGGCTGGCCTGGATGGGCAATGAACTTCTGAGTTAATTAAGGGGAAAAAAAGAGGGTGTATCAACTGTGGAAGGAAGGAGAAGTTACCCATGAAATGTTTAAGGATGTTGCTAGGTCATGAGGAAAAAATTAGAGAGGCAAAAGCCCATTTAGAGCTTAGACTGGCCTCTGCTGTGAAAGATAACCAAAAAAATCCTTTTACAAATATATTAATGGCAAGAGGAGGGACAAGGACAATCTCCATTCATCAGTGGACAAGGAGGGGAATGTTGTAACTAAAGATGAGGAAAAGGCAGAGGTACTTAATACCTTCTTTTCCTCAATTTTTAACAGCAAGATAGGTTATCTGCAGGAAAACTGGACTCCTGAGCTGGCAGATGGAGTCAGGGAGCAGAATAGTTCCCCTGTAGTCCAGGAGGAAGTAGTTAGAGACCTGCTCAGCCACTTGGATCCCCACAAGTCCATGGGACCGGATGGGATCCAACCTAGGGTACTGAGAGAGCTGGCAGATGAACTAGCCAAGCCATTTACCACCAGTCCTGACTCACCGGTAGGTCTCAGATGACTGGAAGCTGGCCAACTGAAGCTGGCCAACAAGAAGAGCCAGAAGGAGGAACCAGGGAATTCCAGGCCTGTCAGCCTGACCTCAGTGCCAGGCAAGATTATGGAACAGGTCATCTTGAGTGCAATCACACAGCACTTACAGGATGGCCAAGGGATCAGGCCCAGCCAGCATGGGTTTAGGAAGGGTAGGTCCTGCCTGACCAACCTGAACTCCTTCTATGATCAGGTGGCCCACTTGGTGGATGTGGGGAAGGTCGTGGATGTATTCTACCTGGACTTCAGCAAGGCCTTTGATACCATCCCCCACAGCAAACTCCTGGCCAAGCTGTCAGCCCATGGCTTGGACCGCAATACTCTGTGCTGGGTTAGGAACTGGCTGGAGGGCCAAGCCCAGAGAGTGGTGGTGAATGGTGCCACATCCAGCTGGCAGCCAGTCACTAGTGGTGTCTCCCAGGGGTCAGTGCTGGGCTCCATTCTGTTCAATATCTTTATTGATGATCTGGATGAGGGGATTGAGTCCATCACCAGTAAATTTGCACAAGACACCAAGTTGGGGGCAGGTGTTGATCTGCTAGAGGATAGGAGATCTCTCCAGAGGAACCTTGACAGGCTGGACAGATGGGCAGAATCCAACAGCATGAAATTTAACACATCTAAATGCCAAGTTCTACACATTGGCCACAGCAACCCCATGCAGAGCTACAGGCTGGGGCCGGAGTGTCTGGAGAGCATCCAGGCAGAAAGGGACCTGGGGCTTCTGGTTGATAGTAGGCTGAACATGAGCCAGCAGTGTGCCCAGGTGGCCAAGGCAGCCAATGGCATCCTGGCCTGTATCAGGAATAGTGTGGCCAGCAGGAGCAGGGAAGTCATTGTGCCTCTCTACTCAGCACTGGTTATGCCACATCTTGAATATTGTGTCCAGTTCTGGGCCCCTCAGTTTAGGAAAGATGTTGACTTGCTGGAATTTGTCCAGAGAAGGGCAACAAAGCTGGTGAGGGATTTGGAGCACAAGTCCTATGAGGATAGGCTGAGGGATCTGGGGCTGTTTAGCCTGGAGAAGAGGAGGCTCAGGGGAGATCTTCTTGCTGTCTACAACTACCTGAAGGGAGATTGTAGCCATGTGGGGGGTGGTCTCTTCTCCCAGGCAACAAGCAACAGAACAAAAGGACACAGGGTCAAGCTGCACCAGGGGAGGTTTAGGCTGGATGTTCGGACATTCTTCACAGAAAGAGTGATTGGCCATTGGAATGACCTGCCCAGGGAGGTGGTGGAGTCGCCATTAGTGGTGGTGTTTAAGAGGGGACTAGATGAGATGCTTGGTGCCATGGTTTAGTTGATTAGATAGTGTTGGATGATAGGTTGGACTTGATAATCTCAAAGGTTTTCCAACCTGGTTAATTCTGTTCTATTCTATTCTATTCTATTCTATTCTACTCTACTCTACTCTACTCTATTCTAAATCTTATCAATGTATATAAATACCTGATGGGGAGGAGTAAAGAATGTAGAGTCAGACTTCATTTGTTTTTCAGTGAATGAACAAGACAACACAAACTGATATAAAAAAAAAATCATGTAAGTACACACTGGACCAGGTTTCCAAGGAAATATCAATGTCTTAATTTGCACACAGCCCTTAGTATCCTGCTGTAACTGATCCAGTAATTCTTCAGAAAAAAAATCCCTGCATGTTTACTGTATTATAAGTTTGATAATATTTTTGTTTTAATGTTATTTCAACAGAAAACTAGTATTCATACTGAAACTGAGGAACTCTTGAAGCTGAATTAGTGTTTTTACAGAATTTGAATAAAAATCAGTGTCCTCAGTATGAAAATTGGTTTATGTTTAGTTTTAATTTTGTTTAAATTAAACACAAATATCTACATGAATTGCTCCTTCCCCCCAAAAAAATCTGAAAATCAAAAGTATTGAAAAAGTGTCAAAATATTGACACATTTTTTTCTGAAATGTCATCTATTTCATCTATTCCATCTGTTCTGGAGATATGCAGTGCAGCTGACATTCTTATCGGTTTTATTACTACTATAAAGTGAGAATGTCAACTGTTCTGAGCAATCACCCATCATCTCCTTGTTTCTAGTAGAGTCAAAGTCATAGAAATAGATTGTCAGGCAGAGAAACAGGAAAACTTATGTCCTGGGGTGCCTGGTATACGCCAATCTCAGGGGTTTCTTAAAGGTCTTAGAATGCAGTTTCTTTATCCAGGTAACTGTAGTGTTCACTTTGTATTTGACCTAATTATTCAGATCAACTTTGTGGATTGGTACTTCCAGAGACGAGTAGATTTGTCATAAAATATACTACTACAATTGACTATCCGTTTGAATTCTGATACTGATTATGAACCTCCACTGTGAGGAGGGGAGCCTAATAGAATTAGTTCATGAAGATGCAATGCTGGAGGCTTTTAACACTAAATGAGAAGAAGCCCTGGGTGTTTTGGAAGAAACTAAAAACTGAAAGAAAAAAAATCCCAAAGAGGAAAAAACCTGATTATACCTAACTTTTTCAGTTAAGCCTTCAATGTTTCCACAATATTTTAATGAGATTCCCTGAAATTCAACAGACTCAGTGTGTTTTGAACCAACTCAAGAGAAAGGAAACTTAGGATTTTATTATAAGAAGTAGAGCGAGGATGACAAAAGCCTGAGTCTTGAGTTATTTACAAAAAATCAGCAATATCAAGATCTTAAACAGGCAAATTAGGGAGCATAAATGTATCATGTCAAAAAATATGTCAGCAGATAAGCAGGTTGCTGTTATTTTTCACTAGCTTCAGTTACCAAGATGATTTAAGTTTATCTTCCTGAAGAACATAGTCCAGTTTGGAGAGATTACCATCATGTAATTTTATACTAAGAAAAACAGACACATATTACCAAATTGTAGTTATCACTACATGAAGAGGAAAAGAAAAGAAAATAAAAACATTACCTAATGCATATCACTTTACTATTTCAAAGACAAGCTCTAAAGCTATTCATATTGCTTGTTTGGCACTTCAAACACCAGGCACAATGCCTCAGTTTATAATCAGTTTTGTGAGCTATTGATAGTCAGCTCGGAATTATTCAGTGTCCTCATTAAATATTTCCCCACCATCTCTGTTAAATATGCTTCCTTTCGTTCATATTAACAGAAGGTTTTGACTTCACATAAGTATTATGAGAAATGCATAGCAATTTGCAGTGAGAGCAAAGTTCTTGAAATCATGACATGAATTCAGATAGCAGAGGTTTTCTTTTCAAATTAACATTTTTCTGTCCTGTAGATATGTTTTTAATAATTATGAAACCATGGAATCATGTAAGATCATTGAATGCAACCTTTAAGTCTGCTGCTAAACCATCCCTAAACATTGCATCTACCTATCTCCTAAATATCACCAGGGATGGTGATATAACTGCTTCTCTGGGCAGCCTGTTTTAATGCCTGACAACACTTTCAGTGAAGAATTTTTTCCTAATGTCCAACCTAAAAATCCTGTGGCACTATGTGAAGCCATTTTCCTCTTGTTGTGCCTTTTATTGCTTGGGAGAAGAAGCTGAAACCCACCTCACTAGAACCTCCTTTCAGGTAGTTGTAGAAAGCAATAAGGTCTTTCCTTATTTACAAAGTATATTTGCAGGTTCTGTTACTTGGTTGTGAGTAATACATTCCATATGTGAAGACAGTTAAACGATTTAAGCACTAATCTTGGAATTTCCAATACAGTGATTTAAATTGGAAATAAGGTGCCAGTATCTGCGGTCTCCCAGAAGGGGGATTCTGTAGCAAATCAGCTGGGGACTCATGGCTTGCTACTCTGTCTGGTACCTTTGCAGACACTCTAGCTATAATTCAAGTGGGTCTTGGCTCAGAGAGGGCTAAGTGGCCACTCTCTTGTGCTCTGTCACCAGGCTACTGGTTGCTTTGGTCCAGCTGTAAGGACCAGGTGTAGGTTGCTTGCTAAGGCAGGCTCTTCAGCTGCAACAAGGCAAGATTTGGCTCTTGTTGCTTTCTAGGTGAGAACAAGGTAAATTGCCTACCATCTCAGCTGTTTTAAATACTGTCCAAAGACAATTAATGCCCTTTGGTAACAGAGAAACCTGGTAACTGAACTTACAGGATGAGGGATATCCAAACATGGCCAGGGCTACACACAGTTCACAGGTGTGTTACAAGGTTAATTCCATGTGTAACACATTTATCTGGACCATCTAGACCCCAAGAACTCTCTAGGTTTGCACATTCACAAGTGCTTAACTCACTGTCTAGCTTAGGGCATGTTTTGGAGTTTGTCCCTTCAGGACAGGTATAAGCCAAAATAACCTGAGTGACACCTCCATACCTGCTGAACCATCATTCTGGTTCAAATTCCATTTGCAGAGTCTCATACCTACTATGCAAGGGCATCTGGAAGGTGGAGCTGTCACAGAGGAAACACAATGTCTACTGTACAAGGCAGGAACTTGTGCAACAGCAGCTGCCACCTGTCCCTTAAGTCACTGTACTCATCCAGGCAGAGAGAGGATAGGGAATCCTCTGTATCATATCTCCTGTCTGCCTGTCAAGTCTGTTTCAAAGAAGGAAGGATGTGGTTTCAGTATTCAATATCTCTTTCACACTCCCTGGTGCTCTTCAGTCTTCTTAACTCCTCCAGGACCTATGTCACTAAGTGGCGGTTTTTCTCTACCTTAACACACTTGCCACAAGTATACTTACTACTGCCATTGGATTCTGATGTAAGGGGCACCTGCTGCAGCCTGACACCTGGGTGGATGTATGTTACCATTGGAACACTCTTTGGTCAGGTGTGTCAGTTGTTTTGGGCACTGAGAATAGAGTGGACACAGCCTTCTGCCTGGTGGATACCATCACTCCCTGGTCAAGCTGGCAAGGCTTCAGTGCCCTTTTTTGTACACCATGCCATGTGTATCTGCCCTGTTCATGGCATTTTTACATATGGGGGCTTAGCCAGTGTTGCTTCTGGCCCTATCCAGGTCCTGTCAGTTGCTGTTGCACAAACTGCTGTCTACTGAAGTGTCTCTTAACTCCTTTTGAAGTTCCCCCAGTTTAGGAAACTGCCCTGTGCACCATACTAGAGTCCTTTGGTGAGGATCCTGCCAGCACCAGAGCTGCTCACCTCAGTCACTGAGTAACTAATGTTACAAATGAAGATTACCTGGACTTTTATACTTAAGCTAAGTAAAATAGATGTAGGAAGTAAAGGTAGGAAATCTGTCAGGTATGTTAAATAACATTTAGACACATTTTTTTTTTTTCTTCTGTTCAACAAAATCTGTTGATACAGAACTAGAGCACACATAGCAGAGAAATTGTACCAAAACCTGCTGAACATTTGTATGTCTACTAGCTGTAACATATCCCTTTCCTTTTTAACAGTTATGTGCTGTCATCCTTAAAAGCCTTTTCTAGATGTATTATTAGAAAACACAGTAAGATTAGGCATTGTTTGAAATATAATAAAACTATATTTTTTTGGAACAGACTGAAATAAAAGAAGAAATTTACCATTTTTCTCCCTTTGTCCTTCCTGGATAAGGTTCTCTTTTTTTGCTTAGATCTGAGCATAGAAACTCTCAGAGTCTTCTTGTACTTCCTCAGGAGGCTTTCCTTTCCTTTCCTTTCCTTTCCTTTTTTTTTTTCCTTTTTTTTTTTTTTTTTTTTTTTTCCTTATGGCTACACAAAAGAACAGGCTTCTACCTTCTGTCTCTTCCTCTCAGAGCTCTTAGTCGTTGTGTGATTTTGCAATCACAGAATCACAGAATGTTAGGGGTTGCAAGGGACACTGAAAAGTCATCTAGTCAACCCCCCCCAAAAGACATCACCCTCAGTCTCTTCTCAAAGCTAGACAGATCCATCTGCCTCAGCCTTTCCTCATAAGGAAGATGTTCCATTCCCTTAATCATCTTTGTGGCTCCATGCTTGCCTTTTTCAAGCATTTCTCTGTCCTTCTTGAGCACTGCCTTGAACTCATCTGATTTTTTAGATTTCCCAAAAATATTCAGAAAAATCCTTTGGAAAAATCTCAATACCTTGTTCCCACTATGTGGCTCCACTTAATTCAGAAAATACCATCCAAGTGTAAGATAAACAGGTGGTTGCCTTTTTTGCTACCCAGCCATATGCTTTGAACACAAATGCATATGAACATAAAAAGCACATACAGTAAACAGTGAAGAAATTAAACAGTTACATCACCCACCTCAGTTAAAAAAATCTTTTTAGACTATGTGGGGGGAATATCAATTAATTTTTTTCTTTAAAGTAGGTTCAGTAACATTCCTCCTCAAAAAAAAACTAAAAACCAAAACCAAACAAAAAACCCAAACAAACCAACAAAATTAAAACTAAAACCAAACCAAACCAAAACTATCACAAAACCACAAGAAAACCGCAAACAACTTACAAGAACCAGAAGTGTAGTCCTTTGAGCTCAGCATTTTGCTTCCTAAAGCCTTTCTCAGACCTTCCAGTAAAATATCTTGCAAAAAAACAACAACAAAAAGTGAGGAATTTTACTCTATAGTTCCCACAAAAAAAGCTTTAGCCCTAAAAATATGCAGATGTCAAGGTGAACTCCTTCAGTCTTTAGACATGATATTGAGCACTCTAGTGTTGTATCAATGGCAAGATGGCAGCTTGTTGTTTTCTATAATTTTTAAGATGTTTGATGTACTTTTACTCTGTGTTGGAATCAGATACAATATAGAACAGATTGTAGTTTCTTACATTACAGTGTCACACTCCTATTAACCACAGAACTATCTGTGAAATGCTTCCTGCCATTTAATTAGTGCAGCTGCAAAGTAAAGTATTCCATGAGATTTTTTGTCAGGATCTCTTGGCTGATGCAGTTAGTGAAAAAAATCACTAGTGAATTAATTTATAAAATGAAACAGGAAAAGCAATTATTTTATTAATTTTAATTTCTTTCTTTTTAGGTCAAAGCCTGAGCATGTGTATGGATTTAGGCACCTGGATAAAATATTTATGTGGTGACTAACTTTCCGAAAACTTACTCAGCAGCTCTTTCTAAACCTGTAAGACTCCTATGTAGAAATATGCTTCTGTAATGTAAATGTTCCAGAAATTCAAAACTATTTGTGACCCAAGCTGACCTGAAGCTGATTTTTAGACTAGTGATCTCTGTAGATAACCTATCTCATGGACATAATTGGAAATGATAAGCATTTTCAGAGTCTGTTCAGGAAACAACCTTGAGGTTGCTTCTTCAGGACTTCAAGAAACATCCATATGAAAAATGCATGTGTCGTCTTGTAAGGAACTAATTAGTAGCTTAATACATGATACAGGTGCGGATAAAATTCTGGTCAAATTCCCCACTCCATCTGGCTTATCAGGAACTTGTATCTAGGGCTGGCAGGCTTTGCAAAGCCAGAAAAGAGAATAATCAAGAGACTGTTCTCTGAGGTGAGCTTGACATTGCACAAATCAACACTTTGCATCTAGGATATGAAAGGAAAGGATCTTTCTTCCTCCCAGAAGCCTGTTTACTGACCGATAAACTTCTTATTGCAAAAGGACCCTTCCTTATGTATCACAAGTGAAAAAAAAAAGTGTAAAACAATTTAATTGTGAATGTTAATATGTGACATCTAACTGGAATTCATGAATAAATGCGCACAACTGATTTTTTTGAACTCTGGAATGGAAGCTTTATAATTACCAGATGCCCCTGGTATGCCTGGCAGTGGATTGTGAAAAAAACCCAATTGGATTAAACAGAAGTGACATACCCTCAACTTTTCATTTAATGAAGAAACATGAGATAAAACCAGAAATTACAAAGCTGATTATACATTTATTTATGCACATATTCTATTTTGATTGAGAAAACCAGGGACTTGATATTTCAGAAAGAAGGTTTGGGGGGTAAAAAAAAAAAAAAAAGGAGAACCCACAATCTCAACACCCAGAGTCTCATGCTCTACTGAGACTCTTAATGGCAAGGCTGTGTGGGGGAGGACCACGTGGTTTTATACCTAGCTGGGCAGGGAGGCGGGGAGTGGAACAGACTCAGTTTCCCAGGGGGAAAATGTCCTGCAGGGAGGGCAAAGCACTCACAAGCCCTCCACCCCGTTTTCAGGATAGGCGTTAACCCACCACAATGAGGTAAGTGATCATCCCCCTCTAATCTGCTTTTGTAAGACCCCACCTGATGTACTGCATCCAGTTCTGGTGGCCCCAGAATAACAGGGACATAGAACTGCTGGAGTGGGTCCAGAGGAGGGCCACGAAGATGATCAGAACACTGAAGCACTTATCCTGTGGGGACCAACTGAGAGAGTTGGGGCTATTCAGCCTGAAGAAAAGAAGTCTATGAGGAGACCTTATAGCAGCCTTCCAGTACCTGAACAGGGCTTGCAGGTAAGCTGAGGAAGGACTTCTTACAAGTGCTTGGACTGATAGGATGAAAGGGAATGAACTGAAGCTTGAGGAAGGAAGATTTAGACATGACACTAGAAAGAAATTATTTACAATAAGGATGGTGAGACAATGGAACAGGTTGCCCACGGAGGTCATGGTTGACCCTCCCTGGAGGTGTTCAAGGTGAGGCTGGATGAGCACTTGTGCAACCTGGTCTAGTGGAAGATGTGGGTTAGAATTAGATGATCTTTAGGGTCCCTTCCAACCCAAGTGATTCTATGGATCTATGAACAAGGTATATTATATACCATATTACAGAAATTACATTTTTCAGCGTGATTTTATGATGATGTGCAATATTGATGGGAGAGTTTAATTTACACAATGTTGTCATAGAGATGTTCGATTCACCCCAAGCACAGCTTCCAGGACAAGATGTAAGCAGGAAAAGACATTTATTATGTTATACAGCAAAGTTATATAGTCTATCAGAAGGCACATGTGTCACATCTTAATTGGTCATTTTCTACTGGCATGTGTGTAATTAAGGCATACAATAGGTTAAAATAACAATTCTGCCTAGATTTTCTCCTTCAGTTACAAGATGTCTACTTTCTTTTCCGAGTCACAGACTAAACATAGTCTTTTCTAATTCAAACAAAGGCAAATCTTCCCCATAGCCTTCCAAAGCTGTATGAAAACAGCCTTCCCCTACAACAAACCAGTAAAAGCATCACTGAGTAAGATTAAAATGATAAAGCTGAACATTTTCTCAGAAAGATAACAACTTTAGATGATGAAATTTCCTACCTTAGGCTACTATTGAAACTAGAATTTGGCGGGGATACTAAAGGTATAAAAAATATCCAGAATTAGAACAGAGGTAACAACTAGAGCTTGGCGTGGTAGTTGCAGGCTGTGCCTAGAAAACTTACCACAGATCTTGAACAGAAAATGGTAGAATGTAAACAAATCATTATAGGATGTGAAAAGGAAAATAACAATAATTTCTAAACAATCCCATTGGATAGATTACTAACAAAGTTGGTTTAGACTAACTTTCTTTCTTTTCAGCTTCCTTGCTTTAACAGATTGTCCTGAAGGGACAAAAGGACTCAAAAATGCTCTTAACCAGAGAATGGTGCAAGAGCCAGCAGGTCTGGTTTTCCAGGAAAATAGTCACATTGCCCAGCTTTGTCTGAACATGTCACGGAGCCCAACTGGGCCAGGTGTGTGTGCCTTTGGCCACGTTTGGAGAAAACCCTTTCTATAGGTTACAGTGTCAGGATTTTATCTCTCAATCTGTGTTGTCAGTGGCCATTATTGTCTTGGGAAATCTGTAAGTACTAGCCCAAAGAGACAGAGCCTTCCCTTGCAATTGTCCACGCTCTGGAAGAAATCACAAGCTTTGCTTGGAAGCCAAACTGTGTTTCAGTTTACCCAGAGAGGACTGCAAAGACCCCTCGCTGTCTTAGCGTTGTAAAGCCCAGGAGCAAACAGACACATCTTGCCAGGCCAAGAGGCAAACCCCCGGAGCAGCTGAGCCCCCAGGACAGTTTTGTTTTATTGGGAGAAGTGATGAGCGCTGCTGCAAAGAATTGCATCAGAAGAAACTCTTTTCTACAAAGCTTTCAGCTACAAAGTTTTTGGGAGTAAATCCTGTATCAGCAGCAAGCTGCAGACACCAACAGAAAGCAAAACTATCCTCCTGCAGCTTTCACGTGGTTGATGCCATTTTGGTTTTGTTTAAATTCCCACGCGTGCTGCAGGGTGCCAGGATCAGTGAGTAACTATGTGTGGTGGGTTGAGAGAGGGCTTAGCTCTCCCTCCTCCACAGAGTAAGAAACCACAGCTAACTCAGTCGAAGAGCAAAAGCTATATATTTACAAGCATATATGGAAAGCAGGTTATATATAACACAATATATACAGGTATTTGCAATATATATACAGAAATACACAGCAAAGACAAATAACACAACAAAAATCCCTCCCTGAGGGAGGGATCCCCTCTTTGGAACCCCCTCTCTCCCCCCGTTACCTCCCTTTTTCCCCAAAAAGGGGTTAGAGAGAGAGAAAGGCAAGTTACTAAGGAAAAGAGTTGTTAGCAAGCTTCAAAAGCCCATGCAGGATTAGTGTTTGCTTATCTGAAGGCCAAGTCCAGCAGTTCGCAGAAGAAGCAGGCAGGGAGAACAGGCTGAAACACCAAACTCCCCCAACTCCCAAACCGAACTGAACTGAGGAAAAAATTTTCCAACCGCTTCACAATCTAAAGCTGAATTTTTGTTTATCAACCAATGAAATTCGTTTAGAATATCAGAATGTTTTGGTTCTAGTACCAAAAACATTAGCCAGTGTGTTCCAGCAGTGTTTGTTCTTAAAGGCACAGCCTCAAACGACCACACTATGAAATCTGATTTTGTAAGCATCTATTGAAGGTCTGTTGCCCTGGGGAATTCTGGAGTTCCCTGCCCTTGTGGGCAACCGCCGGCTTCATTGCCGATGTTCCTTTTTTGTTTTCTTTACAGTTTAAAGTGCTGTTTGTTGTTTCTGGATTTTTGTACATACTGTTTAAATTGTTACTTGTTCCTGCTGGTGAGGTATCTCTTCCACAATCGAATATTTCGAACCAGTAAATAGGTTTGATTAATATTTTTTGCATGATTTTTATGATTAATACAGTTATTAATATTTTTATTAATAATTCTGCTTATTGAATATTGATAACATTTTAATGATCACAACACAGATACTAACTTGTACTAGCTCTGGCTTTTTGCTGACCTTGAATGCATTCTTGCTGTGGATAAGTGTAACAAATACTTTGCTCTTTCTCTTGTTCCTTGTGTACAGAAGGGGATTAGGGAGCAGGGAAGGAGAAGCTATTAGCTCCCCTGATTTGTCCAGGGGAGTTCTTGTGTTGTTTATAAATGGTAAATACCTGTAAATATTATATATTTTGTATATATTAATTAAATTTCATTTTAGATTTCAGTTTTGCTTGTAAATACAGCTTAATTTGCTTCCACCTGAGCTGGTCTGACAATTTAATGTTGGAGGGAATTTTCAACCCACGACGCTTGGTCATTCAGCTAAAAATAAAGTATTCTTAGGGGGTTAATTGAAATGTTTTTACCATTTTGAAATAAAATGTTTCATTACTTGAGCTAATTCTCTAATGAAAACTGGTTTATGTGGAGATCAAAATGTTACTTTTTTCCCTTTAATCTTTCATTTCTGTCATCTGCTTTCTGCTCTATTACTTCAGTATATTCCAAATAAAGGGACGCTTCTGTCTGACTAGCAATGGATGTTTCAATGAACAATTCACCCACAAAAACTTAAATAAGTAATGTTAGAATAGTTCTAAATTAAATCTTTTATTCTAAGGCTGAATAAATTTATCTTCAAAACAGTGAGGCCTCACACAGCAACAAAGCACGCCCAATCCTTTGACTACATTATTTCCTCTTTTGAAAAATCTAGTTCAGACCACTGTGTATTTAGATACTGTCAGCAAACATGTTTTCACTCAAATTGCCATTGTTGCAACCACTCCTCAGAAGGCAGCTTATGGATGAGTGTAGAGCAAAACAATAACATTCCATGTGAGCCAAAAATAACATCCTCATGTTGACACCCTTTGATTGGAATATGCTGTAGTAGCCACCTCCTTGACATTCTGGCACCTTTTACTGGGGAAAGATTTTAGCTTATATATGTGGTTGGGTTTTGCTGGTTAAGGGATTGATAACAAAGAGTATAAAAAAAAGCAGCTCTGAGCAATAGGCACTTCGTTTATTGCTTCTCAAGGAAGTTTGTGTAGGGATCTTGGGTTAGGGCTGCTAAGGACTGCTGCTTCTGTTAGAAACTTCTAGCAAGGGCTTCAGTGTATGGATGCTATGAGGGATATGCTTGGGACTTCCTCTTCTGTTAGCTGCTTCATCTGTTAAGGACTTCTGAGACTTCATCTGTAAGTGGGACCCTGAGATGGGGATTCTGCAATACAACAATAAAGGACTTCTGAGAGTCTCTGCTTTCTGTATTTCTGGAATCTTGTTGCTATATGGCAACGGGGTTCCTGTTTTCATTCATCACCCAATGTCCCCCAAACTGGGGGAAGAACAACATGCCATAATCAATGTGATTGTATTTTTATCACAGTAAAAGAGTGAGCTGATTTTTCCTTCAATAATACACAACTCTCTGAGGGGGAAAAAATGAAAAACTAAAAGGATTGCTCTTCTTTGCATTTTTTTCCCCAGTTACACACAAGTAATTCCATTAGCTTCAAGAGTTACACTATTGTGAAACCTAGGTAAAATAATAACTTTTATTCACTCTGACTGGAATACAATTAATCTATTTAGAAGTGTAAAAAATGTAAAGAATATAGAGAATCCATTTAAAAAGCAAAACAAAACAAAAAAAACCAAAACAAACCAATTAATTTGTGCCAGTGTTAAAAAAAAATAATGACCAAAACTGATAATCAGTTTATATATGCTAGAAAATTCTGAGGGGTGAAAGGATGAGGAAAAAGTTTGAACATACTATTTTCCATCATGTTCTGTCATGTTAACTTCCTAGAAAATGCCTCCCACATACATAATTGATGCCAATATTTGCAGGTGATAAAATGTCATCTAACTTCTACAAGGTTGTATGCACAATTAAAAATGATGACTCTGCTTAGCCAGCTCTGTGGCAATCTCATCAGGAGCAGGTGGAAGAGGCAACTATGAATGGTAGGGAGAAAACAAAACAAAACAACAAACAAACAAAAAAATCTCCACGGTTCTCAAGTACTCAAAATGTGTATTTTCTGTTTGTGTCAGAAAATAAAATGTAAATACTTTTGGGCATCATGAATACTCCTTCCTATTTAGAATTTCTCTGGGTTTCCTGGATGAAATTCTTTCCCCTGTCACAAACACATTTATGTTTATGTTAGCATCTTTAAAAATCCATATGAATTTATGAAGAATATATGAGATCTTTCATAGGTGCAGTTCAGTCCACAGATTCTTACTTCTTCCATTTGGATTCCTGTCCCTTTTTAAGTATTTTACAGTCATGATTTATATACATATTATATACATATTATTGTTTCTTCATTTAAATCCCTACTTCCTCATCTTACGCTCTTCTGCTACAGCATCTACAGGTTTTGGATCTTTAAAAAATGTTAAAAGTAATAAAACTGAAATGACTTCTCAATATGTATTAGCTTTTTATCTGTTTTATGCCTTGTAATTTTCAATCTGTTTGAATGAAAATCATCCTTTCTCATTATTTTCACAGCAGGACTTTCTGAATAAGCACATTTGATATTTTTGGCTGAATCTCTCTAATTCGTCTCCAGTTGCTCCTTATATCTTCCACCCTGAGATATACTCTATCCTGATATTCCTCAATAGTCAACATATCCCTTTTATATTCCATGACACCTCTGAGACTTTGATCAACATTGTAAGAGGGTGCGTAGAGAGGTTAACTGTTCATTTCTGTCCAAAAAGTGACATCATTTTTAATATCTGATACTAGTAAACAGATGTTAGCAAAGGCTTTGAAATTAGGAGCCTGCTTTTAAGAACAATAAAACCTTTTCAGATTTGGTTTAATTCTACATGTATTTTAAGTATTTCCAGTTTGTTTGTGTGTTTTTTTCTCTTTGTCTTCTACTCAGGAAACTTCATTTCACTCAAACTGTGAACTTCAACCCAAAGGCAACTTATACTCATTTGCAAGAGACTGGTGACTCCAGACAGTAATTAAGAATAAGAGCATAGACTTATATTTTTTTATATCACCTCTCAAACAGCCTCTTCCTAACTTTTTTCTGTATGGAGACACTTCCATGAAATCAGCTTCTACAGGATAAAATCAGCTTTTGTGAATCCATCTTTTACCTCTACTCCCCTGTATTCACCTGTGGTTTTTCCTTCTCTCAGTTCTTTCTTCCTATGAATTCTCTTCTACAGTAGGTCAGGTTAAATTCCACCTGTCCTTTAAAAGCCATCTGAAACTTTCAGTATCCTCCTCTGCTACTCATGAAACTTTAAATCAAGAGAGCCAAAAAAAGTGCTTCAAACAGCCTTCCTTTTTCTGTCCCTACTTGCAGAGATGTAGGAGAATTGAGGTTTCTTCCTACTCCTCTGATGACCAGAAGAGAAAACATAGTGAATGTATTTTTTTTTCCTTAAGAAAAACCAACCAACAAACTTGTGGAGGGGAAGATGAACTGTCAGTGTTTTTACACTGATTTTTAATGTTGTGGTAAGAAAATTTGATTTCTAGCTTACTTAGACATAATCATTTCCTTAGCAGGTAACTTGGTTTGAAGCAACCTCTCTTCTTTGGTTCTGAATCTCCAAAATTATTTACCTTTGCTGTTTGTGCTCTAGGCTTTGCTACAGAGTCCTTCACTCTATTGTTTCCCTTATTTTTTCACTATCTTGATTTGCAAAAAATGCAATAAAAATATACTCCATGTTTGAGTAGAGGGAGAAAAAGAAAAAGAACTGAAAACACAAGAATGTTTATGAGTTACTTCAAATATTTTGCTAAATTTGAGTTTGTATTCCTCTGGGAGCTGATCACTGACCTGGAGCCTGGCATGTGTAGACTGACTGGGCTAGTGATCAGACTGCTCACATTTAACCCCTTCTCAAGCAGTCTAGTCATGACCATAGCATTTGACCCTGAGTCTTCTTGGGCACCAGAAACATGCTTGCTTTTTTATTTCATGGTATTTGAATTAATAGCATTGTGCCACTAGAGCAGTGGTGGTAAGAGTGATGCTTTTCTAACTTGAAAAGAACAGAATGACAACATATGGGAGAGTTTGGGGGCTCAAAGTCTTCTACAGTTGTGCACAACAGCTGAGAAGCTTAGATGGGGCCCAGTCCCAGCTGAAGTCTATCCATATTTTGTGGCAGGATCAGGAGGGACCCAGCCTACACTGCCACACATCACCCCTTATTTCATACAATAATTCCTGCATCCAAAACATATCATCAAATTAGAAACAATCTTGAGATGACATGTATAGCAAAGTCCAAGTTTTCATCTGGGTGTCCTTCCAAAGAGTCTCTCATTCAGGCTTAGGTAACAGTTCATTCCAGTTCTTCTCCTTCTGATGGAACCTCCCAGCAATGCAGAGTTCTTTCTTCTGCACAGGGAGCTCTTCATGGATTTGATGGACATCCTGGTCACCTGGAAAAACCTCATAACTTCTCAACCAAACCTTTATTTCCATCCACATCTCTGCAGCGGCATGTTTCCACCCCTTGGGGCAAGTGAGTCAGAACAACCAAGCTCTTTGAATCCTTTTCCACCCCTCCAGGAAACAGCATGCTGAGACGTCCATAAACTGCACAGACCTTTCCCAAACCCAGTGATGACTGCTTCCAGCTGTGGCCCAAGCTGCACAGATGAGCAATATGCACAGGCACATCACTCCCCACTTATCATTAGTGTACCAAGACATGGTGGCATCCAGCTACACAGCCCTCCCCCAAGAGAGTGAGTGGCTGCACTGCGAACCTGCTGAGAAGAGAGATGGAGCCAGGTGCTAGGCACCATTTTCAGAATGCATCTGAAAATCAGGGGAGAGGAAACAACCGGCACTGCTGCCACCCAATACACAGAATGGCAGAGCCGCCATTGCCTCTAACGCTGTGGTACAGATCAAAGCCGCCATCACTGCTTGGGCCACACGAGTGGCTTTTCCAGCCAAAGCCATAACTCACTCCCCAAGCCTTGGGAGCAGCTTTCAGCTCAAGCCACCATTCGCCTTCTTGTGTAGCAGGAACCACTGCTCACCCACCTGTGGGACAAGCTGACTCTGGTCTGCTTGCAACTGCCACCTCCCCCACTCCGCTCCCTGCCACTCACTGCTCCACATGGCACAAAGGGGGAAGGGGCAGGCACCACATTCTTAAGCTTTCCCCTGTGCTGATGGATACAGAACCACCCCTGCTAGCTTAACAAAACAGCATGAGGGATTCCACACCACAACTACACACCAGGTGTCCCATCAGAACCCATAAAATGCCCACACAGTTGCTCTGACAAAAAAAGACTTGGGCTGACCACCAAAAACCAACGACACCCAGATTTCCATTTTAACTTTTCCATCTCTGCACTTCTCCAATCCAATTTGCAGAGTTACCGCAGAAACCATCCTCTGCTTCCAAATATCTGTCCTGGTTTGAGTCCAGGCAGATCCTTTCTCGCCCCTGAGAGGGGCAAAAGAATGACACTCACACAAACTGATTGCAGAAGTGACAGTAAGTTTAGATGGAAAAGCAGTGAGTGTTTTACAGAAGCTGCAAGCATAGTGACAAAAAATAACCCAAAGCACACAGAGTCCCTTCCAGCACACCCAAAGGTCCCCAACACTTCCCATCTCCCCACCTGAGGGTACACCCAAAACTTCCAGAGCTCGCTCTTCTCCCCCCCCCCCGCCCCTCCGGCTAGCCTTGGTCTGGCCAAGTCTGAGACTGCCCCTCCCCCCTTCTCCTCCTGGAATTAGGCCTATCCTTGCTTAAGAGACCTTGAGATACTCCCACACCATTACCCGACAGAGACCATGTCCCACGGGGCAGAGAGGAAAGAAAGAAGAAGAAAATTACTTTGCAGATGAATTTATAGGGTGCAGGATATTATGGGTATGAAATATGCAGCTTCCTGTGTTCACCTACTAGGCTGGACACTTGGGACACCAGAGGTGTAACTTATGTGGCAGGAACGGGAGGGACACAGCCTAAACTGCCACAGGTGTTACACTCATCCAGTGTCCCTCTGGGCCCAGATTGCAACAGCTCCCAAAATCAAGCAAAATAAGGATGTACAAGGTTACAGTTGGAATCACACCAGTGCCTAACAGCCATTGTCAGAAGTATGATGCCTGTGCCCCTCTCAGGCCAGGAAATCACTTGGGGCTTGCTGTGTAGTTTCAAAGAAAGAGAAAAAATCTGTATTGCCACAAGGTTACACTGAAAAAGGAACTGAAATTGCAAAAGCAAAGTGTTAAGCCACACTCAAAACTACTATTTCTTAGACTGGAAGTCTGTCAATATAATTATTGTGAAATGAGGCATGTAAAAGAGCTATAATACTTCAGGTAAGAATCCAGCAACACCACAGACAGGATATTTATTTTAGCTAAGCATGGTAATTGTGTCAGGCACTTCATCCAAGTGCACAGTGGTTTTAATAACATTAATGATTTTTTACTATATTTTCATTCTTTGTGTTGGTTTTCTTCAGACAATTTCCCCCCCCCCCCATATTTAAGTTACTCTGTGTATCTTTGTATGTTAAAATCCTTGAGGATCATACAGAAAAAATTGGTTAGCAATTTTAATATAGAATTTCTAAAAAAGACATTTTGCTGGTTTTACTAAAGCAGCAACACGACTTTACTATGTGAAGAAGCTGAAGTTATAATGGGCTTCTTCATGTTATTTGCTGGCAGTGTTCCTAACTTGATGTAATGTATACATCTGAATTTTACTGACATCATGCTATTTGGTATTCTGAGATGTCATTTAAAGACATACCGTTCCTCTTGACTTGCTTGGTTACTGAATTTTCATTTATTATTTATATTTCTATACATAAAGAGCACTGAATTTGTAATTAAGAACCAATTTGACTCAGACTGTCTTCTAGATTGAGTGTCAAAACCTGAAAAGTCCTTTGAATTCCTTTCTTTGCCTAAACTGATCTTTCCCACAGACTGCTCTACTCCAGAAATCTGTTTGAAACAGGGAAAATGAAGCATTGCATCAGGGTTATGACCTGAACAACTTTTAAAACACTCTGTTTTGGTACTGCAAGGAGAGAGTGAAAGCTCTTAATACATTTTAACACCTCAGGGGACAGTCACATTATGATCTGTTGTGCTGTATCTCTGCCAGCTGAAGAACCAAATCTTGAAGTCATGACATATTCTTCTAACTGGCATTTGAAAGTGTCCTTTGACATAGTAAGATATTTTGGTATTTTTTTATGATCGTATCATAATTCCTACTTTTCTGCCTGTGCAATAAAGTGTTTTCAAAAGATGTATCCCATTGTATTTTTTTCCTCACAGAAACATCAATCAGCTATGAACAAATCATCACAGAAAAATAATAAGGCACAGTGAAATAAATCCCAAAGAAAACTTGCTTTAATTGGTCTTCTTACTATAAAATTCTCTGTAATCTATTTCAAGTCTGTGAACATGCATTTTAAAAAACAGCTGAGCCACAGATCCATGAAAAGGGGAGCTAATATCATTTATCTGTACTATTTAGGCATCTCAATAGTGAAAATATTTAATATGATCTTTAATATTATATTAAATATTTTGTCTTGATATGGTTGTGAATTCAGTTCAGTCAGCAAATCCCGGTAAATCCTTGAATGAAAACTAATTACAATAGAAACAAGAACAGGCCTTTTGTTTTACACTAAAATAGGGATTCTGCTTCAGGAAGATAAACTATTGTGAATTCTGTTTAGAAACTTCTGATTTGGAGATACTGAAGATTAGTAAGATAAAAACCCCTCAGAGACAAGGACTGTGTGACAAAGCAGCTTTTAAATATGACACAGTGCTAGTTACATAGGCAAAGGAAGTATATACAACAATTTCAGAATAAAGCATGTGCATGAGACACTAGAAAGAGTGAATAAATGTGGTATTTTAGTCAGTAAAAAAGAGAAAATAAGCCAGAAAAAGGGTGGCATTTTTTTGCAATTCTATTAAGTTGATTAGATAAGTTTTGTTGCAGTTTTAATACTTTCATAAATAGGAAGAGATATAATATTTGGCACAATGGATATAAAATATTCTCTGCTTAAAATATTAATCAATAATAAACAAATATATAAGATCAGCTTATCAAAAATCAATGCATTTTACAGGGCAGTGTTAATCACTATCATCCCTCTTACATATTGTGTTTTTAAATGTGATCAAAACTTCATGTCAGTTTTTCTGACTCACTCTAATCTTCTAACAAATATTATTTTGGATATACTTTTTTGTACTGGTTTATATTTTTGTTCTAATAAGAAGGTACTTGCAAAAAGAACTAAAAAATGAACTAATTTGATAAGGGAATACAGTAATTCTTCTTCCACTTTTGAGGGTTTGAGACTAAGTTGGAGAACATTGAAATGAATTGATTTTTTTTGCAATTATCCTAATTTCTTCCAAAAACTGGTCTTCAAATAAAACCACTGTACAATTCAACATATATGGTGTGGGGGTTGTTGTTGTTGGTTGGTTGGTTGTTTCTGTGGGATTTTGTTTGTTTGCTTGGGTTTTTTTGTCATTGTTGGTTTTGTTTGTTTGTTTGTTTTCCAGTAAGCACTGGAATATAGAAAGAAGTTTTAGAAGTTCAAGGACAATGTAATTTGACAGAACATCACAGAAAATTTTCCAAACAGTTTCATGAACAAGTAGTTTTCAGCCTACTATCTTATCTGAGGGCCTAAGCTTTGGAGAAAATGCACAAATTAATTTTAGGATTACATCCTTTCTACCACTTGTGTGTGTATGTGTTTGTGTATAAGAAAGTACTCTTAAATAATTCTATAAAGATATTGATTGGCTTGATGGACAGTGCTCTAAAAATTTTTATTGCTGTGAGTCACAGATGCCCTTTCCACTCCTAAGTTTTAGCTTAAGGAAAAATCATCTTACCTGCCTTCTCTCCTTGTATGCTGCTGTTTTATTCCTGTTCAATGTCCTACTTTCTATTTTTAGGCTTGATTGTTCTCCTTTATCTTCCATTCTCTCCCAGTTCAGCCTAGTCTTTCTTTCTGTGCAAGTAAACTCTGATGCGTGTGCCCAGAAGGGCATATGTCCATTACTCCATGGGTTGGAAGGCAAATTAGTGCAGATCTGGGGATCAGGCAAAGAAAGAAATCTGAAGCTGAATATTTGCAGATGAAAAACGAAACTGTGAACTTATGTGTAAAAAGAAGGACCTTTCTTCTTGTCTCTATTTTCGGATATTTTGCCTAACCATATGTTAGTAGTTCCCATAGGACATAATAAAAACAACCCCCAAAAACAAATCTACATTTTTAATTTTTAAACAACATTAGGTATAAATAACATCCCTCTCCTCAAGTCTCTGCAGAAACCTGAGGGTGATTAGATGATCTGCTGATCTGATTCTGAAGGCTGTGGCTCTGTTCTTTTTCTCACATGTAGCCATACATTACTGTTCCCTTGGTTACTTTCCTCCCTGAATTGGATCCTTGTGTAATTAGATGTGCCAGTGCAAGACATAGGGAGCACAGCGGCTGAAAATTTGGGAAAAGGAGGCAAAACGATCACAGAATCACAGCATCACAGAATCACCAAGGTTGGAAGAGACCTCAAAGATCATCAAGTCCAACCTGTCACCCAGCACCTCATGACTACTAAACCATGACACCAAGTGCCACGTCCAATCCCCTCTTGAACACCTCCAGGGATGGTGATTCTACCACCTCCCTGGGCAGCCCATTCCAATGACAAATGACTCGCTCAGTGAAGAACTTTCTCCTCATCTCGAGTCTAAACTTCCCCTGGTGCAGCTTGAGACTGCATCCTCTTGTTCTGGTCCTGGTTGTTTGAGAGAAGAGACCAACTCCCTCCTGGCTACAACCACCCTTCAGGTAGTTGTAGACAGCAATAAGGTCTCCCCTGAGCCTCCTCTTCTCCAGGATAAACAATCCCACCTCCCTAAGCCTCTTCTCTTAGGGCTTGTGCTCAAGGCCTCTCAACAGCCTTGTTGTCCTTCTCTGGACTTGTTCCAGCAAGTCAACATCCTTCCTAAACTGAGGGGCCCAGAACTGGACACAGGACTCAAGGTGTGGCCTAACCAATGCAGAGTACAGGGGCGCAATGACTTCCCTGCTCCTGCTGGCCACACTATTCTTGATGCAAGCCGGGATGCCATTGGCCTTCTTGGCCACCTGTGCACACTGCTGACTCATGTTTACCAGACTGTCAATCAGCACCCCCAGGTCCCTTTCTCTTTGGCAGTTCTCCAGCCACTTCGACCCCAGCCTGTAGCTCTGCATGGGGTTGTTGTGGCCAAAGTGCAGTACCCGGCACTTGGATTTGTTGAATGCCATCATGTTGGACTCTGCCCATCTGTCCAGTCAGACAAGGTCCCTCTGCAGAGCCCTTCTGCCCTCTAACAAATCAATCCTTGTGATTGGCAGTTAGCTATAAGAGTCCTCATCTTGTACTGTCAAACTGGAGACATATTTTAGGGACAGGTAACATTGTGATCTCAGCTACAGATATTACAACTGTATATCACATAAGATATAAAAAAGTCATTGGCCCACTCTAAGTTACTGTGATTCATTAGCCCAAAATGAGGAAGACAGTCCTGCTCAAGCTCTGCTTCCATGGCTATTTGCACTTTTACTACTTAGGTTTCTGTGGACACATAATCTATTAGCGGAGGAATGATTTGACATTATTTTTCCACCTCTTTGGCCTAACGTGTACCAATAATTTAGCTCTGTTTTCTCTGAGTTGTCAGTTTTAAAACTCTACTTTTATTTATTAGTTTTAAAGAAATTGAAGATAATTATGGGAATAACAGAGAAACTTTAGTTCTTTAGAATACATAACAGCAACAAACTGATTTAAGATAGACACAAGGCTCCACAGTTAATGGAAATCTACCTTGTTTCTGCTGATTCTTGTATGAAACAGCTCCACATACTACATTCTCATTAATGAGTATTTCCAAAGACTAGGTTAGAAAAGCCTAAGGGGTATCTCTTCTGCTTCTCTTGGGATTGTCTCTGAGTTTGATATTATTTAGAGCAGACTTGCACATTTGGTCTAGCAGATGTTCATTCTTGATTGAGCCACAAAAGACTATACACAGGTAGCACCTGCTGGTGTCCTTGTATCCATTTTCTGGTCATATGATTAGGATTAATCAATATTAAAAAAAAAGATTCAGAAGTAATTAATGAATCGAGAGAAGCTACTGAGAAGTATTTCTGGGATTTTACATATGTATTGTATTGCTAGTTCACTGGGAACATAAATACCACTGCTGTTCTTTGCTATCTGCGTGATACATTGTTGCAAATATTTTTGAGAATGAAATACAATTTTCTAACACACACACAAAAAAAAGGAAAAATGGAAAGGAGCTCCTTTCTATGTAATCATATTGCAGAATAACTTGAAAGAAATTGGTAACTGAATACTCTATCATAAACTCTCTTGGATTCACCGACCCCACTCACCCCACACCCCCCTAAAAAATCATTACTTCTTTCATTAAAATTTCAGACTAGTACTGGCTGCAACCATTTGTAACACTTGTGAATGTTTCTGGGTTTAAAAAAACAAAACAAAAAAACAACCCAGAACAAACCAAAACAAATTTATGAGAACTAAGTTAAAGTGAATGGTGCCACATCCAGCTGGCAGCCAGTCACCAGTGGTGTGCCCCAAGGATCAGTGCTGGGCCCAATGCTCTTTAACATCTTTATTGATGATCTGGACGAGGGCATCGAGTCCATCATCAGTAAATTTGCTGACGACACCAAGCTGGGGGCAGGAGTTGATCTGCTGGAGGGTAGAGAGGCTCTGCAGAGGGACCTCGACAGGCTGGACAGATGGGCAGAGTCCAATGGCATGAGATTTAACACATCCAAGTGCCGGGTTCTGCACATTGGCCACAGCAACCCCATGCAGTGCTACAGGCTGGGGTCTGAGTGACTGGAGAGCAGCCAGGTAGAGAGGGACATGGAGATACTGGTCGAAGATAGGCTGAACATGAGCCTGCAGTGTGCCCAGGCAGCCAAGAGGGCCAATGGCATCCTGGCCTGCATCAAGAACAGTGTGGCCAGCAGGAGCAGGGAGGTCATTCTGCCCATGTACACTGCACTGGTTAGGCCACACCTCGAGTCCTGTGTCCAGTTCTGGGCCCCTCAGTTTAGGAAGGATGTTGACTTGCTGGAACGAGTCCAGAGAAGGGCAACAAAGTTGGTGATAGGTTTGGAACACAAGCCCTATGAAGAGAGACTGAGGGAGCTGGGGTTGCTTAGCCTGGAGAGGAGGAGACTCAGGGGTGACCTTTTGCTCTCTACAGCTGCCTGAATGGAGGTTGTAGACAGGCAGATGTTGGTCTCTTCTCCCAGGCAACCAACACCAGAACAAGAGGACACAGTCTCAGGCTGCACCAGGGGAGGTTTAGGTTGGATGTTAGGAAGAAGTTCTATACAGGGAGAGTGATTGCCCAATGGAATGGGCTGCCCGGGGAGGTGGTAGAGTCATCATCATTGGAGGTGTTCAGGAGGAGACTTGATGGGGTGCTTGGTGCCATGGTTTAGTTGATTAGGTGGATGGGTTGAGGGGTTGGACGTGATGATCTTGAAGGTCTCTTCCAACCTGGTTGTTGTTGTTGTTATTATTATTATTATTATTATTATTATTATTATTATTATTATTATTATTATTATTATTATTATTATTATTATTATTATGTTACTGGAATTTGATAAATTATCATTTCTGTATAACTTTCATTCACACAGTTTCACAATGAATATTTATTCAGAATTTTCTCCTATTTCCTTCAGAATTAGGTATGTGAATAAGGGTAAGTACCATACAGTCAACACATGCTTACAAAGGACACAAAAATCCAAAATCATTCAAAAGTTCACAGCATTTTATTATGGATCTCTATGAGCATTTTGAAATCTAGCTCTGAGGGGAAGAACAAAACCAAATTCAGAAAAACAGTGTCACTGAGACGTCAGAAGTTACTCATTAGTGCATGGACAGCTAATTGAATTAGTTGTTTACATACGGAATGTCTGCAAGACATTTTATCTTGATTATTTTCAAACTCAACTAAAAACAATGACATGCCTAAAGCTTAATTTATCCCAATCCTCTGTTTCCAAAATTAGAATCAAATAGGCAAATAGTTTGTTATAGACCACCCAACCAGGATGAAGGAGTTGATGAATTATTCTATAGGCAGCTAGAGGCTGTCTCAAGATCACCAGACCTTGTTCTTATGAGCAACTTTAACCTGCCTGATATCTGCTGGGAACTTAACACAGCAGAGAGGAGGCAGTCTAGAAGGTTCTTAGAGCATATGAAGGATAGCTTCTTATCCCAGTTGCTGTGTGAGCCTACCAAGGGTAAGGCTTTGCTTGACCTTTTTACCAACAGAGAAGGGCTAGTGGGAGATGTGGTGGTTGGAGGCTGTCTAGGGTCCAGTGACCATGAAATAATTGAATTTCCAATATGCAGTCAAGCTAAGAGGGGCAGCAACAACACCTCTACTCTGGACTTCCGGAGGGTGGACTTCAAGTTACTCAAGGAACTAACTCAGAAGGTACCTTGAGATACATCCCCTAAAAACAAAGTGTTCCAGTGACCTACTTCAAGAAAGAATTCTTGAAGGCTCAGGAACAGGCTGTGCCAGAAGATGAGCCACTGAGGTAGATGGCCAGCCTGGTTGGGCAGTGAACTTCTGGGTGAATTAAGGGAAAAAAAGAGGGTGTATCATCTTTGAAAGAAAGGTGAGGTAACCCATAGAATGTTTAAGGATGTAGATAGGTCGTGCAGGAATAAAATTGGAGAGGCAAAAGCCCATTTAGAGCTTAGACTGGCCACTGCTGTGAAGGACAACAAAAAGTCCTTCTATAAATATATTAATAGCAAGAGTAGGGGCAAAGACAACCTCCATTCCTTGGTGGACACAGAGGGGAACATAGGAACAAAAGATGAGGAAAAGACAGAGGTACTTAACACCTTCTTTCCCTCATATTTTAATAGCAGGATAGGTTGTCTTCCAGTTGATTAGATAGTGTTGGATGATAGGTTGGACTTGATGATCTCAAAGGTCTTTTCCAACCTATTCTATTCTATTCTATTCTATTCTATTCTATTCTATTCTATTCTATTCTATTCTTTCTTATGCTCCCTAATCTGGATTTGCACCCTGAAAGAGACCACATGTAAGACTAAGCAGTGGAATTCATGGGATGTAAACACAGGCAAAGTCTCTCAGCTTCTTGACTACATACTAATTCTTTCCAACTTTTCATTATTAGTGCAGAAAATTTTACGTTTTTTCTCAAGAGCAACAGAGTTGGAGAAAAAGTAAAAAGGGTTACAGAAAAATTGAGGAAGGTATAGTTAAGGTTTACCAGCACCTCTGCAGTGTTTCCTACCAGCTGTTTTAGCAGTAGCATAACTATTATTTACAAATGTATTTCCAATGCCATACACAAGATACTGTCCTATTCCTCAAGCCTTAATGTAGATGAACTATTTTCCTTTTGAAAAATGAAAAAAATTAAGATTTTTATATTCTAATTGTGATTATTACTGAGATTTATCAGTTAATATCATCCTTCTCTATCTATTTTTAATTAATGAGGTGTTCTTTTCAACTATAAATAAATGCATTGAAAGGAAAATGAAACAGATTGATTCTCATTTTTCAAAGTATTAAGCAAAAAAATCAGAATGTACAGTGAAAGCTGTGCCAAATCTCTCACACAAGTTAAAGTAAAAATATACAGGCTTTTAAGAATGTAAAAAGACTCTGCGAACAGCCACAGAAGTCAGAGCAAGTCAGGAAAAAAGAAAATAAAAGAAAACAACAACAACAAAAACCAAAACACAACCTTCCAAACTAAACCAAATGCAAAGAAACAAACCCAAAACCAAACAACTGACCAAACAAACAAATCATCATAATTTATTCCACTCAAAGAGACTCACCACTTAAAAGAGAGCATATGGCACAAATTATTTACCTAGCAAAAAAACCCTTGCTTTTGTGGAAGTGGATAGAAATTCATTATTTTGAGGGGCACTTACTGACTATTTTTCCTAGCTGTATTTCTCTAGGAGGATCTTGAAAGACTATCTCTAGTCTCTCTCTAAAGAAATGCCTGATAAACAATCCTCCGTATGCTTGTAGGGTTTATAGAAGGATTTCTTCTCTTGGCAGGAAATTTGCAGCCTTTCCCTTTTCATCTTTTCTCTCTTAAAAGATACTTAAGAAAGGATAGCTAAGCACAAACAGATAATACAGGCAAGAATCAATCTTTCAAAAACAGAGGAGGATGGATAATTTTTTTTTCTGGACGAGTAGACATTTTTGGCAGTTATACATGTCCCTTTCGTCCTTGTTTAGATGCAGTCTTGCCTTACTACTGAAAGGTTTAGGAATTAAATAAAATATATTTGCCAAAAGCACATAATAAGCTAGAAAATGACAGCCCACTTGATGGGCATTGTGGGCTGTTGTTTTCAGGAAGTTGGAAGAAAGGAAATAAATTTATCATAAGGGACAGCTGTACATTACCAAAATCTTCCCTGTGCTCTGAATATTGCCAAAGAACTGAGATGAATTTTGCATTCACAAATGAAACACGACACAATTGTGTTTTGCATGGGCTTACTTTCTGTAATGAAAATTTTATACAGCTGGGCTTCATGAAGTAAAATGTTGATTGAAAATATTTGTGACAGTTGTGAGTAGTTGTTGCTATTATAGTACTTCAATAAAATGTTGCTGCTTCAAATGTTAGGTACTAAATTGGTTGGAGTATACAGCATTTTCTGACACTATTTTGTCAAAGTGTGAGCTCATATTAAGTGAATAACTTTTCCTCACTGACACCCCATTTACTCAGTGGAAACAGTGGAGTGAGTTACTGGACGCAAAAAAGCCCCAACCAACCAACAACCCCCCAAACAACAAATAACCAAACCACTACACTTGTGAGCTTACATTCTTATATTCTGTGATGTTCAAAATTCTATTTCACATGTCAGAATTTGCGAAGTATGAAAGAGACATCTAAAATTTGTTAAACCTTGTGAAAATTAGTAATTAGGAAATCACATTCTGAGTGAAAAAAATATGGTTGCAATGTTTTCTGTGATGTTTATATGTGTTTCAATGGCTGTTACAACTGTAGATTTTGAGAGACACTGGGCCTAATACCGCAGCTGTCAGGGGTTTTTTCTTTATTTTATTTGTTACAGTTTATTGCTTTCTCAGTGTGTTTGAACCTATGCATTAAATGAAAATTTAAAAAAATGGCTATTTCAATTTAAAAAAATCACATTTGCAAAATTATTTTCAAAGACATTACTGTAGTATTCTCCTACAATGTATGAAAAACTTAGATTTTTTCTTGTCTTGAGAAATTATAAAACTTAAATCTACCCCATCTAAACATATTACATTTATTAAGTTATTGCTGTATATATCCTAAGATATTCTACACTGAATATGCATTAGCATAGTATCCGTAATTCAATCACACACATTACATATCAGCAAAAAAAAAATTAAATAAGAGAGTTTGGTGTACTATGTGATCCCTGAATCTCCAACAAGCAGGAATTCCATAGGAAATAAAACTTGTTTCTGTCACTCTCTATTTCTCCATTTCCCTTTTTTGCCTTTTTTTTTTTTTTTTTGGCTGAAAGAAATACAGCTGTTCTTAAGGGAAACCAAAGAATAAAGAATACAGGATACAGCTATATACTGGACAAGGTTAAGAATCTGCCTGGGGTGCAGTTAAAACCAGTTTAATATCCTTGTGGTTTAAATGTGCATAACTAATCTGACAGTGTTACAGGCTGTGACATAAAGTATGCATATTAGATGTAGACTAGGAGATAGTGGTTTGGAATACATGCCTACCTGTCATGAAGCATATACCTATTCTAGGAAACTGCATGTAAGACATCTACTTACACCAGAAAAAAATAATATAAACTGTGTTAGCTACAAAATTTGGATCAAAAAACTATGAGTCCAAGAAGTTGTTTTTCTTTTTTCCCTCCCACAATCTAAGCTTCTCTGAAAATAAGTTTAAAAAAAGAACAAAATAAAAAGAATGAAACACAATTAAAGGCTACTACTCTAAAATCAGAAGATACTTTGCATTTCATACAACTGCAAAACTAAAATTGAAGTTCTGATTTGTATTCAGTCTATAGATCTGAAAACTCAAAGTGAAGACTCAGAAATACTTGAACTCTGAGGTGTAGAGTCAGAGTCACATCAAAGCTCCTTTTCAAGTTATTTGAATACATTTCCAGCTAGTGATTCACTCAGTTTTAAAGTAGATAAATGATGTGAATTGCCCCCAGGATATAGCTGGAGATAGAAAATTACTGGAAGGTAAGCTTTGCCTAGATACTTATTTTCTAGATGCTGGAGTTAGATAAGGTGAATCTTAATTTTAGTCTTTTTCCTTCCCACATTCTCCTGTGAAATACATAGATTTAAGAGACAATTTATGATGAAGGCTTTGAGTGTTCCTTTTTTTTTTTGGTAAGATTTAATTTTTCATCTTTTCAAAGCAAAAAAAAAAAAAAAAAGAAAAAGTGAATTTTAAATTCTAACACTGGGAGTGCCCAAACATTTTTATATTACAAGACAAGTGACATTTTGCAAGCCACTGAGTATATTCTGTTTTCACCATATTTCTTTCTGTTTGACTTTTAAAACAGAAAATATAAGCTGAGAAAACCTCATAAAAGGCATTACATATACCAAACCAAACAACTTACCCCTTCAAAACCTCTCATTGAAAATGAATGTAACATTAGAATGCTGAAGACAAATAATAAAATCCAAGTGACAAGTCATGAATACAGAACATATATTATGTCTATATTATACCAAACATATCTGACCAACTATGTCCATAGTTTCAGTAAAGGTCACTTTATAAGTTTAGCATTAAAAATCTTTAAGTTAGTTATCAAAGTCAACTGGAGTTCAAAACACTCTCTAATCAGTCTGCTAGAAATAAGCATACAATTTTCTAGAATCACTGTTTCATGTGGGGAAGAAAAAAGAAAAAAAGAACATAAAAGGAGAAATATTGTTATTCTAAGACTAGACTAGAGAATTATGACAACTGGAGCATGTGTGTGCATATGCATATGCATCCACTGGTGGTATTAAATGTGTTGTTGTATTTCATTTTAGTATTAAGTAACTCTTTAACTCTTTGCAGTGACTGCCAGAGTCAAGCAGGACAAAATTTGTGATATCTCAAAGAAAGATATTTTGAGAATAGACTGAACAGTGCTGTGGGTAGTGTGTGAGCAGATGAGGCCTTGAGTGAAAGCATACATCATGCACAGAACAACCAAATTATTTGGCCCAGTCACACTGGGTTTAGGAAGGGAAGGTCTTGCAAGAAACTGTCTGCTCATGTCTTAGATGGGTGCAAGCTATGTTGGGTGAAAAAAGGCTGAATGGCCAGGCCCAAAGAATTATGGTGCATTGAGTTAAATCCAGCTGGCAGTCCCTTACAACCCGCAGGGTTCAGTGCTGGGGACAGTTCCTTTAACATAGTTAACAATGATTTGAATGAGGAAATCGAGTGCACCCTCAATAAGTTTCTAGACAACATGAAGTTGGGTGGCTGTGTTGATCTGCTGGAGGGCAGGAAGGCTTTGCAGTGTGATCTGGACAGGCTAAATGGATGGACTGAAGCCAATGGTATGAGATTCAACAAGGTCAAGTGTTAGGTGCAGCACTTGCATCACAGCAGCCCTTTACATCTTGGGGAAGAGTGCCTGGTGAGCTGCCTGACAGAGGTCTTGAGGGAGTTAATTAACAGCCAGCTGAATATGAACCATCATTGTGCTCAAGTGGCCAAGAAAGCCAAAAGCATCCTAGCTTGTGCAAGGAATATTTTTGCCAGTAGGTCTAGGGATGTAATTGTTTCCCTCTACTTAGCAGAGATGAGGCCATGCCTTGTGTCCAAAGAAGAGCAACTAAACTGGTGAAGAGCCTTGAACATGAGTCTTATGAGGGAACTGGTTTTGTTTAGTCTTCAGAAGAAGAGGCTGAGGTGCGATCTCATCACTTTTGCGGTGGTTTGGCCCTGGCTGGGAGCCAAATGTTCACCAAAGTTGATTTATCACTCCCCCCTTTTTAGATGGACAGGGAAGAGGGAAAATATAACCAAAGGCCTATGAGTCAAGCTAGAAGCCATTTAATAGGATGAAAAGCAAAACCAAAGCAACTCATGGAAGCAAAAGCCTGGTCCTCCTCCATGCTACATCCATGCCTCTCCAAAGGACTCCAAAGGACTGGTTTTGTATACATATTGTCCCCAGCCATCCTTGTTCCTTACCCTTGTGAACCCTTCCTGTTATTGTTTTACACACACATATATATATATATATATATATATATATATATTTAAGAAAATTTTAGTTTAAAGAAAATTTTTGCCCCTCTACTTCCAAACTGACTCCAAATTATTTCTTGGTAGATTTGCTCCTTTCCTTTCTTCTTTTTTTTCCTCTCAATAGAGAAAGAGGAGGGTGGGAGTGGGGAAGGAATTCTCAGCCTTGGCCCCCATCTGAGCTCTTAAATCGCAGTTAAGGCCCAAACCACTACACCAAGGATGAAAATAATCTGTCTCTGAAGTTTAAAAAAAAATTCTCTGAATTAGAAAATACATCTAACACATATTTTTATTCTAGACACAATGACTTTTCACTACTTATAGTTCTATAAAAATTGAAATTGTAGAGGTTATTATTACAGATTTTGTTAGCATTGCAATTGTCACCTCAAATATGAGTATTAAATACATAAAACATTTAGATGCTTGATGCAGAAGTTCATTGGATATAAAGAGGAAATATTTTTTGCAGGTATAGGAAAAATGAACAACAAATACAAAAGAAAATTAATGTTAGAATGAAAAAACACATTCTATGAAACAAAAATATGGACTACTTACTCTGACGTTCACAGAGGTGTACCATAAATGGTAGATGTTTCTTCAGTAAGGAGCAAGAGGAAATGCTCCTTACAATTCTTTCAGTTTTTATGGATGATTTTACATGGGGCAGAACAGATTTAGCTAAAAAGTGCTGAGTGTTAAGGTTTGGCACAGTACATATAGTATTGTAAATCAAATTTCTTCTGCAACTTTGAAGTACATTCCCAAAATAGCTTTTCTTCTCCAGCTTCTACTAAAACTGGGTTTGACTAACCAGATTATTTTCTGTCACATTTTTTCCTGCATCTGAAACTACTGTCTCAAAAAATTATAAAACAAACAGACAAAACAAAGCAAACAAACGGCAAAAAAAGGAAATCTGTATTTGAAGTAACCTAAAACCTGTAAAACTTTTAAATGCACTGGCTTGAGTGCACTGGTAAGCCAAAGAAAGACATTCTAGATCATGCACACTTCTTGCATGCATTCATACCACAAAATAAGAATAGAGGTTGAAGGCACATACATGTATAAATGAGTGTCATCCTAACCTTGGAAAATAGGTTAAAATAAAAGTTGTTGGGGTGTTCTAAAAGTTAGTAATTCCTCATTATAATTTCCATTTTATTTTCACTACAACAGCTCCTGCAAAATTAGGAACAGGGCTCTATATTTTTCTTTATTCTTGTGTTCTCTGTCTACAGCATTATGATGACATAAAATTATACTGACAGATATAATAGTAAGCAATTAAGAACATTTTATAGCTAGTGGTTAAAACTATAGACTATGAAAATGTGATAACTATCAAGAAGAAATATCTGAAGGTCTTGAAAATGCCTAGTAATAACAGAAAATAGAATTGGCAATTTATGTATATATTTAGAAAGCAGTATCCAATCATCAAATTCACTGGGTTGGAAGAGATCTTTAAAGATCATCTAGTGGACCACCCCTCCCACCCCACACACACACCCCCGCAGTAAGCAGGGACATCCACAACTAGATCACTTTGCTCAGAGCCACATCAAGCCTGAATTTGAACACTTCCAGGAACATGGCCTTCACTACCTCCCCCGGCAACCTGTTCCAGTGTTCCGCCACCCTCATAGTAAAGAGCTTCTTCCTAACAGCCAGTCCAAATCTGGCTTAAAATCATTGCCCTTTGTCCTAGTGATACATGTCTTTGCAAATAGCCCTTTCCCATCTTTCTTGCAGGCCCCTTCAGGTACTGGAAGGCCACTATAGGTGTCCCCAGAAACTACTCTTCTTCAGATTGAACAACCACCAACTCTCCCAGTCTCTTTGTAAGAGAGGTGATCATTTTTGTGGCCATCCTCTGGACCCTCTCCATCAGGTCCATGGTCTTAAAGAATCATGGGGGCATGTTTAGGAATGCACATATTGATTATGGATCAGCTGGTTTGCAGGCACATAGATCAGGATGCTTTGATGTCCCTGTGCAGTTTTTGAGGAGGCTCAATCTCTCTGAGTCGCTTATTTGCATTCTCAGGCTTAAACTAAATATACAATGCCTAAATAATTTTCCAGTCAAAAGCTTGAATTTGAGCAAAAGTAACAATCTTTAACTGGATGGATGCCAAAGACATCCAAAACTAAAACATTTGTGGATCCATTATGCTGGTGCTATTGCTGCTGTGTGATGTAGGAGACCAGAGTTATGCCCAGCATATTGTTCAGCTTCAAAGCCTCATTCCTTGCTGATATAGAGAGTAGGATTAAAAGTTGTTTCAATGTCATTGTTCTGTGTTTGATAAAAACTTTCTGTGTTTGTGCTTTTGAGAGCAACTACAGGAAGTCACACATACTACAGACACTAGGGAACATCTTCTGCCGCCTTTTCACAGAGTTTAACAAATACAGTGTTTATGAAATGCTGAAATAAAGTCAACATATCAAGACATGCTTGCAATTGCTGAAGAAACCTTCAGGGAATGTTACTGGCAATCACACCTTCAAAATGACAACTTCTAAATTAAACTTTTACAGGAGGCATCCTCATCACAATATTCTGGTATTCTCATTTCTTTCTTGACTATATGGTCACTGATATTCTATTTTTTAATTTTTTTTGTTTGTTTTTTTGAGGAAAGGTTATATTGTGGTGTTTTTCTTCAACTGTATATTATGTTAAAATTTTTCTCAAAATACATCATAAACATATGTATAAAAAATAAATATTTTACAAGACCTAACTACTACAGAAAAACAAACAAAACAAAACCACAGAAGAAACCCCCAAAAATATCACTCCAATGAAAAGAATATATTCTATAAGTAAAATACTATATTACCCTAACCACAGTAATAGCTCAAAAGAGATTCAAGGCTTTATACACGCATACATGTTCACTCATCTTGAAAAATACTGATTTGTTGCATCAATCAGGAAAAGCATAGAGCAGCAAGCCATAGAGCCTAAAATCAATAGCAAGGAAAACCATTCTCAGATCATTTTAGGAGGAAAGTAATTTGCACCAGAAACTATTAAATTAAAATCAGAAGTGTGCTGATGCAAACAGATCTTCCTTTTTCTAATTTAGTTCAGAGAAACTAGGACTCTCAAATTTTTCATGCATAATTTCTTTTTTTTTTTCCTGAATAACTAAATAAAATCTATTGGTCAGCACAGTTAGAACAATAAGAAGAAAAACATAGTTTCTGGTTCAGCCTGGCTCTGAATTAAATTTATAGGGCTTTTTTGCTCACCTCGTCCTCTTTATGATGATTTTTTTTCCCCTCTGTGTTGATGAACAACTAGAGCTGGCAGCATTCACTGTCAGCTGCTTGGAATTTTCTATATCTACAAGAAGTGTTTTTTGCTTACAATTGTTTGAGGCTGCATCCCTCTATGTCTTGCATATAAATTTAGGAATTCTTCCAATTCACTCCTTTTATTTCCATGGTAGAATATAAAAACTGTTTCACAGTGATACAAAATAATTTAATACAGTAGTAAGAAGTATCCTGCAATGAGTGAATTCTTTCAGTGGAGTGACCTTTCCTGTCATTTGGATCTAAGGAAGCAATAACTTTTACTCTCAATGAAATAATATGTGGCTCCTGGTGATTTTCAAATTGTATTTAAGATAATTCCAAAATCAGGAGAACTCAACTATTGTAAACCTTTGCCTGTTAAGGAAAAGGTTAAAGTGCTGCAGAGGGATACATCTTCTCCTCTTCATAGTCTTTAATTTCTGTTAATTAAAAACATTCTCAGTCTCAAAAAAAAAAAAAATTCTACCAACTGCTGTTGTCATTATGAAATACCCCAAAAAATTTGATGAGGAGAAAACCTGTCCTGTGGCAATGCCAGTGACAAGCAGTGTGAGCAATCTGGCAGTGTAGGCCTAGAGCCTGACATGGTTGTAGGCCACGCTCAGCATAAGTGCAGAAGGGGCTAGCAGCGTAGCAAAACAGTGCTGTGCCTGCAGCATGTAACTAAAGCAGGACACTGATAGCTGTAAACACAGAAAGTTATCTTGGAACAACAGGACATGCACCTGCATCAACAACCTCGCGTGTCATTAGTAGTTGGACCAATAATCTATAATAGTGTGATGTGTGGTCACTTGTGGGAACCAATGAAGCTATGCCAACAAGGCAGTCCGAGTTTATATAAGTTGTAGAAGTTCCCTTAATATGCACTTCTTCTTTACCTTCTTTACTGTGCTATACTCACTATGCTCGCACTATAGTCCTACAATACTGGAACAATAAAGGAACAATACTCGATCATATTGGTCATCTGTATTGACTCCAGTCTCCATTGCCGACACTGTCCAAAATGAAGAAACATCTCAAAAATTTCACCATATACATGGTTTTGCTTCGGAATTACAAGTATTGTTGTACAGGGCTTTTTACTTCATAATCTATCAGAATAAATACGAACTGTTGTACAGTTCAGTACATGAGTACTGTCTCCTCAGGGTTTTTTTTTTTAATTAGTGATGGAAATGTCAAATTGATGATACAAAAATATATATGAAAGAAAATAAGGAAACTACAATTGCCAGACTTGAGACCAAGCATTAGATGTGTCATTAAGCCTGGAAACAGCATGGGTTTTTTGCATCATGCCTGTACACTAGCATATCTGAAGAATCCAGGTATCCTCAAAACAGATTGAATCTATTATTTGTCAAATCCAACATTTTACACATTTGGGAGCAGATTGATAAAACCTTAAATGATACTGTGAACAAGATGACTCTAATAGTAATTTATGAAGGTGTTCTTGACAGGAATTCATCTTAATAGAACAATTTTAGTGTACAGAAAAAGCTGGTAACAAGCTCCTATATAGGTTCAATATATTTACTGAACTTTCCAGTTTATCTGGTCATCTGTACTGAATGTTCCCATCTTGCTACTGAATCAAGGCTCTCCAGAAGGACAGTTGTTGACTCATACTCTTTAATCTCTTTTATGGACATTTAAAATGCACATGGAGTAGCATATGTGATTTCATTAACTTCCAAAAGACTCTAGCTTGCAAGCAATACAACAGCTGTGCACAGTGAACAAAACAAAAGCCAACAGGCAATCACTTGAAGGGCATTCACTTGAAATCCATGTCAATGCTCTGAACCAAAATGTTGGTTACAACTGAACTTGAGTAACCATATAAAAACTATAACTGAAGATGGGTCTTTGACCTTTATCTCATAGCAATTTACAAATTATTTGAATTTTCTGAAAGGCATTACTTGTAATTAATTTTTAATTTATTGCTTAGATTGATTGCCTCTACATTTCCCTGAATTAAGACACAGAAAAGGCATATTCCAAAGAGAAAGACATATTAATTGCAATAATGTGTTATATATATATTGCATATCTTAATGTATTTCCACAGAATATATGTTAATTCTAGTATTTCCTTCAAAACACAACACTTTGCAGTAAAACCTCCTTGATATTTTGAAATTTTTCAATCTGTTTACAATTGATTATTTTTAAAAATCTCCTAAAAAACTTTCTTTTCTCACCATTAAATTCATCTCTATAACATTAGCGAAAACATATAAGTACATGCAAGTAGCATATAACTTCAGAACACCTTATTATTGTTCTCTGGTGTTATAAATGTGCCCCTCAGGAATGAGCAGCAAAGATATTAATTAATATACTAGTATTTTATTTATGTACAAATTATGCAACAGATTATTTACAGTTGCTATGTGCAGGTACCAGTATTTAGTTGGTAGAATTACCTCTACAGAATATCTATGTGTGGGCACTTCAAACGAATTAAATGATTTATAGAATTTAGAATGGAAACTAATTTGGAAAGCAGCAGGGAAGGGGTTTGTTGGTGATCAGCAAGCCCACAACACTGAACAGTTTGGCACGACCTTAACAGAAACTCCATAAAGGAAATGCTTGACTTACTCATAAACTGAAAACTGCAGATTCTTTCCTTGATAATGTGTTTATAGTCCAGAACATGTGGCACAGATATGCTGTAACAAAGAAATATAAAATGGTGCTGACTGTGTGGCGCTGTTCTGTGTGATTGCTGCTTCTTCCGGAGTACAAGGGTCCAGGGGCCTTCCAGGAGAAACTTCAGAGGCTTTTGCAAATTGGTCCAGGAAGTGCAGTGCCTGGGAAGGGTTCCCCACTCCAGGGGCTGTAGTGGTTTGGGATGGGTGGTGCACATGGGCTACCAAGTTTTCCTTCTGTGGCAATGGGTCAAGCAACGGTTGACCCCACACAGGGTACAGTCCACAGGGCCGGCACACAGTGCGGTGCTGCCCATAGCTGGGTGATGGTGGTAATGTGCAGTGAGGATACTCACACATCTGGCTTGTTGCACATTCAAAACACTGATTTGCATTCCTGTGTCAATAGAGAATTTTACAGCAGTTCCAGTAGGTCCAGTAGGAATTAAAATGAAAGATTCTGGATCCTCAGACCATTGGCAGGCATTAGTGAAGCGATGAGTGAGGCCTGTGTCTAGTATTTTGGCTTGTTATCTGGGCTCTGGCGGTGAGGTATGAAGGGGTTAATGTCCTTGCTGGGTGAAGCTGTTTTAGGACTATTGCTTAGAGCCTTATCTTCCCCTTTGCTGCAGCTGATGCTTCAGTATCTGTCTCTTTTCCAGCTGCCTGATTTATTCTGTAAGGCCAGCACCATTGCTTTTAACTGCCACATTGGCAATGGCCTTATGACAAATTCAGGTACATTCAAAGACCGTGCTAATTGGCACCATTTCTCTCTTGGTGAGGGGGAGCTTTTAAAAGTATGCTGCTCATCTCTCTGGCACTCGGAATTTCTCCCTCTGGGGCTTCCCTAGTGACTGCATTTGACTCCAGACTACTGGTTGGACTCGCAGAAGTCATAGCAGGGAAGGCCTTAGTATGGTGCACTTCCTGCTTTCCCCACCATGGTGTCACAGTGTGGTTGCCTTTAAATCCAGTATGGTGTTTGTCACTGGAAGGTTTAGGCGTGAGCATATAATCAGAGTAGCCCAGGTCTTGGCCTTTCTGGGATAACATCATTAAAAGCTCTTCCAAAGTTAAATGGTGTTGAGGTATGGCTCCTCTTGACTACTGGTTCAATTTCCTCTTTTTTGGTATCACATACATTTTTTGAGACCTGCTGGCAGACCACGGATCAGAAGTTTGAGTCATACTGGGTCTATCAGGGTGTCCAGTAGGGAAGAATATACTCTGTGATCGTACATTGCTTGAACACATGCTAGCTTCTTAATCACTGCAGTGAGTTCAGCCAAACTTGTAACCACAGTCACCTCTGTTGGTTCACCTCTATCTGTAGAATCTAAACTTCTGGCCCAGTGAGTGATATGGGAAGTTAATGGTGGTTTCCTTTTGGACCCATACCCAAAAATACCTCATGGCCCCATGAGCAGCCTTTTGCTTTATTATGGTCCAAAATGATTGCATCCCTGCCCAATTCCAAAATGCGATACAAAAAGTCTGTTACCGACTCATCTGATTCACGTGCAAATGTCTCCTGCAGTTCACATAGATTTGCTCCACTATACGGGTGAGCACAGTTAGTTGTTGTCCCTCAGCCATGGTAGCTGTCTGTGTGTTGCTCTTTAAGGACAGGACACAAACGCATGGTCTTGCTCTGTATGGGGTCACCTTTGGAACTGTAATGAATGTCGTCCTGGTCAGATGGGTCTTTCTCCATTTGGCAGCTCTGGGATTTTTTCTGGGCTTTGGTTTTCGGAGCTCTACTGGCAGGCATATTCAATTCATGCGGTGCCGCTGACGTGCTGGGCTGAGCGGGTAAATCCAGATTCGCTGTTTGCAGCATTTGGAGGCTCGGCAGCTCTAGGGAGACCGTCGGTCTGAAGTCTTGCACCACGGTGGAGTTCACTACCTTTAAGTCCTTTTTGCACGATTGCAGTGGGGGTAGCTCATGAAAGGATGGTGCAGGGGATCTGGCTCTGGACACCATATTGTCTCTGAAAACCTCCTTGGAGCTATGTATCGGGAGGTCCCAGGTAGGTTTGAAACAGAGTCTGTGTCTGATTCCACTAGTGCTTTCATAGCAGCGTTGCTTTCTTTAATTTGCAATGTTAATAAATCATGAAGTTTCTGATTTTGTGCCTCCAACTTTTCTAACTCTCTTTCCAGGGAATTATTTTTTTCATCAAGTTTTTTAATCTTTTCTTCTAATGCTGTAAATTCATCTTCTGCTTGCATTATCCAGGTCTTCATCGCAACAACCCTCTCCTCCCTGTCAGGTCACTGCATAGCTCGATCACATACTCAGTCAATTTTTCAGTGATTTGGTCCAGATTTATCAAATTTTCTATAGCCCATTGTATATCATCAACAGACAGAACAGAAGCATGTTATGGCAGTATTTGGGGCACAATCCTGGACATAAGCACCATCCACCACATCTGGATATGTTGAAAATTGATCATCTATAGTTATTTTTGCTTTAAATATTCTGTATAATATCTGGCACATAAGGAATTTTTTTAACTTTAATTTATGATTATTTATTTTCTGTAACAGTTGTTTTTTGTTGTGGTGGTGTGAGGTTTTGTGTCAAATGCTTTTAGCCTGTTTTGCCTTTACCCAGTCTTTTGCTGACAGGTTCTAGGAATTCTGTCAGACTAATAAGACACAATTCCCATTTCTAGAAACTGGACTTAGTAGTTCCCTTTAAAAACTCAAGTGTTTGAAAGACTAATTATAGTAGAAAATAAAGTTGGCAAAAGGTCTTTTTAATGAGATTTTTTTAAACTTTCCTTTTTTCATTAATAGACTAGTTACATGCAATTAACTACCATCTATAGACTGGAAATGCTTAATTTTTACAAGGTATTGCAATATGGATGTAAAAGTGTTAGCAAACAGCTTTCTAGGAAGTGTCAAGACAAAAAAACACACCAACAACCAACCACAACAAACAAAACAAATAAACAAGCAAACTAAAAGAAACCACACCAAAAAACCACACAGCACTTCACTGTTCATCACAAGGAGAAAAAAAGCTATGGCATATTCACTTGAATTTCATAAAGCTTAAAGTTTCTATCTAATATTATATAGATTTTTTTTTTTCTGAAATGTTGATAGATTTGGTCTGATATTCCATAATCACGATCTGAAACTGCATTTTAACATCTTTTACAAACCACCTCAGCCACTAACTAGTCTAAAATGCTATCTGAAAATAGGAAAGAGAGAAGAACATCTTAGCACATCTTATGAAGTTACTACAGATCAAGGAAGCATGAAAGGGAAGGAAAAATTGCACAGTAAAGAACACTCAAAATAATCAGAATGACAATACACTTTCATACAGTATAAAGATAATTAATTTCATTTGTTAAAACAAGGTAGAATTAATTTATGTAACGCCACCTGTATAAACTTGTTCACTCTAGTATTTTATGAGGTTTGAGGTTAGCTACTGAATTCATCAAGGTCAAAGAATTCCAATTACAAATGACAGTTGCTTGTTATTTTTCAAAATAAGCCCTAAAAATTCAAATGTAACACTTTATTGGCTTTATTTATGGTCCCTGGATGAGGAGTCCATTCTATGAAAGACAGTGGAGGCTTGTGTACCCTGGGTGATAATTCCTTTCTGACACAATGAGAAAAAATTAAGCAAACAATCAAAAGACTAATTTCAAACTTCTCATCTGTAAACATTCTAGAGGAAAAATGAGCATGACAAAACTTTCCTTTCCTGTCAAAGGCTTGTTGAATGTCTTTAATTATTTGGCCTATTTATGCCCCACAAAGCTTTACAGCAACACTTACTGGGTGTGACTTCTGGGTTTCTTAGTTTTAAGTATTTCCTGGTGTCTCACTAGAGACATGGAGTATGCATTGTCCTCTACAGTGATTCCATCAAAGGTATTTGGGAATGTTTAAAACTGAGTTTTAGATAAGAGTATGAAGATGACATCATCTTTGAGGATATTGTTGGTGGGACTATTAACAAAATATATTGTTCAGTATATTTAAGAAGAAAATAAAGTTAACATAGAAGTTGGAAATATTTCAAAGAACAGATCAAATTAATCTAAAAGTTTTTAAAACATTTGGGAAGAATAAACTTACCTAGTTTGTCTGCCTTTGTTGTAGTCTTCATAGGATGTAGAGATCTAATTTAAAAGATAAAGAGGTAGAAGTTCAGTGTAAGAGACAAATGGAAAATAAGAGTGGTGCAAAACTGAGATGTGAAAAATAAATTAATAAAAAAATATTTTATTAGCAAAAATAATGAATCATAAGAGAAATGCAAAAATGATATTAATCTTCATAGGTAGTATTCCACTACAAATAAAATAATATTAAGAATGTGTTGACATTCAGTAAGAATGAGTTTATCTTCAGAATGTTGATTATGCAACAAATATTAAAAATAATATTTTTTTTTTCTAATACAAGACATGGCTTAACATTTTAGGTCTTGCACTATCATATTGGGAGGAAAAAAAAAAAGGCCAAAGTTTTCACAAGCTGTTTTTCTCAATCTGTTTTTCCCTTTCTACACTTTTAGTTGGGAGAGATGGTCACTGATATGTGATCTCAGAGAAGAAAATCATTGTGAGAAAATAAAAATCTTGGACTTGTTAAAAGTTATGTTTCTTCTTAGTTTCCACCTGGAAAGGAGAAAATTCTCTGAATATGTGTGGATAGCCAAGAAGTGTTGGAACAACCAATGACTCTTTCTTCCAGGGGTCATAGAAGAACACACTTCAATGCTTCTGAGTGCAATAAATTATTTCCTATTTAATGTTTAATGTAGGAAATGAGGAGATGCAATCAGAAGTTTTGAGGTTTATATCCCACAGGAAAGGAAACATATTCAAAGCTCTATATGGTATGCTGACAACAGAATGAAATAAATTCTAGCTGTACCTTTACAAACTTTTATTATAAAATATATGAAAGCTTAGCTGAGAAGTTAAATTTTATTAGACCCTATGACCTTGAGATTTTCTCTGCAACTCTTCACACTTATGCTCTTATTTTTGAAAAGGTAATGGGATTTACCTTTGAATGTATTTTAGAGACCACTTATGGACAGAGAAGGATATTTGTAAAACTCAAGTCATCTTAGTAAACATTACTACACTGTTAAATTTAAAATTCATATGCTTTCTGTCATGTCAAAAGTGAATTTTCATTACTTTTTTTTTTGCTTGCTTTGGCACTGTAGAACCCATATGTAAGTGAATGAGAGAAAGATTCTTTTTTTGATTCATGTATCATCAAGAAAATTATTACATTTTTAAATGTGAAAACTTTATTGCCAGTGGTAGTGTTTGAACCAGAAAAAACAGAGCTGAACTTTTATATCCAAGCTCTATTTTGCATTTTAAAAGATCTTTCATGTCTGTGATACAGAGGAATATGGTGGTTTCACTGTAAAACAAGAAAATTCTATTAAATTATTAATGGACATCAGCAATTACTCTAATATTGGGCAATTTAAATGAGATGTAAGAAAAGGTTTATAACTTTGGTCTATGTAGTCAGTACAAAATCTGAACTCTTATATTCTAATTCCCATATATAGACACATATTTTTCATTGGTTTCAATGAGTAATTCAGTTATAAAGACTGAAACAAGGTATTAATTCTTTCCCAGATACAAGAAGAAAACATTCTTCTCCAGGATTTTCCAGGGAAGACCTTTTCTCTAACTGGAAAAATAGCTGAATAATGTCATACATCATTCCTTTTAACTTATTACCTTGTCTTTGTGTTTAAATACATGCTGCTTTATCTGACAAAATATTGGGCTTTCCATCATATTAATTGTCAGACAAGTCCTGACAGGTAGAACATTGCAAATAGAATGAATATAACAAGAAATCACGTTTAAACAAGAGAAAAATTATTAACAATTTTCTGATCAAATCTCTTTGTCATTCTAGCATGATTTTTCAGATGCTGCCAGAAAGATGACAATGCATCCTATGCCTATTTCAGCTAGGAATGAGAGAAATACAATTCTGTTGTATTAGCAGCAATTTGGCTTCTGCATTAAGAAAAAATATTCTATCGGCAAATTGAATGTAATGAACTGTATTCATTGAATTTTTTAACAAATCTTGTGTTCTCCCTTTTACTAAGTCCAACTTATAACAAAGGTTTTTATATTTTAATTTCTTAAATAAGGTTTTTAATATATTTTTAGGATTAAAACAAAACAAAACAAAACAAAAAGAAAACCCACAACCTTTAAACAGAGTGCTCAATAATTTCATCATGAAAAGTTTTGTTTAAGTCACAGAATCACAGAATGTTAGGGGTTGGAAGGGACCTTGAAAGATCATCTAGTCTGCCCCCCCTGACAGAGCACAACCACTGAGAATAAGTCACACAGGTATGCACCCAGGCAAGTTTTGAATGTCTCCAGACAATGAGACTCCACAACCTCTCTGGGCAGCCTGTTCCAGTTAGGAATCTTCCAAAGATTCTGATGTGTTGTGGTTTAAGGCCTGTGGCAGGGTGGACCCTAAGTTGGGCAGAGAAACCTGACCCAGGTAGGTGGGAAATCTGACACTACTCCTTACCCCTTATCCCCCTAACCATCCTCATGGGAGAGGTCCGCAGGTCATGTTCATCCCCTTCCATTTTCTGCCTGCACTCTATAAGGGGGAGCAATTGCTGGGCTTGCTCTCTTGGCTTTGCCTCCCTGCCTGGTGGAGCTTGCTGCTTTTGCTGAGAGCTGGCGACCACATAGTTGGGCCTACCTGCCTCATTGTTAGGCCTGCTAACATATGTCGAGGCCTGCATAGCAGGGAATCCATTGCCATCCAATCTGTTTCTGTATATACATCTGTATATATTCCCTTCACTAATACCTGTGTAACTCTCTCTTCCCTAAATACGTTTCATTTTTTGTCAAAATTACCTTTCTACCTTCCAACTCTGTTCAAGTCATGTTGTTCCCCTGCCTATCTTTTTCCCATGGGGGAAGGGGACGGGGAAGAGGGGTAATCCCTACATTCTGTCCTGTTTGGGTTTTTGGCCTGAAAACCCAAGTGGTGACATGATGTCTCCACTAAGAGTTGTCCTCTCTGTCCTTTCCACAGGATAGTTATATTAAAAAAACCCAAACCAAAATAACACAAACAAACACAAACAAACAAAACCAACCCACCACACACACACAAACAAACCCCCAAAACCAACTAAACAAACAAACAAAAAAACCCAAACCAAAACAAAAACACAGAAAAAGAGGATAGGAATTGTGTTCACTGCCACACAGATTTAAATTTCTGAAATTATATTCTTCTTGGAAGCTTTAGAGTCATGGAGAACATTCCTTCCAATGAGGCCTGACCAGGAAATAAAACTTTTTTCTTGTTCCTGTTTCTATTTGTCTGCTCATTTGTTTTCATATGGTGAGTTTAATATGCTTATGAAGTGGTAGTGACCTAGTTTTCTAAAACTACAATTATTTTTTCCTACCTCCTGTAGGGAAACACAAAAATATTATGTTGTATCTTCTCAGTTTCTCTTCATTTTGGAGAAATTTTGACACATTTGTTGTCACATTTCAAGGTATTAGATTTAAATAATTATTATATGGTTATTGAAGATTACAAGCACATGTTTCCAGTTTGTTTGAATACTCAGTAATACATAATATCAGCACTGGAAATTTAAACAAAACAAAACAAAACACCCAAAACTAATGAAGAAACAGCTAACAAAGAAATGTTCCTTCTTTCCTTCTGAATTTCAAATTCCAAATTTTTAATTCCAAATTTTGAATTCTGAATTCAAAATTTCAAATTCTTTCTGAATTCAGATTCTGAATTCTGAATTCTTTCCTTCCAAATGCCTTCCTTCTTTCCTTCTGAGTTCGTTCTCTCTGAATTCCTTCCATCTGAATTCCTTCCTTCCTTCAAATGTGGCCTGGCTTTCTGTATTGTGGCTTCTGGCTACACTGTAACCCAAACTCAGGGCTAGCACTGTGCAAGTCAAAAATTAAATTTAAAAGTAAATAAAAACCTGTGCTTCAGAAGTGGTATAATGAGTTTCTTGACCTTCAGCAAAACCTTTCAACTCTATTCCATCCTTTTTCACTTGATGAAAATCAAGGGTAGTAACTAAAAATGCATGAAGACAATAATACTTTTTTCCAGTAAATAGTGTTTCACCAGGGAAAAAGAAAAACACTTCTATCACTATCATCTATTAATTACTTCTGAGTAAAGCAAATTTTCTGCTAAACTTTAACTGGTTTACATTTTCCATGAAATGACAGGTTTGTTTTTCTGTTGTCAGCTCTCTTAAGTTCTAGTTATCATAAGGGTTCATGAAGAAATGTATAGGTATTTATACATGCTTATTGTCATAGTTTGGGCTGGGTGCCCTCTGCTACAGGGGTGTTTCCTGTGTCCAGAAGTCCATCCCAGTGGGTGGACTCAGGAAGTTAGGTATTTCTACCATAATCCCTTGCACCACTATAAATTTTGCGGTGGGGTCTGGCACTTCCTCTTTCCTTCCCTCTCCGAGACTTGGTAACTGGGGGAGAGATCTCCCGGCCATGGGCCTGATTGGGCCCAAGGCCACAGGGGGATGGGCAGTCTCAGGCCTGGCCAGCTGAGACTAGCCCAGCAGAGGGAGGGGGAAGAAGGAGCCCTGGGGGTTTTGGATGCACCCTCAGGTGGGGATGGGATCTTTCTTTGTCACTGCGCTTTGGGTTTTCTGTAACATTCACCGCTTTCTATTTAAACTTTCATCACTTTTGCAATCCGTTTGTCTGAGTCGTTATTTCTGCCTGTGGTGGGGAGGGGGTCTGCCCCAACCCATTACACTTATATATTCAAGAGGTACAGATTTTCACATCAAATTCTAGTCACTGAGAAGTGATAAAATAATCAGAAAATACCACATATAACAAATAAAAATAAGTGCAAGCAAACAAAAGAAACCACACAAAACAAAAAGTCTGCTTTTTCCAGTATCTGCTCTCCCATTTTAACCTGAGTAGTACTACCTCATGTTCCAGAATTACAGAATCAGAAGCCAGGCATTGCCTCTATCCTGCCTTATTACAGACACTCAAGACAATAGCAGCTCATCCTTTTTCTACAGCAGATTGACTCAAAGGCTGTCTCTAATGTTACTTCTTCCCGTAAGCAGATCTACCTATCTCTGTTCAGCCACACTGATTGACTTAACAGTGATTTGCCACGCAGAATTGTTTGGGGTTTTTTAGGCAGTATAATAGGTGGGGAATAAAATACTGGATAGAGACAGGCACAGAAATGCACAGAAACATGAGTTCAGAGAATACAAGATATTTTTCTGTTCTTAAATACTATATACTACTTCATGAATTCTGCGCCTTCTAACAAAGTATTGTGCACTGACCTCAGATGGCAGCTAAGCTCACATCCCATCACTTGCTTACTCTCCCTCAGCAGAATCAGAGAGAGAACTGGAATGGCAAAATAATAAAACAACCCTTGTGGATTGAGACAGTTTCAGAGGGGAAACAAAGATGCATGCACAAATGAACAAAACAAGGAATTAATTTACCTCATTGACAAGCACCACTTCCCATTGACAAGCAAATGTCCAGACACTTCCTGGAAAGTCAGACCTCAGCACATTCAGTGGTTACTTGGGAAAACAAATGCCATAACCATGAATGTCCAACCTTACTACTCCTTTGCCCAGTCTTTTATTGCTGAACATCAGGTCACACACTATAGAATGTCATTTTGGTCATTTGGTGTCATATTTGTGTTCCCTCCCAAATTCTTCTGCACCTCCAGCCTACTCCTGGGAGGGTGGCAGAATGAAAAATCTTGGATACTGTGACAACACTATTCAGTGTTGAAATATTGGGGTGCTATTGACACTGTTTTAGTTGCAAATCCAGAACATGGCACCATACAGGCTGCTATGAAGTTAATTAACTCCATCCCAGACAGATCCAACAGACCAAGCATATCTCAATACTAAGAACACAGTGAACAATATGTTCAACACAGCCTTTGTATCTCAAAATGCTTTATTTAAAAATTTAACATTCTGCATATAATTTTCTGTATAGCACCCTCTATGTAGCTGTCTGCAGTTTTTTGATTGGCTTGAGACATCTTAACCTAAATCTAATTCCCTATCAATGACAGTTCCAAACTACACATTGCTTTAATCACACAGCTATAAGATTTTTATCTTATCCCAATCTTTAAAATCAATGCATCAGCCTGAAATCACTGTAGAAATAGTGTTTTTAAAGACATAAAACTCTAACACTGGAAGTACTTTAACCAACCTGGCTGCCAAACTTGGATTTACATTTTCAGTGTGTGATGATGCAGTCCTCTGAAAATGGTGTGTAAGTCCTATATGCAGTCAACACACAGCAGTGGGTGCACATAAAGATTCCCAGAAAGAGAGCACCAAATTCAACCTGGCCTGATTTCTTTCTGGAGTTCCTGAATACATATACAGTAATAAAATATAAGGTCAGCAACTATTATGCTCTTCGTTGTATGATATAAATTTAAAGAATGTCTTGCAAGCCTGGATATTTTTTCCCCATCAAACTATAGAATTGGGCTAATAAAAAGTAGTCACTTTGAATTTTACTTTACTCTAAGAATGCAAATTTGGTATTGTGACTTTTTTTTTCCTGAGAAAGGATTGACCTAGACATAGTCTTATTCTTTAACAATCCTCTTAATAACTTATGGTTCTCAAGATAAGACAGTGAAGTCAGAATTTATTAATGTTTACAATGCCTATTGACAAAGGAAAAGATGATATTTTTAACAATGAACTTTGAAGAAATTAAGTTATCTTTGATAGAATGAATTCACCTATACAGAAGCAATATTCTTTCAGTATATTAATGAAGTTTTATTTATTTTCCATTATGTGATTCATGTAAAACTGCAGCTATGTGTCCTGGAAGCGGCATTAACAAACCAGCTAAACCTCTTTGGCCACTCTCTCCTCCCTCCCCGTTGCAGGTTCCAGGTTGAGGTCAAGAAGCCAATAAGCAGGTGCAATTGAGGCTGTCTGGGGTGATGGAATCTGAACCCCATGCCTCATGTTTCAAATAGCCTCTGACATGTGCAGTTACCTATTCGAGAATACGTGTGCAGTTTGCCCACCACACAGCACTTTGAACTGATTGGCCAGATTTGAATAGGCAATCTGCCACTAGGCCATTCAGTTTTCAAAAAAGAAATTTATAGGAGATTATTTGAAAGCCTACGCACTGTTCATTAATGGGATTGAGGCAGCGACAAGCACTTGCATTATGCTACTGTCTTCAGGGCAGTTAACTTCTTTTGTTCTAGCAGCAGCCTGTTTGAGTCATAGATCTTCACCACAGCAGCTCACCCTCTCTCTTACTTCCTCTAATTTGGGATTTACTTTTTGGATTATCCATGCCTTTTGCATTACAAATCACAACTCCCGAGTATCACTTCATCCAGCAAAAGTTTTGATGATTAGCAGCCCAGCAGTTCATGAGTAACTTAAGCTAATTTACCTGGTTATTCCTAAAGTTTGTAGCCTGTTTCTCTGTTGCTTAACTCCATTGCAAATCTGAAGGGTACATCTCACAACTTGAGCTGGCACTGCTGTTTGTTTGCACACTTAAAAGAGTTTCTAGTTTGTTCCTCTGTATTCTAAGTTTCTGATTTTCCTAGACTGTTATTCTACTGTTTATTAACATCCTATCATGTGTAATCAACCGTCCATCAACTGGGCAAATGAACCTGATCAAATTAGCTCAGAAAAATAGTGTTTGATATCTAATAAATCATATTCATATTTTATCATATTTCTGTCTTAGAAATTTGATCATAAACTATAACAGAATGCCACAGCAAGTTTCTGGGTGCCCAATTGTGAAGGTTTTACAAAGATTAGGCTATGAATTAACAGTCTCTGGAATGGGCGAAAAAAGTTGTAAAAATACAGAGAACATTGCCGGTAAATTAGCTGACACTGCTAGTGGCTCTGTCCTGATTTTGGGAGTCTGTTAACCAGAGGATAGTTGAATTTAGCACTTATGAGGAAAAAAATCTGGATTTTGGAAGAGAGGATTTTTTGTTTGGAAAAAAGAGCTAGAAAGTTTGGAGGCAAAGATTACGGGATTCACTGCACTGCAAATCAAGGAGTCTAGCACTGCTCTTCAAGCAATTGCAGAGTCAAGCACTGGTTCTAATCCCAGCTTGCCCAAGAGCTCAATTAAAAGCTCTTCCAGACTGCACAGCCCCGACGTGGTCCAGACTGATGGAGCTTGGTCTCTGGTGCTGACTTTTTATGAGCTGCCTGAACCACAATCCTGCTAACAGAACTTGGAAGGGACAGACCTTAAAATGATGTCTTTTGGGAGGGCACAAGATTTTTAGCAGTTTATTGCTGAAGGCACATTGGCTTTGTCCTTAGCTCAAGGCACAGCACCACCAGTGCGCATCTTTAAAGATAAACAAAGCGCCCAGACTCTTATTTGGATTCTTCATCACCAAGACTGGCAGCTCCACCAGCCCTGCCTGCAGTGTAACCTGTGCCAAGCCCTTGCATCTCACAGGCAGCAGATTGCTTGGACTTGGGAAAGTGGAGACAGAAATAAGAACCACAAACAGATGAAAGAATATTCTTTTATTCTTTTATGGCATCATTCTAGTAATAACTTTAAAATATCTTGAATATCTCTCTAAGTTTTAGAAGAGTTTTAGTAATGTAGGCTGTACATATTTGGGACATGATAAACCAGCATTTAGTTTAATACCCAAGTCAGTCTTCATATATTTTTCTTTATTTTGTGAACTGTTTATTTTGCCAGTTGATCTCAAATTTAATGTCACTGATGGCATAAGAAATCTAGTATTTCCATTGTTCAAAAAATCCCAAAACCCAACAAACACAACCAACCAACCAAACTAGAACAAAAAAAAACCCCAAACAATAAAACCAGATGTATGAGAAGATATATGAGAAGACAAGGGTAGCTGTTTTTATTTTATGTGTCTACTCATACTAAATATGATGAGGTTTGACTGAAATAAAATCCTCTGAATAAGAATGTTATTAACCATTGAATTTATAAAAGGATGAAGTAGGTATTTTTCCTATTTCAATGTGTAGAGCCAAAGCAAACTAATCCTGATCTTTATTTGGATACATTTACATGTACCTTTGAGACATCTGTTTTTGTGATGATAACATAGAAAAGTTGCATAAAGCATGAGCAAGCATTTCTACTTAAAACATAATGGTGGTTTTATGCACCAATTCTTGTTACAGTCATTTGTACACAGAAAATTTTAGTGATACCTAAGATTTATGAGATGCATTTTATTTCTGTGTAGTAGAATATGCGCCTTTGAAAATGAGTATGTTTTGAAATGCTTTTCAAGAAGTATGTAGAGGTCTAGAATCTTTGATATACAAATTAGTGTATTTAGAGCCAATGTCGAATCAGCAAGGAATGGGATTGTGAAATGTCAGTTCAAAAGCTTGATCTTGAACTAGCCCTACACACATTTCAGTAACCACTACCAAAAATGGAATCAGCTACGAGACCGTGAAATAGATTAACCAGGAAATTATAAAGCCACATGACATGATGGAAATTAAATTCCAGATTTGGCATCTGGTTCCATTGTTGAAGGAGATAAGGAAAGATCCTTTTCAGAAGCAAAAAGCATAAATCACTGTAGAGTTGAAGTCATGCAATAATGACACACAACAATGTATTTAGTGTATCATCTATAAAATTAAGTACCTTTCAACTTTAAATCCAGTCCTGCATTTTTAGGAAAGCTTCTGTCTTCAAAATTACTCTCCATTCTTCATTAATTCATTCCTGTTCTCCATATATTTAATTTATGATATTTAAAATATTTGATTATATTCAAGCTGCTTGCATTCCCCCTTAACTGCTTCTTTTTTTTTTTTTTTCTTTTTTTTTCTTTTTTTTTCCCCCCTGTATATAAATTACCTAAGCTCTCTGCAACTCTTTAACTAGAAATTCTGAAGGAGATTTTAGTCTGGGTCATTGTTAATACAATGCTTGAAAGATAAACATGCTCAGGAAGTCTTATTTTAAGGTTAATCCTAATTTTAAAAGCTTTGTTTTGTGGCAGTTTGGGAAACTGCACAATCTGATCCCTCTGATGCTTATATGAATTTTGATTTCTTTACTAATGCATACTTGCGAGAATTGTTCCGATGATCTTGAAGACCAAGAAGATGGCTAAGATGTCCAAGATCACCATGGCTGAATTGAGACCTGATGGTCAAAATAAAGGGCAAGTTGAGACCACACAGGAAATGGAAGAAAAGGCAGGCATCCTGGGAAGAGTATAGGGATGTCGCCCAGTTGTGTAGGGATGTGGTCGTTTGAGGCTGTGCCTTTAAGAACAAACACTGCTGGAACACACTGGCTAATGTTTTTGGTACTAGAACCAAAACATTCTGATATTCTAAACGAATTTCATTGGTTGATAAACAAAAATTCAGCTTTAGATTGTGAAGCGGTTGGAAAATTTTTTTTCCTCAGTTCAGTTCGGTTTGGGAGTTGGGGGAGTTGGGTGTTTCAGCCTGTTCTCCCTGCCTGCTTCTTCTGCGAACTGCTGGACTTGGCCTTCAGATAAGCAAACACTAATCCTGCATGGGCTTTTGAAGCTTGCTAACAGCTCTTTTCCTTAGTAACTTGCCTTTCTCTCTCTCTAACCCCTTTTTGGGGAAAAAGGGAGGTAAGGGGGGGAGAGAGGGGGTTCCAAAGAGGGGATCCCTCCCTGAGGGAGGGATTTTTGTTGTGTTATTTGTCTTTGCTGTGTATTTCTGTGTATATATTGTAAATACCTGTATATATTGTGTTATATATAACCTGCTTTCCATATATGCTTGTAAATATATAGCTTTTGCTCTTCGACTGAGTTAGCTGTGGTTTCTTACTCTGTGGAGGAGGGAGAGCTAAGCCCTCTCTCAACCTACCACATTTATTGGCTGCCCAACTCGGGGCTTGCTGACAAATTAGTTTGATTTATTGCTTGCTTAAGTCGAACGAGCAAACATGAAGGTGTTTTGGCTTTTTGAGCGTCTGTTCTTCTCGGTCTTTGGTGTATTGATCTACAAGTATTGCCTGGGTATGATTATCGATAAGATAGGTAAATATATAATGCAAAAATTATATTTGTGGTTTAAGTACAAGATTCGGCTTCTGTATGATCAGTGCCTGGAATTCTTTTATGTTAAAAAGTACAGGAATGTTACATCTAGCACACTCCCTATTGAGATAAAAGAGTTTAAGATTCCGCTCGGTGAAAGGGTAATTTTAAGTGATGGCTGGGATCCAAAGCTGATTTTCTTGATGTGTGTAGTCCTGCTGATGATGATAATTAATGTGTATTTGTTGGTAGCACTGTACCGGGAGAAAAAAGTGTCCAAGGCATGTTTTGTTATAAAACGGAGGGTTAAGAGACGAAAACGCCACCCTAGCTCTGTTTCAGGAACATCCAGTGAGGATGATAATGGAGGATCTGTGTCAGTTAAAGATAAAGCTAAAAAGTCAATCGGCAAGGCAGCTCTGAATAGCACTGCTAATGATTCTGGCAAGCAGCCAGGGGCTGCAGTTGCCCCAAACATGGCGGCTCCCGTGTCCCCAGCAGCCACCATTAACGAGGCAAAGTCATTTCCTCCTTCTTCCATGGCAGGAGCGGAAGCGTCCTCCAAAGCAGCTAATCTGTCTCAAAGCTTATCAGCTTCTGATAATAAGGCAGCTGGAAACCCAAACACAGCTCCAGTAAAGCAAGTAGCAGTTTTAACAACGAGGAAGGGTAAGACTAAAGCTGATTCAGGAGCTGACGGGGATGCACAGCAAGGTTCTTCTGCTGGGGAGGAAGAGAAAATCTGTCTTAAAAATATAGCTGAGTTATTGAGATCATCAGAGGATCGAGATGCATCTCTTGGTAGGACAGCAGCTAGTGGTGGTGCTTCTCAGCTTAAAGGGATCCTTGAGAGGTTGTTTGGACCACAAGTTGAGGAAGAGGAGGCAGAAGAGCAACAAGATGACATAACCGACTGCTCTTCACCCCGGGAGGAGCTTAGAAATGTAAGAAAAGACTATCTCAGAGCAGATAAGGAGCCAGTTCTCGCTTGGCTTGGTAGATGCTATGATACAGGTGCTCCAGCTCTAATGGTTGGAGACAAGTCAGCAGCCCAGCTAGGAACTCTCTCAAAGGATAATGGAATAGATAGACATCTAGGCAAGGCTCTCGGTAAGGTTAATCTGTGGATACGCCTTCTAATGGCGGTTCTCATGAGATACCCTTCCCGAGATGATCTTCCATGGAATCCTAAGCCCTGGACTACCATAGATGAGGGAATCAAGCGTCTGAGAGAATTTGCTGTTAGAGAGGTACTCTATGGTGAACATGAATCTCTGAATCCTGATGATGTTCCTGTAGGAAATGGTCTTACTAAAAAGCTCATCAAGCTTGCTCCTTCCAATTATGCAAACATTCTGGCAAGCAGAATTGTAGCAAGAAATTATGGTGGAGCTCCTCTTACGGTTGGCCAATTCACTGATCAATTGAGACAATTGGATGATAGCATGACACGTGTTTCTTTGGTTTCAGCCATTGAAACTCTGTCTGGAAAACTGGAGAATTGCATGAAAGAGCTGAAGGATGAATTTAAAAACACCATCTCCCAATTGGCACAAAGAGATGATTCCAATTCTTCCTCCAGGTGGGTACAGGTTTCATCTGTGAGGAATAGACATCCTCCAAGGAGGTCATTCCAAAACAGATCAAACCAAAACAGACCACTAAGACAGTCACGTAGGACTATTTGGATTACCCTGCGTGATCAGTTTGGTGAGAACATGAACAGGTGGGATGGTCAACCAACTTCTAATCTTTTCAGGAGACTGAGAGAACTGCAAAGTGGCAGAACCCGAGGTAGCAATACCAGAAGGGTAGCTGTTACTTCTACAGTTCCCCAGGACAACTCTAGTAGCTCCAACAGTGGCTCCAGTTCTAACACTGCACAGTGTGCTCGTTGCACCTGTGGACATGTTCCCCATAACTAGGGGTGCCCTGCCTCCCGCCAGGGGGAGGAGAGGGGTAATACAGATAACAGAATCTATTGGGATGTGTACATCCAGTGGCCTGGCACTTCACACTTTCAGAAGTACAGGGCCTTGGTTGACACAGGAGCTCAGTGCACCATATTGCCATCAAATTATCAGGGATCAGAGTCCATAACTATTCTGGGAGTCACTGGTGGATCTCAAGAGTTAAGTAAAGTGGAGGTTAATATAAGCTTAACTGGTAAACAATGGAAAAAGCATACAGTTGTGACCGGACCTGATGCACCTTGTATTTTGGGAATTGATTTTCTGAGAGAAGGGCGTTTCAAAGACCCTAAAGGTTACAAATGGGCTTTTGGAGTAGCTTCTGTAGAAATTGATGGACAAAAACTGAAGCTGTCTGCTAGACCTGAGCTTTCTGATGAATCTGCAGTTGTGGGACAACACAAGATTCAGGACATTAAGTTGCCGGTTGCTTCTCGGACTGTGCATCACAGACAATACAGAACCAACCGTGACTCTTTGTTGCCCATTCAGAATCTGATTCGTCAGTTGGAGAGTCAGAAAGTCATCAGCAAAACTCATTCACCTTTCAACAGTCCAGTGTGGCCTGTGCGAAAGCCGAATGGAGACTGGCGTCTGACAGTGGACTACCGAGCCCTGAATGAAGTAACTCCGCCTATGAGTGCAGCAGTACCAGACATGATGGAACTCCAGTATGAGCTGGAATCCAAAGAGGCCAAATGGTATGCTACCATAGACATTGCTAATGCCTTCTTCTCTATTCCCATAGCAGAGGAATGCAGGCCTCAGTTTGCTTTCACCTGGAGAGGAATCCAGTACACTTTCAACAGACTGCCAATGGGCTGGATCCACAGCTCCAGCATCTGTCATGCAGTAATCCATGATGCTCTGGAGGAAGGTGGTGCTCCAGAACACATCCAGTTCATCGATGATATCATCGTCTGGGGTAAAACTGCTGAGGAAGTCTTCGAGAAAGGTAACAAAATCATGGACATTCTCCTGAATGCAGGTTTTGCCATCAAGAGAGACAAAGTGAAAGGTCCTACCACAGAGATCCAGTTTCTGGGAGTGCAGTGGCAGGATGGACGCCGACACATTCCAGTGGATGTGGTAAATAGAGTCTCTACCATGGCAAATCCCACCAACAAGCAAGAAACTCTACGTTTCTTGGGGATAGTGGGATTTTGGAGACTACACATTCCTGGATACAGTCAGATTGTGAAACCTCTGTATGATGTGACTCGAAAGAGGAACAGTTTCCACTGGGGACCTGAACAACAAGCAGCCTTTGACCAGATAAAGCAAGAAGTGGTACAAGCAGTGGGTCTGGGACCTGTGCGAGATGGTCCAGACATTAAGAACATTTTGTACACGGCTGCAGGTGACAATGGTCCAACCTGGTGCTTGTGGCAAAAAGCTCCAGGTGAGACACGTGGACGACCTCTTGGTTTCTGGAGTCGAGGTTACAGAGGTTCAGAGGCTAATTACACTCCAACAGAGAAAGAGATTCTAGCTGCCTATGAAGGAGTGAAAGCAGCTTCTGAAGTAATTGGAACTGAGTCACAACTTCTCTTAGCTCCCAGATTGCCAGTTTTGAATTGGATGTTCAAAGGCAAAGGTTCCACACCACATCATGCCACAGATTCCACCTGGTCTAAGTGGATGGCCCTGATAACACAGAGAGCTCGAATGGGAAATCTTGAAAGACCTGGTCTGGTGGAGGTGATCTCAAGTTGGCCTGAAGATACCAACTGTGCTAAACCTCCAGAGGAGAGAGTAACTCGTGCTGAGGAAGCTCCTCCTTACAATGACCTTTCTGATGATGAAAAGAAATATGCTTTGTTCACAGACGGTTCCTGTCGTCTCGTCGGGAACAAGCGAAGGTGGAAGTCTGCCGTGTGGAGTCCAACACGCCGAGTTGCAGAGGCGAAGGATGGAGAAGGAGAATCCAGTCAGTTTGCAGAGGTAAAAGCTGTCCAGCTAGCTCTCGACGTGGCTGAACGTGAGAGATGGCCAAAGCTTTATCTCTACACCGACTCATGGATGGTAGCCAATGCTCTATGGGGTTGGCTAAAGAACTGGAAAAAGAATGGCTGGCAGAGGAAAGGAAAACCCATCTGGGCAGCTGAACTGTGGCAAGACATTGCTGATCAAATCGAGAGAATTCCAGTCAAAGTGAGACACATTGATGCTCACATTCCCAAGAGCAAAGCTACTGAGGAACAGCAGCACAACCATCAGGCAGATCTAGCTGCAAGAGTTTCTCAAGTAGACAAGGACTCTGAACTTGATCTCGACTGGAAACACCGAGGTGAGATATTCTTAGCTCGGTGGGCTCACGATTCGTCAGGACATCAAGGCAGAGATGCAACATACCAATGGGCTCGTGACAGATCCATAGACATTTCCATGGATGCCATCACACAAGTCATCCATGACTGTGACATTTGTGCTGCTATTAAGCAGGCAAAGAGAATTAAGCCCTTGTGGTATGGTGACAGATGGTCCAAATACAGGTATGGTGAAGCTTGGCAGATTGACTACATCACTCTACCACGTTCTCGTTCTGGTAAGCAGTACGTGCTTACTATGGTAGAGGCAAACACTGGATGGCTGGAAACTTACGCAGTCCCACATGCAACTGCACGCAACACCATTCTCGGTCTGGAGAGACAGATCCTGTGGAGACACGGAACTCCAGAGAGGATTGAGTCAGACAACGGAACTCACTTCAAGAACAACCTTGTAAAGAGCTGGGCAAAAGAGCACGGTATTGAGTGGATTTTCCATATTCCTTACTATGCACCAGCTGCAGGGAAGATAGAACGCTACAACGGTTTGTTGAAGACCACTCTCAAAGCCATGGGAGGTGGATCTTTGAAAAACTGGGAGAAACATTTAGCACAAGCAACCTGGCTGGTGAACAGTAGAGGTTCAGTGAACCGAGCTGGACCTGCACATTCTGATCTGCTACAGAAAGTAGAAGGTGATAGAGTTCCTGTTGTTAGGGAAAAGAATCTGTTAGGTAAAACTGTTTGGGTATTTTCGCCCTCAGGAGAGGCTAAACCTGTCCGAGGGGTGGTTTCAGCAGAAGGTCCGGGTCACACTTATTGGGTAATGCAAGAGAATGGTGAAATTCAGTGTATTCCACAAAGAGATTTAACTTTAGCTGAGAGAGTTTAATTTCAGAATGTTGTACAGCTACAGCGCGTCCAAAGGAAAGAGTCCCTGAGGAATCTACGGTGCACGAACCCTGAGAACCCTGAGAGCCCTGAGTCAACTGAGAGTCCCTGAGTCCCTGTTTCCCTTTTTCTTCGCTTCGTCTGCGGAGAGACAAACTGTTTTCCATTTTCTTGATTTTGGATTTTCTTGGACTTCTGAATCATCTACATCTGAGTATAGCCGGAATGGACGATGAACTTAACTTACGAACTGTAAATATTGTTCTGGATTGGATGGACAGTACGAACAGCCAATGAAATTGTTTAGAAAGGGGTGGACTGTGGTCGTTTGAGGCTGTGCCTTTAAGAACAAACACTGCTGGAACACACTGGCTAATGTTTTTGGTACTAGAACCAAAACATTCTGATATTCTAAACGAATTTCATTGGTTGATAAACAAAAATTCAGCTTTAGATTGTGAAGCGGTTGGAAAATTTTTTTTCCTCAGTTCAGTTCGGTTTGGGAGTTGGGGGAGTTGGGTGTTTCAGCCTGTTCTCCCTGCCTGCTTCTTCTGCGAACTGCTGGACTTGGCCTTCAGATAAGCAAACACTAATCCTGCATGGGCTTTTGAAGCTTGCTAACAGCTCTTTTCCTTAGTAACTTGCCTTTCTCTCTCTCTAACCCCTTTTTGGGGAAAAAGGGAGGTAAGGGGGGGAGAGAGGGGGTTCCAAAGAGGGGATCCCTCCCTGAGGGAGGGATTTTTGTTGTGTTATTTGTCTTTGCTGTGTATTTCTGTGTATATATTGTAAATACCTGTATATATTGTGTTATATATAACCTGCTTTCCATATATGCTTGTAAATATATAGCTTTTGCTCTTCGACTGAGTTAGCTGTGGTTTCTTACTCTGTGGAGGAGGGAGAGCTAAGCCCTCTCTCAACCTACCACAAGGGACCTGTTCAGGAAGGCTAAGGAGCAGCTGGAAATGAACTTGGCAAGGGATGTAAAGAGAAACAAGAAAGGCTTCTACAGGTAGGTCAACCAGAAAACGAAGGTTAAAGAAAGCTTACCCACAATGAGCAACAGTGGTGAACTAGAGACAACAGACAAAGGGACGCCTGAGATTCTCAATAACTTTTTTTCCCTCAGTCTTCACTGGCAACCCCCTCCTTATGGTTCTCGTGTGGATGGCCCACAAGGTGGAGACTAGAGAGCAAAAGTCCCTTGCACAGTAAGCAAAGACAAGCAAAGATCTGAGGAACCTAAAGTTATATAAATCCATGGGACCTGATGAAATGCATCCCAGAGTTCTGAGGGAATTATCTGATGTAGTTGCTAAGCCATTCTCTGTGATATTTGAAAAGTCATGGCAGTCAGGTGAAGTCCCTGGTGACTGGAAGAGAGGAAACATCACACCCATTTTAAGAAAAGGTAGAAAGGAGGACCCTGGGAACTAGTGACTTGTCAGCCTCACCTCTGTGCCTGGGAAGATCATGGAACAGATGCTCCTAGATGCCACGCAAAGGCACACGGAGGACAAGGAGGTGATTCAAGACAGACAACACAGGCTTCAGCTCCTCGCAGGAAGGATGGCCACCTATTTTACCTTTCTTCCCAAGCCCCAGATGGGAGGGGAAGGCAATTTCATGCCTTTGTCTTCCCCCATTCAAACCCCTGCAGATGGAGGTGGGGAAAGGGAAGTTTGGAGCACTCTGCAACAGTTACAGTTACAGTGGTGTCTGAAGATACCACCACCCAAGATAAGAAGTAGTAAAATATATGAAAATACACATTTTATTACAGGGCCCAGGTGAACCTAATGAGGTTCAGCAAGAGGAAGTGCAGGGTTCTTCACCTGAGCCAGAATAATCCTCACATTCAATACAGACTAGGGAATGAGGTGATAAAAAACAGCCCTGTGGAAAGGACTTGGGGACACTGATAGCTGAGAATCTGAACATGAGCAGAAAGTGTGTGCTTGCAATCTAGAATAGAATAGAACAGAATAGAATAGAACAGAATAGAATAGAATTAACCAGGTTGGAAGAGACCTTTGAGATCATCGAGTTCAACCTGTCATCCAACACTATCTAATCAACTAAACCATGGCACCAAGCACCCCATCCAGTCTCTTCCTAGGCCAGTTACATCCTGGGCTGCAACAAAAGATGCATGGCCAGCAGATCAGGTGAGGTGATCCTGCCACTTTGCTCTGGTGAGACCTCACCCTGAGTACTGTGTCCAGGTCTGGAGCCCTCAATACATGACGGACATGGACCTGATAGAGTGGGTCCAGTGGAGGGCCATGAAAATGAGCAGGGCGATGGAACATCTCTGCTGTGAAGACAAGGATGAGGGAGCTAGAGTTGCTCAGCCTGGAGAAAAGAAAGCTTTGGGGAGACCAAATAGCAGCCTTCCAGTACCTGAAGGAGGCCTACAAGAAGGATGGAGAGAGACTGTTTACAAAGGCCTGTAGTGATAGGATGGGGGGGGCAATGGCTTCAAACTAGAGAAGAGTAGATTTAGATGGAACACTAGGAAGAAATTCTTTACCATGAGGGTAGTGGAACAATGGAACACGTTGCCCATGGAGGTAGTTGGGGCATCATCCTTGGAGATATTCAAGATGAAGCGTGACAGGGCTCATGACAACCTGATCTAGTTGAGGATGCTCCTGCTTACTGCAGAGGGGGTGGACTAGATAACCTTTGGAGGTCCCTTCCAACCCAGCCATTCTATGATTCAATAATTCTATGATATTTTGCACATCTTAGTTTGTAGTGCCATCACTTGAGACACTTCAATGTTTACTGAATTTTCAACATTTAAAAAGCACCTCACTATTAAAAAAAAATCAGACCTTTATAATGTATGCCAGAAAATATACCCCAAAACAGAGTTATTGCCTGACATACTTACTTTAGAAGATATTACTTATGGGTTAACATTGGCATTTTATTTATTAATGTACAAAAGTAGAATAAAAAGTGAAAGAGAGAAAAATCTAATAAAGGCAAAAATGACTGGTGGGAAGCTTCTAGCAGTCTTCCTTGCTCTCTCAACACCTACTTCTAGCCAAAACCAACAGCTTCCTAAGAAAATTTATTAAAATCTCCTTTGAAGCATCTACTAATTTCTATTCTATCTTGAAAGCCTGGCTTACACTAAGATACCTTTTTTTTCAGAGATAAACACTTTCTGAAATAAATCCTAACAAAATGTTGAAAAGAATGATGTGTATTTACGAAAAAATATATGGTGGGATTATTAACACTGAATGTTAATATTTAATCAAACTTCACGAATAGTTGTGACAGTGGAACATTTCCATGTCAACAGACTGACACTTTCTAAAATCCTGGCTGATGTAGTTTTGATATTCCTTTTTGATTTGCTTGAAATGGTTATTCATGTCTGTTCATTTAGCATATCAATAAGAGCACCATTTTCCAAGCATACAAAACAGTTCATTGTGTCAGGGAATTCTGAAGAGACAGAATCAGATTCCTGAGATGTAAATTCTGAGTTCACAGTTGCTATTTTATCCTTCTTGTGTATTGCTATGGCATGTCCTTCAGGTAAAGAGCATCTCAGTTTGTCCTCACTGTGATATTTAAAGTCTCTGAGATGCCTATCACCTCGTGGACATCAAGGAAGATTTAGACTCAAGGTCAGCTGCCAGCTGATTCCTGGAACTGTGAACGGAATACTTAAATGTAATGCTGTAGATTGAACATATGAGATTTTCTTCCCATTTTATAATTAATTTTTGAATTTTATTATGGAGAGTAATGAAACAGTGGCTTTGATCTAAAATAGAACTGTTATGACTTATTTTTCCCTTAATAACAAAAGAGAAACTTATTATGACCCAAAATTTGTGTTTCAGCAATTATTTAGCTGTCTGCACATAAACAAGAATGTTAAACCAAAATAAAGGGGGAATCCTATTTAAGCAACCAAGTATGTCTATTAGGAAGATTCTTATAACTGGAACATCACAATTAGTATGTTATTCCTAGTATTTTCAGGTAAAACTGAGTTTTTCAAGGTGAGTGAGAGTGCACTTTGTCAACAAAAGCTTTATTTTTCAGAATCAATTACTACTATGTGTGTTCCCAAAACACTTTCGAGAGCAGGTTGATCAGTTCCTGAAAGAATAGGTTATATTATCTGTGATGGTTTGAACCAGAACAAATTGGGTCAAACTGAACCAGTGGGTTAACCTGCCTATTTTCCTAACAGGAAAAAGCAACATACAAAACCTTGCGATTGAGTAAAAAAAACCAAAAACAAAACAAAACAAACAAAAACAAGCAAACAAAAAACCCCCACCCACAACCAAAACAAAACAGTGACAGAAATATAGAGTTTGCTGATTAAAAAGCAGATAAACATGGTACAAAATGCATAATTACCTTAGCCTTTTTGCAGAAGCAGCACATCACAAAGCAGCAGCAAGCAGAAGCAAGCGAACCAAAAGCCCAAGCCAGAAAATACTCCCCATTCACTCCTTGTGCTGCCACCATCCCAGCAGAAAGACCACACCCAAAGAACCCAGAACCCAGAAGCAGCAACCCGAACAAGAAACTTCCCATGCTGCAATCTGAACTTTAAGCCCCAGTTCTGAACTTGGCTCCAGTTAGCACTTTCGCTTTTTGAAGCTGGCATGACTGTGGCATGGTATGAACAACAGCAGCAGGTTCAATTCAATCCATGAAAGTAACTAAACAAAATAATACATGCAGTGCTTCAACCTGTGCTGCTCCCTGGGACTCAAATTGCAAGTACAAAGCAACTACAGAATTTTTAAGCTGCAGAAAACATTTTCCTACTCAGAAAGTCATTTGTCCAATATGGGAGAAAACTGGTAGAACTCACTTGGCAGAGAAACTATTTGGCAAATAAACACAGGCTAGCTATTATGAAAATGAATGGTATGAATTAGAAAAATATTAAATTAATTATCTGAGAGGAAAAAAGTATGAGACAAATATACAAATAATAATAATGGACATATGTTTAAAACATTTGTAAGGAGAATAGTAAACATCAGTGTTAAAATAAAAAGTAAAAAACTTACAAGTAAGAAACCCATACAAAGAGGAAGAAGTTATAAAATATAAATGACACCTCTTTCCCCCAATATAGAGCCCCTCAGCACATACAGACAGAAAAACCATGAAAGTTTTATAAATAAATAATAAACCAAAGGCTAGAAGAGGGTGCAGATATTGAAAGGAGTAAGAAAATACAATAAGAATTTAGCAGAACAGTGTTGCATTATTTCACTTAATACAATAATGATTGCATAATTATAATTATATATATATATAACAACATTTTAAAATAATAAAGCTGTTCCTGAAAAGCATGAATGTTAAAATAAGTTTACTTTTATTAGCACTTATTACAGTGTGGTGAATTGAACTTGGCTCATTGACAAGCCCCAACCCAGCTGCTGTCTCATTCCCGCTCAAGAGACAGGGGGGTGGAAATAAGGTGAGAAAACTTATGGTTTTAAATAAAGGCAGGGTGATTTCTGTCACAGGCAAAACAGACTAAACTTGGGGAAAATTAGTTTAATTTATTGATATTTTAAAATAGACTTGGATGCTGAGTAATACAACTTCACTCTTTCCTTCCTGACTCCTCTGCCTCCTCACCCCTACCCACAGTGGCACAAGGATGTGGTCAGTCCATAACAGCACGTCTCCTTTATCCTCATACTTTTGGCTCTGTTGCAGAGCTAGCTGCAATCAGTTGTATCTCTTCCAGCAGCCCCTGCTCTTTTCTCATGGAGGCCACTCCCCAGCATGCAGAATCTTGCCACAGTAACCCAGTACATAGTCAAAAGTGACAGTATCATAACAGGAATGAACAGTTGTGAAAAAAAGCACAGGGAAGCCTCAGTTTAATAACACAGGACTGTGTCAAGCACATGCTAAAAACATTGTGTTGTTTTTTAACCACTAAATATATTCAAATTTAACTATAAAACTGGCAGTTTGGACATATGTACAAAGAATGCAATCTCCCATATTTTTCTGTAAGTGAACTAACTTGCTGCTACAATTGTATTACTTTTACAATTGCTATTATATATTCTGAATGTTGAAAGCAAATGGTAGTTGACAGATTAAATAATTATTGATTTGATAGAAAAGACAGTAAAGGTTGCTAGCTGGATCTCACTACCCTCTGTTTCCAATATGAATAGAATAGAATAGAATAGAATAGAATAGAATAGAATAGAATAGAATAGAATAGAATAGAATAGAATAGAATAGGACCAGGCTGGAAGAGACCTTCAAGATCATCGCGTACAACCTATCATCCAACACCACCTAATCAACTAAACCATGCAACCAAGTACCCTATCAAGTCTCCTCCTGAACACCCCCAATGATGGTGACTCCACCACCTCCTCAGGCAGCCCATTCCAATGTACAATCACTCTGTGTAGAATTTCTTCCTAACCTTCAGCCTAAACTTCCCCTGGTGCATCTTGAGACTGTGTCCTCTTGTTCTGGTACTGGTTGCCTGGGAGAAGAGACCAACCTCCACCTGTCTACAGCCTCCCTTCAGGTAGTTGTAGAGATCAATAAGGTCTCCCCTGAGCCCTTCTTCATGCCTTTAAGTTGCACAGAGAAACATCAACTGAACATTTCAGGCCACTTACATATCATTCAGTGTACACCAAAACCCCAAAGACATATTCATTTTTTGTTTTATCAAATCTTACTTGTAGATACCTGTCATAATGACTTTAATTCCTGATAAAACAGAGCTGCAGAGCAAAGTTTACATCTTCATATTCTCAATGAAATATATATATATAAATAAAAGGGAAAAAATAAATTTGGCAAAACTGTCTTAAAAATATATTTAGAATACATTTTTGCATAATAATTTCATTTTACTCAGTGTTTGATGTGGATCAGAGGAACAAGAATGTTGCTCTTTGTAAAACTTCAGATATAACACACTGATCCTTGTTACCTTCCCTACTGCTAAATATTGTTTTAGTCATAGAAGATTCTCACAGGAGCACTTTGAATTCCGGTGCTCATCTTCCAACACATCCAGGTGTGGGGATCTCTCAGTCACACCAGAAATAAAGATGCCACACACCTTGTGGTTTCACAGCAGCAGATTACACTGTGTGCCTGTATCTACTAAAGCTTTATGCTCTTGAGGGTTCAACTTTCCAAGTCCATCAGTTCCATACAGTCCAATAAACTCAGTTGTTCCTCTTCTCCATCTGGTTGGAGGCAGACCCCCTCTAATTCTTACCGGAATTGCTTGCATCTTGTGAAGATGTTTTTGTAGTCCTTTCAGGACTTCTGTTCTTTTTGAGTGATTTTCCATTGGAAACTGGGGCAGCATTCTTTGGGGAAGAATTTCCATCCTGTTTCCTCATGCCTTCCCCTGGTCATGTAGGTAGAACCACAGGATATGCTGTGGTGTGCACTTCCCATGTTCTCTTCCTTGGACATGGAAGGGCCTGCTACTTATGTCTGAAACATGGGACCACACAGGTGAGGAATAGAACCTGTTCTTTTAAGTTGATGTACCTTATGGGACAGTTCCTTCACAGCTGAAACACAGGCCTGCACAGAGGGAGGAAAACATCCCTTGCATTGTCAGGGCCTGCTGGTCATTTTGTCTATCATTTGTTCTTGGCCTCAAGCCTTAACACAGCCCTCTTGTTATCTCTCTTCTTCAACACTTCCATCTCTTGCCAAAATTGACTGTCTTAGTTAAGACAGCTCGCTTTTGGAGCCTCATACTGGGTGCCAAAAATGAACTCTCACGTGGTTTAACACAGCCATCTCTCACAAGACCCTTCTCTCACCACACAGATGGGAGGGAAAGTAACACTAAAAAGAAAACAACCTCTGCACTGAGATAAAGAATTCATATAAAATGTATTGCTGGAAATTATACAATACAGAATAACCTTAGCCTATTTGCAGAAAAGTGCAGCAAAATGCAGAAGCAGCAGCAGTAAGTGATAAAACTGTTTCTTTCACCCATAAATGCAGAAGCCAGCACAGTGGAAAAGACAAACACCCAAAAAACCTGGGAACTGGAAGTAGCAAAAAAGGAAGCCTTTCATGTTACAACCTGAACTTCAAGCACCATGATACTTTGCTCTAGACAGCACTTTCATTTCAAAGCTGGCATGATGGCAGCATGGTATTGAATATCACCAGCAGATAAACTCAACCCTAAATAGACAGGAATGGTCTGACAGAAAGCTATAAACACTGGATGGAACATACAGACTGAATTAGGAGCTGATTGAATGCTGTGTGAAGCTTGGACTAAGAAATAAGGAAGCATAGGGATTAACAATTCCAGTTCTCCCAGAATAATTTTCCTTTAATCTTCTACAGCTGTGTACTTCTTAGGGAACTCAAAGATCTAATATATGTCTACCAGTTTGTTTTCTTAAAATATTATGCAACATTCAAAATGAGATGTAATTTCATAGAGTCTTAGAGATTCATGTTTAGGCAAAATTGATTTATAAGAGATAATGTAGATGTGAATAGCAATTAACATTACACAAAATAAAACACAGTTGTCTTTCAACAGCTGACAAATACATCACTCAGCAGCACAGTTTTATGAGGTCCTAGGTTGGAATTAATCTCTCAAACTCTGCATATATAATCACTGGAGAACCAGAAAAGCAAGCAAGTAGGAAGTCTGAGTCTATCCTGCAAGTGAAGACTATCCAGGAGCCAAAGGTGCAAATGATAACACACAGGGATCATTACCTCAACAAGAAAACAGTCCTATAGTATCAAACTAGGCAGAGAAGAACCTGTGGCAGTAGCAGGTTCAGTCACCAGCCTGGTGATCATGAGACAAGTCCCAAGTGATGACATAAATTCAGTCCTCAAGTTTGGTTAGCAGTGAAGGCTTGCAAGGAGCAGGGCTGGATACATGCTTGCATACAGGTCTCATGTAAGAACCAGAATCCTACACCTGAGTTCAAATAATGCTTCTGGGTCAATGCCAGAGTGGGGTGGAGGTCCCAGGTGAGGATAGCATGGGCAGCTCAGGCTTAATGGTGCACTCAGGGGCCTGGAAGTAAACATCTGTGGAAGAAGATTTGGTTTATCTGAAGTCTACATCCATAGCTGGAAACACAAAATTACTTTTACTGAACATGAAGATGATTGAGTTGACTCTTTACTTAGGAATCTTACCCTAGTTCATAAAGTAAATCTGAGCATACGAGTGTTCTTAACATTATGTTAAAATGCTTAGGAAATAAAGTGAAGAACATGAGCCTAAAGAAATCCAGTTAATTGATAAAAGTATGTGTTTCAAGTACCATGTAAAAGGTAAAATTGCCACCAAGAGAATGATGAATTGTAATCTTATTCTCTTCACAAAGACACTTCCTTCTGAAGTATAGTTAGAGACAAATGTATAGAATTTGGTGTCTGGAATTCTGCCTTTAGGGTAACGCTTAGCACTGTTTATGTAGTTATCTTAGTCCACAGATAATTTCGCATATAATAAAGTACCTAACATAAACTTGTAAATAAGGGTCTGAAATCAATCAAATAACCTGTAAACCAAATTTGTGAATTCTTAGGCATACATACAGTACATGAGGAAAATTTGAGATGGTTTGCCTAGCTAGTTATTGTCAGGGCATGCCCAAAATGAGAGATGAAGAAATAGGACATATTTGTTTGATAACTAAGTAAAATTTTGAATTAAAGGACATTTTGCAGTATGTCTCATCTACATTCAACATATGTTTTGGAAATACCAGATTTACCTAGAAATTATCTACATAAAAGTTTTCAAAAGTAAATACTTTCACAAATTAAATTTTATGCAAATGTATTCCTTGAAGTTATGTCAATTTTAATCATTTAAATGAAAGAAATAAAAGCTAATGTAATATTCCTTTTCACATAATAATTGGGAATATTTGAACAATGAGAATAACATAGGTAACTACTCTGATAACAGTTATGCTCTTGCATTATATACAGTTAGGATATAAGCTGTAATCATTATCTTAGGTTAGTCATCACATCTTCTCTTTTGCCTTCTTAAGTAGACCTCCACAGTCTGGCCTTCATATTATAAGGACTTATGAGTACACGCATGTGGTTATCTGGGGAGCAGGAAGGTAAAAACTCTAGAGGGAGTCATAGTTAGCTTAAAACAGTTGTTATGGTGTAATGATATACTACACATGAGTACAAGAAATATAAGTAAGAAATCCATAACTGATTTTAAGTGAAAATTCTTGATTTTTATTATCAGATTTTATTGTAACTAAATTTTTATGGTTCATTTTTTATAATTACTTTGACTATGGTAATCAGCTCACAATAGATAAATCAATAGTCTTTTTATATGCTGCAGACAGTGGCATTAAGGCAAGAACATGGAGGCTTTATACTTAAATTTTGCTAGAAATTTCAGATGTTCTCCATTTGGGTACATGTCTGTTTTATGAGCTCAGCATAAATGTTCAAGGATGCTTTATTGTTTGCTTGAAAAAATCCCCATTACTGTTGAATATATGACATTATTTCTCCCATCATGTGATATGCATCACAAATAACTATAAGGGTTGTACAATATGTGCCGAGTTCTACTGCAATAGAAGACTACAATCCATATTCAGATTCCTACTTATGCAAAAAAAAAATTAAAAATCATTATTTGATCAAAGAAGTGTTTGGGTGGCGTTTTGTCTGGTTCTGCTAGCTCTTTAATTCTGTGGATGTTGCTTCAGTTCACTAAGTCTGAAATGACCCTGTTTAGTTTTAGTTTGAATTAGTACGTTAACAGCAGTAATACTGCAGTCCCAAGACTGCAGTAATCATCAGACCTAATCATACTGAACTTCAAGCACATTCATAGAAACTCTGTTGAAGTTACTGTTTCAGAAATATTTCTGCAATATGTGTATCACACATGACACACACATGTATCACACACAGCACAACTGTTAGACAAGTGTTTATACAGCTCATTGGAAGTGAAACAACAGAAGACACTTTCATAATGTAAAAGCTAATGTGAACCTTGTCCCTGCTTTAATCTTCTTTAGACCTCATGTGAGTATAAACTGGGGGGAAAAAATCCTAAATGAAATCTCTTTTGCAGTCACCATTGTAATCTAATGCCAACTATTGAAGCTGAAAAGCAAGACATAGTTAAAATTATTGTCTCCACACTTACACACAACCCTCACACACTGCTGACACCATGCTGAAAGCTGAACTGGCAGTGAAACTGGTGCATGTCACTCAGTATTTGGATGCCTTGACCAGCTAGAGTGACCCCAGTGCTGGTCAAAGCTGAGGTATGTCAAGCCTGTTCTGTTGGAACTTTCTTGACCTGCTTTAAGTTTTGTGTTACTTTGCTTAATTGTCACAGTAATTTCTCTGACAAGGAGTCTAAAGTCAATTGGTTTTACATCTGTTCATCTGGATGTTAGGCTGGATGTTAGGAAGAAGTTCTATACAGAGAGAGTGATTGCCCATTGGAATGGGCTGCCCTGGGAGGTGGTGAAGTCACCATCATTGGAGGTGTTCAGGAGACTTGATGGGGTGCTTGGTGCCATGGGTTAGTTGTTTAGGTGGGTTGGATTGGTTGATGGGTTGGACGCGATGATCTTGAAGGTCTCTTCCAACCTGGTCTATTCTATTCTATTCTATTCTATCTTTACATTGTACAATTGCCATTATAGACATAAAAAGTAGAAAGAATCTATTATTTTTCTGTATAGAATTAGATGTTTACAACCCTAGGACAGTGATGGAGTATAATGATAGGCCTGATACCATGGCAGAAGCAGAAGAAGGTGTAGTGTACCTTCAGAAAGCGGTGTAGAGGAACACAGGCATGGTATGGCACAATATGGAGCACAGCTTGTACTGGAGATGCTATTGCTATAACTAGCTCATTCATAGTTAATTAAAGGTACTGACTTTGAGATAGATAAACATGGGTTTAATGATAATAAAGAAAAAGTAGTATCTAAGATATGTAAAAGGCATCATATTCAGTAAACTAAAATATGAAATGCACCTGCAGATAAATGACGTTTAAAAGCAAAATAAAAGATGGCAACTTGTCCCTGTAAAAAGGAAGAAAAAAATAACAACCTAAACAAAATATTCCTCCTGGCAAAGGACTCCAGATGCTGACAATTAACTGCACACTCAGAAGAAATGTATTTTTGTGGTGGGTTGAAGTTTCCCCCCAGCATTAACTTTGCCAGACCAACTCAGTTAGAAGCAAATGAAGCTGTACTTACAAGCAAAAACTACACTCTACAATGGAATGCAATGAATGCGTACAAAATATACAGTATTTACAATATTATACAGACATTTACAATTAGCAAACAACATGAAAATCCCCCTGGTCAGAGAACAGGGAAGCCGTTCCACTGCTCCCCCTCCCCCTGTCCCGCAAGAGAGAAAGGAGCAGAGAGAAAGCAGTGGGTTAGACTTAACTAAAACAACACAGCCAAGATCAGCCAACAAGCTGGTCAATCTCTCCCAAGCGAAGCAAGCAGAGAGATGAGAAAAAAAGAAAGCATTGTTTAGGTACAGTCGGGTTTATGGCAGATATTTCTCCAATCAATTTGTTTAGAATAATTTTTTGCTTTCCTGTCTACATCAAATAGTAATTTATTTATATTTTCTACTTTTCTGCCCCAAATCTGCAACTGAGTTTTGAAGACATAGCCTAAAACCACAACAGTTTTTCCTTCTGATTTAAGTGGATCTCTCAGCTATCTTCATTAGTCATTCCTGGATTTAATATAGCTAAATTTGGTGAATAACAATCCTATGATCATCATGTCCACTGCTTTTATGGTTTCATAATTCTCAGCTATGTCATACTTTAGACATCCAAAGGATTCTCTAGGTGTCATCCTTACCTAGCTCATCCCTTCCCTCAAGCTGGAATTATTCAAAATAGGTTGCTCATGGATGGGTCTGGTCACGTTTTTACTATCTCTAAGGATGAAGATTTGACAATGTCTGCAGGTGACCTCTTCTGTGGTTTAAATACCCTTAAGGAAATTTATTTTCCCACAAGGTTTATTGGCAATTTCATACGTTTTCTTGCAACTCATGATCATTGTGCTTCATCCTTTTGCGGTGTATCTCTGAGATGATAATGCTAAAGTATTTGTCCTAACTGTCAGTTCTGTGCTCAGCATCCTGCACACTATTTTCCTAGCATTTATATTACAATTTTTACAAAGTGGCTCTCTTGTTTTTTCAACTTCAGACACAGATGTGTAAGGTATTCTTAGAGCTCCTAGTCACCAATATAATACTCAAATAAACATAGTATATTTTCCATATTTACAGATATTAGCCCATGTTTTGATTTTTCTAGGTTATTATGAGGATATTGAATAAAATTGGCTATTTCAGCCATTCTGAGAGGTCTCTCTGTTGACCCTTTTCTGTTATGAAAAATTATTCCCCATCCCCCCGACCCTTAATCAGCTCTCACAGTGAGTCTGACTTTCATTCTTCCATACTTATGGACAACATCCATCACCCTGCACTGAGGAGTCCAGCACTCTTGAGCCTATGGTTACAAGGACACAGGCAGGACTTTATGGCTGGTTTTTTGTATATATCCTTTCTTTCAGCCTGTAAAAAAGATTTTAACTACATCAAATCCAATAAATCTTCCATGCCTGTTGGCTTTCTCTCTGCTTTTACTGAAGATATTCCTCCTTGATATTTCTATTCTGATTACCAACACATTGGCTTTATTCTAGTTAATGTGAAACTTGTCTTTCCTGTACAGTTTCTTCAGGTCTCGCATATGTAGCTGGCAGCATTACACAAGCTGTTGCAATGAGACATGGATTCCCTGCTTGGCAGAACCCTAGCAAACTAAATTGCATCCCTAAAATTTTCCTCCTCCATTTCCATACTTTATTGCTGAATAGATTAGGACAACTAATTCTGCCCTTCTTCATTAGATGGACTTACTTGGTCATCCTTAGTGTCACAAACTCAGCAATGTTTTTGAATAATTTCCAAATATACGACCACCACACTTTTCTTCTACCCTGGAAGATTCCTTTTTCTCTTATGCTACAGTTCCTCTTTAAAAACATTAAGAAAAAAGGGAAGCCAAGTCTTGATGATTTTTTTATACCTGGAAGTGTGAAGAAGAGCAAGGTAGAAGTAAATTTTATTCTCCTGGACATTCCCACTCCCATTACAAACTAACCACTTACTACACTTTCTCTTGTTGTTGCTCAGCAGCTGCCTTTTTATCCTCTCTGATGAAGCAAGCTCTGCCTCATCACTGGGATCACTCTGACTCCATTCCAGAAGTAAACACTTAGCAGGTCTTGGCTGACTCAAGCATTGACCCTAAATGCAATACCACATCCTAAATTATGTCTATTGACTGTCAAGACTTAAAATTAATCATGCTTACTTGGTCCTAGGAGTCACCTTCAGATCTTTTCTCCTCCAGCTCATTCCATGGTAAATTGCCATGAAAATTTTGCTGTGTCCTGTTTGCTATTCACTGCTTCCTGAAAACTGAAAACTACTTTAAAAATTGAGCAGCTATAAAACTCTAAAATGTATTCATGTGCTCTGTTTCTTCCATTGCTAAGATGATAAAATCTAGCTAAGTCCCATTTTTAATATTATCAGCTCTGACATAAATGATATTTGGAAAGCAAATTTATGAGAACTTTCAGTACAGAACAGGGCTGCAGTTGGATGGTAGCTGTAAGGGTTTCAAGCAATCACAGATGCAGTGCCAAATTTTGTAAGAACACTGATTTCAGGCCAGTGCTTTGTTTCCTCTTTTTTTCACAGTTTAGCCAATTTCATTCTTGGTTAAACATGTTGTCTACAGCTCATCTCAGATGCAATGTTCACAATATTTCTGCTTACATCTTCCCACTCAGGCCCTTCTGTTATTGAATTTGTAGGCCGTGATATCTATTACCGTCTGCTCAATAGTGTTAAACATAGTGTTATTCTATCAAAAGTTCCAAGTCACCAACTATGCAGAGAGCATAGGAGCGTATAAATCCTGATGAATGCATTGGGGAAAACTTAAGCAACACAGATTCACTCCTGGAGACATTAAATTTCCAGTTAAATCTTAAAGAAAGTGTAAAGCTGGGAGAAGGAAAAAGAAGAAATTTATTCTTGTGAAGGTGGGAAGATAGCCAGAAGCTCAAAACATATTAGCAGAACTTATTTCAAAAGAATTAAAATGCTGAAGGAAATCCATCTGTGATCTGTATGACTTTGTTGTTCACAATTACTAATAAATAATAATTTTTTTAAAGTAAACTACTATAGGTAGACTTGCGTTTAACATGCATATTCTCTGACAAATTTAGCTAGGATCACAAGCAAAAATATATTCAGAAACTATGAAGGTGATCAGCCTCTGCTCTGGAAACTAAGTGTCAAAATCAGAGTTCTGTGTCAGACATATTTTTATGATAAAATCATTAATGTAAAATATGTGCCTCCTGTTGCTGCCATATGGGGTGCACCTCTGGTGCCCCGGGTGTCCAGCCCAGTGGGTGCACACAGGAAGCTGCATATTTCATACCCATAATGTCCTGCTCCCTATAAATCCATCTGCAAGGTCTCAGTCTTCCTCTTTCTCCTATGGGAGATGATCCGTATCTGGTAATGGAAGGGGAGTTATCTCAAGGCCTCTTAGGCCTGGCTAGGCCTAATGCCAGGAGGAGAAAGGGGAGGGTCAATCTCAGATCTGGCCAGATGAGATTAGCCTGACAGTGGAGGGGAGGAAGAAAGAGCCCTGGAGGGTTTTGGGTGTACCCTCAAGTAGGGAGAAAGGGAGTGCTGGGAGGTTTCTGGGTATGCTATAAGGGACTCTGTATGCTTTGGGATCTCTTTTGTCACTATGCTTGTAGCTTCTGTAAAACACTCACTGCTTTTCCATTTAAACTTTCCATCATCTCTGCAATCTGTTTGTGCAAGTCTCATTTCTTTCTGCCCCGGTGGGAGGCAAAGGGAGATCTGCCTCAAACTGTGACAAAATAGTTCAAGAAAGTGCACTTCATTCTGATACTCTGAAGTCAAACTAGTACTAACTCATCTAATTTCATGATTCTGTGTTTAAATACATCTAAATGTCAGCTGTGGGATATTCAGCACCTCCTAAGTGTTCTCATCTATGATTATTTCCTTTTCTGTATATTTCCTTACAGCTTTACTTCTTAATCTGACTTATGTTCTTATGATAATTTATTGTAATATATGGTAAGTAATGCAGTTAAGACCCATGCAAACATCTAAATGTTTGAGAATAAGAGTATCAAACACACACCAGGATCCTGGATGAAACAAAGGATTTCAGCATTATGTTGATCTGCACCAGGATAAAACATATCTGATAAATTGTTGCAGTGTTTCTGTAAAAATTAACATGAAATGTAATGCAACTCCGTAGAGCATGGCTAAAAACTTATAGTATGTGTATTTTATTTTATTATGCTTCTTAAAAGAAAAGTAAGTCAGGGCAGTATGAATGAGCAGGGTAGTGTAAATATATGTCTGGACATGTATGCTGATTAAAAATCTGCATTCAAGATCATGAACTGTAGGATCATGACTGCTTGACTCATATAAATTTTAGGCTGGATGTTAGGAAGAAGTTCTTCATAGAAAGAGTGATTGGCCATTGGAATGGGTCTGCCCAGAGAGGTGGTGGAGTTGCCATCACTGGAAGTGTTTAGAAAGAGACTGGATGGGGTGCTTGGTGCCATGGTTTAGTTGATTAGATAGTGTTGGATGATAGGTTGGACTTGATGATCTCAAAGGTCTTCTCCAACCTGCTCTATTCTATTCTATTCTATTCTATTCTATTCTATTCTATTCTATTCTATATATATACAAGTCCTACACCAAAATATACACTTGATAAAAACCTTTTTCTTTCTGTTTATATTTAGAATTGTGGGTTGTTTTTTTTGGTCTGTACTCACTGCAACTCACTGTCATCTATCATCTTGTAAAATGATAGATTTCTTCAACACAGACCTCAAAGAGCCTTTGTTAGGACTGCAGCAAAAAAATCAATTGATATATGCTGAGGTCATGACCAATACAGCTTAAGAGTAAGATTAAATAAAAGTTCAGTTGACAACACACACACACGTACCAAACCAAACCAAATAAAAATCAAACAAAACAAACCCCAAAAAACTTAACCAAACAAAACATACATGTGGAGTTCCCAAAAGGCTATTAACAGCTTTATTTTGGATACCATAAGTTCGAATGTCTGAATCTGAGGACAAGGAACATCTTTCTCAGCATTTACAAATGAAGAATATAAGTTGATTAAGATAACATAAGGGAAAATAGCGACATATGTAGTTGGGAATATTTATGTTCTATTGGTGGTGGGGTCGCCATCGCTGGGGGGTGTTCAGGAGGAGACTTGACAGGATGCTTGGTGCCATGGTTTAGTTGATTAGGTGGTGTTGGATGACAGGTTGGACATGATGATCTTGAAGGTCTCTTCCAACCTGGTTTATTCTATTCTATTCTTATTCTATTTCTATTCTTATTCTATTTCTATTCTATTCTATTCTATTCTATTCTATTCTATTCTATCAATAAAATGTATAGCATCTAATCAATAATTTTTCAGTTTTTCCTTGGTATATTTCCTTGGTATATTAATTCTATAGAATAGAATTAACCAGGTTGGAAGAGACCTTTGACATCATCGAGTCCAATCTATCATCCAACACTCTTGAATCAACTAAACCATAGCACCAAGTGCCTTATATAGTCTCTTCCTAAGCAACACCAGTGATGGTGACTCCACCACCTCCCTGGGCAGCCCATTCTAATGGCCAATCACTCATTCAACCTAAGCCTCCCCTGGCAAAGCTTGAGACTGTGTCCTCTTGTTCTGGTGCTGGCTGCCCAGGAGAAGAGACCAACCCCACCTGGCTACAACCTCCTTTCAGGGAGTTGTACACAGCAATAAGGCCTCCTCTGAGCCTCCTCTTCTCCAGGCTAAGCAACCCCAGCTCCCTCAGCCTCTCCTCATAGGGCTTGTGCTCCAAATCCCTCACCAGCTTTGTAGCCCTTCTCTGGACACATTCCAGCAAGTCAACATCTTTCCTAAACTGAGGGGCCCAGAACTGGACACAATACTCAAGATGTGGCATAACCAGTGCTGAGTACAGGGGCACAATGACCTCCCTGCTCCTGCTGGCCACACTATTCCTGATACAGGCCAGGATGCCATTGGCCTTCTTGGCCACCTGGGCACAATGCTGGCTCCTGTTCAGCCTACTACTAACCAGTACCCCTAGGTCGCTTTCTGCCTGGCTACTCTCCAGCCACTCTGTCCCCAGCCTGTAGCACTGCATGGGGTTGTTGTAGCCAAGATGTAGAACTCGGCACTCAGATGTGCTAAATCTCATGTTGTTGGACTCTGCCCATCTGTTCAGCCTGTCAAGGTCCCTCTGCAGAGCTCTCCTTCCCTCTAACAGATCAACACCTGCCCCCAGCTTGGTATCATCTGCAAATTTACTGATGATGGACTCAATGTCCTCATTCAGATCATCAGTAAAGATATTGAACAGGATGGGGCCCAGCGCTGATCCCTGGGGCACACCACTGGTGACTGGCTGCCAGCTGGATGTGGCACCATTCACCACCATTCTTTGCCAGTTCCTAACCCAGCACAGAGTGCTGCTGTCCAAGACACCGGCTGACAGCTTGGCCACATTGGCATCATGTTGGCCAGCTTCCAGTCATCTGGGACCTCTCCAGTGAGCCAGGACTGGTGAAAAATGATGGAGAGTGGCTTGGCCAGCACATCTGCCAGCTCTCTCAGCACCCTAGGGTGGATCTCATCTGGTCCCAGGGAGTTGTGGGGATCCAAGGGGCTAAGAAGGTCTCTAACTATTTCCTAATGGATTACAGGGGAACTATACTGCTCCCTGACTCCATCTGCCAGCTCAGGAGGCCAATTGTCTGGAAGACAACCTATTCTGCTATTAAAATTTGAGGCAAAGAAGGTGTTAAGTACCTCTGCCTTTACCTCATCTTTTGTTACTATGTTCCCCTCTGTGTCCACCAAGGAGTGGAGGTTGTCCTTGCCCCTCCCCTTGCCATTAATATATTTGTAGAAGGATTTCTTGTTGTCCTTCACAGCAGTGGCCAGTCTAAGCTCTAAATGGGCTTTTGCCTCTCTAATTTTTTTCATTCATTTACCTAGCAACATCATTATACATCATTATATGTTACATCATCTTTCTTCCAAAGGTGATACACCCTCTTTTTTCCCCTTAATTCACCCAGAAGTTCATTGCCCATCCAGGCTGGCTTTCCACCTCAGCGGCTCATTTTCTGGCACAGTGGCACAGCCTGTTCCTGAGCCTTCAAGAATTCTTTCTTGAAGTAGGGCCAGCCCTGCTGGAACCCTTTGTTTTTAAGGGCTGTTGTCAAAGGTACCTTTTGAGTTAGTCCTTGAGTAACCTGACGTCTGCCCTGCAGAAGAAGTCCAGAGTAGAGGTTTTGTTGCTGCCCCTCTTAGCTTGACTGCATATTGAAAACTCAATTTTTTCATGGTCACTGGACCCCAGACAGCCTCCAACCACCACATCTCCCACCAACCCTTCTCTACTGGTACAAAGAAGGTCAAGCAAAGCCTTACCCCTGGTAGGCTCACGCAGCACCTGGGATAAGAAGCTATCCTCCACACACTCTTAAGAACCTTCTAAACTGCCTCCTCTCCTCTGCTGTGTTAACTTTCCAGCAGATCATCAGGCACGTTAAAATCACCCATAAGAACAAGTTCTGGCAATGTTGAGACAGCTTCTAGCTGCCTATAGAATAATTCATCAACCTCTTCATCCTGATTGTGTGGTCTATAACAGACTCCAACCAGGAGCCTCTAATTTTCACCCAGAGGCTCTCAACTTGATCACCCCATCCTTGGAGGTATTCAAGATGAGGCTCAACAGGTCTCTGGACAAACTGATCTAGTTGAGGATTCCCTGATTATTGCAGAAGAGGCTGGACTAGGTGACATTTGGAGGTCCCTTCCAACCCAGACCATTCTATGATTCTATGCTAATGGACATATACGTGGACACAATTTGATTAGTATCTACCTAGTGGATGTCTCATTTTATGAAGTATAATCTAAATTTCTATTGTAGATTGTTTTAAAATTGTTTGTGGCTGATTATGAACAGAGGAATTAAACCAAATATAGTGTGGTGGTTCATCAGTACTACTGCATGCACTGGAAAACAAAAATTTATACAATACATTTGTATTACAACATTAGATGTAAGCAAATTTATTTATTTTTTTAATTCCAAATTCTTAAAAAATCTCAAGTTTTTTTCCTTGGTGTTCTTCATTATGAATTACATTTACGTCTGTCCAGAACAAGAAACAAAAAAACAGAACAGCACCAATGGAAACAGCACAAAGAAGCTTGAAAGTATATGTAGTATTTTGGAGGGGGGTTCGGTTTTCCTTTATGTGACCGTTTGACACTGTGCCTTTAAGGACAAACAGTGCTAAGACACTGGCTAAATGTTTTCGGTACTAGAACCAAAACATTCTGATATTCTAAATGAATTTCATTGGTGGATAGACAAAAAATGCAGCTTTAGATTGTAGAGCAGTTGGAATTTTTTTTTTCCTCAGTTCAGTTCGGGGAGTTGGGGGAGTGTGGTGTTTCAGCCTGTTCTCCCTGCCTGCTTCTCTGCGAACTGCTGGAGTTGGCCTTCAGATAAGCAAAAACTAATCCTGCATGGGCTTTTGAAGCTTACTAACAACTCTTTTCCTTAGTAACTTGCCTTTCTCTCTCTCTAACCCCTTTTTGGGGAAAAAGGGAGGGGGGGGGGGGGGGGGGGGGAGAGAGGGGGTTCCAAGGAGGGGATCCCTCCCTCGGGGAGGGATTTTTGTTGTGTTATTTCTCTTTGCTGTATATTTCTGTGTATATATTGTAAATACCTGTATATATTGTGTTATATATAACCTGGTTTCCATATATGCTTGTAAATATATAGCTTGCTCTTTTGACTGAGCTAGTTGTGGTTTCTTACTCTGTGGAGGAGGGAGAGCTAAGCCCTCTCTCAACCTACCACACTTTATAATACTTTATATTCTCATTCAGGAGATGCTCTGAATCAAGCATTTCTGTAATTCCAAATTCTGTGACCGTCTCATCACTACTAAACATAGCTGTTGCTTAGAAGGAGGACTTTTATTATCTCTCCCACTAACAAGCTTCATTGTATTTCTAGGTATTGTTTCAGTTCAGTGCTGTCATAAGGTAATGAAACAACACTTTATCGATATTCTGCCATTTGGCCATCTTTATCATTCCTTATTATCTTAACTGTGCTCTTGAGCATCCACTAGATATCTCTGTCTTTTAAGTTTTGGCATGTGCTTCTCATATGATCTGAGCAGTGTTCAGTCATTTCTAATTGCCTGATTCTACCTATATTATTACTAGTCTGTTTCTGAAAAACTCTTTATCTTCCTGGCTATGTTAAAGCATGTGAGTGAGCCAGTCCTGAAATTTCACCTGGCAGCAAATCCTACTCCAAATATTGCAAGGTTTCACTTTTTTTCCCTTTTTTTAGTGCTTTAAAAACACAATACATCAATATATAAGTTACACAAATTGCAATAAATTCACGGGATATATAATTTGTGTTTCAGCTATTAATTCTATTATGAATTGTAAAACAAATTAGTAAATCAAAGACCAAATTAATATAAGCACTTAAGACTGGAAGATACAGTTGCAAATTTAATTTTCAGAAAGCCAGGCTCCATTGATTGGATGCTAATAACCAAACCAAACCAAGCAACAATAAACCCCCAAAACCCCAACCAACCAAAACAAACCAACCAAACAAGCAAAAGCAAAACCCAAACCAAACCACAAAACCTACGAAAAATAATCACAAAACCCTAACAAACAACAAACATCTGGCTTGTTACAACACAGAAGGGAGTTTAAAGTTTGGAGCTACACGTTGAACTTTACTGAGCAGTTTTCCTGGTTTAAGGCAGGACAGATCTTCTATTGCCCTGAGAGGGACAAAAGAATGATGCTGACACAAATGGATTGGATACTGATGGAAAGTTTAAATGGAAAAGCAATTGGTGTTTTACAGAAATTGCAAAGCATAGTGGCAAAGATATCCCAAAATGAACAGAGTTCCCTTACAGCACACTCAAAGGCCCCTCAACACTTTCCTTCTGCCCACCTGAGGGTATACCCAAAACCCCCAGGGCTCTTTGTTCCCCCCCAATGCCAGGGTAGTCTCAGGCTGACCAGGATTGAGACTACCTCCCTCCCCATTCTCCTCCTGGCATTAATCCTAGACAGTCCTAAGAGGCCTGAGATACTCCCCTACCATTTACGCAATAGGAAGCATCTCCCACAGGAGCAGAGAGGGAAGAAAGAGGAAAAGAATTACATTGCAGATTAATTTATAGTGAGCAGGATTTATGGGTGAAAATACATTCTTTCCTGTGTCCACCTACTGCGTTGGACACTCAGGACACCGAAGGTGTAACTTATGTGGCAGTAACAGAAGGCACCCAGCCTAAACTGCCAAGGCAGTACAGAGCCTGTAATGCTAGTGGCAGTATTAGCTCCAAAGTGGAGATATTCTGTTAAAAGCAATCAGATAAGAATAAATATAGTGCTTCTTAGATGGCTTATGTTTTCACAGTGTTAATTTGCTGGATGAGGCTCTTTAATGACTTTTTCAATACTTATTTAGTAGGTTTTTGACTAAAAGAACACACAACAAAAAGACTGCTTAGGTTAGGGAAGTTCTAAGAATCAAATAAACAAACAATAAGCAAGACAGAACTTATACACTGAGGAAATGGAAAGATGTATCTTGACCTTTAATCCTGTTTAATATAAAATTATGACTTTGTGAAATTTGCTAAATTCTGATTTGGATTTAGGCTGAATGGCCATGTAATTTTTTTTCAGATTCCTCAATTCACTTTTGAATCTGATTCCTTAGTATCTAGAGCATTGATTGTAAGAGGATTCCCTAAAATATTTGCAATGCATTATGTATCACAAATGCTTTACAGAATCAGTGGGAAGTATTGCATCTCAAGTGATATTGAGGGCTTTGTAAAACCATCTGGCCAAATAAAATTTAAAGGGAGGAACTGATGAATAGATGACTCTTTAATCATAGATGTGCTATTTATCTTTAACCCAGTTTAGGAATAACTTAAACTAGATTTAGGAAGCTCTGAAAATAGTCACAAGTGAAAAAGAGTGTGAAATGAAGGCTGACTCAGATCTGAGTCACATGACATTTGTGATTAGAAAGAAGCAACTAGTCTTGCAGACCCCTAGCAGGTTATCAATAAAATGACAGTTATGGTGGAAGAAATTAGGAGGCTAGGCACTCCTTTTGCAGCATAATCCAAGAACATCAGGACCCAGGAAGAAGCATTGGAACTCAGACTTTCATGTGGGGATGTGGAAGGTGTGATCAACAATTTCTTAGTCATAAGATAACACGTTTCTTAATAGAGAGAGAGTTAAATTGGCATAGCTGTTTAAAGAGTCACCCCACAGGTGACAGGTTGTTTTGCAGTGCCTGTGGTTTCTATGTTTCTAGGAATCTTCTGACCAGTTTCTGAAGGAACTAATTGGGAAGTGCACCCAAAATTTTCCTCAGTACACCCAAGCTGTACATGACAGCAGTTCTCATGTAACATTAGCAGGACATGAATTCAGATCATAGAATCATAGAATTAATAAGGTTGGAAGAGACCTCAAAGATCATCAAGTCCAACCTGTCACCCAACACCTCATGACTACTAAACCATGGCACCAAGTGCCACATCCAATCTCCTCTTGAACACCTCCAGGGATAGTGACTCCACCACCTCCAGGGGCAGCCCATTCCAATGGCTAACAACTCTCTCAGTGAAGAATTTTCTCCTCACCTCAAGCCTAAACTTCCCCTGGTGATGGTTGCCTGGGAGAAGAGACCAGCCCGCTCCTGGCTACAACCACCTTTCAGGTAGTTGTAGACAGCAATCAGGTCTCCCCTGAGCCTCCTCTTCTCCAGGCTAAACAATTCCAGCTCCCTCAGCCTCTCCTCATAGGCCTTGTGTTTGAGGCCTCTCACCAGCCTCATTGCCCTTCTCTGGGACATGTTCAAGAGTCTCAATGTCCTTCTTAAATTGAGGGGCCCAGAAATGGACACAGCCCTCAAGGTGTGACCTAACCAGTGTTAACTACAGGGGCATAATGACTTCCCTGCTCCTGCTGGTCACACTATTGCTGATGCAGGCCAGGATGTCATTTGCCTTCTTGGCCACCTGGTCACACTGCTGGCTCATGTTTAGGCAGCTGTCAATCAGTACCCCCAGGTCCCTTTCTGTTTGGCAGCTCTTCAGCCACTCCGACCCCAGCCTGTAGTGCTGCATGGGGTGGTTGTGACCAAAGTGCAGCACCCGACACTTGGACTTGTTAAATGTCATTATGTTGAACTCTGCCCATCTGTTTTGCCTACCAAAGTCCCTCTGGAGAGCCCTTCAACCCTCTAACTGACCAACATCTGCTCCCAGCTTGGTGTCATCTGCAAATTTATTGATGACTGACTCAATGCCCTCATCCAGATCATCAGTGAAGATATTGAACAGAATGGGGCCCAGCACTGATCCAGCTGGATGTGGCACCATTCACCACCACTCTCTGGGCTCAGCCCTCCAGCCAGTTCCTAACCCAGCACAGAGTGATGCTGTCCAAGGCATGAGCTGACAGCATGGCCAGGAGTTTGCTGTGTGGAATGGTGTCAAAGGTCTTGCTGAGGTCCAGGTAGACTATGTCAACAGCCTTCCCCACATCCACCAGGCAGGTCACCTGATTATAGAAGGAGATCAGGTTGGCGAGGCAGGACCTGCCCTTCCAAAATCCATGCTGGCTGGGCGTGATCCCTTGGCCATCCTTCAGGTGAACAGTGATTGCCCCCACCATTTGTGCTGTAGAAGACGTGATAAAAGAAAGGTCTTTGGAGGGTTTCCTAACTTTTCCAGAGAGTATTGACTTCTGTGTAGGTAGCATGGTGAAAGAATTATTAGAATACACTCTCACCATGTGTGATGACATGCAGAGAATAGTCCCATCTTCACATCCATTTTAAAGTTTACAATTGACCATGAGTAAATAGGCATGATTAGTGTCAAATAAAGTAAATTCTCAAAACTTTAAGCAAGAAGTTATGCTAGAAGATCTCCAAGGGGTTTCTTGAAACCAATTTTTTCTCTGTGTTCCTACAGATCTTCAGAACACATCCATTCCAAATTAGTGGATGTGGGGACTCATATATAGGATAGTAATCAGTATGATCAAAGGAGTTAACTGATTTCATTTTACCTACAAATGCATTTACTGTATGGGATTTGGACTGTGGTTTTCTCATAAGCAGCAAAAGATGGTAAGATCTTACATATGTTCTTCCTGAAAAGGTTGTTTGGGTTTTTTTTTTAAGTAATGGAACAAAATAAGAAACATAGAAACAGGAGTCAAAGCTCTAATGATCACTGAGCATGTGAATTCTTTGCTAGTTTTATTTCAGGACTAAGTTTATGTGCTGGGAGCATACTATTATTATCCATCTTGCATGAATATCTTGGCTTCTTGTTGCTGTTGTGCAATGTGTCAAGATTTACATTGTGATATATTAATTTACAATCCTTTCTATCCACACTAAGTACCTTAAAATGCATCACCTGAGACAAATGATGAAGAAGACCTCATTGAAAAATTGCTGAACATTTACAAGTGACTGTGACTTTATTATGAGCCACTGTCCTGGAAGAGGCATTAACAAGCCAGCTAACCTGTTTGAGCCACTGCCCTCTCTGTGCAGGGTCCAGATTGAGGTCGAGGAGCTAATAGGCAGGTGCCATTAAGGCTGCCTGGAGGGGGTGGAAGCTGGACCCCAAGTCTCAAGTTTCAGAGAAGAAACTGCACGTGTCAGAGGCTATGAGAGAAGGCATGTCCAGTTTTGCTTGCCAGACAAACATTTTGAACTGATTGGCAGGATTTGAATAGCTAATGTGTCATTGGGCCATTCAGTTTTCAAAAAGGGAATTTAGGGGCAGATTTTGAGAGCTCACATGCTCGTTTGCTTGTTGCTCATTCATTGTTCTTTTCTCTTATCTCTCTCTTCTTCTCCCTCCCCCCATCCCCCACCCCATTTGTTAATGGGATTCAAAGTGGCGAAAGTCCCTACTTGCTCCTGTCTTCAGGGCAATTAGCTTCTTTCATCCTAGCAGCATAGTGCCCAGATCTTTGCCACAGTAGTGTGACTCCCTCTCTCTCACTTCCTCTAATTTTGGATACTATCTTTGGATTACTTCTGCCCTTTGGATTACAACTACAAACTCATAGCATCATTTCAGCAAAGGTTTTGGTAGGCTCAGCAGTTTGTGAGTAAATTATGCTAACTTACCTGTTTATTTCTAAGGTTCATAGCTTGTTACCGGTTGATTAGCTCTGTTGTGAACTTGCGGTGGTCTATCTACACCACCCGAGACAGTATTGTTCTTTGGTTTCTCACGTATAGGGAGATTCCAGTTTGTTCTTCTGTATTTCAAGTTCTGAATTTTCTAGACTGTCATTCTACCATTTATTAGCCTCCTATCGTGTGTAATTGACCTATCATCGACCAGGCAAATGAACCTGAATCAAATTGGCTCAGAAAAATATTTTTTTAATGTAATAAATCATATTCATATTTTATCATATTTCCAGCCTATCAATCTGATATAAAACTATATCAGCCACAAACAATACATTACTTAAAATCTGGCTAGTGCAGCAACATGCCAAGGAAAGCAGTGTTTATATCCTATTGCAAGCAATTTTTAAAATCTTTTTTCCATGCAAGATAGATGATGTTCTGAGCATCTTTGTGGCTGCAGTTCTCCACAGATGCTGCTTAATGAACTTTACAGTGTAAGAAAACCATGACTTTGCATATTGTACAGTCTCGGGCTAGAGCTTTCATAGCAACTCACACAGCTCAATAGATTGTACTTGGTACATAAACTCCATATATCAGTGGCAATATGTAGAAACTGTCTGTTTTGTCTTAGCTGTATGTATGTCAATGCCATTCATGCCAGGCTGGCTTGAATAATTCTCCTTCAACAATCCTATGCATAACACAAAGTCTTCAGAAGACTGTAAGAGTATTTTGCCCCTCCAAATCCAGCCTTATCCACTTCTCAGCTCCACAGCATGGTTAGAACTGAGTGCAAAATATTCTCTGTCCTCATTTTCATAAAAAATGAGAAGCTCAGGCTACAGTCCCATTTCTATGGGTAGGCTCCAGCAGGCATCTAATCTAATCAGTTAATGGTAAAGATCTCTGAGCTGTTTTACAGCATGTCTACAGATAAGTCTAAGTGCATCAGAAAACCATCGATAAAGAACTGGTAGGAATTAGTTTTGACTTTTGCAAGAGTTATTTCATTTATTATTAAATACTATGACTGTGCTTGTGTCACTTCAAGAGCTTCTTATCAAAAGAGCAATGACTGTGCTAGTGCTAATGTAAGAATATATAAAGCAGATTGAAGACTGGCAGTGCTAAGTCCACTGTCCTTAATAACTGCACTTTGCTAGAAATAGAAGGTGAATTTTTGGAATATCAAAACAAAAATTATGACAAGCATCTGAGGGTATGGAAATATTCTTATCTCTAATTAAAATCACTGAAGTGTACACTCATGGGCTAGTCACAGTAATTCACGTTTTGTCTTGATCACACATTATAAATTCACCATATGGACTGTTCTGTAGAAATTATTTCTACACCCTCCAACTCTCAGAGCTAAGAAAATAGCACATAACATTGAACAAGACTCCAAGAATGCATTTATATTGTTTCTCTGCTTGGCATTTTTTCCTGTGGCATTATCATCCAAAAGGACAGTCCATAGTTTTTTTTCTATCATGAGCTAAACCTGGAGGTTGAGGAAATGTTCCCAGACCCCAGATGTATACATTCACATGCATTCTATTTCAGTGTTGAGCGGCATTTTAAAATGAAAAGACAAGTGATAATAGAATTTATACACACTTTAACCATAGGGAACTCTTGTTCACTCAGAGGTTGATGCATTTTTTTTCCCTTTTGGCTCTCTGAAGAATCTCTTCTCTCCATGCAGCTGGCTTGCTGAGAGCTGAATAAACATACACTGCAGAACATAGAATTGTGTTGTTAGTTTTTATTTAAGCAAAACAATCATTAGAGTGTCCTTACACTAATAGTTACTCCCTGAGGATGATTTCATGTGTGAGTCTTGTAATTCTGTTCCCTGCATATGGTAGGCTGTATTCAGGACTGAAATAATTTACATTATCATAGTTTTAGATCAATAAAGAACACATCATTTCATCTTTTTGTTAAATCAAACTGAATATTAGACATGGAATTGCAAACAGGAAACCAGATCTTAGCTGCCACAAACCAGCACCACTCCATAAAATTAAAACAATTTATACAAATTAATTCTACCTAAGGGTTGTCCAAACTTCTGTTATAGTTGAAAATGTGATCTCAAACCACTAGTAAGGTCTTGTTCAAACAATGGAAAAGTCAGAAAATAATGGTGTATTTAACTGTTTTAGAAACTATATGTAGAATAGAATAGAATAAACCAGGTTGCAAGACACCTTCAAGATCATTGCGTCTAACATATCAACCAATCCTACCCACCTAATTAACTAAACCATGGCACCAAGCACCCCATCAAGTCTCCTCCTGAACACCTCCAATGATGGTGACTCCACCACCTCCCCGGGCAGCCCATTCCAATGGGGCTTCAGTAAAGAGACAGTCACACGTCTGAGTAAAGTATAGAACAGTAATTACAGCAGAATTCCAAATAAATGTGAAAATAATTATTTTATTAGCCAGAACATTAAAATTTTTTTAGGACAGTATATGTATAGATGGTAAAACAGAGCTACACGGTTCACTTTTGCATTGACGTATTCTCCTGTACAAACATTGACAGGAAAAATGACTTTTACAGATATAGGATCACACTAGGATGCATACTGAACACAATGAAAGTAAGAAATATGGGGTTATTTACATAAAGTTATATGAATAACACTTGATGAAAATGTTGACAGGAACAGTATCATTAGATATGTAAGGAAAAGTAGTTTTCCTGAGTTTAGTTATACAAATATAGTTCTTATATACTTTCAAGTTTATAACAAAAATGAACTTCACAAAAGCATTGCAATTCACATGTGAATATTTTCTGTAATACGATAGAATAGAATAGAATAGAATAGAATAGACCAGTTTGGAAAAGACCTGCCCCTATACTCAGGACTGGTTAGGCCAAACCTTGAGGACTGTGTCCAGTTCCGGGCCCCTCAGTTTAGGAAAGATGTTGACTTGCTGGAATGTGTCCAGAGAAGGGCAACAAAGCTGGTCTGGAGGGGTTTGAAGCACAAGCCCTATGAGGAGAGGCTGAGGGAGCTGGGGCTGCTTAGCCTGGAGAAGAGGAGGCTCAGGGAAGACCTTACTGCTGTCTACAACTACCTGAAGGGAGGTTGTAGCCAGGTGGGGTTGGTCTCTTCTCCCAGGCAACCAGCACCAGAACAAGAGGACACAATCTCAAACTTTGCCAGGGCAAGTTTAGGATGGATATTAGGAAGAAGTTCTTCATAGAAAGAGTGATTGGCCATTGGAATGGGCTGCCCAGGGAGGTGGTGGAGTCATCATCACTTGAAGTGTTTAAGAAGAGGCTGGATGGGGCGCTTGGTGCCATGGTTTAGTTGATCAGATAGTGTTGGATGATAGGTTGGACTCGATGATCTCAAAGGTCTTTTCCACCCTGGTTAATTCTATTCTATTCTATTCTATTCTATTCTATTCTATTCTATTCTATTCTATTCTATTCTATTCTATGTATATATATATATGTAGTTTAAAGAAAATTTTTACCTATTTCTGAACTGACTCCAAATTATTTCTTTGTAGATTTTCTCCTTTCTTTTTTTTTTTTTTATCTCTCTATCGGGAAAGAGGAAGAGGGAAGCAGGAGAGGGATTCTCAACCTTGGCCCTCATCTGAGCTGTTAAATCCCAGTTAAGGCTCAAACCACCACACAGCCCCAGAAAACATACACATCACAAACCAGACTTCTGCATTGGCCCACTTCATCTTTGTCTTTCTCATGGACATGGAAGTCACATCACTAGTGTTAACATAAAACATATATGTAACCAATGTGCATTAGTCTCTAAATCCATTTAATTTCTGAACTGTCATTTTATTATTAAAGCACAAGAATGACTATGGATGTCAGAAGTAGGATATCATTAGACTAATCAGTGTAACATAGGGATGGATGGGCATTAGGATCTGCAAGCTGAGGCCATGGCAGGAGCTGTCCTTGGAAAAGGGGCTGTCATATTAGAGTGGTGCATAAACCTGCCTAATTCTCAAGTTTGGGTAGTGATGTGAGAAATTATTCATGGCATGAAGTTCACATAAGATGGTAGGCCAGAAAGGCGGATATGCTACTTACTCCTGAGCCAGAGGATAAAGGGTAAATTTCTCATTAGAGATATACTCAAGCCATTTAGAATTGTGAAGTATGTGCAATGATAAACAAAACTGTGTAGAGAGAACTGTTTAGCACCTATTTCTGACATAGTTTTCATCTGCCTTTTGAGCTTATGTAGAAATCTTGTCTACACTTTGGTAGCTCGAAATTATAAACATTAATAAATAAAAAGTCTTCCTCTCAGAATTGCTCTGACTAAGCAACTGGCATGATACACAAAATTTCTGGAATATTTACAAAATACTTTTTTCCTAAGTATTATTTTTTCTGTCTATATCAAGGATTGATGAACAAAGCAATTTCATCAAAATTTTGTGTTCAAAGACATCTAGTTTCATTACTATTACTACAGCAAACTCATTTACATAAGTCTGTTAAAAATGTAAGGATGAAAAATAAGAGATTGCTGCTTTTTGTTTTTAACTTTTTTAAACAATATACACCATATATACAGCATGAATTTAAGCATGTCTTTACATTTAGCAGCAAATTTTGAGCAGAAAATTAGAAAAATATAAACAAATCACTATTAGGTGTAAAATGGAAAACAAAAGATTATTCTTAACAAATTCATTGGATGAAAGTCTGGGATAAGAGAAGCTATATCATAACAATTCTTCACATTTCACTTCCATTCCCATTCCTTTTGTCTTCTCTTCTGATCTTGGCTGTTTTGCTTCACCCAGGAGAAGATAACACTTCTGGCTGACCTTGAGATAAGACTAACACTGCTTTCTCTCAGCTTCTCTATCTTTCTTGGTACAGGGGTGTCTGGGAGGTTGTATTGTATATACTGTATATTTTGTACATATTCATTGCATTCCATTGTAGAGTGTAGTTTTTTGCTTGCAAATACAGCTTCATTTGCTTCTAACTGAGCTAGTCTGGCTAAAAGTTAATGCTGGGGGAAAATTCAACCCACCACAAGAAGATATAATGGTAGAATTTTGTTTAGACAAAAAAAATTTGTCTTATGTGAGAGTAGGATATGTCTCTCTAGCTCTGAAGTCAGTTGTTTTCTGACCTTAAAAGCCACAATGTAATTTGTTGCTTAAAATGAAACATTCTTGTATCCCTTACCACACTTATTATGTGCATGGAAAATGGAAGCTGTTATTTGTTGAGGGTTTTTTTGGCTGTGTAAAAAAGAATATGCAGACATTCAGATCAAAATTTCCTTATAGAGCTGTATTTTTCATAAAACTGTGGGACAGGATCTACTTTACACATCAATTCTAAACATATTTTCCATCTTGAGATCAACCCTACTTTAGAGCCATACACTTTCCAAAAAACACCTCCATCCACCAAAAAGGAATAAAAGCCACCAACAAACACTTCTGTGAAGATATTTTCAGTTCTTCCTCATCATGGAAAAGAACTAGAACAGAACTCTTTTCACCTCTGAACTTTCTGTGGTTACCTTTGAACCAACTATTCCAATGCCCTTGCTGAAATTTGCAGGAAGTAGTTGCTTCCCAACATTCCTAGAAGTCTTCGTGAAGTATAAAATGTTTGTTCATATACACAATTGCCACTGCTACAACCCAGAACAACCTATGTCTCCACATTTGATGCTGAGGGGCAAAAGCGGAAGCAAAAAAGATGTTCTAATATAAAAGTTACCCTATTGTGACTGGATTCAAGCCATTTCCCAAAAGAATTCCAGGAAAACTAGTTTAATAGGACTGAGAGTTACATTTTCTATACATTTACTATGTTGAAACCATAGGTATTGCTCTGGTTGTATACTGTCTTGAAAAACTGTTAGATCATACAGTGCATCTCTTTTCTATATCCTCTATGCACTTGAACATACCTGTCTTTATAGTGATAAAACTAGTAGAATCCTCCATAATTCTCAAAGCCATAAGAAAATACACAACTGTTTGACAATATTTATACAGAGATAGTGATTTAGTATTTTTTAAGTGCTACATATTTTAAGAATTTTAAAATATCATTCATTTCTATCCTCTTAGAGGAATAACACTCCAGAGAACAATTTGTATAAACATATTCTTAATTGCAAAGATTTTCTGAAATTCTGCTTTAATTAAAGCATCAAATAGCATCATATTACACAACTACAAGTAAGAACTGTTTTACAAATCCTTTTAATAAAAACAATTAGTTTTGATGCATCTTTATTTTATATTTATTTGAGAACAATAAGCTTAATTATTTTATATATATATATATATATATATATATATACTTCTGCAACTTGAAAAGCTTACATAGCAAACTAATGTTGTATGTATTACTGGGTCTAGAGATTCCAGTATAGGTCTGTAGCACAGCTTTATATTGACTTCATGTTAGAGAAGAAACCATGATATATGTCACTTCTTCACTGAGGCTAGCTAGGAAATCTCATATAGGTCAAGTTTGCCAATATATTTTAGGCAACAGGATGCTTGGATATGCATACAGTTTCATTCTCAGAGGCTAATCTCAACACCCTCAAGAGGAATATGGGCCTTTATGAAAACTTTGGGTCATTTTTTTCTTCTAAGATTACAAAATTTGAGGCATAATCAGATAACATGAGTTAAGGGGTAATGAAAACCAGAAATAATAGTTGGAATATTTTGTCTGGAAAATGTCATAGAAAATGTGGGTATTTGGCTTTTGCTGCCATGCCAAAAATGCAGAGATGCAAAAACATCCTGTGCTACTTTCCAGACACATGTGGATAACCTGGGACGTCTCAAATAACAATAGACATCTATATTTAAACAATTAAAATGGGTTCTGAGTGTTCAAATATCATACTTGTTCTTTTAGATTCAGGTTAGCAAGTTAAGAAGATGGCTTTCCTTCTGCGAGGTTAAAAGGATTTGATGGGATTCAGCCTGAGATCATCTATGGATATAAAATCTTGTCCTTTAAGCACTCACCTGTAATATGGTACACTGTCTTCCAGTGATGAACTAGCATATGTATTTTAGGCAATATAAAAGGAAGACAAAAAATAATAAAAAGAATTCATTTAACACAGTGTGAAGAAACAGTCTGATTTTAATCGGGTATATTCTGGATGAATATAAAAGACTTACAATTACTGTCTGACAGCTATATAATCAGAAAGCTTGAGGAGCTGGAAAAGGGAGTGGGATGGAAGAGGAAAGACATGGAGGATGGAAGACAAAATTGAACCCTTGTAACTGGGATGTCACTTCAAAAAGGTTTACAAACCTCTCATTATTGAAAGCCTTCCAGCTATCACAACGGGTGGGTCAGAATAAAAATGCACCTGTATTTGTTCTATTTACTGATAGCCATGACTAGATCATTAAGAAGCACTATAGGACATTAACAATTTTTTTCAATAATTCTTCCCCTAATTTGTTCTTCCACTGTCTAATCATCAGGAATTCAATTAACCAAATTCTATAGTAACTATATTTAAGTTTTATATATATAAATGCATATTACAATATACTTTAATTATAGCAAAGTATAACAATTGAAGACAATAGTTTCCAATCTGAACACTCTAGGATCTGATTTCTTTCTACTATTGTCTATATATAATATACATAATAAAATATAGTAATTTATAACATTTAGTAGAAATTATTTCAAAAAGTATCTCTCTCTCTCTCTGCATCTGATCATTACATTTAGAATTATTTTGATTTAATAAAACCACAAATAATTATGCAATGATCTCAAAATAATTTTACTTCAGCTACTTCACACAGGTTTACTAGATCGGCTTTTTGACGGATTAAGAATTGGCCACATCCAAAGAGTACAGTCATCTCCTCAACCTCAAAATGGAAACCAGGAATGAATGATGTACCTCAAGGGGTCTGCATTGGTACAAGTACTGTTCAAGATCTTTATTAATGACATAGGAGTGAAACTGAGTGCACCCTCAATAAGTCTGCAGATGACACGAAGATGAGAAGTTTGGTTGACATATCTGAGAGAGAGGGTTGTTCCACCTGAAGAAGAGAAGACTCCAGGAAGACTCCTGATTGTGGCTTTCCTATACTTAAAGTGGGCTTAAAAGGAAAATGACGAAAGCCTTTTTACTAAGGCCTGTAGTGACAGGTTAGATGTAGTAATTTAAAATTGAAACAGGTAACATGCCACAACCCATGACATATACATGACATTGTAGGTTGTAATGTCTTCACTAATTTAAGCAGTTATTAGCTTGTGTTATTATGTTATTAGCTTATGTTAACCTTGGAAAAGAAGTTCATAGTACAAGATACATGAGATGAAGAGAGTGGACACAGCAAAACAAAGGTGAAGAATATTCTTCCATATGATTGCACTGGATTGGGCTTGAATAGAGATAATTTACTTCATAGTAGATTGCATGCTGCTGTATTTTAAATCCATGACCTAAACAGTATTGATAACATACCCATATTTTAGCTATTTCTGAGTTGTGCTTGCACAGTGTTGAGGTCTTCTACACTTCTCATGCTGCCTTGTCAGAAAGTAGGCTAGGGCTGCAGAAGATTTTGGGGGTATACATCTGGGACAGCTGAACACAACCAAAATGATGTCCCACACCATATGACATCATGCTTGTAACAGGTTAAACCCTGAGAATGGGTTAACCTGTCTGTTTCCCCCAACACAGTAGTGAGGGGAAAGTAACACACACACACAAACACACACACAAAATCCAGATTAAGAGTTGAGAGTTTACTGAACAAATGAGGTACTAATAATATGCACAATTACCTTAGCCTATTTGCAGAAAAAAACAAAAACAAAACACCAGAAAACATCAGCAAGCAGAATCAAGCAAGCTAAAAATCCAAGCCGGGGAGATAGTCCACCATCCCTCCCTGTCCCCAAGCCTTCTCAGTGGAAGAGTGCCAACACCCAAAAACCCAGAACCCAAAAGCAGCAACCAGAATGGGAAGCTTCTCATGTTACAATCTGAAATTCATTGAGTTTTCTCCCTTTAACACTCTTTCCTCAACCTACATTAAATTCCATGTCTCATTCCTAGGTGACATACTATTCCCAAGTGATGTACAGGGTCTGTGTACATGTAGCATATACTGTTGGCTTCCTTGTGAAGAAACTATTTTTTCTCACATTATTAAATCTAGCCTGTTTTACTGAACTCAAGTGTAAGGCTCATTTACTCTGTTATTCTAATTTTTGTGGAACACACACAGGTGTTTTGTTATTTAAAAAATGACAGAATACTCTAGGTGTTGACATGGGAAATGCATTAAATAAACTTTAAAACAAATAATTGCAGTAAGTGTAGTAAGTGTAGTGACATATTTACCATCGGGGTCATTTCTGTGATAACACCTTGCTCAGTTTAGCAGGTGACAGATTTTCCTTTATATTCTATTCCTTTTTCTGTTTCTGGTTTTGTCTGTTGTTTGGTTTTGTTTGTTGTTTTTTTTTCATGTGCAGTATGATTTTGATGCATCTTTGAAAAAAAAGAACAGAAAAAAAAACAGAAAAGGACTAAGAAAACTAATTAGAATAAAGAACATATGGAGAACTTTGGGAGTGGAGGACAGACTAAAATAAAAATAAAAGAATCAACAATCAGATTATTTAAAAACATTGTAGAAATTTGGTACTGTTACATCTAGAACACTGAGAGAGGAAGCTAGTACTGTCTATAGAACTGAGAAACCCTGAGGGACAGAAAAAGTTGAGCTAATGTTAGGGGATAACAAGAACTAAGTTAATAGATTGTGGCTCCTTCATGACAGTTGGGAAAATTTACTGTTTTTTCAGCTGCTGGAGTAGAATCTAAGGTAATGATATTCCATCATTCTTATGTACTCAGTGAATATATGTAAAACTATGAGGAAAATTAATCTATTGCTGAGTGTTATATACATGTGTAAAATAGCCAGCTTTCAAGTGTGTCAGATATTGCAGCTGATAACAGTTTGAAAAACTTTAAAGAAAGACAGAAAAAGTTCATGAAAGACGACATCCCCATGGACTACCAGATACAAAGATAAAACTGTGGCTTCGCGTCAGATATTTTTGGAACTATGACAGCCTATTGGGGGAAGTATTGACATATTTTCGCTCTGTCTTCATTCTTCCTTAGACATCTACAGCAAGCAATTATTAGAAAGAGTGTATGAACTGCAAAGGTCTTTGATCAGAATTGTGTAATCCTTCTTATATTCTGACATGTATTTCCTCTGTTAACTGAAAGCAACAAGTGTGTATCCTGAACCTAAAATTTCTCTCTGCTGGGTATCAGGAGGACAGAGTTAATTTTCTTAATACTTGTACTGTGTTTTGGATTTCAGACTAAAACAGTGTTGATAACACACTGAACAATGTTTATTGCTGAACAGTGCTAATGCTTTTATTGTTTTTCATTCTGCTCCCAACATTGAGTAGGCTAGATGTGAATGTGCTGTTCAAAGGGTAGACAGCCAGGCCAGATGACCCAAATTAACTGAAGACATATTTCATGACACATAAAATTATATTCAGCAGTTGAATCTGGGGGTTTGGTCTATCTAAGGTAGTTGTTGCTTGGATACTGACTGGGCATCAATCTGCCTGTGGGAGGTGGTGAACGATTGCCTTTCCATATTTTTTTTCCCGGCTTTCTCTCTTCACTTCTCAAACTGTCTTTATCTGGCCTATCAGAAAAAAATGCTTTTGTTCTTCCAATTGTCTCTTCTGTCCTGCTGGGAGGAAGATAAGATGGAAGGAGGTGAACAGCTGAGTGAGTGCTTAGCTGCTGACCAGGGACAGCCCACCACATTCTCCTTAACATTTGTTGTTGATGCCACTATGATGGCATTATATAAGTGTTTGGTTTTTTTTCTTCGGAAGTTAAAAACTCAATAAATCAATAAATTATTTAAAAATAAATTTATTGAGGTTTAAAAGAATAATGAAATGAAGGTTGTCTACAGAATTGTAAGTGTAAAGTGCTAACACCTAAGCATATGAATATTGGTTATATTTACTAAAATACTACAACATTAATATCCTAAATGGAAAACTTAAATCCGTGTTTAACTTTCAGACTCTCAGAGTGATTTGACCATTGAATGTCAATTAATATAGCCTAGAGCATCCAACACAGTCAAGTGATGCAGGATTTGTGAAAAATATGTCTCTATCCAAAGCAGTAGATGAATGATGTGAGGAATAATTTAGCATCCAAATGGTAGTGCATGCAATGTGGACAAGCAGACAAGCTAAAGTGTCCCAGGTTACTTAATTTAGCCACAAATTAGAAAGAATTAGAATACCTTAGATACCCAAGAATATCTTTAAAAGAAAGTTTGACTGAACATCAGCAAAAGTGAAGTTCAGCCATGTCCATAGTATGCTCTTAGTATTTTGTACCACCAAGAATAACTTACTGGCTCACACAACATGAAACAGTGTCCTTGTTTCTTCTTCACTGATTAACTGAAATAGAGAGTGGGTATTCTCCCTGTGCTTTTAAAAATACCTCTGTTTTAGAGAAGGTAATGGGTTAAAAACACTTGTTACAGGAACTTGGACATAGATGACTGACTGTCTTCATTTTGAACACCAACTATCTTGTCATATTAGGTAAGTGCAACAATAGTCCAGGAACTGGGAGAGTGTCATTTACTTTTCTTCTCAGCTTTGAACTCATACCTATTATAACAGGTAGAGTTGAAGCCAGGTTGGAACATGAATATGCCATAAACTTTCAATTGAACATGATCATAACTCACAGAAAACCATTAGGAAGAAGAAGGTGGAATTTAGAGTCTAAAACCAAGCAAGACTCATTTTGGTTGTGAAGAGTGGTATGTTTTATTTCTGTTTCCAGGAACATGTATGTGCTTCTGTAGAAGTCACACAGACAAAAGAATTACCCTACCTAGTTTATAAATCCTTATAGGGTAAAGGTATGGGATAAATTTCAATGCATTTAATTCACTGTAAGGATATCTCCTGCACTGTAGTAGCCACTAAATTGCTTGTTTATTGAGTTTAGTATGCAAACACTGAGCAGCAGATAAGCAGAGAGGGATTCTGGAAATCCTTCAACCATAGACTCCCAAGCTGTGCTGCTCTTTGCATTTTGAGCCATTTACAGTGGTACATCAAGTAACTATCTGATTCGCGTCTGTTCCACCTGTCTTCCAATAACACTTGATGTGAATAACAGCTCAGCAGAAGCAGAAATACTTTAAAAGATACCAAAGACACTGGCCGTAAGATAGATCTGGGAAAAAAAATTATGCCTAATACTCCTGAAGGTTACTTTGAGCTCAGCTAAAGAATGTTAAGTGTAATTTCTTAATAGTGTATGAAAAAAAATACTATTTTGATTTTGTTACAAATACACTCATTTCAGCTATTTCATCCAACTGGGTTGTTTTTGGGGGTTTTTGTTTGTTTGTTTGTTTAGTTTGGTTGGTTGGGTTTGTTTGGGTTATTTTTAGAATAGAATTTACTATACCTGTTTACAGTATTAATCCTCCTTTATTGAAAAATGCATTTTCATCATTTGTTTGTTCAAACACGCCTAATCTGTTTTGCTGCTATGGTTACTGTCAAATACAGTTTTGGTGGCTGGAACAGGACATACATGAAATAGGTATCAAATCCTCTTTACCTGACTCTGAACTATTACATTTAAAAGATGCTAGGGTGGTACTTCTAAACTGCCAGTTAGTTGCTGAATCACTGTGTAATCTTTTACTTAACTATATGCTGGACCAAGTTAGGCTATCTCATTGTCCCAGGAATCATTACTAATCTCCTTTTCAGACAGCATTCGACCACTCACACTCCCATTATCTGATTTGCAACTTAATAGGTGATGATGATTAAATGATTCTGTTGGTTAGAAATAAGTGTACACGTTGACATAAACACAGATGTAGCCAATTTCCAGTGTTCATTTCCAACTATGCCTTTATAAACCAAGAATGGATTTGTAAAGTAGACAGAGAACATTTGCAGGTCAGTCGATTATCTGATTAGACTAAGATATTGAATTGTTTTGCCCTACTAAAATCCTCAGAATATTTCTACAAAGTACTTTTGGTAAACTTCTGGCTATACACTTCAGTAAAGTCTGGAATACAAGAGAATAGGTAAATACTCTTAAATGTTATATTTAGCATAAACCACTTCTGATGAATTTATTTCACAGTGAAAACAATAGGATGAATTAAAGGAAAAAGTAATTCTGTAGCTACACTGTTCTAAAAATAGCACCAAGTAAGAAATTGCGTATCTCCAATTTACTGCCCTCTCTACTCCACAAGTATTATTTATAGACTGTGATTAGAGTAAACTCCTTCCTGTAAGGAACGGAGTTTCAAAAATAGGAGCTCTGGGAATTAAATAAATAACTAAATAAATGAATAACAAAAATAATAAAATAAACAACAACAACACCCAAAAACAGTGGAATAGTGAGGCAAAAGTATTGAAACAAAAACTTCTAAGCTGTTCATGCTACAGACCTATGAAACTCACTGAATGAGTGCCAAGGGATACACCAAAACATGTATTTTAAGATACTTGTCAATAGAATAATTTCAGGTAAGAATCACACCCTTACACAATAAAATCTAGTACAGCTAGAAGCCTACTTATTCAAGGGTACATTATGAATAAGCCTGTGTATATTTTCAAATTATCCTCATTTCTAAATAACTTTAAGGTAAAAAATATGTTTGCCTCTCATATTTTTCTGTTGTTTTTCTTTTCACATAAACTGAAATTACAGCACACTTTACAGAGCCATTTATATACTTAAACCAACAGGAAGTATAAACTCAAAAACCTGAGGGTACCTGCAGTATCAATGTCAAGCACAATAATCACTTATATCCTGCAATACTTAGATGAATGAGCCTTTTAACAGATCTAGCATAATGACAAAAGCTTTGAACCTCCAATAACTATGAGGAAATGTGGAGGAGGACAGCAGAACAATCATCTAATTGGGCTGCAGGGAACTGCTTTCCACTTGTGATGTATTCTAATCCCCGCCTGATAACCAGGGGCATTTGGGAACCCCCACCTAATCAGATATACTCAGTGAAGCACATAACTTTTGTTAATTTTTCGTTAAATATTTTTTATAGTAAAATTAATGGCAGAAAAAAAGATCAGTGAAAAATGTTGTCTTCCTGTACATTTTCTTATTACAGGGTTGGAAATATGAGACCACAAGTGGAAGCAGGAACAAAGATATTTTTAGTAAATCAGTATTTTTTATTTATTTAAGTTATAGACATTTAGCATTAGAGGAAGACAACTGATTGTAGAGCTGCTCTGTATCAGAACAATTTAACACTTCCTCTAGTTTGGTCTTCTGCCTCCTTGTATGTGTACTAGACACTTGAATGTATTAAGGTTATTAGAAGGATCACTATTCTTAGACAAATTCTGGTTATCATTTCAAAGACCTGAATTTGGTCACTCTTCTTCATACAATTTAAGAAAGCTCAGAACTGGTTTGGTTTGGTTTTAATTTTCAGTGCTCTTTTTGATGGCTGTCAAACTTTGTAAACTGTTAAAAATATGACCATGGCTTCCAAAAATGGTCCTTAGTGAAAACATCCTTAGTGAAAGATTGCACTATGAAAATTTCCAATATTGTCTCTGGTCCAGAATGGATTTCCTTGAAGCATTTGTCAGCCAAATTTTCTCAAAGGATGTTTACTTGTACAGAATACTCCTGTTCTCCAGAGACATTCACCAGCTAGAAACAGCCTTGTCATGAGCAGAGAAGTGTTCATTACTTGAAAAGAACGACGCTTAAGTAATATGATACTGTTAATGGACTAACTGAATAATTTTTTATATAGGCCATGGCTGTCTTTGTTTTTTACACATGCAACAATCCTACAAGCACATTGACAAATATGGAGTTTTTTGTAGTTTGTGATGGTGGTGTGTTTTTTTGTTTGGTTGGTTGGTTGGTTTTGTTTGTTTGTTTTTTGGTTTTTGTTTTTTCCTAGAGCCACACAGATAGAATCATGGAATCATTTTGGTTGGAAAAAAACCGTAAAGACCATTTAATTCAACCATTAACTTAACACTGCCAGGTACTTGTGGTAGTTTAGGCTGGGTGCCTCCTGGGCTACCACATAAATTATACCTCTGAAGTCCAGTGCCAACCAGTAGGTGGGCACAGGAAATAATGTATTTCTACCAATAAATCCTTCACCCTATAAATCTGTCTGCAAATTTATTCTCTTCCTCTTTCTTCCCTCTCTGCTACCACGGGAGATGCTTCCCTGTCAGGTGATGGTGTGGGAGTATCTCAGGACTCTTAGGCCAATTTAGGCCTAATGCCAGGAGAAGCCAGTGGCAGACTCAGGCCTGGCCAGCCTGAGCCTAGCCTAGCAGTGAGGGACAGAAGAAAGAGCACTGGGGGTTTCAGGTGTACCCTCAGGTGGGGAGAAGGGAAGCTTGGGACTGTTGGGTGTGGTGCACATTTTGGGATATCTTTATCACTATGCTCTGTGGTTTTGTAGAACATCGATTGCTTTTCCATTTAAATTTTCCATCACTATGCAGTCTATTTGTGGGAGTGTCATTCTTTTGCCCCTCTTGGGGCAAAACCAGGACAGTACTGTAGAATTTTATCAGAAAACTATACATCCTCTTCTGCTATGTACCTGAATACCGTAGCTCATTGGGTGAGGATAATATGGAATGATACTGTAGACCTTGCCTCACTACACAGAATTCAAACCCAACTCTCATTTTATATTAGCAGCAATTTTACAATGAAGTAAATAATACGCATAAATGGTTGGTCTTGCTGCAAATACACGTTTTGTTTGGGCAGTGAAAATATCTACAGCTACGTCACTCATAGTATCACCTTGTTTTTGTTCATGGAGAAACAGTAATGTATTTAATAGACCAATTTAAAACTTGTTAGCTAACATGGCAGCATAACAAAAAGATATTTCAATGCATTTTCAACAATAATCTGTCCTAAAACAAAGGTTGATTAAAAAAAAAAACCTACACACTTCAGCTTCAGTTCTCTGAGGAATTCAGCATCAATGGTTTTATTATATAATTCCAGTTCATTTAGAGAGATCTCTGTGTAAATACAGAAGTGTCTTAGAGACTAACCTGTAGTTAATGTCATTGTGATCATATGCCACTACACATAATTTTTATTTTCTGTCTTTGCAAGATGACCCTGACTGCAGTGCCAAGAAAAATAATGGAGATCATCTTGGGGGCATTCACTGCGCACCTGAAAGATGGCCAAGTGTGGCAGTTTTAGGCTATGTCTTTAAAAGTTAGCTGCAGATTTTCGAGCAGAAGAGTGGAGAAATATAAACAAGTCCACAGTTGGGTGTAAAAAGGAAAACAAAAGATTATTCTGAATTAATTTCATTGGTCAGATGTGCAGGATGTATTCCAACAATCTTGCATTCTAGTTCAGTTCCTCTTTTTCTCTTTCTCACTGCTGTTGCTGTTACTTGCATGGATTTTGGGAAGATAACTATTCTGACCTTGACCAGATAAGAATTTCTAACATTGCTTTTTAAGCTAACAGAACTCTCTAACATCTCTTTCTCTTTACTTCTAATTAAATATAGAAGGGGGGGGTGGGAGGTTAGGGGGGAAGTGGGGCAGTTTCCCCATTCAGGTGGGGTTTTGTGCTGTTTTCTGCCTGTAAATACCTGTAAAATATTGTAAATACTGTGTATCTGTATGTATTCATTGCATTACATCATTTTGCTCTGTAAATTTGCTTTTTCCATTTGCTTTTCCGAGTGAGTGGGCCATGCTTTGTTAATGCTGGTGGTGGGCCAAAATACCACATCAAGGGATCAGGCCTAGCCAACATGGATTTAAGAAGGGCAGGTCCTGCCTCACCAACCTGATCTCCTTCTGTGATCAGGTGCCATGCCTGGTGGATGCAGGGAAGGCTGTGAATATAGTCTACTGGACTTCAGCAAGGCCTTTGATACCATCCTCCACAGAAAGCTCCTGGCCAAGCTGTAAGTCCATGGCTTGGACAGGAGCACTCTGTGCTGGGTTAGGAACTGGCTGGAGGGCAACGCCCAGAGAGTGGTGGTGAATGGTGCCACATCCAGCTGGCAGCCAGTCACTAGCAGTGTCCCCCAGGGATCAGTGTTGGGCCCCATTCTGTTTAACATCTTTACTGATGATCTGGGTGAGGGCATTGAGTCCATCATCAGTAGATTTGCACATGACACCAAGTTGGGAACAGGCATTGATCTGTTAGAGGGTAGAAGGGCTCTCCAGAGGGACCTTGGCAGGCTGGACAGATGGGCAGAGTCCAACATGATGGCATTCAACAAGTCCAAGTGCCGGGTGCTGCATTTTGGTCACAACCACCCCGTGCAGCACTACAGGCTGAGGTCAGAGTGGCTGGACAGCTACCAAGCAGAAAGAGACCAAGGGTACTGATTGACAGCCAGCTGAACGTAAGCCAACAGTGTGCCCAGGTGGGCAAGAAGGCCAATGGCATCCCAGCTTGCAGCAGAAATAGTGTGGCCAGCAGGAGCAGGGAAGTCATTGTGCCCCTCTACTCAGCACTGGTTAGGCCACACCTTGAGGACTGTGTCCAGTTCTGGGCCCCTCAATTTAAGAAGGACATTGAGACACTTGAACACATCCAGAGGAGGGCAACCAAGTTGGTGAAGCCCTGTGAGGAGAGGCTGAGGGAGCTGGGGTTGCTTAGCCTGGAGAAGAGGAGGCTCAGGGGAGATCTTATTGCTGTTTGCAACTACCAGAAGGGAGGTTATAGCCAGGTGGGGGTTGGTCTCTTCTCCCAGACAACCAGCACCAGAACAAGAGCACACAGCCTCAAGCTGTACCAGGAGAAGTTTAGGCTTGAGGTGAGGAGAAAGGTCTTCACAGAAACAGTTGTTGTCCTTTGGAATGGGCTGCCCAGGGAGGTGGTGGAGTCACCGTCCCTGGAGGTGTTCAAGAGGGGATTGGACATGACCTTACTTTGAGCAGAGGGTTTAGAAAATATTATCTCCAGAGGTACTTTCCAATCTCAACTATTCTGTGAAACAGATTTCCATTAAATCCTATATTAATTAGATTGGATTTAAAAAATAAAAATTTAGAAAAATCAACCACTGACAATCATGAAGAAGGGCTAGCATGATGCATGTAAGCTGTCATAGGCATGTACTCTGAAATCCCAATTTCCTACTGCCTGTGCACTTTTGTGAAATGTATGCATATGAACATCTGTAATATGAGGAACAACCGAAGAGATTCTTCTAATAATCTGTTCAGTCTCCTTGCTTATATATCTTCAATTCTGTTTCTTCTCACCTACATATGCAAGAAAAAGGAACATAACAAGACAACCTTTGCTAATGATTCCCTTGATTCAGGGAAAAAGCGTAACTTATTTCTCCCCCAAATGAGAACAGCAGGCATACTGAGTAATACATTCTGCAGCACTGACCATAAGCAAAGGGTAGAGTTCCAGACAAAGATAAATGGTAAAGGTTGTGCTTAAAGAGAATTTTCTGTAGCAATTTCAAAGGCCCACCAAAGTACATTTATCACCTCAGAAACTGCAGGACAATAGACACTGTATTTTTATGAAATATTCAGGATAATTAAGCATATCATTCTAGCTGATCTAGTTTTGTGTGTATCAGACAATGAGAAAATGAAGCCAAATGAACCACATGTGAAATTTTTACCTTTTGGCAGAACCTACTACATATAAATATGGGAGATAGTGTCCTCACAACTCATGTGACAACTTGTCAGCGCTATATGAAGTCTTGCATACAGTCTAGGGTTTTCTCTTACAAAAGCTTTCTTAAATTAAAAACCTTGAGGGTGATGTGTCACAGATCATTTATGGTGGATGTAATGAAGCCTGTTATTAGAAATAAATTGTAAATTCTGCACAGTCCCTAGCAGATTACAAGGAGTGTGCAAAGAGTGACTGCTGTGGCAGAAGAGTGCAGAGATCAACTGTCTAGGTGTTCCTGGCCTAACTGCATCCAGGAACCATATTAGAACATCCTATGGGGACACAGAAGATGTGATCAGCTGTTTCTTAGCCATAACATAGGCTATTTTTAATAAACACAGAGTTAAACTGAGGTGATAGGATCTGTTCCTCTGTGCTTGGTGCTGAATCTGTGCTTTAAATGTGTAGTATTGTAAGACAGAAAAGCTGTGTCCTTACTGCAGTGATTCTTCTGCCTGCCTCCCAAAGGAATCAATGGTGAGTAAACTTAGAGCATTTCTTCAGATTGGTGGTGCAGTTGGTGTGTGGCAGAAATCCTCAGATGACATGTAACAGCTATGATTCAAGTGCAAAGAAAAAACTGTAATTTTATAGTTAGTCAGATCATTTAACACAGCACAGTGGGAAAAGGAGAAAATGTCCCCTGAGATATTCTCCTAATCTATCCTTGATATAGTCTAGCATGAAACAGGCTGAGGGGTTTTTTGTTGATTTTCTTTTTCCTGATTAATCCAGATTAATGTATGTATTATTATTAAATGGGAAAGTCAAGACAGTGAATAATTAAGTACAAATATATGGGGACTACTTCTACAAAGACACATATGAAATTTAAAATAATTTTAAAATTCTTTCTATTTGTATTATGAGAGCAAGTGGGTTTAAAAATGTGAACATCATAAAAAGAAACAGTTGACCACTCAAAATCTTGTTACTGGCAAAATGAGCATAATACATATGAAATTAAGATTCAAATACTAGTGCAGTTAATATGCTTCAAGTTCAAATTATCTAATGAACACAGAAAAGATTTTGTAGTAACACAAATAAAAATTACCCAACCTGTTCCACTGTCACAGTTTTAGGCTGATGCCTAGAAAAAATCCAGAGAAAATTGTAGAATGTAATTCATAGAATCATAATAAATTACCATTGCATGTAAAAGGAAAATAATAGTAAGGTCTGAATAATTCCATTGGCTTGCTAATAGGGATGAATGGAGTTGCATAAACTGTTCTATCTCTTTCCTGCTTCTACAATTTAGTTGCTACTAGCTGGTGTCTTTTCTTGGCTTTATTGACCTTAGTTGCATTCCTTGTTGTGGGTAAGTACTCGCAAATTATACTGGCTGTTTTCTCCTCATCTTCTTTTTCCCTTGTACAGGGGGTTGGACAGAGAGGGGGAGGCTTTTTGGTGGCCGTCTTGCTTTGTCCAGATAGGTCTCTGTGTTGTTTGTAAATGTATGTAAATATATATATTGTACACATTCATTACATTTCATATTCCTAGATTTCAGTTTGCCTGTAAATATAGCTTCATTTGCTTCCAAAACCTTGTGAGCTAGTCTGGTGATTGATTTTGGGGGTATTTCTCTAAATTCATGTTGGCGGGTGATTACCCACCACACCCACTCACAGTTCTGAGGATCTACCATTGTTCTCTAGTGCTGAAATCACCCTTCTGCCCTTCCTAAGGACATGAAGATTGACAGCATCCATGATCCTCTGAGCCAATGGGTTCAGTGGTATGATCACAGCTTACCAGTACCCTAAACCCTGTCCTGGAAGGAAAGGAGTGCCTGTGTCAGGTGCAGCCCCTTCATACAAGATCCCTCTCTCCTGGGGTGTATTGGGGCAGCATTTCTGCACTACATCAAGTGGCCATCAGTGTTGGTGAGGGGTACTTTTAGATTTTTGATCATTTAAAAAAGATTATAATAATTATTGTTTTGCTTTAAATACACTCATGATATAAATATAATGGAGTTAGGAGAGAAATTACCTGTTGCAAATTAATATACAAATTCATATTGCATTGCAAATTAATATACAAATTAATATTGCAGCTATTACTGTCAGTATGACAATTTTAATATTCTGGAAGTTTTACTCAGAGGGAAAACTGATAATTCACACTCTGATTTTGGTGTTTTGGGGAACTTTTGTTTTTTTCTTATTTTTAAATAAATTTCCTATATGTCCTATGTGTTCCTAGTATATTTAAAAGGAGAAATATTTAAAAATAAATGTGATATGTTATGAACAGAAGAAATAAAACAGTGCCACTGCACAAAGACAAATTTTGCCACCATAGCATGAATAAGTTCTTATTAAGTACGAAACAACAATTTTTCTTTACATGCTGACATCTTTCCTTTCCTCTCCGAGACTCGGTAACTAGGGGAGACATCTCCCGGCCATGGACCTGATTAGGCCCAAGGCCACAGGGGGATGGGCAGTCTCAGATCTGGCCAGCTGAGACTAGCCTAGCAGTAGTGGGGGGAAGGAGGAGCCCTGGGGATTTTGGGTGTACCCCCAGGTGGGAATGGGACGCTCGTGGGTATATTCTGGGATCTCTCTCTTTGTCACGGTGCTTGTGGCTCTCTGTAAAACTTTCATTGTTGTTTTTTATTGTTTTCGTATTTAAACTTTCCATCACTTTTGCAATCCCTTTATCTGAGTCGTTATTTCTGCCTGTGGTGGGGAGGGGATCTGCCCCAACCCATTACAGAAATGTATATAGTAATTCTATGATTTTAACAAGCAAGATTAGATACACAATCGTCACTAGGCATTTTGTTGCTTCCAGTCGTTCGTCATTGGAATGGGCTGCCCAGGGAGGCGGTGGAGTCACCATCCCTGGAGGTGTTCAAGAGGAGACTGAACGTGGCACTTGGTGCCATGATCTAGTCATAAGGTTTGTGGTGACAGGTTGGACTCAATGATCCTTGAGGTCTCTTCCAACCTTAGTGATACTGTGATACTGTTATCTTTTCTCTAATATCAATAGTGACTCCAGTCATTACTTGAGATTCAGATTAATATATTCTCTTCATATGCTGTTTTTTATTGGTTTTGTCCTTTCCCAAAATGTATTAATCATCATTCGCCTAGAGGAAAACAAAATCATCTCACAAAACAATTATCTTCCCCTTCTTTTTTATAATATATGAACAGCAAGAGCTGCAAAAACATCTGTATACTGTAAATATATATGATGTGGAAGTGTTGTTCAGGGCTGAACAAGTTCACAAAGAAGCATTAAAAAACATAAATTTGTTAGTCATGTAACAGTTTTTCTTTCCTGTCATTAAAACCCACTGCTAGGGCCTAGAAATTGGATGGAAGCACACAAAATACAATGGACAGCAATTATTATTTGTTCACTTACCTGCCAGGTCTACTCAAATACAGTCTGACATGTTGGAGGATTTGTTATTATGAAAAGGAGGCAGCTTAAAGTCACTTACAAATAGCTAGGGTGTGTAGACCCTTTTCATTCTGTGGAAGGCAGGTTATAGAAGTGGATACATGTAAACTCTTCAACATATCAACAGACTTATGAATGTAAACAAACAACACAAAGAATGGACATCCAAGTGCTGGTAATGCTATTCACAACATGAAGTATAAAGGACTGGGGAATTGCCACAGCTGTAATTTGCGTTTCACCTATCCAAATGCAAGACCCTGGGTCAGGGCAATCCCTGCTATCAATACAGGCTAGGGGATGAAGGAACTGGGAACAGACTTGTGTAGAAGAACTTAGCGTTACTGGTGAATGAAAAGCTGGACATGGGGCAATAATGTGGACTTGGAGATTGCTTCTTGGGCTGCATAAAAAGTGTGACCGGCAGGTCAACAGAAGTGAGTTTGTCCTGCTCCCCTCTGGTGAGACTCCACCAAGAGTACTATATCCAGTTCAGGAGTCCTCAGCACAGGAAAGACATATACCTGGTAGAGAAAGGCCAGAGGAGGGCCACAAAAATGATCAGAGGGATGAAATATCTCTTCTGTGAGGACAGGCTGAAAGAGCTGGAGTTGTTCTGTCTGGAGAAGAGAAGTCCCCAGTGAGAGTTTATTGTGATCTTTCGGCACTTAAAGGGAGGTTACAAGAAAGATGGAGATAAACATATTAACAGAGTCTGTCATGATAGGACAAGAGGTAACAGTTTTAAACTAAAGATAGCAACTTTGGACTTTAGGAAGATTTTTATTTTTTATGATGGGCGTAGCAAAACACTGGAAGAAGCTGCTCAGGAAAGTGGTAGATTCCAGGCTGGTCAGGGCTCTGAGCAACCTATTTAGTGGAAGAAGTCCCTGCTTATTACAGGGTTGTTCAGACTAAATTACCTTAAAAGGTCCCTTCTAAATATTCTATGATTCCATCCCAAGTAATTTTAGTTCTGCTTCTGGAACCATATAACAATTTGCTATTAACAACTTTGTATTACCAACTTTGGACATAAAAACATAATTAAATCTTGCTCCTTGCTTAGTGGCATAGAGGGAGAATAATTCACTGACTTAATCTCCCTTTCTTGTTCATGTTGTATATAATTCTAATCTGTAAAGAAACTTATTGCTTGAAAGGCACCATCAATACTTATCAAGGAAAGCACCAATCAACAACAGTAAGAGAGCAAGAACTGGAGTTTTTATTGAAGCACAAATTACTAAACTGAAGTTAATGTCAAACCGACTGCTGACCTTCCTTAATAGAGACATTAATTAAATGAACAAAGGAGTCAAACAAAGTGCATGGTGTGATATTACATATGAGATGCAGGGAAGTACAGTAGTCTTATAAGGGAAAATAAAAAAATTCAGAATGCTAACCTAAGAGAATTTTCCTGGCAGATGAAAATTAGTGCAGTAAAACTTTATCAGATGAAAGGACATAGGCTGAACTTCCTTAGAGACAGCTATTCTATGTGTTAAATATGCACCAACTGTACTGAAAACAAAGAACAAATAAAATTTAAAGTTAATTTTGTTCATGTATATATAAATGGCTGAGTATTTAATTACATGACCTCATACCAAAACCAATTCCATACCCCTCTTTCATTCATAGATAAGTCTTTTGTAAATATCAAGGAGTTAGTCTTTATATCTACTACAGACAATTATACCAATACAATAGTATTGGGTTTGCATGGAAAAGTTTGGTAATACAGAGACTTCGGTGAGAAGACAGAAATTATCCCTGTGTCAGTGAGTTCCAGCTGCCTCCAAAACAGATCCACTGCTGACCAAAGATAAGCCAGTCATCAATGGTGGTAATGTCGCTAACTTGTTTAAGAAAGGGTAAAATCTGCTCCCCAACAGTAATAGGGAAAAAGAGTGAGAATACATGAGAGAAATAATCCTGCAGACACCAAGATCAGTGAAGAAGGAGGGAGGAGGCATTCCAAGCACCAGAACAGAGATACCCCTGTATCTCTGTGTGAAGACCATGGTGAAATAGGTTACCCCTCTGCAGCCAATGAAGGCCCACACTGGAGCAGATATCCATCTACAGTAGAAAATGCCATGCCAGAGGAGGTGGATGTGTGCTAAAGGAAGCTATGATGCCACACAGAGACTATGATAGAGTAGGTTTGTGACAGGAACTTAGGCCCATGAAGAGGAGACAAGGCTGGAAAAGGTTTTCTGGTACAGTCTGTGGGTTCACAGGGGGACCCATGATGGAGCAGTATATGGAGGACAGGAAGGAACCTGTGCTGGTGCAGTTTGTAAAGAACTGTCTCTCATGGATGGAATCTCATGTGGCAGCATGGGAACAACACGAGATGGAAGGATCAGTACAGAAGATGTGGTGAAATGACCACAACTCCATTCCCCATACCCCAGTAACTCTTGGGGAGAGGAGGCAGAATGAACTTGAGCCCAGGAAGAAGGCACAGGTAAGGAAAAGATGAGGGGTTTTAGGATTTGTTTGAGGGAAATTTGTTTCATTTGTTTGTTGGTGGTATTTTGTTGGGTTTTTGTTTACTTGTTTGTTTTTCTTTTTCCCAAGTCAAATATGGTTTGTCAATCATTGGTAAGTGAGCTCTCTGTCATTATGTAGACTCACAAGCCTTTCATCATGTTTTCTTCACCCATCCATTTGGGGAAGAGAAGTGATGCAGCAGCTTGGTGGGTATCTGGTGTTAAGTCAAGATAGATCCACCACAACTGTATATAAACAACATGACCCTCATGGTAAAGAGAAAATATTGAGGTAGTGTGCTAAAGACAGAATTCTAGGTTTTTGATATGTGACAGCTTAGTCCTTAATTTACTCTGAGTTGATTATTTGTGTGCACCAGCATTCCAATACTATGCAATGTTTTCCAGTCATGCTTCTAATTCAAAGTTACAAGTGCTCAGTGGGTTTGCTGTAGGGGAACACTGATTTTCAGTATAAGCAACAGGGAATGAGAAATGCACAGTTAATGATCACCTGTGAACAGTTACATCAAAATAATTTGTTAAGCATCACATTAAAAGTCTACAGAGGAATCAAAGAAATAAACATTTAGTGCTGACATTCGGATGTCCTAGCCATTTCTTCTGTAGTTGTATTAATTCAGAATACATTTACAATTAATTCAGAATGTATTAATTGTAATTGTATTAATTTCCAATTTCAACATGAAATGAGTATGGTGACTGATAGCACTTACAGCTATGATCATTTGACAGTCCAAAATAGATTTTTACTTGTTTTGTTACAGTTTCTATTATTTCTTTGCCAAGATTAAAATGACTTTTAAAAAAAATTTTATTTTATTTTTTTCTCTTTTTAACTTCTTCCCCCAAGAGATCTTCAAAACATACCTACCACAGCATAAAAATACCATCATTTGAAAACACTTAGGTCTTCTACACTGGTTCCTTGCAGGGTTGACACTTTAAAATTCATACATGCATCAGCTGTACTAAGTAAGGAAATTGGAATCACCAAAAAGCACCAAATGAAAAGTTGGGGATTTTTGCTCTTAATATCTGGCTATGTTGTAATGATAACATGTGAGCAATGGATTTCAAAAAATCAAATGGATTCAAAGGGATTTTCAAAAAAATCATTAGCAGACATAAGTTTATTTTTTTAGGATGTTAGGAGTCATGCTTATGGTCTTTTGTAAAAAGAATAATAGCAATATTTTCCTTCAGCTTGTTTTTGCAAAAAGACTTCCAAACATACAAAAAGCACCTTTCCTAAACTTTTCTCACATACACCTTCTTATTTTTTATCTCCTTGACACTATTCTCAGTTAAAAGCCCACAACAGAAATGTGATATGCAAAAGTGAAACTTGTTTGATTGAAAAAGTTTTACAGAAATTGTCAGACAAGATTAACTGTCAAGGTTGTTTAGCTTCTGAAAGTAATGCACAAGAGACATGACACTATTTGTATGATTGAAGATTCAATAAAAAACTGAGAGGTGCTCTCCAAAATCTACTACTACCCCTTTTTTTAAAAAAAATTAAAATATTTTTAGAGGTGATATTCCACAGGAAATGGCTGTTTCAGTCTATGACATGAAGTTAGGAAGGCATGCTGGACCTTTATCTGGTATTATTAGATCCATTAGTATAGCATTCTTTTCATCTTCAAAAGACTATCCAGAAATATCACATTTATTAGGATGGCAAAGTCTCACAATAGTTTGCCTCACTTCTCAATACCTGAGCAGCATTTTGCCCTTTCTTAAATATGTTTTCCCAGAGGTGCTATCATATTCTCCAAGGGGCTCATCTGTGTCCTGCAGTGGGTCTACTAAGACTGGCTGGGACAAGCTGGAACAGACTGTCTGGTGTGCAGCAGCCCTCATCTCACAGAGGCCACCACTGAAGGCTCCCCGCTAACAGCACCTGGACACCCACACCCAGCACAAGCACTTAACATAGATATGGTCACTCTGATGACCAAACCTCACAGAGCTGAGAACCTGCCAGAAGAGGAAGAGTATAAGTAAGTCAGCAGAACTTGGCTTCATGCGGTTACTTACTCTTTCATGTCTCTTAACATTTCACAGAAATCATAAATACGTGCACATAAACTTGAAGGAGAAACCTGTTTTCTCCTGCCCCTCTACTCTCTCCTGGTGAAACCATATTGTGATCAGTTCTGTGCTCCCCTGTTCAAGAGGGACAGGAATATACTAGAGTGTCCAACACAGGCTACAAGGATGATTAAGGGACAGGAATATCTGTTTTCTGAGGAAAGACTGAGGGATCTGGGGCTTTTTAGCCTGGAGGAGAGAAAGCTGAAAGGATATCTTAGTAATATTTACGAATATTTGAAGGGTGAGTGTCAAGAAGAAGGGGCCAGTCTCTTTTCATCAGTGTCTTGTGATAGGACAAGGGCAATGGATACAAACTGGAACACAGGAAGTTCCAATTCAACATGAGGAAAAAACTTCTTTACTGTAAGAATGATCATCGGGTGCTGGGCCGGCGCAGAGACAACACAGAGAGACACCTCGGACTGTGACCAGTCTCAGTGGTGAGTTGATTCTCAGCACAGTTAGCCGCCATGGTTGTGGTGTTTGTAGTGGAGTCTTGCCCGTATGTTGATTCCTGTGTTGTCAGTTGAGATGTTTGCAAAACTGATGTGTCCAGCTCATAACATGGGTGGGTTCTGCCTGGCTGGAATCACAAAAACCTGTAGGTGAAAAAGGATGAATTGCTGTCCTAGCCTTTGCCTTTTCTTAGGCTAACTGTTGCATAAAAAAAGAATTATTTTTTTTTAAAGCCTTATCTTAAAACCTTTGCAAACAGAAGGAGCAAAATATAATTTCATAACATCCCCATAATAAATTCCTAAGACATGTTAACAACAAAAATGTGCAAAACCTGAAGGAACTATGTGAAAAATAAGCCATCAGAGTAATGGTAAAAAAAAAATAAAAAGAAAAAGAAGATGTTATAATACCTACAGCACGCAGAGCATACCGCATAGAGCTCTTTGTTCTTAAAATTGCCAGCATACTCAAAAAAAAGGAGGTTCAAACCAAAAGGAAAAGAAACTTAACCTATGAACTTGTAAAACAGCTTAAGCCATCACCCAGTAGCACTTACACAGTATTATGCTTATACATTAGAGAATAGACCTTAGCACAATCACTAAACTCATAAGCACTCATTATTACCTATATCTTAACATTTCTACATATGCCCAATATACCTTATTACAAGTACAAAAGGAGTTATTATGCCTACTGTTAAAACTTAACTAATACAAATAGCAAAATAACAAATCCCCAAAATCCCTTACAAGCAGAAATACTACCAAAATCACCATGCACATCAGGTCTACATGTGCAAAATGTTGAAACACTTCTCTGAAGAAAATTTAGCACTGTTACTTTAAGTGTGAAACGACTTCTGCAAGCCGCAAGCAAATGCAAACAAGGCAGAGAAGGAGGGGGCAAGGGGGGATGGAAACAGCAATCAAACAGCAGTAGAAAGGTAATTTTCTGCCATTGTTTACAAGCTGTTGGCTTTTGAAGTGTGCAGATTTTGAGTGCATGGATACTGCTTTGTGCTCTGAAGTTGCTTTTCGGTAACTTTTTGGTGATGAAAAAAGAGCGTGGTATGCTGTTAAAGAATTAAGGGCTGGAGAGAGATAGACTTCCTTATACATTATTTTCATCACCATCTTGCGGACAGTTTCCCTCATGATGTCCCAGCTGCCTGTACATGGAACAAGGATTTTATATGCAGACAGCAGAGGCAAACATACTCGCCAATGCCTCCATTTGAAAAACAGGGGACCCTATCTGACTGCAAGCTTCAGTCACCTTTGCTAACAAGGGCAGTAAGATCTTTTGACAGTCTTCATTAGCGGTATCCCAAGCCAGCTGTAAGATCAAAGCTTCCTGAGCTGACACATTCTCTACCTGCTTCTGAACTACCTCTTGCAGTCTGTCTATAAAGGACAAATGCAACTCGTCTGGACTTTGCTTAATAGTTGTCCAAGACTGCTTCAGGACCCCCTTATCTCGGATCTTCATCAAAGCCTGAAAGGCTAGGTCTTTTGCTTGTTGCAAAACAATAGGGTGTAACCACGCTTGCAACTGTGGGTCAGCCACCTGGGGCTCTCTGATTAACTGCATTGGACCTGCACCGAATCTGGGATCGTCTTGAGGACGCTCAAGTTTGGCCAGGCCTGCTTCGTCAGGCAATCTTCACCACTGTGCCTCAAACCACAATAGCTGGGTCGGAGTAAACATAATTGACTTAGGTGTTCAATTTCAAACGGTGTTAACTCACTTGTGAAAATACCACGAAGCAATGACTGCGCATACACAGAGCTGAACCCATGTTGGATAACTGTAGTCCTAAAATCATGTATCACACTGTTGTAGTCTATAAAAAGGATATATTTAATATTCCATAAGCGGAGCGATTAATAAAAATATTTATTAATCACAAAAATCCCACAAAAATATTAAATTAAACCTATTTACAGGTTCAGGATGTTCGGTCATGGAACAGATACCTCACCAGCAGGAACAAGTAACAATTTAAACAATATGTGCAAAAATCCAGAAACAACAAACAGCACTTTAAACTGTAAAGAAAAGGAACCTCGGCAATGAAGCCGGCGATTTCCCACAACAGGGGGGGATCTCCAGAATTCCCCAGGGCAACAGACTTTCAAAAGATGCTTGTAAAAATCAGATACTGTAATTACTCACAGATCCTGCATGGAGGACAGCTTCTTATCCCAGGTGCTGCGTGAGCCTACCAGGGGCAAGGCTATGATTGACCTCCTCTTCACCAACAGGGAAGGGCTGGTGGGTGATGTGGTGGTCGGAGGGTGTTTAGGGGCCAGCGACCATGAAATAATTGAATTTTCGGTATTTGGTCAAACTAAGAGGGGCAGCAAGAAGACCTCCACTCTGGACTTCCGGAGGGCAGACTTCAGGTTGCTCAAGGAAATAATTCAGAGGGTTCCTTGGGAGAAAGCCCTTAAAAATAAAGGGGTCCAGGAGGGCTGGACCTGCTTCAAGAAAGAACTGATCAAGGCTCAGGAGCAGGCTGTGCCAATGTGCCGGAAGAGGAGCCGCCGGGGCAGACGGCCAGCCTGGTTGTGTAATGAACTTTTAATAGAACTAAGGGAAAAAAAAGAGGGTGTATCATCTTTGGAAGAAAGGTGAGGCAACCCATGGGATGTTTAAAGAGGTTGCTAGGGCATGTAGGAGGAAAATTAGGGAAGCAAAAGCACATTTGGAACTTAAACTGGCCTCTGATGTGAAGGACAACAAAAAGTCCTTCTATAAATATATTAATAGCAAGAGGAAGGGCAGGGACAACCTCCACTCCTTGGTTGACATGGAGGGAAATGTTGTATCACAGGATGAGGAAAAGGCAGAGGTACTTAACACCTTCTTTACCTCAATTTTTACTAGCGGGAAAGAACGTCTACCAGACAGCTGGCCTGCAGAGCTGGCAGAAGGAGCCAGGGAGCTGCATAGTTTCCCTGTGTTCCATGAGCAAGTGATAGAAGCTCTCCTCAGCACCTTAGACCCCCACAAGTCCATGGGACCAGATGGGATCCATCCTAGGGTGCTGAGAGAGCTGGCAGATGAGCTGGCCAAGCCACTCTCCATGATTTTTCATCAGTCCTGGCTCACTGCAGAGATCCCAGATGACTGGAAGCTGGCCAACGTGGTACCCATCCACAAGAAGGGCCGGTTGGATGAGCCAGGGAATTACAGGCCTGTCAGCCTGACCTCAGTGCCAGGAAAGATTATGGAACAGGTCATCCTGAGTGCAATCACTCAACACTTAGAGGATGGCCAAGGGATCAAGCCCAGCCAGCATGGGTTTAGGAAGGGCAGGTCCTGCCTGACCAACCTGATCTCCTTCTATGATCAGGTGACCCGCCTGGTGGATGTGGGGAGGCCTGTGGATGTAGTCTACCTGGACCTCAGCAAGGCCTTTGACACCATTCCCCATAGCAAACTCCTGGCCAAGATGTCAGCCCATGGCTTGGATGGGAGCACACTGCGATGGGTTAGGAACTGGCTGGAGGGCCGAGCCCAGAGAGTGGTGGTGAATGGTGCCACATCCAGCTGGCAGCCAGTCACTAGTGGTGTGCCCCAGGGATCAGTACTGGGCCCCATGCTCTTTAACATCTTTATTGATGATCTGGACGAGGACATTGAGTCCATCATCAGTAAATTTGCTGACGACACCAAGCTGGGCGCAGGAGTTGATCTGCTGGAGTGTAGAGAGGCTCTGCAGAGGGACCTTGACAGGCTGGACAGATGGGCAGAGTCCAACGGCATGAGATTTAACACATCCAAGTGCCGGGTTCTGCACATTGGCCACAACAACCCCATGCAGAGCTACAGGCTGGGGTCAGAGTGGCTGGAGAGCAGTCAGGCAGAGAGGGACCTGGGGGTGCTGGTTGACGGTAGACTGAACATGAGCCTGCAGTGTGCCCAGGCAGCTAAGAGGGCCAATGGCATCCTGGCCTGCATCAGGGGCAGTGTGGCCAGCAGGAGCAGGGAGGTCATTCTGCCCCTGTACACTGCACTGGTTAGGCCGCACCTCGAGTACTGTGTCCAGTTCTGGGCCCCTCAGTTTAGGAAGGATGTTGACTTGCTGGAGCGAGTCCAGAGAAGAGCAACAAAGTTGGTGAGGGGTTTGGAACATAAACCCTACGAGGAGAGGCTCAGGGAGCTGGGGTTGCTTAGCCTGGAGAAGAGGAGACTCAGGGGTGACCTTATTACTCTCTACAACTACCTGAAGGGGGGTTGTAGGCAGACGGATGTTGGTCTCTTCTCCGAGGCGGCCCAGAACAAGAGGACACGGTCTCAGGCTGCACCAGGGGAGGTTCAGGCTGGATGTTAGGAAAAATTTCTATACAGAATGAGTGATTGCCCATTGGAATGGGCTGCCTGGGGAGGTGGTGGAGTCGCCATCACTGGAGGTTTTCAGGAGAAGACTTGATGGGGTGCTTGGTGCTGTGGGTTAGGTGTTTGGGCGGTGTTGGATCGGTTGATGGGTTGGACACGATGATCTTGAAGGTCTCTTCCAACCTGGTTTATTCTATGTATTCTATGTATGTATTCTATGTATCCTGATACCTCATGGCACACGTTAACATCTAGACAAACCAAGATGGCGTCGACCACGTGGAAGCTGCAGGAGCACCGTTTCACTTTCTGTTGGTGCCTGCAGCTTATTACTGAGGCAGGATTTGCTCCCAAAGGATTTGTAGCTGAAAGCTTTGTAGAGAGGAGGTTCCTCAACTGTAATCCTTTTGCAGCAGCGTTCGCTCCTTGCTCCAGTCAAACAAAACTGTCCTGGGGACTCAGCTCCTCTGGGGTTTCGCCTCTCGGCCCGGCAAGATGCATATCTGTTCCATGGGCTTTACGATGCTGAAAATAGTCAGGGGTCTTTGCTGTCTTGTCTGGGTAAACTGAAAACAGTTCCGCTTCCAAGCAAAGCTTGTGGTTCCTTCCAGAGCGTGGACAATTGCAAGAGAATGCTCTGGCTCTTTGGGCTGGTACTTACAGATTACCGAGACAGTTATGGCCAGTAGCAACACAGATCTAGGGATAAAACCCTGATATTGCAACCTATAGAAAGCCTTCTTTCCAAATGTGGTCAAAAGCACGCCCACCTGGCTCATTCTGGCTCTGCAACATGTTCAAACAAGCCTAAAGAAACAGATCTACTAGCTTCTGCTTCATTGTCCGGTTCAGAGCAACTTTGAGGCTTTTTTTCTCCATTCAGGACACACACCCCAGGGGACTGGATTCTATTCAGCCATGTGGTCAGGCTGTCTGACCACAGGACAAGCAGCAATAGCTGTGGATACGTCTGCGCGTCCTTCCTGAAGTGCATGATCCTTTACCTTTTGCCAGTACTGCCTTGGATTAGGGTCTTGGGCTGATACCCTAGCAGGTTCCATGACTGAAAAATTCTGAGCAACAGCTCTGGAGGGGGGCATACCCACCTCCCACAGTTTGCGGGGAAAACAGATCAATCGATAATCTCTGCCCTGCTCTCTAGGGCTTGAGCTGCAGGCTTTAGCGGGGGGCAGCAGATGCAATAGTTTCACAAGGCCCAACCGGCAGGTCTGTTGTGGGGCCAGTGGCTGTTACAGCTTTGCGGGGTTTGATTGTAGAGTCTGCTGAAGGCACAGAGGGTGATACAGAGTTGTTAAGGTCTGTGAGAACCTCGCCCCAAGATAGCAGGCAAGCTTCAGAGGGAGGAGATGACAGTAGTTTGAAACTTAACCACTCCTTTTGAGGTCCTTGATGGGATGCTATCGCTGCTATCGCTGTGGCTACAACCATTCTATCCAATTTAGGCTGCCTTAATGAGTCCATTACTGAGCTCCAAGTTGTGAGAGATGAAGCAGCGAGCACATCGTCCCTTGTCTCCACGTCAAATAGAGCCTTCCCTGCCTCCTCCCAAATTTCCACAAAAAAGGGCAGTCCGTGCATCGTCTGGTAGCCCGTTTTTCTTACCCCAGATGCATAATAGATGTAAAGCCGGCTCCTGAAACTTAACACCCTGCTTCTTTAATATGTCATAAATACAGTCAGAATTGACTTCTCCTCTACAGAGATCTGTGCCCCCATTACCCGTTCGTGACAGCTCACTGTCTCAGTGCCCCAAATCTTTTAGAATCTGGATTCTTTTGTCTTTAATTGCATTTTTTTCGCTATAGCATTTTCAGGCTCCCAGCGCCTATCTTAAAATATTTGTCAGATGCCAACACCTTCAGCTTCTGCCCCATTTATTGTAGGTTCTATGCCTTCTATCTGATTATATCCTGGGGGCACTAACCAGGGTTTCAAAATATGCTGAACGCTTCTCTGCCTGACTTCTGGAGGCTGCACCTGCCTCTGATACCTGATTCTTGGTATTATAGATCCGCTGAGACAATATTTGTCCTCCATGGCCCGGAAGAGAGAGAGAGGGTCCAGGACTACCCTCCAGGGAAGAGGGGGGTGGGTCTGAGTTACCCAGCTGAGCTCTGGCCACTGCCCATCATCATACTTTGTAGGGATGACCAGTCAATGACAGAAAAAAGACTGTTTTCAAACGGCGCCGAGTCTGAGTTTTCTCTGAGGTCTCTGCTGTCAGACGTCTGGTCCACAGGTCTCCTTCGTAGGGGCTAGCTTTTGGTGACTGGCTCAAATCATGTCGGGTGCACCAGGGCCGTCGTGGAGAGAACACACAGAGAAACTTCAGAGCTTCAGCATCAACAGCCGCTACCCTCTTTATTGAATTCACATCGTAGCTTAAACACTTTTTCTCTCCCCACACTCTCATCCTCTTTCCCAGGCTGAGGAAAGCTTTGTTTTTCACAGCTGTGCGTTTTCCCAGCACTGTTTACCTTTCAAGTTAAGGGAGTATGTTCAAGCCTAGCTTCAAGGCTACACGTAATTAGCCTTTCAGTACACAACAAATGATAAAGCACTGGAACGGCTTGCCCAGGGAGGTGGTAGAGTCTCCTTCTCTAGAGACTTTCAAGACCTGTCTGGATGGTTTCCTGTGTGACCTGTCCTAGGTGATCCTGCTTTGGCAGGTAAATTGGTCTTGATGATCTTCAGAGGTCCCTTCCAACCTCTATTATTCTGTGATTTTATGATTATGTAGGTGAACTGACTGGCAGTATAAAGTTGCTTACAATATAGAACAGCAAAATACATAATGATAAAATACTCCTTATTTTCATATTTTTTTGTCATATTGTTACTTGAGGTAAAAATTATAGCTTTAAAGTACTATAAATATACAACAAACTTGTGCAGTATTTTGTTATCTAATATTTCATAACTTCATGTTATATTTAAAAAATAAAAATCATCAGTCTTAAATGGGATGCAATAGTTTAAACCTGATTTATTTTATGTGATGCTTTCCTTAGTTCTGAATTTTAGATTACCAATTGCTTCATTGTCCACTGTAAGAAGAACTCTACAACTTCTCTTGGTTTTTTGTGGTTACGATTTTTTGTTATAGAACAGAAATGGTGTCTGTAGAACGCATTTGTTCTGAGCTGATTTGCTGGAGGTCTGTTTGTTTCCTTAGTAATGACTTCCGTGTATAAAACAGATTCCCTCAGCTATGTATAACTTAGGGAAGAGTACATATATGTGTTTTAAACTGGCCTTGTTAAGAATTACTGGTGTTTCAGAGGGTGATGCAGCACACATTTGTTGTAAGAATGATGATACTTGTTTAATCAGGTAGCCAATGTTAAACATCACCTTTTACAAATGTTGAAATGGATCAAAGTAGCCAATATCTGACCTTTCCAGAGATTGTTTAAACTTAAAAGACTGCATAGGAAATTATATGCTGGAAGAAATAAATAGAAGTTTCAGGACAATCATCTGCAGGAAAAAAAAAAAAAAGTAATTTTACATGTTATTGTGGAATAAAAAGTGGCATATAAGCTGTTCTGAATTGGCTTCATCTAGTTAAATGTGGACAACTATAATTTACATTTATACAGCTGAGTTAATCAGAAGAATTCCTGCATAATGAATGGAAAGGATTAGGTGACAGCTACACTTCTGACTTAACCTACCATAAGAAATGACTCCTGATTCCCTGCCCAGTTGCACCAGAGTGAATCGTGTCAACTGTTTTCCAGTCCAAATCCTTTAAAGTTGAATAATAGCATACACATTTTTTGGACTATAATTCAGCTCCAGGTTTAAGACATCTAGATTTAGGTGTCTAAACAAAGAGGGACAACACAGTTGCCATCAACTACATGGTTTGTGTTATTTGAGATTCTTTAAGGTGCTTCTTCCTGACATCCAGCTGCCAACCTGGGTACAGATATTCTACTGGTTCTTTTTCAGATCTACCACCCTTGTACATATCTCAAACACCAGTGAAAGGACGATGTCTTTACTGAACAGCAGCTGAACACCATGAAAGGTCCCCAAGAGTATCAAGAGACACTAGCTTGCATGAGGAAAAACTTCTTTACCATAAGGATGATGGAGCACTGAAACTTGTATGGAGGTTGTATGTATGCACAACCAAAACAGGCCTTACATCCACAAATGTATAGGACTGTTGTACATCCCTTGCTATATTTTCCCACCCTTGATGTCTAAAGTGATTAGATGCATACGTTTAGACAACTGAAACACACACCGAATAGAATAGAATAGACCAGGTTGGAAGAGACCTTCAAGATCATCATGTCTAATCTATCAAACAATCAAACCCACCTAATCAACTAAACCATGGCACCACGCACCCTATCACGTCTCCTCCTGAACACCTCCAATGATGGTGACTCTACCACCTCCCCGGGAAGCCCATTCCAATGGGCAATCACTCTCTCTCTGTAGAACTTCTTCCTAACATCCAACCTAAACCTCCCCTGGTGCAGCCTGAGACTGTGTCCTCTTGTTCTGGTGCTGGCTGCCTGGGAGAAGAGACCAAGCCCCACCTGGCTACAACCTCCCTTCAGGTAGTTGCAGACAGCAATGAGGTCACCCCTGAGCCTCCACTTCTCCAGGCTAAACAACCCCAGCTCCCTCAGCCTCTAGTAGGGCTTGTGTTCCAAACCCCTCACCAGCTTTGTTGCCCTTATCTGGACATGTTCCAGCAAGTCAACATCCTTCCTAAACTGAGGGGCCCAGAACTGGACACTGTACTCGAGGTGTGGCCTAACCAGTGCAGTGTACAGGGGCAGAATGACCTCCCTGCTCCTGCTGGCCACGCTGTTCCTGATGCAGGCCAGGATGCCATTGGCCCTCTGGGCTGCCTGGGCATGCTGCAGGCTCATGTTCAGCCTACCATCGACCAGCACCCCCAGGTCCCTCTCTGCCTGACTGCTCTCCAGTCACTCAGACCCCAGCCTGCAGCTCTGCATGGGGTTGTTGTGGCCAATGTGCAGAACCCGGCACTTGGATGTGTTAAATCTCATGCCGTTGGACTCTGCCCATCTGTCCAGCCTGTCGAGGTCCCTCTGCAGAGCCTCTCTACCCTCCAGCAGATCAACTCCTGCCCCCAGCTTGATGTCGTCAGCAAATTTACTGATGATGGACTCAATGTCCTCGTCCAGATCATCAATAAAGATGTTAAAGAGCATGGGGCCCAGCACTGATCCTTGGGGCACACCACTAGTGACTGGCCGCCAGCTGGATGTGGCACCATTCACCACCACTCTCTGGGCTCAGCCCTCCAGCCAAATCTTCCCTGATTGCAAAAAAGTTGCCACACTTATATGAAGAAACTTAGACACCTAGACCTCTTGTGTTAGTAAACTATGACCCATTTCCATGCATGCATTGTATATATGGCAATTCAAGTGAAAGCATTATCATTCTCTCTCTATAATTGTTATATTTATAGCATTTACATTTCTTAACACCCTTACCTGATGATAGTGTTGCATTATTTGCCCTAAACATTTGCAAAGGTTTGAAAGAAAGAGTGAAATAATAATTTACATTGTGCACATGTGACACATTAATAAGTCACAATTCTAAGAGGAAAAAAATATGGTCCCAGAATAACAGAAAAGCTAAATAAGTATTTCTGTACCTATGCTGGAAACTCTTCATCAGTAGCAACCCTTTAAGTTGCGTTAACTACTTAATGTTTAAAATAGAGACGGAGAAGAGTTAGCAACTGCTTATGGGTAAGTAGAAACTCAGACAACAGTGTTTTGTAAAACTTGTTACACTTGTGTTTGGTTTGTGTATGGCAGGAGTTTAGTAGCGGGGAGAGGGCTACTGGCATGACTTCTATAAGAAGCCTTGAGAAGTTCCCTGCGCTCTAAGTCTGACCCACCTTTTGCCAAGGCTGAGCCAATTAGAACCTCTGTGATAATATATTTAAGAAGAATTTAGTTCTTTCTTTTTTGTGTTCTCTTTTGTGCTGGATACAAGTATAAACTAAGAGAGACAATCATGCAGACACTGAGGTCAGTGAGGAAGAGTCCAGGGTGGCATGCCAGAGAAGCCATTCCCCTTTGGCCTGTGGATGAATGCAAAACCTTGCAACCTCTAGAAATCAATGGTGGGGCAGAATCCCACCTACAGAGCATGGGACTAGACTCCAGGCTGGAGCCTGAAGAAGCCTCCATTGGAACCATTCATCATTGTAGGAATTACAGCACATGGAAAGGACGCAAGATGGTTGGAGAAGTTCATGGAGGACTGCCTGCCATGGGAGAGATGACACCTTGCAGAAGAGGAAGACTATGAGTAGGTTCCTCTTTAAGGAAGAATAGATGATGGATACAATGTGGAATGGGGTGGGATGGACCACAACTTCAATTCCCTGCCCCCTGCACTGCTATAGGAGAGGAAGTAGCAAAACTGAGCCCAGGAAGGAGAGAGGAGTGGAGAGAAGGTGATCTGCCTGGTGGATGTGGAGAAGGCTGTGGATGTAGTCTACATGGACTTCAGCAAGGCCCCTACTGCAAACCATGCTGTCAGCCCATGGCTGGGACAGCAGCACTCTGTGCTGGGTAAGGTCATTCTGCCCCTGTACTCAGGACTGGTTAGGCCACAGCATGAGTACTGTGTCCAGTTCTGGGCCCCTCAGTTTAGGAAAGATGTTGACTTGTTGGAATGTGTCCAGAGAAAGGCAACAAAACTGGTGAGGGGTTTGGAGCACAAGCCCTATGAGGAGAGGCTGAGGGAGCTGGGGTTGCTTAGCCTGGAGAAGAGGAGGCTCAGGGGAGACCTTACTGCTGTCCCTCCTGAAGGGAGGTTGTAGCCAGGTGGGGGTTGTTCTCTTCTCCCAGGCAACCAGCACCAGAACAAGAGGACACAGTCTCAAGCTGTGCCAGGGGAAGTTTAGGCTGGATGTTAGGAAGAAGTTCTTCATAGAAAGAGTAATTGGCCATTGGAATGGGCTGCCCAGGTGGAGTCACCATCACTTGAAGTGTTTAAGAAGAGACTTGATGGGGCACTTGGTGCCATGGTTTAGTTGATTAGATGCTGTTGGATGATGGGTTGGACTTGATGATCTAGAAGGTCTTTTCCAACTTGGTTAATTCTACTCCTATTCTATTCTATTCTATTCTATTCTATTCTATTCTATTCTATTCTATTCTATTCTATTCTATTCTATTCTATTCTATGTCTGGGCTGTATTTATCACTATCCTACTCTGAATTGGTAAATTGATTGTGGTTTTGTTGTTTAAATTAAATTAATTTTGTTTCCCCAATTTGAGTCTTTTGTCTGTGACTACAATTGCTGAGTGAGCCCTCCCTGTCTTTTCTGTTGACCCTCAAGGCTTTTGTATTCTCCTCCCTGTTCTACTGGAGGAGGGATGAGTGATCAAGCAGCTGCATGTTGCTTTTTTGCTAGCTGGGTGAGGTTAAATCACAGCAACACTGATTTGTATGGCTATGAATTGAATCTTCATCATTTGTGATTAAAATCTTGTCAATGACAAACTATATGACACTAAACATAAACTTTAATTGAAACTTAACATACTTTACAAAGCACTAGCAGTTTTGTCCTTCAACTGCTTTTTCTTTAACCCCTGTGTGGGATTCTTTGTTTACTCCAATAATAAACCTTTTAGAACAAGACTCTGGACAACTTTAAATATTTATTATTGTTACTATTCTATTTCAAAGCCCAAAGCACATGCAACTACTGTACAACATGCACAGAACCATGTACACAGTCTGTATAACAATTTGTTATTGCTACTGGGCTATTACATAGCCCAAAGCAAGTACAATTATATTACTGATTATATTATCATTAATTGAATAGCAAACTGACTGTTTCAAACTTACCTGTTTAAAAGGCTGAGTAGAAGAGGTCATTATTGCCCAGGAGATGAGTAACTGATACCTGTCTAACTTCTTATAGAATCATAGAATCAATATTACAGATAGGTGGAAGTTCATAGTTGCAGGTGCTCATCCATGAGGTATTGCAAGCAATGACAATTCTAAAAAAGTGACCTTCAAAGAGGAGTACAGGTTTTGATATCAGAAGATCATGAAATAATTATGCATTTTGTAAGTTCTGTGTGAAAAGGGTTGTCTGAAATTCAAAGCAGTAAAAAATAATGATTAACATTATGCTCCATTGGACAAGAAATTTGAAAGAGCTCAGTGGTATATGAAATGAAGAATGGTGTTCCAGGTATATTTCAGGAAAAAAAATATTTTGAAGTTTTGAAAGCTATCTCTGCTCTCTATTTACCCTCAACCCGGTTTGCTCATTACAGAGAGAACATACTCTTGCAGCTAAACCAGGGGATCCAGTGTTTCTGATGGCTAGCTTGGGAGACTTCAAGTAAGTTTCTCAAATGTTTTTGATTGTATTTTTAACCTGTCACAAAAATCACAAAATATATAGTTTATAAACTGCACCAAGTTAGTGTATGCACTTCTAAAGAACACACAGAAATAGAAGATGTATAAATATTGAGATGAAATTTATTAAATACAGGACATAAATATCTGAAATTTTTGGAAGCAGGAAATATATACATATATATATAATATATACATAGTCATTGTTACATAGCATTTGTTTCAATGTTTAAATACTAGTATTTATTTATCTATTTTCATCAACAAAGTTTACTTGTCTGTGAGATTTTTAACTTCATCACTTAGCCCCAGTTGTCAATCATAAACTTCCACCAGAAGCTATGAAGTCATGAAGACTCGGATTATCTGCTATAGAAAGCAGTTGTCAAACTTTGTAATATCAGATGAGTTCATTCATTCCATTTTCAGGATAACTCATTTTCAGTCATCCCAATATACAAAGACAGCTTATAAGCAGGCCTTACTCGATTCAGTTGGGAATTGATAATGCTTATATTAATCTAACTACATCATAAAAAGGGGGCTGCATGGTGTTTATGGAGCAAACATCTTTCAGTATAGTGATTAAACAGAAGTAATGATTCCAATTCAAAAGGTGCATTCAGGACTAAGAAAGAAAGATGAAATTCATCATTCCACAGTATTCTATTTGATGTGAGTTAATGCTGGTAGGCAGCTGAGCCCCACACATCTGCTCATTCGCTCCACTGTAGGACAGTGGAAAGAATCAAAGAGTAAAAGTGAGAAACTTGCTGGCAAAGATAAAGACAATTTAATAAGCAAAGCAAGAGCTGCACACAGAGCAAGCCAAAGTAATGAATTAATTCATTACTTCCCATTGGCAGGCAGGTATTCAGCCATTGCCAGGAAAGAAGGCTTCATCACATGGAAGAGATAGATGGGAAGACATATGCCATAGAATAGGATAGAATAGAATAGAATAGAATAGAATAGAATAGAATAGAATAGAATAGAATAGAATAGAATAGAATAGAATAGAACAGAACAGAACAGGTTGGAAGAGACTTTCAAGATCATCGTGTCCAACTCCAACCCACCTAATCAACTAAACCATGGCACCACGCACCCTATCAAGTCTCCTTCTGAACATCTCCAATGATGGTGACTCTACCACTTCCTCAGGCACCCCATTCCAATGGGCAATCACTCTCTCACAAAAACAAACAAACAAAAAAAAAACACACCACCACAAGAACAGGGGAAAGAAAAGGGAAGAAAAGGGGAATAAGAGGGTGTAAGGAAAAAGTTATACAAACTTTTAATTTTGATCAGATGCAGTACTACAAGATGTTTTTTTGATCTCCATCTGCTTTTTCAGCAGTTATATTCCAGAAGATGGATTATCTAATTTGTACTCATGCAGATTGAATGTCTTACTTTCTGATGTTGATGTATGCATCATCTACATCCCAGTTTTATATGAAGCCAACTCACTGACATAGGAGCATCCTTTCCCCTTTTTCTCAGTGATAGTAATGCTGTATTTCAGTAGGTTTCTGAATGACAGAAGTTTCACAGAGACATTTGGGAAATACCAGGCAGAAAGTACAGAAAGGAAAGAAAAATAGAAACATAAACGGAAATCTCTCTCCAGTGTCTAGGTCAGAAGAGCAGTAATGAGGTCACTAGACTACCATCCTTTGGCCATCCTCTACAACACACTAGGTAGTGATCACAATGAAAATGATAACGATGAATCATGATTTTTCTTATTTTCTCCCTAATACAATTACTTTTTTCACTGTGAGTCCCTCAAGCTCCCCAGCAGAAGTTTCTCTTTACAACTGTATTACTGCTGGTTGGAGCAGATTAATTAGATGTTAATTGGTTTTAAGCTTTAAGCTTTGTGCATGTATATTAATTGGATAATATTTGTCATATTTGAAAAGACCTATTACCTTGTTATCTACTAGGATCTATTTCTTGTAATTTGAATTTATAGACTACAAGCAATAAGGCAAATGTTGAAGGGATCTTAGCACAGAGTTACAAACTGAAACTACAAATGAGTAAGGAGATAGAGGAAGAGCAGGTTGGTGATCTCTTCAACCACTAAGTGGATCGGAGGCCTAATTCCATTGCATACGTTGTGTATAGTGCTTTTGAGGTATCCAGGGTATTCTAGATGGCTCTCCTCAGTTCCTACATCCCTTCTGTTAGCCCTGTGAGGTAATTTCATGTACCCTAGGGAAACTGAAATGTCATTTGATGTCTTAGTGTAGCCAAACTGAGCTGTAAATATTTGTTTTCTGGCTAACTGACATTAGCTAAAATGAGCTCTGTTGTCAGTGTTCATTAGTCAAAGATAAAAAGACTATCTCTTCCAGGAGATAACACAGTAGATTTAGATGTCTACAAGCCAGTCTTCTTTTGCAAATTGTTTATTGCATGTGACTGTCACACTCCACTGAATAAAGATAGAAAATAAAAAATTAATTAAGTTTTAAATATTGGTGCTTAGTGCTACTTTTGATACTATAGGGTATCCTGGCTAGTCTTCAGGCTGTTGAAGAATATTGCCTGTGTCATATTTACCAGCATTATGCAGAGGTCACAAATAACCTCTGCTGTTTCAGGATTTCAGCTTTCTACAAAAGGTACTTAAGTTAGTTCTGGAAATTTTCATGTGTTTAAATACAATCTGGCTGCTGAAGTAACCTTCAACATTTATAATACCTTCTACTGGATAATTGTCATACAGAACTGCCATTGTTATTTACAAAATTAATTCAAACTGGCACCATTACACTGACAGAAATTTGGCTAAAGCACCATCAGCAAAGTTGTGTTAAATTACAGTGGCCAAGGAAACAGAGCCAGGATTGGTGTTAGGCCCAGTTTTATTTAGCAACTTTATTTTTGCTTTGTATGGAGGAATAAATGGCACAATAATTAAATTTACAAATTAAATGGAATTGGAATGTATTGCAAATATCATTGTGGATAAAGAAATAATATAACAAGCCCAAGAGTGGTTAGAATTATTGACAGGAAAAGAAGTACTTTTTAGTCTTGGGAAATATGGAGGCTATATATCTAGGGAATAACAATTCAGATAGATCATATGAGAAAGGGAAGAAATTTTGTTTGCAATAAAAACTAGGGGTGAAAAAATAGAAAACCAAATCTGAGCTTCAAGGTGCTATAGCAACTGAAAAATAAAGCAACACTGAAATGAAGAAATAAAGACATAGGGAAGTATCACAGTATCACTAAGGTTGGAAGAGACCTCAAAATAAACTTAGATAGTCTGATTTTTTGTATTAGAAATTAGTTATTAGAACACTGATCAGACTATAATACTTGATAACAAGGAACAGTTTGAAAATGTAAAGACTTATTGATGAAAAATAAAACCAATTCACTGTCTAGAAGAACTAATGGGAATATTAAAGAATAAAAAAATCTACATACTGTAACATGGCTACAGGAAATTGCTAATGAGAATCATATTTTGAAATATTTGAAGAGTAAAAGAATTGAAATTAAAGAGCTCTAAATGGGAAAATTAAATGACATTTACTGGAAGAAAAATCAAACTGTGAAGGTGACCAACACATTGTAGGAGGGTATGCCTATTTTTGAACTCCTCAACTGTAGAGATAATTGCATACACAAGTCCTCAGGTTAATGGTGAATTTCACTCCATAGTTATAATTCAGTGTTGAATATTATTTAGCCATTTCTCCAGGGATTTCTTCACAGCTGGGTTCTCCCATCTAAAATTTCAACAAAGTGACAAAGATATTGGTATAGTTGGATGGTTCCAACATTGTGCTGACAGCAATAATACAAAAATATAAAGGGATTTTGAAAGGCGACACTTCTTTAGGATCTTTTTTCTTCTTATGCAGTTATTCTGACCTCTGGCTAGAAGTCTCTGACCTTTAGAAGGCTGGGGTTATACTGAGACAAATGTATGCAATGCCTTTGCTCTACCACTTCTGATTTTGAGCATCTGCATCCTGACTGATTTCTCCCACCATACATACAACGCATCCAGTTGACAACCCAAATAATTTGATGGGACAGCAGCAAACCCCTAATATATATAATGGAGTTGGCAGATGCCCTTTATGTGGCATCTCTAGAGGTGTACTTACTCTACACTGATATATTTGGTTATATGCTGACTGTGAAATATTATGGATATCCTACATTCCATAGGGGATTTTTGGGTTTTGTTAATTACTGCTTTAGCATTCAACTAGTACTCTTACTGATTGTTTCACCCGATGGCATTCTGCAAGGTAGATATGGAAAGAAAGGGAGAAAATCACTGTTATTTACCATTATTTTTAATTCCCATTTCTTCAAAGAGTCTATATTTATGTATAGTCTGTATAGAATCCTTAACTGCGGTTTTTCTGAGAGTTGAGCTGTCTCTAAGGAGTTCTTATTTCTGTGATTCATGTTTAGCTATCCATGTTAGCTCAGCAGGCAGACAAAGGACCACCCATTCAGTGACACAGCAGAAACAGAAGACAGAAAATGTGCTGCTTATTCAGGATCTGGAGGAGAAATAATGTGCAAGTTAAGTAAGCTATTGCACCTAATTTGTTATTTTAATTCTTTAATCCTCTTCCAGCAGATGAAGGAAAGTGTTTATTCCCTTATCTTTGGTGCCTGAAGGCTGTATGTGGAGGTCAATGTCCATTCTGGCCTCCACAGTGCAAAAAAACACACTGACAAACTGGAATGAGGCCATCAAAGTGTAAGGAGGCTGCAGCCCATGGTAGTGATAGGACTAGGGAGAATGAATCCAAGCTAGAGGAGGGTAGATTTAGATTAGATGTCAGGAAAAAGTTCTTCACCATAAGGGTGATGAGACACTGGAACAGGTTTCCTATGGAGGTGGTGGAAACTTCATCCCTGGATGGTTTTAAAGCCAGGCTGGATGTGGCTATAGGCAACCTGATCTAGTGGAGGGTGCCCTGCCCATGGCAGTGGGGAGTGGGACTAGATGATCCTTGGGGTCCCTTCCAAGCCTGATAATTCTGTGACTAGAGTTCTAATTCAATGTTAACTAAATATAGATATTTAGGGAAACAACTAACTCCATTTTTAGCATTTAATTTAAAGTAGGTTAATCCCTCCTGGTCTTCTACCAGAGTCTGATATTGACTGGCAGATTTCAGCTAAATCTTATCAGCTGAGCTGCCTCATCATAGGGACCTTGTGGAATAATAGCCCTGTCACAGAAGAAAACAGAAGAAAACATTACTAATCGACCCAACTCTTCAAAATTACATCGGGAAAGAGGATCATGAGAAAGAAATAAATATAGGACTGGTTTTGTGACAAAAAGAATCTATCTTAATCCAAAATACAGGTGTACATAGAAATTTGGCTTGAGTTCTAGTGAGTGTGTATCCTTAATGCACAGATATTAAGTCCCTAAATCACACTGGCCTTAGCTTGCCTTCTGGATCCCTTTTTAAAAATTATTTTTTGGTCGGTTGGGTTTTTTCTTTTCTTTGTTTGTTGGTTTGTGTTTTGTGGTTGTGTCATTAAGATATCACAAATTTACTTCTCTTCTTCCTAAATATATTTCCATGTCTGCCTTTTTGTTTGTGTGTTTGATTGTTTGTTTTTTTCCCTATTTCTCAGCACATCAAATCTTACTGTTTACAAGGTTTGATGTAAGGCAATTATTTCCAATCATCTGACAGGTACACCTTAAAATATGAAAGTGAAATTTTTTCAACATCATATCAGTCTATTCAAGTACTATATATGTGGCCTCATGAATATATTGAAGTGACAGCTTGATAATTCTGTTGAAAAAAAATATTGTGTGTGTGTTTGCTTGGTCTTTTTTAGAAAAATGCATCTATATAGTTGTATTTAGCATTTAATGATGAAGCCTCAATATGATTTTGGATAAAAAAAATGTTTATATTTTATGATATTCACAGAACACAACACGAGAGAGACAAGCCTAAGATCTTTACCCTACATTAGAGATAAAAAGCAAACTTCAAACTGACTTTGAAATGATGCTACCTTCAGTAAAATAGTACACTGACTATTCAAAGACAAGCTTAGAGGTGGGCTTTATCTTGTTCATTATTCAATGGAGTATCTGTTGAGCACCATTAACTTCATTTGTTAGTTATACATGACAAAACAGATACCTAAAATCAAAGTTAATCTTTGAAACAAAATCTCTAAATAACAAGCCTTTGAACTGGAGGGTTAATTGCTGTGCTGCTTATGGCTTCCAGACGTAACTCATGAGCTATAGGAACTGACATTCATATAATACAATGTAGCTTTGTAGCTGTTAACAGTGGCTGTTTACTTGATTATTCACAACATATCTTTTAAGCTGCTCCTCTAATATCTCTCATAAACAGAGCAATGTATTAAAGTAAAATGTTGACACTATAATAATCCAATATCTGCTGAACATATAATTTCCCTGTGTCCACTCTGGCCTGTGATGGACCTGCAGGTCTATTGCACTTGTCAGCTGATTTATTAAAGTGATGCAAATGTTTTATAGGAAATGCCATTTTCTTCATGTTCCAAAGTTAAAGAGACAGAAGTATCTGGTGGAATGGAAGATATAATGGGTGAAATGATTGGTAAAACACATACTGTATGAACATTCCTCCACATTTTATTCAAACATTCAAAAAAAACCCCACCATAGTATCATAGCATCAGTCAGGGTTGGAAGGGCTTTATTGAAGAATGCAAATTTGGGAAAAAATATTTGAACTACTTTGTGAAATCCTCATTCAGATGATGCCATCAAAGTACTTATACATTTAACTGAAACAGAATGAATTATTAGAATGACAATACATTTCCTGGCCTAATAAAAAAAAAACAACTACTTCACTAATGAAGTGTGAAGGCAATTGCAAGGAGACAGTTAATTAGATCATTTATAACTTATTAAATAGCAAACTGTTATACCCCCTCTTGGTTACTGTTAGTGATGAAGAGATAAAACAGCAGAACTGTTGTTTTAAACATTAAATTAAATTTACATGTGCCAAGCAGCTAGTGTACATATATCTATTTCAGCATGTGCATGTATGAGTAAAACAATGTGTTATATATCTACAACAGGACCTTTTGTCACTTAGGTGGATTTAGTTAGGCAACATTCAGTAAAGTGACTCTTCTGAATTTGTGAGTACAAACAAGTACCAAGAAAAGGTGACTTCCATCTATTATACTTTAGATTTCAGAGCTTGTCAAAACATAGATCTTTCAAACAAAGTTGTAAATAAGATGTGAAAACTGATCACATGATACAGTCAGGCCTTCTTTTTTTAACCTTTTCATCTTTTAACTCTCAAATAAAAATGACAGTATGCTAGCTCCACTTTCAGTAAAGTGAATGCTTTCAGGTTATAAGCTTTGGATTTTATAGTATCATAGAATCATAGAATGAATGAGGTTGAAAAAACCTCAAAGATCATCAAGTCCAACCTGTCACCCAAGACCTCATGACTAAATGTGGCAACAAGTGCCACATCCAATCCCCTCTTGAACACCTCCAAGGATGGTGACTCCACCTGGGCAGCCCATTCCAATGGCTAACAACTCTCTCTGTGAAGTACTTTCTCCTCACCTCAAGCCTAAACTTCACCTCACACAGCTTGAGACTGTGTCCACTTGTTCTGGTGCTGATTGCCTGGGAGAAGAGACCAATCCACTCCTGGCTGCAACCTCCATTCAGGGAGGTGACTATCTTAGGCGCTACCTCACCTGAATGCTACACACTTGTCACATTACACACTTGTCTCAGCTATGTAAGCCATTGTAATTTGGATGATTACTATATGATATCAGCTAAGAAATTTAAATGTCTCTGAAAATCTGTAGAAAGGCGGCCACTTTTAAAACAGATACCTAAGGTTTTCTTACAAACTGCATTGTTATCATGTATATGTTCGATTCACCCTGAGTACAGCTTCCAGGGCAAGATCTAAGCAGGCAAAGACATTTATTATGTTATACAGCAAAGTTATGTAGTCTATCAGAAGGCACATGTGTCATATCTTAATAGGTAATTTTCTACTGGCATACATGTAATTAAGGCATACAATAGGTCAAAATAACAAAACAATATTTTAACACTTCCAACCAAACTCTGCCTATTTTCTCGCCTTCAGTTATAAGATGTTTACATTCTTTTCTGAGTCAAAGACTAAACATAGCCTTCTCTAATTCAAGCAAAGGCAAATCTTCTCCATAGCCTTCCAAAGCTATCCGAAAACAACCTTCTCCTACACTGCATAGCTTATCCAGTCTGTTAAGCTAAACATCTATCTCTTTTAATGAGTCTGGGGAGAACTAAACGAAGTACAGCATGTAGAAAGTCCTTGGTTCTATGATTCATTCAAAGTGAGCAGAGTGTTATTACTTTAAAGGTATCCAATCCTTGGTTAAAAAAGCTCACACATTTTATTTGCAAATAGGTATGCAATAGTCATCAATGAGTAATAAAGAAAACAACACAGAATGTGATGTTTAGCAGTATTTAAGTAAGTTGGAAAACATGGTTCAATGATTTCTGCTCTTGGAGCTCTTTTCCCTTCTCTCTCCAGTTAGATGGAGACCAAAGTATTCTTTACTTTAGTGGCTGTCATATCCCTAAGAAATACATAGGTTTGTCCTGCTTTGAGACTAAGAATGTCCCATTTTATGGTTGAATGTTAGAGCAAGCCACCCTCAACACAAATCCTGAAATAATCTGTGCTACATGGAATGGATTTTAATTCTCTTTCCCTGAAAATAGATCAATGCTAATATCCCTGGATAGATACTCCTGAACACTTGTGGAACCTCAGGCTAAAAAGGAAGTAATGTATTATTTTTGGATGCAACTGAGGTTACAAAGACAGGGCAAAGAGAATACAATAGAATTAACCAGGTTGGAAGAGACCTTCGAGATCATTATGTCCAACCCATCACCCAACACCATCTAATCAACTATACCATGGCACCCTCATCCAGTCTCTTCCTAAACACCTCCAGTGATGGTGACTCCACCACTTCCCTGGGCAGCCCATTCCAATGGGCAATCACCCTTTCTATGAAGAATTTCTTCCTAACATCCAACCTAAACTTGCTCTGTCGCAGCTTGAGACTGTGTCCTCTTGTTCTGGTGATGGTTGACTGGGAGAAGAGACCAACCCCCACCTGGCTACAACCTCCCATCAGGTAATTGTAGACAGCAATAAGGTCACCCCTGAGCCTCCTCTTCTCTAGACTAAACAACCCCAGCTCCCTCAGTCTCTCCTCATAGGGCTTGTGCTCCAAACCCATCACCAGCTTTGTTGCCCTTCTCTGAACATGTTCCAGCAACTCATTTTCCTAAACTGAGGGGCCCAGAACTGCACACAGGACTCAAGGTGTGGCTTAACCAGTGCTGAGTACAGGGGCAGAATGGCTTCCCTGATCCTGCTGGCCACACTATTCCTGATACAGGCCAGAATGCCATTGGCTTTCTTGGCCACCTGGGCATGCTGCTGGCTCATGTTCAGCCTACTATGAACCAGTACCCCCAAGTCCCTTTCTGCCTGGCTACTTTCCAGCCACTCTGTCCCCAGCCTGTAGCACTGCATGGGGTTGCTGTGGCCAGTGTGTAGAACCTGACACTTAGTTGTGTTAAATCTCATCCCATTGGCCTCTGCCCATCTGTCCAGCCTGTCAAGGTCCCTCTGAAGAGCTCTTCCACTCTCTAACAGATCAACACCTGCCCCCAGCATGGTGTAATCTGCAAATTTACTGATGGTGGACACCACTAATGACTGGCTGCCAGCTGGATGTGGCACCATTCACCACCACTCTCTCAGCATGGCCCTCCAGCCAGTTCCTAACCCAGTGCAGAGTGCTGCTGTCCAAGCTATGGGCTGACAGCATGGCCAGGAGGTTGCTGTGGGGGACTGTGTCAAAGGCCTTGCTGAAGTCCACAGCTTATTACATTCACAGCCTTCCCCACTTCCATCAGGCAGTCACCTGATCATAGAGATCAGGTTGGTCAGGCAGGACCTCCTAAATCCATGTTGGCTGGGCCTGATCCCTTGGCCATCCTCTAAGTGCTGTGTGATTGCACTCAAGATGACCTGTTCCATAATCTTGCCTGGCACTGAGGTCAGGCTGACAGTCTGTAATAGCCTGGCTCATCCAACTGACCCTTCTTGTGGATGGGCATCATGTTGGCCAGCTTCCAGTCATCTGGGACCTCTCCAGTGAGTCAGGACTGGTGAAAAATGATGGAGAGTGGCCAGCTCATCTGCCAGTTGTCTCAGCACCCTATGAGGGATTCCATCCGATCCCTTTGACTTGTGGAGATCCAAGTAGCTGAGCAGATCACGAGGCCAGTTGTCTGGAAGACAACCTATCCAGCTATTAAAATTTGAGGCAAAGAATATGTTAAGTGCCTCTGCCTTTTCCTCATCTTTTGTTACAATATTCCCCTCTATGACCACTAAGGAGTGGCGGTTGTTCTTGCCCCTCCTCTTGCCATTAATATATTTGTAGAAGGATTTCTTGCTGTCCTTCACAGCAGTGGCCAGTCTAAGCTCTAAATAGGCTTTTGCCTCTCTAATATTTTCCAACATGTCCTAGCAACACCCTTAAAATTTAATGGATACCCTCTCCTTCCTTCCAAAGATGATACAACCTCTTTTTTCCCTTAATTTACTCAGAAGTTCATTACCCAGCCAGGCTGGCTGTCTGCCCCGGCAGCTCATCTTCCAGCACATTGGCACAGCCAGTTCCTGTGCCTTCAAGAATTCTTTCTTGAAGTAGGTCCAGCCATTCTGGAACCCTCTGTTTTTAAGGGATGTTTCCCAAGGTAACTTCTGAATTAATTCCTTGAGTAACCTGAAGTCTGCCCTCCAGAAGTCCAGAGTGGAGGTTTTGTTGCTGCCCCTCTTAGCTTGACTGCATATTGAAAACTCAATTTTTTCATGGTCACTGGACCCCAGACAGCCTCCAGCCACCACATCTCCCACCAGCCCATCTCTGTTGGTAAAATGAAGGTCAAGCAAAGCCTTACCCCATGTAGGCTCATGCAGCAGCTGGGATAGGAAGCTGTCCTCCATATACTCTAAAAACCTTCTAGACTGCCGCCTCTCTGCTGTCTTAAGTTCCCAGTAGATATCAGGCAGGTTGAAGTCACCCATAAGAACAAGGTCTGGCTATCTTGAGACAACCTCTAGCTGCCTATAAAGCAATTCATCAAGTTCTTCATCCTGCTTGGGTGGTCTATAACAGACTAAACCCAGATGTCTGCCTCATTGGCCTTCTCTCTAATTCTCAGCCACAGGCACTCAACCTGATCATCCTTGATCTCTAATTCCATGGTGTCTAGTGCCTCCCTGATGTAAACAGCCACTCCTCCACCCCTTCTCTTTCTCCTGTCTCTCCTGAAGAGTCTGTAGCCATCAATTACAGTGCTCCAGTCGTGTGAGTCATCCCATCATGTTTCTGTGATGGCAACTACATCATAACTTTCCTGCTGTAACATGGCTTCCAGCTTCTCTTGTTTGTTACCCATGCTTCGTGCTTTAGTGTACATGCACTTCAGCTGGGCTGCTGATTTCACCCCTGCCTCCAGCTTACAGCCCCCATACTCCCCTTCCCACTTCAACTCTGCAAAGAAGCAGATAAGATGTGTCTGTTTTTTTAGATTGATTTTAAACACTTGATTTACAGCAGGGAGCCATGTGTTTGTGAAAGAAATTATACTCTTGCTCATAAGAAAAACGATCGGGAGCCGAAAGTCTTTTGGTTCTCCCATACTTTGGCTGTTAGACATTAATCAAGTCACTGATAAGGCCAAGGGTAGCTATATTTTCCTGACAGAAATTAATTTATTTGAACATTGCCTTGACTGTAAGTTTATAAAGTATACATATTTTGAGTTAAAAATGCATTTTTGAAGGTGTAATGACATGCCATTTGGGCTTACTTCAAAGTAATTTGTTCAGAATAGCATCACATAGTAAACAACATGTGCAGCATGGTACAAAAAAAACCAAACCCAAACATATAGATAAGTAATGTTTCTCAGGAAGATTCTCCACAACATTAACTTTTACCTTATTGCTCTTCAAAACACATGTTTTGTTGTGCATATTCTGGCTACTGAAAAATTTCAGTAGCATTCAGGTTGGAAAGACCCTCAGGATCATCAAGTCCAACATAGAACCCTAGTCTACAAGGTGTACCCCTAACCCATATTCCCAAGCACCACATCCAAAAGACCTTTAAAGATATCCAGGGTTGGTGACTGTGACCGGTTTAGGCTGTGCCTTTAAGAAAGGGACAGTTACTGGAACACTTTGGCTGAATGTTTTAGTATTAAAATGAAAACAAGATATTCTAAATTAATTTCATTGGTAGATTGGTAGACTGCAACTTTAAATTTTTAGCTTTAGTTCAGTTTGAATCTCAGTCAGTTCAGTCTGTCTTTTTCAGTCTGTCTGTTTCAGTCTCTCTGAGCAACAGCTGTGCTGGACAGAGTTGACCTTGAATTAACTGAGCTAACCAGACAAGAAACTAATTCTTGCATACACTTTGAGCTAATAGAATTTCCTCCTTAATAATTACCTTTTTCGTTCTCTCTAACCCTTTTTGGGAAAAAAGGGCAGTAGGGGGAGAAAGAGGGTACGGGGGGGACCCTCCTGGCTGGAGGAGGGAAAGTTTTTTTCTGTATTACGTTCTTTGCTGTATATTTCTGTACATATTGTAAATATTGTATATTGTGTATATATTAATCTGCATTTCATGCTGCTTGTAAATATAGCTCTTATCCATTTCTGCTTCTCTGACTGAGTTAGCCATGGTTTCTTTGTGTGTGTGGGAGAACTGAACTTTCTCTCCCACCACAGTGACTCAACCACCTCCCTGGGCAGCACATTGCAGTGTCTGACCACTCTTGCCATGAAATTTTTTTTCCTAATGTCCAGTCTAAACCTACCCAGTTGTAGCTTCAGGCCTATCCCTCTTGTTCTATCATTACCTGTGAGGAGAGACCAGCACCAGCCTCTCCACAACATCCTTTCAGATAGCTGTACAGAGAGATGAGGTCTCTCCTCAGCCTCCCCTTTCCAAACTAAATAACCCCAGCTCTATCAGTCTTTCTTCATAAGATTTATTCTCCAGGCTCTTCACCAGCTTTGTTGCCCTCCTTCACACTCTCTCCAGCACGGTGATATTCTTGTTGTTGCTGATCAGTGCTTACACAGAGACAAGGACTTTTCTGCCCCTCAGGCTGTCCCATCAATGAATATCACATAATCACAGAATTGCCTAGATTGGACAAGATAATTGAGTTCAGTCACTAGCCCTACACTGGCAAGTCCTCAACTAAACCATATTCCTAAACACTAGATCTACACAACTCTTAAATACCTTCAGGAGTGGGGACTACACCACTGCTGTAGGCAAGTTGTTCCAATGCCTAATAGCCCTTTCTTTAAAGAACTTCTTCCTAAAATCCAGTCTAACTTCTTCCTAATAAGCTTTGTCATAACTTGAGGCCACTTCCTCTTGTTCTATTACTTATCACTTAATTGAACAGACCTACTCCAACCTCCCTACAATCTCATTTCATGTATTTATACAGTGCAACAAGTTTCTCCTGAACCTCCTTTTCTCCAGAAACAGGCTTGGAGTGTACAAGAAGTTGTGAGGGGACACATCTTGGACAACTGACTTCATCTGACCAAAAGGATATTCCATACTATATGACATGGTGCTCAGCAATAAAGAACTGGGGAAAGCTGGAACAAAGAGGGACACTTAGAGTTACAACATTTGTCTTCCCAAGAAACTATAACACTGATAGAGCCTTGCTTTCCTGGAAGTGAGTGAACCTCTGCCTACCAATGGGAAGTAGTGAATTAATTCCTTGTTTTGCTTTGTTAAACTTGAGATATCTCAACTCAAATATTTGTTTGCTCAGCTGTACACTTCTCACAGGATCACAGGATGTTAGGGGTTGAAAGGGACCTCTGGAGATCTTCAAGTTCAACCCCCTTGCCACAGCAGGATCACATAATATAGCACAGGTCTCACAGGAGTGCATCCAGATGGATCTTGAAAGTCTACAGAGAAGAAAACTCCACAACCTCTCTGTAGAGCCTGTTCCAGTGCTCTGTAAACCTTACAGTAAAAGTTTTTCCTCATGTTGAGGTGGAACTTCCTTTGCTGTAGTTTGCATCCATTGCTCCCTGTCTTATCACAGGGCACAAGAAGAGGCTGTCCCTTCCTTCTCGACACCCAGCTCTCATATATTTATATACATTTATTAGATCCCCTCTCAATCTCCTCTCCAGTCAAAAAAGCCCCAGGTCTCTCAGCCTTTCCTCACAAGGTATTCTCCAGTCTCTTAATCATCCTTGTAGCCCTCCGCTGGATTCCTGGTCTTCTTTTCCATCCCTCCAGGAATGAGTGAGTGGGTGTGTGGACCTGAGCTGCTTGACAGGGTTAAACTGCAACAGAAACCTCCTTGCTTGCCTTTCTTTAGTTTGTTTGTGTTTTTTGTTTTGGTTTTGTTCTTTCTGTTTTCCTACTTTTTTTTCTTTTATTTTTTTTTAATCAGTCTTTCTGTCTTACATTCTGCTTTCCAAAACTGCTTACAACTAACAAGTAAATGACTTTGGTTAAATCAAACCAGTGAAGAATGTAAATCACTTCTGTAGGACCTAAGAGAATGTGCTTACAGATCAACATGATGACAAGTGACATTTGTTATTGACTAATGCCAAGCAGCATCCACTAAAAGAGAAATTAAGCTCTATATCTGACTTCTACTCTGGAATAACCAGGGGAGGCCAGGGGGGAATTAAAAACAAACCTAAACATTAGTATTTTCTGGAACACTCTTCAAAGTATAATAGTGCATTGAAAAGTTTCTTTCTTTCTTTCTTTCTTTTTTTTTTTTTTTTTAAGAAACTCAAGAATAAGGATGGGGAAATAGATTTGGTTAAAATCTGTTTTGTTTTCTACGTTGTGAATTTTGTTCTCGATAGCAGGAAATAAGTTGCTATTCGAAATAGAAACATCAAAATACTTATGTAGAAAAACAGTTTTGAAACCAATTTCAATGAAAGAATTAATTTAATATGAAGTGACCTAGTATACTTCTTTACAACTTGACCTGCATAAATGGAATAAAACTAATATTTTCATTAAAATTAGCTATTTTGTGTTGTCTATTTTTTTTATTCTGAAAAGGGGACTAAGAGAAGACAACATATGTAAGTGAATTCTGTGGTTACAATGTTTTCCTTTTTCTTCCTTTTTTTTTTTACATCATGGAGAGTTAGAACCTGATCTGCTGTGGAATGTTGTAATGGGTTGGGGCAGACCCCCTCCCCACCACAGGCAGAAATAACGACTCAGACAAACTGATTGCAAAAGTAGTGGAGAGTTTAAATAGAGAACAGTGAGTGTGCACAAAAGGAAACATGGTGAGAAGAAAGAAACCAAAGTAAACCGAGAAAGATCCCAAACACCACCTGAGGGTGCATCCAAAACCCCCAGGGCTCCTTCTTCCCCCTCCCTCTGCTGGGCTAGTCTCAGCTGGCCAGGCCTGAGACTGCCCATCCCCCTGTGGCCTTGGGCCCAATCAGGCCCATGGCCGGGAGATCTCTCCCCCAGTTACCAAGTCTCGGAGAGGGAAGGAAAGAGGAAGTGCCAGACCCCACCGCAAACTTTATAGTGGTGCAAGGGATTATGGTAGAAATACCTAATTTCCTGAGTCCACCCACTGGGATGGACTTCTGGACACAGGAAACACCCCTGTAGCAGAGGGCACCCAGCCCAAACTACGACAGGAGCCACCCCTTATTTCATACTATAAACCCTGCACCCAAACACATCATCAGATCAGAAAACTTCTGATGACATGTCCGGCGGAGTCCATATCTTCATCTGGGCGTCCACTCAAACAGTCTCTCATTCAGGCTCAAGCATCAGTCCATTCCAGTTGTTCTTCCTCATGTGATGGAACCTCCCAGCGACGCAGTCCTTCTCCTGCAGTGTGAATTCCTTGTGGACTCCTTGGGACATCCTGGTCACCTGGAAATACCTCACAACTTCTCAGCTAAGCCTTTACTCTCATATTCAGCGGCAAATTCTCCACCCCTGGGGCAGGCCAGTCGGAACAATCTGGCTCCACGACTGACTTTTCCAATCCATCCAGGGTGCCGCAGCCAACCGCTTTCACGCGGACCAAAGCTACACGGATGCATGTCAGAGGCACTCCGCACCCCCCACTGGGCGCTCGCGCACCGAGGCAGGACAGCATCCGGCTGCACAACCTCCACCCCCGGAAGAGGGAGGAGTTGCGCCACAGCCCACTGAAGAAGAAAGGAGGCGGAGCCAGGTGCTCGGCGCCTTTTTCGGAACACGTCCGAAAACACCAGGGAAAGATTTACAGCTGCCACCGCCGCCTGAACGCAGCCCGGCTCGGGCGGTGCCGCCGCCGCCGCTTGAATGCAGCCCGGCCCAGCCCCCACCGTCTCTGTCGCCGCGATGCAGAGTCCAAGTCACCTCCAGCAGTCGCTTGCCCGCTCGCCGCGGGTGTCCGCCCCCGCAGCGGCCACAGGCCGACCACGGTCTGCTTGTCACTGCCCCTCCTCCACTCCCTGCCGCTCCACAGAGAACGAGGAGAAGGCAGGTCTCGCCTTCTTAGTCTACTCGAGCATTCTTAAGCCACCATGGGCAGAAAGTCACAAAAAAACCCCACCCCTCGCTGTTCCCAAGCAACAGGAGGGACTTCCATGCCATCAGCCACGCACCAGGTGTCCTTCTACAGTCCACAGGAGTTCACACAGTCGCCCTGGCAACACAAAACCTGAGCCCCAACTTTCCAAACCCAAACCGTCGCCCAGAACTAAATTTAAACTCTCCCATCTTTTGCAATCGGAGCCGCAGTTGGCCCCACGTTGGGCGCCAAAAAAAAAAAGTGTGTGGTGGTTTGAAAGGAAAGGCTCTGCTTTCCCTCCCCCACTGAGAAAGAGACCACGGCTAAACCCAGTCGGAGAAATGAGATTATATTTTACAAGGAAATAGATTCTACGTAACACAACAAATACAGGTATTTTACAATATATACATGAATATACAGCAAATGAACTCAACCAGAAATCAGACCCCCCACAGAGGGGGCTTCCCCCTGTGCCCCCCTTCACCCCCTACCTCCCTTCTCCCCCAGAGAGGTAGAAGAAGAGACGAGGATGGTTAGCAGGACAGGGGAAGAAGCAGACAGGCCTGTTACAGGGAAAGAGTTAGTTCTTATCTCTTGGCAAGAAGCCCAGAAGCAGATCCAGCCGAAAGGGACAGCAAAGGAAGGAAGACTGAGAGAAAGTTCCAGCTGCACTGGGACTATCCTCACCTCCCACAATTACTTGGCCAATGAAATTCGTTAAGAATACCAAAATATTTTATAAACATTTAGCCAGTGTGCCCCTTTCTTAAAGGCACAGCGTCAAACGGTCACAAATGTCAAGATCCTACAAAGGTTTAAAGACTAAGAGTTGGGAATGCAAAATGAGTAGAAAAAGGGGATTTGATTAAGTGGAATAGAGAAGAGAGGTAAAAAGAAACAAAGGAAAAATGCATAAAGATTGGTACATTTAACATAATGGAGAGACAACACAACACTCTTTAAATGAGGCAACAGTGAAACTTAAGAAATTATATATTGCCTGAAGTATGTGTCTTAAAATTCGGGTGATTTTTCATGTGCTAGATAAGGTATGAGTCATGACATTTTGAGGGAAGGAAGAAATGAGAATTTTAATTTCTCGTTAAACTGTATAAACCAAATCAGATTGTGTATCTGAATACCATATTTTCAAGAAGAAAATCTTGAAGCAGGACAAAAAAATTAATCCTATATGCTGATAAATGTTTAAATGATATTGTATTATAATAGGTCATTGGATTTTGTTATAGACCTACATGGAAATTTGAAGCTTATTGTATGCCTCTGAGATTTCAAGTATTTATGGCTGGCAACTGATAAAAGCCTTCTGAATGTAACGCAATGTTCCAATGAGTCTAGAAGAGACCTTTTTTTTGCCTATTATTAAGTGATCATTTAAAATAGTTTTTTAAAAAAATAACTATTTAAAAAAAAAAATGCTTCCCCTTGCTGTGGTAGTTTTAGGCTGACACCTAGGAAATTTTCCAGTGATTGAATAGAAAGTAGCAGAATGCAAATAAATTACTGTTGGATGTAAAAGGAAAATAATGATAAGATCTAAATAATCCCATTGGTCTGATAACTAACATAAAGTTAGTTGTATGAATTAACTATTTGTCTTTTTGGCTTCTTTGCTCTAGGAGATACTAGCTGATTGCTTCTGCTAGCTTTCTGACCTTGGCTGTGTTTCTTTGTTGTGGCTAAGTACTAACAAGCTACTCTCTGTTCTTCTCTTTCTCTTTTCCTTTGTACAGGGTGGGGGGAAAGGAGTAGAGAGAGGGAAGCTGTTGGTAACCACCTGGTTTTGTCCAGGGGACTTCTTGTGTTATTTATACATTGTAAATATATGTAACTATTGTGTATTTTGTACATATTCATTGCACTTCGTATTTCTAGATTGTAGTTTTGCTTGTAAATATAGCTTCATTTGCTTCCAATGAGTTAGTCTAGCAAATTTACTTTGGGGAGTAATTTCAACCCACCATACTTACACTGAACAGTGTATTAATGCATTATACATATTTTCTTATAGCTTGAGGGTGAATGGACTGCAATGGAAAATACCCATTATTCCAATGTCCTTTGGAGGCAAAAGAGAGGGAAAGCGGCTAAAGAAAGACCTAATTTATCAACTAAAAATCCTGGCTTCACTGGGAATATTCACTGATTATTTCTCTAACAAACAGTGATAAGCAGTGTAAGAGTCATTAAATATTTGAATATTACAGGATAAATGTGTTGCTTTGATGAGAAATGTGTAGCTGTCATACATTTACACTTGAATTGGCAGCATACTGTGAAGTATATATCATCTAATGGCATTTTTAAGGGAAGCTCCTTTATATTTCTTGTTAGAGGATAATTTAAAATACTCTCTTAGCCTTTTCTCCTAAGGCCATACTCTCTGTTCAAGTTTTTATCTTTAGATGTTCTCTATTTGAAGGAAGAGTTTTATAACTTTCAAATTATATGAACTTTCTAGTCATTCTAGTACATATTTCTGGTTCAAGGAGAAGTTTGGTAAAAGATTTTGGAATATCTGAAGCTTGGTGTGTCTCTTAAAATGTCGTAAGGACAAGCACCAATGAAATTAATTATTTTTAAACATTTTTTAAAGTATTGCTTGTTTTCAAAACTACTGTGATATCAAAAATTTTGGAATTTGTTAGGTAAGAAACTACAAATGAAGCTTTACATCATCCGTATAAATAAAATTATGTAGGATAAGAAGTTAGGTAGGTAGAAGTTATATAGGTTGATAAGAAGATACAGTTATGTATAATACTAATTAATGAATTCACTGGAAATTTTTTGTATTGCAGAAAAAAAAAGGAAGTCCAAATCATAAACAAAGAACAATTATCAAGCTAATCTAAGACTTATGACTTAATAGCTTGGTACATCTGATACAGTCTTAAAAACTGATCAGAGACATAGCTTTTCTGTACATAGAATTTGTTAGAGGAAACTATACTATACCAGATACAACAGCCAAATACAGGTGAGGCTGCTATTTACCCATGTCCCCAGGTGCAGCCAGTAGCAAGCCTGAAGATGTATTCCCAGAATGTACGTGCAGAGTGCACATATACATGAATACATAAATACATCACCAGCCACAGATCACAGGCAGACATGCAAAGCAGTAACACAAACAGATGTAGACATACTCATCCTGTTCCCCTCTCTTGCTGAGCTTCATGGTCTCTTCCAACCCAGACCATTCTATGATTCTATGATTCTATGATTCTATGAACTTGTCTTAGATTCTTGCACCTGGACATACAAACACAACTACAATTGCTGGTACAGGCTGTCATACACATGCACACTAAGCTGACCAGGACTTCCTGAGTCCAAGCAGTCAACCCTACAGCGCTCTTGCTTGGTTCACCCTGTTCCCACATCACTTCACCCATTTGCCAGCCATTCCAGCTTGTTCTTTGCTCTTAATCCCATATGCTCTTGCACACCTGCTCTTGCTCATGTTGCTGGTTTGATGGAAATACAGTTTTTCACCCCATGGTTAAGTTTCAGTTTTTGACAGTTGTTATGATCATAAAAAGGTTATCCATATTCAATAAGCAGAACAATTAATGAAAATGTTAATAACTTTATTAATAATAAACATCCCATGAAAAATAGTAATAAAACCTATTTACTGGTTTGAAATATTTGGTTGTGGAACAGATATCTCACCAGCAGGAACAAGTAACAATTTAAACAATATGTACAAAAATCCAGAAACAACAAACAGCACTTTAAACTGTAAAGAAACAAAAGGAACATCGGCAATGAGGTCACACGGATGTGCACAGCCTCAAACGGTCACAGTATGGAATGTGTAATATCCATTCAATACTGTGCTCTTTGGCCCAGCTTTTCACAAGATTGGTTTTTCAGCTTGACCTCAGTGCCAGGGAAAATTATGGAGCAGATTACTGGACACCTGAAGGATAGCCAAGGGATCAGGTCCAGCCAACATGGATTTAGGAAGGACAGGTCCTGCCTGAACAACCTGATCTCCTTCTATGATCAGGTGACCCACCTTATGGATGTGGGGAAGGCTGTGGATGTTGTCTACTTGGACTTCAGTAAGGCCTTTGACACCATCCCCCACAGCAAACTGCTGGCTAAGCTGTCAGCTCATGGCTTGGACAGCAACTCTCTGTGCTGGGCTAGGAACTGGCTGGAGGGCCAAACCCAGAGAGTGGTGGTGAATGGTGCCACATCCAGCTGGTGGCCAGTCTGTAGTGGTGTCCCCCAGGGATCAGTTCTGGGCCCCATCCTCTTTAATATCTTCGTTGATGATCTGGATGAGGGGACTGAATCAGTCATCAGCAAATTTGCAGATGACACCAAGTTAGGAGCAGATGTTGATCTGTTAGAGGGTTGAAGGGCTCTGCAGAGGGACCTCAACCGACTGGACAGATGGGCGGAGTCCAACATTCAACAAGTCCAAGTGCTGGGTGCTGCACTTTGGCCACAACAACCCCATGCAGAGATAGAGGCTGGGGTCAGAGTGGCTGGAGAGCTCCCAAACAGAGAGGGACCTGGGGTGCTGATTGACAGCTGCCTGAACATGAGCCAGGAGTGTGCCCAGGTGGCCAAGAAGGCCAATGGCATCCTGGCCTACATTAGGAACAGTGTAGCCACCAGGAGCAGGGAAGTCATTGTGCCCCTGTACTCTGCATTGGTTAGGCCGCACCTTTAGTACTGTGTCCAGTTCTGGGCCCCTCAGTTTAGGAAGGACATTGAGACACTTGAACGTGTCCAGAGAAGGGCAACAAGGCTGGTGAGTGGCCTTGAGCACAAGCCCTGTGAGGAGAGACTGAGGGAGCTGGGATTGTTTAGTCTAGAGAAGAGGAGGATGTTGACTTGTTCGAGCGTGTCCAGAAAAGGGCAACAAGGTTGGTGAGGGGCTTGGAGCACAAGCCCAATGAGGAGAGATTGAGGGAGCTGGGGTTGCTTAGCCTGGAGAGGAGGAGACTCAGGGGTGACCTTATTGCTCTCTACAACTACCTGAAGGGGGGTTGTAGTGAGGCGGAGGTTGGTCTCTTCTCCCAGGCAACCAGTACCAGAACAAGAGGGCACAGTCTCAGGCTGCGTCAGGGGAGGTTTAGGCTGGAGGTAAGGAGGAAGTTTTACACATAGAGAGTGATTGCCCACAGGAATGGGCTGCCTGAGGAGGTGGTGGGTCGCCGTCGCTGGGGGTGTTCAGGGCGAGGTTTGACAGGATGCTTGGTTCCATGGTTTAGTTGATTGGGTAGTGTTGGATGATAGGTTGGACACGATGATCTTGAAGGTCTCTTCCAACCTGGTTTATTCTATTCTATTCTATTCTATTCTATTCTATTCTATTCTATTCTATTCTATTCTCACGGGTGACCTTATTGCTGTCTACAGCTACCTGATGGGAGGTTGTAGCCAGGAAGGGTTTGGTCTCTTCTCTCTAGCAACCAGCACCAGAACAAGGGGACACAGTCTCAAGCTGTGCCAGGGGAAGTTTAGGCTGGATGTTAGGAAGAAGTTCTTCACAGAAAGAGTGGTTGCCCATTGGAATGGGCTGCCCAGGGAGGTGGTGGAATCACCGTCCCTGGAGGTGTTCAAGAGGGGATTGGACGTGGCACTTGGTGCCATGAGGTCTGTGGTGACAGGTTGGACTCGATGATCTTTGAGGTCTCTTCCAACCTTGGTGATACTGTGATACTGTGATACTGCTGTTGTGGGCTGCATCTCTCCCCCACTGGCTGAACACCAGAACTGCCATTGGTCTCATTGAGAGCTACCTTACCAATAACTCCTTCCTGCCTGTTCCCAGCTGTTTTCCCTGTACCTTCTTCAACACTAGAAATCTCTGTGTTCAAGTTAGAGCTACTTCTTCTGCACCTATACCTGCTCTGTCTAAATATAGAACACCTATTCACTGCACATATCTCCCTGAGCAAAGCCATTAATGAGTACACATCAATTATTACCGACAACAGAATCACACATAGCAAATAAATCACTTTGAAATCACAGCTGCTCACATAGCTCTCACTTACTGGAATACTGAATTCATATGTTTCTGCCAGCAGGGTAGTAGTCACATTACTGTACTTTTTAAGTCAAAGAAATCCTAAACAGTGATCATAATAATTTTCAGCTTGTACTTAAACCAAAGGAATAGTTTATGTCAAATACCTTCTCAGCTTATCAATCATTCCCACTCACCATCTATACAAAATCACCATCAGAGCAGAATATATAAAATGCCACACAATCCAAAACAGCTTCATTTTGCTTCCTTAATCTGAGCAGGAATTAATCAAGCAATTGCCCCATGTTGAATAGGGACCAATTATTTTTTTGTAATGTGGTGGGTTGAAGTTTCCTCCAGCATTAACTTTTAGCCAGACCAACTCAGTTAGAAGAAAATGAAGCTGTATTTACAAGCAAAACCTACACTCTACAATGGAATGCAATGAATATGTACAAAATATATAGTATTTAAAATATTATACAGATATTTACAATTAGCAAATAACATGGAAACTCCCCTAGTCAAAAAGAGACCAGGGAAGCTGCTCCACTGCCCCATTCCTCCCCCCCCAAACCTCCCAACCCTACCTTGTACCAAGAGAGATAGAGAAGCTGGGATAAAGCAGTGTTAGTCTTCTCTCAAGGTCAGCCAGAAGTGTTACCTTCTTCTTGGTGAAGTGGAACAGCCAAAATCAAAGCAGAAGAGAGAAGGAATGGGCATGGAAGTGAAATGTGAAGAATTGTTATGATACAGCTTCTCTTATCCCAGAGTTTCATCCAATTAATTTGTTTAGAATATTTTTTTTCCCTTTTTACAGCCAATAGTGATTTATTTATATTTTTTCTAATTTTCTGTTCAAAATCTGCATCTAAACTATAGATGCATTTCCTTTCAACATTTTCACAATATCTAATTCCAGTTATCTAGTCAATTTAACAAATTAAATAAAAAATAAGTAGCAACAATATATATTCAAATTAATAATATTATTGTGGCAGTCTTTCTTTGTAGAAGGACAAAAGGGAAGGCTTGATACAAATAAGTACCATAAGGAGTTTGAATAAGTTGAGAATCAAATAAATCCTATGGATTATATAGGAACAATATTAAATGAAAAGGCCAAATTTCTTACTATGAAGAGAAAAATAATATATATTTCTATTTTATGCTTTGAGAGAAGGAAGACACATTATACAAGGGGATGATTTAGTATTTTCCCCGTTATTTGAAGCTTAAAATATTAATAATTAGCAACTCAAAATTTTTTCCATAATTTTTTAAATGCTTGCATCATGAAAGCTGTAGTTTACAAATCTTTTGAATTAATAAATAATGATATACTGCATAAATTCCCTTTATATATATATATATATATACATAATATCACCAGTATGCTAAAATTCCAAAAGTGAGAGAAGACAGACTAGAGGTGTGTTTTTAATCTACATCTGATCCTGGAATGAAACCAAAAGAGAAAGTGATTTAATAGACTATATAGCAGTAAATGAATATTTAAGCCTTTGTAGAATTACTGTAATGATACCTTGGGGGCAATAGCACTTATGTGTATCTAGGGAAAAGAAAATAGTTCCATTTTTTCACTTAATACATTTGCTTGGATGTTATTATAATAACTTTTCATGATCATTGTCTTTTTTAAGACTGCCCAGTTACATTTTCAAATGACTATTAAAAAGGTAAAAATACAGCCATTCTCTTATTCTGTTTATGTTAGATGTAAAAAGGAATTTTAATTTTTTAATGGCACAGCACTAACTCTATTATTGCCTTCTTAGTATTTTCATTAATATGATTACGTTCCTCTGTCTCTGATTTTTGTGCTGAGGTTTATTTCATTGCCTTTTTGGCATTGCTAGCATTTTAATGGTTTCCTGTGGACCTGAAAAACATCCTGTGGTTGTTTACACAATATTAACTTAATTACACATCTACTTCAGTTTGCTGAAGTTGCTATATTTTTAATTGCTTATGACTTTTTGTGCTCAAATTATCCTAATCACACCTTGAATGTCTCTTTAAAGTCTTTTGTTTGGTTTTGATCATTCAGATTGGAAGAATAATTAGCGGGTTTAACTCTTCTCAAGAACCAAGCTGTTAAAGAAAATGTAGGGCAACTTAATGTTTTCTTAAACGTTGCACATGTCTTGTGCTATTCTGATAATCACTCATCAAAGGATTTCAAAATAATGACTGTTACTTCCTTGTTACTTGTCATTGTTTTATCACTAGCAAGCAACTTGATACTTACAAACTTACTTGTTGCTTACACATGATATCAGCTGAGCTAACCTTTTGATAACAATCAAGGGCAATAAAATTGCTGAATCACAGAGTTGTTGAAATTGGAAGGGGCCTTTGGAAAGCATTTAGCTACCCCTCCTGCTCAAGTAGGGTCAGGTAGATCAGGTTGCTTTGAATATCTCCATGGATGGAGGCACAAAAATCCTTCTGGACAATCTGTGTTTGACGAAGAGTAAAAAGATTTTTTTCTTGTGTTAAGATGGAATGTGCTCATTGCCTCTTGTCCTGTCACTGAGCAACATTGAAAAGAGTCTGACTTCCTCATTTTCCTTTCCTCCCATCAGATATTTTTGAATCAAAGGTGAAAATTACTCACTTTCAGAGTGCACATCTGTTACATAATTGGTTAAATTGCATCTTAAATGCCTGAACAGAAAAAGGCAAAGCCAAAAGTAAGTTCCTCTGTTATAAATGTCTAAAGTTAGGCAACCCCATCCTCTGTTTGTAGGCTATCAATACTTCAACCAAATGCACACTTCTTCCAATTAAAAACTTGTCATTTCAAAACCTTTGTAATTTTTCAGGAGCACAAGCACTTTTTACTTCCAATAATATGACTTCAAGGTAAATGCAAGTGCAAGCACAGGCCACCCTTAACATTAGACAAAGAGCAAATGCATGCACTGTGCAAATGGAATTTACTGTCTACATAAGTGTCATTACAGATGAAGCTGCCTCTAGTACAAACACAAAAGATGGAAGGGAAACAAAGTAGAAATCATTAAGTTCAGCAGGAGGGAAGTTTACCTAGTTTAAGTCAAACTGGAAGACTTGGAAAATAGGAGATACATTAGAAAGAGAGACTCAACAGAAAGAAGCTGAGCCTTATTCCTGTGAATATTGACTTTCAGGCTGATATACTTTTGTTGCATAATAAACAAAGAAATACTTGAAACATAAGAAACTTCATTGCAGTCTCATCTGATACAGTTTTCCAGAAAAAAAATGGTAGTACCTATCATAGAGTAACAGTATGTACACTAGTCTAAAACTTTAAGCTTGGTAGCACCACATATATCAGTGTTGGCCTGACAGTCAAGTCCTGATCATCTTATCATAACTACATGGTTAGATTTTAAAGCATATAGGCACATGAGGAAGTCGGTAAATCAGACTGAGCTACCAAATTGAAGGGACAGATAAAAGCTTTTCAGAATAAGACAACAGAAACACTCTAAACAAAGCTAACTCTGCAACTCCATGTCAAGATGTCTTGTATATGGTGTGTAAGAAAGCATCTGCATCAGATTTTGCACATTTGTCCAGAAACAGACATTTAAAACTTTATTTTGAAGAACTGAATAGGACACAGTTGAGTTTTTGAGTAAAGTGTGTCAGAGAATAAAAAGAAAACAGTGTTTCTTCCCAGATAGTGTCCAAAAGAAAATGAGACACAATCTGCCTCCTGCTCTTCTTCTGGGTAGTCTGTCTGTATACTGTTAAATATATATACTTCAAGGAATGAATCCTGGTCAAGTGAAGTAGTAGGAAATGAATCACTAGCTCTTCATGAGCAGACTGGCTACATCAATGCTATAACATTCATCTCTGGTATTTTAATGAATTACTTTCAATGACCCTGTATGAAAAAAATAATCAGGAGATTGTGTGTGCATGTGTTCTTTCAATTTAATATGTTTGAGGAAATAGTTTGGGGAACAGGATGGAGTGACAGAGTTAAAGTTGCAGTCACTAACATTTAAAGCTTTCTTCAAAGTTCCAGTTTTTTACTGACTTACTTACTTGCATTTTTTATTACTTAAAACGCTTGTGATCTGATTTTACTCTACCAAAGAATAAAGAAAATGGTAAACTATAAACCTCTTCAGTGTTGGTTGTTGGATTTCGGTGTGAGTTTTTTGTGTGTTTTTTTTGTTTGGTTGGTTTGTTTGGTTGGTTTTATCGTTGTTTGTGTTCTTCCTAAGGCTATTGAATAGCTTTGCTTCTGGAAAACATTTTTTACCCTTCCACACTTTCACACTTACTAAATTAAGGCAGTGTTTAATTTTTAAGCTTCTCTCCATTTGATGTAGAAGCAAATTATATGTGTGAAATAATTTTCCTGCCAGTCAAAAGAAATGTGATTTAATTGGCTTTTATCCTGAAACATATTAAACTTGAAGAAGATTCATAATTAATTATTTACAGGACACATACCCTGTTTCACCCAATTCCCAGTCATAAATGTTTGGACTTCAGAGTATAGTATTTTACCAGTTTAGTTTCTAGTAAGGGAGGGGAAAGAACAGGTGTACATAATCATTTAACAAGTATTTTCTTTCTTGTAAAGACAGTGGCAATGAGAAGTGATGGTGTAGCACAACTGTCTTCACCTCTACTTCATTTTTAAAGTTTGGATTTAACAAAGAAGAAGTAACCATAATAAAATTCCCTTGAAAGAGCACAGCGTGTCTCCTCCACAGTGTTCTTCATCAGTTCTGATTCAGAAAATGGTGACTGCCTCGAAGGGCGGTCGTTTTACAAATTTAACAGTGCAGTTCAAAGAAAACTAAGCCACAAGGGCTACAAAGATTCAAACACCACAGGACCTAGTAGGGAAGCTATTATAATTGGCTTTCCACTGCTTTCCTTAGCTATAAGAAATGTGTCACTATCAGAGATTCTTGGACCCCTTGTGGGTTTCATGAACATTTGGAAATACAAAATGACAGAGGAGAGGCCTGGAGTGTGTGCAGAAAGAATGGCAGAAGAGCTCTGTTGTGTCTGGATACAGACAAACTACAATGTTCTGTTCTAACATTTTACAGCATCGGGGATGTATTTGTAGGAACTATAGAAGTGTGAGTTTAATTTGTACTGGTTTTCTTCTAAAGCCATTTTCCAAGTTGAACATTCTCAATAATTATCTATCTGTTATTGAAAAAGTTTTACTGTGAAAGGGCCAGTCTGTCCAGATGAAGTCCCTGTGTCACAGGTATGCATTATTAATACTTCACTTAAGAAATCACAGTGATGGTATCCAGTGCATGCTTTCTGCCAGAAAAAGATCATCAGATGAATCTTTAGATAAAGCAGAAATGAGGGTCTGCCACTATTCCTACTGTTTCTACTACTTGTTCTGCTGCTTTTATATGGTTTTATCCGGCCTTGATTAAATTTCTCTGAATCTGATACAAAACTGATCAAAATCTATCAGCAGTACCCATTTCTTGTAGAAATTTATTTGCATTAGTACAACACGATCTTCTTCACCCCAGAATATTCTTACAATGTGTGAAGGAAAGAGCTTAGGAAGAAATGGTTTGAGCTCTAATTGGAGTGTTCAGCTATAAAAGAATTTTGTATTTAAGCACCTTGAAGTAAAGCTGTAAGCAGAGGTGACTCAGCTGTCATGTGAAAATACTTGATGTTTTCTTCCATAAACATATTTCTGCCTAAATATTTTGTTCTGGGATATAGTAAGAATTTGGCTCTGCTGTCAAAATAATTAGCATATAATTAAGCAGTCAATGAAGACTATACACTAAAGCATTAATGTTAGAAGAACTGCTTTTGTGTAGCAGTTTTTATTGAACTACAATAAATTCCAGTAATAAGAAATAGATGAAGGTTTCTACATAGACTAATGATTTCCTGAAATATCTGTGTCAGGGATACTGATATCCTGCAATTTTTCTCTATCTTTAAGATGGTATCACTAACAAATATGTCTTGCAGCAACATTTAATTTAATACTGTAAAAACCCAATGATAGATAAATAGTTTAGTACAAAACCAATTAGCTTATTTAAGCATGAGATCCTGAGAGACTATTTCACCTACATTTTGGCTTCTGCCATGAAAATTCTCAGTCTTCAGGTAGACATTATTCTCCCTGTCAGTATCAGAGTATTTGTTCTTTGGCTGCATATTTATTTTACTTTAAATTGTCTTGTAGATGAATCAGATACTGAAGAAGTAGGGAAAGCTAGCCCTTCCTCAAAAAAGAATCTAAATAATAATATATTTTTCCAAATATATTTTCTAAATATATTTAGGTTCTTTTCAAGGAAGGACTAACCTTCCCTTCTTCCTGATTTACAATAAAGAAGACTTCAGAGAAGAGGGTGTGGCTATAGCAGCAAATATGAGAATAACAGGAAGGTACTACAAAACTGCAGCTCAAGCAGAGACTGAAACAAGAAATTTAATAGGCAGTTTAAGGGATTTAAGTTAATAAAATTATTGATTTAAAAAACACCTGAAACCTGAGACCAGCCTTACAAAGACACAAAAAAGAAGGAAGAAAGATGCATATGAACGCTTCATTTTCTTTTTCCAACTTGTATTCCTACCACACCTCCTTACACAAAGCTTTCTCCATTAATTAGGAAGTCTAAATTGTTTTCTCATAAGGGAGAAAACCAGGTAAATTTACTTCAAAGCTTTTGCTGACTCAAGATGCATTTACAGTGACTTAAGCTGTTATTCACATGAAAGTGTACATGCAACAGAATTCTGCTCCCTTTCAGCCTGAAAAATAGTTGAACAACTTGGTTGCAACTTTACCTTGTGTTGTTGAGCATAATGAGAAGTTATACACACTTTTTCATGCATGAAATTTGTGTGGGTTTAATTGATCCTATTTGTCTTGAAAGGAAAATAAACTAATCTACACAGGCCATATAGGCCTGTTTTTCAGACAGGCAGAATGGCAGCTTAGTGAGTTAGAAAAAATGACCAAAAGTGATTGCCATGAAGGGTTTCACATTTTTACTCAGTATTATTAGGAGAAATATCTTTAAGCTCAGTTTTTAAATGTCAGGGGTTTGTTTTCAGAGAGGGATACACTTTCCCAGTTCTTATTCAAGACACATAAGAATGAGGAAACAGTATCATGGCCCTATCTTATATTTTACAATTGCATCTTTACAACTTTCACCCAAGTCATGGAAAAATCTACATCACGTTATTTAATTGACCTAATAAGGTTCTGTTGTAGTCTGTAAAAAATGATATTTTAATATTCAATAAGTGGAGCTATTAATAAAAATATTAATAATTTTATTAATCACAAAAATCCCACAAAATATATTAAATAAAACCTATTTACAGGTTCAAGATGTTCAGTCGTGAAATGGATACCTCACCAGCAGGAACAAGTAACAATTTAAACAATATGTACGAAAATCCAGAAACAACAAACAGCACTTTAAAGAAAAGGAACCTTGGCAATGAAGCCGGCGATTGCCCACAACAGGGGGAAGGGGGAAGGGGGGGGAACTCCAGAATTCGCCAGGGCAACAGACCTTCAATAGATGCTTATAAAAATCAGGTATTGTAATTACTCACTGATCCTGATACCTCATGGCACACATTAAGAGCTAGACAAACCAAAATGGCGTCGACCATGTGGAAGCTGCAGGAGCACCGTTTCACTTTCTGTTGGTGCCTGCAGCTTATTGCTGAGGCAGGATTTGCTCCCAAAGGATTTGTAGCTGAAAGCTTTGTAGAGAGGAAGTTCCTCAACTGTAATCCTTTTGCGGCAGTGCTTGCTCCTTGCTCCAGTCACACGAAACTGTCCCAGGGACTCAGCTCCTCTGGGGTTTTGCCTCTCGGCCTAGCAAGATGCATGTCTGTCCTCTGGGCTTTACAACGTTGAGAATAGCGAGGGGTCTTTGTTGTCTTGTCTGGGTAAACTGAAACACAGTTCAGCTTCCAAGCGAAGCTTGTGGTTCCTTCCAGAGCGTGGACAATTGCAATACAATGCTCTGGCTCTTTGGGCTGGTACTTACAGATTTCCTGAGACAATAGTTGCCAGTAGCAACACAGATCTATGGATAAAACCCTGATATTGCAACCTATAGAAAGCCTTCTTTCCAAATGTGGCCAAAAGCATGCCCACCTGGTTCATTCTGGCTCTGAAAAAAGTTCAAGCAAGCCTAAAGAAACAGATCTACTAGCTTCTGTCTCATTGTCTGGTTCAGAGCAATTTTGAGGCTTTTTTGTCCATTCAGGACAGGTTTAAACTGCATCGTTAAACTTTCAAGAGAATTAGCTGACTGCATGTTCTAGATCTACACAATAGGGAAAAGAAAAGAGAGGAGAGGTTCGGGAGGAGAGGAGAGGTTCGGGAGGAGAGGAGAGGTTCGGAGAGGTTCCCAGAGGTTCGGAGAGGAGAGGTTTGGAGAGGAGAGGAGAAGTTTGGAGAGGAAAGGCTTGGAGAGGGGAGGGGAGGGGAGGGGAGGGGAAAGGAGGGGAGGGGAGAGGAGGGGAGAGGAGAGGGGAGGGGAGGGGAGGGGAAGGGAGGGGAAAGAAAAAGAAGAAAAGAAAAGAAAAGAAAAGAAAAGAAAAGAAAAGAAAAGAAAAGAAAAGAAAAGAAAAGAAAAGAAAAGAAAAGAAAAGAAAAGAAAAGAAAAGAAAAGAAAAGAAAAGAAAAGAAAAGAAAAGAAAAGAAAAGAAAAGAAAAGAGAAAAGAGGACATAGAATTTAAACAAAAATATGTGCACAGAAATAATAAATATGTTTCTTAAGTTTAATTATTAGGACAGATATTTAGTAAGGGACAATTTCAGCTTTTTCTGTTCCAGAACCAAGTTCTACTCACTGTTTTATCAGATAACATAGGTGCAAAATGCACAAAATATCTCTTGAGGTGCAGCTGGATTCCATCTTTCTCTTTTTAATTCTCTTTCTAATTGAATCCCCTTCTGGCATAGTTTGATTTTTTCACAGTTAGGTAGACTGGTCTCAATACATTCTCTTACTAGTTACCACAATGTGTCAAAGTTGGATTTTGTTAGATTAAATCCTCTGTGACTGCAGAAGGAATTTAAATTGGTTATTCACTATTCTTAATAAGTGCTGCTTGTTAGATATCACGTAACATGGAAGCACTGATTCCTGCATGTAACATCTCTGTGCAGCATGAGGTACAACAAAGTTTGACTGAAGCTGCTTACCACATATGATTGATATATTTTCTTTCCAAATAACTTTATCTAGTCAGATGTGAAAAGAAAATTGCTATGAAAGTTGAGGAGCTGTTGATTGACTGCAATGTTCCTGTTGTCCCAATACATCATCATGGGTCAATGTTACTTTCCTCAGGTCTTGACAGGGAAAGATGGATGCTTATTGTTTTAGGATGATTGGCCTGTGAAAATGTCACCCAAGACTGGCCAAATGAAAACAGAATGAGTGTCAATCCTATTACAAGATTCACTCTTTCTAGGTATGTAAGGGAAGAAACAAGTACTTTGTGAATCCCAGTAGCACTTGTGAGTCAGATGATCTGTAACCTACTAAGACATGGGAAAATGAAGGTGATTCTGATCATGACATTAGTTTACCTCAGGAATCAAAGTGTTCATGACTACATATATATGAAAGTTAGGCATTTTCCTGGTTAGTTAGCAAGCTGCTGAAAGCTTCTGTCATCCCATTTTGCAGGTGAGCATGTGATAAGTTTTGGAGTTTTTTTAACATTTATACTACGGAATAAGAAAAGAAAATTCAAGTTACTCCCTGTAAGTTAATTTTCACACCATAAACTGAACTAGAAAAAAACTTGCACAATGTTTAATAGCTAAGTGGCTAGACCTCATCTTAAATACTTTCACCAAACTGTGTAGTTCTTTTGTAGTTTCTGGATAATAATGCATGACAAATTTAGGGGAAAAAAAAAAGCAATCCCAAAAAAATACTCTCTTCCTTGTAAAATAATCACAGATCTACTTTATTTGTTTCAATTCTCAGTATTGTATAATCTTATTCTTTTGTGAATACTATCCATCAGAGTAAGAACTCTGTATCTCAGTCATACCAGCAGATCTGAACATCTGCATAAAACATGGAAAGGATCAAGAATTTTGACATCTGCACCATTTCAAATGTATATAAACTTGTAGGAGGAGGTTAATAATTTCTAGTTCTAAAAATATAAACATGTTCTCAGCATAAAATGTGGCTTATTCATTTGATTCAAAGGTAAATGAGTTTTCATATCTATGTGTAAGTATTGTTGCTGTATCAAGATAATAAGAAACATGATGTATCAGACTAATGTTCTTTATCATTAAGCCACTTAAAGGTCTGGGAATGTTTTACCCACCTCAAAGAACTGACTTACTTTGGATATTAAATTCATAGACTATTTTCAGTAGAAGACCAGTAAATGTAAATTACAATCTTGGCAATGAGAGAATATCGAGTTTTCATTTGGAGACATACAAAAGGTTTTGTGCCTGATCAGCCACTCTAACATGTAATAAAAGAGTGCTTTGCACTACAGTGATCAATATGCTTAGTCTATTATTGGACTCTTGTCATGTGCATAACTAGAACTAATGCAGGTATAATCTGATTTTTGAGAAAACCAAGAGGCACTATTGTCCAGATTTTTCTTTAAGCAAAACACAAAGCTCTATCACTTCCATAGCTCGGTTTGCATTTGTCAGATTGAAAACTTTTTTTTAGTGTAGTTGTTAAGCTACTCTATGAAAAGTACTGGGTTTTTTTCTGATCAGCAGAAGTGTTCTGAATCTCTAAGCTTATAAAGGACAATTTTACAGACAATTATAAAAGCCAAGCATAAGAATGTGAATAGACTGTGTGAAACGGAGGACATGACTTTTGGATTAAACAGGGTGCATCTTAATCATTTGGTGGCAAAAGGCTAATTAAACTCCAACAGTAAATTAACATAGGAGAGTACACACAAGTTAACATTACTCTGTGCAAGATAACAAAGCTTACAGCCAAAAGGGTATCTTTCAAGGACAGACTATCAAATGTACAAACCTCTCAGTTAGAAGTAATGTGCAACTGAAGTCAGTTTTAATTGATTGGTAACAAAAATGGCTGCTTCACTTATTTCCTTTTTTTGTTTGTTTTGGTTTTTTTGTTTGCTTGGGTTTTTTTTTTTGTTGTTTGTTTGTTGTTGGGTTTTTTTGCAAAGAGGCGGTTGAAACCACACAGCTTTGCAAGCAAAGATTTTGTTTTCTTTTTTAGTTCTTGAGCCTTTGTTTAGAATTGGACTGCAGTTGTGCTTGTTTGGAGGTTCTAGCAGGGGAGCACAGCTACTGTATACCTTTGACTGATGAACGGTACTGTCTCTATTGGGGAAGACCGTCCTCTTTGACAGAGCATGCAGCTTCAGGAGGGATGCACATGGAGCAGTGAGGGAGGAAGGGGACACCCGCCTAGCCAGCCAGATCAGCTGAATCAATGGGGTGACAGATATCACAGCTAGATCGCCCTCACATCCACACACATTGTATGCAGTATTGCTCATGAGATACTGCCTATTAGCACCTTAATACCTTGGTTGTAATTTTCTTCGTTTTTTATTTGTAGGTTAGATTCAACAAAGGGATAAGTAATGATCAGCAAAATACTTACTGCACAATCACACACTGTTTGTTTGCTATGAGATCCATCTTTTCTGCAATAACAGTTCTAGATTTTGCTCAGTGATACTATTGTAAAACCTAATTCAGTTTTACACCTTTACTACCTTCAGGAAAGTACTTAGTCTTCTGATGTGCAGCAAAGAATAGAATTTGGTTCTTAAACCTACAGCTTTAGTCATAATCCTAACCCTTTTGTTAACAGATAATGAAGACTGCCAGTAATAAACAGAGAGGCATTTGTTTAACCTTAGAGGAAATAAAATACTTGCCTAAAATCACCATGATCAATAGTTTGAGGAACTAGATCAGTGAGACTTACTGTGGTATGAAATGCAGACATTTTAGTTGATAATAATCATCCCAGTCACTCTAATTACAACCCTGAGATCACTGCTCAGCTTCTCTGTCTTTGACAGCTCTCGCCTTAGACCCCTGCCCAGGGTCTCAGTTTGCTGCAGACAGGTTCTGGGGTATTTGTGCCACGTCCTGTCTCTGGCCCTGCCTGTGTGAAAGCTAGTGTCCTGGTTGTGTTGCTGGCTGTGAGCTCTGCCCCCTGAACTCAGGCCCTGAAGAATTGCAGAAGGCACAGCACAGCCTGAGTACCCTGCCTCCTAGCCCTCAGGAGCCTTTAGTCAGCAGAGTGCCCTGGCAGGTCCCCACTCCTCCTGCACACACACACTGTTGTCTTACAGGTAAAATCCTGACATCTGTCAGTCTCAGAACTCCAGGACTCTTACTGGAACTGTTTGACAAAAGCTGTTATTATTTCCACATACTAACCATTCGAGTTTTGTCTCTACTTCTATATATAGATGTTCTTCCTCTTTACCTGTAAAAAGATATTGAACATTATGAATGTCCTGTTCAGTTAATTTACATATTAATATAAAACTTCTATCCTTTGCACTGTGATAGGTGTTAGAGGCTTTCATCTGCAACTGAAAACATATTATTATGAGTGTGTTACAAAATTGAACAGTGAGGTACTGGAACTTCAGTTTTTACAAAGTTTTTACAAACACTGTTTGAGCCTGAGCCACTCATCATTTTTCCAAATGTTTCCCATTAGTTCAGGAGTTTAATGAAAAGGAGATGTTATCTAATGAGTATTTTGCAAGCAGCTGTATAGTTTGGACAGTAGAAGAATGTGACAGAATGAACAAGGTATAATGATGAGACCCAAAGCCCAGTTTGCTGTAGTCTGGCTGTGTAACCTCAGTTTTTCTCAGAAAGTTGTTGAGGTTAAGATACATAAACTATGTCCATGTAAGACAAGAACAGTAAAAATATTAGCAGGAATAAATATAATTAATAGTTTAGAAGCTTTAAGAGGAAAGTCACTTATGTGGAAGGATATATAACCTAAGGGGGAAAAGGGGGTAGCAACACAGCAACATCAGGGATCAGCTTGTTCTAAGGAAACAAACATACATCACTGAACTGGCACATGCCTGGCCAGCAGAGACTCAGCTGGAGTGCTGAACCACACTATTTCTAGCTTTCTTTCTTTCTAGCTTTTATTTTTGTATATGTTTTCCAATAATGTAATTGTTGTGTCAGTAAATAATTATTGTTATCTGTTGAAAGGATCTCTTTGTTTATGAGATATCTGAACAAAAAAGACCCAGTGAGGGAGAGTTGCAGGGGCTGAAGGGACACAAGGCTTTTTGTCTTCTGTGCTGGGACTTTCCTCAATATGATTAAGAAAACATGGTTCCTTAGATAAGTACTTGCAACCTACCTAATACATTTAATTCAAAGCATAGTGTAAAGTTACTGAGGCTGAGAAGCTCCATACTGACAGCCTTAGACATTTCTTTGTGTGCTCACAGGCCTATAGCAAAGATCCCCACATGTGCTTTCATAGTCAGGCCTGATTCTTATAAAGGAGGTAGATAGTACAGAGTTCAGCTTAAGTGAATTTTAAAACTCTTGCTGTCTGAAAAGCCTGGCAATTAGTGGAAGTATGATGGTAAGTTTGTGACACTGGAGCTCATACTGAAAATCTGTCATGTATGAACTACTGAAATTAATTAGATACGAATAGCTTTTAATTCCTGCTGAGCTGGATAGAACTCAAACCCTACAGGTGAAAGATTATCTTCTTTATTATTAATAAACTCCCAGTAAGTCATAATTTAATAATCACTGGTAAAAAAATAGAATCATGAAACTGAGTTACTGCAAGGTAAAATCATCAAAAAAAAACTTGCTGTGTTTTGGAGATTAAATAGACAAGCTTGTTAATTATCTGGGCACAAAGACAGTATCTCCCACATACCTCGTGTAAACAATACTCAGTTTTCTGATGCCCTGTTATAATTTTCTAATTATAAACATGTTTTTATTGCTCTCACTTAAGCAAATATGAACATTAAGAATGCAACCACAAAAATATGAACACAACAGCAATATTGTTTTGTTGTGGGTTTTTGTTGTTGGGGTTTTTTCTCCCTGTATACAGCACTGTGGGCAAATTCAAGGATTCCATGATGAAATATGAACTGATGATTCAAAACCACATCCATTTAACATGCCTAAAGAAGGCTTGTTTAAATAGCATTCTATATATTTTCTTGCCATTTCAGAAATTATTAGAGGCAAGTTTTCTTAGACATGGCAGTGCAGATAATCTCTGATTTTATGCAATGCGACAAAGAGACATCACATTCATGATCTATGTATGCCTTACAGAGATTCCTTTCATGTTAGAAGCATGCAATGAATGTGATTATTTTATTCTACAAAAGTGAAATACAGAGTAATTAATTAAAATATATATTTTATTAATGAATTGTGAGCACACACTCATTTCAACAACTTCTGTTATACTTTCAAAATGCAGCATAACAAGTTTTCAGGTTAATTAATCAGTCTAAGTCTCATAACATAGTCTTCAATATGGTAACTGTTCAATAAAACACATTATTCTTAGGACTTGTTCCGTTTCAAATGAAATACAATATAAAATTAATATGTGATTTTGTTTACTAATCTGAGATAGAGGCTTTAATTTTGATTATAAAACAACACTAGATTACTTCAACTCATAGGAAATACTTCAGAAGCATGAAAGTAACTGTAGTTTCTTTGAAGCATGTAACATCTCATTATTTTCTTTGTTAGACCTCATGCTTCCATATTAGGAGATGTACAGGGGAATCACAGATGTCCTTCATGCTGACATGAACTGGCATCCTAACTTCAAACAATATGATTAAGAGAGTGGAACATCTTTATGAGGAAAGACTGAGGGAGATGGGTCTCTTTAGCTTAGAGGAGACTGAGCGGGGACCTCATTAATGTTTCTAAATGCATAAAGGGCGAGAGTCAGAAAGATGGACCCAGGATCATCTCAGTGATGTCCAATGACAGAACAAGAGGCAATGAAAGCAAGCTAGAGCACAGAAAGTTCTACATATAAAGGAAAAAGACTTGGACTGCGAGTGTGACAGAAAACTGGAATAGGCTTCCCAGAGAATTTTTGGAGTCTCCCTCTCTGGAGACATTCAAAACCCATCTGGACATAATTCCTGAGACATCTACTCTAGGTGATCCTGCTGTGGCAGAGGGTTTGGACTAGATTGTCTTCCAAGGTCCCGTTCAACACCTAACATTCTGTGTTCCTGTGTTTCATACATATATATAATTAATATAATATAACATAATACAGTATAATATAGCATAATACAGTATAATATAGTATAATACAGTAAAATATAGTACAACATAACATAATGTCAAATCATATATCTTTAAAGCAGGATGCATGCCTGATAACCTGTTTCTCCTCCCAATAATATAATTACCACACCAAGGCATGCAGAATATCTATTTTCTCACATATGGACCCCAGTGTTTTATTCTGACTCTGGGCTACAGATACAGAGGGTTGACATTGATCCCTGAGACTAGACAGTATCATGTTGAATTTTTTGCACTACAGCATGTAATATTTTTTTTCCCCAAAGGCTAGCTCTAGATCTGTGTGTAAGCAAATTGTCTTTTTTATTTATTTTTTTTTTACAAAAAAAAACCCCAAAACACTGTTCCCTATGAAAACGTAGACATTTTTGACTTTCTCAACATAATGAACCAGCATGTTTCTTACAGATCACAGAATCACAGATTCAACCAGAGTATAAGAAATCTCCAACTGATGACCCAGCCCTAACTAAGCAACTAGACCATGACACTAAGTCCAACCGATGACCCAGCCCTAACTAAGCAGCTAGACCATGACACTAAGTGCCTCATCCAGTCTCTTCTTAAACACTTCTAGGGACATTGACCCCACACCCTGCCTGAGCAGCCCATTCCAATGGGCAACCACTCTTTCTGTGAAGAACTTCTTCTCAAAATCCAGCCTAAACCTCACCTGGTTAAGCTTGTGACTGTGTCCTCTTGTTCTGGTGCTGGTTGCCTGGGAGGAGAGACCAACCCCCTCCTGGCTACAACTTTCCATCAGGTATTTGTAGACAGGAATAAGGTCTCCCCTGAGCCTCCTTTTCTCCAGGCTAAGCAACCCCAGCTCCCTCAGCCTCTCCTCATAGGGCTTGAGCTCCAAACCCCTCACCATCTTTGTTGCCCTTCTCTGGACATGTTGCAGCAACTCAATGTCTTTCCTAAACTGAGGGGCCCAGAACTGGACACAGTCCTCAAGGTGTGGCCTACCCAGTGCTGAGTATAGGGGCAGAATGACTTCCCTGCTCCTGCTGGCCACACTATTCCTGATGTAGACCAGGATGCCATTGCCCTTCTTGGCCACCTGGGCACACTGCTCTTTCATGTTCAGCCTATTATCGACCAACACCCCCAGGTCCCTTTCTGCCTGGCCCCTCTCCAACCACTCTGACCCCATCCTGTAGCACTGCATGGGGTTGTTGTGGCTAATGTGTAGAACCCAGCACTTAGATGTGTTAAATGTCATACCGTTGGACTATGCTCATCTCTCCAGCCTGTCAAGGTTCCTCTGGATAGATACCCTATCCTCTAACAGATCAACACCTGCCCCCTGCTTGGTGTCATCTGCAAATTTACTGAGCATGGGGCCCAATAGTGATCCCTGGGGGACACCACTAATGACTGTCTGCAAACTGAAAGTGTCACCACCACTCTCTGGGCACAGCCCTCCAGCCAGTTCCTAACCTAGCAAAGAGTACACCTATCCAAGCCATGGGCTGACAGCTTGGCCAGGAGTTTGCTATAGGGGACAGTATAAAAGGCCTTGCTGAAGTTCAGGTAGACTACATCCACAGCCTTCCTCACATCCACCAGGTGGGTCACCTGATCATAGAAGGAGATCAGGTTGTTCAGGCAGGAACTGCCCTTCCTAAATCCATGCTGGCTGGGCCTGATCCCTTGGCAATCCTGTAAGTGCTGTGATTGCACTCAAGATGACCTGTTCCATAATCTTGCCTGGCACTGAGGTCAGGCTGAGAGGTCTGTAATTCCCTGGTTCCTCCTTCCAGTCCATCTTGTATCACATTGGCCAGCTTCCAGTCATCTGGTAGCTCTCCAGTGAGCCAGGACTGGTGAAAAATGACGGAGAGCAGCTTGGCCAGCTGATCTGTCAGCTCTCTCAGCACCCTCGGATGGATCCTGACACATTGGGTCATGCTGTTCCTGTGCCTTCAAGAATTCTTTCTTGAAGTAGGTCCAGCCCTCCTGGAGCCCTTTGTTTCTAAGGGCTGTTTCCCAATGTCCCTTCTTAGTTAGTTCCTTAAACAAGCCAAAGTCTGCCCTCCAGAAGTCCAGAGAGGGTGTTTTATTGATGGCCCTCTTAATTTGACTGGATATTGACAACTCAATTATTTCATGGTCACTGCACCACAGACAGCCTCCAACTACCACATCCCCCACCAGCCTTTCTCTATTTGTAAAGAGTAGGTTGAGCAGAGCCTCTCCCCTGGCAGGTTTACACAGCAGATGTGACAGGAAGCTATCCTCCATACACTCTAAAAACCTTCTAGACTGCCTCCTCTCTGCTGTGTTGAGTTCCCAGCAGATATCTGGCAGCTTAACATTGTCCCCAAGGACAAAGGGTGGTGATCTTGAGACAGCCTCTAACTGCCTATAGAATAATTCATCAACCTCTTTATCCTGGTTGGGTGATCTATAACAGACTCCAACCAGGATGTCAGCCTTGTTGTCCTTCCCTCTAATTCTCAGCCACAGGCACTCAACCTGATCATCCTTAATCTCTAGTTCCATGGTGTCTAAAGCCTCCCTAATGTACAGGGCCACCCCTTCTCCCTCGCCTGTCTCTCCTGAAGAGCCTGTAGCCATCAATTACAGTGCTCCAGTCATGTGAGTCATCCCATCATGTTTCTGTGCTGGCTAGTACATCATGGTTTTCCTGATGCACCAAGGCTTCTAGCTAGTCTTGTTTGTTACCTATACGATGTGCTTTAGTGGACATGCACTTCAGATGGGCTCCTGATTTCACCCCTGACTCTCACCACCCTCAGACTCCTGTGTGGAAAGACTGGTTGTACCCCATTCCCCACCTTGAGTTCTAAAGAGCTCAAGTTTTCTCACTGCTCCGTGACATTGCTCTTTAAAAATCCATTATGATAACAGAAAATAGTGAAAAAGAAAAGACTGGTTTATAGACCCAAAAGATAGTAGGTAATCAAAATGTAGAATCTGTGTGTTAGGATACAGCATAACTATAATGGGAATTTCATAGGAACTTCTAATAGTTACTTAACATGAGCAAATGCACTATATCCAGACCCGACATACTGTCTCAAGTGTAGGGCTATGTTTTGATACATATGAAGTCCATTTCTTACTTTTTCGTGCCCCCCTCCCCCCCCCCCAATGGCAGAAACAGAATCTGAGATACCATCAACCTGTAGGGGGAGGGGATGATAAGGTTCTCAAATGTGCATTTAAAGACAGGAATAAAGTTGCACAATAATAGTATGGATATAAATTGTACTTAGAAGAATGTGTACTGTGAAACAACAGAGTAAAAGTTAAAAAAAAACAAAAACAAACAAAAAAAGCAAATAAAAATGCAGAAAGAAAAATGCAAAATCTTGCAGAAAAGAAAATCCTTTCTTAGAAAATAATTTTGCTTAGATGTCACAATTGTGGGTTCTAGTTCCTGCTTAAGTCTTACGTGTTCCTTTCCTTCCTTATTCTAACACCAAATTGTCAACATTGGACAGGATTCAAAATTATGGACTGAGAATATTCCAAGAGGAACCTATCTTGTACTCATTTTTCTAAGGAATAAGATCAGCAAGTTGACACTGATGTAACTGAGGAAAGCCTTTCTAGGCATATAGGACATCAATTGGGACTTTTGTGATTTCATCTAGAAGTGATTGTTAGTATTTTGACAGGTCAATGGTATTTTATACAAAATGACAATACAGGAAAATACTTGTTGGTTTTAATTTAATTAATTAGTAATTTGTAAATATTTATTGCAGATATCACTTAGCATCCTAAATGATAAATATCAGGTTGTTGCCTATTTGTTGCTGAAATATGACAGTAAGTCAAGAAATGTTTTTATAGCAACATCTCCTTGTATTCACAATGAAACACAGTCCATATAAAATACTTGTTCATTATGTAAAGCACAGGGTGATGTTTCACAATATTCTGCTAGCAGTTGCCTGGCAGAAGTTTTACTTAAGAAAACTAAAATTGTGCTATTGAGCACAGGGACAAGGAACCTGCCTTGGCTGCTTCTGAGTGTCTTTCCCCCTAAATTGCTGCATTGATAATTTCAAATAGACGAAAAAGTCTTCAAGCCACTATTTTGTACTGTTGACTGAGCTTACAAATTATTTATTTTCTACTCTGCACACTTGAAACACTGTTCTTTCTAGGCCCTCAACATTACGGCTTCACCTACAGTGGTGTGTCCAGCTCTGGAGCCCTCACCACAAAAATTACTTGAAATTGTCAGAATGGGCCCAGAGGAGGGTTATGAAGCTGATGAGATGGCTGGAGCACCTTTCCTGTGCAGACAAGATAAAGAACTTGAAATTGTTCATCCTGGTGAAGAAAAACCATATAGCAGCATTCCAGTATTTGACAACAGACAACCAGAGAGGGACATTTTACCAAGAAGTGAAGGGACAGGAAGAGAGGCAATGGTTTCAAATTGGAAGAAGATTAAGATTAGGCATTAGGAAAACATTCCTCATGCTGACAGTAGTGAGACGCTGTAACAGGATGCCCAGGGAAGTTGTGGAAGCTTCAACCATGCAAGTGTTCAAAGCCAGGTTGAATGGGACCTTGAGCAACCTGATATAGTAGGAGGAGTATCTGCCCACAGCAGAGAGGTTGGAACTAGATTACCTTTAAGATCGCTTCCTACCCACACCATTCTATGATTCCACAATTATCTGTGCTACAGAGACATCTAAAAAAGCACTTCTGTTAAAGGGGGAAAAAGTAAATTAAAAATGTTCTAATGTCCTGAAAACGTCTCCTCAACTGGCAGATCACTCTACTTTTCCTATGAAGTAAATCAATGGGAAATTGATATATCCTGGCCTTAACTTTGCTGTTAGAATTGAATCACAAGCTTCACACTTTCAGAATGACTCACACCCACTCCAAGGTATTGTTCCATCAAAGAACAGTACCAAAAGGACTAAGAAATTAGTAATATCGCTCTCCAAATTCTGGAAATGCCCAAGAAAATCTAAAAGGAACAGTAATACCTTCACTGTCTCATGGAGAATTTAGATATCTTTAGAATCAAATTCTTAAAGAATGATTGAAGTATCACTTCCTTCTGGAAAGACATTTGTGTCTTTTACTCACTGAGCTATTGGGATTTTTATTTTGAACTTTAGACCCTCAGGTTCTAAAATAAAGACCAAAAAAAAAAAAAAAGATTATTTTTTTTTATTACAAAGTTGCTTTGCTATGTACATATGTAAAACAATGCCAGTACTGATTTATGTGGCATTATGAATATTTCAAAGAGCTTCCTGGAAGCAATGCCCTCGGGTAGTCACAATACTATCCAGCTACCATGTTAAGAGTAATGGAATTCCCACAAGTGCTACTTCCCAGAAACATGACATTTTTTGCATGACAGTAAATACATTGTGACAGATGTATTTGAAGGAAACAGAAGAAAAATCTGTCTTTTAGATGAAATCCTTGTAGTAATATTTTTTTAATGAATTATGGAATAGCACAGATATTTTAATTTTTCTAAGTCAGTATAGTCACATCTTCAAAGATAACCAGAATAAGAAAGTGTCACCTTTCTATCTACCATTTCTTTCAGCCTTATTAAAGCAACTATAAAATTTGTGATTGTGGCAATAAAAACACTTGCTTTTTCTGTCCCATTTCCCTTTTTTGTTTTTTATTCAGTCTAGACTGGTTGATCAGAACCAGCTTGTGCCTAATTTAAAATCTATATAAAATGCAGAACATTAATTTTAAAAGTCAAAGATGAGAGTAATATCACAGCATGATAATAGTATGGAAATATAAATTCAGGTTTTTGTGATTTGTTGTAGGGTTTTGGGATTTGGTTTTGCTTGTTGTCAAGCAAGAAACCACAGTAGTGGAATAAGATCAAAATTAAATTCTATTCCTAATTTCATGTGAATGGTATACAGTGGGGTCAGATTCTAGTAATATTTTACTCAGATTTATCTCCAGTTTACCTTTCTAATTTACTTCTTATTTACACCAGTATAAATGAAATTAAGATCTAACTCCATGGAGTCTAGGGATCTAATTATAAACAAAGCCGTTTCTCAAGCAACGAGCACTGGTAAGACATACTTTTTATACCTGCTGATCATTAAAACCTCACCAAAATGTAGATCAAAGAAGTCACACTGTCAAAAGAAGCTGTAAGTGAAATTATGGGGGGTGTCAAGGAGTGAATAGAGGTCACATAGACAGTAGAAGAAAACATATTAATGGACATAGTCTTTGTAACAATCTACTGAGAAAATATTATCTAAGAATCCCCCAGAATATAATACTTATTTCAACAGTTTTGGGGTGGTAGGACTCCTAGAAACAGTACTATGATTTAAAATATATCATTGTCCTGCAAGAGTACCTTAAGGAAAGAAAACAATACCAAAACTCACTTTGGTATGTTTTGCTTCTCTGTAATGTTGCATATATATACACATACATATATAAGAAAAAGGGGAGGATAATTCTAATTGTCCTTGGAGTTGTGTGTTTGCTCTTGAATCTCTTTTGTTTGTCTATTTCTTTGTTTAGGTGGTTTTTAATTTCAGCTTGTAATCTTGGAAGGTTTTTTCCCCTATTGGCTCATTGCAAATATAACTTGGAATTCTATTTAATGAACAACTATTAAAAATATTGTGAAACTTGCATTTTGTCCACAGGTTCTAGATTCAAATGTATACTGGCAATGCTCTTTCATGATGACTGAAAATAGAGTTTAATATATTGGTGCAGGTTTTGCTATAGCCTAGCTGCTCTTTTCCATCTCAGGATGTGTGTGGTAGGTTGAGAGACCAATTCTCCCACCACGAGCAAAAAAAAAAAGACTCAGAAAAACGGATTGCAAAAATGGTGGAAAGTTTAAATGAAAAAAAAAAACAATTAAAGTTTTACAGAGAACCACAAGCACCGTGACAAAAGAGAGTGAGAGATCTCAAAACATACCCAAGAACATCCCACCCCCTACCTGGGGGGACACCCAAAACCCCCAGGGCTCTTTCTCCCCAAACTGGCCTTTGGCCTAGCCAGGCCCAAGAGAGGCATCTCACCCCATTACCTAGGCAGTGGTGAGGGAAGAAAGAAGAAGTGAGGACCCCTTGCTGATGCTTTATAGGGGAGCAGGGCATTATAGGATGAAATACCTGGCTTCCTGTGACCACCCACTGGGCTGGACCCCTTTTGGCACATCCCAGGTGTGGCTTGTGCAGTGGCATCAGGGGCCGGCACCCACCCTGAACCATCACAATGTGAAATGACAAGTTGCATGTGGATGCAATACGAGCTTTCCCTTCTCTTGGGATGTCATTCCTTTGTCTTTCTTAGTGCATAGCTTTTGGGACATTCTAAAAAATAGTGTATCCATTCAGGTGATTCTATGTATCATTTCTAGTCCAATCAGTTGCCATAGACAATTTTCACATGAAGCAGTACAAAACTATTTCCTTCTTATCTTGCTACAAACAATTTTGAATTTTAATCATAAATTATTAATTCTACTAATTTTGTGGGTGGTGTGTTTTCTTGTTTGGTTTTTTTTTTGTTGGTTTTGTTATTTTATTTTATTTTATTTTTTTTATCCAGGGTAGCCTTTCAATATGTTTCAGGCTCAGTAGGACTTTTCCCACATTTTACCTTCCTTTGCCAGATTTAAAAAAAAAAGAGAGAGACCTAAAGAAATGTGCAATTAATTATCCTTTATAGATGATCTCTTTCTATGTCAAGGTGATAGACTTTATGGGTGAGGGAAAGGCTCTGGATATTGTTTATATGGACTTAAATGAAGCCTTTGACACTGTTTCCCACAGCATCCTGCTGGAGAAACTGTTTCTAACCTGGATGGGTGGATGCTTTGCTGGGTTAAAGATATCTGAATGGCTGGGTCCAAAGAGTGGAATTAAATCCAGGTGGCAGATTATCACTGGTGGTGTTCCCTAGGTCTCAGTGCTGGAGCCAGCTCTCTTCAGTAGCTTTATCAATGACCTGCAAAGGGGAATTGAGTTCACCATCATGGAGTTTGCTTGTGATATTAAATTGGGAGAGACTGTTGATCTGCTTGAGGGTAGGAAGGCAATGCAAAGGGACCTGGATGGGTTGTATTGATAGTCCAAGGTCAATTGCATTTTGGTTAACAAGGCCAGATGCTGGATCAGGCACTTTGGTTACAACAGCCCCATGCAAAACTGGAAGCTTGGAGAAGAGTGGCTAGAAAGCTACCTAGCAGAAAAGGACCTGGGGGTGCTGGTGGACAGCCAGCTGAACATGAGCCAGCAGTGTGGGCAGGTGGCCAAGAAGGCCAACAGCATCCTGGCCTGTATCAGGAATAGTGTGGCCAGCAGGAGTGATCATGCAGGAGTGATCAGTACTCAGCACTGATGAGGCTGCACCTTGAATACTGTGTTCAGTTTTGGACCCCTCACTGCAGGAAGGACATTAAGTTGCTGGGGCATGTCCAGAGAAGGGGAATGAAGATGATGAAGGGCCTGGAGAACAACTCTTAAGAGGAGTGGCTGAGGGAACTGTGATTATTTAGCCCAGAAAAGAGGAGGCTGAGGGGAGACCTTATTGTTCTTTACAACTACCTGAAAGGAGGTTGCACTGATGTGGTGAGTTGGTCTCTTATCCCTGGTGTAAAGTGATAGAATGAGAGGAAATGAACTGAAATTGTGCCAGGGGCTATTTAGATTGGTTATTAGGAAAATTTTCTTAAAGTGTGGTCAGGCATTGGAAAAGGCTGCCCAGGGAGGTGGTGGAGTCACCATTCCTGTAAGTATTCAAGAAACATGTGGATGTGGCAGTTCAGAACACAGTTTAATGGCCATTGTGGTGTTAGGTGGTGGTTGGACTTCATGCTCTTAGAGGTCTTTTCCAACTGAAGCAATCCTATGACTCTTTGATTATCAATCTTAGGGTAAGACTCTAGAAAAGAGACTACAGGGTTTAGCTTCTGGAGGAGGAAGTTTATGTAAATCAGTGATGAAACTCAGTCCTAGAGAGAAGGCATTCAGAAAGAAATGTAAAGCAATGAAAAGGGGCAGTATTAATTACTCATTCAGGGGTTGTTTATTCAAATGCAAACAGGAGAATGAAGGTGAATACTTTAGAGTTATCTTCCCCAAAATTGTGGCTAGACAATTGCATATCTTAAAATTCATGGTTGCTTTCCAACAAGGTATACAGATGTAGGATAATGCAGTGGAGATGAAAAGACTGGTCAGGTTCAATGACAGTAGAAAACTGGAGGTGTTATCGTGTTCTGAATAGTCTGTTTTACTTACACTCAGTATAAATCTGGTACATCAGTTGACAGGTGAAATAGCTGGTCATGTATTGTCTAAATGTTAATAATCTTGGCATCCATACATTAAAACTATTTGTTTTCTGAATAACGATAAAGGTACTTTCCTGTAGCATTCACTATGATCATATTTCTTGCCTCTTAATGATTTCTGATGTGTCGCCCTAAAATTTTTTCATTTATGATGGAGTTTACTGACTTGAGGAAAATCATTTTAAATTTAGTAGACTACCTCAAATGCATCAACCTTCCCTTTCACTCCTACCAACCTTATGTTTGCAACTATGATTCATTATCTGTAAGCAAATTCTGCATGGTCTGTGTTGATTGTTGTGCTAATCAGCATTGTTTGTGTTTTCATGATTTGACATATTTAGATTCAGTTTCTCATCTTTCCAAAAACTGAAAGAAATCTTTGCATTAATGCAATGGGCAAGCTTTATAGATATAGATATACATATTTGATATAGATCCATGTTAATGGTCAATGGTACAACTATAAACAATTAAGAACAATTTCCTGATAACTCAGGCGAAAGATAAGAGTCACTTGATAATATGTTCTGGATGTTTAATTTGTGCATTTAACCACCATCAAACACTGGATAAATGAGCAGTTTTAGAAATGATCAGAATTAAACTGATTTGAGTTGACAAATTTGTAGAATACTTAACAAAGGAATATTGCTGTATGCCCTTCAATAATGTCCACTCTTGTAGTGCATTCTTTTAGCCTTTGTCACAAACTCTGAGTTAATTGCTTCTTAATTATATGTAACTCCTTTGGGAAATCTACTTACTGCCTACTCTCAAGTAACAAATGATTCATTCCTTTTCTATATAGAAAAAAAAAATCTCAAGGCCTTTGTTTTCTCCTACAATGTCATTATTGTATAAGCACAAATAATATAACATATTGAAAAGCCAGTGCAAGAAGGTTATACATATGTCCTGAAGGGACAAAAAGCCTCAGAAATGCCCTGAATCAGACAATGGGCCAGGAGCTAGCAGGTCTGGTTTTTTTAGGAAATTGTCCACGTTGCCCAGGCTTGTCTGAACATGCCCTGGGGTCCAAGTGGGCCAGGTGTGTGTGCATCTTTGGCCACGTTTGGAGAAACTCATTCTATAAGTTACAGTGTCAGGTTTTTATCTCTTAACCTTTGTTGTCACTCACCATCATTGTCTTGGGAAATCTGTAAATACCAGCCCAAAGAACCAGTGCCTTGCCTTGCAATTGTCCAAAGTCTGGGAGAAGTTACAAGCCTTGCTTGAAATCTGATCTATGCTTCAGTTTACCCAGACTGGAAGAACCCACACCATATAGCATTGTAAAGCCCAGGAGCAGTCAGACTTGCCAGCCTCTTGCCAGGCTGAGAGGTGAACTCCAGGAGGAGCCAAAAGTCCCCAGGAGAGTTTTGGTTTATCAGAAGAAGCAACGAGCACTGCTGCAAAGATTGCAGGTGAAGAACCTCTCCAAATAGGCAAAGTTACAAAGCCAACAGCCCTGCAAGTCTTGGCAGCAACCTCTTTTCTACAAAGCTTTCAGCTACAAAGCCTTTGGAGATAAAGCCTGTATGTGCTACAGTGACAAGCTGCAGAAGCCAACAGAAAGTGAAACTGTGCTCCTGCAGCTTTCACATGGTTGACACCATTTTGGTTCTGTTTAAATTCCCACGCATGCCACCTGGTACCACGATCAGTGAGTAATTATGAAATCTGATATTTGTTAAAGGTCTGTTGCCCTAGAGAATTCTGGAGTTCCCCACCCCTCCTTGTGGGCAATCTCTGACATGTTGCCAATGTTCCCTTTTTTCTTTACAGATTAAATTGCTGTTTGTTGTTTCTGGACTTTTGATCATATTGTTTAAATTGTTACGTGTTCCTGCTGGTGAGATATCTGTTCCACAACTGAATATTTTGAACCAGTAAATAGGTTTAATTAATATTTTCTGTGGTATTTTTTATTAATAAAGTTATGAATATGTTTATTAATTGTTATACCAATTGAATATTAATAACCTCCTTACAATCATAAAAACATAGTGGAGTTACAGTAATAGAATGACAGACACATGTTTGTGTAATAAAACATATATTTTTATATTTCATATTTAATATTTCCTGGGAGTGATATCTTCAAACACCACCATAACTTATTTACAAAGTATATTCACAGGTTCTGTTATTTGGTTGTGAGTGATGCATTTCACAAATGAAGACAGTTAAACACTTTAAGCACAGATCTGAGAATTTCCATCACAGCAATTCAAATTGGAAATAAAGGTGTTGTGATCTGCAGTTTCCCACAAAGAGAGCAAAGGACTTAAGCTAGGTTCAACCTGTGTATTCCTTCCCATTGACTGAGGAACATTGACACAATATTATGACAGTGAACATACTTATAGAGGCTAGTAATGGTAATCACATTGGTATTGTGATTAAACTACGTATTTCGATTGCTGTACTTTGCTAACTCCAACTTAATTTTATTGTGTTATATAGTATATTTTGAATCACAGTACTAAATTAGAAATCCCATGTAATATCACCTATCATTTAAAATAAGTAAAACTGATACTAATCATTCCAGTTGTTGTTTATGAAATATCTCAAAGAACCTGGTCAGAGAGTAATGGACACCTACACACTTAAAATCAAAACATTTGCAAGTAGCTTATCTGAAAGATTGGTGGAACCTGAAAGATTACCTGCTCTATGTGTGTATAGTAATTATGACTGTGGGTTCATAGGATTCCACAATACACAAGGATGAGACACTTTTATTCTCTGAATGACTCTGCTTTATCACAGACTACCACAAATAAGCTCCAAATCACCACTACCAGGTATACCACCATGAAATCACCACTAGCAAGTAAATCTATGATTAATGAATATAGATGTATATGTATAATGAATATAGATGGATAGTTCTGTCTTAGTTTAGAACAGACAGAAAATATACTTTACCCCTCCCAAAAGGAACAAAATAAAAACACTCCACACAGAACTGGAAATGTAAAAGGATATACTATGTACAAATATTTACACTTTTTACATGAATGAGAAACACCCAAATTCACATTTCAGCTTATGACCAGTTCAGTAAGCCAAAAAACTTCCAATAACCCAGGCTCTAATGCCCTTCCAGGCCTCCCACACTTCCTCCCTACACCCTTCCCCCACCCCAAAGTTAGACCAAATGGCTTCATTGCAAAACTATCTTTTCCACAAGGGATCTAGGCAGCAAACCTTCCCCATGTTGCAAGACATAAGGATCAGTGATCACAAGGGAGAGAGAGGCAGAAAAAGGCCAGGAGAAAGGGGCTGAATGATCTCTGTACTTGGTTTATACGGCAGATGCATGGCTTATATGATAAAAAATCACATGGATTACAATTTCCTGCATCTATCTAGTCCCTTGGAGGACTGTCAGCTCTCTGGTTCTTAAAAGCATCTAACCTTAACCCACAACAATATTGAGATATTGTAAGTTGCTATCAGCAATCAATAATATAGTATCTACCAGTAGTATGGCAACAATCAATCATAGCAAGAATTAATTCTATAGCAACAACCACATAGGGACATGCAATTACCAGTTGCTAGAAACTTATAATTAGTAAAACAAACTTGCCAACAGTAAGAGAATCAGAAAATTGTTTTGGCAGGAAAAGACCTCTAAGATCTCTGAATCCAACCATCAGCCTAAGACCACCATGGCCATTAAACCATGTCCTGAAGAGCCACATCCACAATATAACAGTAGTTATAATAAATTACTTATATGGATACATAATACTAGTTTCAAGTGAATTGGACAGATTTCAGAAAAAGGCAAACCATCCTGAAGGGCCTCCCCTTCCAAAAGGGGAGTCAACCATCCCACAGATAGAGGCCAACCAAAACAAACCCTTCTGGTCCCAGAACTGGGAGGGTCTAATAAAGTAGCAGAGTCTCACTTCAAAGATGGTCCACATCACAGAGTCTGGAGTCATCTAGGCATCCCCTGTGAGGGCCCAAGATCTCATAGAAAGTTCATGCAGTGGATTTAGCCTGTTTAGGAAAGGAAAATTACATGCAGCGCATGAAGTTTTCAGAGAGGCTCTTTTTGAGATGGAAAATAAGTCCTTTTAATATCATAGAGAGATGAGTGTAAGATATTAGTATTTTGAATAGCCAATAGATGCTGTTAATTATTTTTCACCTAGAGTAGCCAATAGGGGATGATATTTTCTATTCTTTCAAACCAGTTTTATTTTCCCAGATTGTTGCCATCTTTTCAGATGATAATTTGACATTACAGTTTCTTGGATTTTGCACTAATCAATGATACCTCAGGAAGACTCAGGTTTCTAGGTAGCCAGATGTACTTTGGAATTATATTTTTTGCTTTCAAGGCCTGGTTCCCAAACTTGCAGCTCCCAGGCTGGCAGACAATTTGTATTTTTCAGCAGACTTTTTTTCAGAAGCTTTCCCCTTCTAACCAGACCAACTTTACAGCTGCTCATATCAGCATCCTAAATCAAGAAAAATATAAAAATAACTTTTGTATAACATATTCTGAACAGTATGTTAGACACTTTGAGCAGGAAAAGAAAAAGATTTGGATTCTCAAGAACTACATGGGAGCTCAGTTGATCAGGGTTATGTGACCCATGGCGCAGATGCCACCAATCTGTTCGGGAAGTAGCTAGTCCTGAGCCAAACAGATATGAATCACTCTTTATCCCACAGCAGGGTGAAACCTTTCCTAAGATGGATGCAGTCACCAGTGTAGATAGCAACTATGAGTAAAGATTTGTTTTAAAAATAGTTCCAGTAAAGTCTAAACTAAGGAAATGGATCTGCTCAAATAATAAAGGCCAGATAGCAGAAAGTAGTTGAGTGCACTTTGTAGGACACCAGTAGAACTTACATGTTTTAAAGGTGAGCCACTGTCTGAGCCAGAAAATGCCTAGACTCTGCAAGCATATGACCTTTTATTTTGATAGTCAGAAGGAGTCCAAATTTATGCTTCTTTCAGTGGTGTGAAGGACTGAGTTATGACAGGACTGGAACATTGTCTTTACACTTTTTTTTTAATCTCTAAACTTGACTAGGATACAAGAAAGATATGTTTTCCAATTAACATCTTTTGATACTTGGAACAAAGAGAGATTCTTACAGAACACTGTATGCACATATCTAGAGTAGTGCTCCGCAGAGGAGTTAGAGAAAACAATATCTTCTGAGTGATGGTACTTTTGATTCACATCTTGATATAAGCTAGAACGTGGTGGACAAGATACTTAGGTTAATTTCCTGCTTTATGAACTTTACCTTTTGTGATTATGAATAATAGTCTAATCACAAAATAGAAAGCTAGCCTATAATCCCTTGTTTTCTCTACCTCTGTAAACTCTAACATTGTCCATAAGAGAATTCAGGAATCACTGGGCTAAAGAATTCCCCTGAATGTCCTTTCTTAGTCACCTTGTAAAGACACTATTATAATATGCTAGTCCTCATCCTGAGCTGTGTGATTTGTGGAAAACTATTCTGTTAAAGCATTTGACTCTTCATTCACCTGTCTGAACATATGACAGCTATATTATTGATGATAGCATCCTGGAATTATAACTTAATATGTCTGGGATTTAATTATTTATTTAAGGGGGGAAAAAAAATATCAGCTGGCTGGAGAAATGGACTGACAAGCAACCTCATGAAGTTCAACAGGGGAAGTCCAAAGCCCTGCACCTGGGAAGGAACTATACCATGACCTAAAATATGCTGAGGGTGAACTGCAGGAAAACAGATTAGCACCAAAAGATGCTGGAGTTCTGGTAGACATCTGTGGGAAGAGGTTGTTTTCGGATAGCTTTAGAAGACTATAGGGAAGATTTGCCTTTGCTCAAATTAGAGAAAGCTGTGTTCTGTCTTTAACTGTGAGGGTAATGTAAACACCTTGTAACTGAAGGAGATATACTGGGCAGAATCTGATTGGATGTGTTAAAATATTGTTTTGTTATTTTGACCTATTGTATGCTTTAATTACTCTCATGCCAGTAGAAAATAACCGATTGAGATATGACATGTGCACCTTCTGATAGACTATGTAACTTTCCTGTGTAATGCAATAAATGTCTGCCTGCTTACATCTGGTCCTGAAAGCATTGCTCTGGGTGCTTAAAACATCTATACTACAACAGACATCAGGTTGAACACAAACCAGCAATTTGTCCTCAGAGCAAAGAAGGCTGGGTTGGATTAGGCAAAATATTGCCAGCAGCTGAAGAGAGGTGATCCTTTCCCTCTGCTTAGAACCAGTGAGCTTGTACCTGGAGTTTCATGTCCAGTTTGGGGCTGCTCAGTAAGACAGAGAAACAGACATATTGCAGAAATTCCAACAAAGGATCACCAAAATGATGAAGTGACTGGAGTTCCTGTCTTTTGAGAAAAGGCTGAGAAAGATGGGACTGTTAAGCTTAGAAAAGAGTAAGCTTGTGGGACAACTTATCAGTGTACATAAATAACTGAAGGAAGGGTGCAAAAAATACAACACCAAATTCTTTTCAGTGGTGCTTAATAGGCAGGACCAGAGGCACAAACTGAAGCCAAGTGGTCCATATGAACATCTGGAAATACTTTTTTACAGTCAGAGTGGCCAAGTTATTGGCAAAAGTTGCCAAGAGAGATTGTTGATTGTTGAGAATATTCTAAATCCATCTGGACGTGGTCCTGGGCAACTGGCTTGGGTTGAACTGAGCTTCGCAGAGGCTCTTTCAAACAAATTCTGGTTTCAGAATTCCCAGGAGACCAGCCAACATCTTTTCATAATAGTTTGGCAATGATATAGGCATATTTTTCATGTCCTCATATTTTTAATCTTCAAAAATTATCTTGATTTTTTTTAAAGATAAAATGTGATCTGGTTTTGTATGTCTGCTTTCTTCTCATCATTTATCATTCAATATTGAATATTCTACATCTGATATAAGAATAATAAAAGTATAGACATGAAAACAAAAGTTGGAGTGGACTTAGTGAACACAGGTTCTTCTGTCATAAAATGTGCATGTAAGTGTCATGTGGAGTTGTGCTGTTTAAGAGAATTGAGGCCACTTTTCATGGGAACCATTGCTGGTTAACTTGTTTACAGTACAGCCTTATGATATGTTGTCATGGATGATATGGAGTTGTGGATGCACCTAGGAAAAAGATAAATTAGATGTGCAGTAACTGTAGAATTTGGTACACAAATGCTGAAGATATAGGCACTGTGCAGACATATTAAGCTGAGAAGAAAAAACAGTGAGGAAAGTTTTACAGAAAGACAGAAATAAAAGATAAACTGGTTTTACTATTAACACACTGTGTTAAAATTATTCCGTTTATCATATTCTTATACCAAAATTCTGTATTTTTTGTTTTATAATCGAGTGCAGCCTTATAGGAATTGTAAAGCCACATTTGTGTTAGAAGAATGAACATATACTCTTTTTTTTTTTTCCACACAGACATACTAAGATTCACTGCAAAAAGAGACTCATGGCTCCAAGCAGTGTCTGAAGTTAAAAATTCTCTTGAAGCTTTCTGTACATTTTAACTGTACCAAAAATGAACTCATAAAAATTAGAGAAAGTTGTATAACTATGATGCAGACACAGGAAAGGGAAAAATCAACATTCTTAAATAAATTTACTTCCTGTTACACAAAACTTTGTCATATTTTTAATTCAAAAGTTGTCCTGGTATGAGTTACAGGTTCCTGCTCAGGGAGGTAGACACCCCCCTTCCCAACCTCCCTCACCTTCCCAGTACCCCTACACAACAGATTTGGAGCACTGGAAGTTGAGAGCCCAGATCGAGAGGCCCCTGTGTCCTACACCTGTCAGGTGGAAGACAATAGCTTAAATGGAGGGGGTGAGGGATGAAGGGTTCATGACTGTGGTGCATGCAGCAACCTCTTCTACAAGAGGAGAAGAGTGATGGTTGTTGGAGTCTCACACCTGGCAGGAGAAGCAGGGCCAAATATGCAAGGTTGATCCTCACCAGAGGGAAGTCTGCAGTCTCTCTGGTGCCCAAATCAGGAATATCACTAATGAACTCCCCAACGTAGTGCAGTCACATGGCTATTATCCATTACTGATCTTCCAGACAGGTGGGGAGGAAGCTGCATCCTGTAGTCTGAGGGGGATGAAGAGAGACTTCAAGGCCTTGGGACCATTAGTGAAAGTGCCTGGGGCTCAAGTGATTTTCCTTTCTCTACTTCCAGTACCCAGCCACAATATGGAAGGGTGTAGAAGAATCCAGTCTGGAAATACGTGGCTCCAACTCTAGTGCTACAGGCAGGGCTTTGGGTTCTTTGATAATGACTGGTTTTGTAGGACACCCAGTAGTACATGGGAGAGGCTTATCTTGCAGGGGGAAAAGGATTCTAGGATAAGAACTATCAGCGCTCATTCACAGAGCTTTAAACTAGAATTGAAGGGGTATGGGGTTGTTGCTGGGCTTGCACAAGTGGGGCAGTGTGATAGTATTAATGTGGACAGAAGGCCTTCCACCCCCACAGGGTGCAATCAGTGTTCTCAGCTTGCTCCCTCCACTGTCTGTACACCAGTGCAGGCAGCATGAGAAATAAACAGGAAGAGTTAGAAATCCATGTGTGCTCAAGGCATTGTGATCTAGTGGCCAATTATACAGATGTGGTGGGACAGCTCACGTGACTGGAATGTGGTCCTGGATGGCTGTGTCCTTTTCAGGAAAGATAGATCAGCTAAGCGAGGTGGTGGTGTTGCTCTCTATGTGAGAGAGCAACTAGAATGTGTTGAGTTCAGCCCAGGGGTAGATCAGGGATGAGTTGAGAGTTTGTGGGTGTGTATTAAGGGGCAGGCTGGCATGGGTGACACTGTTGTGGGTGTTTATTACAGACCATCTGATCAGGATGATGAAGTTGATGAAGTCTTCTATAGACAGCTGACAGTAAGCTCACAATCACAGGCCCTGGTTGTCATGGAGGACTTAAACTACTCAGACATTTGCTAGAAAGCCTACCCAGCCAGCCACCCACAGTCCAGGAGGTTCCTCCAGTGCATTGATGATAAGTTCTTGATGCAAATGGTAGAAGAACCAACTAGGAGAGGAGCGTTACTGGACCTGACACACACCAACAAGGAGGGACTGGTTGAAGCAGTGAAGGTTGAAGGCAGCCATGGTTGCAGTGACCACAAGATGGTGGAGTTCAGGAGGTCAACAACAACTGAAAGTGCTTCTTCAAATGCATTGCAAGAAAAGCTAAGACCAGAGGCAACGTAGACCCAGGCTCTTCTCATTGATGCCCAATGATAGGACAAGGGGCAATGGGTGGAAGCTGAGGCATAGGAAGTTCCATGCAAACAGGAGGAAGAATTAGAACAGAATAGAATAAACCAGGTCGGAAGAGACCTTCAAGATCATCGCGTCCAACCTATCATCCAACACCACCTAATCAACTAAACCATGGAACCAAGCATCCTGTCAAGCCTCACCCTGAACACCCCCAGCGACGGCAACCCCACCACCTCCTCAGGCAGCCCATTCCAATGGGCAATCACTCTCTATGTGTAAAACTTCCTCCTAACCTCCAGCCTAAACCTCCCCTGGCACAGCCTGAGACTGTGTCCTCTTGTTCTGGTACTGGTTGCCTGGGAGAAGAGACCAACCTCTGCCTGACTACAACCTCCCTTCAGGTAATTGTAGAGAGCAATAAGGTCACCCCTGAGTCTCCTCCTCTCCAGGCTAAGCAACCCCAGCTCCCTCAGCCTCTCTTCATGGGGCTTGTGTTCCAAGCCCCTCACCAACCTTGTTGCCCTTCTCTGGACACGCTCCAGCAAGTCAAAATCCTTCCTAAACTGAGGGGCCCAGAACTGGACACAGTACTCGAGGTGTGGCCTAACCAGTGCAGTGTACAGGGGCAGAATGACCTCCCTGCTTCTGCTGGCCACGCTGTTCCTGATGCAGGCCAGGATGCCATTGGCCCTCCTGGCTGCCTGGGCACACTGCAGGCTCATGTTCAGTCTACCATCAACCAGCACCCCCGGGTCCCTCTCAGCCTGACTGCTCTCCAGCCACTCTGACCCCAGCCTGTAGCTCTGCATGGGGTTGTTGTGGCCAGTGTGCAGAACCCGGCACTTGGATGTGTTAAATCTCATGCCGTTGGACTCTGCCCATCTGCCCAGCCTGTCGAGGTCCCTCTGCAGAGCCTCTCTACCCTCCAGCAGATCAACACCTGCCCCCAGCTTGGTGTTGTCAGCAAATTTACTGATGATAGACTCGATGCCCTCATCCAGATCATCAATAAAGATGTTAAAGAGCATGGGGCCCAGCACTGATCCTTGGGGCACACCACTAGTGCCTGGCTGCCAGCTGGATGTGGCACCATTCACCACCACTCTCTGGGCTCGGCCCTCCAGCCAATTATTTCACTGTGAGGATGACAGAACACTGGAACAGGCTGCCCAGAGGCATTGTGGAGATATTCAAAACCAGCCTGGATGCATTTCTATGTGACCTGCTTTAGGTAATCCTGCTTTGGCAGTGATGCTGGAATAGGTGATCTTTAGAGGTCCCTTTCAACCCCCTAAGATTCTCTGATCTGTGTGAGGGGTCCCTGCCCATGGCAGAGGGGTTGGAACTAGATGATCCTTGAGGTCCTCCCTTCCAACCCTAACAATTCTATGATTCTATGACCTACAGGTTTTTGGTGATTTTTAACTTAATTAATTAATTAAATAATTTCCTTTTACAATAACTTTAACAATACTGCAAGAGAATGAGGTAAGTTGAAGAGTTCCCAGTAAGACTGTTCTGGAATGATTTTGGTTTTTTTTCCCAGTTTATAAGATGTTTCTAGAGCTTCATTTTTGGTAGCGTATTTTCAGCAAAAACTCTGAAGAGTCATCTATTTCCTTGAGCTGGCTTAATAAAGCTTTATTAAAAAAGAGCAGGCTGCCAGGGCTTTATTTAATCAATTTCAGATTTCACTCACCGAGAGTTCATCCTTCTCAGAAGTAGCTGAGTGCTCAAAATCTGAATCAGCATTTCTGTGTTGGCTAGCTTTTGCAATTAGAGAAAACAGTTCAATAGACCTGATATTAAAATACTTCCTTTGATTGTTTACTCACAGTCTAGAGGCATTTTATATTTGCAGCTCTCTACACTGAAATACTATAGGTCCTTTTTTTTCTGATTTTGCAACATTTTAACCACATTAGCAAATATCTTATTTGAAGGAGTTTTGATCTGTGTATTAACTTGAATAATGTGATGATGAAGAATATGTCAAAACATATGTAACATGTCCAGAATTAAAATTAAGTATTTCTTTCTAGCTGTTCAATTGCAATAAAACCAGGCTATATGGAAGACTAATATGAAACAGAACGATTTTTCTAATACATACATAGTTCCTGCAACACACAACCTTATTTTAAAATAATTTGAATTCAAGTGGTAGTAACATTTTTTAAAATCCTAATAATTTAAAATCCTAATAAAATCCTAATACTGTAATACTACTAAGAATAAATGCTTTTAATTGGTTGAATATTGTGATATATGAGACAGTGAACACAAATGAAAAAGCAAAGCGTGAACCTTTTATGTTGTTGAATTCAAGTGAATTTTTGCCATCTATTTCTGAAGAAAAAAGATATCACCCAAGATACTCATCATGGGTGCTTTCAAAATAAACAGCAGCATGTTGACAAAAGGCAAAGAATAGTACATGGTCACATAGTGATATTTGTATTTGCTAGTAGTTAATTATTAGAGCTGTGTTTTAAGGCAATTGAGAACTTATGTAGTCAAGTGCCTATACAACGTATTAGGAGGTTCAAAAACTGGAAAAAAAAAATAAAAGAGGCCTTCTCCAAAATAGTAGCCCAGCAGACTAAGATTAAAAAAAAAAAAGAAAGGAAAAAAAAAAAAAAAAAGGTGCCTTAAGCATTCAAATAAGCAGTCCTGATGGTATTCAGTGAAGCTGAAAGACAAAATCTGTTTATGGCTTCAGGCCATCAAGTCAAAGAAATATGTACCCACTGTGATGATAGGATGGGGGCAGTGACTAGGTGGTGTTCATGCACTATGACTGGGAATGTTAACGTGGTGTTATCCTCTGTCTGCAGGAAAAACTGGATTCCGCCTAGCCCCACAAGCTGCCCTATTTCTATTTGTGTGCATACCAATGTCTCAGCCAGAAATCTGTCCTCTCTCAACTATTACAAAAATACCATCCTGCTACAGAGAGCAATGAAGATGAGTTTACAAGAAAAAGGATTTTTAGTTCTTATGCTAAAACCAAAGAGAAGAAAAGTCTTTGCTATAAATAAATGAAGAAAACATATGGATGGCTATCTCAATCAGCTGTTACAGTACAAAATACAAACCTGGATTTTAACCTTGTCTTACAAAGTTACTTACTAATTTTGTAATATACAGTTGGCATTTGAGGTCTGCTGAATATTGCTTGCATTAAATAATACATTTACAGCTGAACTTGAAAAAAACATTTGGCTGGCAGTGCCTGTTTGCATCTTCTCTGGAAATAATCAGTGGAGAATAACCACATATGATGGGCTACGATTACATTACAAAGAGACAATTGATGTGTGGGAGGAGAGTTGTAGTGGGTTGAGAATGCTATGATCCATGTTCTTATGCACAATCATAATCAGATTTATTCCAATGTTCTGAAAAATACTTTTGTCCTTGCTTTTGAAAGAAATATTAGCAGCAAAAAAAGAAGTTTAGAACAGCTTGTAATGATGGTGAAGCCCACTTGTACTCCATGACTCTTGTATAAGTTTAGCCTTTATTACTTGCATCATTCGTTGTTCTTTCTTGAGGTCTAGAAAAATCACAGGAAATTTCCTTCAAAGCTGATGCCATCATAGATGAATCATCAGACTGTCATTGGTTTACTAAAAGTCCATCATTTCTTTCCTAGGAAATCAAGAACTGCTTACCATAAATCAGTAGTCAATAAAGGGGATTTCTAGGCTTATTATAGATTTGGTCAGACTGATAAACTGTGCTTTAAAAGCATGGACACATTAGGTTACATATTGCCTTCATTCTTTTTTTTTTTTTTTTCCCCTTTTTTTTTTTTTCCCCTTTTTTTTTTTTAACACACTAAGTATTTCAGTTCAGATATTGTGCCATTTTAATTGGTGAAGAAGAGCAATTAACTTTCAATGGCAAAATGTCAAGTGTTTCCTTACCTCATCAAAGCAAATTTGTCAGGAAAAGACTATCATCTCATGCAAATAACAATCAGTGCAAATAATTTGTATGTTTCAATTATCTCATGATCTAATTATCTGATCATCTAAGAATAACAGCTAAGGACTTCAAAGAGGGAAACGTTTCTTTTATCTATATTGGTATTTTCTAGATGGTTCACTCAGATCCATGTTTGGGAATAAATCCTCAGTGCTAGTTTGTTAAACTTTACAGATTCACTTCACACCAACTTTCAACTTAGCTATACGGTGAATCTCAAACCTCAGTGCTACTAAACTGCCAGAGGAATTAAAGCTAGCTCAAGTGATAGAAGAAAGACAGATGTTCTGTGAAGTGACGATTATATTTAAATTATTAATGCATTGAGACTAAATCCCAAAGACCTCCTAGAACATTAAGAGAAGTAACTGAAATAAGGCAGAGTGAGACGAGTGAGATAGATTCAACAAAATTTATGTCTGCAATGTAGTTGCTGCTGCTTAGAGATATGAGTCTTATGTTTAGTACAACAGTTGCTATTTAGAACAGTAAGGTAGTTTCACATTTGTTTTCAGTTTGATGGGATTCCACACTCTGCCAGTAAGCATTATTTTGGTGCTTTACCTATGGAAAAAAAAATAAAATTCTGAGGTGAGAAATGTTTGTCTGGCTCCTAGGAAAATTCTGCAGATCTCTCTTTTGATCAGTTTTTGCATGATAAAGTTGAAATGTGTTTCTCTTGCTAATAAGAGCAAATAACCTAATAGTCTTTTCCAAATATACTTTGTTTTTAACCTTTCACCTTTTAATAAAATAAATCTTTAATAAATATGGATGACTTCTCCCAGGCAACCAGCACCAGAACGAGGGGACACAGTCTCAAGCTGTGCCAGACTCGAGGTGAGGAAAAAGTTCTTCACTGAGCGAGTCATTCGTCATTGGAATGGGCTGCCCAGGGAGGTGGTGGAGTCGCCGTCCCTGGAGGTGTTCAAGGGGAGATTGGACGTGGCACTTGGTGCCATGGTCTAGTTGTGAGGTCTGTTGGAACAGGTTGGACTTGATGATCCTTGGGGTCTCTTCCAACCTTAGTTACTGTGATACTGTGATACTGTGACTACATTATAATGCAGAATAGTATCAACTAATGTTGATCAGAAAAGCAAAATATAGCCCTACAAGCAAAAACATTTTTAATGCTAAAGTCAGTATATTACTCAGACTTCCATAATTCTTAATGGATTAGATTTAATGTTAGTAGTATCAGTTTACCCCTAGGTTGACTCTGAGAGAAAGAAGTTAAAAAAAGAATAGAGACACTTACCCTTCATATTCATATCTTTTCATTTTTGATACTAAGACTGTGGACAGACTGGCATTGTTAGAACATAACAGTAAAGGTGTTTCTTTCAATTACAGTAGCTAATGATTTGATTCCACATGAACATATACCAAACACACATCTCTGCTCTCCCAAATTAACTTTTTTTTTTTTTTTTTTTTAAATTGGGCTGGAGTATTAACAGCCCTTCTTGCATTTCCTCTAATGCCCGTCTAATTGCTTTTGTGCAGTGTAATTTATTTTGTTAATGTACACAGCACCAACAGGAGAAGAGTTGTTTTTTTTTCATGCATATGAACTGTATATGGCTGTGGTTGTAACACATTCCTGACAGTATAGAATTTAAGCAGTTTCATGAAAACACTGAAACAGAAATCTCCTATATATATATATCTCATGAGTGTGCTATTTGTAAAGCCTTTTTCCAAAACAAGAATCCCTCTAGTTTTATGAGAGAAAGAAGTAAATCTCCTTTTCTGCAGTCTTGCAACCTGTCTAAATGAAGAAAAGCCCGTGGGCTGCAAATTCTGCACTGAAATAGGTTTTCCCTGCAGCCCAAGTCTTGGGCATCTGTGAAGGCTGATTCTGAGACACAGCTTTCTTTACAAAGTCTCCTGCTGGCTGCTTCAGGCAATTGTAGTCCAATTGATATAAATCCTGCCATTCTGAATCATTTAATTCTTCAGTGAATTAGACCAGGAGCTCAGATACTCCACACTATCTGGATTTTGCTTTGGGACTTGCATATGTAAATGCTACATTGTGTAATGCCTAGGTTCACAGGACCTTAATTGTCTGTTGTATACAGTGTCAATCAGCCGTCTTTGCTATTTTTTCTGAGTACATGAATCACTTTGACATTTCATTTCACTCTGCTCCAAAATACCCTCCATCTTATGTACGGATTATCTTGTTTCTCAGAGTAGCTCTCACTTCTGTGAGGTTTCTGTTTTTTTTGGGGATGATTTTGAGGAAGCAGATTTCATGCCTCACTGATTCTTCTGTTTAAATTATTCTATAGCTATAGTAATGTTCTCCTTGGATTCATTGTTTTGAATCACCTTTTCTTGAAAGAATTTACTCCCCAGGGGGATTTCCTCAAAGTCTTGTTGCTATAGTTATGTAGATGATATGAACAGAAGTTGTTTCTTTCAGCTATTTTTAAATTATATATTGGAGAATGGGTTTTACACTAACATATTTTCAGTGGTCCACAACATTTAAAAGAAATGAACAGAAGAATTTTATTAGCACAGAGATACTCTAACTTTACAAATTAATTCCATTTGTAAGGCAGTTCAGAAGCTTTTACATCCTAGATTGCAGCATTTCTTAAAATTGTGACAGGCCTTTATAGCTCCTGCCATAAACACCTGACTGTTCTTTTACTGCACTCTGGCTTTCCTTTCAAATTCAGTCTGAAGTTAGTAATTCATAGGCTTTATAATAAATTTTCATATTTTTCCTTGACATATAGAATAGAATAGAATAGAATAGAATAGAATAGAATAGAATAGAATTGAATTGAATTGAATTGAATTGAATTGAATTGAATTGAATTGAATTGAATTGAATTAACCAGGTTAGAAGAGACCTTTGAGATCATTGAGTCCAACCTATCACCCAAAACTATCTAATCAACTAAACCATGGCACCAAGCACTCCATCAAGTCTCTTCCTAAACACCTCCAGTGATGGTGACTCCACCACCTCCCTGGGCAGCCCATTCCAATGGCCAATCAATCTTTCTATGAAGAACTTCTTCCTTACATCCAGCCTAAACCTCCCCTGGTGCAGCTTGAGACTGTGTCCTCTTGTCCTGGTGCTGGTTGCCTGGGAGATGACACCAGCCCCCACCTGGCTACAACCTCCCTTCAGGTAGTTGTAGACAGCAATAAGGTCTCCCCTAAGCCCTCTCTTCTCCAGGCTAAGCAACCCCAGCTCCCTCAGCCTCTCCCCATAGTGTTTGTACTCCAAACCCCTCACCAGTTTCATTGCCCTTCTCTGGACATGCTCCAGCAGCTCAATGTCTTTCTTAAACTGAGGGACCCAGAGCTGGACACAGAACTCAAGGTGTTGCCTAACCAGTGCTGAGTACAGGGGCACAATGATCTCCCTACTCCTGCTGGCCACACTACTCCTGATGTAGACCAGGATGCCAGTGGCCTTCTTGGCCACCTGGGCACACTACTGCCTCATGTTCAGCTTACTATCAGCCAGTACCCCCAGGTTCCTTTCTGCCTAGCAGCTCTCCAACCACTCTGACCCCAGCCTGTAGCACTGCATGGGGTTGTTGTGGCCAATGTGTACAACCCAGCACTTAGATGTGTTAACTCTCATGCTGTTATGTTTCACTTCAGTTGAATTATTGCCTTATTAGGAATATTTTTATTTGAAAGACATTTTAGTCTTTTATGTGTGTACTGTATTTTTATTTCACTAAAACGTGAGCAGGCCTTGCAGCACTCTAACTTTTAACCTAATATTTAATGAAATCAGAGTTCTCCAGGAAAGTCTGGCACCAATTGAGGGTATAAAGCAACTACAAATGTAGCACATATTACAGTTAAGCTTTTCAGCAAACGAGGACAAATAATTCAATCTATTTTATTATGTTATCACTTTTATTTGAAACATCCCAGAAAAAGCATCTATTTCTGCATTCTGCAGTTCCAAACAAACACTTTTTAATCCTTGTCTTAAAATTCTGCTACCACTACACCTTCCCCCCATATCCTACCATACCAACTACTTTAATTCTTCACTATGTGTAAAAAAACTATATTTGTCTCATAAAACAGAATTTTACAACCTACAGTATATGTGCTATCTGTGTCCTGAATTCATGAGCATTCTGTTTCTCTCTGTCTGCTTCCTCTGAGGAAAAAATCACTGCTCATCAGTGATCTTGGGTCCAGACTTACAAGGGATCAGGAGTTTAAGGAGCACTGCAGAACTGATCTCCTCAACTGCTGAGACACAACTTAAAACGTCTTTGAAGGAGCGTTTGCTTATCTCCTCACCCATTAACCTCTATTAAAAAATTGTAAACATAAGTTCTGAGACCTTAATTGTTGTCTACAGTCATCTTGTAACAAAAAAATACAGAATACTAAAGTTGATTTTCAGTTGTCAAATCCATTGCTCTCTAATATCACATGGTCTTCTTAACATCTTTTTGTTCTCTCCATTCTAATGTAGAAGATATTTAAAAGCTATATTCTAAATATCAGCTTTCTGAGGCTTAAAGACTAGACTTACTAATGCCCAGTTTGATTTCATTTAGCACTAACATTGCTTGTTCGCTTACATGGCTTTTCTTTTTAGGAGTGAATTGAATTATGCCACTCAGTCCTCCTCCTATTAGATTACACTACACTTTTATTTTCTCATTCTGAAAGAGTGGAGTCTGTTTTCCTTATACAGTTCAGGTTTAGAATGTAGATGGCCTGAGTGATCCATAAAAATTTAAATACCATCCCACAAGGTGAGATATAGTGAATCAAAGCTGTGTCTGCCAAACATATCTGACTTCATATATTCTAAAATTTGGTTTCCTTTTTTTCATGGCTGTATCACATTAGTGGGTTATGGTCATTTTGCTCTTAAGTATATTAATATTTCTGTATAGCTTCATGTCAAACTGAAGGGGAACATCCTCTAATTTGTTAATTTTACCATACTGAATTTTCATGTAGTTAGTCCATGGTTCTGTTTTAATCATACTATTCTGTCACCTTCTGAACAAATGTAATTATCTCAATTTCAACATAGGGTTGTAAGTATATGTGAAAACAGAACAATGTCTGGAACGTAAGGACACATGGTCAGCTCTATGGCAAGGACCTCTGATTTGTGAGAATATTTTAAAAGGTTTGGCATTTTAGCAAAAAAATAAATAAATAAGGGATAGGAAAATAGGTTAAACATAGAGGTACACAATATCTAGGAAGCAAAGGATAATGGTAGAAACACCAAAACCACTGACTGAGAGGCTTTTAGGCCTTTGAAGGAACATCCCAGGTGTAGCCTTGGAGATGTTAATTCTAAATTTGTAGCTGTTAAGAAAGGGGGAAACAAAGTTTATTGGGCCTCTTGGGAAAGGAAAATTTATCCCAGGATATCTGAAAGGACTTGTAAGGATAAGTAAAAATTATATGAGGATGTAGAAAACTTACAATGTAATGTTTAGGTGAAGCATCAGATGCATGAGTGTGCTCTGCTGGTTGGAATAGTTGGCTTGACTAGACAGTGAGTAGGAGTAAACCTGTGCCTGGAAATATCCAAGATCTGAGATACTGACCAAGGAAAGGGCCTAGCAGCTGACCATGGGATTTGACCCCATATTAATATTTGAGGGTTCCATGAATGTGATGTACAGAAGAGAAGGCTAAGCGGAGACCTAATTGCTCTCTACAACTACCTAAAAGGAGACTGTGGTAAGATGGGACTCATTCTTTTCTCCCTAGTATCAAGTGATATAACAAGAGGCAATGTCTTGAAATGGTGTCAGGGAAGATTTAGATTGGATATTGGGAAAAAATTTCTTTACAGAAAGAGTGATTGGGAATTGGAATAGGTTTCCCAGGGAGTTGGTGGAGTCACCATCCTTGGAGGTGTTCCAGAAACATGAGGACACAGGGCCCTGGGATATGGTTTAATAGTCTCTTCTCCCAGGCAGCCAGTACCAGGACAAGAGGACACAGTCTCAGGTTGTGCCAGGGGAGGTTCAGGCTAGATGTTAGGAAAAAGTTCTATACAGAAAGAGTGATTGCCCGTTGGAATGGGCTGCCTGGGGAGGTGGTGGAGTCGCCATCATTGGAGGTTTTCAGGATAAGACTTGATGGGGTGCTTGGTGCCGTGAGTTAGTTGTTTGGGTGGTGTTGGATTGGTTGATGGGTTGGACGCGATGATCTTGAAGGTGTCTTCCAACCTGGTTTATTCTATGTATTCTATGTATATTCTATGTATTAATGGCCATGATGGTGTTAGATTGATGATTGGACTTTATGATTTAATTTGACAACTTTAGAGGGTTTTTTTCCAACTGAAACAATTCTATCATCTAGACTGTGTGTGTGTGTGTTTTCATTACAGAATGCCAATACTGATAACCAGAAAGGAGGAACAAGTCTGGGCATTCCATGTTTACATTTATGTGAGCATTATTGTTGTTTCTATGACAGTGTAAAGCTCTCGTGCTGATGTGCAGGGCTGCCTGTGATTGTGTGCATGTGTGTGTATATCTGCATCTCTGAAACACGTGCTGGAACTACAAACAGAAGCATCAGGAAATAAAACAAGAGAAGAAGTATTCTAGGTCTTAAATCCATCCTGACCTACTTCCCCTAAAAATAGTATCATGCAATCCAAGCAGCAAATCTTTCTCAAGACAATCTCATTATGATTACTAGGAGACAATATATTTTTTCTTAAATATTTACTTTTTTCTTCTCATTGCTTTTTGCAAGCAGTAGTTTCTTGTTGAAAGATAATTTTCATTAAATTCCATTTATTTCCTTCATGTGTTGAGATGCCCGTGATGCCAACAGGACACTTAAAGATCACAGTAATTTTATTGTGATTTGCACAAAATTTATACATATTAAAACTACTTCATAGAAAAGTTAGATATAACCTACCTACTGAAGGTAAACATATGCCTAATATTCACAATTTTATCTTAAAACTGTCATAAATTGTCAAATTATTTATTGGTTTGTGGGTTTGGTTTTGCTTTCTCAAGAAGTATACACTAAAGTCCTGTCTTTGGAAATACATACCACAAAGCACTAAACAAAGTTTTCCAGACCTTCCGGCTGACCAGTGTCATGAAATGAAATGAAAATACTCCCAGAACTGAACAAACAGAGCCTCTGCTGTTCTTTCTGTTACTAAGTAACTATGTGTCCAAAGTTCTCACAATGAAAATTAAAGTAATATTAAATTATTTTTTGTGCATAGGAGGGAATAAAAGTCACAATTATGAGACAAGATGCATAATGAAAAGACAAGACAATACAGCATCAATTTGACCTCAAATGTAGCCATCTTGTTTTCTAGCTATTTGAAAGAGCATTTTAAATCCAAATATCAAAGACCAACACCCAGACACAGAAACATCAGAAGACATCATATTTTCCTTTAAGAAAAGTGATCAATAGATTTGAGAAATTAATGAATACTATGTTGAAAGAAAATACTGGGAATCTTTCTGAGCATCTTTGAGAATAAAGACTAGTGCTTTTACAAAATATGCCTAAGGATTGATAAGTATATGAAAGAAGTTAGAGTGAATATATAAGACTTTGTAGAGTTTTTTTGATTACATAAATTTGTGTCCAAGATGATCAGCATACCTGAACTATGAAATGCCTAACATTTCATACTTAGTTCATACATCTGACGTATATCAGACAACATAGGGATTTCTCACAAAATTAGATTTCAATGGTGTCTATGACCAATACAAGTAATTCAAATAAATAGTTTAAAAAACCTGAAAGCAACAAACAAAAATTTCTTTTTGTTGTTTTGTTTTTAATTTACATTTGCAAATATATCTTTATGGCTAACTATTTTCTTAATAAGCAAAATCTGGGTAAAAGAAAAAAGGTGACAAATATAAGCTTTTAGTGATGTTTCAAACTTGTCACACTAAAAATGTTCAAAAAAGAGCAACTTGCTGAACTCTTAACTTTTTGGTGCTCTATGGCACACATTACTCTTTGATTTTATGTCACTATTACATAATACCATTATGTAATAATGCAAGAAATTATGTAATAATGCCAGAAATATGCCACATGGAACTTTGAAATGTCTTTTTTTTTTTTTTTTTTTTGTCATTTATTTCCACTTTCTCATCTCTGCTAATGTTGCCCTTTAACATCCTCTTTAAATCACTGGAACATTACAGTAAATATAAACTATTCAGAGATAAAGCAGATTTATTCTGTCTTTTTTTTGCTGGAATATTTGTCAGAAGTCAAGTGTCTGTATAATAAGTGAGGTCATGAGATGGTGTCTCCTTTTTATTTGAAGTAGGGAACTCATCATTCATTGTAATTAGAATGCTTAAAATTAGTGCTGATGAATAAAACCCATGGAGTTTACATTGTAAAATTAAATGAGGAAATTGCAACAACTGTATGAGACCACATCACAACACAATTCTACTCCTGTTTTTCAGAATAAATATAATAGAAGTTCGTCTTCATTCTGTGATTTGTTTCAGGTCTATCAGATATCCCGATTGCTTTACCTTTTTAATTCACTTCTGTTTATTACTGTCTGTGGTGGGTGGAAATTACCCCAACTAATTTGGAGAATTACCCCCAAAATAAAATTGCTCAGACCAACTCAGTTTGGGATGGAAGCAAATGAAGCTAGTAAACTACAATCTAGAAATGTGAAATTCAATGAATGTATACAAAATATATAATATATGTACTCTCTCTCTTTATATATATATATATATGTATTTACAATTTATAAGCAGCACAGAAATTCCTCAGATGCCGCTGTACAGATCCAGGGGTTCTGTTCCCCTTCTCCTCCACTCTCTCCCTCCTTCCTGTACCTCACACAGTAGTCTAAACAGAGATACGCCTCGCAAGGAAGAGAGAGAGAGAAGTTGCAAGCAGAAGAGACAGAAGAATAAAAAAAGAGCTGTTTATGACTCGTCTCTGTATCCCATTAGCAATCCAATGAATTATATAGACCTTATAATTATCTGCCTTTTGCATCCAATTGTAATTTATTTTACTAACAGTCTTTGCAGTCAGGATCAGGACTGTGATACCATCTCGAGTCATCCCAGTGACAACAAAGGAAAGAAAGTGTCCTTTTTCCTCTGTGTCTCTTTGGTTTCCTGACAGTAATCTTTCAGTTTCTAATTCTCCAGAACATGGTCTACAACTCTGTTCTTTTCTTGGCTGGTGAAGTTCAGGAAAGTCTCAAATTCATTCCTCATTTTAAGGAAATATTCAACCACTGGCTATGCATGTGTAAGTTCATAATAAAAATAGAGAGCAAACATATATGTATATAGAATGCAGTTCCTGTGTTTTCACACTTCTGCCCCCTGTGAACAAAGCAAAAATGTGGGATATAAAACTGGGTTAATTTGTAACTTGCAGCTCCACAGTAGAACAGGCAACAAACACACCTAAAGAGAAGACTTTCAAAAACATAACCTCTTTGAGAAATGTCATTAAAGAAATATAGTGCAAAATGTAAGTTTACAACAATCTAAAGAATTTTCTGTCTCCCACATAAATGACAAGACTCACTTAAAAAAATCCCATCCCTGCATTGGAGGTGTGTTGCTTTGTGTCAACAGCAAGATGCTGGTGTACCCATGAAAAAAGTAAACATGAAAGAGCTGTGACCTGCTCTGAGAGAGAAATCATTGGCTTAAGAGTAGTATCCTGTTCTCAAGCCTTCCTGTGCACTTGCACTAAAAAGGGGGCAGGGGGGTAGGGGTGGGGGTATGGTGTCAAAGAATAATAAAAAATAAATAAACCCATTTCATCAGCAAACATGTCATCATAGATTTTCCAATTCTCTGTTTCAGTTGCTTCTATTCAGTAGACATGCTGTTATTAATACCTTCCCCATACATCTGTTTCCCCATATGTCCCGTGAAGGCTACGTAGCTGTTTCACTCACCTTTTTAAGTCTGAGAGGAATATGAGTAGTGCACCCATAAATTAGGAACATGTAATTGAATTACTCTTACACACATCTTTTGTCAATAAATAATACATGTAAAATGGAGGTCAGTAATTAGGACAAACAGGTCATCTGAAATTCTAAAGTGACACTACTGTTTATATTATTACAATAAGACTAAAAACTGGCTTCTCTTCTACCGTTACCATAAACTCTGATAAGATTCATTTTGCATTTTCAAGCTGATTTTTATACCTACAGTCTAGATTCAGTACTAATTTGGGACCTCACAGTATTTATTAGGAACATCTTTTTGCAGCACCGAGATTTATGAAGAGGTAAATGACAGCATTATTTTGGCAAAGATTTTTCTGGAAAAACAAACAAACAAACAAACAAACAAACAAACCTGCTTCACCAGCATCAAATTCTCTTGATTTTATTTTCATAACTATGACAGAGGAATCCAGTTTCTTAAACTTAGATTAGCTTTAGAATACTCACTTTATCAATACATCCTAAAGAATTTTAGCATGTGTTTCATCATTTATTTCAGACATCCTTAGCTACTGAAAAGAGGAAGCAAACACACAAAATGAGGTAATTTATGCCACATGAAGTAAGATTTTCCAGAATTTCTGACTTCCTTTTTATTCCGTTTTGTTTCCTAAGTAGGGGAAGAAAGAGAAGATGCATGTGATTAATGAGTTAGTGAAGGGAAAATCTCAGATGCTATCATCTTCTCTGAAGTGTACCATAACGCATTTTAGGGTCCAGTCTCTTCTTAATGAACAGGTAAAATGGAAGATATTAATATTTCATTTTTCTTGTTTTTTTTTCCTTTCACAATACATTAAACACCATGCAACATACTACAGAAAAGTTACAAACCACTGTGTTTCTAAAGTAAGTGTATATTCAATGACTTTTAAAAAAGGATTAAATTCTTGTAGTCAGTCCCATATTCTCATTAATTTTTCCTTTCCTCTTCAAACAATATTTCCTTTTACAAAATTCAAGCCTGTAGTTTTTTAATTGTATTTGCAGAAATGGCTAACTAAATTGGTTTTGCTGGGGAAAAAAAGAAAAAAAAAAAAAAAGAAAAAGCAATTTTCTAGGTTTATCATGAGTAAGGCAATCAGATCTTTTTTTAAATCCTTAGAACACCTGTGCCAAGATGAAACTTTTTTGAACATTCCCCGCCCACCCTCAAGAGATACTTTCAGTGTTTCCTATGGACTACGCATTTGTCTTGAACTGTGATTTAGTATAGCACCATAGAGTCAGCCTTATATTGTGCTGTTTATCACAATGAAAGTCATATAAGCACGGTGAATAACATCTTGACTTCACTAGCTGTATTAGTATAGTGCACAGATGGTTATGGTGAGATTTCAAATACATATAAATTTAAACACATTTTCAGTTAGATAACTACCTATAAACACTTTAAGACCCACTTTCCGCTCTTCTGTATCCTTTATAACACAGACAGAGGAAAGGAGATAACTGACTTCAGAGAAAATTGTGGTAATCTGTATTTAAAAATAACTGGCAATGATGAAGTGGACTTTTCACTGTATCAGCTGTGATGAAGACGTATCTGTCAGGAGAGAATGAGGTATGAAGACTACCAACATTTGATAGAAAAATGCAAGGGAAGTGCAGCTTGCTCATTTGTAACAGCTGCATTTGTATGAGTGTATCTGTCAAAGCCTTAACAAAAAGGAGAATAGTAGCTAACAAGTTCAAAGCTAGAAGGCTGCCTTGTGAAATGAAGGATCAGAGTTATCTCACCCACTTTAAGACATTTACGCTGATTAATTATTAACTACTAATCCTAGATTCTGGTTTTAGATAATGAAAAAATTAAAAAATAAATAAATTAAAAAAAAGGTAAAAATCCATGCTTATTTCATGCTGAGAACAGTTTCCTGGGGTGATTTTCCTGGTTATTAATTTGTTATATGACATGCCTTAAAATCAACAAATTAAGTTTAAGTAGTTAACTTTCAGTCTCTGCACTAGAGCAAAATATCAGCCAAAATAATTTTTAAAATCCTGTCTTGATTTTTTAAAAGTAGAATTTCCCTTCAAAGGACTTAACTTCCCAAGCTGATTGTGAATACATCTTGGAATTCTTAGCAAAAAGATCTTCTTATATCCTGAGGTTCATTTACTGCTGTAGTAATCTTGAAGTCACCCCAATACACTGAAATAAAGTTAGAGAGTCTTATAATATGATATGTATCTGTACTTTTTATTGAGAATTTTCTTGTTGAAAGAAGCATAATATGTGTCCATGGAAACCACTGCAATGTTATCTGATTTGCAGTGCTGATCTTGCAGGGATCAGTGAATAGCAACTCAAGTTTATTGGAACTGTTAAAAAAAAAAAAAAAAAAGGAGAAGAAAAAAAGATAAACCAAAACACACACACACAGAAAACCACCAAAAACAAACCTTCAAAATGTACCAAACTCCAGATTTATATTATTTCTCATTATGAAGTGTAATGTTGCCTAAAAGGAACTGTAGTGCTGACTTGAGTTAAAATGTAAACTTCACAAACTTGTGCCAAACATTTCTCCACTAACAGGTAGATACAGACTAGAGCAGATTGTGGTTGTAACCTTTAGGCACATTATTTTAAAGAGTCATAGAATCTTTCACATTGGAAAAGACCCTTAAGGTCACTGAGTCATCAAACTATATTTCTTTTCTCCTTTTACCACCTGCAGTTTTCAAGCCTATTAAGTCAGTCCTCCAAGCAAACAAACAATTAAACAAACCCAAAACAAAGACCCAGAAAAATCCTCACTAGCATAGAACAGCTTCTACAGACAGTAGCATGCTCAGAAAATCAGAACAAAACTTGAGAAAATTAAACTTTTTTTGCTGCTTCTGTGGTGCTAAATAACAGTAGCCTTGTTAATGACAGGTTTTCTCATCATTTGACTTTTTCATTTGCAATTGTGCCCTGAGATGAGTGCAGATAATGCAAGTATCCAAAATATGTTTAAATTTTTCACATTCGGTTTAGGAAGTGCTTCAGATATTTGCACCATAAATATGGTCAAGTTACACTGCAATGTGTTTGTGTTTTGCATTAATGTGGGCCTCTGATTTGTCCTTCTCCAAGAAACTGGACTCCTAGGTTGTCCTCTCAAGCACACGTTGCAAGCTTGGGAACCGAATTGCTGGTATTTTGTGAGTTAGGTGAGAAAGAAGAGTGTCTGATTGATCCCACTTAAATTCTATAGAGAGTCAAGAACCTCACTAAGCATCCCAATGGAAGTACAGACAGATGAGTCTATTGTTGTACATGCTCACTAAAATGAGTAACTGGTTCAATGAGAAAAAAAAAGGAGGCCATGAGAGACACTGAATGTGTATAACTCAAACTGATGGTCTTCTATATAGCCTTGAGCATAAACAGGAGAGCTTTTGTTTCTATTGGCATTGTATTCTTTAGGAGAAGCATAGTGTCTCCGGCTTTCAAAAGGGAATAACTTTTTTTTTTTCCCCACTGCAACTGTATCAGTTTTTGCTTTGAAATAACTTACACTTATTTTCAAAAGTAAGAACTAGTTCATGGGTTTTATGTTATGCAGTGATACCAAAAGGGTACAACAAATTCTTAAGATGTTGCATCTGTTGTTTTTCTTACAGTGGCTTGAATAGTCAAAGAAACTGTCGTTTTGCTGTACTTCATACAGTCGAAAGTAGAATTAGATTATTTTGTGGAGGTTTAGTTAGAATTGCTGCAGTTTTCTACTTCAATTCACTTTAATTTTCATCAAAATAGATAAGATTTTCTTGTTTTCAGTAGGTAATCCAAAGCTGTTTGGATTTTTCTGTTATAATTTATTTCATTTTCTCTTAACTGTTTTTTTTTTTTTTTTCCCAGAATAATGTGCTCAAGATGTTCATATTCCCTTTCACTTGTCCACTGTTGTGTGGGGCTAGCTGAATGTGGACATCTAGTATTAAGTCATACATAAGTCCCCCTTCTCGTTGATTTTGAAGCTGGCTGACTTTTGAAGAGTTTTATTTTTAAAATAGTGACTTCACCATTTCTTTTAATGCAATTGCTAACAATATAGAAGTTTAGCTACTGAATTAAATTACATTTTGCAACATCCTGCTGTTCAATTTTGCAGATTTTGAAGCATGATTTAAAAAACTACAAACTACTTATTCAATGTTTTTGTAAAAAGCAGTTTTAACGTTTTAAACCATAGTAGCTTGCATGGTTGCGAATGCATTTTCACAGAAGAGCACAAATGTATAAAATGAAATAACCATTAAAGTGTTCATTCTTCCACATATCATTCTATTTTTATACAGCTGAATTAATTTTCCTGCAAAATAGTGGGAAATAAAAAAGTCAGACTGTGTTAACATCATGTTCATTGAATGCTATGTAAACAGCACAATGAAGTAGTAGTACAGGCAGAATGCAGCTGGCTCCATCAAAGAGAGTTTTCTCTAGAGACAGGAAGATAATTTATATCAGAATTGTATGAGAAAGATGACTGTTGTAGTTTGAGTTGGGTGCCCCCCTGGTGCATTCACTTCCTGTGTCCAGAAGTCCAGCCCAGAGGGATGGACACAGGAAATTGTGTATTTCCTACCATAATTCTTTGCACCACTATAAGATCCAGTGCGGAGTCTGGCACTTCCTCTTTCCTTCCCTCTCCGAGACTTGGTAACTGGGGGAGAGATCTCCCGGCCATGGGCCTGATTGGGCCCAAGGCCACAGGGGGATGGGCAGTCTCAGGCCTGGCCAGCTGAGACTAGCCCAGCAGAGGGAGGGGGAAGAAGGAGCCCTGGGGGTTTTGGATGTACCCTCAGGTGGGGATGGGATCTTTCTTTGTCACTGCGCTTTGGGTTTTCTGTAACATTCACTGCTTTCTATTTAAACTTTCATCACTTTTGCAATCCATTTGCCTGAGTCGTTATTTCTGCCTGTGGTGGGGAGGGGATCTGCCCCAACCCATTACAATGACTGATATAAGTCACTAGCTGAACAACCTGCAAAAAAATAGTATTTCTGTAATGCTATAAAGCTTATGTGCATAAACAGTCCTGAGAAGAAAATATATATTAAGAAATACATGTTAAGAAAATATATATCACGAATTAGCTATTTTCTTCAGGTCCTTTCTCACTTCTGGGCTATAGGACAAAATGTTAAATTGGTTGTTGTTACTGTCAAAGCATAAAATCTGGGTTTACCTTGTTAATTACATATAATCATAGAATCAACAAGTACCTCAAAGATCATCAAGTCCAACCTGTCACCCAAGACCTCATGACTACTAGACCATGGCACCAAGTGGCATGTCCAATCCCCTCTTGAACACCTCCATGGACAGTGACTCTACCACCTCCCTGGGCAGCCCATTCCAATGGCTAACAAGTCTCTCTGTGAAGAACTTTCTCCTCACCTCGACCCTGAACTTCCCCTGGCGCAGCTTGAGACTGTGTCCTCTTGTTCTGGTGCTGGTTGCCTGGGTGAAGAAAGACATGAAAGACAATTTTTGAAAAAAATATTTAGATCATGGATTATAATAATGCATAAACTTCCAAAAGGTCCACTGAATTGCAGTATTATGTACCTGCATAACACCTGCTATATGTGGACAGCCTTATATGCTTTTCACTATCTTTAAATGAAAGTTTGCTTCAGAAGCTGATGTAACACGATAGGGTACTTGGGTGTGGTCATCAAGAGCTACGCATTTCAATTAAAACAGTCTTTCCAACATTTTGATGCCAAGGCAAACCTATAGATCATTTTATTTCAACATAATCAGAAGGAAATTTCTGGCACAGGTAATAGTAGATTGTAAATGTTCTGTAAAACAAAATTTTAAAAACCAGCATTAAATTTCATTTGGCATTACAATATTACTTACATTGGTACAATAACTGAGATGAACCTCTGGAAACAAGGAAGTAATTTGACTGGAAAGAAGAACTTTGAATGTTATTACAATGAGAATCTAATATTTACACTGAGTTTTAAAGCTGAAATATTTTAAGATGTTTGCAAGGATATATTAATGGTAGATGAAACGCATGAACGTTGCGGTTCTTTGATACTGACGGCAGCCTTCTGAATTCAGTGGCAATATCAACTATTCCTTGCATCCATTTCAAAGTCTGTGTTTAAACCTTATGGGGAAAAAAAATAAATAATTTAAAACAACAGGCTGTGTAACTCACAGATGGGGAAATCACTCAGTGAGAGGTTTTACAAATGTGCTTTTCTATGTCTTTTTTTCCCACTGGTTGCAACAATTTAGAAATCTATAGGACACAAAGTATGTCACAGTCAGCTAATATAAGGTCTGCGAACAGAAAAGTGGATTAAGATGGGATTCAACAAAATATCTAGGTCTATTCACAGACAAATCTTCTAAAATCCTTCTTATTCTGTACATGCCAGATAGCATGGAAATAAAGTATGTTTGCATCATCCCCTATAACCATTCTCTGGTTATATCAAAGCTCATCTTTGCCACATTGAGGACAGACAATATTTGAAAAATCTGATGTCTTCCATAGAATCACAGAATCATTTCTGTCAAAAGATTTGTATAATATTATTAAGTCCATTTGTCAACCTAAGACCAGCATGGCCATTAAACCCTGTACCAATGTGCCATATCTGCACATTTAACAAAAAATTTCATGGGATGTTCTGACCCTCTTTTGTTTCTCTGGGGCCTTTAGCTGTGCGTATCTCCATGTTCTGTTTATTAGAAACACAGACATACCAAAGCGAACTGAAATCACTTGGACTCTTCCTGACTGGCATAGGAGCTGATTGAATCCGAGTGCATTTCATCTGTCCCATAAGGGGAAAAGAATCCTTGCACTTGAGTTGTCTGGGATAATTGACAAGGCTTTAAACTAGTTTTAAAGGGGGGTGGGGATGTACTCTGGGTGTAGTAGCCCAACTCTTGTGGAGCAGTGTGTTGGCATCTTATATAATCAGAAGGTCTACCCCACCACAAGGCGGAAAACTATGTACTCAACTCCCTCCCTGAATGTTTATACACCAATGCACACAGCATGGGCAATAAACAGGAGGAGCTGGAGGCCATTGTGATACAGGGGAACTATGATATAGCAGCCATCATGGAAACCTGGTGGGATGACTCCCACAACTGGAGTGCTGCAACAGATGTAACTTTCAGAAAGAATAGGCAAGGAAAAAGTAGTGGTGGAGTGGTTCTCTGTGTTAGGGAAACATGTGAAACTATGAAAACTAATGAAGGTGATGATAGGATTGAGTCTTTGTGAGTGAGAATCAGTAGTAAGGCCAGCAAAAGTGATATTGTGGTGGGAATCTGTTATAGACCACTCAAGCAGAATGAAGCAGTTGAGAGAGGTTAAAAAATCACTTCCCCTTGTTCTTATGGGAGGCTTCAACTTCCCAGATGTCTGCTGGGAATACAATACAGCAGAGAGACAACAGTCCTGGAGGTTCCTGGAGTGTATGGAAGATAACTTCCTGACACAACTGGTGAGGGACCCAGCCAGGGAAGGTGTCCTCTTGGACCTACTTGTGAACAGGGGAGACCTGTGGGGCAAGCAAAGGTTGGAGAGGATCTAGGGCTCAGGGATCATGAGATTCTCTATCATTAGGGAAACAAGGAGAAGGGTTAGTAAAACTGCCACCTTGAACTTCCAGAGGGCAAACTTTGGCCTGTTCAAGAGACTAATTGACAAAGTCCTTTAGGAGGCCACCCTGAAGGATACAGAAGTCCAGGAAGGCTGGACATACTTCCAGAGGGAAGTCTTAAAAGCTCAGGAACAGGCTGTCCCTGTGTGCAGAAAAATGAGTCAGTGGGGAAGGCATCTGGCCTGGCTGAATAGAGACCTTTGGCTGGACCTCAAGAACAAAAAGAGGGTCTATGGCCTTTGGAAGAGGGGATAGGTCTCTCATCAGGACTATAAAGATGTAGTAAATCTATATAGGGAGAAAATTGAGATCCAAAGCACAGCTAGAGCTCAACCTAGCTACAGCCACTAAGGATAATAAAAAATGTTTCTATAAATTTGTTAACAACAAAAGGAGGAATAGGGAAAATCTCAATCCTTTATTGGATGCAGAGGGAAACACAGTGACTAAGGATGAAGAGAAGGATGAGGTGCTCAATGCCTGCTTTGCCTCAGTCTTTAGCACTGGATCCAGCAGTTCCCTGAACACCCAGCCTCATGCACTAGGAGTCAGGGAGGGGAATCAGAATGAGGTCATCACAATAAATGAGGAAGCTGTATAAAGCACTGCCTGGGTGAACTGACCCGGAGAGTGGTAGTCAATGGAGTTAAATCCAGCTGGCAGCTGGTCACAACTAGTGTTCCTCAAGGCTCAGTGTTGGGACTACTTCTGTTTGACATCTTTATTGATGACCTTGATGAAGACATGTGGCAATGGTGGCAATAAGCAGTGTGAGCAATCTGGCAGTATAGACTTGGAGCCTGACATGGTGGTGGGCCATGGTCAGCATGGGTGCAGAAGTGGTTGGCAGTTTAGCAAAGCAGTGCTATGCCTGCACCATGTAACCAAAGCAGGACACTGGTAGCTATAAACACAGAGTGTTATCTTGGAATAACAGGACGAACACCTGTATCAACAACCTTGTGTGTTATTAGTAGTTTAACCAATAATCAATAGTAGTACGATGTGTGGTCACTCGTGAGGAAACAATGAAGCTATGCCAACAATGCTCTCCAGGTCTATATAAGCTGTGAAGGTTCCCTTAATAAACACACACACAATACTCGCACTATACTAGTACAATACTCTTACAATAAAGGAACAATGCTAGATCATATTGGTCATCCGTACTGATTCCATTCTCCGTTGTCTACAAAGACATAGAGTGTTTCATTGGTAAGTTTGCTGATGACACCAAGTTAGGTGGAAGTGTTGATCTTCATGAGACTAGGGAGGCTCTACAGAGGGACTTGGGTAGATTGGATCAATGGGCCAACATTAGTGGGATGAGCTTCAATAAGACGAAATGCCAGGTCCTGCACTTGGGTGACAGCAACTCCAAGCAACACTATGGGCCTGGGGAAGTGTGGCTGGAAAGCTGTCTGACAGAAAGGGTTCTAATCAACGGGCTACTGAATATGAGCAAGCAATATGCCCAGGTGGCTAGGAAAGGCAATAGCATCCTGGCTTGTATTAGAAATGCTGTGTCCAGTGGGAGTAGGGAGGTGATTGTCTCCTTGTACTCAGCTCTGGTGAGGCCCCACCTTGAGTATTGTGTTCAGTTTTGGGCACCTCAGTACAGGAGAGATGTGGCGGTGCTGGAGCGAGTGCAGGGGAGGGCAAACAAAGATGGTGAAGTGAATACATAGAATACATAGAATACATAGAATACATAGAATAAACCAGGTTGGAAGAGACCTTCAAGATCATCGCGTCCAACCCATCACCAATCCAACACCGCCCAAGCAACTAACCCACAGCACCAAGCACCCTGTCAAGTCTTCTCCTAAAAACCTCCAGTGATGGCGACTCCACCACCTCCCCAGGCAGCCCATTCCAATGTGCAATCACTCTTTCTGTATAGAACTTTTTTCTAACATCCAGCCTGAACCTCCCCTGGCGCAGCCTGAGACTGTGTCCTCTTGTTCTGGTACTGCTTGCCTGGGAGAAGAGACCAACATCTGTCTGTCTACAACCTCCCTTCAGGTAGTTGTAGAGTGCCTAGAGAATAAATCTTATGAAGAGAGCCTGAAGGAGCTGGGGCTGTTTAGTTTGGAGAAGAGGAGGCTGAGGGGAGATGTTGTAGAGAGGCTGGTGCTGGTCTCTTCTCACAGGTAATTAGTGCTAGAACAAGAGGGAATGGCCTAAAGCTACAACTGGGTACATTTAGATGGACATTTAGGAAGAAGTTTTTCACAGCAAGAGTGGTCAGGTATTGGAATGTGCTGCCCAGGGAGGTGGTTGAGTTGCCAACCCTGGATGTGTTTAAAGGTTATTTGGATGTGGTGCTTGGGGATATGGTGTAGGGGTGAGCCTTGTAGAGTAGGGTTATCAGTTGGACTTGGTGATCCAGAGGGTTTTTTCCAACCTGAATGTTTCTGGAATTATTGTTTTTTAACTTTTACTAAAAAGAAAATATGGAAAGTTTACTTCAACTGCAAATATCTTCATTGCAGATCTGTATAAATTACATGTATACCTTGTGGAACCATCCTTACTGGCCAAATTATCATTCCCTTGAAGTACTTATTAGCTTCACTCTCACTAGTCTCAGAAGATATTTATGTGATGGAATGTCAACAATGAAATTGTTAGTTACTGTTGCAATCATAGCAATAAGTAGTGTAAGCTATCTGGTAATATAAGCTTAGAGCTTCATATAGTGGTAGGCCATGCTTAGCATAAGTGTAGAAGTAGCTAGTAGTTTAGGAAAATAGTGCTGTGCTAGCAGTGTGTTACTAAAACAAAGTACTAGTAGCTGTAAACACAAAGAATTATCTTGGAATAACAGGAGGTATATGTCAATCAACAACTTTGCGTGATATTAGTAGTTTAACCAATAATGTATAACAGTAGGGCGTGTGGACAATTGTGGGGAACCAATGAAATGATACTAACCATGGTCTGTGAGTCCGTGTGTCTATATAAGCTGTAGAGGTTCCTTAATTAAATGGAACAATACTTAGATCATATTGGTTGTCCATATTGATTCCAATCTCCATTGCCAGAAAGTTACAACTGACGTTTCCTAGATTCTGAACATGTACTGAGTTTCAGTCATTATTTGTTAGAAATTGGGTCATTAGAAATAAGTGTGTAGTTACATCTTTCCAATGTGTCTTTTTAGCTTCTTGTTTGGTAAGGTCTGAGGTTTTCCTGAATAGAGTATGTATCCTTGGATTTCAGGATATACATGTCTGCTAATAAACCTGACCAACCACTTCTGATCCACTTTTTCATTTCCACAGTCTCACACAAAGCTAAGTTTCATTGTGTTATAATGTATTTCTGTTGCTTGTGCTGACAATTCTACCTGCTTCTATAGTGTTTCTGTATCTCTAATATCATACTTTATGAAAATAAGTAATATTCCATGCTTATCTTCTGTTCAGTCTATTATTGTAGAAAACTCAGGTAACAGACCTTGTACTACATACTGTATTGAAATATAGCTCTTTCATATATTTATACAGTAAAAAATATTTAAAAAATGAGACAACAGAAAAAATAAACTTAAAAATGTTTGTAGATTTTTAAAGAAATAATTGCTCATGTGACTTTATTATTTCAAGATTATATGTATTAAATTTTCAGCATGCTGTTATTGAGTGTCAGCATTTTTAGGACATTCTGCAGCCACTCACAGCCAGCTCTTGCAACTGACTGCCTGTGTGTCAGGAAACTAGAGAGCACTGTGACTGGAGTGCTTAGAAGACTGAAAAATCCAATCAGTCTCAAACTGTTAAAAAAACACTTTAATAGGTAGACATTAATTAATATCACACATTGACAATAATTAGTTATTACACATTGCTAATAATTATCACTGCATACTGAAAGCAGTCCTCCCTTAATCATATCCTATACCAGCTGTGAATATGTAACATCACAAAGCAGATGCTGTGTAGTTATCACTAATGGCTGCAACTTGTGATGTTCTCAGTGATGTGTGCTTGTGAGGATGTCTCCCTGCTTCCATCTTCTCATTCCCTGCTTAAGGGTTTGGCCCTTTTATAAGAGTGTCTCTAGGAAGTCTGCAGTTCTTGGCCTCTGCTCTAAGACTACATGGTGTGTGATGCCTGGAGGAGTTTCACTTTTCCAGGCTGCAGCAGGTGTCTTGTCTTGTTCTGCAACCTTTGCCCTCCTACTCCTTCATCCCCTGACATCCCCTTCTACCTCTTATTTTTTTATTTTCTTAAAATAAAAGCATACAAAACCTTAGCAGGTCATTAGTCTAACTTCCTTCTTAAACAAGGGCAAGTTCTGAATTCATGCCAGGGTACTCAGAGTTGTGTCCAGGCACATCTTAAAAACCATTAAGGATTGCTACAACACTACTTCATTGGGTAATTTGTACCACTACTCTGGATTTTGGAAATAATAATTAGGTTTTACAATTTCATTAGAATACTGATTGATTTATTTATGTAGAATGGAGACAAAATCCAACAAAGAAATTCTGAAACATAGAAACTTCTGGATTAATTAGGGAGACTGTGTGTTGGTTAATTATTGTAACATATGAGAGAGCAGTGCAAGGAAATGTGGCCGGCATGGCTGAAGAGAAATGATTTTCAGCAGCTGTGGCAGGTACAATTGCTCTGACAAACATCAAAATCTGACAAACATGGTAAACAGCCAGGGCTTGTTAGAAGCTTGGTAACCCTGTTGATGTTAATTGATGAATCCAGGGCCAGGATTTTACTCTGCCTTTTTTGTGGTTTTGTCATCTTGTCCTTCAACTAAAAAGTGACCACAAAGCATCCTTGTCTTAAATTATAAATGAAGTACTGCTAGGGAATTTTGAGTTGGTCTCCATGCAGCAAATGGCTTAGCAGTCAGATCCTCTTCTCTTAGAGTGGGATGCCATCTAAAGATACTTCCACAAATTGAGTGAGTGCATATTTTGGGTACCCTTGAGTAGGATGTTTTCCCTTGATGAGTTAGTGCATACACAATTTGGATCATCTTTCTAGAAAGAAAATTCCTTAAGGCTTAATGTTAAAGTTTGCTTGGTTGTGTAGTATCATACTCCCAAGTGACATCCAAATTTGTAATCATATTATGTTGGAAGTTTTGGTTATAATAAATCCACAGTTTTGGGTGGCTGTTGCAACAGTAGCAGACTTTCTAACTAAAATGGTAATAAATTGGTGTCTTAAAAGAAAATTCCTTATAATTTCAGCTCTATGTATAAAAAGAGTTTGAATGTTGTTCATTTTTTGGGTGAAGGATAATTCAAAGTTTGTCACTTGATAAATAATTTTTAAATGTAAGGGTTTTCACTGTGGAAATTAATTAGTTTAGGCTGACACCACAGAATTATTTAATTAAGTGTAGACAAATGTCCACATGATTTATACTGCATACTTGGCTCTTCCTCTAGTATATCACTACAACATTGCAAAGTTTCACCTTCATTAGTTTTAAGGTCTTATAAAATTGGGAGTTTTGGTGTGTTGTGTTGTTTGGTTTTTGAACTTGAAGAAAATATACCAGAATCAATAATAATAAAAAAAACCCACTCTTTATTTCATTGTGATTCATTATAAATAGGAAAACATGAACTCTATTTAGAATTTAATCTAAGAAAATTAGCTATACAGAAAATATTATATAGTTACAAGTCTGTGGAGAGTGAGATGTTTATAAAACCTTTAGTTTTCTTTGCCTTTACATTTGTTATTCCTAGGTTTTCTTTCTTTGTGTAATTCAAATGGAATTTTCAATTGCAGTTCAAAGATGTTTAAGAGACTTTCATTTTCAAAAGAATGAAGTTATACGTGCTGGGTAACAGCTTTTGATAATTTTGCAAAGTGACTTTATTCTTTTCCCAGAATAACTTTTTGTTAACACTTTAAATGTTTTTAAATACTATCTTATCACATTAACAGTTACCTTAATACACAAACCTCTCTATGAGATTAGTTCATATATTACCTTTTCAGTAGTAATCCAAGTTGTGGAGTAGGAGATTTTTAGAACATGTTAAACACGTCCATCTGATCATATTCTGATTCAGATCTGTGTTGAGATGTCTTTAGGACACAATGTCGATTTGATATTTGTCATGGGTTTAGCCAGTTGAAACTGCTGGTGAGTATTCAATACCATGATGACATCATGCCATCTTTAAAATTAAAGTGCTGGCTGGAGCAAAGTGTCATGGGACTTGTAGTTGAGACTGTAATATGAGAGGCATCCTCTTTCCAATTTCTGCTTCCCATTTCCAGCTTTTGGGCATTGATCTTTTCTGCTGGGCTTTCTGCATGCTTGAAGGGGGTGGTGGGGGTGAAAACAGGGAGTGGGGAGGGTGAGGTGTGTTGCATGGGTTTAAGCCAGCTCAAAGCCAATGGTGTGTTTGATGTTATTTTTCCAGTTGCACTCTATTTTGGGCTGAGCTATGTGTTCAGTCGCTATGCTCGCCTGATTGAACCAAGGAAACATTTACACCACCAGATGACTCACTCAGCTGTTAATAGTTTTTTTATTAAAAAAATCCACCCGCTGGTCCCTTCTGTATAGAGATTAAGTCTGCTTTTTTGTATTACTGTCTGAGCTTCTGGGTACATCAGTCTTTCCCATTTGCATTGAGCCGCCTTCTATTGTTGGAGTTGACTTGATTGAACTCATGCTTGAAGATAATATTGAATTATTCTGACTACTAACTACTACAGAATTTGTGAATATTTTAATGATGAAAAGTAATTTATAATAGTATAATCATGTTTACTTAAAATATGATTTTTACTTGTCTCCCTGTTGCACAAAATTCTTTCTAATCCTAATTACCATAGATGCTCACTTTCTGCATTTTACTAATAATATTAATATAATTAATTTTCAAATTCAATATTAATTTTAATTTCAGTATAATTTTCCTAACCTTAAAAAGAAATACCTAAGTTAAATCTGTTGCCTTATTTCCTGTCTATGATTTAAAACAGTTCAATAACCTGAGGTACATACTCATGTTTATGTGACATAGGCATGATACTACTTTTTAGTATCTAATAATGGCATTTATTCCAAAATTTAATGCCACTAAAAGATGTTTGAGTTTAAAAATAAACTACGAATGTAAAATAACCTCAAAGCACTGCCATTCCTCATTTTTATATCATTTGGGTTTTACTGGTTTTTTCTTCAGTATTGCTCTCACCAGTGCAGAGGCCTTTGACACATAAATTATAAATGTAATACTCTGAAGATAATTGTCCTGAGCCTGAATATAAATGTACTAAAATAATGTAACTAAGAATACTATATAAATACTTTGTAACATTGCATGGCACAGCTAGACAAGAGTTTACATAAGCACTTTAGTAATAGGTCTGTGAGAAATAGATGACACATTTCCTGAAGACATGAGAAGGGTGATTGACAAGTCAAAGCAAAATAAGCAGCATCAAGAGCAGAGGAGACCCCTGGTTTGAGAGGGGTGAAATGGCATAAAAACCTATGTCTTAAGAGAGGAAAATTGGAGAGAAGAAACAACACCATTTCAGTTTTAACATCTCTCACCAAAGAGCACTGAAACGTGGTCTCCTTAACCTCCACAAGAGGGAACAATCAAAGGCCACAACCATTGGCTACCACTGCATGACATCAGCTCCATGGTAGTGCCTACCCACACTTCAGATGGGCAGTTTTGTACATGTATCATGGTTTGAGCCTTAACTGGAATTTAAGAGCTCAGATGGGGGGCAAGACTGAGAATCTCTCCCCTGCTCCCCCTTCCCCTTTCCTGATAGAAAGAAAAGAAAGGGAAGGGGAAAGAATAGGGGAAAATAAGGGAAGGGAAAACAAAAGGGGTAAGAAAAAAAAGGAGGAGTTAAAAATCTGCTGAGAAATAATTTGGAGTCAGTCTGGAAGTAGAGAGAGAAAATTTTTCTTTAAACAATATATATACATATAAATAACAATAACAGGAAAGGATCCACAAGGGTAAGGAACAAGGATGGGTAAGCACATAGACAAAACCAACAGCCCTTTGGAGAAACATGGAGACATGGCAGGGAGAAATATCAGGCCTCACCACATGGCAGAGAACCGGGAAGCCAGCAGTGACTCCTAGTCCTCTCACCCAGTCAAGGCAGGAGCAAAAGAGCAGGAAAATGGTTGCTGTACCCTCCTCTTTATAGTTTTGGTAGACAGGAAGGTGAAGTGGAACAGACTAACTTGGTTTCCCAGGGGAAGAAGGAAGGAACCCAGTCCACCTGGATCAGGTTTCCTTAAGCCCCAGGGAAAGCAGGGCTCTTACAGCCCCTCCCCCCACCTCAGGATGGGCTAACCCACCACAACATGTAGTAATGGTGATGAATCCTTTCTAAGTACTGGTGATTATGAGTTAAGCGTGCTGCTAATCACTAAATTTAGTGACGTTTAAAAATTTTTAAAATGACCTGATTTTTCTGTTTTCTAAGGTCTCTAAACTCAGTGTTAATTCCCTGTTTGATAAACAGATAGATATACATAAGGATGCACAGATATATACGTAAAGAGATAGATTCAGTTACGGTAAATAATATATCCTAATTTTGATTAACTAATCAATAACTTAATCTGCAGTTGGTGCAGATGAATGACAAGCCATCAGTTGAAACTAGAGGAACAAGAAAATATCTACCTACTTGTGGTAGGTTGAGAGAGGGCTTAGCTCTCCCTCCTCCACAGAGTAAGAAACCACAGCTAACTCAGTCGAAGAGCAAAAGCTATATATTTACAAGCATATATGGAAAGCAGGTTATATATAACACAATATATACAGGTATTTACAATATATACACAGAAATACACAGCAAAGACAAATAACACAACAAAAATCCCTCCCTGAGGGAGGGATCCCCTCTTTGGAACCCCCTCTCTCCCCCCCTTACCTCCCTTTTTCCCCAAAAAGGGGTTAGAGAGAGAGAAAGGCAAGTTACTAAGGAAAAGAGTTGTTAGCAAGCTTCAAAAGCCCATGCAGGATTAGTGTTTGCTTATCTGAAGGCCAAGTCCAGCAGTTCGCAGAAGAAGCAGGCAGGGAGAACAGGCTGAAACACCAAACTCCCCCAACTCCCAAACCGAACTGAACTGAGGAAAAAAAAAATTTTCCAACCGCTTCACAATCTAAAGCTGAATTTTTGTTTATCAACCAATGAAATTCGTTTAGAATATCAGAATGTTTTGGTTCTAGTACCAAAAACATTAGCCAGTGTGTTCCAGCAGTGTTTGTTCTTAAAGGCACAGCCTCAAACGACCACAGTCCACCCCTTTCTAAACAATTTCATTGGCTGTTCGTACTGTCCATCCAATCCAGAACAATATTTACAGTTCGTAAGTTAAGTTCATCGTCCATTCCGGCTATACTCAGATGTAGATGATTCAGAAGTCCAAGAAAATCCAAAATCAAGAAAATGGAAAACAGTTTGTCTCTCCGCAGACGAAGCGAAGAAAAAGGGAAACAGGGACTCAGGGACTCTCAGTTGACTCAGGGCTCTCAGGGTTCTCAGGGTTCGTGCACCGTAGATTCCTCAGGGACTCTTTCCTTTGGACGCGCTGTAGCTGTACAACATTCTGAAATTAAACTCTCTCAGCTAAAGTTACATCTCTTTGTGGAATACACTGAATTTCACCATTCTCTTGCATTACCCAATAAGTGTGACCCGGACCTTCTGCTGAAACCACCCCTCGGACAGGTTTAGCCTCTCCTGAGGGCGAAAATACCCAAACAGTTTTACCTAACAGATTCTTTTCCCTAACAACAGGAACTCTATCACCTTCTACTTTCTGTAGCAGATCAGAATGTGCAGGTCCAGCTCGGTTCACTGAACCTCTACTGTTCACCAGCCAGGTTGCTTGTGCTAAATGTTTCTCCCAGTTTTTCAAAGATCCACCTCCCATGGCTTTGAGAGTGGTCTTCAACAAACCGTTGTAGCGTTCAATCTTCCCTGCAGCTGGGGCATAGTAAGGAATATGGAAAATCCACTCAATACCGTGCTCTTTTGCCCAGCTCTTTACAAGGTTGTTCTTGAAGTGAGTTCCGTTGTCTGACTCAATCCTCTCTGGAGTTCCGTGTCTCCACAGGATCTGTCTCTCCAGACCGAGAATGGTGTTGCGTGCAGTTGCATGTGGGACTGCGTAAGTTTCCAGCCATCCAGTGTTTGCCTCTACCATAGTAAGCACGTACTGCTTACCAGAACGAGAACGTGGTAGAGTGATGTAGTCAATCTGCCAAGCTTCACCATACCTGTATTTGGACCATCTGTCACCATACCACAAGGGCTTAATTCTCTTTGCCTGCTTAATAGCAGCACAAATATCACAGTCATGGATGACTTGTGTGATGGCATCCATGGAAATGTCTATGGATCTGTCACGAGCCCATTGGTATGTTGCATCTCTGCCTTGATGTCCTGACGAATCGTGAGCCCACCGAGCTAAGAATATCTCACCTCGGTGTTTCCAGTCGAGATCAAGTTCAGAGTCCTTGTCTACTTGAGAAACTCTTGCAGCTAGATCTGCCTGATGGTTGTGCTGCTGTTCCTCAGTAGCTTTGCTCTTGGCAATGTGAGCATCAATGTGTCTCACTTTCACTGGAATTCTCTCGATTCGATCAGCAATGTCTTGCCACAGTTCAGCTGCCCAGATGGGTTTTCCTTTCCTCTGCCAGCCATTCTTTTTCCAGTTCTTTAGCCAACCCCATAGAGCATTGGCTACCATCCATGAGTCGGTGTAGAGATAAAGCTTTGGCCATCTCTCACGTTCAGCCACGTCGAGAGCTAGCTGGACAGCTTTTACCTCTGCAAACTGACTGGATTCTCCTTCTCCATCCTTCGCCTCTGCAACTCGGCGTGTTGGACTCCACACGGCAGACTTCCACCTTCGCTTGTTCCCGACGAGACAACAGGAACCGTCTGTGAACAAAGCATATTTCTTTTCATCATCAGAAAGGTCATTGTAAGGAGGAGCTTCCTCAGCACGAGTTACTCTCTCCTCTGGAGGGTTAGCACAGTTGGTATCTTCAGGCCAACTTGAGATCACCTCCACCAGACCAGGTCTTTCAAGATTTCCCATTCGAGCTCTCTGTGTTATCAGGGCCATCCACTTAGACCAAGTGGAATCTGTGGCATGATGTGGTGTGGAACCTTTGCCTTTGAACATCCAATTCAAAACTGGCAATCTGGGAGCTAAGAGAAGTTGTGACTCAGTTCCAATTACTTCAGAAGCTGCTTTCACTCCTTCATAGGCAGCTAGAATCTCTTTCTCTGTTGGAGTGTAATTAGCCTCTGAACCTCTGTAACCTCGACTCCAGAAACCAAGAGGTCGTCCACGTGTCTCACCTGGAGCTTTTTGCCACAAGCACCAGGTTGGACCATTGTCACCTGCAGCCGTGTACAAAATGTTCTTAATGTCTGGACCATCTCGCACAGGTCCCAGACCCACTGCTTGGACTACTTCTTGCTTTATCTGGTCAAAGGCTGCTTGTTGTTCAGGTCCCCAGTGGAAACTGTTCCTCTTTCGAGTCACATCATACAGAGGTTTCACAATCTGACTGTATCCAGGAATGTGTAGTCTCCAAAATCCCACTATCCCCAAGAAACGTAGAGTTTCTTGCTTGTTCGTGGGATTTGCCATGGTAGAGACTCTATTTACCACATCCACTGGAATGTGTCGGCGTCCGTCCTGCCACTGCACTCCCAGAAACTGGATCTCTGTGGTAGGACCTTTCACTTTGTCTCTCTTGATGGCAAAACCTGCATTCAGGAGAATGTCCATGATTTTGTTACCTTTCTCGAAGACTTCCTCAGCAGTTTTACCCCAGACGATGATATCATCGATGAACTGGATGTGTTCTGGAGCACCACCTTCCTCCAGAGCATCATGGATTACTGCATGACAGATGCTGGAGCTGTGGATCCAGCCCATTGGCAGTCTGTTGAAAGTGTACTGGATTCCTCTCCAGGTGAAAGCAAACTGAGGCCTGCATTCCTCTGCTATGGGAATAGAGAAGAAGGCATTAGCAATGTCTATGGTAGCATACCATTTGGCCTCTTTGGATTCCAGCTCATACTGGAGTTCCATCATGTCTGGTACTGCTGCACTCATAGGCGGAGTTACTTCATTCAGGGCTCGGTAGTCCACTGTCAGACGCCAGTCTCCATTCGGCTTTCGCACAGGCCACACTGGACTGTTGAAAGGTGAATGAGTTTTGCTGATGACTTTCTGACTCTCCAACTGACGAATCAGATTCTGAATGGGCAACAAAGAGTCACGGTTGGTTCTGTATTGTCTGTGATGCACAGTCCGAGAAGCAACCGGCAACTTAATGTCCTGAATCTTGTGTTGTCCCACAACTGCAGATTCATCAGAAAGCTCAGGTCTAGCAGACAGCTTCAGTTTTTGTCCATCAATTTCTACAGAAGCTACTCCAAAAGCCCATTTGTAACCTTTAGGGTCTTTGAAACGCCCTTCTCTCAGAAAATCAATTCCCAAAATACAAGGTGCATCAGGTCCGGTCACAACTGTATGCTTTTTCCATTGTTTACCAGTTAAGCTTATATTAACCTCCACTTTACTTAACTCTTGAGATCCACCAGTGACTCCCAGAATAGTTATGGACTCTGATCCCTGATAATTTGATGGCAATATGGTGCACTGAGCTCCTGTGTCAACCAAGGCCCTGTACTTCTGAAAGTGTGAAGTGCCAGGCCACTGGATGTACACATCCCAATAGATTCTGTTATCTGTATTACCCCTCTCCTCCCCCTGGCGGGAGGCAGGGCACCCCTAGTTATGGGGAACATGTCCACAGGTGCAACGAGCACACTGTGCAGTGTTAGAACTGGAGCCACTGTTGGAGCTACTAGAGTTGTCCTGGGGAACTGTAGAAGTAACAGCTACCCTTCTGGTATTGCTACCTCGGGTTCTGCCACTTTGCAGTTCTCTCAGTCTCCTGAAAAGATTAGAAGTTGGTTGACCATCCCACCTGTTCATGTTCTCACCAAACTGATCACGCAGGGTAATCCAAATAGTCCTACGTGACTGCCTTGGTGGTCTGTTTTGGTTTGATCTGTTTTGGAATGACCTCCTTGGAGGATGTCTATTCCTCACAGATGAAACCTGTACCCACCTGGAGGAAGAATTGGAATCATCTCTTTGTGCCAATTGGGAGATGGTGTTTTTAAATTCATCCTTCAGCTCTTTCATGCAATTCTCCAGTTTTCCAGACAGAGTTTCAATGGCTGAAACCAAAGAAACACGTGTCATGCTATCATCCAATTGTCTCAATTGATCAGTGAATTGGCCAACCGTAAGAGGAGCTCCACCATAATTTCTTGCTACAATTCTGCTTGCCAGAATGTTTGCATAATTGGAAGGAGCAAGCTTGATGAGCTTTTTAGTAAGACCATTTCCTACAGGAACATCATCAGGATTCAGAGATTCATGTTCACCATAGAGTACCTCTCTAACAGCAAATTCTCTCAGACGCTTGATTCCCTCATCTATGGTAGTCCAGGGCTTAGGATTCCATGGAAGATCATCTCGGGAAGGGTATCTCATGAGAACCGCCATTAGAAGGCGTATCCACAGATTAACCTTACCGAGAGCCTTGCCTAGATGTCTATCTATTCCATTATCCTTTGAGAGAGTTCCTAGCTGGGCTGCTGACTTGTCTCCAACCATTAGAGCTGGAGCACCTGTATCATAGCATCTACCAAGCCAAGCGAGAACTGGCTCCTTATCTGCTCTGAGATAGTCTTTTCTTACATTTCTAAGCTCCTCCCGGGGTGAAGAGCAGTCGGTTATGTCATCTTGTTCTTGCTCCTCTGCCTCCTGTTCCTCAACTTGTGGTCCCAACAACCTCTCAAGGATCCCTTTAAGCTGAGAAGCACCACCACTAGCTGCTGTCCTACCAAGAGATGCATCTCGATCCTCTGATGATCTCAATAACTCAGCTATATTTTTAAGACAGATTTTCTCTTCCTCCCCAGCAGAAGAACCTTGCTGTGCATCCCCGTCAGCTCCTGAATCAGCTTTAGTCTTACCCTTCCTTGTTGTTAAAACTGCTACTTGCTTTACTGGAGCTGTGTTTGGGTTTCCAGCTGCCTTATTATCAGAAGCTGATAAGCTTCGAGACAGATTAGTTGCTTTGGAGGACGCTTCCGCTCCTGCCATGGAAGAAGGAGGAAATGACTTTGCCTCGTTAATGGTGGCTGCCTGGGACACAGGAGCCACCATGTTTGGGGCTACTGTAGCCCCTGGCTGCTTGCCAGAATCATCACCATTGCTATTCAGAGCTGCCTTGCCGATTGACTTTTTAGCTTTATCTTTAACTGACACAGATTCTCCATTATCATCCTCACTGGATGTTCCTGAAACAGAGCTAGGGTGGCGTTTTCGTCTCTTAACCCTCCGTTTTATAACAAAACATGCCTTGGACACTTTTTTCTCCCGGTACAGTGCTACCAACAAATACACATTAATTATCATCATCAGCAGGACTACACACATCAAGAAAATCAGCTTTGGATCCCAGCCATCACTTAAAATTACCCTTTCACCGAGCGGAATCTTAAACTCTTTTATCTCAATAGGGAGTGTGCTAGATGTAACATTCCTGTACTTTTTAACATAAAAGAATTCCAGGCACTGATCATACAGAAGCCGAATCTTGTACTTAAACCACAAATATAATTTTTGCATTATATATTTACCTATCTTATCGATAATCATACCCAGGCAATACTTGTAGATCAATACACCAAAGACCGAGAAGAACAGACGCTCAAAAAGCCAAAACACCTTCATGTTTGCTCGTTCGACTTAAGCAAGCAATAAATCAAACTAATTTGTCAGCAAGCCCCGAGTTGGGCAGCCAATAAATGTGGTAGGTTGAGAGAGGGCTTAGCTCTCCCTCCTCCACAGAGTAAGAAACCACAGCTAACTCAGTCGAAGAGCAAAAGCTATATATTTACAAGCATATATGGAAAGCAGGTTATATATAACACAATATATACAGGTATTTACAATATATACACAGAAATACACAGCAAAGACAAATAACACAACAAAAATCCCTCCCTCAGGGAGGGATCCCCTCTTTGGAACCCCCTCTCTCCCCCCCTTACCTCCCTTTTTCCCCAAAAAGGGGTTAGAGAGAGAGAAAGGCAAGTTACTAAGGAAAAGAGTTGTTAGCAAGCTTCAAAAGCCCATGCAGGATTAGTGTTTGCTTATCTGAAGGCCAAGTCCAGCAGTTCGCAGAAGAAGCAGGCAGGGAGAAACAGGCTGAAACACCAAACTCCCCCAACTCCCAAACCGAACTGAACTGAGGAAAAAAAAAATTTTCCAACCGCTTCACAAATCTAAAGCTGAATTTTTGTTTATCAACCAATGAAATTCGTTTAGAATATCAGAATGTTTTGGTTCTAGTACCAAAAACATTAGCCAGTGTGTTCCAGCAGTGTTTGTTCTTAAAGGCACAGCCTCAAACGACCACACTACTGGAAAAGATTCGTGTTGTTCTTAATCAAGGTTATGATGACTCCACATGGAATTCTGTTGAAGGTGATACTGCTTCATAACACAGGAAAAGAAATAAAATCATGGGAAAGAAACAAAAAGTTCAACTGGAGATTAAATGCTACATTATAATATTTAAAGTAACATCAGTATCACAATTCAGAAATAAAAGTAGTAATCTAACAAATGAAGTAAGTCAAAGAAGAAACTACAGCTGTTACTTCATTAGTAACTAAAACCAAACCAAAATGAAAAAAACCAAAAAACCTACAAACAAACAAATAAAAAAAACCCCCACACCAATAAAACAAAACAAAAACAAAAACAAAACCCACTCAAACTTGGTACCACTCTGTATGGGAATACACTGTTCTTATCACTTTAATATGAAAGTACATTCTGTACTATGTAAACCACCAAAGCTCACATCTCTTAGGATTCATTCATTTACTCCATCACTCTGGAAAAGAATGTGTACAAGAAGAAGCAGTTTGCCTGTTTATTTGCTTTTTCTCAAACATTAGAATTGAGATCATGATTCATGTTACTGATAATCTCTCCCCTAGAGAGACAAAGGAAAAAAGAAATAAGATCCAACCTATGCACTTCTAGGACAGGAATATTTTTTCTCTGCATTTTTCTTACCTTTATTCCTGCTAAAATGGCATCAAAACATACATATTTTTAATGCTTAAAAGGTCAAATCCACCTTTTGTATGAGCAATATATCTCTCATGGATATGATACTGGTCTTGCTCTTCCAGTGGAAGTCAGGTTACCATACACAACTTAGAATCTTAGAATCAATAAGGTTGGAAGAGACCTCAAAGAACATCAAGTCCAACCTGTCACCACAGACCTCATGACTACTAAACCATGGCACCAAGTGTCATGTCCAATTCCCTCTTGAACACCTCCACAGGTGGCAACACCACCACCTCCCTGGGCAGCCCATTCCAACAGCTAACAACTCTCTCTGTGATGAACTTTCTCCTCACCTCCAGCCTAAACTCTCCCCTGGTGAGATTGTGTCCTCTTGTTCTGGTGCCGGTTGCCTGGGAGAAGAGACCAATCCCCTCCTGGCTACAACCACCCTTCAGGTAGTTGTAGACAGCAATAAGGTCTCCCCTGAGCCTCCTCTTCTCCAGGCTAAACAATCCCAGCTCCCTCAGCTTCTCCTCACAGGACTTGTGCTCGAGGCCTCTCACCAGCCTCGTTGCCCTTCTCTGGACACGTTCAAGAGTCTCAATGTCCTTCTTAAATTGAGGGGTAAAAATCCCACCTTTTTACAGGGGGCTGTACAAGGGTGCATTTTTTTTTAATAGCCTATATTCAATCAATTTATGTGGTTATTTATTCATAGGGTCCTAAGTTAAAGCAGCATCATCTAATAAATTCTTCATGTCTTCTTTTTGCGTAGCAATTAAAGCGAGGTTTTTCATTTAATATATATGGAATATGTAATGATCAGTGGCACAAATGAAGTAAAACACTCAATGAGATTTTTATAAAATATTGCTTTTTAAATTCTTTGTAGCAAATAATTACATTTCATATATTCTCATATATTTCAGTTAATACAAATTGAAATGTTATCTAGATAGACTAAAGTATTTATCTATTTGAAACCATCAACATTTTCTACATCTCAGCTCCTGTATTCTATTGACTTGGAATTTTGTTTGACATGTCCTACTTTATGTCTTCATCAGCATGAACAGTTCAGTTGGAGAGGGTATTTGTTAAGAGTATTCAGAAGAGAAGGACTCTCACATTTTTATTGGTTTATGTATGAAAATGAATCATTAATTTGTCTGGTGTGCTTAATGGAGATATACAGATATAAAAACAAGTTACAGGCTTTCCTTAATTGATTTCTAAAAAGTAATGGCATTTTTCATGTCTTTAAGTTCCAGATGAAATGGGGACAATTTCAACTGTACTATGGAAATGACAAAAGCATGGCAATACTGACACTGACCTGAAGGTCCTTCTTAGCCCAGTGGTTGAAGTTTTTTCTTTAATTCCACATCTAAATTTGCAATTCTTTGGATTAAAACTCCATTGTACAAAAAGTTTCTTCTATAGTTTGCCTTTTCTTTTCTTGTCTTTCTTCTTCTCTTATACTAGAAAAAACTTTTTGCAGAATGTGCAGCAAACAAAGGTTTGGAATGAATATAAAATAGTATTCTTCTGCTGAGACAGATGAATAACAAAGAGGTGATTTAGTATAATCAACACAGCTTCACCAAGGGCAAATCCTGCCTGAGAAACCTGGTGGCCTTCTATGACTAGGTCACATTAATTGATGAAGGTCGAACAACTGATTTCATTTACCTGGGCCTGAGCAAACCTTTCGACACTGTCCCGTACCACATTCTGGTCTCCAAGCTGGTGCAGAAAGTGTTTGATGGATGGACCGTTCAGTGGATGAAAAAATGCCTTGAGGGCTGCACCCAAAGAGTGGCTGTCAATGGGTCCATGTCTAAGTGGAGGCCAGTGACAAGCGGAATCCTTCAAGGATCAGTACTGGGACCAGTCTTGTTTAACATCTTTGTTGGTGACATGGAGAGTGGCATTGAGTGCACCCTCAGCAGGTTTGCTGACAACATCAAGATGTGTGGTGCAGCAGACACACTGGAGAGAAGGGATGCCATCCAGAAGAACCTTGACAGGCTGGAGAGGTGGGTCCCTGAAAAGCTCATGAGGTTCGACAAGACCAAATGCAGGGTCCTGCAGCTGGATCAGGGCAATCCCAAACACTGGGCTGGGCTGGGCTGGGCTGGGCTGGGCTGTGCAGTGGCTGGCTTGAGAGCAGCCCTGAAGAAAAGGACCTGGGGATGCTGGTAGATGAGCAGCTCAACATGAGCCACCAGTGTTCACTTGCAACCCAGAAAGCCAATCACATCCTGGGCTGCATCAGGAGAAGCGTAGCCAGCAGGTCAAGGGAGGTGATTCTCACCCTCTGCTCTGGTGAGACCCCACCTGGAGTAATACGTCCAGCTCTGGACCCCCTATTACAAGATATGGATGTGCTGGAACGTGTCCAGAGAAGGGCCACAAGGATGATTAGAGGGTTGGAGCACCTCTCCTATGAGGACAGACACAGAGAGTTGGGCTATTCAGTCTGGAGAAGAGAAGGCTCTGAGACCTTATTGTGGCCTTCCAGTATCTTAAGAAGGCCTACATGAAAGCTGGTGAGGGACTTTTTAGGGTGTCAGGTAATGATAGGACTAGGGGGAATGGAACAAAATTAGAAATAGAAATGGGTGGATTCAGACTGAATGTTAGGAAGAAATTCTTCACCATGAGGGTGGTGAGACGCTGGAACAGGTTGCCCAGGGAGGTGGTAGAAGCCCCATCCCTGGAGGTTTTTAAGGCCAGGCTGGATGTGGCTCTGAGCAAACTGTTGTAGTGTGAGGTCCCTGCCCATGGCAGGGGGGCTGGAACTAGATGATCCTTGAGGTCCTTTCTAACCCTAAGAATTCTATGATTACATGATTTTATTTTCTTTTTTTAAATTTAATTTTCTTCTGTTTGTTTTTCATCTAGCCCACCTTGCTGCTCTGGTTCAGCATATACCCCTGAAAGGTCTAATGGTAAAGGCAGCAGAAGGATAAAATTTAGCCACAGGAAGGAAGACTGAGAACTTTGTTGTTCTTGGTTTATGGATATGATAGGCTCCAGTTTAGAGTACTGAATGCATATCTTTACAGAATCACAGAATGGCAGGGTCTGGAAGGGACCTCTGGAGATCACCTAGTCCAAGTCCCTTGCTAACACAGATATGACTATATCAGGCTGAACAGGAACTTGTCCAAGCAAGTTTTGAAAGTCTTCAGAGAAGCAGAATGCTCCTTCAGCATTTCAGTAGATTTTCAGGTGCAAAGTATATTAATAGCAGTTCCCTGCATCAGTCTTGACCAATGCCATATAGAAATGCCCCTTTCTAGCATTATCCTGAGTATAGAAATGTAGAACATAGATTTAAAGTGTCTGTTAACTGTTTTGTCCAACTCCTTCTATTAATTTATCACACTCCAATTTGAAATCTATTAGGCTTCTTCTACTTTCTTCTATAAATTATTCTTTAGCACTTAGCAGTTTTCCTTCAACATTCTTTCAAAATATATACATGGTGAAATTGTATTTGTTCTTATGTCAGTAGTATTTAGTAGCTTAAAGTACTTTTTTTTTTCTCTGTGACATTTCCTTTGTGATACATTTACAGAGCAATTAAAAAAATAAAAAAAGTAGAATATGATAGGCAGTGTCCTGAAGTAAAGCAGGTTATCCACGCTACTCATGGTTTTCTGCATCATTTTGAGTTCATCTTCCATGAACAGGGATCACTAAAACAGTACATGAGGCTTCAGTTTGAACAGGGCATCATATAATGGCAGTCTGATCTATACCTGCTGGACATGCCCCTCCTGATCCATTCTGACATTTATCTCCCAGTACTGTGCCATCTATAAAATTCATCAACTCATGTTTGCTTCTCATGCTAGTGTTAAAAAAACATTTGTTTCAGAATCAGTCCTTTAATCAAATTTCTAGAAACTTCCTCAAGATGCACTACCCCTCTTTCAGAGATATTGCTGTTGTCTCTTTCTTTTGTCTTGTCCCAGATTTCACACCTTTTAACATTTTACAGTTAATCCATAACTGCTAAAAGAAATTTAAAAAAGAACAAAAAACAACACACCAAGTGAACAAAAGAAACCAAACCACCAAACTACTTCTGAGCTGTTATTTTAGACTAATAAACATATCTATACATATGGAAGACAGAAAGAATGACATGAATATAGGTGTGCTTCTTGAAATGTAAATTTATCTTACAAAATGTAATTTTTTGCATGTTAATTCAATTGCCAAGTGTAATCTGATTTAATAAAAATACGTCTGTCTGGCTTATCTTTTTTGGTGTGCTAAACAAATTTTTACCAACATTCTCACTACATTTGCAGGGTGTAAACTAGTTTAGTCTTTAGAAAGCAGAATATAATAGCTGGCTGTGTTATGCATGCTAAGTGCCTTGTTCTTCCTAAATTGAATGACACATATATCACATAAAATTGTACAGAGTCAAGTGGGAGTTGCAGCTGGGAAAGGCTCTGACACAAACAAGGAGGATTACAGTTATTTTACACCAACAGCAGAAACTACATATCTCAGTGGATATAATGTCTTTCTTCAATTTGCTTCAAAATAAGCAAGCCTAATGAGATATTGACTGTTTCAGCTGTAAAACAGCTGTAAAACAGATCCACTAAGGTGTTTTGTTTCTTTTTGTTTGTTTTGGTTTTGGGTTTTGTTGGTTAGTTGTTTTGGTTTGTTATTGTTGTTGTTGCTTTCTCTCCTGATGGATTCCAGTACTTCAGAGAAAATTCTGAAAAAGTAATTACTGGTATGTTTTATCAACAAGGCAATAGCTCTATGAGACATTGTAACTGAGCCATAATTACCCTCTACTTCCTAAAGGGACCCTATGATACAGCAGTATCTTACTAACAGCTTGTGCCAACATACTGCTTACTTTCTCCTACATTGCCATTTCATTATTCTGATAGCTAATTACATTCTTCTTTCTCAAATTCTCTCTCCCAAAGTTTCCCAGTTTCCCCAGTTCCACACATTTTTCTTCCTCACCTGCTCAAGTGTCTATGTACAGTCATAAATTCAGGAGAATTGTGTGACCTGTTCACATTCAGGAGAGTTAAAAGAAACTGTGATATGACAAAGACTTGTATTCTTGCACTGAGATTCACATAAGTCTAAATTTATTATTCCTGATTCTATTATGGGGGCCCCAGTTGATGGTCTATCATCTATCCTTTATAGCTGACCTCATCAATTACTTCCTTCAAGTGGCTGTCAGGGCGCTGGGTGCACTAAAAGACCTTAATGACCCTAACCATCCTCCTACAAAGTTTACCTGGTCTCTGAGTCTCCCCAGAGGTGATTGTGCCCCGCTTCTCAAGCACACACAATTCCTACATTTCCCAGGGCCTGCTCCACAGGGAGCTGTCAAACCTCATGGCACCCTGGCAGTGGAATGCTCATTTGTTAACACTTGGCTGCTCAGTTTTCGTACAGTACAGACCAAGTAAGCTGTCTTTTATGCTCTCCCTTCAAAAGAAGTTTCAAAGGAATAGGCAATGATTTAAGGAAAACAATGAGAATAATCAGAGATACAAAAATCATAATTACTTATAAAAAGTTAAAGAAGATAGGTTGCCTCCTTTAAGAAAGAGAAAGAAGAAAAACATGAATAAAGTTTCAATTCAATTTTAAGCATAAGTTATTGAATTAAGAGATAATGTGACCACATTGTACCTTGCCTATGTTTTCAAATCAAACAAGAGTCTTGCTGGTTTTAATGTGAAATGCCCAGATGTCCGTAATCAGGAAAACATTCTAGTTTGTCAGTCTTAGCTCATCAGAAGCTGTAGCAATATTGAAGTATTTGTGTAGAATTTTTATCATCTGTGTCCCTAACTGTGTTATTTGGCATCTTAAGTTATCTAATTTACTCCTACATGTTGAGTAAGTTGCTATTATTTCACTTTTAACACTCCAGTATCTGGTGCATAGAAAATTATGTTGCTGAGTCCTAAGTCTGTGTCTTCTGAAATATAACTCATCCACAGAGTCTGAACTGATGAACTGAATGAAGGTGTAGTTCATTCTTTTCAGCGGCCAGGGGAAAATAAGACTGTGGTGGTCCCTAAACATCCCTGTTGGTGCATACCCTGTCTTGCTCTCTGTTTATCCTAGACTCACTGGGACATAGGGCAGGAAATATGATAGTGAAAGGTATACAAACAGTATAATCTTCATTACCTCGTATTCTGAAGCAGCTTGAATAAGGTTTTCACTCACTGGATTCCGATACAGTCAAATACATCTTCTTCTTCTTCCTCCACTTCAGCTTGTGTCCAGAGTCCTAATTCTCTTCCACTAGACTTGCAGCCCAAGGAGAAAGTAATTTTAATCTTTATGAAGAAAAAAAAACCCACAAACATTTATCATTCTTCTAAAGAGACATGCAAGCAAAATATAGAAACATAAAAACCCCCAGTATATTAGAAAACAAACCTGATATTTTACTGCTAAATTACTGATAAGTTACAGAGTTAAACAACTTGAAGTCTCAGAGCACTAAATGTAGCCAATGATTGTTTTCCGTTTTGTTACAGGTCACTGACTCAGCAATGATCCCAAGAGATTTCATTTAACAACACATATAACTCATATAAAGTGAGTTTTGTTTGTCTGTTTCCTATGCCTTTATGCATCCCCACATCTGGAACTAAGCAGTGCTGCCAGCTTTGAAAGAACAAACATGTAAGCACACTTATGAAGCATGAGGCGGACAGGCTATATATTGACAAAAAATGAATGATGCATCTTTTTAAAAGGTCAGTTATACTTTTCCAGGAAGTTGTCCAAGATGGAGTACCACAAAAAGAAAGACTAAATTCAGGATTCTGACAGACAGATCATTTCTCCCTTCTTCTTGTGTTTCTAGCAAAATTGAATATCAAATGACAGATGTGTGTATAGACTATATGGAAAACATTTAAATATTACATAAATTATGCATATATGCATGTGGACATATTCAGATTCCCACAGATGCATCCATCAGCCTGTTGGGTCTGCAAAAAATGAAAAGAATGATAAATATATGTGACCTAATACTGTTTATAATTACATGTACACATTAGACAGCATTCACATATTTATTCTCATCTCTATTTGTATATAAAAGCCAAGTTATTTTCCTGTTATTTCATTTGTAGCTAAAATATTAATATAATTATTAATTATAAATGTGAATGTTTTCTAATTCCACAGTAGCTCTAGAAAGCTGCTATATTGGATATCCACACATTTATACTCATTGATTTGATTATTCAAGGCAATCCCAAGCATAACTACAGGTTGTGGAATGACTAGATTGAGAGTAGCCTTGCAGAGAACGACTAGTGGTTGAATAACCTGATCACCTTCTATGACAAAATAACTCACACAGTTGATACAGAACAAATGGTTGACATTTTCTACCTGGACTCCTCCAAGACTTTTTACATGGTCCCCCATAACTTCCTCTTAGAGAAACTTTATGGCCTGGATAAGTGGTCTGTGCAGTGAATGGGAACTCTGACAAGCTGCACCCAGAGGATGGTAGTAAATCTTTTCAACCTAGAAACCAGTCAGAATGGGGTCTCCCAGGGACTGATATTGTGGCCCAGTACTCTCTAATATCTTAATAAGTGATCTGGATGTTGGGATCAAGAGCACCCTGATAAAGGTTGCAGACAACACTAGAATGAGTGCAGAGGTTAATACTCCAGATGGAATAACAACTATCTAGGAAAACATGGACATGGTGATAAAGTGGGCTATCAAGAATCTTGTGAAGTTCAACAGGGAGAAAGGTAGGTCCTTGCACTTGGGAATACATAACCCAGGAGTGAAGCTCAGATTGGGATCCTCCTGGCTGGAGAGCAGCCATGTGAGAAGGGACCTAGGGGCCTTGGTGGACAACAAGCTCAGCATGAGTGAATAATGTGCTGTGGCAGCAAAGAAATCCAACAGGATGCTTAGTTGCATCAACAAGGGCATTACCAGCAGAGATAAAAAAGTCATTATCCCACTACTCAGCATTTGTCAGACCATACCTGGAGTACTGCACAAAGTTTTCATCCCCACTGTACAGAAAAGATGTGGACAGGCTGGAAAGTGTCCAGAGAAGGTTCACATGAATGATCAGAGGACTGGAAGACCTGCCATATGAGGAAAGGCTGAGAGAATGGTATTTGTTCAGTCTTGAGAAGAGGCTTAGGAAAGACCTTATTATCATGTGCCAGCACATAAAAGGTAGCTACCAGGACAATGGAGACTCCCTTTTTACAAGCAGTCCATATGGAAAAGACAAGGGATGACAGGTACAAGTTACTTCCAGGGAGATTCTAATTGGAATTGAGAAGAAAAATTTTCACTGTGAGAACAGATAGAGAGTGCAATAATCTCCCAAGAGAAGTAGTGGTTTCCCATCCATTGGTCAGTTTTAAGACTCAGATTGACAGACTGCTGGGCCATGTAATTTAAACTACACAATCACCTATGAAAGGTTGGACCAAATGATCCTTGGGATCCCTTCCAACCTGGTGTTCTGTGATGCTTTACAAATAAACCTACCTTTGGCTACTAATGTCTTTCTCACTGTAAAATTAGATCAAAATACCCACTGCTTATATACCTCTCTTTTTGAGTACTGATACTGTTGCAGAGATCATAACTCTATAGAGTAAGAGCAAGAATTTTCACTTCATAACTTTTCATACCAGTCTTTTTTCTAATTCACCAGCAATAAACCTACGATTTTCAGCCACAAATATAATCTGAGGAGAGCAGGTGTTTCTCTTGTTTGTTTTCACTTCAAAAAATACTCAGTAGTGTAACTGTGCTGAAATTTACCAGTGTGACACTACAAATAATGACAAGTTGTAAGAGCAAGTAGACATGTTTGAGTAACCAAGACCTTCTCGAGTGTTGTTTGTAGGCTGTTTTGGGAAGATGGAGCTAACCTGACATAGCACCTCTTTATTCGTCCAGCTGAGAAATTCCTAACAGATATGTTTTACTTTACAATTTGCATGAACTCAGGGAATTACTCCAGAAGAAAGTTCTAATATTAATTAGCATTCATGTGATGTGTACAGACAGCAGCTAAGAATCAGAAGCAAACCAGAAACTGAATCAAAGAGGTGGTCTAGGTAACACAGCTGAAGAGGCACATCACAGACTTAATCTAAATTCATAACAAGCACCTTATTTGTTGCCTCTCTCTATGAGTAGTTTGTCACAATGAGAACACAAAACACTGGAGCACACACTGCCCAGTTTTCTTTGATTACTTTTTTCTGGATAGCTCTTGAGAAAATACTTTGGACTGAGAAATCATATACAGCTTGAATGTCTGCAAGAGTTCATCATTTTCTTGATACTCCAAATGCACTTGGAGATGAGGAGTCTTACATAATGCTTTGAGCAGTCTGAAAAGTTGAAGAGTTTTGAAATACCTTGTGACTTCTTGTGTTCTTTACTTTGGTCTTGTTCCTGTTTCTGTGAGTGCATATATTGGGTGAATGTGCTGTTTAATTACACTTTCAAGGATATACTCGCTTCTGGGGGGTATATCTACAGATGGATAAAGATCTACATTAGTTGTCTATGTAGTTCAGGTTGATCAAATTCAAGTTTACATTCAAAGCTCCATAACTGTTAAAATTGTTCTGTAATAAAGCTGTGAGTCCATACAAGTAGGAGTTCACTGATGCCACACTTCAGAATTTTGACTTTGAATATCTTTTTTTCCTTCATCCATTTCAGAAGAAAGGAATTTAATTAATATAACTACTGAATGTATTCTAGTTCACATCATTTACAACAATTTTACATCACTGCTTACTGTGCTTCTTGCTTGTTTCAGACCATTATATATATAAATGTGTGCTCTGTGGATGATCCTAACATGGACATGTGAAAACTAAGAGCTTTTTTGAAAGTAGTCATCTAGAGAGAAGAAGTACTTCACAAACTGTGTGGTCTAAAAACTGCCTAACCATTTAATTTCAAGTAGCTCAATCCTGTATTTAAATCTCATTCTTAGATCCATTTGAGGCACCAAATTTTACATATTATTCTGAGTCTTTTCTTTAACACAGAAAGATTCCATAATAAGGTTTTGATTTGCTAGAATTTGTGTTTAAGATTGTAGTAGGGGACAGTGTCAGGGATGGATAGTAAATCTAAAGCTTAATAATGTCTTTCTTATTCTATTGAGTTTGTATCTGCAGCTATAATTTAGTGCCTTAGAAGTAATAATTTGATTAAAATATCCATATATGAAAAAGGAAGACTCTCAAAAAAATCAAGTATCAACACTCAATCTTCTTGAGGCTAATGGGTCATTTACAATAAGGGTCATTGTCACTAAAATGGAAGCAATACTTTATGTTTCTCACTGTAATCTGTCCTTTGCAAATCTGCCTCAATCTAAAAAAAAACAAAACCAAACCCACAACACTGCATTGCACTAGTGTTATGCAGCTAGCAAACAAAGATTTTATTTTATTCTTATATCAAGCTTAAGAAATGTAGCTACAGACCACATAAGCATTCATCTCTAAAACTTGTGCCAAAAGAAATCCTAGGCTACAGAGGAACTAAAACAGCAGGAGATAGACATATTTTCTCCCACTATATTCTTCGAGGAAAATATCAAATTGGAGACAAATCTTTTTTTCTCTGTCACTACCTTATATTGGCAGAAAGTAATGGTATGCTGCAGCCAGAAGGTAACAGAATATCTTTAATGCTTCCTCTTTTAGCTCACTGTAAAGCTGATGAGTGAGTAAATCTCTGCTGGACGATTTCACAGCTCAATGTGTGCATCATGTAGGAAGGAAGAGCAAATGCTTGGGTTTTTAATGCTACAGGCAGAGATCCAAGAAAGAAAAGGGATCTCAAATAGCTAAGTACAAGGGGCAATCATCAGCTGATAATTAAAATATTGAATGACATTCTGAGGGAATGCTGTACAACAGTACCTTCTAATTTCCTGCATTTGAAAGAGGATTAAGACTGAGTTTCCCACTATGCATTGAAGAGATGGGGAGCTACTGTGCAAAATAGTGACATTAGTATAATCATTCAAACACAATTTAGTTTGCCTAAACTAATATTTGTGCAGATCTGACAAGATGGACAGCTTTTTTTTTTTTTTTTTTTTTTTTTTTAATCCTTGACATTGCCTTAAGGATTTCCATATTTGAAATTTCAGTTTAGCAGATTTTCACTTTGGCTTGAACATTAACTCAAAATCATAACTTCAAGAAAGAAGCCAGTGGTTTTATTGAAGTGGCCTGAAATTCTGGCAGACAAACCAGTGTCAGAAGTTCTATGACCTGTATATACAACATAATCTGGATCAAATATGTTTGGCACAGACAAGTATTCTTTTCATGACCAGAAATCCTACTACACAGCTTTACAGTGATCTTACTGCACATGCATAGGTCAAGTGTATGTGTATGGTAGGTCTGATGGGGGGGATATGTTGGACTAATTCTACAATGATGTGCAGATCATTTTTCTGTTCATGAAATCTCAAACATTAGACTTACTGCATGTGCAGGTTGATTCCATAGTATAATGCCTGCTATAGATATAACTTGAAGTTGTACTTCATATGCTTGATGAATATTTATTATGTAGGATTTATGTAGAAGTAATTTTCTATGAGTATTTTTCAGAATGTTAATTGAAAGAGGTTTTATTAATAATAGTGCTGCTGTATTTCGACCATGCTAATCTTTTAATATTTGCTGCTAATCAAGAGACTTTTACATGTGCTTTAATATATAAGCCTTTCACATTTTCATACATTTATCTTCTGATTAGCATTGAATTTTCTTTTTCACTGTGTTGCAGATCATGGCAGAAAGTGAATGGAGTATGGAAACCAATTCTGCACATAATTTCCATGAAGAATCAGACTGGATAACTCAAGTCTAATAGAAATTTGTTCAAATCTTGTCCAGAATTAGTTTTCTCTCTTCCTAAAAGCAGAGCAAAGGAAAAACAAACAAAACAACAACAACAGCAAAACAAACAAACAACCAACAAAAAAAACACAACCAAAACAACACACCAAGATAATAGTGATGCAGAAAAACAGAGTCCTGATCTCTAACTATAAACTAGGTCATTCGTTACTGGTTATCTGAACTCTTGCTGGCATGTCCAGGGTAGCATCAATTTTATCTAATTTTAGTTGTCTTCCATAGAAGCTAAGCTAGTCCCTCTCAGTTCTCTTTATAGTCAGTAAAGAAAAAGAGGCACTTTTTAGGGAGAAATTCACTTGACCTATATCTGACATCTGCTTTAGGATGAAAGGAATCTTGTCCTAAAAGTGCTTATTTCTCTTCACTGAATAAAGAAGCATCATGGAGTGACTAACTCACCTAGAGAGGCTTATATTGCAAAGGGCTAATTGAGAGGAGCCCTAATATTTGTTTCTTGTCCTTAAACAGTAAATAATTAGTTTTACAAAGGAAAAGATTTCAAAATATAATTTAAATCTATGCACTTTGGGATATTCTGCCAACTGGTGCCATAGAATCATAAAATCATTCAGGTTGGAAAGGACTCTTGAGATTATCAGGTCCAACAATTATCTCTACTGTACCAAGTTCACCACTAAACAATATCACTAAGTGTCACATCTAAACAACACTGAAATACATTCAAGGATGGTGACCACCTACCTGGGCAGCCTGTTCCAATGCTTGACCAGCACCTACCTCACTATACTGTCCTTTCAGCCTCCTCTTCTTCAACTAAATATTCCCAGTTCTGTCAGCTGTTCTTCATATGACTTATTCTTTAGGCACTTCAACAACTTAGTTGCTCTTCTTTGCACCTGCTCCAGACCCTCAATGTCTTCACTGTATTGAGGTGCCCAGTATTGAAAACAGTACTTCAGGTGTGGCTTCCCCAATGCCAATTACAGAGGAGCAGCCATTTCCCTTCTTCTGCTGGTCAACTATGTATGACACAATGCTCAGTAAGAACAATGATCTGTTAGCCTCAATGGAAAAAGAAGCTGAAACCCAATCGTATTCTTCACCCCAGACAACCATCCCAATTGTGAAATTTTGAACTAAATGAAAGTGGCACCAAACACTTCAAAATTCTTCCTTTGCCCTTATTTTCCTCGACCATATCACAATGATATTGCTCTTATTATGAAACATCTGATTATTTTGAAAGCACCTTTATAAAGACAATTTTTTAAAAAAATCATATAAAGTACAGCTTAATAAACTTAGTTATTTTTATTTTCTATTAATTTATCAGGTTCAACTTAAATCTGTAAATTGTTTTCTGTGTTTCATACTACACATTTAAAAAAGAAAAACTGTTTTCTCTTTAATTCTCTAGCCTTAATTTTATTCTAACTTAAAGAAAAAAACTTCTTTCTCTTCTTCTGTAAAAAAAGCTACTCCTATAAATATCTTAAGACCTGGTATTACTAATTCTGTTTCTTTTTCTTCTTTTCCCTATAGAATCAAGAATGTTTGGGGTTTGAAGGGGTCTTTAAAGGTCATCTTGTTCAATCCCCCTGCAGTGAGCAGTGACATCTTTAACTAGATCAGATAGCCATCTTCATATTAAGAACAGGATTTTTTAATTGACATTATTTATTTTCTGTATTGATATATGTTTGGATGACTTTTACTTAGCAATAAAGAATTGGGAAAAATATGCCTTTTATAGACTATATGAATTCCCTTTTCCTTTTTTTCTTGATGTCTTTTAATATTTACCTGTAGATGACTCATTGCTTGACCTATTCCAATATTCAAAAGCCAATCCCTGATTCCTTTAGGTATTGCATTGTAGCTTTTACACTGCTAAGTAAATTTCAAGCTTTATCACAGAAATCTGCAGGGATTCCATGTGTAAAATAACAGATAAACAACCACTGATATTTTATAAGTTAATCCTCTGAATAATAGGTGGCCATTATAAGCCTTGCAGATTTTTCATACTCTCTACGTGTACTTTAGCAACTGCATTAGAAATGACACGGGAACTCTTGCTACTGTTTACAGATAAAAGTTAATTTTGAGTTTCTAATTGCTTCAAATATGATTAAAACAGTGCTCTTATCACAATTAACTGGTTCAACAAATCAGAGACTTTAAATGTACTGTAATTTTCCTGCAGAAATATAAAGAAAATGGAAAAAGTCAGTCAGTCTCAATTTTAATGTACTTACTTCTTTTAGTATTTGCTTTTCCATTTGCATATTCATTCCAAGTAATTAGTGTTCAGTCAAAGGTTTATAGCAGGATGTGGAGCCAGTAATTGTTTAAATACACTTGTTTTCTAGACAACATGCATATTCATGTCTACTAGTAATTCTAGTTATGTTTATTAGAAAAGGAGGAAAGGATAAGGAAAAATGTAATGCAAAAATGTTGATGATTTTTAATGAGACATTTACAATAAAGTTTTCAGCTTTGACAGAACTATGCTAACAATGTAAATGGTATTTTAGCTGATTTTTGAGATAGAAAATAACAGTCATTACAAAATAAACAAACTGTTAATACTTTGTACACAACCATTAAGACTAGAAATAATTTGTTTCTCTTATTATGTGTTGTGTCAGATTTCATTCCAAATTTTGGATACCTAAACATAGCTGTGCAAGTATAGTGAAGATATAGGTACCAATACTACTTAATTCTTCATTGACTATGTTGACTAGATTGCCACTGGCTATAGTGAAAGCTTAGGTGTCTAGTTCATATGCAAAGAAGAATGTTCAGACATCAAAATTCAAGGCTGTGAAGCTGAATGCCATTCCTCAGAGCACATTCTTCAGTTGTGAACTGAACTCCTCCTCCTCTTCCAGTGTTAGACTGTGAAGCATCTGTAATGTGATTGATGCCCTTGTAGGTTCCCAGGTACTCCTGAGACAGAGAGAAGAGAGCAAGATTTGGCTGAACAATCCCTTAAATAGAGAAATGCAGGAAAATGGAAGAGAATAACAAATTACAATATCCTGGAATGTACTGCCCTTTTTTCCACTGGGACTCGCTAGCCTCTGGAGAACTTGTCTTTATATATACCAGTTAACTTGATTTCCCTTAACCTACAACACTATAACATTCTGTGATTCTGTGAATAGCTGGAGAGGGACATTTTACAAAGGTGTGTAGTGACAGGATGAGGGGTAATGACTTCAAAATGGAAAAAGACAGACCTGAATTAGGAGGAATTCCTTCACCATAAGGGTGGTGAAGCACTGGAATAGAAGTCGTAGAAGTCTGAACCCTGGAAATGTTCAAAGACAGGCTGAATGGGGACTTGAGCAACCTGGTCTAGTATAAGATGCCCTTGCCTGTAGCAGGGGAATTGGAATTATATGATTTTTAAGGTCCCTTACAACCCAAACCAAACCATTTTATGATTCTAAGATTCTATCATCATTCAACATTTTAGAATATACATAGCCTGAAAGATGTTCCAAATGTGGCTATTTGTATACACTGACTGTACAATACAGTCCCAATCATTGTCTCTAGTGTAGACCTGTCTTATCAATACCTCATGCTACATTAGAAATAGCACAGTCCTAATGATAGATTCAGCTTCCAGATTATCTGGCATTTACCTGTTCAGGCAACGGAATTAAGCCCCAGATGCTAGTCACAATGGTATGAGATCAACACTTATTAAATATTTTGAGTCCTTATGAGTAAGAATCAGGCCAGCAAGACTGATACCATGGTGGGAATCTGTTATAGACTGCCTGACCAGGATGAAGAATTGATGAAATTTTTTATAAGCTCAACCTAGTTACAGCCATTAAGGATAATAAAAAAATGTTTCTATAAATTCATCAACAACAAAAGGAGGAATAGGGAAAATCTCAATCTTTTATTGGATGCAGAGGGAAACATAGTGACTAAGGATGAAGAGAAAGGTGAGGTGCTCAATGCCAGCTTTGCCTCTGTCTTTAGCAGTGGATACAGTAGTTCCCTGAACACCCAGCCTCATGCACTAGGAGTCAGGGAGGGGAATCAGAATGAGGTCATCACAACAAATGAGGAAGTGGTCAGTGATCTGCTACACTGCTTAGCCGCACATAAGTCTATGGGGCTGAATGGGCTCTACCCAAGAGTGTTGAGGGAGTTGGCAGATGTGTTCACCAAGCCACTATCCGTTATTTATCTGAAGTCCTGGCTAACTGGAGAAGTCCCAGGGGACTGGGGATTAGCAAATGTCACACCCACCTACATGAAAGGAAGAAAGGAGGATCCAGGAAACTACAGACCTGTCAGTCTGACCTCGGTACCAGGGAAAGTCATGGAGCAGATCATCTCAAGCTCCATTACACAACATATAGAGAACAACCAGGGGATCAGGCCCAGTCAGTATGGGTTTATGAAGGGGCAGGTCCTGCCCTGCCTGACCAACCAGATCTTCTATGACAGGATGACCTGACTACTGGATGAGGGAAAGGCCACCTAGACTTTCAAACACTGTTTCCCACAGAATTCTCCTGGACAAACTGGCTGCTTGTGTCTTGGATGAGCACACACTCTGCTGGATTTAGGTGGGAGTGTTAATCTGCATGAAAGCAGAGAAGCTCTACAGAGGGACTTGGGGTATATTGGATCAATGGGCCAACATTAATGGGATGAGCTTCAACAAGATGAAATGCCAGGTCCTGCACTTGGGTGACAACAACCCCAAGCAACACTATGGGCCTGGGGAAGTGTGGCTGGAAAGCTGTCTGGCAAAAGGGACTTGAGGGATCTAATCAACGAGCTACTGAATATGAGAAAGCAGTATGCCCGGGTGGCTAGGAAAGCCAATAACATCCTGGCTTGTATTAGAAATGCTGTGTCCAGTGGGAGTAGGGAGGTGATTGTCTCCTTGTACTCAGCTCTGGTGAGGCCCCACCTTGAGTATTGTGTTCAGTTTTGGGCACCTCAGTACAGGAGAGATGTGGCGGTGCCAGAGTGAGTGCAGGGGAGGGCAAACAAAGATGGTGAAGTGCCTAGAGAATAAATCTTATGAAGAGAGCCTGAAGGAGCTGGGGCTGTTTAGTTTGGAGAAGAGGAGGCTGAGGGGAGATGTTGTAGAGAGGCTGGTGCTGGTCTCTTCTCACAGGTAATTAGTGCTAGAACAAGAGGGAATGGCCTAAAGCTACAACTGGGTACATTTAGATGGACATTTAGGAAGAAGTTTTTCACAGCAAGAGTGGTCAGGTATTGGAATGTGCTGCCCAGGGAGGTGGTTGAGTTGCCAACCCTGGATGTGTTTAAAGGTTATTTGGATGTGGTGCTTGGGGATATGGTGTAGGGGTGAGCCTTGTAGAGTAGGGTTATCGGTTGGACTTGGTGATCCAGAGGGTATTTTCCAACCTGAATGTTTCTGTAATACTGAGATAAAGAATTATTTATAAATATATTTACTGATGTTTACTAAATCTGTTTAAGCATTTAACTATAACATTGTCTGCTAATGTGTTGTAATGTTTGATAGCTTTCCTTGTTTTAAGGATGAGACTGTCAAATTCAGTCGTAGTATAATGTCTTTATGATTACTACTGACACGATCAGTGATTTGTTCACTAAACTTACATTTTTTATTTCCTTTCAAATCTTCCTTTGTGAATATCCGTGTTGATACAAAATCCTGACACTCCTCCCCTTACAGAAGCATATAAAAATCTGTCTCTGCCTTTCCATTAAATCTGATAATCGTATCTGTCCCTCGTTGTTCTCTGTCTTCTTCTGATCTGACTTCATTCCATTTTAATCTTTTAACATTTTCTTTTTCTCCCTACAAAGAAATAAGTACGAAAGCTAACTTAATCTTCCAATTCCTTTGCCTTTTGGACCAACCCACCATTTTCTAGATCTCTACACCATCTTCAAAAGCTAATCTTTTTATCCTCTTTGTCAGACTTCTCTTGCTTAAATCTTCTGGTCATTCTTTCATTAATATTTTCCTTCTTCAGCATATCCTGACTAATCAGTTCTTGTAGTATATTTTGTTGTCTCTTCTTCATTTTACTTCACCTGCCTTTTAAAATTCTGATACTTACTCCTCTTCTTATGTCACCCTTATAGCATGATTTTTGTATATCTTTTAGTTTCAATTGCATAGTCTCAGACAGACTTAATACATGGCTCTATGGCTGCATTTTTCAGCAACAACCTCCCTTGAACCTCCCCTGGCACAGCTTGAGACTGTGTCCTCTTGTTTGGGTGCTGGTTGCCTCGGAGAAGAGGCCAACTCCCACCTGACTACAACCTCCCTTTAGGTAGTTGTAGAGAGCAATAAGGTCTCCCCTGAACCTCCTGTGGTGGTGAGAGAAGTTCAGTTCTCCCCCCCCATCCAGAAACCACTCAGTTGGAGGAGCAGATGGAAAAGCTATATTTTACAAGCAGGATGAAATGTGATGAATATATACACAATATACAGTATTTACAGTATATACAAAAATGTACAGGAAAGAATGTAACACAGGAAACCTGGCCCCTCCTCGCTGGAGGAGGGTCCCCCCAAAAACCCCTTTTCCCCCTTCCTCCCTTTTTTCCCAAAAAGGGTTAGAGAGAGAAAAGTAATTATTAAGGGGGAAATTCTGTTAGTTCAAAGTGACTGTGACAAAGAGAAGAAAAGAACAAGTTTCTTATCTCATTAGTCCAAGGTCAGCCAAGCACAGAAAGAGAAGCAGCCATCCAGGCAGACTGAATGAGACAGACTGGGGCACAAACTGAACTAAAACTAAAATTTAAAGTTGCATTCCTACTGATCTACCAATGAAATTCATTTAGAACTATCTTTTGTTTTCCTTTTCACATCAAAACATTCAGCTAGAGTGCTCCAGTAACTGTCTCTTCTTAAAGGCATAGCCTAAAACTGTCACAACTCCTCTTCTCCAAGCCAAGCAACCCCATCTCCCTCAGCCTCTCCTCCATGGAATAGAATAGAATAAACCAAGTTGGAAGAGACCTTCAACATCATTGCGTCCAACCCATCATCCAACACCATCTAATCAACTAAACCATGCAACCAAGGACCCCATCAAGTCCAACCTCCAACAATGGTGACTCCACTACCTCCCCAGGCAGCCCATTCCAAGGGCTAACAACTGTTTCTGTGAAGAACTTTCTTCCTAAAATCCAGTCTAGACCTCCCCTGGTGCAGTTTGAGACTGAGTCCTCTTGTTCTGGTGCTGGTTGCCTGGATGAAGAGACCAGCCCCCACATGGCTACAACCCCCCTTCAGGTAGATGTAGACAGCAACTCCTCTTCCCAGGCTAAGCAACCCCAGCTCCCTCAGTCTCTCCTCATAGGGCTTGTGTTCCAAACCCCTCACTAGTTCTGTTGCCCTTCTCTGGACAAGTTCCAGCAATTCAACATCTTTCCTAAACTGAGGGGCCCAGAACTGGACACAGTCCTCAAGGTGTGGCCTACCCAGTGCTGAGTACAGGGGCAGAATGACCTCCCTGCTCCTGCTGGCCTCACTATTCCAGATACAGGCCAGGATGCCATTGGCCTTCTTGGCCACCTGGGCACACTGCTGGCTCATGTTCAGCCTACTATCGACCAGTATAATTCAGCCCCATACACAAGCTAAAACCAGTCTCCCATAAAAGCACTAAAAATAGTTCCCTGTAAAAGTACTAAAAATAGTTCCTTATAAAAACAAGTCCAGTGCATCTGTAGGTCTGGCTTTTGCAGAACGTTGGTTTTGGCAGGTGGATGCTCCTTGGCAACAAGGTGTGAAACTATAAAGACACCACTGATGATAGGTTGGACACGATGATCTCGAAGGTCTCTTCCAACCTGGTTAATTCTATTCTATTCTATTCTATTCTATTCTATTCTATTCTATTCTATTCTATTCTATTCTATTCTACCATGAGAGTGGTGAAGCCCTGGAATGGGTTGTCCAGGGAGGTGGGTGAGGCCCCATCACTGGAGGTGTTTAAGAACAAGTTGGATGAGGCTCTGGCCAGCCTGATCTAGTGTGGAGTGTCCCTGCCCATGGCAGGGGGTTTGCAACTAGATGATCCTTGTGGTCCCTTCCAACCCTGACTGATACTATGATAATAATAAAAGGATTAAGCAATTATAAGTTTGGGTTTTATAGGTAATTCTTTTCACTGCATGCACTGGGTTGAAGGAATAATACTTTGCCACAGAATGTCACAAACTACCTGCATTTTACTCTGTCCTTGGATGCAACATCCCACACAAAGGCTCCAGGCTCTTACTGAGCTGCTCCTTGGTTTCTGTTTGTAAGTCATATGGTTTTGTTCCTTCTCTGTTTTCCTTGATAATATATTTTGAAGTATTTGTCTCAATATTAGATGACTGGCAACTGCATAGAAATTTTTTTTTAATACCATAAGCTAAGGTGTTTAAGACCAGGCTGGACGAGGCTCTGGCCAGCCTGATCTAGTGTGGGGTGTCCCTGCACATGGCAGGGGGGTTGGAACTAGATGATCCTTGTGGTCCCTTCCAACCCTGACTGATACTGTGATACTGTATCGCAGGAGGACTGTAACTGCTTGAGAACTGTTTGTGGAATCTGCTAGGGGGTCTGCTAGGGGCCGGTCACTGCCTGCCATGAGGAGCCACTGTTGGGGGAAAACTGTTTTGTGATGGAACTGCCTGCCAAGTATTGGTTGCTGAAAAGTCAGTGGCTAGAGACAGGTATCACTGAAAACCACTGTGCTGACTGCTGTGTGGCTCTGCCATGTTATCTGCCTGACAGCCTGCCTGACGTCCTGCCTTCCTGACAGAAAGAGACAGAGCTGCCGTCCTGATTGGCCCCACTCCCTGTTCACATTATCCCATCTCAACCATTGCAGTATTTACATCTGCAGCATGTCAAATAAATTGGTTAGGCACTTGACTCCATTTGAGTCTTAATTCTGTTCCTGAGAGTGTAAAGTTACTTACACGTGGTAGTTTCAGGCTGTGCCTAGAAAATTTTCCACAGATCTTGAACAGAAAGTTGTAGAATGTAAACATTGGATATGAAAAGGAAAATAATGATAAGCTCTAAATAATCCCATTGGACAAATATCTGCTATAAAACTTAGATCTGTAAACTAACTTTCTCTCTTTTTGGCTTCCTCGCTGTGTCTTCTGCTTTTGGCTGGCTTTGCTGACCTTGGCTGTGTTCTTTGTTGTAGCTGAGTATCTTAACAACTCTCTGCTCTTTCTCTCCTCTATTGTGTAAATGAGGGTAGGGAGAGGGTAGGGTGAAGCTGTTGCTGGCTCCCCCAGTTTGTCCAGGGGGATTCTTGTGCTATTTATTAATTGTACATACCTGCAAATATTGTGTATTTTGTACATATTCATATTGTAGTTTTGCTTGTAAATACAGCTTTATTTGTTTCCAACTGAGCTGGTCTGGCAATTTAATGTTGAGGGCAATTTTCAACCCACCACATTACATTGAAGGTCCAATTGGGCGTGACTCAGGAGTTAAGCTCAGCCTCTCTATGAGGACCAGCTGGAATGCAAAGAGAGTTTAACTTCTCCAAATTACCCACTGTTGGACTGCGACAAAGGCCTTACTAAAGTCAAAGGAGATAACATCAACAGCCTTTCCATTGTCTACCAAGCAGGTCACATCAACATGGAATGGCACCAGGCCATGGCATCAAGCTTGCTGGCATAAGATGGAATTCACATTTCTCAAAGGGGGAAAAGGGTCCTTGCTGACAAGCTTTCAGGTCTCACAGACAGAGGTTTAAATTAGACTGAAAGAGAAGTGGGATAACCGGCTTGCCCATGACAAGATTTGGGATAATACACCATGGTTAGAGGGAGAGAGTGCTAGCAAGGCCCTCAGTCTGTTGCTCTGAGACATGCTAGGTACTATGCAGCACACTCAAAGTCATATGGACATGAGCCAGGAGCTCCTGAGATAACAGGATTCAACAGGGAACCATCAGTGAAATGTGTTAAAAGATTCGGGGATATTCCTCTTAGAAGGTGACACAGCCAGCAGCCCAGCTGAAGTGCTTCTACACTAATGCATGTGGCATGAGCAACAAACAGGATAGGATGGAATTCTCTGTGCTGCTAGAAAGCTAGAACATAGTTGCCATTACTTAAACTTAATGAGGCAAATCCTGTGGCAGGAGTGTGTCTTTCAATGTCTGCAGGCTGTGCAAAAAGGACAAGTGAGGAAGGAGTGGTGGAGTGGTTGCATTCTACATTAAGAAATGGATAGTGTGATGGGTGTCTCTGAAGAATAGTCACAAGAAGGTTAAAAGCTTATGAGTAAGAATGAAAGACTGAGGCAAGAAAGAGAACCTTATGGCTGGTCTATACTACAGGCTGCCTGGTGAAGTGGAGCCTGTTGGTGAAGTCTTCTTGCTCCATCTCTAGCTCTTGCTCATACTTACAGACTCTCATCCTGCTAGGGGACATCAACTATCCCAATATCTGCTGCAGACGTAGCATGGTGAGCTGTAGGCAAGCTGGGAGACTCCTGGAATGCATGGAGGATAACTTCTTAAACTATAATAGACAGCCCTACCAGAGGAAATGGAATACTGTCAGTCATGAATGTAAGCAGGAAGTGGGCATTCTTCTGGGGTCCATATTTGGAACAGTACTGTTTAATAACCTCAGCGATGACACAGTGGGATCTAGCACACCTACAGCAAGATGATACAAAGCTGAGTGGTGTGGTGGTGGGGACTAAAGCTGGCAACTTGTGCTTGCAGCCCAGAATGCCACCAGTATCTTGCATCAAAAGAAGCATTATCAGCAGTTTGAAAGAGGTAATTCCTCTCTTCTACTCTGACCTAGTGAGACCTCACCTGGAGCACTGTGTCCTGTTCTGGAGCACCTAGTGCAGGAAAGACATAGACCTTTGGGATCAGGTCCAGAGGACAGTCTCAGAATTGATAAGAAAGCTGGAACACTGCTCCTATGAAAAAATGTTAAGAGAGTTGGGGTTGTTTGGTTTGAGATGTGAAGGCTTCATGAAAGATGTCATTGCAACCCTCCATGGCTTATAGTATGGGGCAATCTTTCTAGCAGGGCCTGCTGCAACAGGACATGTTCTAATGGTTTTAAATTAAAAGAGGGGAGACTAGGCATAAGATAAAAACATTTTGCAAATGAGGGTAGTGAAACACTGAAAGATTTGTCCAGGAGCAGCGGTAGATACCCCATCTCTAGAAACATTCAAAGGTAAGCTGGACTGAGCTCTGAGCAGCCTCACCTGGCTGTAGATATCTGTGCTTATTGAAGGGGGTGGGTTGAGTAGGACCTTCAAAGTCCCTTTCAACCCAAACTGCTCCATGATTCTGTGATTCTCCTTCCCTGTTCTCCAATCTTCATTTCAGTCTGTTGTATATGAAGGCATACAAGCTTCTTGCTCTTTGCTAAGTTTATTCTTGCTGTGCTCAGACAGAACAATGCACAGAATTGAGGTGAAGGAGTAAAAAAGCAAGTGAGGTCAGACAAAATGTAATGGTGCTGTCATGACCTTTTGACACTGTGAAGACTCAGATATTAATAAATGGAGCTCAACTAAAGTTTGACGAATAAAAAAGAACAATTTCATTACCGCTTCCAAGCTATGTGCTGGCCATTTCAAAATGTGTTGTTTCATTTTCAAAACACCAAGTTATTTATACTTGCTTAGTTGCACATTACACAGTCATTCAGCAGCACCTCTTTAAGTGACATTTTGCCTGGATATGCTCATTATCACCATAGCAACTGAACCCTTTTCTTCACTCAATCCTGGATGTGTCTTTCTTTTCTCTCATCCTTCATCCTGCTTCTCAGGAAGAGTTTATATGAAGAAGCTGTTATATTACTGGAACTGTTCTATGTTGTGCATTCAAAGTAGCTGACATATTTCTACTTATTCCCTAAATTTAAGGGAAGTTGATTTTTAACTTTATATATGTGTGTGTGTGTATATATGTGAGATCAACAATCGCTTATTTAATTAATTGCCAATATTTTGTGATAGCTTTTAAACTGAAAGATGCTACTATCTTGCAGATCATACAAAAACTTCTCCGGGAAAAAATAGCTCCATAAGCAATAAAGCTTCACAAAGGAAGCAGACATCAGAAATTTTACTCTATTGGCAGATGAGAACACACTGAGGTTAAAAGGAAGATATCTGGTAAATGAACAGTGAATTATATAATGAAGTTGGTTCAGTTATTTGACTGCAAGACTAGTAATCATATTTCAAAGGCCATGAGCATTCATGAGTAATAGTCTTAAGTGTGACATTTTCTGGATTTTCCATCATGCCAATATGAAGCACAGAACACTGGCAAACTTCAGTTTTAAAAACTTAAAGTTATTCATATAATCATGGCATCCATCTTGCATAATAATAATTTAAAAAGTCCTGCTTTTTTTTTTTGTTTGATTGTTTGTTTGTTTTAATTTGATGATGTTTCTTCTTTGTAACACAATCATCTGTAGAACATTTAATCAAAGGGGGAAAAAAATCCTCAACATTCCTGGCCTCATTTTTCTAAAAATGTGGGATTCATTCTCAGACATGAGACTGAGTTTACCCCATATCTGGAGCTAAACAAAAGCAGTTACTCTGCCTCCCCAGCAGAGAAGGGGAATCAGGAAAAGGAGAGAAGACCCACAGGCTGAAAAGAAAATGGATTTAATGAATTGGCCAAATTAATACCAATATCAATGCACCATATATAAATTTATACTTCACCCAGCAAAAGTACAGCAGGCACAATGTGAAGGACAGCAATCCTCAAGGACAGGAAACAAATGAGAAACGCAAGACAAAAGCTCTCAAATGCTCAGCAAACTTATTCCCTTATACTGAGTGTGAAGCTCATGGTATGGGATATACTTGTGAGCCAACTCCAGTCATCTGTCCTGGATGACTCAGAACAGTTAATAGCCTGCAGCCCATGGCTGGCCTGTGATTCTGTCCTAGCAAAACCAGGACAATTAGACATCTGAATTTAGGAATTTGAATTTGATTGAATACTTTTGGTCTGCTAACTTCTAAGAGTCGTGATATCTAAAAATCTGAAGTATAATGCACAGAAAACATCCTACCTGTATTCACTGTAAATATTTCTACCTGAGGTATTTATACGTGAGGACATCTACTTTCTCAGTTCATGTATTTTTTAGTCCATATATTTATTTCTGTAATGATGTCTAAGTGTATGTATCCATATTATATAGTGAATTCCTTCAAATGTATCATTCTCCTGAGGAGACTCTATCTGACAAATCCTAAAAAGCATCTCCCATAGGTCTTCTACCTTCTTCTACCCATTATCTGTTCCTTGTATTCATGTAGGTACATTTACAGAGTGGTACCACCTAGATCTTGGACATACTTCCTGTAGTAATTGCTTCTCATGTTCACCTTAATCACGTTAATGAATATAGGCACTTCACACAGCAAGAATATTTTTCATTTAATTTTTAAAAATCTAATACTAGTTGGATTAAATGGAAAAAATATACATTCAAGGCAAAGATCCTTTGGCTACTGTGGTACAGTGTCAGCAGCAAGGAAAACCCCAGGAAAGCTGGCTTGATGAAAAATTATTAACAGATTAATTTTAATTATTCCATCTGATGCAAAGCTGATTATGCACTCTCCTTGGAGATCTTGAACTTCCATAAGACCTGAACGTCACTGACTGCCTAATATTATTCAGTAGGAAACAGTAGGAAATAATGATGAGAACTTCCACAATTATTTGAACTACAGCTTAAAAAAAAAAAAACAAAGACAAGAGATTATTCTGAAGAAACAGAAAGATCTTAAAAGTCTAGAATATAATTAGACCATCTGATTGATGACATATTACTTTTGTGATAGTCTGCATGGGCTAATAACAATCAGTATAGAATTATATAGGGACACTCTTATAAAACGATACATTTTCTTATAGAAAATCTGCAGACCTACATTACTTTGAATTTACATATTCAAAATATGTATAAATTCAAATGAATAAAGATGTTTCCACATCATGGGCTTATTCTATTTTGATAGTAACTAAAGTTCATCTCTTCCAGATTGTACAAGACAGCCTGTATGGTCTTTCTCATACGCCATCTAAATGTATTAAAAAAGCACAAGAATGTCTCCCTGGAGCCTTCTCTTCTCCAGGGTGAACAACCTCCACTGTCTCAGTCTGTTTTCATAGAAGAGGTGTTTTAGTTCTCCAACCATTTTCATGGTCTTCCTCTGGACTTTCACCAACAGGTACATGTCTTTTTTCATGCTAGGGACCCCAGTGTGTCCCTTATGTCCAGTTTTCCTCCACCAAGTTCTTGTCATCAGGGTTGCTCTCAAACAATTTATCCCCCAGTCTGTACTACTAATAAAGATTACCCTGACCCAGGAGCAGGACTTTGAACTTTTTGAGGTTCACATGAATACACTAAAGTCTGTCAGGGTCTCTCTGGATATCGTCTCCTCATTTTACTGATTCAGCTGCAGCATTCAGCTTTGTGTCATGTGTAAACCTGATGAGGTTGCACTCAATTGTGCTATGTAACTGATAAAGGTGTTTAATGCTACCCAACAATGTTAATTTTCAATTGGATACAGAGACATTGACTACCTATGGACGTATCCCTTCAGGCAACATCTCATTTATCTAACAGTTCATCCATCAAACATATATCTATCCAATTTAGTGACAAAATGTAAGTCAAGCAAGAAATTTTTCTTACGTAAAGATTCCTGACCAACAGGCTCCTTTACACAAAGCAGATACAGAAAGTAAAGTTATCTGACTCAGAATAAAGAACTTAAAGTGGTAATAGGAATTTTCCAGTGTATGATAGCTGTGGAACAGTTGAAAGATCCATTAGAAAAATTCTACTGCACATGGTTATTTAAATGATGCTTAAATGTGCATACTTTTTCATCATACATAATTATGTTCAGTGTCTTATTATATACTTTTAGGATTTGTTTATTATTTTTCTGGTTTGGTATTTTAGATAGTACTACAATTATTCTGTTTATCCTTCTTATACAGCAGGAAGGAATTTGAAGACTTCTGTCAAGCTCCACCATTTTTTATTATTTTTTTACTTCTTTTTTTAATTCTGAAAATACTCAGAAAGGTATATTTTATTTTTAATTTAAAAAATCATATTGATTTAAATAATTTGTCAGTGCAGTTGAACATTTTGGGAGCAGCTTAACTGAGCACAGTTGAATACTTATGTATCCTAAGCATATGTTTCCTCCACTCGTTGATCACAAAAGTTGTTTCCTTTTCAGTTCCTCAGTTTTTAATGTTTGTCTAGGTTTTACTTGCCTTTTTTTTTGTAACTTGGGGATCTTACATAGGTATCATTGCTAATGCAGATATCAGCTTTAGAGCTGAACATGCTATGAAAAGTAATACCTTAATATTTTAACTAAATTTTATAAAATCAAAGGAATTAAAAATTTAGAATATCTCTGACAGTAATACAAAGACTTTTATTACCATCATCCATCAGGACAATTGAATTCTAAATAATGACTTAATTTTATTCACTATACTCTAAGTCAGTTTAATCATACGATAATCAATTTGTTAACTGACTGTTGTGGTTTAAAAGCTACCAGGGTTGGGTCTAAACCTGAACCTCCTAGGTGCGCAGGAATCTGAATCCCAGGTGGAATCTGACTCCATGGGGAGTCACCCTGACCCCAGGGGGTGGGAATTCAACCCTGGGGGTGCCACTGGATCAAGTTATTCCTTTCCTCTTTTCTTGCTTCTGTATAAGGGAGAGGAATTTCTGGCTTGTTCTCTCTCTTGTCCTTTGCCTCCCTCCCTGCCTGCCTGAGAGCTAATCAGCATGTAGTCGAGCCCGCCTAGTGGTTCTGGCCTACCTTTATGTGTAGGGGCCTACATCCAAAGAATCCATTGCCACCTGTAATCTGGTTCTGTACATATCCTTTTTTATCCCTTTTTTGTAAAAATTACTTTCTTAACTTCTAATTTCTGTTCAAGTCTTTTCTTTACCCCTATTACTTTCTCTGCCTGCCTTTTCCCTACAGGAGAGTGGGAGGGAGAAGAGCGGGTTAACCTACATTCTGTCCCATGGGTTTTAGCCCTGGAAACCCGAATGGCAACACTGACTCCACAATCAGGTAACTATATAGCTTCTGCCTTTTTCAGAGCTTCAGGAATTATGTTAATCTGATTAAAATGTCCAAGAACTTATGCATTAGCTCTACATTGCACATTTCTTCTTAAATATATCTCAACAGGATTGTCCTTTCATGAGGTGTGTGGCACACTTCATTAGAAAACTGAGTTTAGGAAAAATGAGAGCAATTGGTTACACAATCCAGTATTTTAAATTGTTAGGTAGCAGCACAAAGTCCTTCAAGGTATGAGCTGTTCTTTGTAGGTCCGATGCTACATCATTTTAGGGACATGCTATTAAAGATTTTCCCAAACAACCAGATGGGAAGGTTTAGTTCTTAATCAGACTTTCAAAATTACCATGGGTTAGTCTACAGCACAAAACCAACTATACCAGCATTTAGTTCATCACGCATATGTTCTTGTCTTCTTACACCCATTATGCAGTTGTGTTCTGACATCTGTTTAAAGAAAAAACACACCTTGTTGAACATACAGCTCCTCTTTACCTTCAGTTCCAGAAATGGAAATTGCCTTCATTTCCCTACAATAACTAATAGTGAAAAAAAAAATTACCATGCATAGAAGTGCAGTCATGATACTGGAGCTAAAGAGCTATCCGAGTTAATAAATACAATTCTGAGAATGGTTTTCAGAAATAGCAGAAAAAGATACTAGAAGATAAATGTTGCATATCTATGGTTTATGATTTGTTACCCTGGCTATGATATTTTGAATGAGAATGAATCGGAATGTTGATCCCTTTAGTACAACGAACTTTCATTATTTGCAACTATTTTGGGAGCTAGACTGACCTTGTAGTACAAATTCTATTTATACATTTAGTGAATATAGAATACTGAATACTGAATAATATTATTGTGTCAGTTTACTCACTTTTCAGAATAATATTAAAATTAAATGATGCAACATAAACAGCGACAGATGAATGTGTGACTTTAATGTCAGACTAACCCTTATCAGAATACACAGCTTTAGAAAAAGGATGGATTCCCTTCATAGACATTAATGAAACGTGTTTTTTTTTTTAGCTCTTCTAAGTGACATAATCATAGAATCATAGAATTGTTAGGGTTGGATGGAACCTCAAGGATCATCTAGTTCCAACCCCCCTGCCATGGGAAGGGCCACAGTAGATCAGGTTGCTCAGAGCCACATCCAGCCTGGCCTTAAAAACCTCCAGAAATGGGGCTTCCACCACCTCCCTGAGCAACCTGTTCCACTGTCTCACCACCTTCATGGTGAAGAATTTCTTCCTAACATTCATTCCTAATTTTGTTCCATTTGTCCTAGTCCTATCATTACCTGACACCCTAAAAAGTCCCTCACCAGATTTCTTGTAGGCCCCCTTCAGATACTGGAAGGCCACAATAAGGTCTTCTTGGAGCCTTCTCTTCTCCAGACTGAACAGCCCCAGCTCCCTCTGTCTGTCCTCATAGGAGAGCCTTGAATGTCTTCATCAACTATGTCTTTGAATTTACAAAAACTGATCAAGCAAAACTGCACTGAAAGCATTAAGTTTTTCTTGGCTTTGTGTGAAAGATTTAAACCCCATAAGATCCTGATTCTAATCGTTATAAGAAATACTCCATATTAAACTATCTGATAAATCTATTTACTTGTAGAATAACAGAATTATTGAGGCTGGAATAGACCTCTGAGTTCAAGGCCAGCCCATGACCTAACACCATCACATTGACTAGACCACCTCACTAAGTGCCGCATCCAATCTTTCCTCAAACACATTCAGGGATGACAATTCCATGTATTTGTATAATCTAGCATAAATTCGTTCATAGGAATTTAACATAATATAGACATTTGGCCAACCTTGTCCCGTGCTGCATTCTGCATAATAAAAATCTTCATGTCAGTTGTCAGATTTCATTTTTAAGAGTCAAGGGCTTCATTAAATCAGTTTTTACCACTTGACTTTGTTGCTAAGTATATAGGCTGTCATTAAGCACCACTGATTCTCAACTCTGTAGTATATTTTGGAGTGCCACATTTACAAGAATGTCTTTTGCTATTCCATGAATAGTGTTTTTGCTGCTATGAGTTAAACAGATTATTTATTTGTTTGTTTGTTTGTTTGTTTGTTTATTAATTTATTTATTACTGGTGGAAAATATGCATTCTATTGATTCCATATAGGAGCATGGATTTTTCATCTTATGCACCTTCAAATAGTCCTGCTTTAATCCATTTTTGTCTGCCATAAATGAACAGATGAGAATAAAACCACAAAATAGAACACCAAAAACTATCTTTTCATCTGTTTTTGTTGCCAAATAAAGGATTATAAACCTCTTGTTATTTTCTGTGGTATCAAAAGTGACCTCACTGAACGGAATGGATGCATCAGTCTTTCTTCATGTGTAAATCTAAGAGTTAAAAAAAAGGAAAAAACACAACCAGGAATCATTTTAGGCATTGGTATTCACAGCCAAAGCATTCCAGCAAAGGGGCAAAAGAGCATCAGTGTTAGAATCCATCTATTTTTCAATGCCAGGTACAGTTCTGAGAGGTTTATACTTCACTGAAGGTGTCAGTTGGAAAGTGATGTTATCTTGCAAACTTATATTCCTTTATTTTAACAAAATCACATTTAAAATTTTAAGGAAGCAGAGTTAAGTTTGATTTTTTAGAGGAAAAGGAGGCAATAAAGACATAAGACGTGTACTGGATTACACTCATCCTGGGTAGGAGCTGAAGGAACCCAGCTTCCAGGTGGACAAAAGAAACTTGATCCAGGTGGGCAGAGAAAGACTTGGGTTCCCCCTCCCATGAGGGGTGGTCCCCCAGGTCAAAGTTGGTCTATTCTACTCCCCCTTTCTGACCAGCAAGTCTGCCTCTGTTTCCCTTTTTCTTGCCTCGCTGTGTTGAGAGAGATCAGCTGCTGCTGCTGCTTCCTGCACTGTGGGTTGAGGCTGGTTCTCCATAGCTGCATCCACGGTCTCTAAAGGACTGAATCTGCTTACATCCAGGGGAATACAAGGCCATCCATGCTTGGTTTTGTATATTTTCCTACTTATCCTTATCCCTTGCCTTTGTGAACCCTCCCTGTTATTGCTATATATATTTTTTGTTTAAGTCCAATTCCAGACTATTTCTTTTGTAAATTTACCTCCCCCCCCTGCTCCTTTTTCCTATGCCTTTTCTTTTCCTTTTTCTTTTCTTTGCTTACTAGGGACCTTACTAGGGATTAGGGAGGGGGGAGGAATCTCAATCTGTCATCATTTGAGCTTTTAAACTCCAGTTAAGTCTCAAACCAGCACAACATAGTATAAATCTTTAGATTACTGAGCCCTACAGGATAAGCTTCAGAATCATAGAATCATTCAGGTTGTAAAAGACCCTTGGAATCATCAAGTCCAATCATTAAACCTACTCTACAAAATTCACCCCTAAACATATTCCCAAAATCCACATCTAAGTGACCTTTAAACACATCCAGGGTTGGTGACTCAACCACCTCCCTGGGCAGTCTATTTTCAGTGTCTGACCACTCTTTCTATGAAAGCATTTTTCCTAATGTCCAGTCTAAATTTAACCTGTTGCAATTTAAGGTCATTCCCTCTTGTTCTATCACTAATTACCTGTGAGATAAGAATAGCATCAATCTCTCTATAATGTTCTTTCAGGCAGCTGTATAGAGTGATGGGGTCTCCCCTTAGCCTCCTCTTCTGCAAACTAAACAGCACTGGCTCCTTCAGTTGCTCAGCAACACCTGAAAAGGTGAATGGATGGGCCTGGATGATGGCTGACAGATAAGGCTGACTTCCTGTTGATGTTTAATGTTGTTCAAAAAAGGGATGAGAAGTAATTGTCATCATCGAACTCCTCAATGACAGTGACTCAACAACGTCAGCTTTAGTAGGTTGGCAGGTGCCCTCCCCTCAAACATAAGATTCTGACCAACCTCAAACAAAGGCCTGAGGCTTGCTAGGAGCTAATAAAGATCCGCTCCATGAGCCCAAACATTAGCTGTTCCGTTGTTTTCTTGGAGAACTCAGCCCTCCACTATTTAAGAAACCGACCACAGCACAACTCCCAGAGTACAAATGGAGTTCTGCTATGGAAAGAGGGGATTCTCTCTACACAGAAGCAGCCTGGCAGTCAGATTTTATCCCCTTAGAATGGGACCTTATCTAAGGAGTCTTCATTTCACCTTGGCAAATGCATATGTATATACCCTCGGTACTTGTGGGGAGATTTTCCTTTTCTGAGTGAATGCGTGTACTTTTTGGTTCATCTCTCCAAAATTAGTTGTGCAACAGTATTTCCCCACTGAAGTCCAAGTCTGTAATTTTATTGTGTCAGGAGAGCAGATTAATTGCAACAAAGCCACAATTTTCAGGTGGCTGTTGCTGTCTCCCTTGTGGGTGCCCCCCATGAAGGCCCTGAAGATTAATTTCCTCCATTACATTTCCTAAATGTGCCTGTGTCAGCAAATTGTCATGCTAGTTGTAGGACTACCTAGGACTCCAGTTATCTGTTAGTCAAATATAGTTTGAGAGCCACAGACCACCACTTAATTTTAAAAATCAGGAACTTCCACCTTTCCAGCACAAAAAATGAAAAGAAATGGAATAATTAGCAGACTTCTACACAGTAGTTCTTTTCTGGAATTTTGCTTTAAAAAAAACCCCCAAAAAAACCCAAACAACACCACCAAAACCACCACCACCACAAAACCCCTAAAACCCCCAAAACCAAAGCAAAACACAAAAAAAATCCAACCATGAAACAATAACAGCCCCCCCCCCCCCCAAAAAAAAAAAAAAGAATCATCTAAGAAAAAAAAAATAATTCTTTTAAAAAAAAGGTATGGGTGCAGAGTACTACTTCATCCACCACTACCTGAGGGGTTGTGTTATTGGGTCACAAATGCAAATGAAGTCATCAGGGGTGTCAAAGTTGAAGGCAGCCTGGGCTGCAGCGATCAAGCACTAGGGCAGTTCAGTGTCTTAAGGAGTATAAAGCCAGTGAGAAACATAGTTAGGACCTTAAATTTTAGGAAAGCAAACTTCCATCTCTTCAAGGAGTTAGTAAATAAGACCCCATGTGAAATGGCCCTCAGAGACAAGGAGTGGAAAAGAAATGGCAGATCTTCAAGGATGCTTTCCATAGAGTGCAAGAGATCTCAGTCCTCAGTGTGGTGGGTTGAAATTACCCTCCAGCTAATTTGGAGAAACTACTCCCAAAATAAACAAAACTCACCAGATTAGCTCAGTTTGGGATGGAGGCAAATGAGGCTGTATTTGCAAGCAAACTACAATTTAGAAATATGAAATGCAATTAATATGTACAAAATATACAATATATATATATCTACAAATATAAAAAGCACAGAAACTCCTCAGACACCCTGGACAGATCCAGGGGACCTGTTCACCTCCTCCCCCACTCCCTCTCTCCTTCCTGTTGCAAGCAGTAGTGGCAGAAGAAGAGAGAAAAGAGAAAGATCTGTTTATGCCTCTAATCTATAATCCATTAGTAATCCAATGAATTATATAGACCTTATCATTATTTTGCTTTTGCATCCAATGGAAATTTATTTTACTTTCAGTGTTTGCACTCAGGGACTAGGCTAAAGTTCCCCCCTCAAACTGTAGCACCCAGGTGTAAGAAATTGGACAAGGAAGGCAAGAGACCTGACTCAAGACCTGCTGGTCAAACTAAAGAGCATGTTGAGACTACACAGGAAATGAAAGAAGGGGCAACCATCCTGGGAAGAGTATAGGAACATTGCCCAGTTGTGTAGGGATGAGGTCAGGAAGGCCAAGAAGCAGCTCAAACTGAATTTGGCAAAAGATGTAAAGAAAAACAAGTAAGTCTTCTACAGGTATGTAAACCAGAATAGGAAGGTAAAAGAAAGTGTCCCCCATGATGAGCAACAGTGAAAAACTAGTATTAACAGAGAAGAAGGCTGAGATTCTAAACTTTTTTGCCTCAGTCTTCACTGGCAGCCCCTCTCCTCATGGCTCTCATGCCGATGGCTCACAAGACCAGAGAGACAAAGTCCCTCCCACTGTAAGCAAAGACAAGATGTGTGATCATCTAAGGAACCTGAAGATACAGAAGTCCATGAGGCCTGATGAAATGCATCCCATACTCCTGAGGGAATTATGTGATGCAGTTGCCAAGCCACTTTCCATGATATTTGAAAAGTCCTGGCAGCCAGGTGAAGTCCCTGGTGACTGGAAGAAAGGAAACATCACACCCATTTTAAAAAAAAAAGTAGAAAGGAGGACCCTGGGAACCAGTGACCTGTCAGCCTCACCTCTGTGCCTGGGAAGATCATGGAACATAACCTTCTAGATGACATGCTGAGGCACATGGAAGACAGGAAGATGATTTAAGACAGGAAGATGATTTAAGACAGGCAGCATGGAGAGGTGGGCCCAGGTGAACTTCATGAGGTTCAACTAGAGCAAGTGCAGGGTCCTACACATGGACCAGAGCAGTCCTCACTATCAATGCAAACTAGGGGATGAGGTGAAAGAAAGCAGCCCTGTGGAAAAGGACTTGGGGGTGTTGATGGACAAGAAGCTGGATGAGCAGACAGTGTGCACTTGCAGGCAAGAAGGTAAATCACATCCTGGACTGCATCAAAAGATGCCTTGCCAGCAGATCCAGAGAGGACATTCTCCACTTTGCTCTGGTGAGAGTAGCGTGAGCAGGTCTGGAGCCCTCACTACAGGAAGAACATGGACCTGATGAAGCAGGTCCATAGGAGGGCCACCAAAATGACCAGGGGTTTGGAGCACCTCTGCTATGAAGACAGGCTGAATGAGCTAGGATTGTTCAGCCTGGAGAGGAGAAGGCTCTGGGGAGACCTAATAGTGGCCTTCCAGTACCTGAAGGGGGCCTACAAGAAGGATGGATGCTGTTTACAGAGGCCTGTAGTGATAGGATGAGGGGCAATTGCTGCAAATTAGAGAAGAGTAGATTTAGATTGGATATTTAGGAACAAGTTTTTTACTATGAGGGTAGTGGAACACTGGAACAGGCTGCCTGGGGAGGTCGTAGAGGCCCCATCCCTGGAGGCATTCAAGGTGAGGCTCAACAGGGCTCTGGGTAACCTGATCTACTGGAGGATGTCCCTGCTTACTGACAGGGGGTTGGACTAGATGGCCCTTGGAAGACCCTTCCAATCCAGACCATTCTGTGATTCAGGCCCATCTGGAGATGTAAAATTTGGTCTAATCTTCAAGCAAATACAATTGATATAGAGTTTGATTTGAAGATTTCTATTAAGATCCATGTAGAGTAAATTAAGAAAAGTTAAGAAAAGCAGACAAAACAACACCATGTAATACTACAGGCTCAGGGAAGAGTGGCTGGAAAGCTACCTGTTGGAAAAGTACCCTGGGGATGTTAGTCTGCAGCTAGCTGAAGAATGCCAATAGAACCCAGGCTTGTATCAGCAACAGTGTGGCCAGCAGGACTAGGAAAGTGATCATCCCCCTGTTCTCATCACTGGTGAGTTCACACCAAGAACACTGCATCAAATTTTTGGGCCCCTCACTACAAAAGGGACATTGAGGTGCTGGAGCATACCCAAAGGACAAAAAATGTGGTGAAGGGTCTAGAGCACAAGTCTTAGGAAGAGAGGCTGAGGAAACAGTTGGTTTTGCTTTTTTTTCTAGTCTGGAGAAAAGAAGTCTGAGTGGAAGTATGTGTCCATCTCTTCTTTGAAACAAGAACTGATAGGACAAAAGGAAATGACCTTCAGTTATGCCAGGGAAGGTTTAGATTGCACGTTAGGAGGAAATTATTCAGAGAAAGGTTTCTCAAGCATTGGAACAAGCTGCCCAGGGAAGTGGTTGAGTCATCATCCCTGAAGGTAGTTAAAGGACATGGGGATGTGGTGCTTAGGAATATGGTTTAGTGGGGCACATAGCAGTGCTAGGTTAACTGTTGGACTTAAAAGTCTTTTCCAACCTAACAATGATTTTACAAAAAGTGAAATTTCAGGAAGCAGTAGATAAAATGTGTTTATCAAGTAAGTGTCAATTGCTTGGTCCTATCTAGATCAAATGGTAAAATGTTCTTTTCTTAAGATGGACCTTGCCTTCTCTTTGGAATAGAGATTTAATAGGAGTAACAGAATAGAATCCAGAATATGAGAACCCCTCAGGTTAATCTAAACCACTCAGGATTATATTATTTCACACTACAGGCATACTTTTGGGACATTTTATACAATATTTTTTTAAAAGTCAATTTAATAGATCAACTTATTTAGAACTTAGCCACAAGAACAAATCTATCCCTGCCTTCAGTATATTAGTGAACAGTTCTAGGATTGTTTTCTTCATTAATAGTTCTTGTTTCTTTCACATGAAAGTTTTAATTAACAGATCTTTGTTTAAAGACTTTTAATTGGACTTCTGACATAGCTTTGTGAGTAATAGAGAAAGACAAAGAAGGAGGGTCCTGACTTTGTAAATGTTTGGTAGGACTACCTGTCTGACAATAACAAATTTGCCTGGACTGGAGTTAAATAATATACAGAGAATGAAACTATCAAGCACAGTCATTCTTTAATGTCAGGATGTGTGATAGATGGTTACTCTGCAATGAAGCATCAGTATTCATTATAATACTTCATTTTCAACTTGGCAGTCCTTGATTCTCTTAGCTCTTTCTTTCTGCACAGAAGATAAAATAACCAAGAGCACTTGTAAAGCTGTACCTCAAACTAATGTGCTTTTTTAGTATCTTCTGTGTACTTATTACATTAATTAGTATTAAATACCACTTCTATAACTGTTAACTTCCATCTATTAAGAATGTTAGCATTCGCAAATGTCCTAATCTTTAGTTTTTCTTATAAAAATATATGCTAAAAAAGGAGGCATCAAGACATTAGCTTGAAGGCTCATTTTTACTGAAGAGGAAACTGAGCAGGCTAAGACTGCCCTGCAGCCTTGAGAAAATATATACAAACTTTGATTTTTTCTGAAAAATATGTACCATAACTTAGTATAATGTTTCTTTACCAAATCATTAGTCTAAGCAATAAAAAGTTAGCTCTTAGAGTTTAGAACAAGCCCTGTAAATTATGTTATGTTTGCTATAGGTAAAAAGCAAACACACTTTATATATAAACCCAGAAACTTCTTCATAGTGTAATTGAAATATAAGCATTCCAAACAAAGATTTATTATTATTACATATCTACTAAATGCAGAAATAAATATGCTAATACCTACCTCTTTTTATGGTGTTTTGCCTATCGTTCTCCTGCCCCTGGCTTCAATCTTAGGAGTGAGTACAGTGAGTCATCTACATCCTGAGTTCTTCACCAAGAGGAATATGATACTGATGTCTTCTTTCTCTTCATTCTAGTATCTGCATAGATTCATTTTGCTTGCTTGTGAACTTCATGCTTGCTCCATATTCATTAATCTGCAAGTCCATATTACATAGAGTACATTTAAGAAGACACTGGATGAGGCACTTGGTGCCAAGGTTTAGTTGATTAGATGGTGTTGGGTGATGGGTTGGACTTGATGATCTTGAAGGTCTTTTCCAACCTGGTTAATTCTATTCTATTCTATTCTATTCTATTCTATTCTATTCTATTCTATTCTATTCTATTCTATTCTATATCAGATTCTTATTCTGTATTCTCTTTGTTACCCCCAAATTTGTTTTGCCCAGCTCCTAGGCCAGCACTTCTCTGATTTCTCTGGTGGATTATTTCCAGTCTTAGGACTTTCATTGTCATCTCATCCCTTTATTCTTATTGTGCAATATTTGTACAACTCTACTGCAGAAACTCCTCAATGCAGTGGGAAGACTATCTGCCCTCCTGTCAAGGTCCCCAATATCATCTATCCAATACTTCTATTTCTCTAGCCTGTATTGATAAATTAGAGACTTGCATATTTTGATCTATAGTATGTCTATAAAATGATAGCTCTATGATACAAAAAGAAGCAAAAGCAAAATAAATTATGCAGACACTTTCTCTTTAGAAAAATTCCTGCTGCTGCTAAACAGCATGAAACAAAGCTCCAGGCAACTAAGCTAAATTAATATGCAATAAGATTGCCAAACTTCAATTCTGAACTTTTGCAAAGTCAGCACAGACCTCACAACAATGCTTTTTTTTTTTTCCTGGTTATAAGCTTACAGTTCTCTATGAAGTCCAAACACTTCTGACAGGTGTGTTACAAAGCATAACTCACAGCTCCTAATCAGGATTGAACAAAGCAGCTTTTTTGGAGGAATTTTCTCCTTCATAACTTATCTTGCCTTTTCTTGACCTACATAAGTCTGAGGGTAGTCTGGAGTCTGTAATTTTCAATGATAATCATCCCTTGAATTGCTGAGTGCTTGAATTTTGTAACCAGCAGAATATATAAAACCAAGATTATTATAATTGCTAAAATCAGTACTGTAGGATGTACAGCCAAGTTCAAAATACCAATGTTTGAAAGAGATCCTCTCACATACTCTGTGATGAGGAAATATATTTGTCCGTTGTTAACACCTGAGTTTAAGTGTTCATCCATATTCATCTATAATCAATGCTAGCAAGTGGTTCTGATTAAGGCAGGCTCCATGTCAAAACTGCTGAAAGATGTATATTGAGGGAAAACTAATTTGTCCTGAGGTGTGGATATTTACAGTAATTTGTCCCACCAAAAAGTACTTTCTAACGTTTCAGTTTCTTCAGACACTGCGCCCAGATCCTCTTGAGTGGAATGTATGGTTAATTATAATTTACTAATCAGTGCAACAGTGTTTTTAATTTGTTTCTTATTATGAAACCTACTCTACACAGTTTTTTGTAACACTATTTCCCAGTACTATTTCCCATACAGTATGGCATCCCCAAATTGAGCCTTAGAAAACCATCACTTAAGTAACCCACTTTGAGTCTGTTCAGGTATCTACATTGCTGTTTGATTTGGCTCATTGAAGAACAGTTCAAATGGCTTGTACTCCAGTTGCATGTGTTAAAAGTGAAGAGATTTCCCCTTGCAGAGTATATCCATCACCAAACCTGCATGAATACTGCATATCTTGTAAAAGTCTTCAGCTTCTTTCCTTTTGTGCAGCTCCAACTAAATCCAGCTTGATTGTTGATTGGACGGTAATTGTCTATACTGGATCAGGGAATTGGGAGGCATGTGCCTGTCTTAACCTGGTCCTTGGTGTTGACTGGCCCAACTGACATGCTGGTCTCCAGTGTCATTCTTCCTTTTTTACTTAAACAGCTTGGTTAAAAGCATTCTAAATCCTGTACACATGAGTATGAAAGCTTAAGGAAATTAAACATTGTGCCTACAAAGATGCAAACTCATGTACATTTGAAGGGGCTTTATTTGATATTCAGTAGAATTTGTGTCTCAGACCTACTTTTCACCAAGGCAAGATTTTTTTTTTTTTTTTATTTACTTTGGATATTTTTAAAAAACATTTTACTGTTAACTCCTTTGACTTTATTTGAGGGTGAATAAGGATTAATAAATCATCCACATATGAGGAGAAAGTTCTTCACTGAGAGAGTTGTTTGCCATTGGAATGGGCTGCCCAGGGAGGTGGTGGAGTCACCATCCCTGGAGGGGTTCAAGAGGGGATTGGACATGGCACTTGGTGCCATGGTCTAGTCATGAAGTCTGTGGTGACAGGTTGGACTTGATGATCTTTGAGGTGTCTTCCAACCTTGGTGATACTGTGATAGTGTGAAACTACATGAACTTGATCCAGTTCTGATATTTTTCATGTGATCAGACAACACATACATAAATCATTCTGAAATCCTTGGGTAACTCAAAGAGAGTCACTGTCCTTTAAATATAAGGACAAGCATATAGTAATGAGTCCTAGAAATCTACATTTAAAAAAACCCACAGAAAACCAAGCCAAAAACCCCACAAAAACCCCCTCAAAAACCAAACCAAACAAAAATCCAAGCAAACACATTTTCACTTTTTTCAAAATGTAGACTTCTAGGATTCATTAGTATGAGCTTGTCTTCTGCCCACATTACCTTAGATGCTATTGCTTTCAGAGCCTTTGGCATTTTTGCTACAACTGCATTTACTCACTGTCAGGAAAGATGGTCCATAGGTAACAATAACCACACTTGGGCAGTTTTGTATAGCAAGTGGATAATTACCTTGACAGAATAAAGTCTGACACTGACTGAACATCAGCCTCCAGGGCATGAATCTGTATCAAAATATTTCACAGATCTGGGATCTGACACATGAAGTCGCTTGAGTATTTTAATAATTTCCTCAGAGTGGTTATGTTCTTCAGCAACCTAGCTCAAAGGTACCATAAAACAAACCAGACTTGTCATAGCAGTCATCTAACACTATGAAAAATCAATTAAGTTTATGTGGGACTACACTAGTGCCTAAAACTATCTCTGTGTTTAAAAGCACATTTTATGTAGACCTGTTTAAATAATATCATAGAGCTTTCAGTACTATGACATCAGGTGGGGAAGTTCCAGTCCTAAGGAACAGCAGAAAGAAAACAAAGTAGGATGTGTTTGAAACAAAGGCCTGTGAAAACTGTTTCTAGGGGGAAAAAAAAAACAAAACCAAAAAACCAAAAAACCCACAACAGTAAATGGGAACTATAAAATTAGAATTATGTTGAAAATTGGAATAACTCTTGTAGTAATATACTGATCATGTTCCAGCAATCAGTGACAAAGTGCCAATTGCTAGGAAATGGTGGAAGTAGTCCTTTCTGACAAACTCTTCTAAGAGAAGATATGCCTTGCCTTTCTTAGCAGAAATGTGGGAAATATTTTATGCCAAAAGGTTTATGTTGAGGAGCTTTATCATTATAGAAAAAGGACAGAGTACTCAAATGCTAAATAGATGATTCAGAGACTGCTAATAGTTACCCAGTGTTAGAGATTAAATGAAACTTTGCTTCCCTAAGAATCAAAATCTGGGCTAGGGTATTATTATTCAGAAAAATATGAGCTGAGAGGGATCACTAAGAATATAAATAAGGTAAGAACAATTGTCTCTAATGAACCCTACATACCTCATTCCCTTATGTAAAACCGGAGGCAGTGGTTGGACAAGGTTTTGAGGGCACTGGAATGGGCAAAGATGTTTGCAGATGAGTAGTGGTTTTGCTGCTTCCATCCAGGCAATAATCGGCTTTGCTGATGCTCAGATGCAGCCATGAGGTGAGTTTTCTAACAATTATTTTGTAAATTAATTAAGAAGTTACTGGATTTATAGCAATTTGTATTAGTTTAGGATCTATGTCCCTGCATATAAGCTTATTCTTGAAATGCAGAATGTCAGATGAGAATGCTGTTGTACTGTCTCCAGCGAAGTATGTGCAAGTGCTGACAGTCTAGATTTCTACTGCAGCCTCCATGATTTGTAGAAATAGGTGCTTTAACACTCCTCTATATGTATATTTTTTGAAACAGCTAGAAAATAATATCAAAACTGAAGTGTAATAAGTTGTCTAAGGCATAAATAAAATGTTCAGCTTGTTTTCTTCTTTTTAAGGTGAATGCATACAAGAATTATCAGCTTTTATGACCTATGACCTGAAAATCTCTCTCCTTCCCTCTTCCTAAGAGACTTAGTGGAGACTGAACAAAATTCAAGGGGAAGAACATAAAGGACTTAACCTTTATGATCCTATAAAAGGCTGAATCACTACAACAGTTAAGGAATGATTATTCTCTCAGTGAATGTCAGAAAGAAGATTTTGCAAGGAGCAAGTCGCCTTAGCAACTCTCTCACGAAGTAGCTGAGGTCAGTTTGAATTACTGTTAAAGCCAGATACACCGTTATTTTAGAATGGTGTCAGCAGCTCTATAGATCAGGTTGTTCCTTAATATATTTCAGAGGCTGCTATTATCAGACTTGACCACTTGAAATTACATCAAAGACTCATCACAGAAGTTGCCAGTCTGAACACTTATTTCTTGTTATATAAAAACCTTCAAATGTGATAAGATATTTTTTTTCCCCCTTCATCTTTGTGGTAAAATTTTAAAAAATACAAGCAATGATTTCTGATGTTTTCAAAAGCACTCACAACTTTTTTTTGGTCATTGTTGAGTAGCTGCTTTGAGCTACGAAACTGATTCTAATACTTACCAGCTCTTCCAAGTAACAGCACTTTCTGCAATTAACAGCGTATTTTTGCAGACAGTGTCTGCTTCTTGCAGTGATAATGTGTGACATTTGTAAGTACTATCAAGAACTGGTATGTAGAAAGGCTCTTGCTTCTTGCTTCTATAGAAACCAAGGTCACTGCTAAATCTTGTGTGCCACATTGGGGATGTAGAAATTAAGAGGTTGCACCTGTATGGAAGAGTGGACAGATGACCCTAAACTGACCAACCAGGTATTCCATTCTACATACATCATATTTAATGTAAACTTGAGGGAATCACAAAGCTTAAGTCCTCTTCTTCAAAGTCAAGTATCCGAGGATAATGCTGTCCACTCTGCTTTCAATCTCAATCTGTATGTTTCTGAATCCAATTCCAGAATCAAGCTCCAGAACCTGGTTCTCACCTGCTGCTGAGTCCAGTCTGGGACTTCCACAGTGCCTGCTCCACAGCATCAGTGGTGATATGATTTCCATCAGGAGGCTTGAGTTCAGTACTTGTTTTGTATATATTTTTATGCATTTCATTATTATTATTATTACTATCATTATCATCATAAAGTGTGTTTTAGCTTTCCAACTCATAAATCTCCTATATTCACTTTCTATTGCCCTTTGGGAAGGGTGAAGATTTAATAGAGAGCATCTATCTAGTGCCCAAGCCAGCCCTAACCTTTGACACAGTGGGAGTTTTTGTAACTTCTTGGAGTTGTGCACCTGTCATGATACTCAGAAGCACTTGTAAATTGCGTATACATTCAGGTTATACTGCATTTTTTGGTCGATGAAAATTTTAAATGCCTCTGAAATTTATATGATTCCATAAGCACTCATTCATAAGCTTTTGATTTATTATTAAACAAAACTAGATCTACTCTAATAGTTATGACAAACAAGGAAGTCAAGAAATGGATGCAGATTTTCAAAGAGTTTCAGAGCATATACATATTTAACTTAGGTGCAACTCAGAATGACTGCAATTTACAGTATGAGCTTTTGAAGCTTACACAATGCAATGAAAGTCATTAAATGGTTGCATAAACTGAACTGTCTCATGTCAAAATTCTATATGGAACTAAATTATAGGCAAATTAGTACTGCAAATTTAAGCAAAGACATCTTCCACACAGCAACTGACTTTCTAAAATATACTAAATTCAGCTGTTTTTTTCCAAATGCTGTTTGAAATCATTCTCATAATCATTTTTGCACATTTGCTCAAAGATCTTTGATTATTTTTTTAAAAAATGCACCTGCTTTCTTAGTGTCTAGTTTTATATATGTAGCATTTAGTAAAAAACACCACTGTAAACTCATACAAAATAAAGCCAAGGAGTGAACAGGTAGAAAGTTAATGAAATAGTAATATCACCTGTCTTTTTCCTGAGCTTATAACACTGCTTTCATGTAATTGTGAAATCAGAGGTGATTCCTGAAGAACCACTGAAATGTCTTAGAAAGAACTCCAATCTCCTAAAATTAGTGTTCTTTTCTTTGTTTCTTTTGAAGTGTTTATAAGCCATGTAGTGGCTTGAAATGTCAGTTATCTTATTTATGACTAAATATCTGCAGAAAGATGGCTATTTAAACTTTATCATTTAAATGACTGCTCTAATGCAAACAGTGTTTCAGTTCATATAATATCTGGGTTTATTTTTTTCTGGGAAACTAATGAATTACTCGTTACATCTCTGCATCTAAGACAGATAATGTTCAAAAAACTCCACTTTATGTCACTGTCCAGTGACTAGGTTAAGGAATTGAATTTATTTTGTTTCAATACAAGCTTACCCCCATTACTATAATTTACCAATCAGCATATACTCTGAGCTGAATCTTATTTGGTATTAGACATTTGATAGTTGTTAGATGTTTGCAGCTGGCCTAATATGGCTGCATTAACTTAACTTTTTTTCTTTATTTTTTTTTTTTTTTTAAGACATGCAATGAAATAGGAACTGAATTTGTATGTTTAAATTTGACATGTCTAGAGTTAGATAGTCATTTATGCCCTGCATGTCCACAGTATATTATCACACCTTGAAGAAAATAAGCCTTGGCCTTACTTTGATTGATGACTGAAGTCACTTTCCTTATTCATTTTACATGCAATAGTAGAGGTTTTGTATGTCCCTACACTCACAGGAAGGATGACTTAAGTACTCTATCCTCTCTCTGTACAACTGTAAATAATCATTTCAGAACAGAATTTGTGAAAATTAATAATGAATAATCCACATTTCTATGCAATTTAAGCTCCTTAATTCATCTTAGATTCAGTCATCACAAATTAATTTGGAGAAATAGGCTTAATGAGATTTGTGTGAGTTGGCAGATATTTTCTTGTATGAAGTTTATGTATGTACATAATTACAGGTATCCAAACACATATATACAGAGATATACAGATATGACTCTCAAACTGGTTACTTTAATGAAAAAAAAAGAGTGAAGTACACTAAAACTGGAAAGAGTCATAAAATCATAGGAAAAAAAAAAAAAAAAGGATGTTGAAAGGAACCTCCAAAGGTCACTTAGTCACACTTCTTGCTGAAAGCAGGAGCAACTTCAATATTAGTTCAGGTTGTTCATGGCCTTATCTAGGTGAGATTTGAACATCTTCAAAGAGAGAGAAATTCTGTAAGCTCTTGAAGTAAGTTGTTCCAGTGCTTAACCTCTCACTGTGAAGAATGTCTGTATCCAGTAGGAATTCCCCTGCTTGCAAACTCTTTTTTTTTTTTTTTTTAACTCTTGTCCTTTTGCTGTACATGTAGGATAAGTGCCTGACTCCATGAGATCTACAACACCCCCTTAAGATGTGGTAGAACAATGTGAGCAACCCACCCTAGTCTTTTCTTCAGGCTGGACAGGTCAAGTTCTCTCCACCTCTCCTCATACATCCTGCGTTTCAGACCCTGATGACCTTGCTGTTTCTCAGCTGAACTGTCTCCCGTTCACTGACATCTTCCCTGTACTGAGGAGTACAAAATGGAATGTACTATTCCAGAGGCAATCTCATGAGTGTCAAATAGAGCAGAACAATAATTTCCTTGACCTGTTGGGTAGACTCGTGCTAAGGTAGACCAGTTAGTCTTCTTGCTGCCCAGGTACTCTGCTGGCTAATGTTCAACTTGCACTATGTGAGGACACAAAGATCCTTTTCTATTAAAATGCTTGCTATACAACCAGTTCTGAGCCTATACTGAGTCATAAGCTTATTTTAACTGAAGTGGGGCTTTACATTTTTTTGTTGCTGAACTTTATGAAGTGTCTGAATGGCAATCCTGTCTCCCCCAACATACTATAATTTCCCTCTGGTGGAGACACAATATCAAGTTGCACCAGGGGAAGTTTAGGCTCGAGGTAAGGAGAAAGTTCTTCACAGAGAGAGTCATTCGCCATTGGAGTGGGCTGTCCAGGGAGGTGGTGGAGTCACTGTCCCTGGAGGTGTTCAGGAAGGGATTGGACGTGGCACTTGGTGCCATGGTCTAGTCATGAGGTCTGTGGTGACAGGTTGAACTTGATGATCTTTGGGGTCGCTTCCAACCTTGGTGATAATGTGATACTGTGAGTATCACTCACAAAATTGCTGCTGGTATATGTCATCTCATTGTCTAGGTGACTGATGAAGATATTTTCCTTAACAGAGGCAAAAAGCATGCTATCTGGAACTCAAGCAGTTGCTGAAAAATATAATTTGTATTTTCTTCTTCATTGTCTGCAAAATGGTAAGTAGTAAGTTTCACATTTATTGGAAAAACCTAATGTTAACTTCTGTTTTTTTTGAGAAGATACAGAAAGGAAGACAAAGAGTTAAATATCAGCAATCTGAAATTATCTCTGAGGCAAAAGATTACTGCTGGTTTATTTAAACAAAAATTCTTTCAGAGTAATTGAACAGTGCTAAGCTTTCAGGTTTTGAAGATAGAAAAGAATAATCCACTCTTTCAAAGAATGAAGATTTAAAAATAAGCAAATTATTTTGCAGTCAGCTTAGTATATTTCATCATGAAACTTGTATCTACATTTTAATTCATCTGTTTCTCCACTGGATACACAAAAAAATGCCTTCATCTGAAAACTGTCTTAATCATAAAAGTAGGATGTCTAGCAGTTTTGATCACAAATATACCGAACAAAAAGAAGCAATGAATGCAGGGCTCTATATCTATCAAGTCAGTTATAAACTGATTTGAATATATATTTTTTCTGGGTTTTTTTGTTGTTGTTGTTGTTTTTTTAAACTAAATTAATTTCCCAGAAGTGTGATTTGTTTTATTTTGTTCTTTACTGTGTTTAGTGACTTACAATTTCATTTAAAAAAGCTGCTTTCCATTGTCAATGCTAACATCCAGCATTGCTAACATCCATCCAGCTAACATCCAGAACAGGAACCTCAACCATTGTATTAATCTACCTCTTGGATGAATCTCTCATACACTCTGTTTTCCTCACTTTTAGTATGAGTTCATTCTTGTATCTTCCATTTTTTCTTCCTATTTTACTCTGTCTTCGGTGTCAGTTTCACTCTTTCTTACTGATTTTTCTCCATTTCTCTATTAAAGATTACTTAGTCTTCTTAATAATCCTTTATGTTTGCCTTTTCCTGCCTTGGGAAGTTTCTATTCTCTTCTCTTGAACCGACCTCTGGTCTCTCTTTGCTCATCTCTGTAACTCATTGAAGACATTATGGTATTAAAATGGGAAAGGTCAGGTGCACTCAGTTTCATTCAGCTTGAAAATGCATAATTAATAGGTAGTATTATGCCTTTCACCAGGATTTATCTTTCTTTTCTTCCACTCTAGGCAGAGAATTTTCTAATTCTAAATTCATATTTTGCCTTGAATTTACACTGTTAGAGGACTTCAAACTCATGGAACTAGTAGATGATGTCACAGCAAGGCTTGCACCATTGTATGAGAGACAATTATAGGGAGGATTTTTTTTAAAGAGTACAATAATATAGTAATTTCACTGATATTTCCTTCAGTCACAGTATTTGTTATGTAGTTAGCATATGATATGACCAACCATTTTCACTGAAAACATTGAGGATTAATTGATTGAATTCTGACTTAAGAAATTTCAGAAGTCTCTCATGGTGATTAAAGACAAAAGTGAGACTTAATGTATAATGTAGGAAAATACAAGTTTTCACTCAATTCCTAATTTCATTTATATGGAAAATTCAATAAGGATATTTTCTGCCTAAATGTAGCCATTTAAAAAGAAAAGTATGGTCAATTATGCTACCTAGCTACTCTCCCAATATCTTTCTGTTGTTAGTGAAGGTGAACATCCATCTGGAGGATTTTTCTGTCGTGTCTAATGGCAATTAAAAATGGTGTGGGAAAATCACCTAGCTTGATATGGGACAAGGGGGCATGTTGGTTTAGTATGCTTTAGGACCAAGGTACTTTACAATCAGCAGGTATTTCTTTTAAATGAATATCCATGAAGCTGGCCAGCCAAAGAGCTGAAGAAGGAAGTCTTATGAAGATAAGATGACCCTCTGTCTAAAACTGGTGAAGCAGGGCTAAAAATAACATAAACACCTATCTTCAAAGCAGATTTGGATGGTCAGGGTGCCTGAACAAGGATCTTTGCTTAATTGCAATTTTAATACTAAAGTTGATCACCCCTCCCCCCAATAAGCTAATGAGGAAATTAAGTACATGTTAAACATATAAAGCTATCTTACTCAACTTTCCTCCCAGATCATGCTAAATGTCACTTAGAAGACAGGGGCAACATAGGGTAGGGTATAAAAAACATGAGAGGTTTTGTGATATCCCTTTGATCATCTGGGGTCAACTGTCCCAGATATGTCTCCTCTCAACTTTCTGTGCATCCCCAGCCTGCTCACTGGTGGTGTGAGAAACAGCAAAGGCCTTGATGTTGGGTAGGAATTGCCCAGCAATAGCTAAAGCATGGCTGTGTTTTTAACACTGTTTTGGTCTCAGATCTAAGACAAAGCCCCACACCAGCTGCTATGATGAACACTAATTATATTACAACTAAATCCACTACAGATAATTAAACTGACAGGTAAATTTTCCCTGAAATTTTTTTTTTTCACTTATTACAAAGGAATTTCCAAAGGTTACCTCAGATGTAGACATATATAGTATATGGTACAGATGATTAAAGTCAAATGAAATTAATTCTATTCATCACATTGGTGACTACCAAGCTTCCTCAATAATCAACAGAGACAAGTAATTGCGTCCAAAATTTAATTAATCACTTTCAAAGATAGGTATCTAAGACAAGTAGGATGGATTACATTCTGAAAGTATAAATTACCCTATTGGGGCTGCAGGGAAGTGGTTTATATTATTTGCCCAACATTTGTGGGGTTTAAGCTGGGCAACGAATCCTGACGTATACATTAATCACAAAAAAACCCAAACCAAAAGCAAACAAACAAACACCACAAACAAAACAAACAAACAAAAAAACAAACCAAACACATACACACACAAAAAATAAAGTAGCATCAAAGACTCTGTCTTTTCTCAGAAAGAGAGCAAATTGAGCATTTGAAGGAGAAGCAGAGGCATACAGAAATAGAAAAAAAATTCAAAATTTCATCTCAAGAGTTTCTGAATTAACAAAACCAATGAAAATTATCAAAAGACTTTTAAAGTTAAATGAACTCTGTAGTCTAAAATACTCCCAGTAAGGCAGTTTGAGGGTCAGGTATGTCACTCTATTATTAATTAATCCTACTGGCCAGCTTGGGAACAAATGAGGAGATTCAGACAAATCTGCTTTCATACAAGCACCCAGAAATAAAACTACACCTCCAAACTGCACACGCAGTGCTTTTACATTCTTGCAATAATAATTGTGAAAATTCTTTTAAATTCTGGGAAATCAAGTATCGTTGCAAAAATACTTATATTCAGAAGATTTTCCTTCATAAAATAATTTCAACAGCAATAATGATCATGTGCAAATGAAAATTTCTGTGTCTCTTTTTTCTATGTTGTAAGATGGATTTAATGCTTTGTGTAAAAAACTAAATTCTTATAAAGGTGTTTTGAGATATGTGTAGTCTTTTTGAAATGTTAATTATTAAAAACTTGAGTTTAACTCATAGTTCTAAATTAAATCCAAACATCATGAAGCTACTTCCCACAAAGTTTTAAAAATCCTATCAGAATATATCTCACAATGGTTAAAACCAAGAATTTATAACTTTCTAGGTTTTGATGACAGTGTGGTGATACCATCACTTTGGTGTTGCCATGTTCTGTGTTTGTTTATCAAACAGTTCAATGTTCTAGCTTAAGAGCAGAAAAGTACACCATAGCTTAAGAACGGACATAAAAGATCCTTCCAAAGGTTTGTCTAGTTTAGTCCTGTCTCTGAAAGTGAACATAGCAGGGCTAGGAGTACATGTAAACTGAGCATAAGATCAGCAGTTGGTGATACTTCTCACAAATAGTTTCCCAGCCTACAACAATCTGCTTGTAAGGAGCTGATCAAACAATACTTCCAAAGTTTTTACTATCTCATGATGGATTTCTTTTACTCAGACTTGTCCATCATTTTCTGAAAGTCCATTAAGCTTTTTGAAACTCATCAGGTTGCTGTGGCAAGAAGTTATGCCACTGAAGTGTGCATTTCATAAAGAGTCACTTCCTTGTGTTTATTTTGTATGTACCATCTGCTAGTTTCATTTAATGTTTCCTAATTTGTAATTTGGGAAAGGCAGTAAACAACTGTCATCCTCATGCCATACACCATTTTAAAGACATCTCTCTCTTTCTTTTTTGTCTTTTGTTTTTTTTCCTTACAATTCCATCCTCCATCTCTTAGGGTAATACTTGATTTTCTATGCACCTTTTCCAAATCTCATATGTATTCTTCAGCTATAGAAAGAGGAGAAAGAGAGAAGGTCTGTTTTCTGTAAGCGGAATATGGCAAGCCACATATATGTATGGTGACATAACAATATTCTCCAAGTCCTTTCCTTGTCTGCTTCTGAGTATGGATCCTTTTTTCAGATTCCTCATTCCAGGAACAATCAGATCCACTCATGTTGCAGATATAAGTATGTGTTTTGACACATACAATTTAGGGATTGAGTCCTGAATTCTGATGTTTTAATGCTACCATTAAGAACTGAATTTCTATTTTGTATATATATGTATAGATTTTTCACAGAAAAAAAGGGCTTTTTAATAGAAAAATTAACTTGGTGAAAGTACAGTTTTAGCAGTTGGAGTTTGGAATTTTGATCCAACCAAACAAGTTTTACAAGATTTTAGTATTTTACTATAAAAGGCTAAGTTAGTTTCACCAAGAGCATCTGAATTTTGTTCACAGCATTATTACAGATTTTCTGTATAAGTCTTAAAAAGCAAAACACTCTGGACCATAATTCCTCCATCTGCAAAATAAGATAGTAACTTCCTAAAAAGTGTATTAATCAACAGTTGCTAAAACTTCTGAAAGGCTCTGGTGAAAACACCAAGAAATACAGAACACACAATTATTTCAATTATTATTACTCAACCCTCCCTAAAAAACAAACACATGAACAAACCAAAACCCATGCCAAAACAAAAATAACAACAAACATAGTTACTTCATGGTACCTCAGATTTACTTTGTACATTATCATAAAGTTGAACCCAAACTAAGTATTTTCTAACTTATAAAATGTATATAACAGCTTCATAATGTGATTCATGTCAATTTCCTTATTTGAAAATTATGTGATTTATGAGTAGACAGAATACCTTACATAGTTCACTCTTCTACTGCACTTGTTTTCATTGCTTTGCTATTACATATAATTAGGAGTGAAATACTGGATTATAAAAAATTTAAGCAACCATAAAAGTTACTGACTGGAACATATTATGATGGAGAAAACAACTCTGAGCTTTCAGCAAACTGTCTTAAGGCTGTCTTGCATAATGTCAAGTGATGAAGTAATCAGTTAATGAAATGTCAAATTAAGAAGAATACCTATTACACAATGCTCTGTATAAGTTTCTGTATAATGAGTGAGGGTGGGTTTTTAGGTTTTTTTGATTGGTTGGTTGATGGTTGGTTTGGGTTTTTTGTTTGGATTTCTTGGTAGCTACATTTTGCCTGTTTGTTGTTGTTGGGTTTTTTTTATTCACTTCACTGCAAACTGTCTCAAAACAGCTAATGATTCTGCAAAATGTTTGAGTTTGGAAGAAAACATTCTTAGATTTCTAATTGAATAATTATGTTAAATATCACTGAACAGTTAAGTTGGAAGTTAAACAGGACTGGATTCAGCACAAACTTCTGGAGTACACTCCTTGCTACTGGCCTCCAACTAGACTTTGTTCTACTGATCACCACCCTTTGGGCAAAGCTATTCATCCATTTTTCAATGCATCACATCTGCTCATCCAACCTGTAGATCAATGCCTTCTCTGTGAGGATCTTACGGAGTCCAGTGTCATAGGCCTTACTGAAATCCAGGTAGACAATATCCACTGCTCTCTTCTCATGTATCAGGCCAGCCATTTAATCACAGAAATTTATCAGGTTGGTCAAGTGTTAACCATAGAGCCATGTTTACTGCTCCTGATAACTTTCTTGTCCTTAATGTGCCTGGAAATGGGTTCCAGAATTAGCTGCGATATCATCACTCCAAGGGTCAAGATAGGGTTGATTGGCTTGCAGTTCCTTGCGTCCTCCTTTTCACCATTCTTGAAGATAGAAGTAGTATTTGCTTTCCTGCAGTCTTCATGCATTTTTTGCAGCCACTGTGACTGAGCAAAGACTGTTGACAGTAGCCTCGCAATATCTACCCCCTTGGCACTTGTGGTTGTATTTCATCAGGGCTCATGGGCTTGTTTTGCTTAAGTATTAATGTCTAGTTTGTGTAAGTATTTTCCAACTTAGTCCACTTCCAACAAGGGTACATCTTCCTTGCTCCAACATTTCCCCCCGGTCTCTGGCATATGACATTCCTGAAGGCTGGTCTTGCTAGTAAAAACTGAGACATAACAAACTGAACCACTGAGAATAAACAAAAAGAGGAATTGCAAGGACTTCTCTGAAAAAAAAAAAAAAAAAAGAAGTATAAGCTACTAGTGTCTGAAACTACATCCTATGACCTCACTACATTTGTGCTAAATTAATTTTGAAGTGTCTTTATCATAGCTATCACTGTCCTGATGCATCACTGTAACAGTAAGGGTGATTCATTTTCCACATGTGGTATCAGCAATAAGCCTCCCTTTAATTTAGTGATGTGAAAAGCCACCTGTGCTCTATTTTCTGTCTTTTCTGCCCTCCTTCCCTCATCTTTGTACCTGAAGCTAGACCATACTTCTCAGCCATATTCCATATCGCAAGTTCTCTACTCCTCTGCAAGATGTTCTCAGCTTTAAGGAAGTTCAGCACATCTTGTACTATGGAATCAGAAATGTGAAGGACATTCCAAAGGGTGTAGAGTTGGGGAAAAAACATAAGCTATGAAGTACAAAAATGATCCATTTTTCTCACTAAAAATCAACAGAATAACAAGAAATAAATAATGTACTGATGCTGAAAGTAAGATAAATTCTATGGCTTCACCTCAAGATGTAAGGGCATGGTTGAAGACCCTTTAATTGCCTAGTGTAGATAAAGCTAGTGAGGTCAATGCAAGCAAGGCATTGAAAATGCACAGAGAAGCAGAAAATGTGAACAGCCTTGTACAGAATAGATTGGAGGCATTACTGCCAGGAAGGAAACATATGAGAAATATAATAACAGAGCTCCCCATACCAATCTGCATTTGTAGTTGACTTTTTTTCCCTGGAGGTCCCTTTATCTGAAAAATATAATTTTTTAAATGTCAGACCCTGAGCATATAATGTGGTATGAATAGTCTGAGCAAATAAGGCAATATGTAATTAAACCTTTTTCTAACACTTTATAGATATTATTTTTCCTCTATATATTATACCAGGAAGTAGCAAGCCACACAATAAGAAAGTGATCAGATAGTCCTGGCCCTTTAATAGGCATCAAGGGTGTGAAAAATGTCAGCTGTGGCAATGGATGTGTCGTGCACCCATTGTCAAGCTATGGGGATTGTGCCCTAGTAATAATGCACATGTGAACTCTCTTAGAATATTCCACAACAGCACTTAATGGTAGCAGCTCTATAGGTGCATTGCCTATAGGTGTAATTTTAGCTTACCCTAGACATAGACTGTGAAAATGTCAGTAGAGTGGTGGTAGATAATAATCAGATGCTTTATTGAAGCCATAGAATAACAGAATCCATCAGTAATTAGGAGCAGAATACAATAGGACTTTCTTGAACAAGTGGAAGATGAGGCAGGAACGTGTACTCAAAATTCTTCTTTCTGGGCAAGTGACACAGGAGTTGATGAATGAATTGTAGCAGCAGTGTACAATCATATATCAAGTCATCCATCACACTGGAATGACTATCTGCACAAACACTAATTTAGTAAATAGCATGTACATAGCTCCCCTTATGTGCATCACCCATTGTTATTGCATCTTTGTCAGATGGCTGCCATCATCTACTTTATTATGTTTAGCATCACATCCTATTTTAATACTGTTTATGTTTGCTACAGTGTTAGTTTTTGTATGTTTATATTTGTGTTGTTATGTATTGGTAACAGCATAAAGAGCCTGCAATACAACCAGAGTGATCTCTTGCCTCTGAAGTAGCTTAGAGCAGATTACATAGGGGCCTGGATGACAGACTGGGTTGCAACCCTATGTCCTGCGAGAACACTTTCTGTGACCAGTATCCTGAACAAAAGTGACTCCTTGGGGGAAATCAAGTGGTGGATTGTTGCCCAGTGTCACAGATGCCTTAAACTCTGTAATGCTAAGGACCACGCTATTTGCAATTCAATCATTTGTTTTTCACTTGCATCTGCATAACCTTTCACCTAAGTTGCTATGGCTATATTTTTCTAAAACTGTTGTGACCATGTCTTTCCTTTGTTGCTTTCATGCATACTTATGTGTTGCTATCCAGTAAAAAAGTTGTTGAGTCTACCAAGTCATTTCTCAGTCAGTTTTATGATGATTTTTAAAAGACTACAATATTTTTTTGGTGTCTACTAAAAGGATTGAAAATAAAGGGGAAAAAAAATGTTAAAATAAAAAAAAATAATAATTTGGTTTTATTTGACCTGGATAGTTTTTTGTTTTGTTTTGTTTTGTTTCTTTCTTTGTTTTCCTGTTCTTTTCTATATCTCTATCTTTTAGAATTTCTTAGTCAGCTTTAGCACCCTCTCTGTATCAAGTCAGTTTCTGCATTGGGGACCGGTTTGAATGTATCCTTCCATATCTCCTTAGTCATAAAGGAATATATATTAAAAGATATCAAAGTGTCTGTGTATGTGCATTTGTGTTCAGCATGTGAAAACCCCCTGGAATTCCCCATATATTTGCTTTTCTTTGAAGTATGGTTACAGTTATGGTTGGTTACCTGACTAAAAATCCAGAGAAATACATATGTGGGTTTTTTTCTCTTACACCTGTTCTTTTTTCCTGATATTTTCTTTGTATATTTTGAACTTTCTTGACCATGGGTATAGTTCTGAGAGTTTCTTACAGATAAGAAAATCAACTTTCTTGTGATGTTCCTGCAAGCTGGTCTTACATAGCTGCAAATGAATTCAGGCAAAAGGAAGACAAGTTCATTGTTTTATCATGAACTGTTGGCATTAGTAGAGACTTACCATCTTGATAAAAAGTTATTCCAGCACCTCTGTAAAATATAAATGCAAGAGTGGACTAATATTCCAATGTTAAATTTGCATTTGAAATTGATTATGAAGAACAGCAATCAGAGGTGAATCCACTCAGTCAACTCCAGATGATTAATAGTAAGCAGTTTAGCAATCCTTTGGGTTCCTCTCAGAAAACAGAGAAAAGCATACAATTCAAAGACTTGTCTGAATAATTTCCAATTTCTTCCTCAGGATACCATGAAATGTAGCTGGGAAAAGACCCTGACCACACACAAACACAAAACACACAGACAAGCTTGGTTTTTTATTGACATAATGGTACTCCACAAAACTACCACAGATGTCATTTCTGAGTAAAAACAATAACATTCTTCATTCTTTTTATATGCATATGGATTCAAAATGATGGCTTGTCTCTTATAATGCTGGACAAGGACAGTTCACCATTATCCAGTGGCAGAACATAAGACACTACTACATGAAATATTAAGATATAAAATTACTCAGACAACAATACTTGCTTCCCAGAAGCTGTGACTATTAAATGCAATTTCCCTTAAATTCCTGAATATATTTAGAGAAGCAGATGTGAAAAGGTCAAAAGAGAGTTTCTTAAGTCCTTATTTAATAAAGCACAGCACTAGATGTACAACTGAAGTACTTAGAATACTTAATTTAAAATTCTTTATTTGAAAGCAAGAAGACTAAAGTTAAATTGAAACACTGACATGAAACACCTGCTTGGGAATATGCGATTGTTTGTTTTGATGACTGCTCAAGTGTAGAAAAAAATCTAATGACCCATTCTAGCATTTATTACCCCAAACCCACAATAATCTCTGGGTATACTTCACCATACCTATTTTGAGAATTTTGAAGTTTGTATCATACTATCACAGTATCACCAAGGTTGGAAGAGACCTCAATGATCATCAAGTCCAACCTGTCACCACAGACTTCATGACTAGAAGATGGCACCAAGTGCCACGTCCAATCCTCTCTTGAACCCCTCCAGGGTCAGTGACTCCACCACCTCCCTGGGCAGCCCATTCCAATGGCGAATGACTCTCTCTGTGAAGAACTTTCTCTTCACCTCGAAACTAAACTTCCCCTGGTGCAGCTTGAGACTGTGTCCTCTTGTTTTGGTGCTGGTTGCCTGAGAGAAGAGACCAACTCCCTCCTGGCTATAACCCCCCTTCAGGTAGTTGTAGACAGCAATGAGGTCTCCCCTGAGCCTCCTCTTCTCCAGGCTAAACAATCCCAGCTCCCTCAGCCTCTCTTCACAGGGCTTGTGCTCAAGGCCTCTCACCAGCCTTGTTGCCCTTCTCTGGACACCTTCAAGTGTCTCAATGTCCTTCTTAAACTGAGGGGCCCAGAACTGGACACAGTACTCAAGGTGTGGCCTAACCAGTGCAGAGTACAGGGGTACAATGACTTCCTTGCTCCTGCTGGCCACACTATTCCAGATACAGGCCAGGATGCCATTGGCCTTCTTGGACCCTGGGCACACTGCTGGCTCATGTTTAGCAAGCTGTCATTCAGCAACCCTAGGTTCCTTTCTGTTTGGCAGCTCTCCAGCTACTCTGACCCCAGCCTGTAGCTCTGCCTAGGGTTATTGTGGCCAAAGTGCAGCACCCGGCACTTGGATTTGTTGAATGCCAATCTGTTGTACTCTGCCCATCTGTCCAGTCAGTCGAGGTCCCTCTGCAGAGCCCTTCTGTCCTCTAACTGATCAACACTTGCTCCCAACTTGGTGTCATCTGCAGATTTGTTGATGACTGTCTCAATGCCCTCATCCAGATCATCAATGAAGATATTAAAGAGGATGGGGCCCAGCACTGATCCCTGTGGGACACCACTAGTGACTGGCCGCCAGCTGATTGTGTCACCATTCACCACCACTCTCTGGGCTTGGCCCTCCAGCCATTTCCCAACCCAGCACAGGGTGCTGCTGTCCAAGCCACAAGCTGACAGCTTAGCCAGCAGTTTGCTGTGGGGGATGGTGTCAAAGGTCTTGCTGAAGTTCCAGTCCACAGGCCTCCCCACATCCACCAGGCAGGTCACCTGATCATAGAAGGAGATCAGGTTGGAGAGGCTATCATTGGGCCATAAAATCTGTTTCTTTTTTATCCAGACCAGGATGCAAAGCAGCATTTGCTGCCAAAAGATAGGAATATATAATATTCCATAAATGTACCATGTGATAAAAACCTATTATATAATTTTTGTTCTGTGATAGATATAATTCCTGTTTCAAGAATATAAGTGTGTTTACAGAATACATATTCCCATAGATTTTATTATATGAATATGTTTAGAAACTTCACTTTATGCATATACACTATGTAGAAAAAAAGCTTAATTTTGTTTTACTCATAACACATTACTAACACATTCATTCACATTAATTGGATTATATATGTTAAAATATATGTTAAAGCATATGCTAGAGCCTTGTTAATATGAAAGTATTTCTGACTACATGCATTCATAAAACAACACTTTGTACTCTGAAGCTGTGAAATATGTAATTTTCAATCACTTAATAGGTGATGGGAAATAACTCAAAAACAGGTGATAAATGTTTATCAGTATCTGAAGGCTGGGTGTCAAGAGGGACGGGACAGGGTCTTCTCTGTTGCACCCTGTAATAAGACTAGGGGTAATGGATATAAACTACAGCACAGGAGATTCCAACTTAACTTGAGGGGGAACTTCTTCACTGTGAGGGTCACAGCGCACTGGAACAGGCTGCCCAGGGAGGTTGTGGAGTCTCCTTCTCTGGAGACTTTCAAGACCCATCTGGATGAGTTCCTGTGTGACTTGTGCTAGATTCTCTGGTCCTGCTCTGTCAGGGGGTTGGACTTGATGATCTTCAGAGGTCTCTTCCAGCCCCTAACATCCTGTGATCCTGTGTGATCCTGTGAAGAGTTTCAATATTATAATTTTCTCCATATGCACATTTTTCTCTATATGCATACGCATTCAAGTAAATTCAATTAACTGAATATTTTTAATAATGGTATTGTAGAATTAAAAAGAACAGAAATATTATAAAAACCTTCCTTACTGTTCACAGTTGTTTTTTAAACTCATCTGAAAAGCTTGCAGACATTTACTATTATAGCTCTCTTTAGATATTATGTGGGTGGACTGAAAGAAAAAAGTGATTAGCTGCTTTATTCTTTCAGACTTTAAAACTGGAGATTTCTTTTTTACTTATTTCTCAATATGTCTTTTATGACTAGCACCCAAGGAGAGATTCTATTGATTATAATTTTGTCCTTTAAGTGTCTTGGGGTTTAACCTCAGCCAGAAACTAAACACCACACTGCTGCTTGCTCAGTCCTCCTCTCTCCTAGTGAGATGGGGAGAAGGATTGGGAAAAAAAAAAAAAAAAGAAAAAGTAGAATCTCAGGGTTAAGATAAGAAAGGTAAGAAAAAATAAAGATACAATAAAAGAAAATAAATAATAACAACAGTAATAAAATCTTTTTTATAGCAATAATTGCAATGGAAAGATAACAAAAAGAGAAAGGAATAAAAACCCAAGAAAAGACAAATGACGTACTTACTCACTGACCAATGTTCAAACAATGATCAACCCCTCCCCACCAGCTCCCCCTGTTTATACACTGGGCATAGCATTATATGGTATGGAATATCCCTTTAACTAGTTCAAGTCAGGTGTCCCGGCTGTGCTCCCTCTCAGCAGCTTCTTGTGCTCCTGCACCCTAGTAAAACATGGGAAGCTGTAAAATCCTTGATTTCCTAGCAATGGCTGAAAACATTAGTATACATTATACATTCTTCTCATAGTGAATCCAGATAGAGACTAGGGATTATATGGTGAATATGACTCTGGGAAGAACAACAGCAATGAGACTTGAAGAATCAAATCCAATACCACAAAAGTGACAAGATATAGGAGAAAAAAGGTGTGAATTTGAAACCCAGGACAGTAAATGGCAGGGAAGAAAGAGCTAACATAAGAAAGTTGAGCTGTGTTAAATGATCTAAATGCAAAATGTTAAGAGTTTAACTTCCCCTTAAATCTTTTCTAAGGCTCTTACTTCCTTTCATGGCTTGCTATGCTTGACCACTTTCTGCTTTGTTGTGCATATATTATTACAGTTCTATGAAAGGCTTTCCCGTGCTGTTTATAACTTGGGATGTGCAAGTAAATTGATTAGTCTTGACACCTTATAGAGGCATTGTCCACCTTGGTAAAGAAAAGCCCAGGGAGCACCTGGCAGCAGCAGAAATCCAAGCCTGGTGCACGTTTCCAAAAGTCAGGATAAAGTTGGATGGGGTTTTTTTGGGGGTTTTTTGTTTGGTTGTTTGGTTGGGTTTTTGGTTGGTTGTTTGTTTTTTGCTTTGTTTTGTTTGGTTTTGGCTTTTATTTTTTTATGTGTAAACATGGGTGATGGTGACAGGCATCTGATAATAAAAATCAAAAGCTTTCTTGGAAATGTGGTCACATTAAGACTGATATATTCTATGTTCCCATTGTAATGAGAATTGTATAGTTTCATGTTTAGTATTATGGCAGCAATGGTATTGGTACTCATCTGTCATCAGTAAATGGTAATTGTCAGTATCCATGTGTTTTGGCAAAGCCTCTCTTCTGTGAGAGATGAACATATTCATGCCCACTAAGAAGCAAGCTGTTAACAGAAAGACCCAAAAGGATTCACTAAAGGTTTTGTCTGAAATGGAGCTGAATAACAGCATAAGCATGATATCTAGACTGCTATCATAATGACTTTTTTCACAGAACAACAGCTTTTATCCTGAAGCTGGTTTGAATTTATGGCAAAATAGAAAATTACATCTCTAAATTACTGTGGAAGTATTTTGTATTTAGAATGGAATAGAATAGAATAGAATAGAATAGAATAGAATAGAATAGAATAGAATAGAATAGAATAGAATAGAATTAACCAAGTTGGAAGAGATCTTTGAGATCATTGAGTCCAACCTATCACCCAACACTATCTAATCAAATAAACCATGGCACCAAGCACCCCATCGAGTCTCTTCCTAGACGCCTGCAGTGATGCTGACTCCACCACTTCCCTGGGCAGCCCATTCCAAAGGCCAATCACTTTTTCTATGAAGAACTTCTTCCTAACATCCTGCCTAAAGCTCCCCTGGCACAGCTTGAGACTGTGTCCTGTTGGTGGTTGCCTGGGAGAAGAGACCAACCCCCACCTGACTACAACCTCCCTTCAGGTAGTTGCAGACAGCAGTAAGGTCCCCCCTGAGCCTCCTCTTCTCCAGGCTAAGCAACTCCAGCTCCCTCAAAAAATAGAAAGGCACATGAGGTGATAGACTTCAATAATGCTATGCATATAATCAAAATTAACCAAACCAAACAAACAAAAATGGCAACCACAAAACAACAGAAAGAAAAGGCAGATTATTATGACCTGATTCTCCCCTTGCCCACCTGGGTCAGCTGGGTGTAGGGGCAATGTACTCTGCTGAACTGATGATGTAAGTCATAAATATTCTCAGCTTCAGACACTACCGTTTGAAAACCAGTTTAGCAATTACAGATCTCACTTCAGAAACAGAAGGTCCTCTGTTCCAAGCTAACAACAGGTTGGACAAATTTGAAAAAGTTGTTCTGAATGGAAAGAGAGCATAGATGACAAGACAGGAAGCCTCACACTTTACAGTTTTGTTTAGTCTCCTTCTCTGGAAATGTTCCTGTGCAACCTGCTGTAGACATACCTGCATTAGCAAGGGAATTTGAGCAGGTGATCTCCAGAAGTTCCTTCCAATCTCTGCCTGTGGTGGTGAGAGAAAGTTCAGTTCTCCCACACACACAAAGAAACCACGGCCAACTCAGTTGGAGAAGCAGAAATGGATAAGAGCTATATTTACAAACAGGATGAAATGCAGATTAATGTATACACAATATACAATATTTACAATATGTACAGAAATATGCAGCAATGAACATAACACAGAACAAAACTTTCCCTCCCCCAGTCAGGAGGGTGTCCCCACCCTGTACCCCCCTTTTCCCCCTACCTCCCTTTGTTCCCAAAAAGGGTTAGAGAGAAAAAAAAGGCAATTATTAAGGAGGAAATTCTGTTAGCTCAAAGTGTATGCAAGAATTAGTTCCTTATCTGCTATTTCAGTTAATTCAAGGTCAACTCTGTCCAGCACAGCTGTTGCTCAGAGAGAGAGACTGAAAAAAGACAGACTGAACAAAGACAGACTGAACTGACTGAGATTCAAACTGAACTAAAATTTAAAGTTGCATTCTACCAATCTACCAATGAAATTCATTTAGAATATCTTGTTTTCATTTTAGTAGCAAAACATTCAACCAGAGTGTTACAGCAACTGTTCCTTTCTTAAAGGCACAGCCTAAAACTGTCACACTGCCATTCTGTGATTCTAGGATCTAGACAGTCAGTTTTATATAAAAGTCACTGTCATTCTTTAGCAGAGTTCATGTACCTATCTGCATATGCTCCATTTTCTGAAAAGAGGGGGACATAAACACCTGCTTCTTACAATAGACACTTTCATGTGTGTAGGATGATCATGTGCTTAATATGTTTAGTAACGTACATGTTTAGACAGTCTTGAAACAGTCTGTTTTTACAATGTTTACTGAATTTTAGGTGATTAAGCACAACGTGGTTAATGTGTTTGTCTTTTTAAGCATAAATACCAGTCATTCAAAGTGAGCTTATCTGTAACCTTTGGACTGAAAGATACTTTTAGGCACAAAGAATACCTGTCAGGCATTGGTTCTGGATGTATTAAAAGCATGGTTTGATCTGCATCTCTGTGCATCAGGACACATATCATTATGTTCCATAAAAGAAACAAATACATAAAAAATGCAAATACTTAAGTATTACATCAGGTGCCTTCTGTTCCTCTGAATTACTGGCTGTCAAAAGTCAATATATTTGCCAAAGTCATTGTGCACTTTGGCTCACTGGATACTAATAAAAATGTAAATTCTCTGTCAAAATCTAAAGCCGCTGGCATATTTCAGTACTTTCAGTAGTCTCATGCTTCCTATTTTATACTTCTGCCACTTGACCTGTGGCCTTGTATGTTTGTATTGCTTGCATGTTTGCAGCAGTGTAGATCATTGCTGCAGCTCATTAAGCTGCTCTGTGCACTCGCTTTTCAACTTGGCAATGTACTGCTTCTACTACCACACTGCCTGCAGGCATTGGTAAAGACGAATATATTCAATGCCTGTTCTGAGAAGCAAAAAGATAAGACAGTTATAACAGCTAAGACTGAAATTCAGGGTAGTAAAGGCTTCCAGCAAGCCATTTAGACTTTTTTGGGGTTTTTGTTGTTGTTGTTGTTGGCTTTTTTTGGTGTGTTTGAGTTTGCCTGTGAGCAGATTCCTTGACTAAAGTTGCTATTAGCAGAATATGTGTCTCTTTGAACATTCAGTCCCAATGCTTTTTATTAATCTATTTCAGAATAGTAGTTGAATCTCTTCTAAACTTACCAAAATATTAGATGGTGGAGAAAAAGGTAGAAGAAGGAAGGAAGGTTCACATTTATGTTAGTCTGTGGCAAACAGCTTAGTTGGGACTGAAGCGTGCTTCTAGGCTCATGAGCAAAGGTCTTCCAGGTCTCCCATCACAGAAGCTCCTATCCCAGCAGGAGCAAGGAAGTCATTGTGCCACCTTGGCACACCTTGAGTACTGTGTCCAGTTCTGGGTCCCTCAGTTTAAGAAGGACATTGAGACACTTGAAAGTGTCCAGAGAAGGGCAAGGAGGCTGGTGAGAGGCCTTAAGCACAAGCCCTATGAGGAGAGGCTGAGGGAGTTGGGATTGTTTAGTCTGGAGAAGAGGAGGCTCAGGGGTGACCTCATTTCTCTCTACAACCACGTGAAACGTGGCTGTAGCCAGGAAGGGGTTGGTCTCTTCTCTCCAGCAACCAGCACCAGAACAAGGGGACACAGTCTCAAGCTGCACCAGGGGAATTTTAGTCTCAAGGTGAGGAGAAAGTTCTTCACAGAGTCATTCATCATTGGAATGGGCTGTCCGGGGAGGTGGTGGAGTCACTGTCCCTCGAGGTGTTCAAGAGGGGATTGGACGTGGCACTTGGTGCCATGGTCTAGTCCTGAAGTCTGTGGTGACAGGTTGGACTTGATGATCATTGAGGTCTCTTCCAACCTTGGTGATATTGTGATACTGTTATACTGCGATTCCTCCTCCAGCCTTCTAGAGAGAATCATGTCTCCTTCCCTTTTGCTGAGACAGAATCAAATACTCCATTGTCACTCCTGATATATTCCTACTATTAAAATGTATTTTCATGTGTTATGTTGAAATAGTATATTTCTCTTCTTTCCTCCTACACACAAGATTTGAACCATGAAACATCATTTTTCATTCAGATCATTGACAGCTCTGTGTTTTGTAATACCCATAAGGAAATAGTTATATTCAGTGTTACAGATTTTTTTTCCTGCTTCTTTCAAAGAAAGAGTTATTATAGCAGAAATTAAGTGAATAAGTTATATAGACAATAAAGGTTACTTTTTAAATAGCATTCCAATAGTTGCAAACCAACAACTTAATTAAATGAACTATTATCTTTATAGAAATGGAAAATATTATCTTAATATAAAGACTACCATAAATTATGTGGGGAAAAAAATGTCATGCTATTCTTGAAATAAAATGATCAATAATAGAAAAGCAAACAGGAAATTAAATGACCTGACTGAAAGCAAATTTTTATAGCTTATCTTCAAGTGTTTAATAATAGAATGAAATTACAGAATTGTAGAATCACAGAATGGTAGGGATTGAAATTCTCTGGGATCATCTAGTCCAACCCCACTGTGTAAGCAGGTTTGCTCAAGAATGTGTCCAGTCAAGTTTTGAAAGTCTTCAGAGAAATTAGCAGCAGTTCTATTTGTAAATAAGGAAGATCAAACACATTGAAGAACATTCAAATTGCAATTAACTTTATATTTATTACTATTGCATACCATAAGGAATAAAAAATTACATATCCAATAACACTAGCTGTTGAAAACTGAAGTTCTACAAAAGACGTAAATATATATTTTGTTAGGAAAAAATATACTGTCACAAAAACACTAAAAATGAATATGTAACCTATTTTGGACTCCCAAAAATTATATCAATATGCTATTTTTGCTACTTTGCAGTGTGTATATATAACTATTTTTCAGTGTATGAGGGCTCAGTGTGCTTTTATTATGAGTGTCTAGCAGCTTCTATATGTGGACAAAAGATGGATGCATAAGGGCATTTTATTAGTATAATGCAATACGATATGATTCAGTAATAGTTAATAGTCTTCTGGGTGAGCATACTACAGTATATACTAATGTAAACACGAAAGACTCTTTTACAGTGATTATCTATGTTTGCAATGTGGAGATCTGAGGACAGTACGTTGGTCAATGGCAGGCAAATGTATGTACATATACTTCTATGATAATGCTTGCTTGCTTAATGACAGTTTCTTCCATTTCTTGACTGTTTAAATATTAATAATCACCCAAACAGCATTTAAGTATTTCTATAGAGCAACTAAGAAGCATAGATAGCTAAAACATGAAACTTCTCATGCCTAAAAGTATTATTATAATAACCAGGAATATTTCTTGAACTCTGCAGTCTGTCTGTGTTTCAGAACTTCATAGAAGATTTGATCATTGTTTGACCATTGCCTGAACCTTTTGCAAACTTGCTTATTTATGTTTTATAAATCAGTGAAATCACTTGTAGAACTGTAAATATTTAAGTGGATCTGTCTTTCTAATCTACAATTCATGTTAAGAAATTGTTCTTTTTCTGAAATCAGAAAAAGGTCACAGTTTTCTTAATATTATAGAATAAACTCAAATGTTTTGCTAATTGTTTGACTTGGATATTAAGATGTTTTCATTCCTCCAGGTTCCTTCCTGTATCATATCACATCTGATTATAGCCATTTGAGATTTTATTAGCTGACTATGCCTCACTAAATAGAGCACTGGTGAGTGCCAAATCGATTATAAGATTTTTAAGTTATTATTGCAGTAGTTGTAGTATGACTGGAGGCAGATGAATTCTACTGGTAAAAGAAAATATTTTGGGGGAAAAAACAATCAGGCATTGTTACAACTCAGAAATGATGGTGATACAGCATTAGCCTCTGAAAGTAACAGTTTAAGAAGCTTTAAAATAGGTGCTATATGAATTGAAAAGAAAAAAAATTGAAAAACAAAGTCCCTCACACTCGCTGCATATATGCAAGTAATAGTGAACATGTTTTAAGTGCAGTATCTACAAGCACAGAGGTAGCCTCTCTGAAGGAGTGGTCTGTCTTCTGGTAGATGACAGCTCTTTGTGGAGTAATCTGATACAGAGTAATATTTGTAAGACTGAAAACCCAGAATTTATTTGAATAATAAAACACTGGCATAACAAGAGGGAGCAATAAAGTTCAGTTCCCAATGCAAGATGAATCTATAATGTAAACCAGACAAAGTTTCTCTTCAAAAGTAGGAGAAGGGGAAAAAAAGAAAAAAAAAAAAAAAAAGAAAAAGCCTTTGTATCCTTTCAATGCTGAAAAATACATTGTGAATATCACATCTGTAAGAATAGGCTTAGTGAATATGACAAAGTGATTATTTCTACTTGTCACACCACATATCTTGCCATCTGTGAATATAAATTATACATGGACTGTGACATAAAGATTTTCTTTCAGAGTCCTCCTAAACTCATCATGGCCACTACCTCACTATGATCAAAACTGGAGAACTACTTCTTTATCTTGAAAGCTTTTAAAATGACCTTTGTTAAGACATAGTACACCTAAACTATTTTATACTGTACTTCTATTTATGACACATCATTTTTCCAAACCCACATTTAGAAAACATTTAGTAGACATATGTGTGTAGAATGAAGAAGAGATTTTCTGTGCAAGCAAGTCCACCAAAACACACTTTTAAACTTATTCCAAATGAAGCTACCTTAGGGATATATCTGGTTGATAATTTTCAGTAAAGAATAAATGTGTATTTGTGGCTTAATTTATATTTGCATTTGACATTACTTTCATTTTTACTAGTAATATTTTATATGTTACAGAGGAAGTTTTGTTTTTCTTTAAGAGTACCTATACATTTCTATTTTTTTTTAAATACTTCTCCAGTAAGGATGACTGTGCGTGGTCATTCTTGGCTTTGATTTTCACTAACAAAGATAAATGACCACTCTTGGAGTCAACTGCATCTTGTCACATGACTATATGGTACATAGAGGCTTAATTTGGTTGTCTTAATGTAGGCACATTGTGCTTTCTAACACACATTGGAGTCTCCAGGACATCTGCCCAAGACTGGCAGATAGGACTCAGAAACATGCCATTTTGAAAAGGTAAAAGAGAAGCCATGATGACTACCTAAGTACCTTAAATGGTGCCTGAAACCTAGGTTTAAGCAGTAAATGGATCTCAGGAGCATGCATTTTTATGTAGGTATCTACAAATATTTACAGTTATTAGAAAGAATCATCTCCTTTTATAGATACATTTATACTTAATAAAGATGCTTTGTTCTCACTATATAATGGAAGGGTTGGTTTTTTTACTGTTGGCTTAACAATTTCCTTCAGCCTGATTTCTAGATTATAGATTCCTTAAAGGTACACCATATGTTATATAGCTAAGAGGGAAAAGAGTGAGTTTTAGAACAGCTTTTATAGTCAGTCTTTCTTGACTATTCCTCTGCAGTATGTCTAGACATTTTCACACCAACACTCCCTCACAAAAATGTAAAAGGGTGTCCTCAGAGGACAGTCTTCAACAATGCTTGAATAATGTTTGCCAGAATTCTCCATTAGTCTGATTCTGGATTATTGATTGTTCCTGTGTGAAGTGTCTGTACAAGATAATAGAGAACATATTTTTCAGAGTGCACATGCATGCTGCTGTGTGGCCCAATTCAGAGAAAGACACTGTACATTTAACAATAAGTATTTTCAAGAGGAGGATCACCATTAGGGGAAATATCTAACTTGTATTATCTATACTTGTCATGGTAATTATTTTAACAAATTGTTTAGTGGTCTTCATTGTTTCATATTGTTGATTTATTAGTTTGGTTCTCTATTACCTTTTGAAATTTTCTCTTCAAAGGTAGAAAACCATGTTGCACTTCTGTGTTTTTGTTGTTCCTGTGTACTTTCCTTAGTTGAGAATTAATATGAATATCTTTATACCACTTTAGACTGCTAAAAAGAGTATGTTGAGTAGAAGAAAGAATAAGATTTATTTTTGGTTGTTACTACTTTGATGTGTTTATTAGAGATAGGTGTGAATTCAGAAGACATCAAGGCTTGTCATAGAAAATGCAATTACTGTCAAGTCTGAAAGTGTGCTTATTCTTAATATTCTGAATGTGATGCTTGCAACATATTTCAAAGGGTGAATGAATTACAACAAAAACATGACAGAAGACGATTGGAAATGAGATATGCTAAGAGCTGGCGTATCTGCTTTGAAAACTGTTTGCAAATCTGCACATTTGGAGTGTTAAGGCTAGAGAAAACTACCCTTATAGATCTACTCACGTCTTCTGCTGATGACTAAGCACGGCAGAGGTGGCTGTATAATAGCAGTAGGAGTGGAAGGATTTGAGTGCTAAAGTCAATACAGATTGAAATGTCAGATAAGAAACTCTAAGATGTTTTTGTCTTTTGCCTTAAGGTAGACATCCCTGTGGAAAAGTTTCCACTTATTATTTATGAAGTACATTGTTGATTACATACCCTCTGCTTCATAAGTATCCCCATGGAAGTCCTTACAACTTCAGGAGTGTACTGAATGCAAGTTTTCCAGGATTTATTTTTTGCTATTGATTATAAAACATAGATAGTAGCCTCCAAATTGTATTCCAAGAAGGAATTTTTATTATGATCAACCCTAATATATTATGGCTGAAGAAGAAATTCTCATCACCTATTTTGTCTACATTGGGCCCTTATCTGGAGTTAAACTAGAGCAGTTATTCTGTCACTCAGTGACCCCTTTCTAGCAGAGAAGGGAAATTGGGAAAAGGAGAGAAGAGCCACAGATTAGAATGAAACAGATTTAATGAAATAGCCAATTTGATACCCATGTTTATATGAGATATATATGGTTACATTCAGCCCAACAAAAGTGCAGCAGCCACAATACTCAGGAAGGCAGTCCTCAGGAATAGGATGAGGAGAAACCAAGCAGGAATCTTCAATCTCCTCAGCAAAGTTCCTCCATTATACTTAGAATTAAGTTCACTGTATGGGATACACTTGTGAGCCAACTCAAGTCAGCTGTCCTGGCTGACTCAGAACTGCTAATGGCCTGTAGCCCATGGCTGGCCTGTAATTCTGTACAAGCAAAATCAGGACAGTTTTCTTCCATTTTGTGCTAGTACAATAACTAATTCTTGCCTCAATTAGAAAAGTGAGTTTACAAAGTATAAAGACACCAAACAAACCTTCTCTCCTGTTCCAAAGCTCTTTTCTTTCAGTTAATGCCTGCAAGGCCTGCCATTTCCTATGCTGTCCATCTGAACATTGAGCTTGATATGTTTTATTCCACAGATAGCAATGACAAAAAAATGATCAGAAAGAAAAATTCACAATGGACCTTTTATTGCAAAGAAGCAGGACAAAATAGTGTAATAGTGATTTTCTACAGTGCTTTAAACAGTTTATTAACAGTAATCATGATTTATGATGATTATAAGAAAAGGATGTAATGAAGTAGTTCATTTAAATGAGAACTGGCCATCTTTTAGAGTTCTTAGGCCTTTTATATTTTGTTAGCTGGTATGTCAGGTTACAGAAAGCTTTGAAAGCAAATCTTAGAAAGTGTATTCCAGGAAAAGGTTGTGTGCCATAATAGGTCAGAACAGATTTTCCAGCTCTATTGGTGGATCTTGCTGATAGAAATCTTCTGAGAATCACTTCCAGTTAAAAAACATTCTCCAGTGTATTCAGCCACTTATGTTTTCACAAGAAGCATTAAAAACTTCCACTGAATTGCAGCTATATAAGCCTTTGAATGTTCATTTAAAGTACAAAATCTCTATCTGCTCCAACTATTTTAAAACTCACACTAAATTAGGTAAAGGTAAAATTCATGAGTAAGTCTTGGATCAATTCATCAATACCCATAAGACTGTGTTTAAATTATATATAGTATCACATTATATGGTTTATTGACCTTTTTGTATTTCCTTCTTTTTAAAAAATACTGTTATTGAAATACATACATTAAAAAGAAATAAATAAGACAAAGTATTACCACTGACAGTTTCTGTATATGCTTTCATCTGCCACTACCTCGGTCCCTTCCCCTTTTTGTCACACATGAAAAAAGAGCTTCTCACCAACATGGCAACAAAGCAATTAAGCCTAGAAACATGTTTGAGCAGATTGTGTGAGATCTTCTGCACCTGCTTGCGCCTGAATCTCCAATAGAAGAATCAGATACACCAAAACATCCCCATCCAACAAGATGAGAATGTAGGCTGAGAGGGTGAGGCTTTTTTCCCCAGATTACTGAAGGTCATGTGTGTGACAATGAAGATCATAGAATTATAGAATTGTTTGGGTCAGAAGGAATCTCCAGAGGCCATCTAGTTCAACCCCCATGCAATGAGCAGGGACATCTTCCATTAGATCAGGTGGCCCAGAGCTCTGTCAAGCCTGACCTTGAATACCTTCAAGGATGGGGCCTCAACCACCTCTCTGGGCAACCATGTTCCAGCCTTCCACTGCCCTCACTGTAAAGAACTTCCTTTTAATGTCCAATCTAAATCTACTCTTCTCTTATTTCAAACTATTGCCCCTCATCCTATCACCACAGGCCTTTGTAAACAGTCCTTTCTCAGCCTTCTTGTAGACCCCCATCAGGTGCTAGAAAGCTGCTATTAGGTCTCCCTGGAGTCTTCTCCATGCTGGCCAACCCCAGCTTCCTCAGACCATTCTCATAGGAGAGGTGTTTTTGCCCCCTGATCATTTCTGTGGCCCTTCTCTGTACCTGCTCCCTCAGGTCCACATCATTCTTGTGATGGGGGCACCAGAACTGGATTCAGTTCTCCAGGTGAGGTCTTACCAGAGCAGAGTGAAGTGGCAGAATCACCACTCTTGATCTGTCTGCTATGCTTCTTTTGATGCAGCCTAGGATGCAATTGGTCTTCTAGGTTGCAATCATACACTGTTGGCTCATCCACCATAACTACCAAGACCTTTTCTGCGGGGCTGCTTTCTATCACTTCCTCCTCCAGCTCTATTGATAATGAGGATTGTTCCCTCCCAGATGCAGGACCTTGACCTTGGTCTTGTTGGACTTCTTGAAGTTCACCTGGGCCCATCTCTCCAGCTTGTCCAGGTGCCTCTGGATGACATCCCATCCCTCTAGCCTACCAACAGCACCACTCAGCCTGGAGAAGAGGAGGCTCAGGGGAGACCTCATTGCTGTCTACAGCTACCTGAAGGGAGGTTGTAGCCAGGAGGGGGTTGGTCTCTTCTCCCAGGCAACCATCACCAGAACAAGAGGACACAGTCTCAAGCTGTGCCAGGGGAAGTTTAGGCTCAAGGTGAGGAGAAAGTTCTTCACAGAAAGAGTAATTTGCCATTGGAATGGGCTGCCTAGGGAGATGGTGGAGTCACCATGCCTGGAGGTGTTCACAAAAAGATTGGATGTGGCACTTAAAGCCAGGGTTTATTTAGTCATGAGGTGTTAGGTAATAGGTTGGACTTGATGATCTCTGAGGTCTTTTCTGACCTTATTGATTCTATGATTCTATCTGCAAACTTTCTGATGGTGCACTTGATCCCATTGTCTATATCATTGATAAAAATACTAAACAACACAGGTCCCAGTACAGACCCGTTAGGGACACCACTTGTCACTGCTCTCCTTCTGGACTTCAAGCCATTGACAACTACTATCCGGATATGACCATCCAGCCAATTCCTTATTTACTGAACAGTTCACCAGTCAAATCCATATCTCTCCATCTTGGCAAGTAGGATGTTGTGGGGGACTGTGTCAAAGGCCTTGTAGATATCCAGATAGACAACATCCATAGGTCATCATTTGTCCACTGATGTAGTCACTCCAGCATAGAAAGCCACTAGGTTCATCAGGAAGATCTTGCCCTTAGTAAAGCCATGTTGGCTGTATTTGATCACCTCACTGAAGCAAGCAAATTGTATACAAGAAAGTTTTGCTGTGTCTGGCTGCAAAGGAAAGGTGGATGGTTGATGAAACCAATATTCTCCATTGGGTTGTATATGGAAAGCCACACATAGGAAAGAGCATGCCAGCCTGAAGCCAGTAAGGACTTCCCTGGCTAGTAATGAGTGCTCTCATGTATCTTCTTCCACAGAAACTTCTTCTCAGTTTCAGTCCACACTTGTGTTTTCAAAGTCATTGCTTCTCTCACTTTGCATAACACTGAGCCTGTAATTTTCTTAATTATACTACTGAGCCTTAATTTTCTTCATTTCACAAAAATCTGTGTTACTGAAATATTTGTATTTTAATGTCTCCTCCAGACCAGTGTCTAAACTGTCTATTCAGATCATTAACTATATCAAATGAGCATGCTTGATGGTAATAAAACCTGTTGAAATGGTTGATTTAGGTTAAACATATACATACTGGATTCAGGTTAGACACACAAAAATAAATGGATCTGCTCCCTTGCTTGCTCCTTCTCTCAGAACATTAATTAGTAATGTGTACAGTTTGGGATCAGCAAGTTTTCTTTTATTTGCTGCCTGCTTAACTAAGTCACTATAGGAAAGGGATTTCATACTGTCTGTTACCATTGTACAGCAGAGATAACAGACAAAAGAACAATCATCAGAACAATATGACTGATAATAAAGTCTCATATTAATTTTCTCCTCTGAAATGAAAGTGTGTTTTCTTTCTTATTTTATAATACAGATCATATCACTGAGCTGGTTTACAATATGACTCCAGCAGTTACACCAATAGCAAATGTCAATGCATTTGTAGACATAGGGAGCTGGGAAAGAGAAGTGAGAGGCAGTGAAAATTTCTTAAATAGATTTCACAGTGAAGATTCTATTAGATTTACTGTTGTAGAACTTGAGAACTATTCTGAAAGCTATGGCTATAATCACAGCTCAAGTTCTGAAAGAAAAAAAAATAAAACAGTAAGTATTTTAGGGAGACAAGAAAAAAATTGTTTACTTCTCCTCTTGTCAAATTCAGGGACTCAAAACACAAGATTTCTCTACATCAGCTCCTACAAAAGTGTTCCCGCAAAAAATAGTATTCATCTTCAAAATGAGATACTAAGTCCAAGCATCTGCATGTAGGTGTTCACACAGAAGCCTAAGTTTTCACAAAGTTGTGGAGATCCATTCAGCTCATTCATACAAGTCAGAGTACCTTTCCAGTCCACTTTAGATTAGACACTTTTATTTGGTTGAATGACAATTCCTCTAGACATTGTTTGCTGTGTTCACTAGAAACTTAATTCAATTGCCAGAACATAATTTTTTAGGAATACTGGAGATGAAGTAGGAAAATCGACTTACCCTCTTCTTGTTAGTCTGGTATCTTGGAGCAAAGGCAAAAAGGCTCCATCTGATATTTTCAAGACCTGAGTGGATGCTCAGAATGGCATAGAATATTTCAGATGGTTTTTGCATAATTAAGTTTTGGAAACTGAATTAAGCTAATTTACATATAAATATTAGATTGTAGACAGATATGCTTAGATTTTGAGTATCACTGAAAACACCAAAAGGCCTAAGTCATACTGTAGAACATGTCTTTGCTGTATCTGCAGATTCAGGTTCTGATATGCTGATTTCTGATGAGTAGCCTGATATTTAGCCTTCTTAATTAAGTTAACTCTTAATGTTAAGATGCAGGAATTTTAAATTTGTGTAGTTATATATTAGACCACTGTAGTCTATTTGTGAATTTTCTGTTTCCTGTAGGTTGAGGTGGGGGTTTTCTTGTTTTGTTTTGATGTGATTATGATTTATTTATATTTTGTAATATACTTAGCAAAACAGGAATGATTTATTCAGAAAATTGGAGGATCCCTTAACCTTGTAGTTTTCTCAGAAACCTAGTTGATAATAGCTTGATAATTCTCAACTGCATCAAAGTTCATTATACAAAACTGGAAAACCTTAATGTGCTTTTTGATACTAGTTAAGCAATATTTTATATTTGATAGGGATATGAGAGAAAAACAGACAAAAACCTATTTAAAATGCTCAAAGAAGTAAACCTGTAAGTATCATCAGATGTAACAGCTCTTACTGGACAATCACTGTATCACAGTATTGCCAAGGTTGGAAGAGACCTCGAGGATCATCAAGTCCAACCTAACAAGACAAACCCCATGACTAGACCATGGCACCAAGTGCCACGTCTAATCTCCTCTTGAACCCCTCCAGGGATGGTGACTCCACCACCTCCCTGGGCAGCCCATTCCAATGACTAATGTCTCTCTTGGTGAAGAACTTTCTCCTCACCTCAAGACTAAACTTCCCCTGGCACAGCTTGAAACTGTGTCCCCTTGCTCTGGTGTTGGTTGCCTGGGAGAAGAGACCAACCCCTTCCTGGCTACAACCACCTTTCAGGCAGTTGTGGAGGGCAATAATAACCAGTAATAACCACTTGCATATTACTGTGTTTCTAAGATCACATATTTACTTTCATTTTTTTTTATTATAATTTTTTCTCAAAAGTCTATGCTTAATAATAGAATTTATTATGCATTTTGTTGATTACTTTAAATATATATATTATTTGATATATTTTTAACTCTATATATTTCACTAATGTAGTAACAGCAGTAGTAACAAAAATATGGAAAAAACATATTCCCAACAGAATTTAGATGACAACAAAAATAGTAATTTTTTTTTTTTTGAGATTTATTTCCTTAACAGTTTAGTTGAAGTCTTTGGCCTGTATTGAAGAAGTTTATACTTTGTTTAGTGTGTCACTGAGCAAGGAATGATATATTTAGTGTGTTCTCTATCTACCAAAGATTTTCAGTTATTCTCAGAAATATCAGATGTCAAACATCAAAAATCCTTGGATCAGCAAGCTAATTGTAGTTAGAAAAATTTCCAAATTTGACCCTAAATATTTATTTCTTTTCCAGTTCATGTAAGCGACATCACTGTCAGTGTTACGAAAATCTTTCCAAACGGCATTGCTGTTCTGCAGTGGCTGTCCCGAAAGAGCTGTAACAGAATATGAAATTTCTTTTATTACTGTTGACAGTTTAGACAGGTTCTTTTGCTGCTTTTTTATTCCTTTCAAGAATGAGAATTTGAAGGGAACACGATTATCTCTTTTTTATTATCATTTTTTCCAGCAAGATTTTCCTTTTGTTAGCCCTATTGTAATCAGAGTACTTCTCACAATAATGAAAATTGTCATTATTATAAATGCTTCAGATATTATCAGGATGACTCAATTAGAGTGTCTTTGTTGAAGTAAAAGAAAGTCAAGTTTCTGGAGCAATGAACTGTTGATCATAGACGTTTAATTACAAGTTATATCCTGTGTGTTAAAAATAAAGAACACAAATATACCTGCTTCTCTCAGACTTGGTCATTTAGTGGTCTTTGTTATTTATGGAATCATTTTGATTTCCATGTATTTCTTTTTCAGCTGCACTTATAATTGCTCCACACATATATTCTCTCATCATAAGACCCTCAATGGGAAGGTTGTGAGTTCAAGCCTGCAGTGGGCAGTAGTGGCCTCCCTACTCTAGTCATGAGGTCTGTGGTGACAGGTTGGACTTGATGATCTTTGAGGTCTCTTCCAACCTTAGTGATACTGAATACTGAATAAAGCACAGTGGATTTCTTTTAAAAGCCAGGGACCAATGCTGACATTAAGATACTTGTTATACACACCATGATACTAGAGAATTGCTTCTAGCATCAGAAGATTATAACCAAAAGAGGAAATGCAAATTAATGTTAAGTGAAATATCACTCTTACCACTTACAGGTAGTAAGACCTAGTCTTTTCAAACAGAAGCTGTGTAGTTTTATATGTATTTGTATTAATTTGCATATTTGTATAAATACCTGCCTGCCTTACAGAAAGATTGCACCCAAATCACTTTCAAGCAAACTCTCTGTACAATTTTCCTTTAGAGAATGTTCTTGCTTCAGAGACATTTACATGATGTGTTACACGGCACTGAGGTTTCTTATTAAATCACTGAGTTATTTTACATCACAATAATATGTTTTCTTCAAACAACGATTTTATCACAAATCTGTGAAAAATACATGCAATGTAAGCACTTCTCATAGTGTATTTCTTAAGCACATTTCCTCTAAAGTTTTAAAGAAATGGACAAATATGACTTGGTTTTTCACCTTTTCTTCAGGATGTGTCTGTGAAAGGTTTTTGCTTCATAATTATTTTCTAAAATAATACTGTCGAATTAAATCTTTAGAATTCTTTTCTAATTCTAAAACTCAGCGAAAAAAAGTTTGCTTGTTTTAACTTTAGCTCTAATTTTATATCATGGTGTTACAATACAACAATATTTTGTTTATCCCTACCATTCATAACACTATATATGATGCAAACTGCTAAACAAATAGCAATGTTTGTGTTATACATGTAAGCAGTAACATCTGTGAGAAATATCTTCCCACAGATTGAAACCATATATTTTTTTACTTTGGCTTCTTCCTCATTTTCTTGATTGTTTTCTTGTAAACAAATTATCTATTTCACATGTGCTCAGTTTCTTTTCCAAGATTTGTCATTTTGTAACAATTACATCTCTATTTTACCCACAGAAATATTAAAGTAACTCTTGCATATGCTTAGGGTCTTTTGATTTTGGGTTTTTCTCCCCACATTGTTAATGATGAAATATTGTTACTTTGCTGTTGCTGATAACAGCAATAATGTCAGGGGTTTCTTTTGGTTAACTTCAGACACTGAACACCCCTAATAAAGAGAATACAAAGCCCAGACTGGTCATGACTGCACTTCTCACTACTCCAGATTTCCATCGTTGTAGTCTAAATAAAGTGGATTGGTATTGTAAATAAAAATAAATAAATAATGCAATCTTCATGCAAGTCAATTATGTCTAGTTTCCTGAAGCAAAAAATTGGCATCTATTGGTAAATACACAACCATGTTTTACATAAAGTTTTGAGGTTCTTTAGAAATTGTCGATGCCCATGACATCTATTTGTATTAGAACTATTAATGGAATCATAAAATGGTAGGGGTTGGAAAGGACCTCTAGAAATCATCAAGTCCAACCCCCAAGCCAAAGCACATCACCTATGGCAGGCCACCCAGGGACACATCCAGGTGGGTTTTGAAAGTCTCAAGAGAAGGAGACATCTCTGGGCAGCCTGTTCCGGTTCTCTGTCATTTTCATGATAAAGAAGTTTCTCCTCGTGTTGAGGTGGGACTTCCTGTATTCCAACTTATATCCTTTGTTACTTGTCCTATTATTGGGCACCACTGAAAAGAGACTGTCTCCTTCATCTTGACACCCACCCCTCAGATATTTATAGGCATTAATAAGATCCCCTGTCAGCTTTCTCTTCTCAAGACTAAGCAGACCAATCTCTCTGTCTTTCTTGATAGAAAAGGCATCCATTTTGAAGAAACCCTGATAGACACGACATTTACTCTAGCTGCAGAAAACACAAGTGCAAACATTTGTCCAGTTAATATTTGTCAAGGTTTGAGGCTGGGTGCTTTTCAGAACCACACAGTGCAGACCTCCAGAAGCTAAAAAGGTCCAGGAGATAGAATGGAAAGTGCAATTATTTTGTCATTTAACTTCCATACTCCCAGCATCTCCATTTATAAGGGAACAGCATAAACCGTCCGGCCTCTTCTCATCTCCCTGCACCCTTCCCATCGCAGCTCCCTTATCTCCTGTTGAGTATGGGGGAGGGTTTGGTGGGTTGAAAGGCTGACCTTCCTTCCCTCCCACCAGGGCAGAAAAAAAATGCGACTCAGACAAATGGATTGCAGAAATTATGGAAAGTTTAAATGGAAAAGCAGTGAATATTTTGCAGAGAACCACAAGCACCGTGACAAAAGAACATCCCAAAGCATACCCAGAAGCATCCCAACACTCCCCTCTCCCCACCTGTACCTGAGGGCACACCCAAAATCCCCAGGGCTCTTTCTTCCCCCTCCTCCCCACCTCTACTATTAGGCTAATCTCAGCTGGCCAGATCTGTGATTGCCCTTCCCCCTTCTCCTCCAGGCATTAGGCTGGGCCAGGCCCCAAGAGGCCTCGAGATGACTCCCCCTCCATTACCAGATAGGGACCACCTCCATAGGAGCGGTGAGGGAAGAAAGAGGAAGTGTAGAACCTTGATAATGGTTTCATAGGGAGCAGGACATTATGGGATGAAATACACAGCTTCCTGTGTCCACCCACTGGGCTGGACCCTTGGGACACCGGGGGCGCGTCTTATGTGGCCACAGCAGGGGGCACCCAGCCCAAACTGCTACAGAGGGTTTCAGCCTTGAGTACCCTGCTAGCAGCCGAAGGAAAGCTAATTTTCAGCTGTGTCACTTGGGTTTAGTATGGGGGGGAAATAGAGAGGCATGGTTGTGGAAGCATTTGAGGCCTGGATTTTTGGCCTGGTTGGGTGGAGGCTGGGGAAAATTTGGTCTAATGGGCTTCTGTGTTTAGCCCTGACTGTGGATTTTGTGCATTTTAGATGCTTTGCACTGTAGCATGTAGTTTATGAATAGCACTTCCACTTGAACTTTCCAATTGTATCCAGTCCTTGTGTGGAGTGCTTTCTTTAACTCTTGAGAAGGGTTAGAGAGCCTGTCTCACTGCTTAAACTGAGAAAATATTTTACTACTTCCAGAAAGTGGAAAATTGTCAACAAAAGGCATTAGGTGAAATGCTACATAATAATTCATAATAATAATTCTGAATTATTATGTAGCATTTCACCTAATGTCTAATGCATTTCACCTAATGTAGCATTTCACCTAATGCCTAATGCATGTAGTCGGGCTAGTACATCAGCAATTAAGACCTAGTACTCTAATCTGGTAGTCTAACTTACAAACTATTGGGTTATCTATGTTCTTACTTGCTTTCTATTGAAGATACTGTAAAATATTAATCTTCTCTGGAAGATTACAGAAGATTAAAGAAAAAGAAAAACAAAAACAAACAACAACAACAACAACAACAAACCCAGCAACCAAAAAAACCCCAATGAAACAAAACCAAACCCCATCCAAAACTAAACCACCAAGCAAATGAGGTGGTAGAGTCACCATCATTGGAGGTGTTCAGGAGGAGACTTGACAGGGTGCTTGGTTGCATGGTTTAATTGGTGGATGATAGGTTGGATGATAGGTTGGACACGATGATCTTGAAGGTCTCTTCCAACCTGGTTTATTCTATTCTATTCTATTCTATTCTAGTCTAGTCTAGTCTAGTCTAGTCTAGTCTAAAAAAAACCCCAAACAACCACAAAACCCAAACCAACCCCCCAAAACCAAACAAAACCCCTCATTTGAAGGAAAACTGTTTCCTATGGAGTTCCAAAATGTCAAATGGAAAATACTTTCAGTATAATTTCATAGAATAACTCCTTAAGGCCCCAGAGGCAGCCTATATGGTATTCTGCGAATAAAGGAATTAATTTCAAAGAGCCTTCTGATTAGCATCAGGGTTTAGTTGGGTTGATTAGAGCTATTGATAATCTCTGGAGAACAGCATGACTGAGATGAAACTTTTTTCTACAGATCTATGCTGGATTTTCATTATATTTTTATATGCTGCTTGTATCTAGGTGAGGCTCTAGAAATACTCAGCAAAGCAACTATCAAACTGAGGAAGATAAAATAGCCTCTCTTTTTTCCCCAAATATTAGGCAAAAACAAAGGATCAAAGCTATGCTGGTTTTAAGACAACTGGAGAGAAGAGAAAATATTTGGTTTCCTCTAGATGCATAATTCTTATATCTAATTTACAAGTCATGATAAAAGCAGTAAAAGAAGCTCTGTGTGTACCCACTAATACCAACTGAAAAATCTAAGTGAACACTACCGGCAGAAAACTGTTTACTTGGCTGCTTTTGATAGCTACTACTAAACAGTTTGAAGACATTTCCTAGTGTTTATTCCTTTTAAATACTGCATCTACACAGACGATACACTATGTATCTACAGTTAGCTGTTTAGGTCAAAATAAACATACAAGCTTATCCTCAATCTTCTACAGCACTGCTGCCTAGAAACACGATTTTTTTTTTACACCTCTCTCAAGGACAGATGGAGTGCTTTTAATACCATAATTTATTATTGAATGGAAACAGCTGTAGCTGTGCAATCTCAGAAACAAACTGCTCCTCTGTCTCCCTTGCTTGCTCATCTAGTAAACTTTGAAATGTGGATCTCTATTTCTACTGTTTATTTGGGCATAGCAGTTATTAAATACCATATTTCTGATCATTATATCCTGACATTTCAAGTGATGTGGTCTCCACTGGGAAAATAAAGATAGGGGTCATCCAAACTGTAGAAGCATACTTAAGAAAAACAACAGGGGTTGCACATTGCACAAAAAGGAAAGAGTAACATGGAAGACATGTTCTGGCATATATAGTCAAAATGTGCCAGGAACACAGGTCAGTCTGCGATGCAATTAAATGTGTTCTCTTTATGTTTTTTTCATGTTGTTGTTGTTTCTTTAAATCTCTCTATGTGTGCATTTGTATGCATATATTTTTACATGTATGATGAAGCAATTTTTAAAAAAAGAGAGAAAAGAAAAGCATATCTTTTCCTCTCCATCTAAAGACTCTTTCTCTCAAAATTTTGGTCCTACTGACCAAAATTAATAATTTTTCACACTTTTGTGTGTTTATTTTAATAATTTTGTTATTATTACTGTTGTTATTATTATGTTTGAGTCTTCTTTTATTATTTTTTTGAGCCATAGAGCTGTAGTTTGTAGATAAAATAATGGAAAAGGAATAGAACAAAACAGATAAATAATCTTTTCAGGCTTTTTGAAGTGTAAAATTACAAAGAAAGACTTTCTGTCTGTATGTTAGTACTTCAAACTCTTTGGATTTTTTTTTAAAGCTAATATTTTAGCACTGCTGTCAGTAAGTAAAAAAAAAAGAACAACAAAACAAAAGAAAACAAACACCACCAACAAATACAAAACGAAACCAACCGACAAACCACAAAACCTGAAAGCACAAGCTGCTGTTATGAAAACATCGCTCTTCTAATTCCAGGCTTGTGTTTAGTGTCCCCTTGGGTGCCATTCTTCCAGCATCATTGGTTTCTCTTCGGTTTTTGTGATTTCTGTTGATCGTGTGTACATGGCCTCTACCATCTGCCCAAAGTAGGTCAAAAAATAAGCACCACTGGTAAATACTTTTCTTGACTTAAATAGCACTAAATTTTGAATCAGACAAATAAATTAAAAAATCGGTACTTTACATTTAAATAATATATGGGGAAAATCATAGGAAAAAAAAAGTTTGCATGATATGCCACTACTACAGATAATTTTGTTAACAATCTTGTGCATCCAAAGTAAAAACTATATTAACAAAACTCAAAACAAGGTTGGGGAGGGGAGAAGGGAAAGGTGAATCCCAATCTAGTGCATTCTGTTACCCAAGATTTATTAGGGCCATGAAGATGATTAGAGAACTGCAGAATCTGTCTTATGACAGAAAGCTGAGAGATCTAGGGCTATTTGGCCTGGAGAAGACTGAGAGGTGTCTTATCAATGTTTATCAGTATCTAAAGGGCAGGTGTCAAGAGGGTGGAGTCAACCTCTTTTCAGTAGTGCCCAGTGACAGGATAATGGGACATGGGCACAATATGAACATAAGGACAAACTTTACTTTGAAGAAGACAAAGAATTGGAGCAGGCTGCCCAGAGAGATTGTGGAGTCTCCTTCTCTGGAGAGACTGAAAACTCACCTGGATGGACACATTTCTGTGCAGTCTGCTCTAGATGAACCTGTGTTATCAGGAGGCTTGAACTAAATGATCTCTAGAGGTCCCTTTCAACTCTTGCCATTGTGTGATTGTTGCTCAGTGGAAGTGCAGGGTAAACTTTATTTTTCTAAATCCCATTGAAAACAATATGCAGCAGGAAAATAAATTTAGAGAATATTGTTAGGCTTCTCATAAATTTGTTTAAGAAAATACTAGCTCTGAGAAAGAGTGATGAAGCACAAATATAATCCTTTAACTTAATCCAACATAAGATTTCAGTTTACATTATGATGATCAGATTGCTGCACACAGTACTAAAATGCAATGCAAATATTAGAACTTGCTAACACAGCATCCATAAGACTCCCCTTCCAATAACTGCTCCTTTTAAAATGCACTGGTTTAAACAGTTCTCTTCTTATAAAGTATTTTCTTACAACTACATCAATGATGTATTTTTGAGTTGCAAAAGAAAAAAAAAATGTATGTAGGCAGCTTAAAGATTGCCATGTTAAAATTATGTTTGTACTATATCTCAGCTATGTTATTTCAGAAATTATGTCAATGGAAATGTAAAATTAAATCTACTTTTTTTTAACCTTAGATTCAAGCCATGGTAAATCTGGTGTTTTCATTAGAAACCCTAGAAAAAATAAGTTTTTTCCTACTCTGAGTATGCTAATGGTGCTATAGGGACACTTTTTAAAGGTTCAGAGTGAAAATGAGGATGAATCAAGATTATATGAGTTTTCAGACAATGAAGCAGGGGAGAAGAAATAATACTGTAATTTATAATGGAAAGTCTGAATATAACTGTTGTGCCAACTTCTAGACTAAATGGAAAGATTGTCATGGGAAGATAATAGCACATGACCATGGGGCAGATAAAGAGACAGACTTCTGAGGATATAGCAGGTACAGGACTACTCCACAAGGGAAAATAAGACAGTAGCTAAGGCTGACCACAATAAAGGGAAAGAGCAATGGCTGGAGTTAGGAGGGACACAGTCACAGAGTACGCAAATAAAGCTGGTTCCTATCAATGGTCTAGCAATCTTTGATGTGATGAGGAAACCAAGTAGGTCCAGGTTTCATTCAGGAAATCCAGTCAACAAGTCAGGAAACTGAGAGACAGGAACAGAGAGAACTGACAACTGGACTATTTAGCATAGAGCTCAGGCAAGATCTGGGATCCTGACACTCCTCGATATTGAAGCTGGGGGCAGAAGTCCCAGATAATAATGATGAATGGAAGTAAAGCCTATTGGTGTGCACTAGACTGTGATAAATCTAATTGAAACATATTAAATCTGAGCATTAGGTTTTCAGTTAAACAATTCTTTCTCTTACAAACATGTTTTATGACGGTGTCCAATTTGGTAGAATAAGTAACAGCTTCCTATAAAGGTGTTCATTATTTGCCTTCAATCACTTTATGACGAAGATGTCCATCAGTACTCAAAATGCATTCATTCAAATCTGCACAACATATGAAGAAGGATATGACAGCAAATGGAAAAGCAGTTTCTACTCTGTAAGTTTAACCTACCTTTTGCCTACATAATAGATTATATTGCAACCTTTTTTATAGGAAACTAGTAGACTATGCAGCATCTCACTCATTAGGTGAATTATTTTTCATACATGTAGAATGACATGCATGCCCTTAAGCGAAATATTGGTGTAGCACAGCAATTTATTTTTCAAGTAATAATTTTCAAATATTAGAAAATATTTTTCTCCTTTTTTTTTCTGTTGATTGTTGTTCATTTATTTTTGTTTGTTTTCTTTTTTCAACTTTTTAAAATAGCAACATAGATGAAAATTAGTTTTACAAAACCTTTGCTGTCTAGGAATGTTTTGTGATAGTTGACTAGCTGGATGCCACGTGCCTAGCATAGCCACACTATCATCTACCCTCCTCAACTGGAGAGGGGAATAAAGTGTAACAAAGGATGAGATAAGGACGGGGAGTGGTAATAATGTTGCACCTAAATAAAATTAGTGTATATATGTAAGTGTACTGTAAGGTATTTATCACTGAACTTATTTAGCTGTATTTTTCTTCGATTATACCATTCTTCATTGCCATGAAACTGTAAATAAGGCAATAAAGTTGTCTGTTTTGGATGACAAATATGACAGGAAGGCATAACATAGAAATCCTGGAACAGGAGTAACTTATGTAGTTTGAATTCCTTAGAAATTAAGCATCTAGACTTAATTAGTCATACCAAATACCTCTGAAGGTAACAGAAGAAATTTTGAGGGAGTAATTTATACTTTGCTGTAGGAACTAAAAAAAACCAAATTAATTCACTCTTTTTGTCACTTAGTCCCTTATTCCCTTACTAGAAGAAAAGCATTTACCTTAGCCTACATATGGAAGGTGGGTTTCTGAAGTTCAAAAAGTTGATTTTCTCCTTGATGAATTCACCACATACTAGTTTTGTTCCTAATGAGAAGTAAGCCTTCAAATAAACATCATTAATTGTTTTATTGTTCTTTTCATAAGCAAAAATTGCAACCAAAATATGGCAGAATATTATTCATAACATCATCAGTTAAAAGAAGGAAAGATCAGAATGTTTGGACTTTGTTTTGAGTCTGTTTTGGTGTAGATTTTTTTTTTTTTTAATCTACACTAGAATCTGTCTCAGTACTTTGTCTAAGCATCCAAAAGTACTCAAAACCAATATGATTTTCATACAAATGGGTATTTTCCATTTGTAAAACAAGATGTCTTTATGTTTACATATTAAATAGAAAGATTAAATAACAATTGTAATATTGACTGTGATTTGGTGGAAGTTCAACACAAACTGACAACAGCCAATACTATGAAAAAAATGGTTTGCACAAAAGATTTTTTTAATGTTTCTAGTGAAAGCATTCCAACTAACACCTTAATCAACTTACAGAGGCACAAATAAAAGAGGCAAGAATAATACAAACAAACAAACAAATAAAACTACACCCCACACCCCCCAAAGTTATAACATAATTAGTTTTGAAGCTGTGGTAGTTTGAGTCTGGGTGCCTTTGAGAAACCACAAAGTTCTCCACAACCTCCAGAAGCTAAAGAAGTCCAGGAGGTGGACTGGGAAGTGTATTTCAGTCCCATAAGTCCTGTATCCCTATAAAACTGGCTGTGAAGTCAGTTTTCTTTCCTTTTCCCTCTCTCCTCCCAGGAGGATACACAGGCTGTTATCTCTTGCAAGAGGGGCCTGGTGTTGGCCTTGACAATGCTGCCAATTAGGTCTGGAGTGGCCTAACTGGGGCCTGGAGTTGCCAAGCCAAATTTTTTGCTGCATCAGATTGGTTTGGTATGGGGTATAGAGGAGGGGGAAGTGAGGGCATGAAGGTTTGCGTTTGTTGGCCTAGTTTAAAGGGAGGTTTGTATGAAGCTTTGGCTTAATGGGGTTCTGTGTTAAACCCAGACTATGGATTTTGTGTATTCTATATGCTGTGTAGTGTTGTATGTAGTTGTGAATAGCATTTCCATTTAAACTTTCTGATTCTATCCAAATCCTTTGTGTGAGCGTTTTTCTTTTGGAAGTGGAAAAACAGCCATCTGTCTCACTCTAAACCAAGACAGATGCACAGTAAGTTCTTTAAAAGCTATTGTTATGATGACATTTTTTTGTTCTAAGATCACAGAATCTAGAATCAATTATCTGGATTGGAAAGAACCTCCAAAGGTCATTTAGTCCAACTCCCTCCACAGTAAACAAGGGCATCCTCAACTCAATCAGGTTGCCCAAAGTCCTGTCAAGCCTCACCTTGAATATCTGCAGGGATGGGGCCTCAACTACCTCCCTGGGCAACCTCTTCCAGTGTTACACTACCATCATGGTTAAGAACTTGTTAGTAACATCCAGTCTAAATCTACTCTTCTCTGGTTTGAAGCCATTGCCCCTCATCCAGGTCTTTGTAAACAGTCTCTCTCCATTCATCTTGTGGACCCTCTTCAGGTACTGGAAGGTCATTATTAGGTTCTCCCAGAGTCTTCTCTTCTCCAGACTGAGCAATCCTAGCTCTGTCAGCCTGTCTTCATATCAACCCCCTCATCATCTTTGTGTCCGTCTTCTGGACCCACTCACCAGGTCCATGTCCTTCCAGTATTGAGGGTTCCAGAGCTGGATGCAATACTCCAGGTGGAGGTTTCACCAGAACAGTGTCAGAATCACCTCTCTGGACCTGCTGGCCATGCTTCTTTTGATGCAGCCAGGTGTGATTGGCCCTCTGGGCTGCAAGTGCACACTGCTCATGTCCACCTTCTCATCCATCAGCACCCCCAAATCCTGTTCCACAAGGCTGTTTTCTATAACCTTATCCTCCAGTCCACATTGATAGTGAAGATGGCTTATTAGAAATTTTGACCAGCCTTGTAACACAGAGACTTGATGGTTTTATTCCATATACTATTCTGTGGGATTTTTTTCTAAGCTAAAAAAAGACAAATGAAACTCCCAAACAAGCAGAACACTCAAGCCAAATAAACTAAAGCAAAAAGCCAAAGTCTGGTCTACCTGAACACAACAGTAAAACCTAATTGAGGAGGTGTGGGAGGAGACAGAAGGGGAGAAAAATCACCTTATTTCAGGTTTCATAAAACCCCTCATGCACACCAGAAAAATTATGATCCATTTTTCAAATTAAATTGAATTTTGTAAACTTTCAGATTTAATAATTTTATATTTTGTCTTTGCAATGTAAGCTACAGATATATGGTTCAACCTCAGTTTCAGTTGTGAACTTGCAGCAGCAGCTATTACAGCCAAATTTTCTTCTTTCTTAGCCTAAAGAATAATTAAATTTTGTACACTCAGAATTCTAACAGGAATCATGTCTACTTTTAGAAGACAAAATAGGCATTAAAGCACCCATTTGATATCAAACTTTGACATTTAGGTTTCTAATTTAATTCCACTTTGAAGCAGAGACTGGGGGGGGAGGGAAAGGATTCCTCGTTGCTTGCTTTTCTTGAATGTGAGACTGCACTTTATTAACCAGTACACAAAATCCTACAAAAGTATTGGGATTTTTACACATGTAGCACCTAAGTTTCAAATATAAGTAGTATAGACTATTCAGTAATATTATTGTAGATTATTTTTTTTTTTCATTTTACAATACATAAACAAATCTGGGGAAAAAATTAAATCTCACATTCCATTTATTTCACAATGACCGTTACAATTTTTTTCTGTGGCAGCTGCAAAATCAAATACATAATCTGCCATAAGGATGATTAGGGAACTTGAGCATCTTCCCCATGAAGAGACACTGTGATCCCTGAGGCTATTTAGTCTTGAGAAGAAAAGACTGGAGGGGATCTCATCAATGTGTATAAATATCTGAGGGATGGGTGTCAAGTAGAGAGGCCAAGCTCTTTTCGGGGTGCTCAGTAATATGACAAGGAACAATGGGTACAAGCTTTAACATAGAAGAGTTCACCTCAACATGAAGAGAAACTTCTTTACACTGAGGGTGACAGGGCACTGGAACAGGCTGCCCAGGGAGGTTGTGGAGTCTTCTTCTTTGGAGACTTTCAAAACCCACCTGGGTACATTCCTGTGTAGACTACCCTAAATCATCCTGCTTTGGCAGGGGTCATAGACCCGATGATCTCTGGAGGTCCTTTCCAACCTGTAAGATCCTGTGATACTGTGATAATTTGAACCATATAGCTAGTGCTGCAAAATGTATCTGTATTTAACCTTTCTAACAGTTCTTATCACTTACAAGCTGTTTTCCCCCAAAGCAGAAATTCTTCATTTAGTGTATATGAAATAATTTCTGCAATGGACAACATCTTTGAAGTTTTTTATTAATGGTCAGTCTTTGATATTCTAATAACATCTTGTTTCAGAATATTATAAAGGCTACTAGAGAATGAATCAAAAGGATTCAGTATGCTGAAAGAGTGGGAAGACATCTTTCTTACTAACATTCTCCTGCTTGCTTTCTCTTTTTCTGCGAAGATAATATGATCTTTCATCAAGAATAGGAGTCTGGAACTTCCCCTGAGGTTTGTTACTCTTATGTTGGAGACTCTTGCACAGAAAGATGAAAATCTCCCCAAAGGGAATCTTTATGGTGTGAGAAACACTATCCCAGTACAGATTAATTCCCCTCTTAATATTTATTGATTGCACACTGTGCTTTCACAGTGTTCTGGTTTGTTGTAACATTTTTCCAGGGAAAGAAAGAAAAAGAAAAGAAAAAAGAAAAAAAAAATAAAATAAAATAAAAAAAAAAAGATAAATATTGAAGCTGCAGTAAGGTGAAACAGAAGCAACTCTTCAGGGTTTCCAGTCTTTCTCCCTATTGCAGTGGAAAAACTAGGAGAAGTGCCATGCTTAAAGAAAAGAAATGTATAGGAAACTAATTAGAGGATAGCAAACTTGAACGGTGCAGGGTCTAACATGGCAAAGACAAGTAAAATAAGGCAAAGCCATGAAGGTACCAGCAGGTGTATCTCAGTTGTTTTAGCGGTATGTTCACAAAAGGATTTTGATCCTTGGAAATCACATAATATAGTTATGCACAAATACCAATATATTGACTAATTTCATTGTGCATCCTTTTTGTAAAATAAATGCTGACATTCTTATGCTGTCTTCTGGTGGTCTACTGAACATATTTTAGTTCATAATTGCTTCATCTTCCCTGTGCTTTAGCTAATATAGAGCACATTGTATGAAACTTTTTCCTCTTTCAAGATGATTAATCACATTAAGCATTAGTCTTTGATGTGGACTCCTCACAGTGGATCTCTAAGAAAACCTCAACAAGCAATGTTTACTGCAACTTTCTATCATTCTGGCAGCTTGATTTACAATGAAAGCCAACAAATTAGTAAGACATGACCTTTACTATTAAAATACAAAAAACAACAAAGTTAATCAAACTGTATTTTTGCAAATTTGAATTGTTAAAATAGTTTCTAAGACTAAGAACAGTAAGCATAAATTTTTGTAGCACTCTAAGGTTTATTTTATTTTATTTATTTATTTGAGGTTTATTTATTTATATTTATATTTATATTTATATTTATTTATTTAAGGTTTATTTAAGGTTTATTTTATTTTATTTATTTATTTATTTTATTTTATTTTATGTTTACTCTAAGGTGGTGGGGTCGCCGACGCTGGGGGTGTTCAGGGCGAGGCTTGACAGGATGCTTGGTTGTATGGTTTAGTTGATTAGGTGGTGTCGGATGATAGGTTGGACACGATGATCTCGAAGGTCTCTTCCAACCTGGTTAATTCTATTCTATTCTATTCTATTCTATTCTATTCTATTCTATTCTATTCTATTTTATGTTATGATATTACATTTGTGCAGTGTTCCCATAAATTTTTCTCCTACTGATTTCACACCTTGAGTACTCTGTCCAGTTCTGGGCCACTAAATTTAAGAAGGACATCAAGACACTTTAACGTGTCCAGAGAAGGGCAACGAGGCTGGTGAGGAGCCTTGAGCACAAGCCCTACAAGGAGAGGCTGAGGGAGTTGGGATTGTTTAGCCTGGAGAAGATGAGGCTCAGGGGAGACCTTACTGCTCTCTACAGCTACCTGAAGGGAGGTTGTAGCCAGGAGGGTGTTGGTCTCTTCTCCCAGGCAACCAGCACCAGAACAAGGGGACACAGTCTCAAGCTGCACCAGGGGAGGTTTAGGCTCAAGGTGAGAAGAAAGTTCTTCACAGAGAGAGTTGTTAGCCATTGGAATGTGCTGCCCAGGGAGGTGGTGGAGTCACCATCCCTGGAGGTGTTCAAGAGGGGATTGGATGTGGCACTTGGTGCCATGGTTTAGTCATGAGGTCTGTGGTGACAGGTTGGACTTGATGATCATTGAGGTCTCTTCCAACCTTGGTGATTCTGTGATAACAAATGGTAATCTAGATTCCATGGTTTCACCTCATAATTGTTCACTTTGTTCAGTTGCAAAGACATAAGGCAGCAAAAAGTGCCTGTTTTTTTGGGGGGGAAGGGGTGTTTGTTTTGTTTTAAAGCAGTAGCTCTATATTTCAGTGTGTTAATTAACACATGATACACTTTGTCAGAAAAATATTATTTTGGGACTTTTCTCCTCTTTGAGGTGAAGCCTCAGTAAAGAAAAAGAGTGAATAGTTATTGTGGAACATGACAATATACACAGACCAGCAAACACAGTATGTATTTTCTCTATCAACAATATTGAGAGGTGTTACGTGTCGCTTTTCCTTCCTGTATACTGAAGAATTTTTTAATGGCAAGTAATTCTACTGCCTTGCTATATTAATAATGCACATGAGTCACAGAAGGTTAACTTATTTTTTCTAAGGTATGTTATCAGGGAAGTGACAGTGAAAGTATTACAAAGTACTGCATCTTGGTCCCTTACAACCCCTAATGTTCTGTGACTCTGTGATATTTTCTTATATATATATTCTTGTGGGCTTTTTTGTTGGGTCTTGTGTGAGTGTTTCGGTTGGTTTTGGTGGTTGGTTTGGTTGGTTTTTTGGTTGTTTTTGGTTGTTTGTTTGTTTTTTTCTTCAATTCTTTTCATTACAGTTAAAAAAATATATCATCTATTGATTCCTAGATGACATAAAATGTGGATACATTCTTTGACCTAATCTCTTTGTAAGATACATTCCTTTACATATAATATAAACAGTAAGATTCCTCATGTATCAAACTGTACTTTAAGTTATTTGTTCCAGGACAGAGAATCAGTATACTGCTTCCTTATCACTGCTACCACTTTGCTCCTTGATGTCCTGATAACATTTTCTCTGCCTGGAGGTTTTACTGCAGTGTTTCAAGTCTTGTGCCATATATCCTTTTATGTTTTTCTTTTCATATCACACAGAGTAGTGTGGCATGTGCAACAGCTTTATAAACAGGAAAGTTGTGAATATTTTGATTTGGACATTCTTGTAGTTATATGCAGCATTACATTAGGTATTCAAATTATTGTCCCAGGGGTGCAGAATCTAAGTTCATCATTCGTGATTGCACAGAAGGCTCCTGGTGAGCATACACTCCATTTCTAGCATTTTGCATACATGATAAAAGAAAATATGAAATATAAAGGAAAAGACCCACTGAACATATGTCGCTCTAATCTACTTGACCTGATTTTATCAACAGCTCTTATTAAGCTACTGCAACTCAGATTTGTCAGAACTTATGGTTCAAATCTCAGTTCATTTTCAGAAATAAAAAGAAACACATTCAAATATATTCAGTATCAGGAAGTGTTGTAAAATCTATAGCAGGCAATAGGCAATAATTAGTGGGCTATTTCAATGTCTAAATTACTTGGATCCCAATGATTATTTAAAGAAAACACTGCAACAAAGAACAAATAATGTCTGAACTGCTCTTTTAATGCATCTAGTGATCTTGATGTGTGGTCAGTGTAGATGAAACATTCCAGTAATTAATTTTCCAAATAGGGTCACAGAGGTCAATACCATTGCTGACATATAGGAAGAAGGCTACATTTATTTTTTAATTACATGCTGAAAATTGGCATTATATCTTTTACACTGAATACAGTTTAGTAGACTCTGAACATGATGGTGCAGAAAAAATCTAATGAAAAGTCATTGGAATCAGTTGTTGCATAACAGCAACATGATAAATTTTTTTAAAGGAATCTATTTAAATGTGCAATAGCTACTTTTATTGTTCGTTCAATGTCTTATGAAGTTGCACATATTGTGGACAATAGGATAATTTTTGCTGAGTTTTTCAAAGTAAATTTTCTTGGGCGGGAATTCTATTCAGTTTATACACAGAGCTATACCTGAAGTCCAATTAGGTGAGATTTACAGGCTGAAGTTCCAGAAGCAGGAGGTAGGAAAATCTCACCTAATTTCCTGTGTTTAGGATGGTACTCAGTTTATCAAAAGCTGACATTCACCATGTAAACAGTATGGGCATCTACACAGACCTATCAATTATGTATATGTGTGGGAAAATATGTGATAAAAGGCTTGCCTTCACACAAGCAAAGGAGCTCAGAATAACAGTCAGGCAAGGGAATCAGAGTAATCAGAAAAGTAAGCACCCCATCCCAGCTACTGTCATGATTGCCACAGAAAAGCCATCATCCTCTTGGTCTGCATATGAAACCCATAAAGATAAGTCAACAGAAGCAACTCTCTGGATCACCTTCCAGGCTAAGGAAGGCTATTTCCCAGAGTATGGAAGTCATGGGATATAGGGGACTATAATCTTCGGATTGCATGTTATAGTATCTTTAGGGCAGGTAAAGAGAGGGATCAAAGTAATTTAGGGGAAGAACAAGCATGGGAATAGAGGAGCAAGGGAATAACAGAGGCCAGTTGCACTGTCAATTGTTTCTTTGTTAATACCCTTTTCCTGGCTACTAGAGATTATTGTGCCTTCTTATTAAATTCCAGTCCTAAATATCTTCCTGGAAAAGGACCAGTCTATTCTGTGTATGTGTCTCTCTGTATGTGCATGTGTCAAGTGTCAGTAACTAGAATCAGTCCAATGGTCACAGCTGCCTAGGTGATTTCAGGGATGGAAGCTAGAGCCAGTGAGGTTATGTACATCAGTGTATGATAACTACCGAATATCAAGAAAGATTAGCCAGCAAGCAAAACAAATGACTTGTAAATAGCATACTGAGGTGGCCACGCACCAGGTATCCTCCTGCAATCCACTAGAACTTACACAATCGCCCCAACAACAACACTTGAGCCCCAACTGCCAAAAAAAACAGAATGACACCCAGAACTAAATTTAAACTTTCTTATCTTTTGCAATCCGATCTGCAGAATGCCAAGAATGTGGTGGGTTTGAGGCAGACCCTCTCCCCACCTGAACCATCCTCTGCTACCAAGAATGTGCTGGGTTGAGGCAGCCCCCACCCCACCACGGGCAGAAATAAATAACTAAGACAAACAGATTGCGAAAGTGATGGAAAGTTTAAATAGAAAGCAGTGAATGTTTACAGACAACCCAAAGCACAGTGACAAAGAGAGATCCGAAAGCAAACCCAGAGACATCCCATTCCCACCTGAGGGTACACCCAAGACCCCCAGGGCTCCTTTTTCCCCCCCACTGCTAGGCTAGTCTCAGCTGGCCAGATCTGAGACTGCCCATCCCCCCGTGGCCTTGGGCCTAGCCAGGCCCAAAGACAGGAGACATCTCCCCTAGTTACCAGCTGAAGGAGGAGGAAGAAAGAGGAAGTGCTAGACCCCACACTGGATCTTATAGTGGTGCAAAGAATTATGGTAAGAAATACATAATTTCCTGTGTCCACCCCTCTGGGCTGGACCTCTGGACACAGGAAGTAAACACAGCAGGGGCACCCAGCTCAAACTACAACACAGAGCTATAATGGAGTAATCCAGAATCAGGAGCTCAAAAAAATATATCACAGGTGTTATGGGGTTCAGACAGTTAAATCTGCTGATGAATATTCCATACCATGTGGATGCCATGCCCACTTTATAGAGAAAGTGCTGGCTGGAGCAAAGAATGATAGGGCTTGGAGTTCAGGCTGTAACCTGTGACACTTCCTGTTGCTGGTGTATAAGGAAATGCTGTGCTGGCCTGAGCAAAGGGTCAAGGGGCTTGTAGTATAGACTGTAACTCAAAATGCTTCCTGTTTCCAAGGGCTTCTTCAGCTTCTGGGCTTGGGGCGTGGGCTCTTGTCTCCTGGTTTGAGGAGATCCTCTCTTACCCCCTGAAAGGGGCAAAAGAATGACACTCATACAAATGGATTGCAAAAGTGATGGAAAGTTTAAATGCAAAAGCAGCAAGTGTTTTACAGAAGGTACAAGGCATAGTGACAAAAGACTCCCAAAGTGTATAGAGTCCCCTATAGCACACTCAAAAGCTTCCCAACACTTCCCTTCTCCCCATCTGAGGCTATACCCAAAAACCTCCAGGGCACTTTCTCCCCCACACACTACTAGGCTACCTTCCCTTCTCCTCCTGGCATTAGGCCTAGCCAGGCCTAAGAGGCCTTAACATACTCCCCCACCATTACCTGATAGGGAGCATCTCTCATGGGAACAGGGAGGGAAGAAAGAGGAAGAGAATGACTTTGCAGATGAATTTATAGGGTGCAGGATTTATGGGTGTGAAATACACTATTTTCTGTGTCCACCTACTGGGTTGGACCCTCTGGACACCGGAGGTGTAGCTTATGTGGCAGTAACAGGAGGCACCCAGCCTAAACTGCCACAGCTCTGTCCCCTGCTATGCTGTCTGCAGGCTTGATGGGGCAGGTAGGAGAGAGGAAGGGTGTGTAGTTTTACGGCTGGTTTGCTTCTGCTGCTGTTATGGTGCTTCTGCTGCTGCTGTGGTGCTTATGCTTTTCCCTATACTTCTCTGGCAAATACACTGTCTAGGGTATTGAATATTGTAAAATTTCATTAAAATCCCCTTATCTCAACCCGCTGGGCTTTTTGTGTTTCTTAGGCTCCCAGTCATGGGAGAGTCTTGGGAGTCTTGTGAGAGCAACTGTTTCAGAACTCAGCTACTGGCTGGGCTGAAACTGCAACAAATCACTATAACTTGTTACTGCTGCACTTCTTACCATGGCTGAAGATAATCTATTGAGAGGCATTTAACAATTATATTTTAGATCCCTTCCTGAGAAGGTTTGATTCTAATGATTGGTACTTCACAGAAACTGAGCTATGTCTTTGTGGTGGGTTAAACCTATTCTGGAAAACAGGGTGGAGGGCTTGAGAGTGCTTAGCCCTCCCGGCAGGGCGTTTTCCCCCTGGGAAACTGAGACTGTTCCACTCCCCGCTCTCTGCCCAGCTAGGGTATAAAAGGGAAGCCATTACTTCCCAGAGAGAACACTGCTGCCCACTGCAGGCTTGAACTCACAACCTTGACATTAAGAGTCTTAAAAGCATACCCAGAAGTATCCCATCCCCACCTGACAGTGCACCCAGGACCCCCAGGGCTCCTTCTTCCCCCTTCTCCCACTCCACTGCTAGGCTAGTCTGAGCTGGCCAGATCTGAGACTGCCTATCCCCTCGGCCTTGGGCCTAGCCAGGCTCGAGGCCAGGAGCAACCTCCCCCAAGTTACCGGTTGGTGGTGAGGGAAGAAAAGAGGAAGTGCCAGACCCCACACTGGATTTTACAGTGGCACAGGGAATTATGAGATGAAAATACCTGGTTTCCTGTGTCCACCCACTGGGCTGGACTTTTGGACACAGGAAGTAACCCTGATATGAGCACAGCAGAGGGCACCCAGCCCAAACTGCTACAGTCTTTGAATTCATAGGGGTGCTACATTCTTTCCCCAGCTGTATTGACAAGCATCTATGGTAACTCCTTGTTTGTTCCAAATCTCTGTATGTATAAAAGCAAGCTGTTGCTAAGAATTACTGTAACTGCTTTGTTGACTTTTTCACTGTTCAGCTCTGCCTACACATTGTGCACATTTATTTTATTTCCATTATTTTTTCTACTGCAGATGAGAAAGTTGAAAAGAAAGTATGAAATCAGTGGCATTGATACGTGTCCAGGTCAACCAAGAGCAAAAGCTGTAAGCAAGAACTAAGTTTCAGTGAGTTTGTGTGTTGACGTTGATGATAAAACAGAACACTTTTTTATGCAATGTATTTTTGCAGTCAGCTTTTTCTTTTTTATAATCCAGTGTTGTTTCTCCCACACACTACATTTACTTGATAAAGTGAGGATAAATTTCTTAATTTGAGTTTAATGGTGTAGTGCAAAAGGAGGAACTTATTCACTGCAAATGTGTTAGCTAAACTGTGATTGCAAGCATTCAGTTGAGAGTCTCTGTATTCCACAGTCACAGTTCAACGTAAATATATACTGCTGCTAAAAAATTACCCTTTACAGGAATTGGGGAAAACGTTATTTTTCAGCCAAACAATTTACCTGATAAATATTTACCTGTTTGTCCCAGCAGAACCTTGAGAATAACAGTGCCAGCACAAGGGAAACATTGGGAATAAGCATTTGAGAAGGCAAATAAAGGAGCTTTTACTTAGAATAGAATAGAATAGAATAGAATAGACCAGGTTGGAAGAGACCTTCAAGGTCATTGCGTCCAACCTATCATCCAACACCACCTAATCAACTAAACCATGGAACCAAGCACCCTATCAAGTCTCCTCCTGAACACCTCCAGTGATGGTGACTCCACCACCTCCTTGGGCAGCCCGTTCCAATGGGCAATCACTCTCTCTGTGTAAAACTTCCTCCAAACCTCCAGCCTAAACCTCCTCTGGTGCAGCCTGAGACTGTGTCCTCTTGTTCTGGTACTGGCTGCCTGGGAGAAGAGACCAACCTCTGCCTCTCTACAACCGACATTCAGGTGGTTGTAGAGAGCAATAAGGTCACCCCTGAGTCTCCTCTTCTCCAGGCTAAACAACCCCAGCTCCCTCAATCTCTCCTCATAGAGTTTGTGTTCCAAGCCCCTCACCAACTTTGTTGCCCTTCTCTGGACACTCACCAGCAAGTCAACATCCTTCCTAAACTGAGGGGCCCAGAACTGGACACAGTACTCGAGGTGCGGCCTAACCAGTGCAGTGTACAGGGGCAGAATGACCTCCCTGCTCCTGCTGGCCACACTGTTCCTGATACAGGCCAGGATGCCATTGGCCCTCTTAGCTGCCTGGGCACACTGCAGGCTCATGTTCAGCCTACCATCAACCAGCACCCCCAGGTCCCTTTCCACCTGGCTGTTCTCCAGCCACTCTGACCCCAGCCTGTAGCACTGCATGGGGTTGTTGTGGCCAATGTGCAGAACCCGGCACTTGGATGTGTTAAATCTCATGCCGTTGCATTCTGCCCATCTGTCCAGCCTGTCGAGGTCCCTCTGCAGAGCCTCTCTACCCTCCAGCAGATCAACTCCTGCCCCCAGCTTGGTGTCATCCGCAGATTTACTGATGATGGACTCAATGTCCTCATCCAGATCATCAATAAAGATGTTAAAGAGCATGGGGCCCAGTACTGATCCCTGGGGCACACCACTAGTGCCTGGCTGCCAGCTGGATGTGGCACCATTCACTACCACATTCTGAGCTCGGCCCTCCAGCCAGTTCCTAACCCATCGCAGTGTGCTCCCATCCAAGCCATGGGCTGTCAGCTTGGCCAGGAGTTTGCTGTGGGGGACAGTGTCAAAGGCCTTGCTGAGGTCCAGGTAGACTACATGCACAGCCTGCCCCACATCCACCAGGCTGGTCACCTGATCATAGAAGGAGATCAGGTTGGTCAGGCACAACCTGCCCTTCCTAAATCCATGCTGGCTGGGTCTGATTCCTTGGCCATCCTGTAAGTGCTGTGTGACTGCACTCAAGATGACCTGTTCCATAATCTTGCCTGGCATTGAGGTCAGGCTGACAGGTCTATAATTCCCTGGCTCTTCCAACTGGCCCTTCTTGTGGATGGGCACCACGTTGGCCAGCTTCCAGTCTTCTGGGACATCTCCAGAGAGCCAGGACTGCTGAAAAATGATGGAGAGTGGCTTGGCCAGCTCATCTGCCAGTTCTCTCAGCACCCTTGGATGGATCCTATCTGGTCCCATGGACTTATGGGGATCCAAGTGACTGAGGAGATCTCTAATTAGCCTATCCTGGAATATAGGGAAACTATGATGCTCCCTGGCTCCTTCTGCCAGCTCTGCAGGCCAGCTGTCTGGAAGACATTCTGTCCTGCTAGTAAAAATTGAGGCAAAGAAGGTGTTAAGTACCTCTGACTTTTCTTCATCCTTTGTTACAATGTTCCCATCCATGATGCATTATAGAGTATGGATCAAAAATTTTAAAAAGTGAAAAATTATGTCTTTCTGGGAAGTGTAAGAACATCATGGCTAGTGTCACACTGTCCATACTCTTTTTTTCTCCCTAACTGCTTACTTTGTAGGAGACAACAGAAAAAATATCAGCTTTACTGCAAGTTGCAGTCTAGTCCAAATAGGTTGTCACAGTAAGGAAAAAATAATGCATAGTTAAAACAGGGTTACTATAATTCCTCAGGGTATATTAAATGTTATTTCCATGACCCAGATTCCAGTACGTTAAATAGTACACATATTTTACACACATATATATCTACAGTGGAGAAAATACACTAGATGACATTACTATGACATTTTCATAACTGACATTGAAGTGTTTCCTGACTTCTAAGTGCATAACTCTACAACCTAAATGTTTTATTAAGATGTTTTATTGCATTTAATATATCATCTTATGTAAAGATGGGATGCTGTATTACATATTCAGTGAACCAAAAAATTAGATATTTATAGATTCAATGACCTCACCTTTGACCTGCTTTCATTCAAGCAGTCTGATTAGACCTGGTTTTGGAAGGCATCCAGCTTGGTTACTGATTCGATACCTTAGCAGTGGGATGAATTATTCCATTTAGTGGATAGCATAGGTTGCAAAATCAGTGATTGTAAAGTTTAGCAACAAAAATTCCTAACTACAATTTCTTCATAATCCCAGTGGTAAGGTTCTTACAGGACAAACTAATTCCTTTTATTGCCTAAAAACATTACAGTTAATATTTTACCCTGAGAAGGTAGCTAATGGTATTTAATTCCTAATCATCAAATTTTGAAAGCAGTTATTATGCAGCAGTTAAAAGCATACTCTAAACATATGACACTGGTTGATTTTATAATATGACAAGTTGTGGTGGTTTGAGCCTTAGCTGGGAGTTAAAAGCCCAGATAGGGGAAAGGCTGAGAATCTCTCCCCCACTTCCCCTTCTCCCCCCAAAACAGAGAGGGGGAAAGAAAAGGGTAAGGAGCAAATCCACTAAACAATAATCTAGAGTTGGCTTGGAAGTAGAGAGGTGAAGAATTTTCTTTAAACAATATATATATATATATATAACAATAACAGGAAAGGTTCACAAGGGGCAAGGAACAAGGATGGATGGGAAAGGGGACAAGAAAGAATAATACAAAGCCAGTCCTTCTCTGAGGAGGTGTGGAGGCAGCAGGGAGAAGGATCAGGTCCGGCCACGTGGCTGAGGAGCAGGAGGGCAAATGCAGCAGCTCTCATCCAGCAGAGGCAGGAGCCAAAAAGAGACCCAACAGCTATGATGTCCTGCTTTTTATACCCTAGCTGGGCAGGGAGGGGGGAGTGGAACAGACTCAGCTTCCTAGGGCAAAACGCCCTGCAGGGGAGGGTAAAGTACGGCAAGCCCTCCACCCAGCTTTGTTTTCAGGAAAAGGCGCTAACCCATCACACAAGTCATATATAACAGTGTAGTGTCGTGTTTTGACAAGACCTCTGATTTTATTTTAATTGTTTTCAGTGAAAATTTCAAGAAAATAAAGTTTTGTTTAGAACCATGCAATCCTTTTATGAGGAGTTTATTTTAAGAATGTATTAAAACACCTGAAAAATACTGTCTTCTGTGAATGTAGTCCAGGTCTGATCAAAACAGAAATAATTATGATATTCCAAAGGAAATCAAAATTGAATGAAACAGAAAGCTCTTGATTATGAGGTCTCCCTCATTTTGATTGGTCAGCTTCTCAGTCTTGTTGGAGTACTATAGAAGGAATACTATAGAAGGAATTAGAGCAATGCATGTAAGCAGTATGACTAGATAAATATATATGGACATTCTTTGTATATGTGGTCATTTTTTTCTAGACATATTGATTTCCTGTGCTCCATTACGTGTCCTGGATTCAGCTAGAGTAGGGTTAATATATATAATTTACATAACAGCATATTCCTTTTACCCACAGCTATACAGCAATAGAGCAGAACACTCTTTTCATATGTCTTTTAATAATTTTTCTGATTTCCCTTTTTTTTATTTTAAATTTTGTTTGTTTGTCATTGTAACAAGACCCTCCTTAAGGACATTTTTAGACATAATTTCATTCATATGTCCCAGGAAACAACCAACAATAGTCAAGAAACTAAATTTAGATCCGTAAGCCATATCACAGTTTTAGAAATAGCTTACAATATATCTAAATATAATCTGATAAAAGACAGAAGTCACTGTTGATATACAAAGAGAGAGATTAATTTTTTTCTGTTATCTATGAAAAATGCGTCTCGGTGGTGCAAAGAAAAAAATGTAGATAAACAATATTCTGAAGTGTGCAAAATTAAATATGAAAACTGTTTTGTAAAGTTGGGAATTGTTTGGTTTGCATTAGAGCAGAATTTTTTTCCAGCATGCCAGAAGATTGAATAAAAACCTTTCAATAAATATTCCAATTTTGAAGTGGCTAAAAAATTGTCAAGTTTATGTTTGGAAGGGACTGAAGGTGTTCGTGAACAAGCAAGGCCAGTAAATGTCATGTTAATTCTAGCAGGAGATCAGCAAGTCAATTTCCTGTATGTTTTCTATAAAAAATAAACAAAAAACAACCAACCAACCAAAAAAAACCACCAATCCCCGAACAAACCAAACAACATCCAAACAAAAGAACAACAAAACAAAAACCAATCCAAACAAAAATAACAAACAAACCCAAAACAAAATAAACAAAACCCCAACATCAAACCCAAATCCAAACCAAACCAGAGCAAAACAAAACAAAGCCAAACACAACTAATTACTAATCTATAAGAGGTTATGTCCTATTTGTGGAAGTTCTCTGAAATATTTTTTAATAGTGAGATATAAAAAAAAAAAAAAAAAAGGAATTTACAACTTTTTTAACCATCAGTAATTAAAAGCTAGGTTCAGGAGAGAGGCAAAAAGTTTAACAAGTAACAAAAGCCACACAACTGAGTTTGTATGGTGTTTGATTTAGAGACAGCTAATTAGTTTTCCAGGGATATCACCCTTTCTTTCTTTCTCTCTTTCTTTCTTTCTTTTTTTTCCTTTTTTTTTTTTTTTTTTTAACCCACAAATATTTGAAAGGTTGTGGACTCCATTTGCTGAACGTGACCCCGTGAAGTACATTTTCTTTTTGGCATACAGGAATTTTCATGTCTAGCACTCATTAAAGTTCACTTAAGAAACCGAGTAAGTATCACACTCTTTTTCATTGCTGCGTATATCTGTGGCATGTATAGCTGACATGAAGCATTTAAATGTGTTGGGGTTTTGCTGTGTTGGGGGTTCTTTGTGTGTTTTGGGGGTGGGGTTTTTTTGGTGTTGGTTTTTTTTTTTTTTCCCTGAAGCTCTAATAACTAGATGTTAATCACTTTGAAGCTTCATATAAATGTTTTAAAAGCAGGGAGCAGCTGTTTGCACTTTCAAACCAAAGTTCTTTACACTGCAACCCCTCTCTTTGTAACAATGGTGTACACTTATTTTCCTTTGCTCTTGGAGACAGGGGTTATTTTTCTTCTCAGTTTTTTTTTTTGTTGCCTAGTTGCTTCAATGTTGCACTCTATTTCTACTGTGTTTATTTCAGTATGTATGGTATAAATTCCATATGGGTCTGCTTTTGATGGCAATATGAGTCACTGGTAATGATAGGTGAAGGAATAGTATTTTCAATGTGCCCTCCTCTTTCTACAGCTGTGGAGGAGTTAAATCTAGATGCTATTTTATTAAACTCATTTATCAAAATATATACTATGAAAAATAAAGAGTTTGTTCTAATAACCATTGTACAACTATACATAGCTCATAGAATAAATGTGAAAAAACAGAGTATTATAGGGGTATATTGATAGACATTTTTGGCTACCAGGCAACAGAGGATAAACAAGCATACGATTTTCTTCAGTTATGAAGTCAGTCATTTTATTAGTCAGATTTATGAAGAGTGATGATGCTGTCTGTTATATCAAGCTATCCAGTAAGAGAAAGCAGAAATTTCTCATACACAAAAACCTTGCTTTCAGTATATATCCATGTCACATGCTTATAAAACCTGTAGGAGGGATTGCTACTGACAAGCATCTCTGCTTTTTCCAGATACATTATCTAGTGTAATAAACATATTACTACTTCCTACAAGGTCTGACTTAGCTGTTACCCTCAGACAGTCATAGATGCGGAAACATAACTCATATGTGATTACATTGTTGTGGAAAAACCCTGTATTTGCACAGAAGCCCATTTAGAAGTTTGTATTGGGAGCTGTTTTCTTCAAGCCTTTCCCAAAATAGCACTGTATAGTAAGGTTTTTAATCATATCTCCAATCATCATTTACGTACCATCACTCTGGGGGGTACCCAAAGTACCATCTATCCCTTCCTCTTCCCCATCAAGAAATTATTGCTTGTGTTATTACTATGAGAAGATCTCATCTAGAGCAGTGGCCAGGGAATTTGACTAAGATGCAGACATATGGCTACAGCTGGCAAGATGGCCCAGAACACACCAAGTAGCAGAACCCCAGGCAAACACTGTTTTTGTTTTCTTTTGTTTTACTGGTTTTGGGGTTTTCTTGTTGTTTCAGTGTTTTTGTTGTTGATTTGCTTCAGGTTTTGGGTGTTTGGGTTTGTTGTTTTGGGTTGGTTTTTTTCTGTTTTTCTTTGGGGGAAGGAGGGTGGTGTAGGGTATTTTTACTATATTTACAGCACAGCTGAAAGCCCAAAGTCTTGGATCTGTAAAAAGTGATTCCTTGCCCTGACATTTTTCTATGCATTTCTTTCCTCAATTTTTCCTTCATAGTAGATATCTTAGACCAACAGTAATAGTGGGTGGAATGCCAGATGCTCTTTTTTAAATATGCCATTTCTGTCTTGTCTATTACTGCAGAAATACAGTTTCTGTTTCTGCTTTAAAGAATTTTATCCACTAACTTACCTTTTGCAATATTTTTTAGCTTTATAGAAGATTAATAGTCTACTTTTTTTCTGTCTTTTCTCTATTCTCTTTCTGCAATTCTAATGAAACATGCCTTTAAGCACTGATCTTCTATCATGATTATTTTAAAAAAGAAAAAAAAAAAGAAGAAAAAAAAGAAAAGAAGACAATATGACTACTTTCACTTTAGACAACCTAATAAGATATCATAGAATCATAAAGTCATAGAATGGTAGGGGCAGGAGGGATCTACAGAGTTCAACTCCCCCTGCCAAAGCATGATCACCTGGGGCAGACCACACAGGTACCCATCCAGATAGGTCTTGCAAGTCTCTAGAGAAGGAGACTCCACAACATCTCTTACTGAAGCTCATAGGAGCTACTGCACCAGGTATTTGGTATAAATTTGTTAGCTAAAGTTTCATGGGGGTCTGTGACATAGACAGGGTCAAACAGAACTGACTTTATCTGTGAAACAGCCTTTTCTGGAATTGCAATAAGTTAAAGGATGATCTCTCTATGAACTGTACAACAAAAGAGTAATAGATACCTTATTTTCATTGCCCACTTTATATGTTAATAGGATCTAATTTTTGTGAGTATATGGAGATACATGCAAATACTGAATAAAGTTTTATTTACTGTGTTGTTACTCACTTTCCATTTAATATTATTCTCTTCTAGTTTTACTAAGAGCAAAGAATGGTTATAGCTGTTGCAATATGAGGATTTTGTTTACATTCCGTTTACCATAGATATTTAACACAGCATTAAATATGACTGCAAATTGTAAGCATTATGCATAACTGAAAGAGACTGGAGTGACTGTATTTCCATTAACAAGATGCAAACTGCAATCAAAGTCAATCCAATACGGTTGATTCTCCATTATATGAAGTCTAGCCATAGAAAGAATTCAGCCAGCTAATACTGGTAAACATGCTGCAGTTATGGGCCTAGTGTAGCATATTTTGAATTGACATCTGCAATAATTCTTAAACATAATGTGGACTGAGGAGAATTGCTTAGATGTCTCCATACTGTATCCTTCAAGAAGGAATCATTATGTTGGTACAAGGATGAACCCAGTCTAGCATTATTACTGTGATGCTCTCAAGTACAGCAGACCACAATGCAAGATGCTTTTCATCTTTCAGCTAATGTTGCATGGAGATTATTTTGGTCCAGCAGGATTTAATGTCTTGGCCCTTATCCAATGTAAAATAAATAAAAGACTTTCAAGTCCAAGTGTAACCATAAATGATACAACTGCGTTTTTATAGCCCTGTAACTAAGCCAATACACAACTAACTCAGTACCGTTACTTCTGTGAAACAGTTAATCAGATACATCTTTCACAAATAATTTAGATATTATGGTAGGCTTAACATAAAGAGTGGGAGTATGTGCTAAGGTGTAAATTATTAGTAATAGTAACAGTGAAACTGGTAAAAATTACATACTGAAAGAATTAATTAAAAAATGGTATCATAGAAAAATAGAATTGTTTATATTAGAAAAGACCTCAAAGATCATCAAATCCAGCCACTGATCTAACACCACTATAGCCACTAAACCGTGTCACAAATAGTTACTATATTGCAATGCACACAAATCTATCATTTCCTTTGATTAATTATGTGGTCTAAAAGTTGTGAATTGAGGCTCCATTCATTCAAGTTTTCTCCAGCATGACATGTAATCTCCAGTATGCTTGAAATAAATAAGTGAGAGTTCAGATAGATAATTAGTCTGTTCCTCACCCCTTTCCCCTTGAATGTTTTATAACAATCTATATTCAGAACTGACTAGGTTGAAATTTTCATGTTAGAGTCCTGAAGTTAGGGGACATAGCAAGAAATGGTAGGTTCATTCACAATTTCTACCTATAAACCAGCAAGAGTAGGATCAAGAAATAGCTTCCTCTGAAGTGAATGTCTTATAATACAGGGGAAAAAAAAAAAAAAATCTCCATTTTTAGATGGACTACATAGAATATGCAGTTACAGCAAATATTTTGAATCAGCTATCAGGATGACTTTTAGAAAAACCTAGTATATAATATGTAGGAACAATTGTTTCAGTGTATCTGATCATTTATTTGTAAAGTCTAGCTTTGAAAGCCTGAGCACAGAAATCTTTATTGGTTCTATCTTGCTAAAATGAATAGCTTCCTAATTATATGTTTGTCCAATCCATGTTGTACTGTAAAAGCATCCTGATTGTATATATTTTGTTACAATGTATCATCATTGATTGTTGGGCAAATCCTCAACTTAATGGCCTTTAAAATGTCTGTTGCATTGAAGAAACATTAAAATAATTACATCTACAATATTATGATGTATAATACACTTTTAAGCAATTATGAATGTTGATTGTTCAAAGAAATATTAAGAACATTTAATCAAGTAAAATAAACAAAAATAATCTTCTCTTCCGAGAAAGAAAAATGCATAAAAAATTTGAAATCTGAGTTGGGAATTTCTGGTGTGTTTTCAGGATGTTTTTAGTAGGGGGGACAACCCCAAATCCCAGCCTATTCTCATAGGAGAGGTGATCCAACCTTTTAACCATCTTCATGGCCCTTCTCTGAGCTCATTTCAACAGGTCCATATTCCTTCCTATGCTGGGAGCTTTGCATCTGAGTGCTCCAGGTGGAGCCTCATGAGAGCAGAGTTCAGGCAAAGAAACTGAACTCCCTTGAAGTTCCCTTGAACTTGTTTCTTTTCATGCAGCACGAGTACCCCCAAATCCTTCTCTGCAAGGATGCTCTCAATCTACTCATACCTCAGCCTGTGTTTCTGCTTGGGCTTGCTCTGATGAAAGTGCAGGACATTGCAGTTGGCCTTGGCTCTGACACAGGTGCAGGTCATTGCATCTGGCCTTGTTGAACTTCATGAAATTCACTCACCTCTGGCCTATCCAAGGTCCCTCTGGATGGCATCACTTCCCTCAAGTTACCACAGCTTGATGTCATCCACAAACATACTAAGAGTGCACTTAATGCCCTTGTTGACGTTCCTCACAAAGATGTAAAGTAATATTGGTCCTAATAAGAACCCTGAAGTAATGCCACCCATCACTGTTCTCCACTTGGACACTGATCCATTGACTGTAACTCTTTAAGTACAACCATCCAATTCCTGATCCCCTAAGTGGTATACCATTTTAGAGATATAGATATTGTGTGAGATAGTTGGAGATGCTTTGCACATATTGCAATTTTTTGCTAGATAAAAAGGTGATGGAAAAGTAAAAAGAATAAAAAAAAAAAAAGAAAAATAAGAAACTCTTCTCATCAAACCTTAAGTTTTAGTCTTTCTTTAATGTGAAGTTTATTTCTTACAAATCATCAGTAACGTAAAAGTCAGTTTAGTATCTTGGTTTGTTCACATCTAGAATACTAGATGCAGTTTTTGTCTCTTCATCTTGAAGAGAACAATTTGAACTGGCACATGTTCAGGGAAGAACAAAAAGAGTGTTCAAAACTAGACAATACCATCTCAATGACTGTATAAGGAGTTCTTCTAAGTGAAAAGAAAAATGAAGATAAATATAGTAGAGTATGTTGTGAAGATAGTGAACAGGGAAATTTCTTATATTTTCTTAGAGAACTCAAGTTAGTAAGATTTAGTAGAGGAAGTCACTACTTATGCAAGAGATAAAATTCTTGCCAAAAGACGTGGATACAAAAACTGTATAGGGGTTCAAGGAGGCACTGAATAAGTGCTTAAAGAGAGCTCTGATGAGAATTTTCACATTGATGCAGGTAGTTAGACTCACCTCCTGTGAAGCAGGAATAATACTTGCTACGATATATTCTTGCCTTATCAGTGTTCATCCTTAATCATCTGTTTATGGTTAGCATTTGTGACAAGACATGTAGTTAGAGGATATTATCTAAACAGGTACATCTGATTTTTTATTACTTTTTCACAAGGTAGAAATTATTTTTTAAGCATACACTTAAAAAACAACAACAAACAAATTAAAAGTTTCAACAGTTATTCTAATACAAGGAAATTCAGCTTTGCAAAAGCTAATTTTTCTTTCATTTTGAGATAAATATGCCAATTGCCAAAAGTTAATGGAGAATCAAATACATCTCATCTATAAAATGCATTTTTTTAAGACAGAATATGAAAGTCAAAATCAGAAGAAGACTCAAACTTACAGCACCACTTGTTGAGTGATTTCTGTCTATTCTTTATTTTGCCTTATGCTAATATTTACTATATTGTGCAGCTGGTATTTACTGTGATATATATAGAGAGAGATACAGATATTTCAAGTTAATAAATTTTGAGTATACTTACTCATTTCAAAGCTTTTGGTACAAGAGATTAACTACCTGTAAGCTTTTCCACAGAGTGATCCTATGTTGAGGTCACTGGTGTTTGGAGGATAATTCAGTGCACAAGTCTCTGTGGTAGTTTAGCAAATATTTTTTATTTTGTAGTTCTGACTTTTTCACTTTCTTCATGTGTCATGGATTTAGAAGATATTGTGACCTTGTCTAGAAAACTGGAATGTTGGATATAACAGGACACCTGGAATCTATGCTGTATTAGGAAGTCACAGATTCAACATCAGTATGAGTTTTTGTGTGTTGCAATGCACTGCCATAACTGACTTTTAACATCAGTATCCTGCTGATATTATTTTCTACTGCGCATTATGAGAATACTGGTACTGAAATTCACTGGATAGCATCACAAAGTGATGCAAATAAAGACCAAAATTTTCAAAAACCAGAGTACTGTTAATATGCTTACCACTTACATTTGTATGCAGCACCGTCCATGGATTACGTCTATTTTTCACACAGTGAGAGCTGTACATAATAAAGAGTGCACATGTTTCTATGCATGCCCTCTTGCAAATATAGAGTTTCTGTTTGCATCCCTTCATGGAATTTGGTCCCAGATCCATAACTGCATTTCACTTTTCTAAATGTCAGGCATTAACTTATTTTTAGTTATCAAGTATAAAGAGGAGGGGGAAAAAGTGTTTAATGGCAGTAATTTGTTTTTGAAGCTTACATAATCTAAAAATGGACACACAATTTACATGCCAAGATTTAGTCCAAAGCAAAATCTCATGGATAATTTATGCAGCCCTACAAATACTAGGACTATAATGGCAGCAGTGAAAAGTTTCTAAGTACAATTGTACAAACAATGACCAATTACCACACAGTTTTACTACTTCAGTACAAAATAAATGCTCTGCAACTATCAAATTTTAAAATGCCAAGGCAAATTTCTATTAATCCAAATGCAGCTTTCAGATGATATTGTAGGCTATAAAATCCTTTCCATAATTGTGGTAATTCTGAACAAAGTAGAGAATTCTCCAGGAAGTTACGGTGTAGCTATTCAGAGAGCTTTTAAAGTGCTAAATCAAAAATATAAGCTCCACCTGCTGAATATACATTTCTGTTATTTGCTGCAGATTCTGAAAAACATTAAGCTTGAAATTACTGTTTCCAGCTCACTAAATCATCAGTAGAACCCTTTATTGACTATGCCCCACCTTTCTGTTGTCTATAATGACTGCAGCCACATAAGAAAATGACAATATGCTATAACTAATGTGATAATTAAGAGATACACATCCAAAGGTCTACATTTGAATAATTACAAGGAATTAAATGCCCTTAAGGTTTTAAGGAAGACCAATACCATATAATTGGCTATTTTTCATCAATCTAACTTCATAAATTTAAGTATAAATCTATGCTCTTCCAGCCATTATTGTCTTATGTAACTAAAGGTAAAATAGATATATAACCATTATTTTCCCACTGTACTTATGAGTGACAGCAGAAAAGGGGATGGGATCACTGTTGTGAGTGCTGTTATCATACATATCAAGATGACAGTCAATGAAAACTGTTCAATTCAAGGTTATTATACCTTAGGAACACACACTCTTGTCTGAAACACCTTAAAGCTCAGATGGAAATATAAAACTGGGAAATGATTAAAGAGAAGTACAAGAAAAGTGTCTATGTTCTGAATCTTCGGGTATGAACTTATATTGAGGAAAACAGTGGCAAAAGGAAGAAAGAACTTGAGTACCTAGTCCCCACAGATTGTACAGCATGCTGATTTTTAATTTCTGAGTATTCAGAAGGTCTGAACAAAAGTCCGCATATGATTGGACAACACAAATATAATATATATGATAAAGCCTGAGACAACTGAATTCAGTAGAAAAGGTAGTGGAATATAGTTGCATAAGTGGTAGCATTAAAACTACTGCTACCACTTACACAATATTGCTACAACAAAAAATAACTAAATATTTTTAATATGTTTAGAAAATGGTTTGGTTGGTTGCTTTGGGTGTTTTTGTTTTTGTTTTGTTGCTGTTTGTTTGTTTGTTTGTTTTCCTGGCTTACCCACTGTGCAAATAACACACAATATGTAGGTTTTTTTTTAATTGCTTATGAAGTAATTAGATTAAACTCACTGTTTACTCAGTGAAACCTCTATTACTTTGAATTTGTCCATTTGTAAGTGCAATAGTGCAAACCAGGTCTATGTTCTGTATGACAGATGTAACAAAAAGGATACCTTCAGAACATGCCCATTATACTTCCAATATGACTATGTGCATAGGGTAAGGAATTCCGTTTTGTGACTATTTGTATTAGACCTAAACACAGCTCTGCTTTTATGAAGGCCTGACTGGTGGATGAGGGAAAGGCTGTGGATATTGTCTACCTAGACTTTCAAAAAGCCTTTGATGCCATTTCCCACAGAATTTTTCTGGACAAACTGACTGTTTGTGGCTTGGATGAGCACACTCTGCTGAATAAAGCACTGCCTGGCCAAACAGGCCCAAAGAGTGCTGGTCAATGGAGTTAAATCCAGACGGCAGCCAGTCACAAGTGGTATTCCTCAGGGCTCAGTGTTGGGACCACTTCTGTTTAACATCTTTATTGATGACCTTGATGAAGACATAGCGTGTCTTTGGTAAATTTGCAGCTGACACCAAGTTAGGTGGGAGTGCTGATCTGCATGAGAGTAGGGAGGCTCTACAGAGGGACTTGGGTAGGTTGGATCAATGGGCCAGCGTTAATGAGATGAGCTTCAACAAGGCCAACTGCCAGGTCCTGCACTTGGATCACAAAAACCGTAAGCAATGCTACAGGCCTGGGGAAGTGTGGCTGGAAAGCTGTCTGCCAGAAAGTGACCTGGGGGGTTCTAATTCATGGACAACTGAATATGAGCAAGCAGTGTACCCAGATGGCAAAGAAAGCCAGTGGCATCCTGGCTTGTAAGTGCTATGTCCAGTGGGAGTAGGGAGGCAATTGTCCCCTTGTACTCAGCACTGGTCAGGCCACACCTTGAGTATTGTGTCCATTTTTGGGCACCTCAATACAGGAGAGTTGTGGAGGTGGTGAGGCAAGTGCAGAGGAGGGCAACGAAACTGGTGAAGGGCCTGGAAAATAAGTCTTGTGAGGAGCAACTGAAGGAGCTAAGGCTGTTTAGTTTGAAAAAGAGGAGGCTGAGGGCAGACCTTATTGCTCTCTACAACTACCTGAAAGGATGCCGTGGAGAGGCTGGTGCTGGTCTCTTCTCACAGGTAATTAGTGCTGGAACAAGAGGGAATGGCCTAAAGCTATGACTGAGTAGGTTTAGACTAGACATTAGGAAAAAAAATTTCATTGAAAGAGTGGTCAGGGATTGGAATGTCCTGCTCAGGGAGGTGGAGGAGTCATCAACCCTGGATGTGTTTAAAGGTCATTTGGATGTGGTGCTTGGAAATATGGTTTAACTCTGAACCTTGTAGAGTAGGGTTATCAGTTGAACTTGGTGATTCTGAGGGTCTTTTCCAACCTGAATGTTTCTATGATTCTGTGAATCAAACAATTGCAGTTAAATGTAGGAAAACAATAAATACCTTTCTAGGACTCTGAAGCTAAAGAATTTCTCAGTTTAAAAGTATTCTTTCCTACTGCTCAGTTCAGTGAGGTGAGCTGCAGCTGTCGATATAGCTCCCCGGTGCCTGGAAGCTGAGCTTGGCCTGATGGGCTCATCTAGGTGTTGAATTTCTCTTGCAAAGCTGATTTGGGCCAGTGAGAGGCAGAACTAGAGACAGGGATGTTCACAGTTACCACCAAGTCATCACTGTGAGGCCAGGCTGGAGACCTACTGAGCTGAAATGGAGTCCTGGCCTTGGGCAGAGGGGGTGTCCCAAATTAGGCTCATCAGGGAGAGTGAAGTTCAGTGATGTCCTTGGTACCCAGACAATTGGGTGTGAAAACTCTTTTCTTAGGGTCCTAACTTAAACATCTGAGTTAGATTCATAGAATGGTTTAGGTTGGCAGGGTTCTTAAAGATAATCTAGTTCCAACCCCCTGCCATGGGCAGGAACACCTTCCACTAGACCAGGTTGCTCAAGGCCTCATTCAATCTTGCCTTGAACACCTCCAAGGACTGGGTATCCACAGGCTCCCTGGGCAACCTGTTCCAGTGTCTCATCACCCTTACTGTAAAGAATTTCTTCCTAATATCCAGTCTAAATCTGCCCTCATCAGGCTTAAAGCCATTCCTTCTCATCCTATCACTTCAAGTCATTGTAAAAAGTCCCTTACCAGCACTTTTGTAGGTCCCTTTCAGGTACTGGAAAACCAGTATAAGGTCTCCCCAAAGCCTTCTTTCCTCCAGGCTGAACTGCCTCAACTGGCACAGCCTGTGCCCATAAGGGAGGTGCTCCAGAGCTCTGATTATCTTCGTGGCCCTCCTCTGGACCTGCAGAAGCACTTCAATGTGCTTCTTACGCAGTTTGATGTCCTTCTTAGTTCTTGTATTAAGCCATTTGGTGAACAGCCACTTATTGCACGCTGGCTAAGTATCGTTGTCAAACACAAACTACATCAATTTTCAGTTATAACCTGGTTGTCTTATAGATCTGTCCAGGAAAAAGCAGTTCTGGAGATAACTAGAGTTAAAATAATGGTGAATGCCAATTGGATGGTAACAGTTAGCCTTGGATCCTAGGATTAAGCCTTGTCCCTCTTTCTGCTTTTTTCTCTGTTTATTTATTTATTTATGAAGAGAGGGGAAGACAATGAATTGGTGTCTCTATTTGAAAAAAATAATTTTTTACTTGACATGAGTAGTCAAAGACAGCTTCTAGGTTTTCAAATACATCTGTAACCCATATTTGTATCAGCAATAAAAATGTATTTCTGAGCATTTTTGTGGCAATACATCCAAACCCCCTCCCCCCTGTGGAACTGGGGTGGGGGTGAAGATCAGGAAGTGTGGGAACAGGGGTAAGAAGGAAGGCATCTGCCCCCTTTCAAGGCCATGTCAGCTCACACCTGGGCCCCTTCCCCCATGTCGTATGTCAGGAGCAGACCCTGGGGCCAGCACAAGCCTGGAGAGTGCAGAACCTGATGCTGATCAGTTTCTTGCCCTTTTTTTGGCCTGTGGAATACAATCTGTGGCATTTGCAACACAGGACATTTGGGCCATGAGCTGCTATAAAATGGGTTTGATAGAGAGCATTAGAGGTTTTCCAGGGATTTTGTCCCCCTGCACATGTGGACCACACATCACAGTCCTGAAGGATTCCTTGAGAAACAGAGGCTCTAGGAGGACTAGCCACAACTGGAACCAGCATTGTGAGTACATTTGGAACCTGCCCGAGTCTCTGGGGAATATGTTCTCTTGTCAGTAGAGGCAATATACTGATCTTTAACCATTTGTACCTTTTCCTGTACTCTGGGAGATATTGTTCAACTGAGCAACAAACCTGTATATAATATTTTTCTAAATTTGTATGTAAGTTATGCGAGTGGCAGGATTTCAAAATTAATAAAACAATTTATATTTTTATTAACTTCCTGCCTGCACCCCTTTATCCACAACAATTTTCCATTCTTCTATCACTATTTTACATGTACTCCTTGCCCCTCAATTGCCTTAATATAATGCAATCTTTAAAAGTTGTACAGAAACTTCAAATGATGCAATAATTCTATTGGTTTCATGAGCAGGAGCACCTAACTTCTGCTCTCTGGAGCTTGCATCTTTTTTCTTTTTTTTTCCTCTTTTTTTCCCTCTTTTTTTTTTTTTTTTCACAAACCACCTGTCACAGAATGAGCTGCCATGAGAAAGACAAGCCAACACAGTCAATTTTTAGATTAAAATATTTGGGAGCTGGCAAAGAAAAGTGTTATAGATGGAGTTATGTAACCTGGAATTTTTTTGACATGTTGATACAAAGTCACTCTTTTAATTAGCATTTCTATTAACAATTTCATAAAAGACACCATGTGCTGCATAGCCCTGAGATAGCTCAGCACCTCTGAGTTTTATGACCTTTTGGTGTCTTTTCTCACAGGAATAAAGAGTCTGAGCCAAATGTCAAAATTAGAACTCACGCTGCTTCTAGATCTATGGTTAAAATTAAGAAATCATTGGCCAATAATTTTAGCCATAGTGCTTTTCTGAGTGCTAACTCTATCAAATTGAAAAAAAAAATGCTATTTTTCTTCTTAGTGCATAAAAGTGGATTAAATCCAGCTTCTATTAAAAGCTGTCAGACATGAAACACAAATTCTCAGGACTTGGTAGTGAACCAAAATAGATGTCTTATCAGTTTCTCACTTGTATTACTCATGTGAGAGAAAAATATCACAGTGAAATGGAAACTAAAAGTAAGCATACCAGCATCAGAAAACATGCAACAAATTGTGACCATATGCTGATACAGAAGCAATTGCAATGTTAAATGTTCCTCATTGTGAATGTTCTGTTATGTGGTTTTCAGGCAGTTTGGCTTAATGACAGGCTTTTAAAACTAAAACAAATTACTAATTTTCATAGAAAATATTAATAGGCATCCATCTGTTTCAGAAAGGGCAATAAATAGTGTCTAAGGTGTCCAACACAGATCTATGCACTTAATTGCAGATACCAAATTTTTAATAAGGTAAACCACATGCTACTTAAGTGCATTTGTCCTTCAATTATGAGTAGTAGGAACTTCTGACAAATGTAAATGTAGATAGAGCTAGAAATCCTCAAATTACTTAAAACAGTTGAACAGAGGTACAGGGGACAAAACTTGCAGATTCCTCTGCTGGTAGACCTGTTGACCACTTCTTTTCAGTGCTGCAATTTATATCTTCTTCCCAGTGTGTCCTCAGAATTGACTTATATCTCTGTCACTTAAAGTGAACTGAGGAGCAAGAGAAAAGACAAAGAACTGTTCAGCAGTTTAAGATCTTTTGTCTTTCACTAGTAGATCCTGGGTTTGCTATATGATCCATATCATGTATATAAACTTACCAAGTGATCCAAAATACAAACAGTGTGTTACTAGAAATGTGCTAGTAATCAAATCTCTCAGTGAGCTAATCAAGCTAATGCTTCGATAGGCTGGTGTCAGTTTCTAGGAAAAAAAAAAACATGGAAATAATGATGAGTGATTCATTTAGTAAAGGATTACAGAGTATTAATATAAATAATGACACTTGACTTCATTTTATGGAAAACAAGATTTTTCAGACTGATTGCTTTCTGAGTCAAAATTACAAGTTTATTTTACAGATTCAGCTATTTAAGTGAATTACATTAAATAGCATTATAATTTTGAAGTGTTTGAGCTTTATAACTGTCCTGTTCATATTTACAGCTGTCAGTTTCTCTGACACCCTAGCTTCCATGTTTATCACATTATAGCCAAATGATGGCTGTGTAAACTCCTCCATGAGGTTATTATATCTGTACCAAAAGCTGGAACGCTCTGTGAGGTTTAGTTTTGGTTACTGCACATTTACCTGTGTTGGTTTAACAGAGTCTGCTATAAACAAGGGCCAGTCTCACAATCGAGAGTGTTTTATGAAAAAGCAACCCAAATCACCTATGCCTCCTATGTGGGACAAAGTGAAAGAGGATCTGGGAGACAGATAAAATAACAGAAAACCCTTGGGAGTTGAAATAAGGGAAAAAACCCAACAAATTTAATGACATCATACAAAATGATACAAAGAAAGATGCCAGTGCGTGTAGCAGACAGGGGAACAGATAAACTGTGAAACACATGCCACTAGGGAACCAAGGAGAAAACAGGAAGCACCCCATTGTGGCAGTGGGGGAAAAGCAACAAAATCCTAGAATGGGAAATTTTACAAGCTATAGGATAATATCTTTTGCATAAATCCCATTCTCACCCAGCCAGACCTTTTCAGTGAAAATGAGTCAGCATGGTATTGAATAACTTGCTAACACTCTGCCCTGCTCCTCCTTGCTCATCAACACCAGTTACAGGCTTCCATTGCACCCCTGTGGTGGAAAGGGGAATGTCCCCAATCCCCTGTCCCCCATCACGAAATCAGCCAGATAAAACCAATACATTATCCACCTGTTATTCTGTACCATATAAGTCATGCTCAGCATCAATTAACATATAACTTACATAATTCACTGTCTATTCTCACCCAAAATGAGATCACCTTGCAGTACACAATGGACTTCTCCATCCCTCTGCATCACCCACCAGGTGCATCCAGGTCCCTGGATAAAAGCAGTCCTGTGGGTGTGTTTGCCTGAAGCAGGACTAACCCAGACATTTTTCCCTAAAATATTCTTCATGTGTACCACAAGAAATCTATCTTCATCTACAGCATGTGGCAGTTTGGATTTGGCAGGGCCAGCCTTATTAATAACCTCTTGTGTTAACCAGCCAGTAGCTGGTAAAGGTCCCTCCTCTCATTATTCTCAGCATGTTTTTTACTAGGTCATTGTACCATTTCACCTTCCCCGCAGCTGGTGTGTGAGAGGGGATGTCATACACCCACTGCTCCTGGGTAACGAGGTCTATAAGGCTGTTTCAAAAATGAGTCCCATTATCTGACTCAGTTCTTTCTGGGGTGCCATGTTTCCACACGACTTGTGTCCGTATGATGTGCTTTGATTTCCATGTTTTCTGACCAAGCAGCAATATCTTAGAATCATAGAATACTCTGGGTTGGAAGGAACCTCCAAAGGTCATCTCATCCAACACCCTCTGCAGTAAACAGGGGCATCCTCAAATCAATCAAGTTGCCCAGAGCCCTGTCAAGCCTTAACTTGAATATCTCCAGGGACAGGGCCTCAACTACCTCCCTGGGCAATCTCTTCCAGTGTTCCACTACCCTCATGGTAAAGCTTGTTTCTGACATCCAATCTAAATCTGCTCTTCTCTAATTTGAAACTATTGTCCCTCATCCTATCAGGCCTTCTTAAACAGTCTGTCTCCATCCATCTTGTAGGCCCCCTTCAGGTACTGGAAGGCCATTATTAGGCCTCCTCATCTCCAGGCTGAACAAACCTAGCTCCCTCAGCCTGCCTTCATAGCAGACATGTTCCAACCCCCTCATCATTTTTGTGGCAGTCCTCTGGACCTGCTCCATGAGGTCCATGTCCTTCCTGTATTGAGGGCTCCAGACCCAGTAGTACTGAAAATTATTCTTCTAAGTCACTTGGTAGAGAGGACTCCACAATAAGGCTGTAGTCTGGGATATGCATTCTCCAGAAACCCACAACACCCAAGAAAGTCTGAGTTTCCCTTTTATTAGTGGGTGGAGACATAGCTGCAATTTATTACTGTAGATTCATTTTATTGCTATAGAGAATCTAAGATTATGTCCTTGGTCTCACAAGGCCTTGCCAGTATTTAACTACCTTTGTGGCAACTGTGTTAGACCCTTACCTAGTTGTGGTTTAAACCTAGTAGAGAGTTAAGGTCCGCAGAGGTTCTCAGTCACTGCCCCACAGCATAATGAAGGGAGGCAATCACAAGGGTAAAAGTGAGAAAACTCGTAGGTTGAAATAAAGATAGTTCAATAGGAAAAGCAAAAGCTGCAAAAGCAAGCAAAACAATTTACTACTTCCCATCAGCAGGCAGATGTTCAGCCACCTCAAGGAATGCAAGGCTCCATCAACATGATGTAGCTATCTGGGTTGATAGCTCCAAGCATCTCTCTTTCTTCTCCCACCTTTTATTACTGAGCACGAGATCATACATATGATCTTGGGATATTCTTTTGGTCATTTGGACTCAGTTGTCCCAACTGTGTCCCTTCCCATTTATTTATGCACTCCTTGCCTGGCAGAGCAGTGTGAGCAAAGAAGGCCTTTATATTTTGCAATGACTACTCAGAAAGAGCTAAAACATCCCTGTGTTATCAACACAGTATTGGTTACAAATTCAAACCAACACCACTGAAACTACTATGAAGAAAGCCAACTCTATTCCAGCAGAAACCGATAAAATAGTGAACACAAAGAATCAAAAGGCAAAAAGGAAAACAAAAGTAGCTACTAAGAAGGATAGCACTGCATCACTGATTGCTTTTTAAACAAGTTTTGTTATTATAATATATTTTTCTTAAATCTACAGAGTGTTAAGATATATTCCATAAAGAAAAATTGTATAGAATATATTTTCTGTTTTCACTAGGAAGCTAGATTGCTGTTTATTCATCACAGGTTTGTTTGTTTTTTTTTTAATATGAGTTTTACACTGAAAGTAGTTGACTATTCCATAAATCCTTTATTTTTCAAAGAATAGGTGAAATATATCTCATTGATATTTGGTTTAAAAATATTTTATATTTTCAACTACTCTTATAAAAATGTCATCATAATGTAAGAAGTTGCTGAAATACTGATTTAGCCTACTAAAGAATACTATTTTAGTAAATTTTAACTGAGATTTTTTGTTTTTCTTGGATTACTTTCAAAATTAGAGCACCGTAAGAGCACTGGGGACCTGACATAAGCTGCATCTTCCTGGATTGTCTGTGTGCTCTGTGATAAATACACATCATTGCTGTCAACCAAAATTGTAGCCGTGATAGTACGGAGTCAGGGAATAATATAAACTGTTGAAGCGTGTAAACAACACCAACACAATATGTCTTAAAGTGGGATTTAAAAATATCTTTGAAAATCAGTGTAAATTCTTTCAAAGATAAAGTCAGGCACCAGTTGATGACACTTCCGGTTATGAGAGCTTTGCTTTTCATAGTACCAAATGTAATGATCAGATAGCTGGAATGCAACAGTGCACTGAACCCCTGTGATATGCTGTTATGCAGTAAATATATTGTGTACAGATTTAAAACAGAATTCTGTCTTTTCTAAAGGAGAAAAAAAAAATCCTAGATCCTTTTCAGTTAAATTCAAAGTCAAAGAATGACAAATATAGTTAGTTTATGTCCTATTATGGCAAACTTGGGAGCAGGAGCACAGTTGTGCTCAGTCAAATTGTAATTTTCAAACCAAAAGCAGTAAGTATTTCAAGCATTTCCACCTGCTTTGTGATCACATCCTATTTCTATGACTGTGTTGTAGTGTGATGGTTTAGCCCACCTGCACCAACAAAAAGCTCAGCTGAGCCCAGATGGAGAAGCAAGTGAAGCTGTATTTTTACAAGCAATAATGGAATGCAATGAATATATAAAATATATACAGTATTTACAATATTATACAAAGATTTACAGGAAAGAAACAACACAGAAATCCTCCTTGGGAGGAGGATTCACCCTCAGGTTTCCCCCAACCTCTCTCCCTCCCCTCCAGTTAATTAGAAGAAAAAGAGAAAAGGAGAAAAATATTAGGGGCATTTCAGTTAGCTCAAAGCATTGTTAAAAAGTTAGTTTTGCTTCTCTGAAGCTTCGCTAGATGAGAGGCCTCCCCCTCTGTCCAAGGGGAACATACATGCCAAGAGAAAGACAGAAGCCAGAATGCCTGAGAGAAAGGAATGTGAGAGATATTTGCTATAGTATACGTGTCCAGAGAAGGGCAACAAGGCTGGTGAGAGGCCTTGAGCACAAGCCCTATGAGGAGAGGCTGAGGGAGCTGGGATTGTTTAGCCTGGAGAAGAGAAGGATCAGAGGCGACCTCATTGCCCTCTACAACTACCTGAAGGGTGGTTGTAGACAGGAGGGGGTTGGTCTCTTCTCCCAGGCAACCAGCACCAGAACAAGGGGACACAGTCTCAAGTTGTGTCAGGGGAGGTTTAGACTCGAGGTGAGGAAAAAGTTCTTCACCGAGTGAGTCATTCGTCATTGGAATGGGCTGCCCAGGGAGGTGGTGGAGTCGCCGTCCCTGGAGGTGTTCAAGGGGAGATTGGACGTGGCGCTTGGTGCTATGATCTAGTTGTGAGTTCTGTTGGAACAGGTTGGACTTGATGATCCTTGGGGTCTCTTCCAACCTTAGTTACTGTGATACTGTGATACTGTGTGATAGTACATCTCACAATTGACCAATGAAATTCATTTAGAATTAATCTTTGTTTTCCTTTTTACACCTGGCTGTTCAGCTAGAAAATTTTGCAGCTATCTTTCTCTTAAAGGCACAGCCTAAACTGTCACACACTGCTTCTCATCAGCAGACTATTTGTGGGTTGCCTGGGGATAGTCCATCTGTATACGTTCAATGGTGTGTTAACCTGTGAAGCATATTTGCCTAAAAACCTTTTAAATACTCTAGGTAGCCTGCTTGAGTGCCTAAAGCCAATCTAAGAGAATACAAAATTAATCTGTCCAGGGAGCTAACCTTGGAGCCTCAAGATGCTTTTTATGTAAAATATAAATCAGCCCATTTAATTAATTATTATTTATTTTCTTTCTGAACTACAATTAGTAAAACATTCTGGAGTTTTCTCCTTGCTGTTTCCTCTACTTGTTTGAGTGAATTTCACCACATTTAAATGAACTTGATTCCAGTTATGTCCCTATTTTCATGTGCAAATTATGTTCCCACCTTGAAGGGTGACATAATAATGTCTTTAAACTTATGTATTTCAAACTGATTGGTTTTTTTTTTTCTTTTTCAGTCTTCCTACTTATATCTCACTGCAGCCCCCAGGGAGCTGTGCCTTTTTCCTTGCATTTCAAGTGTTATCTCGAAGACAGGTAGAAGGAAGCAGCCTTTCTTCATGAGTACTCACACATTTCTAATCTGTCACAGATTGTATTTTATTTATTTATTTGTTTATTATTTTGCTGCCTGAGCAATTTAAAAACACTGGCAGCAAACTGTGAACTTCCCAGACCTGAATAACTTAATCATGTTTCATCATCACATCAGTTCAACAGTCAAGTAATTTTTTTCACAACTTCTCACAATATTTAGTATTTTGTTACAGATGCCTATCCATATAGTATTTATGTTAGTTAGCCTCTTTTCAATTTCCTTTTAAATGTGTCTGCATTTCCTTGAATGTTTGATTCATTTTTTGTATTATTCTGATTTGGCATTAAACATTTCAATAACTGTGAATTCCTATGTTTCTGAGTAATTTTAGGCAGAAAGAAATATTTTTTGCATGAATAACTAATAAATATTCCATTAAGTGTATTAGATATTGTAGTGTCACATAATACATGTTGAACAATGCTAAAAGAATAATTCTATTAAAAATAATCAAGTACAAATATGAGATAAGTGATGTTAGAAACAGAAACATTACACCTTTCTAGAAAGAGATCACATTACAAAATCATTACTGAAATAGCTTTGTGACCTAAACATGATGTACTTTTTGCTGTAGTAACACAAACCTGGATTTTAGATTTCATGTTTTTAAATGCTACCACAGAGAACTTAATAGGCTTTGTCAAGTTAATGTTTGCATCATGTTCCAACCTGTAGAAAATGGCTATAACATCATGGTGTTGCAGTCCTAGAAATTGCATGATAACATCAAACTTCACAGTCCTCATCACAGTTGCAGGAATCTGAATAAGTAGACATTACGGTGTAAATTTAAGGAGAGGGGGAGCACATTTAATTCAATTTTTATGTAAAACTAAAGATATTACCTGAGGCACTCCACATGACAAACGAACATTCTAGCTCTTTGAAGGTAACTCATTAACTTATTCTTCATTTTTCTACACCAAATTTTTGAGTTTACTGCCTGATTTAAATGTCTGCTTCTTTGTGTGCCTTTAATATGTTATTCAAGGTATCTGGCTTTCAAGTGAGTATACTAGGGCTCATCCTAAAATAGATAGCTAAAATAGGCCAAATTAAATGGAAGGCTAAAATGCCAACTCAGGTGGGGATTTCAGTACTGTAGGATAGTAGAGTTCAGTGAGGTGAATCCCACTAGTGGTGTACTATTTTTGGGGTGTTCTATAGCTTATAGACGTATATAATTACCAGTGTGCGTGTGTGTCTGTATGTGCAATCAAGGAGCCTTTCATCAATTTCATTGCTGCTTCTCTCTTGAATATCTACAAAGATAAAAGAAATTTAGGTTACTGTACATGTGGAAAAATTGGCATGTATATAATTGAAGTAAATATATCCAAAAAAGTGAAAATTCAAAGCAAAATATTAAGAGGTGCTATTTAACTATTTACCAGCCAAATTCTTTTAAAATTTTGAACTACTTCATAGCTTATCCTAATGCTGACAGAAGTATTATATGATAAAATTTGAAATTTGAGGTTTGTTTGATATATTTTAAAAAAATAAAATTTTATATATATATATATGGGACATAAGTGATTAGTTTAGTGGTCCAGTGAGAAAAGATGGTTTGTGTTTGGCTTTTGGAGGTAATTGACTAAATGAGTAAAAAATCTAAAATCTGTAATAGAAAGATACATACAGTTTTCTTCTGAGGAAAGAGAGAGATCAACAGTCTTTCTCTGCTACTGAAAATGCTGTGAAGAAAGCAGGACTAATCAGGGAGATGCCTGTTTTTTTGGACTATGTTGCTATATGAGTAAGCTCAAAAATACCTCATATGTACTTTTCTGAAAGTCAAAGAAGTATATGATTAATATTTTTGTTCTGGTTGCAGTGTTATTAAGACTAACAAACAGAAAAGTCTCATAATTACATAAGCTGAATTTTTACACATGAATTTTCTAGTATCTGTCTGGGTTCTTTGTAGTTATGAACATAATTCAAGTGATCTTAGTTATGAGATCAACAGGTATAACATTTCTCAAGAATGGCAGTGCCAGGGAAATGTAGCATACCATCATCATCCTGAGTGCTTCACCAGAGGAATATGATTTTCATGTTACAGTTTTCTTTTTCCTTAGTCCACCCTATGAATACAACTCACTTTTTTTTTTTTTTTAACTGATTTTCCTACTAAAGCTTCAAATTACACAGTATATATTCTCCAGGCAATTAATGTAACCAAGTAATATGATTTTCTTCTTGATTGAATATATTTATTTGACTTACATATTCATGTAGTTAAGTTTAAACTAGTCATCTGGATGACAGTTACCTGATCACTAGACAGGAAACATAGGAAACATAGGGAAGGGGCATTTCCTTCTACAGATGAGCAGACTCAAAATTACACAGAAATAACACAACTAATGGAAATATGACATTCAGCAGTTTTATATCGCTTTGATATCTTTTCATGAGTACTTAGCAAATATGATGAAACTATTATGTAGCTATTAGTCAGTTCTTTAGAAAATAATACATTATTTTTAATGGGTTAAAACATTGAAATAATCAGAATCAAGACTTCCACAGATAATCTGCTTAAGTATAGTGGGGAACCCCTCACTGACAGCTACATTCAAGTTCTAGCATTGAGGAATACCAGAATTAAGGACCTGTAGTAAATATCATATTAAGATTTATATGAATGCTTCAGTAATATTTTACTAGTCCTCAAAATGACTCACTGGTCCACATTATTAAGATAGTTTGATATAAAATAGCTTTTATGGAAGTAATCTTTTAGTTGACACTATGGGAATAAAATGACAAGATGAACAGTGTCTCTTTTATCTTGAAAGACATATGATGGAGCATCCTATGCAATCATTGAAATGCCTAAAGGTCAACTAAATCAAACACCAAAGGCATAAGTAATTCATGCTTCAAATGACTCAGAAACTATACCTATTCAGATATCTGTAGTTTTCACAGACATATGTCATGATCTGAAAGAAGTCTGGTTAATTACCAGCCAGAAAGGAGGTGTTTCAACCTATGCTCAAAATAGGTAGACAGCAGCAAAACAAAACAAAACAAAACAAAACAAAACAAAATATCCCACATTTAAAAACTCCAAAGAGCTGCTTTTCATTCCACCTGAAAAAATAAAATCCAACCAATGGTTATTTTACTTTCAGGGATTTATGTAAGTGGATCTTCTGTGAAATTAAATTTCTCTTGGGGTTTTTATATTTGAGATAGAAGGTAATGTTATTCTAATCTTTCTGCTTCTGTAGAGAGCCTGGCAAATAAGATTCTGTTTATGTTCTTATTTACAAATAAATCTTAAATCACCTGGGATTGGCTGGATGATGGAAAGCCACGTTAATGAAGAAATAATTTGCTGCATGTAGAAAAGAAAAAAAAAAAAGAGAAAAAAAGAAAAGTAAAATGTTTGTTTAACTAGTTATGCACCTGTTGAAAACCCCCCTTCCAGAGCAGGATCACCTACACCAGATCACAGAGGAATGCATTCAGGTGTTTTTTTCAGTATCTCCAGAGAAGGAGATTCCACAACCCCCCTGGGCAGCCTGTTCCAGTGTTCCATCACCTTCACAGTAAAAAAAATCTTTCTTCATATTTACATGGAACTTCTTAGGCCTCCACTTCCACCCATTGCTCCTTGTCCTGTCATTGGCCATCACCGAGAGGAGCCTGGCTCCATCCTCTTGGCACTCACCCTTTACATATTTATAAACATTAGTGAGGTCATGCCTTAGTCTCCTCCAAACTAGAGACCCAGTTGCCTCAGTCTGTCCTCATAAGGAAGATGTTTTAAAAAATGTTCCTTGTAAGGAAGATGTTTTAAAAAAAGGTACTTTTTTCTATAGTATTTGGATCCATGATGATAATAATTCAGTAGTAATTAGAGTGCTATTATATCAGTTGGACTATAATAGATGTTTGGTTTCACATATAAGAAATATTTTTGTAGCTCACGTATGTTGGATGGGATCATCTGGTAATGATTATTAAATTTGATTGCAACAGGAAACAAGCCAAGAGAAAAAAAAAATCAGAAAATCTTTAATTTGCTGTAGAATAAGCAATGTATTACTTCAGTGGAGGCAGTTTAATGTATTGTATGTAACAGAAGGCAGTCAGTGAAGAAAGACCAGTATACAAAATTATGACACTGATGTTTGTGCTTGTGGTTTTCTTTCCAGCACCTGAAAATACATATTTTAGTGTCACTTGCTAAATTATCTGGTTTTGGTTTTTTACCCTCTAAACCAAAATATTTCCTCAAAAATTCAAACTTCTATTTTATTTTATTTTTTAAATTATTATTCTGTTTTCAGAAGCTTCTGCTATTTTGTAATTGTCTGTATTGTTACTTCATGCCTCTGAAAAAGGACACAATGAGCCTGGGAAAAGGAAAAATAGATCACTCTAAGACATATTAAAAAAAATAAAAAGACAGAAAGAGGAATAGTTAAGTGAGTGGAGTGATGATGAAGAAAGAGAGACCTCATGGGTGTTGTGTATGTTTGTCTGAGGAAAATTGCATGTTTCTGAGAAGCTGAAGTGAAGGATTGAAGAACTTAATAGAAGCAAAATATTTAATGAAGAGTTGAATATATGGGAAAGAAAATCACTTACGAGGAATAATGAAGAGCTGAAAAGGGAGAGGATTTGTGTCTAAATGAGAGTCAACATCGGTTTGTGATCATGAAGATAAAATGTGAAGTCAAGGTCTTACCTCATGCCTTATTGTCAGGAAAAAAAGGTGTCTTAAATTAGAAATTGCTGCAAGGGAAAAATGGTGGTTCAAAATTATGTGTATTTGGCCATTTCTGGTTCACTGAGGAAGATATTTAGATAATAGATATCTCAGTGATGTTTGACTGTATTTCACCCAAGGATAAAAAGAAGGTAATCTTTTTGCAGATTGTTATTTTTCAGTTGTTAAAAATTTAACTACTACTACTACTACTACTACTACTACTAATGGCCTCTTCTGTCTCAAAATAAGCTTAATATCATGAGGTAGTTTATTTATTTATTCTTTGTGAAGTTAAGTTAAATCTGTCAAAGAATTTTTTTTTTCCTTACAGCATGGAATATTTTGGAAGAAAAGAATGTGGGAGGAAATAGTCTTTCATTCAAGTTTTAAAGACATTGATTGTTGGAGGAAAAATTACTTCTATCTCAATTCCATAATTCTATTAAAAGTTGTTAAGAATGCAAATATTTTAATTTCAAAATAGTGGCCTTTAATTTCTATTTCCTGGTCAAATTCCTATGCAATAGAGAATGACTTTGCTTGCTCTTCCTAAACTAAAACATTTCTGAGAATTATTCTTGTGCTTTGCCAACATGATGTTTCTGGTATCTGTGAACATTATTTTTTTTTCATTTAGTGTACGTTATCTTTCCCTTATCAAATACTTCAGAAACAGTACATGCTGTAAAATGCATGGATACTGCACTGATTTATAAAATCATTTCAGGATTAATTTTCTCATTGTTTTTATTAATGCAATATGTATCATGTCCTCTTTCTTGGAGAAGATAACAAAAGGATTTCTATGTTTTATTCCACTGCAAAATCATTTGAAGTTTGTAATGTTGCATAATGGTATTTACACATTGCAGGAAAATTGTAAAAAAGGTCTTTGTTTAGTAATTATGTTTTGAATTTTCTTCCCTTTTGTGAATATGAAAGTGCATATCTCTTAAAGGAGATTTCATCAGTTATCTTCAGGGAGAAAATTTTGAAAGCACTTTACAAAATGTGCAGGCCTACCTAGTATCACACAAGAACTCCACTGTCATGGACAAAAAGCTAGAAATCAGGTAGACAATTTCGCATGCTTTCTGTGTGCCAACATTTTGGTTGGTTGGTGGTACTGATTACCAAATGTCTAATATTGTTCCTATTGAAATCATGGATAAAACTTCATTGACCCTTTCAGTTGAATTACCTCACCTAATGACTAGTTCTGAACACGTGTATATACACATTTGAATTATATATACATAAACCCACATATTTCTTGTGAGATGTTAACAGGATCTATTATTGCTCAAGTCCAAGAGGTATGGGAAGGTTGGCTCCTATACAAAGTGCATCAAATCTTGTCTCAGTTTTAATATTAATTAGACTCATTTTACACATATGTTCCCAAATATATAAAAATGGGTATTTTAATTACTTCAATAGGTTTGCAACTTTCTCTTTCAAAACTACATCATCATTCTGAATAACCTTTCAGTACTCAGTTTAACCATTCTGAACAATCATTTTAAAAGAATAACATTAAAAGAAAAGAAACATGCTGTTTCCAAATAACTCTTAAACCCAGACAAACTTAAATTGCTTGTAGTCAAAATATCCTTTTTTAGCTTCCCCATTCTTTCTTTTGGTTTTATCTATGCCAAGTCTTTGCAGTGCTCTCTGGTATTTTTTTAAATCTGTGGATATTTGATCATCCTGTTTGTAGAGATTTTTTTTTTAGTTTTATTTTTCTCTTCCATTACTAACATTTTACAACTACCTGAAGGGAGGTTGTAGCCAGGTGGGGGTTGGTCTCTTCTCCCAGGCAACAAGCCCCAGAACAAGAGGACACAGTCTCAAGCCGCACCAGGGGAGGTTTAGGCTGGATGTTAGGAAGAAGTTCTTCAAAGAAAGAGTGATTGGCCATTGGAATGTGCTGCCCAGGGAGGTTGTAGAGTCACCATCACTGGAGGTGTTTAAGAAGGGACTGGATGGAGTGCTTGGTCCCATGATTTAGTTGATTAGACAGTGTTGGATGATAGGTTGGATTTGATGACCTGAAAGGTCTTTTTCAACCTGGTTTATTCTATTCTATTCTATTCTATTCTATTCTATTCTATTCTATTCTATTCTATTCTATTTTAATATGATTCTCAAATTAAACTAGAAATCTCTGTTATTCTTTGAGTTTAAATCCCATCACAGTTTGTTGGGATTGTTTCCCATTATAATTTTACTACATATATGTTTCTTTCCTTTTCACATAAACAGAATTGCTGTTGAATTTGGGTTTTTTCTAAGTCCTATAAAAGCTTCCAGGTGCTTCAGGCAGTATCAAAGAAGATTGTGTTTATGCTCAGAAGCTTCCTTAACATAACAGAAGAAAATCAAAACATAAAGTTACCGACAACATATCAAAGCAATTCTACAACAAGGCATACTGGGAAAAAAGTATCCTCTAGAAGACTATTAAGGATGCTCATGAAAACAAGGAGTGAGGTAACCAGATTTCTTTTTTCCTTTTCTGGTGAACAAATCTTATTTTTAACATATCTCACAAATGCAACAAGTATAAAAGTAAAACATTAGCAGAAACAATGACAACATCAGTCTAACCTAAGGCAATCACATCTGAAATCAACTGCTTAGAGAAAAAATGGGGGGAAAATCTAGCCTAGAATCAAGTATGTCTGTAAAGCATGCATCTCTGCACTAAAAGGCACGTAATAATTGTATAAATAAACCAATACCAACAAAATCTGCAAATATATTTGAAAATTGGCTGGTTCCTTTTACACAACACTGTGTCATAATTTTACTGTGCATGCGTTTTTATAAGAAAACTATGCTTATTAATCTTCCAGAGATTCTATTAATAATTGGTGCAGATCTTTACTTTTCTTATGGTAACAGAATACTGATTATTTTATTTTATTGCATGTGTATCAGATATTTTTAGAAACTTTCTTGCTACTGCAGTGAAGAAAATGAGTGTCATCCAAAAAAGTTGGGGAAGATGATTTTGTACATTCATTTTTTAAAATTTCCTATTCATGCCCAGTTTCTTAGTGAGGATTTGTGAAAAACTAGGCAAGGAAAAAGAAGGGGAAAAAAATAAAAAGAAATTAACTCTTAGAGAAAACAACCCTGAAATTAGAGAGTATTCATTCTGGTGCAATTCGGTGGTAAAAAGAGAGACAAGTACAGTGAGAAAGAAATCTGGTGAAAATTCCCAAAATACAGACCTTAAAACCAACCAAGCGAACAAACCCCACCAGAAACAACACAAATGTTTTAGATAAAATTTGATCAAGAAAAAACAGTGGCAAGTTTTCACTGAGTACCTACAGAAACTTTGAATGGAAAACAATTATGACTCTTTTAACCACCTAATCACAATTTCATCTACCCTAGTTCCTTTACATTTAACTGCTGTATTGAGCTATATTTATGACCTCTGATAATGCGTTATATATATACCATCTGTTTTACTGAACTCAGACATATTCATGAAGAAGAAGGTGGAAATATTAATAAGGAAAAAAAAATTAGTAGTCAAAAGTAATATAAAGACAGAAAGTGACAAAATGTAAAACAGTAAGAGTGACACAGAAGAAAATCAACTGGTTGAAATTGGATGGGTAGTAAGAGGGAGAGAGACATAGAATCATAGAATCAGTAAGGTTCGGAAGAGACCTCAAAGATCATCAAGTCCAACCTGTTACCCAGGACCTCATGACTACTAAACCATGGCACCAAGTGCCACATCATGCTGTGGGAACACTTGTTAACAATACAGCACTGTCAGAGTTAATAGATTTCAAAGTCAATGTAAAGCCACAAACAGAAAAAAATTTATTGTATGAGATGTCTTGAAATATTATAAACTTTACCCTAAATACACTATTTATTACTAGTGGTTTTTAGAAGTTGAAAAAGGCTATCTTGTTCACACTCTTGATAGAGCTAGCATTAGTGGTGGAAAAGGTCAAAAGACAAATAGCTACAGGGTCTCATTTTTAAAAACAGGTAAGACAATAAGATTTGCTCTACTTTTTCCTCATTATTCCAGCAACAGAAAATGGTCTGTGTTTACTGGCAGTCAGTGGTTTATATATTTGAAAGCAAATGAATGAATGACACAGAATGTCTTGGTTGTAGCAGGGATTAATTGTTTGTTTGGGTTTGTCTTTTGCTTTTTTCATTTGGTTGGTTGTTTCTTTTTATAGTTGTAGGTGGATGAATAGAATAGAATGGAATTAACCAGGTTGAAAGAGACCTTTGAGATCATAGAGTCCAACCTATCAACCAACACCACCTAATCTACTAAACCAGGGCACCAAGCACCCCAACCAGTCTCTTCCTAAACACCTCCAGTGATGGTGACTCCACCACCTCCCTGGGGAGACCATTCCAATGTCCAATCATTCTTTCTATAAAGATCTTCTTCCTAACATCCAGCCTAAAGCTCCCCTGGCACAACTTGAGACACTTGTTCTGGTGCCAGTTGGCTGGGAGAAGAGACCAACCCCCTCGTGGCTACAACCTACCTTCAGGGAGTTGTAGAGAGCAAGAAGGTCTTCCCTGAGCCTCTTCTTCTCCAGGCTAAGCAACCCCAGCTCCCTCAGCCTCTCCTCAGAGAGCTTGTGTTCCAAACACCTCACCAACTTTTTTTCCCTTCTCTGGACACGTTCCAGCAGGTCAACATCTTTCCTAAACTGAGGGGCCCAGAACTGGACACAGGACTCAAGGTGTGGCCTAACCAGTGCTGAGTACAGAGCCACAATGACTTCCCTGCTCCTGCTGGCCACACTATTCCAGATACAGGCCAGGATGCCATTGGCCCTCTGGGCTTCCCTGGTAACATGTAGAATGCCAACTAAATGTAGCTTTTATTATGCCTTATTGCCTATCAGAATAATATAGTTGTGAACTGGTGAAGTAGGTGGAAAAAGGCAAGCAACTGATGTCATTTACCTGGACCTGAGCAAAGCCTTTGACACTGTCCCGCTCCACATCCTGGTCTCCAAACTGGTGACACATGGGTTTGATGGGTGGAGCACTAGATGGCCACACCCAAAGAGTGGCTGTGCTGGTGGACGAGAAGCTCAACATGAGCTCTCAATGTGCACTTGCAGCCCAGAAAGCTAACCAGATCCTGGGTTGCATCAAGAGAAGTGTGGCCATCAGGTCAAGGGAAGTGATTCTCCCCCTCTACTCAGCTCTGCTGAGACCCCACCTGGAGTACTGCCTCCAGTTCTGGAGCCTCTATTACAAGAAGGATATGGACGTGTCCAGAGAAGGGCCACAAGGATGATCAGAGAGCTGGAGCACCTCTCCTATGAAGACAGACTGAAGAAGTTGGGGCTGTTCAGTCTGGAGAAGAGAAGGCTCTGAGGTGACCTAATTGTGGCCTTCCAGTATCTGAAGGGGGCCTACAAGAAGGCTGGGGAGGGAATTCTCAGGATATCAGGTAGTGATAGGACTAGGGGGAATGGTATGAAGCTGGAAGTGGGGAGATTCAGGCTGGATATGAGGAGGAAGTTCTTCACCATGAGAGTGGTGAAGCCCTGGAATGGGTTGTCCAGGGAGGTGGTTGGGGTGCCGTCCCTGGAGGTGTTTAAGGTCAGACTGGATGAGGCACTGGCCAGCCTAATCTAATGTGGGGTGTCCCTGCCCATGGCAGGGGGGGTGGAACTAGGTGATCCTTGTGGTGCCTTCCAACCCTGACTGATACTAGATATCTCTTCTCCACTATTTGTAAAGTTATCTAAAAACAGTCTAGCATTATTTTGTGTCTGCTTTGTCTCACAACCATTAAGTTTTGTTAATAGTTGTTGTATTTAACTTTTGTTGTGTCATTTAATGTCAAAGGCAGAACTGCATATATATTCATACACTTATCAATGGTTTGTAACGGTTCATTGCTGGCATTTGAAGAAAAAATACTGTTTTGTTGATTTAGGGGTTTTTTCTTTTTTTTTTATTTTGAGGACCTTGTACATCTGTAATAGGGCTTCATTCAGCCTTATTATTATCCCAAGCAGATACACAATCTTTGATGCAGGGCTTCATCACATAAAGCATTTACTATTGTAATCCTTTGTCAACGAGACTTTTTTTATCAATCCTTGTAAGACTTCAGGCTATATAGAAATGCTGCTGTTTAAAATTAGACTAGCACAAGATTAAATCAGAGAAATATTAAATCTCAGTAGCATGGTTTTGTCTGATATCCATGAATACATAGAAGGCTTTGTACTAGTATAAAACATTTTCTGCAAAAATGCAAAACTGTGTAAGCTCTATTCTTAAAAGCTCTACAGTGAAAACAAAAATAAATAGGGAGATACATATGAATTCAGTTTTCTGTTTCAATAAATCTGTACATTCAAATATAACTGACCATCATAGCAAAAAAAAACCCCAAATAGTCAAATATTGTATTACAGGTTTTAGTACTGAAATTGAGTATTTTGATTTTTTGGTGGGAATTGCCTAGTTTCATATTAAATCAATTTTTAATTGTGTGTATTAATTTATCTTTTACTTTTCAAAGTGTTAGAGACAGTTTTAATTCTTATTCAAACAGAAATAATCAGCAAATTGTCAAATGTATCCCATGGATTTTTATTTGAACAGACTTTAACTATTGTTATTTCATTTGTCATGAGTGTAAGGGGAAAAAAACACACACAAATGAAACATAAGAAGCCCATAACTTTACTAATTTAAAATATTTGGGAAAACTAGACAAGAAAAAAATACAGCCTGTGCAGATACATTCTTCCATTTTACAAAGCAAGTAAATTTTTAAGTTCCATGTTCTTTTGATGCAGGGAATTAGAAATTAAGGAAGGATTGTTGATTAGGTGTATCTGAGTGGGCAATACATATCCTTGACATTCATTGCTTGAGAAAACAGGATGAGAGGATATGAGATGTAAGGCCTCATTGTGTGACTGCTTGCAAAAGTGAGGAGGCAAGGCTATCATCGTGATAAAGGAAGGACAGGAAACAAGGTTACTGCGATAAGGAGGAAACTGCTTGCAAAATCAGCATCAGGAAGACAACCAAAAAGACCACCAGAGAATGCTGCACAAGAACAAAGGGACTTCAAGCTCATTATAATATGAAGCAAGACTAGGCGGGGTTAGGAAATGAATATGTACAGGCAGATTGTGACACTCACTGCATCTGGGGAATAAATAGGGTAATTGGTGCTACTGAAGTTACTCATGCTTTGAAGGAATGATTCCCATGTGTCTCAGTGCTGAATAAAATCCATACCTACTTTACAACTTTTGAGTTGTGAAGTTTTTCCGCAAATCACTTTGAGTACCAAACCATAAGGAAGAGAATCCTACTCGGAGAATAAGGAAAGGGTTTGGCCTTACTTTTCCCTTACATTGTTCATCAGTAGTATCAGATTCATTATAATTCCTCTTAATGTGATAGGAAAGGATGTAAGACACTATATAGTGGGTTGATTTTCAGCCAAAAGAAATATTATCACAAAGTTTTTGTCTCAAATTTTGTTAGTAGCATTTGTCCTATAACAGCCACACTTCACTGCTCCTAGACTAGTGTCTTTCATGCATCATTCTTCACCATCTTGACAGAACTGCTTTCACAGCACAACCAAGCTTGGTTGAAACACAATTTATTTCATGAAAGCAAGAGGTGGAAAATTAATCACAAAACTAATAGCTTACTTTCTTCATGAGGAGAGCATCTTAGACTCAACAGGCTAATTGAAACAGCTACATCGTGTGTCATATTCCCTCTTCTCCTCAAGATAATATTTTTCAAATAAAAGTTACTTTCTATGAAAACACCTAACAAGATAAAAACACCCTAATGATCAAGTGAAGAAGACTTGCTAAGTGAATGTGAATAATAAAGATGAACAACCAAGAAGACACAGAAGAGACAGGAACAAAAGATGTACTCATGAAGCTTCGGGAAGAAGTAAGGTTTAACCATCGCAAAAAAGTTAAATTGATGGTAACACAAAGATGACCAGAAAAAGGCCTTTGTTTTGGATAATGGCTGTATCAGCTAAGTGAATCAACTAATTATGTAATTGACCTTCCCTGAATTAATCAAAAAGGTGTGAACGACTTCCTGACCTTTTCAATGCAAAGGAAATAATAAGGGGGGAACAAAACCACAGAGACCCAATTGTTGAAAGAGAAGAGATAATGTCGACAATGGGAAAAGCCAGAAGCCTCTAGCCACTAACTGATGGGCCATTAAGAAACTTCCGGCACAGATTTGGAAAGATCAAAGGTGGTTTTGTAACTGAAAGAAGGAAAGAATGAAGTAAAAAAGAGACCCACGAAGGTATTTGATGGGGGAAGGGAACCTTTGAGACTAAAATTTTGAAAGGAATGTTTAGAGGAATGGAACTGGGGAGAGGCAAATTAGAGGATGGACAAGAGTGTGCAAAAGGTGACAGTCACATTGTGGCAAGTCATTACACTTGTCAACCCTAGCCTGTAATCTTTCCTATCTTTTTATTGCATGTTTGTGTAATCTCACTTGCTACCAGATATACATGTGTTATGAATAAGGGGAAGTACGGCAAGAAATTTATCACACATATATATATATATATAATAATTATAAGTTGCCTCTGCCTCCCTCATAGTGTAAGAAAAAGTTTATAAAATGTTACTGTTTTAAGACTGACATCTTAATTGTAAACAATTTTTTTTTCCAGAGGATTCCAGATATGGGGATAGACAGCCTTTAGAGGCTGGACACAGACTAATTGGATTGCTGAATATCTTATGTTTTGCAGGACAAGCTTCTCTCTGGGGCTGTTGTTGCTGCTTGGCTTCTTGCTTTGCTGTTCTGCCTGTGACCATGCATGCTGCCCGACTAATCTTCTTGTTTGGACTAAGGTACAGCAGGGTAGAGATAGCTGGCTGGCTTGCTATACACAGTCCTCTGTACCCTTTGTGTCCAGGGCGAGTGAGAGAGCTGAATTATTGTACAAGGTGGGTACTGTTTCACTGTTGAAATGCAAATTTATGTAAATATATTTTTGTATATGTTTATTGCCTTTTATGCTTTTATATTTAGTCCACTTTTATAAATATAATTTCATTTTATTTCCAAAATTCTCAGTGTGCTAAATTTGCTTATTAGGGTAAATGTCAAAATTACTGGGGGGTCCAATCCTAGCCCATAACATAAGGGTTCAATAGTTCAGTTGTGGGTTATCTTCACAATAGTAATGATTACAGATAGTTTGAGAAAAGTATTTGAAAAAGATAAATCCAAAAGTAGCAATAATAATCCCACTTACAGAAGGAAGGAATTTCCTGGGGACTTAGAAATATACCACATACTCACAACACCATTTTCTGATTGTGGGAATTACTCTTTTGGTCCCCTTTTATCAGAGATTTCTCCTAAACTGCTACAGCTGCTTGATCTGCAGGCGTTGGGGGAGGGAAGCCAAGACAAAAAGCTCACTCTCTCTGCAACTGTTCTGTTTTAATGACAGCCAAGTCTAATTTTGTCAGATCTCACAAGGAAAGCATTTTCCAAACTCAGACAGACAATAGAAGTAGGCACCAGGAACAGATAACCATCTGTCCTTTGCCCAGACTTGTTCCCAGCATGGGGTCTGTGTCTTACCATGCCTGGCAGAGCAGATGGCTTGGGAGAAAGGCTCATGTGAGCCTACTGACCCACAGGCCTTGCTCTCTCCATCCCAGCTTTTCTGCTTCCCCCCAGCCTGTCTTTGCAGGGGTGCAGAGGGGGACTTTGAGTGTACTGCCACAGTATGTCATTGCTTCCAGGACTAAATGCTAGTTACTTGAAGGACCAGTGTGAGTGAATCTGGATTGTCTACAGAAATCAAATAGAGAATGTATGTGTCTTTAGCCCTGCTGTGCCAGCAATTGAATCAAATGGATTAACAGCATCAGTAGTTGGAGAAGCTATAGTTCTTCTGAGCATATCTTACAGAAACACAGAATCATAGAATGGTTTGTGTTGGAAGTGACCTTAAAGATCATTTACTTCCAAACAACCTGCCATGAGTAGGGACACCTCCCACAAGATCAGCTTGTTCAAAAGCCTCATCCAGCCTGACCTTCAGCCCTCCAGGGATGGAACAGCTTCTTTGGTCAACCTGTTTCAGTGCCTCCCACCCATACAGTAAATAATTCTACCTTGTGCCAAAGGTAACCAACACCCTCCTGAGCCTCATTAGGAAAAACAAAGCCACAAGGTCACAAAAGTTGTTTCTTCCTTTCTACTCAGCACTGGTAATGTCACTTGCGGAGTGATATGTTCAGATCTGGGCTCTCCAGTACAATAAATACATAGACTTACTAGAATGGGTCCAGTAAAAAGAAGTTTAAGGAACAAGACAATCTGTCATACAAGGAGAGGCCGAGAGAGCTGGAACTGCTTATTCAGAAGAAGAGAAAAATCAGCATAGATCTTATTACTGTGCACAAATACTTGAAAGGAGAATGTAATGAAGGTGAAGTTCAGTGACATTACAAAAGACAATAGGCACAAGAAATTCTGTTTCAACATCAGAAAAAAATCTCTTTTTTAATGTGATGGTAATCAAATTCTAGAATATGGTGCCCAAAAAATTTATGGTGAAATCTCTATTCCTGGATAAATTCAAACCTGACTGGACACAGCCATGAGCTGCATGCTCTGGTTGATCCTGCTCTGAGCAGGAAGTTGAACTAGATGATCTTCATAGGTCCCTGATGATCTAAATTATTTTTTGACTGTTATTCTATGAAGACTGCCTCAGTAGTACCAACATTTTAAAAAATTCTTTTTCTCAGAATTTTTTTTTTTATTTCTGTGAGAATGGAGTTCTAAGCAGTGAAGTTATGGCATAAGAAAAAGAGAAGGAAGAGGACAGTATGCCTATGCAAAAGAAAGCATTGTTTATGTCATGAAAAGAGCCTTAAAAGCAATTTCAAAGTCAAAATAATAGAATAGAATAGAATAGAATTAACCAGGTTGGAAGAGACCTTCGAGATCATCGTGTCCAACCTATCATCTGACACCACCTAATCAACTAAACCATACAACCAAGCATCCTGTCAAGCCTCGCCCTGAACACCCCCAGCGTCGGCTACCCCACCACCTCCTCAGGCAGCCCATTCCAGTGGGCAATCACTCTCTCTGTGTAAAACTTCCTCCTAACCTCCAGCCTAAACCTCCCCTGAAGCAGCCTGAGACTGTGTCCTCTTGTTCTGGTACTGGTTGCCTGGGAGAAGAGACCAACCTCTGCCTGTCTACAACCCCCCTTCAGGTAGTTGTAGAGAGCAATAAGGTCACCCCTGAGTCTCCTCTTCTCCAGACTAAGCAACCCCAGCTCCCTCAATCTCTCCTCATAGGGCTTGTGCTCCAAGCCCCTCACCAACCTTGTTGCCCTTTTCTGGACACGCTCCAGCAAGTCAACATCCTTCCTAAACTGAGGGCCCCAGAACTGGACACAGTACTCAAGGTGCGGCCTAACCAGTGCAGTGTACAGGGGCAGAATGACCTCCCTGCTCCTGCTGGCCACACTGTTCCTGATGCAGGCCAGGATGCCACTGGCCCTCCTGGCTTCCTGGGCGCACTGCAGGCTCATGTTCAGCCTACCATCAACCAGCACCCCCAGGTCCCTCTCAGCCTGACTGCTCTCCAGCCACTCTGACCCCAGCTTGTAACTCTGCATGGGGTTGCTGTGGCCAATGTGCAGAACCCGGCACTTGGATGTGTTAAATCTCATGCCATTGGACTCTGCCCATCTGTCCAGCCTGTCAAGGTCCCTCTGCAGAGCCTCTCTACCCTCCAGCAGATCAACTCCTGCGCCCAGCTTGATGTCATCAGCAAATTTACTGATGATGGACTCGATGCCCTCATCCAGATCATCAATAAAGATGTTAAAGAGCATGGGGCCCAGCACTGATCCTTGAGGCACACCACTGGTGACTGGCTGCCAGCTGGATGTGGCACCATTCTTAGCTGCTTGTTTAGGTTCACCTATCTGGCAAATAAATACCACACAACCACTTGCCTAGTCCTTCCTTCTGGAGATATAGGAAAGGACAAAATACAGCAAAAGGCTCAAGGGTCAAGACAAGGATAGGGAGGGTTCACTCACCAGCTATAGTCACAGGCAAAAAAGGAGATTTGACTTGGGAAAAAAAATCACAACACATCAATTTAATTTTAAGAATATCAAGACCAGTTTACCAAATCAGAGTAGCGTAATGAGAAACACAACAAAATATTAAAAACACCTTCTCCCTACCTCTCCTTTACTCATGCACTCAACTGTGTTCACCACATCTTTCCCTCTCTCCTCCCTGCAAGAAGCACAGGTGGCAAGGAATGGAGGTTGCAGTCAGTGCACCACGTGCTGTCTCTACTGATCCTTTCTTCTCAAGGCAAGGACTCCTCACATTCTTTCTTGGATCAGTTGTGGGGTCCATGTCATGAGAGTTAGTTCACCTTGAATTTCTGCAACCTAAGTCCTTCCTACAGGGATGAAGATCTCCTTGAACTGCTCAGTGTGCCTTCCTTCCACAGGGGATAGTCCTCCCAGCAATAGACTGCTCCAGTGCAGGCTTCCCTTAGAATCATGACCTTCTTGGTATGCAGTCACCTGCAAAAGTGCGCGGTTTTCTTCTCCACCATTAATATTTATGGGCTTCAGGGGTCCAGCCTGCCATCTCATCACTGGCTGCAGGTAATGCTTCCCTCTGCTTCACTTACATTCCTCCTTCTTCATTGATATTCACATAATTATTTCTCTCATGGCCCACTCCTCCCCTCCTCTCCATCTTGCCCATCAGTATTTTTCCCTCAAATATGCTATCATAGTAGCACTGATTGGTTTGGCCTTGGCCAAATGCTGGTTTGATTTGGAGATGGGGAAGTTTATAGAAGCTTTTCACAGGAGTCATCACTATAGCACCTCCCCCACTCCCAAACCCTACCACATACAAACCCAACATACTGTTCTGATGCATAATGTAAATCAAACATTGGTTAAGATTTTTCTTTTTCTAATTTGAGATAATTTCTAATGTACACTGGTATTGAACACTATCATTAGCTGATGACTTTATAGCTGTTCAAATGTTTGAGTTATTGTGTTCTATTCTGCTATTAATAAGTGGCAGTGTCAAGTTGCCAGCTATTACACTAAATAATGTAATGTATGCAACTACACACGCGTATATAAAAGATTTATAGGAAGACAAACAGAAACTAATCAGCAGGAAATAAGATTGCTGACCTGGAGAGATGAGTTATATGAAACTTATTTGTGGTATTTAAAATTATTCTATGTAGAGTCAAAAAACCCAACAGTTTATTTTTATTTTCATTCACATACAGTTGCATCAGTTGAATTAAAGGAAAGTGAAAGGCAGAAAAGTAACAACTAAAGACCCCAACATTTTCATAATTTCAAATGTTTCAAAAATTATTGTTATATTCATTCAAGAGTGTCCAAAATTCATGTTGAGAAAATGTTGCCTTACTTAGACATCATCAGGATTTTTTTTTTTCATCAGATATTAAAGCAATTAAACATATTTTTTTAATCACATAAGATATGAAGAAAATCACTCTAGGTAGTGGGCTGGTCTTTTTGCAGATTTTTGCCTCTTTATTTTGGAGATGGAACTGCTAGTTCTTTCACTGAAATATCAGATATTAGGCAATGTTCAAGACCAGAGGAGAGAATACAAACATACAGATACAGCTGACACCTGACACCTACTCCAACAGAGAACAAGTCAAAATTATGCAGCACAAGTTAACCAGGTTTATTGATCTGAGTCTGAAAGCAGTTCAACCACGTATCTGTAGCAGCAACTTAACACGATATCTAATAATATATGTCCTGTTCTTTGAATCAATGCATGATTAGGGAAACATCTCCAATATTGCTCAATATGGCTGAAAAAAGGAACTCACACGCTCACATGGAACTGTCAGATATGACAGGATTTTTAAGAGATTTACATCTTTCTGAAGCAGAACTTGAAGGACAGGTGAAACAGGGAGGGCACCCTCTCCAATGACACTAAATGAATGTTACCCATACAGATACATCTATATGTAGAGTCATTAGACAAAGTAATAGTATAAAATACATCCCAAATGGTCAGAGCACAGAAACATCAGAGACCTGCACAGACAGATGGGCAGAGTCCAACGGCATGAGATTTAACACATCCAAGTGCCAGGTTCTGCACATTGGCCACAACAACCCCATGCAGTGCTACAGGCTGGGGTCAGAGTGGCTGGAGAGTGGCCAGGCAGAGAGGGACCTAGGGGTGCTGGTTGATGGTAGGCTGAACATGAGCCTGCAGTGTGCCCAGGCAGCCCAGAGGGCAAATGCATCCTGGCCTGTATCAGGAACAGTGTGGCTAGCAGGAGCAAGGAGGTCATTCCGCCCCTGTACACTGCACTGGTTAGGCCGCACCTTGAGTCCTGTGTCCAGTTCTGGGCCCCTCAGTTTAGGAAGGATGTTCACTTCCAGAGAAGGGCAACAAAGCTGGGGAGGGGTTTGGAGCACAAGCTCTCTGAGGAGAGGCTGAGGGAGCTGGGGTTGCTTAGCCTGGAGAGGAGGAGACTCAGGGGTGACCTTATTGCTCTCTACAACTACCTTAAGGGAGGTTGTAGACAAGTGGAGGTTGGTCTCTTCTCCCAGCATAACCAGCACTGGAACAAGAGGACACAGTCTCAGGCTGCGCCAGGGGAGGTTTAGGCTGGATGTTAGGAAAAGTTCTACACAGAGAGAGTGATTGCCCATTGGAATGGGCTGCCCGGGGAGGTGGTGGAGTGACCGTCATTGGGGGTATTCAGGAGGAGACTTGATAGGGTGCTTGGTGCCATGGTTTAGTTGATTAGGTGGATTGGGTGATAGGTTGGACACAATGATCTTGAGGGTCTCTTCCAACCTGGTGTGGTCTATTCTATTCTATTCTATTCTATTCTATTCAAAGGCCTTGAGCAACCTCGTCTAGTGGGTGTCCCCACCCATGGGGTTGGAACTAAATGATCCTTAAGGTCTCTTCCAATCCAAACCATCCTGTGGATCTATGAATCTGTAGAAAACACAGTTTATAACACAGCCAGAATAAAGCATAATCTGTACAACAGTCACTACACAGATGAGGAGAAAGTTCTTCACCGAGAGAGTCATTCGTCATTGGAATGGGCTGCCCAGGGATGTGGTGGAGTCACCATCACTGGAGGTGTTCAAGAGGGGATTGGACATGGCACTTGGTGCCATGGTCTAGTATGCATGAGGTCTTGGGTGGACTTGATGATCTTTAAGGTCTTTTCCAACCTTGTTGATTCTATGATTATATGAGATCTGGGTCCTTCCCAAACAACATAAACTAATTTAAGGTTATAATACCTACATATAGATGGGTACAAGCACGTGTGTATGTGTCAGCTAGGTTTTTATTTCCTATTTTATCAATGTAGGTCTAATCAGTATTATCACTAGAGCCTAGAAAACAATTTCATTCACCCTAGTATTGACATTGATGAGTGGAATTAAGTTTTCTCATAGACGAATGGCAGTTGAAACCTAAAATTTTCAATTGTCTTCAGTGAATTGTTGAGGTTTTTTTCTCAAGTATTGTAGAGAGAATATGAATGCTGAACACACATTTGTGCATTCTTTTACTCAGCTGGGCTCCCAAAATTAGTCATTCTATCTCTTATTTTTCTTGATGTTAAACTTACCTTTATGAATCGTGCCTGTCTCTAGAAGAAGCACCAATGGTAATTAGCTGAACTAGCTATTCATGCAGTTGTTTCCCCCCAGTAATTTTTTTAATAGAACTGCACAGGTCTAATAATATGAATTCTCTAAATATAAAAAACCAAACAAACAAAGTTTTGCTACATATTAGAGAGAAAGAGTGGATTTTTTTTCACTTTTAGAACCTACTGATAACAACTAATATTCCTAAAAATGGGACATTAATCCATATACATGTAATAGTAAGTATAGTGTATAAAACATAGACTTCAGTGTTTGAGGAACATGTAGCAGCTGGTGAGCCTTGTTAAAATATCCTCAGTTGCATAATCACCCCTTTGGTTCTGAAGATAACATGGTGGATCCCATTACTGGTGACAAGTTGATGTAGGTAAATAAATCTTTTTCTTAGACCCCAGCAATACAGTAAAAATTAATATGACTATATATATGGCAACCTGATATATGGTAAATGATCACTTTAAAAAAAAAGTATTCTGGCTTTGACACATACTGGAAGTTTGTTAATATGTTACAAGAATTATAAAGCTACATAAACTACAGTAAGTGTCTTTGCTTTATTGTGTTTGTTTTGTTTTAAATTTCCTTTTGGAATTTTCCAATCTACTTTAAAACAGATTCATCACTTATCTAAATCTTCTTTCAAATTTCAGATTGTTAAGCTGTCATCATGATACTTAGTAATGTCCATTTAAAATCAACCATAAATTTGAAGGTTTTGTTGTACTTCATTGAATACATATAGAATCATAGAATCATAGATTTGATAGGGTTGAGAGGGACCTCAAGGATCATCTAGTTCAACTCCCCTGCCATGGGCAGGGACATCTCACACTGCATCAGGCTGCCCAGAGCTGCATTCAGCATGGCCTTAAAAACCTCCAGGGATGGGGCTTCCACCACCTCCCTGGGCAACCTGGTCCAATGTCTCACCACTCTCACAGTGAATAACTTCTTCCTAATTATCCAACCTGAATCTACCCATTTCTATTTTTGTTCCATTCCCCCTAGTCTTGACACCCTAAAAAGTCCCTCACCAGCTTTCTTGTAGGCCCACATAAGATACCGTTTTCCTATAGACTTGGACTTTTTCCCTGGAATATACATTTTTGATGGATATTTGATTAGTGAGTATTTGTTCAAAAAACCCACTATCATCTTCAGGTTTTTCTTTGATTATTAATACTCCTGGAGTTCTCTGAAAGTCTGTCTTGTCAAAAAGCCTTACATGTTTTTTAACTTCAGTATATAGTTTGGGTCCTCCTAGATAAATACATCTGTTGTGATTCTCTGTGTTTGTCTCAGTTCTAAATGAAGCTTGATAAATTCCTTGACTTAGAAATTAATATGAACACTTAGAACAAAAATACTACTTTCTGGTAGATAGTTGTGAGTCTCCTTTAACAACATAAGCTACTTAATCAACTATGTTTAGTGAGGATAATTAAAACTCAAAGACCTCACTCTGTAGACCTCACTTCATAGTGGAGAAGCTATTTTCTCCAACTTACTGAAGTAGGTTTTTCTTTTACTGTTCAACATTTTGATTTCATACTGGTCTTACCTTGAGCCAGCTACTTTCCACTTCTGTAGTCTTGGTTGAGTGAAGCATTTATAATTTGGAAATAGAACAAATAGTGAAACATCACTGTTGTTCTGCTTTTGTTCAAGTCCATCATGGCTTATGTTTAGCCATCAGAGTCTAATCAATGTGAGTGATGATAACATGGGACACTGCTGATGAGAATAGGAGAGGAGTGATTATTTTTCCACCACTCCAGCTCTGATTGAAATATTTTAAATGTTATTTTTAAAAAGGATTTCAGGTTATTTTCCTCTGCAACTTCAAGATAACTTCATCATTCAACTTTATTTTCAAGAAAAAAAAAAAAAAGAAAAAAATCATGCATTATCCTTACATAAGGTTCTTTCTTAAATTTAAGAGTTTGTGTTCCCTTATTTCTGGATAATTTCTACAGAATTCCAAGCATGTCTAGTATGAAATCTCTCTTTTTGACCATATTTTCCTTCTAAACTTAAAGACCATTTTATTTAAAACATAATAATGATAAGAAAGTTGCTCAAAATTTTCCTGAAATGGAGTTAGAATTAAAAGGGTTTGTTTTTGAAAGAGAAAAAAGTATTTCTGATTCCTGACTGAAAGGCAAACAAGACAATGTTCCTATGTGGCAAAGAAGTTGAATGGTATCCTGGGCTGCATTAGGCAAACCATTGTCAGCAGTACAAGGGAGGTGAATTTTTACCTTCTGTTTCAGCAGTTGTGAGACCACACCGGAGTCCTGTGTCCAGCTCTCGGCTCCTCAGTACAAAAAGGACATAGACATAATGGAGACATTACAATAAAGGGCCACAGGGATTATAAAGGGGCTTCTCTCCTATGAGGAAAGGCTGAGATAGCTGGATTCTTCAGCAAGAAGAGAATGTTCAGGGAGAATCTCATCAGTGTGTGAAAATACCTGAAGGGAGGGTGTGAAGAAGAAGCAGACAGGCTTTTTTATTTTTTTTTAATTTTTTTTTTAGGTGGTGGCCAGTGACAGGACCAAAGGAAATGGGTACAAACTGAGACACAGAAAGTCTAATCCAAACCTCAGGAAACACTTTTTTACTGTGAGGATGGCTGAAAATTGACACAGGTTTCCCAGTGAGGTTGTGAATGAAATCTCATTCCTTGAAGATATTAAAAAAACCCTCTGGACATGTAACTGATCTAGGTGGATTTATTTCATAAGGGTGGTTGGACCAAATGATCTCCAGAGCTTGCTTCTCAATCATTCTATGATTCTGTGATTCCAAAAACTTTAGTTTTGGCCATGTTACAAAACAAGTATGATATAAATTCAAATACTTACATGGGAACACAGGTATAATGCATTGACAATATAAATGATAATGCAGTATAACATAATCCAAACCCAGAGCTCCTCTTCTGTCTTCTTTTTCTTTCTTTTTTTTTTTTTTTTTATTAATCATCATCTATTGACAAAGCCAAAGACAACTTTGATACGTCAGCGATATCATGTGATGGAGTAACTCACTTTTTCATGTCTACATCTGAGAAGCAGATCTTGTCATAACTGAACATTTTGAAGGAATTTGGGTTTACTCCTGCATAAGCCTGAACACATCAACCACAGCTTTGGAACAGTTCTCAGTTCTACCACCTTCTCAAGTTAACAGCTCTGAGTCAAGGAGGCTATAGTGGGTTTCTGAAGGTGTTCTTATAATCCAAGACAAGTAATCTGACTTTTAAGTTCAAAATATATATGGGGAAAAGTTAATGTGAGAGAAAATAACTTCAGTTACTGTATACTAAAAATTATCTTTTTTTTTTTTTTCACAATGAGACAGCATTGCTCTTTCACTGATTGCAAGGTATCCCAAAATAATATAGTACAGATTAGATTTTTACAGCACAGTAATTTCTTCTTACTTAAATGTATTAAAGTTAGTGAGTCTCACCATAACTAATATATTATCGATAATTAACATCTATTGGTTAAACTGACTCCATAGCCCTTCATTTATTAATAGACTCAATACCTTTTTGCATTTAAGATAATAAATTATTGTTTCAGCCAATTCCAAACCTATAAATAAATATAAAAATCAAAGCTAGATCATATGACTGTTGCTTTTCTTGTTTTCATAGTACTACATTTCATGCAATAAAAAGATTGGTTATTGATGGGATTAAAAGTAACTGATGTCTTTACAAGGGAAGAACTGTTGAGGGGGATTAGAAGAGGAGGGGGGGAACAGACAGACCCCCTTATCTATGTGCATAAAAAACAAAGGGACATCTGCAAGATACCCTTCTTTACACATCATGGTAAATCAGCAGGAGTCTGTCAGAGGATGACACTGAACGCAGCCTAAACTCTTGAACTATCAGACAGGAGCACAGGCTTAATAGACTACTAAATATTAACTTTTCCACCCAGAGTCGTGAAGAACTGGATGTGATGATCAGGCTGGATGTGAGGAGGAAGTTCTTCACCGTGAGAGTGGTGAAGCCCTGGAATGGGTTGTCCAGGAAGGTGGTTGGGGTGCTGTCCCTGGAGGTGTTTAAAACCAGGCTGGATGAGGCTCTGGCCAGCCTGATCTAGTGTGGGGTGTCCCTGCCCATGTCAGGGGGGTTGGAACTAGATGATGCATGATACCTTGACTGATACTATGATACTAAGAACCTAATTTAAATGAACATGCAATGTATGTAGTAGTGGGATTGTGTGTGAATGGAGACATGCAGTAGGCGTTTCAGGAAAGACTGTAAATCCTGAGTACCTTAACCAATAGGGAAAACGAGAGGGAAATTTGCAGCCGGGAATTTAGGACAAAAGGGGAGCTGTGCCTCCCAGCAATTTGAAAGGCCTCACCAGGAATTGTCCTGTGGACTCTCCTCTTATTCTAATAAAGCCTTACTAAACTCCTCTGTCTCTGTTGTGAACAGGAACTTCTAGGTAGAGAGAGAATTTTTCCATACAGTTATGTAGGTTTGTGTTACTGCTGAGTTACTGATTTTCATCAGTTTTAACTGATTTGGAAGGCAGATTGTTTTTTCTGCATAAATATGTGTCCTGGAGGATCAAACTCCAAAACATGCCCTACCCCGAACAATGGGGTAAGCACCCATGAATGTGCAAACCTGGACTCTTCCTGGGGTTCAGATAAACATGTACCATGTGTAATTAACTTTGTAACACATCTGTGAACTGTGTGTGCCCCTGACCATGTTTGGATATGCCCCATCCCATAGGTCCAGTTACCAGGTTCTTGTGTTACCAAAGGGCATTAATTTTCTTTGGACAGTAGTTAAACCAGCCGAGAAGTCAGGCATCTTGCCTTATTCTCACCACAAAGAGACAAGAGCCAAATCCTGCCCAAATAGCAGCTGAAGAACTTGTCCTAACAGGCAACAACTACACCTAGGCCTTGCACCTGGACCAAGGCAGAAAGGGGAAAAGCTCCAAGAGAATTGAATCCCAGAAGAGGCTACAGCCCAACAATGGAGCACACAAGAGAGAAGCCCCCTAGCCCTCTCTGAGCCAAAGACTGCTCGAATTACAACCACAGCATCTGGGAAGATACCAGACAGAGGAGCACACCACGAGTCCCTGGCTAATGTGTCACAGGATCCCACTTGTGGGAAAATGAAGATCAGAGAACCTTTATTTCCAATTTGAATTGCTGTATCAGAAATTCTTAGATCTGTGCTTGAATCATTTAACTGTCTTTATATGTGGAATGTAATACTCACAACCAAATAACTGAATCGTAAATATACATTGTAAATAAGTTACAGCAGTGTTGGAAGATACCACCACCAGGAAATATTTATTATAAAAAAAAATTAAAAATACATTTTATTATAATGTGGAATAACATTTATATCTGTATTCTAAATCAGACAATCACAGAATTTTAGACATTGTAAGGGACCTCCGAGATCAAGTCCAACCCCCCTGCCAAAGCAGGATCACCTAGGGTAGTCTGCACAGGAATGCAACCAGGCAGGTTTTTAAAGTCTCCAGGAAGGAGACTCCACAACCACCCTGGGCAGCCTATGCAGGTGCTCCATTGCCCTCACTGTAAAGAAGTTTCTCCTCATGTTGAGATGAAACCTCCTATGTTCAAGTTTGTATCTATTGTTCCTTATTACTGCACACCACCAAAAAGAGATCAGCCCCCTCCACTTGACACCCAGTCCTCAGATATTCATAGACATTGATGAGATCCCCTCTCAGTCTTCTCTTCTTGAGACTAAACAGCCCTAGATCTCTCAGTCTCTCTTCATAGGGGAGTTGCTCAAGTTCCCTAATCATCCTTGCGGCACTCTGTTGGATTCTCTCCAGAAGATCTCTGTCTCTCTTGAATTGGGGAGCCCAAAACTGGACACAATACTACAGGCGTGGTTTCACAGGGCAGAGTAGAGGGGTAGAAGAGCCTCCCAAGACCAGCTGGACACACTTTTGTTGATGCACCCCAGGATACCATTGGCTGTCTTGGCCACAAGGGCACAATGTTAATGTAAAAATTAAGTATATTAACCAGATGTTTATTCTCCAAAGAAACTTCCAGAAGATGAAATATCTTCAATGTAAGTGAGCAGGAGTAGAAGTGGAAACACCTAACCATAGCATTGAGAGAACAGATAAACTATGTGTTTGAAACATACCAATATATTGAAAAGGATTAAATTAAAATTGGAAGTTATATTCCATTCTGGAAAAAAAACATGTATTTGTTCCCTCAACCACTCTGTGTGCTTCATGAGTCGGGCTTGACTGACTTGCTTTTACAACCCTCAGCAAACCAGGACACTCAGGCTTTGGACTGCTAAGCATCACTAACACACCCATATGACAAGTACCATGACATGCAACACACAACTTTGGTGTAACAGTGCAAAAATTACTAGTCTGACAAACTCAGATATGATTCTCAAAGACTTTTGAGGTCTTTGAACTGAAAAACTCTCAGAGAAGACTGAAACTCAGTGTGGATATTCTACTCTGAAAGTCTCAGCCTGGTGACCAAGAATGGCTTCTTGATACAGTTTTCTTTAGGAATATAAATGTAGGCTCACCCCGCGGCTGCCTCTCTACTACTGCTGTCTTTCTACTACTCTATCATTCTTTTAACCAAGTAATCCTTTTTAAGTAGATGAGCCCACTCTTTTCATAGCATTGCTCTCCTGATTTATTCAGTATTCTCACTGCTTTGGTTTGTTGCTTGTCACATACTATGTGTTTTTATGAACTCTTTCTTAAGGCAACAGTTTGGCTTTTGGTGATGCACAGTGGAGATAGGTGCTTAAAGGTCAGCAATGCCTCCTTTTACACTTTAAAAAATTTAGTCCTGCACTCTTACTACTGTTCAATGTTATGCAATATTGAAATTTTGACCTTCCAGTGAACACCTGTAGCAACCTGTGTGTTGATATTAAATAAGCAGAGTAGAATTACTCAAATGTCAACTTATTCCCACTTATCTACTATTCTAAGGAGTACTGCTGTTCTAAGGAGTACTTTCAACTTCATTCTTTGTTTCACCTTCCCTTTTTAAATCTTTTTTTCCTGTTATTTTTGCAATTTATTACTTATGAGCAGCAACCATATTTTTGTCATAATGCTTCACTATATTTGTTTGCACAAATTTTGCAGTAATGTCTTTTCAGAAGATTTGCCTTTTGTGAGATAGCTACTAAGACTCAGGTCTGATCAACACAGAGATAAACTACAGAATAAAAGAGGACTTGCTTAACCTTGGTGAGAAAAGATCATGGCCTCTCTTTATCCAAAAAGTACCTCTTTGAGATATGTTCACAAAAGAATTTTCTTTATTTATTTTCCCCCCTTTTCCAGGAATAAGTATTTATAAATGATTGCATTATAAAAATCTGAAATCTTCTGTGGCAAAACCTGTGATTCATTTAATTCTCAAACTAAAAAGGTATGTGAAGGAACATAAGATGATGAGTGAATGAATCATTGAAAAAGAATGTGTTACTGATGTTATTATACAGAATGTCTCATCTTTTGATCATTATCAAGCTTTAAGTACTTTACAATAATATAGTAAATCAGAAAAAAAAGTAGCTTTAGCATATTGTGATGGGAAAACTGAAACCAAAGTTACTTGAAAAAGTAACTGAAACTCTAAGTCAATTATCTATGATAAAAAGGCATTTTCAAAACTAAATCTGCACAACTGATTCAGATTCTGCTGAAATCCATATCAACCCTTCATTTGACTTGCATTTACACTGCTTCAGCGATATACTTCTTTTACTGTTTAGCTACAGACTGTCTATACTGTTAGTTTTGTTTGCCATTTACTGGTTTCCCATAGAAATGGGTGAATATATTTTCAATACGATCAATCTATCACTGAAATCATGCAACATATTCTGAAGAGTGTCTCTCCTGTGTATTGCACATTAGTGACATTTTTTGGCTTCAGGTTACCAGAATATTTTTATTAAATAGAAGTTTGACATAGGCAAAATATTTGCTGCATAGAAACAAGACTTCATTTACATTTGAACTGTGACAAAGAGGAACTACTTTGTAAATCCAGATGTCCATTTTAACTGTTTCTAAATTTCATGATAGTCATAAAGCCACATGCTGTTTCTTATCATATGTAGAAAGCCTCAGAAGAAAAGCTAGAGCAAGGAAGGAGAGATAAACAAGAGCTTTTGACCTGGATGACCATGGGACCAGAACTATGGGTTGTATTACAGAGTGTACTTAGAGTTTAACTACTGCTACTACTACTGGTTTCATCTCACCATGTTGGTCAAATGCTTTTGTTGCCTGAAATGTAGATGTAATATCTGAAAGAAATAGGTAAACATCTACCACTTAAGTAGTTATTTGTTTATCAGGAAATAAACTCAATGAAATATTCCAAATAAAAAAGGCATGAATGAAGTATAGAGAATGACATTTGCAAACAACTTGCAAAACTACTTAATTTGTTTGTAACTTAAGTAACACACAGTTTCAAAGCAATGTATTTGATTTGTCATCTGAATTCATCCACCACAGTGTATGCAGCTATGTAGCAGGTTTGTCTCTTTATTAATTTATTGGTGGTGGCTTTTAATAGCACACACAGAGAACAGTAAGAAACCATACAATGTAGAGATTATAAGCCATAAGAATAATTGTTTACAATATATTAAAATTCTGGAGTAAAACATAAAATGAAGAAATTATAAGATATAAGAATAATTATTTAGAATATATTAAAACTCTGGAGTTTATACTATGGATGCCAAACATTTGATCATGTATGAAAAATGAGGAATTCTTCCTCTTGCCTATCTCTCCGCATCCCACTCTAATTATGATGATGAACCAATTAAACACATGGAAGATATTAAGAGATGCTAACCTCAGCCTAAAGTATCCAGACTACTTCGTATTCACTGAGAAGCTATCATCAGTTAAGTGCTGTGTGAAAGAAAGGGATGTGGAACAACTGAGTTAGACTTCTGCTTGAATACTTTTTTAGTGATTTCTTTCATCAGTGACAGGAAAGAAGATAAAGAAACTGATCTCTCCTATCTAGAATAGTTTTTAAATTTTCCCCATTGAGGCAGAAGATAATTGTGACATGAAATGCGGGACTATGAAACAGAAGATATTCTTTTTAAAGAACACTGAAACATATCCAGAGTTTTCATTAACGACAAGAATTTACAATGAAAAACATTTTTATTTTTGATGTCATTAAAACCAAATCATGACATTGTTTTTATTTGCCTATTTATTTAGTAATCAACATTCATTCAAAAGCAGTTTTCCTCTAAAATACTTTGGGGCATAAAGTGTGCAGGATAATTATGCCCGTACATTGATCCTAATTATACCTCTTTTCAGAAAATTCAGTCAGTGGAATATTATTTAGTATCTGTAATAACCACATTCATTCTAATCAGATTTGTGCCTATGTTATGTGGTGCAAGTTAGTGGTATTAATTTTGTATATGTACTAGTTTTTGGATTAAATTAATGCTGACTTATGTTTCTCTTTTATTTTCACGGCCCCTTTATTGATGTTCTCATTGCCAATGGAAAAAAAAAAAACACTCATAACAAACACTTTCTTCATTATCAAATTTAATTAATAACGTTGTTCTCTTTGTTTTATTGCACTAATTTGCTGATATTATATCTCAAACTTTAAATCATTCTTCAAGCTGAATTTTTCTGATCGCAATAGTTTTGGACACAGTATTGCATTTTTATATGCTTGTGCAACATGCAGCTGAATATGATCTCAGTCCAAAATGAGGCTTGTAAATTCAAAGACAGAGTAAATATTTACAGTTGTATTATCTTAGTCAGAATAATGGAATATATACAAACACATATCTGCTGAATGTACACAGCGAAAAGGATTCCTATCTATATTCATCCTTTGTCCTTCATTCATCTGTTTATTTACAGAAATGAATGAACAGAACTGTGAGATAAGCTTTTCTGGTAAGAAACTTTGAAGACTTCTGATTCAGAGTCCACATACTTTTATTTTACTAAACTAAATAGTGACTTCTAAGAGCTAACATTTTAGAAAATTCATATTGTCATCACCATATTGCCAACATTCTGTCTTTTTAAAGAAAATATCCTAGTCTTCACTGTTAATGCTGTAATGGTTTGAACTAATATTTTACATGAATTCTATGTCTATTACTTCTTAAAGCAGTGTAAACTAGTGATGGTGACTACATCTTTCCATTTATTGTCATGCTGTTTTGTATCACTAGGGCTTATTCCCACATTGTGTGAATTATCTTGGGAATACATCTTTTTCTTGTAATTCTGAGACTGATTCATTTATTATTTTAGCTTTAGGAGGATGTAAAAGCATTTAATAATTGTGTCTCTTAAAGATATTAATTTACATTTAGATCTATTTTCTTTTTCTCTTGGGGTTTGTAGGTGGTGTTCTTACTCAAAGACAATGAATTACCTGACAGTGAATACACCTGAACTGTCATACTTCCTTCTCAGAATAAAAACCATCGCATGCTTCTAGTGTGAATTTTACATAGTTCATAAGAGAAGCTGGCAGACACCTTTGACAGGTTGGTTCTGGCTATTACCTTTACATCAGTATTAATTAAAAATCCAAAACAGCAGATAAAGACAGGTAAGGATTTTCAGTGAAACCAAGAGCCCTTAGATCATTATATTTAGAGTTGTCTGAAAGACTTACACATTGGTATTTTTCAACTTATAAAATGTGTCTGGAGGATTGTAAGATTTTTAGAGTCAGTGTAAAGGGGAAGAGGAAGACAAGGGCAACTGTACATAAAATGTTGCTGTCAGAAGGTGTTCTGAAACACTAAGGAGTTCAGTGCATGAAACAGACTTATCTGTTGAGTTGAAGAAAGCCATAAGAGCTTTAGATTTCTGACAGGGCTTTAGAACTGTGCAACCAAGAGCAGAAAACTTTTATATAAATATGAACTTCAAAAAGATCCCAAAAGACCAATTTCTGCAATTTTTATGCATTGAACAATTTAAAATAATACAGAAAATATAATGGGTTGTGACACAACGAGGGTTGTGTACACTTCAATCAATCGCTCTTGTAGATTGCTTTACCTCCCTGGTTTGAGTTAAATAATATTATAGACTTACAAAGCTTAGGTTAAAAGACTCCTTGTATGGGTTAGGAAGTCAACAACACACAAAAGTGTGTGTGGCACAGTACTCAAAGCATATTCACAATGAAGGAATTCCCCCTGGTATTTTTCCATTTTTTCCTTTACAATAAAATGAAACACTACATTAAACACTAGTGAATGTATGTTTTTTATATTCTTGTGAGACAAGTATTTATCACTGTACATATGAGAAACAAAGACACAGAGGTATTATTCTGTTCCAGAATTGAATTTGACAGACATGATCTGTTGTTTGGTGGAGGTTTTGTTTGTTTGTTTGTTTTGTGGTTGGTTTTTTTTTTTTCCCATATTATAAAACCAAAACATAACAGAACACTAAATTGTAATATAACTGCTCAGAATTCAGAAAAAAAAAATAAAATAAATGTTTTTAAAAGGTGATTTTACAACCTGCTCTGATTGTACGCTTTGAGAATCAGGGATGTAAAGGATGAGTAGTCTCATGAATCTGGGATGAAATTAATCTTATCTATATGTAAAGGTGGGATTCTGAACCACAAATTGGACCTAATTTTGAATGTCCAAATTAAGATAAATGAGACTTAAGGGCCTGTGTTCTTACTGTCAACAGAGGAATTTTGGGGACTGACTGTGTTTCATAAATACGGGCTATAAGTGCCATTTTAAATACCTTAGGTTATATGAGACTGCAGCTCGTGACACAGAATCATGGAAGACCTATGTTGTCAGCACTGGTATCTGCAATTCAGGTCAGATTTGCAAGGGCACCTCAGTTGATTGAGTTCACATCTTAAGACAGACAGCAAATATATGTTATTTGAATTTAGACCTGAAATATTTTTTGTGGGCATTTAAAGATGGTGAAGGTATTTTCTACAATGTGCTTTATAAGAATATACTATGCTGAAATAGTGATGTGCTTTTCCTCCCCTCCAAATTCTCTCCTCTTTCCAGCTCCCCATTTTTCTTGTATTCTACCCACTCATGCCAGCACATTCTTCCAGCTTATCTTTGTGCATACTCCAGTAAAATCTACTTGACATCACATTGACCTCTCCATAGAATATATTTTATCTGCTTTTCCCACCTAATTCTTGTTTCACTCAGCTGTTCTGTCTTTTTGTTTAAAAATTTTTTCATTGGAATACTCCCTTTTTCTCTTTGTCCTGGTTCATCATCCAATTCCTGTATCTTATTCTCTCTTCCTTTCTATTTTCTGGATCTTCTTGAAGATTGAGACATGTGGTTCCTGTCTTTAGTATTTTGAACCTTCAGCATTGCGTTATCTTTTATTACCCACTTGAGAAATTATAGAAAAGTTAATAAAACATCAAGAAAGTATGTGTTAAAAGCTGTGGTACCTGAATCCTTTCTGGGTCAGAGAGGGTGAAATCAATCAAGAATAGGGAAGTCCTTTCCTTTTTTATTTCTAAAGTCATGTGGGCTGATATTTTTCAAGGACAGATGGAGCTTCATATGCAGAATGGCTAAAATTTGGTAGTTTCAAACATCTCATGTTATTTGCAAATGAAGTATACATTTCTTGATAAATACTGTCAGTCAAACTATTTTTTCATACCTGCTAGAATCTCAGTGGGAAAGACAATACAGAGGAAACTGAAAGATATTGGGACCAATATATGTAGTAGGACAGGTTAACATGGCTTGTATTAGAACAGGTTAATTGGGAAATGGTCTGTTGCTGGCCCATGAATATTCTCCACTGTGTAGGAGAACATGCTGCTCTGAGATAAGAAACTGGCAGGAGGGAGTCTTAAAGGCAAAGCTGATTACAAAAGCATGCAAGAATGATTGGGCAAAACAAAAGCTGGAACTTTAGCAATGACCCCCACTGGTGACTGAAGCACCCCTCAAGCCTAGCAGATGCATGTGCAGGAACCTTCAGTCTTATGTATGTGGAGGTGAAGCTTGGCACCTCTACCCACACTTTCTGGACAAAGGTGCAGGGATAGGGGCTGGACCACCGTACAATAAAAGGAGAGACTTCTCTCCAGGAACTTGGGCAACTGTAAGATTGAAGGCCTACTTTGCCCCTACAGGGACACTCATGAAGAACTCATGCCTACTGATCTCTGACCAGCTCAGCTACCCTGAGGAAAAGCAGTAGCACCTGGATCCTTACTTCTATGATCACATTTGGGCCAGTATGTGTTTGGGAATCAATAAAGGGACACGCTGTACACTTTGCTTATTTGTATGTGTGAGTTCCTTTGTCACAGGCCTGGGGGGCCCAGACCCACATCAGAATCTAACTAGAACAACACATTTCAAAATGTCAGCATGCCTGTATAGAATGGTATGGCTTTTCTCAAATAAAAATAATAGGGAAAAATAATAAAAATGGTAAAGATAGCAAAGATTAAAATGCCCTTTTCTTTTCTTTTTTTTTTTTTTCCTGTTGTTCTGAATAAGTAGTGGCCTAATTATAGACCTATTTACACCTTTATTTTTGCTCTTTTATCTGTGTTTATCCTTTTACATTAAACAGAGCAAGAAACTCATAACTGTGCATCCACAATTTTTAAGACTATTTTTTATGAGCAAATTTGTCATAGAATCATAGAATCAATAAGGTTGGAAAAGTCCTCAGAGATCATCAAGTTCAACCTGTCATCAACACCTCATGACTAACTAAGCCATGGCTTCAAGTGCCACGTCCAATCTGCTCTTGAACATCTCCAGAGATGGTGACTCCACCACCTCCCGGGCAGGACAATCCAATGGCCAACAACTCTTTCTGTGAAGAACTTTCTCCTCACCTCAATGCTTTGGAGCTGTTCCAAAAAGATCTGAGGAGTGAGCTATCACCCAGGCAATGGGATCTGTCAGAGAGAGAGCTGTTTATTAATACTTCCCACAATAAATCAATGCAGCCAAGGTCAGCAAAGCCAGCAGAAGCTCAAGTTAGTATTTGCTAGAGAGAAGGAAGTGAAAAGAAGCTAACTTTATGGTAGACATCTGTCCAACATTATTCATTGGGCAAAGTCTGGGGTATAGAGGCAGATGTTGCATAACATCTTTCACATTTTTCACTTTCATCCATTCCTTTTCTCCTGTGGTCTTAGATGTTCTCTTTTACTTGGAGAGATAATAACCGCTTCTGGCTGGCCTTGAGAAAAGATAAGAACACTAACACTGCTTCTCTAACTAACATACCTTCCTTCTTTTTTCTTCCTTAGTACAAAGGGAAAGGGAGGGGAGGTTTGGGAGGAGAGCAGTGAAACCAGCTTCCCTGCTCTCTGGGAAACCAGAGAGGTACCAGGGGGGGTTTCCATGATATTTTCTAACTGTAAATATCTGCATAATATTGTAAACACTGTATATTCTGTACATGTTCATTGCATTCCATTGTAGAGTGTAGGTTTTGCTTGTAAATACAGCTTCCATTTGCTTCCAACTGAGTTAGTCATGCTAAGTTAATGTGATGCGAAACTTCAACCCACCACAACATCATTATTACTGAAATATAATAAAAGAATATATTACTGCAAAGTAAGCTACAGGGATAACCATTAAACATATTTTAAAATCATCTCTTATTTACACAATTATAGCTTAAATATTCAGAAAATTAAATGAAGGAATTGGATCAAGTGAGAAGGAAAGGATAGGATATGGAAAGGATATGGTATATATAGAAAATATATATATAGAATATATATATATAATTTAAGATCCTCATGGCAACTAGGAGGGTGTATCCCAAGCTTACAACCCTGGACTTTAGGCACGCACACTTTGATCACTTCAGGGATCTGCTGGACAAAGTATCATAGGACAAAGCCCTAGAGGGAAGAGGGGCCTAGGGCAGCTGGTTAGTTTTCAAGTATCACCTTCTCTGTGATCAGGAGCAAAGTATACTCACAAAGAGGAAAGCAGGAAAGAATGCTAGGAGACCTGCCTGGATGAGCAAGGGGCTCCTGGACATGCTGGCACACAAAAAGAAACTCTACTAGGAGTGGAAGAAAGGACACCTGGAATGGGGGGTATATAAGGCATAACTGGGGGCCCAAGCAGCAAGAGACCTGTTTAGAAAAGCTCAGTTAGAATTAAATCTAGCCAGGGAGATCAAGGGGAACAGTACAAATTTCTACAAGTATATTAATGGTGAAAATGAGACTAGGAAAGGTGTGGGCCCTCTCTGAAAGGAAACAGGTGAACTGGTAACAAGTGACATGGAGAAGGCTGAGGTTCTCAATGACTTCTTTACCTCAGTCTTCACTGGCAAGGGCTCCAGACACACTCCCAGAATAATGGAAGATAATGGTAGGGAATGCAAGAAGGAGCTGCCGATTGTGAGTGAAGATCAGGTTCGTGATCACCTGAAGAACCTCAAAGTGTTCAAGTCATAGAATCATAGAATCAATAAGGTTGGAAATGACCATGGGACCCAATGGGATACACCCACAGATGCTGAGGGAGCTGGCAGATGAGTTTGCTAGGCCACTGTCTATCATATTCCAAAAGTTCTGGCAGTCTGGGGAAGACCCCACTGACTGAAAAAGGGGAAACATAGCCCAATTTTCATGAAGGGAAAGAAGAATGACCAAAAGAATTATAGGCCAGTCAGTCTCACCTCTGTGCCAGCAAGATCATGGAACAGATCCTCCTGGAGGCACTGCTGAGGCAGAAGAATAATGAAGAGGTGATTGGATACAATCAGCATGACTTCACCAAGGGCAAATCCTGCCTGACAAAACTGGTAGCCTTCTATGACAAGGTCACAACATTAATAGATGAAGGCCAAGAAACTGACATCATTTACCTGGACCTGAGCAGAGCCTTCGACACTGTCCCACACCACATCTTGGTCTCCTAGCTGGTGCAGAAAGGGTTTGATGGATGGACCATTCAGTGGATAAAGAACTGGCTTGACGGCTGCACCCAAAGGGTGGCTGTCAATGGGTCCATGTCCAAGTGAAGGTCAGTGACAAGTGGAGTCCCTCAGGGATCAGTCTTGTTTAACATCTTTGTTGACAACAGGGACAGTGGCGTTGAGTGCACCCTCAGCAAATTTGCCTGTGACACCAAGCTGTGTGGTGCAGCAGACACACTGGAGGGAAGGGATACCATCCAGAGGGACCTTGACAGGCTGGAGAGGTGGGCCCATGACAACCTCATGAGGTTCAACAAGACCAAGTACAAGGTTCTGCATCTGGGTTGGGGCAATCCCAAGCACTGATATAGGCTGGGCAGTGACTGGCTTGAGAGCAGCCCTGAAGAGAAGGACTTAGGGGTGCTGGTGGATGAGAAGCTCAACATGAGCCAGCAATGTGCACTTGTAGCCCAAAAAGCCAATCACATCCTGGCTGCATCAAGGCAAGCATACCCTGTAGGTCGAGGGAGGTGATTCTCCCGCTCTGCTCTGCACTGGTGAGACCATACCTGGAGCTCTGCATCCAGTTCTGGAGCCCCTGTTAGAGGAAGGATCTGGACATGCTGGAGTGTGTCCAGCAAAGTGTGACAAGAATGATCAGAGGGCTGGAGCACCTCTCCTATGAGGACAGACTGAGAGAGTTTGGGCTATTCAGTCTGGAAAAGAGAAGCCTCCTAGAAGACCATATTGTGGCCTTCCAGTGTCTTAGGGGGGCCTACAAGAAAGCTGGTGGGGAACCTTTTAGCATGTCAGGTTATGATAGGACTAGGGGGAATGGAACAAAACTAGAAATGGGTAGATTCAGATTGGATGTTAGGAAGAAATTCTTCACCATGAGGTTGGTGAGACACTGGAACAGGTTGGCCAGGTAGGTGGTAGAAGCCCCATTCCTGGTGGTTTTTAAGGCCAGGCTGGATGTGACTCTGGGCAACCTGATGTAGTGTGAGGTGTCCCTGCCCATGGCATGGGGATTGGAACTAGATGATCCTTGAGGTCCCTTCCAAGCCTAACAGTTCTATGATTCTATGACATCACCCTTATATTATATCATATAGATTTTATTTTTAAATTGTCTGTAAAACATAACAACAATACTTCAGACTACAAAACTGTTAACTGCTAATATGTATCCAATTTCTGAAGATAGACCACCTTGCAACATTATCTTCCATCACTAAGACAAACTCCATACAACTTGTCAAACTACAAACTGAATAAAATTCTGCAGATAATCTGAACTGACAGCATTTTGCATATGATAAAAGCTTTTGGTAATTAGCATGACTATAACTTTTCTACTTTCTGTTACAGAATCAAAGAACTCATCTGACAAAAATGTCTTATCTTCCCTCCAGGTTGAAAAAGGGTAACTAGTCAGAAGAAGAACTTTTAATATCATCACAGAGTAGTCCACACCCATCCATAAAGAGATGAAACATGTTTGTGAATATAAATGTTCCACTACCTATCATCTTTGAAGTTTATGTTTGAGACTAGTTGCAGAATGCTTTCTTAGAGATACAGAGGACAAATTATGTTACTGAACAGAGATCTCAATGAACATCTCAATGAGTGCTTTATTACTCTTTTCACAAGTAGCCTGTGACTTTCATGAATAAACTCTTTCTTTGCACTCCTTCCAGGTGCCTTTTATTATTTTTTTTTACATTCTTTTCCCTATCACTATCATTCCTCTGAAGAGATGCTATTTAACAGCTAAATGAAACATTAGTATACATGTTCTTCTGCTTGCTTAGTGTGAATTAGATCTTCCATGGTAAATTCAGTATTTGTACTACTTGTGCACATCAGAAATGCTTGCTTAAACAGCAAATCATTTTGCTCTGTGACTTTTCAGAAAATGTGGCAAATTTTTCATCCATTAAAGTCTATATGTCCAAATTTTGCTGTTTTCTGTTACAGAACTATACTTTTTGAACCTTGCTTAATTTTGTTTTATTTCATCTGTATTTTCAGGCCTTCAGCTTTAACAAAACTAACATCTAAAGTTTTTCTTATTAAAACCAATTTTATTCAGATTACTCAGTGCCCATTTTCAATTAAAAATAAACATACTGGCAGATACGGTTTATTCAGAATAAACAACTACGTAAATAATTATTTCCATATCTGTATTTAAGAAGAGTTACATAAAATTCAGATATTGCATTCAAACACAACATTTAACTACATGATAAAAATGCATTGAAGATAGAGTTTTCTTTTATTCCTAGTTGTGTCATGTGTTCAGGTGGAAGGTCTCACTAGGAGCGGCCCGGGTCACTGCTGCTAAGTTGGCATGGGGCAAAGCTGTGCCATAGACAGCAGAGCCCAGCACCTAGCAGAGAGAAGGCCTGAATCTGGCTGCAGGAATCAGCTGATGAGTTATTTGATATGAGGATGACATGAGGATGGGGATTGTAGATTGGACTGTAATGTGGGATGCTTCCTATTTCTGAAAGCTTCTTTTACTTCTGGGCTTGGTGTGTTGGGATCTTCTGCTGGATGGCTGCTTCTGCTTTTGTTTGTTTCTCTCACTAGTCTGCATCTGCTTTAGCTGTGCTTTCTGTGGAATGTACTGTATACAGTGTTATAAACTGTATTATTTTATTAAATTCTCATCTTGATCCACACGGATTTTGATTCTTTTAAAAACTTTGTTTTATTTTATTTTTGAAATAATTCTGTATTATTGGACTGTTGGAATTTGACCAACACCTGAGTCTCAAACCATAATATCATGTTAAAATGATTAGCAAAATTAAAGTTGAATATTCAAGAGAGCAGGAGGTTCAGCAATGTATATCCTTTAAAAACATTTACAAGGAAAAGTAAAACCATTTGGCTTACAGATAGAAATATTTTAGTTGTGAAATTTTCCAGCAATTTTGAGCAGTTTTGATTTGATACCCCTTGAAAATTATTGTTTTGTTCATAAAACATAAAATCGCTCTGAAGATCTAAAGAACGGTAGACTTGGTTAGGCAAAAATGAATATGTTCAGATTTATAATACATGCAGCATAACTAAATTAGATTGTTAAAAAATACATGTAGCATTAAGACAAAAATTTAAGAAGGGGAAAAACAAAGTTAAGTCTCAAATAAAATATGATAGATGAAGGTGCTTAAGTTAGACAATGTAACAGCATTTATCATGTTCCAATGTAGAAAATGCCACTACCAGTACCATTTTCTGTTTCCCCAGCAGACATTAAATCTAGTGTAATTTACTGAGTAATAAATGTGGAGAAAATGGGGAAAAGAAGGAAGGTGTGATGATGATTCATCAGAAAAATGATTAAATGTATGCAGAAATCTATAAAACAGCAAACCAATTTTAAAACAAACTGTTAGCAATGCATTGGATTAGAGTATATATATGTATGTGTCAAACCAGCAAGGAGGTGGACAAAACCATGCTCTCAATTTTTTTAGGTTTTTTTTTTTTTTTATTCCTGGTGACTTTTGAATAAAAATGCAGAAAATCCTGTGCCAGTGACAGATCACCAAGCTGTTTCTGTTTATTTTCCCTGTTATTGCACGGCTCTCCCACCCCTTCAATAATTCATACTTCACAGGAAAGACATCAAATAACCCAACACCAGTTTTACTGTAGTCTATAAATTTAGACATTTTCTGAAAATGTGGGAGAGGTGATTTTAACCTATTCAGAGAAAAGAAAAAAATAAAAAAGGTACTTAAACAGCTCACCGGCTCTACAAGTTTATCATGTAAAAGATTCCAATAGTTTTCAGTGGAAGCCCATGAAGCCACAGTGAAATGAGCAGAGCCTGGAAAACAGATAAATTCCCAGTGGAAACACTCAGTACCACTCTGAATTGGAATCAAGCTCAGGTGCAGTGTAGAATCTACTCTGCAATCTAGAAAGCTTCTTAGCGTGCATGGGAACATGCGTGCTATATGGAAGTGCCAAATGATTTTGTGAAATAGCAGGATGAGAGAGTATAAGGCTTAAATTGCCATATTATTAATAATTGTTATATTACATGTTACTTCACTGATTTGATGGAAGTCAGCAGTGTGAGGGAGGCTGATAGAAAGGGCACATATATTTACAGACATGTTTTGCAGTACCCCTTGTATTGAGCATTAGGAATTCGCTAAATGGTTTAGAAAAATAAGTATAGAAACTTTAAATTTTAGTCTGCTTCAGAGAAGGAAACAAGAAAAAGAATATACATTCTTCAGAAAATGAGACATAAACAAAACAGGATCAAATATTATCAACTAGAAAATAACTTTTTTTCATTATTACTTAATACTTGTTTATATTAATGACTGACTTATAACCTGAACCCTGTAAGTCAGATTTATGTGCAATTGTAATTTTTAACCGATAGTGTATTGGTAACATAGACTGTATATTAATTTCCATGACAGCTACGATCAGAGTTGCAATTTGCCATAACCAGAGATCACAAGCCATAGCATTGTAATACTGTTTACTGTACATTCACTTGGAATAGAACTAGCATATTTAAGAGAATTTGACTGTCCCTTCATGATGAAGAGTCTTTTCAGTCTGAGAATTTAGGAATAATGAGTTCCTTATTTTTACATGTCTGGCTCTTCTGTCATACTCCAGAATCGTTTAAGGCAAAGTGGATGAGAGAAGAGAGACACCACAGATTGGCCTCTAAACAGAGAGAACACAGAGGAATACATAAAGGTCTGCATACTGCTGTGGCAAACACAGAATTTTAAACACAGTATTATAACTCTTGCCATATTTAAAGCTATATGCATATATTACTCTGCTGTCCAGAGTGATATTGTATGTAAAGATGGAGCCAGACTCTTTTCAATTGTTCCTAGAGACAGGACAAGAGACAATGGGAAAGAGCAGAAGCACAAGAAGTTCATTTTGAGCATAAGAAAACATTGTGAGGTTGACTGAACCTGGCATAGGTTGCCCAGAGAGCTTTCAGTTTCCATTCTTGGAAATATTCAAAAGCCGGAATGTTCCTAACAGCCCACTCTAGCTGAACCCCTTTTACAAGAATGGAGACATGATGATCTACAGAGCTCCCTTCCAATCTCAACCATTATGCCATTCTGTGAAAAGCTCAGTCTGTTAATGTGAAGTCTCTAGGTTCACCATGTTTGATCCTGATCACCTGAACTAATTTTCTATATAGTCAATGAATACCTGAGAAAAATCAGTCAGAAATGCTACATGATGAACAGGTCCTAAAAGAGCAAAATCTAATTCTGAATCATAATTTGTTGTCTAGAATGTTTACAGAAGACCATGACCTTCCTATTTAAAGAATTGCTAATTTGTGCAAATAGTAACTATTTGTAACTTTAAGAGGCAAGTATGTAGTTGTTCCATATTACTGGAATAATTACTTGAATTTTAGAGCTTTAGTAATTGTTATCCTCATGTCTTGGGGTTTGTTCTTTTCTTCATAGAAAAGTGAAATTCTGAAGTGCTATAAAAATGACATTTACATTACATTGGAATGAGATTTGCTGTTACAGCAGTTCTAATGTAGTTTCAAAAGCACAATTTTTCTGACCAGCTTCCAAGAATTTCTAATCACAGTCAGTTGTTTAGTGACAGGGTCAGAAAGGCCAAGCTATGGCTGGAGCTGAATTTGGCAAATGATGCAAAGAATAGTAATAAGGGCCTCTGCAGGTATGTCAGAAAAAGAAGGGCAGAGAAAGTGTACCACCACTGACAAGTAGGACAGGCAAACTGGTAATTAAAAATTTGCCACAGTCTCCACTGGCAGACTCTCCTCTCCTGTAACTGTGGAGTTGATGGACTGTAAGATGGGAATTAAGGAGTCAAAAGCTATCCATTGTAACTGAAGATGAATTTCATGATATACATAAGTCTATGGGTCTAAATATGATGTTTCAAGCATAGTGTCAAGGCACCATGAAGACCAGCAGTTCCCTGGTGCTGCAGCTCTAGAAGTGTTTGGAACTTTCCTGTTCCTATCAGGAAATCACCTGGCAGCAAGATCCCATCCCACTGCCCCAGGCAGGGCAGGACAGCCCTGGGATGTGCACCTATGGGTGGTCCTGGCTGAGGAGGGCCCATGGCCAGGCAGGGTAGGACTGCAGGGACTGTGAGCCCTAGAGGGATGAAATCAGGTCTTGGGCTGGGACTCAAAGTGGGAGGAGAACTGAGGGTAGGGACTGAGTTGTAGGCCTAATGATGTCTCCAGGGTAAAAGAGGTAAATGAATGAATAATTGAAATTTATTCATAATTTATTGTAATCTCTGGTAAGGCTTTAATTTCCTTGAGGAAATACAAGAGGTGACCTTTTTGTATTCTAAAAAGCTGGAGCCTTAAAAAAACTAATTTTGAGAATATTTGTTTCTACAAGCTACAAAGGTTAAAATAATAATCTAACTTTGTATCCTCTTACAACGGCACTTTATGTTTCATTAAGAATACCTTTAAAGTAAGATTAATCTGGTCTCTATATACAACCTTATAATGCTCAGTTTCAGGTTTGAGGAGAGAGATGGTGCTGTCAGCAGCCAGAGAACATTTCCACTGATGGCAAGTTCAGTGCAGACTCTGAAATGGCTTGATATACATACTAATTATTTCATATTAAGGGTGACAGCATATACTTTGTTTGTTGTGTTTCCTCTTTTGACATATGTTGTGTTTTGTTGGAAGGTGTGATTCAGCAGGAGGGAAAAAGACCACCTACTTGCTTACTGTTGGATGGTGCATACTGGATCAATGCAATCCATTGGAATGATGGAATGAGCAGTCCTCTTTTGAGAGAGGGAGTCTGTATACAAGAACAGGAAGGAGATGCAATATAGAGGTGCAAAGATGATAGAGAATTTCCAGAGATCTCCATCAGACTGCTTAGTATTATTCATAACTTAGCAAGCTGCTAAACATTGCTGTACTGAAAGCAAGAAGGACCCACCTCAGAGGTGAAACAGTGGGCAGTGAGGTCTTATACTGTTTTCATTTTTATTTGATCCAGTTGATTTGATCTTCTTTTCCACAGAAGTCATTGTGTTGTAATTTATCTTCCAATAAAATGTAGTGTCAGTAGTTTGGAGCCCTTTCAGTATTTTTAGTATCATCACTTTTTAAAGAAGAGTTTTGATATCCACAGCTGAATTTGACCATGATAATCCCTTAATGTTCAGCTACATATCCCAGAAGGAATGCTATGTAATCTCTTGAGGACATGATTGATTCTGTTAAGCAGAAGACAATAAAATGTTTTTTTGATCCCACACTCATAAAGTTGAGATTTATTAGGATACTTCTTCATTCAGTGAATACTTGTTATATGTCTAAATAAATCATTGCACCAGTATTTTTCAGGCTATATGATTTAAATGGCAGATAGTAGGACCTACAGGTGAATCTACTTGGGCATAATACCAGACTACAAATACTTAATTTTAAAATTCTGCTACAACTTTCTCCCTTTGAATGAATGGAAAATAAAATACTCTTGAAAAAGAACTAGAAAGAAAGAAAAAGAAAGACAGAGCAATTTAGCTAATGCTATTATAACATGCTATCAAAACAGAACTTCTTACAGGTTCATTTTATTTAACAAATCCTATTTTCAAATGTATTAGAATTATTAGGTAGTATTCCCCCTTTGCTTCACTATGTTTTTGCAAAATATTTCATAACTTTTAACAGAAAATAGTCAGAAACTGTTTCACTCATTTCATTTATGTAATGCAGCAATGAAGAGATTGCAGGCTGTATAAACCTCTCAGGAACAATACTAATAATTATGAAAAGTTTAAATGTCTGGAAGAACTGGGACTTGCAATTAAATGTTACAGATTATGTTTAAAATAACATTTGTTCCATATCTAATGTGAGCCATGAGACTCACTGAAAATTGCTTTCTAGATTATTCTCTATTCCCAGTAAATTAAATTAATTGCTTATAATCTTTCTCTTGAGTGCCAAGAAGAACTGCATTGAAGAGACAACTTTTTATTTTGTGATGACTAGTCAGGAGCACAGTTTTCAAATTGCTGGGTTAACTCATTCATTCCAGTCACCTATAGTATACAAATATTTATCTGAGTATGAATTTGAGCAAATTCCAGAGAGACAGGCACAATGGTCAGCAGTCTTAAAGAAAACAATCTTGGACTCATAGTCCTTCACTAGGAAACACCAAGCAGATAAATGAAAAGTGCATGAATATAAGATGTAAACTGGTATTTCATTAATGTTGCGTTGTCTTGATTTTGTTTAACAGTTCAGATGTATCAGGTCAAATGGTAAAAGAGATTGTATAATTTTGTAGTATCTGTCTTGGGTAGTTTTTGAGTGCATTAAAGGTGACAAAATGCATTACTATTCAAGTTACCAAAAGTATTTGCTTCACGCCCTCCCCTTATGAAATTGTGGCTGTAGCCAGTTTCTTTCCCACATGCAATACTGTCTTTGAAGGGTTTTCATGTATCTTTGATTTGTTGTTTTTTGGGTTTTTTTTGGTGTGGTTTTTTTTTTTTTTCAGTGGCTCATTTTCCTTAAGATTTTCTGGGCAAGCTTGAAGTATTTGTTCTTAGCTGTTTATAAAATTAACATGCACTGAGCCATAATTCTCTCTTCTCTGAGTATCTCATAAAGATGACTGAAGACAAGTCAATGGTTGATCTTTTAACCACTGTAGGACCAAAACATTCCTAATTTAAACATGCTTTTGATTATTTTGTGTATGTGTGTTGTCAGCAATCTTTTTGTGTAACAAAGATTCATAATGCTGTTATAACTCCACAGAGTGAACTATGGGTTTGGTACAAAGCAGTATCTTCACTACTGTTGTTGAATTAAAGCTATAATATAGTAGAAGTGGGGATTTATTTATATATCTATGTATGTTTGGTTTTTTTTTCTTAGAAAGTATACTGATACTAAATCTCCAGAGAGGGTCTAACCTTTTTACCTTGAAAGATGGTTATTTAAAGGACACAGGACCTACATCTGTGATTCTCCATTCACAAAATCTATAGAATCTTCTTCATCAGTGGAAGCTTTACATTATGTGATCACTCAGTCTTTTGAGAGCTATGCAAATTCTGCATACATCCTTGCAATCACAATGATGTGACTTAGAGGGCATCCAGCCGTATTCTAGCAGACTATTGCTAAGGTGTTGAGTTTTGTACTGCTTCCTTCCGAACCCTGCAGTTTCAGACTGAAAAAAAACCACAAATGTTGCAAGTGGAAGCAGGCATTGAGTAGTGAAGAAGTGAAGAACAAGAGTGTATGATGGCCTGCTATATACTTATCAAACAGCTAAGTCAGCCTACCTCTGTATTGTCTTTAAGAGCTGGTTTAGTTTTATTTGTGAAGAACTATGTGATTGTTATAAATCATTTTGCACATCTATGCATATGACAATATAGACCATTACACTGACTTATTTATTTATTATTTATTTTTTTAATACTGTCTTACTCAGCACTGGTTAGGCCACACCTTGAGTACTGTGTCCAGTTCTGGGCCCCTCAGTTTAGGAAAGACGTTGACCTGCTGGAATGTGTCCAGAGAAGGGCAACAAAGCTGGTGAGGGAGCACAAGCCCTACGAGGAGAGGCTGAGGGAGCTGGGGTTGCTTAGCCTGGAGAAGAGGAGACTCAGGTGAGACCTTCTTCCTGTCTACAACTACCTGAAGGGAGGTTGTAGCCAGGTGGGGGCTGGTCTCTTCTAGGCAACCAGCACCAGAACAAGAGGACACAGTCTCAAACTGCACCAGGGGAGGTTTAGGCTGGGTGTTAGGAAGAAGTTCTTCAAAGACAGAGTGATTGCCCATTGGAATTGGCTGCCTGGGGAGGTGGTGGAGTCACCATCACTGCAAGTGTTTAGCAAGAGACTAGATGAGGCACCTGCTGCCATGGTTTAGTTGACTACATGGTGTTGGGTGATAGGTTGGACTTGATGATCTCAGAGTTCTTTTCCAAGCTGGTTAATTCTATTCTATTCTATTTTAAACAAAAAGAGGTTTTGTGGATCAGAGTACTTTACAGCAAAATTAATTCTCTTATTATAGCAATTATTAACTACTACTAGTAACTATTATAACAACTATTATAACAATTATTGCAGAAATTTTGTTACCAAATAAATATGGAAAGATTATGGCAGATCAGAGCTCTTATTTATTCACTCAAATTTTGATAGGACATTCAGAAAATTCCTCCTTTCTCTGAAGGCAGGAATAGAAAAACAAACAAACAAACAAACCACACCAAAAACGTTGTAGTCTGGAACCATAGATTTAAACAGTCAAAATGCTGTGGAAACCTTTTTGGTTTAGGGGCTTCAGTTCAACATGTGCTTACCTTTGAAGTACTTGGAATCATCATACTAAATGAACATTTATGATCTACTTAAAAATGTACTTGTCTTGTGGCCTTTAAAAACCATCTGTATTGAAAGTGCAGATTGATAAAGTAATTCATATTTTTGACAGAGTCAGGAAATGAGTGTTAGCAAGCTTGAGGATCAGAAATCAAGCTTTCAGAGCTCTCTCTGCTACACGTTGATACAACCTAGATGCAGCATTAGTGTCTAGTGCCTACAGTTGTGCTACTAAAAACATCAGGGACATACTTCTGGCTTGAGTTCATCTGGAGTCAAGAAACTACTCTGTGTCTGTATCCTTTGAAGCAGTATGTTGGCTTATGGTACAATTGATCTGTCTCAAGATTATTTAGATCTTGAGCTGCTGTCTTGATCTTAAATCAGCAGTAAGGAAGCAGCATGACTATACAACCTTATAGTTAGGTCTGTCATTAAAAGATTAAGATATAGGCATTGATCATATGAATGCTTTTAAATCTAATTAGGAAATACTGCAATAATCGCAGAAGCAGGGATGTCATCCTTACCCACTAGGTGAATATTTCAGCGTGAGGCTTTGGACACAGACACACATGTACATGTACATGTATTCATTTTCTTCCCCTAAACTTCTTCCCCATACGCACATCTTGCCACTGTCCCTCAATTCTTTTCCACCGAAAAATCTTCAAAAACAAGAGTAATTGGAATCCCTCCTTGTTGAGAAGCACTTTAATGACTGAGTTATCACATAAATATCATGAAGTAGTATAACATTCACGATGTCACATGGATGTTCAAGGAGTTTCTTTGTAGCTGAGGGTGAGACTGCCAAGCTACGAATTGCTGGTGGAAAGAAGCACTGCAAAGCACCAATAAAACAGGGAGGGATGGTTAAGCCATACTCAGTGTGGCTATGAGCCAACTCTCTGTTACTTCTCACTCATCATGTCATTATATGAGTCCTCTTACACTGACAACCAGATTGTACAGGTGGAAAATTAACAAGATTTAAAATTTCAAATTTATTGTTGTAAAGCTAATTTTTTTATGGCTATTATTATCTTCCTATATACTTTTTTTCTCTTGTATATATGATGAGAAGCTAATTCTCTTATTTGAATAAATACTTGTAACAGAACAGGCATGATGGAAGTATATTTTTACTATTTAATTTTTTCATCTTTCCTGCAGATTTTGATACCTAAATCTGTCTGATGTCTTCATCCTTGAATACCTATACAGTCAATAAAGATGTGGTCAATATAGTTAGTGGAGTCAAAGTCATGATTCTTCTTATTCTAAAGTAGATATTTCAAATAAGCTATATGAACCATAACCTTAAAGTAATTTCTTTTTGTTTTCTTTTCTACAAATAAAGTCAGCCAACTATGACTGTCATCTCCAGATATGTGTTTTGTGGTAATCTATAGTTCGATTAATGTAATCCCACTTGCAATATTTAAGTAGTTAAACTTCCATAAATTTACTCCTGTTTCCCCTTTTTCCATTTAATGCTCTTGGGCATTCCTTCCTAATTCTTTTCATTTTGTTAGGCAATAGTTAAGGAATGAGACAGGGAGAAAGTTAATGGATTGGAAATCTAAGTAAAAAAAGATGTAGGAGACAGAAGAATATGTGCAGATTTGCCATATAGCCTATTTAATAGTAACTAAATTAGTTTCAGATAACTAAATCTTAAACTTCAAAAATGAGATTCTAAAAGTTTGCATTTAAAACTTGGTTAAAACAAACAAACAAACAATCAAACACAAAACACACACACACAAGAACAACAACAAAAACAACAACAAAAACACTCCAGACAAAACAGGTCTCTAAATCTATCAACACAAGTCAAAAAGGGAAAGCACAGCAGAAATCCTAGAGTTTTCTTTCATTTGGGTTTCATCTAGTAAGAATCTGAGTTCCACGTGGTGAACACCCACACAGTCAATGATTCTTTTATTGAAGAAAAAGATCACTTATATCTAGTCTCAAAGTAGAGCAATTTTTACTACACATTTCTTATTACAAACAGTAGAACTTTGTAAATGATGTGCTGCTTAATTTTCTCATTGTTGTATGGTTCTTTGGAACATAAGGTGTAAGAAGCTGTTTTAAGCATAACACAATAAATCTGTCAGTGTTCATTTGCACTTTTACTTTATCTAAATATTAAAATATGGATTTTTTAAAAAAAATTTTTGTTCTCTGGGATGTATTTTTATACTGTACTATCTGTAGGGGGTTGCTATATTTGTGAGTCTGTCCTAAAATATTGCAGCCAGGCATTAAGTATTTGGAAATGGCTTCTTCTCATCATATGTTACATTATCATGAATTTTTAATCATTATTAATAAAACATTGATCTTACAGGGTATGTTAAGAGACTATGAATTAGTTGTTTTAAGAAAATATTAGCATGCAGGCATTTTTTTCAACTACCTTCCTCTTTGTAATCCTTTTAAGCACATATCAATAAATCACTCTGATTAGCTATGCCATGTGTTCCAAAATAAGAAATAAGAGAGTAGAAATAAGAGCTACTTCTGTGATGCAATGTCACAGATAAATTATTTTGAGATCATTGTGTTAGTGATGAATGTAATCTTAGGCAAAATTTAATAATAATAATAATAATAATAATAATAATAATAATAATAATAATAATAATAATAATAATAATAATAATAATAATAATAATAATAAAGTAGTATATCTTCCATTTGTTAGTAGCACTTATCAAATTAAGGGTTTAAATGAGGAGTAATAATTTTATGTGAAAATGCTTTAAACAAACTGCCAAAACTTTTGCTACAATCTTGCAATAACAGTTGCTTTTGTTTTGGGGTTTGTTGTGTGTTTGCTTGTTTGTTTCTGAATAACTCAGTCTTAGTTATAGGGAAGTAAAATAGGAAGACAGGCTACAATATATGCAAATTTTCTGATGCTTTCTTTTTTTTCAAAGTATTGCATTCCATCTATGTGCAAGATCAAATGAAGATGACTTTCCTCCCCAGGCTTAACTGAACAGCTCATCAAGATTAAATTTTGCCTTTACAGAGAAGCACAAAAATTTAAAACAAATCCAATATACTTGAAAGTTGTTTTTTGCAAAGGTTTGAAGACAGAATTTTGGATACAGGAAGCCAAACAGAATGACTGTCACATTTTTCCACATGCCTAGAGGACATTTAAGAAATGGCATTTAGCACTGAAGCAGCACTTGGAAAACAACAGAAGAACAGAGAAAAATTAAACTTATCCTTATCCCTAATTGGTAAAGTAGTCACAGAAGAAGTAGAAGATTCAGATTCTGACTCTTTCATTTTTTAAAAAAAAATCTAACAGCCAGTCATGAAGTTGCCTTGCTTCAGTATGTTTTCTCATAAAATCCGTTTATAGGAGACCAATTGATATACTGAAGAGCAGGGCTGCCATTCACAAGTTTTGTGCTCAAGAGTGTTATGAAACAAGGTTATTGTACCCAAAGATTATGGAATGGGTCAATGTTTTTTGGGTGTCTTCAGACACAGAAAGCCCAGCAGAGATGACTAACACATATGCAATTTGGTGCCAAACAGTGTACAACATTACATGGGACAATGCTGACACAAGTCAGTGTGTTGTAACTATGGCAACTGAATGTGGCACTGTGACCACATATCAAATTGGAAAGAGTATAAAACTTCAAAAGTATTGAAGTTTAGAGATCCCCTACAGATCAAGGCCTTCAGGACCTTCAAGATGTTGCTGGATTCATGGTGACGACTATCTCTTTGGTTTTGTCATTTCTTGCTTTTCCTCCTTTTCTAGATTTCTGACTTTTCCCCATGAACATTTAAGTGAAATAGAAATCAAGTGCCTTTCCCAATCAAACACTCAGTTCCTTCTTGGTTTCATTTAGGGTATCCATAAAAGAACCCTTTCTTTCATGAAAGCATATGGAGACAATCACAACCTGAATAACCAGAAAATATATGGAAGTGGAGAGGATACTCTGCTCTTATAAACTCAGAGGTATTTACCAAAGAGTACAGCACAAGAAGTAGGTAGCATATATAAACATATATGTAGCATTCTAGATTTCACTCTGGAAATGTGCATTTCTCTATGAATAGAAAAGTCCTTGTCTTAACTACACAAACAGACATTTATTTCATCAGCAGATAAAGGCTGTACTGTTTATCAACACTCATAAGGAGTTAATTATTGCTAGAAGTTTTAGGCTTGAAAAGTTTAGCAATAAAAAAAATAACTTATCTGGTAGCAGTGTATCAGTGATCATAAAGGGTTCCTGAAAAGGAAATAGTTTTGGATTTGTGATATTTAGGCAATATATTTTAATTGAGTTTCAATTTATTATTCATAGATATTGCCTGTTGGAAGTTTTAGCCCTTTGAGGAAACCTCAGGGAAGGATTTTTGGGCATCATCTGCCAAGGAGTAGTGAGGCTGTGATGCCCTTAAATGTGGGGAAGAAAGGGTGAGAATCAGCTATTTGAGTCCTCAGCCTGGGAATGAATCACCACAATGGAAAAAGTAACAGAAAACTTTTTTTCTTTTTTTTTTTTTTTTCTTTTCTTTTTGAACTCTGAAGTATAAAGCTTCATGGAATATAGAAATCTTGGATGTTCACTGGAAGTGTTTAAGAAGAGACTGGATGAGACACCTGGTGCCATGGCTTAGTTGATTAGATGGTGTTGGGTGATAGGTTGGACTTGATGATCTAGAAGGTATTTTCCAACCTGGTGAATTCTATTCTATTCTATTCTATTCTAAATATAGAAATATTTTCTTACGTATGGTTTCTTCTGCAGCTATGGAGCCATATTCTGTTTTTAAGAGATGGTTTATTTCACTGGATTTTCATTCTGTTTAAAAGATCCAAAGGAAAGAATTACCGGAGAGATGGATTGGACTATGAACAAGTCACAGCTGCCTCTCAAAAAGGTGCAATTTGTCACATGGGTGAATGTTCAGATTCTACTCATGGGAGCAAAAGGCAACATTTGTTACATGAGGCTACTACATGCCAAGAAAGAATGAAAAAGTTTGAAGCTCTCAGATTATTACTGCATTTATTTTAATATCTCTAGTGAGCAGTACTTCTGCAATTATACACTCATCATCTAGTTATGCAATTTAATCCCTATATTCCCATTTTACCCAGTGCTACTGAAAACATCTCAGTTTACCCAATACAGAATTAGTGATATATATGTATACTGGAAAAACTAGAAGGTGAAAAATACATAATTAATACTAGTAGCTCTTAAAGTCCACTGTGAGGTAAGTAATTTATTAACACTTTGGTTGTTATAAATTGTCATTAATTCATTAATCTAGGGACTCTAGATACTGACAAAATAGAATTCTTCATAACAGCTTTTCTCAATTTGAAGTTCTTTTCAGTGACAGATGTCTAAGCTGTAAAATGTGGTATCCTTGGAGTCTATGAGGATTGCTCCTTAGTGCCGGTGTGGGTTCAGTGTGATGACTCACCTGTAGGAGTTAGGGGGTTGGTGCATCACGAAACTACTCTGTCTGCATGTGAGCACATGTTTTCATGGGAACACAGTGATGGGAAGATAAAGATGTAGAAGAGGAAGAGGTGAAAGGGCAGGGCTGTAAAGGAAAGAGAAGGGGGAAAGTAAGAAAAGGAAAAAAGAAAAACAAGAAATAAAAGAGGAGAAAAAGGAAGTAAAATAAAAGAGGAAAGGAAAAAAAGAGTGACAAGAAAGGCTAAACAAACAAAAAAAGGGGGCAGGAAAGTGAGAAGTTAAAACTAGCACCTCTGAGATTTTTGTAATGCATATGAAACATGGACAAGTTCTGCAGTAAGAACTAAAGACTCCTTGCTTGGTTGACTTCACTGTTGATTTGCAAGTCAGCCTTTGTCACACAGCTCTCTCCTATTCTAGAAAATATTATTTTGCCTTTTTTTTTGTCTTGAAAAATGGGAATTCTGAACACAGTAAAAAAAAAGAAAGACAAGAAAATAATAAAGAGCATCTACAATCTATTTAAAATGAAGTAGTAAATCAACATGACTGCCTTTACCATTCTGTAAAAATAGCATCACTTTCTATTTGTACAAGAATCTCTGTATTGTGTCCTTTTGTCTTTTCCTTTTCCTTTTTTTTTTTTAAAATAAATCTTTGTGCTCCTAGCATTTCATTTGTAGAATCTCCTTATTTTTACACATGAAATAATCTTTCTATTATTTTAAGGTTGAAATCCATATAGAAGGAAAAAAATGATCTAATGAAATTAGCCATAAAGCAGAAGATGCTAGTAGTTAGTTGCATTTTCAATTTTTTTAAAAATAAATGTTACTTTCTTAACTCTGATCTGAAGTAATTACTTTATACTTAACCTATTATTATTTTTAACAAGTCATAATGTTATTTATATCCATAAAAATAGGTAGATCCTTCTTAGTGCCAGTAAATCAGAAATGATAACCCAAGAAAGATTTAAGCTATACCAGTTCAGAACTGATTTCTGAAATTGTTTAAGATCCTGTGAAACAGTGTTTGATATTTCATTAATAAATAAGGCTATTTGACTTCTTCTGCTACAAGTCCTTTTCAAAACTGATCAGGGCTTTGGGGCTTTGTTTTTGCTGTTTGTTTTACTTAGTGCTCAAGCTGAAGCAATTATGATACTTCCTAGAATATCTTTGTGTTCTTGTTAAGAAAATCTGCAAGCAACTAATCAAAAATCCCAAATGACTGATGAACAGATTTGATGCATTGAAGTGAGGTGATATAGGCCAGAAGGTGCCTGATATTTTTTTATTATTTTGTTGTTGTTGTTTTTCTGATAAAGCAACTGGAATATATTTATTTGACACTATCAGATAATGGCCTAACCACTTTCTGTGCTCTCTTTTCTCATATGTTCCAACCAAAATGTAAAATTACACCCATAGTGTTAAGGAGAGTAAATTAAAAAAAAAAAAAAAAAAGTTTCAAAATAGTGGATCCCTTCCTTTCATTCTGTTTTCATTAATTTTTCAAACACTCCCTGGCATGAATTCACACCAAACAGTGATCACTGAGATTATGCCTAGAAACCGTTCAAATGGTCAAAGGCATCCAAGACCATTCTCACTGGATAATATGGCCGAGACCATAAATTTGGTCCGTTTCCCCATGCTCATTCTTGTAACATTATTTCAGGAAGTTTTATTTTCAAAACCTCTTTAATACCCTCTCATTCGCTCAGATCAAGCCCCATATATCTCAGTCTTACTCCTTATAAACATCATTTGATGTGTTGCAACACAGCTCTCACAGCTTTTGTATATCTGAACTGAAAATGAAGAGTATTCAAGGATCACTTGAGTGTCATATGGGGCTACAGGTGCTGTCCATGGTCAGCTGCCCTACTGTGTTCAAGTAGTCAGTTTTTAGCATCCTCAGGACCAGACTGTAGTGTCTATTATGTCTCTATAATAGACATAGGCTGAGCAGCTGTCACGGAGCTCAGCAAGACTTCACTGGTATTTTTTCTTTAACCAGAAATCATTTTGATAGTGTGTTCACCATCTTTGTACTACTAAGCAAGCTGCAGTGTGGGTGGGAAGGAGAAAAGGACAAACTCAAACGCAAGGGGCTGAGAAACAGAGAGAGGCTGACAGTGATAAAATAGGAGCAAAAGGAGCAGAAGGGTAGAAAGAACATAACAGAAAAATGAACCATAGAGGAGGTCTGTTTGAGCTGCCCTTTGAATAGCTAAAATGTTGTGAACCGTTAAATCTGCTGAAGATGTGGACTGCAGGCATACTAAGTGGGATCCAGACCTAATGGACACTTAAATATTCTGGTATTAAGCTCCATGTATCTCAGATGGACATAACAGTATTTACCTTCCTCAAAGTGGTGTTGTATGTGCAGAAGAATATTTGTGAGCTACTGAGATATCACAGTGATGTGTATACCTCGGAAATGCTCCAGAGGAAGTTAAGAATTAAAAATACAGTCTACAACTGAAATGGTGTCCTGTACATAAAATGGGCATGATGTGCTGAATCACGAGATTAAAAAAATAGTTGGTTTGCTAGCTATTTTGTGCATATACTCCATTTCTTTTTCCTGTGGCCATGGTTATCTCAAGGGAAAAAACCAAACAAACAAACAAAATATTTTATAATCACAGTCTGTCAGGTGAAATTAAAGTTTTACAGGAAATTCTAATCTGATATTGCTTAGCTTTTAAGTATGTGGCTTTATAATGTTGTTAGAATCCAACAGCATGTGATTGAACACATCCAAGTGCCGGGTTCTGCACATTGGTCACAGCAACCCCACACAGTGCTACAGGCTGGGGTCAGAGTGGCTGGAGAGCGGCCAGGCAGAGAGGGACCTAGGGGTACTGGTCGATGGTAGACTGAACATAAGCCTGAAGTGTGTCCAGGTGGCCAAGAGGGCCAAGAAGGCATCCTGGCCTGCATCAGGAACAGTATGGCCAGCAGGAGCAGGGAAGTCATTGTGCCCCTCTACACTGCACTGGTTAGGTCACACCTTGAGTACCATGTCCAGTTCTGGGCCCCTCAGTTTAGGAAAGATGTTGACTTGCTGGAGCGTGTCCAGAGAAGGGCAACAAAGTTGGTGAGGGGTTTGGAACACAAGCCCTATGAGGAGAGACTGAGAGATCTGGGGTTACTTAGCCTGGAGAAGAGGAGACTCAGGGTTGACTTTATTGCTCTCTACAACTACCTGAAGGGAGGTTGTAGACAGACGGATGTTGGTCTCTTCTCCCAGGCAACCAGCACCAGAACAAGAGGACACAGTCTCAAGGTGCGCCAGGGGAGGTTTAGGCTGGATGTTAGGAAGACGTTCTATACAGAGAGAGTGATTGCCCATTGGAATGGGCTGCCCGAGGAGATGGTGGAGTCACCATCACTGGAGGTGTTCAGGAGGAGACTTGATAGGGTGCTTGGTTGCATGGTTCAGTTGATTAGGTGGTGTTGGATGATAGGTTGGACACGATGATCTTGAGGGTCTCTTCCAAGCTGATCTATTCTATTCTATTCTATTCTATTCTATTCTATTCTATTCTATTCTATTCTATTCTATTCTATTCTATTCTATTCTATTCTATACTATTCCATTCCATTCCATTCCATTCCATTCTATTCTATAGGGTTTTTTCCCAGTCTCTTTCTACACACAATAAAATGTTTTTTCATATGTGACTCACATCTGTTCACCTGACCAAACCTGGGGGAGAACATGACTGATATTAGCTGATCACATTATTATATAATACCCTCTGCTGTGGAGCGGAGGGTATGGATCTTTTTTTTGCAGTTCACCTGATAGCTCAGGGGCTCAAAAACTACAGACAAGCCATTTCTACTCTCTACAAATGTGACTGCAGATTTTGCATCAATGAAGAGAAAGAATAACTCCTTTGTAAATGTTATTCAGGGAAGAAACCTACTCATTTTGGGTTCACTTTCAGTGAGTAACATTTGTTCTAGACAGTATCCTTACTATAAATGTGCCCATTGCCATGGCTGATTCCTTCTCTTTGGGTGTATATTTTAAAAAAAAGAAAAAAAAAAAAAGAAAATTAAAGAAAATACAAGAAAAGAAAGGAAAGGGAAAAAAAGGCAGATCAGTGAAAAAAGAAATAGTAATAACAACAACAACAACAATCTGTAATGGTATACAGGAATATAAAGAAATACAAATCCATTTGGAAGTCCATAAGAGCAAGTCTGTACTTTGTATGTTTTCTCAGCAGCAAATATAACAGAGTCACTACCTTTGTTGTGCTCTTGGGAAAAAAACATCAACATTATTACTACAGAACAGTTGACATATTTTTGTTGCAGTTCCTGGTTAAATTATAAGAATGACCAGGACTCAGAGGGAAAAAGAAAACATTGCTTGATGTCATGAGTTTTATAGTCACAGTTTTTTATATTATCTTCATCTCCATGGGACAGTGAATTCAACAATTTCATAATTACTTTGAGATTTGTGAGTGAGTTGCAAAATTTTAGAGTCTTGCACTGCTTTCATATTCTATTTACCATTTAGAGGAATAGTAAGTTAACCATTTATCCCACTCAATTGTCAAAATAACCTTTAAAGTTACGGTGCCTCAAATTGAAGACAGACAGAAAGTTATAATGAAAGGAGCTGATTATGGTTTCTCAGTATCTATCATGACATAGCACTGTGTTGAACAGTCAGTGAAAATGATGTGTTGGGGAATTTTCAGGGAGGGTGTAAGAGACTGCTTCTTCATGAAAGAAAGTCTTTGTCCAGCATGCTAAAAAATGAGCTACTTGTTGGAGAGCGTAGCTGGCCCCAGTCCAGAGTCTTTGGACCTCACATTTTCTTTGCTCTTCTTTGTCTCAGCTACTGAATGATATTTCTAACTGATATATAATATTTTTCTTGCATTGAAAAGAACAAGCAGAAGAATATTAAGGGAGAATAACATTTTTGTACCTCATTTACACAGAGCAGGAGTAGTCTCTTCATTCCAGCTCATTAGAAATGCTAAACCAGAATCAACACATTTTAGTCCTGATTTTAGAGGATAGTCAAATATTGAAGTCAAAATTTGCAGCTAATGACCCTTCACAGTTCATTATAGTGTCTGGGGTTCTTTTGTATGCGTTTGGTTGGTTGATTGATTTTTTTGGTGTTTCATTTGTGTTTTGGTTGGCTATTTTTGGTTTGGGTTTTTTTTTTGTTGTTGTTGGGGTTTTTTTTAGGTATTTGTTTTGTTAGGGGGTTTTTTGTGGGTTTTTGGTCATTGGTTGTTCTTTTGTACTTGTTTTATTCTGAGTGATTTGGGGCGCTGTCTTTAATTTTGTGTTGGATGTGTCAGAAGCACTTGAAATTCTAATAATTTAATGAAATTATTAGAAGTTTTAATATATAATTGGAACAGGGATTCTCATAAAACCATTTGTGAATACAGGTAGTGAATGAACAGAGTTTTAGTCCAAATAAAATTGTCAAAAAATAACATCAAAAAATAACATTAAAAAATAAATAAATCACCAACCTACTTTTCAAAAGCTGAAAGGTTTGTGAAAATTGTCTTTTGTTGATTCAAGTCCTCTCTTTCTGTACTTACTAAATCCTTTTTTAGAAATAGTTTTCAATTAAAAAAATAATAAAAGCTAGCATTCCCTTGTTAAAAATTATTTAATTTGGGCACAGAAGAATTTTCCTCTTAATGTTATTAACACATTGCCCAACAGTCCCAACAATCCCCCTTTCATTTCCAGAAAAATTAATATAAGACATTTGAGAAACTAATGTGCACATTCTTGAACAAACACCACGCAGGTACATGCTTAATGAAAATGGTGTTAGCAATTTGATTCTACCTCTACCCTGTTTCTCTAACTTTCTGTTTACCTCTCAAAGAGAAACAAACAAAAACCCCAAACAAACAAATGGGGAAAAAAAAAAGACCAAACACATAAAAAGTAAACAAAACCCATAATCCTTTCTTACCTCCCCCCCCCAACAAGTGAGCAAGGGCTTACAAAACAAGAATGTCTGTTAGACCCCACAAGATACCTCAAAATATATGGTGAGGCAAAATACCTGTACAAACACAAAGCCTACCCCAATTACTTCAGACACTGTAAATAAACAATACATTAGTGATTATATTCCTAAGATTTGATGCTGTCGTAATTCTTCTCTATTTTGAAGCATTGGAAGTTTCATGGTTATACAGTTTGCAGTAAAATGTTTATGTAATTGAGACTCCTGGTTCTGCCTGCAATCTTCTTAAACATAGCATGAAGTATATTGCACATTTTTGTGTTTAAAACTCCCTTAGCTATACTTGAAGACACCACAAGTGTCCGCCAGTTGTTTTTTTAAGCTAACAAGGGTTTCTTAAAATACAGATGATCATACGATAAAGCAACACTTAATATCTGAAACCCAGTACAAAAAAATCCACCATCTATCTATGATCTTATTTGATGAAATGTGAACTGAAAAACTGTCTTAAATAAAATCTTTAAGTTTAAAGGATGTTACATTGCGACAGACATTGTATGGTCACACACTTGGACCAAACTTTATTTAGGGGAGTGCAAATATTAAAGTATTTATATTTACTTTTGTATATGTATATTTCCTTCTATGAAACACATCCAGCTTAGCAACAGCATAGCAACCTATTTTTTCCCTTTCTTTATCTTTTTGTTCTGAATTATCTATAAAGGTGAATAAGAAAAAAAGAAAAAAAAGTGGAATCTCACCAAGACCAGAAAACTGTTTCAAGAGAATTAATATGAGCAGCAACTCAGACTTTAAAGCTATTGATTTATTTTGTTTTAAAATTTTAGAAGCCAGAGCTTTATTCAGTGTTCTTTAACACAACCTCTCTTCATAGCACAGTAACAAAACTTCTGGTATATGATAATCAGGTCACCCAGCTAAACAGCCACAGTATATTAGAGGTGAAAAATCCATGTTCTTGTTCACAGTTGTATTTTTAACACTAAGCATAACAATATCGATACAGATTATTGATACCTAATTAGATTGTATCTCAAGTCCAAAAATATATTGTAGGTTTTGATCTGTGTAACAAACTACAAAGTAGATATACCTGTGAAGAATATGGAACAATATGATCTACACATAATAACAATTTTAAAAATATTTTTTTCTTTGTCCTTTGGCACAAATGTATTTCATTAGCAGACTTCTCAATGGTAGAACAAATATAAAGAACATATTCGGATTCCATTGTCTTGCTGCTGGGTAGAACAAATTAAACAAGGATGAACTAAACCTAGATATACAGGTAGCACAACAGAAAACCCTGCATTTTTCTTTTACAGGACTGCAACTCAACACGAAAATAGACACAAAAAAATGAGACTAATCATTACTATCACCATTAATATATTTTTAAGTGTCATAAAAATACAAAATTCCACAAGTATTGAGCTGAATTCTACATTGCAAAACCCCCAAAGTGATGATGTCTTAGAGTTTTTTCCTTTTATTAAGTGATGTTTTTTTTCCTGAGGTTTTCTTTGTTAGCTTTTGATTTTTACATATTTTAATATTTTCTAGAAACAGTGTCTCTGTTTAAAATATTGAAATTCAGGTTAGTAGCCCACACACCAAGTAAGACCTTGTCTAAGTTTCACAATGATCTCTTTTATACTGACCTTGGTATGCAAAGGATAAGTCTCTGTGAAAGGATGCACTGAGTATGTTTTTGGAGTGAATGAGGAAAAATAATTCACAAGAACATGCACTAAAAGGGTCTCAACGTGGTGTTTGATTGTTAGCATGCAACATGGAATGTGAGATAAGTTGTTAAAAAATGTGAGTTCTTTTACAAAAGCATCTGATGATGGCACATTTTTTTTTCTTTTTTTCTTTTGTTTTTCTATAGTGTGAACAACAACCTGAACCCCAGTAAAACAAACAAACACACACAAAAGCCTGGAGAATTAATCACGAAGATGATGTGTAGAGAGTATATACTTGTTTAATTAGAAGAATAACATTAGTAAAAATCCTTATCATATTTTCTCTGTTGTGTATCTTTTTCATTTACAAGATCTGTGAGATCAGGGCTTTCTCAACAAAACAAAACAGAAAAACAAATCACAAACAAACCCAACCTTGAAAAAAACCCACAAATAACGCCCCTCAAAATAAACCCCCAAAAAACACCTCAAACAAACAAACAATAAAGAACAACAAATTTGTAAAACTGCTTGTTATTTGAAAGTTAATTGTTTGCAATAGTAATTATTGTATGGGTAGTTCAACTATTTGCTTAAAACTGCCAGGGACCCAGAAGATGTGAAGTTCTCTACCTTAAGTTAACAAGAAAAGCATTCACTTCTAAAGGAGGAGGTGGAGAGACTGTCAAACCATCAAAATGTAAACTAGTGAAACATCTAGATGGTTATGAATAAAACAGAAGTCTGAGAAGACTGAAATTACAGTGTGTGCAGTATCCCTGCTTATGCTTTAATGGTCATGGTCATCCTTCAGCAAACAGCAGCAAAAGCTAAAAGAAGAAACAAATTAGGAATTATGTGTGATTGAAAGTTCTTTCTTTCTGAGGATCATTTGGTTACAGGAAAAAATGAGGAAAGAATAAATTTTCTTTTAGCTTCAGTCAAGATGAACCAGTAACTAATTTGATGTTTTAAAGAAGGAAAAAAATAAAGCGCATATATATATATATAAAGAGAGAGAGAGAGAGAGAGAGAGTGTATAGTATATAGTGTATATATATGTGTATGTTCATAAATTTAATTATAAAATTGCCTTTTCTCAGAACTTTGGTATTTGTCTGTTATCCAGAGGGAACAGGTAGCTGTAGAAATAGAAATATCATCACATAAGGTCTTTTTAGATAATAAGTTCTGAGATACTGAAAATACTTCTGTGGGTTCTCAGTCATCAGAACTAGTTAGAAAGGGTAGCATGGTTAACCTCTCAAAGGAGTTTCAGTAATAACAGTGATACAGCCTATAACAGCATAGCAAAATGGAGGAGGACAATAGGTTGGGGTTATTCTGTTGTTGGCAATAATTTGGTATACTGCTACGTTTATCTATTGCACTGCAATACTGGTTTTCCATATTCACAAAGAGAAATTAAGATATGCCTATTCACAGTATAGAATGAAAAAAAAACAAAACACAAAGTTTGTTAAAAAATAAAGATACTTAGTGATACTTCAACTGCCTAGTCTGATTAGTGAATGAAATGGTAGATACACTTGAATCAGAAGTAGTTTTACATCTATATAAAACTTAGATAAAGAACCAAAAGTGATACAAGATAAACAGTGTAAAAGATGACCCAAGATTGTCTGCCCTTTGACATTTGCCTTTCAGAGCGTGGTCTGCTTAATGGCTAGCATATTCACTGATGTGCTTATAACCTAACGTATTTAAAGGTCACACGGGATATATAATACCTTACTGAGTGTTCTAGCATCTTAAAAAAATTATCAGTATTACCTTTTCTTTCTGGTTACTACAGCCCCTTCATTTTGTCTGAAATAAAAAGACCAAATAATCTCTCGTCAAATTAGTTTTATTACAGTGACATATTGCCATAATCCAGTCAGAATATCAGATTCAATTTCATCTCAATAATCTGAACCTTTAAGTACTGAAGTATTTTTCACATCTATAGCACAGTGGAATAGAAAAGGCACCTTTTGAGAGCAGAGATGGTAGGAAATAATATAAACATAAATAATATGTTCTATTTGATGGACAATCATGTCTACTTCTGAATTTCATTCAGATAACTGTTATATATACAGAAATATTATGAGTTCATTGTCACAGTCCCCAGACTTCTCCCTCAGCCATTCTGTTCTTTCCTCATTAGTACTGCAGTATTTCCTGGAAAGAGCAGCTCTAACTAAGGAATCAAAATTTAGTAAAAAACATGAACATTCCAATTAGGTGCCTAACCAGAAACTACTGAACACTCTTTGGACGACCTGTCTTATTGTTTCTACAGACTAGCTTCTCAAGCTGATGAATGGCTACAATTCATCTAACATTTCTCTTCTTTCTATATAGAGGCAGCAGATAAAATGTTGATAACACAGCATTATACTTAATATGCCACTTTCATGCTGTGAACAGAGGTAGATGACATCAAAATTCTCTGAATTCTATACCTTGTAACAAATGCTAATACTTTCCAGTTAAACTACAAGTATTAAGTGTATATATTTTTTCCCAGAGAAAAGGTTCCAATTTTGTCAAATACGTACATAAATATGTATACATATACATATACATGTACATATTAAAAAAGCACATACATTTTAAAAGCCTTTAAAGCTAAATAGCCAGAAGGTTAATAGATAAATCCTTAAGAAATAATTAAATCTGGCCAATGAAAAGAAAACATACATATTCAGGCATCCATTTCAAAGTTCTAGCTTACATAGGTCATACAAGTAATCTTTCCTGTTCCATGTTACTGAAGCTCAAAGACAGAAAAGAATGTCAGAGTTAGGGGAGAAAATCATGATTTATTGAAATGTGCTCCATATGATGTGTAGGTGTGTCTACAGAGCTAAGAGATATAAAGTAGAAAAAAAATCACTAATTTACCCCCTTAAAAGCAGGAAAAAAAAGAGACAGTTATCATAGTCTAATTCTTCTGTAATGAGCAATGTAATGACAGGTTATTATTTTTTAAATCATTATTATTAGGATTTTTTTTATCAGCATATTCTTATACCTTGTGATTTCTGAAATCAGAGAGACCACATTCTTGTCTTCTGCTTGATTCACAGTCATATTTTTCAAGGTAATTTCCTATTGCACTTTGTGACAATAAAGAGTTTTAAGAAATCCTAACATCTCTAAGTTGCTAAATTATAAAAATGGTAAAATATGCAGGAAATTTATTCCCCTACAAGAGATTTTCTCATATACATTGACTGTTTCTCTATATGCTAGCAAACTGGCTAGAGTTGATGCGAATATACCAATGGCTCTGAGTTAGACCATAAAAGAAGAAATTAACTGAATAAAAAAAGAATCTTTCCTGATATAAGAGTCTATATGAGATCTGGTTGTAGAAAAATTCAAAGGTATAAACATTCCTCCAGTGAATCTGCACAATATACTTTTATTTTTCTTAATGAAGTTTGAAGTTCAGACTCAGAAGTAAGAAGGCAGTGGCTGCCATAATTTTATTGTAAAAAGTGAGTACTTAACTTTGTTTAATAAGTCACAAGATCCATCTCAGGAGAAGCAGAACTCACTGTCCTAATCCAACCTCTAACATGAAGAAAAGAAGACCATAATTTTAATTTCATTACCTCTGAAGCTTTTGAATCCAAAGAGTACTGTTCCTCTCGGAGCTTGGTGGCAGAAATATGTTTCAATATATAATAGAAGGAATTACTGGGACAAATATTAATTAAGAGGCAGCCACTTAGTGCATTGAGCTTTCCCTGGAGTCTTCGTAAGCAGTTGTGAAAACTGGGTAATACATGTTTCTTTTTTATTTTTGTTTGACCTCTGATACAAATAAACTGCAGCTACTGTATATATAATTTCTACCTAATATTTCTAAAGGTCTTAGGATTTTTCTTCTTCATAGCAATGGCCATAGATTTAAAAAACATGACAAAGCCTTCTCTTGTATTGTAATAATGCTTCACTATCTCTAATGCTTTTCAGATTCTTTATTTACACCTTGCTTTGACAGACATTCCTGGTTATAATATCTTCTTCACTCTTCCACAAATTTCTTGTAACAGAAGCACTCTGTTGAAGGTATCATACAGTTTGTGAGTTTATAAAATAAAATTCTGTCCAGATTAAGAAGGGCATAAATTCCTAGACTGCAACTCAGGCATGATCCAGATGTCCAAGCCTAAGTAAAATGCAGGCTCAGAAAAATCTATTTTAAGTCACTGTCATAGAATTAATCCTATTTAATGCTATGTATCTATACTTTGAATGTCTTTACTTGCTCAGATGAATCCTACTACCATTGCTTCTGCCTCTTTAATGTCCATGTGATATACAATAATACAGAATTGACACTTCCCCTCTGGTAACATCACAGTCAGAATTCCCATTTCCAATGGTAAATGCACATCCTAAATAAAAATTATACATATCATCAAGTGAGCCTTTAACTGTGAATTTGTTCCTTTGAACAAGTAGTTTTCTACAAAAGTAAATGATGAAGAGAATCTAGGTACTCTACATAAAGCTGTAACCATATAAATTATACATAGATATCAAAAGAACTCTTTTTCTTAAGTTTATCTAAATCACCCAATCCAACATTTTCTGCATCCTTTAATATATAATTTAATTTCAAAAATCATGAATCTCTAGCTGTTTCTTCTCCTTATTCCCCTCTTTATGTGTTTTGCTTCAATTCTCTTCTTGGTGTCTTAGTTCATATTTTTCTTTACCTAAGTAAATTGGTCTCTGCCTGAATTCCCTCTTTTTGACTGTTCCATTTATTCTTTGCTCTTTCTTTGGTCTGAATAGTTTGATATTTCACTATATCAAAACCTCATTACTCTGAATGCCACAATTTAGGTCACCTAAAGAGAATAAATCCACAATTTTTCCTGCTCTGTAGACTGATGAACTATATTATTAGCAACATATATATTTATATTGTTCTTAATCCAGAGCAATAATATCCTTGTAAAAAGATGAATAGAAGGAATTAAGATTATTATTATAAAAGTAATAAACATAACCAAACCCTTGCTTATCAATAATGATTCATTCAATTTGTGTTACATATTTTTGTTTATCTCTCCTATGGTCCTGTTTACATTTTCAACTACAACTACCAACTGTACTAATGGTTTCAACATTTTTTCTTACAATAACTGCTTAATTTTTGATGGACATGGTATGATAAATGACTTTTATGTAATTCATGCAAGATTTTGTATTTTCTTTTGTTCACTTACCTAACTGGCCTGTATTATGCAGCATTTATTGGTATAGTTTTCCAGTCCCAAATCTTGATTATTATTATTGTCCTGAGTCTTATTCTTCTTTTCATTATGCACAGAATTTTACAAAATCTTGTAAGTTTGGTGCAATTCTATAACCTTTGTTTTTTGTACCTTTCAAAATTAGTCTAGATATATGAATGAATCTGAACACTTATTTGATATTTAAAAAAAAACACACAGTAGACTGACCTTCTGAATAACAAAAGAAAAGAAGTCTAAAAAAACCCCATAATCTAGACATCTCTGGGTAAAGAAAAACATTTAACTTGCTCATTTAAAATAAATACAGAAATATGATATTTGTACCCAGGCATGCATGCATGCAGCTCAAGAAACCACCATAATGCAAGAAATTAATAAATAAAATAAAATCTAAAAAAATATAGCAAGTAAACTTTTCTAAAACAATCCACACTTGACCAAAATATGTCTCCTTATTTCCTTTTATCCCTTCACTAACCTGTATTTCCTCATCTTCCAATAGAGTAATATTTTTGAGGGAAGACTAAATCAATGAAGACAGGCAGGGAGGAAAGGAAGGAAGCAAAGTTGTATTTAACCCATTTACTTCAATTTTTTTCTCAAACACCTAGGAATGATTTTGAGAACCAGAGCTTCTGTTATTATACAGACCATTGTGTGCACGTATGGTTGGCCATGTTATCCATCACTCTGTTTTTCCAGTTCCCCTTTCTCATTACAACAAAATCCTTTTACGCAGCTCTTCACAGCCAGTCAACCATTCATTAGGAACTTTTCCTAATTTATTTTAAGAGTGTGGTTTTCCTGCTCATTACCACCTATGATTTCATAGAACCATGAAACACCAAGGTGATGGGGCATCAAGAACCATCTGGTCCAACCAGTTTTGGAAAAAGCACAGTCCAGAAAAGATGGTGCAGCACCCTGTCCAGATCAATTTTAGAAGTGTCCAATGTTGGGGAATTCACTGTTTCCCCAGAGAGGTTATTCTAATAGCTGATTGTTCTCATCATGAAAAATTTTAGTCTTGTGAGCAACTTGTATGTATTACCCTTCTTCCATGCGACTCCTTGTAAAAAGGGAGTCTCCACTGACTCTGGTAGCCCCCCTGTAAATATTGGAACATCGTCTTCCCTAAGTTTTCTTTTCTCAAGGCTGAACAAACCCTGTTCTGTCATACTTTTCTTATATGTTAGGCTTCCTCGTCCTTCAGTTATCTTTATGGCCCTTTTATGGATGTTCTCTAGTCTGTCCATATCTTTTTGCAAAGGAGTGACCAAAACTGAATACAGTATTCTAGGTGTGTCCTGAAAAGTGCTTACTAGAGTGGGATAATAACTGCTCTATCTCTGCTGGTGATACTCTTTTTGATGCAACCAGGCTCCCTTCTGGCTTGCTTTGCCACAGCAGCACAATGTTCACTCACATTGAGCTTGTTGTCACCAAGAACATCAGGTTCCTTTCCACAGAGCTGCTCCCCATGGGTAGATCCCAGCCTGTGTGTCAATCCAGAATTGTTTTCCCAGAAGCAAGACATGGTGCTTGTCCTTGTTGAACTTCATCACATTCTTATTTGCCCACTCTTCCTGCTTATACAGCTCTTCCTTGGAGGGTGGTTCTCTCTTCAAAAGTACCCACTTCCCCACTAATATTGGTATCATCAGACACCATCATGGCACACTTGATCCCATCATCCAGACCCTTTATGAAGATATAAAACAACATTGGGCCCAATATTGACACCTGAGTGACCTCACCTGTGACAGGTTACAAGTTATTACCACCACTCTCTGGACGCAGCCTGTCATTCAGTTTCCCACCCACTGCACAGACCACTTGTCTAGTCTATAAGGCAGATCCAGAATGATCCATAATTCAACATAACAAAAACAGAGAAGAGTTAAAAAATTATAATTAGCAATTTGTGTCAGATTAAGGTAATTTCCACCAAGTACTAAGTCAAAAGCTCAATCTGTTAAAAGTTGCATGAAGAATATAGGCCCAAGTGTGTGGTATTTTGCAGGGTTAAAACCACCTTATGTTGCTCAATTTTATGTTTATTTCTTACAGAAAAAAATCTTAATTTGAAGAAATAAAATAATTTGTTACTGAAATAGTAACCTTCACTATTAAGGTAAATCTGTCTCTTCAGGGTTTTTCTGTGGGGTTATTCCAGCAACTCTCCTTCCATATTAAAATTCTAACCTTCTTGCTAGCTTTGCATAGCTGTAAAAACATTTGCCAATTTATTTCCTCTAATAGCCTGCAGCTTTCTAGCACTGTTCCAAAATTACCTGATTTCAATGTCCTTAACTTCTCTCTAAACTAGCTACACTGTGTCAACCAAGATTTTTTAGCAGCTTTTCCTTCATCCACAATATTTTTCTCCAGAAATCTTGTCATTCAGTCCTCCTGCTTTATTTTGCCACTCAATTCTACAAAAATTCTACCTGCTTTATAAAATCCCATCCATTTTTCCAAAATACATTTGTTTCTCTCATATGCTCTGTGTCATGCCATGCACTGCTTAAAAAGTATTTAAAAATCCTCAGTATCAGCTTGAAAATTTTAGTTTGCACTTTGTCTGTTTTCCCTCCTTTTTTTTTGTTCATTTGCTTGTTTGGGTTTTTTTTTAACACAGATATTTAACCATTAACCTCTATCAACAAAGCTGATGTTATTCACCCTCATGTTTTGTGACAGTAGACTGTAAAAATGGTACATATGCATGGAAAATTTATAGAGTTATTAATCACTGAAGGATCAAATGAGTCAAGCACTGTTCTTGCAACTAATCTGATCAGTTGTAAAGCATTCTTTCCTCAGAGGATGCATGCTAAACGCATTTTGTGAGATATTGTGAAAAGGCAAATTTTCTGTATGTGTATAACAAAGCTCCTAGCTCAAAGTATAGTCACCCAAATTTGGAAACCAGAGATTGTGATATAGGACAGCAACATGCCAGCATGTCCAGGAGCTCCTTGCTCATACAGGGTCTTCTCCTGGAAATCAGGAAAAGTGTGGGTGAAAAAAAGTGAGGAGTCGAAGAATGTCAATCCATCATGATGTGTTTCCAGAACTGGAGATTTTAAGAAACTTTGTAGATGTACATGCATGTGAGAGACCAAATCTTGTCTCTCTTGATGTGACTCAACAAAGATAAAATCACCTTTGCTGCTTGCCCAGACAATAGCTGGCGTGTATTGGGTAGATGCCACTGGATAACGACTCTCTGGAAGGTTCATAGATAAAGATTGCTCACCAGACTGCACCTGTCCTGGAAATAATGGGCAGAAGCCACTGCTGTTGATACTCTCTGGAATATACATACCTAAAAACTGTATAAAAGATCCAAGCAACTACTGGCTCAGGAGAAGGAAAACACGCGAGAAGGAAGATTGGGGCAATGCTGCTCTGAAGAAAAATGGAGAGAATACCAGGAGAGAAAAATGACAGAGACATCACCATGTAGCCTGGAAGAAACAGACCAGGAGGAACCCTCTCTCTGTGTCCTAAGTTCTGCCTGCTGCTTTTGGGAGCTGAAGAGGCTGCTCAGAGGACAGCACAGACAACAAGGACAACATCTCCTCTACATCCAAAGCTGCAGCATCCTTCCTCCACAGACCCAAACTGTCTTGGGGGGTTAGTGGTGTGGTAATATAATTCTTTTCCTCTTCTCTCTCCCTCTTCTCTCTCTCACTCTATATTTTCTCTGTCTCCCCTTCTGATCCATCCACTTTATTCTGTTAATAAATAGACTCTCTGTTGATATTTTGCCTTGTTTGTGCCTCTAATTTCATGACACGTGACTATTCAAAAGAACTGAGTCTCCCTCTCTGGACTGAGACAATGCAGAGCAATGGCAAAATGCGTAAATATGTTACCTGATGAAGGGACTGACCTTCAGTGTTAAAATCTGCTGACATGATTGAAGAGAACAGTTTTATGTATGATGTAAAAGATGTATCTCAAATTTGTGAATAACTGCTTTGTTTCAAATTCCATTAAATAATGATGGCCCATGTAATGATTTTGAGATAAGGATTTCTGCTCTAATGTTATGTCCTTTTAGCTGTACCAAAGGAAGAGAATATAAAAAGAAGTGGCTCCTACATTTTCTACATCATAAAACAACCCATAGTTTAACCTATATAAGAACAACTTACGCTAAGTGATATAACTAAGCATGTATACTGCAGGTAACTCTACCACATGAAACTTGTCATACTGCAATATCATAACACATATCTAATCAATTGCTTGAACAGGATGATTAGTGCATATAATCTCTTTCTGACACTTTGTTAATAGATGGTACATTCCAAGGCTAAATAACACATCTTTACATATTTATGTTACTTTGGTGGTTTAAATGAAACATTTATTTCTTTTATATTATGAAAAAACTCCAGATTTTAAAATTTAAAAGTTTACTCTTGTATGGGAAAAAAAGTAATTATTGATACAGTAGCTCAGTCAATAATCTTTAGCATTTCTCTTGTTTCTTTAGAAAAGTACATTGTTGAAGTAATGCTGTATATTAACCAAAACAGCTTCAAAAAGGGTAGATTAATTACCTCTCCCATGCATTTGTTATTTACCATAAATAATATTAAATTTCAATTTTAAAAGGGTAGATCAATCACCTCTCCCATACATTTATTGTTTACTATAATCTGAAATTTCAATTAATACTTCCAAATTGACTGATCTGTATTAAGACATATTTCTAGATGTCTTCTCTCATAATCTTGCAAATTAAGTGAACATATTTAAATGATATATTGAAGCAGCATCATGAGCCCTAAAGTATTTAATATTATTTTCCTGAACCTGCTTGTTACATTTATGAGGCATGAACTAAAATACTTACTGCTGAGGAGTACTCACTTCAGTGTGCCTTTGCATTTTTTTTGCACCCAATATAGGGATACAGAAGAGTGTGCCTCTATTTTAGCAATTTAATTTCATTAAAGTGTGTCCCTGCAGAACTTTCTTGAATGATGGATATTCTACAGGGTAGACATTATCAAATCCATAGCCATGGCTGACTACACTTTAGCAATATATTTCCTGAGTTCTTTGTGATAATGTAATGAGCTACATCATAGCTGAAATTCAAGATGTAGAAGTTGTCTTCTTGTCAACATAAAGCATATTGATATTGATACAGTAAAACTTTTCTAAAGACAAGATTGGTTTTATAAATAGGAGACTGAAATTTTGTTTAACTGTAAAGAACTTAGAAAAAAAATGATCAAAGAAGAGTGCCTCTTGTTGATTTTCAACTATTCAGAATAAATAAGAAATGCAATATAATTTCAGTGTATAAATCATCTTACAAAAATTTTGGTTTCATCTTTCACTTTCTAACTTATAGGAAAAATTGGGTGCCTTTTCCTAAATACCATTTATTTTATGATATTTTAATTTTATATTATAGCATCAAAATCTGAATATAAGAATGAGCCGATCCCAGGAATGTATCTGTGAACACCTATCACCTGCTTCCCCCCTAATTTTATAAAACGGAATGACTGAAACTGAAATATACCTTAATTAAATTTTCATTATCTCCTTTACCTTCAGAATAGAATCAATATCTGCAAACTTTAATGATGTAGTCTAAGTACTTATATATCCCAGATTAGACAGGTGTTAGTTATTTAGAAAATGCATACTCATTAGAAGGTTAGTGTGCATCTCCATGGTGAGGAAAAATGTGAGATATGTTCACTTGGATATTTCCAAGTCATGCCTCCCTTTTGTAGGTATTGTTGGGTGACAGAATCATAGAATCAGATAAATTATCCCAAATACATATAGGAAAATAAAGTCTTCAACCTCTTCACTCAGCTTTCTAAGCCAGTGCTCATCACAGCACAAGATGTATGGGAGTAGCTTAGCTGCATATCTGGGGCCTATTAAGGAATGAAAGGAACTCCAGTAATACGTTAGAATTAGAGCCAGGAAAGGATTAATGACAGCTGAATAGCTCGCTGGATAAGCCTTAAACACTGATTTGCATCTAAATTATGGTTAACTAAGGAAAGGAATATTGATAAATATGCTGAACAGAACCAGAAAGCTGAAATTGCTTTTGAAAAATTATATTTACCTTTATATGTTTCATGTAAAACGGAGTACCTGTGATACTCCATTGTTCCGAAGGTCATTGTGATCTGAGAGATTGAATCATAAGTGCTTAAAATTAGAACCTTAAAATCCTAATTAGACATCTAAATATATGGCCCTATTTTGAAATAGTTCAAAACCCTGCAGTTCCAATTTAAATGTCATTCCTGCATTGCCTTACTTATAGAAAGACTGGGGTCCTTTTGTACCACTACATCAAAATAAAATTATTTCAGGATGGCCAAGGATTGGCCTTGACTTAGAAGAAGAAGTATCTTCAGATAAATTTTACTTTGTGCCATTATTGAAATATAATACTTTGGTTTCATGTTCTGTGGAAAAAATTGTCCCCTTGAAGGTGCTGTAAACTTACCATGGGAGACCATGTCAATAAGTAAGAGAATGGATAAACATGATTGAACTGATGAACTGGCAAGCCATGGCGTGTTCAGATATCTGATTTAAGATGCTTTCATTCTAAATTCCTTTCCAGGTTCACAAAGAGTGCACACATATTTGTCATTGTGACAAAGTCATTGTTGTGCAATATGCATTTTAAACTGTGCTTAGTGAACAGAAATTTTTGTATGAATTGCCTCAGCACAAGCTGCTCTTGCTTTTTATAACTACTTGGATATTTATGTTCATATGCCTGATGTTCATTCCCAGGAAATAAAGATCCTTTGGATAGCAGTGTGTCACAGTCAGTGAAATTGGTGCACCATTCCTCTAGTTTTCTGCATGCGCGCACACAGGCACACAGACACACAAACATACTACCAAAAGATATTTGTTCTCTACAAGTAAGTTCCAACGATTTTGGATGTATAATGGAACATTCCAGAAAATAACAGAAATTGTAAGACAATAATTATTTTAAATAAAAGAGAAAGCAGAGATCCTTATGCTTACATGAGTACGCCAGCCTCACTGTGCTCCATCAACTTGTGAAAAATGTCTTTACACTTTTCCTCATACCTTCTCATACCCTCTAAGAGTATCCCTCATACTGTCTAGGAGACGATAGTAAAGTAAAACTCTGAAATGAAGACATAATCTATTGTTGCCTCTCCTTCCCAACATTTGCTAAAATTAGGTTTCCAAGTCAGTGACATGACTAGCACTTATTTCAGAGTCAGCTCAGGTCTTTTAATTTCAACTTATTAAAATTGATTTAGGTTCCATTTATGTAATTGAGAACAGGATTTTTGCCAGCAAAATTAAACTCTTTTGACCATTTGGATAAGGAAGTTGTGTACAGTCATCTATATTTTATTTGCACTGTGGTAGAACTGTCTGAGACTGAATGATTCTCCTCTTCTCCATTAAAGCAATTCCATTATGATTCAGAGCCAAAAAAGCAACTGCAGTTCCCCAAGTCCTGTGCAATTCACATTTATAGGTGTTGGAATATACATATCTACAGTCTGAAAGTGAATATTTATTCATTTGAATATTTCAAGTTCTTAGGTGCACAGAGGCTTGATTGTCAGCATAATGAGAACAAGCTCCATTCCTGACAGTAGTGAACAGCTCTAAATACAGAATGGCTGCCTCCAGCAATGGGATTTGCTGGAGTTTAACATGCTAGAGCTTCTCAAATGTTCTATCTTGTCTAACCATGTGTGTCCTCCATTCAGATCCAGCCTAGAGACTGTTCCCATTTACCTCACCGTCTCTCCCTGGAGAAGGCAGGAAGTGGTTGTTCAGGCAGAAAATTAAGCTTCAGCAGCCAAACGCTGTTTAAGCTCTGTCTACCACAGAGCAAAAGAAAGACTCTGCCAGCTGATGGTGCTCTGCTGTCCAATGCCACTTGATTGATTCCTTGAACTGGACAAGAGCTGCTGCTATGCACCTCAGCCAGACTTTACCAAGAGAGGCAACAGTAAAGATTTTTTGACTGGCGTGAGGCAGAAATAGCAAAGGAAGCTTTGCAGCTTCTGTTGGGGCACCAGGAACTTCAACTCTGGATCCAGTTCAAGTGCTAATGATAAAAAAATTTATATGCTTTTATGAAATCTTGATACCCAATTCAGATGTTACTTCTCATAGAGACATACAATGCAATCAAGCCTTTGACAATCAAGATAATAAATGCTCAAAATAATCTGTAGATTTTGTGAATAACAAAAAATATGTAGTGATTTTTAATTATTTTCCTTGAAGTGTTATATCATAACTAATTGTCAAAGGATAAGGAACAAAAGAAGGAAGGAAATCAGAAGGAAGAAAGGAAATCAAAAGGGAGGGAAATTGGAAGGAAGGAAGGAAGGAAGGAAGGAAGGAAGGAAGGAAGGGAAGGAAGGAAGGAAGGAAGGAAGGAAGGAAGGAAGGAAGGAAGGAAGGAAGGAAGGAAGGAAGGAAGGAAGGAAGGAAGGAAGGAAGGAAGGAAGGAAGGAAGGAAGGAAGGAAGGAAGGAAGGAAGGAAGGAAGGAAGGATATGGTAAAATCGCAAAGTAGGAATCCAAGCATGGTTAATTATTTTCTTCTCAAGCACTTGTATTTGGAGAGTGGAATCACCTGGTTAAAAAAAGCTAAAGCTGGATGAGGTGGATGTTCCAGATAAAAATATAGTAAAGGTGCCAAATAAAAGTTGGATCTATTTTCAGACATATCAGTGGAACAAAGTGCAGTTAGATCACTGCAAAACAGTAAGAAATCAATCCTTTCTGTTAGAGTATTTTATTTTACTTCTATATAGGTTAACAGGAGTTTAATCCCTTCACTCTTTCACAACTTCCTCCCCTCCTTCACAACTCTTTCTGTTAAAAAAAAAACTCACTATCTTGTGAAGTCCCCCATAATAGTAGTTGACTTAAAACCTACATGTATTTGAAAAATGTAACTCTCTAGCCATTGCTGCTGCAGTTTGTAAAGTTTAGAATGGTTATCCACTCAATATAAGGAGCAGAAAAGTGAAAACTCACGGCATACATCCTCTCCTGACTTTCTCCCTGGGATTTCACTTATCACGCAGGAAGCTCTTAGAAAGACAATCCTGGTTGGAGGCAGCCCAGTAGTTGGTAGGAGAATGAGATGAGAACAGCCAGTTAAGAAAGAGAAAAACAGATGTAGAGAAAAAGTAAACAAAAATATATAAATACCTGAGATAGAAAGACTATTGGTTGCAATTTAATGAATGGTCGTAGACCCCTGCACTCAAACTGTTGTTTTGAAGGAAAGTGAGGAATTCAGTTTGAAAATTGGTGCTGAAAATATGATTAGCTACTTTACATTACTAAGACAAGGAAAGAGAAAAGAAACAAAATAATAACGTTTAATGTTATCATAACACATGGAAAATTAGAAGATACTTTTTTCCAGTACTCCTCAAATGAAGACTTCTCCAGAAGAAAAAATATGTTCTTAAACATATTTTAAGAAAAACTGCAAGTCACTACTGAACCAAGACTACTGATGAATTTATAATGACAGTTTTCTTCTAAACAATGATGGAAATATCTGCCTCAAAAATAACACAATAACAGAAAGGAATTGTGAAAATATCAAGCTATACAGTGTATAATTTTACATAGAAAAAACCCCAAAGTTTATACTTGTTAATGATTAAAAAGTATTTAATGGTGTGTCATTGGTTTAAATGGGTATATTTGCATGTGGGATAGCACAAGTGAGCCAAATAAACAAAGATAATTTGAGAACACAAATAACAAAGAAGAATCAAGTAGGGAAAATAATTATGTTGAGTTCAATTATGTTATTAAAATGCAAAATAATGATGATAGAATTGGTTTCTATAACAACAGATGGAACACTATGTTTGGACCCAGAGTTTCATGGCTCATCATCAACAAGCACTGAGAGGAAAAGTGATAGACTTGACACATGATAAAGCAGTAGTGATTAAAAAAAGTTAACTTCATTCAGGTCAGAGACTTTTAATATTACAGGTCATGCAATATGCTACAGACAGTCTTCAGAAAAAGATTTTTGCAAAATGAAGTGAATTGTCTCAGTGGAATTATTGTTCTATGGAAATATATTGATTTTATTTTTTTTTCCAGAGGTTGAGCTATCTCTGCACTTATGAAACACAGAAGATGGACTTTTCTTGTTTCACTTTGCCAGGTTTTTTCTTGTTTCACTTTGCCAGGTTTATGATTGACAAAGTTTAGTCAAGAGCTAAAGGAGAAGGAAAAGTTTATTACACGTGACAAGATGAAAGCACTTCTAAATGCCTAGCAAGTGAAGTTTGGTGTGTAGATACAATAAATGAAAGAATAAATGCCAGAAAGCATTACTACTTTAAAGTGCTTCTAGTTACACCACGATAATAAACTTGGAGAAGTAATTAAAATATTAGTAAAAAAACCATATTTCTTAAAAGCAAAACTGTAAACCTGTAAGCTCATTAGCTGTGTGTATAAAGATCATTTGGAATGACTGCTGGAATTTGTATCATCTTGTTCATGACAGTCTGTGTTTTTGACAGTAAATTAATTTAGCTTGGGTGACAGTGTATGAAAAAAAGGAAAGCCTCACAAGTAAATTGGTGCCTCCTTGGAATACTGGAGCAAGAATGATATTATTAGTTTAATTATTAGTTTAAAAACACAATTCATTAACATGCTGCTCTTACAGAATTGATAAACTCCATATGAGGTGAAACCTGTGAACCATTTTCAAGTATTCCAGTTGTGTCTTCATATCTACTTACCATAGTATTTGCAGATAAAACTTTCCAAATTATACGCTGGACAAACAACATGCATGACAGACCATATTACCCCTTACTTCAACAAGCTTTCAACATCAGCAACAGAAAGAATGTAATACCAAATATCCCAGTAGTCATTCAGTTACCAATGACAATATATCTCAACATTAACCAAACTTCTTATACTTCTGAATACAACTTAAATTGTATGCCAGACGACATACAAGTGTTAGCAAAATGATGTTTAAACCAGACTATTAGGAGTCAAAACAGCTGTTTTCCTTGGGAAAATTGCTAACCTTATTTTTTTAATCTCGGCTTGCAATGAGATATTCTTCAACTACTACTTACTCTGAAATTCTGCATCTAAAAAAAACAAAGAGGTCCATATTTTCTTGGAAATCTCTTCCTTCACTGAGTCAAAATAATTGAGGTTGCTTATCCATGGAAAGCAGACCTTTACTTAAAGGCTGTTTTTAAAAATACCTTTAAAATGCTGGCCTTAAGGATTTTTTATTTTTAGTATCTTATTCTGGGTTGCCTTAATATCCAGAACTATCTATGAACTCATCTGTTGAATCTGACTCCCATAAATTGTACTAAATTTGGAAAGGGAAGGGACCCTAAAAAAATTAGGACAAAATGTGACAACTGTTTTATCTCAATTCCCTCTGGGGTTTTTTGGTGTTTTTTGTTTTTGTTTTTTTACTTGTTGTTCCCTAAGGTTCCTTCAGTTTTGCTCAGTGACACTGAATTATCTACCCAAGTATTAAAATAGTACTAAAAATGTCTTGAAACTAGGTATCCCAGACAGATTTTGTACATCTGCATGAATGGCAAAATAATTACTCTTAATTAGTGACTCGTGTTATCATATTACACTGAGCATCAAGAAGAGTGGTGACTGTTTATTACAATTAAAATTATTAGTTTAAAAACAACATTCATTAACATAATGCTTTTACAGAATTGGTAAAGGTAAACTCCATGACCCTAAGATTTATAATGAATATCGTTTTGATTCTAGATCTCTTGAGATAATGAGTTTGTTTTAAAACATAGCTTTTTCTCTGAGTGTATTTCATGTCTTGCTAGGCATGCGGAAAGTCTGTACTAGTAAACAAAATAAAATTGGCCTCGTTTTTTGGGTTTGAGGAGAAGCATGTAACTGCTCACTGACTTGTAGTTGAACTATTCTACTGCTCAGAACAGAGACTATTATGAGTTTTCTCTAGTCTGCATTAGCCTCTAAAGAGATCTACTCCTTTCTCAGTCAGGCTCCATATCAGTTTCTTTTTACTGAACAGAGTATTGAATATACATATATGTAAATCAATTTTATATATTTGTATGTATGTGTATAATTGTTTGCTTGTGGTGTTTGTTTGTTTGTTTGTTTGTTTGTTTTAACATAGCATCACTACATCTGGAAAAGACATTTAAGATCATCAAGTCCAACCATAACCCAATTGCCATGACCACTAAACCGTATCCTGAAGATCCATACCTACACACATCTTGAACACCTCCAGGGATGGCATCAGTTCCAATGTCTCACCACCCTCTCAGTAAAAATGTTTTTCCTAATGTCCAATCTAAACCTTCTCTAGCACAACTTAACCCCATTACCCCTCAGCCTATCACTATTTACTTGGCAGAAGAGACCAACACCACGTAGTTGTAGAGATCAATAAGATCTCCCCTTAATGTTTTCTTCTCTAGATTAAACAATCCCAGCTCCTTCAGCTGTTCCTCACATGACATGCCATCCAAACCCCTCACCAATCTCATTGCTCTTCTCTGGACATGCTTCAGGACCTCCATGTCTTTCCTATACTGTGGCATCCAGAACTGAACACAGTGATCAATCTGTGGCCTCACCAGGGCTGACTACAGGGATATAATCAGTTCCCTGCTCCTGCTGGACACACTGTTTTTGATACAGACCAGCATTGATACAATGCTGTTGGTCTTCTTGGTCACACTGTTGGCTCATGTTCAGCCAACTGTCCACCAGCACCCCTAGATCTTTTTCCACTGGGCTGCTTTCCAGACACTCTTTCCCAAGCCTGTAGAACTGTTTGAGATTGTTGTGAGCAAAGTGCAGGATCCAGCACTTGATCTTGTTAAACCTTATCCCATTGGCCTCAGCCCATGAATTTAACCTGTACAAAACTATCTTCAGGTACTTCCTACCATCAAGCAGCTCAACAATCCTGCTCAATTTTAGTGTCATTTGTAAACTTGCTGATGGTGCCCTCAATCCCCTCATCCAAACCATTAATAAGGATATTAAACAGAACTGGCCCAAATACTGAGTGGTAGGGGACACCACTTGTAACCAGCCACCAGTTGGATTTAACTTTGTTTATCACAATTCTTCGGGCTTGGCTATCCAGCCAGTTTTTAATCCAGCAAAGTCCACCTGTCTATGTCATGCCATAAGTTTCTCTAGTAGAGTGCTGTTGGAGACAGTGTAAAAGGCTTTACTAAAGATCACAGTCTTTCCCTCATCCACTAGGCAGATCATGGAGTATGACAGTATTTTTTTTCCTATCCTTCAGAATGCCTCCCTTCCCCACCCCCAAATTCTGTGTAAAATCCGTTGTATGCCTGCCAAAAGAGACATGTTACGTTCTTTCAGTGCAAACAATGACACAACAGTTTTTGGACACTACCACTGGGTCTGAGTTTATTTTGAAGCTGTACATCTTTGTCCCTAGTGCAGTGTACTAGTAGTATGACTTAATCCAGCAAAGTTTCTCTTGCCAAATATTGTCAGCAGAAAAAAATAGTTGCCTACTTGAGAGATCTTGTTCAGCTATTCTACTCACATAGAACCACATTAAGTATGAGTAGAAGACTCATTGATTTCCACAGAGTAATCAACATGTTTTCTGACTATGAACTGCAAAACTGAAAGTCTAAGGCTCAGAGACACTGTAAAAGTGATTTCAGTAGAAGCTGACATGGTATTTGAAACAGATTCCCTTTCAAAGTCTTCCAGGCCTGCCTGTTTGAAACATATTTTATGTTATCTTTCAAATTTAGGATGTATTTCTATCTGTCCATTTATGCTATTTTACTAACAGGCTCTGCAAATACTGTACTTTGCCTGACATTAAATATTCAGTAAGCTAAGTCAAAGTCAAGCTCTTAGCTCTCTCTCTTTCATTTTTATTGTTTATAGTTGTGGGCTGAAGTCTTGCCTTTTCTGTATCATGTACCTGAAATTTGACTCAAGGCAGTTCAACAAACACTACTGCAGAAAGTAAGGAAGAAAAAGTATTTCTTGGCATGGAGACTCTGCAGCATTCAGCACAATTCTGGCTCTCCTAGAATATCCCTGGCAGCTGCTACAGTCTGCTTCCCAGAAATAATCTGTATTATTAGGCATTGGTCTTGGACAACTCACTCTTCAAGATTCTCTTCTGTAAAAATGTTCTTACTTCCCAGTCTTCTGATGCATTACTTGCAACTCATGCATGTTCATTTAAACTGCTTGTAACAGATGTCCATCCATATCCTGCTGCTTCATACATCAAGATCACAGGATTTAAAAGCTATTTATATGTAAGCTGTATGAGCACACAAAAATGTCACATTTTCCAGGGCAACACTTTCTAGAAGCTAATATTATTATAAGAGGGAAAGGATGTGGATGGGGGGAGGGGTGGGTGGGGAAGGGGTGAGGGAGGTGGTATTCTAAACCATACCTAAGTAACTATGCTCTGCCTGTGAGGGTAGTTGTGTGGTGGCTGTCCAGACTAGACAGCAGTTGCTGTGTGAAGCTGATGCCTTCAGCCCATCACTAGGATCACTAAAGCTTTAGTGTGAAGAATTAAGAGATAGGTTAGGACATCTCAGCCTGTGAAGAGGCTGAGTAAAGTGAGATTGTGATAGTAGTCTTTAAGGTGCATGGCATGAAGAAGTTCTGAGTGAGCTCTTGTTTACCATTCCTTCTAAAGCAAAAGCTAGCAGACACCAAATAAAACCAGCAGTTCACATATTCAGGAGAAGGAAAGAGGGAACATCTCTGCAGGCAGTGTAATGCATATTAAGGTTCTGGAATGTACTACCTCAAGACTTTTACAGATGATAAAAGCTTACATGGTTCTACCGAAAAGAAATCATAGAATTAAGTTGCTTTGAGAGGTTTAAACACAGACATACTCCATTTTTCAAAGCATGCATAGCATGATTAGTGGTAAAACATTATTCTGCTTGTATATGTTCTTCTACACTTTTGTCTACCAATACTGCTGCACATATGAAAATTCTGGTGGATCTGACCTGCCTGACCTGCTGCTGGATCTGGCAAGACTGTTCTTATATTCTACTCTGAATAATTCATTCTGACTCTGCACAAGATTGATATCAGTAGCTCTCTATAAATTCTGTTTTCCCATCAATGGTAGAAATGGATTATACGATAGTGTGCTATTTTTATGTAACTTTCATTAACACATTTTACACATATATATACTCAGGAAAAGTTCTTTTCATTTTGTTATGAAGTGGTGTGATCAGAACATAGGTCATGTAATCAGTATTTCTCATTTGCATAGTTATTATCTTTACAATTAAAGATTATAAGCCAAATAAATCTTAGATTTGCTCCTGCTAGAAGTCCAATGATCATGAATTCTTGAGTATTCCTGTGGCATATGTCCAGAGAAGGGCAACAAAGCTGGTGAGATATTTGGAGCACAAGCCCTATGAGGAAAGGCTGAGGGGGCTGGGGTTGCTTACCCTGGAGAAGAGAAGGCTCGGGGGAGACCTTATTGCTGTCTACAACTCCCTGAAGGGGGGTCGTAGCCAAGTGGGGGTTGGTCTCTTCTCCTGGGTAACCAGCATCAGAACAAGAGGACACAGTCTCAAACTGCACCAGGAGAGGTTCAGACTAGATGTTAGGAAGAAGTTCTTCAAAGAAACAGTGATTGGCCAGTGGAATGGGCTGCCCAGGGAGGTGATTCAGTATGATTCAGTATCACTAAGGTTGGAAGAGACCTCAAAGATCATCGAGTCCAACCTGTCACCACAGACGTCACCATCACTGGAGGTGTTTAGGAAGAGGCTGGATGGGGTGCTTGGTGCCATGGTTTAGTTGATTAGATAGTGTTGGATGATACGATGATCGTGAAGGTCTCTTCCAACCTGGTTAATTCTATTCTATTCTATTCTATTCTATTCTATTCTATTCTATTCTATTCTATTCTATTCTATTCTATTCTATTCTATTCATATCAATGGCTTCCTGCATTTTTTGCAGCTATATGGTAATTAGGTTTAAAACCCAAACCAAATAACAGCACAAAGAAAGAAATGAAATAACCAAAAATAACTCCAAACAAAACCTCCAAAAGTAAATCCCCCTTTGTATCCAAACCCAAAGCAATTGAAAAGCATAAAGCCAGCACATCCATCTTTTAAGAGTATCATAGAGAAAGCTTAAACCATAGCAAAGTGTAATAAGAAATGTAAAGTTTATGCTGTGGACCACATAGGAATAATACATCACCTACTTTAAGCCAGTACAGTATCACAGATATGCTGACAAGTATACACTGGGGTTTTTTGTGTGTTTGTTTTTAAGGCATCTTTCCCTGCTTCTGTTTATCTCTTTCCTTTTACTTCATCACCTAGGTTCTTATTCACAGAGGCTAAACTCACATAGTGAGTAATTTGATCACAAGTACATCCATTTGAAGATGTTTCTTCTCCTTTAGGATCTTCAGAGGAGGAAACTGCCATGCAAGAATTATAATTTTTAGTTAATGATCTCTCAGATTGGCATCATGTGGAAAAGGTATGATGGCAAAAAGAAATGGGATTATTTTATCAGAGATAATCATAGAGTCAAGAAATGGTCACAGCAGTTCACTAAAGGGCCAACCTGTGATTTAGGCAAGACTGACATTGGCAGTGCTCAGAACAGGATTAAGAACTGTGGCTTTTAGCCCAGGATACATGCTGCTCAGAGTTGGGCCCTTCTAGGCAGGCAGGGTATGCTCCATGCACAATATTCTGCCCTGATTCCTTTGACTGTCTATTATTATATGGTGGAATTTTTCAGTTCACAGTTTAAATAATAACATGAAGACTGATATTTTTACAGCATGGAATGGGGTGTATATTTGCACATCTTGGGCTATTGAATAAGGATTGTATAAGGATTCAGAGACTTCTAAGAAAGAATTTTGCAAACTGGGAGCAACCATATTGCCTACCAATCACTGACAAGCCTGCTTCATTAAGATCACAGAATCACAGAATCAATCAGGTTGGAAAAGACCTCAGAGATCATCAAGTCCAACCTATTACCTAACACCACCTGACAACTAAACCATGGCTCCAAGTGCCACATCTAATAATTTTTTTAACACCTCCAAGGACAGTTACTCCACCATCTCCCTGGACCGCCCATTCCACTGGTCAATTACTCTTTCTTTGAAGGACTTTCTCCTCACCTCGAGCCTAAACTTCCTCTGGTGCAGCTTGAGACTGTGTCTTGTTCTGCTGCTGGTTGCCTGGGAGAAGAGGCCAACCTCCCCCTGTCTACAACCTCCTTTCAGGTAGTTGTAGACAGCAATAAGGTCTCCCTTGAGCCTTCTCTTCTCCAGACTAAACAACCCCAGCTCCCTCAACCTCTCTTCATAGGGCTTGTGCCCTAGATACCACCAAAAAGAAAAGTAAGAAATAGTGAGCAGGAATTTTACTGTCCTGCTTTCTGTGTTCTAATACTCACACCTGTTTCCATACTGATCATAGGGTAGTGAGTTGGCCTGTCTTCAGTCATTTTGAATGTCCCTTTTTGTTTCGACTGTAGTGGGGCCATAGTGCCCACCAATTCTTCACTGTAGACTTCTGATGTTATGCAATCCTTCAACAGTTCTTACTTCTGAGAAATTTTAATCATTCAACTACATGAAAGCAAATTAATTGAGGATCATTTGAAATCTGGGTAGGGTTATTAGAATTGTTCTGTATGAAAAGCTCCATTTTATATAAAGAAAAATAATGTTAAATATCTAGGCTGTTTAGTATTTGCATCTATTCAATACTAATTGAAATACATTCAGTAGCCAATGAAAACTACAAGCTCTTCAGAGTATCACAGTATAACTAAGTTGGAAGAGACCCCAAAGATCATCAAGTCCAACCTGTCTCAACAGACCTCACGACTAGACCATGGCACCAAGTGCCACGTCCAATCTCCTCTTGAATACCTCCAGGGACGGTGACTCCACCACCTCCCTGGGCAGCCCATTCCAATGACGAACGACTCGCTCGGTGAAGAACCTTCTCCTCACCTCGAGTCTAAACCTCCCCTGGCGCAGCTTGAGACTGTGTCCCCTTGTTCTGGTGCTGGATGCCTGGGAGAAGAGACCAACCCCCTCCTGTCTACAATTACCTTTCAGGTAGTTGTAGAGGGCAATGAGGTCTCCCCTGATCCTTCTCTTCTCCAGGCTAAACAATCCCAGCTCCCTCAGCCTCTCCTCATTCATTGTAGGAATGATCTCTGGATATACATGTATTTAAAGTCAGGTGCATGAAATTGTAGTTGACCCTCAGTCTTTCCAGGGAAACATCCTACAACATATCAAAATGATTGCAGAATAATGGAATTAAAAATATGTAAAGAATATGTATATATGTATATGCATATATCCTAATATATATATTATATGCAACTATAGCTTCTGAAGTTACTGTTGTAAGTACTGTAAGAAGACATTACAAGCATAGAGTTAATGCCACTACCTACAGCAAAATGGCAAACAGAGAGCCTAACAGAAGGGGAAATTTCTTGTCTCATTACAACGTGTTCAGTCTATTCAAGGTTGAGCTATTTCCTTAATTTTACACAAGCTTTAGGATTCCAGCCAGGTTTTCAGGGATAGATTCACATACAAAAATAGGCTTGCCTAGTTTCATGTGTTCTGGCATAGTACATAAATAATGGAGGAACAGAGCAATATGTAAAAAGTGCAATCATAAACAACTAGTGCAAGTTTTGCAAACCAATGGTAAGGTAGAATTTATTCTTTACTTATCAGTTTTAGACAATATAGCTTTTTTTTTTTTTCTTTAAGAGAGAGAGGCAAAAAAGAATGTTAGCACTAGATTAACAAGACATCTTTCTTTTTTTTCTTTTCCTTACAAGTACATGATCATTTTCATACTTCAAAGAATACAGTGCTAACAGTCCAAACAACATGGAATCAATAGTTTGACAATAATAATGTCTTCCAAGTATATTGAAATTGCCTGAGATGGTAATTCTTATCTAATTTCTGAGTTTTATTCGTAGTCAGCTCTGAAAATGATAATACTGGAAAGAAAGATGACAAAAGAATTTTAGAATTCTTTACAAGCTAGAATTCTAAAGATAAATAGAGATGCTTCCATGACCTATGCCCTTAGATTGTAAACTTAACCTGAGAGTTATAAAAAATATTGATAATCTTTTTTACTAGAAGCCAGGATATATTTAGGTATCCCTTCATTTAGCTGTAGAAAACAGATGTACCATTGCTTCGCAGTGGTTTTGGTTGCTTGGTTGTTTGGTTGTTTGGTGTTGATTTGTTTGTTTGTGGTTTTTTGTTTGTTTGTTTGTTTGTTTGTGGTTTTTTTAGTTTTTTACTCTAATTAGAAGAAAAAACCTTTATTTTCAATTGTTTGTGAGATTGCATGAGGAAAATATTTCACTAGCTTTCTCAACTAGAGACTGTATTTTTTGTGACAGTGTTTGAAACTTTATCTTAAGTGAGCCTCGTGGTATATATTTCACACATGGGAGCTCACATGAATCTATCCTGAGAACTGGATCAACTTTGTTTACTTCAGGCCCTATTTAATGACATTTATTTCCACCTGTTCATCAGTGGGATAATATGGGGGGAAAAATCCCACTTGGGTTTATAAGCAAAACAAAGCAAACGCCAACAACAGCTAAAAGCAATACATCTGAGAGAGATAAAGTGGGTGAATGCTTAGATCTTCGGCAGAGCTCAAGGTTATACCTGTTCTAAGGAATGTATTTGAGGCTGAAAGGCATTTTGCTGATGTCTTTGATTCATCTCCTTTGTTCTTACATTTGTGGTTGTGCAAGTTACCTTTGAGCTCTTCTTACCATTGTGATAATGAATATTAAAGTGCAGGGAAGAAAATAGTTAGAAGTCCATGGAACTGTCATGAAAAACACCTTTCACCTGTAGAGGTGTCAGTCCTGAGATGGTAATTTTTATGACATATCTATGATATCACTATTTTTGTATGAGCATATTTGCTTTAACTACTTGCTTATAGGGTTAAGTAGTATTGGCTTGGGTACTACTACTGTTAACTGTAAATGAGGTATTAAATCCTTTTTAACCTGATTCTTCTGGTGACATAAGAGATCTGAGAGACAACAGCAAATCTGACAAACCAATTTACAAAACTTCTCAATTTAAGAAGAAGACCACAACAGTGCTTCTTCTAAAGACAGTTCTTCAAAATTCCATGCTTCTTCTCTTGCATATTGATAAAGAAGGGGGAATACCCATGAGCTTACCAGTCATCATACTGATGGAAACCATGTGATTTGTGTTTGCTGTTGGTTTTTTTTCCCACTTTGGGGAAAAAAAAATGTTTAAAGCTTTGCAAAAAGATAGGATATTGTTCCTTGTGCCAACTTTTTTTTTTCCCCTATACTATCCAAAACTTGTTTTTTAATGCTACTATGTATAAGTGCAAACTATTAAAACTATGTGTCACTCTAAATACGCAGCTACCAAGGGCATCACATTTCAGATCCTTACGCTTTTAATAACTGCAAACATTGGGGTTATACATACACATCATCATAAAATAATTACTGAAACAACACATTCTCAGGGCAGATTGACCAACAATACATAGAATAAACCAGGTTGGAAGAGACCTTCAAGATCATCATGTCCAACCCACCAACCAATCCAACACCACCCAAACATCTAACCCACGGCACCAAGCACCCCATCAAGTCTTCTCCTGAAAACCTCCAATGATGGCGACTCCACCACCTCCCCAGGCAGCCCATTCCAATGGGCAATCACTCTTTCTGTATAGAACTTTTTCCTAACATCTAGCCTGAACCTCCCCTGGTGCAGCCTGAGACTGTGTCCTCTTGTCCTGGTACTGGCCGCCTGGGAGAAGAGACCAACATCCGTCTGTCTACAACCTCCCTTCAGGTAGTTGTAGAGAGCAATAAGGTCACCCCTGAGTCTCCTCTTCTCCAGGCTAAGCAACCCCAGCTCCCTCAGCCTCTCCTCGTAGGGCTTATGTTCCAAACCCCTCACCAACTTTGTTGCTCTTCTCTGGACTCGTTCCAGCAAGTCAACATCCTTCCTAAACTGAGGGGCCCAGAACTGGACACAGTACTCAAGGTGTGGCCTAACCAGTGCAATGAAAATGCTTACTTCCATTTACACAAAGCATCTGTTGTTATACAGATCTGTTTGAAGTGGGAACCTTGCAACTTAAAAGGGATTATGGAGAATGTCTTCTGACTTGTGGCTTCTGGAAGAAATAAACCAAATGTGCTGCCCTTCTTGACACACTAAATATTTTCAAGTTTAAAACTGAGGAAAACAGACTGGGTAATAAACAGTTATGGGAAAGACACAAAACTGAGTTTATATACTATGAATATTTTTGTTATTTGTGATGACTAAATCCACATAATAAGGTTTGTCTCAAAGCATTTGTTAGAAGCGATTTTTTTCTTTTCTTTTTTTTTAACTGATGTTGCATACTGAAATAAATCATCTGACATGCTATATAAGTAGAACTGAAGACAGTAAATCAGGTTTTAGAAAGAACATGTATCAAAAAGGATTTGAGCCTAAGAAATGTAAGCCTGAAAATTGCTGTTGTGTGTAATTTGGAGAAAAATACTAAACTGGAGCACAAACATTGCCTCTCGACATGTCTAGTAATACACTGTTCTGTACAACAGTTTTCCCTTCTGATACATTTTCAGTGAAACAGAAAGCTCAAATGGCTGCTTTTTGAGTGTGACATATCATACAGCTCTGACAAAAAGCTTGTTTGGGTGCAAAAGACATGCAGAACTCAAATCTTTAAGAATTGTTAAGAGTTCTTTGTGTATGTGTATTTTCTGTTTATGAGTTGCCTGTTAGAAGCAAATAGCACTTAGAAAATATTTTTGTATCAGTTCTCATTGTCTGGGTTATGTCACATTAATTTTTAATCTATAGTAGCATAATCAAAATCAAATAAAGCAAATAATTATTTGTGACACTTAAAAATAGGTATGGCTTTTCTTCAAAGCTATCTGACAAGTTTAAAAATATCCATTAATTGCTTTCTAAATACTCTTAGTCTAAGGGTCTGTCCAGTTGCATAAACTGAGTTAGTTTCAAATGTCTGTTTCTAGGTCACATATTAAAAATAGCAGGTACAGAATATTTTTACCTCTCATTTAAAAGCAAAATATAATCTAGTGGTGTTTATCTGTCAAAACTTTTAGTTTTAAGGTCTAAATATGCATGGGCACATTAAATCATGGTAACTTAAACTTTTGGGATAGTTATTTATATTTCTAAGCCTAAGGTCATGTTTTTTAATGTTTTAACTTTAGAAATGCACAGTAGGGAAGAGTTGCTTATGTTCTTGATGCCTAGGTCATATATCTGGTTTGTAGACAGTACTGCTTCTCCTGACACTGAAGGCATAAGTTCCCTAGGTTATACAGAAGACATTTTTGTATGGGCTTCAAGGAGATGCTTTTCAGCATTCAAGGCTAACAGTCCTATGGATATTATGGAGGCGAAGTTGTTGGGTTTTGTTGTGGGTTTTTGTGTGTGTGTGTGTTGGGTTTTTGTTTGTTCATTTGTTTTGTTGGGTTTTTTTTTCCATTAAAATAACTAATATGTTACAATGATCAACTTTTGCAATTCCAGGTCTTTAAACAGAATAATCACCTTCTAGAATTTTAGGGAAAATAACTTAAAATTTAAAGTTTCCCTATGTTTGCACAACATAACTTAGTTATTTTTAAGGGCTCTGTTATAAAGTGTATTTTGCTAAATTGCTCAATCTAAACATTACTTCTGGTATTCAGCCTCCTAGCAGCACTGGTAGCCTGAGCGCTAATTGTGTACAAGTATTGAACTCGAGCCAGCTCTGGTTGCAGTCCCATTAGCATATTCATAAGTCACAGCTTCACACAGGTGCCAGAAAGCTGCAAAATATTTTGTGACTATTCACTGCCACAGTAGTAGAAATACTGAATTACTCTTAAAAATCTATTATATGCTGTCAAATAAACTGTTTACTATCTCAAAGTAGGTTCAAAAACTCCCAAGCAATCACTCTCTGAACAGACAAAATATTTTTTCCCTCTTTTTTTTTGCCTTTCCTTCTCTCTCTTCCATCCCCCTTCCCCACCCCTCCCCTTTGCCTTACACAGTACAAAATTCAGACCAAGCAGATTAAAAAGAATGTTTCTTGCTTCATCCCCCTTTTAAAAAACAGCTCTACTTGTGTTAATAGAGGCCAAGGAAGACAGTGTGATAACTACTAGATTAGATGTCTACAGACCCTGCTCCATGAGTGATAAATCAGAATAATGGACCTAAGCTTCTTCTGAATGAATTGAAACAATCCAGACCCTCACTAATTCAAATAAATTAAAACAAAACAAAAGTAAAACCAAACAAAAAAAATTGAAACAGGGGAAAAAGAAAAGAAAATAAAAACAAGAAAAAGAAAAGAAAAGAAAAGAAAAGAAAAGAAAAGAAAAGAAAAGAAAAGAAAAGAAAAGAAAAGAAAAGAAAAGAAAAGAAAAGAAAAGAAAAGAAAAGAAAAGAAAGAAAAGAAAAGAAAAGAAAGAAAAGAAAAGAAAAACACACTTTCAACATGATGATGCCAATAGTAGCAACGGGATAAAAGGATTGTCTGGATCAGTGTATCTCTTCAAAGCAGATCCCTTTTATCAGCAAAATTTTGTCTTTCTGTAACATAAAGAGAATCAATTAAATTGAAATTTTATGTAAAAACCTTGGTAAAGCAGAATATTTTGAAGATTTTACAGCATGCCTAAATGTGGATAACAATGACCCACTTTATTACTTGAGTATGTCTAGCACTCTGTTTTTTCTGAATGAAATTGCATTATTGGTAAGAATAAGAAATTCTTAATTTAGTTAATTTTATTATTGATTTTTCAGAGGATGTTTAATCATGCCTATGCTGTATATTAAAATAGCATGTGTATTTTATTTCACCTCAATGGATGCTGTTAACTCATCCTTCCTGTAGACACAGATTATCAGGACCTCAGTGACTTGCACTTTAATAAAACTTGATACACAGTGATCCACAACCAAAGCATACTCTGGTTTTCTAGGTGAAGGAGCTATTCTAATTATGCCACTATGTTTAAGAAACATGCACTATTCATCACGATTTTCTAATTTATATTAATAATTATGCTTTCATGGAGAGATTTAAAATTGTGAAATCATAGAATTGTCAGAGTTGGAAGGGACCCCAAAGATCATCTAGTTCCAAACCCCTGCCATGGGAGGGGACACCCTCCACCAGATCAGGTTGCCCAGAACCCCATCCAGCCTGGCCTTAAAACCATCCAGGAATGGGGCTTCCACCACATCCCTGAGCAACCTGTTTCAATGTCTGTCATGGTAGGGCCAAACGGCCCCATCACAAACCCAGACACTAAGGTGTCTAGATGTGGGTCCCTCTCTCCCCTCCTTCCTGCAGAAAGCCAAGGTAACAAGGGTAAAGGAACAAAGAGGACAGGACCATACATGTCTGGTAAACAATGCTGTATCTATGGTAAGGGCATGTGATCTGGCGACAGCCAGGCAGGATCCCTTCCAACTGGGTGACTATGTGCTAGTTTCAGTGCCCTATTGGCCCAATCGATCTTGGGCAAGATTTATGCCTTGCTCAAGCCTCTTCTCTTCCTGAGTTCTTTATTCTAAGCATCAAGCTATTTCCTCTGTTAAGAGGAGGGATCATCTCTGTTTTGCAGGAAGGTGGAGGTCACATTGGATGCTAAGTGCTTTAGGACAGTTTTGAGTTGCTTAGTTGTGCCAGGCCTCTGAAGTGTGTTATCAAGATACAAGTTGAGGCTGTTGGGAAAAAATTGTAACTAAAGTGTGAGGTATAGAGAATGGCTTTTGACTCGGTTCTCAGGCTACAGTGAGCTAAATGCAGGAATTCAATTTCATATTTAGGAACACTAGCAGACTTGAACTCAGCAACATCTAAAGGATGAGTCTATGGCTGGCTACAAACAGATAAAAGTTTGCTTGGCCTGGGCATTGGCCTGATGCAACCTGGAGCCTAGTAGGTTCATCAGTGCATCACACTGCTGAGCTATTGCATAGTTCTGTAACAGCCCTCTGCAAAAGAAAGCATGTTAGGTGTGTTGGCAGATAGTGTTATTATAGCACAGGCACACATCTTCTGGAACAAACCTAGAGTACAGTAATTAAAAGTACAAGTAGGGTATGTTTACATTTGTTAATGCCAAATGATGTAAATACATTAATGCTTCATTAGTAGGCATGCCCCCCGCCCCCCAAAAATAATCTATTTATTTGAACTGTGTGAAGTCTCAGAGTGCAAGAAGCAGCCAGACCATTATGTCCTATTTTCCATATCTTAAACTTCCCTTATTTCTGTTTGTAGAGGTCAAACTTTTATTCAAAACAATTTTAAATTTATTATTTTTTTTTTTAAATTCCAGGTATGACCTGTGCTGGAATAAAATTGTTGTCTTTTTACTACATATATATGTTTTACCACAATGAAACTTTGTTTCCAGTTCCCTTGCACAAATAGATTTTGTGGTCATTTAGTGGAGCATGAGGCTGAGTGTACTGTGCCTTGAGAAAAAAATGACAGCAAGTTTTCCTCTCCAAGGAGAATGTCTGGTTAAAGTAAAATATCCCCACTATCCTAGGGAGCACTATCACAATGGCTGTTCCCTTTATAGCTAATGGAAAGGAACAAGTACCTCTAGAGAGTCATTAATCTCATCATAAGATAGAACAGACAAATATCCCTGGAGGAGCCTATTTTTCTCCATTAACTATAAAGGGATCCTGAAATTCCTGGCTCAGATTTCAGATGTCTGACTTTCAGATGTCAAATTACAACTGATTAAGTCAATCACATGTTGTCACTTAGCAGAATGTATTAATTCCCTCCAAAACCAGTCAACTCAGTCAGCACCCCCCCTCACACACACAAAAAACCAACCAACCACCAAAAAAGCTGGAAGAAGATAATTCCTGAATCCCCCTTGAACCTCCTTACATATTTGCAGAAACTGTCATCAATAACATCAAGCAGGGAATAACATGTTTTCAGGATATCTTTACTCCAACTCTTGCCTCTTTTTAACAGACTTTCTTTTATTTTCAGTCTTTGAACAGTAAATGGTTTATGAGGAAGAAAACTGTCAGAAGAGTATTATCTTTTACTGCATCTAGTAACTACCACCTGGACAGCATTACACATGTATTGTGCACCTCTTTTGCATGCAGTTGAAAGTACCAGACACAAAACTGTATCATCATCAATGTTATTACTAGAATCACTATACTTCTAGTAGTTGACTGCCTGAGTGGTAGTGCACTCATTTTCTACCTGCTAGGTACAGGTAGAAATTATTTTGGTGTGTCACTTGCAGGAACTCACTATGGCTTTGATGTTATCTTCATAAGATTTCTGTTTCCATAAAAAATGCTCAATGAGCTTTCATACAGGAAGGGACCTTAAAGATCATCTAGTTCCAATCCCCCACCATGGTCAGGGACACTCTCTACTAGACCAGATTTCTCAAGTCCTCACCCAGGCTGGCCTCGAACACCTCCAGGGAAGGGACATCCACAATCTCCCTAGGCAACCTGTTAACAGTGTCTTACCACCCTTACTGTAAAGAATTTCTTTCCAGTATCTGATTAATTGACCCTCTTCCAGCTTCAATCCATTCTTTCTCATCCTATCACAGCAAGCCTTTGTAAAAATTCCCTTTCTGGCTTTCTTGTAGGCTCTGGACAAATGCTATAAGGTCTCCCCAAAGCCGCCTTTTCTCCAGGCTGAACAGCCCCAAGTCTTGCAGCTGGTCCCCATACTGACATGATCATCAGGAGGTATTTTCTGTCATAACTGTATGGTAGAATATTGTCATGGGTTAAGTTGAATGTTCGGTACTGTTATTCATACCATGCTGCCATCATGCCAGCTTCAAAAGAAAGGTGCTGGCTGGAGTGAAGTACTATGGGGCTTGAAGGTCACATTGCAACATGAAAGGATTCTTGTTCTGGTTGCTGGTTTTGGGTTCCAGGTTTAGGGTGTTGGTTCTCTTCCACTGAGACACAGTAGGACAGGGAAGGAGTAGCTCCTGGTTTCGGCTTTTAGATCACTTGCTTCTGCTTGCTGCTGCTTTCTGATGTGTTTTTTTTCTGCAAATAGGCTAAGGTAAGGTGCATTTGTATTTTTATTATCTCAATAATTCAGTAAACTCTTATCTCAACCTGGAGCGTTTGTTTGCATGCTGCTTTTCCCTCACATCTGTATTGGGGAAAATAGGTTGATGGGTTTTTTTCACTTTAATCTGTTACAGATATAAAAGTCCATTCAAGGCTAAAGAAAAAAAAATAAAGAAAATCTACTTTCTGAAAACCATGAAAAATTTCCAAGAAAAATGCCTGTCTGTATAAGGTAAAACTGCAGCAGGGTAATAGTTGCTAACAGGCTAGTGCATGGAATGTATGCAGGAAGATAGAAAGATTCATGGACTTCAGTAGTACTATAGGACTGAAAGAATGAACAGTTCTTAAGAATGCCATCCATGTGGTACATATAAAATAGATCTGCAGTCTGCTTTGGTGTCAGCCATGCATGACTCTTTGTTCTTCTGCTACCTTTGCTTAGCATAGACAAGGAAAGGTAATTTCAATTTACCTGAGTTTTCTCTAAAAACAGCAGCTTTTTACATAAAGTCCTAGGGAACTTAGAAAAAAATACAAAACTACACCAGACCATTCTCAATCTTATGAGTAAAAATTTCCTGGGACAACACAATTTGGAAAAGCTGTGTGTGCCTTGAGAAAAAGATATAGTCAGAAAGTACCTAGTCATTTTGCATCACTGTTTGGCTGATAGTCTTCAAAATAAATACAGCAGGAGGCATCTGACAGGGGAGAATAACAATTTAGCAACTTTTGCTGGCACAACTTAACACAGTGTTGTCGTAACCACTGTGACCCCAAAAGAAGCCATGTGAGTACTTCAAATCTATTTCAGTGCACAAGGTTATCTCCAATTACTGCTGAATATAATTTCAGATGACAATATTTTTGTTTATGTATTAGCTGATAAACCAGTCTATAATGCAGAATCAGCTTTGTAATAGGGAGATACTGATGAATTTCTAAAGGCTGGTTTATTTTTTGGTTTTTTGTTTGCTTGTTTTTTTGTTGGTTTGGTTTGGGTTGTTTTTTTTTTCTGTCTGAGGTATTACAGAGAATTCATGTTATCTGCACATGTCAGTTTTTTTGGGTTTTCTTTTTTTGCTTGTTTATTTTTTAATTTAGTGAGCTTCCCATACAGACAGCAGGGAGAGACAGGTCTACTCTGGCACTGGACTTGGTATAGTTTATGCCCACTGAAGTGGTTACCATTTGTAATTATTTTTAAAAGCAAAAGTGCTATGCTTAAAAACGTTGGTGATTCTTTACATTTTCTTAATAAAAGAAAGCTAAAAGATATCTTAAGTAGAGTAGAATAGAATAGAATAGAATAGAATAGAATAGGTTGGAAGAGTCCTTCAAGATCATGTCCAACCTATCAACTAATCCAAACCACCTAATCAACTAAACCATGCAACCAAGCACCCTATCAAGTCTCCTCCTGAACACCTCCAATGACAGTGACTCCACCACCTCCCCAGGCAGCCCATTCCAATGGGCAATCACTTTCTCTGTGTAGAACTTCTTCCTAACATCCAGTCTAAACCTCCCCTGGTGCAGCTTGAGACTGTGTCCTCTTGTTCTAGTGCTGGCTGCCTGGGAGAAGAGACCAACCTCTGCCTGTCTACAACCTCCCTTAAGGTAGTTGTAGAGAGCAATAAGGTCACCCCTGAGTCTCTTCATCTCCAGGCTAAGCAACCCCAGCTCCCTTAGCATCTCCTCATAGGGCTTGTGTTCCAAACCCCTCACCAACTTCGTTGCCCTTCTCTGGACATGTTCCAGCAAGTCAGCATTCTTCCTAAACTGAGGGGCCCAGAACTGGGCACAGTACTCAAGTACTGTAGATATTTTCTTCAGCCATCCATTATGACTGTATTTTATAAGAATAAAACATATGATACTGTGAAATGACAACTTGTGATATGAATTCCCAGTGCTATATTAAAATTTCTGGTCTAATAGAATCACCTCATTAAACATGCAACACATAAATGAGAGGATGAAATTATTTGTTGACATGCTGTAAGTCATGTTAGATATTTGTAAAGTTGTTCTGGCTTTAAATCTACACTCCTATCACAGTGTCTGTGCATTTTGTAAATTAGTAAGACCAGCTAAGCAGACCAGCATTGTGTCACATATGTTTCTGGTATTACTTTTTTAAAATCAAAATTAAACAATTTTTGTATGAGTCATTCACAGCGATGGCATCCCTGGCAAGGAGCTCTGCAGAAGCTGCAGAAGCTGACCTGTGAAGCTGTCTGCAATTTATAATGAGTGTTAAATCCAAATTTCTTTGAAATGCTGTCAATGATTTAGAAACAAAATTAAAATTAGGAAAAAAAAGGGGGGGGGGGATGTTGCTAGATCTATGTAATATATAATTTGTACACCTTGAAGCAGAGTAATCATAGATTTTCAAGGTAAGTATTTCTGTGGGTGTACACATACCAAGATGCAGTCTGTCAGACAGGCTAGCTGTGGCTGTTTTGAATGCTTTCAATAATGAAAGTCAGTATTAGTGGGGGAAAATATACATAAAGCTATAACACCAAAACGGAACTCTTTCATTTCTAATAAGCATTGACTAGGCAAACAACTGAGCATGTTAAGGCATCATAGGTTTTGCATTGAAACGATACTGATCTGGGCTCATTTAAAACAACTGTGATCCACCACACTTCTTCTTCAGGAAAAGACTAACAGTACTATTGGTGAGTTTTGGCTTCAAGAACTATCTAAAGGTGTGTCAACACTTCTGCTAAGCTACCTGCAAAAATGAGTAGCTTTGATCTGTTGTGAAACAGAAGTGTACATGCACAAGCTGTTTAACTCGCCTGGTTTTTGAAAATGCTGAACTGACACCAGAAAATACAAGCTATCACACAGGAGATGCACAAGCTGCACAATGAAAAAAATAATAGCTAGCCTGCAAATGGCAAAAGAAGTAAAGAGGATGTAGAAAGTAAAGGAAGATGGTAGAAAAACTTACCTTTCAAACAGACATTTTGCTATTCTAAAATTACCCTTTCTACTACCACACTTATCAGAAAAGCATTGACTATTTTCAGAATGAAGGGTTTGATCTTAAAATCATAAAAATAAATTTAATATAGAAATAGCTCTATGCCACAACAATACAAAAATGCATAAACCTTCCTGTCATTACTGTCCAAGATGCATTTACAGTGTCCAGTGGCATTATCATCAAAGAAAATCAGGCTGTTTCCTTGAATATCTAAATATGGTTTGATGGCACCCCCTTTTAAGGCAACATAGTCTTTAAAAAAAATATATATTCTATTTCCTTGTGATAAGAGACTTGATGCATTCTGGAGGGCTATAGAGTGAAAAAAAAATATTCTTGCAGAGAAACAACTTTTAAAATTACAAATATTATTTTAAAAAAAATGAATACATCTTCAGTAATATACATGCAACACATATTTGACTTGTATAGCCATGTCAAACATGAATCCCATATTCCTGTGTGGGAAATCCAAGCAGAAGTGTGAATGAATGCATGGCATACTTTATTCATTTGTGTGGGATGCTTGGGTGTCAGGAAGCCTGGATGGTGTCTGAGAGTCTCACAATTGCCTCTTCAAGGTACTAACAGCAAGAGGAAAGTAAAGCTTCCTGCTAAGTCTTTTGCTATCAATGGCAGCACAGTGTAAGTTATAGAAACACTCAAGGAAAACTGAGTAGAACTGAGAGACTTCTGTATAAAATTTTTCTAGAACCTACTGAGCTACTTTAGAGTAAACACTGTTGAATAACTAGGGATCTTTCAATAACTATCAGATCTGTTTCCTAGGATTTTATATATATAGGTGTATCAGTATATGAACACATTTATATACTTATATTTCAAAAAGTAATTGAATATGCTCTTCAGGTAAAAATCACACATGCAATTCGTAAGTAGGGAAGCATTGTATAGCTAAAATGGGCTTTGCTTCACAACACATGGATTATAATGTCTTATTATAGGGTAAAAAGAGACATAGATCCTCTTTCCTTATGTCCTGAAGGTGCATGCATGAATATGATTCTATAATACAGTTCTAGATTTTTATGTCATGCTCAGATCTAAGAAGAGGCTTTGAAAATGTCACTGTTGATATTGTCTTTCAGAGGAAACCACAAGAAGAAACAATGCATAACGTGTTTAAAATCACATCTTATGTATGCAGTCAGAGCTGTAAGACACAAAAGTGAGCTGAATCTGCCTGATAACAAAATTAGTATTTTAGATCCCTATACTGCAAATTTAGGTGCATAGGTCCAAATAAGTGATCAAGAAAGTTGTCTCTTTTTTTGGACTAGCTATCTAGTCTAAGAAGTGTTTGCTTTCCAGTGTTTTATTTTAGGTAAATCTGTAAGTTTCCATACTGTACCTAGGTATTGAATTCTAGATTGGCCCATAGGATTTATCTTATTTGCTAACTGTGAAACAAGAAACTGAAATAAGGAGGAGAAAAAAAAAAGGGAAAAAAAGAATGTGTCATTTTCATCGTAATCTTCATTTTCACATAACTGATGATGATGCCTTGTAAGTGGCAGACTTCGTTGCTACTTCCTTTTTGCTGTGTTGTATTTTAATCAAGTGAGTAATACACCATGGGTAAAGACAAGACTGTAAAATCAGTGACTACAAACTTCCCCCCCCTTGCATGTCATGTTTCTTCTTGTTTACTCTCCATGTGACTCTTATTATGTTTTTAGTCTGTTATGCTGTGATTCATATGTAGAGAAATGTTTTTGTCCAGACTGAAAGATATGAACTTGCATTCCAGTAACCTGAAATCAGCAATAAGTTCAGGTTTCCCATTTCTGAGGTAAAATTTCTAACTAACCAAAGAAACAAAACCAAAATAGGAGGTACAGTATGTATCTTCACACATATTTTGTACTACATTTTTAAGAGTAACTCGAACTTAATTTTCTAACCAAAGGAAAGGCACAGCTAGTAAGCTGGTATGAGATCTCAGAGAAAGGACTTTAGGTTTGCGCTTTGGATGCTAAATTCATTCCTCTAAAGTCTAGGCAACCAGATTCTAGGCAGAGATGCTTTGCTAGGTCCACTGCATTACCTTAGTACCAGAAAGACTCCAATGCATGACAAAGTTTGAATATGGTCCCTATGTTATAGAGAATTTTGTCAGCCAGCATCTCCTGCATACAGATATACTGTGCAAGTAGGTCAGTTATCCAAATAAACATTTGGTATACTTCAATTTAAAAAACATACAAACAAATAGACAAAACCACAAAACAAAGAAAAAATAGAAAAAAAACAACCAAACAAACCAAAAGAAAGAAACTTAACCCAATCAAAAAAAAAGCAAAGCAAAACAAGACAAATAAAACCCCCCAAAAACTACCAACCCACAAGTTTTACACCCTTGGATCAATGCACATGAAATGTAATTATGTGGAGTCTCAACTGCCCAGACCAGCAGAAAATTTAGGAAAAATATCCATAAGCTAGATGTTGAGGTAATGCTTTAACTAACCATAAGAATTTAGGGAACCCCACAGTTGTATAACCACAGCATTCACAAAAAAGAAGATATTTTAGAAATATTTTTGAAACCAGTGATAAACATTAGTAGAGATTCTGTTAATAAGAATCAAAAAGAAGAGGAAAGCATTATAAAATCAGGCCAGCTTTCTGACACTTTTCAAGTGGTTTATACTTTGAAAACATGGCTAACGATACTGAATTCTGTCTGAAATTAGATTCATGTTTATTTTGGAAAAATCTTCCTCTTATAAGTACATTTTTAAAAATTGCTTATTTAATGACAATTTTGCTTTTTCAGTCTTTGTAAAATTATGTTATATATCCATCAGGCAGCTACCACGTAATCCATCTCATTCCAAAAACCTATACCATGTTTCTGACTGTAGTTCTACTTTTACTTTCAGATTAACACTCTTTGCCAATTACTTGAATTTGAGATCCATAGTATGCTTTATAAAAATTATTTTACACATCATCTTTTCTCAGTGTTTCTGAAGTCCTAGATCATGGTGAAGATTAATAACATTCTAAATTGTGCTTCATATTGTTTTTTTCCCCACGTTATTATTCTATGATTATAAATTACTTTCTCTGGCCTTCTACATTTCAGAAATAACAACGCTTTCACACTTTCCTGCATTTAATAATTATTAATAATGATTTAATAATGATTTCCTGCATTTAATAATGATTTGCAATTTTAATTTCATGTTAAGTTATATGTGACACATATAAAAAAAAAAAAAGCTTATTGTAACATGTAATATAGATGTGTACAGTATGGAAGTGAATGCTGTAGTACAAAACTAGTAGAACGTAGATACTATCTTATATGATGGTGTTTCTTTATTTGCTTCCCTGCAGAGGCACCTTGACAGGCTGGACAGATGGGCAGAGTCCATCAGGACGGTATTTAACAAGTCCAAGTGCCTGGTTCTGCACTTTGGCTACAGGTAAAAGCTACAGGCTGGGGACAAAGCTGCTGGAGAGCGGCCAGGCAGAAAGAGACCTGGGGGTACTGGTTGACAGTAGGATGAACATGAGCCAGCAGTGTGCCCAAGTGCCCAAGAAGGCCAATGGCATCCTGGCCTGTATCAGAAGTAGTCTGGCCAGCAAGAGCAGGGAAGTCATTCTGCCCCTGAACTCAGCACTGGTTAGACCACACTTTGAGTATCAGTTCTGGGCTCCTCAATTTAAGATAGGATATTGAGATACTTGAACATGTCCAGAGAAGGGCAACAAAGCTGGTGAGAGGTCATGAGCACAAGCCCTGTGAGGAGAGGTTGAGGGAGCTGGAGTTGTTTAGCCTGGAGAAGAGGAGGCTCAGAGGAGATCTGATTGCTCTCTACAACTACCTGAAAGGAGGTTGTAGCCAGGTTGGTCTCTTCTCCCAGGAAACCAGTGATAGAACAAGAGGACACACTCTCAAGATGTGCCAAGGGAAGTTTGGTCTCAAGGTGAGGAGAAAGTTCTTCACAGAAAGAGTAATTGCCCATTGGAATGGGCTGTTCAGGGAGGTGGTGGAGTCACTGTCCCTGGAGGTGTTAAAAAAAAAGATTCAATGTGGCACTTGAAGCCATGGTTTAGTTGTCCGGTGGTGTTAGGTAGTGGTTTGGACTTGATGATCGCTGAGGTCTTTTCCAACCTGGTTGGTTCTGTGATTCTGTGATTTATTCCCCTTCTCCCCCCACTATTAATTATCACCAGAAGAGTGCATATTTGTACACTGATTTATCCATATTTACCCACAGGTTAGGATTTTACCAAAAAAAGTGCATAGTTACATATGGCAATCATTTTACAATCCATACATTAACAAAATTCAAATGAATAAAGAGTACTTGCCTAGGACAGTTATCAAATATAAATAATAATAACAATAAAAATCCTTGTCAGCAGAATAATACACTCATGAGCAAGCATTATAAATGTTAAAGTATGTAGTATTACTAATTTGTTGTAAATTCCAAACACCTTTACTATTCATAGATATTTGATAGAAAATACACATACATTTAATATCACGTAGATGATTGTATCCATTTTGATAAGACTGTAGGTAAAACACAGAGAGATGAGACAAAAATCATGTCCTTCATGCTACCCAAGTGATTCAAGAGGTAATTTATTGGTCAATAATATTAATTAGACTAAGCATCTACTTCTGTAGTATGTAGTATTCTTTGTGTATACAAAATACCTTTACAAATTTACTAGTCATAGTTTTTTCTCTGATGTGATAACATTCTATCTCTACCATTTAAGGAGCTCATTCTTTTTTCAACAAAGTAATGGGAGCTTTCAGACTTATTGCAATGAATTCTGTAACAGTTCAAGAAATAGAAAGACATGTTTGACTTTAAGAATCAGTAGAGTTCTTTACACAATATACATGTAATCTGTACATATGTACAGTAGACCTGATAATATACCTACTGTAGATTTTGGAAAGACTTCAGAAAGACTTTTATTGACTTCAATGGCTTTCAATAATATTTTAAGTATATGAAGTCAGAAAGTGTACTAAATTCTGATGTTCCAGATTCTGATACCTGTCATACCCAAAAAGTATTTTGTGTATACTCCTGTGCACTGCATAGTGGAAAAGGCTCTATGCATGCAATAAATATTATGCATGGTTGCGAGAAGCTTGACAGTAAAACTTAGCATTTGTTAATTTGACAACAGAGTGCAGTATACTGCTCATTATCAACAGCAAAAGTCCACTCTCATACATTTAACACAACTGTCTAATTACACAGGGTAAATTATGTGAATATAACCTATCAGTATATATCAGAATATGCTTCTACCTAAGTCATAAAAATATACTTTCTCCTACCTATATACAGTCACCTATCTAATACAGATTATACGTAGCAAAACTAGATGAAGAAGCAATATTTGAGCTCATCTATTATCCCTCTTTTAATTCTTGTAAGTTCCAGGTGGAACTTTTAACCCTTACATTTCAGAGTGAACCTTTAATTCTTACATTTCAGGGTGGTGTACAAATTATTTTTCCCTTGATATTAAAGAAAATGTTTTTGTAAAGCCTTCACAAATGCATTTGAAAAATCAACCATACTCATGATGCCAACATTTAAGGTGTTTCTTAATGAACCATCCTTTCTGACTCTACTGAATTTCGTATATTGTGTTGATTCTTTCAAAAACAAAAGCAAGCAAACAAACAAAACCCAACAACATTTGGCATCATTATGGAACCTCATTCTAGTGAGAAATTAGCAAAAAAAGACCCAAACAAAAAATTGAAGAAGTGGTCTTTGTGCTGAAACAGAGCTTCAGACAACTCCCTGTCACTAGATTTTGCCTGCAGATGTTTTAAGCTGGCAAAGAATTTCCTCAGTCCTGGTTCTGCAGTAGGCTGACCAATGTAGGAGGTAAAGCTTGCTGTAGAAGGCAACTAGTAGTAAAATTCTATGTGAGATGACATGGACATGTGCTTCTTTTCTCCTACACACTACTGAGCCAAGTTCTTTTGAGATTTGTTAAGATCTACTCTCCCATGTTTAAGAGTTATGGTTCTGCACAGAAACAGACAGGTGTCCTCAGCAGACCACTTTGTTCTCTTCAAATTCTTAATAATGTGAGAGCCTCAGGCATGTTATGGCTTCTCTCTATTCTTTGTTCTCATTTTAACTACAGATATAAAAACATGCATGTACATCTACCTCTCACTGTTTATGATGAACTTATGATGTATTTTAACACTGCTTCTAAATCCATTCATATTGAGCACATCAAAATTACTTTTTTACTAATACAGTGTATACATTTTTAGGTAAATCATTTTATTCCTCTTTTTATTTTCCCAGCTGTGAAATTTTATCACATAGTGTTAAAGTCTTTGGCATGAGTGGGTTGCATTAGAGACAATATTTGTTTCCTATGAAAAAATGTAGTTAAAACAAGAGTTTAAAATTCCTTCGTAAGATACCACGAGCTTTTTTTCTCTAGGTAACTCCTTATCCCTGATACTAACCAAGATATGTATGATTTACCTTCTTTAATGATGACCAAAAGTCTCATGCTTTTACAATACAGGTACTCTTATTTTTCTAGGAAGAAGAAATATGAGAGAAGGACATGTGCTGGAGGACTCCCCATCTTTTTCTAGCACCTGAAACCTCACAGATATATATGCTTATGTTAAGGATCAAAGTAAAGGAGATAAAATAACTTTTGCCTTATATCTGCTGAGGGAGGTCTTTCAGGCTGGCATTCGGTATTAAAATCACACACATTTAGGTGTCACCATGTAGACAGCAACAGGTGTCCAACATCTCCATCCAACACATAATAAGGTGCACTTCAGCAACCCACCAGCAGACATCCCAGACCACTGTAGGTGCGCTAGCACATTGAAGGCACCTGCAGATCTGACAGGTCACAGGAACTGCTGGGGACCCAGACTACCACCATAAGGGAACTCAGGCCTGCCTACATGTGTACAACTGAATGCTTCTGCCTCTTAATCAAGAAAGAGAGGCTGTTCTTTTCTATATCATGAAGGTATTCATGCTCTGACATGACATTTATTCTTTCTTTTGGCCCAACATGTTACAAAATCCAGAACAAAATAGGTCAATCTTAATATTGCTAAACTGATAAGGGTTTAAAACTAAAATAAACTAGTAAGAACTAAGGGGAAAAACAAACAAACAAACAAACAAACAAACACAACAATCTAAGAGAATACAAGGAACAGATCTTCAAGGTGGAATAAGAATGGAAGTAAAGTCTTAGGAGAAACTTTCATAATTACATAAAATTAATTGGTCAAGACTTCCACTGAAGGGAATTATTTTTGCATAGGTCCTCAGTCAGTGGGAATGAAGTGCTGGTCACTTATATAGACAACTGAATTGTCAAGATTTTTAAAAACAGAAAGAAACTCCTTTAATTTCTCAGTCCTTTGTAATAGTATTTTTATCAGTATTTTCCTCAAAATTTGACTTTTCTGAAAAAAATGACGTATTTCCCCTGAGGGCACTACTTCATTTTTTTTCTCACTTCTATTTTATAATGCATTCCCAGTTTTACATGTGTCTAATCACCAAATTTAAATTATGTTTGTGTATCAACTCTGTTGTATTAGTAAAAATTCAGTAAGACAGAAGAGAAGCAAGAAAGTTAAAAAAACAAAACCAAATAATAACTATTTTTATTTCACAAACTGTGTTTTACTCCTCAGTGGGCCTATCTTGCTTTTTATTGCCTATCTATTTCTCCACCTGAATGAATAGAATATCTCAGGTCTGTGTTAAAAAAAAAGAAAAAAACAAAACCAAAAGAAAACAAAAAGGACATTTCACAGCCCTTTCTTCGAACAGTCACATCTCACTGTCTCTAAGACTGAATCAAAGTTTATCTATTCTTCTATATTAGAAATTAGGCTAATAGAGAAGTGTTGCAATTACATTAAGAGTTGGAAATAGTAGAGTGTCATCACTGTCTAGGGAGATGCATCTTCTGGTCAAAGTGAGAAGTTCATTTTGATAGTGTAGCTAAAATATGGGTTAAAAAAATATTATGTGAGAATAGGAAAAAAAAAAAAGCCAGAAAAAAAATCAGCTGAGCACTCTGAAAGTGAATATGATATAGGTAAAAAAGGAAACTGATGTTTTCCAATACAAGAAAAAAATATGCTTTTAACAGGAAAAAGTAAATACAAAAAGTCCTTAATCAATCTTTTTCTATTTCTGGAACTTGGCATAATGGTGAATGGAAAAACTGTACCAACTTCAGCTAACTGACACTAGCTGACGCTTTGTTGTGAGCAGCTACCAATATTTATTGCACATATTTCAAGTTTCTCCTGTTAACAAAGTAAGTTAATTACACTTACAAACAATATGGGCAATAGAAGAACAAACAAAGAACAAATAGAAGAACAAATGATGGTTGCAGAGTATTAAAAAAAAAAAAAAAGTTTCAACTTTTCAACTTGGGCAAATGCACTAAAAATAAGCTTTAAGTCATCTGATAAATTAATAATTCATACTAAATTTCCATGGTGTAATTGTCCAGGCAAGAGCAATGTTAGGGAAAATGCTCTGAGGCAAGTATTACTGAGTAAAATAGAACTAAATTACAAATAGACTTCTTGATTTATCTACTAAGAAACAGTTAATATGGTAGTAACTAAGCCTAATAACACAGCATCCTGGCAACAGAAAATACATCCATAAACTTTTTCACTCCAGTGTTTTGGTGATTTGAAGTTCTGTGGCAAATAGCAAGAGCACAATATCATAAATATTTGCTGCACAATAATAAAGTGTCAATAAACATACAAAGTGAAAAAAAACATCAAAACAACAGAAGACACCCTAAATTTTCTGTCAATACTTGTTTCATTTAACTACCTGAAAATATATCTGCTTGTGTCATTCCTAAGATAAAAAAAAAAAAAACAAAACTAATTAAAAAATTATCCTTTATTTTTGATGCAGGAAAACAATATTTCAAGCCTGTAAAAATATTACTTGAGAGGTACTTTTCTTGTGTGGTAGAAAAATAGTATATGAACCAATGTTTAAGTGTTCTAACAGCAGACAAAGAGACAAAGCTTTTCAATAACTTGTTAAAGAATTCAAATGAAAGTATAGCCAAAATATTTGAATATATTTTAAGTTATTTCAGTTTCCAGATAGAAAGAGACTGATTATTCTAAGGAAAGCTCTGCATTTCAATTTTTTTTAAATCACCTTGTGTATGGAAATACCATCCACACTCAGATGTAAGTTTTCCACAGATAGATCATAGAGCTTTTTAAGGAAGTCCATCTGGCAGCTAACAAAGCCAGTGTTTACTCATTTCCATTCACAATCACAATCATAGAAAACTATTGATTTTTTTTTTACTTTTTTTTTTAAGCAATCATTATATCAACTTTTAGGCTTTAATTAGTTGGATAACTGAAACCCAGTTAACTACCTGTGAAAAAACATAGCATGCCTACACAGAGGAAAATAGGTATCATAAAAAATAAAAAATTATAAGCAAAGTCAGTAATACAGTAATACATATTAGCCCAATACTTCCATTTATTCATTTTGCTGTGTTTTCATTTGTATATTTAACAGGGATATGAAGAAAGTGACAGAAGGACAGGACTACTTTTTTGCCTACTTTTACAGCTTAACTCCTGATGAAAATAGTAAGGAAACTCACTTCCTTTTCTTGATAAACTTTTCTGCCTAATTAAAAAAAAAAAAAAAAAGTTTGCCTGTATCATAGCTGTGAGTTTTACTTTGGTTTGTTTTGTTGTTGTTGTTGTGTTTGGGCATTTTCGTTAGGGTTGTTTCGTTAGGGTTTTTTGCTTATTTCCTTAGTGGTAAAGGCAGTCAAACTAAGCACTTGCTTTTAAAATAAGCTCTCATAGAGCTGAGTTTTCAGTTGTTCTGAGGGATTAAAATTCATGTTCTACCTGCATGACATTTATTGCAAGATCAAGGTATTAACTTGTATATAAGTGTAGAAGACTGCATATGAGCATGCTGAGTCCCAACGCGGAAAACTCCTGAAACATTATTTTACTAAGACTGTGAAACATATTTTATTTTTTATTAAGTTAATAAAAAGGATTAGTCACATTACAGATTAATTGCCAACACAGTTTATAATCCATATTAAAAAATTAAGCTCTTCAGTTAGCTGAATTCAGAAATCCATCTAAAAATGTAATCTCTCACATTTGCAGGTCTGTAAAATAAAAATTAATGCTTTTCTGCATCAGAAATTTCACTTAGCAGTGAGACATATGGCACGCTTTGGTCTGCAGAAAAGATTTCTAAGACAAAAATTTTGTATTAAAATAAAATCTCAAGCTGTTCACTTGAAGCAATAAAATTATCATTATTTTGTGGAAATGTTAAATATCTATATGGACAAACTTATCCAGGTTCTACTATTATCACCTTTAAAAAAAACAACTCAAAACTCACTCTTTTAAATATGCAAACTATGACATAAAATAAATGTATCCAATAGAATTGAAATCCTGTATTTGATCTGTCTTTGCTCTTTTATTTATTCATCACTAGACTGGTATCTTGGGAGAACAGGTTTAAATATTTAGAATTATCAATGTGGATGTTTTTTTCCTGATATACTACCATTTCGCTCCTTTTGTGTCCATGAGTTAATGTCTCTTTCAAGAGCTGAGACAGCACTTTAGAATACATTGAGTGATGTGTGGTGAACAGTGATAAGGATGTAGACTAGTCTGATACACCTAGTAATGCCTAACAGATAAAGATAGATAGATGGGCAGCCTTTCTGCAAACCCTCAGGTCTCTGAAATATATTTGCCACACTCTGTAGAATCATTATTTACATATATCCCTGATGAATTAACAAAGATTTTTTTTTTTCCTTCTGTACAAATACACCCTGTTTTATTTATGCTACAAAGCTCAATTCTTTTGTTAAAGCCCTTCCATTCCTCCTTTTTTTTTTTTTTTCTTTCTTTTTTTTTTAAGGCTGTAGAAATATACTGATTATCTGTACATGATCTCTGTGATTTGCTGCATCCAGCTCTGGAGCCCTCAACACATGAAGGACATGTACCTGATGGAACAGATCCAGAGGAAGATCATGAAAATGATCAGGGGTTGGAACACCTCTCTGTAAGGACAGGCTTAGGGAGCTGGAGTTGTTCAGTCTGGAGAAGAGAAGGCTCTAGGGAGACCTAATATCAGCATTCCAGTACCTGAAGGGGATCGACAAGAAAGCTGGAAAGAAACTGTTTGCAAAGTGATAGGACAAGAGTCAATGCTTTGGAATTAGAGAAGAGTACATATAGGGTGGTTATTAGGAGCAAATATTTACCATGTGTGTAGTGGAGCACTGGAACGAGTTGCCCAGGATTGAGGCCCCATCCCTGGAAATACTCAAGGTCACACTTGACAAGGGGCTGAGCAACCTGATCTAGTAGAGCATGTCCCTGCTCACTGCAGGGGCACTGGACTACTTAACCTTTGGAGGTCTCTTCCAATCCAAACTATTCCATGATCCTGTGATTCTTTGATTCTGTGTTATAAACAGGATTCATATATAATATTTCTACTTTTCAGTATTTTTACTATTAATATTTTACAATAATTCTTCATTATTTCTCCTTGTTAATGAATACACTAATTAGCTCTACATTATGATAATAATTTCTAATAATAATACACCATTTTATTAATTGGAATATTCATAATACAACAAAAAGATGGCTATGTTTTGCTTTCCCAAGATAGCAATTTCTTTATCTGACAAAATTCAGAAACTGAACACATGGAATTAAATAAGATTTGGGATTTTTTTTACTTTCAAATGAAAACAAAAAAAAAAAGAGTGGTATTTAAGTCTGAGAAGCAACATTCACAAGTTTACTTTGTTCAAACACTTTTGAAATAGGACACATAGGTAGTAGCCTATCTTTTCCCTCTTGTCCCTGAACTCTTACATAGAAAAGGTAACTTTGGGACTGTTTCATGAGCCTACACACAGCAGAGCATGCTGTGTTTTACCTATATTGCTCTTCACTCTGATGGATCTGTCATATTTCATAATGATCAGGAATGAATGAATGAGAGAGATTTATGCCAGCTCATACTTCAACAAAAGCTTTAAAGAAGATTTTTCATTCACATTTTCAGGAAAAGACCACACTGTACTATCTGAAATGCCTCACAATGTACAACTGAAATGGCTGTGAAAGGAGTCAGAATAAACACTGAACCTTGCTTTCAAGATTTAGGCATGAACTGTTTTACGAACTTTACAGCCTCGCCTTTTTTTTTTTTTTTTTTGGCTGAGATAATTTCTGCATGCTTTTACTTCTCTGCCTGCCTTACACATTAAATATATCCCCAAATTAAGTAGGGTATAAAAAGATTAAGCATTGTCATATGTATTAGACACACAAAGACACATATGTAAGAAATAAACTGTATCACACTGAAATATGTCAAATCCAGCTAATGAATGCAAAGAACCTGAAAATTACTTAGTATAATCAACAATTCACTCTTAGGTAAGGTTTTGATAAAAGGGAAAAGAATTCCTGCAGCCAGAAATAAAACACAAGGCACTACAAGTAACACTGAGGGCCAGAAGCCAGCTCTTTCAAACTTTTAGATGTATATTTCTGAGTGGGCCCTAATATTTAAAAGAATTTAATCTCTACACATATAGGTTTCAGTGAGTGTAAAAGAAGATGATATTTCCAAAAGATAAAGAAAAGAAATAATAATTACATAATTAAACAGAAAATCATAAGTTTTTAAAAAGCAAGTGTTGCAGTTTGAGCTGGGTGCCCCCCTGGTGTGTTCACTTCCTGTGTCCAGAAGTCCAGCCCAGAGGGATGGACACAGGAAATTGTGTATTTCCTACCATAATTCTTTGCACCACTATAAGATCCAGTGCGGAGTCTGGCACTTCCTCTTTCCTTCCCTCTCCGAGACTTGGTAACTGGGGGAGAGATCTCCCGGCCATGGGCCTGATTGGGCCCAAGGCCACAGGGGGACGGGCAGTCTCAGGCCTGGCCAGCTGAGACTAGCCCAGCAGAGGGAGGGGGAAGAAGGAGCCCTGGGGGTTTTGCATGCACCCTCAGGTGGGGATGGGATCTTTCTTTGTCACTGCGCTTTGGGTTTTCTGTAACATTCACTGCTTTCTATTTAAACTTTCATCACCTTTGCAATCCGTTTGTCTGAGTCGTTATTTCTGCCTGTGGTGGGGAGGGGATCTGCCCCAACCCATTACAGCAAGTTTTATATTGATCCAGATTATGTTAGACACTTCTGTTTACTTAATATCTCATGTACAGTAAAATCAGCCTTTAGCAAGACCTCTCTTGCTCTCTACTGTCCTCAGAAATAGAATCAATTGTTTGATTCTTTTAAAACCCTTTAAAAAGATTAGGTAGAGTATGAATTGTTTCACTTGTACCAACCCTTCATGATGAATTTTAAAACTACATACATTTCCACATCTAGGATAATTATTTTCTCTAGTTAGCCTCTATGTTTCATAAAAGAATTATCTGACTATTTTAAAAATCTCTCTTCTTTAATTTGGCTACAGAGCCATAAACATTTTGCTCTTATTAATGCTATTTGTTTTCAGTTTTGTAAAAAGTCATGCCTCAACATGGTAATAGAAGGTGTGGTACTGTTACCTTTTTTGAAGCTTTCAAAGTAAAGCTTCTATTCTACAGTCAGTTATAAGATACAAAAGTACATTGTGCGAGGTGAAAATTCCTGTGTGCAGTTTACCTGCAAATAAAAGCTTAATTCATGAAAAATAACAGAAAAATAAGAAGATATGTAACTGGAAAAGATTAAGAAAAGTCCTGGGTAGGAATCTTAGAATCAGAGTCATAGAATTGAATTATTTGGATTTGAAGGAACATCTAAAAATCATTGCTTTAACTTCATGTCAACCATTATGTCAACTTCTGTGCCATGGACAGGATTGTCTTTCATGAGGTTTTCATGTGCCCACTCCTCAAGCTCTCTGCATGGTAATGCTTCCCTCAAAAGTATGAATTGCACCACTCAGCTTGATGTCAGCTCAAAACCTGCTGAGCCTGCATTCAATCTCACTGTCTCTATCATTGCTGAAGATAGTAGGCAGTATTGGTCTCAGTATGGAACCTTCAGGGACATCATTTTCATGTGGACATTGAGCCACTGACTGTAACTCTTCCCCATGGCCATTCATCTGACTCCTCATTCATCTAACAGTTCATCTGTCAAGGCCACATGTCTCCAGTTTACAAGGAAAGATGTTATGGCAGGACCATATCAGAGGTGTTACAGAAGTCCAGGAAGATGGCAACAGGCTTCCCTTTTTCACTGGTGGAGGTATTTCATGACATAAGGCCAACAGATTGGTCAGACACAATTTGCCCTTGGTAAGGTAGTGCTGCCTGTCTCTAATCATGCTCTATCTTCTATACATTTCAACATATCTTCCAAGAGATGTGGGACATATCTTAGCAGACATGAATAAAGCTGACTAGTTGTTACTTGCCAGGGTCCTCCTTCCTACCATTTTTAAAAATGGGTTTAAAGTTTCCCTTTTTCAGTCCCTGAGGACTTTGCCTGAATGGTATGACTTTTGAAATACGAACAGCTTGGCAACACAATCAGCTAATTCCTTCAGGACCCTGGGATACATCTAATTGGATCACATGACTTGAGTATATTTATATTACTCAAATGTCTTGATCTAGACCCTGTCCTATGATCAAAGGTACTTTCCCTCCATCACAGTTCCTCCCTTGAGTTTCAGACAGTTGAGGTAGGAACCTTGAACCAACTAATAATAGCATCAGTTCATCCTTCTCATTCAAGCACTTTAATATAGGTATTAGTGACATTTTAGATGTCCTAGAACATGGTTTCTGGTCTGTGGCTTTCCCTCCAAGGTTATGAGGTGTTCATAGGTTCTATGTTTCATCTGTCATCACTATACAGGTTTCTTAGCTACCCTAAGTTATCTTAAATGGTGCTAAGCACATGCATTAGAGTTCAAATTTACTTGCTTTATGCCACACTTCTGACATCAACATAGACAAGATTTTTTTCCTATAGTTATTCGTCTCCTAAAATGGGAAGTAACTGAGTTTCTGAGGAACACACCCCTTCTCTCCACAAAACAGAATATGCATTGCTGATAGGCTCCAAAATGCATGTTCTAAATATATTAATCTAATTCAGTACTAGGACTTCCTCAAGAGCAGAATCTATTGGTTGAAGATTTACCCATCATTACTGTATTACTTGTACTGAATACATGGAATTTTTGAATGTGCAACAAACACAGGTCTGTAGTATTAACATGGCCAAGCAAACAGAACATCAACTTTGATTAGGCCAGATTTATGATAATTTTTCCATTAATGTAAAATACCATAAATAGGCATAAATAAATTCTACTATTAGAGAATATCACAGTCTTTGATTTGAATGCAAATTTACAGCACTATGCATCAAAGTAAAATCAGATTATCATATATGTGTGGGGATGTATGTGTGTTATACTAAAGGCATGTTAACAACATTGTTATGCAAAGATCAGTGGGAAGAAAGTGGTTATAGAAGATGTCAGATTTCATTTTGTGTGCCTAGCAATTTACAAGGTACTAAATTAGGTTGTTTTTTTTTTTTTTTTAATTTATATGTGGTATAATTTATTTACTTTTCTCCATTGTATTATTAAATTTATTTTTACTTTTGAATTGAAATTGTTTATTTCAGTTGATTTTCTGTCATACAGTATTAAAATGCAGATGTGCAGGAGTGAGACAGCTTTTGAATTATTCTTACCTATGCATATAGTCTGAAAGCTCAGAAACAGCTCAAACTTTAAGAACAAAAACAAGATTCTCATTTTGTAAAGCAACTCTCAGATTCTACACTAATGCGTTATTATCATGTCTGTCTAACTGACAAGGCAAAAAGGCCTCCTTCACAATTTTGAAGACTTATCTACATGTTGCAATTGATTTTCCATGCTATTATTTCAAAATACTGGGATACTGCTAAAAATATAACACTTGATTAAAAAACTGCACCATCATCTACCCAGGCAATTAAAAATGGCTTGTTACACAAATTCTATAGATAGAACTAAAGCTTGAAACTTTATATTGATATATAGGGAAATGAGAAAAAAGTTAATGAACTGAAACTGTTCTATCATTCTGCTAGGGCAATTCAATGAAAATCTTAATAACACACTGAATCCAATGAGCAAGATAGTGTGATGATGAATATAATAGTCATGTACAATATCTGGTTTGAAGTATTATCTTAACATGAAAAATCATTAAAATTTGCTTACAGAACTCTGTTCATATGCATAATTTGCAACAAATCAGAGCAAATTAGGAATAAAAAAATTCAGCTGTTTTTGTTTGTCACACACAGACTGCCTAATACAGTGAAAAATCAAGCATGAAATTCCTCATTCTGCTTCACCCTACTCAGACTTCTGTTCAAATGGAAATTTTATTTCAACTCAGAATTTTGGGGAGTGGATTTTTTAAAAAAAAAAAAAATTTCTATGAATTATGCATATTGCTTATGTTGTACAGCCTTGTTCATGAGAGAGAGGAGGAAGAGGACAACATTCACTTTCTTCAAAACCATCACTGATGTTTCTAAAGTTAAGTAACTTAGGCTATTTCATTCTCATTTTAACTCTCTTTCTTGTAATCATTTAAATCTGAAGAGAAAGTGTCATACAGTTAATTACTATAAATTCAGAGATATTTCTAGTAACTTTAACTTAGAAGCAGATTTTATAGTTTGTTTCTTAACCATGCAAGGGAACTTTTTAAATTTTGACTCTGCTTATCATTTTGGACTTTTGTGTAATAGAATGCAATTTTGTACAATAAATATCTCATAGATGTATGAAAGGATGAAAAGAATATTTTCATTGTCTGCCATCTGCATGATTTCTTTCAAATTGATGTGACATTTCTGCACAGATGAGCTTTTCCTAAGAAAGAAAACCACTTCCATGTATTGATATGTTTTCATTTGGGGTTTTAATGTCTCTGAGCTAAAACTTCCTTAGCTGCCTTGTTTGACTCACCCATACAAACATATAAAACCGAAAAAATAAGTCTGTGCTCATTGAGGCTCTTTCCTCACAGAATCAGCCTCCTTGATGAGAGGGAGAGTCCCACTAGGGTCTGAGAAATAGCTGTATTGCAGACCCAGTATTTTCCAAATATGGCACCGCAACTATGAAGGAACTTCAACCTTCTAGAGAGGCAGCTAGAGGCCAGATGGGATAGCCTGGTAATCCTCAAGTGATACTACATTTAGAAATCAAGTTTCATGTTAAGTGTCTGAGCTGAGATACTTTAAATTTTTTATTAATTTTACTGTCTAGACCTTTGATAATTATGGACTAAGACACTTAAGTTTCATGTCTTACTCCACAGCTGTACTGTTCTTGGCATCCCAAAATGCCACAAGAACCTTAAAAATTCCCATTTCTTTTACACCAACTGTGCAAAAAAAACAAAGGTGACTTACCCCTCAGGAGGTATGTAAGTATGAGGAACTCAGCAGGATGAGCATATGGAGCATATCTATAATCTATGTTTTCAGGAATCACAGAATGCTAGAGGTTGGAAGGGACTTCAACAAATCATCTAGTCCAACACCCTTGCCACATCAGGATCACCTACAGTAGATCACATTTGAAAGCAGCCAGGTGGATTTTGAAGATCTTCAGAGAGAGAGACTCCACAACCCACCTGGGCAACCTGTTCCAGTGTTCCATCACCCTCACAGTGAAATTTTTTCCCCCTCATCTTTACATGGAACTTCCTATGCTTCAGCTTCCCCCATTGTCCCTTGCCGTCACTGGGCATCACTAAGAGCCTGACTCCATCCTCTTGGCACTCCCCTTTACATATTTATAAATATTACTGAGGTCACTCCTTAGTCTCCTCTTCTCCAAGCTTAAAAGCCCCAGCTCCCTCATAAGGAAGATGTTCCACTCCCTTAATCATTTTTGTGACTCTGTGCTGGACTCTTTCAAGCAGTTCCCTGTCCTTCTTGAACGGAGTGGCCCAGAACTGCGCACAATATTTGAGATGCAACCTCACTGGGATGGAGTAGAGGAGGAGGAGAATCTTTCTTGACCTACTAACCATGCCCCTTCTAATACACTCCAGAATAACAATGGCCTCTTTGGCCATAAAAGCACATTGCTGGCTCATGGTTGTCCTTCCATCCACTAGGAACCTCAAGATCCTTTTCTTCTTCACTGCTCTGCAACAGGTCAATCCCTAACCTATATTGATACATTGTTCTTTCCCGGGAAGTTTAGATCTTTTGTCAGTGTCAATGCATCATAGAGAGAGCAGGGAAAAAAGTGTATTTAGTATCTGTTTTCTTGGCCTCTGCTCTAATGCTGTTAATTTATCTTATCAGTTACTGACAACTGTGGTTATGTTGATCTGTGTGCATTATGTATGCTACCTAGAATTAGACTCCTACAAAGTCAGATACTACAGCAAAGTCCATGACTTCCAATTTTCAGTCACTACTGACTTTCAGTCACTAAACATTAAGGCTACTTTTGTAAGAAGGAGTCAATTTTAGTTATTTTTCTCTTTCTCTTTTATTTACTAATTATTATTTTTTTTAATTTAAGCAACATTTTACCCCATTTATTGTGGGCAACATTGAATAAAATATGATTTGTTTTATAATTAAGTATACTATGATATTATGAAAGGAACGTATATTCTTTGTCTTGTTTGCTTTGTACTGAATTGAGGATGTCATGGAAAAAAAAAAAAAAAGGACTATCTTACATTGTTCCAATTTTTATTTCATTTTACTGGAATATTATCCTTCTCTCTGATATGAAGTAATGTAATATTAAATAGTAACACAGTGCAAAACTTTTACCAGCAAGCATATGTGCCCTAAAATTGCAATAAACATCAAACCTAATCAATTATGTGAAATATGTAATATTTTGGTTTTCTTCTAATAAATTGTGATTTGACAGGGTAAGAAAAGTATTTGAAGAATACTCTCTGGTTGCCTTCTTATATGTGTGTACTCTTACTTTTAATTGAAAGTTCCATCCTGAGGATGTTATTCACAAGTGTGAGATTCATCACACTTAACTGTAGCAATGGAAAAGTTTAAGTGATTTAGCTTACCTAACCTTAGAAGCTGCAATTCAGTTACAGACTGAAATATCTAAATCATGTGTTCACAATACATCTGTTACATTTCAGCCAAAGAGCACTTAAGATGCCTTAATATAATCACTTTGACTGTACTCCAGCTGCTAGTTCAGAAAAGAAAACATGTACCATTCAAATGATACTTAATTTTAGTTCTTCTAAAATCCAGGCTCAAATGTGTACCCCGAGTTCAAAGAGAACAGGATTATATCTGAGTGTCACTGGTCTTAACTACAGTGATTTAAATTAATCCTGCTAACCCATTATAGCGGTTTTCATATTAAATACTAGTCCACATGACAATCAAAAATAATTCCTTTTTTAAAAATTGTTTAAATTAAACTAAAATTCATATTGATGTATTGTCTTTTTGTCCATTCAGACAATGCCAGTCAAAACCAATAGCAGGGACATCAAAGATGGTTACAAATATACAACAGGATTTCTGGGAAGGAATTGCATAATCAAACCTAGCAAGTAGGAGGGGGAGGAAGGGGAACACAACAACAAAACCCAAAATTTTGAAGCTCATTAATGAATCTCTAGGCCAAATAGTGAGCCTGGAGGAGATACACTGTGCATATTCCTACTTCTAAATGAGCAACAACTGGAACTAAATTGTAGGCTTAGAATCCAAATGCAAATTGGCTCATGTTCACATTGCTGAGGGCTAGTCCCCTCTAGCAATTGTGTTTTGGACAGAGCTAGCGAAGGATTCCAAGAACATTTATAATATGGTATAAGAGTTATTTACTAGGGATTCTCCATTATGAATTCTCCATTATGAACTATAGATCCAGTGCTTCAGTTCATTCAGTTCACTCAAGTTCTGGTTTCATTAATTTAGCAGGATAGAGGATCCTATTCCAGACAAAGAGGTATGGGCTATTCAGTCTAGCCCAAAAGAATCTGTGCACACAATTATGTTTCCTAAATTCTGTCTTCCACTACTGCTTGACAATTTGTTTCCTCATCAATTCAGACAGCAAGGATTTGCAACTCACTTCTTGTCTCTACAAGAAAAACTGGTTCTGAGTTTGTAAAGCCCAGTATTTGGAAAAAAAAAAAAAAATCTGTGGATGGGATTTAATATAAAATCCCTGCATGTTCTGATGAAAAATAAAAAGTGATAGTTTCCACGTGCTTTCAGTATCATGCTATATTTGATTAAGGCTCCACTAATACCAGTACTATCAATCCTTCTATAGCAGTTATATTTATTATTTTTTATCAAATGTCTTAATCATAAGCTCATTGCTTCATGATCATAAACTTAATTGCTTTTGAAAAAAACAGCTACAATGATAAAATCCATATACATTAATAATATTGCAACTCGATCTGACAAATACTCTCTTAGTAGGCCAGAACTAGTGGCCAGAACTAGTCAGCTAAAATGTGCAACTGATTTTTAAAAATTATTAGTAACATTTTTGCTTTACTTTTATTTCATTCTTAATTTCATCCATATGACACAATGGACATGTTCAGTACCATACACAATGAGGCTAAGAGTCCTTATATTTGCTATTTAGATTGGAACTTATGAATACTACAGATTTGTTCAAAGCACAAACGGGCCTAATTTAATATATATGACTGTAACTGAGCTAATAAGTTTGAGCAGAAAGCAATTTGTGAATCTGTAGCAAGAATTACTTCCTTCCCAGCTTAATTTCAATACTGCATTATTATAAGGCCCAAATCAGCACTCTAATCATTATCCTAAATGTACCTTCTACTTTATTTAGTTTCAAGTGACTACTGTTTTATACTAAAATTTTAGTTAGTTAAGGTCATCTTTCATTAACAGCAACATAGCCATAGAAAGACCTTTCAAAATTGTGAAATGTGTTTCCTGTTCCCATTGAAACCTTCAGCCAATGCCAGTAACATCTTTCATTCCACCCTTCAGACCTGCAGTCATTCTTTCAGTGCATCATCAGGAGCTAGCCACCTGTATTTACTGCATTCCTCTTACTCATTTTTACACTATCTCAGTTAACGCACACACACACAAAAAGGGAGAGAGAAATATGTTTTGGTGGCTTTGTCCCTATAGGATATATGCATCTTAGTGTACTATAGGAAGGAAGAAAACAGAAAACCCTTCAACAGGAAAGGGAATATTGTTATTTGCACTGCTATTAACATTATTATTCTCTATCACACATAACGTACTAGGGAAGAACACAGTTTCTAATAGGGAATGAAGATTATTGCAACAGTGAAAAAAGAATAGAAAATTGTTTCTATTTCAGTGCTTTAGAGGTGCTCATCAACCTAGCTTTGTGAAGAATGTTTCCAGGAAAGGATCATCTTTTCATTCACATACTTATTTTTCAGCTACTATAACCTTAATCACATATCAGAGAATTATTAATATGCTTGTGTTTTGAGTAGATCCTGTTTATCAATATTTTCTTAACAAGTTAACTAACATGGAGAAAATTCTACAGTGATGACACTTGATAAAATAACCTTTAGAAACACAGTAGGTAATTCTGAAATATCATTTCCTGAATTGTAACAGTGGAAAAAATAGTATAATGTTTTTATGGTTTTGTTTTCTTCATTTGTAGTCAACCTAAGCCCTGACACTTCTCTCTAAAAGTCCATATTGCTTGTGGAGTGCCCAGTACTCAATGCTGTCATGTTTGTTGTGTCATATTTATCCTGAACAACTTGATACATCCACTTACAATATGACTAATAGTCTCTGGGGTCTAGCCACATATTTTACATCCTGCACTTAAATCTTTCCTACCATCTGTCTTCCCTTGAAGATATCTCATGTGAATAGGTTGTTACTGTAGGTCCATAATTAAATTATATTTTTCCCTTTTCAATCCTCTTGTGAAAAACCACTTGAAGTTTGGCACTTCCTTTTCAAAAGCTAGACTTTTTTTTCTTTCTTCTGAAATACCTTACACTGTATTTTCTCATCTGTTGCTAACTTTTATCTCTCATTGTGATCATCTCAGTGACTTCAATAATTCCTACCACCCTGGAATTTTGTATTCCTCATTTATATTTCAATCTTGATCCAATCAGTTATTTACTGTTATTGTTAGCAGCAATAACTGTCAAGATTTGTTTGTTGTTCCTATATTTTTGTTTTCTATGCCTTCTATTACCTTTGGACATTTCTATTATTGTTTTTAGGTACTCTAGCAATTTCTAAAGGCATCAGTTGAAATAGGAGTCCCATCCAGAAGTTCCATTATGGTGCAATCCCCTAGTCAAAAAAACTAGCATTTTGAAAAGACAAAAATAAAATCCAAGATAGGAAAACAAATGTAAAAATTAAGTTCGATATGTCTGACCCGACTGATACTCTGTAAAATTTAACAGCTGTCCTTTATGAATTAATTGCCGTGACTCTGCTAACTATATCTGATATAATGTATTCTGCATAATTTTAAAGATTTGGTTTAGTTTTCTTAAGTACCTTGCTTGGGCATCAGCTGACCCTGAGTCTTTTGTGTCAGCACCATGCATACATCTCATACACCAAGGTAGTTCAAATTACTTACGTGACCCAAACCAACAACCTCTCAGTGCCTATGTAAAGTTCAATTCAGTTGTTCCTATATGGGCATTTACTCCTATTTCAGATTTCCAAATGTATCCCTCTTATGCTCCAGGTGCCACTACAGAAATATGTGAGTGTGCCTTAGTCCCTATTTTGCATCCACCAGCCTCATACACATCTTGGACACTCCACAACATTTCTTAGGGCATTACTGGCATGTGCTAGGACAGCTCATTCAAGCCCATCAAGCTAGGTGAGACAAATACAACCTACACTAGGTTATACCGTGATCCAGAAACTTAATCACTTTCCCTAATTTTTTCTACCAGATTATACTGTTTCTTAATTTCTTCATAACTGTTTTACATTTTGTGTTCCACTTATCTCCAAAGTATTCATTGTGGCATCCAGTGCCATCCTTACTATTATAATTCTCATTTAAAGAAAAAAATAAATCATTATTACTCCTTTTTTTTCATTTCCCTAGAGTAACATTTTTTTTTTTTTGTTTCCCTACAGTAACATTTAATACACCTTGCTTGCTAAACTTCACACTTGCCTGACAGTCACAGCTGATTCAGGAATGATAAAGTAACATGCACTAAGCATGACAACCCATGCTTAGACATCTTTTGAGACTAAGGCTTGAGGGGTCTGGAAACCATCTGAGAGGGATCAGTCTTGTTACCTAATGGAAAGGAGGAAGGATGGAGACAGAGTTCTGATGGTACAGATATTTCTACATGGGCAAAAGTTAGAGCACTTTATGCCACTGACACCACCAAAACAATGGCACTTAGAGCAGTAATTCTCTTAGAGTCTACTCACCATCTTCTACAATGGGCAGTTTCTATCAATTCTTTGTTATGAATTTTCATACTTTGTCTTCAAGACCTTGATGCAGGAGACAATTATCTCCTTAAGCTGAACTTCTATTAACTTTGCTCCTCTCTGACATAACTGAAGAACTTATTTAAGAAGTATACACAGAAACTGACTCAGAAATTTTAGCTGATAAATGAAACCCTTTAACATGACAATAAATTTATCATTCGGCCCAGTAATAATCTTGGAGAACTAATACTGATGTATCTCGTTCTCCATCTAGAAGGTAAAATATCATAAAAGTTTCCAAAATTCTCAGATAATAATGGTGAATATCATCTCTTCTGTTACAAGTTAACCCACTAAGGTACCATTGCTAAATGCAGTCTTAATGAATATAACGTAATATAGCACAATCCTTGCAACATTTTCTAGCCCACATTTTTTCCAGTGCTCATATTGGTCTGTCTGGGAAAAAGAGAACAATACAAAAAAGATTCTTGGTATTTTGACTGCCCATGTCCATACAGGTTATACATTTTAAACAGATTATATATGTATCTGCATGATCTTAGGGCAATTGCAGATTTCCAACACAAAGCATTAATTTTTCACTTTCGGATAGGGTCCCAATACCAAAGAAAGGTAATTATGCAGCAGCCAGTTTGGAAGTCTTGTTCACTGTCTGGAAACTTCTGTTTCCAGACAGTGAAACTTCTGTTTCCAGAAGCAAAGAATTTCCATTAATGTGAACTGCACAGACACATGGCGTAAGATTCAGCCACAGAAACTTCCCTACTTTACATATATACCTATGGAAACTTTTCTAAATGCAAAAGGATCAACATGTTGAAGTCCATGGTAATCTCAGAATGCTCACTTGTGATCACACATGAATAAAAATGTAGCCATGGTCACTGTGACTGATTCAAATAGTATTTATAACTACACTAAACTCTCAAACAAAATCCTGTTTTGCTTTGCAACTGAACAAGCCACTGACAAAAATACAAAGAGAACGATGTTGCCTCTTTAGTAAGAGCTGCTTCTCTTTCAGAGACTTTCATATTTGGGAGACCTACAAAACTTCTCATGGGTAATGGAAACTAGGGATAATCCTTTTGGGAGGGGAGAGCACTTTGCATCTTCTTGCTGCCCTAACTTTCACACTACTGATCTTTGTCACCAGTTCAAGAAAGTGAAATGGTCACCTTTAGTAAGGAATAGCTATTTTACCACAACAAAGAATAGTATGCAAGGCCTTTTCTTCTCCACCAGATAACAATTGATCACACCCTTCCTTAAGAAAAAAGAAAAAAAAAAACCAGACACCAGACCACAAAAACCAAACCCAAAACATTTACATCACCTTAGTTTTCCAGCAGATCTGAAAGAGTATTTTCAATGCAGTTGCAGTAAAATTATGAAATAAACTGACAAACCAATAGATTTAGTAAAGCAATACAGTAATGCATTCCTGTGCACTTCCAACAGCACACTTCTGCTCAAAATGATACATATCACCTATGGGTGTATTTAAAATTTCATCATGTTGTTCCTAGAGTTCCATTCAATCTTCTGCAATGGCAAGCAAGAGGATACCATGCATGCAGGCATATATTTCTATGGCAACAGCTTAAATTCTATTGTAAAACTAAACAAAGTATCTATTCCGTTCCTGCCTGTCTTTTCTACAGCAACAGAAATCTCTTTATTGTGATTATTAAGAAGTGATAAGAATTAACCAAATGCAATATATGTTATGCCTGAAGTTTTGAGATTCTTAAGTTAGTAAGAAAAGCATCCAATGTTCTAAGTATTATCACATTATTTTTGTTATAAGTATTAACACGATTTTGAGTTATTCCTAATGTCAGACAGCTAAACATATTCAACATATTCACACTTCACTCTTCTTCAATACATTCTCAATCATCCTTTTTCTTTCTCTTGTTTTTCTCTTTGATTTAGCATTTTCTTTACATAAAACAAAATCAAAGCCAAAACAAACAAAAAAAGCCCACACCCCACACCTCAGAAGTGATAAACATGAAAAAAAAAACAAACACTGTAATTCAAAGCTTGGTACTTATCATATCATCTCAGAAATTTAGGTGATCTATGTGTCTTAAGGGCAAGGGTCTGCAAGATGGAAGAAAGAATCCCATGAATGTTAAAATTAGAAACTTAGATAGAATGAGAAAGGGTCATTCTATTATGTTTCCCAGCCTAGAAACATGATGAATGCACATCTTCAAGACTCAATTGAATGAACGTTTCTATTCAAGTGTGCCAATAAACCAGCACCTTAAGGAAAGGAAATGAACAAAGTTACAAGTTTATGTTACTTCTCAATGATGACAAATAAAAATGATGTATAGTTAGTATTATAGTCCCCAGAATGCATGCATTGAATGTTGGACATCTTTAATTTACTATGTCTTTTTTCTTTACTTCTGCAACAGTGATTGTAATGTAACTATGATTCCTTTTTAGCATGGAATGTGTCTTTAATGCTCTCAGTTCATCAGTTTTATCACAGAGAAGGCAGCAAGATTTAGACAGTCATCTAGCGGTGCACTAGCCTATTCTTAAATGTTCTTTTGGACTATGCCTAAGCTAAAATTGATGGCCTCCTGAGGACTGAAACACTGGGTCACATGTAAATGCATTTTCTTCTCAAACTGGTAGACTGCAAAATGCAGAATGGCAAACTAGTGTCACTACTGCCATCATTTTGTCTTGCACAGAATGTCCTGGCAGAACCATCAGTCTTACAAAGAAGCAAGAGAGAACCAAACAGGGCTTCCAAAATAAGAATGGTTTGTATAGTTAAAGAAGACACCACCTTTTCAACACTACACAACCTAACTGCAGAGGTATCTTCTAGGAGACTGCAGACCTTTCTACAGTGATAACGGATTATGGAGGAATGATCTATTTCCAATATATAATACTTCACAAAATGCAGGGTCAGGCCTCTTCCTCATTTTTAAGACTGTGCATATTGCAACATATTTGTATGTGCATCTGTTTTCTCCTTGCATATCCCAAAGGTCGATATTTTCTGTAAAGCAAACTTAATCAGTATTTCAAGTTTAACAAGTCCCTACCAGTGTTTTACTTTTCAAAGGGATTCTCTGCCTGGAGAAAGCCAGAAGCAACGTGACTGAAAATTTTCATAGCTCCATTGGGATTTGGACTGCGAGTTACAAATTATTTGCAGTGACTTTTGCATTTACAGGTTTGGCTGAGTTTAAGACCACTTTCCTTTACTGGAGTGGGATCAAATGCAAGCTGTCTGAAGTCCAACTGCAGCACTGCGATTTTTGCCTTTCCCCCCCCTCCTCTTTCTCTCCCTCCCAGTATTTCATATCAAAGGATGCAGCTACCCAGAGCAGGGATGGGAAAGTCCCTTTGCTAATTAGTTTTCCCACTCGCAAGAGCAGCAGCAGCAGCTGCTGGAGCCCAAGCGCCCGCAGCAGCCCCGCCTTACTGGCAGTCCGGCAGCTGCCTACGGGCCTGAAGTGCTGACCGCTGAAATCCAGCTCTGGCTTAATGAGACCGAGCTACGCGGAGTCAATTAAATCAAATTCCCCCTAACATCCCTAATATATCTGCAGTATGTGCAGCAGAGGCGGTGGCAGCAGCGGCAGCAGGGAGAGATTCACAGCATTAATAAAGGGAATCACTGCCGCATTTAAAAAAAAAAAAAAAAAAAAAAGGCAACGGAGAGGGAGAAGGCAAAAAACTTCTCTGTGTTACTTACACTAGGGAAAGGGTGAAAGAAGGGTGTTTGTGCCTCTTTGTGTGAATGAATGAGAGAGAGGAAGGGAGGGAAGGAAGGAGGGAAAGAGAGAGAGAGAGGGAGAGAAACACACACAAGAGAGCATTGAAAGGAGGCTCTGTCCCCTAAACCCAAACAACCCACTTGCAAGAATTGATACTGGAAAAATGGTAAGGACCCAGAGTTGAAAACATTTTCACTTTAATACTGAAAAAATATGCCATTATAAAATCCTCAAATAGAATTAGTAAGATTCACTTGCTTCCTCAATTCTGGTTTCCTCGAGTTATAGTAAGATTTACAACAGCACAGAATTTTCTACCATTAGACTTTGCAGCCTAAGCACTAGAGTGACATTAATTGGTCATGCTTAACTGCCTTGGACTTTTTTTTTTTTTTTTTTAATGTTTACACTGTTACCATAATAGAAATCAAGGGTACTATTTTTTACATTCAGATGGAAAGGCAATACTGAATTATGTATATTGAAAAAGAAGAGAGACAAAACAAAACCAAAGCCTACCCTCCCCTTACCCCCCAAAAAGTAACACAACCCACCATCAACAAAGCAAATCCCTCCTGACAAAGTAATTCCCACCTCCAAAAAATAAGAAAAACAAGGAAAAAAATATCAATGAGAATATTCATGCAACTATGTCTTAAATAAAATCTTTACAATTTTTTTTCCACGGTAAAAGTACGATCTCTACTGCCTATTGATCACACAAAAATGGCAAAATGGCACTTTTTATTATTATACTGTATTTTGTATATAGAAGGTTTGATACGAAGGGACTTATCAGGTAAGAGGGATGATGGTGTGAACGAGACGCTGCTTCCAGTTGGCTGGTGCGTCCCTGGAGTGCGTTGTATCCATGCGAGCCATGCAGCACTTTTTTCTGTTTTTTTTTTTTTTTCTTTTTTTTTCTCCTTTTTTTTCCCCCGTGTGTGTGTGTATGTATGTCCATTTGTCTGTTTGTGTCAGAGTCAGAGTCATTTATTTACATTACATTCATGCCTTCGTGCAACTTTCCAGTCCTGCTTTGCCGTCAAGAGGAGGCCCACACCAGCCTTTCCTCAGCCCCCCTCCTCTTCCCGGCCTCTCGGTGAAGGGTCGGTCCCGCAAAGGAAGAGGGCAGAAAAAGCAAAACAAACCCCAAACCGGTAGAACAAAAGCCAAATAAAACCAGAAGCTGCGTTTCGCTTTGCCGGAGCAGGAGGAAGAGGGTCCTCATTTGTTTGTCGGGCGCGGAGGCTGCGACCCCCACGCTGGGATGCGCGGAGCTGCGAGGGTGAGCCCCGGCGCAGAGCTCCCCCCGCACCGCACCCCCCCCCCCCGGGCCTCGGTGCTCTCTGCGGAGGTCGTCAGGAGGGGCGTGCGGGCTTGAGCCTGTTTTGTTTTTCACTGAAGGTAACCGAGGAGCAGAGCCGTCAGCACCCCGTGTTTGCCGCCCGATCGGCCGGAGCGCGAATGGCCGGTCCCAGGTAGCGGCCGTCCCCGCCCCACACACCGCCTCAGTCTGACAGGGAGTGGGAACCGCAGTCGTAAACCCTGTGGGCCCCATCGGCACTGTAAGGCCCATTGTGCCAGTAGGACGAGTCGCAGACTGTTTGCAAAGAGTTGATTTCTGATGCTGAGGAGTTGGCATCCCTCCTCTTGGACCGCTTTCTGTTCCTCAGAATGAACACCAGCATGCCAACCACGGTGAAGGCAGAGGTCACAAAAACCAGCAGAAGTCCTGGCACCAGCACTGAAATAGAGACCCGGCTGGTCTCCAAGTAGGAATTGGAGTGAGTACCTGTCTCCGTCAACCCAGTGCTATTTTTGTTAGAAGTTAATGTGGGTGAGATTTTTAACTGAGGGCAAATCACATCGTTGGAGAGAGACTCAAAATCCTCCTTAAAGAAATCTTCAGGAGACTCACACCTTAGGTCGCTCATAATCACCTTGGGGCGCAGCATTTCTGCCCACTGCTTGAAAGGCACAATAGGGCAAGTACAGTCCCATGGGTTGCCATGCAGGTCGATCTGGGTGATGGAGGTGAGCTGATCCAGCACCCCTGCCACTGGGAGGTACATAAAATAATTGTTGTGTATGCTCAGCTTGGAAAGTGAGACCCCGGCAAACACATCTACTGGCAGAGACCTCAGCAGGTTGTTGTTGAGGATGAGGACTCGCAGTTTGGGCATTGCATTGAAGGTGCCAGGCATGATTAGCTGGATCCCATTAAACTCCACATTCAGATACTCCAGGTTTTGGAGCCCAGCAAATTTCTCCCTGGACAGGGTATCTAAGTAGTTACTATCCATGTAGAGCCATCTGAGATCAAAGAGGTTCTTGAAGGTGTTGTTCTCAACAGTGGCGATGTTGTTGTTGCCCAGATCAAGTAAATTAAGTTTCCGGTAATCCAGAAAGTGGGATTTCCTGATGGTGTGTATTTTGTTGTCTCTCAGAAACAGCTCCTGCACATTGGATGGCTTGGGCTTCAAATCAACCAAGCTGCTCACATTCCTGTCGTTGCAATTAACCTTTAAACCTGAGCCAGGGATCTGATCACAGCTGCAGATCTGTGGGCAGGACACAGCAGCTGGTAGCTTGCTCTTCACACTCACTGTCAAGACGGCAGCAGTGGGCTTGGTCTTGATTTGCCAGTTGACAGGAATCTTTGTACCTCCGTTTGGACCAGATCCTGGTGTGGCCGGGTCTTCTTTGCCATGTATTTTAAAGGGGGTTGGAATGGGACCAGGATCGCAGGTTTCATCTTCGGCAGGGGGAGCAGCTAGGCTAGAATCCGCTCTGTTCTTTTTGCACAGCTCTTGCTCTGTGGTCTCATTTAAATCTTTGCCCTGCAACCTGGTAGGAGCCTCACAAATCACTCTGCCGATCAAAGCATTTTTGGGTATGTTTTCCAGCCATTCCTTCAACGACAGCAGATCACAAGTGCAGTCCCAGGGGTTATCCTCTAGCAGGATTTCAGCAATCCCTGGGATCTGCTCCAGGACCTCCTCATAAGGCAAGGTTTTAAGACGGTTTCCCCGGAGGTCGAGGTGGGTGATCGGCACATACTGAAACACGTTTGGGGGCAAGGTGCTGATGAGATTGTCGTTTAAAATCAGCACTTCTAGTTTGTTTAAGTCCCTAAATGCTCCTGGGTCAATATCCCGCAATAGATTAAAATCTGCCTGGAGGTATTCCAGATCGTCCAGCCCCAGGAAAGTCTGCTTCCTGAACGATTTGATCTTGTTGTTGTTTATGTGCAAGCGTTTTACCAGCTGCAGCCCGAGAAAAGCCCCAGGAACAATCTCATGCAAACCGTTGTTTTCCATGTGCAAACTGACTGCATTGTAAAAGTTAGCAAACTCATTAGGGAAAAGTCGAGTCAGGGAATTGCCATGCAGGAATAAATGGTAAAACTGGGAAGTTGGGGCGGTGAAATGTTGCAGGCTGGTAAATCCCTTTTTCTCACAGTCTACGTGCAAATCCCCTTCTATCTCGTTGCAGGCACAGATCTTCTCTTTGCAAACGTCCCCTGTAACGTTTCCAGCAGCAAAACAAAGAGACGTCTCCAGCAACAGAATCCAAAGCAGCATTTTTAAACCGAGCAATTCATTCCCGATCTCATCACAAAGTAACAGCAACCATCCTCCTCACGCAGAAAGCAATTCCAGTTCGTTCAATCCATGAAATGTCCGAACCACCACCAAAGGGGGAGAAAAAAAAAAAATGTGGGGAGGGGGAGCATGGAGGGTAGACGAAGGGGGGGGGGGACTCTTTCTTTTCCCCCCTCGCCCTCTTTCTCCCCCCCCCCACGTACAACTGCAATAGCCCAGATTCCAGTCAATAATTATATCCAGAAACTATCCAGGCACGTACTGCATGTCACGGGGAAAAAAAAAAAAAAAAAAAGGAAGGGGAAAAAAAATTATCCTCTCCCTGCTCGATCTCCCTTCTTCCCGGCTGCCGGGCAGCAGCTAAGCGGAGCTCTGCCGGCTGGGCTGTCTCAGCGGCAGGGGCAGGGCGCTGCTCGCCACCGGCTGCCGCTGCATGCCAGGGAGCGCGAGCGGGGAGCGCGGCGCCGGCCGCGGGGGCTGCCGCTACGCGCGGCTCCGCGCCGGGCTGACCTTGCCGCGCGGCCGCGCTCCGGGGAGCCTGCAGCCCACCGGGCGCTGTCCAGCGTCCCGGTGCTGAAAACGCGCCCCAATCTCAAGCGCTCGCCGCCGAGACGCCGGCACAGTGCGGAGCCCACCCCCGCCGCGGTGCGCGGCTGCTCATGCCTGCCTCCGGCCCGCAGCCTACCGCGCCGCCGGGGCCGCCCTCCCGCCCCGCACCGCGCCGCGCCTCGCCTCGCCCTGCCGGCTTCGCTGCCTCCCCTCCTCGATCTCCCGCTTGCTCGCTCTTCTTTCCTTTTTCTTCCGCTGCTGCCGAGTCGCACGCTCGCATACACTCACATGCACGCAGAGGAGGGAGAGTTGCTAAGAGGCTCTGCTCGTTTCAACCTGGTGCACTCTGAAAGATCTGACACCCTCTGCTGAGCTGCAGTGGCAAAAATCCATCTGCTGAGGGAATGCTGGAGGAAAAAAAAATCAATCCACGTACAGGGCAAGCGTTAAAAACGTTGGCATTAAAAGCTGACGAGCTATTTAAATGCTTTCTCCTAAATTGATTATTTAATTTATTTCTCTCATTTTAGGATGGAAAGTTTAGTATTCCCCTCCTCCTGACCGGTTCCCTCTTGCCCCCATTCACACGCATAACTTCACAAGCAGGTGAGGAAGGTGAATTTGCCTCATGTTATTTTCCAATGGCTTGAGCAGAATTAGTGTTAGGGTGTCAAGCGAATAGCAATTTGAGGTAATTATTCTGCACGCCATTTTAATCGTTGCTTTAAACAAATTTCTTCCTCCCCTGCATTCTATAGTGTTTCATGCTGGATCTGGTCTCTTGCTGACATTCTCTATATAATGTTGAACTATAGATTATTGATTATTGCTTTTTAAAATATATATATATAAAATTTAGGTGATCACCGAGAAGAAGGGGAGTAGCGAGAAGGGGATTGCTGCACTGCTATCTATTCACTGTACCTGTTCCCACCGAATATAGTGTCTCCCTTAAGGAGGGGAGGAGAGGGCTCAACCTGACAGTTATGCATCTTGGAATTCTTATTTAGATATAAAAATATAGAGGTACATGGCTATTTCTCTAGGGATGTTCCTAATGCCCTCTGTGGAAACATAAATCTTGCATTCCTCGCTCCCCCTCCCCTCCCCCTTTCCCCCCTCCTTCCCTTTCTCCATCCGTCCCCCGCCCTCCGCTGTCCTTTCCATTCCCATCCTTCCTGACAAAAGAGATTACACAGCGGAAAAATTGGTGCCTCGCCTTAAAGAAAGGAGCCAAGCACACGAAAGTTTATGCATCATTTGGTCTGGCTTTAGATTCCTACGAGTGAAGAACCAGTTGCACCTCTGGTGGTGCAAATGCAAACTCGCGTTTCCACCAGCTTTGTCAAATCGCGCCGAGGAGGCGGAGGCGGAGGCGGGGGCGAGGGCGGAGGCGCGCGAGGCAGCGGCGTCTCCTCCGCCGGGTGTCTCCTGCAGCCCGGGGTTGTACCTTTCCTGTCCGCCGCCGCTGCTGAACTTTGCGGCATACTGGTAGGGGGGGATGTAAGCGAGGGAGTGGGCTGAAGGAGGGTTATTTATAGGGAAAGAAAGGGAACCATATGGAGCCTGCACCCTCTGGTCCCGGTGGCATGATAATTTGGTCAGTGCTTTTCCCTGACTGCCGCTTGCAAGCAAATTAGACATCCTGACTAAGATGATCTTATCAAATTAATGTAATTAGACCACAGACAACTTACAACAGTTATCGCGGCCATGACGGGTCCCCAGGATCAAAACTTAGCCGTTTGGTTGGTGGGCAGGGACTACAGAGGGAAAGGAGTACGGTGCGGGGGGGGTGGGGTGGGGTGGGGGTGGGGGTAGGAGAGGGGTTGGGGAAGGAGGAAATGGGACAGGAGGAGGAAATGAAACAGACGAGAGAAACCCTGGCCCTGAAAAAAAACCCTTCCCAATAAATTACAAAGAGGCCAAAAGAGATAAAATGGCATTGAGATGGAAAGCACCACAGGAAATATATTAGAGCTTTCATTGGAGGGGGGGGGGGGGGGGGGGGGGGGGAAGAAGGAAGCTTGGCGCCACATTGAGGCACATCAATTTATTTCCCCTGGTGGTTTCTTTGACTTCCTGTTTCAGTGATGTCGGGGGATGTGGGAGGTGGAGTGTGTGCTATGCTGGCTGGACACCTCCTGTGTATCAAAAAATTGCAGCCTGGAAGTGCAAGAGGAGCCAGAGGCAAAGAAGCCCCCAGGAAGTTCCTTGGAAGGAGGTGGGATAGTCAGGGGAAGGGCTAAGAGTCAAAGCTGGGGTTGGGGACTCACTGATTGGGTGTCAGCAGCAGGGACAAGATTACAGTGAGTAAAGTACCCAGGGAGGAAAATCTGGAGCTTGGCAAATTCTCACTGGGATGTGGGGCAGGAGGACTAAAGAGCTTGTTCTCCTACTGCCTTAAAGTAAAGCTTCTGTGCATTTTTACTTTTGTGTTATTAAAATTGCTCAGGCACTGTAAAAACAATCAAAATACAACCAGAGGACCTGAACATTCACAAGATATTAAATAAATATGGACCAAATAAGTGGAAGGAGAAAATGACCAACTGTCAAAGCATGAAGGACAAATTTCCTGTTTTTTCCAAGGGATCTACTGAGAGGTGGTGACTAGTGAAACCTAGAATTTCAAGGTGAAAAAAGAAAAAAAAAAAAGGCTTAAAAGAAATCTGTGAGAAGATGGAAGAGTGTTTATGGGTACTCTGTAACTTCCAAAAGATTATTTAGGTAAGGAATCCATTGTGTTTTCAGCTGTATACTTTGAACCAGATAAAGAGATTTGTATCTTGTATATATGCATTGAGAGGGAATCTGCCATGCAAAATTTAGTATCCAGAAGACATGTCAGGAGATAAAAAAAAGAAACATTATCCATTTCAGATCTGGTGTTTGAAGCTTTGGTTCTGTAAGTCAAATTACACAGCAAAGGTGTGCCAGGGCCAGATAAAGAATTGATCTTTACTTGGTGTCATAATCATAAATGTCTAGATTTCCTCATCTTGAATGAAGTTTGGAAACATGTTTCTTAGGATAAGACACCTGCCTTCATGTGTTTTAAGAAAATACCTAGTTGTGGATCATGTTGATAGAATCTTTATGACTGTAGTGTTTTACTCTTTTATTTAGAGAGTGTGATAAGGTGAGGTATTATTCAGCACTGACGTGCCAATAAATCAGTCTTTTAATTCAGCGTATGCATCTCTCATTTACAATCCATACACAGGTTGAATAACCAAAGATCACATTATACCCTCCAAATTATCCAGTAGATGAGATAGGGGAAAGACTACCTAAGTCTATTTTCCTTGACTGCTTTCCTTATCTGATGTCTTTTACCTTGTGTTTGCCTTTGCAATTTCTAGAAGCCTAAACCAATGAGCTTCCCATATTTAACCAAACACAAGGAAAATGCCTTGGGCATCACAGTTACCTTATGAGTAAAAGTGTTTCTACTCCTAATATGGAAAACACCTTGAAACAGGAAAAGGTTCGGGGACACTGTCATATTTTCCCAATTTCTTATCTCACTGTTGTTATGGCTATATAGGTAACACTGATCAAGTGTGTATTTGTGTTATATCGGAATGTGTTAAAAAGCTACTTACCTCATCTAACAGTGTAGAACTTGCAGAGTAGAAAGCAGCATCTGTGAAGTTTCTACAGAACAAAAATTTATTCCTGTAATTAATGTGCTTTCAGTACTTACGCTGTGTACTGTAAAATTGGCTTAATTATTTCTGTGGGAGATATGATCACAATAAAGTCATCCTAAACTGTAGACATGATGCTTGTGTGGATACACAGACACACACACACATATATACACATGTATATAAATATCGCTGTGTGCGTGTGCTTGTGTGCAATACAAATCATAATGGATTCAACAAATAGAATCATAGAATGGTTTGCATTGGAAGGGACCTTAAAGATCATCTAGTTCCAACTGCCCTGCCATGGGTAGGGACACCTTCTACTAGACCAGGTTGCTCAAGGCCACATTCAACCTGGGCTTGAACACCTCCATATAGGGGTCATCCACAACCTCCCAGTGTCTCGCCACACTCATTGTAAAGAATTTCTTCCTAACATCTAGCCTAAATCTGCCCTCCTCAAACTTCAATCCATTCCCTCTCAGTCTATCACTCCAAACCCCTGTAAAAAGTCATAGGATCATTATTTCATTTGAAATTGTGACTTTCTTAAGGATTTGGCTATGCTGGGACTGGAAGTTAACATACGTACCTCTGTATGTTGATGCAACTCATGCAGAAACTATGCTTCTCAATGTATATAATGACTTTGAACCAGCTCAGATTATCCAGGGTAGGAAGGGTCAATATAAATTTCTGTCTCAGTCTATTTCACAGACCAGTCTTCACAGAACTACTGGACTTGTACCTAAATTGCATTTAGGCCTAACTAAGTTTTCAAAACTGGATATTTTCTTCTTCATTTTCCTGTGGGCAGTGATGTCTCACACGTGGAGACATGGAGACATTCCAAGTCTCCCTGCGATAAGTTCACCAGATGGTGATGTAGTGGTGGATGATGATGATTTTTTAAAAAATGGAAAAAAAGAGAAGAAAGTTAGAGAAGTTGTTTGCCTGCTTTCGTCTACTGAGTAGGAGATTGGCTCAGGATAAGAAAATGAAAATTCTCTATCTTCTGCAGTGTAAGAGGCAGCCCACATGTTCCTCTTTTTTGGCTCATACCCTCAACTACCAGGCTACCAGCCCTCTTGCTGCAGCTGTTCCTCTTTAAAAGAAAAATAATTCTGAGATCACTTGAACCAGAGAAAAGCAGTGGGGGAGCATGAGTTACAGCACTTACTGTGCAGAGCCCTGGGAGGACTTGTGTGCTTTCATACAAACCTGAGCTTGACCTAACAGACTTCACACAACAAATTCTTAGATTATGCAGCTGGTAACAAAATCCGCAGACATTCTTGACCAGTATTCTTCAGACCACGTGGTAATTTTATGTTGGAAACATTGGCCTGAATAGGTAACAGGGTTATAGTCTTAGAAGCTTCACACACTGTTAGAAAAGTGAGTGGAAGTCGCAAAGGTGGGCAGATTTTTCATTCAGTCTGGGTGCAGTCTGCCAATTAAAGTCATGTAGTCCTTTCACTTTGAAATTTCAGTGATGTAGTAGCAAGAGGAGTGAGTAGGCCATGCCAAGGTCCTAACCAGAATTTTGTATTTTAACTATATATATTTTATCTATCTATCTATCTATCTATATGCGTGAGTGTGTCAATCTGAGTTTCTGACTCCCTTTCCACTGTGATTGCTTGCATTAGAGTCCCAGAACTACTAGCCTAACTTGTAAAAATATCCAGAATAATTATTTTTAATTATTTTTATTTTTTTCCCCATTGTCCCTTCCAACTTAGCAGTGAACTGATTTTATGTCTTCATCAGGAAAGTATATTCTGCCCACTATGCTGCTGTTTAGGAGAGAGATAGCAAGCTGAGTCACCCATCTCCTTTTATTCCTGTCATCCCAAAACTCACATACATACTTACGCATGCACTCACTTTAAAAGCTTGCTACAACAGAAGTGTGTCATCTGTTTTCTGAGGAGAATTTCAAGTTGTAGAGCCCAGATGAAGGGGGAGATGAAGTGGGATGGTTTAGCTGCAGCCTTCGCCCCAGAATATGAACTGAGATTCCACTGAAACATTTTACTGAAATGTCCTCCAACCTGCATCTTTGATACACTTAATCCTGATGTGAAGGCTAATTTCTGCCTTTTCCAGTGTACTATGTGAGATGGCTGTTTGCCTGACTTTGGGACTGGGATTTCACTTCAGGCTTCTGCTTTCTTTTTTTTTCTTTCTTTCTTTCTTTCTTTTTTTACTTTTATTTGTGATAAAAGACATATAGTTGGACAGGAGAAAAATATTGCAGAACAAAATTAACTGAGAAATATATGTGAGAAATATTTGTTCTTTTGGTCATCTACAACAGGGAAAGTACTAGTATAACGCTACAGCCCATTCTCTGACTGCAGCACAATTAATTTTTATTTATTTCTTTAAACAGATTCCAGTGTTACCTTCTAAGTACTTGTTATACCATTTCTTAACATCCTGCAGGACTTAATTCCTCTGTAGTGTGATCAATATTCAACACTGTACTGCACTTTCACTAATGCAATCTGTTTGTAATTTTATTGCTTGGTTATTTTATTCTTTCCTAAAATATTAGAGACTTAAAACAAGCAGAAGGTTGAAATAGCTGGTTACTCTGTGACATATTTAACTGCCTGAGGTATGTTAGTAAAGTGCATTCATATAATTTTAAGTTAATTAAAAATTACTTTCATCCTCATGCTAAAACTCTTAGGGCAGGAAGAGCATGAGTTAACTTATGAAACACAAATCACAGTGTCGTTTGGATCTAGGCAAGCCAATTAAAACTACCCTTCTCAATTTAAAAAAACCCAACAAACCAAGACACAAACAAGCAACAAAAAAGCGCCCAGCCTTTCAATCTACTGCTTACACAAGTAATCCCATTGAATCGTAGCAGCTTGAATAATAGATCCACAATGTGTTATCAATTATTAATTCCTTTTGTATCCATTTTCATGGCACAGTCTCAGAGCAACATAAGGATAATTTAAATGAACAAAACCAGATAAGAGTTTATGTCTCTCTTCTCTCTATTTATAACATATTTCTGTTGTTCAATAATGGAGAGGAAATGTTTCTTAAAACATAGGACACGTCACTGAGGCAAAGACCTGCCCTGAAATTATATCTTTTAACACAAATCACAAATCACTATTACATTTATAACACTTCCTCCACCTATAGTTTGATGGCATGACTCTGGGCAATTTATTTTTCTTTCCTGTGCCTCAGTTTCCCAGTCTGAGGAAAGGGAAAAAGTTATATAGCCCAAAGGTGATTTGCAATCTGTGATGAACAAACATGCTGGCTGAGGCAATTATCAATGTTACTTGGGAAAAAAGTAAGAAGTAAAATCTTATGAAAGAGTAATACTCAGTTCTTCCTCTTTATATCACCCCATCTCAGTGGCATCTACCATGGCATACTGTATAAATTTATTTGCTCAACAGATCAGAAAAAGAATCACTGACCTTGGGAAAGTCACATGTCAGGTCATTGATAGTGCTAGAAATAAACCCAAGTCTCAGAAGGCCCAGCCCTGCCTTCAACCCCAGTATTTTACAGATGTAGAACTGCTGTTCCATAGAAATAGGACTGTTCCAGAAGAACAGGCTTCCTGCCTTCATCTCCTCTCAAACTTGATTTTATGCATCAAATGGTTCATATGCCAGTCATTTTCTTTCTAGAGGACTAATGTTGTTATGTGGTGTGACAATAATACCAGACCTTGATTTTGTTCACATCTTAAATCACTGCAATTGATTTTTATATATATATATATGTATAAAAACTAGGAAAAAATAATATTTTCTTTCTTCAGTCTTTTCCTGACTCAGACTCCTAACTTCAAAAGCCACTGGAATTTCACAGACAAATAATAAATTATTTGAAGTGTAAAGTACTTACCACCTAAAAAGCATTTTAAAAAAATAAATAAATAAAATAAAAAATCCTGTTTAAGCATGAGAAATGTGAAGGAGTGATTTTGGGTTTAGGAAGTTGACCCAATCCTTTTTTTTATGCTACAAAACAAAATTAAAACAAAACCCAACCTATCAGGTAAAGATGCAAATCAAATGAATAATTTTTGGTGTAGTTCAAAATAGAAACCTGAAATAAGCCATTGGATTTGATTAAAGTGTTTAATCTTCTTGTTTTGTTACTTTTGTTTTCTAACATGAAACAAAGCACAAACAAAATCAGAGTGGAATGCCAGGAAATGAAAGTATGATACCTTTCATTTTCTTCCATAATTTTAATTTTCTTCAAAATTATATGTAAACAAAATCATTTTTTTGCGTTCTTTTGATTTATCATGGAAAAGTTCTGAAATGCTTTCTGAAACTATCCTTTATGAGAGTATCCAGTGGTGTCAGCACATTATAAGGAGAATTGCAGGGAATCAGCAAACTGTGGGAAGACTGTATAGATGAAATGTTATTAACGATTAATTAATAATGTCTTCCTATTCATGCAGTGCCTAGAAAGTATACCCTGGGACTAATCCCACAAGACATTTTAGTTTTAATTAAATAACATTTTAGAGTTACAAGGGAGAAAAGGTTGGTGACCTGAATAATCATTGCACTGCTCAGTTTTACATTACAGCATCCAAACAATTTCAAATGTATTATTTCAGTGTAAAGCTAGAGTATTGCAGCTGTGACTCAGGATGTAGTTTTTATTTATTTTCTCCATTGGCAAAGCTGATCCGAGAAATACCTTACTACCTTGACTAGACTTTAGCCAGTAATTTTAAGTTCTTGGGGCTTTTTTATTTAACCAAGACCATTTTATTAACCCAGTTTGTATTTCAGTCCACAAACAATTCTTCCTTTCCTGAGTTGGTGAGAGGATCAAGTCAGCATTGATGCTGAGGTGGCTAAGGAATCACAGAATTACAGAATGTTAGGGGCTGGAAGGGACCTTGAAAGATTATCCAGTCCAACCTCCTTGCCAGAGCAGGACCACTGGTAGCATATCATGTGGGAACTCATTCAGGTGGGTCTTGAATATCTCTACAGAGGGAGACTCCACACCCAGCCTGGGCAGCCTGTTCCAGTATTCCATTACCCTCACAGTGGAAAAAACCTAATTCCTCATGTTTACATGGAACTTCCTATGCCTCAACTGTTACCCATTGCCCCTATGATTCCACCCAATAATCCGTATATTTTAGAGGGAAACATAGAACCATAGAATGGTTTAAGGTTGGAAGAGACCTTAAAGATCATCTACTTCCAACACCCCTATTCAGTCCTCAAAAAAGCCCTGGATAATTTGGACCTTATTATTCTGAAATGATCATGTAAAGTATATAGAATATAAAATGCATTTTCACATGAAACTCTTGCAAATGAATATATGTATGTGTAGACAGATAACAGATGTATGTGTGTCATGGAGTAGGATGTGACTGTGATGGGAGTACTTAAAAGATAGAAATCAGGCCAGCATCAAAGTAGTGTTTTATTAGACTATGATTTATTAACAACACACATGTTCAAATGGCAAATTCTTATACATTATTAGTTATAATTACTGCATATTAATAACCATCTCCTACATTAGCTGTGTGTATTCAGTATCACAGAGCTGATGTCATGTAGTCACAAGGGAGAGCTGCAGTCAGGCTTGAGGTTCAGTTTTGATCTCTTTGATGAGGTAAGCTGGAGCCAAAGTCACAGGTTAGCTGGAGCCAAAGTCACAGAATCACAGAATAACAGAATGCTAGAGGTTGGAAAACACCTCCACAGATCATAGAGTCCCACCCCCCTGCCAAAAGCAGGATCACCTGGGATAGTCCACAAAGGATTTCTTCCAGGCAGGTTTTGAACATCTCCAGAGAAGGAGAGACTCCACAACCTCTCTGGGCAGCCTGTTCCAGTGGTTTCAGTGGTTCCTGTTCCACCCTCACTATAAATACGTTTGTCCTCATGTTGAGGTAAAATTTTTTATGTTCAAGTTTGTATCCATCGTTCCTTGTCTTATTACCAAAAACCACCAAAAAGAGATTGTCCCCCTCCACTTGACACCCACCCCTCAGATATTTATAGACATTGGTGAGATCCCCTCTCAGTCTTTTCTAAAGACTAAACAGTCCCAGGTCTCTCAGTCTCTCTTCATAGTGGAGATGCTCAAGTCCCCTAATCATCCTTGTGGCTCTAGGTTGGACTCTCTCTAGTAGATCCCTGTCTCTCTTCAACTGGGGAGCCCAAAACTGGACACATTATTCCAGGAGTGGTCTCACAAACACAGAGTAGAGGGGGAGAAGAACCTCCCGAGACCTGCTGGACACACTTTTCTTGATGCACCCCAGCATACCGTTGGCCCTCTTGGCCACAAGAGCATATTGTTGTCCCATGGAGACCAATCCCTGGGGAACACCACTGGCCACAGGCCTCCAAGTCGACTGTGTCACTGATGACAACCCTCTGAACTCTGTTGTTGAGCCATTTTTCAATCCACCTCACAGACAATTGTCTATGCCACATTTCCCAAGCTTTTCTATGAGGACATAATGGGACACAGTATCAAAATCCTTATTGAAGTCAAGGTATATGTCATCAGATTAGTCAAGCAATATCTCCCCTCGGTAAATCCATGCTGGCTACTCCTGACACCCTTGTCTTCCATGTGGTTAGAGATGACCTCCAGGATGAGCTGCTCCATCATCTTTCCAGGGATGGAGGTGAAGCTGACTGGTCTGTAATCAGGGCAAAGCCTGTAGTCAGGGCAAAGTTAGCCCTCTTGAAGTCCAGGGTTGAGATTTTACTTATCATCTTGCTTCTTTGTCTAATGATATTAAATTCTAACGTGTTGTGTTCACTACAGCCAAGATTGCCCCCAACCAGTTCATCTTTGCTTGTTAATACAAGGTCCAGCATTGCACTTCTTCTCATTGGTTCTTCAACTACCTACAGCAGAAAGTTGTCATCAGTGCACTGCAGGAACCTTTTGGACTGTGTATGTTTGGTTGTGTGATCTTTCCAACTAATATCGTAGTGACTGATGTCACCCATGAGCACCAGGGCACTTGATCTGAAGGCTACTTCTAACTGTCTGTAGGCAGCCTCATCAACAGCTTCTTCCTGGTTTGGTGGCCTGCAGTAAATGCCCATAACCATATTATTCATATTTGCATGTCCCTTTACTCTTACCCACAAGCTTTCAACTCTTTCATCATCTCCCCCTGGGTTAAACTTAATGCCTTCTAGTTGCTTACTCACACAGAGAGCAACTCCACCACCTTGCCTTGTCAGTCTATCCTTCCTGAAAATGTCAAGTGTCATGTTTCTTCTTTTTTTCTCATGCATCCATGGTACTTTTATGATCCTCACAACCTCCCCAAAGGAGTGGATGACTCTCATCTGTTCCCAATATAAGAGCAGGACTTGTTAATTTTCCCAGGCATATTTAATGACTTTCTACACAAACAGTTAATATTTTGCAGAGTTTATGCCTTGTACATGATTTTCATCAGACCTTGGTTTGTGCAACTATGTTCCAAAAATCTCCTTTTACCTCTTGCAGTTACGCATTATGTTTACATGTACATTTACCTGTTATCAAGTGCTCAGGCATAGTTGGTGGTCATGCCATTAATAGCATAACAAAATATATGATTTTGGAAATATTTATTATGCTATTGTTTAGTCATCATAGCATGCTTATGTTTAGATTCCAGGCAAGAAGAATATCAAGTAGGCCCTCCTCAATCTCTTTTGACATTATGGGTGCAACAGACCTCTGACTTGTCAGCAAGACTTCTGTTTAAGCAACATATTTACTTCATAAGAGACACAGATATAGAAAATTCATAACATCTGCAGAATTTACTTGAATATAGTTTACTTCAGATTTACTTTTAATATTTGGCACAAGAATTGAGCCTTCATGTATTAAGTAAGCTTGTACTCATTTGGATGGACCTTCCTTACTTATTCTCACATAAGAGGGGTTCTTTAATGCTCTCAGAGAAACTGAGGAAAATAAAGATAGTTTATTATATGATTCAAATCATGTTCACTTTTACTGTTTTACTGTCTTTTACATTAAAATTTATTTAGACTTTCAGCATTTGTAATTAGTAAAAAAAAAAATCATAAGTTGCAGACTAGGTCTGCATTATATGGTCTTGTAGTATGCATGTGATCTGGGATTACAGTATCACAGTATCACAGTATAATTAAGGTTGGAAGAGACCCCAATGATCATCAAGTCCAACCTGTCCCAACAGACCTCACGACTAGACCATGGCACCAAGTGCCACGTCCAATCTCCCCTTGAACACCTCCAGGGACGGCGACTCCACCACCTCCCTGGGATTCATGCGTTTGGCTTTCAAACAGAATTTATTTGGTGCACAGAATGCAGCATTTACATTGCAGATCCACATAAGTGAACCTCAGACAGATAAGAGACATAAGCATGCTATGCTGAGCACATGGAGAAGCTTATGCTGCCAGAGGTCTTCTGAAGCTGTACAAAATACATGCCTTCCATTCTTAAGCCAAGAGAAATCAAGTGATCTAACCCTCCCTTGAAGGCAGCATAGATGTACTGTAGCTGAAACATAGAACCATAGAATTTTGGTTGGAAAAGATGTTTAAGAGAAACATACCCCTTCAGCAGAAGGGATGGTGCACTTTTTCATTGCATCTAATTGTGAGTATCATCACTAAAATTAAAAATACATTAAAAAAAAAATTTAAGGCATTTTATTGTTGTTTTTTTCTTAGTATGGTTTCTGGTTTCTATCGTTTGTTTTGATATTTTATTTTGGGTTGGTTTTTTTTTTTGGAGGGGGGGTTTTGAGAAGATATTTATTTGAATAAAATATTCTGCTGCTTCTTAACTTAGCATTTAAAAGTGAAACTGAAGCAAATCTGTGATAAAACACTTCAGAGCGTGGTGAATAGTTTTTGCCTTCAGCATCTAATCTGAGATTCTTACAGTCAGTGGAGAGAAATTAGCAGTTCAGTTTATACTAATATACATACAAAACAAGATAAATTGTGATGGGAATGTACTATTTGTGACACTCCATTACAAAGGCCCTTACCCTTTACACTAATTTACACTTAAAAACTACCTGACTTTTAGATGACAAATTCTACATGTGGTTGATCCCATTCAAAGGATGAACTCAGACATCAAGGGGGTATTTATAAGAAGTACTATTTCACTGAAAAAATATCAACATAATTTTAAAACTTATTTTTAAAGTTTACTCATATTTTGAACAGAATAAGCAGTTAAAAGGTTTCAGTTCATTAGTGTATTTCAAGAATATCCTAATAGAGAGGAGACATCTCTTTTACATCTCTACCAAAATAACAGAGAGAAATAAAGGGTGAAACAAAAGAGCGCTATGTTGGTGACTGTAATAAAAGCTGGATTTTACTGTTATATTATGTGTATCAGTAGCTAGTTTTATTGTTGTGAATCTTGACTGACTTAAAAAAGATATGCTTGGGAAGCACTTTTTTAATTATTACAAAAACTCCTCGATTCCTTGATTTTCTGTGAATACCTAGGAATGCTTTCTTCTATACACTATTATAAAGATTATTTTTTTTTAATATAAAATAACATTATCTTGTTGTCAGCATGAAAATCCTCCTCTTTTAAGGTCTCAGTTTATGACAAAGTAGCATGAAAATTCAGACACTATGAACAGTCCAGAATATTTAAAATAGTAATGATTGAAAAAACAAACCCAGAAGTTTAAAGGGCATTGTTGCCAAGAGAGTCTAGATACCATTTATGAAATGAATGTGTCTTGTGCCTTTTTTTAATTAAAAAAAAGATTAATGAATAGATGAACAACTAAAACGCCAATCTTTCAGTAAATTTGTGTTTCCGATGTATAATCTGATTAAGTAGCAGCAACAACAAAAAAATCTTAAAAGAAAATTGATCATACAAAGAACGGGGGACAAATAGGAGGCCACAGTTTCAATTGTTTTTTTTTAACCTGTCAAGCTGAATCTTCCACATGCTGCAAATGACCACCTTAATTATTATTGGTTGCTGTGAGAAATGGAATATAGGGTTAGAAGGACAATTTGTCCAATACAGCACAATGTTTATTATGGCCTTCTAGTCAGCCTATGGGTAATCCAGACTACAATTAATTTAGCTATCACCACCTAGCTCAGTAGATATAATAGAATTTTGTTATAGCGTAGAAGCTGTCAAGGTTTCACAGAGAAACGAAATGGCAAATCACTGTTTGAATACTTCCTTGTCAAGTTTCAAGTTTTCTGCAACAGACTAGACATTCTTAAATTTAGTTTGTTTGTTTGTGGTTTGTTGGGTTTTTTTTGCTTGGGTTTTTTTGGTGGTTTTTATTTGTTTGTTTGTTTATTTGTTTTTGTATGGCCTTAAATATAATTTAACAAGATAACACAGTGATATAAACAGCTGAACTGATATTTTCCAGATATCCAGTCCAATTTTGAAATAAAAAATATCAGCCTAATAGTTTCCATTTAGTAAAGCTGTAAAACAAAAAATAAAATTAAAATGAGGTTGTATGACAAAACTGTATTAGATCATTATAGATGATCAGGGGGTTGGACCACCTCTGCTATGAGGACAGGCTGAGGGAGCTGAGGATTGTTCTGCCCAGAGAAGAGAAGGGGAGACCTGATAGCAGCCTTCCAGTACCTGATGGGGGCCTAGAGGAAGGATGGGGAGAGACTGTTTGCAAGGGCCTGTGGTAACAGAACAAGGGGCAATGGCTTCAAACTAGAGAAGGGCAGATTTAGATTGGATGTTAGGAAGAAGTTCTTTACTATGAGAGGGTGGTGGAACACTGGAATAGGTTGACCAGGGAGGTGGTTGGGACCCCATCCCTGAAGATATTAAAAGTGAGGCTCAACAGGGCTCTGGGCAGCCTGATCTTGTTGAAGATGCCCCTGCTTACAGCAGAGGGGGTTGGACTAGATGACCTTTGCAGGTCCCTTCTGGCCTGGACCATTCCATGATTCTATGATTCCATGTAATCACCTCCATTGATAACATTAATGTTCTATAACTTGGGGTATCTTGACAGCATCCCACAAAAATAAAAAATAATGATAAAAAAAAACCCAAAATTGCTATTTTCAGATGTTCTTGTTCCAAGCTTTGCCACTTGAATGTGTTATGACTGAAAAACAAGGGAGAAACAGAAAAGTTCAGCTGCTCCCCAAATTTGCAGATCACTTCAGTAAGTGTTGAGAATTTTTATCATTTACTCATACATCCTCACAACCCTAGTCAGCCTAAATCAGTAGAAAAGAGATAGTGTTTATTTTACTGACATGTTAAAATTGTTTTGTAGTCTTTGTATATAGTACAGGGCAATAATATATATTTTATCTGTAAAGCACTTAGAACTGCCTGAACAAGATGTTTCTATACCAAAACCATTATAAATTAATTGATGCTTAGTTTAAATCTGGTAATCTTACCCGTCCATTGTGCTTCTATAAATAGATATATTCACAGATATTATACACCATATATCCTTTTACAAATGTACAAACAGCTTTGTGGTTACTTGTAACTCTTTACAAGTCTTTTAACATGCCTTTTGTTTATTGCTGTTGTTGTTTTTGTTGTATGAGGTTTTTTTAAGTAGGGTAGGGATGGTTTTGTAGAATTATTAGTATGGAAGCTGATCCCAGAAGACATGAAGTATTCACAATTCCTACCAAATTCTTGGCAAAACAGAGCTGCTCAGGTTTTTTTGCAGGGAAAACCAGCACAGAACTGTAGTGGTTGTCTGTTGGTTGGTTTTTGGTTTTTGTTTTTTTTTTTTCCCCTCAGTATTTCTGCATGTGAAGAAAAGCCTGTAGGACTTTTTTGGCATGATGATATCTCCAGTTCAATCAGGAGTTTGGAACTTTAAAGCAGAATAATTGATAAAGCATCACTTTTCTGACACAAATGAAGACTACATTCTGACCTTTATGTATTTGTTTCATAAATTGTTGATTTGATATTTGTTTTCTGAACATCTGGTATGGTATTTAAGAACCTGATTTGGGCCTATGCTGTTTTCTTCTTGTACCTTATATGCAAAGATTATACATTGTAATATTATTATTATTTTATAATCCAAAGAAAAACAAGTTGAATCAAAGATTCAACATACTGCAAAGTAATTCGTTCTTCACTTCTTCTCATGCATTTAGTATAACTGAATGGAAAACCAGACATACTATAGCTTGGTAGGTGGGAGTTATTTTGTTGATGCTTTTCCTCTTGCTGTGACCTTTTGTCTGTAAAGGAGAGAAAGCGAGAAGGAAGGAAGGAAGGAAGGAAGGAAGGAAGGAAGGAAGGAGTTCAGAAGGAAGGAATTTGGAATTCAGACCTTGGAAGTCAAAATTTGGAATTTGGAAGGAAGGAAAGCCAACAGCAATATAAAAAATAAATATATGTTGGGACATGAATATTAATGTGATGATATTTTAAATAACTGAATTATTGTATTGCTCCCTCATATGTATAGCAAGTGAATTATAGATTAGGCATTAGTGTCTTTAGGTTGATTAGTGGAATAATACTGCAAAAAAAAATCTGTTGCTTATATTAATGGTTTCCCCCCACCTTTTTTTTCCCCCCTTCACAGATATAAAGCCATTGTATTCACTGCCTTGGACCATTAATTAAATTATAAAATGAAACAAAACAAAAAACCCTGACACCCTGAAGTGTGTAAAAGGAATGTATTTTCAGATTACTTTCAATTACCTATGTTGCCTGGGAATAATAATATTACATGTAAGTAGAAACAACATGTATTTGCTAGTAGTATAAGAATTCTGTCTGCTTTTCTGCATAGAAGGTCTGTCCTCCTGTCAGTTCTATAACATATGTGGAATAAGTTTTACATCTGTGATTGAAATACAAATAACAAACCTAAACAATATGCAATCAGATGTAATAGAAGCATCTTGGCAATTATCAATCAATAAGTTAACAGAGGTTTATCACTTGCAAGAAACAAGTATAGCACATCTCTTTCCTACCATGATAGAATTCATAATTACTTAGCATGTTTTTTAACATTTTGCAGCCCAGTGACATCCTGAAGAATTGTCCTTATGCTGAAGACAGCTTTGATGTTAAGAGATCTCATTCCCTTAATGGTAGTGTATATCCCTGTACAAATAAGAGGCATGTATAAGTGAAGAACACCATCCTAAGAAATCTGAGGTGTTCTGGCACCTTTTATGTGCACGGTACAGGAAGAATGCTTTGAAAGATTAATGATCTTGTTGCAAAAATATTAACTAGTTTTGATATGCCAAAATATAGGGTATGCACTAAAGACGTTTTGGAGCAACTCAGGTGGGAAAATTGGAAAAAAAGAAAAAAAACACCAACCAAAACCCCCAAAAACATTCATCCATGAAGGCTGGGTTTATCCAAGAGGACTGGGAATTTTTTTTATTTTTTATTGTAATCTAAAACTCTAGTCTGCATTTTTTTCCAGTACAATATCCTGTACATCCTTTTAAGGTTCAAGATACAATAAAGGGGGATCAGTAAATGAGTGAAGGATCTTGGTGCAGCAGAACAAATGAAACTGCTATTTGAGGAAGGGAGAAATAAAAAAAATATTTGTTAGCAGGTCACAGAGCAACTCACCAAATTCTGTTTTATATCAATGCAGACATAGAGCTATTTACATCTATTCATTTGTTCTTACGTATGCATGCATGCATTTTTATAGACATGTATTTTCAAGTAGCTTATACATGCAAATCTGTAAGAGTGAAAAACTGTGATGCAGGTATGTGCAGGGTAATAATAAAATAGTATAGATAATAGTCCCTCAACTGTGCCTTAGACTAAACCCTAACAGTCCATTTTCTATAGGGAGATTAAAATGTGCACTAGTCTTACGATCAGATTTTAGTGGTGGAAGGTCTCCTTTGCTTTACTATCAGTAAATGTATGAGGTGAACTGCTAGCATATGAATAGGGGCTTAGAGCTGTCTCACTTTTTTATATGATAGTTTGATTCTGTTGTCAAAGTATATAAGACATCATAGACAGCTAAACCAGTCCAAAGTAACCTTGCTTTTCAAGGGTTCTTTAGTGGTCACTACCCTTACTACTAGTTAGTTCAACAAACGAGCAACATTTACTCTGCACTAATGAACAGACAGGACATATGGCAGTCATGACGATGTTCTATCTTCATGGCAACACAAAATCACTGGATGCTCACACTCTGGATGTTTTAAATCTTCATGTACAAAATACTGTCTGTTTGGGTGTGAGCCATCTTAACTAAAATTACTCATCTCTGCCAAGCAAATTACACCAAACCCAGAAACAAATCATGGATAGTTCAAGTTAATCCTTATGCAGTTAAATCAGTTCATATGTATACTATACACTCCCACTCCCTCTGCCATCTAGGGCATGAGTATAAAGGCAACTACATAGAAGTAAGAATTTTTTTCCCTTTGGATCCTGTTATTTTCAGCAGAAACCACACCAGATTGCTTTGTGAAGGCTTCTGAGTCACAAAAAGGGGGAACGTCCCTATTTGTGTCTGTGTTGTGTTAACATTCAAGTGCTATCTCTGTGTTGTGTTAACATTCCAGTGCAAATAAAGCTATTTCAAGTCAATGTACTTGACTCAGCGATGGAGTGCTCTAGTTTTAGGTGACTCCAAAGAATATATCTGGATTGATTTCAGTGTACTGCAGTGGTTAGCCGAGATCAATATTGGCAACAGTAGTTGTAAAGAAGGCAATATCCACAAAATATTTTCTTCACTGGCTAAGACTGAACATGAACTCATCTACTCCCAGCTTCTACCAACCACATGTATAAACATTATTGGATTTTTTGCAGGACTGTGACAAATGTTGGTCAGTAAAATTGTACAATTAAAAAAAAAAAAAAAAGAAAGAAAAATTCGACAGTTGATGTTGTTCTGAAACATTGAAATGATAATTCATCATTAAAAGAAATCACTGCATTACTATAACTCAGGGTAGTACTTGGCTTCTTGGCTTCTCTGAAATAACCAAGGACTGTTTTCTTTTTTAGTTTCCTAATTTCTGAGAATTAAATAGAAATTTCAATTGTTTTTAATTAACAGTCCACTCCGCATGTTCATCTCTTTCCAAAATAACTGAGAAGGCAATGACCTTCCATAAGGTCTTACATTTGTAGTACAGTGAGAATTGACAAAAGTGTTGAGCTGAAAAAAAAATATATATAGCAGAACAGCTAGCAGAAATTTAGGCCTGCTACACTGGTACAGATGCTCATCATTGTTGACTTTATTTCCATCTTTTGGATTCTTTTCCCTTCTGCTTTATGGATTACAGAAAATTTTTTACTAATCTGCTTCTTACAGTCCCTTGTGTTCAGTTAGTGGCACACTCCAGAAGGCATTTTTGCATCTGCAGTCCAGATTTCTTAAGAAAAAGGAAAGAGAATTCATAAAACACTGTTAGTAATTTAAAAAAAAAATAAAAAATTAAAGATCAAAGGTAGCAAAGAAAATCTTTGTACTATGGGAAAATAATGTGTCATATCTTACTGCAGAGTTGTTGGTTTTAGGTTTTGTTTAGTTTTGTTTTGTTTCCCCACTGATAAAGGAAGATACCAGGGTGCTCAGTATCTGGGGCTGATAAGCTCCACTGCAGGGAAGAAGAACCAAAGCATTGGCTCTTACTTATTCACTCATAAATTGCCCTGATTGAAGGCATCAGTGGAGCTGAAGAGAAGAAGCAAAGCAAGATCTTATTGCCACTGTTTCTCAAGTTCCCCTGACTGAAAATGTGTCTGTCAGAAAACGAGCAGCACAACTGCAGCTACATCAAGCCAGTCTGACTCTCCAAAGTACACAGGACCTTGGTGTCACTTAAGCAGCTGTTCATGAGATTTGCTGTGTGGTCTCATTCTTCTCCATTTAATATGAATCAAAGGTATTCAGTACCTAGCATGATTAACTCCCTTGTTTTTTACACTATTGAAGGAGACAAGATGTTATAACAAGAAAGAAAGAAAAGGGAAGGAAGTTAAAAGGTAAGGCACTGAAGACCTATGGTCCATGTAATAGCCATTTGTAGTCATTTAGTTTGGTTTTGCTTACTGTTGAGTACTCACAGTTTGCACTCACAAGAAAGCAGCAGTGATGGAAGTTAAATATCATTGCTTCCAGAAGTCCCCTGGAAATGGTATGCCACATAATGCTTAATGTCTCATAAGAAGACCTGGTTGGGAAATAAAATATGTAAAGGGCTTCTGTGAGAAAATGCCAATTTAACAACAAAAATCATTAACTAATCATTTTGATACAGTCAGTATTTATTTTAGAGGAGGTGAAATGGAGTGTGAGGAGAAGACTTCTGAACCTTGAGACCTTTGTTTGATATATCAATATAAAAAGGTTAGATTTCCATTCCAAAGTTATTTTACTTTAAATTGCAGATAGAAACACACATGAATTAAAAGAATAAAAAATATTGCAAATGAAAAAGAGAATTACGACTTGGTTTTGGAAAGGAAATAATAAAAAATTTGTTTGTTTGTTTTTTAATCTCAATTTAGAGTATTTAAAGAAATATTTGCTTCATTTTCATGAGGTAGGTAACCTGTTTTGGCCATTGCCTGAGCTGATTTAATGCTTTTACTGGTCCCAAGAAAATTCTTTTTTGTCTTAGTGTTCAGCATAATCTAACAATGTGTCAAAGTTGTTCTGATCAGCTATTTAAGTATCAGTAAACATTTTGAGTTTTATTGTCCTTTTCCAGGGTTGGTTAGTGAATTATTCTTCAAGTAGTCCTCATGTTCAGTGAGTCCAGTGTTTTCTGGAGCACATGGAACTTATGTTGTTTGAGCTTCAAATTAGCTTTGTTGTTTTTCTCGTATACAAGGCCACACAATACACTAGTGATTACTGTAGTGTCTTTTGATTAAAAGACCTTTTAATTGAAACTGCATCCTGTTAACTTTTAATCTTTATATTGATTGAACAGGTGCTAAGAGTTAAACCACCTGCTTTGCTACAACACAAAAGGGAAAGTAAAAAACACACCCACACAAAACCAAACCAAACCAACCAACCAAAAAACAAAACAAAACAAAAAAACACAAAGGAAGCAAGCAAACAAAAAAACCCCAACAACTCTGGCTTGAGAAAAAGAGTTGATATAAAAAGAGTTTAATACAATCAAGATAATATAATGCACAATTACCTTAGCCTATTTGCAGAAAATGCACAGCAAAATGCAGAAAGCAGCAGCAAGTTAAACCCCAAGCCAGCAAGCTAACCAACTCCCACCTCTCTCACCACCATCCCTGTGGAAAAGTAAAATCAACACTCAAAACCCAGAACCTGAAAGCAACAAATAGAACGGGAAGCCTCTTGGGTTACAATCTGAACTTCAAGCTCCATAATACTTTGCTCCAGCCAGCACTTTCGTATTGAACCTGGCATGACAGCAGGATGGTTTTGAATGACAGCACATATTTCAGCTCAACCCATGACAACAGGGCTGAGTCAGGACCCAAAAAATGGACATAAATTAGCATTCTGTGCTACATGATAACTGAGAAACATCCAGCTAGACTGTTCTGTTCAGTAGTATGAATAAATACAAGAGTCCTAACCAGAATACTCACATGGATGACAAATCAAGTCCTAAATGCATGTACACATCTATACACACAGAGTCATTGGGGTTGCTCCATTAATGACAAATTCTACAGTTAAACAGAGATCTGCCTATGGAAAATTTTCAAGTTTGTGAAAAGTTAGAGAGTTTCCAAGATTCAATAAGAGCTTGCAAATCTACATTAGTATCTTTGGGACCCCAAATATAAGAGAGGGATTGCTTCTTTTTTTTCAGCATGAAAATAGTTCTGTGACTGGTGGGACAAATCCTATGACTGAAGTGTGGTTTTCAACGGTGACAAGCTTTTCAGATAGGACAGGAGAAGGAGAAGTGAAGGTGTTGCTTTTTTTGTATGAAATGGATAGGATGTGAAGAGATGTCCCTAAAGCATTGTACTGCTTTGAGGCCAGGCAGATCCTCTCTTGCCCCTGAGAAGGGCAAAAGAATGACACTCACATAAATGGATTGCGAAGTGGTGGAAAGTTTAAATGGAAATGCAATTAGTGTTTTACAGGAACTACAAGGCATAGTGACAAAAGAATCCCAAAGTACACAAAGTCCCCTATAGCACACCAAAGGCCTCCCAACACTTCCCTTCTCCCCACCTGAAGGTATACCGAAAACCCACAGGGTTTTTCTTCCACCCCACCACTTCCAGGCTAGTCTCAGGCTGGCCAGGTCTGAGACAACCTCCCCTTCTCCTCCTGGCATTAGGCCTAGCCAGGCCTAAGACGCCTTGAGAGAACTCCCCCACCATTACCCAATAGGGAGCATCTCTTACAGGAGCAGAGGGAGAAGAAAGAGGAAGAGAAAGACTTTGCAACTGGATTTATAGGGCACAGGATATTATGGGTATGAAATACGCTATTTCCTGTGTCCACCTACTGGGTTGGACCTTCTGGACACCAGAGTTGTAACTTGTGTGGCAGGAACAGGAAGCACCCAGTCTAAACTGCCACAAGCATAGTCAGCAGCAAGTCAAAAGCTTATGGGTAAGAATTTGAGACCAAGGCAACAAAGGGAACCATATAGTTGTTGTATGCTACAGGCTGTCTGGCTGTCTATGGACAAAGCCTTGTTATTCCATCTATTTGAGGCATCATGCTCCCAGGCTGTTGTCCTGCTGGGGGATTTTAACCACCCTGACATTTGCTGGAAAAGTAAGACAGTGAGCTATAAGCAATCCAGGAGAGTCCTGGAATGACTTGATTAGTTCTTTGGGCATCAGGAAGAAGTTATTTACTATGAAGATGGTGGAACACAGGAACATGTTATCATAGAACCAGAGAATCATAGAATTGTTAGGTTAGGATCATCCAGTTCCAAGCCCCCTGCCATGGGCAGGGACACCTCACACTACATCAGGTTGCTCAGAGCCTCACCCATCCTGTCCTTAAAAATCTCCAAGGATGGGGCCTCCACTACCTCCCTGGGCAGCCTGTCCCAGTGCCTCACCACCCTCATAGTGAAGAACTTCCTAAAATCCAATCTGACTCTACCCATTTCTATTTTTTTTCCATTCCCTCTGGTCCTATCACTCCCTGGCACCCTAAAAAGTCCCTCACCAGCTTTCTTGTAGCCCCCCTTCAGATACTGGAAGGCCACAATTAGGTCTCCTTGGAGCCTTCTCTTCTCCAGACTGAATAGCCCCGAGTCCCTCAGTCTGTCCTCATAGGAGAGGTGCTCCAGCCCTCTAACCATCCTCGTGGTTCTCCTCTGGACAAGCTCCAGCTGACCTTCACTTGGACATGGACCCATTGACAGCCACCCTTTGAGTGCAGCTGTCAAGCCAGTTCTTTATCCACTGAATGGTCTATCCATCAAACCCTTTCTGCACCAGCTAGGAGACCAGGATGTGGTGTGGGACAGTGTCAAAGGCTCTGCGCAGGTCCAGGTAAATTATATCAGTTGCTTGGCCTTTATCTATTAATATTGTGACCTTGTCATAGAAGGCTACCAGGTTTGTCAGGCAGGATTTGCCCTTGGTGAAGTCATGCTGATTGTATCCAAACACCTCTTCATTATTCTTCTGCCTCAGCAGTGTCTTCAGGAGGGTCTGCTCCATGATCTTACCAGGCACAGACTTGAAACTGACTGGCCTATAGTTCCCTGTGTCATCCCTCTTTCCCTTCTTGAAAATGGGAGTTATGTTTCCCTTTTTCCAGTCAGTGGGGACTTCCTTGGACTGCCAGGACTTTCGGAGTATGATGGAGAGTGGCCTAGCAACCTCATTTGCCAATTCCCTCAGCACCTGTGGGTGTATCCCATCGGGTCCCATGGACTTGAACACTTTCAGGTTCTTCAGATGGTCACGAACCTGATCTTCACTCAAAATGGGCATTTTCTTCTTGCAGTCCCTGCCGTTATCTTCCATTATTCTGGGAGTGTGGTTGGAGCCCTTGCCAGTGAAGACTGAGGTAAAGAAGTCATTGAGAACCTCAGCTCAGTGGTTTGAGAGTAACTTACGCTAATTTACCTGGTTATTTCTAAGGTTTATAGGCTGTTTACCTATTGCTTAACTCCATTGTGGTTGATCTTGCCACCAGGGGTGACATTGTCCTTTGTTTTTGCATGTATAAGAGTTTTCCAGTTTGCATTCCAAGTTTTGATTTTCCTAGACTGTTATTCCACTCTTTATTAGCATCCTATTGTGTGTAATCAACCTATCATCAACTGGGCAAACAAATCTGAATCAAATTGGCTTGCAAAAATAATTTGTGATATTTAATAAATCATATTCATATTGTATCATATTTCTAGCCTATCAATTTGATCAAAAACTATATCTGTGAGCCCCCATCCTTGCTCACAACCAGTTCCTCCTTCAGGGCCTCATACCTGTTCTGCAAGGGCACTGTGGGTGGTGTGCTTCTTAAAGGAGCACATTTGCTCCATTTGTATCATTTGTTCCATTGTGTAGCTGCCTGTTCCCATTGACCCTGCACATGTGAATTACTATAGGAAGTCTGGGGGGCTACTGGATAAGAGGATATCAAATCCTCTGCTCCACTAAGAGTTGCCTCCTATTCTGTATTTGTAAAGATCAGTTTGTGAAAATTACCAATTTCCCTCTCACTCTTCTTGATGTTTCTTAACCTGGTCACCTCTTCCCTGAGCTCCATCACTTCATCCTGGAGCTGTGTCAACCAGCTGAGCAGGTCAAAAACCTACTCACACCATAGTCAGTGTTACCCCCTGTTGCCTGTGAAAGGCTGTGGCATTCCTCATAATCTATGGCCTGGATGCTAATATCCATTTTGGTAGGTGCGGAGAGTCCAGGGAGGTGGTGGAGGTCTCATCACTGGAGACATTCAAGGTCAGGCTTGATGGGGTTCTGACCAACCTGGTCTAGTTGAGGATGTCCCTTACTCAAGGAGGGTTTGATCTAGATAATCTCTAGAGTTCCCTTCCAACCAGTGCACTCTATGATTGCACAACCCAGACCCACGGGCATATGAACATGCATAAATCAGTTTCTTGAAACTGCGCATCAAGTCTAGCCTAGCCGACTAACAGAAAAGGTTTTATTTTTAACAATGTTTGGGGAAATAGCCTTTTTGTAGTCTCTTCCTTACTGGTTAGTGTTGGGGATTGATCTTCAGCTGGAGATATATAGTGTTGGAGCTATGGATGGAAAAATAGGTATCTGCATTTATGAAGGCAAACTCATAGGTACACTTCTCATTTTTGCCTAGTTGTAACTGTCAAAACTCTCCTGCAGGTTTCATAACCTATTTATGCAAAAAAAACCTCGGAGCCTGGTAAACTGTTGGGCACATTAACAGCTTTTCTTACAAGTGCATTCTCTATGATACTCATTGTATGTAAGACTGAATAAAAGACAGTATTGTGATGTGCTGTCACATCAGTAGAACCTGAAGCAATTTACTTGCTTTAATTACAACAGTTGGGGTTATAAGGTTTAAAATTATTTTTGTTGTGCCTTTTGTTTTCTTTTTCCTGTAATTTCTAAAGGCTTTAGTACATTTCTGGCACCTGTGACATACTAGTTAATAATAGGGACTGTTGCTTTCCATGTGCAGGGAGATGAGCCTTTCATAGTATTTATCTAGAATCACATAGCCAAATAAACATTTTCCATCTCTTTCTGGGCCTGCTGAACCAGAGACTAAGGATTCAGTACACCTAATGTGTGTCATTTTTCTTCCATGTACTGTAGAGTAAGATTGGAGAAATAAAGTAAATAACAGATTGGGCCCTATGTTGCTAGGTAACATAACATCTATGCATATATCTGTTTCCTGTAGGATTATGATCTAGTTCTCTTCCTTCTGTAAAAATATTCACTTAGTATAATTTGGATACATTGCAGTTGATATCCAGAGGGTATGTTTATATTGTTAAATTAAAAAGTCTTATGTATAGAACTCAACTCAAGTGTTTAATTACACTTCCTTCTGTGTACTTTTTTACATACTAGTGTGTGGAGTATTTGATCTGTCTTATATGAATAGCAATGCATAGTTGTACAGCAAAATAAATTATAAAATAAAATGCAAAGAAGATGTAATTAACAAACTCAGATTTAAATATGAAAATCTTTATCTTTCTGTGCAAATGCCAACAAGCACTCTTATAAAACATCCTCTCATCAACTCAAGCATAGAAATGTTAGGGCAAAGGAAGGCATTTATTAGTATTAGCAAGTTACTGAAGTGCAAAGTATGCAATCTGATCAAAATTAAACTGTTGCCATTTTTTTTTTTATTTATGAAAAAGTGGAGAGAGGATGTAGCTAAAAAAAAAAAGCAAAGACTAATCCAGTGAGTTGGAGGAATATTTACTTCCCCAATTTTTTAAATAAAAATCTAAATATATATATATATCATGCTACCTGGTAAAGCAGAAGTAAGGAAATGTGTAGATTACTTTAATAAAAAGACTTATCCATTGAATGCATCCCTATGGTTTCATTTTTCTGTGGTTATAAACTCACTGTCAGGTAGATTTCAAGAAGAGCACATCCCAGTGATTATTATCACTGTACATATGATCCATAAATACCAACATGAGGTAGTTCCAGAAATCTTGGGGAAAAAAAGAAAAAGTAGTTTGTATTCTGGAACAAGAAATAGGAAAGCAATACATATAATTATTATGGTAGTAAATACACTGCATGATTATCAGTGCAAGAATGTATGAATATGATACTGGATTGACCTGCCTAAGCTCCCTCTGAAATTGTTAATGAGAGAAGGTAGATCATGCAGGCAAGGAAGGAAGGAATTTTGCATCCCTTCAGGATTTTAGAGACCTTCCTCCTGCTAATTATACTTTTCACTTCCACCCTTAGGTTGGATAGGAATAATCAAAATAATTTTCTCTTAGTTTTCCATGATGGCTAGCTATCTTTTAACTTTCCTATTTTTTGTTTAATCTCAGAAAGTTAGCTTGCTGTCTTGACCACTGATTAGTGGGGCAAAAAGAAAATAGAGCACTGAAAGATAGGAGGAGATTTATTACTTCTCATGAATAGAAACATTGCTGTAGTGACTTGAAAATTCTCCTCAACATTAAATTCACCAGACCAGATCAGTCTGAAGTAAATGAAGCTGTATTTACAAGCAAAACTTCAATCCACAAGGAATGCAACAAATACATACACAATATACAGTATTTACAATATTTACAGGTATTTATAATTAATAAAGAGCACAAGAAACCCCCTGGCCAAAGACCAGGGAAGCTGAAACAGCTTCTCCCTTCCATGTTTCCTTCCTGCACACAAAAGAGGCAAGAGACAGAGCCGAGAAGTTGTTGCTAATACCAGTCACAACACAGCAGTGAAGCCAAGGTCAAGCAGAAGTGAGTCTGTATCTCCCAGAGCGAAGCAGAGAAAAAGGAGATTGTTTATATTACTATCTTAAGTCTATTATCTTTCCAATGGGGTTGTTTAAAATTATAGTAATTTTCCTTTTTACACACAATAGTGATTTATTTATATTTTACCACTTTCTGTTCAAGATCTGTGAAAAATTTTTCAAGGCATAGCCTAAAACTACCACAATTGCTTTCAGTAGAATTTCCCTTTCTTTTAGTTTCTCTTTATATTTCCCTATTTGCTCATGTTATCCCTGACCTGAAGACCACAGGTAGAAAAATCAAAGACCAAGTACAACTTCTTTAGCCAAGATTGTCTTCTCTTAGCACATCTTAAGCCTTTTGGTACTCTCACCTTTCTGAAGCCCTCTACTGAAGACCACAATGGACCATCACCTCATAAAATCCTGTGTGAGGTATTCATCTTCTTTTACACAGAGACATTCTAATGTACTGGTTATGCTGAAGTCCATATATCCATTTGCTCTTCACTTTATTAGAGTTAAAGATACACAACAGTGATCATAGGACAAACAAGCACTTCCCTCAAACTGTATCACCCTTATGGATGGCTATATAACTGCACTCACGACATCTCATAAAAAACAACCAACCAACCAAAACAAAGCCGAAACAAAACCATACTTTAGGTTAATGAAATTTCATAATTAATTTTTTTTCTCCCTGATAACCTGGTAATTATGACTTTCAGATAAACCATTATATGATCACAAAAGCAGTCTGAAAAAGAAATATATTTATTTATATGATATGGAACAACTAAGGTTTGAGAGTTTACCTGACACTTGTTTTGAAAGACAGCAGATTAGTCTGTATAAATAACAAAGTCAGAACTTTTTTATCAGGATATTTATTTATTAGTTTATATATGTATAATGTTAATGTTTTGTTTTGTTGTTTTTTTTCCAAATTATATGAATGTCCCTCTTGAAAAGCATGTTGTGGAGCATTTAAAAAGTAATTTTGAAGGAATTCACAGTGTATCAAGATTTTCACAGATACACACCTTTAAAAATATGATTTTATTATTCACTTCCACTCCTATGTAAAAGAGCTTGAGGAGAATGAAGTAATAACAGTTAATTTTTACAATGTTAGACAAAATAAACAAAAACAAACAAAAAAGGGAGAGATCAACATATATTTAAATAATCCCCTACACAATGGAAAAATAAGAGCTGAACAACCATGTATAATTTTGTATGACTTACTAGTTTGGGTAATTTGAGAGAGACAAGCTTCATAATAGTGTCTTTAGAAACAACCCTTTTAAAATCTGAACTGCTTTCTTTTACTTCTAAATAGAACACCTATCATACACTATTAAAACATTTAAATTACACAGAGGAATAGACATTTGAAATCTAAAGTGTAATTCATGCTCAAGGCTAGCTTGTGACTGAATGTTGGAAACAATTCCAAGCATAAACCTAACAAATATTTTTAACAATAATTGCAGTCCACATTTCCTCTAAAAATGTTCTCTGCTTTTTGCTCAGCATAAAACATAACATTATTTCTGCATTTGACTAAAACATATCACACAAACCATTTTTCCAACATGTGTATTTCAGATTCTGAGATAAAACAAAGTCAGCAGCATATGGATAAAATTAATAGATATTTACAAAATCTGGCTGTGCAGCTCATAAAAATTGCAGGGTTTGTTATTTCGGTCGGGTTTGGGTTTTTCTCCATCTCAAGAAACAAAGAGCAATCATTACTTTTAGTATTGCATTAGAATAAATATTTGTCAGCTTGGCAACTGTCTTCCATTTTAGATGTTTCCACTACAAACTAAAAGGCATGAGTTAAGGTTATTGAAAGAATCACTAAAAAGGAAAACCTTGATCTTGGAAGGAAGATGAGTAAATTTCATTTTATTTATTTCCAGCAACTTATCTGTTGAGGCCTATTTTTATATACTCTTCCTCATTTTATATTTCCATCAATCTCATGCAATTAGAATTATTTTTCAAGTAAATACTTTGGCAGTTATTTCTAAATCATGAAAATAGAATGTGGGGTGTTGTTTTTTTTTTTTTCTTTTTGGTATGAGATAGCCAATCTTATTTCCAGGGAGTTTTGGTTGGTTGGTTTTTTTGGTCTTGGTTTTGGTTTTGTTTGTTGGCTTTATTTGTTTGCTTGTTTGTTTTGGAGTTGTTTGCCTTTTATATTTTTTTTCCTTTTAACACATATCAAGTCATATGAAGGAAAAAAAAAAAAGCAGGTTCTTTACATCTTTACACCTTTTTCATTGCTCTTTGAAATTAGTACTGTGAATGGCTTCACATTTAAGCATGTGTTTTCATCTGCACACCCATTCTAATTTGGGGTTTTAGTCTGAAAAAATTTTTATAAGAACAGAGCTTGCTATTAATATTCAAAGACTTTATCAGACAGTGACTGGTAAAGTTAAAAACCAAACCAAACCAAACCAAAACCAAAAACAAACCCAGAAAACACCAGTGATTTCCTGGCATCTATTCTTAAATCAAAAAACCATACTTTCCTGTCATTTGCAGTTTCAGAATTAGATTGCATGGAGCGGCAGCTGGCTTGTTAAAACCATGTATGTTGAATGTTTTGCTGCCCTCACCAGGACACCATATAATTTTGCATTTTCTTTGGCAAACTCCTACTTGAATGGACTGTCATACTCTTTGCAATATATCAGCTATAACAAGCAGTACAAAGATATCTGTCACATGATATATGTACAGCTATATCAGCTTAGACTGGTTTTGCAGAAATTAGAAGTCCACCTGATCAAAGACCTGTAAAATATGGAATAAAAAGAAACTTCCTGAAAATGTCTAAGGCATATATTTTAAAATCTGATAATGTAGAATCAAAATAACCCAGTAATCACTGATCCATTGACTAAAGCTCTAAACATATTAGCAAGCTTCCCTTGTAAAGATTCTTCTTTCTGTGGAAGAGCTGAGCTGCAAAACGTCCAGTTTTACCCTCAATGTTTACATCTCTGGTCATTCTCTACATAGAAAAGATCAGCTTTTTAGCAAAAAAATGTTCAGCTGGTGGCAGAAGCATGTTTCTAATGAAACCAGAGGAAAAAGTTAATTGTCATTAAGATAAAAGTTTAGATAATTTATAACTACAACACTATAATACTTCCCTGTGACAATGAATTATGTTGACATTGAAATATAAAATATTCTTTGTGGTTGAATGTTACCTGTAGACTTTTCTTCAAGTTCAAATATTTTACAAGTTTCTGTGATTTGGGATGCATTATTTCTACTGTAAAAGGGATGATGATTCTGTGTAGTATTTCTAGATCAGTGTATCACCTCCTTTTCAACCAAAAAGTCATCAAGGCAAACATATATTAGCTGCAAATTTATTTTAAAAAATCCTCACTGAAATCTAGATTGTTTCTGTAACAATTATTCTGTTAATTATGAAGTTTATAAGGCAATAATATTGAAAAGAATACTGGTTTAGAAATTTAAAAATTGCCTCAGTTTGAAATCCAAAAAAGATTACTGTATGCAGGTCACTGTCCATTGATGGATTACATGGAGTTCAACAGTGAATGATAAAATTTATCTCTCCCCTCCCCTCCCCTCCCCTCCCCTCCCCTCCCCTCCCCTCCCCTCCCCTCCCCTCCCCTCTCCTCTCCTCTCCTCTCCTCTCCTCTCCTCTCCTCTCCTCTCCTCTCCTCTCCTCTCCTCTCCTCTCCTCTCCTCTCCTCTCCTCTCCTCTCCTCTCCTCTCCTCTCCTCTCCTCTCCTCTCCTCTCCTCTCCTCTCCTCTCCTCTCCTCTCCTCTCCTCTCCTCTCCTCTCCTCTCCTCTCCTCTCCTCTCCTCTCCTCTCCTCTCCTCTCCTCTCCTCTCCTCCCCTCCCCTCCCCTCCCCTCCCCTCTCCTTTCCTCTCCTCTCCTCTCCTCTCCTCTCCTCTCCTCTCCTCTCCTCTCCTCTCCTCTCCTCTCCTCCCCTCCCCTCCCCTCCCCTCCCCTCCCCTCCCCTCTCCTCTCCTCCCCTCCCCTCCCCTCCCCTCCCCTCCCCTCCCCTCCCCTCCCCTCCCCTCCCCTCTCCTCTCCTCTCCTCTCCTCTCCTCTCCTCCCCTCCCCTCCCCTCCCCTCTCCTCTCCTCTCCTCTCCTCTCCTCTCCTCTCCTCCCCTCCCCTCCCCTCCCCTCCCCTCCCCTCCCCTCCCCTCTCCTCTCCTCTCCTCTCCTCTCCTCTCCTCTCCTCCCCTCCCCTCCCCTCTCCTCTCCTCTCCTCTCCTCTCCTCTCCTCTCCTCTCCTCTCCTCTCCTCTCCTCTCCTCTCCTCTCCTCTCCTCTCCTCTCCTCTCCTCTCCTCTCCTCTCCTCTCCTCTCCTCTCCTCTCCTCCCCTCCCCTCCCCTCCCCTCTCCTCCCCTCCCCTCCCCTCCCCTCCCTTCTCCTCTCCTCTCCTCTCCTCTCCTCTCCTCTCCTCTCCTCTCCTCTCCTCTCCTCTCCTCTCCTCTCCTCTCCTCTCCTCTCCTCTCCTCTCCTCTCCTCTCCTCTCCTCTCTCCTCTCCTCTCCTCCCCTCCCCTCTCCTCTCCTCCCCTCTCCTCCCCTCCCCTCTCCTCTCCTCTCCTCCCCTCCCCTCCCCTCCCCTCCCCTCCCCTCCCCTCCCCTCCCCTCCCCTCCCCGTTTGCTTTGCTTTGCTTTTTGCTTTTTTTTTTTTTTAACATTGAAATAAACCCCTTGAAATAGAACTGACCTTCAGGGTACACCAGGGCCCTTGACATAGAACTGACCTTCAGGGTACACCAGGGCCCTTGAAATAGAACTGACCTTCAGGGTACACCAGGGATCATATTTGCCCCACAAATAACCTAAATGTTCTAATATCAGATGGATCAGCCTTGCAATTTTTTCATCATATTTGGTGTCTATGATATTACTAAACATAGAAGAATAAATGGAAGACTTTACAATTATATTTCTGTAACTGCATAGTATGGAAAAAGAAGAGACAAAAAAAAAATCAAATTAAATCCTCAGATTCTCTGAACATCTAATTCTATAAAGATAGAACATCTTTTCCATCCAAATATAACTCTGAGAAGCATATATAGCTGAAATTCTAACTTTTTACACTAATATTTTGCTGTCTAAGAAATGTTTTCCCAATTGAGGACAACACAGTCATTATGTTAAAAAGAGATAGAAAGAGATTCCATAATGAAGGGCCTGACATTTTGTCAATCTCATGATCTAGTTCTGACATTTATAGAATCACAGGAGTTGTATAAATTAACTGTGGATGTGCTGCCTAAACATCATAGGAGCAGTAAGAGTTAGTTATCATAAAAGAGTTTCAAATCAGCTTAAATAGTTTATTTACTTTCAACTTTGTGCCTTGTATAGAGGGGCACCAATATGCTGTTTAATCCCTGAAAGGAGAGGTTAGATATTTTCCCCCCTTCATGTTTCTAATTTGTATTAGTATTGGGCAAACCCCACAGATTTGTGGTTATCATTTTTCTCTCTCTTCGTCTGTCTTCACTGACTCTATGGGGAAGGAGAACAAACTTTTATTAGTCCTTTCCCCAAGCTGATCTGTCATTTCCACAGTCTGAAATGAAGAAAATTATTGAATAATAAGAACGGTGCTGTTTTTCTCCTTTCACTCCAGCCCAGCGTACCTTGCCAGCTGTGGTACGAGAGAACTCTCATGACAGTATGAGTAATTCTGAAAATACAACTGGGATATTGAAAAACATTTGAAGAAGTCTCTCCGCTCCTCACTCCCCTTGCCATCTCATTTCCTAACAGCTGGATAGAATAAAATATTTTGCTTAAAAATTACAAATGAAACTATTATGAATTTGCTCAAATTAAGCACTTTCAATTCTTTTGGCATAACTGGATTGACTTCAATGGCCACAGGTTGGGAAATTCACTGCCATATATATTTAAAAAGAAGCACAAATGTATTGTGCTTTATTTATTTGGGGGGAGGGTTGTTTGTTTGTTTCACCCTGTCTGCTTTTTTTCACTTAGCCATCACAGGTTTTTCATGTCTGTCTCTAGGGGATATTCTTCTAGCAATAGCATCTGGGCCTCATGGTGAGTTCCACAAGCATTTGCACATTTTTTTTCTTCACTTGCCTCTGGCTCTGGTATCGACTCTCTAAGCTGCTTTTTGATTCCTGCCTTCAGTTATTTTCTTCTTAGTTCTAATTTGAATACAGTGACAAGTGTGCTTTCTAGACATATATAAAATATAAATTATTTCATAGATACTTTTTTTTTTTGAGGTGGGGGATGTTTGGGTTTGTTGTTTTGGTTTGGGGTTTTTTCTGCTTGTTTTGGTTTTTTGGGGGTATTTTTTTGTTTAACTTACATTTTATATATGTTTGGTTTGGTTTATTTGTTTATTTGCTTACCTTTCCCCATAATTCCTTAATATCTGAAACACTGTGTCACTGAATCTCCTCCAAATGGTACTGGAATGATGTATGCTGATACCTTCTGCTGGACTGCCTAGATTAACATAACATTTAACAGCACAGACTTTCTCTCACTGTGTGTTTTCTTCAGCTATGAAAGGTGATTACACATACAATAATACTAATTCAAACACTTACATGGTCCATGACTTCCTTGCTGGCAGTGAAACCAGAGTGATGGTCAGGATTAATGTCAGTAAACTTAAAAGCTGTGCAGCAAAAATTGACAGATGACATACCAGATCTGATAAAGAGACTTCAGACAATTCAGTATTCATTATTACAAAAAAAGCTACTTGTTACCACTGACTTGGACTTTTTGCTTGATGTTCATGTAGGCATGAAAAAATATGTTCTTTTTTAAGTTACCTTTGATTAACATCCCTAAAATGTTTCTTATGGTTCATCATTAAAATATTGAGTTCTCCTGGTCCTGTTAACTAACATAATGAAGGAATTTCTGAGCACGTGATGGCATAATAAGTGTGTTTGACTCTAAGAGTAAAAAGTAAATATACATCCCAGGACAATTTACCCCCATATAATTATCATAACCTTATGTAGGAGTAGTAATTCGTTTGAGCTTCATTTTGCTTTGTAATTTTTTACTTTAAAAAATGAAAACTATTAAATAGAATAAATCTGTCCATAATGGGGTAGCTGAGTTTAAACAACATCTTGCCTATTAATAAATCATATTAACTGTACTATAGAGCTTTTTACTGCATTTGGATATATGAGAGAATATCTGGAAATTCTACCAAAAATTCCAAACACAAGTTATGCTTCTGAAGGAAGAAGCAAAACTTCTGAAGAAATGCTTCCCATTTCTTATCTGTTGGAGAGAAAAATCAAATATGGTTTATGTATCATAATTTATCTACTACAACATCTAATGGTTAGATACTTGGCCACCAAAGTTGTGCCCAGAACCATGAGTAAGGTATCCACATGCTTCATATTGTATACAGAGAAAAATATAAAATGACATGGCACATGCATACAGGGTTTTAAGCTTGCAGTTCTGGATTTAGCACCTTGAGGTTTCTGAAACAGGTACATTTGTTCAACATTTTATCTTTCCAAAGTATTGTCTCCAAACCAAGCTTGGTCAAACAATTCAACATTTTTTTAGTTTTATAGGAAAATGTTTCTTCTATTTTCTCTAAAGGTAAAATTATGTTTGGAAGTGAATGTAAGAAAAAAAAAATAGAAAAGAGAAAGTAAGAGAATCAAGTGAAATGACAGAAAACATGGAATTGTAGAATCACAGAATTACAGGATGCTTTGGGTTGGAAGTGACATTTAAGCATCATTTAGTTTAAGTCCACTGTAATTCACAGAGATATCTACAACTATATAATAGAAGACAATACAGTGCAAAGTAATAGAATATGAATTAAAGCTTTTGCTTGTGTAGGAACCTTTTGTGTCTAAAGAAGTATATGGATTTAATTGCCTGATTGTGCGTGTTTCAAATGCCCCACTTCCAGGGGAGGTTGGCAAATTTGACAGAATCTTCTTGGAGGCCTGAAAACATTGAGCAATGGAAAGCAGGGAGCACTGGGAGAGCTTGTACCACGCGTATATGGGCTATGCTTGACACTGGAACACTCACACAGGACATACATCATCAAATATATCACATACTGGAAAAGGATATCTTGGGATCTTTATTTTCAGGTACCTTTAGCTCTTGCTTAATATAAGTAGAGATATTTCTGTGGTTAAGACAATTCTTTGACAAGAGTATTTTTTGCTTTACTACTTTACTATCCTATGATAAATTTGAGCACAGAATGTTGCTATGCTGAAAGCTTAGGTGGTGATAGGAAGTGCACATGTAAATGTGTGGCAGGCAGTGCATGTGAACTCTGCACACACATGATGGCCTGTGGGGCCGTGCGTGGGTGACGTGGCAGGAGCAGGGCCAGCTGTGCGGGGAGCTGACCCAGCAGTGGGGACTTGAGCAGAAGTCTAGCAGCCAGGGACTCAGCTTTAGAAAGCCCTGGCCTATATCAGAGAGCCCGTGTGTGTTCCACCACTCGTCACGCCATGTTCCGCTGTCTGTGTCCACTGGCAGGATCCTTACTGGGTGCCGTCCAGCCTGCGAGCTCTAGGCGCAGCTTGCAGCAGAAGAAGGGCTTGCTGAGGCATTAACGGCTGGCAAGGGAAGAGGCTGCTCTGCGGCCTGATCTGGGTCCTGGGCACCGGAGGGCCTCACTTAGAGCCTCCCCAGGGTTCAAAGAGTCTTCTAATGCTCTTTGAAACAGTCTGGCTTTCCGGCAAAGGTCTAGCTTTCTCTTGATGCTACCAAGCATGTGGGTCAGCAAGTGTCTCGGTTACACTCTATTTTCTTACAAGTGTTTCAGTGATGCTTCTACTTTACCAATCATTGCCAGACCTGAAAGGATACTTTGCTAGCAGCACATTGGTCATCAGCTGATATCTCTGGAACATCCTAAACTGTATGAAAATCATTGCGGAGAAAGAAAATATGGCAACCATTGCTGGTAGAAAGGAAGTCACTAGAGATCTGGATCATTGTGATATCTCATACTATATTTCTGAGTTTGTGGAAAGAGAAGTTGGAAATTACTATGATTCTCTGAGGAAGCTAGAAAGTCTTATTGATCACGTGTCTAAAAATAAGAAGCAGTTAGAAGAACAGGTCCTTACAGTTTCATCAGAAGTCCCTAAAAGAATTCAGAATGCCTTAAAGAATGCTGGGGACTCTAAAAAGTCTCTGAGTCAGCTTCTAGAGGACAAAACTCTTCTATCTGAGTCAGTCAGTAGCTACTTACTGAAAGCTCAGCTGTGGATGGAGGATCTTGATGTTAGAAGAGATTGAAGGACTCCTGGACTATATGAAATGGATTTCATGAATAGAAGAGTTAAGTGATAGCATTCAGCAGTATCTAATGACAAATAATGTTCCAGAGGCAGCCAGTACTCTAGCATTCATGGCAGAACTAGATATTAAACTTCAGGAGTCATCTTGTTCTCATCTTCTTGCTTTTGTGAGACTCACTGTTAAATTCTGGCATAAAATTCTTAAGGATAAATTGTCTAGTGACTTTGAAGAGGTACTAACTCAGCTTCACTGACCCTTTGTGGGGCCACCACAGTCTCAATTATTTGGCCTTGCTGCATCAGCAACTTCTCCAGATTTATACGACAATTTGGAGATGTTGTTTTGTCAGCTTCTGAAATTGCAGACCTCAGATGAGCTGTTAACCAACCTAAAGAGTTGCCAGGAAAGTACTCTTTACCCCCATCACCACCCATTATCCTTCTGATACAGATCATGCTGAATTTTCTTCAGAAAAGATTCAAGTACCATTTCAGTGGAAATGAACACACTGCTGTTTTACACAACCCTGAGAATGCCTGATCTCTTCTGATTCTCAGAAGCTAAGCAGGGTTGGGCCAGGTTAGTAATTGGATGGGAGACTGCCAGGGAATACCAGGTGCTATAGGCTTTTTTTTTTTTTTTTTTTTGGTGGTGGTGAATGGTGCCACATCCAGCTGGGAGCCAGTCACTAGTGGTGTTCTCCAGGGATCAGTGCTGGGCCCCATCCGGTTTAATATCTTCATTGATGATCTGGATCAGGGCATTGAGTCAGTCATCTGTAAATTTGCAGATGACATCAAGTTGGGAGCAAGTGTTGATCGATTAGAGGGTAGAGGGGCTCTCCAGAGGGACCTTGACACGCTGGACAGATGGGCAGAGTCCAATGGCATGAGATTTAACACATCCAAATGCCGGGTTCTACACATTGGCCACAACAACCCCATGCAGTGCTACAGGCTGGGGTCAGAGTGGCTAGAGAGCAGCCAGACAGAAAGGGACCTGGGGGTACTGATTGACAGCAGCTGAACATGAGCCAGCAGTGTGCCCAGGTGGCTAAGAAGGCCAATGGCATCCTGGCCTGTATCAGGAACAGTGTGGCTAGCAGGAACAGGGAAGTCATTGTGCCCCTGTACTCAGCACTGGTTAGGCCACGCCTTGAGTTCTGTGTCCAGTTCTGGGGCCCTCAATTTAGGAAGGACATTGAGACTCCTGAACGTGTCCAGAGAAGGGCAACGAGGCTGGGGAGAGGCCTCGAGCACAAGCCCTACGAAGAGAGGCTGAGGGAGCTGGGATTGTTTAGCCTGGAGAAGAGGGGGCTCAGGGAGACCTTATTGTTGTCTACAACTACCTGAAGGGTGGTTGTAGCCAGGAGAAGGTTGGTCTCTTTTCCCAGGCAACCAGCACCAGAGCAAGAGGAGACAGTCTCAAGCTGCACCAAGGGAAGTTTAGGCTCGAGGTGAGGAGAAAGTTCTTCAAAGAGAGAGTTGTTAGCCATTGGAATGTGCTGCCCAGGGAGGTGGTGGAATCACTATCCCTGGAGGTGTTCAAAGGGGAACTGGACGTGGCACTCGGTGCCATGGTTTAATAGTCATGAGGTCTTGGGTGACAGGTTGGACTTCATGATCTTTGAGGTCTTTTCCAACCTTATTGATTCTATGATTCTATGAAATAGCTAACAAATAGGAGGTGCATATGGTAAATTCAGGCCCATATCCCAAACCATGACTCAGACAAAAGGGTTAAATTGCACTGGATATCCCTAGACATGGAAAGAAGGACTGAAATTTTGATAGTGAAAGGGACAGAGTTACTCAGTTCAGATGATCACAGATAACATGAACAGTGCTTTTAAAAATAGTGATCAAGGGCCTGTAAAGGCTCATGAAGTATATAAAAGAAGTCTGTGAACTACAGTTGTTAAAAAAAATCTTCTAATTCAACTGTCAGTAAATTTAACTTTGTAAAAAAAGGTCCAGTCGAAATTCTGTACAAGTCTGTGCACTGAATGGGGTTGAAAGTCCTTGCTGCAGAGGAACATAGATGTTATAATTGTTAGGAGAAATTGACCTAAAAGTAAATGAAGATGCAGAAATATTTTTAAGCACTATGGAAATTGTATGAATTTTATTTTTTTTAAGATTACATCTTTTGTATAGCAGTGGAATAAGGACCATTTTTTGACTTTTCATGAGCCTGAGGTGATGATACTGCTTTAACCTCAAAATGGCCAGAAGTTATTAATAGCTTAATCAAGCAGTATAATCCAATGTGAAGAGATATTTGTATTTTACAGTTCATTTACTCCATTAATTCTTCTTAAAGCATCTTTTTTACCATAGCTAATGACATCCATTAAACTGAAATCCTAACAATCTGCATGTAAATTATTGAAATCACAAATAATTCTGATATATATTTTTCTCCATCAAAGGCTCAATGCTTCAAAAGCAACAGATCTGTGATTTTTACCAAGTACTTTAGCAAAATGCAGATAATCAGACTGACAAACCTGCATCCTATTAAAGCTAATGATAATTAGATGCCTAAAATCTAGTGAGGATCTGGACTGTAAGATCCTCAAAAAGATATTATTTCAATGAGGTAAAAATCAACACAAAAAGCACTTAATGGAAGTTAACCTAGAACAACACAGTATTAATAACAAAACAGCAGAACATTTAATGCTGGATCCAAAGATCAATTCTTATCAAAGCTCAACCTAAATGGAAGCCTATAATAATAGACTCTCTAACAACTAATTCTAAAGATCACTAAAGATAATATTTCCAGTCTGCTTCAGAACTGAGTTATTCTTACTGGGTATACTCTACTGGCAGCTTACTCAGTTTTTAAAACAGGCTCTACTGAGCCACATGTGAGAAAATTTGCTATGACTCAGAATGCCTAGGAGGATATATTCTGAGTACTTCTGTTAGCCAAAGCTGTGAGAGTATCCCAGAAGAAAAAATGTAACTACTTTGGTATCAGATGATGATAATTTTGAGGATTTCAAATATTCTGTGGAAAACTGACCAAAAATGCATGAAATGTATAAATAAAAACTGAAATAGAAATATTCTCCACAACATGAACAGAAATTCTAAAATATGCAATTAAGATTTATCCTGAAACCAATACATATCACTCTGAACTGCAGTTAGTTTTCTCAGAAATGGCTCCAATACTCCAGGAAGTAAAAGGGCATACATTGGTATACCAAAGAAATGTCTGCAAAAGGAATATTTACAAATCTTTAGGAATGCATGGTGTCATTTAAATGGATAAAAGTACCTGATTCTTCAGTAAGTACACGTAATGCTGTGAATTCCTTGAGAAGAGCTCAGTGCTCTTAGCTAAAAGTAACAAGGAAATGGAAGAAAAAGTTAAGTGAGAATATCAAATATGTTCTTGCTGTTCTTACTTTTCCCTGAGGGTATGTCTATGGCTACTGCAATGTGACCTTTGGTTTGATTCTCTTACAGCTTGTATGACAATGTAATCAACAGAAAATCAAACACAACCATCTCAAATAGATTCAATTTACAATTTCTACATGTATAATCTCTCTTAAAAGAGTCCCCTTCATTATTTATTTTCCAAATATATCTTCTAATGTAAAAAAAATTATCAGACTCTAAATGAATTGTATATAGTAATACCTTGGCTGCACTTTGCTATCACAAAGCAGAAGAATATCTGTAGCCTGGACATGTAGAGATTATTTTTTAAAATGGAAACATGTCTTACACAGCACAAGATGACAAAGTATTCAGCCAAGTGCTGCATGTCTGTCATTCTGAAGTTATTTCTCACTTGTTTAGTGCACTAGAGTTATGTAGTCCTCTTAAAGCTGTCGGTGTAACATTAAACAATCTAAGCAGCTATCAAAAATGAAAAAGAAAAAAATTAAAGTCATGCTTTAAAAATTCTCCTCTGTCACAGGAGAAGAAGAGGGAAAAACTCTTAAGCTTTGATGTGGCTAACATTGGTACACTATCTTGAAGGATTCCAGAATTTCAGAAATAAACTGAAATTTAACACAGTGGAAAGATGTTCTACTGTTAATGATATTTCACTATTAAAAGTGGTATTTTTCAAAATAATCTCTTTAATAATAGTGCTGGTACAGAAAAGGAATTAAGTTTTTGCATTTTATTTTTAACATCAGTAAGAAGCAAAACATTTAGTTAAAGACCTTGCAGAAATTGTACCTCCAGTTTAAAAAACAAGTGATTTTGTCAATCAGCAATTTATTGTGTGTGCATCTACAGCATCGCAAGAGGATCATACTGAATATTTAAGTCTTACCAGGATCACATAGTTCAAAACTAAACCACATATTGTCAATAAAGAATGGCTTTAACAAAAATGTTAATATTAGAGACAGATTTTCTGTGTATATGTTGAGTTATAAAGATAATAAACTAGATAAGGCAAGGTAATTTCTAGTGAGAATCTAGACTCTCCAGGACTGGCTATGGAGACTTCAGAGCAATTTTGTGGATTGGTTTGTTATGAAAAATAATCATAAGAAGCCTTAGTGATAATTGCTTAAGTCAAAAGAAAACCTGGCAAACTTATATTTTGTTAGTTTGGTTGGTTGGGTTTGGGGTTTTTTTGTTTGTTTTCTTTGTTGTTGTTTGGGGTTTTGTTGTTTTGTGGTTTTTTTTTCTTTCTCTTTAGCAAGAAATTAATGGCAGAGTGGTTAAGGTTAGACATGGCTCCAGTGTGTCTACACCTCCACAAAAACAGTGCCCAGCATTTACCAAGGTCTGCATTTTAATAGCTAGTGCCTTTAATGTACTCCTTGTGATTCCATCACAGAAGATACAAATACTGCTGTTATTTTTATTAATAAATTTCCAGAAGGAAGTTTTAACGCCATTGGAAGAAGGTGGAATGGAAATTGCTTTCTGAAGCATAATTTGGTTGAAGAAATTCTCTCTTAAAGGTTTTATCTATTTATAGTGACTATAAGTTGAACCTAGAGGACCACTTTTACAGCTTGTACAAAAACCAAGGAGAACTGTTATCATCACAAAGGTCTCAGGTAAAACCAAGAGATGTGCTGAGTCTCAGCTGTGGCAGATGTGTTTGCCAGCAGAAGATACAGCATGAAACACAAGTTAGTCTGGCATTGCTAATGTTACAGAACCACAGAATCATTTCAGTTGGGAAAGGCCTTTAAGATAAGTCCAACCATCAACCAAACACCACTATGGCCATTAAATCATGTCCTGAAGTCAATGTGTGCATTTTTTTTTTAACACCTCTAGGGACAGGGAGGCCATCACCTCCTTGGGCATCCTATTCCAATGCCTCACCACTCTTACACTAAGAAATCTTTTCCTAATATCCAATCTAAACCTCTCCTGCTGCAATTTGAAGTAATTTCCTTTCATGCCATCACCTGATGATAGGGAAAAGCATATACTTGCCTATAGAATAGAATAAACCAGGTTAGAAGAGACCCTCAAGATCATCATGTCCAACGTATCATCCAATACCACCTAATCAACTAAACCATGCAACCAAGCACCCTATCAAGTCTCCTCCTGAACACCTCCAGTGATGGCAACTCCACCACCTCCTTGGGCAGCCCATTCCAATGGGCAATCACTCTCTCTGTGTAGAACTTCCTCCTAACCTTTAGCCTAAACCTCCCCTGGCACAGAGACCAACATCCACCTCACTACAACCTCCTTTCAGGTAGCTGTAGGGTCTTTTCTCAGCCACCTCTTCTCCAGACTAAATAATCCCAGTTCCCTCAATTGCTCCTCATAAGATTTGTCCTCCAGGCCCTTCATTAGCTTTGTTGCCCTTTTCTGGATGTGCTTCAGCAACTCAATGTCACTCCTGTAGTGAAGGACCCAAAACTGAACACAGTACTTGAGGTGAAACCTCACTGTTACTGAGTACAGGGGGACAATTTCTTCCCTGGTCCTGCTGAGCACGATATTCTTGATACAGGGCAGGATTCTGTTGGTCTTCTTGGCCACTGGGCATGATGCTGGCTCCTGTTCAGCTGGTTGTCAACCAGTGACCTCAGGTCTTTTTCCAGGCTCTCTGCTCCAAGCCTGTAGCATTGCCTGGGGAGGTTGTGACTTGCGTGCAGGACCAGGCACTTGGCCTTCTTCAACCTCGTACAGCTGTCCTTGGCCCATTGATGTAGCCTGTTCAGATCCCTCTGAAGAGTCTTCAAACCTAAAAGCAGGTCAATACTTCCATCCAATTTGGTGTTGTCTGCAAACTTACCAAGGATGCCCTCAATCCCCTCATCAGATCATCAGACCCCAAAATCAATCCCCAGGGAACATTACCATCTGACCATCTGCCACCTAACTCCATAGACTTGTGCATGTCTAAATGGTGCAACAGGTCATTAACCAAGTCATCTTGGATTACAGGGGCTTCATCCTGCTCCCCATCCTGCTCTTCTAGTTCAGGAGAATGGCTATCCAGTCTTACTACTAAAGACTCAGGCAAATAATGAATTGAGTACGTCAGTGTTTTCCTCACACTTGATCACTATGCTCCCCTCTGCATCTAATGAAGGACAGAGATTCCCTTTAGTCCTCTTTTATTTTGTTGCTAATGTATTTGTGGAAGAATTTCCTGTTTTCTTTAACAACTGAAGCCAAATTAATTTCCAGTTGGGCTTTGGACCTTCTGATTTTCTCCCTGCATATACTCATGACAACCTTGTTGTCCACCTGAATGGTCTGCCCCTTCTCCCGTTGACCATAAACTCCCATTTTCTCTGTAAGCTGCAACCAAATCTCTCTATTCAGCCAGACAAGCCTTCTTCCCCACTGACTCACCTTTCCACACAGAGGGACAGCCTGTTCCAGTGCCTTTAAGATTTGCTTCTTGAACAGTGTCCAGCCTTCTTGCCCCCCATGACCCTTCAGGACTACCTCCCAAGGGACTCCGTTGACTAGTCTCTGAAACAAGCTAAAGTCTGCCCACTGGAAATCCAAGGTGGCAGTACTTTTAACCCCTCTCTTTACTTCTCCAGCAATTGAGAACTCTGTCATTTTGTGATTCCTATGCCCAAGATGCCCCCCAGTTGTTACATCACCCAGCTGTACATCAGCTGTACACCAGCTGTGACAGGGGGTTACCTACTACACAGTCTAAGAACCTTCAGGACTGCTCCCTCTCTGCTGTGTTGAATTTCCAGTAGATGTTAGGGAAGCTGAAATACCCTGTGAGAACAAGGGCCAGTGTTTGTGAGACTTCTCTCAGATGCCTAAAGAGTATTCTATCTGTGTCTTTACCCTGGTTCAATGGTCTACAGCAGACCTCCAGAAGGGTATCTGCTTGGTGGCCTTCTCCCTGATTCTTGCCTGTAAATGTTCAACTCTATCCCCACCAACATTAACCTCAAAATAACCAAAACACTTCCTGACATAGAGGGCAACACCACCACCTCTCCATCCTTGTCTATCCCTTCTGAAGAGTTTGTATCTACTGACTGTGACACTCCAATCATGTGAGACATCCCACCACATTTCTGTGATGTTCACTATAAGATATTTCTTCTGACACTCAATGACTTCCAACTCCTCCTGTTTGTTTTCTATGCTGAGTGCATTAGTGTAGATGCACTTCAGTCAGTCTAAAGGTCTTGACACCTTTTTGCAGGAAGAAGTCCTACCTCCTACCTGGCTGTTCTCAGGTGCTCCTCTGGTTGCTAATTCATCAGTGACCCTAGAGTCTGCAGCCAGGTGGGTCTCTATTCCCTACCTCCACTAATATGGCAGACTGAAAGACCTTGCCAGCACACCATCCTTCAAATATTGGTGTGCAGCCCACAGACTTATTTCTAGAAGGCCTGGCTTTGTGTCTTCCCCTTCAAATCTAGTTTAAAGATCTTTCAGCGAGCCCTGCTAACTTCTGAGCTGGGATAATTTTTCCCCTCTGAAAAAGGTGCATCTTCTCTGTTGCCAGCAGACCTGGTGTCCTGTAAACCAGCCCAGGTTAATGGTGCAGGTGTGGCTGCTGTTGCACTGGCAATGCCCACACCAGGATCACCTGTCCCATGAGAGCTGTCTGCTCCTATCAGGTCTCTCTACTTCCCTCAAATTTACTTACAAAGAAAAACCACAGCAAACAAAGATCTCTCTTTCCACTGCTGGTGTGACTGGTTCTGAAGCAGCTGCTCTCAGTGACGGAGAAAATGCATTTCAAAAGTGAAAATTCATAGTTACAGATAGATTGATAAGTGCAGGCACAGGAATACACACACCTCACAGACCGGTGGGAGAAAAGATGTGTTTTTCTCTGCTCCTTCAGTATCACTGTCCCATTATGGATGAATAATGTTTGTTGCCAACAGATTTTACAAGAAAAAAGATAAACAGCAAGCCCACACATATGAGGAAATAATCTGTGATGTTACAGTAAAAGAGGTTAGTCAATATAATTTACCAAGGTCTTTGTGTTATTTGAAAAGGGTGTAATAGTTGTTTTGAACACTACACTTGATGCACTGAGCATTTCAAAATCATATGAGCCTGGGCCTTTTCTCTTACGTAAGCTTAGGCTCAAATGTCCTTCCTGAACATGACAAAGAATTTCAGTGTTTCTGCTATGATAACTGTCTTGTATCCATGTTCCACTGAGAAGGTCATACTCAGCAGTATGACTGCATTCTGCTAGAGTCCATGACAGCTGTTATTTATTAGTTGGGTATGAGTAATACTTTGAAGTAACATGGGTACTATATTAAAAAATTATATGTTAGATGAGTTAAAATGTATCAGAAAAAAAAAGGAGGAAAATGGGCGTAAGATGCAGCATAAGGAGGAACTTCTCCACTGTGAGGGTCACAGTGCATTGGAACAGGCTCCCTAGAGATGTTGTGGAGTTTCCTTCTCTGGACACTTTCAAGAGTCCTCCTGTGAAACCTATGCTAGCTGCTATGGTCCTGCTCTGGCAAAGGATTGGACTTGATGATCTTTGGTGGTCCCTTCCAGCCCCTAACATCCTGTGATCCTGTGAACTTTGAGTTATACTGTTATACTGTATTTTTTTTTATTCATACATATTTTTTCCCTATATTTATTTACACATACAGTAATGTATATTCCCACAGACATTCTTTATTCTTAGGATCTTGTCTTTTCTTTTTTTTTTTTTTTCTTTTTTTAACTCTAAAATGTTTTAGACAATATTTTTAGGATATTCTGAGAATTTGTGCATCCACACAATGTATTTACACGCATATACACTTACATACATATATCTACATACATATTAACAGCTTAATCACATGAGGTACAATTTTGGTGTAATTTCAGGCATCCTATATTATCCTACCATGCCAGAGAGCACGATTTTATCTTAAAGCCTGAGTCAGTAAGATGTCATACAAGTTAACAGGTACCTTTTATATAGCAGAGTGTCTAAAAAGACACTAAGCGCTTATGGGTAGTTTCTTCCCTTAATCTCTGTTGAGTGAAATGGAAGCTCAGGCAACTAATTCACACAGAAGTATCCTAATTGTAGGCATAAAATTAGGGAAAGATGCCTAATCATAGATGTGTAATGCAATATTGCATAATGAAAGTTGATCCGTGTTTATACAGTTCTCATGGCAGAAAGGGATGGATCTCCTTTGGGTCCTGTGCCATATATACCAATTCTAAAATGGTATCTTGAATGGTGTAATATTTCAAGTAGTATACAGTGTAAATATTTTTTAAATGGAATACCATCCTTTAAGTTTTTGTGTGTGGGTTGTTTTTCCATTTAGTTAACATGATATCAATCAAAAAGAAAAGGGTTGAGATGTTAGTGGCCAGTCTCAGCTCTAAATGGGCTTTTGCCTCCCTAATTTTTTTCCTACATGACCTAGCAACATCCTTAAACATTCCGTGGGTTACCTCACCTTTCTTCCAAAGATGGTGCACCCTCTTTTTTCCCCCTTAATTCCTTTAGAAGTTCATTGCCCAACCAGGCTGGCAGTCTGCCCCAGTGGCTCATCTTCTGGCACATTGCTACAGCCTGTTCCTGCACCTTGAAGAACTCTTCCTTGAAGTAAGTCCAGCCCTCCTGGAACTCTTTGTTTTTAAGGGCTGTTCCCCAAGGTACATTCTGAGTTAGTTCCCTAAGTAACCTGAAGTCTGCCCTCTGGAAGTCCAGAGTGGAGGTTTTGTTGCTGCCCCTCTTAGCTTGACTGCATATTGAAAACTCAATTATCTCATGGTCACTGGACCCCAGACAGCCTCCAACCACCACATCTCCCACCAGCCCTGCTCTATTTGTAAAAAGGAGGTCAAGCAAAGCCTTACCCCTGGTAGGCTTAAGCAGCAGCTGGGATGAGAAGCTATCCTCCATACACTCTAAGAACGTTCTAGACTGCCTCCTTTCTGCTGTCTTAAGTTCCCAGCAGATATCAGGCAGGTTAAAATTGCCCATAAGAACAAGGTCTGGCAATCTCGAGACAGCCTCTAGCTGCCTATAGAATAATGCATCAGCCTCTTCATCCTGGTTGGGTGGTCTATAACAGACTCTAACCAGGATGTCTGCCTTGTTGGTCTTCCCTCTAATTTACACCCACAGGCACTCAACCTGATCATCCTTGATCTCTAGTTCCATGGCATCTAGAGCCTCCCTGTTATACAGGGCCACCCCTCCACTCCTTCTTCCTTTCCTGTCTCTCCTGAAGAGCCTGTAGCCATCAATTACAGTGCTCCAGTCATGTGAGTTGTCCCACCACATTTCTGTGATGGCAACTACATCATAACTTTCCTGCTCTAACAAGGCTTCCAGCTACACGTTTGTTGCCCATGCTTCGTGCATTAGTGTACTTGCACTTTAGCTGGACTGTTGGCTTCACCCCTGACTCCAGCTTACCACCCTCAGACTCCTGTCTGGGGGGACTGGTTTCAGCCCCTTTCCCTTTTGAATCTAGTTTAAAGCCCTGTCAATGAGATTGGCCCTGTTAATTAGCTAGGCACTTGATTCCTTATAGGCAAGGAAGAAAGCAGACATCTCCTGGCAGAGACTTTTAATCAATCACAGGTAGATAGAATGAGATTGAACTATGTTTTGAAGGTTTCTGTTCCTATTATCTGTATGGAGAACTTAAGATAACCAGTTCGGGCTTAAATAGCTAATGTTAGCTTTCCAAGTTATTACAGAATATTTTTTTTCTTTGCTTATTTTCTTATTTTCCTAGAGAAAAGTTTGCATTTCAAAGACGCTGAACTATCAAGGCTACCTAAGTTCTCACTGGTGAAAAACAGCTGTCAGCTCCAAAGATGCAGAAGATAGTGAAATATGATTTAGAATATCCAGAAATTGCAAGATTTTTTCCCCTTATTGTTTCTGCAGAGAAAAAAAAATCAGGTTAAGATAAAATTTATTTAAAATTAAAAGTTGTGATCTTAATAAATATACAGAGGTTGCATTATCTTTTAATTGCTTCTTCAATTACACGCAAATCTCCAAAACACTGAAACATCAAGCTTGCTTGTGAAGTAACAATGCAAATTTTTCCTTTTACTTATTTTACATCTAGTCCTACTCTGTTTGTTTTTAATCAAGTGGGATGTACATACCTCTTGTACACAGAAATTATGAAGTTAATTAATGTTCCATCTCCCCCTTTCCCTCCATTATAACTGTCATTCTTTTTCCTTATGAATAACTACTATGTCAATCTCCTCATCTCACCCCCTTGTCTAATATGTTGGCAATATTGCTAAAGTAATAATACAAAGAAGATAAACTCTTCTGCTGTAGGCAGAAGAACACTACAGCCACAGAAGTCTCCTTTAAAATCCAATTAACAAAAATTAACTTTAACAAATGACAGCTTCTTGCTCATGCGCCAAGAAAATAACTTAATGCTGGAGTAAATATAGAAGAATTATGTATAGTCTGAAGTACCTGGACATGAGGGAGTAACAAAATCTGCAAAAATGTTGAAAAGTGATGGATACAAAGAGAATCATATTAAATAATTCTAACAGTTATATTTCATTCAATCACAGAATCAGTCAAGCAGGTTGGAAGAGACCTCCAAGATCATCAAGGCCAAGAGATCACCCAACCCTATCTAATCGACTAGACCATGGCACAAAGTGCCTCATCCAGTCTTGTCTTAAACACCTCCAGGGATATTGACCCCACCACCTCCCTGGGCAGCCCATTCCAATGGCAAATCACTCTCTCTGTGAAGAACTTTCACCTCACCTCGAGCCTAAACTGCCCCTGGTGCAGCTTGAGACTGTGTCCTCTTATTCTGTCACTGGTTGCCTGGGAGAAGAGACCAGCCTCCACCTCACTCCCTGATACTAGGGAGACAAGACCACACTTCAGGTAGTTGTAGATAGCAGTAAGGTCTCACCTGAACCTCCTCTTTTCCAAGCTAAGTAAGCCCAGCTCCCTCAGCCTCTCCTCACAGGGCTTGTGCTCCAAACCCCTCATCAGCTTTGTTGCACTCCTCTGGACATGCTCCAGCAACTCAACATCTTTCCTAAACTGAGGGGTCCAGAAGTGGACACAGTACTCAAGGTGTGGCCTAACCAGTGCTGAGTACAGGGGCGCAATGACTTCCCTGCTCCTGCTGGTCACACTGCTCCTGATACAGGCCAGGATGCCATTGGCCTTCTTGGCCATCTGGGCACACTGCTGCCTCATGTTCAGCCTACAGTCAACCAGTACCTCTAGGTCCCTTTCTGCCTGGCCAGTCTCCAGTCACTCTGTCCCTAGCCTGTAGCACTGCATGGGGTTGTTGTGGCCAATGTGTAGAACCCAGCACTTAGATGTGCCATTATCTCATGCCATTGGACTCTGCCCATCTGTCCAGCCTGTCAAGGTCCCTCTGCAGAGCCCTCCTACCCTCTCACAGATTGACACCTACTCCCATTTTGGTGTCATCTGCAAACTTAGTGATAATGGACTGAATACCCTTGTTCAGATCACCAATAAAAATATTGAACAGCATGAGGTCCAGCACTGATCCCTGGGAGACACCACTAGTGACTGGCTACAAGCTGTATGTGGCACCATTCACCATCACACCCTGGGCTCAGCCCTCCAGCCAGTTCCTAACCCAGCACAGAGTGCTGCTGTCCAAGGCACGGGCTGACACCTTGGCCAGGAGTTTGCTGTGGGGGATGGTATCAAAGGCCTTGCTGAAGTCCACAGCGTTCCTCACATCCACCAGGTGGGTCACCTGATCATAGAAGGAGATCAGGTTGGTCAGGCAGGACCTGCCCTTGCTAAATCCATGCTGGCTGGGCCTGATCCTTTGGCCATCCTGTAAGTGCTGTGTGATTGCACTCAAGATGACCTGTTCCATAATCTTGCTTGGCACTGAGGTCAGGCTGACAGGTCTGGAATTCCCTGGCTTCTCCTTCCAGCTGTTCTTGTGGATGGCTATCACGTTGGCCACTTCCAGACATCTGGGACCTCACCACTGAGCCAGAACTGTTGAAAAATGATGGAGAGCAGCTTGGGAAGCTCATCTGCCAGGGCTCTCATTATCCTAGGATAGATCCCATCTGGTCCCATGGACTTGTGGGGATCCAGGTGGCTGAGAAGGTCTCTAACTGCTTCCTCCTGGATTACTTGGGAGCTATACTGCTCTCTGACTCCATCTGCCAGCTCAGGAGTCCAGGTGTCTGGAAGACAACCTATCCTATTGTTGAAAATTGGGGCAAAGAAGTTATGTACACCTGCCTTTTCCTCATCTTTTGTTACTATGTTCCCCTCCAAGTCCAATAAGGAGTGGAGGTTGTTCTTGTCCCTCCTTTTGCCCTTACTATATTTATAAAATCTTTTTTTTATTGTCCTTCACAGCAGTGGCCAGTCTAAGCTCTAAATGGGCTTTTGCTTCTCTAATTTTTTCCTTACATAACCTAGCAACATCCTTAAACATTTCCTGGGCTGCCTTCCCTTTTTTTCCAAAGATGATATACCCTCTTTTTCCCCCTTAATTCATTCAGAAGTTTGTTGCTCATCCATGCTGGCCGTCTACCCCATCAGCTCATCTTCCAGCACGTTGGGACAGCCTATTCCTGAGCCTTCAAGATTTCTTTCTTGAAGTAGGTCCGGCCTTCCCAGACCCCTTTGTTTTTAAGGGCTGTTTCCCTAGGTACTTTCTGAGTTAGTTCCTTAAATGAGCCAAAGTCTGCCAGAGTGGAGGGTTTTGTTATGCCCCTCCTAGTTTCACTACATATTGAAAACTCAATTATTCCATGTATAGGTTAGCCACAAAGATCAAAGAGGATGATTATTTCAAAACTCAATGAATAATCACAAAGGTCACTGCTAGGAATGCATTTTCCCAGATCCTCCCTCATTATAGTTAGAAATCAAATAAATACCTAGTAGTTTTCTTTTTTCTTTATTTTATTTTTATTTCCCCCACCCCACCCTCTGCACTGGAGAGAAATTTTTTAATATGAGCAACAGTAACAGCTCATATACTAGTAAAATGGGAGTTCTCTCATTATGGCTTACTTTCAAAACTGCAGCTGGCTCAGAAAACTGTTTTACGGGATTTAGGGATTTTTTTTCCGTTAATGAATAAGTTATCAGATAGCATTCAGAATAAAACAAAAATGTCAGTCTTCAGGAGAGACAGAAAAACTGAACAGAATCATCTAACTATGAAAAGAAAATTGTCTGCTAAACAGAATAGACCCAAAGGGTTGCAACCTATTTTTCCATGTACCAATGAGGGCTTCACATCATAGCACAACAAATTACACACCTTTCAAAGTAATAATGATAGGAAAATGAAAACAGGAGGACATTTGTGGGGAAGCTACTGCTTCATGTGCTTGAAGATATTACAACGACTTCATAAAAAGATTGCAGAAATATCTATAACAATAACATTTTTAAAATCACCAAAATACATAAGGAATAAACACTTTTAACTATAAGCATAAAATGCAGCCTTTCCCCCCTGCTATTTCTAAGTTTATCTACATATAAAATTTGCTGTTGTTGTTTTGGGTTTCTTGGGGGGCTTTTGTGGGTTGTTTTTTTAAATTTTTTTTTTTACAACAACAAACAAGTAAATATGCTGCATTGAGTCATCCAATGCAAAAAAACCACCATAACAATAAAAACGTGTAAATACAACACAGGATCAGTATTTTCTGTGCCTATGTGCTTTGTTTGTCTGTGAGTAATGACAACTGTAATATATTACCTTAAAAGGGAGTGAGGATATAAGAAAAGAGATATTTCCTGTTTGGTGAAAACTGAAAGTTAATAGCTAAAAGGAAATCTGTCTTCTATTTCACATGTATATATCTGCAATGAAGCAATCCTTTAGACTTATCAGTCTAAATCAAATATCTATTAATGCATAAACAGCTGTGGGTTTTGTAAGAAAATTACAGTCTCTGTGCTAGAATAAAAAAACAAAGTAAACCATTTTGTCTGATGAGATTCCATGTGCTTAAATGAGAAAATCGCACACTAGGTTCTTTTTCTTAGCCCTCTCTTTTAATGAACAACAATGAAAGAGATGCATATTTGATCAGGCCCTTGATTACTCTTGATGAATGTTGTAAAGAGTTGTAAGACAATGTAAAATAAGGACATCACTGATACAGTAAATAAACAAGAGACAAGACAGCACAGATTCATAATTTAGCCAGGAAAGTAGCACTTAAGCAAACAGAATCCATTTTTCTCTTAATTCATCCTTAAGAAAAGAATGTAAATGCTATCAATTAGACAGTAATAATATTGCACCTTAGAATCCAAAGCTAACAAGAAAAATCTGAGAAAGTGTGTACATAACACTGAAAACTGAAGGAGTTCTAAAGACTGGAGGTTTGTGTCTTACAACTCTCACCAGACTGGCCTCAGATTATGAACAAGTAGTTACTTAAATCATATATTTCTTATATTGCTTTCTCACTATGTTTCATTTATGATGGAAATAAAGCAGTGTATCTCATATAATTGAAATGATAATGAATCTTGTTTATCATTATTGCTGTCTTAGTATTTTTGGTTTTATATTTGGGATTGATTAGGGTTTTTATACTTTGGCTCAAGACTTGGATCACATAAGTTACACACTGTAATTCCTGAAAAAAACAGCTAAACCACCAAAATCAAACAGCTCTTATCAGTTATTTTTAGATAGGTAAAGAGGGAAAGAGTTTTTACTCTGCATACTGATTTTAGGATTGATTTCTGACCACACCCCACACCCCCCCCTTTGGAAACACAATCTTTTTCTTAAAAGGATAACAAACCCGAATTTAACATTTGTTTGTGTGAGGGGTATGACACCTTGTAAGTTGCAAGAACCTGGGGTCCCTTGATAGTCAGTTAAATTAGAATAGTCTAAAAAAATAAGCCAAAAATCTGTGTACTCAGTGAGACACTGCCTTTAGTAGCACTGAAATGAGTGTGTGTGTTTATTGAAGGTAGCCTGTGTTGATATCCAGCAGTTATAGAAAAGAAGCTGCTAGGGTCCTGTGCTCAGAAATGTGAAATCTGACTTCTTTTTTTCCCCCTCAACATCTCAACGATTAGACTATACAGCATTATGGGAATATCTTAACCATTAGACTATATAGCATTCCAGTTAGGAATGTAGGAGTCATATAGAATTAATTGCGTCATTGACAAATGGTTAAGCAATTTGTATGGGAGCAGAGAGCTGTACAATCAATAAAACATCTTTTTATATATTTTTAATTACTATATAAAAACACTATATAAAAACAACAAATGCAAAAACAAAAACAAAAAAACCCAAAGGAATATTTATTGTTACCTGTAATTGTCCACTCAGATAGAATAGAATAGAATAGAATAGAATAGAATAGAATAGAATAGAATAGAATAGAATAGAATAGAATTAACCAGGTTGGAAAAGACCTTCGAGATCAAGTCCAACTTACCACCCAACACTATCTAATCAACTAAACTATGGCACCAAGTGCCCCATTCAGTCTCTTCTTAAACTGAATAAAATAAGAGAGATTTCTTTAGGAGAGGAGTCCAAATAAAAAGCCATGGAGAAGTAACAAGGGTTTGGAAAAGAATGTAAACAACCTGGCATAATAAGCCCTGTATGAATCATAAAGTGAGTCATAACACTGGGTAGCTCACATTAAGAACAAGTTGATGTTTTTCATTTCTGTATTTTAAAAAAGATACTATGGTGAATTTTCTCCCATTTGTAACTGTGCACTTTAATTAGGATAATTATCCTGCAATTGGAAACTGTTCTCTTTCATGTATATAGGAATTTGTAGAAGCCAGATAATACAGAAGTAAATTTTTCTTTCCTACAGAAATATTTACATTCTGGAATACGTTAGTCATTCTGGTGTAATATTATTTAGCGCTGTAATTCATACGGGTCAAGATTTAATGACCTTTGTTCATTCTTTAGAGAAATGAACTCACTTTTTTCAGCTCTTTGGTTATGTCTTAACTGCAGATCATGCATACTCTACTTCAATCCTAATATCTGACCTTCTGGATAGGGAGTGTTTTTAACTCGCATCACAGTTTCCTCCTGTTTGTACTTTTGATTTCTCTTTGAGTTGAGTCTAAGGAAAGTGTAAGATGCACATTTGGGTCTTGCACTAAAATGAGATCAAGATGCCTCTAGCTTCATGAGATGAAAATCTGTCCCAGATTCCCCAGCTTAGCTTCTCTGACTAATGTATTTTTAATTCTGCTCCTTCAGAACCACTGTTGTGGGAAACAACTTTATGCGTGTGTCCCATGTTATATCCATCCTTGGTGGGGGCTGAAAAGAACCTAGCCCCCAGGTGGACAGAAGAAACCTGATCCAGGTGGACAGAGAGAGAGATTTGGTTTTCCTCCTCCCAGGAGGAGGGGTCCCCTGGGTCAAAGATCTATTCCACTCCCCTTTCTTGTCCAGCAAGCCTATTTAAGGAGAGACATTTTTTGGTTCTGTTTTCCACCCTGCCTCACCTGCTTGACAAGTCCCTGTCGTTCCTGCTTCCTGCATTTTTACCATATGGTGAGGCCTACCTCCATGCAGCTTCCAGACCACTTCTAAAGAACTGCATCCGCTTACATCAAGGGAATCCAGTGTCAGCTGGGCCTGGTTTTGTATATTCTTCTATTTACCCCTTTCCTTATACCTTTGTAACCTTCCCTGTTACTGATATATATATATATAGAGAGAGAGAGAGTTAAAAAATTACCACTTTACTTCCAAAACAATTCCAGGCCATTTTCTTTTGTGATTTTACCTTTCTTTTCTCCTGCCTAATTTGCTTGTACACTACAGGGAAAAAGAGAGCGCGGGGGGGAAATCTAAATCTGTTTCTTTTGGGTTTTAGGACTCTGAGTAAAGCTCAGGCTACCACAGTGTGTCCAAACAGAGATGCATGTAGGATAAACATACAGTTATTTAGAATGGATTTTGGGGAGTGAAGAAGTACGATAGTGAGTAGCTCTCCTTACTCCAGTAAGCAGAGATAGTTCACGGCAGGTAAAAGTGAAAATATTTTAGCAGTCTCAAGTGAGTTTACACAAGTTATGTTCCATCTTGCCAGTATTCTGACAGAAACAGGAAAAGAAATTTCATTTTATCCCTCTTTATCACAGGAGTAGTTTATGACCCTTTGTAGCTTGTTGTGTTTTGTCACTTCAAGTGGGCATTTCCATTCCCTTTTTGTTTTTTCCTTTGCCCTTCTATGCGAAAATACTTCTGACATGCTGCATGAGGATTGACCCTACTAACCTTAATTAGCTTCATTTTATTCTTAATTAAACCAAGAAACCAAAGATGGAGATTTTTTAAGTTGTTAGTAATTGCTTAACTGTCTCTTGATAGTTTGACTGGATTTCCTGCTTCTTTATTTTCTGGTTTTTTTTCACTTTGAAATAAAAAAAAAATGAAACAACACAACCCAATCATTCAGAATTCCAACCATCAGTCCTTTTTTCTTCATATTGTATATTTTAGAGAGAAATAAAATTCTACTTCATTTTTTTCTGTAAAGGTTTTCAACAGAACTAGCATATTTATATTCTGATAGCTGGATAGGATGATAATTAGTGCTGTATGTAGTGCTAATGAACAGCAAATATAAAAAGGAAATTGACGGTGAATGAAAAAGGCAAAAAGCCTATTTGGAAAATGTAGCAGTGGTGGTGTTCTAAGATTTTTGGAATCTGCCTAAATTCTAAGCTCTATCTGCATTATTATTCTCATTTCTTTCTCTGCATTCACATTTTGGCTCTGAATTGGAATGCAACATGCCTACACAGTCTTCTGTTTCCACCTGTCACAGAAAAGAAATCGTGCCTGCATGAGTTGTGTACTTTGCTCAAACACATCACAGAAAAATGCACCAGGCCATTGGGATTTGTGGGCCAAAATATCACAGCAAGGAGGGAAGACACCAGACAAGCCCATCAAACATTATCCCTGAGTTTTAGAATGGATATTTTGACAATACATCTAGTCCAAAAACCCAAACCAAACCAACCAAAACAAAAAACATGTCAATATTCTAAATAGATAGGTAGGTAGCTAGGTAGGTTGAGAGACAGATTAATTTGTAGAGTATCTTAAAGGCCAGACTGTGCATAGCATAAAGCCACATGAAAAAAAAAAATCAACAGAAGAGTTAAGACAAGACATAAAGAAACATGAATCTGCTAGTGATGTAAGAACTCAGCTGCAGCAGCAAGTATAAAATTTTCATATATTCCTTAAAATGTGAGGTAGCACTATGACTTGACCCACATAAGCTAAGACAATTGAGTTGGAAAACCAAATTAGTGAGATGGAATCAGGGTTGATACTGCACTTCTCCATTATTTAATATTTCCTTTTTGTATTTTTTTATTTGACATAATTTTATTATTATTTTATTCTTTGTTTTATTTTGTATTGTTCTTACCTTGTTTTAGGAAAATTCAAGTCAATATAAGATAACTCCTCTATATAAATCCAATTATTGTACAGAGATTACTTAATTGCTCAGAGAATTGCTCAAAAATTAGCACAGAAACTGAATTTAATGAATTTATCTATATCAAAGTGGAGTTATGCTGAAATGATAAAAAGCTGATGATGAAGGTATAATCATAATCAAAACCCATGGACATTTGTTTGAAGCACAGCCTAAGAAAATAAAGAATCAGTAGATTCCTAAATTCTTATGTTGCCCTGTATAATAGGGTTTGCATTCAGTAATGAAACCTGTAGTCTATAAGGAACCTCCCATACTGATGAAGAAAAGTTGTCCATCATCTTATAAGGTTACACAGTAAAGGTAATAGTAAAAACAGATATACACAAATAACACAAATATATACAACAACAACAGACATACACAAATACACACAAATAAACACAAATAAAGCCTCGAGTAAAGGTGCTCAAGGGATATGCTGTGTATTCATTCATTGACAGAATCAAAATCACAGTTCTGCAGAAAGAAAACAAAAAAACATGTAATGCAGTCATTGAAAAAAAAATCACTAGTTGTTTTATAACAACAACAACAACAATAAAACAAACTTAAAACAGCCATAAATTTAAGAAGGTATTCAAATAAGATTGCAATTTGTTATGTGCGGCATACAGTAAAATTGCACATATGGTCACATTATATTATACAAGGAATCAACTTTTTGCTATTATTATTGCATCTTGCTACAGAAAACAACTAAAGATAATTTTACAGTATCATCTATGTATTCTGTATAGTAATTAATCTACACATATCTTTCTGTATATTGAAGTTCATGGTTTTGTTAGAATGTTCAGTAGTCAAAATTGAGACAGTAAATGTGCATAATGGATTAAATTGTTACTCTGAAAAAAAATAATAAAAGTAACAGGATTTCTATTTTTGCCACTGAAATACTTCGACTTCATAGAAATTATTCCAATAGCAAGTAGAGGATCAAAATCAAGGTCTATTTCCTTCACTTTTATTTATAGTATAGAAGAAGGGAGGTACTAGAGGAAATAATTTCTTTCTCTTTGTAGGTTTCATGATTAAAAAATACTTACTTGGCCTTGTAAGGCAAATTGGCTTGTTTCTTGCAAGTCAAAGCTGTCCTTTAGCTCAAATGTATTGCTTTAAATAATGGCACAGGTTCCATCTGTAGTTTTGATTTGCTCTCTTCAAAAAAAATCTGTTATCACTTCAATTTAGAATATTGCCTTGTAATTTTATCACAAAATATTCACACAAAGCAGTCCTCCATGTCAGTTAATTTATGCACATGCACACACAGAAAGACACACATTATATATACATTATAATATCTACAGAACAAAAGCAATAATTACTATAAATATGAGGTTGTCACCTCTATATCTGTGGCTTCTTTAATCTGCCCACAGAGTTTCTGTTCTTCTCCATTGACTACTGTGGTTAAATAAGGATACTAGCTCAGATGTACAGCTGCCTGTATAGACTGCAGACACCTAAAACTGGGCAATATGTAGAACCATAGAATGGTCTGGGCTAGAAGGGATCTCCAAAGGTCATCTAGTCTGACCTCCATGCAGCCAGCAGGTACATCCACAACTAGAGCAGGCTGCCCAGGGCCTCGTCGAGCCTCACCTTGAATATTTCCAGGGTAGGGGTCTCAACCACCTGGGCAACCTGTTCCAATGTTCCACTACCCTCATAGTAAAGAACTTGCTCCTAACATCCAATCTAAATCTGCTCTTTTCCAGCTTAAAGCCATTGCTCCTTGTCCTGTCACTGCAGGCCTTTGTAAACAGACTTTCCCCATCCTTCTTGAAGGCCCCCTTCAGGTACTGGAAAGCTGCTATTAGGTCTCCCCAGAGCCTCCTCTTTTCCAGGCTGAACAACCCCATCTTCCTCAGCCTGTCTTTGTAGCAGAGGTGCTCCAATACCTTGATCATGGCCTTCTTCTGGACCTGCTCCATTAGGTCCTTGTCCTTCCTGTATTGAGGGCTCCAGACCTGGATGCAGTACCCCAGGTGAGGTCTCATCAGAGCAGAATAAAGTAGCAGAATCACCTCTCTGGATCTGCTGTCAACACACCTTTTGATGCAGCCCAGGATATGTTTGGCCTTCTGAACTGCAAGCACACGCTGCCTGTTCATGTCCAGCTTCTCATCCATCAGCACCCACAAGTCCTTTTCCTGCAGGGCTGCTTTCTATCACCTCATCCCCTAGTCTGTATTGACAGTGAGGATTGTTCCGGCCCAGATGCAGGACCCTGCGCTTGGTCTTGTTGAACTTCATGCAGTTCACCTGGGCCCACCTATCCAGCTTGTCCAGGTCCCTCTGGATGACATCGCATCCCTCTGGTGTATCAACAACACCACTCAGCTTGGTGTCATCTGCAAACTGCTTTTAAAATATTTTTATCCATATTTCTACTTTTCATGCAGCATGTTGCATTAATTTATTATATTTTCCTGTTGCCCAGATACAAAGGAGTCAAGGAAATCTGACAAGAGTCTACTTTCTTCAGCTCTCAGGATTTAGGTCCATATCCAACCACCTGGGAATGCTAACTTCTTATTTTCCAGTTACTGTAAAGATTAATATGAGTTAATAAATTATTAACTTAAATAAATCCTTGGCTTCCTACAAGTCCATCTGAGCAGTGCTATGTAATTTGAGCACTACATGCCTTTGATGAACCTCTTCTCAAAAGTTGTTTTAGGAAAGCTTTTCCACTGAATATCTGACCAAATTTTTCTCTTACTGAAATGGCACAATAATTGAAATATTTACTCACATTTTCATCTAGATTAATAGACTTTTTGTAGTGTTGCTAGATTTTTACGGCTTTCACGTGATCCCAGCCTTTCTCACTTAGGACATTCACTGTAAATTATCTACAGGCAAGCAAACCAAGTCTCATTACTGTAGTTGAATGCAGTAGTTCTTCCTATCTTTTCTAGACGCAAGATACAGAATATATAGAAAAATCTCTTTTCATCCATAATTATACTTTAATTTCTTTCCGTTAATTTTTCATGTCAACACATTTATTTTATTTAAAGTAATTCTGTAAGATGGCTGTCCGCTGTCTGCTACTTCTAACTTAAGACAAGGAAATGACAGAAATTATTTCAGTTCATCATTCTATAGCAACCATGACATATCTTTTTTATGAATGAATTATTATACTATTATGACCCTGAGACACTTAAAATGGGCATCACTTGAATTATTCTACACTTTGCACAATCTTCTTGCATTTTTGAGTCATACTGTACTATTCAGATGACAGAAAAAGGAACTTCTTGCCATTTCTCACGTGTAAATTAATTTTTTTTCTACATAAGTATTTTTAAACACATGTAGAATGTTAACTCTGGGTTTTTGTGTGTCAAATGCAGGGAATTTTTTGTACCTCTGTCATAGCTATGAAATCATTAGTGCTACAATGACAGCATGTTGAATTATCGATTTACATCTCAAGGAACATCATCAGTTACAGAACTAAGTTTACATTTGAACAGACAGTAAGGACAAATTACATTTAAAATAGAATCATGTCTTTTTAGACAAACTACTCCTTTTTTTTTTCCCAGTAATGAAAATGCAAAAGACTGAAATACCTTGGAAACTTCTTGATGATTTCAGAAACTGTATAAATTGATGGCAACAGTAACTTCCATGTGAATGTTCTTTTTCTTTCTTTCCCTAGTATTTTGCAACACTCTTAAAAGAAAAAAAGATCATTGCTCAAGTCTGTAATTTATCTTGGGTTTTTTTGTTTGTTTGTTTTAATTTTTGATTCCATTCAAACTACTTTTTTGAAAATAGTGGATGCTTCATCATCCACTATCTGCATACACATTTACAGAGTCTTCATTAATGTTTTTGGGCAGTGACATACTCTTTCCTTTAGTTAATCTGCAAATATCCTTAAGAATGTTGTTGAAGACTTGTACAGCCTTTTATAAGGACTTTAGATATACTGAATATTAAAATAATTGGATTAGATTATTATTTATTTTTTGTTAATAATTTCTGCATAAGTATTTCAAGCTTCCTGTTAAAATAAATACTACAGTACCTTTTAAATTTCTGAAGCATTTTTTCTATCATACATCACCCTTAATATGAAGGGCTGATTCAGACACATTTCATATTTTGTATAACAAAATGTACTCACTTCCCACAATTCTATACAGTCAGTCACTTACTCTTCCCATTTAAAATATTAGATTTCATTATATCATTAGTCTACTTTAGGAAGAGGCTCACATTATTCACTCTTCATAATAATGAATTTATTCATTGCAATTTAAAAACATTTTTTCTTTGTTCAAATGATAGATTAAGATTAAAGCAAATTTCAGAAAGTAGAGCCAAGAAGGGGAACTTTAAGAAGGGGCACCAAGAATCTCCTAGTTTAAACTTTCACTGCTTAGACTGAATACCACATACCCATTTCTCTATCAAATTTGCATGTTTAGCAGAAGCTGACAGAATTTGTTCACTAAGACATGCACCACCATCATAAAATAGAAACAATATTGTACCAGCAGTTCTAGATAGAGCATTCAGTTAAAGAGTGATTGCCCATTGGAATGGGCTGCCTGGGGAGGTGGTGGAGTCGCCATCACTGGAGGTTTTCAGGAGGCGACTTGATGGGGTGCTTGGTGCCGTGGGTTAGTTGTTTGGGTGGTGTTTGATTGGTTGATGGGTTGGACGCAATGATCTTGAAGGTCTCTTCCAACCTGGTTTATTCTATGTATTCTATGTATATGGCAAAGTAAAGCATAACTGAGGCCAACATTTACATTCTAATTCGCCAGTAGAAGCTCCATATCTCGAATCCTTGGTGATGATTAATTTCAGATCTCTTCCTCATGACATTTTTTGTGTTGTATTATAGAAACAGCAAGGAATTCATTCTTTGGACTAAGACCAAATCACCTTTTACTTTCTGCATAGATTAAGTAGACTGAATTATATTGCTTTTCATTAGAAAGCTTGTTTTCCAAATCTTGCTTCATAAATACTTATAAATACTTTTTATATTGATACATACTTTTAATGGTCTATGTGGTTCATGATCTGTTTTTATTGTTTTTTCAGAATGTTTACCAATCATCCCATTAATTATGTTATATAAAATAGTTTTAAACAATATAAAATTAATATATTTTTATACTACAGGTTAAATTCATTTGCATATCGCCCTTGTATCTGAATTACTGAAGCCTTTCTTATTCCTTTTTATCTTGTATCTGTATGAGCATTACTACCTTACTACCTCTGAACATATTATTAAGAAATTTATGATTATTGACCTTACTTCTGCTGCCACAGACTTTTTTGTTTCCATTGATTTTTTTCCCCTGTACTTATGTATAATTTAATTTAAACTACCAAAAAAAATATTGAACTATGAAATCACAGAGGAAAATAGTTTGAACCTTCTCCTCAAAACCCAGTTGAACTTAAGGTTAGATAAGATTACTCAGCCTTATCTCATGATATTTTCAGTAAGTCCAAAGGCTTTGTTTTGGTTTCTATACGTTTTTCATTTCAGCTTGAGACTTCATACATTTAATTAATCTTTTCTTAAAAAAAAGCAAAGTATTTTTCCAGTCTTTCTTGTTACCACTTTTACTGAATAGAACTGTTATAAAAATACAAGATAGTGATAATAAAATCATAGAACCACAGAACTGCACAATGGTTTGGGTTGGAAGGGAGTAGAATAGAATAGAATAGAATAGAATAGAATAGAATTAACCAGGTTGGAAGAGACCTTTGAGATCAAGTCCAACCTATCATCCAACACTATCTAATCAACTAAACCATGGCACCAAGCATCCCATCCAGTCTCTTCCTAAACACCTCCAGTGATGATGACTCCACCACCTCCCTGGACAGCACATTCCAATGGCAAATCATTCGTTCTATGAAGAACTTCTTCCTAACATCCAGCCTAAACCTCTCCTGGTACAGCTTGAGACTGTGTTCTCTTGTTCTGGTGCTGGTTGCCCAGAAGAAGAGACTAATCCCATCCCGGCTACAACCTCCCTTTAGGGAGTTCTAGAGAGCAATAAGTTGTCCTCTGAGCCTCCTCTTCTCCAGGCTAAGCAACCACAGCGCCCTCAGCCTCTCCTCATGGGGCTTGTGCTCCAAGCCCCTCACCAGCTTTGCTGCCATTCTCTGGACACATTCCAGCAACTCAACATCTTTCTTAAATTGACGAGCCCAGAACTGGACACAGTACTCGAGGTGTGGCCTAATCAGTGCAGTGTACAGGGGTAGAATGACCTCCCTGCTCATGTTGGCCACACTGTTCTTGATACAGGCCAGGATGCCATTGGCCTTCTTGGCCACCTGGGCACACTGCTGGCTCAGGTTCAGCCTACCATTGACCAGTACCCCCAGGTCCCTTTCTGCCTGGCCGCTCTCCAGCCACTCTGACCCCAGCCTGTAGCCCTGCATGGGGTTGTTGTCGCCAATGTGTAGAACCCGGCACTTGGATGTGTTAAATCTCATACCGTTGGATTCTGCCCATCTGCCCAGCCTTTCAAGGTCCCTCTGCAAAGCCTCTCTACTCTCCAGCAGATCAACACTTGACCCCAGCTTGGTGTCATCTGCAAATTTACTGTTGATGGACTCAATGGCCTCATCCAGATCATCAATAAAGATATTAAAGAGGATGGGACCGAGCACTGATCCTTGGGGCACACCACTAGTGACTGGCCGCCAGCTGGATGTGGCACCATTCACCACCACTCTCTGGGCTCGGCCCTCCAGCCAGTTCCTAACCCATCGCAGTGTGCTCCCATCCAAGCCATGGGCTGACAGTTTGGCCAGGAGTTTGCTGTGGGGGATAGTGTCAAAGGCTTGCTGAGGTCCAGGTTGACTGCATCCATAGCCTTCCACACATCCACCAGGCAGCTTAACCAATCATAGAAGGAGGTCAGGTTGGTCAGGCAGGACCTGCTCTTCCTAAATCCATGCTGGCTGGGCCTGATCCCTTGGCCATCCTCTAAGTGCTGTGTGATTGCACTCAAGATGACCTGTTCCATAATCTTGCCTGGCACTGAGGTCAGGCTGACAGGCCTGTAATTCCCTGGCTCATCCAACTGGCCCTTCTTGTGGATGGGCACCATGCTGGCAGGCTTCCAGTCTTCTGGGACCTTACCATTGAGCCAGGACTGCTGAAAAATGATGGAGAGTAGCCTGGCCAGGTCATCTGCCAGCTCTCTCAGCACCCTAGGATGCATCACCTCTGGTCCCATGGACTTGTGGGGATACAAGCGGCTGAGGAGATCTCTAACTACTTCCTCTTTGGTCACAGGGGAGTTATACTGCTCCCTGGCTCCATCTTCCAGCTCTGCAGGCCAGCTGTCTGGAAGACATTCTGTCCTGCTATTAAAACTTGCCTTTTCCTCATCTTTTGTAACTATGTTCCTCCCCGTGTCCACTAAGGAGTGGAGGTTGTCCTTGCCCCTCCTCTTGCTATTAATATATTTATAGAAGGATTTTTTGTTGTCCTTCACAGCAGAGGCCAGTTTAATGGGCTTTTGCCTCCCTATTTTTTTTCCTACATGACCTAGCAACATCCTTAAACATTCTACAGGTTACCTCACCTTTCTTCCAACACCCTCTTTTTATCCCTTAGTTCCTTAGCCTGGATACCTGCATGTTTATGTGGGACCTCTGTCTGGGTTGGCACAGAACTGTTTGGAAACAGTTTTATGCTGATTTGCAACCATCCCTGGACCTAACTGGAGAAGATTTCAACAACAAACCAACGTGACTCAGCGCCTCCCTCTGGTGAAACAACCCCCCACCCCCCCCAGCCCCCCATCCCCCCACCCCGCCCTGCTGCAGCAGAGACTCCGCCCACACCGTGCCTGCCTCTCACGAGAAAAACGCTGGATCAGGTGATGCCCTGCTCCGCACAGTGGTGCCCCTGCACTGGTCCTGCCTCAGTGACTTAATTATAATTATGAAGAGTATTATAGAAAATAAAGTAAATCACTTTTCCAAAAAGCCACAGTTTAATGACATCAGAAAATGAGCTTTGAATGTAACATCTGAGCTTGCAAAGCCACAATTTGCATTAATACTAATAGCTCTAGTGCAGGTAGAAAGCCACCAGAAGAACATTAAATATTCAGAAGTGCTACTAAATTTTTGAGAGGTAAGAAGACTCTCTTCCAATGTTTCTTATTTGCTTTGCTTGTAGATATTAAACTACACAGTGTACTTCCTCATTTGGTTGGTTTTGTTTAATTATACTTTCTTTGTACAGAAAAAGAAATATTTCAAAATGGGCTTATTTTATGGAAGAGTTCATAAAAGATATAGACCATTTCAGTAAATAAATATTTATGCTTGTGTGCTCTATCAAAGTGAAAGGCTTAATATAAGTAAAATGTAATCAAACAATGTTTTGTTATTTGATTATTTTATTTTTAAGTGTCTTTTTGAATATTTTTGCTCAAAGAAGATAGTGGACTATGTGGTATTCCCCTGTAGTTTCTATCCAGAACCTACAAACTTTCTCTTTACATGACCGACCTTTGTAGGTTTTTACAGTGATATTTGGAGTACATCCTTCTTAAAATGTAACTAGAGAAAAAGGGAATCACACAGAGCTTTACTGGCATTTTGTTAATAATATTGTACTAAAGAAATATGTTGAATGAAAAACAGAATGTGTCTCAGTTTGTGCCTTATCTTGTGAAACAAAAAGTTTAAAAAAAAATAACAAACCAACACTTTGGGTTAAAAAGGTCCTAAATTGTTTGTACTGAAATTAAATTACTATGCAATAAAATGCAAAGATTCATAAGGACTAGAAAAAAGGCACAATCTAGTGGTTATGGTGCTCCACTGGAATGGAAGAGGGAAGACTGACACCTACACCAAATTTCCTAGGACTTATTTTTTTTCTTTAATCCAGTCATCCCTTGATGTAAAATGTATTAGTCTCTAAAATTACAGTCTGAACAATGTAATACTAACATTTGAAAGTAGTTTTTGTTGCTTATTATAGTACAGTGAACCTAGTGCCTACACAGGTCTTGTAGGTATAGTCAACAAAGGTCCCTTCAATGTAGTGTACAAGTGGATGTATTTAGCTCAGGAATCTTTCTAGTACTTCAAAGCTGTGAAGGCTAATGTCCTGATGTTTCCATACTGACCCAGAATACCTCAGTGAAACAGAGAACAGAATTTCTGCATATTTATATTTTTTTAAAGTAATGAATTGTTAGTTCAGCTACCACAGAAACAACTACACAAATATTATTGTATTGTATTGTATTATTCAGAAAGCTCCCATCAGTCAGTGACATTAAGGAACTTATACTGATGTTTCAAGGAATTCTAGCAATGAAATAGTCTTTTTGTTAGAAAAAATAAAAATATAGAAATGAAAAAAAAAAAACAACAAAAGAACAAAGTTGAAAATCTTTTTTGCCCCCATGCCACCAAGTATTTCAACAATGCAATATGCTGACAGGCAAATAACTTTAAAAGATTAAATTGCACATAGGTAAGTTATGTGTATATTGCCATAATTTAACCAGAGTTTTATTAGTATTAGTTTTATATTCACAGAAAAATTATATAGGAAGTAAAATTAAATGTTACCTAAGTGAATTCCATTATTGATGTAAAAATTCAACATTGAATTAACTAAATAGCAAGTAGATAAAATTGAATCCAGTGTGCATCACAGTGTATGAAAATAAAGACAATAATTATTATTGAATGTCCTTGTATGTGAAAAAACCCCCAAACTTCAGTTGCATGGTTCATCTAAAAAAGGGAAAAAAGCTTATCCCCTTCCCCCCCCCCCCGCACCCCCCCAAAGCCTTCTAAATTTTTTCTAAGGAAAATCTAATAGAAAATTAAGAACCACCGCTGGGATTAACAACATCGTGCATATTTGAAGTAAGAGGATCCTTAGACAACTTATTGCTCTACAACCATTATTTTTGTCAAAGGGTTGAAGCCTGTTGAAGTAGGGCCTTAAACTGGAAAAACTACAAGTTGCTGTAAGGATATCTGCACAGAAGTTAAAAATGTGATATAGAATTTAGGGCTCTGTCACCCAATTCTGGATACCTCAGGAAGTCTGGAATGATAATCAGAGTCTTTTCACAGGCCGCTGAATTTGTTGCTGGTATTTTTTCTAGTTGAGAGAAACCAAGTGTAATTTCCCTGGTTTAGATTTCTTAGTTCACAATGAGATTAAAATTTACCAGTAAATGTTTTTTTGATTATTTTTTAAAATCTTTCTCCACTTTCTAAAGGCAAGAAAGAATTCACACTTGGAAAGTGTTGCCTTTCTGGTCAAGCCACAAAGATCTATACTAAACACCCGTGTCTCCACCTCACATCAAGCTGTCCACATATTTGCAATAGAACTCCAAAAAATAGAGGAAATGCAAGAGAAAGTCAAAAGAGACTGAGGAATTCTAAGAATGGGGTTTTTTTATTATTTATTTTCTCTACATGAAGGTAAGGAGTATCATTTGAAGCCAATTCCCCCTCTGAGTTTGCTGTTCAAGACCTTCTATTACAATACTCTCCTAGTTTTAAGTTTCATTCTTCTGGTGGGAGAACTGGGAGCTGTGATTTCCTATGCGTTCACACTTTAATATTATTTCACAACAGAAAGAGGAAAAATTGCAATATTTTAACCTTTAGGACTGTGTGAATGACTCTATGTACACACCATAAATATATTTTGATTTGTCAAGGGATAAATATTGACTTCTACTGCTATTCTATTAACGACTTCAATTAATATGAAATCAGTCATCATTCACAAACATTTTACACATATAATCCTCTCTTTCTATAGCATCAGGCTAGACTAACTTCATTAAATTCCATGTCGGCTCTTTCTTAAATAAAAAGACTGACAGATTAGACCAAAAGGCAAATTTTATACCAAACTACATATGAATGAACTCACTTTTTATTAAACTTGAAAGTTTTGGGTGTATTAGCCTGTATTATTTGAGCAAGTTACAGAGGTAGTGAGCACTGTTTTTGTTAAGCCCTGCTGATGGTTCACAGACTCATTCACATATCCAGGCATATAGTTTTCAGTGCCTATAGATCACATTAGGTTTTTTTAGTAGAATTTTTTTTTTCTAAGTTATGTACCACTGAATGAAACACAGATAAATAGTTAAATAACAGGCAACTGATAGAAAGTGTTTTAGAAATAAATAGATACCTGAATATGTTAAAGCATTTACACATCTGTCACAATGTTTTAAAAGTGACAAAACAACCTCCTTTGAGGCTTAAATACAGACAGATATATTCAAGAACCACTCTGTGAGAGGAGTAATGAGAAAAAGGCATATGAGGATAATAAAGAACTGTAGCTGCAGCTAAAACTGTCAAGTCTAAGTGCTTATAAATTCATAGATACCAGATATGAAGAACCGTGTCTTTGTACTGTTCATCACCAAGAAGCTTTCTTGCAGATCCTGAAAGCAAAAAGCCAGGATTTTCAGAAATTATCATACAAGGCATCTCTTCCTAAGATCTCATTGTAATTAGTATTATAAAGCCTGTTGATATTTTTTTTATGTAGCTGCTCTTCTGTTTTAATTTTCACCAAGCACTCCAGATTTGTCCAGATAAGATTATATTTTATACATAGTCATGTCTAGCATGTTGATCTAGTAGATATCTTTGTGTATCCAGAGAATTGCCTGAAAGAATAGAATAGAATAGAATAGAATAGAATAGAATAGAATAGACCAGACCAGACCAGACCAGACCAGACCAGACCAGACCAGGTTGGAAGAGACCTTCAAGATCATTGCATCCAACCCATCAACCAATTCAACCCACCTAAACAACTAAACCATGGCACCAAGCACTCCATCAAGTCTCCTCCTGAACACCTCCAATGATGGTGACTCCACCACCTCCCCGGGGAAGCCCATTCCAATGGGCAATCACTCTCTCTGTGTAGAACTTCTTCCTAACATCCAGCCTAAACCTCCCCTGGCACAGCCTGAGACTGTGTCCTCTTGTTCTGCTGCTAAAAAAAAAAAAAAAAAAAAAGAGACAAGAGGTTAAGAAACATCTTCAGCAAATCTCAGCAAATCTAGGTTCTCCCCAGACACATTTGAAATCTGGAATATTGGGCACATCCTCTCTGAGCTGAAGTTGGAAGCTGTTACAGTGACATCATCCTTGCTTTGAACCAGCACGAGAATCTTCCTGCACCCTGGGGACTTCAGCAGTCGCATAGTATACAAAGCTCTACTTTTGCCTGACACAAGATATACATAAACAACTCAGAACAGATATAATAAGAGAAGCAATGGACATGTCTGAAAGTGAAATACAATTTGCTGAGATCTGTGAGCAACACAGTGTGCCAATGAAGCATGATTCACCAGGCTGTAGTGATGCTGACAAGGATTCAAAACACAAGTAATCTTGAGGGTGTAGCGCTGGGGTGAGACTAATGACACTTTTCCCTAACTAATAAGTTCAGACACAATGTTACATTCATATAGATATGATGCATTTAATTGTGATGGCCACATTACAAAGAATTATTTGCAAGAGTCTATAACATTTAAAAATTATTATAAGGTCTAATAGCTAAATTAATTGTCTCGATTTTAGAAAATAAAAAAAATACACTAAAATCTTTGTAATGTGAGCTTGAAAACAATTTGAATATGAAAATTTCATGCTTGCAATATCAATAGAATTCAAATAGTTACTGACAGGGAAACTGAGAAAACTAGCTTGTTTGTGATTGTAGTTATTTAAAAACATGTGCAGCAAGATGCCCACCTAGCCTTTAGCTCACTTACCCTTCTCAACAAGATGGGGCGAAAATAGGAATGAAAGCTTGTGGAAAGGGACATGGTTTACCAATTACCATCAAGGATAAAACAATCTCAACTTGGGGAAAGCAAATTCAATTTATTATCAAATTAAATAGATTCAGGTAATAAGAAACAAAGGCACAATATAATACTTTTCTGACTCTGCTTTCATAGACTCAGCTTTTCTCTTTCTCTCTGCTCCTCTGCACAATGGTCCCAAGTGGTGAGATGAGTGACTGAATGTTATGGGTCCATATCAGTTTCTCTCTGCCTGTCCTTCCTCCTCAAACTTTCTCCTGCTCCATTATGGATCCTTCCATAGACTACAGAACCTTGTAGTGCTATCTGGAACTGGCACTGGGCATCTACAAATTCTCACAGAGGCCACACCTGTACCACTTCTGCTACCAAAACTTTGTCACATATACTGAATGTAGTGATAGAGTGTGGAGATCCATTTGAATCCCTGATTGAAGACCACTAGCATTATTCTTTATGAATATTTACAGATGTTTAAAGTGCTTCATAGTCATTCTGATATGAAAAAGTTCATAAAAAAAAAAAGTCATATCTTAATCTCAATTCAAGTTTTAGCCCATAGAGGAAAGCATCACTGAAAATGTCCTTACAGTAATTTTATCTTTTTGTAAAACAGCCAGATAATCACTAGCTTTATGGGACTTGTAACCTAAATCCTTCATAGGACAGGAATGATATTTTCTTACTAATCTGAAGTTCAGGGGAAGAGATAAAAGAATTTACCTTTCCTTCATTGTACCTAGATACTTTAGCCTGTAATCTTTATAATTAAATCTATGTAGGGGATAAGATAAAAACCAGAGAAGGTTAAATAGAAAAATAACAATGCAACTGTTTCCTACTGTGGCAGTTTTAGGCTGATGCCTAGGAAAATTTTCCACAGATTGAGCAAAACGTGGTAGAATGTAAATAAATTACCATTGTAAAAGGGTAATAATGATAAGGGATACAGCTTGAGACTGTGTCCTCTTGTTCTGGTGCTGGTTGCCTGGGAGAAGAGACCATCCCCCACCTGGCTACAACCTCCCTTCAGAGGTTCCCTCAGAGGCTCCCTCATCCTCTCTTCATAGGGCTTGTGCTCCAAACCCCTCTCCAACTTTGTTGCCCTTCTCTGGAATGATAATGATAATGTCTAAATAATCCCACTGGTCTGATAAATAACATAAAGTTACTTGTATAAACTAACTCCTTTCTCTTTTTGGCTTCTTTGCTCCAGCAGATACTAGCTGGTGCTTTTGCTTGGCTGTTGCTGACCTCGGCTATGTTCTTGTTGTGGCTAAGTACTAACAAGTGTCTCTCTGCTCTTCCCACTCTGTGTTGGGGGGAAGGGAGCAGAGGGGTGGAAGCAGTTGGTAACCCCCTGGTTTCATCCAGGGGGGTTCTTGTGTTGTTAATAAATTGTTAATATATGTAAATATTGTATATTTTGTACATATTCATTGCATTCCGTATTTCTAGATTTTAGTGTGCTTGTAAATACAGCTTCATTTGCTTTCCAACTGGGCCAGTCTGGCAGTTTTTATTTTGGGTGTAATTTCAACCCGCCACCCCTACATTACGACAAAATAAATATGCATGTGATGGGAATTTTTATCTGTTTATATGACCAAGAGAAGACTAAGGTGAGTAATGCATTTAATTCATTAAATGGAAGGGATACCATCCAGAGGGAACTTGACAGACATGGGGAATGAGCCCATGCAAATATTATGAAGCTCAACAAGGTAAAGTGCAAGATTCTATATCGGAGTTGAGGCAATCACCAGTATCAAGAGGGTGAATTGACTGAAAGCAGCCTGGTGGACAAGGACTTGGAAATACTGGTGGATAAAAAAACTGTATATGAGCCAGCAATGTGCACTTGGAGCTCATAAAACCAATCCTGGGCTGCATCCAAAGAAGTGTGACCAGTAGGTTCAATATCTTGTTCAATATCTTGTTCAATATCTTCATTAAGGACATAGATGGGGAGATAGAATGTAACCTCAGCAAGTTGGCTGATGATACAAAACTGGGAGGGGTGGCTGACATAACCTGAAGGCTGTGCTTCTGTTCAATGAGATCTGGACAGGCTAGAGAGTTGGGCAAAGGTGAACCTTATGAAGCTCCATAAGGACAAGTGTAGAGCCCTGCATTTGGGGAGGAATAATGGCAAGCACTAGTACAGATTAGGGGTCATCCTTCTGGAAAGCAGCTTCACAAAGAAAGACCTTGGAGTCCTAGTGAACAGTAAGTTATCTATGGGACAGCAAAATGCCCTGTGGCCAAGAAGGCCAATGGTATTCTGCAGTACACTAGTTAAAGTGTCCCCTGCAGATCTAGGTCTCTGCCCTGGTGTATCCAGTTTTGGCCTCCCCAATTCCAGAAAAACAGGGATCTGCTGGAGAAAGTCCAAAGAAGAGCTACAAAGATGATTAAGGGATTTGATCATTTCTCCTGTGAAGAAAGACTAAGAGAACTGGGACTGTTTAGTTAGAAGAGAAGGCTGAGAGGGGATCTTATGAATGTCTATAAACATCTGAGGGGTGGGTGTGAAAAGGAAGGGGACAGGCTCTTTTCAGTGCCAGCCAGTAATGGGACAAGGACTAATGGATATGAGCTACAACACAGGAAGTTCCACCTCAACACGAGGAGGAACTGGAATAGGCTGCCCAGAGAGGTTGTGTAGTCTGCTTCTCTGGAGACTTTCAAAGCCAACCTGGACATGTTGCTGTGTGGCTTGCCCTAGATATTTGATATCTAGATCACCAGAACCAGTGTTGGTTTTCCATGGAAGATGCAGATCTTTGATTGTTCTGAAACAATACTTCAATGCAGCATGGAAGTATCTTCAAAATGTGAAAAATATTAGGGAATGACTGAATATTTGTCAATTCAAACACTCACCTCACAACTATAGTTGATACAGTTTAAGTTGTATCCATTGGTATTTGGAATATACAACACATTCAGAAATCTTCAGAGAACCTGAAGAGTTTGAACATGGTTATTGTTAAAGGCCAGGTGAAACACCTCACTGAGCTGTTAAAGAGAAAAATGAAGAATTTTAACAGTTACATATCTTTTGTCTCATGTGACTATGACTAGATTACAATAGAGATGTTTTCCTTTGCCTTACATTTCCCTCATCTACTTTTGAGCTTGACTAAAGCATGAAAAAAGATCACTGGACATTTAAAAATAAAAGATTGTTTTAGTTTTATTTTGATTTGGTACATAGAAATAAATATGAATGAACATATAAGATATATATGATAAAATAAATATTTAGTAACTTTTTTTTTTTTTTTTTTTTTTTTGTGTATAGAATGAGAAAGTCAACCATCAAGAAATATAAGGCATATGAGCACAGCTGCTGATCATCTTTGCACATCTGGTACTTTCTCTCCTGTGGCAACAAGTCTCCCAATCCTGTATTCATTCAGGCCTGAATGAATTTCACCCAAAACCAGCCATGTATAGAAATTTAACAGATTCAGGCTCTAATTTCAAAGAGAAGACTGTTTATGGAGTTTGCAATGCTAGTAATCCCCTTTCTTTACTTTACCTGAAGTAATATTGATAATAATAGGATGGGATGGAGACAGTGAATAGTTATGGAGAGTAAAGCAAATCAGTAACATTCAGTGAACTTAATTTTTCAGGTTTTGGATACATTTCAGCTGTGGAAAAAGGAATGATTTCCCTACTGGGCCTAAAAAGAAACACACTGTGAAATTTTCCAAGAAAAAGATGTACAGTCCTTAATGTGATGGTTGTCAAATGTTGGAACAGGTTGCCCAGACACTATGTGGGATGTTCATTTGTGGAAATATTCAAAACCCTGACTGCACACAGCCCTTAGCAATCTACTTTAACTTGAGCTGCTCTTCACAGATAGAATTAGATGACCTCTAGATATCACTTCCAGATCGTGTGGTTCTGTGATTCTGTGAACCATTTCTATGCTTACAACATCCCATATGACAGCATAAAGATCACCAAAAGTTATCCTAGTATTCCCTGAATTATTCTGGTGTTAGATCTTGCTGTATTATGCGTCTTCCAAACTTACAGATTAGCCCAAATTTTGGCCCATTTCAATGTGTTGGGTTTGTTGTTGTTTGTTTCCTTGTTATTATTTGTGGATTTTTGTTGCTGTTTAGCTTCGCTTTGTTGTGTAAAAGGTTTTTATTTTGATTCATATGACAAGCCACTGAAAATGAAGGCATATTGCCTAAAACATGCTTTGAAGTACATACTCTTGTAGAGTTTAGCTATTAAAATTAAGCCCCCTGAGCCATTTACATCTCTGAAACATCTGAGAGTGTATGTGTTTGATACTTGCAAGTTTTCCTTTGCATCATGTGGACACATGGCTTGTCTTGATTTGAATTGATTGTTCTTAGTTGTCAGTCCAGACAGATAGGACATGTAATTTTCAGAGATATTTATACCAATATATTTGCCACTTCTGCCAAAATCTTAAACATTTTTGCATTAAAACCATAATAGATAACTGCAAATAAATTGTACACTGTTTTCAAATTATTATTTGCCCTGGATTTGGGCTGTACAATGTTACTTTCACAAAAAAAGAGAAAAAAAATAATTTAATGATCAGGGGAGACCTTATTGCTTTCTACAGCTACCTGAAGGGAGGTTGTAGACAGGCGGGGGATGGTCTGTTCTCCCAGGCAACCAGCACCAGAACAAGAGGACACAGTCTCAAGCTGTGCCAGGAGAGGTTTAGACTGGATGTTAGGAAGAAATTCTTCATAGAGTGATTGCCCATTGGAATGGGCTGCCCAGGGAGGTGGTGCAGTCGCCATCATTGGAGGTGCTTAGGAGGAGACCTGATGGGGTGCTTGGTGCCATGGTTTAGTTGATTAGATGATGCTGGATGATGGGTTGGATGCAATGATCTTGAAGGTCTCTTGTCCTCTTGTTCTGGTGCTGGTTGCCTGGGAGAAGAGACCAACCTCTGCCTGTCTACAACCTCCCTTAAGGTAGAGAGCAATAAGGTCACCCCTCAGTCTCCTCCTTTCCAGGCTAAGCAACCCCAGCTCCCTCAGTCTCTCCTCACAGGGCTTGTGTTCCAAGCCCCTCACCAACTTTGTTGCCCTTCTCTGGACACATTCCATCAAGTCAACATCCTTCCTAAACTGAGGGACCCAGAACTGGACATAGTACTCAAGGTGCAGCTTAACCAGTGCAGTGTACAGGGGCAGAATGACCTCCCTGTTCCTGCTAGCCACACTGTTCCTGATGCAGGCCAGGATGCCATTGGCCCTCTTAGCTGCCTGGGCACACTGCAGGCTCATGTTCAGCCTACCATCGACCAGCACTCCTAGGTCCCTCTCTGCCTGGCCACTCTCCAGACACTCTGGCCCCAGCCTGTAGCACTGCATGGGGTTGTTGTGGCCAAAGTGCAGAATCCAGCACTTGGATGTGTGACCTCCAAAATCATCAAGTCCAACCTATCATCCAACAACTAAACCATGGCACCAAGTGCCCCATCCACTCTCTTCCTAAACACCTCCAGTGGTGGTGATCCTACCACCTCACAGGGCAGCCCATTCCAACAACCAATCACTCTTTCTGTGAAGAACTTCCTGATATCCAGCCTAAACTTCCCCTGGCACAGCTTGAGACTGTGTTCTCTTGTTCTGGTGCTGGTTGCCTGGGAAAAGAGACCAACCCCCACCTGGCTACAACCTCCCTTCAGGTAGTTGTAGATGGCCATAAGGTCTCCTCTGAGTCTCCTCTTCTCCAGGCTAAGAAACCCCAGCTCCCTCAGCCTCCCCTCAGAGGGCTTGTGCTCCAAATAACTCAACAACTGTGTTGCACATCTCTGGACACATTCCAGCAGGTCAACATCTTTCCTAAACTGAAGGGCCCAAAACTGGACGCAGTACTCAAGGTGTGACATAACCAGTGCAGAGTAGAGGGACAGAATGATATATATCCCACACATGGAATATATGTCATCAAGTAAGTGGAAAGCCCCTTAATTTCCTTTTAAAAAAATAATATTTTTCAGTTTTTCTGTTGTTCAAATTTGTCCTAGGTCTTGTACACTGGGATGTTCAGATCCATGTATCTGTAGGAGGACAGATGCTTCTTTCATTGGTATAAATAACATACGAAATATTTGTCATTCCTATAGCAGAAACAAATATTCTTTGTTCATTTGAATCAGGGTAACATATAATCACTCCTTAGAAAACTACCCAAGTATATTATAGTAAATAGTTGCACAGAACAGGTAAATCCTATACATACTGGGTATTTCTCCATCTGGGTTTGAAATTCATTAAAGCTTCATTATCCCTCTCCATTAAGATATTACTTATAAATATATTCCCAATAAGACACATTAAAATAAAGATGTAAAATAAAGAATAATAACAATAAAAACTCCCTACATATTTCCTTGAAGCCTAGAAAGCTTTTGGTGTTCCAAGAGGATTCTTTCAAAGATTACCGTGGTAACTGATTCACAGACCCTTATTAGGGCAAGATAGCTAAATTGCTTTAAATTAAACAATTGTTGGATTGTAAAGAGAAAATAAGATAGTTTAGAACCATTTCCTATTGTTCTAAGCTGATACTAGAACAGACTTTTTTAAAAGCATTGACAAGCTTTGAGTGAAAGGACCTGTCTGGCTCTAGAAGCAGGAGCTTGACAGGAAAAGTTAGAAAGATTTTGATGAGATCTGAGGGAGATTTTCTACCTGAAGCTGATGAATAGGTAAGAGCTGTGCTTCAACTATATCAGGGCTGTTTCTAATAAGTGAAGTATCTGTGCTTTTTAATGCTTATGTCTATGCGAAATACACACCTAACACCACCTGACAACTAAACCATGGCACAAAGTGCCTCATCCAGTCTTGTCTTAAACACCTCCAGGGACATTGACCCCACCACCTCCCTGGACAGCCCATTCCAATGGCTATTCAGTCTTCCTGTGAAGAACTTTCTCCTCATCTTGAGCCTAAACTTTCCTTGGCACAGCTTGATATTGTGTCCTCTTGTTCTCGTGCTGGTTGCCTGGGAGAAGAGACCAACACCCACCTGGCTACAAACTCCCTTCAGGTAGTTATAGAGAGCAATAAGATCTTCCCTGAGCCTCCTCTTCTCCAGGCTAAGCAACCCCAGCTCCCTCAGCCTCTCCTTACGGGAATTGTGGTCGAGACCTCCTACCAGACTTGTTGCTTTTCTCTGGGCACATTCAAGTATCTCAATGTCCTTCTTAAATTGAGGAGCCCAGAACTGGACACAGTATTCAAGGTGCTGAGTACAGGGGCACAGTGACTTCCCTGCTCCTGCCGACCACACTATTTCTGACACAGGCTAGGATGCCATTCGCCTTCCTGGCCACCTGGGCACACTGCTGGTTTGTGTTCAGCCTACTATCAACCAGTACCCCCAGGTCCCTTTCTGCCTGGCCACTCTCCAGAAGCTCTGTCCCCAGCCTGTAGCACTGCATGGGGTTGTTGTGGCCAAAGTGCTGAACCTGCCACTTGGACTTGTTAAATGCCATCCTGTTGGACTCTGCCCATCTGTCCAGCCTGTCAAGGTCCCTCTGCAGAGCCCTCCTACCCTCTAGCAGATCTGCACCTGCCCCAAACTTGGTGTCATCTGCAAACTTACTAATGGTGGACTCAATCTCCTCATCCAGATCTCCAGTAAAGGTACTGAACAGGATTGGGTCTAACACTGATCCCTGGGAGACAACACTAGTGACTGGCTGACAGCTGGATGTGGCACCATTCACCACCACTCTCCGGTCTCAGCCTTCCAGCTAGTTACTAACCCAGTATGAAGTGCACCTGTCCAAGCTGTAGACTGCCAGCTTGGCCGGGAGTTTACTATGGTGGACAGTGTCAAAGGCCTTGCTGAAGTCCAGGTAGACTACATCCACAGCCTTCCCTACATCCACCAGGTGGGTCACCTGGTCATAAAAGAGTTCAGGTTGGTCAGGCAGGACCTGCCCCTCCTAAATCCATGTTGGCTAGGCCTGATCCCTGGCCATCTTGGAGGTGCACTGTGATTGCACTCAAGATGATCTGCTCCATAGTCTTGCCTGGCATTGAGGTCATCTGGCCCTTCTTGTGGATGGGCATCACATTGGCCAGCTTCCAGTCATCTGGGACCTCTCCAGTGAGCCAGGACTGATGGTAAATGATGGACAGTGTCTTGGTGAGCTCATATGCCAGCGCTCTCAGTAGCCTAGAATGGATCTCATCCAGTCCCATGGACTTGTGAGGATCCCAGTGGCTCAGCAAGTCTCTATCTATTTCCTCCTGTATTAGAGGGGCCTATACAGCTCCCTGACTCCATCTGCCAGTTCAGAAGGCCAGTTATTCTGAAGCCCTCCTGTCTTATGTTGAAAATTGAAGCAAAAAAGTTATTTAATACCTCTGCCTTTTCTTCATCTTTAGTTACAATATTCCCCTCCACGTCCAATAAATAGTGGAGTTTCTTCTTGCCCCTGTTTTTACCACTAATATATTTATAAAAATGTTTTTTCTTGTCCTCCACAGAAGTGGCCAGTTTAAGTTCTGGGCTTTTGCCTCTATTTTTTTTTTTTCCTACATGACCTAACAACTTCCTTAAACACATCTTGAGTTACCTCCTCCCCCTTTCCAAAGGCAATATAACCTCTTTTTTTCCCTTAATTCCTTCAAAAGATTCTTGCCCCTCAAGGCTGGTTGCCTTCCCTGTCCGCTCATCTTTTGGTGCATTGGGACAGCCTGTTCCTGTGCCTTTGAGAGTTCCTGTTTGAAGTACTGTTTGAAGATTCAACTATCCTGGACCCCTTTGTTCTTAAGGGCTGCTAGTGTGAGGTGTCCCTGCCCATGGCAGGAGGGTTGGATTTGGATGATCTTTGAGGTCCCTTCCAACCCTGACAATTCTGTGATCTGTTATTTCATCTTACCAAAAAATCCATCATGTTAAGTTAATTATTTTTTCTATGTTTGAAAAGTTATATTTAAAGCCTTTTTGTTCTGTCATAATTTCAGAAAACAAATCTGCATGAATTAATAGAGTAAGAAATATCTCAAAAGCTTCATTTGTCAGGAACTGTGTTCCACTTTGTTCAGTAGCATCCCATCCTTCATATAACACTCCTCATAAACTGACTACCATCCACATGGCAAATTTTGCTTCTTCAAAGGCTACTAATTTATTTTTTTTAATCACCTTTTAAGTTATTCACCATCTCTACTGCCATGGAAAGACTGAAGACAGCTTAGAAAAAGTAAGAGAGAGTCAAAAAAGGTATTACTGAAAAATGTGGGGAGAGTAAGAACAAGGTATGGATAAATTTTCCTCAGTGTCTTAATTGAAGTCTGCCTTTCATAGTGTCATTGGCTAACAAATTTAACCTGAACCATTAGAGAATTTTCTTCTGAAAATCCAGATACTTCAGCATTAAGCCATAGTACTATGGGAACTGTGACAGATGGAACTGTCCACAGATAGTTAACACTGAGATATATATAACGAAGACTCAGAAGACATGTACTTTATAATGAGGACTTTGGAAACATGCTTTCACCCACTCACAAGTTCCAAAATGTAGAATTGCAGAACACCTAGTAGTGAAGAAAAATGACAATTTAAATTCAACCATTTCAAGTCTGAGTGCTACTACTTCAGAATTGTCCTAACTATTCCTTTAGACTGTATCAGAGTAGGAATATCACAAAAGATACAATCATAATTTATGTCTGAATTGCAGAATATATTTGATGAATGTGACTTATATATTTGACAGTTTCAACATTATATTTTGAATTGCCTATGCTGTTCCATTGTTTAAACCAATAATTCATAAAGGTTAAAAAAAATAATAAAATAGGTGCATCATTTTTGAGGATTCTATTTTCAATTCACTGTGTGATTTGTTATACTTGTAAATATGAAATATATGTATATACAATGCACATTCAGTGTTAATACTCCAGTTCTAAAGAGGATGTGCTACTGTTTTTCATTAACAGTGTTAAAATTGAATTAGATTTTTAAGCAATAATCATATTACTTTCATAATTTTAAACCAGCTACATATGTGTTGTGCTTCACTGAGTCCACATATGGCTTACAGTTAGATGTTTTAATTCTTAAAGCCTGACCTTTTTTTTTTTTTTTTCTCCTTAACATAGACACATTAAAACAAAACAAAACAAAAAAATTCATACAAATAGGGAGGCTGTGATAATTGTTTCCACACCATGACTGGAAAGAAGGATGGTAAATTCATGTGCCTGGTATTTCAACCATCTAAAATCTAAGCTCCTACACTCCAGACTATCTGGTCATTGAAATCCTTGCCCCATGTACTTAGAATAGTTACTATGTAGCCAAAAAAAAAAAAAGAAATAAATCCAACTCCAAAAATATTCCAACTGACAGGTATGTACGAGCTTTTACAGAAATTCTTCCTGGAGGTTTTGGGGGTTTAAAATTAAATTAAATAAACAACTGTATTGACTAAACAAGAGCAGGAAAATATAACACATTGACTGCATTACAGTAGTGTCACTTTTTTTTTCTTTACTTTTTTTTTTTTTTAATTTGTGAAAGAATCAGCTAACTCCCAAAGAAGACCCAAGGCTTAAAACTGTCCAAAAATAATCTATCATAGAAATTATACTGAACAATTATATTTTAATAATGAATTATATGACCTTTTTGTCCCAGATACTGGGCTTTCAAAATATTCTGAAAGGATATAGTAAAATGGAAACTTTAGAGATAATTTTAACATGTTTTAAAATAAATAGTTCACAAATTATGTCAACAATGGCACTTCCCTCTGATATCGGAATACTTCACTTCAGACAAGGCACAGCTGACACTCTTGTCCAACCCAAAAGCAACTCTTCACAACTTTCTTTCCCTAGTGTTACTTGCAATGTCTTCATCCCGCTTTTCTACAGTGTCCACTTATTTTGTAGCAAAACCTTACATTCATGTGATGAAGAGGTTATTAATTCATTATTATGAAGTATGAATTAATATTAATTTTATTATTAAAAATATTAATAACATATTAATCATTATTTCATATATCTATTCTAGTGCACGATTGTGAAATACATCCCGTAAGTGGTTTAGTATCTATAATTAGGACTCAATTGGAATATTTACAGCATTACTTTCTATTTATATAATGAAGGGTGCAATTCTGCTGCTTGTCCACCAGATGGTGACTCGATGGGACGCTGGTGGAATTGTTTAACTATATACAGAGATATTACAATGCTTGAGCTAGAAATGTTACTCTTCTAGACGCGGGTGCTTTGAACTGAGTGTTAGTGAGTAGAAAGCATGTGAAAGATACACTGTGTCCTTTGTAGCGAGGTTAGGTTCTGGCAGACTGCTGTTGCCGGGCTGGCCCCTAGCTGGGCCAGTGACAGTGGCAACCTTCTCCCTTTCGCAGCAGGGGAGAGGGAATGGACTTTAGGCTAGCTTGTAGGCAGGTCCCCTTCGCAGGACTCAGGTGGTACCCTCCAGAAGGCAGGGAGCACTCCTGCAGGATCAGCCCATCAGGGCCGGTAGGGCTGGTCCCAAGACGGAGTCGGCCCTCACAGAATCGGCTCACATGGCGGGGCAGGGCAACAGGGCGAGCTTGGAGGTTTCCAATCTGGCATGGTAGCAGGCGGGGCTGGACCCAGCAGGGTCGGCCCTGCGGTAACGGGTTTTGGGGCCATCGTGGATGGCCCTGGGGAAGAAGTGCGGCTGTGTGTAGCACGGCTTCCCCTTTGCTTGGCCCGAAGGCAAGGTGGGACCCTTTCAGAGAGAGGTTCCAGCTTTGAAGCACAGGCATGGACAGTGCTCTAGGTTTCCCTGAAGTTCACAGGGCACGGAGCGGCAGAAGTAGTACTCCTCTCCTGCGATGGCGGGGTTACACAGGCATGCAGCTAAATGCTGGTCCTGGTCTGCGTGAGTGGGTACACATGCTTGGTGGCTCGTCAGTCTGCTGCTTAAGGCTGACACAGACATTTGGACTGCCGAACCCAGCTAAGTCCCTTCCCCAGCAGCTGGGCAGATCTTACCCTCTGGGGTCCTGTTCTCTTGAAAACATGTGGACTCTTCTGACCGGTGAGACTGGTAACACAATGCTGTAGCTTCTCAGACTCTCAGCATTGATCCCTCCTCTGGAGATACTCTCAGGGGTAAGGCTCAAAGGGCCTGCCCAGAGGCAGGCTTAATAGTAAGGCTATGGCATGAGCTTAGGCTTGAGCAAGGAGGGAGAACAAAGTGAAAGAGGGCAAGGTATTTACAAGTTGGGTAATACTTATAGGTTTCTCAAGGCTAGATTTGGCCAATGGGCACTCTCATAAACAACCGGCTGCAACCTATAGGAAGCGTGAAGCTAGAATTATGCTGATACTTGTATTAGCACAAGCATTCCATGTGATGGTTGCTTGCAGTGATCCATGCCACCTGGTTAATGCCTTGGCCTTTGTTCCCCTCATGAAAGGAGGGGTAACTTGTCCATGTTCAATATCTGCGCGTAATTCTGGGCATAATGTGCCTTCACCACAATTCAATTGCATTTGTCTTCAGTCTAGTTCGCTGAGTATAGTTAGCTGAATCAAGTTAACCGAATCCAAAACAAATGAAAAACTGTGATGGTTTGGCCCACCAGCATCAACAAAAACTCAGCTCAACTCAGTTGGGGAAAGCAAATGGAAGATATATGTACAAGCAAAACAACACTGTACAATGGAATGCTATGAATATGTACAAATATACAGTATTTACAATATTATACTAGTATTTACAGGGAGAAAGCAACACAGAAACCCCCCTGAATGGAGTAAAATTTGCCCCGATTTCCCTCCTAACCTCCTCTCCCCCATCTCCTTTCCTCTGTTTAATAAGAAAAAAGAGAAAGAGATGTTAGAGAGATCAGTTAGTCTTACCTGCAAGGTCGTTAGACAAGAAATCCTTTCCAGTGAAGCAGCCAGGCAGCCAAAAGAGAAAGAAAGGAATGAATGTGGCAAACGAGACTGCTAAGGGTCCCCTTTCATGCATCTGGCCAATGAAATTAGTTTGGAATAATCTCTTGTTTTCCTTTTTACAACCAACTGTGGATTTGTTTATATTTCTTCACTCTTCTGCTCAAAAATCTGCAGCTGACTTTTAAAGGCATAGCCTGAAACTGTCACAACAACCCAGAAACAGCATAAGCCAAACAGACCTGAGAAGTTTCTGGAATATAGTCTGATTTACTTATTTTTCTTTGGAGATTGCAACAATTAAGTTTTTATGAACAGGCTTTGTTCCCACCCACCTTAACGTCTAGGACCCAAGGGACTACTAGGAGGTGACTGCGCAGACCCCAGACTTTACTGAACTCACCAGAAAAAATTAATTTTACCAGAGAACTCTGAAAAACTGGTATGTCCACAGTGTGATATGGCTTCATGTAGTTGGCTGAGCTACCTGAGAACAAGAATAAGAGTAAATAGTCTGGCATGCTGCATGTAGATATTGTTGTGTTGCATTGAACTTTGTAAACACCAAGGTTTTTCATAGCTAACTATGATATCCTTAATGTGGTATGAGTTCATCCTGAGCTGATAATGAATCATTTGACTTTGCAGTTCTTCTTTCTCCATACTGTCCACTAATGTACAAGGAGGAAGAAGAAGCAGCAACAATAAGATTGCATTTTAAAAATTACAATTATCTCTTTCATTTTGGGTTACTTTTTGTATGTGAAGGATATACACTTAGGTCTGTTTGAGCTTTTAATCAGCATTACTTGTAGTATAAGTAAAGTATAGAGTAGTATAAGAAATGACCAAATAATTATGTGAAATAATTACTTCTGTTACTTTTAAAGTACTTAGATTAGTTCCTGTTCTCTAGTTCTCTAGTTAGTTTATGCAACTCTGATGGTCTACACTCCATATAGCTTAATTTAAGTTCTTGTTGCATTCAGGAGATAATAAATAGATTTTTGGGGTTAAAACCTGAAAATGCACTCAAAAGTAGCCTGTGCTGATTTCTGGACCTTGTGTGACATCACAGAGCACATGATCTGGCCCAAGGACGATGGAGTTCTCTCTACATAGTCTTGTGACTCTCCTCTACAGGTAGCCGAAACATCATTATACTTGAGGATGATCAGTATTTAGTGTTGGGAGAAATATTTAGACAGCAGTAAATGTATCAGAAGTATTAAAGAACTTATGATGGTATGAATAAATGTAATCTTGTAGGAAGAAACAAAGTTAACTTTGATTATGATATATTCTTAGGTGGCCTCAAAAGTCTATCTTCATGGTGTGCAAAATTATCTGTTTTACAGTACATGCCACAAATATATGATAATACAATAAATCTTTCAAAAATATTGATCACGTCAGGATATTTGATGACAATTTACTAGATACTTATGCAACATATTTTCTTGATCTGAAAGACTAAAGTAAGAACACCTAATAGAAAATAGCCAGTTTTGAACTGGGTGACTGTTCCTTACATTCATTAACAAAAAGTATTCATATTAAATTTAAATATAGACTACAAGAACTATCAGATTAGAAAGCCTAATTTTTTGTATTTGAAATTTAACTTGAGAAAAATGTCATTTACCTGTTCATTCTAATCTTGTGCACATATACTCTTAAAAATGTTTCTTTCTTGCCCAAGTGTCAAAACCGACAAAGGTTGTTCCGGAACTCTTGTAGCTAAAGTTCATTTCATCCAGAAAGCATGGAAGATTGATGTTGTTGTGAAACTTATGACAAGACAAGAATTTGAGCAGTGTTGCATTTTCCTTTTGTTTCCAAGTTGTCATTTGTACAAATCTTAAGCGTATTTCGAACAATTATTTTGTGAACTACGGTGAATAGACAGAGCCCATAAACAAAACTTCAGAAATAAACAGCAGAAGATGCAGCTTTCATATATGACCAGTATAAAACCATTCTTCACCTAATCTTTTTCCCCACTTCTGTTGACTCCGGTTCAAAACATTCTATAGGGAATCTAAATTTATTTATGATCATCAAAAGTTATCTATGAGCAGTAAATGTTTAATAAATAAATATTTGTACAATTCAATCTTCCTCCCTCAGTGAAATAATACCAAATCTGAAATCCGGAGATCTATTCAGTCTCTGAACTCTGTTTTCATTCTCAAAGTTATCTAGAACCCTACAATTCAGATTTTACTTCAGTTCAGATGCAGTTCAGCCTTGACAAAGGTGAGTAGTTAGGTATCGATAGATATAAAGGAGAATCAGAGATAACATCAGTCCATTGTTTGGTGTGACCGTTTGACGCTGTGCCTTTAAGAAAGGGGCACACTGGCTAAATGTTTGTAAAATATTTTGGTATTCTAAATGAATTTCATTGGTAGAATTGTGGGAGGTGAGATTGGACCCAGGGGAGCTGGGAATTGTCTCTCAGTCTTCCTTCCTTCGCTGTCCCTCTCAGCTGGATCTGCTTCTGGGATTCTGGCCAACTAAGATAAGATACTAACTCCCTGTGCCAGGCCTTTCTTCCTTTCCTGCCCTGTTAACCGCCCACATCTCTTTTCTACCTCTCTTGGGGGAGAAGGGAGGTAGGGGGGTGAAGGGGGCACAGGGGGAAGCCCCCTGTGTGGGGGGTCCGGTTCCTGGTTGAGTTCATTTGCTGTATATTCCTGTATATATTGTAAAATACCTGTATTTGTTGTGTTACATATAATCTGTTTCCTTGTAAAATATACTCTCATTTCTCCGACTGGGTTTAGCCGTGGTCTCTTTCTCAGTGGGGGAGGGAAAGCAGAGCCTTTCCTTTCAAACCACCACACTCCTTTTTTTATTGGCGCCCAACGTGGGGCCGGGCAATTAAGGAATTAAGTTGATTTATTGCTTGTCTCAGCCGGAGAAACGAAATGAAGGTGCTCTGGGTTTTAGAACGTTTATTCTTCTTGGTCTGTGGCATGTTGGTCTACCGGTACTGCATCGGATTGATGTTAGACCAAATAGGTAAATATTTAATGCGTAAAATCTATTTGTGGTTTATGCATCAAACCACCACATTTGGTCACCTCACAAAAAGAGACACATACAAAGGGGAAACCTTTAATTCTTCACCTCGGTCTTAAACATTGATGACAATGTCTGGGTTCTTTGGAGCCCTCTGTTTTAGGCAGTCTTGTGAAAAGCAGGGAATTGGATTCAAGGATCCCTTCCAACTTGAGATATTCTGTGATTCTTTTCTATGATTCTATGTCAAAGTATATCCATAATCTAGATACATTTCTGACTGAGATTTTATTCCAGTTGTTATTGCTGGAGCATGATTCATGGCAAATGTCCAAGATGTTGCATTTGACAACAATTTCTTTTATGAAGTGCATACAGAAGGAGAAATAGTGATGGTAAATCTTGCTCCCTTGTACACTTTATAAATAATTATGTCAACATATTTACTAATTTGGATTTAGGACACTCTAACTGTGACAAAACTGTAGATCATGGATCTAGACCTGTAGTCAGATTATTTACTTGCATGTGTCTGTTAGATATTTAATGTCACTCCTTGGTTGACTTCAGGCTGAAATTAGTCTAAAATAACAATCACAATAGGTGAACAAGTCTGGTTATTTTAACTTTTCAGGGACTTCTGGACACAGTTACTAAGTTGCTAATATCCAGAGCATCAATTATAGCCAGTGGAGAGAGCTTACCACTTCCATGAAATTCAGTAGAACATGCAGCAGTTGTTGTGGCAATGTAAAAGACAGCTACATCACATAAATACCTATATAAAGATGATGTAAATCAATGCATTAGTGTTAAAATATTAAGAAGGAATAAGACAAGTAAGACTGAATTGCAAATGAAAAAATATTTTTTCCCTACAGAAATAATAAAGCCTAATGGCTATATTTTGTCTTACTTTTCAAGGATTTTCATAAATTTTAAATCAATAATTTGCAACTCAGAGTGTTATTTATTTGTATTTTTCTGTGAAAATGTGTTTCTACTACAAAGGAAGTTCTGCCTAAGATGATGATTGGTCTTGGTGCAGCTGCATGTGCAGACAACTGACCTGCAAACTGTTATTGTTATGCAATATGGTGAGTGATCCATCTCCTGGGAAAAATTCCAAAGGATCATTTTTCAAATTACAAAGAGCACTTCAGATTTTTTAATACAGTATAACAATATATACATTTGTAAAAGATATGAATGCATTTACACAATTATACATCCTAGGGTACTTAGAGAGTTGGCAGATGAGTTGGCCAGGCTGGTCTCCATAATTTTTCAACAGTCCTGGCTCACTGGAGAGGTCCCTGATGACTGGAAGCTGGCCAACATGATGCCCATCCCTAAGAAGGGCTGGTTGGATGAGTCAGGGAATTCCAGGCCTGTCAGCCTGACCTCAGTGCCAGGCAAGATTATGGAACAGGTCATCTTGAGTGCAATCACACAGAATTACAGAATGGCCAGGGGATCAGACCCAGCCAGCATGCTTTCAGGAAGGGCAGGTCCTGCCTGACCAACCTGATCTCCTTCTATGATCAGGTGACCCGCCTGGTGGATGTGGGGAGGCCTGTGGATGTAGTCAACCTGGACTTCAGCAAGGCCTTTGACACTGTTCCCCACAGCAAACTCCTGGCCAAGCTGTCAGTCTGTGGCTTGGACATCAGTCTTCTGTGTTGGGTTGGAACTGGCTGGAGGGCCAAGCCCAGAGAGTGGTAGTGAATGGTGCCACATCCAGCTGGCAGCCAGTCACTAGTGGTGTGCCCCAAGGATCAGTGCTGAGCCCCATGCTCTTTAATATTTTTATTGATGATCTGGATGAGGGCATTGAGTCCATCACCAGTAAATTTGCAGATGACACCAAGTTGGGGGCAGGTGTTGGTCTGTTAGAGGGTTGAAGAGCTCTGCAGAGGGACCTTAACAGGCTGGACAGATGGGCAGAATCCAATGGCATGAGATTTAAAACATCTAAGTGCTGGGCCACAACAACCCCATGCAGTGCTGTGGGCTGGGGTCAGAGTGGCTGGAGAGCGGCTAGGCAGAAAGGGACCTCGGGGTACTGGTTGATAGTAGGCTGAACATGAGCCAGCAGTGTGCACAGGTGACCAAGAAGGCCAATGGCATCCTGGCCTGTATCAGGAACAGTATGGCCAACATGAGCAGGGAAGTCATTGTGCCCCTGTACTCAGCACTGGTTAGGCCACACCTTGAGTCCTGTGTCCAGTTCATGGCCCTTCAGTTTAGGAAAGATGTTGACTTGTTGGAATGTGTCCAGAGAAGGGCAACAAAGTTGGTGAGGGGCTTGGAGCACAATCCCTATGAGGAGAGACTGAGGAAGCTGGGGTTGCTTAGCCTGGAGAAGAGGAGGCTCAGGGGAGACTATTGCTGTCTACAACTCCCTGAAGGGAGGTTGTAGCCAGGTGGATGTTGGTCTCTTCTCCCAGGCAACCAGCACCAGAACAAGAGGACACAGTCTCAAGCTGCACCAGGAGAGCTGCAGGAGAGTGATGGGCCATTGGAATGTGCTGCCTGAGGAGGTGGTGGAGTCACTATCACTGGAGGTGTTTAGGAAGAAACTGGATGGGGTGGTTGTTGCCATGGTTTATTTGATTAGATAATGTTGGATGATAGATTGGCTCAATGATCTCAAAGGTCTTTTCCAACCTGGTTAATTCTGTTCTGTTCTATTCTATTCTATTCTATTCTATTCTGATTTTGTACCATCTCTGAATTTTCAGACTGGTTTATCTGGATTTTCTCCCCCCTTTATTCTAGTGTTATTGTCTAAATTTTGCCTTAGGATATTGTAGAGGAACTTAGTACATTTTGGGAATCATAGAGGTAGAACAGAAAGTAAAAGTTGGCTCATAAAATGTTTCATCTGAAACAAAAATTTACTGACCCTGATTGTAGAACAACATCCTGAAGAAGAAAGCCAGCATTAATTAGCATCTACAATTTTTAACAGAAAAGCAATAACTAAAAGTTTTCATCCTTATCTGGCTTAAGAATTTTGCTTGTTCACAATACATGTATAAATATATTACAAACATCCTCTTAGGTTGGAGACAGTCCAAGTCCTGGCTTACACAACCACTATTAGGAATGCTCTGTTATTCTGTGTCTTAGTTTTTAGTAATCTTGAGAGTAAACAAATAAAATGAATGAAGTACAGCAGAGGTTTTGCTAATGAATTTATTTCATAGGCATGTTAGAGCTGCAACTGTCCAAACTGAATGTCACAAAGCACAGCTGCAATTTTTGCTAATGCTTTGTTCTAGCAAACAGATGTTGGATCCAGATTTATTTTTCTCTTTTGTATGGATTGTATTGAAAATCTCCAGAGACAGATTTTTTTTATATGTATGTGTGTGTGTGTGTGTATGTATATATATACACACACATATATATATATTGTTTGCTTTTTATTTAAAGACTTCCAGGTGAATCTGAAAATCATCTAGAGATGCAATTTTAAACTATGTTATTAACAGCTCTGCAAGAACAGACATATGACTTGATGTAGAGTTTTTTGGGGTTTTTTGCTCGTCATTCTGCTTCTGCTTCTGCTTCTATTCTATTCTAAATCACCTGTGACCAAGTGGAAATATTTTCTTCCCAAAATGCAAAAGATTGATGAATCTGGTGAATACTTTCTCTGCTGGACAAAAAGCCTCAAAAATGCTCTGAACCAGACAATGAGGCAGGAGCAAGTAGGTCTGGTTTATTCAGACTTGTCTGAACATGTCCTGGAGCCCGAGTGGGCCAGGTGTGTGTGCCTTTGGCCACGTTTGGAGAAAACCCTTTCTATAGGTTACAGTGTCAGGGTTTTATCCCTCAATCTGTGTTGTCACTGGTCATTGTCTCGGGAAATCTATAAGTACCAGCCCAAAGAGCCAGAGCCTTGCCTTGCAATTGTCCATGCTCTGGAAGGAATCACAAGCCTCACTTGGAAGCCAAGTCAGTTTACCCAGACAGGACAGCAAAGACCCCTCGCTGTTTTAGCATTGTAAAGCCCAGGGGCAGACAAACGCATCTTGCCGGCCTGAGGGGCAAAACCCCAGAGAAGCTGAGTCCCCAGGACAGTTTTATTTGATTGGAGCAAGGAGCAAGTGCCGCTGTGAAGGACTGCAGCAGAGGAACCTCTTTTCTACAAAGCTTTCAGCTACAAATCCTTTGGGAGTAAATCCTGTCTCAGCAATAAGCTGCAGGCACCAACAGAAAGTGAAACGGTGCTCCTGCAGCTTCCACGTGGTTGACGCCATTTTGGTTTGTCTAGACCTTAATGTGTGCCACAAGGTATCAGGATCAGTGAGTAATTACAATATCTGATTTTTATAAGCATCTACTGGAGGTCTGTTGCCCTGGGGAATTCTGGAGATCCCCCCCTTGTGGGCAATCTCCAGCTTCATTGCCCATGTTCCTTTTTTCTTTACAATTTAAAGTGCTGTTTGTTGTTTCTGGATTTTTGTACATATTGTTTAAATTGTTACTTGTTCCTGCTGGTGAGGTATCTGTTCCATGACCGAACAATTCGAACTAATAAATAGGTTTTATTTAATGTTTTTCACAGAGGTTTTTATGATTAATGAAAGTATTAATATTTTTATTAATCGCTCCACTTATTGATTATTAAATAGCCTTTTACTGATTATATCAACAGTCTAATAATAAAGTCCCAGTCATGGATAGTCCTGATGTAAGTTATAATAGAGTCTGTGGCTGCCCTAGAAACAGGATGGAAGCAATTGTCATGTGACATGACACATATAGCCTAGACTTTTTGTTATTTTATTTCACTTAATTTGTGAATTGATCGTCATAAAATTGAGACAGATCTAGAAATGCTGTTCTTGCCTTTATTTCAGATCTGACACAGATGAAAATTCTATTTCTTTGATTTTTGGGAAATGGATGCTTCTGTGACACCTCCCCTACCATAGTTGCATTTTATTTGTTTAAGTTTGCCATGCTTCTGGTTGTCATAGAATTTAGTAACGTCACAAAAATCAGCTAGGCAAGCATTACAGAAAAAGGCTAATTAATGTACTGGTAAGGAATATTTAAGCAATTATTTGCCTATGAGATTCAGTCCACAGTCAAGACAAATTAAAAAAGAACTAATTACCTGACATCATACTTTTGTCAGTAGAAATTAGGGCTTTGTTCATCAAATATGTGTATCTAAAGTTTTTTGAGATGCCTTTTGATGTATGAGAAATTATGGCAAATTTCCATAGTAAACTTATAACCTCTATGAGAATCATATGGAAGTCAGGATGGGTGGATTTACACATCTTAAATTGTTTTTGTTGCCAAAAGCCAAGACTACTGAATCGCAAGTCTGGAAGTTCCATTGAATATATTCTTTGAATCACTCTTCATTTAAATAAAATAAATATTTAATCACCTAGACTACGTGTGTCATCTAACTTCCAATATTATCTCTTGAATTTAATCTTACACATGAGATAGCTCAGCCTAGAGCAGATCAGGGCAATTGCTCTTCTACAACAGTGCATAGCTGAGAATAGCTAAAAAGTGCTAATCAGTGCTTTTCTACAACAACTGGTGGGCTTCTACTAACATAATGTTGACCTTCTCAAACGGCTCTTGACAAAAGACATGAGCCTGTTCAATATGCAAGGTCCGAAAATCAGTGCCAGTATGATCGTTACAATTGGTCCTGCAAGGGTAGATACCAGGGTGGTTAACCACGGAGAATGATTAAACCATGAGTCAAACCACCCTTGTTGGGTTTCCCTATCTTTCTTCCTCTTTTCTAAACCATCTCTGAGTTTGGACATGGAATCTCTAGCAACTCCAGTGTGATCTGCATACACACAGCACTCCTCTCCTAAGGCAGCACACACTCCCCCTCGTTGTAAATACATGAGATCCAGTCCTCTGCGGTTCTGTAAAACTACCTCCGACATCGATCTCAAAGACTTCTCAAGGGCACTTATTGATTGTTCAGTTCTAGCCAAATCTTCATCTACTGCCGCCCTAAGAGCATGAAATTCTTTACTTTGCTGTACTAGCGAGGTTACTCCAGTAGCTACTCCTGTTCCCCCTAAAGCCATTAACATTGCTATTGTTAGTACAGTAAAGGGTTCTCTCTTAGACAGGTGGTGGTCCGAAACGACCTGCAGATCATAGATAGACTCTTCAGTGTGATAAAAGATTTTGGGGACTACTGCTACTTGTACACAAAATTCTAAAGTTTCATCAAAATAATCTAAGGCTAAACAAGGTGTAACTCCCACAATGGAACAGACCCACTTAGTGTTTTCAGCTGGTAATAACCATTTTGCGGGTCTTCTGAGCTTATCAGAACCTCTTCCATCATTTATACACAGTTTGCTCTTCTCCTCAGGAACCTTACCTACACATACTCCTCTCCCTCTCACATGCGTTAACGTTATTCCTTGCCTCTCTACCTTCCATTTACATTGTGCCGGGTTGATATCATTCGCGTACCGGACTGGTGTTGCTAATCCCACGGCTTCATAAAAAGGTGGCCTTATCCCATAGCACAGCCAACAATGTTCTGTAAGATTTGGATTTGATCCATTTAACACTAAATAACTAACCTGTATCAGTTTCCACAAAGATTCCTCCCCAAAGCTCTCGTCCGAAGCTGGGTCAATCGGATCTCTTACATGTTCTGAGGTGCTTATGGTTAGGCTTTTGGTGTTACTCTTAGATTCTACCTTCAAAACTTGGTTAGGACCTTCTGGCAAAGGATCATTTTCAATCGGTTCCTTCTTAATAGCAATGAATCCACCTCTGTCCTTCCCTGTTTCAACATACCGAAATCCCCAACTTCTCCCTACAAGCCAGCTAGGGTTCTGAAATTGGATGACATTCAAGCTCCAAGTCTTACGATCCCGCACTAAAGTGTGAACTCTTCCCTGTGCATCAAAAGCACGATGCTCTGGTTGTGGTCTGCATCCGACAGAACACTGAGTTACATTTAAGTAAGGGTCGAGGGGCTTTGTAATCCACGTGGGGGCAATTGTCTCACAACCCCAGTATGCACAAAAATAGTGACCTGGCTGATTACAATAGGATTTTCCAGGGTTGGAGCTAGGACACATGTAAAATGATGGTGATTTACTGTCACATGCTCCCTTTGCGTTAACTAGCTCACATAGTGTAACCAGAAAACTAGGACCCCCCACCGTTATTAAGGTTCTCACGACCGATCGATCCCCTCGAGACAGTGTCCATTTGAATGGTTGATGGGCCTGGTGACTGCGGTAATCTGATACCGCCCGCCCTACAACAATAGGTGCTAGAATCAAGATCACACAAAGGTATTGCAACCCTCTTCTGCAAAGGTTACTCTGCTGTTGTCCGGGTTCTGCAAGTGTTGGTCTCCCAGGCTTGGATGGTGTATCTGGTGGCTCATTGGGCTCTCCTTACAGCGGGATACGCGGGTCACGGGGGTGTCCAGTGATCCAATCCTGTGAACAGAAACTCACAGATTTCATTAGTTTTATTCTGAAGATCTGGTTTGATCGTGTGGGACATTGTAGAGGGAGCAAGTTCCCCACACAACTGGCGGACTGTCACATTTTACTGCCAGGGCCACTCTGGGGTCTCGTCACCAAGGGATGGTTCCTGCTGTTCCTGAAATGTAGGCAGGTTCAGCTGGGCTGCCAGTTGGGCCATATAGCTGGGCTGTTGGTTGGACCATTGGCTGGGCTGTTACCCTCGGGGGCAATGAGTTCGGGAAACATGCCATTACATTGGCCATTGCGGCCATTGCTGCCTGGATCGGGGCCAACTGTTCTTCTTTTACAACATGCTTAATCATGTCTGCAAGGGTCGCCCCTGCTGGCAGTGATCGTAAAATTTCTCTGGCCACTGAGTTGCTCTGCTGGCGTATGCATTCCGCTGTGAGCGGACCCTTGGCCTCTGCAGGCAGGTCTGTTTCCTCTTCTTCTGAGCTATACTCTGATGAGTACCACTTGTTCCAACCGGTGTCTGATACGTTCCACGAGCCAGAGCTCAACTGACTAGTTATGCTCCCGTTCCGCTCGCTACCCCTCCTAGTTCCCTTGTGGGTGGGCTGTTCCCTCCTCCTTGGGCCGTCCCGCCTCCTGCTCAGGCTCTGGTCCCGCCCACGCCCCTTGCGAGTGTGTCGGTCCTTCCCCCTTGGCTCGCCCCACCTCCCGCTTGGTGGAGTGTTGGCTCTCCGCCCCTCGTTCACGCCCCGGTTCCACCCACTTCTCTTGCGGATGGGCCGCTCCTCCCATTCTGGCTCGCCCCCACCGCTTTCCCTCTTTCCTTTCTCCTCCCCCTCCTGCTTGTGCGTCCTTGATAGCTGTAACGCTTCTTCTGTTTTCTCGCCCCAGGCATCCCCTCCCTGCCCTTCTCTTTGTCTGTTGGCGCCATCTTTGGGTGCATAGGGCAGTGGCATCGCCCCGGCTTCCACGCTCCTAGCTTCCTGAGCCACCACACCCCAGGAAGGCAGGGCGCGCTCCTGATTGTCCTTATAAGGGCTGGCGCTTGGGTGTTTTGGGGACGTAGGGGGTGTGCCGCTCTCCCGCGGCTGTTCAAGCTCTGCAAAATCATCACCATCTGAAAGGCTCTGAGTCTGTGTAGCTGCCCCAACTCCCAGACTTGGAGTATCTCTCAAATACTCCCTAGCTGCTTTCAAGGTTTCCTGTTTTTGCCTGGCTTTCTGTAAAGCCTCCTCAACCCTCCCCCATGACTTAAGATTTTTCCCACAGCTGGAAGGCTTCGCTTCATCGGCAAGCATTTTCTCCCACGCTTGCGGGTGAAGGATATCTACTGGCTGATTAATGACCCCAAGTTGTAAAAGTCTTGTCACAGCAAGAGTAAAGTCTTTAGATTTACAATCAATACCCCACTGCCTGTGCAATTCTGATACGACCTGCATAAGAGGCTGCATCGTCATCGGTTCCGGGGAATTCAACTCGACTCTTCGCAAGACGACCTTCACAGAGATTCCCCTTCCTCTGCGGGTCCTTGAGAACTTGTATTCTCTACTTCCTGCGGGTCCTGGGGGCGTCCCCCCTGCGGCAGTGGGCTTCTTCTGGGGAATCCAAGGGTTTTCCCGGGTTTCGGCACCAAATGTTGCCTCTTATTTTTACAAGCTGATTGCTTGTAGCAGGCAAAGACGACCTGGTCCGGGGGGGTACAGCGGCCACACCCAGGCTGCTGGTCCATAGGCACACTGACACCAATGTGGTGGATGGCAAATGGTGTTTATTGCTGGTTGTTATCAGCTTTTATAACCTTGGAGTTACAATGACACGTCCGTCTGCTTACATCATGGCCTGAGTACCATAGGCTACAGAAAACCTTATCTACACGTACAGCACGTAATCTTCCATCCGCTGGTCCCTAGCTACCACACCTTTGCACTGACAATGGAACTAATGATAGTGTCCTCTATGTCTGTCTGACCTAGAGGGCCCACAAGGCTGTTTTTACTGTCTTTAAACTTCTTTTAGCAACCACTGCATCTGTCTTTGTTAATCAGAAATTCTAAAGCGACTGTGCTATAAATATCTGCATCTAGTCAACATTTTTTTCATTCTCCACTTCCCTCTACAGTCTATAGGATCTGCAAGGAATTGTTTTCTTCCTCCTAAAACAGAGACCTAAGGTAGGTCACATGAATTGTTCAAGAGAATTCTTTTAATCTTTGTTAATGATAAAGAGCATCTAGACAAATAGCTCAAATGTAGATTATTTATATGACATAGGATTTAATAGCTAGTGGAAATGAACTCCCTCATTATTCTTTAATATAATTGATCTATCAGATAGAAGTAATGTCTAGAGTTTTGAATTTTGAGCTTGCTGTTTTGATATCACTATGCAGATGGATTTGTACAGTGAAGAAAGTTACATAAAAGGAAAGATTCTGAAAAATGAGGACTGTTTGATCTATTTATTCAGCAAAATTTGAAAAACTAAAGGTTTTTCTTACGTGTTTCAGAAGTTCTTTGAAAACAAAGATTACTAAATACTTAAGACTGGTAAAAGAGTAATTTGTAAGTTTCATCTGGCAGCCAGTGATGACAGTAAAAGTGCTATTCACAAAATCAAAGAAGTAATATGTCTGTTTAGTTAGATATTTCTCATACATGGGATAAGAGTTTTCTCTGAGCAGTTAATTTACAACACAGTTAAAATAGTTTAACTTAAAGATGACACATATCCAGATCTATGAATATATTTACATGTAAATGCAAAAAAGGACAAGGATGAAGAGTCAGTTATATCAAAGATTCTAAAATTTGATGTAAAAGAGGTCTCCTAATTCCATTTTAAAGATATTTTATTTTATTTACTCTTTTTAATTAATTAATTTACATAGAATACATAGAATACATAGAATAAACCAGGTTGGAAGAGACCTTCAAGATCATCGCGTCCAACCCATCAACCAATCCAACACCACCCAAACAACTAACCCACGGCACCAAGCACCCTGTCAAGTCTCCTCCTAAAAACCTCCAGTGATGGCGACTCCACCACCTCCCCAGGCAGCCCATTCCAATGTGCAATCACTCTTTCTCTATAGAACTTTTTCCTAACATCCAGCCTGAACCTCCCCTGGCACAGCCTGAGACTGTGTCCTGTTCTGGTACTGGCCGCCTGGGAGAAGAGACCAACATGCGTCGTCTACAACCTCCCTTCAGGTAGTTGTAGAGAGCAATAAGGTCACCCCTGAGTCTCCTCTTCTCCAGGCTAAGCAACCCCAGCTCCCTCAGCCTCTCCTCATAGGGCGTATGTTCCAAACCCCTCACCAACTTTGTTGCTCTTCTCTGGACTCGTTCCAGCAAGTCAACATCCTTCCTAAACTGAGGGGCCCAGAACTGGACACAGTACTTGAGGTGTGGCCTAACCAGTGCAGTGTACAGGGGCAGAATGACCTCCCTGCTCCTGCTGGCCACACTGTTCCTGATGCAGGCCAGAATGCCATTGGCCCTCTTAGCTGCCTGGGCACACTGCAGGCTCATGTTCAGTCTACCGTCAACCAGCACCCCCAGGTCCCTCTCTGCCTGGCTGCTCTCCAGCCACTCTGACCCCACCTTGTAGCTCTGCATGGGGTTGTTGTGGCCAATGTGCAGAACCCGGCACTTGGATGTGTTAAATCTCATGCCGTTGGATTCTGCCCATCTGCCCAGCCTGTCGAGGTCCCTCTGCAGAGCCTCTCTACCCTCCAGCAGATCAACTCCTGCGCCCAGCTTGGTGTCGCCAGCAAATTTACTGATGATGGACTCAATGTCCTCGTCCAGATCATCAATAAAGATGTTAAAGAGCATGGGGCCCAGTACTGATCCCTGGGGCACACCACTAGTGCCTGGCTGCCAGCTGGATGTGGCACCATTCACCACCACTCTCTGGGCTCGGCCCTCCAGCCAGTTCCTAAGCCATCGCAGTGTGCTCCCATCCAAGCCATGGGCTGACAGCTTGGCCAGGAGTTTGCTATGGGGAACGGTGTCAAAGGCCTTGCTGAGGTCCAGGTTGACTACATCCACAGGCCTCCCCACATCCACCAGGCGGGTCACCTGATCATAGAAGGAGATCAGGTTGGTCAGGCAGGACCTGCTCTTCCTAAACCCATGCTGGCTGGGCCTGATCCCTTGGCCATCCTCTAAGTGTTGTGTGATTGCACTCAGGATGACCTGCTCCATAATCTTTCCTGGCACTGAGGTCAGGCTGACAGGCCTGTAATTCCCTGGCTCATCCAACCGGCCCTTCTTGTGGATGGGTACCACGTTGGCCAGCTTCCAGTCATCTGGGATCTCTCCAGTGAGCCAGGACTGATGAAAAATCATGGAGAGTGGCTTGGCCAGCTCATCTGCCAGCTCTCTCAGCACCCTAGGATGGATCCCATCTGGTCCCATGGACTTTTGGGGGTCTAAGCTGCTGAGGAGAGCTCCTATCACTTGCTCATGGAACACTGGGAAACTATGCAGCTCCCTGGCTCCTTCTGCCAGCTCTGCAGGCCAGCTGTCTAGTAGATGTTCTTTCCCGCTAGTAAAAATTGAGGTAAAGAAGGTGTTAAGTACCTCTGCCTTTTCCTCATTCTGTGATACAACATTTCCCTCCATATTTAAGAATCTTGAACCTCCACTTCCTGTTACATCCAGGAACATTTGTATTTCCTTGTCTAGGCTCAAATTATATTTAAAAGCTTAAATAGTCCTGGATAACAGCATGTGGATAGTATAATTTGTCATGGCTCTGTAGACATCAGTGCCAGTTTATACAAATAGAAACTTACTTTCTTTCTTCCTTCCTTCCTCCCTTCCTTCCTTCCTTCCTTCCTTCCTTCCTTCCTTCCTTCCTTCCTTCCTTCCTTCCTTCCTTCCTTCCTTCCTTCCTTCCTTCCTTCCTTCCTTCCTTCCTTCCTTCCTTCCTTCCTTCTTTTTTAGGAGAAATCAAATATTGAATGCAACTGGTACTTGGCCTTCTTAAACTTCGTACTATTAAACTTGGCCCATTAGTCTAACCTGTCCAAATCCTGCTGTAAATTTTTCCTACTCTCCTGGCCCCAGGGAAGCAGTGGACTTTCCTGTGGGATGGGTCAGCTCAGGAAATCAGACTTTCTGTCCCTCTCAGAAGGGAGTCATCAACAACTATTACCCTTTTCTTCTTGGTAGAGACAGTCTTGATACATGGTGCTGACTGCCCTATTGTTGGAAGCCTTTTGGGGAGCATTTTCATCTTTCAAAATGCTTGTCTGTCATTCAGAGTCCACAGCCCCATAGCTGTTTTGTAGGGGTAATGGGGAATGTGTGGGAGGCCATGGGGGAAGGAACCTCCTGCATTGAACAGGGCTCTGTTTTCTTTCACCCTCTTGTGAGCTCTAATTGATAGTTGATTCTGTTTGGTTTTGGGAAAGCAGGGTATAACTACAGTGATCTACCTTTGACTCACACTCCATAGTGCTTCTTAGCCTGCTCACTGCTTCAAGTGTTTGGACAATGCTTAGGTATATGGTACAAATTTTAGGTTTCCTTCTGTGGAGCCAAGAGTTGGACTCAGCAATCCTTGTGGGTGCTTTCCAATTCAGAATAGTCTGTGCAATTATGTGGCATATATTGATAGAAAATGTTAATAGTCCATAATAGGAACCTATTATTCCATGAAATACTGTCAAATTATACAGTCAAAAGAAGAAAACATATTATCTTTCTACAACAAAGTAACAATTTTAAAATTTACTTTCTTTTTTTTTTAGATTTGTTTCATGGGAAATTGTCAGAAAAATAAGTCTTTATTTGATTTGGAACAAGAACAAATTCTGAAATGCCAGTTTTCAGTTAAATAAGAACTAACATCTTGCACTCACTCTATGTGAGATAAAGGCTAAGTGTAGGCATTTAAAAATGTGATTTTTGGCAGTAGAGCAAATAGCATTTGAAACTATTCCAGTCTTTAAAAGCTTATTCATGATTACTGGCTACTAGAACATTTCTTAAGATGTTTCAGGACTCAGTCACTTACATAAAACTGTGTATTTTGTTTCAAGGTGATTCTTTTTATCCATACAAATAACTACTGTAGTAAATACAGAGGATATATACAATTAATATATATAGGGAGAAAGTTGACCTTACTATCATTAATGAAGAAAGGATATCCAGAAGAAAGGCAGGAATGAGTGAAAGAAACACTGATGTGAGACAAATAAACTGTTCTGAAGATTTTATGAATTCTCAGTTAGAATGCTTTAGAAACTGACAGCTTTCACAGCTGAGGGGAATAAAAGTGAAGTAAAACCACATTTGTTTCCCAGATGAGCTCTTTACGTTTTAAGGCTTATGGAGATATGGAGTGAATTTTTCTAAGAGGCTGACACACAAAAGTCTTAAGTTGCTACAGTGGTGAATGTGTTTTGAACTGACTGAGAAACTAAACCATGTCTAAATTCCTATGAGAGCAGATGCTTTAATTCATGGTAGAGTAATTCATAGAAAAATACCTCAAATTTGTGCTGGTGAGGAACTAGAAAACATCCACTAGCAGATTTCATCAATCTCCTCTAAAATTTAAAATTAAAAATAAACAACATAAATCATATTAAACCCTACAATTAAGTCATAGTAGATACTCTGATCTACTTCCATTTTCATCATGTAACATGTAATTTGGTTAGTGTCTTAGACTTAGTGTCTATGACTTTCATTAAACAGCTCTGCTCTCACATTTTCATCTCTTCATATTATTATGCAAGCATACAGTTATGCAAATAAATTGTTTGTGAAATAAATCAGATTTATTACTGTGTCCTTCAGTTACTTTCCCACTGGTACAGAATGCTCTCTTTGTAGTGTGACTGTGCTATCATTTCACTCAATAACCTGCTGGAGTGCAGAGCTCTATCATTCTAGCAAACTAATAAAAACTAGGAGTCCCACAGGTAGGCTGATTTTTGTTTCGTTGTTGAAATACATTCTATTTAAATTATATCTTTCAGAAAAGGACAGCTAAAGTTTCATCTTTTGCATTGCAAGGTGACATAAATTTTTGAATAGGATTCTCACACAACTGGTCTAGTCCCTACCCTCTACCCCTGCTCATTAAAATCCCATTACAAAAAGTTTCACCAGGTTTTTCCAACATACAAAGACATTTTCCAGAGCTGCCTAACTCCTTAACCATTCTTGCCTCATAAAGGTAGGACAGCACAATAATGTGTTTGACTGTATAGAGGAAACTACTGTTCTCTCTGTTTCTATAGTTATTTTTTTTAAAGGCTTAACTTACAGAGCATTTTTTCCCTTGTGTCCTATTGCAGTTTTCTGTCTTTAATTTTCTTTGACATGCTTTTGTGTTCTTACATTGTTTACTAGAGATAGGAACTATCTAATAGTTTGAATTTCAAGTACATGTTCTTCTACTCAACAGTAATGTTTAAGGTTCAAGATTTTATTAAAATCTGTGTTGCATCATGGGTAACAAATCAAGCCTATACTGTGTTTCAACACACTATGTGTGTTGAAATTGAGTTCTCATTTGCAATTCATAATAAATGCTACTGTGAATACCCAAGACATAGGTTATCCAATAAATATTTCTGCACATATGTATTTAGCTCTTAAAGAAATGTGCATTCTTCTCATTTCTGTTCCTTTTACAAATATGATCACAAAAAAATCAACACATCTCAGTTTAATTTAAAACTCTTTGGGAATTTTGGATATTTCAGAATATTGAACATTTGCACATAATGTTCTGTTTGGGTACTAAATGTTTTTTTATCCAAAAGGAAGACTGAAATAAAGCAAAGGTAATAGTATGAGCTAAAGGGGAAAAAAAAGGGGGGAAAAAGCTTTGATATACTGTTCATATTTAACCAAAGTCCCTTTGATAGAATTTTCTAAGGCATACTTAAATACTACTACACTGAATTGTTTCCATCTTTATGTGTGTGTTTTGTTTGGGTGAGCTGGAGTTAATTCTCCTCACAGCATCTTTCTAGTACTATGTTTTGCAGAAGTAGTTGATAACACAGCAGTGTTTTGGCTACTGTTGAATAAGTATCCAGGTTGTATCTTTTCAACATTTCCCTGCCCCATGAGTATGCTGAGGGGAGGGCAAGATCTTGGGAGGGGACACAGCTGACACAGCTGACCAAGACTGGCCAAAGAAGTATTCCATGTCATATGACGTCAGCTCATATATAAGAATAAAGTCAAAAAAGAAAGTGTGGGGATTCATCCATGGAGTCTATCCTCTTAAGGAATCACCAAGCTTAGAGACTGACCAAGATCGACCATCATCCTGCTGATGGGAAGTAGAGACTAACATCTCTCTCTCTCTGCTTTTGCTTCTGTGTGGTCTATTGCTTTTTACTCATTATTGCTATTAAAATTGCTTCTATATTATTACTGGCTTGTGTTATATTTTCCCTCCTCTTCCCCTGTCCATTTAAGAAGGGGAGTGATAGAGCAGCTTTGATGGGCATCTGGCCACCAGGCCAGGGCCAAACCATCACAATATGCCTCAAATTCCCACCAGTAAACTATGGAAATCCTCTTTTCAGTTTATATTTTTCTCTGCTATTGCTTTTCTGTAAAAAGTCCTGGGCATTATCTCCTGAAACGATAACTGGTATAGATACTTTAGAAAATAATAATTAGATTAATCCTTGGGGAAAAACAAAACAAAACTAAAACCAAACAAAACTAAACACACACAAAAAAATAACAAAACCCCCACTTATGTATGTATTGTAGTATTAAAATTAAATGAATGAGAACAATATAAATATGGCCATAGTCAAAATTCAGGCTAGATCATTTACAACAGGCACAGAGCAGAAGGGAGGTTTAAGACTTACATTATAACTGTTTTCCTATTCTTTAGACAATTGGAAAATGGGATAAACTGATAAGTGACTATGAGAATCAGAAAAGCTGAGTTCACCTAAAGTGAATGTCAGTCATAATTCATCTTCACAGCAAGGTACAACCATTGATTTTTTCTATATATACTTTTCCCCTTTAGTTCCACCTACCATTCATGTGCAGGCAACTTAAAAACTGGTTGCCTTTTTTTGTTTTCCCCTCTCATTTGTGTAGGAACAAGATTTTTCCAGTGTAAACTGCCTTTTCTTTTACCATGTTTCTTATATTGATCCTGGGCTGAGAATTTGTCATGTCTTATTAACTTTACAAAAACGTAATAGAGTCCATGGTTTCCTTAGGTTGCATGTTATTCATACTTTTGTTTCCTTTACTCTTTCCTTCCTTACAAATTTAGTTGATATTGCCTTGTCATTTTAAGGATTTTTTTTTCCCAGACACTTCTGTATAGATTTCCCTTGTTTGTCACAGTTAGTGGTATTGCTTGTGCAGTAAACCACCACTTCATTCAGAACAGGGCATTTGATCTGAGAAAAAAAGCGGTCTGAATAGTCATATGTGCGTGAATTGCCAGGTCTAACACATTCAAAAACACATAAAAGATGGCTGCACTCTGTTAGAAAGTTCATAGTCCTTGGCATGCTCTCCTGTACCATTTGCTGCCTTAACAGCATCTTGGCTCAGAGTCTTTTGCATTAACTGCTGATGCTGCAGACTTGTTTTACTCCAAAATGTGTTCTGACCTTAAATATATATCAGATATGAGAAGTGATGAGAATCTCTGAATAAAATTTAAATTATGTTTGCAAATGAATTAAAAATACTAATTAAATAAAGGAGTTCCATGCAATAATAAATTTTTAAAAATATAAAATGGCAATCATAACAAAAAAATACCATGGAATTAAAATAGATTCAGTTTTAATTTGAATCCATTAAAACTTTACAAAAAAATCGAAAGTATGTAGTTTATTTTGTTACAAAGCCTACATAGACATGGCTGGCACATTACACTGTCATTTCACCTTTGGGCCAAATTAACTACCTTTGAATTGTCTGTAGCGTTAAAACTCCAACAGCTGTAGGACACATTCTAGTGAGTTTGCCAGCACTAAACTTTCTAACAAAGTGCATCTGGCTTCTCTGGTAAAATAAATTGTTGATTGCACTATGTTTGAAGTACTTGGCTTGAAGTACCTCCTTAGACTTTAAATATCAGCCTGCCTGAAACAGTACTTAAATAATTTTAACTATAGCAATTTCCCTTAGCAAAATGCTTCTTTCTTTGCAGTATGTCTTTAGTTTATCCTTGCTACCTTTGAAATCATTAGTACACTGCTTGATGATAATTTGCTTTATGTCTTCCCTTCTGGTACTGATGTCAGCTCTATCACTGACCTCAGTTCTCCAGTTTTAGCAGTAGTTCAGTTTGGTTTGTAGAAAACTGCTATCGTATGCTCTTACTAGAATTTAATGATATCATACTTCACCAGTCACCTTCAGTCACAGTTGTTCTATTATAACAGACAGCCCCACTTTGAGGAAAAAAAAAAGCAACACAGCAAAACCACACAATTTTAATCGCCTGAGAAAAAATTAATATCTTATTCCCTATCCTTTAGCTCCAATAGTCCTGTGTACAGGACAGACAACTGGGAACTGTTGTTGCTACAAGCTTCCTAGCGCTATCAGACTCTCATCTTCTTCCTATCCGTCTAGACAAAAAAGGGAAAAATTGTCTGTGTACAGTAGTACACATACTGAGAATCTGCTTAATGGCTTTGCACACAATGAACTATTGAGGATGATATTGCAATCCAACTTACATCACTATGAGAAAACAGAATGGAAAACAGAGGTCTGATTAAGACTCTGGAGGAGCATCAGGCTTCTGAGCAATGTGAAACATGAAAAGGACACCAGATAGTGAAAGAAAAGTGAAGAAATGCAGAAGATATATGTAATCCTGCATATAAAATTGAATTATCTATCAGAGTATCTTTCCTTTTTTTTTTTCTTCTTCTTCTTTATTTTTTTAAGTTTAGAATGTTAAGATGGTAAAGTACTAAAAGGACACAAAAAGACCATAAGATTACAGGTAGGATTCAAATAGTAAAAAGCTAACATGAGGATCATTCTTGTGGGTGCTGGTGGATAAAGAGCTGGACATGAGTCAACAGTGTGTGCTTGCAGCTCAGAAGGCCAATAGTATCCTAGGCTGCATCAAAAGGAGCATGTCCAGCAGATCATGGGAGGTGATTTTTCCTCTTTGCTCCTCTCTGGTGAAATCAAAATAGTACTCTATCCAGCTCTAGCACCCTCAGCACAAGAAAGACACAGCCCTGTTATAGTGAGTCCTGAGGAGGGCCACAAAAACCATCAAAGAGATGGAACATCTGTTCTGTGAAGACAGTCTCTGAAAGCTGGGGTTGTTCAGCCTTGAGAAGAGAAAGCTCTGTGGGCACCTTATTTGCACCCTTTCAGTACTTAAAGGGGCCTTGGAGCCAGCCTTTTTAGCAAGGCCTGTTGTGACAGGACAAAGGGTAATGGTTTTAAACTACAAAAAGGTAGATTAAGACTAGATATAAAGAAGAAATTTTTTACAGTGAGGACGGTGAAACACTGTGACAGGTTGCCCAGAGAGGCAGTAGGTGCCCCATTGATGGAAATATCCAAGGTTAGTTTGGTCTGCAGATTGTGCAACCTGATCTAGTTGAGGATGTCCCTGCTCACTACAAGGGGCGTTGGACTATATGACCTTTAGAATTCTCTTCCAACTCATATCATTCTATGAATCTATGAAGAAAGGCTTATATCTAAAAGTTAACATACTTTCCTTTGAGTTTTGTAGCTTAATTGCCATTTTCTCATTTCAGCATAACATTAAATAAAACAGATTTAGAGCATAACATTCTGAAAGGCTGGAATTTTGCTTCAGTCTAAAATTCTTTGAGATAATACATGCTTTTTGCAGCTGCTTACACTTGAAAAATGTCTTTTACTTCCCCCTTTTTCCCCCTTCTTCTAATAACAAGCTAGAGACAGATCTATTTCTACACAAAACATTACACAGAAGACATCGTGACTACCAGTGGTATATTTTTCTACCCTGAATGGAGCATAAAATGCACAATTTATGCATCAGTAGAATTTCCTACAAATCTGATGTTTTGCCATTAAAGTAAACTTAAATGCACCACTACTTCATCTTTTCTCCTTTAAAATAAAGAACATGCCCGACCCTGTATCATACAACATTCAATAGTAAGGGAGAAAATATCTGTTGTTCTTGCAGTTAACATTTTGGTATCTTTAAGCTACAACCACTGATTAAAAAAATATTATAGTGTTGATCTTCCAAGGAATGTAGGACAATGAAATTCGACATATTCAATAGTCTTGCACTAAACTGAACTATTCACGCTTGATCAAAGCATTCATTACATATATGTGGATCTACTGGTCATATACCATCTTTAAACACAAAAACTTCATCACGTCATCCAGTGCTAAGAATGATTGTCAAGAAGTAGATTTGTTTTACTGTTGTTATTGTGGTCATTTACGAGTAGTCACATGCAACTGTGAGTGTATGGTCCTATAAAAGCAAATCCTATGTCCAAAAAGTTCTTCTCCAGTCACATAATTTCCACTTAATTTGTCAAATTGGTAACAAACATATTAATTTTACATTCTTAAAATTCAGGTAATAGAAATAAATAACAATTCTTTAAAAACTGCTATGATGAAATTTAAGAATGATTTCCAAGGTAGTCTTTAAGCTAAACAAAAGCCTTGTGACATCTTAAATTAAGAATGTTTAGGTATGTCTGTGAAAAAGATTGTGAAATAGGATATTTCTTGCAGTTTACTTATTGAGTTGTACCTTTGAATAAGTTTGCATTTTTAAAGAAAAAAGAAGGCTTTTTATTTTTTTCTACTGGAGTTTTAGAGGCAGCAAAAGTTAAATAGTTGCTGAGGAGGTTCGGTTTGCTTTCATTTCCAAAAGGGCAGGGATCCTAAAGCTTTGAAGTTCCCTGGGTCATTCTAGTTTCCCTAGGTAGCTGTTTGAACGGTTTTCCACATCATAACTGCTAATGACTAACCAATTGAGTTATTCAGAAACAGTGGGATTCAAACTTCTGTAACACTGAAACATGGAATATAAGGCAGAGGAATATTCTGATACAATCAGAATATTTAAAAAGCTTTTAGAGCTTTTTGAAGAGAAGGTCTTAAAGATTCTGTTTTAAGACAACATTGTAATGGTACAAAAAATTTCTGCAGAGGGACACTTTTTTATCAGTACAGAATATTTTATTCTTGATGCTGTTTTAAGAATTTTGTTTTATTGAAAAAATAAAGGTAGTTTTGGTTTTGTTTTCATTCTGTATGGGATGGAAGAACATAGAAAATGAATGATTTCTTACAGAAGATAGATGCTTATTCAACTATCACGTTCACTACTTCTTTAAACACTCTTTCAAATTTTTTTTCAGGGACACTATGTGAATTTCTACAACTTTCTTTTCCTGCCAAGTGTTTCAGAACAGTCTGTGGCAAGATGAATCATAGTATCATAGAATAATTTAGACTGGAAAGAGCTCCTGGAGATCATCTGGTACAACCTCGTGCTGAAAGCAGGCTGGCTTCAAAGTTAAAGTAGATTGTTCAGAGTCTTATCTGGCTTGGTTTAGACCCTTTCCAGGGTGAAAAATCCACAGGATCCCTTGGAAGCTTTTACCAATGCTTTTAACAAGCCTTTAATTGAGATAAGACAGTGATGTTTAGAGAAGGGGTTTGCTGCTATCCTTCTTGCATAAAAGGACCATTAGGTATTCTATTCACAGCTTTCTCTTTTTTCTTCATTTTTTTTTCCTGACTCAAATTATTTCTCTTTTGCTTTTGTAGCATTCATAATGTACACTTGTATTACATACCTCCTCTGAAACATATTGCCACTCTAACTACCTCTATGACCCTAATTCAATTCTTCTTCAAGCACCTTCAGAGCTTTTCTGCCCATACAATATCTTGAATTTAGACATACCACTCCAGAAAATTCTTATGCAACTATTTTATGTTTCTTGCTAATGTGTCTTTTTGTTCTTCTCTTTCTGGAGCAGTAGCACATGTGAGTCTTTTGTTCTTTATGTTGAACACAACCACTTCAAATATTCATATGACACAGGTGATCTGCCATATTGTTTTACTATTTCATTATTTGAATCATCACACTTAAGAATCTTTGGAACTCAAGAGCAGGGTGAAGTGTATACATAAACAAAAGTTTGGTCTTTGAATGCTTGATAAGAAAAGCAACAATAGGAATACAACAATACTTATTGTATTTCATGCTACTATCTCTGATGGACAATTACACAAATTTAATAGATGCAAAAAAATGTGTCTTTGCCTTGCCCAGTGTTTGAAATTCATGTTGGTAGTGGACTTGTAAAGTAAATTAAGAATTGCATTTATTGAGCTGACAGTTTTAGAAGCAATTGCAGACGATCTGTCCCACTTCTAGCAGAACAACTGAACATGAGAAAACAGATAGGAATATCTGAGTAGCTGATTTTTGATTGATGACTTTACTGAAAAATTATTAGCATTGAGTTTTGATTTTTATTTTTTCCCCAAGTATTCTTCTTTCTAAAATTAAAACCTCACAGATTTTTTTGTTTGATGTCAAACAGTCCCCATTACCAAAAAAAAAAAAAAAAAAACCAAAACCGGTAAAAAAGTTGGGTCCTGTGTTGCTCTCACCAAGCTATGTGAGGGAACCAATACAAATAAAGTTAAGATACGCATGTAACAATTATCCGGCTTCTGAAAGATGCTTGGTGTCATCTACAAACTTGTACTTGATCCTGATGTCTAAGTCACTGATGAAGACATTAAACAACACCGGTCCCAGTACAGACCTATGAGGGAAACCACTTTTCACCTGTATATATCTGGAAAATGAGCCATTGACCACTAGCTTTTTTATGTAACCATCCAGGCAATTCCTTATCCATCCATCAAATCCGTATCTCTCCAACCTCAACAGAAGTATGTTGTGGGCAGCCGTGCCGAAAGACTTGCAGAAGTCCAGGCAGACAACATCCATTGCCCTTCCCTTGTTCACTGATGTAGTCATTCCATTGTAGAAAGCCATTATGTTGGTCAGACAGGACTTCCCCTTAGTGAAGCCTTGCTGGCTGTCTTGAATGACCCCCTGTCCTCTATGTGCCTTAGAGTTTCTAAGATGACCTGTTTCATGGTCTTCCTAGGCATATAGGTGAGACTGACAGGTTAGTAGCTCCTGGAGTCCTCCTTTCTATCCTTTTTAGAAATAGGTGTAATGTTTCCCAATTTCCAGTCATCAGGGACTTCATCTGAGTCAAATATCATGAGAAGTGGCTTGGCAACTCTATCAGCCAATTCCCTCAGAACTCTGGGATGCATCTCATCAGGTCCCATAGACTCCTCCAGTGGTCACGAACCATATCTTCACTTACAGTGGGAGGGACTTTGTAGTTTCTGTCTTGTGGTCCTTCAAATCAGGAGGTGTGAGGAGAAAGGTTGCAAATGAAGATCAGGGCAAAAATATTGTTGATATCCTCATCCTTCCCCTCCTTTGTTGTTGCTAGCTTGCCATTCTTGCTCATCAGGGCAAGTTACATTTTCTTTAACTTTCCTTTCCTGGTTGATATATCTATAGAAGCTCTTCTTGTTGTTCTTTGCATCCCAGTTATGCTGGTCATTGTCTGCCTTGTATCTGACTTGTGGTTTGAGCCTTAACTGGAATTTAAGAGCTCAGATGGCAGAAAATCAAGAATTCCTCTTTGCTACCCTTTCCTTTTTTCCCAATAAGGAAAAAAGGGGAAAGAAAAGGTGAAGAGAGAAAAAAGGGGTGGGAAATAAAAGCGAAGGAAGTAAATCTAACAACAACAAAAAAAAATGGAGTCTGTTTGGAAGTAGAAATAAAATTTTTTTAACAAAAAAATATATGTAGCAGTAACAGGAAGGGGTTACAAGGATAACGAATAAGGATGAATAGGAAAATATACAAAACCAAATTTGGATGGCCATATAGCTCCCTCAATGTATGTGGATTTCACTCCTTTAGGGGAGTGTGGACACAGCAGGGAGAAGATCAGGCCCAACCACATGGCAGAACCAGGAGGCTAGCAGCAGCTGTAGGTCCTTTTGAACAGGCAAGGCAGGAGCAAATAAAAGAGCAAATGGCCGCAGTGTCATCCTTTTTATAGGCTTGCTAGACAGGAAGGGGGAGTGGAATAGACCTCCTTTGACCTGAGGGACACCTCCTCCTGGGAGGGGGAAGCCAAGTCACTCTCTGTTCACCTGGATCAGATTTCTTTTGTCCCCTGGGGAGGCAGGGCTCTTGCAGCCCTCCCCCAGGATGGCTGTAACCCAGTACAGTCGACCCCTCTATGCCATTTCCACTTTCCTGTCACAGTCCCTTTATCCAGTCATGAAATGTGGTATAAAGCTTCTTGATGCAAGTCCTTCATTATCCCAGCTGCCTCTCTCTCAGGATGGTCTCTCTCTTTCCGGTGCTGGTTGATGCAGGTGGTGCTCATGCTGGGCAGGGATGCGGAGAAGAATCAGGCACCAGGAAACTCTGTCTTTGAGGGGGAAATCAGGAACAGTCTTTTGCTGTGGAGCATCAGGAGCATGTGCAGGTGCGAAGATGCAGAACTCCTCTAGATTGGTACTTCTGTGCAGTGGATTCATGTTGAATCCTGGACTCTAGGTTGGTATTAAACTAGGAGGGGAAAAACTTAGAACAAGATGTAACTATTATACAGTGACAATATTACATTGATCTGCATTACTAGTCTGAGTTTATCCCACTCAGCCAGAGTAATGCTTCGCTGTGGGATACACTTAATGTACCCAGTTTCTTGCATGACCCAGTACATGTGACCATGTGTACAGTGACTATGAAATAATTGAGTTTTCAATATGCAGTCAAGCTAAGAGGGGCAGCAAGAAAACCTCCACTCTGGACTTCCAGAGGGCGGGCATCACGTTACTCAAGGAACTAACTCAGAAGGTAACTTGGGAAACAGCCCTGCTGTGAAGGACAACAAAAAGCCTTTGACAAATATATTAATAGCAAGAGGAGGGGCAAGAAAAAAGTTCTATACAGAAAGAGTGATTGCACATTGGAATGGGCTGCCTGGGGAGGTGGTGGAGTCGCCATCACTGGAGGTTTTCATGAGAAGACTTGATGGGGTGCTTGGTGCTGTGGGGTAGTTGTTTGGGTGGTGTTGGATTGGTTGATGGGTTGGACGCGATGATCTTGAAGGTCTCTTCCAACCTGGTTTATTCTATGTATTCTATGTATTCTAAGAGCAACCTCCTCTCCTTGGTGGACATGGAGGGGAATATTGTAAAAAAAGATGAGGAAAAGGCAGAGGTACTTAACACCTTCTTTGCCTCTATTTTTAATAGCAGAATACATTGTCTTCTGGACAACTGGCCTCCTGAGCTGGCAGATGGAGTCAGGGAGCAGTATATCTCCCCTGTGATGCAGGAGGAAGTGGATAGAGCACAAATGTTTGTTTGGTGACAAGTCTTGTATATTTATAGAGCTTGCCCCCCTCACTTCCACTGGCAAGCTGTTATGGGTTTAAGACTGGGTGTCTTAATCATAGAGAAAGAGTCCTGCAGAAGTACCAGAGAGTACAAAATGATGGACACTGGAAAGTGTAATCTTTGTTATTTCATCTCCATCATGCTGCATCTCCCTATACAAAAGGGGTTCACAGTCTGTTCTTTCTCTATCTTTTCCTCCCTTCTCTCTGCTCCTGATGCGGTGTGACTCCAGTTATCTCTGTGGTAGCATGGGGGAGTGTTAAGGAATACAGTTCCTTAATTTATAAACTATATGGCAACTATTAATAAAAATATTAATAACCTTTTATTAATATGCAAAATAGTCAAAACTTATCAAAAGGTTTAATGTATGGTTAGAATACGTATCTACAAGCATTTAGACACCTATAAAAAGTTTTAAAAAATTATGCAAACCAGTAGGATTATCAGAAAGAGAGAATACTCCCTGGAGCAAAATGGCACTTGACCACAGCGGGAGGGAGATTTGGTAAGAACTGTTAAGTCAAAAAGCCAATGAATTAATCACTCACAGCTGGTTCCACCCAAGTGGGGAGTGCTGCTGCTGTGTGAGGCACTCTTGTACACTGTGACCATTTTAGGCTATGCCTTTAAGAAGGGGACAATTACTGGAACACTCTGACTGAATGTTTTGGTGTGAAAAGGAAAACAAAGATATTTTAAACAAATTTCATTGGTAGATTGGTAGAATGCAACTTTAAATTTTAATTTTAGTTCAGTTTGTGTTTCAGTCAGTTCTCTCTTTTTCAGTCTGCCTGAGCAGCTGCTCCTCTGTGCTTGCTGGAGTTGACCTTGAGTTAACGGGATAAGAAACTAATTCTTGTCTTTCCTTAGCACACGCTTGTAACTAACAGACTTTCCTCCTTAATAATTACTTCTCTCTCTCTCCCCCTTTTTTGGGAAAAAAAGGAGGAAGGGAGAGAAGGGGGTTTTGGGGGGACCCTTCTCTCTGGAGGAGGGAAGGTTTTCTGTGTTATGTTCTTTGCTGTATGTTTCTGTATATATTGTAAATACTATATATTGTATATATATTCACTGCATTTCATCTTGCTTGTAAATATAGCCCTTCCATTGTTGCTTCTCCAACTGAGTTAGCCGTGGTTTCTGTGTGTGGGGTGTGAAACTGAACTTCTCTCACCACCACATACACCAGGCATGGCAGGTTGCCATCAGGAATGCCGTGTGGTCTCGATGGCTGATCTGGCTTCATCAGGCGGTGGGCTGTTTATGATGCATCTCATGGTGGGTGCTTGCTTTGATCTGGGGAAACTGAGGCACAACAAAATCCTGGTTGCAAGGGGAAGCAGGCTTGGTTCTGACTCCTAAGCTTGTGGGTTCTCTCATAGCTTGTGCTGTGTAGGCTTATGGCTTTATCCCAGGCTCTGGACAGGGCACTCAAGGCGATGCAACTTGAGGCAACTTCAATCCAGACAGGTCCAAGCAAGTTCCAGCAAGGCAAGGTCTAAGCAAGGCAACTAGAAATTATCCTGTATATAAATCTTACCAAGATCCAATTAGGCCAATAGGGCAACTGAAGCCAGCACATAGCTACCTATGAAAAGGGATTCTGCCAGGCTGTGGCTATAAAAGGCAGAAACAGAGGCCTGGTCAGGCAGGAGCCATGGCCAGTACACATGCCCTTACCCCAGATACAGGGTTCTCTACCAGACACATATGGTCCTGACCCCTTTGTTCCTTTTCCCATGTTACCCCAACTTTCTGCAGGAAAGGGTCTGTCTGGGTTGGTGCTGGGGCTGTTTAGCCCTACCATGGCAGCGAGTTTGAGCCTTCTGCAGCCTTGAGTTGGCAACCAGATTTCTTGCTACACAAATTCAGCCTAGTGGGGGGCAGGCTGTAAGGCCTGGGGGGGAAGAGAATTAAGGCCTGACCAAGGCCTGGTGTGCTGCAGAGGGTGTAATTGAGGCCTGGTAAAACTGTCCAGGGCAGCAGGGGAGGTGGGCAGCTTGGCCTGCTTCTGGGATGACTAAGGCTGAGTGTGGGGAGGTTTCGGAAGGTTTTGGCCTAGTGAGGCCCAGGTGAAGAACTGGGCTTAATTTGCATATATATTCTGTTTCCTTGAATACCTGTTGTATTTCTGTATATATTTGTAAATAACACTCATTTAACCTCCAGTTCTGTGTGAGTGGGTTTATTTTACTCCCTTGGGGGTAAAATATCTTTCTGTCCTTTCGCCCTGGGCAACTTGTGGCTCAAAACTAGGACACAAACATAAGAGATTTCCTCAGTCACCTTCACTGACAACAAGGAAGATATCTGCATTATATAATTCCAATGATTTTTTTTTTTAAATGGTAATCTTTCCAGTTACATATCTGCCTAGCTATCCAGTCTAACCAAGGCTGTTCATTGGCTCCAAAAAGTTGCTTATAAGTAAAAGAACATTTATATTGCTGTGGTGGTTTGAAAGGAAAGGCTCTGCTTTCCCTCCCCCACTGAGAAAGAGACCACGGCTAAACCCAGTCGGAGAAATGAGATTATATTTTACAAGGAAACAGATTATATGTAACACAACAAATACAGGTATTTTACAATATATACAGGAATATACAGCAAATCAACTCAACCAGAAACCAGACTCCCCACAGAGGGGGCTTCCCCCTGTGCCCTCTTCACCCCCCTACCTCCCTTCTCCCCCAAAAGAGGTAGAAAAGAGATGTGGACGGTTAACAGGGCAGGAAAGGAAGAAAGGCCTTGCACAGGGAGTTAGTATCTTATCTTAGTTGGCCAGAATCCCAGAAGCAGATCCAGCCGAGAGGGACAGCAAAGGAAGGAAGACTGAGAGAAAGTTCCCAGCTCCCCTGGGTCCAATCTCTCCTCCCACAATCCTTGGCCAATGAAATTCGTTTAGAATACCAAAATATTTTACAAACATTTAGCCAGTGTGCCCCTTCCTTAAAGGCACAGTGTCAAACGGCCACTTGAAAAAATATGATAATTTGGTGCTATAAATCACTGTTTTTTCAAAAGGAAGTTTTACCCCTCATGTTCCTACTTACTGTCTAATATTTAGGTCATAGAACCTAGGTACATCTCACCGAACTGTACACTATAGCAATCTTGTACGTGGAGCCTAGAATGATACATCCTAACTTATCTGCAGGAAATGGATTCTATATTTTTGATATTCATAGGACTGTTCTGTAAAATATGTAAGCCTGATTTAGTTTATATAGATTTATAGGCCAGAAATATGATAAAATATGAACATGATTCATTAAATATAAAAAATTAATTTTCTGAGCCAATTTGATTCAGGTTCATTTGCCCGGTCGATGATAGGTTCATTGCACATGATAGAAGGCTAATAAACAGTAGAATAGCAGTGTAGAACAATCAGAACTTGGAATACGGAGGAACAAACTGGAATCTCCCTATGTGCGTGAAACCAAACAGCAATACTGCCTCAGGAGGTTTAGACAGACCACTTTGAGTTTACAACAGAGCTAATCAACAGGTAACAAGCTATAAACTGTGGGAATATCCAGGTAAATTAGCAGAAGTTACTCATGAATCACCGAGCTGTTAACTACCAAAACCTTTGCTGAATGAAGGGATGTTCTGAGTTCCTAGTTATAGTCCAAAGGGCAGTATCCAAAATTAGAGGAAGTGAGGGAGAGAGAGAGCACGCAGCAAGAGTGGAGGCCCGACTCAAACACTATGCTGTTAAGACAAAAGAAGCTAATTGCCCTGAAGACAGGAGCAAGTAGGTGCTTGTTGCCACCTTGAATCCCATTAACGAAGGGGGCAGGGTGAGGGAGAAGACGAGAGATAAGAGAGAAACAAGCATACAAGCAATGTGTATAACAAGCAAATAAGTATATGGGTTCTTGAAATCTTCCCCTATAAATTCCCTTCTTGAAAACTGAACAGCCCTAAGGCACATTAGCTATTCAAATCCCGCCAATCAATTCAAAATGTTTATACGGTGAGCAAACCTTCTCTCATGGTGTCTGACACGTACAAGTCGCCTCTGTGAAATGTGAGGCTCAGGGTCTAGCTTCCACCCTGCTCCAGGCAGCCTTAATGGTGACTGCCTATTGGGCTCCCCAACTTCTATCTGAACCCTGAAACAGAGAGGGAGGAGAGAGGGGCAGTGGCTCAAACAGATTTATCAGGCTTGTTAATGTCCCTTCCAGGACAAAGCTGTCTGGCAACAGCCATACTTGTGGAAATTGCATCATTCTTGTAACAGAGTGGAATGTAACAAGCATATGAGACTTTTAGATGCTATATGCTATGATTTTCAGCATTGACCACTTGTACAGATTGCTGAGAGAGGTTTCATTGTCTGCTTCTTTGGAGATACTCAAAACCCACCTGCATATTATCCAAAGCAGCTGGCTCTAGATGGCCCCGCTTGAGTTAGAAATTTGGATGAGATGACCTTCCGTGGTTTTGTGGTTCTTGGCTAGTATGAAGAAAAAGGATGTAATTCCTGTACAGTCAAGATTGCTGATTTGTATAGCAACTAGTTTTTACCAGACATGTGTCACAGAAATTTGAAGGTTTAGGCAATGGAGAAGTGAAGTAAGAAACAATTATATGCAAGCTAAATACTGAGATAGGAACGACAAAAACAGAGGAAGCAATTATTACTAACTGAATCCATTTACTTTATTCATCATAGCTACAGAATTTTTGCAGAGTTTTTAGTGATTATCTCCAAACACACATTGATGAAAGTTGATGAATAGCCATAATATAATCCAAAAGACTAAATAACTAGTCAGAACATGGCTTTGAAGTGCCAGTCATATCCCAAAGTGGATTACTGCAGCACAACTATGCTTTATTAATTTTGAATTAAAAAATGTATATGTGAGCAGTTTTTATAGAGATTGTGCATACCTCCTCTACTCTGGAAAACAGGATCAAATAAAAGGATAAACAAAACATTGAAAATTTAATTTCTTTTCCATTTTGGTTAAAACATTCTTTTTCTTTTTCTATTTTTTTTTTAATTTACATTTTTATCCAATCCTCTCGTGTTTTATGAGTTCATATGAACTTGCTCAGCAGTACACAGACTGTTCTATGTATTGCATAACTGAGCTCTTTTTTACTTCCCCATGACACTGTTTTAAATTTTTTTTTTCTCCATTTGTGAACCTTAATGTCCTCACAACAAAGTGTCTTGTTTTGGGATTGTTATTTTTTACTATTTTTTAAAATTTACAATTAAAAAATGTAAAGTAATAGTACCTCTTTTAAACACTGAATTTAATGTCTAAAAAATACATACTTTTTGGGTTTTTTTGAGAAATGATGACTTTATTGAAAAAAGTACTTTGGTGATTTACCTTTCACTCCTTTTTCTCCATTTCTATTGTGTTTTTAAATGCTGATCTCTTTCTTTGCAGTACTTCGTCCTCTTAAAAAAGAAAATCAAGAAGCGTTTCCTCTTGTTGTGTATACTGTTCATGAGCAGCTGTTTTGAAACTACAGAAGTACTTTTGAATAACTTGGAAAAGGAGCTCTCTGCAAAGGCTGATGTTCTACCAACAAGTGGGAGAAGGTTTAACCAAAACCCAAACCCTTATCATATCAGGAGAGGAATGGCTAAGCATGAGGGAAAGGCAGACTTTTCTGATGCAACTACATAAATAGATTAGAGATGTTTTTATTTCTTCACTTCTTCTACAACTGGTTTAGAGATATTGTCTATTTTTGAGGTTACCAATAAAGACTAGGTTTATCTTTCAATTTTACCCTATTCTGATTTGTTTTACATGTGATTTAAGGGAGCTGGATGACTCTGGGATATTCTTTGCTTAGAGTATTTAACCATGCTGCCACAAACTGGGGTTCTGGAACTCAGCAAATGTCTTAGTTCTCCCAGCAGAGATAATAGAATAGAATAGAGTAGAATAGAATAGAATAGAATAGAATAGAATAGAATAGAATAGAATAGAATAGAATAGAATTAACCAGGTTGGAAGAGACCTTTGAGATCATCGTGTCCAACCCATGATGCAACACCATCTAATCAACTAAACCATGGCAACAACCACCCCATCCAGTTTCCTCCTAAACACCTCCAGTGATGGTGATTCTACCACCTCCCTGGGCAGCCCATTCCAATGGGCAATCACTCTGCCTGTGAAGAATTTCTTTCTAACATCCAGCCAAAACCTCCCCTGGCACAGCTTGAGACTGTGTCCTCTTGTTCTGGTGCTCGTTGCCTGGGAGAAGGGATCAGCCCCTGCGTGTCTACAACCTGCCTTTAGGGAGTTGTAGCCAGCAATAAGGTCTCCCCTGAGCCTCCTCTTCTCCAGGCTAAGCAACCCCAGCTCCCTCAGCCTCTCCTCATAGGGCTTGTGCTCCAAATCCCTCATCAGCTTTGTTGCCGTTTTCTGGACATGTTCCAGCAAGTCAACATCTTTCCTAAACTGAGGGGCCCAGAACTGGACACAGTTGCCAAGGTGTGGCCTAACCAGTGCTGAGTTCAGGGACAGAATGATCTCCCTGCTCCTGCTGGCCACACTGTTCCTGATAGAGGCCAGGATGCCATTGGCCTTCTTGGCCACCTGTCCACACTGCTGGCTCATGTTCAGCCTATTATCAACCAGTACCCCCAGGTCCCTTCCTGCCTGCATGCTCTCCAGCCACTCTGACCCCAGCCTGTAGCACTGCCTAGGGTTGTTGTGGCCAATGTGTAGAACCCAGCACTTAGATGTGTTAAATCTCATGCTATTGGAATCTGCCCATCTTTCTAGCCTGTCAAGGTCCCTCTGCACAGCTCTCCCATCCTCTAACAAATCAACACCTGCCCCCAGCTTGGTGTTATCTGCAAATTTACTGATGATGGACTCAATACCCTCATCCAGATCATCAGTAAAGATATTGAACAGGATGGGGCCCATCTCTGATCCCTTGATGACACCACTAGTGACTGGCTGCCAGCTGGATGTGGAACCATTCACTACCACTCTCTGGGCTTTGCCCTTCAGCCAGTTCCTAACCCAACGCAGAGTGCTGCTGTCCAAGCCACAAGCTGCCAGCTTGGCCAGGAGTTGCTGTGGGGGGCAGTGTCAAAGGCCTTGCTGAAGTCCAGGTAGACTACATCCACAACTTTCCCTGCATCCACCAGGTGGGTCAGCTAATCATAGGAGGAGATCATGTTGGTAAGGCAGGACCTGCCCTTCCTGACATCATGCTGGCTGGGCCTGATCCCCTGGCTATCCTTTAGGTGCTGATCCTCAGCTCTATGCAAAATGCTGATGAGTGGCTTGCTCTTGGGCCTCGAATGCTGGAAGATGAAATAGCATAGCATTAACGTGGTTTAAGATGCGGAGGTGTCTGCCACAAATCACTGTTAGGCTGTTCAGATACATGATACCTGGGAGGTAAATATTCTATTTATTCTCCTTTACACAGTTTATTTGTTGAAAAATGCCTCTCTTTCTGCCATTTCAAAACTATTCAGAGATGATCTGTTTCAAAGTCAAAAATCAAATAAAGTTAACTGCTGTCTAGAATTGATTAAAGAATAGATGTGGGGAAAGATAACATCAATGGCCTGTAAGAAGACATGCCTAGGTTCTGAATACCAGAGGTAGGTATAAGGACCCCATCTTTCAAAAACACTGAAACTTTGTACTAAAATTAGAAAATAACAGATATAAGGGTAATACTTGCAATTCATTTTATATTGAAAATATTATAAAATATTCTCAAGTAATTGATTTAGCTTGTAGTGATGGCTGTCCATGAGTTCCATGGATACACTAGACTTTTACATCTCATATTTGAAATAGTTTGGATAAAATATTTCTATCCTTATGAATGAGATAACCCTCAGCTTTATTTTGTGAAGTTTTTGTTTGTTTTGTTTTGTTTTCAATTAAGTAGCACATGAACTCAATATTGTAACTCTGAACATAATCTCTTTATATATATTTAAACATTTTCTATTAGATGTTGTCTTGGAAGTAGGAATCTCAGTTATTTTACAATATATAGAAAATTATGCTTTGCTTTATATTATAATACAAAAAAAATGCAGTAAGATTCTTTCTTTATATATAAAATTGTATCTTATCAGGCAGAATGACATATCTTTGGACATCATATGTTTGTTCTGGTAAGCAAAAAACGGAATGCAGAATTTATTTGTAACTTTATGTACACAATTTACTAATCTGATCAGTTCTGTATAAGAAAGATGACATTGATTTACTTTTAATCATAGAATGACATGATAATATTAATCTTTAAAAGATCTTTTAATGACTATCCCAAATGTTTAAATGAAAACAAATTGATTGGCATATTATTGGCAGTGAGGGAAAAGGGAAAAAAGAAAACAACAACAACAACAACAAAACCCCCAACAAAAACACCAGAAGTGAAGTTCTTAGCTATAATCAGTATAAAACTTTTCTTTAAAATAATATTACATTGATAAATAAAGTAATATTTAAACACATTAAAATAAAAATGACTCAAATATTAATACTTAGGAAACTGTATTGTGAGATCATGAAATGAAGTAACACTTTTAGTCATCGAATTTAAAGCATGTGTCCTTGTTTGGCTTTGTGCATCAGAGATATATTCAAGAATGGCCACACTTGCTACCCTGAGAGACTGGAATAGAATCTATCTGTTGTTTTAGATGAGTACATTATGATAATCCTTATAAATGAACTAGCAGCATCATATCCTTTCATGCAAACTTTTGCCATAAATTTGAACAGCAGAATGGGAAAACACACATCTAACAGGGGAAAATGGAAATTGGTGATTTAATCGGTGATTAAAACTGTAGCTGAACAGCTGCCCTCAAATTAAGTTCCTCTGGAGACCACACATTTGTGCCAGTTAAGATTCCAGCCAAAGCTTTGTAGAAAAGATTAGGCAGTAAAAAAGTACATCTCCTTCCATAGCTGGCAAAGACTAGACAGTATGTTGTACCAGGATAGCACGTGAAATTTTGCACCGTGTTTCCATAATATAATCAGTGATGCATGCTGAAAAAACTGTGTAACTTCCATATATATCACTTACAAGAAAAAAGTGATCAAATTTCTCTTTAAAAACTGTAATGACACTGGTTAAGTTTTATTCAAATTATTGGCATGATTGAATGTATAGTTCACTATTGCTAAATAGTGTTACTTAAACTTGGTGTGACCCCTGTGCAACGAGAAAAAGTATAGTGTTAAATGCTAACTTTATTATCCATATCAGAGTATTATACATCCAAATAGCAAGGATAATAGGAGCCAAGACTGCACCAGTTTGTCAGGAATATGGCCCAGAACTAGAAAATCAGTTACTCTTCCAAGAAGTATCATACAGATTTCAAGTGAGGAATGAAAAGTAAGATGCAGCCAGCTGAGTTTCCTAATACCAGAACTGTTAGTAAGCTTAATGTATCAGTGAATAATACTTTCTGGTATTTATTCTGCTCAACAATGTAAAATTAACACAAGATAGCCAGAAGTAGAACTAAAAATTTTGTACTAAGTAGTGTTATACAGAAATTTAGGATGAAAGCAGCATGACATGGGTCTGTTATTGCTCAATAATGTTAAACTGGAGAGGGAGTTCTATGAGGGATCATCTGTTACCATTTTCTAGGATTGTTGTAATTATAAATTAGGACAGAACAACCTGAATGCCAGCCACTAGCAGGGCAAAACAATTTTCAAGAACCTGTGATGAAGAGGCTACAAATTAATTGATATGACATATGAATAATGTAAATATTGTTTTCATTATCAAAATTTTTAATAACCAATGAATCACTATTTTATATACATGTTCTAGTGCACAATTATGAAATATATCCTACAAGTAGTTTAGTATTTATTATTAGGACTCAATCGGAATATTTACAGAATTACTTTCTATTTATATAACAAAGGGTGCAATTCTGCTGCTGGTCCACCGGATAGCGAGTCAGCGTTGGCGGCTGCTAACTATACACAGAGATATTACAGTTTGTATCAGAGGATTGGGCTGAAAAGATTATGCTAGTATACGTGGGTGCTTTGAACTGAAAGTTAGTGAGTGGAAAGCATGTGGAAGATACACTGTGTCCTTTGTTTAGAGTGAGGTTAGGTTCCAGCAGACTACTGTCACCAGGCTGATTCCTAGGCTGTTCTGGACAGTGTCAGTGGGTGGCAATCCTCTCTGCATGGCAGCGGAGAGGAGATGGAACGTAGGCTAGTTGATAGGCAGGTTCCATTTGCAGAACTTGGACAGTTCCCTCCAGATGACAGGGAGCAGTCCTGCGAGGTCTGGACGGCAGGGCCATAGGGCTGGTCCCGGGATGGCGTTGGTCCTCACAAAGTTGGCCCGCACAGCGGGGCAGGGCAACAGTTCCGGGTAGGCGGGCTTGGAGATTTCTCATCCGGCACGGAGGCAGGCGAGGCTGGACCCAGCGGGGTTGGCCCTGCGGCAGTGGGTTTCAGGGATGGTGTGGACAGCCCCAGGGAAGAAGTGCGGCTGTGCGGAGCGGCAGCTTCCCCTTTACTTGGCTCGAAGGAGTGGCGAGACCTTCTCTGAGTGGTCCTGGCTTTGGAGCACAACCATGGACAGTGCTCTAGGTTTCCCTGAGATTCACAGGGCACAGAGTGGCAGAAGTGGTGACTCCTCTCCAGCGATGGCAAGGTTACACAGGCATGTGATTAATCGATGATCCTGCTTTCTGAGCTGATACACACAGGGGTGTGTCTGCTCATCAGTCTGCTGCTTAAGGCTAATGCAGATGTGTGGACTGCCGAACTCAGCTAAGTCCCTTTCCCCAGCAACTGGGCAGATCTTGCCCTTGGGGGTCCAGAGCTCTTGAGACACAGTGGGCTCTTCACCTTAGATTTTGGAGGTAAAGATCAACTCACAGAAGAGCTCACAGAAGAGCTCACTGAACAGTTCGGACTCCTATAGGAGTCTGCTCTGGGAGGTACAACAGAAGTCCATTCCTCTAAATGAGGGAGGGGAAGAAAAAAAGGAAGAAGAGCAGGCCTAGATATAGAGTTAAACCATTCTTGTTAAGCAGATAGCACTCAAAGAGCTCATATATGAAAAAGAATTATGTGAAAGATGGGAACGGGGGTAGGCACCTGAAAAGGAATAGAAAAAAAAATATCGCTTGAGCTTTCATAAATGTAGTTAGGAAGGCAAGAGCTCAGCTGAAGCTCCTACTAGCAAAAGAGGCTTCTATAGATATGTTAGCATTGAGTGGAAGTACAAGGAAGACACAAGACTGCTGCTGAAGAGAGCTAGCAAGTTAGTTAGAAATCACACAGAAAAGGAATACTCTGTTGTTTTCACTTTAATCTTTAAGGAAGAGGTAGATTTTTGTGGAATCATTGCATAAATCTGAGGACAGCTGAAAGACTCTATTGAGAAGCCACTTTATCAACTTTAGAAGCTTGTGGATGTTGAGTAAAATCACAGATGATTTACACACACCCCCTAAAAAGGTCAAATATGTCCATTAATAAACAAACAAACCCTCACTGGGTCTTTTAAAATAACTAGAGTGATGGGATTGAACAAAGTATCACCAAGTTTTTAAGTGCCACCACACTGGGAGAAGAGATAAATAGCACTGAATGGGAAAATGCAGAATCCTCTAGAAAACAGGCCAAAAGGAGTTGCATTGGATTTTACAAAGTAAAATCAACTTATGCAGCAGTGATGAAACAACCTCAAACAGTAGTACAGGCTGGTAACTAACTGTTTGGAGGGCAGCTCTACTCAAAAGGATTTGGGCGTAATGGTGGACAGTGAGCTGACTATGTTAGCAGTGTGCCATTGCAGTAGTGAAGACAAACGTGGGTTGGACTTGATAATCTGTGAGGTCTCTTCCAACCTTGGTGATTCTGTGATTCAGTGATTCTGTCTGTGTCTGTAATTGCACTCTACTCAGTTCTTGTTATGCCATACCTAACTGTGCACAGTTTTGGTACCCAACAATAAAAGACAGACTGAATATACAGGGATTTCAGGAGCGACATCACTCTGATTAGAGTGATAAAGAATTTGATGTTATGAAGAAAAGTTGAAGGAACTGAGGCATTTCAGATAAGTAAAGAGAAGGCTCAGGAGGGATCACAGCCAGACAGGCTGGACAGGTGGGCAGAGTCCAATGGCATGAGACCAATGGCATGAGATTTAACACATCTAAGTGCCAGGCTCTACACATTGGCCACAACAATCCCATGCAGCAATACAGGCTGTGGTCAGGGTGGCTGGAGGGTGGCCAGGCTGAAAGAGACCTGGGGGTACTGGTTGATAGTAGGCTGAACATGAGCCAGCAGTGTGCACAGGTGCATCCTGGCCTGCATCAGGAACAGTTTGGCCAGCAGGAGCAGGGAGGTCATTCTGCCCATGTACTCAGCACTGGTTAGGCCACACCTTGAGTACTGTGTCCAGCTCTGGGCCCCTCAGTTTAGGAAGGATATTGAGACACTTGAACATGTCCAGAAAAGGGCAATGAAGCTGATGAGGGGTTTGGAGCACAAGCCCTATGAGGAGAGGCTGAGGGAGCTGGGGTTGCTTAGCCTGGAGAAGAGGAGGCTCAGGGGAGACCTTATTGCTCTCTACAACTCCCTGAAGGCAGGTTGTAGCCAGGTGGGTGTCAGTCTCTTCTCCCAGGCAACCAGCACCAGAACAAGAGGACACAGTCTCAAACTGTGCTAGGGGAGGTTTAGGCTGGATGTTAGGAAGAAATTCTTCACAGAAAGAGTGATTGGCCTTTGGAATGGGCTGCCCAGGGAGGTGGTGGAGTTGCCATCACTGGAGGTGTTTAGGAAGAGACTGGATGGGGTGCTTGTTGCCATGGTTTAGTTGATTAGATAGTGTTGGATAATAGGTTGGACTTGAGGATCTCTGAGGTCTTTTCCAACCTTATTGTTTCTATGATTCTATGATTATCTGAATGGTAATTGTAGGGGAGATGGAGGTACTCTTTTCAAAAGTTTGCCAAGTGAACAGACAAGAAGCAACAAGAATAAGTCACTTTGGGGAGAATTTCATTTAGATGCAAGAGGAAAAAAAAAATCTTTAGATTTAAACATTGAAAGGCTGCTCAGATCAGTGATAGAATCTCCCTTGATGGAAACATTCAAGATGATTTGACAGGTATGACTATCCTATACTAAGACCGTGCCTTCCACTGAGGGTTGCATCAGTGGTTATCCAGAGATCTTTTCCAGCCTAGACTTTTCTATCCCACTGTGCATCTTTCACTCCTAAAATGTATTAGATTTGCTGAGGACCACTGGGCAAATTAATGTGAATTTATTAGAGAAGTAAACTTAAAGTGTACTAATTTTACTAGATGGAACTCTACTATGATACCCACATTTACCATTTAAGGGTCTTAAATTGATTTATTCCAATTCATTTTTTCTTACATTCAACTGAAAGGCAATAATTTTCTTGAAAGTTTAGACGTGCTCCATTTTTTAATGGTTATAAGTAAACTTTGCTTAAGTGCTCAGAATGTTGGTCAATCACAATTAAAGAAATAAATACATTTGGTAAATTGCAGGTCTCTCCAGTGAGAACCTCTAAGCCATTAAGAGACCTCTAATACGTTATCTATCACCAGTGGATAATAAAGGTTTGTATCTCTATTGTGTCAATGTGGTCATTTGATGAAAACATCTCAACTGATACATTCTCACTGCAGACGTTTATGTTGTACTGGCACAGATGCCAGGTTATTTGACTAATAGTCCATCTGCAACAGACACATTATGACTTGGAAATACTGGTGAATTTGGAACCATACAGTCTTTAATCATTACAGAGAAATGCATTTTGCCATCTTCAGCTGAATAGCACCATAAGGTTAAAAGTGTCTAAGCACCATCCATTAATCACGTCTCGGTCTGTTTAAGCTCAGATGCAGCATGGGGATTCACATGACTTGCTTTTTTGTCAGAATATTTTGAAACATTTCAGAAGGAGACCTGGGCATGCAGCATGAATACTGATTTTCACTGATACATAGCCATAAAGAGGGGAGCAATGGACAATCCATTAATCTGTTTTCTCTGCAGTAATTTTTAATCTCACAGAAATATCATGTGGTGGTCCACATGATCTCCACAGCAGAATACTTGATATACAGAGGTGCAAACTGCATCATATCGGTTTGTTGGGTTTTGGCTTTGTGTTATTTTTGTCATTGTAATTGCTCCCTTATTTACTACATGGAAATGCGCACTTGAAAAAGCACAGTGACCTCTTGAACTTATCTGCAGGCCTATGTGGAATATACAGTTCATAGTACTTTACAGGATATGACAAAATGGCCCTGAAAAGGAAAGCAAAGTAAGTTGTGTCAATGCTATAAAGAAAAAAAAGTCCCTAAAACAGGTAGCAGGGTTTTCTCAGTTTAATTCAATTTCTTGGTATTTTGTTTTGGTTTTCAATACCTCTTTAAAGAATACTTGTACCCTGAAGAAGCATTGTGATTTAAAAGTAAGGTAATAATGATACTTAAATTGTCTGCTTTGAAGCTTTATTAAGAATTCTTTGAAGCTTGGGGCTAATCTGGATATGGGCACTAAGGAGAAAGAAAGAGTTGATCGGACAAAATAATAATAATAAAAAATCTTTAAAGTTTTTTTTCTGATCATTCCTATGCACCAGTGCACCTAATTCACATTTCTTAAGGAGTCTGTAGCCTGTGTCATTCTCCAAGAACAATGATGCTTCTGTATGAGCTGATTCAGCAGAAAAAGAACTAGCAAGAACATCCCTGCAATATTTAAAGTCACAAATACAAAAAGAGTATGAGGGCTTGAACTAAAATCCTTGCTTTTAGCTGCTCCAGTGAAGAAATTTTTGCTTTGCATATGCTCTTAATGATGAGCTAAGTATAAACAGTATCAAATTTACAACAATGTAAATGCCTTCAGCTCTTCATTTTTTATGCATAGCTGCTGTGATAGAAAATGTAATCTCAGTTTCTAAGGGTACATGTTAATAAATGGAAGAGAGTTCCTCTTTATTTTATTATTCTTATATATAAAAAAAACCTTTCTGCTTTACATTATTAAAGGCTGTTGAAGTGACCTCCCTTACACTAAGAACTTGTCATTAAAAGATCTTAGTAGTTACAGAGTTCCTTTTGATTAGATCACTGATTAGCACAACACACTTTTCTGTATCTGGGGTTTACATTTCTCAGGTTGCAGCAGTATGAAGATTCATCCTAAAGGGCAATCACATCAGCTTAATGTTCTACAGAAAATTTTCTATTACAATGTACTATATACAATTGTTATTTCTGTAGTGCATAGAGGCCTAACTCTGAAACAGGCTGAACTGTGAAGGACTGTGAAAAAACACAAAAAGAAATCAGGTTAAATGTTCAGTACTTTGTGTTTGGATAGCAAAAGTGACAGTACTGAGAGTATAAATATAAAATACAACATTTACATGATAGATAATTATGCACTACCATATCCAGAGTTCTTTTTGCCTTCACAAAACTAGTAGGATGCTTCTAAGTATAGGATTATCTTCTACATGTTTCTTCTGCTGAATATATCTACTAGCATTTTTGTAAGCATAATGAATTCAGTATTTTAATTAAAATAATATAAACATTTATTAAAATCCTTTTAACACTGAATCAGTGAGACTAACTAATTGATTTTCTTACAGTTAGAAACTTTCCAAGTAGTTAAGAGAGATTGGCCTCTAGACTTCTAGACATAAATAATGGTAAGGCTAGAGCAAGAAGATGAGACACAACTGCAGAGAACAAAGGGGCTAAAGTGTTAAAGATTCACACACTGAGAAGCTGGCCAGAACATCAACAAGAGACTGTAATATTGCTGGAAGGTCAGAAAGTGACAGCAAGAAATAGAAGGACTTTATCTATTTAAATGATCCCATGCACATGTAAACAATTTCCCAGAAATTTGATTCATATATATTACTGTAAATGTATATAAAGCATGTAGAGACCATCTTTGGCTATGCGAACTGGGAGGGCTTCCCCTTTGCATCCAGCATCATTAAATAAAGGCAATACCTATTTTAATAGCTGTTGGCTGTTAGGTTTTGATTGATCTCCCTGTGTCAGCACATTAGAAATTCAGTCAAAGCTGTGAGCAAAAATGTGTTACAGTGATTCTGTACATGATTCATATGACCAAAAGTAGATATTTAAAATAGAGACATCTAATGCTAGCTAGTCATCTTAAGTTTCCTTTATAGTGGAGACAAATTATAACAGAAATGTCTTAAATAGGATATGACTAATCTCATCCAAAAGTATCTCAAACATAAGCCAAGCCAAAATTTTTGTTGTTTGTATTTTATTTTTGTTTCTGCTATTGTTTTTGTTTGTTGATTGGTTGATTGATTTTGTTTTGGTTTATTGAATAAAAGGGATATTTCAGGTGACCAGCTCTGAATGCCATGTTTCTTGCAGTCATCTTAGCTTGGGTAAGAAAGATTTTTCTTTGGCAGTCTGTTCAGAGATACACCTAAAGTACAAGAAGTTATTATGGGAAATTTAGCATTAATTATATTTATGTTTAGAATGTAATTTCATTCAAAGTATTAAACAGTGTTTGCTAAAATAATTAAGCCCAACCCATCTTTGTAAGTATTGCCTTCTCTCTGTTCCATATTATCTATATCCATATAACCAGGTTCTTTAACCAAAGGTAATAGGATTTCCTTCTGTATGTATTAGTTCTGTAAGCTTAGTGTCACTGTCTGTGTTTAAACTGGCAATACATTTTTATAAACACTGTATTTTAAAAGGTAAGCTCACAAGAAAAACAGCCCTATGAAAAATAACCTACCCTCAACAAATACACTGTACTTAAATTCACAGACTGATTCTTTCTTACAGATATATTCTTTACTAATTCTCTCCAAGGAAAGACAAAAATGGCAGGAAAACCATACAACCATGAACATATAGCAGATTATTAAGGGGTACCTTCTGCTTTATCTGATGGAGACATAGTCTCCCCGCCTGCTACATTCTACAGGCTCTCTCATATTGTGCCAATTCAGTCACCATGAAATACGGGCCAAAATGGCAATCGGTTTTGTCTAACACAGAAAGGAGAGAAAAAAGGGAAATAAGAGCTATTTGATTAGAGACAATGGCTAATACTCCTTTATTTCTGTCATAAATCCACAGAACTGTGTTAGTTTCCCCAAAGAAACTATCCTGATTTCTTCATTCTTAAAATGTTTTTATCTCAGACTTTGTGATTCAGAGTCCTGTTTTGCCAAAAGGAGAGAATGAGTCACAGTCATCACTGTTATCTTGTTCTGTAAGTGAAAGAACATGTACTTATGTGAGATAAGAAAGAATACCTAACAAACTGAAGCCAGACTATCAAGTTAGAGTCCTTTAGTCCCATTTCAGAATATAGAACTAAAATCATCAAAGATAATTTAAAAAAAAAAAAAAAAATCACACTATGTGATAAGACATAAAACTCTCAGAAAGGAAGAAAAGTGAAAGCCTGTAGCTCATCAAGGTTTCTGATATGGCCATTCGTGTGGAAAGTGAGATCATAGCTTCAGACCCTGACCATGGACTGGCATAATAATACATTATTATTTTTGTAATAAACATCTGTTTGTCTTAAGGCATTCCTAACATAGCTATTAATAAAGATTCAAAAGAGATCAGTACATTTTAACTGTGTGAGTCCCATTGATATCAATTAGTCTTCTTGAAGGACAGTGAAGAAACTGTAGAAATAAAAGAGGAAGCAGATTAGAAATAATTATTATTACCTATAGTTTTCATCAGAAAATTGTTAGGGCTTTGTAAGTCTTGCTCATTTCTCAAGTACATCTTATGCCTCCAGATATAGAGGAGAATACAGAATTAAAATATCATTTACTATTCAAGATAGTGATTAGTGTCACTTACAATATATTTAATTACAATATGAACTGGAACACTCAAAACCCATCTTCCAGAGCTAAGAAAATATATTTAAACCTTCAAGAAAGAAAGAAAAAAAAAAAAATCATGCCACATTAAGCCTGTCAGATTCTTGCCTATTAAAACAAAGGCAATGTTATCTGAGTCACTATTTGGTTTTGTTTGGTTGGTTTTGTTTTGTTTGTTTTTTACATTTTGGTTTCCCCTTCAATTCAACTCATTTGAAATACCTACACTTTCTAGTATGTTAATTTCAAAGGAGCAAGTCTCCATTCAGAAAAGATAAAGGCATCTTACGGTTTATTCATCCATTTCCTAGTGTGCAGAATGCTTTTTGTAAGGAAAGATTGTGAGGAGAAGTCAGTGGTTTGGAAGGTATGTTACATGTATAATATTAGAAAAGGATCTATGAGCAGGGGAATAATAATGTTAACATCCAGATTTTCAGATGGCAGGCTATGTTTGCCTTTAGTAGACAGAGAAAAAGAAAAAATCTATTTGGTTAAAAAAAAAAAAATTAAAATTCAGTGCATCTTGATTTAATTGTTTTTCCCCAATCACCTTAAGAGATTTCTGAAGTATTGTTTAACATATTGTTTTACAAAAGTATGTCATTATAACACGTTTGGTTGGGTTTTTTCTTTAACACTTGAACAGGACTGTTTCCTTTGTGAGATCTGAGCGCAGGCTTTTTTGGATCACCATTTTTAAAATTAATTTTTAAAGAAAACTCATTAGTTTTTCTCTGGAGAAAAAAAACACAACAAAAACAAAAGAAAAAAACTATATAAAAATCAAATCCTGGTTAAGTAGCACATCTCAATTTTTGTGGGACTGCATGTTCTTCTAGGATATTACTGAGTTTGTCACCTGTCCAACCAACATTTTTAATCTCCATTTCACCCATCAGATTCCACAAACTGTATCAATAGCACAGCATCCAGCATCACAAAATCAATAAATGGTTAAAAACAGCTGTTAAGAAGAAGATTATCTCTAAGGGAAGTAGTAAAGTCACTCCCAGCAATGAAGGTGAAGAAAGATAACTTGCACCATTTCTCTGAGATCTAGTACGTGTAAAAGCACTGTCATTTGTGTATAATGATGTTCTGGCTTTTATTATACAGCAAAATTCAGGGCAATGAAGAATCCAATCATCCTATTAACTCTACTCCGAACTAGGCTGTCATGAAAATATTAGGGAGAAAAACCCCAACAGCCCTAAAATAGAAACAGCTATTATTACCTTAAAAAAAAAACCAAAACCAAAAAAGACATTGTTTTAACTTGTTTTAACTTTTCTACATCAGATTACATATTTGGTATCTATAAATATATTTACTAAGCTCTTTTTTTTTTTTTTTTTTTTTTTTTAAAATAAAGAAATGAGGAATTTTCTGGTAATAATATAACTTGCCCAATGTTTCTTTCATTAAAATTCTCCTCAATTATAACAACTTATTCATTTAAAGACATTAATAATCTTCTTTCTATAAAACAATTCTCATAAACCATAGTGACTTCTATGTGTTGGTAAATGCCTTCAATGCCTTTTATGAATGAACATACATGCTGAAATTCATATCTTCAAAACTGCTGTGTGGATAGTGTTTGCTCTGAAAGGAAAAGAAGTGTTTTCCCTGTGAAGGAAGAAGAACATTTACTTGAATGATGCTATTGCTTTTTTCCTGTCTTGGAGAAATTTGAAGACCTGAACTGAATCTAAAAATGGTTATTGCTGACTTAACCCAGAGCATCTGTGACATTTAATTGTAGTCTATATAATGTTGGATCTTAGAGTCAGAGCTGCTTTCAAGGCTAGGAAGCATTTCCCTCTAGGGTCTTTTGGAAGGTTTTGCTGCGGGAATATTCAATGAGCAAAATAGAAGGAAATGTTGGAATTTAAAACTGTGTTTTAGAAGTTCATCCAGTTAGTAAGTTAAATATCTGTTCCTGTCTAAGATTTAAATGTAGTTCCCTGTTCTTAAGTTGTTGTTTAAACATGGTGGGATGACACAACTGAAATGCTGCTATGGATGGTTACAAACTCTTCAGAAAGGACAGGCAAAGAAGGAGAGGTAGTAGGGTGGCCCTGTATGTCAGGAATTATTTTGACTGTCTAGAACTTAAGAATGGTGATGATAGGGTTGAATGTTTGTAGATAAGAATCAGGAGGAAATCCAATGAGGCAGATATCATGTTCAGAGTCAGTCATAGATTGCAAAACCAGGATCTAGTGGCAGGAGAAATATTATATAAGAAGCTGGGAGAAATTTTGCAGTCATAGATTGAGTCATAGAATAACTAAAGCTGGAAAAGACCTCTAAAGTTATAAAGTCCAACAGTCATCTTAACACTGCCATGACCACTAAACCATGTCCCAAAGTGTCTGTTTACATGATTTTTTATCACTTCCAGGGATGGTGATTCCACTGTCTCCCTGGGCATCTTGTTCCAAAGTCCAATCACTCTTACAGCAAAAAATTTTTCCCTAATATCCAGTTTAAACCTCCCCTGGTACAATTTGATGCCATTCCCTCTTGTTCTGACACTTGCTGCTTGAAAGAGGAGACCAACACCCACCATACTACAAACTTCTTTCAGGTAGTTGTAGAGAACAATAAGGTCTCCACTCAGCCTTCTCCAGACTAAACAAACCCAATTCTCTCTGCTGCTCTTCATAAGATATGTTCTACAGATCCCTTGCTGGTTTTGTTGCCCTTCTCTGGACCCTCTCCAAGACCTCAATGTCTCTCATGCTAGAGTACCCAAAACTGAACGCAGTGCTCAAGCTGCAATATCTCCAGTGCTGAGTACAGAGGTACAATCACTTCCTGATAGCCCTTGTTCTCATGAGGGAATTCAGCTTACCAAATGTCTGCTAGAAATACAATACAGCAGAGAGGAAACAGTCCAGGGGTTTTCTGGAGTGCATGGATAATAATCTTCTGACACAGCTGGGAGGTAACCAAACTAGAGATCTAGACTTCTCATTTGTGAACAGGGAAGGACTTGTGGGTGATGTGATGTCTGGAGGCTGTCTTGGGCATAGTGATCACAAAATGGTATTTTTAATTTTCAGAGAAGTAAGGGGGGAAATCAATAGAACTGCTGCCTTAGAATTTCAAAACACAGATTTTGTCCTGTTTAGGAGACTGGTTAACAGATTCCCCCTAGGAGGCATCCCTGAAGGGCAGAGTAGTCCAAAAAGACTGGATGTTTTTCAGGAAGGAATTCCTAAAGACACAAGAGCAAATTGTCCCCATGTGCCCAAAGATGAACCAATGCAAGAGAAAACTGGACTGGATGATCAGTGAGCCTTGGATGGAAGTCAGGGGGAGAAAAATAGATTTTATGACCCCTGGAAGAAGTTGCAGCTAAACCAAGACTGGACTACAATGATGCCACGAGGTTATGCAGTGAGAAAACTAGAAGGGCCATAGCCCAGCTAGAGGTTTTGCTTTGGCTGCTGCTGTAAAAGATAGTAAAAAAAATAATTCTAAAAATGCATTAGCAACAGAGGATGGGCTAAGGAGAATCTGCATTCTTTTTTTTTTTTTTTAATTTTGGATGTGGGGAGAAATATAGTGGCAAAAGATGAAGAAAAGGCTGATGTAGTTAATGTCCTCTTTGCCTCCAGTTTAAATGGTAAGACCATTTGGGTTATGCTTAGCTAGTCCCCTGATCTGGAAAGCAGAGATAGGGTCCAGAATGAAGACTACATAAGAGACCTCAGTTTTGGTCCCCTCACTTCAAGAAGGACATAGAGGTGCTAGAGCATGTCCAGAGAATCACACAGTCCCCCATAGGAAACTCCTAGCCAAGCTGTCAGCCTGTGGCTTGGACAGCAGCACTGTGTGTTGGGTTAGGAACTGGCTGGAGGGCCGAGCCCAGAGACTGATGGTGAATGGTGCCACATCCAGCTAGCAGCCAGTCACTAGCGGTGTCCCCCAGAGATCAGTGCTGGGCCCCATGCTCTTTAATATCTTTATTGATAATCTGGATGAGGGGATTGAGTCCATCATCAGTAAATTTGCAGACGACACCAAGCTGGGGGCAGGAGTTGATCTATTGGAGAGTAGGAGAGCTGTGCAGAGGGACCTTGACAGGCTGGACAGATGGGCAGAGTCCAATGACATGAGATTTAACACATCCAAGTGCCAGGTTCTACATGTTGGCCACAACAACCCCATGCAGTGCTACAGGCTGGGGACAGAGTGGCTGGAGACCGGCCAGGCAGAAAGAGAACTGGGGGTACCGGTTGATAGTAGGCAGAACATGACCCAGCAATGTGGCCAGGGGACCAAGAAGGCCAATGGCATCCTGGCCTGCATCAGGAACAGTGTGGCCAGAAGGAGCAGGGAAGTCATTGTGCTCCTGTACTCAGCACTGGTTAGGCCACACCTTGATGACTGTATCCAGTTCTGGGCCCCTCATTTTAGGAAAGATGTTGACTTGCTTAAACATGTCCAGAGAAAATCAACAAAGATGGTGCAGGGTTTGGAGCACAAGCTCTATGAGAAGAAGCTGAGGGAGCTGGGGTTGCTTAGCCTGGAGAAGAGGAGGCTCGGGGCAGACATTATTGCACTCTACAACTCCCTGAAGGGAGGTTGTAGACAGGCAGAGGTTGGTCTCTTCTCCCAGGCAACCAGCCTCAGAACAAGAGGACAAAGTCTCAAGCTGCACCAGGGGAGGTTTAGGCTGAATGTTAGCAAGAAATTCTTCATAAAGAGAATTATTTTCCATTGGAATGGGCTGCCTGGGGAGGTGATGGAGTAGCCATCACTGGAGGTGTTTAGGAAGAGACTTGATGGGGTTCTTGGTGCCATGGTTTAGTTGATAGATCATGTTGGATGATAGGTTGGACTTGATCTCGAAGGTCTTTTGCAACATGGTTAATTCTATTCTATTCTATTCTATTCTAAAGCTGTTGAAAGGTCTAGAGAATAAGTCTTATAAGGAACAGCTAAGGGAACTGTTATAAATATTATAGTTATGAATGATGGACAGAGATATCAATAAAAAAATTAATAATTTATGTACAAACTATACCACAAATTATTCACACTTGATATTTGCAGGTACAAGTATTCAGTTGGAACAATTATCTCTACCAAAAGCATGTGTATGGGCAATTTGAACAATTTAGATAAATTACAGAATTTAGAAATTTAGAAACAAAGCTTAAATTGAAAAGAGAGGGACTGGCTGGTGACCCACAAGCCCACAAAACAAAGTGGTTTGGCACAAACCTTAACAGAAACTTTATAAGAAAATATGGTTTATTTACAAACTAAGAACTTTTGAGGGCTTCTTACTTGATGCGGCACTTATAGTCCTGAAATTGTGATATGGATGTGCCGTAATAAGGAAATAAAAAATGGCACCGATCACATGGTGCTGCACTACATGGCTGCTGCTTCCTCCAGAGTAAAAGTTCCTGGTGCCTTCCAGGGAAACTTTTGGAGGCTTTTGCAGCTTACTCTGTGGGGTGTGTTGACTGAGAAAGGGCTTCCCACTCATGGGAAAAGCCTTGTCGACAAGGTTCACAGGGCACAGCAGAACGGCTCCTCAGTGAGGGGCTTGGGGTGGTCCCCTCCATGGCTCATGGGGTTCAGCTGGGATGGCTGCCAGCTGGAAAATGCAATGTCCCGGCTTGGGATGGGGGCTGTAGCAATCTGGGAGAAGTGGTGCATACTGGCTACCATGGTTCCCTTGCTCAGCAATGCATCAGGGAATGGCTGACTCTATCTGCAGGACACAGGATATGGTCCACAGTGCTTGTACCCAGTACAGTGTCACCCATAACCAGGCAATGGCCAGCAATGGCTGGTATGGCTGTTGCCAACGGCAACAGAGGTCCACTCGGGTGAGCAGCTGTAGTCCAAAGCAAGGTGCTCAGATCCCTGGTTCAGTCCCAGGCAAAGCAGACCTTTTGATAATGTGGTGCATGGGGTAAACACAAGCATGTGCAGAGGCACTTGTTTACCAAAACAGCCATAATGAATACTGGATCAATAAACACACTTTGTACACAGAGTAATTAACCAATGATACGGTGTTTTACCAAATATAGTATGAGCATATGCAGTAAACAAGGCAAGCATGAGTAAATCGTGTGAACTTTGTTTACTACAGAGGTGGAAAACATGCCCAGGCAGGTTGTTTACATGGACTCACTGATGCCATGTCCCTTTGTTAATTTGGTGCCAAACCCCACCCCCGCTCCAGAAGGGAGGGTGAGGAGGGCATTTGAGCAGAGCATGTAGGGACATGTCCCAGCAATATCTGGGACATAATTTTGGACATAAGCATCATTCACCACGGGAACTGGAATTGTTTAGCCTGGAAAAGAGGAATCTGAGGTGAGACCTTATTGCTCTCTACAACTACCTGAAAGGAACCTGTAGAGAGGTGCAGGTTGATCTCTTCTCTTTAGTATCAAGTGATAGGATGAGAGGAAACAGCCTGAAATTGTGCCAGGGGAGGTTTAGATTGGATATCAGGAAAAATATCTTTATGGAAAGACTGGTCAGGCATTGGAATAGGTTGCCCAGGGAGGTGGTAAAGTCAACATCCCTGGAGGTGTTCAATAAACCTGTGGACATGGCACTTCAGGACATGGTTCAATGACTGCGGTGGTATTAGGTCAACAGTTGGACTCTATGATCTTAGAGGTCTTTTTCAACCAAAACAATTCTATAATCCAAGGATAATTGATTAGTGAACTCTTACACCATTTAGACACACACAAGTCTATGAGACAGGATGGAATGAGAGAGGTACTGAGGGAGCTGGTGGAAGCATTCTCCAAACCACTTTCCATCAATTACTGACAGTCTTGACTAACTCAGGAGGTCCTAGTTGATTGGAGTTTAGCAAATGTGACTCCCTTCTACAAGAAGTGCTGAAGGGAAGATTGATCTCCATGCCAGGTTACTTGATGATCTTGGAAGTCTCCTCCAACCTGGTTGATTCTGTAATTCTGTAATAAATCCTGATGTTTGCCTACTTCAGAGCCCTCTCTGATTTTCACTGATATAGTTTTTCAAAGTTAAAAGCAAAACAAAACAAACAAAAACCCAACCAACAAACAGGTTTGATTTATTAAAACAACAAATAAAATAGATTAAGAATTGTTTTTGATAAATGAACTAACTGCAAAAGTTGAGCTCAAGTTAATAATTCCCAGGTACCATTTGAAAAAGTCTGAGATACAAATCCTTGTAATAGTGCTATTCTATAATATTAATGATAGCAAAATTTAAGCCAGATACAATTCTCACCAAGAAGCATCCATTTCTTAATGGAGGGAGAAAAGTACATCTCATCAACCATCTCTGATAGACCTTCTTCTTCCAGGGTGTATTTTTTATCCTAAAGCCATCTGTTGCTACCTTCTATGTGATTTGGATAAAGAGTTTAGTAATATAGTCATGTATGTTTGGCATGTACTCATTACCTTCAATATGATAATGAGTCTAAAAAGGTAACTTTAATATTAATTTTGTAGAGAATTAGTTAAAAGTCTTCAGCCAGTTCCTGTGTCAAAGCTGCTTAATTCTGGTGTTTTAGCCCAAACAGGATCTTTTTATTTCTTCACAAGGCTCTTTCCTTCAGCCTTTTGGCATGCCAGCTCAGTGGACAGCATGAGCACCTCCTGGTGGCAATGATCTTAACCTGTCCCCTTGTCCTCCTGTATTCGGCACTGGTGAGCTGGCACCTTGATTATTGTGTTCATTTTGGGGCCCATCATGACAAGAAGGACATTGAGGTCCTGGAGTGCATCCAAAGAAGGATGACAAAGCTGGTGAAAGGACTGGAGAATAAATCTTATGAAGAGCAGCTCAGAAAGCTGGGGTTGTTTAACATGGAGGAAAGGAGCCTGAGGGGAGATCTTACTTATTGCTCTACATCTACCTGAAAAAGTGTTGTCTGTTCTTCCAAGTAGCAAGTGATAGGACAAGAGAAGTTCCTCCAGAAGAGATTTAGATTCAATACTAGGGAAATTTTTTCTTGTTAAGTATTGGAGCAGGCTGCTCAGGGAGACATTTAGGAACATGGTTTAGTGGTGGGCAGTGCTAGGTTAATGATCCAACTTATTGATTTTAATGATCTTTTCCAATATAAACAATTTTATGATTCTATGATTCTTATTAACACAGCAAGAACTACTTTAACATTAATATTGTTCAAAATGATATCTCACCCAAAGAAGAAAAGTACTTAGCAAAAATATCACTTTATTCAAATCTACTTTACATTTCCTAAAACTAATACATACTTATGGAAATTACTTACTACATTTATTCATTCTATAAAGGAATTTTAAAGCAGGAAGTCTACAAGTACATTCCTGAGAAAATGAATTAATTAGAATGTGTTAGAAATTGCTATTGATTACGGAAAATCACCTCTGTTATAAAAAGCTATTTTAATAACTTAACAACTTAAACTACACCTTTCTTTTTTTGTAACCAGAAGATCAGGATACATATATATATGTACAAAATATTTATAACACTAGGATAATATTTTTTTTGGCCAATTAGAAAAACAGTACTTTTTTTCTTTTCCTTTTTTCCCCACAAGACTGTTTTGCTGTTATCCATTCTAAGCTTCATTCACAAAAGATACATTGCTTTGTTTTACATTTTCTTAGGCTTATTAATAATCCAGAGCTAACTTTTAGAAGAGCTCTAAGAAGGACTGTATGAACCTCTCTGAACCCTGACATTCCAGACATAAGTCACAGCTGAGGCCTATAAGTTCAAGCTCAAGTAACCCATATTATATTTGGAGATCTAAAGAAGAAAAAAAAATCTGCACTTTTTTATTCTCTTTGAACTAGAACAAAGAGTCTAAGGATAAAGGAAAGGAAAGGAAAGGAAGGCAAGCAAGGGAAAAGATAAGTGTCCCTTGCCAAAAGCAAGCATTTTTCATATTTTATATGTTTAAAAAATTATCAAGTCAGCTTTAAAGACTAATTTTCTGAATTTAAACAATAAACAGACTCTTACTGATGGGTGATGGGGAAGAGATCACTCACCTTCTGTTTCCTAGAGGTTTGCTTCCAGTAGGTATGTACTGATGCATTCTAAGCAAGCAAAGCTGCAAAAAAATCATGTCTATTTATCATAAGATCCTTAAGATGAGCTTTGAATATATTTTTGTTTTGAAACCTGACATTATTTCACAGATAGCTGTTTTCCTTAATGTGTAACAGAGTAATTAATCATAGAATCATAGAATGGTCCAGGCTGGAAGTGACCTCTGAAGATCATCTAGTCCAACCACACCTGCAGTAAGCAGGGGCATCCTCAAATAGACCAGGCCAACCAGAGCCCTCTCAAGCTTATGATCAGAACCTACTGAGCCAAACTTGAATTAGTTTCTTTATTACAAGGTATTTGAACAATTTCTGGGATAACTTGTTATAATGTAATAATTTTTTACAAATTTACACAGCTGGTGCAACTTAATTCTTTCATGAAAACAAAGTCAAAAACCATCTGAGTAGTGGCACTGATGGTTTTCTAGATTAATAATTCTCAGCCACTACAAAGTGGTGATTGATTAGTTGAAGAAAGCAACTACTGAATTATATTTGCTATCAAAGGAACTAAGGGAAAAAAAGAGGGTGTATCATCTTTGGAAGAAAGGTGAGGCAACCTGTAAAATGTTTAAAGATGTTGTTAGGTCTTGTAGGAAAAAAATTAGGGAGGCAAAAGCCCACTTAGAGCTTAGACTGGCCTCTGCTGTGAAGGACAACAAAAAATCCTTCCACAAATATATTAATAGCAAGAGGAGGGGCAAGGACAACCTCAACTCCTTGGTGGGCACGGAGGGGAACATAGTAACAAATGATGAGGTAAAGGCAGAGGTACTTAACACTGTCTTTGCCTCAAATTTTAATAACAGGACAGAATGTCTTCCAGACAGCTGGTCTCCTGAGCTGGCAGACAGAGGCAGGAAGCAGTATGGTTCCCCTGTGATCCAGGAGTTAGAGATCTCCTCAGCTGCCTGGATCCCCGCAAGTCCATGGGACTGGATGGGATCCATCCTAGGGTGCTGAGAGAGGTGGCAGATGAGCTGGCCGGGCTGCTCTGCATCATTTTTCAACAGTCCTGGCTCACTGGAGAGGACCCTGATGACTGGAAGCTGGCCAACATGATGCCCATCCACAAGAAGGGCCAGTTGGATGAGCCAGGGAGTGAGAGGTCCTGATTCTTCTCAGTGACTGCTTTCCTGTTTCTAAGGTTATGAGGTAGTCCTTTGTACAGGACGCTCATAGGTAGTCCCAACTCTGAATCATGGGCATGGACAGTGCTCTAAATTTCCCTGGGACATTCAGGGCTGCAGAGCGGCCAAGCGGATAGCTCCCTTCTCTCACAACAGAGTGAGGACATGCAGTGTGCGGCTGGGCACTGCTCATGCTTTACAAGCTGGTACACACAATGTTGTGGCTCGTCAGTCTGCTGCTTTAAGGCTGTAGCAGATGTTTGGACTGCCAAACTCGGGCTAGTCCTCCCCCTCTGGGCTAAAGGATTATCCTCGGGGGTCCAGTCCTCTTTAAGACTTGGCAGGCTCTCTTCTGATCTGTTGGGACTGGCAATATGACACTGTCTGTCTGTAGCTTCAGCAAAGGTCCTTCCTTTGCAGATTTCCTGGATCTGAGGCTTGGTGACGCTTCCTGGTTGCTGGCATCCCTCCGTATTGCAGAGGCTGGTAGTATGCTTGTGAGCGCAGCTTGATGGAAGCAATAGCAAGGAGCTTGATAGCTACGAAGCTTGATAGCTACGAAACTTGGTAGCAAAGAGACAGTGACTTCTTTACAAGTTGGGGTAATACTTCCTAGTTTCTCAAGGCTGGATTTCGCCAATAGGCAATCTTGTAAACATACAGCTTTAGCCTATAGAAAGTGTAAAGCTAGAATTATGCCCTTAATTGGCAGGAGCACAAGCATCCTATGTGAAGGGTGCATGTAGTTGTTTACTCCCTATAAGGCAAATTGGGGTTATTTATGCTGTCTGGCTGGCACCCTGGTCTTTGTTCCCCTCAGCTCTGGGCTGAGGACCCACTCTGGAAAGGAGGGGGAAAGGGGGAATGTGGCCAAACATGTTGGGACAAGTTTTACAGTATTTGGGGCATAATTCTGGGTTTATGGTGCCTTCACCACAATTTCCTATCAAGCCAGATGATGTTTGGTCACTCCTGGCAAGCAGGGCTTCAATAGGCATAGTGACTGCTGGAGAGCAGTGAACAGGAAAAAAGACCTGGGGGTCATAGTGGATGGAAGAATGACCATTTCCCATAGGAAATGGGTTTTTTCTGTCATTTGCCTTCCTCTCTAATGGCTGATTTCAAGTAAAAGTGTAAGGTAAGAAAACTTTCAATGGTTTCCAGTATTTGTTTAGAAAACCAACACAGCCTTGATCTAAGATTTACCTTTCTGAGTGGTCATTTTCCATGACTCCTGGACAATCCTATCTGAATAATTGTTAAATTGATGAATAAGTGTTTCCTGATGTTGTCTTTTGTATCATTGTTTCTTTTCCCTGCCACATACTGCTTCTTTCCCACATCAATTAAATCATCTACAACACTTGAGATAATGGTCCAGCAGATTAAATGAAAGGGAGACTTTACACAGCCAATTATTTTTGAGGCATAAGCAGCTCTGGAAATTAGTTTGATTAAAGTCTAATTGCCTTCAGACCATGAAATAGTACTATAATTTGGGGGAAAAAATGTAGCATACCCAAAAATGTGTCAGTATGCCCTGCGTTAGTTGGTCTAATAAAATATGGTGTTTCCTTATGTGGCCGTTCTCAGTGGGGGAGGGAAAGCAGAGCCTTTCCTTTCAAACCACCACACCTTATTACAGAGCCAATCTTATTCAGAACATCACTACATCTAAATATGAATGACAGCATTGCATTTAGATTTTGTATGAAACTACTGCAGTCTCCTGGAGGACAGTCCATAATGCTGAGAGGGCAAAAGAATGATTTAGTACAACTGGGAGAGTTTGATTTTGTGTGGAATTTCTGTGGGCTAATGTGAACAGATTGCTTTACAGACATAAGCATTTTCATGGTTATACAAGATTCTCCAGCATATTTCATTCCCACACTCAATAGAAGCATCTCATTAAATGAGTTAAATATCATCTAAGTTCAGACTTAGCAGTTTATCTTCTTTTCAGACTTGTCAGAGAAAAAACAGGCTGTTTCATTAAGTAATACAGAACATACAATGCAGGATATTTACTCTGAATGAATCTAAGGTAAGGAATCACATATCACATATCAGCTTGAGGAAGTCAACAGCTTTTTAAAGAATTTCTGAAATCTTTGCAAGAAATTGTTACTCTATATATTGACATAATGTTTAGTCCAGTGTGATGGAACCTGTAAATAGTACTGCAACACCAGCAGGTATACTATTGTCAGCAGAGGTAACTAATCAGTAAACTCTATGGAAAGCTGCTCATTGCTTTCAAACATCAATTTTTAAAGCAGATTTACGATTATTTAATACTGAAGTTAGGAGGCCAATAGACAGAGAGTACAAAGAATGATATTTCTACAACCCTTTTATAACATGTATTTCCAAATCTTACTTTTTAGAATATTTCTTCTACCTAATAATATTCTTATTATCTATGCTGAGGTATTCAGTATTTCAGTTAAATACAGTATATAACTGATTGCAACTTCAGGTCTCCAGTTATGACATGTCTCAACTGCCTACTGTAATTTAATTGTGTTTTGAGTAAATTAGCTTCATCCTCATATCAACCCACTTGCATCAGCTGTGCTGTTGCAGGCATTTTATAGTACTTGCAGCAAATCTAATGAATGTTATTCTATACTGCTAACAAGAAAGGACATTCAAGTCACTTATTTATAATCTTTAAGATTCTAATATTGTGAAAATCTAGTAAGTATAGAAACTGGTTTGTGTGTTTTGTAGCCTCAGCCAAATGGGATTGGCATCAAACAATTCTAAAAGTATATAGATATTGAGGTTAAAAAAAAATAAAAATGAGGAGAAATCTGAGAAAACTACTGCTTTCTAGTATAAGGTTGTTAAGGTTTGGGGCTGTATGCCTTTAAGAACCACAGAGTTGAGGACCTCCAGGAGGACCAGGAAGATCCACAGATGGACCAGGAAGAGTAATCTATGTTATTTAATTTCCCATAAGCCCTGCAAACCTTTATAAAAAGGCATTTCTATCTGTTCTGCCCTTTCCTCTCTCTGTTCTCTCCTCAGTGAGCTGTATTTACAGGAGAGTTGAGGCTTTCAGTCTTGAGAGTCCTGGAGCTGGCAAGCTGAATTTTTAGCTGTGTCACTAGGACTTGGGCAGGTGGAGGGGGATTCATTAGAGAGGCATGGTAGGGGATACATTTTGAGACCTGTGTTTTTGGCCTGGTTTGGAGGGTGGCTGCGGAAAGCTTTGGCCTAATGACGCTTTTGGGTAATGTGGCTGAGGTGAACTATGGATTTGTGTATTTTATATACTATTGTACTGTTGTATGTAGTTATGAATAATACTTCCACTTAATCTTCCAATTCTTTCCAATCTGATGTGGAGCATTTTTCTTTAACTCCTTTGAGAAGGGTTAAAGAGCATCTGTCTTGCTCCCTAAACTGAGACAAAGGTGCACCACCTAGTGATACTTGCTTAAAACCCCATGCAGTCTTGAACTGCATGCTGCTATCTAACAGCAAATAATAAAAGATATACCTAAAATTTATATATAATATGCACAAAGCACAGGGGAAAAATAAAAAGAAAAAAAAAGCATAAAAATATATCCATTAAAATAAGAAAATGTGAAAAGAATAATAGAATAAAAAAATTACAGGAATATAAAATAAGCTGCCAACAGGATGGAGAAAAGATAATACAGTAGGTAATCTCATAAAGCAATGTCAAGACAAGAGATACATGATACACAAAGTAGATGAATACCTACTGGAAAGGTGAATTGGCTCCATTTAACTGTGACTAGAACATGAATTGTGAAAGATAGAACTGGAAGATGTACTGCATCCATGCAATAGTGAAGTCAATGCACTTTCCCTTTGCTATTTCAGGTGTGAAACAATAACACATGATTTTGCAGCTTCCTTTGAAAAGGAAGATTTAGAGCAGGTCTAAACTTGGTGGTCACATTATTTATATATTAATTATAAATTAATACATTTTAGTATCCTTAGTTATCTGATATATGTCTCATTACATATCTAATTATATATCTAATATATTTTATTATAGTTATCTATATTACTTACTGTTACATATACTCTAAAATTTCCATTTCTTTCTCCTGCACATCTCTGCTGTTTCAACTCTCAGAGCATGCTGGCTTCATCCTTTCCAGGTGTTCTGCTTTTCTCTCCAGATGAACTGCATGCAAAGAAGTAATGCTGTGGTAATATGTAGAACCAACATACAAAGTAGAATGCAGTGAATATAAAGAAGGAACTTTGATGAAATAAAAAGGATGACATTGCTATAAATTGCTTGTAATTTTTAGAAACATGAGTAAACAGAGCCTTGGGCTTGATCTATGGAATGAACTGGAATAATTCGTATTGACTTAATTTAGCAGGACTGTGAGAACTTTATTACATTATGCAGAGACGATCTCAAATATTTAGGAGTCAAAATTTCTATTGAGGAATGAAGAAAACTTGCAGTAAAAATTGTGAAAATAGTCATATATAACCCTGAAAATGTATGTATTTCCTATTAACCTTCCACAATTCAGATTTCTCATTTAAATAGTCCCCCCCAAAAATGAACACTTTTCTTTATACATGGTAGAATTAGCTAAGATTCTAAGAGATGTCTGGTCATTGTCTTTTCAGTGAGCTGCCTCTATCCCCTGCATAAAAAGAGATATGCTTTTCTAAAACATATGTGAGGTTGCTATTTTTAAAATATTTTTAGGCAGGAACCAAATTTTCCTGAATGTTTGTAAGGATCAAAACATAGCCAAGAATGTCTAAAGGGCCAAAAAATCTTGAGTTTGTGTTGCTTGTAAAGAAGGCTATGCCTTTCAGAAAGAGGTATTTGAATTTCATCATAACAGAAATGAAATGACAGAAGGGTCATAAAAGCAAAAACTCATATACAGACAGGCAAGAGAAAAACAAAGGAGAAACATTTAAACTGGTTTAACTATACAAGTTTATACCAGGCAAGAATTAAGCTGACAGCCTTAAGGCACATATTCTGCTCCTGAAAAAGAAAACGGTTTAGAAGAGGTGCATTTGAGTCAAAGAAAAATAAACATAGTGACCATAGCTGACCTTTAGAGACAAGGGAAGGGAGTTAGAAAGAACAGTCAGTGGAAGAGATGTAATTGTGTATATATCAGTTTACATCAGTTTCTGTCTGATTTCTAGGACAAGTTATTGCCTGAAGCTGATGTACACAGGACTGCTAACGAGTTTAATTGTTTGCTTTGCAGGGAGTCAGATAATAATGTTAAGCAACAGAATGTTATAATGAACTGAGGATTGCACTTGAAAAATAAGCTATGCTATTTTCTCAGTCTGGTGAAACACAGATTGCTTTCAGTTATTTTTCTTGGCAGGACTGTTGTTTCTGTCCATAGCCTGTCAAGATAGCATAGTACCCAGATGGTTATATGGCTCTAGGGCACCTGTATAACTCACATTAGAGTTTAACAGAAAAGTAGTGAGTAACATGTATATATTTACGTTGCAGATTCTCCTCCATTCAAAGCAAAACACAGCTGTTATATTTTCATCCTGACCATTACCCTGTGATATCCCAGTCAAACATCTCCACTTGTTGCCAGTTTGTAGTAGTGTTGCTGCATTTCCCCTTAGCCTTGTGTAAAGCCGTCTCTGAACTAATACATCTCCTACAGGCCCAACAAGGCTTTTTACCGCTCAGACATGCCAGTGAGGTATTATTTATCTTAACTCTAAATTCACTTTCTGCCTGCCTTCCTGTTTGCCATGTGTGTCATCTGGATAAAGCACTGACTGGACAAGAGAACCCCAAGAGTGGTGGTCAATGGAGTTAAATACAGCTGGAGGCTGGTCACGAGTGGTGTTCCTCAGGGCTCAGTGTTGGAACCATTTCAGTTTAATGTCTTATTGATGACCTTGATGAAGACATAGAGTGTGCCATTAATAAGTTTGGAGATGACACCCAATTAAGTGGGAGTCTTGCCTTCATGAGGGTAGGGAGGCTCTGCAGAGGGACTTGGATAGATTGGATCAATGGGCCAGTGTTAATGGGATGAGCTTCAACAAGACCAAATGCCAGGTCCTGCACTTGGGTCACAACAACCCAAAGCAACACTACAAGTTTAGGGAAGTGTGGCTGGAAAGCTCGCTGGCAGAAAGGGACCTGGGGTTTCTAATCAACAAGCAGCTGAATATGAGCAAGCAGTGTGCCCAGGTGGCCAAGAAAGCCAGTGGCATCCTGGCTTGTAGTAGAAGTGCTGTGTCCAGCAGGAGTAGGGAGGTGATTGTCCCCTTGTACTCAGCTCTGGTGAGGCCACACCTTGGGTATTGTGATGAGGTCTGGGCACCTCAATATAAGAGAGATGTCAAGTGATGGAGCAGGTGCAGAGGAGGGCCACAAAGCTGGTGAAGGGCCTGGAAAATCAGTCTTATGATGAATGACTGAAGGAGCTGGGGCTGTTTAGTTTGAAAAAGAGGAAGCTGAGGGGGTACCTCATTGCTTTCTACAGCTACCTGAAAGGACATTGTGGAGAAGTTGGTGCTGGTCTCTTCTCACTGGTAATTAGTGATACAACAAGAGGGAATGGCCTCAAGCTGCAATTAGGGAGGTTTAGTTTGGACATTAGGAAAAAAATATTCATGGCAAGAGTGGTCAGGCATCAGAATGTGCTGCCCAGGGGTGATTGAGTCACCAACTCTGGATGTGTTTAAATGTTTGGATATGGTGCTTGGGGATATGGTTTAGGGGTGAACTTTGTGGAGTAGGTTTATCACTTGAACTTGGTGATCCTGAGTGTCCTTTCCAACTTGAATGTTTCTGTGATTCTGTGTGATTCTGTGATCTGCACCATCCAGAATGACCTTTCTACAGAGAATGAGCACATAGTACTACAGTATCTGAATTACCTTATTGAAAATTGACAATGCTACTTTCTAAAGCTGTTAAATTGTTGTTATTTATTATTATTTTGTGAGTAGTAGATTCACAGAATTACAGAATCAGAGAATATATCTCAGTTGGAAGAGACTTCAAAGATCACACAGTCCAACCTTCAGCCCAGCACTGAAGGGTCAACACTAAAGCATATCCCTAAGCAGCAGGTCCATATGGTGCTTGAATGAACACCCCCAGGGATGGCAAATCCACCATTGCCCTGGGCAGACTGACTCAGCTTTGTGCTAGTAAGAGCCTTCAGTACATCTCTTGATGCATGTAGGCGACACTGCACCACAACCAAAATCTTATGGGGTTCCTGAGATAGTAGGAGCCAACAGGGAAATATCAGTGGAAGACCTCAAGGGAGTTAAAGGATGTTTCTCTAAGAAAGTGATATTATCCACAGCCCAGCTGAAGTGCCTCTCCATGAACACACACACAAAGCATGGGCAAAATCAGGAGCAGTTGAAAGCTACTGCCCTGTTGGAAAGCAATGATATAGTAGCCATCACTGAAAGTTGGAGGGAAGAATCCTATGACTGGTGTGTGGCTATTCATGGCTACAAGATGTTCACAAGAGAAGGGAGAGGGAATAAGCTTTGCCCTCTATGTTAAGGAATGGATAGTGTGAAGAAATGTCTCTAAAGCATAAACACAAAGCAAGTTGAAAGCTTATGAGTAGGAATTAGAGATCAAGCGGAACCTTGTGGTTGGTCTACTACCTGACCAAGAGGAGCCTGCTGAATGACCCTTCTTATTCCAGCACCAGGAGGGTCATCCTGCTTGGGGGATTTCAACTGTCCTGATACCCTGGCTGATGTAGTTGCCAAGCCACTTCTCTTTGAAAAGTCATGGCAATCAACTGAAGTCCCTGGTGAATGGAAATAGGGAAACATTGCCCCTATTTTAAAAAAGGGCAGAAAGGAGAACCCTGGGAACTAACAACCTGCTAGCTTCACCTCTCTTCCTAGGAATATCATGGAACAGATCCTCCAAGAAGCTATGCTGAAGCACAGAGGACAGGGAGGTGATTCAAGACAGCCAGTATGGCTTCACCAAGGGCAAGTTGTGCCATCACAATCTAATAGCTTTCTATGATGGTGTAACTACATCCCATTTTCCTTCTGGAGAGGATTCACATCTTCCCTAGCCTTCTTTTTGTCACTGATGTACCTGAAGAAATTCTTCATATGTCCATTTATGTCCCTAGCCAATTTTGATTCTACCTGTGCATTTGCTTTCCTAACCTGATCCCTGCCTGCTTGGACAATTTCTTTGTAGTCCTCCCATGTGGCCTGTTCTTGCTTCCATTGCTTATAGACTCTCCTTTCTTGCCCAGTTAAATCCAGGAGCACCTTATTCATTCATGCGGGCCTCCTGGTGCTCTTACCTGCCTTCTTCCTTCTTGGGATGGTGATCCTGGGCTTGGTGGAGATGGTCCTTGAATACTGAGCAACTTTCTCAGGCTCCTCTTCCCTCCAGGGTTTTATCCTATGACACTCTGCCTAGCAGATCCCTGATGAGGATGAAATCTGCTCTCTTAAAGTCTACAGCAGTGAGTTTGCTTCACACTCTCTTTGATGCCTTGAAGATCTTAAACTCTATTATTTCATAGAATATAATTAACCAGGTTGGAAAAGACCTTTAAGATCATCAAGTCCAACCTATCATCCAACAATATCTCAGCAACTAAACCATGGCACCAAGTGCCCCATCCAGTCTCTTCCTAAACACCTCCAATGATGGTGACTCCACCACCTTCCTGGGCAGCACATTCTAATGGCCAATCACTCTTTCTATGAAGAACTTCTTCCTAACTACCAGCCTAAACCTCCCCTGGCACAGCTTGGGACTGTGTCCTCTTGTTCTGGTGCTGGTGCTGGTGGGGGTCAGCCCCCACCTGGCTACAACCTGCCTTCAGGTAGCTGTAGAGAGCAATAAGGTCTCCCCTGAGCCTCCTCTTCTCCAGGCTAAGCAACCCCAGCTCCCTCAGCCTCTCCTCATAGGGCTTGTGCCCCAAACCCCTCCCCAGCTTTGTTGCCCTTCTCTGGACATGTTCCAGCAACTATCCAAGGCTGTTGTTAAGTTTCTCATCATTCATCAGTGCTTCTTTGTTGGTGAGGACAAGGTCCAGCATAGTATCTTTTCTTGTGGGCTCCTTTACCATTTGGAAGAGGAAATTGTTATCCATGCATTCTAGGAAACTTAGACTTCTCTATTGTCCTTCCAACAGATATCTGGGTGGTTGAAATCTCCCATGAGGACCAGGCGTTGTGAACATAAACCTGCTCCTTTCTGTTTATAGAAAGCCTCATCCACCAGTCTTCTTGCTCTGGTGGCCTGTAGCAGCCCCCCACTATGATGTCACTTCCCCTTTCTTTCCCTTTAATACTCACCCATAAGCTCTCTGTCACCTCTTCTTCTATCCCAAGTTGGAGCTCCATGGATTCCAGCTGGTCTTTCATGTAAAGGGCCACGCTCTCTCCCCTCCTTCCCTGCCTGTGTTTCCCAAAGATTTTATACTCATCTAATCCCACACTCCAGTCATGGAAGCCACCCTACCATGTCTCAGTAATGCCAATACATCATAGCCCTTCAGGCATGTGTACTTCTGAAGGTCTCTCTGCTTGTATTCACTGACACTATGATTTCAAATGATTGAAAGACAGACTAATGTGCCCAAGTATTTATACAAACAATTATGAATCCTTGAAATTAAAAAAAAAAAAATTAAAACATAATATTTGTTTCAAGAGTGTAAAAAAGAAATAGTTCAATTGTCTCGGTCCAGAGGAGACTAAGTTCCATTCTAAAACATTCCCATGTTGTGAAATTAAGGCACAAATGAGGTCAATATCAAAAGTGAGGCTATTTATTAAAGGATAAAGTAAACAGAACAGAAACAATTGCGGGGAGAGAGAAACAAATGGAAAAAGAGAGGAGGAGAGGGATAAGGAAAAAAATATGATATAATTATATATAATTGTGTTATGTTATGTTATCACACACCCCCTCCCCCAAGATGCTTTCTTTGGCTGGAGGAGGTCTGAGGAAGGGTGTTGTTGCTTTGCCTTAGAGGAGATGAGGGAGAAAGAGAGATGCCCCAGTGTTCATCCTTATCAGCTTTTGCTGTCCTCAGATGGAGAACAGGAGCGAAAGAGCATCCATGATGTTTTCTCCTTCTCTGTTTCTCAGCAGGAGTTCTCTCTTCTCCAGTTCTTCTTCTTTTCTTCTTACAGCAGCAAAACTTAGGGCATGGCATGCTCCTTCTATGGTGGTGGTGGTGGAGAGAAGGCTCCTGAGCTGGTGCTTCCAGGATGAATGTTCATGGTGCTTTTCTCTCTCTAGAGCAGGCATCACTCTGGTCTTTTTACTCACTTCTTTTAATTGCAGCTTCCTCCTGGCCCTTCACGTTTAGTCCTGTTGTGGCCTCCAGGGAGTCTTGTGCCTGCTCTTTGCTATTTACCTGCTTACCAGGCCAAGAAGGGTTTTGTTGCACATTCCAGGGAGGCACCAGAGCAGTCTCCGCCCATTACACATTTCTGGTTTGATCAGGCCAGGTGGTGTTCTGTTGCATCTGTCCACCATCCTTCCCTGGGCAGCTACTGCCTGGTGAGCAGATCTTATCCTTTGTTGGGACATATCTCAGTTCTTCATATAGTCACAAGGTGATTTACATCCAGACAAGATTTCTACATCAATGTATCAGGTAATAGAGGAAATGTTCTATGCTGTCATGAAAAATGTGTAGTATTCTTTAGAAACATGCTGAAAAACATTTTGAAAATGTGAGTCATAAACTGGACAAATACCCAAAAATTAAGTTAACAATGCATGTAAATAATTATTACATTTCAGATAAATTACATTTACTGAGGTAATTTCTCAGTGCTTATTTAGCTTTTGAACGTGGTTTTTGAATAGAAAACCTAATGAAAGTATCTTACTGTTAGGAGTCCTTGTTGCTTGAAGGTGCTTTTTTTTTATGAAATGTTATGCTCTCTTCTATTTGATAAATTATGTTCTTTCTTGAGATTAGATCTCTCTGCTTGGGAGGATGCTGTGGTAGGCAGAAAATGAATAAAGTGGATGGAGGATTTCTGCACGTAAGCTCATATCTTTTAATATATTAGAATATGTGCGTTAATCTCTTCTTGTCCTGATCTGTTCTACTAAATAGACTTAAAACTTGGATGAATCTGAGAACTCTGTTGTGCATTTATCTGCCAGTTAGAATTTAATAAACAAAGTACCTGAAGCAGTTCTACTCAGAATTTTTTTCCTGGTATGAGTTCAAACAGATTTTACTTTTCAGTGATAATACTTTTCAGCTAAGTCCTTTTTAAGTGAGTACTGTGAGATCCCAAGTGTTTTCATTGTCTCAAACAGTCCTACCAAAGGGATCTGCACAGCCCTCTGGGGGTGCCATCCTGTCCCATGCTTACAGAGGGAGGTCTGGGGGCAGAGGAAAAACAAGGGACTTCTGGGGGAAGGAGGAGGGAGCAGCTTGTCTGCTGTGTATTCCTGAATCCAGTTCCAAAATCCATCTCCCAAATCTGGTTTCCATCTGCTGCTGTGTCCAGTCTGGGACTTCCCCAGTGCCTGCCCCATAGTATCAGTGTTGACAAAGATGTAATTATCATCCGAGGGCTTGGCTTACATACTGGTTTTATATATATTTGTAAATACTACATTTTTTTATTACTATTTTAAAGATGCTTTAGTTGTTTTTTTTTCCAACTTGTACATTTCTCGCCCTTCTGGGAACTCTCTGCCATTTGTGTAGTAGCCAGCCCAGCCCTGCCCTAACCTTTGACACTTTTTAAAAATTGTTTTGCAAATATTGGCAATAACCTCTTTCTTAAGTATTTCACCTATACATTTTTTTTTTCTTGCATCCAAATCTTACAGTATCACAAAGTTTGAACAGGGAAGCATTAAGAATTAATGCAGAAAATACAGAATTAAAAAAGAACTAAAGGATTTTAAATTTAGTGTTACTGAACATCAATCTATTTTAGTTGGAGTAGGTTTATCATAGGTGTGGACCACAATGACTAACAGCATAACACTAATGTCTCATTGCCTCCATGGTCACATTTTCAGAACATTCCCATGTCGCTGAGAAGTTCTTACTATTAATGAATGAAAATGAAGGGGGAAAAAAAAGAAAAAAAAAGAAGATACATTTATAACTTTAGGGTGAATATTAGACCCTTCTGTTTTAAGAGTCAGTGATAGATATTGCATTTAAAAATCATAATTATAAAATTGGAATCTGTTATAATCTTTAGCAAATAATAAAAGAAATCTATGTTGTCGTGCAGGTGCAAAGTTTACTATTGTAGAAGGTTTATTTAGCAATACATTTATCACCAGAGAGATTATTATGTCTAAAAATATTAAGTATTCTTACTTAATTTCTAGTCATCATTTTAAAAGTAATATTTTTAACAGCAGAACTCTTGCAGGATAGACTTATTGTACAAGGGAATGATTGTTTATTACTTGAAAGAAACAAAATTATTCTTATATGTGTATTGCAGTGCCCATTTAACCCCAGCCAGCAACTCCACACTGTGAAACAGCTTGCTCACTCCTCCCCATGTCAGAAGTGGAGAATTTGAAAAACAGTTTAATGACTAAACTGTAATAATATCAATAATAAATGAAATGAAGTGTAACTTACAGAGGTGTAAAGCCCAAGAAAAGACAAGTGATGCACAGTGTAATTGCTCACTCCTCACTGACATATGCCTGAGCAGCAGTCCATCCCCTACCCATACAACTCCCCCCAAAGTTTATATAATGAACCTGGTGTGCTGTGAGATGAAATATCTCCTTGGCTAGTTTGAATCAACTGTCCTGGCCATGCATCCCCCTCTCCCCCCAGCTTCTTGAGTTCTTCCTCACTGACAGAGCATGACAAACTGAAAATTCCTCAATTTAGGATAAGTACTACTTCGCAGCAACTAAACATTATCAATATTATTTTCACACTATACCTAAACCACAGTGCTGTATCAGCAACTAGGAAGAAAACTAATTCCATCTCAGCTGACATCAAAACATAAGTACACACATTATATAAATCTGTATGTTTAAAATAGCTTAATAAAATCAGCCTCAACTTTATTATTTACTTTATTTCAGTTGTGCACAGGACAGGATATGATAGTTTTCATAGTTTTTGCTCATTTATTAAATACCTTCTGTTAGCAAGAACTAAATATTACCTATCTTTTCCTTTCTGTTGAGTTGATCAAATTGCTAAACAAGAAATACTTTTCACAATAGAAACTCCTCAGCTGCCTCTGAGTGTAGAAGTCCTTGAAAGATTATTTTTTTTATATTTCATAAGGAAGAAGAGATTAAAATTAATTAGACAGATATAGGCTGGAAAAGTAGACCAGCTGCCAACACAGAAGTTTCTCTCCAAGTCAGAAACAGAAGCAGCAGATCAAGCTGATTGTAGATTAGAAGAGCCTCAGGTTTAAATTATGTTGTGAAATCAAACATTTAAACAGAGTGCATTTAGGTCAGAACAAGAAGGATGTTAGTAAAAAGACTAATGTTAAGTCATTAATTATCATCTGTGAATCATGATGTAATATTAGCAGGATGTTAGGAGAAAATCCAGGTAAAAGGAAATCCAGCAATACCTATATTAATAGTACAGTTCCACATGGAGGGTGCTGATATAAGAGCAGTATCTCACTGTCTGATAAGGGAAAGCAAAGGGATGCTAAAACCAAACCCAAATGTGAAAAACAAACAAGCAAACAAACAGACAAAAGCACAACCAAAAACTGGAGACCCCAGCCTTACCTAAGAAGTTATTTACTAAGAGCACATGTAATTTGTTTCCACATCTTATATATATTTTTTTTTTTTAATTTAAAGTGTATCTATTGCTCATGATTTTTCACCTCTATTAGAGCTGAAAATTTTAATTCAGTAGAAATAAAGTTATTTTAAAGGTTTTTGATTTTTTGCAAGAAGGGTGACTTTATGAATTCAGATAACAAAACAGTTTTGGACTAACAGAGGAAAACATGAGTTGAGAAAAAAGATCATGGAAACAAAATGAAAAATTGAGGAGTCTGTAGCTAAATAGAAAGATCTACTTGCATTCTGTTAAGGATAAAATTATTCAGAAGTTGATCAATTTTTCTAGATTTTTAATTTTACCTTTAATCTTACACAGAGAGAGAACTGAATGCAACAATCTGTGGGTAAGAGTCCAGCATTTCTAACTGAAGTGCCAAATGGGGTCATAATGAACTTAAATTTCCAAAGACCACTGCAGTAAAGAGGAAAAGGACTTTTTATCTCATGAAGAAAAATCATCTTTTGTTTTAGCTCTGCATAATGAGGTTTTGATAAATTTTCTCAATCATTTCAGTAGGAAAAAAAGGTCAATATTTCTAAATTAAGATAAACAATAATCTGATTATGGTACTAAAAAATATGTTCTGCCAAAATAAAAATGCTGAAGGGTCTTTGCCCAACTATGTAAATGAAATACATCTACTGGATTCTTTAGAAAGCTACAAAGCTATTTAGATTAGAGTCCTACTTCTTATGAAATATTGTGTTCCTCTGACAGTGTAATAAATCCTATTATTCTCCAGACTTTTAAACACAGAAAACCCTTGAAATGGCATGTAATTATCTATCCTGAACTTTTAAACTCTTTCTATAACTGGCTAATGCAACTCACCACATTATTTAGAATATAACTTCAGTAGAAATTTTTGTTAGCTTGGACTAAGGGCTAGTTAAAGCTCTGACATGTACAATTATTTGGTTTTCTCACACTTAAGACACCTTCGATATGATGACATAAGACACAGTAAATAAATTGTATTTCATTTCAGTGACTAAAAGCCTACATTGATTCACTGCAACAGATAAAGTCCCCAAATACAGAGCTAAAAAGAAGAGATATTTATGCTTAAATATTGTTCTACAGCCACTAATTAAGCAGAATCTGGCAGAGAATGCAGTATGAAAGGAAATATCCTTTCCCAACTTCTTTATTCTCTGGTTTTGCTTTTCTCTCATAGCATACTATTTACATATTTTTTTTCTTCTATGTAATACACAGCTGAGCAAATCAAATTTCCTAAAGAACAAGCTGATGAACTCTAAATTGAAGCCTGCTAACATTAGGGCTAACAGACAAAAAGTGCCATAATTCTACAGTAAGTGTGGGTACACTATTTCCCTCATCAAATATATTATTGCAACTATTACACTTATTTGACTATTACTTATTAATGTAGTAGTCTTTATCAGAATGTTCTGCTGCTCGATAAAATTTACACACTTCACTCATTTCGGTTCTTGGAGTTCAAAGCTATAGACTGTCAGCTTTTCATCTTGTGAAGCTAGGACTCTTCCTTTATGGCTTTTATTCTTCTAAAATGCCTCAGAAATGCTATATTATTCCACTTCCACATCAAGTAAGAAAGAAATGCCCACAGAGAGAAAGGGATGAGAATTTACCAGACATTATTATGCCCATATCACATTTTTGTGCCAGTGCTTTCCTTATGTGGCAGTTTTAGGTTGTGCCTAGAAAATTTTCCACAGATCTTGAACAGAAAGTGGTAGAATGTAAATGAATTAGCATTGGATGCAAAAGAAAAATAATGTCAATAATCCCATTGGTCTGATATCTAACATAAAGTTAGTTATGTACACTAACTCTCTCCTTTTATGACTTTCTTCACTCTAGCAGATACTAGCTGTTGCTTCTGCTAGTTTGCTGACCTTGGATCATAGAATAGAATCATAGTCAGGGTTGGAAGGGATCACAAGGATCATCTAGTTCCAACACCCCTGCCATGGGCAGGGACAACTCGCGCTAGATCAGGCTGGCCAGAGCTTCATCCAGCTTGGTCTTAAACACCTCCAGGGATGGGGCCACAACCACCTCCCTGGACAATCCATTCCAGGGCTTCACCACTTTCATGGTGAAGAACTTCTTCCCCACATCAGGTCTGAATCTCCCCATCTTCACCTGATATCCTAAGAAATCCCTCCCCAGCCTTGTTGTAGGCCCCCTTCAGATACTGGAAGGCCACAATTAGGTCACCTTGGAGCCTTCTCTTCTCCAGACTGAACAGCCCCAACTCTTTCAGTCTGTCCTTATAGGATAGGTGCTGGACACATTCCAGCACGTCCATATCCCTCTTGTAATAGGGGTTCCAGAACTGGATGCAGTACTCCAGGTGGGGTCTCACCAGAGCTGAGTAGAGGGGGAGAATCACCTCCCTTGACCTGCTGCTCACAGGATCCGATTTGCTGCAAGTGCACATTGAGAGCTCATGTTGAGCTTCTCGTCCACCAGCACCCCTAAGTCTCTCTCCTCTGGGCTGCTTTCCAGTCAGTCACTGCCCAGCCTGTATTTGTGCCTGGGATTGCCTCGACCCAGCTGCAGGACCCTGCACTTGGTCTTGATGAGGTTGGCTTGTGCCCACCTCTCCAGCCTATCAAGGTCCCTCCAGATGGCATTCCTTCCCTCCAGCGTGTCTGCTGCATCACACAGCTTGGTGTCATCAGCAAACTTGCTGAGGGTGCACTCAATGTCACTGTCCATGTCACCAACAAAGATGTTGAACAAGACTGGTTCCAGGGCTGATCCCTGAGGGATTGGATGATTTGCCTTCAGCTGTATCCTACACATGTTGCCATGGAAACTAGCCATCCACAGGACCTACACTTGTAGAAAAAGATCAGCTTTGCCTGAGTGACCCCTTTTGATATGAAGCCACTCAGCCAACTCTCCCAATCTTTACCCTCCCTACTTACCACATGGATGCGTGTCAGGTCATCCACCTGCTAGTGCCACTTCACAGCAAGGGTGTCCTTCTTGGAGTGTTCTTTGACCCATCACAGCCATACAGGTATCAGATGCAGCTTGAATGGCTTCCACCATGGAGGTTAGGCTTGGGACTTCTGTGGTGAGAGTGGCTGTGTTCTTATTCAATCACTGGTAATCAACTGTGAGTTACTACTGTCCATCGGGCTTTCTCACTGGCCAAATTGGTGAATTGTAGGGTGAATGTTTCCTGATGGTAATCTGCCTCTGCTCCAAGTCTGCAATCACTTCTGAGATGCCTTGTGTGGCTGCTGCTGGTAAGGAATACTGGCTAATGCAGGTGATGCTAGATTGGGGTAAAGCCGGAGCAATTTGCAAAGTGTTAATACAGTCTTTGCCACTTTTGCACCCACACCATAGAAAGCAAAAGACCACAGGTGCCCATTAGGGAGATACCACCTCCTACCAGCCAGAACATCAAATCCTAAGATGGTAAGGGCTCTAGGCAACCTCTACCAAGGTGCCACACTTGTCACCTGGGAGCCATAGCCTTGCCTTAGCCAGATGGCGAATGTTGGGTGTACCTGTGACACCACTAATTTTAATTCTCCTGCAGGATGGCTGTATTCTCAGTCTCTTTGGCTGCTGCACATTTAAAACACTAATTTTTGCAGCAACATCAATGAGGAATTTAATAGAAATCTGGGTTGGTCCTGTTGGAATTAAAACAAAAGTTTCCAAATTATCAGACCATTGCAAGGCATACACCATGAGAGAGGCCTGTGACAGTCATTACAGTACTTAGTTTTCTGGCACCTCCTTGGAGTTTTGGTGATAAGGCATGAATGGGTTATTCACAACAGCAGGAGGATCTGGAGTGGAAGGACTGCTGCTATTACTTGTGGTCCTCAATGTTGTCAATGTGGCTTTGTTTCCATTCACCACTTTTGTTCAAGGCCTTAAGCACAAGTGATTTAATTTCCCATATGATCATGTACTTCAACAGGTGGTCAGGAATCCCTAAGTAAAGAGTTTGCTGGAACCAGTCCCTAGTCAGTGAAACCAGCTTCTGGCTGGAATTGTTCTTATTTTTAACTGGTGTGATGTCTGTGCTGGTTTGGGTTACTGTGTGGATTTGTGTGGGAAAATGTTTAGGGCATGTCTCATTTTTTACCATGAGGAGACACTCTGTGGCTGGCTTTGTGGGTGCCAACATAGTGTTCCTCACTAGAGGGTACATGGACTGGATAGCCAATAAGACCCCCATAATTTGACAAGGCCCTTAACAGTTCTTTCCATGCTGGGATGTGTTCATTGGAATAGTCAGAACTTTTATTTTGTTTGATTGTCTGTTTAATTTGCTGCATTTGATCAAGCAAATGTCCCTTAAAGGCATCTGGCACTCCTCGAATAAGGGGTATAAGCCTCTTGGATTGTATGGGTGCATCTAAAGCATAAAGATGCATAAAGTCCTTGTTCATGCATGGCCTGAAAGCAATACATTCTCCACAACACTGCAGACAATTCAGCCGAGGTCTTTGTCCACACTGTAGTGGGTTTGCCTTTCGTGGCTGTCTATTGCCTCAGCCCAATAAGCAATCTGTGCAGTTAGGGAATAATTCCCATCTGGACCTGGGCTCAAAATCACATCAGGACCCCAATCTGTGTCAGCCTTTTCAGAACTCAGGAAAACTCTATCGCTGCCCATGTCCAAGACTCTATACAAGAAGTCCATAATTGTTTTGTTAGGCTCATGGGAAAATATTTCCTGAAATTCATTTAATTGTTCTGCAGAGTATGACGAATCTGGGTTTTGGTGGTCCCACGGCTGCTGTGGGATGCTGTAATTTCCTCTCTAATGATGGGACAGACACGCCGTATGACTCCCTCCTCAGAGATGGAGTCTATGTCCCTAAACTTAGGAAAAGTCCCTGCCGAGGACTTGTGCCCCCATAAAGGACATTATTTTAGGGTCTGTCCCTTTAAAGTCCTGTTCATGGGATTGTGGTTCAGACAGCTCATAAAAAGAAGACACCAGGGACCAGGCTTTGGCAACCCAGATCACATCAGGGCTGCAAGGTCTGGAAGAGCTCTTGGTTGAGCTCTTGGATGACCTAGGATTAGAACTAGCATTTGACTCTGCAATCACTTTAAGAGCTGCATTAGACTCCCTGATTTGCAGCACAAATAAATCATTGAGTCCCTTATGCTTTGCCTCTGACCTTTCTGGCTCTTTTTCCAAAGGAAAAATTCTCTCTTCAAAAATCCTTTTTTTTTTCCTCATAAGTATTAAATTCATCTAGCCCCTGGATAATACAGGCTTCCAAAATCACAACAGGGTCACTAGCAGTGTCGGCAAATTTACTGGCAATGCTCTCTGTATGTTTACAACTTTGTTTTGCCCATTCCAAGTCTGAGAATGTTAATTCATAACCCAGTTTGTGCAAACCCCCCACAGTTAGGCACCCTGAAACTCACTGCACCATCTGTTACAGTTTATGGAAAAAAAAACAAACCAGGAATATGATAAAATATGAATTATAATTTATTAATATAGACTAAAAAATTCCCAAGCTAATTTGATCAGGATCATTTGCCTGGTCAATGGCAGGTTGATTATACATGATAGGTATTAATAACAAAGTAGAATAACAGTCTAGGAAAATCAGAAATGTGAAATTCAGAGGAACAAACTGGAAAATCTTATAAAGTGAAAACAAACTGTTATACCAACTTGGTTGCAAGATGGACCCCTTGGCTTAGAAACAGAGCCAAGCAATAGGTAAAGCTAAGCTTTGAAACTTTAGAAACAATTGGGTAAATTAGCTTATGTTGCTCACAAAACACTGAGCTGCTAATTAGAATTTTTGCTAGATGAAGCGATACCTGGAGCTGTGATTTGTAATCCAAGAGGCAAGGATAAATTGAAAATGGTAAATCCAAAAATGGAGGAAATACGAGAGCGTGTGCTGCTGTGGCATAAATCTTGGTAGCCAGAAAGCACGTTGCCGCTGGAACAACAAGCAATTTGCCCTGAAGAAAGGAACACAATATATTTGCTTGTCACAGTCCCAATCCAATTAATGACAGGTGATGTGCTTTTCAAATCATCCTCTATGAATTCCCTTTTTGCAAACTGAATGGCCCAATGGCAGATTACCTATTCAAATCTAGCCAATGAATTAAAAATGCTGTACAGTGCGCAAACTGCACACACATTCTCGGATAGGCAACTGCTCATGTCAGAGACTATCTGAAACATGAGGCATGGGGCTTAGCTTTCAGTCGCCCCAGGCAGCCTTTATGGTGCCTGCCTATTATCAGCTCCTCTCCCTCACCCTGGACCTTGTAATGGAGGAGGGGACGAGGGGGTAGTGGCCAAAACAGGTTTAGCTGGTTAGTGTATCTTCCAAGACAAACTACATGAAAGGAACTTGTAGAGAGGTTGGGGTTGGTCTGTTCAATCAAGCAACAAGCGACAGAACAAGAGGAAATGGCCTCAAGTTGTGCCTAGAGAAGTTTAGACTGGATATTGGGAAGAAGTTCTTTACAGAAAGGGTTATCAGGCACTGGAAATTTTTGCACAGGGAAGTGATGGAGTCCTGTCATAGGCTGAGTTTTAATCTTCTGCTATTTATATCATCTTACCTCATGCCGGCTTCAAAACGGAAGAGCTGGCTAGAGGAAGGTATTATGGGGCTAGAAGTCCAGATTTTAACATGTGAAGCTTCCTGTTCTGGTTGTTGCCTTTAGATTCTGGGTTTTGACTTTCTTCTGCTGGGATGGCAACCAGAAGGGGAGGGATGGGGGATTAGTTCTTGTCTTATGTTTTTAGCTTGCTGCTTTCTGTTGTGCTTTTTCTGCAAATAGGCTAAGGTAATTGTGCATTATGTTATCTCATTTATAATAAACTCTTATATCAACTCTTTATCTCAACCAGACATTGTGTGTATGTGTGTCACCTTCCTTCACTTCTGTAGTGTGGGGTAAACTAGCACAAGTCCCCTTCCCTGCAGGTATTTAATTGTCATGTAGATGTACTGCTTAGAGATATGATTTAGTTGAGGGCTTGTCAATGTTAGGATAATGATTGGACTCAATGATCTTGAAGGTCTTTTCCAATCTAAGCAATTCTTTGATTCTGTGACATTTTAATTTTTGCTATTCTTGATATAAAATCATTCATTTTCACTTGAAAAAGTACTTCCATGTGATACTTGAGAGTTCTCCAGAATTTTACTTACGTTGTTGAATTCATCTTACCTAAACTTCAAGCATTAAGAAGCAGGGATGTAATCTAAGTAATTTGTCTAGGTTACCTTGCACTAAATAGGAAAGATAGGCATGATTCTTTTTTCCCTCCAGGGCAAGTCATCACATCCTGAAATATGTAGGATGCGTTGTCATCTCAAAGTGACTTTTTATTTCTACCAAATAAAACAGGTACATAAGCACACTGCGTGAGTTGAATGAAAGCCATTTATTTTAAGCCTCAAAAATATCCCTGATAATTTTTTCCACTTTGAAGCTAGTACATTTACACTACAACTAGTATTGAACTAGCTGTTTTGTAGTCATTAAAAAAAAAAAGGTGTTGTTTGGTTGGTTGTTTTTTTATCTGTTTCTGCTTGATGAGTCTTTTAGAGCTGTAAGTTGCTTCAGCCACACAGTGGCTTATTGATATAACTGCTAGCTGATCATTTTTGTTGTTGAATAGTTGGACTATTTTCAAAAGACTCAGACATTCATCAGTTGTCTTTTCAGATTCAGATGAATTAAGCAACACAATAGAGAAAGTGGCATCATAAATGGATTAAAAATATATATTTTTTAAAGTGTATATTCTTTTTATTTCTTAAAATATGTCATCTAAACATTGTGTTTCTATTTAATTAGAGCTAAAATGATATAACTGTGACTGCACTTTTGAGAAACTGTGAGCTGTCATTTTGTGGTGGTTTGAAAGGAAAGGCTCTGCTTTCCCTCCCCCACTGAGAAAGAGACCACGGCTAAACCCAGTCGGAGAAATGAGAGTATATTTTACAAGGAAACAGATTCTATGTAACACAACAAACACAGGTATTTTACAATATATACAGGAATATACAGCAAATGAACTCAACCAGAAACCAGACCCCCCACAGAGGGGGCTTCCCCCTGTGCCCCCTTCAACCCCCTACCTCCCTTCTCCCCCAAAAGAGGTAGAAGAAGAGACGAGGACAGTTAACAGGGCAGGAAAGGAATAAAGGCCTTGCACAGGGAGTTAGTATCTTATCTTTTGGCAAGAAGCCCAGAAGCAGATCCAGCCGAGAGGGACAGTGAAGGAAGGAAGACTGAGAGAAAGTTCCCAACTCCCCTGGGTCCAATCTCTCCTCCCACAATCCTACCAATGAAATTCGTTTAGAAAACCAAAATATTTTACAAACATTTAGCCAGTGTGCCCCTTCCTTAAAGGCACAGCGTCAAACGGCCACAATCCACCCCTTCTAAACAATTTCATTGGTCGTTCGCACTGTCCATCCAATCGGAAACAATATTTGTAGTTCGTGAGTAAAGTTCATAGTCCGTTCCGGCTACACTCAGATGTAGATGATTCAGAAGTCCAAACAAGTCAGGAAATAAGAAAATGGAAACCAGCTTGTCTCTCCACAGACGAAGTGAAGAAAAAGCAAACAGCCACACAGGGACTCTCAGTTGACTCAGGGCTCTCAGGGTTCGTGCACTGTAAATTCCTCAGGGATTCTTCCTTTGGGCGCGTTGTAGCTGTACAACAGTCTGAAATTAAACTCTTTCAGCTAAAGTTAAATTTCTTTGTGGAATACACTGAATTTGACCATTCTCCTGCATTACCCAATAAGTGTGACCCGGACCTTCAGCTGAAACCACCCCTCGGACAGGTTTAACCTCTCCTGAGGGCGAAAATACCCAAACAGTTTTACCTAACAGATTCTTTTCTCTAACAACAGGAACTCTATCACCTTCTACTCTCCGTAGCAAATCTGAATGTGCCGGTCCAGCTCGGTTCACTGAACCTCTACTATTCACCAGCCAGGTTGCTTGTGCTAAATGTTTCTCCCAGTTTTTCAAAGATCCACCTCCCATGGCTTTGAGAGTGGTCTTCAACAAACCGTTGTAGCGTTCAATCTTCCCTGCAGCTGCTGCATAGTAAGGAATATGGAAAATCCACTCAATACCGTGCTCTTTTGCCCAGCTCTTTACAAGGTTGTTCTTGAAATGAGTTCCGTTGTCTGACTCAATCCTCTCTGGAGTTCCGTGTCTCCACAGGATCTGTCTCTCCAGACCGAGAATGGTGTTGCGTGCAGTTGCATGTGGAACTGCATAAGTTTCCAGCCATCCAGTGTTCGCCTCTACCATAGTAAGCACGTACTGCTTACCAGAACGAGAACGTGGTAGAGTGATGTAGTCAATCTGCCAGGCTTCACCATACCTGTACTTGGACCATCTGTCACCATACCACAAGGGCTTAATTCGCTTTGCCTGCTTGATAGCAGCACAAATGTCACAGTCATGGATGACTTGTGTGATAGCATCCATGGAAATGTCTATGGATCTGTCACGAGCCCACTGGTATGTTGCATCTCTGCCTTGATGTCCTGATGAATCGTGAGCCCACCGAGCTAAGAATATCTCACCTCGGTGTTTCCAGTCGAGATCAAGTTCAGAGTCCTTGTCTACTTGAGAAACTCTTGCAGCTAGATCTGCCTGATGGTTGTGCTGCTGTTCCTCAGTAGCTTTGCTCTTGGGAATGTGAGCATCAATGTGTCTCACTTTCACTGGAATTCTCTCGATTCGATCAGCAATGTCTTGCCACAGGTCAGCTGCCCAGATGGGTTTTCCTTTCCTCTGCCAGCCATTCTTTTTCCAGTTCTTTAGCCAACCCCATAGAGCATTGGCTACCATCCATGAGTCGGTGTAGAGATAAAGCTTTGGCCATCTCTCACGTTCAGCTACGTCGAGAGCTAGCTGGACAGCTTTTACCTCTGCAAACTGACTGGATTCTCCTTCTCCATCCTTCGCCTCTGCAACTCGGCGTGTTGGACTCCACACGGCAGACTTCCACCTTCGCTTGTTCCCGACGAGACGACAGGAACCGTCTGTGAACAAAGCATATTTCTTCTCATCATCTGAAAGGTCATTGTAAGGAGGAGCTTCCTCAGCACGAGTTACTCTCTCCTCCGGAGGTTTAGTACAGTTGGTACCTTCAGGCCAACTTGAGATCACCTCCACCAGACCAGGTCTTTCAAGATTTCCCATTCGAGCTCTCTGTGTTATCAGGGCCATCCACTTAGACCAGGTGGAATCTGTAGCATGATGTGGTGTGGAACCCTTGCCTTTGAACATCCAATTCAAAACTGGCAATCTGGGAGCTAAGAGAAGTTGTGATTCAGTTCCAATCACTTCAGAAGCTGCTTTCACTCCTTCATAGGCAGCTAGAATCTCTTTCTCTGTTGGAGTGTAATTAGCTTCTGAACCTCTGTAACCTCGACTCCAGAAACCAAGAGGTCGTCCACGTGTCTCACCTGGAGCTTTTTGCCACAAGCACCAGGTTGGACCATTGTCACCTGCAGCCGTGTACAAAATGTTCTTAATGTCTGGACCATCTCGCACAGGTCCCAGACCCACTGCTTGGACTACTTCTTGCTTTATCTGGTCAAAGGCTGCTTGTTGTTCAGGTCCCCAGTGGAAACTGTTCCTCTTTCGAGTCACATCATACAGAGGTTTCACAATCTGACTGTATCCAGGAATGTGTAGTCTCCAAAATCCCACTATCCCCAAGAAACGTAGAGTTTCTTGCTTGTTCGTGGGATTTGCCATGGTAGAGACTCTATTTACCACATCCACTGGAATGTGTCGGCGTCCATCCTGCCACTGCACTCCCAGAAACTGGATCTCTGTGGTAGGACCTTTCACTTTGTCTCTCTTGATGGCAAAACCTGCATTCAGAAGAATGTCCATGATTTTGTTACCTTTCTCAAAGACTTCCTCAGCAGTTTTACCCCAGACGATGATATCATCAATGAACTGGATGTGTTCTGGAGCACCACCTTCCTCCAGAGCATCGTGGATCACTGCATGACAGATGCTGGAGCTGTGGATCCAGCCCATTGGCAGTCTGTTGAAAGTGTACTGGATTCCTCTCCAGGTGAAAGCAAACTGAGGCCTACATTCCTCTGCTATGGGAATAGAGAAGAATGCATTAGCAATGTCTATGGTAGCATACCATTTGGCCTCTTTGGATTCCAGCTCGTACTGGAGTTCCATCATGTCTGGTACTGCTGCACTCATAGGCGGAGTTACTTCATTCAGGGCTCGGTAGTCCACTGTCAGACGCCAGTCTCCATTCGGCTTTCGCACAGGCCACACTGGACTGTTGAAAGGTGAATGAGTTTTGCTGATGACTTTCTGACTCTCCAACTGACGAATCAGATTCTGAATGGGCAACAAAGAGTCACGGTTGGTTCTGTATTGTCTGTGATGCACAGTCTGAGAAGCAACCGGCAACTTAATGTCCTGAATCTTGTGTTGTCCCACAACTGCAGATTCATCAGAGAGTTCAGGTCTAGCAGACAGCTTCAGCTTTTGTCCATCAATTTCTACAGAAGCTACTCCAAAAGCCCATTTGTAACCTTTAGGGTCCTTGAAACGCCCTTCTCTCAGAAAATCAATTCCCAAAATACAAGGTGCATCAGGTCCGGTCACAACTGTATGCTTTTTCCATTGTTTACCAGTTAGACTTATATTAACCTCTACCTTACTTAACTCTTGAGATCCACCAGTGACTCCCAGAATAGTTATGGACTCCGATCCCTGATAATTTGATGGCAATATGGTGCACTGAGCTCCTGTGTCAACCAAGGCCCTGTACTTCTGAAAGTGTGAAGTGCCAGGCCACTGGATGTACACATCCCAATAGATTCTGTTATCTGTATTACCCCTCTCCTCCCCCTGGTGGGAGGCAGGGCACCCCTAATTGTGGGGAACATTTCCACAGGTGCAACGAGCACACTGTGCAGTGTTAGAACTGGAGTCACTGTTGGAGCTGTCATTGTTGTCCTGGGGAACTGTGGAAGTAACAGCTACCCTCCTGGTATTGCTACCCTGGGTTCTGCCACTTTGCAGTTCCCTCAGTCTCCTGAAAAGATTAGAAGTTGGTTGACCATCCCACCTGTTCATGTTCTCACCAAACTGATCACGTAGAGTTATCCAAATGGTCCTACGTGATTGCCTTGGTGGTCCGTTTTGGTTTGGCCTGTTTTGGAATGACCTCCTTGGAGGACGTCTATTCCTCACAGCTGAAACCTGCACCCACCTGGAGGAAGAATTGGAATCATCTCTTTGTGCCAATTGGCATATGGAATCTTTGATTTCATCCTTCAGCTCTCTCATGCAATCCTTTATCTCACTAGACAGAGCTTTAATGGCTGAAACCAAAGAAACACGTGTCATGCTATCATCCAATTGTCTTAGTTGATCAGTGAATTGGCCAACCGTAGGAGGATCTCCACCATAATTTCTTGCCACAATTCTGCTTGCCAGAATGTTTGCATAATTGGAAGGAGCAAGTTTGATGAGCTTTTTAGCAAGACCAGCTGCCACAGGAATGTCATCAGGATTCAGAGTATCATGGTCACCATAGAGTATCTCTCTAATGGCAAACTCTCTCAGACGCTTAATTCCCTCATCTATGGTAGTCCAGGGCTTGGGATTCCATGGAAGGTCATCTCGGGAAGGGTATCTCAGGGAAACTGCCATTAAAAGGCGTATCCACAGATTAACCTTACCAAGAATCCTGGCTAGATGTCTGTCTATTCCATTATCCTTTGAGAGAGTTCCTAGCTGAGCTGCTGACTTGTCTCCAACTATTAGAGCTGGAGCACCTGTATCATAACACCTAGCAAGCCAAGATAGGATGGGTTCCTTATCTGCTCTGAGGTAATCTTTGCGGACATTGCGAATCTCCTCCCTCGGTGACGAGCATTCGGTGATGTCATCTTGCTCTCCATCTATCACATCTTCCTGAACCTTTTGTCCCCATAATCCTGCTGTCACTCTCCTAAGAACCTCTTTAAGCTGAAAAGCACCACTGCCAGCTGCTGTCTTAGCTGCATCTCCATCCTGTGATGATCTCAATAACTCAGCTATATCTCTAAGACAAATCTTCTCCTCATCTTCAGCAGGCACTTTCCTAGCAGAGGTTCCCTCACCAGGATCATCCTGTCTAGCAGAGGTTCCCTCACCGGGATCGGTCTCCTGCTCTTCTCCTCCATTAGCTCCACTAGCTCCTGGATCAGCTTTGGCCTTTCCACCTCTGGTTTTTAAGACTGCTACTTGTTTAACTGGAGCTGTGTTTGAATTTACAGCCATCCTGATAGAAGCTGACAGGTCCTGATCTAAATCAGCCGCCGTGGGGGCCCCTTCCGGTCCTGTCATGGCGGACGGAAATGACCTTGCCTCACTACCGGTCGCCATCTTGGGAATGGGAGCCGCCCCTGGCTGCTTGCCAAAGTCATAGAGTGGAGCATTTAAGGCTGCTTTGCCAATAGGTTTTGCTATTTTTCTAATTGACGCAGCCCCTTCCTCGTCACTCGAGGACTCTGGGGCAGACTTAGAGGAACGCCTACGCTTCCTAGATTTTTGTTTAATCACAAAACATGCTCGAGAAACCTTTCTCTCTATATATAGAGCCCACAGCAGATAGACATTAATTATCAGCGACAGCAGGATTACACCCGTCAAATAAATCACCTTAAGATCCCAGCCAGCACTTAAAGTTACTCTTTGACCTCCTGAAGTGTTAAACTCCCTTATCTCGATCGGCAAAGTAGAAGACGTTCTATTGCCGTAATTAGTGAGCCGAAAAAAACCCAAACAGTGTTTATACAACAGCTGGATCCTATGCATAAACCACAAATAGATTTTACGCATTAAATATTTACCTATCTGGTCTAACATCAACCCGATGCAGTACCGGTAGACCAACATGCCACAGACCGAGAAGAATAAACGTTCTAAAACCCAGAGCACCTTCATTTTGTTTCTCCGGCTGAGACAAGCAATAAATCAACTTAATTCCTTAATTGCCCGGCCCCACGTTGGTGAGCCAATAAAAAAAAGTGTGGTGGTTTGAAAGGAAAGGCTCTGCTTTCCCTCCCCCACTGAGAAAGAGACCACGGCTAAACCCAGTCGGAGAAATGAGAGTATATTTTACAAGGAAACAGATTCTATGTAACACAACAAACACAGGTATTTTACAATATATACAGGAATATACAGCAAATGAACTCAACCAGAAACCAGACCCCCCACAGAGGGGGCTTCCCCCTGTGCCCCCTTCAACCCCCTACCTCCCTTCTCCCCCAAAAGAGGTAGAAGAAGAGACGAGGACAGTTAACAGGGCAGGAAAGGAATAAAGGCCTTGCACAGGGAGTTAGTATCTTATCTTTTGGCAAGAAGCCCAGAAGCAGATCCAGCCGAGAGGGACAGTGAAGGAAGGAAGACTGAGAGAAAGTTCCCAACTCCCCTGGGTCCAATCTCTCCTCCCACAATCCTACCAATGAAATTCGTTTAGAAAACCAAAATATTTTACAAACATTTAGCCAGTGTGCCCCTTCCTTAAAGGCACAGCGTCAAACGGCCACACATTTAAAGGACAGAAAATCAATACAAGATTCTTGAGAGACAGAATTAGTACTTGAAAAGAAAAAATGCATGTGATACCTGAGAGCCTTGCCCAGACCAAGAGGGGAAACAGGGAACAGAATGCTTGCCACTGCAGCCAATATTATTGTAAGGCACCAGACACTTGAGGAACATTGTACCTGTAACTCAAACACCCTCTACTGTTGATTTGATCTTAGCTAGAAAAACATGCTCAAGATGAAGGAAAATAGACAATTTCTTGCAAAGACTATTTAGTTCAACAGTTCATAAAAAAATCTTACTGAGACAGTGCCTTAAGTTTTTCCTATTACGATGACTCATTACTAATGAGTAAAATATTTTACAGTAAATATAAAATTACAAAATTGTATTTGAAGCATGGAAGACAAATTATTTTTATTCCAAATAGATGATCAATGCATTTTGAAGGTTTATGATTACTTCTGCATTACTCTAGGTGGTTATATACCTACAAAAGTCCAATCACAAAAGACAAAAAAAAAAAAAAAGGGGGGGGGGAGGGGCAGGAAGGAAGATATGTATGCTGGAAGAAGTACTTTGCTGAAAATTAGTGAAATTTTAGAAGCATTAAATCATTCAATAATATGGCATTTGAAAGACGACTTGGACAGAGGTAGTTTAATGTGGACAGAGGTAGTTTAATGTGGAAGTATGCAGTCTTATTTATTCCAAACGTACTGTGGAGTAGATAATGGTGACAAAACTGGAAAAAATAGTGGTATAAGCAAAGGAAACTAGAAACAGAAGAAGGAAAAAAAAAACATTAATAGAATGGTATCAAAGTAGAATAACATTGCAGGTGTATGTAAAATATTTGAGATGATTGATATGTATGTAAAGATGTCATGCTGGGATTTGTCAGTCTTTGAGGAAGAATAGCAGGCTAATGTCAAATCAGAAAATACAACACAAGAAAGATCCAGAAATGAATTTCAGAAACTGAAGCAGTAAGTAAAGGAATTGTTATTCAAAGAGGATGATAACCATTTTATAACCTGATAAAAGAAAGCCATACTTAACTAGATTTAGTGATGAAGTGTGTATTTCTTGATGGTTTGTTTGTTTTCTGTATCTGTCTCTGTAATTCATTTTCTACCACAGATTTTCTTTTACGCTGCATTTTGGTCTTGCCCATGTACTGGGAATGCTTCAAATGAAGAAAACTGTAATCTCATGTATTAACTAAATGGGAATAAATCTAAGATATGTCTTTTATTATTATTTAGATTGTGAAATAAGCAGTTTTGTCATCAGTTACAGTCCTCACAATCTCATCACCACAATTATCCTAACTGTACACACACATTTTTGTTCATTCTTCAAGATCCTTGGAGGGTGTTGTCATAAGGAAACAGGTTTTGGGAGGAGGAGCTGCCATATGGACAGCAAGTCCAAGAAAAGAGCAAACATAGAATGGAGCGTATGGAAAAATGTCTGCATGGAATAAATCAAGTTAGCCTTATGGAAGTTGCCTCTGACCTCTCGACTTTTATTTCTGTCTCTGACTAACAGCAGTCTACATCTTATCCTTCATCAGTGTTAGGGGAAGGGGGAAACTAATTAATAGGAAGTTAAAGGAAAATAAAAAAAAGGTACCTGAATGGGTAGTTTTTATTTTTTTGACATTTCTTGATAATTCTTGATAATATCTTCATTTCTTCAGATAAAACAGCACAAGAACTTTGGTCCAGGTTACTAATATGCTGCCCTTTATAATCTATGAACAAAGTGTTTGACAACCATTTAGAATTCATCCCTGCTACAGGTAATGCAAGGTAATTTTGCATTATGTTTTAATACTTCAAATAGAAATAATGAAAAGATAAGGACAACACTTCAAAAATTGGATGCTAGTTTGCAGTATCTTTTTATTGCAAAATAAATTCCAACATCAGCTTTCATATCTACAACTCTTGTTGCTAAAATAATGATAAACCCAGGTAGCTTATTAAAAATGTTTTCAATGTAGCAGGGTTTGTTTTTTTTTTTTGTTATTTTATAAAATGATGTAACAGAAGATGAATCTAGCAAATTTTCTAGTGTAGGCAACCAACACATATATTTTAGATAGTGTAGGGTCTGAATAATCTGTAAGATGACATAGCTATTACTATTTGATGTTAAAGGGATATTATCTAATTTGACTGCACCAACCAAAAGAAATATATGAAAATAATAATTTATAGGCTATGCAAGCACAAATTGCATCATTTTTAAAAATTTGTTTGTTTGCTTGCTTTATTTTATTTTCAAGGAAGGAATAGAAGAAAAATATGGATATTTAGAATGGAATCACAATGATCTTGTTAACTACAGAGCTATATTCCAAACAACTTTTCTGTGTGGGGATGAACACAGGAATTTCCAAAATGGACCAGAGAAGACTACACGTCTATCAAGACATAAAAGTTTAAAATCACATCTTATTGTAGGAGTTTAAATATAAGGTCTTTACACAAGCAGATAGAATAGAATAGAATAGAATAGAATAGAATAGAATAGAATAGAATAGAATAGAATAGAATAGAATAGAATAGAATAGAATTAACCACACTGGAAAACACCTTTGAGATCATCAAGTCAAACCTATCATCCAACACTATCCATTCAACTAAACCATGGCACCCAGTGCCCCATCCAATCTCTTCCTAAACACCTCCAATGTTGGTGACTCCACCACCTCCCTGGGCAGCACATTTCAATGGCCAATCACTCTTTCTATGAAGAACTTCTTCCTAACATCCAGCCTAAACCTTCCCTGGTGCAGCTTGAGACTGTGTCCTCTTGTTCTGGTGCTGGTTGCCTGGGAGATGAGACAAACCCCCACCTGGCTACAACCTGCCTTCAGGGAGTTGTAGAGAGCAATAAGGTCTCCCCTGAGCCTCCTCTTCTCCAAGCTAAGCAACCCCAGCTCCCTCAGCCTCTCCTCACAGGGCTTGTGCTCCAAACCCTTCCCCAGCTTTGTTGCCCTTCTCTGGACATGTTCCAACAACTCAACATCTTTCCTAAACTGAGGGGCCCAGAATCAGACACAGTATGTTTAAGCTTGCATAATGGAGCAAATACATCTAGTGTTCAGATGAGCAGATAACCACTGAGCACAGGTGATAGAGTAGAAAATGTTATTCATCTTATTCTAAGGCAGGAATTTATATGAGATTTTCATCCAATATTGTTTTACAAATTAATCTGAGATAGAGTATGTGCCAAGCTTCCACCTGCATTCCTGAAGTGCACAAGACTCCCACTGGATCACTATTCTATTTGCCAACTTCTGTGGATTTCTTCCAAGCTATCCATAGCTTAAAACATTTCAGACTTCATTAGATATCTACACTTCTGTGTTAAATCAAATACCTAGTTGGATTCTGGTGTATACATTTAGAAATCTCCACTTAAACACCTTTGTTGATGAGCTGATTTCCACAGAGTTAGGATGACATTAGTGACTTGGAAACAAGTCACAATAGCTTGAAATAGATTCTTGGAATAGAAATATAATTGGTTGATTGCAGACCAAAGTTTGACTCTGACGCATTACAAAGAAGTTGTCTAATGACTGCAATCACCACATTTTTCCAAGTTGGCAAAAGCTGACAAATTTCCTACTAGCCAAACGCAGAATGTACTTTCTGATATTTCATAGAATCATAGAATCACAGAACGTTAAAGGTTGGAAGGGACCTCCAGAGTCCAACCCTGCTGCCAAAGCAGGACACTTAGGATAGTCCAAACAGGAATGCATTTGGGTGGGTTTTGAAAGTCTCCAGAGAGGGTGACTCCACAAACTCTCTGGGCAGCCTGTTCCAGTGCTCTGTTGCTCTCACCGTAAAGAAGTTTCTCCTCACGTTGAGGTGAAATCTTCTATATTCAAGTTTGTATCCATTTTTCTTTGCCTTATTACTGTGCACCACTGAAAAGAGATTAGCCCCCTCCACTTGACACCCACCCCTCAGATATTTATAGACATTGATCAGATCTCTTTTCGGTCTTCTCTTCTCAAGACTAAACAGCCCCAGGTTTCTCAGTCTCTCTTCACAGAGTAGATGCTCACATTCCCTAATCACCCTTGTGGCTCCCTGTTGAACTCTCTCCAGCAGTTCTCTATCTCTCTTGACCTGGAGAGCCCAAAATTTGACACAGTACTCTAGGTATGGTCTCACCAGGGCAGAGTAGAGGGGAAGAAGAAATTTCCTAGACCTGCTGGTCACACTTTTCTTGATACATCCCAGAATACCACTGGCTCTCTTAGCCACAGGGTCACATTCACCAGGACTCCAAGGTCTTTCTCTGTGGGGCTGCTTTCCAGCAAGGCAGCCCCTAATCTGTACTGGTGCATGTTGTTATTCCTTCCCAGGTGCAGGACCCTGTACATGTCTTTATTGAACTTCATGAGGTTTGCCTGCACCCAACTCTCCAGCCTGTCCAGGTCACATTGGTTGGCTGCACAACCCAACAGGGTATCAGCCAACCCCTTCAATTTTGTATCATCAGTGAGCTTGCTAAGGGTACTTTCAATCCCCTCATCCAGGTCATTGATAAACATATTAAATGAAACTGGACCCAGTACTGATCCATGGGGAACCCCACTGGCCACAGGCCTCCATGTTGACTCTCTGCCACTGATGAGAGTCCTCTGAACTCTGTTGTCGAGCTAGTTTTCAATCCACCTCATGGACCAATCATCTATGCCACATTTCCTGAGTTTTTCTATGAGGATGTTATGGGAGACTATCAAAATCCTTACTAAAGGTATATGACATCCACTGCTCTTCCCTTGTCTACCCATTTGGTCATAGCTTCATAGAAGGTTATCAGATTAGTCAAGTAAAATCTCCCCTTGGTAAATCCATGTTGGCTACTCCTGATGACCCTCTTTTCTTACATGTGTTTAGAGATGACCTCCAGGATGAACAGCTCCATAACCTTTCCAGGGATGGAGATGAGGCTGACTGGTCTGTAGTTGCCTGGGTCCTCCTCCTTGCCCTTTTTGACATCTGGAGTGACATTTGTTTTCTTCCAATCATCAGGCATCTCTCATGCTCTCCAAGACTTCTCAAAAATGATGGAGAGAGGCTCAGCAACGGTATCAGTCAGGTCTCTCATCACACATGGATGCATGCATCGGGGTCCATGGTTTTGCATCTTTTCAGTTGATACAAGTGATCTCTAACCCAGTGTTGACTGACTAATAGAGTGTCCTCCTCCCTCCAGTTCTGCTCCCTTGCTTCTAGATACTGGGGTTCCTCAGGGCTGATCTTAGGAATAAAGTCTGAGACAAAGAAGTCATTCATCAACTCTGCCATCTGCATCTTCAGTTACCATATCTCCCATATCATTCAGTAGTGGACACACCTTTTCTCTGCTCTTTCTTTTGTCATTGATATATTTGAAAAAGCTCTTATTTTCTTTCACCTCCCTGATGAGACTCTGTTCCAAGAGGGCGTTGGCATTTCTTGTCACATCTCTACATTCTCTGGCAATATTTCTGTAATCCTCCCAACTGATCTGACCTTTTTTCCCCACATATTGTAAACTTCCTTTTCCTTTCTGAGTTTTTCTAAGAACTCCTTGCTTATCAATGCAGGTCTCCTACCTCCCTTACTTGTTTTTTTTTTTTTAAAGGAGTGCATTTTTCTCAATCTTTTTTTATCTAACTGTACAGTATTAGCATAACTGCTATGATCATTGCAACTACCATTTATAATGACAATTTTAAAAGTCTATTTACCTCAGGATGAACATGCAAATTATTGCAATGTTAGCTGATAGTCTGCTATCTTATTTGCATTACATTATAAATAGAAATCACTTACTAAGTTTGGTTGAGTGAATTAATAGTGTTACATGTTAGGTTGGAATCAATGATCTCAAAGGTCTCTTACAACCTGGTTAATTCTATTCTATTCTATTCTATTCTATTCTATTCTATTGTTCTGGTGCTGGTTGCCTGGGAGAAGAGACGAGCACCCACCTGGCTACCAGCTCCCTTCAGGGAGTTATAGGCAACAATAAGGTCTCCTCTGAGTCTCCTCTTCTCCAGGCTAAACAACCCCAGCTCCCTCAGCCTCTCCTCATAGGAGTTGTGCTCCAAACCCCCTCAACAACTTTGCTGCTCTTCTCTGGACACATTCCAGCAACTCAACATCTTTCCTAAACTGAGGGGCCCAGAACTGGACACAGTACTTGAGGTGTGGCCTAACCAGTGCTGAGTACAGGGACACAATGACTTCCCTGCTCCTGCTGGCCACACTGCTCCTGATACAGGCCAGGATGCCATTTGCCTTCTTGGCCACCTGGCCACACTGCTACCTTATGTTCAGCCTACTATTGCCCAGTACCCCCAGGTCCCTCTCTGCCTGGCTGCTCTCCAGCCACTCTGTCTGCTATAGAATGAGTTTCCTCCAAATGTGGCCAAAAGCACACATACCTGCCCCACTTGGACTCCAGGACATGTTCAGACATGTTCAGACTGGGCAACGTGGGCATTTTCCTGAAAAAACAGACCTGCTGGCTCCTGCCCCATTGTCTGGTTCAGAGCGTTTTTGAGGCTTTTTTGTCCCTTCAGGACACACCGAAATTCCAGGAAGGGAAATCAACTGAAAATTTTATTTAGTGCATTCACACATATATATATTTATGGGATGGGTTGTTTGGTTCTTTGTTGTTGCTGTTTGGTTGTTTTTGTTTTGTTTTTTCTCATCACTAGCGATATTTAAGTTGCTTAACTTTAAGTTGCCTATTAATATTAATTCCTCTTATCACTTGATTACCTAACAAACTGTTCTGGAATCATCTTTATTAACATCCTTCAGTCTTTGGACCATTCATAAGAAAGGAAATTCATAGAGAATACTTTCAAAAATAAGTCAAGCTAGATAGCCAAAAAAGCAATCTCAGGCAACAGCACATTAAGGCAAATGAAGCTTCCTACTGACAAAGGATCACATGAAGACCTCCTCCTCCATATGTGTCCAGTCTACCTTGTTTTTTTTGAATCCCAGATGCCATTGAACTAGTGAGTCATGTTTCAGAGTGTGCATAATAGCCTTATGTGAAAAAAACCTTGGTGTTTTTTCTAGTGAACACTACATACTTGTATTTAGTATTGAATATTAGGACTGTTCTGTTAATTATACATTTACATTCTACTTAAATTATGCAAATCCATTCTATATCTTAACAGAATTTAATATATTCAGTGTTTATCCAATGTGGAAATATGAAATTCTTACATAGAGCAGCTTTTTATATAGTATGAAATTATACAATAGGGCAGATTTTGTTGCTGAATGCCTAATGCATTCAAACTGAAGTCATGTTTTACAGTATGTACACTGGATTCTGAATGTAAGGAAAAACTAATCTGATCTAGAATTTCCTGTTCACAACAAAGAGGAGTCTTGTAAAACTTTATTTGAGTAAAGGAAGAGTCCACAGGACAATTCTCTGTGGGGTGTCTCAAATTGGCTAAGGTATTCAGGAGCAGTATGGCCTGTATCAGGAGCAGTGTGGCCAGCAGGATTTACAGTCTTCCCTATACACCTACTACACGTACCCCTTCACATGTAACCCCCCTGCATCATACATTATATGTTCATTTAAATTAGGTTCTTCACTTCTCTGGGTGGCAAAGTTAATATTCAATAGTCTATTAAGCCTGAACTCTGTCCTAAAAGTTTGGAAGTTTAGGCTGTGTTCAGTATCTGTTGTCTTCAGACAGCTCCTCACTGGTTTACAGCAAGACCCCAGATAAGGTCATTAGCAGAGGAGATTTGTGATTTACATACACATAGACAAAGTGAACTGTCTGGTTCTTCCTTTGTTACTGCAACTCCCTCTTAGCCAATTCTTCCTTTGTAAAGGCACTACCGACTTTATTCCTATCAATAAGGACTGTTTAAATAATCCTTCCTCTGTATGGGCATATGTACTTGACAGAAAATAGACACAAAATTTGCACGCTAAGAAAGAGCATCTGTTTATTGTTCTGTTCAGCATATCGGGAATTTCTTTACAGGGAAAGAAGTATACATGCAAGTCTGACAGCTGTTAGTGACTTGTCTCAAAACAATGCACGTAACAGGTTCTGGATGATGACTCTTAATGACTTCCTCTCCCGAATAGGCCTGGCAGATGGCTTAATAATGAAAACAGCTAACTTCTCTGGAGGCAGGAATCCTTATTTTGAAACCACTGCAAGAACACCACTGGAATTCCAATGTCAGACACCGGAAAGCTCACCTCTTTGTGTACACTTCGTTATGCAGACTTCTCTTTGGTCTTTTGCCCCCACCCTACCAAAAGAGGATAAAATGACCACAGCTTTGTGGATCCATATGTTGCAGAAGACCCTGTTGGAATGTAAACCCACCACCAAAAACTTGGACTACTCCCGTTAAACCAGTGCTTGATCCAAGGAGTGGTGATAATATTTCTTTTTGTCTGCCTTCTGAACTCCGTATTTTTTTCCCCACTTTTTTTCTCTCTCTTTTTTTTTTTTTCTTCTTCCCACTTTCCCCTGCTCCAGTCCAACCAAGCATCCTCAAGGTACAAGTAACCAAGAGTTTTGATCAGGTCTAATAAACTTAACTCCTCAGCCAATTTGTGTCAGGTCACCTTAATTTACTCCAAGGGGAATTTTTGAAAATTAGCAGTAGCCCCCTGCTGCCTAGGCTTTGCTCAGGACACTGGATTTTGACAGGAAACTATAAAAAGAGATATTCTAATGGATGCCATTGCCCATTAAACACTGGCTTGTGTACCTAAATCTATTATCACAAAAGAAAGTAGGCTATCACTAATTTTAAAAAAGTTCATAACCTTAACCTTATAGTTAATTTGAATTTCTCTAAAGGTGTATTAGTTTACAAGACCCAAAGGCACCGCTGTAATCATCTACTTTGATGAGAAATAGAAGTTGATAATGGGTTTATAACAGATTAATTCCTATGTAACGATCTTCTTCTATTTGTTAGCAAAAGTAAAACCCAAGAAAACACAATCAAGAAAATAATCTAAAAGGTTATCCTAATAATATTACATAAAAAGCTGTCTGACTGCAATTGATGTCACTGTTAAGAATATTAAGCATGATCTGTACTGCCTATTAGACTTTCAGGTTTTTGCCTAAAGTTGCATACATAGCTGCTTCTACATAACATATTCAGAGGGGAGGGATTTGAGTGACTTTAGAGGTCGAAAGTACAATCCTGTCTGTTTTGACTGAATGCCTAAACTTATCTGGCCAGAATTCTTCTGTGAAGGCACTTAATAGCATTACTCTTTTTCTACTAACTCATTATAGAATAAGAACACTTGTTTTTATTTGTTGTAGTTTTCTTCTTGGTTTTGCTTCCTTGATTTTTTTTTTTTTTTCCTACAAAGTACCTACAATTTTAGGGCAAGCCAGATGACAAACTAGATTGAGTAGACTGAGAGTACCTTTATCTAAGACTTGTTCTTTATTGTATCTTTTTTAATATCAATTAAATATTTAAAACCTCTGTCCTATCTTTCATCATAGCACAAAGTCAGTTTCATAGTGGCATGAATTCCTTAATCCTATCATTCTAACTGCTTGATTTTTAGTGTCTAATGTCATGGTTTCTCTCTTATATTGTTGCTATTGATCTGATTGTATCAGCCATTAATTTCCAATTAATTATACATAATTAATAATCCTATAAACTTCTTTGATCCTTAGTAGGTTCAAACTACTTGAGTTAAATAGCTTTTACCTGCAAGCATATTAATATTAGTTTACCAATCATTATGTTAATGAAAAACTGATGGGAACAATTTAAAGCAAAATCAATGGGTTAACCTCTACCTCCCCCAACACAGAATTGAGGGAGAAACAATACATGAGAGACAAAAAGAGTGAGATAAGACAGGAGTTTACTGAGTAAAACCAGATAATACTAATTCAAATGCATAATTACCCTAGCCTTTTTGCAGAAAACACAGCAGAAAACATCATCAAGCAGAAGTAAAAGAGCTAAAAACCCAACCCAGGAAGCTCCTTCTCCAGCCCTCCATGTCCCTCTGTCATCTCAGCAGAAGATCCAACATCCAGAAATCCAGAAACCAGAAACAGCAACTGGAACAGAAAGCCTCCCATGTTACAATTTGAAATTCAAGCCCCATAATACTTTGCCACAGCCAGCACTTTCATTTTGAAGCTGGCATGGGGCTGGACAGTTTTGAATAACAGCAGAAGATTAAAATTCACCCTACGAGACTCACGTGTCTCAGTCTACAATACAGCATACAAACAGATTATTCAAATAGTTCCAGCTTCCTTAGACTATTTCTCTGCCTGAGAAGGTGCATGAATTACTTGATTTAATTTCTGGAGTTTTAAAAGTACACATCACTGACTGACTTAAACAGTAGCATGTTTACTGGTCATATTTTTCTGTTTCAGGTGGCCAAACCATTCAGTTAATCTCAACACAATAATACCTGAACTAGATATGTATCATCTCTCTTTCAGTCATGTTAAGTTTTTCCAGGTTGTGTCAGTAAATTTACTCAGACTTTTATTTTTCTGCAGTGTATGTAGCATGATGCAAATTAGTTTTCCTGTCTCTTCCCTCAACCCTCTATCAAATATCAAGAGCTGCTCTTGAAATATGGTAGAGTGTTTCAAAGATTCTTCCACATCTGGATGTTACGGTACTGTTGTGTTGTCAATGTGAAACTGAAATACCCATTGTAGAGTTGCCAGGAAGCTTACTTTGTGACATTTGACAGAGGCTGGGGTTTCTGATGGTTTGATTACATGTAGGATATTTCCTGAAACTCACTGAAAGTTTTCCCAAAATTGTATTTTCATTTCTATTTTCTTTTGAGAACAAGTAGTACTGAAATGTTACAAATTTATCAATGATCATAAGCAGTAACAAGTGTGATTGATGAGACTAAGAAATTAGTCCTGCAAATATTTTATAATACAGACTCTACAGTGGGGGTTTTGTTTGTGTTTTGCTGTTGTTCTTTTCTTTTCTTTTTTCTTTTTTTTTTTTACTTTTGGTATGTGAGAATTTAGCCTCTTTTCTGTTTGTGAATGGCTGGGGTTTTTTGTTGGTTTTGGTTTGGGTTTTGTTTGTTTGTTTGTTTTACCATTTTTTGAATTGACCTTATAGTTTTAATGTAAAAATACAGTGCTGGGAAATAATGAGGTCATTGCACTCAAGTTCTTCCATGACTGTAGAAATTGATAACTTGAATTCAGACTTCTGAACTGAATGGCATTGGTTTTAAGAGTTTGATCGTATACTGTTTCCAAAACACAAGACAGTAACTGTAGACCATCAAGACTGCTGCATAGAAGCGGACTTCTCTAACATTTTTTATATTCATTTTTAGTTCCTAAACTTCAACCCTGTCCTAATTCACATTAGTATTGTTTCTTCATTTCCTCTGTAGCAGACAAAATTAGAAAGAGTTAATGTTCACAATGTGTTAATTCATATCTTTGTGTGTGTTGCTTAGTTTTCTGTCGATGTACATCATTAAGCTGTTGGTTTTGGGACAGCTAGATTTCAAACTGGCAAGACACCAGAAGCATAATGATAATTTTTGTTCCAAAATGTTGGCATTGTATTATTCTGTACATTTGGGATAAATGAGAGAACAAAGAGTACCCTGGCACATCTGAAGATTGATTGCCGAACAAATTTTGAAGAGATTCCATTCAGTATCCAGAAAGAGCTTTAATGATGGTGCAAGAAAAGTCTGGTGAAATCTGCTGTAATGCCAGACCCCAGCATTTTGTTAAAGCATCAGAAAGGCAAATAAAATAAGCTATATCCTTTGCCAATATTTTCTACAGTGCTAGCAGAGGAATGGAAAGAAAATACTAATTGAAATTTAAAGCCAAGGATAGCTGCTGAGAAACAAATTAAACAATGTTCTAATTGATTTTAGTAATCAGCTTCCTGATCACTTAAATCACTTGATTATTTCATCAAACTTGTACTTGAAGGGAACTGAGACTGCAGAATGCTTTTTTTTAACCTCATAATTATGAACTCTTTGTTGCACTTCTCTTAAGCACTATGTTGATTCATTCATGAGGGTAAGCAGCCTATTGTAGTTTATCTATTAAACATGACAATATTTTAAAATAAAATGTGCACTACTCCCAACAACCCCCAAACCATAAAAACCAACCAAAAAAACCACCACCCCCAAACCAACCTGAAAAAAACACCAAACCCCAACCCTACTAACAAAACAACCCAAACAAACAGATTAAAAGCTGTCACTCATGTAATGTATAGGAATTTCTTTCATTATTCATGCTTCTTTGATATTTGCATTATGCACATATTGTTTAGCTTCTACAGCAAGGAGAAATTTAATTTGTGTAACAGGACCATCTGTTGAGGTTACTGTTTACCAGCTCCACTGCCATCCACTTTTGTTGATGGTAACAGAAAAACATCCAGCCTTTTTGGACATCTGTTTTCACCCTGTAGATACTAACTTCCAAGTCCTAGTGGGTTTGGTTCCCTTTTCCATTTCTCAGTGCTTTGATTGAAAGGCTGTGTCTCTGCTCTGCTGCTAAGCCATGCCACTCAGATGACATATTTTACTGTGATCTGGCCTTTATCTCACAGATTATGTGAAGTTGGGTAAATAACTCCTGCAGTAACTCCTGTGGCACTCCTTTCCATAAATCCTGAGATGAAGAAAATTTCCACTTTTCCTGTATGGCCAAAAGGACACAGAATAGCATAAACTGTAGATACATCTTTACATCAGCTAGCTATTACAATTACTCTATTCCCAAATTCACATGTAGCTTAAAATAATAATAATTTAAAAAATTGTAACAACTGCTCTGTTTTCCTCCTTTTACTTTGCTATAACATGATTCTCATTCCATTCCAAGTATTCCTATAACAATGCAGAGAAACGTTACAGGTTTGATAATCACTAAACTATTTGTAACCTCACTCTGTTTTGGCAATAGTTAATACAGAACTGTAAAACAATGTATATGTAATTGTCAGTTTTTAGAAGTGGGTATTTCTCAAGTATCATCACTTTTTTTCTGGAGTGGAGATGACAAAACAAATGAACAGTTGACTCCATGTACCATATGAACTTGTCTTTTGCTACAGCCTGTTTTAGCAATGGTTTTCTATATTGCAGATTTGTAATGCTTATAGAAATTCAGGAATTTTGAATCCAAGTACCAGATTTAAGTACCTTTACTCACTGTGATTAATGACTTTGTTCGGAAAAATCACAACTAAGTTCTATTAGCTTTTCTTTAACTTACACTCAGCCGAAAAAAAAATAAAATAAAGGCATTCAGTTTGGAAAATTATATTTCATGTGACAAACCATTTTCAGAAGCTCCATTTAGGCAGCTGTGAGTTCTCGTAAGGTTATTTGGGCAGTTTAATTGTTTGGGATTTTCAGGATGTTACTCTATATTTCCATCAAATAAATGGATGTCGATAGGTTTTTTTCTCAGTCCTCCAATTACATTGTGTGAATTATATATAATATATAAAATTATGTATAACATAATTTTTTAAAATATTAATATGCAGTTATATACAAATATATGCACATTCATGTTATATTGTTTATGTAATATACTATGTGTTTTTGTTTGTCAGAATGTTGAATATGTACTGTACTGAGTTTTGTCAATTTCTCAGGTTTTAAGAGAACTTCTTCCAACAGTATAAATACATTGGACTTTTATGTTGGAAAGTCTTTACACAGTAAAAATGTTTCTTTGCATATTTAATTCTAGTATAATTTATTCTCAGAAAATGTACAGATTTTGTTGTCATGATTTTACTTTGAAACCTGGAGAACCCTCCTCATTACATAAGTCCCCCAAAATATTAAAAAAGGAAAATTGTTTTTTCTTTGGAAAAGTTCTGACCAGTTATGGGACATATCAATACTTCGATCCTTGGACATCAAAGTAAAACAGTTACTCTTTTAAATTATTTGCATTGATTATGTGGCTGTTGTATTATCAGTAAAATATCTTTTGCTAACAACACTCACCAACATTCCTCTTCAGGCTAAATCCTGCAGAAAACCTTAGCAAAATAATTGGTTACAGGAACAAGAAAGTTTCCAAATAACTTTCCCACTATTGGTTTTACATGTCTTATAAGAAATGTCAGATAAGTCATTTATTATTTCTAATAACTTTTACAGTATTTCCACTTTGTATTGGGCAGATTTTGTGTTTATTTTTTCTATAGATGACGTTTTTTCTAATGATCAATCTATGATATCACATAGCTTTCAGAAAATGTACATAAATAACAATAAAAATGTAGTAACTCATCAATGTGCAGTATGATAGCAATAAAATTGAAATATTAAGTTATAATAAAGAAAAGGAAAAAGAAAATAAAACAAACTTTACTACTCTTTCACTGATCTGCTGTGGCAGGTGACAGTTTCTGTTCATGAAGGATGGTAAAGAAGAAATCAGCAGCAACAGACTGATAGTTATCTCAGTTACATGTTAGAGAAAAAGCACCGTGCTTTTGTGGAATGAAAAGAGCTGTGGGAATAGATTGACTTCAACAGCATAAGTCACATGAAGTGTCACAATGATACTGTGACCTGTTATGAATGTGGCTTTATTTTTAATCATCTCAAAATATTACAGTAATTTCAAAGATCATCTAAGGGCAAACAGCTTCTACTGTTATGACTGAGAGAGGTGAATGATTTTATATCTCCATTTACTGTAAACACTATGTATCTCCTGAAATGAAGTTTGAACTTATCAGAGCTGCACTAGACATGACATGAGAAATCACTGTATATGACATATATATTTATATGACATGTATAAGTATATGCCAGCATAAGGAGCTGAGGAACTGCACAGTGGCAAGCATATGAGAAACAGCAAAACATCACAGTCAACAGGAGAGCACTGGGAACTTTGGGGGTGCAAAGCCCTTTAAAGCCAGGAGTGCCTTGGTAACTCTATCCGTGACATCACAGGAAGCAGAGATGATCCAGGTCATGATATTAGAACTACCATGACTGATTTCAGATACAGTAAAATTGAGACCAATAGGGGAAATGTAATTGAAGGCAGATTGCTAATTCTGAGACTTGAAATGAGAATGTGAGGTTGTAGTGGTTTGAGCCTTAACTGGCAGTTAAGAGCTCAGATGGGGGCAAGCCTGAGAATCTCTCCCCTGCTTGCCCCTCCTCCCTCCCAACAGAGAGGAAAAAAAAGGAAAGGGAAGGAGCAAATCCACCAAGCAATAATTTCAAGTCGGCCTGGAAGTAGAGAGGTAAAGAGTTTTCTTTAAACAATATATATAACAATATCAGATAAGGTTCACAAGGGCAAGGAACAAGGATGGATGGGAGGGGAAAAAAAAAAACAAGAATACAAAACCAGTCTCTCTCTCTGAAGAAGCATGGAGGCAGCAGGGAGAAGGATCAGGCCCAACCACGTGGCAGAAGAGCAGGAAGGCAGCTGCAGTAGCTCTTCTCCAGGAGAGGCAGGAGTCAAAAAGGAGACCTAATGACTGCAATGACCTCCCTTTTAAACCCTATCTGGGCTGGGAGGTGGGAGTGGAACAGACTCAGTTTCCCGGGGGAAAACTCTCTGCAGGGAGGGCAAAGCACATGCAAGCACTCCACCATGTTTTCAGAATGGGCATTAACCCACCACAGAGGTACAAGAGCAACAAAAAGGACGGTCAAGAAACAGAAGAAGAGGATAGGATATACAAGTTGGGTGGCTGGAGGGTTTTGTGAGTTCCTTCTGGGCAGCCTGGTGCTTGATTTCTTCAACCTGCCATCTGAATAAAAGATAGATTAAATACCTTATTCTTAGCATATTCCAGATATCAAACTTTCTTCCAGAATCAAGAGGTGATTTGAGTGCTTTATGTGCTTGTGTGTGGATACTTAAGTGATTGGATCTAATGAGTGAACTGGGTACTAGTATCATCATGATAGCTCCTGCTTCAGGTCTCACAACATCAGCAGCTACTCAGCACTTCCTGACAGAATTTACCTGTTAGTGAAAATGTTCTGGGAACTTTGCTTGTTATCTGACATGCTTTCCATTTTGAAGTTACCTAAATTACTTAGAACTATTTATCGTATTTCTAAGATAAATTTTCTCCTTTAAGAAATTGCAGAGCACAAAAAGCTACATCAATGCTCGTGGTTTGGTCTGATGCTCTTGAAATAGGTGAATGCTGTTGTTTTTCATCTGCACAGCACAAAATCAACAGTGTGGAGTAGTTTTATATGGCAGGACTAATCGTTATATTTTCAGAATAAGCAAAAAATGTATAGTGCTTATTTACAGAGTAGATGGGAATTATAGAAAGCTGGGAGCATTTTGTATCTTTTTTTCCATAATACCAGTGAACATCTCTGACTGAGACAGTAATGAAGTTATTTTTACTTGGCTTCATTCAGAGGAAGCTAATAAAGGTATTATTTCCAATCTCAGAATAATTTCACGATTAATATTAAATAATTAAGCAGTATTCATAGGTTTATCACGGTTTTCTAGTCCTTCTACTCCGCAGTAATTTCAAGTGGGCAACAAATGATACTTGCCATTTTATGAGATTAAAACTTCTACCCCACTGTTTCTCAAAATTCAGTTTAATTTTGACATACCAGTTCAATTCTATGTACTACATCAGAAACAATATCAAGCTTCTTAACTGAGATCTCAACTCAGCAAGATCATGTTCTCACAATGTTTTCAAACAACATACTGATGACTGACATGTGAATCTTTATTCATACTTATGCACATGAAACATTAATCTCTAGGAATAAAATATTCACAAATTAAAGTACCATTAAGCAATCAGGTATTTATTTTGTATGTGATGGGCAGAATGTGCTACAAGAGAAGACCCATAGTTTTCTTTAAGAGTTTAGGACTGTGATGCATTTGCATATGCATTGATGTGATAATTTTAATACGGTTCCTCATATTTTACAGGTATCCCACGATAAAGTTTTCTGACTTTCATCTTAAGTCATCAGGGATCCTTTCAGTGGCAAAAATCTTTAAAAAATCAGGAGAAATCTTTCTAAGATGTACATGTCAGCAATTTCCAGTAATAGCATCATTCCAATTATTTCTCAAAATGTTTAACCATGAGAATCAAAATCTATTTTGGAATATAATGATCTTCATGATATTTTGTAAAGATAACCTAACCATCAGCTTAGTCATCACAACAATGAAGTAGCCTGAAAAGCTGCCGAGGGCTTCTGGTAGCTTGCTGATGGTGGAAAATAATATGCTTGTGAGCTTCCATTGAGCCCTGAAATCAGAAAAGGACAACACACCAAGCCTAAACACATTAACTTGCCTGTTTGGAAGATGAAGGTAGTAGAAAATATTGCATTGGAACAAATGGACCTATCCATCAGCTTTTCAAAGTGAGTAAGAGATCATAGCAGCTTCTGAAGTAATTTATACTTGACGTGATGGAAGTGGAAAGACTGGCAAAATGACAGTGGGATGCAGCATAATGATATATATTTTGAGGGTTATAAACCTTCAATTATGCTTACCAAATATCTTAAACGTTAGTCAGAACTCTGTATTTCATTCAAAATTTACACTATGTTCAAATTGTAAAGAACTCAGCCACAGGTTGTTATACTCATTTAACCCATATTCTGAAATCCTAGAAGTAGAACAAAAAATATAGCTTCCTGCAGTATTGTGACTAACCTGCATGATCCACCTAAGGAAATTTTACCCACCTAAGGAAATTTTATTCTCCTAGAGTTTTTAGTTTCCAGTACTTTCTCAAGAGGAATTCTCCATTACCCACTCCTCCAACTCACCCACAACAGAAGCAGAATAAAATCCACGGATCCCACACAAACATGTCCTTATTTCACACTTAATTCCACATGCCAAATGCCTTTGCGAATTCTCTGATGTTGAACTTGAGCAAATCAAACTGTAAAGAAGTATTTAAAACAATTACTGCTAGGAGACCTCACCCTCTGCCCTCCAAATCTTGATTCAGAAGTGATATATGCAATATTCTCAAACCTGTGACCTAAGTTACAGTTCTATTTGGCACTGAAAATTTAACTCAATAGAGATACCAATTTGAAAGCATACCGATTTTTTCTCAGCCTTGGTCCTCCTCTTCACTACACCAAAAGTAATAATTAACAGCCTTTCTCTTTCCTGTAGGAGTTTTGAATTTCACCCACATCTCTCCCAGCTCCACTAGTGCTCTATGCCTTTTCCTCAGTTTGTCTAAATGATTAACATAATGAAGTTAAACCCACTGCAATTTCTCTTACCCAGTATTTAGCTTGAAAGATGCTGTTTCTATTTTAAACCTGAAGAAGGGCTTGCGTGTCCGAAAGCTTGTCGTCTTCTCATCCAGCTATACTTAGTCTGAAAAAAAAAACAACAACCCAAAAAGCATTACACATCTTTTAAAAATCTTTCCTCATTAGCTAATGGGAACATTTCTGTTTTATAACAACTACAAGTTAAAAAAAAAAAAATAATACAAAAGCCCATAATTAAATCTGACCCATCTATTGCTTTCATGCTTAAATACACACCAGCAACCACCAACTGCACAGTGGACATAAAAAAATAATATTATTTCATTATCATATTTTGTATTTAAGGGTTCTTTGTAGCTCTAGAGTAGGGTTAGAGCCACTGATAACATTTCAGTTAATTCTCACAGCTGAGAGTTCTATTTTCACTTTCAGAAGTTCAGACTACAATCTGGCAATTTACAATTAAATGTGGTCTTAGGAAAGATGTGCCTCAGGAGGATATGAGTTCAAGGTTATAGCCACCAATTAATATTGTTAAAAAAAAAAAAAAAAAAAAAAAAGAGAGAAGTCCATGGCCTACAGGAAAAACAAATATAATTTATGACTTCATTGCCTAATAGAGTAATAAGTATTTCACAGTAACTATAAATTGAATAGAAAACAGGACCAAACAAGAAAGAGACCAGTTCGATATTTTGCTTGTGCATGCTTAACAGCTATGTGAACTCAAGAATATGTTTACCTTGTATCCCTTTGAAATATCTGAAATTTTTTTTGGTAATTTATAAAGTAACAGCAACCATCAGAGAATTTGGAAACAAATGTCAAATATGTGGAATCCTCAAAATAAACTGAGAAAAGCAAATTGATTAAACTTAGAAAGGAAGTCTATAATTATTCTATTTTAGAATTGGGTTTCAAATTGAGTTTCAAATTAAGCCATTTAAAATTTAGTGGTCAGCAAGTTGATATAAATTCAGCTATTTAAATGTAAACCTATTGCCATTTGCAATGCCCCAAGGCTGTCTACATCATCTTTACCTTCCATTCTTTAAAAAAGGTACAAACCTATTATCAGTTGTGATGGTTTATACCCATTTTGAAAGTGGTGGAGGGGAGGGCTTGTGAGAGCCTTGCTTTCCCTGGGGGGTGTTTTCCCTCTTGAGAACTGAGTTAGTCTGTTCCACTCCCCCTCCCTGTACAGCAAGCCTGATGGCTTCCTGCTTGCCTGCCATGTGGTCTGGCCTGGTCCTCCTCCCTGCTACATCCACGCCTCTTCAAAGGACTCCAAAGGACTGGGTTTGTATACATATTTTCCCCATCCATCCTTTTTTCTTACCCTTGTAAACCCTTCCTGTTATTGTTTTATATATATATTTTTTTATTTTTTATTTTTTTTTTAAATTTAACCTCTCTACTTCCAAACTGGCTCCAAAATTTTTCTTGGTGGATTTGCTTCTTCCTTTTCCTTTTTATCTTCTATATCGGGAAAGAGAAGGGGGGAAGTGGGGGAGGGATTCTCAGCCTTGGCCCCCATCTGAGCTCTTAAATCCCAGTTAAGGCTTAAACCACCATATCAGTCACTTCTCTTAATGCTATATAGGTATCAGCAGATAGAACACAGGATCAAGATAGAATCATAGAATTATTTAGGCTAGAAAAGACCTTTATGGCCATTGAGACCAACAGTAAACCTAACACTTCAAGTCCATCAATAAATTGCATACCTATGCACCACATCTGCATTAATTTTAAATACTCCAGGGATTCAACCACTATAGTGAAGGATGCTTATGGTCAGGATTGTGCCCCAAACATTTCTGGAACATACTCCTCTGAGTGTTAACCCTCTTTCGTTTCCTCCTCCTCTCTGGGGGCAACAGGGGGGATCCTGGCGCCACTGGGTCCAGGTAAACAGCCTGGGCATAGCATATACTTGCACCATATTTGGTAGGTGTTAGTCCATTGGTTAATCTTGCGTTAGCAACAGAATGCTCATTGGGCCAGTATTCACCGGGGCAAACAGGGGTCGTTTGCTTAATGAGCCCCCCCACATCGTGTTGGAGCCTGTGAGTGTGTGCGTACCAGTGCTGCTGTGGTCTACCTTGCTCGAGACTCAAGCCAGTGCCCCAAGAAACCTCACGCTCCTTTGCCACCGTCACCCAGCTGCGTGCGGTGCCGTGGACAGTATCCCGTGGGATCAACCACTGTGTGATCCATTGCCACAGGAGGAATGCCAGCAGCCCGCGTGAGCCAGCGTCGCTGACCTGCCACAGCCCCTCCTCAAGCGGGAGACCTTTTGTGTCCTGGGAGAAGCAGCAGCCACGCGGTGCAGCCACACGGCCAACGCCATTTCCTGTCTCTGTCTCATGGCACATCCGTGCCATGTTTCTGGACTGTAAATATTATTAAGGGGAGACCTCACGAAGTCCTCAGCTTGTAAGTTAAGCCTTTCTTTATAGAGTTTCCAGTTAAGGTAGCGTTTAGATTGCCCCGAGTGGAGGGTTGCCGGTCACCGACCAACCCCCTCCCCTGCCGCTTTCTGAATTAGTTTCAATTCTAAGTTCTGTAAATTGTTTGATTCAATTGCCCATATTTAAACATTCTGTAAACAGTGTTTCACTGACCGGATATTGAAGGGTGACTGTAAATACCCCGTTACAGAGTTTGTAAATAAATTTAACATATATTTTCATTGGTATATCTGCCGCTCATTTTCTGAGGGCATATTCACAACAACCACTTCCCTGGGCAACCTGTTCCCATGTCTGACAACACTTTTAGTGAGGAAATTTTTCCTGATGCCCAAACTAAACCTCCCCTGGTGCAACTTGAAGGTCATTACCTCTTGTCCTATCACTTTTTAGTTGGAAGAAACCACCAATACCTACCTTACTACAACATATTTTCAGGCAGCTGCAGAAAGCAACAAGGTCTTCTCTCATCCTCCTTTTATCAAGGCTAAACAACCCCAGTTCTCTCAGCTGCTCCTCATAAGACTTGTGCTCTAGAGCCTTTATCAACTTCATTGACCTTCTCAATATCATTCTTGTAGTGAAGGACCCAAAACTGAACATAGTATTTGAGGCACAGCCTCACCAGTGCTGAGTACAGGGGAACAATAATTTCTCTAGTCCTACTGGCCACATTGTTTCTGATACAAATTAGAATGTTGTTCATCTTGGCATCCTGAACATATTTCTGGCTTATATTCAGCTGTCAACAAACATTCTCAGGTCCTTTTCTGCCAGGAAGCTTTCCAGTTACTCTTCCTCAGACCTGCAGTGTTACATGGAGTGGTTGTGACTCAAGTGCAGAACTCAGCACATAGCCCTCTGCACTGTTTTTCACTGGGATAGCGTTGAGTTTGTTTATACTAGCTTATATGGGACTAAATTTTAGATTTGTGGCCAAAACATCATTGACAATACTGGAATATTTTTGTTATTGCTGAGCAGTGCTTACCCAGTCAAGGCCTTTTCTGCTTTTCTTTCTGCCCTAAAAATGAGTGGGTTGGAGGTGCAGCACAAAAGGTTGGGAGAAGACACACTTGTTTTCTTGACTAATTCTATCTTTATCAGCATCTGAAGAAAAGATAGGGAATCCTAAGGCAGCTTCGGCTACTCTGTTGACTTATGTGTTAGCTACTAAATTAAGCTTTCTGTGCCTATTTGTGAGTTTAACATCTATCATGGTGATTATTTTTTTGGTCAACTTAGAGTGTGAAACTTAATGTGACTCAAAAGACCACATCTCTTTATGTTAAAGAGATGGATCTCTCCCCAGCCTCTACCAGCTGAACAGATGAAATCTTCAGTAACTAAACTGAAAAACCAAAAACTGGTGAACATGGGACTCAACAGGATACATCCACAACTACTGAGGGAATTAGCAGATGAGATTACTAAACTGTTCTTTATTATATTCCGAATACCATCACAGTCCAGTGAAATTCCCAATGACTGTAAAAGGGGAAACAACCCTTATTTACAAAAAGGGAAAGAAGGGAACTGTAGGCCAGTCAGCCTCACCTCCATGCTCAGTGAGACCATGAAGCAGATCCTCCTGGAGGCAGTGCTGAGGCAGAAGAATAGCAAAGAGTTGATTTGGTACAATTAGTACAGCTTCACCAAGGGCAAATTGTGCCTGACAAACCTGGTGGCCTTCTATGACAAGGTCACAACATCACTAGACAAGGAGAGAGCAACTGACATCATTTGCTTTGACAGTGTTTCATACAACATCCTGATCTCCAAGATGGTAACATATGGATTTGATGGATGGACTACTTGGTAGATAAACTGGCTTGTCAGCTGCACCCAAAGAGTGTCTGTCAATGGGTGCATGTCCAAGTGGAGGGCAGTGACAAGTGGAGTCCCCCAGGGATCAGTCCTGGGACCAGTCTTGTTTAACATCTTCATTGGTGACATGGACAGTTGTAATGGGTTGGGGCAGATCCCCTCCCCACCACAGGCAGAAATAACGACTCAGGCAAACGGATTGCAAAAGTGATGAAAGTTTAAATAGGAAAACAATAAAAAACAACAATGAAAGTTTTACAGAGAACCACAAGCACCGTGACAAAGAGAAAGAGATCCCAGAACATACCCAAGAACATCCCATCCCCACCTGGGGGTACATCCAAATCCCCCCAGGGCTCTTTCCTCCCCCCCAACCCAGCCTTGGGCCTGGGCAGGCCCAAGGGAGGCAGCTCATGCCATTCTACCTAGGCAGCAGCAGGGGACGAAAGAGGAAGTGAAGACCCCACATGGACATTTTATAGGGGAGCAGGGCATTATGGGAATGGAATACCTGGTTCCCTGTGACCACCCCCTGGGCTGGGCCCACCCCTTGGGACTTCCCAGGTGTGGCCTGTGCAGTGGCATCTGGGCCAGCACCCAGCCTAAACCACCACAACAGTGGCATTGAGTGCACCCTCAGCAAGTTCTCCAATGACACCAAGATGAGTGGTGTGGCAGACATGGTGGAGGGAAGGGATGCCATCCAGAGGGACCTTGAAAGGCTGGAGAGGTGGGCACAAGCCAACCTCATGAAGTTCAACAAGACCAAATGCAAGGTCCTGCATCTGTGTTGGGGCAATCCCAGATATCAGTATAGGCTGGGCAGCCCTGAAGAAAAGGATTTGGGGATGCTGGGGGACGAGAAGCTCAATATGAGCTACCATTGTGCTCCTGAGTGGCCATTTAGTCTGGGTGCCTCCAAAAAGAAGCCACAGAGCTGAGACCTCCAGTGTCTAGAGTGTCCATCCCAGTGGGTGGACACAGGAAATAGTGTATTTCTACCCATAAATCCTGCTCCCTTATAATGTGGCTGCAAAGTTGTTGTCTTTCTCTTTCTTCCTTCTCAGCTCCCATGCGAGACAGATGTTCTCTTATCCGGTAACAATAGGGGAGTATCAGAGGTCTCTTTTTTTCTGAGTAACTTTGTTTTTCTCCTGCACAATCTTGGCCTGTCTAGGCCTAATGCCAGGGTAAAAAAAGCACAAAAGGGTGCAGTTCAGGCCTGGCCAGCTTGAAAGCAGCCTCCCAATGAGGGGCAAAAAAGACCCCTGGAGGTTTTGGGTGAACTGCAGGTGGGGAGAAGGGAAGTGTTGGGCTTTTTGTCTGGTGTAAAGTAACTTGTGTGTATAGTCTGGGGATTTCTGTGGATTGCTATCCTCACCACTATGTTTTGTAGTTTTTGTAGCACCTGTGAATTGCTTTTCCATTTAAACTTTCCATGACTATCCAATCCATTTGTGTGAGCATTATTCTTTTGCCCCTTTTGCAGCAATGTAACAATCTTTGCTGCTCTAAACTAGGAGAACATGCAGCGCAGAAAGCCAACTGTATCCTGGGCTGCATCAAGAGAAACAAGCCAGCAGGCTGTGGGAGCTGATTCTTGCCCTCTACACCACTCTCATGAGACCCCACCTGGAGTACCATGTCCAGTTCTAGTGCCTCTATTGCAAGAAGGATCTGGATGTGCTGGAATGGGTCCAGGGAAGGGCCATAAGGATGATCAGAGATGGAGCACTTCTCTTATGAGGACAGGCCAAGAGAGTTGAGTAGTTCAGTCTGGAGAAGAGAAGGCTCTGAGGAGACCTTATTGTGACCTTCTGGTGTCTGAAAGGGGCCTACAAGAAAGCTGGTGAGGGACTTTTTAGAGTGTTGGGTAGTGATAGGACTAGGGGGACTGGATCCAAGCTAGAGGAGGGTAGATTTAGATTAGAGGATAGGAAGTTCTTCACTATAAAGGTGGTGAGACACTTGAACAGGTTTCCCAGGGAGGTGGTAGCCCCATCCCTGGAAGTTTTTAACGCCTGGTTGGATGGGGCTGTGGGCAACCTGATCTAGTGGAAAGTGTTCCTGCCCATGGCAGGGTAGCTGGAACTAGATGATCCTTGAGGTCCTTTCCAGCTCTGACAGTTCTGTGGTTCTATGAACCTCTATACTTGACATATGAAAGAAGCATTATGGCCTGGAGTATTTCCCTGACAGACTCAACTAGTAAAACTTGAGATGAATGCTGATGAGATCTCTGTTCAGTGAATTAAACATGTTCTCATGAGGACTACTCAGTAACATTTAACACTATTCCTCCCTCTGCAAGAAGTTTCAGGTCAAACTTTGCAAGTGTTTCAATTTTAGGCGATTCACGAGAAAATATAGTGAATGATATTCTGAAGATGTATTATAGTTACTGTGCTAGATAGAAGAAAACATCATCCTCTATGCCTTGTATGGATCAACTTTTTATTTGTATCGTATCATAACTATAAGAGTTATTTTTATCTCCAAACTTGGACTTTGCTAGGACAGAATCATGCCAAATGATAATATTCAAAATAACACCAGATGAAACTGCTATGAGTCCAACGTTTTCTTTGGCTAAAGAGATTTGTGAACAGGTTTCATAAAAATATCTCTTTTTAGGGAACAATTTGCAATCATTATCAACACAAGCACTTTTCTGAGACGTGTCATCATCATGGTGAAGTTCCCTTTACATTTATGTATTAGTAGTATCTTGGGACATATTTATCTAGCAGAAAATAGGCTATAATCAGACTTGGATGACCTCTAACTGATATTAAAAATGTTATAGAGATATACTGTTTCAGAAATAACACTTAAATGCATTTTACCTTTAGGAAAAGTATTCTGTAAGAGCTTCTTATCTATTTTTTAATATGTTTTATATTAAAGAAACAATTTTAATTTTATTTCTTTATTAGTCTCCAAGTCACCAATGGGCATTATGGGGGTTTTTTTTGGTTGTTGGTTTTTTTTGGTTGTTTTGTTTGTTTGTTTTAAACTAAAATCCAAACATGTGAAATGCTTAAGATATATATTTATTTATTTAGATAATGCAATATGGTTAATTTTTGGAAAAGGAGAAATAGCAAATTACAATTTTGAAACATTTCTACTTTTGTATGTAACTAGAAGTTAATTCACAATATTAGTAGAACTTAGCCATGCATGTCAAAGGGAAAATGCTAATTAGGCATTAATTTCTGTATTTTATTCTTAGTTTTTTTGCTGATTTGAGCAGCCCTGTGAGAACATCTGCTTTTTTATGTGGTTCGTGATTTAGGTTGTTTCTTACACAGTAAACACAAACCTCACAATATTAGAGGATAACTCTCTCAATATGATTAAAAACAAGCCATTCCATACATGCTTCAAGCAGCTTGTCTATTTGCTTGATTTAGGGGACAGTCATTGCTAGCTTCCACTAGGATGTAGCAAAATCTGCAGGCTCAAACTTTTACAGTAGATATTTAATCAGATTAGGCTATTTTAATTTAAGCACACAGTGTATTCTGTGTGTTCATAGATTCTCATCTGTAAGACAACAGAGAATTCATTTTGACTTCATATTGAAACCATGCAATACTTTCTACAAGACATAAGCCTAAGAACTGAACAACTAATTGACTTGATTGTAGTGCAGCACCATCATACACAATGAAACTGCCACCCTAACCCACTGAAAGACATCCTCCAATGTGAGACTTTTTAAAAATTTTTTTGGTTTTCTGGGGGTGGAAGGAGGGAACACATACAAGTGGTGTACAGTTTTGAAAGCAGAATAGAATTGCAGAAAAAATGATGTTGGAAGGGGCATCTGGAGGTCATTGACTGTAATGCCCTCTTCAAATCTTATCCAAACATGCTGAGGTCTTCAGGGCCTTGTCTAAGTTGGAGCTTTAAACATTTCTCAACAGCTTCTCTGAGCAGCCTGTTCCTCAGCTTGATTGTCCACATGACAAAGAAGTATTTTTTATATGTAGTCAGGCTTTTGAGTGTTTCAGCTCGTGTCCTATCACTTTGAGAGGAACGTCACTTTTTGGTTTTGGTTTGGTTTGAGTTTGTAGTGGGGTTTTGCCTTTTTTTTTTTTTTTTTAATTGACATCTTCATATCAGGTAGCTGTAGATAGCAATCTCCCTTTTCACCAGCCTGCACAAACTCAGTTACCTTGGCACCTCCATATATTGCCGCTGAGAATCTAGATGTTTTCTGCTGTGCTTACCTCAGTGTGCTCATGCCTTCTATGCACTAGGGAACCCAGCACTGAATGTGGTACTCCAGTGCTGCAGATCAAAGAGGAGGAATAATTTTTCATTACCTGCTGTTTTTCATTATCTACTGCTGTTAGTGCATCCCAGGATGCTGTTGACCTCTGTAGCAGTGGCACATTGTAAGCAGCAAGAGATAGTAGTCTGAGGACTGGAAAAGCCTTAGAAATGTCACGGGAGAATCCCACATTTGAGCACCCAACAAATAGCCAAACTCCTTGAACATTAAATCAGGTTGACAGACTGTTAATCCCATCCCCAGCAGGACGTATTATTCAGTCACTATCATCTGTCACCATGTTTGGTGCAGATAATCTCCATTCTCAGAGCTGCTCCTCCACATCTATTGCTAGGGTGATATATCTTTTCTGAAGCTGTAGGTATGCAAGGTGAAGAACGAGTCCTCACCCTACTGCCAAAAGGCACATGCCTGCTGCCTTCTTTGACATTGTTCCTAGTGCTTCGTTCAGTGTGGTCTCTACCTGTGTCTTATTCTTTGCAGCACATGGCTCAGGCTTTTGTCTCTCAGTGGTGTCTTCATGTTGATTTATGTGTGTCATGATTTAGCTCTGTGAGGAACCTAAACCCCACACAGCTGCATGCTTATTCCCACAAAGAAGGACTAGGAAGAAAATAAGAAAAGCAAAACCAGCAAAATCTCCTGAATTGAGATAAAGACAGTTTAGTAGGCAAAGCAAAACAACAAATTAATTCACCACTTCCTACTGGCAAGCAGGTTTAGCCAAATCCAGGAAAGCAGGGCTCCATCACAATTAACAGTTATGTAAGTGATGTAATTCCAAACATTCCCCTTTGCTCCTTCTTCCAGCTATCATTGATGAGCACAATGTCATATAGTATGGAATATTCCTTTGGTCAGCTGGGATCACTTGTCCCACCTCTGTCCCCTCTGAAATTCTTGTGCACCTTCAGCTTGTTCAAATGGATGATGTGAGAAGGAGAAAAGACCTCAACTCTAATTAAATAACTGGTGCATTATCAGCATTCATTTGATCACAAATCCAAAACATAGCCCCATACTAGTTACAATGACAAAATTAACTCTATCCCAGCCAAAATCAATACAATGTGATTCTGTGTGTCTGTCACCACCCATTCTCCCTTCACTGATGTTACAAGGGAGAAGAGAAAAGCAAGAGTTGGGTTATCCATTCAATGTGAAACTTGACATTGTCATTGTTATGCCTGCAACAAAAAGAGAAGATGAAGCAAAAGGAGCAAAAGGAGATTAATTTGCAAAAGCAAAAGGAGATTAATCCTTAGAAAAACAGACTGGAAATTTAGGGTATTACACAAGGCAATAGAATAGAATAGAATAGAATAGAATAGAATAGAATAGAATAGAATAGAATAGAATAGAACAGAACAGAACAGAACAGAATAGAATAGAATAGAGTAAACCAGGTTGGAAGAGACCTTCAAGATCATCGTGTCCAACCCACTGAAAACTCCAACTGAAAACTCAATTATCTCATGGTCACTGGACCCAGACAGCGTCCAACCACCACATCTCCCACCAGCCCTTCTCTGTTTGTAAAAAGAAGGTCAAGCGAAAACTTACCCCGGGTAGGCTCACACATCAGCTGGGAGAATAGAATAGAATAGAATAGAATAGAATAGAATAGAATAGAATAGAATAGACCAGACCAGGTTGGAAGAGACCTTTGAGATCATCATATCCAACCTATCATCCAACACCACCTAATCAACTAAACCATGGAACCAAGCATCCTGTCAAACCTCGCCCTGAACACCCCCAGCGAGGGCAACTCCACCACCTCCTCGGGCAGCCCATTCCAATAGGCAATCACTCTCTCTGTGTAAAACTTCCTCCTAACCTCCAGCCTAAACCTCCCCTGGCACAGCCTGAGACTGTCTCCTCTTGTTCTGGTACTGGTTGCCTAGGAGAAGAGACCAACCTCTGCCTCACTACAACCTCCCTTCAGGTAGCTGTGGACAGCAATAAGGTCACCCCTGAGTCTCCTTCTCTCCAGGCTAAGCAACCCCAGCTCCCTCAGTCTCTCCTCATAGGGCTTGTGCTCCAAGCCCCTCACCAACCTTGTTGCCCTTCTCTGGACATGTTCCAGCAAGTCAATATCCTTCCTAAACTGAGGGGCCCAGAACTGGACACAGTACTTGAGGTGTGGCCTAACCAGTGCAGTGTACAGGGGCAGAATGACCTCCCTGCTCCTGCTGGCCACACTGTTCCTGATGCAGGCCAGGATGCCGTTGGCCCTCCTGGCTGCCTGGGCACACTGCAGGCTCATGTTCAGCTTACCATCAACCAGCACCCCAAGATCCCTCTCCACCTGACTGCTCTCCAGCCACTCTGATCCCAGCCTGTAGCTCTGCATGGGGTTGTTGTGGCCAATGTGCAGAACCCGGCACTTGGATGTGTTAAATCTCATGCCGTTGGACTCTGCCCATCTGTCCAGCCTGTCAAGATCCCTCTGCAGAGCCTCTCTACCCTCCAGCAGATCAACGCCTGCCCCCAGCTTGGTGTCGTCAGCAAATTTACTGATGATGGCCTCAATGCCCTCATCCAGATCATCAGTAAAGATGTTAAAGAGCATGGGGCCCAGTACTGATCCCTGGGGCACACCACTAGTGACTGGCTGCCAGCTGGATGTGGCACCATTCACCACCACTCTCTGGGCTCGGCCCTCCAGCCAGTTCCTAACCCATCGCAGTGTGCTCCCATCCAAGCCATGGGCTGACAGCTTGGCCAGGAGTTTGCTGTGGGGGACGGTGTCAAAGGCCTTGCTGAGGTAGACTACATCCACAGTCTGCCCCACATCCACCAGGCGGGTCACCTGATCATAGAAGGAGATCAGGTTGGTCAGGCACAACCTGCCCTTCCTGAATCCATGCTGTCTGGGCCTGATCCCTTTGTCATCCTGTAAGTGCTGTGTGACTGCACTCAAGATGACCTGTTCCATAATCTTGCCTGGCACTGAGGTCAGGCTGACAGGCCTATAATTCCCTGGCTCATCCAACCGGCCCTTCTTGTGGATGGACACCACGTTGGCCAGCTTCCAGTCGTCTGGGATGTCTCCAGTGAGCCAGGACTGCTGAAAAATGATGGAGAGCGGCTTGGCCAGCACATCTGCCAGCTCTCTCAGCACCCTAGGATTGATCCCATCTGGTCCCATGGACTTGTGGGGATCCAAGTGGTTAAGCAGATCACCAACTACCCCATTCTGGAACAGAGGAAAACTATGCTGCTCCCTGACTCCTTCTGCCAGCTCTGCAGGCCAGCTGTCTGGAAGACATTCTGCCCTGCTAGAAAAAAATGAGGCAAAGAAGGTGTTAAGTAACTTTGCCTTCTCCTCATCCTTTGTTATAACGTTCCCCTCTGTGTCCACCAAGGAGTGGAGGTTGTCCCTGCCCTTCCTCTTGCTATTAATGTATTTATAGAAGGACTTTTTGTTGTCCTTCACAGCAGAGGCCAGTCTAAGCTCCAAATGTGCTTTTGCCTCCCTAATTTTCTTCCTACAAGACCTAGCATCATCCTTAAACTTTTCATGGGTTGCCTCACCTTTCTTCCAAAGATGATACACCTTCTTTTTTTCCTTAGTTCTTTCAGAAGCTCATCACCCATCCAGGCTGGCCGTCTGCCCCGGTGGCTCATCTTCCGGTGCATTGGCACAGCCTGATCCTGTGCCTTCAAGAGTTCCTCCTTGAAGTAGTCCCAGCTCTCCTGGACCCCTTTGTTTCTAAGGGCTGTTTCCCAAGGAACCTTCTGAGTTAGTTCCTTGAGTAGCCTGAAGTCTGCCCTCCGGCAGTCCAGAGTGGAGGTCTTCCTGCTGCCCCTCTTAGCTTGACCAAATACTGAAAATTCAATTATCTCGTGATCGCTGGCCCCTAAACAGCCTCCGACCACCACATCACCCACCAGCCCTTCCCTGTTGGTGAAGAGGAGGTCAAGCATAGCTTTACCCCTGGTAGGCTCACGCAGCACCTGGGATAAGAAGCTGTCCTCCATGCACTCTAAGACCCTCCTAGACTGTCTCCTCTCTGCTGTGTTGAGATCCCAGAAGATGTCAGGCAGGTTGAAGTTGCCCATGAGAACAAGTTTAGGCGATCTTGAGACAGCCTTAAGCTGCCTATAGAATGCTTCATCAACTTCTTCTTGCTGGTTGAGTGGTAGAAATGGTAGACAGTAGAAATGGTAGACAGTCAAGAATGGTCTAGTTGGCCAGGAATTAAGAGACTACTAATCTCAGAGGAAACAAGATGAGGGAACAGAAAAACTGGAAGAGCTTCCTTAATGAGAAAAAATTAGCAATGTATAGTACTACTTCAGACATATTAGGCACTTGTATTTCCTTATGACTGCTCCTCTGAGATATTTTGAAGGACAAATGCTGGTTAAGATGAATGCTTTTCTGGTTTTGTTCTTTTATGAATGTGGCAGAAGTAGCAACTCTGAGAAATTTTACTGTGTGGATACTTTATCAGTTTTAAGAGAAACACAGTTTACAATTTGTAAAGCCAATCCATCTTTAGAGAAGAGATTAATACCAAAGAAGGAAACTGGAATATGTAGCAGGGCTAAATTCAGTGTTAGTGAATGAACACAAACAGATCTGACGGACTCATTATATATTTAGCAGCATATAATGCATATTCATCCTGTGCCAGTCTGTAGTTCTTGCAGTTCCACAGCAGCTAACTTAATTCTAACAATATCAGAAACTCAGTCCTCTTCACAGACGTTCTAGCATGAAAGCAAGTTATTATCATATTGTACTGCCCACTATCACTGAAGTACTTAAAAAGCTGTCTTTTCTTTTTGTTGTGTATAAGTACAGGTGAGACTCCTACAGTGAGTAATTCCTACTGATGCAGGAGGGCATTCTGTCACCATAGTTTTCATGTTTCTGGATTCCTGACAAGAATCACCACTTCTACTTTCTTGTCACCACACTGCCTTACCCAAACACTGTGAAGTTATTTCACCCTCAAGAAAAGTGAGTCTGCTCTGGAATTGAAAAGGCAATTTTGATATCAGTACTTTCTTATGCATCTGTACCAATGTAAATTAAGTTAAAAAAAAAAAAAAAAAAAGACCACTGTATCTTGCCTCTTCTCTGAAATCTAGGACAGAAAATGTCATCAGCTAGCGAGAAAGCTATAGTGATCTTTCTTTAGGAAGCATACAGTCTTATTGAAAGGGAGATTGAATTAATCTAAATTCTAGCTCCAAGATAGTTTAAAAAAAAATCCTTCTCCTATTCCCAGTGTGAATACCTCTCCTTTTTTTCCAACAGTGTGTATTATAAGGTACTTGCCTTATAGATACAAGTTATAAAAATTTACCTAGATGACATTAAAGGAATAGTCTCTGGAAGAAGGAGTTGGAATGCAAGTAAAACTAAGTAAAAACCCTTGGGAGTTTTAAAGTCAATTTACTAATTCCCTTTTCCAGCAAACATGCTATTACTCTACACTCAATGAATATAGGCAACCTTTTTTGATGAATTTAACTCACACAGTGTTTTAGGAGACAAGGTTCATCCTGGAATGCCTGAGTATAGATGTGCAGATATAGGCTTCTGGGATTACAGCACTGGAAAGGCACATGAATAATTGCAGACAACAATTTCTATCAAATGATACCTAACTTAAGGTTGTGATCAGCAGAATTTATTTGGAGGCCTGTAGCTAGTGATGTTCCCAAATGGGTCAGTATTGGGAGCAATATTGTTCAATGTATTTGTCATTGACCTGGATAAAGGGACAGAGTGTACCCTCAGCAAAGTTTACTGATGATACAAAATTGGGAGGAGTGACTGATACACTGAAAGGCTATGCTGCCATTCAGTGTAACGTGGACAGGCTAGATTGCTAGGCAGAGAGGAGCATAATGAGGTTGAACTAAGGAAAGCACAAAGCCCTGCACCTGGAGAGGAATAAACCCATGCACCACTACAGATTAGTTGTTGACTTAGTGGAAAGTAGATCTGTGAAGAAGACCTGGGAATCCTAGTGAACAAGTTAATTATGAGCCAGCAATGTGTCCTTGAGACCAAGAAAGTCAATGATATCTTGGAACACATTAAGAAGTGTGGCCAGCAGGTAGAGGGATGTTCTCCCTCCCCTGAACTCTGCCCTAGTGAGGATGCATCTGCAATATTGTGCCCAGTTCTGGGCTACCCAGTTTGAGGGAGAGAGGGAACTTCTGCAGAGAGTCTAATGGAGGATGACAGAGATAATCAGGGAAAGCGAGCATCTCTTACAAAGAAAAGCAGGGACACCTGGGGCTCTTTAGCTAAAAGAAAAGAAGACTGTGAGGTGATTTTATCCATGCTTATAAATATCAAAAGGGCAGATGTCCAGAGGATGAGGCTGTACTTGCTGAAGTGGTGCCCAGTGACAAGATAAGGGGTAATGGACACAAACTGGAAGACTGTAAGTTCCATCTGTACACATGGAGCAATTTCTTTACTTTGAGGGTGATGGAGCATTGGAACAGGCTTTGCAGAGGGGTTTTGGAGTTTCCTTCTCTGGGACAATCCAAAACCCATATGAACACATTCCTGTGCAACCCGCTCTAGATGAATCTGCTTAATAATAATAATAATAATAATAATAATAATAATAATAATAATAATAATAATAATAATAATAATAATAATAATAATAATAATAATAATAATAATAAACAACCAGGTTGGAAGAGACCTTCAAGATCATTGTGTCCCACCCATCAGCCAATCCAACCCACCTAAACAACTAACCAATGGCACCAAGCACCCCATCAAGTCTCCTCCTGAACACCTCCAATGATGGTGACTCCACCACCTCCCCAGGCAGCCCATTCCAATGGGCAATCACTCTCTCTGTATAGAACTTCTTCCTAACATCCAACCTAAACCTCCCCTGGTGCAGCCTGAGACTGTGTCCTCTTGTTCTGGTACTGTCCGCCTGGGAGAAGAGACCAACATCCGCCTGTCTACAACTTCCCTTCAGGTAGTTGTAGAGAGCAATAAGGTCACCCCCGAGTCTCCTCCTCTCCAAGAAGGTTGGACTAGATGATACCCTGAGGTTCCTTCCAGCTGCTACCATTCTATGATTGTATGTGGTCCTACGATTCTGTAATATGCAAATAGAATAGTCAGATGAAATTCTGTTTTGTTTAGGCTTAATTTCATGTGTATTTTATTTATTTATTAGCATATTATTTATTGTTGTGTTCAGTATTAATGATCATCAAGAATGATGTCAAACTGCTTGTACTATAGGGTCTTTTGGAGATATTGAACCTACAGTTGTGAGGAATTTACAAGGCATATATTACTGCTCTGTTTCTATGTTAGTATGTTGCAAAACAATGCCAAGCTTCTGAACAGTTGTACTTTTTTATTCCATGCAATCACTGGTTCTGAAAAATATTTCTCAATCTTGCTGGTAAGAAGTCCCAACAATACTGTGAGAAGGTGCTCTAAAGTCAATGAGCTGCCAAAAGTAAGTTTGGCTGCTAGTCTGACAAGTGTTTTAAAAGAAATATGACTGCAAAGGCCCAAAAACAGTTTTAAAAAGTGACTGCAAATTAAAATCTTTCCATCAGACTGAAAAGTGGGACCACCTGGCAATAGGCCAGAATCATTTTTGGCTTGCATTTAAGTTTTTTGGATGCATGCCACCAAATCAAATCCAGCATCTGCTTCTGTGTCTGCTGCACAGGGCAACAATAATTCCTCAGGCTAAAAGTTGCACAACAACATATATAAAAGTAACTCAGCTGATGAATGAGCAGTAAGAGACAGGACAGGAGACTTCACAATTCTTGCCCTGATGATCTGTGAGTTAAAATACAAGTATTGAATTTAAAGAGACACGATTTACAATAAATCCCTTTGCTGACAGATGCTAATTTTACATTCCCAGAGAATGTAAATTTTGAATTCAGGTACACAGAGATGTATATGTGTAAAGCACTTAGCATATGAATGGAAAAGGAAAGCTGTCTTTCATAAACAATTCCATCTGCCATAGAATCCCTTTTAATTCTAGTTTTAGCATATAGCTCCACTCCCTAGAAGTCAAAGCTCTGACTGATCGCCTTTTGATCTCCTTCTATGATCAGGTGACACGCCTGGTGGATGTGGGGAAGGCTGAGGGTGTAGTCTACCTGGACTTCAGCAAGGCCTTTGACACCGTCCTCCACAGCAAACTCCTGGACAAGCTGTCAGCCCATGACTTGGACAGCATCACTCTGTGCCGAGTTAGGAACTGGCTGGAGGGTTGAACCCAGAGAGTGGTGCTAAATGGTGTCACATCCAGCTGGCAGCCAGGCACTAGTGGTGTCCCTCAGGGATCAGTCCTGGGCCCCATGATCTTTAATATCTTTATTGATGATCTGGATGAGGGGATTTAGTCCATCATCAATAAATTTGCAGATAACACCAAGCTGGAGGCAGGTGTTGTTCTGTTAGAGGGTGGGAGAGCTCTGCAGAGGGACCTTGACAGGCTGGACAGATGGGCAGAGTCCAACAGCATGAGATTTAACACATCTAAGTGCCAGGTTCTTCACATTGGCCAAAATAACCCCATGCAGTGCTACATGTTGGGGTCAGAGTGGCTGGAGAGCGGCCAGGCAGAAAGGGACCTGGGGGTACTGGTCGATAGTAGGCTGAACATGAGGCAGTAGTGTGCCCAGGTGGCCAAGAAGGCCAGTGGCATCCTGGCCTGTATCAGGAACAGTATGGCCAGCAGGAGCAGGGAGGTTATTCTAACCCTGGACTCAGCACTGGTTAGGCCACACCTCGAGTACTGTGTCCAGTTCTGGGCCCCTCAGTTTAGGAAAGATGTTGATTTGATGGAATGTGTCCAGAGAAGGGCAACAAAGCTGGGGAGGTGTTTGGAGCAAAAGCCCTCTGAGGAGAGGCTGAGGGATCTGGGGTTGCTTAGCCTGGAAAAGAGGAGGCTCTGGGCAGACCTTACTGCTGTCTAAAACTACTTGTAGGGAGGTTGTAGCCAGGTGGGGGAGGTGGTGGAGTCCCCATCACTGGAGGTGTTTAGGAACACACTTGATGGAGTGCTTGGTGCCATGGTTTAGTTGAATGGATAGTGTTGGATGATAGGTTGGACTTGATGATCTTGAAGGTCTTTTCCAACCTGATTACTTCTCTTCTCTTCTCTTCTCTTCTCTTCTCTTCTCTTCTCTTCTCTTCTCTTCTCTTCTCTTCTCTTCTCTTCTCTTCTCTTCTCTTCTCTTCTCTTCTCTTCTCTTCTCTTCTCTTCTCTTCTCTTCTCTTCTCTTCTCTTCTCTTCTCTTCTCTTCTCTTCTCTTCTCTTCTCTTCTCTTCTCTTTTCTCTTCTCATGCAAGATGATTGGTTCGATATTCCCCATTGTATCAATAAGGGTGATAATTTGCTGCTTTCTGGAAAACAGTTCAAGAAACCTTAAACTATGCCATATAGATGATTAATATTTAGAATGGATGGGCCACTTGGTTGATTAGATAGTGCTGGGTGATAGGTTGGACTTGACGATCTCAAAGGTCTTTTCCAACCTGGTTAATTCTATTCTATTCTATTCTATTCTATTCTATTCTATTCTATTCTATTCTATTCTATTCTAATGGAGTGAGACAAGATCCTCATTGTTTAGACAGGAAAACTAAATGATAAATGAGATAATGGGGAACTCATAGCTCCTGAATCTCATAAAATTATCCTTCCTTGTTACACTCAAAATCTTGTTACAAGCATGCCTTATATGTGCAATCGATATTTTTATTATTAGTCTAATCAAGGCCTTGGGAGTCTAACCAACATACAACAAGGAGTTATTATTATTATTACTATTACAATGAAGCTAAAACTTAAAATCACTAATACAATCCAAATGCATGGATATTACATCCACTAGAGTTTTCTTCTCTATTTTTATGTTTATACTTTCAAGGTTCCTCTGAGTCATAAAGTCTACAGCTTTGGTCTTCAAGAATAAGTGGGCCAAGAAGGAATTATGACAAGGAATCAGGATCCTGAGGTTCTTGATCAGAAGAATATGAGGTTGATAGTCAAATTTTTACCTCCTTGATCTTAGGCCCATTTTAAATTTTATTATTTATTTTTAGTATGTGTTTATACATAGGACAATGATATGAAATAAAAGATCTTCATAACAGATTTTAAGAGAACCAAAGAATAAAAATGAGGTTAAGCATATTGTGTAAGATATATGTGAGATCTTTTATTTAATCCGACTGATTGATGTCTAACAACGTAGTTTTGCTGGCAAGTCCCATTCTCTGTCATTTTGTAGTCATATCTTATTTTCTGTTGCAGATAGTTTCAGATCTATTTAGTTGGAAAACGTAGTAAGAATTTTCAGTTCCCTTGTTTTGCCAGTTTTCTGTAGTTACTTTTGCAAGTTTGGCACCACTGCTGCCACCAGTAAGTGAGTGAAATATAAATGGGAAGTAAACACACTTCAGCACCATCTTTGCTTGGGGGTGGAATGCTGTCAGTCTCTGCACTTGCCTAAGGTGAACTAAAGTGAACTAAAGTTCACTGAACAGTAATTCAGCCACAGTTCATGACTGAGGAATAAATTATTTACCATCATTTATTCAACATTATAAACAGACTATACACTCAAGCCATCCTCAAACTAAACAACCGTAAATTAATACATCCATTTCACCAAATGGCAGATTAGGAAAAAGCACAATATCTCAGTTGAAGAAACTGACAAAATTGACAAAATAAAAATCATACTGTTGTAGAGAAGCATGAAAATACTTGGATGACGAAAGTATTTCTTCTTTCAACATTTCTAGATGGACATAAACAGTTGGTCCACTTTCATAGGGGGATTGAGATGAAAACAGTATGATAAAACTAAAATGAAATTGCCTCAAGGGCAAGATTTATGAGGAACAATTGAGGTCACTTGTAGTTTTCATCTTGAAGAGAAGGCTGAGGGACGACCCCATCAGAGTCTACAACTTCTTTAAGAGAAGCAGCAGGGGGTGAAGTGCTTATCTCCTCTCTTTTTGTTCTCACAACAAGAGAGATCGATCGATCACTGGAACAGGCTCCCCAGGGAAGTAGTCACAGAACCAAACCTGTGTGGTGAAGGCAGCCTATGCCCAGAATTATGCCCCAAATATTGCCAAAACTTGTCCCAACATGTTTTGCTCACATTTCCCCTTCTCCCTCCATTCTGAAGTGGGTACTCAGCCCAGTTGTCAAGAAGTCGGGCTAAACAAACCAACCTGCCTTTTTTTGGGGGGTGAACAAGATCATGTGCCCACTTTGTGGAATGCTTGTTCTTCCATGTTTGGGCATAATTCTAGCTACATACTTTCTTATTGGCTAAAGGCGCTTACCAAGTTTGACTATTGGCTAAATCCAAGCCTCAAGCATGTTATAAATATTACCGAAATTGTAAACAAATTGCTTTTTGCTTAAGCTCTTTGGTCTTTGCCACTAAGCTCTTTTGCTATTAAGCTTTATTGCTTCTGCTCTTAAGCTCCATTGCACTTCTGCCTTTGTGCAAGCTCTGCCTTTCTTTGCAGTCCAGACAGAAGTCTTCTATGTGAGAAGTGCCAGAATGTCTCAGTTCACCCAAACCTGCAAAGAGTCCTTCACAAGATGCTCTGCAACCACAGCCAGCTCTGTGTCATATCCCAGTTCTGTCGGTAGGAAGAAGCTGCCACCGTGTCTTAAAGGGCCTGAGCCCTGCTGGTAAGCTTATCCGGTCAGGGGGAGAACTAGTCTGAATCCTTCTGCAGTTCTAACAGTGTCTGCTGTTGCAGACCTGCAAGCCAAAGCCCCTTGTGCGCCTGCTTGATATTATTATAATAAGAAATGGCAAGATGGTTAAATTAAAATAGAAATTTATATTAAAATGTAGATTAATGAACCCTTTCTTTCACAAGCCTTAGTGAATTTATTATTTATTAAGATAATTATTATATGCAATAGAGAATTTCAAATACTGGAAAAATATTTACTATAGACATTAAAATTCAAAAGGAATTATTTTCTTAGCAAATTACTATACTGCACAACCATCATTCATCAGCTTGGTTGTAGGTGCAAAGAGCAGATGTTTGATTTAAAACAAGGATGTAATGTCATGCTATAACAAAAATAGGACAGCTTAAGAAAATGACTGCACTAACTTTCTGCTATCTCACTCTAATGAGAGTTGGCAACATAACAGTGTATGTCATTATAAACTGTCATCGTGAAAAATTATAAGAGATGTAAACTTGCTGGAGCCACTATATTTACTGAGGCCCTTACTATTTAAGTTACTCCTCTGCTTGCAGAAGCATAAAAAACAAAGACAAATCAGAAAACTCTTCTAACACACATTTATAAGGAAGATATTTTTGTATAACTTTTTAGTTTCTAATAAATTACTCCATGCATCACTGTGCCTATGACCAGAATTATGCCCCAAATATTGCCAAAACTTGTCCCTACTTGTTTTGCTCAACCCCCGCTTCCCTCTCCAAATGGGTACATTTGGATTGGATGAGAGTGGTGAGATGCTGGTACAGGTTGCCAAGAGAGGTGTAGAAGTCCCATTCCTGGAGGTTTTTTAGGCCAGGCTAGATCAGCCTCTGAGCAACTTATCTAGAGGAAATATCCCTGCCCATGGCAGAGGGGTTGGAACTAGATGATCCTTGAGGTCCCTTCCAACCCTGACAATTCTATAATTCTATCAATCCTCAGCAACTTTCTCAGTGACACCAAGCTGTGTATTGTGATCAACATGCTAGAGGGAAGGTATGCCATCCAGTGGGACCTTAACAAGCTAGAGAGGTGGGCTTATGCAAATTACATAGATGTATTTCCCTTGTAATTTTATAAGAGATCTGGGAAAAAGCTCCAAAATCTGTGCAAACACAGTACTCATCAAAATACTATAACTGATTGACCTCTTCTTAACTTTATTAATCTCAGACCCATGATGCTAATTATTTGCAGATTGTTATTAGACAAAGGTGATAGTAATTGATCATTTTCATCTCTGGCTGACTTATGAATGACTCATATGTCTTACCAAAGAAAGAAATTAGAAACTGCAGTTGTTGGCTCTGATAACTGAACATTCTAAGGTTGATGCTGTACATTTTCCAGGCATTGGAATGGACTGCCCAGGGAGGTGGTGGAGTTACCATCTCTGGAAGCATTTAAAAGGAGACTGAATGAGGCACTTTGTGCCATGGTTTAGTTTATTAGATGGTGTTGGGTGATAGGTTGGACTCGACGATCTCAAAGGTCTTTTCCATGCTGGTTAATTCTGTATTCTGTATTCTGTCACTGGGTATCATTGAAAAAATACTGGCACCATTCTCCTTTAAGTATTTATAAGCATTGATAAAGTCCTCCATCAGTCTTCTGTAGGCTATAACATGCCAAGTCTCTCAATCTTCTTTCATAAGAGAGATGTTATTTTCCCTTAATAGTCTTTGTAGCCCTTTATTGTACACTCTCTACCACTTCTCTATCCTTCTTGAAGTAGTAAGCTCAGAAACGGACACAGTACTCCAGATGAAGCCTCATCAGGGTGGAATAAAGGGACAGGAGAACCTCCATTGATCTCCTTGCCACACTTGGTGCATCCCAGGACATGATTTGCCCTGTCTGCCACAAAATCACATTGCTGGCTCATGGTCATCCTGTTGTCCATCAGGACTCCCAGGTCTTTTTCCAAGGAGCTGCATTCCAGAAGATCACCCCTCAGCTGTGTTGATGCATGGGGTTATACCTCCCTAGGTGCAGTACCCTACACTTGTCCTTGTTGAACTTCTCTGACCAGGTCTCAAGTCTGTTCAAGTCTTGCTGAGTGGCAGCACAGCCTTGTGGTGTGTCACTCATCACTCTCAGTTTTGTGTCATCAGTAAACATGCTGAGGGTACACTCTATCCCTTCATCCACATCACTGATGAATATATAGAACAGGACTGAACCCAGTATTGATCCCTGGGGGACACCATTTGTTACAGACCTCCAACTATACTTTGTGCCACTAATCACAATCCTTTAGGCTCTACTCTTCAGCCAGTTTTCAATCCATTCCACTGTCCATTCATGCAACACATTTCCTAAACTTGCCTATGAGGATGCCATGGGAAATGGTGTGGAAAGCCTTGCTGAAGTCAGTGTCGACAACGTTCACTGCCCTCCCCTTATCCATCCATCTAGTCATGCCCTCACAGAAGGCTATCCGACAAGTCCGACATGACTTTCCCCTGGTGAATCGATGCTGACTACTCCTGATAACCTTCATTTTCTTCACATGCTATGAGATGATGCCCAGGTGATGCTCCATCACCTTTCAGGGATGGAGGTGAGGCTAGCTAATTGGCCTGTCATTTTGTGGGTTTTCTTAACCTTTTTGAAGACTGGAGAGACACTGTCTTTCTTCCAGTCCTCAGGCACCTTGCCTGTTCTCCAGGACCTATCAAAGATGATGGAGAGAATTTACAATTCTGAGAGACACTTTGCTTTTCTAGGCTATGCATTAGAGGAAAAAGGCTCTTCTCTGTCAGCTTTGTTTTGCACCCTTTTGAGAGACTTCTGAGGCCCCAGAAAGTATTTTCAAACTTTTCCTTACTTGTGTTGGATCCCTGAACCTTCAAGTATAAAACCTTTTGCTGAGCTACTATTACATATTATTTTATTTTGCATTTTGATGTATAGTCTAAATATAGTTTCTATATGCATACAGTGGGAATAAACTTATTCTATGCAATGCATTTTAGTAATTTTTTCTCCTTCATTCACTTTTTATTTCAATGCTATTACAAAAATTCCTGACAAAGACCACCAACAATGTGCAATAGTAGAAATAAGACTTATGTTAAATAAGACCTATATTTTCATTAAAAATAATAAATCATTTACCTTCTGATTCAGTGATGTTCATTACTCCCATGGGAATTTCTGTTGACCTTTATCTACAGTTTTTACTTTTGTTTTGATTGTTCTTGTCCTATTTTTAGACTAGAAATGAGTCATTGATGTATGCTCTATTATGTACAGAAAGTACTACACCTACACTAACAGACAAAACAGGACAGAGACCATTTGATAGTCTTTCAGGTCAGCAGAGGGGTGTAGTTTATGTCTGAACTGCTACATTATATAGCAGCATCCAAGCACAAATGAAATCACCTCTGGGAGACAGCTAGTTTGTCATAGACCATAATGGTGCTGACATACATGCTAATAATTTGATAAGATAAACAACTATGTACTTGTACTTAGACTGTGGTCTGTTCTTTTTAATACACAGATGTAGCTGAAATGTGTCACCATATGTGCTGTTTCATGAACTCAGTGCATCTTACTATCTTCATAGTTTTGATTCTTTAGAGCACTATAGTGACTAATGAACAGCTTTCACGTATTAGAAACTCCTAGTTAAACTCCCCTGTCAGAACTAGATGAAACTATTAAAAATACTCACTTGTTTTGCAGTTGTCTTGGTTCAAAAGTTGGGAAGGATACACAGTTCTTCTGAACATTCCTGTGAGAGAAATTAAGATGCAAAAAAGGTCATATATCAAGATGAGAGAGAGAGAATGGAGCAAATGAAACAAAGAAAGAAAAGGGAGAGAGAGAATGGAGAGAGACACAGAGAAAATTACCATGTGTCACAGTCCAATGGTGGGAATTTGCAGATCTTAAATCCCCTTGCATTCCAGCTGGTGCTGGGTGGGGCTGAGCTTAACTCCTGATTGATGCCCAATTGGACCTTTAATGTGACTAACTTTTACATTCTTGGGAACAGAATTAAGACTCAAAACAGAGTAATTAAGACTCAAAACAGAGTCAAGTGCCTAAAAGAGTTTATTGACAGACTGCAGAATGGATACCACAGTGGTCAAGCAGTGATGATGCAATGGGGGAGGGAGTGAGGCCAGGTGGGACAGTGGCTCTCTCTCAGGTGCACACCAGAGCAGAGAGGCAGGGCACACAGGCAGATGCAGGTACAGCAGGCAATGGCTACTCCAGGACAGGCAGGTATGGCAGGCACACAGGAAAAGCAGGCACCAGCTTCTCATGGCAGACAGCAGGTCTTCATGGCAGACACACAGGTCCTTCTCCCAGATGACATCCCTCAAGCAGCTCCCCAAGCAGCCCTACAGTCCCTTCAGCCAGCAGCAGGCAGTCCTTCCAAGCAGCCGCTAGGCAGTCTCCAAGTAGTCTTCCAAGCAGCAACCCTTATGGTCCCCAAGCAGTCTCTTTTATCCTCTCACACCTTGCTGCCAAGCAGTTTCCACCTGCCCTGATTAGTCAGCAGAGTGCGCACCTAAAGCCATCTCCAGGGCTCTCAAACCTGCCTGCAGGTGTTCCTGCCACCTTCACCACCAGGGAGTCCCAGGGTCCTGAGTCATACCACGGAGTCTTCTGAGCACAAAGCCCCTTACTTGACCCCAGGGGACCCAGTGCCAAGCTCCATTATACTAAACCATATCCCTAATGACTTTCCCAACGATGTTGAGCCATATACATATTTCAGTCCATTACACCACCCCATAGTCCTTCTTTGGGGAGGAAAGAGGGATGACAATGAGAGACATCCTCGGGTGTTGCATCCTGCTTGAGATATCCTCAGTGATGTTCCTTCCCCCACTAAACTGACATAGCTCAGGAGTTTTATACTGGTTCATTGTAGCTCCATCTTGTCCACATCCTTGTTACATTTCAGGGGGTCTTCCTTGTGTGCCTGCAGGGGTTGGTACCAAGCAGCCTCTGCCCTTCTTTGCCACCCACTGTCCATCACACCCCCTGAGCAGTTGCTTTCTTGGTGGGCAAAGATGACACATCAGACAGGTCATTCATGATTCTATCTTTGTTGAGAAGTGTCTCAACAAATGTAATTTTAAATTACGTAATCTTATCGTAATGTTATAGGTAATATTATCTCATATGTAATATTAATATCTAATACTATACTATACTATACTATACTATACTATACTATAATCTAATCTAATCTAATATAATATAATATAATATAATATAATATGTGCTTTTTTGTATTTTTCTGTATTACCTCTGATTTGTCTAAAAATTTGAAATTTGTTCAGTCTTAAAACAACTTCCTCATAGTCCTTTGAGAATGATTGTAGTGGTTTGAGCCTTAACTGGAATTTAAGAGCTCAGATGGGGGCAAGACTGAGAATCCCTCCTCTGCTCTGCCGCCTTCTTTCCCAAATGAGATAAAAGGGGAAGGGGAAAGAACAGGGAGAGATAAGGGAAGAAAAAAAAAAAGGAAAGAAAGGGGGATAAGGAAAAAAGGGAGGAGGCAAATATACTGAGAAATAATTTGGAGTCAGTTTGGAAGTAGAGAGGAAAAATTTTCTTTAAACTATATATACATATATCAAGAAGAATACATAAAGTCAGGATGATAACACCCTCACTGTATATAAAAATGTTTCTAGTTCAAGATGAAAACAGAAATGAGAACAACAGTTAAGGTGTCTTAATAATGAAAGTTATGACCAAATTTTCTGTGAAAGAGGAGATGCCAATCCAATGTTATTTCTCTCTTAGAAGAACAGGAGGAAGAGAAGTGAATTTGCCCCCCTTTTTAGATAATAGTATGACTCCTATCATATAGGGAGTGATATCCCAGAAACTGGAGTTACAGTCACCACCTACACGCAGATGGCATTCTTGATTTTTTTACATGTGTTGTGGTATACCAGTATATCTGAAATATACTTCTGGCAGATGTAACTGTTCATTAGCTTAAGAGCTTTTCTTGTAATCACATTCCTTAACAACTTCAAATGGCTTTTGTATTGGACCATGATCGCTTTTTTCAAGGGAACTTTAATTTGGTCCCCAAAAGCAATCCCTAAATTTTTGTCATCCCAGCATATACAAACCTGTCTCAATATTGGGACCAGTAAATTTAATGTCTAGTTTTCATTACAGCTATCCTTCCATTCTTTGTTGGCTTGTTCATTTGTTTTCTTAAGGTAGAAGTTTTTTATCTTTTAATTTTGTTAGGCCATAGTAAAGCATTTTATTCCACTGGGAAAAAGATTGTGCCCTTCAGGCTTGCAGTTGTTTTTAGCCTGCAGAGCTATGAGATACTGGACTGTAAAGCTGTGGCATTTTTTTTAAATAGAAATATTATTTTAGGTTATTTAAAGATGTTTCTGTGGTTCCCTCTGGGCTCTGTACAGTAAAACTAAGATTCAAAAATAGATTCAATTAAACTTTTTAAGGTTGAAACACTTGCAGTTTCTTTGCTTACTCTAAGAAAATACAATGTCAGGCTATAAATACGAGTGGGAAATGGGTATCTCAAATTAATCAAAATAAAAAAAAGAAATACAGAAAATAATTAAAAAGCAACTTGAAACTCTATCACAGACATCAAAGTAAATACAATACTTGAGTTCCTTTATATAAGAGTAAATATATTGAAATATTTTCTTTTTCTTTTACAGTACTGACATAAGCTTCCCACCAACCTGTTTTTTCAAAGTTAAAAAGTCTGAGAAAAGATACAGAAAAATACCCAAAAGGAAGCTATTATTTAAATACTAGCATGGCAGTTTGACCCTGGCTGGATCCAAAGAGGCCACCAAAGACACTTTGTCACTCCCCCTCCTTAACTAGATAAGGAAGAGAAAATGTAATGAAAGGGGATTGGAGGAAGGCAACTGTCACTCCAATCTTCAAAAAGGGTAAGGAGAAGGACCCAGGTAACTATAGACCAGTCAGCCACACCTCCATCCCCAGAAAGATAACAGATCAACTTATCCTTGGCACTGTCCTTAGGCATATCAAGGACAATACAGTCATCAGGAGCAGACGACATGGTTTTACCAAAGGGAAGTCATGTCTGACCAACCTGATAGCCTTTTATGAGGACATAACCAGGTGGATAGATGATGGTAGAGAAGTGGATGTAGTTTATCTTGAGTTCAGTAAAGCATTTGACACTGTCTCTCACAGCATCCTTGAAGCTAAACTGAGGAAGTGTGGTCTGGATGATCAGGTAGGGAGGTGGATTGAGAACTGGTCGAAGGGAAAAAGTCAGAGAGTTGTGGTCAGTGGGACAGAGGCTAGTTGGAGGCCTGTATCTAGGAGAGTCCCTCAGGGGTCAGTACTGGGACCAGTATTAGTCAATATATTCATCAACTACCTGGATGAGGGAACTGAGAGCACTGTCAGCAAGTTTGCTGATGACACCAAACTGGGTGGAGTGGCTGACACTGGAAGGTTGTGCTGCCATTCAGTGAGTTTTGGAAAGCCTGGAGGCACACAAAGCACAGGGAGATGATTCAGAACAACCAGAATGCCTTTACTAAGGGCAGGTCCTGCCTGACAAACCTTGTGGCTTTCTGTGACAAAGTGACTATGCTGGTAGATAAGGGATGACCTCTTGTTGTGATCTATCTGGACTTCTGCCAGGCCTTTGACGTGGCCCCCCACAACATCCTGCTTGCCAAGTTGGAGAGGTACGGATTTGATGGGTGGACTGTTCAGTGGATAAGGATGGTCACATCCAGAGGGTGGTGCTCAATGACTTGAAGTCCAGATGGAGAACAGTGAGAAGTGGTGTCCCACAGGGGTCTGTACTAGGAACCTGTGCTGTTCAATATTTTTGTCAATAGCGTAGACAGTGAGATCGAGTACATCATCATCAAGTTTGCAGATGACACCAAGCTGAGTGGTGCTGTCGATACACCAGAGGGACAGGATGTCATCCAGAGGGATCTGGACAAGCTGGAGAGTTCAACAAGAGCAAATGCAGGGTTCTGCACCTGGGCTGGAACAATCCTCACTATCAGTACAGGCTGGGGGATGAGGTGATAGAAAGCAGTCCTGTGGAAAAGGACTTTGAGGGTACTGATGGATGAAAAGCTGGATGTGAGCAGGCAGAGTGAGCTTCCAGCCCAGAAAGCAAATCACATCAGAAAATGTGTTGCCAGCAGATCCAGAGAGGCGATTCTGCTACTTTGCTTTGGTGAGACTTCACCTGGGGTACTGCATCCGGGTCTGGAGCCCTCAATACAGGAAGGACAAGGACCTGATTGAGAGGGTCCAGATAAGGGCCACAAAAATAATCAGGGACTTGAAACACTGACAGGCTAAGGGAACTGGAGTTGTTCAGTCTGGAGAAGACTGCCACCAAACCTGTGCTAGCATGAGCTCCTCTCTCCACAGGTCCACAGGTCAGATTGTGCTCCACAGGTCAGACCCTGCTCCAGCAAATGCTTCCCACAAGGTCACAGACTCCTTCAGGATACATCTGCCTGCTCTGAAATGGAGTTGTTCATGGGCTGCAGGTGGATATCTCCACCAATAACCTCCATGAGCTTCATTGGAACAGCCATGGACTTCCTGGTATTCAACATGTTCTTCACCATGGGGTGCAAGGGAATCTTCTCTGCTCTGGTCCTGGAGCACCTCCTCCTTCTCCTTCTTTACTGACCTTGGTTTCAACATATTTGTTTCTCTCACATATTCTCACTCCTTTCTTCAGATGTGATTGCTGTTAGGCAGGATTTTTCTTCCCTCTCCCTTCTTAAATATGTTATCCAAGAGGTACTACCATCATTCCTGATTAGCTCAGGTTTGGTCAGCAGTGGGTCCAGCTTGGAGCCAGCTGGCATTGACTCCGTCAGCCATATGGGAATATTCTAGAAACTTCTTGTAGAAGCCACCTCTGTAGTTCTGCCACTATGAAAACCTTGCCACACATACCCAGTACACCTAGCCCAGATATTATCCACTGAGAGCTAGTCCTAAAAGACTATTTAAAGGTCAGAAGCAAATACCCTTATGTCTTTGTATTCCTGCTTTGTATCACAGCTCCAGTCAGCTTCTCTGTGATCCTGTTTTCTGTTAAAGTAGTAAATTGCATTTGCTTCTGGTCAAGCTCTTTTTAGTCTAGTTTCTAACAGCTAAGTTTTAACAGTCCATATCTGAAATCATGATCAAAAATTCAGTGCTATACTTAATCAGTAAAACAGTCCCAAAGCAAGGTCAATGAAATGATCTTGAAAAACTGTCACATTTACTAGCAGAGGTAAAAAAACCTACAATTATGATAGCTTTAAATGATGGTCATGACAACCTACGTTAGCAGACAACATAAAATATATGCAATAACTATTTTCTTGGGATGAATCACCAATGTAAGCTGGGAAACACAAATGTTAACTGTATTGAATGTAAGCAATTATAAAACTACATACTATGTAAGAGGTTGCAAGATTGGACATGATAGCCCTAACAACTGTACTAGAATTCATTCTGTAGCTATAATACTACCATACAGCTGAAACTGGAATAACAGCCTGAACAAAGAAATTTACAGAGAAAATTCCCTTGATTACAATTTGCTAGAGAATGCACTGGGTGCAAAGTAATGATACAATTCATTCTTCTTCTATATTAAAAAAATTTTAAAATTTAAAAACCTCAGTGCTTCTAACAGGTATTCAGCAACAGATTGTGCACTTTAAAATCCCATTACAATGCATTGTGTTTCAAATAATTGTTTTAGTTTCTGATCCTTGTACACTCCATGTAAGGCTTATTTCACAATGATCTTTCCCTCAGAGGAAAAGAAATAAAGGAGAACAAATTAAAGAGACTCTACATTCTTAGCAATATTTATAAATAAACTAGTAATTTATTACATCCTTTTCTAGGTTCATAAGATACAAGCCTGAATTATTCACTTCATGCAAGACTATGTTCTTTCCCTTCAGGCTACAAGACCACTTCGTATTGATGGGAAACTACATAAGTTTTAGCTCAGGTCCTTTTTATGAAGAGAATACCAATAACATTTTTTGATGTATGAACAAAAGCTAATTAAAATACATTTTTAATTTATGTTCCCAAATGATCCATAAAGCCATCATCTGATTCATGAGAATGTAATGGTTAAATCAGCAAAGAATTTTACTGTCTGCATTTTGCCCAGAACATGTCTGTCTATACAGTGAGCCAGATATGTGGCTTGTGTAAATAATCATAGTGCAAACGAATTCAGAGGAGCCAAGTCAATTATCCTAGCTGAGGAGCTGGATCAATAATTTATGTTAGTATTTAAATGCAAGAGAGGCTATTCACATTTTCATTTAAAAAAAAAAAAAAATCATTCTGGCTGAATTATTGTTACCTTACATAATTGATGCAAACTAATTTTTAGTGGTTTCATTGATTGATAAAGAAAGAAATTGTATTTGACAATAAATGTAGATTTAAAGAGTTAATTTGGTTTGATAATTTAGCTTACTGGTACCTGACAGCTCTGGGAGCTGTGAAGTCTCGAGTGAGATATTTTTACTACACTCATTTCAGACTCTTGCAGCTGGAAGCACTCTCAAATGCTTGTAATGTTAGCAATAGTTTGTACATTCTTTTGTCCCATACTAAAGGCCATAACACAGTCAGGAGCAGGGCTATGGATTCACTAATATTACTACTCAATTCCCAGGAAAAGCACTCATCCTGTACTGACCTCCATTAGAGTCACTCTGTTCTTTAGCTTATTCCCTTGTGAGATAAGCATTGGTCTTGCAGGTAGCAACAAACTGCACTCTCATGTGCATTCACTCTGACATTTCCCTCCTCAGGCAGACTTCATACTTTACAGAGTCTCTCACTTTAATTCAGGCTGTCTATCAAGAGCTAGAGGTACTAGCTGACACTTCTGTTTACACCTTTATTTTTGGAATTTACCCATGCTATGTGATTTTAAAATTTATATTTAATCTAGGCTGTATCAAAGATCATAGCATGTTCAAAAGGTAGAACAACTTCCTAGCAATGGTTCTGCTTTCTCTGAATTGATTGAGATTGGACACGGCACTTGGTGCCATGGTCTAGTTGTGAGGTCTGTTGGGACAGGTTGGACTTGATGATCTTTGGGGTCTCTTCCAACCTTGGTTATACTGTGATACTGTGAATTATTTGCTGACACATCATCTTCACTACTTTCAGGCCTGTTAATGCTCACTGATATGAAATTGTCTTATGGTCAGTATATTAGAGAACTGGACTCACTGTACAGAAAGAACAGAGTATAAAAAATTCCCTGCAAGAATTATGTGAGCAGAATCCACAATGAGATCTCAAGCATGCACAGTACAGACAAGGAGTAATCAGACACTTTCACACAAGGTTCACGTTAAACTGCATGCAACAAAAACATGTCCAATGAGTGTATGGTAATCTGTACTCAACTTCAGGCTCTCTCGGATACAGTGGGAAACATTACTTGTTGCTCAGGTGCTCTTTCAAGGGTGATGCATAGACACATCCCTCTCTGGAGAAAGTTATCATTGCTCTTCAAGGCAAGGCTACTACTGTGCAGCCAGATCAGCCAGGTGATGAAGTGTAGATCTCATATGTGACTTCTCATTTATACATGTACATTTTTCCTAATTTTTTATGAACAAGCTAACTTAAAGTCTATGACTTCTCTTCCTTCATAAGCTTTTAAATATCTTAAATATTATTTGTACTGTGACTTGCTTTTACTACTTGGCCTGCATACAGAGACAGATTTATCCCCATTGGCACTTTCTGTGCAGTACATATCATCACACATCATTTGCTATGATCATAGATTTCACCATGTTCCTCATTTAGACAAAGAAAGAACATAGCCTTGTAGGATACTGGGCTATGTGTTATTGGGGAAAAGACTTAATTCTTCCAATCAGAATGCTGCAGGGGAAAACAAAACCAAAACAACACCACTCCACCACCCCCAAAAAACCAACCCAAAACACTGAAACACAACAAAACAATCAAAACAACCAAAAACAATCCTTCAAATACAAAAGGTAACAACCAATGGATATTGTGATCTGGAAAAAAAAGTTAAATAGATTATTTTCCTGCACAAACCCAAAACATAACAAAACAGTTTCCTTGCAATCAAACTAGTCAAGTAGCCCTAGTGAATTCAGCACTTAAAATAATTTATTACTTTTATGCACAAGCTAAACCTTAAGCTTGTGATGTCTTTTGTTCATTGATATTCAAACTTTATGAGAAGAGCAATTGTTCTGTGGGTTGCTCAGAAACTGTTCACAAATAGAATACTTGGACTCTATACGGTATTATTTGAACTGCATGATGGGTCACTGAAATTTCAACTTTATAGTATCAAACAAGTAATGAATGGCAAACAGTTTATGGAAAATAAAAACATAAAACCAGAACAAGTCTGTAAGTTAAATATTTACAAGTTTAAACCATCTCATAATCATCTGCATATTCATAACTATTCTGATCCAGCAAACACATGCATATTAATGGACATATTTGCTTATCATTATTTGGTAGTATTTATCTTTCATAGGGAGATTGAAATATCTTTTCATATCTCTCCTACCCTCTGAACTCAAAAATAATTGAGTTACACATACACTATCTTGTATAGTTATGCATACATACATAAGAAGTTAAATTTTTTTTCCTCATGTCTAACTCAAGATTGTTTGTCCCTAGATATTTTCACACCACTGTCCCAGGAAGATAGCTGCTTATCTACAAGATCACAAACTCTGTGATTATAGCAGCTGATAACCTGAGAAGGTCACAGGTTCTATGTTCAAGGCTGTTTTGATGCAAGCTGGGACCTTTCTGATGTAAAGGACCCTCACAGATAACTGATGCAGCAACTTAGAACCAAAAGAGTGAGCAGCTTATTGTGGTACTAGGGCTGACACATGCAGCTCACTGTGGGAGCAGGCCTGACACCAGTCCAACATGCTATAACTATGGCAACAGAATGAGAAACTGTGACCAGATACAAGATTTGAAAATGTATAAATTCTCCTAGGCAACAGGGAATTTCAGAGCTCCCCCACTTGCTGGCCTGAAGAACCAGCAAGGTATCATCTGGATCTGTGGTGGTAACTATCTCTACTGTTGCTGTATCTTGCTTTTTTTCCTCATTTTTTCTAACTTTCCCCCCTGCACATGGAAATAAAATAAAATTCAAGTGCTTTTCCCAACCAACTACTTGGCTCCTTCTTGATTTCATTTGGGGGATCTATAAAAGAACCATTTCTTCCCCAAAAGTAGATTGAGACAACATGTATCAACAATTTTCCTCTCTTTTGCTGTATTTCCCTTCAAACTTTCCTTCCCTCAAGAAAGTGACAACTTTTTTAAATTATTTTTTTTCTCTGCACTCTAAAGCATACAGATATTTTCCTCTCAGCAATAAAGTCGGTACATTCCCTGCATGCATTGGTGAGGATCCCAGTTTCTCACTATCTGAAGTATTTTATCCTTCATCTAGAAAGTGACAGAATATTTGTTCAGGAAATGAGAGAATTGCTTTGAAGTACACTAAACAAATGTAATCTGAGGGAAATATGGAGTTGCATCAATATGAACATAAAAAAGTTATCAAAGTGATGGTACCTTTTTCCATGTTTGAGTATCATTATGGTCTTGTTTGATTACAGCTGCCATTTAGCATGCTGATCTAGCCAAATAAAGAGGACAACATTTAAGACACATAATTCTTCATTAACCTTTCCCTTTATCATTCTGAGTGACCCAAACCCAGTTGAAAGCTTCACTTGACGGAGCATAACCTTTGATGACACTGCAGTTTTTAAAAAGCTGAACTTGAATAGGTAAGTGATGCATCAGTAATATTTATAACAACACTCTAGTCATAAGGTTCATTTGTTGTTTCATTGAGCTAATTAAATAATCTGAAGGACTAAGTAATCTCCCACATTTCCTGGATTAGTGGCTTGGTTTCAGAGTTCCAGGTCAGTCATAAATCTGTGGGAAAAAACCCAACAAAATAACAAACAAAAGAAAATCTCATGCTAAATGTATCTGGAGAAGAAGGAAGAAAAAACACTATACTAAAAAAAAAAAGCTAAATAAATCGCATCTGCAATGTGGAAGCATATCTTTGTATGAAAAGATGCTGTAATCACATTAAATGATACTCAGTGATCTCAAGATCAAGATTCACTTAAAAGAACTGTCAAGAGGCTACTTCAGGGGACTTGAGTGGGAATACTTAAGAGGGTGAGGAAAGTGATGAGGAGTGAAGAAATGATTTTCAATTCAGTCCTTCTGTCTCAGAGAAACAGAAGCAGACTTGCATAGAATGATCAATACTTTGATTAACATAAGCAATGTCTCCTCTATCAAGACCATTTACTTTTAAATAAGTGTTAGGAACTGCCTCTTCCTTTAGAGGGCAAACTTTCAACATCCTCTTTTCTAAATTTAGGGTACTTATGCTTGATGACTGTTTCAGGCCTTCTCAGCTGCAAAGGGCTTATTAATCCACTGCATTTTGAATACACTTACATATAGATTTAGTGATTACAGAAGAAGGCATTTTTTCTCTCCCAGCTCTTCCCTAAATGAAGCATGAACCCAGCAGTTAATCTTTCAGAGGTCACTGAAGTATCCCTAAGAGGATCTTATCATAGCACTCTTAGCACTCTCACTTCTTCCAGTCAGAGAAGCCATCAAAGATGAAATGTAATGTCCTTTTTTTTTTTTTTAGCTTCTCTTTTTCTTCTCAGTCAGCTTATTAGCATAAACAATTGTCTAATAAATCCCCTCAGCTTTCCTCTCAGGGCTGAGCAATCCTTCATATTTTTATTGATAATATTCACTTGGTTTATTGTTTTGGTTTCTATTCATCACTCAACTCTAGTTTAAAGTCTTGTTTGATATTCTAGTACAATTAATTTTTTCTCTCATGTCTTCTATCCTCTCCCCACAGAAATCTCCTATCTACCCTTTTATTATCCTTTAGTTTTCTAAGAAAAACAGGTATCTCCAAACATCCAAAAATTCAGACCACAAATATTTGTACTTTTAAAAAGAAAGTATTGGTGTATAGAAGGCAATGTATACAGAGTAGTATTCTGCAATTTATCTGATTACACCAAAACCTGGTGGTTTACTCCAGTAGGCAGCAAGGCTCCAAAGCAACCAGCCACTCACTCCCCATCACTCCTGCTCACTGCCCTGGGACAAACAAAGGGTAAAAGTGAAAGAACATGTGGAATGAGATAAAAGACAGTTTAGCAAGTAAAGCAAAAGTTGTATGCTAAACTACAACAAAATAAGGACTTGATTCACTATTTCCCACTGACAAACAGATGCTCAACCATTTCAAGGAAAGCAGTGTTCCATGCACATAATGGTTTCTTGGGAAGACTAATGTCATAGCACCAAGGTGTTGGAGACATTAAAAATCCACAAGGATATCTTCCTTAATAGTCTGCTCTAGTTGGCAGTGCTTGAGTAATGGGAGAGGACCAGATGACTTTCAGATGTCCCTTACAAACTCGATCATTCTGTGATCCGTGGTTCTGGAGAAATTTCAGTTGAAAACAACTTCAGTGCTTTCTGCATCATCATCATCCATTGTAGAAAAGAGTCATGGCCCAAATCATGCTTGTGTTGTTAACACAGTAAAAACAAGGTGGAAAGGAAACATGACTCCTGTCTATACATGTAGTTGCAGAATTAACAAAAGATAAAAAAGATCAGTGTTAGCAAATCAACAGTGCTGGCATGAGAAAAGGTAGGGATATAATGACAAGAATATTTGCATTCAAAATTTGAAATACATTGCAAATAAAATTGTTAAGTGCTAGTAACTCAGGAAGAGTGCTGTTTGCTGGAAGAGCAGGGAAATTGTCTCCAGTTGCTTTTAATGTGGAGCTCACACATGAAAAACATTAGAGACTGAGTCTCTAATTTCAGAGTCTCAGTCTCACTTTAGGAGAATGAGAGTAAGTTAGACTCACTGAGATGTTTATTCTATTAAATAAAGCCCCACGAAAAAGCAAGCTCATAATCTGCATATTTGCTTGTTATGCACACTCAAAACTTTCTACTTCAATAACTTGATTTTAAGCTTACACAGAGAAAACAGGTTAATTCATAAGACTGTTTCATGCAAAGATACTTCAGCCATAGTGTAGTGTTCTATTAAAATAGCAGAAGATTCAAAGATCTCAATAATTATTTGGAATTTACAAATTTCCGGAGTCTTTTCAATGAGAAATTGGACAATTTGAAACTGCCATCTATATTTAAATATAAAAACGCTGTGAGATTTTATTGGCTTTTCATGCGAGATTTTTGTAGGTGGGGGTGGGGGGAGGGGATATAGAGGTGGTTTCTCCTATGTTTGATTCAGCCAGTACAGACCAACTCCATGGGGGACCTACCATTAGCCAAGCCTGGAAACAGTGGTAGGACCTCTGTAATAATATATTTAGGAAGGGGGGAAATTTCTGCAGAACAGCAGGTGTGAGAATGGAGTGAGAATAAGTGAGAGACACAATTCTACTGATACCAAGATCAGTGAAGAAGGAGAGTGAATAGGTTCTCCAGGCTTCAGAATAGGGATTCCCTTGCAGCCAGTGGTAATAAAGGCCATGGTGAGTCACATTGTTACCCTACAAGCCTTGGAGGTTAACTATGGAGAAGATATCCATGTGCAGACTGTGGAACACTCCACAATGGAGCAGGTAAATGCACCTAAGGAAACTGTGACCTTGTGGGAAGAATTTGCTGGAGCAGGTTCCTGACAGGATGTGTAATTCCATGGAGAGAGGAGCTCATTTTAGCACAAGTTTGCTGGCAGTACTTCTGATTCCATGGAGGGTCCATGCTGAAGCAGTATGTTCCTGAAAAACTGCACCCTGTGGAAGGTACACATGCTTCAGCAGTTTATGAAAACCTGCAGCCCATGGGAGGATTCACATTGGAGAAGTTCATGATGTCTTCCACGGGAGACACAACATACTGGAAACAGGGAAGAGTGTGAGAAGTCTACCACCTGAGGAAGGAGGAGCAGCAGAGACAACATGTAATGAACTAACTATCTGTTCCCTGTTCCCTGCAGGGCTGCAGAGAAAAAGGTACAGAATTTAGAAGCAGAGATAAGCCTGGGAAGAACAGAGGGATGGGGGAAATACATTTTAACACCTGATTTTACTTTTTATTATCCTTTTCTGGTTTGACTGGCAATAAGTTAAATTTATTTCCCCAAACCAAGTCTGTTTTGCATGTGACAGTAATTGGTCTTATCTTGACCAATATCTGTCCTTACCTTGACTCACGAGACATTAGTTATATTTTCAGTCTTCTGACCAGCTCAAGAGCAGGAATGACAGAGTAGTTTTGGTGAGCATCTCACATCCAGCCAGAGTCAACCCACTATAGAGGGTGAAGCAGAGGAAGTTGCAAATCCTACACATACAGATTGTTTTTTTTCCTGAAAACAAAAAAATGTTATGTCTTTAGTGTATTACAAGAGGATGTAATTACCAAACAGGAGCGGTTACCGAAGCTTAAATATTATCACTCTTAAACTGGCAGAAACCTCAAAACAGTTTGAAGCTGACTATGTTTTCGTGTCTTTCATTCCTCCAGATTGCTTATAGAGCACAGGATTATAACAGCAGGGGTATTAAAAGTCCCATTTGATTTAATCAGCCTTCAGTTCATCAATGCATATATATTTCTGCCATGTTTCTAGACACAATTAAAAATAACTAAAGACAGGGTTGGTAGAAGAGGAAGAATAATTTTTGTAAGTCAGCAAATTAAAAACCCTAACCCTTACCCCCACAGTTTTGCTGGACAAGGAGCATTTTCATGGAAGAATATCATGTAGGTGCTGGAGAAGAGAAAAAAAATATCAGTGGGGTGTCTAGAAGTTTAGATTCCTACAGTAAGAGTCTAGCAGATATATGATATTATCTTATTTAAATATCTTGAGACCAAGCCCGTGATCCTGTAAAACATCTGTTAATGTAGTAGATTAAGTGCCATAAAAGTATGAAGCTTTCATTGTGAAATGCCTTAGGCAGTCAATTTTCTCTTTTCATATATGCTTACAAGAGTTTCACCCTGACAAGCAAAAGAATCCAATACTTCTACACTGACTGAATATATTCCTTGTCCAGAAACTGGGCACTTACAGATTTCAACCTACGCGGTATATCCTGTGCATGAATAACTGAGTTGTAAACAGTGTGAATTGGAAATGTCTGCTTTCTTAAAAAAAAATAAATAAATTAGAGAGTGCTTCTTGCTTTTATACATTATATATATATATATAAAATAGAATAAACCAGGTTGGAAGAGACCTTCAAGATCATCGCATCCAACCCATCAACCAATCCAACACCACCTAAACAACTAACCCATGGCACCAAGCACCCCATCAAGTCTGCTCCTGAAAACCTATATATATATGTATTGCAGTTACATAGCTTCTGAGCAACATAAACTGTGTAAACTACTACTGGTTTAGAGCATTCCCTATGAATACTTCAGCATCTAAATATGGACCACAAATGAAGCACTCCGTAAAGACTCAAAAATATTTGTTCTCAAAAAAGAATGAAAAATTAATTAGGTAATAAAGACATAGAGAACACAAATAAGAGTAATATCACAGCTTGTTATTTGATATGCTTGCCCAGAAAAGAAAATCTTAAAACTGTTTAAACATCTAGCATGGAATATTTATTAGTAAAGATGGGCATCAATCCAATCATCAAAGGAAGATCTCATATGTTCCATAAAGGAAGAAGATTTAGGATATACCAATTCATACTGTTTCCTCAATTTGTAACCTGAATCAGCTTCCCAGTCAGCATGCTAGTTACTTTGAATACTAATTTACTGAAATGCTGAACTTTCTTACACACACTACAGGAAACTATAACACAGGGTGTCAGTGGTTAAAAATATGAGTATATTTCTGCACCCAATATGTTATGCTATCCATGTTATTTGTTCCTGGCTCAATTTAGGTGGATCTTAAAGCATAGTTCCAACTATGATTTCTCCACTGTAGTCCCAGAAGAAATGTGCTACAACTGTTAGAGCAATACAAAAAGACCATCTACGAAAACCTTATATTTCACTTGAAAATAGCCAGACACATGGAACTACAAGCTACCACTCAAGCTTACAGGCTTGTCAGAATAAATCCCAACATAGGTGAGTACCCCTTATTTCACTGGGACAAAAATAAAAGGGAATTCATATTTTTAAAAAGGAAACTAATGAGAACTTCAGAATGTCACCTGTTTTAAATCTGGAATAGTTTAAAATACAGTATTTATAAAGCATCAATCATTCTATTGCTACATGCAAAAGATACTGTGTGTTTAGTCTTCCTCCAAGATAACAGCAAACAATACCATGGTTGGCATGTACCACCATATTTATAGCAGTCTAACTATGATGGTCTCATATATCCTACTCTGTCCTTCTGAAGGAGCACCACAGATGCTGCAACAGCAGCAGGTATTCCTATAGGTCTGCTCAAACTTTCCAAGCTCTCTACTTTCTCAGAGTACATAATGAAGAAAATAAATGCTACAGAACTACCAGTAGCTATGATTGTGGGCCATACTTTCTATTTTCATGCACATAAAATCTGTAGATATTAATTTTTTGGCTTGTTACATAATCTACAAACAACTGCTGAAACACAATGTACCATGCAGAGGAGTGTGAGATTGCAAAATACTGTGGTTTGGATACTAATATGCCTGAGCAGCCCTTGGAACAATGGTAAGCACTGCATGGTAAAGTAGGAAAGTGTTATCATTTGTCTTCAGTGAAGGCTTTGTATAGATGCTTTGCATAACCTTTTGGTACCATACTGAAGAGATTTGTGGAAGTAATGGATCTCCTGTCTAACTAAATGTAGTCAGGCATAGTTATGTGAATGGTGTTCTTCAAATTATCCATCTTGATTATTCAATTAACATCCAAATTAATCAATTCAGTTCTATCTGAGAATTAGAACCAGGTGTTCAAAAACACAAGTTTTCTAAACAAAAATCAGTAATTCCTCTAAGACCCATGAATAAGGCTACATCTATGTCCACAGACATAAGATTGCTTTAGCATTCTTGGATCTAAGTGTGCATGCTGCAGGCTAATTGGTTGTATAGAAAAGCCATAATGGAATACACATCAATATTTTTGTCAATTTTATCCTCAGCTTGTACTTATACATACAGTAATTAAATTGAAACCAAACTTTATCTAAAAGGTAACTTTTTAAAAGCACCAAAGGTAGAAATTTGCATCCACACTTTGCTGCCTTTTAATATTAAATGCATACTTGACTGTAGTTGGAAGCTGTTCTAAATTTGGTGCAACAGTTCTGACAGGGAAAGAAGTAAAAAAGTAATATTTTTTTCTTATAAAATATTCTGATTGATTGGATGTTCTGCCGGATCTGGTCAGTGTGGAGACACTGATGGTATATATCCTACTTTTTGTTGGATTTTCAACAAAAATTAGGTTTTGAGGTTAGTCCACTAATTGAATATGCTTTATAAACAACAAAGCATTAAATATAAATACATCTTTTAGTATAGGTTGCATATATTCAACATTAAAATATATTACGAATTTATTCACAATATTATGAGTATGTTAGGAATAGATATAAGCACAATAAAAGAACACACTGAATGCTGGTTTAAGACCATAGTTTCAGGTAGGCTGCTGACTTGGAGGACAGTAAAAGTGGGATTAACTTTATCCTACTTTGGATGTTTAAAGCTTAGCTAAAATTCTGGGGAGTGAAAGAAATCATGCAGTAATCTTCTTATCCCTTCGTAGCTGTCTAATGTCAACATCTAAGTATGGTGAGAGAAATCCCACAGAAAAATTATGGGATTGAGTAAACTGACCTTATTTAATTATATTTAATAATATTGATACTGCTGACTGGAAACACATTTTAAAATAGAACTCAACAATTTCACTTTCTAGATGTAAACTTTAATCTTTTAAAGGAGTGCAATACTTTTATATGTTTCATGATATATAAGAGGTGTGTGAAGCAAAATATGTGATATAAATTTGATAAGATATTGAGTAGCATACGCTTTTCTGTAACTGAATTACACATGAGAGGAATATTTTTATCCTCAATCATTTGTGTGGGATCAGTTTTACCTAAGTTTAGATATCTGAAAGTTACTATTCAAACTTCACTTATTAATTAATAGAAACTTTTTAAAGGTGATTCACAGGCTGTTTGTCCTGTTTTAAATGGTGGAAACAGCAAATTAATTTTCTTAAAATTCTGGAATTCTATTAACTAAATCATGATGATAATGACATTTATTTTAATTTTTTAAAGCTTTTAGGAATACAGTATGGAATTTTACATAGTTTATCATCTACAATGAAACATAATTTGATTCATTATTTTAGAAAGAAAATAAATATTTATGTGGACAAAATAATAAGCATAATTATTAATTATTAATATTATTCCCCTTAAATACCTTGTTCTTTGGAACATGCAAAATCCATTACATTGAATTTATTATATAGCTGGGTTTGCATCACACCTGGATGCCAAATTCTGACAAAGGAACTTGTTTCCTTGGAGAGTAAGGATGTGTTTCTTGTTTGCTTGATTTTCTTTTCTTTGCCTTCTTTGCTTTATTTTGGTTTTTTAAGGTTTCAGATAAATGTAAGGATATTCTGGAAATCAACTCTGACTGGTATGATACTTTAGGACAGAAGGGTCTGCTGGAGTTCTCTGATTCAACCTCCTCCTCAAAGAAGGGTTAGATTAGTTTGGTCAGGGATTTATCCAGTCAAGTTTCAAATACCTGCAATGTTGTTGGGTTTTTTTGGGTCTCATTTTTTCTGCCCTGGTGGGAGACAAGGAAGGATCAGCCTTTCAACCCACCACAGTGCGTTAATTATCTTTTTTCCCTCATTTTACTCACATGACCATTCCATGGGTATACAAATACATGCATACAGATACATGCATGCGCCGCCAGTAGCCATCAGTTATATACCTTAGTGGAGAGCCATTCCCAGATTCACCTTTTCTTCTTTTTTTTCCACATAAACAACCATAGCAGCTCCACATCTTCACACACATTCTTGCATTGTCATCTTTCTCTCAGTCTGAATTTGCCTGTAATTTTATGTCTCTGTCTAGAAAGGAGTGAGTGAGTCTCTCCTTTCTTGTCCATTTTCCTTCCTTGTGAGCTATATTCAGCATGTATACTCTTCCCTCATTCTCCAAGTTCCCAGCAAACTTTGCTTGCTTTTGGCCATGGCTATCAGCAGAGAAGCAATTTCAAGAAAGCAAATTCAGTCAGACTTGTGGGAAGAACTGTAACTCTTTCTTTTTCCTGAAAGTTCATGATAAATCCTTAGGTTTGTGTTTCTCCATCCTGGTCAGGAGGGGAGTATGAAAACAAACAAACAAAAAAACAAAACAAAAGTGACAACAAAAGAAAATTAGCAAAAAAGAAACAAAAAAGAGGGGGAGAATTAAGTAGACCTGTTCCCCAAGAATAGAATCAAATATTTTTCTGACATTTTAAGCTAGTCATTGCATGAGTACAATGATGTGCAGTGTGATTACAACAGTGTAGCACAGCAACAGTTTGTGTATTGTATTGTATATATTTGTGGGTTTCTATGGGTTTGGTTAACTTATTCTAGTTTTGTACAACATAAACTTTTATCACAGGTGAAACATTTGTTGCAGATAATTACGTCTTCATAGTGATGATCATCTTCCTCTACTTTCTGAAGTTCTTGACTAACCGTGGGCAAGATACATTGGAAAATAGATCTACACATAAATATAATCCACTGAAAATAGATATACAAACTCCCTTATTATGAGAGTGTGGCTTGCAGCTACAGTAGTGTTGATGGCAGATGGATGATAGCATTTTGAAGAGTCTGACATATCTTTTGACTTAGGAACATGTCATTTAACATGTGCCAAAGTAGTATGTTGCTACCACAAGACCCTTCTAATTAAAAAGTATACTGCAATACACCTCTTCTTAGTGGATGCAATTATTTTAGTACAGTAGGGGTCAATACAGTTAAAATATTTTAAGATGGCACTGCAGACAATTGATCATAAAAGATTACAGTATGTGATGAAAATAGAAAATATTCCTCATCAATATTTTCTAGAAGTTTTAGGAGTCTTAGACATAATCGTACTTAGAGAAGTGATGTTATTATGCAAGATAAGACTAGGCACTTGACATTTTATGGTCAGTCCAAAACTTCCTGAGAGCTAACCTTTTTTGCAGTTCAAGTTCTGTTCATGCTATCCTCTTAAATCCTACAATTAAGTAGTCATTCCCAGAAGTCATGCACTTTCGAGAATTTAAAGCAGCACTTTCGAGAATTATTTTATAGAAGATAGGAGATCAGCATTTTCTGTTTAAAAAGTGCCATTTCCAGAATTACTGTACACTGAAAGCATCACTTATAGGAATCATTAAAGAAAGGTACAGCTTTGTTCCCTCATGTAGACAAACTCCCAGCTAATGAAATTACCAATATACCTGTGGGTCAATACATGCCTGGATAATGTAAGGTTAATTAATGCTTTTGGATGAATCAGAATTTAGTATGTAACACCAGCACTTGATTCCCTTTGAAGGGGGGTAGGGTGGGTGGGGAAGCTTTAAAATGAATATATCTTGAAATCTATAGCTGTCAAAATAATTATGCAAAATATCCATATTATCATTAACCTTTTCCTTTTAGATGTTTTCTTGGGTATTTGCTTTCATATGTTTATCTACAAGATGATGATAATGATGGTAAAAGTAAAATTGTCTTCTTTATTTTTTAAAATAGTTTTGTTCATGTATCTGTGCAACTCTTAGACAGGGATGCAACTCTGATATTAGTTAAGGAGCTGAAAGAAAGGTTGTAACTGAATGATCAATCACATTTTCAAAGAGACTATCTGGGTTATGTCCTGACTACATATTATATAAAGCCCACAATTCTGCTACATAAAAAATGGAGCAGGAATGGAAAGGAGAATCATCTTATAGTTTTAGAAGACCTATACTGAATAGTCACTTGTGCTGCCTGGACACTACAAAAATAAGTTGTCAGTCATCACTTCAGGGAAGCAAGCAGGCAAAAACTGTTGGAAGAGAGACATTAAATATCGAGAGAGATATTAAGTGCAGAGAACCATGTTTATTTTTAAAAGTTGGCAAATAAATATTTCTCTGCCTAATATGGCTGTTAAATTCACTCCTTTCCCACAGTTTATGCTCAGAAACACTAGAAGACTGAAGAAAAAATGCCATGGAGACAGAGTAGAGAAGATGTGTGGAAACTGATTTTAAATGCAACTTATCTCTGAAGCACTTATCTTTGAAGTGATCTCTCTGGACCTGTTTTTCTCATTAGGAAGGAGTAAGATGGCTAAGCAGCAGCACACATTAAAAAAGCATGAGATTCCCCACAGCTATTGAATCAAGCCTGAAGGAAAAAATGTCTTAATAATCTCTTTTAATCTCTGTATTTCACTCTTCTTGCTCTCCTTTCACCTATCACAGCTACATAATAATCAGGTGAAAGGCTTCTAAACCCTGGATTCAAAAATTTAACATGACACTGTTCTTTGAAGAGTGGAAGCCTCATGTTTTTCAATATTTTTGATACTTTAAGTGGAAGGATGACAGAAACACACACACAAAAGGTATGCTGTATCTATTTAAATGCCAAATCTGTTTCATGCTGGTTATACATACACTGCAAGGCAGGGTATGTGACCCCTACTTCCCAATGTGTTAACTTATACTGGGAAAAGTTCTTACTCATGTCACTCTGGAAAATAAATTAAAAGGAAAATAAAAATCTGATGCCCAACTAAGAAAGGATCCCAATAGGTGCAATACATGTCCTGGTTTGGACTTTAGGGGAATCGACAACAGTGTGGTTTGTTAGGATGTAGAAAAGGCTCACAAATTCTTAAAGAAATACAGAAAACTATGAAAAACAATACATTTGTTGTCTAGCTTCCCTGTTTAAGAGAACCAGTTGATTGAAACAATCTGTTTTCATTGTTTCACAGCTAGGGCACAAATAGAGAAGCTTTAGTTGTTTTATGGATCTCCTCTCACTCTTCTGCATATTTAGTGAAAAAGTTATCTCCAGTTCATTCAGTGTAACTGGTAGCATGACTTTACAAGGAAAAAGCAAGCACTAAAGTCCTGTGAGATATCATCACAGCAGACTATGGTTACTGTTTCTGCTGAGATGGGATTGACTTCCTATTTAATTCTCCTAAATTTAGTTTCTTGCATGGATGGTGGGTGTGAGATTCCACAACTGACAGTAGTTATTGACTAAGTCTTCATCTGCTTGCATCCAAATGCAGAAATTTAGCATCATTTCAAAGACCATGAGATGTTTTTCCTGACCTCCAGATTCCTGAATGACAAAGATCTCATGTAAATAAAATGTAATTTTCACTCATCTTGGACAGAAGCTTTAGGTAACCTAGGGTGTCCCAGGTTTTGGGGGTTTGGGTTGGTTTTTTGTCTGTTTTATTACGTGTAAATGAATCTATCTCTGGATTTCTACTGATTTAACACAAGTTTAAGCAACTTATTCCTAACACCTAAACACACAGCCTGAGATGCATGGCCTCAATTCTACCCAAAAGGTTAGATATAGCAGGATTTAGGTGTTTTTAATTAATTTGTTGTAGGTCCCTTGATATAACTCAAACTGAGATAACCATGTAAGCCAGTAAATACAGTGCAGGGATGCTACAAAGCCAGCAGGATTTTTTTAGTGCAGCTACTGCATGCAAGACCTACAGCACCTAAAATGAATCTAGATATCTAAGTATGGACAATCAAGTCCTGCTAATTATTACTTCCAAGTAATGTCAGTCATTGTTCTGTTCTACTCATGGGCAGAATGAGGTTTCTTAGTATCTTTACTTTGTCCAAAATATGAAGACTCAGTCTTACTTCAGTCACTTGTCACATAATTGAACCTCTAATATAAAATTTTTTTAAAAGTTATGTTTTTCATTTATAAATCAGAATTTTTGCCTATTATATACCTATATATGCCTATTCACATGTGTGCATGACTTTTATTTAGATAAGTAAATAGAATACAAGAAATAAACCTTTATTTACATCTTCACAGAATCACAGAATCACCAAGGTTGGAAGAGACCTCAAAGATCATCAAGTCCAACCTGTCACCACAGACCTCATGACTAGACCATGGCACCAAGTGCTGCCTCCCTGGGCCTGGGTTACAGATATCACTAGGAAATTTCCTAGTCTGCTATGGCCTTTGACTATTACCCATTACTGCTTTTCCATGTGAATGGCAATGAAGTTTTAACATATAGTCTGAGAGCAATCAAAAGAGATTTCAGGACCTTGAGCAAAAGAATCTGGAGGGGAGGTTATTTTTTCCTCTCTCCTTCCAGTCATAGGCAGCAACACTGGAAGAAACAGACATGTTCAATCTGTTAATACATGCAATAATGAGACAGCCTGCACAACACCAGTAGTACTGATACCAAGTGGGATTTACATATGAGAAAGAGGAAGGAATTCAGAAGGAAGGAATTTGGAAGGATGGAATTTGGAAGGAAGGAATTTGGAAGGATGGAAGGGAGGGAGGGAAGAAAAGGAAGAGGGAGGAAGGGAGGAGGGAAGGAAGGAATTCAGAAGGAGGGAATTTGGAAGGAAGGAAGAAATTAGGAAGGAATTAGAAAGGCAGGAAGAAATTAGAAGGAAGGAATTTGAAAGGAAGGAATTTGAAAGGATTGAATTCGAAAGGAAGGAAGGAATTTGAAAGGATTGGATTCAGAAGGAAGGAATTCAGAAGGAAGGAATTTGGAAGGAATTTGGAAGGAATTTGGAAGGAATTTGGAAGGAAGGGAGTATTTATCTGAGGATAATTGCTGAAAAGGGAAAAGTTGTGCCTTTTCCTCCCCCTTCTTTTTTTTTTTTTTTTTTTAAGAAGAGATCATCCACTGAAAAGGAGAGAAGAAGGAGGCCAGGCATTGTTTTACCATAAAATTTTACAATAATATTTTTTGAAAAGTAGAATAAAGTGGAACACAACTATGCATGAATGAGACTCTTGTGTGACTACCTGAAGGGAGGTTGTAGACAGACGGATGTTGGTCTCTTCTCCCAGGCAAGCAGTACCAGAACAAGAGGACACAGTCTCAGGCTGCACCAGGGGAGATACAGGCTGGATGTTAGAAAAAAGTTCTATACAGAAAGAGTGATTGCACATTGGAATGGGCTGCCTGGGGAGGTGGTGGAGTCACCATCACTGGAGGTTTTTAGGAGAAGACTTGACGGGGTACTTGGTGCTGTGGGTTAGTTGCTTGGGCGGAGTTGGATTGGTTGATGTGTTGGACGCGATGATCTTGAAGGTCTCTTCCAACCTGGTTTATTCTATGTATTCTATGTATTCTATGTATTAAGATCACCTTTTCAAAAGTACCTTACCTTTTTTTCAAGAAGGTACTAAATTGAAAAAAGGTCACTCACTGTGGAAGAGGAGTATGCAACAGCAACAACTAGCACAGTCTCAAGCTGTGCCAGGGGAGGTTTAGACTCGAAGTGAGGAGAAAGTTCTTCACTGAACAAGTCGTTCGTCATTGGAATGGGCTGCCCAGGGAGGTGGTGGAGTCGCCGTCCCTGGAGGTGTTCAAGACGAGATTGGACGTGGCACTTGGTGCCATGGTCTAGCCGTGAGGTCTACTGAGATAGGTTGGACTTGATGATCCTTGGGGTCTCTTCCAACCTCAGTTATACTGTGATACTGTGATACTGTGTATCATCACAATTGTCACTCTGTCCCATCTGACTGCTCAAACTGCCAGAATCAGACTCTGTCTTTCCTGCCTTCTTATTCTTGCATCCCTCACTGACCATGACACAGCTCTGGGAGATGATTTTTAGATGTCCCTTAGCTGGTAGGGACACAAGTCCTCAAGGGTTAGAGCATAGGGACAACATTGCATCTGTTTCAGCACATAGTTCTTGCTCAGGTTTTGCTCTGCAGTTGTGATTGTGTGTGTTGCCTTGAAAAGTGGAATTGAAAATGGTTTCTCTCAATGAAACTGTTAGTGACATTTTTCTTCTCTGCCTGTTTTATTTTTTCAAAGCACACAAAGAGTTAATTTCCTTTATATTTTTTACCTTTTCATCAAATGTAATGCGAAACAGAATATTAGTTCAGAAACTATAAGAGGGAGAAACATACAAACCCATTTGATAAGCAACATTTGAAGAAGTGTCCACACCAATAATGGACTCCACAGGTTCTAGTAGTTACATCTGTCTTCAGAATTGCTCCTTGGGTTTTATCCTACAGAATTCACATGCAGAGCAGCATGTGCATTAACAAGTGTAATTTAAAACTCTGGAAGGACACAGGAATTGATATTAATGAGAATCCTGCTGGAAGTCACTGCTGAGAGCTTTAGAAAAGGAAAGAGTTCTGAAAAGAACAAGAACCCAAATATCCTATTAGCATGAGAAAGCTTTTTTCCCCCCTGTGCCTGTGTTCTTCATGTACTTACTTTGAGTACTTGCAATAAAGGAAAGGAAGAGCTACTCAGCTTTAAATGGAAAATTTATTGCCTAACATTTAAACTTCTCCAGTCTCTTACTTTTGCTCCATTCTCAGTACTGTTGAGGTCAGTAACCTTGTCAGTAACTTTGGCTGTCATGAAAGAACATGTGAATTGGGGATTTTTATTGCCATATTCAAAATCACCTGGTTCTGAATGTATCAGAAGGTACAGTCTGTCATAGTATGACAGTATCACAGTACATTAAGGGTTGGAAGGGACCTCAAGAGATCATCAGGTCCAGCTCCCTTAGGGTACTTAGGGTAATCCACACTGGAATGCATCTAGGTAGGTTTTGGAAATCTCCAGAGAAGGAGACTCCACAAGCTCCCTGGGCAGTTTGTTCCAGTGCTCTGTCACCCTCACTGTGAAAAAGTTTCTCCTTATGTTGAGGTGAAATCTTCTATGTTCAAGCTTGAACCTGTTGTTTCTTGTCATACACCACTGAAAAGTGCTTGGCCCCCTCCACTTGACACCCACCTCTCAGATATTTTTACACATTGATGAGATCCCCTGATCTTATCAATGTGTATAGTCCCGCCAGCCTTAGTAGAGGTCTAACTGCTGAAGGTCTACCCTACAGCTGAAAACCTGCAAGATGAGATTGTTACACTCAAAATTTTGTAAGCCAAAGGGAACATGCCACAGAGACTGAGACAAGAAAGTATGACTAGCCTAATTAATGTTTTAAGCTTTATACCTAGACTGTTACTAATAGCAAGCTACCTAATCAGTGCAGAAGACTCTAATTCATAATGCAGCCAAAATTTTTCTATGAAGGCATTTCTGCTATTTGTTATTGCATTCACCAAATTGCTCATCTTTATCCTAAAGTTGCTGCTTCAAACTTCCTCAAGAACAAGTACAAGAAGGTGAAGGTATGATGATCTGTCACCCTGTTACCTAGATTGGTAAGACCTTTATCATATATATAGTATTACCAGATTAAAAGTTGGGGTAGATCAAGTGTTACTTGATCCATAAACAAATGTGGAAACACCAACTTAGGCCAATGTGACCTCAAGCAAGTCCTGAGAGTTTGCACTATAAATTAATTTAAAAAGCCTGTGGACTTGTAACAGCAAAAGCAACAATCTTACCTACCTGACTAAAAGCTTTCATTGCATTTGTAACAGCGGTAGTCTACTTAGCAATCAAAAATAGTATAGTCAGTGTAATTGCTAAGATGAAATCACTAAGAAACAGTACGCTATCAAGTTATTTCATTTACACTGAAACTCAAAATGGAGTGACTTCCTGTAATCTACAGCAGTTTTAAACATTTATTTGTGTGCAAATATGTGTACATATATTTGTGCAATGCTATTTCAGGTTATAGAGACATCTAATTACAACATATTCATTCTTCCAAGAGAAAAATATTAAAATAATTTTTGTGTATGTAACATATTGAGGTCCTTTCTGGGAGTGGTATATTCTTACCCTTCTCAAAATTAAAATATTAAAGGAAACAACTGGATGTATATTTCTGAGAAAATCCATATGCAATAGATGATGCAGAAATAAGAAAAGCTATAACCTATTGTTTCATCATCACAGAATCATTTAAGTCATTTAGATGTAGGGAATCAGACTGTCTAAATTACATTACAGTGCACTTTGGATTCAGAGAAAGGTAAACAATTTTACAATGTCATGGGAAAATGTCTCAGCTTGTACAGTTTAAATCAAATCAGGATCAAAGTGGTTTATTTGTTTATTATAACATTCAATTAACTAACAAGTGGTGAGCTGTACATTCAGGATCAATATTAACAACACAGCAGATAAATTACAACATAGCTATTCACAAAATGTGAATATGCACCTACAGATTTCAATCAACCTTCAATGACTAATCTCAAGTTCTAAACTTGCCTTCCTCCCACAAACATATTCACATAGGTGTGCATTCTAACAGCACAAAATCAATCTTCTTTGAGTGCAGGTTGTCCTGTTTACACATCTCCTGTGTTTACAAACAGCTTTCATGTTTATGCTCATCTCTTCCAACAATCCATTAATGAGGAAGCTATAGAGAAATACCACCTCTGAAGTCAGAACACACATTCAAGGTGCAAGTACACATTTGTGGTATTCTGCAAGGAAACACAGACTTCTCACATTGGAGGATACTCTGCCAAACCTATACAGAGGACATATGTCTAAAAGAATTCTGGCAGTGCCAAACCAGATGTGGCTGCCAGTCTAACTACTTTCCCAATTCAAGGTCCCACCTGAGAGTTGTGAACCTCCATGCTTCTTTTCTATGTCCTTTGAAGCTGACTCCTCAACCTTCCCAAAAGTTTCTTAGCAATCAGGTTATATTTGAATTTGGATGACAATAATTTTGAATAAATTTTGTGCTTTCTAATTTCTTTATAGTTTTAAGGATATTTTAATTTAAGACTATGAACACTAGATGCTTTATTAATTATTGGCTCACATTCTATCAGTATTTTTGTTTACTGATGCACTCATAGATTTCTTAGATATAACTAATCCTGAAGTTTTGAAGATTTAATTATTTCAACCTTTTAAATTTCTAAAGGTTTTCTTCCTTAAACGAGATATTGATGTATTCAGCTTTTGTCTGGATTATCCATTCCAGTTATGAGTTTTGTTGCTGTTTTATTTTGTCTGGGAATCTGGTTATGATTATTAGATAAGTTAGTGTTTAATACCTTCACTTGTAAAAAATGTTATGGTTATTTAGATATAGCTTGAATATAAGTTAATTAATTCTCAATATGCATATTATTTGAGGTATTTGTTCTTTCAAATAGAAGATTGATAATGAAGCTATATTTCAGACACAATTTTGGTTTTTAATTCTTTTAACTCATAATCACTTTAAAATCCTCAGAAAGTTCACCTTGTCCTCAAATGAAAGACCTAGATATATGTCTAATTTAAGACATTGTCTTATTTAAAACAGACAGTTCATGTAGCAAAATATCCACCACAGGACAGGAATTTGTAAACATCTTCATAAAAGTTGAATTGTTCCCTCAAAGAAGTCATCTTTCTCCATTATGCTAGAAGATTAGATGAAGTGGCTGCTAGTGAAATGCCTCAAGTCAGGGTAAGATGTATCAGGTACTAGGGTTAATGGAACAAGGTTGAACAATACATCCTTTTTATTACCTTTGTAGAGCTGTTGGTTAAATTGATGATATTCACTTCGTGATCAAACATGAGAAAATGTTAAAAACAGGATCACTTATCTCATCCAAAAGGTTTAGGCATGTCTGAACTACTACAGTTTACATTTCTCAAAAATGGCAGCTCCCAGGGTCTAAGGTGCTGGGAGCTATGAGTTCATGTTCAGGGTCACTGAGAGAAATCAGGGTCAAACACAGCCCTGGGATGGCCATGAAGGGCCATGGAGACAGGACTGTGCAGGGTCAGGCCAAGATGCTAGCCCAGCTGTGGGGCTTGGCTCAGCCAGGCCTATCAGTGTAGGGCTGCAATGTAGCTCAGACAGGGCCAGGGAAGCCCTCATCTGAAGATAGCACTCAAGGGCTGTGGGCAGACTCCAGCTGTGATCCCCACTGAATCACTGCCTGTGGGTCTTTCTGTGATAACAGAATCACAGAATATGTCTAGTTGGAAGAGACATCAAAGATCATTCAGTCCAACCCTCAGCCTAGCACTGTAAACCATGTCCCTGAGAACCAGATCCACATGGTGCCTTCAGGGATGATGACCTCATGACTGCCCTGGACATATCATTGCAAAGTTTGATAACTCTTTCAATGAAGAAGTGCTCCCTAATATCTAGCCTGAACCTCCCCTGGTGCACCTTGGGTCAGCTGCTTCCCTTCCCAACTTCTTTGCACTCAGCCTGCTCACTGGTGGGGCAGCATGGGAACAACCAGGCCTTGATGCCTTGATGCTGTGTAAGCACTGCTCAGCAATAATTAAAACATCAGTGTAACATCAGAACTGTTTTTACCTCAAATCCAAAATACAGCACCACACAAGTTCCTAAGAAGAAACCTAACACTATCCCAGCTAAAATCAGAACAGTCAGTTATAACACATAAATGCATTGGTGTCATTAAAAGATTAATGTGTCATGCCATCCTGCTTACATTGGCAGGAAAAGAGTAAGTACTTCTCAGACACAAATAGAAGTGTACTTATTAAATGCTGCAAACATCCAAAGACAGATGGCTGCTATTCAAGTAGGGCAAGGCAGTGCTTATATACATCTGTACAATATCTCTAATATATCCAAAAGTAATTAACTGCTCTTTTAGAATAAAGCAAAGAGTTACTCAGGACAGATTTAATTTCATTATTTGGTCAATTTTGCACAGAAGTTGTAAATATGCATAAATTATTTTCATAATAGTCAACAGAGTAGTCTTCAATGATGAATATGTTCATACATTTCAATATGTTGGAAAAATGTATCTACAGCTCTTACAGAAGAATATAATAATTACTTTCTCTTGCAACCCACCCAGTCTTTCTATGGGAATTTGCATCAAGATGGCTTTGCACAATTACTGTCCAATTGTCTCTTAGACCTTTACTGGTCTGACCTGCCAAAAAGGTTAGCCCAAAACCACACATTGTATGTTAAGCTGGAAATACACATAGGAGATGAAAACTGAAAGCTCTTGCCTCAAGACAAATCATGTCTTGTGATCTTTAATATCTTGGCATCTGTGTCTACTATCGAACTTGGGTTTCAGTATTCATAATATTTAGTATCTGGACAGCTATGATGAGTTATATCATCCTACTAGATTTCTGCACAACTTTCCCAATCATCCTTTAAACAATTAAGTCCTCTCTCTAGAACTACAATCTATTGGCAATGGAGTATTGTTAAAGTAAATCATTATACTTTGCCTAACCAACCTAATTTTCATTAATTGTCTTTTACTATCCAATCTATCAAGATGTTATCTACTCCCGGGTTTTTATTTATAGCCAAAATACACATCTAAACAGTGATTTCAACTGCCCACTGTCTTAAGCAGTTGTTTTGTCTCTCAGCTTCACGTTGGAACATCTAAATTGACACAAATCCCAAGTCCCTAACCCAACATATTGCATGAAAGAAGAAATGTACCACAACAGAGATTCCTGAAAGTACAAACTCAGAGAAGACAAATAAAGCTTCAAGAGTGAAAACAGTGGACCTTAAAGGAATTTGGTCCCAACACGTGTACAGAACTGGTTTTGGAGCATTAAAAATGGAATAAAAGACTTGTTCTCAGCTTATGTAAAACATTTTATACATGATGAAAATGCAAAGGAGATAAAAAGCTAAAAAAGAATCAGTCCCTGTGTTATGAATATACTGATGATTCTGTGATTTGTGTTAAAAGATTTAGAATTCAGAGTGCACTGGATATGGGGGTCAGGAGCTTGCAGGAGCCTGTTTTGAGGACAAAGGGAGAGCTGCATATTTTACAGACTTAAACAGAGACAGTGTGTTTGGCTAATTGGAGACACCAGGGCTGAGGAGAAGAACTGAGAATTTGTTTTCTTTAGATAAGAAGGCTGGACGACTGAGCATGCGTGGAAGTGGATACTTTGACCCTTACCACACAGAGGGCATAGTGCATGGAAGCATGGATTTCATCACCTATTCTGAAGACTCGTGATCATATGCCTGCCTTCTATTTAGCATAAGTTTGTGTATGTAGATGATGTAGTTATATAAGATGAAGAAAGCTATTGTAAAGTGCTGTGGGGGTGAAGTTTGTTACCCTCGCATGCCCAGCCTGTTGCTTTGCTTGCTTTTATTGCCTATTATTGCCTTTTTATGGTCTTTTATTGCCAATAAAATTGTGACCAGAAACTTTTACCTGGAGTCATCTATAACATCTATAAAAAGAGTGAACACAGGATGGACAGACACAGAAACTTTCAAACTCAAGCATGATGTGCCTGATCAGTGCAACTGCTTCTCTGTAGCAGGTCCTCCTTCACCTCCAGCAGAGAAAGTTTTGCTTTTTGATTTGCCACTCGGCATATTTTGCAGAGTGTATGTAAATATTCACCAACATAACTCATACTGTCAAGCAAGACTCCACGCACTGCCTTGGGCACAAGCTAGCTGTCCAGAGGTGTCAAATGTACTCTAACTAAAGCTCTAATAAATTGTGAAGCAATATTAATTTACAACATGCCAATTTTTCAGCAGTGTTCACAATCACTATGAATAAGAAATATGTAAGAACACATCAGCTTTACCATGCTTAATACTTTTTTTTTACTTTGTTTTATTGCTATTCCATTACTGATACAAAATGGGGGGCAATATAAAGTGGGGACACAATAAATATTTTTGATTGTTTGGGAATCTATTAGATTTTGAACTATAAACACATTAAGAATTTTAAGTAAATGTGAGAAAAGAATTGCCCAAATTGGAAATTCAGACAGTATCTCTTTACCAGAATATTTTTTCTATTCTTCAAGGAAATATGAGAAGGTAACAAAGGTTTGTCAGTGCAAAATCTTCTTGCCTTTATAAAAACTGTCTGTCACTGGATTCACATTAGAAATAAACCTGGAAAATGTGTTAGTAAAAAAAGCTTCTTATGACTTAATTCTTAATTCATTCCCTATTCTGGTTTGTACACTTCTTTTCAGGCAGATTTTTATAAAAGTATGCAATAATGAGACTGTTCCTAAATGTGGTAGTTTTAGGCTATGCCTTTTAAAAATTTTCACAGATCTTGAACAGAAAATTCATAAAATGTAAATAAATCACTACTGGGTGCAAAAAGGAAAAATAATAATTCTAAACAATCCCATTGGAAAGATAATTGACTTAAGAAAGTTGTGCATAACAACGTATCTCTTTTCACTTCTTTGGCCCTGGCTGATGTTCCTCCTGGCTTTACTGACCTTGACTGCATCGCTTGTGTTGTGACTGGTATTAACAATTACTTCTCTGCTTCTTTCTCTTGTCCCTTTTTCTGTACAGGGGGCTAGGGAGAGGAGCAGAGTGGAGACTATTAAAAGTCATGGCAGTCAGGGGAAGTCCCCACAGACTGGAAAAGGGGAAACATTACCCCCATTTTCAAAAAGGGTAAGAAGGAGGAACCAGGGAACTACAGGCCCGTCAGTCTCACCTCTGTACCTGGAAAGATCACAGAGCAGATCCTCCTGGAGGCACTACTGACTCAGAAGAATAGTGAAGAGGTGATTTGGAACAGTTAGCATGGCTTCACCAAGGGCAAATCCTGCCTGACCAACCTGGTGGCCTTCTATGAACAGGTGATGAAATTAATAGATGAGGGGTGAGCAACTGATGTCATTTACCTGAACCTGAGCAAAGCCTTCAACACAGTCCCACACCACATCCTGGTCTCCAAACTGGTGACACATGGGTTTGATGGGTGGACCACTAGATGGATAAAGAACTGGCTTGATGGCCACACCCAAAGAGTGGCTGTCAATGGGTCCATGTCCCAGTGGAGCCCAGAGACAAGCGGAGTCCCTCAGGGATCAGTCCTGGGACCTGTCTTGTTCAACATCTTTGTGGGTGACATGGACAGTGGCATTGAGTGCACCCTCAGCAAGTTTGCTGACAACACCAAGCCGTGTGGTGCAGCAGACACGCTGGAGGGAACGGATGCCATCCAGAGGGACCTTGACAGGCTGGAGAGGTGGGCACAAGCCAACTTCCTGAGGTTCAACAAGACCAAATGCAGGGTTCTGCAGCTGGGCTGAGGCAATCCCAGGCACAAATACAGGCTGGGCAGTGACTGGCTGGAAAGCAGCCCTGAGGAGACAGACTTGGGGATGCTGGTGGACGAGAAGCTCAACATGAGCTCTCAGTGTGCACTTGCAGCCCGGAGAGCCAATTAGATCCTGGGCTGCATCAAGAGAAGTGTGGCCAGCAAGTCAAGGGAGGTGATTCTCCCCCTCTACTCAGCTCTGGTGAGACCCCACCTGGAGTACTGCATCCAGTTCTGGAGCCCCTATTACAAGAGGGATATGGATGTGCTGGAACATGTCCAGAGAAGGGCCACGAGGATGATCAGAGGGCTGGAGCACCTCTCCTATGAGGACAGATTGAACGAGTTGGGGCTGTTCAGTCTGGAGAAAAGAAGGCTCTAAGGTGACCTTACTGTGGCCTTCCAGTATCTGAAGGGGGCCTACAAGAAGGCTGGGGAGGGACTTCTTAGGATATCAGGTAGTGATAGGACTAGGGGGAATGGAATGAAGCTGGAGCTGGGGAGATTCAGATGGGACGTGAGGAAGAAGTTCTTCACCATGAGAGTGGTGAAGCCCTGGAATGGATTGTCCAGGGAGGTGGTTGGGGCCCCATCCCTGGAGGTGTTTAAGACCAGGCTGGATGAGGCTGTGGCCAGCCTGATCTAGTGTGAGGTGTCCCTGCCCATGGCAGGGGAGTTGGAACTAGATGATCCTTGTGGTCCCTTCCAACCCTGACTGATTCTATGATTCTGTGATTCTAAGACAGAAACACAATGTTCTGGGAGGAAAACAGTACAACCCAAAACTGGACAAAGATGTCCAGGCAGTCTGTGCGATCTCCACCCTTGAAGATATTCCTAACTTTGCTGAACAAAAGCTCATCTAAATTTGTTAGTCTTGATCTGAGCCATACAATGGAATTTTTAGGATGAAAGCATTCTTTCTTTTTCTTTCCCTGAACTTAATTAACTAGCAGTAGTGTTGTCGTCAGCTTCAGTTCCTTGTTCTGTTTTCCATGTCAGCATACATGTGCCATGAATCTTTACAGTTGCAATTTGCATGGTCCAGAAGATGAACAAAATTGACAATAAGAGATTGATATTTGAATTATTGGAAAAACTGAAATTATTTTGACAGCATTTTGCGTTCACATTTTTTTCAGTACTCAAACATGATTAGTTGGACAAGAGGAGGGAGGTATATTTGTACATCAATACAGAATCATCTATTTGTGGATGATTATTTTCATAGAAAGCTCTTTCTTTGCCACACATTTCAATGGCATTTAAGTACCACTGAAGTATATCAATGATAATCAGAGTTAATGTTCAGATTATTCATTCATTGCTGATTGCTATTTTTGATTCAGAGCTTCTTCCTCCATCTTGGATATAACCTAAAAGATTATTATTATTTTCAGACAGTAATACATAGTATACTTAGGATCTTCAACAAATTAAGAAATATAGAGTTCTTTTTGCAATCACATCTAATGGAAGAATAATTAAAGAAAACACATGGAGATGGTTGAAAGGGTCAGATAATTAAATTCAAAACATAGACATCATTGAGTCAGCCGTGTGACCAAACAGGCCAATGGTATTCTGTGGTGCATTAAGAGGATCGTGACCAGCAACTCAAGTGAGATTCTCTTCCCCCTCTAATGTGTCATGGTGAGGTCACAACTAGAGTATTGTGACCATTCTAGGCTCCCCAGTTCAAGAGAGGGAAGAAACTACTGAAGAGTGTCCAATGGATGACCACAAAGGTGATTAATGAGGTCATGAGGATGGGGTTGGGCTCTTTTCATTACCAAATGTTATATCATTTTGGTATATAGGGATCCATAAGTCTCTTCTACAGTCAAGTAATTTACTATAGTGCTTATTGGGAAATAAGTAACTAAATTCAAGTTGAGTAAAAACTAATCAAGAGGAATATGCTTAATTAGAGAACACATGGGAAAGTAACCATATTATACTGGTGGCCTGTAGGTTTTGTTGTAAGGGTGTTTTTTTTGTGTTGTGTGGGTTTATTTTTTTCTTTTTTATTTGTTATTCCAAAATTATATTTCTCTTTGCACAAATATGATGCATTACGAGAATGGGCAACACTACTGTTTAACTTCATTTGTCTTACTTGCTGTAGCAGGAACCATCTTGTAGATTCTTGTGACAGCTGCAACCATCCTGAGCTGAAAAACTTGCCATAAAACCTGAAAGAAGCACAAAACACTGACAGGCACCTTACAAAGCCTAGGGCTTGGTCAAGAACTGATGAAAATCACCTTGGTGTTTCATGACAATTAAATGGTATCTCAGAGTTCAGGCCCTTATCCTGCTTTGGTTGTGGGCTTGCCCTCAGATAATTAGAATGACCACTATGCACACTCCAATAAGGTATAAATGTAGCCCTGGCAGAGAGGTTGTTTTATTTGGTTTCCTTGAAGCAAGCAGGCATTGCAGTTCTAAACCCTCCCCTTAGGTCAGGACACTATCTAAGGATATTTTTGCAGATTGAGTTCTTACTCCTCCTTTGGTGAGTGTATATGCCAGCATGTATAAGGCTTCCTCTATCCAGGACCCCTGCTGCTGTTCTATAGTGCATGCTAGGATAAGGTTCAAGCAATGAAAAAGTCAAGCCCCATAAGCAAAGCATTTCCATGGGTGTATTTTTCTTTTGAAATCATATGAAGTAATAAAAAGAATAAAACTTTGTCTTATACACCTGTACTTTGCTAGTGTTAAAAAGAATCAGTCCAAACCAATACCATTCAAAATTAAATAAGATTACTGCTTTCACATCTTCAAACTATGGCAAATGGGGTTTGTACTATTCATTTGCCAACTTCATTTATCCACATGGGTTAACTGAACATATTGGGTAAGAAAATTATACCATATAGTTAAATGATTCAAAACCCTTGGTACAGGAAAGTTATGACTGCAGTCAGTTTATGAGGTTTGAAAGGAATGACATTTATGAGATAGCACCAGCACCATCAAGAATAGAGAAGTCTTCCTGATATAGTTTTTAGCAAATCAATAAGCCAAAAATATGATAAAATATTAATATGATTTATTAAATATTAAAAAAAAATCGGAGCCAATTTGATCCAGGTTCATTTGCCCAGTTGATGACAGGTTAATTACACACAATAGGATGCTAATAAACAGTGGAATAACAGTCTAGGATAAGCAGAACTTAGAATACAGAGGAACAAACTGGAAAACTCTTAATATGCGTGAAAACAAACAGCAATGCCACCCCAGGTGGTGAGATGGACCTCCTTGGTTTCACAATGGAGCTAATCAACAGGTAAACAAGCTAGAAATAACCAGGTAAATTAGCATAAGTTACTCACAAACTGCTGAGCTGTTAACTACCAAAACCTTTGTTGAATGAAGTGATGCTCTGAGTTCGTATTTGTAATCCAAAAGGCAGGAATAATCCAAAAGGCAGTATGTGGTAATGGTTGCAATAAGCAGTGTGAGCAATCTGGCAGTGTAGGCCTAGAGCCTGACATGGTGGTAGGCCGTGTCCAGCATGGGTGCAGAAGTAGCTAGCAGTATAGCAGAATAGTGCTGTGCCTGCACCGTGTAACCAAAGCAGGACGCTGGTAGCTATAAACACAGAGAGTTATCTCGGAATAACAGGATGCACACCTGCATCAACAACCTAGCATGTTATTACTAGTTTAACCAATAATCAATAGTAATAGTGTGTGGTCACTCGTGAGGGGCCAATGAAGCCATGCCAGCAATGCCCTCCGAGTTGATAGAAGTTGTAAAGGCACTTCTCCTATGCACTTCTTCTATGCACTTCTTGCTAGCCTGCCAGCTCTACTGTCTGCTCTGTACTATGCTTGCATTATAATCAAACGATACTGAAGCAATAAAGGGACAATACTAGATCATACTGATCAGCTGTATTGATTCCAACCTCCGTCGTCACTAAATCAGTATCCAAAATTAGAGGAAGTGAGAGAGAGAACACACTGCTATGGTGGAGATCTATGACTCAAACACTATGCTGCAGGACAAAAGAAGGTAATTGTCCTGAAGACAGGAGCACTAAGTAGATGCTTGTCACTGCCTCAAATCCCATTAATGACATGGTGGGGGGAGGGGGAGGTGAGAAGAAGATGAGAGAGAGAGAAGAGAGAGATGTGGGCCCTTTTTGAAAACTGAACAGCCCAATGTCACATTAGCTACTCAAATCCCGCCAATCAATTCAAAATGTTGTCTGGCGGGCAAAATTGCACACACCTTCTCATATAGCCTCTGACACGTGCAGTCGCTTCTCTGAGTGAGGCTCAGGGTCCAGCTTCCACACCCTCGAGGCAGCCTTAACAGCACCTGCCTATTGGCTCCTCGACCTCAAACCTGGACCTTGCAATGGGAAGGGAAGAGAAAGGGCAGTGGCCAAACAGGTTTAGCTGTCTTTTTAATGCCTCTTTTTGTCATTTGCCAAAATGAGTACTAATTCTTCCTGTTGAAGAAGTCAAGAGACCATTCTCAAGAAGCCAGAAAGAACATAAGCATGATTTTCTTCTGAAATTAAATTACTATGCACCTGTCTGAAAATTCATTAAAATATAAATGCAAAATAATTAACAAACTAGTTAGAAGAATGACATCCTTAAAGGTAGCTTATTCTTGAGACAGAGACCTAGAGAGGAAAAAACCACCATCACAGCTGATAAAAAACATTCCTTAAAAACTATTAAAACAATCAAAAGTGTACCTTTATAGAGTATTCACATTAGCATATTAAAAAAAAAAAAAAAAGAGTACATCTTAGATGATATACAAATATGTTTCAGTAACTTTCACGTCAGTGAGTGGAGATGTGGGTCTATGTGTGCACATCTGGAGGTGTTCAATTTAGCATGTATACTTTTCAGAATTTGTCCTAGAGTCAACTCTTATCCAGAATATTGCTATTTAATTTCCCATATTATCATGCTACCTATTTATGTCCCATGTTTAACAGAAACCTCTGGAAAATAAGAATACAAAATTATTTCTTTATGTACATACTTTGGCAGTTCTACCTGCTAGGATTTCCATCTGGCACATTTTCTGTCAGGATATTCTATAGCAGCTGTTTGTGGAAGTGGATAACATGAGAATTTTCAGTATTATTCCAATGGGAAGATGAAGCAAAGATAAAGAGTATGGATACTATAGAATGACTAACTCCGAGGGTCACAGAGCACTGGAACAAGCTCCCCAGAGAGGTTGTGGAGTCTCCTTCTCTGGAGACTTTAAAGACTCATTCGGATATGTTCCTGTGTGAACTGTGCTAGATTCTATAGCACTGCTAAAGCAGGGGGGGTTCAGCTCAATGATCTTTGAAGGTCCCTTACAACCACTAACATCCTATGATCCTATGAACTGCATTCTAGAGATTTGTTTGACTGGAGCAAGGAGCGAGTGCCACTGCAAAAGGATTACAGCTGAGGAACCTCCTTTCTACAAAGCTTTAAGCTACAAATCCTTCGTAAGCAAATCCTGCCTCAGCAATAAGCTGCAGGCACCAACAGAAAGTGAAACGGTGCTCCTGCAGCTTCCACGTGGTCGACACCATTTTGGTTTGTCTAGCTCTTAATGTGTGCCATGAGGTATCAGGATCAGTGAGTAATTACAATACCTGATTTTTATAAGGATCTGTTGAAGGTCTGTTGCCCTGGGGAATTCTGGAGTTCGACACCCACCCCCCCACACACACCCTCCTGCATTGTGGGCAATCGCCGGCTTCATTGCCGAGGTTCCTTTTCTTTACAGTTTAAAGTGCTGTTTGTTGTTCCTGGATTTTTGTACATACTGTTTAAATTGTTGCTTGTCCCTGCTGGTGAGGTATCTGTTCCACGACCAAACATCTTGAACCTGTAAATAGGTTTTATTTAATATGTTTTGTGATATTTTTATTATTAATAAAATTACTAATAATTTTGTTAATTGCTCCACTTATTGATTATTAAAATATCCTTTTTATAGACTACAACGAGTAGAAATGAGCATATAGATTTAACATCAATGAACACTTTGAGTTTAAAATGACTCAGTTACACATCTGTACTGTCAAGTAGCTGTCTTAAACTTAGATCTCTAATTGTAATATTACACATTCTGTTGCTTCCTGTTTAAAAAATTCTTTCTGTTATAAACCTAATATAGAAATATCACAGTCACTGATTTCCCACATGAAAGTTCAAGGAGGATACTTTCTCAGTGTATGAATCCACATGCACTAGAAAGCTATACAGATAAACCTCTGACAATTATTGGATAACACATTAGATTCTGATTTTATTTTTCCTGTGTAAAATACAGCTCCCTTATTAATACCAAAAGCTAGAATTTTGTCTGTCAGCATCTGCACTAAACATTCAAAAGTGCTCTGCAACATATTTATAGCTCTTGTGGACAAACTGAGAATGAGTATATTAACATGTGCATATCTTAAGAGATATTTCCCTCTCGAGTAAAAAGTTCATTGCTAATATTAATCTCCCACTCTAGCATAAATGTCAATACAGACATGTTGACATGGATGAGGTCAGCGTGCTATTAACCACACTCACATGTGGGAAACCAGCAAGGTGGAATCCCAGGGCTTTATCTGTGAGGGATTCCCATCACAGTGTGAGGATCAATGGCAGAAGCACCTTACAGTATCACAGTATCACAGTATAACTAAGGTTGGAAGGATCATCGAGGATCATCGAGTCCAACCTGTCTCCACAGACCTCATGACTAGACCATGGCACCAAGTGCCACGTCCAACGTCCAATCCCCTCTTGAACACCTCCAGGGATGGTGATTCCACCACCTCCCTGGGCCACCCATTCCAATGATGAACGACTCGCTCAGTGAAGAACTTTCTCCTCACCTTGAGTCTAAACCTCCCCTGGCGCAGCTTGAGACTGTGTCCCCTTGTTCTGGTGCTGGTTGCCTGGGAGAAGAGACCAACCCCTTCCTGGCTACAACCACCTTTCGGGTAGTTGTAGAGAGCAATGAGGTCACCCCTGATCCTTCTCTTCTCCAGGCTAAACAATCCCAGCTCCCTCAGCCTCTCCTCATAGGGCTTGTGCTCAAGGCCTCTCACCAGCCTTGTTGCCCTTCTCTGGACACGTTCAAGTGTCTCAATGTCCTTCTTAAACTGAGGGGCCCAGAACTGGACACAGTACTCAAGGTGCAGCCTAACCAATGCAGAGCACAGGGGCACAATGACTTCCCTGCTCCTGCTGGCCACATTATTCCTAATGCAGCTACAGAGGAGAAGGTGCTTTCAGTGCTAGAAATGAGATGAAGGTACACAGTAAATTGCTTAATATTTGTAATATGCACAGCTCTAATGACATATTATGATATTATCTAGCTCTTCTGATAGATCTAATACTTGGTAATTTGGTTTCCTGGGGGTTTTTTTTGTTTGTTTGTTTGTTTGTTTTTTCTTGTCCTGTTTTTCATTGTTTTTTGGGGTTTGGTTTTGTTTGGTTTTGTTTGTTTGTGGGGGTTTTGGGGGGGTTGTTTATTTTTTTTTTTGCTTCTCAGTTCTGCATCTGGAATGGTGAAGTAAATGCTGAGAGTACCATATTGCTGTAGGAGGACCCAGCAACAAAGAGCAGAGTTTAGTCATCTAGGCATTAATGTTACTACAATAATTATTCAGAAGGAAAACAAAAATCTCTGAAATGAGGTGTGTTGATCTATATATTAATTTTGCCTTTTCATAAAAATTCCTCCTTAGAGCTCTGCAAGGTTTACTTCAAATGTAATACACAGAAGTACAGAGACACAGATTCAATTCTGTTACGCACCTGGGGGAATGCCTGAAATACCAGGTAGTAGAGTTGTGAGACTTCCACTTACCTTACTTCCTATTTACCTTTCCATAGTACTCAGTTCTCCTTTTCCAGTACTTTCCTACCCAGTTCATAGGCTCAATGATAGAATTTGTAGGATCAGAATTGAAACTTAACAATAGAAAGACTAATAATAAATGTAAGCAGAACATCTTCTTGTTAGAAAAAAGAAGAAAATCTGAAAAATAACCAGAAAAGCAATATTTATACCAATATTCCTAGCAACATTTTTTAAAAGGGTAAAAATTCTTTTAAAATACAATGGAAATGGAACTATTTGAATAATTGGCATTTTTGCTTGTTTGTTTTTGTGTTGGTTGCTTGGTTTGGTTTTGCTTTTTAAATCGTGCTACCATGAAGCTACAGCCATTATAGGAAAAAAAAATTATTCTTGAAGTATTTGTGTGTTTTTACATCTGAAAGATTACTGAAATAAAAAGAATACAAAAGAAGTAAACCAGAACAAAACAAAACAACTACAGAAGTATAACAACCACCCAGCAACAACCACTTATGTCAACAGAATGCTAAGGAAATAGCCCACTTTTTTAGAGAAATGTTTAAAGTAAATGGATAATCTTGATATGGAATAAAGAAAATGTCAGTAAGCTTTGGCATTTGGACACTGAGAAGATTTTCATCCAAACACTTTGAAATCAAATACATTAATTTAGTTAATTATTCCATATGTTTTAGTGGTAAACTCTGTTTCATGAATGTCAGAAGAATATTCTAAAGAAGCTGAAAATGTTTCAATAAACAGAATGAAACACAGCATAATAAAACACAGCATACAAATACAGGTTTTCTAATTTTCTGATCAATTTTATTTAGTCCACAATTATAGGGAGGTAAAGGTTGCTATCATGATTTCCAAATCTCTGTATCAGATCAGGATTGCAGAGATTGGAGACTCCTGATCTAATTTAAATATGTTAAGAAAAAAAATCTCATTAAAAAAAAGATCTCATCTGTTCTGCTTACATACCTGACCTGGTCATTCTTCCATCTGAAAACTATGAATTTTCCAAATAAGTTGGGGTTTTTTTTTGTTATTTCACTCCATTCTTTCTGAGGTTTAACAAAAATACAAGAATTATGGTAGCTGTATGCCAGTTTAGGGTTATGTTCAGGGAATACACTCTACTGGCTGCTACAGTGACTCCAAATAATCCAAAGCAGAACTAAAGACTTTTAGCAAATGGAATTCTTTCTATTCTATGCTATTGAGTTCTGCAACACCAAACACAATTGAAAATAGAAATAAATATATAAAAATATATTTTTATATCTGAAAGCTGTAAAACATTTTCTCCTCAGAACAAGAATCTTTTCCTCAGTGAGAGAATTTGCTATTGTACTTCAAATTTAGAGTACACAGTAAAGAGATAAAAATTCCTTATGTAAAAATAAACCTATTCCAAGTATATATAAACAAAAGTATGTTACTAGCTGAACCTTTGATTTAAGATTATACTCATTTTGCACATTTTAAGAGTCTCCTCCCTCTCTATCCTGCCCTAGTACAGTCACTTGCGTCTGTAGCACTGTGTCCAGTTCTGGGCTCCACAGTTTAGGAGTAACATGGAAAAAACTATCAGGGAGCTGGAACACCTCTCCTGTGAGGACAGGCTGAGGGAGCTGGGGTTGTTCATCCTGGAGAAGAGATTGCTGGGGGAAGACCTCATAGTGGCCTTCCAGTACCTAAAGGAAGCCTACAAGGAGAGTGGAGAGAGACTATTTTTAAAGGATTGAAGTGCTAGGATGAGGGGCGATGGTTTTAAATTAGGGGAAAGTAGATTTAGATGAGACATTAGGAGCAAGTTCTTTACCAGCAGGGTGGTGGAGCACTGGAACAAGTTGCTCAGGGAGGTAGTTGAGGCCCCATGCCTGGATATATTTAAGGTCAGGCTCAACAGGGCTCTGAGCAACCTGATTTGGTGGAGAATGTCCCTGCTCACTGTAGGGGGGTTGAACTGGTTGATCTTTCGAGGTCCCTTCCAACCCAAACCATTCTATGATTCTGTGATTCGGAGGAACTACTGGAGACAGTCTAATGGAGGCCAACAAAGAGGACTAAGGGACTGGAGGAGCGTGTCTCTTAGGAGGAGAGGTTGAAAGACCTGTTGCTCTTTAGCTTGGACAAGAAAAGACTGAGAGCAGGTCTTACGAACGTTTATGAATATCTAATAGGTGAATGTCAAGAGCATGGGGCCAGACCCTGTTCTGTGCTGCCCAGCAACACGATGAGGGTTAATGGGTACAAATCAGAATACAGGAAGTTCTGCCTGATTATAAGGCAATACTTCTTTATTTTGTGAGTGACAGAGCACTGGAACAGGATGCCCAGAGCTGTTATAGAGTATCCTTCTCTGGACTCTTTCAAAACCTGCTTGGATATGAGTTTGTGTAATCTGCTCTAGGTGAACTTGCTTTAGCAGAGGGGTTGTATTAGATGTTCTGCAGATGTCCCTTCCAACCCTTACTATTTTGTGGTTATGTGATTCTGTGACATGATTATTTTACCTGTTTTAAAATACTGTATAGTTAGGTAAGTAAATCCTAAACCAAATTTATTAGTCTGTGCCTTTATTTATGGGCAAAGAGTCAGTCATCTGATCAAATTTAGAGGTCAATTTTAGGATGATATGATTGTCTCAAGGAGGTGCCTATCTTTCCCAATTACAGTACACTTATCCTAGTTGACAATAGCCTGTTACAGAAGTAGGCTTAAATAAATCCTGTCAGAATGCAGCAATTAGTACTGACTATTTTTCCAGCAATTAGTAGAGAGCATTTTCCAACAAATCTCTTATTTTCTTCTTGAAAATATCACAGATGGTTTAAATGAGGAAGAATACATCATCTACATCATCATCCTCATTATTATTGTTCATGTACATGAAAAATTGAAAAAAATATTTTAAAATTATAAATTCTGCTGAGTTTTATGATTTCAGTTTTTCACTATACTAATGCGACAAAGGACAAATTATTTTTGACCTTTATTTAATCAGAATACCATATTCTGATGCGTTAATGTCAAAACTGCCATGTACTGAAGGAATTTTTGGTAAAGAAAAACACATTCTCTTATGAAAGAAATGACTGGAAAAATAAGTCACAGTGTACCAGTGAATTTTGGCATACACTAAAGGGCTATATACAACTTTAGCATGTTGTAACCAATGTGGGGAATCCCTAGTCAGAGAAACCAGGCTCCTTATTGTATACTACAGTAGTACAGGACTCCAAATATTCATTTACAAATTCAGTGATTCAGACATTCACAGATTGCATCAGGTTGGAAGGAACTCTCAAAGGTCATCTTGTCTGATCCCCCTGCAGTGAGCAGGGACATCATCAACTAGATCAGGCTGCCCAGGACCTCATCAAGTCTGATCTTGAATGTCTTCAGGGACAGGGCCTCAACCATGTCTGTGGGCAACCTGTTTGCTACTCCCATTGTTAAGGAATTCTTCCTTATGTCTAACCTAAATCTACTCTCCTCCAGTTTGAAATCATTGTTCCTTGTCTTGTAGCTATAAACCTTTCTAAACAGTCCTTCCCCAGCTTTCCTGTAGGTCCTTTCAGATACTGAACTACAGTTATAAGGTCTCTCTGGAGCCTTTCTTCTGCAGGCTGCACAGCCCCAATTCTTTCAGCCTATCTTCATAGGAGAGGTGTTCCAGCCAGCTGATCATTTTATGTCCTTCCTCTGGACCCGGTTCAGGAGATCAATGTCTCTCTTGTGTAAGGGTCCTCAGAGCTGGGCACATTACTCCAGGTGAGGTCACTGGTGCATCTATTTGAGTTACCATAAACACCTACACAAATATATCTGCAGCGAAGAGAATTTCCATACACTTCAGTTAATTTCTACTTCTGTGAGTCTGACAGAAGTATCCTTAGGGTAGAATCATCTCACATAGTCAAAAGAGAAATAGTGTTTTGATTTGATTAACTTAGAAGTCTGTGTTCACAGGATGACAGGATGTTAGGGGTTGGAAGGGACCTCAGTCTTTTCCTCTCCAGACTAAACAGCTCCAGGTCTCTCAGCATTTCCCAATAAGGCATGTGTTCCAGTCCCTTAATTATCCCTGCAGCCCTTCATTGGACTCTCTCTTGTAGATCTCTGACTATCGTGTGGCAGGGAGACCAAAACTGGATGCAATATTCCAGGTGAGGTCTCACGAGGGCAGAGTACAGGGGGAGGAGAACCTCCCTCGATGGGCTGGACACACTCTTCTTAATGCACCCCAAGATCCCATTGGCTACCTTGGCAACAAGGGCACATTGCTGACCCATGGTTAACTTGTCCACCAGCTCCTTCTCCATGGGGCTGATCTCCAGCAGATTACATCCCAAACTGTAGTGGTGCAGTTTATTATTCCTTCCCAAGTGCAGGACTCTGCCCTTATCCTTGTTGAACCTCATTGGGTCTGTCCAAGTCTTGCTGAATGGCCACATAGCCTTCAGGCATATCAGCCAAGCCTCCCAGTTTGGTATCATTAGCAAACTTGATGTGCAGATACTCTGCCCCCTTATCAATATCACTGACAAAGATGTTAAACAGGACCGGACCCAGTACTGATCCCTGGGTGATCATCATATGGAGACAAATACCTTAAAATTTTGAGGCTATCATCCTCCATACTTTTGAACCTAACAAAAGACTTGGATGTATATATTAGATACTACCAAAATGTAGATGTAGCCAGTACTCAAAAATACCATTGTTAGTTTTAAAATTAGAGGGTAAGGCAATGTTATTGATTAGTTAAGAAATGCAGAAGAGCTACAGAACATCTGTAGTGTGGCATAAGGCTGCTTTAAATATATTCATGGAAGATAATCTTTTCAAATATGTTTAATGTTTATATGTAAGCTACTTAATTATTGAAACTGAATAGAAAGGAACTGCAACTTCCATCTAAAAGTGCAAATGTTATGTGAACATGTGACACTTTTGTATTTCTCTATATACCAGTATTTTTCTATCTTGGCTATATTAATTATCTTTCTATAAGCCAAAAATCCAGGCATTGGGGTATTTTACTAAGAAATAGGTTGGATAACCAGTCTAACTTTGAGGAATTTGAAAGGGATTTAACATTTAAAAAAAACCACAAAGCAAAACCAGACAACCAGTATTTATTTTTAAAGTTTCTATCTTAAATGAGATTACAATGTACTGTCTGAAAAGGGCTAAGACATGAAGGCTGGCAGGCTGAAAGCAAACAATTGCAAAAGAAAGTAGTTTTAAAGAGAATATACATTAAAGTTCTGATTTTGTAATTTCATTAGGTAGTGAAAAGCAAACTTTGATTGCTATATTTTATTGTTCTACTTTCTAGTTTCAAACTATTATGTGAAATAATTTGCCAAAATGCAATAGAAAGCCTCCTACATATATGTGAAAAAGCATATTTCTTTTGTTAAACTCTTGCTTTTTCAAGGTAACTACAGAAATTACACCCACAAACCTGAGGGAAAAAAAAAAAAAAAGAGAGAGAGAGAACAAAAGACAACAAAACAGTAATGTAAGAAAATAAGGAGTTTAAATTGTTTGCATTTCAGTCTCACCCTGAAGTAAAATACACTTTTGTCACTAGTGTTTTTTTGCTTCTGAGAAAGTACAGCATTTGATATTGTTATACCAATTATAGCATAGATATACTCACATCACAAATGGATTTTAAATTCTGTATTCCAAACCATACAGCTGTGTAGTTTAGCAATGGGTCATAACTGATATTCCACTTTTGTCAGAAAGGAAGTCCTATTTTCCACTCCACAAGTACTACTATTAATACTCCAAGAATGATGATAGATAAAGTTCAAACAAGAAAGACACACACACATCCATCAACAAACCGAATAAACAGAAAAGGCATCTGTGAAGTAAGGTTAAACACATTGGTTCTGTTGTATTTCCATTTTGATTAATTGGTAGATTCTAATTGTTCATCAAATTCTGAATTTGCACTAAATAAACCCCCACCACAAAAATTAAATTGCTGTTGCACAAATGAAAAGTATAGCGAGCAGGGTTTGGAAAGGCAGGGCCTGCTCAAAATAATTCATGGCAAAATGGAAATTGATCTTGCTTTTTACATCCCATGATTCTACTTTACAAAAAAAGTCTATTATCTGTGAAGATAGATAGACCATCTCTAAATGGTCTATCTTTTCTACAATAAGGCTGAGAAGATTGTGATAGTCATTAAAAGTATTTGAAAGGTAACTTCTAGGAACACTTTTATAATCAAAGGCCTATTGTGGCTGTTATTGTACTATTACACAGAAAAAAATACAATAAAGAAGCTGGGCACAGCAAGTTCTGCAAGAGATAGCTCAAGTCCCCTGTGAAGAATCTGCTTTTTTGGCAATCAGGTTTAAAGTGTATATGGAGGCACAATTATTATTTTTTTTTTTGCTATTTTGTCTTGGGAGAAGAATGATTTTTCTACCCCTTATTTATAGTAGAAATGTTTTCCTGTTTAACATTTAAATACAATACCTTAACTAAGTTTTGTACATAGGTTTTGGATACATTCAGTATCACAAATTCAGTGTGTTCTATATGCACCTGTTTAATGTACTATTATAATACTAAATAATAATATTGAATTAGAATGCACTGTACTAAAGCAATATATTATCATGCAAAAGGTATATATTTTGTCTGAGTTTTCATGTATTTAGCAAAAGCATTGTCTTGAAGCTGTCTCTGGACATCTTCAGAAACAATAAGAGCTTAGCAACAAGATGTATTTTGGTACTTTTATTATTTTATACTTAAGCTACTGGAAAAGTGGATTAATGCATAGAATGGCACACCGTCTTCCAAACTAAAGCAAGGATGGTGAGGATATAATTTACCAAAGATAATTTAAGGGGAACAAACCAAAACCAGACAGAAACAATAAAACTGGAAACAATAATAAACCCCCTACAAATAACAAACCAACCAATCAAAGGAATGAATATGAAAAGTTTATTTTTAAACTACTTGTTGTTTTATTAGAGGGTGTCATGTATGTGTATGCAAGAAAGTATAAGTGGTATGGCAAGGAGAGGCAGTGTGTCAGGGGAGGGAAGGGAAAGAAAGGAAAATCAGAGAAAAAAAGCAGAAAATGAAAACCCATAAATAAATCTGAGCTTGGATGATGGATAAATGGAGTAGGAAGCTGTGAGATACTTTTACAGAAAAATAAGATGTTCAATGTGATAACTGGAGTTCTTCAATCAGTTACAAATCCAGCTGCACTAATAAATATTCACGTAGAACAGACATTCAGAAGTGGGCAAGTCAGTTTAGAATGCTAAACAATCCTGCAGCTGCTTTCTTCTTTTATTTTGCATTAAAAAAATATGCTTTCGGGGGAATAAAATTTGTGTTGCATATGCCAGTGCTTTTCTATCATGAATAAAGTAGTTTTTATTTTCCGTAGTCATTTGAGAGGCTAGAAATCTTTAGGTAGGTTCCTCTTCTCTACTAACACAATCCGTTGTGACTGGGAAGTATTGCACTGCAGGCATTTTTTGTCAGACGCAGAAAGGATTTCATTTTCATTTGCATGATACATCACTTTTCTTCCATTTCACAGAAAGCTTCATCTGGCTTTTAACACTATCTCCGAAAGAGACATTTGTGAATTTGACACCTGGTGGAAAGAACAGACTGGTCTTTATTGTGCTTGTCATCTCTCTTGTCCAGACTTCTTGTAAGGCCTATGCAGTATCTTCCAACCTTGTGAAGATCTTTGGTGGCTTGAGTATTACTTGAGACTTGGATATATTTTTATTATGTTCATATTGACTTACTTGTGTTTAGGAAATGAATTGTGCCTGGGAAATCACAGAATCACAGAAACACTCAGGTTGGAAAGGACCCTTGAGATCATCAAGTCCAATCAATAAGCCTCTTTTACAAGGTTCACCCCTAAACCATATCCCCAAGCACCACATCCATATGACCTTTAAACACATCCAGGGTTGGCGACTCAACCACCTCCCTGGGCAGCCCATTCCAATGCCTGATCACTCTTTCCATTTTTTTTTCCCCTAATGTCCAGTCTAAACCTACACAGTTGCAGCTTGAGGCTGTACCCTCTTGTTCTATCACTAATTACCTGTGAGAAGAGACCAGCACCAGCCTGTCCACAACATCCTTCCAGGTAGTTGTAGACAGCAATGAGGTGTCCCTCTCAGCCTACTCTTTTTCAAACTAAACAGCCCCAGCTCCTCATAAGATTTATTCTCCAGACCCTTCGCCAGCTTTGTTGCCCTCCTCTGCTCTCACTCCAGCACCTCCATATCTCTCTTGTATTGAAGTGCCCAAAACTGAACAACATACTCGAGGTGTGGCCTCACCAGAGATGAGTACGAGGGGATAATCACCTCCCTGCTCCTGCTTGACACAGCACTTCTAATACAACCCAGGATGCCATTTGCTTTCTTGGCCACCTGGGTACTCTGCTTGCTCATATTCTGTTGCTTGTTGATTAGAATCCCCAGGTTACTTTCTGCCAGACAGCTTTCCATCCACACTTCCCCAGTCTTGTAGCATTGCTTCGGGTTGTTATGATACAAGTTCAGGACCTGGCATTTGGCCTTATTGAAGCTCATCCCATTAACGTTGGCCCATTAACACAATCTATCCAAGTCCCTCTACAGAGCCTCCCTATCCTCGTGCAGACCAACACTCCCACCTAATTTGGTAGGCCAGCTGTATTTAACTCCATTGACTATCACTCTTTGGGCCCATTTGCCCAGCCAGTGCTTTATCCAGCAGAGTGTGTACTCATCCAAACCATGGGCAGCCGGTTTGTCCACAAGTATTCTTTGGGAAACAGTGCCAAAGGCATTTTGGAAGTCTAGGTAGACAATATCCACAGCCTTTCCCTCATCCAACAGTTGGGTCATCCTGTTGTAGAAGAAGATCAGGTTGGTCAGGCAGGACCTGCCCTTCATACAACCATGCTGACTGGGCCTGATCCCCCGGTTGTCCTCTATATGGTGTGTAATGGTGCTTGAGATGAACTGCTCTGTGACTTTCCATGGTACTGAAGTCAGACTGACAGGTCTATAGTTTCCCGGATCCTCCTTTCTTCCTTTCTTTTAGATGGGTGTTACATCTGCTACCCTCCAGTCCATTGAGACCTCCCCATTTAACCAGGACTTCAGGTAAATAACAGATAGTGGCCTGGTGAGCAGATCTGCCAACTCCTTCAGCACCCTTGGGTGTAGCCCATCCGGCCCCATAGACTCGTGTGTGTCTAAGCAGCATAGAAGATCGTTGACCACTTCCACATTTATTGTGATGACCTCATTCTGATTCCCCTCCTTGACTCCTAATTCATGAGGCTAGAACTGCTGGTTCCAGTACTAAAGACTGAGGCAAAGTAGGCATTGAGCATCTCGGCCTTCTCCTCATCTTTAGTCACTAAGTTTCCCTCTGCATCCAATAAAGGATGGAGATTTTTCCCTAGTCCTCCTTTTGTTGTTAATGAATATGATCAATTTGCATGAGACCTTAGTCACTTACCAATACCGTTATCTAAACATAATTTCTTAGCTCATCTGAGATGCTTTACTTTCCAGAATCTCTTCTATAATCTGTCTGGCCATCTAGCCATGTGCAAGAATCTTGGATTCTGCAGAGACAGCACATTTTGTAACACTGGGTATATTGCTGTAATGGGAATAATTAAAAAAAACAAAACCAACACCAACTTTATGTTCTTCAGTGAATCCTCTTTGGTTAAGTAAGATTGAGAGTCCTCATTCAATAACCTATCTTCATGCAAAAAAAGGAATAAATCCTAATGGTATATCTATATAGAAATACATAAAGAATAGTATCAATACAGGACTAATAGGACTAGTGGAAGACATTCTTTCATTTGGGTAATATTGCAAAAATAAAAGCTCTGTGTGCTGTCATGGAAAATCAAATCCAAGAAGTTTGACTATACTAGGACCAGAGAAAGAAAAGGCACTTGTGGGATATGCTTCAGTAAAAACAAATAAATGAATGAAAGGCCTAAATTTTACTGTCTGAGGAGTAGTCATAAAGATGTAGTATAATATATTAGAAATTAAATCTGTCAGTACTGTTCTTGATTTTTTCCTAGTAACAGTAATTATAGAAACTCTTAATTATTTTTTGAATGCTTTAAGATTTTAGTATTCTGAATGTGCAGGAAGCTTCCTAGAGCCACTTCCTAGAGCCTAGAGTCAAACAGTGTCTTCTATGGCCAGGGACATATCAGCATTATGCCTAATATGATGCATACATTAATAATAATAATAAAAAAAAAATCTATAAAGCTCTCTTTCTGCAACATATTTTTCTTGTTAATAGTACTAAGTACTTCTAAGTGCTCCCCCTGATGTGTACTTAGAGTTTTAGAATTTGGCTGGGACAGATTTTGCTTTTTGAGAGAAATCTTATTTTCACAGTTGACAGAATTTATTTTGCTTATATTTTGATTATTTTTCTTTCTGTTTTAATAATAAAAATGAAAAAATATACTAAAATTGCCTTTGTACGGACGCATCACAGATAAGATGCATTAGATGGAGCATCTTCAGAGGTGTGATGCTGACAGTGACAGGAGAAAACAAATGCCACAGATTGTGCTCTACCTGATTTTTAGCTGAGCAGAAAATTATAATATGTTGTAACATGTCTCAATTACTTTTGAGTGGACTGGAAATAACCACAGTAAATAATCATTCAAAAGGGTATTTAGACAGTTTTAGACATACACTTTGACAGAATTTACATATTGCTTTATACATTTTGCATTACTTAAGTATGGATGATGGAAAAAGAGTATGGTCACAGATTGCTGGTTGTCTTTGGACAGAAGGTAGGCATGATGTGTAAGTATGCATGTAACCTTAGTCATGTCTTTGGTAGAGAGTAGCTGGAGAAATTTAATTGCATTTTCTTCTCTTAAAGCCTTTTGCCTTTGTGCATTTAAGAGAACAAGGCCATGTATCAAGCCAAATGCATTTCATTAGTTTTGGAGAGCTGCTGCACTTCAACCACTGCTGCCTGAAAAGGGCTGTCTTTGCAGGAGTAATGCAAACAAATAGAAGACATTTTGTTAAGCAAAACAAGTGAAACTGAGGACCAAGCATTCCCACCACAAGGTCTGTCAAGCCAGCAGCACCCACTGAGCCAGTAGCAGCTTCTGATTGGAGCTACCTATGTGATTATCTTACCATCTTTGGTTTTGGTGTAAGTCAAAGAACAGATCTCTCTTAAGCAAGGAGTACTCTGTTTCCCACAACTTTTGTTGCCCGTGGTTGAACTACATATACTATATAACCCTAGAAAAAAACCAAGGAATACTGAAAAAAATAAAATAAAAAATTAAAACAATCCTGTTATGGGTTGAAAATTCCCTCCAACATTAAATTACCAGACCAGACTAGTTGGAAGCAAATGAAGCTGTATTTACAAGCAAAACTACATTCCACAATGAAATGCAATTAATATATACAATATATACAATATTTTCATATCTGTACAGGTGTTTACAATTTATAAACAGCACAAGAACCACCCTGGCCAAAAAACAAGGGAGCTGATAATGGCTTCCCACTTCATGCTCCCCTCATTATCCGCCTGAACACAAAGGGACAAAATAAAAGAGCAGAGTTATTTTAGATACTCAGCCACAGAAAAGAACACAGCCATGGTCAAAAAAGCCAAGCAGAAACAAGTTAGTGTCTGCCAGAGTGAGAAAGCCAAAAGAGAGAGAAAGTTATCCTACACAAACAGCTTATGTTTGTAATTCATTCAATGGTATTGTTTAGAACTTATCATTATTTTCCTTTTTTACACCCAATGGTGATTTATTTACATGCTACCACTTTCTGTTCAAGATCTGTGAAAAATTTTGCAGACAAAGCTCGAAACTACCGCAAGTCTGAAGATAAATGAACTCTATGTTGGGTTAAAAACCAAGACTGCTTTCAAGAAAGAGATGTGTATGCAAGGAAATGCTGTAGATCAGTAAAACTGTCAGAAAAAAAGCAGCCTTTTGAATCCAGTGGCAATACAGGGAAAACCAGGGCTCTGACAACAACCAGAGAGATCAGACAAATCAGTTCTCTGCACTCCACATGGATCCATCTAGTTTGATACCTCTGGCACTTAGCATCATTCCTCTGTAGCCTGCGTATCCCACTGTGTTAACAAGACAGAAACCTGTTACTTACTAGGTTATTAAAGCTATCAGCTGATATACTTTGTGATAACACAAGCATCTGTTAATGAATTAACGAGTCACTTGGACACTGGAATAAGTGTCTAGAAGCTTCTTTATGTTACTGCTTCTGCAGTACTTTCTGACTCACAATACAGTCACCATTTCAGATATTTCAAGATAACAGACTGGCATCAGCTTCAGATATCCTAAATTTACCTGCATAGAATCACATACCAAAGCAATTGGCTGCTTTGTAAGGGAAATGCTGCTGATTTTTCTGGACAAACTCCTCCACAGATGTCATGTTTAGCTACATTTAGGCAGTTGATTGCCCCAGGATAGATTTTGTGCCAACCTTCTTGCTCTCTGAGGATTTAGTTTTATTTTACTGCTTTTATTTTTTTGAGGTAGCTCTTGGAAAATTATGTTAGTTGCTCTCCGACTAAAGGCTTGGTCAGGTGACTAATCTCAGTGATATTCCTTGACTACTGGAAAGTGCAAGAGCTATAACTAATTGCTAATTTGAAATAAGCAGAAAACATCTTTCCTGCTTTTATAAAATTCTGTGATTTTTTTTTTCTGTCAGTTACAAAAATCCCCAAAGTTTATTTTAATTTTCCAAATATGTGTAAAATAATTACTGCTAATTAAAAATAATACATTCAGGTTACAAATGATCAATTACCTTTAATTCTGATCTTTTGTATAATGTGAACTACATTTCACAGAAGAAAATAATTTCAAATTTAGCAATCAAAATGTCCTGTTCCATTTCCAAAGGGAACACACTGACATTGAAAATGCTCCACTTCAATTATCAAAATGTTCACTTGTCATAGACACATTTGACACAAGTCACAGTTCTCAAAGTCCTTTGTAACTTTCCTGGACTTTCATTATAGTCACAAACTACTTATTTTACATGTGAAACCTAATTTTTTAATTTGAGAATGCTAAACACACAATCTTTCCACCTAGATAAAGAATGTCTGGTTTTATAGACTATGTTGTGTCTTGGTACCCTGACAGGCAAAAAGCTGCATCTAGTCTGGATTCAGATGGGGTATGCATTATTCATGAGAGTATAGCATTGCTGGAATTCATGACAAGGCAGAATTATGGTTTGACTATTCATACTGTATATTCCCAAATTCATTGTTAGTTCTGAAAGTCAAGGGCCTGCGATTGCAAGTGAAGACTTTTAGAGCCATGGAGGACATAATGGGATAATTAGTAACTTGAGTAATCAGTACCTTAATTGATTCCTGGAATAACATTTTTTTCATGTATACATGTTTGTAATATAAATTCATTTTAGACTAAAGTAGCTTTTCTTTAAAAGAGGAAAGATAACTTTCTTTTTTTAAGTCAAAGTATAAAAATAGGGTCCTCAAAGGAAATTATGACATAAAAACAAAATTATTAAATTATTGCTATAAAGAGAGGAACTTACTCATGCTTTCTCCAAACTGATTGCTATTATGCTTTGTCCTTATTGGTTTCCTTGCTTCTTTCCTAACTGAATACAGGGGTATTAGTTTATCACTGGTCCCACAGTATACATATCAGGATAATCTCTGCCATTTCCAATTACGTTGACGTAGTGGGGAGAAATGCAGCCATGGCCTTCAGGGTTTGTTTCAAGAATTGCTAAAAAATATATTAAAAATTAATGTCTATTTGCAGATAAAAACGGCTAAGATTTCTCCAATCAGTTCAGGGACTTAGTCATATACCTTACCTCAAAAATCTAAGTGTCATATTCTAAACACAGCATGTTTGAGTGGGTTTTATGGTGTGGGTATTTTTTTTTTTTTTTTTTTAATGCCCAGAACATGTTCCATTTTCTTTTCTAACTCTGGCTAAGCTTCACCGTTTCTTCACCTCACACTAGCCCACACCTACCAGTCCTCACAAATTCCTCTAATTCTTTAAAGCTGTTTCTGCAGCTGGAAAGCCAGAAGGAAGAAGCATCTTGAACCAGTGGCAACAGTGGGTTCTCTTTAGTCAGGATGCTACCTACAAGCACTACAAAATCCTCTCTCACTATCTGGTGTCTCTGATAACTTTGTTTCTGTCAACAACTCAGCTTTCCTTTTGTCAAGATTCCTCACATTTTTTCATTCATTAGTATGGTGTTAATGGCAGCCTGTAGCTGCCAGAAGTGCAAGACAGGAGCAGAAGAGGTTGTGGTGAGCAGGATCTTCATTTTCACAGAAGCACAAAATAATGAAGTGTACTCTTTACACAGAATCACAGAACGTTAGAGATTGAAAAGGACCTCAAAGATCATCCAGTCTAACCTCCCTGCCAGATTAGGATCACCTACAGTAGGTCACACAAGAATGCATCCAGGCAAGATTTGAGTGTCTCCAGAGAAAGAGACTCCAGAGAAAGGACCTCTCTGGGCAGCCTGTTACAGCATTCTGGCACCCTCGCAGTGAAAAAGTTTCCTTATGTTTGTGTGGAACCTTCTATGGTCTAGCTTACACTCATTGCCCTTTGTCCTGTCATTGGACATCACTGAGAAGAGCCTGGTTCCATTCTCCTGACACCTGAAAAAGTAAGCCTTTTACTTATAAACACTAGTAAAGTCAACCCTCAGTCTCCTGCAAACTAAAGAAACCCAACTCCCTTGGCCTTTCCTCATAAGGAAGTTGTTCCACTCCCTTAGCCATCTTTGTGGCTCTGCACCAGACTCTTTCAAGCAGTTCCCTGAGATCTTTCTTGAACTGAGAAGCCTGGAACTGGACACAATATTCCAAATACTGTCTCACCATGGCAGAGTAGAGGAAGAGGAGTACACTTCTTGACCTACTAACCACACCTCTTCTAATATACCCCAGGATGCCATTTGCTTTCTTGGCCACAAGGGCACATTGCTGGTTTATGGTAATTTTTCTGTCCAATATGACCCCCAAGCCTCTTTCCCCTATACTCTTCTTCAACAAGTCAGCCCTCAACCTATACTGGCACATGGGGTTGTTCTTTCCCAGATGCAAGACCCTTATTATATTTCACTAAATTTCTCCCCACCCAATTGTCTAGCCTGTCTAGGTCTTGCTGAATGGCAGCACAGCCTTCAGGTGTGTTAGCTACTCCTCCCAGTTTTTTGCCATCAGCAAACTTTCTTACAGTGCACTCTGTTCCCTCACCCAAGTCATTGGTGAATATATTGCATAGTATGGGTCCCAGTACCCACCACTAGTTGATTTTTAATTCAATTTGACCACCTTTTATGAAAAGATAACTAATGTCTCAAATTTTATCTCTATTTGTGACTCGTTCTTTCACTTGGTCAAACTGAAATGGCACAAATCTATGGGCACTAATGGAGTACATCCACATGTGTTCAGGTGCTGGATGATGTTGCTAAGCTGCTCTCTATCTTTTTTGATAAATCATGGAGAACAGGAGAAGTACCTAAAGACTGCAAGAGAGACAATGTTACTTCAGTCTTCAAAAGGGGCAAGAAGGAAGACTCAGGCAACTACAGACCAGTCAGCCTCACCTCTATCCCTAGTAAGGTGATGGAGCATCTCGGTCTGGATACCAAGTCTAAACACATGACAGAAAATAAGATTCAGGAGTTGTTGACATGGATTTGCTAAGGGGAAGTCTTGTTTGACTTATCTGGTGTTCTTCTACAAAGGCATGACCAAATGGACAGATGAGACTAGTAGATGTCATACACCTTGACTCCAGTAAGGCATTAAACACAGTATCCCATAATGTCCTTATAAGAAAACTCAAAAAAAAAAAAAAAAGTGGGATAAATGATTGGACTTTGAGGTCTATTGTAAACTGGCTCAACAACACAATTAAGAGAGTTGTGATCAGTGGCACAGAGTCAAGTTGGAGGCCTGTGGCCAGTGGTGCTCCTCAGGAATCAGTATTGGGACTGGTTTTGTTCAACATATACATTAATGCCCTAGATGAGGGGACAAAGTGTAACCTCAGCAAGTTCTCTGATGATATGACACCACATTAATTTCACAGGGAAATAGCAGCACCTATAACTTATGTTCTTTGCAATGCAACATCACAGAATCACAGAATGTTAAGGGTTGGAAAGGATCTCCAGAGATCATAGGATTAAATCCCCCGCCAAAGCAGGATCACCTAGAGCAGGCCACACAACCTCTCTGGGCAACCTGTGCCAGTGCTCCCTCACAGTAAAGAAGTCTCTCCTCATGTTGAGGTTGAACTTCCTGTGTTCTAGCCTGTATCCATTATTCCTTGTCCTATTACGAGGTGCCACTAAAAAGAGCCTGGCCCCTTCCTCTTTACACCCACCCCTCAGATATTTATAGACATTGATAAGACCCTCTCTCAGCCTTCTCTTCTCTAGACTTAAAACCCCCAGTTCTCTCAGTTTTTCCTCATAAGAGAGATCTCTAAGTCACTTAATCATCCTTGCAGCTCTTTGTTGGACCTTCCCCAGTAGATCCCTGTCTTTCTTAAACTGGGGAGCCCAAAACAGGATACAGTATTACAGGTGTGGTCTCACCAGGGCAAAGTAGAGACCACACCTGAAATACGCTATCCCCTTTCGGGGTCCTCAATTCCTATGCAACAGTTGAAATAACATCATAACAATGCTGACAAAGCTGAACAGGTTATACACATTCCACCCCTCATCCTTGCATCACAATCACAAATAAAATCATACAATTACCCACAATTATTATGCTCTCTGGCAATGTTCAGTTCATGTTTTGCCCGTTACATCTCCTTATTACATCAAATCTTTCAAATACCCCACCTTGGGCATCCAAAAGGACTGCAGTTGACTGACTTATACTGAAAATGAATTGAAGTTGATCTGAAAGAAAAGAAAAAAAAAGAAAAAAATAAACTATTTCAGTTACTCTTGTAGCATTTGACATGAGGACCAGAGTCCTAGTCTGTGTTTCTAGAAATCCTTATGTATTATTTTGTATAGAACATAAAGAAAATGCAAGGAAAATATTAAGTAAAACCAACAGAGTGTTTTTTTTTTTTAGATCCACTGTTTAGAATGTATGATTACTGGGCTAGATATACCTTTACAAGTTGCCTAAAGAATAAGGAGACCTTAAATTAACAAAATAGCACAGGGATATTGATCTTACTGATTATCACCCCTCAAAATATGTAATATCTTTAAATATGTCTTAAGATTATTTAAAATCATGTTTAAATCATGTGTGAGAAAGTATATTTTGAAATCTATTAACATTGAAATGTTCCACCTCCATGTTTATATTTCTATTAAAAAAAAACCAAAACACTTACAAGACCCCAAAAAGTTAGTAATATACATTACTGAAATCTTAATCTTTGATTTCTTCCTGTAGCAGACAAGACACTTCAGATTTTAGTCTGATACGTCTCAGTGGTAGTTCCAATATTACAATCAAGCTCTGTAATGAGTCTTCTTGAGTAAACGGAATCAGTGACAAGTCCTTCTTCTGATTAATATTTGAAATACTGATTAGATATTTTAAAAGCAGCTACAAGTATTAGACAGATTTGTAGTGTGATAATTCATACATTCCATCTTCCTAATAATCTTCCATGTTTGTTCTCTACCTCTTGCTCCTGGAATTTTGAGCAGTCTGTACACAGATGCTCCAAATATATGCTGCAATTTTCTTTATGAGCCTTTACTGCCTACAAAAATGTCAACCACTCATAAAAGATTTCTGCATAGTGTTTTTTGTTATTCTTTTTATGTTCAATATCTTTATTTTCAGAAATTCATCTTGTACCAAGTAACTGTCTTTCACTTCTCAGAGTCTCTATTCTTCCACTATATATTCCGTGTCCAGGTCATGGATCACAGGATGTTAGGGTTTAGAAGGAACCTATGGATAACTTTGAGTCCAACTCCCCTGCCAGAGCAGGACCCTATAATCTAGCATAGGTCACACAGGAATGCATCCAGAGATGTCTTGGAAGTCTCCAGAGAAGGAGATTACACAACCTCTCTGGGGAGCCTGTTCCAGGGCTCTGTGATCAATATAATCATATCTTCATGGAGGAAAAATTAGCATTAGATTTCCGTAGAATCATGACAGAAGTATTTATCATTTAATTATTTATAAATATTGGGCAACTTGTGTCTCCTTCCTGTCTACCCTCAGTTACCTCTATGCAAAAATTTCTGAATATTTTGTGACTTATTTCTTTATTCTTATTGATTTATCACTATCATTTTGTTTATAACATTCACAGGATTCACAGCAGTATTTTTAGCTATATTTACAACAATGTTGTGTGCAAAAGAAGTTTTATGTGGGAGACTGTTGGTTATGTGGCACAGGTTTGACTGCAAATTCATGGTCAGATTTCCAGCAAAATGTCACCTCTTATTCTTTCCTTGTCTTATTTTGTCTCTATTTTTAAACTGAAGAGCAGTACTTCAAATAAAGATTCAAGATTACTCAGGATTTTTTGTCCTGTCTGTTGTAGCAATTTTTTCTAACTTATGGTTTCGTATTATTCTCTAGTCTTAGCTAAAGTTTTCACACTCTCTCCATTTCAGAAAACAAACAAAACAAACAAAATCCCCAACTTTCTCTTTTCCTAATTTATTTTCCTAAAATGTAAAGATGCTAAATAATTCTAGATAGAATTTATAGTTCTTCACTATCCCACTAGATGAATCTTTTAGTTAAGTACAGTTACATTTATGCTTTCTTTATGATCATTTAATGTTGTGTTCTTGTGACATCACAACATGCAAATCAATCAGTTTGTCTTTTAAGATTAAATATCTCAAGGTAACATTAAATAATTTACTGGGACTGATAGGTTTTTCCTACATACATTGCACATTTTTGTGATTATATTTAAAAGGCTACTCAGTATTTTAAATTGTGCTTCATTTAAACAAACTATATAAAAATTAAGAGCTTCATCATGTCCTTTCTCAAAGTCTTTTACCTCCCCTTTTTAAAACAAAAATATTTAGATCACATGATCTGATTCATCTGCAGCACTGGTTTTGTTTTTCCCACAGTGAGAAATAATCAGCAATGATGTTTCAAGTGTATATGCAGGTCATATAATTTTAAGTCTGATTTGTTTCACTATAGCTTTCTGTATATAAGCATATGTTTCCCAACAAATATTTTCTTCGGATGAAAAATCTTCAGTAAATTTTCATGTGTATTTGGACACTATTAAAGAAAAGTTGTAACATCCATTTTATCTTCCAATTATTTTTAAACCAGACAAACTCTAAACGTTTTCAACAGTAAGATTGGTTAAGTGATAAATTCCAGAACCAGTTCAGATAAAAAGCTAGGCTATACATTTTGTGCTTTTTAATACTTGTTTTAGACATTGCATTTCGGTTCACATCATATAATAAATTCACTAATACCTTTCAAGTGCAAAAGAAAGGATATCAAAATCATAAGTAATTGCAATACTTATCATTTTTTCATGACATAGAAGCATGCTCACTGTCAAACAACAGGTGATAACAGAAAACGTTTGAATATAGCCTAAGGGGCAGCTCTATCTGGAAAACCAATGTATTCCTGAGCAGAAAATATCCTTTTTTTTTTTTTTTTTTCCCCAGCATCAAGTGCTACACATTTTCATGTGGTCTAATACTGTGAACACTGTGTGACAGGAAACATATTTTTACTGTAAAATACCTGTTTCCCAAATAATTTTGAAATACTGCACATTATAGCTCAATTTTCTCTATAATCATGATATAGTCATGATAAATGTTATCTAGTTTCACATTTACAAGATAGCCCAGGTATCCAAGTGTTGAAATTACCAAAGAGACACATTCAAAATCCTGGTTGTTCCTTTAGTCAAAGGTATACTGTCATCAAAATACCTGCTGCTTTTTCTTGGACAACAGAAGGTAGGTATCTCAGTTATATCTATGCATTTAAAAAGAGGCCTTGCTAATTCTTTCTTTTCTTTGAAGATAGCTTAAAACAAAGAATATTTAAATGTCACTATAAAGTAAAATCAGCTCAAATTTCAGCTTCCCTGAAAATCATTGCAATTCTTGAGGGAGTGCCTGGTAATCTATAAATCCTCATTGGAAAACTCAGTACCAAATCCACTACTACTTGAATGAAGGCCACCAGAAGGATAAGCAGGCAGCATTTTACCTTAAAGAGCAGGGCATCTGCAGATGATCATAAGTTTTATAAGAAACTAAGAAAATAAGAAGGATCCTAGATCAGCTCACACATTTAATAATGATAAAGATAGTCTGCAGAACACCTACAAAGCATGAGAATAGACTGACTGACTCTGTAGATTCATTGTCTGGCATTGGAGAGATTATTTCTCATCTGACAAACTTCCCAGTGAAGAAAGCATATAGGTAACAAGTAAGGTGGCTCATAATCACTCACTGCTATTTTACATGGTATTACAAATAAACTTATTTTGAATAATTATGAAATAATATCACCAAAGGGAGAAGGGACCTCTGAGTTTCATCTATTTCAGAACAAAATTACTTCTAACAAACAGTTAACCAGAGTAGATGACTACTGTGGGAAGGTAAAGAGGGAAAGGCATTGTCTTGATCACTGTCAGGTAGAAATCAGTCTACTTTTGGAAAAAAAAAAAAAAAGTTTTTCCCCTTGTGCAATTTATGAGTCTTACTAAATTCAAGATATATGATTTCTGATCATGGTCATGAAAATATGTAAGTTCAGAAAGAACACTAACATAGTCTGGGAAGTTAGCCATTGGAATGAGCTGCCCAGGGAGGTGGTGGAGTCACCATCCCTAGAGGTGTGCAAGAGCGGACTGGATGTGGCACTTGGTGCCATGGTTTAGTCATGAGGTCTGCGGTGACAGGTTGGACTTGATGATCTTTGACATCTCTTCCAGCCTTGGTGATTCTCTGATTCTATGTGACTTGACACTCCTTGATGCTCATGGCTTGGATAGTAAAGGGTTTGCTGAGTGAAAATCTGGCTATGTGGCTGGACCCAAACAGTAGTTAGAGTTAAATCCAGTTGGAGGATGGTCACAGCTTGTTTTCCCCCAGGACTGTTCTGAGGGCAATTTTAATTAATGTCTGTGTCAATGATCTGGACAAGGGGTTGAAAATACCCTCAGTAAATTTGCAGATAATACTAGGCTGGGAGAAAATATTGATCTGCTTGAGGGTAAGAAGGCTTTACAGAAGGACCTGGACAGGCTGGATTTGTGGGCTGAGGTAAATTGTATGAGGATCAGCAGGGCCAAGTGACGTGTCCTACTGTTGGGGCACAACCACCCCACGCAATGCTGCAGGCCTGGGGATGAATGGCTGGAAAGCTACCCAGTAGTGACAGACCTAGGGATGTTGATCAACAGCCTGATGGACATGAGCCAGTGGTGTACTCAGGTGGCCAAGAAGACCATCAGCATTCTGGCCTCTATCAGGAATAATGTGGCCAGCAGGAGTATGGAAGTGATTTTGCCCCTGTACTCAGCACTGGTTAGGCCACACCTTGATTATTGTGTTCAGTTTTGGGCCCCTCACCACAAGAAACACATTGAGGTTTTGGAGTGCGTCCGAAGAAGGGCAAAGAAGCTGGTGTAAAGAGTCTGGAAAATGTCTCATGAGGAACAGCAGAGAAAATTAGGATTGTTTAGTTTGGAGAAATGGAGGCTGAAGGGACACCTCTCTACAGCTACCTAAAAGGAGATTCTAGTGAGGTGGGTAATGGTATCTTCTTCCTTGTAACAAGTGACAGAATAAAAGGAAATATCCTCAAATTGCACCAGGGGAGGTTTTGATTGGATATTAGAAATACTTCTTCGCTGAAAGGGTTGAATCTCTATCCCTGGAGGTATTTAAGGGACGTGGTTTAACAGCAGACTTGGTAGAGTTAGATAGGTTGGACTTAATGACCTCAAAGGTCTTTTCTAGCTAAAGCAATTCTATTCTATTATTTTAAATAGAGAAATTACTTCTTTAGTAGTGACTACTAGATTTTCTCAGAAAGAGGTGACTAGAGTTACTTAATGAAGCACATGATGATAACAAGATACATCACACACTACTGTGAAAAATCTTGCCACTGCAGCTCCAAACTTGTTCCATGTTAAATAGAAGTTTAGATAGTTGGTAGAACTTTCCAGATCTCCAGAGTACTATCAATAATATTGTAACATTTTCAATAGATTTTATCAGTATTCTAAGAACAAAACATCTGAATTAGCAATATATCTTCCACACAGATGGGTGCTGTTACTGACTATACAACCATCTGAAGCTACTTTGAATAGTCTAGTTTTCCTCTGAACAGCTTCCCTTTTGAAAAAGAAAAGAATGGGAATGAAAAACAAGGAAGATGATAATATTTTATTCTGTGCTTCATGGTTTGGAAACTGATACACCAGAAGGATTTTTTAAAATTCACAGTAATTAGAACTTTTCAAACGTTTCAAGAACAGGCCAGTGAGTGTTGATTCAAAATGCAGTTTATCATCTGGAGAGAAAAAAAAAAAAAAGCAGCACTGATTACCAGTTGCAAAAAAATCCACTTCAAAACAGTAAAATCTTCAGTTACAAAAAATCTGCCAGCCAGCTGAGAGCAAAGAGCTTGCACTAACTGTTTTATTAAGGAAAAAAAGCCAGAGACAGTGTTACATTTCAGAAGGGAAAATCCTTGCCAAATATAAATAGATTATTTGCAAATTGGGGAAATTAATCACAAGGTTAATTTTGTAAGTTCTCAAAACATTAAAAACATATTTTTTCACTTGCAAAAATTGTAATTCTTTGATAACTTTTAAGTTAAACATTAATTTTGTGGAAGTGTTTATCGTTCCCCATTTTTATAGATGACACTTAAAAGTTTTGTCTTAGGTATTGTTATAATTTATGAAAATTGATATGCCAGGAATAGTATAAAATATTATTTATTATATATAAAAATTAATTATCCTAAACTAATGAATTAGCTTTGCTCACCCAGTCAATAGCAAGTAATTACACACAAAAAAGGTATTAATAACACAGTAGGAAAACAGTCTAGGAAAAATCAAAAACTTGGAATTAAGAGGAACAAATAGCAAAATTCCTATGTATGCAATAACAAACTGCAATGCCAACTTAGGTTGTGAGATGGACCCCTTGGCTTAGAAACTGATCCAAGCAATAGTTAAAGCTAAGCTTCAAAACCTTTAGAAACAATTAGGAAAATTAGCCAAAATTACTCACAAAACCGCTGGGCTGCTACTCCACAGAACTTTTGCTGGATAATGCACTACCCAGAGTAGTGATTTGCAATCCAAGAGGCAATAAAATCCAAAATGGTAAATCCCAAATAGAGGAAATGTGAGAGAGTGAGCTGCTACTGTAGAACAGCTTTGTTGCTGGAACGCATTGCCACTGGAACAAAGAGATATTTGCCTTGAAGAGAGGAACAGAGGAATCCAAGTCCTCAACACTGTCCAGAATCCATTAATGACAGGCACAGATTTTTTAAATCATCCCCTATTAATTCCCCTTTTGAAAATGGAGCTGCCCAATTGCAAATTACCTCAATCAATTCAAAATGCTGTACAGCACACAAACTGCACACACATTCTCAAGAAGGCAGTTGCACATGTCACAAGCTACGTGAAACGTGAAGCAAGGGGGTTAGTTCTCACCCCACCTCTCTCCCCCCCTCCCCGCCCCCCCCCCCAGCCAGACTTGGTGGGTGTCTGCCATTTGTCTGCTCCTCCACCTCACCCTGGACCCTGTAATTGGGGAGGGGAAGAGGGGGTAGTAGCAAAACAGGTTTGACTTCTTAGTGCCTCTCCCAGGACAAGTATGCCACAGAAACACAGATAGCAAGGGCAAGTCTGGCTCTCATATATGACAATTATTATCTGTTCAAGTGCACAGAAATAAGTGTATATTCATTTATATGTTTATATATGTGTGTGTATATATATTTAAAATGGGAGGAACTCATGAGCTAGAAAAAACCCCCAACATTATAGACATCTAAGTATTATAAACTGCACTTTATATTCATTGTGACAGGTATGTTTTGTCATTTTAATTCTGCTCCCACATAATATAAAATACATAAAATGATCACATTTCCTTATGCAACAAGATATGACAACATGGTTTTGTTGAACCTGTGTGGTAACTACATGCTTGTCTAACTCTCTCAGAAGTGAGATTTGGCTGCAGTTCGTCTAGTTATAGATGTAATGTCACCTATCTTAAGGTTACATTAACGTCTTGGTCCAGAGAGGGAAATAGATTCAGTTCTTTTGAATATTCCCGTGTTGTGAAATTAGAAGCACAAACGAGGCCAAAATATCAACAGCTAGACTATTGCATAAATAGAGTGGATGGATCAGAAGGGGAGAGAGAGAAAATAGGGTGAGAGAGAAGAGAGACAGAGAAGAGGAAAGGAATTATTTTACCACACCACTCACCCCCCAAAACAGTTTGAGTCTGTGGAGGAAAGGTGCTGCAGGAGATGTTGGGTCTGTAGAGAAAGGGTGCTGAGGCTTTGGCTATAGAAGATATGTGGTCCTGTGGGCAGCCTCTTCAGCTCCATGAGTTGCAGCAGTTGGAACTTAGGACACGGAGGGAGGGTTCTGCTTCTTCCAGGCTCCATGGTGATGTCTCTGTCATTTTTCTTTCCGTTTTCTTCAGAGCAGCATTGCTCCAGGATTTTCCTTCTCCTTCTCAGCAGCATTGTCCTTCTCCTGTGTTTTTCCTCATCCGTGTTTTCCTTTTGTGTTTTTCTTCCCTTCAGCCATTAGTTGCTCAAGTCTTTTATACAGTTTTTAGTCCCTGGGTATGTGTCCAAGTATTGTCCCCCAGGAAATCAAGGGCCAGGTGGTGAATCCTTTGTCTTACCATTCTCCCTTTCCAGGGTACCTGATGAGTCTTGTCTTATGCATATTTCCGAGGGTGGCCTCCGTCCATTGTAGTGAGGCCAGCTGTAGTCCAGTGAGCAATGTTATCTTTGCACCTTCCCAAGAGCCGTTCCAGTGGCTCTGCCCAATACACATCAGCTATTGTCTGGGCAAGCAGCAAAGGTGATTTTATCTTTGTTGAGTCACATCAGGAGAGACAAGCTTTGGTCTCTCACAACTTCTATTTGTGCTTGTGCTCACAGCCCCTATGTTTATTCTAGCAGCAAGAGGTCTTAGCTTAACCCCATTTTATGAGGGAACCACCTCTGGCATAAACCTAAAATATACACCATTACTCTAGCACTATAGGGAATCCACAGGAACTTAGTGAGTCATTTTTATGACTTATTTGCACTGAACCATTATAGGTTTACTGTGAAGTTTCTGATCCAAGATAAATATCATTGACTGGCTTTGTTTTGTTGTTGTAGAGGTGAACTTAATCTAGAATTTTAAAAAAGGTGTCTTCTTTGTTTAACTGGAATTGGATCCAGATAGGCAATTTTAAATGTAGACCTGCAAATGTTCATCCAAATTGTAGGACAAAACTATGTGGTACTTGTCATGAAACTCCTGTGACTATAGTATAAAAAACCTCAATCTATTTCTTTGGATTCCTGCTGCAATGTTTGTATTAGAAATGGAATCTAAATATTTTGAACGTCATTACCTCCTTCTGAGTTCAGTGAAAATAAGGTTAGTAAGTGTATCACAAGTAAGGAAATTTTGTTATTCTGTAATTCTCACTTTAAAATGCCTGTTAAAGTTATAAAACTATAAACTAGTGCATTTGTTGAATTTAACTTCGAATGTAAGGAACCCTGTTTGTCCTGGAAGCGGCATTAACAAGACAGCTAAATCTGTTTGAGCCACTGCCCCTCTCTCCTCCCTCTCTGTTGAAGGGTCTGTATTGAGGTCAAGGAGCCCAATAGGCAGGAGCCATTAAGGCTACCTGGAAGGGACTAGACCCCGAGCCTCTGGTTTCAAAGAGGCAACTTCACCTGTTAGGTGCCATGAGAGGAGGTGTGTGCAGTTTACTCGCCAGATAAACATTTTGAATTGATTAGTGGGATTTGAATGGCTGATGTGCCATTGGGCCATTCAGTTTGCAAAAAAAGGAATTTATAGGAGAAGACTTTGAATGTTCATTTCTCTCATGCTCTTTTTTCTCCTTACCTTTCTTGTCTTCTCCCCTCCCTGTTAATGGGATTTAAGGCAGAGACAAGCACCTACTTGCTCCAGTATTTAGGGCAATTAGCTTCTTTTGTTTTAGCGGCATAGTGCTTGAGTTGGGCCTCCACCATGGCAGCATGCTCTCTCTCTCACTTTCTCTAATTTTGGATACTGCCCTTTGGACTATAACTATGAACTCAGAACATCCTTCATTCAGAAAAGGTTTTGGTAGTTAACAACTTGACAGTTTGTGACTAACTTATGCTAATTTATCTGGTTATTTCTAAGGGTTATAGCTTGTCACCTGTTGGTTAGCCCCACTGTGAACTCAAGGTGGTGCATCTATGCCACCCAAGGCAGTATTGCTGTTTGATTTTGCGCACATAGGGAGATTCCAGTTTGTTCCTCTGTACTCCAAGTTCTGAATTTTCTAGACTGTTATTCTACTGTTTATTAGCCTTCTATAATGTGTAATTAACCTATCATTGACCGGACAAATGAACCTGAATCAAATTGGCTTGGAGAAATAATTTTTTTTATTTAATAAATCATATTAATATTTTATTGTATTTCTGGCCTACAAACCTATATAAACTAAATCATAACAGCACAGCAGAGGTCAGGGTGCCCAGTTGTGAAGGTTTTACACAAATTAGGATATAAATTAACATTGCTGGTAAATTAGCCGATGCTGATAGCATCCCTGCTATAATTTTGGGAGCCTGTATTATCCAAGGGCTAGCTGAATTTAGTACTTGTGAGGAAAATGTACTTTCGAGGAGAGGATTTTTCTTTTGGAAAAGGAGCTAGAAAGGTCAGAGGCGAAGTATACGGAACTCACTGATTTATTTGCACTGCAAATCAAGAAGTCTAGTGCTGCTATTAGAGCAATCGCAGAATGAAGCACTGGTTCTAATCCCAGCTTGTCCAAAAGCTTGAAAGAAAGCTCTTCCAGACTGTGCAGTCCTGATGCAGTCTGGACTGCCAGAGCTCAGTCCCCAGCACCATCTTTTTCTGAGTAAGCTGAGCCACAATCCCATGAGCAGGACTATTATGATCATAAGGAGGATGTTAATATTCAATAGGTGGAATGATTAATAAATATATTAATAACTTTATTAATCATAAAAATCCCACAGAAAATATTAATAAAACTTATTTACTGGTTTGAAATATTAGGTTGTGGAACAGATCCCTCACCAGCAGGATCATGTAACAATTTAAACAATATGAGCAAAAATCCAGAAACAACAAACAGCGCTTTAAACTGTAAAGAAAAAAGAGAACATTGACAACATGCCAGAGATTGCCCACACGGGGCGGGGGGGGTGGTGTGGAACTCTAGAATTCTCTAGGGCAACAGACCTTTAACAGATGCTTATAAAAGTCAGATTTTGTAATTACTCACTGATCGTGGTACCCCACAGCACACGTGGGGATTTTAAACAAAACCAACATGGCGTCAACCACGTGAAAGCTGCAGGAGCACAGTTTCACTTTCTGTTGGCTTCTGCAGCTTGTTGCTGAGGCACATTTAGGATTTATCTCCGAAGGCTTTGTGGCTGAAAGCCTTGTAGAAAAGAGGTTGCTGCTGATGCTTGCAGCTTAGCTTTGCCTTTTTGGAGAGGTTCTTCAGCTGCAATTCTTCACAGAGGTGCTTGTTCCTTCTTCCAATAAAATGAAGCTGTCCCAGGGACTCAGGTCCTCCTGGGATTTGTCTCTTGGCCCGGTGAGACACATCCACTCTGCTCCTGGGCTTTACAACGTTATACAGCAAAGGGTCTTTGCAGTCCTGTCTGGGTAAACTGAAGCACAGCTTGGATTCCAAGAGAGGGTTGTGTGTTTCTCCCAGAGCTTGGACAATTGCAGGGCAAGGCTCTGGCTCTTTGGGTTGGTATTTATAGATTTCCTGAGACAATAATGGCCAGTGACAAAAAAGATTGAGAGACAAAAACCTGACACTGTAGCCTATAGAATAAGTTTCCTCCAAATGTGGCCAAAGGCACACATACCTGGCCCACTTGGACTCCAGAGCCTGTTCAGACAAGGCTGGTCAACATGGGCATTTTCCTGAAAAAAACAGACCTGCTGGCTCCTGCCCCATTGTCTGGTTCAGAGCATTTTTGAGGCTTTTTGTCCCTTCAGGACAAGGACTTTGAAGGGACCCTAAAATGATGTCTTTTGGGGGGGGCACAACATTTTGAGCAGCTTATAGCTGAAAGCACATCGGCTTTGTCCTTAGCTCAAGACGAGGCATGGCTGAGTCTTGCCGCAGCATGCATCTTCAAAGATAAACAAAGCCAGCCGCCAAGTGCTCATTTGGGTCTTGTGTCACTGAGATGGGCTGCTCCAACCAGGCAAACAAACTTGAATCAAATTGGCTCAGAAAAATGATTTAATAAATCATATTTGTATTCTATCATATTTCCAGTCTATAGATCTATATAAACTAAATCACTGTTGTAGTTCACTCCCATATGAATGTTTTTTTCTACACTAATCTACATTAGTAGATGATTATTAAATTTTGTATTTTAGTGACAAGATAATTTTTTTACTTACTGAGATGATTTTTTTTTTAACATTTGTACTCAATCCAGTATTTCTGAAAGTGTATTGTACTAGCAGTTTTATTAATTTTCCTGACAGCTTGGCAACAGGGACTCCTAATGTGGCATTAATACATAGTGGAAGCTTTTTCTGCAAAGGGTTGGTATTAGGAAAAGTCATCACATTATGTTAAATGGCATCCACAATATTATAGATAACAATTTCTAAAGTGTATATAATGTTCAGGTGTTGATGAAAATGATGGGGAGATCTGGCATTTTTTCCAATGTTATAGCTATTGCTTGAAAATATTTTGTGAGGTTTGTACCTTATGAAAATCTAGCACTTTAATTCTTTGTTTGTTTAAATGTTTATTTGACTTAAATTTGTTTTCTAACTTATTTCATAAGATATTACATTCACTAAAAATAAAACGCTTGAACACACAGAGACCATACTGGCCTTTGATTGGAAAACACTAAATAAATTAGTTGCTTTTCAAAATAGAGCTATTAGCCTCCTCATTATTCTTTTCAAGATAATTGTGCTAATGTATGTATTCAGTGTTGTCATTTATTAGTAATCATAGAAACATGGAACACAGAATCATAGAATCAATCATAGAATCACAGAATGGTTTGGGTCGGAAGAGACCTCCAAAGGTCCAGCCCCCCTACAGGGAGCAGGGACATCCTCCACTAGATCAGGTTACTCAAAGCCCTTTCAAGCCTGACCTTGAATATCTACAAGGATGGGGCCTCAGCTCCCTCCCTGGGCAACATATTCCAGTGTTCCACTGCCCTCACAGTAAAGAACTTCCTCGTAATGTCCAACTGAAATCTACTTTTCTCTAATTTAAAACCATCATATAACTGCAGGCCTTTACAAGCAGTCCCTTTCAAATCTTTCTATAGGCCATCTTCAGGTATTGAGGCTGTTATCAGGTCTCACTGGAGTCTTCTCTTCTCTAGGCTGAATAACCCCAGCTCCCTCAGTCTGTTCTCATAGGAGATGTGTTTCAGCTTGCTGATCATTTTTATAGCACTCCTATGGACCCGTGCCATCAGGTCCATCTCCTTGTGTTGAGGTCTTCTGACCCCTGGTCCCATTTTAGTAGCTGACAATTGATCTCACTCTGGTATCTCCAGTTTTTGACACCCAGCCCACAGTCCCAGCCCAGATACTGGTATCCAGACCTGAATTCATTTCAATTTTTTCCATGTATATATGGGCCATCCAACCTACAGTCTGACTCTGTTATGAATTAAAGTGGTGATGTGGGGAATTACTAAAAATATAAATTATTTATTAATTTAAAGTTCACCACCCACATAACTACATATGTAAAAGTTATGAAATATTATATACAGGTTCTTACGTTTGATTGAAGAATATCTCCAGAATATAGGAAAGTTTACACATAGTTTGAGAGAGAGTATTTGGAAAAGATTAATCCAAAAGCAGTATGTTACTCCTACAAACAAAAGGCAGGTATTTCCCAGAGACTTAGGAATATTCCAATTTGCTCACAACGCTGTTTGCCAATTGTGGGAATTACTCCGGTGTCTTTTTTTTTTTTTTTTTTAATCAGGAAATCATCCTGTAACTGCAGCTGCTTAATCCACATGTGTGGGGGAGGAAAAACCCAAGGGAAAGAGCAGGAGTGCCCCGTAATTTACTCATTTAATCACCTATGCTAATTTGTGTTGTTAAACACTACCAGAAAGCATATTTCAAAAGCCAGAAAGGGCAGAAATTGATTACCATCAGCTCTCTGCATGCCCAGGCTAGCCCTGGCACAGAGGTCTGCACCTGACATGTGACTTGTGGGGAAGGGCCCATGTGTCCACCAGCCACAACCTTGGGCAGGTGCCTTTCCCCTGTCCCCTTTTCCCACACTTCTCTGTTTTCCTCCCATCTCGGCTCCATGGTGGTGGGGTTTGGATGTGCTGCCACAGACTCCTGATGCTTGCACTCAGACCCCCATACACATGCACACAGAGACTAAATACAGCATCTCTCATGCAGGAAAAGGGTTAGGAATTTATAAGGATATAGGACAAACTGCTGATCAGTCACAGAACATGGTCAGGCAAATGCATTGATCAGCAAATCATTTACACATAGTCACCCTTTTTATCCCTTTAAGACTGTTTTATCATAGCTGTTGCTCCCCAAATCAGTCAAACCTATCCCTTTCCCTACCTCTGTTTCTTCTTTTGATGGTGTTCCTTCCTCTGAGTTTTGGGCAGGGCGGGGGGAAGAAAGAGCCCTGGGGGTTTTGGGTATACCCTCAGATGGGGAGATGGGAAGTGTTGGGAGGCTTTTGGGTGTGCTATAGGGGACTCTCTATGCTTTGGGATTCTTTTGTCACTATGCTTGTAGCTTCTGTAAAACACTTGCTGCTTTTCCATTTAAACTTTCCATCACTTTTGCAGTCCATTTATGTGAGTGTCATTCTTTTGCCCCTTTCTTGGGGCAAGAGAAGATCTGCCTGGCCCCTCAAACCAGGACAGTTCCTGTTCACAGTTGTGGTCTTGTGCTCCCCCGGGCTTGTAGAACTAGACCTTTTAAGGGCTGATTGTTATCCTGTATGGACAAAGGAGCAACAAGGGAGACTATTGAGTTCCTCCATCTGCCATTGCCCCTTTATACTCCTTTGTGGTTGTGGAGATGAGCTTTTCTCACATAGCCTAACAATGTCTTAGATCAAAACACTGGAAAGTGATAACACTTTTTCTTATTTGACATTACATTCAGTGGTGTCTTGATTCATTTGTGTGAACACTCTCATCTAGGCCTTTTTGAGTTGTCCTCTGATCCTGCCTGGCATCTAGCTGCTACTCCGAAAGAATGCAAGTCCTCCCTGCAACTCGTGTTGTGTCTGCCAGCACCATGTGGATACTTTGGGCATCCTAACCTGCTGTAGTATATTCAAGTAGCTGAGTCATAAATATGTTTATCACCATCATCATTCTATAAGCTTCTTTGCTTATGGAATGATTATGGTTTGTATTTTGACTATAATGTGGCTTAGATTCCAGGGTACATGTGAATAATATGTAGCTACTTACATCCAGACAGCTTAATCTAAAACTGAATCCACTCCTAGGTTTCAGTAGCAGACTTTACCTGTTCTACCAGTCAACAAAAGGTGGGGGGTAGGAGGGGGTGGTGGGGTGGAGAGAGTGGGGGAACGTGGGGGAGAATGGGAAATACTGCTTTTTGTAACAGGAATGAAATAACTGTATAGAAGGGTATCAGGCTCATTATAGTTGAGGACAGATAGCTGAAGGTAAGAGGTCTTATAAAGTCTTGTGGGAGAAGGGGCCTATATGTACTTCTGACTGGTTTGCTTTGTTCTGTACCTTGTACTGTATCTCACAGGGCTGCCAAGTAGAAATGAAGTGCTTTCACTCTGATTTTCAGTGTAGTGAAAATAGTCTTTGTTTCCTTATTTTACTGATACTGGAAATACATAATCAGCACAACAATTCTGTTTAGTCTGAAACCTGTACATATGAAATTTAAACAAGCTGTAACATGGTTCATGATGTACCATGCACTATTTCTCTTTGTTTAGGTGAAGCAATTAATCTTATGATAGAAAAGGCACATTCAGCAAATAAGATTTTAAGAAATCTGTCTCTTGCAGATCTGAGACTGTGAAACACCTGCTCCTGCAGCTTGTCTGAGTGTGAAAGGCTGATCAAGCACTATGTTATTACTTTTTGCCACTGCAGTGCTCATATTGTAGAATCACCTTGCCTTCCCTTCAGACCTCTGGCAAGCTTGATGCCTCAAGAATTTCTCAGTCACCCTAGGCAGACTTCAGGACAAAGGTCTTTTAGGACAAAAGCTACTTCAGTCCTTAAGGATTCAATATTCCTCAGAGTACACCAATGGGGAATACTGAGTATGAAGAAGGTTTTGACTGTATTTAGTCTCCAGATGAGGATTACTAGAAAAAATGAATCTGTGCATTTTTACCGTGCTCTGTACCTGCACAACAAAACCAACCTCAGGTACAATACCTCATGAGTCAAAAATACTTATAAAAAATGCTATTATTTCTTCAGCTTGCTAAACCAATGATCTCAAAATCTTTCTAAAAGGTAAACAATATTGTGCTGGAGCAGCAGGTTTATAAAGACACAGGACAAACAGGTGCAAGGGACACAGAAGGAAAGAAAGATGCTGAGATGATATGGTGTGAAACTACATTATTTCATGATGTTGCTAGGGAGGAAAGACCTACACCTTCTCCAGACTAAACTACCCCAGTTTCCTAGACTGCTGATCATAAGTTTGCTCTTCAGACATTTCACCAGCTTCACCAGCTTCACTGACCTAATCCAAAGCATCCAAAACCTGAGAAGAGTTCCATGTTACAAGAGCTTCTGGAAAAATCTATGGAAGCATAGTCTGATTCATACTGATTTCTTAAATTTAATGATGATAGCAATGAAGTAGCCTGCTTGTATTTACAAAGGAAAAGGTTGAAACTATATGTGAAAATGTAAAACATAAGGAAACAGCTATAAACCAGCTGGTGAAACAATTCAGTAAGGACTGCAGAAAAGTCATGGAAACTTTTTTCTAGATACCAGCAATCACAGGATAGCACTGGTATAAAATTAAATTGCTTAAGTGTCACACAGATCTGTCCTTTCTGATTCATTTCTTCTCTCCAATTAGCATAAATTTCAGATTAGAATGTATTTCCATTGTTTACAAAACAGAAATTTGAGAGAACACTTTGTCAGTTTGCCTGAGAATGTGCCAAGTAACCATTACAAGTGGCTGCTTGAATGAATGAACTTGTAACAGTGGTACTGTACGTCAGTAAACATCTGCAAGTCTGAGTTTTGAGTGAGCTGATTTTAAGCTTTGGAATTTTGTCACACAGGCACACACATGGGCACACACAGACATACATATATACCGGTGTCTGCACAGGCTGTCAATAGAAGTGTGTTTAGGCTGTGAAAACACGTGGTGCTGAGACTCATACGTTTGAAAGGATGTTTTCTGAAGGCAGACATAAGCTAGCCATACGCACAAATCCCTGCAGCCAACCACTTAGGAGTAACTGGTGCAGTTCTTAGCTGATGCTACCAAGTCCTTCTCTGTCATAGAGTTCAAACACAGTGCTATACAAAAACAGTAGCAAAACTTCCAGTTATCTCAGAGTGAAGGCAGAGCAGGTTTTATTTCCTACAGGATATTACATAGACCTTGTGGTGTGCATTCTTGCACAGAAAGGCTAGAAAAGGGGCTAAGCAATGGCTTGGGTTTGTGGTGGGTTTTTTTGTTTGTTTGTTATGGTTTTGTTTGGTTTGGTTTGTTTTTAATTAGTTTGTTTTCTTTTTTTTCTTTTTATTATCAAAGACTTTGGTAAACTGTGTCACTGAACAGACAAGATCATTTTTATGCTTCTTATTGTCAGTTATTATCAAAGGCTGAATCTGCATTGTTAGGTATTTACTCAATGACTTGTGAAACAAAAATGAAATATAATTTAGCTCAGATAAAAAATTTCCCACTGACAGACTGAGTGGTTGATTTATTTTGCTGTTACCCAAAGGCTTTTTGACATTACAAAATTATGACAGTATTTTGTTATTTCAAATCAGTGCTTATTGCGTGATTTTATTAGGAACTGCTACATGTTCTGGAGCTCTAAGAATCACATAATAGTATTAGAGAAATTATGTAATTATTTTAAAAATTTTTTTTACTTATTGTCTTAATTATTATGGAGGTCAGTCATGTTAACTTTAATGCTACTTTTACCCCCGTAGTCCTTACAAAATGCTAGTTTAGACTCTAATGTGTAATCACAAAGTCACAGAATACATATGGTTGGAAGAGACCTCCAAGATCATTCAATTCAACCTTCAAACTAGCACTGAACCATGTTCCTAAGCACCAGGTACACATGCCGCTCGAACAACTACAGGGATGGTGACTCCACCGCTGCACTGAGCAGACCGTTCCAATGTTTAATAACCCTTTCAGTGAAGAAATAGTTCCTAATACTTATCTTAAACCTTCCCTGGCACAGCTTGTAATCATTTACTCTAGTCCTGTCACTGGCCTTCTCCTTGCTCCAACCTTCTTTCAGGTAGTTGCAGAGAGTGATGTTAGAATTATTTTCCAAGCCTCTAACCTGGCTTTTGAGCCAAGGCTAACCTTTAGTATTAGTATATTTATTTTTTTTCTCCTACAATTTACTTCAGATCAGTGGAATACCAAGGGGTCACCTGTATGTCAATGCAGTGGCAAGGATATTAGTTTTGATAAAACTCTTTCAAACATAGGAATCAGAAGCTAGAAAAATAAAAATGTTTCATAATGTGTTTATTAGTTGTTATATATTTTTAATATCTTTATCTGACAACAAATTCTGAAAGACAAAACATAGTGCATATAACTAAAAACCATGATGAATGCTCTTTGAAAATGTCTGTGGAAAATAAGAAGATTCAGTGAAGATTTATATAATTTCAGAAGTACTACATAATCCCAATAACTGATGAAGTTATTAAAAAGAAAATTAGAATAACTTAAGTTTCATCTGTCCTTTGAGTGCTTTGAAAGGGATAATGTTGCAAAGTCTGCATAGCATACAAATGTGCAGCTTGGTAGATATACAAGAAAATTGAACAGAGCAGTAAAATAAAACCAGAATTTTCATAGCAATTACAAATACCACGTAAAACCATGTCTATGCAATATTTATAGGAAGGTCCCTTCTTCTGGTGAAAAATACTGTTTAATTTTGTATAAAGCTATCTCTTAATAAAAAGATCAGGAGGGAAAAAAAAATCTGTATCTCATGTATTTCTTGTGAGACCAATATATATTCTATTGTTATCAATCTCATAAGTCTTACCTGAGATTTTGTTCTCTTGGATCTAACAACACACAAAAATGGGAAACTGATTTCTCTCAGTGATGGTGTAATTTTTCTAAATGCCAGAATGGATCTTTTCTTAGTAAGGTATTGCAGGTGCAGTATAATTTCATTTTGATTTACCTAGATTATGCCCATAAAATCAAGACACAGGATAAAAAGATTTTTACTGGGTGATGATGATGATGATGATGATGATGATGATGATGATGATGATGATGATGATGATGATAATAATAATAATAATAGTTTTTTTATTTGAATTATCTGCTACTTTAAGCTTTTCATTTTGTCTTCTTTGAAAACGAAAACAACAAAGAATTTATCTTAAGAAAATTAGCTGGAAAAATTCTATTGTCTGTGAAAGCAAGTAGTTTCCTGATCAGCATTAATAAGAAGAGATGATATCTATTCTTACACTTATTAAGACAATTAAAAACCATAAATGATAATTCTTCATTATCAAAATTATTAAAAATGATAATTCTTCATTATCAGTCCATCCTTTATTGTGCTCTTTTTTAATGATTGGAAATGTTTGTTTGCTCCTGTGTTGGTAACTATCTATATCACTTGCATAGTTGAACACAAGTGAAAATTAAAATCAGTGTCAAAAAGCCTGGATAGTTACTAGAACTATAGAACTACAGATAGGCAAGACAGTGAGTTTCAACATTGCTAGGCAAAAGCCACACAGCACAGCCCCAGCACTTGTACTTGGCAGAATTTACTACTTACACAGTGTAGATTTGTCTAGGGCCTCCCTGGAAGCAGTAGTGTTAATACACTTCCCTCAGACGCACAGGCAATCCTATGCTCAGAAATACAGTGGTCCTGTAAAAAAAAAATCATGTAATGTGCTTCTGCATGTTCTGGGCTGGTTAGCTTCTTCCTCTTCAGAAAAAGAAAGCAAGCTGCAGACCACATGTATCATTTCCCTGTCAGCAGTCAGCCTCCACATTAGGGAACACCTGGGGAAAAGGGTGAACAAGAGTAGTTCTCAGTGAAGTGCTGTAGCTAGCCCCTGTGCAGTAATGTGAGATCTCCGTCATGGCTGTGACAGTCACTGTAAAGACTTAACCTGCCTCATGAGAAAAAATTTGTAGTCATTTACCTCCACAGTTACTATCAGTTTCCCTTTAGCTTAAATAGAGGCATCAAAGAATCAGCCAGTGGCAAGCAGGATACACGCTCAAAGCTACCTCAGGGAGTTAAATTCCCAATGCCTTTCTGCCAAAGAGTTTCCAGTGCTAAAGCTGCCTCCTTTACAGGCCACTCATACTGTTCTACATGGCAGCATAGAATGCAATATAGGCAATGGCTTGGAGTTGACTTTAGAGATCTAGACAAATAGGATGGGTAAAGTACCAGATGCTCAGGCTTAGGATGCCTAAGATTGGGAACACTTACAGATCCCATTGACTTCAGGGGTAGCTGAGAGTGGTTAGCAATTCTCAGGAAGAGCTCAGCAATGTACAGGAGACTAGGATTATGATTTAAACTAATTAATTTATTTCAGTTTTATTTCTTGGAATGGTATGCCTTTCGTAAGATATTTATTGCCTTAATACGATATCTACTAATGGCTTTAAATAGTACAGAACAAAACTATTTTGCAAAGTAAACAAATAAAATTCAGACTTTCTAGTAAATAACAGAATGGCAATTGTACATTAGGGTTTAATTATTAGGAAAAAAGGAGTCTGTAATTTGTGAATTAGTCATTTTATAAATCTTATTTTAATGGATTAAAATAACCTCTCACAGCTTTTTCCCTTATGCAATTACAAATATGGCCACATCTGTACTTTAGGGAAGATAGCTGTAAGAAATTTTGGGGGTTTTAGGCTATGGCTTTAAAATTTAGTTACAGATTCTGAGCAGAAAAGTAGAAAAATATAAATAAATAACTATTGGGTGTAAAAAAGAAAACAAAAGATTGTTCTAAACAAATTCATTGGGCAAATATCTGGAATAAGAGGAGCTGTACCATAACAATTCCTTCCTTTTTTCTCTTCTAATCTTGGTTGTATTTGGTTTGCTCAGGAGAGATAACATGCGTGCTTTGGCTGGCCTTGGCTAAGTCTAACCCACTCCTCCTCTCTCCGCTCCTTTCTCTCTTGGGACAGAGTGGTGGTGTGTGTGCAGTGGAACAGCTTCCCTGATCTCTTGACTGGGGCAGGTGTGTGTGTGTGTGTGTGTGTTGTTTGCTAATTGTAAATATCTGTAAAATATTGTAAATACTGCATATTTTGTACATATTCATTCCATGGTAGAGCGTAGATTTTGCTTGTAAATCCAGCTTCATTTGCTTCTAACTGAGTTGGTATGGCAAAGTTAATGTTGGGGGGGCACTTTAACCCACCACAGAAATACAAACAGAAAGCACTAAAGATAGTTTCTACTAATCTTGAAATAACAAATCAACATTGTAAACCTGTATTCAAAACATGAAAGAGCAGCATTGTTATTTCCAAGCAGAAAACCACAATTACATTGTGGGGATGACAGTATGAATCTAATCTCTCTATAAATATAATTGAAATTATACCCGAATAAGCTTCTTTTCTACAGATTAGGACTGGAACTCCAAAATATTAGGCATTTATAGCTAGATGATGCTAACTCAAACAGCCATCTTCAGAAAGCGTACTTTGTATAAAGATTGCAGTAGAATAAATATAACTAATGTCTCTAAATACCTATAAATAGACAGAATGTCATTCTATATATTTTTGTTTTGTCTTCCAGGGCAAAATTAGATCTTGGAATACATAAAATGTATAGCAGTTCAGCTACTTCAATAATGGAAATACCTCAGGGAAATATAGTATCAGATTCTCAAATATAGTTATGATCCCACTGTATCACTCAGCTGCTACAAATGAACCATAACCTAGATGCAAATCCCTGACAGAGGATTTCCTGTCTTCAGCAAATTCTTCTTTGTCACATCTATGTATAACTCACAGGCACTACAGTTTTATGTCTTCACTGGGAAAAAATTACTCCAAAGAAAGTTCATTGTGTAGGCTTGCTATGTTCTCTCTTCATTGGTATAAAAATCCTACCAAAGTTGAAAGACACAAATAGAATTGAACCAAGGGATTCAAAAGAATTGATACAGGCTTGGATCTTTGATTTTTTTGATCCCTTGTATTGAATCAGTCACAGGTAATGAAGTTGTTCAGTAAGGATTTTTTCCTTCATATATATCCTTAATTATTTTAAAATTAAAAATATTTTATAATTAATTAAAAATAATATAAATATAAAACTAGTATTATGTAAGTTACAGGACAAATATCATACAAATGTTGGTTTTCAGTACTTGAATTCTTGGGGCTTGTGTTATGAAAACAAATATATTCTGTTTATTTTTCTGTGTTGTCTTCTCAGATGATTTACCCTAATGGCCTTCATCATACATTGTACTGTATCCTTTCTGCCTCTTTTGAGATCTTGATCTTGTTTCAGAGAATCATAGAATGATTTGGGTTGAAAAGGACCTTAAAGATAATTTATTTCCAACCACCCTGCCACAAGCAGGGACACCTTCCACTACTTCAGATTGTTCAAATCCCTATCCAGCCTGGACTTCAACACTTCCAGGGCTGAGATATCCACAACTTCTCTGGACACCATGTTTCAGTGCCTCAATCACCATCACAGTACAGAATTTCTTCCTAATATTTTATCTCATCTACCTTTGTTCAGTTTGAAACCATTACTCTTCACCCTCCTGTTGTAGTCCCTGATAAATAGTTCCTCCTTATCTTTCTTTTAGGCCCCCTTTAAGTCCTGGAATGATGTTAAAAGGTATCCCCAGAGTCTTCTCTTATCCAGTCTTAACAACTTGAACTCTCTCATCTTATCTTCTAGAGAGATGCCCAAGCCTCACATTCATTGCTCCTCTTTGAATTCATATCTTTCTTGCACTAGGAGCCTTGAGGTGAATGCAGTACTTGTGGGGTCTTATCTACTGGTTGCATAAGTGTGTAAAGAAGAGGAAAGAAGCTGATGACAGGTCTGGAGAACAGGTCTTATGAAGGGTAGCTGAAGGAACTGGAATTATTTAGTCTGGAGAAGAGGAGGCTGAGTAAGACCTTATTGTTCTTTACACCTACCTGAAAGGGGGTTATAGTGAGGTGGGTGTTGGTTTCAGCTGAGTAACAAGTGACATGATGAGAGGAAATGATCTCAAGTTGCACCAGAGAAAGTTCAGACTGGATATTAGGAAAAAATACTTATTGAAAAACTAGTCAGGCATTGGAATAGTTTGTCCAGAGAGGTAGTGAGTCACCATCCCAGGAGGTGTTAAAAAATATGTGTAGACATGACAGTCTGGGACATCATTTAATGGCCATGGTGGTGTTGGGTCAATGGTTTGATTCAATGATCTTAGAGGTCTTTTTTAACTGAAAAAAATATCTATTATTCCATTATTTGATGATTCTTTTGATGCAGCTTAGGATATAGTTGGATTTCTGGGCTGCAAGTGCACATTCATAGCTCATTTAGATTTTCGTCCACCAACACTCCCAAATCCACTCATCATCTATCTGTATTTGTGCTTGGGGTTGCCTTGACCCAGGTTCAGAACTTTTCACTTGGCCTTGTTGAACTTCATAAGATTTGCTTGGGTAGATTTCTTTAACCTATTAAGGTCCCTCTGGATGGCAGTCCTTCACTTCAGTGTGTCAGCTGCACCATACATCTTAGTGTCATCAACAGGCTTGCAGAGGGTGCATTCAGTTCCACTCTCCATGCTGACAACATGGATGTTGAACAATACTGATCCCAGTATCAGCTCCTGAGGAAAGCTACTCATCACTGATCTCCACTCAGACAAGCTGTTGGCTGAAGTACTTTGAGTGCAACCATCCATCCAATTTCTTATTCACTGAGTGGACTGTTCATTAAATTCATGTCTCCAAATCAGAGACAAGGATGTCATGCAGAAGAGTGTCAAATGCTTTGCAAAATTCTATATAGATAACATTGGTTGCTGTTCCCTTATCAGACAACGCTGTAATCCCATCATGAAAGGCCACCAAATTTGTCAGACATGGTTTGCAGTAGGTGAAATCATGTTAGCTATCACTAATCACCTTTCTATTTTCCATGTGCCTGAGTATAGATACCTGGATGATCTGCTCCATGATCATACCAGGCACAGTGGTGAGATTAACTGAATTGTAATTCCCCTAGTCAGTCTCTCTCTTAAAAAATTAAGGGTTTTATTTCCCTTTTCCCATTATCAGGGAGGTTCTCTGGACTGTCATGAGTTCTGAAATTTAAGAAATTTCCCTAATATACATCATGAAAGCAAAGAAAAACCCCAAGGTCACACTTCTCTAAGTACCAGAAGTTCTAAAGGATTCAACAAAACTGTCAGTCTCAGTGACAGTACAAATGCTGTTTAATTACATAGAAAATGGGACTGTTCTCCTTCCTAAAAACAAAACAAAACAAAACAAACAAACAAACAAAAAAACCAAACAAAAAACAAACCAAAACACAAACAAAAAACCCTGCAAAATTCTAAATAATGCAATTCTCTATGATATTCAGTTTCAATAGATGAGGCTATTATCCATTCATTAGGAAATAATAATGTAAAAACCAGGGCATTTATAGTAAATACAACATCTGTAAGCACATGGAATATAGAACTGTCCATGGTTACATCTCTGTATTAGTGGTAAAATCTGATAAAATATAAGGGCTAAGACTGTCAAATGATCAAATATATATTAAAAACAAAAACAAAACACAAAAAAAAAAACAAAAACAAAAAGCAAGAGTATAACAGATTTTCGTTTATTAAATTCAAGAGTGATGTAAATGGCTATGACATTTAACATCGTTGCATAGTAACAGTTGTTAAGTTAGGCCAAGATGAAGGTAGTTACATTACTATGTGGTATTGTTTGGCAAAGAAAACAAGGAAAAAACTGTGTAGGCTTGAAATCAATTTATAATGCTTACAAGTGGCTGCATGACCACTGAAGGTCATTAAAAAAAATTCTAGATAAATTTATTTTTCACATACTGCAAGAAGAGAACAGAGAGCACAAAGACAGCAAACACTAGTCACTAAAATAGAATATCAGAGCTAAAACTGTAACCTGAAAGAATTTCAAACTGGGGATGGAGAAAGAGAGTACTTAAACCTCACTCAAAATTTTAATTGCATAAGACATAACAGTACATTAGAACCTTTCCAAGTCTGTTTGAAATGGTAAAATCCAATAAATTGTCTTTGCAGAGCTTTGTTCATGATAGTTTACTATGTAGGAAAATATTTAATGGTACTCTCTGGAGGATTTAGAAAATTGAAATCAGTCAGAAAATGGTCCAAAAAAAAAAGAAAGAGGAAAAAAGATGGAAAGGAAAAGGAAGGGTAGAAAATACTAGACACAAAACCAAAGCCTGTAGTACATGATGACCAAACAAGTGAACTGTTGTGGTTTAAGCTTTTCTTAGAGCCCAAAAGCCCAATGGAACAGATTTAGGTTGCATTCCCTCTCCCCTTTTTCCCAGTAGGGAAAGCAAATTAGGCAGGAAGAGAAGAGTAAGAGGTAAAACTATGACAGAACAGTCTTGAATCGATTTGGAAGTAAAAAGGTAAGTATAACAAAAAACTAAAAGGGGTTTGAGTAAATGGAAGGTTACAAAGATATAAGGAAAAGGGATAAATAAAAATATATACAAAACCTGATGCAGCTCGCAAAGGATTCTCTAGATATAAGATGGATTCTCTTTAGATGCAGTTCTCTTAGGTATCTGGAACAGCATGGAACAGGCCTGACCACATGGTTTAGAAGTCACAACAGCATCAGGGTGTCAGCATGCTAAGGGCACAAGAGAGAGCAAGACAATAAATTGACCCCCCCTTAAATAGGGTATTGTGGACAGGAAGTGGGAGTGGAATAGACTTTGCCCTGGGCACCCCTCCTTTTGGAGGGGGCCAGGTCTCTCTGCCCACCTGGATCAGGTTTCTTTGCCCACCTGAGGTCAGGTTCTTTTCACCCCACTCCTCCTGGGGAGGGCTTAACCTAGCACATGAACCCAGAGTATGATATAAGCTGTATTAAAGACTATTAAGTATCTGTGACTCAAGTCAGCATTGTATTTACAGAAGTACAAGCAATTTTGTCACACCAGAAAATGTGGAAGGCTGGGTGCCTTTTCAACTATGTCATAAGCTGTTGGGTCAAATGTAAATCTTTCAAATAATGTAACAATCTAATCAAATAAATCCAAAGGCCTGTAACATCAGTTTGATTGTACTACTATTTCATACAACTACTGTGAAATGTCTTAATCATCAGAAGAAATGAGAATTCTACCTTCAAGAAGTAAAACTTATATAAAATAGTTACACAAGCATGGAGAAAAAAAAAATATACCCAAACAAAAAGAATCCTAAATATTGTATTAGTTGAAAATACATTGCATGAAAAGACAGTTTGCAAAATTTAATTTGAAAGAATCTGTGGTTTTGAGTTCACTGAAACACAGAGATATTAAATAAAAGCTAAATATACATTATAAAATAGCATAACCAATGAGAAAAATACAGCACTTGATGCAACACTTAGAGTGAAACTTTGTATCAAGCCAATTAATTTTGCTTTTTAAAAAATTAAACACATATGGTACATGAATGAATAAAACAACATATTTTACAACAGTTGCTAATATCTTCATTTTCTACACAAAACCTATTTACTCTGCATGTACCCTTTCCCCAGGCCACTTTGATTTCAGTGTTCAGAACAGAGACTTGAGTGAAAGTGTAAGAGGTACAAAGGAAAATGGTAGTCATGCACAACATAATGGACCTTAAGCACACTAATAACTAAAAATACTTATGGTACAAGTATTTTTAAACAGGACATCTTTAGAAGGAAAATAACAATAAAAATAAACAAAAAGCCAAACCAAATCTTTTCCAGTGTATTCTAGTATTCAACTGCATGAAAAAGTGTCTGGTTTTAGCCAGAAGAAAAGAAATAAAGGAAGTTGGGTTATGCCTTTAGTGAAGACTATATGTAAGATTTCAGTTGTAGCACCTTTGTTTTCAACACTGAGGGCTATCTAGATTTAGGGAAAAAAAATCAAAACAAAAAACAACAACAAAGAAACACACAAAACCCACATGTACACACAAACCCCCAACAAAACAAAACAAAAAAATACCCCCAATGTCCAAATTACACTTTAAAGATATGGAACAAAAAATATACTTTGTTTGAAAGTTATCTGAACAAGATATACTATCTCTACTACATATGCAGGTTATTATTCTATTTCTTAAACCAAGGCTACTACTGTAGTGTTTCCACCTCTTCATTTCTGTTGTATATATATTGATTCAAAACTGTCAAGCATGGGAGTTTAACGACTAACTGTTTGGTAGCTATTTACCTGATAATGACTTCCAGCTTCATCTAGACTCTATGTATGTCCCCTGGTTATTTACAAAATAGGGGTATGAAAGAGAAGCATAAGAGACCTTTTCTATGTGCATAATGAAGAATGGGGAACTGAGCTAGCAAATTAGTTAGACAAGAGGAAAGCCTTATTACCAGAGTGACCAGACAGTCTTACTAATGACCACAGGATCCTTTCAGGATTGTTTAAAAAATTCATTATGATGTTTAAAGTACCAGGAAAAAAAAAAATTGCTCAAAGCAAAGTGCTTTGCAAAATTTGTCAGTTTTGTTGAAACCTTCAAAACACTGTTCTGTAGCTTATCTGGAAGAGTCCCATTTCCTGTTGTGTAGCATTGTGCTGCCCAATGAAGGACCCCACTGATCTCTCTAGAACAATGCACTTTGCAGTTTTGGAGATGGATGTCTACCTTTTAAAGTAGACATCTTGAGTTATCCTGCTGCATCAGAACTACAGATAATGTATCAAATTTTCAAAACAGATTACACCAAATTATTGTTTTGTAAAAAGATCTCAAAACCAACTAATGTTAGTATTTTTTAGTTCAATACTTTTACAGAGACACAGACCTTTGTCCTTTTGAGAGAGGGCTGGTTTAGCTTCTTACTACTGTGCTATTGGAGATTAGACTTTTATGTTTAAAATCAGCATGATGTACTGTGTTGGTAAATTATGTGCTTGAAAGAATAAGATGTGACCTAAGAGGTATTTGTTTGCTTATTGTGGTGTTTTGGCCCTGGCTGGGGAACCAATGCCCACCAAAGCTGATCTACCAGTCCCCTCCTTAGAAGGAAAGGGGAGAGGGGAAATACAATGAAAGCCAATGTAAGATAGAATCAATTTAATAATAATGATAAACACAAGCAATAGACTGCTATGGAAGCAAAAACAAAGAGAGATGTTATTCTCTACTTCCCATCAGCACATGGTAGTTAGTGACTCCTGGAAAGCAGGGTTCTACACATAGCAGCTCCTCTGGAGGACAGATGCCATGGACAAATCACTCCACTTCCTTCCTTCACTTTGTTCTTATAACTGAACTGGTGTCATATGGTATAGAATACCCCTTTGGCCAGTTTGGGTCAGCTGGCTCAGTTTTGTCCCTTCCCAAGATCTTGCCCATCCCTCAGCTTGCTCTGGCGCTGGGAAAATGTTGGAATAAACACAGACTGGATGCTTATTCAGAAGTAGACAAAACACTAGTGTGTTATCAGCTGCAATTCTGTAAAACACCACACTAGAAAGATGCTTTGAGGAGAATTAACTTCAGCTCAACCCAACCCAATACAGTTTGTTTGTTTGTTTATTTATGTATTTATTTATTAGTCCTCAGCTGTATGGCAAGAATTAAATATACTGGTAGTCATGCTATATCATCTCTAATATGTTGAGACATGTAGAAATAACATGAGGGAGATGTTTGCAATTAATTTCTCTAAGATTAAAAAAAAAAGGCCACATAGTGTGGGTGTTACCCTTTTGTGTAATAAAAATATTTAAAATAAATTCACCATGTATGATGAGATAGGAGGAAAATCGTTTTTGGCATAATTCCTTAATGGGGTTAAGAATATGTCCAGAGAATATAGCTGCATCAAAATTCATACATCAAAACTGTGTTTTTTAGTATTGCATTTGCTGTACCTTTTTGAATTTATTCAGTCTTTGAGATCAGTTCTGTGAGATAAAAAGCAGTATATAAGCCTTGGGAGAAAGAATACCAGTTGTTTACAAAACAGTGTCAGAGTAATAACCAACTGAACAGACTTTCTGCAGCAGCAGAGTTTACACTTGCATTGCATTGCTTTACCATGATTTTTATAATGTTCTGGTCACTTCTCCTTATTAACATCTTTAAAGCCTAGAGAAAGTGCTTTCCATTACAAATTCTCTCAGAAGAATTATTCTTTAAAATCAATAATAGCCACAAAAGCAAAGCAAAACAAAACAAAAAAAATGAAAACAAAATACCTCTCTATTTTGTTTCACAATTAAGACTGAACAACTAAAATATATTCCCTGCATCTTAGAATTATTTATGGTAGCCAGGATTTCAAAGTACAATCAGTTATGTACCCTTAGACACCAGTGTTGCAGATAAAGTAGTCTTCCTAATTTTATTTCAGATTAAGAAGGGAGCAATGGACATATATCAGGCAAAATTCATCTGAACTATTTCAGATGTCTACATTACAACAAGATTAATTGTGTCCTGGAATTATAACCTCTCATTTAATGTGTTAACTATTAAGGTATCACAGGGAAATTAGTACAGACATATTTGATTGATTATTTTTTTTTCCCCTTTGCAACAATATAATATATTGCCATATCTGACTGTCTTAGCAACAGCACAGCCAAATGCCTCACAGCTAAATGAGGTCACTTTAATGTTTTGTGTTTCCGGAGAACCTAAGGAGCAATAGATCAGGTCTCTCATCATGATCTTGATCAACTTGCAGTAGAGAAACTGATGATTCAGCCAGATGACTGAATTCATTGAATCTCAGTCATTCATGGATTAGCTAAATTAAGAATGCTTAATAAGCCAGAATGCTAATATACTGTTCAAATTTCTGCAACTAATTTCCCAAGTGTGCACACTTGAAGTTCACTAGACTGAGGGATCTTATTTTACTACCATGAACATCAGTCTTTTGAAATTGTCCACAATTCAACTCAGTAGCTGAAACTGCATGAACTACTTTTCTGTGTCATAATATTCTCATAGAAACAGCATCCACCATGGAGAAGAAATACTTACTTTAGTCATGATGATTCATGATTCATTCTGACAAATAATGGCATTGTCTTCAACTTTTCACTTTCTTGCAAAAAACACTGAGATACAAAACAAGCATCTCTTGATCTCCAATGGTCACAGTAAGTATCCTTACACAGGTAGACAGGCAATAATGATTTAAGGACAGACAATGTGTCTTGCTGAGGTTGCCATTGCAGTGATATTATAATTACCTCAGAGTTGATTAATTAATCTTTTAACTCAAGCCTAGTATTTTTACTTAATGCTATCATGAATTCACTTCTCATTACTGGGAGTGTAATTGGTGGTTTCTCTCTGCAATGGGATATCGCTATGATGAAACCTCTAGAGGAGTTAGTTTGGTTGTGGGGTTTTTTTGTTTGTTTGCTTGTTTATTTTTGTTTTGTGTTTTGTTTTGTTTTCCTGAGGAGTTGATACCTTCATTATAAAGATTCTGAACTATGTCAATGATATACAAAAATGACTTTCAGTTTTGTTTTTCTTAATTTAACTAGAAGCAAAACCCATATTTTGTGACTTATTTCTAAGCTGGTCCTCAGAGAAAGACATTGTGCACAGGCTTCTATGAGAAAGGGCTGGGAGGGGAACATTAATTGATTGCTCTCAAAGGAACAGCAGTATGTTTTCCCGTTATAATTTCTAACTAATTAAAATTGTTTTAAGTTAATTGGTAGTCATATAAAGAGACTTGTCAAGAGAACACTCAGAGCAGCAGGAAGGTCTTAATATATATTATCATCTTTTGATTTCCTGTCATGACTGGTTATCCTGTACCAATCCTGGTCAGCAGGGGGGCAGTTGTGCTAAGATTCAAATAATTCCATTTGAGTAAATAAGAACAAACCAACACCAAATGGCTAAGGAATTTCATTTATCAGATTGGACAGGAGCAGAGTGAAAATGTGAAGGAAAAAGACAGGGAAGATGAGACAGAGATAGAAGAAGATACAGAGAGAGAAAAAAAGAGAATCAAGGAGCAAAGGAAGAGGTATCACCATTCCTTGGATTAAGCTCATAGAATTACACAGGAACAGTCCCAAGTTCTTGGCAGCATGCAGACTCTTGCAAAAGGTAAGATACTCAGTGGCAGCAGTGGAAATCAAGAGGCAGAGGGAGCCATCCAGGCCGCCTAGGCAGTGCGGAGCAGAGCAGTGTCAGAGGCAGCAGAGGACAGACTACTGCAGAGCTGGAGGACAGCATGGGCAGTGTGTAGTGGAAGGAGCAGCAGCAGGGCCTGCTGTGCAGGCAGTAAGGAGCCGAGCCTTCAGATGCAATGCTAACATGCTTTCAGATCCAAGCTCAACACAAGGTCAGCTACCACAGAGCTCAGCATGATGTGGCAGCTGAGGACTACTGCTTTCCTGCAAGCAATAATCTGCTTTATGTGAGTCAAGGTTCCTTATGAGAAGTAGTAAAAGAGTAAGAATTTGTGACAGCTTTTCAAATGTGTAAGAGTCTCCCTGTGTGGCAGAAGTTCATACTGTGTGCTCAGTTCAGTAGGAACAGGGAATTAATAACAACATCATTTACACAAAGAAGATCTTCTTATGCTGAAAGTTATGGGGTTTGGACTATAGGTGAACTGTGAAATCAGTGTAAGAGGGAAGTTACCAGTCACAGCCTCTCACAAAAAGTTGTGGATCGCTGCTCCCAGTGAATCCTCCTGTCAAAGGCGGCTGCGGAGTCCTATGGACCCTGGAGGACTCCCAGGATCTCATGCCCCCAGGCTCATTCACCCTAACTCTTTTTAAAACTTACAAATACATCAATTTATAAAGATAGTTCTTAAAAATACAGGGAATTACAGAGGCTGCTGGTTAAAATCACATATTGAAACACTAGCTATACTAAAGGATTGTTTAATACAGAGTAAATAGATTAAAGCATCACATATCACCTCTTCTTCACTGAAGTATCTCTCTGACTATGTGAATCCCAGTCTTTTTCTCTTTTCCTATTCGTTTTGACTAAATATGTGGGATGCAATATGAAGCTAATTACAATTAAAGAAACTGACGGTTTCTAAATACAAACCATGAACATAAGCTAAATCAGAGACATACTCTATGCAACATCTGTGGGTGACTGACTGTCTTGCGTGGTATATTTGGTACTGAGTTCTTTTAAGCACCGAGCCACAACTGCCTTGACCTATTGTATCACTCAATCTCTCTCTCTCTACTATTTGCAAAAGGAATGCTTTTGCTATTCTAGAAATCCATCAACTGATACACTGCTGGGATCTGCTGAGGAGAGAAGTAACTAAAAGCAATGGTTTACACAGCTTGATGCTTCTACAAGTTTGCTTGGTCTTTGCTGGGCTGATCATCATAATAGAATGCACGTTTATGTGTGATTCTCTAACATAAAATTAGCAAGTAAAATGTCATCACTGGCAAGAAGTACTGGAATACTATGGGGTTTCTGGAAGCTCTCTAGTCAAAGTAAGACAGACAAGAATGGCAAAATTCATGCATTCCCCTAGGTACATGTAGGTGAAGCAAGGCTGTTTATGTGTGTCCTGGCTTCAGCCAGCCTACTGAATCAGCTGAACAATATTAAATACCATGCTGACGTCACCTGCTTTGTAAGGAAAGTGCTGGATGGAGCAAAGGATGATGGGACTTTAAGTTCTGGTTGTGACTTGTGAAGCTGTTTTATGGTTTTGCTGGCTTTTTCCAGTCTTGAGGTGTAGGTCTCTTTTAGTTTTTTTGGCTGTGTGCTTGGTGGGAGGGATGCTGGCTTGCTTCTGGTTTTGCTGTGATTCTCTGTGAAAATATGCTGTTTAAGGTATTGTACATTTTATTATTCCATTAATCTCTCCTTATATCACACACACTGTTTTTTCTATTTCTTAGACTCCCAGTCATGGGAGGCTTTGTCTTGTGTGAGTGACTCTTTTTTGGAACTCTCATAAACAACCAGCTTTAGCCTGTAGAAAGCGTAAAGCTAGAATTATGCCCATACTTGGTAGTAGCATGACCATCCCATGTGATGGGTGCATGCAGTTGTTTATGCTGCCTGGCTGATGCCTTGGCCTTCATTCCCTTCAGGAAAGGAGGGGGATGTATCCACACATGCTGGGACGAGTTTCAGTACCCAGGGCATAATTCTGGGCACAATGTACCTTCACCACACCAGATTAATAGAGAATATGAAAACCATCATGGAACCTGAACTTGTGCTCAGATCATGTTACTGAACAACATTTCTTTTTCACATGTAACCATGGTTTTGACACGAATATATGCTTCTGCTTAATCTGTTTTCATTATCAGCTGCTTTAAAAACTTTTATCGGAATTAACAACAAAAATCAGAAAACGAGATCACAACTCTGAATGTCAATTACAGGTTTTATATTAACAGTACCCCTTTTTTACTTCAACCATGTATACATATGTAACATTTAGATATAAAGGATGATACATTACCTGGTTTGATTTTAAAATGCTTTTAAAATGCCCCCAGAATCTTGTTTTTAAGGAAGTAAGAAGGCAGAAAAGACAGCTTGAAGCAGTTATTGCTATTGCTAATCACAGACCACCTTTCTAAAAGAAAAAGGAAGATAAAAAGAAAACAGAAACAGACTTAGTATTCCAGTGCTTCTTGCTAGTGATGACTTTTTGCTTACTAATTTTTTGTTAGTGAATTACACATAAACGTCCATTCTACTATCAAGATCAGCCTAGCAAAGACCAAGCAAACTTGTAGAAGCATCAAGGTGTGTAAATTTTAGTTACTTCTCTCCTCAGCAGATCCCAGCAGTGTGTCAGAAAATATGTTTGTTAGCTAAATTGGAGGATTATTAAACCCAAATTAAAAAGAAAGAAGATAAAGAAGATGAGAGAGAAACAAAACACACACAAAAGAGTAAACCCATCTTCCTCCCTTTAGCCTTCAGAAAGTTATCTTAATACACAGTGGGTGATGAGGTGATTTGTGTTTTAAATGTTGTGTTTTATACTTGATATTAAGATACTATGGATCTAGGGTGGTGTGAACAGGTTATTTATTCCATACAAAACTAAGTATATAGAGGATATTTTTGGATGTCGTTTGGATTTGCATCTCTGCTTTATCCAGGTCAGGTTACTACTCAGACTCTTGTTTGTTAACTTAATGGTGTTATATTTTTATTTGAAGGTATAGGAGGTACTAAGTTAAACTGGCAAAATGTAATTTTTACCTTCAAAGATAAATTACAACTTCTAAATAATTGTGATAATTAGAATGCCTTATTTAGCCATGCAGTTAAACTTGATTTTCAGCATATCAGTTTGCAGCAATTAGTTTTAGTTTCACAATCTTCTTTATCAAGTATGATCTCTCCTTAGATTGAAAACACACAGTGACCATGACTGACATTAAGCCTCGGCATCATGAAACTGGCAATGCCTGAATAGTTAATAGCCTCTTAGTGAGTAAAACTGATGACAGTAATTTTGTGGAATTCCCCAATTTTAATTAATGTCAAATCATACCATTGCTTTCTGTCACAAGAACACTCCTTAGGAGGGAACAGTGATGTGACAAGAACAGAAGCTAATTCACAGTAACTGACAATATTCCTCCAAAGTGGGCTTGAAATATCAATATTATTGACCTTAGTGCATGAACATTTCCTTCTGGTAGGAGATCTGCCTATACAACACTTAGAAAGTAAGAAGTGACTCATCAGATAGTGGGATACTGGAAGAAAAAAAATTTGTTCAGAATTAGACATCAGGATTAGCTGCTGCTCATTCTATGATTGCAGCAGTGATAGAAAGCATTACCTTTTATTTTAGCAAAATGGCCCAACAAGATTTACTGATTAATACTTTCCTTACATAAAACCTAGTCTTATTCAACAACATTGATATGGCTGGAGTTAGAGCACTTCTGGTTGTCAAATTTCACAAGTTAAGCTGTGTCAGGGTGAGGCACCTTCAAAGAAACAAGTATAAATATCCCTCAACAAAGGAAGGAGAAGAAGAGAAGAAAACTTAAGGGTCTGGCATTCCAATGCAGAATATAGAATAACTTCCAGAATTATCAATATGTTTAAAGATATAGTGATTTTTCATGGGAGAAGGGGGATTGTGCCCCCCCCACCGATATTTCTGTATATATTGTAAATACTACATATTGTGTATAGATTCATCTGCACTTCATCCTGCTTGTAAATATAGCTTTATTCATTTTGCTCCTCTGACTGAGTTAGCCACGGTTTCTTTGTGTGTGTGGGAGAACTGAACTTTCTCTCAATACCACATAATTTATTGGCTCCCAACGTGGGGCTGAGGTGTTCTGAATATCATCCTCTTACTCATCTATCTCATCTTCCTGAACATGTTGTCCCCATAATCCTGCTGACACTCTCCTAAGGATCTCTTTAAGCTCAGAAGCACCACCACTAGCTGCTGTCCTACCAGGACCTGCAATTTGCCCTGCATCTCAATAACTCAGCTATATCTTTAAGACAAACCTTCTCTTCCTCCCCAGCAGGCTCTTTTTATGCAGAAGTTCCCTCATCAGCAGCAGTATCTTGCTGTTCTCCCCCATCAGCTCCTGGATCATCTTTGCGCTTCCACTTCTCTATTATCTAAAATGGCTACTTGCTTAATTGGAGCTGTGTTTGAATTTACAGCCACTTTAACAGAAGCTGACAGGTTTTGAGACGGATCAGCTGCTGTGGAGGATACTTCCAGTCCTGCCGAAGAAGAAGGAAATGGCTTTGCCTCTCTAATGGCCGCCGAGGACATGGGAGCCGCCATATTAGGAGCTGCTGCTGCAGCTGGCTGATTGCCAGAATCACCAACAGCACCGTTCAAAGCAGCCTTCCTGATAGACTGTTTAGGTTTATTTTTAATTGATTGAGATTCTCCATTCTCCTCATCACTAGAAATCTCTAGGGTTGAATTAGAGCTATGCTTTCTTCTTTTTGGTCGACGTTTAATAATGAAACAAGTCTTAGGTACCTTCTTCTCCCATATCAGAGCTACTAACAAGAAGACATTAATCACCACCAGCAGCCCAATTACACACATCAAATAAATCACCTTTGGATCCCAGCCATCACTTAAAATTACTCTTTCACCTACTGGAATCCTAAACTCCCGTATCTCTATAGGCAGAGTGCTAGCCATTACATTTCCTTATCTATTAAGCCAAAAGAATCCCAGACACCGGTCATAGAGAAGCTGAATCTTAAACCATAAATATGATTTATACATTAAGTACCTGCCTAAACGATCACAAATTAGTCCTAGGAAATGCTCATAGATCAGTACACTACCAATTGAAAAGATCAGATGTTCTAAAATTCAAAACATTTTCACGTTTGTAACTCTGACTCGAGCAGACAATAAATCAAGCAAATTTTGCCCTGCTTCTGGACAACAATTGCCCGGCGTTGAGCCACCAATAAATTATGTGGTGGTGAGAGAAAGTTCAGTTCTCTCCCCCACACAAAGAAACCATGGCTAACTCAGTCAGAGGGGCAAAAGGAATAAAGCTATATTTACAAGCAGGATGAAGTGCAGATGAATCTATACACAATACACAGTATTTACAATATATGCAGAAATATACAGCAAAGAACACAACACAGAAAACCTTTTCCTCCTCCAGAGAGGGGGGTCCCCACAATCCCCCTTCTCCCCCTTCTGAAGCTAAAATTTAAAGTTGCATTCTACCAATCTACCAATGAAATTTGTTTAGACTTATCTTTGTTTCCATTCTTCCACCAAAACATTCAGCCGGAGTATTCCAGTAACTGTCCCTTTCTTAAAGGCACAGCCTAAACCGGTCACAAATACATTAACCTCAGCTACTTTCATATTCCATTCCATCTTTTAAACATTCCATCTTTTAAACCTCTGCAGATTAAATATGCTGTTCTCCATCTCATTGAGTGCTATGTACATTTAAATAACATCATTGTCTTGTTCAGTGGTTATTATTTGTATGATGGGGAAAGTAATTTCTCTATTTCTCTGTGTAATGCACACAGAAGAAGTTGGTTTGCCTTTTTTTTTTTTTTTCAAAAATGCAATCTTGCAAATAAAATGTATCATAAACCCATCCATTCTGAAGCATTATTTGCAATGGATACATGTGATACAACATGAAGAATTATTGCCATTTGAACTACTTGTACATGATATTTAAGAAATAGGTAAGACTATAACTTCACAAAATTCAACATAAAATTGGAACTTTCATATTTGCAGAAATTTATGACTTCTCATGTTTCCAACAGTTTTCCAGTCTTAGTTCAGGTATATTTTTGTCAAAACCAAATCCTAAAGTGAAATTTTACACTGGACCATCTCTAATTTAAATATGTTTTGGTCTTTTAGGTCTAGGTAGTAGTCTATCTTCATCTTTAGGGCTTCATCAAACTTTAACTCCCTTGCACAAAACTAAATTTTGATGTGATTGTGATGATGGAACAAACACCTTTTATTAATACATAAATAACATTATTTATCCTTATGTTTCTGTAACAACTATGTCTGTACAATTCACAGTACATAATTTTGTAATTTACTAATTTAAAAAAAATGATTGTTCCATAATGAATAGTGATTTTATTTACTACAGCCTTTTAAAGCCTTTGTAAATGATGGCTTTCTTATTGGGGTATTATGAAAAATAAATCTTTTGAATATTACTCTTGATTTATTTGAATGATAAATAAGATGATGTACAAAGAAAAAGAAATCTGTTTCCATCATATTGGATTTTGAGGAAGTCTTCTGCAACAAGAAACTGTTATGTGTCTGTTGCTAATGCTTAAAATGTCATCCCTTTAATTATAAATTTATTCTACGTTTAATGCAATTGCTGAAAAAAAGAGTTTCCTTTATTTCACAGTGTTTCTACAGTAACTTTTACTCTTTCTCTAACCTCACTAATTTCAAATAGAAATGAAACAATGTAGAAATTGCCTAGAGTGTTTTCAGTTACACAACTACTCTTTAGGAAAACATTTTCATTTGTATGTTACATTTATTATTTTAAGTTTTCCATAAGTGATTTACTATTATCATCACATATTAAGAATAATTATTACCAAGGGCAAATACATTTGCATTGCAGCTACAGCAAAAATGGAAAGTATTATATACAGCAAATTTTGACAGTTTAATAAAGTACAAAATAAAGTGCTAAGAGAACTAGCTCATTACAGATTTAAGAAAAAAAGTCAGGCTAAATACAGAATCAGATCTTTTTGGTCAGCTCAGTGTTTTAGAATATATATTTTTGCAATATATATTATTGCAAAGTATTTTCACAGTTGATACTTATGTAAATAACCAGACATATCAGACACAAAAATCATGAAGGTAAAGAGTAACCTTTATTTAAAAAAAATAAAACAATATGTCCTACCCTTTATTTATTCTTTAAAGAAGAGAGGATCAAATCATTTCCAGCATCGCAAAAACTTTAAATTTTGCCTTCTTATACAGTCATGCCAGAGAATAACTAGAACTGCAGAATCATCACTAGTAACTTGAACACCAGCTGATATAATTGGTTTTCACTGTGTATTTTCTCTACTATATTTGTAGTTAATAGCCCTTTTAATAGGCAAATATTCTTGTGTTTTGTAGTTGGGGAGCTTAATAAAAATTAACCTCATAAAAAAAGAACTTCAGTTTGAGATCGCTCTTTAAATCTGAGATTGATAGCATGCACATAAATTGAATTTCTACTCAGAGATAAGCCGAAACTTAGTTTTCTTGCTTTCCTGAGAAGGAAGATAGAGGGCGAAATATTTGCATGGCTTAATGATCTTTTTCTCATCAACATCACCTATTAAAAAAAGAGTAAGTAGCTCAGTAGGTCACTTTTGCCCTATACAGATTATAGAATTTGCATTTTGTTTTTCCCTGTGGTGGGTTGAAATTACCCCTCAAAACAAAATTGCCAGACCAGCTCAGTTAGAAAGTAAATTAAGCTATATTTACAAGCAGACTACAGTCTAGAAATATGAAACGCAATGAACATGTACACTACATACAATATTTACATGTATTTACAATTTATAAACAACACAATAACCCTCATGGACAAGAGCAGGTGATTACCAACAGTTTCCCCCTCTTGACTCCCTCCTCCCCACTGCACAAGGGAAAAGAGAGAGAGAAGAGCAGAGAGTAGCTTGTTAGTAGTTAGCCACAAGAATGCAGCCAAGGTCAGCAACAGTTAAGCAAAAGCACCAGCTAGTATCTGCTAGAGTGAAGAAGCTGAAAAGAGAAGCAGCTAGTTAATACAAGTAACTTTATGTTAGTTATCAGACCAATGGGATTATTTGGACCTAATAATTATTTTTCTTTTGCATCCAATGGTAATTTATTCACATTCTACCACTTTCTATTCAATCTGTGGAAAATTTCCTAGGCATCAGCCTAAAACTGCCACAACAGTGATATGGATCCAGTTCTTAAATGTAGCTATAACATCTCTGTTGCAGTGATTAATATAGAGCATTTAGTAAAAAGAAAAAAAAAAGAAATCTGGAGTAATTTTAATCAAATTTTCCAAGCTTTTCAGGCATCAGAACATGTTCGTATTCAGACAGATATTATGGCCTGGATGAGTGGAGAATTAAGAGGAATAAACCAGGTAGTTGTGTGGTTGGGCTTCAGGGGCACTAGTTCTGTATTAGGCTGGAGTACTTATTTTGTTAAAAGAGGCTGAAGGACCAGGGACTGCTTAGCTTGGAGAAGAGATGCCTGTAGAGATTAACACAAGAGCAGCTGTCCCGCTACTTGCAGGGAGGTCATCAAGGAGATGGACACAGACTCTTCACAACTGTATGTGGTGATAGGGTGAGATACAATGGATGTATGTTGGAAGAGGCGACATTCATTGGATGTGATGAAAATAAAATTCCCAACAGGACAGGGAAGTGGTAACCAGATTGCACAAAAAGCTTGCAAAAAATATGGTGATTTGTAAGACCTGACTGCCGGGGAGGTGGTGGAGTCATCATCATTGGAGGTGTTCAGGAGGAGACTTGATGGGGTGCTTGGTGCCATGGTTCAGTTGTTTAGGTGGGTTGGATTGGTTGAGGGGTTGGACGCGATGATCTTGAAGGCCTCTTCCAACCTGGGTTATTATTATTATATACTTATTATTATTGTAAGAAGATTTGAGCAGACTTCAGAGCTGACCTTGTATCAGTTTGAGATAGAGAGTTCATGATATCCTCTCCTACAAGAATTACCCTATGGTCATATAACTCTCTATCCAAAATACAGATCAGAGGCAAAATGACAACAGCAAAGAAAATAAGGAAATGTCTCTAACGATGAGAATATGAAACTGTATCTTAAAGCATAACCTCTTTGTTTAAGAACCTCTCTGTAAGATTTTCTACCACTTTCTTGCAGCTATGCATCTGGAAGTGTTAACAGGAAATGAATGGAATAAACTTATAGATCAACTTGGTGGAAAAACAGATACATCTCTCCAGATCTGATATTTGTGCAAATGCAATGACAAAGCATTAAGTTAAGCATATGTCTACCTACCTCCAGAAAATTCTTGTGCTTGACATGATCCTTGGTTACCTATTTCCCTTCAAAGGAAGACACAAATTCAGCTGCTAATTTTTGTCTATTTTTTTTTCCCCAGGTTACGAATAGTATTTGTCTGTTTAATGATAATTCTCATGTTTCACAAAAGAAGGCTGGGTTGGGGGGGAGGAGGGGGTGGTGATGGTGGTGTTTGCCTGCTATTTTGTTTGTGCTGGCTTTTTCTCTTTTTTAATGTAAGCAAATGAAGTTATATGCATCATGTTTGAAATGATGTTATAATTATATTCTGTACACAATTGACATACTGCAGCTAAGGAAATGTAAAATTATCTTGTTCAATATTTCGTAAATGGTACCCTGAATCTACAAAGAATCATTGTTTAAAATTTGCATAAATGTCCTATGTTTACCAAATTGCTGAGAAATGTTATTGTAACAAAATTGTGCCATCTCCTCTTTTCCATTACACTAATGTACATTATCTGTTCATCACAAATTTTCCTTTCAAAGATATTTTGAGTCAGGGATTGATTGTTGTATATAAACTATTTTTATTGAATTGCTCTGTGAAAAGACACAGCCTTTGTTTTCCCCTCGGCTATGACAGTGAACGCTCCCTTTGATCTAACACATTTTTGGGTTTTATGTGGAAAAAGCCATTAGAATTCCCATTTTCTATTTGCCAGTTTTATTTTGAAATGCTAAGAATAATGCAATGTCTAACTAGAATTTAGTTGTGTATTTTAAGCCATGTGTGAGCTTTTACGATATTGTATTTCTGATGGTTGCTACTGTCAACCATCTGTTCTAAAGCAACAGATAAATTATTTTTTATGCGCAAAGACATTTTTTGTTTTATTTATCATTATATGTTTTGTTTAAAAATGAAACTCAGGCATATAAAATCTTTATTAATATCACTAACTGCTATATGACAGTTTTAATTGTACAGAAATTACTGTACACCAGTTTCTCTCACTATGATGTGACAATTCTCAGACTTTTATTCTCATTTATTTATTTTTTATGCCTACTTATCATTTATTTATGCCTTCTTTACTACATTAAAACTGACAATTTGGAGAAAGCATTCTGCTTGTTGCCTCCTCTATGGTTAAGTGCAGCTAATCTGAAAGAATTGCAAGAATCTTCACTTTTCACAGTTTTGTAAAGACTCAGGTATACAAAAAATATATTTGTTCATAAATAGGAATTAATTGTCCACACTTCTGTATTTTTTGACTTTGTGGGTTTTTTTGCTTCTTGTGATAACTGGTCTTATAAAGAAGTAGTTTAGAACAGAATTGAAAAAACAAAACAAGCTAAAAAACCAACCAACCAACCAACAACAAAAAACCCAAACAACCACGTCTCTTCTGTGTTTCCTGGGAGATTAAAGCATCATTGTTTTTTAGTTTATTTTTTATGAACATTATCACAACTCATAATAGCTGTAACCATAGGAATTTCTGCATCAGACTATAATCTCTCAGATTTGCTGATTCTTACATGTTCTGGAGTGATAGAAGGAGCTTCCTATTTCTTCCTTGCACTCTTGCAACTGAAATAGTTATCCTCAAAACAGCTTCACTTAAAAAAGAGTACAGACTGCTTCATTATTCCTACCAGGGGAATGCATTTTTTATGGATTCTGATGCTCAAATAAACCAAGTAAAAGTGTAGGTGGATTAGTTATATAACTAAAGTATAATCATTATCACAGTCACAGAACTGTCAGGGCTTGAAGGGACCTCAAAGATCATACAGTTCCAACCCCTCTGCCATGAGCAGGGACACCTCACACTAGATCAGGTTGCTCAGAGCCCCTGCACAGCCTGGACTTAAAAACTTCCAGGGATGGGACTTCTACCACCTCCCTGGGGAACCTGTTCTAGTGTCTCACCACTCTTATGGTGAATCTACTGCTTCTAGTTTTAATCCATTCCCCTAGCCTTAAGCACTACCTTAGCATCCCAAAAAGTCCCCCACCAGCTTTCCTGTAGGCCCCCTTAAGATACTTTGAAGTCCACAATAAGGTCTCCTCAGAGCCTTCTCTTCTCCAGACTGAATAACCCAAATTCTCTCAATCTGTCCTCATAGGAGAGGAGCTCCAGCCCTCTGATCATTCTTATGTTCCTTCTCTGGACACGTTCCAGCATGTCCATATCTTTCCTGCTCCAGAACTGGACGCAGTGCTCTAGGCGGGGTCTCACCAGAGCTGAGTAGAGGGGAATAATCACCTCCCTTGACCTGCTGGCCACACTTCTCTTGATGCAGCCCAGGATACAATTGGCTTTCTGGGCTGCAAGTGCATACTGATGTCTCATGTTGAGCTTCTCATCTACCAGTACCCCAAGTCCTTTTCTTCATGGCTACTCTCAAGCCAGTCACTGCATATGAGCGTGGACAGCTGGGTAAATTACAGGGTTTGGCCTCCCTATACTAAGGTGTTTTTCTTTTTTTTTTAAGAAACAATAGGCAAGTGAAGACATCTGACCACATGTATTAGGGTATTATTGGATTCTCTGTCTTTTTGAGCTATGATGTGTTTATCACCTGTGATGCTTCTGAGTACTTCTAGCTCTCTTAGTTATGGAGTCATCTATATTGCAAGAGGACAAATAGTGGACTATGATGTAAATATTTCCCCAAGATTATTTAAATCTCTTCTTTTAGGATGCCCTGTGGCCACAATGATGTGGATGGAAAAGAAACTTGGCTTTAACCCCACTAATAATACAACAATTCTGAATATGTTATGTCTGCACTTATATGTTTTGCTAGAAAAAAAATGAAAGACAGTTAAAAAATTGAATCAGTCCAAGTTTCTTCAATGTGACAGAAATGAGATATTGAAATTCATCTTCATTTTAGCTTATTTTCTTTTCCAATCTATTTTCTATTTTATTAAATTCATCTTCATTATAAAACCAGGTGCAGAAGTTTCCATAAACACCTCCAGAAGTACACTGTCTATTCATCTTAGCATCAGTTCTTGCTACAACTCTCATCTGGCAATCAAAATATTTTGAGAATTGTGGTCTGCATGTTTTTGATTTAGAGCCACAAAACCCCACAGTTTTTATCCTGGTAGGAAAAGCTCCACAGTCACATGAATTAACTGTTTCCTCCCATAGACAAAATTAGAATTTTGTCTTGCTTAAAGTGCATGTACAGGTACTCTCTCCTCTCCCCTTTCTCCACCACCCTCCCACCATTACCCGCATACTTATTTAGTCAAAGGTATATTTTTAAAAATACAACAGAATTTATCCTTCTCTGGATTATGAATGAAAATATTTGCAACAAAGAAAGATTAGAGTGTTTGATAAATGAAGGTATTGAGTGGTAGGAAGACAGAGGAAGCAAGACAGAACAAAAAAGAAACATGACAAAATTTCTCCATCAGCCAGCTGGAAAGAGAAGTGATGGAGTCTCCAGATTATCATCCTTACCTAAGCATCTTCTTCCATTAAGCAGGATATCATCCATCATATCATTTTCATTGGAATCTATGCAAACTTTCCATGATTGTTTCTGCTTATGATGTGCTAGTACTGGAGGAGACTCAGGGGTGACCTTCTTACTCACTACAAATACCTGAAGGGAGGTTGTAGACAGACAGATGTTGGTCTCTTCTCCCAGGTGGCCAGTACCAGAACAAGAGGACACAGTCTCAGGCTGCGCCAGGGAAGGTTCAGGCTAGATGTTAGGAAAAAGTTCTATACAGGAAGAGTGATTGCACATTGGAATGGGCTGCCTGGGGAGGTGGTGGAGTCGCCATCACTGGAGGTTTTCAGGAGAAGACTTGATGGGGTGCTTGGTGCCGTGGGGTAGTTGTTTGGGTGGTGTTGGATTGGTTGATGTGTTGGACGCAATGATCTTGAAGGTCTCTTCCAACCTGGTTTATTCTATGTATTCTATGTACTAGCTGAAGCATGTGCTGAACGGGGGGGGGAAGGGGGAGACGACGCAGGAAATAGTAGTTGCTACTTGCTGCTAATTGTTAGGCTTTTGTCATATGTATTAATTGATCCTTAAAAGCTAAGCAAAAGCTGTTAGCAAAAAGTAGAAAAATGGCAAAAGTCCTGGCAAACTTCATTAAGGAAAATTATCAATGCATAATACATACAAAGTGAATTTCCTCAACAAAATTCTTCAACACTATAGGATTTATTAAGATGACTTAGACATTTAAACTTTTTAATTTATTTTTTTTTAAGTGCAACAATCATTCTGTAAAATATGCTGAATGTAAAGACTTGAAAAATATAAATGTTGTTGAGATAATTTTGATTAAATATTTAAAATTCAAAACATAAATTTGAGGAATCAGCCTTCCTTTATTGGCAATGCTTTTTAAAATGTCCTTAACATCAAATATACTGAAAAGAAAGCACAAGTTTATGGCTACAAAAATTCTGTGACAGGGAATATACAGCTGTAGTTGGATCAGATAATTACTTTTAATAATAGTGAAATGAAAATCTGTTCCATCCTTCAAGGGAAAATAAGATCAGCTTAGATCCCAACATGTATACCTTAAACATGTGCATTCATTTTCTGAAAAGAAAAAATATTTTTTTAAAATAGCAATTGTTTATTTATTTTATTTTGTTCTTATTTTCTGTGAAGTATTTTTGTTAGAAAATTGCAGGTCAACAAATTTGGACCTTTCTTATGGGGTACAATCTTGCAAAATGAACAAATAAGTTCAGACACCAGCATTTACTCCAGAAATTACTGACTCCCTGACACTAAGCTGAATTCATTGATGTATGTCCACTGTGCAAATTATCTAGAAGTACTTTTGTGGGAAGGAATATTTTGTATTCTCCTAATTTATACTTACATAAAGTCATCAGGCCTGGTTCCAAATTAATTCTTAATTTTTTTTATTTGCCTATTACAAATGTGAATTCTTCATATAAATATGAAATTCCTTTCTTTAACAATATGAAATGGAAGTCCTAAATCCCCAGAGATGAATTATAACCAGATGCTAGGTCTATGGAATCATTCATCAACTCTCTCAACTCATTCACTGTGCATGATTGCCTATGTAAAGACCACCCATAAAGCATGCAAAAAAAATTCCAGGGTCAGTGTGTGTGTAAATCTTACTACATAAAGATCCAAGTTACTAGGACTCCATCCAAAACCTGCTTTAAGAATGGGCTATTCTTATCCTGGGAATTTTGTATTCATCAGTGCTCAAGAGAAAAGCTTTCCTTTACACCTTTTCCTATTGCCTCTTTTACAGTATCTTTTAAAAGTTCTTCTAAGGTAGCTTTTATCAATGTATGTAGCCTAAATAATAAAATTATTTAATATGTTTTGATTATTTTTTTCTCTGTTGGGAGAAATCATATTCAATCTGATTTTATAGGATTAATTGTTTTCAGAAAAAAATCTTGTAGCAAGTACTCAACTGTTTCTCCATGGAAAAGGCTTTTCCTCTTACTTTCCCTATCAGAAATTTTCACAGGGTTTCCAGGTTGAATCAGTTTTGACAAAGAATAGATATACTAAAGGAACTGCTCATTTTCTGAAAAGTCTTTGAAACTGGCCACTAGGTCGATGTAATAGATCTCAGTAAACAGTTCCCCTGAAGGAAAATTTTGCTTTGAAATCAGCATTTTTAACTCCTGACCACTCAGTAGATGTGAAAGACATTCATAAACCTATGCATGTTTTGTGGTATGTGGAGGAAGGCTATGGGGAGAAATGCAATATTGTAGAGAGAGAAAATCATGAGAAAATAAGATGACTGCAGTGAAGATGATTTAGGATTGAAAAGATTGCTCCACTGAGAACATTATTTCAGTATCTTATGTTATAGTTACCATTATTTGGTAAGTAACAAAATAAGTAAAAATAAATTTGAATAAAACCGCAATCCTGATTGTACACTGTAAAAAGTCTAACACAGCAAGTGTTCCCTCATGTTAGCTGAGCTTCAGAATCTGTAATACTCTCTTTGCAAAATATGTAAGGGACCTTCATGTAACTTACCACATAAAGCAGTTTAGAGTAGATAAAATTGCTTAATACTTGATCCAAGTAATGATACCTGTGATGAAACACATAACTATATTATATTTCAGTTGATGCTGTGTTATCACAATGATAATTATTCAGAAAATCTGTGTTTATATTTAATCAAACTAATTAAAATATTTAAGCTACCTCATAGCAGAGGAAGAATATATTTTGTCCTCCTGTAATACTGTCTGACACACCAATAATGCATGACATCCAAAATCACCTGATTGCAACACATATGCTATGGAGAAGATTATTCTTTTTATGCAAAGACATTTGAAGTCTGACATCTATATTGAAGACATAGGATAGTTAAGCAAGAAAAATTATTTATTTATTTATTTATTTATTTATTTATTTAGTTCAGTTCCATTATCACTTTCTAGCAATGTAGTGACAGAAGATATGAAAGTCTTTCACAGTGACCATTTATATTTATAGAAAATTATGCAAAATGTTGTCATGTCATCTATTTCAAAATATAAAGTATTTATTTATTTTTAACTTACTTGATTTTTAAACATCATGAAGTTTTGGAAACTCAGGTGTCTTTGTTGCAAATTAAGTATGTCAAAATGATGAGCAGATTGTAGATTTTCTGGATTTTTAATATATAGATTTAGGAAATAATTTCTAAACCAGAAATTTACTTTAAGGTAAGCAAAGGGCAGGTCCTGCCTGACCAACCTGATCTCCTTCTTTGATTATGTGACCCACCTGGTGCATGTAGGGAAGGCTGTGGATGTAGTCTACCTGGACTTCAGCAAGGCCTTTGATACCGTCCCCCACAACAATCTTCTGGGCAAGCTCTCAGCTCGTGACTTGGACAGTAACACTGTGCTGGGTTAGGAACGGGCTGGAGGGCCAAGCCCAGAGAGTGGTGGTGAATGGTGCCAGATCGAGCTGGCAGCCAGTTACTAGTGGTGTCTCTCAGGGATTACTGCTGGGCCCCATCCTGTTTAATATCTTCATTGATGATCTGGATGAGGGTATTGAGTCCATCATCAGTAAATTTGCAGATGACACCAAGCTGGGGGCAGGAGTTGATCTGTTAGAGGGTAGGAGGGCTCTGCAGAGGACCTTGACACACTGGACAGATGGGCAGAGTCCAATGGCATGAGATTTAATACATCTAAGTGCCAGGTTCTACACATTGGCCACAACAACTCCATGCAGTGCTACAGGCTGGGGGACAGAGTGGCTGGAGAGTGACCAGGCTGAAAGCGACCTGAGGGCACTGGTCAATAGCAGGCTGAACATGAGCCATCAGTGTGATCAGGTGGCCAAGAAGGCCAATGGCATCCTGACCTGTATCAGGAGTAGTGTGGCCAGCAGGAGCAGGGACATCATTGTGCCCCTGTACTCAGCACTGGTTAGGCTGCACCTTGAGACCTGTGTCCAGTTCTGGGCCCCTCAGTTTAGGAAAGATGTTGAGTTGCTGGAATGTGTCCAGAGAAGGGCAACAAAGCTGGTGCAGGGTTTGGAGCACAAGCCCTGTGAGGAGAGGCTGAGGGAGCTGGGGTTGCTTAGCCTGGAGAAGAGGAGTCTCAGGGGAGACCTTATTGCTCTCTACAACTACCTGAAGGGGGATTGTAGCCAGGTGGGGATTGATCTCATCTCCCAGGCAACCAGCACCCGAACAAGAGAACACAGTTTCAAGATGTGCCAGGGAAGGTTTAGGCTGGATGTTAGGAAGAAGTTCTTCACTGAAAGAGTGATTGGCCTTTGGAATGTTCTGCCCAGGGAGGTGATGGAATCACCATCATTGGAGGCATTTTAGAAGAGACTGGATGGGGCACTTGGTGCCATAGTTTAGTCGATTAGATGGTATTGGGTGATGGGTTGGACTTGATGATTCCAAGGTCTTTTCCAACCTGGTTAATTCTATTCTATTCTATTCTACTCTACTCTACTCTATTCTATTCTATTCTATTCTACTCTAATGGCTGGGACATATTCCTAAACATTCCAATCTAACCTCTAGTCCCTGTTATGATATTCAGTTCAATACTCTCTATAGTTAAGAAACAGACAGACTTATATGCTCTTACAGAGGAGAATGAAAAAATGCTATAAAGTGGATATTTATTTGAAAACTTACTTTATTTTATATAGTCAATCAGAGTTTTTTCAAGTAATATAAAATAAACACAGATATTGCACTGTATCTTAATTTATTACACTATAGTGCTTATGTACATTTTCATTTGTAAATCTCCTAAATCTCCTTTGAAATAGAGCATATTCTTAAAAATGACTTTAAGTCAAGCTGTATTACTAAAAAAATACGTTTGCTTATGTTCAAAGTTCACTGTAGAATGCTGATAGGATGCTCTGTAACATTAGAGAAACTGACTGAAGTTGAAAATTTTAGCTAGCGTTTGGACACAAATGTTTTCCAGTATTCATTATGGATTAATTTATGGAATATTATGGTAAGGTGAGGATTTAGGGCTTCCTGCTACTGAGACTGCAGTAAACAGTGAAATATTAGATGAAAATGAAAAATTATTTATATGCCAGTATGTTTTCTTTTATTGGTTTTGTTTTAGTAGCTATGGACAGCAATATATTTCAGTAATAAGGACAATAAAAACCCCCAAAACATTCACGTACACAGCTGAAGTTCTGCTGAAAAATTATTGATGTGGAGCCACGTAACAGGGTCAAAGAAGTTTTCTGAAGGCGATAATACACACACCTAATAAATCATGTTATGAATAACAGAAGGACTTTCAGACTGAAGTGCTTTCAGAAAACTGCACTAAAAGATTTGCCCCTCTTGATTTTAAGCAGCTGAGAATGTAAAAATATCACAGAAAACAAAACAAAAAAGGAAACCAAGAGTACAACATTTTGAGCACAATCCACATGGCAAATCACAAAAACCTTCAGAGACAAAACTTTGACAGAACTATCAGTATGACTGACATTAGCAGATTTAGGCCACCAGTTCTCAAGAAAGTAAACAATACTGCAAATAAAATTATACATAATTTCAATAACTGTCTTTGAATTCACACTGTGATTTATATTACATTAAGGTCGAGGCCATTCCTTCAGAATAAGGAATATTGCTGGTTTAGAAGGTATAACTAGTCCTTTATGAAATCATTGCTGCTTATCTCACAATCTCCAAAGTGTATCCATTCTTTTATAGAACAATCTCCTGGTATTTCAAGTAAACCAGGGCAGCTTATGAACAATACTGACTCAATAATAGAATCATGATCTCCTCCATATTAGATGGCAATAAATCAAGGTTTTCTTATCTAAAAGACTTTGCCATCTGCCAAACTTATAAAAGCATTGAACTGTGGAAAAACATTTCAGACTGATCACTTTACGTATGTGTTGTTCTTGGGACAAGGAAAAAGGACATTTTTATGCTTTAAGCAGCAGTCAATGAGAATTTAGTCTTCTTGATCATAGGAATGATGGCCATTAATTAGCTCCAGACACTTCTTAAATTTTCTTCAATGTATGTTATGTAAAGATCAGTAATTAGTTCCATGCCAATTACATAATCTATGTTATGTCATTGAAGTTTCAGAATGTGTATAAATGGTAAAATTTGACTTGATAATAAGGAAAATACAAACATGGGAATGGGAACAATAGAAAAGATGCATTGCTGTCTCTCTGTAATGGTTTATGTATCCATACAGGTGGCTCAACCTGCAGTGCCATCAACAAAGTGGAAACAAAAGGAATTGCAAGATTTTATAAACAACAGAAAAAGACCAATGAATGTGAAAATCATCTGACTGTGACACCACTAACAAGATAGCAACATGAAAAAAACAGAACACTACAGAAGTCATAAGACACTTTCTAGGTAACAGTAGCTATTAACTGGTTAACTGATGACTGAGGGAGATCCTATCAGAGACAGGATACTTCAAATAGCAAATAACAGTATAAAATGAGTAAAACAAAGCCCAATAGGGAAAGAATAAACAGGAATGTGCTGTTTCTCTAGGAAAGGGTGTGGGGTTGTTCTGTTGATGAACCTAGGAGGTCAAAAAGATTATATAAAGTGAAGCAAATCATATGATATAGGCTGTTTAGGGACCCTGTCGGGCCATCTTGTACATGATCACTGTTGTTTGGAGCAGAATGTTAAATCTGATGTCAATCTTTATAGTGAGGGACTTTTGAAATGCTAAAATTAGTAAGGAAGCACTTAGAGAACAAACTGAACATCCTGACATTCCATCCCTCTATAAAACTAGTGTGGCTCTAAAGGGCAATATTTCAGGCAATCTGGCAAAGTACATGGTGGCATTACAGTAAAGACAAAATAACTGCAATAATTTAAAATTATGAATGAAGGCAAAATTCAGAACCTCTAAACTAATCCAACTGTTTCATACCCTTGAAGACCATTTGTCACCTACAGAGGCACAGTCCCTGACCAATTACCTGGTCTTTGTTCATCTCAATATTAGCTCTCACTGTATCACATGCCTGACTTGAGTCTGTGAAACAATACACAGTAGAAATAGAACTGAGTTCCTATAAATGCTGCCCAAATTTTTCAAAGATGCCTCTAAGTATATGAGTTAATAGTTTCAATATGTGCTTCTCTATGTGAATTGGAGTGGTAATATGTCTGATAGCATTATTAAGTACTTGTCTTACAGACAGGTCAATTGGTATAGAAAACGATGATCCTACAACTCTCACAACACAACCAAGTCCTTGTTTAAATAAAGTAAAACAAAACCTGTTCTGCATAAACATGGGGAAGACTAGAAAACAAAATTAAAATATAGCTGGAGAGATGCTGGTTTTAATCAGGTAAGGAACACTGGATATTAGAATAAGGGACATGAGCATAAGAGAAAATTATGACAGCTGACAAATTAATCCAGTTCAAAAGCTATTCTCTAAACTAATACTTTTATTCTCTCTTGTTTTTTAATGCAGCAGAGAAACAAACAAGCAAGCAAAGAAATAAATTTTAAAAAAACCCAAAACACAAACCAAGAAAACTAACCAACCCATGAATTAAACGCTGTTTCATGAATATGAGGAAGGTAGAGGTGCTCAGACTGTTTAGATCACACTTAACTCTGACCATTACCAGTATAAGTAACAAGTGTCTATTATAAAAGGTTTTATCCTTTTTTGTCATTGTTGTTGTAAATATATATGATTATTTTCCTAACAACTGAAGATTAAATACTCTGATCACCTATACTGAAAACAGGGTTTTCTCACTCTAGTGAATGTTACTCTCTGCCTTGACAGAACAAAACTTTTATAATCCAGAATGATCACAGCTTAAGTTTTATACTAAGCATTCTTTGTCTCACTCATCTACTACAGTATGGTTCTGCTGTGGATTGGGAGACTGTAATTTGTTTGTCTGTCTTTTTTATTTTAAATCAATCTGCCCTCTGCCACTGCACACAAACACAACTGTGAATAGTGCTTCCAGAGCAGACATCCAAGCTAGGACTGCATGATTAAATTTTTAACTGAAACAACTGAAAATAAGGAGAAAAACAAAACAGTTTAAGTTAAGTGTTTCAAATAAACATTTAATTTAGAAGATGATAGAAAGAAATGTATAGAGAGTCTCAAAAGCAGCACCGGGAAAATTCACATGAAAGGGACTTGAGAAACCCATTTACAGAACAAAATACAAATCCCAAGCTCCTGATAATAACTATCAGATAAGACATGTAACTAGGTCACAATAACAATTATTAAAAAAATAAATGTGACAGTTTTAGGCTACACCTTTAAGAAAGGGATGGTTACTGAGACATTCTAGCTGAATGTTTTGGTGTAATAAGGAAAACAAAGATCATTCTAAATTAATTTCATTGGTAGAATGAAACTTCAAATTTTAGTTTTAGTTCAGTTTGAGTCTCAGTCAGTCTGTTGTTTCTTTTCAGTCTGTCTGAACAGCTGTCTTCTGTCTGTGCTGGTGGGTGCTGACCTTCAACTAACGAGATAAGAAACTAATTCTTTTTCTCCTTTCCTTAGCACACCCTTTTAACTAACAGAATTTCCTCCTTAATAATTACTTCTCTCTCTCTAAACGTTTTTGGGAAAAAAGGGAGGAAGGGGAAGAAGGGGATTTTGGGGGGACCCTCCTTTCTGGAGGAGGGTAGGTTTTCTGTGTTACGTTCTTTGCTGTATATTTTTGTATATATTGTAAATACTGTATATTTTGTATGTATTCGTTTGCATTTCATCCTGCTTGTAAAATATAGCTCTTTTCCATCTGCTTCTCCGACTGAGTTAGCTGTAGTATCTGTGTGTGTGGGGGAGACCTTCTCTCACCACCACAATAAATAACATTAGTTTTTCTAAGTTGAGAACCTTTGAACTGTCATTGTACCCCTGTACTCAGCACTGGTTAGGCTGCACCTTGAGACCTGTGTCCAGTTCTGGGCCCCTCAGTTTAGGAAAGATGTTGAGTTGCTGGAATGTGTCCAGAGAAGGGCAACAAAGCTGGTGAGGGGTTTGGAGCACAAGCCCTATGAGGAGAGGCTGAGGGAGCTGGGGTTGCTTAGCCTGGAGAAGAGGAGTCTCAGGGGAGACCTTATTGCTCTCTACAACTACCTGAAGGGGGATTGTAGCCAGGAGGGAGTTGGTCTCTTCTCTCAGGCAACTGGCACCAGAATGAGAGGACACAGTCTCAAGCTGCAACAAGGGAGGTTTAGGCTTGAGGTGAGGAGAAAGTTCTTCACTGAGAGAGTCGTTTGCCATTGGAATGGGCTGCCCAGGAAGGTGGTGGAATCACCGACCCTGGAAGGGTTCAAGAGGGGATTGGACATGGCACTTGGTACCATGGTCTAGTCATGATGTCTGAGGCGACAGGTTGGACTTGATGATCTTTGAGGTCTCTTCCAACCTTGGTGATACTGTGATACTGGAGTCAGCTTCTACAATAAGAATACAAAAGAATGTGAAAGAAAATAAAATTGTATTTAAACACTTATTTCTCGGATAATGTAGCTAGATCCTAGACTTTGAGCATAGGTCCATTCAACAGGATAGTCACAAAACTACCCTGTACTGATGGATATCATCTGTCTAGATATATGACTCTCTCAGGTCTCTACGGGGAAGTTTGAAATCATGACTTCAGATACACTTAATGCAAGCAATCTACATGTCAGTGAACTCTTCTAACTTGGGATCACTTTTGGGCTGCATTATACACCTTACTGGGATTTTGTCAGGGCTCAAGAATACAGTTCATCACAATATTCCCACCCTAAAGCCATGGATCAGTCCCATACCATGCACAAGTCTCTATGAATTTTGAAAGATATTCATTCAAAATATCTCATTATAGGATTTTGGATAATTCTATCATTCCTGCAAATTCTCATTTGATTTCCCTCCAGCAATATATAAAACCCTCAGAAACTGCAAACAGACATAGGTCTAGAACAAACTATTGAACAGATATAAAAAATGCATTTGGTGAATTTCAGCTAAATGAAACATGCATTTGAAATAGCTGATTATCATTTCTGACAGACTGGGAAATGACCCTGAATAAGTTGGGTTTTGCTTGTAAAAATTCAGTTACTCCTCAAGCACTTAAAGTATCAAAATGGATTCTTCAAGATTTCTTGGATTAAAATGAAGAAATTATTTACCTGATTTGGAGTGACAATACTACATTTTCACTCAACATTAAATGTGCTTATGGGGGATCAAAAGTATTACTTATTTTCCTTGATCCATCTCTTTCTGCCTCAAGTTGGAGCCACAGGATAACACAATCAGAAACCACACTTCATCACCAGACTGAAGAAACCTTCAGTCACCAGTGACTGCCACTGCCTTTTGCATAGGGCATTAGATCTGAACCATAAATATTGCTTCTTTTCTTCACTTAAAATGCAACCCATATTATGCCAACTTAGTATGTAGTAGAATCTCTGATCACCACATCATCTCTTACAGTAAAGAAATACTGGAGATGGGAATCATTATATTTATGGGAATCTTTCTATTTATGGGAATAAAAAAAATCACAAATATTATTTATGAGTATAATAGCAAAAGATGAGAGAGGCAAATAATTAGGTCTTTCTTAAGCAGTCTTAACTCCTATAGTCAAAGTCAGGCAGCCAACGACAAGTACAGCTCAGAGGATGTCAGGAGAAAAACAGCATGAAGAAATAGGCTGTTGTAATAAAAGAGAAAAAAGAAAAGTGATTATGTGGTTTCCCACAGTGAAGAGAGCATTCCTTAGCAACCATGGATTGTCAGCTAGCAACAACATGGGTGGATTGTAAGATCCAGTGAAAACCTGTAAATGAAGTGGAAAACTCAGAATCACATAATCATAGAATCACAGAATGTTAGGGGTTGCAAGAGACCTGCAGAAATCAAATCCAACCCCCCTGACAAAGCAGGATCACCTAGGGCAGTGGCAAAAGAATCCATCCAGGCAGGTTTTGAAAATCTCCTCAGAAGGAGACTCCACAACGTCTCTGGGCAGCCTGTTTCAGTGCTCCATCACCCTCGCTGTAAAGAAGTTTCTCCTCGTGTTCAGGTGGAACCTCCTGTGCTTCAAATAATATTCATTGTTCCTTGTCCTGTCACTGGGCACCATTGAAAAGAGACTGACACCTTCATTGTGACACCCACCCCTCAGATATTTATAGATGTTTATAAGATCCCCTCTTAACCTTCTCTTCTCAAGATGAAACTGCCTCAGTTCTCTCAGTCTTTCTTCATAGGAGGGACGTTCAAGTCCCACGATCATCCTCATAGCTCCCCATTGGACTCTGTCTAGCAGATCTATGCCTCTCTTGTATTGGGAAGCCCAAAACTGGACACAGCATTCCAGGCATGGTCTCATGAGGGCACATTAGAGGGGAAGGAGAACCTCCCAAGACCTGTTGGACACACTTTTCTTAATGCACCCCAGGATACCACTGGCCATCTTGAGCACAAGGGCACATTGCTGTCCCACTGAGAACTTGCTGCCCACTAGGACTCCAGAGTCTTTCTCTTCGGAGCTTCTTTCCATCAGGACAACCCCTAAGTCAGAGACCAAACATAACCTTCTCTAATTTGTGCAAAGGCAAATCTTCCCCTACAGGCAACTACATCATAGTTTTCCTTGTGAACCAGGACTTCCAGTTCCTCTTGTTTGTTACCCATACTGCGTGCATTGGTGTACATGAACTTCAGCTGGGCTGCTGATTCCTCAACAAAATCTAGTTTATGTCCCTCTCTTTCCTCTCTGGAGAGACTGTTTTCATCTTCCTTACATCCAGTACTGAGCCACAATATGGAAGGGAGTAGAAGAATCCAGTCAGTAAATAGCTGGCTCCAAGACTGGTGCTACAGGCAGGACTTTGGGTTCTTTGATAATAGCTGGGTTTACACACCAGGATGTATGGTAGTACATGGGAAAAGTTTACCTCGCAGGGGAAAAAGAATTCTAGGACAACAACTAGCAGGGCTCATTCATAGAGCTCTAAGCTAGAATTGAACGGGGATGGGGTTGTTGTATGTTTGCACCAGTGGGGCAGTGTTCCAGTATTAATGAAGACCAGAAGGCCTCCCATCCCACAAGGGTAGAATCAGTGTGCTCAGCTTGCTCCCTGAAATGCCTGTACACCAATGCATGCATCATGGGGAATTAATAGGAGGAGTTAGAAATCCACATGTGGGCATGATCTGGTGGCAATTACAGAGACACAGAGTCCCTCAGAGGTCAGTACTGGGACCAGTACTATTCAATATATTCATCAGTGTCCTGGATGAGGGAACAGAGAGCACTGTCATCAAGTTTGCTGACAACACAAAAATGGGTGGAGTGGCTGACATGCCAGAAGGTTGTGTTGCCATTCAGCAAGATTTAGTCAGGCTGGAAAGGTGGGCAGGGTAGTCAGATATTAAGATTTTTTATTATTATTATTCGATTTTAATGAGGATACATAGCTGAATATTGAAAAAAGTTACACAAATAGGTTGTGGAATCTCCACCTGCACTGTTCAAAACTCAAGTAGACAGGATACTGAACAACTTGGTCTAATTCAGAAGCTGGGACTAACTTCAAAATTGGCCTCAAGGAGTTAAACACCTCCAAATATTCCTTTCAATGTACATTATTTTATTCCTTCTATTCTGACAACCAAAGCATCAGTCAAGGTCATACACACCTCCAAGTATAAAAGGAAATGACTTTTATTAAAGGAATTCTTAGCTAGAAGTAAACTTCAGATATCATCCCCTCAGTATCTCTAGTACATTTAACATTCATTGATTCCCTTGAAAATCTTGTCCTCTGCAATCCGTCTTCTCCATATCTTTCTGCCTATGAAGAACACTTAGTCATCCAATCAGAAATCGTGGGTGGCTCTATACAGATAGTGCACAACATCCAATAGAAACTAATCCAAGTAGAGGATGCTTACAGGTAAATTACCCACATGACCAGCTGTCCTCCTTTTCTGTCTCAGAATGCTAAATATATGGAAGGGTTACTTGTTTGTTTTGAGTATTCATCAGGGTTATATCCTTCTTTTTCTCATTAATAAAGGTTTGCACTTCATAGTTGCATCTTTCTACTGATTCTCCACTATTCTTACGGAATCACAGCATTAACCGTGTTGGAAAAGACCTCTGAGATCATCAAGTCTAACCTATTACCTAACACCAACCAGTTAACTAAACCATGGCACTAAGTGTCACATCCAGTCTTAAACTCTTCCAGTGATGATGACTCCACCACCTCCCTGGGCAGCCCATTCCAATGGACAATCACTCTTTCTGTGAAGAATACTTTTTCCTGACATCCAGCCTAAACTTCCCCTGTTGCAGCTTAAGACTGTCTTCTTGTTCTGTCACTGGTTGCCTGGGAGAAGAGACCAACCCCCACCTGGCTACAAACTCCCTTCAGGTAGTTTTTGAGAGTAATAAGGTCTTCCTTGAGCCTCCTCCTCTTCAGGCTAAACAACCCCAGTTCCTTTAACCCCTCCTCAAAGGGCTTCCAGACCCATCACCAGCCTTGTTGCCCTTCTCTGGACATGTTCAAGCATCTCAACATCTTTCTTAAATGTAGGGGCCCAGAACTGGACACAGGACTCAAGGTGTGGCCTAACCAGTGCTGAGTACAGGAGAAGAATGACTTCCCTGCTCCTGCTGGCCACACTATTCCTGATACAGGCCAGGATGCCGTTGGCCTTCTTGGCCACCTGGACACACTGGTGGCTCATGTTCATCTGTCTGTCAACCAGTACCCCCAGGTCCCTTTCTGCCTGGCTACTCTCCAGCCTTTCTGTCCCCAGCCTGTAGCACAACATGGGGTTGTTGTGGTGAAAGTACTGAACCTGGAAATTAGACTTGTTATGTCTCATGCCGTTGGACTCTGCCCATCTGTCCAGCCTGTCAAGGTCCCTCTTCAGATCTCTCCTACCCTCTAACAGATTTACACTTGCTCCCAACTTGGTTTTATCTGCAAACTTACTAATGGTGGACTCAATCCCCTCCATACAGCAGGGAAAAAAATAAAAATAATTAAAATGAAAAATAGGACATAAGGCTCATTTTGACATTAGAAGTCTTGAAACAGCCAGATGCACATTCTTCACTCTAAGGGTTATTAGTCAATAATCAAGTGAGGTCCTGTGAATAGTAAGCAAAATAACTCATGATTCAGGACTGCAGCAGATAGGCTGTGTGGCTAGTTATTGTGAATGGTTAAGAAATAATACTGTTAATTTTACCCAGTTATCAAATATAAGGATTGTAGAATATCTATGGTCATAAAGTAATGAATTCCAACATGATAGATTTTGCTGGTGACAGCAGTGGAGGTAGAGGGCAATGGCTAAGCATACACATACTTTCAATAGTGTCAACAAACTTTGAAGAATACTGATTGATTTTATTCATTGTTCACAATTTTTGTGTAGTGAAAGTCTTGAAAATACCAGAGATCAGATCTTAGGTAATTGTCACTTTGTTCATGAGTATGGTGAAAACATAGTGGGCCTGATCCAGCTGGTCTCACCATGGTGAGCTGAAATACAAACTGACAGACCAGTTTATAAAGAGGTGACCAAGGCCACAGATGTGTCAAATGGCCTTGAACTGCAGAATCAGTAGCTATTTATTGAGAGGTTTGTACATGCTCTACTTCACTTTCTTACAGCCTACCAATCCTCAAACCCAATGTTTTATCTTATTTTAACAGACTTTTTTTCCCCAATTGCTTTTCCCATTCACTTCAGCAATACAGCATTTTGTTATCTCCACATTCCCATCCTTTCTCACACAATTCCAACATACAGGACATCCCATCACTTGTGACTCCCCAGGCTTCCTCAGAGACATGAAGGCCAGCTAAACATTCTGTTCCTTGGGTTCCCACAGGTAACAAGGGTTGATGAGGGCAGGAATCAAGAATTCCCAGATTTTGTTGTAACCTTTAACTGTAAGATATTCTTTCCCAGCTTTTCAACATAGCTTAAAACTTTTCACAGTATACTTGTAACAGATTCTAACAGCTGTGGACACAAGAAAATTAGAGGAGTTAAAAAAAAAGCCACCAAGAAAAAAAAAAAAAGAGGGGAAAAAAGGAAAAGAAAAAAGAAAATCTTCCCTAAAAGAGCCAAACTCTAATGACAGTAGTATAATTTAGGTATTTCTGGGGATGTGTGAGAATTCATAAAAGCAGAGTTGCAGCTTGCCACATTGTTATCCTAGTGTAAACATTTACCACTCCACTTGAGCTGCTGAAAGCAGATAACAAAGATGAATTATTTCTCTCTTATGTGTTTTTCTTTTGTTGTTGTTTTGTTTTCTTTTTGTTTGTTTGGTTGCTTGGTTTTTTCTCTCTTTCTCTGGTAACTTTTGATCCATGAAAGAGATGTTCAGCCTCTGTCAGATGATCAGGCAGGCTTCTCTCGGATGATTGTCCTCACAATTAAGAGTAATTTAACCCAAAATTTCCCTCCAAAGTGTAGACTAGCAGGTACAGTTTTTACTATTATGAGACCACAGTGTGTGATAATTGTCTCTTGGTAAAGTGAATGCTGTCTGCTCTTTTGTAGCTGCAGCTCTGGGACTGCTGCCTGCAAGAAGAGCCTGACAGACCAAGGATTTCCCTGCCAAACAAAAAATAGCCCCTTCCTTCATTGGCCAGGATGGTGGCAACTGGCAGCAGGGAGAAATAGACAAATAGCCCTAAAAATTGAGAATGTAAACCACAGATCTAACATCAAATTCCTCCTAGCAACAAATTCATTAGCACTGAAAGCTGACTGTAACCCTTGCCTATTCTTCAGGCTACCATGCTTAATCTTCAACATTAGACTGGTTTTAGGGGGTTGTTTGTTATATTTGTTTGTTTGTTTGCTTTAACAGAAAAATGTTGAAGTGATTATACAAGACTATTAAAAACATAATAAAAATCTTCTGTTGTCTGCATCCTTGCAGGCATATCCTACTTCTTGGCTTAATTTCAGCCAAGACTACTTTTCTGGGTCACAACAGGTACTGTCTTCTTTTCTTCATGGGAAGACTGTTTCCATAATCTCTAACTGATCTGTTTACTGTTTCTTAGAGAATTCTCTCTATTGCTTCATCATCTGCAAGCCTCAACTCCTTGTTTTAATATTTCTTCCTCTATAACAAGACATACATCAAATATATTCCAACGAAATTGTGATGGGTTGATCCTGAAGGGATGCCAGGTGTCCACCAAAAATCATCCTATCACTCCCTGTCCTAATAAAGCTGCAGTAGGCTGTGGAGAATGGGCGTTACAGTCAATTTGTCACATGTGATCTCTTCCACTACTTTCTCCTCACTCTCCACTCCTGCTCCAGTGTGGGTTCCTTCCAAGGAATGCAGTCCTTCAGGAACAGATGCCCCATGGGCTTCCAAGTCCTGCCAGCAAATCTGCTCCAGTGTGAGCTCCTCTCAGTGAGTCCACAGGCCCTGCCAAAAGCCTTCTCCAGCACAGAACCACAGCCTCCTTTCATCATCCACCTGTTTTGGTTCTTCATAGGCTGAAGATGAATGTCTATTCCATCATGAACATCCATGGAATTCAAGGGAACAGTCTGCACCACCATGGTCTTTGCTACGAATTGTAGGGGAATCAGCATTCTGGCACCTGAAGCACATCCTGGCTCCCTTCACTGATCTCCATGTCTACAGAGGTGTTTCACTCATATATTCTTATTTCTCTCTCCTGCAGTTGCAGAGGTTTTTATTTTTTCCCCTTCCTAAGTGTGTTATCATGGATGAAGAACCACTGTCGCTTAGGGGTTTGGTCTTGTTCAGCAGCTGTTTTTTTCCTAGAGCCCACTGACACTGACTCTGGCTGACATAGGAGAAGTTTTTAGCATCTTATCCCAGAAGCCACCCCTGTAGCCCCTCCACTACCAAAACAAACCAATACAGATTTTTTTTTTTCTTTTAACAAGCCATGTTCATTCAATGTGCAGAAAGACACAGCAATAACATAAAATAGTTTTCTGAGTATCTTCTGTTCTTTTGGTGGAAAAAGACCCAAATTTGCCTAAGGGCTCTTCAAATACCTCTAACTTTACTGGCTGTTAATACAGCAAGTCCTTACTAATAGCACATCACACATTTAAAAAAAAAAAAAAAAAGACAATCTAATAACACTTCTCACCCATCATTCTGGTCTTGGATGTATGTAGTCACTTTTCCAAGAAGCTGTCACATTATATCTCCTCACTCTAAAGTTACTTAGTCTCCTTGACATTATAGATTCATTGTACAATGTATGCAGGAGACAGAAGACTCAGAGGACATAGAAAGAAAGAACAAAGAACATACAGATGAATTGGATGAGAATATGAAGATATCTAAGAATTGTTCTTTCTTCCAAGGACAACATTTGAGTAAATATTTATTTATTTTCAAGGAAATTTTCAAAGTAAATTCTAAGGAGGAATGAGCCCAGAGTACCTGAGGTACTTATGTACTCTACACTGTATGTACTACTAAGAAATTTGTGTCAGGGAATGAGCTAACTGCCAGTTGACAGTGTTAAAGATTGCTTCACACCCTTGTTTGACTGTGTGTCACCTTAGGAGATAACAATAGCAACTCCATGACAAAATTATCAGTTAGCTTTTTAAAAGAAAGAACCCAGCAGTTTTCTGGTGGATTCTCCTTTGCCAGAACAAGAGTTGATCAGGCAGAGGCAAATGCAGAAGATGATGGTGTCAGATCATTGCCACCATCTCACACTCAGACTAGAGCTTTGTGGTGAGCTGTCAAGGGTGGTCCATGACAGTCTTCTCAGTTTTGTTATATAGAAAACACAGTGCTATTTGCAGGAAAAATATTGGAAATTCTGTGAAGCAGATACCATGGCAACAATAACAAGACATTGACTTGGAAGGATGATCAGTGAAAAGTATCAGGAAAAAAAGAGGTGAAAAACAGTGTGCAGCAGTGGTGAGAGAGGGGTGAACAAGCATGTAAAATAATGAAGGGGAGGGGATATTCCAAGTGTCAGAACAGGTGATTCCTTGCATACCATGCTGAAGAAGATATCCACACTGAATTCCTTGGAAGACTTCATACTGGTGGAGGTGGATATGTCCTGAAAGAAACTGTGGCGTCTGGATACCCATCAGCACTACAGCTTCCTCAAAGGAGGTTGTAGAGAGGTGGGGGTTAGTCTCTTCTCCCAGGCAACCAGTGGCAGAACAAGAGCACACAGTCTCAAGCTGTGCTAGGGGAAGTTTAGGCTTGAGGTGAGGAGAAAGTTCTTCACAGAAAGAGTAATCGGCCAATGGAATGGGCTGCCCACAGAGGTGGTGGAGTCACCATCCCTGCAGATGTTCAAAAAAGGATTGGATGTGGCACTTGGAGCCATCGTTTAGTTGTCATGAGGTGTTAGGTATTAGGTAGTAGGTTGGACTTGATAATCTCTGAGGTCTTTTCCAACCTGGTTGATTCTATGATTCTATGACAGGGGACCATGCTCTCCTGCCAGAAATATGGCCTATGGAAAAGACCCATGATGGAGCATGAATGTGTAAGGAGGAAAGAGCAGCAGAAAGGAGGTGTTAAGAACTGACTGCAAATTCCATATCATATTGCTCCTGAGCCACTCTGTGTGATGGAGAGAGGCAGAGGAGTTAGAAATGAAGAAATGGCATTGAGCCTGGGAAGAAGGTGGTGGAGGGAGGGTAAGATTTTTTTTTTTGTCTTTGTTTCTTATCATCCTGCTTTAATTTTAATTGATAGTAAATGAAACTAATTTTTGCCAAGTCAATCTGTTTTGCCCATGACAGCAATCACTAAGTGATCTTCCTGTTCATATCTTGATCCATGAGGTGGACCCTATTTTTAATCTTATTTCCTACCCATGGTCCTGTTGAGGAAACCGAGTAAGAGAACAGATGGTGGACTTTAAGGTGGTTTTGGTGAGGAAATCATATTCCAGACTACAGGGAAGGAACTCTAGAGCACAGTTCCCACTTCCTCTGTTCAGCTTACTGAGCGTTCAGCTTACCAAGCGTTCACTGCATCATCAGTCTTAATACTGTGCACAGTTTCTGTTGAGAGAGTCAATGCACTCAAAGACATGAGCAGTGGCTGGACAACTAACTCCTCCAGGATGCTGGAAATGCCACCCTTCCTGACATTAATGCCAGCATTTTTTTCTTCTTGAGCATGTCTGTTCTTCAGCTCTGTCACCATTGAGATCGGGTTGAGACCTGCATTTTCAGCCAGTGTGGGTAGTACGAAATCTGCAGCTAACCTTTAAAGGCATAGCCTAAAACTGCCACACTTCCAGTGCATCTTCATAGGCCCAGACACAGTACAAGTCCATTCACCTCAGCATGTGCACATACACATTCAAGCACAGTGCCAGCTCCATCTCTGGTGGTCCACCTCCTGCAATTAAAGCTCTTTTCTTAGCTAAGCATCTTATGACACACAAAGTGTCACAAATTGAATGCTCAGCTTCTTCTAGAACAAGTTTGTTGGATCCACATACCACAATGGTTACAGTTTTGCCAGGGTTTGTACAGCTCATGATCTTTATTAGTTTCCCAGAACCATTCAAGTTGACTTCCACTGCCAGCTCAGAAGATCCCAGCATTTTAGGACTAAACAGGTCAATATGAGCAACAGGCTTAATTGCTGGGACTCTTCATCAGCTTTGTTGCCCTTTTCTGAACCTGTAAATCAATGTTTTTCTTACGGCAAGGTCCCCAAAACTGAACAAAGTGCACAGTTTATTAACCCCCACAGACATGTCCAAGAGCCTTTGTTTGCTTTGCTTTGCATTCCATATGATTATCTCTACTGAATAAATTCATCTAGAAAAAGATAATCCCTGAGACAAAAAAAAAAAAAAATTACTGTGCAGCCTCAATTCCTTTGTGAAACCTTTTATTTTTCTATTCACAGCTCACTTTGCATGTATACTAAATGCTAGTTTCACATAAGTATTATTATACCTTTAAGAAAAAGGTGCATTTTAAACATACTAATTTGGCAAGAATACACAAAAATACTTTAATGATGTCGTATTGTGTTTTTTATATCCCTATGCATTTTAAGACAACAGCATTATAGTCACATTTTTAACTCCTATCTTTAAAAAATTTAAGAGAATATCCATATTTTTAATGTGAAATCAACTTAATGAAATATCCAGAAGCCAAAACCCATTCATCTATTAAGAGCAAGGAAGAGGATACTCACTTCAATGAAGACTAAATTTGGTGGGGCTATGATTGCCCTAAGATATGTGATATGCAACATTTCTAATGAGCTTGGACTAATGGTCTTACCACAAGGCTTGTATCCTATGAGCTGGAACTGAGGACTAAAACCCTATGAAGGATGGAAAACTTCTGTTTCTAGAACTGACGTGTAGAGTGGGCAAGACCACAGTAAGTTATGCCATTTGCTGTGTCTTACCATACTGCTTGTGCTGTATTACTGAGAAATGTATGCTCTTGCACCCACATGTGCACTGTCTTTTTAACAGCACATGCTGTTGAATGCTTTCTCTAGCAATATTTACATCAGAGTTGTGAGTAGGGAGTTAAACCCTGCTTCTGGTAGTGTGCAAATCCCTGAAGTGATAGCCTTTTATAGCAACCCCTAATGAAGTAGGTTTGCCTCATGAGAGACAAGGGCAGCTCAGCTGAATGCTCAAGTTTTATTCATTATCATGCATTTTAAACTGTTTATTATATGAGAACACAACTTGGTATTTACTTTATTTGGTTTACTCTTAAAAGAAACTTATCACAAGTGTTTTATTCTCTAGTGTAAGCATTTTTTATTTATTTATTTAGTCTGAGATGATATTTGCTATAGAATAAATTATTTAATTATAATGACAGCTTGAAATCTATACAGAATAAACTTGAATTACATCATTACAGTCATAACGAGACTGAATAAAAAACAAGCTAATATGAGCATTCATATGTGAAAAAAAATGCATTGGGCACTATTATTATAGAGTCCTTGGGGAGCCCTTGATCTGTCAAATTACTGACATGATATTCTGTTACTATTTTATTGGACCTCTGATTACTTGTCGTATCAATATATACAAGGAAGATGAATTTCAAATGCATCTGGGCATAAACAGAATCGCAATACTGAGAACAGGACTGATCAGAATTTGCCAGTAAGTTGTTTTTCCATCAGGAAATAGCATTTCAATGTGAGGGCATGATGCCTGTGTTGTTTATTTTAGGGATTTTCATTCAAGATAGTTCTAGTCTACTCCCCTAGAATAGATGTCCATTAGTGCCTACTCCCAGAAATATGACTTTGTATTTAGTTTCTTCCAGTTTCTGCACTTACACTACCTCTGAGGTGATCAGGTATTAACTTTAAAAACATGTTCTCTCCTGAACTAAAACAAAAAAAATGAACAATGTTGAAATAACTCTTGATGCTGAGCTTTTTCAGCACTTGACTGCCACTGAGCTGTTTATGGTTCTGGCATCTCTGCTTTTGACCTCTGTCATATTTTCAAAGCCTTCTCCACTGCCCTACTCTTAAATGACACATCTTACCAAGCTCACACATGGTATGAAGCTCACTCAGCCAGCTCCCCCAATAAATAACAACAGCTGGTCAGGACTAGGGCCTTGTACAGTCAACATATGGCACAGTCAGTACAAGGCCAATGGCTTGTTATTACCAATGGCAATTCTACTTTTTTATGGGGTCAATGGATTAAAAAATGCTTCTTCATTTCTACTATATTAGCATGCTTATTTATGGGATAAAACCAGGATAATTTGAAGTATGGTAAATGGCTTTCTATTCTGAAAGGAGGTTGTAGACAGACGGATGTTGGTCTCTTCTCAGAGGCAAGCAGTACCAGAACAAGAGGACACAGTCTCAGGCTGCGCCAGGGGAGATTCAGGCTGGATGTTAGAAAAAAGTTCTATACAGAAAGAGTGATTGCACATTGGAATAGGCTGCCTGGGGAGGTGGTGGAGTCGCCATCACTGGAGGTTTTTAGGAGAAGACTTGACGGGGTACTTGGTGCTGTGGGTTAGTTGCTTGGGCAGTGTTGGATTGGTTGATGGGTTGGACGCGATGATCTTGAAGGTCTCTTCCAACCTGGTTTATTCTATGTATTCTATGTATTCTATTCTATGTATTCTTATGAGTGTGAGAGGCCTCTGCTGTAGCAACAGTCTAAGTAATGAGACTGTATTTCAATCCCTGATACATCATTCATATATTCCATTACATCTGTCTAGGTATTGCACCCACATTTTTACCCTTTCACAATATTTGAACACTGATAATAATTTTTTGTTGTTGAAAGTATTCCTGTCTACAATTGTAAATGAAAAAAAACCCCTAAGCCTCAGTCTATCAATATGGTATAAGCCATATATAATTTTACATTTTTTGTAGTGTACATGACTGACTGCTAAGAGTTACAGCTAAAGAGATTTAATACAAGTTAGACAAAAAGATATCGGAGAGCAGGGAATAGAATCTAAATATTCAGTGTCATGCATGTATTTCTCACAAGGTGTCCCAATCAATATTCTCTAAAATATTAATAATACTATGTGTATTAATGTTTTCTTACATCTATAATCAGTATTCCCTTCAGGTCCCTAGTACCATCTTCCTATTATGAACATAAAATCTCTTATTAGTGTTCTGCAGTTCAGGGTAGTCATAACTCCCATCTGGTTTCTACTTTTTTCCTCAACATTTTTAAATAAACATGGTACAGTATCAATCTCATATTTCTAAAAAAACCCAAGATTTTTCTCTTCAATAAACCAACCAACCAAACAACCAATAATGCTGAAATAATCCTTTTGCAAGGTACTTGCAGTTCTTCAAACCTCATAAAGAAATACTTTCCATCAAAATATGTATAGATTTCCAACCCATAATCTTAAGGTAGCCATAAGGCATTTTTAATGATATGGTAGTATTTAGGCCATAGCAGAGGTGTTTAGACTGTGTGATATTTGAATTGAATGTTTTCAAGTCATGCCCTAATTATTTATTCACTTAAACCATATATTGCTCAAGTTGTTTTCTGTGGCCTCTTCCATCAGTTCATTGCTTCAGCCTTGTTACATCACTTATACAAGACACTTTAAGAATAGTTGCCAAGTTTATCATCAGCTTGCTTTCTCTCAACTTGCTCCAGTTTCTTCTTCTGTAAATCATCATTCAAGATAAATTGATTTGCCATCCTTCCTTTTATCTCTCGTTTCCCTCAACAATAACCACATGCATTGCTGAATAAGGATTTAGGTAGCACTAGTTCTGTAGGCATTTCAATCTTTGTTGAAATCTGAAAACAATAGAAGAAAATGGAGAATTTCTTTTGAAGTTTCTAGAGGGATGAAATAAAATTAAAGCTTTTAAAAATTGTAAATTTTGTCAGAAAATAAAACCTCAACCAAATAATTGAATTAAATAACAGTAAAACTGCAGGCTATTCTATGGTCTAGGCAATGAGTATACATAATATTGAGAAATATCTTTCAGAATTCTATTTATGTTAGAGTTCATTCTTTCAATAAAATTAATTGTTGTTAACTATTTTATGAAAGAAATTAGGATCTGTTATACTGTCAGTAGCAATAAAAACCTGATATACTTACAAGAATAATATAATTAATTGATTTAATAGGAAAACAGATACCTACTACATATAGGCACAATGGCAAACAATATTAGTGACAATTAAATTCTAATCTTATTTATGAATGTCTTAATCCTAACTATATCTATATTTCTTATAATCTACATTAAAAGACAGCCAGTGACAATGTTTTACATTAGACCATGAATTAGTTAAGTTCTTGAGGATAAAGTTAATTTTCATTATGTCACTATATATTGTCTTAGTCTAATTCTGTAAGAAGAGACATTGAGACAAGAATCAAGTGTCAGTGAAGTGGTTTAAAGCACGAGTTTGTCAGCTTTCTAATTTGTCCTTTAAGTACAGGTGTCTTAAGAGATGAGACATATGTATTTTAGGTCCTGATAATAGGAAATGGTAACATATAGATTTTATCCTTTGGTATTACATCTTGCTCACTTTACTTTAAATTTCAATTGCTTGACAGTGAATCTGTCATCTTTTACATGGTATGCTGGACATGACACCCTCTGGAACTTGTCAAAGATCCTAAATCAGACAGACTGACTATAATAAAGTCTTTCCTGGCCCAGGAGGGAGCCAGTGATCTGTCATCTAACTGAAGTCTCTTGAGCAAAGATATTGAACACTAATGAACAGGTTATGTCTTTCAGCTTTTATATGCAAACTTTTGCCCTAAATGAGTTTCCTGAAAAACAAACAAAAATACCCCCAAACAAACAAAACAACCACCAAACAAAAACCCCAAACAAAAAACAACCACAAATCAACCAATCAACCAAACAAAACAACCAAACAAAAAACCCAAACATTTTGAGATGTAAATAGACACCGGAGTGTACTGTAAGAGGACCCTCTTGTAAAAAGTCCCTCTCCAGCCTTCCTGTAGGTTCTTTTCAGGTATTGGAAAGCAGTTATAAGGTCCCCCCAGAGTGTTCTCTTCTCCAGGCTGAACAATCACAGTTCCCTTAGCTTATCCTCATAGCAGAAGTGTCCAGCCCCTGGATCATTTTTGTGGCCCTCCTCTGGACTTGTTCCAACAGATCTATGTCCCTCTTACAGTGGGGACATTGGAACTGGACACAGTGTTTGAGGTGGGGGTCTCACAAGAGCAGAGTAAAGGGGAAGAATCATGTCTCTTGGTCTGCTGGCCAGAGTGCTGGCTCATGTTGGGTTTCTCATCTATCAACACTCCCAAATCCTTCTTTTCAGGGCAATTCTCAACCCACTCTGTACCTAGTTTATATTTATGCCTGGGATTAGCCTGACCCAGGTGTAGGACCTTGCAGTTTGACTTGTTGAACCTCATGCAGTTTTTCACTGGCACATTTTTCAAGCCTGTCAAGATCCCTTTGGATGGCATCCCTTCCCTCAAGTGAGTCCACTACACCACTCAGCTTCATATCATCAGCAAATCTGCTAAGGGTGCACTTGATACCATTGTCCATACCACTGACAAAAATGTTGAACATCACTGGACCCAGAACAGACTCCTGAGGAACTCTATTTGTCACTGGTCTCCACATGGCCATTGAGTTGTTAACAACTCTGAGTGAGACCTTCTAACTAGTTCCTTATCTACCAAGTGGTCCATCCATCAAATCTGTATCTTTCCATCTTAGAGACACAGATGTCATGTTGGACAGTGACAAATGCCATTCACAAGTCTGGGTAAATGATGTCAGTTGCTTTTCCCATGTCAACCAGTGCTGTAGCTCTGCCATAGAAGGCCACCAGATTAGTCAAGCACAATTTGCCCTTAATGAAGCCACGTTTGCTGTCACTGACCACCTCATTATTTTTCATGTGCCTTAGTACAGCTATCAGAAGGATCTGTTTCATGATTTTACCTGGCACAGTGGTGAGGCTGACCGGTCTGCAGTTCCCTGGGTTTTCTTTGCTTCCCTTTTTAAAAATGGGGATTATGTTTCCCCTTTTCCAATCTGTTGGAACCTCACCCATTTTAAAGAAAGTTTCTGTTCCCTTAGCCATCTGTTTACAACTAAAATTAATTAAGTGTGGGCAGATTGCTTAGCATGAGTAGCTAGACTCACTAAAGCCTTAGGACACAAGCAATGAACTTTTCCTGAACTTCTGCACTGGGAGGTCTGGAGACTCTGCATCCTGTGGGGGGAAAAAAAAAAAAAAGGCCACCACATCTGTCAGCAGAAACTGCATCCTGTATAAAAGAATGTAGCCTCATTCATTATCAGAAGCTTCATCACTGAGAAAAAAAGAGTAACCATCCTGGAGACAGAAAAAAGATGTAATGAAGAACAAGACCCCAGGTTCAGATATTACTATTGGACAAAAACATTGCATAATGGAAGGGTAACTTAGATTTTAAGGGTAAAATTTTACAGAGATTTATTTATTTAAGGTCCTTCTCCAGAACCATCCGCCTGAAGCTGAAATAAACTGACTCTGTGGCTAAAGCTAGGATCTAAACTGTTATTCTGTCCCTGTGACAGTTTGGCAAGGGGGGAAAACTCTTTTTCTGAACTGGAACCCCTTGTGGCAAGAAACCCCATGGCACTGAGTCACAACATTTGTGAGAGAGGCAGGTGCAGTGCAGGCAGAGACACAGACTCTGTGGACTATTTAAATGTCCCCAGGGAGTGCCAGTGAATCAGAGTGCCAACAAAGCAGGTGGGCAAGCAGGGCAGACAAACAGGTCATGGAGCAGCTATGGAAGAAGGTGCAGGCAACTCAGAAAGATTACAAGGCTATTTGTTACGAATAAGGGGGAATAAGGTGGGACATTTAAAATAATATATTTTTTTTTTTATAAACTTGTCTTTGCCTCCATCATAATGTGTTACAAAGTTTATAGAGGTTTGGTTATGCAGTTGGGGGTTATCTTCACAATAGGAATGGTTACACATTATTTGAGAGTAGCATTTGGAAAAGATAGATCCAAAAGTAGCAGTAATACCCCACTAACAAAAGGAAGGAACTTCATGGGGAGTTTAGTAATATATCAAATACTCACAGCACTATATGCTGATTGCAGGAATTCCTCTTTTCATTCCTTTTTATCTGAGAATTCTCCTGAAATGCTACAATTGCTTAATCAAGGTGTGTGGTGAGGGAAACTCAAGAGAAAGAGCTCGCTTGCAATGCAACTGATCCATTTTTATGAAAACCAGCCTAATATTTTGGACGTCACAGTGGAAAGCATTTCCAAAGCTCAGACAGTACAAGTGGGTGCCAGGAACAGATAAAGATCTGTTCTTTGCTCAGACTTGCCCCAGTACATGTCATGTGTCTTATTGTGCCTGGCAGAGAATGTGGCTTGGGGGAAGGGCTCAAGTGAGTCTACTGACCCACAGCCCTGGGGAGGGGGAGGTGTCTCGCCCTGACTCTCTCTATTCCGCTTCTCCGCTTCCACCCATCCTGGCTTCACAGAGTGTGGGGCAATGGGGGCATTGGATGTACAGCCACACTGTTGCAAGGATATGTAGGGAGAAAAGTAGAACTAGAACTCAACTAGAACTCAATCTGGCCAGTGCTATTAAAGATAATAAAAAGTGTCTTTAAAAGTATGTTAACAGGAAGAGAAGAGCTAGGGAGAATGTCCATCCACTACTGGATGTAGGAGGGAACCTGTTGACCAAAGACAAGGAAAGGGCTGAGTTGCTGAACAACTACTTTGCCTCAGTAGTTGTCAGTGACACAAGTTGCATCTTGATGGTTCAGCCCCTGAAACTAGAAGAAAGGGATGGGGAGCAGAAGTGGGGAGGGGAGTGAATTGTATTGAATTTTATTGAAACACTTGCTGTCTGTGTGTTCATTGATTAGGCAACCTCAGATATCCAAAAATATTTTAAGAAACAGTTCCCTGGCTGGCTCAGTATAGGCATGTTTATATATGATGGAATGGAAAATAGAGTGAAAAGACAGAAAAGGGAAATGTTCTGGCAGTGATGGAAAAAAAAAAAAAAAAAGATAAAGGAAAGGGATGTAGAGAGGAATCCCCAGTGAAGGGGGACCATGAGATCATACTGTCCTATCACTGTGCATCTGTGGTGGTTTTAGGCTATGCCTTTAAAATTTAGTTACATATTTGATCAGAAAAGTGGAAAAATATACATAAGTCACTATTGGCTGTAGAAAGGAAAACTAGAGATTATTCTAAACAAATTCATTGGGTAAATATTTAGAATATGACAAGTTGTACCAAAACAATTCTCTGTTTGTTTTTTTTTTTGTTCAGGAGAGATTGACCTGTTCATCATCTGGCCTTGGCTGAAATGGTTTAGTTAAGTCTAACCCACTGCTTTCTCTCTGCTTCCCTCTCTCTTGTGGGACAGGGGGAGGGGGGGCAGTGGAATAGCATCCCTGGTCTCTGACCAGGAGGATTTTTGTGTTGTTTGCTAATTGTAAATATCTGTATAATATTGTAAACACTATACATTTTGTACATATTCATTGCATTCCACTGTACAGTGTAGGTCTTGCTTGTAAATACAGCTTCATATGCTTCTAACTGAGTTGGTCTGGCAAAGTTAATGCTGGAGGGAAGCTTCAACCCACCACAGCATCCCATACCAGGTCAACAGCACAGGCACCCCGGGGAGAGTGAATGTTAATTCTGTAGGAATTTGAGACACTTTTAAAGCAACTTCCCTCTACACTCTTGTAGGAAAAGGCCAAACTGAACAATAAATCAATCTGATCACTGTCTCAGAGCAAATTCTCAGTAATGAGAAGACCAGAGGATGTACTGATTATACACTCCATCTGGAAAACAAAACTGGATCAAGAGAGACATACAATGAGGAAAATTGAAGGTAAAGAAAATTTTTGGTAGACTGATACAAATCTATCACTCTTACATTATGTACCTGTAGGGTATATAGGATCAAATTCAAAATGATCAAGTACAAAAGATCAGGCTTTGGTACAGAGTATGATGGAAGTAGAAAAGAAGCCTCTGATTAAACCATTGTGAATGACTATTGGAAATAAAAGAATATGCAGAAGATTTGTAATAGCTGAAGACTCACTGGTATGTCTCCTTGGAATAATTCTGTTGCAGACTTTTGATTAGGAACAAATTAGCATGGTGGGAATTATAAAAATATGGTTATCTTTATTTTCAAAAAACCCCAAACCACCTCAAAATTACGTACAAAACAGACTAAATTTTATTTACAGGTTCTATTTGCTCACAAATTCTGCAAGAATGTTTATGGGAAACTTTAGTCCCATTTAGAGAATTCAGACAATGGAAAAGGCTAAGCCACAAATTAGCTTTACTCCACTTATAAAATCAGAGGCAAGCTAGGACCTCAGGGAAAGCTGAGAGTTGGATTTTACTTACCAGACTGAAGGAGGAATTTGGAGATGGTCCCTGGATCCCTCCTTGGCAACAGCCTCCAGAACTGAAAGCTTCATAATCCAATTTGTGGATCATGCGGCACAAATCCAAAGGAATAGGGACCCGCCAAAGTTAAAGTGTCCTTAGACACGGCTCCCACGAGGCAAATCTCGTGGAGCAGCGCTGTCTGAGCAGCTCAAGAGAAGCCACACTGCCAGAGTGTTTCCACTAAACAGCTGCAGTTTAGGCCAGAGGGTCACTCCATCACGGGGCAGGGAGCAGGACAGCAGGGTAGGCAGTTCTGGGGAGAAGCCAGGTCTGGGTGCTACTGGCTAAACTCTCCAATTTTGCTGCAAATGTAGCGAGTCCAAGCCCCAAACAAATCCAACATGAGTTCCAGAATCAGTCCAAAAATGAGCCCCCAGCCACTTTCTGGTCACTCTAAGATTTCACTAGGCAATGTGTCCAGTGGAAATATATACCTTGGGAAGAGAGGTGCCTTTTGTACCTTGCCATGCTCAAAGAGGGGAAAGGAATTTCGTGCCTTTGTCCACCCTCATTCAAACCTCCTCAGATGGAGGTGGGGGAAGGGAGGTTTGGAGCATGCTTCAACACCAACTTTAGATGTAGAAATAAGGTTAACACCACAAGGGGTAGGTCTAATTATTATGGGGATGAATGTGATAAAAGAAAACAAAAAGGAATGTGTAACAAGAAATTAAAAAAATTTGTAAAGTTGTACAAGTGGAGATGTAAGGTTATTAAAGACAACACAATTTATGCAAATAAAAATTACAAGTGTTACACCAACTGTAAACCAGTATCTTTTTCTAAAGGAAGAACACTTGAGTATTAAAACCCCAAACTAATAGAATAGAATAGAATAGAATAGAATAGAATAGAATAGAATAGAATAGAATAGACCAGATCAAGATCATTGTGTCCACCTATCATCCAACACTATCTATCATCCAATGCTACCTAATCAACTAAACCATGCAACCAAGCACCCTATCAAGTCTCCTCCTGAACACCTCCAGTGATGGTGACTCCACCACCTCCTCGGGTAGCCCATTCCAATGGGCAATCACTCTCTCTGTGTAGAACTTCCTCCTAACCTCCAGCCTAAACCTCCCCTGGTGCAGCTTGAGACTGTCCTCTTGTTCTGGTGCTGGTTGCCTGGCAGAAGAGACCAACACCCACCTGTCTACAACCTCCCTTCAGGTAGTTATAGAGAGCAATAAGGTCACCTCTGAGCCTCCTCTTCTCTAGGCTAAGCAACCCCAGCTCCCTCAGTCTCTCCTCATAGGGCTTGTGTTCCAAACCCCTCACCAACTTCGTTGCCCTTCTCTGGACACGTTCCAGCAAGTCAACAACCTTCATAAACTGAGGGATGGTATTCTATGAGAATGTGAGTCCCCATATGCATTCTTATACTGGCCCATTACCTAAAATAGAATAGATGAAGAGGGTAATCCAGAATACAGACTTGTACAAGACTTAAGGAAAATTAATAAGCACGTGATAGTACTACATCTTGTGGTACTAGAGCCGTCAATCATTTTGTTACAAATTACACATTGAACAAAAGATTTTACAGTTACAGATTTGACTGCTTCTTTTCTTAGGGTACAGTCAAAGAGGAAAGCCAGCTATTACACATTTTCACTTGGCAAGAGAAACAGTTAACCTGGCCAGGATTGCCACAGGGCTTTACAGGATCAACAACTATATTCTGATAAATATTGAAAATAGATTTAGAAGATATATGACTACCCAAACATTCAATATTGGTGAAATATGCAGATGATTTGCTGATAGAAAATTATTCAAAAGACAACTGTTTAATAAACACTGTACACTTATGTACAAAATTGGCAGAAAAGGGATACTGTTCCTTTCCATTTATGATACAGCTGTGCCAAACAGAAGTAAAATGCTTGGGATTATCTTAAAAGAAGACCAGAGGTTAACAGATCCAAAGAGAATTGAGACAATCATGAACTTATGCCAGACAGTAACAAAATAAAGCAGTTAAGAGGGTTTTCAGGACAAGTGGTATTCTGTAGGCTGTGGATTCTGGGACTCAGAGATGTGATTAAGCCTTTAACTGAAGCTACAAAACAAGAATCCTTAGAACCCCTGCAGTAGGACCCAGAAAGAAAGTAAGTATTTGAATCTATACAGATCTTCAATGATGGCTCCAGCATCAGGACTACAAGTCTACACTAATCCTTTTTATTTGTACACTCATGCCAGTTTTAGCTTTGAGCACTAAAAGAATTTCTCTTTGGCAAATATATACCTATATAGGTATAATTGTCCGATTCTCAGAGTAGATACTTGACCTGTGACAGTGAAAAGAAAGTGACAATTAACCATTATAGTAAGAAATTAGAAAAATCTAGGAAAAATGTGTCTGGAAATTGGCATTTTGATTTTGCACGAGCTTTCTTTTCAGGTCTTAGGGCTCACTAATCATGTGCACTAGACAGGAAAGGAAACTGGTGTAGACTATGATTTACAGTACTTCCTACAGAAGTTACTGTGCTCAAAGTTTGGTACAGTGAGGTACGGGCTGTGCCATGTGTGCCTATATTCTTACAGAATAAGTGTGGTGGTGATCTGCCCTTTAACACCATTGAACACAGCTGGCTGATGCAAAGGGTGTCAACAGATTTTTTTTTTTCCTTAAAGCAAATAGAAATAGAGAAAGAGACATATCTAGAAGGTATGAGAGAGCAGTCTTGAGAGAGCAGTTAGTGCCTAAGAGTAAATCATGCATTTTTGCATTTACTGATCTTCCTCTGCCTAGAAATTTCACCTTAATAATTATTAGTCATTCTAGCAAATAATTTCTATCCTTTGTGAAGAAGGGATGATGAGCTGGATATTCTATCACTGTAAATGAAAACATTGATAAGAACATATTAAAGATGGAAAGATATGAGCAAGTATCTGCTACTTATGTAAAGTCACAAATTTTCTTTATAGGTGTAAAGGGAATGACACAATTGATATTTTTTTCCTAGTCTTACTACATTTGTTGTGAAGCAGAACAAATCAGTTGTTTCCTAACTATACCTATTACATACTTAGATTATAATATCAAACCCATTCCATTTCTCCTTTCCCTCCTGCATTTAGTCTTCTAGTCCCATTTTTAAATTTTGTGTCATTACTGTTTTCCTTTTTTCCAATTTGTCTGCATTTTAAAAGTTTGTTTGAGACTTTAAAAATTACTTATTTAGTGTCCAGAAGCAAATACAATACAGCAGACAGTATATCATCAGCTTCAGAAAGAGGAAAGAAATTAACTTGTTATGTCATTGTAAGGGGTTAATGCAAGGATTAACCTGTCTGTTTTTCCAAACACAAAAGTGAGGGAAAGTAACACATGAAAAAAAACCAACTCTGTGTTGAGATAAAATAAGAGTATACTGAGTAAATGAGATTATAATAATGCAATGCACAATTACTTTAGTCTATTCACAGAAAAAACACATCAGAAATCAGTAGCAAGCAGAAGCTAGTGAGCTAAACCCCTACATCACTCTGCCTCTGGCTACCATCACAGCAGAAGAGATCCAGCACCCAAAACCTGGAACCCAAAATCAGCAACTGGAACAGGGAACCTCTTGTGTTAAAATCTGAACTTTAAGACCCTTTATGCTTTGCTCCAGCTATCACTTTCATTTTGAAGCTGGCATGAGGCAAGATGGTTTTGAATGACTGCAGCAAATATTCAACTTAACCCATGACAGTAATAAATATAATATTCTTCCTAACAAATAACAGAAAATATTTGGGTTTACTATTGCTTTAGACTTCTGACTCAAAACCATGTTTAGATATTTGATAACAACTTGATTTTTTTTTCCACAAAAAAAATGTTACTTTGCCACTGGGTCCATTTAAAATGTATTTGTTTTCTCCTCCTTAATGTAGCAATTTTTGCTTTAAAACAATAATAAAAATATGTTTATTGCATTTATTATTATGAACAGTGTTCTCAGTTTACCATTCTGAATTTTTATGCTGATTTCTGATTAGCTTTCACCTCTGACAGCCTAATGTCACTCACAAATTTTATAAGCCTTTCACTTATTCCATCATTTAATTTGTTAGGTAAAATATTTAATAAAACCATCTCAAAAGACACACTACATATAATTGCAATTCAGACGCTTACCAGTCTAAACATAGGACATCAATGAGAGACTTATATAGCTATATTTTAAAAAGTGTAACTATCATCCTTTTGTCACTCAGGAGGCTCTTCTTTGTTTCGTCTTTGTCTTTATAACTCCATATTGTACCTTTTTTCTTCATCTTTTCAAATGTGTAATTAAATCGCATAGTTTTTTGTTTTCTGTATAGATGTTAAAATTTTCTGGCTACTTGTGATGGGTTAATGCCCATCCTGAAAACAATGGGAGTGTTTTCAGGATGGGCATTAACCCATCACACCACTCTTCACTAGAACATCCTGTTATCTTTTTTTAATTTTTTTTTTTTTACTGTTTAGTTTGTTGATGACTGTTTTGGAATTCTGTTACTTTCATTTTATGACATTCATTTCTTCTCTTGGAATAGTGAGGCCTCTCTGTATCACAGAATCACATAATTATTGAGACTGGGAAAAGACCTCTGAGATGATCAAGTCCAGCCTATGACCTAACACTGTGACATCAGCTAAACCATGCCACCAAGCACCACACTCAATCTTTTCTTGAAGACCTCCAGTGACGGCAACTCCACCACCTCTCTGGGCAGCCCATTCCAGTGCCTAATCAGCCTTTCTGTGAGGAAGTGCTTCCTAATATCTAACCTAAACCTTCCCTGGTGCAGTCTCATACCATGCCCTCTTGTCCTGTCACAAGTTGCCTGGGAGAAGAGCCTGATCCCCACCTGAGTAAGACTTCCTTTTAGGTAGTTGTAGAGAGTGATAAGGTCCCCTCCAAGTCTCCTCTTCTCCAGGCTGAACAATCCCATCTCCTTCAACTTTTTCTCATATGACTTTCCCTTCACCCCCCTCACCAGCCTCATCACTTTCCTCTGGACATGCTCCAGTACATCAATATCCTTCCTGAAGTGAGGGGCCCTGTGGTGGTTTGAAAGGAAAGGCTCTGCTTTCCCTCCCCCACTGAGAAAGAGACCACGGCTAAACCCAGTCAGAGAAATGAGAGTATATTTTACAAGGAAACAGATTCTATGTAACACAACAAATACAGGGATTTTACAATATATACAGGAATATACAGCAAATGAACTCAACCAGAAACCAGACCCCCCACAGAGGGGGCTTCCCCCTGTGCCCCCTTCACCCCCTACCTCCCTTCTCCCCCAAAGAGGTAGAAGAAGAGACGAGAAGGGAGTTAGTACAGCAAGCGGAGGCCTATGCACAGGGAGTTAGTTCTTATCTTTTGGCAAGAAGCCCAGAAGCAGATCCAGCCGAGAGGGACAGAGAAGGAAGGAAGACTGAGAGAAAGTTCCCAACTCCCCTGGGTCCAATCTCTCCTCCCACAATCCTACCAATGAAATTCGTTTAGAAAACCAAAATATTTTACAAACATTTAGCCAGTGTGCCCCTTCCTTAAAGGCACAGCGTCAAACGGCCACAGGCCCAACACTTAGAATAGAATAGAATAGAATAGAATAGAACAAACCAGGTTGGAAGAGACCTTCAAGATCATCATGTCCAACCTATCATCTAATACCAACTAATCAACTAAACCATGCAACCAAGCATCCTGTCAAGCCTTGTCCTGAACACCCCCAGCGACGGCGACCCCACCACCTCCTCGGGCAGCCCATTCCAGTGGGCAATCACTCTCTCTGTGTAAAACTTCCTCCTAACCTCCAGCCTAAACCTCCCCTGGTGCAGCCTGAGACTGTGTCCTCTTGTTCTGGTACTGGTTGCCTGGGAGAGGAGACTAACCTCTGCCTGACTACAACCCCGCTTCAGGTAGTTGTAGAGAGCAATAAGGTCACCCCTGAGTCTCCTCTTCTGAAGTCTAGGTAGACACATCCACAGCCTTCCCCTCATCTACCAGACAGGTCACCCAGTCATAAAATGAGATTAGATTGGTTAGGCAGGACCTTGCTTTCCTAATCTCATGTTGGCTGGGCCTGTTTCCCTGGTTTTCTTGTACATGCTGCTCAATGGCACTCAGGATGACCTGCTCCATAACCTTGCCAGGCACTGAGGTCAGGCTGAAAAGCCTATAGTTTTCTGGATCCTGCTTCTGGTCCATCTTGTGGATAGGCTCCAGTACTCTGGGATCTGCCCAGCTAGCCAGGAGCAGTAATAAATGATAGAGAACAGCTTAGCCAGTTCTTGCACCAGCTCCCTAGGCATCCTAGGATAAATCCCATCTGGATCCATAGACTTGTTAGGACCTAAGTGACACAGCACTAACTACTGACTACTTCCTCCTGGGGAGTACAGGAAGGGATATTCTGCTCCCCATCCTTATTTACCAACGCAAGAGCCCAGTTGCCCTGGGGATAGTCAGTCTTTATGTTAAAGACTGAGGCAAAGAAGGTGTTAAGTACCTCAGCCTTTTCTTTGTCTTCTGTAACCATGTTCCCTCATTTGTCCAATAAGGAATGAAGACTTTCCCTGGCTCTCCTTTTGTTATTAATGTATTTATAAAAGCACTTTTTATTATCCTTGCCAGAACTGGCCAGATTAAGTTCAAACTGAGCTTTTGCATCTCTAATTATCTTTCTGCATGACCTTACAATACCCTTAAATGTTTTCTGGTTCACCTGCCCTTTTTCCCAAAGATGGTACACTCCTTTTTTTTCCCCTCCTGAGTTCTTGCAAAACCTTCCTGCTGGTCATCTTCCCTGCTGGGTGATTTACAGCACACAGGGACAGCCTGCTCCTGCAACTTCATAACTTCATTCTTAAAGTAGGCCCAGCCTTCCCAGACCAAAATTACCTTGCAACTTTAGACTTTCAATTAGCTCTTCTTTTGTAACTAGAATAAATCCTAAAGCAGCTGCATCTTTGTGAACTTAGTATTTTACAAAGCAAGGATATATTAGGCTATAAATAGAAGAGGAAAACATTATTATGAAGTGTCTGCTTTTATGTGTATTAGATTAAAGAGGCCTTTAAACTATATTTTTTTGAGATTTGACTGTATATCATAATGAAGATCTATTTTGGATATCAGCACTGGTACTGCTTCATCTGCATAGGTCATCTGGAGTAAACAGACATGCTGAGAAACAGAGTAAGCTTTGAAAAGGAAAGAAGAGGAATAGTTCTAAAGAAAAATAACATTTAAGGTCATAGAAAATATGGAGAAAAAAAAAAAGTTACATGTAAATAACTCTTCCATCTACCAAAATTACAATATATTTATGTTTACTTTAATTAGTCACAGAAATTTAAGTTTGATCTGATAGGCAACCTAACAGTATACCTGCTAAAGCAAACCTGATATCAGAGCAGACTGCATGATGCCAATTTATGAATCCTAAGATAATTCTGATATAAATGAAAGTAAATCTTTAAACACTCTGTTCAGTCTGCCTGTTAGTGTTCCTAAGATGAAGTAGGGAGGAATTTACTTAAGAACATGATTCAGCCCACCTACTAAGCAAGACTACCAGGTCCTGGAGATGCTCATATTTAATTGGCACTTTGATTTCATTTTCTGAACAGTTATTCATATACACTCTTTCATGTTTAGAAGCATTGCAGCCAGATGCTTTCTGCCTACACTCTAATAGGATTCAGAGATAAGTACAGAAGTATGAAAAATCTCTATAATTTGCTTGGAAGTCTTGACATGATAGACCTGATTTAAAAACAATTCACTCAGACAATATTATCTTCAGCTCAAAACATAGCCAGAGGCACAAAAAAAGTATAACTTCAGCAGTCCTTACTAGAATAAGTGTGATATTCTTAGTCATTAGAACACTTAAATCAAATTTGGGTTCTGGTTCTCCTAACTTAGTGGGATGAATCACTCTCCAGTCCTTCAGAGATTCCATTTCATCAGTTGTCAAAGAGTAACCAGCAAACTAATCTGGCACACCTTGATGCCTTCTGTTACCTTAATGTGTTAACAAAGAATTGGTTCTTTTTGTGAGCACTGGAGAGCTTTATGAAATCACCTAAACCGGTTATGCCACAAATGGAGAAAAGGAAATACTTCACTTTAGCAATACTGTTCTTCAGATTTTTTCACAACTTCCTCTAACTGCAGAGACGGCTGAGATGCTGACTCAGTATTTTATCAGATTAGATTGATGTGTGGCAAATTCTCTGCATCAAGATGTATATCTGTCTACTGTGACTAAGAAGAAGCATTTCTTAATCAGCAGTGGGCTTCATTGGGGATCACTTCACAACCCATGAGCCCTGTCAAAAAGTTTTCATGACTATTTATACATGAGCCTTTACAAAGTCACACCTACCTAAGATAATCATTCCTCCTACCTATTACATATTCCTGGAGTGTGCTTCAGCAAAATATTTGTGTGTCTGCACACTTCTTTCTGGAGTATGTGCTCAGCCCAGAGCTGGAAAGACAAAGATCAAGGCACCACTCAGACGCTGTAAAAAACCTGCCTTTGTTGGGGTAAACACTACCATGCACCCACCACATGGGATTCTCATGCTTAGCCAAGTTTGGGCATAATTCTAGCTATGTGCTTACCCATAGGCTGGAGAGATATTAATCAAGGTTGACTACTGGTACAAATTCAAGGCTCAAGTAATGTATAATTATTACCCCAAGTTGTAAACAAGTCACTCTTTTCTTTGCTCTTTGCTTTGTGCTACTAAGCATTGCCATTGTTTCTATTAAGCTCTGTTCACTTGCACACATACTAGCGTCCTCTGCAGTCTGGAGAGAAGCCAGCAACCCAGGAAAAGCCACTGTGCCTTAGTTTACCCGGAAACCTGCAAGTCCTTCGCAAGCTGCTTTGAAGCTACAATCATCTTTCAGTCGTATCTGCCAGTCCCACCAGTTGGAAAGAGCCACCATGTCTTGAAAGGGACTGATCCCTGAGGGTAAGCATTAACCCATAATTTAGTGCTGGGACCACCTGTGAATGCCCCATACAAAGGGCTGCCCATAACATTAGAAATGGCAAAGCAGTGGCTGAGAAGCATCAGCACCTTCCAGTCATTTTGCACTAGCAGCTCCAGCAGGGGCTGCTGCACTGAGGGAGCTACCCAAGTCCTGCCAAGGGAACCTGTGTGTTAGCAGAAGTCTACATCTCATTCCACCCACAGTTTCAGGAAAAGAAAGCTGCCCCCACTGCCACCATCCAGAGGGACTGCCAGAGAAGCTGCACCAGCCCTACAAATGCCGAGCCTCTGGCAGGGACCAGCCCCTGGCAGCCACATCCCCACCAGGTCCCCAGAATGAGCCAGCTCGGCAGCCAGCACGTGTAGCAGTTGCTTAGCAACTAGCTAAGCTACAAATGAAAGTGTATCTTTTCAGTTTCACGTGTTCAGTGCCAGATATGTTTCAGTTTAAATCTCTGCACCTCTTAGCTCCCATGGAATTGTAACCTAAGCCTTAAAAGCAGCACCCTGGAAACACCAGAGGCTCACTGGAGAGGTCCCAGATGACTGGAAGTTGGCCAATGTGATACCCATCCACAAGAAGGGCTGGAAGGAGGACTGCAGGCCTGTCAGCCTGACCTCAGTGCCAGGCAAGATTATGGAACAAGTTATATGCCCACTCACTAATAGAGTTGTTGGTGGTTTATTCTATTCTATTCTATTCTATTCTATTCTAGTCTAGTCTAGTCTAGTCTAGTCTAGTCTAGTCTAGTCTAAATTCTTTAGTACAAAGAAACATTCCTTCTGATTTTTTGGTTAATAATTAATAAATAAGAGTGATCATTTTGGGTGTAAACTATAATATCAGTGCTTTTTTTTTTCAGAAAGCATAAAATGTCAAGAATTTTACAAAATTATAGGTCTAAAAATGGCATTCCGTCAAGTTACTCAGTGTGAAAGATTGTAGTTTTATGATGAAATGTAGTGACCTGCAGTCATTAATTAGTCTCTTCAAGATTTGTCTAGAGTTCACAGTCCACTGGGCAATGAATTATGAAAAGCTGCTGAATACTATAAATTGTTGTAATTATGATATTTCTTGAAATTATTATATTTTGAAATTCAAACTAACTCATACATGTAGAGATATCTTGTCTATCAAATATTTCCACTACCTACTAAAGTTTGGGCATATTCAGATCAGGTTTAATACTGAAAGTATACTGAGGATGACAATGGTGTTTATAGCAGCTGCACATTTAAATAAACAAGCCTAATATTCCTGTCTGTAGATGAGTTAATATCAGCAGTACTGTGTCTTATATGAAATAGCATGTGTTCCTCTGCAAATGTGTCAAAGTTGATAACACAGCAGAACTGCTTCTACACCAGTACGGATTACTCAGTAACAAACAAGAGGAGCTGTAAGCCACTGTGAACCTAGAAAACGACAATCTAATTGTTATTACTGAAACCTAGTGGGATGAATCACATGCAGAGTGAAATCAGCTTAGGGAAAGCTGCAGTACTGAACAATTTTCTTTGTCTCAGTTTTCAATGACAATCTCTCTTCCCACATCTCTCAAGTCACTTTCTGAAAAGGGGAACTCTCAGAACTAGCAACCAGTCAGCCTCACCAGTACAATTATTGAATGGATCATACTGGAAGCTACATAGGAGCATATAGAAGATAGGGAGGCAATATGAAGTCAGCATTGCTTCAACAGGGGCAAATCATGCCTGACTAATCTGATGGCCCTCTGTGATATGATAACTTTGTTGGTGGATAAAGGGAAACCTACCAATGTCATACTTCTTGAGGTCTGTAAGGCCTGTAACATCATTACACAAAATATCTTTGTGAATTGTAGACACATGCATCTGATAGGTGAACTGTTAGATTAAAAGAAATGTGAACTGTTAGATAAAAAGTAATTGGCTGAATCCACACAAAGAGTTGCAGTCAATGTCTGAAGTGAGATCAGTAAAAAGCGATGTCCCTTAGAGGTCCATTCTGGGACTGCTAACATTCAATTTCTTTATTAATGACCTAGTGAGATTGAATGAACCTTCACTAAGTTTGCAGATGACACTAAGCTGAGTGGTGCATATGACATGCCAGAGGGTGGGACACCATAATGAGGGACCTTGACAAGCTTGAGGAGTAGGCCCAAAACAATCTCATGATGTTCAAAAAGTCCAAGTTTAAGGTCCTACACCTGGGTTGAGGCAATCTTCTGTATAGACTAGGGAGTATATGAGTTGACATAAGCCCTGCAGAGAAGTGCTTGGAGGTATTGGTGTATGAAAAACAATGGCTCACAGCCCATAAAGCAAATCCCATACTGGATTGCATCAATTGAAGTGTGACTAGCAAGTCAAGGGAGGTGATAGTCCTTCTCTACTCTGCTCTGGTGATGAGACCCTGCCTGCAGTACTGCAGTTCAAGGCTACCAGTGCACCAGTCACAGACTTGTTAATTGCAGAATAGAATAGAATAGAATAGAATAGAATAGAATAGAATAGAATAGAATAGAATAGACCAGGTTGGAAGAGACCTTCAAGATCATTGTGTCCAACCCATCAACTAATCCAACTCACCTAATCAACTAAACCATGGCACCAAGCACCCCATCAAGTCTCCTCCTGAACACCTCCAAAGATGGTGACTCCACCACCTCCCCGGGCAGCCCATTCCAATGGGCAATCACTCTCTCTGTATAGAACTTCTTCCTAACATCCAACCTAAACCTCCCCTGGTGCAGCCTGAGACTGTGTCCTCTTGTTCTGGCACTGGCTGTCTGGGAGAAGAGACCAACATCCACCTGTCTACAACCTCCCTTCAGGTAGTTGTAGAGAGCAATAAGGTCACCCCTGAGTCTCCTCTTCTCTAGGCTAAGCAACCCCAGCTCCCTCAACCTCTCCTCATAGGGCTTGTGTTCCAAACCCCTCACCAACTTTGTTGCCCTTCTCCAGACATGCTCCAGCAAGTTAACATCCTTCGTAAACTGAGGGTCCCAGAACTGGACACAGTACTTGAGGTGCAACCTAACCAGTGCTGAGTACAGGGGCAGAATGACCTCCCTGCTCCTGCTGGCCACACTGTTTTTGATACAGGCCAGAAATTACATCCAGAGGACTTTTTGAATTATATCTACATATATTTGTGGTCAGAGGGCCAGAAATCCTCTCCTGTGAAGGACAGGCTGAGAAAGTTGGGGTTGTTCAGCTTGGAGAAGTATCCTGGGATACCTGACAGTGGCCTTTCAATGATTAAAGAGGACATACAAGAAAGAGAAAAACTTTTCACCACTTTCATGGTAACAGGAAAAGGGGTGATGGTTTGAAACTTCAGATTGGACATAAGGAAAAAAAATATACTTTTTTTTTTTTTTTTTTTAACAATGGAAGAGAGAGAACAGAATCAGCTTTCCTAGTGAAGTTGTAGGTGTCCCATCCCTGGAAGTGTTTAAGGCCAGATTGTAATGGGGCTTTCAGTAATGTGGCCTAGTAGAATACATCCCTGTTCGTGGTAGGGAGCTAAATAATCTTTAAAGATCCCTTCCAATCCAAAACATTCTTTGATCACATAGTCATACATAGATTTTCAGACATTTAGATAATTTATTTATTTGGGGAGGTATAAAATTTATTTTTAATATGCATCTCTCTCCAACCTCCAGAAATCACTTAGTTTAATATTTGCTTTCAAGTATTCTGAGGGATAATATTTTGTGAAAAAAATGTCACTTTTTTTTTAAATTGGCTCCTTGAAATGTTATTAAAATTGAACTCCATTTCCTACAAGTTTGTAAACTGCACATTACCTGCAGAAGAGTTTTGCATTGAATGAAAAGCAGGTCCCTATCTTTAGAAAACTCAGAAATCTTGTTAGATGTCTTTGATGTGAATCAGATCATCTAGAATATGCATCTTTCATGATTTTTGTGGGTGTAAATGAAATTTCTCCTATGTGAGGTTAATATCAGTCATAATCCATAAATGGATTTGATTTTCAGGTCTTTCCAGTGGTGCTATTGACAGACTTCTTTTTTATAGTTTTATAAGTGAAATACCTTAACAGTGATCTTATGTCTTTCGTTATAACTTTACTAGAATCTCAAGTATCATTGCATTACTTTGCATTCCTTTAGATGTAAATCTAATATTAGGAACATGCTGTATCAGTTGATGAATTAGTTTGGAAGGAAGACATCAACTTCATCTTTAGCCTTAGTAAATCTTTTTAACAAGTGTCTAGATATCTCCAGCCACCTCTTATCTGCCACTCTAACCCAAGTAACCAATGAAGAAACAAAACTAAGTTGTATAAAATCAAACTGGATCAAATCAAACAAACTAAATATTTAATTCTGTAAAATGAGCATATAATCGAATATCCCAAATTTAATCCAATAGCGGTGTCATTTTTCACGTTTAGGTTTTAGTACTATACCGTGAGTTTTGTTGCTATCTGAGTTTGAAAAATTAAGTGATTACAGGGCAAATAACATGCAAATATGACAGAACTTATTTCAGTCTGTGATTTCCATAATGTTATTTATCTACCTTGCAATGCAAAAATACCAAAACTAGACTTAAATGACTTAACTCAGATTCTGGAAGCAATTTAACCCTATTGATGTATAGGCTCCCATACCTTACTGAGAAGTGGATCCATTTCAATATTCATTTATGACTTAGAAATGTCACAGATGTATTGGATTCATATATACATTCTCATTATGTTATACAAGTTATATAATATTATAGAGAAAACACATGCACCAAGATTTGCAGCAAATAATTTGTCAAAAGAACATTTCTTCATGAGTTTTAGGAAAATCAAGGATCAATAAAACCAAGCACTGATGTTTTTTGGTTTATCAACAGGATGATTTCCCTGAACTAATAGAAAAACTACTATGATCCTAATATAATAAAGGAGTAATCAATGCACATCAATTATTCATTGTCTTTGATCTCATTTGGATTCTGTGGTATTCAAACTGATACACATACTGTGAAACAGTACACATTATACTGTGATGTAACAGTAAGATATTGTGCAAAAACTAGTGTTTAACTAAAATAAAGCATGCTTCTCTACAGATAACTCAAGTTCTTAATTTAGTAACAAGTAGCAGGTAACAGTGCATGTAAAGTTATACCAGGATCAATAAACCTAGTGAAACTGAAGTATAATAATAGTACAATCCTATTGGTACTGGAAAGCTACATGTTGCCCAAAGAGGTGGTGGAAGCCCCGTTCCTGGAGACATTTAAAGTCAGGATGATGGGCCTCTGAGCAACCTGAACTGGTTGGGAGTGTCCCTGCTTACTGTAGAGAGAGGCTGGATTGGATGAACTCTAGAGATCACTTTCAACTCAGTGTATTCCATGATTCTGTGTTCTAGGATGAATGCTGAAAAACCAAAATAAACAACTGTGGGTAGAAGCTGTGTTAATGGAGAACTAGCACAAGCTCATAACCATAGGATGTAACAACCTTTCCAAAAAGCAGCGTACAGATTTTAAACTTTATTCCTATCTATGTCTGACAGTGGAAAAATTTGCTTTACTATTTTTTTACTTACATTTTAACTCTGAGATATGTACTGCTCTCCAGCAGCCCTTAAGAAGTATTAAAAATCCCAAAATTTTGTATGTAAGTTTCCATTTGAAATTATTTATCTTCCAATTTTTTTATTTAATTTAAAAAATACTAAAGTCCCACAACAATACACAGAGATAAATGTATGTTCCAAAAGCTGCACATTTAAAAACAAATATTGTATTACAAAACTAAAAACAGTCAAGGTACATCTTAGACATCCAGTAAAATATCCAGGGGGAAAAAAAAAAAAAAAAAGTTAGATGATCTCTTATAAAATATAGTAAGCTTAGGTTTTTTAAGGTATTCTTTGTTTATTCAATTTTAAAAAAATAGATAAATATTTCTTTTTCTTTTTTTTTTTATAAATTATTGATGCAAAGACTATTTATAATAAAGTAGCTTGATCTAAAGCTAACTGCCCAAGATAATTTAGTACGTTGAATAAGAATTACAGATATACAGCAGTGAGAGTTCTATGAAATTCTCAGTGTTTTTCAGCATAGGTTATTGGTTGAATTTAAATTCAAGTTCTAAATATTTTTTATTTTTATGTTAAGCAACCTAGTATATTTGAGCAAGCACATGCATAGTATCAAATGATCTGCTGGTTTAGACTAAAGAAGCTGTTGCATTTCAATGGGAGTATCTCATTGTATTATAAGTTGACTGATTCTTTCTTTTATATTCTTGATTATTTGGTCTCATTGATAGGCCTTAGGAGACATCCTACTATTGAAATAGGGAAAGAGTTAAATTATTTGATTAATCTATATGATGAATTGTAATTATCTAAAAAAGTAACATGTTCCCTGAAACGAAAAAAAATGTATCACACTTTAAATTCAGAGTGCCATCTAGTGCTGAATAAAAATGAAAAAATGTCACACTATATCTAACAGGAACATATACATCTTTTTACCCAATGTACGTCATCAAAATCATAAAGGCCACAAAAATAAAGATTTAATGTGTGGATGCTCAACATTGTACATTATAAGAAATCATCTTCAAACACAAGATACACTGGCTTTTCAAAATGCTGATTTTAATTTTTCTTTCCTGAAAACATCCAACATACTTCTCCTTACACTTAAAAATATCTGACAGCACAACACACAGAATTCAAATATTTCTTTGCCAGTATGCAGAAACTACTTCATATGAAACCATTATGGTCTCATATTCTGTTTTCTTCCAGTGATTACTTATATCAAAGAATATTAATGATATATTTGGTTGTTTTCCAATTGCTATGAAACAACTTTAGGTTGTTATGCTTATTTGGCCATTTTTTTGTTGTTGTTTTTTTGGTTCCCCCCCCAGTATTAGTGAAAAATATTGAATTTATCTATTTCTCTAATTTTTGTATGTCTCATAGTGATTGGCCATTGGAATGGGCTGCCCAGGGAGGTGGTGGAGTCACCATCACTGGAGGTGTTTAGGAGGAAACTTGATAGCGGGCTTGGTGCCATGGTTTAGTTGATTAGATGGTGTTGGATGATAGGTTGGACACAATGATCTTTAAGGTCTCTTCCGACCTGGTCTATTCTATTCTATTCTATAGTGTTCCTTGGTGAATAAAGTCTATTTCTCAGGAAATCCTTATCCAATGTTTATTTAAAAAATAAGAAATCCTCAGGTCTTTGACTTAAATATATATAGACATGAGATTATTAACATTATTTATTTTGTTTGGGTTTTTGTTTGTTTTAAATTTTGGTAGTCAAAAACTTTAGCAGAACCTGGATTCATAAGGTTAGTCACAAAATCTAAAAATATGTAGGCTAAATTACTAGTCTTTTTCTTGTATCATAAAAGATCCACACTAAAGGAATAACATAATTGAAAAACATGCTCAAAATATATCAGTAAATTTTTGGTTGTCCTTCATGTCCTCTGGAAATACCAAATATTTTACAGCTAAACAACTATCATTCTTCTAATGACACCACACAAAAAAACTACCAACAAAGAAAACACCACCAAAAAAACCCAAACCAAACAAAACATAACAAGAACAACACCAAAGAAACCCAAACCAAACCAAACCCTAAATGAAGAGTTAAAGCTTATATATGCAAATTCCTGCTTTACACAGCTGCAGTTAAATGCTATGGTTAACAGATCATGACCAGGCAGGTTTTGAAAGTCTCCAGAGAAGATGACTCCATAACCTCTCAAGGCAGCCTGTTTCAGTGCTGTGTCACTCTCACAGTAAAGAAGTTTTTCATTATGTTCAAATAGAATTTCCAGTGTTCAGGTTTGTGCCCATTGTCCCTTGTCCTGTTGGTAGGCACTGCTGGAAAGAGACTGGCCCCATCCTCTCTTCTATTCCCCTGAGCTGGAAGATACAAATGGGGAGCAGAACAAAGCCCCCTTAATCCACAAGGAGATGGTTAGTGACCTGCTGCATAGCTTAGATATACACAAGTTCAAAGGGCTGGATGACATAAACCCAAGGATACCGAGGGAGCTGGCAAAAGTACTCACCAAGCCATTTCCAATAATTTTTCAGCAGTCTAGACTTACTGAGAAGGACCCAGTTGACTGGAAATTGGTAAATGTGATGCCCATTTACAAGAGCTGAAAGGATTTGGGGAGTTATAGACCTTTCAGTCTGACCTCAGTGGCATGGCAGGTCATGGAGAAGATGCGTCTGAGTGCCATTATGAAGCATGTGAAGGGCAATCAGGTGATCAGGCCCAACATAGGTTCATGAAGGGCAGGTCCTGCACAACGATCTTGATCTCCTTCTACAACAAGGTGACATGCTTAGTGGATAAGGGAAAGGCTGTGGATGTTGTTTACTTGGAGTTCAGTAAAGCTTTTGATGCTATCTCTCACAGCATCCTCTTGGAGAAACTGGATCCTTATGGCTTGGATGGGTAGATGCTTTGTAGATAAAAAAATAGCTAGATGGCAATGGTGAATGGATTTAAATCCAGTTGGCAGCCAGTCACAAGTGGTGTTCCCCTGGGCTCAGTGCTGGGGCCAGTTGTATGAGGTTCAACAAGGCCAAGTCACAAAAACCTCGTGCAACACTACAGGCTTAGAGAAGAGTGGCTGGAAAGTTGTCCAGTAGCAAAAGATGTGGGGATGTTAATAGCTGGCCGTATATGAGCCATCAGTGTGCGCAGATGGCCAGAAGGTCTGTATCAGGAATAGAGGGACAAGCAGGCCCAGAGAAGTGATTGTTCATCTATACTCAGTACTGGTGAGGCCACACCTTGAGTACTGTGTTCAGTTTTGGGTCCCTCAATAGAAGAAGGATGTTGAAGTGCTGGAGTGTGTCCAGAGATGGGAAGTGAAGGTGGTGAAGGATCAGGAGAACAGCTGTATAAGGACCAGCTGAGGAAACTGGGGTTATTTGGTCTGGAGAAAAGGACGCTTAGGAAATATTTTCTCACTTTCTGCAACTACCTGAAAGGAGGTTGTAGCAATGTGGTTGTTGGTGCCTTGTCCCTAGTACCAAGTGATAAGAGAAGAGAAAATGTCCTCAAGTTGTACCAGGGGAGGTTTAGACTGGATATGAGAAGAAACTTCTTCACTTAAGTTTCTCAAGCACTGGAATAGCCTCCACAGGGAGGCAGTCGCATCACCATCCCTTGAGATGTTTAAAAGATACATAAATATAGCACTAAGGGATATAGTTTAGCACCAGACTTCGTAGATTTAGCTAACAGCTGGACTTTTCCAACCAAAGTGGTTCAAAGGAACCTGAAGATATACAAGTCCATGGGGCCTGATGATATGCATCCCAGAGTCTTGAGGAAATTGCCTGATGTGGTTGCCAGGCCACTCTCCATGATATTTGAGAAGTCCTGGAGGTCCCTGGGGACATATTTTTAAAACAGGTAGAAAGGAGGACCCTGGAACTACTGACCTGTAACCAGCCAGTATGTCTTTACTAGTGGCAGGTCCTGCTTGACTAAACTTGCAGCTTTCTGTGGCAAAGTGACTATGTTGGTAGATAAGGGATGACCTATGGATGTGATCCATCTGGACTTAAAAAGGCCTTTGGCATGGTCCCCTGCAACATCCTGCTCACCAAGATGGAGAGTTATGGATTCGATGATGGATAAGGACTGCTAACTGTTCAGTGGATAAGGAATTGGCTGGATGGTTGCATCCAATGGCTTGAAGCTGGGGGCAGGAGTTGATCTGATGGAGGGTAGAGAGGCTCTGCAGAGGGACCTCGACAGGTTGGACAGATGGGCAGAGTCCAACGGCAAGAGATTTAACACATCCAAGTGCCAGGTTCTACACATTGGCCACAACAACCCCATGCAGTGCTACAGGCTGGGGTCAGAGTGTCTGGAGAACAGCCAGGCAGAGAAGCACCCGGGGGTGCTGGTCGATGGTAGACTGAACATGAGCCTGCAGTGTGCCCCGGCAGCCAAGAGGGCCAATGGCATCCTGGCCTGTATCAAGAACAGTGTGGCCAGCAGGAGCAGGGAGGTCATTCTGCCCCTGTACTCAGCACTGGTTAGGCTGCACCTCAATTACTGTGTCCAGTTCTGGGACCCTCAGTTTAGGAAGGATGTTGACTTGCTGGAGCGTGTCTGGAGAAGGGCAACAAAGTTGGTGAGGGGTTTGGAACACAAGCCCTATGAGGAGAGGCTGAGGGAGCTGGGGTTGCTTAGCCTAGAGAAGAGGAGACTCAGGGGTGACCTTATTGCTCTCTACAACTACCTGAAGGGAGGTTGTAGACAGGTGGATGTTGGTCTTTCCTCCCAGACAGCCAGTACCAGAACAAGAGGACACAGTCTCAGGCTGCACCAGGGGAGGTTTAGGTTGGATGTTAGGAAGAAGTTCTATACAGAGAGAGTGATTGCCCATTGGAATGGGCTGCCTGGGGAGGTGGTGGAGTCACCATCTTTGGAGGTGTTCAGGAGGAGACTTGATGGGGTGCTTGGTGCCATGGTTTAGTTGTTTAGGTGGGTTGGATTGGTTGATGGGTTGGGCGGATGATCTTGAAGGTCTCTTCCAACCTGGTTTATTCTATGTATTTTCTGTATTCTAAATTCACTGATGATGGACTCAATGCCCTCATCCAGATCATCAATGAAGATATTAAAGAGCGTGGGGCCCAGCACTGATCTTTGGGGGACACCACTAGTGAGAGGAGGCTCTGGGAAGACCTAATAGCAGCCTTCCAGTACCTGAAGGGGGCCTACAGGAAAGATGGAGAGAGACTATTTACAAAGGCCTGTGGTGACAGGACAAGGGGCAGTGGCTTCAAACTAGAGAAGGGCAGGTTTAGGTTGGATGTCAGGAAGAAGTTCTTCACTATGAGGGTGGTGGAACACTAGAACAGGTTGCCCAGGGAGGTTGTTGATGCCGCTTTTCTGGAGATATTCAAGGTAAGGCTTGACAAGGCCCTATGCAACCTGATCTAGTTGGGGATGTCCCTGCTGACTGTGGGGAGGTTGGACTAGATGACCTTTGGAGGTCCCTTCTGGCCTGAACCTTTCTATGATACTATGTTTCTATGACTTCTGCCCTTTAGATATTTATACGAAGTGAGAAGGTCCCTTTTTAGTCTTATGTTCCTCTAGACTAAAAACTCTCAGTTCTCTCAGCTTTTCCTCATAAGAGAAATGCTCCAGCACTCTAATCATCTTCATAGCCTTTCCACTGATCTCTCTTCAGTAGCTGTCTGTCTGTCTTGATCTGGGGAGCCTAAAACCAGACACAATGCTGCAGATTTGGCCTCAATAGGACAGAGCAGAGGGGAAGGACAACCTCTCTCAGCCTACTGGCCGTCCTCTACTTCATACACCCCAAGATAACATTGGCCTTCTTGGCCATGAGGACGCATTGCTGCCTCATGGTTAACTTAGTACCCACGAGGATTTTCAGGTCCTTTTTTGCAGAGTTGCTTTCCAACACATCAGCCTCTGGTCTGCATTAGTTCATGGGATTATTCCTTCCTAGATGCAGGACCCTACTCATGGCCCTGCTGAACTTCATTATGTTCTCCTCTAAACTCTCCACTCTGTCCAGCTTTAAATTAAAATTAAATAAAAAATAATTATGAGTATATTCTTAATATTTTCTAAATTTAGCCCAATCAATTACTCTAATAAAATTAATAAATCATGTATATTTTCCAAAGGATACCTGAGGTGACTCAATGTGTAAATGTTGTGAAAGAATTAGTCTTTATTTTACAGTTAAGAACAATATACTTAGTTTAGAACAGCACATATTTATCTGGAATCTCCTATGGAAGAAATGAACTTAGCCAGTTCTGCCTTCTTGCTTGTACATATCTCAGACTTAATCCCATGGCACTTTTTACATCCTGTAAGAAGTGCATGATTAAGAAAGGCTGCAAACTAAGTGCTGTAGTAATCTCAAATGACAAAATTTGAAGAAAGACAATTACAATGCATCTTTGAATCTGTTTCATAACATTTTTCTACAGTTTTCTTTCCTGCACTTGTGAACAATTTTTCCCAGTGGAAACTCCTGTCTCCAGGCAGAGTGCCTGTTAGGGCTCAATAGGTATTTAATTATTTTTTAACTCCAGTATGACAACAAGTGATCCTTAGGTTAAGTAAATAAAGAAAAACATCTCCAATGAAGACTTTCTTCCATATGTTTGAAACTGATTGTAAGGGAATTGAAACACTCCCATGTGATTATCTTCAGCATCAGGAACAAGTTGTACAGATGGGCTCTACAGATAAAGCAGCTGATCATTTCAACTCTTTGGCTTCTATTTCTCCTGTTACTTGAGAAAGATAAATTGCTTCCAAACTGAATCCAATTAAGTTTCAAAGATAAAAATAGTACTTAGTTTCATCATTTCTAAATGGATAACACCCTATCTCTCAAAAATAACAAAGGGATTCATTCCTGTAAATCACCTTTTCGTTCATGACCTGTCATTGCTTATATAAACAAAAAAATAGTGACATGTTTATCAATAGTGGTTTATAAAATATTAATTTACTGAGGAAAAAAAATAAATGAAGCAGAAAAATGGATACATAGTGGTATTTCCAGAACTATGGAGGAGTGAAAACTTCAAGCATAAGTTAAACATTTTGAAGATTTGATGTCTAGTCTGATACTCAAACTTTTAAAATATTGCTGACAGAGACAATTATACAATTCCAGGGTGCAATTCAAGACTGAATCTACCATAGACATTGACTTTAGAAAACTAAAGCTAGTGAATTTAATTTTCCTTTAGACATCTTGATGCCTACTCCTAATAGTGTAAGTATCTCATTTTGGAAGACTTCAAAAGTTTCTGTCAGGCACTCCAAAGCAGAAGTCTGAGTGGCTGCGGAGTCTGCATCTTGGGAGATGTTGAGAAGCCACTTGGACACAATCCTGAGGAATCAGCTCTAGGTGATCCTGCCCGAGCAGAGGGGTCGGATGAAATGACTTTCAGAGATCTATTCCAACCTCAATCATTCTGTGATTCTTTGATTCTGTGAAGTTACTACTCTATGTTGGACAATCATTTTGTAATAAGATGATTCAAGCTGTGAAAATTCTTAGCTCTCCCTTCTGATTGACAAGAATGCTAGATGACAAGTAAAGCACAGAAGTCCAGTTTTATCTGGGCTAAAATTAAGTGAAATAATTCACACTTGGTGTGTGTGGATTACTAAAATCAATACTGAAAAAAGGCCATCATTATATAATCAATAATCTACATACAACAAATCTAACACAGATAATAAATAACTATCAGTTTAACTAACAGTGCAGTATGAAACTATAGACATGGAGACTACCTTAGCAATGATGGAAAAACTTCATGAAGTACATGTTGTACTCCTGATTCTCCATATTATATCTATTAGAGTGCACCATGGTCACTTCCTTTAAGCAAGAATATGGAATGTGTGAAAGCCAGAGACACGACGTATATCATCAAGCATATAGGCAGCTTGAAAGCACTTAAGGTTTGAAAAGTCTGCAGCCAAAGTTGATCTACAAACATCATGCACAGCCTCTAACTTCTTTACTTGTTTTGGGTAAGGTAGAGTTTGTTTTCTTCATAGTGGCTTACGTGGTACAATGTCTAAGATCTGTGACCACACCAGCATTGACAATACAGCAGTTTTTTATCTGTTTATGAGCAGTGCTTATACAGTCTTAGCCTTTTGCCTTTTCTGCTTTTTAGTCTGACCCACTGTTACCCTTCTGATTCTTTTCACTGTTCCACTGCAGGAGAGGGAGGCTATATGGGGCTGAGTTACTGATCAAGATTTAACCACAACTTGCAGATATGTATTGCTAATACTGAGTACATACAAATGTTACAGGGAACCTGACACAGCAACAAAATCTGTTATGCTGACTGCCCATTCTTTTGCTTCTGAACTAATCATGCTTTTCCATCTTGGAATAAGAATATTTTTAGCTAGTTTGTTTTTAAAAGGGAGATAAAACAGAAATAAGAAAGAATTAACAAAAAAAAAAAAAAAAATCCCTGTTGTTCCTACAAAACTGATTCCAAAATACCGGACCTGAGAATATGTACAATGTGAGTTAACTGAGATATCCTAAGCTGAGAAACTTGAAAACAGTTTGTCTCAAAAATGCAACTATCATATTCTTTGTGAAAAGAAAATATGACAAAAGTCAATGACATATCTAGAATTGGTTTGCAAGGTTACTGCCTTATTGTACAAATGCATTGAGACCTTGGAATTTTTTGAATACAACTCTTTTTATAAATCTGAAAGCTGAGTGTTCAGATTTTTTTTTTGTGTCTTTGACATATATGGTATCCTTGTTATTCCTATCTGTATGAGACATTAGAGCAAATATATTTGTTTACTTTAATAAAAGCATGAAACAGGAGACAAAAACATCAGTCCAATCACACTAACATTACTAGGAGGAGGAAATATCCCAGTTTCCCTGCTTTTGATGTTAATCTTGATGACAGTTCACTTCTATTCCTCTTGAAATGCAGACATAAGAAATACAAGAGACTTTTTCTTTCCTGTATGTTTGCATATACATATACACTCACACATATATGCTGACCTATTACCATACATATAAATATATGAATTTTTATTATAAAATATTGAAATAATTGCATTTTTAATAGAAAGATTCCTCTTTATTAACTTAAAAGTTGCTTGGTGGTACTAATATGAGCCCAAGAGAAATATCATGTTCCAAGTAATTCTTCTTAGGGCATTATTATTTTTTCCAACCTTTTAAGCAATAACACTGCTCAGGTTAAGTAATAACTAATAAACTTCTGCTTCCTTCCCTGTCTGCTTAATAGCTGACATCTGCCTCAAGGTAGTAACTAACAAGCTGGTAATTATAAGTTCAAATTCAATGAAAACATCAGTTTCAAAGTCTGAATAGAATTGTGTTTCAGGACTGCCTAAAGGCCCTAATCTATATTGTAACTATTTTAATAATTTTTTAAAAAAATGTCAATTTATTACTTTCTCAACAGGAATTAATGATCTCTGCAGTTACTGCAAACTCAGATATCTTGTGAAAGAAAATAAAGTAATAGTCTAAGGATTTTTTTTTTTTTTTTAAGTCCCCTCGTATAATTCATTAAACAATTTTTTCTGGCATCTATGATTTTTCCATTAAAATGATTCATATCTTATAAAATTAATATTGCGTAATATTTTCAAAACACCAAAGTGACTTAATAGTATACATCGTATTGTTACAAGAAATTAAAGTATTCCTTAACTTTCACCTACTTAGACATATATTTATATCAGCTTTAACTATGTCAAAGCTACTAATCGAAGACAGGGTCTAACTCACCCGTGGTGATTATGTTTCATAAGACTAATCTGTTGGAGGTGTCTTACTTCTCTCTTTCTTTTTCCCCTTTTAAGGACAGATTTCTGTTTAGAATACCTAGCCTTCTGGAGGATAAACATCCTTCTGAGCTATCTGTTTAACATCACTAGCAGATTTTTTCACTTTTGATTCCCTTCAGCACAGATAAAGAATAATAAATTGTATTGAATTTATTAGATGCTTTTAATCTGAGTTTGATGTTCATGCTTTAAAAAAAAAAAAAAAATTGAAAAATCTTTTTTGTAATTCAAATAGTCCTTCAGAGAGGCACTTATTTTTATTTTTACCTCTCACTGTTGATTGATGAAGAGAGATGACCTATTATTTCATTTGTTTGCTTTTTTACTTTTAATTTCATCTTCGTATTTTATGGTCCTTTTATCAATTTTAAATATTAAAATGGTTGGTCTTACCATTTGCATCAGACATCCAATTCTAGTAGAAAAATAACTTTTACCTAACTTTAGCCTTGTAAAAGCTTAGATTTTAGAATTCCAGACTTCCTGCATAGTTGATTAAATCCGTCTTAAGAACAAAGGATCTATCTAACAGATGGAGAGGATTGCTCCTTATAAATGACTATATTTCAAAACTTAGTCAATTCCTGGTAAATACATTCTGTGGCACATCCCAGAGAAATGATGACATAATAGAAATCCTACTGGAATCCAATGCAGGTTCCATCAGGATGAGGTAGACTGCTTTTCTTTACATGGAAATGAAAAGAAAAATGAAGGAATGATACGTAGGCAAGACCATTCTGATGTTAATCTGGAATACAGATATTATATACATATGCAGGTGTTTCAGGAGACACAAAGCTCTTCACAGTGCCAGTATATAGGCATAGTCTATACAGTATGAGCTAGTCATCTCATTCTCCCATTAGACCTGATGAAGTAAAACAAACTTTTTCATTATTCAATTTGTTTTAAAAGCTAAATGGCCTAACAACACCTGTCTATACACACTGAAGTATAAATGAAGCCTTCAATGTAGATACATGCATTTAGTCAAATAAATCTTGCTTATGATGTGTAGACTTAAGGACTTTCATTCTGTGAGTCCCACTTTCATATTTCCTGAGTAATCAATAGAGAATGAACCTTGCAGTTTTAAAATTCTTTCAATTTTTTTTGGCTTATTGGTTTTCAGATCTATTAACACTTTCTAATGACTACTAATTGACAATGGCCTAGAAGTTGGTTTTTCCAAATTAAGTTGTTCTGCTATTGAGCAATGGCAAAGAAATTTTTAACTAAAAAAATTAAGTCATCCTACCATAGCCTCTGGCATTCGATGGCATGAATCACTGTACTTAGCAATACAAACCTACACACTGTGGCACATCCCCATGCTTGAAACTTTTGAATCAATAAAAATGGTGATTTTCTGTAACTTTTCCATAATTTCGTCTAAGATTCCTGCATCCAGCATCTCCATAAATCTCTAATCAATTGAAAATGCTTAATTTTTGTACACATTGAAAGCCTTTTCATTTCTTGCATTAATTTTCTGTCTTATTTGAAAAATAATGAAATTTATATTCCATCTCATATTCCAAACAACATGATGTTATATGGTTTATAACATCCATTTAATTTATTTAATTTATTTTTATTTTCATTCAACATCAGAAAAATCCCTATACCCTATACCACTTAGACATTATTGTCACCATAGGATGATGCTGGATTTATACTGCTTTTTCTGTGTTCATAAATTCCTAGCATTTAAAATTTAATAGAATTTTTATATAACTTGAGCAATTTTTTTTTTTTATTTAATGCAGACTGAGATATTTTTAATTTTTTAACATCTCTTCAAAGTCACCTACATTCCCAAACTCAGAACACGAATATATGCCTTCATAAAAATATTTTCTGAGTTTGTCCTTTTTCGTCACTAACTAAAACAGCTCTTTCCCCACTATAGGAAGAGAATATTTTTTGTGGTTTTAAGTTAGGACATGGGGGCAAGGAACAGAGGAAGATATGTTATTACTATCTTTGAATGGAAGATCTGTGGAATCATACTTTTTAGTAGAATGTCCTTAAGTATTTCCAGATTTTATTACTATGTTTTATCTTATATAACAAATTGGTCCTATTTATTGAGATGAGGTGGTTAGGAATGTCTTTATAATGGTGTCCTGCTGTTGAATAGAACTTAATTCCACAAACATTTTACTTTTTAGAAAACCAAACAAATAGTTTGGGGTTGGTTTTGTTTATTTGTTTGTTTGGAGGTTTTGTTTGTTTGCTTCATCTGTTGATTTGGGTTGTGTTGGGTGTTTTTTCCATTTTTCACAGAGGTCAAAATAACTACTCATTACTAGAAGTATATTCTTTATCTTGGTTTTGCATTTTCTACTTTATTGGAAAATTCTCAGTTCTTGTTACAGAAAATTTAATAAGCAAAGCATGCTCCCCAGCACAGAAAGTGGTTTCACTGACCAGAGTGAATCACTAGGACCCGAATAAATGGATGAACCAGGGACCAAGTCATTCTAGGAGTGGACTGTCAGGAGTGACATAGAGTTAGGGCCAGAGACAAGTCATGGTGTAGGTCCAAAGAACCAATACAGAAGAAAAATTCACCATGACACTGGTCCCAGTCCTGGTCAGAGATGGGACTAGGGAATGGCACCCATGCAGCATTGTTGTGACCACTCTGGAGATCAACTGATCCTGACACCTTTCTTTAAGTAGAGAAAAACTCAGTCTGAAAAACAAAATACAAATATAGTAAAATTTTTGCTTTAGTAGTAAATATAGTGGATTAAAAGCTGCTCTGCAGTTTAAGATAGCAATTATGTTTAAATAGACCAATCTTCATGAAAAATATAACTATACTGCTTTAAGCTATTATTATTACCTTCAAAAAATACCAGCATTGTTCTTCAGCAATGTTATTGTTTTCATCCTGTTTTAACAAGAGGGTTTTGCATTAACTCACAGCATTAAGTGCAGTTCAGATATTAATCTCATGTTGCATATTTATATAATTTCTAAAACCTGGAGGAAAATATTCACCACTTTCTTCCAGTCCTAAATAAAAGCTGAAATCCTAAAGAAGGAGTACCTATTTTACTTTATTTTGATGGTTTTTATCCAAGAACAAAGAAGTTATTAGAGAATGTTTATTATGTCATATGTTAAAAGGGATGGAGGAATACATATTTGATTTCACCTATCAGTCCATATAAGGGTAAGTTTTATTTGAACTTCATCTCAGGTAAGACAAATTTGCTATGGGCAAAAGATAGAAAGGCAGAGGATCTGACCTTTCCTGTTTCTCAGGTGCCCACTGAGGCTTTCTATTGCTCCCTCTCCACAACAAGACAGGGTGAAAAACTATCTTGAAAAGCTTGCGAGTCAAGATAAACAGAGAGAGATCACTTACCAAATACTGTGAGGAAGGTGAAGCTGACTGATCTGTAATTTCCTGAGTCCTCGCTGCCCTTTTTCAAGAGTGGAGTGAAATTGGCTTTACTCCAGTTCTCATGCACCTCTGCTGTTTTCCATGACCTTTCAAAAATAATGGAGAGAGGCTTAGCAAAAACATCAGCCAGTTACCTTATGGCCCAAAGATCTATGAGTGTTCATCTTGCCTAGATGATCTCTTACCCTGTTCTCCTCAACCAAGGGAAAGTCTTCCTTCCTCCAGACATTCTTACCTCCAGGGACTGGGATTCCTAAGGGTCAGTCTTTGCAGTGAAGACTGAAGGAAAAAAAAATGCACTCTGCCTTCTCTGTATATTTGATTACCAGGATACTCTCCTTATTCAGCAGCAGGCCCACATTTTCCCTGGTGTTCCTTTTACAAGGCTTAAGGAACACTTTCTTGTTGTCTTTTAATTCCTTCACCAGATTTCCTTCCAGGTGGGTCTTATCCTTCCTCATTTCATCTCTAGACACTCTGACAACGTTCTTATATTTCTTTTTCTCCACATACTGTAAATTTCCTTCTTCCATTTTTTTTTTTTTTCAGAAGCTCCTTGCTCATCACTTCAAGTGTCCTGTCTCTTTTGATAAATTTCTTACTCATAGGGGTGCAGTGTTCTTGAGCTCAGATGAAGTGGTGCTTGAATGTTAATCAGCTTACTTGGGTGCCACTACCTTCTAGAGTAGGGATTCCTCCAATCAGGTCTCTGAGGAGGTCAGATTTAGATCTCCCAAAGTCTAGTGTTGCAATCATACTTATTGTCCTGCTTTTGCCTCAAAATCTCCAGCATCTCATGAACTCCCAAAATCTCATGGTCATAGGACCCAAGGCTGCCTCAAGCCATCTCATCATCAACTGGACCTTCCTTGTTTATTAGTACAAGGTCCAGAATCACACATCACATCACTGTTTCCTCCTCTACCTGTGTCAGAAAGCTATCTTCAGTGCTCTGCAGGAATCTCCTGTACTGTGCATGCCTAGCTGTGTTGCCTTTCCAGCAAATATCAGGGTAACTGAAGACCCCCAATGACATTTTGATTGTGAGGCTACTTTCAGCTGTTTGTAGGCCTCATTGATTTTCTCTCCTAGATCAGGTGACCTGTAGTAAACATCCACAACAATGTCACCCAATATTAGTCTGCCATTTAACTGTTACCCATAAGCATGTGACACATTTCTTCACCCTCTAGCAGAACTCAGTGTACTCTCTAAGTGCTCTCTCACATAAAGGGCAATTCCACCTATTTGGCGTACTGGTATGTCTTCCCTAAAAAGTGTCTAGCCTTCCATGACAGCATTCCAGTCATGCAAGCCATTTCATCCTGTCTCTGTAACTGCAATGAAATCATGGCCTTGTGTTGGCACCCAGACCTCTAGTTCTTTCTATTTATTCCCATTGCTGTGTGTGTTGGTGAACAGGTATTTCTGAGAGGTAATCAAGCAAGAATGTCAATTTGTCTCCAGTGTGAGTCCTTCCCACAGGATTCTTTTAAAAATGACCCAACACGGGTCTGCTTTCCAAGGGATACAAGTATGGACTGATCCAGTGTGAGTCCCCCAAGGGCTCACAGGTCCTGCTGGAAATCCTGTTTCTCCTCTCCAATGGCAACAGCTCCTGCCAAAAGTTTGCCCTGAAATGATCTCTTCATGGATTGCAGCTTCCTTCAGGTTATGTCCGGTATTAGATTCTCCATGGATTGCCAGTTGATATCTGCTCCACTGTGGTTTTCATGGGCTTCAGGGGAACATCCTATATCATCATAGTCTTCACCATGGGCTGCTGGGGAATCTGCTCTGGTATCTGGAGCACCTCCTTCTCCTGCTTCTTCAATGACCTTTGTGTCCACAGAGCTGTTTTGTTCACATTGTGCTCAGTCATCATTCTCACAGCTGCTGCACAGTGGTATTTTTACACTTCGTATTCTATCTCAGATGCACCACCCGTGTTGAAGCACCACCTGACTGTCTCAGTATTGGCCATTAGCCAGTTTATTTTGGAGAGAGATGGAAGTTGTGGTGTACAATATGGAGACAGCTCCTGATCAATTCTCATAAAGCCACCACTGAAGCCCATCAAAGATGTATTTTTAAAATATACCTATCCTGTCTATATATTTTTTTCTGTCTATAATATGTTTTAAATATAATGTGATGTTCTACATAAAATAGCTATAATGTATAATATTTTACAGAGACTATGAAAATAATGTATGTTGTATCTAGGAATGCATCTACAGGCAGGAATCTTTAATATTAGATCCCAGTTAGATCCTGAATGTAAACCAGCCACCATACTGATCTGTTTAGAAGGCATTCAGCTTCTTACCTGTAAGTGCCTAATGTGTTCTGTGATGCTCTAGACTACACAATACACCTTCATGCGAATAAGCAGCAACACTTAAATGAAATCTGCACCTTTTGAAGCAGAAGTTTGGAGGTCAATATATTCCATAGCACCTCAAATTACAGTAGAGACATATTTTTTCATTTCAGTTGCACTTTTTCTTGCTGTTAACAATAATGAAGATCTGATATGTTAGCTCGGATAACATATCCAACCCTCAGAACTTCAGAATTGGTGCAGATGAAGTATCTCCTCCAGCACTTAGGCTGTCCTAAGATAGACACAAGTACAATGTGCAGGCCTGGGCTTCAGAATATAACAAGGGTATAAAAATATTAGACTGTGTGGAAGGTCTAAGATGGCATGACTTATGAGGAACAGCTGAGGACACTACATTTGTTCAGCTTAGAGAAGAGTAAACTTAGAGGATTCATTGCTATCTACAACTTCCTCATGAGGGAAAGTGCAGAGGTAATTGTTTCTCTCTGATGTCCAATGTAAGCATGTTAGGGAATGTTTTAAGGCTGTGTCAAGGACCACCACTGAGGGGGTGCTCAAGCACTGGAACAAGCTTCTAACAGAAGTATTTGTGGTCTCAAGCACCTGGGTGGTCTTTAGGCTTTGACTCATTGACCTAAATGTAGGTGTTTAGTACAATCTAAGATGCCCTGGGTTACTTAAGATATTTTCACAGATCCCTGTCAGATATGATACAGAATTTACAGGAGACATTGCAGGGAAAAAGGAAATTGAATTATTTTAGGGGATCTTAACTGTCACTGTGTTTAAATAGCTGAATTTATCTGTTAAATTCTCAAACAACATGTGTTTTCACTAAACTTTTGGAAAAAAAGGAGATAAGAGAACTCTATTCCCTATGAGACTTTTAAGAATAAAAACATTAAAGTTAATTAATTGCTACAATACTATGTAAATGAGGTACTTAAAAGTGCCTAAACTACTACATTGTGTAATGTTCAATGCTGACTAGAAAGACTGGCAGTAAAAATTAACACAAAGTACCAGCATAGTAATAGAAGCCTATGATTAACAAAGTCTGATCTACAACTGCAGCACACCGAGGCAGGATCCAGGCACCCACCATACGGAAGGCAGGCATGGAGTGGACGGAGACTGCTGCAGTGGTGGTTGTTTTCACCAGAGGGAGGGAGGTGCTGAGTCATGTGGGCTCATTCCTGAATTGTTCTCCAGGCAGGTCAGGTGGCCAGGGATAGGGATGGTGGTAACTTGCCACAAAGCTGTTTCCAAAAGATCTGTGTCAACCCAGACTGAGGTCAAACTTAAGCAGGCAGGAGTCCAGGCAACTGGCTGCAGAGAGTGCTGGAGCCTGGCACCTGAAATGGAGGGCAGTGGTGATAACACCTGCATAAGGTGTGAGCAGCTCAATTATCTGCTTAATCTAGTGGCTGAACTGAAGGAAAAAGTTACTATATTTAGGACTGTAAGGGAATGTGAAAGGGAGTTGGATTTGATGAACCAGGCTCTGCACACTCCCCTAGCAGAGGGAGGTGACCCAAGATGCAGCAGGAAATGGATATAGGTCCCTGTTAGAAGAGACAAAGTAAAACTCTCACAGGTCCCCTCACCTTCCCAGCTGCCCTTACAAAACAAGTATGGGGCACAGGAAGTTGAGGGTGAGGTTGTGACTGTTTGATGCTGTGCCTTTAAGAAAGGGGCACACTGGCTAAATGTTTATAAAATATTTTGGTATTCTAAACAAATTTCATTGGTAGAATTGTGGGAGGTGAGGTTAGTCCCAGCGCGGCTGGAACTTTCTCTCAGTCTTCCTTCCTTCGCTGTCCCTCTCGGCTGGATCTGCTTCTGGGATTCTGGCCAACTAAGATAAGATACTAACTCCTGTGCCAGGCCTTTCTTCCTTTCCTGCCCTGTTAACCGTCCACATCTCTTTTCTACCTCTTTTGGGGGAGAAGGGAGGTAGGGGGGTGAAGGGGGCACAGGGGGAAGCCCCCTCTGTGGGGGTCTGGTTTCTGGTTGAGTTTATTTGCTGTATACTTCTGTATATATTGTAAAATACCTGTATTTGTAGTGTTACATATAATCTGTTTCCTTGTAAAATATAATCTCATTTCTCCGACTGGGTTTAGCCGTGGTCTCTTTCTCAGTGGGGGAGGGAAAGCAGAGCCTTTCCTCTCAACCCACCACAGAGGTGAATATGAAGACAGAAGACACACCATCTGAGGTGTTGCCTAAAGCAAAACAGATCCATATCAGGACTTGCTCCCTTAAAAAAAACAGAGGTTAATTGTTATTGGTGATTGCCTCCTGAGGGGAACATAGGCCCCCATATGTCAGCCGGATCCTTCCCACAGGGAAGTCTGCTGCCTCCCTGGGGCCTCAGTCAGGGATGTTGCCATAAGGCTGCCTAGTCTCATACAGTCTTCTGATTACTATTCCTTGATAGTTATGCAGGTGGGGTGTGATGAGGTTGAAACCAGAGTTTGAAAGGTAATTGAAAAGTACTTCAAGGCTCTGGGAAAACTGGTTGAGGGGCACAAGTAATTTTTTTATCAGTACACTTAGTTGCAGGAAGGAATACTGAAAGGAAGAGGAAAGCAGGTATAATTAACAAGTGGCTCAGAGGCTGGTGCCACCAACAGAGTTTTGGGTTTTTTGATCTTGGGGAACTTTCTATGGCACTGGGTCTGCCAGCAACAGATGGAGTACAGAGTGGGAGAGAGATCCTAGCACATAAGAATAGCCTATCCCCCAGACTGACAGGGCTTTAAACTAGATTAGAAGGGGGAAGGGGATGAAACCAGTCCCACCAGACAGGAGTCTGGGGATGGTAAGCTGGAGTCATGGGTGAAACCAGCAACCCATCTGAAGTACATGTACACTAATGCTCACAGTATGGGTAACAAACAAGAGGAGCTGTAAGCCTTGCTACAGCAGGAATGTTAAGGTGTAGTTGCCATCACAGAAATGTGGTGGGATGACTCACATGACTGGAGCACTGCAATTGATGGCTACAGGCTCTTCAGGAGAGACAGGCAAGGGAGAAGGGATGGAGGGGTCACTCTGTACATCAGGGGGGCTCTAGACACCATGGAATTAGGGATTAAAGATGATCAAGTTGAGTGCCTATGGGTGAGAATTAGAGGGAAGACCAACAAGGCAGACATCCTGGTTGGAGATTGTTATACACCACCCAACCAGGATGGAGAGGTTGATGAATTATTATTATTATCCCAGCTGCTGAGTGAGCCTACCCGGGGTAAGTTTTTGCTTGACCTTCTTTTTACAAACAGAGAAGGGCTGGTGGGAGATGTGGTGGTTGGAGGCTGTCTGGGTCCAGTGACCATGAGATAATTGAGTTTTCAGTACACAGTCAAGCTAAGAGGAGCATCAACAAAAACTCTGCTCTGGACTTCTGGAGGGCAGACTTCAGGTTACTTAGGGAACTAACTCAGAAGGTACCTTAGGAAATAGCCCTTAAAAAAAAGGGGTTGAGGAGGGCTGGACCTACTTCAAGAAAGTAATCTTGAAGGCTCAGGAACAGGCTGTGCCAATGTGCCAGAAGATGAGCCGCTGGGGTAGATGGCCAGCCTGGATGGGCAATGAACTTTTGAATGAATTAAGGGGAAAAAAAAAAAGGTTGTGTCATCTTTGGAAGGAAGGAGAGGTAACCCAGGAAATGTTTAGGGATGTTGCTAGGTTATGTAGGAAAAACATTAAGGAGGCAAAAGCTCATTTAGAGCTTAGACTGGCCACTGCTGTGAAGGACAACAAAAAATCATTCCACAAATACATTAATGGCAAGAGGAGGTGGAAGGACAACCTCCACTCCTTAGTGGACACGGAGGGAAACATAGTGACAGAAGATGAGGAAAATGCAGAGGTATTTAACGCCTTCTTTGCCTCAATTTTTAATAGCAAGATAGGTTATCTTCTGGAGAACTGGCTTCCTGAGCTGGCAGATGGAAGCAGGGAGCCATATCATTCCCCTGTAATCTAGGAGGAAGTAGTTAGAGACATTCTCACCCTCTTGGATCCCCACAGGTGCATGGGACCTGATAGGATCCATCCTAGAGTGCTGAGAGAGCTGGCAGATGACCTTCCTAAGCCACTCTCCATTATTTTTCAAGAGTTCTGGCTCACTGGAGAGGTCCCAGATGACTGGAAGCTGGCCAGCGTGATGCCCATCCACAAGAAGGGCCAGAAGGAGGAACCAGGGAATTCCAGGCCTGTCAGTCTGACCTCAGTGCCAAGGGATCAGCCCAGTCAGCATGGATTTAGGAAGGGCAGGTCCTGCCTGACCAACCTGAACTCCTTCTATGATCAGGAGATCCACCAGGTGGATGTGGGGAAGGATGTGGATGTAGTCTACCTGGACTTCAGAAAGGCCTTTGACACCATTCCCCACAGCAAACTCCTGACTGAGCTGTCAGCCCATGGCTTGGACAGGAGCACACTGCACTGGGTTAGGAACTGGCTGGAGGGCTGAGTTCAGAGAGTGGTGGTGAACGGTGCCACATCCAGCTGGCAGCCAGTCACTAGCGGTGTGCGCCAAAGATCAGTGCTGGGCCCCAATCTGTTCAATATCTTTATTGATGACATGGATGAGGGGATTGAGTCCATCATGAGTAAATTTGCAGATGACACCAAGTTGCGGACAGGTTTTGATCTGTTAGAGGGTAGGAAAGCTCTGCAGAGGGATCTTGATAGGTTGGACAGATGGGCAGAGTCCAATGGCATGAGATTTAACACATTTAAGTGCTGAATTCTACACTTTGGCCACAACAACCCCATGCAGTGTTACAGGCTGGGGACTAGACCATGGCACCAAGTGCCACGTCCAATCCCCTCTTGAACACCGAGCGAGTTATTCATCATTGGAATGGGCTGCCCGGGGAGGTGGTGGAGTCACCCTCCCTGGAGGTGAAGAACTTTCGCCTCACCTCGAGCCTAAACTTCCCCTGGCACAGATTGAGACTGTGTCCTCTTGTTCTGGTGCTGGTTGCCTGGGAGAAGAGACCAACCCCTTCCTGGCTACAACCACCTTTCAGGTAGTTGTAGAAGGCAATGAGGTCCCCCCTGAACCTTCTCTTCTCCAGGCTAAACAATCCCAGCTCCCTCAGCCTCTCCTCATAGGGCTTGTGCTCAAGGCCTCTCACCAGCCTTGTTGCCCTTCTCTGGACACGTTCAAGTGTCTCAATGTCCTTCTTAATCTGAGGAGCCCAGAACTGGACACAGTACTCAAGGTGCGGCCTAACCAAAGCAAACAGGGAAAGCCCTACTTCTTGTCAGTGTGCTCTAGGTAAGATTTTATAATGAAAAGACTATAGAAAGGACAATTATGTTATTGGTAGTCAAATAATTAAGTATTTTAGATAACCACAGGACTTACTTTTCACTATTTACTTGTTTGCTTGATTTATATCACAAAATTTCTAGGGAATCTTTCTAGTCAATAAAGGATACTAGCCATTTTTAACATACATGAACAATAACTGTATAATGAGAAAGGAAAAAAATGGTAATAGAATAGAGAAGATATGAAATGAAGAAAAAAGAGGGAAGCACAGCTAATTCCATTAATAGAACATCACTAGTTATTGTTGTTCAGATTCATCCTTCTTAGCATTAGACAAATCTCAAAATTCTTTAAATACATACAAATTGAACTACTTATTTTCTTGAAAAATTAAATATACACATATGTTTACTTATATACACATACATATATATATTTAATAAACACTTTCGTGACTTAAAAAAAAATTAATTAAAAATACCACATTTGTTCTTCTAAAGCATTTCTATTCTGGCAAAGGGAGAACTTAGATCGGGATTAAGGCTTAATTCCATATTTGGTGAGAAAATATATAATCTTTATTTAAGGAATTTAGCTACCTTCATCATAGAATAGAAGTCATACAGGTCCTACACCTAAGGGGTCTAACTTGGTCTCTTCAGCTTTTCTTCCCTGCACTGCCCATAGGAGAGTCAAACAGCATATGATGGCCCAGGACAGCTCAGCACAGTGTTCTGTGGAACAGGGGGCTCAAACTTGGAAACAGCACAGTCCAGATCGTCCAGCTCTGCCCAAGGAAGAGTGTTTTGTCTTCTTGCTTGGGTTGCTAGAAAAGGACATGGAGGGATGCTGCTGCTCAAGTTTTGGACCACATCACAACCCACCAGGAGGTCCCTGCAAAGTCCTACTTCCTTGCAAAGGTGTACTACTCATCTCTGTCAATCCACTCTGCTCTGACAAAGGGCCAAAGCAATACCATATTTGCTATAACAAAGTGTTCACTTTTATGTGTTCCGGGAGCAGCTCTTTTTTGTATTGTACTTCCCAAAGAAAAGTGGACAAAGTCATTGTTGCTGCTGCCTCTATGGTGTCATCAGTGCTTTCTGACTGTAGTTGTAGATTACACCTTCAAGATCCTTTCCACTTTCCAGTCATGAGAGCAAAAATAAACAAATATCTCACCTACAGGACTGCTTCATGGATTGTTCTAGTTCACACCTTTATTCTGTCAGAACACTGAAATAAAAGATAATGGGGTCTGGTGAAAATCATGTATGTGCTCATCTGAGGAAATGCCTTGTTTTCTCCAGGCTAAACAATCCCAGGCAGGCATTTCTTCTCTTATCAGGTATTTGAAGACTGAAGCAAATGCATTTCTACAGAGGAACTTTAATGTCAACAGAAAACTATGGAGTAAATACAATAAAAATTTAATTTTACAGCTTTAATGAGACATCCTTGTGTTTCCAGCTCCTTGTGTTTGCAGGCCTTCATGTTAAACAAAGTTTTAAAAGCCTTTAATATATTTAAATTTACCATTATAAATTATATAACTGTTACATAGTTATTTGTAAGGGAGTGCTTTCTCCCTTCATTTATGTAGTTTGTTTTTTTTTCCCCAGTACAGTGGCTGAGAGCATAGTGGGCTGGCATATAAAGTATATGTTACTCTGGGCTACTTACCCACCTAGGAACTTGGAAATAGATACTTTAAAATTATAAATATGTTTTATGCCTTAAATATGTACCTGCCACTGACTGAGCCAAACTGCAGTTCATGGGCCACATTCTTTCTTCATATTCATTATGAATTAAAAGCAAAATCAGTGTACAATTAAGACTAGACAGCAGATGGCATTCAATAGTACAAGCATACTGCACCATATGTCTGCAAAACATCTTTGCAAAGTACTTGGTTGTTCACAACATTATAAAATAGAATTAAATATATAATACATAAAAAAATAGATTAAATTTAATTAAAAATATTTTAATTAGTCCATTGAAATTTAGTCCCATTTGTATTTGGTGTGATAAGAATTAAAATAACAAATGATGTTCAAAAAGATAAATCTCTTTCACATTGAAAATGTCATATTTTCATTTCTCCAGTTTCTAAACTCATACTGAAAGCTCGTGAAGAAAATGAACTCCTATTAGTACTAGCAAAATTTTTGTGATTTTGTTTAGCTGTCAAATTTCTGTACTAATTCTGCTTACGTTTAGAGCTAGTTCTGCTTACATTTATATTTTCTTGTCCATATGCTACAAAATTTACTATAATATTTCATAGTGTCATGGCACACATAAGGATTACAATTTTTATTTTTATTTTCCCTGGGTAAGTAGCATTTTAAATTCTTAAAAGCAGATGACACTGAAATGTTTTTCTGGGCTTGTATTAAATCCAATCCATCATAAAGTGTTGTAGTTTGAGCTGGGTGCCCCCCTGGTGCATTCACTTCCTGTGTCAAGAAGTCCAGCCCAGAGGGATGGACACAGGAAATTGTGTATTTCCTACCATAATTCTTTGCACCACTATAAGATCCAGTGCGGAGTCTGGCACTTCCTCTTTCCTTCCCTCTCCGAGACTTGGTAACTGGGGGAGAGATGTCCCGGCCATGGGCCTGACTGGGCCCAAGGCCACAGGGGGATGGGCAGTCTCAGGCCTGGCCAGCTGAGACTAGCCCAGCAGAGGGAGGGGGAAGAAGGAGCCCTGGGGGTTTTGGATGCACCCTCAGGTGGGGATGGGATCTTTCTTTGTCACTGCGCTTTGGGTTTTCTGTAACATTCACTGCTTTCCATTTAAACTTTCATCACTTTTGCAATCCGTTTGTCTGAGTCGTTATTTCTGCCTGTGGTGGGGAGGGGATCTGCCCCAACCCATTACATAAAGTCTACATGATTCTTTCATGCTATAAAGGAAGCATGTAATAACAAAAATGTGCAAATCATGTTAAAGGATATAAATCCATGGGTAAAGTTCAGAGTTAAAATGCAGAGAACTAGTGAGGAAGGCAGGTTATCAGATGATCAAATGTAATCTGCAAAACTCAAGTTAAAAAAGATGCTTTTGGAAGACAGAGTGAAATATAAAAGGAAAGAATTTTTAGTCTGGATTGTGTTAAGTGGTATGGCAGACATCCTTCAGAGAAAAAAAAAAGTTGCTTCATTTGTACAGACATTTTAAAATACCTATTACTTCTTGCATCCTTAATAATTCACAGGTGGAACTGACATATGGTCATACATATACTAGATGGACAAAATACGAAAAAAAAAAATGGTTAAATCTTAAAGTTTAGGGTATTTTTGTAGGAACCATAGTGCATTACTACCCCATAAAATCAAAGAGTATCTTACAAAATTTCACAACAAAATGAACATAAATGCTTCACACGCATAAGCCAATGTCTTTTTGTGTCAATAGCAATAATATAAAACCATATGCACAGTTTATTAATTTATTTAATAAATACATTTAGACTTAAAAATATATATTTAATGTTTGAATCTGAAAAGTTTACACACAGATAGTACTTTGCTCAAAATAAAATCTCATATCAAACCACTTTTTTAAGGTGCTTTGTGCAAAAAAGGTCAAAAATGTCTGATCTAAAGAAATATGAACATTGTTATACATAAAGATGCATTTATCTTCTTACACTTTCAAATAAACAATGTATTTAGAAAAGTGTAGTTTGGAAAGGTTTTTGAAATATAAAGCCAAATGTAAATTGCTGAAGTCAACTTCATATCACCACTGAAGCAGAAATGAGCAAAATGCGTGGGTTAGAAAGTGCAATTGAAAAGGTAAATTTCATGCAATTTTGACTTAGAAAGACATATATATATGTAAGAAATGTCTCCTTTAAGCTGAATGAAAATTTTTTGACATTGTGCATTCTGTATTTTCTCAATGGTACAAAGGAGTTCATTAGTATTAGTAATGTACATTTATTAATGGATTTATATAGCCTTTCAAGCAATTCAAGCATATAAAGGAATGCATTCCATCTGACACATTTATTTGAGCTGCCGCAGAAACAGATTGATTTACATCTTCAGTTCTCACAAGATATGACAGGTTGTGAATGCTTAAACTGACAGCAAGCTGTGAGTAATAGCTAACTTACCTCTTACAGTTCTATTGTCTATCTAGGAAATCATAGACTGTCAAAGTCAAAGAATAAACAAATGATGGCATTTGCACAAACTGTCCTGTAAGGCATATACCACATTTTTCATATCACAAATAGTAAGTACCTGGGACAAACACAAATATTCAACTTGGTCCTCAGTCTTGTCATTGTCACACTTCCAATGGAGAAAAAGAGTTCTAAATGTTACACAAAGTCTTTTGGTTGTCTGCTGTCAGTACTACACTGCATAAAATGGAAATGCCCTTTTCCTGAAGTATTTCAGAAAATATATTGAATCTCAAAGAAACTCACTCTAACAGTAGAGAATCAAGATTAATTTTTTTTGCATGATATTCCAATGTTATTTCTTGCCACTCATGCCAGAAAATGGGAAAATCACTTTAGTTAAACTTTGCCTCACTTTGTCTTCCTGGAATTGCCTGCCAAAAAGGGGTCCTTCAGTTCTTAAAAACGAAACAAACCCCAAACTGTGGTGTTTTTAGGCTATGCCTTTAAAATTGAGTTATAGATTTCAAGAAGAAAAGTAGAAAAATATAAATAAATAACTATTGGGTGTAAAAAGGAAAACAAAAAATTACTCTTAACAAATTTAGTGGATAAATATCTGGAACAAGAGGAGCTGTATCATAACAATTCTTCCCTTTTCTCTCTTCTGATCTCTGGCTCTTTTGCTTCACTCTGGAGAGATAACCTGCTTATCAGCTGGCTTTGGCGAAGTCTAATTTCTCTGCTCCTGTCTCTTGTTTCTTCTGTACAAGGGAGCAGGGGAGGCAGGAAGGGAGAAGCAGGGAGCTTTCCCTGGTCTCTTGACCAGGGGAGTTTTCGTGTTGTTTGCTAATTGTAAGTAGCTGTATAATATTGTAAATACTGTCTATTTTGTACATATTCATTGCATTCCATTGTAGAGTGTAGATTTTGCTTGTAAATACAGCTTCCATTTGCTTCTAACTGAGTTGGTCTGGCAAAAGTTAATGCTGGGGGGAAACTTCAACCCACCACACAAACAAAAGCAAACAACACAACCAACTCTTCCCCCCCTCAACACTCACACAAAAAAATCAAACCAAAACAAACAATCAAACAAACAAAAACCACAAACACAAAAATAAACACACACCCCCACCACCTTGATTTTTTATTTGTTTTGACCAATAAACCTGTTTTCCTGATGACAGACATTTTAGGCTTGACATCGTTACATGGGAAATTGTTGGTTATCTGACATATTCTGTTGTGACTGGTGCATATAACAGGTAACTGCATCATTCTGGATCAACAACCAGAATAGCACTAAATATTAGTAATTGTCCATTTCTAGATGACTAAATTATATTCAAATTGCTTTCAAGTAGTATGAAATACTAAATTTGTTCTGCTAAACAGCTCTCTAGATATATTGCTGACTATCTTGACAACATGTAGGATTTAGTTGCCTAAACATAGGTGTCTAATACCATCTAGCACACTGGGGACTGTGTATTTTACCTTCTATGTCTCTCGGACATAAAATGTCATACATCCTAAAGCTGTACATATAACTTGGTAAAAGCATCTCAGGTAACACTGCATACCTATGTTTTGGCAACCAAATCTCCCATATTTCCATTGTCTTGCAGCTTAGACAGAGGTCAGCTGGGGACACCTATGTTATATATCAGTGTAAAAATGGTTGAAAGTAAAGTCTAGTCTCACTCTAAATAATATAGGATGTTTCTACAAAATAGTTTCTCTCTAAAAATATTTTCTGCAGATAAATTGAAGTAGAATTCTTTAAAGTTTCATGAAATTATTCAAGTAATTTTGAGACATGCATCTGTTTCTTTAATCTTAAAATTTCATTCAATATATGAAAGAGATTGTCACATAAGGAATATAGTTACTTAACTAAGAGTACCCACAGAAAAATGAAAAATATGTCAGGCAGTATTTCATAAAAAGTGCTGTGTGTCATTTCTTAAAGGTAATGAAATGTTAGTGGATTTTCTAGAAAACATAGATTTTTCTGTCTCAAGTCTGAAGTTTATTGTCAATCATAAAAATGTCTGAAAGAATGATACAAGCCTTGCCTTAACTGAAAATGTGAAGATAATTTTCACTCTACAATCATTTGTAATTTTCTATTTTGTTATTCTACCCTCTACCTCCTCTTCAAATAAGTCAGTGCCATCTTTGGATTTGGGTCAATATGAAACTTTGTGAAATTTTTGATGCTATGTGTAATCATTTAAAAGACATTTGCATTATACCTGCCATAATCTTCCCTTCTTGACTTCTGCAAATCCTATCAAACTGGAAATTTTAACATTGATAAATGTAAAGCTGTCACTGTACATCCTTACTTTCTAGTTTCTAAAACCTGCCTTGATTCATTACATAATAACATCTGTTTAATATCTTTAGCAATGATCTGGACAAAGGGATTGACTGCATCCTCACTAAATTTGCAGACAACACCAGGTGGGAATGTTGATCTACTACAGTGTAGGAAGGCTGGGACCTGGACAGGGGGACCTGTCATTGGGCACTACTGAGAAGAGCCTGGCTCCATCCTCTTGGGACTCATCTTTTGCATATTTATAAACATTGATAAGGTCACCAAAGACTGGATCATATACCCTATGGGACAGGCTATGCAAGTTGGGGCTGTTCAGCATGGACAAGGCTTTGGAGAGACTTTATGGCAGCCTTTCAGCACCTGAAGGGGGCCTACAAGGCAGATGGGAAGCAATGTTTTACAAGGGCATGTAATGATAGGATAAGAGGCAATGGATCAAAGCTTGAGGAAGGTATATTTAGAGTGGATATTAGAAGGATATTATTTACAGTAAGGGTAGTGAGACACTAGAACAGGTTGCCCAGGGAACTTGTGGATGCCCCCTCCCTAGAGGTGAGCAAGACCAAGTTAACAAGGTCTTGAGAAACCTGGTCTAGTTGAAAGTATTCCTGCCTGTGGTGGGGGCTTTGGAGCTAGATGATCTTTAAGATCCCTTCCAACCCAAACTATTCTATGATTCTATGATTTGATTTCAACAAAATATCCTCTAAGTCAAATGTGTTAGAGAAAGAAAAATATCCCACAACTTTCTAACATGTATTGATGGGCAAATCTTCAACAATCTGTTTAGGGCAGAATTACTATCTGTACATCACAATACCACGAGAAAGGAGGAATAGACTCAGTGGATGGTTTGTAATTAGATTATTACTCTGCATTTGGAAATGTATTTTAAAATACAGAATACATTTTAAGAATACATATCCATGACAACTGTCTCCAGCATAGTCATCTCTCACTGCATTTGCTGTAGTGCAAGGAATCTTTATTTGTCTTCTTTCAGCATTATCTGTTTGATATTCTCTCCTTATCTACTTTACATTCTTCAGCCCCCAGACTTCTATGGAATTTTGTTCCTTTGCCTGTTCTGGACAACTACTTCTCTCTAGGCTCCTAGGACTATAATTTCTTCAACATGCAGCTATTCTAGATGCTCAGTCACATTTCTCATGATATTTTGGTTTTAAGGGCTGGCATTTACACTGCTCTGGAACTCTGAGCCCTAAATTTTTCTGCGTTCATTTCTCTAGATCTTTTCTGAAACACTTCTGCCAGGTACTAATTTCCTTTGACTGCTTTGGGTCTGCTGTATGATTTCCTGCACTCTGCTACTGGTACTATGATTTAACATACTTGATCTGTTTAAAATAATATTATGTAGGAAGAGTAAGTAAAAACTTGTTCCCTTATGGGATTATTTGAATCTTTCTTTTTTGCTGCTTTGTGTTTTTTTATTTGTGTGTATGTTTGTTGGGTTTTTTTTTAATTTATTTTTTCCTTTTCCCTAAAACCTTGAGAGCCAATGAGAAACATATGTATTAGAAAGGTAGTTAAGTGGAACGCGTGAAAAAAAGCCTCTGAAATAGAGCTTACTATAGAGAGTTTGTATGAACTAACATTAGGAAATACCTTAGCTAGCATAATATTAAACTCAGTTTTGCCCTTAGCTGGAACAAAGACAAAGCTATTAAGAAAATGCAGATCCATTTTTAAACATCACTGACCTTTCCAAGAATCATGATTTGCATTGAGTTTATTTCTGTGTTTTCTTACATAATGCCTCTCTATAATGAATACAAAAATAGAAAAGTGTAGATTAATGTGAGTATAACTTAGTCATTATTCATTACCTAGACATTTTCAGTTTCTGGGTAATCTCCAATTTGATTTCTTACTGAAAAATACCCTTGATTTTAATTCCTTAGCATGTAAGACTCTATGGAATCTTCATCATAAAAATAAAAAGCAAAATGATAAAGTAAGAATAATTTTTTTTTTAATAAAGTAATACATTTGGATTAAAATGTTTTCCAAAAGTAGGAGACCTACTGCTCTATTTCACACAAACAATTATTGCTGGCTACTTTGCTGTTGTACAACTTTAAAATACAATATTTACAACTTTGCTTTACATTTTTAAATTAATAGGTTACAGCACAGTACCATAAATATATCTGGTTTCAATTAGCCTGGGAGATGAAAGGTGATTGCAAGTCTTTAAACTTCATTAAATAGGTGACTTCATCTTTTTAATTATTTCATTTATGATATACTGCAATCTGTTATTGGTAATATGATCCAAATGGGATTTATTATCAGTCTTTCCTGTACCTAGGCTTTTTTTGCAATTGTGAGTACTGTTTGAATTCATGCTTTAAGTTGAAGTGTACTGAAAAAGTCCTTTACTCTTTCATTCTTAAATTTCTGCTTTGCTTGCTTTTTGTGAGATAAACACAGTATCTAGTATCTGAAGTGAGAGATTTTCTTTTCTATGATTATTAAGAACTACAAATGAAAAGACAAACATCACAACTTTGCCACATATGGTTGGTATTAGCAAGCTTTCTCAAGTGATACTGACATATATTGGGCAACTAAAACCTTTGCAAGGGTACATAAAAATTCCTATGTTTTCAGTGGAAGAGAGAGACTAACAATTTAAAATCCAGTTTGGGGCTCAGAAGATAGGCAGATCATAGAATGCAATGGATAATGCTGTGATTTATTGTTTTGTTTTGTTTGGGGGGTTTTGGGAGGTTTTGGGGTAACCCACCACAGGGGGTTTTGTTTATTTTTGGGGGTTTGTTTGTTTGTTTGCTTGTTTGAAATTTCCTTTGCACTACTAAAGCACTGTAGCTCTGTTGGGTTGACTTTGGCTGACCACTAAGTGCTCAGCATGCCACTCTATGTCTCTCATTTCTCAGCAGGACAGAGAAGAAAAGATGATGAAAAGGGAGATCGCTTACCAATTAGCATCACATGCAAAACATACTTGACTTTGAGAAAATACTTTATTATCAATTAGTTGACAATAATCAGACTAGGCTGATCAAGAAAATATGTTTTCTATCAAGTAGAATATTTCAGAATTCAATGCATACGTTTATATTTTTATTATCGTTTTTTAAGGTTCTTTTAAGAAATCTTGTCCATTGGCGAGTCACTATAATATAATGTACTGTATGTCCTGACATTGTTTTGCACTTCTAAATGTTCTGTTACCTGATGTTTACAATCTCTTATGACATGGATTCCTGTGTCTAACAGTTTTCACCTTGCCACTGATATTACCCTTCCAGATTAAGTCCTTCAAGTGATCCTGCATTCACATCAATCTTACTGAAAGAAAAATATGTAAAATAGCTTTCAATACCTTTATCTTCAATGTTGTGATTTAAAAAAATAATTTAAAAAATCCACAACTATTGTCAGGATCTATTTTCTCAGTCAGATTGGCAAATTCCATTAGTTTCACTGGATGTTACTGACACCAGTCTATTTGAATTGAAGTATTGAACAAAAAAGATTAAAGTTTATCACATCTTGTTGCTCACAGATGCATATCCCAGACTTAGGAATATTGGTTCATTCAACTCAGCTCTAGTGTTTTCCCAAGAAATAAGGTCAGTATGGCAGAAAAAAATCCATGCTAGTTTGATATAAAGTGAATATGTGTTTAGAGTTTGGATTTTTTTTTTGTTTGGTTGAGATTTTTGTTTTGTTTGTTTTTGTTTGTTTGTTCTTCCTTGTTGTTGTTTTGATTTTTTTTCCCTTCAATGACAAATTGATTTTCACTTTGCCAGAAGTGTTAAAAAATTTCCACTGTAGACAAAACTCAAAATTGACTAAATAAATACATAGCTTTGTTTTAATGTTTTTTGTATAAGTAGTTGTCTCAACTATTTTATATGAATACTAGAGGTTTGTGTGTTAAAGTTTTAGCCGAATTTTCTACTTCAACAGTTTCTCAAGAATTGAATGTTCTTTTTTTGCTATTCATTCCCCTTAAATAGTGCTCTTTCTGGAAATATCTTTAAAAAACCCAAACACCTACAAATGCAACAAGCAAGTATATGAACAAACCCCCATAAACACCTTTTACCTCAGTTTAATGAAATGCAGTGTTTGGATCCTGCTCACAAAGAATGACTGTAAGAATACTGCCAAGAACACAATGTGCAAAGCAGGTGGCTGATGTTACATAAAATATCATCCATCAACTCCACAGTAATGCTGAAGTCAACTAATATTTACATCAGTTTGTCACACCTGTGATTGATTAATGCTCAGCTACAGACCAATACAGCTATTTATGAACAGGAGAAAAAAAAAAAAAAAAAAAAAAGAAGAGACAATGCATACACCACCATACTCTCTCAACCCAAAACAACTGCCCTAATATACAATGTATAAGCCCAGGATGATTGTAGGCAGAAAATATATTTTTTTTTGTTCAGTAATTAAAAAACTGGGATCACTGTCAGTGAACAAACCACACTATATGTCTTTATCTCAGTTGTAACAACAAAATATTTTGACAAAGCTATACATTCAATTCTTTTTCCTTCCATTCTTCCACTGAGCACTGCTATACTTTATATATTTTAACAGCTTAAATGCTTCAACACTGGTTCCAAACTATAGTTCAGATTGGTTGTTTTTTCATCCCATATTCCAGAAAAAAATAATATCAAGCAATCATTTCTGCAATCTGACAATTCAAAAATAAATAAAGCTGCATTAAACCTTTTGTTTCAGTGACATGAAATAATACTTATTCATTTCAGAGGAAATTATAGCCATTTATTTTTGTAATATGTTGATATGGGAATGATTTGCAATCCCAGTTTACCAAGACAATTTAATCTATTAATACACTATTCTGCCAATCCGTCAGCTCTAAGTTAGTATCATTTCTGCCAGAATTTTAAGGCTCAGATGCAAACTAGAACAAGCGATAAGTTTTTTGTCTCATTACGATTTAATGTTTGTCTTACACTGAAAACATAAGATACATATAGAAGATAAGGAGGGAAGAGCTTTATCACAAAATATCTAAGGGGCTAAATATACTTTTTTTTTTAAAGAAAGTAATAAAAAAATAGAAATAGCTTCAGTTAAAATAAATAAATAAATAAATAAAACCAGAAAAAAAAACCACACAATCAAAAAACCTACAATAACAAAGCAAAACACCACCAAACATTTGTGCAGTTAAATAATGCCTGTGAGCTTGTGACATATTTTTATGAATCACCATATGTAGGAAATATATTTGAGTAAAAATGTAATAGAATCATAGAATGGTTTGGGTTGGAAGAGACCTCCAAAGGTCATCCAGTCCAACCCCACTGAGGTTATGGAGCTATGCTTCAGGAGCCATCACTGTGAATGAGTGTTGGAACATGCCTTGATGTGCTACATAACCAGGATCTAGTTCACCCTCAAGCCTTTGTCTGATTTCTCACATATGTAAATTATAACTATAATATCAAAAGCTAGTACATCAATAAGTAAATTGAAACTGAGGAAAAATAAACTACTGAAAATGAAGGAAATGTAGAATTCACTGATAAGAGAGCTGCAAATGTTTCTTTGGTATTATAAACTATGCTGACATTGAATTTTGCTCACTTAAAAGTTTTTCTGCTGGTTTAGCTTTCAGGTAAAATCCTAATAATTTTAGTTTAATACTGACATAAATGCAACTGCCTCTAACTCCCTGTTGACTTTAATATGTAATTTATAATCAAAGTTTATCATTTTGAAGGGGCTTGCCTTGAAAAAAAACTGTCATGTCTTTTGTTTTCTGTTTTGTTACAGACAGGTCGATTAACCATTATTTTCAAGTTTCTCTGACCACATTTCAGATGCTTGTGATTTCTTCAGAGGATTTATGCTAACCAATTAGATTAGCAGCTATCTGAAGATGAAATTTTGACAATACTTGAGGGTATTTCTAACTTTTAGTGAAAAATACTTCAGCTATTGCATGAATAGGAGGGGGAGAAAAAAAAGTAGTGGTTGTTTTTTTAGTTGTTTTCTTTTTTAATACTAATAGGAATTCTGGCAATCTGTTATTTGCAATGTTGTTATGACACCAAATTGTTGGATAAGGAAATGAAAATTGGCAGAGAAGTGACTTTTGCATAATGTATTTCTTTTCTGCCATTCCTGTGAAAATCTGTCCTTGTTTGACCTAGTTATAAGCTTAAGAAACCCTCTAGTTTGCATATTCTCAGTAGAGCAGACTTGCTAGAGGTTAAGTGATAAAAAATCCTTAAGTTTCAGTAAGTACTCTAAAGCCTCCTACAGCTATAAGTGTCTAAATTGCCACATGACATCTAGCCAAGCATTACAGGTACAAATACATTACTTTTCCTCTGGTGGCCATTCTAGATAAATACAGAAACATACAGCAGAGGAGAAATCAGAAGAGAAATCAAAGACTCATCTTGTGTCAGTTCTTGTCAGGGATTTTACTTTTTAGCTAGGTTTCTTTTAAGTAACTACACTTTCTGAAATGAATGGCAATTTTTTGCAAATGGTGTCTGCTTTTAGAAGTGATAGTGCTCAATGTTTATAGTTACTACCAAGGATCGGTATGCGGAAAGGCTCTTGCTTATATTTCCTCTTACAGAGACCAAAGTCTTTGCTAAATCTTATGTAACGTGTTGGGGGGTGCAGTAAGTAAGAAGCCACACCTGCAGATAGAACTGACCAGTAAGGTATTCTGTCCCACATATGTCATATTTAATATAAAGCTGAGGCACCATGAAAATTCAGACATCTTCTTCAAATGGTTGGTGTCTGAGGAGGTGTCTGGTTAGTTTGTTCATTCCGTAATCCCATTCTTTAAACCAGCTCTGGAATCTGGTTTCCATCTGCCTTGGAGTCCAGTCTGGGACTTCAGCAGTGCCTGCTCACAGCATCAGTGCTGATGGTGAATTTACCTGGCATCTCGGTTCAATATTATTTTTGTGTATGTTCATGCATATTTAATTTTATTGTTGTTTTGTAAAAGCTGTTTTAAATTCATAAGTTTCTCCTCCTTATTTATTTTCTCTCTCCCTTTAGGAAAAGGGAAGGGTTAATAGAGAGTGCTTATCATTAATCTAGGGAAAGCCCTTGACTATCTAACCCTTGAACTGTCAGAGAAGAACATTGTTAACTTAGAACATACAAATGCCTAAATAAAAATATGAAACTCTGCAACTCTACTGCCAGCTGCTACTCAGATTTGGAGAGTTTTAACTGAGGTTCAGACTTCTGCAACTTTTTCAGTTGCTTTAACTTTACTTTTCAGTACCATTTGAGACACCTTGAAGAATCTGAGACATCTGCAGAAGGGGATAAGATATGTCTGAAGACAGCCAAGAAAATTGCGCCTTTCTGCCCTGGCAGCTGAAAACCAGATGGACACCTTATGAATTTTAAAAGACTAGACACATGTTTAGGGAATTAAAACAACCCGTTAGAGATGAGAATGTTCAAGAGACACCCAGAATGCATAAGTTGTTCTTTGTTCCTGACTTACTTAGACCAGAATCCCTCTACTTAAACTTATAGATGGAGCTAATCCAACAAATATCATCACAGAACATTTAAGACAGTGATGAGTAAACTCTTTATAGATTGCATTTCCTTGAAGAGGCATGTTATGAAAGAAATCATTGCACCTAAAGCATTTGCAAAAATAGAATCCCTAAAATTTAAACTTTTAAGGTGGGTGGATAGACTTTGGTACATACAGTGTCTTGGAATAACTCTACTACCTTATATTGTGGATTTTATGTGTATTAAAGAAAGTGTATTGTTCATTTACCCACACAGAAACTATGCCAAAATTGTGAGGCATTATTCCCTGGTTGTGGATTTACCTTGGTAGGAAATACTGCTTTTAAGTTTCTTTAATGCGATCAAGAGTTTTGCGACAAAATGATATATAGAATCACAGAATTGCAGAATCATAGAACTGTAGAATCATAGAATCAGTAAGACCTCAGACATCATCAAGTCCAACCGGTCACCCAGCACCTCATGACTAACTAAGCCATGGCTTCAAGTGCCACGTCCAATCCCCTGTTGAACACCTCCAGGGATGGTTACTCAACCATCTCCCTGGGCTTCACATTACAATGGCAAACAACTCTTTCTGTGAAGAACTTTCTCCTCACCTCAAGCCTAAACCTCCCCTGGTGCAGCTTGAGACTGTGTCCGCCTCTTCTGGTGCTGGTTGCCTGGGAGAAGAGACCCATCCCCACCTGGCTACAACCTCCCTTCAGGTAGTTGTAGAGAGCAATAAGATCTCTCCTTAGCCATCTGTTTTCCAGGCTAAGCAACCCTGGCTCCCTTAGCCTCTCCTCATAGGGCTTGTGCTCGAGACCTCTCACCAGCCTTGTTGCCCTTCTCTGGACACATTCAAGCGTCTCAATATCTTTCTTAAATTGAGGGGCCCAGAACTGGACACGGTCCTCAAGGTGTGGCCTAACCAGTTCTGAGTATCCAAGTGGCTCAGCAAGTCCCTAATTTCATGGATTTCAGGGGTACTCATGGATTTCGGGGGTACTACACTGCTCCCTGACCCCACCTACCAGTTTGGGAGGCCAGTTATCCTGAAGTCCTCCTGCCTTACTGTTGAAAATGGAGGCAAAGACGGTATTTAGTACCTCATCCTTTTCACAGAATCACAGAATCACCTAGGTTGGAAGAGACCTCAAAGATCATTTCCTCATCTTTAGTTACAATGTTCCCCTCCAGGTCCAATAAGGAGTGGAGGTTCTTCCTGCCCCTTTTTTCATCATTAATATATTTATAAAAATGCTTTTTATTGTCTTTCACAGAAGTGGCCAGCTTGAGTTCTAACTGGGCTTTTGCCTCTCTAATTTTTCTCCTACATGGTCTAACAACATCCTTAAACATATCACAAGTTGCCTCCCCCCCTTTCCAAGGTGATATACCCTCTTTCCCCTTAATTCCTTCAGGGTATGCTTGCTCATCCAGGACGGTTGCCTACCCCAGCGGCTCATCTTTTGGCACATGGGCACAGCCAGTTCCTGTGCCTTCAAGAGTTCTTGTTTGAAGTAGGTCCAATTGTCCTGAACCCCTTTGTTCTAAAGGGCTGCTACCCAGGATACTCTCCAAATTAGTTGCTTAAACAAGCTGAAGTCTGCCCTCCAGAAGTCCAAACTAAGGGTTCTGTTATTGATCCTCCTTATATCCCTGCATATTGAAAACTCCACTATCTCATGGTCTCTGCACCCTAGACAGCCTCCTACCATCACATCTCCCACCAGCCCTTCTCCATTTGAGAACAGCAGGTCAAGCAGAGCCTGACCCCTGGCTGGCTCACTTAACGGTTGCATCAAGAAGCTCACAGAACTTAAAAAAAAAAAAGTCATAGTGCTAACAACCAGTATCTGCCTTATTGCACTATTTTAGCAGGACAAGTTGAAGTATTTGACTTCTTGCAAATCAGATTCATCTGACTGAGACATAAAGTGGCAGGAGATTTTAAATCATGAGTCATTACTCATGAATTATATCAACATATAAAAATTTAATTAGAATAACAATAATAGAAAAAAAAAAACAACAAACAAATTAAGAAAAAAATGTTGCATTTAATTCCTCCCCCAATAAAACCCAAAACCCAGAACCTTTGAATATGAGCATAAAAATATCTAGAAGTGGAACTCCTCATCTCATTTTTGTTTAACAGAAATGCTGCAGAGAAAGAAAAAAATAATATCAGCCTTAAACTTTGCACTGTACCTGTTGCTCATCATCAGTATCTCAATCAGAATTTAACATATTTTATCTAGGGCACAACTAGATTTGTAGTGTAATGGTACTTTTTGCATGCATAATAATTTCTCTTCAATATATAATGACCATTTTCTTTATATTTTGCTATGATTTATGTTAAAATCTTCCGAAGACTAAACACACTCAAAGCTGTGAAGCAATGATTGCTTATATTTAGGGAATTTAGTAGCATTAGAAGTGAGCTAGAAAATCATAGAGTCATAGAACGGTTTGAGTTGGAAAGGACATTCCAAGACCATCTATTCCACAGCCTTGGCCATGGGCAGGGACAACCTCCACTGTTTCAGGTTGCTGAAACCCCCATCCAACCTCACATTGAACATTTTCAATAGTAAGGTGTTGTTCTTCTGCCCAATTCAGGGGCCACTGGGTGATGAATTGCCATTGCCCATTGCCTTATTGCATCGAGATTCCAAAAATGCAGAGAGCAGAGAATCTCAGTCTTTTTAGAGAAACACTTCCAGTCATGCTCTCCTTGAAATTACATTGCTTGGAGAGCATGCATCTCCAGGACATATGCAAGTTTATTTTTATTATCTTGTCATTATCACAGAAAATGTAAGAAAAATTGCTTCTATTGTACTTATATTTTGGAGCCGATCTTAAACAAATTTTACATTTATCATTATATTAGTATTCTGAAAGTCAAAGTCTATGTAAGACCAGATCTAATAGACCACAATGTATCTTGCAACACCAGTAAGTACAGAGTGTGAGTATAATTTTAAAAAACATTTTTACATTAAATCCTTGGAACCTTAGAAACTTAAACCCCAGAAGTTAATCTTGTATAGAATTTACTAACAATGAGAAATCAAATCAGTAGAGGCAAGATATAGGTGCACTTAACCTAAGATTTAATTACTATTGGAAATTTACTTTGATAATTTATGAAATCAGTATGAAATGTCATGTAAAGCTTCTGGCTATGTTTAGCCATCTGAAGAGAAAATAAGAGACATTACATTATCACTGATTCGTAATTCAGAATCATCTTGCAGCAAATTCTGAGATGTAAAAATTTGCTTTAGTCTTACAGTCTGCCAAGAATTTAATTATTTATTTAAAATAGGTGTGCAACCCCGGGTGTTTCATTGTGTGAGAAACAAGCTCACTCCTAAAAACTGTGTTGAGGGACAAAGTCTGTTAAAGGTTTATTTGCAGTGCTGGGTATTTGCCTTCCTGCATGGACACCTTTCCTCCCCCAACTGGGGGCTTTTATAACCTGCCCTTTTTACAGGACCCATTCCCCTACAACATCCTGATTGGATCCAAGAATAAAGAACCCCCTGCCCCGGCAACACTAATTCCCACCACTGCAGCCTCAGTTCCCACCACTGCATGTCAGGTGGTGGTCTCTCCAGTGGTCAGCAGATGAAGCCTCAGGACTGAACTTGTGACCTGGAGTGCCACTATGCAGTTGTGTCATACCCAATCACAAAACGCCCTTGGCTTCCACCCTAGGGATGGACCTTCATATTCTTCCCACTCACCTGTACCCTAATTAGCCAAAGCAAAGTTACTTCCCATATCTCTGTTTATCACAGTTGGCTTAAGCAGTGCCACTGAGGGATAAGGGCACACACCATCTGGGGGCAGTGCCCTCGATCTGGGGCCTGTCATGTGGGGGGTGAAGAAAAAAAATGGGGAAATTCCAGGTAAGCAGGAGGGAGTAGGGGGCTGGAGGAAGCCACTGGGCTCTGCTCTGCTGTTCCCCACCCCTGCCACCACTCCACACTGCCTGCTCAAAACGGTTGTACGGCTTTCAATGCCTGCTGACCAGAGTTGGTAAGGGGATGACTAGGCCTTAACCGTGTGATCGTCACAGAATTTTTTCTTTTGCTGTCACTTACAGTTAAAATGTATTTCTACATAACTTCATAAAAAATAGCAATATTGCATTCATTGCATTTTAGCAATGAAAGAAGTTATGAAGTGACGATAGTGATGTTTCCACTGATCATTTAAATATAGAAGAAACACCGTTTTATGAATGAAAAGTGGTTTATATATATAATAAATAAATAAAAATACCTTGAGAATGTTTTATTTTATTATTAATTTATTCTTTTTACTGTGCCAATCATTTTCATTCTGTGGTAATTCTAAGTTTGTGTTGTTATAATTTCACTACATTATAACAAGACTGGTTTGACAAAAATCCTTGTCAACACACCTGACTGAATTAGCAGGCATCAGATTTTCTCTCATCCATCTGCAGTGAGGAATAAGATACTATTTAGAATTCCTGTCAGTTTCAGTCAGTCTTCCTTAAGTTGTGATCCTGAATATGTAAAAAGTTCCAGATTTTTTCTTATTTCTACAAATATTGTGTATAGTAATTGATTTGCAGATTATTCCACTTGATTGAGGTCACATTTCTTTTCAGAGATCCTTCTGTCAACACAGTAGAGGACTTCTCACCTTCTCTGGCCTTTACATTTTCTCATGATAGTAGTTGTTTTATAGATTTAGTGGGTAACAGGGGTAACACAGGGAGATAATAGATTTAACATATTAGGTAGTGGAAAAAGTAAAGGGGAAAATTGGGCCATAGTAATAAAAATAACAATAATTAACATTCTATTTAGTATAAATATATTCCTAAATATAAGTATACTTAATAATAGATAACCTGATATGTAATAGTAATTATATACTTAATTGCAAGGACTTTCATAGAGGTTTTACGAAGGAGTTTGTAAAAATAAAAGTTGCCTCTGATAAAAATATCAAAACCTAAATTTGGATAAAACAGAGAAAATAATCTTACTTTGCATTCTTCCAGCTGATGGAAGTTTAGACAGCAAAATCATGCTGTTTTTCACTTGTTCTACTTCTGATCCTCCCACTCTGGGACTCTTAGCTGCAACCATCCATCTGGATATTCAGAGGTAAAAAAAGTGGAGAAAAAAGACTCCACATAGGGCATTTTAAGGCCAGATATGGTATTAAAGGTTGCTTTGACTAAAAAAAATTACTGAATCTGACCTTTCCATGTAAAAGGTCTGATCAATAGGAAATCAATAATTTTCAACATCTGAGCTTTTAATCAAAATGGCTGTGACACAAGGCAACCTGAACATGTGCTGAGGGTCTGTTCCTTCAAGCCTACTGGCTAAAGCTCCTGAAAAGAGGACAGACACAGGCAGACCTGTGAATCGGAAATGATTTTGCACAAGAAATTCCTTCCCAGATTATGTGTTCTGTGTGAACACACTCCTCACGTAGGTAACCAGAGACATGGCAAGGAAGAAGACATAAATATGTGTGAATTTTGTGGTGATTGGACCAAACAGCCCAAATACAAATCCAGAACAAACCCTGGGATGTCCAGGCATGATCTCCCTTTTCCCCTCCCTCTGGCAGGGGTCCAGGGAAATGCAGGAAGAAGACAATGCAGGAACCAAAAAGTCTGGTCAACAAGGGATATGTTCTCCCTTTATGGTAAGCACTAGCCATGCTTCTCCTAGACTAGGCCTATGTCTTTGTCTTTCATGGTCACACCCTGGCAGAATGCCATTTTTATTGGTTAACTGTTCTGTTTGCTTCAGTTGCACTAGCAGCCAAATTGAATCCTGGGCAAGTGATAAATACAGGCCAAATTGTATTCAACTTGCCTTGCCTTGCCTAAGAGCTGGGAAAGAAGCCACAAACCTTACTTTGCAAGACTGTGAAGCCAAGCCTTGCCCTGCAACTCAGAAAAGTCAAGCCTTGTTTTGCCTTGCAACTCAGAATCTGCTGTACCTCAGTTTACCCAGAAAGACACAAGTTCCTTTCACAGTAACACATCATAAAAGCCCAGGAGCAGACAGAAGTGTCGTGCCAGGCAGAAGGGATAAGGCCGGGCTGAGCCAAGACCCTGAACATCATGCCCTGAAGCGATAAGTCACTTCCAGCCTCTCTGTTAATGGTTCTATCTGTCTAACTCACTGTTTTGACAAGGTTTTTCTTGTGTCTCCCTAAGTGGTCAAGAGCCATATTGTGCCAGGGATTCTTTTTCCCAGTTAATTTTTCCGGTTTCCTTAAAATTGTTTAAATTGTTGAATATTGCCTAAATATTGTACATTCCATTGTAAATATATATTCCAGCCATAAATCGAATCCATTAGTAAGTATTTGGCAATTTTTCATATTAATAAAATAGTAATTATTAATGGATTTATTACTATCATATTTGCCTTAATATATTTTCATAAATTGTAATCATAAAAAAATTGTATGCAATATCACTGCATCTTACTCAAAATAACCAGGTAAACTAAGCCAATCTATGTAGAACTCAACTGCTTGGTTTCTGCTGTTAGGTCTAGCTTTTTGATACATTGATAGTTGCCACTAAGGAATTGTAATCATATCTTAAGGATCTGCTGATTTTAGTTTGAGAAGGGTATAGTTTAAGAAAGTATATGTATTCTTTCCTTCTCCCTTCTCTAATAAGAGAGAAAGTCTTTAGAAGCTAAGTACAATCTCAGAAATCACGCACAATTATATTTTAATCTTCAGCATACTCACCAAAAGCAAAAATAGGAGTCAGCTCCAGATTGTAAATACCTAAATTTAGTTCTCTACAATCTGGAGCTGTATTCCATCACTGAATATAGGTTTATGCAATCTGGAATCCCACCTCATGTTACAGAAGACTTCAGACTTCCAACTAACAAAAATTATTAAGATATCAGAGGGAAACACTGATGAGCTAAGGTTACAGCACCCACATTGCAAGATGTTAAAGACTGAGGGGGTAACAGAGAAGAAAATGACAATGTATTTAGGGGGTTTAAGTAAATGCTGAAGAAAATTACTTCAGGTCTTATATTGATATATATAAATAGAAATCATAGAACCAACACTGAAGAAAAGGACACTTGAGGAAGAGGAAAATATCTTGGGGAAAAAATTAGTATTGGAAAAAATCAGCCTAGGAATATATTCACTTCAAGCAGCTTTTCATTTGCTCCTGCCACATGCTCTACCACAATATGATTGATATGTTTAAATTCCTGCATGCATAGTAATCTCCAAGTGAAAAATAAATATTCCTTTCATCTTTTTTGAAAGACAGAAAATGGTAGAAAACATATCTTCTAAAAAGCTTTAATGGGGTTATGTACCCATGTGGATTTAGGCATATTGTAGAAATCTTCCTCCTCTGTCTGGCCCTAATGTATCCCTGTGCACATTCTTAACTCTAGAACTATTTTGTCAGATACAATGTAAGAACTGAACATAAAACAAACCTGTATTACTTTGGTAAATAGATTTGGATTTTGTCCTTACTAATAAAAGGCCACATATTTTTCATTAACTTACTGAAAAATGTATTAGGACTTGTCTGGTCCTACCCTGGCCAGCTTGGTTTAGCAATAATAGTAATTGTCTAATAGTGAAAATATATCTTAATTTTGTTGGGGTTTAGTCTTAGTTTATGGCAATACCATATGAGGTGTGAACTGCCTGTTGTCTCAGATTGGACTCGATATCCAGAGGTCCCTTCCAAACCCTAACATCTTGTGAACCTGTGATCCTGTGATTTGCCATTACCCCAAAGGCTTCCTCTGAAGGATGCTGGGCAGAGGGGAGGTTGGCAGGGTGACAGTGGGCAGGGCTGCATGGGGTGCACATCACCCTGAAGGCACAGTGCCATCACCTGGCAATGGCAACACAGCAGTGACAGTGCCCCAGGACAGTATAAAAGGCAGCATCTTCCTGTGTCTGCTGCTAGACTCTGGTCTAGGAGCAGCCCAGAGACATCTCAGAGGAGGCCCTTGAGGAGCCAGCAGAAGTTGGTGAAGGCTGAGGGAGGAAGATCAGAAGCTAGACTAGGCTGCTGAAGATGGGAGGAACCACCAGTTTCTGGAGGTGCCTGAGGGAATCAGGGTTTTTCAGTTTTGAGGAGCACTGCAGAGCATCCTTCATGGAGCCAGTAGCTATAAGAAATGGGATGTAGAGATGTTGCCAGGGTATCCAGTATTTTGGAACACCCATTGGTATCCTGCCAGGCACAGAAAAACATTTGTGCCCCCAAGGTCGATCAGGCCAGGGGCATTTGGCCACCATCAGGAAGCCCTGAGATGGCTCCGGGAAAATCAATATTACCATTAATATGTGTGCCATCTATCCTATACCTCATTAATCCATTAAACCATCTCATTTTAAACTTTTATAATTTTAATTCAAATTTCAATGAGATAATAAATCAGTTCTTAGGACATAACCAAAAATTCTGTGTCTGTGTTATACAAGTGCCTATTCATCTATATCATTTACATTTGCTACCACATGTTTAAGAGGGGCATTACAGGCTGGTAGATGCCAGATGAGTTTCCATCAATCCACATAAACATAGACCCAGATTATTCATCAGTCCAGATCAGGAATGGTATTTCGACACAACAATGATATAGTTTTCTTTGGTTTCTTCAGAAAAAAATAAATAAATAAATTGATCTGTACATATGATTTGTGCTAATTTTGTAGTATCCAACATTAACTATCATGAAATTCCAGCGACCTGTTTTTCCCCTAGTAACATATTCATCTGTTAGTCTTAATAATCTTCCTATAAAATATGATGAAATTTTTCATATATGGCCTTCATAGAGTACTTGCCATCATATTTCAATGACTTGAAAACAGTCTGAAACTGAAAATGTTTAATATGAATGTGCATTTTTCTATGATTAGCATTGTATCTACTTTTTATGGTTTAGCATAAGGCTAAACTGCTCCCCCAACACAAAAGTAAGGTGCAAAATAATACACAAAACTCAAGGTTGAAATAAACATTTAATATAACATGAGATACCGTAATGACAATGCAAAATTACCTTAGCTAATAATCTAATAATCCAATGCCTTATTACCTTATCTTAGCATATATGCAGAAGAAACACAGTGAAACAGAAAACAAACAGAAAAAACACCAAAAAAAACCCAACAGCATAAAGCAGAAAACCAAATGCAGCAGCCAGCCAACTGTTCCGCCACCACGCCTGCAGAAAAGAGCCAACACCCAAGAATCCAGAACCCAGAAGCAGCAACCAGAACAGGAAGCCTTCCATGTTGCAATCTTCAAGCCCCATAAGACTTTTTTGCAGTTAGCACTTTTCTTTTTGAAGCTGGTGTGACTGCAGCATGGTATGAAGAACAGCAGCAGGTTCAACTCAATCTATGACACTACCTTTTTGTTTATCTCATCACATTATCCCTTATCACATAAAAAAGTATGTGAAATAAAATAAAATTAAAAAAAAAGGAAAGGGTAAAGCTAAGACATAATGTATTTGTGATATCCAAACTAACTTTAAAATTCAGATCTGCATATTATAATTTATAGTTTTCCCCTGCTTTTTTTTTTTCCTTTCAAATTCTGTGCTTCAGTAAAGAAGCAATGTTTGTGTTGATAAAACAGATTTGATATTGAGAACTGAGATGAATGATTATTTCACATTTGTTTTAGAAATAAAACTATTAAAAGTACTTGCACATACTGAATTTTACACTTAAATTTAAAGCATTCACTTAATTTTCACCAGTTCACTGCAGCTATTTCTTTTTTTACTGTAATGAACTAAGAAAAGATGTTCACAAGATATTTATCACAGTATCACAGTATTATATATCACAGTGATTATGCCCTTTCAAAGATTTAATTTGACTCTCTTGATTTTATTTTTTTTTTCCTTCAAAAAGATCAACTGTTCCTAGAGATAATAAATTACATATCCAGGGAAACAAATTATTTGTTCTATTATGTATTTCACTTCCGCTAACCTGGATTAACACTTAATGTATTTTAAGAGTTAGCTTACAGAAAAAGTTTGTAGTATAAAATAACAGAAATGCTCAAAGATTGAAAAGTTTAAAAAAAACCCCAAACACCAAAAAACAAAAACCAGTGGTCATCATAATAAAGTCCTCTGTTCATTTCTTGAGGACCTTGCTTTTAGAGTGATTGAAATAGCTTATGCATTTAAATAAATTTTGAGGAAAGAAAGTGTTATTTCTTTTTATTCTGCATTCTCCTTGCATCCCAGCAATAATGCTGATTGCTTCAGCAGTCATTCTGATTTTATTCTGCTTTTGAAAGGATCTGAAACAGGTTTTATTTTTTTCAGAATTTTCTTTTGTATTCATATCTTTAGTTCATCTAGGATCCTTAACAAGAAACTGGGAGGGGACCTAGCCAAGACAGGCAGCTGAACCTGCCAATGGGCATTTAATACCATGCTGATGTCATGCCTGGGAAAGGCTGGGCAGGGCAAAGGAGCTCATGACTGTGATGGGGTAATGCTTCCTGTTAGTTGTTTTCTCTCTTCTTTCACTTCTTTCTTCATTCCTCCATCAAGAATAAGGGTGATGTGACTGCAGTTTCTCTCTGTATTATTCTATGAAATGTTCCTTATCTCAACTCATGGGGTTTTGATTTTCTTTTGCTTCTGATTCTCCTTCCTATCTCTCTGGGGGGGGAGGGGAGGGGTGGTGTGGTTGGAAGTAGGAGCAGGGGTGGGAAGGGAGGGGGCAGTTGTGTAAGCATCCGCATGAGATACCCAGCTTTTGTCTGTCTGACTCATGCCCATTTGTCACTATAAAGAAAGTGTTTGAGGTTATCTTTGCAAGTATCCTACAGGATACTTTGTATGACATTTGATGCCATTCTTTTCCTTATGTTATCCCTGAGTTATATCAGAAAACCAGCAGAACTTAAAAAGAAAATGTAATCCAGCATAATGAAATCGTAAAAGAGTTTGGGTTGGAAGGCACCATAAAGATCATTTAATTCCAAACACCTTGCCATGGGCAGGAACACCCCCACTAGATCAAGTTGCTCAAAGCCCCATCCAGCTTGATATTGAACACTTCCATGGATGAAGCATCCACAGCTTCTCTGGGCAGGCTGTTCCAGTGCCTCACCACCTTCATGATGAAGAACTTCATCCTGATGTCTAAGATAAATCTAACTTTTTTCAGTTTAAAATCATGACTCCACTGTTGCAGCCACTGTTCTGAGGGTAGTTGCTGGATACATGCAGACTGCATGATTCCTTAGATGACCAATTGCATGCTGTGTAGAGCAAAACAATAATATTCCATTTGTAATATTGCAAGAACAACATCCTCACGTTGGCAACCTTTGATTGGAACATGCTGCAGGAGCCACCTCCTTGACATGCTGGCACCTCTCATTGGGAAAAGATTTTAGCTTATACATGTGGTTGGGTTTTACTGGTAAAGGGATTGATAACAAAGAGTATAAAGGACAGACACTCTGAGTAGTAATGACTCCCAGTCTTTCAGGTTAGAGACTTAGGTAGGAACAGCTTTGTTTAGGGCTGATAGGGACTTATGCGTCTGTTAATTCACTACTTTGCCTGGCAATGGCTTCAGTGTAGGGATGCTGTGTGGGATATTCCTGGGACTTCTGTTAGCTGCTTCATCTATTAAGGGCTTCCAGGATTTCTTCTGTAAGTGGGACTCTCAGACTCACTCTGTAATGCTGGGGATTCTACAATAAAGGACTTCTGGGATGACTTCTGAGATCCTCTGCTCTCTGCATTTCTGAAATCTTGTTGCTATATGGCAACAGGGTTTGTGCTTTCATTTGTCACACAATGGCCCCCAATAGGGGGAAAAGAAAAACATTACTCCTTTCCCAATCACTGTAGGCCCTCTTTTAAGTGCTGGAAGGTGGCTATAATGTATCCCTGGAGCCTTCTATTATCAAGTCTGAACAAACAACTGCAATTACCTCACCCTCCCCTCATAGGGGACATGCTCCAGCCCTCTGATCATCACTGTGGTCCTCCCCAAGACTCGTGCTAACAGGTCCATGTCCTTCTAATGTTTGGGACCTGGAGCTGAACACAGTATTACAGGTGGAGTTCTCATGATAGCAAAGTTGATGGGGGAGAATTAACTCCTTCAGTAACTAGTGTCTGAAGAGTCTTTCTGCTTTGCTTAAATTTGGCATCTAGATCTGGCCAGCACATACTGTATTAACTCAAATAGGAAGGATAGCTTAGCGTAATCTCAAATTTTATGGCTTCTGAGCTTAGTAAATTGAAATATAGCTTTCTATTTGTAGCTCAGTAAGAAAGTCAAGCTTATATATTGCTTACTTAAATTATTTTTGGTAACATGTTAAGTAGAAAATAAAGCCAAATTTCTGTACTTCCATGTTTTCAATACATGCAGTTTCCTATTTCCAAACTTATAGTGTTATACAATTTACAGTTTGAGGGGGAAGGTCATGTTTGGGTTTCAGAGGTTTGTTTTGTTTTGTTTTGTTTCTTTAGCAATTTAGCAGTGTTGCTACTGTCACTTTTTTTTTTTTTTCCCCTGTCTACTTGTCTGAGGAAATTAACAACTTTTATTTCAGAGACAGATACATCAAATTTATACCAGCCTCTTGACACACTCTGTAAACACTTAAATATCTTTTCCGTTGTCGTGATGTGAATATTTGTACTGTAGCATCTGGGACAGCTCCTGTGGATTGTATAAGGCATTTTCAAATATAGCATCTAACCAAAAACTATACCTATTCAAGATGATTATAATAAAGATGATTGATTTTATAAACATTAATTTCGATTAAAACAGATGTTTTAGATTTGGTAGTGATAAATTCTTCTAATCCTGATCAAAGTTTTCTCAGTTATTTTCCCACTTTTAGAAAATCTAGTTTGTTTCATGTCACTCAAAGTCATTGGCAGGACTTTTTATTGCTTGAAATAGTTGAATGTCATCAGCAATTCCCATATATCTGTGGACAGCCATGAGTGTCCATCCTGGATGTGAAACAATGTTATTTTGTTTGAAGAAAGGTAGTTAATGGTGTAAAGCCTATATCACAGTTCTAAATAACCTTGTCTAATACACAGTTCTGATGAAGAAGGGTTTCCATCCATCTCTGCTATAGTGCTAAGATCTTTCTTGATTCTGCCACAAGTTTAATCTCATGCCCAAGAAGACTGTTTAGTAGTTGAAGCAAATTATTCAATAATAAACTTGTTTGACTTTCTGCAGATATCTTGTATGCTTTTGCACAATATTGTGTTATTTTCTTACTGAGCTGGAGAAATTGGAGGTATCATACTAAATATTCTATATATCAAAGGCATTTCCATTTCAGTAGTTAGATATTGTTATCAGAATAAGTGAACTAAAATATCATCCAAGTTGGAAGGAAGTCAGGAGATGTCTAACCCAAATACTATTCAGAGGAAGGTCAACACTTCAGAGCAAGTTGTTTAGCGCTTTATTAGGCTGAGTCTTTAAAACCTTGAAGGCCTTTACTGTTCTTCGTCCACACATAGAACTTAGGCATCTGCTGTTAACTTCCTGTGTGGATTTGTGCACTTGCATTTCAGAGGAGCCACCTTCTAAGCTGCTTTATCCTTCCCAAGACCTCATTAATACCAGTGGTGATTAGGTGGTTAGGTGGTTGGGGCGCCATCCCTGGAGGTGTTTAAGACCAGGCTGGACAAGGCTCTGGCCAGCCTAATCTAGTGTGGGGTGTCCCTGCCCATGGCAGGAGGGTTGGAACTAGATTATCCTTGTGGTCCCTTCCAACCCTGACTGATACTATACTATGATAATCCCTCTAACCCATGTATCATTGTCTTGCCTGCTCTCACTTAACTGTAAGCTCTTACCACTATCTGCTCATATGAATAGTTTAAGGCCTTCATCAGAGTCTGGCAAGTCCTGTTAGCAAGAATGCTCATACCACACTTTGTCAAATAAATCTCATGTCATGCTAGCACTCATTTCTCAGAAATCCCTGTGGTAAAAGTACTGCTTGTGGAAACAGCAACACGCCCACTTACTATATCTCAGGATGAATCCACTCCTACTTGTGCCTTTCCTATCATCCATAGGACAAAGGAGAAAACTTTTGCCCTTATGCTTTCTTGGAAGTATTCCTGATGCACACATGCATGAGGAAAAAGTCTGAAGGCCACATGGGCTTTGTCAGCCTTTATCCAACATTCTGGATTTCACCCCCAGCAAAGAACAAACCTCCTATGACATCAGTTCTAGTTGGCAGGTGGGTCCTTTAATCTCCTGAGGAACTAAGTTTCAAAATATTGTTGCCTGCTACTTCTCTTGGCACTAATGCTTGATTCGGGACCAGCTGGCTCTGAAGTCTACTTCAAAGGAGTCTGTTCCCTTTCTTTGACTATTAGTGCAATGTACCGGTTCTGTAAATTCAGATATGAAGGCTAAGGTATCTTTCTGTTGCAGCCAGAGTTCTACTCTGTCTTGGGAGTGTCCATCCAGATTAATTTACTGTCCCTCCATCTTTGCATTCTCTAGCTCAGCCCACTTACAGTCTCCATGAAGATTACACAAACCTCCTGCTCATGCTTCTTAAGGCTACACAGTCAGATTGTTTCCCTTCACAGGTGAGGCCACCATGACTTTCCCTCTACCATGCCCTAGGTAAAGCAATAGACATGAGCCCTGGGAAGCATAGTTCTCCCTCTGACACTCTGACCTATGGTCTCCAGTGTGCCAGGATGGTTTCTCCAGCCAAGGCCAAGTGCTGACTCCATGAAAGACACTAACAACACTGTGCTGTCCCAAACTGTCTGAGCAAGAGTTTCTGTATCCCTTTTGCACCACTGCCAAGTAAAGTGCCCCGTAAACAGCGAAATCCCTGTTAAATCCCTCTGCTTGGTAGGCACTGGAGTCCAATTCACCTGCTGAACAAGCGTGCCCACTGCAGGGGAAAAACAGGTCACACACTTATCAGAAGGCAGAAAATACGAACACAGAGAGATCAGTATCCTGGGCTTGCTTTGTTTTGTAATGCAATTAACTAGAGAATTTTCTTGATTGCTTTTTTTTTAATCAATGCCTTAAATTCAGAAATAGTTTAGAATATTTTTATTTATAACTAAATTCCATAATCATAAACACGTTAATAATGACTAACTGGATAAAACCATCAGGGAATAAATGTGCTCTTCGGAAAATTAGAAGTACTGAATATTTTAAAGGACATAGGAAAAAGATTTGGGGGCAAAAGGGGAGCTTTACTCCATACAAGATTATTTTGGCACAGTTTCAAGTGATGACTAAAGTAAACCTTCTTACCAGCATGCAATTTCCTGGCAAAATAATTATATTGTTCTTATTAATCATAGGTGAAATAGATAAGAAAGTCAATTTTTAATTTTCCTGGAATCTCACTTTTTATGACCCTCTTTTCCAGCACTTAGAATTACACTGAGTTTCAAGCATTTGGGATTAAATTGTCCATTTGTGCTGTCTCTTGTAAAGTCCTGGATTATGTTTCAATTAAATTCCTCAAATAATTTTTCAGAATATGGTAGAATGGGATAAATAGTAGACTGTCAATATAAAAAAAACCCACCACCAAACAAACAAACAAAACCAGCAAACAAACAAAACCTACAAAACCAAACAACAACAAAACAAAACAGAAAAACAACCTTGAAGCTGCAGTACTTTTTGGTGTCTTTCAAATTTAATTTCCCAAGGTGGCCTTGATGTCCTTAACAAGCTTTTTATTGCTCAGTTAATACCATCAAAGAACTGGCAACATCTCTGTATATATAGGCAGGGCATTTTCTTGAATTATACTGCTAAATTCTGAAATTGTCAGATGCCTTGACTACTTTTTGATTGAGTTGTGCATATGGTTTTTTCTGACTGAGCACTTGTTATCCCAGTAATTCAAACAGTGAAGAAAATGTTCTTGAAATTATTAATTCTGATTGTATCACTTAAATCAGGAAATTTGGTGTTTTTTCATTTGTTTGTTTGTTTGCTTGCTTGCTTGCTTGCTTGTGGTTTTGTTTTGTTGGTTTTTTTTTCAGTGCTCTTTCTGCTTTTCCTACTAACATACAAAGATAAAAAGGAAGAACAATGACAAAAATTCTTAAATTAATCCAAAGAGTAAGGTGGAAGTGAAATTGGTGTTATGTCATTCATAAACTTGAACAGAGGGCTAAATTTTCTTTTAATTTTGTTTGCTACTGCATAACTGGACTCTTTCATTCTTTAACTGTGATACAGAAAAATGCCCAACCATGTTTTGAATCCTATGTTTCCAGAAACTTTGCTAAAAATACTTTGTTGCTAAAAAAAAAAATTTTTAAAAAATTACAAATTGTTCTTCAGTGTGGTTTAGACTTAAATCTATTTCCCTGAGAAAACCTAATATGGATTTATTTATTTTCTTACCTCTGTTTTCATTATTTAAATTAAAAGAACACATGCTATATGTATTTGATTTTGCATAAGGATAGGGTTTATACATATGCAAATACATGTAAATTCTTCACAAAAGAATGTGTAAAGCAGAATATATAAGACACCCTCTATTTAGTGTTTCCTGCAATGTTAAAATTACTACAGGTAAGTCAGGTAATGTAATGTGCAGTCTCTACAACCTTCAGCATAATCTGATCAGTATAATATTAGAACATTATTCAAGAAGGAATCTTACAAGAGAAACATATTGTTTCTTCTTCTATAGTAAATAATATATGAACCCCCTCTCCAGATGGTATCAAACAAAGCACTTCATGTCATCTTCTAAACTGCATAATTCAAAACTACTATTTTATGCAGAGTAGACATTCTGTCCTTAACAGAATATAACTCTTGAATTCTTTGCTGTGAAGGAAAACAGAATACTGATAAGGAAACCAAGATTCAGTTTTCCTAGGTTATCTTGAAGGGAAAATATGGTTTAATGAAGTTTGAAATTATTAGGCCTTAATAATGGTTAACATGGGACTCCAAGATTTATAAGGTTAAACAATATTCTCAGCATCACAGTTTAAACAGTTAAACTGAATGAATTTGCCTTATGACATTACCTATTAAAATGGTACAATTAAAGAACGTAAAAAATCAGATGTTAGTATAGTGCCTCAAATTTCTGTCAGTCAAATCAAAATGATATTTTTTTTTCTGTTATATGTCAGGAAAATGCAGTATGTCAACTATATGTTCTTAAGAGTAGAAATGTACAAATGGTCAACAGCTGCTGAAAAGAACAAGACCACTGAATATGGGCAGCTCAAAATGTTTTTTCTATATCTCTGAGAATACTCTTCATTCATATTGTGAAATTTAGCAAGGGACAATAAATATTGAACTTTCACTCCGCAGACTGCAATAAGGTTTGTACTTAACCTCATGCATTCTGACTTTGGACAACAAAAGCTCCTATCTTGGAGGTGAGATGTGACAGCAAAGTTTAACATATTCAATAAAGATCAAACTGGTATAGAATAGAGTGGAATAGAATAGAATAGAATAGAATTAACCAGGTTGGAAGAGACCTTTGAGATCATCAAGTCAACAGGCAAAGTTCTGGACTAGGAGGATCAAAGTTTGCTGTGAGTCAGTAATATAGACTAGGGTTAATGTCCTTTTGGCATCTTTGAGACCCAATTGACATGATGCAGCCTTCAGCTCTTGGGATTTTGCTCCAGTTTGTAGAGTAGGCATTACAAAAATGGTCAATCATATACATTTTACTCATGCAGCCAGTGGCTTCAAAAGTGAATGTAATTATTTCAATAGCAAGCATTTTTCAGATGAGTAATGCTTTGAAGATCAGATCCTACATGGTAAAATATTTAATGATTTCCAAGCAAAGAACCAGAACCCACCACATATCAATGCTTACTGAATTTAAAAGATGCCTTTACAACAGCAAAAAAATGAAAATTTGATATTATCCTTAATTACAAGTGATACTTGTTATTTATAGTTTTGATAGGGCAAACATGACAGATGTACCATCTTTGATTCAGTTCTCAATTATTAGTTCTAAAAGTAATTCTTTTTATTCAGCGATCATTCATTTGATGTGAGTTGAATAGTCATAGAGATACTTAAATACCGCAATATTGTATATTGTATTGTAGATAAACTTATGATATTTGGTAAAGGGACTTCCTGTCTGTTTTTGTCAACATTTTCTTTCCTAGTGCTGAGAAAAGAAGGCATTTTTATAGAATGAGGTTTCAGAGTCATAAATCTGAACACCACTGAGCTTCCAGTTCGTAAACTCAAAACAGGACAAAAATTTGTAACTGTATTAAAGCATAGTTCGAAATAAGCAGCAGCTAATGTTTATCTCTGAAGTACAAAAGAATGAGAATGTACAAAACGTGAAGAGAAACTGATATGAAAAAAGCTCTTGTTCAAATTCTGTTTCTTAAATATTTTAAAAATATCCTAAAATTCTTAAACTAATCAATAAAGCAAATTGCCCAAGAGCGGCAAAAGAATGGTGCTCACACAAATGGATTGGATACACACAGAAAGTTTAAATGGCAAAGCAATTAATATTCTACAAATACTACATAGCATAGTGGTGAGCATATTGGCCCAACCCTTCCCTTCTACCCACCTGGGGTACACCCAAAACCCCCAGGGCTCGCTCTTCCCTTGCCACTGCTAGGCTGGTCTCAGGCTGGGCAGGCCTGAGACTGCACCCTCCTCCCCCCAGCTTCATATCCTGACATTAGGTTTAAACAGGCCCTTTACCTGATAGGGAGCATCTCCCATGGGAGCAGAGAGGGAAGAACGAGAAAGATAATGACTTTGCAATCAGATTTATAGGGTGCAGTATTTATGGGTAGAGATACGATATTTCCTGTGTCTACCTACTGGGCTGGACATTCTGGACAGTGGAGGTGTAACTATGTGGCAGCCTAGGAGGCACCCAGCCTAAACTGCTGCACAAATGACATAGTGAAAATAGAGACAGCATCATCTTGGAGACGTTTTGTAGCCTTTCTGGACTATGTCCCTGACATTCTGATTTCTCCTGTGCAACCTAATAGAATTTCCTATGAAATCCACATCCTGAACTTCATGATAAGAAGTATTACCAGCAGGTTGAGGGAGGTGATTCTGCCCCTCCACTCAGCTCTTATGAGACCCCACCTGGAATACTGTGTTCAGCCCTGGAACTCCCAACATAAAGACAGGGACCCATTGGTGCTGAGTTCAGAGGAGGTCCACGAAGACAGTCAGAAGGCTGGAGCACCTACTCTTTGAGGACAGGGTGAGACAATTGGAGTTGTTTGTTCAGATGGGAGAAGAGAGGTTCCTTCTTTATAGCAGTCTTCCATCATTTAAAGAGGGACTACAGGAAAGAGGATGAGGGACTCTCTATCAGGGGTATAGTGATAGAGCAAGGGGTAATGATTTTAAACTGGAAGATTTTGGATTTATAGTAGATGTCAGGAAGAAGTTCATCATGAAGATGGTAAGAATAGAATAGAATAGAATAGAATAGAATAGAATAGAATAGACCAGGTTGGAAGAGACCTTCAAGATCATTGTGTCCAACCTATTATCCAGCACCACCTAGTCAACTAAACCATACAACCAAGCACCCTATCAAGTCTCCTCCTGAACACCTCCAGTGATGGTGACTCCACCACCTCCTCGGGCAGCCCATTCCAGTGGGCAATCACTCTCTCTGTGTAAAACTTCCTCCTAACCTCCAGCCTAAATCCCCCCTGGCGCAGCCTGAGACTGTGTCCTCTAAAGGCACTGGAACAGGTTGTCTAGAGATGTTATGGATGTTTTGCCCCTGGAGGTGTTCAAGACCAAGCTGGATGGGGCTTTGAGCAACCTAATCTAGTAGAGGGTGATACTGCCCATGACAAGGTGTTTGGAACTAAATGATCTTTATGGTGCCTTCATACCCAAATCGTTTTATGATTCTATGACTGATTTGGTTTGGGACATGACTCACTTTGTGACAAAAAGGTTTATATTTGAGAAGCCATAGCATACGTAAGCAAGACCTTGAAAATCAGTTTAGGAAACAGGTCTAAATGGCAGCTAGAAAAGGACACTGTGGTGGTGAACTTAAGCATGTATATCACAGTTTGCCTTCTCTCTTATAAAATAGTAAATGTAGGTGACTATGACCTGCAACTGAAGAGCACTCAAGCATAAGAATGATATGAGAAAGGCATCTATTTCTGTCTTCAACAGATAATTAGGTAAACATCCCTGTAATTTGAATGAAGCAGCATTGTGCATGTATTAACACTTGCCAAGGGTAAAGCCTACCGGGAAAAAAACTGTTTAAATGAGATCTTGAATACATCTGTCCAGATCTAACTAGCTTAATTAATCTTATAGATGCTGACAACATCCATGCTGACTATTCCTGATCATCATCTTCTCTTCCAAGTGCCTAGAGACAACCTCCAGAATGAGCCACTCCATCATTTTGCCAGGGATGGAGGTAAGTCTCATTGGTCTGTAGTTACCTGGAACCTCTTGTCCTCTTTGAAAACTGGAGTGACATTGGCTTCTTCCAGTCCTCAGGCACCTCTCCTGTCTGCCAGGATTTTGCAAAAATGATGTAGTGTGGTAGAGCAACAACATCAGGCTCTCAACACTCTTGGATGCATCTCATCAGAACCCATGGGCTTGTGTATATTCAATTTATGTAACTGATCCCTAACCCAGTCTTCATTGACTAGTGGAGAGTCTTCCCTCCTCCAGTCTTCTGCTCCTTCATCCAGGGTCTGGAATTCATAGGGGTGTTCAGTCTTAGGAGTAAAGACTGGAGCAAAGAAGGCATTCAGCAACTCTGCCTTCTCTGCATCCTCAGTCATCAGGGCTGCCTCCTTATTCAGCAGTGGGCCCACACCTTCCCTATTCTTTTCCTACTGATATACTTGAAGATGCCTTTCTTGTTGTCTTTTACTTCCTTTGCCAGTTTTAGTTCCAAGGGGACTTTGGCCTTCCTTATTGCCTTCCTGCATGCCCTGGCAATTACTCTATAGTTCTCCCAAGTGACAAGTCCCTTCTTCCACGTGCTGTAAATATTTTCTTCCATGAGATTTCCTTCAGAAGATCCTTGCTTATCCTGTCACATCTATGTCTTTTTTTACTCAAGAGAACACACCTATCTTGGGCTTGGAGGAAGTGGCATTTAAAAACTGGCCAACTTTCTTGGGCTCCTTTACCCTCCAGAGTCTTAGCCCATGGGATTCCTGCAAGTATATCTCTGAAGAGTACAAAGTTAGTGGTGCATTAAGTCCAGGGTTGTAATCCCTGCTTCTATCTTGTGTAATTCTAAACTCCACCATGTCATGATCATTGTTACCAAGGCTGTTCCTGACCTTAATGTCCCCAACCAGTCCTTCTCTATTAGTTAATACAAGGTCCTGCAGTGTGCCTCTCCTTGTTTGCTCCTCCATTACCTGCATCAAGAAGTTATCATCAAAACATTGCAAGGGCCTTTTGACCTAGCTGCGCCTGGCTGTGCCTGGCTGTGTGGGCTTTCCAGCAAATATCAGGGTGATTGAAGTCACCCATGAGTACCAAGCAGTGTGTTCTAGAAGCTACCTCCAGCTGACTGTAGAAGGCCTCATCAACATCTTCTGCTTGATGTGGTGGCAATGGAGTAAACCTTCACAGCCTTTCAGGGATACTATTCTACCTAAAAATACATTATTTACTTCTATAAAGGCCCTTCTCAAGATAGACTGAAGAGAAAACACACAGCTCTTTCTCTTAGACTAGGTGGTCAATGAAGTGTTTAATGATTGGTTAATGAATGTCACTGGAGCCCTGTGAGATAGGTAGCCATTATTTATCATATTTTTCTGATGCTGAAATTGAAATATGAAATGGTGAACTTGCTGAGGGTTACACAAGTCATTGGCAAAGACAGATAAGAACACAGTTGTTTCTGGCCTCCTGACACTCACAAAATTTATAAAGCTGAGTTTTCTCTATGGATGGATGGATGATGTTATCTCAGCCTCTGAACACAGAACTCCTAGAACTAGTAGGGGAAAAAAAGAAAAAGAAATGTTTGCCATTCTGACATTGACATTCTGTAACAGTTCCTTTATATGTAGAAATGTAGCATTTTACAATGCCTAAGAGAAAACACATTAATTTTAATATATTTTTTCCTTCTTTTTTCCTTTTCTTCTTTTTATTTGGAGGGCTGAAAAGTTACCAGAAGTTTACAAAACTGCTAAGTTAGAGCAAAATATGTAAAAAATATTTTTTTTCAGCTCAGTGAGCAAACAGCATAGTGTTCTAATAGCTCCTCAGAGCTTCATCCTGCAGTGAAGTGTGTCAATGACATATCTATCAATATTTTAAAACATGGCTGCCATACTTGTGTGTATGTACAACAAAAACATTGTCCAAATCTGCAATGAAAACAAGTCATTACATAGAAACCAATCTATGAACTTGATATTTTTTCTTTAAAATGTTTCTATATTTTATTACCAAATACAATTGTCATATTTTAGTTCCATATAGAACAAAAGTTTTAAAACCTTTTTTTTCTTTTTCTTTTTTCTTGAATGCAAAGAGGTCTATGTATATGATAGGATACCACATTCTAAACTTATTTTTATCTCCATCCTTCTGTGGACTTCCTAGGCCCAAAATTAAATAAATACTATAATAAGTGAATAGAAGATATAAAAATTCCTTATCATAAAATACAGAAAAGAGTTTAAAGGTTAAAATTCTTAATAGAGTTCTGTATGTTTCAGAGTAATTTCATTTCATTAATAATAATTACCAAAAAAAAAAAAAAGGAAAAAAAAATTACTGAAGGAACATGCATGGCCTCAACCAATATATCTTGAACACTGGTCTCTTTTTAGACTATCTCTTAAAGAACTAGAACATATTGTCTGAGACCTGCTATTCCACATTAACTATGGCTTAGTACATTGTGTTTGAATCATAACATGAAACATTAGACTGGCATAATTGTAGGAATGAATATCAATTCCATAACTAAAGTCCAGTTCATATCAGAAAACTGTTCATTTAAACACAATTATTCCTCATTTTGATTAGAAAAGTTAATTTGATTAGTTATTTTTTTAAAGCATATGTGTACCTTGCCAAGCAATGTCTGATCAGTGTATTTCTTTGCCTTTAAAAACCCTAAACAATCCTATTTTGTCAGGTGGATTGGACCCAATGATCTCTTGAAGTCCCTTCCAACATTTAACATACTGTGACACTGTGATAAGACTTCAGGATATACATGGGACAGTCTCAGGCAAAGAAGACAGCACTGGACAGCTAAGTTTAGGTAACTGATCTGAATGCACACATAGATTTATGTTACAGCTAAACAGCCTAATCTTGAATCCCATCTAATGTGTATTTCTAAGTTATTCACAAATGTAAAAATAAATAAATAAATAAATAAATTCATTGATGTCTGTTTGTACGATTCTCTATCTCAGAATGCAGGTAACATTAAAGATAGGAATGTTTTGAATCTTAACTTTACTAGAGAATATAGTTTCCACAGGTCACTTTTCCTTTGAATATTTTAATTTCCTGCCTTTAAACTTGTGATATTTTCAAGATATCTTTTCAACTAACTTCAAAAATAAAGTTGATGCAACTCTTCACAGTTGATTTACATTTTAATCTGTTGTGGCTGCATATAAGTCTATTACTGGGTACAGAGATGCTCACAGCTTCCAAGGTTCAGAGGTGTCTCTCATGATGTTCCCAAACCACATCACTCTTCCTACCCTCTAGTTAGGTTTCTATATAAAGCAAACCTGTCAAAACAAACTAAGTAAGAGGTGTGACATGTACACACAGATTCCTGACCTTCATGTATATGAACTACACTGAGATATTACTACAACACTTGCCAGCATGTGAGTTTATTTTGAACTTCATTTTATAATGAATAATTATATTTGATTTCAATATTGTTATACTACAAATGTTCCAATAGAATAGAATAGAATTAACCAGGTTGGAAAAGACCTTTGAGATCATCGAGTCCAACCTATCATCCAACATTATCTAATCAACTAAACCATGGCAAAAAAGTGTCCCATCAATTCTCTTCCTGAACACCTCCAGTGATGGTGACTCCACCACCTCCCTGGGCAGCCCATTCCAATGGCCAATCACTCTTTCCATGAAGAACTTCTTCCTAACATCCAGCCTAAACCTGTCCTGGCACAGCTTGAGACTGTGTCCTCTTGTCCTGGTGCTGGTTGTCTGGGAGAAGAGTGCAACGCTCACCTGGCTACAACCTCCCTTCAGGTAGTTGTAGACAGCAATAAGGTCTCCCTGAGACTCCTCTTCTCCAGGCTAAGCAACCCCAGGTCCTTCAGCCTCTCCTCAGAGGGCTTGTGCTCCAGACCCCTCCCTAGCCTTAGTGCCCTTCTCTGGACATGTTCCAGCAACTCAACATCTTTCCTAAATTGAGGGGCCCAGAACTGGACACAGGTCTCAAGGTTTGGCCTAACCAATGCAGAGTACAGAGGCACAATGACTTCCCTGCTCCTGCTGGCCACACTATCCCTGATGCAGGCTGGGATGCCATTGGCCTTCTTGGCCACCTGGGCACACTGCTGGCTCATGTTCAGCCTATTATTGACCAGTACCCCCAGGTCCCTGTCTGCATGGCCACTCTCCAGCCACTCTGGCCCTAGCCTGTAGCACTGCATGGGGTTGTTGTGAACAATGTGTAGAATCTGGCACTTGGACTTGTTAAATGCTATTGTGTTGGGTGTGCAAATGTGTAGAACCCAGCAATTAGATGTGTTAAATCTCATGCCATTGGACTCTGGATATCTGTCCTTCTGAGTACCTTCTAAGTTAGTTCCTTGAGTAACATGAAGTTCGCCCTCCAGAAGTCCAGAGTGGAGGTTTTGTTACTGCCACTCTTATCTTGAGTGCATATTGAAAACTCAACTATCTCATGGTCACTGGGCCCCAGACAGCCTCCAACCACCACATCTCCCACCAGCCCTTCTCTGTTTGTAAAAAGAAGGTCAAGCAAAGCATTACCCCCAGTAGGCTCATGCAGCAGCTGGGCTAAAAAGCTGTCCTCCATACACTCTAAGAACCTTCTAGACTGCTTCCTCTCTGCTGTGTTAAGTTCCCAGAAGATACCAGGCAGGTTAAAGTTACCCATAAGAACAAGGTCTAGTGATCTTGAGACAGCCTCTAGCTGCCTATAAAATAACTCATCAACCTGTTCATCCTAGTTGGGTGGTCTATAACAGACTCCAACCAGGATGTCAGCCTTGTTGGCCTTCCCTCTAATTCTCACCCACAGGCACTCAACCTGATCATCCTTAATCCCTAATTCCATGGTGTCTAGAGCCCCCTTGATGTACAGGGCCACCCCGTCATACTTTTGGGAAAACAAACAAACCCAAACAAACAGAACATTCCTCTGTGTATGAAAAACTGAAACTGTATGTGAAAAAAAATAGTAGTATTAGTGTTACAGCTGGACGGTAATATTAATCAATAAAGTCTGGCACAAGGGAAAGGATCAGACAGAGTCTGGTCTCAGACATGAAGACAGAGCCCCTAGGTAAATAATATTTAATTTTTCCTCAAGAGTTCAAGAAAATGTCAAGAGTTTTTATTTGTTCTCAGAGAAATACACAAAAGTTGAAGAGCATAATTTTTCACTTTTTCAGAAAAATCTGATTGTATCAATTTGGAAAGAGAAACAGATTTTAAAAGAGTATATTTCAGCCTGAGATATGGAGAGAGAAAGCAAGTTGTAATATTCAGAGAGATTTTATGACCTTAACCTCAAGCTAAAGCCATCAGGGCTTGCTTAATAATGGTGACGGCACATGATTAATTTCATTTATTTCATCTTCCCAAGGACAATTGTACAAAGACAGGATATAAAAAAACCAAAACAGTCTGTGCATTCTTGTCTATTATATTTCATAAGAATCTTCAAAGTTAAATCTTTTTGCTACATTCTGCAGCTGAAAATGCTCAGGGAACCTTTTTTTGGGGTGTTTTTTGGGTTGTTTTATTTATTACTATAGATATAGTAAGAATTGGAAAAGTGTCCCACAGTTAATTACATGCACCAGTCCTGGTCTCACGGTTAGATGTTTGTCCCTCTCTCACATTAAGTTACATGCTCTTTTGGCTCCAAACTCCTGTATCAGTCATCTGTGAGGGTCCTCTCCATCAAAAGACTCATAAAATTCTGTCACAGTGAGTCCCAGCTTGCATCCCAACACTCTTGAAAGAGGTACCTGTGGCCTTGTCTGGTTATCAGCTGCTGCAATCACAAACCTTGTGGTCTTAGTTGATTAGGTGGGTTGGATGATAGGTTGGACGTGATGATCTTGAAGGTCTCTTCCAACCTGGTTTATTCTGTTCTATTCTATTCTTGTAGATAAGCATCAATCTTCCTGGAGCAATGGTGTGAAAACACCTCACGGCAAACAATGTTGAGGAAAACATGAGGAAAACAAACTTAACTCCTTACACTAGGAAACTGCATTAAAGAAATGTAAAAGACTTAAGCCTACAATGACTTAAACTTCATAGAACAGAATATTGGAGGTTTCTTAATGCCTAAGACTCTGTTTGGCCCAAGATCACGTTTTTCTTAAATTTGGTACTTACAGATAATGAGTGAAATTAGGTTACTCACCTTTCAGAAAATTAGACCCTTTGAATAATTAGGTTTTAATTTGAAAGGGAAGGATGAAACAAACAAACAAACAAACAAAATACGACCAAAATAAAACAATAAAATAAAACCAATAAACAAACCAAAACCCAAAAGCCAACCAAACCAAATAAAATGAACACTTACCAAAGACAACCCAAGTTTTTATTAATGCTATTTTACAGCTGTACTAACTTAAAAAAAAAAATCAAAGATTCAGTCAAGTTTATACTCATCTTTGATGTTAACCAAAACAATTTCATCATTAGTAGTAGGTTCAAACCCACTATGTACATCAGTGCCATAGAACGTGAGAAAAAGGTTATAAGCAACAGGAGTCTTTCAGTCTCTGAGATACCTAATAGCTACTGATCATATCTTTAGCTTAACTTTCTTGGTTCTTTGCAGAATCCCCATGCATAGATAAAAAGAAACAGACTAGAAAATTACAGATACTGTTAAAATAGCTTTTTTTGACTGATTCATAGTTTCATTTTCTCAAAAAGAAGTTCTTCCAATAAACATGGTTTTGGCAATGCATAATTGCACAGTATGACCTTGTATCAAAACATGGTTTGCCCTCAAAGATTAAGATGATTTCTGTAATGATATCTGTTTTGTCTATATTTTAGTTATTTATCTGTGGTGGCCTTTTAAGTAGTCAATCATTTGCATGTAAGCAGTGTTACAGCAAATCAGAGGTTTAACAGTCCCCTGATATGCATTCCAAATGGATATGGGATTACAGAGGTTCAAGAGCAGCCCAATTTTTTGCATAGATTTTTAAATGCTCCTTGAAAAATGATCATTCCAGGGCAAGCACAACTATGTGAAGATAAGAAACAAGCTTTCCCACATTATGCAAATATCCACCGAAGTCAGAGAATGTCACTTCACTTCTGGAGCTGAGAGGGTTTGCACATTTGAACTTCACAGAGTTCAGCTCAGCTCTCTGTCCTTTTCTTTCCTCCCAGTAATTACTCTTAACTATGGCATTGTAACTCTAAGATGCATGTGAGTAAGTGCATACAAAATCAGCTTTCAATTAGGCTTTCTGTGGGTTTTTTTTTCCTTTCTGTTCCTCCTGTTGATGAATAGGTTATGACATTTAAATGTACTTATGAGTGGCATTCAACTTAGTCATTTTTAGAGGTTAAGGAATCATTTAAAATACAAGATGTGGCAAACAAATTCTGTGACTGAGACAAACTCTTCTGAGTAAAGTTTCTATTCAGTGTCATTCCAATGGTGTCAAAAAAAGAAACACATCTGTAAAGTTAGAAAACTTTCCTTTTACTGACAGTAGGATTAGTATTTAAAATGCCTGATTCACAGGCATTGTACATAAATAAACATAACATCATACTGTTTTATATTAAAACAGTTTAAGGAAATAGAGGACAGCCAAAGTCTAACTCTCACAAAAAATTGCAAATATGCTTCAAGACATGCTCCATAAAACATACATAGAAAAGCCTGACAGTGGTAGAACAGCTCATCTTCATGCACCTTGGTGAGAAAAAAATGAGATTGAACTCCATTGAAGATTTACATCAAAACCAGATTTTGGTTTTCTCTTGTTGTTTGGGTTTTGGTATTGGTTGGTTGGGATTTGTTTTGGTTTGCTTTTTTTTAAAATTTTTGTTTTTAAGTTTGGATGAGATGATTTGTTTTGCTTGGTCTCCAGAAAGATCTATGCCCCTGAATATTAATTTAGGCCAAATATAGGGTGTTTTTTCACTGGAATAATGACACCTGGGTCAGAGGTCAAGTTCTTCTGCCACAGAAAATAAACAGGAAGGAAGTAGAAGGGATGAGCTCAACAGAGAAAACTAGTGTTCATGTTGTGGCTAAGAGATGGGATTGTCCACTGTTGATACTGAGAAGAGCATAGACCCCTTTATTTCTCCACTTGTGCTGGCCAGATTGATTTTCTGGGGTACTAACATAAGCCAAGGAGATGTTTAAGGCTGTAGTCTGCTATAGGTCTTCTGGGAAGTGCTAATTTACTAGCTTCAGTAAAGTCAGTGAGGGATTTCTTGCTGACTTGCAGGAAGAAAGAATTTCATGCATACTCTGAAGATCTTGGCTTTGATATGACAAGCCAAGTATAAAGTCACTCTGTCTTACAATGACTCCTTTGTGTGGAACTGTCTCTACAGTAGAAAGGGAAGAAATAAAAGAAAGTGGAAGGAAACCAAATTATTTTGGTTTTCTCCTGCACCAGCTAAACAGGCTGAACATACAGAGCTGGAGGAAACTGCACTATCATGAAAACTAGAGAGTCCTTTAGTGAGGTGCTTTTTGGAATATTTGACCTCTATCAGGACAATTTTTGAGGAGTATGATTATTACAATTCAAAAAGAACTGGATGAAACAACAGTGGGCTTGGAGGCCTCATCAAATCATGTAATAATCTACTCAATATAGAAAGGCTGTTATTAAAAAATGGAGGAAATAAAATGCAACATGAGTATGGCAGATGTGAAGAAATGCCTACATTTTTTCATAGTTTAGCAAAATGCCCAATTTTATTAAACACTCTACATTTTTTTTCCTGAGTGAGAAGTGTTTCCTTCTTTCAGATTTTTAACAATTACAATTTCTCCCACATTTTCCTGAGTGAGAATCTACTGAAGTGAAGATTTATACATATGAATTTAGTAACCTTGAAAAATTCCAGGGTTGCCCAGTAATGTAAAAGGTCTCACTGATAACTGATTTAAAACAAGTGGAAGTCTTCAGTTTCTTCTGTAGCAGATCTGCAGGGTGAGGCAGTCAAGGAGATAAAATTGCAGAAACACAAAATCATTTAAACTCGTAGGTAAGACATTCACAAGTAAGACATTAAATCAAAAGAATTTGCAATGAGCAATCCAAAAACATGCACACTACTTTCAATCTTCACTCCTATTGTCACTGTTATGCCATGAAAATAGAAACAATGAATTTAGCACATTAACACCTATGGAACCATTATGAAAGGTAGACGTTGGTTGTTGGTTTTTTTTGGTTGGTTGAGTATTTTAAAGTTTTAACACTGAATATTAGAATATACTTATAGTATTTTAATGTAATAGCTCAAAACATGTCATTGTGCCATTGAAGAGATTAGATGCATGGAAATAAAACCATAGTATTCTTTCAATTTCAGGACTGAGACTTTACAGGTCATTTATCAAGTGAAATGTAAATTCATGTTATAGTAGTTTGGACAGTAGCTTTTGGTTACAATGTCCAATGGGATTCTGAAATAATAGTTCTGGATCCTTGAATATATCAAGGAAAATGTTGCCCTAATGAATGACGAGGTGGCTTTTCTGCATTACTATATTATAGTAGGGAAGAACAGGTGTCAGACTTGCCATTTGTGGCTGATTTGGTTGGGTGCCTCCAATAAAGAAGCCACGAAGTTGAGACCTCTAGTGTCCAGAGGTCCAGCCCTCACACATGAACATGAGTGAACACATGAGATGGTGTATTTCTACTTATAAATCCTGCACCCTTATAAATCTGGCCTCTTTGGCCTGAGTAATTTTTTTCTCAGAGCAATCTTGGCCTGTTTAGGCCTAATGCCAGGGTGAAAAAAAAAGGAGGGGGGCTGGGGGAGGGGGGAAGGGGCAGTTCAGGCCTGGCCAGACTGAATCCAGCCTAGCAATGGGGGTGAGGGGGAAGAAAGAGTCCTGGGGTTTTTGGTGAACCCCAGGCAGGGAGAAGGGGAGTGTTGGGGTTTTAGTCTGGTGTAAAGGAGCTTGCGTGTTAAGTTTAGACTGGGGATTTTGTTGAACTTTTCTATGCTCACCAATATGTTTTGTAGTTTTTGTAGTATATGAATTGCTTTTCCACTTTAATTTTCCATTACTATCCAATCCATTTGTGTGAGCATTATTCTTTTGCCCCTTTTGAAGCAACAGAGCAATCTGTCCCACTCTAAACTAGGACACCATTGTCAATTAAATGCATACAATAGATGTTCCATTGTCATGATTTTGGTGGAAAGGGCAGATGTGATTTTAAAAGAAAACAGTGTTCAAATCTCTTCAAACAAAATCAAAGCCTTTAATATTTTAGACGTAGCCACAGTCCGAATAGAGGCATGGATAAAACTAATGCCATGAAGGCACAGGAAATCTCAAAGAATCCATGACAATATTTCAGACTGCTACTCTTGTAAAGTGACAGCACTGAAGGTAACAGATGTATCTTGAATGAAGGAAAAAGTGAAAAAATGTGGAAGGAGAAGAGAGAGTTTGAAGTGTTCTAAGTGCTCACACACTACGGCAGTAATTTGCAGAATGGTCCCATTGGCTTTGCATTGGTTTAATGAAAAAAACAGTTAATAAGTGAAAATCATTGACATCCTAACCATAGCACATAATAATATATACATACTATGTAAAAAATATGTATATAATATATAGCACATCATATATTAAAAAGAAATTTATTATATATTAAAAAGAAATTTATGGTTGAATGATACAACTTTCATATTCATTGTATAATGTTTGGATCCACTTTATCAAAATTAGACTAATGTTAATAAACTGCTACTAAAATCACTACATCCTCATTTCCTAAAGAATACACAATACCAAGAGAAATAGTTTCAGACAGTTACTTTTCCAGACTGTATAAATGCACTGAATTAATACTACACACAATGTCAAGCAGGTGAGAAAAATTCACATATTTCAGAGGAACTGTTAAAATAATAGCTCGAAGAAATAATTAAAGGACAAAATATCAGAAAAATAGGAAAACAAATACAGAAGTAATGAGAACAGTAGCAGCAATATTGTTATGTAAACCTGTACTGATGATAACATTGGTGTATCACTCAAAGTAAATACTGGGATTACAGAACTAAGTAATTCAGATTTGAAGGACTACATGATAATGATGAATGAAATATTAGCAGTTTCTGTCCTGCCTAAAGTGGATAATACTACAATCAGGGGTGGGAGGTGATTCAAGGCAGCCATCACGGCTCTATTAGGGGCAGGTCCTGCCTGACCAACCTAGTGGATTTGTATGAAAAAGTGACTATGTCATTTGATGTGATCTATCAGGACTTCTGCAAGGCCTTTGACATGGTCCCCCACAACATCCTGCTTACCAGGTTCAAGAGATATGGATTTGATGGGTGGAAGGTTAGTGGACAAGGAATTGGCTGGATGGTCGCATCCAGAGGGTGGTGCTTAGTGGCTTGAAGTCCAGATGGAAAGCAGTGACAAGTGGTGTCCCTCAGGAGTCTGTGCTGGGACCTGTACGATTTAATATTTATATCAATGACATAGACAGTGAGATCAAGTGCACCATCATCAGGTTTGCGGATGACACCAAGCTGGGTGGTGGTGTTGATACACCAGAGGGATGAGATATCATCCAGAGGGACCTGGACAAGCTGGAGAGGTGGGCCCAGGTGAACTTAATGAAGTTCAACAAGAGCAAGTGCAGGCTTCTGCACCTGGGCTGGAACAATCCTCATTATCAACACAGGCTGGGGTATGAGGCGTTAGAAAGCAGCCCTGTGGAAAAGGATTTAGGGGTGCTGGTGGATGAGAAACTGGACATGAGCAGGCAGTGTGTGCAGGATGTGATTGGCCTCCTGGGCTGCATCAAAAGGTGTGTTGCCAGCAGATCCAGAAATGTGATTCTGCAGTTTTGCTCTGGTGAGACCTCACCTGGAGTACTGTGTACAGGTCTGAAGACCACAATACAGGAAAGATGTGGGCCTGACGGAGAAGGTCCAAGGGAGGGTCACAGAAATGATCAGGGGGTTGAAACACCTCTGCTACAAGGACAGGCCTGGAGAGTTGGGGTTGTTCAGCCCGGAGAAGAAGAGGCTCTGGGGAGACCTAATAGCAGCCTTCCAATACTTGAAGGGGCCTACAGGAGGGATGGAGGGAGACTGTTTTAAAAGGCCTGCACTAACAGGATGATGGGCAACGGCTTTAAACTGGAGAAGGGCTGATTTAGATTAGAGATCAGAAAGAAGCTCTTTACTGTGAGGGTGATGGAACACTGGAACATGCTGCCCAGGGAGGTGAGGCTTGATGAGGTCCTGGGCAACCTGTTCTAGTTGAGGATGTCCCTGCTGACTGCGGGGAGGTCAGACTAGATGACGTTTGGAGCTCCTGTCTGGTCAAGACAGTTGGAATTTCCTTTTTTGATATGGTGATTAACAAATGCAGGTGATAAGAAGAACATCTTTTAATATCCAAATAAAACCAAACAATTTCTGGGTTTCCTTCTTTACTTCCTTCATTATCTCAACAGTGCCTATTAATAATTTTAGAAATAGGCTATCCCTGCAGAATTCCATTATGTCAAGCCCCATTTATGCTATTCATTGCACAAGCCAAAAGTACAAATTTGGCAAGCACAATGCAATTTGCACTACATAAAGTACAAAGAAGAGAAATTATATGATTTTGGTTAGTTCTCATTTAGACAGTTATCTCATGTATTTCTGTAACTCACTTATCATAGCAAGTAAATATGCCTTAAATAGATATCTGCTCCAATTGTTCTTACAATTTAAAACAAGTAATAAGACCAAATAAAGACAAAACTAAGCACAAAATCTATATAACATGCTTTTATGACAGAAACAGTTTTAACCAAGAAAAGCCAATCTTCTTTAATATCCCCAACAATTTCCTTTTTTTTTTTTTTTTTTTTTTTTACTTACTCCTCTCCTTTTCAAAGTATCCAATCAAGATCTGGAAATTTGTTCTTCAAACTTGCTCAAGAATATTATAATTTATTTATTTCTCTCTTTGATATGATTATTTAATAATCAAATACTGGAGTGGAAAATGAATAATCTTAGCTAAATATATTCATCACATAAAGTGTGAGCTACAGAAACAGAGAACAACTTTGTAAAAAATTAGTAAGAGATTCAGCCACCTTTTGCGTGAAGAATTTGAGATAATTTAATTTGTCCAGATGATTTAATTGAAGATAGTTTGCTGAGATATCAAACTGGTGAACTGGAAACTTGATGTTTATTTGTCCAGAAGAAACACAGATATAGTGGAAGAAAATAAGGCATGAAAAATGAGTACATTTCCTAGAAATGTTTTATAAACCACATATTAATATGGAAGGAAATGGAAGAAAATTATTAAAATACAGAATGCCAATAAAATCATGCACAAGACTATAAAATGGAAGTGGAATTATGAACATAGAAGAGATGAGATATTAAGCAAGGTAAGATTTTTTTTTTTAGCACTATCTCCCATGTTATTTTATGGAAAAAAAAAAAGTCAACAATCAAGAGAAGTGATAATCTAGTTGTGTTGATGTCTGGCCTGTCTAAGGGGAGCGCCAGGGGAGGTTCAGGCTAGATGTTAGGAAAAAGTTCTACACAGAGAGAGTGATTGCCCATTGGAATGGGCTGCCTGGGGAGGTGGTGGAGTCGCCATCACTGGAGGTTTTCAGGAGGAGACTTGATGGGGTGCTTGGTGCCGTGGGTTAGTTGTTTGGGTGGTGTTTGATTGGTTGATGGGTTGGACGCGATGATCTTGAAGGTCTCTTCCAACCTGGTTTATTCTATGTATTTTTTTTCTATGTATTTTTTCTATGTATTCTATGATGTTGTGAATTAATCTGCAGTGTCAGTTATCTATTCTTATTTTTCTCTGTTATGATGACCTTCCTTTACCCTCGGTGTCCTCTTCCTGATGAATTTCTGCTCATTCTTTTTCCAGCAGAGGCTCAGCATTTTACAATGTGTACTAGTTCAGAGAAACATGTTTTGAGATTGGTTGCTCAGGAGTAGTGGTCAAAGAAAGATACACAATGCATCACTGCCACAATTGAAGAATTAAAAAAAAAAAAAAAAGAAAAAGGTTACATGAAAGGAAAAAGGAAAAAAAAAAGGGAAATAGTTAAAAATGGTCTCTTAGAGAACTACTTAGCATATATTACATAAAAGAATAGAAATTAATATGTTATATTTGTATATGTAACACGTTTCTGAGGGCTGGCTGTCTCTATTCAGCCCTTCAGGATTCCCTGATCCCTATCCACAGTCCCAGTACTTCATTTCAGCCCACCTAGGTCTGTCAGTCCCTGTCCCAGCCATGTCACATCATGGCCCATCTCTAGCTCCACAAAGTCCTGCCCTGCCCAACCATGAGCCTCTGTTGTAGTTTGGACTGGGTGCCCCCTGCTGTATTTACTTCCTGTGTCCAGAAGTCCATCCCAGAGGGGTGGACACAGGAAATTAGGTATTTCCTACTATAATCCTCTGCACCACTATAAAATCCAGTGAGGGGTCTAGCACTTCCTCTTTCTTCCTCGCCGTCACCCTGTAACTGGGGGAGATGTCTCCCAGCCATGGGCCTGGCTAGGCGCAAGGCCATGGGGGGATGGGCAGTCTCAGATCTGGCCAGCTGAGACTAGCCCAGCAGTGGGGGTGGGTGGGGGTAAGAAGGAGCCCTGGGGGTCTTGGGTGTACCCTCAGGTGGGGATGGGATGTTTCTGGGTCTGGGATGTTTAAGGGACATTGCAAGGAGAATCCCAAAGCTCATCCATCCCTCTGACTATTACCCTCTGCTGGTAACACAGGCTGGGAGTGATGAGATTGACAAGAAGGGCACCAGGGCGATTAAGAAAGAGTTCAGGGCCCTTGGACAATTGATTGATGGGGCAGGAGCTCAAATGGTGTTCTACTCAGTACCCTCAGTGGCAGGGGAGTACCCTGAGAGGAATGGGAGAACCCATACCACCAACAATTGGCTCAGGGGATGGTGCCGGCAGCGGAACTTTGGTTTCTTCGATCATGGGACAACATTTACTGCACCCGACCTGCTGGGTCCTGATGGGGTGCATTTATCTAGAAGGGCTAAGAAAGATTGCTAAGACCTCCCTCCAGAGCCAAAAGAATCTCCACGGCAGTTTGGCAAGATGGAAAAACTTGGTAGACTTTTTTTCTTTTTTTTTTTCCCCCCCTAAGAAGGGATTCACATGGTGAGTGGGGCAAACCCCCTTGCTGAGCCAACATTTCTTGTGGGAGAGGCTGGTGAAGCATGTGTGGAGACACAGACTCCACAAGATATTGAAATGGCCCCAGGGAGTGCCAGTGACCCAAGGCACTGGGGAAGAGGGCAGGAAAACAGGGTATGGTGCATCATGAAGGTGTGGTGTAAGAATTTGCTTATGCAGGGCATGCTGGCAGGGGAAGTCTGTCTCACTGAGGAGGCCAGCCCCAGTGTGGGAGCAATGGTCTCCACCCAGCAGAGGGCAATGGCCTCCTCATGTACTGCCCCCACCATTACTGATGCAGCTATCCAGACAGAGGTTCAGGGGAAGCATGCAATCATTCAAGCATCAAGCTGCAGAGTGTGCTCAGCTATGACACTGGTGCATGAGGGCAAAACAGAGCTTGCCTGTGTTAGATGTGCCCAGGTAGTGGAGCTCCTCCCCTTGGTAACAGAACTCCAAGAGCAGATGAGAAGGCTAAGAAGCATCAGGGAGTGTGAGTGAAGATAAACCAGTGGAATCACACCCTGCTTTTCCAAAAACAGACTAAAAAATCAGTTAGAGCTCATGATGAGGGTGAGTGAAAGCAGGTCCCTGCAGGTGACTCCCTCACTGCCTCTCACACATTCCCTGTTGTCCCTACATAAAATGTATGGGGCTCTAGATTCTGAGGGATGGACAAACAATGACAAAGATGAAAACACTCCCAAGGAGCTACCAAAGGCAAGGCAGTTAGCAGCATGTATTGAGACTGCCTATAGAGAGAAAAAGGCGATTGTTGTTGATTCCCTCATGAGAGGGACAAAGGGTCTGATTTGCTGACTGACCCATCTCACAGGGAAATCTGCTGCCTCCTAGAGGCCTGGGTTAGGGATGTTAAAAATAAACTCCCAGGTCTGCTAAAGCTCTCTGATTATTACCTGCTAGTGGTCATGCAGATTTGCAACAATGACATCAAGGAGTAGAGACCAGAAGCAATCAAAAGGTATATTAAAGCACTGGGGCAGATGCTTCAAGAGTCAGGTGAACAGCCAGTGTTTGCTTCAATCCCTTCAATAACAAGGAAAAATGGAGAAATACTGAGATGTTCAGAAAAAAACAGGTTAATGCACAGGTTCACCTGACTGCTTCCCACTCCCTCCAATACACACACACTGGAGGGAGATAAAAAGAAGGAAAGTTGAGAATTTTAGTTGAGTTAACACACAATGATTTACTACTCTATTGCAGAAATATCAGCTTACACAAAAAAAAAGACAGAGAAAAGAATAAAAAAACCAGGGGAACCTGAGCCGCATGAAAAATGAAACCAGCAAGAGAGAGCCCAGCCCCTACACCATGAACACTAACTACATATCATCTCATGAGTGTGTGGCAGTTTAGCCTGCGTGCTTCCTGGACTGCCATATAAGTTATACTTCCAGTGTCCCAAGTGTCCAACCCAGTAAGGTGGACACAGGAAACAGTGTATTTCTACCCATAAATCCTGCACCCTATAAACTTGTCTGCAACGTCATTCTCTTCCTCTTTCTTCCCTCTCTGTTCCCATGCAAGATGCTCCCTATCAGGTAATGGTGGGGGAGTGTTTCAGGACTCTTTGGCCTGCCTAGGCCTGATGCCAGGAGGAGAAGGGCAGGAAGGCAAATTTCAGACCTGGCCAGACTGAGACAAGACTAGCCTACTGGTAGGGTGGAAGAAAGACCCCTGGGCATTTTGGGTACACCCTCAGGTGGGGAGAAGGAAGATGTTGGCAGCCTTTGGGTATAGTATAAGTGACTCTATATACTTTGGGATATCTTTGCCACTATGCTTTGCAGTTTCTGTAAAATACCAGTTGCTTTTCCATTTAAACTTTCCATCACTATCCAATTCATTTGTGTGAGTGTCATTCTTTTGTTCCTCTTGGGGCAACAGATGATGTGTCCTGCCCTAAACCAGGACAGAGTGTCACATCATGCAGCCCTGATTGTTTAGAATAGTGTGGGATATTGTTGTGGGGGCACATAGGCATCCAGGCAGGTTCAGGTATAAGCCTCCTTCAACTCGCCTTTGCTACCAGAGATAGGGTTTTATTGTGAAGGCAGACAAAGGAACCAGACACCAGTCCATCTGGAGAACTGGATATAGCCAGGGGTCCTCCAGACACCTCTGGCCAAATAAACAAAAGTACACGTATCCATGTGTACTTGATCATCTGCCCATGTGTATAACTCCATGTGAACTCTACCATATTCATAGCCATAGGTTAAAATCACCTGGCTGGTTCTGCCAATTGGTTCATTAATGGGTCTAGAAATTGTATATAGTGGTTGTTTAGGTGGGCCATGCATTCTTCCGTCCTTGCATGCTCTGTGCCCTGCCTCACTTGGAAGCTCGTTACAGTCACGATCACTCCAGCCCAATCTGCCACTGACTACAAAGGCAAGCCTGAGCAGCTTGCCCCCAACTCCTTGAGGCTCAACAGATGCCTGACCAAGTGAAAAGCTCTTCTTAGCGATCAGCACGATCCAGCAACGCTTCCCTCATGTGCCTCTGAGTAGAATAAATTTCTCCTTACTTTGATTCACTTTTGTGAGTAATTTGATTCTAAATTCTGTTAAGCCTTTCTGAGTTCTTACCAAAACCACTCCATTTGTGAGCCTGAATATTTCTGTGATTTCGGTGGTTCTGAGTTCAGATGACTGTGAGAGGGAAGAGAATCCTGAGTCATGAACTGGCAGGGCTCATTGAGAGGGCTTTAAACTAGATATGACGTGGGAAGGGAACAAAACCATACTGACTAAAGATGACTTTAGGAATGGAATAACAATGCAGGAGGCAAAATCATCACGGAAGGGGTCTGCTGCAGACCATCTAACCAAGAGAACTGTCTCAGTGCCAGCTGCCTGAGATTCAGCAAGTCACCCTGAAAGGTCCTGCATGCAAGTCTGGCCAATGAGAGGTACAAGTACAAGTGGCCAAGAAGGTCAATGGCATCCTGGCATGCATCAGGAATGGTGTGGCCAGCAGAAGCAGGGAAGTCATTCTGCCCGTTTACTCAGCACTGTTTAGGCCACACCTTGAGTCCTGTGTCTGGTTCTGGGCTGGATGTTAGGAAGACATTCTTCACAGAAAGAGTGATTTGCCATTGGAATGGGCTGCCCAGGGAGGTGGTGGAGTCACCATCACTGGAGGTGTTTAGGAAGAGACTGGATGGGGTGTTTGATGCCATGGTTTAGTTGACTAGATAGTGTTGTGTGATAGGTTGGATTTGATGATCTCGAAGGTCTTTTCCAACCTGGTCTATTCCATTCCATTCCATTCCATTCCATTCCATTCCATTCCATTCTATTCCATTCCATTCCATTCCATTCCATTCCACTCCATTCTATTCTATTTGAAGGACACAGAGGTGTTGGAGTGAGTCCAGAGGAGGGTCATAAAGATGATCCAAGGGCTGGAACATCCCTGCTATGAGGACAGGTTAAGAGTGATGGGGCTGTTCAACCTAGAGAAGCAGAAACTCCAGGGGGACCTTATAGCCACTTTCTGATACCTGAAGGGATCTTACAGGAAGGCTGAGAGAGGGACTTTTTACAAGTATGTCTAGCAATAAGACAAGAGGGAATGATTTTAAGATGAGGGAGAGTAGGTTTAAACTGGATCTTAGGAAAAAAATCTTCAATATGAAGGTGATGAGACTCTGGGATAGGTTGTCCAGGGAGGTTGTGGATGGGGTGTTCAATCACAGAATCACAGAATTTCAGGGGCTGGAAAGGACCTCAAAAGATTATCCAGTCAAACTCCCCTGCCAGAGCAGGATCACCTATACCAGATCCCACAGACATGCATCCAGGTGGGTTTCAAATATCTCCAGAGGGGGAAACTCGACAACCCCCTGGGCAGCCTGTTGCAGTGTTTTGTCACCCTCACAGAGAAAAAAAAAAATCCTCATGTTTACACGGAGGTTCCTATGCCTCAACTTCCACCCATTGCCCCTTGTTCTGTCATTGGGCATCACCAGGAAGAGTCTGGCTCCATCCTCTTGGCTCTCACCCTTCACATATTTATAAACATTAATGAGGTCACCCCTTAGTCTCCTCCTGACTAAAGAGACCCAGATCACTCATTCTCTCCTCGATGTTCCTTCAAGGAAGATGGCCTTCAAGACTATTTTAGATGAGGCCTTGAGCCACCAAGTCTAGTTGAGAGGTGTCACTGCCCATGACAGGTACATTAGAGCAGATAATCTCTAAGGTCCTTTCCAGCCTAGGTTACAGAGTGCCTTTAAGCCAGTATCTGCATCACTGTCCTGTCACTGTCCTTGCATGTTTAAGTAGAAAAATATGTGGGAAAATAAATTTTACTGTGTATGACATTAAATAAAGACTCATCTAAAGATAAAGGGTTTCTTGATTTTCCTGTCAGTGTGAGTGGGAAGAGTCTCTACTACTTATATTTTTCATGTTTTTTTGCATTGAATAGTGCCTGGGTGTGATGGGTTAGCACCTTTTCCTGAAAACAAAGCTGGGTGGAGGGCTTGCGGGTACTTTACCCTCCCCTGCAGGGCGTTTTCCCCTAGGAAGCTGAGTCTGTTCCACTCCCCCCTCCCTGCCCAGCTAGGGTATAAAAAGCAGGACATCATAGCTGTTGGGTCTCTTTTTGGCTCCTGCCTCTGCTGGATGAGAGCTGCTGCATTTGCCCTCCTGCTCCTCAGCCACGTGGCCGGACCTGATCCTTCTCCCTGCTGCCTCCACACCTCCTCAGAGAAGGACTGGTTTTGTATTATTCTTTCTTGTCCCCTTTCCCATCCATCCTTGTTCCTTGCCCCTTGTGAACCTTTCCTGTTATTGTTATATATATATATATATATATATATATATATATATATATATAGTTTAAAGAAAATTCTTCACCTCTCTACTTCCAAGCTGACTCCAGATTATTGTTTAGTGGATTTGCTCCTTACCCTTTTCTTTCCCCCTCTCTGTTTTGGGGGGAGAAGGGGAAGTGGGGGAGAGATTCTCAGCCTTTCCCCTATCTGGGCTTTTAACTCCCAGCTAAGGCTCAAACCACCACACTGGGAAAACAAAACAAAACCAAAACCACAAAAACCAACAAAACAAAACAAATAAACAGAAAGGCTAATGTTGTAGTTGAAAACAGAAACATTGTACTTTTTCTGCCTAGGTAAATAAACCAACTTCTATCTCTGTAACTGATTTACTTCAAGGAGTGTAAATTTCCATCCAATGTTTTAACCTCACAAAAAAAACTAGTGCCAGAAATACATATTTCTCTTTCTTCTTTATCACAAATGCTTTTATTTTCCTTAATAGGTAGCGCATAAGCCGCTACCAGAGGCACTGCATCATCTAAGAGTAGCTATAGCTCTGTTCCAGTAGGGCAACACTTCTATTGCTATGTCATCGATGTTAAAAAAAAAAAAAAAAAAATCTCAACTGAAATAAAAATCCCTCTTCCATGCTAAGGGCACCATTATAAAAGTTAATTACCATGAAAAGATAGTGCTAAAAGTAGAATGCTAATTTTCCCTTCTTTTCTGATTCCGTAAGTGATGCATCAGAACGTGACAGTACAGTTTTGCTGAAGAAATAGATGATAAAGAGTTCTAATCTAAGTTCTCACGTGAGTGACACCAGGGCAGTCACAGAAAATACAACCCAGGCACTGGCAAAAGCTTTTCATTTGCTTTAAGAAAACATAGACCAGAACAGTTATTGCAGTAAGTTTAAACTCTAATCTCTCTGTGAATGAATTTAAAATCCTACAGGAAAACAGATAGTCTACAGAGCTAACAAAGACGTATGGTAACTGAAATGTGCATTTAAAAGTAGTTTTGAGTGGGTTTCTCTGGTAACACAATCAGAGCTGATCCACTTCAGTGAAATAATTCAATATACACACAACAACAGAATAATATTTCCTAATATAGATAAATCTTCCCAGTGAAAATCTACACAATCTTATACAATTTTAAATTGTATTCTTCAAAGGTATGCAAGATAAGCAAGGCTGTTCAAATATGAGTCTTGCTGTACCCTGTATTACCTTATTAAAGCAGATTTGTCTGGCTTTCTGAAAATGAAAGTTTTCTTACATGCTGCAGTTCTCCCTTTTCAGATGGAGGCAGTTCACTTCATAACTTGCCTAGACTTCTTAAGAAATTCAAACATCAACTATATCAAAATAAAGCAGGGCACCAAATGTCTGGGTTTTCCTTGTTATGCTACTGTTATTGATCTACATGGAACTGGCTGAAAGGGTGGCAATATTATCAAGCCTCGAGGATGATGTGGTAAGGACTCTGTATATGATCAGACAGACATATTGCAGTCTGTAAAAAGTTTTCATAGAAATCACTAGAGAGCACTTGGCAGAAGGTGCAAACATCCTTAGTATTGAACAGATAAGATTATCCAAACCTTTTAATGCAACCTCCAGAGGCAAGCCTGAGAAAGCTTCATTGAATTCAGAATATTTTAGCTTTTATGTTGACAAACTGATGCTACCAAAACTGTAAAAATGAAGTTTATTTGACAAAGCTGGCAGCAACAACATTTTTCACAGCAAAGGATGCATTACCTGCTAGCTATAACTAAAAGAATAAGGAACAAATGGAATATAAAATAAATATCAAGCTGACAAAAATGTAAAAGAACATTTAAATCCCATGGTCTGCTCATTCTCACTTTTTTTCAGCAAGACTTCCGATACTAGTTGCACCTGACTTTCTGAGGTTTTTGCTTTGTTTTCATTAACTTTAAGTGAAAACATGACAATAGTGGAACAGAAAACAACATATGGAAATTGGCTTAAGATTCTCAAGCACCAGGTTTTATTTTATATCACCATAAGCTTTGGTAGGATGCCTAACTTTTTTTTATTTCTCCTCTGCCTGAATCAACAGCTAACTGTTCTCCCAAAGAGCACTCATCAGTGGCATAAAAAACAACATTATTTTTGGCATACTGTACAGTTCTTTCTTCTCCATAGATGCCATTTCCATACCAAAATACTTGATTCAATGAAGGGGAAAAAATTAATGTGAAAACTCATTCTATGTCAGATATATCACAGTATCACAGCATCACCAAGGTTGGAAGAGACCTCAAAGATCATCAAGTCCAACCTGTCACCACAGACCTCATGACTAGACCATGGCACCAAGTGCCACGTCCAATCCCCTCTTGAACACCTCCAGGGATGGTGACTCCACCACCTCCCTGGGCAGCCCATTCCAATGACGAATGACTCTCTCTGTGAAGAACTTTCTCCTCACCTCAAGCCTAAACTTCCCCTGGCACAGCTTGAGACTGTGTCCCCTTGTTCTGGTGCTGGTTGCTAGAGAGAAGAGACCAACCCCTTCCTGGCTACAACCACCTTTCAGGTAGTTGTGTATATGATATAGTTTATGACAGATATAGTTTTTCTTGGATAGAAAAACAATTTTTCTCCAGTACTGTCTTGCATCATGGAAAGAAAATTTGGCAACTGTTTTACAAAACTGAAGAGAACACATCTTTCATCATTTTTTCTATTAACATATTTCTATATATGTGTGCACAATATGCCTCAGGAACTGACTCTATGACTAGTCTGTGAAGACATTTGAGAATCCAGTAAATGTGTGAAAGAACATCTGTCTTCATATCTGCCTTTTTATCTTAAGTTTAAAATTTCCAAAATTTCTTCATTTATGATGGATTTCAAGAACAATTATAATGAAATTACAGGGAATTTCTAGTTTCTTCCTAAGAGAAAAATTGCAAATAACACTTTGTATCTGTGTAGCCATTTATAGAAATTATGTGTCAAGTACCATTATTTTAAATACATCTCTGCCATCTGCTTCAGTCCTAGAATACAAACTAGAAAGATTCTGCAGTTATGATATCCTAGTCTAAGACAAAATGTGTCTATAATCAAAATATTCCAGACTAGCCTAGTCTAAAAAATTTTGTTCTTCACAGTCATATGCCTTACAGTTCCAGCACAGATAGGAAGGTTGTTGTACCTTTCAAATGCCAACACTAGCTTTATTAAAATGAAAATTTAATGTACAACTCTATTAGTGAGTGGGCAAATAACTTTTACAGAAGGTTAAAGCAAGGTTCCTAGGAAGATTGAATCTCTAGTGTTATGGAGTCTGGAAAGTACACAGGCATATTATTTTCTGCAAGAGGTTATATTCTAATTTAATAAATTTTCATCAGTTGCAGCTCATACTATAAAAGTAAGTACCCAGTTTACACAAGAAATTCTTCAACTTAAACATTCTGGATGAGGGTATTAAGTCCATCATCAGTATATTTGCAGATGACACCAAGCTGGGGGCAGGTGTTGATCTGTTAGTGGGTAGGAGAGCTCTGCAGAGGGACCTTGACAGGCTGAACAGATGGGCGGAGTCCAGCAGCATGAGATTTAACGCATCTAAGTGCCAGGTTCTACACATTGGCCACAACAACCCATGCAGTGCTAACAGGCTGGGGTCAGAGTGTCTGGAGAGCAGCCAGGCAGAAAGCAACCTGGGGGCACTGGTTGACAGACAGATGAACATGAGCCAGCAGTGTGCCCAGGTGGCCAAGAAGGCCAGTGGCATCCTGGCCTGTATTAGGAATAGTGTGGCCAGCAGGATCAGGGAGGTCATTCTGCCCCTGTACTCAGAACTGGTTAGGCCACACCTTGAGACCTGTGTCCAGTTCTGGGCCCCTCAGTTTAGGAAAGATGTTGAGTTGCTGGAACATGTCCAGAGAAGGGCAGCAAAACTGGTGAGGTGTTTGGAGCACAAGCCCTCTGAGGAGAGGCTGAGGGAGCTGGGGTTGCTTAATCTGAAGAAGAGGAGGCTCAGGGGAGACCTTATTGCTGTCTACAACTACCTGAAGGGAGGTTGCAGCTAGGTGGGGGTTAGGCTCTTCTCCTATGCATCCACCAACAGAACAAGAGGACACAGTCTCAAGCTGTGCCAAAGGAGGTTTAGGCTGGATGTTAGGAAGAAATTCTTCATAGAAAGAGTGATTGGCCATTGGAATGGGCTGCCCAGGGAGGTGATGGTGTCACCATCACTAATGTGTTTAAGAAAAGACTGGATGGGGTGCTTGTTGCCATGGTTTACTTGATTAGCTAGGTTGGATGATAGGTCGGACTTGATCTCACAGGTCTTTTCCAACCTGGATAATTCTATTCTATTCTATCTTGGAACCAGTCACTTAAAACAGATAATCACTTGTGAAGTCTGAGCTTGAGATGCAATGTCTGCCCCTACAGTGTCATCATGAGCCACAGGAAATTTCCTGCTTTGTGTGAATTCTCAGTGATTAACATCCACTCAGAATATATAAGATACATTTTTAATTACAAAAGAAACATGGTTTTTGTTCACTTATTTGCAGAGAAACACTTCAGAAAGTGCTTTATGAGGATCCATAAACTACTTCCTAAAACAGGAACAGCTTATGGAAAACACTGAAAATTTGTCCTGCAAGTGTCTTATTGTTGAACTGTGAATAGGTTCACATTTATAACACAGAAATACTAACTTAACACTTTAAATGAGATACTGTCAAAACAATATAACTGTAAAAGCAAACTACAAAAATAGGGTATCCTTATCCTTTTGATAAAATCTGAGATTTGGTGATGTTACATAATTTGACATTTACAGTGATATCTGTAATGGTCTGGCTGCAGACCATAAGCAGTTCTGAATAAGCCATGAGAGATGACTGGAGTTATCTTACAGGTATATCTCATATCATGAGCATCACACTGTCTATAATGGAGGAAGTTTGCTGAGGAAAGATGGGCTTCTTGTTTGTTTGTTTGGGGTTTTTCCCCCTTTTATTCTGCTTCTTTTCTTGTTCTAAAGACCTGCCTTCTTTGATAGTGTGACTGATGTTCTCTTTCTGGGATGACTGTACTGTTACCTATCTTTTATTGACATTGTGTAATGATTTAGCACAAGGGCTAACCTGCCTGCTCCCCCAACACAAATGTGATGGGGAAAGTACCACACACAACTTAGGGTTGAGATAAACAGATAAGAGTTCCACAGAATCACAGAATGTTAGGGGCTGGAAGGGACCTCAAAAGGTCATCTAGTCCATTCCCCCTGCCAGAGATTGAGCTAACACAGGAATGCATCCAAGTGGATTTTGAATATCTCTAAAGAAGGAGGCTCCACAACATCCCTGAGCAGCCTGTTCCAGTGTTCTGTCAGCCTCACAGTGAAAAACTTTTTCTTCGTGTTTACATAGAACTTCCTATACCTCAACTTCCACCCACTTCCCCTTGTTCTGTCATTGGGCATCACCAACAAGAGCCTGACTCTCAGAACTCACCCTTTACATATTTATAAACATTAATGACTTCACCAGCTCCCTCAGTCTCTCCTCATAAGGGAGATGTTCCATTCCCCTAATCATTTTCGTGGCTCTGCCCTGGACTCTTTCAAGCAGTTCTTTGTCCTTCCTGAATTGATGAATCCAGAACTGGACACAATACTCCAGATGCAGCCTCACCAAGGTAGAGTGTAGGGGGAGGAGGACCTCTCTTGACCTACTAACCACACCTCTTGTAATATACCCTAGAATGGCATTGGACTTCTTGGCCACAAGAGCACATTGCATAGTTTAACATAAGGTATCAAAATCACAATGCATAATTACCTTAGCTAACAATCTAATTAATCTAATAGTACAATGTATGATTACCTTAGCTTAGCCTATTTGCAGAAGAAATGCAGTGAAATACAAGGGAAAGACCAGCATGAAACAGAAAACCAAAAGCAACAGCTACCTTTACTCAGGAACAGTGTGACCAGCAGGAGCGGGGAGGAGATTCTGCCCCTGTACGCTGCACTGGTTAGGCCACACCTTGAGTACTGTGTCCAGTTCTGGGCCCCTCAGTTTAGGAAGGATGTTGACTTGCTGGAACGTGTCCAGAGAAGGGCAACAAAGTTGGTGAGGGGTTTGGAACACAAGCCCTATGAGGAGAGGCTGAGGGAGCTGGGGTTACTTAGCCTGGAGAAGAGGAGGCTCAGGGGTGACCTTATTGCTGTCTACAACTACCTGAAGGGAGGCTGCAGCCAGGTGGGGGATGGTCTCTTCTCCCTGGTGGCCAGCATCAGAACAAGAGGACACAGTCCAAGCTGTGCCAGGGGAGGTTTAGGCTGGATGTTAGGAAGAAGTTCTACACAGAGAGAGTGATTGCCCATTGGAATGGGCTGCCTGGGGAGGTGGTGGAGTCACCATCATTGAAGGTGTTCAGGAGAAGACTTGATAGGCTGCTTGGCTGCATGGTTTAGTTGATTAGGTGGGTTGGATTAGTTGATAGGTTGGACACAATGATCTTGAAGGTCTCTTCCAGCCTGGTCTGGTCTATTCTATTCTATTCTATTCTATTCTATTCTATTCTATTCTATTCTATTCTATTCTATCTCCCACTTGTTCCACCACCATGCCTGCAGAAAAAAGGCAATACCCAAGAACCCAGAACCCCGAAGCAGCAGCCAGAACAGGAAGCCTCCCATGTTGCAATCTGAACTTCAAGCCCCATAATATTTTGCTTCAGTTAGCACTTTCATTTTTTGAAGGTGGCATGACTGCAGCATGGTGTGAATAACAGCAGCAGATTCAACTCAGTCCACGACACATTGATATTAATTTGGCCATTTTGTTAGATCTTTTTTAATTTCAGACTGTAGGTCTTCTCTCCTTTTCCTGATTCCTGCTCTTTACTGTGGAAGAGTCATCAGGTGATAGTAACTGCTGTAGCTTAGCCTCCGATATGGGCTAGAGGTAGACACTCCCATACTACTTTACCATAAGAAAGACTGGTCTCCACAATAGAAAAACAGCTATGAAATAATTCACACAGACAAAAATGTGAATATGTGTATGTTGTTAAAATACAACTTCACTGTAATTCCCTAGTAACATAATTATGATTTGAAAAACTTATTTATAAGTCACTTATTCTGCTAACTCCTAAAGTTCATTGCACTTTCTACAAGCACTTGTGTAACTGACAAGCATCATCAGATCTTATAATTGCATCACCTTTTTTACCCCCAAATTTCTTTATTTGTAGTGCTGAAAAGCAATTCAGCATTTAATTTGTATCTTAGTTTGTTTATAACATCTGAAAAATGTAATTCAGGGCATGCTGGGGTTTCTTGGTAGTGGGCTTATTCCTTTCATACTGTAATAGCTTATGAATAGTGGCTTACTTCTGTGTCAAAAAGAAGGGTTTATATAAGAATGGTATTTATTATTTTATGTACCATACCTACTGTGTTGCCTTCCCCTTTCTTTATCCATTGGGAGAGCTTTCAAAATCCTATTTTAATGCTGCTCTCGGTGTGAACTTGCCTCCATTATCTCCATGAGAGAGCTCCAGCTGTGTTTTCAGAGAAAATGGTTGCAATTGCATTTCACTGTGAAGTCAGTCTTTTTGTGTTTTAAATATTTCAGCGGTAAGAACATTTACAAATCCTCTAGTTATACTGTCAGAAAAAATACCGGTCACTCATAACTGAGAAGGTAATCCCTGTAACACTCAGATTTAGGCAGTTTGAAATATGTAAGTATGTAGAAACTTTGATGCCAAACATAAAAGCAGCTGCCAAGTCACCTACAGGGTTAAGTGACCATACAGTAAGTTTTTTTCCTTCCATATGATTTTGAATCTTCACACTAAAAACCCAAGGAAGTTAATTTTAAGTGCTTAAATGCCTTGGTGCATCTAATACTGAAACTGCAGAGTAGAGCAAACCTAATGTTGCAACAGCACTTTTATCATTGGTATTACTGTGATCTTTGACTTGGATAGGAAAGAGTCTGGTGTTTTCCATATTGCATTCTTTTCATATGTAAGGAATCTGTAGCAAACAAATCCTCTCATTCATCTGCTGGGCTATTTTAGAAAGCTTTGCAGGGGTATGTAATGAACTGCATATGAACATGGCTCTCTTTAGTGACTACCTTTAGAGACTCCAAGGGCTTATTTTTTCAAAGTCTTACTGTGAATACAGCACTTATATTTTGCACCTCTGAGATTCATCACATTTGTGTTTATGTTTCACATAATAAGTATAAAATGCACAGAGAAAGTATCCTTACTTAAGTGGCTTCTATTCTGTAAAACAAGGGTTTATTTTGTATTAAAATAATTAAATAAAATAGTATGTTACTTGCCATTTGGATGTCAAGCCTGCCTGAATCCAAAATTTCTGTCTGCTGTTGTTAGAGCACTCCTGTTAGTTCATAAGCTTTAAGGAGACTCAAAAGTTATCTAAAAAGCTCCCTGACAGGACAATTACATTTGCTACATAGTGTCTGCAGTCATATTCTAAAAGGCAGAAATACAAAATAGTAACAGGCAAAGAGAAGGCTGAAGAAAGTAACTAGCAATTCTCCTGGAACAGATCATTTGTTTACATAAGCTCACCCCACCCCTCCCCACAAAACAAAACAAAACAAAACAAAACAAAACAAAACAAAACAAAACAAAACAAAACAAAACAAAATAAAACAAATAAAAAAAAAAAACCCCAAACAACAACAACAACAAAAACCACAAAACAAAAAGAGACTGAAGGAAAAGGTTGTGAGGCAAAGGATGATAAGGGAATGTGAAGAGGAGATAGACTTGTGGAATCAGGCTCTGCCATCCCTGGGTGAGGGGCAGCAGGTGTTGGCAGCACAAGAAGCAGGGGATCCCGTGATGTCTCCTGGAATAAGAAAGAGAGCTAGTAGACGGGGGGAAGGGAGGCAGATCTCTCTCAGACAAAGCAGGAGGGGCAGGTCAGACCCCTCCCAATCCTCCCAGTCTTCCCAATTGCCCCCAAGAGCTCTTGAAACAAGAGAACCAGACGAATGAGGATGGAGATGAATGTCCATGCACACAGCTACCCAGGACTTCTCAGCCAGTCCAATGACTTAGGACTATTACCAAAAAAAAAAAAAAAAAAGATAGTAGTAGTAGGGGATTCCCTTCTCAGGGGAACTGAGGACCCAATTTACAGGCCTGATCCATCCCACAGGGAAGTCTGCTGCCTGCCTGGGACATGGGTAAGGGGCATTTCTAAGAGACTCTCTGATCTGGTGCAGCAATCAGATTATTACCAGCTGCTAGTTATGCAGATCAGAAGTGATGAGACAATGGATTTAAGGGCTTCGGAGAGATTACTTGAGGATCACGAGAGGCATTCTTCTCAATTGCTCTAGTGACAGGAAGAGAAAGGAAAGGAAAGAAAAAAATCCATGTGATTAACACATGGCTTAGAGGTTGGCACCAGGTCTACTGGCAACAGACAGAGTACATCTGTCCTGTAAGGGGAAAAGAGGATCCAGGAAAATATATAGACCTGTTGGTCTGACCTTGGTACCAGGGAAGGCCATTCAGCAGATCATCTCAAGCACCATTACATTCCATATAGAGAACAACCAGAGGATCAGACCCAGTCAGCATGGGTTTATCACAGTATCACCAAGGTTGGAAGAGACCTCAAAGATCATCAAGTCCAACCTGTCACCACAGACCTCATGACTAGACCATGGCACCAAGTGCCACGTCCAATCCCCTCTTGAACACCTCCAGGGATGGTGGCTCCACCACCTCCCTGGGCAGTACATTCCAGTGACGAATGACTCTCTCCATGAAGAACTTTCTCCTCACCTCGAGCCTAAACTTCCCCTGGCACAGCTTGAGACTGTGTCCCCTTGTTCTGGTGCTGGTTGCTAGAGAGAAAAGACCAACCCCTTCCTGGCTACAACCACCTTTCAGGTAGACGTAGAGGGCGATGAGGTCACCCCTGAGACTCCTCCAGGCTAAACAACACCTCCAGGGATGGCGCCCCAACCACCTCCCTAGACAATCTATTCCAAGTCTTCACCAGTCTCATGGTGAAGAACTTCCTCCTCACATCCAGCCTGAATCTCCCTACTTCCACCTCCAGATCAGGTTGGAGAGGCAGGACCTGCCCTTCCTAAATCCATGTTGGCTGGACCTGAGTCCTCGGCCATCCTTCAGGTGTGCAGTTATTGCCACCAGGATAATCTGCTCCATCACTTTCCCTGGCACTGAGGTCAGGCTGACTGGCCTGTAGTTTCTGGGTTCCTCCATCCGACCCTTCTTGTGGATGGGGACCACACTGGCCAGTTTCCAGTCATCTGGGACCTCACCAGTGAGCCAGGACTGGAGGAAAATGATGGAGAGTGGCTTTGGCCAGCTCATCTGCCAGCTCTCTCAGCACCCTAGGATGGATTCCATCCAGTCCCATGGACTTGTGAGTGTCCAAGTGGCTCAGCAGGTTCCGAACTAATTCCTCATGGATATCGGGGGCATTACTCTGCTCCCTGACCCCTGGATCAATAGGCCAATGTTAATGGTATGAGCTTCAACAAGGCCAAATGCCCGGTCCTGCACAACAATCCCAAGCAACACTACAGACCTGGGGAAGTGTGCCTAAAAAGCTGTCTAGCAGAAAAGGACCTGGGAGTTCTCATCAACAAGCAACTGAATATGAGCAAGCAGTGTGCCCAAGTGACCAAGAAAGCCAATGGCATCCTGGCTTGTGTTAGAAATGCTGTGTCCAGCAGGAGTAGGGAGGTGATTGTCCCCTGGAACTCAGCACTGGTAAGGCCACACCTCAAGTATTGTGCTCAGTTTTGGGCACCTCAGTACAAGAGAGATGTTGAGGTGCTGGAGCGAGTGCAGAGGAGTGCAATGAAGCTGGTAAAGGGCCTGGAAAGTAAATCTTATGAAGAGAGACTGAAGGAGCTGGAGCTGTTTAGTTTGAAAAAGAGGAGGCTGAGGGGAAACCTCATTGCTCTCTACAGCTACCTGAAAGGACATTGTGGAGAGGTTGGTGCTGATCTCTTCTCCCAGGTAATTAGTCATAGAACAAGAGGGAACAGCCTCAAGCTGTAACTGGGTAGGCTTAGACTGGATGTTAAGAAAAAAATTTTGATGGCAAGAATGGTCAGATATTAAAATGGGCTGCCCAGGGAGGTGGTTGAGTCACCAACTCTGGATGTGTTTAAAGGTTGTTTGGATGTAGTGCTTGGTTTAGGGGTGAACCTTGTGGAGTAGGGTTATTGGTTGGACTTGGTGATCCAGCGGGTCTTTTCCAACCTGAAAGTTTCTGTGATTCTGTGATTCTGCAGCTTTTCATGCAGGCAACATTTCATTCATATGCTATTTTGCAAATAGAATACAGCTTGCTTAGCTAAGTATTTTGGTTTTATGTGAAGATGGAAGTGGAATAATATTGAAAACAATATTTTTCAGAATTATATTTTCCAGAGAGCAAATAAAAACAATATGTATCTTTGATTTGGAGAATAAGAGAAGGCCTCTGTAATGGGTTAACACAAGGGCTACCTTGCCTGCTGCCCTAACACAGAAGTAAGGGAAAAGTAACACACAAAAACCTCATGGCTGAGACAAAATAGTGAGATAAGAATAAAGTTTACTGAGCAAAATCAAACAATCATAGTATAAAATGAATAATTACCTTAGCTTATTTACAGAAAAAAAGCATGGTGCAAAGCAGCAGCAAGCAGAAGCAATTAAGCCAAAATCCCAAACCAGAAAACTACTCCCACATGCCTCCTTCTCCCGCCAACATCACAGAGGAAGAGTCAACACCCAAAATACATGGAACCCAAAAGCAGCAGCTGGAACAGAAAGCCTCCCATGTTGCAATCTGAACTTCAATCCCCTAAATACTTTGCTTAAGACAGTACTTTCACTGGCATGACTGCAGCATATAGTATGAATAACAGCAGCAGAGTCAACTTAACCCATGACAGCTTTTTAGATCATTAACTTCATTTAATTAAGATTTGCATATAAAGATACAAACTATGTTTGTAAACTGTCAAGAAATGAACTGTTCTCATGCCTCCTAGTAGGTCTTTCCAAAATTCAGTCAGCTTTCTTTTTCCAGTTGATGTTTGTGTATATGAAAATACAATTTTAGAACACAAATATAGTGTTTTGAAAATTAGAATGTATTCACAGTGTAAATGGTTCATAATGAAATTTATGTAAATATTGTATTTTGGGCTTAATTTTGGTATGTTGAAAATAAAGGACAAAGAGGAAGAGGGAAAGACATATGAAAGAAAATGTGTGGGGTTTTGTTTGTTTTGGTTTTTGTTTTGTTTTAATATTACATTAGTAAAATTATTCTACCAGCATTACAAGTTTCATCAACTTCACAACAGTCTGACAGTTCCATTCTCTTTTGGCCTTGGCATTACACTATGATGAAAGGCTGTGTTTTCCATTGTATGCCTTGTTTAAAAAAGATGTTGATACATGCTGTGGAAATTTCTTGTGACCTGTTTAAAATGCTACTATATACAATCTCTTTCTAACATTCATAGACTGCCTTGTGTGACCCATAAACATATAAAATAACTCTCTGGGACAAAATTTCACAGATACTTTCCAGTCTTTGTGTTCAGCTGTGTAAGCCTTCAACTATATAAATTTTTCATCTTATTTTTTTCCATTATCATTCTAATTGTCCATAAACTTATATAAAACTTGACTATGCTTTTTAAATTATTATTTTACTTTTTATTTACAAGTGCGTTGCAGGTATTCATGCAGCCTGACACTGGGGCTTAAATTTTAATCAATATTATCCCTTAATTTCTGAATTTTCAAAATGGTTCCAAATATTTCCAAAATCTTTGATGCAGAAGTAATAAATCAACAACTGTAACTTTAATTTGCATGATGAAGCTATGTGCTGTCTCCAGGCAGAATAGAGAATTTTCTGTGGCCACTGTATATAGTATCATTACTCATACACTGTTCATTTTGCTTGTCTTCTTCAATGCCCCTAAATCTATTGCTTTAATACCGGTTTTAAGGTGTCTGTTGCCATAGCAATACACAATGTGTACCTAACTGTCTCTTTTCCTACCAGTACATAGTTAGTAATACAGATGTTCTCTACTTAAATTGCTTCCAAATTTTCCCTGCATTAGGTAAAAGCTGCAGTTCAGGTGATAGTTTAAAATTGCAGATCTATTGTTTCCCCATTCCTTGGACAATTTGGTTTTTCTATCAGCAGCTTGAAGCACTAGTCACTTATCGAAGATGCTGCTAAGTCCTTCTTGCAGTGCTGTCAATTCCAGATAGTCTTTATAGCTGCAGTTCTTCGTGTGTCCTTGACAGGCATAAATATAGAAAAACTCAACTGTTAGTGTTAATACATAGCAGAATTCAACAGGCCAAATTCAGATCTATCAAAATGCAAACACTATCCAAGACTATAGAATTTCATGAAGGCTGGATTCTTGTTTAGAGTTAGCTATAGATAAATAAAACCTTACATGAAGATTATTAACCTTCCAAGAGAATGAGATTTTCCTTAAGTCTAAGTATTGGAAAATTTAGCTCATTTTAGAATATTATAGAACACTTTTCAAAAGTTAAAATAGTATGTATCAAGGGTAAGAAATATCTAGAAAGTAAAACTCTAGTACATGGGATTTTTTCAAACCAAAAATTTACAAAATAATAGAAATCAAAACCATATTAACTTTATTTTTGTGACATGAAAGTATTTTATAGATTTATAAGTTATTAATCACTGTTAGCAGACTAAATTGGAGTTAATGATTTAGAAAATAGGATGGGACCAAAAAGTATGCAGTATAAAATCAGTCCACAAGTGATACAGGTTAATCACATTTTCTTTATGGAAAAGTAGTTCTCAACAAACAAAAGTGTTCTTGCAAATTGTGAAATATTTGGTCTGACAAAGGTGTTACCAGGATTTTTAGCAGATGCTAAGTCTTAGAGAAAAGAAAGGAAAGTTAATGTTTTTCTTACAACTGGAATTGTAACTATACAGGCAGGCTTAGCTAAAACAGCACAAATGTATGTACCTTGATTAGACGCAACAGTGGAAATGAAGGAACATCTTCAACATGGAGAAGACTGTGAGAATAAGCTAAAAAAATGAAATTATAAAAACAACATGAAAAGTATGAAATTAAGCTTCTCAGTCTCGGGAATGACAATTGAACTGAGGTTAAAACAATCTGCTCTAGCAAGCAGACTGTGTTGAGGTAAGGAGTTTAGTGAGATAATATGTTATACAGATACCTTAGCAAAAACAAAAGCAGCAGTGGAAGCCAGTGATAATACAGTTCTCCCCACCCAAGCACCCAGCAGCCAGCACAGCAGAAAAGACCAACACTCCAAAACCAGAAACTGAAAGTAGCAACCAGAACAGGAAGCCTCCCATTTTATGATCCAAACGTCAAAGCTGTGATGCTTTGCCCCAGCACTTTCACTTTGAAGCTGGCACAACAGTAGTATGGTATTAAATATGTGTCAGCAGATTCAACTTAACCCATGACATTATCCACCCCTTATTCTATATCACCTATGTCATGCCCAGCAGCAATTAACATCACACAACATACATCGTGCATCATACATCACTGTCCTTTCTCACTCAAATTGGTATCACCTTACGATACACAACAGGCACATGCTCTGGACATGCTCATGCATTCTCTTCCACTATAGTCTGTGCCAGGGAAGGTCTAGTATAGATGTTAGGAAACACTTATTCACTGAAAAGATTGTCAAACATTGAAATGGTCTGTCTAGGGCAGTGGTGGAGTTGCCATCACTGAGGATATTCAAGTGGAATTTGGATCTGGCACTTCAGGACATGGTTTAGTGTTGACCCTTCAGTACTGGATTGAAAGTCAGACTGGATGATCTTTGAGGTCTCTCTTCTAACTAGATATATTCTGTGATTCTGTGGATCAGTCCAAATGGTAGGGCTGTGTTTCCACCCCTGAGACAGTCAATTTCAGTAACTCCTTCCACCCCTAGAAGTGAAAACAAACTGGCTTGCATACTGATGCTCTGCTTCCAACACAAACATCTGTTAGGTTCTCCTTTTAACACCAGAAATACAGATTGGTTCCACCCCTTGTAGTTTGATGATACAGAGTACACTGTGCACCTGTGTCAACTGAATCTTTACACTCTTTTGGGTTCAGCTTGCCAAGCCACTGGATCCATACAGGCCAATGATACCAATTGTCCCTCTCCCCTCTCTGGTTGGAGGTAGAGCGCCTCTAATTCTGAATTCTCACTGGAACCACTTGTTTCTGTGAAGATGTTTTGGAAGATCCATTGGAAGGATCAGAAGCAATCAGTTCTTCAGATCTTTGGGGGAAATTTTCCACTGGAACCTGGGGCAGAATGCTTTCAGGGAGAATACCCTTGTAATTCACATACTCGTGTAGTTAGGACTGAAGTGGTTTTTTTCCATTCCATTTCCTCATGTCCTCCCCACAGTCATGTAAATAAAACCACAGGGTATGCTGTGGTGTGTACCTCCAGATTCTCTCCCTTGGATAGGGAAGCATCCACTCCTTATGGCTGAAACATGGCACCATACAGGTGGGAACAGAACATATTCTCACAGGTTCACTCAACTTTGTGGGACAGTTCCTTCACAGCAGAAACACAGACCTGTACACAGGAAGAAAGACTTCCCTAGCATTGTTGGATCCTGCTAATTGTTCCTTCCACTATTTTTCCTTGTCCATCTTCCAAAGCCAGAGATAAAGACTGAGTGACCACCTCTGTCTCTTCCTCTTGTTTCTGCGATGACCTTGATTCATCCTCATGCTTTGCCAGACAAGCTGCTTTCTTTGTATGTTTCTTCTTCTTTACACGGGCAGCTGATACTGGAACAGACTGGTTCTCTGGTGCAGCTGCCTTGCCTGCTGTTGGGGTCTGAGTAGATATCTACACTGCCTACCAATCTGCCTATAAGTCCAGAGACCTTCTCTTTCCCCTGAGTGCTCTGAACAGTGATGAGAAGAGCTCAATAGGCATGGGCCAGGCCCAAATACATCGCAGTGATTTCTGACTCTCATGAACTTCTGAGATGACAACATACTTTTTCCAAACATTTCATCAGCTTGTCAGGATTTTGGATTTGTTCAGATGTGAAATTCCAAGAAATCAGAGCTCATCATAGGTACTTGCCCATACTATCCCACACAACCTGCCACTCAATTATCCAGCCTCAGGGCAGATCTCCAGGTGGTATTCTTGGGAAAGATTTGTATTATTCTGGGCAAGACCAGGCACACACTTAGGAGACATGACAACAGAACCAGTCTGGTGTTGGGGTCCCAAGAATATCTGAAATCCTCAAAAGGTGAAAAATGCAATGTAACCAGAAAAGCAAACACTTAAGGCACTTAAATGCCTTATCATGGTGAGCATACTAAAGGAAACATAAGATTAAAAAAATTTGATAGCACTAATCCATTTCACTGAGGTGATGTGCACCACCAGAAAAAACACATATAGTACAAGTACGTTTATGTAACTTTTGGATCCCCGTGTATCAGCCCCAGCCACCCCCAGAAAGGAAATGAATCAACATAGAGAACATACCATAGGAAAACAAACAAACAAACCCCAACACCTCTTTTTTCTTAACAAACCTTAATTGAATCCCCTCATTATCTCAAACCTTATATTTCCTGCCAAAATCAACTGTTTTAGTTAAGACAGTCCACCTTTTGAATTTTACATTGAATGCCAAAAATGGACTGTCCTGGGTTAACACAATCTGCTCAAATAAGCAAACCCTGTGCTCCACACACAGATGGGAGGGAAAGCAACACACACACACCCCCCCCCAAAAAAAGGAGCCAGTGATAAAATGGTTTTCCTCACCCAAGCACACAGAAGCTAATGTAGTGGAAAACACCAACACCCCCAAAACCTGAAACCAGAAGCAGCAACCAATGGAAAGCCTCTCATTACAATCCAAACTTCAAGCCCCACGATACTTAGCTCCAGCCAGTACTTTCATTTTAAGCTGGCATGATGGTAGCATGATATTAAATATGCATCAGCAGATCCAACTCAACCCATTACACTCTTGTTGTCAAGTTATGAAGAACACACTACAAGATCAAGTATATTAAGAATTGAATAATCTAAGGACATTTCTAAAATACTCCTCTGAAATGACTTTTCAAAGCAATGATCATGTTTACAGAGCCAAGCTAGGTAACTGCATAACTGAAAATAAAACTCATTCAGGTAATATCTTATAAAAGTGGTGAAAGAGAGGAGATTTTTGTAGGAGACCTTTGAAAGAATGGAAGAATCAGGATGCAGAAATAATAGCATTCACTCTGAATATCTAACATTTACCTTGCACAAGTTCACAAGTTAAATCTCAACTTAACCATATGATTTGGAACTAAAAGTGGGCAGTGCTAAAACCCTAAAATGTATCTGAAGTTTTTCATTTTGTCCTGTATGCACACAAACTTGTAGTCTGGTGACTTAAGGTTTTTAAAGCTGTCATAACAAGCAAGGTTTTTAACATGGTAGGCAAATTGATGAACTTCAGACTAAATACCTGGACAGCGAGATGAACTGAAAACTGACTGACATCAGCCACCAACACTGTTTCAGAGGTTGATACTAGGAAAAATGCTATTAAATATTTCTGTTAAGGATCTGATTATATAAAACTAGGTTAAATAGAGCCTGTGCACTCTGTGGGTCTGGACCTGCTTTCTCCCATTGCCAACATGGACTGAGGTGTCATCACCTCCAAGACTGTGCTGCTCCTGCTCAGCCTCGCCTTCTGGGTGGCAGCAGCTGGGCTTGGCTATGTGGGGGGATATGTCATCAACACCTACAAAAGCTATGACAACTTTCTGCAGGACAAGTATGCTCGGTTGCCAACTGTGATCATTCTTTGCGTGGTTGTGGTGATGTTCATCATTGGCTTGATTTGCTGCTGTGCCACCTTCCAGGAGTCTCAGTTGGCCTGGGTCTGTTCTTGGCCATTATTCTGGCTATTTTTGTTGCTGAAGGATCTGCTTTCATCCTGGGATTTGTTTACAGGGAAAAGGTAGAAACTGATGTACAAGGCACAAAGACTCGGTCTTGAAAGATATGATGGGAAAAATCCTAAGCCTACTGTTGATTACTTGCAAGAACAGGTTCATTGTAAAGAACTACAGCAACTGAACAAACATGCAGTGGTTCAATTCCACCAGTAACAGCATCCCACTGAGCTGCTACAGGCAGGAGCGGAAGAACTGCACAGGGCATCTGGACCAGCCTCAGGAATTCATTACACAGGTTTGTGCACAGGAGCTGGAGTCTGGCCTGCAGAGCATTTTCAGCTATGCTATACTTGTAATCCTGGGGTTTGCCATGGTGAAGTTCTTGGGCATGCTGAGTGTCTGTGTATTTACTTGCAAGAGAGAAGACACTGGATATCAGCTTCTTTACTTAGGTGTATTTATTTAATCAAGAAGAGTTACCTTTGCATTTTTGCTCCCCTGATGATAAGACTTGCGAAGATGAATGCTAAATGGACCTTGTGTGACCTTCTGGCTGAATATTTTATGTTATTTTCCCAGGGAGATGGTGGAGTTACCATCACTGGAAGTGTTTAAGAAGAGACTGGATGAGGCACTTGGTGCCATGGTTTAGTTGATTAGATGGTGTTGGGTGATCACAGTATCACAGTATCACAGTATAACCAAGGTTGGAAGAGACCCCAAGGATCATCAAGTCCAACCTGTCCCAACAGACCTCACAATTAGACCATGGCACCAAGTGCCACGTCCAATCTCCCCTTGAACACCTCCAGGGATGGTGACTCCACCACCTCCCTGGGCAGCCCGTTCCAATGACGAATGACTCGCTCGGTGAAGAACTTTTTCCTCACCTTGAGTCTAAACCTCCCCTGGCACAGCTTGAGACTGTGTCCCCTTGTTCTGGTGCTGGTTGCCTGGGAGAAGAGACCAACCCCCTCCTGTCTACAACCACCTTTCAGGTAGTTGTAGAGGGCAATGAGGTCACCCCTGATCCTTCTCTTCTCCAGGCTAAACAATCCCAGCTCCCTCAGCCTCTCCTCATAGGGCTTGTGCTCAAGGCCTCTCACCAGCCTTGTTGCCCTTCTCTGGACATGTTCAAGTGTCTCAATGTCCTTCTTAAACTGAGGGGCCCAGAACTGGACACAGGACTCAAGGTGTGGCCTAACCAATGCAGAGTACAGGGGCACAATGACCTCCCTGCTCCTGCTGGCCACACCATTCCTAATACAGGCCAGGATGCCATTGGCCCTCTTGGCCACCTGGGCACACTGCTGGCTCATGTTTAGGCAGGTGTCAATCAGCACCCCCAGGTCCCTCTCTGTTTGGCAACTTTCCAGCCACTCTGACCCCAGCCTGTAGCTCTGCATGGGGTTCCCGTGGCCAAAGTGCAGCACCTGGCACTTGGACTTGTGAATGCCATGCCATTAGACTCTGCCCATCTGTCCAGTCGGTCGAGGTCCCTCTGTAGAGCCTTTCGGCCTTCTAACTGACTAACATCCATTCCCAACTTGGTGTCATCTGCAAACTTGCTGATGACTGACTCAACTCCCTCATCCATATTGTCAATGAAGATGTTGAAGAGGATAGGGCCCAGCACTGATCCCTGGGGGACGCCACTGGTGAATGGCCGCCAGCTGGATGTGGCACCATTCACCACCACTCTCTGGGCTCAGCCCTCCAGCCAGTTCCTAACCTAGCACAGAGTGTTGCGGTCCAAGCCACGAGCTGACAGCTTACCCAGCAGTTTGCTGTGGGGGACGGTGTCAAAGGCCTTGCTGAAGTCCAGGTAGACCACATCCACAGGCCTCCCCACGTCCACCAGACGTCACCTGATCATAGAAGGAGATCAGGTTGGAGAGGCAGGACCTGCCCTTCCTAAATCCATGTTGGCTGGACCTGAGTCCTTGGCCATCCTTCAGGTGCGCAGTTATTGCCTCCAGGATAATCTGCTCCATCACTTTCCCTGGTACTGAGGTGAGGCTGACTGGCCTGTAGTTTCCAGGTTCCTCCATCCGTCCCTTCTTGTGGATGGGCACCACATTGGCCAGTTTCCAGTCATCTGGGACCTCTCCAGTGAGCCAGGACTGGAGGAAAATGATGGAGAGCGGCTTGGCCAGCTCATCTGCCAGCTCTCTCAGCACCCGAGGATGGATCCCATCTGGTCCCATGGACTTGTGAGTGTCCAAGTGGCTCAGCAGGTCCCGAACTAATTCCTCATGGATTTCCGGGGCATTACACTGCTCCCCGACCCTATTATCCAGCTCAGGAGGCCACTCATCCTGGACTCCTACCTTGCTGTTAAACATCGAGGCAAAGAAGGCGTTCGGGACCTCAGCCTTTTCCTCATCTTCGGTCACCATGTTCCCCTCCAGGTCCAGTAAGGAGTGGAGGTTCTTCTTGCCCTTCTTTTTAGCATTGTTATATTTGTAAAATTGCTTTTTATTGTCTTTGACAGAGGTGGCCAGCTTCAGTTCCAACTGGGCCTTTGCCTCTCTAATTTTATTCCTACATAATCTAACCACTTCCTTGAACATACCTCGAGAAGCCTTCCCCTCCTTCCAAAGGTGATACAGCCTCTTTTTTTCCCTTAATTCCTCCAGGAGCTGCTTGCTCATCCAGGCCGGTTGCCTTCCCCGCCGGCTCATCTTTCGGCACATGGGGACCGCCAATTCCAGTGACAGGTTGGACTTAATGATCTCGAAGGTCTTTTCCAACCTGGTTAATTCTATTCTATTGTGATGAAGAGGTTATTAATGTATGAGTATGAAATATGAATTATGTTACTATTATTTTATTAAAATTATTAATAACCAATGAATCACTGTTTTATACACATGTTCTAGTGCATGATTGTGAAATACATCCCATAAGTGGTTTAGTATTTATAATTAGGACTCAATTGGAATATTTACAGAATTACTTTCTATTAATATAATGAAGGGTGCAATTCTGCAGCTTGTCCAGCAGATGATGACTCGACGGGATGTTGGCGGCTGCTAACTGTATACAGAGATATTCCCATGAGGATCCCAGAGGATTGGACTGGAAAGATTATGCTGGTGGACGCGGGTGCTTTGAACTGAATGTTAGCAAGTGGAAAGCACGTGGAAGATACACTGTGTCCTTTGTAGCAAGGTTAGGTTCTGGCAGACTACTGTTGCTGGGCTGATTCCTGGCTGATTTGGAGTACCTATTGTGTGAGGAGAGGCTGAAAGACATGGCACTGTTCAGCCTAAAGAAGAGAAGGCTCAGGATGTACCTATCAATGTGTATAAATATTTGATGGGAGGGAGTAAGGAACATGGAGTAAGGAAGACAGATTGAACCTCTTTTCAGTGGCATTCAGTGAAAGGACAGGAGGCAATGAGTCCAAATTAAAATACAGAAAAAATAATTTCAGCAAAAATAACCAAAAATTACTGTGAGGTTGGTAAAGTATTTGGACAGGTTGTTCAGAGACATTTTGTGTTCTCTGTCCTTTGGGGAGATTTGAAACTTGACTGGACATGCCCCTAAGCAACCTGCTTGTTGGCCCTTCTGTGAGAAAGGGTGCTGGACTAGATGATATCAAGAGGTCAGTTCCTCCATCAACAAACCTTAGATTCTGTGACATGTTCATAGAATCAGAAAATGCTTTATGTTTGCTGTATTTGCCCAGTGTATGTTCAGATATATTTTTACAGTCAGTCAGGATCCACTAGTTATTTCTTCATAAGTGCACAGAAAAGACTACTCATAGTCTGCTTTATGAACTATTTTCAAGATGGATGATGTGTTTTTTGAACAACTTTCAAGCTGAGTGTATTGCATCCTCAGCAACTGCTCTAATCGTCAGGCTTATAATTGCATACCCATGGAATTATTACTTGATTTGCATTGTGGTTTAAGAGAAGGGGATATTATAGTCCACGTTCCAGAGAGATAATAGGACTGAGTGGAGACTTGCTCTTGTCTATGATTTGTGACTGTGCATAAGTATCTCTTTGAGATAATTCCCCTACCCCAGAATAAAACCTTTATGCCCACATTCATAAGATAATTGTCTGAAGTAGAACTTAGAAAAAAATTCCATTGTCTACTGCCAAGGGGGTTATTCAGTTAAGAGCAACCAAAACTCAAAATTGCTCTTATTTCAAGAGGTGACTCTATTTTCTGGGAATTGAACTGTTTTGAAACAGGTTTGTGATATCATTTACCATACCTTGTAGATGATGGCTAAAGATGTAGGTTCTTCTCTAAGGATCCAGGATGAGATTAATTATGTCTAACTTTGATAATTATGGCATAAAATATACACAGGATTACAAAATGTGTAAATATTAATTTTAATTTCATTCCACGTAATAGAAAATTGTAACTGTTTCTCATTTCAAAATGTATAGATGAATGTTCAATATACAGATAAACACACCTAACAGAAAGACACATTACTATTTACAGTGGTGATTTTTCATGCTAGGTGTACTATATTTAGAGCAGAAAACCAAAACTCATTTCTCAGTATTTCAGAAGTCATCACTCTATCCCAATTTGCATTCAAAATTTACAAAGAACAGCAGAGATAGAATGTTTGCAACTAAGTTGTCACTAAGAATAATACTTTGTCAGACTATCCAGCTCTCTTCTCACTATCCCTGCATTGTCCCAGAAAATTTATTTAAAAAAAAAAAAAAGGGGGGGTGGGGGGGTGGGGGGAGCGGCTGTGGGGAGGGGAGGGTGTCACCTTGCTTCATGAAATGTCATCTCTGGTGCTATCAGTCACTGTATTGTGTTAAGCAAGTTGATTTTATGAGCTGGAGAAAACCCATGGCTCATAAAATCAACAGAGGTGAGTGAGTTATGAGAGTCTTTCAAATACCTTAATGAAATTTCTATTAAAAAAAACAAAAACCAGTCAGTATGGTACATTAGTCTTTCTAACATTTAGCTTTATTAAGCACACAGATCGATGAGAAGCTGTCTTCTATGCCAATTGTTTAGCGTATTTAAAAGCTTCTTTAAACTGCCTTTCCCTCTGTAACTTAGAAGTCATTTTAATGGTCAAATTTTGGATGAATCTGAGAATTTTGTACAACTGGAGCTAAGCCAAATCTCTTGATTTGAAGAAGCTGCAACTGTGGAGACATTTGTTCACCAATGCTAGTCCTGACATTATCTCTACTTATAATTTATCTACAGATCTTAACTTTCATTAAATTTGGAAATGCTTGTGTGTTCCAGAGTAAGTTTTGGAACTGTCTACATACACTATTAATTTTCACCCTTGTGAAAGTGGAACATGACGTTAAGATATATATCTCCAAGGTACTGATAGTTCTGTGATCAAAAAGTAACAAAGTTTTCAGACATCAAAGAATGATGGGGTTTTTTTAATTTATTTGATTTTTTGAATGAGATTTGAAGTGAAGCTGCATTAAAACACCCTAAAAAAAACCAACCAACTTTTAAATAAACTGCATTTCTAGTCTTGAGTTATCAAATGATAATTTGAAATGTGAATAACTTTTGTCATGGAAATATATTTATTATTATTAATTCCTATTAACCACATCAATAAAGAATTATTAGGAAACAGCTTTACATTCAAATATAGAGAAACCAGTTAAAATAATAGTTAAATCATTTTACCCATCAGGTAGCAAATCAATTCCTCAACAATGAAGAAAATGCTCTCCTTTATACTAGCTCTAAACAACTGACCAGACTGTTCTGCACCTCATAGTACAAAAAAATACTTCCCAGGCTGATTGTTATGTGCCTTTCTTGTCTTCCCTGCTTCATTCTTTGTTGGTTGTTTATTGTGAGAAGAATAAATCCCACAAAAGCATAAACAAGACAAAAACTCCTGCTATAAATGAAGAACGTGTAAAAATTCTCAGCTTCAGACATCTAGATAACTGATATAAGTTTATATCAAATGGTTTTAAATGATGTGTATGCAATGCTACATTAAATTTTGGGAATGATGCAAAATTGCTAGATTGATAAAAAAAACAAGTAAGAAATGTAGAGCAGTAGCCACGATCTGGAAATCATTGTGTGCTAATGCTTTTTCTAAAATTGTTGTGAAACAACCAGTATTGGACATTTCATGGTAATGAATAGAAACAACCAATTCAAACATTTTTTAAAAGGTGAATATCATAAATAGGATGAATAATATTAACAGCAAAAATAAACAAATAGTTGAGTCAGACAAAAGAGTCGGAATCTGGTGTTTTCAAAGTAAGGGATCAAAATCAAATTGTTCAAACTCAAAGAAATATATTCAATAGGAACACAACAATTTGGAAAGCAATGATTTTGAATGTTTTAAAGATTACTGCAATTGGCTATGAGTATCTGTTGCAGAAAATACTGAAAAGGTATAAAGAAGAGAGCAGCAAGAAGAGGGATGATACTACCTCTACTTCTTACAGTGAGACTAATATGCAGCTTTAATGACCATGGCTGTTGGGTGTTTGTTTTGTTTCTTTGTTTTTAAATAACAAAAAAGAAAAACATAAGGTTGTAGAAGATAAATAAAATAAATGTATCCAAGAGCTGAATCAAATGACTCATGGTGGAAGATACAGAGCACAGTCTGTTTGGCTGATCAAAAAGAATATGTGATTTGATTGCACTCCTAATTATCTACACAGGGGCAAAATGCCCATTGCTAAAGGACTTGAATCTGGCAGAAAAAGGCCTATCAAGAACCTATGTCTATTAGATGAAGCCAGCTAAATTCCAATTAGAACTTAGGCACAGATTTTAAAAGCAAGGACAATTAATCACTGAAACAAGCTCCCAAGGGATGAAGTAGATTTCTCTGTCTGTGGAAACCTTTAAATAAAGAATGATTGCTTTTCTGAGAGATATGCTTCAGCCAAACACACGTTATTGTCTACTCAAAGTTATTGAGTTCTGAAGAGGAAAAACAGGGTAAAGTTTAGAGATTTGTAATTGAAAAAGGGTCGGGATTGATGATTTTATGATTCTGTTTGACCTTGATCTCTAAGATTTTGTGGTGGATATTTTTAACCATTTTTGTGCTTTTTGTAGTTTGTTTATGACTAAAAATATGAGACCAACAAACTCAACCTAGTATTTGAAAAAATAAAATAACTTTTTTTTTATCTTCTGCATTTGCAGAACAGATGTGTAATTTATTGCTATGCGTCTTTGTTGGGTTTAGAAGATTCACAAAGAGGAGGTACAGTATGGTTTTGCAATTTTTTTTTCTCTTATATGTATTTCAATTGCATAATCTAAAGTTGGGGGTTTTGGGGGGTTTGGGTGTTTGGCTTTTTGCTTGTGGGTCTTGGGTTTTGTGTGTGTGTAGATTCAATTATGATTCAAGTATTAAAACGTAAAATAGAAGAGGACTGTAGAGTATAAGGCATCTTGGTTAAATTTACCAAAAGTAGATTGCTCCACTTTGAAGTCATCCAGTGAAGTCAATGGAATTAATTACAGTTAAGTGTATGTATAAATCATTGAAGGATCAACATTTTAGTTTCATCATTGTAATGATTCAATATGACTGAATACACGGGGGAAATGGACATATACAGAATAAAACAATGGAACATTTAAACCACCACCGCCAGAATTTTAAAGGTGAGAAGGTTAGATAGTATACATCTGGGCATTAGGCACCTTTGGGAAGACAGGGACAGCTGAGATCATGCTGCTATGGGGGTGAGAGGCATGGGAAAGTTGGGAAGGGAGCTGGTGATTTTTCTTGCTACAGCATTGCCAGAGTAGGGGCTCATGGTGCAGGGGGTGCTGAAATAGGTTCCTGGGCCATTAATGGGATGGGAAGAGGGGTTGGACAGCAATAAACAGGGGTGATGGTGCCTGCAGGGTCCTAATACTCATCACTTCCTTGTGTATCTCCTCTGGCCTCATGGACCCTGATGAAAAAGGGACAAGAAAAGCTCTAAATGTGCCATCCTTCTCTACAACGTTCACTTTTTTAGTTTGTTGGGTTTTCAGTTTCCCCTCACTGGCAACATTTTGAGAAACCCTTTTTGACCTTTTCTTGCTGATTTCAGCTCTAATTTCTGACATTCCTAACTCAAGCTCACATACTCAGGCAATGGCTCTTAATTGCTACCACCCCTGCTTAAACCTTCTGTGTGCTTGTTTTTGCATTTAAATTACTGTTGAGCCCTTGCTGGCATCCTGCCATACTTGCCTAACCTTCTGCAAGAAATGGATGGGTTTTGGTCTCTGAGGAATGAATGGGTTCCACCTGAAGATAAATTAGTTCTTTTGGGCTCCTTTGCCCTTCAGCACAGTTTTCCATGGAGTCTTGTCAAGTAAATACCTTAATAAACCAAAATCCACTGTCTTGGAGTATGCTGTTCTAATGTTGCCACTGTGCTTTTGCTCACTTCTCCTAGGGCCTTAAATTCTACTATCTCAAATCCTACAGCACCCATCACAACCAAGTCTTCCATTAAATTACAGTATCACAGTATAACTAAGGTTGGAAGAGACCTCGAGGATCATCGAGTCCAACCTGTCACCACAGACCTCATGACTAGACCATGGCACCAAGTGCCACGTCCAATCTCCTCTTGAACACCTCCAGGGACGGTGACTCCACCACCTCCCTGGGCAGCCCATTCCAATGATGAATGACTCACTCAGTGAAGAACTTTCTCCTCACCTCGAGTCTAAACCTCCCCTGGTTCAGCTTGAGACTGTGTCCCCTTGTTCTGGTGCTGGTTGCTAGAGAGAAGAGACCAACCCCTTCCTGGCTACCACTTTTCAGGTAGTTGTAGAGGGCAATGAGGTCACCCCTGAGCCTCCTCTTCTCCAGGCTAAACAATCCCAGCTCCCTCAGCCTCTCCTCATAGGGCTTGTGCTCAAGTCCTCTCGTCTCGATGTCCTTCCTAAACTGAGGAGCCCAGAACTGGACACAGTACTCAAGGTGTGGCCTAACCAATGCAGAGTACAGGGGCACAATGACTTCCCTGCTCCTGCTGGCCACACTGTTCCCAATACAGGCCAGGATGCCATTGGTCTTCTTGGCCACCTGGGCACACTGCTGGCTCATGTTTAGGCGGGTGTCAATCAGCAACCCCAAGTCCCTCTCTGTGTGGCAGCTCTCCAGCCACTCTGACCCCAGCCTGTAGCTCTGCATGGGGTTGCTGTGGCCAAAGTGCAGCACCCGGCACTTGGACTTGTAAAATGCCATCCCATTGGACTCTGCCCATTTGTCCAGTTGGTAGAGGTCCCTCTGCAGAGCCTTTCTACCTTCTAACTGACCAACATCTGCTCGTAACATGGTGTCATCTGCAAACTTGCTGATGACTGTCTCAATCCCCCCATCCAGATCACCAATGAAGATGTTAAAGAGGATGGGGCCCAGACTGATCCCTGGGGGATGCCACTAGTGACTGGCTGCCAGCTGGACGTGGCACCATTCACCACCATTCTCTGGGCTTGGCCCTCCAGCCAGTTCCTACCCAGCACAGAGTGTTGCTGTCCAAGCCACGAGCTTAGCCAGCAGTTTACTGTGGAGGACGGTGTCAAAGGCCTTGCTGAAGTCCAGGTAGACCACATCCACAGGCCTCCCCACATCCACCAGACGGGTCACCTGATCATAGAAGGAGATCAGGTTGGAGAGGCAGGGCCTGCCCTTCCTAAATCCATGTTGGCTGGACCTGAGCCCTTGGCCATCCTTCAGGTGCACAGTTATTGCTGCCAGGATATTCTGCTCCATCATTTTCCCTGGCACTGAGGTCAGGCTGACTGGTCTGTCATTTCTGGGTTCCTCCATCAGATCCTTCTTGTGGATGGGGACCACACTGGCCAGTTTCCAGTCATCTGGGACCTCGCCAGGACTGGAGGAAAATGATGGAGAGCAGCTTGGCCAGCTCATCTGCCAGCTCTCTCAGCACCCGAGGATGGATCCCATCCGGTCCCATGGACTTGTGAGTGTCCAAGTGGCTCAGCAGGTCCCCAACTAATTCCTCATGTATTTCTGGGGCATCACACTGCTCGCCGACCCCATTGCCCAGCTCAGGAGGCCACTCATCCTGAACTCCTGCCTTGCTGTTAAAAATTGAGGCAAAGAAGGTGTTTAGGACCTCAGCCTTTTCCTCGTCTACAGTCACAGTGTTCCCCTCCAGGTCCTGTAAGGAGTGGAGGTTCTTCTTGCCCTTCTGTTTAGTGTTGATATATTTGTAAAAATGCTTTTTATTGTCTTTGACAGAGGTGGCCAGCTTCAGTTCCAGCTGGGCCTTTGCCTCTCTAATTTTATTCCTACATAATCTAACCACTTCCTTGAACATACCTTGAGAAGCCTTCCCATCCTTCCAAAGGTGATACAGCCTCATTTTTCCCCTTAAATCCTCCAGGAACTGCTTGCTCATCCAGGGTGGTCGCCTTGCCTGCCGGCTCATCTTTCGGCACATGGGGACTGCCAGTTCCTGTGCCTTCAAGTGCTCCTGATTTCACAACTCTGAGCAGTCAATCTATCAGCACACATTGTCCTGATGGTTTGTAGATCATTTAAGTCAAAAAATATTCCTTTATGTTCTTCTGACATCATGTAAGCTGCTTGTACCCAGACATTACCTCTGCAGCATGTATTGAAGCGGTTACTTGTCCCCACAAATATCAGCAGGGCCTGCAGATGTGATACTTCCTTTGCTGTCCAAACAAGGGTTTATAAACAGACAGAATCCCATTGTTAAGTATGAAACCCTGAAATTTAAATCACGCCAGCCAAAACATTCAATTAAATGTTGAGTAAAGACTAGCCTTTTTTCTAGAGGTGATGGATCAGACCAAATAGTAAAAGTTGCTGAAAATTGTAGGTTAATGAGATGATATAAATTAATGATTTTTTTCAAAAATTTATTGTAGTCTAATTTCAATTATTATTTATCTGAAAGAAGCTGAGGTTTTTCTCTAAAGACAAATGATAATACACACCCTGGAAACAAGCAGTTTAAAAATGCTCTTTAAAGAACATAGAAATTATGAAGATAATTCTGAGTAGAAAGTAATGAGGAACTGTGTGAACTTACCACTACATGAAAATGTATTTGACAGTCCTGCTTTGAGATATATTTTTCTCTTTTTTGATAAAAGTAAACAAACAGTAAGTCCCTTTACAAGCATCGCCCGATAATATTTTTTTTTAAAAGGCAGAAAACCAAACACAGAAGAAAACCACAACAAACACTGCACTTTGAAACATCTACCTACTTCAGTCTGCTGAAAATTATGACATTGCTTTTTATTTCTATTGTGAACATTGCACAGTGATGATAGTGTTTACATTTATGTTATCTTCTTCTGGACTTGCTTTGTGACATATATTTCACAGTATCACAGTATATCAGAGGTTGGAAGAGACCTCAAGAGATCATCGGGTCCAAGCCCCCTGCCAAAGCAGGATCTCTTAAGGTAGTCCACACAGGAATGCATCCAGGTGGGTTTTGAAAGTCTCCAGAGAAGGAGACTCCACAACATCTCTTGGCAGCCTGTTCCAGTGCTCGATCACCCTCACTGTAATGAAGTTTCTCCTCATGTTGAGGTGAAATCTTCTGTGTTCAAATTTGAACTCATTGTTCCTTGTCTTATTACTGTGCACCACTGAAAAGAGCTTTGCCCCATCCACCTGACACCCACCCCTCAGATATTTATACACATTGATGAGATCCCCTCTCAGTATTCTCTTCTCAAGACTAAATAGCCCCAGGTATCTCTTTATTTTATTAATTTATTAAGCTAATATTTATGGCAATGTGAGAGCTACATTCAAAAATAAAACCCCAGATATGCTGAAGCCTTTCACATAAAAGGGTAAATCATGCAGTAAAAATTCTTTATGAATAATCTAAGGAGACTTCACTTGTGATGCACATTCCTGGGATTATCTTTCCAGTGCTATATAACTGTACAAGGGCAGGTGACGGTACTATGACAGACAAAATTACCCTTGAAGGGGGTGTGTATGTGTAAAGAATAGAGGTAGCGTCCATTGCAGTGGGCTTAGGGCTGTTTTAAAGATAGAGAATTTATTCTTTATCCTTCAAATGTCATTTGGTAGATGTCATGGAAGTGATTTGAGAAATAAAATATTTCGTCATCATATTAATAAAGAAATATCAAGCTTCTTTGATATTCAATTGTTATAAGACATTTCTAAAAACAGAAATATAACAGAAAGTATGTCAACTATATTCTGAGGTGACTTGTATTATTTAATTATTTTTTTAAAATACCGTAAAATGAATAATGAAGTCTTTTGGGATTTCTAAACTCATTTGTGCAGCTTCAAATTTAAAGACAGAAACACTGAATGCACATCAATAATCTTTTAAGTAAAATTGTAGCTTAAGTGCTGAGTATGGTGATAATTCTCTCCATTGGAAAATGGATCCAGAGAGCTAATCTTCTTAAGCAGATATTTTGTAGAAACGCCTTTGTAAAAAAATATCTTTTCAAAACTGATAAGACCATTCTGAATACTGTATTCCACCTCTAGTTCTAAAAGTAACATGACATCAGAATGCACACAACCCCAGTCCTCACATTTGATTTCAAACCATCTGTTTGTTTTGCAGATAAAGTAGTTTATGTTATGTATTAGAAGATGATACACACACATGCACACACAGCTGGAATGAAGGCTGCTTTGTAATTATTTTTAACACAGCTTATAAAACCATCCATAGCTTTATTTCTAGAATAATTCTGCATATGCTTTTTAGATCAAGATGAATTGCATTTTTTGCATACCAAATTATGACAGTTATGTAGATGCTACAAATAACTTCATTGAAAGTGATTGGGCAGTTAAATGCTTGGTGTTTTCTGTATGAAAAAGGTTGGTTTGTAAGTCTGCGGCCAGAGGCATAAATTAAATTTTCTGAATGGGCCTAGATATAAACAATAAAACATAGACATGTGAATTTATTCATTTTAGTTTCAGAAAACTGGAAATTAAAATAAGGACATAAAACATTCAATCATCCAGTGATAAAAAAATAAATAAATAAAAATTGCTAAAGAAAATATTTTATATGGAACCAAAATGAAACTCTTTGAGTACCAAAAGGATTCAAAACCAAAATGAATCCATAATTTTCATTGCAATATAATTAAATCTGCATATATCTTTAAAGCATGTACCTCTCTTTTTTTTTTTTTCAGTAAATTGTTTTCTGACAAAGTAGAAAAGAAAAGATTTTATGTTAATTCTGTTTGTCTAAGGAATGCTATGTTACTTCAGAATTACATCGTGTAATTGGGTTGTGTTATCCTAAAGGCTGGTAACTTTCAGCTGTAGAAGGAAGTAAGGGCAACAAAGGTCAGTGAGGCCAAATTTTCTGCTTGCCCTGGAATCCAATTTCATGCACAGATCAGAACACAGCACAGTATGATTGCCAGAAGGTAGACTTTCTGTAGCCCAGAAAACATGATGTTTTGTTATTACTTGTAAAAAGCCGCAGGCCTTGAGTTGGCCTGGTAATGTTGTCTCTCAGGACTCCCTTGAACATGTCCTCAACTGATGTTAGATTGCTTTCTCTGTGATAGCAAGAATCAGGTAGCTATTGTCTATACTTGGTTCAAATCTTATAGCAGCAATAAGAGCTGTTCTACATGAGGGGGACTCATGGTGACACCAGTTTTAAATGTTGTGTGGAAAAGTATAGATACCGGATGACACCAGAGGCACCAGTTTGTAAAAATGGATCACAGTGGTCAAAAGCTGATCAATTCAGGAGTGTACATACTTGTGTGAACCAGGTTAAACTAACTTCAGTGATAAAGTGGAGAACAGAGAAACTGAGGATAAAGGGAGAAGAACACACCACTATTAACAACATAATGATGGTAAAAGCCTCAGGACATTGAGTTGTAATCATCCACTTTTTACTAAGACTGATGCTCTTGAACTTAGTACCCAGTGGGACAATAGTATCTGAAGAAGGGGACACATAGTACGAAGTGAATATACATTAACTGTTTTTGTTAGACCCGTGTTTTCTCTCTTAAATTTGACTTTTACTGCCTGAATTTTACTGCAATTAGATTTTTAACTACAGGTTCTTAGGGCTTGGAAGGGACCTCTGGAGATCTTTGAGTCCAACTGCCTTGCCAGAGCAGGACCACATAATCAAGCATACTTAGCACAGGAATTCATCCAGATGGGTTTTGAAAGTCTCCAGACAATGAAACTCCACAACCTCTGTGTTCCAGTGCTCTGTGTCCCTTGCAGTAAAGTTCTTCCTCATGTTGAGGTGGAACTTCCTGTGCTGTAATTTGCATCTTTTTCCCCTTGTCCTGTTACAGAGTGCAAGTAAGAAGAGGCTGTCCCTTCTTGACACCCAGCCCTCAGATATTTATATACATTTATTAGATACTCTCTCAGTCTTCTCTCCAGACTAAAAAGCTCCAGCCTTTCCTCATGAGGCATGTGCTCCAGTCCCTTAATCATCCTTGTAGCCCTCTATTAGACTCTCTCAAGTAGATCCCTGTTCCTCTTGAACTGGGGAGCCCAGAACCGAATGTAATATTCTGCGTGGTGTCTCACTAAGGCAGAGTAGAGGGGGAGAAGAACCTCTCTTAGTCTTCTGGACACACTTTTCTTAATGCACCCCAGGATACCATTGGCCTTGTTTGCCACAAGGGCACAGTGCTGTCCCATGGATAACTTGCTGTCCACTAGGACTCCCAGGTCCTTCAGGGCTGCTCTCTAGCAGATCACCTCCTAACCTGTATTGGTACCGTTTATTATTCCTTCCCAGATGCAGGACTCTGCACATATCCTTGTTGAACCTCATTAGATCCTCTTTTCTCAGTTCTCCAGTCTGTCCCAGTTTCACTGGTTGAAACTATTTCTTGCATTTTGATTGGATTCCTAAAACACTAACCAAATTATTGACTCCATATATAGCATGCATTACCTTAGCGCCCTGTCTAAGATTTTCATGTGTGTTTCTCATCTCTATTCTGTAAATGTCTTTTGGATGTGTTCTTTCTAGTACTATGCTGTGATAATTTTGTTTCAGAAATACCAGTTTGTATATCCAGCTGAAACCTGACTATGTTAATCTTACTGACTTTAAACATTGTGTAATTGCTTGTGTTAAAGAAAAAAAAAAAAAGATGTAGTAAGTCAAGCAATAGCCAAATAATCACAAGAAAGTTAGTAGTGATTTTCACAGGAGGCCAGATTTAATTTTGTAACACTGAAAGCTTTCCAAGTTGTGCATTAATTAGCATATATATTAAAATCAAGATGTAGTTCTTCTATGAAAGAAATTGTGCAAGTCTGCAGTTTATTTTTTTTCTGTGTGTACAGTTTTCTACCTGTGTAAAATGGTTATGTTTGTGAAAGACACCAAGAGTATTCTTTGTATTTGCTGAGGTTTCTGGCAGCTTTTTACTCACTACAGGGGCTTTTACCATTGTCATCTGCACAAAGAATTACCCTTCTGGGTAAAGGTTCTGTTGATTCAAAGAGTAACGCTAACTTCTCTGAATGTCTCTTGAGGGGCTTAGGTTGCTATTTTAGGTAGTGTTTGATTCTTAATTGGACATGGAGTATTTATGTATGTTCATGACCCTCCACTGCAGGTTTTCAAAGATGATTACTTCATTCTCAAAGGCAGTTGATGAGTTTCATTTATTTTACAGGAAACAAATACACATGTAACCAAACTAATACACGTAAAGCCAAAACAAGGATGCTAGCCCCTCAAATCTTCCAAGTGGGAATAAAGGATGCATATTGGGGTGCTCTGTGAGAGAGAGAAGCTGATGCTTTCTGAGGTACATACCAGGTCTTTTCTGTGCCTCAGCTATGGAAATTTATAGAGCAAATGAGTAAAGAAAGTAGTAGGAGGTATAGTAATAAGTGAACTGAAGTATGTAATTGCTAAGTATGTTGGTTATAAAGGCTTTAATGCTAATCCTATTATTTCTCTTTTCCAGTTGTTAAATTTTTCAGATTTATTTAGCTCATTATATGAGTTTAGAGTTGCTTTTGATATAATTGAAGACATGAGAGTTTTACCAGCACAAATACTGAGTTTTCTCAGGGTTATCTGTCTATTTCCTGGGCAGTAAATTTCAGTGGATAATTAGCTAACCTCTGCTGATTTTTCAGTCTTAATTGCTGAACTCATTTTAGCTTGCTTTAAAAATAGATATTTAGACACAGATTGTCTTGCAACCTAAAGAGTTTTATTTCTGAAGATTTGTTTCTTTATCTGGCTATTGCTGAAGAAAAGTAAAACAAAGGAATTCATATAATCTCTTCTTAAACTGCAAAATATTCTCAGCCTTCTGTGAAGTCCACTTCTTCAACTTGGATTTAGAATGAAACACCAGCTGATATAAGAGTATGTACTTTAAAAGTTTTACCTAAAGCCACATGAATTTGCATAGTTCTAAACTGGTTTACATTAATGCATAGAAGAACCACAAAGAGACCTTTGTCATTGGAGAAACCAAATAACCCAGATCATAGATACTTACTGAGAATATATTAATGTTTACATGTATTTTAAAAACTAAATTTAATGTTAAATAGTTAAATTGCAGTTATAGTATCAGTTTCACAACTGTAACTGTTAATTAACATCTTTAGATGTTAAATTCCACTAGATGATGATGATGATGATGATTTCTGTGTTATGTTTCCTAATAACATTCATATTTCTCTTTCTAAAGAGGCAAAGACTTCATAGTTTTTTTCATGCCCCTCCATGACATCTTGAGTTTAAAGCCTTTTCGAATTTTTGGGGTTGTTCTTCAGAGGACAGATTCTAGGCAAAAGCACAGTAGAGCTCAATTTTATGAATTGGATTGACAGTCAATTGCCCATGCTAATTTATATTAATCATAATATTATTGAGTATCAAATGGTGTTACATTTTAGTAAAAAGAATGTAGGATAGTTTCTTGACATGTATATTTAATATCATTATTAAGAAAAGATACTGCCTTAAAACAGTGAAGTAATGACATTCACTGTAAGGAGAGACTTTTGTTGTTGTTCTGTAAAACTTTTGAGGATCTGATAGCAAACAGTAAAAAGGAAGAATATTATTTTCTTATTGCTATTTTCTCTAAATTGGTTAAATTGCTGCTGAATAGATTGAAAGATAGAAGCTCTGAAGCTGAATGTTTTGTAGTAGCTATAAAATTTATGTGAAGATTTGGTACTTTGTTTGCGGGCAGTTGATAAAAGTTGATAAAGCTTTGAACTGCTTTCTTGAAGAGAATTATTAACAGAGGAAAACACTGTATGGAAGAGAGAGAGAGACAGTTTTCTTTCAGTTAATATTTAAGTTTCCTGTTTTGTTTTGAATATCTAAAAATATTGTATTGGGTTGACCATAGCCAGCAATTAAGCACCTACAGGCTTCTTAGTCAGTCAGAGCCCCTACCCTCCTCCCCCTCCATGTCAGACACTGGAGAGAATTGGAAGAAAAAAAGTTAGAAAAATCTCATAGTCCAAGATAAATTCAGTTCACTAAGTGAAGTGGGGATGTAGAAAAGGATAACAAAAAGCCAGTTACTATGAAAACAGTCACTCACTACCTGCCATGATCAGACCAATGCCTGGACAGTTACTGAGCAGAGCCTACCTTGGAAAGGTTCCTGCTCATCTCCCTCAAGTGCTAAGCATTATGTTAAAAGGTATGGGATATCCCTTTGTTCAGTTAGGGTCAGCTGTCCTTGTTGTGTCCCCCCGCCCAGCAACTTGCCCACCCCCAGACAACTTGCTGCAAGGTAGAGTGAGAAACAGAGAGAAGTCCTTGATGTGTGGTGTTCAGCAGTAGCTAAACACCAGACTGTTGTCAATGCTGTTTTAGTTGCAATTCCAAAACACAGATCCATATGGCCTACTTATTAAGAAAATTTACTGTCTCTCAGCTGAACCCAGTGCAAATCACAGAATCATAGAACTGCTGAGGCTGGAAGAGACCTTTGAGATCATTGCACCACATTCACATGTCTTTTAAATGCCTCCAAGGATAGTGACTCCACCACTTCCCTGAGCATCCTGTTCCAGTGTGTACCTATTATCCAACCTTAACCTCCCTTGGCACAACTTGAGCCCATTTGTTCTTCTCCTGCCACTTGTTGCATGTGAGAATAGACTGATCCCCACCTCTCTTTGGCCTCCTATGAGGTAATTGTAGGGGGAATGAGGTTCCCCCTCTGTCTCCTCTTCTGAAGACTAAACAACCCCAGATTCCCCAGGTATTCCTCATAAAATTGGTGTTCAAGGCCATTCACCACTTAGTTCCTCTTGTCTGGACATGCTTTGGAACCTCAATGTCTTTCTTGTACTGAGGGGCCCAAAACTGAACACAGTACTCAGGGTGTAATTTCACCAGTGCTGAACAGAGGTGGACAAATACATCCCTAGACCTGCTGGCCACACCATTCCTCATGCAAGCCAGGACGCTATTGGTCTTCTTGCCCACCTGAGCACAGTGCTGGCTCATACTCAGCTGGCTGTCAGTCAACATCCCCAGGTCCTTCTCCACAAGGCAGTTCTCCAGCTACTCTCCCCCAGGCCTGTAAAATGTAATGGATTTGTTGTGGCCCAAGTGCAGCATTCAACATTTGACATTGTTGTATTTCGTACTGTTGGTCTCAGTCCATCTATCCAATTTGTCCAGATCTCCCTGCAAAGCCTTCCTGCCCTCCAGCAGATCAACACACCCACACAACTTGATGTCATCTGCAAACTTACTGAGGATGTGTTGTAATATAGGGTTGTTGTTGTGGATCATCATTTGTTGTCATACAGGTGTTTGAATCACCCTGAGCACAGCTTCCAGGACAAGATGTAAGCAGGCAAAGACATTTATTATGCTATACAGCAAAGTTATACAGTCTATCAGAAGGCACATGTGTCGCATCTTAATTGGTTATTTTCTACTGGCATAGTGCAATTAAGGCATACAATAGGCTAAAATAACAAAACAATATTTTAACACATGCAACTATTCTTCCCTACTTCTCTCCTTCAGTTACAAGATGTTTACATTCTTTTCTGAGTCAAAGACTAAACATAGCCTTCTCTAATTTGAACAAAGGCAAATCTTCCCCGTAGCCTTCCAAAGCTATCTGAAAACAGCCCTTCTCCTACATCTCCTACTTTTTTCTTTTTCTAATAGTGACCAATCTTTCTAACATTCCTTGTATACATAGAAGCAAGCAAGTTAAAACTAATTGTATAGCAAAAGCCAAAGTTCTGTAACACAGCGTGTCTAACAGACCGATGTAACCCATAAATGGCACAATACTCAGAGCTGCACCAATCAGCTCATTCTAACACAACTGGCATAATTTATGGTCAAAGATATCAAAACTTCCATCTCAAGCACACATCCCTTTCCACTTATCTTACAAAGTCAGAACACAAGCAGAACAGTTGCTTCTTTCAAATAGAAAGTTTCATCCTACAGTTTTGAACTTACTTCTTTGTTACTTGACTGATCTCTTAAAGGAGAACGTAGATTAGTTCCAATTCTCACATTTTCCTTTTCTTATTAAAAAAGAAGACTTGATCAAGCCTGAACACATTGTACACAGGGATTAAGATATAAAGACCTACAAATACAGCAAACCCAATCTTCAGCACTGTCTTTTGCAATCTACTTCAAAAGCATGAACTGTTAGACCTTTGCTCTTTTCTAAGATGGTAAAAAAAATCATAGAATTATTTAACGTCAGCAAGATCCTCCCTTGTTCTGTGAGGGTAGAGCTGGCCAGGCTCCATCTCCACAGATAAGGAAAATACTTCCAGGTAAACAGCAAGAGTGAAAAGGCCACTTTGCTGGGTCAGAGGTGACATCCTGAATATTCATGGTTCTGCCCAATGTAAAATTGAACATAACACAGTAATCCATTTTTACTCATAACATACTGATCTCTTGATGCTTTGTTTTTGCTAAGGAAAGGTACTGAGTCCTATTGATCCTAACTTTGGCCTAATGTTGTTTGTTTTTCTTTCAAATTTCTCTCAACTAAAACCTCCAAAATGTTTATATCCTCCATAAATTTTGTTAAATCACACTTAAACCCACATATAAAATGAAAAGTTGAGAAGATAACATGCCTTAACTATTCTTTCTTGTGACAGAATACTTGAATTCCCCCTTTTTTGGTTGTTGTTTTTGTGTTTTTGTTTTTTTTTTATAACCTAAAATGAAAACATCTTTTGTGCTATAATTATTTTTTACCTTCCCTTTAAGTATTTAACTATGGCAAACTGGTGGGTTACCATATAAATCCATGTGAACATATTCCCTAATCACACAACAATTAAGCAACCATGATGCACTCCATCCCCTTATCCAAATCACTGATAAAGATGTTAAACAGAGCTGGCCCCAGCACTGAGCCCTGGGGAACATTTCTTGTTACTTGCCACCAACAATATAACTCCATTTACCACAACTCTTTAGAAACCGTCATTCAGCCAATTTTTCACCCAATAAAGCATGTGCCTATCCAAGCCACAGGCAGAAAATTTCTCCAGGAGAAAGCTGTGGGAAGCTGTGTAGAAGACCTGTCTAAAGTCCAGGTAGATAACATCAATAGCCTTTCCCTTGTCCATCAGGTGGATGTCAAAGAAGGAGATACTATTGCTTAAGCAAGACTGGCCCTTCATACACCCATGTTGACTAGGCCAAATCATCTTTTTGTCCTGTGCATGATACATGGTGTCATTCAAGATGATCTGCTCCATGCCTTTCCCTGGCACCAAGGTTGACAGGCTTGTAATTTTCTGGAACCTCCTTCTGGCCCCTCCTGTAGATGGGCATCACATTTACTAACTTCCAGTACAGCAGGACCTCACCAGTTAGCCAGGACTGATGAAAAGGTGGAAAGTGGCTTGGTGAGCATTTCTGCCAGCTCCTTTGGTGCCTTTGGGTAGCTTCCATCTGGTGAGCATTTCTGCCAGCTCCTTTGGTGCCTTTGGGTAGCTTCCATCTGGTCCCATAAACTTATGTGTGTGTCTCAATGTGTAGCATGTCACAAATAATTTATCCCTGGGGCATGGGAACCTCATTTCCTTCACGTTCCCAGGGGGCTGGGCACCCAGAGAACAGCTACTGTTGCTACTGATGACCAAGGTAAAGAAGGCCCTGAGTAACTCAACCTTTTCCTCATCCTTTGTCACTGTATTTTCTCCCATGTCCATTAAAGGATGGATATTCTCCTCAGCTGAAAGTGAAAGCTGAAGTGGTGGTGAATGGTGCCATATCCGGATGGCGGCAGTCACCAGTGGCGTCCCCCAGGGATCAGTGCTGGGCCCCATCCTCTTTAACATCTTCATTGATGATCTGGATGAGGGGGTTGAGTCAGTCATCAGCAAGTTTGCTGATGACACCAAGTTGGGAACAGATGTTAGTCAGTTAGAGAGTAGAAAGGCTCTGCACAGGGACCTTGACCGACTGGACAGATGGGCAGAGTCCAATGGGATGGCATTTAATAAGTCCAAGTGCCGGGTGCTGCACTTTGGCCACGGCAACCCCATGCAGAGCTACAGGCTGGGGTCAGAGTGGCTGGAGAGCTGCCAAACAGAGAGGGACCCGGGGGTGCTGATTGACACCCGCCTAAACATGAGCCAGCAGTGTGCCCAGGTGGCCAAGAGGGCCAATGGCATCCTGGCCTGTATTAGGAATAGTGTGGCCAGCAGGAGCAGGGAAGTCATTGTGCCCCTGTACTCTGCATTGGTTAGGCCACACCTTGAGTCCTGTGTCCAGTTCTGGGCCCCTCAGTTTAGGAAGGACATCGAGACACTTGAACGTGTCCAGAGAAGGGCAACAAGGCTGGTGAGAGGCCTTGAGTACAAGCCCTATGAGGAGAGGCTGAGGGAGCTGGGATTGTTTAGCCTGGGGAAGAGAAGGATCAGAGGTGACCTCATTGCCCTCTACAACTACCTGAAAGGTGGTTTTAGACAGGAGGGGGTTGTTCTCTTCTCCCAGGCAACCAGCACCAGAACAAGGGGACACAGTCTCAAGCTGTGCCAGGAGAAGTTTAGACTCGAGGTGAGGAAAAAGTTCTTCACTGAGCAAGTCATTCGTCATTGGAATGGGCTGCCCAGGGAGGTGGTGGAGTCACCGTCCTTGGAGGTGTTCAAGGGGAGATTGGACGTGGCACTTGGTGCCATGGTCTAGTTGTGAGGTCTGTTGGAACAGGTTGGACTTGATGATCCTTGGGGTCTCTTCCAACCTTAGTTACTGTGATACTGTGATACTGTGATACTGTGAAGTGAAAATGTGAAAGATGTTATGGTACAACTGCCCAATTAATTTGTTTAGAATAATCTTTTGTTTTCCTTTTTACACCCCATAGTGAATTATTAATATTTTTCTGCTTTTCTCCTCAAAATCTGCAGCTAAATTTTAAAGGCATAGCATAAAACTGCTACATTCACAAATATTTAGGACCTTTTTTTTTTTCTTTTTTTTTTTTTCCCCTTTTAATTCAGGACCAAGACATGAATTTGTGTGCCATATTAATTTCCCAAGCAATGTGCTTTACTTCAACAAAATGTCATAACTGTAATATTTCTAAAAGTGAAAATTGTGATGCAATTAACTCTTTTGACTCCACAGGGGATAGGTGCCCTCACAAAGGGTTGTTGGCTTTACAAGTTCTCAACTGACTTCCGTTTAAATTGGAAATCAAGTAATATAAATTGAAATATTGAGCAATTTATTTCTTAGTGGGTTTTTTTGTTTGTTTGCTTGTTTTTTCAGGCTTACAAATCAAAGGTATACAAGGAAAGAATTCATTCAAATTGTAAGAATCCATAGGGTAGAAAATTGTTTTAGTGTGCAATATCTTGTTATTGTGTATTATATTTCATTGTAGCACAAAATGCATACATAGCATCTTTATTGTATTATGCAGTGAAATTATTATCTAAATATAAATACTTTCTGTGAGTGGTACAAAAGTTTATAAATATATGTTAGTTAATTATATTTTTTTTATTTTTAAAATGGAAAAAATGTTATATGTCAATTGTACCAATAATGTTCATTAAGTAATGAATCCTACCAAAAATATTTATCTATAAATGAAAATAATTTTGAAGATTTGACCACAGATACTAAAATATAAAAACTGACATTAATAAGTCACTTGTGGAGGTAAAAGTTTGATTTTTAATTTTTCTTTCCCTTTTTCTCTCCCCCTTTCTTGTCTTACTCCTAGAAGAACTGAAGAGAGAAATTATTTCTTTTTTCACAGTGACAAACTTGGAAAGTATTATTACTCACTAGTGTACACATACAGTACATGAATGTCTAAGTGAAGGCCTCTCCATCACAGTGTTCTTCCCTTGAACAGTGACTACATTGAGCATTATGATTTCCTTAGTATGTAATGATTAAAAGGTTAGACAGATCAGAATGACTTTTAGAACTTCTATGACAAATAAACTCATATGTGATTCTGTAGATGACAAATCTAAGTTATTTTCTGCCCTCTAGTGAAATTATGCTCTTTAGATTTTGTGTTTTGTTTGTTGCATAAATTATTTATTTTTCACCCCAAATCAAAGAGACGTGAACCAAGAAAAAAGAAGAAATTTCACAATTGTTGCATGTAATGTAAAAGCCTCTTTCTAAAGATATATTTGTCAAAAGTAATGTTAATACAGGTACAGTCTTCTTGTTTCCCAGGCTTTATGCAAATTTTAAAATATAATATAAAATAAAATATATCCTTAAACTTTTAATCCTTTATATAACTCAGTGTTCAGTAACAAGCCAAATGTTTACACAGTTTCAGCATGAAATGTCATTTGCTTTTGTATGGAAGTGTCCCAGTTAGAATTAGTAGTCAAAGTGACAATGTTTTGCAAAGTGTCTTCCAGTGTAGTGCAAACCCAAAATTTTAATGTAATAATTTTCATTTTGAAAACTAAATTCTTGTTTTCAAGCCAAGCCATACTGAAATGGCAAAGTGGATGTTAAAATTAGATGAAAGCAAAATATTCAGGACTCTAGGTTTGGAATACTCATTCCTGTCTTTCAAAAACTTCTTGACACCAAGATTAATATAACCTTTTTTTTTTTTTCAATAGTGTTTGTTGTGACTGGGTCACACAAGTGTAAGTATCCCAAAGGAGAGAGGAAATACATAAAGCTGATAAATCTTTATAAGACTTTAGAGGGCAAACAGCTGAAGTCCATAAAACTTCAATTCAAAAATGTCAGAGAAACAGAGCAATTCAGAACCACACAAATCACCAATTCTTCCCATCATGCTTCATGTCCTAGGAGCAAGTGATTAATATAAACCGAGTCTTTCTTTTACAGGGATAAACAATAATAAATGGTTCAGCTCCTTTCATTAATATTGTAGCAGTGCCAATTCAATTTTGATCCCAAGGGAAGCTAATAAAAGTGTGTTGATGACAGATGTGAGGTTTGTTCCTGTGCCATGGCAGATGCACTCATAACAGACAAATGCCTGGTGACTCCAAGAGGGAGAAGGAGAGAAAGAATGTGTAACAAGAGATCACAGGTAGGAGATGCAGGCTTCAGAAAAGAAAGACTAACTTCATCTGACAACAGAGGGAAAGTATATTGCACAATTCAGAAAGTTAGAGTAGCAAATTTTTCTCTACCTCATCAGTAACCCTGATAAGAACCTTATCTTCCATGCCATATACTGAGAATGTCTCACAGTATTTTTGACATTCAGTCATCAAAGTTATCAAACACAAACAAACAAAAATATCAGTACCACATAAAACCCAATACACCTTCCCCAGTCTAATAAATTCTGTGTCAGAAATTGCCGGTTACTATGGTGCTACTAAAGGGCCATTGGATCATACCGATCTCTTATACTGGGTTTCAGAAATCTCAGTCAGATTGCAATAAAATGCCTAGACCTTCATGCTGTCCTCATTGAAGAATATGAATATTCTTTCTCTATTTTAAACTCAGTATTGCAGTATTAAACTGTTAAAAGTATTTATTAAAATTCTCATGAATGCATGCAAATTTGCAGATGATACCAAGCTGAGTGGCGCAGTTGATAAGACTAAAGAAGGGGATGCCATCCAGAAGGACCTGGACAGGCTGAAGAAGTGGGCTGAGGAGAATCTCACAAGGCAAAGTTTAAGGTCCTGCACTAAGATCAGGGAATTCCTTGGTATCAATACAGGCTAGGGGATAATAAAATTGAGAGCAGCCCTGCAGAAAAGGATATGGGAGTAGTGATGGAAAAGAATATGGACACAAGCCAACAATGTGTACTTGCAGTCCAGAAGGCCAATTGCATCCAGAAATGCATCAAAAGAAACATGACCAGCAGGGCAACAGAGGTGATTCTACAAGTCTACTCTGCTCTGGTGAGATCTCACCTTGAGTACTGTGTCCAGCTCTAGTGCCCCCAACACAAGAGAGACACAGACCTGTGGGGTAGGTCCAGGAGAGGGCCACAAAGATGATCTGAGAGCTGGAGCACCTCTCCTATGAAGACAAGCTGAAAGAATTTGGGCTTTTCAGCCTGGAGAAGAGAAGGCTCCAGGGAGACTTTCTAACTACATTTCAATATCTGAAAGTGAGTTACAGAGAGGCTAGGGAAGGATTGTTTAGAAGCACTTGCAGAGACAGGATGAGGGGCAGTGGTTTTAAACTACAGCAGGAGGTTCTTTACAATGAGAATGGTAAAATACTAGAACTGGTTGCCCAAGGATGTGATGGAGGTCCCATCTCTGGAGACATTCAAGATCAGACTTGATGTGGTGCAGGGCAGCCTGATCTAGATGGAGATGTAGGGTGGGTTGAAAAAGATGACCTTTGAGGGTCCCTTCCAAGAAGATACAATCTGTGAATCTGTGAATACATCTCAGTAAAAAACAGTAAAGTCCTCAAAATTGTATAGTGCGCTTACAGATTGTGGGGCTGACTTCAGGTTATCAGAAACCAGTAACAGCTAAGGAATTTTTGCTATGTTCTTAAATGTCTTTACAAAACATACTAAGGTTTTGTTTTGTTTCTTTTATTTTCTTTTTTTTGTTGTTTTATTTTCTTTTCCCTTCTGCTTAATTTTGAAGAAGGATTTATTTTGTTAAGAGAGAAGCAAAAGAAATCCAGTTGTGAAGCAGTAGATAACTCCTGTCAATGCCTTGAAAATTATGTCCACATTTTCAGTATATAGTAGATAGTTCTCTTTTGCAGTCGGATTTGCCTTGAGTGTATATGTTCTCAGAAGAGAAGGCTCCCTCACTACTAACTCTCTGACTTCTAAATAAATACATCTTTCCCTAAGTAATGTCTCAATGATGAGTATTTATGTGTGCCATAAAGCCTTGATGGCTTTATGTGGCTTTTATGAATTTAGGTCAACAATGCTTTGAAATTGAATGTTTTGTTCATTCTACATTTTATTTACCAAAAAACACCCCAAAAATCCCCACACAACTCAAAAAATCTAAACAGCATAAAAAGCTCAAGGGGGAGGGGAAGAGATAAGGAAATGGAATAATAAGGAAGTCCAGTCTTTCAGTTTTTATCTTTACATCAGAGTGTATTCTCTCTTGCCAGACATTACAGCAGGGATGCTCTTTCTCACTGTGTAGTACTATTAGTGAATAACCTTGTCTCTTAGCTTTCGATAACATAAAGACTACTATCTAAACACAAATAAAATGATGCTGGAAGAAAGAACATTACATGGACCTAAGAGTTAGTCAAATAACGTATTAATCCTACTATTACTTTCTGGCTTCAAATATTTTACTTTACAGTTCCTGTTCTATTTTTGCAGCATTTATGTCAGCCTCCAGCCTTTTAATAGAATATTTTAATTTCTTTCTCAGAAAGATGAAATTCTTCTCATGTGCACCATCATCTTAAATGCAGAGTGAACACCATTAACCAGTGGGAATGTATTAATTTTGTATTCTGTAACTGAAGATTAATGTAACAATGTCCATTCATTTCAAACAAACTAAAGGTACTACATTTAGATAAAAAATTAGTTCTCCTTTCTTCACTATGGAACTGACTCTTCACTGCATAACTAAGTGGATAAATTTGAGGTGGGAGCAGGAGCGAGTGAGATGGTGTGGCAGTTTTAGGCTATGCCTTTAAAATTAAGCTGTAAATTTCAAGCAGAAAAGTAGAAAAATATAAGTAATTCACTGTTGGGTGTAAAATGGAAAACAAAATATTACTGTAAATGAATTTCATTGGACAGAATGTCAGGTATAGAAGCAAGTGTTCTATAAACATTTTACACATGTTACTTCCATTCCCCATTCCTTCTTTTCTTCTCTGGTCTGGCTGTTCTGCTGGCAAGATAACATTTCTGGATGACTTTGAGATAAGACTAACAAGTCTTTCTCCCAGGTCCTCAATCTCTCTTGGTACAGTGGGGTCTGGGAGGTTTTGGGGGTTGGGGGGAGGCAGTGGAGCAGCTTCCCTGGTCATTTTGACCAGGGGGGTTTCCATGCTATTTTCTGATTGTAAATAACTGTATAATATTGTAAATATGGTATAGTTTGTACATATTCATTGCACTCCATGGTACAGTGTAGTTTTTGCTTGTAAATACAGCTTCCATTTACTGCCAAACAGGCTGGTCGTGCTTAGTTAATGTGAATGAGAAACTTAAACCCACCACAGATGGCTTTACTGTCTCCCCTCTATAGATTCTACCCCTGTCTACTTTCCAGTCCTTTGCTCCCTAAATGAAAGACTTGATCTTTAACTCCTCATCTCAGTCTTTTCCTTCATAGCTCATAAATAATTCAAAGACATTTAAATTCCCATTGCCACTTTCAGTACAGATTCCTGACTCTGAAATCTTTAGGCCAAAATGAATTGAGATTGGATTAACCCTTACTCACTCTCTCACTCACTCTCTCATCTTCAGAGAGTGATGATGAATGGTGCCACATCCAGCTGGCAGCCAGTCACTAGTGGTGGCTCCCAAGTATCTATATAGTTGCAATGTCTACAGGACACTCCTTGGGGGATTTTTTTTTTTATGGAGTAGACTTCCATTCATAAAAAAATGTAAAAATGTCCAAGACAAAACAAAAGGAATATGATCATACCTCCTCTGCTTGAACAACATAAAGATACAATTATAGATCTGCAGATGACTAGAGGATGGCTCCTTGTGGCACTATAGTCTTTTCCAAAGGAACATAAAATGCTTTAGCAGGGCATGTTACAGTGCTGTGCACCTTGTATATAGGACACTAGTCAAGGTGAAAAGCAAGGGTCACAAAATGTACTTTCAGCCCCTGCAGCAGTTCCAGCTGAATTACCAGCTTAGACAACGTATTCAAAATGGCAGACTTCATATAGCAGTTTTATGTCACTTATGATACAAAGTACTCAGATTTAAAGTGACAATACAGGATTCAGGAGATAATAAAAATGACAAAATGCATTACTGAAATACACCAAAAGTACCTACTTCAGTGACTCATTTCTCATCTATGAAATCAATGGGCAAACTCCCACTGAACTAAAAAAGCAGAAAGTGTCCTTAATACTTTAAGTCAAATGTTACTTAGGATGAGGAAATCATGTGCATTTCACACTTCTTCCCCCAAAAGCACATTTCACTCCATTCACCATGCAAAAAGCCATCTTAGATAAGTAACTATTTTGATCAAAGCTGAAGAAAAGCTGTATTTAAGTAGCCTGCTAAATGTCCACTCTTTAGGGAGAAAAAGATTTAGTTGTTATTCAGGACTCAAATGGCTCTCAAGATTGGAGAAACGATTCAAAATATTTATGGATCATTATTGTTAAAGATCACCTGGCTTTGTTAAATGTGCTTTTGCCCTTGGTTTTATTTCTTATGGAATGAGGTAAATAATTAAATTCATAATGAAATTCATCTTTCCTTCAAAGAACAGACATTCCCAGTACTTCTGACTGACATTTCTTCTGGATGTTTCAAAGAAAATAAACAAACAAAATCAAACCACTATTCTTCCACCTTTCTGCTCTACATTTAACCTTTCTACTTCAATTAAAAAGAAATTAAAACAAACAAAAAATAATTTCAATTCTAGTTGTGTTTTATTTCTGATGGAAAATTTAAAGAGGCAAAATTGGTAAATCCATTAATTTAAATTTTGAAGATTAGCTTAAATGTGTTTGATGTTCCGATTCCGAGACTAGCATTTGTCACCATGTTTAGAGAAAGAACGTGAACCTCTATAGATTTAATCTAAATCTTTATATATCACTCACATTTGTAGATGTTTTTTTCTTAAACTTCAGTGACACTTTGTCACATTCTCATGCTTTACAAAGATTTTTTTATTTTTGAATAGCAAAAGAGATATTACAGATGGAAAAAAATGAAAATGGGAAATTTTGATGTGTTTGCCACCTTTGAACTAATAAAATATCTTGGAATAGTAACTCATTTGGCCTTCCTTTGCATTTAAATAAAGAAATAGAGGAACTGAGGGGGGGGAATAAAAAAGATTGCTATTTTTTTTTTTTATCAAGAATTATTGTATACTAAATGTTTTCTCACTGCAGCCCTGAGAAAATATGAATGAGGTCTGAAAGCTAGGCTTAAAAGAATCTCAGGAATGAAACAATTTATAAGTGGGGAGGACAACAAATTAAGGAAGTCACAGATGAACATGATGAATTAGCAGCAGATATCTGCATTGGATTTTTGAAAAAAAATGTAACTTAAACATGCAAACCCAGTTTATCTGACTGCTTATATATATGTATAATTTTTTTTAAGGTGAATCATTATAATAATTCCCAGAACTGTAGTGTAGAGACAAGAGAACACTTCCCTAAACATCACATTTACTACAAATAGGCTGATAAATCAACCAAAGCCTTAATCCTAATTTGCAAATTTATGCAATTTATGACATTACCATATTAACTATTAAACCCTACAATGACACAGGCTTAATATTAAAAGATGGTGGAGTATCACCTTATAGACCAGGCCTTAAGCCTCTTTTATTACCCTAAACTCACATTTCAAAGACCAGTCCTCAGGCCTGTCTGCCTTTGAAAGCAAGACTTCAGTTTTTTTCAATCCTTTCCTTTGCTTTGTTTTGTTTTGTTTTGTTTTGTTTATTTGATTGTTGGTTTTTGGAAGGCTGGAGAAAGTGGAAAGGGTTCCACTTGTAGCCCATGCAAAAGAAGCCCATATTCCTGGTAAGTGGTCATTTTCTGTATTGAAAGCTAGGCTAAGACACATGGTCTCTACAATAAGTGTCTTGAGTAGCATCCACAAGACTACAGAAAAAAAAATCAAACTTTCTTTTCTTGGTCCTTGAAAGATCACTTGTAGCTTTTTGTTCCCTGAAAAAATATTTTTAAAGTGTATAACAAATACCTAGAGTTCTAATGTGAGTAAAATATATAACATTTGACAACATACCTTGTTTCTTGTAAAAAGGCAAACAACCTTCTCCTTTCACCATAATCACTTTGGTCATTATAGGTCTGGCAAAAAAATAAAAGACGTTTAGCACCTGGGACAAATAGGAGGCATACAGAGAAAGATGGCTGTAGGACATAAATGGTCTCACTTCTGGAGTGTGAGCAAGACAGAACATGTTCCTGCTCTATTCAGGAGCACTGCAGTTCACAGTAGATGATCTCAGAGAAAAAAAACTGTATTTACTACTCTGCTTCTATGTGCTCTAGAGGCATAGTCAAACTTTAGAGAAAAAGCAGGAAAAGGCTGACATGTGTAAGGTCTGAATATGAGCCCTGTCAATGACCTCTCATTTATCATTTCCCTATGCTGCCAATGTAGGTAGAGCATGCCAGTGAGAAATTGCATGTTTCAAGGCAGGCTCTACAGCTTTTAAAATGATGGAGCGGGACTACAAAATGCCTACAGGAAATGCTGGGTGAGCATGAGATGGAAATGCAGGAATCTGCTTCCAAGGCTCATGTCAAGGGATGTGGAGGGAGAAGTGGAAAACCTGTGACATTCCTCTGAAGCTGCTCAAAAAAAAAAAAAAAAAAAGGCCTATGATATCATTCATGCTCCATAAACTGGTACAATTCAAGTAATCCCAACAGAATGAAACATCTTTACAAATAATTGTTACTGCTGCATCTGACTGATTTCTTAGGAACAAATAACATTACTTGTACAAAAAAACATCTTGAGGCATTTCTTCTGCTATGGCCATGTGGCAGTTGCAGGACAAAAAAAACATTTTACAAACAAAAAGCAAAATTCACTAATTATTAGCACACAGAAGAATGGAAATTCAGATTCTTCAAAGGTACAGCCTGTCTCCCCAGAATGTGACAAGTACCATGAAAACAGTAGAAATTGTTACAAGATGCATGAACACTGCGGTTTAATGAACTTTAAATTTGTTTTTACTTAAATACAGAGTTTTTATACCATAACATTTTCTTCATCTTATGTTCAGCTTTTTTTTTCTCTCTAATTCTGTCACTGCTCTATTTTGTTTCCTCTCCAGGGAAGATTTACTCTCATCAGCACATCATTAATTAGAATTTGTTTGTGGCATCAGCTGTCGCTCATTATGAGATTCTAAGCTCCTAATAAAAGCATTTGTCAGTACACCCTTCACAGCCTTTCTTTTTATTTTTTAATGTGTCATCCATTCTTTGTTTCCTTCTAAAAAATTAAGGCAGCTGAAAATACAAAGTTATTCTTTCTCCTAGTGCTATGTGTTTTTTAAATAGTATATTGTTGTTATGGTCATAAGGAGGTTATTAATATTCAATAGGCTGAAATTATTAATAAAAATATTAATAACATTATTAATTAAAAAAAGAAAACCCCACAGAACATATTAATAAAACCTATTTACTGGTTCAAAATATTCGGTTGTGGAGCAGATACCTCACCAGCAGGAACATGTAACAATTTAAAGAATACAAGCAAAAATCCAGAAACAACAAACATCACTGAGTGCACCCTCAGCAGGTTTGTTGATGACACCAAGCTGTGTCGTGCAGCAGACATGCTGAAGGGAAGGGATGCCATCCAGAGGGGCCTTGACAGGCTGGAGAGTTGGGACCAGGCCAACCTTATGAGGTTGAACAAAACCAAGTGCAAGGTCCTGCATCTGGGTAGGGGCAATCCCAAGCACCGATATAGGCTGGGCAGTGACTGGTTTGAGAGCAACCCTGAAGAAAAAGGCTTCAGGATACCGGTGGATGAGAGGCTCAGCATGAGCCACCTTCTTGTGGCCTTCCAATATCTTAAGGGGGTCTACAAGAAAGCTGGGGAGGGACTTTTTAGGGTATCAGGTAATGATAGGACTAGAGGGAATGGAACATAACTAGAAATGGGTAGATTCAGATTGGATGTTAGGAAGAAGTTCTTCCCCATGAGGGTGGTGAGACAATGGAACAGGTTGCCCAGGGAGGTGGTAGAAGCCCCATTTCTGGAGGTTTTTAAGGCCAGGCTGGATGTGGCTCTGAGCAATCTAGTGTGAGGTGTCTCTGCCCATGGCAGGGGGATTGGAACTAGATGATCCTTGAGGTCCCTTCCAACCCTAAAAATTCCATGATTCTATGATTTCAAAAATAAGGCTTCATTTTTCATATAGATTGCCTAGATTCTTATGAGCTTGCTACGGGTTTTGGAATACTTGGCAGTTTCTGACATGGTGCAGAATAGGTTGTTTCACCATGTGCTGTTTTAGAACTTTTTTCTTTACTTACTATGTAAGCTAAAAATACATAAAAAAGAAAGTTATGGTCTTAGGTGTGAGAGAGTGGCTTTGGTGGCCATAAAAGGTAATTTGAGGAGATTTGAAGGACACTAGACCATTTGTGCAGCTGCAGATGTCCAAACACTCTGAAAGAAAGAATAACTGTATTACACAAGCATGACTTTGTAAAAGCTCTTGTATAAATAGCCCTGAGAACTTCACTTTGGGGCCCATGGTTTTTCAGAATGATACCCCCATGTGCTTTATTTAGCACTAAATAAATGGAAATGCTGCTTCTTGTCTAAGAAGTTTTGTAGTTCTGGCATTAGGATCATTAAGTTTATACTCTAAGAAAGCTATTATTTCTCTCTTTTTTGGTTTTGTTTGTTTGGTTTTTAATATATATTTTTAATGTAAATTCTTGGCTATAGTGAACTCAAGCCTTGAGCTTTAGCATCAACTATGAGCGTAAATTGAAAATATTGTCTGAAAAACAGCTTTTGCAAAATATCTAATATGTATGCAAGATGTTTCCAGAGAACACTGAAGTTTGAAACAGAAGGATAGAGCACAGCTGTCAGCCTGGAGTATTTCCTAATGAGCTGAGACTGGCATGTATTGTAACACTTGATCTTTTGTCCACAATGACATGCCTTTTTTTTTTGGAGTGTGTTTTGATCATAGATTACTCCTCTTTCAGAGTTTTGCCATGCTGTGGAATTACAGGATCAGCTACTGCACAAAATGTTATGATTACTTTGGAAGAAAACACATTTAATGGTGACATCTCTTCTCACATAATATCTGAAATTGTATATTCATTATTTCTCACCAAAGTAAATTGGCTCTTAATTTGGTAACAATGTGGGCTTTTTGTAACCAGGAAGCTCAGAGAAGCAGACAGCCCCCAGCCAAGTTCCAGTTTGTTTTGCAAGGGAGGCAGAGACAGGTGTGGAATGAGCCCCAGCCACTGTGAGCTATTTAAACACCCAAAAATCAGATCTGAGGATCAATCGCTTAGAACAGCCTAGTGACCACCATTGCAAATAGTCAACAATCACTTTTCTACAACACTTTCAGCTACAAAGCCCTTGGAGATAAAAGCTTTCCCCATGTCTGTGCTACAGCAACAAGCTGCAAAACCCAACAGAAAGTGAAACTGTACTCTTTCAGCTTTCACCTGTTTAACAACATTTTGATTTTGTTTAAATCCCCACGTGTGCTGCCTGGCACTGTGATCTGTGGATTATAAACAAAGCAACATAGAACAGAACTAAATCAATTTGCAGCGAATGATCCTAGCAAATCTGATTTTTATAAGCACCTGCTGAAAGGTCTGTTGCCAGAGGGAATTCTATAGCCCCCTGCCTTGTGGGCAAAGCCAGCATGTTGCCAATGTTTTGTATTTTTTCTTTACAGTTTAAATTACTGTTTGTTGTTTCTGGGTTTTTTTACTAATATTGTCTAAATTGTTACAGTTTTCTGCTGGTAAGATATCTGTTCCCCAACTGAATATTTTGAACCAGTAAATAGGTTTTATTAATATGTTCTGCAGGATTTTAATTAATAGAGTTATTAATATTTTTATTAATCATTTCACCTTTAAAATATTAATAAGCATAACTATAACTGCCTGTCTGGATGACATGAACTAGACAAGCTCCCATAGCTGCTGTTGATTGGTTTCCCTTGCAGAATGTTGCTTTTGGTGAAAACAGGTTCACCAAGAACAGCAAATCTATTCTTCAGGGGCACCTGGTGGGGTTCAGTGGCTATTGAGGTGCCACACCTGCCACACTTAGGAGGAATTTGTCTCCAGATTGGAGTCATCCTGTTTGGGAAACTGGCAAGTGGGTAGGGAGCCCTGAGTGTTCTGACTTCTACACAGCTGTTGGGACTATTTGAGGGATGGTAGAATCTGATTTGACCAGTCCACATCCGTCTCACACTCCCTAATAGTCTACAGCCTTTCAACTTCCTCCTTCAACTCAGCCGCTAGGCTAAGAAGGTCATTCACCTGCTCATGGCAGACACAGGTGTAGTCCCTGCAGACTGCCATGAGAAGCAAGAGATGCCGGCACTCCCCACAGCCATGAGCCTGCACACCTCCATGTTTATGTTGGACCTCTGTCTGGGTTGACACAGTTCTTCTGGAAACAGCTTTAAGCTGAGTTGCAACCATTGTTGTTCTGCTATCCCTGTGCTCCAGGGCTGTTTAAATAGCCCATGGTGGCTAGGGCTTGGCCCATGCCTGTCCCCACCTCCCTCACAAGAGAAACTGGAACCCAGCTGGGGTCTGCCTGCTTCTCTGAGCTTCCTAGTTACAGAAAGCCCACATTGTTGCTGAATTAAAAACCAAAACCAACAAAACCAAACCAAACACAAACCAAATACAAAACCAAACAAAACAAAACCAAAACAAACAAACAAAAAAAACCCCACTGATTTCTTGGTCTTTTCTTGGGACTGACTATTTGCAATGGTGATCACTAGGCTGTTCTAAGCAATTGATCCTCAGATCTGATTTTTGGATGTTTAAGCAGCTCACAGTGGCTGGGGCTCATTCCACACTTGTCCCTGCCTCCTTTGCAAGACAAACTGGAACTTGGCTGGGGGCTGTCTGCTTCTCTGAGCTTCCTGGTTACAAAAAGCCCACATTATTGCTGAATTAAAAAAAAACACTGACTGGTTGCTATGGTGGTCTCCTGGCTCTTCTAAATAATTGGTGCCATCTCTGAGATAGACATGGGTAGTCTTTGATAATTTAGTCCACTGCTTTTAACATCACCATTAATAGACAAATGTTATTTGCAGTATTTTTAGATATTTCAATGGAAAAAAAAAAAAAAAGAAAAAAAGGAAAAAATAGATGCAGTCTTAAAAATTAATGAGATTGTGATAGAGATGCAGATGCATGTCCAGAGAAGGGCACCAAGGATGATCAGAAGCTTGAAGAACCTATCCTGTGAGGACAGGCTGAGAGAGTTGGAGTTGTTCAGTTTAGAGAAGAGCTGGAGACCTTATTGTGCCCTTCCAATATCTGAAGGGGATCTACAAGAAAATTGATGAAGCACTTTTAAGGGTGTTGGGTAGTGATAGGACCATGGGGAATGGATCCAAGCTAAAGGAGGGTAGATTTAGATTAGATGTCAGGAAGAAGTTCTTCACCATAAGGGCAGTGAGACACTGGAACAGGTTGCCCAGGGAGGTGGTAGAAGCCCCATCTGTGGAATCTTTTAAGTATGGGCTGGATGTGGTTCTGGGCAACCTGATATGATATGGAGGATGTCCCTGCCTGTGGCAGGGGGGTTGGAACTAGATGATCCTTGAGGTCCCTTCCAACCCTCACGATTCTATGATTAAGTATTTAAAAAACATCTTGTCTAATAAAGTATGTATGTAATTACTGCATACAAGTTGATTTTATTAATAATCTTTACACTAAGCCTGTACAGAACTGCCAATATATTCACATTGTAGTGCAAAATAAAATCCATCATAACTGTAGACTGTCAGTTTGTGATTCAAGCCAAAACTTTTAGTCTTCACCGTCTAATATGTGACCAAGCACCTCAACACTCCCATTCAATTAGATTTCTCCTCAGGTGGATGCCTCCAAAGAAACAGTAGTTTAACTCCAGTAGGCAGTTAAGCATCACACAGCCTTTCACTTACTCTCCCAAAGGGGGATGGAGAAGAGCTGAAAGGGTAAAAGTGAGAAGATTCATGCAGTAATACAGGTAAAACAAAAGTTGCACTTGCAAGCAAATGAAAACAAGAAATTAATTCACCAGTGCCCATCATCAGGCAGATGCTTAGCTATCTCCAGAAAAGTAGGGCTCTGTCACATGTAATGGTTACTTGGGAAGACAAATTACATCACTCAAAATGTCCTTTCTTACTACTTATCCCTCTCTCCCCATGATTTACCGAGCATATCATATGGTATGGGATAGTCCTTTGGTCAGTTTGTCTTGATCCCAAATTCAGGAATGAGCCATGGTTCCTTTGAACATTCCTATAAGTGAAATTAAGACATAAACTAGGTCATACATCAAAATGAGGCTTACAAACAAAACAAAGAAAAGAAGGAAAAGTGAGAGAGAAAGAGAGAGAGAATGGAGAGGGTGGGAGAGAGAGTTGCCAGCCTGAGTCCTTCTTCATCAGGGAGGTGGGTAGAGGCTCCTGGGCTGCTGAAGATGGTGTTCTGTTGTCCTCCAGCTGATGTTCCTCCAGATTTTGATGTCCTGGGTAGTGTTTCTCCAGCTTCACAGAATCACAGAAATATTCAGGTTGGAAAAGAACCTCTGGATCACCAAGTCCAACTGATAACTCTACAAGGTTCACCCGTAAACCATATCCCCAAGCACCATATCCAAATGACCTTTAAACACATCCAGGATTGGTGATTCAACCACCTCCCTGCACAGCTCATTCCAATGCCTTACCACTCTTGCCGTGAAAAAAATTTTCCTAACGTCCAGACTAAACCTACCCAGCCATAGCTTGAGGCCATCCCCTCTTGTTCTATCACTAATTGCCTCTGAGAAGAGACCAGCAACAGCCTCTCCACATTGTCCTTTCAGGTAGTTGCAGAGAGCAATGATGTCTCCCCTCAGCCTCCTCTTTTTCAAACTCAGAAGCCTCAGCTCCTTCAGTCTTTCTTTGTAAGACTGATTGCCCAGGCCCTTCACCAGCTTTGTTGCCCATCTCTGTGCTCACTCCAGCACATCAACATCTCTCTCCTATTGAGGTGCCCAAAACTGGACACAATACTCAAGGTGTGGCCTCACCAGAGCTGAGTACAAGGGGACAACCACCTCCCTACTCCTGCTGGATGCAGCATTTCTAATACAAGCCAAGGCACAATGCTTGCTCATATTCAGTTGCTTGTTGATTAGAACCCCCAGGTCCATTTCTGCTAGACAGCTTTCTAGCCACACTTCCCCAAGCCTGTAGCATTGTTTGGGGTTGTTGTGACCCAAGTGCGACCTGGCATTTGGCCTTGTGATATTCCCAGTGATGTTTATCTTATTTTAAGTTGGCATAACTCAGGATTTTTATACTGTTCCTGGTTCATTCATTGTAGCCCCCTCCTGGCTCAAGCCCTTGTCATGTTACAATGTATGTGTGACAACCAGGTGACTCTCAGTGGACTTACAGGGGTTGGTACAGAGTGACCTCCACCTCTCTTTGCCATCCACCACATCTCCTGGACAATTGTTATCTCAGTGGACAGACTTGACACATCAGGTGAGTTGTTCACAATGATCTTATCTTTGTGAGACACTTCTTGCATTCTTAATGTAATCATCATGCTCACAAGGTGATTTGTGCATTCAGGAGATGATTCCCACACAGCTGCAGTCAGCCTACTTGCTGTTGGGGCAACATAAGGATCAAAAAAATCTTGATGCTGTGTGAGCACAGCTCAGCAGTAGCTAAAACATGGATGTGCAATCAATACTGAATTAATCACACATCCAAAACATAGCACCATACAAGATGCTGTCAAGAAAATTAAATCCAGAAAAATCAAGTACAGTACTTGAACCAGTTGTGCTTTCATCATTATTGTTGCATTTTAATTGGACACTACTCTTTTTGCAGTGTATTGAAGCCACACTCCTGTCAATTTATTCCTGGTGGTTCTACACAATGATGTCTCCAGAGCTGTTTCCCATCAACAGGATAATTTTCTTTGCATGTACTGTTACTGGTGTCCTTCTCTCTCCCCAGCAGAGCGATGTCACTCTTCACTGCTCTGTTCTGTGTATCTGTTGGGAAAGTGTTATATAGTGCTGCCACCCAGGGGAAAGAAGGCAGACAAGCATCAGTCAATGTGTGCTTGTGCTCAACCACAGCAAATTCCTGGCATCAGAAAGCACATTTCTGTTACTAGAGGTAACAGAGGAATGACCGAGTGACAGCCCTTTGAAGGATTTAGCAGCTGACTAAAAATGCAACTGTACTAGTTGAGAAGGACAAGTGTGTCTCGGTCCGGAGAGGGAAGGAGACTAGTTCTTTTGAATATTCCCGTGCTGTGAAATTAATCGGCACAAACGAGGCCAAAATATCAACAGCTAGACTATTTATTACATAAATAAAATGGAAATAAGAAGGGGAGAGGGAGAAGATAGAGAGGGAGAGAGAGAAGAGGAAAGGAGTTATATTACCACACCCCTCACCCACTCCAAGACAGTTTGAGTCTGTGGAGGCAAGGTGCTGCATGAGGTGCTGGGTTTGTGCTGAGGCTTTGGCTGGAGATGCGATGTGATCCCTCTGGGCAGCCTGGGTCTGTAGAGAAAGGGTGCTGAGGCTTTGGCTGGAGAATAGATGAGGTCCCTCTGGGCAGCGTGGGTCAGCTCCATGAGTGGCAGCAAGCAGGACTTAGGACACAGAGAGAGGGTTCAGTCTGTTTCCTCCTTCAGCGTTTTTCTCTCTGCGTTTTTCTTCCCTCCATTGCGGTTTTCTTCCCCTGCGGTTTTCTTTTTCTCTGAGCCAGTAGTGGTCAAGTCTTTTATACAGTTTTTAGTCCTTAGGTATGTGTCCAAGCATTGTCCCTCAGGAATTCAGGAGCCAGGAAATCATAAGTATCCAGATATCGTTCCCCAGGAAGTCTTTCTGTGTATTCCTGTGAGTTTGGACAGTGGTCTGGATGGAGTGGGGGGGGGGCTCCACCTCCTTCCTCTCCATCTCCCTGCCTACCCACTTATCACACATCAGGAGACAGGTGGAGAGTCCATTGACTCATCACCCTCCCTTCCTGGGGGTATCTGATAGCTGTCTTGAAGGCATGATGGCTGGGTCCTTGAGTCATTGTTATAGGCCAGCTGCAGTCCAGTGTTATCACGATGCAATCGCAAGGTGATTTGCATCCAGGATTGGTACTGTCTGGGCAAGCAGCAAGTGATTTTATCTTTGTTGAGTCACACCAGGAGTAGACTCTTACAAAGTGTAATACACTTCAGATTAAAAGCATTATTTAGCTAAATACTTTTGAAATTATGTTTGCCTGTCACAATGTTTTAACTGAAGTAGGATTATTTTTTTTTGAGAATGGTTGTATTTCATATGCATTTGGGGGTTTGATTTTCATTTGTTTATTTGTCTTATAATTAAAATTCATGCTTATAATATGCTTAGTTGTTTTTTCGGAAATATTCAAAAACCTTAAGGTGGATTTCCTTTGCTGCCTATTTGTTACAGTTAAGGTTCATAAGGATGAGATGCAATGGAAAATCATAGAATTGTTAGGGTTGGAAGGGCCCTCAAGGATCATCTAGTTCCAATTCCCCTGCCATGGACAGGGACACTTCACACTAGATCAAGTTGCTCAGACCCACATACCCTATTATCTCTTTCAAAAGCAATTTATTAAGTATACCAGCTAAAATTACTTTTATATATTTTATATATATATATATATAATTTCATATCACAGCAAAACATAATATACTTACACACATTCTGTCAACTAATAGATATTTTATCATGCAATGAAACATAATCCAGACTCCAAGAAGGCAAGGAACCAACTCTTAGCAGGCATCTCCGTGATGACAATGGAGGTTGGTTGCCACACTGCATTGTATCTGGATCTATTATAAACCGACATGCATCCTGTCATGTAGGGCCAGTAACATGCCAGAAGGCAGGCAAAGCATGCCCCTTGGCTATGTACTTTATAAGCACCACTATGCTTACGCTATAACAGAAGGGTGGTTGCCTTGTACCCCTAAGGGTTGTGACTTCATCCTCCCTCCTCTTCATCACTTACAAAATTACCTTCCCCCGACCCTCCAATGTCCTTTGTGGTTCCAGTGACACACATCCCAGTTTCACAGCATGGGTGGAAGTCAGTTTCACTGCTCACTTCCTCTAGTCTTTAACTTTCAGTTATTCTTTAACTTTCAATTGTTACACTGCATATAATTACACAATCATAGAGTGTTGGTTAGCAGTCATGTCCATGGAGTCACAACATAATGGTCCTGTCCATTGGTCACTGTCTATGGATCAAAGATAGTCCTCCAATCACTAACACACTATTCTCATTTAATTTAAATATTTCTGACATAACTAACTTCTGTTCAAGAAAACCAAAATGCAATTATATGTATAGATAAAAATTTTCAGTAAGAATAGCTGATGAAAAAACCCAAACAACAAACAATAATAATAAAAAAAAAAAGTTCAAGCATCAAGCCTTCTTCAGCACTTTTTCCTTCCCTCAGAATTAATCAGTCAAAACTTTAATTGCTGTCAGTTCATGATCATGTTTGATACACTTCTACAAGTCTTTCTGCAGAAATGTGTGATGGTAGTCTACTTCTTGCTTATAAACTTAGTGCCTACTCATGTTACTAAGGACCTGAATTTGCACAGGCATACTATGAAGGGAATTATGTTGTCAGTATTGGAAAGCAAGCAGGCTAGCTTCTGTTCTTGGGCTTGTTCATATCAAGGCCTGACTCCTACCCTGTGAAGCTAGTCTCTGTCCTACTTTCCATTTTCCCCTTTTTCTACTCTATTCAATGGAAATAGTTCCTGGACTGAACTTCTCATACCTTAGTCTCATCTAGGAGATTGCCAGTCTATATACTGTCAGCAAGACTGCCATGAGTTTAAACAATTGTACCTGGGCATATGCCCTGTGACTCCCTGTTAAGAAGAAATATGTCATACAGCATTATCTGACAGTCTGAGCAACAGGATAAGAAGAGATGGGTGCAAGCTACGCTGGAAGAGGTTTTGTCTTGATGTTATAACAAACAAAGAAAGAAAAAAATCACAGTGGGAACATAGTGGAGTCTCTGTCACTGGAGGTTTTCATGATGTGAGAGGACAGAGTGATAGATAAAATTTGCAGATGACACCAAGTTGGGAGCAGATGTGGGTCTGTTAGAGGGCAGAAGGACTCTGCAGAAGGACCTCGACCAACTGGACAGATGGGCAGAGTCCAACATGATGGCATTCAACAAGTCCAAGTGCTGGGTGCTGCCCTTTGGCCACGGCAACCCCATGCAGTGCTACAGGCTGGGGTCAGAGTAGCTGGAGAGCTCCCAGACAGAAAGGGACCTGGGGGTGCTGATTGACAGCTGCCTAAACATGAGCCAGCAGTGTGCCCAGGCGGCCAAGAAGGCCAATGGCATCCTGGCCTACATCAAGAATAGTGTGGCCAGCAGGAGCAGGGAAGTCATTGTCCCCCTGTACTGGTTAGGCCGCACCTTGAGTTCTGTGTCCAGTTCTGGGCCCCTCAGTTTAAGAAGGAGATTGAGACACTTGAACATATCCAGAGAAGGGCAACAAGGCTGGTGAGAGGCTTTGAGCACAAGCCCTATGAGGAGAGGCTGAGGGAGCTGGGATTGTTTATCCTGGAGAAGAGGAGGCTCAGGGGTGACTTCATTGCTCTCTACAGCTACCTGAAAGGTGGCTGTAGCCAGGAGGGAGTTGGTCTCTTCTCTCTAGCAACCAGCACCAGAACAAGAGGACACAGTCTCAAGCTGTGCCAGAGGAAGTTTAGGCTCGAGGTGAGGAGAAAGTTCTTCACTGAGAGAGTCATTTGCCATTGGAATGGGCTGCCCAGGGAGGTGATGGAGTCACCATCCCTGGAGGTGTTCAAGAGGGGATTGGATATGGCACTTGGTGCCATGGTTTAGTCATGAGGTCTGTGGTGACAGGTTGGACTTGATCTTTGAGGTGATTCTGTGATAATATCATCTATGTTTCTTTTTTTCACAGAAGTTTAGACAAGATCATGTTCAAAGGTCTCTTCCAGCCTGGGCTGTTCTATGGTTCAATAATTCCATGATGTGGAGGAATATTACTCCTTGCCTTAGAGAGCAAGTGAAAATGCTCCAGAGGAGAAAATTATAACATTTCAGCATGCATAAAGGGGAAAACTAGAGGAGTTACTGTGAGGGGTTAAAGTCTACACCTCAAGAAAAGGCTGCAGGATCACTGGGGGATAGAAAAGAGACAGCAAATTTCATGTCGTTGAGGATTGTAAGGAGGAACATCACACATGTTGAAGGCTACCAAGATCAGATTGCTGCAACTACAAGGGAAACAAAAGCAAACCCAAACAAAACCAACAAGCAAAACCCAAAAGATGCTGTTAACTAAAACCCAAACTGGAAATAGGGGTCATAGAGGACAGAGGGGGAGTTGACTGTTATTATTAAACTTGAATAAAACTTAGTTATCTGCTTCTTCAGAACTCGTCGTGTCTGTGCCCTTTCTGAGATACATGCATGCGTGCTTTCAGAGGTTGAACAGCTGCTGGCTGTTGGAATTCTCAGATTGATGCTTATATCCATTCTGCTTCAAATCTGGCCCGAGGCAATGTTGCAGTGAGAAAGATTATGAAGCAAACAGCAGGCACTGTGGGTAGATTTGGGTTGTAGTGTTCCATTTGGTCCCATGCAAAGAAAATAAAATGTACCATTTTGCAGTATTACAGATACTGTGCTCTTTGCAAATAAAATACCAAATGGATTAGAACAGGTGTGCCTAAGAACATGTGAGGTGCAGTAATCCAATTTCAAGGAGGAAAATAAAAAAAAAAAAAAGAAAAGAAAAAAGAAAAGAGTAAATAAGTTAACTCCTGTAAGTAAGTAGAAGAGTCTTAACTTGTGCCATCAAAGGCATTATCTTCTTGTAACCATCAAAAGAGTGTTCAAAATCTCTCATGTGTCAGCTGACATAAAATATGTGTCCATTTATTTTATTTTCCTCTGGAAAGGAAAATTTCACCTTGGTTTGATCCACAAATTAAAATGGTAAGCCCAGTTGCATTATCATGACTTAGACAGAGAAAAGCAGTAAATACACAGCTATGAAATATAGTTACTAGTTAATAATTTATCTTTCTGATTTTTATGTTACAGAACTTTTGAATAATACTCCTTTTAGAAGTACTGAATTAATTTACTTTTCAATTTCATTAAATATTGCTTTATAATCTTTATATACCATGAGTCCAGAGAAGAGCAACAAAGTTGGTGAGGGGTTTGGAGCACAAGCCCTATGAGGAGAGGCTGAGGGAGCTGGGGTTGCTTAGCCTGGAGAAGAGGAGACTCAGGGCAGACCTTATTACTCTCTACAACTACCTGAAGGGAGGTTGTAGACAGGTGGATGTTGGACTCTTCTCCCAGCCAGCCAGTACCAGAACAAGAGGACACAGTCTCAGGCTGCACCAGGGGAGGTTCAGGTTGGATGTTAGGAAAAAGTTCTATACAGAGAGAGTGATTGCCCATTGGAATGGGCTGCCTGGGGAGGTGGTGGAGTCACCATCATTGGAGGTTTTCAGGAAAAGACTTGATGGAGTGCTTGGTGCCGTGGGTTAGTTGTTTAGGTGGTGTTGGATTGGTTGATGGGTTGGACGTGATGATCTTGAAGGTCTCTTCCAACTTGGTTTATTCTATGTATTCTATTCTATGTATTCTATGAAATAAAACAGATATCTGTATTTTCCATATAATACATAATTATATATTTTTTTCCTCTTATGTATTTTCACATACAGAAAATAAAATATGATTTAAATATCTGGCAAAAGTTATTTACATTCACATTATTGCCTTTCTCATTGAATTCCCTGTCATTGTTGCTTTTTGCTTATTCTGAAATGGAACAACTAAGAGATGATGGTGAACAAGTCATATGAAAATGCTGATGAAAATGTATGATGGCTATTTCTTAAACATCTGTATGCTTGATTTCCTATTTAAACCACAGAATGGGCAGAAATATTTATAAAAATGACTACAGTAATAAATAACAACTTACTTTTCCTTGCTAATTTGTTAATAAATCTAAGAATAATCACAATATTCTTCAGTGAAAACAGGGATTAGCATTTTACTCAGCAGAAAATTAATCATTTTTCCTCTTTCATATATTTCAGCTAGATTCTAATCTCTATTACATGCCTTTCACTATGTGTTTTAGTTTTAAGGGATCTTTTTCTTGAGGCCCCCTATCAATAGTCTTTTGATTATTATTTTTTTTGCCATTCATTCCTCTTTTATCTATTGATTTATTGTGAACTGAATATAAAAGATGTGTTAACAAATTAAAAAACCTTAGCAAACTACAATCTCCTCTTGAAATGCTGTTGGTATATACATGAAGATAATACTGCTGTTTTATGAGTTTGCAGTTTTGACTGTTTTTCTAATTCACACATAAAACTTGGGGATCTCTTATTCCTCAGCTGGTATCTACTATGTAAACATTTATTGGTTTACTTTCTCATTCTCTAGTACAATAACTATGTTCAGAGAGGTGGGAAAATCTTTGTTAACAACTAATTTAAAAAAATTTAAGAATTATTTTGAGCTCAGACAAAAATTATAAAAACACCTGCTCTGAGAAATTTAAGATCCATTTCAATTCTGAGAATCAAAGATCCATAAAAAAATCTCAAGGAGCTCCAACTCATCACATTTGTATTGACCTTTTGCATTTTTTCATACAGGTGATTTTGTCAGGCTGATTCATACAGCCCCATTTACTGAAGGAAACTTGGCACTCAAAAATGCTGTTATGGTATCAGGAGTATCAGTTCTGGGTATAAGTTAGTGGAGCTCTATGAAGGGTATCTAAGTTAAAAGTAGGAAGTAATGGCTACATCTATTTCAGTAAAATAAATCATGTCAGAATACTTTCCTGGGCACAAACACTTTAATATCTCTAATATTAAATTATTTCACTGTCCTAGGTATGTTTTCATTCTAAGGCAACTCACCCTTTTCCAAGATAATCTGAACACAATTCAGGAGTGAATATTGGCAAAACACTGTTCTCTAATGTCTTTTTGGAGGTGACTACTCTTTTTCTTTCATTCAGGCTCAAGGCTAGAGGCCAGTCATAGTCCCACCAAATTGACTAGTTTAGATGGAGACACAGGCTCTCATTCAAAGGTAAATATGTGCCTCCCCAAGACATTTTTTTTTCTTAGCTATATGCATGTACTCCTTTACCTAACCTATTTCAAAAGCAGTCAATTTTTTTCCCATTAATGATAGGAGAATTATAAGAACACTAGGTCAGACACAGCTGTCTTCCAAGCTAGGTGTGAGGAATCTTGTCCGATCTATATAAAATAAGCACTTTCACAAATCTATGTTTTAGCAGTATCTGTTTACTAGTTCAGATTTTCTTCTCTTTTTTTGAACTTCAAAATTAAATTCAGGGTTAAGCATAATGAACTCCCTCTTTTTGTAAATTATCTTTGTTAACCATTGCATAAGGAGTTTATTATTCAGCATTTCTGGCCCAGTTTTTAAGTGTTTGTTTGTTTATTTGTTTGGGGGTTTTTATCATCACAATCTAGTGTTGTGAAGACAACATATATAATGTGTTAAGTAAATGTTAAAGTTAAGGTTTCAGATTTTTTTCAGAAGCAAATTAAGTATCTATTGTGTGAATCTTTTTCTAACACTTTTGTACAGGAGAAACGTGATGCATTTCTTCTTCAAAGTTTGGCTTTAAGAGATATCTATACATGGAATGAATTCATATGCATTACTAAGTGAAAGTATAATTTAAAAAACAAACAAAAATAGTCTTAGAAAAGAAATATCTTTTATGCATGCATTGAATGATTCACATCTGATTTCTTCTTTTAAATAGCAGTGTATCCTACCACACGTTTACAGTTTCACATATAGTTCAATTAACCACCAAGTGGAGCTCTAACCTAGGAGAATTTCAGAACCCGAGCAGATGCTAACAGCAGTTTTTCCAAAAGCAAACTGAAGTGGTGGGTTTTTTTGTTTGTTTGGTTTTTTAAATCAACTCTGTGATGATTACACCTGCTTTCTCTTCAAAATCCGTTTTGCCTGTAACTCTCAGCTACAGTCAAGTGCTGTAAAAATAAAGCTTATTGCAGACAAAGCAGAACAGTGATTCAAATTAACATGAAATTATACTGCAATAGGCTGAAAATCTTACTTCAAAGCAATTATAGTTAATGAAAATGATGCTCAGTCCCTCAAGTGGTCTGTGTTCATGGATTCCAGTTACAGATAAAAGAAACTGACATAAATTGTACAATGATTAAAAGAATTAAGGAAATCCTTAACAGTATATATTTAATTTCCCTGGTTAGATTGAGAGAGACTTCTACTTCTGTTTGAAAGTTGAATGACCTATTTTTGAGGACACCTAATGTTTATATAAACTGTGCCAAATTCTGAAGATTGACATGCATAAAAAATATATTATGCATTAATTAGTTGGCTGGTTGTCTTTATAATATATTCTCGTCACAATTTAAAATTATATTTGGAACTGAATTACTGAAAATTTAGTTGATACAGTGAATTTAACTTGAACTGCATTTTTTTTCCTCTTTTGTTTCCTTGCTTGGCAGGAGTTGATCTGCTGGAGGGTAGAGAGGCTCTGCAGAGGGACCTCGACAGGCTGGGCAGATGGGCAGAGTCCAACGGCATGAGATTTAACACATCCAAGTGCCGGGTTCTGCACATTGGCCACAGCAACCCCATGCAGAGCTACAGGCTGGGGTCAGAGTGGCTGGAGAGCAGTCAGGCTGAGAGGGACCTGGGGGTGCTGGTCGACGGTAAACTGAACATGAGCCTGCAGTGTGCCCAGGCAGCTAAGAGGGCCAATGGCATCCTGGCCTGCATCAGGAACAGTGTGGCCAGCAGGAGCAGGGAGGTCATTCTGCCCCTGTACACTGCACTGGTTAGGCCGCACCTTGAGTACTGTGTCCAGTTCTGGGCCCCTCAGTTTAGGAAGGATGTTGACTTGCTGGAGCGTGTCCAGAGAAGAGCAACAAAGTTGGTGAGGGGTTTGGAACATAAGCCCTACGAGGAGAGGCTGAGGGAGCTGGGGTTGCTTAGCCTGGAGAAGAGGAGACTCAGGGGTGACCTTATTACTCTCTACAACTACCTGAAGGGAGGTTGTAGACAGACGGATGTTGGTCTCTTCTCCCAGGCAAGCAGTACCAGAACAAGAGGACACAGTCTCAGGCTGCGCCAAGGGAGGTTCAGGCTGGATGTTAGAAAAAAGTTCTATACAGAAAGAGTGATTGCCCATTGGAATGGGCTGCCTGGGGAGGTGGTGGAGTCACCATCACTGGAGGTTTTTAGGAGAAGACTTGACGGGGTGCTTGGTGCCGTGGGTTAGTTGTTTGGGCGGTGTTGGATTGGTTGATGGGTTGGACGCGATGATCTTGAAGGTCTCTTCCAACCTGGTTTATTCTATGTATTCTATGTATTCTATGTAAAACTTCTTACTTGCAAGATTTCTTTTACCTTCATCCACAGACAAACCATTTTCTGTTGTACTTATTCTATACATGCGTGAAGATAGGACTTAGGAGAGCTTCTGATTTCCCAGGTCAATTGTACATCTCAGTTAACTTCTGGCTACCTGTGTTTATGTTTACTACATTTCTTCCTTTTCCCTTCTGCTAATGTATTTACTCACTTTGAAGACAACCTTGAGGCCACGCCTTCCAAAAAACCCCATAGTGCTACAGGCATTATAATGTGGACAGGTGGAAGGCTACAACTGAGGATGTTGAACAGAACAAACCCACTCTTCAGAGTGTGTGCTATCACACAGATACATATGGGCACACATGCATGTGATTATTAGCGATTATCAATCTGGTATAATCTGCAAACAGTGTAAGCATCTTGGGAAGCGGGCATCAAAGAGATTGTCTCTGCCAGATACTGGAGAGTGGAAGGTCACAAACTGTGGACTAGAAGGATCAGAAGATCCAAGTCAAGTATAGTGGGGTTTGGAGGTTGACTGAGAGACACATCTGCATGGTTTATCTGCATGTGAGGCATCTAGACCTGACAGATGGAGTGTCTGTTGGAGAGGTCCAGAAAGAGAGAGTGCATTTGTGTCGCTGTTCATGTGTGCAAGCAGGTCTGGTAACAGTCCCCAACTTAGCTTAAAGAGAGGTGTGAGAAGCGTGAATGTACAGATGTTAAACATTAGGAGGAAAAAAAAAAAAAAAAAAAAAGGAATGGAAAGAAAAAATAGAGACACCTCTGGGAAAAAGAAGAAGAGGTGAGTAGTTGGGGTAATCGGGAGGTTGGAGCCTCCCCAGGGGGTTGGAGTCTCCTCTGTTGGTGAGCACATAAAAGAAAGAGATCAATATTTGGAGTCTTAATTAGGTCTTGAAAAAAAGAATCACAGAATCACCAATGTTGGAAAAGACCTCAAAAATCATCATGTCCAACCTGTCACCACAGACCTCATGACTAAACCATGGCACCAAGTGCCACATCCAATCCCCTCTTGATCAAAATATTTTAATTACAGAAAAAAGGGACATTTTAAGTGAAAAGTATGACCCAGGAGGAGATAACTGTCCTAAAAGCCCTTCAGAAACTCTTTAAGCAACATGAGAAATCTAGCAGTGCTTCTGCTTTTCAGCAGATGCTCTTCTCAACTGCTGAACTCCACTCCTCTTTCACAAAAAAAAAACATTGTATGATCCAGGGATCCGGCATGGGATCAGACCTGAGTTTTGGGACTATGCTAGGAAGGAGGGTAAGATCAGAGAGAGAGATTAAAGCAATTCCTACTTTGGAGAAGAAAGTGAGAAACACTGGTTGCCAGAGACTTTTGTGTACTTTGAGAAGTGCTGCTGTGGGTGATGTGCTGGCAGCTTGCACGTGCCAACATCCAGCAATATGGAGCAGGGAAGAAGCAAAGGCATCTACTCTGACCATCTTGAGTTTCAGAGCCACTCACAGTAGAAGGACAAGTGGCACCTCAGCAAGGAGGCTCAAAAGCATCAGTTAAGCTCAGAATCACTGCTATCACCCCATCAGAATCTCTGTGCCACTGAGAGATACTGCATTTCAACTGAGAGCTACCTGAAAAGGCAGATGTTGTGAATTCAGCAACATTCTTCCCCCCCACCCCCCGCCTTCTGCAGCTGCAGCGGCTTTGCTGAGCCTGTGTGATGAAGAGGTTATTAAATTTATTAACATGAATTATTAATTATGACAATATTATTTTATTAACTATCAAATTATTAATAACCGATTAATCACTAACTTATATACATATTCTAGTGCACGTTCGTGAAATACATTCCATAAGTGGCTTAGGGTTATGATTAGAACTTAATTGAACTATCTACAGACTATTTCTATATTTATAGAATGAAGGGTGCAGTTCCGCCGCTTGGCCACTAGATGGCAATTCGGCGGGACGCGGGGGGCTTCTGGCTATTTACAGCAATATTACAATCTTTCTATGCGTCAGCGATTACTCTGCTAGACGCGGATACTTTGAGCTGAGTGCTAGTGGATGGAAAGCACGTGGAAGATACTCTGTAGCTGTTGTTTGTAGCAAGGTGGAGGTCCGGCAGACTACTGGCGCTGGAGTGGTTCCTAGTCGAGTTGGACGGCAGCGTTGGGTTACTGTCTCCTCTCTCCGCAGCAGTGGAGAGGGAATAATGGAACCTGGGCTTAGCTTGGAAGCAGGTTCCCTTTCAGGTCAGTCGATTCTCTCCAGACAACAGGGATCGGTCCTGGTCGGGGTTGGCCCATGGGGTCGGCCCTCGGAGTCGGCTCGCACGGCAGGGGGGGGCGACGGTTGCCAGTAGGTGAGCTCGGAGGTTTCCCGTCGGACAACGACAGCAGACAAAGGCTATGGGATCGGCCCGGCTACGGCGAATCTCGGGGCTGATGTAAACGGCCTCGGGGAGAGAATGCGGCTGCGCTGAGCGGCAGCTTATTGTTTACTGGGCTTAAAGGAATAGCGGGACGCTCGGAGTGGTCAAACTCCAGTCCATGGGGCTGCAAATGAGACAAAAAGGTGCAGGGGACTCTTTTCCCTCTCCTCTGGTATCACTTTTCCTGGGAAAAACCTCAGAGGGCCAGTTTGAACAGCCACTTTACTCTAGCACAGCACTTTACTGTGACACACATTTGACATGACATGGTCCTCACCTTACCAACCCTGGTCAGCAAGGGGTGGTGTGTAGCCATGCTGAGGTTCAAATAATTCCTTTGAAGTAAATAAAGTTGAAATGACACCAAATGGCTAATGTACTGCGTTTATTAGATTGAACATGAGCAGAGGGGAAATAACAGAGAAAAGCAGTGGGAATATTCATATCAAAGAAAAGGGATATCACCATTGCCTTGGCTTGAAAATTGTGGCATTGTTGTAGAAGCAGTTCCAAGTTTTATGGGGGCAGTGCAGATCAGGGCTGTGCTACGTAGCTTGTCTTTGAGACACAGGCAGTGAGCTGGGCTGGGTGGTGGTTGCTGAAATGTGCCCTGTGGCACCCAGGTTGCAGTGGGAATGGAGAAGCTTGGGGCAGTGCAGAGTAAGCAGGGCAGAGTGATGGGGGAAAGAGGAGGTGGAGAAAAGTAGAGCAGCTTCCTCTGGCTCCCTGTTACCCTCTGCTTTCCCTGGAAGTCCTCCATTTTCCCTTCCTCCTGGCCCTGTGTGGCAGGCAGAGGGTGGGCAGCAACATCCAGGGCTGTGCAGAGTATTGTGTGCACGCTCGACACTGAGACAATGAAAACACCTGGGGTCTCACACCTCCCCAAACCTACAAAATGCAAAACAAACCCTCAAATCCTGAAACAACATATAGAGTCTACGTGATTTAAATATGTGCAAGATCACAAAAAATCCTTCTGTACATGATATTATTAACTTTCTTAGGAGGCGTAGTGATTGAGTGAGGCATTATCTGCTTATCTTCTGAAGTGCTCATTAAGATGACTAAGCTTTTATCATTTTATTTTATATCTGGTTTGACTTGCACAAAATGGCTTGCCTGTTTGAGACTGTACATTAACCCCAAGATTTTTGAAAAGTAATTTTATTGTATTTCACTTGAAGAAATAGCAAGCAATTTGTCCTTTGTTGAGTGGAAGTTTTACTGAAGGTGGTTAAAAAAAAATAATAGAAACAAACAAACAAAGACTAAAGATTGAACAGTGAAGCTGCAAGGTTCTTAAAAGAAAAAGCTAATACTTTCAAAATATAAAAAGTCTAATGAGTAGCCTATACATCTATGCCAGAATATGAAAGAGTCATCTGACAATGTAATAATTACAACACTTAGATATAATACCATGTATTACTTCAATTCTGCTATTTTCTTATCTACTCTTTTTAAGGAAAGATTGGTTCTCAATTATCTAGTTCCTTCCAAATACAAAAAAATGAGTTGCTTAGGTATTCTATGAAGTTATCTTTTGAAAGTTTCAAAAAAAAATATAGGAAAGCAAAGTTAATTATGATGAGTACAGATCAAGTAGTTTTATTCAAAAATCTAAATAAGATCTGCCTTGATGTCCATATCATCTTCTGATGCTCTCAGATTACGTGGAAGAGGTTGTGATGAGTCAGCAGACTCCAGTGATAGGTGTAGGATGTCCTGCCAGTTCACTACAGGATGGGTGTGGGAATTGTCTCATGAACATGAAAATCACCTTGTGAAAATGATGATTTCCTCAAGAAATCATCATTGTGAACAATTGGCCTGCTGTGTCACCTCTGGTCCAGGGATTATGGTGGATGGCTAAGAGAGACAGTGATCACTTGGCCCCTGTAAGCCATTTGGTAATACATCTTGAAGTTATGTATGCACTGTAACATGACAAGGATATGGGCCAGATGGAGCTATGATGAATGAACTAGGGACAGTATAAAAGCCCTGAGTTATGCCAGTTTAGGGGACAACATCACTCAGGACATCACAAGCTGGGGACAACATCACTCAGGACTTCACAAGATGAAGGAACATCAGCTGGAGTGACAGCAGAACATCACGTTCAGCAGCCCAGGAACCTCTCTGTCCCCCTCCTCCTGAATAAGGACACGGGCTGGTAACTATGTCTCAATCTCTCCCACTCTCTCTTTCTCCATTTTCCCTGTCGTTCTCTCTCCCTCGCTGTCTCCAGAGAAGGAGACTTCACAACCACTCTGGGGAGCTGTCTCATCCAGAGAGACTTAGTTCTTTTGAATATTCCCATGTTATGAAATTAGAGGCACAAACGAGGCCAAAATATAAACGGTGAGGCTATTTATTAACAGAATAAAGTGGATGGAACAGAAGGAGGGAAAGGGAAAAAAATAGAGAGAGAGGGAGAAGAGGGAAAGAGAAGTGGAAAGGAATTATATTACCACACCCCCAACCTCCCCAAAACAGTTTGGGTCTGTGGAGGAAGGGTGATTTTATCTTTGGTGAGTCACATCAAGAGAGACAAGATTTAGTCTCTCACTGTTCTAGTGAGAAAAAATAAAAATAAATTGTTCAGATGAGAATTTTTTTTCAAGTCTAAAACTATCAAAGGATTTAAGCATGTGTTCTGTTTTACTTAAGCCACGGAAGGCATACCACTAGAGTTGCTGAGATATTTTAAAATGAAAATAGGATTAAACACCACAGGGTATAAAGTTGGAAGAGATCATAATAATCATATATATAAAAAAAGTCAGTACAAGGGAGAGCTTCACTCAGTCATTAATTCCCTAAGTCAACCTGTGAGAGAAACAACTCTATTTACATGAAGGTGGTCAGGTATTTCATACTATCTTTGGCAAAGCTTTTGATATGTAAGCTAAAAATGTAGGGTGAACCTTATGTAGTCTGTATCCAGAACTCATGGTTATTGCAGAATACCTTTTTTTTGCAGCTTAGTTAATCAACAGTTCATCTCTTGGCAGTGACAGAATACACAACATTATGTAATACCTTGAGACAATTGACTTTCAGTATCTCCTAAGCTTTCTGTTACTCTTTGCTTAGCAGTATGGCATCTGAGTCCTAAATTTGCCCTTTTTAAACAGAAGTGCCTTCTCCATTCCAATATTCCTCCTCTTTTCCTTCCCCTTGTGTAAGGCTTAACAGACATTTAACTGAGCAAGTCAGTGATTAATTAAATTAATTAGAAGCATAACCTCTAAGATTTGACCTGAGATCAGAAATTGTTCTTACCACTCAGTGATACAGACTGTGATCACTGAAAGATTAGCAACAGGAAAGACAGTTGAAGAAACCACTCATATAGTTACTAGGTCCATTTCCACCAAGAGCCATACAGCTGGATCCTATTAGATGGTCTCAGTCTCTTGCAAAACATTAAAGGACTCCTTAATTCTGTCCTGGGGTTTCCACTGAAAAAAAAAAGATCTTCAATTTATTGTACTTTCACTGTTGACAGGACCCATCCATTGAAGTGGCAGTGAAAGCACAGGGAGACACTGGGGTTACTCTGTCTTTCTGGCTAGGTGCCCATAGGAGCAAGAAAGTCACTTCTATTGTAATGCAGATTGCAGAAAGCAAGACACACACAGCAGCTGAATTAACTGAAAGAAATTAACTGCACACCCAAACAAAATTTCAGCTTTAAAACCAAATTTTCACATCACAACCAGAATCTCATGCTTCTGAGAAATCAAAATCCAACTAAATAGTTAAGCTGTGCTGAACAGAAGCACAGCATTTTAAAAGAATCAGAAAAATTTTTGTGCAATAGCTAGAGTTTTTTTACCTTTTTTTTTTAAAGGATTTTTTTAATTAGGTGGGAAGGGGAAGGAAATGGAATGAAAAAAGGATTAAATAAAGACACATTAGCCTCCTTTGCATTTTCTCAACTATAATTCTAAACAGCCTGCTGTAACCAGAGGACTTCTCAAAGTAAATAGACTGTAATGATTTAGGTATGCAATCCACTTAAAGACATGATCTAACACTCTTCCCTGCATGCAAGCCTTGTGAAGAATAAGTTTACTGACTTCAGAGCAATTATGCTTTATTTGCATCAGTTTACCAGAAAACAAAATAGTCCCAAAAACATGCTAAAATAAGAGCACTGAATTTTGGATAATGACCTCTTTTCATCTTCTTGATTTTACCACTAGACAATTCAACAGTCAAAAATACCCATAACCTGTATCCCTCCAATTTGTGAGATGCTAATATTTATTTTTCCAAAAAAGCTCATTAACGAGTTCTTAAGATTAGACTATTTTCTCAGGATACTCTAACATTTTGTTTTATAAAGGTTTATTCAGAAAAAAAGTTAAATTCTTATTGAAAAAGCATTGAGAGAGCACCTCTCTATTTGGCTCTCATACAGTTAGCATTGTCATCATTGAAACAGAGAACATAGTTAGGAAATATGTATATATTTAGAAAGTAGTTGCACTTTATATAACCACCCCCTGCATATTGAATAGCATTTTGGGAGTCTGGATTTTCTGACACAAATTGTAAAAACATCCTTCATGTTTTTTTACGTCAAATGGTACAACATTGTATTGCAAAGATTTAAGGCATTAATTTTTATAGAGAAATCTATGCAAAATATATCATTTAGCTTTCTACATTAGCTGAAAGGAATAAATCTTGTGCATTATATCTGAGTTTTGAGTCTTGGAATTTGGATTTCAATTTTTCATCTACAGTTGGGTAGAACCAAGGGGTCAGAAGATTCTGTTGTTTTAGCTGGATGTTATCTTCTGAAGGGAAAAAACAAAACTGTAGAAACAGAGAATGAGATTTTCAGTTGGTTACTTGAGAAGCAGGAGTTTGCCACAAACAGTTTCAGTAATCACAGGATAGGTTGGAAAGGACTTGTGAAGATCATCTAGGACGCCCTCCTCTTCTAAGTACAGCCAAACAGAGAAGAATGCTCTAGGCCATGTCAAGCTCAGTCCTGAAGAACTCCAATGGTTGCTCCATTCTTTCTGGGCAACCTCTTCCTGTGTGTTGCATTCATTGATTAACAGATTTGTTAAAGAATCCCCTTGCATTCTAGCTGGTTGTCACAGTTTAGAGGGCCTAGGGGCATCTGCTATTAATAGGTAGGGAGAATACTGGCATGGCTATGGACCCGACAGCAGACACACAGGAAGCCCGTCTACCGAGGTTATAGAATACATAGAATACATAGAATAAACCAGGTTGGAAGAGACCTTCAAGATCAAGATCATCGCGTCCAACCCATCAACCAATCCAACTCCGCCCAAGCAACTAACCCACAGCACCAAGTACCCCGTCAAGTCTTCTCCTAAAAACCTCCAGTGATGGTGACTCCACCACCTCCCCAGGCAGCCCATTCCAATGTGCAATCACTCTTTCTGTATAGAACTTTTTTCTAACATCCAACCTGTATCTCCCCTGGCGCAGCCTGAGACTGTGTCCTCTTGTTATGTACACATTCAAAAGATGCAGCCAGGTACACGAAATAGTGCCGTTTATTAATATTCAGAATATACAGATTCTTCAAGATTACCACTGAAAATGCACTAAACTGCATCATAGCTCTATAATACTAAAATATGATTGCAGTCACAAGTTTGATTTCCTGAGGAAGCACTCAGCATAGCTGAGGGCACAAGTCTTACCAAAAGGTATCCTTTCATAGGAGGGAGAGGAAGACAAACCCGTTGCTCTGTCTAACGTTTGGTGTTGAATTCTTTTTCCCCTTGGGTATGAAATCAGAGTAATATTTATACTTAGTTACATGTTTTGGGGGCACAAAAGCAGAGGCTTATTGAATGATGAGAGCAGACTCAAGGGGCCTCCAAGTAAAAGGGCCTCCAAGTAAAAATTGTATAGTTAGCATAATATCATGTGATTAAACAGCTCCTGCTCCACCACCACCATTTTTACACCCATCCCAGAGCTGGGGGAAGACCTTCACCAGCAAAGATACCATACTGGAGGGGCCATCAACCCTCTTCTTTCCTAATGGGGGGAGCACCAGGAACCCCAGCTTTTGTTATCATCACCCAGTGTGCAGCATGGGGACTCACCACTGAGGAGAATAGGATCCCTCAGCCCAGATGGGCTCATTTTAGGGCTTCTGCCTTTCCTGGGGGAGATTAAAAAGGGAATTGGGTGGGAAGGGCCAAGTGGCCACATCTGGGGCAGAAGGATACTCCAACAGGGCCCAGGTGCTCTGGGATTTGAGGGGAAAAAGGGGGGAAATGGGGCAGGTGAGGGACTTTTAGGGTGTCAGGTAATGATGGGACTAGGGGGAATGGAAAAAACAAGATAGAAATGGGTAGATTCAGATTGGATATTAGGAATAAATTCTACACCATGAGAGTGGTGAGACACTGGAATGGCTTGCCCAGGGAGGTGGTAGAAGCCCCATCCCTGGGATGTGGCTCTGGGCAACCTGATCCAGTGTGAGGTATTAGTGCCCATGGCAGGGCAGTTGGAACTGGATGATACTTGAGGTCCCCTCCAACCCCAACAATTCTATGATTCTAAAACAATTTTGCAGTTTAGGCTGGATGTTAGGAAGAAATTCTTCACAGAAGGAGCGATTGGCTATTGGAATGGGCTGCCCAGGGAGGTGGTGGAGTCACAGTCCCTTGAAGTGTTTAAAATAAGACTGGATGAGGCATTTAGTGCCATGGTTTAGTTGATTAGACAATGTTAGTTGATAGGTTGGACTTGATGATCTTGAAGGTCTTTTCTAACGTGGTTAATTCTATGATTCTGTAATTCTGTAATAACTACCTGAAAGGACGCTGTAGAGAGGCTGGTGTTGGTCTCTTCTCACAGGTAGTGATAGAACAAGAGGGAACAGCCTCAGGCTGTGACTGGGTAGGTTTAATCTGGATATTAGGAAAAAAAAAAGTCACAGAAAGAGTGCTCAGGCATAGGAAAGGGCTGAGCAGGGAGGTGGTTGAGTCACCAACCCTGTATGTATTTAAAGGTTGTTAAGATGTGGTGTTGGGTATATGATTTAGAGGTGAACATTGTAGGGTAGGATTATTTGTTGGACTTCATGATCCTGAGGGTCTTTTCCAACCTGAATGTTTCTGTGATTCTGGGATTATTTTTTGCAAAATAGCATACCCCTTCTCTGTAAAACCAATTTGAGAAGCAAACTACTTCTTGGAAGCCTCCCTGTGTTGGAATAGAATAGAATAGAATAGACCAGACCAAGTTGGAAGAGACCTTCAAGATCATCGCGTCCAACTTATCAACCAATCCAACCCACCTAAACAACTAAGCCATGGCACCAAGCACCCCATCAAGTCTCCTTCTGAACACCTCCAATGGTGGTGACTCCACCACCTCCCTGGGCAGCCCATTCCAATGGACAATCACTCTCTCTGTATAGAATTTCTTCCTAACATCCAGCCGAACCTCCCCTGGTGCAGCCTGAGCCTGTGTCCTCGTTCTGGTGCTGGCTGGCTGGGAGAAGAGACCAACATCCGACTGTCTACAACCTCCTTTCAGGTAGTTGTAGAGAGCAATAAGGTCACCCCTGAGTCTTCTCTTCTCCAGGCTAAGCAACCCCAGCTCCCTCAGCCTCTCCTCCTAGGGCTTATCTAATATTAGGTATAGTCTGTGGGTGGGACTATGGTCAAGCCACCACTCCTTGTGGTCAAACCATTGTTCCTTTATCAGTTGCACAAAGCATTTCTTTATCTTAGGGTAAGCCCTCTGGATGAATGGAACTGTACGGCCTCCACCTTATCCTGCATTCCTCCCTAGTGCCATGACAATGTAGACCACAGATCTCCACCCAACCTCTGTTTCTGCTCTGGTCACAGTATGTTTATCAGCAATGTTGCTCTTTGTAATTTTCCACTGTTTTGTACTTCCAGCATTGTATTCCTCAACAGGGAATTAGGTGCTCTAATGTCTACTTCTCATTTCCTGATTGTCTAGCTTGTGTTTTTTGCTTCCAATCCTTTCTCTAAACCTTTTTAAGGGAACAGCAACATTGAGTAGCTCTCAAGGGCAGGGAGACAAGCACTGAGTGAGGGAAAATCAGTAAGTCTCCAAGGGAAGAAGCCTCATGGTACTCAGCCAGGAGAACAAAAACTGGGATGGGGATGATGAGTGGGGTCTACAGTGGCCAGATAGGTCTGAGGCCAATCTGAGAAGACAAGGCTGAAATCAACAAAGGAGATGACCAGACCTAGCACACTTGGCACATAACTCAGGCAGCAAGGAGTGCTTGAGCTCAAGTTCAGCTTCCATGCAGAGTGGGAAGGCCCTGGTGAATTTTCTTCAATATCTCTTCACCCTGCTATTCCCCAGATCACTCATTCCTCTCACACTAGTGCAGGCCTGGGGTCACCACAGCTGAATCCTGGGGTGAGTGGTCTGTAGAGCACATCAGCATGCACAGCCTTCACAGGGACCTTCCGTGGCAACCATGAGGTGCTGTAGGGCAATAAGTAGGTTTTATGGGGAAAAAAGTGTTTATCTGAGTGTATATCCTTTTATTGTGATTAGCCAGGAAGATTTTTTTTTTTCTCCTTTAGGGACTGAAGAGGCAAACACAGAGCTAAACTAGATACCACATTTTTTGTGTTGTGAGGAGGTCTATAATGTCCTCTAAATGTACTTCAATTCTAAGACTTCTCCAGATTCTGAAGAGCAAGAAAGAAATCCTTACCCAATCAAAGAATTGTCAATGGCATGTTACAATGAATTTTCAGATGAAATTCTAGCTCCAAGGATTAAAGAAAAGATAAACTATTTCTCTTTATTTATGTTATAAATACTCTCTTCTATGGAATAACTTTTCCACATGAGTCTATTCACTAATTTCTATTTCAAATTACCCAGACACCTCCATTATCTTGGTAACACCTGTTACAAATAAAGAGGGAATTAATAAAAATATAAATTGTTTATTAATATGGTTCTGCCTCCCACACACCTATATAAAAAAGTTAAAAATTATTATACAGAGTAGGTATGTTCAGTGGAGAATATCTTCAGGACAAGAGAATGGTTACAAATGGTTTGAGAACAGTATTTGGAAAAAGATAAATCCAAAAGCAGTATGTTACCTCAGCTAACAAAAGGCAGGAATTTCCTGGAGACTTTTAGGAACATATCAATTTACTCACAATGCTTCTTGACAATTGTGGGAATTTTTCTGGCATCTCTTTTTATCAGAAAATCCTCCTGAAATTTCTGCTGCTTATAATCCATGTGCGTGGTGGGGAAGACCCAAGAGAAGAAGAGACCTCATGTTCTGTGCAATAGCTGTTTTATCAAAAGCCATGCTAGTTTTCATCTGAGTCACCAGAAAAGCATTTGTCCAAAGCTGAAAAGGTCAGTAACTGATAACCATCAGTTCTCTGCTCTAAAAATGCCCAGGAATGCTCTGGCATGGGGAGGTCTGTGCCTGGCACATGGCTTGAGGAGAAGGGCCCATGTGAATCCACCAACCACAGCCTGGGAGACGAAGGTATCCTCCCCTGATCATCCCACACTTCATCCCACACTTCTCTGTTTCACCCCATCTCAGCTTTGTGGGGGTTGGGCAGGGGAGGGATTTTGGGTGCACTGCCACAACACCATAAGTAAACAGTGATTCAATGGGAGTCAGAATAAATTATTAAGTAAGTATTTTGTGGTGAAAAAAAAAGAACAAAAACAAAAACAAACCCAAAAAAACCCAACAAACTATTTTATAGAAATTACTTAGAACCGTAATCTGCATAGCAGCTGCCAATCTAATGAAATTATTTGCACTGATATTATTTGCCATTTTTACTTACATTGATTAAAATATGACTGCAAATCATTCAGGACAAGTCAAAGGCTCTATTCTTGAGTTAAGTTTGTAACGTACAAGTATTCTCCTACTTCAGATATTCATTAGTTGAAATTTATTTATAGTTTATTTTTGTTTGATTGGTTGGGTTGGGTTTTTTTTGTGTGGTTTTTTTTTTTTCCTGAGGGCTTGTAACAGTACAAAATATCACAAAATGTCACTTCAAATCACAACTCTTCAGAAATACATTATTAAGTATTATGAATAAACCTGCGGAAGAAAGTATTTGAGCCAAAACTAGACTTACCTACTGGTAATCCATAAGATTAATTCTGTGTGGTTCTGCTCTGAATCCATGTCTTGTTCTGCTGGTAAACATTAAAATTGCTACTCTGTAATCTTCGTAATTTCAAAAGCCTACATATAGTCTAATTTATTATATGAAGACTCTTCAAATAGTATTATGTATGAAATTAATTACAGTTGCACTAAATTTTCCAGAATAAAAAGCTATTCATCACTGTAAGCAAGAAAGACATATCATAATCCTATCAAACCTCATTATTCCCTCAAAATTCTGGTTCTGTTCTTCAGTTTAAATTCATAAAATTGTTTGCGCTGAAATAAGAGAGCACGTCCTCGCTTTGAAGGCTTTACTGTTGCCTTTCATTTTCTACAAGGGAAAAAAATCTGTGAGTACACTATAAATAATAATTTCCTTTTAAGAGTTTGACACAACAACTAATTGATGAATTTGAATTAAGATATGAACATATTAGCTGATATCAGCTCTTTGAAACTGAGAGCTGTAGAAGAGAACAAATATAAATTGATACACCTTCCTCATGAAAGCTAAACAAAGGTACAGAGACAGGTCTTTTGCAATAGGAAAACTCTGAGAAGGGTGTACTGCTAAAATTTGCTATCTGGAGTGTAAAATCTTTAGTTCAGCAAATGTGAAATTCACACTTCAGAGGGCTTTAATTTCTGTTGCAGACACCTTTATCATTAAAATGTTATTATGCTAAAAATAAACATATTAAAAGCAGTTATTAAAAACTATTAAACGACTTGAGAATCCATGCAATATTTATTTTTAAAATTTCCAAAAAGCAAACCAAAATATATGTATTGCATGCTTAACTGATTTCCCAGGAATTTATTATGGATGATAGCGGTAGCCACCTGAATCTTTTAGTTAAGACTTATTTAACCACAAACCCCAAGTTTTCCTCGGAAAAAACCCACAACCAACCAAAACCCCACAAAACCCCCTAAAATATTTGTCAACTCCCCCCTCCCACTCCGAAAAGCATTTATTGCATTTTACCTCCAGATGGCAGCAAATATTCACAGGATTACAGGATCACAGGATGTGGGGGGTTCAAGGGGACCTCCAGAGAACATCGAGTCCAACCCAGGTGCCAGAGCAGGGCAATTTGCTGTATGGAAGAGGTTTTTCTTTTCAGTGGGATGCATTAAACAAAATGTACTACATAGTATTTCTGGGAAAATCAAACCAGCTTTCATACGTTTTATTAAGAAAATATTAGAAATATTTAGATAATGTTTCAAATACATATACAAAAGGATTAATTAATGTGTTTTCCTCTAATGATTAAAATAGAGTAAAATAAGGAAAGATCATGTGTAGGTGCAAATATATGTAGCTATGCAGCTTTGTAGAAGTAAAATTGGTAGGGTTTTACTTAAAGAAAGAAACTGATATGGGAAGATCAATCAAAACAGCTATTAAGCCAGGTATTGCCTTTATTTAATGATGCCAGATGCAAAGGGCTAGCCCTCTCAGTTCGTGTAACTAAAGATTGTCTCTACATGCTTTATATATACTTATAGCAATATATATTGATTAAATTTCTAGGAAATAGTTTACATACGCATGAAATCATTTAAATAGATAAAGTCCATTTATTTCTCGGTCTTTGATGTGACTTTCTGACCTTCCAACAGTATTACAGACTCTTCTTGATGTTCTGGCTAACTTACCAGTATGTGAATTTTTATTGCTTTAGCCCCTGTAAAGGTTTAGCTGCTGTTCTGCAGCTGTGTCTTATATTCTTTGCTTTAGCCAGTTCAAGACCTCACCATTATTTATGTCTAGAAGTCTAGAGGATAATCTCTCTTAACTACCGGGAAAGTTTCTAACTGTAAGAAAAACAATTAGTAAGTCTCCCTGCCTCATTCCCACCTTTTCTTTTACCTTTGTGAGTTCCTTCACAACTTCATAATATGCTATTATTCATTTTAAGGGTTTTAACAAAATACTTTCCAATTTCCATTTAGTACTCCAGCCTAATCTGTTCCCATTGGCTATAGGATTTTGACAATACCACATAAGACATTTAGTACAGAAACCACTAAACATAACACTACTAAACGTAGTAATGACCACAAAAAGTTACTTAAGCCAACTTAGGTTGCATAGCCACACTGCTAACTTATGCCACAGTTCTTCAAAGCTATGGCTGATATCACTTTCAGCCACTCTGTGAAGCATTTTGATCCATTTACTGATTCTGCTTTTGGTCTTCTGTTTGGTGATCTTGAACATAAACACAACTCTTTGGTTATTTGTTGCTCACACCCCACCCTCTTTAAAAATTTTGAGATCTAAGGCCATTCTATTTTCTATCACTTTCTCTAATTCACTTACTCCAAGCCAGGGAAGAAACCATCTAAGTAAGTTGTGGAAAGACGTTGGTCTTGTTCTCATAATCCCTTGAGAGGTGTTATTTGGTTATGGATGGTATTTTGGAGTCTTTTCATATTCCCGTATTTTGAAATCCACCTTAGACATAAACCCATTCTAACAGTTATCATGCAGAAATAGCAAAAAAGAACCTACTGTTCAGGCTCATTCAGAGAATAAATACATTTATGAATCAGTTCAGAGATACTTCTGCTCTTAACACAGATTTTTTTCTTGGGTGGAAGTATTTTTGTACATCTTCCAAAAAAGCATGTATAATTTTTAAGGCACATTCTGATGAATCTAAGAATAAACAGAGCTACAATTAAAGTTATAATTTCTCTGAATATATGAATAGTTAATTTCTGCTCCGGATTTCTTTTCTTCTGTGGCTGAGCAGATGAAGGTCTAAGTTTCATTGAAGTATCAAGCAAGCAAAAATTCACTCAAATCATGCATAGCACTGATTCTGGTTTTTGCAACATAGATTTAGAATAATTTCAGAAAAAAAAATTCTGGCAGATATTACTGTCTTATTATGAGCACAGAGAAACTGAGCGCAGATGATTAGAACATCATTGCCTGAAGAACTATGCACAGTGATAATATAATTCTGAACAAACAAACAAAAAAAAATCCCTTAGGTAGCTGTCAGCTAATCCCGGAAATACTTAGACTTCCTACATCTTCCCCTGTTGCGTTAGAAGTTTTCCAATTGTTGAAAGAGTTCCAGGTCTGGTTGTGTCTGGTTTTTCCCAGGCTTAGGCATCTTGACACTTCTCTCAGCGGACTCCAATTTGAATCCAACAGTAAATATTTCCATTGCTTAGATGCCTGAACCTGTTTTAAATTATAGTGAGAGAGGATATATTCAAGGAATTCCTATATGAAATATTTACATTTGTCATAAAACTTCTTTTAGACCATTACTATGGTGCCCTTAAAGACTAGTACCTGCATGCATGAGGGGAAAATTGGCATATTAAGACTTCATAAGGGATTCTTTGGGAACTAACTTCTGATTAACCACACTGATGTTTATTAAAAGATATTTGTCTGGATGTATTTGGTCAGGATAAGTTACCTGACGTAAGTGATCTAAGGAGGAAATATTTGTCACTTATATGAGGGAGATATCTTGCTCAGGTTGAAGTTAGTTTGTATGTTATCTGCTGTTACATTTTTCTACAATAAAAGTTGTAAGGATGCACAGCCTAAACTGAAAGATCCTACATGTTTCACTATGCTGGCTCTCCGGTAATTAGTATTTTCTTAAAAGCAATAGATTAGAACAAGTCAGGGTTCAAACTTAAAAATTATATAACTATCTAATAAGTATATGCATAAATACAATAAACAAAACCCATATTTTTCTAATTTTTTTTGCTATCTGCTAAGGTCTGTGTCTTTGCACCATTTCAGGTTGTCCCTTGTACAAATTAAATCACTGATTTAATATAGTTCCAGTGACAAGAATACTTAAAAGACAAGATTACTCTTTTTGTTAGCAGCCCTCAATCTGGTTTAATTCTAACAGGAAACAGGTGAGCCTTTACTTATGCCAGTTGAGGGGTTTGATGTTTGGTTTGTTGTTGTTTGCTTTTTATTTTTTTTCTCTCAGTACAATAATAGGAATCATTAAAACAAATTCATTTATTTACTTGCCAAGAAGACTTTTTGAGGTTTTATTTTCCACTTGGAGAATTGTCTTTTCAATTTAGTTAGGTTTTCAGCTACGCTGTGATGTAGTTGTTGAATATATATATATCAAAAGATTGGGCACAATTACTAAAAAATGAAACAAAATTCATCTATCATAGGAGCTTTCTGTTCCCTACAATGATCTGTGGAGCCTATATGTCATGAAAGGTATTGTGAAAAATGGATTAAAATATAATGACTATGGAACACAGTGGGGAAAAAATGTTGATGTCCAGTCTTCCTGTGCATCATGGTGCAACAGCAGATGGCAACTTAACACCACATAACTTCTCACTCATGCCCCAGCTCATCAGGGATTTTTACTCATCACTGGAAGAGTAAAACTGAGAAAACTTATGGACTGAAATAAGAACCGTATAATAATTGCAATAATAATACGGTGTAATAAAAAGCAAACTAAAAAGAAAGAGAGAGAAGTATCTTTCAGAATGACAAGTGATGTAAATGAAAAAAAATATTCCTTACCAACAACAGACTGATCCCTGGTTAGTCCTTCTGAGAGAAGCAGCCCCACTGCCAGTCTTCACACAAGTTTATTGCTGAGCATGACATATTATGGTTGGGATGTTCCTTTGGTTATGTGGGGTCACCTGTCTGAGATGTGTTTTCTCCCAGTAATTTTCCACTCTGAGATTACTCACTGGTGGGGTGGTATGGTAAGCAGATAAGGTCTTGACTCTGTGTAAGCACTGCTCAGCAATATCTAAAACATCCCTCTGTTATCCACAGTTTCCAGCACAAGTCCAAAACATAGCCCCACATTAGCTACTGTGAAGGAAAGTAACTCTTCTCCCAGACAAAAACATAACACTGTGTGAATGGAAGAACTTTTTGTCATGTTTGTGTACCTACACTCTCTCACTGCAGACTAATCCTTATTAGATTTATTCATACCTTAGAAGTGCATGTTTGATATTGATTTTTCCTATGGATTTCAGTGCATAGAACTTTATGCTACAAAAAGATTATTAAATAGATACAATATTAGTAACCTAAACTTAAAATATAGAGAGAGCTAATAAATGGTAAAACTTCCAGTGATACAAAGTATATGTATATGACACGAAAACTGGCTAGTATACTTTAAAGTTTGTATTACAGCAAGATAAAAGAATAGCATGCTGAATGGTAAATGTAGAAATACAATGAAGAATCATGAATTAGTCTTTTTCAGATACTTTTTTCATTACTTGCCTAAAGAAGTTAAGGGCTGATGGTTTGCTTTTCTTGTGGTAAAACATCATCTTCGAGATCTTTCACACAAAGAAACAAACTAACTAACAAAAAACACTTATCATGATGCCCTGACTGTTTTTGAACAGTAAGCTGCTTACTTATGATTTCTTATTCTAAAAAAAAAACCAAAACAACCAAACAAAAAAGACCATTTCAATAATTTATAGCATAAAAGGAAGAAACAAGGATAAATATTGATGAACATTGTTCTTTTTTATTTTTTATTTTCCCTTTCCATCACTGGTTGTATTAAAAAAACAGAACTTTCCAATATTTGATCCACCATACGTGCTATATAACTAATTTTCTTTCATTCTGTTCAAACCTCTACACCTTCTTGTGTGTGTGTGTATGTGTTGTGGTTTTACCTTTATTCAACTTTCTGCTGTGAATGCTTTCTCAGCTACACTTACAATTATTTTTATTTTGACATTTGTTGATCTGGGGATTTCAAAATCTGCTTCAATTTAGTATAATATATATTTACTAAGACACATGGTATGATATAGCAGATGTTAGGGGAGATTTATATCTGTTTTAAACTTGTTTTCCGCTTTTCAGTTTACTGAGATCACCATTTTAACATTTTACTGATAAAAAACAAACAAACAAACTGCTATACTGAATATGCTTACCATGGTTGTTTTTTTCTGGTATAGAAAATCTACAGGCATAGGACTATACATTTTGGGGTTCTTATAGGGTTTTCTATCATCTCTCAACAAATTCTTCAACTATGTGAACCTGCTGTGTAATATTCATCTATGGAAAAGCCATCTTTGCCCTGGGACCAGGCCAGAGCACACATAAGAGTTTGATTTCTATCAGTTTGTCCTTGATTCTCCCTTTGCTTCAGAAAATACCAATAAAACAGGGAACGGTGATGGGAGAGATCAACTCTTGCCCTAGATCTAAAAGATATTTTGTGCTTTTCCTGCAGTGCTATCTGATAAGCGATATTTACATAACCATGTCCATTCTCTGCACATCAGCCTGTTAAACCTGATTTTAATCTACCAGGAGCTAACAAAGCTGGGTTATTAAGAAGATTTCTCTACAGTGCTCAAAGTGGTTGTACAGGTCTTACACAGACCTTCTTTTTATTGACTGTTTGGGGGTTTTGGGGTGTTTTTTTTTTTTTTTTTTTTTTTTTTTTGTTTTGTTTTTTTTTGTTTTTTTCATTCTCCCATAATGAATCACCACTCTCCCAGCCTGTAAGGAGTATTTAGAAAAACCTAGGTAAAGGAAAACATATTAATTAAAAATATAAAGCCCAAGAGTAAGAGGAATAGCCAATGTTTCTACAGAAGCACTGAGTTTTGTTTTATTATTATTTATTTTTTAAGACCAATGTTGGGATTCCTGCCCTTTCATCCTTCAGAAGATGATGCATAATACTACAAAGAGATCTGTGCTATTACTCATTCAGTAATTCTTATGCCAGAGGCTTATAAAGATCATTGTATTTAGTAGAAGCCAACAGCATGCAAATAAATTTCATTCTAATTTTGAGATGCTTCTACTGTTGCCATCTAGACACATCTACTCATGAGCAGACTTTGTAGACTTGTGAAGGAGGTGGAAAATAAACTATAATTTAAATATACAATGAAAATGCTTGTTTGTTTGTTTTTTCCTAAAATGATGTTTTTAAACAAATTTTACATGGAAGACTATTGAAACAACAACATACTTTCTGAGTGAGGTTGATATGTAATATTTTTACCTACTTATAAAACTTCATTTGCTCTGAGTTTCTAATTTATTTGAAAGATGTGCACATTTTATAAATCTCCTCTTTAACCTAGGTTCACCATGAAGGACTGAATGTAGATCATGAATATAAGCCTCTGTATTTGCACCAGAAGCAGAAATAATGTAAATTTAATGCTTTGTCCTTAAAATACAGGGGGAAAAGAAGGTATTATATATATAACTCAAATCCCCATAAGGAAATATTTCCCCATACATATCAAAACTAAATCCATTAAAGCCTTCATTAAAATTATTTTTTAATAATCTATCCCTCACAAATGACTAGCTACAATGAAATTTTAGAGATCAGAAACACAGTCCTGCAGTACTAAAGAAAAGCTTTGTTCATATTCCTCTGGCTGATTATTTACTAATCACTGTATGGGAACATTTCAAGGTTAATGTAATACCAGAAATGGACGAAGATTCAGACAAAAGAAGAAGGAGAAAGCATCTTCAGAGTCAAATATCGACAGTCATACCAAACAATATATGAGGTGTCCACAACAGAAGACTTTCATATTCCTATAGCTAGACAGTTTCAATTCCACAAACATAGGTGTCTGTCCCATGTAGATTACTTGGTAGGTTTACACTGCTGAATAGAAAAAGTGTGAGGGAATGAACTCAAGCAATGTTCCTTGGTCATAGTGTCAAAGGGGGTATATAATTTCATTTATTTATAAATGATATGGCAATATTAATCAAAATATTAATAACCTTTCATTAATATGAAAATTGCCAAACATATCAAAAGGTTTGCTATATGGTTAGAATATATTTACAATGGGAATGTACAGTATTTGGGCAACTATAACAATTTAACAATTTTATGCAAACTGGGAGGACTGTAACAGAAAGAGATAACCCCAGGAGGAAAATGGCGCTTGACCACAGTCAGGGGAATACTCAACAAGAACTGTTTTGCCAAAGAAGCAATGAATTAATTACTCACAGCTGGATGTACCTAGGTAGGGAGTGCTGCTGCTGTGTATTAGAGGCATGCATGTGCCAGGCATGGCAGGTTGCCGGCAGGAATGCTATGTGGTCTTTGATAGCTGGTCGGGTTTCAGCAGATGGCAGGCTGTTAACAACGCTATTGCGACAGGCTCTTGCTTTGTCCTGGGTGAATTGAGGCACGACAAAATCCTGGTCGCAAGGGGGAGCAGGCTTGGCTCCAACTCCTAAGCTCGTGGCTTCTCTTGTACCTTGTGGTATATATGCTCGTGGCTTTATCCCAGGAGCTGGACCAGGCAACTCAAGGCTGTGCAACTTGAGGCAGTTTCAAGCCAAATAAGGCCCAAGCAGGTTCAAGCATGCAAGGCTTGAGCAAGGCTGAGCAAAGCTAAGCAAGGTTTGAGCATGGCACGAGCAAGGCACAGGCAACTAGAAATCAGCCAATAGGGCACTGAAACAAGCATATAGCTACCCAATGGGAAGGGGTTCTGCCACGATGTGGCCAGAACACATGCCCGTATCATAGATATAGGGTTGTTTACCAGACGTGCATGGTCCTGTCACCTTTGTTCCCTTTCCTGCATTACCCTGGCTTTCTGCAGGAAGGAGAGGGGAGAGGGGAACCATGTCTAGACACCTTAGTGTCTGTCCGGTTTCGTGCTGGGGTCGTTTGGCCCTACCACATGACACATAGAATCTTAGAATGATTAGGTTGGAAGGGACATTAAAGATCATCTAGCTCAAATCCCCCTGACAAGGATAAGGACAGCTTCCACTATGATCTACATTGCCTATTTGTAAGGCTCACACTATTCTCATTTTAAACTGCTCCTCTTAGCTCTGTCCTAAACATACTTGTTATAAAAGAGGAATAATGAAGGAGAAGCAACCAAACAAACAAAAAGCCCACAGTGACAACTCAAACCCACAGTGCTTCCTGTTGACCCTGGGGCAAGAGGGTACTACCTGACCCTTGTTGGTATAGAAGTGTAGAAATAACCAGTACCATTGTTACTTCCAGGTCATGTTTGACCTTCTCCAGACAAAATACTTAGTAGAACATAAGCAGCAAATTGATGTGTCTCAAGTGTTTTGGACCTCCTGTTCAGTAGGTGTAAGTAAGCACAAAGTCAGACCTTTGCATATTGATCTCAAGAATAATTAAAATAATCTTGGCAAGCCAAATGGCTACTGGCATCCAAAAATCCATCACAAATATTGTTAAAAGTGGTGCTAGCAATTCTGTCCTTAACTAAAAGCCTGTGTATTTTCTTGAAGTTACCGGAGAGACCAGTTTTTAAGTTCCTTCTGACTGATCCTTCCAACCCAATTAGCTTTGTTAACTACTGTTTACTTTTTTTTGTTTGTTTTAAGAAAGCAGACATGTCAAAAGCATTGGTGAGATAGCATCAATAATATATGCATGAAGTTTTGAAAATGCTGCAGTTGAAAGGCACATCAAAGTTAATTGGATACGAACACAAGAAATTAAGATGCCTGCAGAAAACAAACACACAAAAAAGCCTTCATGTTAAAAAGTAGAGTAGAAACAAAAGGGATAATGCATAGACTATTTGAAATGTAAGAAAGAAATCCATAAAGCTATTCAAGAATGTCAAGGCTGGGAAATACTATTCAAGGTAGTTAAAATTAGAAATATAATTCCTTTATGACATCAGTTGAAAGGCACTGAATAAATAAGTTATATCAAATAACACATAACTAATATTCATACTATGCAGCAGTGAGAGACTTTCTGTAAGAATTTCAGTGTTTTTCTGAAAATTGTATACTATCACAACTTAAGTTCTTGATGACATATTTAAAATCCTTTAGTATATCTATCAATCATGTACTTTTACACCAGAAATAACTGAACACCAAATGAGGGAGAACCCAAGAAAGCTTTTACTTGACTTTTGTACTTTGTAGGTTAAATAACTGAAATGAAATTTTTGTAAGGTCTTCCTCAGTAGTCCTTCCTGTAGAAAGTTAATACAGAATTGTAGCAGTTTGGGCTGGGTGCCCTCTGCTGTGTTCATGTGAGGGGTCCTTCCCGTGTCCAAAAGTCCAGCCCAGTGGGTGGACACAGGAAACCAGGTATTTCATACCATAATTCCCTGTGCCACTATAAGATCCAGTGCAGGGTCTGGCACATCCTCTTTCTTCCCTCGCTGTCACCCAGTAACTTGGGGGAGGTTTCTCCCAGCCTTGAGCCTGGCTAGGCCCAAGGTCGGGGGGATGGGCAGTCTCAGACATGGCCAGCTGAGACTAGCCTAGCCGGGGGGGTGGAGGGGGAGGGGGAGAAGAAGGAGACCTGGGGGTCTTGGGTGTACCCTCAGGTGGGAATGGGATATTTCTGGGTGTGCTTTGGGATCTCTTTTGTCACTGCACTTCTGGCTCTTTGTAAACAGTCACCATTTTCCATTTAAACTTTCCACCACTTTTGCAATCCGTTTGTCTGAGTCATTATTTCTGCCCGTGGTGGGGAGGGGGTCTGCCTCAACCTATCACAAGAATACAGAATTAACCAGGTTGACATCATCAAGTCCAACCTATCACCCAACACCATCTAATCAACTAAACCATGGCACTGAGTACCTCATCCAGTCTCTTTTTAAGCACTTCCAGCGATGGTGACTCCACCACCTCCCTGGGCAGTCCATTCCAATCGAAAATCTCTCTGTGAAGAATGAATTTCTAACATCCTAACTATGTACACAGATGGTAGACCTTCATCTTAAATTAATATTATCATCTTTTGGTAGCCCAAAATTTGTTTAAATGAAAGCAATAAAGCCCACAGGAATGCAAGGAACAACTGCACTGTTGTATAGCTACCCTATTTTCTAAGACATTGAAATTATTATCTTCAATTTAATTTTTTTTTTTTAAATTAATTTTAATTTCATTTGAGGTTTTACCATCTGTGTGTGCAATGGAGTCCTCCCTCTTCTGCTTGTAAAGTTCTTAGTCTCTCAACTCAGCATCTAGAAGTAAGACAGGCTGGAGAAATATTCAGCAGAACTGACCAAAACTGATTCTGAAAGAAAACTTCAATAAAATATAAAGTAATAAAGTAAGAAAGGATGGAAGAAAGGAAGGAAGAAAGGAATAAAGGAAGGAAGAAAGAAAGAAAGGAAGGATGAAAGAAAGAAAGAAAGAAAGAAAGAAAGAAAGAAAGTAAGAAAGAAAGAAAGAAAGAAAGAAAGAAAGAAAGAAAGAAAGAAAGAAAGAAAGAAAGAAAGAAAGAAAGAAAAAAAGAAAGAAAGAAAGAAAGAAAGAAAGAAAGAAAGAAAGAAAGAAAGAAAGAAAGAAAGAAAGAAAGAAAGAAAGAAGAAAGAAAGAAAAAGGAAGGAAGGAAGGAAGGAAGGAAGGAAGGAAGGAAGGAAGAAAGCAAGCAAGCAAGCAAGCAAGCAAGCAAGCTCTTCAATGTGGAGTTGTAAACACTCCAGTTAGAAAAATGAATACCACAAACATACAGAACAATTTGGCAATAATTTCATGAGCAGCTACAGTTTTTAAAGAAGAGCATGGCTTACAGAATGCATTACCAAATACACAAAAGCTTGAGCTCACAGTCAGATTTATGGTCAAGGGAATGATCATCTTTATACTGCCCAGAACTGTTCTTCTACTATGAACTGGGAGCATTTTGGCAACTAAAATGAATCTTGTAAGGATTTGTAGGACTTGCTCCTGAGAAATCATAGTCAGAGAACTGAATATATCCAAACCACACAACGCAATTTTGCACTCATGGAAAGTGTGTTTCCACTGCTGTCATTCAGTGAGTAGGGCAGTTCAGGGACATGCAGACATTTTGCTACAGATATTAAAATGTCTGTAGCAGTGGATTTACATTATATATTATTCCTAAGCATTACATTGGATGATAAGTTTGACATGATTGTCTCAAAGGTCTCTCCAACCTGGTCTATTCTATTCTATTCTATTCTATTCTATTCTATTCTATTCTATTCTATTCTATTCTATTCTATTCTATCCAGCCTAAACCTCCCCGGCACAGCTTGAGACTGTGTCCTCTCGTTGTGTCACATGTTGTCTGGGAGAGGAGACAACTCCCACCTGTCTACTACCTCCCTTCAGGTAGTTGTAGACAGCAATAAGGTCTCCCTTGAGCTTCCTCTTCTCCAGGCTAAGCAACCCCAGCTCCCTCAGCCTCTCCTCATAGGGATTGTGATCCAAACCCCTCACCAGCATTGTTGCCCTTCTCTGGACATGTTCCAACAATTCAACATCTTGACTTGAGAGGCCCAGAACTGGACACAGTACTCAAGGTGTGGCCTAAACAGTGCTGCAGGCCAGGATGCCATTGGCCCTCTTGGCTGCCTGGGCACACTGCTGGTTCATGTCCAGCCTACTGTCAACCAGTAGCCCCAGGTCACTTTCTGCCTGGCTACTCTCCAGCCACTCTGACCCCAGCCTGTAGCACTGCATGGGGTTGTTGTGGTCAATGTGCAGAACCTGGCACTTAGATGTATTAAATCTCATACCGTTGGACTCTGCCCATCTGTGCAGCCTGTCAAGGTCCCTCTGCAGAGCTCTCCTACCTACTAACAGATCAACATGTGCCCAAAGCTTGCTGTCATCTGCAAATTTACTGATGATGGACTCAATACCCTCATCCAGATCATCAATAAAAATATTGAACAGGATTAGACCCAGCACTGATCCCTGGGGGACACCACTAGTGACCATCTGCCAGCTGGATATTAGCGAAACTAATATTATTGCTGATTTATCCCTATGTAGATAGAAACAGATCCAGGGAGAAGAGAGAAAAAGGGCTATTTGGATTCCTTGTGATTTCAACTGAAAAACTGTTTCCACAGCTCCTTCTGTATGATATTTTTCAATGTTATTGACCAGATTAGCCCATTTTACATCATGTGGACATCTTTGTTGCCTTTCCTTCCAACTGCTTTCTCCAGCTCCCTCAGACAGTAGCCTCAATATTTTCTGGAGAAACTGTAACTCCAGAAACTTCAGCACAATGCCAGTGTGTTGCTACTCTGAGACACCTACCTGCACCTTAACAGTGAAAATCTCTGTGTTTTCCAGATAATTCTTGTCTGCCAGTAACACCAGAACTTACACTTAGACATATTACAGTGATGAAGTGGATTGATTGGATGACCTCTAACATAATTTCCAAATCTATTTTCCATCATTTGTCCTCTTTTCTCCCCTCATTTTGCCCTGGAAACACTCACTTTTCCCCAGGACACAGTAATTAAATTCATCAGACTGAAACAGCATAACCAGGATAGCTGCAACACATGCAACATAATCACATTCACCAAACTGCTACTTCAGGGAAATCTTTGGAAGCATAAAAATCTTGCTGCATGGGGCAGGGTATGTCAAATATCCAAGGTTATAGCTCAAAGGAACCTATGTGGTTTTTTGCTAGAGTTAGTGAATTTGCCATTTTACTGAATATGGAATGTGCTTCTTCCCTAAAACTGAAGTTTTTAGTTGTTTTGCTTGTTTGTTTTTCTGATAGACATTAAAGTGAGAATTTGATAACTATGAATAATAGCATTAGAAAGGCACAAGGATGAGTATGTGTAAACATGCATAACAATTCCCTCCCTACACCGGGGTCAAAAATGCTCAATGCATTAACAAACTTTGCCTATGGGAGATATGCTTTATGTCTGTTTGTTTGTTCAATTTAGCACCCTTCCCCTCGAATAAAACATATTATTGACAAATACAGAACCTGGAAAACAAAACCCATGGCTTACAGTAGGGGTGAAAACTATAGACATAAATTACTGAGAAGCTTGTCTCTTCCCAATTTGTATAGAGATAAGGTCAGGAATCACAGAATCAACCAGAATCACCGAATCACCAAGGTTGGAAGAGACCTCAAAGATCATCAAGTCCAACCTGTCACCACAGACCTCATGACAAAACTATGGCACCAAGTGCCATATCCAATCCCCTCTTGAACACCTCCAGGGATAGTGACTCCACCACCTCCCTGGGCAGCCCATTCCAATGATGAATGACTCTCTCAGTGAAGAACTTTCTCCTCACCTCGAGTCTAAACTTCCCCTGGCACAGCTTGAGACTGTGTCCTCTTATTCTGGTGCTGGTTGATTGAGAGAAGAGACCATGCCCACCTGTCTATAACCACCCTTCAGGTAGTTGTACACAACAATGAGGTCTCTGCTGAGCCTCCTCTTCTGCAGGATAAACAATCCCAGCTCCCTCAGCCTTTCCTCTTAGGGCTTGTGCTTGAGGCCTCTCACCAGCCTTGTTGCCCTTCTCTGGACACGTTCAAGTGTCTCAGTGTCCTTCTTAAACTGAGGGGCCCAGAACTGGACACAGGACTCAAGGTGTGGCCTAACTAGTGCAGAGGCACAATGACTTCCCTGCTCCTGCTGGCCGCACTATTCTTGATGCAGGCCAGGATGCTATTGGCCTTCTTGGCTGCCTGGGCACACTGCTGGCTCATGTTTAGGTGACTGTCAATCAGTACCCTCAGGAAGACCAAGGCACAGCTAGAGCTGAACCTTGCAAGGTATACAAAGAAAAACAAATTGGGCTTTGTAATAAAAATGTATATTTTTATATATTTTATAATTCAGTATCTTAGGCAGTGATATTTTCAAACACCACTATAACTTATTTACAAAATGTATTCACAGGTTCAATTACTCAGTTGTGGGGTTTACACTGCATGTATAAAGACAGTTAAACGATTTAAGCACAGATCTAACATATCCAATACAGCAATTCAAAATGGAAATACAGGTGCTGTGATCTGGGGGTTTCCCACAAATGATATTCCATGGCAGATTGGCTGGGTACTCACAACTTGCTCCTCTGTCTGGTATCTACCCAGATGCTGTGGTTATAATTCGAGCAGTCCTTGGCTCAGAGGGCTAAGTGGCCTTTCTCTTGTTGTGCCCAGTTCACTGTCTGGAGCTTGCCCTTGGCTCAGAGAGAGCTAGGGAGCCTCTCTCTTGTGTGCTCCATCACTGGGCTACAGCCTCTTCTGGGATTCAGTTCCCTTGGAGCTTTTCCCCTCTCTGCCTTGGTTCAGGTGCAAGGCCTGGGTGAAGTTATTGGTCTGCTAGAGCAGGTTCTTCAGCTGCTACTTGGGCATCATTTGGCTCTATTTGCTTGCTGGGTGAGAACAAGGCAAGTTACCTGACTTCTTGGTTCGTTTAAATACTGTCCCAAGACAACTAATGCCCTTTGGTGAGAGAACCCTGATAATTGGACCTTTGGGATGGGGCATATACAAACATGGCCAGGGGCACACACAGTTCACAGCTGAGTTGCAAAGTTAATTACACATGGTACCTGTTTAACTGGACCCCAGGAAGTGTCCAGGTTTGCACATTTGCAGGTGCTTACAATGTTAATCACATTTGCCTTGACCATCTGGACCCCAGGCACTGTCCTCATGTATTATTTAGCAATCTCAAAATTGTAACATACAAAGCATGGCTATTCAGTTTCTTAAATCGCTGCGAGAAAGAAGTGAAGGAAAGTTCCATGTTGAATGATTAAAATTAATTAATTCTAAAATGCAAATAAACTGTCACTTTATGGCATCTTAAGCTCCTATATGTGATTACCTGTGGCCAATAGCAGCTCCACAGAAGTGTGATTGTAAAGACTGCAATTTGAGCAGGTGAACGTGTGTTGTTTCTTCATTACAGTTTCACTAGGTGGAGCTCTAGGCCAAACAGCCTTGCAATTACCTTGAATACTTGTTCTAATTTTGGAGATTTGTTTAAATAACCTCAATTCACCACATCTGTTGCTATAGAATGAGGTTCAGAAACTGCACATTCTCAAACATTGGAATAATGTCTTAGGGAGGTGGTTGAATCCCCATCCCATGAGTTGTTTAAAAGAAATATCAATGTGTTACTAAGGGACATGACTTAGGACCAGACTTGGTAGTTGGATAATGGATGGACTCAATCTTAAATGTCTTTTCCAACTGAAGCAATTCTATGATTCTATAAACGCACTTGCTGGATCTTCTGTCTTTCTCTGAAAGATGAAGGAAGTCATGAGAGACCAAAAATCACTTTCCTTTATAAAATAATCATTTCACTACTATGTAAAATTGAGTCCTTGCTGAGTCCTTAGCGTAATTGTTACATAGTGTGCTCCTGCCACACAAAGCCTTAGGAAAAAATAAGTAACTTACGACTATATTTCTGGAACATGACCTCTCTGCAAAGTAATAAGAATCACTCTTCCATACAGAAATGAGTTCTTTTTAATGTCCTTTTAATGATCTTTATTCTTCTTTTGTTCATGCAGGTGTTCAAATCTACAGTAAAGATTAATGTGTGGAGATATTTTTAAGGAAGTATAACTTTGCTAGCGCAGGCAGAGTATATGAAAATTTTAATAAAAGGTGGTTAGCACTTCACTGTGCTAAGTGAAAAAATAAAGGACAAGTAAATTTCATTTGTTAGTTAGACATGGTAGCACACATGCTATGTAAACAAGACACTGCTGCTTACGGTTGGAGAAAATAACAGGCCTGTCAGCACAGCATTCTGCAGTACTGTATGTCATTGAGTGACAAATGTCAGGAACAAGATGATGTGATCAAGGTCTGATCAGATGGGAAAAAAACCCAACCAACCAACCAAATAAACAAAACCCAAACAAAACAATGAGAACAAAATAAATAAACAAACAACAAATAAAACCAAACCAGAAACAGACAAACAAAACATCCAAACCAAAAAACCCACCATCAACAACAAAAAAACCCACACCCACAAAAACCCAAAACCAAACAAACCAAACAACAGAAAAAAACCCAGCACAAAACCCAAACAGAGAAAAACAACCCAGCAAAAAACAGGGGAAACAAGTTTTGTTAGTTTGTTCACATCTGTATTAAGTGGGTCAAAAGGAGTGTACTGCAATATTTGCTTCTCAGAGCTGGGCACTCTGGAGCTCATTATGGACCCTCAATCCTTGCAATCCCTGTACAAGTTAGCATACTGAGGAGTCATGCAGAAATTCCCAGTCCAGTATGGACAACAGCAACATGATGACATCTCTTCCAACACGGTTGATTTTGTGATTCCATTATTCTGTATGAACTACAGGGGATAGCAAAGTGCCCAAAAGTGTAAATCCTACTGAAAGGCTTACACACTTTCTTATCATGTGTTTTTATTTGAGACTTAAGCTGGAAAGAATATACAAAGAGTGTATTTTCAAAACTATGCTAAATTTTTTGATTTAAGCTTATTTTTTATGACTGCAGAGAATTGACAATAAAGAGAAATATTTCAATTCTATTAATAGAGCAAATGAAAGAATAGCTTGAGAAAATACACCTGTGATACATAAAAACATCTAAACCTGAATATTTTTTTACCTCATGTCCTGTAAACTAAGGATCATTCAACACACAATACTTCCTCTTCTAAGAGCACCTCTCTAATAAAAATCACAAAGCTCTGGCTGAAGCCAGCTTGTCTTCTCATGTACAAAACCACATGAATTAAGTACGTAGTAGAGTCCCAGCCATCTGAAACACCACCTCCAAAATTCAATAAGCAGCTTCTATGTAAAGATATACTTTGGAGGAACAACAGCAATAATGAATATTCACACACTCTAAACTATCACTAAGCAGTAGATTTACATTTATCTTATTCACATACAAGGTTATATTGTTCTGACTTTAAAGGGTTGAAGATTAAATGTATGGTTCACATTTAGCTTTATAGATAAAATGGAATTATTTGCTGCTTTTGTGTTTGTTGTTTTTGTTGTTGTTGTTGTTGTTGTTGTTGTTGTTTTTTACCACCATTATAGGAGTTCATATGGGCAGTGATTTACACCTGGTTGTCCACTGTACTTCTCAAGCAAAATACAACATAGTTGCAATACCAGAAGTGTATTCTAAGGTGAAATTCTCCCTTATGCGCTCCCTCTAACTAGTGTCCAGACAGACTGAGTGGTATCAGGATCAATAAAAATCTGTACAATATACAGAGACACACAATTTTCTAACACATAGTCTGAAGATGTTAACTTTCACACATTAACTAATATTGCATACCTATTTTTGGTATGGAGGAACAATAATATGATTAGAGCTCTTTTAATAGAGAATTTGTCAGTTGCATAAGTATACAATTAGAAGTCTAGATTGAAATGCCCCTCAAGGTTTGTGGTACTAAACAGATTAGCATTCTGCCAGCATTTGTCTGACCCACAGGACAATGACAGCAAATAATTGGATACAGAAGGGAATTGTTGCTTGTGACTGAGATACTGATTTTTTGATAGACTGTGAAATGGACAGCTTCAAAATAAATCATATTGGAAGAAAAATCTCTTCCAAAAGTAAGAATGTAAGCTTTTCTATCAGTTTTTAAACATAATGGCAAATGTTTTAGTAAGAGTACATTACAGCATATTTTAAACTTCTGATTTGATTCTGCAGTTCTTTCTACTACATATGAAAGATCAGAAACTGAGTACATCATAAGGCAGCAATTCATCTTTTCTTACATACAGGTTTTTCTTAAACTATACTATTTATTCAGATAGCCTGTCAGATCTGTATATTAGCTTTTCAACATAGAAACTACCAAGAAGATATAACGATCCAAAGGCTGTTTATAATTCCTCAGTATTCATGTTAAATAACTGAATGCATAAATATATGTGTTCATAGTATGATAATACAGATTCTTGGAATAGTGCTTGTGTAGTGGATTTTTTCATTGTGTCCCCCATTTTATAAAACATCAATGTTTCAAAAAAGAGCATTTGCATTTGTCCTTAAGTAGCTGTACTTAAACAATATAGCATTTCTTTTGATTTTCTGACATATATTTGAACCAAACAAAATCAAACAACCAAAAAAAGAGGCAAAAAAAATTCCCCAAACCCCCACAAATCAACTCTAAGTAGTAATTTAGTTAACATCCTATGATTCATAGCAATAAAAGATATTTGTCCTTCCCAAAGGACAGTTCAAAATCACCATTTGTTTGGAAGCTTCATATTTCATTTTGGCTAAAATTGTGTACTATTTTCAATCACAGAACTGTTGAGGTCCAAAGGGACCTTTGGAGGTCAGCTAGTCCAGTCTCACTGCTCTAAGCAAGGTCATCTACAGAAGGTTTCTCCAGGCCATGTCCAGCTGAGTTTTGAATATTTCTAAGAATGGAAACTCAATAACCTCTTTGTGCAACCTCTTCATGCAACCTCTTCCACTTTTCAACCACTCCCTGATTTAAAGAAGTTTTATCTTATTTTTAAGTAGAATTTCCTTTCTTTATATTTGTTCCCATTGCCTTTCATCCTCTCACTGGATACAACTGTAAGGAATCTGGCTTCATTTTCTTTATTGCACCCATCAACTATTTCTACAAATTGGTAAGATTTCCCCTGAGCTTTTTTTTTCCAGCCTTAATGTCCCAGCTCTCTCAACCTCTCTTCATATGACAGATGCTCTATTGCATTTTCCTGAACTTGCTGTCATATCCCCATGCTTGCCTTGCACCAGGAAACCTACAACTGAATGTGTCTCACTAGTGCTAAATAGAGAAGGTTTATGTCCCTTTACTGGCTGGCAAAATGCTCCCTAATATAGCCCAGGACACTGGTGGCCTTCTTTACTGAAAGGTGGCTTTTATTGAACTTGTTCACTAGCACACACAGGCCTTTTTCTGTAAAACTTATTTCCAGTCAGTCAGTCCCAAATGTGTACTAGGTCATGGGATTATTTGTCCCTAGGTGTAGGACTTCACATTGCCTGTGTTGAATATGAGGTGCCTGTCAACTCATTCCATCAGCTTCTTAATGTCTCTCTGGATAGAATCATAAAATCCTTAAGTCCAGGGCTGGAATCCTGACATGCTCCTTGTACTCACTCTTTAGAATTCCAAACTCCATAGCCCCAAGCATTTCATCCTTGTAGGTAAGGCTGCCCCTGACTTTCAGCTCTCCAACAATTTCTTCCCTGTAGATAAGAATTAGCTCTGCAGAGCCACTTCTCTTGCTGACTCTTCCATCACATGTGCCAGTAAGTAACCACCAATGTGTTCCAGAAACCTCCTGAATTTCTTGTGATCTTCTGTGTTGCCCTTCCAGTAGATATCAGGTTGATTAACCCAGTTGTCTGAAAAAGGCCTCCTCTTCCTTCTTCAAGATCAGTAAGTTTGTAACAGCCATCCACATTGGTCTACCTGTTAATCCCATTGCAACACCACTCAAGCTGGTCTGTCTGTTAATACAGGCCCATAATAACTCAGTTGGCTTTTCATCTTTCTCTAGGCAAAGCTCCATGCATTTCTTCTACAAGTACCACAAAAAGTGCAATCATTCTCCTTGCCTTCCCAGACTTCTTTTATCCATCATAACATTACAGTCACATGAGTTATCACACCACATCTGTGTGATCTGGATTGGTTTTAGTTGGCTGTCCTCAGAGGAGGGATGAGACCCTGGGAAAGGGGGTCTATCTCCTCTCCCTGCAATGGCCCAGTGAAAGCGCTGGAGCCTTTATGGTTGAGCAAGCTGGAGGAGGGCAGAGTGTTAAAGGGTTATTCAATACTGTGGTAACATCATGCTCACAGCAATAGGAAAGGGATTTATGGCACTTGAAATTCATTCTATACATGCTACAATTTGTAAAGATTCCTGTTCACTGTTTTTGTGTCTTTTTCCATGCTTCAGGGCAGCAGGGCTGCCCTTTTGTCTGTGGTTCACTCATGCATGCTGTTCACATTTTGTCTGTTTCCTTGCCTGCTACATACACTGGTATTTTTCTCTGTATTATCTTGTATAATTTCAGTAATTTTTCCTTAGCTCAGTTCCTTAGGGTTTTCTGTTATCTGTCTTCCAGATCCTATTTCTCCATGTCCCAGCTAGAAGTTGTGTGGGGGCAGGGCTTGCTCCTTAGAGACAACAGTTGTAAACCCAGATAGATCCCAATGAGATTATGTGCCTGGAACTGCATGCAGTCAACTTTTATTTCCTCTGCTTATTTCTCATGATGTATTCACTAGTATATAGTCATTCTGCAGAGACACACAGCCATGCAGAAAAGGCATTAGAACTTCCCTCACAGTGTTGTTCTGTAGACACTTTTTTAATTGGAAGCATCTATTGAAGTGGACTCCCTTCAGCCATTTTTGTTTGTTTGTTTGTTTTCAGGGGCTGTCTCAACTTGCACCTTCCACTTTTGAAGATGCCTCAACTAACTCAGCTGACTATGGATTTGCTTGGCTCTCTCCTAAAGCTCTCCTAAGCATGTAAATATTTTTGCCTCACTTGGTGAGATGGATGCCATCTTTTCCTAGCAGTTCTCAGCCTTGAAAGAGTGTCTTGCAGTTGTAAGAGCCAAATCCTTGATTTCAAGACTATCTGGGCATGTATTCACTCCCCTGAAAGCCCTTCCTCATCACTGGGGGAAGCCCACAGGCAGTGCGAAGCAGGGCTGTGTCACATAGCTTTTCTCTCTCTTCTTTTGTCTCACATTCTACTAGGAGCTTCCTCTTTGAACAGTTTCCCATTGAACAAATAAGAAAAGATCAGTCTATGAATTGGTAATAATCTCATTAGCTATTGATTATGGAAGTTAGTTTTGCTGTCTTACGAGAAACTTGACTTTCTTATTTCTTATGAGTTGTCATGCCTTCAATTACTTGTCATTCTGATATATTAATTTCAATAATGTATAATGCTATTTTAATAATGTTATATCCCCTTCATTTTCACTTACTAGTGCAGTGTTGTCATCTGTGTACCTCATTTATATTGGTCATACACAAAGAAGCGTATCAATATTGAACTATATACAGACTCTTCCATAGTAAATCAACAATTTTCAGATGTTTGCATACCCACAGTGTTATCCCTAGCAACAGCAGAACCAAAGTTCTATGAAAGATTGTGTGAATTCCTTATGTTTTTGAAGGAGCATATGACATACACAGGAGAGGATTATGTTTTTCTGATTTCTAATTCAGTCATTTGGCCATGAGCACACACAATCATGTGGTCTAATTATGCCTGGAGTTAAATGTATTTTAGCTATAACAGAGTTAGCTTTGCATGAAATAATCTTAGGAAAGCAGGAGAATTGTTTGGGCAGTTTCTCAGATTATGACAGCCTGACTTGTTATTGTAACTGGAAAGTAGTCCCTATCTCACCTTATTTACAAAAAGCTTAGGTAACTTTACTCTGTTACTATACAGCATAGACGTCCCTGATGGAATCAGTCAAAAAAGCTGGGAGAGCATAGATACAAGTCTAGTCTACAAACTAAATCTTAACTTTATGGACACATGTAATATTTCCTTTCCTTCATGGTTATGGCAGCAAAAGAAATTGTAATATTTTCCTCAAGTATTCCCCATGCCATGCCTTCTTCACACTGTTCTCTTGCTTGCAGCAGGCTGAGCTGCCTGTATATCACCTGAACATTTCTTCACAGAAGTTTATTGCACACAGGCAAATAGAACTATGGACTAATTACAGTAGTTTAGGAAAGAAACTCAAGAATGTACAAACATGACGCAACGGACAATAACTATAACCATATAAAAAGTCATGATAATAAGTACTGGGAGTGACTATGTTAAAGGATGTATACAATTCTGTCAACAAGGAATTGAGTTTTCTGCCTTTAATAGTAAATTCCAATCCTGTGCTTTCAAGCTGTGAGTTATGATGCTCAAGGGGGTCATAACAAGAGGATTCAAAGAAAATTACAAAGTATTTATACTATCTGGGTAGCATTAGTTACACAACTGTTTTCAACAATTAAAGGCAGTTAGCTGTTGCCAAGCTAATGGTTCACTTGTAGCCAGTAATTAGAGCATCTTCTTGCAACACGTAAACAGCAGGCCTTCGTTTTGAGAGGTAAAGAAGGAAGAGGTTTCCTATGAAGAACTTGTCCTCAAAACCAGAAGAATTTTAAAGGTACTTGGGTTAGCAAAACCATTTAGTAGATTCTGATCTTCTGCTGTAAAAAGTACCCATAGTTTTTTTAAAGAAAAAAGTATTTAAAAATGAAATTGTGGTCTAGGTTAGGACACACAACTAATTTAAAGGGGTTTGCAATAGCAATTTTGTTTGTTCAAGCACATTCACAATCAGGTCATAAAAGTATTTTCTTTATGTTTCTCTTTCTACAAATTTAAGTTTCTACAAAATTAAGTTTACCTTAATGTATTGCAATTTCTATGAAATAAACCCCAATTAGCAGGTCTTCCTGCTAAACCAAGTCTGATGTAGCTGATTAAAATTATTGTTAAATGAGAAAAACATTTAGATATAATTTTCTATTTCATTTTGGTGGCACAGTCTCATGTGTGACTAAAACATTATTTACTATTTACAGGACTTTCTATTACATAAAAGTCTGATATCCAATTTCCTATTTCATGTGGATCTTGAATTAAGTTATTAGAGGAAAAACAGATCAAGTCAGACTTCCAGTGTTTATGTCCTGTGCCCATGCCAAGGTTCTATATGGTAGATACTAAGGTGAATACCAGGTCTGGATGCATACCACAAGGTAGTTAAGCCAAAACTGATGTGACAAACTACTTGAATTGGAGCCTTCCAGTCTAGAGAGGATATCTTCACTTTCAAAATAAGAGACTCTGTTGTCCTATTACTTCTTCCAAACCAAACTTAACACTCAATATGTCACACCTCAAAGATGAGCAAAGTAACCTCTGAGTAACCCCACAGTGCACACCGACTGCATTACCTGGGAAGGTATTATTGCCTTCATTTAGGACACAAGAAGGTGGATGGCCATTACAACAGATCAGCATTCTTTTTGCATGAGAAGAGAATCTAAACCTCCAGAAAAAGAAGACATGAAGAAGGCTCAGATGTCAAATAGACTAGTCTGAAAGGTTTAAATGAAGGTTGACAGACTGGTGCTGAATGTAGAAGGATATCTATTGTCATTGTGCTGCTGGCAGTGATGGGTACATTAGCGCCAGAATGAGAAAGAAGCTTTCCTTTCAAATAGCTTACCTTGGACTGATATATGAACACACCTACAGGGTGGTTATAATTCTGTGCAGCATAATGACCTTCAACAATAATGGGCTGACATTTGATTTCTGTATGAAGTATTTGCTGCTGGAATTGACTGATAGTGGTCTGACTAATATGTCACTGATCAGTGGATGTCTTGGGATCATTATACCAGTCCTGCAAACATTTTTTTTTCTGAAAGAAATGTGAGTTAGATGAAATTGAAGGCAAATACTGAGAAAAAGAAGAATTCTAGTGACATAAAAATATTCTTTTCTTTCTGCCCATGACAGCTAAAGGCAGTTTTACATGGCTCTGTTCTAAGAGAAAATAAGAATAGGTCTAAAGGCATACACATCTACGGAGCTGAAAATGATGGAGGCTTTATTAAAACCACAAAGGATTTATATATTATATGGAACTATCAAAGCCTCCAGTTTCTGAGCTTTAGAATTCAATTTTTCCCTAAAAATGTAAAGAGTAATAAAATGACAGTTACTGAAAAAAAAAACAAAGCCTTGGTGGAACACTGATTCCAAAGGAATGGAAAAATGCATAGGGTCAGATTTTACATGAGACTTGGAGATGCTTTTTCTCTGAAGACTGGTGAAATCACATGATGTGTTTACTCAAGGTGACTTTGTTCAAGACTGTTGGAGGCTTGAACAAAATAAACAACAATATCTGCACTAATAACCAAAGCAAAAACCTTTTCCAGAGGATTTTTGTGGGAATTGAATCAAGCAAATGAATGGTAGGTATGAGAAAAATTCTGATGAAAATAGACTTTTAATTAAGGAAGTTATTTGTCATTTATTAATTTATTTTTGCTGCAGTGGCCAGGTCTACACAAGCAGATACCATTCCAGTGTTTTATGATCCCTAAAGCCATCGAGCCAGTTATTGCCTTTGTTTATTCTCATTGTTTTGTAATGCTTAAATCATATCTGCAAATTTTATTGAAGGGGAAAAAAAATTGGCAACATGATACTTACACCACACCTACTCCTCAGGGAGCAGGAGTCTCTATGGATTTCATAGCATGTTAGCATTAGTCTGTTGGACAGGTTCTCTTCTCTTTCTTTCTTTATAAGCAGCAGCAATATTTCAGTTTGCCCTGAGGTTATTAAGTGAAATGAAAATAAACTTGCATCAGATGTTTAAAATCAGGAAGTAGAAATAGTGTTAAGTCAGAAAATATTAATGCCAGTTTGCTATGTGAGGCATCGTTCAGGGGAAAAAAAAAAAAAAAGAGAGAGAGAGAGACAAAAAAAAGTCTGGATTCACATTTTGTATTATATTCCAAACATGTTGAGGCTGGCTTCATATCCTTTAAAGTACCTTGTGGAAAAAAAAAATTAAAATAAAATCCTCATACATTGTTTTCTAATACACAAACATAGTTTCAAATCCAGTTTTCCAGCTTTTCTAGCACTCTATCTCAAGTAAAGTGATGAGCATGCCATGGTTTTAGGTGAAATACACTACAATAACATACATACTTTATATCAAGGATACCTCATTACTGATGAGATTAATAATATGTATTGAGTAATGTAAAAGTCTGTGTTTGGACTTTCTGAATACAACATATACAATCAATACAGCTGTAAAAATAGGAATATAAAGAACGTTTTTAAGATGTCTTTTCACCATTGCTAAGAACAATCATCAGCCAGCACACTATTCAAGGAATATTATTGAGTTTTTACTGGTTTATTTCACAAGCACTTATTTGTCTTACAGTTTTGATCATCATGACAATCATGAATTCTAAGGCAATGAAATGTTCTTCTTGGGCATAGTTTCTGTTCATGGTAAAGAGAAAAAGGAAGTACCACATCCCACCCCTGCCAGGCCTATGATCTTTGAGGTTTTGCAATCAAAAAGAACATCCCACAGATGTGATTACTCTCAGGGTCATTAGACCAAAATAACAGACTTTATCATACATATTCATGTCTCAAAAGTGAGATAATCCTCTGAGTGAAAATTTCAAAATAACTACAGAGTTTAGAAACACCAATTCTACTGACATATAATAGAAAAACTGCATGGAAAGATCCAGAGTGATTAAGTTAGAACCAGTTGTCCTCTTCATTCTGTGAACAGAAGAGTTTTGTCCTACCACAACGGAAAATCTCTTGTAATTACTTAGAAAGCTGCAACAGAGACTGGCCAATAGTTTATATCCTTCATACTCTTGTATTTCACTTTGTACAGCACAGTTAACATTAATGAGTGCAGTTTATCTGGAATGATTTAAAAAATTCAGGGCAGTTGTCTTTGAGTCACTTGCTGACAGCGTCTAAGAGGAGGTAGACCCCTATAGCAATTTAATCAACATAGCTGTCATCTCCCAAATAGCAAATTGATATCTATGTCAGTTAAAACTGTGGAATAAGCTTAATTAAACATAATTAAATGATGTTTGGTTTGTGGGTTGTTGGGTTTTTTTTCACTTCTCTTGATCAGCAAAGTATTCTAACACAGATAAGGGCATCAGGATCTCTACATTTTCTACTAAACAGGGACAGAATTAATCTAACTCATGTAAAATAAAATAGAATCAATTAAAGTATTTTTAATACTTAGTCTGAATTTTGTCAACTCTGAAGATTCCAGTGTCATAATGATTATATAGATAGAGACTAGTCCTCTGAAATGTTAATAGGTTCTGCCATTAACAATTATAGCAAAAAAATCCCAGAGAAAATTAAATATACTTCATCTGAAAAAGGAAGATTCGGTGTGTAAAAATGATTGCACAAAATCAAAGCTTTTACATTTATTCTGCTATTGGAAAACAGAATTACAAAATATTCAGAAGGACAAAGTCCATTTCTTATATGTAGCAATGTTTTGTTTGTGGTTTGGCCTGGAGAAGAGGTGGCTCGGGGAGACCTTATTGCTGCATACAACTATCTGAAGGGAGGTTGTAGCCAGGTGGGAGTTGGTCTCTTCTCCCAGGCAACCACCAACAGAACAAGAGGACACAGTCTCAAGCTCTGTAGGAGGAAGTTTAGGCTTGATCTTAGAAAGAAGTTCTTCACAGAAAGAGTGCTTGCCAATTGGAATGAACTACCTAGGAAGTTGGTGGGGTGTTTAAGAAAAGACTGGATGAGGTACGTAGTGACATGGTCTAGTTGATACGTTAGGGTTGGGTGATCTGTTAGGGCTGGTGATCTTCGAGGTCTCTTCCCACCTGGTTAATTTTGTGATTCTCTGAAAACTGATATAAAATGGTAGAGCAATTAAATCTTGCTTGTTCTAAAGTAACATGTTGGAGTGTGGCATTATAAAAGGTTGAATGTTGTGACAGTAACAACTTTATTAATGGAAGAATTGTATTTTCCATATTTGTGCAGTTCCTCAGTGTAAATCATCTATGAAATAAGGATGCTAGATGTTCCCTGGCATTTTGCTATGACGTGAAACCTCATAACAAGGATTGAATTGTTGAAATTATTTTATAAGACAAATATCTAAAAAACTGTGATAGGAACAATAAAATTAAGAAAAAAAACTTAGTAAGTATCTTTAAATTATATGCCTTAATGTAGTTAATCTGAATGTGTTTAATCCAAATACAACTTCATAATTAGAAAATAGTGGAAAAAATCAAATTACAAAGCAGAGATTTATACCTTCTTCAGTTCAATAGCTTTCTTCTCACACAAGTAATTGTGGTACAAACACTATAGTTTTCCTTCTAGGCCCAACTGTGCTGTTACAAACATAGCTTCTTCAGATAAGGTAAATTGTATTTACCAACTTAAGGACTTCAGAGACACTGTAACCACCTGTGGAAGTGATCCTTGAATGAAATCTTGCTGTCATGAAATGTTTCATGAAATTTTGAGTGATTCCAGCAGGATAAGAATTCACACATCTCTGGGATTCCCATTCATTTTAAGCAGCCTTCCTCCTAAGTCTCTTGAGTCTACTTTCCTGTGTTTTGGGTATGCTTGGGGTTTGGGGTTTTTTGGTTTATGTTTTGGTTCATTTTGTTTTTCTTTGTTTTGACATGAGAAGGAAATTATGGATGCTTAAAATGCAGAACTTTGCAAGCACTTTCCAAGTGCTCACATGTAAATGAATAAGTAAGAGAAGGCTGAGTATAAATGTGCACCCAAACTGCCTCTTCTCTCATATCTCCTTTCCTAGTATTTACACAAATATTTTAGTTTATGCCTAATTTTGTACTATAATATGTGTGTGGGTTTTGTAGGAACAAAGCATATGATACCACTGTTGCTCTTTCAAAAAGTAATATATAAATACATTCTAAAAAATTATAAAAATAAATAAGTCATACTATATAATGTGTATGCTATAAATTCACAACTTCAGTTACCTAATGTAACCTTCTTCAATGCATTTAGAGGCACACAAAGACCTATTAAAGAGACAAAATGGATTGATAAAGTAAATTACTTCTTTTAAAAAAATATTTTTTCTTGTTTTTTCTTAATTCCTGAGTTTATGTCATGAGTCTTATACTAAAATCAGAACATCATTTAAAGTTTATGACAGTAAAACAGATGGAACTATTTTGACCCATCTGCTTCTTTTGAGTATCTATCCACAGCAGCAAAGGAAGAGGAGACAGTAGCTTTGCCTTCAGGAGAAGCAGCAGCCTGTATATCTAAAATAGTGACAGAAGTCAGCTACGCTGTAGCTGCCTCTTAGTCAACTCTTGTTCTCTTCTTGCTCAGCAGTCTCATGAAGTAAAGATTTGCTCAGAATCAGGGTGATTCTCTGCAACAGCCTTACTCAATGATAAATATTTCAATATCCTTATAAGATTCTTCAAGTAATAATAATGTGTTCATATTTTAATAAATAGCTACTAGAAAGCTTTATTTATTTTTTTTTAAGGAGCTGTAAGTGACTAATATTTTACACCTAGAAATTGTTCAAGTGAAAGGGGAAAAAAAAAGAACATGAGGTTTGTTGTTTAGTGCTTTGGTGAGTTTTATTGATGTCAACATATCATGCCTTTTTGTTGTTGTTGTTGTTAATCTGCTGGATTTCAAGCCTCATACTTGCTAGCATACCACAGCTTCACATAGCTTTTTTTGGGTATCACTGGCCTTAGTTTGTATAAGTACTGATGTTCAGGTGTCTTGCTTTTATCTGTTCAATTATCCAATATAGATTACAGATACAAATGGACCTACAGGGGCTAAGTGCACATTCTGAAGAAAACACATTAGAGGGAGCCAGATGTACAGAAGAAAACAGAATATCTCATTCTTCCTCACCTCCCTGTGCAACAAGAGGTGATAGACAGTAAAGTTATGCCAGCTGATAGCCACATATTGTAGAGAGATACCAGTACCATAATCTGCACTGTCTGAAAATTCACTTTATCCTTTACCATTTTACATTCAAATGTCAGAACAGAGCCAAACACACAACGTATTTCACCATATGGCAGCAAATTTCCTACTGTACTTCTAAATTATTTTAGAAAGCCTTCATCTGCTTCCTTTGAACTTTATTCCTGTTGATTTATCTTTCTATTACGCTGCTTCTGCTTGTTTTCTTCATGATTTTATTTTCTTCTGTAGCATATTTTATTTTCCTTTTACATCTGTTGGGGAAGCCTATCCTGAGGCAGGCTGAACAGTGCAGATCGAACTGGCCCTGTTTTGAAATTGCCCAAAAATCCATCTCTGAGATAGGTCTGATATAATGTGGACTAGTCCCAAGCAGCATGCATATGAACCAGTTGGTGGCAGTTGATCTCAAACAAGTAGTCAGTGCTTGACTGTCTCAGCAAGGAATAAAAGCATAGTCTTTCAGATCAGATTTACTGAGTTGCATTCTTTGGTTTCATGAAATCTTCATTTAAATTCTTTTGCCTATTTAATCCTTCTTTGCCTATTTTGCGTCACTGCCAACAGAGTTCTATTTTTCTCATCATGTATATCAAATCTGTCAGCCTTTCTTTTATCTTCTTTTTCTAACTTTACTTCTCTAGTTTTCTATTGAGTTCTAATAATCTCTTTGCCCCTTCTTATCTCCTTATCAATAATTTTCCCTACATTTTTATGTATTTTTTCATGACAAATTATTCCCTCTTAATTTTAGGCTTGAACCTTCACATTGACCACAAGGAAATAATATTCCTGGTCACTTCACTCATGAAATATGAAATAATGCTCTGTCCTTGCACTGCAGTTCCACTGGTACATTAAAAGATGGTGATGAATAATGTCTTTGCTGGCCTGTTTCCAAGTCAATAAGATTGCTAGTTAAAACCAGAAGTGGCTGAATAGAGAGATGGCAGAGACAGACCTAAATTAAACGTTTAACAAACTGACTCTAATATTCTTCCTGACAGTCCCAGACAAGGGAATAAAGCTCAGAGTCTGAATGCCTACAAGAGTTAATGTAATTAATGCTCTAGTCACTGACGCTTGTAAGAGTTCATTATGTGGCAACAGGAGAATTTATTTGTAAGAAAGACTAGATCAGAAAATGTCCTTCATGAGTGCTTGGGAATTTAACCCTATCTTCTTATTGTTTGAAGGTTTTATGAATGATTGACCTTAGAAACTGTTCCAATTTCCTTATTCAAGTTCATTAGGAAAAATAGGCATTTAGGGAAAAAAAAGGAAATTTACTGATTTGGGGGCAGTTTAATGTCACCAATTAAATTAAATTTTGAGGAACTTTTTATGAAGAGTATGTGGGAATAAGTTTTATGAAATATATACATACATGTCAATTTGTTTTTGCATAAATAAATACGTATACCCTACATGATAGTCAGTATAAGTAAGTATAAAACGTGAGATGGCGGTTTAGCACAAATCTTAGCTGCAAGACAAGTGTTCAAAATTTTACTGCTGTTATTTGTCGTGGGTTTAATGCCAATAGCCATGCCTTCTAGCATTTCATTATTACATTAAAATGGATTTATAGCGTCACTGAAGCATGAACAAACATTTAAATAGCTTTGAAAAGAGAGGTTTCCCCATGGCATTGTTTTGCTGATATGTTAAACAACATAATATCTGAAGGGCAAGTTCAAATTTCTCTGAATAGCTATATGCTGACCTCTAAGTTGACAGTATATTAATCCCATTCCCTGTCTCTTTAGAAAGGCACACTAAACAAAATGCTAAGATTTTCTAAATGTGAAACTTGTAAGAAAATTGAAGTATGAAGATCTTATTGTGATATTTAAGGTTTTTTTTAGCATGCATAAACAGAGTAAAATCCATTTACATTTTTAAGCTTTCAGTTAGCACAACAGTATAGATTTTTCATGATTACTAAATGCAAAAGACAGAAATTGCAATATGCCTTACTAGATCATGCCAGTATTGTTTACCAGTTGTGTAAGCAAAAAGGTTACTCTCAGGTTATTTTTGAGAGTTCAGGGACTCTTGAATACCAACATTTTCTCTGAAGTAAGAAAATACCTAAAAAAATCAAAGCAAAAGAACAAATACCAGACATGGCATACTTCCTTATTTTCCTTTCTCGTCCGGCAGCACAGATGTTCTTCACTGGTACAATCTGTATTGTTAACGATGCACAGCAGAAGACCTGTTCATGCACACATGCACATTAAACTTGATGTGTGCACAAGCATGAGTGTTTGACTATACTCACAAACTTGAAATCAATCCCATCAAATAGCATGTGTGGTGTACTCCTCTACTTCTTTCTTTTGTGATTATGCAGCTGTCCAATATCCTGTGTAAGCGGTACTGACATAGATGTCATAGTCTACACCTAAGAGTTTAATTCTAAACCCAACTTGATAGATTATTTTGCCACTAAATTAAATTCTGCAGTTTGCAATTCAAAAAGGACAACAAAATGGAATTTAAATATATGTCACAGCTGTTTAAAATTTATATTCACATATACTCGAAATGTTCAGAAAACTGTATATTTAAGAAGAGGGATCAATTCAGAAGCTGTATAAGATCAAGACAAATAACAAAGGATTTCACTTCAAAAATTAGGTGGGATAATTTAAACAATGAATTTCTGTCTGTGTAGTTGTTTGTCTAGACAAAAAAAGATGTAGCAAGAAAATGCACATTGTTACTTGTACTCTTTATGAATGAGAGGCAGGGAATACCTGATACTACCTGTTAGGTCAAGTCTGACTCTGCTCTGAACAGCTCCAAACAGCTTTCTTGAGAGCAATATTCAGAAAAAGTCCCTAGATTATTTAATTTCCAGAACCTCATGGCATAAAGCCAGTATAGTAATAAATTGAACTAATATTCTTAAGTTATTTTAGATGGTCACACACAAAATTTTAACAATGAACAAAGGTACACCACCTGACCAAAGAAGATGTCACATGATATAGCGCTGGTAAAGATAACTTTCTCCAGGCAGAAATGGGCAAAAACAATGATAGCTTGTTTCTCTTGGACAGGAATGTTCTGCGTTACTTAGTACTACATATTTTATAGTTCTTTTTCAGTGTGTGAAGTGCAGCAGGTATCTGTTAAGAGCTACATTTTACTTGTTTTGAGGCAATTTTCCTATGCCAGCCAGTCTTACTTGACTATACAAAGAATAAAATACGTCTGGAGGCATCTAATCTTTTAGACACAAGCAGAATACCTAAAACTAGGGACACTAGTTCACACACACTGTTTTTTGGTTTAATTTACCCTTCAGATTACTATGAAAAGCATCTAATGTATTGAAAATTAATTCATCCTGTAGCTTGATGTTTATCCATGGATAATTTTCCTTATACTTTATAGATTTCTAAATGATAAATGATATTATTCCCAGTAGAACTAAGAAGATTTTACTCAGACACACTGCCACATCAGTTACTTCTGTCTGCCAGTGAATAAAACGTCTTCTGGAAGCGGACCTCTCTAAATACATGCAATGATCTTGACAGATTATCACTGAACTATCCATTTCTAAAATTGTTTTTCCTACTGACAAAAAATAGTGAGAAAAATGTTCTAAAAATGAAACAGCAATTCTTCCGTCTGTCCCTTTTATTTTATATTTTTAAGTAGGTATAAATATCAAGTGTATTCAGAGTTTTCCTTTGAAAGGGAAGTGAACCTGTGTGAGACCTCAAATTCAACTTTCAGGACACATTTTGGTTTTATGGAAACTGATTAACATGGCAAAGAAGGAGGATGGGAGAACGTATACATGGTGCTTCTTGAATACAGATGAGCTTATATTGTCTTTGAAAGCTAAGTGTGTTAGCGTAAGAAACTCTATTTTCCTGTCTTGCAACCATCAACCATCCAAATTTAAGTACAACTTTTTGTCAATATTTTTTACAAAAATAAATCAATGTCTGAAAGTATTTCCATTATTATATGTGATGCTTTTATTTAATTATCCAGACATTTCACAGAGTTGTTATTCACATGGGTATTATCTTAAGTATTTCCTGAAAATTCATGAAGGGAATCACATGCAAATATTAAACTATCAATTCTTGACTCTTTGCCAATGCTTTTCCTATGAAATTTGTAGTAGGAGCACATCAAAAGATTAATTCATACATAGCAAAATCATCTTATTAAACTTTTAAAAATATCATTCAACATCCATGATCTGTTCCTGCATATGAATAACAGCAGACAGAAGACATATATGTGTGTAGACATAAAAACACATTTGAATAGTCAATGTGTGTGAAAATATAGACAGCTGTAAGTATATATGTGTATATTGTATAAATATAGGTATGCATACATGCACACACATGCCCATGCATACAGTAGGACACAGAAAAGTGTATTACATTGATATTTGAATTCTATTTTATTTATCATTAAGCTAAATATTTTCTCTTTTTATTTATTGATATGTAATTTTACCCATTTTTTCCTTAAACACTTTGAAATACAATCCTAAATAATGCTCTGAATTCAACATTATGTTTGAAAATAAGTGTAATAAATGTAACAAACTGGCAGCAGACATTTCATATTTTACAGGCAACTCTGCCTCCACTACCATGAATTGGGCAATTCCAACTTTCATTAATTTTTGTCTTGAAGACAGAGCTTTACACCTTTGCACAATTATGTTCTTCTAAAATGACAGGACTGTAATCATTGCTGAGAACATAATTATTATTACATTCATGACCACAGAAATTTCAATCATTTCAGACTATCTCTAAACAATCTCTCTGGAATTTTCTCAGGAACAGCATTCAGAATTTTTTATTTTTCTTCATATCACACATTTTCATAGAATTTTAATATAACTTTAGATAAATTCAGATTCATTTTTGTGAAGTTTAAATTTATCTGTTGTTATAAAATAAAAATAAGGAATACAAATAAAAAAGAAGAAGAAACTATTTTTTCAATGAAAATATTTATGATTACCTAATAGGTATTGTACATAAAACTGAAGGATGTTTCCCCTTGGGGGGAAGCACACACACACAAAGAAAACCCAAACAACCAAACAAAATCCCCCAAACAAACAAAAAACCAAACCCAACTAAATGAAAAGACTAAAATATAAATGTGGGGAGTTTCGGGGGCATAAATCTCCTTCTGACACTGCTAAAAGGCAAATTGCTGGTCTGCAAATGTCAATCTAACTTTTGATCCAGGGTGCTTACAAGGCTGTAAGAAAGCACTTGAAAAGAAACAAGACAATTGTGGAAGACATGGTTGCACAATGACAGGCAGAGTTGGCTGGTGTGCTAGAGTTCTCCAAATAAAATTGCAATGTTAAGTACTTTTTAAAGCTGGTAGTCATATTATCCAAGTATTTCTGGGCCTTTAGACCAAGACATAAAACAGATTCTGAAGCAGCTTGTGCTTTCTAAGCAGCTTTTAGTAGAGGATGCGGTACAAATACTGCAGACTATTGTCAACATTATTTTGCTCACAGATCCAAAGCACACCACCATTCAAGCTACTGTTAAGAATTACCCTGTCCCAATCAAAATCAGTACACCACCACACAATATCAGTGTGTTGTTTGAGTTCATAAAATGCTTCCACAGAACTAGCAGAGCCAACCCTGTGAACATGAACATTTTAGAATCTGAAAGCATTTTGAAAACCATGTATGGAAATGTGTTTAAAATGAAAGAATCTGCAGCTCTGCTCAGAAAGGGAGACCATACCTGGGAGTCTAGAACAGTATGGTTTGAGAAAGGTGTCTTGATTAACTTCTGTGGAAGAGATGGTTCTTCTATAGATCCCCTGAAAGAAACCAGAAGGAACCAAGTAGTTGGCTGGGAAAAGCACTTGAATTTTATTTCACTTACACATGCAGTGGAAAAAGTTAGAAATATAAAAAAGGAGGGAAAAAGCAAGTCACAGCAAAAACAAGAGAGAGCAACCACTGTAGAATCAGATAATGCCTTGCCAGTCCCAAAGGCCTTGATCAGTGGGGAAGCTTCAAATTTCTCTGTTATCTTTGAGATTTTATACATTTTAATGCATATGCAATCACAGTTCCTCATTCAGTTGCCACAGTTATGGCATGTTCAGCTGGTGTCAGCCTTGGTCCTATGGTTAGTTAAGTATGTCAGCACTGGTCCCACGGGAAGTTGCATGCTCTTGGCTCTAAACTGCTGTGTCAGTCATCTCAGGACAAAAAATATTGAGGCAGACATGAGGAAAACAAACTTACAAAAGATTATGAGCAGATTTTCACAGAGTAAATAGTAGCTGTGGTCTAATATGAAGCATTTGAAGAAACATTTTACTCTGAATAACTTAATAAAATCAGTCCTCAGGAGGTCTGAATCTACAAAATGGTGATACTGCTGCAAAATTGAAAAGGAAGAAACGGTTGCTACTGAAACGGTATGACTGGCATCAGAAAATCAATGTCTGGAAAGAAACCTCTCAATCTCACAGTATCTAGTGCTTGACAGGTGAGCAGGGAGAAAAAGGATGGTAGACAGGGATTTCTACATCTTGCTACTGATAAATATCAGTGCCAGAATCTATCCACAAAACACCAGTTCAAACATACTGCAAAACTGGTGAGGTTTGTGGAGCTCTCCAGTCAGTGGGAATTGAGGCTGGTTGATATATGATACCCACATAACTGCAATAACAATGATACTGTCTCTGAAATAGCACTGTGTGGCAAAACATGGCAGTATACCCTGTGGAAAGGCTATTGTCTGTCCCTTTCATGTTGATGGAAAGCATGAACTATGTCATTTCTTAACCTTCACAACAGAGCTTCTGTTACTGACTCTTCAGCAGTAGGCCTGGTCCATGATCCAACCATAATACAAAAGAGTTCACTATTACTGCAAACTGGCTTCTGCTTATATTTGAAGGGCTTTTATGAGTGTTGTTGTGAAGAAATTTCCCTTGTTGGCAGGCACCACTTTATCTTTATATGGATCTTACAGAGCGCCAAGTTGTTCAGGAGTTTGTGATTCTGTTATTGTTCCAGCCAGTGGAAATAAGGAAATCAGTGGATAAGGGATGACCTATGGATGTGATCTATCTGGACTTCCGCAAAGTCTTTGAAATGATCCCCCCAACATCCTACTCACCAAGTCGGAGAGATACAGATTTGATGGGTGGACTGTTCAGTGGATAAGGAATTGGCTAGATGGTCGCATCCAGAGGGTAGTGCTCACTGGCTTGAAGTACAGATGGACAAGTGACAAGTGGAGTCTGTGCTGGGACCTCTACTGTTTAACATTTTTTCAGTGACAGTGGGGTTGAGAGCACCATCAGCAAATTTGCAGATGACAACAAGCTGAGTGGTGTTGTTGATATGCCAGAGGGATGGGATGTCATCCAAAAGGACCTGGACAAGCTGCAGAGGTGGTCCCAGGTCATGAGGTTCAACAAGAGCAAGGGCAGGGTTCTGCAACTGGGTTGCAACAATGATCACCATCAACACAAGCTGGAGGATGAGGTGATAGAAAGCACCCTGCAGAAAAGGACCTGGGGGTGCTGATGGGTGAGAAGCTGGACATGAGAAGACAGTGTGCACTTGCAGCCCAGAAGGCCAATCACATCCTGGGCTGCATAAAAACAAGTGTGGTCAGCAGATCCAGAGATGTGATTCTGTCATTTTACTCTGCTCTGGTAAGACCTCACCTGGAGTACTGCGTACAGTTCTGGAGCCTTCAATATAGGAAGGACATGGACCTGATGGAGATGGTTCAGAGGGCCACAAAAATTATCAGGAGAGCTGGAACATGTCTACTATGAAGACAGGCTGAGGAAGCTGGGATTATTCAGCCTGGAGAAGGGAAGGCTCTGGGGAGACCTAATGGAGACCTTCCAGTACCTGAAGGGGGTCTACAAGAAGGAAGGAGAGAGACACTGTTTACAAAGGCCTGTAGTGATAGGATGAGTAGATTTAGACTGGATGTTAGAGACAAGTTCTTCACCATGAGGGTGGTGGAACACTGGAGCAAGTTTCCCAGGGAGGTGGTTGAGGCCCCATCCCTAGAGATATTCAAGGTGAGGCTCAACAGGGCTCTGGGCAACCTGATCTAGTTGAGGATGCCCCTGCTGACTGCAGAGAGTGTTAGACTAGATGACCTTTGGAAGTCCCTTCCAACCCAGACCATTCTATGGTTCTATGAAATCATCACATGTTCCAGTAAATTGAAGTAATCCACTGATATGTCAATATGGTGTCCTACAACCTTGTAGAATGGGGAACTTCAAACTAAGCTATAACTTTTGTTCCATTATATTACATTGAAACTTTAACTATTTGTATTTTTTATTTTATTTTATTTTATTTGTTCTATACCTATGCATTTATGAATACATAATTACATGGATGCTTCTGCAGGACACTGATGATGGGATATCATTCATTTGTCTTGGTAGAAGGCATCCCAGTACTACTGAAGTGAGACAGTTGAAAAACTCAAATGTGCTAATAAAATGCATGATTATGTTTTTTTCCAGGAATAGATTTAGAACAATTCATTGTGAAACTGAGACAGCTGAAATCTGAGAACTAGTCATAACACTTGTTTTGCCCTGTTAAAGGGGTAAAATGAAACAGCTCTTACTTTTTATTAAATTTTACTTAGTTAGAAGTATGCATCTTATGAAGGCTGACAGGTTCTAGAGAACTTCTTAGTCTATTTTTGATCAAATGTCCATGAAAACTGTTTAGGAAGTATGTCTTCTGTGTATGCATTAGGAAAAAATAATTAACAGTTCCCAGATTTACATGGCTGTCTATGTCCACCAAGTTTACTACAATTCTTATGATTCTGTACATGGAAAGACCTTTCCTATGATATTCAATAAGAAGCTTAAATAGGAGAAGCAGAGAGATGTCTGATTCTGTTCATGTAGAGTACTCTGGGTTGGCAATGTCCTTTCCCAGCTTTGGTATGAGCACTGGTGAGAAATTAACATTGTATTGGAATTCTGACATTTCCCAGAGGCTGGCTATTTTCCTTGTACATTTTATAACAGTACTTCTCATCACAGCACCTGCATGCTTTTGACATCATGGCAAGTTTGCTCTGGAAGTAAAAATGCATAATTTAGTGACATATGGTCTATAATTTCACAAACAGCAGGAGAGGCTCAGGCTAAGCTTGTGTACAACCTAAAAAATTTTCTAAAAGCTGTACATCATCAAGAGCAGTAGTGAAGAGCTACATCAGAAATTCTACCTAAATAGGACTACAATGAGGTGAGATACCCCTGAACCATAGAATTACAGAATCATTTAAACTGAAAAGGACCTCTAAGAACATCAAGTACAAGAGTTAACCTAACACTACCAAGTCTGCTGCTAAACTGTGTCCCTAAATACTACATCCACAGCTCTTGTAAATACCTCCAGGGATGATCACTCAACCGTTTACTTGGGCAGCCAGTTACAGGGCTTGGCAACCCTTTCAGTGAAGAAAATTTTCCTAATGTCCAAGCTAAACATTCCCTGGTGCAATCTGAGGCCATTTCCTCTCATTCTTTCACTTTTCACTAGGGAGAATAGACCAAGACCCACCTCACTACAACCTCCTTTCAGGTACCTACAGACAGCTGTAAGGTATCCCCTCAGTCTCATTTTCTCCAAGACTGAACAACCCCAGTTCCCTCACGTGCTCCTCATAAGACTTGTTCTCTAGATGTTCCACCAGCTTTTTCCCCTTTACTACACATGTTCCAGCACATCAATGTCCTTGTTGTAGTGAGGGCCCCAACAATGAACACAATATTCAAGGTGTCCTCACCAGTGTTGAGTACAGAGTCATGATCACTTCCCGAGTCCTTTTGGCCACACTAGTTCTTACACAGGAGAGGATGCCCTTCACTTTATTGGCTGCATGGGCACACTATATTCAGTTGGCTGGCATTCAACACCCTCAGGTCCTTTTCCACCATGCAGCTACCCCGTCACTCTTTCCCAAGCAAGTAGCTTTGCATGGGGTTGTTGGGAGTCAGGTGCAGGACACAGCTCTTGATCTTGTTGAACCTCAAACAACTGACCTCAGTCAATTGATCCAGCCTGTGGAGAGGTGCCTCTGTAGAGCCTTCCTGCCTTTGAACGTATCACTCCCATATAACAACCTGCAAACTTAGGGTGCACACAATCCCCTCATCCAGATTACTGATAAAACTGTTGTGGAGAACAGGTTCCAGTACTGAGCACTGGGGAACACCTCTTTTGATTGGCCACCACCTCTGTTTAACTGCATTCACCACAACTCTTTGGACCCAGACATCCAGCCAGTTTTTCACCAAGCAAATCACCTGACCGTCCAAGCTATGAGCAGCCAGTTTCTACAGAAGGATGCTGTGGGACATGATGTCAAAGGTTTTAGCAAAGCCCAGGTTATCTTGTCATAGAAAAAAATCAGGTTAGTCAAGCAGAACCTGCATTTCCAACTCATGTTGACTGAACCTGACCACCTGGTTGTCCTGTATGTGCTATATAATGGCACTCAAAGAGATCTGATCCATAATCTTACCTGGCACTAATGTCATACTGACATGTCTGTGGTTCCCTGGATTCTACTTCCAGGCCTTCTATTAGGTGGACACCGTATTTGTTAACCTCCAATCAACTGTGACCTCCTCAGATAGCCAAGAATGATGATAAATGATGGGAAGTGGCTTCCTGAGTATCCTGGATAGATCTCTCAGTACCCTTGGGCAGATCCCATCTGGCCCCACAGACTTGTGTGCATTCAGTTGTTGTATAAGGTCACTATCTCCTGCTGGATTATCAAATCATCCTTGTGGCTCTCCACTGGATTGCTTCCAGCAGGTCCCTGTCTCTCTTGAACTGAGGAGCCCTAACCTGGATGCAATATTCCAGGTGTGGTCTCACCAGGGCAGAGTAGAGAGGGAGAAGAACCTCCCTAGACCTGCTGGACATGTTTTTTGTGATGTACCCCAGAAAACCATTGTCTCTCTTGGCCACAAGGGCACAATGCTGTCCCATGGAGAACTTGCTGTTCACTAGGACTCCAAGGTCTTCATCCACAGAGCTGCTTTCTAGAAGGGCAGCCCCTAACCTGTACTGGTGCCTGGTGTTATTCATCCCCAGATGCAGGACTCTGGACTTGCCCTTATTGAACTTCATGAGGTTTGCCTGCACCCAGCTCTCCAGCCTGTCCAGGTCATGTTGGATGGCTGCACAGCCTGATGGGGTGTCAGCCACACCCCCCCCCCCCCCCCCCCCCCCCCCAGTTTTGTATCATCATCAAACTTGCTCAGGGTACTCTCAATCACCTCATCCAGGTAACTGATAAAGATATTGGCCAAATCTGGGACCAGTATTGAGCCCTGAGGAGCATCACTGGCCACAGGCCTCCTGTTCCATCTCCCTGTCTTCTAGATAGAGGGATGAATATCCAGAAAACATCTAGTTCTACTACTAGAGGCTGAGGCAAAGAAGGCATTAAGTACCTCAGCCTTGTCCTCATACTTGATCACTGTGTTATCTTATTGGATGCAGGGAGATGGCAATTCTCCTTAGTCCTTATGCTGCTAATATATTTATAGATACAGTTTTACTGTCTTTAATACCAGAAGCCAGAGTAAGTTTTAGTTTAGCTTTGTTTTTTTCTAATCTTCTCCTACCATAGCCTTCTGACATCATCATAGTCCTCCTGATTGGCTTGCTTCTTCTTCCAGAAACCATAATTTCCACCCCACAACCTCACCCCACTCCCCTCCACTCCTTCCCCACTCTGCCCCCGCAAGTTGCAAATAAGGTCTCTTTTCAGCCAAGATGCTTTTCCTTCCCACCTGTTACTGTTCTGGCACATGGGGATGACCTGCTCCTCCACCTCTATGATTACTTTCTTGAAAAATGCCTTCCCTTACTGGACTCCTCTGCCCTTCTGCACTGTAAATTGCTGTGATTATCCTATAGTGAGCATTCTGTTAGTATTTCTAGCCAAGCTGGGTTCATAGCACAACTCATCACCTCCTAAAGCAAATGACAATATTTGTTCAGACTGAGTGACTTCATATCTAGATCTACCTATTGTGGCTAGTTTGGGCAATCAGTGCCAGTTTAGACTCATAAAATTAGATAAATCCCACCCTCTCTGAAGAATTTCATGAATATATGGCACCACAGACAGCATCTTTTCAATTTAGCAAACCTAAAATTATCTCTGGATGATATGTTCTCTGTAGTTATTTGGTATCTAAAGGCTAATTCATTCAGTAGTAAGGAATAATAAAAAAGTAGATTATGAAAAGAAGTTGTACTATGAATGCAACTGACCTAAGTCAAAAACATCATACAAATTAGCTCTGTTGCAACAGGCTGAAGACAGCTTTACAAACATTTTCTTCTAGTGAGTGCTTTGAACACTTTGTCAAAACTTATTTTAAACTCTGTCAAATTTATACCCTCTTTCAATAAATGTATGCTATCATACAAGATTGCTTTACTTCATAATACCAGGTACAGCTCCTGAAGTTGCAAACATGTATTTACCTTTATGTATTGTATGATTTGTCTTTGTGTTTCTATCTGTTGGCAGAATCCTCAGGGTCCTGCAGCAGGCAGACAGACTCATTTCATCAGTCAGTGCATAGTGATGGTTGTGCCAAAGCTGACTCTCTTTTGGATTTTAGCCACTTTATTCAGTCTGCCTGACATCTTTCACAAAGTCACAGAAATCAAGATGATATGAGGTTGACATAATTTGTAAGCAGGCCATTTTAAGATTGAGCTCTTCAGATTTTCAAGTAACTTTTCAATGTTGTTTTACCCTTCAACTCTTGAAATAAGGTATATTTTCTTGAGATATTCATTCTGTGCCAAAGTCCTTAATACAATGAATTAATAAACTCTAAACCCAGCACAGACAGTGATTAGCCTAGTCAGAAAAAAATCTTTGACCTCTGTTTTCTTTGGGTCTTGGCTATGCCTGAGAAGGCAAGATATGTCAGCTAAGATAATCACTAAATTAAAAGAAATAAAATTCTTCATCTACTTCATGGATAGCTGTCAAAAGACTCTGAGAATCAGAAATCCAACAGAAGTTTTATTTAAGGAGCTCCATGGAGAAAGACTCTGGAGTCCTGGTGGACAGCAAGCTGTCCATTGGCCAAGAGGGCCAACGGTGTCCTGTGACCCATGAAGAAAAGTGCAGGTCTAGGGAGATTCTTCTACCCCTCCACTCTGCCATGATGGGACCACATTTGGAATACTGCATCCAGTTTTAGGCTCTCCAGTTCAAGAGAGACAGGGATCTGCTGGAGAGAGTACAAAGGAGTGTGCTACAAGGATGATTACAGGACTTGAACATCTGATCCAGGAAGAAAGACTGAGAGAACTGAGAAGGCTGAGAGAGGATCTTATCAATGTCTATTAATATCTGAGGGTTGAATGTCAAGATGAGGGTACCAGGCTCTTTTTAGTGATGCCCAGTGATAGTACAAGGAAAAACTGGTACAAGCTAGAAAACAGTAAGTTCCACCTCAATATGAGGATTCTGTGATTCTGTTGTCTATATTTAGGCCATATCTATAGCTAAACTGTAGCAGTGTGCCAAGTTACACCCATCCTTGGAGAGGGCTGAAAAGAACCCAGAAATCTGATCCAGGTGGGCAGAAAGAGAGATTTATTTCCCCCACCCCCAGGAGGAGAGGTCCCCTGGGTCAAAGGTCTATTCCATTCCTCCTTCCTGTCCAGCAACCCTATTTAAAGGGGGACATTTTCTTAGTTCACGCTTTCCCCTGCACATTGACTTCTCAACAGATCATCTTTGCTGCCCTCCTCCTTCCTGCAGTTACCAGATGGCAAGGCCTACCTCCATGCTGCATCTCTAAGAACTGCATCCATTTATATCAAGGGAATCCAATGCCAGCTGAGCTTGGGTTTGTATATTTTTCTATTTACCCTTTTCTTTATACCTTTGTAACTTTCCATGCTACTTAAATGTTATTTATTTTTTTTTTTTTTAAATTACCTTTTTACTTACAAACTGATTCCAGACCACTTCTTTCATGATTTTACCTCTCCTTTCTCCTGCCTAATTTGCTTTTACTTTATCAGGAAAAAAGGGGATAGGGGAGGCTATCTAAATCTGTTCCATTTTGGCTTTTGGACTCTCAGTAAAGCTTAAACTACAACAAGCAGTTGCTCTATCACCCAATGACCTCCCTCCAGATGAGAAAGAATATCAGGAAAATAAAACCCACAGGTTCAAATGAAAATAGATTTAATGAAACAACCAAATTAATACCAACACCCATACAAGATGTATAATGTTATACTCAGCCCAGCAAAAGTGCAGAAGTCACAATATCCAGGAAGACAGTCCTCAAAAGCAGGGAAGTGGTGAGGCAGAGCCCCAGCAAAAGTCTCCAGCAGAAGGCTCTTAGAAAACTTTCTCCTTTACACTGAGTATGATGCCCATGCTATGGGATACACCTGTGAGTCAAGTCAAGTCAGCTGTCAAGTCAAGTCAGCTGTCCTGGTTGACTTAGAACTGGTAATAGCCTGCAGCCCACAGCTGTCCAGGGATTCTATCCCAGCAAAACCCATATCGGGTCTTAAGTTTTAGTCTACTTTGAGCATTTTAATTATCATTAAACAAACAAACAGACAAAAAAAGACCTGCTGGTTTCATCACAAATGCATTAAAAAAAAACCAACAAGACTACAATGCAAATAAAACCAATTAAAAATAAGTAAAGCTAAATAACAAAAAGCTGTGCCTATTGTGCATTTGAAAACTAGTTGACTTTTCTAGAATCATGCTGTGAAGAGTATAATTCCTGCATGAAATTCAGCTGCAATCACCTGTTGAGTCTCCATTAAGTCTGTAATTAAAAGGTAGTAAAACATTTTGCATATTTTAATTTGTTTACCACCAAATCAATGAGATATAAACTGCATTTAAATCAAAAGACTATTCATATGAATCAATTGTTTGCAGTGATGTTATAGTGTAATACAAATTTAGTTTAAAACTTTCTATGTGAAAGGGGTAAATGTTTTATTTAGTGGCTTATAATTTAGTGTATGCTAACATGAACTCTTCCACATTAATTGTATGTCTGGAAAACAGGGAGGATGGATGCCTAAAAGATTTTAGGCCTTGCCTAAAAGGATAAGATTACTGATTAGAAAAGGGTATTAATTTTCATTAAGTACAGCTTAACTTAATTTCCAGATGAAACAGGCAAGGAGAATGAGTGATAATGCTAGTCAAGGAGCACCAGGCTGTTCAATTCATCCTCTATAAAACAGATAGATGCAAAGGACCTGGTCTTCAAGAACATCAGAAGGATGTTTTTCATCTCAAGAACAGATTTAGGGTATAGTTACTACTACTGACAATATAATAATAACAAATTTATATTGCTTTAAATTTTAATTGAAATTGTAATGAAATTTCAAAGCCTTTAGCATTACTAATTTTATCTTCTGTTGTCACTATATTTCTGAAAGCCTTAGCTATTAAATGTGAAACCAGTTTAGAAGCTAGGCTATACATGCACTGTGAAAAAGCTAAAGAAAAATAAACAAATAAAGATGGCACATGTGACAGATCAAAACAATGCTTCATTGCAAACAGTCATGGTGATGCAAATAGCTTTCAGTAGCTGGTATCATTTAGAGAAAAAAAAAGAGCTATGTGTGGTATTTAGAGCATACATTTTGGGCTTTGCTAACTAAGGAATTAAGTTGCGTATTTGTGAAATTTGTCAGCGAATGCTTTTTTTAATAAGTGATTAATAATATAAACACAGGCATAAACATAACAGTTGGAATTACAGACACAAATAGCATGCTATTTGCCTCATCTGAATATATTCTACAGGGCTTCATAATGTTTCATCACAATCTTGTATATGTCATATAGACATATATCAGCTAAATGTACAAAGAATTAAGTAGAGAATTACAGCTACCTTGAAGTAAAAGTCAGCCCTAACAGAATTCTATTCCTGTCAGTATACATTTATGTAGATGTAAGCATTAGCGTTAGAATTTAGACAAGAGTCATATACCTTCTTACCTTCAACTCCAGCTCCAGAAGTATAATAGCCTCCTGTATGACTTATGCTATCTTTCAGATCTGTGCAGATGTCTAGAATGACATTAAACCAGCTCTAGATAGAGCTATTTGTGGAACTGAGATATGTTTTATATGTATGATTCAAAGTGAACTAAATAATTCTGGACCATGCTTTCCTCATTTACCAGACACTCACTATATTAGGAGCTGAGACACCTAACAATTCTGTACATGTCTTAATGCTTTTTTTTTTTTTTCTTTTGCTCAGACTTATTCTACCTTCAGATTTATGCATTTCCTTCTTTCAGCTGCTTCATCATTTCATGCATTCACTTCATAGTAATTACTTTCTTCTCCCTTCAGAGTAAACTGGGATGTCATTTACCAATCAGATGTAGACATCTAAAAGACAAACACCTTTACTTGAGCTAATCACCACAGAATCCCTTTACAGTATCTAGGAAGAAGTGCTGCTATAAGATTAGTTAATCTCATCCTCATGTAGAGCACCTCAAGATAATTCAGTTGCTTCTATGTAGGTGTCTAATGGCATTAAACGCACTCTATGATATTCTACCTGAGCTTTAGCTGCCACTTTAGAAAGCCTCTTTTCTATTTATTTATTTTTTTCCCTAAAACCCCTCTGTGCAGGTCAAAACTAAGCTAGGGGATCACCAATGGTATCTGACATCCGTGTTAAAATAACAGAATTAGGTTGCTAACAGAAGTCACATTTTTGTAGAAATATCTGCTGATTTCCATTGACTGTTATGGGCACCAAGGATGATTCTTTTATCACCAGCGTCTACAAGGTAGGCATTTAAATTTGATGTTTAAATTGAGAGTTCATTATATATATATATATTTTTTTTTCCCACATTCTAATGATCTCTAGCTAAAAAGAATTCATGTTTTCAAGACTGGGACTGGATAATCTTAATGTGAGGTTCTGATTTAGGACATTATCCAAGTTCTTTAACTTACTGAGCAAGTTGTGCTTGTTCTTTCTTTGGGAACCTCATTAGGTTCCTCTCTGTCCAGCTCTCCAGTCTGTTTGTGCTGGTTGCTTCCACAATGGATTTGCTTCCACAATGGATGTGGCAGCATCAGAAGCAGATATGCCATTTTAAGGGAATGTCACTCCTAAGACAGAAGAAATTTTCTCACTCATTTTGGATACTTAGCACTTAATGTTCTATAAATCCTGTGTCTCTGGATGGAGAACAGAAACAGAATTTTGTAAATGTAAATCTTATTCACCCAGGATACAGAAAGGCAGACAAGGGGCAGTGGATATAAACTACAGGACAGGAAGTTCCACCTCAACGTGAGAAAGAACTTCTTTACTGCAAAGGTCACAGAGTATTGGAACAGGCTTTCCAGAGAAGTCGTGGAGTACCCCTCTCTGGAGACTTTCAAGACCCATCTGAATGCCTTCTTGTGTGACCTGCACTAGATTATATGGCCATATGGTCCTGCTCTGACAGGGGGGTTGGACTCAATCTCTGTAGGTCCTTTCCAACCCCTAGCATCCTGTGATTTCCAAAAACGGAGGAGTTTGTTGTTGAAGTACTTTGGGATATAACTGAAGAGATATTCTGCTTCAATTTTCAGCCTATAATTTCTCTGCTGACTTCATGATACCAATACAGGCATTGAGCCTTATGCATCTCATTAAAAATAGCTGAATTGATCTGGGATATTGGGAAAAAGCTTGCAAGTGAATGAGATGGAATAATGTTTTCTCTCATGATTGTTACTTCTGAATATGAAAGATCTTTTGCTATGAAAAGGGGTCCATGGTAAGAAACGTGTTGGAGTCCCTAGCATAAGAAGAAGAACATTCGCTTGTTAGAATGAGTCCAGAGGAGGGCCACAAAGATGATCAGAAGACTGAATTACCTCTCTTATGAAGACAGGCTGAGAGAGTTGGGGTTGTTCAGACAGGAGAAGAAAAGGCTTCTGGGAGACCTTATAGTGGATCTTCAGTGCTTAAAGAGGTCACACAAGCCCCTTTTCTTCACAGGGAAGTGGGCTGCCTGCTTGGGGCTCAAGTTAGAGATATAAAAAGGAAGCTCTCTGGTGCAAGATCTGGAGGTGTGGTATCGAAGAACAGACAGTGAGATGGATTAGTAACTGTTTACACAGTAGAGTGCAAAGAGTGGTGATCAATGGTGCCTGTAATTAGTGGAGTCCCCCAGGGATCAGTGCTGGGTCCAGTCCTGTTCAACATCTTTATCAGTGATTTTGGTGATGGGACATAGTGTCTGCTCAGCAAGTTTGCTGATGATATCAAATTGGGAGGTTTGGCTGATACACCTGAAGGCTATGTGGCCATTCAGCAAGACTTGGACAGACTGGAGAGCTGGGCAGAGAGAAACCCAATGAGGTTCAACAAGGATTAGTGCAGAGTCCTGCACCTGGGAAGGAATAATAAACTGTACCAGTACAGGTTAGGAGGTGATCCCTAAGCCTGCTCCATTACACACATCCTTGTCCTTCTTTTGCTGAGGGTCACAAGGCTGGACACAGTACTCCAGGTGAGGTCTCTCCTGAGCAGAGTGTCAGAATAACCTTTCATGATCTGATGGCCACACTTGTTTTGATGCAGCCCAAGATGCAATTTGCCTTCTGGGCTGCAGGTGTGCATTGTCAACTCATGTCCGGGTTTTCATCCACCAGTACCTCCAAGTCTTTTTCCAGACAGCTGCTCTCAATCACAGCATCACCCAGCTTGTATTGACAATGAGGATTGTCCCAACCCAGGTGTAGGACCTAGCAGATGACCTTGTTGAACCTCATGAGGTTCATTGGGCCCACTTCCCCATCTTTGCCCAGGTGCCTCTGAATGGCATCCTGTCCCTCAGGTGTATTTGACTGCACTACTCATCTTGGTGTCATCTGCAAACTCACTGATGGTGAACTTAATCCCACTGTCTATATCATTGATGAAGGGGAGAAGCAGGCATGGCAGGTGACCCTAAACTGATCAAGAAGGTATTCCCTTCCATATATATTATATTCAATATAAAGCTGAGGATCAAGCTCACTTCCTCGGTTGCCAGTGTCCAAAGAAGACTGTCTGTTCTGCCTTTGATTTCTGTGTTCCTGAGCCTAGGTTTAGAATCTAGACTTTCTGTTCTTGAAGTTAGAACACAGCAAGGCACTGATTCTTATTTTCTGAGAGTGTTTTATTCTACTTTTTTTTATATTTTCAAAGATTGTGTGTGTGTGTGTGTGTGTGTGTTCAGAGTATAAGACAACCTGCTTCACTGGATGCAGTTATCCAGCCTACAGGTGGGGAGAGATTGCAGCCATGGTGGGTTTGTACAATTCTATAATACAAAAAGACATGGAGGTTTTATATGCTGAAAGAGATTCAGTCATACCAGAAATAGGAGTACAAATCAAGCTGACCCTAGAAGTGGGCCCAGAGGGTGACTAGTAAAATAGCAGACAGTCTCTTTTCAAAGATGGGCCATCTCAGGGAATTTGGAATCAGCCTGGAATGCTGACTGGCATACATACTGATAACCCTCTGAAAGTCTTGAAGATATCATAGAAAATTTGTGTTAAGAGTACAGCCTGTTTAGGACAGGAAAAGTACATGCATCATGGAAGGTTCTCAGAAAGAGGCACTCCACTTGCAATTAAAAAAAAATAAGTACTTCTTATAAACACACAAGAAGTCATAGAACTTCACCACTTTGAGCAGCCAATAGACACCTTTATTTTCTATTTTTCACCTGGGACATCCCACATATGATGATATTTTCTGTCCTTTCAACTCAGTCCTAAAAAAGTGCCATATTACTCAGAAAGCACATAACTCATTATACATTTCTGTGTGTCTGTTTAAACAGAAAAGCAGTATAATCAGTTTACAAATCTTACCCCTGTAAAAAGAGAGATGGATCAGATGCTGTCATACCTACAAACTCTACAGACTTCATGCATGAAGGTTTTCACTTAGTACTCTTTTTCATGTCTCTTGTGAAGTTTGTGGACTTGTAATTTATTTTTAGTAAGTGAAGTGAAAAAAAAATTGAAGCATAACTAAAAATAAATTAATGATAAACTTCAACAAAAGTAATTATTTTTGTGTGGCTTTCTCAGAGATTTCTCTGTAATCTCAATTTTAACATGTCTGTGAAAATGTTACATGGCATAATTGTTCAAATATTAAAGCAAACATTAATACCAAAACACACACACACACAAAAAGGAACATTAATAAAAGAACAAAATGGCCTTTACATCTGAAAAAACTTTACTGACATCTTGTGTCTGGAAGGAAAAATAAATTCTCTACAGTTCTATTGATGTTTATTTGATCAATTCTGTAGTAGCTTTATTGCTGGATTTTAAAAAAATAATCTTGACAATTTGATTACTTTTTTTTTTTTTTTTAATACTGAAATCAAGAATTATAGCCCTTAAATATAAAAAAGAAATTATACTTTTCTTAGCAAGAGAGCATTTCATTGACACACTCATCATCAACAGAGTCAAGACTGGGGAATGGGCTTCTAGAAATCAGGCCATCATTAACTCAGAACAAAAAGAAGGAAAAAAATATGCTTGAAATGCCATTTCCTTCTATTTCTTTTAAAGAATATAACTCTGCAAACTGCTTCTCTAATACCAAAGGACTGATGTTGTTGGTTCATTTGCCTTTTTTGTTTTTGGGGTTGGTGGTTTTTTTTGTGTGGTTAAGATGACCCTTTGTTAATCATAAATCTCTTGATTTCCTGTCACACTGTCTCTGAAGTTCTTAAATAGAAACAACATCTCTGTTTGCTGTGTATCTGCTGAGAAAATAATGTCAAGGCTTTTGTGGGCTTGGGAAGATTTCTGAAGCGTTTCTGAAGGCTAAAAGTAATGAGTCTCTGAAATGTCAGTGCCTTAGAAAGTGCCTTAGAAAGACATAAGCTGTGCATTAAATCTGACTCAATAATAGGGTTTGAACTTCATGGGAAGCTTTCCAAAAGTTGGGTTTATTCCATTATTCAAAAAAATCCAAACAAACAAACCCCCCAAGAGTTTCTCATGTGCTGATTTGCATCTGTCCCATGAAGCTGGCATTTGCAGACTAGGATAAAGATGATCAAAGATAGAAGACACAGCATTATACAGCCTAGCTGGAAAAGAACTGTGGACTGTCCACTTCTGCTTCATAACATGATTGGACTTACCTATTTCATGCTTGACAAATAATATTCTTTGAACTCATAATATCCTTCAGGCAATCAATTCCAGTTTTCATAATGTCCATTCAAAATTGTCAGTGGTATAGTGCTATGAATGTATGGTGGTTATTAATATTTAACAGGCAGAACGATTAATAAAAATATTAATAACTTCAGTAATGAAAAAAAAAATCCGGGAGAAAATATTAATAAAACATCTTTACTGGTTTGAAATATTCAGTTACAGAACAGATACCTCACCAGCAGGAACATGTGAAAATGTAAACAGTATTAGGAAAAATCCAGAAACAACAAACAGTAATTTAAACTGTGAAGAAAAAAGAGAATGACATCAGCAACATGCTGGCTTTGCCTACAAGGGGGGAAACTCCAGAATTCTCTAGGGCAACAGACCTTTTAGCAGATGCTTATACAAATCAAATTTCATAGATTACACACTGCAAATCGCTTTAGTCCAGTATATTCAGTTGCAACATTTATAATCCATAGATTGTGGTACCATGCAGCATGTGTGGGGATTTAAACAAAACCAAAATGGTGTCAAACAGGTGAAAGCTACAGGAATAAAGATTCACTTTCTGTTGGCTTCTGCAGCTTGTTGCCGTAGCACATACAGGGCTTATCTCCAAAGGCTTTATAGCTGAAAGCTTTGTAGAAAAGAGGTTGCTGCTGAGGCTTGCAGGGCTTGTCAGCTTTGTAGCTTTGCTTGTTTTGGAGAGGATCTTCAGCTGCAGTCTTCGCAGTGCTTCTTGTTGCTTCTTCCACTAAAATTAAACTGTCCCAGGGTCTTGGCTCCTTTGGGGTTTGTCTCTCGGCCCGCCAAGACATGTCTGTCTGCTCCTGGGCTTTACAATGCTTTTCAGCAAAGGATTTTGCAGTCTTCCTCAGTAAACTGAAACACAGCTAGGATTCCAAACTGCAAGGCAAGCAAGACTTGGCTTCCAGGACTTGCAAGGTTAAAGCTTGTGACTTCTTCCAGATCTTGGACAAGGCAAGGCGCTCATTCTTTGGGCTAATATTTATAGATTTCCCAAGACAATGATGGCCAGCAACGACAAAGATTAAGACATAGAAACCTGACATTTAAACCTATAGAATCTGTTTCCTCCAAGCGCAGCCAAAGGCACACATACCTGGTCAATTTAGACCCCATGTTCAGACAAGCCTGGGTAACATGGACAATCTCCTGAAAAACCAGACCTCCTGGCTCCTGCACCATTGTCTGGCTCAGGGCATTTTTTGAGACTTTTGTCCCTTCAGGACATACAGTAAGCCCATTACATATTTTCCTATTCATCCCGGACATGAAAATTAGTATATCTGTGTGAAAACAAGAAAATCATAGAAATTACTGTTTACACTGTACTTATTTATTGTTCAGAATCACAGAATGTTGGGGGCTGGAAGGGACCTCACAAGACCATCTAGTCCAATCCCCCTGCCAGAACAGGATCACCTATACCAGGTCACACAGGAACACATCCAGGTGGGTTTTGAAGACCTCCAGAGAGGGAAACTCCACAACCCCCCTGGGCAACCTGTTACGGTGTTCTGTCACCCTCCCAGTGAAATAATTCTTCCTCCTGTTTCCATGGAACTTCCTATGTCTCAGCTTCCATCCACTGGCCCTTGTCCTGTAATTGGGCATCACCTAGAAGAGCCTGGCTCCATTCTCTTGGCACTCACCCTTTACATATTTATAAACATTAATGAGGTCACCCCTTAGTCTCCCCTTCTCCAAGCTAAACAACCCCAGCTCCCTCAGTCTCTCCTCATAAGGGAGGTGTTCCACTTCCCTGATTATTTTTGTGGTTCTGTGCTGGACTCATTCAAGCAGTTCCCTGTACTTCTTGAACTGAGGGGCCCAGAACGGGACACAATATTTGAGATGTGGGCTCACCAGGGCAGAGTAGAAGGGGAAGAGAACCTCCCTCAGCCTACTGACCACATCATTATCATAATGTCTAGTTATTTTTCTTGAAGTGAATTTGGTATTCCAGTGGTAGTTTCTGTATGATTGCATTTTCCAGTGACACTGCAAAAGATAGAACTGCTGTTTAAATAACAAAGTGGAGAATTTCACACTCCTTATGGTAAAATGCAGATCTGCCATCCATGGAGTGGGTCAGTTTCCCTGGTTAACCTGCTGTGGTTGCCTTTATTTAGTGTAACAAAACTGTGTTTCTTATTTGACACAAAAGAGCATTGTCCCTTTCTGTCCACCAGAGAATATCCAGCTACATGTATCCAGGAAATATTTCCAAGACCAGAACAACACAGAATTACAGAAACATTCTGGTTGGAAAAGACCCTTAGTATCACCAAGTCCAACCAATATCCCTACTCTACAAAGTTCACTCCCTAAACCACATCCCCAAGCACCACATCCAAATGACCCTTAAACACATCCAGGGTTAGTGACTCAACTACACCCTTGGACAGCCCATACCAATGCCTGACCACTCTTTCTGTGAAAGAATTTTTCCTAATGTCCAGTAATTCTGGTTATTCCAGCATGTCCTCTGGCACTGTTACTTAGATAAAGCTATACAGTGGTCACTCACACTAATACAGGGGGTTTAGGCCTAATATAGGTGACATGGCGTGATCGAGATCACTAGTTCCTCAAATACAGTATGTTTCTCAATACATACAATATCAAATGTGGAATAAATTATTATACTGAAGAAACATGCAGAAACCCTGGACTTTAAGATGGCTAACACTGCTCTCTTCAAGACTCTACTTAGAAACATCCAGTGGGCTAGAGCTGTAGAAGGAAGGAGGGCCCAAGACAGCTGGATCATATTCAAACATTACCTCTTCCAAGCTCAAGAAAAATGTATTCCCTTGAAAAAAATCAAGTAAGTGAGGCTGGAGACCTCCATGGATAATCAAGGAGCTCTTAGGAAAAATCAAAAAGAAAAAGGAGGTTTACTATATGTGGAAAAAAGGTCTGGTCAATTGGGAGGATTATTGAAATGTAGCCAGAGAATGTAGAGATGAAACAAGGAAGGACAAGGCCCCCTTGGAATTGAGTCTTGCCAGAGGGGTGAATAAGAAGAGTTTTTCCAAATACATCAATGATAAAAGGAAGAGCAGGCAAATGAATGATATGGGAGAGATGCCAAACAGAGAGGGACCTGGGGGTGCTGACTGACACCCACCTAAACATGAGCCAGCAGTGTGCCCAGGTGGCCAAGAGGGCAAATGGCATCCTGGCCTGTATTAGGAATAGTGTGGCCAGCAGGAGCAGGGAGGTTATTGTGCCCCTGTACTCTGCATTGGTTCGGCCACACCTTGAGTCCTGTGTCCAGTTCTGGGCCCCTCAGTTTAGGAAGGACATCGAGACACTTGAACAGAGAAGGGCAACAAGGCTGGTGAGAGGCCTTGAGCACAAGCATTTGCGTGGACACATTTAAAGATGTGCTGGGAGAGTGTTTCATGCTTATAGAGTTGTGTGCCAAGAATCTCTTAATGGTAACTGGAATCATACAGTACTTCATAGTTCAATACATCCTTAGCCTAAATGGTAGAGGAAGAAGGATAAATAGTTGTGACTATATCTAAATGTTCCAAATCTTGTGTCTTACTGCCAGATTCATGGTAGCAATGCACCACAGCCCTGACTGTTAAATCCACAGTTAGGTAGTCTCCTCAGTCTTCTGTTTGTGAGAATTAAACACAAATTTCAGATGTTATATCCTAATAATTGAGTCATAACACCTGTAAAGTCTATACTGTAGAAGTGCTTCACTGATATTTCTACTTTACCTGCATTTGGAAAGTCTCTGACACTTCCAGTTCATCTCAGGCAGATGATAAATGGTAAAATAAACTATATTAACCTTTTTCTTAAAAAAAACCAAAAAAACAAAATCCAAACATCTGCTGTGTCATAGAGATAGCAGAAAACAAAATCTACAGCCCTTTTTGCATTTTCTTCATGTACATTTTTATGTAAGTTAGAATTGTTTAGGATGAATTTAAAACACATTGTAAAAGAGCAGATATATAACCATTTGAATTCTGTACTCATTTCCTTGATAACTCTGTACAATGAAATAATAGCAGTGATAAGTGTCTTCATATTTTCTAAGCCCATTTTTAAAATACTTATAACTGATACACTGCTGCTCCTCACATTTTATTCTGTTCTAATTTGATTCCATTTGAGATAATGAGACTTTTTCACTGAGAAGTTGTAGCCATTAAACTGGTAAGTATTCATTCAGCTGTTGTTTTCCTAATGCTTGCCAAAAAACATGGACAATAATGAGAATGAGTAATGTCCTCAACAAACTTCTCTATTTTAATGGCTCTCATTTAGGAAAGAAAAGCCCAAACATTTAAGACTTCACTGAACAGCATATTTTCCAGTTGGCTTCTCAACAATTTTCTTAATAGACACTTGTTGGATGGTGTTTAAGTGAACAGTACACTTTTACTTATCTAAATTGAAAACAATAACTGCACGAAACAAAACTGGAGTGTGTTACAGTATTAGTATAGTTCACTAGGTGAAGCATAAATGCAAGTGGAATGCTATGTGTAATGCTGACAGCGAAAATAAATTAAAATAACTTTGAAAAATCATTGTTTATTCCTGAAATCTGCATAAAACAGCTGTTTTCTGATCTATCAAGAGAATAATTTATAATTTCAGATATTAAACCATTAAGGACAAATTCTATTTCTTTTGATGTTGGTGAGAGACCCGCATCACATGATAGTGTGATGAATGATTTAAGGGGAAAAAAAAAACACAACAACAAACAACTTCAAACTTGTAGTTCACGCTTCTGTGTAACTGTTGCCACTTTTTGCATGAGTTGTGATTTTTTTACGTCTGAACCTGCTTCCCTGTTAATAATATTGTTTTCAAGTACTTAAAGGGTATATATAGTAAATTAATATAAATTAACATTTATTATATTTATTCTTAATTTCAAACTATTAATATTGATACATAAATATTTCTTGACTAGTGGATGAGGAGAAGGATGAAATCTCTGACAACATTTTTGCCCCTGTCTTCATTGGCAGTGTCGCTTCTCACACCTTCTGAGTTCATGAACTACAAAAGGAGGACCGGGGCAGCAAAGTCCCATACACTGTAAGAGAAGATCAAGTTTGTGACTACCTGAAGAACATGGACTTACATAAACCTCAGGGTCCTGATTAGATGCATCCCCGAATCCCAAATGAGTTGGCTCATGCAGTTGCCTAGCCACTCTCAATGACATTTCAAAAGTCATGACAGGCAGATAGAATAGACTAGACTAGACTAGACTAGATTAGACTAGACTAGAATAGAATAGACCAGGTTGGAAGAGACCTTCAAGATAATCGCATCCAACCTATCATCCAACCCACCTAATCAACTAAACCATGCAACCGAGCACCCGATCCAGTTTCTTCCTAAACACCTCCAATGATGGTGACTCCACCACCTCCCCAGGCAGCCCATTGCAATGGGCAATCACTCTCTCTGTGAAGAACTTCTTCCTAACATCCAGACTAAACCTCCCCTGGTACAGCTTGAGACTGTGTCCTCTTGCTCTGGTGCTGGTTGCCTGGGAGAAGAGACCAACCTCTGTCTGTCTACAACCTCCCTTCAGGTAGTTGTAGAGAGTAATAAGGTCACCCCTGAGTCTCCTCTTCTCCAGGCTAAGCAACCCCAGCTCCCTCAGTCTCTCCTCATAGGGATTGTGTTCCAAACCCCTCACCAACTTTGTTGCCCTTCTCTGGACACGTTCCAGCAAGTCAACATCCTTCCTAAACTGAGGGGCCCAGAACTGGACATAGTACTTGAGGTGTGGCCTAACCAGTGCATTGTACAGGGGCAGAATGACCTCCCTGCTCCTGCTGGCTGCACTGTTCCTGATGCAGGCCAGGATGCCATTGGCTGTGGTGGATGAAATCCCTAGTGACTGGGGAAAATGAAATATTGAATCTATTATTAAAAAGGGTATAAAGGAGCTCCCTGAGAACTTTCAACATGTCAGCCTCACCTCTGAACTTGCAAACATCATATGTTTTCCTTGAATCTATACTAAGACACATGAAGGACATGGAGGAGAAACATGGAGGGCCGGGAAGTGATCTTAGATAACCAGCATGGCTTGACCATAATTATTACAATATAGTTTAGAATACTGTATTATGATTATGATTTATATGGTTAAAGGGGGATGGTGTTGGTGGTGAAAATGTGCTATTAATTTACTCATGTTAAAGAGAATCAAAATTTTAATAGTATTAACATATTTTTATGTCTTAATTATCTTAATGGTATGTGTACATTAGGGAAATTTTCAGTTACAATTATATGGAACTGTAATTTTGTTGTAATGGATTCATGAAAACTCAGGTTTGTATTGCTGTTAAATAATTTGATATATTACCTGTAAATTTCATCAGTAATCTTATCTATTCCTCCACACAATAATGTAACATGTATCACCAAGTACTGTGAATGTATTGTAATCATCAGTAGATTCAGAATCTGGTTCAGGTGAACTACATTGCTAACTGAGAATTACAGCGACTTTGATTTTGCAGTCTTTCTATGAGATTGTAAGCTTAAACTACTCAGTGTTAGGGGCATGTATCAAACCAAGAGTAACATTTCAGAATATTCTCAACACTACTGACCATTTATTAAACATATAGCAAATTAAGGTCTTTTCTTTCAAAATCACTATAGGATTTGTAATTTCTGATAAATGCAATAAACCATTCAGTTACAAGCATCCTTCTCAGATGAAAAAAAACCCTTTCCATTATGCCTGACTTCTTCAAATAGAGATGTTAATCTATAATTACAGGCTGCTTTCAAATATAGTATTCTTGAAAATAAAACAAAGAGGGACAGAGGAAAAGAGAGAAAATAAATAGACCTTCAGCATTGCCCTGCCATTATTCATGTCAATTATTTGTATGGTGACTCATATCAGTTTTTGTCCTGTATAACATACTCTCCCAAGAGAAGACCAGGCAAGCTAAAGGAACTGCATTTGTCCAAAGGCTTTAACTATTGGCTTATGTAGATTTGACTATTCCGCCCTTGAGAGAAGGAAGATTTTCACATTACAAATATAGCCAATGTTGAGTCCAGTCCAGAGAACGAACAATAATTTGTTTAACTGAGAGCCATCAAAAGCTTGTACTTGCAGTTTGAGGTTTAGGACTACTTATATAGAAAGGAAACTATCTGCTTTTCATGTCCTTAAAGTTATTTATCAATTTTATATTAGGCAATCACTCCATTTAATGTACAGACTGTCCTAGAAGTGTGGACTAGAAGCCAGGTCTTTATCAGAGGAAAGATCATTTTTGCTAAGTGACATGACCTCACTTCAGAAAAGCCTTTCAATAATTAGGCATTCACTTGGATTTTGAGAGGTGGGTGCAAATTTGACATCTCATTCATATCCTCCCTCTTCACTGCTGATTTCTTATAACTTTCTATATTAGCCCTGCTGCCTCAAGTAATGTGACTCTTATTTGAAGAATTTCTTACACCGATACCAATACAGTTCCTCCCAGATTTCTATAAGCCTCTTTTAACAAATACCAGCATGTGAGAAATACCTGAAATTCACTTGAGTTAATATGATTAATCAAGCAGTAATAAAGCTATTATTCTGAAGAGATAATAGAAAAGATAATATAATATTTTATTCATGGGAGTATTGTGGATCCCAGAATACATTTTCTTTTCACTGCAATTTACAACAAGATGCAGTTAAATTTTGTATGAACTGGTAGCTGTAAACTTGTAGTAGACTTGTGCTTTAACAGCTGTTATGTTTCCTTTACTGTTCTTAAAGTTCCACCAACAATTTTATTTATTTTTTAATATAGGGAAACATAGAATCATATAATTGTTAGGGTAGGAAGGGACCCCAAAGATCATCTAGTTCCAATCCCACTGCCATGGGCAGGGACACCTCACACTAGATCAGGTTGCTCAGAGCCACATCCACCCTGACCTTAAAAACCTCCAGGGATGGGGCTTCTACCACCTCCCTGGGCAATCTGTTCCAGTCTCTCACCACCCTCATGGTGAAGAACTTCATTCTAACATCCAGTCTGAATCTTAAGGTCTCTTTGGAACCTTCTCAGATTGAACAGCCACAACTGCCTCAGTCTGTCCTCATAGGAGAGGTGCTCCAGCCCTCTGATCATCCCTGTGGCCCTTCTCGGGACATGTTCCAGCACATCCATATCCTTCCTGTAACAGGGGCTCCAGAACTGGACACAGTACTCCAGGTGGGGTCTCACCAGAGTGGAGTAAAGGGGGAGAAACACCTCCCTCGACTTGCTGGCTATGCTCTTCTTGATGCAGCCCAGGATGTGATTGGCTTTCTGGGCTGCAAATGCACCCTGATGGCTCATGTTGAGCTTCTCATCCACCAGCACCCCCAAGTCCTTTACTTCAGGGCTGCTCTCAAGCCAGTTACTGCCCAGCCTATTACAAAAGGTAATGAAAGGTAGTTTGCAAAATGACACTCTAATTATAAACCTACAGTAGCCAAGGTTCTGGTAATTATTATATCTTTTTATTACTTTTATGTTATACAGAACCAGTCCAGATTTAAAACTTTATATATAAATATCTAAGGGATACAAATTGCAAAACCCATTATGGTTTAAATTTTACATTTCCAGATTTCTCCTGTACCACCAAAAAAAACCCAAAAACCCAACAACAATAACAAAAAAACCAAAAAGCCCCCACACCCTAAGCAAACAGAAAAAACAACCAACAAACCACCCCCAAAAAAATAACCAACACAAAAAACCCCCACAAAACTCAACAATGGCCCAAACCCCTCAGAACAGAAATATAATTTTAAGTACCTCTACACATTTAACAATCTGTGTTCATAATTATTACATATGTACAGCTTTCGGAAATAACGTGTTGAGGACTAACTGTCCTACCACAGAGATGAAAAGTCCTTCAGGGGCTAGGTAGTGCAAGAGTGATTTATTTACATTTTACTACTTTTCTGCTCAAGATCTGAGAAAAATTTTCAAGGCATAGCCTAAAACCATCACAGTTACTTTTGTAAATAGTATTTTCCATTTAACCTCCAATTCTGTGCAGGCATTTTTATTTACCCCTTTGGGGTGAAGTATTTTCTGTCCTTTCACCCTGGCCAGCTTGTGGATCAAACCAGGACACAATACAATATGCTTTTGGGACTGAAGTTGAAGCATGGAATAGTAACTAAGGAAATGTCTAACACAGTGAGAGGAACTGCATACATATATATTGCACTCCTTATCTGGTAAAAACAGACTGAGGTTTCTATTGAAATTTTAGTCTCACAGGGAAAACGTGGAGCATAGGTATAAAAGTACCCCAAAACAATTATCAGTTTTTCAGTACCTTAAATTTAAATTGTGACAGAATGAATGTCAGCTCTGCAAATTGCAATCCCCTGCAAATAAGGAGTTTGTTTTCTACTTTCTTGTCTCAATTTAATCCACACACAACTGAGTGAATAACTATCTTTATAACTATAATATGGATTTCAGTACATATAATATATCTATACACACACAAAATGCATATTCAGTACATTTTTATTAAATAAGACCCAAAGATTTTCTCAGTGGTCACTGTTTCAGTGGTCACTTGTGGTTCTCCTATATCTCCATGACCAAAAAAGTATTCTTTGCCTAATTCTAGTATATGGTGTCAACCTGACAGGTACTCTATTTTTTCAGCAACCCTATTTCACTTTTGCTGTCAGAGTAGGTAATGCACTGGCAATGCGTTTAAGCTCCTTAGATGACCTCTTTTTCCTGCTCCAACTCATAAAACTGTGAAATTAAGAGGATAGAATTACTCATAATTGCAACACATATTTTGTCCTATTTTATGACAGTTTAGTCTGAATATTCTGCCAGTATTAATGTTGAAAAATTAATCTGAAATGGGGCATCTGACCTTTAGTTTATAAATAATTTTTTTTTTCCTTTGAAAAATTAGGACTCTTTTAAAGAATAAGAACAGAAGAATTATGAAAGGTGTAATACCCTGTGGTGAGTTTGACCTTGGCTTGCTGCCCAGCTCTCTATCTTGCCACTCTCTGACTACCCCGTCTCAACAGGACAAGATGAGAAAATAAGACATAAAAGATAGAAATAAGATGGAAAAGAATTATGAGTCAAGATAAAGGGACAGAGAACAACTACCAACTATCATCATAGGAAAAAGCAGACTCCACTTGTGCAAAATTAATTTATTTGCCAATACAAATAGAATAGGATGATGACAAAACCAATCAAACAAAAAATTAAAGCAAACGACACCTTCCCCCCACCCTTCCCTTTTTCAACTTTGCACCTGATTTCTCTGCCTCTTCCTCTGCACCTGTTGCAGGGGAATGAGGGGTTGTGGTCAGTTCATAACATTTCATCTCTGCTGCTTCATCCTCCTCACACTCTTTCCCTGCTCTAGCATAGGGCTGCTCCCTCAGGAGACAGTCCATGAACTTCTCTAGTATGATTCCTTCCCATAGGCTGTGGGTCTTCAAGAACTACTCCAGCATGGGTGCTTTGTATGTAATGAAGTCTATCAGGAATGGTTTGCTCCATCATGAGATTCCCCATGGGTTCACAGGTCCTTGTGGAAAACTTACTCTTGTATGGGCTGCATTCCACCAATCACAGCTCCTGCTTGCTCCAGAATGGGTACTTCATCAGCTGCAGCTTCTTTGAGGGTATATCTATCTTACTGCAGCATGGAATACTCTACATGTTGCATTGTGAATGATATCCATTAAGTATGATGAAAATCTCCCTAATTTTATATATATATATATATATATATATATATATATATATATAAAGTGAATTGTCTAAACTCCTGCAATATTCCCATGACATTTAAATGAGTGTTCTGCATTTATATTAAAGCCTGTGGAACTGAGCAATGTCTGCAGCCATCTTTTATTTCAACCTGTAGCTCAAGGTGAGACACAAGAGATGTAAGGAAATTAATTTCTGAAGCTTGGTTAAAAGGTATAACTTACCATTAGGAAATTTTAAGTGCATTTACTGTTTCCATTGTTTAATTATTGCATCAAATTCTCAAATGTTCTTCTGAATCTGTGAGTAAGAAGATATGTTGAATGATTCTTGTATATAATATACACTCCCAGATGTCAGCTGTCAGTTGAAATGAATACACATGATATATCAATAGAGACAATGGAACAGGGCCTTGTAACATCTGGCACATAGATCCACACAGAAGAAAGCCTAAGAAATATGATATACGGTATGTGAAGCAAAGATTTGAAGAGATAAGAATGGCTTGAAATAAACACTGCTTTGAAAGTAAAAAGCACATGATCAGAAGAAAGACATGAAGAAAATCAGTGAAGGGTAAAGGTTAAAAAATTCAAAGCCTTGTATATTAAATACCATGTGCAAGTGGCACATCTTTTACATAATCAAGAGAAAACTCCCCAAAGCACTAGTTCATCTGTGTATATAGTTATATTGTGCTTATGTGAATCCAAGTTAATGAAAATGTTGGGTTTTTTTCCTTCATGTGGAAGGAAAGGTTCCTCCAAAATTTACTTTGCAATGAAATATAGAAAAATTCTCCCTGTGGTTTTCAGACTTGTCAGCTTTCAAACATAGTATTGATTTAGGGGGTTGGGGAGTTTTTTGTTTGTTTTGATCAGGTGGTTTGTGTTTGTTTTTTGTTGTTGTTGGGTTTTTTTTTTTGTGGGGGGTTGTTTGTTTTTTTGTGTGGGCCAGTGGTATTTGGTTTTGTTCTTAATTTTAGAAATAATGCTTTTTTTTCATGTTGTTTTGGTTTCACTCTCATCCTCCTTAACTTGATATTTTGCCCATTTGAACTGACACTGACAAAACTGCAAAATTGGAAACAGTATTTTTCCTAGCATTTGCTTCTTAGATTTCCCTCTGACTTACAAATTACCCTGAATCTGAAACAGGTTGTCTTGGCTGTCAGAGTGAAGCAGAATTAACATGTAAAAAAGTAGAAACCAGAAGCTTCATGAATAAAATATAGGAAACTTACATATAGATGATGACACTCAAGTGTGCATTCAAGACATTTAATATTGTCTTGAATTGCCCTACTTTTTTCTGAAAAATGCATTCAGTTTTCTCCATAAAAGAATTCCTAAATTTTTTTAAAAGGTTTTTGTTTATTTAGTTTGAACAGAAAAAAATTTATAAAAGGAAAAAAGAAAGATTTGAGTATATATACCAGAGAGGAGTTTGGTAATCCAATTATAATCCCAATATCATTAATTTTATTCATATAGAGCAAAGTGTAACAGACTGAAAAGATGAGACTCATTAAAGAAAACAAAATCAAATAACTTCATAACTATTCATATTTCTGTTATCAAGTTCTTATTACATATAGCAAAAAATAAAATCTAATCCATTGCTTTAATTAGCTTTTATATTGTCAGTTATTGTGCACACATGAATGCATGAAACAAAATCGATTTTTCAAGGTACTAGGAATACCAGACATTGACTCTTTTCCTTCTTTGAAACATTGAAAACTTTTTTCTGGATATCTGAATTTGTATAGCTAAATTTAATCCTAAAAAAGGGAAATAAAAAAGCCAAAACAAAACAACAAAACCAAATAAAACAATATTGCTAGTAAATTTACCTAAATTGCTAATCAGATGAAGTATTATTTCTCTATTATCCTATTCCTCCCACGAAAAAAGAAATAAGTCCATCAGTAGCAATATTCTTTCTGTTATTTACCAATGTGAAGAAATCAGAGACTTTTCCTGCCACAAGTTCATTAAAGGGAATAATTCAGTGGCAGAGTCTGTCCATGACTGGTACAGTATTTATACAGCAAAATCTTTTATATAAGGATTGATTTTCAAAATAACATTTTGCCACAATTTGGCACGTTTACATCACCAGAACAGCAAAATAAACATGGAAGATAAGCAAGAACAGAATCAAGCTGAAAATACTAATTTTTCTTTAAACTTAAAGACAAACAATGGTTTTTTTTTTTTTTTTTGTTTTTGTTGTTTTTTTTTTTTTAATTTAGTTATATCAGAATCCAAACCTAACCCACTTAAAATCATAGAATAACTTATGTTGGAAGATGTCTATGATCATTGATGCCAGCCATCAATCTAATATCACCATGGCCATTAATCTATGTCCTGAAGTGTTATGGCTATACATTTTTTGAACACCTCCACCAGTGACTCCACCACTTTTCTGGATATCCTCTTCCAACATGTGATCACTCCTTCTGTAAAGAATTTTTCTCCTAATATACAGTCTTAGCCTCCCTTGGCACAATTTGAGTCCACTTACTCTCATTCTATCATTTTGTACTAGAAAGAAGAGACACACTTCACTACAATCTCTTTTCAAGTCATCATAGACAGCAATGACGTTTCCCCTTAGCTGCTTCTTCTCCAGACTAACCAATCCCAGTTCCCTCAGCAGTTCCTCATAAGATTCGATCTTCAGGCCCTTCACCAGCTTTGCTGCTCTTCTCTGGACATAATCCAGCACTACAGTGTTTTTTTTGTAGTGAGGGGCCCAAAACATAACCCACTATTTGATGTGCGGCCGAACCAGTATATGGGCATGATCACTTCTCTAGTCCTGCTGGCCACATTGTTCTTGATACAGTCCAGAATTCTGTTGGCCTCCTTGGCTACCTGGACACACTGCTGGGTCACATGGGGTTATTGTGGCCGGGTTCTACACATTGGCCACAACAACCCCATGCAGCGCTACAGGCTGGGCTCAGAGTGGCTGAAGAGCAGCCAGGCAGAAAACGACCTGGGGGTAATGGTTGATATTAGGCTGAACATGAGCCAGCAGTGTGCCCAGGTGGCCAAGAAGGCCAATGGCATCCTGGCCTGTATCAGGAACAGCGTGGCCAGCAAGAGCAGGGAAGTCATTGTGCCCCTGTACTTAGCACTGGTTAGGCCACACCTTGAGTCCTGTGTCCGGTTCTGGGCCCCTCAGTTTAGGAAAGATGTTGAGTTGCTGGAACGTGTCCAGAGAAGGGCAACAAAGCTGTTGAGGGGTTTGGAGCACAAGGCTATGAGGAGAGGCTGAGGGAGCTGGGGTTGCTTAGCCTGGAGAAGAGGAGGCTCAGGGGAGACCTTATTGCTGTCAACAGCTACCTGAAGGGAGGTTGTAGCCAGGTGGGGGTTGGTCTCTTCTCCTAGGTGGCCAGCACTTGAACAAGAGGAAGCAGTCTCAAGCTGTGCCAGGGGAGGTTTAGGCTGGATGTTAGGAAGAAATTCTTCACAGAAAGAGTGTTTGGCCATTGGTATGGGCTGCCCAGGGAGATGGTGGAGTCCCCATCACTGGAGGTGTTTAGGAAGAGACTGGATGGGGTGCTTGGTGCCATGGTTTAGTTGATTAGAAAATGTTGGGTGATAGGTTGGAATCGATGATCTAAAAGGTCTTTTCCAACCTTGTTAGTTCTATTCTATTCTATTCTATTCTATTCTATTCTATTCTATTCTATTCTATTAATCTGCCTTTGAGCTTTCCAAATTGGTCTAGTTTTTAAAACACTAAATTCCAGCACCTGTTCTGTTCAATGTTCTGTGTTTTATTTCATATTCTCTTCCTGTGTATAGTTTCTGCTTGGATTTTATTTTTATGTTATTTTTGGTTGTTATGAGGTATACAATGCCTACTCATCAGCTTTAAGGAATAACATGTAATAGTAAGAACTCACTTTTAGGGCACTGGTTTTTGAAATGTCAATACTTTCTTTCATAAGCTGATGAGTGTTGCTCTCTGCTTGTTCTAGCTTAATGATAACACACATTTAACCATTTAAGGCACCATGTGAAAATTTTGTACCATCTTAATTCCGTCTAATTGTTTCTTCCAATTTGTGTAAGTATAATTTTCTAATGGAAATGCTATTTTTTCAAGTTGCCCTGAAATGATTCTCTGTATCATGGACTTCAACAAAATATCTTGCATTTTTGATAGAATTGATCATTTCTTTATTGTGATTATAAGTTATAATCAATTAAATAGATTAATTATCTTTTAGTCATCCAGAATTTACCTTATAGAAGACAACCATCATTGGGTCACATCTGTCTTTCTATTGTGCTGACTGCAGTACCACAAAATGGGCCAAAAATTTTGTTTTAGCATACTGAGTGGCCAAGTGCCTCAGTCTAAACCACAGAACAGCATGCTAAAAAGCTGAAGAAAATGTAAAAAGGGAGGGATTAATTAAAACTGAATTATAAGGAAAATCCTTAATGTTTGTTATCAAAGAATATCAAATATAGATCAGTGCACAAGTTGTTTTGAAAGTTAGTTAAAAAATAAATAGTTTGATATTTAAAGGGATTTATAATGGCCCGTTATTTCAGTTTAAATTACAATTAAAAACACACCAGAAAAATTGGAAAAGAGTCTTACTGAAGATTGCTTGTCACTGCAGTTTTATGGTGTGCTCCCAGTTTCTCAGTTTTGCCATGTTAATTTTGGCAGACTGAGTGTATTTGTATGTGCATGTACAGAAAGAGAGTACGCCATGTCAAAGCAATGTCAAACACAATTTAAATAATATGTAATTATAATAGTAGGATATCTGTTTGGCTCTGTGAGTGAAAGACATGTTTAATTTATTTTCTTGTTATTGATTTTTTAAAAAAAATCATTGGATAAAGTATTAAAATAAAGGCTGAGTGAAATGGGTTCAGAGATAAAAACACAAAACAAACAGACAAAAAGCCACAAATGAGGTAGATCTGAAGTTATGTAATGACAGGTAATGAATACATAATGATACTTTATTAATTGTTCAGGAGAAATCTTTATCAGTTAATTTTGATTCAATCTCTTCAGTATCTGAACAGTGTTCTGGGAAATAATCAAAAATCTTCTATCATTGAGATGTCTATCTTTTCATTACATTTGGGAATTAGTAAATTATTTTTGTCTATTTCTTGTACTTCCTTGTATTTAAAGGCGCAATTTGTTTCTTATTAACGTCAGACAGATTCTGCAATTCCAAAAATTCTGCTAGAAAAAAGATATTATTCTAGCTGTTGAAGGAAATAGATAGAAAAAGAGATAATTTAAGCATAAAAAATAAAAATAAAAATGGTAAGATTAAATTAACGGAATGTCCTTGCAATCTTTTAATCTTCTTTGCAAGTAGCAAAGAAAAGGAAGGACTTCTAGATCCAGATAAACACCTTAATGTCATAAATTTTATTGGAGGATAAATGAATTTGAAGATTACAATTTATTAGGTTATATTCTCACAATTTTTTTTCTACCTTTTTTTTTTCTCCTGCTCTTAATTAATAGCAACATTGTTACAGTGCACAAAAAATTGTAAATGTTAAAAAAACAACCAACCAACAACAACAACAAAAAACCAAACAAATAAATTAAAACCCCCACCCCACAGGTAACTTCTCTGGAATATGGGAACATTTTTCCTATTTGCTTTCCTCTTTCAATATTACTTTTTAATTTTTAAATTGCACTATACCATTACTCAGTTAAACCTTATTAATTTGTTCTTCACTGGTTCACTGCTTTTCAGTCAGCACTCATGTTTTGCTATCTGGGCTCTTACATCACTGTACAAAATCAGTTCAGAAAGATTCTGTTACAGCTGCTGTTGTGGTCTTAAATAATAACTAGGAAACAATTTTGAAGGATAATTGAAATGACATATTGCCCAGCTCATGCCAGCATTCTAAACATCTACTTAGCATATTGGCCCTGTTGCTAAGTTTCAAAAGAATTGTCTCTGCTTTCAAGGAGACCTCACTGACTTATTTATAAATGAAGTTATAAGAACTAGTACCACTAGTAAGTAATTTAAAATCAAATCAAATAAATAAACCCCCATCTCTCTGTAGATATAGATAGGAATAACAATACAAAGATGAGATTCTCCAGTCATCTTTTCCACTTACACATAATAAAGGTATGCCTGTTACTTGGCAAGAAATAAGCTGGTGTTTCAGCCTTTTTGTCTGAAATATATAACCCTGGAATGGTGCTGAAAGAAGGACAAGTCATGACGTGGTGCTACTTCATGCAGGGAAAAAAAGAGAGGCAAAAGTCCATTTAGAGCTTAGACTAGCCATTGCTGTGAAGGACAACAAAAAATCCTTCTATAAATATATTAAAAGCAAGAGGAGGGGCAAGGACAACCTCCACTCCTTAGTGGACATGGAGGGGAATATAGTAACTAAAGATAAGGAAAAGGCAGAGGTACTTAACACCTTCTTTGCCTCAATTTTTAATAGCAGGATTGGTTGTTGTAATGGGTTGGGGCAGCCCCCCTCCCCACCACATGCAGAAATAACGACTCAGAGAAACAGATTGCAAAAGTGGTGGAAAGTTTAAATAGAGAACAGTGAGTGTGTACAAAAAGGTAACATAGTGACAAGAAAGAGACCCAAATAGACCCAGAAAGACCCCAACCCCACCTGAGGGTGCACCCAAAACCCCCAGGGCTCCTCCTTCCCCCCCGCTACTGCTAGGCTGGTCTCAGCTGGCCAGATCTGAGACTGCCCATCCCCCCGTGGCCTTGGGCCTAAATCAGGTCCATGGCCAGGAGACCTCTCCCCCAGTTACCGAGTCTCGGAGAGAAAAGGAAAGAGGAAGTGCCAGACCCCGCTGCAAAATTTACAATGGTGCAAGGGATTATGGTAGAAATACATAATTTCCTGTGCCCACCCACTGGGCTGGACTTCTGGACACAGGAAACACCCCTGTAGCAGAGGGCACCCAGCCCAAACGACAGTTGCCTTCCAGACAAGTGGCCTCATGAGCTGGCAGATGGAGTCAGGATCAGTATAGTTCCCCCGTGATCCAGGAGGAAGTAGATAGAGATCTTCTTAGCTGCTTGTATCCCCACAAGTCCATGGGACTGCATAGGAGCCATCCTAGGGTGCTGAGAGAGCTGGCAGATGAGCTGGCCAAGCTGCTTTTCATCATTTTTCACCAGTCTTGGCTCACTGGAGAGGTCCCAGATGACTGGAACCTGGCCAATATGATGTCCATCCACAAGAATGGCCAGTTGGATGAGCCAGGGAATTCCAGGCCTGTCAGCCTGACCTCAGTGCCAGGCAAGATTATGGAACAGGTCATCTTGAGTGCAATCACACAGCACTTACAGGATGGCCAAGGGATCAGGCCCAGCCAGCATGAGTTTAGGCAGGGCAGGTCCTGCCTGACCAACCTGATCTCTTTCTATAATCAGGTCACACGCCTGGGGGATGTGGGGAAGGCTGCGGATGTAGTCTACCTGGCATTCAGCAAGGCCTTTGACACCATCCCCCACAGCAAACTCCTGGCCCAGCTGTCAGCCCATGGCTTGGACAGCAGCACTCTGCGCTGGGTTAGCAACTGGCTGGAGGGCTGAACCTAGAGTGTGGTGGTGAATGGTGCCGCATTCAGCTGACAGCCAGTCACTAGTGGTGTCCTCCAGGGATCAATACTGGGGCCCATCTTGTTCAATATCCGTATTGATGATCTGGATGAGGGCATTGAGTCCATCATCAGTAAATTTGCAGATGACACCAAGTTGGGGGCAGGTGTTGATCTTTCAGAGAGTAGGAGAGCTCTGCAGAGGGAACTTGACCAGCTGGAGAGATGGGCAGAGTCCAAGGGCATGAGATTTAACACATCTAAATTCCAGGTTCTACACACTGGCCACAATAACCCCATGCAATGCTACAGGCTGGGGTCAGAGTGGCTGGAGAGCAGCCAGACAGAGAGGGACCTGGGGATACTCATCAACAATGGACTGAACATAAACCAGCAGTGTGCCTAGGCAGCCAGGAGGGCCAATGGCATCCTGGCCTGCATCAGGAACAGTGTGGCCAGCAGGAGTAGGGAGGTGATTCTGACCCTGTACTCAGCACTGGTTAGGTCACACCTTGAGTCCTGTGTCCAGTTCTGGGCCTCTCAGTTTAGGAAAGATGTTGACTTGCTGGAACATGTCCACAGAAGGGCAATAAAGCTGTTGAGGGGTTTGGAGCACAAGGCTATGAGGAGAGGCTGAGGGAGCTGGGGTTGCTTAGCCTGGAGAAGAGGAGGCTCAGGGGAGACCTTATTGCTCTCTACAACTACCTGAAGGCAGGTTGCAGCCAGGTGGGGGATGGTCTCTTCTCCCAGGCAACGAGCACCAGAATAAGAGGACACAGTCCAAGCTGTGCCAGGGTAGGTTCAGGCTGGATGTTAGAAAGAAGTTCTTCACAGAAAGAATGATTGGCCATTGGAATGGGCTGCCCAGGGAGGTGGTGGAGTCACCATCACTGGAGGTGTTAAAGAAGAGAATGGTTGAGGTACTTTGTGCCATGGTTTAGTTGATTAGATGGTGTTGGGTAATAGGTTGGATTTGATGATCTTGAAGGTCTTTTCCAACCTGGTTAATTCTATTCTATTCTATTCTATTCTATTCTATTCTAAGAGGAAACACAGTTCAGTTTCCTGCTGGTTGCACATGTTAACATTTTTAAAAGTGTTTCAAAGAACTCTTTAAAGTACTACCAACTCTGATAGGTTGGATGACTCAGTAGATACATTGGGAAACACTTTTTTTATTTTTATTTTTTAATCTTGAGTTACTGAATATTCTTTGATTAAAGCTACATTTTTCAGTTCTTTTATTTATACATTATTTGATAATTTACTTCTGAATTTTTAAAACCAGGTAGAAAGTATTTCTTGAAATACACCTTTTAAGTAGAAATTAGTTCTGTTAACTTAAGGGCTATAGCTCTTTTTAAATACCAGAGGTTTGCTGTTATTTAAAGTTTGTGGTAAATATTAGCTATCTTTTGAAACCATAAGAAAAATCACCTTGCATTTATCTTTATACATTTTGCAAAATTAAAAGTCAAGATGTTTGTTCCATGTCCACATTGACATAGGGTACAGTATTTAATTTCACTATGAGCTCTTTAATTTTACACCCTAAATCACATATAGTGGTAGATAGTGTCTCTAATTCTCCGTGATTTCTTCTCCCTTATTTTTAAATTAAATTACAGAGGTGTATTTAGTGAGCTGCAATGTATCTTAGGGGATATCTTCCTGAAAAAGAACTAGCAAAGGTGAATGTTAGCCTTTCTTGAAAGGAAACAATAAACAAGTTTAGAGGCCGTGCTGTGAAACCAGGGGCAAGTTCCAATGAGGTAGAATTCTTTCTTCAGTTTGTGATAGTGTTTGAAAGATTAAGGAAATGTAGCTTCTGCAACACTGAACAAGAGGTGATTTAAGAAATCCTTGTGTAAGTCTATAGTGGAAAAATCAAAAGAGCAAGGCAAAGACTCATCTAAGTTACTCAGCTAAGCACAAACACAGCTCTGCCATTATTCAGCCAGGCTTAACTGTCAGGGGGCTCCCATACATGGTTTTGGCATGTGCCATCTGTTCTTCCACTGTTTTTCCACCATCAGTCAAGAACAATTCTAGTTTGGCAATATGTATTTTTATTTTTTTCAGAGGTATAGGGTGAGAGAAAATAGAAGCTTAGCAACGTTGGCACTAACTACTCTGCAATTTGCCTCAGGACCAGTATGTGGTCCCTGGTTCATTTCATTTACTAATATAGACAAAGCTTAAGGGACTAAAAAGGAAGGAAAGCTGTGGAGGAGAGGAAAAATACCCACAAACTTACAGAATTTATGTGCTTCTGTGAGGTTGGAGGGAGAAATAGAAGAGGTTTTGAGCAGAAATCTTTGAACAAAAGTGATGTGAAAACCCCAGTAGATAAAGATAGGGAGCTGAGAAAAGAAGGAAGACTTATTTATAAAAATAGGATTAATTAGATTCCCAAGAATAAAACATTTCCTTTAGTCTTCTGTACAGTGAAGACACAAAAATATACTGAAATTCATGAAGAACAGCCAGAATATTTTGTGTGACAGGAATCTGGCAGAAATTAATTATGAGAGGTTAGGGACTGTTCCAAAGTTAGACAAAGTGAAACATCCCATATATTCCAGAAGATCTTAACTTATTCCTTAAACACAAAAAGGTTTTATGGAAGATTTCACACGGACCAAGAATTTCAATTTACAGATTGTAAGATTAGTTTTATTATCTATGGTATAGTATTTATTCTGTTTCTGATTTTGAGGTGACTTCTTGTAAGATGCATCTTATTTTGGGAAACAATTCTGGTGAATGTGTCCTGTACATAATTCAAGGACTTATAATAAAGGATAATTAATTATTTTCATAGAAATTAATTGCCACATTTATGAATTTACACATGTGAAGGAGTTAAAATAACAAAATTATATATATTTACAAAATTGTCCTTGCCTACTGGTTACAGCAACATTACTTATAAGCTATGCTTAATTTGAGAGAAATTTGATTTGGCTCATTCTCAAAAATTCTAGAGTCAAACTCCTTATTTGTTTCCCCCTTCACGTAACCTTGGAATTCTTACTGAGCACAAGCTCAGAGAAGTTTTATGTTATAGAATAGAATAGAATAGAATAGAATAGAATAGAATAGAATAGAATAGAATAGAATAGAATAGAATAGAATAGAATAGAATAGAATTAACCAGGTTGGAAAAGACCTTTGAGATCATTGAGTCCAACCTATCATCCAACACTATCTAATCAAGTAAACCATGGCACCAACCACCCCTAAACACCTCCAGTGATGGTGGCTCCACCACCTACCTGGGCAGCCCATTCCAATGGCCGTCACTCTTTCTATGAAGAACTTCTTCCTAAACCTCCCCTGGCACAGTTTGAGACTGTGTCCTCTTCTGCTGGTTGCCTGGCAGAAGAGACCAACCCCCACCTGGCTACAACCTCCCTTCAGGTAGTTATAGACAGCAATAAGGTCTCCCCTGAGCCTCGTCTTCTCCAGGCTAAGCAAACCCAACTCACTCAGCCTCTCCTCATAACGCTTGTGCTCCAAATCCCTCCCCAGTTTTGTTGCCCTTCTCTGGACATGTTCCAGAAACTCAATTTATGACAGACATTGCTTTTATTTTAAGCTACATTTAATTCAATACTTCAGTAGTATACTTGGACATTTATTGGTATTCTGCTAAGAGTCCCCTCAGAAACTAAACTCAGGTTTGTGTAATATAAAGAAGCTTGTAATTCAGAATTTTATAAATTTCATATACATTAATGCCGAAACTTGCTGGTCTTTAAAGATCAAAATTTGTTTTGGTTTGTTTTGGGTTTTTTTCTGCTTAAATACACCTCAGAGAATAGATAATTTTGGTAATTATTATTTTACTTATTTGCAGTATGTATTATTGTCCTGTCTTCTTCATCAGAGCAAGACTGAATAATCATAACACTGAAAAGGAACAAGCTACTTAATAGAGATTTCTTTTTTCCTGTTGCATGACATCAACAGTTTGATTGGATTAAATGGGATTATTCTGTTTATAAAAGGAGTTCCTTCCCAGTGTAGGAGTTTGGAGGTATTGTACTAGGAGGTTTTAAATAGCAATGCTTGTTTTCTGAACAGGACAATAAATACTCTCATTAATCTGATAGAGAATGGGAAAGGCTAGCACAGATGGATAATAGCTTTCTGCAGCTGAAAAATTCATTAAGACCTCCCTGACATACCCTTAAGAATCAAAAAATCACAGCTACTCTCCTTTCTTTAAATTCCTTCAAATAAATCAGTATAGCTTAACATTATTTTGAACTGTTCAAAATCTGAGATGAAAGTAGATGCTCATCTTGAGACCTCAGCTTGTAACAATAATTTCAAGATTACAAACTCCTGATTTGTCCTACTTAGCAATTTTTTTCTTTGTATGCAAAACCCAAACAATCATATTGTGATTTTCCTTAAAAGTTCTCTGAAGACCACTCTCATCTATTTCTTATTCCTAGAAAGTGAAGGCTTGTTTGTTGTTGTTGGTTGTTGTTGTTGTTGTTTGGTTTGGTTTGTTTGTTTTGGGCTTTTTGTAGTGTGCTGCAGGGTAGTCCTTTGTCTATAATTAATTGAAAGCTGTTTTCACTGCATTGCTTGGCCAGTAGAATAGGTGGTATAACATCCATTTGGTTTGGTGTCTTTTACTGTCTGTGTAATGAATATAAATGTTTTTTTCCCCTGGTTTTTTGTTTGTTTGTTTTTTAATGTTTGGGAAACAGAAAGAAAAAAAACACATGCTTGACTTGCTTTACAAATGAGACTCAGTAAAACATTGTTCTCTTTTTTTCTTTGAAGTAACTAAGCACAACTGTTGGTAACATCTCAAGTGCAAATTGGGGCAGCTACACAATGAAAAATAGGGAGCGAGCAATATAGGTAAAGTCAGGAAGACTTGTTGGTATTGATAAATATAAAATAAACCTTAGAGGTGTGAAGAAGCAAGTTCCAAATGGACAACCAAGAAATCCATTGTTAACGGTTGAACCCCCAACTATCAAAACCAGATTTTCTTTCAGATTTTTCTGACAGCTGATTTGAATGTCTCCCTTTTGAAACAGAGGCATGGAGGTGGAAAACCATTCTGCAGTTTTAAACAATGTTGCTTCAATTAATTTCTCAGAGATCTTGTTCTGGTCCTAGACAGCTACCATGAAAGAAAGGCATCCTTTTAATGGTAAGACTTACCTTATCTCATCCTTACCTTTCCTTATCTCATCTCTAGGTAGGCTGTTCTTAGCTCTGGTCAGTGTTTATCTCGTATTCCTCATTTCTACATTTTTGACCCATTACAACCTTCCCCTCACTCCACATTTTTTTCCCCCCATCTGTTGTCTCCCATAATTGGTTTCTTGACGGATCCCTGTAGAGATGGCTTGCACTTATTTCTAAGAGCAAAATCAACAACAATTATGACCAGAAAAGAAGTGGTCAACCCACCCCTTTCATGAGCTCTTCCTACAAGGAAGAACTGCTGGCTTTAGCAGTAGCAAATACAGCTGTTAATTCCCTTAAAGTTATTCTTGAGCTCTTTCCCATCAAAAGAGAAGGCATGGACCAGCATAGAAGGGACTGACAGCTCTATAATGTCACAACTGACCACCATTGCTGTCTTTCTTCACCATACCTTTCTCACTACTGTTTCTCAAGACTATAAAAAATGTGCAGCACTTCTATATCCATCATAATCACCTTCACCTGTGGCCTTTAAAGATGTTTAGGGAAAACAAAAATTAAAGATTTATGTCTTCTAATTATATTCCTGTCTTCTAGTGTTTTACCATTTTGAGAATCAAGAAACCTGAGACAGGAATAAATTGTGATTCAATCTGATATTCGCTAGATATTTAATGTGGGAAGTATTGTTATTTCTGAAAATGTTATAGATATGAATTTTTTAGAAAATAATTTTTTTTTCATGACAGAAGTCAGTAACTGATTCTCTGTTTCCTCTCTGTTCCTGTGAGGCAGTACGGTTTGATATAAAAGCATTAAAATAGGACTTAAAAACCTTAATTCTCACCTTGACTAATAAGTCTCTCATGATCCTAAGCATTTCACTTTCTCCTTGTTACTTTCATATATCAAACAGGATGAACTATCACCATAAAGAAAAAAAGAGAAAAAAAAAAAAAAAGAAAAACCAAGGTAAAATCCTGAATAGATGGCTGAGTTCAAGAGGCGACTTAAACCTTCCAAGTTTAAAGCACTGAAACCATTTTGTTAGCTTTTTGCTGCTGTACGTTGATATATATAAAACTGAAACACTGACATGATTATGCAGTAATTCAAGCATGTCTAGAGGAATGATAAACAATTTAGATGTAGCTAATTCTGAAAATGTTCTCATTGTTGATATGACTTACTGTCCCAACATTATAAACTGAAACCAGATGATTCTTATCTCTGTTACCACAAACATTTTTTTCCTATAAGAATACATAGCACAGAATTGTTTGGGAATGTTTTAATTATCATAAATACAAAGCTATTTTTATAGAAGAGTTATTTTAATCAGAATGTATATTTGGATAGAAGACAAGAATCTTCAAATGAACTGCTATTTTTTTAAAGATAATGACACTTTCCTACCCTACTTCCAATAGCAGATAAGTTTATAAAATGTGCATTAAGATGGTGAGAAAGTTACAGAATGGCTTCTAGCACAATCTGCAAGCAGAAGTTCAAGCTACCAGTCCATTTGAAACATTTTTGATAAATTCTTTGAACTTTACTTTACATTGACATTGAAAAAAACCCAAACGCTCAGGGTACATAAAAGTATACAAAATAGATGGCTTTTGAACACATAAAAAAGTATTTCCATAGGAAATAAAATGTCTAAGTTGAATTAGTATGTTCTTATAAAACATTACACTTCAGTCTGCAAACACTTAAGTAATGTATAATATCATGCACTTGGAACAAAACACAATAAAGTTGCTGAGAACCATACTTTAAGACTTACTGAAGTCAACGGAAAGCAATTCCAAATCTCAGTGCATACATGAAAGTATGAATGAAATTAATATGTAAGCTTGTATGTACATTTGGATTTAGGATTTCTCTAGATATTCTACATGTAATATATGATGGTTTTGTCTTCAGTCTTTTAATGAAATGTGCAGAATCACAGAATGTCACTGGCTGGAAGGGACCTCGAGAGATCACCTAGTCCAACCTCCCTGCCAGTGCAGGATCACCTATACCCGGTCACACAGCCATTCCTCCAGGCAGGTCTTGAATATCTCCATAGAGGGAGACTCCACAACCCCCCCTGGGCAGCCTGTTCCAATGCTCTGTCACCTCCCAGTGAAATAATTCTTCCTCCTGTTTCCATGGAACTTCCTATGCCTCAGCTTCCACCCATTGCCCTTGTCCTGTCATTGGGCATCACCGAGAAAAGCCTGTTCCACTCCCTTAATCATTTCTGTGGCTCTGCACTGGACTCTCTCTCTGTTCTTGAACTGAGGGGCCCAGAACTGGACACAATATTTCAGCCTCTCCTCTGTGGACTATCTTCTTCTACCTGAGTTTGTTTAGCAGTTCCCTACTTAACAATGCAGGTCTCCCGGCTCCTTTTCTCAATTTCCTACTCTTTGGGATGCTCTGATCTTGAGCTTGGAAGTACAGGTCCTTGAATGTTAACCAACTGTCTTGGGTCCCTTCACCTTCTAGTACACTCTCCCATGAGATTTCCCTTAGCAATTGCCTTAAAAGGCCAAAGTTGGCCCTGCTGAAATCCAGCATTGTAATCTTGCTTGATACTTTAATGCTACCACACAAGATCCTGAACTCAGCCATGTCATGGTCACTGCAGCCAAGGCTTCCCTCAACCTCCAGTGCTTCAATGAGTCCCTCCTTGTCGCTGAGTATCAGGTCCAGTAATGCTCCTCTCCTAGTTGGTTCCTCCACCATTTGCATCAAGAAATTATCATCAGTGCACTGGAAGAACCTCCCGGAGTGTGTCTGGCTGGCCTTCCAGCAAATATCTGATTAGTTGAAGTCCCCCATGACAACCAGGACCTGTGATTGTGAGGCCGCTGTCAGCTGTCTATAGAAGGCCTCATTGACTTCATCATGCTGATCAGGTGGTCTGTAATAAACACCCATAACACCATCACCTGTGCCAGCCTGCCCCTTAATACACACCCACAAACTCTCAACTTGCCACTCATCCACCCCTTGGCTAAACCAAACACATTCTCGTTGTTCACAAATTGTTTAAGAACATATTTATTCTTAATATAGAACATTAAAAGGATTCATAAATTATTAAAAAACCATATTTTCTGATTGATAAATAATTTACTCTATGATTAATTAATTATATATAGTATGGTATTTCCAAGAATAACTATTTTAGTGCCAATAAAATGCAGCAGGAATGACCGGTGGCGTTGTTTTTATTTCTTGCCAGAAAATGTCATGGAAAAAAATTTATCTGAAATAATAATTTGAATGTTGTATTGTTTTGAACCATGTAATACGCATGTTTGTGTGTATACACACACACACACACACACACACATATTCCTTACTATCAAAATTGTAAATTAGAACTTCTACATTTATGGCTGTGTTGCATTAGAGCCCTGGAAAGGGGGAACTCTTCTATGAGGACAGACTGAGGGATTTGGGGTTTTTCAATCTGGAGAAGAGAAGGCTCCAAGGAGACTTTATTGTGGCCTTCCAGTATCTTAAGGGGGAGTACAAGAAAGCTGGAGAGGGACTTTTTAGGGTGTCAGGTAGTGATAAGACTAAGGAGAATGGAACAAAAATAGAAATGGGTAGATTCAGATTGGATGTTAGGAGGAAATTCTTCACCATGAGGGTGGTGAAACACTGGAACAGGTTGCCCAGGGAGGTAGTAGAAGCCCCATCCCCGGAGGTTTTTAAGGCCAGGGTGGATGTGGCTCTGAGCAACCTGAACTAGTGTGAGGTGTCCCTGCCCATGGCAGGGGTATTGGAACTAGATGATCCTTGAGGTCCCTTCCAATCCTAACAATTCCATGATTCTATGATAACTGGTCACCCTCTTGCTTTTATGGTCCTTCAGTGGGTGGCTGCATTTTTGCTTGTTACAGGATTCAGAAGGATATTCCTTTCCCTTCTGTTCTCTCTGTAGACTGTATCTCTCTATATACTCTGTATATACTCTATCTGATACTTTTGTAGCAGGGGAGTACAATATTATGTGTGAATCAAATGAAAACTCTTCCTCTACCTTTTTTAACTCCCTTTCCTATCTCCTAGTAAGAAGAGAGGGGCGGGGGCAGTGTGTGGGAAGAGATATGTTGCATCCATTACGAATGTAAATGCACAGATTTTTAGAGTGATGCCACCCACTTCACACCTAGTTAGACCATCCTGCTTAGTGGATAAGCACAAGTATAGTTTTATTCACTGTAGTAAAGCTACTAATAAAACCCACAAATTAAATAAAACGAAAGCTAGTTCTATGGCAGCCTGCAGGTTTTGCAAATTGAAACATTCAGGACAGCTCAGGGGTGGTAAAATAGAGTTAACCTTATTTCCGTCCCTAAACTTCTGAGTAAAATTGTTGAGACAATCTATTACCTGCATTCATTTTCCTTGAACTGTGAGGATTTTGGAAAAGAGTCAGGGAGTATGCAGGCGACACGACATTAAGGGCTGCAATGATGGGCATTTAGGAACCTGTGCTCCAAACCCCTGGGCCATGCACCTGTTTTTCTTGTACACAACAACTTGTATGCACAACAGTGTGACAAGTTATTGGTGTTAACTACAAAGGAATTTTTTGAGGAGAACAATGGAAGAACAGCATAATCTGCTCCTTACCAAATGCTTTGAAGCACCACTGTGCAGTTCAGTCTTATCATGAAGACATTCTTTGATGTCCTTTCTTTCACAAACAAAGAAAAAAACATTATTTCCATCTGTGTGATTCTGCTTCCATATTAAAGAGTAATGGGGAGATAAAGCACTTCCCTAAATTCATTTTCCTCTCAGCAGCAAGATACACCTGCTCAGAATAAAGTAAAAGTCAGCTATAGGCAGTCAAAGCAGTTTTTATTGGGTGTTTTATTTGGAGATGTTTATTCTTTCTTTTTCCCATGTGTGGAAAATGTGAGGCCTGACTAGATCAACAACTAGCAGCTTGATTCTACAGGCAAAAGATTCTTGCATTTGCGAGGAGCTCTAGTTTGCATTCACTGAAGATTATTTCTGTACATTAACATCAAATATGTATTGACTAAAACAAAAATAATTGTTGGAATGGTGAACAAAACCTATCACAATCTACCCTATTCTAAGCACTCTAAGTCTGAAATACTATTTTTAGATGTTAACAGGCTTATTTTCTCTCTCCATATAGATGCATAACTGAGCAAATATGGTATGGCCATTTTTATTGAAAAGTCAAAGGTTTTGTCCAAAAATTCCAAGACCTCAGGAAAGTGAGTTTGCAGAAATGCTACATCAACACTTTGCTTGTTATGCCTGGAGATTTATTTTATCTGACTTAGCTGCAGCAACAGCTGTTAAAGACCCAGGTGATTATCATTTGTTTTAGATTTAGCTTACTTTTGGTCAACAATATGACATGATATCTATTTCTGTAATAATTTTGATATACATATGAAACTATTAAATGATAAACCAAAATGAGTCTGTGAAGAATAAACTGTGACTCTAGAATAAAACCCAGTGTAGTAAAGTGAAGACATCGTAACAGAGGCCTTGAAAGTGTGTAGATGGGATGATAACAGAGGCTCTCGGTCTGTGAATAATTAATCAATAATGAATTATTCATTAAAGGGTTATAACCTGTGAACAGGATAAAATATTTTTTTAGGGCTGTAAATTTGGATGCTATGTGGACGTGAAGAGCAGTGAAGAAAGAATCAAGGCTGGAACCTTTTAGAAAACACATAAAATTACACCCTGGAATGAAGAGGACTAAACTCTCTTAGCAAAATCTTAATTTCACATGTGGAGTATTTGGGGTACTAATGACCTTTGGAAACCCATACTCCCCAACTCTGCCTTGATGAAGACTGATGCCTTTGAACATAAGATCTAGGGAGGCACAGAAGAACGAACCTAACATTGGAAGGAGTATCTGTGTATGAGAATGCATATACCTCTGTAATAATTTTAAAATTTTTTATCTGTGAAATGTTGTTTTCTAGATCTTTTAGACCCAAATTGTTAATTCCATCATGACTGTAATAATAACTGTCCATCTATACTATTAATTCTGTAACAGAACCTAAAATAAATTGTTGGTTTTGCACAAAATGTGTGTCCTTCCATTAGGGTTAATGCAACACCTCTGGCTTCCTGCCTCTTCTCATCTACCACAATTCTTAAATATATACACACATATATTTCTAATTCTTAAATATAAATATATATAGAAAATTCTTAAATATATATAAATATATATATATGTTACAGAAAGAAATTCAGAACTATTAAAATGCTTTAAAATTTAAATATCCTCTGTTAATTTGACTGTAAGTTAGGAACTTAATTGTTAAATAAAGAATACTTGGAGCTGTGCTTGTTCTGAGCTGTGTGTTGCTTACAGTCTCGCATCAGGAAAAGAGTCATATCATTCTGCACCCAGTATTTCTGAAGGAACACCTTTAAAAGACTGAATGAGGGTTGACACCTGAATTTTCTTTACCACATGTGAGACTCTGTCATCTAGGATACCAAAACCAAGCTAATAAACAAACAAAAGAAAACATGAGAAATAACAAACCAGACAAAAATTAAACAAAACAAATCATATTTCTTCTTTATCTCTTTCAAAAGAAGATAGCATAGTAATTTATTTTAATAGGAGTTCTCATTTTTCAGATCAATTATCTAGTCTCATTTATTGAGATGTTTCAGCATCTGAGCTTACTGACTTTCCTTTCGATTCTTGCATTGTTTCACTTCAATTAATGGGATAAATTTGTAATCAAATTTTCTCCAAATTATACCTTCTTAGAATACATTTGCCTGGTGGTTTTTTGGTTTGTTTCTTTGTTTGTTTGTTTTAAATAAAATCTATAAAACAGTAGAGGAAGCATTCAAATACCAATAAAATACTGAGAAATACCTATCAATGCACAAGACCCCAGGAAGACCCCAAGAAGGAATTGCATATATAAATTTCATCTTATAAAACCAACAGATCTTCCAGTTGATTCTGATAATACCTCAATCTTATGTATGGAAAGATTAGGGCACTCTGATAAAATAAATGGAGAAATGCATTTTGTGTAAGGGCAGCTGTTTCTGGATCATATCTGTTTTATTATCCTTTAGTGCTGACTTTGGAGACTTCTTCAATGAAAATACAATGTCGAGTAGTTTGATGTTTCCAGGAATAGGGAAAATCAGAGACAAGATTCAAGATGTATCAGACCCAGAGACGTATCTCACTATCAATAAAAGGAAGCTCACAAATTCAACTTTTTATTTAAATTTGCTTCTCATAAGAGGGCATCTGCATCAGGAGAAATGACTTTAAGGTCAACCCACACAACTTTTCTAATCCAAACATTTGAGTTAGAAAGACATCCAACATGTAGTTCACTTACAAATCAATTTGACAAATCACAAGTTTCCAAAGCACAAAACAGAGACCAAACTCATGCTTAGTGGATCTAATTGAATTCATTATGGTGTCTCTAATGACTGACTTTTGGAACTGGAGAGTCTTCCATTTTATCAAACCAACCAACCACCACCACCACCAACAAAACAATTAAAAAAACAATACTGAAAAATATTCATAGTCTTTACAATTAATCTATATAAGCTTCTGTCATTAGCTGTATATTTGAGAAGTAACTTATCAAAAAACATCTTGTGAAGAGGCTTAAAGTAGTTAAAAATATTTTATAAATTACCTGCTAAGCAGTCTTCTGTCATTTTGGTAGTCTTTATCTGTACACAATTTGTAAATACTGGATCAATCACCTATATGGAAAGCCTAGGTTGTGCTTAAAACTTTTTCCTTGGATATGACTCTAGCTTTATTTGCCTAATGAAAAAACATAGTTCTATTTGTCAAAAATGGATGTGAAAATAAATTTAGAGTGACAGCAAAAAAAAGATGAATTAATGTGCATATCATTATAGAGAACATAGATGGAACAGTCATGAAGCCATTTGTCATTCATACATTTGTGCCTTGTCTCAGATATTTTCTTCAAGAAGTTGCTGTAATAATATCTCTTTTTTGGTAGCTAAAAGCTTTCATTTTCTTGATGGAAGATTAACAGCTAGTCAAGAGGCTGATATTGTGATATCTCAAGGGATATCTGACAAATTGAAAATAAAATATTTGTTACACCCAGAATATTATTTCAGGGATTATTGACAAAGAATGGAAGTGACTCTGTTGTTTCTTATCAAATATATGTCTATTCTGATAGATTTATCCCTTGAGTAGAAGAAAAATGATCATTACAAATGATCATTTACTAAAGTAAATCAGAATAATAGCAGTTTCTCTCCTAGATTGAAATCTAAGTTTTCACAGTAAAGAGATTTCTTAATTTGTTTCTTCCTTTATTGACCTTTAATTTTTTTACTAGTTTTTCCATTCATCTACTAACTCAGGTAGAGAGTGAAATGTCAAAAAGGAGCTTAAATATATTTTCCCAGCCTCTAGAATAGCATTTTATTTGCTAAAGTGCTAATTAATATACATTGGATGAATACTACAGACATGTGGATCCTTTTCATTAAAAAAAAAAAAAAAAGCAATAGAAGTGGGCAAATTCAAAATATTGATGATGCTTTAAAGCAATTCAGAATGGAAAGTATACAATATTGTTGTTTGTCACATGTTCCTCTTTCTGGAGAAAAGGCAAGGGAGGAAAAGAAGATTACAATGTTGGTAAGTCCAAACACTTTGCATCTTTATCTATACAATTTTATAGATTAAAAAAACTGTCACTCATTGCAGAAATGTGTCTTCTGCTTGGTACAGCACCTGAACAATTAGGGGTGTGTTGAAATTGTATTCAGAATCCTTTGGAGAAGTACAGTACAGACTCCTGAAGGACACCACTTGTCATCGCTTTCCATCTGTACTTCAAGCCAGCCAATTCCTTATCCACTGAACGGTCAAAAGTCCTTATCCAACATTAAATCCATAGCTCTCCAACTTGGCAAGCAGGATGCTGTGGGGGCCATGTCAAAGGCCTTTTTAAGTCCAGACATATCACATCCATAGGTCATCCCTTAACTACCAACTTTGCTTGGCAAACACGTCAGCCAGTTCCCTCAGGACTCTGGGATGCATTTCATCAGGTCCCATGGACTTGTATATCTTCAGGTTCCTCAGCTGATCACACACCTTGTGTTCACTTACAGTGGGAGGAACCATGTCACCCTCGTCTCCAATTTGTGGTCCATCAACACAAAAGCAATGAGGAGAGGGGTTGCCAGTGAAGACTGAGGCAAAAAGTTGTTGAGAATCTCAACATTCTCCTTGTCCATTGATACAATTTCCTCACTGTTGCTCATCAGGAGGGGTACGCTTTCTTTAACTTTCCTTTTCTGGTTAATGTACCTGGAGAAGCCTTTCTTGGTTTTCTTGACATCCCTTGCCAAGTTCAGTTCCAGCTTTTCCTTGGCCTTTCTGACCTCATCCCTACACAACCAGGAAGTGTCCCTGTACTCTTCCAAGTATGCCTGTCCCTCCTTCCGTTTCCTGTGTAGTCCCAATTTACCCTTTACTTTGACCAGCAGGTCTTGTCTCTTGCCTTCCTTGCCCAATTTCTTACATGTGGTGATTGAGATCTTTTGTGCTCTATAGAGAGCATCCTTGAAGATCTGCCAGTTCTCTTCCACTCCCTTGTCCCTGAGGGCCATTTCCCATGGGGTCCTATTTACTAACTCCTTGAAGAGCTGGATGTTTGCTTTCTTGAAATTTAGAGTCTTAGCTGTGCTTCTTATGGGCTTCATACTCCTTAAGAAAGTGAACTGCACTAGTGCATGATCACTGCAGCCCAGGCTGCTTTCAATTTGGACATCCCTGATGACTTCATTTGCATTTGTGACCAACAGGTGCAACAACACATCCCCTCTGGTAGGGCTGTTAATTTCTTGTCTTAAGAAATTGTTGTTTAGGTACTCTAGGAGCTTCCTGGATTGCCTACAACATGCCACGCTGCTTTTCCAACAGATGTCATGGTGGTTAAAATCCCCCAGAAGGATGAGATCTGTGATTGCAGTGTCACCTCAAGCTGGAGTAAGAGGGCTTCATCAACAGTATCCACTTGATCAGACGGCAGGTAGCAGACTCCTACCACAAGGCTCCGCTTGTTCTCCCTACAACTAATACCTACCCATAAGCTTTTAGCCTACTCATGGCTATTCTTTAGTGACAACTTTTTGCACTCTATCCACTTCTTTACATGGAGGGCAACATCTACACCCCTTCTTCCTCTCCTGTCCCTTCTGAACAGCCTGTAGCCATTGATAGCCACATTCCAGTCATAAGATTCATCCCACCAAGTTTCTGTAATTGCCACTGTCCTTGTTTCTTGCCCATGCTGTGTGCATTAGTGTAGATATTCTTCACCTGGGCTGTCAGCTATATCACCTTCTTAGAGGGGCCACTGGTCTCCCAGGGCACTTTGTGGCATCTACCTTCCTTCTCCTATTACCTCAGAGGCTCTTGGTTCAGCCCTGTAAGACCTTGTTGCAGTGTTTACAGCATGCTTCAGTGCAACAGTTTGGAGGCCCTTACATCCTTCCAATCCTGATGTATCATCCTGCCACTTACCACAGACAATTTTCATATTGTCAACATCTCCCACCTCAAGTGAAATGGGAGACTGAAAGCTATCCTTAGGCTCCTCTCTAGTGTACCTGTTTTTAATCCCCTCCCCCTATATATATATATACAAAAAACTCATTAATTTTGTTCCCTTTCTTTTTTTTTTCTTCTTTTTCCCATTCTCTCTCTTTTCTACTATTTAATTTTCCATCTCAAACCTAATCAAAGCAAGCTCCAGAACAGTCTCATTTTTAATTTCAAACCATTAGCAGTGCAAAGCTACAGCAGTGTCTATTAACTATACTGCATCTATTTTTCTTACTGAAGCAACAAATTTATCCAAGGCAAATCAGATCAATGTGAGTTATAATACAGTAAAATATATTACTATAAATATGGTTTTGTTTTGCTTGATTATTTTTCTGCATTTCTCACCTTGATGTATTCTACTGGCCCAGATTTATACTACAAGCATCAGTGTTTGGTTAGAACAAAAATATGTTCACAAATCAATTATTCCTCCACCGCATTGATTCCAAACAGTTATGTTTTAACATTGTTTGATTTTATAAAGACACTTAAATTACATCCTTTGTTGTGAGTAAAACCAAGCACAAAAAAGGAGCATGATAAAATAACTGTTTAGTGTATGAAGATTAGAAAGTTTTGTTACCCAATATTTCATGTGAGGTGTAAATGCATGATTCACTGAAGATCAGAAAGAACAGTCATGTACAACACTGGATATTCAGAGGAAAGATATTTGTACTGGATTAATAATCTATGGCCTAAAGCAGCTAAAGCTAAGGAGTGTCTCATTTTCTTATAAAGCAAGGATTTCTTCATAAAATGAATTTATTTAATACAGAGCTTATGTATTTCTGCAAAATTTGTTATGGGGATAAGGATCATAATTTTAATTGCTGCAAAACCGCTAGTGGCAGACAAGCACTTCTATCTAGGGAATATTGGGTAAACCCAAAAGTAAACTGCCACTTTCAAATAATAGGACAGAAAGGACATAATCAGAACAAAGGAATGTGAAAAGGACAAATTGAATGGACTATAGAATTTTACCTTTTTTGCCTTCCTCCTACATTTTGATAACTAAATGTTTTACAAATTGCAATATAATCACTTTTATTTGCAGTATGATATGTAGTTCTTTACTGAAGGCTAATAATGCATATCTTCATGAAATACTAATGGTCTGAGAATAGTGAGAATAACAGAAGTTCTATACCATACTGTATGCATTCTAAATGCATCAGTATGATTCTGGTGTTTGACAAGCTTTCAGCTAATGGTTCATTATACAGATAAGACAGTTATGCTCCAAGTATATTTCTCTTTCTCATTTGACAGTTGAACTCAAGGAAAGATCTTCACTGATCTGAAAGGGGTTTGGCCAGTCTCTCACTGGCAGTCACTCAGAATATAGACATGCTGTATTCATCCTGCTGCAATATTGATTTAGAGGAATGCAACAATGTTCTTTCAGTGAAGGACACAAGCTGGAAAGAAGTTTTATTTATGTATTTATATATGTGCTTGTGGTAGGTGATTTAACTTTTTACCTGCCAATTATGAAATAAGTTTCATTTCATGCATCGTATTTTTCATCATCCACTAAGGTTACTGCATTGTTAATCCTCTTTAGAAAAATGTATCCATTTTCAAATAGTAGTGTAGTGAAAAATTACCTACCTTCATGATAAAAGTGGAATTACCAGAATAAATGTATATTAAAAAAAAAAAAAAAAGAGGAAACAAATGTACATCAATGATTATTTCAGAAGTGCTCCCTTACTGCATCACTACAAAATTTGTTAAAACCATGTTTTCTCTTTCCAAGTTCTTCCTGGCACATGTTAAATCATTTGCTTTGTGGTTGTTTTGGACAAAATGCTTTTGCTGCCGGGACAGGCTTGAAAACAGTGGTATTCTCCAGAGTATTTGGGGCAATAAGGACAAGAAACTTGCCAGAGACTTCAAAGCTTGGCCTACAGATGGTTATGCATGTGTTCAGTACTAGCACTTCATATATTGAAACTACATTTAACTTCCTCTTCCATCTTTTCAAGTGTTGTTTGAACGGCCTGTAACAAAAGAAGTGTGGGCATGAGTGTGAGACATTTGAAAAAAATACCTTTAAAATAAGCTTTAGAAGTCAAAGAAAATGTGATTATGGTGTGACAGATGACATTGTTTGACCATTGAAAATTTCATTTTAAAAAAATAGAGCTAGCCTGAAACATGAAAGAGGAAAATTTTGGCTGCATTTTTCTGAATTAACAGATTCAGGATTTCTGTGGTAACAGTCACTTGGCTTTTCAAAGAAACTCATTAGTGTTAGAATAAGAACTGAAACATATTAACATCAATTTGGAAACATACAAAACACTTAAAAGAGTTCAAGAGATCTTATCGCCGTACATTTTGTAAGCAATAAGTAAATTTGTAGTTCATCACATCACAAAAATTACATATTTTATAATATACATGACATAGATGCATTTATAAAATATCTTCATTCAAGATGGCTAGATCATAAAGAGAGATATTGTTTGACCTGCTGTTTAAATTAAAAGTATATCTATGGACAGTTATCCATCAAAAAATCTAGCTTAACATTTTATTTTATTCTATTCTATTTTGAGGATGAAATAATAAAGTATAAGTGACATTGTGTTTCTGAGGCTATTTGTTTTTTTGAATACTAAAATAATTTGGTTTGGTTTTCATTTTTTTCCCCTTGGGGCATTCTGAATGCTGTACTGAGCTATATATTCACATGGACCGGAGCAGACTGTCATTTCTCTTAAGCCTGTGTATAAATTCTTGCTTATAGTACATATGGGAATACACAAACAATTGTAAAAAGAGGGAAAAAAAATATACTGAGAAACATTGCTTTTTTAGGAGAAAAAACACACGTGCCTGAAGTCCTGCCAGTATCATTTTGAAGGATGGAAATAAACATGTATGTTCTATTTCAAGGGACACTGAACAGATTTAAGCACACATTACTTTTGGAGAATAGAATGGACTAAGAAGTATAAATAATACTCCAGACTTTCCATGCAGTTTTCAAGACTGGATTATTAAAAACTTGCATTTTATTTTGGGATTTTTAGCTTTTGGCTTTGCAAGAGGACAGTATTTACAGTCCATTTTGAACTTCCCTCTTCAATTTATCACCCTATCTCATTTAGAATTCTTTGTCAAACTCTAAACTCTGCACCCCAATCTTAATTTCTAGAAATTTTCATACCATGATTTACACTGTTATTTGATTTTTAATTATTGAGTTAGTTGTATTTGACTTTCCTTCATTAAGAATAAGAAACAAGGCAACTTATACCAGGAGGTCTTGCAAACAAATGTGAACAGCCTATGGTCTTTATTGCAGGATGAAACAGATAGAATTTGAGAATGATGCAGAATTTATTATGGAGTGACTTAAGTGGATTGTGGGAATGTAGAAGACTCATAGGATGCCACAAACAAAAAAACCCCATATTTGGGGATTGTGAAAGATGTATTAGTGAATGTTTAGTGGAAAATCCAAATCCAAAGAAATGCACAGATCAAAGAGGTTTGGGGAGTAACAGGTGATGTGGGAGTGGAAAAATTACCTAGCTTACTCAGCTCTCCTCGAGGATCATGTTAAATGCTACCTTGAAGACAGGGACAACCAGGGCTAGGGTATAAAAACCACAAGAGGAATATCTCTAAGTGTACAGGGGCACTGGCATCTGGAAAAAATGGGGGTACAGGAGCAAGGGTACCAGCATGGTAGTGTGGAGCAGCAGCAGCAACACAGCAGTTGGAAGTGAAAGACAGAGGCAAAGACAGTGAATGGGCTGTTCTTTTTCTCCACATAAGACAGGGACACCCTTCTTGGTAAGAATCACCCCTTCAATATACAGCTTAACTTCTGCTGCATTTCTATTATATATCAAAATGAAAGCTTGCATCTCTGACTGTGTCAGATGTTATCCAGGATTTATTAATATGAGATAATTTTGCAGTTAGTGCCTTTCTCATCAGCAACCCTAAATCTATTTTATCTGTTGCTTTAATAAATTAAACAATTTTATTGTTTTAGCTTTCTGAACCTGTGCCAGTATAATTTTATCAAATCATTTCAGTCAGAGTCTGTGACTCTGAGACAGACAAACATCAAGATCTTACCTACAAAGTGACAGGATGAGGGGAAGAGAAAGACATAAAAATGGTTGGTCATGTGCAAACATTTTGGTAGTTTGTACACTTGCCTGATCACCTGATGAGCACAGTCTCTACAATCTCCTTAAAAACCTCTGGGTTTAACTTTTGTCTTTTCTTCTCCATTCTGCACCCACCCCCCCCAACCCCCCCTTTAATAATTTACTTCTGTGGGTAAGGGACTCTCTATTCCCTGTCCACAGGTATATACAGAGTTTTGACTGCCAGCCACTGGACCAGGGGTCAGAAGGTCCATGTATCAAGGATGCCAGCAACTGGAGATGCCATAATGCATACAAATTGTGTGGGTATATGTGCTGATGTGCAAACACCAAAGTATATCAAGTCAGAACAGCTGGTGGGTAAGATAAGGAGCTTTTGAGAAAAGTATTGAAATGCTCTTAATTCTCAGACAGATACTTGAGAAAGAAGAATGTCTGTGACTTGACTGCTTGCTATATTTGCATTTGGTGGGGAGAAGAGGCTGATGTTGTGGTTCTCCCAGCCCCAAGTTTGACCTGCCTCTGGCCAAGACCAAGCAATTCAGCTTCTCTTAAACAACATTTAAGATTTAAAACACCTGTTGGTTGGGTTCTTTTGTTTTGATGGTTTCTTTTGTTTTGGAGAGGAGTGAGACAGGAGAGAGAACTGTGCAGACATCCAGGTCAGAGAGAAAGATCCTGGGGAAGTGCATCAGTGTGTTGATTCTCTTGCAGCCCTTGGTGAGAAGGCAGGCTGAGCTCTTTCAACACTTACAGCTAATGGTAGAAAAGAGTAACACCTGCCCAAGGAGGACCTCACACCAAAGTAGGTGGCAAGGGAGGATTATCAGGAGGAAGCAGAGGCAGAAAGTACATGGAATGAACTAGGTCTGACCTCAAGTCTCATTCCTTGTCCCATTTTACCACTAGGGAAGATGATGTAGAGCAGGGAAGCATGGGGTGGGGGGCGCATGGGAAGATGATGTTTTTAAGATCCAGTTGTGTTTCTCACTGACCTGTTCTGATTTGATTGGCAAATTGATGCTGGTTTGGTTCCTCAAGGTGAGTCTGTCTTTTGCCCATGACTGTAATTGGTGAGTGAGCTTCCATTGTTCTTTGTCCTGACCCTTTATCTTCTTTATGTACTTTTCTCCTTGCCATTCCATCAGAGTGGGGTAGGAGTGAATGAGTGAATAAGTGACTGCATGGTTGCTTTGTTACCAACTAGGTGGGTTTAAACCACAACATTGCTTAAAGGACCAGAATGCCCAAGCCAATTGCCATGGGGTATAATGGTTTTCTACTGGCAAGATCATAAGTCTGAATTAACTGTCAGAGATACTAATTTACATCTTTGTGTCTGTGTAAAGGCAAGGGAGATATGAGGTGATTCAGCTACTGGGTGGTCTGGGTGTATAAGGGCAGTTACTCAAGAAGCATGTAGTGTGTGTGCATGTGTTGGTGTGTGAAAGAAGACATGGATACCAGAGGCTGATACCTCAATCAGACAATTGAATTTGGCAATTGCCTGCAGAAGTGAGTTTAAAGGGTTAAAAATCAATAATTCTAGAGAAGATGAAGAATTTGAAAGAGAAGAATTGGGAAGAGAGAGAGAACAGTCCAACAGTGAGCCCAAGAGGGAGGGAGAGAAGAAAGAAACTGCTGTTGGCAACAGGAAACTCAGTAGTCTGAGAGGCAATAGTGCTGTAGCTGAACAGTGACAGAGAGGAAGAGATGTGTAAACCCGTATGTAGATTTTTTTGCAATAAAAGGACAAGATATAGGAGCCCCCATATTGTATAATGAGTAGTAATGATAATCGACTTCAACTTAAATAATATAACAAATGTATATTTATAAAAAAATAATTTTATTGTGGGCTATCATGAGGTTATTTCATTTTATAGAATCAACATTATTGAATCATCTTTTTCAAAAAAACTTAGAGTTTTCTGGTTTAATGCTAAAATAAAACAGGATATTATATAAAAAATTCAAAGTTGTTCATAGTATGATTGTCCTGGAAACATAGCCATTTCACCTGTTTCCTGGAAACAAAATGCACTACTCAACTTTCCAGCATAGCTGTCAGGAAGATGTAGAATTACTGTTTGTTTAATGGGCATTAAATATGTTTAAACTATCCTATAGAGGGATAAAATTACACATGTTGTCATTATAAATTATCAATGTAGTGACAAATGTTAACAATGGAAATGTACTATTGGTTGTCCACACCAAAGAAAAATTAATGCACAGTTATCTGGCTATTAAAGAAGTGTGTTTGCAATGTTAGTTTGAATCCCAGACTCTCTGTTAAAAATAAATAAATTAATGAAGAACCCAGGACTAGATAGAACATAAATATGGCATGTTTTTTTGTGTGTGTGCTCAATGTAATCTCAAATCACTGTTTTCTCTAGTGAACAAATGTAAAGTAAAAAAAAACAACCAAACCAAACAAACCAACCAACCAACCAAAAAAAAAAAAACCCCAACAAAAACCCAAAAGACCTACACTACTTCCTGTTCTCACTGCAATAAAATTATTTAAGCCTTATGGTCCTGTTTTGATTTTGTGGAGGCAAGTTTGCTAATGAAATGAAGAAGGCCTTTCTCAAACTCAGGAGGCCTGCCATTAACTTAAATTTTCATTTTGCTTGCTTTTCTGAATTCATATAATTCTTGATGTAGGTGCTGACACTTGACCCATCTCTCTCACACACCTTCTCTTCTTCATTATCATGCTGCAGAGTAAGTGGGTACCATGGTTTGATTAGCTGAAATGAAGGGCGATAAAAAAGGTATTTTATTTTAACATATTATGTTCTTTTCCTCTGTATTAGTAGTAATGAAATATGTGCATGACATCTTTGAAATTGAAGCTCCAGGGAACATTTCATTCTAGGAATAACTTGTTCTTAGTTACTGGAATAGTTTATGGTGGAATTTGGAGAAATTGTAATTATCTAGGCCTCTAGCCCTGTTGTTTGGGTTTTGTTGGTTTGGGTTTCTTTGTTGTTGTTGGGTTTTTGTGGGGTTTTTTTTGTTTGTTTGGGGTTTTTTTGGTTGGTTGGTTGGGGTTTTGGTTTTTTTTGTTTGGTTTGGGTTTTTTATATCTCACATTTCACTTAGCTCTGAGCAAGGTCTTTGAGAAAGAAAATTGTCCCCTTACAGCACGTCATAATGGACAGTGAGTTATTGTCTGAACAAAATTGGCACCCAGAAATATTTACCATTACCAAACATATTATGCTTTGTTTCCATTATTATTAGAATAGAATAGAATTTACCAGATTGGAAAAGACCTTTGAGATCATAGAGTCCAACATATCATCCAGCACTATCTAATCAACTAAACCATGGCACCAGGTGCCCCATCCAGTCTCTTCCTTAACACCTCCAGTGATGGTGACTCCACCACCTCCCTGGGCAGCACATTCCAATGGGCAATCACTATTTCAATGAAGAACTTCTTCCTAACATCCAGCCTAAACCTCCCCTGGCACAGCTTGTGTCTACTTGTTCTGGTGCTGGCCACCTGGGAGAAGAGAGCAACTCCCACCTGGCTACAACCTCCCTTCAGGTAGTTGTAGACAGCAGTAAGGTCTGCTCTGAGCTTCCTCTTCTGCAGGCTAAGCAACCCCAGCTCTTAAATTTGTAATCAAGTCTCCTTACACAATTAAAGGACCAAGATTCTCAGGATAACTCATAATGAAATACTCCATTCCACAAGTCTCTGAGAAATTGAAATAGCCACACACAGAAAAACAAAAATAATCAGAAACTTGTATTCTAATAGTTAGTGAACTGTAATGATACCCCTTAAAAACTTCATCAAAGAGGTTATTGACCTTAGGTCATCTTTCTTGACCACTAAATATAGATACAGCTTTCTACTTTTTATTTTTTCAGTTGTTATTATAGGAGCTCTTCTGATCTTCTGAGTTCTAACATCAAGAGAAAAAAAAAAAAGTTTAAATCATAGTTAAAAATGACACTGAGGCTGAGCGACAAGGATCTTTGTTGGCTGAATATTTCAGGTGGCATGATGTCACTATGCATTAGTTTCATGAAGAAGTGACCTACATGATCTGAACCATACTATAACCTTATTTAGTTTATCTGCTTTAAAAAAAAAAAAAAGAAAAAAAAAGAAAAAAAAGACTAACGTGTGGCTTTTTTATGAGCAACTTCACTTCTTTTTCCATGTAACTTCATATATGTTAGTAGGAAAGTTCAGGTGTTCTTGTGTTTGTTTGTTTTCTTCTTCACAGTGAAAGTATTTGTGTTTAAGTTTTAGAATCTCTGGTAGTTAGCTAAACAAGGAAGGTGTAAGGGAAAGGTTTCAATTTTCAAGATTAATGTGGAGCAATAAAGACCATTTGCTGTACACACAGATGTATACATATACATATCCTCCTCTTTTTTTCTCTTTATGTGACTATATATGTACATATTTCAGTATTAAAGTTCTTAGATTATGTTTCACATAAGTAATACATTATGTTGAAAACTACTGGCTATATGTATGACTCAGTATTACTCTGAATATTATACATGTGCATGTGTTCTCTGTGTTGAAATCTTGGTTTTGATTGCAAGAATATGCTGTAGTGTTCATTGACAGATGGGATGTTTTAACTATTCCCTTGTTCTTGTTTTCCTTCTTTTAAAATTTAATTAATTTACTTTTTTGTTTTGTTTTGTTTTTCCTAATTTTAACATGAGAATAGGAAGCTTTTATTTTCATTGTATTAATTTGGAAATGTTATCTGGTTATTAATGCTCTTATTTATTATTGTAGCATGGATAATCCTGAAAATTTTATATGGTCAGTATTACATTTGGTCTGACCAAAACCTTTGAGTAAACCAGAATAACTTATATTGACTTCCATTGTCTTTGAACTATCTTGGGATTTAAAATCTTTATAATAGATATTTATTTCTTATTATATTTCTTAATCAGTAAGTCTCAGTAGAGCTCCAGAAGTAGTTAAGAGTGATACCTATGGGATTACACTTCCCAAAGCTTATTTAAATTGACTAATAATAGCATGCACTTTAAAAAACAAAGGAAAAAGACAAACATTTCCCACAAATTTCAGTGACAGTGTTTCTGGGTTAGAGCCTGTAAAACTCAAATATGAAGTGCATAGTAGTTATTTTCATGGCAATATTCATATCCGTCTGTTAGGATGGCATCTTGCCTGTCCAGAATGTATAAGACCACTATTTACAGGACATTAGCCCTGTGCAAAGATAGGACAGCCTGAAATACATTTCAACAATCAGCTTCTCTGCCAAAACATCCTCCTGTTTACAAATACAGCCAATCTGAATCTGCATGCTTGATTAGATGGGCAAATGTCAGATGATACACTATAGCCTACGTTTTCAACCTGGTTTTGTACCCTATGTCACTATTTCTTCTCCCCCTCTATAAAACAAAATTTTGATTCAGTATATGATATGTTCCAGACTACATTTTCAGCTTGGTTTTCTACCCTATGTCACTAGTTCTTCTCCCTCTCTTTAAAAAATATGTCTGATTTAGTATTTGGAATTTTTCTTGAAGTGAAGTAAAATTCTTACAGCTTAAGTGATACAAATACAGTATACCTGAGCAGTCCCTAAAGTATTTTTACTCTGTTAAATATATAAATAAATATAGAAACAGAAAGAAATCTTTTTCAATATCAGTTGTTTTTAATCCTCTTTAAATACTCTTTCTCACTTTTGTGACACAGTTTCTAAATTTCTCACAGATCATTGTCTATCTTAATTTATTTTTTTCTTAGGGAAAATAGAGTATACTAATATTTTTCTAAAATTTAATCTTTCTGTTATTTGTCTGGGATATTTTATCAAGTAGTTTATTACATCAGCAAGATTTTAAAACTTCTATAAGGCAAACCATCTGCATCTTGGAAATCAACAGCATAAATGGAATGGGAACACAAACAAAATATAGTTTAAGGGTGAACTGATTCTTTGTATAAATTACTACAGGTCTACTTATGCAAAAAGTTGCCACACCAGCTCAGCAGAGAAACTCAACATTACTTGGCTCCTGGACATCCCATCAAGCCATTATACAAATTTCAAATAAAAATTGTCAAACCCCAGAAATGCAAAGTGTCATTTCATTTCTTTGAGCCAAACAGTATCAAATGAACTATTAGCTAGTCACTGTGATATAGGGATTTCATCAAAGAGAGAGGAGTAAATAGAGCCATTAAGTGATAGAATGGGGCTACTATTTAATGGGAAAACTGTCAACTGACTGCACACAGTTGCTTCTGATGTATTACAGACTTTGTAAGCTCTTTCAGCCTTAGGAATGTCATGCTTTTCACAGATCCCAAGATTCTGCAAATTCTGTGCAATGTAAATTTAAAAAAACTTGCCCAGCACTCTAGATGGCTTTTTGCACACAAAGCCCAAAAAGGAACATTTCATAAAATGTGGTCACCTATTTACCAGAGGATCCAAAAAAAAGTGTGAAAGTCCATATAACCTGGCATAGATTGTGTACATAACTGTTTGGCCTCATCTTGTCTTCAGTAAACCACTATATTCTGTACTGTCTCTCAGATCTATGTGGACAAAAAACACAAAATATATTTTTAATGCAAGATTTTTAGTATTTTTTTAAAATGGAAAATATATTTTTTTATATCATATGGTTAAAAAAAAATAAATAAATAATGGTTTGGGACCTGCTGCATTGTAGCTCTACATGTACCTATTACATTGTCTTTTATAAATATACGAGTCTTGAACCGATTCTGTCAGAAGTCCAAGTCACTCAGCTTTGAAGTGAAAGAATAGAACATTCATTTACACCAGATTTCAGCAGGAATTCATTATTTTAACACATGTGCAGAGAGTAAACAAACGGTTTTACAATCCAAAAGAGGAACATGAAAAATCCACAGCCATCAGGAAATTGGTTTTATATTAAAAGGCAAGACCTATTTAAAGTCAATACATAATTAATGCCAACAATTTGTAACCCACTCAGAAGCTGTAATATGACCTAAATTATAAGCACGATTTAATTGCCATTAAATTCCATATCTCTGAAGACCATGAGGATTAAGGATGTATGCTTTTCAGACATACATATAAAATGATGTTTCCATGAGTAGGAAACAAATATTCCTTAGAAAAGTTTTGTTGCTAGAAAACCCATTATATTTGCCAAGGCTGCAGCAAGGGTAGCAATAAGATGAACAAAGGAAAAAGAGTTTCTGTACATAAGTGTTGTCTTATTTATATTGGACATTGTCTGAAAAATTTTAACGTAATTGTCATTGTTCCTTGGTTTACAACAGTATGAACACTGTTTGGATTATGTTTTCTATAATTTGTTGTTGCTGTGGGGATTTCTGAGGAATTTGGGTTGTTTTGGTTTGGGTTTTTTTGTGTTTGGTTTTGTTTTTTTTTTTCTGTTTTGGTTGGTTTGTTGGTTTGTCTTGTTTGTTGTCGGTTTAGGGTTTCTGTTTGCTTGTTTTGTTTTTATATGTCCAACTATGTAAATGGATTATTTTTATTTTATTTTTAAAATCAAAACTCTTCAATTATTCCTGGTACAGTCTTGGGTAGTTGTTCAAAATTATTTTTGATGTTGTAGTTCAGGAACAAGAAGAATTTTGAGAAGTTTCTGTCCTGTGCATAAAAAGCCCAACTGAAACAATTTTTTTTCCAGACCCAAAATAAAAAAAATGTATTTAAAATGAAAGCTAAATTAAACACCCACCAACACCCCCTCCCACAAGTCCCCCCTGCTGCAAAACAAGCCCCTTCTTCTTTTCCTATGATAGGTAATTAAAAGAAGCATGCAACATTGTCTGGACTAAGAAGAGCATGCAAGACCTCCCAGTTCCTTTGCCCTGGAAATAAACATGCATTTTAGGCAGTCATTTAAGCGTCAAGTGGGATAGTGTTTTGCTGAGACCAGACATTGTCTGGATGTGTGCTGTGGGCTCCAGTCACAGATGGTCTGCAGATTTCTGTATGAATGCAACTGCTAACAAACTTTTAATTCTGTTTGGTTAGGTAAAAATAGCTGTGGTTAAGCAAATTTAAGCAAACCTTTACAAACAGACATTTCAGAAAATGAATGGATGTTCAATAAAATACTGTGTGTAGGGAGATAGGTGTGTACATGTACCAAATCCAATTGCAACTCTGCTCTGAATCAACAAACAAGAAGAATATTGAGAAACTTTCCTCCCCTCTTATTTACTGATGGACTATTTCCCTCATTAATAATATCTAGTGTGTAGGTAATTTCAGTGTGAGTCTTGAGCAATTATCCAGATTTGTGGTCAATAACACTATAAATTTTAAAAAATTGTTTTAGTTAGAAGCTCTGCTTTTAGCTACTCCTCAACTATAAAGAAATTCCACTTCAAATCTTATCTTTATGATATTATATGACCAAAGAAAAACTGTAACCAAAGGAAGTGATGTTATCTAAAATATCATATTGGCATTTGACTCTCAGAATATATTCCTTGCCTGAGGAGCCAGCAGTTTGGAAAGGACTTTCAGTTATTATACAACACGTTTAATTCTTCCTTTGGTAAAATTTAATTCCAGATGGTCAGTTTCTAAGCTTAGATATCAAATTTATCCATCTAAATATATGGAGTAGGGAATTGAGAATATATATATATGTATATATAAAACCTTCTTACAGACATTTATAACTCTCTTCAACTGTCATTTGTGAGGTGTTTAGTAATTTAGGATATATTGGTGAACTTGAAATATAAGTATGGTTCTAGCAGATAGCCATGACAACTGAAGGTGTTTTAAATGACATTAGAAGCACATATACATGGCAACTGAACTGAGACTCTCCTCACTATATTGGAAGACTACAGGGAGTTTATTAGGACTAATCGTTTGACTTCATATAGATTGGTACTATCATTCTATATTTCCCAGAGTTTTGTCCTGGTGCCAACTTGCACTCCAAAAAGCCCATGGCTCTCCCATAAATCCTGTTATATCTGTGAGTGTTATATCCACATTTTTCTCTATGTATCAATCTCTTGATGTTCCAAAACCAACTTTTTCTTTGCTTACTATATAGAGTGACTGCTTTAAGACAAATTACTTTAATGGGATCTTCAATCAAGAGACTTATTATCTAACTCCCAAAATAATTGAAGTCTAATTTAATTTCATGTTTTCACAAACATTATTTGTTTTCATTGTTATAAATATGTAAGTGGATGAACAAGGCCAATGCTTTTATAGCAATGAGAAACTCTTTATTTTACCTCTAATATCTAATTTTCATAGCTGGGGAGGTGGGTGGGGTGGGGAGAAGAAATAAATTGGAAAAAATGTTCTTGTCATAATAATTATTATTTGTAGTATAACTACTTGATGTTATAGGTAGAAGTTCCACATTTCAGAATGTTGGGGGTTGCTCAATGTTTCAAGATTCAAGGTCATACACAGCATTTTTTGGAAAAAAAACCCCGAACACAAGAAAAACCAACCAACCAAAACCAAATCCCTTTGTTTTAAATATAAGGGTTAGGGTTAGGGTTAGGAAAAAGCATACCAAATAACCAAAATGAGACTTGTTAAGGTGCCACTATAACTGATATTCAACTGTTTCATTGGGTTTGCAAATACTTAATGACTTTTTTTTTTTGTCATCTTTTGAAAGAAAACAGCTATTTAACAATGAGCATATTCCACTGATGTATTTTTTATTTTTACCATTATCTTAGGTTCATACTCTAGACTGATAATTGCATTCAAAAGTGAATTAAAAAGAAAGGTGTCAAAAGGAAAAAAGAGTAAAAAGTTAATGTCATAAGAGATAGTTCTGATAGGAAAATTGCTTCAATGTGACAATATTGTTAGCGGGCTTAGAATGCATCAAGATGAGTGAATACTGGTACTTGGATCCCACAGCTACAGTTCTTGGAGTTTTTTAGATTCAGTAGTTTTGACCAGGTCAAAAATTCAATATGTAGAGCTTTCCACTTAAAAAATAAGACCACACTTTTGTCTCCATGTGAATACTGAGTTGATGGTCTGTGGTTGTCGAGATGATGCTGGTTTTTAAGTTAAAAATTATATCCTACATATGTTTTTAGAAACACAAAAATATAACAGGTATTTTTTTAAATCATCTTTACTTTTAATCTGTGACTCCCATAATATGCAGGTGACTTACTAGAAGATATGGGTTCATTACAAAGTAACATAGAAATACTGGAGTGTGTTTGTGAACAGTAGTTTAGTTCAATAATCTTTTTTGCTCTTTGGCTGTCTTCAAAAAGTCTGAAACAATATGCTTCAGTTGGGAGTTGCTGGGAAAACTGTAAAACTGTTGAAGTTTTAAATGTTACTGCATACTGTAAAATAACAAAGTTGCAGGAAGAAACTCAGAGAAATCTTTTCCAGAATAGTTGCAAGTAAATTGAATCTGATGGTCATTAAAATTTTCTTCTGGTTATAATTTTATATATACAACTATCTATACATTAAAACAGTTTCTTATGTCTTCATGTTCCATCCATAGGAGTCATGTTAGGTGAGGAACCATCTCCTCTTTTGTATGATACACAGACAAAACAGTGGTATTTGACACTGCTTGCTTATTTTAAGAAAGAAAAAAAAAAAAAAAGTACATTGAGCTAGAAGATTAATTTTAGACTTTTCTATTATCAGGTATTTTACTTCTTTAAGCACCAGTTCATTATAGTTTAGATATATGTTTGTCTGTGGAAATTTAATTGGTTATTAGCTAATATGCAATTTCAGATAGAAGTGATTTTTTTAAAAAATCATTTATTTCTCTTTTTCTTTCTTTAACTTTGGATGACTCATAGAAAATTGAAATAAAAGTTGAGAGATTTCTTCCTATGATTCATCTACATGATCAAACAGTTTAGAATAAAATGTTTATTCTTCAATTTTTATAAATTTTGTTGATCAATATTATAATTCATGTTGCACACATGGCTTCATTTTCATTGTGATTAATTACTAGAAAGAAATACTGGGTTCCTGATTTATGAATTTTGTAGATTAAATATGAATGTATAACACATCAGCAGTCTGCTCAAAGCAGAATTATAAACATCTATCATTTAAGTGTATTCAATCATATGCTGCAAACTCATCAACATTATTTGCATAGCACAGGAGGAAAATTACAAACTTTTCATTACAAAACTTTTATTTCTTTTTTCCAGATTTTCTAACAAACTTGAATACTAAGATACAGGAATCATGACAAGTAAAAATTGGAATCTTTGGAAAATAATTAATTTAGAATTCAAAAATTAATTCCTTGGTTTCAATATGACTATTGTACTCATGTGCATCTGCCTCAGCTGGAATTTCCATATAATCAATAATATATCTGACAGATCCAGAATTCAACTTATGGTAAACAAGTATACAATTAGTTTAAGACATTCTCATTGTATAGAGCTATGTTCCATTTAAGAATTTGAACTAATCAATTCTCTGATTGAATTGCACTAGTCAAGGTTTCAAGCAGAAATTATTTATAATTAATATATAAATAAGACAATGAGAAGTTTAAGTTCAAAAAAACCCTAAATCTTATTGTTAAATATGAACCCAAGAAATTTAATCCACTCAATTCTTCAACATTCACCATTTATCTTTTCATAAATTATTTTCTTTACTTTTGTTTGTAAAGAAATGCAATCAGCATCTTTCAGACTGGCATTAATGAACACACGTATGTTTCTGGAAGTTAAGAATACAATACTCATTGTATACTGTAACTCATACATTTTGTTATAACAATTGAACTTTTTACCATGAAAAATCATAATGTTCCATCCAATAAATGTGAGGAAGAGCTTCACTACCTCTTCATCTAGTAGATGGAAAGAAGCATCTTGTGATAAATACAACCTCTGTGGAAGCTGTAGGTGAGGTTGGACTCAACACCACAGAAGAATTTTAGGTTCCTGTTGGATTACTCTCTGTGACATAAAATCTGGGATCTTCAGATATAAGGATGGGACTGCACTCTTCTTGGTGGTGGCCAGGGATAGGACGAAAGGCAAAGGGTACAAACTAGGACACAGGAGGCTTCACTTGAATTTAAGGAGGAACTTCATTACCTTGAGGATGATGGAGCACTGGAACAGGTTGCCCACAGCAGTTGTGTAGTCTTCTTTTCTGAAGACCTTCAAAACCCACCTGGACATGTTCCTGTGCAACTTGCTTTTAGTGCACCTGTGTTAGGTTGGACTAGATGATCTCCAGAGGTCCCTTCCAATGCCTACCATTCTATGAGTCTATGACATTATCTTCCAAAATACTTGTTATCTGCAGGTCCCAGCACAGTTTCTAATTCTGCCTCTCCATGTAGCAAAAAGCCTTTCCTTCTATACAAGTCATCTATTTGTCTATCATATGTATGTTGTGCCACTACCCAAGGGATTTTTTGATGTTTAATGGGAAAGGATTTTTAATAGCAGTAGCCTCTATACTCATCCCTATGCAAAGCTTATTAATTGATGACCAGATTCATTCTACATGATTTGGCTCTTCTTTGAGGTGCACAGATTAGGAATCTTTTTCTTCTCTTAAATGTTCATAAAGTGAACAATTTTGCTTGTGCAGTGTCACAAAGAGCAAATCTGACCTCTAGACATGCCAGTATCTCTCCACTGACTATAACAGGCACTTGATAGTGTAAACCCTTTTTCAAATGTCTTAATTAAATGCCTGTAGTTCAGTGGGATGAATCTAAGCATATTCATCTAAGTGACCTGAAACCAGGCTACCCCTGTAGGAACAAACTCTTTGTAGTAAAAAAGAATTAAAACAATTTAGTGTTATGCCCAAAGTGTTGTTTATGGGCAAAGAGGAAGTAAAATGCATGTATCTGTAAAAGCAAATCCACTATGTTATCATTACTGTAATGGAAATCTTGACAATCTAGTTCAAGAATCACAATTAGCCTAGAACTAATTATTACAGAAATAGTAGTAGTCCTCATGTGGACTCACGTATCTCTTTCAGCGACAGTTGCAGGTATCTTCCTTCAAACTCATCCTGACCTAGTAATTATGGTCATCTTGTGAAGATGAAATTCACTCTGATCACCTCAAGCCTAGAAAAGACCTAAACCCATGTGGCAAGTACAGAGGCCAGCATGAGCCAAATCTCTTTGAAGAACAATTGGACATTTTGGAAAACAGCTGGAGACTTTGGAGACATGACTTTAATTCATGTGTTACAAAATTATGAAGAGTTGTGGATTGTGTAATTCTTATTCTGTGCATGAAACATGCAGGGCACCATAACACTGTACTTCAAAGTCCATCTGATTGCAAGCAGAAAAAATTCAAGCAAATGTTACGCGTAGTCTCCAGAGTGCAAAGTGTCCTGCCTTCTCCACACAGTTGCTGGAAGGGTACGTCATTGTGTGGTATTCATTTATCTTCAAAGGACATATAGAGAACATGGTGTTCCTAGTTGGATTAATTCCTGAAAATTGCATCAGGCTGGGATGTCCCAAGAAAATGAAATAAACTATTAGTGCTGTGCAGTGTAGTATGTATTTTCTCGGTCACTTGGCATAAGAATGGCCATGGAGAATGTACACCACCTTGAATTACACAGACAGAGATTTTTTTGTATCCTATCTAATTTCAGTTCAACTCAGATTCCTGTGCTGAAATACATTAGTGGAAACACTGTACTACTTAACACTTGGCTTAATTTTTCTCTTGGCATACAGATAAAAAGTTGATGTATTTTTCTTTTTGGGTGGCATTTATTTTTGTTAAACACAGTGAGGAACTCTTTTGACTTTAGTCAGTAGACATCAATGAGAATTTTAAAATAAATCTCAGTGAATCTTAATGTTATAGGTACTTCTAGTTTTAAAATATACTTTATAAGGAAAGATGTTGCTTTGGCCTTTTTCCACGTATGTGCCCTGCAGACAATATAAGAATTATTTAAGTGTGCAGGGGGGAGTTAATTACTGTAGGAAATGGTTTTGAACCAGATTCAAAACTGTTTAATATTTAACATGAAGGGCTGACTTATCTTTAAAACACACAGTTATGTTCTTTTTATTCAATTAAAAACACATGTTCTTACCTTATTATAAAAACTTCATCTATCCAGAGCCTGCTGCATGTAAATATAGGCATATTGCATCATCTATAAATTTAGATTTGTCAGTTCTGAATGATTTTTATTACTTGGCACAAATTTTAGGCAGGTGTATTCCATTTATAATCTACTGAAATTATGGTCCTGTTCAAATACAGTATACTTTGTTTTCAGATGAATTAGCAGTTATGTGAAATACAGGATACATATCCATGAGACTTTACATAGAGCATATATTAGAGATAAATTGATGATGATAACATTGCAGTGCATTGTTCTATTTTGGAGAAATTATGGCAACAATCTACTGCTAAAATATTTAATTTTAGTATTCTAGATGTAACAGTTCTGAAAATGTTTGCTAAGAGATTTCTGAGATGGAGTGTATGGAGCACATGAGGGCGGTCCATGGAGAGCTTCTTTAAGTCCATCACATTGACTGTATTCCTTATTTACACTCGTGGATCCCACTGGACATTATAAAATTACTCCTTAATAATATTATAGGAAAAATAAATTCTTTCAGTTTTTCAACATGTTGTGTATCACCCATAGGAAGAAGTCAACTCTTCAGATAAAGAAAACATTAAGTACCACATTTTAGGATAAATCGAAAGACTCAGATTAGTATAGGCATTCCTGGGTGCAGTGAAGACTGCCTCAACTGGGTTATATTTCCTACCTACAGAAAGAGAGAAACAAATATTATGTAAACATCAAAATAAAAAAGCACTTCTGTTATGTTAATGACATTCTTTTTTTATTTCCTAGATATACTGTAAAATGAAAACATGCTAATTTAGAAACTGAAACAAAGGAGGAATAGAAAAGTAGTTGAACAAACTTTAATGTATCATCAATGGCAGAAACAAAATGATGATTTCCAGCTACAAAATTTGGAATGATGTAGAATGAGGACAAATATTGCTCTGTTTATTCACAGCAGCTCTCTGTAGCTGAAGATATATTTGCATAATATATTGAACCTCAGGTTTAAGTTCCTCTTAACTGCATAAAGAATTGCAAACAGAAGAATCTTGAATCTCTTAGACAGATTATATTGTTGCCTTCTTTTCATATATGCCTCTGGCCATAAAGGTCTCTGGCAGAACTGAGTTCAAATGGAAAGAAATAAGCTAAAAAGAGCAAACACACAAACAAACCCACACAAGTCTGACATGGTAAATATGCAAATTTTTAAATTAACAAAATGAGAAATCAACAACAAAAGAAATAAAAGCTCCTGGTGCCTTTCCCCCCCCCCCCTTTTTTTTTTTAATTCCCTTAATATCTACATGTCAGATTTTATTTGCTTTTACTTAAAATACACTTTCTTCTCTATCAAGAAAATAAGTGCTACTTTAAAGAAAAAAAATAAAAAATCCAGTGGTGCCACAGGGAAGGTTCATATTTATGCTCAGAATATGACTTTTCACTCAGCAGTATTTCCTCTTTATTTGACATCATTCACCACTGATATAGCACTGTAAGGGCCAGAAGTACAATTATATCAGGATCTTTGTTAAAACAGACACAGTATTTCTATGACATGTTTACCATTTAGGAATATATTTTGCATCTCATGCACTGTAAATATTCAGATTCACTTTGCAGTTAATAACCACACAGAAGCTTTGTTGTTTGCAAAATGATTCTGAGCAGGTATTGAAAGAAGGAAAAAGATAGATGTGTTCCAACACTATTAGGTGAAAATAACTGTAACTATTGATTTATATATTACTCTGGTACTGCTAATTATTTGCTAGCATCTGAACAGCTTATGTAGGAAAGCTGGATGTGGGATATAGACCTCAAAATGCATGTTAGGTTGGAATCCTAAAATACCCTTAAATCTGGGGACACAGATCATGTTACCAACCCAGACCCAATAAAATTTCCCTCCTCTATTATGAGGCTGCTGATTTCCAACATCTGCAAGCCAGATAGGGAAAACTGTATGACATACAGTTCTGCAGTGTCTTTACTGCAGAAAAAATATGGTTAATTTTCCCTTTATTTTTACTATAAAAATGAGTGAGATAACATAAATTAGAAATTATTTAAAAAATAATATTCATAGGGCTTATAGAATTCATATACCTAGAGCTAATATTATTTTTTTAAATTTCTTTTATTATTACAAAGGTTTTGAGTATTATTTATAAATGGAATTATTTTCAAGCCCTTAAATTCAGATTGTAGTAGATGGGAGCACAACTGGAATTCAAATCATTATCTCCTCAAAGAGTAATTTAAATATATTTATACTATAATATTGTTATTCATTGTCTCATCTCAGTTAAAAAAAAATGTTTTGGAATAAACTGTCAGTATTAATATATTATAGTACTGATCAGCATGTCAATTATTTTTGCTTTAAAATTTTGAATGCTGGTAAAGATAAATTTTCCTACCCTTTAAAGTCTATCTTGTCATAAAATTGTAAGTATATAAAACCTTAAAAGTGCATATATAGTCTTACAGACTCACAGATTGCATTGGGTTGGAAGGGACCCTCAAGGGTCATCTTGTTCCACACCCATTCAGTAAGCAGTGACACCTTCAACTAGATTAGGCTGCCAGGGCCAAATTGAGTTTTCTGAATGTCTCCAGGGACAGGACCTCAACCACATCCTTAGGAAAATTGTTTCAATATTTTACCACTCTCATTATAAAGAGTGTCTTCCTTATGTCTAACCTAAATCTATCCTGCTCCCGTTTAATGTCATTGCCACTTGTCTTATTGCTACAAGCTATTCTAAACAGTCCTTCCCCAGCCTTCATGTACATCCCCTTAAAATACTGAAATGTTGCTCTAAGGTCTCCCCAGAGCCTTCTCCAGGCTGAACAGCCCCAGTTGTTACAGCCCATTTTTGTGGCCCTCTTCTGGACCCACTCTAGTAGGTCTATGTCTCTCTTGTGTTGGATCCCCTGTATTCAGTCACAGTACCTCAGGTGGGATCTCAACAGAGCAAAGTAGAGTGGCAGAATAACCTCTCTTGTCCTGCTGGCCTCACATGATGCAGCCCAGGAAGCAATTTGCCTTCTGGGTTGCAAGTGTGCATTATTGACTCACATTCACCTTCTCATCTGCCAGTACCACTGGGTGTTTTTCTTCAGGGCTATTCTCGATTTCATATCATTCTATATCTATATTGAGGATTGTCCCAGGCCAGGTGCAGGACCTAATAATGCTTTGCCTTATTGAACCTCACGGATTCTCCTCAGCCCACCTCTCATGCCTGTCCATGTCCCTCTGGGTGGCATTCAGTCCTTATCAACCACACCACTTAGACTGTTATCATCTGCAAGCTTGCTGAAGGTGCACTCAATCTCTCTGTCTGTATCATTGATGAAGATATTGAATAGCACTCTTCCCAACACAGACCATTGAGGAACACCTCTTTTCACCCATCTTCATCTGGACATTGAGCCATTGACGACTATCCTTTGTATGAGAACATCTAACCAGCTCCTTATCCACTGGACAGTCTACCGTTCAAATCCATATCTCTCCAGATTAGAGAGGAGGATTTAGTGGGGGACTGTGTCCAATGTTTTACAATATTCCAGATAGATGACATCTGTTGGTCTTCCCTTGGCCACTGATGTAGTTACTCCATCATAAAAAGCCATGAGGTTAGTCAGACAGGATTTGCCCTTGGTGAAGTCATGTTGGATTTATACTAGTTGAAATTATGGGCACACTTTTTTTACGACTAAAATAAGTGACATCCTAGTGGTTAAGAACTTGATTCACTTACTGACAAGTAGTAATTACTAATAATAGTCTACATGACACTCTTGTAATTCTGCAAAGTCTGTGATATGAAAGTTAACCTTTCCACTCTTCTTTAAAGTAATATACTTATTATCCAAGCACAAGTCTATTACAGTCACTAGATTCATGCTGCATGCAGAGACTTGAAGATTTTGATAATAACATATATCAAATCAGAACAGGTAGCATCACTGCCTATACACAACAAATATCAGCAGGCTGTAGAGCCACTAAATTGTTCTTGCACCTGTAAAGTATGCTGACTTCGCTCCTCAGCATGGAGCTCTAGTTAAAGTAATTAAACCTGAGATTTATGTGTGGGAGACTAAGAAATCATATTGAGAAGGTGTTTGGAAGCATGAGTGTGCTTAAATGATTTCTGTAAATATAAAGATAGCTGAGAGTCAAGATTAGACTCATTTTATTTCAGCTTAGATGCATCTATTAGCTTATATAGGCAGGCTTCTTTTGTTTGTGTTTTTGTTGTTGTTTATGGTTTTTTTGTGATGCAATTAGAGAATTTATTGTTTTAGTTTCAGGATGATGCTTATTTACAGTTTCAAAAAAAAGTTTTAAAAATCTGGTAAAGCTCTGTGTAATAGCCAATACAGACATGATAATTTGTGACAAAATAAGTGATACATATCCATTACATACTTAATTTATTCTATTATTGTTACATTGACAGCAGCCTCAAGTTAGGAATACATAGAGAAAATGAGCGTGGGAATTAGTGATCTAAACACTGTTATCTGATTCTATTTGATCACACCACCGCCCTAAAGAATTTGAGACATGCACACATGGCTGACAGTCATGAGCTAGGGCCTGCTCAACACACATGACATTATGCAGCATCAACAGAAGGTTTGGAAGGAAACCATAAGTGTACTTCAAATGGATGCATATTTTACCAGGCACGGCTATGGGTCACCTGTAATTGACCTGCAGTGTGGTTATACAAAATACATTACTATGAATTAGCTCACAATTTGAATTCAAGTACCAACCAAGGTTTTTTGAACATAATTCGGTAGTAGGATTGTATGCTTAGAATAATGCCAAATAGATAGCAATGGTATTTTTATATATATATATACACACACATACATACACATGTGTTATATATATCAATAGAAATAGGAATGAATTTCTAAGGTAATTGTCTAAAATTTTGCACCTTATATTTTTATCTTTTTTTTTTTTTAATTGTTTTTTAAATTCACTACAGCTACTGTTTGAGCATACTCACAGGATTCTATGATCACACAATCACAGGATCAAAGGATGTTAGGGGTTGGAAGGGATCTCCGAAGATCATCAAGTCCAATCCCCCTGCCACAGCAGAACCATGGAATCTAGCAAAGGTCACACAGGAATACATCCAGATGGATCTTAACATTAAAATAGGTGTCATACCGTAGTACACACACACACAACCAGTGTGCCATATGGTGTATGCTGCCCTGAGACATTAAAATCAGATTGTTTACTAAGCTTTTATATTAAAAACAAAAACAAACAAATCCAGCCACACAAATAAAAATCATCGGAATAAAAGAACCCCAAAACAACACAAACAAACACAAAACAAACGGAACATGAAACACTCCAAGGGGAAGCATTCATTGGGTCATAGGTGGACATTCTGAGCATATTCTAAAATAAAGATACTGATAGTTAATTTATATTTTCCCATCAGTGTAATTCTGCTGCTAAAACAGTGCATATTCCCAAAGAGAAATATAAAATAGAATAGCACAAATAAAAATGTATTTATGATGGAGCTAATGTTCAGGATATTTATTTTTTTTCTTACATCTGGCAAAACATTTGTAAAACTGTTTTCTATTTGGATCATGCTCTTAGATGTCTTAAATAAATATTTAGTAGAGGAGAAGATAGAAATACTAATATAGATATGAGCATAAGGAAACTCCTTTTCCTTTGTATCTAAATGTAGTACATCTCTTTATTCAGGCTTACAGTTCTCAATTCTTGACCAAAATATCTTGAGATTGTTCTGACCCTTATTTAGATTAATTTATTGCAAAACAAAACAAAGCAAAACAAACAAACAAAACTACCAACAAAACAACAGCAAAAATCATCAAATAAACCACCCAACCAAATAAAAAAGAAACCCCCACAAAAACCAACAAGAACAACAAAACCAACATAACAACAAACTGATAAAAGCCATTCCTTCCCCCTCCAAGGACCATAGGAATATATATATATATTCTCTCTAAGAGTCTACTAAAAATATCAAACAACTTTTCTTTAGTCAAACAGTGCTATTAATATGCATGCATGCTTCAGTCATTTGCCTTTTCATCCGTAAAGTGTCTATTTTACCATCAAAGCATGTAAATATTTTCTTTCAAATTAAAAAAAAATAACAAAAGCATGATTTATTCAAAACCTGAGAAAGCTTTGTAATAAACCTCAGGAATGGAAAAGTTCATTTTCCTTTTAAAAAAAATAACTAAAATTCTCATAAAACAGGGTAAAATAATTCCTGTGCATTATGTGCACTTCAGGTCATAATTTCATAATTATTAGTTATCATTTTTAAGTTTCTCAGCTAGAGTTAACAGAATGTATGTAGAAAATCAGAGGGAAAGAAGGTCAGAGAAGAATTCCTTGACACCCAAACATAAATCATTACTGTCAGAAATACCTTTAAAAAAGTAAAATATTTTCCATTTTCAACTAAATATCAGTCAATATTTACAAATGTCAGCATGTACAGCTTTTTAAATGAATGATGCGGGGAAACATTTCAGAGAAGGTAGGTTTTAATTTCTGCATTAAATGTTCAGAGATTGTTAATCCTGATTAATCTTGGCACATTAACTCAAATTTAGCATTAGGTACCTGTCAGTGCCTTCCTCCAATTACAGTCTAATATTTCTTCTTCACTTAGGAGCAGACAGCAATTAGCTATCAGGATTTTACTGCTTTCTGAAGAGAAAAAAGCTGCTCTCCTTGGCAAAGCACCCTTGGAGTGAATCATGGCCTCTCTAAAGGAGCATCTTTTTCCTTGATATCGTCTTGGGAACAGAAAAAGAGTGACTCTTAGGCTGATTCTGCTTCACTGGGTTGTGGGCATTGAGAATCATAGAAGAGGGCACAAATCTGAGATATTGACTACAGTTGTTTTGTCTTTGTTTCTCACTAACTAAACAAATTGACAATAAATTGAATTAATTGTCTCCAAATTAAGTCTATTTTGCTTGTGATTGGTGATTTCCCTATCTTCAACTCAATCCATGAGCTTCATCCTGTGCCAAAACTATCCCACCAAAAGACAGGGCACTAGTCAACCTGTGTAAAGCCTCATGACCATTTCTTTCAGGGTGGTGATTTGTCATCCTCTGTTTCCCCAAAGTTAGAGATTTCATCTTTTCATGAATGGCTGCTTCAGGTGTGAATACAGAAGGGTGATAGCTAGCTAGGCCTCTGTCAGGGTTTATGAGACTGAGTGGGTGATATGAAAGTTACATTTGGCATTGAAGCCCCTACTAGAAGGGGTTTTGCGTGATGCTACGTGATCTCTGAAATAATGCTTGATTCTCTAGATATCCAATCTGGTCTGGTTTCATGGATCCATAGTGTACAGTCAGATAAGAGTAAATGATCCTGAGGTGACACTGTGAAGGTGAAAAACTGGCCTCTGGGGACAAGGAGGTTATACTCTAACTAAGGCTAGGCAAAATTTCAGAGCTGAAAGTACACAGGTAGCAACTCTATTACAAGCAAGTAATAGCTAAAATGATAAATTTCCCTACTATTGGTCAGTGTTCTATGAATTAAGGCAATAAGATATTCAAGCCCAAAATTAGAAGAAAAAAGTCTGAGGAGACCAAATGGCCACATGAGTAATGCTCAAACACTGGACTTTTAAAGCTTATAAAACTTTGGCATTTATCTTGTGATTGCAGGGAATTCTTCAAGCACAAAATAAACCATATCAATTGCATTTATGTTTGGGTTTTTTGCTCCCTCAAATCTCAATGTACTTTGCTGTGCACTACTAGGTTCTCCAGAGTAGTCATATTGATTAAATGAGGTTTGCAAGACTAAGATCAATGATTTCTATGTGAAAAATGTTGCTATTTGTAGGAAATACCGATTTAGGTTTCTGAAAGAAAATGTCAGAGAAGAAAGGAAACAAAGAAAAATACTGAAAATCACTTTTTAAGTAAAACATGACAGACATTAAAGTTTCTGCGATTTAAAAATCATTAACATCTCACAGATTTTCAAGCAAGAGGTAATCAGATGAGGTAATTAAATATGAGGACAAATCAATGAATCAAAAAACATTTTTCTTCTACAGTCTTGAAAATTTGTCGGGCTAGATCTGCAAACTCTGTAGGAGGAATCTCAGAACTCTGAGTTTGTTCAATTTCTTTACGCAACCAAGTGTAAATGAGTTTAGATTGTTTTGACACTTGTCTTCTTGGACAGTAAGAATTCCCAGGAACAGGATTTATCACTATGCAACATCATTATAATTACCCATTGAATAGTTAGAATACCACAAACTACTTTTTTTTTTGGGGGGGGGGAGGGGAGGGGCCTCAAGATCTATCACGAAAGATCTGAGATAATTTTCCATAGCTCATTATAGGATAAGTGATGGTTTGGACTAAATTCAACATCTTTGAGAAACACTGCACTTTGACTACTATGAACACAATAAATGTTCTGTAGAAGCTTGATGATCCTACAATAGCACTTTTTGTTTAGCACTCCTGTGTTTGGTATTCCCACAGAGATGCTGGGTAGATGGCGGGAGGGAGGGTGGAAAGGGTGGGTGGGTTGTGACCGGGTCACACATTTTAGAATCTTACAATAAAAATTACAGGCAGCTTCATGAAATTCAACAAGTTCTGTGTTCTGTCTTATTAAATGTTTAGCACACAACTGTTTTTTTGCATGAAATGAACTTAGAAAATATTTCTTGGTTACCCTTATTCTCACTGTGGGAACACAGATTATATCTGCCTTGAAATCAAGGAAACCATTTGTTTGCTGTTGTTGATGAAAAGTTATCTCGTAGATTTGCCCTGCTGGTGTACTCATTTGGCTTCTATTGTATATAAGGGAATAATTACATTTTTTTTCTTTGTGAGAGTGGAGTTTTCAGGGAATTCATTAGATTGCACAGTGAAACAAAAAAATATTTGATCAAAAGCTGCATGGATTGTTCTGTATGATGCACAAGAAATACTTCTTAATTTCTTTTAGTAAGTTATAATCTCATATGAAAGTTGTAACAAAAGCACTGAGAAATCCCAGTCAGAAAAAGAAGAGTTATTAAAACTGGGATGATACTTATATTTGTCCTGATAAAGTCCAGGTCACAAAGTTTCATGAATTAAATTAAATAAGTAAACAAACAAACATTAGGGGTAGAGCTGAAATTTCACTGTCCTTTGTAAAGAAAATGCAGATACAGGGGCTGTCAGAGACCACATGGACTGATGCCTCTCTGGGGCCAGGGAGCAGCAGGGGTTTCCCAAGCAGACTGGGCAGGGCCAGACGTGGAAGTCAGGGCTTCATGCATCTGTTCTGTCAGGGTAGTCAAAGGGCATTGGGACAGCCCCGGCCCTAGGTGTTAGGCACTAGAATGGTGCACAGTCAGCTTGGGCTGTGCACCTATAGGTGGTCTCAGATCAGAAGGTCTATGACAAGGCAGGGCAAGGATATGGAGAGCTGGAGACCATCCCTACAGTAACATTGCTGAGCACAGCTTTGCAAGTGAATAAAATATTTAACAGCATCACTCTTAGACTCTCTCCAATACCATTGCCAGCTTTGCTTTGCTTTTCCTTTCCTTTCATATCTCAAATTGTGCTACCTCTGCCTGTTGAACATAACTATTTTTTTTATTCATGATTTTCATACATAGAATTCCCAAAAAGCTACTTGGTTTTATATCATCTCATCTGATCTTCTTAATTCTCACTACTTTGATTCCACTGATGTCAGTCTCATGAAAAAATATACTATCACATTCAAAGATGACATAATTAGAATGTTCAAATCAGAATGGAAGATTAAAAATATCATGGAAGACTTCACATCTCACCAGGGGAAATAGTGAATCTTTCTCATACTATTTGTAGCAAGACTAAAAAAAGGAAAAATAAAACAAAAAGACATTTCACAGCAATAAATCTTACACAATAAATTATAGTTATTTTTTTCTGCAAGGAAACTTCACCATATGTCATCGAGTAGGCAACTGTATTTGATTTACTAAACAAGGTTTTGTCTGTGACAGTGTGTCATGGATTGAGTTGAACCTGCTGCTGTTATTCATACCATGCCACAGTCATGCCATCTTCAAAAAGTGAAAATGCTAACTGGAGCAAAGTATTATGGGGCTTGAAGTTCAGATTGCAAAAGGGGAGGCTTCCAGTTCTGGTTACTGAGTTCTTTGGGTGTTGCCTTTCCTGTTGGGATGGCAGCAGGACAAGGAGGGATGGGGGAGTAGAGAACTGACTGATCAATGGAATTCATAGTTGCACTGAGGTAATAGAGAACCAGGCCTGACAGATTCTGGTGGGGAGAAAAAAATAAAGAGGAAATTTATACTGTTAATTAAACCCTTCCACAATTACACATTTCCAGGGGTAATTTGCTTAAATAAATTTGGTACCTGAAGAGTACAATATTCTATGAAACTGGTGAAACAGATAAAAAAGATGTAGAAACTCATCAGATGTGTTTACAAACACACTCATGCATATATATCCTCTTTAATATCTTCATTGATGATCTGCATGAGGGGATTGAGATAGTCATCAGCAAATTTGCAGATGACACCAAGTTGGGATCAGATGTTGGTCAGTTAGAGGATGGAAGGGCTCTGCAAAGGGACCTCAACCAACTGGACAGATGGGTAGAGTCCAATGGGATGGCATTCAACAAGTCCAAGTGCCAGGTGCTGCACTTTGGCCACAATAACCCCATGCAGAGCTACAGGTTGGGGTCAGAGTGGCTGGAGAGCTGCCAAACAGAGAGGGACCTGGGGGTGCTAATTGACAGCCAACTGAACATGAGCCAGCAGTGTGCCCAGGTGGCCAAGAAGGCCAATGGCATCCTGGCATACACCAAGAATGGTGTGGCCAGCAGGAGCAGGGAAGTCATTGTGCCCCTGTACTCAGCACTGGTCAGACCACACCTTGAGTCCTTCGTCCAATTCTGGGCCTCTCAGTTTAAGAAGGACATTGAGACACTTGAACGTGTCCAGAGGTGAGAGGCCTTGAGCACAAGCCCTATGAGGAGAGGCTGAGGGAGCTGGGATTGTTTAGCCTGGAGAAGAGAAGGCTCAGGGGTGACCTCATTGCTCTCTACAACTACCTGAAAGGTGGTTGTAGCCAGGAAAGGGTTGGTCTCTTCTCCCAGGCAACCAGCACCAGAACAAGGGGACACAGTCTCAAGCTATGCCTGGGGAAGTTAAGGCTCAAGGTGAGGAGAAAGTTCTTCATGGAGAGAGTCATTCGTCATTGGAATGGGCTGCCCAGGGAGGTGGTGGAGTCACCATCCCTGGAGGTGTTCAAGAGGGGATTGGACGTGGCACTTGGTGCCATGGTCTAGTCAAGGGGTTTGTGGTGTCAGGTTGGACCCGATGATCCTCGAGGTCTCTTCCAACCTTAGCAATACTGTCATACTGTAAAACACAAGATTTTTTTAAAGATAACTTTCATAAGTTGTTAAAACATAATATCAAGTGGCATGAAGGATGAATGATTTCATTATATATATATTTTCTATGTATAATTTGCTAAGTTTGCCACTCACAAACAGCTTTGGGTATGTAAAAGATGTGCTTGGGAAGTTATGATATGGATAGTTAATTTTACATATTAGTACCCAATCTTACATATTAGTACACAATTTTGCCTGTAATTTTTTTACTTTATATGTCTGATAAAAATGTAGTACCCTTTGGGAATGGTTAAGCACTTTGTCTCAATGGATTTGTTGAATTTCATTAAATCAAAAAGGGGTGACATTGAGAAGTGCCTGCTCCTTCTTTGACATTGGTCTAATGCTTCCTTTACAATTTTAGCTAACAGCATTTTCACATCTGTCATAAGAAAAACACAAATGGATTCTGAAATCAGGTATTATTCCCTCATTTTAGATCACAGGACCTATAGCAAACCAGCAGTTTTCTGTTAAAACACCTTTTTTTACTGCAACATTGCACAGCATCAGTTTCTGACCACAGATACATAACAAGCATTAAAGTACTTAATGCCTTTGAGAATGAAAGATAACTTGCCTAAAATTTTGGAGCTAAAAACCAAATTATCAAACAGGATACCAGAGAAAATCTTTCCTATAATGGACCTAAGCCCTTACCAAATGATATTGTAGTAAAGGAACAATAGAATATCAACTAGTTAGAAATAGAAAAAAATATTTTAACATATATTAATCTTTTATAAGTAATAGTAAAAGTAATAAGTAATTGGAAGATAAGCCACTGGAATTTTCCTTTTTTATTTCATATTTTTATACTTTTTTTTATTACTAAGCCTATCTTTAAACCAAAAAAGAAACAAAAAATATACTAATAATTTATTTAAATATATATTTTTTAAAAATTAATTATATTCCCAAACCATCAAATTCAGTATCTGTTATGCATTCTCTGCAGAGTAATTATTCAGCACAACATGGTTCAAAAGCCTAAGAATGATTTATAACATCCTTCATACTCGTTCTGTCCACAGATATGACAAACAAACAAACAAAGAGAAAATGCAACTCACATCTTGTGTTTTACAAGTAAAAGTAATCCTTTTATGTACATGTAAAATTAATCCTTTTATTTCCTGTCTCAATACCCTTAATGCACCTTTGGACAGCAACTTAGTAAAAGGATAGATATTTGATATCCAAACTTTAAATGCAGGTTTCAGAACTGCTTCAGAATATGTCCTAAACAAGCAACATGGCAGACATTTAAACAGAATTTGTAATGAGACAAGTACTTTCAAATACTTGTAAATGCTATCATTATTTGGACTGCAATGGAATTTGGAATGCAATGCCAAAGTGACTTCATTTTTTTTTTCTTTTTTTTTTTTTTGCATATGAGAACTTGGATGGATGTTGTCACCATTTTTCAATAAGAAGGAATTCAAATTTCATTATTTTTTATCAGAACTTACACAGAGTGACAGGTAGGTATTGATGGTTTTTGCATGTCTAAAATAAAAGTAATTCCTCTCTTTCTCAAAATTGATTCCCATATGAGACACTGCAGCCTGCTTGAGCAGTGTATTCTCTAATTCCTAAACTTTCACAGAAGTCATAGTTAAACTAGGTATTATTTGATCCTTCCTTCCTTTCTTCCTTCCTTCCTTGTTTCCTTCCTTCCTTCCTTTCCTTCCCTTCCTTCTGAATTCCTTCCTTCCTTAAATATTCTTTCTGAATTCCTTCCCCTCTCTCACAGTGAGTTTACTAAATTTTTTGAAGTGGAAAATATATTTGCAGAGAAATCTGCCCTAGCTTCATCCTGTAATATTGGGAGTAAAGATAGTAGAATGTTGATCTGGAATGGTGCTTGTCCATATGTCATGTAGCAATGTGGGTTTTAAGCTCCTTGCCATGTAGCCTGGAGCTTAAAATTTCCACGACTTGCATATCTCATTTTCATTTAGCTCTCCTAAATTATCTCATAGACACTGGAATCTATACATTTTCAAAACTGAGGACAAGGATGCTTAATAGATGATAATAAGAAGTCTGGGAATTTACAGGTTTAACCTATATTGAAAAATGCCTTTCTCCGAGTTCACTTTTGTGCCCTTATTCCTGTCACATATACAATGCATAAATGTGCTCTTGTGCTTCAAACACAAAACAACTTTTTACAATAAAGGTGACATGATTAACATGCTGATACTACACAGTTTTCAGTGCCTCTACTATCCAAAGACTTTTAAAATATCTCACAGAGATTTACTACAACCTCAGCAAACCTGACTGCATGTAACATACCAATACTTAAAAGCCAATAAAACATTAGCCTATTGGGCTACAGGATGGGCTTTACATTACTTCAGAGACTTTAAACAGGAGAAATCAGAAAATAGATGGAATGGGTTAACCATCTGTTTCCTTCCAACACAGAAGTGAGGAAAAGTGACCCCAAAATACCACCACAAACAAACAAAAAAAACCCCAAAAACCCACAACCACACCAAAAAAAACAACACAAACCAACAAACACAAACACCAAAAAAAAACATCACCCCCCCCCCCCCCAAGGTTGAGATAAAGAACTTTAATAAGAAAAATGAGATAACAATACACAATTACCTTAGCCTATTTATGGAAAAATTGCAGCAAAATGCAGAAGGCAGCAGTAAGCAGAAGCCAGCAAGCCAACACCTCACCCCTCCCATCCCATGCAAACCACAGCAGAAGAGACCAATACCCCAAATCCAGAAACTGAAAGCAGCAACTAGAATAGGAAATCTCTCATATTATAATCTGAACTTCAAGAACTTGGAAGGAGACAAGTCTAGAGTCCCTGACAAGAATTTGCTTTCTTAGAGATAACCCATATTATCATATCTATCAAGGCTTTCAAAATCATTGCTACAGGTTACAAATTTGGACCAGTTTTCTCTTTATATTGCCTCACACTGCAAATACTGATAGCACTGAAACAGAATGCATGTGCCAAAATCCAAATTTATCCAATAATCAAGATTTAGCAACTTGTCAGAAAACATTTAAATCACAAACTGGCCAGAAAACCTGTATTTATGCATTTTGCCTTCTGTCAATTGTCTGAATCAACATTACTTGAATTCCATTTAAAAAGTGTTTATTTGATCAGCATTCTCTTAATTTAAGGTCTTAATTTCCTTGACATTTTCAATTTGAAAAATGCTTAGAATTATTTTTAACCACTTTAAGAAATACAGAAAATCTTCTTTAAATCAATAGCTAAGGAACAGAGAAAAGTCTGTGGTTCGAGTATTTGTCCATTTGAGTAGACATTTGATAAGTTTTCTTGTGCACTGGAAGTATTACAGATTTCCCCATGACAGTGATTCAGGACTACTCAGAATATCTGGTTTATTTGCAAAAGAATGTGTATGGTCATGGTTCATATCACTCCAGCATTGCAAATTATACCTGACACTTTGTTTATTTCCAGTCATACTTCAAGACGTTAAGGAGTAGGTCTAGTTTACATTAGATGAAGCAATCAAAGAAAGGTTACCCTGTGATAACCCAATTTCAGTCATGATCAAAGAAATTATTACTTAAAATTTTGTTTACAAAGGAGCTACTAGTCTAAGGACTAGGAAAGAAATGACAATTCAATTTGGCTGACACCAAAATAAACGTATATTGGGCACACAGTATAGGATAAACACCAGTTAGAGGAAAAATAGGAGGGAAACTGAGAGGTCACTAACTCTGAAATGACTGGACTACCAAGACAGAAAAGCTGTATTTTGAAAGACAATCAGTGATGAGAATGTGGAAGAGCAAATAGTAAATTCTATCATTTTCTGTCTCTTTTTAAAAATTTTATTTTCTGTGCAAATATACACATCAGTGAAATGAAAGCACTTAACCAGGTGCTAAATTTTAAGCATTAATTCATCCTAAATAGCATGAATCCACATGTTTATTATTTCATTCATGCACATGCAGTGTACTGCCTCAAGACTAGCCATTAACTTTGTTCATCCCTTTAAAAATATTACACATCTTTCTTAAAAAAATGTATTACCATAATATATATGTGTGTATGCACCATTCAAAGTGGCTTTCATATACTTTGAAGATAAAGGAAGACAATAAGTGACTGAAAGATAATAATAGCATTGGTATAGACAACTGCAGGAAATTAGTATTTCATTTCTTTTACTTTTAACTTTCCTTCTATATTGTTAGTGTGGCTGATTATTTTCCTTTCATCAGAGTATATTTTCCTTTCATCAGAGTATATTTTCCTTTCATTAGAGTATATTTTCCTTTCATTGGAGTCAAATCAGTCTAACTTTCAGGAATCTTTTCCATTGGGAATATATAATAACTTAAGTCACTCTCCATTGCTGCTGCACAATTTCTATCTGTATCGAAGAATCAGAAACATTTATGTTAGAAGGGAAATCTAGAGGTCACCTGCTCAAATCCTACAAGCAGTCAGATAGAGCAGGTTTCCAAGAAGGCTTTGAATATCTTAATATTGGTGAAAGTTTAATTTGCTCTCACATTAACTCAAAATGCACGCATCTACCAAATGTGGAACAACCCTTCTTTGCACAGAAATAGTGACTATAAAATGTAGTATCAGAAATTCAAAACACTGGAGCTATTGTAGTAGTACAGCAACAAGAAACTCTCCAGCACACAGGAATGTAACCTATAATTCGTTGCAAATTTTATTACAGATGATTGCTTCTTCTTGATGAAAACTATATGACATTGAACATTTTGAAATGCTACAGAAGAATTATAGGCCTTTTATCATCCCTTAAAGAGCAAAAGAAACAAACCCTCAACATTCTTAAGTATATTGGCCAGTTTTTCATATCCAGAAATAAATATTATCCTTAGAAAATATTCAGTAAGAACTTCTTGTATTTATAGACTTACAAATATTCCTTACACAAGTGGTGGAATAATGCTTACATTTAAAGAGTAAGGCAAATTTTGGAGCACAGGCAGATAAATATGAACTAAGAAAACTCTGTGTTCTATCTAAATTCATACAACTAATGAAGTAATACTTTGGATACATGAAAAAGTCTCTCAATATCATCTGGAATAGAATTTGCATTGTTTTAATCTTGGACTGAAAAGGAAATGAAAGTATAGACTTTTTATGTATAATTAACTGTAATGGTATGAATCAAATATTTGCATTTCTCACAATGATTCTGACTACTTAATGAAATAATAATAAAAATATATAAGCTAAAATAACTGTTGAATCTGAATACAATAAATGAATAGTAATACTGGACTCCTAGAAATAGAGCTAAATAATATGCAAGTTAGTTTGAAGATTAATGTATTTTTCTTGTTTTATTTTTATAGTTTATTAACATAGGCTTTTTTGATATATGTCTTTTCTAAAATACATGTATTTATTTGCTATTCAATAAATAATTACAGTTACTTTCTACACACACAAGAAATACTTCTAGTCACTCTTAACATAACATCTTTAAGGTAACTGATTTTAAAAATTCTTCCTCCATACATTATTTTTCTTTTTGAGGTCAGTGTTGTTCCTGTCATCATGCATTGCTGCACATTTGTCAGCATTAGATTTCATTTGCCATGTCTCAACCCAACTACATAAATGAAAGTCTCTTTGGATTTTCCATGCTACTTATTTTGAATATTTCTTAACACCCAAGCTTGATTACCAGTAACTTCTTTTCAAATACTACCCATCAATCTGTCTAGGTGATTTATTACTCACAGACCTGATGACTTACAGATGATGACTTCTGGTAGAATTGTACTGAAAATATTTCTAGCAGTTAAACATGCTTCCTGCACCGTCCTTTATATTTTCTCTTCAGAGGGGACATACATTATTTCATACCACTCTATAGGCTGTGAAAACATTCACTTTCAAAGCAGAAGAATAGAATAGAATTAACCAGGTTGGAAAGAACCTTGGAGATCATTGAGTCCAACCTATCATCCAACACAATCTAATCAACTAAAACATGGCACCAAGCGTCCCATCCATCTCTTCCTAAACACTTCCAGTGATGGTGACTCCACCAACTCCCTGGGCAGCCCATTCCAATGTCCAATCACTCTTTCTATTAAGAACCTCTTCCTAACATCCAGCCTAAACCTCCCCTGGTACAGCTTGAGACTGTGTCCTCTTGTTCTGGTGCTGGCTGCCAAGGAGATGAGACCAACACTCACCTGGCTACAATTTCCCTTCAGGTAGATGGAGAGAGGAATAAGGTCTCCCCTGAGCCTTCTCTTCTCCAGGCCAAACAACCCCAGCTCCCTCAATCTCTCCTCATAGGGCTTGTGCCCCAAACCCCTCATCAGCTTTGTTGCCCTTCTCTGGACGTGTTCCAGCAGGTCAATGTCTTTCCTAAACTGAGGGACCCAGAACTGGACACATAACTCAAGGTGTGGCCTAAACCAGTGCTGAGTACAGGGGCAGAATTACTGCCCTGCTACTGCTGGCCCTACCGTTCCTCATACAGGCCAGGATGCCATTGGCCTTCTTGGCCACCTGGGCACACTGCTGGCTCATGTTCAGCCTACTATCGACTAGTACCCCCAGGTCACTTTCTGCCTGGCTGCACTCCAGCCACTCTGACCCCAGCCTGTAGCACTGCATGGAGTTGTTGTGGCCAATGTGTAGAACCCGGTGAGCCAGGTTTAGGCAAGCCAGCCAGGAGCATGGTTGCCATGGGCACTGCAGATCAGAGTGCAAAAGATGGAGAGTTTAAATTAAAATCTGGGTGTTGTTGGTTTTGGTAGTTGGGGGTCAAGTTTTTCTTGCTGGGCTGACTGTGTGAGCTTTTCATGGATTGCAGCGGGGACACCTGGTCTCTTTCAACCTGATCTATTCTATTCTATTCTATTCTATTCTATTCTATTCTATTCTATTCTATTCTATTCTATTCTATTCTATTCCATTCCATTCTATTCTATTCTATTCTATTCCATTCTATTCTATATCTCAAGGATACGAATGCTGCTGCATCTGAAACACTAGCCCTGAGGGAATTCACATTTTTTGCTGATTATGAAAATGTTGAGCAATTTTTGAAAGCAAATTTGAAACCATTTTTTGTCTGCGTGTTGCACAAGTGATGATTTGAGGTGCCACTGCCCTGAACAAGAACGGTCTACACAAAATTGCATTTCACTATATTGTTGTACATATGAGTTTGTCTGAAAGATTTACACAAATACTTGACATGAAAAAAATAATGTTTTGATATTGTAATTCAAATACACTGAACATTTTTTTTTGTTGCTACAAAACATGAAAATTAATAAGAGCAGAGGTCATAGCTACAGCTATGGCTGTTATAAAGCTTTTATTAATAGGACCAAATTTCTGTTGTTTGGGGTATTTTTGTTGTTGTGGTGGGTTTTTTCCCTCAAAAATGTATTATTAATCTTTTTTTGGTGAAACATTCTTACTGTTTGTAGTGATAACCTCAGGGACTGCTCAAGACCTGTAAGGGAAGAAATAATAGGAAGTTTGGATAGTAAGACTCAATGGTAAGATACTAAGTGCTCAAATGGTTCATACTAGTTTGTTTTCACCAGCGTGGAGCTCCTATGCTGATTCATAATTTTCTAAAGCATCCACCGAGGGTAAAATCCTGTTACTTATCTAGTGTCATCTGCAGATGTTATTCTTTTGTGTGATGTCATTCTTTTCTGAAAATGATAATTTGTATTCATCAATCCCATATGGATAATTTACCTTAGATTATTTTAAATACCACAAAATGACTATGTAACAATCCTATTTTAATATCTTCTCAGCTACAATTCACTTTGACTTCTGTTGGCTGCACTGATTCAATTTCCACTGAGTAAAAGGTGAATTGGGAAATCTGGATGCCTCCATTTATATGTATTAATCTTGAACTAGACCTTATTGAGTATATCACTCTGATGAGAGGCATTATTTTATCCATTTACACAAAACATAAGGCATAAATAGAAAATAATTTAATGAATTAGATTGAAACCAAATTAAATTAATTCTAAGACAATGGAATAAAGTTATTTCATCTGTAAGTAAAATAGAGATATCCTTTAATGAAAAGTAACTAAAGGAAGGAAATAATATTCTAACCTGAAACCTAACTCCTGAAATGAGTATTCAGGACACATCAGTAACACAGGAAGTGTTTTTGCATTCTGTGTACCTATGAGGAATAACCCATGGGAATAATTTCCTCTTCAAGCTGAGGAAGCAGCTTCAGGCAGATGATTAATTATTTTGTTAATCCAGTTTAAACAGTTCCATTCTGACTTACCTAAAGCATTCTGAAGCATTACTCTTTTAATTGCCAGTACTGTCTCTTCTACTAGATGGCTTAGACACCATACTTAACCTTGTTTTAAACTCAGTATTTCCTAGTTAAAGAAAATGTTTTTAGCACACTTGTAAGTTAGAAACACTTCAGATACTGCAAAAGATCTACTGTGAAACATTCCTCCTTAGGAAATGTGAATTTCTTTTGGTTTATTTTTAATTATTTTTCATAGTTCATTACATAAATTTCTACAACCCTTTCCTTAAAATGATGAAAAATAATGACACATGCATACCTAGATCCTGGCATGCTTACAAGATCATAAATGCCTATATATAGGAGGTCACATATATATTATACATGTTTTACCTTGTTAATTTAGTGGTGTCTGAACTTGTCTCAGACCCTGCATGCAGCTGAGGTTACAGATATTTATCTGGAGTGGCTACTGAAGTAATTTCCTGGTTAGTCTATCCTATGCTCTTTCAATATTGTCACTGCTTATATGTTCTTAATATTCCTTGCAATCACATATGTTAAAAGAGAACTATTCAAAACGTCTACCACAATTGTATCTGGATTTACTTGTATTTAATGCTTAGGAATAAATCATAACCATTCCAAGGGACTTGATGGATTTCTTTCTATATCATTATTTTAAGTATACTATCGTTAGTCTAGATGGAATTAATCATAACCAAAGGTATTAAACCCACCAGAGGATCGTGAGTGCTTGTGTTTTCTTTCTATTCTCTTTGACTGTTTTCTTCACATCAAGAGAGTTTAATTATTAATATCCTGTAAAAATAGTTTGCTCAGTAGTGGCTTTTCTTATTCCTTGAGTTTACATCATCATTAAAAAAAAATTTTAAAAAGTGATTAAGTGAAATAGACCAATTTGTGTAAGATATATTAATTTCATATTTTTTCAACATCATAATACTTAACATGAACATATGTATCTGAAGTAAGAAGCCAATGCAAACAGAAGGAAATGATGACATTGTCAAAATAAAGCAATCTGATGTTTATTTGGAATATAAGAACCTACTCCCCTACTATGGATTGCAAGCGGGCCATGCTAAAGCCACTGCACTTTGTAGATACATTATTATGTACTGAGCTTAAGTGTAAGAAAGTAACATGAAACTGATATTAAAATTAGAATAGATGACTGATGATGCTTCTGGGATTTTGTTGGTTTGTTTGTACTGCATTATTGATAAAATGTGTTTCCAGCTTTCTTACTGAAAAGTAAGTAAGTAGTAGTAATCAGCTTAAGGCAAATCTCTTTTAAGACAAATGTATCAATACAAACTAGCCTCTTACAGTCCAGCAAAATGGCTTTCCTCAAAATTTATCTCGTAAAGCCAGCTTCAGTTGGAACTTGTGCAATGTGGTCTAGTATGTGTTCGGGCCCATGGCAGAGGTGTTGTAACTAGATGTTCTTCAATGTTCCTTCCAACCTTAACTATTCTATTTATCTTTTCAAGGACATAACTATCTCACCAGTGACACTGGACATTCTAAATAAAATAAACAAAAGAGATATAAGCTGTTAAGGAGATGTTAGCTAATCTAATTAGTCAACATCTAGCTAATCATCAAAAAGTTAAAATAAATAATCTGAAATAAATCTATCTGTATGAAGAAAACTTAGGCAAAACATATTTTTTTAAAAAAAAGAAAGAGTAGTGTTCATTTATCTGTACTTTGTATGTGAAAACAAATTTTTAAGACATTTTTAAATATTGTTTTATTAAATATATGAATCAAAATGAATTCTACCTCTACATTCTATTACAGTCTATACAGTACTATAATCTATTCAAAAGTAAAACATAGATAACATCTTAATATAATGCATACCATATCCTGTAATTATGCAGGTATATAACACACTTTATTGCTATGAAACTATCTAGTAAATATCTGGTCAAAAATGCTAATTGCTTAATATTTGCACATAACATTAATACTCTCAGTTATGGGATTTATTTTTTTTTTCTCTTCAATAGAGGACTACTTCTGATTGGAGCAGGAAACTAATACTGAAGCTGAATTTTCACAAGTAGCTCTAAGGAGCACCAAGTGTGTTTATTACTGCAGAAGTCAGGAATAGTAGCTGAGTCACATGAAAGGTGAAACAACTGTTCCTTGAGGACATGGAATATTTCTCACAGACTGAGAGTAAAAACCAAAATCAATTTAAATAAATAATAATAATTTGGCAATTTGGAGGTTTTGTTCAACTGATCTTGAAGATGCAGCTGTATCTATGAAATTAACAATAGCCATCTACTTTCAGTAGAGTTACATCAGTAAGATTAGTGGCAGACACAAACATATACTTACAAAGTTTTAACCAGAAACTAGCTTGCTTGGAGAAAAAGTAGACAATAGACATACAAATCATATTCATAATCCAAAATTATATACTTATCCAACAAGTTGGCATGTAGTGAATTAATATATTCTACTTTTGCATAAACAGATACTGATTTGGCTAATAAAGTTATGTTTGACATTAAATGATTTAAATTTACCAAAAAGTATTGTGCTGTAATTAAATTCAAAATTTAAATATTGACAGTAGAGTTCAGGGTTTTCTTGGTTTGGTTTGGTTTGGTTTGGTTTTCTCACTGTGGTGGTTTGGCCCTGGCCAAACCAAGCCACTCTATCACTCCCCTTCTTAGATAGACAGGGGAGAGGGGAAAATGTAACAAAACAAACAGTACAAGATAGAAGCAATTCAATAATAATAATAAGCAAAGCAATACACTGCATAGAAGCAAAACCAGAGAGAGATGTTAATCTCTACTTCCCATTGGCAGTATGGTGGTTGGTCTTGGGAAGCAGGGCTCCCTACTCTTAATGGTTCCTCTGGAGGACAGATGCCATGGACAAATCCCCCCAACTTCCTTCTTTCATTTCCTTCATATATCTAAACTGACATCATACAGCATCATGGCACTCAGTGCCATGGTCTAGTTATGAGGTCTGTGGTGATGGGTTGGACTTCATCTTTGTGGTCTCTTCCAACCTTGGTGGTGATATTGTGAAATACTCCTTTGGCCAGTTTGGGTCAGCTGGCTTGGCTGCTTCCTCTCAGCATACTCTTGGGGCAAGGAAATGTTGGAAAATCACAGCCTGGGTGCTTGGCTCAGCAGTATTCAAAACACTGGTTATTATCAACACTCAGCCACAGCACCACAAAACACAACACTAGAAATATGTTTTGAGGACAATTAACTCCATCCCAGCCCAAATCCAATACACTCACAAATATTAAGATTATCATGCTTCTTAGTAAGTCTCAATCCATCCACTGAAGGAAATTCATATTCACCTTACTTGTACAAATATTTTTCTCTTATTTCACCAAATCAGAGAACGGTAAGTGTTGAAAGGGACCTCTGGAGATCACCTTGTCTAATCTCCCTATTAAACCAAGTTCACCTAGATGAGGAAAGCATTCAGAAGGGTTTTGAAAGTCTCCAAAGGAGACTTCACAGCCTCTCTGGGCAACCTCTTTTAGTGCTCTGGAAGCCTCAAATTAAAGAATTTTCTCCTTAAATTCAAGCAAAACCTCCTGTGTACTACTTTGTACCTGTTGCCCCTTGTCCTATCACTGACTACCACTGAGAACAGCCCTTCTCCATCCTCATGACCTCCACCCTTTAGATATTGATGACATCCCCTGTCAGCTTTCTCTTTTCCAGGCTGAACAGCGCCATATCTTTCAGCCTCTCATAGTTTGGTGGGTTGAAATTTCCCCCCTACATTAAATTTGCCAGACCAGCTCAGTTGGAAACAAATGAAAGCTGTATTTACAAGCACAACTACAATCTACAATGGAGTGCAACAAATATGTACAAAATATAGAGTATTTTCAATATCTACAGTTATTTAAAATTAATGAATGGCACAAGGACCCCCCTGGTCAAAAACCACGGCAGATGCAAATAGCTTCTCCCTCCCTGCCCCCCTTACCCCTGCCCCTAAACCATCACCTTACCAGATACGTTTTGTGATTCTGAGTACACTGGTCCTTCATCCAGAATTATAGAATCATAGAATGGTCATAGAATGGTCATAGAATGGTCATAGAATGGTCTGGGTTGGAAGGGACCTCCAAAGGTCACCTAGTCGAACTCCCTCTGCAGTAAGCAGGGGCATCCTTAACTAGATTAAGTTGCCAGAGCCATGTTGAGATTGAATCTCCAGGAATGGGGCCCCAACCATCTTCCTGGGCAACATGTTCCAGTGTTCCACTACCTTCATGGTAAAGAATTTGTTCCTAACATCCAATCTAGATCTACTCTTCTCTAGTTTGAAGCCATTGCCCCTTGTAGTATCACTACAGGCCTTTTTAAACTGTCTCTCTCCATCCTTCTTGTAAGTCCCCTTCAGGTACTGGAAGGTACCTCCTCAGAGCCTTCTCTTGTCCAGGCTGAACAACACCAACTCCTCCTGCCTGTCTTCATAGCAGAGGTGTTCCAACCCCCAGATCATTTCTGTGGCCTGATGGAGATGTTGAACAAGACTGGGCCCAGTACTTCCCTGGGGAAGACCACTAGCCATGGATCTCCAACTAGATTCTTCACCTTTGGTAATAGTATCATAGTATCACAGTACATTAGAGGTTGGAAGGAACCTCAAGAGAACATCGGGTCCAACCCCTCTGCTAAAGCAAGATCACTTAGGGTAGTCTGCACAGGAATGAATCCAGGTGGGTTTTGAAAGTCTACAGAGAACAAGAATCCACAACCTTCGTGTGCAGCCTGTTCCAGTGCTCCGTCACCCTCACTCAAAGAAGTTTCTCCTCATGTTGAGGTGAAATCTTTTATGTTCAAGGTTCTACCCGTTGTTTCTTGTCTTATTACTGTGCACCACTGAAAAGACATTGCCCCCCCCCACCTGACACCCACTCCTCAGGTATTTATAGACATTGATGAGATCCCCTCTCAGTCTTCTCTTTTCAAGGCTAAACAGCCCCAGGGATCTCAGTCTCTATTCTTAGGGGAGATGTTCAAGTCCCCTAATCATCCTCATGGCTCTCCATTGGATTTTCTCTAGCTTCTCTGTGCTTTGTCATTCAGTCTTCATCTCAGTAAAATGAGAAAGATTCCATCTAAAATGCTGCTTAATAGACTCATATTGCATGTAGAAATCTATGGATAAAACTGAAAATAAATTTACTTCGTTATGTGATTGGAGGAAAACATGGTTCTTGGGTAAGTTTACCACTGAAACTCAATAAGACTGAGAAAATTGAATACTTATTTTTTATTTACAAATGAGCAATAAATATAGCTCTTTTGTGAAAATTATTCTATGAAAGAAGATATATGTTGTTTAGAAGAGACAGTAAATTGTAGCTATATGTTGTTTTCTCAGTGTAGGATTAAAATTCCTTTTTTCAGTATAACTTTTCATTACATCTTCATTCTTATTAAATATAATTTTGATAGTAAGATGCAAGTACTTAACTTCTTAAAACTTTTATATATATATATATTAAACAATTTTCATCCTCTATAAAAGTCAGGGGGGGGAATAACCCTTCACCTTTCTTTCATAGCTATAAGTGATTACAAGAATTCACCTATGGTGTTACAGATACGGCATAAATCCCATGCTGTTTCATTGTGCCTACACTATAACCATAGATTTCTAAAGATTAAATCAAAATAATTTATGTTTAAAGAGGCATCTGGACTCATCTATTCAGCTGCCTGATCAAAGTAAGAATAACAGCATGACAAGGGTTCTTAATTTTAACAATTTCTGTGTGAATCATGAAAGGCTGAATTACACTTTAGTCTCCACTCTCTTACTGCACTTAAATGCATGATGTTAGGCTATATGAATATTTCAATAAGGTATTTGAAGAAGTTGCTGATTCTTTTGGAAGAGATTACTGACAAAGAATCTTTTGTCTCATTTTGCTAGTATAGCAAATATCACAAACTTTTATTGTCCTAATCCTTTTACTTCTTTATGCTGTAAGGAAGAAAGCGATAATCCTTATCCTTTCAAATATCAAAAGAAGTAGTTCATATTTGACTCAGGATAAAATTTGATGACATTCTTCCCAACTTGCTTACCTCATTCATCAAATATCTTTTTTTTTTTTTTTTCTTCTTCTTTATCTGTCATCACCTCCATGTCATCTGTGTCTTAGAGACAATTTTTGGTATTTTAAATCAAAGAGAAAAATTTTGCGTAACTCAGTGGTCTGGAAGGCAGGTACCTGTCCATTTGCTAACATTGAGAAGACTGTCATGCAAAGAAGTGCTTGTTAACAGAGAAAGTAAGTTATAATTACGTTTCTGGCTGCAGAGGTAAACCACTAGACTGTATATTCTAACTGTAAAGGGCAAAGCATGGAAAAATTCCTGCCAGCATTTTTTTTTTTCCTTCAGTAGAAAGGTAACTAATCCTGAACCCTGTAATTTCCTTTACACTGATTTTCAGAAATACAGTCAGCAGTTCCAAGCAGGAGATTGGAACACAAGCCTTATGAGGAGAGACTGAGGGAGCTGGGCTTGCTTAGCCTGGAGAAGAGGAGACTTAGGGGTGACCTTATTGCTCTCTACAACTACCTGAAGGGGGATTGTAGTCAGGCAGAGGTTAGTCTCTTCTCCCAGGCAACCAGTACCAGAACAAGAGGACACAGTCTCAGGCTGCACCAGGGGAGGTTTAGGCTGGAGGTTAGGAGGAAGTTTTACACAGAGAGAGTGATTGCCCATTGGAATGGGCTGCCCAGGGAGGTGGTGGGGTCGCCGTCGCTGGGGGTGCTCAGGACGAGGCTTGACAGGATGCTTGGTTGCATGGTTTAGTTGATTAGGTGGTGTTGGATGATAGGTTGGACACGATGATCTTGAAGGTCTCTTCCAACCTGGTTTATTCTATTCTATTCTATTCTATTCTATTCTATTCTATTCTATTCTATTCAGTTTACTTCCACCCCCCTCCACTAGCTTCATTATATGATCATCTGAGTGTCTACTGTGAGCTATGTAGCAGAGTACAGGAGTGGAACAGTTATTAAATCTAATCTGATCCAAGATCAGTTTTGTACAGAGAGAAAAAATACTTTGAAATATTTTAGAAAACAAAATTTGTAGCATCTTTAAAGTTTTTATTACTTGTTATGATGGATATAGTGTTTTAAAACTAACAATGACTACTTCATCTTGTCTTCAAACAACAATTTGAACTATATACCACTCAGGAACCATCCTAAACTCTAATTTTGATGATTTCTATCAATTCACATTAAAAAAAAAGATCTAAATACTTTAAAGAGTTGTCTAAACTGAAGACATTTTTGGTCCTCAGTCAACTAGAGATACAAAAATTTTATCTGCTGTAAGTTTCAAACCTTTCTGAGGGAAGAAAAAATTTGTAAGTAGCCAAGAAAGCTGTTGAAAAACAGCTGAAGGACTTGACATGAACTTAAGACACTGCACATAACATAGTATTCCTGCATATACAATTATTTCTTTAGTTTCCTTCTGTTTTAAAAACAAACTTTAAGTCCATATATTGATGTAATTTGGGCAACATATTTTACTACTGACTGATTTTGTTTACTTTTTTCATCTCATCTCATCCTCCCTTTGGCCTTTCTTATAGCAAATGTGACACCCATCTATAAGAGAGACTGAAGAAGGATCCAGGGAATTACAGGCTTGTCAGTCTGACCTCAGTGCTAAAGAAGGTCATGGAGAAGATCATTTTGAGAATTGCCATCCCTGGACATGTTTAAAAGCCATATAGATCTGGTGCTTGGGAACATTGTGTAATGAAAGTCTTGGTGGAATGGGCAAAATGGCTGGATTTGATATCTTGGAGGTCTTTTCTGGCCTGGATGATTCTATAATTCTATGACCTCATCTCCTTTCCCATTACATACCTGTGCATCTTTTTTCCATATTGTGTGCTCAGAACATGTATATTATGTCTTCATTTTGTCATTGAAATAAGCACTCACTCATCAGTTGGTCATCAAAATAATTATCAGATATCCAAAGACTACAGCTTCTTTGCAGATAGACCATCTGAATGATAATTTTATTTGCTTTGCTATCATAACAACATAATTTCATGTCTATTGGGACTGCTCTTCAACTAGTTGGACTTTCATCTATATCCAGTTTTCTTCAGAAAACATAATTGAATTGTTTAGTTCTCAGCACCAAATAAAACACAAGTCAGCTGCTTCCTCCGGAGCCAAAATGAATTTAAAAAAATAAATTAATAATCTCTTGCACTGTCCTCATTATAGGTTGTCTTCATTTTCAATGACATATGCTATCCTTCTTGGTTTAAAATAAAACCCAGAATAATATAAGTAAGTTCCTGGAGTTTCTTGTATGAGCAACTCTAGCATGAGATTAAAAAAAATCAAATGCACTTGCATCAATTTCAGTGGATTTCAGTAGTTTAGGGTAGAAATTGCAGAGGTCACAATGGTTTTAATCAAATCTCTTGTGTACAGTAACAATGTATGTCCTATTGTATATTATAATGACTTTAACTGTTATAGGATCTCATTTATTTGGCAGGTATTCCTAAATAGAGTCAAAGAATTTCAAATTTGATTCAGATGCACTATTTTTTTTTTCTTTTTTTCAGATGGTTCTTATAAAGAATATGATCATATCATTCAATAAGTGATGCTGTGCTTTAGAACTAGTCTTTCCATTGACTACAGTGTAACCTGCAGTCAGACTGAAAACTGAACAAGAAGGTTACAATACAGATAACATTGCTCTTGTGTCTTTCATTTCCTATAGCCCCATCTGTATTTGAGTCTGTAGGACAAACTGATTGAAGTCTGTGGTGTCTCACCTACTTTCAGGAATTCTGAATAACCAATTATATTTCTTATGATAAAGAATCAAAGTAACAGAAAAAGCTCATCTATGCAGGATGAGTGAGTATCTAATTAGAGTATGAACACTATGGAACAAAGAACAGGAATGTCTTCTATATTTTCGTACTGCAGTTATAGTGAATTCTTCCTATGGCATAAGCCTTGAAGTTCGAAGCAACACCCATATGAATATATCCACAAATACATTAATTGTGTATTAAGTCATGAAAGAATAAGTACTGTCATGTGTATTAAAGAAGACAATATAATATAACACCAGAGCTTCTCTTTTAACTGATGATATTTATATTTTGTATTTAAAAAACACATACATAAAATGCAAAACGTCTAAGTCAATATTACTGGTAGAACACAATACTCCTGTGTTACATGTACCCTTAATTTCAACCTGATTCTTGGTGAATTACCCCAACAACAAGGGACACATGTACTCCATGATGCATTACAGGGTTCTCGTAAAAATGTTTCAGAAATATCCTGACTTTGTGTAGCAAGTAGTGAATGACATCTGCTCCCTGTGGAAGGATGGGTCTCACTACCTTTGAGCATAGTTACAAGGTTTAGAGGATTTTTTACTTAAGTTGATAGAAAATACTTCCAAAAGACTATTTAAAGAAATGTCCAGTGTATAACAGGGGGGAAAAATGGTATCAATATTTTATGACCTATAAAAAGCTTTCTACCTTCTGTAACTTCTACTTAATGTAGCTTGTGGAAAAGAAATACCAGCAAGCTAGAGATCTTGACTCTGATACCATGAAAGCCTGCATACCAGACAGTTTCCTATGTAGTCCTTACTAACCTCAGTCCTGTTTGCTAATGTAAAGGAACTTGTTCTAATCCAAAAGCTAAACAAACCCAGACACAGCATGCCACTGGAGGATGAGGTTGAGTTTCAGGTCAAGTACCCAGAGAAGAGCTGCACAAGATGGCAACAGAGAAAGATCTGGAGACTAGATACTAGGTAGTACATGGGAAAAGTTTATCTCGCAGGGGAAAAGGATTCTAGAACAAGAACTAGTAAGGCTCATTCATAGAGCTTTAAACTAGAATCGAAGGGGGATGGAGTTGCTGCTGGGTTTGCACCAGTGGAGCAGTGTTCTAGAACAAATGAAGACCAGAAGGCCTTCTACCCTACCAGGGTAGAATCAGCATGCTCAGTTTGCTCCCTGAAATGCCTGTACACCAATTCATGCAGCATGGGGAGTAAACAGGAGGAGCTAGAAATCCACCTGCGGTCAAGGGGTTATGATCTGGTGGCAATTACCAATTTGTGGAGATTACAGAGATGTGGAGCCCCTACTACAAGATGGATATTGATGTGCTGGAGCTTGTCCAGAGAAGGGCCACGAGGATGATCAGAGGGCTGGAGCGCCTGTCCTAAGAGGACAGACTGAAGGGGTTGGGGCTGTTCAGTCTGGAGAAGAGAAGGCTCCGAGGTGACCTAATTGTGGCCTTCCAGTATCTGAAGAAGGCCTACAAGAAGGCTGGGGAGGGACTTCTCAGGATCTCAGGTAGTGATAGGACTAGGGGGAATGAAATGAAGCTGGAGGTGGGGAGATTCAGGCTGGGTCTGAGGAGGAAGTTCTTCATCATGAGAGTGGTGAAGCCCTGGAATGGGTTGTCCAGGGAGGTGGTTGGGGCACTGTCCCTGGAGATGTTTTAAGACCAGGCTAGATGAGGCTCTGGCCAGCCTGATCTAGTGTGGGGTGTCCCTGCCCATGGCAGGGGGATTGGAACTAGATGATCCTTGTGGTCCCTTCCAACCCTGACTGATACTATGATACCATGTGGTGGGACAGCTCACATGACTGGAATGTGGTCATGGATGGCTATGTCCATTCTAGGAAAGACAGGTCAACAAAGTGTGGTGGTGGAGTTGCTCATTACATGAGGGAGCAACTAGAATGTATTGAGTTCTGTCCAGGGGTGCATGAGGGGCGAGTTGAGAGTTTGTGGGTGTGAATTAAGAGACAGGCTAGCATGACTGATACTGTTGTGGGTATTTATTACAGACCATTTCAGCAAGGCCAACTTTGCCCTTTTCAAGCAATTGCTAGGGAAAATCACATGTGACAGGGTACTAGAAGGCAAAGGGGCCCATGATAGTTGGTTAATATTCAAAGACCACTTCTTCCAAGCTCAACATCAAAGCATTCTAACAAGTAAGGAGACAAGAAAGGGAGCAAGGAGACCTGAATGGTTAAGTAGGAAACTGCTGAACAAACTCCAGTGGAAGAAGAGAGTCTACAGATCATGGAAGTAGAGGGCTGGCCACTTGGGAGGAGTATAAGACTGTTGTCAGAGGATGTAGGGAGGCAAATAAGAAGGCTAAGGCTTCCTTGGAACTCAGCCTTGCAAGAGAGGTCAAGGAAAACAGAAAGGGCCATGATGTCACAGCAGGGCCATGCCAAAGGGTGCTTGACAGTGGGATGGGGGACCTGGAATAGACACAGAAACAAGGTACAGTCTTAAAGCTGGGACACTGAGGGCTTGGACCATGGTTCAAGATCATGGAAGGGATAATACGACATTTGGAGCTGGGCAGGGCACCCAAACCGTTCCTGTTATACTGTAGGAGAAGAGGAGCCAATATTGAAGCTGTTCCAAGGAGCCCTGAGTCCAGGGAGGACTGGGTAGAGAGGACTCATACAGTTGCCTGGGGCTGGTTAGTAATTCTTTCTCTCTGGGGAGAGATGAGAGTTCAGGGCCAAGCTGTTAACTCTGGGGAAGACATGGGGCAAACCCCAGATCCGCTGTAAGCCAGTCTCCATGGTGTTTGGCTCAGAGACCTGATGATCTCCTCAAGGTTGAGTCAAGCACAATGGAGGTTTAATATCTTTAATCTCTTCATTGATGACCTGGATGAGGGGATTGAGTCAGTCATCAGCAAATTTGCAGATGACACCAAGTTGGGAGCAGATGTTGATCTGTTAGAAGGTGGAAGGGCTCTGCAGAGGGACCTCGACTGACTGGACAGATGGGCAGAGTCCAACAAGATGACATTTAACGAATCCAAGTCCTGGGTGTTGCACTTTGGCTACAATAACCCCATGCAGACTGGGCCCATGACTGTGTGGAGAGTTGAAGCTAGCCAGGGCTATTAAGATCTGTTTGGTAAACTCTAGACTCTGACATTAATGTTCACTTCAAAATCTGTTTTGAGCTCATTATCTGCTGCCAACATTTTTGCAGTGCAAAGATTTTTCTACATGTGAGTGGATTTCCCCTAGGTTTGATTTTTCCCTTCAAAACTGAAATGACAGCATATATATTATAATTGCCATAACATCTATGAATATTTCTGGTGTCCTGAAACACTTTTAAAGCTAGTTATAAAAAGCAGAATAGAGAATATGAGTACTATTTTGACCCTAGAAAAAAAAAATAATTGGAATTTGTAGCTAGGTGACTGCCAGATAAATACAAACCCTGTCCACAAAAATAAAATTTCTGGACAATGTGGCAGAAACTCAAGAAGTACACTTTTCCAATTAATGTACATTTTCCTTCTAACAGTTACAACTTCTGAATTAGTACAGTGAAGTTTAAAAAAGGAGAAGGAAATGCGGTCTTTCCAGAAAGGTCAAAGGAAAACTGGATGAAAGCTGGATGAATTTCAGAGGTTCAAAGATGTCATGGTGAAGCTGACAAGAATATGTTCAAAGTGCAACAAGGACTTTCATTTTCTCTTTTAGCTACAACATGCAACACTGAAACTGGCTGGAATCCTGCCTGCTACTGGATAATGAAGGCTTCCTGCAAATCTTAAGCACAAAAGGGTTATCACAAAAAATCAAATTTGGATACGGATTTAGCTAAACTGGGGCAAATTGGAAAAAAAGGTAATTAAGGATGGGTTTCTTTAGAGGAGAGGAAGCTGAACATAGTGAGGGATCAAAGTGGGTCACAGAAGTAAAAGCAGGGGAAATGGAGAGATGGAGGGGAAGGGGGGGGAACAGAAAGTGCTAGCTTTATGTAAACAAGCTCTGAGCAGCACACTTGTCTGACTTAGCCCTGCACTTGATCACTACAGTCTGTCCTATCTTCTTACTGAATCATTTTCTTTGCTGTTTTCCATGTAATTTCACAATCTGTTCTCTCTGTGTATATACCTAGATGCTAGTACCTGGAAAAGGGGACACAGATCACAGAGTCAATAGGATGGGGATGTCTGCAGCTCTAGGGGCTGGAATATATTTTCCACTATGGAATTTCAATTCTCTGTAAGCATAAGAGTTTTCACCAGCAAACTATAGACTTGAATGGCAGGGTAAACTGTATCACTGGTTGTCAGTGTTTATGTATGTGACAGCTGTAGATGTTTATGTGGGTGCCATGGTGACACCACTTTCTGTTTGTGTTAAGTTTTTGTGTCCAGGCATGCTAGTGGGGAGTATGCATGTACACATGAACACACTTCTCCAGCTGCATCTCTGGAATACATGCTTAGTCTTGCTATTGCTGAGACCTGCCAACAGGAACAGCAGGAGCCATACCCATTACACTGAGATGGGAGAAACCTCCCCAGTCTGACAGTGCACAACTTTCAGATTCAGAGGCATGGGAAAGCAGAATCCCCACAGCCCAAAGTCCAGTCCATATGACAAATTCCCTAGCAGAGTTTGTTTCTGACAGTTTGGTCTAAAGCTGAAGGAGCTGCAGAAAACAAGATAAGTTCTGAGATTAACAGTGAAAGTTTGAAAACTGTTAAGACAAGGAAAGTATGAGCATTTGTTTAAATGGCATAAGTGTCATAGTTTGAGTTTTAATCTGCTGCTATTCATACCATACTTACTCATGCCAGCTTTAAAATGAAAGTGCTGGCTGGAGCAAAGTATTATGGAGCCTGAAGTTCAGACTGTAACATGGGAGGCTTCCTGTTCTGGGTGCTGCTTTTAGGTTTCAGGTTTTTGGGTGTCATCTCTCTTCTGCTGAGATGGCAGTGGTACAGGGAGAGAGGAAGGAGTAGTTACCTGTCTTGGACTTTTGTCTTGCTTGCTTCTGCTTGCCACTGCTTTCTGCCATGCTTTTTCTGCAAATAGGCTAAATAATAGGCTAAAATAATTGTGCATTATATTCACAATCATTCAGTAAACTCTTATCTCACTCTTCTTGTCTCAGAGTGGAGGTTTTTTTTGTGTGTTGCTGTGGTGGGTTGAAATTCTGCTCCTCCCCCAGCATTAACTTTGCTAGACCAGCTCAGTTGGTAGCAAATGGAAGCTGTATTTACAAGCAAAACTACAATCTACAACGGAATGCAACAAATAAGTACAAAATATACAGTATTTTACAGATATTTACAATTAACAAACAACAAAAAAAATCCCCCTGGTCAGAGACCAGGGAAGCTGTCCCTCTGACACACACCACCACCACCACCCACTGCTGTCCAAAAGGGAGAAGGAGCAGAGAAAAAAGTAGTTGTTAGAACTTCACCAAAACAATGCAGCCAAGGTCAGGCAGAAGCAGATTAGTAAACCCTTCAGAGCATGAAGTGAGCAGAGAAGAGATCAGAAGAGAAGCCCCCAGAATGTTTTGGTACAAGCAGTCTTATAGCAGATATCTTTCCAATGGAATAGTTTAGAATTATGTTTGTCTTTTTTACACCAAATAGTGATTTATTTATATTTTTCTACTTTTCTGCTCAAAATCTGTAACAAAATTTTAAAGGCATAGCCTAAAAATACCACAGTTTCTTTTCTCTCACTTCTGTGTTAGGCGAGTAGACAGGTTAACCTGTTGTTCTGATTTAACCCATTACAGTAAGCACTCCAAGTGCCGAAGTTTTTCTCCTGCTTGCATTTGCCACACCTATGTGCATACCTATATGCACACCTGTGTGCACATCTATGTTCAGAGGGTTGCCATCAGTGACAGAGTCAACTTGGAGGCCAGTGGCCAGTGGTGTTCCCCAGGGATCAGTACTGGGTCCAGATTTGTTCAATATCCTTATCAATGACCTGTATGAGGGGATGGAGAGTATCATCAGAAAGTTGGCTGATGGCACAAAATCAGGGGGGAAATTGGCTGACACTCTGTCAGGCTGTGCAGCCATCCAATGATGCAGGTTGGACTTGATGATCTTTGAGGACTTTTCCAACCTTATTGATTCTATGATTCTGTGAATGAGGTCTGGATAGACTGGAGAGCTGGGTGCAGGCAAACTTCATGAAGTTCAATAAGGACAAATGCAGGGTCCTGCATCTGGCAAGGAATAAAAAGAGGCACCAGTACACTTTAGGGGCTGCCCTGCTGGAAACCAGCTCCACAGAAAAAGACCTTGGAGTCCCAGTGGACAGCAAGCTCTCCATGGGAAAACAATGTACCCTTGTGGCCAAGAGAGCAAATGGTATCCTGGAGTGCATCAAGAAAAGTGTGTCCATCAGGTCTAGGGAGGTTTTTCTCCCCCTCTACTCTGCCCTGGTGAGATCACACCTGGAATACTGCATCCAGTTTTGGGCTTCACAGTTCAAGAGAAACAGGGACCTGCTAGAGAGAATCCAACAGAGAGCCACAAGGATGATTAGGGAACTCAAGCACCTCCCCTATGAAGAGAAACTGAGATCCCTGGGGCTGTTTAGTCTTGAGAAGAGAAGACTGAGAGGGGATCTCATCATTGTCTATAAATATCTAAGGGCTGGGTGTCAAGTCGAGGGGGCCAATCTCTTTACAGTGGTGTGCACTAATAAGACAAGACACAATGGGTACAAGCCTGAACATAGAAGATTTCACCTCAACACAAGGAGAAACTTCTTTACAGTGAGGGTGATGGAGCACTGCAACAGGCTACCCAGAGAGCTTGTGGAGTCTCCTTCTCAGGAGACTTTCAAAACCCACCTGGATGCACTCCTGTGCAGATTACCCTAAGTGTTCCTGCTTTGGCAGTGGGGTTGGACCCAATGATATCTGCAGGTACCTTCCAACTACATAACCACATTCCAGTCATAGCAGCTGTCCCACCATGTCTCTGTAATTGTGACAACATCATAGCCAAGCGACTGCACACAGATTTGTAGTTCATCCTCCTTATTTCCCATGCTTCTTGCCTTCATAAAAAACTTTGTCTGCAGTAGCTCTTACAGCACTTATTTAATGCTGTAAAAATCTTTTTGGTTCATATTTGCTTCAAATATTACAGAGTGTAGATTTTCATACGGGCCATAAAATAAATCCTAAATATTTACCTATGATAAATATAAATTAACATGAGCTTATCACAGAACATAAACATATAGTAAAGAAAGTTTAAATAGCTCAATTTGAGTTTTATTTATCTTGTAGTTTGTTCTCTCATGAACAATACTATATCCAGAGTTTGAGGTTTTGTTGCAGTCTCTTCTGACATACATATTTAAAAATATCTTCATCAAGCTAGACAAAAACTAATGTAGGCAACCCTAGTTTTATGCCATATATATTACCCTCCTATCCTGAAAGGCATCATGATACTAATTTTTATTTATTCTTTTTAATATGAAATATGGGATCAAAGGATAGACGAAAAGAGATGGAATTTTCTGCATATTTTGTGTTATCACATCTACTGAATTGGGCAAAAATATTTCTTGCAAAAATTTCTCTAACCTGTTTTCAAGTCATGCATTTAAATGTAGTAGAGATTTCCTTAAATTTAAAAAAAAAAAAAAGACATTTAGTGCACTTTCTTTTGTGATATGGAATGAACAGCATCTGTGGTTCCAAGAGCAAACATTCTTTTAGAATTTAATTTTTCAGATTGGAAGTCAATGAACCAGGATATTGACTTTATTATTGATTTTGATATTGATGTAAAATTCAATCCTATGCTCAAATAAAAATTATCTTCCTTAAGGCAAATTTAGGGGCTGAAATAAGTGCAAAGAATATTTAAAATGGATTGAATACAATTCACATGCAATGCATATTTGAAACCCTGCTATTTAGAATAGAATAGAATTAACCAGGTTGGAAGAGCCCTTTGAGATCATTGAGTCCAACCTATCACCCAACACTATCTAATCAACTAAAACACGGCACCAAGCACGCAATCCAGTCTCTTCCTAAACGCCTCCATGATGGTGTGATGGTGACAACACCACCTCCCCGGGCAACCCATTCCAATGGCCAATAACTCTTTCTATGACAACTTCTTCTTAACATCTAGCCTAAACCTCCCCTGGTGCAGCTTGAGACTGTGTCCTCTTGTTCTGGTGCTGGTTGCCCGGAAGACCGACCCCCACCTGGCTACAACCTCCTTTCAGGTAGTTGTGGAGAGCAATAAGGTCTCCTTGAGCCTCTTCTTCTCCAGGCTAAGCAAACCCAGCTCCCTCAGCCTCTCCTCATAGGGCTTGTGCTCCAAAACCCTCACCAGCTTTGTTGCCCTTCTCTGGACACCTTCCAGCAAGTCAACATCTTTCCTAAACTGAGGGGCCCAGAACTGGACACAGGACTCGAGGTGTGGCCTAATCACTGCTGAGTACAGGGGCAGAATGACTTCCCTGCTCCTGCTGGCCACACCATTCTTGGTGTATGCCAGGATGCCATTGGCCTTCTTGGCTGCCTGGGCACACTGCAGGCTCATGTTCAGCCTACTAGCAACCAGTACCCCCAGGTCCCATTCTGCCTGACCGCTCTCCAGCCTGTAGAGCTGCGTGGCGTTGTTGTGGCCAATGTGCAGAACCCGGCACTTAGATGTGTTAAATCTCATGTCCTTGGACTCCGCCCATCTGTCGAGCCTGTCAAGGTCTCTCTGCAGATCTCTCCTACCCTCTAACAGATCCACACCTGACCCCAGCTTGGTGTCATCTGCAAACTCACTGATGATGGACTCAATGCCCTCATCCAGATCATCAATAAAGATATTGAACAAGATGGGGCCCAGCACTGATCCCTGGGGGACACCACTAGTGACTGGCCGCCAGCTGGATGTGGCACCATTCACCACCACTCTCTGGGCTCGGCTCTCCAGCCAGTTCCTAACCCAGTGCAGAGGGCTGCTGTCCAAGCCATGGGCTGACACCTTGGCCAGGAGTTTGCTGTGGGAGATGGTGTCAAAGGCCCTACAAAAGTCCAGGTGGACTACATCCACAGCCTTCACATCCACCAGGCAGTCACCTGATCATAGAAGGAGATCAGGTTGGTCAGGCAGGACCTGCCCTTCCTAAATCCATACTGGCTGGGCTTGATCCCGTGGCCATCCTGTAAGTGCTGAGTGATTGCACTCAAGATGACCTGTTCCATAATCTTGCCTGGCACTGAGGTCAGGCTGACAGGCCTGGAATTCCCTGGCTCATCCAACCAGCCCTTCTTGTGGATGGGCACCACGCTGGCCAGCTTCCAGTCTTCTGGGACCTCTCCACTGAGCCAGGACTGTTGAAAAATCATGGAAAGCGGCTTGGCCAGCTCATCTGCCAGCTCTCTCAGCACCCTAAGATGGACCCCATCTAGTCCAATGGACTTGTGAGGATCCAAGTGGCTAAGGAGATCTCTAACTACTTCCTCCTGGATCACAGGGGAACTATACTGCTCCCTGCCTCCATCTGCCAGCTCAGGAGGCCAGCTGTCTGGAAGACAACATATCCTGCTATTAAAATTTGAGGCAAAGAAGGTGTTAAGTACCTCTGCCTTTTCCTCATCTTTTGTCACCATGTTTCCATCTGTGTCCACCAAGGAGTTGAGGTTGTCCTTGCTTCTCCTCTCGATATTAATATATTTGTAGAAGGATGTTTTGTTGTCCTTCACAGCAGAGGCCAGTCTAAGCTCTACATGGGCTTTTGCCTCTCGAATTTTTTTCTTACATGACCTAGCAACATCCTTAAACATTCCATGGGTTATCTCACCTTTCTTCCAAAGATGGTACACCCTCTTTTTTCCCCTTAGTTCTTTTAGAAGTTCATTGCCCAACCAGGCTGGCCGTCTGCCCCAGCAGCTCATCATCCGGCACATTGGCACAGCCTGTACCTGCACCTTCAAGATTCCTTTCTTGAAGTAGGTCCAGTCCTCCTGGACACCTTTGTTTTTAAGAGCTGTTTCCCAGGGTACCTGCTGAGTTAGTTCCTTGAGTAACCTGAAGTCTGCCCTCTGGAACTCCAGAGTGAAGGTTTTGTTTTGTTCATGCCCCTCTTAGCTTGGCTGCATATTGAAAACTCAATTATTTCATGGTCACTGGACCCCAGACAGCCTCCAACCACAACATCTCCCAACAGCCCTTCTCTATTTGTAAAATGGAGGTCAAGCAAAGCCTTACCCCTGGTAGTGTCATGCAACAACTGGGATAAGAAGCTGTCCTCTATACCCTCTAAAACCTTCTAGACTGCCTCCTCTCTGCTGTGTTGAGTTCCCAGCAGATATCAGGCAGGTTAAAAATTGCCCATGAGAAAAATGTCTGGTGATCTTGAGACAGCCTCTAGCTGCCTATAGAATAATTCATCAACCTCTTCATTCTGGTTGGGTGGTCTATAACAGACTCCTACCAGGATGTCTGCCTTGTTGGTCTTGCTTCTAATTCTCACCCACAAGCACTCAACTTGATCATCCTTGATCTCTAGTTCCATGGCATCTGGCACCTCCTTGATGTACAGGACCGCCCCTTCCCCCCTTCGCCCTCCCTATCTCTCCTGAAGGGCCTGTAGCCATCAATTACAGTGCTCCAGTCATGTGAGTTGTCCCACCACATTTCTGTTATGGCACCTACATTATAACAACAGTATATGCCATACTGCATATGCTGTACATCTGAAGTACACTGTGTTTCCCATATATTACCTTTAAAAAAGGATAAATGATGATTATTAATTATTGGTTGTGAAAATGTGCTATGTACATGCAGGAGTTGTTGGGCAATGACCAAAAAAATAAAAAATTATACTTGTAAACTGTATCATCAGATAACCCATAGACCTTTAGAATTATTATTTTCAAAGCTTTGCTGTGAACTCTATACAGAACTATATACAAGAAGGGGAAGATAAAAAACAGAGGAATGTTGAGGTCAAAAAGCAATAGGTTAAAGAGAATCAGAAGCTGAGGCTTCATTTGAAGACAGATGTGGAATAAACTGACTCTTCTGTTATATATATAACTGATACCTCTCTTGAATCATAGATGAGAAAAATAATTATTTCACTGAATGTTGAAAATATGCTAATAACCTCCAGATTGTTGTTTTCTCTATATTATCTACTGTTTTGTATTTTCTCCGATACATCTTTTTTAATTACAATGAAATGGCAAAAAACATTTTGAAATACATTGCCAACACCATCCAATCTTATTCTCATTATAATGCTTCTTTGTTTTATAAAAAATAAATTAAAAACAAAGAAGTATACATTCACTTTCACGTTGTTCAGGCTTGTCTGAACATACCCTGGAGTCCAAGTGGGCCAGGTGTGCTTTTGGAGAAAACTCATTCGATAGGTTACAGTGTCAGATTTTTATCTCTCAATCTTTGTTATCATTGACCATCATTGTCTCAGGAAATCTATCAATACCAGCCCAAAGAGCCAGGGTGTTGCCTTGCAATTTTCCAAGCTCTGGGTGAAGTCACAGCCTTGCTTGGAATCTGAGCTGTTTCAGTTTACCCAGAAAAGACTGAAAGACCCCTCACTGTATAGCATTGTAAGGCCCTGGAGATGTGTCTCACCAGGTCGAGAGACAAAACCCAGGAGGAGCCAAGAGTCCCCGGGAGAGTTTAGTTTTATTGGAAGAAGCAACAAGCACCGCTGTGAAGATTGCAGCTGAAGAACCTCTCCAAACTGGCAAAGCTACAAAGCCAACAAGCCCTGCTAGCTTCAGCAGCATCCTCTTTTAACAAAGCTTCCATCTACAAAGCCTTTGGAGCGAAATCCTGAATATGCTATAGCAACAAGCTGCAGAAGCCAACAGAAAGCGAAACTGTGTTCCTGCAGCTCTCATGTTTGACGCCATCTTGGTTTTGTTTAAATTCCCACATGTGCTGCATGATACCATGACCAGTAATTACGAAATCTGGTTTTTTATAAGCATCTGTTAAAGGTCTGCTGCACTAGAGAATTCTGGAATACCCCCGCCTTGTGGGCAGCCTCTGGCCCTGTTGCCAGTGTTCCCTTTCTTTTCTTTACTGTTTAAATTGCTGTTTGTTGTTTCTGGATTTTTGCTCATATTATTTAAATTGTTACATGATCCTGCTGTTGAGATATCCACTCCACTACTGAATATTTCAAACCAGTAAATAAATTTTGTCAATATTTTCTGCAGGATTTCCTTTAATTAATAAAGTTATTAATATTTTTATTAATTGTTCTGCCTATTTAATATTAATAACCTCCTTAAGAATCATAGCAGTGGTTGGGCCTGATCTTCTCCCTACTGCATCCATACTTCTCTAAAGGACTGAAATCCTCATAGGTAGAGGCAGATACAAGGCCATCCAAATTTGGTTTTGTATGTTTTCTGATTCATCCTTATACCTTACCCTTGTAAATCCTCCCTGTTATATATAAAAAATCCTCCCTGTTATATATATAAAAAAATTTACTTCTCCTACTTCCAAACTGACTCCAGATTATTTTTTGGTAGATTTACACAGTCTCTTTCAGGGCAGGGGGAGGAATTTTCATTTGTTGAATTTTTTTTGCTACCATCTGAGCCCTTCAACTCCAGTTAAGGCTCAAACCACTACAATATTTTGCCCCTCCAATGTGGTGCTTGAAAAATAATATTTTATTTGAAAAGTAGTACTTTGTTTGAAAGAAAGGATTAGAAGTAGAGATGTTAGTTTTGAAGTCTAATGTTCCAAGCTTTTGCATTGTTTTTTGGCTGAATCTTTTGGACACGTATCTATAAACTAATAACTTATCATGTGGTTTGGTTAATGATAGAGATGCTGCTTGACTGAATAAAAACTTTACCAATGCAGCTGGGCATGAACCTCTTAAATTCTATGAATTTCATTGACAGTGATAACTTCTGACATAGAGAATTTTTCTGTAGCAGGCTATGAAACTAACACTGTAGACAAAAATGTCTTTGAGGGAAAATTGCATTATATAATGATATGTTCTATATTTCTTAAATATAATCTTCATAGTAGCATTCACTCTGGCCATGCGAGGAGGCTGAGGTTCTCACTCATTAAGAACTGTCTGCAGAGGAACAATGGGCGCAATGAGATCTTTTGTAAGCTCTGATACCCAAGGGGTGGGGTGCTATGAACACTGTAAGCACTGTGCAAACAGCGACAGAAAGAGGGAAGGGTCAGGTTGTAGTGAGTGCTGCCCAGCGAAAAGGGCTGTCCACTCTCAGCCCCAGACACAAGGGTTTGCCCCCCACCAGCAGTTCCCCACTTAACCCCTAATGTTCCTGCCCACATAGTTTCTCTAGCACCTGTCACCACATGCCAGAAAAAGATGCAAAAACATCTGCAAATACAGATGGTGAGAAAGGCACGTCAGCAGGACCCAGCACATCACAGAACCCACCAGTGGATGAGGATGACTCAGATCAGGAGATAATATCTATTACATCTCGGCTCAGAAAGGAATTAAAGCAAACTCGTCTGGATTATGCATGGAAAGAGGGTGAAACATCCCTGAGCTGTTGGGATGAAGGTGTGGAAACAGTAGACCTAGACAAGAGGGAGGCAAAGCTTTTAGGCTCACTGTCACATGATGTCGGTCTGGACAAAGAGTTAGCAAAACTCAATGGAACTCTCTGGGCCCTGACTCTCAATGCCATAAAGACCTGGTACCACTCAAAAGATGACTTGCCCTTGGCCACAATTAGATGGACAGGTATGGAACAGAGCATACAGTATCTGAGACAGATGGCTGTGCTGGAAATAATTTGTGGAGATGGCCAGCTCCCCTTGGACCCAGATGAGATGCCCATGAAACGGTCCTTTGTAAAGAAACTCACCCAGGATGCCCCTCAAAAACACGCACACACACGGACGGGATGGAAGTCCCAAAACTGTCTGTGAGTTTGCTAGTGACTTGAGGGAATATGAGGACAGGTCAGGCCTGATCTTCTCCCTGCCACATCCATGCTTCTCTAAAGGACTGAAATCCATGTACATCAAGGGAGATACAAGGCTATCCAAATTTGGGCTTGTATATTGTAGTAGGTTGAAAAGGCTGATGCTCCCACCATGGGCAAAAATGAGACTCAGACAAATGGACTGCAAAAGTGGTGGAAAGTTTAAATGGAAAAACAGTGAATATTTTTCAGAGCACTACAAGCACAGTGACAAGAGAGAGATCCCAAAGCATACCCAAAAGCACCTGAGGGTACACCCAAAACCTCCAGGGTTCTTTCTGCCCCCCCCGGCCTTGGGCCTAGCCAGGCCCAAGAGGCTGTGAGATGGCTCAGCCCATTACCAGGTAGTGGTGAGGGAAGAAAGAGGAAGTGCAGGACCCCTGCTGATGGTTTTATAAGGGAGCAAGGCATTATGGGATGAAATACGTAGCCTCCTGTGACCACCCACTGGGCTGGACCCTTTGGGACACCACAGGCGTGGCTTGTGTGGCAGCATCGAGGGGGGGTACCCAGCCTGAACCACCACATATATTTTCCAATTCATCCTTATACCTTACCCTGCCTTCTGAGAAAAAGCATTCTTAATATTACCTTTGTCTATCACATTCAAGTACATTTCTACTATGTATACATCCAATATAAGTCTTGCCTTGTAATGCTTCTGAAAAGAGGAGTAACTAATGCGTATATAAAGTGCTCTGATATGCATGCACCTTAGGACATGAAATCAAGATTCTCACTTAGCATAGTGTTCACTGTTTTCCTTGAGAGAACCATATCTTTAGTTCCCTTCTAGTCTTCACATGGAGGAAATGAAGCTGTGAAAGGGTGAAGGAACAGTACTGATTATTAAAAATTATTCTTTTTCTCTACCATTCCACATAGTTTTTAACCTACAAAATAGTAAAGTACTAAATTAGTAAAGTACTTCCTGTAATGTTGTGCTTTTCTTAGAGAGAATGTGGTATAATCTATCTATGCTCATGGGAAAAAGCATTAATCATCCTATGAATGGTAATCATTATGCAATAGCCCTAAAACCAGTCTACACATGTGCTTAATTTCAGCTTCCTATAAAATCACTTTGATGTCATTGATATAGCTCACAGACTTAAAGCTATATTAAGCACTCAGGAAATAAATTCTTAGGGGGCTGGAACTTTATTGGCCAACATCTAAAAAAGCAGGCCATTGTAGTGTTGGCTTGTCCTGTGATATAGTACAAGATGGGATGAAAAGAGGGTGGACACAGTGAGTGCTTTGTAACACTACATTTAGAAATGTGGTTGCAGATGTGGCAAGACTTAAGTTATTAGTGAGTCATAAATCTGAAAAACAAGTTTGTTCCTCAGCTACAGCTGCAGTGTTTTTGGGTATCAGGTGTATGATTTTATGTTTATTGATGGATGATCAAATCATTAATCCGTTGGGTGGTCCAAGAACTCACTGACCAGTCACCTGCATAGATGAGGTATTGGTCTGCTGAGAGACAACAGATCAGCTTGAAAAAAGATGGACCTTAAGAATTCATATTAACCTGACCCCTCTAGGTGGGAATTTTGGACAGTTAGGATATATTGAGTGATTAAAGTGTTTTAAGTTATGTGTGTTTTGAGATGGTCATGTAGGACTTGAATAAAAATATGGAAGCAAAAGGATAAAAAAGGGCATAGATGATAACCAACACATTTCAAAATAAAATATCTTGATTTGTACTTTTTGTTTTCTCCTTACTATTCAGGCCAATGCTTGCTTCTGTTAATTGAAAGTTTGACGATATTTCCATTATTAAAAAAACAAAACCAAAAACATTTCAACCTGTTCTTGTGGACAAACTGCTTATCTCTGGCTTACAAGTATGAAAAGTGCTACTTCTCAAGAATTCCACAATATTCCTTTCTTAGTAAAATTTAGAGTGTAAGATTTCAACTCAAAATGATTTTCGTTGTATATTTTTTGTTTGTGAATTTGAAATTGTTTCTGTACTTAATTATAAGGCCTCTGCAATGTATTAAACAGGCATTAGAGCTAAATAGGATGTATTTCTTGGCTTTGGGAGTTATATGTATTTTGGGCTTTCTCTAGAATTTAATGCAAATTAATATGTATGCCTACCCAGGTACAACCCCAAATTTAAATATACCTGCTTAACTGTCTTTATTTAATTTATTTTTTTTTTAACTGAAAACTGAAATTCTACAGGTCCTTAGCTCATAGCAGTCAAAGGGGTTTTAATGACTCTACACAGTAAAACTAAAATATTGTATTTGTTATAGAAAAGCTTCTACTTTAAGAAGAAAGTATCTTGTTCCAGCCAAAATTTCATTCATATAAAAATCTATCAGTAACATAGTATGTATCTGGATTGACTTGGTATGCTATAATACAGCATGGATTGAACTTCCTGAGGAGCAAGGTACAGAAAAGTACTGCTTGCTACAGCTGAGAAGCGGTGGTATAATGGTGACTTTAAGCTTTAAAGGTGTCTGCCTGGTGCTAACGTTTTATCTTATATGCCATTGCTCTTGACATACATAGAGATTTCCTGGAGTTCCTCAACACTATGCTATTAGTGAATAATTCCTGGGTCATTCTGGTAGTAGTAGTACGTGCTGTCACAGGTTGAGTAGAATCTGCTGATAAATATTCAATACCATGCTGACCTCATGCCAGTTTTAAAATTAAAGCGCTGTAGCAAAATATCATGGGGCTTGAAATTCAGGCAGTAGCATGAGAGGCTTCATGTTTCCTATTGCTGTTTCTGGTTTCTGGTTTTGGGGTGTTTGTGTCTGCCACTGAGCTGGATACTGCCTGCTTGGTTTGGGAGGGAACCCTTTTATTTCTGACTTCTGCTACTGCTTCTGGGTTTTTTTGTGACAATAGGCTATGGTAATTTTACATTTTAACATCTCATTAAACTCCATATCTTAACCCAGGGTTTTTATTTGTACTGCCTTGTCTCCCACCTGTGACAGGGCAGGGAAGGGGGGTGCTTTATTTGGAGTTAAATTAGCAGGTTTAAGGTAGTTCCATTTAGGCTCATCTTCAGGCGATGTTAAAATCCTTAGAAGATTTTATATTATTATTAATTACACTGCAAGCAAATGAATGAACTATACCTTTTTAAAAAAAAAATAATAGTGAGTTTTCTTTAAATGAATGTGCTGTGTCTAGTTGGCATGGGCTTAGTTTTCTTCACAGAAGTCAGTAGGGTGAATATTTTGGCTCAGAATACAGAATACAGAATACAGAATTAACCAGGTTGGAAAAGACCTTGGAGATCATCAAGTCCAACCTATCACCCAACACCATCTAATCAACTAAACCATGGCACCAAGTGCCTCATCCAGGCTCTTCCTAAACACCTCCAGGGATGGTGACTCCACCACCTCCCTGGGCAGTACATCCCAATGGCCAGTCTCTCTTGCTGGGAAGAACTTCTTCCTGACATCCAGCCTAAACCTCCTCTGGCACAGCTTGAGACTGTGTCCTCTTGTTCTGTCACAGGTTGCCTGGGAGAAGAGACCAGGAAATGGGAAGTGACAACTCCAAGTGTCTCATCTGCTTGGCAGTTGAGGACAGCAATGGTTTCTGGACACAAAGGGCTGCCAGGCGAGAGGCAAAGCCAACACATGGTCCTGTGCAAGATGAAAAGATGACTCACAGCTCCAAAACCTCTGTTTCTCACTCTCCCACCTCTAGACAGACTATGGGTGGGCAAAAAGATGCCTTTTGTTTTGTTTTGTTTTTGAGATGTCAGTAAATTTGACATTTTTCTTGAAGCTACAGATGCATTTTCAACAACATAAAGTTATGATTTTAGTGAAACTGCTAGGTTTTCTTACATGCTTTAGGCTGGAAATACTGCCTTTAGTGTTTATGTATTTCTTGCATAATGTGACCTATAAATACATGTTAAGGAAGCCCTTTTGGACCAAAACATGGATATCACTTGGGCTGTGTCACTAGGAAAAAAAGAACTAAAAAAGAACAATTGCAAACCATCTTTTCTATTCAAGGGTATTGTGGTATTTCCATTTCTGTGTTAGAGACATAAATACAGAGACTACATTGTGGCAATACATCCAAAGCCCCCTCCCACCTTGCAAAACTGGGCTGGGTGGGAAGTGGAGAAGCTAGGATGGAGGGAGCCAGGGGAGACACCTCCCCCCACCCAGGGTTGTGAGTCAGTAGACTCACATGGCTCCTTCCCCTAAGCCATGTGCCCTTCCAGGCACAGTAAGAGACAGACTCCATGCTGGGAACAAGTGGGCAAGAAAAGATGGCTATCTGTTCCTGACACCCAACTTTTATTGTTTGTTTGGGCTTGGAAATGTTTTCTTTTGTGATGTGTGACAAAATTAGACGTGGCTTTCATAAAATGGGACAGTTGCAGAGAGGAGTGAGCTTTTTCTCTCACGTTTTTCCTCCCCATGTGTGGATTTAGCAGCTGCAGCATTTTTAGGAGAATTCTCTGCTAAAAAGGGATCTTGACAGAAATTTTCTCAAATAGCAACCAGCATTTGTGAATATTTGATATCTTCCTAAGTCCCTGGGAAGTTCCTTCTTTTTGTGAGTGAGGTATTTGCTAATTTTAGATTTATCTTTTCCAAATACTCTTCTCAAACTATTTGTAGTCATTATTATGAAGATAACCCTCAACTGAGCATCCAAACCTTGATAAATGTTACATTAGGTTTGGAGGGAGGCAGAGCTAATTTATATATAGACATAAATAATTTTTTGGTTTAATTTCTTCCCTATTCATAACAAATGAAGCACAATGGAGATAGGATTGGAAAGGGAAAAAAATGAAGTGAATTTCAGCATAAGTTTCAGACATCAAAGGAGTTTTAAAATATGCTCTTAAAAAATAGAATTGTATACAGAAGGGGGAATTTTGTAGAAAATTCCTCCCCAGTCTCTAGCCCGTACAAATTTTTTTCCCAAAAAACTGCATGAGCATTGTTTTTAATCAATTCAATTAGAAATATGAACTCCAGTGTCCAGAAATATAATCCAGATTGACAGAAGAAGCAAAATACAATGCCACTTTGAGTAATTTGTTCAGTATTTTGTTCCCAGGCCAACAGTTATAGTTAATGAGTTTAGGAAAATCAGGCAGCAGGTGAAGAGAGAGGTTTGTCTTTCAGAATCTCTCTTGCTTTCTGAGTGTCTGTTCTTTCTCAGCTCCAGTGAATTAGTTTCTGGAGTAAGTGCAGACAGGGAAGCAGATACATAGTGAATTTCTTTCAGTGAACCATTATGGTCTAATTCCCCAGAGGGGGCGGGAAAAGTGGAAAAAAATTAAAAAACATCAATCACACCTGCAATATCTACTCAGTGACCTTGAAGGACTTGAGACTCAGAAAGGTGGAAATGTATTATTGTAGATTAAAGCCTAGGACTGTAACATGGGTAGTTGGTTCATTTATTAATAATGTTGAATTTAATGATTACACTCAGAGGTATTGCTCATCTCCTATAATCTATTTCAGGGATAGTGAGGCTCAAAAGTCCAGTCTGACATCCCATGAAAACCTGGCATTTAACAAAAAAATGTGTAAGCTAACAAATTGAACTCATGTAAAAAATACGAAAAGTTTATTCTCTTTATAAAATAGAATAGAAATAGAATCGAGTAGAATTAACCAGGTTGGAAAAGACCTTCGAGATCATCAAATCCAACCCATCACCCAACACCATCTAATCAACTAAACCTTGGCACCAAGTGCCTCATCCAATCTCTTCTTACATACCTCTAGTGATGGTGACTCCACCACCTCCCTGGGCAGCTCATTCCAATGGCCAATCACTCTTTCTGAGTGATTCTATTAATTCAGCAGGAATAGCTCATTACTTGTTCTATGCTTGTCACCTGTGTCAATAGTTTGGAAATTGTGACCAATATTTTTGGGCATTTTATAAGTACTGATAACAACTGTTTCAAGTATATTCAATAATATTTTGACAAATACTTAGCTCTACTGCTTGCATTCTGCAATTGAACAGGTGGGCAGAGCATTTCTGATTTTAAGGGATTCTCCCTTGTTTAATTCCATTGTTACATGAGAGGTAAATAGGATGTATTGACATTTCAATTTATTGGCTTTTTATGCTGCCTTTAAAGTATAGATCAGAATATGTGGTGTGCAAGCTTATTACAGACTGCAGTATATATGGCAGATGAGTGTCTGCTATACATGCCTCTACTTCCAGTAACTTTACCAAAGATACCGGAACTGGGAAGAGAAAACAATTATTTTGAACTTAATATCAGAAAAGATGGACAAAGGTGTCTGTAAGCACATAGTTATAGAACAGATCAAAATAGCTTCAAATATCTGTGTAAGTAAGGACTTAGTCATCTCAGTACTGATTTTCAGCTGCATGCACTTTATATTTTTTCCATAAATTGTCTAAACACATTCAGCAAGTAGAGTAAGGTCATTGGGGAAATAATCAAGCCAGGGCTATAGTCAGGCAAATGAAACCCTTATATTCAAAAAAGGAAAGAAGGAGGAGTCAGGAAACTGTAAGCCAGTCAGCATAACCTCAGTCCTACGAGGATTGTGAAGCAATTTTTCCTGAAAGTGTACCTAGGTATATGAAGGAAAGAAGCTGTGTGTGAATAGTCAGCATAGACTTGCTAAGAGCATACACTGCTTCATGAACCTGACAATGAGATGAGTTACTCTGTGACTAAGGAGACACCACTGGATGCTGATTTTAGAAATGGAGATTATAATAAAGAAACCTCCATGCACTTATTTTAAATTTTAATAAACCACTTAAATCCTTGATCAAGTGAACACCATTATTAGAATTTAAGAATAAACTATCTGCTTTCTTTTACAATAAATTCCATATTCAAATTCATCTTTTAACTTATATTTATTGAATAATCATAATATATTCCAATATAGGAATATGACATGTGTTTGTTGTAATAGCTTACTTATGCTTTTTTAATGTACATATCTTTATATTGTAGAGAGTTATTACGACAATCTGCAATCCTTTTTAATTTTAAGATGTAGTATAGATTGAGGCATTCTTCAGAAAACCATTAAACATGAATTTAAACTTATGTTCATTTATCTAGATTATTCATTTTCATGCTGAATGTTTAGAAATCCTTTACTTCTGACCTTTGAAATAAGGAAGTGCCTATAACAATTTTATTTTAAGATGTGTTGGCTAAACTGGAGTATGATTTATTAATGAAACAGCTACTCTTATGGGCCTTTGGTGCACCATTTAAAATGTGTATCAAGTCGGAACACTACAGAAACAATCAGAGCTTCACAGAGACATAGTCCTCATTAGAATAGAAAGCATTAGTAATGATATGCTACTTCACTTGCTCTTTCACTTAATCCTATCATGCAGTGCTGAAAAGGTCAGTTTACACACAAGCTACCTTGAAAGGTTCTGGGGTATTTGTTGATCACTGGATATGCTCATGTGAGCAGTCACAATGTTTAGAAGGGGAAAATTACTGAATAGAAGAAAAAGTCTGCTGAGAAACACCAACAGAGAAACTGCCTGCCAGCCTGGGAGCTGGGAGCCTGGAAATTAGGCCTGGGAGCCAGAAACATCCTTGAAAAGTACAGCTGGCATCTTTGAAGTACAGCTAGCTACCTAGAAATGGAAAACATCTTGAAATATAATTTGAGAGTAAGTAGATGCATTTAGAGGACAGATGTCTCCACTTTCCTGTGCATTACAGAATCTTAAGAACACACACTTGCAACCTCTACACACCTGCAGCCTGAGAAATCCTCTAGATTGTGATAGATACAAAGGGAAAGTGGCAGAATACTGGTTTTGATTTGAACTTCAGATTGGAATTCCCTACCCAGGGAAGCTAAGAAGGATGACAGTTTTAGCAACTGATTCACACAAAATACTTCCATGTGAGTACATCTGTCACTTATTTACTGGCTATGACTTCTTAAACCATGAAATGCTAAAAAAAAATATTCAATTACTTGATATAAATATTTGTAGAACCTTTACTACTACTACTTTAAAAGAAACTATTCAAGAGAGTATTCTTTTGAGGCATAAAATAGAATTTAAAGGTGGATGTCTGTTTCTTTTTGTAAATACAGCGAAAAGAAATTTAAAGTGTAACTGAGCAGTGACATACAACCAGCTTAGATGGTGTGGCTGCAGCATTGTGTGAGCCTGTAACAGAGACAGAGCTTGCTTATGAAGTACAAAGCAAGCAGGAGCAATAACTGCAATTTAATGAGGGGGTCTGCATCTGTTACTTCCAAAAGACAATGGAAGCTGTTCTCATTTCAACATCATGGTAGTAATAATTTCAGAGCTGAAATAACAGGTGTAAACAATAAGCAGAGAAGGAACAGTTGCACCCTTAAGAGAAGCAAAAATCTGGAAGGATGTAGCCCTTTTACCAAGGATTTTCAATTTTTATGTCAGGAATACAAACATTTGAATTAAAAATATCTCACTATGCAAACAGATTCAGTGAACAGAATCATAAAAATGACAGCTATACAGGAAATAAATCAGTATTTTTTCTTGACAAGGTTTTTACTGATACTTCTTTTTTTTTTTCATTTTGGTTGGTTGGTGTTTTTTCCCATTTTTTGGTTTTTGGTTTGGGTTTGGTTTGGTGGTTGGGTGTTTTTTGGGGTTTTTTTTGGTGGTTTGTTTGTTTGGTTTTGGGGGGGGGGGTTGGGGTTAGGAAGTTATTTGTTGTCTTTTTTCCATTTCATTACTCATTTATCTCAGAATAGATGTGGCCTGATTTTGGAATCCGACTAAATATAAATATGACAAAATATAAATAAGAATTTTTAAATGTCTGCACTTAGCTAAGCAGTTGAAAAGGTATGGGAAATGAACTATTAATTTCAGACTTCAGGGGGAAAATTATCAAAATTCTTGCAGTCAAATTTAAAAGATTCTTTTAGCTGCAAAGTTTAACTTTTTTTTTTTTTTAAATCATTGGTGTTATACATCTTATGTACTGTTGATGTTACTTAGAAGCCTAACAGTTATTTCTCAATAAACCACTGAAAATTGAGAATTAGGTTCCAACCTTCAGAGAAAATCCACTGCAGGGTATTACCCCATTTGTAACAACTGTTTGAACCCAATTTTCAGCCACCTATTGTGTACATGTTTGGCTGTGTACTCGACATGTCTTCCAGAAGGATAATCTAAAAGCTTTGATAGAATATCTCAACCCCTTCCCCTTCAACTGCCTTTCCTTATCTATTGGATTAGTAACCCTGTCATAAAGGATATTAAGTTAGTAAGGCATAACTTTCCCTTCATGAACCCATGTTAGCTTTCGCAGATGACTGCATTGCTTTTCAAGTGTTTTTCAGTAACTCCCAGAATAATCTTCTTTATCATTTTAGCAGGCATTGAAGTGAGACTGACAGGCATATAATTACTAGTGCCTGGCTTCCTGCCTTTCTTTAAAATATGGAATAATATTTGCTATCTTCCAGTCAACTAGGACCACTCCAGATTCCCAGAGCTATTGATAAATAACTGAGATCTGTCTCTTAATAACATTAGCCAACTTTCTCAGTTCCCCTGAAAGAATCCCGTTGGGCCCCATAGACTTACGTGCATTCACTTGCAGCAGCAAATCCTGCACAAGTTACAAGACAGCTGGGAGAGTATCACTCTCCCAGTAATACTTTTCCAACCCAGGGCTTCAAGGGACCACAAGCTTTCAAGACAGAGGTGAAGAAGGCATTGAATATTTCTGCCTTATCTGCATCTCTGTTTGTGAAGTTATCATCTTCTAGTAATGGACTGATGTTTTTCTTTAGCTCTCCTTTAGCTGACAACATACTTTTAGAAGTTTTGTTTGTTTGTTTTAGATTTTGCTTTGTTGTGTTATGTGGGTTGATTTGTTGCCTTTTTTGTTGTTGTTGGTTTCGGTTTTTTGTGGTTGTTTTTTGTTTGTTGTTTTTTTCATTGTTTTGTTGTTGTTTGGGGTTTTGTTTATTTGTTTTCCTCCTAGGGCCTTTAGATTGTCTTTGAAAATTAATCTATAATTCTTCTTCCATGAGAGACTGTAGGGTGGATAGGTAAGACCATTTAAGTTCTGATATTTTGAAGTTCTAGATGAAACATTCTTGATTGAGGAGCTAGATGTCTGGAATATGCAGTGGCTTGCACAGATGTGCAGATTATACTCACACCAGACATCTGCAGTTTTGTAACTCTTGTTGCTATGATGAGCAGTGTAAGCAGCAGCTACTAAAGCCTTGGTGTAATTTCCAGCAGTTTCAAAAAGAGAATAGAAAGAAGAACAAGATCAATGTGGCAAGATTGCACAGCTATTTCAGAAGGGATATAATTTAGAATAGATTCATTTTGGGATCTCAGAACAAGCATGACTGGATGAAGAATGTCCATGGATGAGCAACACGTGTGTTAGAAGAATCTGTTTCTCCACATATTGTAAATTAGTTACCAGAAAGAAAGAAAAAGGTAAGAAGAACTCACGTACCTGTTTTGATGCATGCTCCATTGTCATTTGAAAGCTTGGCATAACAAATCAGCCATTAGCCTATTGTAGAAATATGTGCTATTATTCAAGAGAACTGTTGCCTTGGCCTTTAGGATTTCCCTGTGTCCAGGAAATTATTAGCATTTTATTTGCCTGCCATTATTGGAGAGGGATTCATATATGAACAAATTGGCAGCTCTGTGAATAGAAATTTTTCTATGCGAGAAACTCATTTATAAACTTAAAATGTTATAAGATATCATTAAGGCAAATTTAATGGTAGTGTAAGGGTGTCTACTGTATAACAAATAGTTCATTTTTGGTTTTCCATTTTCTGGTGTCAGAAGACAAGCTGATTTACCCTGTTTATTCTGAAAGAGGATTATGTGTAGTCCTTTTTCTTCACAAGGCATTATTTGTACTGCAGTCCTCTATATCCTCTTGTATGTGGCAGTATTTTAGCTAAAGTCAGGATGCCTCTTAGAAACTGGTCCTAAGACCATGTCTATATGATTGCTGTCAGAAATCTCAGTTTTGTTTTTTGACACTCGCAAAAAATTTAATGTGGCATTAAATGAAACCTATTGAGGTGTCCTACTTGAAATTTTTCTTGAATTATTTTCCTACCTTTAACCTAAACAAAAGACAATAAGGAACAGTATGGGAACAAATAATTACACGTCATACATGGTAGTATATAAATGACATATGACTATTCCTACCTGATCCCAGTATGTAAATGATCTTAAATATTCTGCTAATGTGAGTCCATTATGTTATTTCAATGCAATTTTTATCCACGCAGGAAAATTAATGAATTCTTGAAATTGCACTAAAATAAATTCCTGGAAACAATGTCAAAATTAAAGCTTTTGTGGAAAGATTTGAAAGTCTTAAAAAATCACTTGTTAATACCACTGCAGTACTGATCTTTCTTTCTTTGCCTGTATTTTAAAGTGTTATGATTGCTAGTCCTCTCAAATATACTCAGGACATTAAGTTTAAATAAAGTAACTTCTCCTGTACAGAAAACTTTTTGAATTATTTTTTTCCCCCCTCTGGACAGCATGCCACTTCTGCATCATAATTCATTATTTCTGCAGTACTACTCAGAATATTATTTTTCTGACCAGGAATGTAACAGTGAATCAATCATGCATGAGGACTAGACCTGGCCTATAGAAATCAGACTTGCATTCAAAAAAAAGAAGACCTAAATTCAGCCCTTTTGCTGCAGTTCTCTCTTAAGAGAATGATTTTGTTTCCTATAGCTGAGGCTCTAATTGAAGAAAATTTTTCATGCTGTCTCAAATACAACAGAAAGATGCTATTTGAGACTTGTTACATGTTTAGTTTACTATTACTATCATTTCCAAGGAAGTGAATGGTTCAGCTATTATTATATAATAACAGCCTTTGATCTGGGTATCTTGGGCCTTTATTGAAATAATCAGATAATATATTAGGAGTACTATTATTGTTTCCAAGTTAAATTCTGGGAAAATTGTCTGTTATCTTTTTCTTTCTCTATGGTGTTTTGTTTTTATTTGGTTTTGAGGTGTTTTTTTGTTGTTGGTTTGTTGGTTTGGTTGTGTTTTTTTTAATAAGAATTCTTTACAAAAATCTGTATTTTAGTGCTGTGCTCATGCAGCATCCAGCATAACAGCTTCTGGCAGACTTTTGACTAGATAATAGTACTGGAAATGACAGGTTTTTTTCTACATTCCCTATCTTATGTCCTGACCTGAGGATGTCTACGTAAGAATAAAGATTTCAACAAGGTAGTTTGCCACTTAGAGATAGTCACCTTTCCAAACATTATTATGTCTCAATATCCCATATTTTCTAAATAATCTATTGAAAAAAAGTGAGATGCATTAATCACCAATATTAGATGAAGTATTCTGTGACAAAAATGTGTCTTATTTGCTGAAAATGCAGCAACCGCTACCATTTTTCTTCAGAGGAAGCAATTATTTTCTTCTGGACAAGAGAAAGTGTCAAAAATGTTGTTAATTTATTAAAAATTTGTTTTTCATTTTAAAACATTGTTTAATTAAGTAATCACAATTAGACTTCAATGTCATTCAAGAGGACAAGGCATTGCTAGAGCGTGGAAAAAAGGGATTGCAGTAAGTATAAAAACCCTTAAGAAGTTCAGGTATGTGGTAGTCACATACATATTTTGGTTTGGTATTCACATATATATTTTGCTTTGGTTGTAGTTTTATTACACAGCTCAGAGATAGCAAAGCATTAGCTCTTCTTTTATGTCTTCATGCTACAAATAGAATCAACAAGCTGAATACCTTATCTTTATGTATCCCACTTAAGGATTTGGCACCATTTAGTAAAGTGAATCTTTATTATAAAATCTGTACTCTTGTGCTGTCCTTTAAAATTGAGTAGTACACTGTAATTAGATTCAGAGCAATGGAACTGTCATCAAGCAAGTACTACAGTTGTTTTGAGAATAATTTGTTATGTTCCTTTTAAACACAATATGATACCTATTTGTTTTTTCCTTTCCCATTAAACTTTCTGTGACTTCAAATGCTTCAAAGCAGAGCAAATTTCCTTTCAATTTTAGCTTTATACAGCTGATATACTAGGGCTGCATCTGTTGCCTTTATACATCTTTTTAATAGATGTGCATCTACTGTCTCCTACTACTGCAAAATCTCATTCAACTTCTCTTCTTGTGTTCTACCGTCAAGTAATTAAGAATAAAGACACACTGAAATTAGTTTATGCAAGTTTAATTAGTTTATCCAGACACATTATTTGTTTCTTTGAGCCTTTCCCACAACTGGAACTTCCATTACACAGTATTTTACTTCAGTGTCATGAGAGGCACACCAGACGTCTCATTTTGTTCCTGATTCTATCCTTCCCAGTTGTCCTCCACACATAATTTTCAATCTGTTCTTCTTACTTAGTTCTTACAAAGTGTGATATTTACTTCTAATATAAAAAAAGAAAAAAAACCAACAAAAAACCAAAAACCTATTACATTTCAGATATATGACTCTGCAAGTGGTTATATTCTGTAGACTATAGAACAAGTCACAAAATCTTAATGCCTAGATTTACCTAGTTATAGCTACAGAATCATGTGCTGAAAAATAATACTGCGTACTGCAAGGGATCCTAAACAACCTGAATATTCTACAGTCTAAAGGAATTTCACTAAGATATGTCACATAGATCCTAACTGAAATATCTCTAATGAGTTTGAAAACTGATCAAGAACTGATTGTGCAGTACACACCATGAACACTTTTGTTGTCACTGTTCATGTCTGTCTACTCTGATAGCTTTTCCCTAGAGCATGACTGGATGGATAGAAAGGGTAAGGCAATGAACATCATCTACCTTGTGTCTTCAGCAAGGCTTTCAACACCATCTCCCACAACATACTCATAGGCAAGCTTAGGAAGTGTGGATTAGATGAATGGATAGTGGGGTGGATAGAAAACTGACTAAAGTGTAGAACTTCGAGGGTTGTGGTCAGTGGTACACAGCCTAGATGGAGGTCCATAAAAAGTGGTGTTCCTCAGGGCTCAATACTGAGTCTAGTCTGGTTCAATATATTTATCAACTACCTGGATGCCTTCATCAAGTGTACCCTGAGCAAGTTTACAGATGACACAAAACTGGAAGGGGTGGCTGACACACCATGAGGCTGTGCTGCCATCCAGCATGACCTGGACAGGCTGGAGAGCTATGCAGAGAATAACCATATGAAGTTCAACAAAGGCAAGTGTAGAATACTGCACCTAGTGAAGAATAACCCCATGCATCAGTATATGTTAGGGGTTGACTTGCTGCACAGCAGCTCTGTGGAAAAAAACCTTGGAATCATGGTAGACAACAGAATCACCATGAACCAGCAGATGGCTCTTGTGGCTAAGAAGGCCAATGGCATCCTGGTGTGCACTAAGAAAGTGTCCCAGACAACCCATGACAGAACAAGAGGACACAGTCTCAAGCTGCATCAGGTGAGGTTTTGGATGGATGTTAGGAAGAAATTCTTCACTGAGAGAGTGATTGGCCATTGGAATGGGCTGCCCAGCAAGGTGGTGGAGTCACCATCACTGGAAGTGTTTAGGAAGAGGCTGGAGGAGGCACTTAGTGCCATGGTTTAGTTGATTAGATGGTGTTGGGTGATAGGTTAGACTCTATGTTCTCAAAGGTCTTTTCCAACCTGGTTAATTCCATATTCTGTGGCAAGCATGTCAAGGGAGGTTCGCCTGCTCTTCTGCTCCTCCCTAGTGAGGCTTCATCTGGAGTACTGTGTCCAGTTCTGGCATCCCTGGTTCAAGAACAGGGAACTGCTTGAGATGGTACAGCAAAGGGCTTTGAAGATACTTAAACAGTGGGTGTCAGGGTGTCAGACTGTTTTTCAGTGATTCCCAATAACAGGACAAATAGTAAGAGGCACTTGAACATAGTGAATTCCAACTAAACATGAGGAATTTCTTTACTATGAGGGTGGTGGAACACTGTCACAGGCTGCCCAGAGAAATTGTGGAGTTTCCTTCTCTAGACCTGAATGACATCCTGTGCCACCTGCTCTAGATGAGCTTTCTCTGACAGGGGGATTGGACTAGATGATCTACAGTGGTCCCTTCTACCCCCTATCATTCTGTGATTCTTTAGTCACAAAGCCTAAAACTTAATGGGTGTACTCATTTGTTTTGAGTCATTAGTGAATTAAATCAGAAGCTTTTAAATGTGGGGTCATTTTCCTCATCCTGTATACAATTAAATAGCTGTCTGCAAGCAAATTAAACTTTTTCCTTGGAATTGCTTCATATAAATATGGAAAGCATTATACAAAGACCATATTCAACAAAAAGAGCATAAAGAGAATAAAGTATATATTATATATGGAAGGAAGGACTTTACAGAAGTAATCTTCTAACTTTTATGTCCTATGCTTGAAAGGGATCAAAGATACAGTTCTGAAGTAGCTCAAGAGAGACAGTAAAATCTGTCCTTCAATGCATATTTTCTAGATCATATTAGACACAATTGTCAAGTACTGTTCACCTTGGTTTAGGTATCATTTGAGAACTGTTGTTCTCAGAGTGGTCTATTCCTCTGATCTTCCTTGACCTTATGACTGAAATACAAAGGTAATCTTTAGCACCTTACATAAGACAAAAAAAATGAAAGAAAACTTTATTTTAAACTACAGAACTGTGTATTCAAATATAACTTGCTTGTTAATAACTATTAGTATAAAATTTGAAAAATATTTCTCACCATCAAGTTCCAGAATAGTGACTGCAAAATCAGAGAGGAAAAGCATTACCTGTGTTTAAAGTGGATTTCCATCATTTGTAAAAAGTTTATATAGCTTAAAGGAGTTTTAGAAGTTCCTTTTAAAAACAGTGCAAAAATTTCATGGAGGAGGTGGAAGAACTCAAATCAAAAGGAAAATATGCAGGTCTTTGCATAGACAACTTTTTATTACTTAGATTGTTACTCCCATTAAAAATCAAGTTAGTATGAAAGCAGAAAAGAAAAACAAAAAGATGACCTTACATAGGAGAGAAAAAAAGGTGTACTCACAGGGGAATTTTTTTTTCCCCCCAAGCTATTAGAAATCACAAGCAATAGCATTGTAGGTTAAAAGTCTCAGAATAAAAACTTAGTTCATAAATTTGGAATACTGTCAACTCAGAGGAAATTTACTTTTTCACTGAGGAGGTATTTTACAGTGATAGTTTTAAAATTTCACAAAAGTTGTATGCAGAGAAGACTGTCTAAGAGAAAAGGCTAAACCTGATAGTATAGTTTTCACCAGCTGAGTTAAAGCAATACCTCTACATTTTATCTGAAATCTGAACTGCATTTATTACATCCCAGGAAGAAAGAAAAGAGATACAGCAACATACAATACAGTTCAATAGCTCAGTATCTGGTAGCCCAATATCTGAAATTGTGCCAAGGTTCTCATACCTGCTAAAAAACAGGAAACTGAAAGTATACCAGTGAAACATTTTCTATATTCACACATAAAACACTGATTTGATTTCCTGTAATTAAGCTTTCCACATTGTGTTTCAAATGGTGTTTGGAAGGAAAACCTAGTATCACGATTTTAACTCAACTAGCAACTGAGTTCCAGCAGTCCAATTACAGGAGAGGTGTTTTCTTCCTTCCCCCCCCAGTGCCCATCACTGGGTAGACAAGGAGGAAAAAAGCCAGAAGAAAAAAAACAAAACTGAAATGTTAGTTGAGATACGGCAAATTTGCTAGTCTATTGCACAGATATCAGATTACACATAGGGAAACCAAACCAACCGAAAAAACCACCCCAAACCAAATAAAAAACAACCACCCAACCAACCCAAAACAAATGAAAACCCAAAACTCACCAGCAGATGAAACCATGGCTGCTCACAAACTAAAATGAGAATAAAAAGGGCTTTTATTGCTACTATAAGAACATTAAATGAATAGCAGGCCATTAAATTTCTTAGTCTTATGGGGGGGGAATCAATTTTGCATATTTTCCCAGTCTGTCTGTAGTCAAATGTTGATGCAAAAATCCCTACTTTTTAATTAGTATTTATTACATTATGAATATAAGGGTTTTCTAGTATTAAGACAAAATATATACTCTTTTAACTACTGAGGAAAAAGAAGAAGAATTAGACAATGATCAAATTCTCTAACATTTACTGTCTCTGTTTTTCTTAAGACAAAGAGGAATCACAGAAAAGAAACTTACCTAATACTGAGAAAAAATGCTAATACTTTTAAGGCTACAGAGACTGCTATCTTGTGAGAACCTGCCTCAGTCAATTCACGTTTGTAGGCACCAAAAAAAAAGTATATAACCTGGATTGTTTTTTACATGGTTTCCACAGACATCTGAAAAAGCATTTTAGTGATGATAGGCAGCATGAGAAAGGGAATTTTACTTGAAATCTCATATCATTACATTGATTTGTAGAGTTCATTTTAGTATCTTCTAAACTTATGTTCACATTATCATATGCAAATGGTGGTACCTAGTGAAAGTTCAAATCAGCTGTAGTGTTATGCTCTTTTAAAAACATTTGCAAATATCACTCATGCAGCTTCTTTTATGACTTGAAAATAATCAACAAATAATGGCCATTTCAAATACAAATTTACTGTTAGCAGATTTTTATGTTTTTATGCTTTGAGGACTTTTTAAATGTTGTAAAAATTATGTCCTTTCCAAAACACATTTAACTGTTTTCTCAATTGAAAGAGGGGTTAGTTTATAGTTTATGTGGTAATACACAGATATTTTATATTAGTAAAATGTATTCCTTTAAGCATAGGCAAAGCTTTAACAATGGTTTTATTTTATGAGCTTTTTTTAGTTTTGTGCTCTTAAAGTTTGATATTGTGAACAGTTGGTCTGTGCAAACAATCATGGATAATACTATGTCATGCTTTGTATTTGTATACTCTGATGCAAGTAGTCAGTAATATCCAGGGAGCAGTTTAAGACACTCAGATTTTCTACATCATCTGTCTGTTGGATACCTTCATTGACATTATATTTGGTCTTACCAGTACAGACAGTGATTAGCTTCAATAGAATAGAATAGAATAGAATAGAATAGAATAGAATAGAATAGAATAGAATAGAATAAACCAGGTTGGAAGAGACCTCCAAGATCATCGTGTCCAACCTATCATCCAACACCACCTAATCAACTAAACCATGCAACCAAGCATCCTGTCAAGCCTCGCCCTGAACACCCCCGTGACGGCGACCCCACCACCTCCTCAGGCAGCCCATTCCAATGGCAAATCACTCTCTCTGTGTAAAACTTCCTCCTAACCTCCAGCCTAAACCTCCCCTGGTGCAGCATGAGACTGTGTCCTCTTGTTCTGGTACTGGTTGCCTGGGAGAAGAGACTAACCTCTGCCTGACTACAACCCCCCTTCAGGTAGTTGTAGAGAGCAATAAGGTCACCCCTGAGTCTCCTCTTCTCCAGGCTAAGCAAGCCCAGCTCCCTCAGTCTCTCCTCATAGGGCTTGTGTTCCAAGCCCCTCACCAACTTTGTTGCCCTTCTTTGGACACGCTCCAGCAAGTCAACATCCTTCCTAAACTGAGGAGCCCAGAACTGGACACAGTACTCGAGGTGCGGCCTAACCAGTGCAGTGTACAGGGGCAGAATGACCTCCTTGCTCCTGCTGGTCACACCTTTCCTGATGCAGGCCAGGATGTCATTGGCCCTCCTGGCTGCCTGGGCACACTGCAGGCTCATGTTCAGCTTACCATCAAAATCAAAAGAGCCGTTCATGTCCTTCATAAATATATGTGCATATTTGATGAGTTGAACACTTTTTTAGACAACACTGGGCTGTCTATGTGTATTTAATTTTTTTTGTCTAATACAGTTTGATTTGCCTTATGCTTTCCCACTTATTCTTCAGTTGCAGCAGATAATGAAATTTGGGCATCTGAATTTGAAATTGAAACCTTTGAAAGATATTGTGTCTCAGCTTTAGGCTTAGACCTTAAGGTGTGTGTAAAATAGAATTTTTACTTCACAAAGGATTGCAAGAATAAGGTGTTCCTGTCTTCAGTTTGTTTGAAAGATACAGTGAATCCATAACCATCTATGACATATCATCATCAAGGTTGTAAAAAGTCTCAACATTGCTTCCTACTCACGGTAGAAACCATGTCACTTTGTGAACCACTGTTTAAGTAATTTTAAACATGAAGGTACTTTATTATTGTACATAATATCATGCAGAGAAAACCAGGTGCAAACAAGTTGATAATTATTGCCATAGTTTCTCAGTAGAGAACAAAGAATGAGTGCCTACAGCTTTTGAACTCTTCTTAATGGTGCCAGTATGAACACATGGAATATCCTTACGTTTATATGAATGATTTATACAGCTGTGAAATAAAATGTATCAAACTCCTACTACTATTATTATGGCTGTGGTTATTAAAATACCTAGTAATTGGATTACTAGTGCAGAAGAGGGCAATAAAGCTGGTGAAGGGCCTGGAGAATAAATTTCATGAAGTGAGACTGAAGGAGCTGGGGCTGTTCATTTTGAAAAAGAGGAGGCTGAAAGGATGTTGTGGAGAGGTTGGTGCTGGTCTCTTCTCCCAGGTAATGAGTGTTAGAACAAGAGGTAATAGTCTCAAGCTGCAACTGTGTAGGTTTAGACTGGACATTAGGAAAAAAATAATAATTTGTGGAAAGAGTGGTCAGGCATTGGAATGAGCTGCCCAGGGAGGTGGTTGACTCACCAATGCTGGAAGTGTTTAAAAGTCATTTGGATGTGGTGCGCAGGGATATGGTTTAGGGGTGAACCTTGTAGAGTAGGGTTAGTGGTTGGACTTGGGGACGCTAAGGGTCTTTTCCAACCTGAATGTTTCTGTGATAAACTTTAAAAGCACAATGTAAATCACCATACAATGTAAGTCACAGTCTACCACATATGTTACCTGAGACCATGTTTTTCACCTTTTAATATCTTCATCACAACATAGACCACTGTCAGTGGATTCAGTGCACCTTCAGCAGCTTTGCAGATGGCAGAAACCTGAGTGATCTGCTTGAGGGATGGTGTGGTGGCAGAGTGCATTATGTCTAAAATTACGCCTAAAATAAGTCCAAAACTTGTCCTTACATATTTTGCTCAAACCCTCTTTCCCCTTCCCTTCTGGAGTAGGTAGACACACCGGAGATGAAAACACAAAAGGGCCAGGCATCAATAAGCCTGGGTAAACAGACCAGCACTTCGAAAGGGATGTTGTTTCAATTATAAATGGCATGCAATGATGACTTAGAGAAATAGCATCTGAGTTTGCAATAATATACTGACCTTTTTTTTTTTTCTTTTTTTTTTTTCTGTTCTCTTTCACAGCTCTAGATTGTAAAAAAACAACAGTAACACTGCTCATACCAAGACAACATTAATCAATGACCAAGTATGGAACATACTGTTGTTCAAAGCAGTTGATTTAAATGATGGTTTTAAGTAGAGCAATGTTCATCTAATATGCTGTTCCTCTTTTCCCAAGCATGTAGGATTTTAGCAGCACTAATTTATGAATAGATGCTATAAATTATTAAATTACCTCTGGTTAAGCTATCATTTTAATTTTGTTAAATATTATGATTCATTTTTCTGTTCCTGTGGCAGTTTTAGGCTATGCCTTTAAAGTTTAGCTACAGATTTTGAGCAGAAAGGTAGAAAAATATAAATAATTCACTATTGGGTGTAAAAAATAAAAGATTATTCTAAACAAGCTCATTGGATAAAATGTGTGGGATGGACGTAGATGTACCCTAATAATCTTTCACATATCACTTCCATTCCCATTCTTTTTCTTTCTCCTGTGGTTTTAGCTGCTTTCTGCTTTGCTCAGGAGAGATAACGTGCTTCTGGCTGGCCTTGGAGTTAAGACTAACATTCCTTTGTCTCAGCTCCTCTTTTCTTCTGTTGCAGGAGGGGAGAAGAGGTTTGGGAGGGGAGGGAGTGGAGCAGCTTCCCTGCTCTCTGGGAAAGCCAGAGAGGGTACAGGGGCATTTCCGTGCTATTTTCTAATTATAAATATCTGTATAAGATTGTAAATACTGTATATTTTGTACATCTTAATTGCATTCCATTGTAGAGTATAGTTCTTGCTTATAAATACAGCTTCCATTTGCTTCCAACTGAGCTAGTCATGCTTAGTTAATGTGAATGGGAAACTTCAACCCACCACAGTTCCCTGGTAGCAAATACAAACCAATATTTCATTCAAGCTCCCTACACAATTAATGAAGAGAGATAACCATCTCAGAGATGGCTAATGTTAAAAATAATATTTCTGAAAAGTTTGTTCAATTGCTACTGCATTAACATCCCACATCTAGCAGGCTGGGAAGATTTTAGTCAGCTGATAGTGTCTAGACATCTAGATGTGTCATTTGTGTTATCGCCTTAGAATTTCTTAAGCTCAAAAAAACAACCAAAAATGAAAACCCTCACAAAGGCTTACAAGTTAATTATAAACCATGGAAATTAAGGATGCTGTAATTAATATAATTTATTTCTTTTAATGTGCCATATCTCATAATTTAATTTTTAATGTACATTAGACAGTTTTCATTACCAGCATAAATAAAGTTGGATGATTAAATTAATTTATACCTTCCCTCTACATTTCATCTCAGGAAATATTAACCGATGGCTAAGTCAAAACCTGTTCATTCAAACACTGATCAAAACAATATATAAGCTATGACATGAGTAAGAAAATATTTTTGACTTTCACAGTGCCAACCTGTAAAAACTTTAAATTCATTTATGCTTCAGCATGGATTGAGAGATTCAAATTTCATCTCTTGGAATGGGTTATAACAACTCTAATTTCTGATGAAAAGGTGTAATTTGTCTATATTGGCAATACTCTAGTGATAGCTACTTTTTGTTAGTGCTCATTTTCGTCTCTTCAATTGCTTCTTTAATGGTGTCTTTATTTTTTTATGGACTTATCTAAAAAACATTTCTGTAGTTTGTGTTTTTAAAACTGCATGACAATCAGGAAATATTCTTATGTAGAAATAATCTCTACTTGTCTGGATTCTTTGTATACAATTTAGGAAAATCATCTCTTTCAGTATAGCCTTAAAGGACAAAATTAGGCACATTTTAGACATGGTTCATTTCCTCTTGCTATAAAATTGACCCTTACAAGTGTCTTTACATAGATCGCAAAGCAAATATTAATTTATTATCATTATTGTGCAGATTGACTCTACTTTGGAAAGTAATTACTCAGATATTTGAAATCACTAAAATAAGCTTGAATAACTTTTTACTCAATGTTAAAGTGAATATCAGAGCCTAATTTTATGTCTGGAAGATAAAATCTGAGATAAAATCTGTGACCCCAGGAAGGTCTCTGGAAAGTTGGACTATATTCAGGTCATACCAAGGATTTGTAATGCAGTGAACTGAACACCTTACATGGATTCTACTTGTTCATTTGATGGTGTTTGGGTTTTATCAAACTTTTGCAGGGAAACTGGGTTGTCATTTCAATTACTGTAAATCATGATCTTGTATGGCTCTTTGGTTTTAAAGTGCGGAACCTTGAAACTTGCATTAAACATGTGCTTGTGGAGCTCTATTGCCACTAGTCACATTGTATGAAATCTACCAAATTCCAAGCCTGATAGTATCAACAATTCTGTATGTATTATTATTGCCGGTTGAGTTTTATCCTACAGCAAAGAACATACCCTTTCACCACCTAATGCTCATGGACAACCTATGTATGTATTGGAGTAATTATATATTCATGAGACTCATTACAATTTGGATGCAGTGTCACAGTACTACTTGTCTTCCAATATTCAGAATATAATGAATTAAGGCCAACATTGAAAAAAATAGAGAAAACAAATTTTCAGACATGTTATACATACATTCCTCTTTGGTTTACATGAATTTTTTTTATTCACTCAACATCATGCATTGTCATGATTATACTTTATTTAAAAAGCTTTAATTTTTATATTAACTACAATGGAGACTTAACAAAAAAAAATTACATAACCAAATAATTTTTTTCCTTATAAAATCAAATATAATAATCAACCACATATGTTGTATTACTTTGATAAAAGATAAAGAATAAACATTGTTAGATGTACAGAAGAAAAAGGGAATGTATTGTTGCAATTTTTGGATTTATTTTTTTCCTCATAAAAGGCATATAGAAAGAACAAAATGTGATTTAACTAGGATTACATCTTTGATCATTTATATGTATACCTTCAGGGTTTGTCAAAGGAGAAATTAAGAAGCACTTCTAAAGTATTATTTAATAAATTTTTCACTTATCAAAAGTATTAACAAAGACAAGTGAAAATGTTTTAAAAAAGAGCTGTCAGTGGTATGTCTTAAGCCAACTATAAGACTGTATAGCTTAATAACCCACAGAACCATGATCCTTAACTCATGCCTCATGGGATGCCTCTACAGAGAACTTTTAATGAGTCACTTTGAGCAGTCTGTTTTCATTTGCATCAGAAGTTTCCAAATTCACTTGAAATATTCCCTTGTTGTTCTTCTACACTCTCTCCTATGCTACACTTGATTTAAATGAGCATATAGATATTCAACATCGTTTAACACAGTTCTGAATACCCTGAAGAAAATAACATTTCTAATATTTGAGATCAGTGTCAAGTTTTTTTGGGTGTTTGTTTTCTTTTTTTAAGGCAATAATGTGACAATTTGTTAAACAAATTTTCCTTTGTTTTTAAATACAGGAATAATTTTTTGGTTTCTTAGAACTGCATTTAGGTGTATTAGACTGTTCATGTATTCATATATTCATATTTTTCCTCAGTTTATTTTACTTTGTTAAACTGAATGTGGGAAAAAGACACAGCAATTATTGTAAGAGTGATTTCTTCTTATGTCTATAATACTTTATGTTATGTATTCTGTAAGATGCTATACAATAAACATGAAAAAGGAGGATCCTAATTTCAATTATTTTATGACCTTGATAGAGCCCAAGATTGTATATATTGGTTATAGTTGAGGCAAGAACACTGAATTCCTCTCCTATTGAATGTCCCTTCTATTCCTTAAAATAAAATTTCATACTAGTGTAGAACAAATCAGGTACAGGAAAAAGCAATGTATTTGTGTGTTCCAGAAAGCAATGCTCATGGTAACTGCTGTGGTTTTGAACTGATCCCTGCCTTGAGGGTTGTGAAGGTATTTTGCATTAAACTTCCATGGAGTGGAGCAGAGAAGCCACATCTGAGGAAGCACCCAAGATAGATACTTGGGGGATCATGTATTTCATTTACTCTTTCTTTTACAAGGGATGTTAAATTGTTTCCTGCAAATTGTTACATTTTCAGCAACCCCCACTGTAGAACTGTCTGTACTTTTACACAAGGAAACAGCTGTCTTTTTGCTCATAGGATATGTGTGGCTAGAGTATTCCCTTAGGGAACTTTATGCCATTCTTAGTTGATTTCATACAAGAAAGATAGTGATGTCAGGATTTCTTTATAAGCAAACAAGCTATGGGGGTTTTTTAACCCTTAAAATGAGTGTGGTTCTGAGGTTCCATATATAGTAGAAATCCAAAATAGTAAACTCACATGAGGCAACAAGGGAAAATTACATTTTTGTGGTAGTTTTTTAGAGAGTAATACTTTTTTATTCCTGTTAGGTAACTTAATTTACATTGGCACTAGGGAAAGTCATGGAGCAGGACATCTTCAGTGCCATTACAAGCAACTGAATATGAGCAAGCAGTGTGCCCAGATGAGCAAGAAAGCCAATGGCATCCTGGCTTGTATAAAAAATGCTGTGTCCAGCAGGAGCAGGGAGATGATTGTCCCCTTGTACTCAGCTCTGGTGAGGCCACACCTTGAGTATTGTGTCCAGTTTTGGGCACCTCACTACAAAAGAGATGTGGAGGTGTTAGAATGGACACAGTCTCAAGCTGGACCAGGGGAAGTTTAGGCTCGAGGTGAGGAGAAAGTTCTATACAGAGAGAGTGATTGCCCATTGGAATGGGCTGCCCAGGGAGGTGGTGGAGTCACCATCACTGGAGGTGTTCAGGAGGAGACTTGATGGGGTGCTTGGTGCCATGGTTTAGTTGTTTAGGTGGGTTGGATTGGTTGATGGGTTGGATGCAATGATCTTGAAGGTCTCTTCCAACCTGGTTTATTCTATTCTATTCTATTCTATTCTATTCTATTCTATTCTATTCTATTCTATTCTATTCACTGAGAAAGTCGTTCGCCATTGGAATGGGCTGCCCAGGGAGGTGGTGGAGTCACCGTCCCTGGAGGGGTTCAAGAGGGGATTGGACGTGGCACTTGGTGCTATGGTCTAGTCATGAGGTCTGTGGTGACAAGTTGGACTTGATGATATTTGAGTTCTCTTCCAACCTTGGTGATACTGTGAGTGAGTGCAGAGGTGGGCAATGAAGCTTGTGAAGGGCCTGGAGAATAAATCTTATGAATAAAGACTGAAGTTGCTGGGGCTGTTTAGTTTGGAAAAGAGGAGGCTGAAGGGAGACCTCATTGCTGTCTACAACTACCTGACGGGATGTTGTGGAGAGGCTGGTGCTGGTCTCTTCTCACAGGTTATTAGTGATACAACAAGAGGGAATGGCCTAAAGCTGCAATTGGGTAGGTTTAGAATGGACATTAGGAAAAAAATTTTACATGGCAAGAGTGGTCAGGCATTGGAATGTGCTGCCCAGGGAGGTCACCGATCCTCAATGTGTTTAAAGGTTGTTTGGATGTGATGCTTGGGTATATGATTTAGAGGTGAACTTTGCAGAGTAGGGTTATCTTCGTGGACTTGGTGATCCTGAGTGTCTTTTTCAACCTGAATGCTTCTGTGATTTTGTGATTAATTTGAACTAATACTGGGGGGGGGGGGGGGGGGGGGCAGGTTCTGAAGAAAGGAAGAAGGTTTATCATGAGAATTACAGAAGGGAAAAAAAAATTAAAACCCCAAGCAAGATAACAAACCAACAGAGCCTTAAAAGTAAGATTTTCCTGTATTTAATTCAAAGCAATATGGAGAAATTGCAGGAGAAATTACAAGGTGCTTGAAGTAGAAAACTCAGGAAGACTATAACAAAGTCTGAACTAGAAATATATATCCCTCTCCAAATCACCTGAATGAGAAAAAGTAATTATTTACACTCTTTGAATGAGGTATAGACAAAAGCATAACCAGGCATGGTAAATGTCTTTGAATTAAATTTTAAAATAATATAAAATACAATAGTTTTCTGTCTTCTGCCATGAGACAAATGATGTTAGGAAAAAGTTCTATACAGAAAGAGTGATTGCCCATTGGAATGGGCTGCCTGGGGAGGTGGTGGAGTCGCCATCACTGGAGGTTTTCAGGAGGAGACTTGATGGGGTGCTTGGTGCCGTGGGCTAGTTGTTTGGGTGGTGTTTGATTGGTTGATGGGTTGGACGCGGTGATCTTGAAGGTCTCTTCCAACCTGGTTTATTCTATGTATTCTATGTATTCTATGGAACCGACCTAGCTCCTGAGTGAATTTATCATAGAATTATTGAATTGTTTTGGCTGGAAAAGACCTCTAAGGTCATTGAATCTAGCAAACACCACCATGTCCTGAACTGCCATGTCTACATGGTATTTTTAATACATCCAGGGATGGTGATGCCTTCACCTCCTTGGGTAGTCTGACCACTATTTTAATGAAGAATTTTTTCCTAATATCCAATCTCAGCTTCCCCCAGCACAATTTTAGGGCATTTCCTCTTATTCTACCACTTGATACTAGGGAGATGAGACTGGACCCTACCTCACTACAACCTCCTTGGAAGTAGTTTTAAAGAGCAGTAAGGTCTCTCCTCAATCTTGTCTTCAGTTTGGGAGTAAGTGATGCTCCAGAAACATGAATGTATAAAGCAAAGAGACCAAGGCATAAATGAAATAGAATTATTGAGAGCAAGAATAGTACCTTTTATTTCTTTTGTTTTGTTGGGTTTTTTTACACACATACATTACTACTAATACATATAAAAAAGAATATGTTAACTTACTAATTCATGGAAACATGAAAAAAAATTCTAAGTCTGAAGTATTTCAGACTTTTTTCCTTAGATTTCTTCTCTTTCATCTCTTATTTCATTTAAGATTTCCATATTTTGTGGAAATGCAGTCTTGGCCAATATTTGTCATGTGCACTGTAAATCCTTGAGGGTGGGTGCATTATGCAGGGAGTGGGAATCAAAATCCAACAGTAGTGTGAATAAACCTACTTACCACATTACTGTAATAATACCACAATATCCTACACTGCTACAGAGATAACCAAGACCCAAGATAAACTGGGGAGATGTTAGAGAACTTAGTTTTAGGCATTTTCTTTAAAGACTGAGTGTCCCTACCAAACCACCAAACTGAATAATTAGTTTGTATTTCCTTTCTGCAGTATCTTATTCAAATTTACACTTTGCTTAATACATTTTTATACTCACCTACGTGTCTTTGTAAGTGCTTCTCTACCAAGCTCTTACCTTAACTTTTCTCAAATTTTCACTCATTTACCCTCTTATCCTGTCTTGGGACCTTCACATTTTTGTAATATCTCAGCATGGCTCCTTATCCTCTGAATGTAAATAGTCAACCAAGTTCTCTACTCAGGTTCTCTAGGGATTTAAATTCACCATTGCAGTTGAAGACAAACTCAAAATTACACAAATGCATTGCTGAGAAACTCCTTAAAGGATCTCTTTGTAGATCTCAGTCTTCTCAATTTTTGACTTCAAATTCTCTATTGGCTACTTATGATCACCAGTAACATTCTTTTCTTTTTCTCCTTTTTTTTTTTTTTTCTATTTTCAATTGGAACAGTTAAAAAAATGAATGCAGAAAATAAGCAGCTTCATATCTGTTTGCCAGTCAGAAAGGAAATGAGTAAGAAATGCTGATGATCTGTGACCTCTAAAACTATTATTGGTATCCATTTAAAAATGCACTCACTTAAAGTTCTAAATGCATGTCCTATGAAATACTGAGGGCAAATAAGCACACGAAACTTTTCCATTTAGAATCACATAAGATCAAATTAAAGAGTTTTATCCATTTGCTGAAAGGGAGACAGTATTTGCTCCTGAGTTGACAAATTTGATCCTTGACTGAGACTATTCTAGCAGATAGCATGTTTGATGGTAGAGTTCCCTTCTGCAGTTAGTTTACTTAAAAGAAATCTTTCAAATAAACACGCTTCAATATAAAGAACTGACATGTGCAAAAGACAAATATTTTAATATATTTTTATTTATTTGGATTATATAATTATATTAATACAGTCTTATTTATATAGACTATATATACACATTTAATCTAAACATAACTTTGTTTATATATGCTGTATACACAGAAATCTACACTGCAACCAAACTCTGCAGAATTAAAATTATTTTAATTATTATTTGTAACTTACTATTTTGAATTTTTAACTGAATAGATAAATCAAGATGAGGGTGAGTCTCTAAGAAAAAGGTAGCATTTAGAGTTAGAGTATTCTAAGTTGAAATCCATTTACAGAAACACACAAAAGTTGGTTTACTTTATTGTTATGAATGCATAATAAACAGTTTTTGTAAAAAGGTCAAGATCCTATTCTAACATTGGGAGACTACTGTCTCCTCTTTCTTTTTTTTTTTTTTAGCCACACACTAAGCTTTCCCTTGCAGCATAACAAAGAACTTGTTTGTGGTTTAGTTCATGCTTTAAAATAAATCTCTATCTTTTTCTTTATGTGTGGAAAGGAGCTACAGCCACAAATTAATCTCTGCTTAACCTGAATATATATACACAAATTAATTAAAATGATGCTATATGTGATCCAGAGATTCTGGTCTGCAACTTAACATCATATTAAGTATATTTTTTCCAAGTAAATTCAAGATAGATGATGAGAAACAAGCAAACAAAAAAAAACCGAGACCCACAAAATTTCTTGAAATCTATGGATTTATGCTATAATGGAGACTTTTTAATGGAATGATGATCATATTTTTAATGGCATAACAAAAGAGAAATAATAACATTTAAAAAATTAGAAAAATATATCTACCATTTAAGTTCTATTTACCAAAATCAATCTGTTACTAAGCATTATGTATAGGTTACAGTTCTGCACCATTCCTTATGCATTGTGCACATCATTCACTTTTTATTCTTTTACCTCAGAACTCTCTAGTCATGCACATTACACAAAATTAACATATAATGTTGTATTTTTTGCAAAGTGAAATAGTAAGCAAATATTGTTGACAATTTATATCAGTTGTTGAACTCTAATTGAATGCATATTCAGAGAAATTGATAACAATAGGCACATTGACTAACGGAGTCATAAATCCAAAAGTGAGAATATGAATTCACTGATTTTCTTTTCCTTCTAAGTATAATATTCTTATAATAGAAAAAATGTGAAAAGTTTTATGTGGCAGAACAGTTGCTGATTATGCATAGATGAGCAATCAAAAAATAATAATTTATAATCCTTAGAACTAAACTTCAAGGATCTCAATTTGAAATCATCTAACTCTGCATATTCTTAATGTTATTAGATGATTCTTCTTTTTAAGTAAAAAAAGAAAAATAATCAACAAACCAAAACCCAAACCTGACACAAAAAGAAGTTTACATGGAACACATGTCCAGAATAATCCCAATTCAAGAAATGAGATAGAAATTCCCCCAGATTGAAACAGCCATTTCTCAGCTTTGAAGGGAGAAACACAACCTGCTCTGGAGATGGATTATGTTCTACCTGCAGGACATCACCAAAAGTTTTCTTCATTTATCAGTGGAAGAAAATCATGGCACTCAGGCAGAATGAAGCAATGCTGTACTTCTGCAAGTCTGGATCACAAGAACTAGGTCTGTGTTAAGCAACATAAATTCTCCTTCTCATCTGAGTTCACTATCACCCAAAAAACTTGAAACTTGAAATATGGAATTTCTTGGAAAGGCACAAGGCAGTAGTGATTTGGATCTTTTTTTACCAATTAACACTAAAGACCTCATAACTGGCAGTTATGACTCTTTTATTTTCAAAATGCTTCTGTCAAAATGTCTGAAATATAATATTTTTATCAAAGAAAATAATTGTGTTCAGTTGAAACTACCTTTTTAGTGGAAAACAGTAAGCTAAAGGAGACCAATAATGAAATCTCTCAGATAATGTATCATCTGTATGACGCCTACAGAGTAGTTATCTTCATTGACTATTAACTGGCTGGCTGTGAAGACAGCAATATATACAGATACTTCTGAAGAAAATCAGACTCTTAGTGGATATATCTGAGGGGGTTTTTTGTTTGGTTGGTCGGGTTTTTTTGCTTGTGGTTTTTGTTTGTTTGATTTTTTTTGGGGGTGTGTGGGGGTGTGGGTGTGTCACTGCCCCCCTTATTCGAGATAATTAAAAGTAGCAATTCTTTCATAGGGATTTATAAAAGTGTATTTATTTTATGTATTTATGTCCTAAGCTTTGGTGCTGACATGCATTTCCCATGTTTTATTTTCCAGAAATTAGTAGTTTGTGACTGAGAGAGGTTAAGTTTTCCCCAACACTGTTCAGGACTCAGAAATATTCTTCTGGGGCAGTTTCATGACAAACTGCTTGAACAAAACCAAACTCCCTCCTGCATAGCCAAAAATGTGATGCCATTAAAGCATATGAAGAATAAAACTTACAGTCAGGAATATCCGTATCTATCATAAAACTATCTACAAACTCCCAGATACTAGAAATTAGCATATCACAAAGGAAAACTAGTTTCAGGGGGTATTGTCATGTGCTTTTATTCAAGTCAAAGTGCTTACAAAAATAGTTTTGCTCTGTGTAAAACAGGATTAGCTACATATTTATAACTCACTAGGGTTTTGATTTATTTTTTCCTGAAAAGCTTCAACATTAATATAATGCTGAAGGATATATTAAGCCTCAGAGTTACTGCAGTCTAGATGTTTTCATTTATTTGTCAATTGTTCTTGATGTCTATGTTTTTTGAGGGGGTGGATGATGACTCTGCAAATCTATATTTAGCATCTTTATTATCTATTCTTTGTATCAAGTGAATTTGTTGGACTGTGGAGTGTGTTGTACTTTCTATCAGCTAAATAAAAAAAAAGCGGTTGCATATCCATTTAAAGTTTCTGTACTGTTTTCCTATCTAGATTGGATTTCTGAAACTTCATATGATAAGGAAGCAAATGAACCAGGAAATAATAATGCAGTTTCCTTTTCACAAAGGAATGGTCATCACTCCTGAAAGAGCTCCTCCTTAAAGCAGAAAAAAATAAATTAAAAAAAATATTCAGCAGTGGTGGGACTGAGTGACAGAGTCAACTTCCTATGTAATGGGTATTGTTTGTCTGTCACTCAGTTCTGAACTAATAACTTATTTTTATTCCTGCTGGTTGAGGTCAGAATATAGGGTTTTATTTTGTTTATTTCTGATTTATTTAATATTCTATGTGCAGAATTATTTCTCTTAAGACTAGAGAGGAATTTTCTCCTGAGTTTCAGACCGATTTTTGAGTGGTAGAAGAAGGTTCTCTGTCTTCTCATGGAAAACTCTTAGTGTATACTAATTGAAATCAATTTATCAAGTGACAGGTGCTAATTCAAAATGGAGCAATTTCCTAATAACAATCAGAAAAGTCTTTCACAGAAACAGTAAGTCATTTTCTTGTATGAAGAGAAAATTGATGTGTCCTAAAACACAACCTGAAGGTAATTTTTCACAAAAAAGGAAGATGTAAGCAATGAGTGAATGTCTGCATTCCTAAATCGTTCCTAGATTAATTGGTAAGGCCACAGTTTAATTGAATAACATCCCTCACTTTTTTTTTTTTTTTTTTGTCTTACAAATAGCAGGAAAACCAAAGCAATCCCAGAACATTTGATACAGAGAAATGTTTGGTCAGGCTTGAAAACATTCCCTAAAAGAAGTAAAAAGACATTCTGAGAAGTATCATTTTCTCATCTGAAAATGATACATGTTCTCAGACTGCTAAATGAATGGCTGACATCCCAGCAGATCACTTTTGATTACTTGCCCAGGAAGCAATAGAAAGATAGGCCTGGAATTCTTTTATTTCCACAGACTAAAAAGACATAGTCTGTGAGGAGCTGAGTGCTTCACTTAATGTATTTCAAAATGTCTTGGGAGAAAAACTTATCCTCTAAAATTTTGGCTCTGAGGGCAAGTTGGAGGACAATAGAATGCATAAGAATGTATGAGTCTTCGTACCGTACCATTTGTGTGGGATTTCACATCTCATTGTTAGACCAAATGAAAAGTAGCTGGGTTTTCATCCAGTTTGCTGCATGCTTATCAATGACAGTCAGAAAGACATGTTTATATTAAGATGCCTTCTTTGTCCCTTTTGAGCAGTGAAATGTAATCTTACCTACTTATTTATAGAGTGAGACAGAAGTATTCCTCAGAGAATTACAGAGAGGAGGCTGGGCATTTTGCCAAAGTGCACAGGTAGATCTTCTGTTTAGGGATGTAGATTGCAGTTTTTTCTTATAACGCATGTCTACTTCTGAGCAGACTTTGTGTGTTCTTGCAAGGTTATTAAATTTATTAATGGAATCTTCCTGCTCCCATGTCTGTCCCATATGTAAACACCACAAAAAACACGTGGATGAGTACCTAGTGCTTTGGAGGAACATTATAGGAAATTTTGCTTAAAACAACAGTCATACAAAAAATAATATGGATAAAACTTAATAACTAAGTCACTGAAAGTGTATTGTACTATTTCAAGGAAGTTTACACTATTAAACTTGTACTACACTGCTTGTTAAAGAGGCACACTGTAGGCTCATGTTCAGCCTACTGTCAACCAGTACCCCCAGGTCCCTCTCTGCCTGGCCTCTCTCCAGCCACTTTGACCCCAGCCTGTAGCACTGCATGGGGCTGTTGTGGCCAATGTGCAGAACCCGGCACTTGGATGTGTTAAATCTCATGCTGCTGGATTCTGCCCATCTGGTCTCATAAAAAGTGAAGTATCTGTTATAATATTAGACCAAACGGTAATGAAAATAATGCCATTTAATAGAAAAACCCAAATAACCACCTAACAAATTCAGGGTTTTTAAACTTCTTGTAGTAAATTGTGGGACTCAGTTTCTTAGCTTTTTTATTTCCACTGAAGTTTCTTGTATGCAAAAGCATCTTTAGAATCCAGGACAATGTTACACATGTTAGAATAGTAAACTATAAAATATATAGACATGTCTAATGCCTCAGATTGGGTACACATGCCAGTTGGACATTCCTGCTTTTGTTCTCTATGCATTCCATGGAATAAGAGCATTTTAAGTGAATTGTGCACATGTATTTAAATGAGCACATGTGTATGCACAGTCTTATTTATTTATATATAGTTTACACATGGATTTCATGAAGTTTTGAATTATTTTATACAGTGTCCATAAACCACTTCTTTTTTGTTTGTTTTATATAATTGCAGAATATCAGAGTGGTAGGGGTTGGAAGAGATCTCGAGAGATCATCTAATCCAAACCTGCTGCGAATGCTGGGTCTCCTAGATCAGGTTTTTCTACACTCCAGCTATATTTCTCCTAGATTCTCATCTCAACTGGTCTTGCGAACTATGAATGACATGTTAGTCATCTCAAATCTTTAATCTTGTATGTTGAAACTCCAAAATTACTTATATGTCATCAAAGTTTTGCAATATTCCTTTTTTTTTTTTTTTTTTTTTTTTTTTTTTTTTTTTGTAATTGCTTCCTGGATTTGAGATAAAACCCTTCATTTCTATTCAGATTTCTAATTTTATTTTTAGGTACTTTTGCAGTGCTTGTGAATCACATTATATGAAGCACCATATGGAGAATGGGAAACAGTGTTTTCTGAAGTTTCTGAATTGGACAGTAACACAAAAAAAACAACTCTTCCTTTAGTAAGCTGACTATCCCTTTAGACTCCATTATTTTTGATTCAGCTGTGTTAATGCACGACATCAATGAAATCTGAGAAGCCCTGGGGCAGAATCCAGTTCTCTAAACATCCGGCATGTCTTAAGGTATTCTGCTTCAGAAGCTGTGAATTAAGAAGATTTCATATCTCCCATTGCACTGTGTGGTACTTGCCAGAGCCATCTGAATGACAATAAGATGAAGCATATGGAATTGTGTTACGTGTCTGTGTATGGGCAACTGAAATCAAACCTAGCTCTGCTGTGACTGTAATCATCATCTGGACCTGGCAATCACAAAACAAGACCTGACCTTCAAGAGACTTGTTGCCCTTCTGGACCCGGAACTGAAAGCTAATAAATGGCCCTACATGTATCTCAGATAGCACTAGAGAGCAGTATTGCAGGCAAGTACATCAAGACCTCCTTTCCTTTTAACCACAAGATACATTTGGGCACAAGTAGAAATTCAGTTTCTAGAGTTTACACACTGGAAGTGATTCCATTTTATAGTCTGTTAGGGAGCATTTTACTCTGGCAGGCCAAGTCCCTTGCCACAGATCACTGGCTCTTCATCTGAAGGCTTAGTAGATACCTTTTAACATTTAAAAATAAAATTCTACTTTTTTTTTTTTTTTTAACTCTCTTATCAGAGTCTATATATTTCTCAGTATTATATAAAACACATTCAGGGCTTCTTCAAGCCCTTCAAGTCAGGGCTTCTTTAAGCCCTTAAAAATAAAGGGGCCCAGGAGGGCTGGACCTGCTTCAAGAAAGAACTGATGAAGGCTCAGGAGCAGGCTGTGCCAGTGTGCCGGAAGAGGAGCCGCCGGGGCAGACGGCCAGCCTGGCTGTGTAATGAACTTTTAATAGAACTAAGGGAAAAAAAGAGGGTGTATAATCTTTGGAAGAAAGGTGAGGCAACCCATGGAATGTTTAAAGAGGTTGCTAGGGCATGTAGGAGGAAAATTAGGGAGGCAAAAGCACATTTGGAACTTAAACTGGCCTCTGATGTGAAGGACAACAAAAAGTCCTTCTATAAATATATTAATAGCAAGAGGAAGGGCAGGGACAACCTCCACTCCTTGGTTGACATGGAGGGAAATGTTGTAACACAGGATGAGGAAAAGGCAGAGGTACTTAACACCTTCTTTACCTCAATTTTTACTAGCTGGAAAGAACGTCTACCAGACAGCTGTCCTGCAGAGCTGGCAGAAGGAGCCAGGGAGCTGCATAGTTTCCCTGTGTTCCATGAGCAAGTGATAGGAGCTCTCCTCAGCAGCTTAGACCCCCACAAGTCCATGGGACCAGATGGGATCCATCCTAGGCTGCTGAGAGAGCTGGCAGTTGAGCTGGCCAAGCCACTCTCCATTATTTTTCATCAGTCCTGGCTCACTGGAGAGATCCCAGCTGACTGGAAGCTGGCCAACGTGGTACCCATCCACAAGAAGGGCCGGTTGGATGATCCAGGGAATTACAGGCCTGTCAGCCTGACCTCAGTGCCAGGAAAGATTATGGAGCAGGTCATCCTGAGTGCAATCACACAACACTTAGAGGATGGCCAAGGGATCAGGCCCAGCCAGCATGGGTTTAGGAAGGGCAGGTCCTGCCTGACCAACCTGATCTCCTTCTATGATCAGGTGACCCACCTGGTGGATGTGGGGAGGCCTGTGGATGTAGTCTACCTGGACCTCAGCAAGGCCTTTGATACCGTTCCCCATAGCAAACTCCTGGCCAAGCTGTCAGCCCATGGCTTGGATGGGAGCACACTGCGATGGGTTAGGAACTGGCTGGAGGGCCGAGCCCAGAGAGTGGTGGTGAATGGTGCCACATCCAGCTGGCAGCCAGTAACCAGTGGTGTGCCCCAGGGATCAGTACTGGGCCCCATGCTCTTTAACATCTTTATTGATGATCTGGACGAGGGCATCGAGTCCATCATCAGTAAATTTGCTGACGACACCAAGCTGAGGGCAGGAGTTGATCTGCTGGAGGGTAGAGAGGCTCTGCAGAGGGACCTCGACAGGCTGGGCAGATGGGCAGAGTCCAACGGCATGAGATTTAACACATCCAAGTGCCGGGTTCTGCACATTGGCCACAGCAACCCCATGCAGAGCTACAGGCTGGGGTCAGAGTGGCTGGAGAGCAGTCAGGCTGAGAGGGACCTGGGGGTGCTGGTCGACGGTAGACTGAACATGAGCCTGCAGTGTGCCCAGGCAGCCAGGAGGGCCAGTGGCATCCTGGCCTGCATCAGGAACAGTGTGGCCAGCAGGAGCAGGGAGGTCATACTGCCCCTGTACACTGCACTGGTTAGGCCGCACCTCGAGTATTGTGTCCAGTTCTGGGCCCCTCAGTTTAGGAAGGATGTTGACTTGCTGGAACGAGTCCAGAGAAGAGCAACAAAGTTGGTGAGGGGTTTGGAACATAAGCCCTACGAGGAGAGGCTGAGGGAGCTGGGGTTGCTTAGCCTGGAGAAGAGGAGACTGAGGGGTGACCTTATTACTCTCTACAACTACCTGAAGGGAGGTTGTAGACAGACGGATGTTGGTCTCTTCTCCCAGGCAAGCAGTACCAGAACAAGAGGACACAGTCTCAGGCTGCGCCAGGGGAGGTTCAGGCTGGATGTTAGGAAAAAGTTCTATACAGAAAGAGTGATTGCCCATTGGAATGGGCTGCCTGGGGAGGTGGTGGAGTCGCCATCACTGGAGGTTTTTAGGAGAAGACTTGATGGGGTGCTTGGTGCTGTGGGTTAGTTGTTTGGGTGGTGTTGGATTGGTTGATGGGTTGGACGCGATGATCTTGAAGGTCTCTTCCAACCTGGTTTATTCTATGTATTCTATGTATTCTATTCTATGTATTCTATGTATTCTCTCCAAAAGGTATATATTTTTGTCCTTTTTGCATAACTAAGATGCATCTTTTGGGATGAACTGACTTTTTGGACCAAACTTTTAGCTTTGGATGACAATTCTTAATATTAATTCTTTTCTGCATTTTTAAATCATAGTATGGTACCCATTATTTTTATTTCATGGCTCTTAAGAACCTTTCTTCATGTTTCTTGCTAACTGAAGAAAGTGATGGTCTATATACTACATAAATAATAAAATGTAGTAGATAATTTTAAAAGTATATTTATTAAAATTTCTTAAAAGAATATGGGGGTTTTGTCTTCAATCTTAAAAAAAACCCAAAAACTAATGGGTTGGGTTTTTTTCCCCCCAGTTATTTTGTTATTTAAAATTAAATTCAGGGAGATTTCAGTAACTATTCATGTATGCCAGACAATGTATTGGCTATCAGTATGAGCAAGTAGATAAGAAGCTGAAAACAAAAATATGGTGTTTTTGGTGTTTTTTTAAATGTTTGACAGAGTTGTTGAATTCCCAAACTGATATAGATTCTAAACAGTGAAGGTGCCAATATATATAATTTTTCTCTCATTACAGAAAGACTTTCAAATAATAAAGAAATTAAAAGCAGATAAAGTGCATGTGGATAGTAAGTACATTTAGATGAGCTGTAATTTATGACCCATGTCTGATCTTTTATATCAGATCCCAAAAGAACTGTAAGAACTGTAAAAATATCTATGTTAGTCTCAAAAACTGTTAGGTAACAGTCTCTGACAACTGAACATAAAAAAAAAAAACTATTTTGCTATTAAGACCAACTACTAATTTCAAGATGTAGGTGGATACAGAATGCTCTTTGAGTGAAACTCATGGATAAAGCTCATGGGTAAAATTCTCTAGTTATTTATTATGCTTACAATTCTAGTCTTAGTTGTTAAACCATTGATAAAAGAACATATGTCTTTCAAAGGTTAATTGGCTTATAAACCTAAATCAAAAGAAAAAATGTGTTGTTAATCTATAGGTACTTGCATATTCTTCTGGTTTCATTCAAAACTTGAAATCTGTTCTGTGGTGCAATTATTATGTACTTTGTGTACATGTACACGTGAAAATGTGCACATCTATGTACAGTTTCTCAGCCATTGTCACAGTTGAAGCCATATGCTTCTTGTATGGCTTAGAAAATCAGACAAACCAATTTTTATTTTTAAATTGATTAAATAATTTCAAGTTATTTATATCTGCTTAGAGGTTGTTCCAAGAGTATTTGTATCTATATGAAAAGGTAATTGGTGTAAAGATATTTCTGAGAAAGTAGATATAGAGAACCGTCTGTCTTCTCCATGCAAACATTGTAGATTCAGCGAAGATATCTGTGCACTGGTATGAAGAGTTCTATTATGTGTTTTGTCTTCCACACTGAACTCAGAATACTTTCTGAGTTTAAAACTACAAATATATTGATACATCAACTATGGTTTTGTTGGTTTCTTGGGCTTTTTGGTGGGTTTGTGTGTGTGTGTGTGCTGTGCTTAAACACCAATCAGACTTGATTTCATTTGCCTTTCCATTTTAACTATTTCTGATAACTCATTTGGATGTGTAAGTAACAGATTTAAATAAAAGTAGACAAAAGTAGACATCAAATAGGAGTTAATCTCTAGGGTGTTTCTTCACAGTATTGCCATTATCTTTTATTTAATTGTAAAGGAGTTCATATTATATCCTGCTAATTCCCTTGCAGATTCTTGCAGTGCTACATCTTTTAACCTTAATGAAAACACTAGATGCCACAAGTCAAGCTATGAAATATTGCCCTTTCTTGCTCATTCTTGTACGAGTCGATGACATGACTAAGAGAGATCATGATGATATTACACATAATTAAATAGGGCTTGGGGACAAGAGTGAAGAACTCAGAAACCCAAGTAGTTCTTGTTTAAGTTTTACTGGTAAAGGGGAAAGGCTCAGTCAGCAGCAGAGACATTCCATAGGTCAACATCTGAGTGAATAACAAGTGTTAACAGTCAAAGCCTTTGGTTTTGCGACCATTTTAGCATCTTTGAAAAACTTATGCCTGATGGGGAGATAAAATTCATCTACCAGGAACCAGTTTCCCAATAGTCTTGCTAACTTACTGAGGTGAACTTTAGACTGGGTTTATTGGAGAATAGTGACCAAAGTCTGAAGAAAATTTCAGACTCAAAGGACAGTGAGCAAATCCCTGGAGGACAGTATAGATGGAGATCCTGTTATTTTTTCTCTGTTAAAAAACAGCATCACATGGGGCCAAGTGAAAATCCTTGTTAACAAACATTTGTAGTACAGAAAACAGTTGGACTTAGAAGTCTGTGAGCCGTCACAGGGTGATATTCTCCTTATGATTACAAAGCCATTGTACCTGAAATTCTGCAGTGGATGGATCCAAGTATTTTAGGAAGGATAGGACAGACAAACTAGGAAACTAAGTAAAGGAGCCTCCAATACACAGTTTTCCCTTGAAAATGATGATGATCTAGTCAAGAACTTAGGGACAAATTTTATCACAGTGACATCTGCTCAGACAAAAATGTAGTTGTCACAAGGGACTAGGGAGATTTTTGAGAATTACAAAGGACAATCTTTATGCTGGTGATCAACAAACCATTAAGGAATGCTCATATCATAGAATCATGGAATGAAGCTGGAGGTAGGGAGATTCAAGCTGGATGTGAGGAGGAAGTTCTTCACCGTGAGAGTGGTGAAGCCCTGGAATGGGTTGTCCAGGGAGGTGATTGGGGCGCCCTCCCTGGAGGTGTTTAAGACCAGGCTGGATGAGGCTCTGGCCAGCCTGATCTAGTGTGGGGTGTCCCTGCCCATGGCAGGGGGATTGGAACTAGATGATCCTTGTGGTCCTTTCCAACCCTGACTGATACTATGATACTATGAATCATAGAATGGTCTGGGCTGGAAGGGACCGCTGAAGATCACCTAGTCCAACCCCCTGCAGTAAACAGGCATATCCTCCACTAGACCTGGCCACCCAGAGCTCTGTCAAGCCTTACTGAATATCTCCAGGGATGGGGCCCCTAACACCTCCCCGGGCAACCTGTTCCAGTGTTCTACCACCTTCATAGTAAAGAACTTGTTCTTAATACCTAATCTAAATCTGCCCTTCTCTAGTTTGAGGCCATTGCCCCTTGTCCTGTCACTGCAGACCTTTGTAAAGAGTCTCTCTTCATCCTTCCTGTAGGCCTCCTTCAGGTGCTAGAAGGCTGCTATTAGGTCCTGAACAGCCTCCTCTTCTCCAGGCTGAAAAACCCCAGGTCCCTCAACCTGTCCTTGCAACAGAGGTGCTCCAAACCCCTGATCATTTTCATGGCCCTCCTCTGGACTCTCTCCACCAGGTCCATATCCTTCCTGTATTGACCTGTACACAGTACTCCAGGTGAGGTCTCACCAGAGCTGAGAAAAGTGGCAGAATCACCTCACTCAATTTGCTGGTAATGAATCTTTTGATACAGCCCAGGATGTGATTTGCCTTCTAGGCTGCAAGCACACACTGTCTGCTCATGTCTGGACAGTGTCCGCTTCTACAGGTGATAACACTTAAAGTTCATAGTTACTACCAAGTATTGCTATGCAGAAAGGCTCTTGCTTATACTTGATCCTATGGTGACTACGGCCACTGTTAAATCTTACGTACTATGTTGTGGGTGCAATTAGTAAAAGGCTGCACCCACAAGGAGGAGCAGACAGGACTGAACAACGTATTCCATTTCATATACATCATATTCAATATACAGCTGAGGCTTCATAAAAGTCAAGTTCTTCTCTTCAATGGCAGGCATCTGAGAAGGTACCTGTCCATTCTCCTTTCAATCCCAATCCATGAATCCAGCTGTTGAATCTTGTTCCCATATGCCAATGTGTCTGGGACTTCCCCAGTAACTGCCCCACAGCATCAGTACCTGCAGTATTACACACAAAACTTAATAGTAAGGGATTTTGAACCACTATCTTTTTTGTAATTATTCAGATATATTCTATGCAGAAGTCATTGCTTTCTCCTAAATTTCATAGACACAAATATAGATAGGAAGTACATCCCTTTTTTTCAAAATATTATAATTTCTAGTAAGAGTGAAATATCTTTGTCTTATAAATGCATCCTTAATATGCCACTGCTTTTGACTGCCACCATACTGCAGTTACTGTAGCTATTGTACCATAGATATTAAATTGATATGATATGGTAAGATATGATATTATGTGTTTGACATACTTCAGTAATTCCTTTTTTTTTTAGTATTTAAGGTGCACTTCAAAGTTATTATTAAGCAAAAATATTCTGGAGAGTACTTCTGATTGTCACCAACTTCAGATAGCAAGTTCTCAAGTTCAGTGTATATTCTCAGCATCTACATAGCAGTCTTGCATCTGTTACACAGTTCTGCAGTAGGAAAATGGGGAAAATAATTGATGATATGTTATTCTAGCATTAACCATCAAAGAATGGAGAATGGCAACTTGTAGCTTTTTTTTCTTTTTTTTTTTTTTTTTTCTTTTTTAACCTATCTTCCAGTTAATTATGTTCTCAGAATCTGAGAATTTGTTTTAGGAACATATAACCAAACCTATGAACCTATGACCCCATGACCCCAAAAAAACATGATGATGGCAAGAAAGTTATAATTGCAAGAAAATGCAACTGCATTCATATGAATCAAACAATTCAATAACAACAGCTTTCTCCTGTATCATATGAGACTAAATGTCATTCATAAAATAACCATTCAACTGTAAAATATACGCAGATGAGCATTTTCTGCAGTGCTGTCATAATGTCTAACATGCCCATAAATTCTTACTGTTCAGCTCTTTAATGACTTCTACATAGTTTCCCATACTCATACATACTAGCTATGTACCCTATGGTGAAAACATAAGCTAAATAGCCATGTGCCTGCAGTCTTCTTGCAAACAGAGCAGGTTTTTGATTGGCTCTAGCAGGTTTAGGGAAATGACCATTTCAGACAGGACACAGTCAAGCGGAAAATGGGCAGATGTTGTAAGTTGCATAATCAGTACAAAGAAAACTCATCTGCCATTTATAGTATATGAGATTAACTGTTGGGATACCGACTGATTCAGGCTAATTTAATGATAACCTCTAACCATCTGGCTAGAAAGCTGTATTTTACAAAGGCCTAATGCTGACCCACATAAGCTAGTCTAAAAAACATTTGGTGAGTTTAATAATGGATTATACATCAAAGCAAGAACTCATTACTGTTACAAGTAATGAAATATTTATTTTTAATCTGACAGTTCTACTACTGCTAAACAGTAAGAGATTACACTGTGAAACAGTATATATAATAAATGACTGACTACTTTTCTGCTGTGCTAGCAAATGCAAAGCTTTTCGAGTCTGATGCTTTCACTTGCTGACAGTGTGAAACTGTGGGAAATAGAGCTTCCCTTTTCTTCAGCCTCCAGATCGTCTCCAGCACCAGATCTTCCTTTGCTATTTGGATTTAACTGAGAATTTTGCAGTAATATTCATCCCAACTGATGAATTCAACTGACTTGATAGTTTCTTTATATGTAGTTTGATTTCACAAACAGTCAGTATGCTGGAACCCGTTATATCCATGATGATTTTGTCCAAAAAGTTTTTGTGGATTGTCATTTAAGAAGGAAATTGGATTAAAAAAAAAAAGTGAAATAGATAAATTTTAAAAACCTGAAGGTTTCTTTTCTACCATAATTCCCTTCCTTCCTGTTTTCCTCCCAATTCAGTCTCCAAAGATGAAATATTGTGCATGATTATTGAAAACTCTCTTAGCAAATTATCTTTCATTCTGAGAGTCTGAGGCCTGAATTAGTCTACCGCATTGGAAGCTATTAAGTAGTACATAGTGAGCAATTTCATTAAAATACAAGGTCACTGTTAACTGGATGCATTCCTGTTTGAACTACCCTAAGTGATCCTTTGGCAGGGGGGTTGGACTCGATGATCTCTTGAGGTCCCTTCCAAGCTCTAATGTACTGTGATATGGTAAATTGTAAATTCCCATTGCAAAGGACAATCAATATCTTGATTATCCAAATATACAAAGTCAAACATATTACAATACTCCACAAGATACTGAGAATCTCTAAAATTATCTTCTTTTAAAATGTCTCTCTATTCCTCCTAGGTAGATAATTTCTGCTTCCACTTTGTTTGTGTGTTCATAGACATAATATGGAATTTTTTGTCCATCCATTCTGTCCTGCGAAGGATACGTGACTTTCTACGCTTCAGAATGTACCTTGTGTTTTGAAAAACCTGTCCTCGGACTTCAGACCCATCTTTCAGTAATTGCTGCCCTATGTTTACAGGTTTTCAATCAGTTCTTGCTTTCCACTTTTTATGAGTAATGGCCCATGTCAGTAGTCTTAGCTAATTATTAGAAAACTATGTGGGTTTGGTTTGTTGTTTTTTGGGGTTTTCTTTGTTGTTGTTTTTTTGTCAGAAATAACTTCTTTCTTCATTCCTATTTTTAAAATATAGCCCTATTCTTACCTTAATATGCTTTAAGTGATGAGATAAAAGCCCTTTACAGGTATCTCCTCCATTATATTTGGCATTGGTTTCACTGTATGTCTAGAATTTAAAATTCTAATTTATTTTTTCCTCTATGACTTGTTGGCATCTGTGACCACTGTGCATAAAACAAGGAAAAACTGTAAGTAAAACTACAAAAGACACTACTATACAAACAGTTTTGTTGGCATTATGTGAAAAATATTTCTATAAACACTTCACCCTTCCTTGGATTTTCTTACTTTAGCAGTTTTGCCCTCATTATTTGTTTGCCTAGAGCCATCAAAGTACTAGATTTTTACTCATTATAACTGATTATTCCTACTGCATCCACAAAGAGAAAAGAAGAAATTTAAAGGCCTTTCTCGTATCTGTAGAACAGCATAACTCTTAAGTAGACGTATTTATTTATTCGTTGTGTTTGATTATACCTGCCACCATCTGAGTTTTAGAGTCACATGTTGTCTAGATTTGTCCTTGCTAAGTATCTAGAATGGACTTCTCATAATTAGCAAAGTAAGTCCATTTGTCAGAAGGAATTATCATGTTTCAGGTTGGTTACAACTAAGTGGGGAAACCATGTGAGCAGCATAAACTCAAGCGTTATCTCTGAAAGGGCTGAAAAACATTTGTTTAAAATATCTTTTATTTCTGGCTTTTATCTGAAGGATCTATTCATGGAATTTTCCACTGGTATTCATATGTATTTCCAAATCAGTGAAATTCTACTACAATTTTGATATTTCTTTGTATCACAAAAAACAAGGCTGTACAGAAGTGCAATATTTGCTGCTGGTGAAAGAGATACAGAAATTTATGTTGTGCAATCATAGAAACGGAAAGAATCAAATTAGTTTTACAGACAGAATCATAAAAGCAGAGAATCGCAGACCAGTAGATTTTGGAAGGGACATTTGAAGGTCATCTGGTCCAACCCCTGCTCAGAGGTCACCTGGTAGCCCAGGACTATTCAAACAGCTTTTGAAATAAGGGATATAATAGTAATAAATAATGAAACTAAAGCAGCAAGATTTTTTTGTTTTTACTTGCAAGGGATCAAGTGATCAGAAAAAGCCTGAATCTACCAAAATAGAGGAGAAAGGGAACCCAAAAAAACCCCACCATTAAACAAAAAACCAGCAACAGTAAAAACACAAACAAAAAAAACCCGCACCCCCCCCCAACAAAATAAAATAAATAAAAATTAAATAAAAAACCACCACAACAAAACAAACCCACTGTCATTATTGTACCTATCTTTAGGGACATGTTCTTAAAAATGTATTGGCAGTTTTACTCATTTACTAACAATATTATTAACATAAAATATTTTTAAATCATCCAATTCACCATTTTTAATACAAAGAACATAACTCACATGTAGGCTAAACTCAGAAGCCATAAAGAAAATTATTCGTTTGAATATAAGTATCATAAAAAATTCACAAAGTTTAGAGTTTCACACAAATTGTATTACATTCAGATATTATTAAAGATAATCTATTTTGCACTAAAGCTATTTTTTTAATCTTTTCTCCTTAAGAAATATTTAGATGGTATTATCCTGCCAGTAGAATTTCAGGCTTTCCAGCAGACCAAAAGGTGGCCTCTAAACCATGATCTATCGTTGCTCTAAACTAAAGGCTCTTTAATCAGAATCTAAAAGCTAGAAGTATTTAAGAAAAATAAATAATAGTTTAAATCAGAAAAACATATTCTATGTTCTGGTAATTTCAGCACTTGAAATATTGAACTACTTTTACTAAAGCAGGCAAAAGTATGTTTTACAGGACAAGCCACAACAATTTCTGATATCAACAGTTATATGTGTATAGTAAGAAAATTGAAAAGAAATATAGATAGCGTATTAGTGCAACATTTCTATTTCAAATATGGATGAATATGCAAGAACAGGTGAAAGAACTGTGTACATGTATGGTTATTCTTCTGTGTCACTGATTCTGTGCATTATATAACACCACAATATTATTTCATGTTTACTTACAACATATCTTTGATTAAATCACCATACTTTTCACTTCACATGCATGAAATTGAGTCTGTGTTATGCTGTGTACAATGCTATAAGAGCTAGCTGACCATGACCTGTTTTCAACACAGCATTTAGGTGTTTTTTTTATTTCAGTCTCACTCAAATTTTGTACAGATTATGTGGATGTTCACATGCTTTACTGAATAGAAATGTATTTATAAATCCTAAATGCTTCAGTATTTGAGTATATCTATATTCAAAACAGATTTTATATCTGGAAGTAAACACTGATAGCTATCAAGTGGCAATAGGTAATGTTGAATTTTATTTTTTGCTTGTTTCCTTTTTCCAGCTATAATGCACTATCATACTATTATTGTATTTAATTATTCTATTAAAATTACTTGTATTCAGTATCATAAGGAAGCCCCCCCCCAAAAAAAACCAACACCACACATTTTCATAAAAAACAGTAACAGAAAAAAGTTTGGAAGTGGCTAATATTTGACCATACACACTCAACAGCTCAATTAACATTGTTCTATCCAGTTTAATAAATGTTATTAATTATGTGCTTCAAGAATCATAAGATATGCAACAAAAAAATGGTATCTGACAGAAAGGAATGATGAACTAAAATTTTGTTCTTTGGGAAAAAAGTTTCATGATGACCAATACTGTAACATTGAATTTACAGAGACTGAGACTATCCAATGAATAAGAAAATGGAAGTTTTCTTTGATACCAGATTAAAACTCTAGGACAGAAATTTGGGTCAACATATCCAGGTCTGACAGAGACCCTGAGGGGTTCTACTGTCTTAACCAATCATTTATTTGTTTTTATTCCTTGATATGGGAATGTCTTGATGCATAATCCTTTTAAAAAATGAATATACAGAGAACTACCAGAAGACCCAAAATGTAAAGTTTTTAGCTTTGACTTAATACCCTGAAGACTCTCATCTAATATCCAGTTCATTTATTTTCAATGCCAAGTGAAGGGAAAAATAGAATGAGTTTGAACAAAGATGCCTAAGGGATCAATTCTGAATGTCTGCAGTAGGATTGTACCTAGGACACTGACTTTTCTAGTCTTAAGGTACCTACTATGATAACCTTTTCTGTGTTCCTATGTTCAGAGACAGTATGAAACAAGTGGTTTCAACAAAGTGTGAAACAGGTGGGTTTAACTATACAACTAAAAATTCCTTCTGTAAAAGAAATAGATAAAAAAAAAGGTCAAATTAAACATAACAGTTAGTATAGTAATTAATTAAAAAGGCAACTTTATGAGATTGAAGAAAACCCCACACCCTTAAACTTGAAGTGCTTTTAAGCCTAACCTCATGGAAGGCAGGTCACTATGGTTTAGATATACTGCAGCAAAAAATCTCACAAGTAAAGCCAATACTTGGCAAAGAAAAATAATTGTAATTGCAGCTCCATAGGGAGATATGTTTCGAAAAGCTGTTACGCTGTCTTTTTCAATGCCAAGTATTGATGCGGCCACATGATATGATGTTTACTAGAGCAGTTAACTACAGAATTGGGTTTAAATGTTGACTGTCATCTTTGATTAAGATGTATTCATAGGATACATATATCAATTTTATCTTTTAAATTGCAGGATAAAGAAAATAAAATAAAAGACATTAAATCTGAAAACTGGCACATTATTAGGTAATAGCCCTTTCATTTTAACAGTTAATAGTAAAATTTCTTATCTAGAACAAAGAAAATTAACACAATTTTTAAAAAATTATTTTTAAGTGCTGTGTTCCTGAAGTACAATACATGAATAATTAAGCTTTTTTTTTCCTGTAAAGACTATGAAAACACATTCACATCAAATATATTTATATATTATTAATAAAATCACAATATCCTTACTTCAGTTGTACGTAGTCAAACCATGACCACTGCTATATTCCATTTTATCAGTAAGCACGATATTTCTGTATTTTGGAGAACTCTTCCATTGCCTGCATACAATGCAAAAATCCCACAAATATTTATGAATGTTTCTTTTTATTATTATTTTTTAAATTCTTCTTTCTTTAAAGCATTCATTTATGGTAAAGGTATTCTACCTAATGGAAAACTGGATGCCTGCTGTGTATCTACCAAGACCTGCTTGTAACTGGATTCAGCAACACCAATCTTAAATTCCAGTCCAAATTCCTGTATTTTAACTGATGGATGAATGTCATTGTGCAGGAACTCCCACAAGAACCCAGATTCCTAGATTAAAATTATACTAGGAGACAGAGAGTGTGTTTCTATGAATCACTATGAGCTATGTCTTTGTAAACTAAATTAAAATGACAAATAGATTTGCATAATTGGAGGCCAGATGTTTAGTTGATATACATTATATGGTTTGATACAGGCAGACAATATAATGTCTCTCTGTCATGGGCTGATGTGTATTCGATATCATGCTGATGTCATACCAGATTTAAAATTAAAGTGCTGGCTGGAGCAAAGTATCGTGGAGCTTGATGTTCTGATTGTAACATGAGGGGTTTTCTGCTTCTGCTTTCCAGTTTTGGGGTGTTGGTCTCTTCCATTGGGCTGTCTGATGTGTGCTTGGGTGACTTCTGCTGCTAAGCTAATTGCACAGTGTATGATCTCATCAAATTCCTTATCTCAACCCCCTCACTCCTCTTTTTTTTTTTTTTTTTTGCTTTGTTTTGTTTTGTTTTGTGCTTTGGTTTTTGGTGCTACTTTCCCACCTGTGTGGGGGAAAAGGGGCTTGTGTTAACCCAGGACTCAGAATGCATGAGCTGGATATCTGATTAAGTAAGATCCTCTACACTTGAAATAAGTATTAGATTTCCTGTCTAAAAAGTGTAATTTTCCAAAGATCAAGGTTTCTTTAGTTGCCTATTTATATCATATTTGAAGCCAGAAAAAAAGTAAGACTGGAAATATAGTGTAAGAGTTTGATGCTCCCAAAAGGAGAGCAACTAGTTTGTCTGCAATATAGCAGGTTTGCAAGATGCAAACTTTGGATATTGATGTCCTGTTACCTAGCATATTGATAAACTTTTTAAAAATGAGAGGAGAAAAAGTGAACAATTCTACAACAGTGCAGACTATATTGCCATTCAAAAATATCCACACAAGATCTTCTGCCAACTAGTAGCTGTATATTACATGGATGCACAGTTTCTGGATTAATGAAATCACGCCCTTCAATCACAATTGCATACTGCTATTTTCTTACTCAAATTGTCTTCTAATTGTCTCAATGTGTTTTCAGCTTTTCACTGAAATGTGTCTGTTTATAGAATAAACACCACATTTTCAGATATAAATATGTTAAATACTGAAATGATAGATCCTTGATTTCTAACCCTTCCCGATATGAGACAAGAAGTATGTGTACTTTCTCAGGATATATCAAAGCCCCAGGAAAGAAAAAGCCTGTGAGGTTGGTGCCAGGCTGCTATTGTAAAAAATTCTGTGGTTTGTAGGTCATGTTTCTGGAAGTAGTATCAAAATGGGCTGTTTTCAATTTGCTTGCTATGCCTTTGGCTCCGAATGAGTTGACTGTGAAAGGGTTATTCAATCTGTACTTTAAAAAAAGAGTAGTGTCTCTACAGAAGCACATTTAATTAAAGAAAAAATAAAATTACCATAGACAGCATTAAAAGATGTTTTCTATTCTCTGGAGAGCCTTAAGAAAAATGGATCATTGAAGTTAGGAGTGATGTAAATTTTTTGTTAAAGATATTTCAATTGCTTACATCACAGTCATTATCCAAGAGTCAGAAAAAAGTTTTAATATGCAAAAATATAATCCTAGTTTAACGTGGAATTGATTCATAGAGGAAGCAGAAAACTGTTATCTTCTAAAACTTGCAAGATAAAAATATGAATAGCAACATAATCTGGTTTGATTTCTTTTAAATTAACTGATTGAATTTACTTTCCTTTAAATCAGTAATTTAAATTTAATTTAAATAAGCTATGTCTTTCAGAAGTGTGGCTGCTGTTATATTAAGGAATTCAGACATCACAGAAGTGTGTCACTAAGCTATGTTTTGTCAGAGCTTTATGAAGCATATAAAATGTCTTCATGTGAAGTATTTGTTCACTTTTCCAGTATATAAATAGATATGATTGTCACCTGAAGCATTTTACATTATACTTCTATTATTTTGTTAGTACCATATACTTTTCATTCCAATGTAGTGCATACATCCATGTTTTAAAACAATAAGGAGCACAGAAGCAATATTGTAACAGCATTTCTGAGAAACTGAGTAAAAAATTAATGGCCTTAAATATAATTCTATATTTATGGTTTAATATGAAATATGAATATAAATACAATATAAATGCAATGAAAAATATGGTAGTTATTTTCGTTTTTTTAAATTATTTTAAAAATACTTAGAATCATAGAATGGTCTGGGTTGGAAGGATCATCCAAAGGTCAACCAGTCCAATCTCCTCTGTAATAAGCAGGGGCACCCTCAACTAGATCAGGTTGCCCAGACCCCTGTTGAGCCTCAACCTGAATATCATTTAGGAAAGATCTTGAGTTGCTGGAACGTGTCCGGAGAAGGGCGACAAAACTGAGGGTTTGGAGCACAAGCCCTATGAGGAGAGGCTGAGGGAGACTTGGGTTGCTTAGCCTGGGGAAGAGGAGGCTCAGGGGAGACCTTATTGCACTCTACAACTCCCTGAAGGGAGGTTGTAGACAGCCAGGGGCTGATCTCTTCTTCCAGACAACCAGCACCAGAACAAGAGGACACAGTCTTGAGCTGTGCCAGGGGAGGTTTAGGCTGGATGTTAGGAAGACATTCTTCACAGAAAGAGTGACTGGCCATTGGAATGGGCTGCCCAGGGAGGTAGTGGAGTCACCGTCACTGGAGGTGTTTAAGAGGAGTCTGGATGAGGCACCTGGTGCCATGGTTTAGTTGATAGGTGTTGGGTGATAGATTGGACTTGATGATCTCAAAGGTCCAGGGATGGGGCCTCAACTACTTCATGATAAAGAACTTGTTCCTAAGTAAAGAAATTGTTCCATCTAACGAGTTGTTTAACAGAAAACCTCAGCATTAATATGCATTTCCTCTATTGCATATCTTTGTGAATTTTGCAGTCTTTTCTACAAATAGATGATTTGGGTTGTTCATGGGTATGTTTAATGATAACTTAGTTCAAGGTGTATGTTAGTAGACCAACATACAGATCACTTAGTGTACTGATCTCTCCTGCCAATAGTAGGCCATAAATAGTACACAAGAACTTTGAAAAACAAAACAAAGCAAAACAAAAAATAAACAAACAAAAAAAACAAACTGAAAAAAAACCCCAAGCAAACAAATGAAACAACCACAACAACAAAAAAAACTTGAGTCCAAACATGATTTCATTTGTATCTCCAAGACAGTTTTTTCATTCTTGTACTATGAAGGATTAACTTACGTTTTTTAAAATTTTCTTTCCTTGTGTGTACTTATTTACACTGTTTTGAATGACACAGATTTATTAAATTGTCAAAATATTTATCATAATTGTAGTTTAACATGCCTTATATACTATGATTGAGATTTACTTTACAGTCCTTATCAGTTTATTGTTCTTTGCTTCCTTTTACCATCATTTTCTTTTCTCACTTCAGCTAAACTTTGGCTGAACTTTTGCTCTTCCCACTTCTCTTGCCACTTTCCTCCAGCCTCTTTCACTTTTTTATCTTTTTTTTTTTTTCTTCTTTTTCTGTTGACAAAGGCTTGTATGTGTTCTTAAAATCTTTCAAACTTGGCTGTGGTAAACACAACCTGTTAGAGTTTAGTATCACTTGACAAAGAAGCAGGGTGACAGGTAAAATTTCAACTGTGGACTTTAAGAGAGCTACCTGCCCTCTTCAAAACTCTACTTAGAATTATCCTGTGGGCTAGAAACTACATATAGGTCATTCTTACAAGGAAAGACTGAGATACCTGGGGCTGTTCAGTCTGGAGAAAAGAAGGCTGAGACAGGACTTTATCAATATCTGAAAGGTGGCTACCAAGAGGAAGGAGCTAGTCTCTTTTCAGTGATTCCCAATGATAAATGAGGGTCAATGAGTGTAAACTCAATTACAGGAAATTTCATCTCAGCATGAGAAAAAACTTCTTTACTGTGAGGATGAAGGAACACTGTAACAGGCTGCCCAGAGAGATTGCAGTCTCCTTCTCTATAGATTTTCAAAACCCACCTGTACACATTCTTGTGTGCCCTGCACTATGTAGAGCTGCTTTGCAGGGGCAGTTGGACCTTATGATCTCTGTAAGTCCCTTCCAACCCCTAGCATTCTATGATTCTGTGAGTCAAGCAGCTTTGTAGATTCTGTTGACAAAAGGTTATGTTAGATTAAAGCACTGTTGCTGGTTGAGGTGTGATGGATATTCAAGACCACAGAGCATTTTTAGACAGAGAAGAGAGTTTGGACAAATCTTCTGGGCAGCAGACAGAGGTTTGATAGGATAGCTAACTGCACCTAAAATGACTGGGCAGATGAAGCTCATCTTTTTTAGCTTCAAATTAATTTTACTGACAGTAGTCATTCATCTGTGTACAACTGAATTAAGCTCCAAATATTGAAAATAATAGCAGCTCAGATCAATATCTTGTAGACATTGCTGCTACATGCAGATGTCTAATTTTAGGGGTGTGTGCATAGACCTGAATCCTACCCAACACCCTCTCTGTGCTTCTGCAAAAGCTGACCAGTAATTCTTGACATTTGTATTAAAATCTTTACAAAACCTTTTCAGTGTACCTACCTTCTCTACTTTGCTGGAAGAAAAAAAAACACAAAACAATTCCTCTATTGGCAGCAGTTCTTATTTGTTTGCATTCAGTAAGTGCTACTAATAGCATTCATAGTGTTAATGATACTTTAATTGTGAAGCAATGACTTTATTATTTGTGTGACAGATGTCATAATGACAGGGATTTTGTTATTGAGTATCATATTTATTTATTTTTAGAAAGCAAAAAATAATAAAGTTATAATTTCAGCTATTTATACATGGACAAGGAAACACACTAAATTTTCATTTGACAGGGACAAATTATTTGATGTTTTTGTGACAACAGTTCTCTTTGGTAACTGATAATATTTTATTTAATTTTCTAGAAAAGACAGTTACTTTAAGTTACACACTAAAATAAACATGTATATGTATATATATTTAAAATGGTAGCATTCGCTTCCCTATACTTAAATACAGCAGCTAGTGATCTTACTTTTACTAAAAGGCAATATATGCTTGTTAGCAGGTGCTTGAGTGACTTGATTTGAACTATTGAAATCTTAGCAGTTATATCCTTGTGGTTCTCTTGATGGCTATGATAATGATAATTAAAACAATAATTCATATTTTGATATCATGTCAACAATCACAGTACAATAAGACATATAAATGTTTTAAGTAACACTACTGATTTGTTCTAAATGTACACAAACTTAGATATAAGAAGTAAAAGACAGAATTTGCTATGTGAAATTTTTAATGTTATGTCAGTTCGTTTATCCTGAAAAGCTCATTTTGGAAAGAAAGTGCACAAAATAGCATTGTATCTTAAGCCCTTCAAGCTGCTTTAGTGCTCAATAAAGAGAGTATGAACCAAACAGGCACAATAAAATATCTCTGAAATTGCTATTTTCTTGAGCAGATATTTTTGTGGGGCCTGATTATATATAGTAACAAGATTTAGGAGGCTGAAACGTTATTTTATATTTTAGTGAGTAGAATTCTGAGGGGTGTCTTTAGATGTTCATTTGATTACTGCAAGGTTGTGAATGAAAACCAGAGCATAAATGGGGGTGGGTGGGGAAGAGGGAATCATGTATAATTGCAAAAAGGATAAGCAGAAAGAAATAAAATGCAATAAATATGGGATACTAAGAAGTGGTTATCTATAAGAACTCAAAAACTCTAAATGAGAACAGACGTGAATTGGCAGGGCAAAATAAAGAACAAAAGAATTAATAAAGAAAAAAGAAAAGTGAGTTAAATTGGAAATACATGTGTTGTTTAGGAATCAGTAGGAAAGGCCCCATCAGAAACCAGATAAATTTACTAGAGATTCCTTTAGAAGGTAATATAATTCTGATTATTTTATTTCAGTCAGATCAAGGAATTTCTAAGTGATAGCAAAGCAGCGTATAATGAATTTTTAATAAAAGAAAATATCCATGTACTCAAAAAAAAAGACGCTTCTTGCAAGCAGAAACAGTAGAGAAAATTCTTTGTTCAGTTGCACCCACTTCTTTCCCATTAAAATATGGTTACTTTGTAATTAACATTGTGTGGGTATTTAAGGTGGCTTTATTTAGCTTTCCTCATGTGTTCCATGCTATACATTGCAACTGGGAGCAGTAGACAGTACTGAATTGTACCAAAACACACATGACAAGCTTGTTACACAAGTCAAGACTCTCCAAACTATCCAAAACAAGGCAACAGTACGCTAAAATTAATAACCAGGTGCCCAGATTTGAAGTTGTAACAGGCAGGGCACCTCCTGACATACAATAGGTGACTGATATTAAACTTGTGTCCTCCTGTCTGATCTAGAAGTTACTTGGCACTTATGTACTTCTGACTCTTTGAATTCCCTAAAACATACCTTAAGATCTAGACGTGAACTATCTTCATAATTCTCAAAGCTTACTATAAAAGACAGCCTCAGAGCAAATAATGTCTGTGCAATGTGGATAGTCAGAGATTGGTACTCAGATGTGAACTCAGAAGCAAAGCTAAATGACTGTACATGTACACACTGTAATATACTGGTTTCAAAGTCCTTCAAACTATACTGTACAGGAAAATATTGTTTGATATACTGTGTCAGGTTACACTTATCCCAGGAGGGGGGTGGGCTGAAAACAACTTAGCCTCCAGGTGGACAAAGAAACCTGTGCCAGATAGGCACTCCCCCTTCAAATCCATCAAGCCTATTTAATGGGAGTCATTGGTTAAGCACCTTCTCTTGCTCCTGCTCCTCACTTGCTTGAGTTGCTGCTCTTGCAGCTGTGAGCACATGGTGGGGCCTGCTCTGTGCTGCATCCAAACTCCTAAGGACTGCATCTAAAGAGAATCCACATTTGCATCTAGGAAATCCTATGCCAGCTGGGCCTGGTGTTGTATATATTTTTATTTACCCTTTTTCCTTATACCTTTGTAACTTCACTTTTACACAAATGCCATATATCTTTTCTTAAACTTAACTTTTTACTTCCAAATTGATTCTAGACTGGTTCTTTCATGATTTTACCTTTTGTTTCTCCTGCCTAATTTTGTTTTTCCCTACCAGGAAAAAAAGGGAGAGGGGAAGCAATCTAAATCTGTTCCATTTGGTCTTTTGGACTCCAGAAAAGCTTAAGCCACAATATACTGCCTTGTTATTAACAAACTGAAAGAGTCAGGGCAATAACATGAACAGTAGCACTCATGTAATTTTGAGTGGGGCCAAATTCAAGTGCAGAAGATACAAGCAAAGCTCTACTAGCTGATCAGACAATAGTCCCTAGCACATTATGCATGCTAGACTAGAGGCAGTCTTACAGTCTGCTTATATGCATAGATCTCTCACAAAACTGCCCTTAATTACTGTAAGTATGGCCTGTACATTAATGAATGTGAGGGGAAGTTTTCAGCTCTGTTCACAAGATGTATTTATCATTTTCATTTTTGACATTTTAATGTATTGTTCCATTTATTTAAAACCAAAAATGTTATACTGCTTCATCCCACAGTACTTAGTGGTAGCTGCATATCCAAGCTTTGTATATGCATCTGTGACTGTTACAGTAGTGCAGCTGGAAGACCTTGATTTCTCTGAACAATTTTTAAACCTTTATCCCTGTCCTTCATTTTGGCAAGTCAGCAACATTTTTACATTAGGAAGAGTCCAAGGTTGCACATTAGAATCCTGTAGTTATGCAAAAGATTCAGTGGTAAGCATCAAGATTGCGTATCATCCTCTGACAGGCTCCAATACATACTGTCAGCAAACCATGCAGAACTTTTGAATGAAGTATTTTAGCACAGTTCTAATAGCAGAAGCTTTTAAAGAGAGATTGTGGTAGCCTAAGAAGCTCAACTGCACACAAGAAAAGCAGGAGCAGCAGTTTGATTAACAGCCTGTTGTGCTGCTCCCAAGCCCACCATGAGATAGGTACTATCCCACCAAAGACCACTTTCCAAACACCCAGATGAGCACAGGGACACAATAGCAACAAGAATTCAGACTCCCAAGGAAATTAATGCCTTGGTCAAGCCCCTTCCAGGGCTGTCCTAGCAGAGCCCTCAACCCTGTTGGCAACACATGAAACTTGTAGAAGTGAGTCATCAGAAATAGCTCTCCAAAGCACCTTTCTAAACAAGGGAGGTCATTACCTAGAGGTAAGAGAGATATTATGGGATGTAGATGAAAAGCATTATGGGATTGTATAGAATTTATTATGGAATGCTTAAAGGAGGGTGGGAAAAGGGAGATTGTAGATTATTTGGAAGAAGGATAATGGAATAAGAAGCTGTAACTAGCATGCTTATTTAGCTAAATAATGTAGCAGAAGCATTCAGCCTGCTCATTAAGCCAAGCCCTGTGCTTGGTCACTGCAGTCAGTCATATCTTCTTACTAAACTCCACCTTTGAGTATTTTCTGGTAAGGGGCTCTTTACACTCTGCATGTGTGTGCATGGGGGTCTGTGCTGCGAGCAACTGGAGTGAAAGTAGCCTGAAAGTGAGTCTGTGATTACTACTGGAGGGAGATCAAACTGGTATAAACTGATGAAAAGGCCCCAGAACTGGGGAGGAATTTAATCTTTAAGGGCCAGCTCCAACTTTTGAGCCTCTAAGGATGAGAGCATGGGGAGGACTGAGTATTTGGATCAGGAGAGTCCTGACCAGTTGTGAGTGTATGTGTTAGTAAGACAGCCTGCACCATCAAGAGGCTCCAGTTTGGGTCATCATAAGGCTGAGTACCAGCAACTGCAGAGCCTGGGATCCAGGGCTAGCTACTGCTCAGAGTGAGTGTCAGCTCAGCTGCTGGAGTGATCCATCTTGTACATATGTGTGTATATATATATATATATATACACACTCAGTAGTTGACCTCCTCTGCTGAACCAGAGAGTGGAGTGGGATGAGACCATGACCACTGTGTTTACATGAGCTTGTCAGTCTGTTATCTCTCTGGATGGCCATGTATATATATATATGTGTGTGTGTATGTCTGTATATATGTGTATGTCTGTATATATGTGTATGTAGTGTATGTACTACAAACACTCAAAACACACTCAGTTTTCCTAAGCAGCTGAGGAACTTAGTGTATCTCTTGAGTTCCAATGATTGGTCATGCAACATGTTCTGCTGTTATAAATCTGTGTGCAGATGGAGATATCTTCCTGTTGACAGAATTTTACTGTCCCTTCCTTTGAGTGAAAAACAGTTTAAGACACATTGTTAGCATTTCTATTTCCAACTGACTATATGAAAGGGGGAAATTTCCTCCCCTGCAAATGCCTTGGAGCCCATGCCTTCTCTAACTGTGTACATGTTATATCTTCAACCCGTGTGCCCTCTCACTAAATTTATCTGTAAATTACATCAGACAGTTCCCTCAGTATATTACTATTTATGGATGTCATTCTGAGGCACTTAGTCCCTAACTCAATTACAATGATCAGCTACTGACTGTGGAGCACCTATTTGCAATTTCTTTAAAGCCTGTTTATGAGAGGAAAATATTCCTTTTCCATGAGAGTGAGTACAGTTCATTCTTTAATTTAGTTGAAACAATACTTCAAAACAAAAGGATTTAAAGTATTAGTAAGAGTCTAATAAGAAACATTTAACCATTTACTAATTAAAATCTCCTAATACATGCACATTATCTAATGCATCTCTACTGCTTGGTGCCATGGTTTAGCAGTCATGACATCCTGGGTGACAGGTTGGACTTGATGATCCTTGAGGTCTCTTCCAACCTTATTGATTCTATGATTCTATTGTAATAGATATTTCATACAAATGATTCTATGATGACAGTAAGCTTAAGAAAAATCAAAATACAATGTCTGTTATTCCAGAGAACACATATTTATTACAGACCTTTCAGATTTCATTATTGATTTGCCATTTGTATCGTGTAGTTCCTCACCATACAGTTTCTCACCACTTTTGCTTCAACAGACTCTAATAAATGCTAGGTACCATGTGTCACTGTACAGGACACATTTTCTAATTTGAAGCATGCGTCATTAACGTATGTGCTAATGCATCAATAAGGATATAGGAGTATTAAATATCTTAAAATTCTCGTAAATTTTTATGCTTTAAATTAATATTTAACAAGTATTACTTAACATAGTAAATTTTAATACTAGAAGGACTTGTTAAAATAATTTAAGCTAAAGACAATAAACATTAACATCTATTACAGAAAAAAGCCTCTGCATTCCCACATCTTGAAAATTATATTCCTTATGGTCATATTTCAAATCTACATCTTTATTTCCAAAATGTTTCTGGCAGATAAAAACCAAGTGGTTTAAAACTTTCTAGAGGAGTTTTTAAGTCCAAAACATACTTTTTTAAAAAAAATATATATTACATTATGGTTTAAAAAATATGAATTCTGTCAAAATAGACAGAAATACTACCTTTTGCAAAGGCAGTTTAGTTGTCAAAGGTCAAATAATTTGACTATAGTGCTCTTAAATGTTAAGTATATTCAGTAAGATTTTACTGATATTTAGTAGATAATCCAGTAGCTCAGACTGCTTCCTTTTTAGAAATATAAAAAAAATTCAGTCAACATTAGAGCACAGTATATGTTTCTTTGGAGCTACCAGCTCTGCCTTGTAACTGAAAAATAAAGAAACCTATTCCTGCATTCAGGTTTCTCATATGCCTGTGAGCACTTCTGCTTGGAATGTCATTCCTGGAACACTTTTCTTTCCTTGCGTGTAAGTGCAAGTTGAAAGAATAACTTCTTATAACCTCTTGCAGAGTTATTTTTTGCCTGCATGTAAAGTAGACAGGAATATTTACTAAGGTATACCTTCAAGTAATACTATCCAGAATTTAAAATATTTAAAAAATATTAATTTTTCCTACTTTGGAATTGAATATAGGAGATACTGGATTTCACACCAAAATCTCATCCTAAGGACAAGCTCTCATTCTCAGAGAATGATGTGTCCGAATTCAGTCTATAAATGCATCCCTCTGTGACCTTGTTTAAAACTCAGCCTTGCTGTCATCATGCTTGGGGGAGGAGGAAAAAAATAAATAGCATCTAATAATCCTCAGAAAACCTGAAATGTTTTCTGTATTAATTATGCATTTTCTTGCTTAGGCTTTCATTACTTTTCTTCCACTCTTCTGACACCTTCTTCTGCATAATAATTTTTTTTTCATATTGAATAAAGTAAAACAAGAAAAGAAAAAAAAAAGTGATGCTCCAAGTTGGAATTAGATTGTAGGCTTCTTTCAAATAAGATCAAAAAGGGAAATATTAATTCAAGAATCTGAGAAGCTGATTCTACTAAAATTTATGTTTGCTTCAGTAGAAAAATGAAAAAAACATAACAAAAAACTCCATTCTTGTGACAGAAATTGCAGTCTAGATTAAAGTTCAGGTTAAAGTTTTCAGTATTTCTCTTTCCTAAGTCAGTGTTCTACAAAAATGTCATGAATTTTTGATCAATGCAGAACTACATCTGTCTTTTATTAAGGAATTATTTCAGTGGTATACACTTGTAAATTTAGACCACTAGAAATTAAACATGTGTTATATAAGCACTTTAATGGTCCTTGTAATTTACCTTTTAACTAAGAAGACTGTGGTAAAGAAACTTGTCAAATATAATCCTGTATTTTCTGTAGTCAGACAAAGCCCATGGCACACGTATATTTGTGTGTATGTATTATTTCTGAGCTTATCAGTTACCTGACTGACTCAGCATCAAATTATAGTTAAATAACTGCCAGCTCACTGATCTAAGGCATGTTTAAGAGTTTTATTTAGGGTAGGTGATAATGAGAGGGAGATTTTGAAGCACAGGAGAGTGAAATTCTATGTCAATGCTCTCAGGGCTCTGAGGCCACTGCTCTGCTTCACCCACTTGCCCAGGGCCCAGAACACATTTTGACTCAATCAAGTTCCCAGAGGCAACACTGGAGATGCCTGTGCCCAGCCCAGTGTCTAATCCTGCCTCTGGGGCTATACTGATTTACTTGAATTATGTGTTTTAACCAGTATTAAGTGTCAGACAGCACAGGAGAGGACGATCTTCACAGCAGATGAAAGCTATTGACTGACTTTTCAGTAAGATGTAAAGTCTAAGTGTCCCTTCCATTCTCAGTCTTTGGCAAGCTTTGGTGGTATGCAAATATCCTATGTCCAAGTGCTCACTACTTTAATCCATACCATCATGAGGGCCATGGGACATATATCATATGTTTGAAAGTGTGGCTAGTTGCAACTACTGACATGATTTTTCTAAACATAAGCCACAGACATGCCACCTAAATCTAGTTTCATAAAATGAGACAAGAATTGGGCCCATAGAGACCCTCTTGCAGAGTTACCAGAACAAATTCAGGAGTCTATCTCAGCCTTTCTGTTGATAATAGCATTAAGCTTTGAGCGGTAGAAATGAGGAGGGGACAAAGTTTCAATATATGAAAATCTTGGAGAAAAGAATACTTTGAGTCTTTTTTAATATTTTTTATGCTCTTCACTTTGGCAGAACAGAAGGTTAGGGAAACAGAATGATCCTGGTTTTGGCTTGAGGACAGAAAAAAAAATAAAGAAAACTTTTTAATTTAATTTGCAGAAAGCATTGCACAGAAATAGAAATACTGAAAGCATTTGAATATATAAAATCAGTTTTCAAGCAGTAATAACGCTACTACATTCTACCATGGGAGAATGTTCTTTATGGTTCTCTTTTAAGACTTTTACATTAAAAAAATATTCACAAGCAAGGTAATGCTGAACTTAAATACAATTGCTTCTATGAGTATCATAAACAATAAAACCACTGCAGATCTGGGATTGTTCTGGTCTTGCTCAAATTCCATTAACAAAAGTGTTAATTAAGTTAAGGCTATCAAAGTTCTTAATGGTTACAGTGCATTAAAAAAAAAGACTACATGCCTTTCTCATCAAGAATCTTCTATCTGATGAAGAAACAAAAGGAAAAGAAAAACAATACTTTTTTTTTTTTTAACTTTCTGTAGTATCAGAAGACACCAGAACTTGAACTCTGTGATGATTTTTCTTTTTAGAGAATAGGCTTACTATATCACATACTCAACTGCATGCTTAATTCATCATACAATTTAAAGGATACATAACAGACTTGTTGAAATATCAGCTGTCCTTTTGCCAAATCCTGAAATCTCAATGAGTCTTGGTAACCACATTTTCTAGATATTAGAGGTTGGAGTCTGGTTGAGGTTGGACTCTGGATGGAGTCTGTTATAGATCACTCAACCAGGATGAAGAGGTTGATGAATTATTCTATATGCAGCTAAAGGCTGTCTCAAGATCACCTGACCTTGTTCTTATGGGCAATTTTAACCTGCCTGATATCTGCTGGGAGCTTGACACAGCAGAGAGGAGACAGTCTAGAAGGTTCTTAGAGTGCATGGAGGATAGCTTCTGCGTAAGCCTACCAGGGTAAAGCTTTGCTTGAGCTTCTTTTTACAAATAGAGAGGGCTGGTGGGAGATGTGGTGATTGGAGGCTGCCTGGGGTCCAGTGACCATGAGATAACTGAGTTTTCAATATGCAGTCAAGCTAAGAGGAGCATCAACAAAACCTCCACTCTGGACTTCTGGAGGACCAACTTCAGGTTACTCAAGGAACTAACACAGAAGGCACCTTGGGAAACAGCCCTTAAAAACAAAGGGGTACAGGAGGGCTGGACCTACTTCAAGAAAGGATTCTTGAAGGCACAGGAACAGGCTGTGCCAATGTGCTGGAAGATGAGCAACCAGGGTAGACAGCTAGCCTGGATGGGCAATGAACTTCTGAGCAAATTCAGGGAAAAAAAGAGGGTGTATCATCTTTAGAAAGAAGGAGAGGTTACCCATGAAATGTTTAAGGACGTTACTAGGTCATGCAGGAAAAAAAATAGAGGCAGAAGCCCATTTAGAGTTTAGACTGGCCGCTGCTGTGAAGGACGACAAAAAATCCTTCTATAAATATATTAATAGCAAAAGAAGGGGCAAGGACAACCTCCACTCCTTAGTGGACATGGAGGGGAATATTGTAACAAAAGATGAGGAAAAGGCAGAGGTACTTAACACCTTGTTTGCCTCAATTTCTAATAGCAGGATTGGTAGTCTTCTGGATAACTGGTCTCCTGAGCTGGCAGATGGAGTCAGAGAGCAGTATAGTTCCCGCTGTGATCCAGGAGGAAGTAGCTACAGACCTGCTTAGCCACTAGGGTCCCCATAAGTCCATGGGATTATATCAGATCCATCCTAGAGTGCTGAGAGAGCTGGCAGATGAGCTGGCCAAGCCACTATCCATCATTTTTCAACAGTCCTGGCTCATTGGAGAGGTCCTTGATGACCGGAAGCTGGCCTACATAATGCCCATCCACAAGAAGGGCCAGAAGGAGAAACCAGGGAATTCCAGGCCTGTCAGCCTGGCAAGATTATGGAACAGGTCATCTTGAGTGCAATCCCACAGCACTTACAGGATGGCCAAGGGCTCAGGCCCAGCCAGCATGGATTCAGAAAGGGCAGGTCCTGCCTGACCAACCTGATCTCCTTCTATGATCAGGTGACCCACCTGGTTGATGTAGAGAAGGCTGTGGATGTAGCCTACCTGGACTTCAGCAAGGCCTTTGACACTGTCCCCCATAGCAAACTCCCGGCCAAGGTGTCAGCCCTTGGCTTGGGCAGGAGCACTCTGCACTGGGTTAGCAACTGGCTGGAGGGCCGAGCTCAGAGAGTGATGGCGAATGGTGCCACATCCAGCTGGCAGTCAGTCCCTAGTGGTGTCACCCAGGGATCAGTGCTGGGCCCCATCCTGTTCAATACCTTTATTGATGACCTGGATGAGGGGATTGAGTTCATCATCAGTAAATTTGCAGATGTTGATCTGTTAGAGGGTAAGAGGGGTCTGCAGAGGGACCTTGACAGCCTGGACAGATGGGCAGAGTCCAAGGGCATGAAATTTAACACCTCTAAGTGCTGGGTTCTATGCACTGGCCACAACAACCCTATGCAGTGCTACAGGCTGGGGACAGAGTGGCTGGAGAGCCGCCAGGCAGACAGGGACCTGGGGTACTGGTGGATAGTAGGCAGAACATGAGCCAGCAGTGTGCCCAGGTGGCCAAGAAGGCCAATGGCATCTGGCCTGTATCAGGAACAGTGTGGCCAGCAGGAGCAGGGAGGTCATTCTGCCCCTGTACACTGCACTGGTTAGGCCACACCTTGAGTACTGTGTCCAGTTCTGGGCCCCTCAGTTTAAGATTTTGAGTTTCTCAAACGTATCCAGAGAAAGACAACAAAGCTGATGAGGGGTTTGGAGCACAAGCCCTATGAGGAGAGACTGAGGGAGCTGGGATTGCTCAGCCTGGAGAGGAGGAGGCTCAGGGGTGACCTTATTGCTCTCTACAACTACCTGAAGGGAGGTTGTAGACAGGTTGGGGTTGGTCTCTTCTTCCAGGCAACCAGCGCCAGCGCAAGAGGACGCAGTCTCAAGCTGCACCAGGGGAGGTTTAGGCTGGATGTTAGGAAGAAATTCTTCACAGAAAGAGTGATTGGCCATTGGAATGGGCTGCCCAGGGAGATGGTGGAGTCACCATCACTGGAAGTGTTTAAGTAGAGACTGGATGGGCGCTTGGTGCCATGGTTTAGTTGATTAGATAGTGTTGGATGATAGGTTGGACTCGATAATCTCTAAGGTCTCTTCCTACCTGGTCTATTCTATTCTATTCTATTCTATCCTAAACACCGCAATCTCTATTGCTTCATTAGTTGCATGACTATGACATATCAATCCATATGTAAAAAAGGAGCAAATTTGAGCATAAGGTGGATGAACTTAACACACAATGCTTTCTCATAGATGTATGAGCTTAATTGCATTAATAATTTTAATTAATTCTTCACATATTAAAATTTTCCTGTCACCACTTACCAATGCGGTGTGAAGCTTTACATATAAAGTTAACCTATTCTCCTCAATTTAAATATACCAGCTTTTACAACAAGGGATATCATCTTAACATTGACTTGCTAAAAATGTTGACTCTAGCCACTGCAGATGATATACCACAATTTTCAAGCACATGATAATTAGCTGAGGTATATATATTTAAAATATCCAACAAACAGCATTAAAGTGAATACTGCAGATAACAGAAATACTGCTTGGTACGTATTTGTATGAACATTTATTTTCCCTTCTTTTAAGAAGTATCTACTTTTCAACTACTTGTTATATTAAATTTTTTCTACGTTGACAGCTACCTTCTTGTGAAGTACATTGGTTACTAGCTTTTTTTTTTTTGAGACAGAAAAATTTATTTCACTTTTATTTGTTTTTCTTTTTTTAACGGAAAATATCTTTGGAGGTTTTCCTGTTGGTTGTAGTTTTATTGTTGTTGTTAAATAATTGTTACTAACTATCAGTTGCTATTATTATTATTAGGTTTTAATAATTATTGTTATAGCAGTTAGCCAGTCTCTGAAAGGGGAACAAGAAAATACCTGAATCTAACACACTTGATCCAGGAGTTTAAACTCAATGACAGCCTCAGAATTTGGGACAGGTTGGTTCAGTATCAGTGTAGGTCAGGACCTACACACCTGGAATAACACACACCTGGAATGGTTGTATATATGATCCTCCAGAGGACCAGCTAGATAGCTCTCTATGTTTGGGGTTTGTTTGTTTGTTTGTTTTCTGTTTGTTTGTTTGTTTGTTTATTTGCTTTTCCCCAAAGTGCTATGAATGACATTCAGTCAGTGATGGAGCCAGTTTCTAAAACGTATAAAAATGTCTAATACCTGATCCACATATACAGTTCTGAAAATAAGAAAATATTTTGATTCTGGCATATGGTTTCACTTCACACTAAAGTAATTGTCTTTTTAAGCATTTGTATGTTTGAATTGGCCCATTTTCTATTATGATACATTTTCTTCCCGTATTTTTTAATACAAAAAGATTGTGTAATTTTCAGAATGCCAGCATTTGCTAGGAAAAAAAAAAATAGAGAGCTACACAGGTTTTATACATTTGCTTTGTTCAGTGGTAACTGTGGTGGGTTCAAGTTTCCCATCAACATTAACTTAGCAGGACTAACTCAGTTGGAAGCAAATGAAAGCTGTATTTACAAGCCAAAACTACACTCTGCAATGGAAGGGAATGAATATGTACAAAATATATAGTATTTAAAGTATCATACAGATGTTTACAATTAGCAAATAACACAGAACCCGCCCTGGCCTCCCTCTGGTTCCCCCAGAGACCAGAGAAGCTGCTCCACTGCCCCCCCCGCCCCCAACCTCCTTCCCCCTCCCCTTTGTCCCAAAGAGAAAAGAGAGGAGTTGAGGGAATAACAGGTTACCTTATCTTTTGCAATGCCAGCCAGAAGTGTTATTGTCTCCCCAGCAAAAGCAGAACAGCCAAGCCAGAGAAAAGAAAAGGAATGGGGATCAAAGTGAAATGAGAAAGATTGTTACGGTACAGCTGCTTCTATACCCCAGACTTTGTCCAATGAATTTTGTTTAAAATAATCTTTTGTTTCCCTTTTTATACCCAATATCCCTTTTTATACCCAATAGTGAATTGTTTATCTTTTTCTACTTTTTTTTGCTTGAAATCTGCAGCCAAAGTTTAAAGGCATAGCCTAAAACTGCCGCAGTAACCTTGTGCTGTGATTATGCACATTCACATTTCCTGCATGGTGTATGTGAGGTATGCATGTGCAATCAAACTCTGAAAATAACATTAATTCTACTGAGTGAAGGAAAAAATAAACCTCCATGTTTTTCTGGTGGGGAAGAACTGAGCATAATCAGAGTGATTTGAAAAGATAATTAGTGGAAAGTGCTGATCTGACTGCCAAGGATGGGTACAGCTGCCTGTGCCTACCAGAAGACACAGCCATCTGTATTGCATAGCAGTTTCATTGCTGTGTGACAACTTCCATCTGAAAGCGACACAGCTGACTTGGGAGTAAACAGAGGGGGAATCGGGGCAAGGGAGGTGAGGAAAGTCACTTTTCAATTACACTGTAATACTGCTGTAACACTGCAGACTATGTTTTTCCTAATCTTTTTCAGACCTTATTCAAGTTTTGTTCCTTTTTGAAGATAAAAGGGACTAGACCTGAGGGCTTGCTGGTCTCCTCAAATTACATGACTCCATCTGTTTTGAACTTTAATGCTTAAACAATGCTTAAATGTACAGAATTCATGTTAATGATACAATTCCATTTAAAATGTATGGGAATAGTCTAACATAATTTCTGGAACAGAAGAGGAAGGAACTTTCATACTGGAATTCAGGACAAAAGTGATTAAGAACATGGTCAGATATAAGCTACTCATAACTGTGGGGCTCGGGTATTTAATATAAATATGAACAAATTTTAAACGTGTGGATTTTCATCAGAAACACTGTTAAAGTCTCCCTTTTAAAAAGTCCAGTTAGAGGCCTGGATACACTGTGATTACTGATAACTTTTAACTAGCCACATTATTGGTAGAAACAGAATGATAACTTAAACACGGGCAGTCCATCCTCTGTCAGGAATGTCTCCTTTCACAATCTTTCAAAAATATGGCTTGAATTTAGGAGATAAAGAATAAAGAAGAAAAGCTTCCCTTTCTCCTCTCCTAATTCAGCCGTGCAGCTCTGCAGCTCCTGGCTTAGAATAGAATAGAATAAACCAGGTTGGAAGAGACCTTCAAGATCATCATGTCCAACCTATCATCCAACACCACCTAGTCATCTAAACCATGCAACCAAGCACCCTGTCAAGTCTCCTCCTGAACACCTCCAGTGATGGTGACTCCACCACATCCTCAGGCAGCCCATTCCAATGGGCAATCACTTTCTCTGTGTAAAACTTCCTCCTAACCTCTAGCCTAAACCTCCCCTGGTGCAGCCTGAGACTGTGTCCTCTTGTTCTGGTACTGGTTGCCTGGGAGAAGAGACCAGCCTCCGCCTGTCTACAACCTCCCTTCAGGTAGTTGTAGAGAGCAATAAGGTCACCCCTGAGTCTCCTCTTCTCCAGGCTAAGCAACCCCAGCTCCCTCAGTCTCTCCTCAGAGGGCTTGTGCTCCAGGCCCCTGACAACTTTGTTGCCCTTCTCTGGACACACTCCAGCAAGTCAACATCCTTCCTAAACTGAGGAGCCCAGAACTGGACACAGTACTTGAGGTGTGGCCTAACCAGTGCAGTGTACAGGGGCAGAATGACCTCCCTGCTCCTGCTGGCCATACTGTTCCTGATGCAGGCCTTTGGCCCTCCTGGCTGCCTGGGCACACTGCAGGCTCGACAATTGGGTAGAACAGCCATTTCAAAAGATGAAGTCTTGTTTGGAAGGTCAGTGGAACTGTCTGCATTAGTGTGTCTTTGAGTCAAAACCTTCCACCACTTTTGGAAGGTGAGGGAATTTTTTCCCTGCTTCAAGAATTGGTTCAAGCACACAAGCAGCTCATTCTTAATGCAACTTTCTCAGGTAGAAATATTTTCCCCAAAACCAGCCTCCAAGCATAATCACATAATGCTGGCATGTAGTTCCTATTTGTTAAACCACCACAGTTCCTATTCAAAGATTGTAAAGTCTTGGATACTGAATTGGTTTGGATTCCATCATTTGTTGCGGTGGTTGTTTGTCTGTGTGGGTTTTTTTTTTCATTTCCGTAGAACACCCTGTCAAAATCATTTACTTCACAAAACATGCTAATATCTGCTTTTATGTTTCATAGCCACAGAATAACTTTAATTTTATATTTATGATTAGGTTGTTTAGAATTAAAAGAGGCTGAAAAGGTACATAATAAATTATTTTTTTCTTGAGGAGCTTTGTTCGCTTCTGGTATAATTTAACTCTTACAGTATTCTTTGGAGAATCCACTAATAACATATGCAGAAAAAACAACTTAATGAATCTAGCAAATCAATCAAAAGAACAAAGAAAAGAGGTATGTGCATATAATCTAATCTCAGTTTTCAGAGATGGTCTGCGTGATTGGTTTTAAGCTTTTAAATCCTATTTTATAGGTACAACTGCTAAAGAAAGTATTTAAAGTAATAGCAATTAAAAGTTGCCTATTCTTTGCTTGTGCCTCCTTTCATTCTAAAAAAATGAGTACTTATAAAATAAGGATGCAAAAAAAATGTTTAACAAAGCCAAACATTCATGCCTAGAAAAATTTCTCCTGAAGTCTGCAAAAAAATTGAGAACTCTAGAAGGACTTAATCTCTATCTCTGAGTCTTGATATATTCTTCTCTGTTCTGGAGAAGTTAGCTGAATTTTATCTGAAAATTAAATACAAGAAAGATCTTTAGCCTCATTTAAAACAATTAACTTAAATATAGAAAACTATGGTACAAATAAGTGTATTGATATAGTGATAATGACTTGCAGGGATGAACTTTTTTTTTATTTAGACATTATTTTTATTTTATTGACTATAGCATATGTAAGAAATGGAAACCAAAATAACCACAGTGGGGTGAGGGTGAAGTAAAGGGTTAATCCTGTGTAAAAATAATCTGTCAAGTAACCCATCAATCTGTATCAATTCCATTTTAAGAGCTAGAAACTGTACACATCACTACACAAACAGAAAACACATATGTATTTCATATAGAGTTAATTTGTTTTTTGCTCAAGGAAAAAGATGTTTCTGAAAGGAGTAATAAACAAATAATTATAATAAAGGCCAGATGACAATTTTGAAGCATTCTATGAAAGTCAAAATCAAATCCATGTTATAGAAATTAAGGTTTGCAATTAAATCACATAACTTAATGTTTTACAATGTAGCTATAGTAAATTGAGTTTGGCATCTAATTTGAAAATACTGTTTCTACATTAATTTAGTTCCTACAACTTTGTATATGAAAAAGTGACTAAAAGTCATCAACAAAAAAATGAGTCAGTTAGAGTTTTACATATCCATCCCTGGATAATATATATATAAATAATATAGAATATATAATATATATAATATATAATATAATATATACTATATATTTTTTAATTATTAAGTCAGAAATTCATATATACTTTAGAAGAAAATTATAATAATAAAACAATCCCTTTTCATTCATAAATATATTGAGTCCTCAATTCTGCCAGGACATCTTTAACAGATGAAGAGTCTTTCCGCGATGATAATGTAGCAGAATCAAGTCTTAAAGCAGAATATATTACTCTAATTTTGTATAACCAGCATCTACCCTACAAGAATTACCTGCATGAAGAAGGCGTGGTTCAAAATAAAAATAAATTTTGGGGACAAAACCACTCAACAGGCAAAATAATAAACAGACGATGCCAAACCTCTTCCATCTACCATTAATTGTATTATTAAATTACCCTCTATTATTAACATTAGTGTGACAAAATTGAGAAAATAGAACCACAAACATTATTTATTCATATTTATAAAAATAAGTACTTCAATATGCATATGTTTACTTTTACAAAAAGAATGGGATGCTTCACACTTCAAAAGAAAAAGTTTTAGGATGCATTCAATTCCACGCTTAAAGACTCACTTTTAAAGAGCAACTAGAAATGCTATGACAAGAAGTTCAGTTTTTTAATAAGACTACATCTCTTTCAAGACACTCTCCAGTCTTCATTTTCTCAGTGAAAGGGATTGCTTCAAGCATAGTTTGATTCATTATACACTCATGATCATATTTTTAAGCAGATGCTAGCAAGATTGCATGACATGCGATGTTCTCAATGCCAAAGAACAGTGGGCAATCTGTTCTTCCTTTTTTTGAAAATGACTAGTTGATTATTCATTTCATTCCTTAATTATTAAGGATGAAAAGAATGAAAAAAAAGGTTTGGATAAATGAATCAACCTGGAATTTTGACAAAATTAGACAGAGACTCCAAAATCAAAGGAATATTGGAATTACAGTAACTCCAGAAAGTAAATATATTGGAAGAAAATAAATTTTGACAGAATTTATGGCTTCAAAAATACGCAATCATGACAGCATTGTCATTACTCTGTTTCAAAACTGATCTGCAGATCATATAAATTATGAGACTCCATCTTTTGAGATTTATCCATTACCATTGTCTAATGCATCCATGTATGATCTCAGAAGTTATAGTGAGGCCCAATTTTTATTAGTGTAACATCATAGATTAGCTATGACTTTTCAGAATAGCATAAATTACTAAACACTATGAATTAAGTAAACATTATTGTAACACTAATAATTGGAAAGCTTATTTAATCTGGTTAGTGAAAGAGCACGACAAAAATTCCATTAATTTAATTGTTTGCAAAGAATTAATAGCATATAATGGTGCTGTTTCTTAGTTCATTTTCTAAAATCATAAAAACTTAATAAAACTTACAGTTCTAACATCTGCTAGTGAAGTGTTAATGCACAGAAGAAATAATTTAGATGGAAATTACATTTTAATTTATCTTTCCAGGAAACCAGCAGTATTCTGGCAATATTTATTTTTAAATATGCCAGAAAAGTGTGATATTTGGTGGCTTTTTGTGAGTGCAGATTTTCAGATTTTTGTTCCACATGAAATAGTTTGTGTGAATTTACAACTTAAATGTAACTACATTCATATAAATGAAATTATAGATGATGACTAAATCTGGAATGGTAAACATATTCTAACTAAAAAAAAAATATAAATAAATAAAAACTACTTTTAATACAGGAAAACATACACTCATCTTGCAGATTGGCTGATTCTCAGTGTTACAATGTTTGGGCTGCACATACATGTTCTTTAAGAGGAACACAAAAGGAGGTTATCCTAATTTAAATGGAAAAAGAAAAACAACATTCCTTATAGTTATTTTTAAATACTACACATCTAAGCAGATGGTGAATAGAATATTGCAAAGAGTTAAGTTTGTTTTCCTCATGTTTGCCTCGACATTGTTTGTCCTCAAGTATTTTCACACCGTTGTCCCAGGAAGATCCTGTTTATCTACAAGACCACTATAGCTGTGACTATAGCAGCTGCTAACCAGACAAAGCCACAGGTTCTGCTTTCGAGATTGTTGGGATGAAAGCTGAGGCACATTGTGACAAGTTTTTGTGGGTTTTGGGTGGTTTGTTGGGGTTCATTGTTTATTTTTGTTTGTGGGTTTTGTGGGTTTTTTTGCCTTTTTTGTTTGTTTCTTGCTTATTGTTTGTTTGGGTTTTTTTTGATGGAGAGGACCCTCAAACATGACTGGCACAGTAGTTTAGAGCCATAAGAGCATGTAACTTTCCATGAGACCAGGACTGGTGTATGTAACTAACAGTGGGACTGGTGCTGACCCCATTCAAACATGCTATAGCCATGATAACTGAATGAGGAACTGTGACCATGTATGGGATTGGAAAAGGTGTATTAATCCTCAAAGGTGACAGGGCAGTTTGGAGCTCCCCCACTGATCAAGACCTTTAGACCTCATCTAAGACCTCATCTGGATCATGGTGGTAGCTATCTCTGCTTTTGATATGTCTTGCTCTTTTCCTCCTTTTCTATATTTCTAACCTTTCCTCCTGTAATTGTAAGTAAAATAAAATTCAAGTGTTTTTCCCAACCAGCTGCTGAGTTCCTTCTTGGTTTTATTCAAGGGATGAGTAAACGAATCATCTCTTATGCAAAAGCAGATCAAGAAATGTACTGAAGTATAGGTCTATATAAGCTATAATATTTCATAAACAGGTGTGGATCTTTGTGTTAGCATCAATGGATTTATTCTTCCTTTTTACATCATTGGAAATAAGCCATTGTGGTGTAAGAAAATATGTTGACACTGTACAATCCTGACTTCATAAATTCACGAAAGAGCTTGTTCAGCATTTTTGTATGTTCTAACTACTCAATAGTAGTTGCTCAAAAGCCTCAAGATTTTCCATTCTTTTTTACCTCTCACAATGAAAGGCCTAATTGTCCATTTAAAGATGGGACTGTGTTGCAGCAATTGCAACAAAACAATTCTTTGTAACTCTGATTAGAAAGATTAAAAGTTGAGTATCTGTCTGCAGAGGAGGTACTTGACTGTGGATTATTGTTAGTCTGCCTGGCTCCTGACTTTCTCACTTCTGGTAGCTCATTCCTTTGGGATTAGCAGCAGGATGCTCCATTCTTACTGTGTGTACAGAGCTCAGATAAGAACTTGAAAAAAAAAATAAAAATTGCTACTGCAATGATTCTTATCCCACCTGTTTTTCATGCAATTAATACTTCCAGTTGGGTTTCTACTTGACAAAGACCAAACAAATTGGAAATATAATGTAATCTGATTTGACACTCATATTCAGTTTATTTTCTCTACAGGAAGCACTAAACATTAACTTTTCTTCTGTCTTTACATGCTAATATCAAAGAACTTGTTCTGCTAAATCTTGTAAAAAAACAAAAAGCAAACAATAAAAAACACGCAACCCAAAGCCCAGAAAACCAACAACTTTAGTTGAGATTTAAGAATAACCAATGTTTTTGCAGAAATGCAGACTATTAAAAGGATTGAAACGACATGCAAGTGATTTTCACTGAGCAGCTCATATGCATTGATGCAGCAAGAGAAGCATTGAGTGCACCCTTAGCAAGTATGCTGATGACACCAAGCTGCGTGGTGTGGCTGAAACACTGGAGGGAAGGGATGACATCCAAAGGGACCTTGACATGCTGGAGAGGTGGGCCCATGCCAACCTCATGAGGTTCAACAAGACCAAGTGCAGGCCCAAGAGGCCGTGAGACGGTTCCCCCCATTACCAGATAATGGTGAGGGAAGAAAGAGGAAGTGCAGGACTTTGCAGGTAAATTCATAGGGAGCAGGACATTATGGGATGAAATATGCAGCTTCCTGTGTCCACCCACTGGGCTGGAACCTCGGGACACTGGAGACGTGTCTTTATGTGGTCACAGCAGGGGGCACCTGGACCAAACTGCTACATGCTGGATGAGAAGCTCAGTATGAGCCTTCAGTGTACAGTTGCACCGCAGAAAGCCAACCATTTCCAATCCTGCACTGGGGCAGGCAGGGCTGTGGTCGGCCCTCACACAGTGAGCCATCTGGGGGGGTTGGCAGTCCCTCCTGGAGCTGCTGCTTGGGAGTGGAGGGGGTGGCATGGAACAGCTGGCAGGGTCTAGCCCCTGTGGGCAGCAACATGGGTGGTCCCAGGGGGTTGGTGCGGCTCTGGATGAAGGGGGCTGTGGCTGCAGCAGCAGTGTCTTTGAGTTACCCTGGGGTTTACAGGGCCACAGGGCAGCAAAGTGGCTCCCTTTTCCCCTGCGAACGGAGCAGGGTCACGCAGGATGTGACTAGGTGCAGTTCCTGTTTTCACAAGCTAGTACACGTGGTTGTGGCTCACCAATCTGCTGCCTAAGGCTGTAGCAGATATTTGGACTGCCAAACTCAGGCTAGTCCCTTTCCCGTCTGGGCTAAAGGCTTACTCTCGGGGGTCCGATCCTCCTTAAGACATGGCGGGCTCTCTTCTGATCCGGTGGGACTGTCAATATGGTGCTGGCTGTCTGTAGCTTCAACGACAGACCCTCCTTTGTAGATTTTCTGGGTGAACTGAGGCTCAGTGGCCCTTCCCAGGTGCTGGCTTCTCTTCATATTGTAGAGGTTGCTAGTTTGCTTGCATGTGGAATGAGAAGACTTACTAGCAGTAGAGGTAGAGCTCATAGCAAAAAAGCACTGAGCTTACAAGCTCAGGCAAAGAGAGAGCGTTTACAAGTTGGGGCAACGCTTGTAGGTTTCTCAAGGCTGGAGTTGGCCAATGGGCAATCTCGTCAACAAGCAGCTTTAGCCTATAGTAAGTGTGAAGCTAGAATTATACCCTTACTTGGTAGTAGCATGAGCATCTGTCTCGGTCTGGAGAGGGAAAGAGACTCAGTTCTTTTGAATATTCCCATGCTGTGAAATTAGAGGCACAAACAAGGCCAAAATATCAACAGCTAGACTATTTATTACATAAATAAAGTGGATGGATCAGAAGGGGAGAGAGAGAAAATAGAGAGGGAGAGAGAGAGAAGAGGAAAGAAATTATATTACCACACCCCTCACCCCCCCAAGACAGTTTGAGTCTGTGGAGGAAAAGTGCTGAGGCTCTGGCTGTAGAAGAGAGGTGGTTCTCTGAGCAGCCTCTTCAGCTCCATGAGCTGCAGCAGGCAGAACTTAGGGCACAGAGAGGAGGCTCTGCTTCTTCCAGGCTCCATGGTGATGTCTCTGTCATTATTCCTCTCCTGCTATTCTCTCTGTTTTCCTTCTCAGCAGCATTGTCCTTCTCCTGTGATTTTCTTCATCTGTGTTTTTGGTTCTGTGTTTTTCTTCTTCCGAGCCAGTAGTTGCTCAAGTCTTTTATACAGTTTTTCAGTCCTTAGCTATGTGTCCAAGTATTGTCCCTCAGGAAATCAGGGCCCAGGTGGTGAATCCATTGTATCACCATCCTCTCTTTCCGGGGTACTTGATGGGTGGAGATTATATTATCTTATGCATATTCACGAAGGTGGCCTTGTTCGTTGATTTTATCTTTGTTGAGTCACATCAGGAGAGACAAGCTTTTAGTCTTTCACAGCATCCCATGCCATGGGTGCATCTTGCCGTTTGCCCCTTATAAGACAGGTTGGGGTTGTTTGTACTGGTTGGTTGTCTCCCTGGGCTTTGTCCCCCTCAGCTCTGGGCTGAGTATCCACTCTGGAAAGGAGGGTGGAAGGAGCAATGTGGCAAAACATTCTGGGACAAATTTTACAGTATTTGGGGCATAATTCTGGGCTTATGGTGTCTTCACCACACCAGCAGGTTGTGGGAAGTGATTCTCCCCTTCTACAATACTCTTGTGAGACCCTGCCTGGAGTAGCGTGTCCAGTTCTGGAACCCCTATTACAAGAAAGATATGGATGTGCTGGAACATGTCCAAGGAAGGGCCACAAGGATGAGCAGAGGTCTGGAGCACCTCTTCTATGAAAACAGGCTAAGAGACTTATGGTTGTTCAGTTTGGAGAAGAGAAGTCTCAGGGAGACCTTATTGAGGCCTTCCAGTATCCGAAGCCTACAAGACAGCTGGTGAGGGACTTTTTAGGGTGTCAGATAGAGATAGGACTAGGAGGAATGGATCCAAGCTAGAGGAGGGTAGATTTAGATTAGATATCAGGAAGAAGTTTTTCACCATATGGGTGGTGAGACACTGGAACAGATTGCCCAGGGAGGTGGTGGAAGCCCCATCTCTGGATGTTTTCAAGGCCAGGCTGGATGTGGCTCTGGGTAACCTGATCTAGTGGAGGGTTTCCTGCTCTTGGCACGGGGGTTGGAACTAGGTGATCCTTGGGATCCCTTCCAAATCTGACAGTTCTCTGATTCTGTGTAGAGACACACACTTGATTTCTGTCACAATTATCATTGTGATTTACTGTGGAGCTTTATGTTAAGGAGAAAACTGAATGTATTTCTGGATCTTCAATGCACACTGGCATGATAGCATAGAGTAGGCTGATAATGCTTGTTCCTGCTGACTGAAGATCTGGCTGTTACTGTTTGCCCATTCATATGTCATATAGATGGATTTTGGTTTATTTTTTTTAATTACTATTATTTTTGTTTTAAAGTTTTCCTTAAGTACACTTCATATATCTGTTAACAGTTGATTGAAAATTGAGTCCGAGATTGAATACTAGACTAACTGAAATGACTAATAAAACAATTAAGTTTTTATTGTGCCTTTAAGGATAGTTCCATTTTACCTGATTCAAATAATTTAGAAATTAGATGGGTTATTCAGAAGAAGTCATTTAAGTCTGTCTTTAAGCAATGAAAAGACAGTTAGTGTTTCCCCAGAGCAAGACCCTTTGTAAGGTGATGTATGTGTTTAATGAAGCAGATGGAATTGCTTTTGGGAGTGAATCTTCTATTGAGGAAGATGGTTTCAGCAGAGAGCCTGATAAACTAATTCAGACTGGATATCTAATTGTGTATGGGTAAAATCAAAGAAGACTCCTGCTGCAAACATATAGATGTAAAATGCATATCTTTCAGAGTTTCTCAGGAAAATATTCCCATTTAAAAAAAAAGTCCCTCTTTTTTTTTTTTTTTAATTACCTCACATTGCAAATATTTTTTTGCCTATGGAAAACTAACAATCTTGACATTTGTCAGAACATATTTTTAAAGTGTGAATTTGGTTTTATGCCTTTAAGCTTATATTCTAAGGTGTAATTTATTCAAAGGAAAAAAAAACCCCAAACCGAACACTACTAAAAGAGTTATCTAGTTACTAGAATTCATGGTACAATGGATTGCAACAGTATACATACCACAAAATTAGCTCCTATAACATAAGTAAAGAAAAACAAAAATTTTATGTGAAGAACTGCATGAAAAAAAGAAGAAACCTGATCTTGGTCTCATTAAAGCAATGAAAGTCTTGTCTGTACTGTCACTTAGAACCATAACCTAGAAATAAATGCCTCAGGTTTTCTTGGGAAACCTGGGCTGAGCTATTGATGTAAAAGAGATTTTGCTTATAGAGGCACTGGAAATGTCAGTATTGGTGTAGTCATTTTGTACATATTTACCTTCAGCAGAGGTCAGATTAGCTGCTGAGTTACTCAACTTGTTGTGTTTACTTTTGCTGCAGTAACTTCCAACATAGACACAAACCTGCCTACTTTGTAATGTTTAGGAATCGAAAATTTAATCATGTCAGTATAATTATACTTCACAGTGTCACAGAAGGCCCTTCCCAGTAACATTTTGTGACATGGCTGCTTTGAAATGTTCCATTTGCTAGCTGAGCATAAGCATTCTGAAAACTTGCTTCAAAAAATGTTCGTAATGCATATATTATTGCACTCTAAATATTTATTTTTGTCTCTCGGATATAAAGAACTACTGAAGTTTTTTCTTGCTGAGGGTACATGGAATATTGAAATACTCTCTTCTTACCCTCCAATCAAAAAGTATTTGGAAAGAATATATATTTAATATACTGAATCACAGAACTTACTCTCATGTTTGAGGTTAAATATTTTTTCTCAGTTCCTTTATTACTTAAATTCTATTTTGCATTGGTATTGTTTTTTTATTATTAATGTTCTACAGAATTTTTGAATCTTCACAGGGTTTTTTTTAAGTTACTGCTCTCCACTGTAGCAAGCATTTTCTTTACATATGAGTTCAAACATTCTGTAACAATGAAGTGAATATTGCACAAATCCTTTCTTCTCTTTCTCCTTCGATGCTCTCATGCATGTCACCCTTTCTAATCCTGTTGGTACTAAGTGCTGATGCAGTTTGTAATTCAAATGAAAATCCCTTTCTTAATTCAAGCTTTTTCCCACTGTTATTGTATTTCTGCTGTCATCACTAAAATATGTTAAAAGAGTTCAACCATCCTTCTTACTTTTTAGTTTTTGTCCTAAGAACTGTTATTGACAAGAATATACAAGGAGCTGTTTTTTAAGCCTCAACAAGACACAATGCTCTGTGCCTTAAGTGGTTAGAGTGATTGTGAACTCTCTAAATGTACTTCAGACTCTCTGAAAGTCACTTCTTTAATTCTTTCATATGCATTCCCTTTATCCCAAAGTTATCTCTAATAATGATGAAAACAGATTTTTTTGTGCAGTTTTTAATTTGCTGTGGCTGTCCTATGTCTTATTCCGGGGTGTTACTTTTTTCTATTATTTTTTTTTAAAGATGTGAAATAAGCTACTTATTCATCTTTTTTTCTGTATTTATATTCTGAGAAGGTAGATCGATACTGGTGTAATTCAGTTAGGAGAAGAACGTTATTGCAGCTGAAGCAGACCAGGCCTAAGGACAGAGAAAAATTTGAAGTATCATGTTAAAGGTTATGCCTAAGCTGCTGCTAAACAAGTAGCAGACACTTTTGTTTAACCTTTCTCTCATCTCAAAGTGGCCAAGAAAAGGAGTAAGGGAGAGAGATTTATGGAAAACTGAAACAGCCTTTATGAAAGTAGTACAGAAATTAAATATACATAAAAGCTATGTCAAACCCAACCTCTCTGATGGAAATTGCTTCACCATCACCACTGATTCTGTGGCAGGCACTGGTGAAGTCCCAGACTAGTCTCAGTGGCAGACAGGAAGTGGATTCAAGATCTGGCTTCTGGAATTGGATTGATACTTAAATTAAAATTTCTTAAATGGAGTAATTAAAAACAGGATTGAATTAAAGTAGTGGTGTAAGTAATTTGCTTGTTTGCCTGTAATACTGTGTGTCATTTTGCTTAGACTGCATGCAAATACTAAGGAGAAGGCTGCCTGTTTGATTTTGGCTGCTGCCCTCTAAATGGGTTTTATCTCTCTGGAGCATGGAGAAGACTTGAGAGCAATAGTGAGTCCTTGATAAGGAAGAAACTTCTGAAGCAAAGATGAGGCTGGTGATGAGAAATACTGCCAGTGGGGAAAAAAGAGACATGAATAAAGATGGCATAAACTGAGACTCAGATATATGAAGTAGAAAAGAATCATTTCCAGTGAAAAAGAGGAAACTGTTTAGACCTTGCTGATATACAGAAAGCTGCTTGAAACACCTAGATGGAACATAAATAAAGAGGCAATTATCTGTCCCATGAGGGGGCAGTGAAAAAGAAAAAATACTCTTTAAAAAATTTTATTTAAATGTTATCTTATTATGCACATTTAGTAAGAAAACTGTCTACTTCTGGCTTATAATTTATTTTGTAATCTTAGCTTACAAAATTGAGGTTTGCAATTTTAATTTATTTATTTCCACAAAAAGCTTCTGGCAAATCCATTTTAAGGTCCCAGGTAAATCAGAACTTATTGTGGTGATATACACAAGTGGAAAGCACTGGATATCATCAGGACAGGATCCTGTTCAAAGCGATATAGATTGTCTCATAGTCAGCCATTGGAATAGGCTGCTCAGGAGGTGGTTGAGTCACCATCCCTGGATGTGTTTAGAGGTTGTTTAGATGTGGTGCTTGAAGATGTGGTTTAGGGGTAAACTTTGTTGTGTAGGGTTAATAGTTGGACTTGATGATCCCAGGGGTCTTTTCCAACCTGAATGATTCTGTGATTGTTTTAGTTTCAGCTGCAACCATGCCCCACAAGGATGCTCACATAACTCCCTATGCCAGTCCTTCTCCTTGTGTAGGATGGGAAGGAGGATTTGGGAGCAAAAATGCAAAACCCCACAAACTGAGATAAGAAGAGTTTAAGAAACCAATGCAAAGAACAAATGAAGTGGAATTACAATAGTAAAAAAAGAATAGATAAAAGAGCTAATATAAAATGCAACTTTGATGCTTCTTGCCAAAAACCCACTGCCAGACAACCACCACCACTGCCCATGCCAGCCTTCACCTTTAGCCCATTTAGTATGAACAGATCTTGCTTGATGAATCTGATTTCCTTCTTTGACAAAGTGATCCACTTAGCAAATGAGGGAAAGGCTGTGGATGTTGCTTACGTGGGACTTTAGTAAAGCTTCTGACACCATTTCCCATAGCATCCTCCTGGAGAAACTGACTGCTTATGGCTTGGATGGGGCAATGCTTCACTGGCTTAAGAGCTGGTTGGATGGTCAGGCCCAAAGAGTGGTGGTGAATGGAGTTCAATACAGTTGGTAGCCAATCACTAGTGATGTTCCCTAGAGCTCAGTTTTGAGGATGGTTATCTTTAATAGCTTTACCACTGATCTAGTTGAAGGAATTGAGTGTACCCTCAGCATGTTTGCAGATTAAACTGGGTGGGAGTGTTGATCTGCTTGAGGGTAGGAAGGCTTTGCAAAGAAAGCTGGACAAGCTGGATTGATGGACTGAGGTCAGTTATATGAGATTCAATAATGCCAAGTGTCAGGTCCTGCACTTGGGTCACACCAACCCCATGCAACTCTACAGGCTTGGGGCAGAGTGTCTGGAGAGCTGCTCATTGGAAAAGAACCTGGGGGTACTTGTTGACAGCCAACTGAGCATAAGCCAGCAGTGGACTCAGATGGCCAATAGCATCAACAGCATCCTGTATCAGGCCTGTATCAGGAATAGTATGGTGAAGCAGGAATAGGGAAGTGATTGTTCCCCTGTGCTCAGCATTAGTGAGACTACACTATGAATACTATGTTCAGCTTTGGGGTTCTTCACTACAAGAAGGATACTGCATTGCTGGTGTGTGTCCAGACAAGAGCAGCAAAGCTTGTGAAAGGTCCAGAGAACAGGTCTTATGAGGATGAGGGAATTGGGATTGCTGATCCTGCAGAAATGGAAGCTGAGAGGAGACCCCATTGTTCTGTTCAACTACTTGAGGTTGTTGTAAGGTGGAGGCTTTTCTCTCTATACTATGATGTAATAGGATGAGAGGAAATGCCCTGAAATTGTGCCTGGGGAGGTTTAAATTGGATATTAGGGGGAAAAAAAATTACAGAAAGAGTGGTCAGACATTGGAATAGGTTGCCCAGGGAGGTGGTGGAATAGAAACATATGTTCAAGAGACATGTGCACATGGCATTATGGGACATCGTTTAATAGCCATAGTGGTGTTACACTGATGGCTGGACAGATGAACTTAGAGGACTTTTCCAAGCAAAACAATTCTATGAGTCTATGATTTATATAGTAGGTATATCAATACCCCCTTGTCTGGTTCAAGTGGCTATCCTGGATGTGGCCTCTCCTAGCTTCTTGGGCAGAAATTGAGCCCTATCCTAGCCAAAACCAGGACAATTAATGCTTTCAGGTATTTGCCAGGTTAATATAATATCATGGGCCTTGTTTTTTGTCATCATCAGAATCGTGAAAATAAAAAGCTTTGGAAGCTGCTTGTACCTAAAGAAAGGAGGTATGTTTGTGGGACAGTGACCATAGGTTAGTGGGACTTTTTCCAGGTGGTATCTCTCCTGGTGGATCTGCAGCAGAGCAAAGGTCTTCTAAATTCTGCTCAAGGGGTTCCTGTTAATCCAGTAACACTGGCAATTCCCCTCACCACACTTACAGTTGTTCCTCTTGCTCAGTACTAATCCATCCCACACAAGGCACTAAAGTTCCTTGATGAGAAATCTTGAAAATGACCATCATTTCTCTTGGCTGAGTACCTTTGTGTATGAGAGTTCCTCTACTGAATCTGTAATTTAGAGATAACAAGTGTTTTTAAAGGTTAATTTGCTCGGGGGTGGGGGCAGTATGGGGGGGAGGGAGGAAAGTATGTTTTTAAAATTTGAAAATAATTAGGTTTCTGAAGTCATTCAAAACCACTGGAAGAAGGACTTCTTTGTGATGAGCATGAGACTTCTGATACCGCTTGTCTGAATGCATTCAAAGTTCCTGAATAATTATTCTTCACAATTTTAGTCACAGAAGACACAATAATTTTTAGTCCCTGTTTGACAGAATTGTATGATTCTCTCATAGGACTTCACAAAATCCTCTTCTAAGGTCCCAGGAGGTTGGCAGGTCTCTCCATTCAATTGTAACACTAAGCTGAGAATCCGCAGAAGTATGCTAATATTATACAGGTGACCTTGGATTTTCTTCAGTGCTAGAGCATTAGAAATTGAATCTACATACTGATTAAAGAGTCTGATTCACCCGAGAAATCAAACATTTGCTTACATCCAATTAACTTTTCTTTTCCTTTTTTTTTTTTTTATTGGCTAGATGTAAGTGGCAAAAAGTTAGGCATGATTTTAAAGGGTTTTTGGATCTGAGGGAAAAAAACACAACCAAACCTTTACAAGTTTTTGGGTTTGTTAGTTTGGAAATTTACATATGTTCAGTCAGGGGAGTAATCAGAATTTTAAAGACCTGAGAAGATGAGTGTGGGTTGCTTTTGATTGAGAAGGTAATAGAAAATAGCATTTTCTTCTTTCATTACGTGGTGCCAAAATGTAATATAGAATACTGTTTAGTTTGTCCAGATACATAATTTCTTAACAAAAGTATCCTTTATATTACTCAAAAAGATATATGTGACAACAGAATTAATGAAATATGGGACAGTTTTCAAATATGCAGACTTTTCAGCATAGCCAAGTTGAATTAATGGTGGATAAACAATGATTAAAATATAATATTTCTTTAATATCTATTAATCTTTCATTCGTTAGGATTTGTTCTGATTTTCCTGTTGTTTTTGTCTCTTTAATCGGATGTCCACCCTGACTGATTTGCCGTACAGTGCTTAGATGGCATAGGGAAGCAATTGCAAAGAAGAACAGTTATTTAGAAGTACTTTTTGTATGAATGATGCTAGCTAATGTCATCTTTCTAGCTTTCACATTACTCACTTCCTAGATAATTATCCATATGTCACAGTATTTTGAAAAACATGTTCAAAATATCTTCAAATCATTCTGTCTGTTCTGGTTTTCCCCAGCAGATCTGGACTATTTCTAGATGTGGAAATAAGAACGTTAAAAACAAAGCCAAAACCACCACAACAACACAAACAAACCAAGCCCACAATCAACCAAACAAATAAACAAACGAATACCTCCAACTTCCCAGTAGCCTATGGAAGAGACCACAGTAGAGCAGATACTTTCCTCCATCTTGTGGAAGTCATGGCAGCGAAACAGGTATTTTCCTCATCATCATGGCAAGGAACACATCAGAGTAGATATCCACACTACACATCCAATGTTTTTAGAATAGAATAGAGTAGAATAGAATAGACCAGGTTGGAAGAAACCTTCGAGATCATCAAGTCCAACCTATCATCCAACCCACCTAATCAACTAAACCATGCAACCAAGCACCCTATCAAGTCTTCTCCTGAACACCTCCAATGATTGTGACTCCACCGCCTCCCTGGGCAGCCCATTCCAATGGGCAATCATTCTCTCTGTGTAGAACTTCCTCCTAACCTCCAGCCTAAACCACCCCTGGTGCAGCTTTAGACTGTGTCCTCTTGTTCTGGTGCTGGTTGCCTGGGAGAAGAGACCAACCTCTGCCTGTCTACAACCCCCCTTCAGGTAGTTGTAGAGAGCAATAAGGTCACCCCTGAGTCTCCTCTTCTCCAGCCTAAGCAACCCCAGCTCCCTCAGTCTCTCCTCAGAGGGCTTGTGCTCCAAACCCCTCACCAACTTTGTTGTCCTTCTCTGGACATGTTCCAGCAAGTCAGCATCCTTCCTAAAATGAGGGACACAGTACTCAAGGTGTGGCCTAACCAGTGCAGTGTACAGGGGCAGAATGACCTCCCTGCTCCTGCTGGCCACACTGCTCTTGATGCAAGCCAGGATGCCATTGGCCCTCCTGGCTGCCTGGGTACACTGCAGGCTCATGTTCAGCCTACCATCGACCAGTACCCACAGGTCCCTCTCTGTCTGGCTGCTCTCCAGCCATTCTGACCCCAGTCTGTAGCTCTGCATGGGGTTACTGTGGGGTTGCTGTGTTCTTCTCCCAGGGAGAGAATGAAGATTGGGAAGTAACAGCTATTGCAGGGGGAATAAACAAATAAATAAGTAATAAGTAATTCTGAACACAACACTGACATTGCAGGCAGCATGCACACAAATAATTTGTTTTAACTAAACACCTTCATTTGAAATTGGATACTATAAAACTATTCAAGAGTATTCTATCTAATCAATGTATTTCTATGATAAGAAACTAGTGACAAGTGGTTATATTTCTCATGACCAAAATCTTTACATTCATGCTTTAAAGATTTCTCCCTGTTGTACTTTCTGATTTCAATACGTGAACTGTACATGGCAAACAGAGGATATAGACTTTTGCTCAAACCATCTACCTTTGAATGTTAACGTTAAGATGGGGGGTGAGGGGGGAAAGATTGTGAAAGACTTTTTGTCCTCAAGTAATTTATTTCTATTTAGTTTGACCAACTCAGATGCTACATGCAGTTTCAAACTTCTGAAATGCTGCAAAACTATATTGTTTTGGTTATCTATCCAAAATAGATAGATTTGTCATCTCTGCTTTGGTTATCTATCTCATTTTATTAAATTAGACAAAGAGGCTACAAAGATCTTCTGTCAATAACCACTTCTGTTAAAAACTATCTGCAACCTTCAAAGGCTAAGGAGGTTGTTGATCATGGCTCGTGGGAAAGCAAGTTAATAAGCAGAAATGCACTTGCCAGGCTGTCTTATCCAAAGACTTAATACTTTTGTCATGCTTCTTTTCTTCTACCTTCATGCTCACTCAAATAAAAAAAGCAGCTGTTCACATAGATTACTGTGCCTTTCTTTTTCAGTCTTTTTTTGGTCCTGTCCTTTTCCTGAATTTGTAAAATACAATAAAGACAGAAGGGCCATCATGCTCTATGTAAAGTACTTTTCTTTTTCTTTTTTTTTTTTTTTTTTTTTAAGCTTTTGGATTTTTTCAGTGTAGAGAATTTCATTTGAAGAATACTGACACTATGTTCTGCTCTGTAAAAAACTCATCAGCTCCTTTATATAAAGTTAAGTATTTAATGTCCGTATCAAAATACAACGGCAATCATTACTTAGCTACAATGAATATTAATAATTCTATTCCAAAGGAATACAGAAAACCTTAATTAATGATAACTTTGCAAGTGTTACACAAGAGGTGTGAACTGACACCAGCCACTCATTTCTGGCTTGAAGTGTCCTTGCCTGTGTCTCTGGGGCTCTCTGGCTGACTGCTCCTGTCTTCCTCAACCTGAGGTGGTTGGTATTGCAGTAAAGGCCTTGCAATCCCAGGCAGGATGAGCAGGGTACCTGTGATTGGAACAGTCCAGTTGGCCCAAGGTCTTTCTTTATATATGTTTCTCCACATACATCTTTCTTTCACCAGCTGGTTTTCTTCTCCTTTTTCTCAGGGAGCAGCAAACAAACTTAGAATGGCTTGAAGTGTGAAATTTTCTGTTTTGTTCCTTCTGGTAACTTTCATTTAAATCCATTTGTAGATCATACTTGTCAAGATTTAATCTGCAGGTTGTTCCCCACCATGATCACTGATGCTACTGTCGACCAGACATTTTTCTGCAATTTCATGTCTTTTGTTTAATACCATATTCATGTTTCATTCACCTTCATATTCTTGAGAAGAACTGATAAGCCATTTGTTTTTTCTGTTGTTGTACTTCCTGACCTCCAGAGGGTTCTTCCAACCCAAATGATGTTCTTTGCTCCCAGGCTTACATTCTTCATGTGTTTTGTATACCTGGTGATTTTAAAAGATTTCTTAGCCTGATCTTTAGTTTTTCTTCCTTCTGTCAGTTTTCTGAACAGGGAGGCTGATAGGTGTGATATTAAGGGGAATGTCAGTTATTATGTCCAAAAAGAATTGTATGTTATCTTTTACAACATTTCATCTCAGGAAAAATCTTTTTTCTTACTTTTTTTTTTAAAACTTTTTTTTTTTTTTTTTTCATTTTTCTCTTTCTTTTGCACAGGTTTCTTTTTATTCCTTCTTCCCATCAGGGAGTTGAAAACATGGTAAGTCATTTTCATTCTAGACATCTACTGCAATCTGCCCATTTTTCACCTTTGAAGTCTGCAGATGCTAAAAGTGTAGCTTTGTGTTAAATAATAGTTAAAAAGGAGAACAGCATTCAGCTATTCCTATGCCACACCAGCGGATTACTAAGCAGGATTTTGAGGGATAAATATGTCTGTGCTGGGGAAGCCAGGGGAATTGCTGGGTCCAAGCTAATAATTGCATGCCCTGGTACTAAATAATCTGTTGCTTAGATATGTGAGGAAAAAAAGCAGAGAAGATAATTACTCAGCAAGGCTAAGGTAAATGTTTAATTTACCCAGAAGGAATCAAGGAATCTTCCTCAGTTGTTATAGAACTGAAAAAGAAAGATTTATCTATAAGAAGATATTTATCATGCAGGCTCTCATGATACTAAATAGAATTTGTGACTTTCAAAATTCTAAATTCTACCTTGTGTCTCTGTAAATATTTGTGCAGATTACTGAAAACCATTTGTAATGACAACAAAAAGGTCTTAGGCCTTAACATTGTCAGTCTCCATTCTCTAATGTTTCTCCATTAGAAATTTCCATATACTTATGAATTTCCAGCTATGAAGTGTTCCACTCAAACTGTTATTTTATTTTATTTTTTTTACTAAAATGTATCTAATAAAAAAGGATAAGTAAATTTTTATCACATATAACTAATAAATTGGAAAAGTAGATGACCAGCAATATATACATGTTGCTTTATGTCAGAGTGCCACAGAATATCTTTTATAACATTCTTTGAAAATTATAGTTTTTAGATTCATATTGATCAAACTGTGATGAAACTCCTTCAGATTGTGCCTATTTTGGCAGTGCTCTACTTATTAGTTATAATAGGCTGGAAGGCTTTCTTTGTGATTTTATTGTGTTGGAAATGAAGTGCTAAGCAAAATTTGCTGCCTTCTCTCCACAGAGAGAGGAAGTAATTTGCTGCTGTGATTGCCCCGGCAGGAGACAAATAATAAAAAGAAAATGATAAACTGGATGATTTCCAGTTTCACTTTTCTCAAAATCTGGATGAATGATTTAAACATGGTAGGATTTTAGATTTTTTTATTCTAAGTTTTTCTAACCTTTTCCTCACTTGACCTTGCTAAATATAGGGATATAAACTCTTTGGCTGTTCCTTTGAACATTTTTCTATATGCACTTGTTTTAATATAAAAATGTATTTTTCATTTTACAACTATACAATGACAAATGGCTTAATTTAACCTCCCTGACAGTATTTAAGCAGGTAACTTGCAAACAGTCAGCTCAGCAGATGGGAAGGCAGGTAAACATGTCAGTTAATCTATGGAAAATGCAATCAGAATAGATGGTAACTGGAAGACTGCTAAGACAAGTGTGAAGTAGTTATTTTCCCATACAAATATTAGTCTGCACTAATTTAATTTACTGTTAACTAAATTCTCTGTGAAGTAGGCTTATAAAATCTACATTACCTGAATAGTTAATTCATATAAGAATTAGTATGTTTAAATGTAGCTCATTTCAGTCAGAATAAAGTAAACATAAGTAAAAGCCAAAGCCATATTTTTAGAGAAAATTTCAGCTTCAGGTGAGTGATTTTCAAGAAAGCCACAATATTTCATTATCTGAAAATATAAACAATGTCTGTTTAACTTTGGACCATTTTTTCTCTATTTGCAATCTAAAAAGCAACATAGTACTAAAAACCACATTATTGAAGTTTTGCTTATGTTGAAGAGACTGACATACTTCTCCTGAGCATAAAGTACTTTACACCCTCTATCTTCTCTGGTATCAGAAGTGTAAAATCTTTATTTTACCAGTTAAAAACAAACAAACAAACAAAACAAAACACCTGTGCCTGTATTAATCCATTTAAACCTACAAAATATTACAGATGTAACATTCAAATTTATGAAAGGAAATATGGAGGAGATGTAACTGCCTATCAGTGGCAACTGTAGTAATATCAGGCAGATACAATAATGCAAATGTTACATGAGTTCATCAGGTCTTTTGTAAATTATTCCCTGTAAGATACCTCCTGTTTTTAAGCATTATCTGATGTTTCTCATGAACATTATCATTACCCTGCACACTGGTTCTTTTCCTTTTTTTTGCAAGGCTTAAAACATTTCTAAATGTCTCATTATGAATCAGCAAAAGGTCAATTGCAAATTGATTGAGACAAATCCGAACTATGTTTTATCTTCACTTCTTCAAGACAGGTAAGCAAACCAAAAGCCACAGAAACACTTTTGTTGAACAATTTCTTATAGATATGACATTTCAGCTGAATAATTAAAAAAAAAAAAAACACATTGTAGAATAGCTGTACTTTCTCTTGGGAATATGTTAACATTAAGGGTTTTGTTTCAGTTAGTTTGTATAACAGACTATACAGTTTACTTCATGGGAACACACTGAACAAGATGATAAAGTGAGATTCAAATTCAAAAATTTCAAAATAGGTCGTTGCAAATAATGGCTTGAAGTAACAATGTAATGTCTACTATATTTAGTTTTCCAATGTCACACTTTCAAAAAAGTTTATTTTTCTCACAAATTTCTTATAATTGAGGGTTGGTTTGGGGAGTTGTTTGGGTTTTGTTTGTTTGTTTGTTTGTGGTGGTTGTTTTTTTTCAGATATCTCATTAGGTAACATGAGTACATCAGGGACAAAACAAATAGGAACATGGAGAATACAGAAAATGCTGAATTGATTTACTGGATTGCTAGGGATTTCAAGAAGAAAGTTTTAGGTTGTATAAAAAAAGCAAAGATGAGTTTGCTCTTCTATTTCTTTGATTTAACCTGAGTTGTTACACCATTGTTTTTAATTAACCCTAGCTCAATATTGACTGAAAGTAATTTTTAATTGAGAGTCTATAAAAATTAATTTAATTGACACAGTACAGTTCCCAAGAGGTAGCTATACGCATATCCGAAACAATCTTGTAGCCAGTACTGCTGGCACCGTCATCAGAGGTTGTGAATTTGAATGGTGTGAGTAGAATTGAAGATACTCTTGTGGTTATTTATACATAAAAAATTAGAATATTTTTAACTCTAGAATTGGCATTCAGGTCTGCATTTAAGGTTCCATTCCTCTCTGTGTAATCCGCATGGCCTCCCCTTGTACTTCTTGCCAGCTAGAAATCCCACATTTTGTAACTGTTTTCAGGCAAAGAGATAGGGAGGAATGTTGAGAATATATATACATATTTTGAAGAAGAGCAGCTGTTGGTAAATGAGAGATTTTGCTCCTTTACACTGTTGATTATTAGAGCCACACAATCACTTTGAATCCTTTAAAACCTCTAAAAAAGAGTTTAGTAATAGTTTTTGTATCAGAACCATTGTTCATGTTTGATGTCAAAGCATGTTCTCAAGTAACCCCATTTTATACTTAGTTAATCTGTAAATTAATTGTGCTCAGTCTCTGTTACAAAACATTGCCTGATGTTTCAGACTGCAGAGTGGCTTTCACATTCTTGTAACCTGCTCTAGACTTGGGCAGACATTAGAAGCTCTGGAAATGAAGAATTGTAGAGATGGAAAGGCAAGGCTTGTGGTTTGCAGCTTATGTGGAAAATGGTCACAGGAACAGTAGCTGTGTCAGATTTTAGTTATGTAAAAACAAATATCATCAGGATATTCGTTCCATATCAGAAAATGGCAGACTTTACTGCCCATTTCAATATTGGGCCATTCAACCAAATCTTCAATCATTCTGTGAAAAGACAGCAGTGCAGATGCCATTCTTAATTTTTTTTTTTACACAAGTTAGGTCAGAGGAACATTTTTTCTAACTTCATCCCTTAGACTCCAGTGACAAAACTCATTATAACCAAAGGAATAAATGTCAACACCATGGACACAAATAAAAATCCCCAAACAGTTCCATAACCCCTGTCAGAGAAGCAAAAGCCATACCTAGATTCTGGATTTAGGAAATCAACCTCTGATAAACTGGGAAATCTAACAATCACACCTGAGTTACTTTACTGAAAGAAAAGCACAGCTCAGGACTCCAATGTATCTAAATAGGAAACTACAAGATTCTGAACTGGCTAGAGATGGCTAGGGTTTTTTCTAGTATTGCTCTTTAAAAAGCTAATTTTAAAAATCATTCTGCTTTTTCTTTAACAAAAATCTATTATTAAACAAAGACAAAGAAAAAAAAAAAAGAACAGCAAGAATTTATTCTTTTTCATCCTGTTGTTTGAAGTGTGATTTTGAGAAACAGAGCATTTCCAAAGATCAAGAGATGCCTTGGCATTTAACTAGGTTTAAAAGAACTGTGAGTCATTAAAATAGTTCATGTGAAATAACTTCAAATTAAAGACCATCAAGGGACAGTGTAATGTTTTTTAAACATACTGAAAAAAAAAAAAAGCAAGGAAAAAAAAAAAGCCTCAGGTCCTCCTGAACTAACGATGAGCATGAAAGCAGTGTCTGGAGCACAGATGAGAAAAAGAAAAGTTATATGAGTCTGTGAATTATGCATAAGGAAAACAGAAACACAGTCAGAAGGAAAGAACAAGAAAAAATGTAATACCAAATTTCATACACTTAGAGTTCAAAATGTTTTCAAAATTATATTAAAAAAATCACTTTTTTTGGAGAAATATAAGTGGCTGCTACTTTCACTCATGCATTTTCTTTAATCATTTCCTTTGTTAATGAAAATTTAACTCATAATCTCTTTAAGGAAAACATTCAGCTACTTGGGAGTGGGAACTTAGAGAATACATGCTCTTTTATACGAAAACTATTTACATCCTGTGATTGAGCAGATGCACACTGACAATCTGGGTGCCAACTGTTGAAGTCAGAAAATATTACCCTCATTGAGTAGTGTTTTATAAATAGCAGAGATGGATGGATTTGATTTGATCACATTTTGGGCTCATTGATGTTATATTGCCTTTTGATACTATGTGCTACATGTTGTGTTCAAGTCCTACATTAATTACAGCTGTTACAGTCATTACCAAAAACTGAAACAAACTATGGGCAAATATGTAATGGTACCTGGTAAATTGTGCTTATCCATGTGGTAACTAAGGGTTAATTTCTCGTGTGTGTCTGTGTGGTAAGTTTGGACAAGTATTAGTGTTTTAACTGGTAACTCCTGCAAGTAAAGTGATAACATTGTTGCTTAGATTTGATGAGGGAAAAAAAAAAAACAAACCACCAACCAAAAACCCAAAATTAAACCAAAACAGAACAAATAATATTTTTTTAAAAAGACAGCTACCTATTATTTTGTTAGCTTTCTACTGAGAACAGATTTTCCTTTTCTCCCTCTTAAAACACCACTGCCACAAAACAGTAGAATTTATCTTTCTTTCAGGTAGATACTGAATAACTTATATGGCTGAAAGAGTGAAAAATCTTTCTAGAAAGTAGTTGATCAAGCCTGAAGCATTCTTTGAACATATATCTCCTTGATTGTGGATGCTTGAGGCAAGTACAAGTTTCATAGCCTTTGATTTGAGAGGAAAATATGAGTAGATAGCTCTAGTATGGTTTCTGAGAAGACAGCAGCAATAGGGGGAAGGTATTTCTGCATTTTGTGTTTATTTTTACAGCAAAGAACTCCATAGCCTTCAGGAACTGCTGTTTATACTTTCCATTTTCATAACCACTCTAATATTTCTCAAATCATTATCACAAACTGCCATTATCACTAGAGTGATGCAACTCTCCCTAAATGGACGAAATGTAAAGCTCTTCTAGCAGTAATATATCAATTTTTTTTTCACTTAAAAAGTTGGATAGAATGTTATATAAAATGAAGAAACCTCTGTTGAAATGAGGATTGCTTTTAAGTTTAAAATAAAAATAATTTAAAAAATCTCTTCTTCATACTAAAACAATTTTATATGCAGGACAGTTTTGATTTCAGTCATGCCTGCAGTAAAACATGAATAAATAAGAAAAAAAGTCAGTAATTTTTAAGACTTTTTTGTTATTTTGATTACCTTGCACTTCATTCTGCTGTTACAGTGACGATAGGTATATATCTTCATAAATACAGTGATAAAAATTAAATGTTTGAAATATAAGATTTCTGCATAAATACACACAATCCATTGCTGGGAAGACCACAGCCTATATAAGGGATCCATGATAGCTGGAGAATTTTGTGGAAGATTGTCTCATTTTGGCACTGGAGGGGATCATGAGGAGGTTTCCCCCTGAAAAGTAAGGAACAACATGGAATAGGCTGGAACTGACCAAAACCGCCACTCCCTGTCCCCCTCTGCCACTTGAAGGCAGACTGTAGTAGAGATGGGCCTGAGAAGAAAGGAGGGATGAAGAGAAGATGTATTTATTTAAGGTTCATTTGTATTTACTATTGATTATTACCTCATTCAATTAGTTAATTGGTGTGAGTGGTTTTTAATTAAAGTGGTTTTGTTTTTCCAGTCAAATCTGTAACTTGCCTGTGACAATAATTGATGAGTGAGCCCTCCCTGTGCTTTGCCTTGAACCTCAAGCATCCTCTTCTGTTTTCTCTTTCCCATCCCACTAGAGTAGGTACAAGTGAGTGACTGTGGTGTTTTGTTGCCAGATAGGGAGGGCTCCAACCACTCTGAAATGTTTGGTTTGATTTTATTTGTTTTAAAGATTTTCAGTGCCAAAAAAAAAAAAAAAAAAAGAGAAAAAAAGCACTTCTCAAGACTGAGATATTATTTAGTGGATATGACATTTGAGGAGGAAATAGAAATTATCTTCTCAATATTAGGGAAAGGTTGAAGACCAAAGTCTACTACCTGTCAAATACCAGGGGCATGACTGTCTCCTGTGTTTTAGATTTGGGTTTCTGTTGTCACAGTTCCAAATCTCTTCCTGTCTGATTTGTGCAGTGATCAGGATATTTTTTTTCCCCAATAAACAAGACTGCATCAAATTAAATAGATCCTTGGAGGAAGTTTCTTCGCATAATTGATGCATTCGGCTGAGCTCCAAATGTTGCCTAACAACATACATGAAAAAGAGCAATATTCTCACACCTATAACAAAATTCCGTAACAGATCACCTTGGTTTGCTGGTCTATCTTGTTTTGTAGATATGAACTGTTTAATATTATATTCTATGTGAAGTGAATTTAAATCTTGTTGATGTTACTGACTTTAGACAGAAAGTTAGGCTCCCTGTGGCAGCAATAATTTACCACAACATAATGAAAAAACAACCAACCAAAAAAAAGTCCCAAACACAGCAAAACCAACCAGCCAAATGCATGCATACACAAAAAACCCCCAACAAAAAACAACCAAACAACCCACCGCCACCACTAAACATTTAAAACTCAACAACTACAAATAACAACAACATGAACACAACAGGGAAAAAAACAACAACCAAACAAACCTCTGCTAAATCATAAGATTAACTTCATTGTACTTCTATTTCTGTTACTGTAAGCACAAAGCTGTATTTCATATTAAGTCCTGAACTGTCCTTTAAGCATAAACAGGAATTTCGTTTGTTTTTGTTAAAATAGTTGGTATAAAAGACAGAGAAGTTATATAGCTTCTTGAGGTGATCATAATGAAAAAGTGTCAAATTTGAATCTAGAAATCATTGGGTTATGAAGTTATACAATAATTTAGGTTGGGTTGAACCTTCAGAAATCATCTGATGTAACTCTCTGCTCAAAGCATGGCAAACTTCAACAAAAGTTGAACTCATCCATTTGGTATCAATGTCTACAGATGAGTTAGTGATGCTTAGCTGCTTCTACCAGCAATAGGTTTTCAAAAATGTTAAATATTTTACAGTTCTAGAGTTTCCTTCATGTAGTTGTTCAGAGTAAGCTGAGGGAGTCATGGTGCAAAAATGTCTGTTGTTCACCATCAAATACAAAATGATCCCAGGTAAACAGAGCAAAAGTGAATGTTTATAGTGCAGAGACCAGATGTTCAGTAGAGTGGATCCCACTGTGAAAGAGGTGTCTCCCCGAGGCTTCTTAGCTCTAAGAGACTGTTGAAAAGCAAATCATATACTACTCACTATGCAGGTAGTGGGAAAATTGCAGACATTTAAGTAGTGTTATGCCAAGATAAAATACAACTTTTTGTCTTTTGTACACTTTTATACAGCTTGCCTCAGCTGCTCACAACATTAACCAGTATTTTCTTCCCTGTGTACCACTTTAGATTCAGATGAAGCCTGTTTTCTGCTTAGCTTCACTTTTAATATGTATTGCATAATTTCTGCTGAGTGTTCTGTTCCTGGTTTATTACATATCTCCTTTATCATATCATGACACCTACTCCCTACAATATGTTTTACCCTGCACCTACAAAGGGAATATGTCAACAAAGAGTTTCAGATGTAAGAAAAATATTAATTAAAACATATTAATTTCCTATTGTACAAAATTCTTCATGCTACAGCACAGATATTCAGCATTCTGAAATCTTCATTATATGGACAGACACACTTGAAAATATCACAAAGAATAGAGGAAAACAGTTTGCAGACAATATGATGTATCTCTACAAATCACAAGCTGTATCAGGTAGATTGACTGGTTATGCAACTAGCTTGTTGGGTGACCTGAATATATAGGCTTTCACAGTCCTTCTTAGAGACTATGATTAGAGATTCAGATCATCTGTTTATCTGATGCAACTTCAGAAAGGGAATTGCAAGTCATCACACCACAGTGTGTGCAATTAAAATAAATATGTAAACAAGTGTTCCATGTAAGAATCTCAACAAATCTACACATAAAATTTGTCTTTGTGAAAATTAAACAGGATTGAGAAATGAAAATCATTAGCAAGCCACCCTACTACATATGAAGTTAATGGGAAATGCTATGCAATTTATAAATAACATTATTATTCTTGCCAATACCTGCACTGATATTCTTGTGAATCTATTGCCTCCATTATGTAAATTACCAAGAGCTGCAGGTAAGTGCTTTGAAAGAATGTTGCATAAAGATGCATATTTAGTATACTTTTGAGTTCTCCCCTCACCTTCTGTTCTTGTTCTTACTAGGTGAATATATTACATTCCTTTGTGTTTTAGAAAGCCCTTTCTCATTCAAGGAAATCTCAGAAGAATGTATAAATATTGAAAACATGATGTCCCTGTCAATTTCAAAATTATACCTGAAGTAAACACGCAGAGAAAATCATTTGACGTGCATCCCTTAGTCAGAATGACAGTTTTATTACTGGTAGATCTAAATCAGATCCAACATTTAACAATATGCATCAAAAATTCACTGCTTCTGAGGGGGTATAATACAAAACATGTAGAGAGATGCCTAGGGCAGCCTCCAGGCCAGAAAAATAACACTCTCACATGAATTAGCTGTAGGCATGCTTGAGGGTGGCTGTCGGGACACTTATGTTGCAATTCCACTACTTGTAGCACCCTAGAAATGTCCTGATTATTTTTGCTGCAAGAGTGGATGGGATTTGCAGTCAAACACAGCTCAGGCTGAATGTAAGAATTTTCATGGAATCATAGAATCAGCCAGGTTGGAAAAGACCTCAGAGATCATCAAATCCAACCTATTACCTAATACCTAATAGCTCATGACAACTAAACCATGGCTTCAAGTGTCCTGTTCAATCCCATCTTGAACACCTCCAGGGACAGCAACTCCACCACCTCCCTGGGCAGCCCATTCCAATGGCAAATCACCCTTTCTGTGAAGAACTTTCTCCTCACCTTGAGCCTAAACTTTCCCTGGCACAGCTTGAGACTATGTCCTCTTGTTCTGTCACAGGTTGCCTGGGAGAAAAGACCAACCCCCACCTGGTTACAACCTCCTTTCAGGTAGTTGTAGACAGCAATAAGGTCTCCCCTGAGCCTTCTGTTCTCCAGGTTAAACAACCCCAGCTCCCTCAGCCTCTCCTCATACGGCTTGTGCTCAAGACCTCTCACCAGCCTCGTTGCCCTTCTCTGGACACATTCAAGTATCTCAACATCTTTCTTGAATTGAGGGGCCCAGAACTGGAGACAATACTCAAAGTGTGGCCTAACCAGTGCTGAGTACAGGGGCAGAATTAATTCCCTGCTCCTGCTGGCCTCACTATTCTTGATGCAGGCCAGGATGCCATTGATGTTCTTGGCCACCTGGGCACACTGCTGGCTCATGTTCAGCTGGCTGTCAACCACTATCCCAGGTCCCTTTCTGCCTGGCTTCTCTACAGCCACTCCAACCCCAGCTCAATGATTCTAGGTCCATTTTAAACCCCATTTTTAAAAACAAGTGAAAAAAAGGTCCAGGGAATTACAGGTCACTATTCTTATCTGGAAGATCATAGAGCAGCACCATAGAGCAGCACCTCTTGGAAACTATGCTGGGATACATGGAAAGTAATGTTGTGACTAGCAACAGCCAACGTGGCTTCACTAAGGGCAAATTGTGCTCAAGAAATTTGGTATCCTGTGACATAGATACAGCATTGGTGGATAACAGAAGAACAACTGAAATCATCAACCTGGATTTGTACAAAGCGTTTCATTTGACACTGTCTCCCATAACATTCTTGTTGGTTGGACCACTCAATGGATAAGACATTGGCTGAAAAATTTCACTCAAAGTATTGATGTACAAGTGGAGACTAATGAAAAGTAGCATTTTTCAGGGGTCAGTATTTGAACTGGCACTATTTAACATCTTTGTCAGTGATATAGACAGTGGGAATAAGTGCATTCTCAGCACATTTGCAGACAACACCAAGCTGTGTGGTGTGATCGACATGCTGGAGGAAGGGCTGGCATACAGAGGGACCTTTACAGGCTTAATAAGTGGGCAAGTTCAATCTTTATGAAGTTCAATGAGTCCATGGTGTTATGATTTATGAATTATTATGCAGGAGTCAATAAATATGCAATCTATCGTTTATTAAATATCAACAGTTTCTCCCAAGCTAATTAATTGGGTATGTTTGCCCAGTTGAAGGTAGGTATATACACAAAGGATATTTTAAAAACTGTGGTGGTTTTAGGCTATGCCTTTAAAATTCAGTTACAGATTCTAAGCTGAAAAAGTAGAATAATATAAATAAATCACTATTGGCTGTAAAAAGGAAAACAAAAGATTATTCTAAACAAATTCATTGGGTAAATGTCTGGGATTACAGGTGCTGTACCATAACAATTCTTCACATTTCCCATTTTCCAATTTCTTTTCTTTCCTCTTCTGATCTTGGCTGTTTTGCTCTGCTTGGGAGAGATAACATGCTTCTGGCTGGCCTTAGATAAGACTAACCCACTGCTTTTCTTTCTCTGCTCCTCTCCTCCTCTCTCTCTCTGGGACAGGGGGATTTGGGGGAGCAGTGGAATGGCTTCCTGGGTCTTTTGACCAGGGGGGTTGTGTTGTTTGCTAATTGCAAATATCTGTATAATATTGTAAATACTGTATATCTTGTACATATTCATTGCATTCCATTGTAGAGAGTAGTTTTTGCTTGTAAATACAGCTTCATTTGCTTCTAACTTAGTTGGTCTGGCTAAAAGTTAATGCTGGGGGGAAACTTAAACTCACCACAAAAACATTATGAAAATTCAGTGCCAAACAGGGTCATGAGATGGACCCCTCAGCTTAGAAACAGAGTCAAGTAATAGGTAAAGCCAAATTTCAGAATCTTCTACAAACAATTAGGAAAATTAGCTAAAATTACTCATGAGATGGCTGTGCTGTTACTCAGCAGAACTTCTCAAGTCTTGGCAGATAACAAGTTCATCATGAGTGAACAGTGCGCTGCAGCAGCAAAGCAAGCCAACATGATGACCGGTCGCATCAACAAGGGCATTACTGGCAGAGATAAAGTTCCTGTCACATTCTACTCATCACTTGTCAGGCCACACCTGGAGTACTGCATGCAGTTTTGATTCCCCACTGTACAAAAAGGTGTGGATAAGCATCAGAGGACTGGAAGACCTGCCATGTGACAAAAGGCTCAGAGAACTGGTTTTGTTGAGTCTTGAGAAGGCAAGGCTTAGGGGAGACCTTATTACCACATACCAGTACATAAGGGGTGGCTACCAGGACAGTGGAGGCTCCCTTTTTACAAGGAGTCACATGGAAAAGACAAAGAGTAATGGGTAAAGGTTACTCCTGGGAAGAATCCAATTGGACTCCAGAAGAAAATTTTCACCATGAGAACAGTTAGACATTGAAATAATCTCCCAAGAAAAATAGTGGATTCCCTACTTTTGCCAGGCTTAAGACTCAGCTTGGCAGGGTGCTGGACCACCTCATTTAAAGTACTCTAACACCTAGAAGGCTGGGTCCAGGTGAATCTTAGAGTCCCTTATGACCTGACATTCTGTGATTCTGTGAATATGACTTCAGAAAAATCCTAGTATGAACTGACTGGCTACCGATAAAATGTGTAACACTCCTTTACTTCTACAGATGGGGTATTTTACCCCTGGTGAGGATAAAGCACTTATTTTTTTTAGAATTTGTTACTGAAAATAAGATCTTAGTTGCATAGCTGTATCAATGACAGAACTTTGTCTAGGATCAGTAATCATTTTGAGCCTCAGACTGTGAATGGGACATTAAAGAAATATTACACAATACTCTAAATGTCCTAACTAGAACATGGTATTTTGATACCTGCAGAGTAGTGCCTTGAACGGTGTCTGTGTTTCCAAAGAGCAGGTGATAGAAAGTGTATTTATTCTCATCTGAAAGTCAATTAGTTAAATTATTTTTCACATTAAAAAAACCCATGGAGAAAAAGGAAATGGTTACTGTTAAGAGATCACAGTTACAGGAGTAGAAATCATTTGCTAACAGGAACCTTGTGCAAATTTTACTTTGTGAACAGCTAAGCAATTATCTTTTGCTGCAAGACCATAAACAATGAATGATGTGACAGTTAACACTGGGTACTTGTTCTGATCTCAGCTGGAGGAGCATTCTCTGTTTTCTGTTTTGAAAGGCCTGAATTCACATCTATTACCTACTCTCTATTATTTCTGTAACATATAAGATGCTGGAAAAGACTACCAGCTTCCTGTATGTTAATGGAATTTTGTCTCTTTCAGCCAAAGAAATCCATTGATGCAAACATACCTAATAAAAAGCCATCTTGCTTGAACTCTTGACAAAGCACAGTTTGCATTTTAGTATGTATTTTGGTCTGTTGTATGCTCACAGATACGTGCTAAATGAAGTCATGAGGTTCAACAAGGCTGAGTGAAAGGTACTGCACATGGGTCAGAACAATCCCTAGTATCAATACAAGCTGATGGCTTAAGGGATTGAGAACTGCCCTGCAGAGAAAGAACTGGAGGATGGATGGATGAAAAGCCAAACTTGAGATGATAATGTGTGCTCACAGCCCAGATGGCTAACCATATCCCGGCCTGCATCAAACAAAGTGTTGCCAAAAAGTCAAAGGAAGAAATTCTCCCTCTCTGCTTCACTTGGGTGAGAACCTACCTAGAGTCCTGTGTTCAGTTCTGGAATCCACAATACAAGAAAGACAGGGACCTGTTGGAACAGGCCCAGAGGAGGGTCACAAAACTTATCAGAGGAATGGAAATCTCTGTGAAGACAGGCTGAGAGTGGTGGGATGGGATTGTTCAGTCTGGAGAAGATAAGGCTTTGAGGAGAGCTTATTAGAGCCTTTCAGTACTTAGAGGGGTCTTATAGAGGGGACTTTGGGTTGTTTTTTTTAGCAAGGCCTGTAATAATAGGACAAAGGGTGGTGGTTTTAAAATGAAAGATGGTAGATCCAGACTAGAGACATAAGGAAGAAATTTTTTACAGGGAGGGTGATGAACCACTTGAACAGGTTGCCCAGACAGATGGGGAGGTGGTAGAAACATTTGAGGTAAGGCTGGATGGGGCTTTAAGCAACCTGGTGTTGAACTGCATAACCTTTAAAATATTCCTTCCAACTCAGACTGTTCTATGAGTCCATGATACTACAATTTTATGATCTTTATAAGCATGACTTTATACATTTTTAAGCCCATAAAATGTTTGTTATTGCTCAACCTGAAGAATTACTCCAACATATGGCAAAATTAATTGAATCACTATCTCCTTTACTAAGGGAAAGGAAAAAAAAAAAAATCTCTTTCTTTGATCATTTTTCTTTCATCCAACTGAAAGAATTTCTTTATTTTCTTATTTACTAATTTTCTCCTTTTTTATTTTTAATATGTACATTATAGCACCTCCCATTAAGTCTCACATGTCTGTCTTCATGATAGGATGTCTGCAGGTAACTTCTTTTTTAAAACTGCCTACCTCCACTAATCTTACTCTCATCAAGATCATTAACTGTCATTATTTAACTAAGAAGTTAGATGGAAGGATGAGATGAGATTTTTGGTAAGAAATGAGGAGATTTTCTAGATTTGTTGTGGTTTTGTGATGAAAAAGAGAGGTTGAAGAAATCACATTCACTAAATGTTTGGTCTCATCATTCTGTGTTGGAGAAAGGTCACCGTCCAAAAAATCTTCTTGTTAAAAGAAGAATGTATTAACTATGAGCATAGATTAGAGATTGCTACACCTTTAGGGCTGAAGAGGAAGAGTTTTCAGTTGCGTAGTTGGCATAGGTTTCTTCACTGAATCATAGAATCACATAATTATAGGGGTTGGAAGGGACCTCTGGATCTCATCTAGATCAACCCCTCTGCTAAAATAGATTCACACAGACCAGTTTTCACAGGAATGTGTCAAGGTGAGTTTTGAAAATCTTCAGAGAAGGAGGCTCTGCTACCTCTGGACATCCTACAGTACTCCAGCACCCTGAAGACCTTTTTATGTTTAGGTGGAACTTCCTGTGTTCTAGTTCATTCCCATTGACTCTGTTGCTTGTCCTATCACTAAGCACCACTGAAGAGTCTGGCCCCATCCTCTTGACACCTACCATTTAGATATTTATAAGCATCAAGAAGGTTCCTCTCTCAGTCTTCTCTTCTCCAGGCTAAACAACCTCAAGTCTCAGCCTTTCTTTATAAGAGAGATGATCCAATCCCCTAACCATCTTTGTAGCCTACTGCTGAAGTCTCTTCTGTACTTCCCTGTCTCTCTTGAGCTGGGGAGCTCAGAACTGGACATGGTACTCCAGTATTCCCATGTTCTTTTCAGAGCTGCTTTCTAGCAAGTCAACCTCTGACCTGTACTGGTGTATGGGGTTATTCCTCCCTGGCCATAGGACTCAACATTTGCCCTTGCCAAAATTAAACTTGCATTTCCCAGCCTTAGAATGGCTTAGGTGGCCTCAGACTCATCAATTTCTAGACAGCTTCATATTTCCCATTTCAAGTTTTACCCAAATTGTTCTAGAATTCTATGCTAAACATTGAACTATCTTCTTTATTTTCCTTACCAAGCAATTTGAAACCCATAAACATTCTATTTTTTATTTGAATTGGAAAGTTTTGCTGACAGCTCCAGAAGGGCTTAGGTTAGGCCTGGGTGACCAAATCTGAGTTTAAATGAAGTACTAAAACTGATAGCAAGGCCAGTTGAGGAATCTAAGGCCTACTAGTACACTCAGAGCCTTGAAAAGTACACTGTTGGAAAATAAAATAAAATATATGAAGATAAGATTTGTCTAGTAGTGAAAGCTGCACTCTCCTAGCTTGCAGTGATTCACTGAAATCTTGAACTTCTATGAAGTACTTGATTTCTGAGCTTACTAATATTGTACCTGTATTTGAAAATAGCTGAACCAGTGATATGAAAGTTTTTTGCATCTTATTTAGCAGTGCAAATTTTGCTGAGTTTTCAGTGACATCCCAAGAACAAAGTGAACTAAGTGACCATGCATTAGTAAGCAGAGCCTCAAAAGAACTTACTGCTTTTCTGTACAGTTGTGCATGCAAACTTTTAGCTACTGTTCCATGAATTATTTTTCATGCATATATGTTAAAATAAGTTACAAGTCTGTCTGATCTGAGTACTGCATTCAGTAAAATACCAAATATACCACAACTACTGTGTGCCAAAGACTAGATGTTGTATGTTCTGACATGCTTGACAGACTTTTAGAGAAATTGAATCTTTATGTTATTCAATGTGCAGGGTTTATGCGTGTTAATCATGAGACCACTACCATCTGTTGTGCAGAATGTTCCATTTTTCTTGTCCAAATGGGGAAAGGAAAAAGGAAAGATGCATAATTTGGGTACTGTAAATGATAATCTCTTACTTCCAGAAGATTTGTAATTAAGGAAAAAGATTACTTCACCCTTTAGCTTGAAATTGGTTTTGTTCTGCAAAATTAAAAACAAACAAGCTGTCCCAGGGATGCGTGAATACCAGAGCCTGAAGTTATTCCATGTACAATAATGCGACATAAGACCTTTCATATGCCCCCTTCTTTTTCCTTCTTTTTTTAAAATTAAGATTAGTTGTCATTGATCACAGAATATATCTGATTGGAGGAGACCTCAAAGATCATCCAGTCCAACCCCTGATACAGCACTAAAGGGCCAACACCAAACCATGTCCCCAAGCGCCACATCCACACACTGCTTGAACACCTCCAGGGATGGTGTGGTGAGCTGAGGCAGATCCTCCCTTGCCTCCCACTGGGGCAGAAAAAACGAGACACACAAATGGATTCCAAAAGTGATGGAAAGTTTAAATGGCAAAGCAGTGAATGTTTTACAGAGAACCATAAGTGTAGTGACAAAAGGCCCGAAGCTTCCCAGCACTCACTTTTCCCCCCCTGAGGGTACACCCAAACCCCACAGGGCTCTTTCTTCCCCCCGCTCCACTGTTAGGCTAATCTCAGCTGGCCAGATCTGAGATTGTCCTCCCCTCTTCTCCTCCTGGCATTAGGCCTAGCCAGGCCCAAGAGGCCTTGAGATAACCACCCCACCATTACCAGATAGGGAACATCTCCCAAGGTAGCAATGAGGGAAGAAAGAGAGAGTGTAAGACCTTGCTGGTGGTTTTATAGGGAACAGGACACTATGGGATGAAATACGCAGCTTACTGTGTTTACCCACTGGGCTGGACCCTTGGGACACCAGGAGTGTGCCTTATGTGGCTACAGCAGGGGGCACCCAGCCCAAACTGCTGCAGATGGTGACCTCACCACTGCCCTGGGCAGACCACTCCAACACCTGATAACTCCACCAATACCTCCCAATATCCAGCCTGAATCTCTTCTGACACATCTTGTAACCATGTCTGAACATGAGGCGGCAATGTTCCCAGGTGGCCAAGAAGGCAAACAGCATCCTCTCCTGTAGTGAATAACATGTTCCAGCAGCCAAGTGTAATTTACAAGATTCATAATTTCTGAAGTTCTATATGTTCTTTAGAGGCCAAGAGTCTTGCAATTTTCACTGCACATCAAGCGAAAACCAGAACATTGTTGAAAAGCACAGCAGGGGAGAGAAACAGGAAACAAAGATCAAAATTCAGGGAAGCAAGTGAAAACAGCACAAAGAGCAAGGTGATTAAAGGTACTAGTGAACAGAAGAGAGTGCAGCTCAGACAGTACATTTAACGTGAGCCGCCAGTCTAATCTTGTAGGTTTATTCAAAACATTTATGCACATTTTCTGTTCAGTTTTCAGAGGTTTTTTTCAGTTTTTATTAGTGCCCCAAGATGCAGAAGAATGCTTTTTACAGTTTGAGAAACTTTAGGATAAACTAAGTTTTCCTTTCTTTCCCTCCCTCCCTCCCTCCCTTCCTCCCTCCCTCCCTTCCTTCTTTCCTTCCTTCCTCCCTTCCTTCCTCCCTTCCTCCCTTCCTTCCTTCCTTCTTTCCTTCCTTCCTCCCTTCCTTCCTCCCTTCCTCCCTTCCTTCTTTCCTTCCTTCCTTCCTTCCTTCTTCTTTATCTCTCTCTTTCTTTCATTTTCTGTCTTTCTTCCTTTCTTCCTTTCTTTCTTCCTTCCAAATTCCTTCTTCCTTCTGTGTAATTCCATCCTTCCTTCCAAATTCTGAATTCCTTCCTTCCGAATTCCTTCCTTCCTTCCTTCTGAATATTTCATTAATGAATATTCTTGATTTTTCCATTACGAATGTTCCTTATCCACATGGTACTTTAAATTAATACAACTGTTTTGATGTATTTTGTCGTGATTGATCTGGCCTGAGCCAAATACAAGATGTCTTTGAACAGACAAGAAAAGAATCAAAAAGACCTCCCAACATATACTTATTCTTTTTAATGGAAAATAATAAAGGAATTATATTATTATTAAGCTCTGTAATGTGTTTACAAATTAACCAATCAATCTTGTCTGAGTCAAAACTGTCTTTTGATGGCATTCTAAACATACATGAAAGGAAATACAGTACTTTCTAGGATCAAGCTTTTGAAATATTGCATGTTGAAAGTATCAAGCAATAAAATATTTCCAGGCTTTCCTACTATTTCCCTATTCACACCTATCTTACCTTTATTCTCAGTTTTCAAAAGTGGGAAAGGAATAAAACACAGGGTTATTTATTTATTTATTTAAGTGGTATCATTCAACATCAGGAAATTCACAGTATCACAGTATAACTAAGGTTGGAAGAGACCCCAAGGATCATCAAGTCCAACCTGTTCCAACAGACCTCACGACTAGACCATGGCACCAAGTGCCACGTCCAATCTCCCCTTGAACACCTCCAGGGACGGTGACTCCACCACCTCCCTGGGCAGCCCGTTCCAATGATGAATGACTCGCTCAGTGAAGAACTTTTTCCTCACCTCGAGTCTAAACCTCCCCTGGCACAGCTTGAGACTGTGTCCCCTTGTTCTGGTGCTGGTTGCCAGGGGGAAGAGACCAACCCCCTCCTGTCTACAACCACCTTTCAGGTAGTTGTAGAGGGCAATGAGGTCACCCCTGAGCCTCCTCTTCTCCAGGCTAAACAATCCCAGCTCCCTCAGCCTCTCCTCACAGGGCTTGTGCTCAAGGCCTCTCACCAACCTTGTTACCCTTCTCTGGACACGTTCAAGCGTCTCGATGTCCTGGGGAGACCGTGGCATAGGTTGCCCGGGGTGGTGGTGGAGGCCCCATCCCTGGAGATTTTTAAGGCCAGGCTCCATGTGGGTCTGGGCAACCTGGTCTAGTGTTTAGGGGTCCCTGCCCATGGCAGAGTGGTTGTAACTAGATGATCCTTGAGGTCCCTTCCAACCTTAACAATTCTATGATTCTGTATCTAGGTGGTTGAAGTCACTCACGAAGACCAGAGTCTGTGAACATGAGTGTGCTTTCTTCTGTCTGGAGAAGGTCCTATCCACTTTTTCTTCTACACATCAAGTGACCTATAACAGAGACCTACTACAATATCATCTTTGTCAATCATCTCTTTAATTCTAACCCATAAACTCTCAATTTATCCATATCCAGGCATAGCTCCATGTGCTCCATCTGCTCTTTCATGTAAAGGCCTTTGGATTTCCAAGACTAAGATATTTCTGCTGTTCTAAGGTGTCCTGATGCTCTGTCATAGTGGGAAAGCAGATATCAAAGTAGTCTCAGAGAATCTCTCAACACTGGTGACTGTGTTTTAAACACAGAGGGAAAATAAAGTTTTGTTTATTTTTCCAAATTTTTTTTTTAGACTAAATGAAATGATCTTTCAAACTCAGTCAAAAAATCTTCAAGAGAAAAGATGAGCTTTCTTGTATGTAATATTCACAGGAGAAGAAATACTCACAGGTTAGAGTAATTTTTCATTCGTTTTATGTAAACTCAGTTATTTCTTTTTCTTCATAACATGTGAATTCATCTGCCTGTTAATAAAAATATTCTTCTAAGCTTTTCAGCATCACATCTAGCATTCATAGAGTCAGATTGTTAGGAAATTTTCTCCTGTAACTCCATACATCAAAATAATTTAAATACCTACATTTAGATACCTGGTGTGTCTAAATTACTGTTGCTGATAGACCTATTCCTCTTAAGGAAACCATGATCAATTTGCACTTCAATATCTTTATTTCTACTCATAACTGTGTATTTTCTTCCATATATTCTAGGCTCGTCCTCTAACTGTATTACTGTGTTTTGTTTGGTTTTGTTTGTTTGTTTTATCTTTGCAAACTTATGTTTTTCAGGTGTTACTGGAATGCAGTAGTAAGATTTTGCTGCAGAAAGCTCCCTGATAAATCTCAAGTCAGGAATGCTAAAGAGATTTATCATCATGTAGCTGCATATCTAATGGATATTTCAGGAAAATTCTTCAGCCATCTGCCTGCCTTGAATAAATCCTAGCAATCAGTAAAAAAAAAATCTAAGTGAGGATAGGCAACTGGATGCAGGACAAGCAGATACTTAAAAAAGGATCAGCTTACTATGAAAGCAGAGAATAAGAGTGTTGAAAAGGTTTGATGTCTGAAGATAAAAGGCTGTACTGAAGTAAATAATGGGGAGGAAGACTCTAGAATACACATTTGTGACAGTGGCAGAATGAAAAAATAAAACCACCACATTTATCCAACAAAGGGGCCTAAGAGGTGAGGAAATTGTCACTGTCTATGGCAGAAGATAATATTTTTTGCCCAATCAGATGGGAAGTAAGCAAACTGGGAGATGAAAGACTCAGATAAAGCTTTTTGAGCAGTTCAACACTGTGTAGTTACTTACTGTAATGGGAATCAACACAGAGTATGTAACACTAAGCCTTCACAATGTCATCAGTAGTGATCATATCAACATTTGCCAAATTTAAAAATAAATTGATTGCAGGAAAACTTGCATATTTTTTGGACATTTCCAAATATTGTGTAATAAATATAATACATTTCTTACTTTCTACAGCCCACAATTGCAACCCATGGTTATTGTAACTGTCTTATAAAATAGATACACAAATGGCACCATATGCATTTAGCAGAAAAATTACCCAGTGGGAATTATAGCGCCAAATCTCACATTTCCTTTTTTAGGAGTTCAGACCAGGCCTAAAACCAAATCATTCATTAGCTTCTGAACTTGTTTACTTCAAAATAATATAGTTATAGTTCCCTATTTTTTAAGGAAGTTCTGTACAATTTCATATTTACGTTTTAGTTAATTCATTAAGAATGTCTCTCAGTGTTTTGGCACAAGACTTTATGCTGTCAGAATACCCAGTGTCATGTCAATCTCACACAAATGAGAAACTTTTTTTTTTTTTAATAGATACTTTATTTATTAATGCAAAGTTGCTAAATATTTTTCTGGACTTAAGGAGGCCTGCAGGAGGCCAAGCAGGAGACTTCGTGGTTTTGTGGGGTGGTGTAGGTTTGTGCTAATGTAGGTACCTCTCCTAGAGCTGTGAACAGTATGCAGAGCCTCTGCTGACTCAGAGAAAGTAGACCAAGGTTGACCATTGCCACCCACTGTGGATGCTATGAGGAATGGAGCTAACTGGCTGTAAAATTAGCCATACTTGCACACACATCCCAAATAGCATTTCCTGTGATCAGTGTTAGAGATTTTTCTGACCAAGATAGGCATTTCTTACATACTCATGCCAACCAAAATTTTGCATTTTGTCATGTTTTGGTTAAGCCTTGTAAATTGTTTACGTCAGTGAAGCTACTGTGTTTTGGAGTTCTACTATTTCTAGTGATTGTAGAAAAATATTTTAATGGCTCTAGGCACAACCAGGAGGGAGACACTGTTTGTTATATAAATTTGAGTGTAGAACATGTAGAACTTTAAAGTACATTGTCCAGGGAGGTGGTGGAGTCACAGTCCTTGGAGGTGCTCAAGAAACATGTGGCACTTTGGGACATGGCACTTCAGGACATGGTTTAATAGCCATGGTGGTCTTTGGTTGATAGTTGAATTCGATGGTCTTAGAGATCTTCTAACTGAAACAATTCTTTGATTCTGTGATTCATGATCTTCAGCATAGAAATCTCAAATTGTGATTTCAACTCTGACAGTACTTTCATAAGGTAGTAACAGTCTTCTGCACTGACTGGACAAATAAAATTAAATCACATAAACTTACTTTGTTCACATGATCCACTTATGCTTCTGTTTTGAACAGCAAGGAAAAGCAATATGATAGTGGTAATATTTTCAGATTAGTAAGATGGGAAGCCCCAAAGGAAGGACAAGGATATTACAAAATTGAAGTATTTCCTCTGTGTAGAAATATCTTCAAAAGTTTTCTTGTTCTGGCAGTGTGTATTGAATTGTGCTAATATAGCTACAGTAGGTACTCAAACAGACATAACCTGTTTTCATCTTTGACAAAAATTGAACTGCAGACAATGGGAAGTGGATTGCAGTCATGTGGGTCAAGCACAATAAGCCAGCTGAGGTTGTAAGCTATAAGTATGCGTTAACGTGTTGTTTCATTTCATGTGGGTTGTGGTGGAAAACAAGCTGAACTACAGTCATGAGTGTGAACTGCAGCAATGAAGGTACATGGGATCCTAGACTTCATCCACAGGTGCATTACTAGCAAAGATAGAAACATGATCACCCCACTCTGTGCAGCATTTGTCAGACCATACCTGGAGTACCGTGTTCAGTTTGGGTCCCCACAATGCAAAAAAGATATGGATAGAGTGAAGTGGGTTTAAAAGCAGGCTATGAAAATGACCAGAGTGCTGAGAACCTACCCTATAAAGACTGAAAGAGTTAGGTCTTTTCACATTGAAGACTAAAAAGCTCAGAGAGCACCTCCTAAAAACTGCAAAGAGGACAGGCTTTCTTTTCACACAAAGAGCCACATGAAGACTGGGGGCAAGGGGTATGCATTTGATTGTGAGAGGTTTCATCCTGATTTGAGAAAAAATGCTTTTCACAGTGAGGTCAGTCCTGAAACAATCTCCCCAGAGACATGATAGAGCCCATATCACTGGAGATTTTCAAGATGCAACTGGATGGAGAGCTAGATAATCTCTAGATTCCCTTTTTCACAAAACATGGCACCAGATAATCCTTAGACATCCCTCCCAACTTGGACTGTTCTATGATTAGAAGTTTAGAAAAGAGTACAAGGATGATTACAGAATCACAGAATGTTTGAGACCATTTCTCTCTAGTGTATTCTTCTGTGATATGCCACTAACCCCTCTTAAACTGGAAATTTCTAGAATGTCATTAATGGTTAAGTGCTGCTACACTGGTACTCTGCCATTTATGAAAGTTATTACTTTATTTCTTTTCATTGTTTAAGCTTAGAGAGAAAAAATTGATAAAAAGATGCTCAGTTGACTTCATACATTGCATGGACAAAATATTCCTATCAGTGGACAGATTTTCAGATGGATTTTATGAATCTGTGTGTTACGGTTTTAGTGTACACCACCCCTTTCCCCGCTCCTGCCTCCTCCCTTCTTGCCAAAAGATAAGACAGGGAGGGGGGTTAAACATGTCAGGGAGAGTTTTTCTAGTTAATTTACAAAGAATATTTACTCCTCCACTACAAAAGTATCAGATTACATCAGACAGAAAGAAAGGGAAAAGGTGTGGGGGGGAAACTTCCAGAAATCCCCCAAACAAGCAAAAACACCAGCACTCTTGGGACCTGGAAAGCAAGAGAGAGACCCAGAATCCCCTGTCCATGTTGGTAATGCCCCAGGGTTGTAAAAATGCCATATATCCATGATTTCTGTTAGTGTGGAATATCAGTCATATTTTCCCAAAACACTAGACAATGTTATGAGGCTCCAGGTGTTTTGTTGGTTCAAATGGCACCTGTGAGGGTCAGGGGTGCACATAGTCTGGGGGCAGTGCCCTTGGCTCTGGACGTGTAGTGCAGGGGTTGAGGGGAAAATGGGGGAAGCAGGAGGGAGCAGGGGCCCAGAGGAAGCCTCTGGGCTCCACTCTGCTTCACTCTGCTCCCCACCTTCCCCTGTCGCTATTCTGTACTGCCTATTCTGCACTGCCCCACAGCTCCCTGTTCCCGCCAATGCCTGCATGTCTAGAGGACTTCATGGCACTCAGCCATGTGGCCCATGACCACATGGTGCAGCCTTGCTCTCCTGCCACTGCCAAGAGACTTGGAACTGCTCCTGTGACAGTGTCCCCATTCTCAAGCCAGGGAAATGGTGATCACATGTTTAATTCTCTTTGCTTATTTACAAGATCACCTTATGAGAAAGCCTAGTTACAAGAGGCTTGGGAGGCTCCAAACTAAATGAAAACTAGTGTTGTCACACTTGACCTACAAATGAAGAGCATGAATGGATCCTTTATTTTCATATCAACTTTTTTTTTTTTGTTTTGCCTAACTTGGTATCTCTAGTTATTGACTCTTTATGCAATATTTTTTCGTTTTTTTGCAACTATGTACACCTTTTGGTCCAAGTTTCCAGCCACAGTCAATAAGAGCAACAGACTGTGCTTTGTGTAAATGATTGCTTGCTTTTCATACTCTTTTTTTTTTATTATTATTTAGTTTTGTTATTTCCCCTCACACCATATCATGTTGTGATTTACTTCCTCAAATACTTCAGCTTCTTTAGTGGATCCCTCTTAAGAGTGTTTTTTACAGTGTTTGGTCTTTCTCACAAATATTTCTACACCATTCTAATTTGCCAAGGAAACAGGATTTATCATTAGGCATTTTATTACTGATTGTCAAGGGTTAGGGCTGGAACAGCCACTGGACAAATGACAGATGCTCTTTATTAACCCTTCTCCATTCCTAAATGGAAAGAAAAAGGGGATAAGGGAAAGAGGCTTATGAACTGGAAAAGAAAACTAATAATACTGCTAGTCAATTCTTGAGAAAAAGGGAACAACAATAACAAAAACATACAAAACAAACAGAATGTTTTCTCTAAGTAAAAAAAACATTTATTATTTAAGATTTTATTAAAATCAATCAAGTAATTGCTCATTTCATATAAATGTTATTTCTTAAGCAATCCTTACTATAGTAATCTGTTTTAAAAAGGGCATTTTGCTTCTCTTGTATTTCCCCCATTAGAAACTATAGGAAAATGTCACATAGTGAAAACAGAAATTTTGGATTACCATTTTTGGTATGGTTAGATTTTACATGGAAAGCCTTACACACATAGAAAGCATATTTACACTAAAAATTATATTACCAATTGTTTCCAAGAGTCTCTAGGATTCCATTTATATTTTTTAATCCTACATGTTATCTGCGTAAGCATTACTACTCATTTCCAAAAATAACACGCTTAGTTCATTCATAGATAATTACACCCATATTGTTGTGCTCTAAGTGTGGCACAAGCCAGTATTTTCTAATGAAATGTCATTCTACTGGTCTGGGCTCCTAGTTGGCCGGAAGAACTTGCCTAACTTCTGTCAGAAAGGGAGACAGAGACAATAAATAAAAGAATAAAAGACATAAGAAGTTTACATATCACTTACAACAAAGGTGAAAAATTGAAAAACATCCAGCTCTTGCTGATGTCAAAGATTGCTAATAATTAGTTAGCTCCTTTGATATTTTGAAAACACTGGCAGTGAATAAAAGCATTCACTAGAGTGGAAATAGTGTTTGAAGAGTCTAAAAATAAACACAGGCTATGTTTATTTGCTGAAATTAGTACTTTAAAGTATGTCATAACATTTTATTAGATGTTTTTAAATTATTTTATGTTAGAAGAAAAAGAAGGGGGGGGGGGGAAACCACAATAAATAACTAAGCAAACAAAAAAATTTACACATTTTAAATTGTTCCAAATATTTCCCCAAAGTATCAGTCTGTCCTGAAGGGACAAAAAGCCTCAAAAATGCTCTGAATCGGACAATGAGGCAGGAGCCAGCAGGTCTGGTTTTTCAGGAAATTGCTCTCCTTGCCCAGGCTTGTCTGAACATGCCCTGTGGGCATGCCAAGTGGGCCAGGTGTGTATTCTTTTTTGGAGAAAACTCATTCTATAGGTTACAGTGTCAGGTATTTATCTCTTAATCTTTGTTGTCACTGGCCGTCATTGTCTTGGGAAATCTATAAATACCAGCCTGAAGAGCTAGTGCCTTACCTTGCAATTGTCCAAACTCTGGGAGAAGTCACAAGCCTCGCTTGGAATTCGAGCTGTGCTTCAGTTTAACCAGACAGACTGCAAGACCCCTCACTGTAAGTATTGTAAAACCCAGGAGCAGACAGATGTGTCCAGGGGCAGACAGATGTGTCTTGCTAGGCCAAGAGATGAACCCCAGAAGGAACCAAGAGTCCTTGGGACAGTTTCATTTTACTGGAAGAAGCAATAAGTACCGCTGCAAAGATTGCAGCTGAAGAACCTCTCCAAATAGGCAAAGCTACCAAGCCAACAAGCCCTGCAAGTCTCAGCAGCAATCCCTTTTTCACAAAGCTTTCAGCTACAAAGCCTTCAGAGATAAACCCTATATGCACTACACCAACAAGTTGCACAAGCCAACAGAAAGTGAAACTGTGTTCCTGCAGCTTTCACGTGGTCGATGCCATTTTGGTTTTGTGCCATGTGGTACCACGATCAGTGAGTAATTACAAAATCTGATTTTTATAAGCATCTGTTAAAGGTCTGTTGACCTAGAGAATTCCAGAGTTCCCCCCTCACCTTGTTGGCAATCTCTGGCATGTTGCAAATGTTCTCTTTTTTCTTTGCAGTTTTTCTTTACAGTTTAAATTGCTGTTTGTCATTTCTGGATTTTTCGTCATATAGTTTAAACATGTTCCTGCTGGTGATGTATCTGTTCCACAACCGAATATTTTGAACCAGTAAACAGTTTTTATTAATATTTTCTGTGGGTTTGGTTTTTTTAATTAATAAAGTTATTAATGTTATTATTAATCATTCTGCCTATTAAGTATTGATAACCTCCATACAGTTATAACACAGTCTTAACATCACCACAAAACAAAACAATTTTAAATATTTGACAAGGATCTGTCTCCCATCTGGAAAAAATTATTCACATACACTGAGTTTATTCACTACATATGCTTACTTACACTGTTCCTAAAGACTTCCTCTGAGAAATTTCAGTTTCCCAAGTAACCTAACAGTCCTTCTTTATATTTTCTGCAGGAAAATGCCTTCTCTCTCTCTCTCATTCACATTTATGTAATTTATTCTTTCTGCCATCTAGCATAGGTTATTCTATGCATCAGGCTTTATATCTAAAGTTTTTATTGCTCTAAACTAAATATATTCACTGTCATGGGTTGAGTTGAATCTGCTGCTATTCATACCATGCTGATATCATGCCACCTTCAAAGTAAAAGTGCTGGCTGGAGCAAAGTATTAAGGGGCTTGGAATTCAGATTGCAACATAAGAGGCTTCCTGTTGCAGTCGCTGCTTTCCATTTCTGGGTTTGGGGTTGTCTTGATCCTAGGATTGGGAAGGAGATGCCATTCTTTTTTTGAACATTCCCATGAGTGAAATTAAGACACAAATGGGGTCATACATCATGATGAGACTATTCATTAGAGAGAGAATGAGAATGGAGTAAACAAAACAGAAAGAAATAAAAGAGAAAGAGAGAATGGAGAAAGAGAGTAGAAGAAATAGTTACCAGCTCATGGTCCTTCTTTGGTGGGTGATGGGAATTGTTCTTCTTTGGCTGCTGCTTCCATCCTGAGATGTCCCCAGTGATGCTCCCCCCAACAAGGTGGTATAGCTCAGGGCATTTATACTGTTCCTAGTTCATTCATAGTACCTCAACCTGACCCACACCCTAGTCACACTACAATGCATATGTGACTACCAGATGTGCTGTCTCAATGGATACATCAGGCAGGTTGTTCACAATGCTCTTACCTTTGTTGAGACACTTCTCAGTTCTAAATATAACCATCCCCTCACCAGGTGATTTATATGTTCAAGAGAGGATTCTTTCAGGGGTGTTCTTTCTTACTGCTGAGCTAGCTGTGGGTTGGGGGGTAGGTCACTCACTTCTGCTACTGCAGCTGAATTTTGCTGTGCTTTTCTGCAAATAGGCTAAGGCAATTGTGCATTTTATCGTCTTACAAAACTCTTTATCTCAATCCAGAGTTTGGGGGGGGTGTGTGTGTTTCATTCCTGTTTTTTGTGTAGAGAGCAGGGCTTGTAAGAGTGGGCTGTGTTAAGCCAGCACATCCACTTTCTTACGTTCTGTACATCAGGTTTTCTAGGTCTCTGACCATTTTCTTTCTCTGCCTAGACAGGCTGGAGAGTTGGGCAGGGATAAATTTAATGAAATTCAACAAGGGTAAGTGTAGAGTCTTGCACCTGGGAAAGAAATAATCCATGTATATATTGGGGACTGACCAATTGGAGAGCACTGAAGGGCAAAAGTACATGGGGATCCTAGTGGATGGAAGGTAGACCATGAGCCAGTAGTGTGCTCTTGTGGCCAAGAAGGCCAGTGCCATTCTGGAGTGTATTAGCAGTGGTGTGCTTAGTAGGTAGAGAGAGGTTCTCCTCCGCCTCTACTCTGCTCGTATAATGCTGTATCTTGAATATCCAGTTCTGGGCCTCTCAGTTCTAGGACAGGGTTGAAAGAGTCCAGCGCAGAGCCACAAAAAAGATTAAGAGAATGGAACATCTTCCTTACAAGGAGAGACTGAGGGAGCTGAGAGAATAGAATAGAATAGAATAGAATAGAATAGACCACACCAGGTTGGAAGAAACCTTCGAGATCAAGTCCAACCAATCATCCAACACTACCTAATCAATTAAACCAAGCACCCTATCAAGTCTCCTCCTAAACACTTCCAGTGATGGTGACTCCACCACCTCCCTGGGCAGCCCATTCCAATGGGCAGTCACTCTCTCTATGTAGAATTTCTTCCTAACCTCCAGCCTAAACATCCTCAGGTGCAGCTTGAGACTGTGTCCTCTTGTTCTGGTGCTGGTTGCCTGGGAGAAGAGACCAGCCCCCACCTGTCTACAACCTCCCTTCAGGTAGTTGCAGAGAGCAAGAAGGTCTTCCCTGAGCCTCCTCTTCTCCAGGCTAAGCAACCCCAGCTCCCTCAGCCTCTCCTCATAGGGCTTGTGCTCCAAACCCTTCACCAACTTTGTTGCCCTTCTCTGGACATGTTCCAGCAACTCAACATCCTTCCTAAACTGAGGGGCCCAAAACTGGACACAGTACTCAAGGTGTGGCCTAACCAGTGCAGTGTACAGGGGCAGAATGACCTCCCTGCTCCTGCAAGCCACACTCTTCCTGATACAGGCCAGGATGCCATTGGCCCTCTTGGCCAGCTGGGCACACTGCTGGCTCATATTCAGCCTACCATTGACCAGTACCCCCAGGTCCCTGTCTGCCTGTCTGCTCTCCAGCCACTCTGACCCCAGCCTGTAGAAGGAGACTAAGGGGTGACATCATTAATGTTTATAAGTATAAAAAAAGGTGAGTGCCAAGAGGATGGAGTCAGACTCTTCTTGGTGATGCCCAGTGACAAAACAAGGGGCAATGGGCGGAAGCTGAGGCATAGAAAGTTCCATGTAAATATGAGGAATATTTTTTTCACTGTGAGAGTGACAGAACACTGAAACAGGCTTCCCAGGGGGGTTGTGGAGTCTCCCTCTCTAGAGATGTTCAAGACCCACCTGGATGTGTTTCTGTGTAATCTGGTATAGGTGATCCTGCTCAGGCAGGGGGGTTGGACTAGATGATCTCTCAAGGACTCGTCCAGTCCCTAACATTCTGTCGTTCTGTGATTCTTTTGAGTTGGCTTGAATTGCTTGTGTCCCAAAATTAAATACATAGCTGCAGATGAAGACTTGCCACATAAGATGGAAAAAACAGTTATTTTTGTCTCAGACAATGCATCTACCGCATGCACTAATATATTTTCTTTTTTCACAAGTGTGAAAAACATTTATTTCATTATTCATTGTAACTTCATTGTTCCTTTGCTGGCTTCTACTGCTTACCCACTAATTCTGCCTTTTCTACTTCTTCACCCCTTTATTGTGAAGTATAGAAATGTTGCATTACCAAAAGTAATTACTTTCTGAGTACCTGACTGTGTTTTTTTTTTATATATCTTTGACTTATACCTATCACTTAAACTGCTTTCAAATCTTCCACTGGTATCATATAATCTTTTTACCCTTAATACTTAATATTATGACACCCCAGACAAAATAATAATCTTACAGCTTGACAGTAATTAACAAATAATTATTCTCAGAATCCAGATTTCCTATCAATTATATATACAGTGGTTTGTCTTCCATGGAATAGAAATCTATTCCTGTAGTGGATAAGCCTTGATTAACAGACATCTGCATAGCTGTATGTTCTCTTTCCCACTCACAGTCAAGTTAGTTACCGATTTCTGAGCTATGGTTTTAAATGTATTGTATCTATAGAACTAGCTTACTGGTGAGTTAATAGAGAATCAATTTTAGACTGCAATTAAGTTGACCATGATTTCCACACATAATTAGGAATGATAATTTCTATGTCTGATGTCCGAGAGTATGCAAGTCCAGCAGATATTGCAACACATGCAAAGAAGACTTTTGGAGTGACAGCTGAAAGTCAAAAAAGATACCCTAAACTATCTGTAGAGGTATTAGACACCTACCTGAATCAAAAATCTGCACATTAGACATCCTGGGGTACAGGGAACCAGCCTTAGGCTGCTAGAATAAACGTCTTAAAACACAGGAACCTGTTTCTCAGTGGGTGTTTACATTCACATCATGCTTGCTGAAATCTAGAGATTTTCATCTCACACTTAAGGAAAAATCTTAGTCTAGTCACCTGAATGACTTAATTCAAATACTGTTGACTTTTCTGATTAGATTACCACATACAAAAAATATACCTCTCAATGTAACCTTACAGGTATCCTGAAGTAGATGGTACCTATACTGACACAAACATTGGAGAAGAAATATCTCTTAAACTCATTTAACTGTATCTGGAAACACATTTGAAATAAATTGGATTATAAATGTCCCCAAAATGTCATTTCAAGTAGCTTAAAGGGGTTATGGAATGGCTATTTTAGATGTGGATTGTGTCTTATCTACATCACAGATTTCCAAATTCAGGCATGATGAATCTCTCTCCTTCAAGAGAAAGGCTGACTGCTTCCTGGTCTGACCCTAAACTATACTTCAGAATTTCTAGCTTTCAGCCTCACTGTTACAGACTTACTGTGCTGGCTGGCATAACACTGTGCATATGCTCAAGTCTGAAAACAGTATACAAATTTTAGCATGATATTCTGACTGTAAGCATTCTGAGTCCTATTTAGGCCTTGCTGTGCTCTCTAGCATTGTGTCACATACAGTGTTCATATAGGAAGGGGATGATAAAACTTTTAGTTTCATGTTCAGATTTTCTGGTTTTGCAATAAAAAAGGGACTTCCAAAGTGTTTATAAAATTTATACTAAATGAATCTTTAGCTTCAAGCTAATCTTTGCTACGTTCATAGTGTCAAAACAGAAGAAGATTGTTAATTATTTTTTCCCCAAATGCTTTTTTTTTAACAAAGCTTTCACAAAACAAAGTCATACATATAGCTTTATAAAACCAAAATATAATAACAAAACCTAAAGGAAAATGTGTCATCATTTTTAATTTTTGAAGTCTAAAGCAAAGACTTGTTCTAGATATTCTAAATTACAAGGCCACACTTGAATATTGAAGCAGAGACTTCATATTGAGAAGACTGGAAAGAATATACTTACAAGAAAAATATTTTATCAGAACTAAGAAGAAGTGAAGGTCCTTTGAAGTTTTTAGTGAAATGATTGATGTTTGACATTGGCAGTACTTTGTCACCCTCCTTTCAAAGGACTACTTTCTCATGGTAAAGTTCATTCAGCCCAAAGAGCCTTGACATTATGGAGGGGTAATATACTACCTGAGTTTTCCTCAGCAAGTTGAGCTCAAGACCTCTTGCTGAGGGATATATAAAGAGTCAGTGAAAACAGATTACACATCCTGGCTTAGAGGTTGGACATACTTGATCCTGTTTAACAGCTTTATCTTAGGCACAAGGGGAAGGACGGCTTTAAATAAAATACTCCTGCGTTAGGTATAAAACTTATGCTATGCAAGCATATAACAAAATGCTAAACTGACTAATTTCTGCATCATGAGTTGTAATTATGCCCCTGGAGAATTAAATTTTAAGGATAAAACTGCTGTAATGCAAATTCTAAAGTAATGCTTCACTTAATGTCATTAAAATGTAAAGCCCAGTTAGACATTTGCTAGTATTTCTGCTTCTTTCCGTCTCCATACAGATCAGGCTGCAGTACCTTAGAGCTACCTTAAAGTAGTATAAAGGGACTTTGTTTTTAGATTCATCCAGTCTGTAGAATGAAAAGATGAGGTCAGTGATTGTTCAAAGTGACTATTTCGCTTGGCCTACCTCTGTTATGAAAGATAAGAACCTTAAACACTAAGGAGAGAGGAGAAGATGATCTGAACCTTAAGCATTCAGAGGCAGTAGGAGGGAAGCAACTAATATTGGTTCACTGAATTCAGTATGTTAATTTGGGAATTTCCTTTTCAGTATACTATTTGTTGTGACATTAGATTCTCAATAAAGTTATTGTTAAAATGTCCAATTTTTTTTTAATCCTTTGAGCTTTACTACCATCTTTCTAAATCTTGTAAAAGGTGGAACAAATAAATTATGATCTATTATGGGACAAATTTTCTGCTGACATGAGGTCGGAATGGGTATATCTTTTGAGTGGAGCTTATCATTCAAAATCCTTCTATCATGTACACAGTAAATATTAAATTCTGAAATGGTTTAATAATTTATTCTATATTGTTTGTGTGGTTAAAAATTAGGTATAGTTTAGCCTACAAAATATTTTCATAGCCTCAGGAGGAGCAGGGCAAAGGACAAACTACCAATGGATTAACATAAGTAACTGCAGCTGTGTCCCTTATATCAATTCAACCTGGGTCTGGTCTCTGAAACCTGTAGCAGGATTTAGTTTGTCATCCAAACTGTGATCCAAATGTTCCTGCAGCTTCAAGCCTTAAGGCATCTGAAGCCTTTAAAGAAAGTTACCAGTTTATTTGATTTGGAAATGTGGAAGGCTCTTAAAGAATGATACTTGCCCTTGCTTCAAATAGCTGCAGTACAGAGAAAAAAGAACTACACATATTTAGGGTGAGGTCGACCTATTTTACACAGATATCCTAGCACGGGATGAATCATACTTCATGAAGCAACATATTTCTCTTTGTTAACTCTAAAGTGTGACTATGCTAGGGATCTGTAATATAAGAGTTTGCAACAGAGATGACTAAAGTTAGTACAGAGACATCCCACATACAAAGGTCCTGCTTCTATTCATGTTAGAAACTTCCCCAGCTAAAGTAGGTGAGCATATGGCTCATCTTGATGTTTGTTTACCTAAGGTTCTTGGGAATCTCAACTGAAAATGCATTTACCTTATCTAATAATAAGTAAAATAATAATACTTATTAAAAATAATAAAGACTTTTTTTATATATATATGTATAAAATGTATAACGGCTCTCATGACCAATTTCAGTAATAATGTAATAGTGACTGTATTTATCAAAAATTAATTAGCAGAAAGCTTACTCATCATCACTACTAATGTCTAACAATATTCCTTTCTAACTATTGTAAGGAAGAAAAAGTAGAAGAAAATAAATCCTCTCTCTTCCTCCTGTGCTGCACTCTAACAAAAACTCAGTACCTCTCAACTGGAAGGTGACATTATGATTAGGAGGATGTGATGACACAATCTTACAGATTCTATTTCAAAACCAGGAGAAACTTAATCTTAATTGAAAAAGTGTATCATCAAGTATAGTCTATCAAATTAATAAATTAAAGAAAGTGAGCCACTACAATTGGGGGTCAATAACCTCCAGAGGAGACCCTAGGTCAGATTATTTGTGTGTTTTGACCAAAATTTGCAAACTGTCGTAGCAAATTTATAGTTCATAAAACTCTTAAATATTAATATGCTTATTTCAGAACTTTGGGGCTACTGAGGGAAATGTAAAAGGTCTAGAGAATTTTTTATGAACTAAATCCACTGAATTTATGAAATTAAATTTCATTTTAAAGTAGATTGTTTAAATACAAACTAAGGTAGAGTGAAACAAGTTTATGCATTTGATGCAATTTTATAAAAACTTGAGCTGTACAGCTTACAACTACTACAGTCATAGAAAATGTAACACTTAAGACTGATCTGTGAAGAACCCAAAAATTCACATTATTAATAGAGTGAAACAGAAAATATATCCAGAGAAGCTGAGCACTGTGACAATAACAAGTTCTGCTGGAAAACCTGACCTTGACACTAGTAAAATAAAATGTTATATAAACAAAATTAACTGTCTGTCTCAAGTTTTATCTGACATCTTTGTCTTATTTTACTTTTCATTCTGACCTTTGTGTGTGTGTGTTTTTTTTTCTGTATTTAATTCTTAGTGTAGCTCACATTCACTTTCTCCCTTATTTTGTGTCTATTTTTATTTCTATTTCATATCCAATCCCTGGTTTTAAATCTTTGCTTCTTCTTTCTTTTAAAATCTGTCTTTCAGTTATCTGTCCTCAAGCTTTCTTCTTTTGTGCTATTTCTATTGCTCTCATTTCATTTGGCTTAGATTTTTTTTTTTATTATTTGATTTTATTTTTTGTTTGTTTGCTTGGTTACTTTGCATTAGCCTGTTTTTGTAAAGAAGCTTGAGTTATGTGCATGCTATACCTTTTTCAGCTATCTGTCTCACATCAGTAACTCCTGAAACTGATGGCTCATTACAAAAACTGACAGAAGCATGCAGAGTCTTAGAGATAAGGCATTTCCCAATAGAAATGGGAATGTTGGCTGTTGACTGGATAGTAGAGATCAAAATCTATGTCCCATCACATGAAAGCCAATTACTACTGAACTGGCATTCTGAGAAGCAGCAACCAAAGATGCTGGTGCTGCTGTCAGCCAGCCCAGTGCACGCTGCAACTTGTCTTGCCAAGCACTGAGGAACACGGGTAGGTGGCAGCCCCAGATGTTAGCAAGTCTATAATGTGTGTCAGCAATCTACAGGAAATCAGGAAGCTTCTTTAGTTTTGTTGTTCATCAACTTTTGTTTTACTACTCCTCTTCCTACACTGCTGAAGTCAAGCTAAGCTAAGTCCTTCAACTCTGCAGAAAGCTGTTGCAGTGCTCAAACTGCTGGATTTTTCCCTGGTAGACATGCTGACTGACTTTGGACTCCAGGTCAGGAGACAGATCTCTATTCCCCTGTGTACATAATGGACTTATTTACCAATGTTAGATGAGAAAAACAAATATTTAGAACTGTGATTATCAAATAAAAGTTCTTTTGAGGAATAATTTTCCTTTATTACTGCATAAGAGAAGAAAATCATCAGCAATTTCTCAAATCAGGAATATTTGCATTTCTGTATGTTTATTGTACTAGAAACAAGAACTTCAAATTATTCAGTTTTCCAGCACTTTTTTTTTTCATTTTAAAGGTTATTTAATAATCTCATAATTTCCAATCAGTAAGACAAGCACACACACCCCACCCCACCCCCACCCCCACCCCCATTTGATTTGAACTAGAAATTCAACTTGCAGGCCTGTGGCCAGTAGTGTTCCCCAGAGACTGGTATTGGGTCTAGTTTTGTTCAACACCTTTATCAGCGACCTGGGGGTCAACTGGCTGACATGCCGTTGGGCTGTGCAGCCATCCAATATGACCTGGACAGGCTGGAGAGCTGGATGCAGGCAAATCCCATGAAGTTTAATAAGGACAAGTGCAGGGTCCTGCATCTGGGGAGGAACAACAACATACACTAGTAAAAGTTATGGGCTGCCCTGCTGGAAAGCAGCTCCACAGAGAAAGACCTTGGAGTGCTGGTGGACAAGTAGTTCTCCACAGAACAACGATGTGCCTTTGTGGCCAAGAGCCAATGGTATCCTGGGATGCATCAAGAGGGGTGTGTCCAGCAGGTCTAGGGAGATTCTACCTCTCTACTCTGCCCTGGTGAGTCCACACCTGCAATATTGTGTCCAGTTTTGGGCCCCCCAGTTCAAGAAAGACACAGAACTGCTGGAAAGAGCCCAATGGAGAGCCACAAGGATGATTAGGGGACTTGAGCACTTCCCCATGAAGAGAGACTGAGATCCCTGGGGCTGTTTAGTCTTGAGAACGGAAGACTGAGAGGGGATCTCATCAATGTGTATAAATATCTGAGGCGTGTTTGTCAAGTGGAGAGGGCCAAGCTCTTTTCAGTGGTGCACAGTAATAAGACAAGGAACATCTGAAAATTAAAGGTGTTAGGCTTTATTTACTGATGGATCCTGTCATGTGGTAGGAAACCATTGGAAGTGGAAAGCTGCTGTATGGAGTCCTACATGACAAGTTGTCGAGGCCACTGAAGGAAAAGATGAATCAAGTCAATATGCAGAAATGAAAGCCATGCAACTGGCTCTAAAGATTGCTGAAAGAGAAAGCGGACAGTACATTATAGAGTTTCCTAGATGGTGGCTAATGCCCTTTGGGGATGGCTACAAGAGTAGAAGAAGATAAATTTGTGACACAGAGGTAAGCTTATCTGGGCTGCTTCATTGTGGCAGGACATTGCTTCTAGAGAGAAAACATGACTCTGCAGGTATGTCATGTGATGCTCACATACCTAAGAGCCATTCTAATGAAGAGCACCAAAACAATGAGCAAGTAGACAAGACTGCCATAATTGATATAGTCCAAGTGGATCTGGACTGGGAGTATAAAGGTGAACTGTTTGTTGTTCAATGGGCCTGTGAAACATCAGGACATCTAGGGAGAGATGCAATGCAGAGATGGGCTTGTGACTAAGGGGTGGACCTGACCATGGAAGCCATCACACAGGTCAGGGATGATTGTGAAATGTTCTGCAAACAAACAAACCACCAGAGTTAAATCTCCCTAGAAACAAAGGGCGGTAGATGAGTTTTTGCTATGGTGAGGCCAGGCCAAGCACTGCATCTTCACCATGCATGGGAGAGCCAACTACAGGTTGGTTGGAAACATACCCTGTAAACCATGCAACTGCCCAGAACATGATCTTAGGCCTTGAGAGGCAAATCCCATGGCAACATGATATCCCTGAATGAATCAAATCCAACAATGGGACTAACTTCAGGAATAATGCCATCAGTTCCTAGGCTAAGAAATATGGCATTGATTGGGTGTATCACATTTCCTATTGCCCACAAGCCTCTGGGAAGATTGAGAGATACAATGGACTGTTAAAGACCATGTTGAGAGCATTGGATAATGGGTCATGGAAGCAATGGGATGCAAATTTAACAGAAGCCATTTGGCTGGTTAATTCCGGAGGATCTGTTAACCACCCTGGTTCTGCCCAAACAGAACCCACACACACTGTGGGGGAAAATAAGGTACCTGTAGTGCATATGGGAAAGTGGCTGGGAAAGGCAGTGTGGGTTGCTCCTCCTATGGGGAAAGGCAAATGCATTTGTGGGTTTGTGTATTGAGATGGTTTAAGTATGCAGACTAAGTCATGACTGTAAGCAAAAAGGGATTTAAGTATGAGAATCAAATGAGATGGTAAAATGTATTGAAATGTGGCACAAATGGTATGGAATAAAGGGTGGACGTTGCTTGGGTTTGGCTGAGCTAGTGGTAATTCTCCTGAAAGCATCCCTCTAGTACTGTGGTTTACAGTACTGTAATGTTATCAGTGTTTTGGCTCCTGCTGAAGAAGCATCCAGGCTGTGTTTTTCCAACATTTTCCCACACTGAGAGTATGTTGAAGGGTGAGAAAGATCTTGGGAGGGGACACAGCTGAACCAGCAGAAATAAACTTGGCCAAAGAGGCCATTTGGCCATGCCATATGATGTCAGCTCAGTTATAAGAACAAAGTGAAAGAAGGAAGTGTGTGGATATTCGTCTATGACATTTGTTTTCCATCATCTGCTGATGGGAAGCACAGAATAACATCTCTTTGCTTTTGTTTCCATGCGTGGTAGGCTTGTGCTTATCATTATCATTAAAATGCTTCTATCTTACAATTGGCTTTAGTTATATTTTCCCCTCTCTTCTGGGCCAAACCACCACAAGTGTACCTCAAATCAGTTTTCACAACAGAAGTGTGCTATATCTACTTTCTGGATGATTTTAGGGTTTAGCTGAGAGACAGACACCTTCATCTAAATAGGTATAAAAGAACTGGAGAACTTCCAGATCAGCAGGGAAAGAGCTAGTGTGTTTATAATACATCAAGGGCTTATAGATGTTTTCACCCTTCCCTTGAGCAGGTGAGGGCAGGCAAAAAAAGTGGATTATAATTTTGATTTTGAGCATAGACATTAAGAAGATATTATCTGTAGTTATCTTGTTGACTTCAGTGATCTTACCCAAGTTTCTCTGAAAAAGGCATAAAATAAAATTACTGTCTTGCAAACTCAGTATCATTTGAAGAAGAACCTCTAGATCTATAAAAATAAATTATAAAATACTTGTCAAAGAATACTGAAAACAGACTGTAAAATGAGACAATTGGAAAGAGAAATAAATTTATAACACACATCAGCCAGTGGCTCACAGAAATTATTTGTCAGTCAGTTCTTTATTTACACTTACATCTGTAATTCTGAGTCCTCTTCCCAAATTCCTGGTATTTGTGTTCTCCCTTCACTATTCTGCCATAACCAACTTTGATTGATTCTTCTTTTTTTCCATGATATTCTCTAATACCCTTACTGCTGCTATATGGAGAGACTGAGGGAGCTGGGGTTGCTGAGCCTGGAGAGGAGGAGACTCAGGGGTGACCTTATTGCTCTCTACAACTACCTGAAGGGGGGTTGTAGTGAGGTAGAGGTTGGTCTCTTTTCCCAGGCAACCAGTACCAGAATAAGAGGACACAGTCTCAGGCTGCGTCAGGGGTTTAGGCTGGAGGTTAGGAGGAAGTTTTACACAGAGAGTGATTGCCCATTGGAATGGGCTGCCCAAGGAGGTGGTGGGGTCGCCGTCGCTGGGGGTGTTCAGGGCAAGGCTTGACAGGATGCTTGGTTCCATGGTTTAGTTGATTAGGTGGTGTTGGATTGGTTGATGGGTTGGACACGATGATCTTGAAGGTCTCTTTCAACCTGGTTTATTCTATTCTATTCTATTCTATTCTATTCTATTCTATTCTATTCTATTCTATTCTATTCTATTCTATTCTGTTCAGTTCTGGGCCCCCCAATTTAAGACAGATGTTGAGTTATTGAACATGTCCAGAGAAGGGCAACAAAGCTGGGGAGGGGTTTGGAGCACAAGCCCTATGAAGAGAGGCTGAGGGAGCTGGGGTTGCTTAGACTGGAGAAGAGGAGGCTCAGGGGAGACCTTGTTGCTGCCTACAACTACCTGAAGGGAGGTTGTAGCCCTGTGGGGCTTGGTCTCTTCTCCCAAGCAATCTGTGACAGAACAAGAGGACACAATGTCAAGCTGTGCAAGGGGAGGTTTAGGCTGGATGTGAGGAAGAAATTCTTCACAGAGATTGGCCATTGAAATGGGCTGCCCAGGGAGGTGGTGGAGTCACCATCACTGAAAGTGTTTAAAAAGAGCCTGGATGAGGCAGTTGGTACCATGGTTTAGGTGATTAGATGGTGTTGGATGATAGGTTGGACTTGATGATCTCAAAGGTCTTTATCCATCCTGGTTAATTCTGTATTCTCAGGTTTTCAAGTTAAAACTGCTTTAATTTTCCTTTCATGTAACTTCCTAAACTCTTTCCTGTATTTACATTTAATGTATTTACTCTGGAATCCAGTAAATGTATTTCTAGTGATCATAATTGCTCTAACCTATATAGTAAAACAAAATAAAGTAAAACAAAAACCAACCAGGAAAAAAAAATTGTGGAATGTTTGTTAAGCTCTGATTCATGAAAATATTCATACACATGACAAATACTGTATGCCATCTTTCCTAGATTAGAAACAATGAGCTTTCCTAAGAATCACAGGAAGTGCTTTGGATATAAGCCTCTGTCATCAAATTCTAAGGCAAAGAGATGTGTAGCTTTTTCAAAAAATAATAAAATCTACTGAATTTAGATTATTTAAATTTTGATCTGCATTAAAAAAAACCAGCCAAACAACAACAAACAAATCCAAAAACTCCCCAAAAAATCAGGAATTAACTCAAACTCCAAAATCAAAGTAAAACAACAAACAAAACAAACAAGGAAACAAAAAAACCCCATGCAAAACCAGAGAACCTTCACCATGCCAGCTACTATGTCTTCAGTTAAACAAAATTTTAATTTTTCTTCCAGCATGAACAGCAGCAACTACTCCCAGTAATTTACATGCCAACAGTTTACAGTTGTAAAATGTTAATTCCTCTATCCTTTTAAACATTGGCTTTTTGAAGTGAGGGGTAATTTTCCTCATTTAGATCAAAAGAGCAGGAAATAATGTATCGAATTTCAAACAAATCTTTTTGCTGTAGTGTAATGGATGACTAAATGAGAAGCTATGGGCTAACAGCTTTATTTGATTACTGTTACTGTCGTCGCCCTGTTTACACACTGAACTGAACTACCTCTTGTACAGTGTCTTCGTGTAACTCCAACAAAACAGCCCTAGCTAAGGCTTGTTTCACTATAGAATCAGATACTAGACAAAGTGCCTGTAAATACTCTTTGCCCACTTTTGTTGAGCTCATGATAACAGAAATAGGAAAAAGTTACTGCAAAGTTTAGCCAGAAATACACATGCCACTGTGACAAGAACACGAGGCACTAAGAACTGAGACATTCCTCTTGTCAGTAGTGAGACAACAGGGGAATTGAGAGTAAAGATCATGGTATGATGATCTCACTGTGACCATAATTTAGATTTTTGTTTTGTGTATGCATGAAAGAGAAGACTTATGTCTGCAAAAATACTTCAGGAGAGAATGAAAATTATGTTTGAATAATGTATCTCATGCAAGTTCTATTCTTACAACTGTAATCAGTCTTAAAACCATGAAGTTAAACTCTAATGTAGGCTAAGTGACATGAGCATTATGTAATGGCCATGGAAAGACAGAAACACCAATTTGTCATTTGCCAGAAAACTAAAAATTTATCTACACTTTGATTAAAATAGGGAATTTAGCATTAACTTTTTAACTTTGCCAGTAAGTATATATTTATATTAAAATTTCCAGAATATAAAAGTGACTTCAGGTAAGCCACACCACAAATAAACTCACAGAAACCACTTTTCTCCAATTATATACAAATATTTTTGGGGAGGGGGGGGAGGAACAAAACAATGAAGAAAACCCTCTACATCACAGCCCACTACTTGGTTTGCATAGGACCATTAAAGACTGTTTCTGCTGTGCTTAAATTTAAAAGACATGGAGCAGCCCCACCATAAACCTCATATTAATAATGTTTACCTCAGAAAATTCTGCTCTGATTCCTTAACTAATGTGATGCCAGGTTTGTCAGTCTTTACACACAGCTACAATGAGAAACAACATACAAGGCTCAGCTGTTGAGTAGTTCCACTGGTATGACTGACTACACTGAGTAGATCCATCAGTTTTGTCATGCAAGTCATCAACTTCTGAATCACAGAAGATGAAAGCCTCATTAAAAGCCACATTTCAAGCAATGCTCAGAAGTTTACTGCATTTACAATGAAGAAGAGAAAAGGTGCAATAAAAACCCAATTCTTCAGTCTTGCTCAGCTCATTATCTTACATTTTTTAACTCATTGTTAGGAAGTTGAACAGTGTGAGAGAAAGCTAAATAATTCATGGCATCTGATGTAGGTCCATCCTTCTTCTGGTCCTTATTAGTGCTATAGTTCCTTGGTTTATGGAGTAACAAACAACTTAGATTCTCCCTTAATTCATTCCAAAGCATGTTAGCCTTACAGACATTTAAGGGGGTGTGAGTGGAAAAAAACCCAAGGATTTCCAAGCACAAACCCCAACCCCACCTCCTTTGTCCAATAAAATAAAGCTATCTTTCTTATCTTCATGTAATCTGTCCTTTAAAATTATTTTAAAAGAAGAATATGTCAAATTCACTTGGAGGCTTCAGCCAAATCAGATAACTATTATGTCATAAAATCTACTTTCAGGGTTTGATTTTTAATTAAGCATTAAACTATCCATTAAAAAACGCTGCTGAAGGGAAAAGAAAAAAAAGTCAGATGAAACTCTTATATTGGAGTTATGATTATGTCCTTGGAACATAATTATTTAGAATTTTTGCGTAAGCAGATCTTCTCAACAGGCAGAATTATTAAGAATTTTAATTAATTAAGATCAAGCTTTTAACATTTTAAATATGTAACTTTGGAGAAGAGAGAAAGGTCACTTTAAAGGCAGGTTTTGTTACCATAGCATGAACATTTCTTTTGGGCATCTGGCATGTAAGTAGTTCTGCAAATCCAAAAAGTTTCCATGTACAAGCCCTAGAGTTATTAATATGGATCTTGATGAGTAAAAGGTATTAGGAGTTTTTCATACTAGAATTTGCATCCGAAAATTAGCATTACTGTTATGCCAAACTATAACAATATACAGATTTGATGGCAAAATGTACTGACATGGAGGTGTTAAAAGCATGTTAAATATTGTACATAGGCTATCCATCAAGAATGTTACCTGTAGAATTACAAGATCATTAAAGGTAGATACCGAAATAATTAAAAAATAACATAATGTTATCCTAAAAGACAAATCTGTGAAACTTATTGGTTGTTTAAACCTGAAGTTCAATGTATTAATGCATGGAGATACATTTTAAAGAGGTGTAATTCTATCATGTTCATATTTTGAGTTCCTCTGATGTGACAAAACAACTTTGTGCTTAATCATAACAGAGAGTCACATTGTATGATTTGTGATAGTTTTCAATTAAATTTAACTTCTGATAGAGTGGAAATATGAAGACCATACTCTAAACCTGGTATTTCTCAAAATAACACATTTTAATATGATATATGATATTTAAAATAACATACTATGAATTGCTTCATAAAATAATTATCAGTCCTAAATTCTGAGAATCTTTTATTCAGAAATTAACATACTCAGTTTAGGGAAAATGTAACATATGCAACATGCACTCCTTTACTACAAAGGGACTTGTTCAAAGTTTCTGTTAGTATCTTTTTCACATTTGACATGCAATATTCATGAGGATAACATTCATATTGCTAATTTATGGATGAAAAAGGCAGAAGGAAATAGAAAGTTACTCTAGTACTGTTAAGTCATATGTATTATTCTTATTGAATATATTGCAAAATAATTTTAGCTGTCTTTCCAGAGACTGACAGCAAAAATATTTTCAGTCATCTGGATTCATCTGAAACAAACATAGTTATATTGCAAATGGTTTTTTTTGTTTGTTTGTTTCCCACTCTGTCAGTTCTGCTACTGTCTATTAACAATTATCAGAGCCCTATGAGGTTAACCAAAATGAACAAAATGTACTCTTGAATGATTTCAGTTAATTACACCAAGTAGAAACTTGGCTGAGAGGGTCAAGTGTCAAAATATGTACTCAAAGTAATCAATATTCTTGAATAAATTGGCTTTTATTTTTTAAAAGAAAAATAGTATAAACGGATTTTTTTCCTAGTTTCATAATTGTGTATTATTATGATATACATAATTTCCTTATAAAAATTTTAATAGAGGTCTGAGACACCACTAAATCAATTAAGGACTACTAACAAAACAGTTACTGTCTTGTCAGCTAAACAAAATTTCACAGATCTACAAACCTCTGTAAAAATAATCTGCAAATTACAGAATTTATTCTTTCTAGAAAAATCTTTTCTGTGCAACAAATAATTTACCTCATAGGCCCGGACTACAAGAGGTGCCTGACATTTTTCTTTACTTCAAAAGTACAGAAGATAGAGCTTCTTATTTACAGAACAGAATAAATACACTAAGTCTTCTGGAAAAGTTGGGCTTTCCTGTTTGCTGGGATTTAATTGGTGTTCATGTGAGAGCATGGAGTCAGGAGAAAAAAGTGCCCAGTGCCTGAACAGCAGAGCAAACTGACCACCCAGGTGGCTCTGTCATTTGTATCTGTGCACATGGAACAGAGAAAAAATGTTGATTCTTCATTCTAACAATGAGATATATGGAAAGAAAAAAAGAATTGTATACACTTTATATTTAACCACACCTAATTAGACACTTATTTTTGTAACACAGACATCTGCTTAAAATTTTGAATGCCTGGTACTAATTATTTAGATACAAAGAAATGTATATGGTTTGTTCATTTAACACTAATGAATAACTGTCAGAGATAAAATGCTATTAATCTGTGTGCATTTATAAAATGCCACTGCATAAAACATATTTTGGCTCTGTTTCCTTAGTTTTCTGAGATGTTATCATCCATGCGGGCCCATATGTCACCAGAAATAATCACAGATTATCACCCTATTATTCTTTTTCAGTGCTGAGGAGGGAAAAAGCCTCAAAACTCAAACCTGAAAAGCCTCAGCAACCTTCAAAACAAACTGCTATTTTCTATGCATCAAATGAATGTCTTAAGTACTCCAAATTATTTGAAATCAAAAGGTTGAGATTTGTATTTTATGCATGTCTGAGCTGATTTGCTGAGGAAAATATTCACTGTGAGGGTGACAGAACACTGGAACAGGCTGCCCAAGGAAGTTGTGGAGACTCCCTCTGAAGATATTCAAGACCTGCCTGGATGTGCGTCTGTGTGATCTGGTATAGGTGATCCTGCTCTGGCAGGGAGGTTGGACTAGATATCTTTAGAGGTCCCTTATAGCCGCTAATGTTCTGTGATTTTGTGATTCTGTGATTCTGTGACTGTACTCAGACTTTCTATGTTCCAGTTTGGATGGAAGAACTAAGCACTCAACCACTACTTTGTAAGTATGATTCCTCTTCTCGTGTCAGAAACTACCCATAGATTTCTTTCCACAGACACAAAACTGTGCATCATCTGAAAAAAAAAAAACAACAAAAAACCCCCAATCATTTACATAATTATGTAGTTCAAAGAACTGACCCAGTAAGCAATTTGAACAGTGCATTCACCACACTGAAAAATGGAATTCAGCTTCGCATTCAGACCCCTAAATATAAATGTCTATAAAAGAGTTCTCTATGTGTGACTCAACTACCTAAGCTTTTGTTAGACCCAATGAAGGCTTGCTGAGATGCCAGGCTCCTTGAATGCTTAAGTAACTTACATCATCTCTATTCATTAGAAGACACCCACATGAGCTGGCCAAGCTGCTCTCCATCATTTTTCAACAGTTCTGTCTCATTGGAGAGGTCCCAGATGACTGGAAGCTGGCCAACATGATGCCCATCCACAAGAAGGGACAGAAAGAGGAATCAGGAAATTACAGACCTGTCAGCTGGTCAGTGCCAGAAAAAATTATGAGCAGATCATCTTGAGTGCATCACTTTGGCCACAACAACCCCATGCAGCACTACAGGCTGGGGTCAGAGTGGCTGGAGAGTAGCCAAGCAGAAAGGGACCTGGTGGTGCTGACTGACAGCTGGATGAACATGAGCCAGCAGTGTGCCCAGGTGGCCAAGAAGGCCAATGGCATTCTGGACTGTATCAGGAATAATGTGGCCAGCAGAAGCAGGGAAGTCACTCTGCCCCTCTACTCAGCACTGGTTAGGCCATACCTAGAGTACTGTGTCCAGTTCTGGGCTCCTCAATTTAAGAAGGACATTGAGACTCTTGAATGTGTCCAGAGAAGGGCAATGAGGCTGGTGAGAGGCCTTGAGCACAAGGAGGAAAGGCTAAGGGAGCTGGGGTTGTTTAGCTTGGAGAAGAGGAGGCTCAGGGGATACCTTATTGCTGTCTACAACTAACTGAAGGGAGGTTGTAGCCAGGAGGGGGTTGGTCTCTTCTCCCAGGCAACCTGTGACAGAACAAGAGGACACAGTCTCAAGCTGTGCCAGGGGAAATTTAGGCTTGAGGTGAGGAGAAAGTTCTTCACAGAAAGAGTGATTTGCCATTGGAATGGGCTGCCCAGGGAGGTCGTGGACTCACCATCTGTGGAGGTATTCAAGAGGGGATTGGAAGTGGCACTTGAAGCCATGGCTTAGTCATGAGGTCTTGGGTGACAGTTTGGACTTGATTTCTGAGGTCTTTTCCAACCTTATTGAGTCTATGATTCTAAGAAGTTTTAGGATTTAAGAATCCTTTCAGTGGTGCCAAGTGTAATTCTAAATCATGAGTTTAGCAGGGATGGCAACTTTATTTAAAAGCATTTTAAAGTAGTTTATAGTCTCATCAATCTAGCAAATGTATTCGTGAATGACAGTAAGAAAAGCTAGACAGTTTCTAGGTCTTCTTTTTCACCCTCAGACAGACTAATATGCTTTGTTTGAAGAACCTACAGGAATGATTTCTCCAGTATGTGCATCATTTGTAGATACTTGTCTTTAAAAAAGCTAATTAAAAAACTCTAATTAAAAAAACAACATGTTGCTAAACTTGTTTGTCATCCAAATATCTAGTATGAGCAAAAGTCAGCCCTGAAGTAATATTCCAGTGCATTAGATTTAAAGGAAGGAAAATGTTTCTCTATGCTTGTTACAGTTTCTCTACTGAAAAGTATGTTTCTTTTCCAAAAAACCCCAAACATTTCACTATTTCACTAGAAGAATTTGAATTGTATCAGAGAGCTTTGCATGCTCAGAGTTTCATGTTTTTGTAGGTGTGTATTTTACCTGAGTTTTTAAATTCTCATGTTAATTATTCAAGATATTTTATTTCTTTGTTTAGAGGTTTTTCCCCCCACTTAATTAAAAGCAAAACAAAGCAATAACAAACAAACAAAACTGACAACAGCAGCAACAACAAAAAAACCCACAACCTTAATGCAAACCAAAAAAAACTAGAACAAACAAACAAAAAAGCCAACTCAGAAAAATTTGACCCCTGAAAAAAAAAACAACTGATGGAAATAATACACTTCTAGAATGTATTAGTGAAAAGGGCATTGCACAGAGCAGTGCTGGAGAAAAATTGTGGTCTTAAACAGGAGCAGTATTGAATTAATTAGGTAGCAAGAGTTTTCTTCCATGAGTTCCTGAGACAAAGATTTATCACTTGCTTTCTAAGACTGACTGACTGTGAAAAGAAAGAAGTAATTTCACCTCAGAGATAGCACATCTTCAAAATTTAGTGTGACACCCTGATTTTCAAATTTTTAAGTCAGCTTCTCACACAAGAGCCTTATGATTCTATTTGCCAGAAGTGAGGCTTAGAGTTTAAATGAATGCCAGAAGTAACATTTCAAAGTTTCCTGTGAAACTGGACCAGTTAATTTATTCAACTTGATGCTAGCTTTGAATCTTATCAGGAGATTTACATTTCTGTTAGAATTTTATTATTGGCTTTGTAGGATGCACTACTTACTCTTAATGTCACGTTTTGCAGGTTTGTTAGCATTTACATTCTTTTTCCTAAATGTGAAAAGAAGTTTCTGTGGTTCTTTGGTCAAGACAGAGGATTTTCAAGAGGTTTATTTTATAGAGTAGAGGGCTCTAAAACCAAGCCTGTGCTGTATGTTCTACAGGGTCAGTGAAGTGAGATTTTAGGCAAATGAATTAAAATTAGGCTTCATGAGAATTCAGCTATTGAAGGTTGTAGATTCTCTGCAGAATAAAAATTATGTTCCTCAAATCTTAAGCTTTTTTTTTTTTTTTTTTTTTTTGGTTGAATGTAGAGAGTCTGATTTTATTTCCTACAGAAATCTGGGTTAATGGGAATGTTTCTTTTTATTTATATGTTCAGAATGTGACAGACCCTGGAAGGTTGTTTCTCAATGCCTGCTAAATCCCTGTAGGGCATGCTGCAGAAGCCAAAGGAAAGACAAAATCATTGAAATAAAAATAGATGTGTTTTTTCTGCATACTTTTCTGCTTCTGGAAATTTTTTTATTTTTTTTAATATATATATATATATATAGAGAGAGAGAGAGAGAGAGAGAGAGAGAGAGAGTGTTATATGTGAGGCATATATCTAATATTTCTTTTCTTGCTGACTTTATTCCTTTCAAACAAATGGTACTTTACTTTCAGATGATTTAAACATGATTATTTCTGTACATTTTCTTCCAATTTATGGATCCAAATCTCAGGTGTGATTCAGACCCTTTTGATAAAGTTACCCCTGAGGCTAAAGTTTCTCAGAAGTTCTGCTGTTTGTTGCTGCGACTTTGGATAGTGGCTCTGCTTTGGAGTTCCTTGCCAGGAGTAAAGATTTCACCATAGCACCTTTGTCTACGCAAGAAGAAGAAAATTCTTTGCAGTGTCAGGCAAGAGGAAGGGAATAAGTAAGAAAGCTAACTTAAAATATATCAAAAGATTGCAAAAAATAACATTTGCCTTTTGTGCTTTTCTGTTAATTGTTTTGTTCTAGTGCCTGTTATTATTGAATAGGATTTTATAATGCAAAATCCACATATTACAGAAAATGAAAAAAACCTTGTGTCTTCAGGACAATGATTTTATTCATACTGAAGGTATGCTCTTCCTGTATGATACTTCAAGTGCCAATCTAGTGTAATAGCATCCACTTCCTTTCTTATGAAGATATTGAAAAAAATCCCTCAGAGTTACAAAGGTTCATACTTGATTGTATTCAGCTTTTATATATGTAGCTGGCAGTGTGAGAGGGAGGGTAATGAAATGTACAACTCCTAAATGAGAGAACTTCAATGAAATAATCACAGATTACTCTGCATGGGATCTTTTCACATGGTCTTTCCACTCATTAATTTTCCAGAAGTAGGCTTTAAAAGGCATAATATTTTTCTTTGGCATAGAGAGACTATTAAACTGACTTCTTAGTAGAAATAGTGATGTACCATGGGCTATTTTTACCTCCATAACCAAAATTTGAGGCACAAGTGTTGCAAAACATGCATGCTAAGTTGGTTTTGGCAAACACTGACCTATAAATGTTGTATTTGTTTATTTTCAGTTCATATAAATAACTCTTTTTTAGCATAGATTCAATGCACCAATTATTTATTTGTCATTACTTATTAGTTGTTTATCATATAAAGACCTGTTTTTGTGATTATGTTCTTTAAATGTTATTGATCATTTCATCCTCAAATATTATGCTAGTAATATTCAGCAGAATTTTAGCTCAGAGTATTGATGCCTGAGTAAAATCCAAACAAACTGAATTTATAATGATTATGAGTAAAAGCAGCATCATTGTTCCTTCAGCCGATTCACTGAATGTATGAAATATTTTGATCTCCTCCCCAAAGAGTCTTTTTCCAAGCAGATTTTAGTTCCAGTGTTGACAGGTTGCCTTTCCTTGCGTATTCCTGACACATTAGGAACTCATTCCATCACTGAGAATTTCAGTTTGAAAAATCAGGGCAATATGCATTCCTTTCATGGATTTCTTCCATAAGTTAGTTGAAATTTTGTTTAAAACTATGGAGTGAGAAGATAGACAAGTAATGGATACACTTGATTTTATTTTGAATGAATAACTGTCTGAATTTCCAGTTCACTATTCAAGTGTGCTGAAGGCAAACATGCCAGTTGATAACCTTTGCCATCAACTAGGAAATGGTAGTGCATGGTATCAAAGTGTTGCCTAGAAAACAGGCAGTGCTGTAGATTTTAAAATAACAGTCCAAAAGTTCAAAAGAAAACCATGAAAAGACCTATTATTTTCTTGACTACAGTTCAGAAACTGCTCCTTGGCCTGAAACAGTAACTGTCTCTCCCACTTTCATAGCATTGTGAGATTTAAAATTTTCTTCCTTGTAAATTTGAGAAGAACAAATAGTTTAGCTACCACATCAGAAAACAAATGCCACTCAGAAACTAAACAAAACAAAACAAAACAAACACACACACCCTATTTTCTGTTATGGATGCTTTAAAGACAACTAAAAAAAGACTAATAGTGATAAAGTATATGAGTTTCTTCCTGTGAAACTGTAAAGTTTTGTTCTAAGTAACACCAAAATAAAACAAGCCTCAACTGATCTGTATTTGCTCGTCAGCTGTGTACTTTAAGGAGTTTCATTATTTATTTCATAACCCAGTGGTACTGAAGATCCCATAATCCAGTGGTACTGAAGATCCTTTGTGGTATACACCAGAAGAGTGCTGGTATGTGTGCATTTACATTTCAGACTAGTAAATATTGATGCTCACCTTATCTGTAGATATTATAAAGGGCTGATAAGAACACTATTTGATTGTAGGTATGTGTAGGTGTATGAACAAGGTCCTTACTTTTTGTGATGTGACCATTACCATGGTATTACCTTCTGCTTATACATATCATATTTAATTTCATTGACTATATTACTTTTTATTGAAAATATTTTGTAAACATTGAATGCGAAGCACAAAGTATGGCTGAATATGCTGTCTGATCTTACTATGCTATACTGTGCCAACTGATACACAATATATCTTATATAATATAATTTCACTCTAAAAATAGATAAAATCTGTGCTATGGAAGTGTAAACTCAGTAGATTTCCCAGTAATTATTTAGAAATGTTGGTCTAAATGATTCAAAGTAAGTGGTGAAGCTGCTTGTGTCAATAATATGCTCAGTTGTGACTTTGCCATTTTAAGAGTGTTGTCTTGAAAATTATTTCCATATGAAGATAAATTTCACCTATGATATGTAATGAAACTTTAACATTTATTCATGAAGAGTGTTTCTGTTCTGAATCAGTCTCACTGATTCTAAATAAAGCTCATAAAATCTGATGTTCTGAAAAGTGTTCAAAGAAAAGGAAATAAAACATTTTGAATACATATGTCTTGAAATTACTTCAGAGGATTAACTAATAGAAGTAAAAATGTTCATGATATAGGTATGCATTTTCCATACAAATGAGGGCCTCATTAGAAAATAAAAAACACACGTTGGAGAAGACATCAATACAACTTTTTTATTGCCAAGTATTTCATTATGCTGACCATGTAATCATATCTTGATCCTCTCCACAACAGTTCAGATGTGTTACTGTAGAGACATCCATGTATTCATTAACTGCAGCAGAACTACTCTAGGTGTAATAATTAACCTCATGGTTATATTTGTGCAAGACTAGGTCCACTACAGAGAGAGATTAGCAGGCAAAATGCAGAGAATAAAACAGAACAATTCAGGAGTCATATTCCAACTGTCAGCAAAAATTATTTAGTGCATGTGACATTAGATAAAAAGATTTCTAGAGTTTAACTGTGAACACTTCAGATACTTCTGAAGTTAATAGACAGATGCAGTATCACAGAGAAGTATCACAGTATCACAGTATCACAGTAACTAAGGTTGGAAGAGACCCCAAGGATCATCAAGTCCAACCTGTTCCAACAGACCTCACAACTAGATCATGGCACCAAGTGCCACGTCCAATCTCCCCTTGAACACCTCCAGGGACGGCGACTCCACCACCTCCCTGGGCAGCCCATTCCAATGACGAATGACTCGCTCAGTGAAGAACTTTTTCCTCACCTCGAGTCTAAACCTCCCCTGGCACAACTTGAGACTGTGTCCCCTTGTTCTGGTGCTGGTTGCCTGGGAGAAGAGACCAACCCCCTCCTGTCTACAACCACCTTTCAGGTAGTTGTAGAGGGCAATGAGGTCACCTCTGATCCTTCTCTTCTCCAGGCTAAACAATCCCAGCTCCCTCAGCCTCTCCTCATAGGGCTTGTGCTCAAGGCCTCTCACCAGCCTTGTTGCCCTTCTCTGGACACGTTCAAGTGTCTCGATGTCCTTCCTAAACTGAGGGGCCCAGAACTGGACACAGTACTTACTTACTTACAGTAATAGCAGTAGTTCTCAAACAACCTATCTGAAGATGCAAAAAGTAGACGAGAAATATTTTCTCAGTCATTTTTAGGAATGATAAAAAGAAAAATATGATGTGGGTATCTGATACTGATTCTCAAGGTAAGAGACAAAAGAAAAACATCTTAAGCAATGTGAATAGGAAATAGAATAGAATAGAATAGAATAGAATAGGATAGAACAGAATAGAACAGAACAGAACAGGTTGGAAGAAACCTTCAAGATCATCGCGTCCAACCCATCAACCAATCCAACCCACCTAAACAACTAAACCATTAAACCAAGCACCCCATCAAGTCTCCTCCTGAACACCTCCAACGATGGTGACTCCACCACCTCCCCAGGCAGCCCATTCCAATGGGCAATCACTCTCTCTGTATAGAACTTCTTCCTAACATCCAGCCTAAACCTCCCCTGGTGCAGCCTGAGACTGTGTCCTCTTGTTCTCATACTGGCTGCCTGGGAGAAGAGACCAACCTCTGCCTGTCTACAACCTCCCTTCAGGTAGTTGTAGAGAGCAATAAGGTGTCCCCTGAGCCTCCTCCAGGCTAAGCAACCCCAGCTCCCTCAGTCTCTCCTCACAGGGCTTGTGTTCCAAACCCCTCACCAACTTTGTTGCCCTTCTCTGGACACGTTCCAGCAAGTCAACATCCTTCCTAAACTGAGTCATGTTTCTATGCTGCACAGACTAATATTAAATACTGGAATTAATAAGGTACTTCTTTAAATGATTACTTTTTCTATTCTTATAATAAAAACCATGAGGTTGTTTGAAGGGCATGGAAATTTCCCAGAAATCAGACATATCAGACAAGAAACCGTTCTGGTAATTTCTGTAAAAATGGAAAGAGACACTAAAAGGTAGTTAAAATTCAGTTTTTTTTTGTGGTTTGTGGGTGTTTTTTTGTTGGTTGGTTTGGTTTTGTTTGGTTGGGGTTTTTTGTAATATGCTCATAGTATGTTTAGACTTCATTCCACCTTTGTTTAATTACCAACATGAATATGACAAAAATGATTGAAACAGACAACTAGAGAGACAGTGTTGTGTGTTGAAGATTCTTTATTACTCACATTTCAGTCCATGTGAAATATGGGAACATCTTTTAATGTGAGTAATCTACATGGATAATTAACAAATGAATGAAATAAAAAAATAAGTGGTTTAACTTTCAAAACATTGGCAACTTTGCAATTTACAGCCATTTATATAACTTAAGTTTACAGGGAGATCATATTAAAAATTTATTTTAAATGCTGATTAGTATTTTTAATTTCCATTTCAGTTAAATGAAACTATAATTGTTTAAAACTCTTTATTATCATGACACCAAGGCTTGTATCCTGTTTGCAGACTTCTTTATTTCTTCATCCATGTCTGCATCTGGATTACATGAAGTGATTTCCTATCTTTTTGATGACAATGGTGATTGCGGCTGTCAGAAAATAAGTTGAATATAAGTACAAGCACTAGAGATCCATTTGTTTCACCTTTAAAATGCATTCTGTTTTATTTACCAAGCATGCATGAATGCTTCATTGTAATTTAGAAGTTAAAACATGTTTAATTTACTTTAAAGTACATTTTAGCTAAACTTTGAATGATGCTTGAAAAATCACCTATGTAAATAACTTTGAAGTCGAGCCTAAAGAGACACATTTTATCTCTAAAAAGCTTTAACTGTAAGTGGAAACATCTGTGTTTTGACACAGATATTGAAGTAAATTTTCTTGTACTGATTGTTCAATCATCTGTGAGCAATTCTACTTTAAACTGCTTTGGGATAATGAAATGAGGTACTTTTAAAGATCATAACAAGAAAACGCTTTATCCATTTCAGCAGAAGCTCCTAGTAATGTGACTTTTAATCTAAGTAGAATGTGTATGTTTAATATTTTATTAACATATATAACAACTATTAAAGTTACTTGAATTTTAAATGTTAAAAAATATGACATTATCAAAACTGCATAATGAATATAGATGTGTATGTGTGTATCAAGGTATCTACATTGAGTGTCTGTTTTTATATTCATGACCCTTCGATCCTTCCTTCCTTCCTTCCTTCCCTCCTTCCTTCCTTCCTTCCTTCCTTCCTTCCTTCCTTCCTTCCTTCCTTCCTTCCTTCCTTCCTTCCTTCCTTCCTTCCTTCCTTCCTCCCTCCCTCCCTCCAAATTAAGTATATTACAGACACTTCCCTTTTCAGTTATAGGTCTTCATCAGTATAATTTTTTTTCCTCCTTGGAAAATCTCTACTTCCTTACTGCATTTCATTATATAGCTTGTCCCAGAATCACAGAATGATTGAAGGTGGAAGGAACATCTAGAGGTCATCTGGCTAAACACAGTCCTTTCAGCACCTTCTTTTATATGAGATACTCCAGTTCCATAATCATCTTCATCACTCTTCACTGAACAATCTTCAGTATGTTCAGGTCTTTCTTGTTTGAAGTCTGGACAGGGTCAACAAAATCTGAATGTCATCTCAGCATGGCTGAAAAGATGAGGATCACCCAGCTTGCTGAAAATGCTTTTTCTAAGGCAACCTAGGGAGTCATTTTCATTGATTCCCTTTGTGATGGGGACATATAGCTTGGTCTTGTAATGTTTTCAAATTACTGCATTTCATTGTTCATTGTTTCATTTCTTGTATCTCACACACTGTTGCTTCTTGGTGTGTTGTTTATTTGTTCTTCTTCTTTCTATTGACTTCATACAAAATATAATTGTTATAAAAGGTATTGTCCCAGGATTCTAAACATTCTCTTTTTCTCTATTATTTGTAACATTTCATTTTTTCATTACTATATTGAAAAGAATAAGATACAGAAGCAAAACAGAATATAAAATTTAACGGAATTAAAACAGTTACTGTTTTGGAATGTCACTTCACCTATGCATTTATATTACCTTAATCTTAATAGTGTTTCTATTTTTGCCATGAGAATTTGTTTGGTTATGCGGGTTAATGCATAAATCTCATGATTAATATGCTCTGAGCTGTACTTGGGCTATTATGTGCCTCTGGTTTACCTAAACACAATATCTTTATATAAGTGGAATTATGGTAAATTGCATTATCTTCAAGATAGGCTTATCACAGTGTCACCAAGGTTGGAAGAGACCTCAAGGATCATCGAGTGCAACCTGTCACCACAGACCTCATGACTAGACCATGGCACCAAGTGCCACGTCCAATCCCCTCTTGAACACCTCCAGGGATGGTGTCTTCTTCCCTGTTTGGAGTCATAGAACCATATAATGCTTTGGGTTGGAAGGGACCTTTAAGGTCTTCTAGCCCAACTCCCTTGCAGTGAGCACAGACATCCTTCAGTAGATCAGGTTGCTCAGAGCCCATGCAACTTAACCTTGAATGTTGCCAGGGATGAGGCTTCTGCTACCTCTCTGGGCAACCATCACCCTCACCATATAAAATTACTTCCATATATCTAGTCTGAATCTACCTTCTTTTAGTTTAAAAATAAAAAGATAAAAAGATTGTCCCCTTCTTTCTTATACACCCCCTTTAAATACTGAAATGCCACAGTAAGTTTTCCAAGCTGAACAACAGCAGGTCTCTCAGCCTGTATTTCATAGAAGTGCCCCAAGCCTTTGGAGTCCCTTTACCAGATCAGGGAGACTACAAAGGTAATGACTGGACTAGAACATCTCTTTGATGAAGAAGGGTTGAGGGACTTGGGGCTTTTTAGCCTAGAGAAGAGAAGAGAAGACTGAGGGAGGATATTACTAACAGTTACAAATACTTTGGGGGTTGGTATCAGGAGGAGCTTCTTTGAGGGTCAAGCACTGGAACAGGATGCTCTGAGAGGTGGTGAGTCTTTGTCTCTGGAATCATTCAACACCAACCCAGACAACATCTTGTGCAGCCTGCTCTAGCCTGCTCTGACAGGAGATTTGGACTAGATGATCTACAGAGGTCCCTATGAACCCCTATCATTCTGTGGTTCTCTGATTTCAGGTTTGCTTGAGCTGACTTCAAATTTAAACACAAGGATGGATAGGTGGGATCTCACCAGAGTGGAGTAGAGGAACAGAATCACCTCCCTTGATCTGCTGGCCACACATTTGGGGTTTGTTTGTTTGTTTGGATGCAGCACAGAATATGTTTGGCTTTCTGGGCTGTGAGCACCTATTGTTGGCTCATATCCAGCTTTTCATCCACCAGGACCCACTAGCCATTCTCCACAGGGCTGCTCTCAATCCCTTCATCCTGCATGGATACTGGGGATTGCCCCAAACTTTGTTGAACCTCATGAGGTCACATTGGCCCACTTCTCAAGCTTCTCCAGGTATCCTCTGGATATCATCTCATCCTTCAGGCATGCCAGCCACACTCCTCAGCTGATTTTTCTCAATATGAGAAGAAAAGATTTAAAAAATAAAAGCCTTCTCCTAAATTCATGTAAATTCACAAAATTTAACCTGAGACACTAAAGACTGCCTCTTTTGTATATTTTGAAGGACCAAGTAGCAAGGGGAATAAAAGTGGACTGATATTTATTTTTGTGGATTTTTATTTTTTTTGCTGGTAATAGAATCTGCTTTCATCACGAACAAATAATTGAAATCTCTGTAGCTTTCATATTTCAAGAAGTTTTATGCTTATAAGTACTCAAATAAGGTTTTTTAAAACAATTTTTCTAAATATTTGTAATAATACATGCATAGATACTGATGCTATTTTCCCTTATGGAAATTGCTTTCAATGAGGCTTAACAAGGATAACATAATTTTCTGAAAATAAAAGAGCGTTTGAGCCTGGAAATAAGCAGATTTTTTTTTTTCTCCTTTTCAATTGTATAATGACTTCTAAGGGGTTCTTTTTCCATTTTTAAGCAAAAAAAAAAACAAACAAATAATCTATGACATCTGTGGGAACCACTGTACTGTGCCATTGGAAACAAATTTTGCAGTCATAAAAACATGTGCCTCTTTTCATGACTATTTCATCTATGAAGTCTGGGAAGTTATATATTCTGTTGGTTGGTTGTTTTTTGCTAACCACTACAGAATCTGTGCCATTGTGTTGTGTTATTTGCTAGAAAATGAGCAAGTTGAAAACAAAATGAACAACACTCATATAAAACTACATAAATCCTTATGCAGAGCAGATTCAGTTTCATTTCATTGCTATAGAACATGGAGTCATACTGAAGGAGAAATAAATAAAACACAAAAAGAAAGATTCTTAGGCATCAGAGAGAATTAAATCCAGGAAACTCTCAATATTTAAACAAAGACAGTTTTCAGAACAAGACACTTTTCAGAATGAACTACCCTTTTAAATTGGATCTTACAGAAAGTACCAGAATCTGTGCCTGTAGAAGCGCAGCACATAGTGCTCAGGAGCATTCCTTGGCTCTGAAATACAACTCCCTACATCCCTGCTCTGATAGAAAGGCCACAAACATGTTTTGCCTTATGTCTAATAGCTCTGTCCCTAACAGTTTCTGGGTATGATCTAGGGGGTTGAATCTTCCATATACTAGTCAACAAAGTGTCCACTCTGTTCAGCCAGCTTCAATGATTGTGAACACTCTTGGGCCTATTTAATTTAAAAGTAGATGCATAGCCTAATAGTTTTCACCACAGTTCTCCAGTACAATATCAGTGATGCTTATTAAGGTACCTCTGAGTGAAAATAATAATGGTTTATTTTAGGAAAGATTTAATATTTGCAGCAGCAAAATAATTGCAAGCATTATGGATATAGCTAAGCTCCTAATACTGTTTAAGGGAGATTAGTTCAAATAGGTTTTTGCATGACATATAAGCCAACAGCAATGAATTACCTATGAGCTCAGAAAACATATTCAGTAGAATGACTGCCAGCTACAACTGCCAAGTCAGTCATATTAGAACTGTCTTCAGATATTTATGGAATGACAGTTGTGAGGGGGGTTGTTTCTAACTTCCTTGAAGCTGTAATAGTGTTCATTGAATTAGTCTTCCATCACACAAACCAGATTTTACCAAGACCTCAATAGTATCATATAACTCTGGTTCAAAGCATAGTATTTTAGGTATGTGATCAATTCTGATAATTTAAAGTCATAGTTTAAAAAAGCAAGATATTTATCTCCAGAAGACATAGACAATTAAAATTAAATGCATATATAATCTGAGCTATTTCCAAAATAAACAGGACTGTGAAATACAGCCTGGAGTGGGCTAATTGGGACCTGGAGCTGCCAAGCTGAATTTTAGCTGTATCACAATGGTGTGGTAAGAGGGGTGGGAAGGCATGGTATCACAATATATTAGAAGTTGGAAGGGACTTCAAGAGATCATTGGGTCCACCCTCCTGCCAAAGCAGGATCACTTAGGGTAGTCCACACAGGAATGCATCCAGGTGGATTTTCAAAGTCTCCAGAGAAGGAGACTCCACAACCTCCCTTGGCAGCCTGTTTCAGTGCTCCATCACCCTCACTGTAAAGAAGTTTCTCCTCAGGTTGAGGTGAAATCTTCTATGTTCGAATTTGAACCTGTTGTTCCTTGTCTTATTACTCTGCACCACTGAAAAGAGCTTGACCCTCTCCACTTGACACCCACCCCTCAGATATTTATACACATTGATGAGATCCCCTCTCAGCCTTCTCAAGACTAAACAGCCCCAGGGATCTCAGTCTCTCTTCATAGAGGAGATGCTCAAGTCCCCTAATCATCCTCATGGCTCTCCATTGAATTCTCTCCAGCAGTTCTCTGTCTTTCTTGAACTGGGGAGCCCAAACCTGGATGCAGTATTCCAGGTGTGGTCTCACCAGGGCAGAGTAGAGAGGGAGAAGATATCCAGAAGACAAGTGATCAAAATTAATGATTTAAAATATTTTTAATTAACACATAATATGCAAATTAATTACAATTACTATACAATTGCTCCACAATATGCACATTTTAATCTATTTGCAGGATTTACCATCAATTTAGAAATTATTTTAAAGTATTATTAACAACTAAAGCACTTAAATATTGAATCAACCTATGTCTCTGGAGAAACCTTATTGAGGACTTTCTACACATAAAGAAGGCGGATAATAGAGAATCTTTTCATCAGTGCCTACAGTGGTAGCACAACAGGTAATGGCTTTAAACTGATGGAGAGTAAGTTTAGAAAGAATTTCTTTATAGTAAGCGTGGTGGGACATAGAAATAGATTGCCCAGAGAGTGTGTGGATACCCCATCTATGAAAGCATTGAAGGCCAGGTGGGACAGAGCTTTAAGCAGCCTGATCCAGTGGAAGATATTGTTGCCTATGGCAGGGGGTTCAAACTAGATGATGTTCAAAGATCATTTCCAGCTCAAACCATTTTGATTCTATAACACTATGAAAATCTGTACCAATATGTAGCTACCACGTAATCTTTATAACGGCACTGAGACCATTTTCCAGTAGAGAAACTATCAACCTGAAGTAATCACTGTCAAAATATTTTACCAGAAATAAACATTATTAGAATTGTAATTTATATTTAGAAAATAAAGACATTATTCAAATACCTAGAGTTTGGAGTTTTTTGTCTTGTTGTGGGTGTTTGGTTTTGGTTGTTTGGGGTTTTTGTTTATAAATGTATGATATTTTTTCTTTCTATGTGTATACTTTCAGCTTTCAAATGTGGGAAGATATTCTTCCTTTATTTTTAATGTACTATTTATTTTCTATACACTTTCATACTCTGGGCACAGTAAAACTAGTCATTCAGGAAACAAAATATTACCTACTCAAAGGACATCTGCTGCAGATGGTTTGTCTTTAGCAACCATATGGCATATGTATTTTGGCAAAAAGGTATGTGACTTTTTATTTGCCAGGTATTGTGTAGTAGCCAGATATTTTTGAAGCAGATCTATAAATAATACATTTCTCCACCTCTTTCTCCCTGTCTCTGTTTTTCTCTATATTTTAAACCTATTCATGTATTCTATGAAATAAATACGTGCAGCAAAAATATAGAAGACAAAACTCATATAAATTCTAGAGAGAAAAGAGAACATTTTAATCATTAAAGTTTTTTCTTACAAATTCTGTTTCACAGAACTTGAAACACTGAACAGAAATACCTTGAATACAATGGCATATAATTTCAAATAGGAAATGTTCCAATAAGGTAAACCCAGAATATTTTGTTTTGCAAGGTATCTTTTATTGTAACAGTCTGAATGCATATAACTGGATGTAAAACACCAGTTTAAGATTTTTTATGTTTGTTTGTTTCAGTGTTGTTTTGGTTTTGGGTGGGTTTTTGTTTGTTTAGTTTGGAAGTGTCCTTAGGGATCATATCCTCCAACCTCCCCACCACAGGGAAGGATGCCTCCCCACTAGATTTGGCTGCTCAAGGTCTTATCCAACCTGGTCTTAAACATTTCTAGGGAGGATGCCTCCACAACCTACTCTCCCTCATCTTAAAACCATTCCCTATTGTCCTATTTTAGACACCTTCATGAAAAATTCCTCTCCAGCCTTCCTGTAGAATCCCTTAAAGTATTGGAAGGCATCTATAAGGTCCCCCCAGAGTCTTCTCTTTAGGCTGAACAACTCCATCTCCCTCAGCCTATCCTCATGGCAGAGATGTTCCAGCCCTTGGATTATCCTTGTGGCCTTCCTCTAGACTTGCTCTAACAGGTCTGTGTCCTTGTTATGAGTGGGACAGAAGAACTGGACCCAGCATTCAGAGTGGTGTCTCGCAAGAGGGGAAAATGTAAAAGGGGAAGATGTGTGTTTCAGACATGTGATACATGACTCCACACCAGGACATGACTTAGATACTGTCATTCCTTTTAACAGCTCGACCGTGAGAAAGAAAACTCCCACAATTGCAACACCCTGTAGTGAACGTTTTGAGAGATGGCAAAGCATTAGAAACCAAGAGTAGCAAACACAATTCCATGACAATGAGTTGCAGCATAATCTTTCTACTTCTTAAGATGAAGAGATTACAAATAGAGATTGAAATCACTATAGCAGCATCTGAAATTGCTTGAGACAGGTATGGGCAGTGATCCCATTTGTTTCCTCCTTTCTCTTTTAGCTGCATATAATAATCCACTTGCCTCTTCAGTATCAGCTACATAAAATGCCTTTGATGTAAAACTGTATTTCTCTGACCAAATGTAAACTTTCACACTATACAGCTGAAGTAGGTAGCCCAAATTGTCATTGATGCTGATGTTGACACTTTAAGGCACTATGCCATTCCTAAAGCAGAGAGCATGAGTCAGTCAGATAATTCATGACCTTTTATTTTTTCTGATATCAACACAAAAGTGTTATGGTTCAGAAGTAAACCACACCATTGACATATTAAGTGACTTGAACTCCACTGTTGGTAATCTAATTATGATTTCCTACTAAATTGCATTGAAACTTTTTCTTTTTATACAAGCTATGAATCAACTGCTTCTGAGGAATTATGTTTCTTAAGAGGTTTTCTCAGGCTTTGAAAAGGTGCAAGATATATTCCACATTAAGGATGGTAAAATTAGAAGGGATATACCTATAGTAACACAAAGAGAAAAGCTGAGTGAGAAAAACAATATTTTGTTTAAAGGACTTTTCCTGAAAGATAAAATGTTGACATTAAATTCGATTTTTCATTGCAAATAGGGATATTTTATAGATCAGTTTCTGTAAAATAGCAGTTTTACTATCACAAACCTGCATAAAATTTAATACTTTTGGAAATATATATTTGAAGTATGATTTCTTTTATCTTCCAGTGTTTTTATTTATTTGTTTTTTCTTGTTACCTTACCAGGTTTCTCTTCTGATTTTGTGGCTTTTCTAGTTGTTTGGATACAGCATAATAGTAACATAGCTCATTAGTACAGGACATTTTTATCTAGGCACCATGAAAACAGCTGGCATCTTCCTGAATGTCTTTGTGTCCAGATACCTGTTGTTAGAATAACTTGAATTCCTTTCCTTTTTAGATACCTGTATGAAACAAAGTATACTTACACAGAAAGCACAGAATTCAAACTTTAGAAACAGCTGGCATATCATGCATCAAGCGTTGTTTCTCTTTTGCCTAAAACTACCACAGAGAGCAAAATATGTATAATGAAATAAGTATAAAATTATGTATAGTGAATGAAAATAACTTCCTCTGTCCGACTATCATCACAACTCTCAGCTTCACTGTCAACTAGATCAAATTAATTGTTTTCAAATTCTGTATGCTTAAATCCTTCTAGAGTTTGCCTCAACTTACATTATCAGGAGAGCTCATTTTGACTGGAGACAGTCACCTTCATTCTCCAACCCAGGCGTCTCCAGCAGGTCACATACAACACAGAGCTTTGGACCTCAGATTTCCGTTGTCTGATATTCTGCCACGGTTAAAGCTCTTTCAAAGTTGTCTTGGGCTCACACAGAAAATCCTTAGCATTTATGAATCCACATCTTCATTGTTTATTGGATTAGATCCTTGAGTAAGTGTAATTTATCACAAATACAAGCATGAGGCAGGACGCAAATCCCCCAAGAACACTAAAGCTAGGGATTCTAGATGTAAAGATTTTGAGCAAAGCAATATAGTAAAGCTGAGAGAAAAAGGAAAAAAAAAAACCGACCCCACACACACAAAAACCCCACCACCAAACAAAACCCCCACAACAAGAAAACAAACTAACAAATGAAAAAAACCTCTAGCTATGTTGTTGTATCACAGTATCACTAAGGTTGGAAGACACCTCAAAGATCATGGAGTCCAACCTGTCACCACAGACCTCATGACCATGGCACCAAGTGCCACATCCAATCTCATCTTGAACACCTCCAGGCATGGTGACTCCACCAGCTCCCTGGACAGCCCATTCCAATGACGAATGACTCAGTGAAGAACTTTCTCCTCACCTCGAGCCTAAACTTCCCCTGGTACAGCTTGAGACTGTGTCCCCTTGTTCTGGTGCTGGTTGCCTGGGAGAAGAGACCAACCCCTTCCTGGCTACAACCACCTTTCAGGTAGTTGTAGAGAGCAATGAGGTCTCCCCTGAGCCTCCTCTTCTCCAGGCTAAACTATCCCAGCTCCCTCAGCATCTCCTCACAGGGCTTGTGCTCAAGGCCTCTCACCAGCCTTGTTGCCCTTCTCTGGACACGTTCAAGTGTTTCAATGTCCTTCTTAAACTGAGGGGCCCAGAACTGGACACAGGACTCAAGGTGCGGCCTAACCAATGCAGAGTACAGGGGCACAATGACTTCCCTGCTCCTGCTGGCCACACTATTCCTAATGCAGGCCAGGATGCCGTTGGCCGCCTGGGCACACTGCTGGCTCATGTTTAGGCAGCTGTCAATCAGTACCCCCAGGTCCCTTTCTGTCTGGGAGCTCTCCAGCCACTCTGAGCCCGGCCTGTAGCTCTGCATGGGGTTGCCATGGCCAAAGTGCAGCACCCAGCACTTGGACTTGTTGAATGCCATCCCATTGGACTCTGCCCATCTGTCCAGTTGGTTGAAGTCCCTCTGCAGAGCCTTTCCAGCCTCTAACTGACCAACATCTGCTCGTAACTTGGTGTCATCTGCAAACTTGCTGATGACTGTCTCAATCCCCTCATCCAGATCATCAATGAAGATGTTAAAGGGGACGGGGCCCAGCACCGATCCCTGGGGGACGCCACTGGTGACTAGCCACCAGCTGGACATGGCACCATTCACCACCACTCTCTGGGCTCGGCCCTCTAGCCAGTTCCTAACCCAGCACAGAGTGTTGCTGTCCAAGCCATGAGCTGACAGCAGTTTGCTGTGGGGGACGGTGTCAAAGGCCTTGCTGAAGTCCAGGTAGACCACATCCACAGGCTTCCCCACGTCCACTAGATGGGTCACCTGATCATAGAAGGAGATCAGGTTGGAGAGGCAGGATCTGCCCTTCCTAAATCCATGTTGGCTGGTCCTGAGCCCTTGGCCATCCTTCAGGTGCACAGTTATTGCTGCCAGGATAATCTACTCCATCATTTTCCCTGGCACTGAGGTCAGGCTGACTGGCCTGTAGTTTCCAGGTTCCTCCATCCGACCCTTCTTGTGGATGGGGACCACACTGTCCAGTTTCCAGTCATCTGAGACCTCTCCAGTGAGCCAGGACTGGAGGAAAATGATGGAGAGCAGCTTGGCCAGCTCATCTGCCAGCTTTCTCAGCCCCCTAGGATGGATCCCATCCGGTCCCATGGACTTGTGAGTGTCCAAGTGGCTCAGCAGGTCCTGAACTAATACCTAGTTGTGGTGGTACCTGTCGTAATCTTAGGCAAATATTGAAGCAAATATTGAAAGATACAATTTCACAAGTGATTTGTGTAGAAGCAATGTCCAAAAGCACACCGGAACTGAACAAGTCTGATTTTCTATGGCTTTTTGTTATGCAGCTGGTTTCATTGCTATGTGGTGCAAGTCTGGATGAAAACTTGCTTCTCCAGTGTTGAATTGAGTGGAAAACTTCACTGAAGTCTCACTGTATAAGGCCAGTATGTAAGGTTTTTTCTTCTCATTTGGCTGGCTGTTTTCAGAAGCATGAAGCATGTCTTGATGTCTGTGATCAAGATGACATCTGGATAACCTTGATCTGTATGACATCTTGATGTTTCTATCAATTCTGATTGAAATTGACCAGAGATTTCAAAATAAACTGAAATGGCAAGACAGTGTTTTGTGCATTCAGCCAGGAACAGAATGATCACATAAGCTTAGTTTCCTCAGGCCAAAAAATTTCAGACTCAAAAGAGATGTTCACAATTCAGATATTCCACCATTGTAACTTAACTTATACAAGTATAAAACATTAAATACAAATATTATATTTTATATTATTATAATTTTGTGTGTGTATATTTATTTTACATATTTATAGTTATTATTGGAGAATAAGCCTTGTGAGGAGCACCCAAGAGAACTGGAGCTGTTTAGTCTGACGAGAGGAGGCTGAGGGGAGACCTCATTGTTTTCTACAAATACCTGAAAGAAGGTTGTAGTAAGGTCGTGGTGGTGTTGCGTCAAAGGTTGGACTATACGATCTTAGAGGTCTTTTCTAACCAAAATGATTCTATGATTATATAATTCTATGTGCTGAAATCAGATCAGCTTTATAATATAATAGACAGGTAGTTAGATACTTCTGAAATAAGATTCCTGATGTTCAACAAAGTACCAGTTAAATTGTATGCTTACTGAAAGATGAGGGTATTTTGGAGATAAGGTATTAAAGGCTCAGAAATGTCTGTGTATGAATTTTAAACACTTGCTGCACAAACTGAACACACACCAAAACAACTCATGATGGCTGAACTTTTTCTACATACTTCTTTTAAAGACAATATAGAAATTTGAAATAGAATGTGTATGATAGAATCATACTGAAAATAGTAATCATAACAAATAATGAACAACATGAAATGAGAGTTTATTGATATAGGTATAAATTGTAGACACAGCTTAATTCTCTAGGTTCAAGTTCCTGATTAGTTTATCCCACCATGTGGTACTGCTGCAGAGTGATATGCTACCTATTTATCATACTAACAAAAGTAAGGAATGACTGTTAAAAAGTGTTCAATAAAACTGTGCTTCTGGGCAAGTCTGATTTTTGGATACATTCTGGGGCAATCTATCCTAGAATCATTAAGGCTAGAAAAGACCTCTAAGATCATCAAGTCCAAAACTTCTATGACCTCTAGATCATGTTCCAAAGTACCATACCTACTCATGGCATAGGGAAGAGAATCAGAAGGGTAAAACTGAGAAAAATGGAGCTTAAGACAAGTTAATATGTAAAGCAAAAGCTGCATGCAGAGGCAGAGCAAAACAAGGAATTAATTCACTATTTCCCATGACAAGGCAAGTGTTCAGGCATGTCCAGGAAAGCAGGGCTCTTTTACTCGTAACTGTTACTTGAGGAAACAAATGCTATCACTCCAAATTTCCCTTCCTTCCTTCTTACTCCATCTTATTGTTGCTGAGCATGACCTCACATGGAATAACCCTTTGGTTAGTTGGGGTCACCTTTCCTATCTATAGCACTTCCAAAATTCTTGTGCCCCCCGCACCTGCTCTCTTGTAGTGCGAGTAGCAGAAAAGGCCTTGACTTGAGTAAGCGCTGCTCACCAATAATGAAAACATCTCTGAGTTACCAACACTGTTCTCTGCACAAATCTAAAACATAGTTCCATACTAACTGCTATAAAGAAAATGAACTCTAACTCAGTCAAAACCAGCACAGTAACATACTCTCAAATAGTCTAAAGTGTTACTGATCTTCAAGTGTGCCAAAGAACATCTACAATAGAAGAAAACCATGCAATCATTTAAAAATCCCTATTATTATTATTATTATTTTATTTTTTATTATATTTTATTATCTTATTATTGTTATTATTCAGACTGGACGTGAGGAAGAAGTTCTTCACTGTGAGAGTGGTGAAGCCATGGAATGGGTTGTCCAGGGAGGTGATTGAGGCCCCATCCCTGGAGGTGTTTAAGACCAGGCTGGATGAGGCTCTGGCCAGCCTGATCTAGTGTGAGGTGTCCCTGCCCATGGCAGGAGGGTTGGAACTAGATGATCCTTGTGGTACCTTCCAACCCTGACTGATTCTATGATTGTACTACTACTATTACTATTACTATTACTATTATTATTACTATTATTATTATTAGTCTCAATCAGTTTTCATGAAAGACTGATCTTGTTCCATTGTTGCCAAAGGTATTTTTAAATACAAAATTATTAATTCACATTGTCTGTCTCTTTCACTTACTGTTCTTACACAGAGACAGCCTGGAGTCAAATGACAGGAACAAAACATTCTGTTATAGCAGGGAGTGAAGGAAGAATGGAGCCTTCCAGAGGCAAGTCAGTCTGGTCTTGGTTGTCTTCTAAAACTGAGTCTGAAGAGTAGACACAAAACTTTATAAAAGTAAACAAAGGTCAAATTGTCAAGGAAAGCATCACTGCTACTTCTGTAAGAGGATGAACCACGAGCCTATTCTGTTAAGCTTTTCCTGTTTTCTGTTTCTTTTTTTTTCTTCTTGTGCTTTCAGTGAGATATTTTTTATCCTCAGCCCCTCACTTCAAGAACCTTTGGAAGGAAAGCCACTCAGAACTGAAAAATGCAGCACACACTATAATGGTTATCATACTTTTTAAACACTTCCAGTGATGGTGACGCCCACACCTCCTTGGACAACACATTCCAATGGCCAATCACTCTTTCTGTGAAGAATTTCTTCCTAACATCCAGCCTAAACTTTCCCTGGCACGGCTTGAGACTGTCTTTTCTCATTCTGCACTGACTGTCTGGGAGAAGAGACCAACCCCCACATGGCTACAACCAGGGGTGCTTGGTGCCATGGTTTAGTTGATTAGATAGTGTTGGATGATAGGTTGGACTCGATGATCTCAAAGGTCTTTTCCAACCTGGTTAATTCTATTCTATTCTATTCTATTCTATTCTATTCTATTCTATTCTATTCTATTCTATTCTATTCTATTCTAATTTCTATTCTATTCTAATTTCTATTCTATTCTATTCTACTGGTGTTGGAGCTCTTTTAGGGCACTGTGTGTCTGTCTAACTGCAAAGATATGGGAGAAGCATCAGGAAGGAAAGAGAGAGGGAAGGGAGAAAGGGGGAAGAGATTCTGTCTCAAACCATGAGAGCAATCAATACACTAATTCTTTAAATAATTTTTCTCATTCAGATGGTTTGAAATATCCAAGCTATGAATTTCTAATAGTCCAAGAAAACCATTACAGTTACTGTGGGCATGATTCCAATGGCTTATATATGATTGTTATTTTTGCTGAATAATACATAGCCGAACTTCATTAAAGTAAATATTTCTGTGTTCTTTAAGTTGTTTGTGGGTTTTTTCCCCCCCCTTTTTTTTTTTTAATAGAAATCTGTATTTTGTTACGTTTTTGCTATCTGGTACAGAGAGGTTACAGCTGAAAACTTGGAATACGTGGTTGATCATACGAGTTAAATTATGCATAGCTTTAGAATACTCTGTGCATTCTTTGTTGATAATTCTACAATTTCTTGTTAATTAGCTACTTAAACATTTTGTTTTGTTGAGCCAAACTATACATCTGGTATGTTGTAGGAAGATTTTTAATTTTTTTTTTTTTTCATGACATCTCAGTAGACTTCAGGACACCCTGTGAGAGGCTTTGCTGCTAGTCACCTTATTGTGCCACTTCAAATTGAGGACTTCTCACAAAACATCTTCATCAGAACTATATAATGAAACTGTCAGCAGAAATACATTCACAGGGTGTCTTAAACCTTTACAGCAATGCAGCCAGATTAATCTCACTTTGTTTAAGAAATTAATTTCCTTTAGTCTCAGTGTAAAGAAAGACATTTCTTTAAAGCAATTCAATGCACTGAAGATTCGGAAAGAAGGACAACCTCATCTTTGGAAAGTGAATGCTTAATTTAATTCCCATGAAAAGATATTACAGTATGCTGAGTAAAAGCTATGGCTTTTCTAAGCTCTTTAAAGTCTAACTGGATTAATTTCAGGAAAAACACATGTAGCTGGAAAATATTTCAATTATGTCTGCTCATGTATCTCCCCATACAGGACAAATCTGGAGTTCTTTTTATGTATACCTAGACATTTGCTTCTATTAAGATGCTTATTTGCAAATGTTTTTATATTCATGTAATAACTCTGCTGGTTTTCAACCAAAAATATAATCTTTTCTGTACAAATATGTACAAGTAATTACACAATATCTATGTAAGAACAGTAGTATTGGAGTAACTGTATTTTGAATTGTCAGCTGTTGTAAAACTGATGCTTAGTAAATTTTGAAAGATTGTTATGGAGAAGAGTTTATGTCTTATCCAATAAGTGTTTAACTGAAAAGACTATTCAGACCTAGAACAAATATTTTGAGATTTTAATTATCTTTCTAATAAAAAGATTAGAACTAAGAAAGCCATCTGAGACAAGAATTCAACTCTTGTTTGTGAGGCTGAAATATCTTAATATACAGAATGGATGAAAAAAAGTCATACGAATGTTCTGAGAATTCCCATTACAAGACCAATGGCAACTACTGGATTGCAAACTTTATGCTCAGTAGTCAAGACAAAATATCTTGCAAGGTAAAATGAATATTGAGAGTGTCTGGTAGTTAATTTAACCGTCTTTGTTAAAAGGGTATGTAAAATCATACAATCATAGATTTTTTTTTGTTGGAAAAGATCTTTAAGGTCATCAAATTCAACCATTACCTAACTCTAGCAAGTCTCATGATGACCATGTCCTTTAGCACCAAATTTATGCATCTTTTAAACATCTCCAAGGATGGGGATTCAGCCTTTTTAGTTTTCCATGGGGAGCCTATTCCAGTGTTTGAAAACCCTTTCAGTGAAGAAGTTTCCTCTAGTACCCAAAGTAAACCTTCCTTGGTGCAACTTCAGGACATTTCTTCTCATCAGTTGTTTACTAGGGAGAAGAGACCAACAACCACCCAGCTACAACTCTTTTCAGGTAGAGACAATAAGGTTATATGCTTTCAATTGTTCAAGCTCTCAACTTGTGGTGAGGATTAACAGAAATTAAACAATAGCTCTTGAAGAAGACAGCCATAGAACAATTCCAGAATCTCTCCTACTTCATGCTTTAGCAAGAACTGCACCTTCAGTTATGTCTCAAGGAGTGCCTTCAATTGAAAAGATTGTAATTAAGTTAATTTTAAAAAATCAAAGCTGTCTTCAATATATTTTTTATTGTACATCATTGTTTCAAAAATAACACCCTATGCCAGCTCTGCCTTCAGAGGACACTGTGTCATCAGGTTTTGTATTTGCATTACTTTTCGATGTTTGATATTTGATTTCAGTATCAGGTACAAAACTCAGGACACTACTAGATGCAATAGGTACATTGCTTCTGTTAAAAAATACAGTAGCTACATTAGTCAGAAATGTATATAAATTAATAAATTATATAAAATTACTTAGTTCATGAAACATTCATTATCTTATTTCTTCAACAGCCCCATTTAAATATTGTGAAGCTTCAATATTAAAATTTCTAAGCATGTTTTTTCTGTGGTTGAATTTATGTCTTGTAATCCCTAACATGGATTGAGTTTCCTTTGCACTTTCAAATGCAGGAGTGCAGTATTTGACTCTTCATTGAACAACCTGTTCTCAAAATTGCTGTAGATCAATGAATTTCAAAGAAGATATATATTAAAATAAACCCCCATAAATTCTATGAGACACTCACATGCACATAACCATACATGTGTGCACGTGCACACACACTATTACAACATCTGTGTCCAGTACTGGGTATGAATATATTGTGCTGGTATGTGGTCAGCGTTAAACATTAAGAAAAGGTATTTATTTTGTAGTTTTTTAAATTTTGTTTTTCTGTTTTTAGTAGTCAGGTTTTCCCAAATGCTGGACTAACACTGGCTTGTTTGTTTAACAATTTTAATTTTTCCAGACATTTACATTAGTAGAATGAACTGCTTTATGAATTTCTTGGACTTTAACCAGACTGCGGGTGTTTTATCCCAGATCCTTGTATCTGAGTTAATTGATTGTTAAGGCATGATCTGAGAAGATCATGCCTGTACTCTGCTCTGGTGGCATGCCCTGGAAAGGAATCCAACCAATCACTCGTTCTTTCAATCAAATAACTTCTTTATTGATGATCTGGATGAGGGCATTGAGTCCATCATCAGTAAATTTGCAGACAACACCAAGCTGGGGGCAGGAGTTGATCTGCTGGAGGGTAGAGAGGCTTTGCAGAGGGACCTTGACAGGCTGGGCAGATGGGCAGAATCAAACGGCATGAGATTTAACACAACCAAGTGCCGGGTTCTGCACATTGGCCACAACAACCCCATGCAGTGCTACAGGCTGGGGTCAGAGTGGCTGGAGAGCAGCCAGGTAGAGAGGGACCTGGGGGTGCTGGTTGATGGTAGGCTGAACATGAGCCTGCAGTGTGCCCAGGCAGCCACAAAGGCCAATGGCATCCTGGCCTGTATCAGGAACAGTGTGGCCAGCAGGAGCAGGGAGGTCATTCTGCCCCTGTACACTGCATTGGTTAGGCCACACCTTGAGTACTGTGTCCAGTTCTGGGACCCTCAGTTTAGGAAGGATGTTGACTTGCTGGAACATGTCCAGAGAGGAGCAACAAAGCTGGTGAGGGGGTTTGGAGCACAAGCCCTATGAGGAGAGGCTGAGGGAGCTGGGCTTGCTTAGCTTGGAGAAGAGGAGGCTCAGAGGAAACTTTATTGCTGTCTACAACTACCTGAATGGTGGTTGTAGCCAGGTGGGGGTTGGTCTCTTCTCCCAGGCAACCAGCACCAGAACAAGAGGACACAGTCTCAAGCTGTGCCATGGGATGTTTAGGCTGGATTCTTCACAGAAAGAGTGATTGGCCATTGGAATGGGCTGCCCAGGGAGATGGTGGCATCACTATCACTGGAAGTGTTTAGGAAGAGACTGGATGATGTGATTGGTGCCATGGTTTAGCTGATTGGATGTTGCTGGGTGATAAGTTGGACTTGATGATCTTAAGGGACTTTTCCAACCTGTTTAATTCTATTCTATTCTGTTCTATTCTATTGTATTCTGTTCTGTTCCTGCATGCACAGGAATATTGCCATAATTCATTTCAGCCTTACAGTTTACATGCCAACTACACAGTTCTACATCTGTTATTGTAGTCTTTTGCATTTTGTGGACAGAACACTTCCTATTCTGGCCTTCCTATCCAGTTCTGTGTGTAAAATTGTTACGTCATTGGGTATTATCTCAGAATCTGCCATAGTTAGTCAGATCAAGTTTTATGCACTGGCCGGGAGAGTTTTGCTCAGGAATAATGTTATCGTACAGCTGACTTGCTTACATGTTGATACACTCTGACATCCATAGGTAAATGCAGGGGTGATTGCAGCATGACATCCTCCTCACCTTCCAAAAATAACATCTCCTAAATTAATCTGCATGTCAAAACCTGAATGATTAACAACTCATCTGACTATAGTAGTTTTCTAGAGATCAACCTCTGCCTTCCCTTCATACTATGTTGTACTAGTCTTATGTGCTCAGTGTTCAGTACCCAGCAGATTGTGCCTTTTTTTTTTTCCCTAAAAATCACAGATATTTTCAATACAATACCCTTAGTTCATTAACCATAATCAATTAATAAAATCAGTAATCTGTGTAGTATTTTGTCTCCCAGTCCCTTCTTCCTGTCCTTTGGCTTATGATATGTAAAAATGTAAGTTAACAACCTATTCTGATCCTGCAGAAATTAGTATACAGAGCTATATATATATATATGATTTTTGTTAGTAGCTAACACCATGTGTTAAGGCAGCAGCTTGATACATGTGAAATATGTATAGCTTTGAATGTTGTGACAACCACACAGTTCTGAAATTCTTGGCTATTTATCAATATATTTGGTTAGCAATATGAGGAGACTCAGCAGAAATCTGCTGTTAATTATTTTTTAATTCCTGCTTGTTGGTTTGTATTTGCAGATACGTACCAGATGTGCCAGATCTTACATCCTTTATCTAATGTACTGCAGGTAAAAATATGTTTACCTTCAAACAGTGAAATTCAATTTTGATCAAAACTGTAGGAAAAACAAAAACCACACCAAGAAACCACACCAAACCCACTCCCCCCGCCTCCAAAAAAAAAAAAAAAACAAACCCAAAACAAAACCCTGTGAGAAATGAGTTCACTGTTGATTTTTAAATACAGTTTATTATAAAATAAAGGCAAACAGCACTGGGCGCATAGCAGATTTGGTAGAGGTGTGCCATAACAACACGAGTTGAGCTTATATAGACGTCAAACATACGTATTCATAAATATCTCCACAAATCCCTTTACATTTCCCAAGCACACTACACACACACACACACACACACACATACACACACCATCCCCTGTCCTGCCTGTTGCTGGCTGCAGTCTTCGGGGCTGGGATAATGGTTTGCATTCTTGACCTGTCCAGTCTCAGACATCTTGACACCTCACCCTCCCTCCATTTCTCTCCCAATACATATTCTACACAACACAGACTACAACCAGGCAATCATCTTAAGGATTGAACTCCACAGTCCACAGCAATGCCCAGGACCCACCTTCCCCTTGTGAAAGCCAAATATAACAATTTCTCACAATCCCTCCCCTTCTTTCTACTACATTTGGCTTGAGCCATAACAACCTAAGAAATCCTCCCAAGAGGATCCCTTTTAGTCTTCCCCCCCAACCAAGTTCCACCATTTCACCTGTTTCAAAGGTGGGGGAGGAAACAGTTACATAACCTGGCTAACAATTCTGTAACAAGCAAAAAGACTCTAATTTCAACTTCCTGGTAAAAGGAGTGGGATAACAACTGATGTTCCTTGCCTGAGAATGTTTCCTCTCTTACTTTAATAGGTACCATGCACAGTGAGTGGGTATGGTATACCAAGACTAGGTGACAACTTTCTCCCTCTGAGTGGTTAGTCCCAGGAATTAGGAGTCTGGTTTGACTTGCAATTCCACTCACACAGCCTATGGGGTTGCTGCCCACAGCCATTGTTCTAGATCTTCTTCGTGTCAATTACAGAGGTCTACCTGGTATTGCCTCCTTCAATCCCCAACAATAATCTGCTCAGATTATGTAGCCCTTCCCTTGCCCGGGGAGGTTTTACCAATTTCCCTTCCCGACTTATTTCTAGTTTGTTATGTTTTTAGGCAAGGATCATTACTGCTCCTATTTTGATACTGAAACTCGTCTCATGACCATCTTTAGGTCCTCCATTTGGGGTACCACAGTCCATTTGGTGGCTGGATCCATGGGTCCTTTAACTCTGGTTGCATGTGTCCATCCTTTCTTGGCTGTGCATACTACAGTCTCTGTGGTAAGCAAGACCTGAAAGGGACCTTCCATTTGAGGTGTGTTTGTTCTTTCCACATTTTTATCATAACCCAATCTCCTGGTTTAAATCATGGATTTGGAAATCTAAAGTAACTGACTGAGCTAACATCCCTTGAGCCTGTAAATGTTGCAAAGTTCTCCCAATTTTCATCACATAATTTCTAATGTTATTGTGCCCCAGTTCATAATTAGCCATTTCCCTCCCACATTGTAAATAAGGTAATTCAAACATCATTTCACAGGGTGATACACCAGCATTGGATCTCAGCTGTGTCCTGATCCAGAGCAGGGCCAAAGGTAGGCACTTAACCCATGTTATCTGGGTTTCAATCATTGATTTTGTGAGGGTTTGTTTCAGTGTTTGGTTTATTCTTTGCACTCTCCCTAAGTTCTGTGGGTGCAGGGGGGATGAATTTCCCAATGTATGCCCAAACTGTACATTAATTGTTGGACCACCTGTAAAATGAGTGCCTCAATCAGAATCTATCCAGTTCACCAACCCGTATCTGGGAATTATTTCTTCCAATATCACTTTAGTTACTACATTGGTGCCCCAAACAACAACCAACCAACCAAACAACCCCAACCCCTCCCAAACCAAACCAAAACACAATTTTTACTGGCCTTGACAATTTGCATATGCTTTTATCACAAAACCATATTATTATATATCTATGTCTCAACATAATTGACGGTTCTAGGTTGCATGCAAAAATAATTCTCAGCTAAATTTATGCTGCAAAACTGGTAATGATACATAAACCCAAACAAGCTGACTTTAATTCCTAGACCTCATGGTGAGTTTGCAAGGCTGGTGCTTAGCGATAAATTATTTTATTCTTACACTGAAATATAAAATGATATGCTTAGCTACTTTTCAAGAATATAACAAGTGAAACAGTTTCTCTGAAAATGTAATCTTCATTCTTAGCATGTACAGCCTCATTTTTATTGTTGGGGTGGTGTTTTTTGGGGGGTTTGGTGTTGGTTTTTTTTCTGTTTGTTTGTTTAAATAAAGCTACTTGCCATAGCTACAGCTGTTTTCATAGTCCTCTTAAGTAGCTTTCTCCCCACTTGCACTGGTTACAATTTGATTCTCTAAAACTATTCGTTTTCTGATTATACTTCATTTTACAGAACAGCCTCTAATTATTTTGTCTTTAACCTTGCTTTCCTTCAAGTTATCCAAGCTAGCAGTTCTGGGCCCCTCCATTTAGGAAAGATGTTGACTTGCTAGAACATGTCCAGAGAAGGGCAACAAAGCTGATGAGGGTTTTGGAGCACAAGCCCTGTGAGGAGAGGCTGAGGGAGCTGGGATTGCTTAGCCTGGAGAAGAGGAGGCTCAGGGGAGACCTTATTGCTGTCTACAGCTACCTGAAGGGAGGTTGTATCCGGGTGGGGGTTGGTCTCTTCTCCCAGTCAACCAGCACCAGAACAAGAGAACACAGTCTCAAGCTGTGCCAGGGGAGGTTTAGGCTGGATGTTAGGAAGAAGTTCTACAGAGAGAGAGTGATTTGCCATTGAAATGTCCTGCCCAGGGTGGTGGTGGAGTCACCATCACTGGAGGTGTTTGGGAAGAAACTGGATGGGGTGCTTGGTGCCTTGGTTCAGTTGATTAGATGGTGTTGGATGATAGGTTGGATTTGATGATCTATGAGGTCTTTTCCAACCTGGTTAATTCTACTCCATTCTATTCTACTTTTGTTTGTCATTTTTAGGTAGTACATTGATCTTGGCTGAAAGTATTTCATACTTTTCTCCACTGAGGTCATGTAATTAGTAATTTCTAGAAGACAACTTTTTAGTCAGATCTTTTTGAAGAATTATTTCTAGTTTCTGTGAGAGCTGATATTGCTCAAAGAGTTTGCAGTGCAAAGAAGAGAGAATTACAAACTGATGGTCTGGAATGATGTCACTCCCAATTTTCTCCAAGCAGAAGCAGAGTATTGTCCTACTAGCAGAGCTAATGTCCCCGGAAAGGTCAGTTCATTGAGGAGTGTTTTCTCAGGATAAGGTAGCTTTTTTTTATTATTTATTTCCTTTTTTTTAATTACAAAATAGATAGGGGTCTCTTAAATATTGATATTCTTTAAAGAATACTTTTATACAGGAGCCAGTGATGCTAATGTTCTGTCTGTATAATCTTTGGCAGTTGTTCTGTGTCTTCTAGGACAGTTTACTGCATCTAAAGGAGGGTCCTTTGCCTTTCTCCGCACTGGGGAACACAGATTCTTTCCTTGTAGGCCTGCAGCATTGGACTCCTTGTTTATTCTCTCTAATGCTGGAAGCCTTGCATTCTTTTGAAAGCTGCCCAGTTTCAACAACGGAAATAATGAATGTGTGTTTCTTCTTTTCTGCGATCAAGCCTAGTCTATAGCGTGCTAAAAAGGGCAAGCTCTGGGAGTGGGAAAAGAAAGAGGCAATACCCCGAGGGTCAGGAAAACCTTATACAAAGTACTCAGCTCTTTAAGTGCTCTAATCACTAAGGCCATTCATACTGTATCTCTTTATCGCTGGTCTTGAAGTTGATGCTGAAGCCCAAATCAAGTGAGATTTCAGCCAGCTGGTCTCCTAGTGTCCCAGTCATCTTTTATGCACTGAAGTAGCTCTTCTAAAACCCCTCTTCATTGCCTCATCTGTGAAGTATAGTGGTGTTAGTTCTTAAAACCAGAGGTTTAGATTTCTGATGTTCCACTAATTTGAGTGACTGTGTCTAAAGGTTTTAAGACTAAACAACACATTCAGTGATGATGCCTAAATATTTTCTCTAAGTCTAAACTATAGTGTGTCAGCTGCAGTGAATTAACTCAATTCTTGCCTTAGATCGCCAGAGAAACAAAATCTTAATCCATTTCCAGTTCCTCCACTGCACAACACTCCACAGGGTTTAGTGTGATTAAAGAAAAAAGAAAAACCAAAACACAAAAAAACCCCAATCTCTATCAGAGGTAGCTGGTACTGGGGCACAGAATTTCTATTTATAAGTAGATGTATGCATTAGCTAAAAATGCTTGAAGTCATGATCTCATGTGTCTAGCTGGTTATTGTGAGCCACTGTAACAGAAATATGGGAGTTTTTGCATTCTGCTCTTCTGGTTACTTACTGGAAGTGACTAGGAGGGAGCTGGTGGTGGGTCTCCTAGAAAAGATAATGCTAACAATTGATACCTGCATGCTCTGGTACTGCTCTACAATATATACATGAAAAAGAAAATAAAAGAAAAAAAGAAAAAAGAGAGAAACAAGACATAAAAAATGTGCTGATACTAGTTTCAAAGAGGCAATTCATATGTGAAAATGAATTTTCACAACAGCAATGTAACTGAGTATGTCTACCATGCCAAGGTTAAGGAGGGTGTTCCCTTGTCAGACTGAACTGTGTGTTTTGCTGGAGGGAAAAGACTATGTATAAGAATTGCTATCAGAGCAGTCAGGGGCTAAAAAAAAAAAAGAGAGAACAAACAAAAAAGGACAAAGCAGCAAGCTAGTAAATACAGAAGCTTGTATTTCTCAGCTATTTCATATTGCTGCATACATGATCTCTTCATTGATTCCATCTTGTCACCTGTCGCTGCCTCTGGCAAGTCCTGCTGGGTGTGGAGCCATATTCTAATGCTATTTTTAAGTCCTCAGCAGATACAGATTTTATTTTTTCTTTTTTTTAAGCTAATGTTAATTTTAGTATTGTACTCTGTCGCTCTACTTACATTATGATCATCACTTCTGATATGTTCTCTGAACTGAAGAAAGTCTGTGCTTGGAAATAGTTTTATACGTTTATAAGGCAGTGATTGACATCAGTGAAGAAGTATAGATGAGTGACCAATTGTTAAAGAACCAAAGAGGGAGAGAGCAAGCCCAGGGATGAACTCCTGTGGGAGGAGAAAGAGATTGAAGGAGCACAATATTGTGATAATTTGACGATTTTGTTAAAAGATATCAAATTTTTACTTCCAAAAGGCTTGGAAGGGGAAAGATCCTTTTTCATTTTGGGTTTTCCTAGAAGTCGAGAGTGCCTGCTTGACTATGAAATTAATTACTTTGTCCCTTTCTGGAAATATTGTCATGCACCTCTGGTAAGGATGTGAATGACTGTGTAACTTCACACATTTTATTTTTGTCACTTATTTCTTTCACACAGAAGTGATAAATCTTCAGAAAATCATAGTTTCTCTTATTTTTTTTAAAAGTGCACTTTCTAGATCTGGTATTATGTATTTATTTGTGCATTTTATTTCTTGAAGTGTATTCTTTTGGAGGTTTAAATGACTGTAACTGGATAAAATGTTATGTCTGCATGTTGCCAGCAAAATTCTTATCAGCATTTCTATGCGAAGGGAACTGTGCTCTGTAGGAAGTCCGCATAGCTAATGCATAATCATCAGCTTAAAATAAATAAATTGCAGATTCAAGTAAAATGGAAAAAACCCCCAATTCCTCAAGAACCTATAAATCACCTAAGCATTTTTAATGAGGGTTTCAGTTATCAGGCGTTCACTCTCGGGCAAGGTCTTGGACATCATCTCTTTATAGCAAACCAAACCACAAAAAGAATTGTTTGTGAAATACCTGATCATCTCTGCCGCAGCTTAAGAACAGGAACGCTTTTCCAGACTAATCCTATGTGTTTGGAAACTACAGTGTTACTGTTAAATTGGAGTAAAACTTAATGCAGCTTGTGAATTGGACAAGCAGACTGATAAAGATGTGATTAAATTTACACAATGAGTAGGGAGAGCTCATGATATGATATAAAAAATGCTAACTGAAAGAGCTGGAAGAGCTAGTATCTTGGTTAAAACAAAGATCTCTTCTAAAATAGTATAGAGAAATGGAATGGAACAGTAGTGTTTAATGCTTTCCTTTATCTTTCTTATGATACATGATGCAGGTAGTAAGACTGGATTCTCAGTTGGTAGAAATTAGCAGATCTGCTTCAGCCAGTAGATCTTTCCAATGACTGAACCAAACAGAGAAGGACAATCCTTTTGCAAAATTCAATTATTTCTTAATTGTAAGCAGTACCACAGGTCTATTAAAGACACTTTCTATGGGAGATGAATTGTCAGTTTAACAGAGATTGGTGCCAAGGTCCCTTGTCGGTTCATGCTTATTCAACTTAGTTCCACTTGACTGTTCTTCAGGTATTATAAATAATCCTTCCTTATAAGTATTAGTATCTCACAATATTTCTGAGTTGTTATGTATTCTTGCCATTATCCCTTAGATAAATTATATGTACCTGACCTATTTTAATTTTTCCTGCATTTTTTCCAATCCTATAGCTTTCTAAATATTTTAGAATTAACATCCAGATGTTACAAATTTCTGATTATGAGGTAACAAAATTCAATACTCAAAATGTGATCAAATTTGAGATTTTTAATGAAGTCTGTATCTTTCCTGTGTTAGAAAAAACTTCTCATATGGATGCAACCCAAAAAAGTCTTTGTGCTTTCCTGTCATAGAAATGCTGCTAATATTTTAAGTCTCTTTCATTGTATACGACATTCTAAGGAGGATCTATCACTGAAATAATTTGACTGCAGGAAAGATATAGCACTGTAATCACAGGTAGAAATGGTTCAATTAGCTGCATATATTGTACTGTCACTCTACTGAATAAATGAGTTGAATGACAAAAAGTGTAAGAGGTTGCATATCTAATAGATTTTTAAAAAATAATAATTATTTTCAGTAATATTTCAAAGCAATGCAATTGTTTGATGGTTCTCATTGGAAAGAGAGTAATACTATTTGTGTAAGGAACTATTTATACGCTACCATAAGATATGTAATAGTAGAACTATGTTTTGGTAGGTGTAACATATATATGTAATATCTGCAGTATGCTTTCCACTTAGCAACATATTTCACTATTTCTGCCCCATCTGTTTCATTATTTTATTTCTATAAATTTGCATTTAAAAAACTCCACATATAATAGAGGTCACCACAGCTGTGACCATTGCCCTGCACTTTCATTTTCTCCCTTCTGTGCTTCCTCTCACACCACAGGCAGTAAGTATTTTAAACAGGAAGAAGTTTTAAAGGTCAGTGTTCTGCAAGGCAGGGCAGGAAAATCCCTGATAATTGTGTATTATCAACTTGTCATAAATTCTCAGATATCATTCTCTGCTTTAGCAGAATCTGATTTATGCCAAAAAAAAAATAATTAAAAAACCCCCAAGAATATGATTCATGACTGAGGTTGACTTCACAAAGTCAGAGGTTTCTGTAGTTATTGATTGTGTTCTATTTGTACACTATTAAAACCAAAGTTTAGCTGCTGGCTGACAGCCCTAGTACTGAATGATAAATCATGAAATGACTGCTAGTTTAATGAAAATATTAGCACCTCAAGGGTGTATGAAAGATTCTGATCCATAATGTGATTTCCTAATACTAAAAAGTGTTAACATGGAATAAATAACATTCTACGTTTGTAAGTGTCCTGGAAGCCAGATAAACCTGTTTTGCCACTGCCCTTTCTCCTCCCTCCCCATTGCAGGGTCCAGATTTAAGGTCAAGGAGCCAATAGGCTGGCACCATTAAGGCTGACTGGAGGGGGTGGAAGCTGAACCCTTAGCCTCACGTTTCAGAAAGGCAACTGCACGTGTCAGAGGCTATAGGAAAAGGTGTGCGCAGTTTTGCCTGCCATACAACATTTTGAACTCATTGGTGGGATTTGAATAGGAATCTGCCATTGGGCCATTCAGTTTTCCAAAAGGGAATTTATAGGGGATAATTTTAGAGCCCACTTCTCTCTCTCTCTCTTATCTCTCTCTTCCCCTCCCCCTCCCCCACAACCCCTCCCCTTCATTGATGGGATTCGAGCGGTAACAAGCACCCACTTTGTGCTCCTGTCTTTAGGGCAATTAGCTTCTTTTGTCCTAGTAGCATAGTGTTTGAGTCATCGATCTCCACCACAGCAGAGTGCTCTCCCTCTCTCTCATTTCCTGTAATTTTGGATATTACCTCTTGGATTATTCCTGCCTTTTAGATTACAAATACGAACTCAGAGAATTGCTTCATCTAGCAGTTTTGGTAGTTAACAGCTCAGCAGGTTGTAAGTAATTTATGCTAATTTACCTGGTTATTTCTGAGGTTTATAGCCTGTTTACCTGTTGCTAAATTCCATTGTGGTCAATCTCACCACCAGAGGCATCATTGTCATTTGTTTTCACAAGTATCAGAGTTTTCTAGTTTGTTCCTCTGTATTCCAAGTTCTGATTTTCCTAGACTGTTATTCCACTGTTTATTAGCATCTTACTGTGTGTAATCAACCTATCATTGACCACGCAAATGAACCTGGATCAAATTGGCTCATTTTTTTTTTTAATTCAATAAATCATATTCATATTTTATCATATTTCCAGCCTGTCAATTTGATTGAAAACTATATCAGTAAGTGAGGCTGCAGGAAAACAATTCAGTGACAACATATTGCTCTTCTTCTAACCCTTACAGTAAAGTTTCCTGAAGATATAATAAATCTAGATACAACCTGTAGAATCCCAAATACTACTGAAAAATGGTACTGATATGGCTTTTCAAGTACAAAATATGTGGTCATTTCTTCCTTTCACTCCTTTTGTTGAGGAGTTCCTCTGTATGAATGGGTATTCATCTGACAGACACATTACAGCTGCTACAGAACAAAACACAATTGTGTGCTTGTTAGGAAGTATAGTGGTGATAGAACAAGGACTGTCAACCTCTGCTATCTCCTCCCCAGGAAATCACAAACTGCAAGTCATATCAGAAGTTTGCCAGAGGGGCTGAGGTTGCTGTGTAGACATGAAAGGATGGCAGAGCTCTGACCAATGCTGAACTGAGCTGACTGAGGTGAAGAGGAGCTTGAATGTACCAAAATGGTCTGCCTGGGCTTGGCTAGGCCATGTAGGTGCAGCTGCCTACTGGAGATTCATCCAGCAACCCCGGGGGCTTATCCGAACAGCCTACCAGCTGTTAAAGGACAGAGGGTGGGCACTGCTGTGAGATCTGTTTTGTTGTGCACACTGAATTGAAGATGCAAAGCATCAGGAGTGCAATCTATGCAATGCTTCCAGGCCAGCCAAGCATCTAGGAGGATGTATTAATGTTGACTGAGTATGTGAGTGTTTTCTTCTGGCAGTTGTGCTTTTTGCTTCAGACAGCTACTCAATAAAACAAAGTGGACACTTGATTCTACCCCACTACTCTCCCTAGGATACTAGAATTTGAATGAATTTTTTGTCATGATTGCTTTCAGTTTAAATGAATGACATCTTAAGACTTTCTTATTTTCTACTCTGATTATAAAGTAGTAATTAATTAATTATATAATATAATATATATAATATAATATATGCATATATAATATATATTATATATAATATACATATTTTATATATAATATATAATATATATAAACAATATATATAATATATATTATATATAATAATATTATATATATATATATAATAATAATTAAATTACATGTACGTAGGATGTTGTGATAATACTATGTCCTTAAACACCACAAAAGTGCACAGGAGCTTGAATGAGAACAGTTGTCCCACTGTATCATCTTGCAACCTAAAGCAGTGAAAAGCTTAGCTCAATTCATCTCTTTCCTACTAAAAGGCTTCTTGAAGAACTAAACATTTTATCTCTTTTATAGGAACCGTATGCCTGAAGCTATTTATTCTATAGACTGAAGAGATATATAAAGGACTTTTCACCATGACTACTGCTACCACAGAGGTCTAAGGGATTAAAATATGACTCACAACACAAAGTTCAAAGGTCCCATGTTGCCAAAATTCCTATGATTCCTATCATAATTGCTACCAGAACTAGTCTTACCTAGATGCTATATAGCATTAACCACTAGGCTGCAGATGGAATTGAAGCCAGATGAATCCTGATTAGCATCCCCCTATTGCAGTTATTAAAACTGCAGCATGATTTTAGATTATGGGTTTATAAGGGTTTATGTCCCTGCAAGTATTATGGTGCACCTCCATATTCCAGATTTTGTTTGTATGAGAAATCATAATGTGGAGGGATCTTAGAATACAGGAACAGAATTTAATTGGGATGGAAGTGAACTGAATGTTTTCTTTTTCCCAGGAGTGTGTTTAATAAACACCAGATGCAAATGGGCATCAGCCTAACTCACGTGAATATTTTCTTTTCTTTTTTAAAAAGGGGACAAAATGTATGAGACTTAAAATTTTTATGTTGTGTCATGTGAAGTTTTTAGTATCAATAATTCCTTTCTACAGATCACTAATTTTAGTCTCTAGAACATACAGACACAGGCATGGCCACAAAGTACTCTGTTTCTTCAATGTGCATCATATCTTCTCTGCACATGCATGATCTCTACCCCCAAAGCTTATGTTTGAGGTGAATTATTGTTGGCAATTTCTAAACCAGTATACTTAAGTAAGGTTTAAGGTACCTTTTAATACAAGGTCTGAAATTATAATGTCCTTTCAGACTTTCTTCTTGATTTTGAGGACTTTCTTCTTGATTTTAAGAGATTAGATTCTCTGGATGGGAACAAAATTGAAGGATACTTCTAACAAACCCATTTTTCATTTGCTTGCCTGAAAATATGGGAAAAGCATTAGGGCATATATGTATTCCTGTTACTTTAGTCAAAGCCTAGATGCATTGGTTATATGTATTTCTTCTGTATCCGCCTCCCTGAACAAGACTTACTCTGGGCTAAGTAATTGTTCTTTTCATAAATTCATCATATGACCCTATAGAAGGGTAACTGCATGCTTGACTGCAGATGGCCTATTTACTCTTCTTCATGGTCTGTTTGGCAAGGTTAATTACAGGAAATCAAATAAAAGCTTTTTGGTTTTACCTTCTCACATGAAGACAAAATGTACACATGGTCCTTGTATTACAGTCATAGGATGTATTTGATTCTTTGCCTACTATTTACAATATCAAATGAAGAGGCAAGGGCATCAAAGGAAGACTGCGTTGCTGAATTTACCTGAAGAAGTAACACTTCTCTGATATACTAAATTAAAAACCACAAGTCTTCTTACCAAGTTTTGCCACACACACCTGAATTCCTCATCTATGTAGATTTCTAAGAGAAAAGGAAAGGTACTCATTATATGGAGTACCTGAGTTTATGTTAAGCAATTAAGATTCATCCTGGCAAATCTTGCATTTATGAACATCTTTTACAGATATCACTTTAACTACTGATATTGTTGCTAAAGAAATTATTATTTAATCAGTGATTTTAATTTGACGTTCTATTGCTATCTTTATCATAAGAACTCTTTGAAGGACTGATCCTCAGAACAAAAAAAATTATTTCTGTGATTCAGTGAAATTATGTTGAGGAAAAGATATAAAAGATATGTGACTTAAATGTCAGGAAAATAAATATAATACAGACAGTTCTAAACCATCTGTGTTAGCCAGGCAGGAATCACATTGCATCCCATGTGACTGAAGGCAGAGTTCTGAATATCTAAAAACATTTCTGTGTTGTAAATATGTTAATAAAAAGTAAAACTATGCATCTATTGAAGAGAAGCATTGAAAATATAGCTCTTACTTATTCTTAATTATTTGTCATTCTTTTTCTTAAGACATTTGAAAACATGGCATTCTAAGGCGTAAATCACCTGCAACCCTACATTCAAAAAGGTAAATGGTATATCATATTTCCATTCTCAGCAAATCTGAGTTTATGAAACTCATATAAGGCATGATCCACAGCATTTTAGATTGCTTCTTATACAAACTGCATTTTTAAAAACTTGAAGCTTTTCTGCTTTAATGATTTTTCAGTTAAACAGAATTATTTACTACTTTTTACATAAACAGAGAAGAAGTTTATGAATATTTTTGTGCCGCATACTTCATAATAGAAGTACTAGATACGATAGGGTCCTAATTTAAGATCTTCTCCTCAGTTAATTGAAATGGAAACCCTGCAGCTAGTATGAGGAATCCCTAAGTCACCTCAGTGTGTACCTAGTTGGTCTGTGATAGCCATGGATATTGGACCTATGATAATAAGTTTAAATGACATCTGGGCTTAAAACAGATATTTAGTTATTGTATATCTAATTTGCATGGCATTTCAATTGTAATTTTTTGTGTGTTACAATTGTGTAAGCACTGACTGAAAAAGGAAATCACTATGTGGGAAGGGGGGAATTTTGTGTGATCAAACAGAGCATCTCTCTGAGACAGCTCCCCAGCTTCTCTGTATAATTGGTGGAATAAAGAGTTTTCAGTTCCCTCCACTGAACATAAAAGGAGTTGAAATCACCCACCAAGACATAGGTAGCCTTCTCTGTACCCAAATAAAACAAGAAAGTGATCCTTTCATAACAGTTTTTCACTCCTCTTTTCTGCAGCAGAGCACAACTATAATTCTCGTACTTAATGGATAAGACTTGTATATTTAAAGCTCACAGAATCTTAATCAGATGAGACCACCTGAACATCATAGGCAAACAAATTTCATTCATAAGTCTTGAACTCAGGGATTTGTTTGACTCCTGCAAGCCTTCCAGAAAGGAAAGGTAATCTTGAAGTGAAGGTTTCAAAGGGCAGAGAATTTTATTCTCAGATGACCCCAAGAAATAGCAATTAATAAACAAGCCAAGAAGAATCAGACTACAAATGATGGACAGTAATTATTGGGGGAAAAAGGTATCATTGCAATTAAATACTTTTTTTTTTCCAGTATTACAACAGGTTTTGAGTACTCTGATTAAAACATGAATCATTCAGGACAAGGGTTCCTAAACTGCTATGCATAACAGTAAGGGTGTGTAAGACATAGACCAGCAGACAGCTGCTTCTGCTGGTATTTACATGAATGTATGTGGTGGGTTGAAATTACCCCAACATAAAACTGACAGATCAGCTCAGTTGAAAAGAAATGAAGCTATATTTACAAGCACACTACAATGGAATGCAATGAGTATGTACAAAATACACAATATTTACATATATATATGTCTCTCTCTCTCTTTCTATATATATATACTATATATATATATATACACACACACAACTTATGAACAAAGCAAGAACCCCCCTGGACAAAACCAGGAGGCTACCAATAGCTTTCCCCTCCCTACTCCCTTCCCCCCCCCTTTACACAGGACGAAAGAAGAAAGGAGAAAAGCAGAGTCTCTTGTTAGTACTTTACCACAACAAAGATATGTGGCCAAGGTCAACAAGCTAGCAGAAGCGCCATGTAGTATCTGCCAGAGCAAAGGAAGTGAAAAGAAGGGAGTGTACATAACTAACTTTATGTTAGATATCTGACCAATGGGATTATTTAGACCTTATAATTATTTTCCCTTTCACATCCAGTGGTGATTTATTTGTATTCTACTACTTTCTTTGTGGAAAATTTCCTAGGCACAGCTTAAAACTACCACAGAGTACAACAAAGTAACTTTATTTTCTCCTGCTGAAAGTTACAGTTTTATCTCTGTTAAATTTTGTTTTCTACTTTAAATGCTGATGATAACGTAAATTGACAAAAGATGTGCATGTTACTTTGGAATGCTATGGGAAATGTGAAAATTTCTTCTATGTGGAATCGTTGTTATGAGGTAGCCTGTCATCTGCACAGCTCTCAAGTATGCAGGTTGTGGTTGGGCAGGAACCAGAAAGAAACAGACCAATTTCAGTGTCATTGTGAAACCTCACCCAGGATTATATTAGCTGGAAGAGTCTTACTCAGTCAAACAGCCTGGAATATTTTTATTCTACCCTTCTATCAGAGACAGTCTGAGATGGGAAAAGATTGAGGAACTTTTGGCTTTGGTGTAAATAGTTGCAATATCAGAACTCATTAGACAGACTAACTTTACATCTGGAGTCAGGACATAAAGCTTTCTCTCCTTTCACCTGCCACAACTGCATCTATCTCTTGGCTATACAGAAGTCCCTGTCTCCAGGAGTAGAAAGTTTATGCTGAATTTTCTTTGAATATTCAGCCCTAAAGACTCATTTAAAAATTAAACATGAAAGACACAGGATCTAACAAGTTGGAATGTGTGAACCTTATGATTGCAGAGCTATCTCAGAAGGACTCAGATTTAGGCCTGCTTATTAGAATAGAAGGAATAGAATAGAATAGAATAGAATAGAATAGAATAGAATAGAATAGAATAGAATAGAATAGACCAGGTTGGAAAAGACCTTCAAGATCATCAAGTCCAACCTATCACCCAACACCATCTAATCAACTAAACTATGGCACCAAGTGCCTCATCCAGTCTCTTCTTAAACAGTTCCAGTGTGCTTACTTGAGCCCATATCCTTCCATCTCTGAAAAAGCAACAGAAAAACTGAAGACTTCAGAACTAGTAACTGTGTACTTTGTAACACTAAACTAGTTCGTTCAAGAAAAGAATTTTTAAAAAGGAAAGTAAAAAAAAAGCGAGAAAAAGAAAAGAGGCCTGATTATGAATAGTAATGAGGACACAGTTCTGTACATTTTTTTTCTAGTTTTGCACCACATAGAATTTAATGAATGTTAAATCAAAAGTGGAAAATAATGCCTTGAGTAGGGACTCCTGACCACAGCTGCTTCAGTTAAGAGGTTGTTCTGGGTATAGTGGCCTAAATAAAGAAAAAAAAAATAAAAAAAAAAATCTTTTCAAGGCCTCAGTATTTTCAGTTATGTAAAACATTCACTTTTCTGTAGAAGTCCTGGAGTTATGGTAGATTAACATTTTCCTGGTACCCAGAACTCTGCACAAAGGAAAATACTATTCCTCAAACTTCTAAAGTTGAAAGAGTTATGCTATTTATGAGCAATCTTCAACAGCCTCTTTTAACCATCATCTTGAATACTGGATACTCCAAGTCATTAGTAACTTGGACACGATTTTGAGAGACAGACTGTTTCCTTCTCCTTCATCTTTATTTTCCACTGCAGTCATTTTATGGTTTTTTCCCCAAAATGCTCATTCTCTTTTTTCCCAGATGTGTCCTACATGTTTACACAAGTGCATAAATTTTCCTGAGACAGTGTGAAAGCAGCATAGCAGTAAATATAAACTATAACTGATTTGATGGCTTCATATCCATCAATCAAAATGAACCACTGGAAAGTGATCAGTAGTACAGACAAAGAAGTACTGTCCTGAATAAATCAATATTAGATTTTATTTTACAGTCTTTACTTATGTTGACTGATATTTTATGGTCAGCCTGATTTTAGAATGCAAGTTTAAGATCTATCCAGCCTCAGTTAAGATTGTCCAAAAAAATTCTATATATTGATTACCATTGTGTCAACATGTATAGTACTCTCTGGATATCAAATAAAATTGATACTTAATTACGTAACCAATCACTCACCAAACCAAAACCCTCCTGAAACTCGGGAAATTCAACAAAATCTACAAAAATCCCTCAAAGCAAGAATAACAAAAAAAATCCTATCCAATCCTAAAACTGGAAGCAAAAACATCATACAGAGCCATTGCAAATGAACTTTAGATGTGAACTACAAACTTTTTAATGGAGTTGTAGTTAATTGAATATATACATAAATATCTTGAACAGAATTTTTTGGAAAAAGTTGGAAGTCTCCCAAAATGGGCCATGTCAAAATGGAATTCAGCAAAATGTTCATTAAGAATTCTAGCAGTTTGGGCTGGGTGCCCCGCTGCTGTAGCCACATAAGGCACACTCCTGGTGTCCCAAGGGTCCAGCCCAGTGGGTAGACACAGGAAGATGCATATTTCATCCCATAGTGTCCTGTTCCCTGTAAAACCACCAGCAAGGCCTTACACTTCCTCTTTAGTCCCTCACTGCCCCCGTGGGAGATGCTCCCTATCTGGTAATGGAGGGGGAGTTATCTCAAGGCCTCTTGGGCCTGGCTAGGCCTAATGCCAGGAGGTGGAGGGGGAAGGGCAATCTCAGATCTGGCCAGCAAGATTGGCCTAATGATGGAGAGGGGGAAAGGAAGAGCCCTGGGGGTTTTGGGTATACTCTCAAGTGAGGAGAAGGGGAGTGCTGGGAGGTTTCTGGGTATGCTTTGGGATCTGTTGTCACTGCGCTTGTGGTTCTCTGTAAAACACTCACTGCTTTTCCATTTAAACTTTCCATCATTTCTACAATCTGTTTGTCTGAGTCTCATTTTTTTCTGCCCTAGTGGAAGGCAAGGGAGAATCTGCCTCAAACTGAAAATTAGCCTCAACATTAGCTGATTGAAACTTCTATGAATTTTAAAGGAAAGGTCTCATATGTATAGATTCTCATGCGTACTTCGCTGCTCCCTGAATTCAGGGCTATTTCTCTACACAGTTATTTAAAATGAAAAGCAAAGTATACTGTCACTGTTTCACAGTCTTTCAAATTTCTGTATTCTCTGTTTATGCAGTCTGGAAATTACATTGTTTACTAACAGGGAAGGAAATTACTTACTTTCTAGTTTTTTCTCTTAAGTTGCATATTGTCCATCTGTGTACTATAAAAAATAATTTTAAAATGCCAAATGCTAATCAAAATAATCATGGAAAATTACAGCATGTGAAAAGACAAATAAGGGTTAATAGCACAATATGTTGCTGAAATTTTTGCATCATATCTGTATGTAAGCTGCAGGAAGAGAAATTAATATTCAATAGTTTTACACACATGTTAGTAATGCCAGGAAATGTAATACCTATTCCTGAAAGATTAATAAGTCAATAACTGTGGCTTGTCATTCAGCTAAGTGTCTCAGTCCAGAGAGGGAAAGAGGCTCAGTTCTTTTGAATATTCCCGTGTTATGAAATTAGAGGCACAAAAGAGGCCAAAATATCAACAGCTAGGGTATTTATTACCCAAATAAAGTAGATGGATCAGAAGGGGAGAGAGAGAAAATAGTGAGAGAGAAAAGAGGGAGAGAGAAGAGGAAAGGAATTATGTTACCACACCCCTCACCCCCCCAGACAGTTTGAGTCTGTAGAGGAAGGGTGCTGTAGCTTTGGCTGTAGAGGAGATGTTGTCCTCTGAGCAGCCTCTTCAGCTCCATGAGTTGTAGCAGGCAGAACTTAGGACATGGAGAGAGGGCTCCTCTTGGTCTGCTTCCAGGCTACATGGTGACGGCTCTGTCATTTTTCTCTCCTGGTGTCCTCTCAGTTTTTCTTCAGAGCAGCATTTCCCTGGTCTTTTCCTTCTCTCGAGTTTTCCTGCCCAGCGGCATTGTCCCAGACTTTTCCTTCACCGTGTTTTCCTTCTCCTGTGTTTTCCTTCTTCTGCGTTTTCCTTCTCCCATGTTTTCCTTCTTTTGAGCCAGTAGTTGCTCAGATCTTTTATACATTTTTTAGGTATGTATATTCGAGAGAGTATCAATTGAACTCTGCCCATTTCCAGGGCGGCTGCAGTCTCGTGAGCAATCGTTATCTATGCACATTCCAGAGAGTTGTTCCAGTGGCTCTGCGCAAAACACATCAGCTATTGTCTGGGCAAGCAGCAAAGGTGATTTTATCTTTGTTGAGTCACATCAAGAGAAACAAGATTTAGTCTCTCACACTAAGTAAGCAAGTCTCTGAACAAGAACATTAAAGTCATAAAAACCACCACAATAACTTTCTGTGCTTCTAAATTTTCTGCCTCTTTCTGGTGGGTATTTTCAAATGTATCATTCATGTATGTTTTCAAAGATATTAGGTTTCTAATAGGTCAGTGAAATTAGAAATGATTTGGTGATCTATCTGGCAGGAATTCTGTAATGTTCTGGAACTGAGACAGAAGACTTGCAACTGAAGTGAACAAAGTTAGACTTTCATCGAGTGAATGCCTAACATCCCTATGTATTATACCTGTATCATCTAGGTCACTGAAAGCTAGAATATCTCCAAACATGACAAGGATATGTAACACATCAAAACAGCTGTTGTGTATACAGAGAATAAACAAAAGTCATGCAATGCTGTGCATGACTTTTTTTTTTTCCCCACAGCTTTAATTTATGGAGAAGTAATGAACATTTTCTATTCTGATCAGCCCTTTGATACAGTCACATTTGGATTAGGAAGGGCAATGTTTTTTGCATAGTGGAAAAAAAGTCCTCTCGAAACAGCTGTCCAGAGCACATCCTGCATAAAGAAGCTCTAAAGAAGATATCATGATTTAATCCAGATTTTTTATTTTATGCAAAATATGCATGACATCTCGCCATTTTGGGGAGGAAAGAAAGGCATAGGTATTAGCATTGTAAGGAGTGCTCCATTTCTTCCATAAAAGTGCAGTTTATTTTCAATCTATGACATATAACTGTAGACAAAAAGGGATTCATGTGCCTTCATTTACTCCTTTTCCTTCCTTCTGCAGTTGTAGTTTGCTTTTTTCCAATGAAGCCTTTTTAAGAAATCACCCTGTGAGACAAGGCTAATTTTCTCAATTACTGGTAGGCATATGATGATGCTAAAGAAATTATGGGAAAACCCAACAAGTTTGAGTTTATCTGCTAGAATTAAAATTCTTTGTGGACTATGGAGCAAACTCCTAGATGAAATAGGCAGCTCAGAATGCTCTGTGTGAACTGTTTTATGAAAAAAACACTCACCATACGATTTTGTTCAGAGGAAAAGAAACAAATTTCAACCATCTCTCAAATTAGTGTGTTGTATTTAAATAAGCTGGACTCCATTGGATGGGAACAATGCTGCAGAGTGCGAAGAGCTGACCGGTCTGGTGAAGAAATGCAATGTCCGGTCTAACAAAATGACAATCCAGCTGCTGAAGTGAAATGGAGAAATCCTGAATGGTCAGGAAGCTTATACTCAGGGAGCTGGTGGAGGTCATTGCCAGACCACTCTCCACCATCTTTGGTAAGCCATGGCGGACAGGAGAGGTGCCTGGGGCCTGGAGGAATTCAACTGTTACTCCAATTTTCAAAAAGGGTAAGAAAGATAATCCAGGGAACTATAGACCAGTCAGCCTCACCTCCATCCCTGGAAAGGCAATGGAACAACCTATCCTCAGTGCTGTCCTTAGGCATATAAAGGAGAAGAGGGTTGTGAGGAGAAGCTTTTACCAAAGGGAAGTCACGTTTGACCAACCTGATAACCTTTTATGAGGACATAACCAGGTGGATAGATGATGGTAGAGCAGTGGATGTGTTTTATCATGATTTCAGTAAAACATTTGACAATATTGCCCATGGAATCCTTGCAACCAAACTGAGGAAGTGTGGCCTGGATGACCAGGTAGTGAGTTGGACTGCAAACTGGTTGAAGGGAAGAAGTCAGAGGGTTGTGGTCAATGGCACAGAGTCTAGTTGGAGGTCTGTAATTAATGGAGTCCCTCAGGGGTCAGTACTGGGACCAGCACTATTCAATATATTCATCAACAACTTGGATGAGGGCACTGAGTGCACTGTCAGCAAGTTTGCTGATGACACAAAACTGGGTGGAGTGGCTGACATACCAGAGGGTTGTGCTGACATTCAGTGAGTCATAGGCTGGAGAGCTGGGCGGGGAAAATTGTAAAGAAATTCAGCAAGGGCAAGTATAGAGTCTTGCACCTGGTTAGAGCAGAAGCTCTGTCAAGTAGAGTACCTTATGGATTTCCAATTTGGGCAAACCCAACAGAGAAAACTGTAAACACAGATGATCCTGATGTAGAAAATATTATCCTACTTTTTTGCTTTGACTATTAAAAAAAATATCTGATCACATCATGCTCAAATACTTAAAGCTGACAAACATCACGTTCTTTCCCAGCAAGAGAGAATCTATGGAGGTACTATCAAATGGCTAAGAAAGATAAGTGACCATGTCTTGATGTCTTATAGCTCATGCTCAGTCTGCTCCTTGATGTGAGTATTTTAGGTTAATATAGTTCTTTTATAGTTAAGAATGACTTAAAATTTTTTCACTGTCAACTGCATTTTACAGTAAATATCTTAATATATGGTAGTCATCTGCTTTCCGTCAGACAAACTGTGCAGAAGTGAGACAGAAAAGGATCTTCATTTCCAGACAACAGTCCTCTGGCTGGGAAATTGCTTCAAGAGGATGTTATTGCTGTGGGAAACAAACAATTGCTCTAGTATCAGTGATATAAACCCACTGCCTCTGATATAAGCTGAAGGAAGCATAAGGAGAATTTAGTCATGCAGGAACAAATAAGAAACAAAACATTTTAGCCTCCTTTGACTATTGCTCTGTTTTAGGTTGAAATCTTCCAGTTTGACAAAGAAAGCCTGCTATGTCTGCGACTAATTTGGGTATTTGTTTTGCCCTTCTATAATTGAATAATGTTTAGTTCTGGGAGACCTTTTCATTCTAATTTAAACATTACATTCTCCATGAATAAATATTTATTCATTACATATGGTCTTTTCACTGCATCCAGACTGTTTAGTTTTCAGGCTGAAAAAGGTCAGTTCATAAAAGAATACAGGTACCATAATGAAACAAAGGCAGCCATCTGTATAATTTTAATAGTGGCAGGCAGTCCAGGCCAACAGTATGACTAATGACTAATTCAATTATTTTCAAAATCTACAGCAAGAAAAATGTGAAACATCAAACATTTCTCATAAAAAGGTCTTAAACCTGTATCATTTTAGCACCTAGAATACATACTGAAGCCTTGTTTACTCACAAAACTGGGCAAACCCCCTGAGGTTATATGTGTACTCATATACTAAACAGAATAGATTTGGACACTGGATTGGGATTTTATATTACACTAAAGTGTTTGAACAGTTCCTGATATGCTTTTAGACTACATTAGTGATGATTGTCCCAGTATTTTCTCCATTTTGATTCTGTCACAAGTTTTTATTATGCAAACACTTTAATATCATCTACGTACTTTGATTACAGAACATACTAATGGTAAGAGACACAAGCAACAAAATTATCACTCTCCCTAATGAAAAGCATACAGAGAGAAGAAAACTAGAGAGAAAAGAACTCTAAAAAAGTAAGTGATCATTATGAATTATGTTATTTTTCAATTATAGTCTATCTCCATTTAATACCTGTCAAAAAAAAAAAAATTATACAGAAGACTGAAATGAAAAAATTCTCTGCAAGTTTTGTATGAACTTGCAAAACTTTGAAGCAAATTTTCATGTAGATAAATATGCAGATGTCATTTTTTAATATTTTGACAGTACTACTTATTCAGAAAAAACAATAATTCCTTTTCCCAATTAAAAAAAAAATCCTTTCCTTTTAAATTTACATTTTAATAAGCATAAATTAAGAAAATATATGGATATTAACTGCTTATTGCCTTATCAAAAAAAGAAATAATAACCTAAAATAATTTTACTTTATGTTCTAAACTACAATATATTTATTACAGAAAGAAGTAATGAAGATATATCCTGAGATTCATGTGTTAGAAATTGCATGACACAGCTGTACATTCAATGGCCACCCCCACAGAGCACATTTTACAAATTATCTGAAGGTTAGAAAGCTAATGCATTGTTCAAGCAACCACAACCAAACTAAAGTTTTAACTTAAGTATCAAAGCCTACTCAATTATGAGATATCTTTTTGTTGCAGTTTGGGGAAATAATGGAAATTTAAGTAAAGGAAATTAATTCCAACTGCACATTATGGATATTTGCATTACAACTTCTGTGGAACTAGAAGGAAGCCTTCAGTCAATGCAAATTAATGGTAGAACAAATTGTTATTAAATTTCCTTCCTTTTGCTCCAAAACCTGTATATTGTAGTACAACAGACATGGAGAACTAATACGTTTTATCTTTTTTAAAGGTAACTCTGTGAGAATATGAGTAATCAAATTATATATTTTTCCTTTTGCAGATATGTTTCTTAAGAAAAAAAGCAAACACCCCCCAAAAAAATCCCAACAAGCAAACAAAAAACCCACAATCCCCCCCCCCAAATCCTAAAAATTATGCCATCGCAGTTGCTATTGTCAGGAGAGAAAAAATATTATCTTCTGAAGGGAAAAAAAAAATCACTTTGAAATCTGTCTTCCTCAGTTAATAGACTTCAGCTACTAACACTCATTATTCCACGAGAATCAGTTACATCTCTCCCTTTTTCTCTTCCCCCCCATGATGTAGTTTCATAAGATAATGTCTTTTCTTTCAAAGACAGTTTGGAGTAGCCATGTCATTCGCTCCCTTTGATCAAAGCTCACCTGCACAACAGCTTGAGCAGCAACTGTAAAATGGGTCACTGAAATTGCTTGCACAGGAAATAAGACACCATTTTGACCTCTACAGTTTCACTGAGCTACATTTATGGAGGGGCACAAACAGGGACAAGATGGGAAACTCATAAACTGTTGCTTCTGAAAAAAATCAACATCAGCCCCCTCCCCCTTTTTTTGTTTGTCTTATCTACTAGCCTTATCTTTAATTTCTCTCCTCGCTAGCCTGTCAGTTAATATAATGAGCTAAATTTCATAGCAACTGTTCCCAGTATTTATATAGTATTGAGTTTAGTTCTTCATTTTCAGACCTGCAGAACATTTGAAGAAATACCTGCTTCTTTTTTTCCCAAGTGCATTACTGGGACCAATAAAAGACACTGGCTCCTATGAAATGGGTGTAGAAATGCTGAGGTAGGAGAAAGAAGGTTTTATGCCCAAACTTTAGTTGAATAAATTTTGTTATTTTTAGTAATTACACTGTTGTTGTTGTTGCAGCTACATCACAAAATGCTCCACCTTCATTATAGTGACATCTACAAACTTTAATTGTGTTTTGATCTCACTGAAACAAGGCAAGATCATTTGCTTGTCTTTTGACTCTTTGCAGTTACAGAGCTATGACCTTCTTGGGATCACACAAAACTAGGGGGATGGGCCCCATGACTGGAGTGTTGCATGAAGGGGATACAGGTTCTTTAGGAAGGATAAGTTTGGAATACAAGGAAAAGCAGTTGCCTCTTGTGTGTGAGATAGTGAAGAGAGTACATGGAGCTCTGACCAGGTGTTTAAGAACCAAGAAAGACTTGATGGGTTGGTGTCAAGGAATTTATATTCATTTATAATTAAAATATGGTGAATATGTATATTAATGCAATATTAGTATCTTGTTATTAACATGACAAATCGCCAAAACTTATTAAATAGGTTTGATGTATGGTTAGAATATATATTTACAGTGGGAATGTACAATATTTAGGCAAGTATATCAATTTTAAGCAAAATGGGAAAAGGAATAACAGAAAGAGAGAATCCCCAGGACCAAAATGGTGCTTGACCACAGTGGGGGAGACTTGACAAGAACTGTAAATACAGGAGGCAATGAATTAATTACTCACAGCCAATTTCACCCAAGTGGGGAGTGCTGCTGCTGTGTATTAGCCCTTGGGACTTTGGGGACACTCTCGTGCACCAGGCATGGCTGGTTGCTGGCCAGAATGCCACATAGTCTTGGAGCTCATCTTCCAGGTGGACTTCAACCACTCAGATGTCTGCTGGACAGACAACACATCAGAACACAAGCAATCCAGGTGATATCTTCCTTCTCTGAGTGAACAAGGAGGGGCCTCACAAGAATGTGACAGTCAAAGACATTTTTGGCTGTAGCGCCAAAAATATGGTGGAGTTCAGGATCCCGAAGGCAAGGAGGAGGTTGAAAGCATCCTGGATTTCAGGAGAGCAGACTTTGACTTTTCCAAATATCTGTTTGTAATGGTCCCACAGAACAAGACCTGGGAGCAAAGGGCAAGCCAAGAAAGTTGGATAATATTAGAATAATAGAATCATATAATAGTTTTGGCTGGGAAAGACCCTTAAGATCATTAGTCCAATCACCAATGTAGTGTCACCATGGCCATTAAACTATGTCCAAAAGTGCCATGTCTACACATTTTTTGAACGCCTCCAGGGACGATGACTCCATCACTTTATTGGATAACCTTTTCCAATGCCTGAACACATATTCAGTAATGAAATTTTTCATAATATCCTGTATAAACCTCCCCTGGTGCAATTCCAGGCCATTTTCTCTCATTCCATTACTTGGAGAAGAGACCAACACTCTCCTCATTGCAATCTCCTTTCACAGTATCACAGTATAACCAAGGTTGGAAGACACCTCAAGGATCATCAAGTCCAACCTGTCACCTCATGACTAGACCACGACACCAAGTGCCATGTCCAATCTCCTCTTGAACACCTCCAGGGATGGTGACTCCACCACCTCCCTGGGCAGCCCATTCCAATGACGAACGACTCTCTCCGTGAAGAACTTTCTCCTCACCTCGAGTCTAAACCTCCCCTGGCACAGCTTGAGACTGTGTCCCCTTGTTCTGGTGCTGGTTGCCTGGGAGAAGAGACCAACCCCTTCCTGGCTACAACCACCTTTCAGGTAGTTGTAGAGAGCAATGAGGTCACCCCTGAGCCTCCTCTTCTCCAGGTAGGTATGGAGATAAATATGGTCTCCCCACAGGTACCTTTTCTCCAGACTAAAGAATCCCAGTTCCCTCAGGTACTTCTCATAAAATCTGTTGCCCAGACCCTTAACCAACACTATTGCCCTTCTCTGGACATGCTCCAGCAACTCAAAGTCCTTCTCATAGTGAGAGGCCAAAAACTGAACACAGTATTCAATGTGTGTATTCAGACTTCATGTGTCTCTGTGCAGCTTGATATAGTTGGAGGCGTCCCTGATGACTGCAGAGAGGTTGGACAAGATGACCTTTGAGGTTCCCTTCCAACCTGATGCAACCTGTGAATCTGTGTGGCCTCACCAGTGCCAAATACAGGGGCAGGATCACTTCCCTGATTCTCCTGGCCACGCTATTCCTGATAGACCAGGATGTTAGAATAGAATAGAATAGAATAGATTAAACCAGGTTGGAAGAGACCTTCAAGATCATCATGTCCAACCTATCATCCAACACCATCTAATCAACTAAACCATGCAACCAAGCACCCTATTAAGTCTCCTCCTGAATACCTTCAGTGATGGTGACTCCACCACCTCCTCAGGCAGCCCATTCCAATGGGCAATCACTCTCTCTGTGTAAAACTTCCTCCTAACCTCCAGTCTAAACCTCCCCTGGTGCAGCTTGAGACTGTGTCCTCTTGTTCTGGTGCTTGTTGCCTGGGAGAAGAGACCAACCTCTGCCTGTCTACAACCTCCTGTAAGGTAGTTGTAGAGAGCAATAAGGTCACCCCTGAGTTTCTTTTTCTCCAGACTAAGCAACCCCAGCTCCCTCAGTCTCTCCTCATAGGGCTTGGGCTCCAAACCCCTCACCAACTTTGTTGCTCTTACCTGGACATGCTCCAGCAAGTCAACATCCTTCCTAAACTGAGGGGCCCAGAACTGGACACAGTACTCAAGGTGCGGCCTAACCAGTGCAGTGTACAGGGGCAGAATGACCTCCCTGCTCCTGCTGGCCACACTGTTCCTGATGCAGGCCAGGATGCCATTGGCCCTCCTGGCTGCCTGGGCACACTGCAGGCTCAACCAGCACCCCCAGGTCCCTCTCCACCTGGCTGCTTTCCAGCCACTCTGACCCCAGCCTGTAGCACTGCATGGGGTTGTTGTGGCCAATGTGCAGAACCCGGCACTTGGATGTGTTAAATCTCATGCCGTTGGACTCTGCCCATCTGTCCAGCCTGTCGAGGTCCCTCTGCAAAGCCTCTCTACCCTCCAGCAGATCAACTTCTGCCCCCAGCTTGGTGTCGTCCTCAAAGTTACTAATGATGGACTCAATGCCCTCATCCAGATCATCAATAAAGATGTTATAGAGCATGGGGCCCAGCACTGATCCCTGGGGCACACCACTAGTGACTGGCTGCCAGCTGGATGTGGCACCATTCACCACCACTCTCTGGGCTCGGCCCTCCAGCCAGTTCCTAACCCAATGTGGTTGTCCCTCTTGGTCATTGGGTAGATGGGCATACTGCTGACTCATATTCAGCTGGATGTAAATCATCACCCCAAGGCCCTTTTCTGCCAGGCATCTTCAAGTATGGCTATGATTGAGATCAACTAGCTGTGCTGTTGTTATGGGATCGGCAACCTACTGGTGTCTTGTTGTTAAAAAAGTCAAAGTAACGAATGCATTTCCCAGTTTTATTTTAGCACTCTGGTCTGTTCCTCAATATAATCATATAAAATAAGTGTGTTACACTGGGGAGGAAAAGAAACTTGAGCAACTTGCTGAAGCATTTTCAAAAAGAATCTCTCCCTCTCTCTCTCCCCCCCTCTTGCTTCACAGCTTCCTCTCCTTCTTTCTGTGAAAGTTATTAAATCCTGTACTTTGAGGAATTGATGACTTACTCTCACCATGTAACCATTCAACAAATTTTTCCATTTTTGTTCATGTTGAAAACAGTGCTGCTGAAAGATTTGGCACCTCCATTCACATACACAAGTAATTGTTTGGATTAAAGCAGAAATGAGCCCCAAGATAGAATAAACAGTATACAAGGTTACCACTACATTATTAAATGAACTTATAGGTCATGTATTCTAGCAATATTTGGATTTAAGTGTGTAAAAAATATAAAATAGAACATAAACTCTTAAATGGATTTTTTTTATAGGATTACACTGCATTACAAAATGTCAGGGTTAGCTATTCCTTCACATGTTGCTGCTAGAACAATGCAGCTTAATTTCTTTCTCAGAGTACTAAATTTTGTGTTTTACATATAGATCATTCTGAAAACTGTAGCTAACAGGAGGAACCACTGCAACATAATATTTTTTTTTATTTAAGAGAATATTGTGAATCATGTAGGTCTATACTTTTTCTTCCCCCCCCTTTTTTTCTCTTTTAATGCTGTGATTAACATGTAAACAAAATATCTAAAATTAGGTATATGAAAGCAATTATTGTTCCCCTGGTGATACTGGCTGACACAATATTAGGAATGAAGCTGAAGATCTGACTGTATGGACTTAATTTTGGTTTCAGAAGGAAATTTTAAAAAGCCAGTAAGAAAGAACTTACTTTAGAAACTTTATTTAAGATCATATATTTGCCTGCTTTTTCCGCTACTCCTGAAAGCTCATAGTCAGAAGAAGATTAATATATTGAGATAGACCTTTGTTTTGGGTTTTTTGGGTTTTTTTTAATACTTTTTTTCCCATGATGTTTTAAGCTTCAAATACTACTTGCATCTTTAACAACTTGGGCAATGCTGTCGGAGTATTGTTTGAAAAACAACAAAACCCTTTCATCAGGCTGACAGTCCAGAAAAAGAAATAAAAAAGGAAAAAATGACAAATAAATCCTCCATACAGATTTTTTGAAATACTGAGTTTTGATCGGTGAGATTAAATATCTTAGATTGAGGACACTTCTTGCCTAGAGGGACAGTGTCAACCTTAGCATCTTTTTGCTTAAATAACAGCTTTGTTTTGGTGCTAAAAACACCTTAGATACTCAAATGTAACTTCTTTTCACAGTGCTACCTTTTCTTTCACCAGTTTTGCAGTATGTTGCTCATTTTAACATTACTCTTGTTTTGAAAGTACAAGCAGAGGTGCCGACTTGTTTTTCTTCCTCCTGTTTAAGTTCCTCAACTAATTACATATAAATAAGCATTGCCCAGAGAACATCATCCTTGAATTTGTAGAGAAATAAAAGTTGGTGGTTTTATAATGTCTTTCAGAAGCATGAAGGTTAATCAGATAAAATACGTTTTGATTCTCCAAACCAAACAGTTTTGAAAGTTAGAAAATGAAAGCTCATTAGTACCAATTTTACATGACGCCCTGCTCTAGGGTCTTCCAATCAGATGGAAAACCTGTCACTCTGGGGGACAGTGACATTTTTGTATTTAAGGGGTCATCATTAGATTTTAAAGCATGTTACCATCTTAGTCTCCAGTTGTACTGAACACGCATGAGTTTTCAGGTACCTTAAGAAGAGGAAGGGTGATACTATTAACATGACAGGAGTTAGGAGAGCTAGATTCAAGTATTTGGTTTTGTCACAGATATGCATTGTGTGATACTTTATTTCCATTCCACACAGTTTCATGCTTGCAATATAAGAAAACAGGATGTTGCCACTTTATTAGGTTGGTATGAGGACATTAAAAGCCTAATCATTGCCTAGTGGTGAAATCACTCATCCAGAAAACAAAGACTGGAAAGCCTGTTCACTCTGTTAAATTTGTTTTCACTGAACAATTGTTACAGAATTAGTTAAAAGGAAGGATTATGGCTCTCCATCCAGAAGCAGGAGGACACAGCTGAACGGGATTCTGTCCTACTGATTGGGACAAGCATCTCGTATTCATAATTTTCAGCATTACGTACATAATAACCTGACCAGATGATTTCTGCAGAAGAGCCATCTTATGTTCTAATTTAATCCAGCTAGTCCAAGGTGACTGTTTGAGTTAAAGAAACCCACCATTTTGAACTGCCTTCATAATTTCATAAATTAATATTGTATTGCCTACATTTTAAGGCTTTCAAATACATAAACTACCTACACAGTTTCCTTAATTGAATTCTGTACCTGCATATGTCTGCGAACCATTTTCTCTATTTCATTTGAAAAATCTACAAAAATAATGTATGTGAGAACTTAATTTTCTTAGTCTTCAAATATGGGGGTTTTTGTTTGTTTGTTTGATTTTGTTTTGTTTCATTTTGTTGTTTTGTTGTTTTTGTTATGTTTTTTAATAAAGAGGAAAGTAAGATAACAAAATGAGTAGAAGATATTTCAGAAATTTTCAAGATGAATGTAGTATTCAGCTAAATAGATATACCTCCTAGTTTCACCAGTATAAGCGCATTGATTTACTTCTATACACTAGGATATACTTGAGAAAATAGTAAGAAATTCTGAGCTGCAATTTTGTGCTCTGATTACCAAGGACAACAGTTCATTATCTTTATGTCATGATTAAAAATATTTTTGCTTACAATTTAATCATCTTTGCAATAATATTTCTTATTCTGAATGCATATTGTGTGAAAAAATATCTTTTGTGTTAGTGGTAACTCTTCTCATCATCATTTTTTCTGTCATAATAATAACTCTCTGCTTAGCAGGTAGAGAGAGGTTCTCCTCCCCCTCTACACTGCCCTGGTGAGGCTGCATCTCAAGTATTGTGTCCAGTTCTGGGCCACTCAGTTCAAGAAGGACAGGGAACTGCTTGAAAGAGTCCAGCACAGAGCCACAAAAATTATTAAGGGAGTGGAACATCTTCCTTATGAGGACAGACTGAGGCAGCTGGGGCTCTTCAGCTTGAAGACAAGAATAAGAGTTGACCTCATTCATGTTTACAAATATGTAAAGGGGAGTGCCAAGAGGAGGGATTCAGACTCTTCTCAGCAATGCCCAATGACAGGACAAGGGGCAATGAGTGGAAGTTCAGGCATAGGAAGTTCTGTGGAAACATGAGGAAAATCTTTTCACTGTGAGGGTGACAGAACCCTGGAACAGGCTGCTCAGCGGGGTTGTGGAGTCTCCCTGTCTGGAGACATTCAAAACCCACCTGGATGCATTCCTGTGTACTCTGCTTTAGGTGATCCTTCTCTGGCAGGGGGGTTGGACTAGATGATCCTCTGGGGTCCCTTCCAACTCCTAACATTCTGTGATTCTGGGTGCTTCTGTGATTAAAATTAAGCCCTCTGTTCAAAATACTTATGTCACATTTTTTTAAGGAAGCATGTCTAGAACTATCTTTTTCTGCAAATACTTTTCAAAATAGATAGCAAAGACATGCACTTTTCCCTTATGATCATGCCTAGACCAGAATAGCTTGAAGCAATCTTCAGCTGAGCCTCAAGATTCACTATGGCTCAATGACTTTCAACCAGAGTGAGACTTAAGCATGCAGCAGTTCTTATCAAGCCCTAATTTTTATTAGAAAAAAAGTTGCTCCATCTGGACTGGCAAGAAGCCATGGACTACTGCTGTGTGTCTGTATGATTAGGAGAATAGGGACCTCAGGGTGCAACAGGTGTGTTTCAGCAGGAATTGCAGAGATTTAGCAAATGAGATGAATGCAAAGAACAGTATGTGTTTGCTTACATATTTGGAATACAAGGGCATGTGTTAATCAGAAATTAAACTCACATTTAAATAATTATTTTAAAACTTATTTAGGTTTTAAACATGCAAACTGTCTTCCATTTTGCTGTTTTGTTGTGTTTTGTTGGTTTTTTTTCAAGGATGCTTAAATTTGCATTTTTAGAAAAGGAACATTTTAGCAACAATTATGAAAGGTGAACTTTTATTTTTAGCTATCAGCTCATTAATTCTGAACAATGCAGGAAATAATTCTACTTACACAAAACCCCTAGAATTAAGAAATGGAAGAAAAAAAATCTGAGTCAACTTACACTGCTGTTGAGGATTTCATTACATCTTGTTAAGTCTGGAAAAATAATTTGGAATTTAAAGCAAGAAATTTTCATGTACTGTACTGTTATACTTGGAAAATACAATATTACTAGTGTAGAAACTATAACAAGAAGAATAATAGAATTATTCTGGTGAGAAAAGACCTCTAAAATAATTTAGTCAAACCATTATCTAGCTCCAAGTCTGCTGCATAATCATGTCATATCTATACATCTTTCAAAAACCTCCAAGGATGGCTATTCTACCACCTCCCTAAAGGAGCCTATTCCAGTGTTTGAGAATCAATTCAGTGAAGTTTCTTTCCATACCCAATGTAATCCTCTCCTAGTGCAACTTGAGGCTCTTCCCTGTCATCCTATCACTTGATACTAGAGAGAGGAGACTGACCCCCACCTCGCTACAACCTTGTTGCAGGTAGTTCTAGGAAGAGATGCAGACTAAATAACTCTGCTTCCCTCAGCCATAAGACCTGCTCTCCAGGCCTTTCACCATCTTTCCCTTTGCTGGACCTGCTCCAGCACCTCAAAGTTCTTCTTGTAGTGAGGGTGTGGCAGTTTGCTCTGGGTGCCGCCTGCTGCTGCCATACGGGGTGCACCTCTGGTGCCCCGGGTGTCCAGCCCAGTGGGTGCACATTGGAAGATGCCTATTTCATACCCATAATATCCTGCTCCCTATAAATCCATCTGCAAAGTCTCACACTTCCTTCACCACTCCCATGGGAGATGCTCCCTATCTGGTAATGGAAGGGGAGTTTATCTCAAGGCTTCTTGGGCCTCACTAGGCCTAATGCCAAAAGAAGAAGGGGGAAGGGCAATCTCAGACCTGGCCAGCTGAGATTAATTTAATGGTGGAGGGAGGGAAGAGCGAGCCCTGGGGGGTTTGGGTAAACCCTCAGGTCAGGAGAAGGGAAATGCTGGGAGGTTTCTGGGTATGCTATAAGGTTTCTGGGTATAGTTTAGGATCTCTTTTGTCACAGTGCTTGTAGCTTCTGTAAAACACTCACTGCTTTCCCATTTAAACTTTCCATTGCCCCTGCAATCCCTTTGTGTGGGTCTCATTTTTCTGTCCCAGTGGGAGGCAAGGAAGGATCTGCCTCAACCTGGGACAGAGGGTCAGAAAATTTAACACAGTATTTGAGGTACCAGTGCCAAGTACAGGGACACAATCACTTCCCTACTTCTGCTGGTCAGAGGCCAGGATGCTTTTGGCCTTCTTGGCCACATGAGCACACTGATGGTTCATATTCAGCTGGCTGCCAACCAGCACCCTGTGGTCTTTGGGTTTTGGGTTGCTTTCCAGCCACTCTGCCCCAAGCATGTATAGATGCATGGGGTTGGTGTGCCCCAAGTGCAGGACCCTGCACTTGGCCTTGTTAAACCTAAAACAATTGACCTTGGGTCATTGATTCAGCCTGTCCATCACTCTCTGCAGAGCCTTCCAAACTTCGAGTGGATCAACATTCTCACCCAATTTGGTGTCATTTGCAAAATTACTGAGAGTGCATTCAGTTCCCTTATCCAGATCATTGATGAAGATACTAAAGAAAACTAGCCCAGTCTGCAGATGACACTAAGGTCATGAAATGAAGAAATTCAGAGAAAGAAGGGATGACTGGGAGACTTTTTCTTTTGCCTACTTTTACTTTATATGTAGAACCAGAAAGGGGTGCTTTGTAATTGGAAATTGAAACTGAAAAACAATCATCAAGTCATTCTAAGATAACAAGAATCATGATAAAATAGTAAACATTTGCAATGATGACATAAACATGTTTGGTTGCTGAGATAGGATGTCTACCATCTCAGACTGCCAGAGAGTCTCATTCCATCTTTATCACTGTTGAGGACTGAAAGGGAATTCTCAGTTTGGTTCTCATCAACACCACCACTGTCTCACATAAAGGTCATTGCTAAATAGCAACCAAACAGCATGCAACATAGAACAGCTGCCTTGACAGCTTTTCCTATATAGGGGGTGACAGAAAGTGAGAATTGAAATCTAGGCCTCTGGGATGCTGTGCTACTGAATTTCCAAAACCACTTCACCCTCCTCCCCTGAATGTCCCCCCCCGCACCACCAATCCCCCGCCTTGCACTTCTAAACCCATCCTCCCTTCCCCCCCAAGAAAAGTTCACTGAAAGTTTGAAAGGCTTCAAGTGTGAGGTAAATAGTGCTAGGTCACTTAGCTGGTTGTCAAACACTATACAGAACCTAACAAATGTGCAGAGGCCCTGCCGTATGGATGGATTTTCTAGATGGGGTCAATGTGTTTTTATCGTGTGTATCATCTGAATGGGGAACTGCCTTCTACAAATATTTGATGCAAATGTGAACATGCACTCACATGAGTACTGTTGATTTTAGTGAGACATCTTGCATGCATAATCATTTGGAGCCTTGAGACTGCTCTTTGGCCAGTAAGGCTCAGCTGGAAGCTTGTCAAAGTCAGTTCTAAATTTATACAACACAGGAATCAATCAGTGCATCTTTGCATTTGGCTTGAGGTAATGTTTGTTGATGACTGTTTTGAAAGTGGTGATAATGCTCTTATTTTATCAATCTATTTAGCCAAAAAATGCCATACAGTATTGTTTGCTTTAATATGCCTAGACATTTAACCTATATATGCTTTAATGATTTTTTCAAAGTTAATTTAAAATTACACATTAAAAGTTTTCATACTACAAACTGAGAGTTTCAGCAGTTCATATGTACTTAGTAGATCACCTCTGAAGTAGAAAGGCACTGAGGGAAACTTACATACAGCAACACTAGTGCATTCTCACATGTGTTTTAGCACTCTTACAGATCTGACTAAGGCACCCACAGAGTAACATGTTGAACTATTATTTTTTTTTTTGTGAAAGCTGCTTTTGAAAAAAAAAAAAAAAGGATTTTAATTGAATGTACATGTTGAGGAAGATAAGAGTACTAGATGCTTGAAGTTGAGTTTGTCTGTAACCTTCAAGGCACTATGCAGATTAATGAGATATACAAAAATTGTCACTACATCTGTTCCCATTTGCTCACATTTAGGATGAACACGTAAAAAAAATTTTATATGATAGAACTCTGTTCGTTGAAAATAATATCATTTGTGCATACACAGTCATGCTGTGTATTTAGTGCTTGAGGAAAGCAACTAAGTGGGTTACTTTTCTTCCCCTTTATATTAATACTTAATTAAAAGCTTAAGAAGATCACAGTTTGACAGATACTTTTTTAGCCATAGGCAAAAGATATCTGCAGTAACACTTCTCTTGTTTGATCTCTTTTTTTGGGTCAACTTACATCCATAAACAGACACAAACACACACACACACACACACACACACACACACACGTACTGCATTCCACAGTAGGAACACAATGCTGTTAGTAATTTGTTATGCTTGAGGCCAGGGAACTTGTATCACTTGCTTTTGACTCCAGATCAAGAACTGTAGCTGTAGGATTAAAAAAAATAGAAAAGGAAAAAAAAAATTAAAACGAGAAAAACCTTTGAAGATCTGAAATACTGAAGTTATTAACTCTGACTTGCTAAAGTGGCTTCTTGTTCACAGTAGCCGATGTTCTTCCAGTTGGGGTAGATCCAAACAGTTTATCTACTATTAATTTAAATTCATAGAGAAGGCTGAAACTTCCCAGTAAAGTGTTTCATTTAGATGTCAAGGAAAAAATACAACCACCACACCCCCAAAACAGCAACAACAACCACAAAACCACAGGAAAAAAACCAAACAAAACCCACACAAACAAAAACCAATTTTTATGTCAAAGAATATCATAAAAGTGCTGGCCAAGTTCTTCACCTATGGCACAAAATTCCCATTGAAATAAAACTCCACTGGGATTTAACAGTCACCATTTCTCAAGTTTTACATGTACCTATCTTCAAAACAGTATAAAGGAAGTAGAAATTCTATGTATTTCTACCACATAGCTGTGTAACACAGGCAAAATAGTGCCTTGTGCACTCATTATATACAGACACAATAATTTACAGACACCTGAGCAGACAGAAGCATCTGTTTTCAAATAAAGTAAATATTATATAGTAAAAATGTGCCTCAATTAATCATTCTGTTTCTGATTAATTACTACTCCAGAGACCAACTTCTTGTTGATGATCTTTCTAGTTATTGAATACAGTGGTTCCAGAGCTATGGCTTTGACACAGGAAAATGTAGACATACCTGGAAATTACATTACAATTCCTAATAATTAATATTAAATATAAATATTAATGAAAGGCTGATGTCTCCTAGTAGCAATAATAGAACAAATGCTACCTCTATTAATGTTGTTTCACCTAGTTAAGACAATGAATAAAAGTGGAACTTAGTTATGCTCTCCAACATTCTTGTCCTGGTATCAATATATGTGATGCATCACTGAGGAACTGAAACCTTGGTGTATCTGTACAACAAGATTAACATTTAGACTGTACATAATTATGATTTTTAATTAGATCCAGATCCAAGAAGCTTGGGCTATACATTTCCATTTTAATCAGTGGAGATAAAAAAGAAAAAAAAAATCAAAACAATCATATGCCTTGAAAAAGTTTTAGACATTATGGACTACCTAGAATGAAAATTATTAACTGCACACAACAGTAGTAGCCAAACCTCTTTCTTAGATAGTATCTAGGCCTAGACAACATGCTGTGCATTTGCACAAATATTATGCACAGCTGAGTCTACAACTGCTATGTGATCAGACATCCCTACACATACACACCATGCATGAACTCTACACTGGTGTGAAAGATGAAACATTATGTGTCCCCAAAACATAAGCACTGTTCAGTGTATTTTTCCTTTTACTAAATCTTTACCTGATGAATCTCATGTTGTCAGACTTCGGAAAAGAACGTGTGTGATTTATTTTTAAAAGTTGAGATTTTGTGCATGCCTACTAAGTAAACATGCTTACCAAATAGTTTCTACATGCACCTCTAAGTAGCTGATGACAAGAGCTAGAGCTCTTCAGTGTATTTTATATCCCATTCTCAAATTTGAATTGCAGAGATGCTATGTCACAATTAAATGGCTTTGGTGTTTATTCCTGTCTAGCTACAAAATGAGCCCACCTGAAAACAGTATGTAATTCAAGGAGAAACACTATGACTGGTACTCAAACTTGTAAAAAAGACAAGTTGTATAGATTGTAACAAAGGTTTACTGTGTATAACTTAGGTCAGTTTAAACAGGTAAAAGAAATGTCTGCTCTTCCTCATAAAGTAACTGAATCAAGTATTTTACTATTTCAGTGGAATTTCAATTCTGTTATCTAAATGACAGAGTAGTAGTACCGTCCTGGTTTGAGGCCAGGCAGATCCTCTGCTGACCCCTGAGAGATGCAAAAATATGACACACACAAATGGATTGCAGAAGTGATGGAAAGTTTAAATGGAAAAGCAGTGTTTTACAGAAACTACAAGGATAGTGACAAAAGAAACCCAAAGCACCCAGAGTCCCTTACAGCACACCCAAAAAGCCTCCCAACTCTTCCAATCTCCCCACCGGGGAGTATATGCACACACCCCCCCAGGACTCTTTCTTCCCCCCACTTTTGCTAGGCTAATGTCAGGCTGGCCAGGTCTGAGGCTGCCTCTCCCCCTTATCCTCCCGGCATTAGGCCTAGCCAGGCCTAAGAGGCCTTGAGATACTCCCCCACCGTTACCCAGTAGGGAGCATCTCCCATGGGAGCAGAGAGGGAAGAAAGACGAAGTTAATGACTTTGCAGCTGGATTTATATGGCGCAGGATATTATGGGTATGAAATTATTTCCTGTGTCCACCCACTGGGCTGAGCACTTGGGACACCAGAAGTGTATCTTGTGTGGCAGCAACAGGAGGCACCCAGCCTAAACTGCCACAAGTACTTATACTGTGGTTAAGTTTCATGTCAGGACAAGGATATCTAAGAGGTTTCTTTTCTCAAACCCAAACACTCAGTGCTTCATCGGACAGGTTTCAGTTTAAACACTTCACCTCTATCCTGTTTCTGTCAGGGAAATGTCATAGATCCAGCTGCTGTGTAAGTTTAACCTCATGTAAGTGTAGGATACTGCATAACACATCTTTTACCCATTACTATTGTTTTTTTCCTGCCCCAAGCTTACTGAATTGTGATGATAATGAGGCACTGGGACAGGCTGCCGAGAGAAGTGGGTGTTCAAGGCCAGGCTGAATAGACCTTTGAGCAACCTATCTTTTGGAAGGTGACCCTGCCGATGGCAAGGGGTTTGAAAATAGATGATCTTTAGGGTCCTTTCCAGTTGAAACCAGTCTATAATTTTAAAATTCCTCTACACAGAGTACCAAAATAAAGGAATAAATTTTGGTCAAATGTTACATTTGTAATACTCAGAGAAAGGAGAGGAATTTGGTTTGGTTAGGTTTTGGTTGGGCTTTTGTTTGGTTGGCTGATTTTCAATGGTAGAAAGAAATTATTGCCTTCAGTTCTTGTGATTTATGATTCTTTTTTGTTTAATATCACAGATGTGGGGTTTTTGGTTTTTTCTGTATGTAATTAAAAATTCACCAAACAATCTGGGAACAAAAAATTAAAAGCGTTTGGTTTCAAGTAATCTGGGGAAAGATTTTCTGAAATATGAGGTGACAAAAAGCTCTAAATGTCACTGAAAATTGTCAGGAATTGTACATATGCATGCCAATTTTTTATTATTTTTTTTTAAGAGAACAAATAAAGTACAAACCAACCGAAAACCAAAAAGCTAATACTTAATTCTAGAGAGGAATCAGGATTGTATCAATCTAGTTTTTAACAAGCTGGGATTTCTTTTATTAAATTTTATTTTAGGATGGTATTGAGGGTAGGTATTCATGCATTATCTTAGAGATACTAATTGCATGGAGTTTAAAATGTGATGCCATAGGTGAAAACCAGTCTGAGCTATTTGTCTTGCTTCTATAATACCCACAAGTTTCAATTCCTTTTCATATTTCTAGAAGCAGCCTTTGGACTGGTTTGTACCTGTCCCTACTGCTCTTCACTGCAGAAACTAAGAACTCCAGCTTCAAATTCTTCTGTACTTTTAGGCTGGTAGATCCACTAGACAGCAAAGCAAGAGGGAAGACAGGCTACAACATCATTGTTAAACACACGGTAAAGCCTATGGCTAGGCCAAAGGATGAAGCAAATCAGCTGTTTCTATCTAACACAACATTTGTATCCAGATTGTGGCTTCTATTGCTCTCTGAGAGAATTACTATGCTATCCTGATGTCATTTGTGTTATAAACACAGGGCTGAATAGTAACTTTCTACAGTAGTGCTTTTATAGACTAGATACAAAATAATGCATCCCTTGCTCTGAGTGCAATGATGGCAGAGGGGATCTCTGAGGGACAAATTCCCCAAGGAGACCTTATTGTGGCCTTCCAGTATCTTAAGGGATACTGGAAGAAAGCAGGTGAGGGAATTTTTAGGACATTGGGTAATGCTAGGACTAGGGGGAATGGAACAAAAATAGAAATGGGTAGATTCAGATTGGATGTTAGGAGAAAATTCTTTACCATGAGGGTTGTGAGACACTGGAACAGGTTGCCCAGGGACGTGGTAGAAGCCCCATACCTGGAGGCTTTTAAGGCTGGGCTGGATGGGACTTTGAAAAACCTGATCTAGTGCGAGTTGTCCCTGCCCATGGCAGGGGGGTTGGAACTAGATGATTCTTGAGGTCCCTTCCAACCCTAATAATTCTATGATTCTATGAAACACTGTAGAGAAGAAAGAGCCAAGGCTAGTGCAGTCTTGTTTGCATTTTTCTTCTCAGAGTGATCCCCACATCCTTAAACTTCAAACATGGTTTATTTTAGAGGCAGCAAGATGTTGCAATCAGAAAGAGAGCCAGGTAGAGAAGATATGTTTGTGCAACAGAGACAATCAAAAAATCAGAATTCAGATGTGAAAAGGGGACTAAATTTGTGGAAGGGGAGATGTACTCTTTAGACATCCATAGCTAACAGAATTCTAGTTCTATGGTCATTGTCATTTCTATACCTCAGGTAGTCTGGTTGAACAACATTTTAGAAAGATCAACGAGCTGTTTCTGTCAGTAAAAGTTTATTCCATACATGAGGCACATAGAATCATAGAAACATTTTGATTTGAAAAGCCTTTTAAGTCATCAAGTCCAACCATCATCAATTGATACCATGTCTGCTACTAAATCGTACCCCTTAGCATCATATCTCTTTTAAGCATGTCTCTTTCAAACACCTTGAGGGACATATATATTTACATTGGCAATATATCTACCTGTTTATCTGTGAATTAAGGAGACTTTTTTGCCAACAGAAATATAATAAGGTATGAGCATAACAAATATAGAGTATGAACATAAAGACTTTGAGCTCTTGATAAGGTGCAAAATAAAAATAATATGATATAGAGATCCACAAATGATATCTGAAAAGCAGTATCATAAACACTGTATGGTTTGTCTCCTGCTGAATTTTCACCCATGACTTCTTAATGGTTCTTTGAATGTCACAGGCATGTCACAACACCATGTTCTATGGCAATGAAAATCTGAAATATAATCTTACTGTAAGATTATGTTAGTTAATAGTGATGTAATATTCTCCTAATTCTAAGGTAAGTGTTTAAGAATTACATTTGCCTCTGGAATGCTGTTTAGGGTGTTCTGGATGCGTGTACAAACATGTACATGCATTATTTATGTTCTGGAGCATGGCTTGATGTAGAGAAGATGTCACAAAAATGGGTCTTCACTACCTACAGCATTTCTGTGACAGAAAGAACCAAAATTTTAAGTAAAGCATGAAAAGTCTTTAAACTACAGCCAATTTCAACTTTTGACAAAGAGGGAAGGATTCTTAATTTAAGGGTCAAAATAAATGTTTTGACATCTCCATAAACACTCATATTTGTTGCCTTACTTTGGCAACAGCTTTGCAAAAATTATTCTATCTCAGTGATGCAAGATATGATTTTAAGGAGGTCTACCTCTACTGAAGTTTTGATATTTATACCTCAGTAAAAGAAAAAATTAAAAAAAAAATCAAAAATCACCTGATAGTATGAGCAGAAAATCAGCAGGCATAAAGTTTTTCAGTTCTCAATTTATCATTTCTGCTTCAATTAATTTATTTCTTGAAGGAAATTTCAGTAGTGACTTACTAGTCTCTGTTGAAATAAATAAACATGCCCCTCCAAGTACAAAATAAGTCTCTACACTGAAAAAGTTGAGCCTACACCTCAGAAAGTTAAACATGATTATTTCCAAAAGTGACCAGAGATTAGCAGGTTTGCTTTGTTTTGATTTCTGTCTATTTTTTTTTTTTCTTCCCTCCTAAGTTTCCTCACACTAACCCCCTGGTCACTGATTCTTCTAAGGTTGCTCTAAAAGATATTAAGATGCTCCAGGATACAGGTTCAGTTAGTAAACAGATCCATACCTAGATCAAACATAGGGGAAACCACAAACAGTTCTGAAAGTCTGTTTCTCATATAATTTAAAGAAAATAATGTTGCAAAATAAAACAGCACCATGTGTTTAAAAAGACAGGGAAAAAAGAAACTGTATTTACATTCCCCTCACTGTGCCACATCTCTTTTGCTTGGTTATTAATTTCACATGACACTGAAAAGGACAATTAGTATAAAAAACTTGCATGTTATTCAGAAAACAAAGTAACCACCACTGGCATAAGCACACACTGTGATGATTACTTGCTGCATTTTGTAAACAACATCTGAGTATAAAAATTAGTACACTGATGTTTATGAAGTTGCAAAGATAAAAAATATCTTTAGAAACTTGCAATTGCTTTAACAAACATACTTTAATATATGAAGGAGAGGAAAATAAAAAGTTAATTTTGCCCTCATATGTTTATCATGAACTTACTTCAGGTGCTTGATTTATTTTTCCTTTTTCTTAATTTATTTTTTTCCTTCCTAAAAAAACAAATCCTTAAAGCTTCTTAAATTGAGAACATAGAGGAAAACATCTTTTTTTTTTTCATTTTTCATTTTTCTATAGCAGAAGTAGCTTACACTTTAACAGAGTACAGTTTACTATCTATGAAATACTTCTACCCTATTGAGAGTTGCTTAGTAATGCCCTGAAAACAAAAAGGCAAGCATGTGAGCAGTTTGAATAGCAAAGGTGATCCATTTTTACTTATCTATTGAAAAGCAGTAATGAGTAAACAGTGATTCACTATTGGCAGTTTGGAGATATTAGGTTACACTAAGGATTATTTTATGAATTATTATTCTGAAACAGTTTTCAACTGACAAACTGTTAGAAACTCCATTTGTTTTTATTTTGACATGCACACATAGGCTCAAGTGAAGTTAGATGAAAGCTGAAGTCAAAATTAGCAATAGCCTAAGGGCATTACTGTAATTACTAGGCCATTTAAAATAAATCAGTATCATGTCTACTATAATAAAGGTAGAGACATAGCTGTAGCACAATTAAGAACAAGAGCCTATGCAAAAGGTTGTCAGATTCTGTTAGCTGAAACCAGAGCTAAAAACAATGCATTATCTAAGTGATTATGGTCACTGTTTCTTACCAGAAAATCATCTGCAAAAAGAGATCTTTTGATAGTCCTGATTCACTTGCTTCATTTTGGCTTTTAGTTTTGTTTGTGGTTGGGGTTTTTGTTTGTTTGTTTTTCATAAAGAGCCATATAACATCCTCTTTAAAACAACATAATGAATAATAGGGATGTAAGGTAAAATCAGAATAGACTAGACTAGACTAGACTAGACTAGAATAGACCAGGTTGGACGAGACCCTCAAGATCATCGTGTCCAACCTATCATCCAACACCACCTAATCAACTAAACCATGCAACCAAGAACCCTATCAAGTCTCCTCCTGAACACCTCCAGTGATGGTGAATCCACCACCTCCTCACAGAATAAAAAGCTTTTATCTGTTAGACTGCAACACAAAAATGAGCCTAATAATTCATATCAGAACTATTAATATTTTTCAAATAAAAGGGATTTCTTTAATCTTTCTCTGTATTAATAAGAACTGATGACATTGAAAGTTAGGAGACCTTAAAATGGAATGAGTAGTAGGTGAATGCATCAATACTTGGCTCTTAAGGTATGATTATGATTTAATTCCCAAGCATTCAGGATCTTTTCAGGGACAGATAAATAGACATACGAAGACTGCCACTGTAGTTAGGAACAGGATGCAAAAGCCCAAACAAGCAGTATATAGGGCTCTTGCCAAGAGGTGAAACCTATATGGATGGCCAAAAGCAAGGCTGGGATGGCAAAAGTGACAGTCTGAAGGATGCATATTCTGGAGGCAGGAAAAGAGAGTAGGATGCATAAAAGCTGTTAAGCATTGACAACCATCCTGTCAAAAGCCAAAAGCAGCAAATAGATTTGCCTCTGTTATTCAGTATTGCAGTCCAATCCTCTGCATCCTGGACAGCTGAGTGTAACCAGGTGGCCGTTTCCAGGCTTTTGTTGCTTGACAGTATGTGTGGGATCATTGATGACCCCCTTTTAAGTTTATTTTGGTCTTCCGAGATTGAAATGCCCTAAACCACAGGATATTTTATGCTTTTATCCTGATGTTTTTTATGAGGGGGGGTGTGGGGGTGGGGGTGGGTGGAGGTGTGTTCTGGGTTGTGTCCTTTTTTAGTTTTGTTTTTAATATGGAAAAAAACACTTTCATACCTAAATAAAGCTGCCTTTGCAACACATGTGTAAAGGGCCCTGAAAGGTATCAACATAGAAGTAAAACATTTTCTTCCACTCAATTATTGCACAAGGGACACATTTAGTTTAGTGTTCAACAACTCCAAAGAGAAAAGACATCTGGGTTCAATTCACATAAGCCTAGGGCAACTAAAAACCCATTTTAAAGTCACATTGAAGTAGGAGGAGGAGGAGCTGATTGTTTCTGAGACAAAGAATATTCAGCCATAATGCAGAGAATTAACAAAAAGATATAGCTACTTCAAAGATTGAAGTAATTATGGAATATTCAAGGCAGGGGAAAGGAATGAAGAAAGCTGCTTTTGTGAAAATGGTGTGAATGTCTCTAGTCCTCTTTATTGTGTTTATGCAGGCAGATTTATTAAAGATTAGCTTTATGATAAAGATTTCCCAACTATCTAGACATATCACCCAGGTATTTCATAAATATCTTCACAATGTAGAAAAATATCTGTTAGTCTATTATTCTCTTTCTAATACTGACTTCTGGGGAAACACCTTCATATTCAATGAACACCTTCCAACTATTCATTGACATATATTGGGATACTGTTTTTTGGCTGAAGTGGTCAAAATTTTTGTGGTACCAGCAAAAATTTCTTTCGTTGTGCCTTATCTAATGTAAGTGAAGACTTCTTTCTTCCTTGATACTAACTCCCAATTATTTTTTTTTCCTTTAAAAAAATGTATATAGACCCATTTTGTTAAGCACTGTCCTGTGACATATTATCAGCAAGCCAAAATAATTTCAAAGTCACTGTTGTCCTTTCATCTCTACAAGTTTTTAAAGTTACACATTTTATTTTTTTAATGACAAATTATTTAAGAACACAAAAGAGATCTCCTGTATATCAATAATTACTAATTTTTTCCCTACTTTATTAATTTAGTCATCTGGTTTCCTATCAAATATTGCCTTTTTTTTTTTTTAATATTTATTTATTTACTTAATTAATTAGTATTACTAGTTCCGGACCACCTTAATTCAGGGGAAAAAATTTTTTTAAAAAATGGTAAACCACCACCATCAAAAACAATCTCCTATTTCTCAGTTTATACTTGCATGCAACTGTCAAATACACTAACAAAATCAAACATTCTTAGAGTAATTTATGTGACTCAGTAATAAAGTCTTTGTCCCAATGGGAAGCATTTATTGAAATACATATCTATTAAAAAGAGCTGTTCAGAATTCACTCCCTCATCTTCTGCATTATGTGTCATCATTTGAACAGCTAATATAGAACAGTAGGGTGAATTCCAGTGAAACACTATAGATGAAACATGAACATCTTAATAGAACGCATGAACATTAGAACATTGCGGTGTAATGCTCTCTAAAGGAATGAGTTAGAAGTTGCATCCAGTCTCCTTATTTTGCATTGGGATGAAATATTTGAAGGTTAGGAAGCTGTAATTTACAGTTATCCTCTTTCTTTGACCTACCCTGTTCAAGCTGAGTGAAAAATGTGCCAATATAACATTTCTAAACCATACTGCTGAGGCTGGCAGGCACTAAAACTGAATTATCTAGTACAAAACAGACATTCTATCTCCTTAAGTATTTAGCATATACATTCATAAACAATAAGAAAAATCTAAGAAAAAAATAGGAAGAGAAAACCAAAAATATTGAGAAAAAAAAAAGTTCTAACTTAAGCAAAATTGAATAAAAGAGAATGTGAATCATTAAGAAGCTCAATTAACAAAAATACTAAAAAGTATTGATTAATATTTAACAAAGTAGAACACCTGTTAGATCCAAGTAGAATACCTGTTAGATATTTATTGCTATATTTATGATGAAAATAAACCTACTTTCTCTCACTCTGTGTAGATATAGATATAGATATAGATATAGATATAGATTCAGAATATATCTATAGATATAGATATATAAATATTCAGAAGACCTGTGAGATTATGGTCAAACTCAAAACATCTGAAGGATATAAAGACAGTTCTAACTGGGGACTCCATAAAGACTTTAGGGTTCTGGGTTAATTACACTAAGGAAATTTAGGTTCAGCAAAATGAGGAATTTTACAATGCTTAGAATGAAGGGAGTTTCAGTTCAGAATGGTTTTGATGCTGACTTAAGATGTTGAGGATTGATAACTGAGTATGAATGGCTGATGAATGTCTACTTACATAATGGGAAGAGTTATGGAATGTATAAATCTTATGGGTGATTGTTGTAAAACTGAATCTGTTACATCCAGTTGACTTCTCACTCCTAGATCCCCCAAAGCAATGCTACTGCTTCTCTCTGTCCCAATAGGCGCATGGATACAAATACAATGCAAACACTCATATGCAACTAGCTACGTGAAAACTGGAACTCTTATCTTCATATTCACATGCTTATTTCTCTGTTTCTATGTCTTTGTCTCCTAAAAAAACCAAACCAAAACCAACCAAACAAAAAAACACACACCCCAAAAAAAACCCCAACACAATCAAAACAAAAAAACTCCACAACAACCAAAGAAAACTTAAAAAAAACCAAAAAACACAAAAAAAACCCCCAACAACCCAAACCCCAACTAACCAAACAAAAATATCCTCTATTTTTTCCAATTAGTCTTGGGGAGATAATTATTGTTTCCTATGATATATAAAATTTTCATAAGCAGTGATGCTACCAAGACATTGGTAGTGCAGTGAGATTCCTTTCTCCAAAAGGAACCAGTACTCCCCTGGAAGCTCAGCAATCTCTTGCATGCCTTCATCTGAACTATCTGTGATCCAGTAAAGTCTCACAGTACTATTTATAAATTCTGCCAGCTTCTTGCTCTGTTATTTGCCATCTTCAGTGTTTTTTCATGCCATTAATTTGTCATCATCTTTTCTGTCAGGCATGCCTTACAATATCTCTTAGGCAACCTTAAGCAACCTTAGCAACAATAATATTAAAATACTATGGAAAAATCATTACCTACTTACTTTTGTACAATAGCTTAAGGTTTTACATCACTCCTCTGTACTCAGCAAATCAGAGATGAAAATTCATTTCCCAAAGAAAATATCAGGGGGTAGAAACTGAATTCTCCTGTCTTTCCAGAGATCATCTTAACTGAGAGACTATTCTGGCTACAAGACAAAGGAAAAGTGGAAAAGTTATTCATTGTTCCTTTCTGGGAGTTTTTTATGCTCTGTAGCTAATTTTTTCAGGTCCACTAGTGCAGACAGGGAACAAGGAAAAGTATTGCTCTCTAACTTCTGTGCCTGAGAACTCAGTCTAAAATGTAATATTAATTCAATATTTTGGAGGGTAAAATGCAGAATTAGGAAACAGAAAACACTCTCATTCCCTCACCATCCCCCAGCCTGGTTAGTGATACTTGAAAACCAAAGATTGTGTTTCCCACACAGTTTAGTAGTCACTGGATTTGTGTTCCTCTTACATAGCTGTCATTACTCTAAGACCTAGAAGTCTTTACTAAACAGTCAAGAACTTTTCACTGCACAATGAAGCAACTTCAGTAGAGTAGGCAACCCCCTTTTTTCACCCTGATTCTCAAGCTTAACTCATGTTTAGTTACCAAAGAATTTATTGGAAATTAGAGCTTAGAATATGTGAATGCCCTTGGTCATGAAAAGCAACAATTTGCCTGGCAAATATTTCATCCATTAGTCAGTAATAAAAGAGGAGACTAAGCCCAGCTGTGTATGAAAGAAAACAACTATACTGTATTTTGACGGAGCCCAACTGTTTGGCAAATGCTAGGAATGCTTTGACAGTTGTTACAATAATTAGTTTCTTGGATGGAATGACAAGGTTGTAGAGCCCACTTATGTTTATGCCAAGATAATGATGACAGTATACTTATCTCAGGACTCTGAGCATGACTTATGTGTAGCTACAGGAATGATAGTGTTATATGAATAAATCTTGTGATAATGGACAGAAGCTGAATCAGGGATTTAGGTCATAATGATAGATATAGTTATATACATTTCACCTAAGCCTTACTTCACACTTCTAAGAACTTATCTGGAGCTTGTGATAAGGCTCATGTAAATGCCTAACCCTCTTTGATTTGTAAGTTTCCCTCTTTGAAGTTACTGACTTTTGAAACACAAGTCCCAGATCTGAACTACTCTATAAAATACACTTTCCAGATATGTTCCAATTTTTATTTAATTTGTGGAAAAAGTAATTAAAAAGTCTGGGATTTTATTTTCAACTAAACCAGTTTCCTGAACCAATGCATGAATTAGTAAGGGAGAAAAATGTGTAGAGGATGTTCAGAGGGACAGAGACAGGTGCTGTGAATTTGCATTGACATAAAATTCTTCATAAAGTCAATACACACAGTAAGTTTTTAATTTAGACTTCCTCAATAGTGGATAGATAGAACTAAAATTAATCTGGAACTCGACACAAAACTTTCAGGAACCAGAACTTTTCACAGCCGTTTGGTAGAGATATGTGATCATATTTTGGGTATCTTAACTGGACTTTTAGAGTACAAGAATTGCTATTCTAAAAATACCTAACTCCATAGAAACAGAGGCCAGAAACAGAAAAGGTACAGAAAGAGCTAAGAATGAAAAACTGATCTGAGGCACTGTGATCATATTCTGTGTGCTACTTTCCTGAGACCAGATTTTTTTCATCATTGTTTTATCCAATATAAGTAGGAAAATACTGTAATTTCATTTTCAGAAGTCTTAGGGATATCAATGTTTTTAAGCTTGTCCAACATTTTTTGTGTCAAGAGTCACCCTTTTCCCAGTGTATTGCCATATCCTAAATGACTTTCCATTAATATGAACAGCATATACTACTATAATTTAGAAAAATAATTCCAGTATCTAAAACATTTGATCTATAATATATGACACAATGTTTTGCCTTAATTATACAAGGGTAACTTAGAACGTGCTGGTTTTCAAATTTTTAATTCTAGCTTGATAGGGACTCGATGGTCAATTGAGGTCAACTCACTACACAGATCTAAGATCTACTAGGATTTTAATTTACAAGTCTGTTTGAAATTTTTTTTTCACATAATTAAATTGATCCAGGGGAAAAGAAAACAAACAAACAAAAAACTGCACAAACCCCCAAAACCCACAAAAAACCATGCACTTTTAAGAGAGGAATAACTTTTTCCCTACAATAGTAAGTTGAAGAAAAAGAAAACAAGAGCAATCAAGAAAGAAACAATCCTGAGAAACCTCATTCAAAAGCTAAAAGAAGTGACTAAGTTCTTCTAAAGGGAAAGAAAAAATTCATGTGTTTGACAGTCAGAATGCATTGTATCTTCAAAAACACTAAACCAAATGAAGAAAATATTGCAGACAGACATCTGTGTGCTGCATTTCTGAGGCCTGTTAGAGTTTTATAGTCTGTCAAAATCAGCTTTAGAGGATAATAGCATCAAGGCCAGGACAAATGAGTAACTTTTTCCGTTAGTTTTTTATTCAATATTTATAGGGTAGTACAGAGAGCCTATGACTTGAGAAAAACAAGTATTTACTCAAAACCTTCCTCATAGGAAACAATGTTTTCAACTGAACAAAAAGGTACCTGAAGCCAAATTAAACATTATCTTTCTCTTAAAATATGTATTTTTAAAAAACAAACTCCTATTTGTTTGACTTCAAATTTCCTTCTTCAAAGAGAACAGAACTAGAAATTGCCTATGTATATAATTAATTTACCTAAAATTCTGAGACTCAAGAAGTGTACTTTGTATATAAGACTTCCACCACACGGCTTTACTTAATTCCTTTTCTTAGCGTCTTCTAAAAATAATAATAGTAGTTATTTCTGCAATTGTCTATACTGAAATGTCAGTCCTAGTAATTTCTTCATATTTAAATTTGTAGCATCCCATGTCTTCAATAATGATTGAAAAGTTAAATAAACTACAGAAAATAAATAGAGAGAAAATTCTGCAAATATTTGATGTAATTTTAAATTAATTCTTCTTTGTTTTCCTTTCATTAATATTTCAGTTACTTTGTGTCCTGGGTTTGTCTGGGACAGCTAAACTGAACTAGCCGACACTGACACCATGAAAAGGGAAAAGTGGTATCACAGCTCATGAATGGGCTAAACATTCATCTCTTGACTGGTGAGCAATTGCATTGAAAATCACTCACTTTATATATTTTTTCATTACTATTATTGTTTCTTTTTTCCTTGTGTTGTCCTGTTAAAGTGTTCTTATCTCAACCCATGGGGTTTTAGTTTTTATTTGTCCATTTATTTTGATTTTTTTCCAACGTGGGAGGCGTGACCAAGGGGTGACATGGTGCTTTGTTGCTGTCTGGGTTCAAACTGTTCCACTCTGCTTAGAGAAGCAGCTGTTTTTAAAGAGCACATGTCTCAGTATTTGTACTGGAAATGTTTGTGTAGATTTTGAGAAAGGCTTTGCTTCACATGCCTCATAATAGCAGCAACAGCTAAGCTATAGTTGCAATCAAAATACAGCTCCAAACTTTTTACAAACCATTCATTTAAGGATATTTTATTTTAGAATATTAGATTAAATTTTATTCATTTCATTATGGGTGTTAATTTTATCTATAGAGTCACTTCATTCAGTTTATGTTCTGCGTTTATCTAGGATAGGGTTAAACTTCAGAAAAAGCTGGGAGGGGCCACTGCCTGACAGCCAACTAAACCAGTCAATGAAATTTTCATTACCATACTGACATCATGCCTGCTGTATAAGAGGGAGTGCTGGCTGGGGCAAGGGTTTGAGGGTTGCAGTGTATGAATTGCTTTAGTTTATTAATTAATTTGAGTTATTGTAATGGGTTGGGGCAGACCCCCTCCCCACCACGCACAAAAATAACGACTCAGACAAACTGATTGCAAAAGTAGTGGAGAGTTTAAATAGAGAACAGTGAGTGTGCACAAAAGGAAACATGGTGACAAGAAAGAAACCAAAGTAAACCGAGAAAGATCCCAAACACCACCTGAGGGTGCATCCAAAACCCCCAGGGCTCCTTCTTCCCCCTCCCTCTGCTGGGCTAGTCTCAGGCCTGGCCAGATCTGAGACTGCCCATCCCCCTGTGGCCTTGGGCCCAATCAGGCCCATGGCCGGGAGATCTCTCCCCCAGTTACCAAGTCTTGGAGAGGGAAGGAAAGAGGAAGTGCCAGACCCCGCCACAAAATTTATAGTGGTGCAAGGGATTATGGTAGAAATACCTAATTTCCTGAGTCCACCCACTGGGATGGACTTCTGGACACAGGAAACACCCCTGTAGCAGAGGGCACCCAGCCCAAACTACGACAGGAGCCACCCTTTATTTCATACTATAATCCCTGCATCCAAACACATCATCAGATCAGAAAACTTCTGATGACATGTCCGGCGGAGTCCATATCTTCATCTGGGCGTCCACCCCAGTAGTCTCTCACTCAGGCTCAAGCATCAGTCCATTCCAGTTGTTCTTCTTCATGTGATGGAACCTCCCAGCGACGCAGTCCTTCTCCTGCAGTGTGAATTCCTTGTGGACTCCTTGGGACATCCTGGTCACCTGGAAATACCTCACAACTTCTCAGCTAAGCCTTTACTCTCATATTCAGCGGCAAATTCTCCACCCCTGGGGCAGGCCAGTCGGAACAATCTGGCTCCACGACTGCCTTTTCCAATCCATCCAGGGTGCCGCAGCCAACCGCTTTCACGCGGACCAAAGCTACACGGATGCATGTCAGAGGCACTCCGCACCCCCCGGCTGGGCGCTCGTGTACCGAGGCAGGACAGCATCCGGCTGCACAACCTCCACCCCCGGAAGAGGGAGGAGCTGCGCCACAGCCCACTGAAGAAGCAGGGAGGCGGAGCCAGGTGCTCGGCGCCATTTTCGGAACACGTCCGAAAACACCAGGGAAAGATTTACAGCTGCCGCCGCCGCCTGAACACAGCCCGGCTCGGGCGGTGCCGCCGCCGCCGCCTGAACGCGGCCTGGCCCGGCCCCCGCCGTCTCTGTCGCCGCGATGCAGAGTCCAAGTCACCTCCAGCCGTTTGGGCATCCAAACAGTTGTTTCAGCCAAAGCTACGAACGTGTTCTCAGTGCCTTTGAGAACAGCTTTCTGGCTGAAGTCCCCGCTCGCCCTCGGGCTACGGCAGCAGTCGCTTGCCCACTCGCCTCGGGTGTCCGCCCCCGCAGCGGCTGCGGGCCGACCCCGCTCTGCTTGCCACTGCCCCTCCTCCGCTCCCTGCCGCTCCGCAGAGAACGAGGAGAAGGCAGGTCTCGCCTTCTTAGGCTACTCGAGCATTCTTAAGCCACCCTGGGCAGAAAGTCACAGAAAGAACCACCCCTCGCTGTTCCCAAGCAACAGGAGGGACTTCCATGCCATCAGCCACGCACCAGGTGTCCTTCCGCAGTCCACAGGAGTTCGCACAGTCGCCCCGGTAACACAAAACCTGAGCCCAAACTTTCCAAACCCAAACCGACGCCCAGAACTAAATTTAAACTCTCCATCTTTTGCAATCCGAGCTGCAGTTGGCCCCACGTTGGGCGCCAAAATGTAATGGGTTGGGGCAGACCCCCTCCCCACCACAGGCAGAAATAACGACTCAGATAAACTGATTGCAAAAGTAGTGGAGAGTTTAAATAGAGAACAGTGAGTGTGCACAAAAGGAAACATGGTGACAAGAAAGAAACCAAAGTAAACCCAGAAAGACCCCAAACCCCACCTGAGGGTGCATCCCAAACCCCCAGGATACTTGAACGTGTCCAGAGAAGGGCAATAAAGCTGGTGAGGGGTTTGGAGCACAAGCCCTACGAGGAGAGGCTGAGGGAGCTGGGATTGTTTAGCTGGAGAAGTGGAGGCTCAGGGGAGACCTCATTGCTGTCTACAACTACCTGAAGGGTGGGTGTATCCAGGAGGGAGTTGGTTTCTTCTCCCGGGCAACCTGTGACAGAACAAGAGGACACAGTCTCAAGCTGTGCCAGGGGAAGTTTAGGCTTGAGGTGAGGAGAAAGTTCTTCATGGAGAGAGTCATTTGTCATTGGAATGTGCTGCCCAGGATGGTGGTGGAGTCACCATCCCTGGAGGTGTTCAAGAGGGGATTGGATGTGGCACTTGGTGCCATGGGTTTGTAGTCATGAGATCTTGGGTGATATGTTGCACTTAATGGTATTTGAGGTCTCTTCCAACCTTATTGATTCTATGATTTTCCTAAAAATCTCACCCCAAAATTAAGTACAAAAACTAGATAAATTTTGTTTACAAGTTCTGTTTGGATGCAAATTCTACAAGGATGCTTATGGGCAACTTTAGTACAATTTAGAGAATTCAGAAAATGGAAATGTCTAATCAACAAATAGCTTTACCCCACTTATTAAATCAGAGGCAAGCCAGGATCCTAGGGAAAGCCGAGAATCAGATTTTACTCATGAGAGTGAAGGAAGAATTTAGAGATGGTCCCTGGATTTCTCCATGGTGGATGCCTTCAGAACTGCAAGCTTTATAATCAAATTTGTGGGTTACATGGTGTAAATCCAAAGGAAAAAGGAACCCACCAAATTTAAAGTTTCCTTAGACACAGCTCCCATGAGGTAAATCTCTTGGAACAGCGTTGTGTGAGCAGCACAAGAGAAGCCACACTGTTGGTGTGTCTTCAGCCAACAGCCACATTTTACAGCAGGCAGGGTCGCTCCAGTATGATGCAGGGAGCAGGGCCCCAAGTGTAGGCACGTCTGTGGACAAGCCAGGTTAAGGTGCTGATCTCCCCAATTTCACCACAAATGTGGTGAGTCTCAGTACAAATCCCAGGTAACTGAGTCCAGTGTGAGTCCAAAAATGAGCCCCAGACCACTTTCTGGTCACTGTATTTCAGATTTCACTAGACAATGTGTCCAGTGCTGATACATACTGGGTGCGAAGAACCCAGTTAATCACAATTCCAAATCTCAGTGTGGGTGAATATGTCAGGGACTTAAGCTCCCGGTGGGAAGAATGGGTGCCTTTTTTACCTTTTCCCCCTCAAGCCGCCATCAGGGAGGGGAAGGCAATTCCACACTTTTGTCTTCCCCCATTCAAACCTCCGCTGATGGAGGCGGGGGATAGGGTGTTTGGAGCACCCTGTAACACCTGGATATTAATTTATACTCTGTGTACTAATTCTTTGTTTCCATTTGTAATGGGTTGGGGCAAACCCCCTCCCCACCACGCACAGAAATAACGACTCAGACAAACTGATTGCAAAGGTAGTGGAGAGTTTAAATAGAGAACAGTGAGTGTGCACAAAAGGAAACATAGTGACAAGGAAGAAACCAAAGTAAACCCAGAAAGACCCCAAACCCCACCTGAGGGTGCATCCAAAACCCCCAGGGCTCCTCCTTCCCCCCCCCCCCCTCCCCCCCCCCTACTATTAGGCTGGTCTCAGCTGGCCAGATCTGAGACTGCCCATCCCCCAGTGGCCTTGGGCCCAATCAGGCCCATGGCTGGGAGATCTCTCCCCCAGTTACCAAGTCTCGGAGAGGGAAGGAAAGAGGAAGTGCCAGACCCCGCCGCAAAATTTATAGTGGTGCAAGGGATTATGGTAGAAATACCTAATTTCCTGAGTCCACCCACTGGGATGGACTTCTGGACACAGGAAACACCCCTGTAGCAGAGGGCACCCAGCCCAAACTACGACACCATTTTAATTTGATACTATTAATCACAGAATCACAGAATGTTAGGGGTTGGAAGGGACCTTGAAAGATCCTCCAGTCCATCCCCTCTGCCAGAGCATAAAGCAGATCACACTGGAATGCATCCAGGCTGGGTTTGAATATCTCCCGAGAGGGAGACTCCACAACTCCCCTGAACAGCCTGATCCAGTGTTCCATCACGCTCACAGTGAAAAAAGATTTCCTCAAGTTTCCCTGGAAATTCCTATGCCTCAACTTCCACCCACTGCCCCTTGTCCTGTCACTGGGTGTCACTGAGAAGAGCCTGGCTCCATTGTCTTGGCACTCACCCTTTCAGTTTACTTTAAAAAGGAAGTTTGAAGATACCAGTAACAAAAGTAATACAGGAAAAAGAACTGCAAATGTTCTGGCAGTCATATCCCACTGGCATCACAGAATCACAGAATATTAGGGGTTGTTGTAGTTTGAGCTGGGTGCCCCCCTGGTGCATTCACTTCCTGTGTCCAGAAGTCCAGCCCAGAGGGATGGACACAGGAAATTGTGTATTTCCTACCATAATTCTTTGCACCACTATAAGATCCAGTGCGGAGTCTGGCACTTCCTCTTTCCTTCCCTCTCCGAGACTTGGTAACTGGGGGAGAGATCTCCCGGCCATGGCCTGACTGGGCCCAAGGCCACAGGGGGATGGGCAGTCTCAGGCCTGGCCAGCTGAGACTAGCCCAGCAGAGGGAGGGGGAAGAAGGAGCCCTGGGGGTTTTGCATGCACCCTCAGGTGGGGATGGGATCTTTCTTTGTCACTGCGCTTTGAGTTTTCTGTAACACTCACTGCTTTCTATTTAAACTTTCATCACATTTGCAATCCGTTTGCCTGAGTCGTTATTTCTGCCTGGGGTGGGGAGGGGATCTGCCCCAACCCATTACAGGGGTTGGAAGGGACCTCAAGGATCATCCAGTTCCAAGCCCCCTGCCATGGCCAGGGACACCTCACACTAGATCAGGTTGCTCAGAGCCACATCCAGCCTGGCCTCAAAAGATCCATAAAAGATGTTCCAGAGCAGCACCTGCTCAGGAAGTTTTCCGACTCCTTCCAATACAAACCAATGATGCTACCTTCTAAAATCTTGTGGCATCCATGCTTGTGACTGTGACCTGTGCTAAGCTATGTTTAAAACCTCACTAAGTTTAGCAAAGGGAGAATGAGTTGAAGAAACAATGGTAAAGGAGCATTGTGACTAGCTTCTAGCACTGTAATTGCTGGTGGTGCAAAGCTGAGCACTTCTGATTCCTCCATTGACAGAAATAGTAGTAAGCATTTGTTCCAGTTGTATAATGGTAGGAATAATTGTGACTTGACTGAAGTGGGTCTGATATTAATTGGGATAAGAGCAGTTAGCAAGGTGAGTGTCTGGAAAAATATAATCAATTACTGTCACTGTACCTTGTGAAGTTCAAGCTCATAATTTTTTCCTTGTTTTGGAAAGCTTTCATAACATTGTTTCAACTCCACCTCTGGTATAAGCGTCAGGCTTATTAATATCTCAGATTTGAGAATGTAAACGGCTATTTCTCCAACATATCATTGATAATTGCAATGAGATAAACACAAATGGGAAGGAATGGGTGGATTCACATTGGATGTTAGGAAGAATAGAATAGAATAGAATAGAATAGAATAGAATAGAATAGAATAGAATAGAATAGAATAGAATTAACCAGGTTGGAAGAGACTTTTGAGACCATCGAGTCCAACCTATCATCCAACACCATCTAATCAACTAAACCATGGCACCAAGCACGCCATCAAGTCTCTTCCTAAACATCTCCAGTGATGGTGACACCACCACCACCCTGGGTAGCCCATTCTAATGGCCAAGCACTCTTTCTATGAGGAATTCCTTCCTAACATCCAGCCTAAACCTCCCCTGGTGCAGCCTGAGACTCTGTCCTCTTGTTCTGGTGCTGCTTGCCTGGGAGAAGAGACCAGCCCCCACCTGGCTACAACCTCCTTTCAGGTAGTTGTAGACAACAATAAGGTGTCCCGTGAGCCTTTACTTGTTCTGGCTAAGCAACCCCAGCTCCCTCAGCCTCTCCTTGTGCTCCAAACCCCTCACCAGCTTTATTGCCCTTCTCTGGACACGTTCAAATATCTCAATATCCTTCTTGAATTGAGGGGCCCAGAACTGGACACAGGACTCAAGGTGTGGCCTAACCAGTGCTGAGTCCGGGGGCAGAATGACCTCCCTGTTCCTGCTGGCCACACTATTCCTGATATAGGCAAGGATGCCATTGGCCTAGTTGGCCACAAGGCCACCTTAGTCAGCTTCATTCAAATAGAAAAAGATTTGTTTGATTCCAAAATTCAGTGTGTATGTGGTATAATCATGTTTTCCATTGTTATAAGGGCAGGATAAAAGTAAAATAAAATGAATGATCTTTTTGAAAGGACATTTTTTCAGAAGTCTACATTTATAAATAGCAACAAAACCATTCACTTTCTATCTTTGATTGTAGGATCAGCTTTACTACCTTCGCACCCTGTCTATTTATCCTTCAGTAGGGATATGAAAAGCACTGATGAAAGCAGACATTAGTGAGGGAACACATATTTGAAAATGCTGTTGAACACCAGCAAATAGGGAATAAATCCCTAAAGAACTAAGTCTGCCATCTCAGTTTACTGTTTTCCTTTTCTTGACCCCATGTCTTCACAAGCTTTCATAGGATCACATTCTTACATGAAAAAATATGACAACACAGAACTCCAGCTGTCTGGCTATGAGATATATTTGTGGGTTTGTTTACTAAACAGAGCGGCTAAAAATATCTTGAGATTTTTAAACTTAAAAATTTCACTGACATACAACTGGGCTGTGTTCTGCCATGAACTAGCAAAAAAACACTCGGATACCACATATATGGATGGATGCCACAACACTGCAGAACAGTTACCTAAAGCTGTTGTAAGAAAGGGCCACAAAACCTCTGTTAAACCTTTCTCTCCTTGTAGTTAACTAGAGGGAGATGATCTTTGTGATTACAGTATATGAGTAAAAAACCCAAAATTTTGCTTCCACATAGGTGGGTCCAAGCCAAATGTGAACTGTCATTTAAATAGAATCTAGCAGCCTTCATTAAGAAGAGTTTTTCTAACCTACTTTTAGTATATGAGAAGCCCCATGTACTTAAAATTACATGCAAAAATCCCTTCTGAGGACTTAAAACTCTAGCTCTTTCTATCAAACATGGCTTCTTTCCTGTTTTGATTATAAAAATATAGGGAAATCAACAAAAAGGAATCTTTGCTCTTAAACTTGCTGAAAAATGTATTAGTGCAAGACTCCCAATAAAGAAAATTTGTCTTGTAAGAGAGGAATTTAAGTGCCTCTTTCCTCAGTATCATCCTTCTGGTAATATCCTCTCAGAAGGCTACCCTAATCATCATTGTACCACCAGCACAGAGCTGATGAAATCAACCTCTCACACAGCTCATGCTGTAGCCACATCACTGTCAAGTTATTAATGAAAAAAAAAAAACAAACCCAAACAAAAAAAGAAGTCCCCAAAAAACAGGATCAAGGGAAGTTTTCTAGAGCTAGTATTCAGTATTAAGGGCAATATTCAGAACTCTGAACTAATTTGAAGGTCAGAGAGGTGGTTTGTTTTCCAGTAATGTTACTCTATAATAAATAAATAGTTCATTAAAACAGGATTGGTCTGAAATAAAAGAAGGAATAACTACTGAATAATCTGGGAGATGTTTCAGACTTTTAATCCATTTCTGAGGTATGTGCTGAAATCCAGAATATACACAGTCTCAGGCAGATACACAGCCCCCTTAGACTTCTTAAATTTAGAGATACTTGAACTTCCCCTAAAGTTAACATGATGGTTATCCTTCTTCTCCTTCCTAGGTACCTCACTCAATTCCTTCGCTGTATGAAATACAGTTGATGACATTTTTAGAAAATGTTTGGGCCATCTGTTTTTGTGCCTAGATGAATAGAGGTGGTAAAGGAGACTGTAACTGTACAAATCACCTTAGAATAATGAGACAAGAACTGCAAATTCTACAGAAATCATCATTTTCAAGTGCTGCACACACTGACACAACTCTGCATGTATTCCAAGTAAATCTGCAAAATGTAGGGAAAAACATCAGGTATCTGAAAGATATAATGTATAAGTACATAACTGAAACATATTACTCTCATTGTACAGAATTTGACTTGCATTATGGCAGATCTGAATATATATGTATAGACATGAATGTTGCTTTATTTTGCATCAGGCAAAAACTCTTTCTTTGCTAAATCTTCTCAGTTGTTTGGAGACTTGTTGACAATGACAAAGTTTCTGAAGCATTTATATGGACATTATATGAAGCCTTTATACACAGACAAAGTCATACTGTATTCTGATATTGGTGACAATGCTGGATTGTATCTTTAGTCAGAAGGGATAGAATATAGGGTGTCATAAAAGCCATTGCTAAAATTTAGTTTTTTTAAAAGTATTTTTGAAGGTAGTGACCATAGTCCTGTACATTTGTGCATGTATAAAAATTTGTGGACATTTTTTAACCAATGTCCTTCTTACCGGTGTTTCATTATGCCTGTGAACCAATCAAACCTTGTGCAGAAACCATTTCTGTCCATATGTTTGCATATGGCTGAACTCATTGTTGACATTCAATAATTACAATGAATTGTCAGAAACTGTAAACAGGAAGCATATGACTGACTTTCCTCCTTTGCATCTTCTTATTACAGGCTGCTGGTGAGGAAGCGAAATTTGACTGCTTGGCTGTCCAACTGATTTACTCTAGGATAGACTGAGACACAGCTGAAAGCTTCATAGTAGTGAAGGTAAAATTTAATTTTGAGGTCACCGCAAAAGGAATTAAAGAAGAAACTGTGGTCTGTTAGTATTTTTTGGATGCTTGATGACATCAGGAAAAGATTTGCCAAGGTCTACAGCTTGTTTGAAGTGGGTCACAAATGACAGAGTATGAAACAAAAGAAGTTTCCAGGGATTGTAGGAGAAACTAGATAGTTACAAACGAATAACATAGCTTCCAGAAATCTCTTATACTCCCTTTCTTTAGTCTTCTCCACATGTTTTTACTCTCCTGTATTCTTTCTTCTTAGGGATAGGAGGCTCAGGTACTATCTTTTCCATTTGCTTTTTAGGCAAATGATCCCCATCCATATCACAGACCAACCTTTCTCTCAGAATTCCTATCTTGTTTCCCCCATGAGCTCATTTCCTCCCCCATTTCTTTGTGATCTACCTTCACTCATTAGACCTGCTTCCTCTGAAGCGCCTCCAGCACATCGTCCTCTGTGGCTTCACAGCAAGGAAAAAGAACATAGCATGTCACTACAGTAGAGGTGGGGAAAAAAGACCTATGAGGAGCAGAGCATTCTCTGTCTCTTGCTAAGGCCTGCATTGATGAAAGAGATGTAATAAACTGTGCCACATGCTCTTAGTTTCCAATTAAAGTGAAAAAGAAGGTAAAACTCTAAGAAAGGATATTACAGAATGTGCTGGTCACATCCTTTATATTTCATAGGTAACACAAAATATTTACTGTCCTGTGTGACTATAGCTCTCCATCTTTTAGAATTAAACTTTTTACAAATGCTTTTATGACATGCAATATTGAGCTTGTCCATTAGACATGCATGAAGTCATGATGTGATACAAGCACATTACTAAATCTGGTTTGAATATATTATAATTTGCTATGCTTGTTCCATTTAATTTCCACAATGCTTTGGAGTACTTGGGAAGAAGGTGAGTTTTGAAAGCAGTGCCTTTTACATAACATTACATAGCAGTAAGTGAAATGAGAATTGTACAATGGAAATATCAGGTTACTTAATCTGTAGTGCAGACATTTTGTCAGTTGAGGACTACCAAGGTAAAAAACATCTGTCTCAGTGTCTTTATTAACCTACAGGTCACTCCCTTCTCGCTACATGCAGGTTCTTGTGCAGTGTCTGCATTGTGAACACACAATTTTGCTCACATTATTCTTAGTTTTTAATAGAGTTCTAGCTAATAAAAATTATCTGTAAAATGAATGCTTATAATGAAGCTTTTCTAATAGTTCTTCATCGTTAAAGATGCTTACTACTAAATACTATGGGCAATAGAAGCTTAATGGAGGAGTTTATCAGAAGGAAATCCATGAAGGAGTATTCATTAAAAAGACATCACCTCTGTGAACTACAAATTTTTGGAGGGCAATTATGTATTCAAATAAAATACTGCTGTATTCTTTACTCTGAATTTTCCTCAGGCCTGCCTTGGCCATTGCAAGATAATAGTTTTGATAGACCTTCCTCCTAACTCAGTTAGGTTGTTGCATTTTTAAGATACCTTTATTTTAGGAATATTTTCCTGGTGTGTGCTTGCTTTTGCAGCAGATAGAGTCAAATCTGTTGAGTTTACAGCAAGCTTTGTATTCCCTGGGATAAAGAAATATTTTTTCTTTGTCACCTGTGAGCATAATGAGACTCACCTGCCTAAGATTTTATATATTTTTTTTTTCTTTATTGCTTATATCAATGTTTTGGTTTTATTTTTATAAAATAGTAGTCCGAATCAATGAAAAGCTAGGACATTCCAGAATTGCAATAATTTGTGTAACCTTAATTAGACTGCATTGTATTTTTCATTATATTTCTCCTTAGTTAGATGATAACATATAATTTCTTTATCATATTTTTTTTTGTCATATAACACAATGACTCATTTCCCAGTCATTTGCAGATGTGACATTCATAGTGCCTTAGTGACTAAGTAGCTATGTATGAAAAGATAATTTCTGTGAATTGCAGTATTGTAGGCACTAGGCTATCTGTTGGAAGCTTCCCTCAGTGAACAGTAGACAGTCAGGATCCCCCAGGTTGCCTTACTAGGTCAGAGCCTGGCACATTTGCTAGAGATAACCTGAGAAGACTTATTTGACTCCTTCCATTTACACATATGACCAGGACACTTAAGGAAATTATCATGACTTTCTTGGTACCCTTTGTACCCAGAGAATATAAAAAAGTAGTCTTCTCATTAAAGACTCCAGAATTCAGTAAGACGTGTCTGTATTTGTACTTTCCCTTGAGCATATACTGCTTCTTCCCAGCATTTACTTGTGTGGATACTGAACACAAAGCATATCATCCCCTATTGTTTTTCTGTCCATGGGATCTGTACAAACATTACGCACCAAAATAATTCCGGAGGTTTATGACAGTAAAAATAAAATGTCTGGTATGATATCTCAGAAATACATGGAGATTTAGGGACATGAATAAGAAACTAAGAATAATACAATCAATCAGATTCTATCTGGAAATTAGTTGTCATTGATAAGTCAGCAGAAAATGACAGGAAAACTGCTAGTTAGAGCAATCTTTTCTCAGAAAGTGTGTGGTTTCCTTAATACTCACACAATATGTATACTTATAAATACAGAGGGTTGGGTGGGGTTTTTTATAGAATAGAATAGAATAGACCAGACCAGGTTGGAAGAGACCTTCAAGATCATTGCATCCAACTCATCAACCAATCCAACCCACCTAAACAACTAAACCATGGCACCAAGCACCCCACCAAATCTCCTCCTGAAAACCTCCAATGACGGCGACTCCACCACCTCCCCCGGCAGCCCATTCCACTCGAGGTGCGGCTGTTGAGGGGGGTCTATAAAAGGATATTTTAATGTTCAGTAAGTGGGGTGATTAATTAAAATATTAATAATTTATTAATCATAAAAATCCCACCAAAAAAAAAATCAACTAATTAAAACCTATTTACAGGTTTGAGGTGTTCGGTTGTGGAACAGATACCTCACCAGCAGGAACAAGTAACAATTTAAACAATAGTACAAGAATCCAGAAACAACAAACAGCACTTTAAGCTGTAAAGAAAAGGAACCTCGGCAATGAAGCCAGCGATTGCCCACGGGGGGGGGGGGGGGGGGGGGGGGGGAGGGGAATTCCCTAGGGCAACAGACCTTCAATAGATGCTTATAAAAATCAGATATTGTAATTACTCACTGATCCTGATACCTCGTGGCACACGTTAACATCTAGACAAACCAAGATGGCGTTGACCACATGGAAGCTTCAGGAGCACCGTTTCACTTTCTGTTGGTGTCTGCAGCTTATTGCTGAGGCCGGCTTTATTCCCAAAAGATTTGTAGCTGAAAGCTTTGTAGAGAGGAGGTTTCTCGGCTGTAATCCTTTGTAGCAGCGCTCGCTCCTTGCTCCAGTCAAACGAAACTGTCCCGGGGACTCAGCTCCTCTGGGGTTTCGCCTCTCGGCCCGGCAAGACACGTGTTTGTCCTCTGGGCTTCACAACGCTGAGGCAGCGAGGGGTCTTTGTTGTCCTGTCTGGGCAAAACTGAAACACAGTTCAGCTTCCAGGTGACACTCGTGCTTCCTTCCAGAGGGTGGACAACTGCAAGACAACCCTCTGGCTCTTTGGGCTGGTACTTGTAGATTTTCCCGAGGCAATAATGGCCAGTAGCAACACAGATCTAGGGGTGAAACCCTGGTATTGCAGCCTATAGAAAACCACCTTTTCAAACGTGGCCAAAGGCACGCCCACCTGGCTCATTGCCTGACTCAGAGCCATCCTGAGGTTTTTTTGTCCATTCAGGACATGGGACACAGTACTCGAGGTGCGGCCTAACCAGTGCAGTGTACAGGGGCACAATGACCTCCCTGCTCCTGCTAGCCACACTGTTCTTAGAATACATAAAATAAACCAGGTTGGAAGAGACCTTCAAGATCATCGCGTCCAACCCATCAACCAATCCAACACCGCCCAAGCAACTAACCCACGGCACCAAGCACCCCGTCAAGTCTTCTCCTAAAAACCTCCAGTGATGGCGACTCCACCACCTCCCCAGGCAGCCCATTCCAATGTGCAATCACTCTATCTGTATAGAACTTTTTTCTAACATCCAGCCTGAACCTCCCCTGGCGCAGCCTGAGACTGTGTCCTCTTGTTCTGGTACTGCTTGCCTGGGAGAAGAGACCAACATCCGTCTGTCTACAACCTCCCTTCAGGTAGTTGTAGAGAGCAATAAGGTCACCCCTGAGTCTCCTCTTCTCCAGGCTAAGCAACCCCAGCTCCCTCAGCCTCTCCTCGTAGGGCTTATGTTCCAAACCCCTCACCAACTTTGTTGCTCTTCTCTGGACTCGTTCCAGCAAGTCAACATCCTTCCTAAACTGAGGGGCCCAGAACTGGACACAGTACTCGAAGTGCGGCCTAACCAGTGCCGTGTACAGGGGCAGAATGACCTCCCTGCTCCTGCTGGCCACACTGTTCCTGATGCAGGCCAGGATGCCATTGGCCCTCTTAGCTGCCTGGGCACACTGCAGGCTCATGTTCAGTCTACCGTCGACCAGCACCCCCAGGTCCCTCTCAGCCTGACTGCTCTCCAGCCACTCTGACCCCAGATGCAGGCCAGGATGCCATTTTGGGTATTTATTTATTTATTTACGCCAACCAGTGTCAGGTACATAATTTAGTGTCTGGAAAACAAAAATAAGAGTCAGTCAGAATTCAGATTCTTTCTTACATTTAATGGAGATGAAGGAGCCATTAGACCTTTTCCTGCTTTTCATCAGGAAGGGCAAGCTTTATTATAGCTATGACACTTTCCCGTCCCCCTGCGCATTTATTAGCATTTGCAAACATGTTCCATGCACAATGCTACTATAAACAGAGTGATGACTCATGCATCCCTTTGTGTCCCTGAGATTTTCTTCTGTCTGCTGATCTGTTTAGCCACAGTAATCCCCTGCATGACAAATTGGGACAGATGAGGTGGTGGTATTGTTCTCTAGCTTTAGTTTCTCTCAGCTAACATCCTTTGAAAAGGATGTTCTTAGTAAGAAACTCATAGTTTCTAAATATACTTTATCTAGATGTACATTTGCTTCAAGTATTAGTTTTTATTTCGGGAAAATAGTGTGGAATTATACTATGTGACAGTATATTAAAAATTAATTAATTTTTTAAAAGCAGAGATTTCAGAATGAGTACAGTAGTTTAAGTAGCATAAGAGACCATTGGATTTTAGTTCACTGAATCACAGAAGAGCTGAGACGAGAATGTAGATTGGACTGGGCTGCCCAGGGAGGTGGTGGAGTCACCATCATTGGAGGTGTTCAGGAGGAGACTTGATGGGATGCTTGGTGCCATGGTTTAGTTATTTAGGTGGGTTGGATTGGTTGATGGGTTGGACACGATGATCTTGAAGGTCTCTTCCAACCTGGTCTGGTCTATTCTATTCTATTCTATTCTATTCTATTCTATTCTATTCTATTCTATTCTAAAGGACCTCTGGAGGTCATTTGATTGAACCCTCTGCTCAAGCAGAGTCATCTACAGCCAGTTGTTCATGACCATGTTCAGAGAGACAGATTTTGGATATCTCCAGGGTTGGAGATTACACAGCCTTCTTGTACAATCTGTTTCAGTGCTCTGTCACCATCATAGAGAAAAAATGTTTCCTGATTTTCAGAGGCAGCAGCCCAGAATGAGACACAAGACTACAGTTGTGGACTCATCAGTGCTGGGCAGGGAGGAAAGATCACTTCTCTTGACCTGCTGCTGAGATTCCACCTAATGCAATAAAGATACCATTAGCCTCCTTTGCCAGAAGAGCACATTGCTGGCTTATAGTCATCTTTCCAGTCAGCCCCCAGCATGTACTGCTTGCCTTTTTATTATTTTTCCTCCCAAGAATTTGTTCAGTGCTATTACATGTTAACTTTTAAAATCCTTTTGAAGCTTAAAAAATTGTAAAGTGCAGGAGACTGATGTGACTACTGCAATTCAAGGTGTTTAGATCATAGAATCATAGAATCATAGAATTGTTTTGACTGGAAAAGGCCTCCAAGATTGAGTCCAACCATTGACCCAGTACTGCCATAGCCGTTAAAGTATGTCCTAAAATGCCATATCTACACATTTTGTTTTACTACCTCCAGGGACAGTGACTCCAACACCTCCCTAGGAAAATTATTTCAATGCCTGACCATCTAAATATGCCCTTCTCTAGTTTGAAGCCATTGTCCCTCATCCTGTCACTGCAGGCCTTTGTAAACTGTTTCTCTCCATCCTTTCTGTAGGCTCCCTTCAGGTACTGGAAGGCTGCTATTAGGTCTCCCTGGAGCCTTCTCTTCTTCAGTCTGAACAATAAAATGTTAAGCAGTGTGAATTATACTCTATACAAAATCAGGAATTTATTCTAATTTCTTCCATCAGAGGACATGAGACTCAATCTTCAATAGCACAATCATACAATTAAATTATGTATTTGTGGGACTCCACAAATGTACCTGCACTTCTAATCTCACTATGTGTCTATGTTGGTGAAAAATTCTCAATAAATTAAGCTTGGTCAATCTACAGTTGGCAGAAAGTCAGAGAAAAGATTCTATGAAATATAGTGCTAAGAAATTGTTAAAATGATTCTAAATAACATGATGGAAGGGGAATAAAATAAATAATTATTTGTTTAATAAAGAGAGCCTACTTATGTTATTTAAAAGTTTTCCTGCTCAAATAGGATTAGGATTTTCTCATCTTCTCTTCCATTTAGATACTGTGTTTTAGATACTGTGATTAGAGTACTTACACTGCAGTTGAAAGCCTCCCTCGTTCCTCAGTTCTAGGCTTGTTGCTGCTCCCACCAGCTGTGCAGCAAAGAATATAGATTAAAATGTAGAAAGTGCTCATAATAGCAGTGAACAAGCTGTTCTCCCCTCCAGGAGCAGCTTGTCTGTGGAGATGAATGCATTTTTCTAGAAGAGAAAGAATGGTATCCTACGCCAGTCTGCCCTTTTCCTTGAACAGGAGCCAGTAACTATAGTCTTAAAAGCTTTGTGTGAGGATCACAACCACATATCACAACCTCTGTAGAGCAGTCAGTTAATGAGACTACTTTAGCCTAAGTGGGAGCCAGTGTGTCTGGACTAGGGTGAGCTTGACTGCTTCATAATTATTTACATGACTGTCCAGACAGCCAATAAATAATACTGTCTCTGAATAAAACATGGGTATAAGTAGGTAGAATTCTGGCCTTCGATTCTCAATGCCTTTTCTGCACTGAGATCTCACAAAGCAAAATGAGATCTCACAGAGCAGATGGAGTTTTTCACAAACAACAGTGATGGCAGCATGGTATTGATAGGGATCTGATCAGGAAAGACCCATAGTACATTCTGTGCAACCCTGAGAGAAAGAATATGCGTGGTGAACACATTTTCTCCCTAATCCACTCAGTGAATTTAGTGCAAACTTAGTTGGGCTGAAAACCTAGAATCTTCTAATGTGTCTCTCCTGAATGACAGTAATGCTGTTGTTTTCCTCAGGCAAATTATTTTTCTGTGTTTAAACTGCAATATCACAATCTATCGTGACAATGCAAGTTAGGTTGTTTGGTTTTAGGTTGTAGGTTTTTTGTTGTTGGTGGTGGTGGTTGTTGTTGTTTTTTCCTGGTTGTTTTATTTCTGTTAAACAACAAAGTAAAACCAGTACAAATCTGAATGGGTCGACATAATGATTTTTTTCTTCAAACAAAATACCTAGAGTTATCTTCCAAAGAAAATATTCTGCAAAATTACATTTTTATATGCTTGGTACTAGAGTCTTACACATTCTGATTCTGTTAAACATGCTTTCCTGAGGAATGTTCATGTGACAGCATAATTGTGCAAATATTTTTCTGCTCAGGGCTTCACAGTTTTAGCAGCAGTTTACTTCTTTTAAAGACTTCGTTCCTAAACTTCAGAATATCCAAGTGTCATACCTAAACTTTCCAAAATCACAAATATTTTAATTTAGTAGAAGCTATTTCTAGATATTTGAAAATTAACTTACTTCATAAATACACACACATACATGTTGAAACAGACATGCCTTATTTCATCCTTATGCCTGCCATAATCTTGTAATTTTGTTCTTTACATGGAACTTTGATGGGTTTTGCCCTGGCCTGCTGTTGTAGATTACTCATAGTCCTATTTCACTGTGAGTCACTGGAGACTCATTTAATGCTGGACAGAATATTTACATGTTCAAGTGAAATCTACTGGTGATGTACCTATGCTCGAGGCAAGCATCTCAAGCCACAAGAAAGAGATGATTTTCCACTTGGTAATGATTCCCTCCTTTTCTTGCTTCAATATATTCTAAGAAGCAATTTTTTTAAAGTTTTGTTTGTTTGTTCATGCAATCATTTAGTTTGGAAAGGCCTTTAAGTTAATCAAGTCCAATTGTCAACTGAGTACTACTGAGTCCACCACTAAACCATACCCCTAAGCACGGTATCTCCACCTCCTTTAAGCACCTCCAAGGATGGTTACTCATGCAATCCCCTAGGAAGCCTTTCTGAATGATTGCTATCTTCTCAGGGGAGGAATTTTTCCTAATATCCAATCTCTCTTTCCACAACCTGAGGCATTTCCTCTTGTCCTAATACTAATTATCAGGGATAAGGTGCCAACACTCACTTCATTATGACCTCCTTTCAGGTAGTTGTAGAGAGTAAGAACAACTCCCCTGAATCTTTTTTTGTCCATACCAAACAACCCGTGGTCATAGAACTTCATGCTTCATAGGACTTCACAATCTTCTTTGCCCATCTTTGGACATGCTTCAGCACCTTGATGTCTTTCTTGTAGTAGTAATCTAAAAGAGAGCACAGTATTCAAGGTGCAGCCTCACCAGTGCTGAGTACAGAGTTACAATCACTTCCTGTATTGTGATGCCATACTATTTCTGATACAAGCCAGGATGCTGTTGACCTTCTTGGCCACCTAGGAACATGGTTGGCTCATATTTGGCTGGCTGGTGACCAACACACAGAGGTTCTTTTCCACCAGACAGCTTTACAGCCACTTTCCCCAGGGCTGTACCATTTCATGAGGTTGTTGTGAGCCAAGTGGTATTTAACCTTACAGAACCTCTTACAACTGAACTAAGCACACCAATCCAGCTTGTCTAGATCCCACTATAGAGCTTTCCTACCTTCAAGCAGATCAACACACCAGCCTAATTTGGTGTCATCTGCAAATTTACTGAGGGGACACTCAATCTTCTCATCCACATCATTGATAAAGATTTGAAGAGAAAAGGCCCACTACTCAATCCTTTAACTCCATTCAAACTACTTTTCGGAGTGTTAAAAATTAAAGGGGTGAGGCAGGGAATTAATAAATATATATTATTTATTAATTTAGCTTCACCACCCATGTAATGATATACAAAAGTTATTAAATATATATATATATATATATATACAGGTTCTTATGTTCAGTTGAAGAATATCTTCAGAATATAAGAATGATTAGAAATAGTTTGAGAAAACATTATTTGGAAAAGATAAATCCAAAAGCAGTATGTTACGCCTACTAACAAAAGGCCTGTATTTCTCAGAGACTTAGGGATATTCAAATTTACTCAATTATGGGAATTTTTCTGCTGTCTCTTTTAATCATAAAATTCTCCTGTAATTGCAGCTGCTTAATCCACATGTGTGGAGGAAAACCCAGGAATGAGAGAATGAGTGCTCTGCATCTTACCCATTTAAACACCCATCTTAATTGTTGTCATAAACTCTACCAGAAAGCATATTCCAAGAGCTAAAAAGGGCAGAAACTGATTGTCATCAGTTCTTTGCTTAAACACATCCAGGCTTGCCCTTGCATGGGGATCTGCACCTGACATGTGGCTTGGAGGGAAGGGCCATTGCATCTGCCAAACACAGCCCTGGGGAGGTGCCTTCCCCATTGTTCCCTTTTCCTGCGCTTCTCTGTTTTCCCCCCATCCCAGCTCCATTCAGTGTGGGACAGAAACAGGTGGGGGGACTGTTTTTGGATGTACTGCCACATGAAGCCAACGATCTAACCAAAGAGTACACCCATCCAAACCAAGAGCAGACAGTTTCTCCAGGGAACTTATGGGAGACAGTGTCAAAGGCTCTACTAAAGTCTAGGTAAACAACATCCATGGCCTTTCCCTCACCTGTTATCCAGGTCACCACGTCATAGAGGAAACTAACCCAGTCAGGCAGGATCTGCCTTTCATAAACTCATATTGACTGGACCTGATCTCCTGGTTTTCCTGGATGTTTCAAAGTAGAAACTACATATGAAACAAGTGGGAAAAAATAATGAAAATTGTTTGGTGGATCTTTCCATAGTGTTACTTGCCAGTGTATTAAGGACATGAATCTTATCTCTATTTAGCCTCAGGTTTAGTGCTCACTGGCATAACATAAACAGAAAGCATTGCAAGGTGACCTTTTTAGTCTCTTAGAGTTTGCATCATTCTTGAGCAATTTACTGAAGAAATAACACTGACACTGGCCTCAGGAGAGAAACAATTCTGCTTAGCCTAGGTGAAGATAATGTGGCTCTTTTTATGCCTAATATGGTATGATGAAATGAACTCAACAGCCTGATGTATGAGATACTATTTCCTAACTACCTTATGCATTTTATGTTCCTCATAGATCAGAAATCTTGAAAGGAATCTGTCTGTGCTGTGAAGTGTGTTATGGTTCCTCCTGAATGCTTTAACCTAACTCACCACTGATTAGTTTTCTAACAGTAGCTGCAGGACTCCCAGAAGCAAAAGGAAACTTTCAGATGCCCATGTAGGAGGCTAACAGAGGTTCCATTTTATTTGACAAAAATCTGTCAATGACAGTTAGTTAATATAATCGTTGGACAGATTTTGCATGAAAGTAAGCAGGTAAGTTACCTGTCAGTATAGCGTAAATAGAGGAGCATAATGGTGACATGAGTTAATGATATACAATGAAGTGTTAAACACTGACATTATCGTTTCCTCCCAGCATGTCTTAACCAGCTGGAGCTGCTGCTGAAACAACTTGTAATGGGGATCTTTTTAAGAGTTTAGTAGAAATTGCACAGGATTTTACAATAAGCTGACAGTTTGCAAATTCTGCCTCAATTCCTGCATTATACAATATACACACTTCATTTCACTATTTGACAGTACACGCTCACTGAACTAAATCACACAGGATAAATCACCCTCTGTGTTTGAGGCCGTGTTGAATGAATAGACGGTACCTGTATGAAAACTATCTGCACACCAAAATAAGCCCAGAGTTCCCACAGATAGCTTCATTTATGTGCAAATGATGGGGGATGAATTCCCGCTGATTACATGTGATGAATTACATGGCTGGGGGGACCCCAACAAAACCAAAAAACACACCAAAGCAGTACTAAAAAAAGGAAAATATTAATATTGAAAAAAGGGAAATGTTAAAATATCAGGTTGTTACACTGTCATAGGAAAAAAATATTCATTTCCTTCAATCAACTACCGAATGTGATTTCAGATGAAAAGAAAAAACAATCCTGTATTCCTACCCACTCTACTGAGTAGGAATAGCCGGTTATTATTTTCCAATTACTCGATACTTAAGTAGAATTAATACACTTTTTATGTGTATAGAAGCAATTTAAATTAAAAACAAAACAAAAAGTAAAAAATATTAATAATTGTTAAGCTCTAAGAGTAATATAAAGTAATTCAAAATTACATAGTTGAAATGGAGATAATGTCATTCTCTACAAACATTTACAAACATCTGAACAACTTAATTAGGTAATGGTTAACAGGATTAGTCCAAAATAGCATGGGAAAATGAAGATATGGAATAATAGACCTTGGAATTAATGTATCAGAGAATTATGCATGTACAAAATCAAGGGACTTGCCCTTAGTCTTAGGTAAAAGAGTTCAGAGTAGATACTTCCCCATTTCTGTAACCTTCTTTCTAATTTTCACAATTATAGCAACACAAGGGCTACAAGCCAACAAATCTGAATAAAGATGCTGATCTACCAAAACCATGTTTTCTTTCTTTACATTTGAAGTCTTATGCTTCAATGCAATCCAATAAATTATTCATTCTTAATAGTTTTTAACTGTATAGTCAAAGACACTGAAGATAACCAGATAAAAAGCTAACAGGAGGTTTCTAAAATATGTATTGTGGTTTATATTAAACTTGCAGGACATGTTTACATGCCATCAAAATTATTCTTTTAGTTCTACTTCAAAGTAAAACCCAAATGCTGTAAGTACAAATTAAAACATACACTTTTTGGGTACAATTTTACTATACAATAGTTAATAGTTTCTAACAAAGCATTTTCAATGAAAATTAATTACTAAATAAATAGTAATTGATTTTTTGTGCATACACAAATAATGAAATTTCTTGTAAATAATTATTTTGATGAAAAGTTTTTATTCATATGTAAGAACATGCACTTGTGTAGAAAGGAGAAACTTTCAGGTTGTGGTACTTTGACCTCTTCAGACTTGCATTTAATTGATACCAAATACTGGTATATGGAAATATCTGTGCTGATGATACTGGTGCAGAAGAATTTTCACCAGAGCATAAATCTATAAGTAACACAATCTCTGCTTTAGGTTTATGTAACTTATTGAATTGTAGAAATAGTGTGTTAGCCGCCTAATGTAATAAATTAACATAATCTTACTTAGGATGCTCTTGAGATCCCATTTGATACATAGAGATATTTCAATGTGTCTAAGTACTGCTGTAAATCTCAAACACAGATGTCTGTTAAAAAGTCGTTAGGTAGTGTCACTTTCTGGTATATGAAAATTCTGTTCAAAGAAGTCATGACACAGGACTTAGTATTTCTGTGGTCAGGGTCCTTAGATTAAGTATGTAATGAAAAGTTCAGTTAGCAACAATATTTTGTTTTATCTCAGGCTTTTAGATGCTTTATGATGTTAGGTGCACAGGTGAAAGAACTATGTAGATACCCAGATTACAGTCATTTGCAATCCACCTTATTGCAATTTTCTCCCTTGTCTTTATATATATTTATTTATTATCTAGATTTTTAAAAATATTTTTAATAGGTCTATAAACAGGAAAGAAGTCTGGTAGCTTTGAATTTGTGTGTCCTTTTTCATCATATGAGTAAAACAGCCTTTATGTATTTGAAGGATTGTTTTTCAGGTGGTGAATGCAGATCCAATACAGATTATCTTTCCCCACAGTTCAATACAAAGGTGGCACATATTCCCCAGAACAATTATGCTGAAATTCCAATACAACCACAGTACTGTCAAAAGATCACTGGCAAAAAGGGCTCTCCATTCTTCATTTCATTCCTGTCATTCATTCCTTTCTATGATAATGGTACTGTTTCTATCCTTTGTATAGCCTTGAGAACCTGTGAAAGACGGGAAGTACTTATTTATTCATAATTATATTTCTCTTATAACAGGCTATCTAGATTAAATTAAGAAGATGAGAAGAAGACAGCTGATGACTCTCATTTTTCTATTCTGCACTATTTATTGTAGCCAGATGGATACTGTAGTTCAGTATATATTCTTTCAACATGATGAGTCACCTCCCAAGCTTTCAAGACTGTAAGGCAGGTTCATCATTTCTTCGGTCAGGATAAAAGCAAAAGGAGACCAGAGATCACAATACACAACTTTAATTGATTACTTAAATTGTTGACAAGGTAAGTGTAACACAGAGATAACGTGAGTTGCTCACATTATACTCTGCTGACAATTACTTACACTGTAGTCCTCCCATTGTTGACAACAAGGTCAGTGTGATACCACAACCACTTGAGGCAGGAGAAGAAAAGCAAAGGGGCATCATCTGGGGTTTAGATTCATGTCCTTTTTATAGGCATGCCCCTTCTCTGGGTGGGCATATGTTAACTGTCATGTGCAGTCTATGTTTCAAGAAACTTTGTGGAAATAAGTTGATGGGCTCAGGCATGTGCACTCTGGGTTTCTAGATTGTTCCCAGAAATCAATTGTTGGGCTTGGGGATGTTTATTCTCCTGACTCTGTCTTACTTTCCTTCCTAGTCCACGTGCTGTGAAGATAGTCTTCTCTTCTCATGTTTGGCACATACTGTGGAAATGATTCGTATCCTTCCCTCCCAACAAAGCTGTCTGAGATAAGGAGGTGTGACTTCAGAAAAATACTGTCTTACCTTCATGGGGCTACCTTTTCTTACCACATCTTTCTATTTTCATATAAAATCATCTCCAGGTATTGATTTTCATTAATGAATGTTTGAAATGTTAACTTTGGGTCCACTGGACCAACACAGAATATCATTTTAGTATGTAAGTACATCCCAGAAATGTGATTGGCATCTGGGAGGGGAGCAGGTGATAAGAGTTCTTTGTGTTGCTATGAGTATTTTTTTTATATTTATTTGGAATTTCTTTATTCATGAGTGTTTAATGCTCATTGCTATGTAGTAACATCACAGGCTGGAAAGCCTTTAGAAATGTGCTGTGTAATTAAAGGGAAAGGTTATAGTAGTTCTATGAATACTTTTCACAAGCTTAGATCACTATGTGAAAGTAACTGCCCTTTTCTCACAGAGAAACATTGTTCTGACAAACATTGCCCTTGTGTTAAAGGGACCAATTTAGGTTCTGTGCTCCTCAAAGAGTGTAGCAAGAAAGAAGATTCTTCAGCCTGATTTCCTCAAGCAGAATTCTATCTGTAGCATTATAACTCCATACTTCATATATGTGTCAAGCCTGGGCTTGCTGTTCAAACCAGCTCTTCCTGCCAGTCCTTCTGATTTGTGCAGAGCCTCTCTGTATTTGCTCATGAACTTCAATTATTTTCCTCCAGAGAATGGAATTTCAAAAAGCAGAAGATGGAGAAACTTTGGTAAGCTTTCACAATGAGATTGGTAGTTCTCTAGTCAGTGCTCAACTGTCTCTTCTGGTAGACTAGACATGCTCTTGTCCAAAATATGTGTAATAGATTGACAAAAAGGAAAGAAAACCCCATTTTCATTTTCTCATTTAAATTCAGGGTGAAGTTTTATTTTACAGTCTTTTGTTTTCTTTTTCTTTTATTTAAACTTAAAATCATAGTCTTCTAAAATATATTTTTTTTCTAAGGCTTCAACATTCAGTTTACCTGTAATTCCTATTTTAAAACTACTTCTTAACTCTCCCTCTTATTTTTTTCTTTTTTTTTTTTTTAACCTGTGGTGGGTTGAAAATTCCCCACAACATAAAATTGCCAGACCAGGTCAGTTGGAAGCAAATGAAGCTGTATTTACAAGCAAAAACTGCAATCTAAAATGAAATGCAATGATTATGTACAATATACAATACTAACAGGTATTTACAGTTTATAAACAGCACAAGAACCCCCCTGGACAAACCAGGGGGAGCTACTAATAGCTTCCCCTTCCCTGCTCCATTCCCTACCCCCCTGTACATGACAGAGGAGAGAGAAGGGCACAAGGTTAAACCTCCTTGCCTTCCCACACCTTCCCCGCTGCTCTTGAAAAACAGGTATGGGGCACTGGAGATCGAGGGTGAGGTGGTCCTGTTACCAGAGGACACACCATCTGGGGTTCTCCCTGAGGCTAAAGAGCCTAAGGGTAAACAACCTAAGGTTAAACGGCCTAAGGCAAAACAGCCTAAGGTTAAACAACCCTCCCCTGGCATCAGGACCTGCTCCCTCAAAAAAAAGAGGAGGGTAATTGTTATTGGTGACTCACTTCTGAGGGGAATGGAGGGCCCCATTTGTCGGCCAGACCCATCTCATAGGGAACTCTGTTGTCTCCCTGGAGCCCAAATTAATGATGTTACCAGAAGGCTACCCAGGCTGGTACAGCCTTCTGACTATTATCCTTTGCTACTTATGCAGATAGGGAATGATGATGTTGTAGTCAGAACTCCCAGGGCTATCAAAAATGATTTCAGGGCCCTGGGAGATCTGGTTGAGGGGATAGGTGCTCAAATAATTTTTTCCTCAATACCCTTAGTTGCAGGAGGGAATACCACAAGGAACAGGACAGCAGCCATAATCAACAAGTGGCTTAGAGGCTGGTGCAGACAAAAGAATTTTGGGTTTTTTGATCTTGGTAAAATTTCTACTGCACCAGGCCACCTGGCAACAGATGGAGTACATCTGTCCCAAAGAAGGGGAAAGGTCACAGTATATGAGAATGGCCTGTCCCCCAAAGGTAAAAAGATTCTGGGGAGGGAACTGGCAGCTCTCATCGACAGGGCTTTAAACTAGTTTCGAAGGGGGGAGGGGCTGAAACTAGTCCCCTCAGGCAAGAGTCTGGGGGCAGTAAGCTAGGGTCAGAGGCCAAACCAGCAGCCCAGCTGAGGTGCATGTACACTAATGCACGAAGCATGGGAAACAAACAAGAGGAGCTGGAAGCCTTGTTGCAGCAGGAAAGTTATGACGTAGTTGCCATCACGGAGACGTGGTGGGATAGCTCACATGACTGGAGTGCTGCAATTGATGGCTACAGGCTTTTCAGGAGAGATAGACAAGGAAGAAGGGGTGGAGGGGTGGCCATGTACATCAGGGAGGCACTAGATGCCATTGAGCTAGAGATTAGGGACAATCAGGTTGAATGCTTGTGGGCAAGAATTAGAGGGAAGACCGGTAGGGCAGACATCCTGGTTGGAGTCTGTTATAGACCACCCAACCAGGAGGATGATGTCGATGAAGCATTCTATAGACAGCTTAAGGCTGTCTCAAGATCTCCTGACCTTGTCCTTATGGGCGACTTCAACCTGCCTGACATCTGCTGGGATCTCAACACAGCAGAGAGGAGGCAGTCTAGGAGGTTCTTAGACTGCATGGAGGACAGCTTCTTATCCCAGGTGCTGCGTGAGCCTACCAGGGGCAAGGCTTTGCTTGACCTCCTCTTCACCAACAGGGAAGGGCTGGTGGGTGATGTGGTGGTCGGAGGCTGTTTAGGGGCCAGTGACCATGAAATAATAGAATTTTCAGTATTCAGTCAAGCTAAAAGGGCCAGCAAGAAGACCTCCACTCTGGACTTCCGGAGGGCGGACTTCAGGTTGCTCAAGGAAACAATTCAGAGGGTTCCTTGGGAGAAAGCCCTTAAAAATAAAGGGGTCCAGGAGGGCTGGACCTGCTTCAAGAAAGAGCTGATGAAGGCTCAGGAGCAGGCTGTGCCAATGTGCCGGAAGAGGAGCCGCCGGGGCAGACGGCCAGCCTGGCTGTGTAATGAACTTTTAATTGAACTAAGGGAAAAAAAGAGGGTGTATCATCTTTGGAAGAAAGGTGAGGCAACCCATGGAATGTTTAAAGAGGTTGCTAGGGCATGTAGGAGGAAAATTAGGGAGGCAAAAGCATATTTGGAACTTAAACTGGCCTCTGATGTGAAGGACAACAAAAAGTCCTTCTATAAATATATTAATAGCAAGAGGAAGGGCAGGGACAACCTCCACTCCTTGGTTGACATAGAAGGAAATGTTGTAACACAGGATGAGGAAAAGGCAGAGGTACTTAACACCTTCTTTACCTCAGTTTTTACTACCTGGAAAGAACGTCTACCAGACAGCTGGCCTGCAGAACTGGCAGAGGGAGCCAGGGAGCTGCATGGTTTCCCTGTGTTCCATGAGCAAGTGATAGGAGCTCTCCTCAGCAGCTTGGACCCCCACAAGTCCATGGGACCAGATGGGATCCATCCTAGGGTGCTGAGAGAGCTGGCAGATGAGCTGGCCAAACCACTCTCCATTATTTTTCATCAGTCCTGGCTCACTGGAGAGATCCCAGCTGACTGGAAGCTGGCCAACGTGGTACCCATCCACAAGAAGGGCCGGTTGGATGAGCCAGGGAATTACAGGCCTGTCAGCCTGACCTCAGTACCAGGAAAGATTATGGAGCAGGTCATCCTGAGTGCAATCACACAACACTTAGAGGATGGCCAAGGGATCAGGCCCAGCCAGCATGGGTTTAGGAAGGGCAGGTCCTGCCTGACCAACCTGATCTCCTTCTATGATCAGGTGACCCGCCTGGTGGATGTGGGGAGGCCTGTGGATGTAGTCTACCTGGACCTCAGCAAGGCCTTTGACACCGTTCCCCATAGCAAGCTCCTGGCCAAGCTGTCAGCCCATGGCTTGGATGGGACCACACTGCGATGGGTTAGGAACTGGCTGGAGGGCCGAGCCCAGAGAGTGGTGGTGAATGGTGCCACATCCAGCTGGCAGCCAGTCACCAGTGGTGTGCCCCAGGGATCAGTGCTGGGCCCCATGCTCTTTAACATCTTTATTGATGATCTGGACGAGGGCATCGAGTCCATCATCAGTAAATTTGCTGACGACACCAAGCTGGGGGCAGGAGTTGATCTGCTGGAGGGTAGAGAGGCTCTGCAGAGGGACCTCGACAGGCTGGGCAGATGGGCAGAGTCCAACGGCATGAGATTTAACACATCCAAGTGCCGGGTTCTGCACATTGGCCACAGCAACCCCATGCAGAGCTACAGGCTGGGGTCAGAGTGGCTGGAGAGCAGTCAGGCTGAGAGGGACCTGGGGGTGCTGGTCGACGGCAGACTGAACATGAGCCTGCAGTGTGCCCAGGCAGCTAAGAGGGCCAATGGCATCCTGGCCTGCATCAGGAACAGTGTGGCCAGCAGGAGCAGGGAGGTCATTCTGCCCCTGTACACTGCACTGGTTAGGCCGCACCTCGAGTACTGTGTCCAGTTCTGGGCCCCTCAGTTTAGGAAGGATGTTGACTTGCTGGAACGAGTCCAGAGAAGAGCAACAAAGTTGGTGAGGGGTTTGGAACATAAGCCCTACGAGGAGAGGCTGAGGGAGCTGGGGTTGCTTAGCCTGGAGAAGAGGAGACTCAGGGGTGACCTTATTACTCTCTACAACTACCTGAAGGGAGGTTGTAGACAGACAGATGTTGGTCTCTTCTCCCAGGCAAGCAGTACCAGAACAAGAGGACACAGTCTCAGGCTGCGCCAGGGGAGGTTCAGGCTGGATGTTAGAAAAAAGTTCTATACAGAAAGAGTGATTGCCCATTGGAATGGGCTGCCTGGGGAGGTGGTGGAGTCGCCATCACTGGAGGTTTTTAGGAGAAGACTTGACAGGGTGCTTGGTGCTGTGGGTTAGTTGCTTGGGCGGTGTTGGATTGGTGATGGGTTGGACGCGATGATCTTGAAGGTCTCTTCCAACCTGGTTTATTCTATGTATTCTATGTATTCTATGTAAGTTGTTTGTTAGATGTTCAGCCACCACAAAGCAATGCAGCCAAAGTCAGCAAAGCCAGCAGAAGTCAGAGCTAGTATCTGCTAGAGTAAAGAAGCTGGAAAGAGAAAGTTAGTGTTTACAACTAGCTCATGTTTTTTATCTGTCCAATGGGATTATTTAGAGCTTATTGTTATTGCCCTTTTCACATGCAATGATAATTCATTTGCATTCTACTACTTTCTGTTCACACAGCCTGAAACTACCTCATTACCTTATTTAACAACTGATTTTATCAGTTAAAAAAACACAAACAACAACACAAGAATAATTAATTAAAAAAAAAAAAAAGTAAAATGGAAGCATTTTCCATCACTTAGTACTTACAAATTTCTTGGAGCCGGTTTGAACTTCTGTGAAATGCTGATGCTTTCTGCAGTCAGAACTAGCCTGGAAATCTAACTCAGGTAAATTCTCAAGAAAAAAAATGTAGAGGACAGAAATATCAGTATTCAGAATATACAAGGGATACACAAGGAATACACAAAGGCCAGTATGGATTTTATGTATATTTAATTTTCCTTCTTTCCTTGTGAAATATTTTCCTTTGACTGTAATTTCAGATAACTGATGCAACTGCAGATTGAAATAAAAACAGAAAAAAAAAAGAAGCAAGACTTTGAATAAAAATTATTTAACTCTAGAGAATAAGACAAAGTGCTTGGTGGTTTTTTTGCATATTATACTTGCAAGATATTTTGCATTATTTTGAGAATCACATACAAAATGTTGAGAATATGTTGAGGAATTACTAATTGCATTCTACTTTAATATAAATTTTTTTATTAAATTTATCATTTTATGAAGACTCAAGAAAATGCAACTAGGCTGATGAATTCTTGCATGGATTCATATACATACTTCCAAGCTCTTTGAATTATAAAGCTATTGTCCTACCCAGTGTAGCATATTATTTCATATTGTGAAGGATTTTGCAGATGACAGGAAGGGAATGGTAATCAACCATTTGTGTCAGCTAAGCAAATCAGTTGACACTGTTGTACATGGTTGTATTTATTGTGCAGCTGCACAATATTGTTTATCTTTAAAGTTTATCTTTTATTTCATAGAATCATAGAATCATAGAATCAGCCAGGGTTGGAAGGGACCACAAGGATCATCTAGTTCCAACCCCACTGCCATGGGCAGGGACACCTCACACTAGATCAGACTGGCCAGAGCCTCATCCAGCCTGGTCTTAAAGACCTCCAGGGATGGTGCCCCAACCACCTCCCTAGACAACCCATTCCAGGGCTTCACCACTCTCATGGGGAAAAACTTCCTCCTTATGTCCACCTTGAATCTCCCCACCTCCAGCTTCATTCCATTCCCCCTAGTCCTATCACTACTTGATATCCTGAAAAGTCCCTCACCAGCCTTCCTGTAGGTCCCCTTCAGATACTGGAAGGCCATTTATCTCTACTGAAGTGCACATACATTAAAAAAATCAGTTTGTTGAATTAGTGATTCAGTAACTCAGTATCTTTGTACCGAATTTTATCTTGTTCAAAATGTTTCTTGTGCATATAGGTATGGAAAATGTGTTTTATGTTCTCTTTGTCAAATGTCTATTTGGTTTTGTTTAAGATACACGGGGTCCGTAACTAGCATTTTAAGAACTCATATGATCCCAAATACTTTCAAAGGTGAGAAGTCCAAAGAGAGAAAAATGTCTTCTACAAAAAGACTACCCATTAAAAAGTTCAAACCCAAGGTAAACTAGTTTTGAAATATGGAATCAGAATTTATGCATAATTGTGACAAGGATTCTACTAGAAAGTCCCATAAATATTTTCCCTATGAATATAGAAAAATACATCTTTGACAACCATATGACTACTTTTAATAATTTCTAGTCCTTTCCAAACACGACAGGAAGTAAATTAAGAGCCTTTTACAATATACTCCCTCTTAACAGTGCTGATGTCTTGCTATGCTTCTGTGGTGGTTTTAGGCTGTGCCTTTAAAATGTAGTTACAGATTTTGAGCAGAAAAGTAGACAAATATAAATAAATCACTATTGGGTGTGAAAAGGAAAACTAAAGATTTGTAATGGGTTGGGGCAGACCCCCTCCCCACCACAGGCAGAAATAACGACTCAGACAAACTGATTGCAAAAGTAGTGGAGAGTTTAAATAGAGAACAGTGAGTGTGCACAAAAGGAAACATGGTGACAAGAAAGAAACCAAAGTAAACCCAGAAAAACTCCAAACCCCACCTGAGGGTGCATCCAAAACCCCCAGGGCTCCTTCTTCCCCCTCCCTCTGCTGGGCTAGTCTCAGCTGGCCAGATCTGAGACTGCCCATCCCCCTGTGGCCTTGGGCCCAATCAGGCCCATGGCCGGGAGATCTCTCCCCCAGTTACCAAGTCTCGGAGAGGGAAGGAAAGAGGAAGTGCCAGACCCCACCGCAAACTTTATAGTGGTGCAAGGGATTATGGTAGAAATACCTAATTTCCTGAGTCCACCCACTGGGATGGACTTCTGGACACAGGGAACACCCCTGTAGCAGAGGGCACCCAGCCCAAACTATGACAAGATTGTTCTAAACAAATTCATTGGATAAATATCTAATATAGGACGGGTTGTACCAAAACAATTCTTTCTCTGTTCTGATCTCTCTGCTTGCTTTGCTCACGAGAGATTGTAAAAGCCAACCTGCTTGTTGGCTGACCTTGGTTGCGTAGTTTAGTTAAGTCTAACCCACTGCTTTCCTTCTGCTCCTTTCTCTCTTGGTGGCGGGGAAGGGGGCACAGTGGAACAGCTTCCCTGGTCTCTGACCAGGGGGATGTCCTGCTGTTTGCTAATTGTAAATACCCATATAATATTGTAAATACTGTATCATTTGTACATATTCATTGTATTCCATTGTAGAGTGTAGTTTTTACTTGTAAATACAGCTTCCATTTGCTTCTAACTAACTTGATCTGGCAAAGTTAATGCTGGGGGGGAAACTTCAACCCACCCACACCTTCTTGGAGTTGAAGAATATTAAACACTTTCTTACTAGGAAAAAAACCAACAACTTATTTTTGTTCAAGTTATCAGAATGTGGAGAAGCCTTCTCACCTCATCTATCATCTTTTGTTTATATCTGATGTGAAAAGAATGGATATTTCTATTTCCATATGCTATTATAATTTTGACAATTTCAGTCACTAAATGGTATGTTTGGTATATTTTTAAAAACAAAATACTTTTTCCTTTTTTTCTTTTTCTTTTTTATGGAGTGCACTGTGAGCAGAATTAAGTCAGTGTTTTTGAACATTCTATAGAATACTTTGCCTGTAACAGTGTCCAGTTGCAGATGTTACTGGCTACAAGGGAAATGAATGAACTGGTCAATCCTTCAGGGCTTTCCTGAGCTGGCCTTTTTTTTTTCCCTTTCTTTCTTTCTTTTTTCCTTGTTTTTTCTTCTTCCTCTTTACCTTCTTTATTTTCTTCATCTTCCCCTTTGTCTTCCTCCTCTTCTTCCTCTTTTTTTTTGTTTGTTTGTTTGCTTGTTTGTTTTGTTTTACTTTTGGTTGGTTGGGTGGGTTTTGGGGGGATTTTTTGGGTGTTGGGGTTTTTTTGTTTACTGATTTCAGAACCATACAACAACTTCTGTGGGTTATGACATGCATCATCATGACATGACAAACTATGACATGCAGAGTGGCTAAATACTCAGTTCTTCTCCTTTATTCCAGCACCTGAATTCACACCTCCTATGCTGTTGATATAGCATTTTGCACTAGGGAATAAGAGAGAAAAGAGCTATTGTGAGATATCTAAACCTGTAGTTTGTTTGGAGGCTCCCTCCTGTTCACAGACATTAACTTTTAAAATTGTACAAGAAACAACCATTGAACAATTGACTTCAAAGTCTCCAGGTGCAATAGCAACTATTCTTGCTATAGCAGTTCTTAGATTTTCTTCCCCGTTTCCACGGTGAGCAACACAGCAGGTATCTTGATTTTTGTTCTCTGAAACACACATGAATGCCTTCCTGCTGGCAGACAAAAGGAACTAAAGTCAAAGCTAACACATTTATGTTCATTTTAAGGAAAGTAAAATGATCAGTCCCAGATTTTTTTTGTAGAAACCTGGGAAAAGAAAAGCTCATAAAGGCAATTCAGATGAAATGCTGGGCATGTTTTAGCATTAAAAAAACCATTGTGTACCTTAATCAAATCTATCCAGAATAAGATCAGATCATGACAAACAGAAAATTTTGTCTAACTTTCTATGCATGGAGCACAAAGAATTTTCTGGAGAACTTGAACCCGTGACTGCTACTGCCAGCAAGATGGTATTTGGAAGTCACAAAAAAAATGGCTTTAATTATGCTTCCCAGTAAAGACTGTGAAAGGCTTTATACCATACTTCTGAAAGGTTCTGCCTAGCCACATGTTTTACATTACCCATTTGTGAAACTTTCTTTGGATGCTTTCTTCTCATGGTATAAGAATGCCAATGTATTGTTAATCAATGCTTCATAACAACTATGGCTCTTCTACCAGACCCAAAACTGCTTCTGAGATTCTCAGTCTGATTGTAGGATTTCTGTAGTCTTATCCAGTATTCTGTTGAAGCATAGTTTTGGAAAATGTTTTTTTCTCCCTAGCTGCATTTTTGCATATATTTCCTCCCATTCTGCAAATATATTTCATCCATTTCCTCTTAATAGTGCTGGCACTTTCTATTTTTCAATTCATTCTCTCCAATAAAATAAACCTGTCTAACACTTGATTATCTTTCACTCTATATTTAACAAAGATCATTCATACTTATAATCAAAGTGGGTTGTATTTCTGGTTTCACTTCCTTTGCATGTTTGATGTTTTCTAATGACAGATGGGTATTACATAGAACCTTGCTGTTAGAGCAGGACTCCAGGTATTTGCACAAACAATGTTTTATCTTAGAAATGTGATCATGGATACTGTGGCCAGAACTTCCACTGGGGAAAAAACATGAGTGGTGAGTGGAGCTTGCTTTCAGTCATAGACTACCAAAATTGCAGAGGACAACCAACTTCTAGAAACATGTTCTTACTTATTTTTAAAAACTCATAATTCCAAACTGCAACACATTTTTTAATCAGTTGGTTTGAGGTTGCAAATCTATTGTTGCATGTGTTGTTGCTCAGATTTTCAAAAGAACTTGCATGGCATTATGTTTTTCTCGATATATTGAAACAATGAATATTAAAAATGTAATTACAGAGTGTGGCAGTTTTAGGCTGAGTAGAAAAATGGTAGAATATAAATAAATTACCATTGGATGTAAAGGGAAAATAATGGTAAGGTCTAAATAATCCCATTGATCTGGTAACTAGCATAATGTTAGCTGTATAAACTAACTTTTTCTCTTTTTGGCTTCTTCACTTTGGCAGATACTCACTGGTGCTTTTGCTTGGCTCTTCCTGACCTTGGCTGCATTCATGTTGTGGTTAAGTACTAACAAGCTACCATCTGCTCTTTTCTTTTTCTTGTCCTGTGTACAGAGGGGAAGGAGGGGGAAGAGGAGGAAGCTGTTGGTAACCCCCTGGTTTTATCTGTTGGGGTACTTGTGTTGCTTATAAATTGCAAATGTGTGTAAATATTGTATATTTTGTACACATTCATTTTGTACACATTTCATATTTCTAGATTGTAGTGTGCTTGTAAATGTAGCTTCATTTTCTTTCCACTGAGGTGGTCTGGCAAATTTTTATTTTGGGGGGTAATTTCAACCTACCACACAGTTTATGAATTTATGACCCTGCCAAATTACTGTAACACATCAATTTGCCACAGTTACCCTCTTTTCTACGAGTAGTTTGGAAGGTAACAACTTTCTTTTCACATAAATAAGTTGGTATATCCACAGAAATGAGTGTGTTATCAATGGGGAAAAAAGGAGATTGAGCATGATGTGGATGATTCTTGTAAGGACTAGATACTAAGCAATTATTCCCACTTTCTCTGCATAGGAGATAAATTCCCAATAATTTTGATGTCTCTGAATCTCTGATCTTCAAGTTCATTTACAGAGCAACCTTCCCCATTTATCTCAAAAAGAAGAGGGAGAAAAATATCATTTGGCATAATTGTAGATAATATTTTATTGAACAGATTTCATAAATGAAAAATCCCTCTGTATCTATAGTTACATTAAATGGACTAGCAAGGGAGATCTTGAGCTGAAAATCCCAGTTAACTATGTAAACATAAGGACCCTTTAGTGGAAATTAGTACTAATTCACACTGACTTCATTTTTATTTAAGTAACCAACAGATGGTACATTTTAGTATTAAATACTTTAATATAAATCACAAAAGGTACATCAATTAGGTTCATTATAGCTGAACTGAATTAAGAAACCTTCCTGAACAGCATATTTTATCATGTCTGTATTTAACAAAGGCATTTGCAGACAAATGCACTAAACAGAAAACTGCTTAAAGTTTTTTGAAGCCATTTTAAAGGCTAAATGAAAATTCCATCTTGCTCGTTTGTAATACTATCATTATATTAATGACTTTCTTTAATCAATACTAGCCTCAATATATCCATAAAATTTGCCATGCATCTGGTGAAGCAGTCTGTTTCTGCTTCTTACAGCTCCTTGAGCTGTAAGGTTTGTGAGAAAGATTTAATAGCATGCATAAATACTGTGTTTCAGATATCTATGGCCAAATAACTGGATAATTGTGTTCCTGTGATGAGCAAGGGAAGGAGTATGAGGTAATTGTTCAAATTTGTTGGTGTTGTGGTGATGTTATTTTGACTTTGGTGTGGGGAATGCAAGTGAATGATACGTGCTGTGAAGGATGTTCCTACCACTACAGTATAAAATGTTTTAATTTCCAGATATGCAAGCCAAGGCTGAATTTGACTCATTTGCAGTGTGCATTCTCACAGTAGAATCTTGTGCTGGCAAATGGCCTTCTTAATCCTTTAGTCATATTACAGTTTTGGAAGTAGATGACACACTAAATGACAAATCAGTTGCAATATGGTCTGTACAAGCACTGTCTGTGTATGGTAATATATTTAGGAATGTTTTCTCCAATCTCAGAGAAGCTGGCCCTTTCCTAACTTTGACACAGTTGAAGAAGAATTTCTAGGTAACTGAAGCTTTTACTTGTTTTCCTTTCTCTCCCCAGCTCCCAAATCTGTACATTACTCCTAATCCATCTGTATGTTTGTAAGAGGACAGGCAGTTACTATAGCAAACATGGAAGTAATACTGTTGTCTTATTCACTGTTTCATGTTTCCTTTCCATACTGAAGAACTTACACTATTGAAACCAAGTTAATTCAGTTCAGAGATTTTATTGTCTGTGTTATCTGTATCTTTCCAGATATTGCCATGTACTGCAGTCGATGGGATTTTTTTAGATTAAAGTTTCTTTCCATTGTGACCTGCTCAAAGCACATGCAGTTAATATCTGTACACTGAGAAACTGTTTAAAAGAAGATCAGTGTCTGTGCCAAAGCTTTAATCCTGTAGGAGACCTGAATTTAGCCTCGAGAAAATTCGGGAATAGAGAAGAAAAGGAGGGGGAGAGAAAAGATAAAAGAGTATTTTACACACCTAGTCATTGTTGTTGGTTTTGTGTTCTTTCTCCCTGGTCTGAGGATCTCCCTAGTAATGATTACCCTGCACCCCACTGCATTCCTATTTTCAGTGCTTGTGAAACTTTGCAAGCAAGTACTTGAAATAGCAACAGCTTCCTGTGTAGTTTCTTGCTGCCAATCTTACATTTCTTTTTTATTTACAGGCTTCAAAATGTCTTTAGTATTTAAGCTAGTATGCTTCATATCTTCACACATTTTGGTAATTCCTCTTTTGATTCCTACTTTTATTCAGAATGCAGTTGGTTTGGAGTGTTTTCAGGATAAAAAAAACAAAAAACAAAAAAACTTTGAGAATTCAGTTCTGAGGTATTTATTCCAAGTAAAACAAAGCCCTTAGGGTTTTGTTTTGTTTTTCTTCACTAAACTATAAGAATCTGTAAGTATTCTAGACTAAGTCCGAATTTTCATCTGTTACCCTTTCACTTTTGAAGCTGCTCCTATAGTCACTCTTGAAATCCCTATACACAACTATTACTTCCATAACTAACCTCTTCTGCTGTACATACAAAATGCTCTCTTTTACCTTACATTGGATTGGATTTTCTTACATAAGATTACAGTTGTATAGTGCATTGAAAACTTGCTGGGTCCTCTGCTTAAGCAGATGTTTTATCACAGTATCACAGTATATTAGAGGTTAGAAGGGACCTCATGAGATCATTGGGTCCAACCCTCCTGCCAAAGCAGGATCACTTAGGGTAATCTGCACAGGAATGCACCAAGGTGGGTTTTGAATGTCTCCAGAGAAGGAGACTCCACAACGTCTCTGGGCAGCCTGCTCCAGTGCTCCATCACCCTCTCTTCATAGGGGAGATGCTCAAGTTACCTAATCATCTTCGTGGCTCTCTGTTGGATTCTCTCTAGTAGTTCTCTGTGAATTAGCAATTTCAGTAAAAATACCATTTACATACATCCTAGTCGTTACAGATGAAGCCATGCTTGGCACCAATTATTGATTTTTATCACTGTGAGCATTTTTTATTTTCTTCATGTTTTTTGTTAGCCTTGTTTCCTTTTTTCTTTTTGCTTTCTTTATATTTTGTATTTTTTTTCTGCATTCTTACAGTAAACAGAAAAACTGAGAGGAAATCTGAGTCTTAGAAATCTGCAGACACTTATTCATATAAGTGAAGGTAACATTATAAAGAGAACAGATTTTTTATTGACTGAAGAGGAGCAGAGTGTCAAGATTTCAGGTTTTAAAGCCTTTAGATAGAAATAAAAGTAACCTTCATATTAAGTACAAATTAATGTATAAGAATTATTCTATGGTTATCTTAAGTGTTTTGTTTTGTTTTGTTTTTATGGGGTAAAAGCTTTTACTGAAACAGAAAGGTCTGTTTACAGATGTAAGTGGCAATCTTTTCCGGATTATAAATACAAGTCCTCTGCAATCTGAAGGGTTTTGCATTTTTCAGTTCTGAAAAGAGTATTTGATACACAAATGCAGTATATGATATATTCCCTGGTCAGTGCAGTATGGAAAAAAGAAACAGATTCTTCTCTCCTGACACCAACATTATTATGTGACTGCTGGATTACATGAGTATGAAGGAGAAAGGGGAAGAGCTGCTAGTGAGAACTTCGAGTTCTTTAATACATACAAAATACACCAGCCATAAATAAAATTATGTGATTCCATGGAATGTGAAAAGTAGATAATTCTCAAATACTTATTTTGGTAGATTTGTGATTTTCTGCATTCTTCAGGAACAGAACTTGCTCTTCCCATTGATGTCAACTTTAAATGCAACTGTCTAGACTAATGCTTCATTGTGCATTTCTTAAGTGGCAAATGGTTGCCAGTGGCAAAGTAACAAATGATTGCATAATACAATTCCAAAACTAAGATGTCAAAGTCTACTGCTCATCTCTGAAAAATGTGACAATATTTATGTCACTTGTAACACTGAAGAAGTTTTTCTCAAATGAAATTTATTATTGAAAATAAAAGACACTGCAGCTACTTTCAATTACCTAGGACACGGTTAAATGAACTCCCATGTCTTATCTTTCCATCTTCAAAGGTCAGAATAGTAGTGTTATGCAGTGTGGCATTAATTAAGTAGTGTTCTGCTTGTTCGTTCTGTTATATTGGACAAGGATTTCTTGTGCTGCACATTAAGCTGGGATTCCTTTCACAAAGGAGACAAATTCGGGAATCTGTAGGAGTAAGTACTATGAACCCTGCATGCTAGGGTGTTTGTATTGATGTTTAATCCATCAATTTCATGGATGCAAAAAATAAAAGGGGGAGATAGTATCTCTGTCTTGGTAGAATTAAAAGGTTGACATTTGATAGGTTCATCTATGATAAGTGACTGTAATATTCAGCTGTGAAATTGACTGGAGTTGCCGTACAGTAAGCATAGGTTGTGTCGAACATTTAATTTTCATTCTGCTTTAAACGTCAATATTTCTTCATTCTCTTCTGCCCAAGATGTTTGGGATGTTAGTTATAATATGGGGGAATCTGAAAAACCTGCTCTTACATTCAGTCTGAAAAATTCCTAAAAATATTTTCTACTATGGAGTCAGCAGAGGTCTTCTGCACAGAAATGTGAACACTTGTTTTAAAAGAGGGTCTTATCTAATTTAATTCCTAGACCATACAACATTTGAAAATACATAAAAATAAAAACATTTACATATGTTACATTTTACTACCAGTAAAGATGGTGGCTTTTCAGGGCAAAAAAATAATGGTTAAGCAAAATATTGGCATGAAACTTCTTATGTTCATTCAATCTTGAAGAGAATATTTACATGGACTATTGGTCTCGATACACCCAGGGTACTGAGAGCAGGGGCATCCTCAAGTAGACCAGGCTGCCCAGAGCCCTGTTGAGCCTCACTTGTATATCGCTGGCGGTGGGGCCACAACCACTTCCCCAGACAACCTATTCCAGTGTTCCACTACCCTTATTGTAAAGAACATGGTCCTAACATCCAATCTAAATCTGCTCTTCTCTAGTTTGAAGCCACTACCCCTTGTCTTACCACTACAGACCTTTGTAGTCTTTCCCCATCCTTCTTTTAGGCCCCTTCAGCTACTGAAGGCCACTATTAGGTCTCATCAAAACCTCCTCTTTTCCAGGATGGACAACCCCAGTTCCCTCAGCCTGTCCTTGTATCAGAGGCACTCCAACCCCCTGATCATTCTCATGGCCCTCCTCTGGACCTGCTCCGTCAGGTCCATGTCTGTCCTACATTGAGGGCTCCAGACCTGGATGCATTACTCCAGGTGAGGTCTCACCAGAGCAGAGTAAAGTGGCAGAATCAGTTCTCTGGATCTGCTGGTAATGCATCTTTTGATGCTGCCCAGGATGTGATTTGCCTTCTGGGCTGCAAGCACACACAGTTCACTCATATCCTGCTTCTCATCCATCAGCACCCCTGAGTCCTTTTCCACAGGGTTGCCTTCTAACACCTCATCTCCCAGTCTGTTTTGGTAGAGAGGATTGTTACAGCCCAGGTGCAGAACCCTGCAGTTGCCCTTTTTGCACCTCATGAGGTTCACCTGGGCCTACACCTGTCCCCTCCTCCCTTGCAAAAGAAACCTCTTCCTTTTTAAAGGCTTTCAATAATGCCTGGACTTCATCACCCTTTAAACTAAGGAATTTTTTTCCCTGACGAGTAATCTTATTTCATTCAAATGAAATATGGTCAAATTCTGAACAATATAATGGTATCAGAGACCAGTTTATTGTTTCTTTTATATATATATAAATATTATTTTATTCTTGCACTAAACTGCCTTAACTAACGAATGGGAAAAAAAAGAATGGCTAAGTGGAAACGTTACTGAGCCTTTCCCTAAGGGCTTAGCAAACAGAACCCTTCCATACATTGCCTTCTGGTCCTATTACTTTCTAACTCTTGCTGTTGCTGCTTACTACTGAGGTAGTTTCTGATTTGTGATTTATGATTCATGCCTTCATTATTTTATTTTGCAATCACTCATAAGTAAAAACCACTTTACTTGACAAATTAGGCTGGCTTATAACATTTTATATTTGTCTAAATCTGTTACCTTCAACAGCAGAAAACATGTAGGAGGCGCAGAGACTTTTTCTTCTTGTTTTCAATAGCCAAAAACACTGCTTTTTGAGAGGTATATGGGAATTTCCCTTCTGATTTTCTTGCCATCATGAAAGTAGAGGAAATTCTGGTTTACATTATGTGCTGATTTCCCTGGTGATTTTGTCTTAATTATGCATGCATAGTTACCCTCCCCATCCACCCATGACAGTAGTTTTTTACATTGCAAGTTACAACTAGAAAAAAAAACAAACACAAACTGCACTGAAATGATTTACCCTATTTTTAAGCCATAGTACTTAACTACTTTAGCAAACATTCTAATCAAGTCAAGTAAGGACTTCTAGAGGTTTAATTTATTTGAGCTATTTCAGTGATCTACTCTGATATGAGAAAGACACCTATTTTTCTCATTAACAGAAGAGGTAGCATAAGTTAGATAGTTTATACATAGATATGTATTTCATTATTGAGGCTTCCCCTAGAATCATTAGTGTGATGTTCAAGTTTCTTCTGAACATGCTGGGAACACTCTTCTTTTGGCTGGGGAGCACAGGATCTCCTGTCCTTTTCTGAAATTTGTGTATGAATCATTGATGCCTTACCAAGTTCCTTGATATTGGGTTGCCCAGTAGGATTTACTACCTAACTCATGCTTTCCCTGTTTGTCATCTTTCAAAGAGGGTAAGCTACCCATTGACTTTCAGTGAGTCTCTGGAAAGAATCAAGTGTTTCACAGTTCACAGATCTGTCCTCTTGACTACAGGTCTTTAAGGGTCTATTTGTTGTAGGTGGAAATCACCCCCCCATCTAACTGGAATTTACCCTTAGAGTAAATTACAAAAAAAACCCCACCAAAATCAGAAAGCAAAATGAAAGTTATATTTACAAAAGAGAAACTAAAATTTAGAATTATAAAATACAATTAATATGTACAAAATATACTTATGAATCAGAAAAAAATACAAATACAAGGATCCCCTTGGACAGAATCACCCCCCTGGATGGTCCCAGGGAGACTGCTTGCAGCCTTCTCTCCCCTCCTTTCTCTGGTACCTCACAGACACAATATTGAGCCAGCAGAAGGTCAGGAAAGAGATAAGGGAAAAATGCAAAGCAAAATCACAGCTACAAGAAATAAAAAGAGAAAAAAATCAGTGAGCCAATGAATGATATAGACAAATCAGTTGTTATTCTTCTGTACCCAATGGTAATTTATTTACCTTTTACTCAAAGATGTCCAGAAAGTTTGTATTCTTGTTTATAACTAAGACACTAAGCTAAGCTACCAGCTCCAAACCATAACACTTTTTTTTGCATAGTTTTTCTTTAATGCAGGAATTATTTACTTACAGAAACAGAACCTTATTTTCCAGAATATCTCCACAATACCACACATAAAATGTTGCTCTGCATTATGAGGGAGGTAATTGTTCTCAGCCATCTCTTAGTAGGATGCATGAATGAATTCAGTGTACCATCTTCCAGTTTCACTTAATACAGACTCATGGCACCTCCTAATCTCTGCTCCTAAATCTGTATTTCCCAATAAATAAATAAATAAACAAACAAGCAAATTAATAAATAAAATACTGAGTTAATGGAATAAAGAAAGAATTATTATAGTCCTGGCTGCAGTTAATGAAGTCAAATAACATTTTGCCAGTAGGAATACAGGATGGCTCTGAATTGTTAAACTACACATGAACTACTTGAAAAATGAAACAACGAAAAATTCAAATATTTTACTGAAGCATGTTGCCAGCCCTCAAGTTGTTTAATGTTGCATCCCTGGTAAACACTGCGGTGTTGTGAGACTGTACAGATTTACACTTACTTCTATGTTACTGATTTACATGTGTTAACGCAGGTTGTTTAATTCTGAAAGTAACTGATGTAATAGAACACTATCCTTGGGGAAAAATAGAGAGTACTACTTCTATCCACCATGAAAAGTCTCATATTAATGGGATTTCAGTGTTCCCATAGTGTCTTGTATTGAGGGAAAAGAGCCCAAAAAGCTGATGGTGGAAACTATTATAAGCAAACAGACGTAATTCCTCATTTTCCTCAGAGATACTTAAAAATAAATGATTTCAAAGACAATTTTAATGGATTGAGTACAAATAAAATCTCATTTTTTTGCTGAGTATACTGCATGTACGCTTAACAAATACATTAAATTGTAGTGTTACATGGACAATTTGGTAATAAACATTAAAAAAAAGTGTAGGATTAAGACTGGGTAATTTTTAATCCCACTGTGGTGTGACATCATACCAGTGATTGTGCTCAAAAGGTATCATATTTGTTATAAATAAATATTCAATATTCAAAATTATTTTGAAGTATTTCAGGCATGTCAATCTAACCAGGATGGTATAAAATAGCCAAAGAAATAGCACCATGTTCTAAGAAAAATTTGTTAGAGAGACAGTGACTGTATGTTTATTTAAAGAATCTTTTGATATTTGATGAAATCTATGGATTTATATGGTACTTAATTTTATTACTGAAATGAGATCCACAGCATAAACATATAATACATAACTAATAAAAAAGCATAAGATCACTGAAACTGGGAGTATGACAGAATCATTTAGATTAGACAATGGTTATGCCTTTGAAGTAAGAGGCTACAGGGGATATAATAACTGAACAAAACTAGTATTAGGACTTCAGGAATACTATTAATTATGATAAGCTTGTTTAAAATCATGCCTGACATACATCTGGGACACATTAACTTTGGCTATTGCCTGTGATATTAGGAATCCTACATTCTTCCTCAGCATAATTAATTTAAAAAACACCTTAATTTTAGATTAACTTTTCCTTCAATATCCAATAAATGCTTCCTACTGCTTCACTTCCTCTAAAACATTATTTTTTTGTTTGTCCCTGCTAATGAAAGAAAATAATGTATTAGCACTTTCATAGCTCTCCTTCATGGATTTTTGGCAAGATTGAGTATCTCCATTCCTCAGAATTTGTAGAACATTTGTTCATTACCATTATTCTTACACTATATCTTTCTTCAAGCCTTTATATTAATTTTCTTTCTTTATCTTCCTGTAGGTTTTCCTTCTTTTTTTGGTTTTGGTTTTGTTTGGGGCATTTTAGGTTTTTTTCCATTTGTTTGATTATTTGGGTTTGGGTTGGTTAGGTTTTGGCTTTCTTTTTCCTCTTTTTCAGATGTGCATCACTTTATTTTCCATTCTTCTTTACTGAAACACATTACCAGTTGTTTAATTTCCTATTCAATATACACCTCTCTTTGATTGTCCTCCAATTATTTTATAAATCAGAAGAGAATGACCTAATGTCATGAGTAGCTTTGGTAATACCCAGATAAGCAAGTAGTGTAGTAAAGACTGAGCAGTCACTATACATTTCCTATTATTATATCTCATTGGCAAATCCTCTCTCCCAACTCATTCTCCTTACTTCTGCAGCCCACCTATTTGAGGACAAAGTGATCATTTAACTGTTGGTGTGGCATTTTATTTCACTAGGCTTTCCTTTTCTTGCAATACATTGAGAAAACAATAATGAAGAAGCAGCCGGCTACAACTTTATTAAGTGCTATATACCATCTTTAATAACAGCATGAACTCTCAGAACACAGCATGAGAAATATAACACTCTCTGAAACACAGAAGGAAAACTCCTTGGAAACACATGGAAAGATCTAAGGATATTCAATGTGCTATAGAAGCTAAGTTGAAGCTTAAACTAGCTATACTGATATAAAGCTAGGTTTCAGACTTTAATGTTATCTAAATTACTTCTACTTTATTGATTTATTACAGTATAAACAACAAGAAATATTTTAACAGGCTATTACTTATTAATTGTTAGGACAATGTTCAGCTCACAAGTTTTTTACTCATAAATTTCATCTCAGTCAAATGAGTCATCCAAGGTTTAGTGAAAGCAGGAAGCATCTTCACGCATATACCTCTAATTCTAATAGAAAACCCTATAGCAATTCCCAGTTTTCTGCACTGATAATATAAAAGGTCTGAAAAGGTTTGAATACCATGAGAAGCCTTCACAAAACACTGAAAGTTATGATTTTTAAGAGAAAGGATGGGCCTGTTTATTCTAAAGACAAATATCACTTCTGGACTTTGTCTGACCTTTGAAGTGAGTGATAGTTGCACATATTCTAAACTTTAAAAAGAAGTGTCACATTCCTTTAAAATTACACAAGTCCCTCTGCAATTTATTTTGTAATTTAATTTCATTAATTATAGGCAAAATTGTTTATGAAAGAGGTATGAAAAACAGATGAAAACAAATCTGAAATAATTTTCCTATTTTATCTAATTTTAGCTTTTGGGGAAGTGATTACGCAGTGATTTGATCCAGAACCACACCTGGGATTTATTTGGGAAGGAGCTGCAGTGGAACAAAACAGTCCAGGAGAGACAAAAAATAATCAGGAATATTATAATGTGGCAGGGTTTTTTTTCACATTTTGTTTAGCAAAATAATCACTTTTTTTTACATATAGATATAAACATAAACGTAGATAATGCAATGTAGATGTTATATTAAGAATTGCTTTATTTCTAAGAAATAATATCTCCCTTAGAGATATTTTACCAGTTTGAGAAAATGATCTTGGGACACACTTACTAAGAAGTAAAAATTCCCTGAAACTTTCAGCTAACTTAGTCAAATCTTGGAACAGCCTCTTGAAAAAGTAACTTTCTGAGTAGATCAAGGTAACAAGAACAACAAAAAAAATTCCTTTGTGATGCATATGGTAACTGGAATTTAAAGAAAATGTGAAGCATTCATGGAGGAGCAGAATTGTCTCCAAGAAACCTAACATTTTTGTGCTTTGAAAGTTGAAACTATATTTAGAAACACAAACAGCCCCCAAAAACAAACAAACAAGCAAAACCCCCAACCCACAAAACCACAAACTAAATGAAAACGCAAAACATCAAACTGGAGAAGAAGATAAGAAAACCTTTTGAGGGGAACCATCAAGTAGAAATATTTTTTTTTCATTAAGTTATGTTTGAAAGGAAATATTTTACAAGTTCTGGTAAATCTGGAAGCAACCATCTGTCCTACTTTGGTAGAGATTGTAAGACATACTTCTGCCAAACAAAGATTCTAGGTTTCTGGTCTGTAGCAGATGTAACTCTTAAATTTTTGACAGAAGAAAAATATTTTTTTTTAAGGAACAGCTAAATATTTCCAGTATATATACAGCTTTGCCATCTCTAGTCTAATATGGAAAGAAAGCTATTAAATGTCTGTAAAATTGTTTGACATATTTCTGTGTTAATCTGTGAAACAGTCCAGAAGCACAGGCTAATTTAGTGTTGTTCAGTTCACTTCATAGAGTTCAGTGCAATATTGTCAAAGTGACACAATATGCATTTAAAATAAAGAAAAAAATTGTTGACTTTCAAAAACTGTCCAATAATAATAACTTTAGAGTCACTAGAACCATGTCTTTGTATTACTTCTATCTAGCTGTGCTATATATATCTGAATGATTCTACATTTATAGAATCTTCTTGCAGCAATATCCATTCTGTCTCTTTCTTCATATTATTTATCTGGAGCAAACCAGACTTTCTGCAAAATGTCTTTGCTGCTGTCTGGAAACATGAATGGGGAGACAATGAATTATGGTACTGCCTCATAGGTATTTATATACTGAGAACTCTGAAATCCATCCAATTATGGTAGAACTAGGTTAGATCTTGGATCATCTTCAAGGATTTTGTGTTCCTTTTATTACAGAGTAATAACAAAAGGAACTATATCTGTCATCGATGTTATCGCATAGCTGAATGCTATCAAATTGGCTGCAAGTCTTTAGTGAGAAACACTGTTTATATTATCATCAAATAATGACAAGAGCATGAACTCAATACAGAAGAGTAGGTTGTGGTGAAATATGCTGAGATTGATGTAGTTCTTCATTGTAGTGATAATAAAGTCATCACTGGAATTATTACAAACCACTAATATGAGATATTCAGCTTATTCATATCTTTTTTATTACCTAGATTAATATTTATCAAGGTTTTTTATTAAATTTAGAGCTTTCTCCTAGTGCTTAACATGAATGGTAAATTTCTAGTTACTTTTTAACACTGTGGACCAAATAAATCCTTTTTTTAATGCATTTGTTAACAGTCAAAATTTTTACTATTTTATTAGACTTATTTTATTTTTTAATACCTGAAAAGTTCTTTTATCTAAATAACAGTTCCAAAGTTGTTGTTGTTACTATTTATTTATTGCTGTTGTTGCTGTTAATATTATTATTGTTGTTGTTATTACTGTTTCAGCTTCAATACTTTTGTTTTTGAGAAAATAGAACTACATTGGTTAACTTAAGCATACTATATCCTAATTTGTTCAGTAAGGATCACACTGGGAGAACAGAGTTATTGATTTTGCATTTCTTATGTAGTAAGAGAACACATTAAATTAACCTATGTTAGAAATGCTAAATCAATTTTAGTTTTAGAAGCTCATACCTAAAACCAGATTATAGAATACTGTGCAGAATATGCTGGTGTGCAAGGGAGTATACTGTTACATTCACATTGTTATTTAAATGTGTTAAAAATATGCTTGGTATTGAATCCTCTGAACAACTAAGCTCTTGAGAAATGTAAGTTCTGAACTGGTGGATAATTTATCCTCACTCTCACAATAAAAGGATGAAAGGATGACAGTTCAAACAAAACAAGCAAACAAAAGTCCTTAAATGTTGTAAATGGAAAATTGGTTCATTGTGTTTTCTCAAATGTTTACAAGCTCCATGTTAAAAAACCCGCATTCATAAGGCTTCTGTAACAACCAGAGCAGTGATAAATGTTCCTTAGCTGCCTTCCAAGATGAGAACTAGACCGCAAATCACCTAAAGGGTGTGCTGCAGAAAACCAGCATGCTCGATTACCTCGCTGAAATGTCCATATAACAGTGGATGCAGCATGAGGAAAAAAAAAGAGCTCTGAGAACAGCCTTAGGGCCATGATCTTGCTGTAATTACAGCAACATGGTAGGATAGCTAGGGTGTTGTTATGGATGGCTAAACACCTTTCTAGGAAAGACAGACCAGGTAAGCATGGTGGTGGAGTTGCTCTTTATATGAGAGAGCCACTGGAAACTATCAAGCTTTGCTTGAGAGTAAATGAGTATGAATTAAGGGACAGGATAATACTGGTGGCACTATTGTGTGTTTTTATTCAGGAAGAGGAAATCAGTGAGGCCTTCTACAGGCAATTGCATGCCCTGGTTCTCATAGGTAACATCAATCACTGATATTTCCTGGGAAGGCAATGCAGCTAGGCACATGCAGGGTTCCTTCAGGGCACTGATGATAACTTTTTGACACAGGTGGTGGAGGTGTCAAAAAGGAGGGCAGGTGTGCTGCTGAGCCTTGTAGCACCAAACAAAGAAGGTCTGGTTAGGGAAGTGAAGGTTGGGGGCAGTCTTGGGTTTAGTGACCATGACATGGCAGAGTTTGGGATCCTGTGTGGTAAAAGCAGAGCAATAAGTAGGATTAAAACTCTGGACTTCAGGAGAGCTAACTTTGGGCTCTTCAAAGACCCTTCAGTCCTTCAGTACTTCTGAACTTAGTTCTGTATTCGTGTTCTCCAGAGCTCTGTTCCACTCTCCTCTCCTTTCGCAACTCACATTCTGTTCCACTGTTTCTCATAGCTTACTTGTTCAGAGGATCCAATACCAAGCATATTTTTAACACTTACATTTAAATAACAATGTGAAAGTGACAATATGCTCCTTTGCACATCAGTGAATTCTGCACAGTATCCTATAATCTGAAAAAAAGCCAACAGACCAACAGCTATAACAATAACCATAAAGCAACTGCAAGGCTTTTTCTCAAAGAGAAAGAACCTAGGTCAATGGAAGATGCTTCCCATTGAATTGCAGAAGGAAATTTGTAATTCAAAGTACCATTCCTCAGCTAATAGCCTCTGAAGACTTTTTCTTATGCATATATATTAAAAAAGTCCTTTCTTGTGTGTGCTGATTCTCATCTCCTACCAAATATAAATCTCAGTCACCCCCTAACTTCACTGGGGTGATTGGAGAACTGAGCAGAAACAGTGCAAAGAACTTTTTTTTTTTTTTTTTGGTCTGTTTGTTTGCTTTCAGTCTTAGGCAATTTACATTAATTCACACAAACAAGTATAACACTCCAATGCAATAACTTTATTACTACTGTAAATTCAAGAATTCTTTAGTTCATAAATGCCCAAAGAAATGTTTCCAGGGTATTTTGCAATTTTATTGCTGAAATTTATTGAAATTAGTATTTTTTTTTTTCTAATTCTCTATAATGTGGTTTCAATCATCTGCAAACTATTTATGAATTTTAATTAGATGAAAAGAAAATGGTTTCTCATGCTTTTTAGAGGAGTGGTTTTGTTTTGGCATACCTTTTTTTCTCTCTTTTGGAAGAAATAATCAGTTTAATTGACTTATAATTCAGAAGACCTCCATTGCATAAATTAATAATGATTGTGACAGTATGTTTTTCACACAGTAGCTTAATGGATAAATTTGACATCCAAGCTGTGGAAAAAGAAGTGTAAAACACACATGCACACACATACACATATGCATGTTTATAAATGTACTTTGTGAGCTGAAACCCCAAGCATTTTTAATTTTACAGGCTACTTGATTTGGCAAACTCACTTCAAACATTTACTCAAATATTCCAAATATTTACTACAGTGAGATATATCATTTTATAGTGTCAACAACTTTATATCTGGAAAAACAACTTGATATAAATTAAAAATGTAACTTTGTGTAGAGGAACCACTAGTAACTTGCCCTTTATTTGTAAAGTATGTGACATGAGCACTGTTACACACCTCCAAACAGTGAGAGAAACAGTGAGAACAGAATGTGAGAAAGGAGAGGACTGATATTTATTGCACTCCATTGAAGATTGTAGTTTTGCTTGTAAATACAGCTTTCATTTACTTCCAACTGAGCTGGTCTGGCATAGTTAATGTTGGGGGGAAATCTCAACCCACTGCACTGATGTACATTAGGTTTTCTGAATATATATGTCCACTGAAACATAAACCAGGAAAGTAAATACGCTGGATTATAATATATAAATAGATTATAAATAGAAATTAATAGTTTAACACTGCAAAATGTAAGAAGTGCATCCTGAATACTGCCATAAAATTATGTAATTAATTTTCTATTTATTTGAAAATAAAATGAATTAAAAGTAATCTTAAAAAAAGAATAAATAAGAAGATGACTAAGGTTATGAGGAGCTGAGCTTTTTCTATTAGTATTGTGGCATGAGCATACTGTAACAAGGGACAATGTCCCACAACAGCTATGCAAGCAAGCAGATTGCAGTCAGCCACTTCACAGTGCTACATGAGAAAGGAAAGGCTGGGATTGCCTATCCTGAAGAAGAGAAATCTCATAACATCTTGCAGTTGTATACACATAACTGAGGGAAAAGTGTAAAGAGGATAAAGCCAGGTTCCTTCCAATGATACCCAGTGACAAGATCAGAGGCGATAAGCATGAACTAAAACAGAAGTGTCCATCTTAACACCAGGAAATACATTTTTACTATGAGGATGACTCAATACTGGAAAAAGTTGTCCAGGAAACTTGTGGAGTATACATCCTTGGAGATACTCAAAATATCTTTGAACACCACCATGGGCAACTAGCTCTAGATGGCCCTGCTTGAGCAGGCCCTTTCAACCTCAACCATACTGTGAATCTGTGAATCTCTATCAATTAGGGAGCTTGAAATAAAAAAAATTTGTTAATTTCATACATTAAGTTTCAAAATATGTAAGAGTTACTCTTTTCTGAATGACAGTGGTAAAGATTACTTTTCCTAGGAAATATTTTCTCCTAAATCATATAGCAGAATGCTAAAAGAGGAATGACTCTTGGGAAAAGTGTTCAGGGAACAATTTATAGGCTAGCATAAAAAACAAGCTAACAACACAGTGATATCACTAAAAACTGAGATATGGGACCACAGCCATACTCATTTTCTTTTACTTTAATGCTGTGTTTTTCCAGTTTTATGTATCTCTAACTAATGGTTACACTCAATGTTTTGCTGTTACTGAGTGTTGCTTTTTACAACACTAATCTCATTTTTACAGTGTATGAATTCATCATAGTTTTTCTATAGTTTTCAGTGTCTTGGTCTGGCTTCATAGTTCTAACTATGAATGATAAAAATATCAAAATTAGCAGCAAATGGGAACATAGGCCCAGTGTCCCTAGTAAACAACCCAGAAATTTGTTTATTTTCCAGTGATTTTATTATTTTCTAAAAAACCTCCAGATCTCATTGAGACATACTGCACTATGAAGAATATTCGGTGAAAGTAAGATGCATTTGCTCAAAGACAGTTTTAATAACTGGGGTAAAAAAAGGTTCCACTTATGACAACACATTCCTTTGTTTCCACTACAATTAATGACATACTTCCACTTCAAAATGTGGAGTTCATCAACCCTGCCTCCTAAAAAGTGGTGCTACAGCAGACAGCCTTCAGGGAAGACCTTCAAGAGAGTTGTTTGGATGAATCTTCTTCAAGAACTTAACCTTGGCACCCAGAGAAAATGAGAAACCTGGCTTAAAAGGAAGTTGTTGCTCAGAGATGTCATGCCTCTGGGAATTAGTCAGTGAAAGCAGGGCATGACCAGGTCAGGCTATTTTTTTATGTTTTGCCAAGTGTCACCACAAAACAGAACATGTATCTTAGCTCAGAGAGAACTTGAATAGCCACAAGCCAAATTCCACATTGTGAAATTTGGGTGATTATAGAATATGCTTCTTTTATTTTTTTTCCCCTTCTGAACAAAGGAAAGAAAGGAAGAAAAATTGTAAGAAACTAAGAATACTTAGAAATATACATGGTAACAGGCATGATTTTACACCACACATTTATGCCCAGTGATACTTTAAAAAAAAAAAAAAAAAAAAGCCACTTGAATTTATATATTGTAAATAAGAAAAAGAGATGGAACATGTGAAAAGCATTGCAAAATATGTGACATTTTATAATTCCCCTAATGAATAGCCAAAAAATATTATTGGGACCCTAGCCTGAGAGAATTTGTTTGCATGTGTAGCATTTAGGCTTTCAAAGTAAAATGAAAGACTTCCAAAGTGTAAAATTATGAATGGACTCTACTGTTGAGTTTACTATGAACTGTAAAATTCAGTGGAGTGCCAGAAACTTCCATCTGGCAAGAAGACAGGGGAATATCAACAGGCTGCATTCAGAAGGAATCCTGATGTGTTGATGTAATAGTCAGATAATTAAATTATTTGCCTGCCATAATATTCCATTTACAAAGAACTCATTTACCCTTTGAAGCAGAACACTTTGGAGATCATAAAAACATATCTTAGGCTGAAAACAGTCTCTTAAAGAGCATTATATATGGCTTTGAAAACATTAATTCTTATACATCGGTAGCTAAGCTTGATGATTTCAATAAAGATTGAAATGCATTTGATACCTTGCTTGCTAAATTTAAAACAAAATTATACTTTTCAGTAAGAAGTGGAAAAATTAATTTTATCTGCCTAGACAGTGCCAAGTATATTTCAATCATATGACCAGTGAAACAGAGGAACAGAAAAGCTCACAGACACATTGTAGGAAACAGCACTCAGTTTTCAAACAGTACTAAGGAGAGATGACTCATAAATAGTAACTTCATCCAAAACCCACTTAAACTAAAGTTTATTCTCCCAAACTCTTCATACTATGTTTAACTGTTAAAGTTTAAGCTGGTAATGCTTAGTTGGGGGGGGGGGGGGGTGGGAATCTCCTGATGCTTCTCATCATCTCATTGGAACAACTGTAGTAATTACAGTTCAATCAAGACAATCTTATATGACTGAAACCATGTTTTTCACCATCTCTTAAAATCAAAGCAAGCTCTTTTACTCATAAGACTGCACTCATCTTAAAAATGCATTTAGCATCCCACAAATTTTTCATTACATTTTTTTAAATCTCCTTAGACTAATACATACTGATTCTCCATGGACTAATACATACTGTGTACATAGTTGGTAATAAACATTTCTACAACTGAAAAATCAATTTAGGTGTCTAGGCTTCTGGGTTTTGTCATAAAATCCAGAGAAGAATCACACTACTTTTTGAATGTGTTTTTGAGTTTTGTCTATAAACATTCTTTTTAGATTATTTCAGATTTTTCATCCGCTCTATTTTAAAATAAGTATTTTTCTTTACATCTTCTTATGTGATAGATTTTTTTTCTGAGCCTTTGAAAGACAAATTAAACATGAGTGATCTCTAGCTTGGAAGAAAGAGGATAAAGGAAAAAAGAAAGAAGCAAAAAAAGCCTGACAAAACAAACCCATAATTATTTTCTCACTGGAATTATTATTTTATCAAAGAAAAAAAAATAAGTAATCTGTGTTAATGGAAGAAATTAGCTGTGATTTAATAGCAATGGAACCGGTTCATCCTTTCATAAACAAATCTTGATTTTTACCCAAAATTTATTTTGGTTCAAAGTAATGTCTTCTAGTAACTTCTGGAGAATAACAGCTGTCCTCAGAATCAATTTTTAAGAGAGTCTGTTGTTGTTGTATTTCTTGCTGATGTTGTTTTAGGTGCCTATTACAATCATGTTAAAGTCTGTATCAGAGAAAGGATGAACACTGTGATTTTTTTACCCCAACATATATTCGGTAAAGCATAAGCAAACATGCATGTTGATGGTAATTCCTTTGATGTCAGTGGAGTGGTGGAAGAAAATGTCACACAAAGTGTACATAACAGTTTAGCATGAGGGCTAAACTGCCTGCTCCCCCAACACAAAAGTGAGGGGAGGAGTAACACACACAAGTCAGGGCTGAGATAAGAATTTAATGGAACATAAGATATCATAAGCACAGTGTGTAATTAATCTGATAGTACAATACATGATTACCTTAGCTTAGCCTATTTGCAGAAGCAGCACAGTGAAATGCACAGGGAATAAAAAAAAAAAAAAAAAAAAAAAAAAAAAAAAAAAAAAAAAAACCCAAAACCCAAACAAACAACCAACCAAACAAAAAAAAAAAAAAACAAAAACCAACATAAAAAAGAGCCAAAACCAGCAGCTGCCTGTCTCCCATTCTTTCTCCTGCCATGCCTGCAGAAAAGAGCCAACACCCAAGAACCCAGAACCCAGAACCAGCAACCAGAACAGGAAGCCTCCCATGTTGCAATCTGAACTTCAAGCCCCATAATACTTTGCTCCAGTTAGCATTTTCTATTTTTTTCAAAGCTGGCATGACTGCAGCATGGTGTGAATAACAGCAGCAGGTTCAATTCAGTCCATGACAGTGTATATTACTACAAGGTCTTCCTCTTTTTATATTTTCTATAGATTTTTACTTGAGTCATGTTATTGCTTGTAATAATAGTACAACTTAATAGCATAATGTTTTTAACAAGATTAGTCTATGTTATCATAACAAAGTGGTTAAATTAGAGCGAACAGTCACAGTTTAGAGAAGGACAACTGGAAAATTAAAAAAACAACACAATAAAACCCCCCAAGCCAGACAAAACCAAAACCATCAAGGCTCAGATTCTATTTCATAGTGTAGAATTAATTTGTATGTTTCTAAATGTATGCATCTTTATGCTAGCTGAATTTCTAAGCTCCACTAAGCTTAACTAAGTTCTAGCAAAGGAATTTGGCAAGTTTGCCCAAAGCAGATATCCATCTTGGTCAAATGAAGAATTCCTATATGTATATATACATCCAAATTCAAGTACATAAACACATATACGTCCTAAAAACTACAGTGTGGTCTAATACTGCAGTCACAGATATCACATTTAGAATGTAACCTTGGAAAATATTTAATGCAGTAAGAAAATGTTAGGAAATTTATATGAGACTAAACAAGAGACAAAGTTGTTTCTTCTGATTAGCATCAAAGGAACATTTCACTATGATCTCACTTTTGAAATAAAATGTTGATGTCAGAGTATATCATTCTTGTCACAAATCACTAAAATGTGAGAGTGTGCTCTTGAAGACTTTTTTAATAGATTTCACTCCCAGAGCAATAACAAGCCTGGGGAGGACCACAACCTTGACAAAGAATCAGAATAAAATGAAATAGTGGTACAAAGCGAAGTCACTCTTTGTCTTTAAACTGGTGGTGGGATCCAGGTACAGAATGGATCTCAAAGAGGTGATCTTTCTTTGAACTATATATTTTGTATTTGGGATCTGTTATAGATTAATAATTTTATTTGTTTAGTAGCTTATGTTTGCTATACATTTGCTTATGTGATTGTGTATCTGTCAAGGGTGTAAGTATAGGATACCAGTGGTAACAAGAAAAACTTCTGTAAATACATAGGTGACAAAAGGAATCCTAGTGGATTTATAGACCACTTGGTCAATGAGACAAGGAAACTGATTACAAAGAACATGGAAAAGGAGAAGGTATCGAATGCCTTCTTTGCCTCACCCTTTACTAACAAGTATTTTTAAATGCTACTAAACAAATATGGGAATGTTGCTCCAGTTACAGTTTCTTATGAAGTGTGTCTCGACAACCAGACCTTTGCTTATTTTGGTGTTTTGGTTTTGATCAGTAGATGATTGCTCCTTTTAAAAAATTAAGTTTGCTATTGGGTTTGATTTACAACATACGGAAAAAAGTTCTGTTCAATTGGGAGGATTATAGAGATATAACAAGAGAATGTAGAGATGCAACAAGGGAGGCCAAGGACCTCTTGGAATTGAATCTTGCCAGAGGGGTGAAAGAGAACAAGAAGAGTATTTCCAAATATGTCAATGATAAAAATAAGATCTGCAAAATGTGTGCCCAATACTGAATGATATGGGAGATATGGTAACTGATGAGGCAGAGATGGCAGAGTTGCTGAATGTCTTCTTTGCCTCAGTCTTTACTCCTAAAACCATCTCTCGGGAACCTCAGTCTCTGGAAGCAAGGGAGCAGAACTGGAGAGTTGTGGACACTCCACTGGTCAGTCAGGACTGGGTTAGAGATCTCTTCCACCAAGTGAAGACAAACGAATTCATGGGCCCCAATGGGGTTCATCCATGAGTGCCGAGAGAGTTGGCTGATACTGTTGCTGAATGTCTCTCCATCATTACTGAAAAGTCATGGAGAACAGGAGAGGTGCCTGATGACTGAAAGAAAGCAAATGTCACTCCAGTCTTCAAAAAAGGCAGAAGGATGACCCAGGTAACTGCAGACCAGTCAGCCTCACCTCCATCCCTGGAAAGATGATGGAGCAGCTTATCCTGGTCTTCATCTCTAACCACATGGAAGACAAGAAGGTTATCAGGCATAGCCAACATGGATTTACCAAGGAAAGATCCTGCCTGACTAATCTGATAGACTTCTATGAAATTATGATCAAATGGGTAGATAAGGGTACAGCAGCAGATGTCATATACCTTGACTTCAGTGAAGCTTTTGATACTGTCTCCCATAACATCCTTATAGAAAAGCTCAGGAAATGTGGCATAGATGGCTGCTCTGTGAGGTGGATTGTATACTGGCTCAACAACAGAGTTCAGAGGGTTGTCATCAGTGACAGAGTCAGATTTATAATGAATAGAACAGAATAGAACTAAGCAGGTTGGAAAAGACCTTTTAGATCATCAAGTCCAACCCATCACCCCAAAGCATCTAATCAACTAAACCATGGCAACAAGTGCCTCATCCAGTCTCTTCTTAAACACCTCCAGTGATGGTGACACCACCCCCTCCCTGGGAAGCCCATTCCAATGACCAGTTGCTCTTTTTGTGAAGAATTTCTTCCTAACATCCAGACTAAACCTCCCCTGGTGCAGTTTGGGACTGCGTCCTCTTGTTCTGGTGCTGGTTGCCTGGGAGAAGAAACCAACCCCCACCTGGCTACAACCAGGGAGTTGTAGAGAGCAATAAGGTCTCCCCTGAGGCTCCTCTTCTCCAGGCTAAGCAACCCCAGCTCCCTCAGCCTCTTCTCATAGGGCTTGTGCTCCAAACCCCTCACCAGCTTTGTTACCCTTCTTTGGACATGTTCCAGCATCTCCACATCTTTCCTAAACTGAGGGGCCCAGAACTGGACACAGGACTCAAGGTGTGGCCTGACCAGTGCTGATTGGAGGCCTGTGGCCAGTGATGCTCCCCAGGGATCAATATGGGCCCAGTTTTGTTCAATATCTTTATCAATGACCTGGATGAGGGGATTGAGAGTACTCTCAGCAAGTTCACTGATGATACAAAACTGGGGGGAAGGGGGTGTGTGTGTCTGACACCCCATCGGGCTGTGCAGCTATCCAACAAGATCTGGACAGGCTGGAGAGCTGAGTACAGGCAAACCTCTTGAAGTTCACCGAGGATAAGTGCAGGGTCCTGCATCTGGAGAGGAATAACAACATGCACCAGTACAGTTTAGGGGCTGCCCTGCTGAAAAGCATCTCATGGAGAAAGACCTTGGAGTGCTGGTGGACAGCACATTCTCCATGGAAAAACAATGTGCCCTTGTGGCCAAGAGATCCAATGGTATCCTGGGGTGCATGAAGAAAGGTGTGTTCAGCAGGTCTAAAGAAGTTCTTCTACCCCTCTACTCTGCACTGGTGAGATCATACCTGGAATACTGTGTCCAGTTTTAGGTTCCCCAGTTCAAGAGAGACAGAGAACTGCTAGAGAGAATCCAACAGAGAGCCACAAGGATGATTAGGGAACTTGAACATCTCCCATATGAAGAGAGACTGAGATCCCTGTGGCTGTTTAGTCTTGAGAAGAGAAGACTGAGAGGAGATCTCATCAATGTATAGAAATATCTGAGGGGTGTTTGTCCAGTGGAGAGGGCCAAGCTCCTTTCAGTGATGCACAGTAATAAGACAAGAAATAACATATTCAAACACAGAGGATTTCACCTCAACATGAGGAGGAACTTCTTCACAGTGAGGGTGACAGAGCATTGGAATGGGCTGCCCAGGGAGGTTGTCAAGTCTCATCTGGAGACTTCCAAAATCCACCTGTATGCATTCCTTTGCAGACTACCCTATGTGATCCTGCTTTAGCAGAGGGGTTGGACCAAATAGCTTGAGGTCACTTCCAACCTCTAATATACTGTGATACTGTGATTTTACTTTTTAAAATTATTTGCAAAAGGAAGAAAATTCACTAATGCACTATTTTTTGTTCTGCCATTTCTACAAATCTAAAGAATTTTCTAATATTATTAAACTGCAACATTTTCTGCTGTGTTAGGAACAAAAGACTATCATAGCAAGCAGCACAGATCAAAAGAAACAGCCCTAAAGCCCAAAATTTTTGGTTTTGAGGACCTGATATTTCTTTACCTCAGAGAAACTATAGCACAGCCCTATGGACTTTTTCAGCTGGAGTGCGTTAGTTGTCCACCTGACTGTATCTTCCACTTCAATAACATATGGAAATAAAATGGTTCATGCACACCATAATGGGAAATAAAGCATATTAACTGGAGGCAATCAGATTTAAAAATACACCCCCATCTGAATTAAAATGCTTGTGTGAACAGTATCCAAGAAGTCCCAAAACAAAAGATACACATAAGTCACATATGGAAATAACAATTTTTACCCCCACATGCACTGAAGAATTCCAAGATCACTCTTTCACATCCCCCCAAAATACGTCTTTATCCCAGTATGTTGTTTCAGAGGACTCTGACTGGCTTACTTTTCCTTGTATATATGTATCCTACAGACTGGAGTGAAATGTTAAGATTGTGAACTTCAGAATTATAGCACATGCAAATGAATAGTTAGGGGAAAACAGTTGACCTAAAATGTTGTATAGAAAAATCCAGAAAGTAAATTCATCATCTGTAACCATACTGCATTTCTAATGAAGGCCAGCTCTTAAAGCAGTATCACCTACACAGACTCCTGGATTGTCAGGACAGACAAAAAAAAAAATAGAAAAAAAAATACTGTCTTGATCAGACAGAGTTACTGCAAAGCTATGTGCAACAGCTGGCTGAAATTCCTTTAATGTGCTTCAAATGTGATACTTGGTCTTAAACTTGTTAGTTGGAAACATAATTCATACAACCTCATAAATCAGACTGTTAGACATTGCTCTGATTTACACTTTCTCATTGTGATCAGTCAACAGTAGCCAAATAAAAGCCAGTGTCCTTGAACAGCTAAAATTTGCTTTTAATTTCTCTGTTTCTTGTGGTTTTATTAATTTTCATTATTGATATTGCTGATGCTGACAAAATAGCTCAGAGCTATGCAACTTGTTCTTTTCTCTCACACATGCAAACATTAAAAACATGGTGAAAGGAAGTGGTGGTGTGCGTACATGCGTCTGTGTGACAGAAAAATGTTGATGGCAATGTTCACTGGATTGTAAACTGTCACAGTTTATTTGTTATACATCAGAAATGTCAAGAAACCTTCTTTATGAAAGGTACTGTTCTTGCAATAACATTTAATGACTATTTTAAACACGCATCGTGCACAAAGAATTTCCAAGGACCGGTATTATCAGCATTTTTAAACATTGTTGGATGATGATTCATCTTTCAAAAAATTCAATCTCATAGCTAAATGAAAAGTATCACCTTTAAAGAAAAAAAAAAATCAAAGAGCTTTAGAGATCTGATAAAAAATACAACTAATTTGTGACGTATTGCGCTTTATAAACAAATGGAAAGATCAGTTACATATTAGATCACAATTCCTAATGCCTTTTTGATGTTAAATGAAAATAATGCTTTTATTATCTTTATGCTTTTCTGTTCTATAATTAATCGTATTTCCCAAATATAAAGAACATTCTTTTAAGGGAAGTTCATGGCTTAGAGACAGAATCTGACAAAAAATTATCTCAGCTAGAGGTCCATTTTAAATCTAAGGTCACATTTTAATGAGGACTTTTCACAGACCTTTTCTTTTTTTCTGTGGCTAGTCTCTTCACAGAAAAGGACTAAAGAAGATCAAATGCATTTTTCCTCTAGCAAAGAGCTGGTCTGCTAGTTTAAGTACACTATTTGAGAGAGATTTTTTTCTCTAGTCAACAAATCATCATCGTTGATGAGCAAACAAAAATATACCCTAACTTTCAAAATTTGGTCAACAACAGCCAAGCAAAAACACCGGCTAGTATCTGCTAGAGTGAAGAAGCCAAAAAGAGTGAATGTTAGTTTATATAACTAACTTTATTTTAGTTATTCAGAGCAATGGAATTAATAATAGGATAGAATAGAATAAACCAGGTTGGAAGAGACCCTCAAGATCATCGTGTCCAACCCATCAACCAATCCAACCCACCTAAACAACTAAACCATGGTACCAAGCACCCCATCAAGTCTCCTCCTGAACACCTGCAATGATGGTGACTCCACCATCTCTCCGGGCAGCCCATTCCAATGGGCAATCACTCTCTCTGTATAGAACTTCTTCCTAACCTCCAGCCTAAACCTCCCCTGCTGCAGCCTGAGACTGTGTCCTCTCATTCTGGTGTTGGCTGCCTGGGAGAAGAGACTAACATCCGCCTGTCTACAACCTCCCTTCAGGTAGTTGTAGAGAGCAATAAGGTCACCCCTGAGTCTCTTCCTCTCCAGGCTAAGCAACCCCAGCTCCCTCAGCCTCTCCTCATAGGGCTTCCAAAGACATTATCATTATTTTCCCTTCTACATCTGATGGTAATTTATTCACATTCTACCACTTTCCTACTCAATCTGTGGAAAATTGTCCTAGGCACAGCCTAAACCCAACACACCAGCAGAAGCACAGCAATCAGAATAATCAGGAAAGAAAAGCATAGAAAAGTCCAAGATGAATGTTCCCCTATCCACACTAAACATTCTCCTTTATACTGAATGCTATGCCCATGCTATGGGATACAACTGTGAGCCAGTTCAAGTCATCTGTCTTGACTCATGCTGAACTGCTAATGGCCTGTTGCCCATAGCTGTTCTGCGATTCTGCCCCATTAAAACCATGACAATATTCTTCTCTTCCTCTCTATGAAATCATGATAGGGGATGATGTGTTTTGCACTTGTAAAACTCACTGATTATTGGAAATTCAAACAACTGACAGGAAAATCAATTTATTTTCTCTTTATTCCAACATTAGAGAAGGTAGATATACTTTAATTTTATAATACTGCCTGCTACTATAAATTGTCAACTCCTAAATAAAAAAGAGAGAAGTGGTAAATATGAAATTAATTTACTGAGATGAACTTTTCTTACATTCTAACCTGGATATTGGGGTAGATGTCTAATATTTTAGTCTATTAGAACAATTAGACAAAACTCAGATATTTCTCAACTATTTTATTCAAATGCTTGATATTTGAAAACAGTGTGATAACAGAAATACAGTCTGGGCAATGACTGGATTCAGAACAACCTTGAGGAGAAGGATTTGGGGTTGCTGGTTGACCCTAATCTCAAAATGATATAGCAATGTGAATTTGACAATGCATCATGGGATGCATCAAAAGAAGTGTGACCAGCAGGTCAAGGGAGGTGATTCTGTCCTTCTACTCTGCTTGTCAGACCCCAGCTGGGTTATCGCCCTCAGGCCTGGAGATCCCCAAGATAAGAAGGACGTGGACCTATTGAACCAAGTCCAGAGGAGGGCCCTAAGATGATCACAAGTCTGGAGGATTTTTCCAACAGAAAACAGGCTCAGTAAATTGTGGTTATTCAACCTGGAGAAGAGAAAGCTCTGAAGATGCTTTACAGCAACCTCTCAGTACCTAAAATGATCCACAAGAAAACTAGGTAGGGACTTTTTAAATGGCCATGCAAGTGATAAGATGAGGGGTAATGTTTTTAAACTGAAAGAGGATAGATTTTGATTAGATATAAGGAAGAAGTTCTTCACTGTGAGTGTGTTGAAGCACTGGTACTGGTTACCCAGGGAGATTGTTCAGGTTGTGGACTGTCAGTCATATTGATGCATGTGAGGAAGAAATGTGGCTGCAACCTTGACAAGGCTGGGAAGGAAAACGAGCTTGTCATATGAGATAGAGTTTTGTCCTTATCTCATGTGTGACAATGGGAGTATGACCCATCATATCCTTTCAAGTCTCTTAAGGCTACACCTTAGAAGAATCATACAGCTCTCTACTCTGTTTATCCACAACTCTGTTGTAAAGACAATCTTGATGGTCCTTTTATTTGATTCTGAGTAAAATTTAGGTAGCATAACCAAGCACTGGTGCACAAGGGAGGACATAAGGAAGACGCAATCTACAGTGATGTAATAAAATAATAGAGGAACTAAGCAGCATTTTATCTGAGACTGATGGACTCACTCTAAAGTAGTTGAAAGAGCAGGTATGCAACCTTTATAATTTCAGTCATCATGAGGGTACAGGGAGTCAGAGTCCTGTGTCCCAGCTATCAGAACTGACCACTGATCTCTAAGATGTTGAGATCACTTAGATAACTTCCACTGAGGCATTGGTTAAATACATCCCATAATAACATCTTTACTTTATGACTTCGACTATACTTACTTTCAAAGACCTTTTTATCATAAGATCTCCTTATGTATTGTCTTTCCTTCATGACTAGGAGTCAAGCATCCCCTTTCTAATGGTCCTGCCTCCACTTCTCACTAGTTTTTCAAATAATTGTGCTATTTCTTTTCGCTGCACATTCTAAACCCTAGCAGTGACAAAGTTGCATAGTGATGAAAGTGAAAGAAAAAGAATATGAAACACAATTACTATATTGTTAGTGAGCTACCAATACACCATATTTTTGGACTCTAGCTTTTGGATGACAAACCTGAACTAAATGTCCAAGTTCTTTAGGTTTCAATGTACTAGAAATCCAGCAATTTATATACAATTAAGATTCTTTCAAATGGAAAACCAGCAATGTAGGTACCTATCTTATCCTCTTCACTACATATAAATTTACACATCAAATAGAAGACCCTAAACTTCACAGTATTTGTAATACTTGCTTAATTAAATTCCTAGCAGAATTCAAGACTATTTTGGGAGTCAGCTCTGCTGGCTATCCTCCCTTCCTTCACTACTGATTGTGAAGTAGTTCAGCTGCAAAAAGGGAATTAGAGGAGGTCAGCTATTTTCAGCTTTGAAATGGTCAGTATATTCTACCTGACTGACATCCTTAATATTTTAAGTTTGTTTTTTTAATTTTATTTTGTTCTGTTAATTTTAATAATATATAAAATGTAGCAGTGTGTAGCTGATACAACAATTAGTTGAGGTGAATGAAGATGCATTAGTACATATCACATACTGAGGGTATGAACATCTACAAGCTTGTCTTTGAGTTTCTGATTCTACAACACAAATACAGTAACATATTTGTGGGTATGTTTTCATTTATTTAGATTCTGAATTTATTTGTGTCTTCTATAGAAAGAATTGTTATTATGAGAAGTAATTTAGTTCTTGCATATAAACTAGTATTCTAAATATCCCATTGGAGGAGTCTGTTTGTCTATATTGATTTGGAACATAGGAACTTAAGTTCCACATTAGAATTCATTCCTTAACCCACGAGACACACAAGCAATACCTTTCACCCCTTCCATTTCACAAAGCACTTCTGTGCTCCTGACTTGATTAATCATGGGTACATGGAAACTTGGATGTGAGCATCTAGGTCTTATGCTTCAGGGAGGCCCCTGGGCAAATCTGTGGCTAAGACTATATTTTACTTCCTACAATGAATGACAGAAATTACATTCATCCTCCTGGGAACTTTAGAGAAGCTGATTCTTCTGTCTCATTCCTTATATACAATGCATATACCTATATTTTATGGAATGTTTCTTTCAGTGAATCATATTTTAATTCTATTTTGAAACTAATGTAGACTAAAATATATAATTGTCACTAAAATCACCTTTTCTAAAGCAGGAATCCTCCATTTCTCCCTGTCTGCAGTAATAGAGGGGTCGTGTATGTCTCAACTGGTGCTTTTAAAGGCAGTACATGTCTAAACATTTCGGTTTTGTTTGTATTTTCCCTTCTGATAGAAATGAAGCTATTTCACACAAGGCCCCAAAATTCATATTCCTACAAAGAAGGCAAACTGAAGGGTCTCTTGTATTTCATCTTAAGAATAGAATAGAATAGAAGGACATCGAGACACTTGAACATGTCCAGAGAAGGGCAACAAGGCTGGTGAGAGGCCTTGAGCACAAGCCCTGAGGAGAGGCTGAGGGAGCTGGGATTGTTTAGCCTGGAGAAGAGGAGGCTCAGGGGTGACCTCATTGCCCTCTACAACTACCTGAAGGGTGGCTGTAGCCAGGAAAGGGTTGGTCTCTTCTCCCAGGCAACCAGCACCAGAACAAGGGGACACAGTCTCAAGCTGCACCAGGGGAGGTTTAGACTGTTATACTTTTTTCTTTTTAAAAAAAAAAAAAAAAAAAAAAAAAAAAAAAGAAGTGGTAGTTTTCATCTTTCAGCAGCTTTGTAAGGATCAGTGACTTCATAAATGTTTTTTTTTATAACTTGATGAAGTAGAAGGAATGACTGTGCTCAACAGTCCATGATCTGCAATGATTTATCCACCCTACCATGTCTGAGTTCAAGATATGTAAGTAGTGCAAACCAGCACTGATTTTGCCCAGAACTTTCTTATCTAAATTGTTTAAAATTATATTTTTACATGATTTTTCAAGTAAAATTATAAACATTTATGAGGGAAAAAAAGAGAAAAAGTTACTCTGAAAGAATTATGGCTGCACATAATGTGCCTTTGACCTGACTATTTAGGCTAATGACATAAAAACAATATTCCCTAAAACAGCAATAAAACCCAGAACAAAACTGATCAAAACTTGACTGTCTTTGCAAACTCCCCGGATTATAATGAATCTTTCAGGCTAGTAAAAATATAGTGACTGTGTTTTCATGAGAAGACACAACTCTTGTGCTAGGCTTATGTATATGCTAAATGGAACAAAAATCAAGAAGAAGGCCACATCTGATAGACCAGCTATGCTCAGGAAACTAAGATCAAGTTTACAACATAAATAAATTTTTTTGAGGCAGTTGAATTAATTACTTAGATATATATAAATATCCACAATAACCCCATGCAGTGCTACAGGGTGGGGTCAGAGTGGCTGGAGAGCAGCCAGGCAGAAAGGGACCTGGGGGCACTGGTTAATAGTAGGCTGAACATGAGGCAGTAGTGTGGCCAGGTGGCCAAGAAGGCCAATGGCATCCTGGCCTGTATCAGGAACAGTGTGGCCAGCAGGAGCGGGGAAGTCATTGTGCCCTGTACTCAGCACTGGCTAGGCCACACCTCGAGTACTGTGTCCAGTTCTGGGCCCCTCAGTTTAGGAAAGATGTTGAGATGCTGGAACGTGTCCAGAGAAGGGTAACAAAGCTGGTGAGGGGTTTGGAGCACAAGCCCTATGAGGAGAGGCTGAGGGAGCTGGGGTTGCTTAGCCTGGAGAAGAGGAGGCTCAGAGGAGACCTTTTTGCTATCTACAACTCCCTGAAGGAAGGTTGTAGCCAGGTGGGGGCTGGTCTCTTCTCCCAGGCAAGCAGCACCAGAACAAGGGGACACAGTCTCAAGCTGTGCCAGGGGAGGTTTAGTCTGGATGTTAGGAAGAAATTCTTCATAGAAAGAGTGATTGGCCATTGGAATGGGCTGCCCAGGGAGGTGGTGGAGTCACCATCACTGGAAGTGTTTAGGAAGAGACTTGTTGGGGTGCTTGGTGCCATGTTTTAGTTGATTAGATAGTGTTGGATGATAGGTTGGACTTGATGCTCTCAAAGGTCTCTTCCAACGTGGTAATTCTATTCTATTCTATTCTATTCTATTCTATTCTATTCTATTCTATTCTATTCTATTCTATTCTATTCTATTCTATTCTATATTGTTTATTTCAGTGTCTTCTTATTTTGTTTTGAAGAAAGTCTCTAAGATATATTTTAAAATTAAAGTATTCAATTTTCCCATTCCAATAAATAAAAAATAACTTCCATTTAATTTGAAAAAAAACAAATAAACAAAACAATCCTTAACTGAAAGCTTCCAATAAGGCTTATGCTTTTGTTCAATAATAGATTCTAATTAAATGCAATTTTGTTAATGTCCTCAGCTATCTCAAGTATTCACCCATTTTTAGAAATAAAAAGGGGTCAGCTGTTTGGTTACTGCTGGCTGACCCAAATAAGGTAAGTTGGAGCCTGCAATTAATGAAGCATCTTAGTGCCCATGTGAGGAAAGGCTTGAAAGGCTTCTACTGTAGAACTGTTTAAATTAAAATTCAGTTTTGCAGTTATAATCAGATTAGCTAATGAGCAAGTCAACTCCTACTACAAAGCTAGGTAAAATAAATATAAAAAAGTTTCTTTAAAAGAACATCTGAAATAAAAACCTTCTACCATTTTAAAACTCAAAAAGATAAAGAAGTAAAAGTATGATTTGAGGAGAAACTATGCTAAGCAATCTTTGATTTGAAACAGACAACTTGACATCGTGCACCAAAGTATAGAAGTAAATTTCTTTATTAGAAAGAAGCAATGCGAGGCTAAGAGCAATGGACACAAACTGGAACACAGGAGGTTCCAGGGGTGTTGAAGTAGACGATCTTCAGAGATCCCTTCTAACTCCTACCATTCTATGATTCTGTGTGATTCTATGACTGTCTTCATTCCATTTCACTTTATGCCTTTCTATTAATAGCTGAAAAGATTTTGCTGAGGAAAGACAAAACTCAATGAAGTGAACCATTTGCTTTATTCAGAACATGATAATGTCTGAGGACATTCTCATCAGACTAGTGAATTCTTTAAGATTGTTTCTATTGATCTTGGATCTTACTCCTCTTTTATAAGAAGTCTAATAAGTTGTAGTGTGGGAAGCCAGGGATTAGCTAACAGGATACTTAGATGGCCTTCACGTCTGTGTGGGGCCCTGGAGTGTGATAAGAGATGTTGTACCCCGATCTGTTTGAGAAAGGTGAAAGATAACAAAGTGATGCCTCCTTGAAGGAGATGGAAAAGGCAACTGGGGAGAACAGCAGCTGTTAAAACAAAGATATAACAGTGGTCTTAATGGGGGTAGGCTGTGGGAAAGTGGAACTGTACCGTTCACATACACCTTAATAAATAGCCATCCAGCTCCACAGATTGTGGCTATTTTGCCCACCCTGTGACCAAGGTCACCTCCTTACAACCTGGTCTATCAATCTGTATTTCAGCTCTCCATGTTGAGACAGGTAGGTCTGGAATCCACATATAGCCTGATTCACTCAGAAAAACCCACAGAGTAGCTGTCATGAGGGCTGAAGACAGGAAAGAAAGAAAACTAAAACAAACAAAGCACATAAACAAACAAAATAAATCAGTTAATTTATCAGTCACACAATGTGCTCTGAAGCATAAACAGAAATATTGAATAGAACTAACAGTTTAATGTGAAAGCAATAGAAAATGATTAAGGCCCTGGAGATGTATTTCTGAAAACAAGCTTCTAACATGTGCAGCTTTGCATGGGAGTTTTTGAGGTTTTGCTTTTCTAGTATATCTTTTTTTAAAATTATTTTTAGAGAAGAGTAAAATAAACCTGGAGATCACAGGCAAATGATCACAGCTCACACTGAGTCATAACAGACGGACAAATCTTCCAGTCCCTCATAGATCATATGAGACTGCTAAAGTTTTGTGCCCTCCTCAGTGCTTGACCTTCAATTACTTCAAGGGAATATTTTAGCTGAAGTGCTCCCCCTTCTCCAATATTCTCACCTTTGTTGGGAAAGTAGTTTCTTTTCATGTGTGATCTAATTCAGCAGCATTCTCTGAATAATGCATTAAAATGTTGTCAAGTTGCAATAAATTTCAGATTCACCAGTGATCTTCAAACACACTCTTAAAAACGGTTGTAGTATATGCGCCCTTCAAAGTATGCAACACTCTGTTTAGCTGTGTTTACTTACTACTTTATCACAGAGAATCCTTCATATGGAAAACCAGGATTGTGCTTGTGGCGTCCCTGAAGCAGCTATCAAATTAGTGTAGGCCTGCTCAGTTCAGTGCTGAACAAAATGAGGTGGTATGGTTAATGTTTGTCTAAAAGGAGATCATAAGCCGAGCAGCAGAGCTTCTTCATTCAGATGACATTTTTTAACTGTCATGTCAGTAACAACGAGAAATATTACTTGGAATCAAAGTGTTATTGGAACGATAAAACAACTTGTCTAAAGAAAACTTTATTGAATTATTTAACTATCTTTCAAGAATAGAGGTCTTATATTTTGTCACAAAAAATTGAATTCCAGTTAAATCTCATAATGTCCAACCACTTAGAGCAAAAGCACTGCTGCTACTTTAAAAATTGTCTTATGTATTGATTTACATACCTAATTATTTTAAGAAAAATAATAATAAAGGGTCTAGGAAGAGCAGTTTGATGAGCTTTCAACATGCACTTGCAGCCCAGAAAGCCAATCAGATCCTGGGCTGCATCAAGAGAAGTGTGGCCAGCAGGTCAAGGGAGGTGATTCTCCCCTTCTACTCATCTCTGGTGAGATCCCACCTGGAGTACTGCCTCCAGTTCTGGAGCCCCTATTACAAGAGGGATATGGACATGCTGGAAGGTGTCCAGAGAAGGGCCACGAGGATGATCAGAATCTATTCTATTCTATTCCATTCTATTCTATTCTATTCTATTCTGTTTAAGACCAGGCTGGATGAGGCTCTGGCCAGCCTGATCTAGTGTCTAGTGTGGGGTGTCCCTGCCCATGTCAGGGGGGTTGGAACTAGATGATCCTTGTGGTCCCTTCTAACCCTGACTGATACTATGATACTATGATATACAGGAGTGGATTTAATGTATACTGCCATAAATAAGCATAACAGAACTACAATAAATCTCCTAGAGATTTTCTCCTGACTTGTTAAAGGATTGCAATTGCTGTAAGCAATACAATTGGTATAAGTATAACCTGCATGAATATAAAGATGGGAAGTAATAAATTTAAATTAATTACATTTTAATTATCTGTAAAATCTGTGAAAGTAAGAAATATCAATGGCCAATGAATTACCATTTTCATTGGGTTTAAAAACTGTTTAAACGGTCTGGATTTTGATACATAGGATTTTTGTTAAGAAAAAGTACAAATTGTAGCTATAACAAAGGCTTTCTTGTTTAAAAAGTGTTATTCTTTATTGCTATATCCAAAAATGCATTGTTTTAAACTGAAGCAGATGTTACTCTGTATTGTCACAGAGATGGGCTTGTTACTCTAGATGTCTATATTTGAATAGTCTAAGTACCTCTTCTAGACCTTTTAAAAAAGAATATTCTCCATGTAGCCTTTGATCTATTCCCCCTCCATTTTTTTTTATATTAAAGAAAAAAGTATCATTATAGGAACTTTTCTAATATCTTGGAAATCTCTGTGTGAGCAGAAGGCCCAGTACAAGTGTCATGTGCTTTTAAAAACAGTTCTTTTCATTTCATCCTGCTTTTTCATAGAGGCTCAGAATACTTATGTAAGACATTTGCTTGTCATTTTTATATTTTAATAATAATTTCATCTTGATTTATATTTCTGCTTAACTCCAGCTTTCTGCCTAATGTATCAGTTAGAAGACAGAACTACACTTTCTGGAAATGTTCTTTTTTGTGGTTGTTGTTGTTGCTTGTTTGTTATCCAACAATACTTTCATGCAGCTGGTATCTAATAGATGAGCATAGGTCTAACCATATTCTGCTCTATAAGGAGTGCATCATCCTTAGGAGACAAGCTTGATTGTGAGTGGTTGCAAAGTATGAAAAGATATGTGGGAGTTATAACTAGCTGTTTTCTGAAATAATTAGTGTGCAGTGGCAGACAGAAAAGCTAATAAGATGATCACCATTATCAGGAATTATATTAAGACAAAGACAGAGATCATTATTTGCTGCCAGATTAGAAATGAACAAGTAAACAAACAAACAAAGCAAAACAAAACAAGAAACAAGCAAAAAACCCCAACCAACCAAAACAACAAACAAAACCTGAGAACTGTGTTATGTTCAACACTCTCAATCTCAAGAATTTTGTGGTGGAGGTAGGGGAGGTAGAAAGACAGACAGCTGTATAATGATGATTAGGATGAAGGATGAAGTGCAACAGTTTTATACATATATAAAGGAAGCAATTTTTTAAGCAACAGTTAGGGAACATCAGGAATACACTGCAGAGAAAAGTGTGGAGATAGAAATATCTACAGGACAGATGCATCCAAAAAATTGTTGGACATCATCCTGGAGGATAGCTCCAAAGACAGGTTCTAAGCAGACTGTATTGATCTTATATGGCAAGCTATTGGTAGCAGTTGGGCTGCAGGGGTGGTGTTTGGTACAAAAAAAAAGATCCAGAGTTGCCCCTATGGAAAGATGGTTCCAGCCATCTCTAAGATGGATACACTGCCGGCCAAAGCCAAACCAATTAGCAACTGTGGCAACACATCTGTGATAACATATTTAAGAAAGGGATGGCAGCTGTGTATGGAGTGAGAAAAATGTAAGAAGTAAAATGCTGCAGGTACTAAGATCAGTGAAGAAAGAGGAGGAAGACGTGCTCCAGAGATCAGAGGAAAGATTCCTCTGGAGTCCATTGAGAAGACCATAGCAAAGAAAGTTGTCTCTCTATAGCCCATGGAAAGGACTACACCAAAGCTGACACCCAGTCTGCAGTCCATGGAGGTCCTCATGCTGCAGAAGATGAATGTGTCCTGAAGGGAGCTGTAGTTCATGGAGAGATCCTGCAGGAGCAGGTTTTCTGGCAAGACCCATGATCTGTTAGAACAAATCTGTGCTACTTGGGTGTGTTCAGGAGGTAGAACAGTCAGGAGTAAAGCTGATATAGGGAAGAAAAGATGGCTGATGAAGACAGGGTTTAGTTTTGTTCTTATTTCTCACTCTCTTATTCTCTTTTTAATTTGGAATAAATTTAAATTAATCTTCCCTAAGTTATTTGCCATTGCTATAATTACAGGCCAGACAGTCTCACCTCTGTGCCCAGTAAGATGATGGAGCAGATCCTCCTGGAGGTACTGCTGAGAAAAAAGAATAATGAAGAGGTGATTGGATAGAATCAACATGGCTTCACCAAGGGCAAATCCTTCCTGACAAACCTGGTGGCCTTCTATGACAAGGTCACAACATTAATAGATGAGAAAAAAACAACTGTTGTCATTTACCTGGACTTGAACAAAGACTTTGACATTGTCCCAAACAACATCCTGGTCTCCAAACTGGTAAAATATGGATTCAATGGATGGACAACTCAGTGGATAAAAAAAATGGTTTGAAGGCTGCACCCAAAGAGTGGCTGCCAGCGGGTCCATGTCCAAGTGGAGGCCAGTGACAAGTGGAGTCCCTCAAGGATCGGTACTGGGACCAGTCTTGTTTGATATCTTTGTCAGTGACATGGACAGTGGCATTGAGCACACCCTCAGCAGGTTTGCTGACGACACCAAGCTGTGTGGTGCAGCAGACATGCTGAAGGGAAGGGATGCCATCCAGCGGGACCTTGACAGGCTGGAGAGGTGGGCCCATGACAACCTCATGAATTTGAATAAGACCAAATGCAAGGTCCTGCATCTGGGTCAGGACAATCCCTGGGCAGGGACTGGCTTGAGAGCAGCCCTGAAGAAAAGGACTTGGGGTGCTGGCGGATGAGAAGCTCAATATGAGCCAGCAGTGTGCACTTGCAGCCCAGAAAGCCAATCACATCCTGGGCTACATCAAGAGAAGCATAGCCAGCAGGTTGAGGGAGGTGATTCTTCCCTTCTGTTCTGCTCTGGTGAGGCCCCACCTAGAGTACTGTGGCCAGTTCTGGAGCCCCTATTACAGGAAGGATCCGGAAGTGCTGGAACATGTCCAGAGAAGGGCCACTGGGATGATCAGAGGGCAGGAAAATTTTGCAAGATTTGATTACACAAATAAATAATAAGGCAGATTAATTGAAATCTATTATCAGGGTGGTCTTGCTTCATAGGCTCAGATTCAATCAAGAGAATGTTTCTTGTACATCAGCCTCAGGTTAAGAGTCACATTGTCAATTTGCTATGTCATCAAGAGCTGCTTAAAAAACAACAACAACAAAAACCCCAAAAAACAAATGGAAAAACTCAAAACAAAGCCCCATCAACTCCATCCCTTTCTCCTTCCCCCAAATCCCTGACAATCAGGAAATTAAGACAATAAAGAACATCATGTTCTATGGATATCATAAGAAAATTTCAAGGTATTTGCATTCATAGCAGAATGCAGTAGTTGCAGGACAGGACTTATCACTGCTTATGCAAAGGAAAAGGATTGTAAGCCATATTGAGGTATATGAGAAAGAAGAGTGGCTGCACTCTTGACAAGGGTGGAAATTAATCTGGGCATGGGAATTATGGTCACATCATATGAGATGAAGTTCTGCTCCTGTGTCAGATGTGATGATGAAAGTATGGCCCACCAGATCCTTTCAAGTCTCTTAAGTATACACCTAGAAAGAATCATACAGATCTTTACAACATTAGCTTTCTATCTTTTATATGGTACTTACAAATAGTTATCAGTCTAGCTAGTTTCATCTAGTTCACATGACCATCAATCCAGGGGAAACTGCAGTGCTACAGGACTCACCAGTACCATAGCAGGGGCATGGAAAACAGGAGCTCAGAGAAGAAGCAAATTCCTTTGTAGCCTCACTTAAGACAACACATATATGTATCCAGAAGAACCAAGTCCATTTTGATATTTGCTTTGATACATTTTTTAATTGTATCTAGGCCATCATTTGCACATAATTTCTCCTTTAAAGCATATTAACTTTGCATAGTATTAAAGAAAAAGTAGTAAATACACAGCTTTAAATAAAGTATAGAAGAATCCTGCATTCATTTTTTTTTTCATTTTTCCTTATTTTATAAAGTTTACTCTGAGTTTATGATCTCAGATCACAGCATAAAGAAAAGAAAGAGCATCTGCTTCATAACCTAATTTTCATAGTACATTGCATAATGGATATTTTAGACCCAAAATTTCTCAGGTGGCTTCATATGACAACTTTACAGCAGCTATGTAATACTGAAAATAATATAAACCAATTTTGAACCAGTAAAGGATTAAAGTAGTTTGTAAGTATGACCCAACTCTGCATAGAAAACTGAGTATGTTTTTTGAAATGTTTCCAAATATAATAACTTTCTTAATTTATGAATTGAGCTATGAATTATAGGGGGGGGAAAAAGAATCTCTCATAAGACTTGCATTTCAAAGAGTAGCTTCAGCCCATTTGAAGGTCTAACTACTTTCTTTCCCTATATGTCACTGTTTCTGTTTTGAGTCATGAACAAATCCAGAAAATGCAAACACATGCTTTGGCTGTGGAAGGAAGTGGTGGGGAGGAAGTTAAAAAACCCCTACAATAAACAGCAAAAAACATTTACAAAACAAATAAATATTTACATAACAACAAATCCATTTACAGAACAACAACAAAACATTTACAAAACAACAAATAAATATTTACTGAGCTAATCAAATTTCATAAACAGATCACCAGAAGATTAAAGAGACCTTTCATTTTCTCTCAAGTAGAGAAACATTCAAACATTTAAAATGCTGAGATTGCCAAACTGACCTAAATAGAGTACAAAGAAGTAAGACGATATTAGGCATTTTTAAGTGATTTGGTATGAAAGATTTTCCAAGGTGTTACATGAATCTCAAAGAAAGCCCTAAGTGGTGAAATCAGAGAAAATACACATAATAAGACCTTTGCTTTGTCCACTTGTTTACTTTCTAGATTCAGAAGGAGTGCAAGAACGTTCTTTGTTCATGTTAGTAGAAAACACTTCCTTTTCATGAAAGTCTCACTGATGGTCCCATTGCCAATGAATTGGAAGATTTTATACCTTCCAACTAAACTCACTGGAGTGTAACAGAAGCCCAAGTGCCAAATTTTGTATGTCATGGACACAGTTAATAAGCTTTTCAGGGTAATAGTATATATACAAAAGCAGTCTGTATCATTCGACCTGCAGTTAAGAAACGCTCTACAGCCAAGTTTTCTATCACTAAAGATTTATGATTAATAATCTGTGATTTATTTTCTTTCTGATTGTTTATCTAAGCTTTTCTTGAATCTACAATGCCAGTGCAAGGTCCTTTGACTAGAAATTTCATAGCTTTATTACAGATTGTAAGATGATTCCCTTCCTTCCTAATCTAACTTTCCTTCCAAATCCTTCCAAATCCCTCCTTCCTTCCTTCCTCCCTTCCTTCCTTCCTTCCTTCCAAATTAATTCTGAATTCATTTCTTCTGAATTTCTTCCTTTCTCCTGAATTTTTTCCAAATTCTTTGGGGTCAAGAAAACTTTCTGGGATAAAAAGTTGAGGGAAGTTATTCACAGATATTAAGGCTTTGTTTTTATTTTATTTTTTTTTTTTAATTTCACACATCTGTATCATTTGGATATTTCACACTTCTATTTCATTTGGAAGTGGGACTTTTTTTTCCTGTTATTTTTAATAGTCACAAGATTTATAACCCTCATAAATTAGGGAATTAAAAATCTGAAAGTTCATATTTACTAAGTAAATTTCCTTGAACTAACACAGAGAGTGACATTTATCTAATCACATGTGGGTATTTGCAACGAACAGTTCATGTCAACTTCCTTTTAATGACAATCAAAAAGTAAATTTATGTTCCATCATCATTAGGCGGAATTTTGTATTTTATCAAATTAATTGCATTCTAAAATGATAATTTCTCCTTCATTCTCTGTAAAGTGAGACTAGATTGCACACCCCAAGCAAATGTCTATACCACAGACATTTAAGAAGGATGATTTCTCACATCAATTCCTCCCTTGACTTAATAGTTATGTTAACGTTATTTTAATGTATCCCATGTATGTCAATTAATCTCATACTTTTGTGGCTTTTGGTAAACCCAAGTGAGCTAGCAAATATTGAGCTTTACTCTAAATGGCACTTCATTAATAATAAAAAAAACCTAACTGCAGTATCACTACCTGTACGTACAAGTTGAGCTTCCAATCACTAATTTATTTGGTTTGTTTGTATACATGCAGACAGTCAGAAAAAATAAATCTGAACAGAGGTACTAATGGCTGAAAAGTGTAACAGATATTGCATGCTTAATGTCTTGTAAATGCAGGGAAAGCATATTCAAGCATTTCTGTTTGAATTGTCATCATCTACCTGTGATTGCAACACTGAGTTGTATGCAAATTTTTTGCATAGAAAATAGTGTACAAAATATTTATTGATATATACTTCTTCCCACCACCACCCCCCAAAAAAATCCCAAACCAAACCAAATAAAACCAACCCAAGCCAACCCAACTTACCCAATCAACCAAAAAAAAACCCAACCAAACATTCCCCAAACTAAAAAAAACCCAAACAACCACAGCAAATTGCTATGTCTTCACTTTAAATGATTTGAAGAGATTTGCAATGTACATTTCCTTATAAAGCCAAGCCAAATACATAAATTCATTATCTTGACCTTTTCCATCAGTTAATGGCTTTTATAATAATTCACACTGATCTCTGAAATTAACCAGGTCCTCACCTGATACCATTAAAACATCAGTAGAAGTTCTTGGACTTTTCTTTAATAGTGGAGTTTAAAAAGGTATATATCAAACTTCTGAAGGTGTGCATTCCAACATCATCAGTATCAGTTGTGCTATATGACAAGACACAAGGAGATTCAATGCAAGCACACTGTAGAAAAAATGTTTCCTGATGAATTGAAAGTCCTTTCTCTAATTTCTCAGTCAGCATAACAGAATAAATATTTTAATTTTATATATTTCAAGAAATGATTGAAGAAATACTTGCATAAATTGCTTTTAAGAAGATTTATTTTACTTTTCTGTCCTTCAGAAAAAAAGCATTTTTTTTCTTTTTCTGCTAGTATAATAGAAAAACAATGTGAGCTTGATTGCACCTCCCAGGAATGCATTTCTATAACAGCTGTGCAGGCAAGGCATAGTGCCTTACTCTTCAAATCTCAAAAATATGCTAGAAACTGGGATGTCCACTGTATCATGTTTATGATGCAGTTCTCTTTACTAAAGCTTAAGTATCCATGAACATCCATGCTATGATGAGAAATACAGCTCAGGTTCATTAAAGTCTCTTAAATGTTATATATATCTAAAAACCTTCATTAATAAACTAAATCCATGACTTCTAGGATGAAATTTTGCTAAACAGCATCTTCCTCTCTGTATCCTTTGTTGCAAACTGTAAAATCCTCACATGGCATATATCAGTCTTCTGGGAAAAGGCAAAGCCGATAACACAGCAGACTGTGCTGATGACCTAATTCAACACGGCTTTCAAGGAATTACTTCTTCAGTACCATTGTTACCAGCCTTCTGTAAAAGTGCTATTCCCTCCAGAATTATCTTTTGAACAGGAAAAGAACCAATGACCTCTCTGCCACTAATATGCATAACATTCAGAATTATCTCTGTGAAGATAATTCTCAGCCGTGCATTATATTGAACCTGAATGAGTTAATTCACACTGAATGATCTGCTGTTCTTTCTTTTGTTTGTTTTGTTTTGGTTGGTTGGTTTGATTTCTTTTGTAGTTGGTTTGCTTTTTTTATTTTTTCCTCTCCTTCTGCATTCATACAATATACCCAGGTACTTCTAAGTGCTTTTGTAGTCTTAGGTAACAATATTATTTCTAGAAGACATCCCATATATATGAGAAACAAATGAAAATGCATTTCTTTCTTCTACTGATAATGCAACTGAGGAATAACTGATTTAATGCAAAAAAACATTGTTACTTAATAGGCATTTTTGCATTTTTTGATTCTTTCATTAATCCCTGCTTTTACTTTATATACTCAAAGCAACAGTTAATTTGCAGTTTTTTCTTATATTGGCAGATCATTAGGGGTTATATAAGGAACAGGGGGGAGGGGCATGTAAAAAAGTCTGATCTGTACATAGTTCTATTCTCACTGTTCTTGCAGATACCTAAGTATTGAGTACTGTCATGAAGAACTAGAGATGCTAGTGTTCCAAAAACAAGTTAAGGTAAATATTTAAGTAATGGGCAAATGGATTGACAATGGGGTGTTTTTGTATAACTAAAATAACTCATCAACCTATAGAATATCTGTATTGCCATTTGCTATATTGTTAGATGTACTATGACTAAATTTACAAACCATCACCTTGGCATATCCATAAACTTTCTTACTTATTCAGCAACTAGAATTAAAAGGATTTCCACAATGCCAAAAAAGCTCCAACCAACCAACCAAAACAAAAAAACCCAAACAACTAACCAACTAACCAAACAAACAAACAACACCCCCCCCTCCAGTATGTCCAGAATATTTCTGACTTGATTTCAGAGGGTGGGCAATAAAAAAATACTAGACAAAGGATAAACAGCATAAAGAGCTGAATCATAACAAGCAAATCTGACTACAAATAGTGGTAACATAAGGATTACAAAGCAGAAATTATGCACTAATTAATAACTTCTGCAAGTGTTTGGAATAACTGAATTTTTATTATAATGCACTTACTTAGAGAGTCAAATTGAAAGTCTAGACTGAACATGAGTAATAGAAGGAAGTGTTCAGAAGTCCAGGGCTACAACTAGAATTTCAGAAGAATTTAATTGAAGATATGATTTATCTGCTGTAAGACACATTAGAATATGTATGTTCCTACAGCATACCCCTAAGCATAATTGCTTTTTCTGGTCTCTTCTCTGGCATCCAGATGATTCTCCACAGTCATTTGAACTCAACCAACCACAAGACTGAGTTTTCTTGTGGCATGAAACTTCTCAGCCTTTGCTGTGGGTATCTGAGTGTTTTCCTCAAATTCTGCACCAATGTTCATCCGACTCATGGGTCAGTCATAAGTTTCCTGAATATCCATTTCAGTGTGAGTGAGAGAATGAACACTTTCTGTGGCACATTGAGGCGTCTAATGGAATGTAAGAACTTCAGATGCTTTGGTTTGTTCTTTGTTTGGTTTTGTTGGTTTTGTATGGTTTTGTTGTTGGTTGCTTTGCTTTGCTTTGTTTTTATATTTCAGATAACACTGAGTAGGAATTAGATGGCTAATAATCAGAATGAAGCAAGGAAATCTAACTCTTTATATACTTTGTTCAACTTCTTTGCCTAAAAAAAAAAATCAGCAATTAATTTCACTGGATTCTATTTTTTTTTCACAGAACAAGTATTGTTAGCTAAACTTGTAAAGAGCAATTTCAAGAAGTTTAAATTGAGTGACATTTTTAAGCTGCAGAATTAATGCAAAAATTTATGTAAAACAAAAAAATTGTTAGCTAAACCTGTAAAGGCTCATTTCAAGAAGTTTAAATTAAGTGACTTTTTTAAGCTGAAGAATTAATGTAAAACTTAGGGGAAAAAAAAAAACCACAACCAAAAACTAAAAATAACTCATAGTGGAAATCAGCTGTCATGTCTTAAGTCTTATATAAAGCTTTAGCCTTGGTTGTCTGGCATAATGTTGCTTGAGATGGTAATCTGATCTTCTTCCTTTGGGATACAGGTATTTTCTAAACTGGGAATTACAGACCAATTTGGCAGCTTAGTTGGATCTGATACTCTTCTACATTATTGGAGAGAATAAAGAAAGTAGGTCATCCATAATAGTTTACAGTAACAAAGCACAGGAAAGAAAGGGTTGATTGTCCAAGTGTCTCATCAGGAACACTTCATCCTCTTACTTTGCAGGAGGGCCAGATTTGAGTGTTCCCTCTATTGGCTGACAAACAAAATGACATTCTAATCAAGCTCAACTATCAACAGATCCACTTACACTGAAGCAGGAGAGCAAGATGGGAAAACAGGAAAGAAAAACATGTTTTTCAAATAAAGAGTTATTTTCTATGTTATTTCAGGGGAAAAAAGAGGCCTTAATGGTTCTAAAATCTGTCATATTTTAACACCACAGTTTGCACAGTAAATACAACCACTTTGTTTTAAACTAGGCATTTTTCATCATTCAAAACATATCACAATATATTTTCAGTGTCATGTTGTACAATTATGCCACATTTAGATTTATCCATTTAACTCTACAATAAATATATTTCTTCTTGTAGCATGTATTACAACTTGGAAGAAAGCTGAGAACAGATGGCAATGTAACACCCTACTACTTGATCAGTCTAGCCTGTAATACAGAAGAATTTGGTAGCAATGCATCTGACAAATATAATTTGCTTTGCAAAAAGAATTTTGAAGATTGGTGAAAATTTAGCATGTCACTTAAACACAGTCCAAAGGAAGAAATGTTGCAGAACTTCACAGGCTTGGGTCAGGATTCAGCAGATTTCTTCTGGAAAGACAGAATTATTTTCCAAAGACACAAAATTTTAGAGCTGGTTGGCAAACAGAGAAGTCAGAATCAGTAGTGTTTTTCTTTCTTCTTAGGTCTATTTGAATTCAGAAGTAGGGTGCACAGTATAATAAGGAGGTACATAGCTACTTGGAACTGAACTCAGCTCCCTAAATATAGGCACCTGTAAACATTTCAGGTACTCTTGGATATTGTACCTGACTCTCAGCTGTTTTCCATAGAGACATGGGATACTTGTAAATCTTGTATCATATCTGGGCATCCCATACGGAAGTGTCAGATATCTCAGTCATAACAATGCCTACATTCAGGCTACACAGTGTAGTTCTAGGTGTCTTAAGAGTGAGATGAATGATTCTCTAGGCTCCTTGAACCGTCCTAGACAGATTGTCACTGGGTATACAAGTAGCTTTGGCACTTCACTGACATCCATCCATCCATCCATCCATCCATCCATCCATCCATCCATCTATCTATCTATCTGTATCTAATCATCTATATTTTTTCTGGGATTGAATAACTGCCCTTCTCCCCACCATACACCCAAGTGTCTCAATCCCATCCAATGATAGAGGATTTTTTCTTGCATATTCCTTCAAATGCTGTCTTTGTGCTGAAGATCCAATCCAGACATCCACAATATCTATTGTCACTTAAGATGGTTTAAGACATTCCATATGATCTGCAAGTGAACTTGAATGGAGTAGAGATCCTGCATCATATCTGTAATGTGTTTCAAATGGTTTTACACACTTCAATTTGGGCAACTTACTTGTGCTCATATGACTATTGAAAAAAAATATGCTTAGAATTTGTCTAATCCACAACATCCTGTGATATGAAGAGAAACTACCTTTTAATCTAAAGACTGTAGCAAATAAAGAGGAAAGGCTTTGTCTTTTCGATGTATGGAACAAATTCACTTGAAATGTTACATAATTCATGCATTGCTATGTTTTTATTAAGAGATTCACACAATTTTACATAAAAAGGCATAGAGATTTTGTAATTAATATTTAGAATGCAAATTACACCTGAACAGAAGCATGTATAATACATATTCTTTAAAAAAAAGATTTTTTTCCTAATTTAAAAAGAAAAAAATCACATGCAACCACATTTGCTTCTTTTGATTCCAACTTATGGGTTTTTTTTGTTGTTCTTTATTTTTAATCCATAATATATTTTTAGGTTCTTTCCAATAAAATGGTGTTGTTGTGAATTCTTCAATTTAATTCCTTTTCAGATACTGGATTTGTACTTCAGAAGCTTAAAAAATCAAGGAGTTCTTTCTGACTCACTAGTAACAGCCACTAGACAAAACTTATGGAATGAAGTTTGGCAACAGGAACATATTATACCTGAATCATAGCATATTCAGAAAACATACTTGCGTAAGACTCATCTCTCTTTCTTTTTGTTTGTTTGTTTGTTTTACCTTTTCAGAGCATGATGGGGATTTCAAACACTGTTATTCATGAAGTAGGAAAAGGGACTCTCCCATATTGAAGGCAGATCTTCCCTTGCTTCCCACAAGGGCAGAAAAAAATGAGACTCAAACAAATGTATTGCAGAAATGATGGAAAGTTCAAATGGAAAAGCAGTGAGTGTTTTACAAAGAACTACAAGCACAGCTGCAAAAGAAACCCAAAGCATACTCGGAAAAGCCTCCCAATATTTCCCTTCATCCTACCTGAGGGTATACGCAAAACCCCCAGGGCTCTTTCTTCCTCCCTCTCCACCATTAGGCCAATCTCAGCTGGCCAGATCTGAGATTGCCCTTCCCCTCTCTTCTTCTGGCATCTTAAGCCTAGCCAGGTTTAAGAGGCCTTGGGATAACTCCCCTTCCATTACCAGATAGGCAGCATCTCCCACGGGAACAGCGAGGGAAGAAAAAGGAAGTGTGAGACCTTGCAGATGGATTTATAGGCAGCAGGACATTATGGGAATGAAATATGCAGCTTCCTATGCAGCCACTGGGCTGTATGGCAGCAGCAAGAGGCACCCAGCCCAAACTACCACAGGGACAAAAAAGTTAAACAATTCTAGGTGAGCAGAAGACCTTCATTGATAAGTGCAGGCTGTTGCATAATTTTGAGTCCAGCAGGGGGCGGGGGGGAGGGCGGGAAAAGGCTGTGGAGGGTGGGGAAGGAAGCTTTGCATCTCCACTGCAAATACCTGGGAAAATATATGCCAGTGTAAAAAAAACACCAAAAAAATAGTTCTTTCATCTATTATAATATGGTCTCCCAATGTCTTCGGAGATATTCTATGTTAATCAGTCCCCTTCTATAGGTCTGATATAATATTCGGTTAATAAGGTATTCTATATCTTACAAAGAATTTAGAGAGATCTGTCCTTGTTTGGATTGGCAGCTGAAGGCCAAGGAGGATTTCAAGTTCAAACTCAAGTAATTAATACTTTGGTTTTGTCACACTCTATAGAATAGAAAGTGTAAATGAGTAGTAAATGAAAATACCCCTCAGTTTAGGAAGGATGTTGACTTGCTGGAGCATGTCCAGAAAAGGGCAACAAGGTTGGTGAGGGGCTTGGAGCACAAGCCCTATGAGGAGAGATTGAGAGAGCTGGGGTTGCTTAGCCTGGAGAGGAGTAGACTCAAGGGTGACCTTATTGCTCTCTACAACTACCTGAAGGGGGGGTTGTAGTGAGGTGGAGGTTGGTCTCTTCTCCCAGGCAACCAGTACCAGAACAAGAGGGCACAGTCTCAGGCTGCATCAGGGGAGGTTTAGGCTGGAGGTTAGGAGGAAGTTTTACACAGAGAGAGTGATTGCCCACTGGAATGGGCTGCCTGAGGAGGTGGTGGGGTCGCCGTCACTGGGGGTGTTCAGGGTGAGGCTTGACAGGATGCTTGGTTGCATGGTTCAGTTGATTAGGTGATGTTGGATGATAGGTTGGACATGATGATCTTGAAAGTCTCTTCCAACCTGGTTTATTCTATTCTATTCTATTCTATTCTATTCCATTCCATTCCATTCTATTCTATTCTGTTCTAAAAGGTACCCACAAAACTAACCACATGCAATTTCAATTTTGCATATAGCCAGGGGATATAGAATAGAATAGAATAGAATAGAATAGAATAGAATAGAATTAACCATGTTGGAAAAGAACTTTGAGATCATCAAGTCCAACCCATCACCCAACACCATCTAATCAACTACACCATGGTACCAAGCGCCCCATCCAGTCCCTTCTTTAACACCTCCAGCAATGGAGATAATCACCACATCCCTGGGCAGCCCATTCCAATGGCGATCAACTCTCTCAGTGAAGAACTTCTTCCTAACATCCAGACTAAACCTCCCCTGGTGCAGCTTGAGACTGTGTCCTCTTTTTCTGATGCTCCGTGCCTGGGAGAAGAGACCAACCTCCCTTCAGGTAGCTGTAGAGAGCCATAAGGTCTCCCCTGAGCCTCCTCTTCTCCAGGATAAGCAACTCCAGCTCCCTCAGCCTCTCCTCATAGGGTTTGTGCTAGAGACCACTCACCAGCTTTGTTGGACACATTCCAGCAAGTCAACATCTTTCCTAAACTGAGGGGCCCAGAACTGGACACAGGACTCAAGGTATGGCCTAACCAGAGCTGAGCACAGGGGCAGAATGACCTCCCTGCTCCTGCTGGCCACACTATTTCTGGTGCAGGCCAGGATGCCATTGGCCTTCTTGGCCACCTGGGCACACTGCTGGCTCATGTTCAGCCTACTATTGACCAGTACCCCCAGGTCCCTCTCTGCCCAGCCATTCTTCAGCCACTCTGACCCCATCCTGTACCGCTGCATGGGATTGTTGTGGCCAATGTGTAGAACCGGGCACTTAGATGTGTTAAATCTCATGCCGTTGGACTCTGCCCATCTGTCCAGCCTGTCAAGGTCCCTCTGCAGAGCTCTCCTACGCTCTAACAGATCCACACCTGCTCCTGATGGTGGACTCAGTCCCTCATCCAGATCATCAATAAAGATATTGAACAGCATGGAGCCCAGCACTGATCACTGAGGGACACCAGTAGCAACTGGCTGCCAGCTGGATGTGGCACCAGTCACCACCACTCTCTGGGCTCAGCCCTCCATCCAGTTCCTAACCCAATGCAGAGTTCTCCTGTCCAAGCCAGGGGCTGACAGCTTGGCCAGGAGTTTGCTGTGGGGGATGGTGTCAAAGGCCCTGCAAAAGTCCAGCTAGACTATATCCACAGCCTCCCCACATCCACCTGGTGGGTCACCTGATCATAGAAGGAGATCAGGTTGATCAGGCAGGATCTGCCCTTCCTAAATCCATGCTGGCTGGGCCTGATCCCTTGGCCATCCTGTAAGTGCTGTGTGACTGCACTCAAGATGACCTGTTCCATAATCTTGCCTGGCACTGAAGTCAGGCTGACAGGCATGTAATTCTCTGGCTCATCCAACTGGCCTTCTTGTGGATGGGCATAATGTTGGCCAGCTTCCAGTCCTCTGGGATGTCTCCAGTGAGCCAGGACTGTTGAAAAATGATGGAGAGCAGCTTGGCCAGCTCATCTGCCCGCTCTCTTAGTATTCTCAGTAGTCTAGGATGGATCCCATATGGTCAGACTTGTGGGGATCCAAGTGGCTGAGCAGGCCTCTTAACTACTTCCTCCTGGTTTACAGCACAACTATACTGCTCCATGACTCCATCTGCCAGCTCAGGAGGCCAGTTGTCCAGAAGACAACCTACCTTGCTATTAAAATTTGAGGCAAAGAAGGTGTTAAGTACCTCTGCCTTTTCCTCATCTTTCATTACAATATTCCCCTCCATGTCCACTAAGGAGTGGAAGTTGTCCTTGTCCCTCCTCTTGCCATTAATATATTTGTAGAAGGTTTTTTTTGTTGTCTTTCACAGCAGTGGCCAGTCTAAGCTCTAAATGGGCTTTGGCCTCTCTAATGCTTTTTCTACATGATCTAGCAACATCCTTAAACATTTCATGGGTAACTTCTCCTTCCTTCCAAGAAAGATACACCCTCTTTTTTTCCATTAATTTGCTCAGAAGTTCATTGCCCATCCAGGCCAGCCATCCACCCTGACGGGTCACCTTCTGGCACAATTACAGTGCTCCAGTCATGTGAGTGATCCCACTATGTTTCTGTGATGGCAACTACATCATAACTTTCCTGCTGCAACAAGGCTTCCAGCTCCTCTTGTTTGTTACCCGTACTGCGTGCATTAGTGTACATGCACTTCAGCTGGGCTGCTGGTTTCATCCCTGACTCCAGCTTACCACCCTCAGACTCCTGTCTTGGGGGACTGGTTTCAACCCCTTCCCCCTTCAAATCTAGTTTAAAGCCTTGTCAATGAAACCTGCTGAAACTCAGCAAAATGCTATCAGTTTGTTAATCTGTAAACTGTTAGATAACCTTAGGTGACATGAAATAGTTTTCATTTCAATACAGGATTTAATACATGTGAATCTGAACACAACAAAAAAACCTTCAAGCTGTTGCTTCTAATGCAATAGTTAGAGGAAGGTAGGTTTTGTGCATCTGTCCCCGCAAAACAGATAGCAATATGAGTCATTTTGTTAGTTAATAACCTAGCAACCATATAATATGTCCACAGAAAAACAGTTTGAGTGATTAAAAATATTTGACACTTTGGTTAGCTCCCTTCCTAGGGAAAGGAGTTTGTCATCGATGGCATCAATGGCATATCTAAGTTCATTGGATAAAACTTCCTCCATACAAATTGTATGTTAGCCAACACTAACATTTTTTACTTTTTAAAGTATAGCAGAACAAAGACAAAGAAAGGAACAAAAATCTCTGAGAACTGGAAACTAAACTAGTCATAACAGTTTTAATGCAGCATTATAAGCTTTGTGTAGTTACTTTAAAGACACTGTAAAAGAAGAGCGTGTTCCTAGATCAAAACATAGAAATCATTCTGAAAGTGTAAATAAGCTTGTCTTCGATGAGTGAAAGAAACAAAGTAGTTTAAGTGCAAATGCATAAAGCCCATCAAAAGAGGAAAAGCAATTTATGTAAATGCATGCATTGTGTGAGAACAAGGTTTCACTTGTGAAAGTGATACTCTTGAAGCATAAGATGTCTTTTTGAACACAGAACAAAACATTTACCACTCTGAAATCCACCTGAATCAGACACCTAAAACTTATATTTCTTGGGAAAGATTGCATTTAAATGCAAACAACATGTAAATCTTTACTGATAAACAACTTAACCAATAAATTCAACTAATGTAAATGTAATTTTATGATTCTTGACTGTGATTTCAACTTTTCTATACCAATAACCACTCATGATAACTTGTTATGTCATGAACTATAATCTATAATCAGGATGAACCTAAGTATAATAAAAAAAGTATAATAAAACAACTTCTCTGTCACGCTGATTTGATCAACTTTGTACAACAATCACAAGAAACTGGATGAAAAACCCTCATCATAGTCCATTATGATGTTGAAGAAGTAAATCAAATGATAGAAAGAGTAAAGAAGGATGTAAAACACCAATGGCAGGAAGCCCTGTTTGGACGGTTTCAGACAGAAACTGGAACGATGCCCCCGGTATCACACCCCATTGTAATCCTAGAGATTGTTGGTATAATATGCTTCTTGTTAATCACTGTCCTATATATTAACATGTGGAGAGTCACTGCACGGTACACCACTGCCAAAATTTCCTCAAATTGTAACTGTACTACAGTATTCTCTATTTATAGACATAGAGGCAAGAGATGACCACACTGTCACTCTATGAACAGATAAACAGACTTTAGTCACATGGTGGATTTCTGCCTATTTATGGTGCAGCTTCCCTCCCTGGGCCACTGGAAAAGTACAGTTTGCAAAAGGCAGTGTAACAACATGTTAAGGCAATCCCCTTATTATACCTAGCTCCTGCTTCCTGGAGGACAATAAGGACAATTGTCTCCTGCAGTGGACCAGAATTCTGAGGCACACCCTTGGCACACCTGGCTACTAATCTTTGCAAATGAAAGAACTGGTATCTAACAAAATACTTAGAGAAATGTACAACTGTGTTGTCTCCTAGTGACCTGTTCTTTGAGAGATCATACTGGCATTATGTGTAACAATTTATTATGCTTAACTGCCTTGGTTTATGTCTTTGAAATTCTGGATAATACTAATGATCCTTTCCTTTTTTTTTTTTGTTTCACCGTCTTAGATGTCAGAAACATCGCAAATATCAAATTGACAAAAAATTAATAATATATAATTTAAAGGGAAAGAACATCATTGTTTTATACAGAAGCTAAGTAAGACTGAAGCTGCCTGGGGATCTTTGCTTAGCTTTAATCAGATTCCATTAAGTAAACTAACCACAGAGTAATGTATATTCTACATATGTAACTTCGTGCTTGATTTATCATGGTTGGGTGGTATTTGAAGGGAAAAATATAGTTTAAAAATGGCTTGCATTTGATATCAGAGAATATTTTCCAGGTCTTCCATTATTTGTAGCCTAGTACTTAAATTAAAGGCTCACATTTTCCCCCAGATTCTAAAATTCCTGTATCTATCACCTTCTATAAGATTTTCAAAATGTCACTGATTTATCCATGAATGAATATTTATTGACACTCTTGCATGATCCCTCTCTTAGGAACTCCTGTCTCATGACCCTTTAAAGGAAGAAAAATTAATCTACATGATCTTCTATACTTACTCACTGGTTATGTAAGAACATAAGTATTGGATTCACAGAAACCCATAGGGTTTTCCACTGGGCTGTCATATAGGAGTGGCAAAGGTTTGTTTTTATTCCTAATTTGTAGTTACATCCAAAAGAGTAAAAGCTGTCAGTATCGAAAACCTTTCACCACTGTTTAGTATTTCATTATAACTGTTGAGTGTAATAAGATATAAATATAAAATAACCTCACTTTAGACTACCCTTTCTTTTGATTCTCTATGATAATCTTAGGAGTTTTCTGTTCTTACTGCAGTGGGTTTATTTTTTTTTAATTTTTTTATTTTGGATGAGGGAACACAGTGGCTGTTGCTGAAACACGCAACATAATTTTATCACTGATGTTAAGTGGAAAACCATTAAATAGTGCTAACATATTTTGTTCAGTGACCAAGACTCTGTCTTGGAGGAAATTACTTTTTTCATATCATCCATATCTGTCACATTCTCATCATTTCAGCCTCAGTTTTTTCAGTTGAGGTGACCCCATTCAGTTCAGCTGTAATGAACAACATCAACCTCTTCATCCTGATTTACATTATCTAGGCTTTCCTGATTAGATTATACTACAAAGTTAAACCATTGGACATTCCTTCAGTAGTAAAGACCAATGGCAGTAATTCTGGTAGACATTAAAATATTCACAAAATTATCTAGCCAAAAAAACCCAAACAAAACAAAACAAAAAAAAACCCAAACCAGTCTGAACCACCTGAGTGATAAGAACGTTAATGCCTAAGAGAAAGATCACTCTCCCTGTTACATTTCAGATAGCAATTCTCAAAGTGGTGTAGTAAAGTAGGTTCTATTTCTATTATTTTCTGTCTGTATCTACCTCCTCTACTGTTTTAGGGAAGAGGTCAAGAGAAGAAAGGGAAAAAAAAAGTGAAAATATTTTTATTTCAGTGTCCAGTGTAGCTATCTCTGACTAGAATAGAGTCAATTTTCTTCATAGTAGCTAGTATGTTGCCATTTTGGATTTGTGATAAAAACGGTTGTGCTGGGTTACATCCATCCTGGGGGATGGCTATGGGAGCTCTGCTTCCCCAGGGGACAAAAGAAACCTGATCCAGGTGAACAGAGAGGGACTTGGTTTCCCCCTACCAGGAGGAGAGGTCCCCCAGGTCAAAGGTGGTCTATTCCACTCCCCCTTCCTGTCCAGCAAGCCTATAAAAAGGAAGACGCTGCAGCCATTTGCTCTTTTTGCTCCTGCCTCGCCTGTTTGAAAAGACCCTCAGCCACTGCTAGCCTCCTGGTTCTGCCATGTGGTCAGGTCTGGTCTTCTCCCTGCTGCATCTACACTTCTCTAAAGGACTGAAATCCACATACATCGAGGGAGATATAGGGCCATCTAAATTTGGTTTTGTATATTTTCCTATTCATCCTTATTCGTTACCCCTGTAAACCCTTCCTGCTACTGCTATATATATATTTTGTTAAAAAATTTACTTCTCCTACTTCCAAACCAACTCCAGGTTATTTTTTGGTAGATTTACCTCCTTCTCTTTTCCCCTACCCCTTTTTCTTCTTTCTCTCCATTTTCCCTTATCAGGGAAAAGGCGGGGGGAGGAATTCTCAGTTTGCTATCTGAGCTCTTAAACTCCAGTTAAGGCTCAAACTGGGAATGTTTCAGTTATTGCTGAGCAGTGCTGGGGGAGCACAGGAAGTTGGGAGGGGACACAGAACAGCTCACTAAAGAGGTATCCCATAGCTTAACATGTCATAATCAGCATTTTAACATCACACACACACATTAGCCTTGAATTGGGAGCCTTAATAAAAACAAACAAACCCCAAACTCAAACCCAAACAACCAAAAACCACCACCCCTCCACTCAACCCCCTAAAAAAAAGAACCCAACAAACAAACAAAACAACAATGAAACACCAGGACTATAAAACACATTTAGAGCTAATTCAGTTATCATTTGGTGTCTCTTTAGTTATCCTTGATAATACTATGCACTGTGAGATAGAAACACTGGAAATGTGTCAGGATTCAAGCAACTTCATACACAGGAAGGGCACAAATTCTTCATGAGAACTAAGCTCTTTTAGTCACTTTCTCATTTTCTTCATGATTACGTCTGAGAGCTTCAAACATTATATTATTGTGTTCAGATTGAAGTTTGGAAGAAATTGTGATGTACAAAGAATCAGCAGAGTCCTTCTCCTTTCTTCATATTATGCATATCTTTTGTACAGTGCACCTAGTTTTGTCAATTAGTAGCCACTGAGGAATCCAAATAATTTTTGTTAAGTAAATGTTTGCTGAGTGAGTATGAATAGAATCATAGAATGGTTTGCGTTGGAAAGGACCTTAACAATCACTTGGTTCCACCCTCCCTGCTCTGGGCAGGAACAGCTTCCACTAGGTCAGGTTGCTCGAAGCTGCGTCCAACCTGACCTTGAACACTTTCAGGAAGGGAACATCCACAACTTCTCTAGGCAGCCTGTTCCAGTGTGTTGCCCCCTTTTCAGCAAATAATTTCTTCCTTACATCTATTCTAAACCTACTTTCTTTCAGTTTAAAACCATTACCCCTTGTCCTGACACTACATGTCCTCATAATCAGTTCCTCTCTAACAGCATGCTTTTAGACTCCCTTTAGGAACTGGAAGGTTGGTATAAAATACCCCAAAGACACCTTTTCTTTCAGACTTTAACAATGCCATCCCACCCTGTCCTCACAGGAGAGATGTTCCAGCCTCCTGATCATCTTCATGGCACTTCTCTGGACCTGCTCAAGCAGGTCTATGTCTTTATTATGCTACAGGCCCCAGAGCTGTAAACAGTACTCCAGGTCAGGTCTCTGGAGAGTGGAGCAAAGGAGGAGAATAACCACTCTCAACACTTATTTTGATGCAGCTGTCATGATTCGATGTCCCGACCTATCCCCAGGCTGCAGGGAGGGGTCCGAAATTTCCCTTGGAGTAAATTAAGGTGAATTGACTCCAAATATCTGATGAGGTATGTTTATTGTATGAATGTAATTCTTGGTCACTTGCACCTTAAGGAATCCTGATTGGAGCAGAATAGAGGTAAAATGGGAAGAAAAAAGAGATGGAAAAAATGAGAAAGAGAGGAAAAGTGAGTTGACAAGCAAGAGAAAAGGAAAGATATCACTACCCTTTGTTCCCTTGGTATTTCATGGGCGTAGTCCAAGTTCGTGTTTGTGGGTGTGCATTCCAGCAGGGTCTTTTGTAGAACAGGCAACACGTGGACCCCAGAATTATAGACTTTTTATACTCTTTTCACTGGGGGGGAGGGGGGTGGGGGGGGAGGTGAGGGGGGCGCTGGAAGGAGAAGAGAGGGGAAGGAGGAGAAGAGAGGGGGAGGAGGGAGAGGAGGAGATGTGGTCTCTCCAAATCACAGGGTTGTGCACAAGTGAGATGTGCACTCCAGTGCAATATCTGCCATTGGTCTTTTCGTGGCGCTGTTGCGTTGGTTTTAAAGAGGGAATTCCCACCTCCACAGCTCTCCTCAAGACCTGTTAAGGGCCATCAGCCATTATCCTGTCTGTCCAACACTTTGTTTAAGACAATAGAGTCATTAAGAGCTATCAGCCTGGCCCCATAGATGCATGCTGATAGCCCTTAATAACTCTGAGCTTCCACTCATTTGAGTCATCACAGTTTTTCATCCACCAATACCTGAAATTTTTCTCTGCAGGGCTGTCCTCAATCTACTCACCACACAGCTTGTATTTGTGCTTGGAATTGCCTCAATTCATTTGCAGAATCTTGCACTTGGCTTTATTGAACTTCATGAGGATTGCATGAGTCCATCTCTCCAGCCTATCAAGGTCCCTTTAGATGGCACCCTTTCCTCCAGTATGTTGACTGCACCCACACAACCTGGCATTGCTGGCAAACTTTCTGAGGACTAGGAACAACGAGTACAAGCTAGAACACAGAGGCTTTACCTCAACATCAGGAGACACTTGTTTATAGTGAGGGTGATGGAGCACTGGAACAGGCTGCCTAGAGTTTGTGGAGCATCCTCCGAAGATTTTCAAAACACACCTGAGTAGTTTCTGGTGCAGCCTGCCCTAGGTGATCCTGCTTTGGCAGGGGAGTTAGACTCAATTTTTGGAGGTGCCTTCCAACCCCTAACATTCTGTGATCTGTGAATTCACCTGACAAAAACAGTACCTTATAAAATATACACTGACTGAGATTGTATTTGCTAACTTACTCCTTTTCAGTTGGGGCCAGGAAAAACTTTTTTAAGTGGAGAACAGAATTTGAAAGTGAAAAAGGGAATCTAAACTCTGTTCCCAGGTTCTTTACTTGTATTGGTCATGGAAACAGTTATGTGCTTCAAAAAGCACATAAACTAAAGAACCAGTGAAACAGTCACTAGAACAGGCCATGCTATATTTAAACTAGAGAGTATGAAAGACTAGAGATATGTGATATGATATAGCACAAATCAATCCCATTCCATTTCTTAATTTCCCAAAACAGAATATCTTATCAGCTGCTGAGAGGAATACTTGGTCTATTTTATATCCCAAACACTATAATTTCATCTGAGAGAGTGCATAGTATCCAAGACTATACAAAGGACTATGTAAAATTTAAGCAGTATCTATCACAGACTTTACTTCATGCTGATACTCAAGCCTAGCTGACCAGCTCATGCTTTTTAACTTAGACAGCTTGGGAAGCTGGAATCAATTTCCAGAGATTGTGTAAACTTTCACATTTATCTCATACTATGTGAAATGCCTTGGAGTACAGCAGCTGTCATCCTGAGGCCACACCATTGAGTTCTTCAACAGGTATGTAAGATTTGCAATAGTCATACCTGTTAGATGTTGCAACTATCTTCATGTTTAAGTAGGTTAGTAAAGCTTCTGATCCCCATTGACTATGGTAGGAATTTAAATATCTGACTCATGTGTACACAGTGATGTATGCATTTACTTACAGTTAGATGTCTAACCACAAACTGCATTCCAATCATAGTTCTAATTTCTTTTTAGCCAGCTCTTTCAAACCCATGTCTTGTGAAACTTCTTTCATAACATGCTAATCTTACAGTTGTTATACTTTATTGATCATTTAGAGTCTACAGCCTTGACAGAACTGTGTGTACATGTGCATTGTAAGACAGACTTTAATGACCTGTTTATACTTTTTTTTTTGCTGTATAGTGGGAGATCATATGGCAATTTAATGACCATCTTTCAATACAAATTGTTACTCAACTCATTGTTCAATTTGAAATCTCATAATTTAATCAGCTCACATTATGTGAATATTGCTGTGAAGAGAGAATTGACTAATGAACCACCAAACACTGCATTTACAATCACTAACTAACTTCATATTAATAACACTGTCATAAAAAAGCAAATGAACCTGAACATATGAATTTCCATCTAAATATGAGCAGGAACTTCTTTAACTTTGAGGGTGGTAGAGCACTGAAACAGGCTGCCGAGATGGGGGGGTAGAGTCCTCATCTCTGGAGTCATTCAAAAACTACCTGGACTCTGTCCTGTGCTACCTATTCTAGGTGAACCCACTTTGGCAGGGCATCTGGAATAGATGATCTCCAGAGGTCACTTCCAACCCCTATCATTCTTTGACTTTGTGAGGCATCATTTACTTGCTATCTTTAATGGTTTTGGTATAAGGAACTCCTTAACTGCAGAGATATTGGTTAATTGCTATGTCAGTAATAGGATGAGTTGGAAAAGGAAGGTCTTTGAAACAAAAATACAAATAAGCAAATTGTTCTTGTCTATATAGTCTCACCAAGCCATACAGCAAGATCTCCTTCTGCTACAGATACATATAATATGCCTTCCTAAATGAACAACAGAAGTGACTGTGCATTATTAGACATTATGCAATTGTTCCAGAAGTAACACATACCTTATTCTGTTATAAGACATTAGTTTTTGCGTATTTAAGATGTAGAATTGTCTTTCTTTCACTTGATCAATAAAGCAAACTAAAGGGTGGTAATAAGGCAGATTTTTAAACTGCTGAAGGCTACTTTTCTTCCTTGTGGGATTAAAATGTGAGCTCCTTTGCAGCAAGGTCTTCAAGTGCAAAATATTTATTCATACATAAAGACCTGTAAGTGCTTTAGAAATTATTTTATTGTTGTTCATATGGGTTTACACATGTTATAATTTAAGTAGTGAAAAACAGTGTTTGTTTATTTTACAGGTAAAATAGATAAACATATATACATTTGGAACTGAAGTTAATTAGGTCTTTTGGATTCATCAGCATCTTTATACTTTGAAACATTAAAAATACTATTTCTGGAAGATAGAATTGTGAAGTTATAAAGTATTACCAAAAAGAATAATGTTTTTATTTATAACCCTAAGGTCTTAAAAGACAATATTATTACTTTTACTTCAGATAGTCACTGAGATTTGCCTGTGTATTGCATAGATATAATTTTTTAAGCAGAAAATCAGATTTCTGTAGAATGAGAAAGTGAGCACTAGAAAAACATTACTCTAGGCAAGAAGATTTCGTATTGTGTCGTAACATCATAAATTTACATAAGGCTCAGTGTGAAATCCTTTACCAACATAATCAACTGGACGGAGTGTTGAGTCCTTTAATAATTATTCCATTGTTTCCCTATTCATCCCATGACTGCATTCAGAAATTCAGTTGTTAATGTTTATAACTCATTCTAAGGATGAAAAAACCCAAACAATTAATGAATAATCTTATCACCTATAAGCTGTACCTGCATACATATGCAGTTTTTCAGCTGGTCCCAACTAAGCTTTTTCTCATGGATCATAAACTCTTATCTCCTAACTTAAGTGTTCACATTAACACATCATACCAATATAAGGAAAGCAGCAAATTAATACATTTTGAATAGCCTATTTATCAAGCTCCTTTTATAAAAACAAACAAATTATATGTGCATATATTAAATTAAAATATCTCCATTATTATTTTGAAAATTGCTATTTCATTAAAATATATTATAAAACAAGCAGCTCTTTTTTATTCATTCTTTCTTTATTGTCTTGTTTATAAGACATTTCTGGGGCTACTGAGTATACTAGGATCCAAATATACTCACTCTGTATATTATTTATATGACTAACTACACACCTGCACATCTAATTTTAACTTCTTTTGATTTATTTTAGTAGCTTTTGATTTATTTTAGTAGCTTCTTATAAACATGTTTTTAGTCTGTTTGTTTTTTTTTTCAATTCCCCAAATGTATGTTATAATTAGTATTAATTATACAAATAATAGACTTTATTCTGACTCATTTCAGAGGCATTAGTTGAGGAGTTTGCCCATTCAGAGAAAGAAGAGGCAAAAAGAAACAAAGGAGGACTATGAAGAGTAAGCACTGACAGTTTGCATGTCTTTGTTTAGTGTGATTTTTTTTTTTATTATTTGGCAAATATAAAACAAAAACAATGGTGTAGAACAAAATAGAGAAGAAAAACTCCATGAAAAAAATGAAAGGACAGATTTTCTTTCTGCAACTCAAGGGAGCATGACATTATTTGAAATAGAAGGAACAGATCCTATGGCTCAGGAAAGCAGAAACTTTTTGTTACAGTTGACCTAAATTTCACTACAGATACTCTGATGAAGAGAGAAAGGATATGTTAGAGTCACATTGATATGTCAATTGGACAAAAGACACATAAGGTACTTCAAGTGCTAAGATGAATTTTGAATAGCCTAATAATAGGTTTCATAAAACATTTATTTTATCAACACTTAAACAGAAAAAATTATAAATGCTTAGGAAAGAAATAATTTTAGGTTTACCACTCAAAAACAAAACACAACAAAACAAAACAACAAAGAATGTAAAACCCCCACAAACATAAAAAGCAAACAAGACAATATTTTAACACATCCAACCAAATTCTGCCTAATTTATCTTCTTCAGTTACAAGATGTTTACATTCCTTTCTGAGTCAAAGAATAAACATAGCCTTCTCTAATTCAAGCAAAGGCAAATCTTCATAGCCTTCCAAACCTATCCAAAAACAACCCCTCTCCTACATCAACCAAAACAAACAAAAAAACAACCCAAACCAAAACAAACAAAAAACCCCAACCAACCAACCAACCAAACCCCAAAACAAACCACTAAAGAAGTAGCAATGCACTGTAAATTTATTTAACTTGGAATTGTTACATTTCTGAGATTTCCATTACACTGACATCTGGGGACTGTTGCTCAGAAATAAAACTGAAGATTCTTATGCTAGTGTACAAACAGATTTCACTTGATTTCTATTTACTTTAACTGATGTTACTATAAAATGTTTACTTCCACTTATAAAGAATGCTTCAGATGAGAAAGAGCTTACTATTTTTATTCAATGCTATGGTAGTCAGCAGGGTTTTGTTTGTTTGGTTTGGTTTTGGGTGTTGGGGTTTTGTTTTGTTTTGTTTTGTTTTAATTTTCCCCCAGAAATTTTGGATTGCATACATCATGGGGAATTTTTCATTCATTTGGTTAATACGTTATTTTTTTACAAACTTGACAATTCCATCACAGATGAAAGGTACTAGTAAGCTAGAAGAGTCCTCCCCTTTGTTATAGGTGGGGAAATCTGTGAAGAAAAAACTGAGATGAACCAAGAACAAGGTGGTAAAAAAGTTGCATATACCTATTCTCAAATCAAAGCTTAAAGGAGGATTGTACTTGCCTGAAACATAATTCTTTTGTTCAGAGATGCTGCAGGCAGGTTCTGTATCTTCCATAACTGAGAATATACTTAAATAGAACTACTTGCCAATTAGCATTTTCACAGAATTTTCACGGAGTTTTGTGTTACTTTCTTAAACTTATGTTGTTTCACATTGTCAAGATTAGGACTTTTGTTAAGTTAAACCAACCTGCTGTGGTATGGGTTTTGTTGTTTGGTTAGTTGCAAGGTGATATTACTCTGGATATCAGTTTTTACTTAGTAATAGTTTTCTAGAAGAAATACTGTTAACTAAACTGTCTAAACCACAGAACTGTACAGTTAATAGTAACTATTTCTACCTATGGCTGAGAAAATTGTTAGCATTAAATGTAAACAACAAACAAATAAACAAAAGCCAACCAATCAACCAACCAAAAAACCCACAAAACAATTAAACAAAACCCCAAAACCAAACAAACAAGTTGGAGCCTTTAAGGTGTAAAATATTCATGTTAAAAAAAACCCAAACAACAAACATCTTAAACTCATAAACTACAAAATAGATAATTTCTACATGGGTACATTAACATACTCCAGGATGGAGAATTGTTTCACTGACATACAGTTCTTGGAAGTTATATCCTGTACAGCAACTCTAATACCAAAGATCCATGGTACATTGCTTTTATGGGATAGCTTATAGGTATGGTTAGAAATTAGGATAGGATAGGATAGGATAGGATAGGATAGGATAGGATAGGATAGGATAGAATAGAATAGAATAGAATTAACCAGGTTGGAAAATGCCTTCAAGATCATCAAGTCCAACACATCACCCAACACCATCTAATCAATTAAACCATGGCACCAAGTGCCCCATTCAGTCTCTTCTTAAACACCGCCAGTGATGGTGACTCCACCACCTCCCTGGGTGGGCCATTCCAATGGCCAATCACTCTTTCTGTGAAGAACTTCTTCCTAACATCCAGCCTCCCCTGGTGCAGCTTGAGACTGTGTCCTCTTGTTCTGCTGCTGGTTGCCTGGGAGAAGAGACCAACCCCCACCTGATTGCAACCTCCCTTCAGGTAGATGTAGAGAGCAATAAGGTCTCCCCTGAGCCTTCTCTTCTCCAGGCTAAGCAACCCCAGCTCCCTCAGCCTCTCCCTATAGAACTTGTCCTCCAAACCCCTCACCAGCTTTGTTGTCCTTCTCTGGACAAGCTCCAGCAAGTCAACATCCTTCCTAAACTGAGGGGCCCAGAACTGAACATGGTACTCAAGGTGTAGCCTAACCAGTGCAGTGTACAGGGGCAGAATGACCTCCCTGCTCCTGCTGGCCACACTATTCTTGATGCAGGCCAGGATGCCATTGGCTTTCTTGGCCACCTGGGCACACTGCTGGCTCATGTTCAGCCTACTATTGACCAGTACCCCCTGGTCCCTTTCTGCCAGGCCACTCTCCAGCCACTCTGACCCCATCCTGTAGCACTGCATGGGGTTGTTGTGGCCAATGTGTAGTATTGGAGATTTTCCAGCTTGAATCAAAGACAATGAAAGATGGGAGAAGAAGAAAGAGAATGACGAAAAAAAAAAAAAAGAAGTTTTTTTGTATTCATTTAGAATGTGGGGAGATGAAACTTAGACTAGGTGACTGGCAAATATCCAGAGGAATGTGTTGATGCCTAGAAGTAAACTGCCTTCTGAATGTCGGTTCAGTACCTCTCAACAAGATCATTAAGTATGAAGAGTATGAAAGCAATCCAAAGAAAGACAAGTGACCTAAGGCTATGAAAAAAGGCATAATGGGGAAATAATTGGGAAGATATATCATAACAGCAACCCTGTTGCTGAATGTTCAAAGAAAGCACATTATACCACTGAAAATGCAATTCATTCCTTTCCAAGTGAAGGGAAGAGTAGCATCAAGGTAATGAGTGGAATAATGACCTCTCATTATAAAAAGTGGGTCGATACTAAAGTTGTCTGAGTATCTATAATTTCTGATAAAATATTCTTTTAACTACATAATGAATTTGAAGTACTTGTCAGCCTGGATTTTTTAATTATTATTTTTATTATGCCTATCTAAGCCTATAATCATGCCAATTAAATTCAACATTGATGCAACAGAGAACAGCATGTTTCCTTACAAAATTTAATTGCTGGCATTTTAGGAATATATTTCAGCAAATAATGCTACATATTTGATTTGCATTGTTCAATGCAAATAAACCTTAAGGATCTAGGTTGTGCTTCCATGTTATAATTCTTTGATTCTTTCATCAAAGTGATATTAAGCAATAATGTTGTCTTGCATACAAAGAAGAGATTGGATCATCAGATACAATAAAGAGTGAAATATGTTTAATGGATTCACAACCATTAAAAGAACTAAACTGTCAGTCATGACACAATATTTTTCAAAACAAATAAACACTAGTGACTGCAGAATGAAAAAATAGGATTAAAAATTATCTGGTAATTCAGCATTAGAAAGACAATGAATTCTGAACTATTTGATTAAGCCAATAGAAAGACATAAAAAATATATAGTATCAGGTGCAATAGCAAGACAAAACCAAATTAACTGCTCTTTTTTAGGAAATCCTAGTTATGCATATATTTCTCCTTTTATGTCTCTGAATTAAATGCATATTACTATAATAATAATGCAGAGATACCCTTATTTCCTTTTTGCTTTCTTGCTTCCTATACTCAGCGACTGTGAAAGGAGCTTCAGCTCTGAAGTGATGCTGAAAAACAAAGGAGAAGGTGCAGGTTACCCATGTCTCATTACATACCCTCTTTTTCTTTCTCTTAGGACTGTGAGAACAGCAGTCAGCTTGCCATATGGTACTTTCTCCCAGGGGAGTCAGAATTTAGATCTTGATTTACTGGCCTTTGAAACTACTGGTAGTCATTTCACTGATCTTGATAGGTGCAGAGCTGAATCTTTTAAGTATGGTCCATCAGCCAGAAAGAAAAATTAAGCAGGCAGGTTTTTGTATTGGCTAATGGCAAAAATGGACTGTAAGTAATAAAAAAATCTAGCCACCTGACCTCATAGACTATTTTCTAATGTGTTATACTCTGGTTCATAGTACCTCTATGGGCATCCAATCAAAAGCCTTAGTTAAAGGATCAGAGGTCTCATTTTTTTTGTCAGTATAACATTTTGGTCATTCTAGTTACCCTTGATAAAAATGTATTTATGGCTAAATGTGCACAACATTCACCTTTTTGAACAGAAAATTTCACACTGCACTACCTGATTCCACCTCACTAAAAAGAACAGATAAGAGTAACCTGAAACCATGAGATTTGGCTGTGCATGCTTTGCCCAGACTCATAACCTTCCTTTTGTCTGTAACATACCAGTACTGGTGAGGCTGGGCTGTCACTGCCTGCTGCCAACATGATTCTGTGCGTAGGAAAAACAGTACATACTGCATGCACTCTGTATGCCTCCCTTTGCTTCTGGCTATCAAATCTTTCATTTTGTCAACTATTTTAATAGATCCTGTCCCTCAGGGAATCTCTATCTCATTGAAACAGTCTGCCTGTTTTCTTTCTAAATAGAAAATGTGTCATATATGTCTCAAACACTAAGAGGGATGACATTTAGTCTTGTTGCAGTCTCTTGACGACAATAACCTTCTCAGAAAGATGAAATGACAACTAAAGAGGAAAGGACATACCTCTCTTCTAGCAGTCATTTGTATCTCTTAGTGAATTAGTCAGCCTTTTGACAAACCTTTTTGTGTGTAGATGGAACTCTGAAAGCCATATTTATGGATGTCATAAACCATAGTAACGTCACTAGCACATATTTTCCTGTGTTTTTTTGTTTCTTGTTTTGGTTTGGGTTTTTTGTGTTTTGGTTGGTTGGTTGGTTGGTTGGTTTGGGTTTTTTTTTCATTGTAGTTTCTTTACAGCTGAATGTATGCTGCTTTCTGTTAGTATTGTCATCTTTTTAGCTGTGCATGGATTTCAGTAACTGTTGTTTTCATGAGAGCTAAATTTTATAATGGATTGTTTTCAGAGGTGATCTGATAAATCTCACCACTTGTATTTATGTGGGTTTTATCTATCTTCCCCCCCCCATCTCTTGCAATGCTAATTACAGATATTTAAAACTTCTGACTGCAAATCATATTATTTTTGTGTGCAATTTAATTTCATAAGATACAGAATAAAATACTTAAATTTTAGGATCTTTTAAAAATATATATTCTCTTTTTTAAAAAAAAATTATAGAACCTTGTGTCTCTTTCAAAGTTCTCAAAGCTCAGCTTAGAAGGACTCTTTTCCCCCTTAAATATAACCTTAAAATTTACTCTGGGTATTTAAGTGCTTTTAAAATATGTTGTCCTTATTTCTTTAAAATTAATCTACCTCAAGCAAACTAATAGTGAATTTATATGCAGGCTTTTGCCAGCTATAGTCTGAATATTAATAGTATTATTTCAGTTTTCATAGTTTGAGTAACTTTTGCTTAGGGTGCCGTAATGCGTAGCCTGAAATATACAGATGGCCCAAAGCTTTGCAAGTCACAGACAAAATATTTAAAAAGCACAAAAATGGATAAGGTTGTTGTCATGCATATTTTTAACATTTTTCTATGTTCTTGCATAGATATAATTACTGGCAACATCTCTGAATGTACTTTGCATATAAAAATATGGACTTAATTTAATGAGATAGCTCTTAAAATTTTAGAAATCATTGTGTGGAGGTGGATATTTTTCCATTAGCAAAGGAAGGAAGGACAGAGAAGAGGTATTCTTAGGCTTCTAACAAAGGCAATTCTGGATAAAAATGTAAGTATACACTTGGTTATATATTCCAAAATCAATATACAGCATGCACAAACGTCACAAGGGGGTGTTTATATACATACATGCATAAACACAAATATACTTATTTGTTTATTTATTTACATGAAATTAAGTAAATATATATATATTAATATATGTATTTGTTCACATGGGAGGGTTTATGGTTTTATTTGATGTGCTCAAGTTATAGAGTCAATATATATGTTAGCATCTTCTTCAGAGCAACAGGAATTAATCTGCAGAGAGCAATGGCTGCTGCCAAAGACCTAGTGTCAGGTTCTGAGGCAACATTTATGATGACCTCTAATCTTGTCACATGAACTGGACAATATTTCATCTAAACTGGAACTTCAATTCAGACACCTGTGGAGCACACAGATGACAGCCTCACATCTATTGCTGACCTCTTGGGTGAACTTGTCCAAGTACCTTTACACCACCTATGGTTCTTCTTTTTTTCCACTCATTTATTTACATTTTCTTTCTTTCTTTCTTTCTTTTTTTTTCTTTCTTTCTTTCTTTCTTTCTTTCTTTCTTTTCTTTCTTTCTTTCTTTCTTTCTTTCTTTCTTTCTTTCTTTCTTTCTTTCTTTCTTTCTTTCTTTCTTTCTTTCTTTCTTTCGTTTCTTTCTTTCTTTCTTTCTTTCTTTTTCTTTCTTTCTTTTCTTTCTTTCCTTCTTTCTTTCTTTTCGTTCTTTCTTTTGTTCTTTCATTCTTTCTTTCGTTCTTTCATCTCTCCTTTTTTTTTGTTTGGTTTGGTTTGGTCTGTCTTTTTATTATGGTTATTATTTTAATTTAGTTTAATTATTAAACTGTTCTTACTTCAACTGACAAGTTTTACTTCTGTTCGGTTTTTCTCCTCATCCTACTGGAAATGGGAAGGAGGAGCAAGCAACTGCACACTTAGTTGCTGGTCAGGGTTAAACCATGACAAGTGCTATAAAGCCATTCATGAGAACAATGGCAGGAAGCATGTAAAGGCCAGATCTCTTCTATGACTCATAGTTTAAATTAGGTAATAGTTAAGTTAGCCACAGCAACCTGTTGTTTAGAAAAGAGGTCAGCTCTCATTCTGCTTGAGTTTTTGGTTTTTTTGGACCCATGCCTATGTAGTCACATGCAATTTTTGATGTTTTGTTCCTTCTGTATCTTGCTGCAGTGTTAGCATGGATAATATGCATTAAGCTGTTCTGTTTGACTTCAAAATCATGGGAAGAGCCAGCCATCTTTTCGCATCAAACCGAAACAAAACAACTAACCAACCAAAATAAACCAAACAAAGAAACCCAACTGATTTTCAGTTTATTGGCATTCTGCATGTTTATGGGAAATATATAAACTTAACGATTTCCTTTTCCTTACACTAGCATAATCAAACCAGGAAAAATAATCACTAGAGATAAACTTTGGGAAAATTTAGCACTGCTTTAGTAGCATATGTATTCATCAGAAATCCATTCCTGGAGATGAAAACTCTGATTTATTTATTTATTTTAACTTTCAAGTGCATCTACAGAAACTAGAGAAACTGTATTGTATTAATAGCATTTTTATGTTGAGTGACCACAGTGTCCTTGCAGAATAATTTGCTGTATAATCAAAAAATGTCAAATGGTTGACCTTTCTTGAGTTTACAAAATTTATGCAAAACCTCCAAAGAGTTCTTGCCAGAGGTAGTAGAGAATTTGCCTGGTAAGCCTGCTTTGCACATACTAAATTTGAATATTTGGGAAATCCTATTACAAGCCTCAAAAAGCCTTTTAACTGTTCACTTGTCTCCAGAGGAAAGTACCTACCCTTACTCAACACAAAAACCAAACCAAACCAAACCAACAAACCAAAATAGTAAGCAAACAAAATGTAATTAAAAAATAGCATCATAGAAATATTTAATATTATTTACATAGGGCTATTAGCTATGTTTCTCAGTCTGAAGATTACCAGTGTCCATTTCTGATAATGTAAACATTTGGCAAGATATATCATTGTTAAATTGAAATATAGGCTAATTATAGTTGAAAATAAAATTATTCTCTAATTGTCATTGTAGTCTGGTTACAACATGCCTGTATATTGTCTAATCAAGCAAAATAATAACCAATATTTTTAAATGTTGTGTTTGAACTTCTGTCTGTGTTTGTAAGCAAATAATGCATCCTTGTATGTATAAATATATTCATTTGTTAACAGATATCGAAACAATATAAAATGGCCATAAAACTTTAACTGAAACTTTGTCAGCTACTTATGTAGTAGCATTGTCATGCTTGTCTGTTACAAAACACTTTAAACAAAAAGAAAGTTGAAATCCTAATGCTTTTGCCTCTTCATCATGTTTCTTTTAGTGAAATTACCATCTACATATGGCTCAACCCAATAAATGCAAATCTTTGCTTCAACAGTGTTAGAAGTCCTTACATAATTCTTTACATTTGTTTGTTTGTTAATATTGTAATTACATATATAAAGTTGCTTAGAAATGATTAAAATAGAATTCAATGATAAGTCCAATTGATACTATTAAGCCTACTTTCCTTCTTGAGATACTACTAAACCTACTTTTCTTCTGGAGATGTAAACAACAGAGAAAATAAACAGTTCTGGGCAGCCCAACAAAATGCTGACTTGAAACTATTTTGGCATGTTAATAGAACTGTATGTGGTTATTTGCACTCATTAATCTTCAGCATTTTCCAGTCCTCTGCCTCCAGATTGACCATGCAACACACGAGCATGTACTGATGTCCATTTGAACATTTGAATTCCTATGAGGTATAGGTTTCTGAAGAAAATCTCACACATTTTTGTACTTCCTGAGTATTATGCCATTTTGTACTTAACTCAAGAAACATGAACTGGATCCTTTTTAATGACCCTGAACTGGAAGATCCCAGAATCACAGAATAGTAGGGGTTGGAAGGTATCTCTGGGGATCATTGGGTCCAACCACATTGCCAAAACATGTTTACCTAAGGCAGGCCACACGAGAATGCGTCCAGGTGGGTTTTGGAAGTCTTTAGAGAAGACGACTCTACAATCCCTCTGGGCAGCCTGTTCCAGTGCTGCTCACAGTACAGAAGTTTCTTTTCATATTGAAGTGGAACTTCCTGTGTTCTAGTTTTTATCCACTACTCCTTGTCCTATCACTGGGCACCAATGAAGAGACTGGCTCTATTTTCTTGACACCCACCCTCAAAGTATCTGTAAACAGTGATCAGACCTCCTCTCAGTCTGTTCTCCTCCAGCCCTATGTCTCTCAGCCTTTCCTTATAAGAGTGATATTACATTCCCTTAATTAATTCCTTGTAGCACTTTGTTGGACTCTCTGCAGTACTTCCCTGTCTCTCTTGAACTGGGGTCACAATACTCCCGATGAAGTCTCTTTAGGGGAGAGGGAAGTGCAGAGCAGTCATGCCATGAGTGCCACAGCTGAGAAATTTTCAGACCCTAGGACTAGATTAAACCAACTGTGAAATAATATTCTTCAAGTACATAGAATATATGTTGTGTCACCACCACCAAGTATAATATGTGGTGTCTGTACTTGTAGAAAAAATGAGCCCTCCAATAACAGAAGCAATGGAATCTTGAGAGCTGATCTAATGGTGTGCCGTGTTTATACCATGGTGGGAATATGAGATTTTCTACATTTTATATATCTTGGTTCTTTCTATTTGTTTAATTTGTTTTTTAACCAATCTAGTTCACTTTTCAAAACTGAAATTGTCAGCACTTTTCAAATGCAAACTTCTTGCAAATGTAAGATGGAAGTCTTGTAGTTCCTTGCCTGTACAATTGTGAACACTTTTATTCTGCGAAGGATTCCCATTTAGCTTTAGTCATGTAAAAAATTAACACATACTTGGTCTAATTGTCTAAAGAGAAATATCTCAAAAACATAAATAATTGAATCTGTATATCTTTTTGAACTGACTTCAGAGAGAACCTACACCTCCAGGTCAGACATTACAAATCTATTTTTTGTATTGCTGAATTTATAAGAAATATACTCCAGTTGATGTTATCCTGCAATTAAAAAAAATAAATGTTAGAATGAACAAAACAAATAATTAACTGCCATGATAAGCCTTGATTTAAGTGTTTCAATTTACTGAACATTTTATTAGATTAATATGCTCTGAACTTTGAAAAAACAATACTGAAAGAATTTTATACCTGACTAATGTAAGCATTTAGATGTTTAGATATGTGTATCAGCTCCTTTCATAATCTGACTTTTAACAAAGAATTTTGCTTACCTCAGAAGACATTTTACTTTTGACCCCTCTAGATTATGAATGTGAAATATTTATTTCAACAAACAGTTAATATTTCATCAAAGATACCAGGACTTTTTTTATTTCTTTGTAAACAACTGTCAAATATAAAAACTTCTTAAATAATTTTAATTTGAAATCTGTAAATATTATTGTTCGTACGTAACAACTCCTTTGTAAGAAATGTTGGAGGTGTTTTCACTCTCTGCAGTCTTGATCCCAGATCCTGAAACCTGGTTTAGAAAAAAATAGTTAAAAGAAAACAAGTTTTCTGATCTAATTTGTTAAGGAGTTTTTCCCACATTTCAAAAAAATGAAATCCTATTAACATGAACTACATCTCCAATGATGCTAAAAGTTGTCAAGCCAATTCATGGCCAAAGGTGCTTTAGATTTTTTTGCTCACCTAAAAAAAAAAAAAAAGAAAGAAAAAGTGACTAGTCCAATTATTAACCACCTAGAGCATTCTTCAGAAGGATGTATTCTAACAAAGTTGGCAAGTCTGATGTTTGATAGGAATTTCCATCAGCATGTATATGGCCAGCAAGTAAAATGAATTTATATATTATCAAGTTAATTATAGATTCAGACTAGTTAAAAATAACTATTCAACAAGTTGCTCCTTGGGATTTTAAATATAAACTATGCATTATTAATGCATAAAATTATGTATTTTATACAATGCAATTAGTCATATAAGCTGTCCAAATCCTTTTTCTTAGTCTGAATGCTGTTGTATATATGTACATAGGAAGCAGGTGTCTGACATCTGTCATGAAAATACACAGTCAGCCTATAAACCAAAGACTAATATAGTCTGTTGTATACTGTTTCTAAACACCTATATACAGAATGCTCAATTAGAATTGTATTTGTGAAAGCTATTTCAAATAAATAACAACAACTCACATCTGGCAAGAGCACTGCAAGGTTTTCACTTGAGATTCATTTCATATTTTCAAAAGCAGAAAGAATAGTAGAGTACATAGTAATGTTGAATTAGATGTAGGCAATGGGATAATTTGCCAAGTAATTTGTCCCCAGCAATCCTTTGGGACTGAAAGATAAAGCCATAAAAGAACAGTCACTCATTGCTTCTCTATGTGGAAACAACAACAACAAAAAACAATTCTATATGGAATAAATCACTGCAAATCTAGGAATAAATTAGTATCCTCAGACAGGAATTCCCTTCTGGCATTTAAATAGTGTGGCTGCCTACAGCAAACCCAAGCATTTCCAGCTTATCAGTACTTTTCATTATACTTCAGTTAACGTTATTTTTATTGATTTCATAAAAACATTTATTCTCTTTGGTTCTGCCTTTCCAATCCAAAAACTCCTCTTGATATCTAAAATACATTGTGGTTTTGCTGTATTTTTAGAAAAATCTGTTTCTGTGGAGCTGACCTTGAAAGTTGTCAGGTACTGTCCACTCTCTGAAGAAAGACACAACTGAATTGGTGTCATACTAAATGTCCAGCACTGAGACTAGCTGCAATGGCAGAGCTTATGCCTAGGCTAACAATTTACTCTGCCTTAAAATGCAGCCTTAAAATCCCATTCCACTGCAAGCTACATGGCACAGACCGCCAACACAGAATGTATCCTTTGAAGCATTTCTATCATCCACCCACATGACTCAGCAGCATGTTATACAATGCACTTCTATCTCACATGGCATATATGGCACACCTAGGGAATTTAAAGAAGCCCACATTATTAGGTAAAGAGTTTCTGTTAAATAGCCCCTCATCCTGCTTCTGGATTGCAGAGACATCAGACACCAGATTCGAGGTGCTGTCTTCGTTCTCCATCTCCCTCCCATAGTCCTATATTCCTTACTACCAAATACTGCAAGCAAGATTAATGCTGTGTTGGGTTTGTCTGGTTCATTACCATGAACAGTGATCTAGCTGGAGGGAGTAAAAGCTAGAGGGTGCCTCAGTCTATGAGGTAGTCCCATTGAGTGAGACTCATATACTTATCCCAGAACACAAAAGTTTTTCACATCTGGCATATACCTTCAGTTTCTGCTTTCTTTAAATTCTGTGGAATGTGGACTACATCACTGTAGCTATCTCATGTACTACAGAATCTGACAAATGGTAGTAAATATATACACTTGGCAGCTAAACTGAGGCTTAGATTGCCACTAATTTTAATGGTGACTTTGATGCCCATACATAGACAGAGAGAGATAGGGTTCCTAATTTAGAGTTGATTCTTATCTTACTTATGAAGCTTCAGTTCAGTTGTTTACCCCTAAGCTACCAGTATTCTAAATGTCTCATAGCACTGTTATCTTGAGATTGTTTTCTAGAAAGGCACAGGTTTCACTTACATGTTGTTCACAGATGTGTGTGTGCATATATATATATACTGAGATTTCTCAAATATGCAGGATACATCCGAATGGCATTAAGAACCTTGTACATGCAATTGAGTTGAATCCTTACAATGTAGTTATTTACACCTTAAAGAATCATCTCCCATGGATTAATTTTGCTAAAAATACACATATAGATGTGTATCTAAATATATATACATATATATATATACACACACACATATATATATGTTATTGCTTTAAATATCCTAGAATACCTATAAATTTGCATAGGACTGCAGATAGGACAAAAGATTTATGGAAGACACACACACTCTTCTGGAGTGGAGGAGCTGGAGAGCAGGCAGGATGTTCCATCAAGTCTGAAATTATTCTAGAAACTGATGTTTAGGGAACCGAATCCTTCCTTCATGTTCACTGAGAGCATGTAGATTTAGGCACCCTGTGCCAGACACATAAATGGTTGCCTAGTAGTTTAATAGATACTGAGAATAAAAGTACAAATTATGTTTTGAAGTAAGACAGACTGGAGAGTACCATGTTTCCTAAACTGATGATAGAATCTGTAGGTTACAAATGTCTCTTTTCAAAGGCATAAATTAATCTGATTCTGTATTCATAAGTGGAAGAAGAACCTTGTGAAATATGTAAGATAAAGAGGGATGAAGACTAATGTTTTTGACTGTGAAGTGTCCCTTGTTCTTTGTTGCCATATCTAGAATATGTAGTTTTTCTTCTGGATTCTTTAAATTCTGTCCTAGACTTTCACCTGTTCCTTTTATTAAAGTTACTGTATTACTGTTTTCAGATCCCATAGACATAAATGAAAAAAATAGGATTTTTTTGGGCTATGTTTCTAATTGAGATAATTAAAATATTAATGATTATGGGTAGTATCTTTATTTTAAATTGCCAATAAAACATAACTCAAAATATCATAAATTTGGATACAGATGCTGTTAGATTTTCACTGGATGCTGCTGTACACTTAAATGAGATTGTCATAGGAATGTGAATATCTCAATTTTACAGAACACTACTATTGAAGCATTTAAATATTGAAAAGATGCTGTTTTATTTTGAAGACAACTCAGAATAACTTTTTTATTAAGCAGACGGCCATTTGCAAACAGTGCAGACTATGAAACAGGGCGTTTTATGTGTAAAAGACATTAATACCTCAAAGGAACTAAATACATAGATTTTGAAACAGTTTGACATATGTGAATATGCCTTTGGCATAATTAAGAAAAAAAGAAAGAATTAAAAATAGTAACTAAGAGAAACACATATTTGAAATGAAAATACTAGCATAATTGAAAACACCAGGAGTTTACAGAAATGAAACTGAAGCTAATTCTCTGGACTGTGGCTTTTAACAAAGTTCAGACTTAATTATGGCTCTATGATTCTAATACTCACTTCTTCTTCCTGATTAAAGCCTGAAGTTAAAATAACTCGTCACTGTAATTTTAAGAAAGTAAGAAAATATACTTAAGTTGAACTATTGTAAAAGAGACTTAAATACATTCATGTGTACCTTTTTAATCCTCAAATGTAACTGATCACAAAATTGAAACTCACTGTTTGTGAGCTGCAAAATTAAAAGTCTGAGGCAGAAACTATAAACCACATCATTAGGAGATAGACTAGACTAGACTAGACTAGACTAGACTACACCAGGTTGGAAGACATCTTCAAGATCATCGCGTCCAACCTATCAATCAATCCATCCCACCTAATCAACTAAACCATGCAACCGAGCACCCTATCAAGTCTCCTCCTGAGCACCTCCAATGATGGTGACTCCACCACCTCCCTGGGCAGCCCATTCCAATGAGCAATCACTCTCTCTGTGTAGAGCCAACACCACCTAATCAACTAAGCCATGCAAATACTAATTATTCCTGGCATTTCAGAACATGCTAGAAATAGGAAATGTCATGTGATACTTTCTGTCTTACAATGCAATCATCCAGTACATGATTTTATTTAAATTTTTTATCTACTCATATTCAGCAATGTGTTTTTTCTGATTTTGAAAATTACCAAGAATTAAATTTAAATCAGAGCTAGTACTCTGGAACACAACTTTTTCTTCCAGCTTTCAGGTGCTTTAAAATCAAGATTCCACTTATGTCCTATGAATTAAAACCCCCAGTTCTAATTTTGTCTCTCACTTTTGTAAATTTTCTATTTAATGGTGTTGTTCTTCCAACATAACTTTAGCCATTTAGATATTACTGTCTAAGTTACTCATCTAGGTAACAATCTTAGTGTAGCTGCAGCATATCAGGATACACATTCAGCCAAGTATCATATAGCAAAAATTATTAGCGTTTATTAGAGTAACAAATAATCAGTGTAGCAATTAACTGCGTATGCACATACACAAACACATACATATGGAACACACATATAAGTACATATATAACTAATAATTATAGTAAAGAATAACTATTTTTAGCAGTTATTGCCTTTTAAAAAAACAATTGAAGAATGTTTGAATTAATCCTTCCCCCAGGATACTTTCTTAACCTGTTAGAATCCCAGTGCTAGGGGATTTCTGGAGTCAGGACTTTTAGGTTTCTCTTCGTATTCATTAAAAGTTCAATGGATTTTTGTTTCATTGCCAATAAGACAAAGAGTATTATAACTTAATAATGTATTTTGTGGGTTCTTAAGCTGCTCAAAGATTTGATTTAATATATTTTATAATTATATAAATGTATAAATTTATATCACTTTTAAAAACAAAATTATGAAAAACTCCATTCTCCGTTCAGTGTCTCCCTGCTATCTTTTGTATGGCAAGCTGTAAAAGTCTGATTTAGTTATTTATTTTTTTCTCTCTCTTAAAACAAGGACAATTCTGTTCTGAAAATATTGAGGGAAAGAAAGCCTTTGTATTTTTTTGTTTAAAAACTGGTTTGAAAAACAAAATAAATTCTAATTTTTATGTCCAAGTTCAATATTATTTAAAATTTTGCCCTTGAAACATTGTTCAATTTGAATATTTTACAATATTGTTACTTCTATTTACGTTTTTAGAAAATAAGGAACTATTCATGCATTTTCCCTTTGTTTTGCAGCCCTCAGAAGTTTGACAGTGCATGAAACAGGAAGCCAACTGACAGCGCTTTAGATTCAAGAACCTAATGTACCACAGAACTGAAAACAGACAGTATTGATACAGGAAAACAAAGCCACAGTGGAGGCAAATGAAGACAAACTAAGACAAACATGTAAGCAGATAATTTAATTTCTACACTAATTAGTGTATTCTGTCTTGTTAATTAAAAATGAATGCTTAATTTAATTTTAGAACTAAATGAAAATCCAGTGATGAAACTTAAGAGGGCTTTTCTGTTTTAAGGAGTAGGCATGTGCAATAAATAGGTTTATTATCAAATGAAAGGCATCCCAGATTTTATAAAACTTCTAAATGAATCTGGTCAGAAATTTGTGTGATCTTGAGGAAATGTATAATGTCCAAGTAAAATGGAGATCTTATGGTACACTGTAGTGATTTTTTTTTTTTTTTCCTAAACTTTGCTTTAACTGTGAGGTAATTATCAGAAGAGTAAAACACATCTGAAAATTCATGAAGTACAAAGAAAAGAAAAAGGGAATTGGTTTCAATAATGCATTAACTTATATTATTGGATATAAGTGTAACAAACTAAAGTTTGTTACTTATAAGTGTGATAAACTAAAAGTGACAATTTACCCATCCTGCTCTTATATATCTGCTGCACCAATGATGCCATACAGATACAAAACTGTATGGAACTCTTTGTAAATTATTTTGTTCTTAGCACTGGGCATAGCCACAAACACTTTCAAATGTGTAAGGTACTGGGAGCAGTTGGAATTTCTTCCACACAGGCTATTTGGTATCTCAATGACAGCCCTATTAATATTATCAGGTATATCACTAGAAGCCCTATAGAGTTTTTCAGCCTTTCAAATGCTGCAGGATTTCCATCTGTCCAATGGTCTTCTCTGTTTACATTCTTTGATAAATAAAGGAGTCTAGACTATTTACTTTAACAAAGGCCAGGAATCATTTGCTGTATAATTGTTAGTCTCAAGTGAAGTGTAACTAAAACTTCAGTTCAAAGATCTCTCACCACATGTTCTCTACCTATCATTCCCTGTATTATTTACTATTTTGTAGGTTTAATTGAGGCATTTCTTACACCCAGATGGCCTGCTAGACTTGTATTAAGTACCTTTCTGAGAGAGTAATGTATTAAATAAATCTTTGCTTGCTGGATGTGTTCTCATATACATCATGCTGGTATTTCAACACATCTCTCATCAAATCTATTTCAAAAAGATAGGTGGGGTTTCATGTATGTGAGCGGTAATATGAATTTGTCATCTTCTGAAACAAAAATATACAGAAATATTACAAATGTATGTGTTTTTGAATACATTTTCCTATTCTTTAAGTTCCAAGAAGAGTAAATGAGTAACTGAATGCAGCTTGCTTTTTATTCCTTTATTTCTTTACTTTTCTAGCAATACCATAACATAGCAGAATAATGCCAGAGCTTGCAGAAAAAAAGAAAAAAGAAAGAAAAAAAATCATTATTGTGCTGGACATGGCTGTGATGGAGTTAATTTTCCTCTTAGCAACTCATATGACTCTGTTTTAGGTTTTTAATCAAAACACTTCTGATAGCACACCAAACATTCAGCTAATCCTGAACAACAATTGCACAACATTAAGGCCTCACTCCACAATGATGCTGGAGAGAGGCCTTAAGCACAAGCCCTATGAGGAGAGGCTGAGGGAGCTGGGATTGTTTAGTCTGGAGAAGAGGAGACTCAGGGGGCTCTCTACAACTACCTGAAGGGTGGTTGTAGCCAGGAGGAGGTTGGTCTCTCCTCCTAGGCAACCAGCACCAGAACAAAAGGACACAGTCTCAAGCTGCACCAGGGGAAGTTTAGACTCAAGGGGAGGAGAAAGTTCTTCACAGAAAGAGTTGTTAGGCATTGGAATGGGCTGCCCAGGGAGGTGGTGGAGTCACCGTCCCTGGAGGTGTTCAAAAGGGGATTGGACGTGGCACTTGGTGCCATGATCTAGTAGTCATGAGATCTTGGGTGACAGGTTGGACTTGATGACATTTGAGGTATTTTCCAACCTTATTGATTCTATGATTCTAGTAGGCTGGGGTTAGGCAAGATGCTGGGAGGGCACACAGCTGAGACAGCTGGCTAAAAATGACCGAAGAGATATCTCACTTCATGTAGCGTCATGCCTAGCAATAAAATCAGGGGAGGAAATAAGAGACTGGGTGAAGACTTATCAGCCGTGGTCACCCCATTACAATTATAACTTTTTTTTTTTTTTTCAAATTCTTATGTGTGTGTACATATAATATGTGCTCTTTTAACAGGAAGATATGAGACTCATTTATGCTAACGCAAGATTATGTCCACATCCTTGATTTGCATTACTCTTATTTCATCTTCACTGCATTGTGTTAGTCTCTGGAAAGTTCAGGATATTATATGTAGTCATGTCTTCTCTATTACTTTGTAGAACTTCTATTTTCTTAGATGTGTCACATTGAAATATGCTTCCTTTCCTGGATTACCTTCTACATAACTGTACTGCCTAGGGGCCCTTGTCATAGACTAAGTGTCCCTTGAGCGGTACAAACAGTGAACAAAAGGATTAACATATCCCAGACATTTCACAAGCTAAGCATAAAAGAAGACACTCAAAACTGATGCAGGAAGTACCATTTAGAGAAGCAGTAACATGGTATTGCTGAGAGAGACAGGGACAGCCATGGTCCGAGCCACAGCTACTGCAAGCTATTTAAACACCCTGAAATCAGATCTGAGGTTCAATCACTTAGAACAAATGAGTGACTGCCAACACAACCAGTCCATCACAAAGGTAGACCAGGAGATCAGCTTCTTTTTTTTCTTTTTTCAGTGACCACATGGGATTTCTGTAACCAGGAAGTTCAGAGAAGCAGGCTGCCCATGACTGTGTTCCAGTTTCTCTTGTGAGGGAAGTGGGAGCAGAAGCGGGCTGAGCCCCAGCCACTGCAGACTATTTCATTGTCCCATGAGCAATTTCATTGCCCTATCAAGCAAGGCCAGTCAAGGGTGTGTCCTGGCAGCCTGCGAGGTAAGTTGCCCAAAGAGATCCAGCCATGGCTACAACTGAGACAAATGCTGTTATTAAAACAACTTTGGGTACCCAGATGGAGGCCACATACAAACATGTAGGTGTCCAGGCCCTGGCCACAGAGAATGCTGGAGCCTGGCACTTGCAATGGAGGGTGGCAGAGACAACACCTACATTGCATGTGAACAAGTGAATGATCTGCTCTGCCTGTTGGCTGAGCTAAAGGAAGATGTGATAAGACTAAGGACAACAGGGGAATGTGTAAAGGAGTTAGACTTGTGAAACAATGCTCTGTGGACCCCCCTAGTGGAGGGAGGTGAGCCAGGAAACTGGGAAATGGATATTGGTCCCTGTTAGGAGAGGCAAGGGAAACCCCTCCCGGTCCCCCCTCACCCTTCCAGTTGCCCTTGCACAAAAGTATGGGGCACTGGAATTTGAGGGTGAGGCAAATGAGAATGAAGAAAAGATACCTGCTTTGGCAGTGTGGTTGGACCCGATGATCTTTTGAGGTCCCTTCCAACCTCTAATAAACTGTAACAATGCGTTACTGTGATACAATATGGGGGGGGGGGGGGGGGGGGCGCTGCCTAAAGCAAATCAGTCTCCCCCTCACATTAGAACTTGTACTCTTAAAAAAAAAAGAGGATGGTAATTGTTATTAGTGATTCCCTTCTGAGGGGAACAGAGGACCCCATATGTTGAATGAATCCTTCCCACAGGAAAGGCCCCTGTCTGGGGCCTGGGTAAGGGATGTTGCCAGAAGGCTGCCTGGTCTTTTACAGCCCTCTGATTAGTATTCCTTACTAGTTATGTAAGTGGAAAGTGATGAGGTAGAAATCAGAACTCAAAAGGTAATTAAAAGGGACTTTGAGGCACTGAGAAGACTGGTTGAAATATCAGGGGTACAGGTAATTTTTCTGTCAATACCCTCAGTGGCAGGAAGAAATACTAAAAGGAACAGAAAATCACATATGATGAATAAGTGTCCCAGAGGCTGGTGCCACTAACAGAATTTTTAGGTTCTTTTGGTCTTGGGAAACTTTATCTGGCACCGGGTCTGCTAGCAGCAGATAGATTAGACAGGGGAAAAAGATCCTGGCACATGAGTTGGTGAGGATTGTTGAAAGGGCTCAGAAGGGGAGGTGGTTAAAACTAGGCACACTAAGGATGAACATAAGGACAGCCTTCAGTCTGCCATTTCACTTGAGGTGGGAGATTGTGAGAATATCAAAATTGTCTGTGACAAGTGGCAGGAAGACACATTAGGTTTGGAAGGATGGGGTGATAGGAAGGGCCTTCAACCTGTTGCCCTGAAGCATACTGTGAACACTGCAGCAAAGGCAAGGTCTTACTGAGGTGAGCCAGGGGCCTCTGAGGTAATAGGTGATAAGAGGGTAGCTGCCATGAAATGCCTTGGGGGAACACTTGGTGCCATGGTCTAGTCATGAGGTCTGTAGAGACAGGTTGGACTCGATGATCCTCAAGGTCTCTTCCAACCTTGGTGATACTGTGATACTGATACTGTGATACTGTGAACAATGGGGTGCCCCTTTAAGGAGGTGACATGGCTGGCAGTCCAGCCAAAGTGTCTCTGCACCAATGCATGCAGCATGGGCAACAAACAGGAAAAGTTGGAAGCTACCCTGCTACAAGAAATCTACAATATAGTGGCAATTGTAGAAAGTTGGTGGGATGAATCCTATGACTGTTGTGTGGCTAACAATGGTCAGCAAGCTGTTCAGAAGATGCAGGAGAGGAAGAAGCGGTGCAGATTTTGCCCTCTATGTAAAGAAGTGGATGGAGTGTAAAGTTGTTGCTAAAGAATAGCCACAAGCAGGTTGAAAGCAAGCAAGAATTAGGTATTGGCACAACAAAGGGAACCTTGTGGAAAGAGTCCACTACAGGCTACCCAATCAAGCGGAGCCTATTGATGAAGCCTTCTAACTTCAGCTTGAGGAGACATTGCAATCACAGGGGATTTTAACTACCCTGACATCTGTTCAGAAATCATGGCTAGCTCTAGCCAATCCAGGAGGCTCCTAGAGTGCCTAGATGACAAGACAAGAAATTAACAGTCATACATGAGAAATATGTTATTGGACCTCTTGGTCACAAATGCAAGTCATCAGTCAAAAGCAGCCTGGTCAGCAGTGATCATGTGCTAGTGCAATTCACTGTCCTAAGGGGTATGAAGCCAATGAGAAGCACAGTTAGGACTCTAAATTTTAGGATAGCAAAATTCCAGTTCTTCAAGGAGTTGGTAAATAGGATACCATGGGAAATGACCCTCAGGGACAAGGGAGTGGAACTGAGCTGGCAGATCTTTAAGGATGCTTTCTATAGAGCAGAAGAGATCACGATCCCCATGCATAAGAAATTGGGCAAGGAAGGAAGAGACCACCATCGCTGAGCCAAGACCTTCTGGTCAAACTAAAGGGCAAGTCAGGACTACGCAGGAAATGGAAAAAGGGACAGGCATCCTGGGAAGACTATAGGGACATCACCTGGTTTTCTAGGGATGAGAACAGGAAGGCCAAGCATAGCTGGAACTGAACTTGGCAAGGGATGTAAAGAAAAATAAGTGGGGCTTCTATAGGTGCATAAACCAGAACACAAAGGCCAAAGAAAGTGTACCCCCTGTAATGGACAACAGTAGTGAACTAGTACCAACAGATGAGAAGGCTGTTAGGAACAGGTTCTTTACTATGAGGGTGGTGGAACACTGGAACAGGTTGCCTGGGCAGGTAGATGTGAATCACAGTACTGGAAAATTAATCTCTACCAACAGAACAGCAGTGGTTTCAGTATATCCTCCTAACAAATTCAAGGGCAACATTTTTAAGCTGCAGATAGTCTTAAACAAATGGCACAGTGCAAAGAAGTGTAACTGCAAATGTAATACCCTGTTCATCCATTAATAAGCTCTGGGGTTGTCAACTTCCCAAGTCCTCTTAGTAAAGTGTAAAACGTAAACACATGGATCAATACTCTCATGTATATTTGTGCAATGTAAGAATAAAGAAGCAAACAAAACCCACTAGACTCTGAAGCTGGATAAAAGACACTGTGATTTAATTTACCAATAGCTTCATCCCCAAAATGATGCATCTTAATAAAGTGTTAAAGGAAAATAAAAGAAACAGTATATAACAAATGTTTAGAAACCTATATTATCTTGTTAGTGACCTCCTATGACAGTTTTAGGCTGTGCCTTTAAGAAAAGGACAAGCTACAGAATACTCTAGCTGAATGTTTTGTTGTAAAAAGGACAAAGAAAGATAATTCTAAATGAATTTCATTGGTAGATTAACAGAATGTTACTTTAAGAACTTACAGGCTGTCTTCAGTCTGTTCTGCTTTTATCTTTCTGTTCTTGGCCGGAGTGCATGCCGCTGACTTTGGATTGCAGCTTATGAGATAAGAAAACTAACTACTCTAACAACTGTTTTGAACTAACGTTTTTCCCTTAATATCCACTTCTCTCTTTAATCCTTTCTCACCCAGTTAACTACTAGGGGAAAGGGGAGGAAGGGGGAAAAGGGGTTTTGGGGGAACCCTGGGGTGGGGATTCTCCTCGGGAGGGTGTTTCTGTGTCACGTCCTTTCCTGTATGTTTTTGTATACACTGTAAATACTGTCTATTATATATATATTAATTGCATTTCATTCTGCTTGTAAAATACAGCTTTTCATTCACTTCTCCGACTGAGTCTAGCTGTGCTTTATGTGGTGGGAGGATTAGACCTTCACACTACCACACCTCCTCTTGCACCTAGTAGACTAAGATGAAATAAGAAACATGAAAAGGTTAATCACTGCCCTTTGTACTTAGCCTGTCATTGGGAAAAGTCCAATACAGAAATTTGCATCATCCTGCATTGTCCTGGTCTTTTTTCATATATTAAAATGAGAGAGGATATTCTCTCTGGAGGAGTAGTTGATGTTTAGAGCAAAAGATAATAAGCAGACAAACTTTAAGTACATTTCACATTTTATTTCAACAACTAGGAACCCATAATCTTCAAAAAATGAGCAGACTTTTCATTACTGTTATCATTTCACTATCATTAGTAGTAATGGATTATAATTGGAACTGTGAAACCTTAGGGAAAAAAACCAACACCAAACATCTGAAACAAACATGATGCCAAAAAGAGCCAGGAAATACAGAATAAAGGAATAAAATCTGCCAAGTTGAGCCTGGGGACAGTTTAATTCAAGCCAGTCATACCTTCAGAAGTGAGGAAAATAACTGGACCTCCTCCAGTTATTTAATTAAATTTTCAGTACACTGAAAAGGGTTATGTAAAAGCACCAGTTGCATAGTTATTTGCTACAGCTCTCACATGCTGAGAAACAGGTTTGTGCCTTTGTCCAACTGGTACTCATCTGGTCATAAACTACAGAACAACTTCAACAAGAATACATATAGAGAAATTTCTTAAAAGACAGATTAATCTGTTCCTGGACTCAGACCATGTGTGAGGGTGAATTCAGCTTCACATTTTAAAACAGGACAGATAAAGGTCTGAACCCAACAGAACAGTTGCTTACCACTTGTATAAAATAAGCAGGTTTTTAAAAGCTGTTTTTCTTTCCATAAAAAAACTTACCACAGAATTACAGTTGGTAAAAATAAAATATTACCATTAACAATTTCTTCCTCTTATCTTTATCTTTTCTATCTTTTATCTTTACTTCCTCTTACACTCCTTATCCAGGACCAATTTTTTGGTGTTTAATAATTCTTATTTACAAATGTCTATCTAGAGAATATTTTTCCCTAAGTCAAATCACTTTTCTCAAACAATATTGGGCCTTTTTTTTCATTATGGTCTGTGTCACAAAAAAAATCTATCAGAGACATTCTTGTAAAGGAATGTGGTATTGACTTGCACAAGGAAAAGCAGAATGCATGCTCTGTCAACATTCATTGCCCACAGAACAAAATTATTTATATTCCTTTGCATTGTTTAATTTTTACTGGTTTTCAGATTCCCCTTGAGTTTTTCTTTTGAGTTAATTAGATTTACCCTTTTTTTTTATTATTTTTGGTTTAGACTTGACTTTAATATTAACAAATAAAAACATCAGATGCAAATGCTGCTGAAAGAAAGATGAATATATCTGCAAAAATGAGCATCTGGAGATTAAAATTGGATAGGTGATTGCCTCAGGGCTTCAATGAGCTTGCCTTTGCCTAATCTGGTTTTAGTGCACAACAGCAGACAAAGGGAATTGATGTTAGAATTTATAATAAATGAGAACATTATTAATGTGACTTTTCTGTACTAATTAGGGCTACAAATGATAGTGCTATTGTAACATGATTAACAATTGCTGAATTTTGATTACGTTGTTAAAACATTAAGTGGACTGTCAATAAATTCTTAGCTCCGTGTAAATGTGTTCTTTTTCCTTCACAAATTTGAGCTAAATTTGTGATGAATATTTGTAGGCTCTTTTTAAAAGTATTTCATTTAATGGACCTTCATTCGGGTAGGAGTTCAAAGAGTATTTAAGTTCAGCCATCACATTGTGCTTGGAGGGTTTATTCACAATATATTTCAGTTTCTTATCTAGAATTGGCAATACATTTCATTCAACATCATTCATCACTGTCAGAGGTTTTAATACATTCCTTCTTCAAAAAAAAAAAATGTTGCCAATAGCCCTCCAATAATCATAAAACTTGAGAACTTCTTTGATTTCAAATACACAATGTATTCTGTATACATTTCTAATGTTGCTCTATTCTATATTAAAAAAAAAGCACATTTGCAGCTGTTTTAGTCTGAATAAACTAGAATCTAAAGATATGCTATTATTTCTTTTTTATAGATGGGAAATATAATGTGCAGGAATACTAGGTAGGCTAACAGGGTCAAGTGTCTGAAATGAGAGATGGACCTCTAGTTGAGTCTCTGCATTCTGTTGCCCTTACCAGTGGGTCATAAGACATATACACAGAAGTCAGAAATAAGAACTTATTAAAACTAAACCACATTGATATCAGGCATGGTAATATGTTCAAATAAATGCTCAATTAAAAACAAATCATAAAATATTTGTTCATTTTCATGTCTTCTATTGCATACGATGGATGAGAAGCTGGACATGAGCAGACAGTGTGCACTTGCAGCCCAGAAGGCAAATCACATCCTGGGCTACATCAAAAGATGTGTTGCCAGCAGACACAGAGAGGTGATTCTGCCACTTTGCTCTGGTGAGACCACACCGAGAGTACTGTGTCCAGGTCTGGAGCCCTCAGTGTAGGAAGGACATGGACCTGACGGAGCAGGTCTAGAGGAGGGCCATGAAAATGATCAGGGGGTTGGAGCACCTCTGCTACAAAGACAGGATGAGGGAGCTGAGGATATTCAGCCTGGAAAACAGGAGGGTCCTGGGAGACCTAATAGCGACCTTCTAGTACTTGAAGGGGGCCTGCAAGAAGGATGGAGAGAGGCTGTTTACAAAGGCCTGCAGTGATAGGACGAGAGGCAATGGCTTCAAACTATAGAAGAGCAGATTTAGATTGAATGTTAGGAACAGGTTCTTTACCATGAAGGTGGTACACTGGAACAGGTTGCCCAGTGAGTTGGTTGAGGCTCCATGCCTGGAGATACACAAATGAGACTCAACAGGGCTGTGGGCAACCTGATCTAGTTGAGGATGCCCCTGCTTGCTGCTAGGGGGTTGGACTAGATAACCTTCAGACGTCCTTCCAACCCAGACCATTCTAGGATTCTATGATTCTGTGATAAAGGGAGTTTCCATCATCACACTTACTTCACTTTAAATTACAGTAAACATGACTGAAACACATTTTTTTTCTGAAATAAACACTGCAGTATTTGGCTATTAGAAGAATAAGGAGAAATTTATGATATTTAACAAATCGGAAATATTATTTTTATCATAGTGTTAGAATAGAATAGAATGGAATAAACCAGGTTGAAAGAGACTTTCTAGATCATCACGTCCAAACCATCAACTAATCCAACCCACCCAATCAACTAAACCATGCAACCAAGCAGCCCATTCCAATGGGCAATCACTCTCTCTGTGTAGAACTTCCTCCTAACATCCAGCCTAAACCTCCCCTGGTGCAGCCTGAGACTGTGTCCTCTTGTTCTGGTGCTGGTTGCCTGGGAGAAGAGATCAACCCCGCCTGTCTACAATTGTCTACAAGGTAGTTGTAGAGAGCAATAAGGTCACCCCTGAGTCTCCTTCTCTTCAGGCTAAGCAACTCCAGCTCTCTCAGCCTCTCCTCATAGGGCTTGTGTTCCAAACCCCTCACCAACTTCGTTGCCCTTCTCTGGACACTCTCCAGCAAGTCAACATCCTTCCTAAACTGAGGGGCCCAGAACTGGACACAGTACTCAAGGTGTGGCCTAACCAGTGCAGTGTACCAGGGCATAATGACCTCCCTGCTTCTGCTGGCCACACTGTTCCTGCTACAGGCCAGGATGCCATTGACCTTCTTGGCTGCCTGGGTGCAGGCTCATGTTCAGCCTACCATCGACCAGTACCCCCAGGTCCCTCTCTGCCTGGCCGCATGGAACAATATAAAATGATATCTTATGAAATACTTCGAACAGTCAATAAATATTGTTTCTTTTGAAAAAAAGAACTGTATAATTTATAAAAATTGCAGGTTTGCTTTATATGGAATATATCAAATAGACAAAGAACTCTGATCCAGAAATTTAACGTTAATTTCAGATTTAAATATTTACGAAGTTTTATTAAATTCAGCCAAATTGTTTGACCTTTTTTGTTTGTTTTTTATTTCCTAGATGCTATGTAGTATGAATGGGAAATACTTCAGATAGCCAGACATTGCAGGACACTTATAAATTAAGTAGGGCAGTTCTATCTTTCTGACAGGAGTGCTGACTTCATCACCCAAAATTTTACATTAGGCCATTTGTTCATCCTCTAAATCTAGAATAGAGATATGCAATTCTGTGTTTGACTTGGAGAAAAAGAGCTACAACATAAGCAACAAAACTATATTAAAAGTCTTTATTGTATTTGAGGCATTAGTGAGCTTGAGCAAGCTGTGTCTGCTCTACTGGGGCTTGTACTTAGTGCTTGAAAAGCTGTGTGCTAGTCATTGCCCACAGTGGAGCACCCTATATGTAACAATGTAAGAAAACATGCTAGAATATCCTGAATAATTGTTCTTCCTATGTACAGCTCCCAGGTACATGTAACTAGCTACACTCTGATGGGCACTGTGAAGGAGAAAACATTTCTGCCTGTCAACACAAGATACACAATTTTTTTTTGTTACATCAGGTGTAGTGTCACAGTATAGGTCAACTTCCCCACAGATGGGATATCTACAGAGTGCTGTGGGCCAGTTCTTCTGGGTTCTGTCTGATGCTGCACAAGAGAAAGTTCCCACTGTCGGTTCCCAATATCTGAAGTATAATATACTTGCTCTCTATATTTTTCTCTCTTTCTTATTATTTAAAAAAATTTACTGTGCTCTTTGCTCTTGTATATTTTTTTAATTGAGAACCAGAGAGAACCCTGCACCTCCTCCAGTGCAGAACAGACATAATATATACACACTGAAACACATTTTGTGTCTTATATCTCTGAAAAAAGCAGGCTACATCCATTGTACCTAGGAAAATGTGGACTCAATATAACCCAGTCAAAGTACCTGGTGTTCATATAAATACAGAGTTAGAAAGTGCATTATTTCCTCTGTTTTCCATAGATTTTCTGTTTCAGAATAACAATAGACATACACAAGTTGGAGATCTGAAAGTTTTACTTCCATGGAGAAATAATCCCTGTTCACTTATTACTGCTGGCAGCAGAAGCAGGAAAAAATGTGTATCTGTTATTAAGTTCAATAGATTTACACTTAAAACCCTAAAAATAACAAATCATTTAACTGCTTCTAGCAGTATATTTTTATTTAAAGTTGTTACTGGTATACTTTTGTACTTTTTTCCCTAACTTCACCAACTGTGACTTGTAATGGTTTAAATTTCCTATGAATCAACTTTGAATTTTATAACCCTTTGTTCTTAATTAAAAAACAAACAAACAAACAAACAAATCCCAACATTATTCATTACCTCAAATTCCACAGTTTATTACAACCCTCTGTAAAGAAGCTGATTAAGGTCAAGATATTCAGAATGTGTTGCACATGTGTTTTATTTTTAATTGCACTGGCCAGAAATGAAGAGTTTCTGCTTTATTCCAGTGCAATATGTGGCTCTAAAAACTACTTTGAAATAAATAAACAAAAAAGTGTGTGAGACATCTGAAAAGAGCATGGTCTGACGTGATTCCTCTCTAACACTGATCCCATGTAAAAGGCATTCTATTCAACAGTATGTCTTCTTCAACATGTAGTCTTTGAAACAATTATTTTTCCACATGAAGAAAAAATGCTCTTTTATTGACAGCAGTCAGCAATAGACAGAAGTTTACTAATCTGGTTTTCACATTATGATGACTTGATTCTATACTACCTTTTTGATACTTAGAATGGTATGACATGTGATCCCAGAATTCTTTACCTAATCAAACTTTCTCACTACTACTGATATGGTCTATCATTTTAAGACATTGTTCCAGAGTGTAAAGTCTTTGGGGAATTTCCTTTCTTTAGAATAAGTCTGTGTGTTTGCCCTTAAGTAGAAGCACAGAATATAAGTACTAATTGACTTATTCCATCATAAACTCATGGACAAAAAAGTCACAAAATTTTAGCAGTGTCCAAATACATTAATGAAGGATCTCAGCATCAGGTGTCGCATTCTGCTATTTTATGCCATGAAACACTTTAAAAAAATATGTTAACTGACAGCCACCAGGTTTGAACAATAGAACTACTACAGTTCATTCTTGTTTCAGATTTGAAAGCAGTCACTGTTACATTCAGTAAATATTGACCTTTAAAATCAGTGCACTTGCAAATATTTTGACCTGTTCTTGAATGGAGATAAATGTCTTAATTCATTTGAACTGGAAAGTCTCATGAAACAGAGAGGATTTTACTGGGATACATCTTTCTTGTTTCTTTTTGACAGGTTGCTTTTTGGTATTGGTTTAATTCAGTCTAATTATTCATTTGACTTTCTTTGACAAGATGGATGAACAAAAATCAGAAGGACGCTAGATATCTCTACCAACTCCTCCAGTTAAAATTCTTTAGAAATTCAAACTCTGTGTCTCAGGAACACAGACAATTTAACATTCAGGTTGTAATTTGACTTCTATTCTTTCTTTCATTCTAATATTTGCAGCCTTATTAAGAGGAGAAAGTTAGAGAACAAAATGCCCTCTAATATTTGCCAGAGATTGAGTTGGATCTTCCAAGTTCAAAGAGTCATTTGATTATGAAGTTTTAAAGACTTCCTAAATACTTCAGTTCTGGTGTGAAAATAAGGCATGTCTGAATTAATTTACTACCTTGGGGCTTTCATTTTCCTAACAATGACTTTGATACAACTTCAATGCTCATATTTTCCCAACATTGAATAGATAATGAATTTTCAGTGAAACATAACTAACATACTTATAAAATTGCAAACAGGACTGTTAACTATTTTGCTCAGCATGTTCTTTTTCATTCCTCTTAAAAGAAAAAAAAACAAAACACAAACAAAAACACACAAGCAAAACCAAACCAAACCAAACCAAAAATCATATAATGTCATTATCTATGAATTGCCTGCTTTAAATGTCTGAGTATCTACCTTGCTTATGCACAGGCCCCATTTAGATGTCTGCTTTCATACAGACATTGCTGTGATGAAGCCAAATGTCTAAATATTTCTATCAATGTCTGAAAAAATCATAAGTTTTAACTAAAACTATACACCTCAAGCCCAGATGAAGGTTAAAGATAAAACTTCTGAGCTGACAGTGAAGTATCATTCATGAATACAAGATCACCTCTTATAAATATCGAGTGAATCTGCAGATAGCACGTGAAGGGTGACAGAACAAAGATTGCAAGGAGTTTCTGGCTTTGTCTTCTTATTTGTTTCTCTTTGAAAATGTAGTTTACAGCTGTATATAGAAGGCGTCAGTATACAGAGGTTAGAGAATGGAAGAAGATAGTAATAAGCATAATTTAGAAGGGAGAAATAAGAATTAGAGGTGTTACAGGCTACATCTACACTATTATATCAGAGTATTCTAATGTAATTTGAGTTCAGTGTGAACTCTGTAACTGAAGTGAGATGAATAGTGAGAGGGATTTGGAGATGTTGGAGTCTTTTACGCGGAAGCACTGACACAATACAATAGTGAAAGCCCAGTGTAAACCTAGAATTGTGACCATATGATGTAAAGCCTCTGCTGCTGAACAACAGAGATGACTAAGCACTTTGTAGTATTGGCCAAAGGACAGGTCATGATTTTCCCATAGTTAAAATGATATTTTCTCTTCTAATTGTAATTTTCTAAGGGCTGTACAGCTTGAAAAATCTGAGGCCACAAATTCATACCAGGGAATTCTCTATGTGGTCAGGAATAGTTTTCAGGAGAAGTTATATTAGAATTCCCAGATTTTTTGTTATACAAATGACAAAAGTATTATTTTCTTTCTTTCTTTTTTTTTTTTTTTGGGGGGTGTGTGTGTGTGTATTTTTGACTTTTTTATTTTTTTATCATGGCTGAAATGAAGTAAAAAAGCTATCATTTAACATTTTAATCATTACTGCTGATCTAACTGGTTTTGTTTGTTTGTTTGGCTTTTATTGTTTGGGGTTTTTTATTATTATTTATTATAGGTTTTACAGTTTTGTTTTGTTTTTAGAAATAAGGCTGCAATTAGAAGCATGTAATTCTGATTTTGTGTGTTTACATGCTTTGAATGTCTCATCTAAGTCTGAGAAAATTTTCTTAAAACTGCAAAATACTTTTTTGTTGTCTTTGCTCAATTTCAAAGCAATAGACTACATTAAACCACATCAGAGAAACCCTGCTAAAAGCTTTGATCTTGTTTTTTAAAATGATTTTCTTTATTCAAAAGAAAGACCCAAAAGGCAAGAAAGGTAAAAACCACAACACTGTGTTGTGATTTCAATTTAAAAAAATTATTTCTATACTATTCATTTTCTCACCTATCTTCTATCTCTGTATGTAGAACAAAAACTCAGGTTACTTACTAATTCTTACTATGTACACACACAGGTCTTAACCACTGTTGAAATATAAATAAATAACAACTTATTTTCCCTTAGAGTACACTTTCTTTTTCACTACTAAAAGGATAAATACAGATATTATAAAGAATAGTGGCTTAATTTTCTCAACTTCCCGAACTATCTCATTATGACCAGAAGTAGCACCAGTAGTGATTATAACAGATAGTTCTGGAAATACAGTACAGCAGAGGAATTTTATATTAAGAATATGAGTCAGCTACTTATCTTTATGATGGAATTCACTCAGCTGTAATCCTAACCAGGTTCAATACACAACCTGCTTGTTATTTAAATAGTGCCTTGGAAATATGTGAAGTGGATTACACAATGTGGGTGTGGTAATAAAAATTCTTACTTTATATTTCTCTGAGACTTACAGTAGATGGAAAAAAGGAGTTTACTTAGCTATGCATTTTCTAGTATTGTCTGTATCACTATGAAGATGTGTCTCAGCTCAATAATAAATTCCAAGGTCACAGAGGCTTATCAAAAGAGGAATTCATTTTGTAGGTATATGTATTTGTTCTTCCTATGCAAAGTAGGAAATAAGGAATTCTGAAACATGAAAGGACAAGTGTAGTGACTCCTAAAGTTTACTGTGGAAAACCAGACCAGATATTGTTTAGAGAATATCTTGTTTACTCTGTTCCTATTTTTACAAATTTTTGCCACCTTTTTTTTTATATTAAAGTAGAATTTTCCACTTTACTGTTATCTGCTGAAAAACCCTCAAAAATATATCAGGTATAAATATTTTCAGCTTCTAATATAATTGATGTCTATCATAGCCTGCTTATTTTTTCTTTTTTTTTTTTTTTCCCTCCTTCATGATTACATTTTCTGTCAGCTTCATTACATTCTACTAAAACAAAGCAGTAAAGATGCACACTCCATTCACAGTCTCATAGTTTTCTAAAGCCAGAAGTTTTAATTGTGAGTAATTGTTATAGTTCCAAATGACAACACCTGGAGAGTACTGCAAAAACTAGGGTTCAAGAATGTGCTGGGTTACACCCATCCTGGGGGAGGGCTGCAAGTGCCCTGCTTCCCCAGGAGACAAAAGAAACCTGATCCAGGTGAAGAGAGGGACTCGAATTCCCTCTCCCAGGAGGAGGGGTCCCCCAGGTCAAAGGTGGTCTACTCCAATTCCCCTTCCTTTCCAGCAAGCCTGTAAAAAGGAAGACGCTGCAGCCATTTGCTCTTTTTGCTCCTGCCTTGCCTGTTTGAAAAGACCCTCAGCCACTGCTAGCCTCCTGGTTCTGCCATGTGGTCAGGCCTGATCTCCCTGCTGCATCTACACTTCCCTAAAGGACTGAGGGATATATATTGAGGGAGATATAAGGCCATCCAAATTTGGTTTTGTATCTTTTCCTCATCATCCTTATTCCTTACCCTTGTAAACCCTTCCTGTTACTGCTATGTATACATATTTTTAAGAAAAATATACTTCTCCTACTTACAAGCTGACTCCAAATTATTTTTTGGTAGACCTTTTTTTCCTACCCCCTTTTTTTTCTTTTCCCCTATTCGTTCCCCCTTTTTCCTTATCAGTAAAATGGAAGGGGGAGTGGAGAGGAATTCTTGGGTTTCTACCATCTAAGCAATTAAATTCCAGTTAAGGCTCAAACCACTGCAAAGAATAACTGATAAATTGTAAGTGATTTGAATTCAGTGAACTTTGATGTTTGATTTTTTTATATTTTTTTTTTTTTATTTTAGCCATCAGTAATCATTTTATCACAGTAACAGCTTTTGGATACATCTATCTAGTGCACTTTTCCCATTACTGATAATTTCTGCCATTAGCAGTATAGAAATGCTAAACAGTCAAACACTAATAAACACTAATAATTTTAGGTATGTTCATTTGGGCTATCAAACCTTTAACCTTGGTCTGTATCTTATTTCAGTAATTGTGGTTTTTTTCTTCTCTATTAAGACTTTCATTTTCAAAGTGTGATGAAATTTTCATTGAAGTGGGGAAAAGAACAAACTTTTCATGTTCATTTTGTGGGAAACCCTGTGTAGGTCATGACCATATAGGAGGCATTCAAACATTGTGTTCTCAGTCCGCTTTATATTTTAAGTGATATTCAAATGGACTAATTAGCTTGAGTAATTCAAACAGCATGAAAAGTTGTTATTTTCCTCCTCCATTTTTCCCAGAATGTGGAATAGGCATGGATATAGAATGGGATTCTCTTAGTCATGTGGGAATCTCATGAGTCAGAATTCAGGACACACAACATCTATTAGAATACTGACAAGAACTGTGATGTGAATTGACTGCTGAGTAGTCAGTACATCCATGTTTGTTAATACAACTGTAGTACCAGACATCAAAAAGAGTGACAATGTCAGCTGCAAAGCTTTGGGCCACTGAGTTGACTGAAGCAGGCAGAAAAAAATAATATTTCAAATTTTCTCAAAAAAGTTATAAGAATTGGAAAACTTTCTAAATGGACAATGGCATAACTGAAGTATTGAATCCAGTCTTTGAACTTGGGATGAAGAAAATGTTTTAAATGCACACATAAGGAAGGATGAGCTGATAATTCCAATTTTCGCATTCTTATTAACTTAGTGTAAAAAAGGTCAATAACAAAAATATTTGATTCCTGGAATTCTGATTCCTACTTTCCCCCCCTTCTCTGTTTGTGTGGCATTTTCTGTCCATTTCTAAAATATGTTTTCCTCTACGTAACACCATCTTGGCTGAGGAGTGTAGCCGTGCCCTGTGATGGGTCCACTAGACCCAACTAGAACTGATGCTGTGTCCTCCGTGAGAAAGCCCATGTCCTCTTCCCAAAGAGGCCACTCGTTTAGCCTCTTCCTCCTCCCCCAACCAATCCACTGTTATTTCTAATACAGCTCATTAAAGACCTCACATTAAATGAACACGAAACAATTCTGGTAGTTTATGTTCCCTGAAAGGTCAGATTTGTTGGTCTTCCCACAAGTAATAACAGCAATATTGGAAGTGTGCCTCATATTTTACAAAAGACAATAAAAGTCTAAGACTGTAGAGTGAATACTGTCTACTTCTGACCATTATAGAGAGGCTATCCTTTAAGATTTGTGACTGATTTTCAAAAGAGTTAATTATAGAAAAGCAGATCTATTCAAAGAGGCTTATAGAAAGTTAATTATATCAGCAATATAAGACTTCATATTTAGAAAAACATTCAGACACCAAGTTCTTCAGTTGTTTTCAAATAAATGGCATGTAAGAAGGTGCAGAGCCTTAAAAAAAAAAAAAAATCAGTACCTACCTCCAGTGGTGGCCCAAGGTGTAATGAAGAGATGAGATATACAGATGAGTGGGGATGAATATCTAATCTCTCCACCCTAACAGCCAATGATGCCCTTGAAAACCTTCTGTGTTTGCTATGCCAGCCTGCAAATTCAGCGTTAACAGCAGCTCTGGAGCTGCTAGATGGATTTGTAGGGATGCTGCCTCCCAAGGTATGTGAACATCGGTGAATCTGGGTCCAGCTACAGAGACAGAAAGGGCTAAAAGGATGCTTTTAAGTCACTGAAGAAATGATGAAAGAACATACTGTGAGCATAGGGGTTATGGGGCTGGGTCACCAAATAAAAAGGAATAGAATAGAATTAACCAAGTTGAAAAACAACTTTGAGATCATCGAGTCCAAGCTATCACTCCACACCATCTAATCAACTAAACCATGGCAATCACTCTTTCTGTGAAGAATTTCTTCCTAACATTCAGTCTCAACCTCCCCTGGCACAACTTGAGACTGTGTCCTCTTGTTCTGCTGGTTGCCTGGGAGAAGACACCAACCCCTACCTTGAGTACTGTGTCCAGTTCTGGGCCCCTCAGTTTAGGAAAGATGTTGAGTTGCTGGAACATGTCCAGAGAAGGGCAAAAAAGCTGGTGAGGGGTTGGAGCACAAGCCCTATGAGGAGAGGGTGAGGGAGCTGGAGTTGCTTAGTCTGGAGAAGAGGAGGCTCAGAGGAGACCCTATTGCTCTCTACAGCTACCTGAAGGGAGGTTCTAGGCAGGTGGGGGTTGGTCTCTTCTCCCAGGCAACCAGCAGCAGAACAAGAGGACACAGTCTCAAGCTGTGCCAGGGGAGGTTGAGGCTGCATGTTAGGAAGAAATTCTTCATAGAAAGAGTGATTGCCCATTGGAATGGGCTGCCCAGGGAGGTGGTGGAGTCACCATCACTGGAAGTGTTTAGGAAGAAACTGGATGAGGCACTTGGTGCCATGGTTTAGTTGATTAGATGGTGTTGGATGATGGGTTGGACTTGATGATCTAAAAGGTCTTTTCCAACCTGGTTAATTCTGTATTCTGTTTTTTTAATATACATTCTAGAAGTTCAATTTGTTTGGTTAATGAAGCATTGCACACATTTTATGATTAAATACTTTCTTTATTCATACCCATCTTATGACACACAGTAAAAAGTGATGACATTCACTAGACATCAGATGACACAGAATATCTTTGCAATAATAAGACTAACTCCTTGAAGAAATCTCATATTTTTGAAGCATCAAGGAAAAAAAAAAGAATAGGGAAAAAAAATAAAGAACTCCAAACAGGAGTGGTGTCAAAGATTAGTGACTGGAGAAACCTTGAAACTGACCTGGGAAGGATGAAAATTTGACATCTGTGCTCAAATCTCTAAATTATAAGAAAAAATGTACAGTTTATTGCCATATATTGCAAAGCCTTCAAAAGAACTCCATGGTGACTAGGGCAGGTAGTAAAATTTTCCACAGTTTCATCAACTTTTAGGAAATTTGCACCATCTTTTTTGTCTCTCAGATCTTAACTGCATTTTCGAATGTGGTTAGCATTCCATGGAGAGATGAAAATTTTGCTGGTGAGGGAACTGACCACAAAAACATTCAGAAAATGGAAGGATGTCATAAACTCTGTTTCTGTTGGAAATTCAATAACTAAAAATGCCTACAAACTTGCTGCAAATGCGCTGCATGAAATGTAGAATGACTGTGATTCCAGCAGCCCATCTCCAAAGACTGAATTTCTCCAAAGGAAGTAGACAATAAACAAGAAGATCAAGATCAACTCAGAGGAAGAGAGCTCTTGAAAGCTCTTTATGGAAAAATGTCTGACTCATCTTCATTCCAGACAGTTTACATTTCCTAGTTTGGATCTTTCAGGCCATGGTGCTCACTGGTGGAAGAGAAGATTTTCATAGAACTATCTACTTTTACTGTGTGACAATGAAATTCATTGTCCACCACACAGTTCTAATTTTAATAAAGGGAAAGGATTATCATCCATTGTACATGTAGACAATTTATTTCTATCTCAGTTAAAAATTTAAAAACATGGGTTCAATTGCAATGATACTAACAGAGGCCAACTTAATATGGAAATTCAATACCCTAGAACAAAATATTTACCTTTTTCTTTGATGCTTTAGTCATACTTCTAATATTTCCAGGGTGGTCTGTGACCACAAAACATTGCCAATGTCTCCAGCTCTTCACTATAGGAAGTACGATATTTGTGAGGGTGGTTCCATTACATATGAAATTGTCTGTGTATCAACACATTAGTTTTCTCACTTTCCCATCAAGCAGAAGTGAGCAAGCAGCTGAGTGGTGCTTAGTTGCTGCCTAGGGTTAAACCATGGCAACAATGAAATCCCTAAACACAATTATTTATGAGCAAAAAGAAAAATAACCCATTGTTTAAACAGATATAATTTCTATTAGCAGACTCATAATTCAAGAATGTAATATTAATACCTTATATTAGTATAAATGCCTAAAAATGTAGATTCATGCATTGTGTATGAGAAGCATGTACATACATATACATATACACATTCAAAACCTACAGCTTTTGAGAACTTTTGCTATTTCATCAGGGTCTTTCTGTGTTAAAATGCAGTTCCTGACCAGCCCTCTACTACTTGTGCTACAGTACTGCAGTAATGTCTTCATAGTTCAGACATGCCAACACATTGCTCTTGTCAGAAAAATCTTCAAATGAGTATCAGCTTAAAGATATCTTTAGCTTCTTTAACTGAATTCAGCTTCCAGTTGCTTGAAGACTGACTCTTAGAACTAGTCACCTGCAGGAAAAACTAGCTGGTAGTCATTTGTATGACTTGCTTTAGTAGTTTAACCTTGTATGCTTTGTATCACAGACTTGATTTTATCTGCCAGAGTTAGTTGCCACATTACCATAACTAAGAGCTGGTAGAAAGCAGCTTTATAATCTAAACAGCAGTGGATGCTAACTCCAAATTGAGATGACCTATGGATGGGACTATTATCTATGTAAATATTATAAAACAATATGCATTTTGCATGTTCACCTCTCAAGCCTGAACCTGAGATTAGAATTGAAACCTCAGTAGTGTATTCATATAAACATCGATCTAAACTTAATGGTTTGTCCATAAGATGATGCAGCACATGGCCAGGTGTCCACACCGACCAACCACCTGTTTATACATGAACAACCTTTCTTTAACCACCTTATCCCTCTGTTTTCAACCACTTAATCTTCTTTAATACACTTAAAACATGTAGTTTGCATCAAAATATTTACATTTTCTATTAGACAAACTTCTAGCAACTCAGTGTTTTTCTTACCTACTGTATAATTTTAGAAGCCTTTCACTTCATCAGCCACTGGTGGAGTACTGACCTTTCTTGTGAAATTTCCTATGTCAGATAGCAAAAGTAATGTCACTGCCAGCTCCTTTTCCTCTTAATTATCAAAACTTGAACTCTGAATACTTTTCTTTGTGTTACAGTTAACACCTGAGCCTTTTAATGAGATTTCCCTCTGGAATTTTTTTTATTTTTTTTTTTTAAATCTTCATATTATGGGGTTGTGATAATCAATCTTGGTTTTCATTTCTAATTGTGAGGGGGTTTATACGTCAGGGATTTTTAAGATTAAGTAATACACTTATTCTAACATCTCTGCAAGATAATTTAACAGCTGTATTGCTGTAGCTGCACAACTCAGTAAAATTACTGCAACAGTATCAATAGCACTGATATTAGTCTGCAAATATTATTGTTATCTCTGTCTCAAGAAGAAAAAAAACAAAAAAAAAAGGAGGGGGAAGCACAATGTATTGTCACATTTCAAATTATCTGGAATATTTTTTATGAATGTGAGCACACATTCATACACTCATCTGTGTTTAACTTTCATACAATATGATACTTCCACTATAAAAGAAGACATTGCCCTAGAACCAGAAAGATCATACTGTTGCTTTTTAGAAATTATGTTGTTTTCACTCCAGGGATTCTAGACTTTTTTGCCACATGATGAAAGAACAGATATGTTGGTCATTAAATGTCTCTCAAGAATGATACTGTGTGACAGAATTTGATTTCCAACATCTAAAATGTTTAATTTACCAAGAAAACACAGCTACTAAACCTGCTCAGAGGAGACCATATTGCTGTTTACAACTACCTGAAAGGAGGTTGTAGGCAGGTGGGGGCTGGTCTCTTCTCCCAAGCAACCAGCAACACAACAAGAGGACACAGTCTCAAGCTGTGCCAGGGGAGGTTTAGACTGGATGTTAGGAAGAAATTCTTCATAGAGAGAGTGATTGGCCATTGGAATGGGCTGCCCAGGGAGGTGGTGGAGTCACCATCAATGGAGGTGTTTAGGAGGAGACTTGATGGGGTGCTTGGTGCTATGGTTTAGTTGATTAGATGGTGTTGGATGATGGGTTAGATGTGATGATCTTGAAGCTCTCTTCCAACCTGGTCTATTCTATTCTATTCTATTCTATTCTATTCTATTCTATTCTATTCTATTCTATTCTATTCTATTCTATTCTATTCTATTCTAAATAAAATAATTTGGAATTCAATCACTTATTATTAGCAATGGTGGGCATTGCAACCATATTCTGATGTGGGAAAACAGTGATTGAACAGGCAAAGGATATCAGAAAGTATTTATTGATGAATCTTACACCTTCTGTAGCAGAAGTCTGTATCTTTGCAAGTTCAAATATGAATATAAATTAAAATATTAACAACTTTTTATTAATATGGCAACTTGCCAAAATGTATTAAATAGATTTGATGTACCTCTGGAATGTATATGTACAGCAGGGATGTACAATACTTAGGCAATATAACAATTTAAACAATTTTAAGTAAAATGGAAAGAATAACAGGGAGAGAATCCCTGGGCACAAATGATGCTCGACAAAGGTGGGGGAGACTTGTCAAGAAGCATTAAGCCAAAGAGGCAATCACTTAATTACTCACAAAGAGTTCTACCCCAAGTAGGGGGATGCTGCTGCTGTATTAGCTGTTGAGGCTTTTTGGGGCACTCTCAGTTTCATTATCCCCCAGCCTTCTGTTGATATTGAGGGTTGACCCTGCCTATATGCAGGACCTTGCACTTTGCCTTATTGAATCTCATGAGACTCTCTTCAGCCTACTTCTCCAGCCTGTCCCAGTCTCTCTGGATGGCATCCTGTCCCTCAGTCTTATCAGCTGCACTACTCAGCTTCGTATGATCTACAAATTTGCTGAGGGTACACTAAATCTTGATGTCCAAGTAATTGATGAAGACATTGACCCTTTAGGGATACCACTTGTCACCCATCTCCATTTGACCATCAAGCTGTTGACCACTACCCTTTGAATGTTACCATCCAACCAATGCAATACCCACTGGATGGTCCACCCATCAAATCTATATCACTCCACCTTAGAGAGAAGGATCTTGTGGGGGACTTTGTCAAAGGCTTTCCAAAACTCTAGATAGAAGGTCTTGCCTTGTCCACTGATTTAGTTACTCCATGAGAGAAAGCCACCAGTTTGGTGAGGCAGCTCTTGCTCTTGGTAAAACCATGCTGGCTGTCTCAAATCACCTCCCTGTCCTCCATGTGTTCCAGTACAGCTTCCAGGAGGATCTTTCCATGATCTTCCCAAAGAGGTGAAGCTGACAGGTTGGTAATTTCCAGGATCCTTTTTTTCACCCTTTTTAAAAATGGATGCAATGTTTCCCTTCTTCCCATCTCCAGGGACTGCCAGGACTTTTCAAATATTGTGGAGAGTGGCTTTGCAACTACATCAGCCAATTCCTTCAGAACCCTGAGATGTATCTTATTGTACCCCATAGACTTGTGCATGTTCAGGTTCCTCAGATGGTACTGAACTTGATCTTCTCTTACAGTGAGAGGAACTTTACCCTGATCATCCACAGCTAGTGGTCCATCCACTCAGGATTGAGACAGAGCAATACTGGCAGTGAAGACTGACACAAAAAAGTTATTGTGTAACTCGGCCTTCTTGTCTCTTGACATCAGTTCTCCATTCTCACTCCTCAGAGAGGGAAGGCTTTATTTAACTTTCCTTTGCTGGTTGATGTACCTGTAGAAGCCCTTTTTATTATTCTTTGTGTCTATTGACAGGTTCAGCTCCAGCTGTGCCTTGGCCTTCCTGACCTCATCTCTACACAAGCAGGCAGTGTTCCTATACTATTCCCATGTTACCTGTCACTGCTTCCCTCTTGCTCTTTATTTTGACCAGCAGGTCTCTATTCAGCCATGCCCATCTCTTTCCTTCCTTGTCCGATTTCTTACACACAGGGATCAAGAGGTCTTTCATTCTAAGGATAATGTCCTTAAAGGTCTGTCAGCTCTGCATTTGATACACTTGAGGGAAGCCATTCAAAAGAACTTTAAGAAGTAAACCTCATAAAGTTCAACAAAGTTGTGTGCAAGTCCTATACCCAATATCAAGACAAACTGGGGGACTGAGAACAGCCTTGTGGAGAAGGACTTGTGGATACTGGTGGATGAAAAATTTTGCATGAGCCAGCAGTATGTTCTTGTAGCCCCAAAACATAGCAGTATAAGTATGGAGATTATACTGGCTAGTATTGAAAGATGTTTAAAGAATAGTCATCAGGCATGGTAAAAATGGATTTTCAGAGAGAAAGTTCTATTTAACATCTACTTAACATTTATTTTACATCTTTCTTCCAATAGGGTCATCCACCTACAGGATGAAGGGAAGATGGTGGACAGAGTTCTTCAGGATTTTAGTAACTTTTGATGCTGTTCTTCCCATTGTCCCATCTGGGGATGCTTGTTTCCAGCAGGCTCAATATGTGTCAGCAGCTTTCCCTGGCCCTCAGGAGGACAAATCATATTCTGGGGTACATCAAATACAGCATATCCAGACAGTCAAAAGATATCATAGAATCATAGAATTATGTTGGTTGGAAAAGACCGTTAAAAATCATTGAGTCCAACCATTATCTAGCTCTGCCTAGTCTGGTGCTAAACCATATCCCTTAGCACCACTGTGTATCTGTGTACCTTTTAAAGACTTTGAGGGATGGGAATTCAGTTACTATCTTGCTGGCTCATGCAAAATTCAGTGACTATCTTGCTGCATCACTAGATCATTAAAATGATCAGAATTCTCAAACATCTCTCCTACAAAGAAAGGTTGATAGAGTTGGGGATGTGTAGCTCAGGTAAAAAAGGCTCTGGAAAGATCTGATTGATGCCATCAGTGCTCAAAAGTGGCTTGTGGAAAAACCCCAGACATTCAGAAAGGCTTGTAGCATCGGTAGAAGGGGCAGCCTGTTTAAACTGTAAGAGGGTAGGTTTAGGTTGGATGTGTGGAAAAATGCTCTATATGGTATAAAAGGCTGTTTAGAGAAATTTTGATCTCCAATCACTGGAAATGTTCAGACTGAAAAGGCCTCTGAGCAACCCAATCTAGTGAAAACCACCAAGGTAGTGGGGTTGCATTAAAAGAACGTTAATGGTCCTTTCCTACCCAAACTATTTTATGTCTCTGATGTCCTTATTAACAATTAAAAAATAAAATAATACAAAGAAATACCTAGCATGTGTCCAGATATCTGAATCTTTCAACTCAAGTTTCATTTATATTTCACAGAGGAAAAAAAAGAAATTCTGAGACCCTGAGACCTGGACAGATATTATGGGGGAATTTTGTATAAGAATTTACAATTATGGCCTACCTTTAAATAATTTAAATAATTACTTAAAGTAAATGGAGAACAGTTATATGGAAGAAGACAGATGACAATGTGCATAAAATATTCATAGTGGCAAAACACAAAAGGACTGGGAAAATTCTTCTACTTTCAGCATTCCAGGAGTTAAAATAAGTTAAGGATGAAACCTGAATTCTTCAAGCTATGAAAAGACAGATGTTAACCTCTCCTGAGTCCTCTTCCAGCCACCTGCCAGTTTCCGTACAAAAACCAACACAAAAGGTAACACACTTTCATATCCATAGAAAGACTTTATAAAGATTAAAGCTCTGAATTATCTTTTCTTTTTTTTTAAAAAAAGGGCTTTTTTCCCCCCCCCTCAGTGAGATCTCCTTTTATAAGTGATTTCTCTTACATATTAGATTTTTTTTTTTTTAACAATAGCATTAATTCAACTTATGGTTTCTTCCAAGACTTCCCTCCCCCTCAAAAAAAAGAGAGAAAGAAATAGAACTTGTGTGGTGAATTGATAATTCCACCCCAACATTAAATTTGCCAGCCCAGCTCAGTTGGAAGAAAATGAAATTTGTATTTAGAAGCTAAACTACAATCTACAATGGAGTGCAATGAATATGTACAAAATACATATTTACAATATTTACAGGTATTTACAATTAATGAACAACACAAGAATCCCCCTGGTCAAAGACCAGGGGAAGCTAATAGCTTCTCCCTCCCTGCCACACCCCCACCCCTATCCCCCTGGACATAAAAGAGACAAGAGACAGAGAAGTTAGAACTTAGCCAGAACAATGTAGCCAAGGTCAAGAAGAAGGCAGCAGAACCACAAAGTTTGTTATCTGCCAGCCTGAGGAAGTGAGAAGAGAGAGAAATTGTTTTGTGAACTAAATCTCATGGTGGATAACTCTCCAATGGAATTGTTTAGAACTATCAGTATTTTCCTTTTTACACCCAATAGTGATTTATTTACATTTTACAACCTTCTGTTCAAGATCTGTGAAAAATTTCAAAGGCATAGCCTAAAACTACCACAACTAGAGCATAAAGGTGGCTGCAAGATCTCATCTGTGTCAGCACGAATGACAGTAACAAACTTTTCCATGGATCTCTTTTAAGAACAGAAGGGACTTTTATTTCCCTTCCCCTCGCACCCGGCCGGCAATTCTGAAAGTACTCTAAAGGATGGTATATGTAGTCTTTCTTTATAAATAAAGATGAAAGTCTACAGCAATAAAGGTGTCCTGTAAAATGCAATATACATATACTGCTTAAGTGCACATTTTCCCAGAAATTAAATACATCTCAGCATAGGTGCTGAAACTATAAATACTACCTAAAAATAGAAATTATTCTTATTTTTGCCATCTTAATAGAAAAAGTGGTATACTTTGCAGGTTGGATGCAGGCTGACAAGTGTAACCTTCTTTTCAGAACTAGTGAAAATACTGACCAAATACACCTTTTGCTTTTCATTGTCTGCAAAGGAAATCTGTGAGAACCAACTCAGAATCAGATATTCAGCTTTCAGTACCCCAAGCACCCTTCTGAGGTCAGTCTATTAGATATTTAACAGACTAAGTCCTGCCTGTCCTAGAAATTCAGATGGCATCATACTCTCAAGGAATTGAGTTTCTTACACAGTCCATCAGACATAATTCCTGGATCTTACCACCCCTTTGTATTTGCTTTAAATATGCTATTATTTTAATTCAAGATATTATTTTAAATGAAGACATATGTATTTAAGTAGGAAAAAATATTTGGACATCCAGTGAAGAGTAACATTTTCTGTTTTAAATAAATTATATTTATAGACCTAAACTAAAAGAAAACATTAAATTCACTTAACTAAAAGGAATTTTGATTATCTGGTATTGGTTTAGATTATGTCTGTTACTAGTCTTGCTCCAATAGGAAGCCTTTGAAATTCAAACATGTGGCTATTTTTAGCAGTATTTCTAGGCAAGTATTGCTTATAACTTTTAAAAATAAGAATATATTTTGCAATAGCAACTTCAAATCATCATATTATATAGTAAATGGAAAGTTGCATGCATTATGAGGTATCTTGGTGAATTGGTATCTAATAATGGTAATAATTTGTGTATTTGCCCTTATCACTCCAGTATAAGGCATTGTGTCAGTTGTCTTCATGATCACAAGGCTCTCATTCTGCAAAATGCAAAGTACTCTATAAAGGCAATTACACATGTCCATAGCCTCACTATCCTCAGGTACAGTGGACTCGACGTAAATCACATGTAAAGAATAAAAAATACTTTATAGCTTCCAAAAATACCCCTCCAGAATATATGTTGTAAACAGTGTAAATTGTTTGTAGTTTAATTCCATTGCACTAACAAGCCACTTTTTTGGAAGGAAATAAATTGGATACCTATTGTAATGTGATTGTGGTAGAATACAAATAGAAATAAAATTCTGAGGCAAGAGACAGTCACTCTAATATTTGTCACTCAAGCTCTAATCTCCTTTTATCAAAATTGAACAATAGTAAAAGCAAAGGTAGAAAATATCCTATCTATAACTTCCTAGATTATACAGGTCAAATCCTCTCAAGCAAAAGAAGGATTTCAACAAAAGTCTCATGGCATAAAAGCTGCTTTCAAACCATTGAGATAAAAAGCATTGGACCAGAAGATAAAGGGTGTTTCAATTTCTGAGAGATTTCTGTGTGTATACTTGTTATGAATAAAGGGTGACAAGGTGAGAAATTAATAAAAATATAAATTATTTTTTAATTTGGCTCTACATCCCATGCAACTATATACAAATGTTATAAAGACTATTAAAAATTTGGTATTCATCTGAGAAATTTTCTTCATAGTAGGAATGGTTATAAATGGTTTGAGAACAGTATCTGAAAAAAGATAAATTGAAATGCAGCCTGTTACCCCACTAACAAAAGGAAGGAAGTTCCTGGAGATCTTAGGCATATATTAATTTCTCACAATGCTGTTTGCTGATTGTTGGAATTTCTCTTTTGTCTCTTTTTTATTGGAAAATCCTCCTGAACTTCTGCTGCTGCTTATAATCCACATGTGTGGAGGGCAAAAACCCAAGGGAGAAGAGCCTCATGTTCTGCAGCTCGCTTGTTTTAATCCAGCCAGCTAATTTTTGTGTCACACATTACCATCAAAGGCCAGAACTGATATCCATCAGCTCTCTGCTTAAATGCACCCAAAATTATGCCCAGACCTGAACCTGCATGGGGTCTGTTCCTGGCAGGACATGTGGCTTGGGGGATGGGCCCAGGTGAATCCACTAATCTGCAGGCATGGGAGGTGTCTCCTCTGGCTCCCTTCATCCCAGCTTTCCTGTTTCCCCATACCAAATCTTCATGGGGTGGGGAAAGGACTTTTGGATGTACTGCCACTGTACTAAAAGATCTTAACATCAGGAGATAGATCATGAATCCTAAACAGAGAGAAGCTTTTTCACAGAGTAGAATAATGTGCGTAAGAAGTGAAATGAGGTGTAAGGCCTGCAGCTCTCCTCAGCAGTTTCTGACAGCAAATTTACTCTGCTTAGTTCAGCAGCCTGGCTTCATGGATTACTTCAGTCAATAACTCTCTCCAAGAACTGTGAAAGGAGTTAGGACACCCAGATCATAGTATATATTCTATTATGTGGTAAAATACATGAAAGAACAAGAAATTGCTACATCAGACATTTTAAGACATATCTCCAATCTCAAATGATTTATTATCTAATGGAAAATTTAATTTTTATATAAAAAATTGATCCAAAAGTTTATTACCAGTTCTATGTAATCTGCTTGTTATCAAATTGGAAGAAGTTCTTCTCTGCCTGGCTGTTTTTCTTTCAAGTATTTTAAATATACATCTAAATAATTCATCGAAGATATTTCTTTTTCTCACAAACAAGGACTTAGCTAATATTCTTTCACAACTGCATAACCAACAGTAAAAAGCAAAACAAAACAAAAAGAGTCATTTAATGTTTTTAGTAACATTGTTAAGTTGTTGTTGTTTTTCTGTAGAAGTGCACTCCAGAGTTGTGAATCATCATGGAATGCAATGACAAGGAATTTAACTTCTGAATCTGGTGAAACTGGCATGCCCTGTGTTTTAAACATGAAACATTTTCATTTGGTGCAGATACTCCAGAAAGGCAGTTTTTATTCTGATATATATCCCTCTTAGACTTAGGCTCTTGTGTGGGTTTATTTTTGTCTCTTTTAAAACTGAAAATGCTGGAATCTTCCTGAATGATTTTTCACTCTGCCATTAAGTATGCAGAAGTCATATGGAGATATCACAGAAACACAAAATTAACCAGGTGGAAAGACCTCCAAGATCATCATCTCCAACCGATCACCCAACACTATCTAAACCATGGCACTAAGTGCTTCAGGCTTTTTTAAAACACTTTCAGGGACGGTGACTCCACCACCTCCCTGGACAGTCCATTCCAATGGCCAATCACTCTTTCTGTGAAGAATTTCTTCCTAACATCCAGCCTAAACTTCCCCTGGCACACCTTGAGACTGTGTTCTCTCATTCTATCAGTGATTGCCTGGGAGAAGAGACCAGCCCCAACCTGGGTACAACCTCCCATTAGGTAGTTGCAGACAGCAATAAGATCTCCCCTAAGGGTCCTCTTCATCAGGCTAAGCAACCCCAACTCCCTCAGCCTCTCCTCACAGGGCTTGTGTTCCAGACCCCTTACCAGCCTCCTTGCCCTTCTCTGGACACATTCAAGAGTCTCAATATCCTTCTTAAACTGAGGGGCCCAGAAATGGACACAGGACTCAAGTTGTGGCCTAACCAGCACTGAGTACAGGGGCAGAATGTCTTCCCTACTCCTGCTAGCCACACTATTCCTGATCCAGGCCAGGATGCCATTGGCCTTCTTGGCTGACTGGGCACACTGCTGGCTCGTGTTCAGCTGGCTGCCAACCAGTATCCCCTGGTCTTTTTCTGTCTGGCTGCTCTCCAGCCACTCTGTCACCAGCCTGCATCACTGCATGGGGTTGTTGTGGCGAAAGTGTTGAACCCAGCACTTAGATGTGTCAAATCTCATTCCATCGGACTCTGTCCATCTATCCAGCCTGTCAAGCTCCCTCTGCATAGTCCTTCTGTCCTCCAACAGATTGACACTTGCTCCCAACTTGGTGTCATCTGCATGTCAAAGGTTTATCTTGAAGTTCTTTAGACTGAAACTAGCACTTGTGTAACACATAGTTTTGTCTTTGTATTTTCCTTTCATTCCTAAATCTAGGTCTATGTTGTGGGTTGATCTTGGCAGACTGCCTGTTCTCCACCTAGCTGTTCTCACCCACCCAGATGTTTTTTTCACTGCTTCTTCTCATCAAGACAGAAGGAGAAAATAAAATTAAAATGTTCATGGTCAAGATCACTATAGGAGGAGTGTAGGGAGATACGTTATGTGGGTTGTGATCAGTTCATAAGAGTTTCTCTTTGTCACTCCTTCATCCTCCTGAAACTGAGAAATTCAGTGACTGCACAAAAGCTGTAAGAAATTATTATTCATTTACTATTGCCAATATCATGCCCTTTGTTGGTTTTTGTTTTCTTTTTGTCTCTCTATCTCCAGAATGCTATGTTAAGTCCATGCCATTTTATAAGAATTTTTATCAGGACAAAGTAGGTGTTACCAGCTAGGATATTCAGTCAGTTTTCAGTGTCTCTGTCGATGCACAACAACGAGTGCCAGGCTGACATGCTTATATGACTTTAGCCACCTGTAATAATGATTTCTCATTAAGCCTTCTGCAGGAAAAGGTTTCAGCTCCTCAATTCAATATTAGAAGTGAGACTTCTTTGAACAATATACACTAATTGAAAACACAAAGCATGTATACTCCGAGATCTGACTGCAGTTTGCTGTACTTTTCAAGTTTTAGCCACTCAGGGCAAGACTGTCAACATTAGTTATACATTTCTGGGGTAAGGAATTCATCTGGTTAAATTCAACAAGGCTACTGTCTTATTTACTTGGTTGAATAAATCAGAGACAACTGAAAGAGCTTTCGGTATGAAGGAGACCAATGAGGATTTCCACTTAACTTTCAGAAGGAATACTTAATTTTAAGCATTTTCATAATTATGTTTGACAACTCTTTTTTGCTAATGCATTTGCTATTGCATTTCCACATAAAAGTTTTCCTGACTTTGATGTTTTTATTATTGATATTAAGAAAAAATCTCTTTTTGAACCGAACAAGAAATGTTTGTGCTGACTTTGTGTCATAATATTTTACATTCTTTATTTGTTCACCTTTGGTTTTTGACCGTTGTTTCTGCACTCGCAGTATTTTATATGTAAGGGAATAGCTGTCTTTTGCAACACACACAGCTCTCACTGACACTGGTCAGATGAAAATCGAATCATAACAGCTCAGCAGGAATCAAGAGCAGGGCATGTTTTAGATACAACTTGACTTCATCAGGCCTTGGATCAGTCTCCAATGTCCACATTTTTCCATCTCCATTTTTCTCAAGCAAACAAGTCCTTTCTTGCAGGAAACCCATCTGGTTCTGCAGTGTAAGAGCTGGCTGCAAGAGGTCAGAATGTGAGGAGACCAGACTAGTACAGAAATGTCTTCTGAGCCCCAGGAAGCCCTAAGGTAGAACTACATGGCTCTACCAGATTCATGCAATGTAGTTAAAGCAGCTCAAGGCAGTTGCTGAACAGTGGTTGCAAAGAAGTAAAATTACATCTTTCCTGATTCTTATGAATCAGGAAAACAAATGTTCTTTTAAAATGTGTGCAGAAGAACAAGTGTGCTGAATACTATTTTAATACATTTACTATTGAAACTATGAAAACATTTTGGAGGTGCATCTGAGGTGCTATTTTTTTAGGACCTCTAAGACACAAATTATTAGAGAAGTTATCAGTAGTTAATGTATGAATATAAAAGCAGAGTGACTGCAGGTATTTTTGCTGTGCTGTAAGTCACCAAACTGTCAAAACAAAATCATACAGAACTTGCTGTTTTGGAATCTGTTTAACAACTCAGATAAAATTGAACTGAATACCTGCAAAGCTTTGAAGAGAACTTTAGAATTGTTTTATTAAAATCTCTGTGTTTTAAAGTCACAGAAATTAAAGGAGATACCAAAGCATTTGAAAGATTTATACAAATTAATTGTTACACTATAAACTAAAAGGCATAAAAGAATGGTTCAGAAATATTTAATGCAGGAAAATCTTCCATATAGTCACCCAGTGAGACAGAATTTCATTATTTAACAGTAAGATTGTATTACTCACACTATGGTAATGTTTAGGTCTATAGCAGATTTGTGCTCACCTGTCTCCTTAATAATTCTGTACACACCCATATTATCCAAAAGGGAAAAAAATAACATAATTATCAGGAAGAGGAAACAGGGAAAGGGGAAGTAGGTGGTGAAGGAAAGGAAATGTAAAGGTCTAATAATATCTTCACTTACCAGATAGGAATTCAAATTGTAACAATAATAAGTAATTTGTTCAATGTCACATACATGTAAGAATATGTTTTAAATCTTTGAAGTACTTAATTCCTTGATCTAGAAATGATATTCACATGTATGGGAACCCTCCTCATTAAATTATCACATTTTATTTTCTTTTTTCATTGGAGTTTTCCTCTCTCTGCAGACTTTCAGGAAAACTGTTTTCATATTTCCTGTTTCTGTTTTATGGTTTGAGTGGAACAACTAGGAAAAGGTCTTTGACTCTTTCCCAAGCCAGTTACAATTGCAGTTCTCTAAATCCAGGAACTAAAGGCTCAAAGACGACAAGAAGTGGTGATGCAGTTGAAATACTTTCACCTGCCTGTCCCTGGAGCAGTTGTTCTGTGTGGCTTAGAATAGTTTTGAATGTCTTCCAATATATTTATCCAGTAAGTGAAATTCAATCTTTTTAAAAATTGCAGAATATCAAAACTAAACCAAAATCAAAACCTTGTTCACTTCATCCTGAGGCAAATGTAAGAGCAAATGTAATTAAATTTTTAATGTGAGCTGCATTTACTCCTCTGGTGAACACTGTTTTCAAAAATAAATCCTCCTTGCTTTGAAGTGGTAAAATTATGTAGCTTTATAAATCCAAACCCCTTATAAATCACTTGAGGTCTCCCTTATTTTGGAAATGGAAGAAAATCCAGATAACAAAAAAGAATAAACAGAAAGTAATACCTATGCCTAAAATTGTAATCTAGAATAGTCACTGAAGTGAAAGATTATACTGAATCAGGCCTTAATAATTTTGTCTGAGTTAGAAATCTTAAGCAGTTTAGTGTCTGGCCAAATGCTAATGAAAAATCCAACTTAAGAAATAATATAATACCAAAATTTTACCTGAAGCAACTGCATGCATCTAAAGTGCTCTTGATGGAAGACTGTGAAGTGCCTTTAAACAAACCTGACAGGTTGAAGTATCTATTTGTACAATGAAAATTTGAGTTTCCCTCCATGCATGAAGGATTGCAAATGTACATTTGTCATTCTCATGACAGTCACTTAAACACTAAACTGTGGGCTGTCAGTTAGGTAGAAGAAAAGGCAGCAACACTTTCCTTCCTTCTAAAGAACCTGTTGCATTAGCAGAATATGTCAAGATTTACTGGGCCAGGAAAAGAAAGGAAATCTAAATGTGTATTTTTAGCTTAGAGTTATGACATGTAAACAGAGATGAACAACCTCAATTTCACATCTGTGTTCCAATAATTCATTATACTGCTTTCACTTCCTAATGATTTTTTATTCAATCAACTGTCAACAAAACAGTGAGTGAAGAAATAAAACCCAACTGTCTCCTTCACCTCTTCAGCCTTATAAATGTAGCTATTTATAAGCTTGTACCATTTAAAACATTTATTTATTTAAATGTAGTGAAATACATATTAATTCAATTAATTCAATATCTATTTCTGTAAAAGTTAGACCTAGACCTCACTGTATTTTTATGCAATATTTTTAAAAATTCCTATTGCTATAGTAAAACAACTGAAAGTATCATTATTGTCCCTGCATATGCAAACCCTTAATAAATCTTTTCCATAACTAAAGTGCAGTATTTATTTTTAAAGAAGAATGACTGTTACAGCAGTCCTTGCAGAAAATGTTGTAAATAAGATGACAAAACCTATTTAGTAGTCTAAATGTCTCTGAAATAATTGAACAACTGTTTCTAAATTATATAATAGAAGACTCAGATTGTGTCTGTTCTGACAGAACAGCAATATCTAAGGCAATTCCCAAGTCAGAATATGTCAGTGACAAACAGCTGAGATCATAGTATAATTCCATTATTCTGTGGGAATGTGTTTGTTCTGGCTGCATGGGGAACCTAAGGCTAAGAATATATAAGAGATTAAGTAAACTATAACAGATTGAAGAACTGTTAATGATGGATGAGGAGAAGGCTGAGATTCTCAAAGCGCTTTGCCTTAGTCTTCACTAGCAAGCCCTCTCCTTCATAGCTCCCATGTTAACGAAACACAAGATGGAGACCAGGGAGAAAAAGTCTCTCCCACTGTAAGTGAAGACAAGATTCATGACCATCTGATGAAACTGAAGATAAACAAGTCCACAGAACCTGATGAGATACATACTGGAGTCTTGAGGGAATTAGCTGATGTAGTTGCCAAACCACTCTCCGTGATAGTTGAAAGCTCATGGCAGTCAGGTGAAGTCCCTGGTGAGTGGAAGAAAGGGAACATTACACCCATTTTGAAAATGGGTAGAAAGGAGGCCCCGTGAACTATTGACCTGTCTGCCTCACCTCTGTGCCTGGGAAGATCATGGAACAGATCCTCCTAGGTGACATGTTAAGGCATATGGAGGACAGGAAGTTTGACAGGGCTTTGGGCAACCTGATCTAGTTGAGGATGTCCCTGATTACTGCAGAAGGTTTGGACCAAAAGACCTTTAGAGGTCCCCTCCAGCCCATGAAATTCTGTGACTTTATGAAATATAGAATCATAGAATCAATAAGGTTGGAAGAGACCTCAAAGATCATCAAGTCCAACTTGTCATCCAAGACCTCATGACTACTAAACCATGGCACCAAGTGCCACATGCCTCTTGAACACCTCCTGGGATGGTAACTCCACCACCTCCAGGGGCAGCCCATTCCAATGGCTAACAACTCTCTCGGTGAAGAACTTTCTCCTCACCTTGAGCCTAAACTTCACCTGGGGCAGCTTGAGACTGTGTCCCCTTGTTCTGGTGCTGGTTGCCTGGGAGAGAAGACCAAACCCCTCCTGGCTACAACCTCCCTTCAGGTTGTTGTAGAGAGCAATAAGGTCTCCCCTGAGCTTCTTCTTCTCCAGGCAAAACAACCCCAGCTCCCTCAGCCTCTCCTCACAGGGCTTGTGCTCGAGCCCTCTCACCAGCCTCATTGCCCTTCTCTGGACACGTGTAAATGTCTCAATGTCCTTAAATTGAGGGGTCCAGAACTGGACACAGTGCTCAAGGTGTGGCCTAACCAGTGCTGAGTACAGGGGCACAATGACTTCCCTGCTCCTACTGGCCACACTATTCTGGATTCATGCCAGGATGCCATTGGCCTTCTTGGCTGCCTGGGCACACTGCTGGGTCATGTTCAGCCAGCTGTCAATCAGCACTCCCAGGTCCCTTTCTGTTTGGCAGCTCTCCAGCCATTCCGACCCCAGCTTGTATCTCTGCATGGGGTTGTTGTGGCCAAAGTGCAGCACCTGGCACTTGGACTTGTTGAATGTCATCATGTTGGACTCTGACCATCTGCCTAGCCGTCAAGGTCCCTCTAGAGAGCCCTTCTACCCTCTAACTGATCAACATCTGCTCCCAACTTGGTGTCACCTGCAAATTTACTGATGACTGATTCAATCCCCTCATCCAGATCATCAACAAAGATATTGAATAGGATGGGGCCCAGAACTGATGCCTGGGGGACACCACTAGTGGCTGGCCTCCAGCTAGATGTGGAACCATTTGCCACCACTCTCTGGGCATGGCCCTCCAGCCAGTTCTTAACCCAGCACAGAGTGTTGCTGTCCAAGCCACGAGCTGAGAGTTTGTCCAGCAATGGTGTCAAAGGTCCTACAAAAGTCCAGGTAGACTACATCCACAGCGTTCCTCACATCCACCATGTGAGTAACCTGATCATAGAAGGGGATCAGATTGGTCAGGCAGGATCTGCCCTTCCTAAGTCCATGCTGACTGGACCCAATTCCTTGGCCATCCTGTAAGTGCTGTGTGATTACACTCAGGATGACCTGTTCCATAATTTTCCCTGGCACTGAGGTCAGGTTGACAGGCCTGTAGTTTCCACATTCCTCCATCCAGCCCTTCTTGTGGATGGGGACCACATTGGCCAGTTTCCAGTTATCTGGGACCTCTCTGGTGAGTCAGGACTGGTGGAAAATGATGGAGAGAGGCTTGGCCAGCTCTCTCAGCACCCTAGGATGGTCCCATGTGGTCCCATGGACTTGTGAGTATCCAAGTGGCTTAGCAAGTCCCAAACTAATTCCTCGTGGATTTCAGGGGTACTACACTGCTCCCTGACCCCATCAACCAGTTCAGGAGGCCACTTGCCCTGAACTCCTCCCGCCTTATTGTTGAAAATGGAGGCAAAGAAGGTATTTAGAACCTCAGCCTTTTCCTCATCTTTAGTTACAATGTTACCCTCCAGGTCCAATAAGGAGTGGAGGTTCTTCTTGACCCTCTTTTTAGCATTAATATATTTTTTTAAATGTCTTTTATTATCTTTCACAGAAGTGGCCAGCTTGAGTTCTAACTGGGCCTTTGCCTCTCTAATTTTTCTCCTACATGATCTAACAACATCCTTAAACGTATCACAAGTTGCATCCCCACCTTTCTAGATGTGATACACCCTCTTTTTTTCCCTTAATTCCTTCAAGAGATGCTTGCCTATCCAGGCTGGTCACTTTCCCTGGTGGCTCATCTTTCGGCACGTGGGAACTGCCAGTTCCTGTGCTTTCAAGAGCTCTTGTTTGAAATAGGTCCAACCATCCTGGACCCCTCGGTTCTTAAAGGCTGCTACCCAGGGCAGTTGAAGTTTGCCCTCCGGAAGTCCAAAGTGAGGGTTTGTTACTGCTCCTCTTTATTTCCCTGCATATTGAAAACTTCACTATCTCATGATCGCTGAACCCTTGACAGCCTCCTACCATCACATCTCCTACCAGCCCTTCTCTATTTGAGAATAGCAGGTCAAGCAGAGCCTGACCCCTGGTAGGCTCACTTAAGAGCTGCATCAGGAAGCTGTCCTCCATACACTCTAGGAACCTTCTGGACTGCCTCCTCTCTGCTGAATTAAGTTCCCAGCAGATGTCTGGCAGGTTAAAGTCACCCACAAGGACAAGATCTGATGATCTTGAGACTGCCTCCAGTTGCTTGTAGAATATTTCATCTGCCTCCTCATCCTGGTTGGGTGGTCTATAACAGACTCCAATCAGGATGTCAGTTTTGTTGAGCAGACAGGTAGTAAACAATGGATGTTGTTTGTGATTTATATTAATTTTTGTTGTTTATTTAGTTTTCAAATTTTAACAACAATATAGCATTTTTGAGGTCCAAACTGAAACAGTAGTCACCAAAATTCTGTTGTGGAAAGAAATATTTATCCCATAAGATTAATGTGGGGTTTTTTTTTATTTGGTTTTGGTTTTTTTTGGTTGGTTGAAGTTTGTTTTTGTTGTTGTTGGGGTTTTGTGTGTGTTGTTTGGTTTTGGTTGGTTGGTTTTATTGTTTTATGTTGGTGTGCGGTTTTTATATCTTTTGGGTTTGTATTTTAAGATATAGTTAGTAAGGGATTCATCCTCAAGGAAATGCTGTTGATGCAATGACTAAAACTCACCCCATCCCAACAAATATGTTGTGTGAAAAGTTCATGCAAATATTAAGCTTAAATTCAAGGCATTCAAGTCATCAGTCAGAGTGACAACTTAATTGTTAGCTGTAATTATTCTGTATGTCAACTGTTTCCTTCTTTCTCTTTAACAGCCTCTAGGCTGTCACTGCAGCAACGTTTTTATTTATTTAAGGATTTTCCCTTCAGTGTTCTCCCTTTTCAGACTAAAGCAGCCCATCTTTCGCTCTGGACACCTCCTTTAGACTCAATTATTCCTCCTCTTTCCTGAAGAACAGTGTATATTTTGTGAGTTTGTTGTGAGTTTTTGTCATGAAACCTTGGTACCACAGTGATTCTCTTCACACTTGCTACTGAAATTGTTCTATGGACAGACAAGAATTTGAAATTCATTTTATAAGAGAAAGGAGGAGTCTGTAACTAGTAATATAATAGTGAAGATACATCAGATGTAGCTAGTAACCTAATAGTGAAGATGTTCAGCCTTGAAAGCTGTCTAGGTTTACTTTACAGCTAGGGGAGAGTCAGGCAATTCAGGCTGCAGAAGCTAGACAGATATGTCACGTTAAAATAGGCATCTACATTTGATCAATAGACTAATCTCTGGGCTTCATGCCCTGTATTACTTAGACATTCATTGAACCTGAGAAATGGTTAAAAAAACAACTGCATTTACACATTTAAATTTGTGTCTAGTCTAAATACATGTTTATTTCCAGTGATTATAAAACCTAATAATAATAAAATTATTAATTCATGGGGAACTATTGAGGAAACAAAATAGAAAAAAGAGGAATATCCTCTTATAAATATAAATTTTTAAGAATAATCTGTGGCCACAATCACTGTGAGAGTTTTCCATTTTTCTATATTCTTACTATTACATAATAATATTAGAAGTTCAAAACATACATGTTAGTCTTTTAAGATTCAGCATGCATATAATTATAGGGATTAATTGCAATATTTTCTTTGTCGGTATCAAGTGAATATGCCATAAATAACGCTCCATATGTGTGACCCTATGTGCATGCCAAGTGTGAGTTTGTGTCCATAGAGTGGAAAATCTGACATGCTGTTATCATATTAATTTTTTTATGTGACTTTGCATACAATTACTGTGAACTTTTGTTGTTACTTTTTCTTACAAGATGTTTTCCTTGAAAGACCAGGAAAAAGTTTTAAGCTACTATGTCACTGTATTACAGCTTGCTCCAAATTGAGTATATCTGGAAATGTTCTCCTCCAGATAAGGAACAACTATTTCTTTTGTCAGTTGGCACACTTGCATAGAATCATTGTGGAGATAAATTTTTTATCACTGGGTATTTTTTACTGGTCAATTTTCCATGTTGTCAATGTGAGATCCCAAGTTTTTTCATTCAAACAGTGCTACTGAGGGGCGGGACTGCACATGGTACTCTGCCAAGATCTGCAGGCTGTGCCCTGGGCCCATGCCTACCATGTGGGGGTTGATTGGAAAATGAGGGACTTCCAGGGAAGCAGGAATGGGCAAGGGGCCAGAGTAAGCCATGATGTTCTCGATGCTCTGCTTGACCCCCCACCTTGGGAAGTGGTAAGCAGCAAGTGCCAGCATCTATGTGGCACTGCCCTGCTTTCTTATCACTGCTTGCATGCCAGTCCCACACTGGTCAGTTCACACCACTGCCTGTGTCCCAGAGAAAAGCCATACGGCACAGCCCTGTTTCACGCTGCCTACAGCCTGGAGAAGACCACATGGCACATGGCCCTTCTAGGCCTGCTATGGAACTGCCACAATTTTCAAGCTAAGGAAATAGTGACATCCTTTCTCTTTGATATGTATTTTTCCCACTGATCCCCCTTCCATTTTCTGTTTGCTCCAGTTCAATCTAATAAACCCAGTAACCCTTTTGGCATCGTTTCGTCTTCATTTACCCCAAGGGAATTATTTGTATTTTAGCATGGCCACCCTGACACCCTTTTGAGCAGGGTAGGTAAGGAGAGGACTGGGTCATGACAGTCAGTAATAAATTATTCTAGTGCATGCCTATAGAGTTTATTTTTTTAATATATATTTTTTAATCTTCATGTTTTGGTATTCATTTACAGTTTCCCTTGTTCTGACTTTCAAGTCATTTGATCTGCATAAAAAGATAAAAAATAACCCTTTATCACAGAATCACATACGTTTCTGGGTTGGAAGGGACCTCCAAAGGTCTAGTCCAACTCCCCCCTGCAGTCAGCAGGAACATCCTCAACTAGATCAGGTTGCACAGAGCCCTGTTGAGCCTCACTTTGAATATCTCCGGGGATGGGGCCCCAACCACTTTCCTGGGCAACATGTTCTAGTGTTCCACCACCCTCATAGTAAAGAGCCTGTTCCTAACATCCAATCTATGTCTGCTCTTCTCTAGTTTATTCAAGACTCTTGATGTTTATGATTAATTCTTTTGTATAAAAAAGGATATTTTGTTTCTATAAAGTGCAAAATCTTTCATACAGTTAATTCTGGAGGAAGACAATTGGGTTCTTGATAGGTATGAGAGAATAAAACCAATAAAATTCTTGAAGGATGAAAATCTGTAGATTAAATAGGATTACATAACACTGTAAAATATTTCAAATTGGTTTTCAAAATTACCCATGCCCTACCTGTTGGAGCGTAGGCAATGCTATGACGTGCTGAATAAATGTCCTGTATGATGCCCTGCAGCTCACCTTCAGCCACTGAAGCATTAGTAACATTGCTGTTCTTGGCTTAAGACCTCTACTCTTTGCTGCGTGTTTTCACTTAGAGCAGAAGTTCAGATAATTTACTAGAAATGTATAAAGCTTCAGGTGTTGATTACTATGTGATTATTTGCCTTTGGATCAGTCACAACTCTGAAAGCAGGCACACATATAATTTTGTATAGTTGTTTTTTTTTTTCCTTTTAGTTGTGGCTGGCTCAGTTTTCCTCACCTGCCCTTAGCCAGGGAACTGTTATGAAAAGTAAGAAAAGAAAGAAATATGCTCCTACAAAGAGGGGAAAACAGATTCTTTATACACTCTTCCTCTACATTTGACCTCACCAGATTTCTACGTGTGGTTTTGCTGCCTGATCTTGCCTGAATTAGTCAACATGTTTTTTACAACAGTGTAAATACAAATGCCTGATTTACCATTATGCAAATATGAAAGAATAAATTCTTCTGGCATGGACAATTCATTTAAATATATGGTTCTAGGTCCCAGACCTTTCTATTCTGTTTGTGTATCACCAGATTTTTTATTGCCATTAATTTTATATATAATTTTAATAGAGAGGTCACTCTCTATATTTTTTTAACATATAATGCTTGAACTAGAATCAAGTGCTACCTAAATATAGCAACTACATGAACTCTCAGAATCACTGAAATATTAAGGTTGAAAAATACCATCAGGATCACCAAGTCTGACCAATAACCCTGCTCTACAAAGTTCACCCCTAAACCATACCCCCAAGCACCACATCCAAACCACCTTTAAACACATCCAGGGGTGGTGACTCAACCACCTTCCTGGGCAGCTGATTCCAATGCCTGACCATTCTTTCTGTGATATTTTTTTTCCCTAATGCCCTGTCTAAACCTACCCAGTCTTAGCTTGAGGCCATTCCCTCTTGTTCTATCACTAATTACCTGTGAGAGGAGACCAAATGTAGTGGTGTAGCATATGGAAAGACAGAATAGAAAATTTGATGTATCTCTACATTTGTATCTATAAAAGTATGTGCACGTACGTAGGTACAGCCCTTCTCTCCAGAAGTGTAGCCAGTTTGGGATGAAGAAATTAAGATAATTAAAGCTTTAGTAAGAAGTATTTGTTTTCATTATGCTTAAGTTATTTTTCTCACCAGTTAGAACTAGCTCAATAATTTAGATGAGCTTTATACTGTAGGGGAAGATTTGCCTTTGTTCGAGTTAGAGAAGGCTATGTTTAGTCTGTGACTCGGAGAAGAATTTAAACATCTTGTAACTGAAGGAGAAAATCTAGGCACAGTTTGGTTGGATATGTTAAAATATTGTTTTGTTATTTTAACCTACTGCATGCCTTAATTACACACATAGAATACATAGAATAAACCAGGTTGGAAGAGACCTTCAAGATCATCGCGTCCAACCCATCAACCAATCCAACACCACCCAAACAACTAACCCACAGCACCAAGCACCCCATCAAGTCTTCTCCTGAAAACCTCCAGTGATGGTGACTCCACCATCTCCCCAGGCAGCCCATTCCAATGGGCAATCACTCTTTCTGTATAGAACTTTCTGTATAGAACATACAACAGCCAATTAATATGTGACACCTATGCTTTCAAAAAGACTATGTAACTTTGCTGTATAACATAATAAACATCTTTGCCTGCTTACATCTTGTCTTTGAAGCTGTGCACAGGGTGATTCAAACAACATATACAACAACAGTTGGTGACCCCGAACATGCACCTTGAGCAAGCTTACATTATGACTCCCACTTGCACCAACAACAAGTAATTTCACTTCAACTAGACTACAGAGATGGTTGTTCTGCGTAACAATCTCTGTGAGATTAATTTAATGACTGTTTCTGCTAGAAGCCTAAGAAGCCTAGCACTGGTGATGCTCTCTGATTTAGCATAAGAAGAGGTGCAAGAGGCGTGAGAGGCATGAGTATCTGGACATTAAAAATAAAAAAGATGAAAAAATTAGAAAAATTAGAGACACCTCTAGGGAAAAAAAACAAAAGGGGGGGTGTGGGGGTGTGGGGTGTTGGGGTGTTGGGTTTGGAGCCTAAAAAAAAAATAGAGAGAATCCACAGGCCTGTGAAGCAGAGGTGAACAGTTGGGGTAATCAGGGATTTGGAGCCTCCCTGGAGGTTGGATCCTCCTGTTGGTGAGCAAAAATGGGGAATCAAGTAACAAAAGAAGATAAATCAATACTGGGAGTCATTACTCATATCTTGAAAAAAAGAGCAATAACTTATGATGAAAAGAAACTTGCTTTGTTGCTTATATGGTTTAGAGAAAATGCTGAGGGTTGTAATGTGCAAAACAATTTTCATGTTTCAACTTGGGAGAGGGGAAGAATGGCTTTGTTTGATGTGGCAACAAAAGGAGACAAAATTCCTACTTCTTGCCTTACAACATGGAGATTGGTTAAAGATTCTTTAAAGCAATTAGTAGAGGATCACAAAGCACCTACAGCAGTAATCAGTAGCCTGCTGAACCTCTGCAATTATCTTGTAACACTTCTGACACTTCTGTAGATACAGATTCACCAATAGTTTGTGATCCTATTGTGACTTGGAAAAAAAATTAATGAATGTGCAATTGAAGAAACAGGAAAAGACTTAGTAGTAGCTCTTCCTGCGTTTGTTAATGCAATGGGTGACACTGCTTTTGAATCAGTGGGATGGCCACTAATATGAGTTAGTTACTGAACATGGTCTGTGTTCCCCTTACACTCAGAGTCTTATACAAATGGCTTTTTTGCCAATGTTAACACCATTTGATATTACTACAATTATCGGAGTAATATTAACACCAATGCAGTTGACTGTTTTCAATACTAAGTGGCATGGCTTATGTCACACAGCAGCAACTGAAAATGCATGAAGACCACGAGGGGATCCTTTATGTAATGGAACAGATGCACAATTATTAGATCTAGCACCACACAGAGACCCAAATCATCAAGCAACCTGGCACCCAGAAATTCTCAAAGTAAACAACTAGCAAAGCAAGCATTACAACATGTTCCTGATTTGAAAAAGCCTACTTTAAAATTCACATCTATTAAACAAGGTCCATCAGGAACTTGTCTACAGTTCACAGATAGATTAAAGGATGTGATAGACAAACAAGATGACAATGAGCAGGTGAGAGAAACTTTACTCAGGATGCTTGCTATGGAGAATGCAAATCCAGAGTGTAAGAAAATGCTACTCCCCTTAAAGAAACCTATGGTAATAGAGATGATCGAAGCATGTCAGGAAATAAATTCTGCAACAAGAGATTTACAGGCTATGGCCATTAACGCAGCTTCCACGATGGCTGGCAAATTCACAGCAGCTCTTAAAAGTTCTCCAACGTGTTTCAAGTGCAGACAAAAGGGACATTTCAGTCAAAAGTGTAGTATGAGACAACAGCCTGTTAATTTTCAGCAAAATACCTTTTGTTTTAGGTGCAAGAGGCAGAATCATCTCTCCAATCAGTGTCATTCCAGATGTGATATTTACGGAAATCCTTCACTATTGCAGATGGGAAATGGGATACAGAGCATGGGGAGGGGATGCACAATGATACAAAATCCCACCCTCACACAGTCATTAACTCTTTCTTCCCAGCCACAGAGGGAAGCGCTACCCTGGATCTTGCCTCAGCACAATCAATTACAATAAGAGATCACAGTGTGCATAAGATGCCACTAAATGCCTATGGTCCTATAGGTGGAGGACTGAGTGCCTTGCTCACAGGGCATTCAAGTGCTACCTTAGAAGGACTATTCGTACTGCCTGGTTTATTGATTCTGATCAAGAAGTGTTATCGCACAACTTGCGCCTTTTAAAAATCTAGTTAGTAATGTAGGTGGAAAAAAGAGAGGAACAGATGGCTTTGGATCTACAGGAAAGCCTCAAATATAGTGGACTAAGACTTTAACTACTAGAAGGCCTTTGTTGACCTGCAAACTTACTTAAAAGTGCAAAACCTTCCGAGGTTCAGATTTGTGGTATGATTGATACAGGAGCTGATGTGACCATTATTTCAGCAAAGGACTGGCTGAGTTCCTGGCCTTTGATGAAAACTTCGGATATACTCTCTGGTATTGGAGGAGCAACAATGGCACAGCAAAGTGCCATGTATGTCTAAATTGTGACTCCAGAAGGGCACATTGCCACCACTCATCCATATGTCTCCACAGCACCTATAAATCTGTGGGGACAAGATGTTCTGTCAAACTGGAATTTTACTATTAGCACCACTTCACATTTTTTACTGGAGTCAGTGACTCAACAATCTCTTCTGCTAGAGCACCAAAGCTCACTTGGCTTACTGAATATCCCAGGTTGAGGCAGATCCTCCCTTGCCTTCCACCAGGGGCAGGAGAAAAAAGAAATGAGACTCAGACAAAACGGATTGCAGAAGTGATGGAAAGTTCAAATGGAAAAACAGTGAATGTTTTACAGAAGCTACAAGCACAGTGACAAAAGAAATCCCAGAGCATACAGAATCCCTCACAGCACACCCAGAAGCATCCCAGTACTTCCCTTCTCCCTTCCTGAGGGTAATACCCAAAACCCCCAGGGCTCTTTCTTCCTCCCCCTCCACTGTTAGGCTAATCTCAGATGGCCAGATCTGAAATTACCCTTCCCCCTTCTCCTCTTGGCACTAGCCAGGCCTAAGAGGCCTTGAGATAATTCCCCTTCCATTACCAGATAGGGAGCATCTCCCAAGGGAATGGCAAGGGAAGAAAGAGGAAGTGTGAGACCTTGCAGCTGGATTTATAGGGAGCAGGACATTATGGGTTTGAAACACACTATTTCCTGTGTCCACCCACTGGGCTGATCCTTTAATTATCCTAGAATAGATTTTTTTTTGCCAAATCAAGCCAAAAAGACCATTTATACTATAATTGAAATGGTATCAGATGTTATCATAAAAAGCTATAAAAGAATTCTACAAATCTCTGGACAAAAAACCATCTACAATTTATATTCCACAACTTCAGATTATTTAGATTGGTGTCAAGCAAATAATTTATCTTTACAGGTAGCTTTGGAAGGTTATCCAGGAAAAATTGAGATATATTTTCCATCACATAAATTATTACATTTTTGCAAAGGCCTTGTGTTAGTTTCCAAACCATTGTGTCAGCCAACACTGGTGGAAGGCCCAACAGTGTTTACTGATGGCTCTGTAAAATCAGGCAAGGCTGTCATAGTCTGGCAGGAACACAAAGAGTGGAAACAGTAATTTTTTCCAATTAAAGGCTCACCACAAATTGTTGAGCTATATGTTGTGATTCAAGCTTTTTTGAAATGGGAAAAATCTCCTTTAAATGTAGTTACTGACTTACAATATGTTGCTAATGCTATTCTGAGATTAAATAAATCCTGGCTTAAACACATTGCAAATGAACAATTATTTTTCTTATTTAAAACTTTGTGGAATTTATTAACATATCGAGAACATCCTTTTTATATCATGCATGTCAGAAGTCATGCAAACCTTCCTGGATTTATCACAGAAGGAAATACACTTGCCGATGCACTTACATTTCCTGTGCATCTGTCTCCAACACCTCAGATTGTCTCATGACTTCTTTCATCAGAGGCTCTGAGAAAACAATTTTCCCTCTCATGGAGACAAGCAAAACAAATTGTTCACGCATTCCTAGTGAGGAGAGGCTGAGGGAGCTGGGGTTGCTTAGCCTGGAGAAGAGGAGACTCAGGGGTGACCTTATTGCTCTCTACAACTACCTGAAGGGAGGTTGTAGACAGACAGATGTTGGTCTCTTCTCCCAGGCAGCCAGTACCAGGACAAGAGGACACAGTCTCAGGCTGCGCCAGGGGAGGTTCAGGCTAGATGTTAGGAAAAAGTTCTATACAGAAAGAGTGATTGCCCATTGGAATGGGCTGCCTGGGGAGGTGGTGGAGTCGCCCTCATTGGAGGTTTTCAGGAGGAGACTTGATAGGGTGCTTGGTGCCATGGGTTAGTTTTTTAGGTGGGTTGGATTGGTTGATGGGTTGGATGCGATGATCTTGACGGTCTCTTCCAACCTGTCTATTCTATTCTATTCTATTCTATTCTATTCTATTCTATTCTATACGACATTATACAAGCAAGCCAGACTTTAGTGCTTAATTCAGATTACAGTTATAAAGTAATATGTGCTATATTGTATTCACAAAACATAATTTCTGTGACTTTATATTGTAAAAGTCATAAAACACTGTATTCAATATTGACAAGGTTTTGTTCAGTACATATGGCACTGTATTTTGAAGAAAAACAAAACCCCTAGTGAAATGGAAATTCAGTCTTACAAAATGCTTTATATTTGGGAAAATAATCTAGTAAACATTACAGTCTCAATTTTTTGTTTTCTAGGTCATTGTGCAGTCATGCAACTGGATCACAAATATTTGTTTAAAATTATTTTCTATTCTGTGTGCATACATAAACTAAACACACTTGATGAAAAGATGTACAAAATTAAGCCTAAGAAACACTTGGGTTTTGATAAACAACAAATTTTCCTCTATTTGCCCTGAAATAATTAGAGACAATTGCAGACTTCATAGAGATAATCGCATTCAGTACGTTACAATTCTAGCTTAAAAATATGGTAACTGGAAATGGTTTAAGCAAATGTTAAATTTTGTAGAAAATTGGTGTAGAAAGGAAAATTGGTGATAGTAAATAATGAGAGGGAAGTCTAGAAAACCAGAGTCAATATAAAATATAAATATAAAAATAAAATAAAAGAAAACAACCCTAAGTTTAAGGACTTAAATTTATGGCTGTATTAAGGCCAGTATTTTTGCTTTGTTTTTCCTTGAAATACAAATAAAAAGCATTTTGGTCAACAATTACATTGAGGAAACAAATTAATTTAAGTGACCATAAAACCATAGAAAGCCTTTTTACTTCTCAGCAATACATCCTCAATGTTTCCCCTACAAATCCTATAAATTCTGTATGTATAGGCTGTCAGAACAATTACTTTTTTTCAACAAAGTATCTCTGCAAATGAAACCTGAGGGACCTGCACTGAACTCACTCTGCAAGATAAGTTTTGTGAACTTGGAAAAGTCTTAAAAGCTGTCTTGGAGGGTTCCCTCACATACAGTTTCAGGCAGTTATGGTAATGTCTCTTAGTCACCCATTACAATCATTAGGGGGAAAAAAAAAAAACAAACAAAAACCAAACAACCAAAAAAACCCAAACAAAGCCAACTATTTTAAGAGCATATTCATCTGATTTACTGTGAAAGTTTGTATTAGTAAGAGACAATGTGTCTCACTCTAGACCACAGAAAGAACCTGGGATGAACCTGGTTATGCTTCTCTTTATTCTGGCTGTTGTAAAGTGGGAAACATAGTCCTGCCTTTCTCCTCTCAAGTGTGATCAGATTTAAAACTGAAGGCCTGTGACTTGCACAGGGGTTACAGATAACTATTGACCTCTGGACAGTGTAATAGGATTGATAGGTCTAATTATCAACAAATTATTCTTATATAACAACCCACTAATGAATTATCCAGAACATGAAGACTTATATGGCTTATGAAAGGACAGGCAGAAATGGCAAATTTATAGGGTCATGAATAAAGGAACTTGAAAATTAATCTCAAAGGCAAGTGTGTCCAGAGTTTGACCTGCTTTTACTCCTCTCCAAATAGATTTAAAGATACAGGATTAAGACTGTGTTTTCAGTGTTATGTTACTGTTATGAAAGACAAAACACTTGTGACAATGCATAAGCAAACCCAAGATTTTATAAATATATTATGTGGTGAGGAAAAATAAGACTGAGAGTACATTTAAGAAAGCTTGACAAACAACAACACTACTTATTTTTGTTATTATTAGTTTTATTTTTCTACTTTGAATTTGCAGTGCTAGCAGTATGCTATATAAGATATAACTTTAACCTAGAACTGCTGAACTTTGTTTCAGCTATTGGAAACAACAGCTTAGAAGTTCTTCCTATCTTAAATTAGATTTTTTTCTATCTCATTTATTTTAAACTTATTTCAGTATAGGTTTCATGTTCATTACCAAAATAATGTGTTCTTTCTTTGTCTGATTGATGTATTTTCACTGAAATATTACAAGTGTTAATTATTTTTTTTCTCCCCTTTGTAAAAAGACAGAGATTAATCTCAGCATGTCCAATAGGAGACAAAAAGCTAAACACTCTATTCCTCCCCATGGCTTATAATAAAGATAGATTAAACTGTAAAAATAAACCACATTGTTGCATAGCTGCAGCTGTAGTTTCCTGGCTTCCCTCTGAGAAAAAAGTGACAGTGCATTTACACTGGAATTTATATTCCCTGTGAATGACAAATTGTATTTAAGGGAAGCAAAGGAATGATATGGGTTTATCTAGTTTACCTGGCATTTCAGGAATCACAGTATACAGTATCATCAAGGTTGGAAGAGACCTCTAAGATCATCGAGTCCAACCTGTCACCACAGACCTCATGACTAGACCATGGCACCAAGTGCCACATCCAATCCCCTCTTGAACACCTCCAGGGATGGTGACTCCACCACCTCCCTGGGCAGCACATTCCAATGACAAATGACTCTCTCCATGAAGAACTTTCTCCTCACGTCGAGCCTAAACTTCCCCTGGCGCAGCTTGAGACTCTGTCCCCTTGTTCTGGTGCTGGTTACTAGAGGGAAGAGACCAACCCTTTCCTGGCTACAACCACCTTTCAGGTAGTTGTAGAGGGCAATGAGGTCTCCCCTGAGCCTCCTCTTCTCCAGGCTAAAAAATCCCAGCTCAATCATCTGCAGTGAAATATTTACTCTTTGTTGTGAAATTAATGACAGAAAATTAGTAATATTCTGAATATATATCAAGTTGGTGTATCATCTTGAAGAGAACTATGCATTCATTAAAAAAAGAAAAAGGCATTCAGTTAAAACAAACAAACAAACAAACACCAGGTACTGAGCAGCAAGTGGACAACCATAGGAACTGTTAACTTGTGAGCTGGCTGTTGAAGGAATTAAGGGTGTTCTGTCCAGCTGGTAGAGAGACTATGGAGGCTCAAGTAGGAGACAGTTCTGTTTTGTGAGATTAGGATCCAAGGGTAGCTACTGAGCAGACTGAGACTAGCTACTGGAGAAATCTACATTGCATATATGTACACATGTTCCCGCTAGCAGACTTTCACCCTGATCAGCCAGAAAGGGAAACAGAATGAGGCCATTGATGCTGTTAGTATTTGTTTGATGCTGAGCATGCCTTTCTGTGCTGGCTGTGTTGGTGCGTATTTACATTATGTATATATACATGCACACGTATGTGTGTTGAATGTGTGTATTTTTGTGTACCTGTGCCTACTACAAATACAATCTGAGCCCTGCTACTGGCTGACTTAGAAACATGGAGCTGTGGCAAGCTCACCTCTCTCAGCCTTCCAATTTCATGACCTACTTCCCTGAGTCCCAAAATCCCCAATAATTTTTACACATGTTCCCATCATTTTCTTCCTCTTTTGCCTGGGAAAGAAAACAGCTGACAGGATACAAGGTAATGTTATTTGCATAAAATTGCATTGCATATAAACGTGAAGTAAGTGGGAGAGCTGGTAGATGTGAACGTTCCATCTCCTGTTCCTTTTCTGGTAAGGTTTCCTAGGTCCTGTGGCCAGTTCTTGAGAGTGAAAGGAAAATAAGGAGAGGAAAAGACTTGTTTGTCCAGTGACCTCTATGTTAGTTGACTTCCTTCAAAGTATATATGTTTAAATAAAAAACAAACAAACAAAAAACCACCAAAAACAACAAAAAACCAAACCAGGATGCTTACTAATCACTAATAAAAGTGAGAGACTAAAAATCTTTTTGAGGCACAGTGGCAAATGGGCTTTCAGATATGACCTGAAGGAAAACAGAGCTAAAGACCGTGGTATAGATGTGTGTTTAAAAAGGCATCAGGAACTAAATGGTGTATGGATGTCTATGTTTATGGATGTACATATGAATGCTTGAGCATATTTTACACATTTTACCCACACATATTAAGATTTCTTTAAATTTACTATTCACTCATTTCCATTCAGAGGCAAAGTTGTTATAATAACACTAGTTTTGGAGGAAAAGGAGGTCCATCTATTTGATATGCTGAACAATCTTTAAGCTATGAAGGCATATTATGGTATTGTTATTCTCTTAACAGTATTACTGTACTACAATCATTATAAAGAAATTGTAATGTGGAACAATACACAGGGAACATCTGCCAAAAAAAGAGATGCATTTTAGATGCTTTTGTGAATACATGCCCTGCAGTTAGTTATAACTGTAGAATTGTGTTTGAATGAAAGCTGAGGTGACAGTCGAGGGAGAGAACTAATTTAGTAACAGTTGATGAATTAAGAAACTGTATTACTTTTTAAAATCACTTAGGGAGTCTCTTCTCAATCCCCTTGGTTGCCTCGTTGATTCTTCTGGACAGCACGTCAAAAAGATTTGGAAACATGCAGTCTGTACAAAACACCATGTCTGGTTTAACCTCTTTTTCACTTTCTGAAGAGAATTATATTCAAGATTGTATTTCTCTTCTAATATGAAGAGTTCTGTATGAGAGTTTTCCTTTTGGGATAAAATGGTGCTAATCACCACAAAATTGCCTATCAACTGCATACACCTATCACGTTTATATATGTTTCCTTTACAAGAAGGAAAAAATTACACAGCATCCAACCATCCTTAACGGTGTTAAGCCACTCCTTTATGCATAACAGAAAACAAAACTATTTACAAAAATATACCTTTCCAAGAAAAATTCTTCATATGGCAGCACACGTATCTAATGATTAAAGCCAAATGCCACAAACATCATAAACACAGTGTCAGCAAAATGAGTGTGGAAGAACTATTTGAACTTGACAGTTGCGTTTTCTAAAATGTTTTCAAAGTAATCAGGGAAGGGTTATGATTGAGCTGAAAAAACTTACATACCCAAATGATAATTCCCACTGCTCACAAAGAACTCAAAGTAATTTCTGTTACTTTTTTTGTGGATTTAAACCTTTTCAGACTTACCCTTGATATTTCCACTTCTAGAATATATTATTTCAATGAATTCTTCATGAAGCACAAATTAACTTGATGCCTGATCTGATTAGAAATCAGCACTGCTCTAAGTAGCAATAGAAAAAGGGAATGTCATTATAAATAAAACCCCAGAACTTCTGAAACAGGCTTTTTTTTTTTGGTAATTATAGTGCAAACAAATATGTTTCTATGAAGTACAAGGTCTCACTCCAGTTTCTTATCTGGCAGGGAGCAATCTGAGGTTTAAAAAAAAAAACAAACACAGCTAACACTGCACACTATGAACACATTAGTTTAATAGCTGCATTAAAATATTACATTAAATAGAGCACAATACACCTGCTAATTAATTTTATTGTTTGCTTTTGGAAGTGATTGAAAAAGTTGAGGATTAAAAGCATTTTCCCACGAGAAAGACATAAATTCTTCTACTGTATTAACAGTAATAAAGTATTATGCATATAGGGTACTTGGCCTGTGATACTATGTCTTCCCACTCAGACTTCAGAATTTAAATATTATTATATACAAATATTAAGTCACAATGACTATACAAAAATAAGACTTTGTCCTGGTTTTTTTTCTTAAAAATGAAGATTTTTTTCTTAAAATGAAGATTACAATTATGAAATATGTAAAAAACAAAAATCTCACCATTTATCCTGGAATCCTAGAGCTAAAGTCACTTCTTGAAGGATAGATTAAGGGTACTCATTCCTGATAGATGATTATCTAACCTCATTTAAATACACTCATAACAAATTTAACAGCCTTTCAAACAATGTATGTAATGTTCTGCTACATTTGCTACAAAGTTCCATGGTTGTTTTTTAAAGTTTTTATTTTTTGTTAGCTACATCTAACCTAATTTTTTCCCATTAAATTTTAAGTCCATTATTACATTTATATCTTAGAAATTATTCATCTCCTCTTTAAACAGTACATTTAGGTATTGTCAATATATTTAGAGAATGTCAACATGCTCCTTCATGTTTTGTTTGGATTTCTGTGTTTGTTTGTGGTGGGTTTTTTTGGTTGGTGGGATTTTTTGTTGTTGTTGGTTGGGTTGGGTTTTTTAGGATAAGCAGTCTCATTTTATTCAATCTTTTCATAGAAATTATATTTTCTGGACAACGATCCTCTTTTTTTCCAGCTAAATTATTCTTCAAGTATGGTGGAAAAATCTGACAATATGAATTTACCTGATGCCTTTCTGGCTTTGGATAAACAGGAAATATTATTATTTGTTGTATATAAATGTCTGGCTTTTTGGAACTAGCTTTCTTTAGTCACAGTCAGTTCATGGAGCGACACCAACATGTCTTTTTTTTTTTTTTTTTAAAAGACATCTACTGATTTTTTTCCCTGTCCTGCTTTAACTGAAAAAAATGAAACAAACCAAAACCTTAATACTTTACAAAGAAATCTAAGGGGTTTGCTCTTTATTTATTGATATATAATATGCATATATGCTTCTGTTTATCCATATATGCATGCATATATATTTTAGACTGCGATCTTTGTCCATGTTCATCTAGTTGGTTTTCCATCAAATGAGAAAATACATGGTAAAACCCATATACTTTGTGTTATTACATTCTGTGAATATAACCCTACTCAAATAAATGATTCGACAGTGTACAGCTGCTTTGTTCTTCCTTAAGATTTCCTGTAACAGTTTAAAAGGGTCTGTCATTCTATAATGAACCTTACTCTTTTTCATATTTGTAAAGGACCAGTTACACAATGAGTATTGTTTTATGCCAAAGCAAATACAAACATACAGATTTTAAGCAATGAAAGGTGAGGTTTTGGAATTACTGAATTTTGACAAAAAGAATAAATCACATCATAGAGTTAAGCTATTTAACTAAATTTTTAATCTGCGAATGTAACACATGATTATTGAAGACCATGAAGGTACGATTTGTTCAATAATATAGCACAGCCAATATGGCTTTGGGAAAGTGAGTTAAATTGTTGTTATTACAACTCTGACTTCAAACTTATAATGTTATTCTTTCCAAAGAGCATAGAACTATAGATGTTGGAAGAAATCATTGAGATCATCAAGTTCTACTGCTGCTAAAACTAGAGAAAATGACTAGAGAAAATGACATTTGCCTGTAATATTCCACAGTTAATTAACAGAACTGGCAATTAAAAAAGCCTTTTTTTTTTTTCTTTCTTTGTTCCATTTGATATAAACTGTAAGAAAATTTATCTGGAGTCATTTAGAAAAAGGAATGAACAGTGCTTTTGCAGCTTTGGCCATTTAGGTTAGCTTCATTAAACCACCTTGGAAAATAAAGAAGCATCCAAGTCAAGAGGAACAAACACTAATGACAATATATATTTTTTTCTTCTCTCTCCTAAATTCATGTGAACACAATAACTATACAGAAGTGAAGGAAAAGAAAATACTTTTGCTCTCATTTCAGGGATCTTTTTTATTCCTCGCATATTAAAAAAAACTCATTTTACATAAAAAGAAGTCTTTGATAAAATACTTCTCTATTAGAGGCATATCAGCATATCCAGTCCCTACAATGTCGTTGCTACAACAAATGAATAAGAATATTGCCAGTGTTACAGAAAAATATTAATATAATAGAAATTTACCAAATTTGCCACTTAAATTCTCAATGATTGCACTTCATGAAAAACAAATATTTAATTCTTCCATTAACATACTGAAATAGCAGGCCCTGGCTCTTCACTTGCTCAATTTCTATCCTCTCTGGGTTTTCTGGATCAGTATAAAGCATATATATAATGGTGCATTAATACCTAATATCATCTACTAACTACAGCAGAACATCCATAGATTTTTTGGGTGCTTTATGGACACTCAAGAGGACAGGGAAAAAGAATATAATGTTGGGATGTCTTTTCTTTTTGCTTTTTTTTCAGGTTGGAAGGCAACTTTGAGATCATCTCCAACAATCTGCCCGCCATGGACAGGGATGCCTCTCCACTAGACTTGGATGCTGAAGGCCTCATCCAACTTGGCCTTGAACACCCCCAGGGAGGAGGCATCCACAACCTTCCTCATATCAAAGAACTTCTTCCTAAGATCCAGTCTAAACCTACTCTCCCTCACCTTAAAACCATACCCCTTTGTCCTATTTCTAAACATCCCTATGAAAAGTCCTTCTCCAGCCTTCCTGTAGGCTCCCTTCAGGTATTGGAAGGCAGCTATAAGGTGACCCCCAGAGCCTGCTCTTCTCCAGACTGAACACCACCAACTTCCTCAGCCTATCCTCATAGCAGAGGTGTTCCAGGCCTTGGATCATCTTTGTCGCCCTATTCTGGACTCTCTACAACAGTTGTGTATCCTTCTTACGATGGAGAGAAGTAAAAAACAATAGTACTTAAAAATATCCTACTCATAGATCATGAAATTCAGCTGTTTCTCATTAATGCTGCATATATTCTCAACATGTGTGAGGCACTCCACTGTATGTATGGACAGAAAAAGCTCTTCATTTGAGCAACATGAAGTAAAGCCTTGCTATTATTTGGAAAATGAGGTTCTAGGAGCAAGTGTATAAGAGTAGCATAAGCTGTTGGGAAATACAGATGATTCATTTCTTAAAAATCAACTTGATAACTTAACAAGAACGACTTATCATGGGGAAAGACCTTCCACTCTGGAAAAAGAAATGTAAGTCATTAAACATTAGTTCAATAAAAGATACCACTGTGGCAAGCCCACAATTTTTAATAAATGAAACAACAAATAAGTAAAAATGTAAAAGAAAAAAGAATGTATGTCTTATGTCCTAGTGTTCAGGAAAAAATATTATTGTATATTGTACTCTTTTAATGAAAATGATGGTGTCAATAATATCTTCAACACTCACTCAGTTTTGATGGTGGGTTATTGGGCAAGTTATAGTACAAAAGACAATCTGCAGTTAAGTTACAGTATAAAAGACAAGTGTCAGTGGTTGAAAGAGATCATAGCTCTCTGAATCTAGGGAGGGCCTAACAGACCCTGTAATAATATTAGCAGTGCTCGGATTATCTCTGATAATACACTTAACATGCACTATCAACTGTGCAGAAAACATGTTGTAACTGTCAAGTTTCTTTTATATAAATAGTACAAATATGCTACCACAGATGGAATTCCTTATCAAACTTCCCAACTGGAAGCTTAACTTGTTGATGGGCTTCACATCTTATGTATTCTGAAAAAATATTTATAAAGAATATTTAACAAACATGTTCAGTGGCTGCTGGAGTAGAAAAACTGATCCACACACACAGCTTAAGAAAGGTTAATAGGTAAACAGGTAGAGAAACAAACATATGTCTTCAGCAGATAGATGTTAGCAAAGCAGCTTTTCTTCTCAGATATTTTTTCCTGTTTTATTGGTGACAGCAGAAAAAAAAAATCTCTTTAGTGAATGTCTCACAGCTAAAGCTGAAGAGTTAGAGGGTGATGTTCAAATAGAAATCAAGAAAAAATTATGTAACATTAATATAAGAAACAACTTTGTTCTTTTATGCTCTACAGCATCTGATCTTTAAAAAATAAAAGAAAAATAGATGACCTGAATGTTATTATGCTTAGTTCAATGTTTTTAATAGTTAATTCTCTTTTCTATGCTATACAGAAATTACTTGTATCCTCTACAAATGTCTTAGCAGATATTAGTATATCCTAAAAGAAGCAAAAAAGAAATACTAAAGTAGAAAGCGTTTTTCAAGTTACTAAATTATTTTCTCTTGGATTTTTGAAATATATTCGTGGACATCCATTTTTTCATGGGTTTATATCTTCTCATAATCTGGCCGATGACAGTATACAGAAGACAATGTTCCTACTACAATGGATCTTCTGTGACACAATATCCAAACTGAATCTGTACAAAAGGCCAAAAGTAAGTTCCTGATAAAGCATTAAAATGTAATTATAATTATCATTCCTTCATATTGAGGAAGATTAGAAAGTTTATATGATCACCATATTTTAAAAAGGAGAAAAGCAAAAACCACAAACAAATCCAAACCCTCAAAAAAACAAAACAAAACAACCACCACAATAAAAATCCATTCAATTTAATTTAGCTTGACCCAATTTTGGCTGTTATAACCACTGAAACTCTTACCAGAAATGCCAAAATACTCTGCCATCTTACACTCTGTATTACCCATAATCCTATTATTTTCAAGTAGCCAGGCCTTCCAGTAATCAAGCTAGATAGAAAATTGCAAAGATATAACAGAAGTTGTTGCTCAATGAATAAACATTTTCAAAAATAACAACAAAAACATAAAATTATAAATTCTTACCTTACAATTTCCATAAGATTCTATGAGATGATAATGCCAAAACAGAACACTCTGACAAACTGAAATATCTAATTATTGATAACTGTGTTCAACCAGAAAAAGTAGGTGTTGTTTTTTTTGGGAAAAAAATAAATCTTCCTATGTGAAATACTGAAGGTTTTTTACAACAGACTTTTTTCATCGAACTGTACTTTGATGGAAAATTCTCAGCCAGCTTGAGCTGTAAGTACTTTTCTTCCTGAACTCCCCCCATATAATTATTGCTTTATTTGATTGCATTGTGATGTTTTTATTCCAAAAGAGAAAAGAATGGAAGTAATGAGCTATACTCTAGTAAGCTTACTAAGACTTTACAGATCTGTTTTGTTTTAAAAGTCCGGGATCAAAACTATGTCATTGTGCAACTGTGAGCAACAAACACCTAGGAAGATGTCACCTAAAAAAATCCACACTTAAATTTATTTGGGCCATAAAGTTATATGTATATTAATAAAAGCAAAAGAAACAAACAAAAAAGAAATAAAAGAAATGTAAGCAAAACATATATTGAAGAGAAATATATGATAGTATAACCAGAGATCAATGGATCAATACTTACTGCTTGCATGTTGGTTTTTCACTTCCCCCCACACACACACACTAATTACTCATTTCTTTGGATTGTTTTTTTCTTTTTTGGCTTTGTTTGGTTTTTTTTTTTTCACAGTTTTTTAAACTAGAACACAGCTTGTGTTTTTCAGTCCTCTCTCAGATCTTCCTATTAAAAATAAGACTGAGTTTCACTGCAGTACTAAGAGAATATTATGTATAACTATAGCCTATTTAAGCATTTCTTGTCTCAAAAAAACCCAAAACTTTTTATGTTGGAAGGATATTTTTAAATCTCTGTGAGTGGTCATTGTTATGTGTCATTAGAAAATTATCACATTTTTGATCATCATTAGTATCAAAGTATTACATGACTGGTGTCTACTTTTGAACTGTAGGAGTAAGGAACATTTTTTAAGGAACATTTTTATATCTGTTTTGGAAAAAATCTTTTGAACTCATGTCTCTGTTTAAGCTCAAAGTAGAAGTAATTTCATTACATTTGCAGGAATGATTCTCTGTGATTATTTTAATCACTAGAATCTTTCATTTCCTCCCTGGACGACTAATTGCTCTGGTAGAAACACATCCAGGTTTCATTTACAATATTACTGCAATATAGAACTATCGTAAGAATGGAAGCTGTCAGTAATTACTATTGAAAAAGATTTCATTAAAAAAAGCAAGAATTCAATCTTGGTTACAAGCATGACTGAGAAAATTTGTTTCCACAGTGATCCTATGCACCTATATATTACAGACTTCCTAACAGCATTCTAGGTCAAATCAAAGTTCCAGTCTCCAAGAATAATTGAAATACATACCTACAGTATGAAAAACAAACAAACAAACAAAAATCCCCAAAAGAAACAAACAAAAAAAAACCCCAACAAACACATATCTTGGCATGATTTTTGGCTCAAAATGTATATGGAAGTATTTGGGTTTAGGTAATAGATAACATACCACACAAGGATTGTGAAAAGACTGATTATTAATAAATGCTGAGATGAAGCCCTGCACTTAGACCAAAGAGGGGTCTAGTATTATTTTGCTGTTCAACAAGAATACTGCCTGAACCTTCTTTTCTTAAGAATACACAGAAGGAAAAGATAGGATCTGACTGATGAAGAAAAGAGGCATGATCTGTTTTCTGAAATAATCTGAAGTGCAATTGAACCAAAGAGATTTCCATCTGAGAAAATATATGTGAATAAATATGTAGTCTCACTGAATATTTGCAACACATGTAAAGAAATTAATATATTTTATAATAATAAACTCTCTGAAAGAGTTCTCATTTTTAGATTTTCTAATGGGGAAAGGAAAATTACAGTCTTACCTGCAGTGGTTCTTGAGCCAAAAGAAGATGGTAATAAACAAGACAAATAACCAATGTAATCCTTGATGATGTGTTTACTAGAAAGAAGTACACTTACTTCAATCATCAAAGCCCAGAAATTTCATACTGTCTGATCCTAGCTAAGCAGAAAATTAATCTGAGAAAACAAGAAGAGGAAAGTGCACATCCAATATCACCTAGGGAATAGGGAAAAAAAAAACCATAAAACAACCCAGAAGAGATTATATTTTTTAGGATAATTTGTAAGATACACTGGATTCTAAATGCTGCTTAAGTATATTAGAAACATTTATTTTTTTTTTACATTTCTTTAAGAAATGTTCTCTGTCAAGATACTCTTGCCAGAAACATCATAAGCAAATTATAAAACAGTCCTCTGCCAAATTGCTGACTATAAAGCTATGAAAATGTCCACATGATTTTTAACACTGAAAATCTATTCATATCAAATAGATCTTGATTTGGCTAAATCGGTTACATTTAGAGAAACATCTTGCTCAAACTGCAGCTTCAAAATTAAAAAGATTCAAAGTAAAATTTTATATGAAAAATATTTTTAATTTAACATGTATATTAGAGTAGAATAGAATAGAATAGAATAAACCAGGTTGGAAGAGACCTTCAAGATCATTGTGTCCAACCTATCATCCAACACCACCTAATCAACTAAACCATGCAACCAAGCACCCTATCAAGTCCCCTCCTGAACACCTCTAGTGATGGTGATTCCACCGCCACCTCAGGCAGCCCATTCCAATGGGCAATCACTCTCTCTTTGTAGAACTTCCTCCTAACCTCCAGCCTAAACCTCCCCTGGTGCAGCTTGAGACTGTGTCCTCTTGTTCTAGTGCTGGTTGCCTGGGAGAAGAGACCAACCTCTGCCTGTCTACAACCTCCCTTAAAGTAGTTGTAGACAGCAATAAGGTCACCCCTAAGTCTCCTCTTCTCCAGGTTAAGCAACCCCAGCTCCCTCAGTCTCTCCTCATAAGGCTTGTGTTCCAAACCCCTCACCAACTTTGTTGCTCTTCTCTGGACACGCTCCAGCAAGTCAACATCCTTCCTAAACTGAGGGGCCCAGAACTGGACACAGGACTCGAGGTGCGGCCTAACTAGTGCAGTGTATAGGGGCAGAATGACCTCCCTGCTCCTGCTGGCCACACTGTTCCCGATGCAGGCCAGGATGCCATTGGCCCTCCTGGCCTCCTGGGCACACTGCAGGCTCATGTTCAGCCTACCATCGACCAGTACCCCTAGGTCCCTCTGTGCCTGGCCACTCTCCAGCCACTCTGACCCCAGCCTGTAGCACTGCATGGGGTTGTTGTGGCCAATGTGCAGAACCCAGCACTTGGATGTGTTAAATCTCATACCATTGGATTCTACCCATCACATACTGCATAAAAATTTGATCTGCATAAAAAAATGTACAGCAAGAACTGTCACCCTGAAATACCCTTTACAAAAAGTAAAATTACAGTTACCTTTGAAATGCCTGAAGAATTAAAACACCAGTACAAGCTTCATTAATTTAACTTGTACAGAAATGTATCACTCTTCAGCTGGTTCAGGTAGTTTCAGCATTTTATTTAGAACTTTGAAGTCACTTGTCATTTAAAAATAAAATACTTTTTCACATGCATTCTGACCAACATCAGAGAAGTACTGTTTAATTTGATGTAGAATTAATATTACTGCTTTTCTCTATCTTACAGAAGTTAGAATAGAATAGAATAGGATAGAATAGGATAGAATGGAATAGAACCGAACCGAACCATGTTGGAAGAGACCTTCGAGATCATTGCGTCCAACCTATTATCCAGCCCACCTAATCAACTAAACCATGCAACCAAGTACCCTATCAAGTCTCCTCCTGAACACCTCCAATGATGGTTAGTTGAAAAGTTTTTATTTCACTGGGAGTCTTAAAAATATTGACCGTTTCCTTAACTTCATAATCAGGAAGCCTAGGTAGGGAAAAGAAAGACTCTTATACTTTGTCATCAAAAATCTTTTACAAAATTATATTAGAAGCGCATCTACTTTGCCTAGAAGAGAACCCGAGAAGCTATGTAGTCCAATATTCTCCTTCAAGGCAGACTGTTGCTTCTTCTAGACCAACTATGACTTCTACATCTTTTACAGAATCTCACAGGAGGTTTTGTAAGTCTGGAGACTGATTTTTTGCAGACACTTTAGATAAGACCACCTTGCTTAAACACACTTGGGTAATGTGTGTGGCAGTTAAAATCTCCATATCTTAATCTTCATTTCACGGTGTCTCATGGAATAATTTAACTTTTGTGAAGAATGACTTTAAATGCTTCATGTCTGGTTTATTAGTGTTTTATAGTCAACCTTAAATTATATGATGAAATGCTGAGGAATGTTGAACACCTTAGGCCAGATGAAAAAAAAGCAAACTACATCTTTAACAAGTTCTGAAAACCTTTTCCTATACAACCTGTGCCAGTAGAGAATTTTCACTGTCCTCCAAGTTTCCAAACATCTAGGGTGTATGGGCATGCACAAGCTAGCACAGAATAGGCACCTTGGAATCTTGTGCCTTACCAAGTTTCATAAAAATTTCAGAGGATCTTTGGGGCCTGATGTAGCAGATGTATTCAAAGGATATTTGACACACAAGATATTTATAGAAGTGCAGTTACAACAGCCTTCCATTCACAAAAGAACACAATTGCATTCACTACTAGTTATGCCAACCACTTGTGAGAATGCAACATATTTAATTAAGTCTAAACTTCTTAGATAATTGCATGGCATGTGAAGTGTGTGAACGTACTGCAGCAGAAGGATAGGAATACATAATACACTACTACCCAAAAAAGGTCTTTTAAGATGCAAAAGACAATTTAATATGCATTTAACCCAAGTATGCTTCATTATGAAAGTGTTATGTTGGCTTTGACTTTTCAAAAATACAAAAAAAAGAGCATTGAATAGTCTCTGAATATTATAGTTTATTTTAAAGTGCAAGTTTATGCTAATATTCCATAGCATGTCTGCATATATAAATGGTTTCAGATTTCTTGCTGATTGAACAACTAATTATATACTCTTCTGTAGTTTATTTGGTAATTAATTACAGATAGAATAATAATAAAAAAAATAATCCAAACTTGTAAAACAATAGATCTCAAAATGAAATAATCTGAAATAATTGACCTACAAAGGCAAACAGCTGAAGTTACAATAAATAACATTTTTCCTTGAAGTATGAAAACAAGTTGTTTCTTATTTTCTGTATTCCATCATTACATTGCATAATCTACAAATATTAGTAAAATTGTCCTTCCAGTAGTAATAGGAGGAACATGCTGTGGATATTTCGAGGTCAATGTCTTAAAACACAAAACTTTGGTAAATGTTATATTAAATGTGCTACACACATGTACTTGCACTCCATCTCGTTGAATAAATAAAAGTACTACATCACATCTTGCTTTCATAGTGCTGAAGAGCATCTGGTGCTTTACTTTCTTCCTTGATGTTAGCTGTTTTCCATTAAACTGTGACTTTTAAGAATTTATTCTGTTGTGTCAAAAAGGCAAAGCTGACTGGTTAAGAGATGTGCGGGAAAGCAAACATCATGCTGTATCATTTCAGTATGGTGATTATCTTTACCATATTGGTTCTACCTGAAGTTCATTTCTGTTTCAAAGAACAAAAAGATTTGATACCAACTCCTCAAATGAGATCAAGAATATAATAAATAACACAAAACCAAAGAGGGAGAGGTCATTTGACTTATAATGGAAGATCAGTAATAGATCCATCTTCCATGACTCAAATCCCACAGGGTGTACCAAACATCAAATCCCTGACTGCTGAAGGGAATGCACACATTTCAAAACTACTCTAAGGAGCAGGCAGATTGCACTTCCAGAGGGCTATCTGTAGCTAAGAAAAAAAAATTGTTGGTAGAAATGCCAGTCTTAAGAAAGTTTCTCAACAGATGTACTGACAAGTGCTTGCTTGATTGTTTTATTTAATTGTTGTTTGTTTGTTTGGTGGGGGGGAGGTGTGTTTGTTTTTTTTCCCACCCACATAACGATTTCACCACATTTGTGTGAAACTTGCAGGTTGTGTTTGTGTGGTTGACAAAGTATACTGCAGACAGTAGCATAATCCAGAACAATAGCATCCCCAGAATGATAATCCTGAATCTCTTCTTATGATGACTTTGAGATCCAGTCTCCTTTTCTCTTGCCACTTTTACTTTATCCTGTAAAATATTGTTTCATTTGTGGTAAATGTCACTTTTTAATAACACATCAGAAATGGATCTTTTCTACCCCAAACAAGACTATCTTTTCAATTTATCATACAATACAATTAGTAATCTCCATTTAGTCAGTAAGTGGCACATTGTGAACATCTATTTGAGGTCATACTGAGGAGTCCTTTATCAGATTCCAATCAGAGAAACAATGTCTATAGGCCAAATATTTTGGCTTTGAAAATAGTAACTCTGGAACATCACTGACAAAATGTGTGAACTTATTTTCAGTCTGAAATTGATTATAGAAAGGTTAATCCGTCATTCTAATGGAGAAGAACAGGTGAAAATATTGGACCATCCTAATTTATATGTAAATTTACTGGATTTGTTAGAAGGTTTTGTGTTTTTGTTGTTGTTGGTTGTTTTGGGTTTTTTTTCTGTTTTGTGGGTGGTTTGTTTTTGTTGGGTTTTTTTTGGGGTGGTGGGTTTTTTTCGGTTTTTTTTTGAGGGGGTTGGGGATGGATTAGGGAGTTGTTTTCTTCTATCCAGAAGCTTGGAGGGACATCACTGTAGGTAAGATATTCAAGTACTAGTACTAAAAGTTAATGTGAAAAATACTTGTAGCAGGAATAAGTAAGAGAAACACATTTGTCTTTTGTGAAGTTGAAAAGATAATATCAATTTAAAACAAAATAGTGCAATATATTGCTTTAATATCTGTTTATTTAGGGAAAAGGTCTATAGTGCTATTTAATATATTTCCTTGTCTCAAATGTGAGGGTAAATATGATAGCACTGGTTACCTTGAGGTACCCTAACAACAATAACATAGCTTCCACGTACAACAGTGTGCTTGACAAAGCACTGTTCTTGCACTCAATTATAACTATTGTGCTGACAGCATAAAAATGGATCCATTTTGTTGCAGACTGTCAATCATGCTTTGCCTTCTAACTTCTATTATTCTAGATAAGTGAAATGTATCAAACCACTTATAACTGTGGCTGTTAGTGGAAAAATGTAAAATATGAGACTATGGTTTTAAGAAAAAAATTCTGAATACTTCTCCCAACTTTCTGCAAGCAGCAATAACATTAAAGACATAACTCTAATTTTTATAATGAAAAAGTTCCAATGAATGTTTAGAAACATCCTTGTAGGCATGATACCTTCCTTATACATTTTTAAAGTATTTTTTTAATTTTCATCATCAGATATTGGTATTCTTCAACGGAAGAATAATTAGGTAAGGCAAATTCTTATCCATTTTTGTTATGACGATATACATTTTCCTCAATAGAAAGTTTCCTCATAGCTGGAAAATGAGTGTCTGAGAATGTTATTAATGATTAAGGCTATAGGCAGACTTCTCCTCATCAAAAAACATGTCTACATGTCAGTCCAGAAGGAACAGATGATAGGAAAGTGGATTATGTGACACATTTTAGTTATTCCTGGATACTGAAAAACCACTGGAGGTGTTGCAGACTGCCACAGAATACAGCTGTCCTTATAAAATGAATGATGCAAACCTCTGTGCTGAGGGACAGATAAAAGCTAAACCTCTCTTTAATTCAGCTATTAATACTCTGATACAGCTGTATAACTGAGTTGCTTTGACATTAATTTGCTCCCTCTTCTTTCTGATGCTTTAAGACTTCACAGAAGAAGGTTTTGCCACAGTTGTCCTCCACATTCTGCCAAGTAACTGTTAGCAGCTAAACAAAGTGACATCTGTGTGTGTGGCAACTGTCTTTAGTCTGAAGCTATTTCTCTTAAATCTAAGCCTGAGCACCTGAATCATCATTTCCCTGAAGCTTGCCAATTGCAGGGTGTTACTTTTACACCTATCTTTTTTACAAATGGAAGTGATTACTGAAATGAAAGACAGTAAAATACAAAATCTTAACAAGTATCATTTACATTTTTGTTGTGGTGTAGTTTGTTTTTTTCTCTACAGTAATTTGACATCTCAGAATTCAAAAACCAACAATAGTAGAAGGTCTGTTTCAATATTTAAAGCTTTATAGTGTCATTTTTATCAACTAAATTCAGTTTTTCATTGCATCTTATTTATTTCAAATAAAAAATATACTTGTTGTGTTGGTTGGTTGATTGGTTTGTTTTCCCCTGTGAAACAAAACTTTAAATGTAGACAACTGATGTTGTTTTGATGCTGCAAGCCATCTCTCCTGAGCTTCATTTGCTCCTTCAGATCAGGGCGTGGCTTTCCCTGGGTTCTATGGCATGCCCGTGCAACCAATTCAGATGTTTTGAATATGTAAGTACAAGTACAATAACACTATATAACTAAGTTAATGTAAAGTTAATGTAACTGTGTTTTCCTTTCTGTCTCACCTTTACCTGCACAAGGAATATCTAGCATTATCTTTACTTGCCTGCAATAAAGATAACATTGAAACAAATACATTTTCACCAGACTTACTTTTCCTAATCCTCATAAATACACAGGTTTTATAAACTAAACTATTCTCAGACATAGAAAGAGGAAATAATACTTATTTTCTAAGAAGTGATATTTTGATTTTTGGAAGCCAACAAATTTGACTTTCATAGCAAACTGATGGCTTCTGAAAAACATTGATAAGGAAGTTGATTTGTTAACAGAGAAAATGTGATCAGGTCCTCAGATTACAGAAATTAGTATAGCACCAAAGTCATTATCTCTATGCAAACTTGAAAGAAATGAGAATCTGACTTTCATATGTAGTGTAGTAAAATTTTCTCTTAGCAACATATGTACAAAGAACATGAAAAACCTCACATTTGTATATACAAATAGGTAAAACATCGATAGTATATTGAACTAAAGAATATATCTTTTTACTTTCATTTCATCAAGTGTTCAATTGTAAGTTTAGCACACACATGTAGACATGTAGTAATTAAGATCATCTTTTACTCTACAAATAGAAATTAGGGGGAAAATCATGCATAGTCATTTTACAAAAGATTTGCTTAGAGGAAGATGAAAGCAGGTCAGAATTTATGTTTTGGCAGCATGTCAGTCATGCACAGAAATTGTGACAAGTTACTTCTGTCCACATGACAAGAGTGAGAAGCAGTGTGTTTAATTTCCAAACACTTCCAAACTTGTGCATGCAGGAATTGTTTTCTTCTGTAAAAAGTGAGTTTAAAGAAAAAAACACATTTAAAAACCTACTGTTTTGTTTGGTTTTTGTTTTGTTTTTTTTAACATTGATAGAGAGTAGTTTCTTGATTTGCTTGAAAGGCAGTCAGGAAGAAGCTTTTTTCCTTTTCTCATGAGTTTAAAAAAAAACCCAAAATCCAACACCAAAATTATACAGAATAAATAGTAAATATAAATCTAGCAATAATTCATTGCAAAAATAAACATTCAGCTTTCTACTTTTTTTTTTTAACCTATTTTTTCCACAACACTTTATTTTCCTCTAATTTCAGAAAATATAACATATATTTGTACAAATATCTAAACACTATTATTCTCTCTCACGTGTATACTTTGCTGCAGTTATCATGTCTCAGAGTTCCTTTTGGGTAGGGTGGGAAAGAACCTGTATTTCCATTTGGAATTTCCTAGACACAGCAAACTCAATTCCTTCAAGAATATTTAAAGTAAAAACAGAACCTGTTTTTATATATATAAATTGAACTTATTAGACACACTAATATATTTACAGCTGATTCTCAGTAGATTTTCAAATTGCCCAGGATTATGAGTTGAAACACCAGTGATGCACAATATTTTATAGCAGCAGCTTAAGAAAAGATTGTCCAAACTTAAAGCTATCAAATAGGGAAAGTAGCAAAAAGCTTGCTTTTTTTTTTTCTTTGTTGAATTTGATGGGTAAACATAGTTACATATTTCTCTCTCTACATACTGATATTGAATTCACATGATGAAGTTCTTTGTAAAATACTTAAATATTTGCAGGCTCTGGGTGCATACACAGAAATATTTTTGTCTGTGTGTTGAGTTTTTTTGTTATTGTAATTTTATATTTATTTTTTAACTGAAATTTTATATGACAACATTTCAACTCCTTTCATACTTATTACCAGGGTATGTTAGGTGTGTTTGTAGACAGTGGACATGTGTGCAGTGCATATACTAACCTAACCAATACGCCCTGCCCTTATAACTACAAACGCAGATGTGAGGGTTATGTTGTGGGTTGATTTGTTTTGTTTGGTTTTTTTTATATATAAACAATAAAGAAATGGGGAAAAACAAATTAAACTGAGGAAAACAGGAATTAAAAAAAAAAAGGGCAAAACAAAATGAAAAAGAATAAAGATAATAAATACTTTTCCATAGGTTGCATACAGAATTGAGAGTACCATGCACAACTTTCAGGAATGTTGAGGAATAATGCAATAAGCAATCTTCCTCACACAGTTCAATCACACAAAGTTCATGTTTAACTTGGGGTGAGACATATTGCCTGCACACAACTCCATGGCTTCCCACAGTGATCCCTGAGTTTTTTTGATAGGATTACTGCTGTGCTTAAGTTCTGACTGTTGACATGTTATAATAAGGCACTTTTATTTACAACAGTTCCTACTTAGAATTACAGAAATTTGAACCCAGCCCAACATACTATCACTTCATGTTTGCTGTTCCAAGACTTCCAGGTAGTCAGGCTCAGCTTGTAAATTAGCTTTGAGTTCAAAATACTCATTTTTAGTTTGTTCTAGAAAAACCTTTCTTGGCCTGGTGTACATGAGAGTCTCCATCAGCTTCAGCTCCTCATGTGCTCCAGGATAACGAACTTCCATGTCAGGCTGGAGCTGGACAATATTTTTTCTTAGGTATTCTGTGATCCCCAGTTGCTGCAGTTCTCTCTCTTTTTCAAGAATGTTCCTATAGAAGCAGCTGGCATCCTGAAAAGACAGAAATTCAGCAGATTGATCCGTAGCTTTATATTTGACATTTGAACCTGTAAGAGGTGAACTGTTCTCTCTTTCCAGGAGACTTCGGCAGAGATGTTTGGAATCATTAGCTTCCTTCTCACTTCCTTCCTCCTGTTGTTCAGTATGCTTGGGGCTGAAGGATGGGCTGCGGTAGACCTGAACCATGGGAGTTACTATATGTTGCTCATAGAGACCTGCAGCTGGGCGCTCTGTTGTGTGGTGTGTTGTCTTACGCCCATACATGCTGTATTGAAGGTGAACTGGACTATTATCTCTCATTTGATCATCTGCTTGTTTCTTTTTGCATCTTCGCCTTCGATGGAGAACAAGAACAACTATTCCTGCAGCACAAAATACAATAGTTATAAACACTATTAGAAGTCCTAATATTAGAACAGAAAGTGGGACAGCATCTGTAAGGGACCACAGGATGGTGTCTGCAGTGTTGGTAGTAGTAGAAGAAGTTGTCACAACTACAAAACTGGCATGAGTTGGTAGGGCAGGGCTGTTTATTAAACCTGGACACAAGACTTCACTGTTAAGGGATTTCAGTTCTCTTTTTGCTAGGTGTCCTGGAGATTTGCAGAAAATATCACCCATCATTGTATTCTTACTCAGTTTTTGTATCCATTTTTGCAGCCCAACTGAATCACAGGTACAGTCCCAGGGGTTATCTTCAAGTTCAATTTGTACCAGCATATGCAGTTCATCCAAGATATTGCTCACAGGCAAATGAGCAAATTGATTTGTTTTCAGATTTAATCTGACAAGTGGAACACCTGAAAAAATATGTGGTGGCAAAGTCTGCAGAAGGTTGTTATTTAAGTAAAGGACTTTGAGTTTTGGCATAGCATTAAACGTTCCTGGCAAAACCTCTTTGATGGCATTATATTCAAGGTACAAATATTCAAGGTGCTGAAGACCAAGAAAGAGATTCTGACTTATCTTTGTAAGATGATTACCATTAAGATATAATTTCTGCAATCTGGTCAGATTCATAAAGGATCCTTCCTCAAGGATTTCAATTCGATTGTTCCCCAGGTGAAGCATTTCCAAGGTGACATAGTCCACAAGATCTGATTTCAGTAATGCCTGAATAATGTTTCCAGCTAGAATAAGCTTTTTAGGATTTGGAGGAGGGGGTCCTAAATCAGACAAGCTTTCAATGTTTCGCTCCTGGCAGTGCATGAGAACCCCTGAGAGCATATAGCTGGTGCAGTGACAGGGGATGGGACAATAGATTCCTGGAAACTGAGTACTAGGCTTTGAAGTATGAAGCACTAAATTTGGTTCTTTAGTTGGAGCTTTCAGGATAGGAATTACCTTAGTTGATAGGTGACTATCACTGACAGAGGTGGTTACAACCAAGGGCAGAGACCCTGAAGGATCTTCAAGTTCATTGACAGGATGCGTGGGACAAAGTGATTCTTCTTTCAACCGACTTAAAATGCTGCCTTTGATAACCGGAGGACTATTGCATACAACATCACCTATTATTGACTGACGAGGCATGTTTTCTAGCCATATTTTCAGCTGCAGCAAATCACAGTTACAGGCCCACTTATTGTCTTCCAACTGAAGGTCTAATATTCTACCAATGTGTTCCAAAAAGCCAACATAAGGCAGTGTCTGTAACTGGTTTCCACGAAGATCTAAATGGGTCAGGGGCACAAAACGAAATATGTTCGGAGGAAGATACTCAATGGCATTATCATTCAAAATAAGCACTTTAAGCCTGTTGAGCTTGCTAAAGGCACTTGCTTCAATCACTGTTATGAAATTGTTATCTGCTTGAAGAAACTCCAAATTTTCCAATCCATTAAATGTATCTTCTTTAAGTGTTTCTAAAGAATTGTGATTGATATGAAGTTGCTTAAGAAGGCTGAGACCATTGAAAGCCCCAGGATCAATATCCGCTATATTATTAAAACCGAGATGTAGAGAGATAGCATTAACAAGGCCAGCAAAATCATTCACATGTAATACAGTCAAGCCATTGTTTAGCAGATTAAGATGGAAAGGCCGTGATGGTGGGACATTTATTTCTGATACCAACTTGATACCTCTTTCTTCACAGTTTATAATCATGGTATCATCCTTTTCTTCACAGGAACATAAACTCTGACAAGATCCTCTGACTGAAGAAAAAGAAGGCTGTGACTGGAAAGGATCAGATGCAATCACAACTGAATGTAGAATAAAAATCCACAGCTTCATCTTGCCCAGTGGATTCTGTAAAGAAGGAAACAAAATAAAAATAATAGGTTCATTATTTCATAAGGTTGATTTTTTTTTTTTTTTCCCTGGGGCAGGGAGAAGCAATAACCATTCTTAATACTTGTCATCAAGCTACCTCACCTTTCACACAGTACTACATTGAGAAAAAAATTTGAATGATTTTCTAACCGAATAAAAACATATTTACTGTAATGTACTGAATGTATCAACACAGTCATAAGGGTTTGCTTCAGTACTTTCATGCTGATACACAAAAATAGGAGATAAGCAGGAGTGCGTTTTCTTTATTTATGTACCATGTAGAATTTTGCCAGCACACAGAGTAAGAAGTTACTACACTAAACAACTCATATCAAGGTTAATAAAACATTACGTATTGTTTCTTTGTGTTGCCATATAGCACTGGAAATTTTAAAAGCACCTTGCTAAGCTCAACTTATTGTTGTCCAGCTGCTGAAGACAAGAAAGAAGGTTTGTTTTGGTTCCGCAAAATATTGTGGAAAAAAAGGCCATTCAGTCAAGATACAGGGAATCTCTCCTTTGGTTCTGTATTATGTATGTGAACAAAAAGGCATTTCCTCTGCAATCCTTGTACCCCAAAACTGAAAAGGAAGCAGACAAAGTAACTGTTTTGCTTTAATGAAATTTTAATGCATATGTTATAGTTTGTGAATATTTAGTGAAAGCAGGAACATTATGTTTGTATATAATATGCATATAAAATAATTGTGTGCAGAAAAGGAAGAGAGAACTGATGATGCAGTTACATGTCAGAACAAACAGGTAGGCAAGGGACAACCATTTCTTTTTCAGTTTAATTATTAGAGTCCTTCCAATTATTATAATCATTTATTACCGAAGAAATTATGAAATTTACCTGGAACTAGCTATGCTTTAAGAGTATCATCTGTATATTATGTAACTCAAATTATCGTCTGTCAAGCTGATTTTGAACTTTGCAATACCTGCATCATTACAGTGCAACTAGGGAGATGCAAGCAGAAATTTACGTGACAAAATTAATCACTTATTATCATCAATTTACATTAATTTTTGATAAATTCCATCTGAAGATTATCTTTCTTTCTGTTAAGCCTGTTTAATTAGCAAGAGCAATGGTAATTCATGATCTATAAGATGCAGTGAGGTCACTGTTTATGATCTTTAATTGACTGTTTCCATGTTTCCTGAAAAAAAGAAAAAGAAAAAAAAAGAAAAAAAAAGACATCTACAATGGAATGGGTGATTTAAAACACAAGAAATATTTTGGGCTGCTCTATTTATTCTAGGACTGAAATTAACACATTCTTAAGTAATCCTTAAGTAATCTAATAAAGCACACTTGATCGTGCAAAGTAAGTTATTGAAACATGGAGCACAGAAAGTCACTACACAACCAGCTGAAGTGTTAATTTCTGAAAGATCAGACCCTTTTACAAGAACTGAATCAATTACATGCATGAACATTCTTACAGTGTGGCCATATCATTTCATGTCCTGACAATACATATTTTATCATGCACCTTTATTATTAGCAATATAATTTTGCAAGGCATCCCTTAAAACTGATTGCAAAGATATATATGTGCAGACACTTAAGTGTCATGGTATCAGTGTTAGACACACACACTCACAGAAGCAACAAAAAATGTGTGCAGAATTAAGTTTTTTTCCATTAATAGTTCCTGATAAGTGAGAGTACATATATGAGTTTAAAAGTAGTAAATGCAATTCACAGCATGAAAAAATTGCCTTTTATCTTTTTCTCAGTAAAACAAATAATTTTGTCTCCCATAAAAAAATCTTAAACTCCAGCTGCCTATGTTTAATATAGGATGTCTTCAAGTTTGTTTTCCTGAGAAGTATTAGGTAAGACACAACATGTTAAAATGCTATTTTTGAAGTACGAAGAATAATTCCAGGATCAAAATGCATTAGAATTTTATTCTTTTTACATGCATCACTATACTTCCCAGTGACCCAAGGTAAAAAATGCAGGCTTTTGACGAAGATCTCAGTTTCAAACCTACTGTATGACTAATTAGGCTTTATTTCTGTACATTTTTTCTCACAGGAATTCCAGCTTAAATCTGCACCATATTCACAAATTGCACTTACAAAGACCCTGAGCAAAACTAAATGGAAAAAAAAAAAAAAAATCTGAAAAGCATATTGCATTCTAGTGCATATGGAGAAATTAGGTTGTAAAAATAAAAGACCTCCTCTCAGAGATGAAAGTAACAACATTTGTAACCAATTGGGAAACATTCCCATTTTAATCATTGTCAGACTTTTGAGGACATAACTGCCAGAGATCTCATACACACATATACTTACACCAAGTATTAATAGGAGAGTTGCTTTTTTTCCTTTTCTTTCTTTCTTTTTTTTCCTTTTTTTTTTTTGTTTGTTTGTTTGGTTTGTTTTGGTCTGAATATTCACAAATGTGTAATAAAGGTCTCAGTGAGCTACTATTGTAAAATAAATACTTCTTTCAAGTAATAGACAAGCAACATTTAACTGAAAGCATTCACAGTAAAAAAATATTTCCCTTGAAACACTTGATAAATCCCACCTCTTTCTGTGTCACACAGTGAGTTCTTCAGCAAATTCTACATAACTTTGAGTTTGTTCATTTTTGTCTGCTTTCATGCAAGACACCACTAACTGCATACTTACAACAGCTTCTTGCAGTAGGAATTCTGAAAGACTAAAAGATGTCAGTTCCTTCTACAGGGCAAAGCTGAATACTTTCAGAAGCAGTCATTTTATAGATTAGCAGGTAATAATCCGGGTTTTTCAAACATTAAAATAGCTTGTCTCACTTTACTTGGGGTTTTGTTTGTCTGCTTGCATTAATTTAGCTATTTTTAAAAAGCATATTGAAGAATTTCAAAGCATCAAGCTAAGAATTAGTAATTTCTATAATTTCTTTGGAATTGTTTATTACATTCTGAAGGTAATCACAGTCAGATGATGCATTTAAGACTACTCTTGCACTTCAGGAAATAAAAGTAACAAAAAAAACATTCCTACCCTCTCAAGGGATCTGAAATCAGCATTTCCTTAATACATATATTCTATACAGTTGGCAGTTTGAATAAATGCACCTGGCAGACATCTTAAAATACAGTATAATTTGCCATAATTTAACATAAAAGTTATACAAAGTCATGTAGAAATTAATTTCTCCTGTGTTAAGCTATTTAACCAACTGTGATCGTTCTTACCTGTACAGCAGTAACACTCCGTGACACTCAGTCATGCACAGTTGGAGCAGCTGTTACCATGCAGCGTAATTTTTCCATGTGAAAAATGCAGACTTTCTTCTGAGTTTCACTTTTCTGCATGCTCTAGTAATACTACAGCTCTGTGAAGTTAAAATCCTTGTTCAGAAGACAATGTACAAAGCATTCAATTGAAAAAATCTTCCAGGCAGCGTGCACATTAGACCATCCTGTAAGCAGTTGTCCCTTTTCCTCAATTAAAATTCACAGCATACTTCACAGCTATGCTGACTTTTCTGCATATAGTTAACTGTTTGCAAGCATTTGGATGGTGTAAACAAACAAAATGCTCGGCAGTGCTTGATTCGATCACTTGTTTTGTCAGATTTTTAGATCCAAGCTGCTTCTGTGTTCTCTCAGCTCTTTCTAGTCTTTCTTGTTAGCTCAGTTTGTTATTAGTCAGATTGCCAGGGGCTGGGAGGTAGGCGTAAATAAAGAGACTTCTTGGCTTTTGACTCAGCCTTTAAGCCCTTCCCCACTAGAGAGCTTTAATCTGCCAATGCCATTTAATGCAAGATACAGCTCCACCTTGAGACAGATCAGCTCCTCCTCCTCCTGCAATTTCTCTCACCTCCTTTTTCCCTTATCTGAGTGTACCTCGGAAAGCAAAATTCAGCTAAATATCTTTTAGGTTTCTTACAGTCTGTTAATGGCTGATTTTGCAAAACAGTAAACATCCACTGGAACTCTTGCAGTTTGTTCTCTTGGGCAGATCTTGCATTTAATTTTTATCTACAAATGCTTGCTTTAGAAACTAAAGGCATTCCAACACAAATACACTCCACAAAACACACTACAAGGGAAACCTTGTCCTCTGAAAAATATGTCTGTCACAATGAATTGCAGGGTTATTCAAATATATAAATGAGGTAGTGCATCTCTCAGTCCAGGACACTCAATGTGACTGGAGTAAGGATGAGTATGGGCAGTTGTACATACATAATTTCTTAAACAAAAACAAAACCAAAAACTAAATAATTGTGAAATATTAGTGCTTATGTTTGCACAGTGAGTGCTGTTAGCCTTTTTTTAAAACTTCCCATCCTGTTCTGTAGGAAGAAAAATTGGTTTGACTATAATTGTCTGTTTTACAGATGTTAGCACAATGTGTTGGTATCTATCCATGTGAGACTGTATTGTATTGGCATGAAACATTGCTTTGATAAAAAGCTCTGGCTTGGGAGGGGGAGTGGGCTATTCTTAAAGGCATGTATCATGCTTAAGGCATTATTTTCTTTGTGTTCATAAACAAGTAACTTGTAAATACTGTAGGGCTACAGGAAACTGATTACTCTGTGCAAGAAAGATTTTCCTCATCCCTCCTGCACTGCATAGGATGGTTTCATATGCTGCAAATTCTACTCCCTTGTTCATCCCACTGCCAAAGAGACAAAAAACCTTTTTGTGACCAGCAGTGTATCTGCTACTTCCATGTATTGACCCTGTAGAGAATTTCACTTCCTTCTTTTTATTATTATGTCTTTAATGACAGATTTTTTACTACAGCCTCAATACCAGTCAGATGCCAGTAACTTCTTTTGTGTTGGTAGGACTCCACGTGGTTTCATTGTCCTTTGAATGGGTATTGTGATGTACTATTCCATGTGGTAAAGACTATCATTGTACACACACACACATTTTGAGATATAGGAATATGTATAAATGCCCAGGATGAATTCTTTGGTATTTTTCTACAAAGTATGCAAATTAGCAAAATAATAAATTGATAAAATATTTCTAAGAAACAGTAGCAATTTGATTTGCATTCATTTCAACACACCACTCAAAGATTTTCAGCTATTTGTGTCCAGACAAATAAATCATTATATTCTTTATTAATTTTGCATTTATGAATTGTAAGTCTGATTCTTTCTATTTTTTACTGAACATTTTACAAGTGCTCCCACTTCACTTATGCTTGATTGTTTGAGAAGGAGAATATCTGTATATATAGATATTCATAAGTGAAAACCTCATTCTTTACAAATAATGTTTGTCATTCCACAAACTGAATATTTATCAAGTTTATAAAAATATGGATATTTTTTCTACCACAATTTTATGAATTATTAAGCAGGTTACTATAAAGAATGCAATTCTGCAAGTGCATCTGCATGGACAGTGTTGAACTGACATGGAGTTTGTGTCCTGCACTTTAAACATTCACTTTTATTGATTGTTCTACAATTTTAAAATTCACAAAGCTGTATAAAAAAGAAATCTAAACTGTCAGGCCTACTTACTTCCGAAAAGGCCTTAAGCTTTTATGTCATTCCTCTTTACCTCTTCACATAGTACAGCATCTCCATAGATTAGAAATTAAACCATACTCCTCTAATTATATATACATTGTGCAGACTACTCCCCCAGCTAGTCAGTTTTCTTTATTGTCAATATATACATCAGGACACAGAAGTTATAATGGTTGTAGGCCTTGTACAAAATCCTTAAAAGGACATTCAATTGTTGTATAGCACATTTTACTAAATTCTGTTGCATATGGTAAAATGCGTAGGTTTCTCTATCAGGGAACACCTGAGCCTGAATTACATAATTTGTAAATTTTTGTATGACCAGAGAATGCTCAGGAACATTCTTCTGGAATTTGTTCTTTTCTTAATGTTCTCTCCATTCAGGAAATTTCTGAAGGTTACAAGGACACCTTAGATGCAGTGGAAAGCTTTCTCTCACTCAGTCAGAATTTACAACACTTATAAATTAATTTGAAGAATGTTTTCCATATAAAGGAAATTAATTTCAGAAGTGAAAACTAGTATCACAATTTACAGATTAGTCTCCAAAATGTGAATTTTAATGGTATTCAATTTATTTTTCTGTAAGTGCAGAAGAATTAAGTATCTGCATTTGCTGCTTCATTGGAAGGTAAAGCTCCCCTCCCCCATCATTCACAACTCATGGCCACTTTTCAGTAGGCACACAGGTACCCATTGATTCCACACAAGATGCATGAGCCAAATAATGTATCCTGCCTTGCTTTCAAGAAGCTTCTAGTCCATATCAGCAACTGCTCACCTATATTTCTTGCATCATCAATTCTGTGTAACTACTACTGTTACGCAAGGAATTATTCTTCTGGAACAACCAAGAACCATATGCATACCTGAGATAGCAGGCACTTACATAGTGTACATGGAAATTCCATAAGGAGAGAGTAGGGAAGGCTAAGTCTTAATGTAGTAGGATCAGAGAGGGTAGCACATGTAGATACACATGCAGAAGACAAGCAAACAACCAACCAAAACCCATAATGCAACACAGCTACAATTATGGAAGCTACCAGTGTCTACTGTAAAGCTAATTTAGAGACTTTCCCATTGTTGTTGTATAGTTGATCTAATTATCTCAAGCACAGCTTTCAGGACAAGATGTAAGCAGGCTAAGACCTTTATTACGTTATACAGCAAAGTTATATAGTCTTTTTGAAAGCATAGGTGCCACATCTTAATTGGCTATTTTCTACTGGCATGCGTGTAATTAAGGCACAAAATAGGTCAAAATAACAAAACAATATTTTAACACATCCAACCAAATTCTGCCTAGTTTCTCTTTTTTGGTTACAAGGTGTTTACATTCCTTTCTGAGATATAGACCAAACATAGTCTTCTCTAATTTGAACAAAGGCAATTTTTCCCCTACATCCCATGACGAAGGAAATTAGGAAAGGCGTTCTTGAACAATAGGTTTTACCATAATCAAGGGAGCAGGGGACAAGAAATGAAGATTGCCATTAGGAAAGAAAGGGCTTTATTTTGTAGGGATAACTTTGTTCAGCTACAGAATACCTATTTCAATCACAAAACTATTTCACCTTTTTTATTCATTTGGATAAGTCTTACTCAAACCCTTTTTCTACTCTGAACACGTTTACAGTCATGAACAATTACAAGTATGCAATAAAAGATCAGGATTCCCCTCTAAATCTATGTGCAAGATTAGTGACTATTCTTTAGCTCAATACTTGTTTTAATTTTTATATGACCCTTATTGAGAAGTAACCCTCTGAAAAATCTGCTGAAAAAGATCTTTGATTTATAATAGCATATCAGATTAAAGAAAAAGCTTTCTATTATCTTAATGTTGCTTCCCATTTCTAAAATTAATTTAGACCCATGTATGCATACCTCATATACATATATGCATACATATTGTATGTACATGCACACTGTGTGCATTGATAATTATCATGATACAAAAATCACATTCCTTGAAGTATTGTGTAGAAAGGTACATGGAAGTAAATGCTATTTAGATTTCATTTTAAAATATAAAAAATTATATAATCCTTAACATTTCCTACAGGAGTAAGCAGTGCATTATATCCTACTAACCTTAGCTCCATGAGTCCTTCTTAGTCAATTAATAAAATATTATGCAATGTTTGCAAGTAGTCTTTATTTTGGAATCTGAAATGAAACCAACCTGATTTATCTTGCATAATTCTTTAGTAATCCTGCTTTATTATATTTTTCAGCTCACTGTAAATGTGTAAGCATTTAATGATTTTTTTGTATTTTCTTCTTCAGTAACTGTGCAATATGTATCAAACCTTCTTCATGTTTTGTTTACTCAAGACAGAGAAATACCATTTGTGCGAAATTTAAAAAGAGCTTAATATCAAAGATAAAATATCCTAAACTATTCTGAGATACTTTGTCTTGCTTACAAATTTTGGTGTTGGAATAACACATATCCCTTGATCTGAATCAATCTCTTGGAACACGTAGACCCTCCATTCCTCCTGTCCTTTGCAATACTTGAATATCAGTTAAAAAAAATAGCTAGAGGTGACTGGTTTACAGAGAACAAATGTCACCTAAGTACTTACAGTCTTCAGTTATGATGAATGAGATGGCTATTTTTTAAAGGGTATTCTGCTTGCCAATGATCCAAGAATCAAGGGGAAAAAAAAAAAAAAGAAAAAAGAAAAGAGCCATGGTTTTGCATTATACAGAATACTAGCAACCTATGAGGCATTCTACTAATTTATCTGTACTCCCTTTCCTTAGTAGTCTTTTGCAACTGTGGAAGTGTTATTGTCTGCTAAGTTAAATTACTGTATACTTAAAATGAAGAGATCCTCCCTACTGCCACAAATCTACTTGAAACTTTTTCAAAGCCAAATGTGATAAAATGCCTTATGCCCTTGTAGAAGAGAAAACCCAGGGTGAAATAAACAGAATATCAGTTAACTTCTTTGGGCTTTTTCATTTCTGATTACAATGGGGTTCCAGTCAATAACTTCTAAGATACATTTGAATAAAATTTAAATTAAAAACAAACACACACGCACACAAAATAAACACCAAACTTGTAAGTGTATATATGCTAGTTACATTTGAGGGTTTTTTTGGGTTGGTTTTTGATGTTTTTTTGGTTTTTTTGCATACAGTCAGCCAATTATTAACCAAAGACAACTCTGCTTTTGATAGAATCAAGTTAATTTTCTTCATATTAGCTACTGTGAAGCTGTGTTTTGGATATGTGATGAAAATAGTGTTGATAGCACAGGGATGTTCTAGTTATTGATGAGTAGTGCTTACACAGAGTCAATGAGTTCTGCTTCTCACTGCACCTCACAAGAAAGTAGGTTGGAGGTGCATAAGAATTTGGGAGGGGACATATCTGGAACAGCTGACCTCAAATGAACAAAGGGCTATTCCATGCCATATGATGTCATACTCAGCAATAAAAGCTGGGAGAGGAAGACGAAAGAAGGGGAGGTTGGGAGTTAGAATATTTTTCTTCCTCAGGAAACATTATGAATGATGAAAATCTGCTTTTCTGGAAATGGCTGAACACCTGCTTGCCTATGGTAAGTAGCGAATTAATTTCTTGATTTGTCTTTCTTGCATTCATGGTTTTTGCTTTACCTATTGAACTGTTTTTATCTCAGCCTAACAGTTTTCTCACTTTTACTCTTCTGATTCTCTCCCTCATCTGTCTGTGTCTGAGTGATGAGTGGCTGTGTGGTGCTTTGTTGGGGTTAAACTATGATGACCTTTATGTAGTCAGCCTCACACTGTAGTTACAAATATTCCAATTGAAGTATAATCAAATTTTCTGACTTTCATATCTGACAGTAGTTGAATGCCTAGTTCTCACAAGACCCTTGAAAAATCTTCAATAGCAATATCAGAACAAACCAAAGGTATAAGAACTACACAAAACTTATTTCAAAAGTAATGGAATGTTTTTTATCTAATGTACTGCATTCCTTTAAAAATAAATGTGTTCATCTTTTCTTTCAAAGATGGAGAGCAAAGAAATACATACCTATACAGGCTATATGAGTTTGCAATGTACTTCTGTTCTTTTTGAAACTGCAGCCTAAGATGTTTGCGGTTTCAGATGAAGTGCTAACTTTGGACTCATCTGGCAATAGTTAAAAACATGAAGTTCACTGCTAGCACACAAAACTGTAGATATGCTAATATGTCATAAACCCTTTAAGGAAAAAGGAGAATAAGAAAAGAAAATCACTGGGTATGTAGTAATGAATAATGGTGCGGGGGAAATGACACATTTCATATATATTTACTTTTATTTTTTCAGTGTTAAAAAATTACTCTTCTTAGTCTTTTTCAATAAATCTGAAGAGGAAAATATGGAATATTGAAAATATTGTGTGAAATGATTTGCTTTCCTTTTGGCTGTAAATAGTGCATTGAAATTTACCATTAGTATCCTGTTAAACACAAATGAGTTTTTACATCTTGGCTATGCATAAATCTATGATAATAAATATTGTGCCTAACCTAATGGTACATTCTATGCTACTGCTGTTCCACAGAAATCAAGCTAATGTGATTGTATCAAGCAACTTGGAAAAACTGTATTAGTCAATCAAGTTTGGAATATCACTAAACTGCAAATAGCTATAGCATTCAATTAGATTCACTTGAGAGTACTATATACACAGTAAAATTCACAGAGTGAATACAAGTCTAATACACTAATGGATTACTAAAGCTCTGCTTTAAAGATTATTTTATCTTCTTTCTGATAATGTGTATCCTTTAGAGACATTGACCTGTGCTCTGAACTTCAGCTTTGAATACATAATATAGGAACAGAAGCAAGTGAGTGCACAGGTCAAAGAACATGTTCAAGAGAGTAGATCTTGACAGCTGGAAACCTGCCCCTCACCACTGACTTTCCAATACAGGACTGATGTTACCAAATATCAGGCTAAAAGTTTGTTAATAAAGACCAAGTTAATCAGCAATATATTATCCTTTTTGTAGTGCATGGGCAAATCATGGATATTTTTTCTTGTTCACCTTAAGATGCCAGTCTTCAGGATGTATCACTCATTGCAATTAACTGAGACACCCACAACTTAGCTTAGACATGGATGAGTAAGTTTTAGACATATACAATCACTGAAACGAACACTAACCCAAATAGTATTTTGAGGTTGGCAGCTAACAGTGTATACTAAATCTGGCTGGAGTGAATTTGATTTTCTTTACAGCAGTCTTTATGGTGCTATGTTTTGAATTTTTTAACAAAAGTATGTTGCTAACATACCAGTGTTTTGACTATTGCTGAGCACTACTCATACTCTGTAAAGGCCTCCTATTCTAACTGCCATGCCATGAGTAAGTTGGAGATGGGCAAGAGGTTGAGAAAGGATATAACCAAGACAGCTGACCCAAACTGACCCAAAGAGATATTCTATGTCCTATAGTGCAATGCTTAGCAATAAAAATGGAGGACAGGGCCATTTTGGGGAAAGTATATGTTTCTTAAGACAGGATGGGCATTGATTTACTCACATGAGTTAATGAGTGATTTGTGTGGTGATTAACTGCCTACAGGCTCAACCCATGACACAGAGGTACAATACCCTATGTCTAAATTCAAAGGGGACATGTTTCTTTTTTGCACATTAGCTGACCATTCAAGCTTTTCAGTAAGTGGTAGAACTGGAAAATAATCTCCTTATTTTGGCTTTCCTCTACTTTCTGAGAGTCTGTAGGCAAATAGGTAAAATAAACCTTCTCTGGTGTATTTACTACATGAACAAATAAGGACTGAAAGAGAATCTGGCTATAGAGGCAAACACACAAGCTAAAAAAAAGTTTGAATATACCTGACTACAGAAAAAAAAATAATTCAGGAAAAGTGTGACAGATCTGTACTCTCTTGTCTACCTTGGCATATTGTTATTTGGTTAAAAATGAATGGAAAGTAAAATAAGGTATCAAGCAGGACAGCATTATTCACTTGATCCCTGAATAAAAATCCTCAGACATCTTATGAACAAGTTATGAACAGCTACATCCTTGAGTAAGTTTTCTTAATTTTGCATTCTGCCACGTAGCCATACTCCTTGTTTTTATTCCCACTATTATCATGAAGGAAATTGAGCCCATTAAAGAAATTAAGTCTACCAGATTTAGAACCCACTTCAGCCTTTCTGTCAAAGTGGGAAGAACACAGAAACTCACATCTGCCAATGATTGCATTTTTGGCTCAAATCGACATTTATTTTTAGAAAGCAAATTTTAAAAATGTGAGGGTCATGTTAGATACTATAGAAATATACACATTAAGTAGAAGAGAAAAGAAATGGACAGAGCAGAAAGTACAAAACTTCCTGAATTGAAGAAAAAAAAAATAATAATAGTTTCCAGGGGATTTGTCTCTATTGAAAAAAAAAAAAAATGCATAGCTATATCTAAGCCAAAATTTGCAGAAGTATCAGATATCTGCTTAACAATATATGCCTCAGGTGCATAAAAGATGTTAAAAAAACATTAAAAGGTGCTTTGTTTGTTTGTCTATCACTCAGAACACTATATTAACAGTTTGGTTTGTAATTTCAATGACACAACTTTGCCTGTACCATAAGACTCATTAGACTAAGTTCTATTACCAAAATAGGATGAGGCTTATATTATTTTCTTTAGTGTAATTATTATTTTTATTTAGTTAATTAGTTAGACACAGACGCCTCCTTTGTTTTTATGTAGTCAGCTGGTGCAGAGAAAACGCATCTTTGAGTTCACATTTGAGGTCAGAGTAAGAATTTATATTAATATATAGCAGCCTGCATCATATCTTGAAATGTCCTTTGTGGTTCAGATCTTGTGAATCTGAGTTTCTTACTTGAACTAAGAACATTAGTGCAGCTAAATCAGATATTTTCCATCTGTAAAAGGTAAGGAAATCCTCTTATGATAAAGAAAGAAAAATTCAACTTAGTGTTCTCAGGGGGGAGAGAGAAGGACAGGAGTGAGAATATTTCCCATAAAGAAAAAAATAGAAAGTAGGCCAGAAAGAGTGAACTTTCTCTTCTTTCTGCTGTTGAAGAATATGAGAATAGGGTAAAGCAGTGACTTTGTTGAAAGAGTTTGCCTCACTAGCTGTGATCACATTGATTTACATGGTTACCTTTACTCAGAGGCACTGACAGATACATTAGGCATGAACATATACATTATTTCTGCTTCCAAAAATCTGTTGTCCTGCACACTACTTGCTATGCACCCTGCCTTTGTATAGACTCTTACATGAGCACTTAAACTTCACAATTAAATTAGTCTTGTTTTCACTGGCGATGTGGCAGACAAAGCTGCTTTTGTTGTTGTGGGTTTGTTTGTTTAATATTTTTCATAAATCTTCATCTGATTGAAAGATCTAACTACAAATGACCATTCACTGGCAACCGTGCAAAACCATAAGGATTAAATCAAGTCACAGACCATGAGCAGGTGTGAGCTTCACTGCACGACAGCTACTGAGTCTGCAATAGGGATTGGCATTCTGCATGACATTAGGGATGGAATTTTTTTCATCAAAATCACCCAGAGCATGGTAGTCACCATCTCAGTCTAATTAATAAAAAAGAATGTAGATGGCAAAAATAACGCAAAGTGCTCTGCAATGTGAAGTGCAGCCTGTTTGAATAAATATAACTTATTTTTCTCCCTCTGTTTCCAGTTTATAGTTAGGGACCATGTTTGCCAAAAATCTTGTTTTCAGGAAAGAGCTATGGATCACTTTAAAGTCACACAGAAAACCAAAACTGGAATCTATTAAGATTTTGATAAGTCATTTGTTATATTAATTACATGAATTCAAAATTACAGTTCAAACTGTGTTTCCTGCAGACTTTATATCCTAGAAGAAACAGCAGAAGAACATATGTGGGAAACATTTTTAGAAGGTGTGTTTACATGCAACTAATAATGTGTAGTTCCTTTTCTCCATCTCCTGCCAGAACAAAGATGGAGACAGCATATAGCTCTTAAGTTGAAACTCCTGCTATTTTGAAGGGGAACTGTATTCTTATAATTTGAATGATGGATTTTAGATATCACCTAATTGATATCTCTGTAAGAAATTTAAAAAAAAAAAAATCTTGATTATCTGCATCACAGCTTCTTAAACATATCAGTAGGAAAAGGAAGAATAGGGAAGGTGTGGGCCAACTGCTGAGTGAGGAAGCAGCCCTGATAACTGAAGATAACAGAGCTGCTGAAAGCCTTCTTTGCTTCAATTGTTATTTCTAAGATTGAACTCCACTATGAATTCCAGACCCTGGATGAAGGAGGAGAAGACTGGAGGAAGGAAGACTCTCCACTAGTCAATGAAGACTGGGTTAGGGATCAGTTACATAAACTGAATATTCACAAGTTCATGGGCTCTGATGAGATGCACTCAAGAGTATTGAGAGAGCTGGCTGATATAGTTGCTCTACCACTCTTCATCAGTTTTTCAAAATCCTGGCAGACAGGAGAGGTGCTTGAGGACTGGGGGAAAGCTAATGCCACCCCAGTCTTCAAAAAGGGCAAGAAAGAGGTTCCAGAAAACTGCAGACTGATGAGCCACACCTCCATCCCTGGAAAAACGACAGAGTGGCTTATTCTGGAGGTCATCTCTAGGCACTTGGGAAAGAAGAAGATGATCAGGAGTAGTCAGCATGGATTCACCAAGGGCAAATCCTGCTTGACTAATCTGATAGCCTTCTATGATGTCATAACTGAATGGGTAGATGCAGCGAGACCAGTGGATGTAGTCTACCTTGACCTTAGTAAGGCTTTTGACACTGTCTCCCATAACGTCCTTGTGAGTAAGCTCAGGAAGTATGGGATATATGAACAGACAGAGAGATGGATAAGGAACTGGTTACAAGATAAAGTCCAAAGAGCGATGGTCAATGGTGCCCAGCTGGTGAACTTTAATTAGTGGAGTCCCCCAGGGATCAGTGCTGGATCTGGTCCTTGTCAACATCTTCGTAAGTGACATTGATGAGGGAACAGTGTCTGCTCGTCAAGTTTACTGACAATAGCAAGCTGGGAGGCTTGGCTGATACTCCTGAAGGCTGTGCAGCCATTCAGCGAGACCTGGACAGACTGGAGATCTGGGCAAAGAGGAAACCAATGAGGTTCAATAAGGATGAGTGCATAGTCCTTCATCTGGAAAGGAATAATAAACTGCACCAGTGAAAGCTAGGAGGTGATCAGTTACTAGAAAGCAGCCCTGTGGAGAAGGGCCTGGGAGTCCTGGTGGGACAGGAATGTACTCTTGTGGCCAAGAAGGCCAGTGGGATCCTGAGGTGCATCAAGTGGAGTGTATCCAGCAGACCAAGGGAGGGTCTCCTCCCACTCTGCTCTGCCCTGGTGAGACCTCACCTGGAATATTGCATCCAGATTTGGGCTCCCCAGTTCAACACACACAGGCATCTACTTGAGAGAGTCCAATGGCAGGCTACAAGGATGATTAAGAGACTGGAGCATGTGCCTTATGAGGAGAAGCTGAGAGCCCTGGGGCTTTTTAGTCTGGAGAAGACTGAGAGGGGATTTAATAACTGTTTATAAATATCTGAGGTCTGGGTGTCAAAAGGGAGGGGAGAGACTCTTCTCCATTGCACTTCGTGATAGGACAAGGGGGAATGGATATAAACTACAGCACAGAAGGTTCCACCTCAACATGAGGAAGAACTTCTTCACTCTGAGGGTCACAGAGCACTGGAACAGGCTCCCTAGAGAGGTTGTGAAGCCTCCTTCCCTGGACACATTCAAGACTCATCTGGATGCATTCCTGTGTGACCTGGGCTAGATTCCATGGTCATGCTCTGTCAGGGGTTTGGACTCAATGAGCTCTGGAGGTCCATTCCAATCCCTAACATCCTGTGATCCTGTGATCAGAGAAGTGATAGTATGCAAAATCACAGCTTCTCTGCATTAATCTCTTTCCAGGTGTTTCATAAGAAATAGTTTCTGTTAAAATCAGGGTGAAGATATGAACTATGCAGAGTAAAGTCAGAGACAGGCATTTATTCAGACAATGTCTGCAGCTGCAACCTAAACTAGCCGGTTTATCAGAAAAGTGCATAATTAGATATACATTAATTTCAGAAACCAAAATATCTTCTGTCTTCTCATAAGCAATATTGTCACTTGCATCTTTGTATAGGAAACAGTCTTAGATCAGGAGACAAAATATAACATCATCTTATTTAAGTTTGTCATATGACCAGCTCAATCAGCGTCACTATCTAAGCCTACCACTTTTTTTTCAGTTGAAATTGCATGATGTTTAAATTCATACCTATAGAAAATACTTCTTAATTTGTCATTACATTCACATAGCAGAAAGATCCTTGGTCTAGTTCTTCTAGTTTGTATTTAATTAATATTATAGTATTAAAAGTATTATTTGAAAATATAGCCTATATCTCCAAAATGCCATTTCAAAGTAATAAAGTTGATAGTAAATAATCCATGTGATGTAAACATAAATCCCAATAAATCGAGTAGCGCATTTAATGTCAACTATGATAACTAAATGTTCTTTTGAAAGTACAGCATTCTCATAGGCCCCATAAGGGTAATTAAAAATTAAAAATATAAATGTGTATATATATATACATATATATGTATGTCCATATGATTGTAAAAATAAATATTTTCTATATATTACCTTGTTGTCCTGTGCCAATTTTCCCCATGGTGATAATTAAGATTAAGCCACTGAAAACTTAGTAATACTAACACTGCAGTAGAGAGGAAAAACACCCATTAATTTCTACCAAAGCTTTTGCTGATCCTATAAAGTGATTGGAAATAAATCCATTTATCATGATTTTTTTTAAATAGCTAATATTTTATAAACAAGTAACTGAACAATTACTGTTAGCTAATGTGCTTTAAACATGTCCACATTTTTCCTAGTAATTTTTTCATCTACAACAATTGACCTACCAAGGAAGAAAAGAAAATATCATCAAACACTGATGCCCAGTGTTCTGAATTATATTAATAGATATTCAGGGTACGTAAATCTTGTTTACTTCATTCAGTGTAATGTATTTCTGCTCATTACCCTGCATCACAGAGATAACATATGGAGGAGCAGTTTTTAAGAGTAGATCAGTGAGATTTAAATATGAATTCTGCAAAACTGTGTTTGCCCATTAGCAAGGAGAACACTTATCATTTCATACAAATTACTGGAGCTAAAATACAGTATGGCTGGCTTGAGAATCCAGTGGTGGCCCAGAATGAAGATGACTTGTGGCTGTAATCAGGATTTCATATTTCAGATTACTGCTTTAGCAAGAAATGGAGAGCTGCTAAGAACTACAGTAACAATATTGCTTTCTTATTTTTATTATTTATATGAAAGAATGGTGTTGTAATTGATATTGTGTCATGTTGTACACACCACCTTAGCACCTGTCTCTCATGATCTGTAATTCCTTTGTAACTGAATAAGAATTTACAGCAGGAAAATTATCCAACTGTAGAAGAAAAAAAAATCATAGTAAGAATTTTAGCAATTACTTAAACTATGTTAATAATTATATGTTATCTTCTTTAATACACATTAATGTTGATAATAGACATATTATTATGACTCATTTACAAATGCTTGTCTTTGGGGTTGGAAGGGTGGCAATTCAGCAGAGATATTTTTCATTCCCTGTTAATTCTGAAAATTTACATAAAGTATATTTGAACACCATTGCAGCACCTTTGTCTTCTCTGAACTATTTGTCAAAATGGAAAGTTTTGTAATCTTTCTTGTGCTAAATAAAGTACATACATTCAAATGAGGGCTGAACTTAAGAGTGAATGAAGAAAAACATAGCTTTAGATTTATAGTTCAACATCACCCTCTCCTGGCAGCATGTCTAAACTAAAATATCATCAACGGACACTTTTGAAATTTTAAAAAACCTTTTAGTGCTACTTTTAAAATATGAACTTCACTTTTACTATTTCAAACAATATGTTTAATGGAGAAGAAGAAAATTGAAATAATCTTTGGAGGTTTTTGTACAACTATAATCCATCAAAATCAAACTTCTTAGTATATATTAACTATGCATTTAAAGTATTCTGCGTCATATTCATTTAAGGCCCTATAATATAATCAGCTTTCAGACAGTTCCAAACCCAAGTTTACCTAAGACATTTATATTTTAACCACTTACAAAAATATTTTTTTCCTTTGTTGATTAATCCAGGGTAACAATTTTTTAAAGAAAAATGTATTGTCAAAGATCAGAAATTTATTTCAGTTCAAATACAATAGGGAAAAAAAATAAAAAAGAAAACACCACTGAATATTTGGGAAGAGCAATAAGTAATGTATTTAGCCTAGCAACTGAAATTACACATTGATGAAGAATACAAGCTTTTCCTTCTGTTTACATTCTAAGCCCTTTGGAACAGCTTTTTATACACTTACATGTTTTTTGTTGCAGTCAGTTTCCAATATTGACTATGTCTTTGGCAAAATTTCAGTAGCTCTCTGAAGAAATACGCTGCTACTTTAAAAACAGTAAAATCTATGCAATCATGATAAAAAAAAAGAAGTGATGTGATGAAGGCTATCTGGAATCTATTCCAATTATCAACTCAGTTTTTAGTTATTCCATAAATAATAAGCATATGGACATGTAAATTAAAAATAGATGACCGCTGGCATGACCCACAAAGCTAAATTTGTTTTCAGGGCTCAACATCTTTTTCACAGCAACCAAGTGACAAGCCTCTGGCTGAACTGGAACTTGATATTAACATGAGAAATTGCTGTCACTCATTCTACTATAATAATGATAGCATTTCATGAAATAATTTGTCTGTCAAAATATAGATACATATCTGTATGCAAATATCCTGTACAGTTTAGATTGTTTTCACATTTTGTCTCAATTGAAATTATTGGAAATTTTGCCATTCATATCATTGAATTGGGAGTCTCATTTGGTAAATATAAATATTCATGCTTCTGCTTATCTTTTCCACACCTGTGTATAATGATCTAATTCATGTTCATAATACTTTGATTATTTTTTAGGATTTACAGTACAGTGTTTGCTAAATGTACCTAGCTGGCTTGTTTTTGTTTTTGTTTTTTTTTATTCATTTTTTAACTTACATTGCTGTATATTAAATAACAAAATTGAAATATTAAAAAACACTCATGTAGAAATGAGCATGACAATTATGAAAAATAAAGTTGAATAAAGTTGATAAGAGTTAAAGCAATCTCTGTCATTATTCTCTCTATTTTTGCACTATGCAGTAAAGGTATGAAAGTGTGTTTCTGCCTTTGTGGCAATAGTAGAGTGGGAAAAATGAACTTAAATGTTATCGATAGTGGCTGCAAAAGATGACCACCCAAAGAAAGAAATTATTATGTAGAAATAAGAGATTGTTCAACTAATCAGAAAAAAACCCAACCAACCAACCAAAAAATCCCAAAAAAAGCACAAAATAAAAACCACAAACAAACAAAGAAACAACTGAAAAACCAAGCAGCAATGAAACAACACTATTAAAGTCTTTTCTGCATTAATTAGAATGAAACTTTCCTTCCAAATTCTGTTAAAATATCAGTTTACAATTGTCCAGGTCAGGACAATAAAATCTAGATTTCTTGAATTTATGGAAAAGAACAAGGTTTTGTGTACCTGAATCAGTTCTTTCTTTGCTTCTATTAGGATTGTTGGCTTGTTAGGGAGTAAAATTATGGGCAAGGTGGTAGTTACTTCAATGAAAAGTGCCCCATGTAGCTGTTTTCGGATGCTAAGTTTCAAAAGAGGAAGAGAATTACTTAGAATCAACATTTGGTGCCACCATATAGAATTACTTTTTCCTTCATCTCTGATTTTAAAGTGCTACTTGTGTTTTAAAGAAAGGTTTGCATTTATGTTTGCAGGGTTTGGGTTTGTTTTGGGGTTTTTTTTGTTCCTGATGATCTACCTATGTGTCTTTTTCATTATTTTTTTCTGCTAAGACCTTCTTTCAATGTTAGATATAAGTTCTTGCATAATAAACAAAGTTTCTAATGCTGAAGAAAATGTTTTCTAAAGTAATCCACTAATTACACAGTGGGTTCAAGATTTTAATGACGAGAGAGAAGGATTATCAGACATCTTTTATGGTCTTGTAGTTTTTAACAATGACCTTCTTGCAGATAAGAAGCCTATTAAAGTGTTTATCAAACTTCTGCCCTCAAGCTGCACCAGAAGAAATTTACACTGGATATTAGAAGAAACTTTTTCACTGGAGGGGTTCTCAAACACTGGAACAGGCTCTCTAGGGAGGTGGCAGTTGAATCATGATCCCTGGAGATGTTTAAAAGGCATATAGTTGTGGTGCTATGGGACAAGTTCAGTAACACTCTTGGCAGAGTTAGATAGTTGCTGGAATCAATGACCTTGAAAGTCTTTTCCAATTGAAACAATTCTATGATTCCATGATGAGACCTGTTGCTCATACCACCCCTGTGTTGGTCACCTTGCTCTGTTGCTGTGGGGCTGCTCCCCATGATCAAAGGTAGAACCTACATTGGGCTCATCTCAGCTCCATACTCATTCGCCTAGGCCTATTCCTTCTGCTTCCTGACAGGTGATGCCAGGTCATATAGTCATAGAACCACTGAGGTAGGAAGGTTGAAAGTGATTGCTGTGTGAAGTTTGAACATCTTCAACTTCTAGCTGTTATTTCAAATAACAAAGAGATTTTCCACGCACAATTAACATAAAGGGCAAATATGTGTAACTCAGATTTACTGTATAACATAGTATTAATGAAGTTAATATAGAAGAAGTTAGCTGCCTGCAGTCCACTAACTGCTATGCAATTGATGTTACAGCTAAACAAAACTATAACTAGCTCAGGCTAACACAAGCTAAGATAAATCCTGAGACCCTGCAGTGCCAAGTAAATAAAGCCTTTTAGTAGACACAGCAAAATCCTATTTACCTGGCATCTTTGAAAATAAATTCCAAGAGATTGCTCTCCAAAACATTTACACAGACTGAAGGGCAACTGGCTGACTTGCATTTCCTCAGTTACTCCTTCTGAGCCTTGTTAAGGATACACATAAAATGTGCCTTTTTTTTTTTTTCATTCAGGAATTTTCCCTTTAGTCACTACAGTTTTCCGTGTTTTGTATTCTTTTTGCAATTACATAAGCTTGCTATCAGTACCCATGGATAAATCCCATCTAGATTTGTATGTTTCTATACACTCAGCTAATCTAAGTTTTGGCCCTAGAAATATATTTTTTCCTATGGCTAGTACAAGCGTGTAAAATTTCTAATTGTCTGACAGTATACAGTATTGGTATCTGTCTAGATTTGCCTTGGCTTAACATTGTTTAGATTCTTTTATAATTATCCAGTGAAAAACTTTGCCAGGAATAATGTGTGTCCCTTTAATTGTTAAGGGAGGCATCAGGTGGTGGAGCCACTTAGGATAGCCTTAAGTACTCTGGGTTTTTTCATCATTGCTGTTGAGACCAGCTTTAGGACAGGTAAGACTACACTTACCTTCCCTGGGGAAGGGATCTGAAGCAAAATCAGCAGAGGAAAAGCTCTTTTCAGGGCTTTTCTGAAGACAGGAAAAGCACTAACCCTGTGCAGGGGACTTGCAGTTTTTGTGGGCAGGGCTGCTGAGATAGCATGGGTGGAACCAGCACCACTCACTGTTGATCACACCTTAAGACTATAAGAAGCCTCAGGGAGGGGAGTGGCTAATCCTGCCCGCAGAGCACACAGTGAGCAAACAGGGCTTGTGTGTGTCCAGGTGGTGCCAGAGCTATCTGCAGCTTGTGGGTTCTCTAGAACCAGTGAGGAATGAAGTCCTAGAAGAGAATCTGACATGATTATAACAAGGCCAAAAGCCACTGCCAGGAGGAATGTGGCAACACAGACTGAGCTCTTGTGCAAAAACTAGGCAGTGTGGGTGTCCAGCTGCAGGGAGTGCCTTACCCTGGTGTTTGTTCCTATAGACAGCAGTGAAACTGCATCTCTACCATGTGAACAGATCAGTGATTTGCTGAGCCAGGTGGTTAAGCTGAAGGAGGAGGTGATAAGGTTGAGAAGAATCAGAGAACGTGAGAATGAAATAGATTGGTAGAATCATACCATGTAAAGGTAGCAGGTGAAGGCTTTTCAAGGATCCCCTCCCCTCATGTAAACAGGCAGAAGGAAGTGGCCTAAGCAAAGGAGGGGAATGGATACAGCTCCCTGCTTAGGGAGGCAGGTGAACCCCTTCCCAGCCTCCCTCACTTTCCCAGTTACCCATACACAACAGATGTGGAGCACTGGAAGTGGAGAGCCAGGATCAACCCTAACCCTACCCCTGTCAAGTGGAAGACAGAAATGTAAATGAAGAGGGTGAGTGGTGGCAGGTTCATGGCTGTGGTAGGAGTCATGTGCACACAGCAACCCATTCCACAGGGTGGTTGGAGACTCGATCCTGGCAAGAGCAGAGTGCCTAATATGCAGGGTTGATCCCCATCATAGGGAAGTCTGCAGTCTTCCTGAAGCCGGAATCAGGGATATCATTAGAGAACTCCTCCACATGGTGCAGTCACATGACAAAAACAACAACAACAATAATAATAATAATAAAAAAAACAGGTTGGAAGAGACCTTCAAGATTATCTCCTCCAACCCCTCAACCATTCCAACCCACCTAATCAACTAAGCCATGGCACCAAGCACCCCATCAAGTCTCCTCCTGAACACCTCCAATGACAGCGACTCCACCACCTCCCCAGGCAGCCCATTCCAATGGGCAATTACTCCCTCTGTATAGAACTTCTTCCTAACATCCAACCTAAACCTTCCCTGGCACAGCCCGAGACTGTGTCCTCTTGTTCTGGTGCTGGCTGCCTGGGAGAAGAGACCAACATCCATCTGTCTACAATCTCCCTTCAGGTAGTTGTAGAGAGCAATAAGGTCACCCCTGAGTCTCCTTCTCTCCAGGTTAAGCAACTCCAGCTCCCTCAGTCTCTCCTCATAGGGCTTGTGTTCCAAACCCCTCACCAACTTTGTCGCCCTTCTCTGGACTCGTTCCAGCAAGTCAATATCCTTCCTAAACTGAGGGGCCCAGAACTGGACCCCTCAGTACTCAAGGTGTGGCCTAACCAGTGCAGGGTACAGGGGCAGAATGACCTCCCTGCTCCTGCTGGCTACACTGTTCCTGATGCAGGCCAGGATGCTATTGGCTTTCTTGGCCACCTGGGCACACTGCAGGCTCATGTTCAGCCTACCATCGACCAGTACCCCCAGGTCCCTCTCTGTCTGGCTGCTCTCCAGCCACTCTGACCCCAGCCTGTAGCACTGCATGGGGTTGTTGTGGCCAATGTGCAGAACCCGGCACTTGGATGTGTTAAATCTCATGCCATTGGACTCTGCCCATCTGCCCCAGCCTGTCAAGGTCCCTCTGCAGACCCTCTCTACCCTCCAGCAAATCAACTCCTGCCCCCAGCTTGGTGTCATCAGCAAATTTACTGATGATGGACTCAATGCCCCCATCCAGATCATCAATAAAGATGCTAAAGAGCACAAGGCCCAGCACTGATCCCTGGGGCACACCACTGGTGACTGGCCACCAGCTGGATGTGGCACCATTCACCACCACTCTCTGGGCTCGGCCCTCCAGCCAGCTCCTAACCCAATGCAGTGTGCTCCCATCCAAGCCATGGACTGACAGCTTGGCCAGGAGTTTGCTATGGGGGACAGTGTCAAAGGCCTTGCTGAATGCCAGGTAGATCACATCCACAGGCCTCCCCACATCCACCAGGCGGGTCACCTGATCATAGAAGGAGATCAGGTTGGTCAGGCAGGACCTGCCCTGCCTAAATCCATGCTGGCTGGGCCTGATCCCTTGGCCATCCTCTAAGTGCTGAGTGATTGCACTCAAGATGACCTGTTCCATAATCTTGCCTTTCCATTACTTATCCATTACTTATCCATTACTGATCTTCCATCCAGAAAATTGCATCCCATAGTGTGAGGCAAATGAAGAGAGATTTCAAGGCCTTGGGAAAGTTGGTGAAAGAGTCTGGGGCAAAAGTTATTTTCTCTTCCCTACTTCCAGTACCTGGCCACAATATGAAAGGGAGTAGAAGCATCCAGCCCATAAATAACTGGCTCCAAGACTGGTGCTACAGGCAGGTTCTTTGATAATGGCTGGGTTTATAGGACACCAGGACTGATGGTAGTGTGTGGGAAAGGCTTATCTTGCAGGGGGACAAAGGATTCTAGGACAAGAACTAGAAGGGTTCATTCATAGAGCTTTAAACCAGAATTGAAGGGGGATGGGGTTGCTGGGTTTGCACTACGGAGGTAGTGTTCTAGTATAAATGAGTACCAGAAGGCCTCCCACCCCACCAGGGTACAATCAGTGCATTCAGTTTGCTCCCAGAAATACCTGTACACCAATGCACGAAGCATGGGGAATAAACAGGAGGAGTTAGAAGTCCATGTGTGGTCAAGGGGTTATGATCTGGTAGCAATTACAGAGACATGGTGGGACAGATTACAAGACAACAATATGGTCATGGATGGCTACGTCCTTTTTAGGAAAGACAGGTCAAAAAGACAAGGTGGCGGAGCTGCTCTATACATAAGGGAGCAACTAGAATGGTGGATAAGGGGCTAGTTAACAGCTCATGAGTGCAAACTAAGGGGCAGGCTAATATGGCTGATACTGTTGTGGCTCTTTATTACAAATGACCTGATCAGAACAAGGAAGTTAATGAGGCCTTCTACAGGCAGCTGACAGCAACCTCAAAATCACAGAACCTGGTTCTCATGGGGTATTTTAACTACATAGATATTTGCTGGAAGGCCTACTCAGCAAGCTGGACACAGTCCAGGAGGTTCCTCCAGTAGACAGCTGGGGGTTGGTCTCTTCTGCCAGGCAACCAGCAACACAACAAGGGGACACAGTCTCAAGCTGTGACAGGGGAGGTTTAGGCTGGATGTTAGGAAGAAATTCTTCATAGGGAGAGTGATTGGCTATTGGAATGGGCTACCAGGGGAGGTGGTGGAGTCACCATCACTGGAGGTGTTGAGGAAGAGACTTGATGGGGTGCTTGGTGCCATGGTTTAATTGATTATTATAATGTTGGATGATAGGTTGGACTCGATGATCTCAAAGGTTTCTTCCAACCTGGTTAATTCTATTCTATTCTATTCTATTCTATTCTATTCTATTCTATTCTATTCTATTCTATTCTACAGAAAGTAATTAGGAGACATTGACATGACAATCAGATTCTTCTTTTCAGGGCTACAGAGGTGAAAAGTGTAATGCCTTCTCATTCTAAATACTTTAGAAAATGCATCAGTAAGATTATAGAAGAGAAATAAATGTATTTTAAAATGTAATTAAAAGGATACATTCTTCCTAATCTAGCACCTGAGAAAATTTAGAGAAATCAACAAAATACAGTGGTAAGCACTTAGGCATTTGTGAGTAGGAGATGAAAAGCCTGTATGTTAGGTCCTTAAAAATACCAATACTCACTTTATTACCTTTTAAATAAACTGAACTTCAATTTATCTATATTTAGCTTCTGTAAAATTAATTCTACCTATACACAGTAAAATAATTGCAAAATATATGGAAGGATGTGCTATATAAAGGCAATTAGGATGCATAACTTCTATTAAGAAGCTACAAAATAAATTTTAATCATGTTCATATATTTTTCTTTCTATGATCATCTTATGTTAATGATTATGTGTCATCAGTAATTTTGCAATTATTTTAATTATGCTCTTAGTAATTATTTTAAATTATTTTGACTCACAATTTATGGCATTCAACTGGATGTTTGAACTTGAATCTGTATTTCATTCCTATGTTGTTTGTAGCTTTCTCAGGTATTAATTAAATCACAAAAATTTACTTACAGAATGAATGAGTCGATGTATTACAAAAGCTATTCATCTCTGCCCTCTTGTGGTCATATATATTCTTACCCACTTCTTGGGAAAAAACCCAAACTATGCAACTTGAGAAAAAAAAAAAAAATCTGTATTAATTTGAGTTTATTTCATCCTAGGTAGCAAAATTCAGCCAACGTTCCTGTAGGAACTGTTTCTGTTCAACACATCTTTAGACTTATGCTTTCAAAAGAAAATTAAAAAAAACAGTTTGCAAATATCCTAAAAATAGGGTTTACTTTTGTGGCCAGTTTGACCAACAGCAAGTTTCACTGAATTTTGTTATGATTATCAGTTTTGAAGAAATGTAGCATTGAAGAAAATACCTCAACTCATTCAGAGCAATTTACATGACATATTTTTCTCCCACCTTAAAACAAACTCTAAATGAAAAGCAAACAAAAAAAAGTCCTGAAAGACCTTGTCTGGTAAAAGTGATCACAAATTGGCTAGAAGGCACTGCCTGTACAAAACCTCCAGAGGAAAGAGTAACTTCTTCTGAGAAAGCTTCTTCTTACAGTGATCTTTCTGATGATGAAAAGATATATGCTTTGATCACAGACTGTTCCTGTTGTCTTGTTGGAAACAAGCAGAGATAGAAATCTGCAGTGTGGAGTCCAACATGCGGAGTTGCAGAGGCACAAGATGAACATGGTGAATCCAGCAAATCTGCAGAATTAAAAACTGTCCAGCTAGCTCTTGATGTAGCTGACCATGAGAGATGGCCAAAGTTTTATCTCTACACTGATTCATAGGTGGTAGTCAATGCTTTGTGGGGCTGGCTAATGGACTGGAAAAAGAATGGATGGCAGAGGAGGAGCCTATTTAGGCTGCTGATCTGTGGCAAGACATTGCTGCTCACATTGAGAGAATTACAGTGAAGGTGAGACACGTTGATGCTCACATTCCTAAGGGCAAAGCTACTGAGGAACAGCAACATAACCACCAGGCAGATTTAGCTGTAAAAGTTTCTCAAGTACATGCAAACTCTGATCATTATTTTGATTGGAAACACCAAAGTGAGCTCTTTCTAGCTTGGTAGGCTCATGATTCATCAGGACATCAGGGCAGAGATGCAACCTACCAGTGCGCTTGTGACAGATCCATAGACATTTCCATGGATGCTATCACGCAAGTCATCCATGACTCTGACATTTGTGCTGCTATTAAGTAGGCAAAGCGAATCAAGCCCTTGTGGTACAGTGACCAATGGTCCAAGTACAAGTATGGTGAGGCCTGGCAGATTAATTATATCACTCTACCTTGTTTTCAATCTGGTAAACAATAGTTGCTGGTTATGGTAGAGGCAAGCACTGGATGGTTGCAAACTTATCCAGTTCTTCATGCAACTGCACACACCACCATTCTTGGTCTGGAAAGAAAAATCTTGTGGAGACATGGAACTCCAGAGAGGATTGAATCAGACAATGGAACTAATTTAAAAAACAATCTTGTAAAAAACTGGGCCAAAGAGCATGGCATCGAGTGGATATTCCACATTCTCTACTATGCACCAGCTGCAGGGAAGATCAAACACTACAATGGCTTGCTGAAAAACACTCTCAAAGCCATGGGAGGTGGATCTTTGAAAAAGTGGGAGAAATATCTAGCACAAGCAACCTGGCTGGTAAATGAAAATAATCTGTTAGGGAAAACTGTTTGGGTATTTGCTCCTTCAGGAGCGGCCAAACCTATCTGAGGAGTGGTTTCTGCTGAAGGCCCTGGTCACACTTACTGGGTAAAACAAGAAAATGGTGAAATTCAGTGTTCCACAAAGAAATCTAACTTTAGCTGAGAGAGTTTAAATTCAGAGTCTATAGTACAGATACAACATTGCACCGAAAGGAAGAATCCATGAGGAATCTACGGTGCACAAACCCTGAGAGCCCTCAGTCATCTGAGAGTCCCTATTCCTTTTCTTTGTCTGATCTGCAAAAAGACAAACTGTTTTATTTCATGATTTTTGAACTTTTAAATAATTTACATCTGAAATAGCCAGAATAGAAGATAATATGAAATAAAATAATATGAAATAAAATTGACTATAACCTTTATTTACTGTCTTAGAGTTGATGGATAGTATTAGCAAGCAATGGAATTGTTTAGAAGGGGTGGATTTATACTTTGTTTAGTGAAAGGTTTAATCTGTATTTCTCAATTTCTGTCACTTGTATACATTTGTGAAGATCTTCCCTGAGGTGATTCAGACATTCTCATGTGGTATGAGTATTCATTTTCTCTGTAAACTTTAGCATTGTCTCAGTATTTTGGAAATAATTTTTTATGTCCTGCACCACACTTCCATTTCTTCAATCTAACAGCACACTGGGGGATTTTTAGACAACATCAGACAACTTTCAGACTGTTTTTCTCATGGCTGCCTGATCTTCATTCTTGGTACAGGGCTCTTGGTTTTGCAGCTTGGCACACATATCATGTTTGGCTCATGCACATTTTGTTAATACCATGTTTTCTCCTTCCAAATGGTAACAGAAGGTCAATTCTAACACTACCATGTCTTGTTCTGTCACAAATACAGAGGAGGGGTTGTCAAACAGTGGTATTGCAGAATACTGCACCACTGCTGGAACAGTATCAGCAGTTACTTAGCTCTGATTTATAGACTGCAAAAGTTAACTGTTTTTTTTTTCCCCTACATTTTTAATACCATTACAAGAATGTAGTGAAGTGCTGGGTTTTATATGTACTCCAGAATTATCACTTAGCCTTGATCAGTGTTCTTCAGCTAACTGAATGAACCAAGGTGTGATGGTTTGAATCAGAACAAGACTGGTCAGCCAGTCGATTAACCTGGCTATTTTCCCAAAAAGTGAGGGAAAAACAACACACAAAAACCCCTTGGGATTGCAACAAACAAACAAACAAAAAAAAAAGGTGAGAGAAGAATGGAGTTTACTGATAAAAAAATCAGATAAATGTGGTGCAAAATGAATAATTGCCTTAGCCTATTTACAGAAGAAGCACGGCGCAAAGCATCATCAAGCAGAAACAAGCAAGCCAAAAGCCCAAGTCAGAAAACTACTCCCCTATCCCTCCTTGTCCTGCCACCATCCCAGTAAAAGACCAACACCCGAAAAGAAAGGGAAACACAGAAGCAGCAAATGGAACAGGAAGCCTCCCATGATGCATTCTGCACCTCAAGCCCCATAATACTTTGCTCTAGTCAGAACTTTCATTTTTGAAGCTGGCATGACTACAGCCTGGTATGAATAACAGCAGCAGATTCAATTCAATCCATAACACAAGGTCATTCTCAATAATTTAATGCAAAACATACGGGGTAATAGGAATAGGAGTTTAATATATTTTCTTTTTAAAAACACTTCAGTTCCTCTAATTTTTATCTCAAACTGCTTTTCCTATATCTTTGAACCAGAGAGAATTATGGATGTTAACACATATTTCACCACCTTGACTATTCACTTTTGTTCTTCTGCAAAACTTGGAGCTTAAAGAACTCTTCCTAAAGGCTTCTTTATGTCCACCTTGTAAAAGGTAAAATTCTTTTTTAAATTCTATGTTTTTCTTTTTCCCTAAGGCCAGTTTGTCTTGGGGGACACACTAAGTCAAACTTGTTTTGTCACTACCCCTTCTTCCCCTCCTCTGTTACAGGGTCCAGCATAAGGTGAAGGAACAGACAATAGGCAGACACTGTCAAGTCTGGTTGGGGGCATAAGAGTTAAGCCTCATGCTTCACGTGTTTCATGTAGCCTGTGACATCGGTGACTGCCTGCTTGAGAATGTATGTGCAACTTGCACTCTATACAGATATAGGTAATCTGCCATTGAACCATTCAATTTTCAAAAGGGGAATGATTTAAAAAGTCCTCACCTGTTGTTAGAAGATTCTGGGCTGTGGTGAGGACATGTAATCGTGTTCCTGCCTTCAGGGAAAATAGATCTTTGATCCAGCAGCCACACATTCCAACTACAAAGCTCTTACACAGTAGCAGCTCAATCTCTCACATTTCCTCTGCTTTGGGATTTTGAATTCTATTGCCTCTTGGATTACTAATCACAACTCCAGGTAGTGCGTTATCCAGCAAAAGTTCTGCTGAATAACAACCTAGTGGTTTTGTGAGTAACTTTGGCTATTTTTCCTAACTGTTTCTAAAGGTTTTAAAGTTTAGCTTTACTTGTTGCTTGGCTCCATTCCTGAGCTGAGGGGTCTATCTCACAACCCAAGCTGGCATTGCAGTTTGTTATTGCATATATAGGATTTTCTTATTTGTTCCTCTTAATTCCAAGTTTCTTATTTTTGTAGACTATATTCTACTGCATTATTAATACCTTTTGTGTTTAATTGCCTGCCATCAACTGGCCAAACAAGTCTAATTAATCAGTTTGGGATAATATTTTTTAGTATTTAATAAATAATAATTCATATTATATAATATTCCCAACAGATCAATTTTCATAAAATACTAAAATAATTTATATTGTAAAATTATATTCTCTAAGTTCCTCAGTAGCTGTGAAACAGGATTTTACAAGCTACATTTGCAGCAATAGGGTATTTGTGTCTATATTGGAGTTCTCTTCATTTCTCAAATATTGCAGATTAAAATATAGAAAAATATACTATTCTCTTGCTTTACCCAGTAAATATGACCAGGGCCTCCAGCAGAAACCAGTCCTTGGATAGGTTTGGCCTCTCCTGAAGGAGCAAATACTCAAACAGTTTTCCCTAACAGATTCTTTTCATGATTAACAGGAACTTTATCACCTTCTACCTTTTGTAACAAATCTGATTGTGCAGGTCCAGCTCGATTTACTGAACCTCTACCATTTACCAACCAGGTTGCTTGTGCCAGATGTTTCTCCCAGTTTTTCAAAGATCCACCTCCCATGGCTTTGAGAATGGTCTTCAGTAAACTGTTGTAATGTTCAATCTTTCTTGATGCTTGTGCATAGAAAGGAATTTTTAAATTCTGGGTTTCCTTTCTACAAAAGCATAAAAAAAGTTCAAAAAGACATCTAATACTTTATTTCCAAAATACTTATAAAAATATAGCATAAATATATAACATTAAATGAAAGTACCTGTGACTGCTGTGGGTTTTGCTGTCACTTTGTGTAAAGCAAGTTAGCTGCAAGCATGTTGACTTGATTGGGCCCTATGGAAACAAACCTGAATTTCAAATTATATGAGGGAAATGATAGGTTGTGAAATGCTCAAGCTTTGCCCCCATAGTGGTACTTTTCAGCACTGCTGCACTATTATAGTTCAGATCAGAAAGGGGTTTTTAGTTTGTTCAGTTTTTAAGTCAATTGCTCATTTATCCTCACTGTGCTAAGGTGTACTCCGTGGAATGTTCTCAAGTGTGCACAATGGATATCTGTCAGATTATACTCTATGAGATAAAGTGACACTAACTATTTAGGCATTTCTAATGCTGATAGGTTTTCAATACAGAGATGAGGATACAGCTAGATAAGGACGTTTTGCAAAATGTTTGTAATGTGAAAGTTTACAAGGTGGCCACCAGTTCACACAGCACTAGCTTTTTACTGTACTCTTTACTTTTAAGGAATATATTGCTTAATTATAAATTATATGGCAAATATTAATAAAAATATCAACATCCTTTTCTTAATATGGAAAATTGCCAAAAAATTATTAAACAGGTTTGAGGTACAGTTAGAGTATATATTTACAATGGGACACACAGTATTTGGGCAACTATAACAATTTTAACAATTTTATGCAAACCGGTAGGAGTAACAGAAAGAGAGAAGCCCTGGGAGCAAAATGGCACTCAACCACATGGGGGTGACGTGACAAGAACCGCTAAGCCACAGAGGCAATGAATTAGTTACTCACAGCTGGTTCTGCCCAAGTAGGGAGTGCTCCTGCTGTGTATAGCTGTTGAGGCTTTGGGGTGCTCAGCTGCTTGCCAGCAGGAATGCCATGAGGTCTTTGATGGCTGGTCTGGCTTCAGTGGATGGCAGGCTGTTTATGACACTTCTCACAATGGGTGTTTGCTTTGTCCTGGGGAAACTGAGACATGGCAAAATTCTGGTTGCAAGGGGAAGGAAGGCTTAACTCTGGCTCCAAGGTTCATGGCTTCTCTCATAGCTTGTGATATGTAGGCTCATGGCTTTATCCCAGGATCTGGACCCAGCACTTGAGTCAATGCAACTTGAGGCAACTTCAAGCCAGACAGGTTCAAGCAGGGCAAGGATTAAGCAAGGCAAGGCAACCAGAAATTGACCTGTATATACATCTTGCCCAAGATCTAATTGGGCCAATAGGGCAAGTGAAACCAGCACATAGTTATACAATGAGAAAGGGTTCTGCCAGGCTTTGGCCATAAAAGGCAAAACCATAGACTTGGTCAGGCAGGAGCAGTGGCCAGTACACATGCCCTTATCCCAGAAGGAGAGCTGTGTACCAGACATGCATGGTCCTGTCCCCTTTGTTCCTTTTCCCATGTTACCCCAACTTTCTGCAGGAAGGAGGGGAGAGAATGGGACTATGTCCAGACACATACGGGTCTGTCTGGGTTTGTGCTGGGGATCATTTGGCCCTACCATGATATTTACTGAGTTATATTTACAGTTATGGTAGAATCACAGAATGCATCTGGTTGGAAGGGACCCTCAGACATCGTCTTGTCCAACCTCAGTTCATTGAGCAGGAATATCTTTAAAGAGATCAGGTTGCTCAGGGACCCATCAAGTAGTTTTTGGAGAGTAGGGTATTTCAATTAAGATGAAGGTATCTAGGGAATCTCTTTTATATATGTCAGTGAGAGGTGTATCACAAACTGGTTGTCCTGTACCAACCCTGGGCAGCAGGGGGAAGTAATGCTAACAAATACTTTCCCTGGAGTAAACAAAGGTGAGCTTACACTGATGAACTGGGTTTGTTAAATTGGACCAGAGCAAAGGGAAAATGGGTAGGAAAAGGAGAGGGAAAAGGAGAGAGAAAAAGAGAGCATGAGAGGGAGACAGAGATACTCAAAAAGCAAAGGAAGGGATATCACCATTCCTTGGATTCAAATTGTAGAATTATCACAGGAACTGTCCCAAGTTCTTGGTGGCAGGTGCACACCTCAAAAAGGGAAGCTTTCCACGGCAGTGACTAAAATGGAGTGCTGCAGTGTTGGTGGAGCAGCATGGGCAGAGGGACTGTGTAGGTAATGCCATTCAGAACGGCAGCAGGAGCTAGGGGTTGAGCTGCCTTGGAGCTGGCAGAGTGGACAGCACAGGCAACGAGGAGCAGTGTGGAGCACAGCAGGGCTACCTGTGTGGCCCAAGCAGAGGGGATCTGTTGGGCATACTGCCAACACTTGGACCCCCAGAACTTGATGTTCCCCCGTTATCCCTTGTGCGGCAGGGGTGGTGCCTCCACAGCTGTGCAGAGTGCAGTGTGCAAGTTGGACTTTGAGTGGCGCTGTTGCAGCGTTTTTAAGCCACGTTGTCAGCCCATGTCGTACCGTTTGAATAGAATAGAATAGAATAGAATAGAATAGAATAGAATAGAATAGAATAGAATAGAATAGAATAGAATAGAATAAACCAGGTTGGAAGAGACCTTCAAGATCATCGTGTCCAACCTATCATCCAACACCAACTAATCAACTAAACCATGCAACCAAGCATCCTGTCAAGCCTCGCCCTGAACACCCCCAGCGACGGCGACCCCACCACCTCCTCCGGCAGCCCATTCCAATGTGCAATCACTCTCTCTGTGTAAAACTTCCTCCTAACCTCCAGCCTAAACCTCCCCTGATGCAGCCTGAGACTGTGTCCTCTTGTTCTGGTACTGGTTGCCTGGGAGAAGAGACCAACCTCTGCCTCACTACAACCCCAATATTGAGACAATAAAGCAATTGGTATATCTCAGAGGTGTTGGGGATTTTGGATTTTGGGTTTTTGTGAGGTTTTGTTGTTGTTGCTGTTTTGTTTGTGTGTTTTTGGTTTTGTTGATGTTGTTGGGGTGTATTGTGGTTTGGAGTTTTTGTTTGTTGTGGAGGTTTTGCATGTGTATTTTGATTTTACACTTTTTTTTTGTTTGTTTGCTTGGTTTTTTTAGTTAATCATAAATTTAGGTTATTTTATTTTATTTTATACAACCATAGATATTTATAAGAATGTTTATATTTAATCAGAGATGATTCAAGTAATGGGATTATGCTTAAAATGCTATTTTCAAGAGCCTTAAGTGGTTTTGATAAAATGAGGTTTATCTTGCCTTGAAAGTAACAAATACATTGAAAAACTATTAGAACAATCTCCACTTTGTTAGTTGTTAAGAATTCTCCAGTAGATGGAGATAGAGAATAGGAGTTTTTAGATGATGTATCAAAATAATTTTTCTCATTGGTAGTGTCCATACATTTTCTCTCAGTCTTTCTGGGGTGTTTATCATAACTGCTAATTGCACTCTGGCAATGTGCTCAAGAGAGCGCAGCTAACAGCACCCAGATAATAATTCAAATAATCTCTACCTATAAAAGGAACTAGTTAGCAAATGCATTAAGAATCAACATGATATTTTCCTATAACTTATTTTAGCAAGTGTTTTAAAAGGAGACACAATTTTATTGGGTATTTCCTGTATAGCTTGGTATTTGTAAATTTGTAATTTCAGATGAGCAGATGGATTATATTGGCTTTGGTTTAAAATAGTTTATTTTTACATGCAAACTGTTATCTGCGTTATCTGAGTATCCACCATATGAGAGGGATGGGTTATTTTTTATTTACATTTTTTTTTTCATTATGCTGATATAATTTCCTTTATCTTTCAGTTCTTGTATGATAAAAAGTGAGCTGGTTACATTATGGGCAGGGTTCTTCTGTGATCTCTACAGAAGCAGGAACCTGAATACAGGAAGGACATTAACCTGATGGAGTGGTTCCAGCGGGGGTTGGAATACCTCTGCTACAAAGACTGAGGGAGCTGGAGTTGTTCATCTGGGGTTGTTCAGCCTGGAGAAGTAAAGGCTCTGGGGAGACCTAATAGCAACCTTCCAGTACCTGATGGTGGTTCTACAAGAAGGATGGAGAGAGGCTGTTTACAAAGGCCTGTAGTGATAGGATGAGGGACAACACCTTCAAACTAGACAAGAGCAGATTTAGATTGGATGTTAGGAACAAATTATTTACCATGAGGGTAGTAGAACATTGGAACAGGTTGCCCAGGGAGGTGGTTGAGGCCCCATCCCTGGAGGTATTAAAAGTGAGGCCTGACAAGAGCTCTGGACTACCTGATCTAGTTGAGGATGACTGCTTACTGCAGAGAAGGTTGGACTTGATGAACATCAGAGGTCACTTCCAACCCAGATCATTCTAGGATTCTATGATTCACCACTTATGGTTCATTATTTGAGAAAGTTTCTGTTTAAGCATAATTTTGTCTGTTTGTTTTGTGGGTGGTACTTCATTGCTTACTAGTGATCATGTCCACATGCAAAAAAAAAAAATAAAAATCAATTGTGTTTACACTAACCTGACAATAAAGAGAAAAAATGATCTGTGAGACTTTTTTTCAGAGAGCCTTGCAGATATCATAATTTCATCTATCAGCTTATATTACTAACAGGCATATTTTCCAACCACCCGCTTTATGCAGGGATTGGTATTTTGTCATTGAGGTCTCAATCATATTTCTGAGATGTCTATCTGGAGAAGACATTAATTTTTCTCTCATGGTATAACAGCAAATATTCAGTTTTCCTTTTTTTCCCCCACATAATAGAGATCAATATTGAGATTTCTGAGGATTTGTGTGAAGAGCTGGTAAAACCAAAATAATAGTTAAGACACAAAGGACAGATTGCCTTGAAATCGTTCTGAACAGCAAGTTAAAGCTGTGATGCACATCAGCAACCTCTTCATCAATAATGTGAGTGGTCTCAGGAGCTCTATACTATTAGGTGAATGAGAAAAAGATGTCTTTCTTTTAGAAAGATAAATGGAAAGAGTGTCCTTGTTTCTCGGGGAGCAAGTACTAGAAGAAAATTTCTTTGGAACACAACAGAGGAATGCCTTCTCTTCTTTATCTCATAAAAGAACTACTTTGTCCAAACATTGTCTTACTATCATTTTGTGAAGGAAAATGTGCAGAGTGTTTTTTTTGGTTTGCTTTTGTTGTTAAATCTCACTGCATAATGAATAATGCTTTCTGTAAGTATATAGTGTAGATATATAGAATATATGTGTGAATATATATGAACATATGTATATATATGGACAGAAAGGAGGTATCTTCAAAGATACATATGTTGCCTTCAACTTTTTTCACAAAACATAAAAGGTTGGCTTTCTGACACTCATTGAGACATTTTGGCGACATATGCATTTTAGCATTTTAGCATTTTAGCAGCTACTTTGGCAACAGAAAGGATTGTCATGAATCAACACATTCACTTCTTAACAAGATGTTCACCAGAACATTAGGGATTTGGAATATGTCAAGGACAACAAATACAGAACATTTGCTTTTCCCTGTTCTTTGCTGCTCTATAGGTCAATCTCCCTCTTCTACTAATCTATACTGGGATTCAGGAGCAGCTTTACAAGCAAAACAAGTGATCTGATTTTTTTTTTTGTTCTCCTTTGTGCTAAAAGCCCCTGAAGTCATTGATCAGAAAAGAACACTTGTAGCTGTATTTACAAAGTGAGCATTCAAAATAATTTTGAATTCTTCTGATCTCTCTTCCCTGTGTTGTTTCAGGCATAGTGGAAGTGTCTGACTTTTTCACCAGTTTTCCCGAGCCAAGCCAAAATTGTCATCCTCACAAAAGGTCTTTTCAATGATAGAAACAGGAGACTTTTCAATGATACAGGAGAGACTGTTCACTACAGCAGAGGTCTTCTATGGTCTAAATGGCTTCTGTTTTTCTTGCCATGTTTAAGGAACTGAGATGAATGAACAATCTCTTGCATTAGTAATAAGGTCAAATACAAAGCAAAATAACTGGTGAGAAAGAGTTGAAGTAAAAATTAATTGCAGACTTTGAAATTACAGACCTTAACAATCCTCATGGCTGTAATCTAACCTTTTTCAGGATCATATGCTCCAGTTGCATTAGTATAACTGCTCAACCAATTTCAGAGGAGTGTACTCCAGGTCTTACCAATTACATAGCAAAAGGATTGGCATTTTCCTCTGTACTCTTCTGTAATACAGATGACAGGATTTCTTGTTTCCACCCTCCACTTTTCCAGACTGCTTTTATTTTGTAGCAGTCATTAACTGTTCTGGAAGTACTTTTAATGTCAGCAACTTTGGATTTAATGGAAAACAATCATAATTGCCAAGTTATTTTAAAAGGGCAACCTTATTGTTTGAGAGAGCAGTACATGGTACCTCTTCAGATTTTACAGTATCTCAAGAAATAGCATAATCCTGATTGCCTCATCCTATGTATTTCTGCTGTTTCTAGCTTGTCCTAAATTATCTCATCACTTTTTGCCAGTAAGTTTCTCCCATTTACAAAAACATATTACCCCTACTTATCCTCTTCCTCTGCATTTCAGTCTCTAAACAGTAATGCCCAATCATAAAACTCTGTTACTGTCTGCTGCGGAGATTGGTTTGTGCTATTTTTCTTCAAAGTAGATGACACTAGTAAAGTTCTTAAATATAAATTCCTGTTCTACAATGATCCATGCAGAAGAAAAGAGGAAAGAACATTTACTTCTATCACGCTATAAATATATTATTGGTGTGATTTTTTTTTCCCTTCTAAGAATGTTAGACTAAAACAGATTTACATTTAATTTCTATAGCTGTGTGCCATGACAATTACTCATCTTTTGAAGAGAAAGAAAAAATATTTTTTGAAGGCTTTTATAAGATTTCTAACAGAATGCCACTCTCACTTGCAGTGGATTAAAATAAAATACCCATTTTGGATTCTTTCTTTTCTGGCCCTGCAGGATTGTTTAACTGACTATAAGTGTTTCTTTTAGCATTTCTGTATGTCATAGCATCTACATAAGCTGCAGTAAAATGCACCTTGGAGGTACTATGTTCACTTGAAAAAAAAATTAACTAATACCATTTCCTTTATAACTTCAGTAACATGGACTATAGGACATCAAAGAGAAATGTCAGTGGAGTATCTCAGCCAGGATTGTCCATTCTTTTATGAATTATGAAATATTTAGTGATAATACTACTGAATTTTTTTAACTAAAGACGAGAACACATGCATTTCTTACCCAGAATTACTTGCTTTTTGCTTCACCCTTTTATCTTTTGCTTTTGTTACAATAAATGCTAAGAAGCGTAGGCTAATCTTTCTTTCTGAGGTAGGTGGAAATGTCAGCTGACCAGAGACTGAGGGAAAGACGTGGCAATAAAAATAAAAAGTTTGGGATGCAGGGTTAAAGTAATGTTTTTCATGATTGTTTCTATTAGAAGCCTCAAGCCCCTATGAGAGAAAGAGTGCAATAACCCAGCTGTTCTTGGGAGATTCATACACATGCATTAAGTAAGAAGAAAATAATAAAAAATATCAGGTAATGTTGGTTTTTATTTTTTTAACCTTTAAATTAAATTCAATGCAGAAATGCTGCTGTGTGATCATCTTTGGTTAATAAATAATTTGTTATAAGCAACTGCATTTATTGACCGCTTTGAATATTATTGATAGGTAACTTCTGGAATGTTTTGACCAAACTTTTGCAGCTTATATTACATAAATCTGTCACAGAGTCACAGAAATATTCAGGTTCGAAAAGACCCTCTGGATCACCAAGTCCAATCGATAACTCTGCTTTGCAAGGTTCACTCCTAAACCATATTCTCAAGAACAACATCCAAATGACAACACCCAGGGTTGGTGACTCAACCACCTCCCTGAGTAGCCCATTCCAATGTCTGACCACTTTTTCTGAGAATTTTCTTTTTCCTAAAGTCCAGTCTAAACCTACCCAGTTACAGCTTGTCCTATCACTTAATACCTGTGAGAAGACACTGGCACCAACCTCTCCACAATGTCCTTAAAGATATTTGTATACAGCAATAAGGTCTTCCCTCAGACTCCTCTTTCTCAAACTGAGAGCCCCAGCTCCTTCAGTCTCTCTTCATAAGGTTTTTTCTCCAGGCCCCTCACCAGCTTTGTTGCTCTCCTCGGCACTTGCTCCAGAACCTCAACATCTCCTTTGTAATGAGGTGACCGAAAGTGAAAGCAGTAATCAAGGTGTGGCTTCATCAGAGATGAGTATAACATTATCATAGGCAAGCTCAGGAAACCTGAGTCAGAAAAGTGGACAGTGACATGGAACCCCACTTGGAGTACTGCATCCAGTTCTGGAGCCCCTATTACGAGAGAGATATGGATGTGCTGGAACATGTCCAGAGAAGGGCCACAAGGATGATCAGAGGGCTGGAACACCTCTTCTATGAGGACAGGCTGAAAGAGTTGGGGCTGTTCAGTCTGGAGAAGAGAAGGCCCCGAGGTGACCTAATTGTGGCCTTCCAGTATCTGAAGGGGGCCTACAAGAAGGCTGGGGAGGGGCTTCACAGGATATCAGGTAGTGATAGGACTAGGGGGAATGGAATGAAGCTGGAGATGGGGAGATTCAGGCTGGATGTGAGGAGGAAGTTCTTCACCATGAGAGTGGTAAAGCCCTGGAATGGGTTGTCCAGGGAGGTGGTTGGGGTGCTGTCCCTGGAGGTGTTTAAGCCCAGGCTGGATGAGGCTCTGGCCAGCCTGATCTAGTGTGGGGTGTCCCTGCCCATGGCAGGGGGGGTTGGAACTAGATGATCCTTGTGGTCCCTTCCAACCCTGACTGATACTATGAAACTATGACCTGCCAAGTGTTCAGCAGGGTTGAGGGGTCATCAGCAGGAGACAAAGGATGGGGAAAGAAATACACCTTTGAGCAAGAATGAGCTCAGTATCATCCTGGAGGTGTTCAAGAGGGAACTGGATGTGGCACTTGGTGCTATTGTTTAGTCATAAGATCTGTGGTGACAGGTTGGACTTGATGACCTTTGAGGTCTTTTCCAACCTTGGTGATTCTGTGATTCTGTGACTCTGTGAACATGAACAGGATAAACAACAGAGCCTAGAGAATTATGATCAATGGTGTAGAGTCTAACTGGAGATCTGTAACTGCTGGTGTTTCCCAGAGGTCAGTATTGGGTCCAGTCTAATTCAACATATTCATCAACAATTCGGATGAAGGAATAGAGGGTACTCTCAGCATGTTTGCTGATAATATCAAACTGGGAGGACTGGCTGATAAACTGGAAAGCTATGCTCCCATTCAACAAGACCTGGACAGACTGGAAACCTGGACAAAGGGGAAACTAATGAGGTTCAACAAGAATAAGTATAGAGCCTTGCACCTGGAGAGGAAGGACACCATGCAACAGTACAGATTAGGGTCTGACTTACTGTAAGACAGCTGCATGGAGAAGTGTGAGAGACTAAAATCATGTCTCTTCTGATGTGACTCAACAGAGATAAAATCACCTTTGCTGCTTGCCCAGACAATAGCTGATGTGTATTGGGCAGAGCCACTAGAATGACTCTTGGGAAGGTGCAAGGATAAAAGATTGCTCACTGGACTACAGCTGGCCTGACAACAATGGACCGAGGCCACTGTTATCAATACCTTCGGGAATATGCATAAGACAAGATCATCTCCACCCATCAGGTACCCCAGAAAGGGAGGATGGTGAGACAATGGATTCACCACCCGGCTCCTGATGTGTATTGGATGTGTGGGCAGATAAATGGAGGAGGAGGCAGAGCACACACACACCCACTCCCCCTTCCTCCAGACCCCTGTCCAAACACAAAGGAATACATAGGAAGATTTCCTAGGGAACAATACCTGGACACTTACCTAAGGACAGTTTCATGGGGGGCAATATTTGGATGCATACCTAAGGACTAAAAACCTGTATAAAAAGACTTGAGCAACTACTGACTTGGAAGAAGAAAAACACAGGAGAAGGAAAACACAGGAGGGAATGACCTGGACAGTGTCAATGAGAAGATAAAATGGAGACAGAGACATCACCATGTAGCTTGGAAGAAGCAGACCAAGAGGAATCCTCTCTCCATGTCCTAAGTTCCACCTGCTGCATCTCATGGAACTGAAGAGGCTGCTAGGAGGACAACACAGCTAAAGCTGCAGCACCCTTCTTCTACAGCCAAAGCTACAGCAACCTTCCTCTACAGACTCAAACTGCCTTGGGGGGTGAGGGGTGTGGTAATATAATTCCTTTCCTCTTCTCTCTCTGTCTTCTCTCTCTCCCTCTCTATATTCTCTCTCTCCCCTTCTGATCCATCCACTTCATTTGTGTAATAAATAGTCTAGCTGTTGATATTTTGGCCTCATTTGTGCCTCTAATTTCATAACATGGGAATATTCAAAAGAACTGAGTCTCTTCCCCTCTCTGGACCAAGACAGGAAGGACCTTGGAGTACTGGTGGACAATATGTTATCCATGGAAAAGTGATGTGTCCTTGAAGCCAAAAAGACCAATGGTATCCTGAGGTACATTAAGAAGAGTGTGACCAGCAGGTCAAGGGAGGTTCTCCTTTTGCTCTACTCTGCCCTGCTGAAACCACATCTTGAGTATTGTGTCCAGTTCTAGACTTCCCAGTTCATGAGGGACAGGGATATACTAGACAGTGTTCAATGGAGGAGTACAAGGATGATTAAGGGCCTGGAATATGTCTTATGAGGAAAGGATGAGAGACCTGTGACTGTTTAGTCTGGAAAAGAGAGGGCTGAGAGAAGGTTTCGTTAATGGGGTGTCAAGAAAAAGGTGTTAGTCTCTTTTCCATGGATAAGGGACAATGGACACAAATTAGAACATAGGAAGTTGCACCTCAACATAAGGAAAACCTTTACTGTAAGACTAATTGAGCACTGGAACAGGATGCCCAGAAAGATTGTGGAACCTCCTCTAGAGGCTTTCAAGACTAGTCTGGATGCTTTCCTGATTTACCTGCCCTACATGATCCTGCTTTGGAAGGGGTGTTAGATTTGACATTTAGAGGTCCCTTCCAAACACTACCAGCACTACAGTGCTGCTTTTCCATTTCAGGAGGTCCAAAGAGATACTGCTATTGCAGAAATAACCAGAAAGCCAGGAGATAAAAAGAAAATAATAGTTTGAAAATGTTGTTAGGTGTGAATCAAAATATAGTTAAGACTGCATGTGATGTGTGTGTATTTACCCAAAATTTATTGTGTCCTTTTCATGGTAAAAAGAGTAAACATCTTCAAATTAAACTTAAGAAAACATTACAAAGCATGAGGATCATTATTTGTATCTAGCAAATTACTGTTCTGCCAGTACTGAAAAATTGTTTCTATTAAAACCTTATGACCTTGCTGTAAATCTCAAAATGCAAAGCTTAAAACATGCATGCTTGCTGTACATTTTATCTCAGCTACTTTGAATTTTCTAATCTAGCTGATGTTATGTTTGCTGCATATGATTTTTAAAATAGGTCCTTTTTTTGTTTGTTTGGTTTGTTTTTTGTGGATCAGGAATAAAATTTCTGTGTGAGCCTGTGAACATGTTGGATAATTTTTTCCATGTTACAAACCTTCACTAATCTTACAAGTCATGAGGTTTGGATTTACACCATAGGCATATGAATGAATAATAATAATATGAATAAATGAATGGGTAGAATGCCTGGAATAAAAGATATAAAAGAATATATATCGCCTGGATTTCATGAGATCCTAACTCTGTATAATTTTTAATTTTTTTTTATATTAGACAACTTAATTACTACTACCTTTAGTGAGAATCCTGAAAGCAGATAAGAACAGAAATTCTTAAATACTGATATTACATAAAATTACATTCTAAGACCTGTAGGAGAAAAATAGTATGGAAAGATACCTTAGAATTTGATACAAATTTTCTGAATGTATTAGTGATTCTTGTGGCTTTATGTGGGCAAAAGTAAAACAAAGATTTTATTTTCTTTAGGGAAACTAGGGAAATAATTTAAAGTAATGTTTATTTGTATCTATATGGAATATATATAAGAATACATTTTAATAAGATTACCCCCAAAAAATTAATCAAAGAATTAATAGTTCAACCTATGTATTTGTAATCAATATTCTTTTATTCTAGAATTGAGTTTAAGGTATTAGGTTACATCTGCTTTTAGTTGGTGTCTCTTTTATAAATAGTTATGGGAAAATCTGCAGTGATTAGAAATATCTGTAAGCACTTATGTAGGCGGGTTTTTCAACAGCTAAATCACATGGGTTCCCTTTTGTATCCAAACCTGAGAGGTATTATGTCTTGATTCACTTTCCCCTAGATCAGGTTGCCCAGAGCCCAATCCATCTTGGCCTTAAAAACTTCCAGGGATGGGGCTTCTGCTACCTCTTTGGGCAATGTGTTCCAGTGTCTCACCACCCTTAGGTGAAGAGCTTCTTCCTATCGTCTAATCTAAATCTACCCTGCTCCAGCTTGCATACATTTCCCCTAGTCCTATCACTACCTGACACCCTAAAATGTCCTTCACCAGCTTTCTTGTAGGCCCCCTTCAGATATTGGAAGGCCACAATAAGGTCTCCTTGGAGCCTTCTCTTTGCCATACTGAACAACCCCAACTTTCTCAGTCTGTTTTCATAGGAGAGGTGCTCCAGCCCTCTGATCATCCCTGTGGCCCTTCTCTGGACACATTCCAGCACGTCCATACCTTTCTTGTAATAGGGGGTCCCAAACTGGACACACTACTCCAGGTGGGGTCTCACCAGAGCAGTATAGAGGGAGAAAATCACCTCCCTCAACCTGTTGGCTATACTTCTCTTGATGCAGCTCAGGATACAGTTCCTTTCTGGGCTATAAGTGCACATTGGCAGTTCGTATCAAGCTTCTTATCCACCTGCACCCCCAAGTCCTTTTCTTAAGAGCTACTCTCAAGCTAATCACTGCCCAGCCTATATTAGTGCCTGGAATTTCCTCGACCCAGATGCAGGACCCTGCATTTGGTCTTGTTAAACCTCATGAGGTTGTCATGGGCCCATCTCTCCAGCCTATTAAGGTCCCTCTGGATGGCATCCCTTCCCTCCAGCATGTCAGCCACACCACACAGCTTGGTGTCATCAATGAACTTGCTGAAGGTGCCATTTATAAGTTAAAGGAATACTTAGCAACATTGCTTAGGAATAACCAGGGGAAAAAAATCATATGTGAATAAAACAAATAAAAGTGACAAAGTGCCAACATAGAATATTCTCAGACACTTTGTCAGTATAAAATCCTACACAAATATACACTACAGGAGTCATCACTCTTAAAAATTTCCAACAGAAATATGTGTAGGGCATCAATCTAGTTAAGTCCAAGGACATATCTCTGCAGAATTCCCTAGGGTGTTAGAGGAAAAAGTGTCTCTGCACTTCATTGCAGATTCTTCATAATTACTTCAGCAATATTACCAGAACTACTCAGGGAACCAAAATCCTTTGGGTCACATATCTTATATTATTCACCTTACTATGTGTGACACATTGTTGTACAGGCCATCATGGTGCAGGTTGTCTGGAAAAAGTAAGGTACTATGAAAATGAACCTTTAAACATGTGGAATAATTTTCAAATGTAGCATTATATGAATTTAATATAATCTGAATATGGTATAATGGGAGTCAGGATTCACATTGCTCTTTATCCACCGGATCTGTTGTGGCTACACTAGGTAATCTTGTAGATGCATTCAAACACAATATAAAGAAAAGATTAACCAAAAGATAGACTGCAGCTGATCACACTGGGACTATGAATGTTTTGAGCATTCACAGGAAAAACTCTGCCCTTCAGCTGCTCAGCTGTGGACATAAATATTCATTGCCAATTTTCAGACTGAAAATTAATTTCTAACTGCTTCATGCAGCACTCTACATCTGATTTTTCTTCAGCTAAAATCAACAAGTATCAGGGTCAATAATTCTGTATTGGGATAGTTTGTTCAGTCTTCTAAATATTTGCTTCTAAATGCTTGTGGCTAAGGAAAACACAGATAAGGCACAAAATCTGTGATAGATATTGGCTAGAAAAAACTACAAGAGACTGAGAGGAAGATAAATATAAACCTCAGGGTGTGACATTGTGGAGAAAAAAGCTCATTTATACATCTGTAAAGAACAGGGACATAAAGCCAGGTGGAATCTCAAGTGAAGGGACACCCTGTCTGACCCCTTCCCAGGGCTGTCCCAGAAGACTGCCCAGGCCATTCAGTCAAATGTGAAATCCATCAGAAACAGTCAAGGGGAATAGGACACCCAGTCTATCTATGTAAACTTTAATCATCAAACATCTCTGCAGACCCATGAATCTCTGTGATATTATCTCTTTCTGTATATGGTTTAGTTGATTAGGTGGTGTTGGGTGATAGGTTGGATTTGATGATCTTGAATGTCTTTTCCAACCTTGTTAATTCTATGTTATTCTATGCTATGCTATCTGCTTTGTTTTCTTTCCATCACTTGATGTTACCAAGGGAAGACATTTTGGTCTACAATATCCATAATTTCTCCTTATAAGATAAATCTTTACAAAGTTAGCTTTCTTAATTTTCTAGTACTTCTGATACATAAAAAATGACTTATTTTTAATTTAGATCCACTGAAACCAGAGAAGGAGCAAGGGAGTGGTTGTACAGATCCAAATCATGAGGTCATAAAGGAAATCACTATTTAAATGGTATCAAACACAATTCTTCAGCAAAGTATTCAGTGTGATATGTTGAAGTGTCTTTTGCTCCTACCTCAAATGAAACCTTTATTCTTTAAAGCATTATTGCATCAATATGAAAATAAATGAGGAAAGTGGAAAGTAATTATACATAATATTATGCCTTGCAATTAGTACTTTTTGACTACAGCAATAATATTCTTACCTATACATAGCTGAATATATTAGTCAAAGGTAATATAACAGCAAACAATGGAAACAATTATGAATGACATCTGACTATCCAATGAAATGGAATAATGTTCTCAAATTAAGAAGCAAGAAATACTTCTATTCAGACAATCTTAGAGTAGAATTCTGTTGCCAGTTATATCCTACTGTGTTGATTACTGTATATCTGAGGGCTGACCAGTATCTTAATAACACCATTTAATCTAATTGTAAGTGTATTTTTTACTTAGTTCCATTCTTTTCTATGAAGCTGTATTAAGCCAAAGTATCAGCATGACAATAAGAAGTGCTAAAGGTCTTTGTTCAGAGCAGAATGCTGTCAAGACACTTACCTGGAACAACTGTAGGTGTTCACCTGAATACAAGCTTTATGTAGTACTAGGAAATGAAATATCACAGAATCATAGAATGGTTTGGGCTGGAAGGCACCTCCAAAAGTTGTCTAGTCCAACCACCCTGCACTGAGAAGGGACATCTAGATCAGGTTGCTCACAGGAATGGGGTCCCAACTACTTTTAGGAAACAACAGAAAGCAATGATGTATTTGTGCTTCTGAAAAGTTCACAAGTTTTATCTTATAGTGCCACTGTAAACATTTTTAATGCTCAATTTGTGATTTTCTTTCTTTTTTCTTTCTTTCTTTTTTTTTTTTTTTAATTTTGCAAAGTATTAAGCTCATGAAAAAGATTTTTAAATATTTGGAAGTAGAGGGCATTTTTGAATTACAGCTGGGTAACAGCTACTTTGAATCTTAGGAATATTAGATTTTGTAACATTTGTTTCCTTGGCATTAGACAAATGTAGTTACATTCTTTCTAAGTTGAAAGATATGATAAACTGGAATGACAAGGAGATCACAATGATCAGAATATTGGGTTTGTATTATGCTTTTTTTCCTTGGCTTGCAAGTCTGCTTTTCATCTAACTTTATCTTGTGCACTTTACATATGTTGAATTTTCTTTGTTTTTGTGTTACACATAAAATCCTCTTTGCTTGCTTTGCCCTGTGTGTTTTACTACCAGTAACTAATCTCAGCTGAGCGGCCAAGTTAGGGCTTTCTGTATTGTTCAGCACCCTCTTTTTAAAAGTCTCTTCTGGCACTCTTTACTTTTACTGTTGTGTGCTGTGTCATTGTTCTATGGTCAAAGACAGTTATTCCGAACAGCAAAATTTCTTGTTTTATAATAAAAAAAAAAAAACCAACAATCCGAAAATAGAAGCTACAATAAAAATATTAAAAATAGAAATTGCATCCAATTACAACATGCTAAATAAAGCTAGAATAAACTTGATAGGAATATCGGTATTGTGATTTCATAATTCCTGTATCAATTACCGCTAAGCAAATCTAATAGCAAGACGTCTCTATGCAAAGCAAGCCTTACAGTCCAGGCTTGCGACCTGCTGCTAGGCATGCTGATACTGTGTTTATTAGGCTAAGGGACTCCAATAGCAGGCAAAAGCTCTTTTCAGATAGGGAACAACTATCCGAAATAGCTATTACAGTCAGGTGCAGCTCTTCACAAGAGGATTTTCTAATCAGATGTGAGTCCGATTAGACACAGTGATGATGTTTAGAATTGACAATAACATTTAAATGTTTGACAAGAAGCATATATTTGGACTGTTGAGGACAAAAAATTTAAAAAAAAAAAAAAAAAGCATGAATCATCAAGGGAAGGAAGATCCCTAATCCTTGTGAAGTATACCTTTTGGGAGACTACAAAAAGTTTGCTTTTTGTTTTGAATACATCCATCTAATTTTATATATATATATATATAATTTTATTTTTTTTTTTAAGGAAAAATTCAAATGTCTAGGGAAAGAAATCCCAAACTGTAGGGTTTTACCAGGATATTTTCTCACCAAAGCATTTAGCCTGGAGAAGAGGAGGCTCAGGGGAGACCTTATTGTTGTCTATAACTACCTGAAGAGTGGTTGTAGCCAGGAGGGAAGTTGGTCTCTTCTCCCAGGCAATCAGCACCCGAACAAGAGGACACAATCTCAAGCTGTGCCAGGGGAAGTTTAGGCTCGAGGTGAGGATAAAGTTCTTCACAGAGACAGTTGTTAGCTGTTGGAATGGGCTGCCCAGGGAGGTGGTTGAGTCACTGTCCCTGGAAGTGTTCAAGAGGGGACTGGACATGGCACTCGGTGCCATGGTTTAGTAGTCATGAGGTCTTGTGTGACAGGTTGGACTTGATGATCTTTGAGGTCTTTTCCAACCTTACTGATTCTATGATTCTATGATTTAGTTTATGTGTATTAATTTAAATTTACCTGTCCTTGGAAATTACCTTTTCTTCATTTCCTTTTCTTTATATTTACACAAAATCAGAAGTTAACCTAAAGCTAATTACCCATTCTATATGGCCTTCATTCTCTATATATTTCTTTTCTTCAACTCTTTTTTCAGTAATTCTGGCTTCTTCAGAAGAGTTCATATATGTGGTTTTATTGCTTAGGTAATCTGTGCTCATCCATAGTATTTATAAAGACTATATAATGTGCATGCATAACTATCAGGACTTCAGTCAAAACTTCCTCAGCCCCTTGTAGTTAAATGGTTTGTGTAGTTCTGCCAAGAAAGATTACAATAAGTTTCTTTCTTCAAAGGTGATGACTCATTTCCTTGGTTGACACAATATAGGGGCAGTTTCCTTGGTTGACACAATATGGTTCCACTCTTTTCTTGATGGCTTGCTTCACAGACATCAGGACCAGGCATGAAAACATCTCTTCTTCTATATGAAGATGCATATTCACTATTCCTTTCAAAAATCATAGAATAGTTTCCTTATAGAATGGTCATCGGTACAGACACCTTCCACACATTATCTAGTTGCTTTAGATCTTTATGTACAAGTAGGGCTGAAGTCCTTACTCTGTCTATAAAGAGAAGACAAAAAGTCAGGCTATGCTAAGCTGTATTCTGGGCCTCTGAGATAATAAGGGTAAGATATATGGGGGGGGGGAAATAGCAAATTTTGTTTTAATCACCTAAAGAAACCAAAAGGAAACAGTAGGATGTTTTTCTATGACTCACATGTATGAAATACCAGTATTTCTACCACTGACCTGGATAATATTTCTCTAATAGAAGAGTGGAGAATTCATATTATCTTGTATTTCATGAAAATGAGGAGCTTACTAGTCATACTTTATGTCATTATCATATATATTACATTCTGTAATAGCAAGCTGACATAAAGAAGTGCAATTATGAATTATGATTGACAAAAAATCCCAACTAACCAACCCATGAAACCCCACACCTAGAACAAGGTGCATATGGAAAGATGCTCTAACTAATGAAGGATAAAATGTTAAGAGTTTCACTTTAATGACGTTTGTCTCTGTAAGGTAGCTGATCCAGAGAAAGTGTGTGCCCTTTGAGAAAGAAATTTAAGTGTAACACTTTAATAATAAATAGTTTATTCAGAGACCTAGAGGGAGAAAAGCTAGAAAGACATGGATACTCATGAGTGCAGCAATGCATCCTCAAATTAGGGTTTATGTACTGATGTTTTGTGCCAGCCTTTGACCCTAACTTTTGGGGAAAAAAACAAGCAGTAAGTGTGGGACTGAGAATCCTGAAGTTGAAACTCTTTCTTGAGGCTGTTCCTCTAGGCAGGTGATATCACATCTGATACTATCCTTGTACTTTGCCTACAACCAAAGCAGCAGTGTAGTCTAGAAATTGATTTGGGTAATGATAAGCCAAATTTAATCTACATTGTTTGCTATATTATCTGTATCTATTCAATATTATTTCACACAAATGGAGAATCTGAAATAAGAAAAAAGAATCCCATAAAAAAACCAAAAACAAAAACAAACCAACAACCAAAGTCAATTTATTCATCTGCAATATGGGCTAAGATATTTATTTTACCAAATATGACAATTTATATACTGAACTACTTTTAAAAGAGACAAAATACAAGGATTTATATATTCTCTATTAAAAATATTGTTGAGAACTAGTTGGCTTCTTCATCTTTAGGAACTTTGTCCATTGAAATGGTCTCAGTTTGAATACATTTTAAATAAATACAACACATGCAAAGGGAAACAAAGGAGCCAGAAGTCAAGATATATAGCTCTGTGGTGATTTGCTGTGGTTGTCTCAAGTTTTGTTTTAGATGGTGTGTCTTCATAAATTCAAAGCATTAGCCTGTGAGTTAATCATTCATTTCCCTGGAAACAGGAGTGCTGTAGATGAATGCCTGGTTCTAACTCAGAGCTCAGTCATAAGCAGTTTGTACATCTGGTATGAGAGTCCAAGGTCTCTCTTGAAGCTAGCAGCACAAACATAATTATGTACTTACTCTCCACGAGTGACTTTAGATAGGATTGTTCTCATGCAGCACAGGAATATAACTGATATAGCTGAAATAGAGTCTGTTTCTTCTCCTGTCACTTCAAGTGAATTTAAAGAGAAAGAAAAGTCAGAAGTGATAGTTTCAAATAGTTGGGCAATCATGCTTATGGTCATGCATAAAACACTGGACTCCTGTTTTTACCTGTATACCATCTTTATATAGAGAAGACCTGGATTTGTACTTTTCCTTTGTGATGGCAGGGCACTTACTTAGAAACTATGACTGAAGCACATGATTTTCTGGGTATGTTGTGATACATACAGCTGTCTCCTTGTCCTGGTTTGAATTAGAATAAAACTAATTCTATGTAGAGATTTTACTTTTCAGCTCAATCTTTTTTAAGTAACTGAACTCTTTGAAATTAGTGGCATCTTTCTGCAGAAAATGTCTGCTTCTAGAAGTGGCAATTCTCGATGTTTATAGTTAGTGCCAAGGATTGGTATACGGAACGGTTATTGCTTATATTTGTGCAATGATTTGAATCAGAACAATAAACTGGTACAGTTTAACAATACAGAATCAAATTAGAAAAATACAAACCAGTTGTTCAGTAAGAGAACTAGGGATCAATCTACCATTTGTCCACTAGGGAATGAGTCTGCAAGCACCTGGTGGCTGAATACAGCAGCGAGGCTAGGTGTCAGGCACATACAAATAAAGGAACCTTGCAAAGAGACTTAAACCAATTTTTTACTCACAAATTATGGCTCCAGACATAGCTGGGCGCAGCTTTATAATCCGCAGGTTACAATACCACGCAGGCTAAGGCACGGGGATTTTAAACAGAACTAAAACTGTTGTTAAACGTTGTGGCCGTTTGACGGCCACACCATTCTGGGTCTGGAGAGACAGATCCTGTGGAGACACGGAACTCCAGAGAGGATTGAGTCAGACAACGGAACTCACTTCAAGAACAACCTTGTAAAGAGCTGGGCCAAAGAGCACGGCATTGAGTGGATTTTCCATATTCCTTACTATGCACCAGCTGCAGGGAAGATTGAATGCTACAACGGTTTGTTGAAGACCACTCTCAAAGCCATGGGAGGTGGATCTTTGAAAAACTGGGAAAAGCATTTAGCACAAGCAACCTGGCTGGTGAATAGTAGAGGTTCAGTGAACCGAGCTGGACCGGCACATTCAGATCTGCTACGGAGAGTAGAAGGTGATAGAGTTCCTGTTGTTAGAGAAAAGAATCTGTTAGGTAAAACTGTTTGGGTATTTTCGTCCTCAGGAGAGGCTAAACCTGTCCGAGGGGTGGTTTCAGCAGAAGGTCCGGGTCACACTTATTGGGTAATGCAGGAGAATGGTCAAATTCAGTGTATTCCACAAAGAAATTTAACTTTAGCTGAAAGAGCTTAATTTCAGACTGTTGTACAGCTACAACGCGCCCAAAGGAAGAATCCCTGAGGAATCTACAGTGCACGAACCCTGAGAGCCCTGAGTCAACTGAGAGTCCCTGTGTTCCTGTTTGCCTTTTCTTCACTTCTTCTGCAGAGAGACAAGCTGGTTTCCATTTTCTTATTTCTTGACTTTTTTGGACTTAAGAATTGTCTACATCTGAGTATAGCCGGAACGGACTATGAACTTTACTCACAAACTGTAGATATTGTTTCTGATTGGATGGACAGTGCGAACGACCAATGAAATTGTTTAGAAGGGGTGGATTGTGGCTGTTTGATGCTGTGCCTTTAAGGAAGGGGCACACTGGCTAAATGTTTGTAAAATATTTTGGTATTCTAAACGAATTTCATTGGTAGGATTGTGGGAGGAGAGATTGGACCCAGGGGAGTTGGGAACTTTCTTTCAGTCTTCCTTCCTTCGCTGTCCCTTTCAGCTGGATCTGCTTCTGGGATTCTGGCCAACTAAGATAAGATACTAACTCCCTGTGCAAGGCCTTTATTCTTTTCCTGCCCTGTTAACCGTCCTCGTCTCTTCTTCTACCTCTTTTGGGGGAGAAGGGAGGTAGGGGGTTGAAGGGGGCACAGGGGGAAGCCCCCTCTGTGGGGGGTCTGATTTCTGGTTGAGTTCATTTGCTGTATATTCCTGTATATACTGTAAAATACCTGTATTTGTTGTGCTACATAGAATCTGTTTCCTTGTAAAATATAATCTCATTTCTCCGACTGGGTTTAGCCGTGGTCTCTTTCTCAGTGGGGGAGGGAAAGCAGAGCCTTTCCTTTCAAACCATCACAAACGTGAACCCTGAAAAGATAGTTTCACTGGTGAAGACTTATTGCTAAGCTGGTTGCTGCTGTTGGCTGGCTCCCAGAGCCATCCCTTTCAGAAAAAGTTCAAGCAGCTTTCTCCAACAGCTGCAGGGTGTGTCATTGTGGTGAAGGCACATTATGCCCAGATATTGAATCTTGTCCCAGCGTGTGGACAAGTTCCCCTCCTTCATAAGGGAGACAAAAGCCAAGGCATTAGCCAGGCCAGCACGGCCCCCTGCACGCACCCAGCGCATGGGATGCTCGTTAGAGTACTAAGTATGGGTATAATTCTAGCTTCACGCTTTCTATAGGCTGAAATCAGATGTTTACAAGACTGCCCATTGGTCAAACCCAGCCTCGAGGAACCTATACATATTACCCCAGTTGGTAAATAAATTGCCCCCTCTTTCACTTTGTCTCTCTCCTTGCTCAAGAGGACAACGCTCAAGCCATAGCCTCTGCCATTGAGCTCCTTGCTATTGTCTTCTCTCTCTCATACATGCAAGCATACTAGAAGCCTCTGCATGATGAGAAGAAGCCCGTGTCCAGGCAGGCCCATTGAGCCTTAGCCCTGAGAATTATCTCTGGAGGAGGGACCTCTGCTGAGCCCAAGAAGCCCAGTGTTGTTACAGCCAGTCACACTGACCGGGAGAGCCCACCGTGCCTCCAGAGGACTGGACCCCCAAGGATAAGATCTGTCCAGCTGTTGGGGAAAAGGATTTAGCCTTGAGCAACAGACTGACCGTGTGCATCTGATAGGAAGCCTCTGAGCCCGCCTGTCGGGAACCATCACCCCACCTGGCCGTGCGAGCCAACCTTGAGGAGTGACTCTGAGGGCTGACCCCGTCCTGGGACCAGCCCTACCAGCCCTGCCGACCCTGCCGGCTAACCCCACAGGTCTGCTCCCTATCGTCTGGAAGGAACCTGCTTACCAGCTAAGCCCAGTTTCCATCTCCTCTCCACTGCCGCGGAGATAGGAAGCCCCCCAGTGCCACCGTCCAGACCAGCCTAGGAACCAGTCCAGCGACAGTAGTCTGCCAGAACCCAGCCTTGCTACAAACAACAGTTACAAAGCATCTTTCACGTGTTTTCCATTCACTAACATTCAGTTCCGCATTTAGCAGTAAACTCTGATGCATAGAAACATTCTCTGTATGTAGTTAGTAGCCTCCCGAGCCCCGTCGAGTTGCCGTCTAGTGGCCAAGCGGCAGAACTGCACCCTTCGTTATGTAAATAGAAAATGATTCTGTAAATATTCCAGTTGGGTACTAATTACAATACTAAACCACTTATGGGATGTATTTCACGAACGTGCACTAGAGCATGTATATAAATTAGTGAATCGTCGGTTATTAATAATATTGATAATTAGTAAAAATAATATGTTCTCAAGTAATATTTCATATTCATAAATTAACAACCTCTTCATCACAGTCATGGACTCTACGGGGGTGCGTTGGAGGCTGATTCACCTGGAACAGGCTCTCAGGTGATTCGCTTGGTGCTGGCAGTCCTGTGGAGACTGCAGGATGCTGTGGGGGAGCAGGTTCCCTCCTGAAGCAGCTGGAGAGCATGGGGGGGGGGGGGGGGGGGGTGCGGCAAAGAGAGGCTTTGCCCCTGGCTCAGCTCGGAAATGAATGAGCATTGTCTATTCCTCCCAGCGGCTGCTTTTGCCATTTCTAGGGTTGTGGGTCAGCTGGGTCATGCTGGCACTTGGGCTCTCAGGCATGGAACAATGAGCAGCTCCTTCTCCTGTGACTTAGTGGCCGTCACAGGAGCAGCTGGGCATGGTTCTAGCTTTGTGAGCAGGCGCACACAGGGTGGCTTTGGCTTGGAGGTCAGAAGCTCTGTGCTTGCAGCAGACACGCTTAGAACTGCCAAAAAAGGATTCAGGCAAGTTTTCCCGGATCTCTGTCCCTTTAGGGCATGGTTAGGCAGCTTCTTCTTACCGGTGGGACTGCAGATATGATGCTAAGCTGGCTGTAGTTTCAGTGCAGCTTATGTGAAGGACTCTTTGCTGGTTTCAGGTAAACTGAGGCACTTCCCGGGTAGCAATGGTTCTCTCCAGACTGCAGACAAAGGTGTAATTCTGCTGTCCAAGCCATGGGCTGACAGATTGTTGTCACCCAGCATCAGAGAAAAGGTTCATAGGAAGCTCTTTATTGATACCTAAGGAATGAGTGAGGGAAACTGACACTGAAATGGCTATAAATGATTGGCAATTTATTGATATTTGTGTGATGGCACAGGCACATTGGCATTCCAGTTTAGCCGAGTCATTCCTGGAGCAACTGCACATAGCACTGTTGTGGTCTCAAAATGATGAGTGCCCCAAATATCCTGGGTGACTGCTGCTTTATGTTTGTTTGTTCAGGATCAGCTGTGAAGAAACAGCCTGGAACTGACACAGGTGTAGGCTCCCAAGAGGTGTCTGAACTGCAGTGCCCAGTTCCAGGAGCAGACTGTCACAGTTGCTTGAATACAAAGAAAAGGGAGTCTGTTTGAGACAAATTTTTATGGCACCAGAGAAACAATTTGTTTGAAACAAACTTCTATGACAACACAGCTTCCACAGGCTCACTATTAGTTTACATATATATATATGTATAAATTATTTTATTGTTATAATTTTCATTAGAAATAGTTTACTTTTCCAATCCACAAGCATCTCTCCCTTATTCTCTTCCTCTTCCCCTTTGGAAATAGAGAGGGGTTATTAGCATCTAGCAGCTGCCCCAGCCCTAACTCTTGACCCTCCTAACTTTAGCATTTTAGTAGTACCCAACTAGCTGGTTGAGTGAGTGACATATATTTGCAAAATAAAACTAATTTACTTATTCATAATGCATTTATGGAATAAATACATGTTTCCATCTAAAAGAAACTGATGCTGATTATCCAAACAGTGGCTCAGTATAGTTAGCAAACACGTGCATAATACTACAAGTTTATGACCTCATCTGTAAACACTCAGTTGGCTGTTTACACACAAAATCAGGATGAAAGCTAAGAGATAGTTAGCATCAGTCATGAACAGCATGCTAGATTCTCAGGCACTAGAAAGCTGCATATACACTGAAGCTTTTTTGCATGTATTCTTAGCACGCAAAGGAACAATGACATTTTGCACTGAGGTATTTTACGTATGAACCAGTTTTTAAATGTATTTGAGTACAAATTTATTTCAGGGGATGAATTAACAAGGTGGGAATTATAAAAATACAGTTATCATTATTTTTCCCCAAAACTCAGCCCCCAAAATTAGGTATAAAACTTACTAAATTATTTACCAGTTCTATTCAGTTGCAAATTCTACCAGGATGCTTATGGGCAACTTTAGTACAATGTAGAGAATTCAGAGAAGGGAAAAGGCATAGCCACAAAATGGCTTCACCCCACTCAGAATAGAGTAGAATAGAATAGAATAGACCAGGTTGGAACAGACCTTCAAGATCATCATGTCCAACCTATCACCCAACACCACCTAGTCAACTAAAACATGCAACCAAGCACCCTATCAAGTCTCCTCCTAAACACCTCCAATGATGGTGACTCTACCACCTCCCCGGGCAGCACATTCCAATGGGTAATCACTCTCTCTTATCACTTATAATCAGAGACAAGCCAGGAACCTTGGGAAAGCCAATGAGAACACCAGGTTGTACTCACAAGGATGAAGCAGGAATTTGGCATCAGTTCCTAGGTATCTTGTTGGTGTCAGACTCCAGGAACTGCAAGTTTATAATCCAATTTGTGGATAATGCAGCACGATCCAAAAGAAAAGGACCCACCAAAATCAAAGTGTCCGTAGACACAGCTGCTACGAGGCAAAACTCGTGAGCAGCAGAACTGCAAGAAAGCTGCAGGTTTTACGGCAGGTAGGGTCACTCCACGGCAGGCGGGGAGCAGGACTTCAGGCAGGCAGGGTCCAGAGAGAAGCCAGGTCCGAGTAGAGCGAGCAACATGAAGGCAAGAGCCAGAGCAGGAGAGCAAGAGCCAGGACAGGAGCAGGAGCCAGATGATGGTGAGAGCCCTATGGCTTTCTGGCCACTCTAAGGTGTTTCCAGGCAATCTGTCCAAGCCCAATGTGTAATGGGCACGTAGCACCCTGCTAAGCATAGCTCGAAAACCCAGCAGACTTCCCCCACAGGGAAGGAACCTCAGCCCTGGCAAGAAGAATCGGTGATAATTATCTCCCCCCCCCCCAGAGATGGGGGAAGGGGGTGTTTGGAGCACACCATAACACACTGTGAGTATTTTTAAGAGAAGAAAAACAAACAAAGAAACAAAGCCACCTTTGGTTATTGCTTTATCTTCAGAAATAGTAGCATGAATGTGTACATTGATTTGCACAATAGTTAGGCGATTTATCCTAATGCGTTTAAAGTAGAAGTACATCTGTATCTTTATATACAGCTGTCACTATCCAAACAAATTGTTTTAATCAGTATAGTCAGCTTGATTTCTTTAGAACTATGGTAATTTAGTTACAGTGAGTGTGTTTCCCTGTATTTGCATATGAGTGTGTGTACACACATATCTACTTGTGTGGGTGGAGGTTACACATAGAAAAAGTTAATAGAAGTAATGATGATAGAAGTAATTGTCTTCTTTAGGCAGAAGTATCTGCACAGATTTTCACATGCTGGATGTTGGAACAGTATGTTACTCCTTCTGTTCAATCTAATTTCAAGAATTTTTTTTTTTTCTTTGCTGCCATATATGAAACTGTGGGGAAGGCACCATTACTTGGCTAAACAAGTAAATTATAAATTATCACCCAGTAAAATTGATGCAAGGTGTTCTTAGAGGTTTTATAAAATACTGTCCTTTAACTGCTTGATGGCACATTTCTGTTTTGTTCATCATTCACTGTACTTCACATAAAACATGTGGCAGATCTGTTCAGTACAAAGTCATAAATCTGTTTAGTCTACAGTGGAAAAATATACACAGATAGGTTGAGATCACATATTTAGAATCATAGAATCTCTTTGATTGGAAAAGACCTTTAAGATCATCAAGTTGAATGGCTATATTTCCAGAGTTCAAGAAAGTAATGCTAAAACTAGAACTAAAATACACAGAAATATGCCAGTTGGTGACATTGCTCATTCTTTCAAAAGTACAACATAAGACTTCTGCAAGAACCCAAGGGAGTAGTTAATGGGATGCTTAGCTGCCCTTTGTGCCTATGCAGAAACCTGGACTAGGTGACCTCTAGAAGTTCCTTCCAGCCCAGACCATTCTATGATTAGAAGTGCTGTGTCCAGCAGGAGTAGAGAGGAGATTATCCCCTTGTAGAACGCTACTTGTATCTATCACATACAGATATGTACTGCGGAGTAAATCACAGCTACGTGGGCTTCAAAGATGTGTAATATTTTTTCATCTCAGTTTCACAGCCTGTGGTAGTCAAATTTACTCTTGTGACTTTTCTTAATTGGTTTGGTAGTGTGTCAGCAGCTGGCACATAATGATAGGAGTTAAAGTGCCTGCTAGTATTTGCTATTGAAACCAAATTCTGATGTCTTCATTTATGAACTTTTCAGTTTAATTGTAGTCACAGTTCCATATCTAACAAAGAAATCCACAGGACTTTTATGTCTACATGCTGCCACAATGAAATTGTTGTACCTTGTGTAGTAAAGGACAGTCCTTACAACTATGACTTGACAAGAGCCTGGCAGAAATTCAGGTTTTGAATTTCAAAACTCTCAAGTGGTGCTTAATATTATATCTTGCTCTCACATTCAACTCGTTTTTGAAATGGCCTCCTGGAGATACAAAATATTCTGTGTTTTTGCGTCTGGCATGTTGAACATATTAAACAATTTTGAGCGAAGGGCTTTTTGTATGTAAATACACATTTTTATATATTACTTTCCTAGAACTGCTAATTAAATTGTCCTTGGAGTTAAAACTGGAAAATCTCAAGACTGCACTTACCTCCACCATACATCCAAGGCAATTAGTCTTTACCTACAAAGCAATGTCATGCAAATATTCACACTTACCCACATACTTTGCCTGCATTCAGCAGTGATCTGGCTGGAAGAGCAGATCCAGCAAATCCACTTCACCTCTGCAAATGTACAGACAGTGCAGAATGGCACATCTGGGTTTACTTTAACTACTCCATCAGACTGCAACACCAAGAGCGCTACGCTGCTTCCTGTACTTAAATTATCCCTACATACCTGAAACAGAATAAAAAGGTTTTGTAAGGTTTCACCATGAGCTGGCCTCTAATTCTTGCTCCAGGTTTCTAAATGTTGCCCAGACTGACTTTCTAGTCACTTTCTCCCAAAAGTTCTTCATTTTAGAAGTGACACCTTGCAAACCACTTTGTAGGAAGTCCAGAAGTAGCTGTGTTGCATAAAACTGTAGTTGAATGGATCCTAGTTTTTAATATTTCCTTATAGGATAAAATTGTGTCCATCTGTTTGTTATACCTTCACATTCCCTGTCTCAGCATACTTAATACATGATTGACAGCAAACGCTTTTTGAAGTGGTTACAAACAACTCCAGCCCATCTGCTTACCCTCGGTAACTGCAGCCTCTGATTAACTTGCACAAGAAAGTAATTGTGTTGACACAGAGGTGAGGACAGGGCTAAGCCTTCTCTTTTCTTCCAAACATCATGGACATTTACACTTAAGTAAACAAAGAAACAAACAAAAGAACTAAAGTTGAAAGCTTTGAAGAAGATGGATTTTGAGGTGTTCTTGATTTATATAAAAAGGTTGAGCTACTTGGCATCCATTAAAATGTACTCAGACAAGATTATTATTTCATAATGAGACCTTGCAATAATTTGTGTTCATCTTTGTATTTTTTACACCAAGACATCTCCAAACATTCTGTCTTCGGGTCTCTTGTTGTTTTATTTCCTTCTGCTTCAAATTTTTCTATCAGATGTTGCTGCTAATATTTGTTACAACACTTGAAAGAAGAGCGTTTTCCTTACAGTGTTGTTATTATGAAAACTCATAGTTTGTTACAGACAATGCAGACATACCAAATTTTCTGTTTTCCATTCTTGTTACGTTAAATTGTTACACAGCTTCAATAGAGAAAGAAGTAACAGCATTTGTAGCTTCATTCTCCATCTTGTGGCAAATTTTCAAGTACCTTGTATTTTATTATCCAAACATTATCCAACGCAGAATGGGTGAATTTAGTCCAGCAGTGCAAAATATGCAGAATAATAGGGCACTCATCTGAGATGTCAGAGATCCAGATTCAAGTATCTAGTCCTGTTACTGTTAACATTTTTGTAAATTTGCTAAACTAAATAATAATAATAATAATAATAAAGGCAAACAAACATTCCATGCAACTGCTGACACAACTGACCCACCCCACTCCCAGTGGAATGGGAAGGAGAATTGGGAGAAAAAGGCAAAGCCCCATGGTCTGAAATGAGGGGAGTTTTACAGAACAGCACAGACCCAACAAGACCATGACACACCACAGCCAGCTGATCTAAGAACATACAGTTGACCCACCCAACCATTCCATAAGTATCAAGTATGAGATCAATATCATATTGAATACCCTAACTGGCTGGTTCTTCTGACTCTCTTGTCTGTGGCCCCTCCTAGCTAAACCAAACCCAAACATACCCAAACCCACAAACCAAAGATCTTAACAGTGTCCTAGGATGGACTTTTCCATCCAAGTCTTTTCTTTTGTCACTTAGGCTTAGTAGTGCTGTGAATCTGAATTATCGAAGTAGCTCAGATCTTAAATGCTGATTTATGAATTTTAGTCTGACTGCTTGGAACCTATTGCTTAAATGAGGAAGCTGTACAATTTTCTTTTCTAAATTGGACTGTAAACATATTTGTTTCACACGATTTTACAAGAAAGCTTTTATATATGCATAGAGGTCTGTGTAATTACACCTTACATGGGTCACGGGAAAAGAAAAGTTTCTGAAAGAAACCATATTTGCTTGACCTTTAATTTACTGAGAAAATACACTAATATAGGAGATCATGGCTGTAGCAGCAGCTGCTACTGAAGAAATGAAAAAAAAAAAAAGTAAATATAATGCTATAGGGGGTTTTGGTTGTTTTTATTTTCTTTTTTGATTGAGAAAAATGGAAAGGAATAATGTTATTGAAAGCATATTACACATTTTAAAAGGGTTTGTAAAAAGAGACAAGGTTTACACTTAATTTCACACTTCTCTTTACATATTCCTTTGCCCATTTTTTCATATTGCTCCCGAGTGTCAGATAAGGATATCACATCACTGAAAACAGAATAAAGGGCAGGGGGATGCAGGAGGAAGTTTTAAGAAAATAAAAATGCAACAGAAAGATCAATTCAGGAAGATTTTCTATTAAGTATACTTTCTAATAATGAATGTGAAATACAAGAAATGCTGATAGGTTAACAAGTGTTATGATGTGACACTGGATTGCATGGCTTTTTCATCACTAGCTAAAATCAGTAGACATATTTTACTGTCTTGATTTTTCTACTGTTGTAAGAAACTGCTGATTGGCAGTACATACTGAGTGTTTTTTCTTCTGCTTTGACAAAGCATTATCACTACAACCACCATAAGTATGAAGATGATAAGGATACATGTGTTTGTTGGTTTTTTGGTTTTATTTTTTTGCTTTTTAATAGCTGTGTCAGACTACTAACTAGAAAATTATTTTATACAGACAAAGAAAACCTAAGGAAAATTATTTTGAATTTTAATATATGTAACATTAGAGCTGTGTCTCTATGGGAATGATTGAAAAAAAGTTAGCACTCTAGCTGGAATTTAATTTGCAGACAGCATCGAGCCAGTAATGATTCTGAGAAGAAGAGTGTTCTTACATCCCAAAAAGTTTAAATTATAACAGTTTAAGTTCAGAATGTTTTCTTGCAATGAAATAATGTCCAAACAGCCACAACAATAAGTACAGAGAAAGTTAAGAGGCATGCTAGAGACATGGCAAATTGGCACTTTGCATATTTATGACTCAAAAATTGACAGCACTTTGAAGAAATGCAAAACAGTTTAATATAAATGAGAAGTGTGACAGAGACATCAAAGAAAAGCTTTATTAAATCAATATTAATCCAAACCATTCTGTTATTTAAAGAAATTTAAAAAACCCCACATGCTAATGCAACATTAATTTCAATACTGGGAATTCACAGGATTCAAAATTTTAAAACACAGAGACAGATTTTATAACATTATATAGAACTCTAATAGAATAACAGCAAGCACAATTCATGCACAGTAACTTGCAATACTGGTAAAAGGAATCCAAATTACAATATTACTAACCAACATGCTTGATATTTTCTTTAAGTTGAGGAAGGTTTTTGATGGAAGTTCTCATCAATCAGATGTAAACACAGTTTAACTGTAGTATTTCAATATATAGTAGTCTAAATAATTTTGTCTATCTCAGATATCTACTTCATGGTTTATATTTTAGTATGAATAGAATGCAATTTTTAGACAAGGAAGGACATGGTTATTCACTGTAGTACAAGATGATAGATATAACCAAGCCAAAATACCCACTGAAGTATTTCCATTTTCTCAAGTAATGAAATGAATGTAAAAATGCAAACTTGCAGGCACAATAGCACTTATAAAACTGCCTAAACCATATGCAAAGTACAAAAAAAAGCAGTCCATATAGAGTATAGTACTACTTCATATTGTTTACCTGTTGAGGTTACAGGAATCCACAGAATGAGAATACCTGGGCTGAATTTCCATTAGTATTTAGCTAAATATCAGCTTCACTTTGACCAGATGAAATCATGTACTGTATCACTTTAAGGAAAACATAACTGCTTGATGTGATTCTAAATGAAGATATAATGAATCATCAGTGATAATTGTCATTCAGTTTATATCTACTCATACAATCAGAACTATTTATCTGATTAGCTCTAATCAAAGATTTAGTAAAACAATTTCTATTCATGCTAATGAGATTTGACTGTGGAATCTGAAGATTTGTAATGAGAAACTTTGCAAGTCCTGTACTAGACTTTATCTGCTCTGAGCTGGTTTACCAGGGAAGCTGGTTTAGTTCTGTCATTAATGCAGGCATTTACATCTGATATAATCATCAGTTTTAAATTGAGGAGAATCAGACAATTTGGAAGAATGATTCATAGTACCAGAATACTGAAGAATAAAAAAAATTAGAGCAAATAATTACTCCTACCTTAAAGGTGCTTCTTTTTATTAAGTAATAATAATAAAATGAACCAAATACAATTAATTCAGCTGTACAAATGAATCAAGACCTTCTGTCTGTCTAGCTCCTCAGGTCTCAGGTGTCTAGAACTCTTTTTCATTAATTTTTTTTTTTTAATAACATTGGTACTTATTTAATTGTTGAATGTACTTAGAAATTGAAAGCATGTCTTGAAAGGCTATAGATATTCTAGAAGTTTGCTGAACACAGACATACAAAATATCTTGCACAAAATATAGTAAAATGAAAACTTTTCATAAAACAAGTTCAAAGTGTGAAGAGAATAAAAAAAAAATAAAGAATGGTGCTGTGCAATAGTGTATTAATTGTAGAATTATGAGAAGATGACTTTATTTTCCTTATTTACAATGTGAACATATTTAAGAAGAAAGTATATTTTAAAACCAGTAATTGCAATCATGTTTTTAGAATTAAGCCGAGTTATCAATAACACCATTTGCTCTTCTAATAGCTTGAATATTTTTGTCTTAAAATATAAAATAAAATACAAATGCATTTGGGGAATAGAATATTAAAAAATTGGAATACCACAGTAAATCATAACAGGACTAGAAGAAGCCTTTTGAATCATCACTTATAGATTGCTCCTGCAAGCAACTCTACCATATGATCTCTTTGCTAAACTGCTCAAATTCCATTTAGTCACAGTTACAGTTTTGGCAGTTTGTTGGTTTGCTTTGTTCTCTTTTAGTTTTTACTAGGATAACATTTCATAATTTTCCTTTATAAACATTCATTAAAACTCCTCTCAGGCTTCTCTTCTCCACACTAAACAGCCCAAGGTCTGTCAGCCTCTTCTCATACAACACATGCTTCAGTCCCTTTATCATCCTTGTAGCCTTCCGTTGGACTCTCTCAAGTAGATTCCTGTCCCTCTTGAAGTGGGGAGCCCAGAACTGCATGCAATATTCCAGGTGTGGTCTCACTAGGGCAGAGAAGAAAGGGAGGATCACCTCCCTTTATCTGCTGGATACAATCCTCTTAGTGTACCCCAGGATCCCTTAAGGGCACATTGCTGTCCCACGGATAACTTTTTGTTCACCAGGACTCCCAGGCCGTCTCCATGGGGCTGCTCTCTATCAGGTCACCTCCTAATCTGTACTGTTACAGTTTATTATTCCTTCCCAGATGCAGGACTCTGCACTTATCCTTGTTGAATCTCATTAGGTTCCTCTCTGCCTTAGTCTTGCTGAATGGCCACACAGCCTTCAGGCATTCAGCCAAGCCTCCCTGTTTGGTATCATCAGCAAACTTGCTGAGCAGACACTCTGCCCCCTCACTGGTTAGGCCACACATTGAATATTGTATCCAGTTCTGGGCCCCTCCAGTTAAGAAAGGTCTTTTTCAACCTGTTTAATTTGGTGATTTGGTGACTGACTAGACCATGTCTCTAATCCAATCTTTTCTTAAACATCTCCAGGGATGGTAACTCTACTACCTCTCTGGGCAGTCCATTCCAGTGTCATCTTGTCACAAGTGGCCTGGGAGAATTGCCCAACCCTCACCTTCTACAACTTCCCTTCAGGTAGTTGGAGAGTGTGATAAGGTTCCCCCTGAATCTCCTTATCTCTGGGCTAAACAACCCCAGCTCCCTCAGCCTCTCCTCATAAGAATTTCCTTTCAGTCCTTTCAGCAGTCTTGTTGCTTTCCTCTGGACCTACTCCAGCACCTCAATATTTTTCTTGAAGTGAGGAACACAGTATTTGAGGAGATGCCTCACCAGTGCCAAGTACAGGGACAGAATTACATCTCCACTCCTTCTGGCCACACTGTTCCTGATACAAGCCAAGATGCCATTGGCCTTCTGTGCCACCTAGGCACACTGCTGGCTCTTGTTCAGCCAGCTGTCAACCAGCACTCCCAGGTCTTTTTCTTCCAGGCTGCTCTCAGGCACTCAAACCCCAGTCTGTAGTGCTGCATGGGGTTATTGTGGCCTAAGTGTAGGAGCAGTTCTGGGGAAAAGGTTCTGGGGAAAAGGTTCTGGGAAAAAGGTTCTAGGAGTCCTTTTGGACAAGAGGATGACCATGAGACAGCAATGTGCCCTTGTGGCCAAGAAAGCCAATGGGATGTGTTAGAAGGAGTGTGACTAATAGATCAAGAGAGGTTCACCTCACCCTCTATGCTGCCCTAGTGCCACCACATCTGGAATATTGTGTCCAGTTCTGGGCCCCTCAGTTCAAGAATGAAAGGAAAAGGGAACTGCTTGAAAAAGTCCATCACAGAGCCACAAAAATTATTAATGGGTGGAACATCTCCCACATGAGGAAAACCTGAGGGAGTTGGGTCTCTTTATCTTGGAGAAGAGGAAACTGAAGATTAGGGTGTTTATAAATATGTGAAGGGCAAGTGTCAGGAGGATGAAGCCAGGCTCTTTTCAGTGATGTCCAATGATAGGACAAGGGGCAAGGTGTGAAAGCTAGAGTTTATGTTCCACTTGAACATAAGGAAAAATTGTTCCACCATGAGGGTAATAGAACACTGGAATGGACTGTGCAGAGAAGTTGCGGAGCCTGCTTCTCTGGAGGTATTCGAAGCCCTCATGGATGCATTCCTGTGTGACCTACTTAAGATGATCCTTCTCTGGCAGGAGGGTTGGACTGGATGATCTTTCAAAGCTCTGTCTTTGATATGTTCCATTACTCCAGATAAGAACACAACAAAGCAAAACAAAATAACACAACACAGAACAAAACAAGCAACAAAACAAACAAACAAGCCAGGTGATATTTATATGCTTTCTCTAAATTTTAAAGCATTTCTTTATTTTAGGACTTTAAAAGTAGAATTCACATTATATAGTTTAAGCCATCCATAACTGTCATCTAAATCTGTCTCTGAATTATGGAAAGTCTCTTATGCTTGCCTTAGGTCATTATTTTACAACTGGAAGAACAGTCACTCTGTCTAACAGTCATTTAGATTGTCTTCTTCCATTAACTATATTGAGTTCCAAGATGAGCTGCTTGTATCACATACTTAACTTTTAGGTGGCTAAATTTAAATTAGACAAGTCAGCCTGCAGAAAAACTTGCATTTCTCTTGCATTTGAAATATCTCGAAGCTTGTCATATCAGCACAGTACTTAGATTTTTGCAATAATCTAAAAGGAAGATGTTTCAAAAGTTGCAGTTATCTACTGTATGCTGAAAAGAATTATGATAAAGCATAAAAAATTCTCAGTCATCTGACATCTGGGAGATTAAAAGTTCCATAAAGATGCAGAAGCCTTTTCCCATACAGTTGCTGCTTTCCTCTAGAAGTAGTAACATTTTCAAGACATTCAATGGATTATGGAACAACATAGTACAGGGGAAAAGTATTTTCAAAGTAGGACTCATGTCAGGATGATCTTCTTTCTTCTTCATCTTTGTCATTTTCATCTTCCTGTTCATCTTCTTTCTTCCTTTTTACTTTTGTGGTTTTTTTAAGCATTTTTTTCTTGACTAATCAGCTCTCCTGCTTTTTCTCTTTCTGTTCTCTCCCCTGTCCTTCAGGGGATGGTAAGGGCAGCAACTGTGAAGCTATGTGATACTTCACTGTCATCCTAGGTTAAATCATCACAGAATTGAATACCATAGCAAGAAGACAAGGAAAAACAATATTATACACAGCCATTGCTCAAATTTAACTTTTCTGATTCTGTCACTACCTGCACAATACAAGTTTTACCACTTATTGTGTTTTTTGTAATTCTTCATATTTCCTGTTATATTTTGTTGCTCTATCTCTTAGAGCAACAATAGGCTAAAATTTCTGATTTTACCTGATAATTTATACTCCTAAATTACCACCTAATAACAAACAGAAAAATACAAATACTTTTGAAAATTTTGCTTTTATCTGTCCTGAATGGACAAAAAAGCCTCAAAGTTGCTCTGAACCAGACAATGAGGCAGAAGCTAGTAGAGCTGGTTCTTTAGGCTTGCTTGAACGTGTTTCAGAGCCAGAATGAGCCAGGTGGGCGTGCTTTTGGCCACAGTTGGAAAGAAGACTTTCTATGGGTTGCAATATCAGGGTTTTATCCCTATATCTGTGTTGCTACTGGCCATTATTGCCTCGGGAAGTCTACAAGTACCAGCCAAAAAGCCAGAGCATTGGTCTTGGAATTGTCCACGCTCTGGAAGGAATCACAAGCTTTGCTTGGAAGCTGAACTGTGTTTCAGTTTACCCAGACAAGACAACAAAGACCCCTCGTTATTCTCAGTGTTGTAAATCCCAGAGGACAGACACGTGTCTTGCTGGGCCAAGAGGTGAAACCCCAGAGGAGCTGAGTCCCCAGGATAGTTTCATTTGGCTGGATTTATTTTAGAATGGAGCCTTGTGGTAAAGGATGAATTAGGCCCAGAATTATGCCCCAAATATTGCCAAAACATGTCCCTACATGTTTTGCTCAGACCCCCTCCCTTCTGGAGTGGGTACTCAGCCCAGACCTGAGAAAACAAATGGCCAGGCATCAACAAGTTGGGGTAAACAATCCAACCTGCCTTGTTTGGGGTAAACAATCCCACTTTATGGGATGTTTGTGCTGTGCTTGTGCTTCTTCCAAGTATGGGCATAATCTGGCTACACACTCTGTCGTAGGCTGACAGTGTTCACCAAGTTTGACTATCAGCTATTGTTAAATCCAAGTCTTGAGCAAATTATAAATATTACCCAAACTGTATACAACTTGCTCTTTTGTTCTTTTGTGCTCTTTTGCCCTTGCTCCCTGCACATGTTCTGCCTTTTTATGCAGTCTGGAGAGAAGCATGGGAGGAGCCCTTGTGCTCGCAAAGCCAGGTTTAAGCCTCTTTCCTTAAGTTGTATATATCTGACACCTAGCCTCACTGCTGTATTCAGCCACCAGATGCCTGCCCAATCATTCTCTGGTGGACAAATGACAGATTACACCCTAGTTCTCTTATTGAATAACTATTGTATTTTTTTATAATTTGGTTAAAAATCACTAAACTGTACCAATTTATGAAGAACATATCCACGACCATACACTAGAAACTGTATATATGTATATATGTATATATGCTTTAAAGTTATTAATATTTTATATTCATAAGAAAAATATTATTAATACTACTTCATAATTCATATTAATAGCCATTACAAGTCTGAAATGTAATCAATAATTGCACCTATAGATGATGAGGCCATAGTGCTCAAGATCATTTTCTGGTGTGTCTTATTTAACAATGTATATTTAGCACAAAAACTCATTAATTTATCAAAAAAAACCCATCAAAAATGTATAGTAGACCATATGAGCTACTTCAAATCTAAGAGATTTTAATTCATTTCCTCCAACTAGATACAAACCCCAAGGTCTTCTCTAGAGCAAAGCAGTCTGCTAGTATGGTATGAAAGAATAAAGTAGGAATTACCTGTTTAAAAAAACAATGCAGCTGTATTGTGCAGCACTGTGAACTTGAACTACTGACTTGCAAAGCAGGGATCTCTCCCTTAGGAAATGAAGTAATGGATTACTGCTGTCAGGTACATCTACCTATTTACAGGCTAATTCATCACAGACCTTTACTTTTCCTGAAGTCATTGAAAAAATATTTTCTCTTTTTAAGATGAAAATACTGATCCCAATGAAAAATGTTCTGTTGTCATTGACTAAATTGCTACATCTAGAACCTATGCATTTACTTTCATGTATGTACTTTCATCAGCCTCTTTATCTGTTTCTTATTCAAGGTTAAGAATAATTACTTGTTCTTTTTGAGTACAATGCACAATGAGAAAAATGGAAAAATAGATGTATTTTTACTAAAATTTTGGTTGCAAAATAGTGACACACAATAATTGTTAGATGACAGTGACTATTTCAAGACTGATTCCTAAACAGAGGATTGTGGTGGGTTGAAAATTTCCCCCAACATCAAATTTGCCAGACCAGCTCAGTTGGAAGCAAATGAAAGCTGTGTTTACAAGCAAAACTGAAATCTACAATGAAATGTAATGAATATGTGCAAATATACAATATTTACAGATATTTACAATTAATGAACAGCACAAGGACACCTCTGGTCAAAGACCAGGGGAAGCTAATAGCTTCTCCTTCCATGCCCTCCTTTACTTACCTTCTCACCCGACTCCCCCACCCTCCCCATACACAAAAGGGACAAGAGAAAGGAGCAGAAAGTTGTTAGACTTGGCCAAGACAATGCAGCCAGGTTCAAGCAGAAGTGAGTTAGTATCTCTCCCAGAATGAAGAAGTAAGAGAAGAGAAGCAAGATTGTTTTGGTACAACCAGTTTAAGTCCCTTATCTCTTCCAATGGGATTGTTTAAAGCTATTATTATTTTCCTTTTTAACAGCCAATAGTGATTTATTTACACTTTACTACTTTCTGTTCAAGATCTGTGAAAAAATTTTAAAGTCATATCCTAAAACTACCATAACAGTTAAAACAAATCAAAACAGAATCAAAATGAATATTATACTTATTATGATAGAGTTAAAAAATAAGTGTGTATTTTTTTCTATATGAAATATTTTCAAGTTCCATTATGGGAAATGATGGAAAATTCAAACCTACCTTCAGAAAACATAGCACCAATGATCAAAGTAGAAGCAATCATTATTTTATGTGGCCTGACTTCTTGTAGTTTCCTGCTGAATTTTCTATACAGTTTTGTTGGTTTTTTTTCCCCCCAGATTATAAATGTAATTCATATGTCAAAATTTACACATGCTATCTTCTTCGGACAGTACCTCTGTACTTCAGCAAGCATCTTCTGAAACAACTTTCAGGATAGAATGAATTTAACTTTGGTCATATTAATTAACTGCTGATTTTTTTATTATTTTTATTAAATATTTCTGTTCCAACTGCAGAAATAGTTTGAACACAGATTAACTTTCAGAGATCTGAATTTAAGTCAGAATATTTTTTTGTTTCCACTGATGCATCTGAAGTCATAATGAATCCTTAAAATGTGAACAAAATCTGCATTAAATTAGGAAAGCAGTTGTCACATGAGCAGTAGAGCAAACAGGGAAGAATAAGTGACTTGAAAATCTCCACAGCTCAGTAGTTCACTGTTTTAATGTTTTAATGAGATCGTGTGAGATAAAAGAAAAATCAAACAAAACACAAACCCAACCCAAAAAAAAAAACTCATCTGAAACATTTTTTTGTTAAATACTTATCTTTTATATTCTAAGAAATGATAAATTTCAGCAACAAAATGAGCAGTATTATAAAATTTCTTGAGTAAAAGTGCACTCTGTAAAAAACTTCCCTTCTAAGATCTGTAACTATTTGAGAAGTGGGTGGGAGGAAGGTAGACACATAAAATTATTATTGCATGCAGCTATACTGAAGCAGTAAGGTGGGAAAAGATTGCCTTCAGCTCAATGCTGAAAGCTGGCTACAATAATACAACATAATATTTTTCTATAGAACATCTGTGCAAATAGGAAAAGAGAACCAAACCAACCCCCCTGCCCCTCCCCCCCCGAAAAACCCCAAACAAACCACACTCACAAAACCAACCAACCAACCAACCAACCAACCAACCAAACCCACAACAAAACAAAACAAAAATGCACTGCTTCCTGGTGATATAGGTGCTTGGTTTAGCTACAGTGTTGGGCTCTAACTCTATGCCAAAATTTGAGGCATCCAGAGTTTTCACCTGAATGTTCTGAGGTTGATATCTGAACCCACATAAATACATAACAAGATAAATACATCAATATTTTGCACCCAATAGTTATCATTACTACCACTACTCAGGTCAGTCATCTCAAAAGGCAATTAATTTTCACTGCCTTGCAGAACTGCTTACTGGCCATTTGCTTTCAGGTTTTTTTTTTTATTTTTCAAAGCCTGGGGAATACCCAAAGTGTACTTACAGTATTAAAAGTAATGGTCAAAATGCTTTCACAGTGTGAAGGACACAAGTGGAGGGCAGAAATTTGAAATTATAGTTGAAGTTGGTAGATAAGTGGTCCATATCAGTGAAATTGCTGGAAGGTTGAAATGTTCCACTTACAGCAGGCACATGTGCTGCTGGATGATTAAGCAGTGCCCTGCAGTAGTGGAAAAAAGTAGTTCTGGCATAGGACTTGTTCCACTGAGCTCTGAGAGTTAAACAAAAAGAATTCCTTATCTTTTGATGGTACTTTGGGATAGCCTCTGATACAAATGTAAGGTATTGTGTCAAGCAAAACAGTAGCAACAACAATATCAATGCTGCTTCTAACACAATGGCTACTGCTCTGTGCTGGCTGTGGGTGAATCTGCAAAAAAATTCAGACTCTGAATGTTCATAGTCAGCAGCAATTTTATTCCTCAATAATTCTTTTTTTTTTCTTCATTATCTGTGAGAACTTCATCTCTTTTTGTTATTTAAATTCATTTGAAAAGGGCCTCTGTCAGATGATTGAGGCATCAGGGTAGAATGTCAGTTTTACTACTAAACTGTAAGAATATTTACTGTCTTAAAATCATAGTGAAGAAAACAGCAAGGGTTTACTTTAACTTGTGAATACCTACAAGCATTTACAGACATCTTCTAGCAAAGACACTTTGCTAAAAATTGACACCTACTGTTAATGACAACTAGTGTTTATAAACCCTAATAATAATAAAAATCATTATAAACTGGTTCAGAAAACTTCAGAATTAGACTCAATGAGATTCAATAGAAATAATTGCACAGACATTGAAGGTGTCATTTTAATTTTGTATTTACCTGTTGCATTCCAGATAGACAATTGCAGACAAATATTGACTGAAGGAAAAAAAAGTCACTAAGCCTGTAGCATTCAATTTTGAAATAAATTATAGCCAATCTTAATTGTCATCCTGGAAAAAAAAAATAAAAGGAAAAAAAAAAAAACTCACAGGAAAAAATATTTGCACATTATATAATGCATATCAAACAACACAAGGTCAAGAGAGGTTCTCCTTCCCCTCTATTCTGCCCTGGTGAAGCTGTACCTTGCATATTGTGTCCAATTCTGGGCTATTCAGTTCAAGAAGGACAGGGAACTGCTTGAAAGACTCCAGTGCAAAGCCACAAAAATGATTAGGGGAGTGGAACATCGCCCTTATGAGGAAAGACTAAGGGAGCAGGGTCTCTTTAGCTTGGACAAGAGGAGACTAAGGGGTGACCTCATTAATGTTTATAAATATGTAAAGGATGAGTGCTGAGAGGATGGAGTCAGGCTCATCTCAGTGATGCCTAATGACAGCACAAGGGACAATGGGTGGAAGCTCAGGCATAGGAAGTTCCATGTAAACATGAGGATGAATGTTTTCACTGTGAGGGTGATGGAACAGTCTGCCCAGGGGTGTTGTGGAGTCTCCCTCTCTGGAGATATTCAAGAGCTGCCTGGATACATTCCTGTGTGATTTGCTGTAGGTGATCCTGCTCTGCCGGGGGAGTTGGACTAGATGATCTTTTGAGGTCCCTTCCAACAGCTATAATTCTGTGATTGTGTGATTGACAGCACTAATAATTTTAATTTCTGACAGTGGCATATATCTCTTATGACTTACTTTTGAGGCAATTAAGAGCTTTAATTTAGTTACTTCAGTTAAATGTGTGGTAAATATAAAATTAATCTGGGTTGAACACATTTGCAAAATATAATTTCAATTATTGAAACAGAAGGAACTACGGAAAAGAGAACTGAGTGGGAAGGGAATGATAAAGAAAAATTTATTTTCCTTTCATATGAAATTCCAAATTTTTTCATAGCAAAATCAAACATTGAAAAAAAATATATACACACATTTGCAAAATATAATTTCAATGATCGAAACAGAAGGAACTACGGAAAAGAGAACTGACTGGGAAGGGAATGATAAAGAAAAATTTATTTTCCTTTCATATGAAATTCCTAATTTTTTCATAGCAAAATCAAACATTAAAAAAAAATAATGCACACATTTATTTAGAATAACAGAGTAGATTACAAGTAGGATGTTTTATTCTCCCTCTTCAGAAATGTGGGATATGAAATTTAATCTGTCTTCTGTCAATCACCATCTTACAGCGTTCACTGTGACATGATTAGCTGTTCTGAAAGACATTATTTTTGGAAATTTTCACTCCACTGGAATACAAATTTTGGATTTGCCTTTCTTACATGTATAATTCCATTTCCTGAACTATAGTTATCAGAACATGATGGCCTTTTTTGTTTTTCAGATAAAAATGAAAATAATTGGGTATTAATTCTGTTCACTGTTGGAATTGTAATCTTAGATACAGACATTTTTAAGACCATGGCATGAAATGGATTCAATGTTGGATCCTGTTTCCCTATGAAATACATACTCTTCTGGCATTACAAACCAAGATGCAATTCCAGACATTCCAAGCAGAACAGCAAAAAGTTCATCCATTTTGTTACTCTGTGATCTGTTATAGGATTCAGAATAGACTATCCCTAAGGTCCCTTCCAATCTAAACCATTCTGTGATTCCATGATTCTATGATTAGTCACACCATTAAAACATTTATGTTGTTTTGGTTTTTGTGTTGGTTTTGTTGTTGTTTTTTTTTACAGAATTGGAGTAGTGTAATTTGTCTTCATGTGTTCAAATTTATTTGTGAAGAACCCTACATGCCTTATAAAGATGATCAGTGCTGGCTAAAAGCATGTTCAATGTAGGCAGTGCTGCAAAATGACTGCATTTTTACCATGTTACTTGATAACAATCATAGAAATACACAGCAAGAGGAAAATCACAAAAGTATTAGAATAGAATAGAATAGAATATATAGAATAAACCAGGTTGGAAGAGACCTTCAAGATCATCACGTCCAACCCATCAACCAATCCAACCCACCTAAACAACTAACCCATGGCACCCAGCACCCCATCAAGTCTTCTCCTGAAAATCTCCAATAAGATACTAAAGCAAAAAAACAAACAAACAAAAAACACCAACCACAACAACAACAACAACAATCCCCCAAACCCAAAAGCACCACAACAAGAACTACAACAACAAAAATCATGACATAGTAGAAGCTCATAATAAGTGCCCCAAACACTGTACTTTGTTGATGACATTGCTACTGGACAACATCTCTAAAATATGGTAAAATATTTAAATAACCAGTTAAATGTAAATTATAAAGTAACATACAAAGAGAAGAGAAGTTGGGGAAGGAATAGTGGAAGGAATGGGGAAAGTTTAGTTTGTGGGGAACCACAGAATCACCGAATACATCTAGTTGGAAGAGACCCTCAAGATCATCCAGTCCAACCTTCAAATCACTGTTGAGTTGAATGAATGTCTCAAAGAACTATACCATCACTTATCTGATTCAGGAAATCATCTGACAACATTTCTGAGTCCAAACTTTGACCTTCACCTAAATACATGAAGAATAAACTGTAGTACTTGCTGCTTATTTTTTATTTTAAGCTCTTCTTACCAGCATTTTTCAGAATTTAAAAACTACTCAGAAATGTGTAATAATATCTGTATTTTAAAAATATAGTTTAGCAGTAATACTCTCTAAAGAAATAGGAATCATCTGGGGCAAAATCAGAGCAAGGTGATTCTGCTGACTAAATATGTTGAAACGTTTCCTTCAGGCAGTAATTTTTGTTTCCTCTCACCCTTTTTATACTTAACTTGAGTTCAATAATGATAGGAAGCTGTATGAGTTTTAGCAATTCAGGAGCAATTGTTATCCCAACAATTCCTACTACACTGTATTGAATTGCAGTGGGAGAACATTAAAGCTGAATAAGCTACAGTACTATAGAAAATTTTATTATGGCCCAAGAAAACAGTATCTTTAGCTGTGCAGTGTAAATCCTCTTGATACTTAGCATGCTAAGAAAATAATTATAGGATGATCAAAAATTGTTGGAATACTCATGTGGTAGAAGAGGGTATAGTACCTTATCCATTAAACCGACTCCTGTCTATGGATGAGATTACACATAATTTAAAACTTGACTGCTTTCTATCTTTTTTAAAATCCCCTGAGATAAATTTTATACTGTGATGAAATACTCAATTGACAATAAAGATTGGCTCAGTTTGCAGTCTTCTGCACTTTGAAATGAAGTGCCACAAACATTTAACTTTCAAATTTTAGCAGTACTTTCTAACAAAAGAGGAAAGAAATCATGCTAACTGCTTTTGCAACAATATTAAAGAAATATTCAACATCCTCTGTTCAGGAAACTGAGCCTGTATCTTACAAACACATACATGTGTTTGCACAGTAATAGGACAAGGAATGACGGGATCAAACTTGAACATAGAAGATTTCACCTAGAAGATTTCACCTCAACATGAGGAGAAACTTCTTTACAGTGAGGGTGATGAAGCACTGGAACAGGCTTGCCAGGAAGGTTGTGGAGTCCTTTTCTCTGGAGACTTTCAAAACCCACCCAGATGCATTCCTGTGAAGAATACCCTAAGAGATCCTGCTTTAGCAAGGGGGTTGGACCCAACAATCTCTGGAGGTCCCTTCCAACCTCTGATATACTGTGATACTTTGATACTGTGATGGGTGTGCATGTGTATATATATACACACACATATATAAATATATGCAATGGTTTAACAGAAAGGTTAACACACCCCTGAGTAACCTGCATGCTCCCCCAAGACAGAAGTGACAGAAAAGTAACACACAAATCTTGGGGTTGAGACAAAGAGATAAGGGTTTAGTAGAACATGAGATATCATAATCACAATGCATAATTGCCTTAGCTTAGGTTACTTGCAAGAAAACAAAAACAAACACACAAACAGAAAAACCTGAACTGAAATGCAGGAAAGGAAAAAAATGTCATAAACAGAAAACCAAAACTGGCACACTACCTGACTCCCACCTATCTTGCTGCCATGACTGCAGAAAGGAGCCAAAACCCAAAAACACAGAACCCAGAAGAAGCAACCCAGAAGCAGCAAACCAGAAGCCTCCCATGTTACAAGCCCCATAATACTTTGCTTCAGCCAGTATTTTAATTTTTGAAGCTGGCATGACTGTATCATGGTATGAATAATAGCAGCAGATTCAACTCAACCTATGACAATATATGGATCCCTGTATGTCTGTGGTTCAGTATTACCAGGTTTCAGAGTAATATATCAATTTTCATCTTACTTCTGTAGTCATCTTTTCAGTGATTTGCTTCCCTTAGATCAAATTATTTTTTAACATATGATTCTAATTTCATGTCTGTGGAAAAAAAAACAAACAACCACAAAAGCAACATTAGCCAAGTGCAACTTCAAACATCAAAACCAGGAAGCCAAGGATGTTCATGAAAAACAGTAAATCCAAACTTCTTTCAAGTAATTACACTACATAAAGGTGTGTGAGGACTGGGAAAGGGTTATCATTTCCAATAAAATGCCATATATTTGGGGTTATGATAAGAAAACTGGAACTGAGTGTATTCAATAGTTTTATGTATATTACTTAATTATATGCTCAATGAAGACTGTGAATGTTGATAGCTATGATACATCACTTTTCTCTTCTTGATTGTGGCATTTTCTTACTTGTCATATGCAACAGACCTCACATGGCAAATGAGAATTGCAAATGAAAGTACTTCGGTTTGTGCTTTAGTGAGTTAAGCCATTGCACAGCATGGCCAGAAGGTCTGTTTCACTGAGTCTGTGTCACTGGGAGAGTCAGGAGGTCCCCATGGCTCCATCAGGGCAGTGTCTGGAATCCAGGGCTTGCCTCACCACCTCTGCCAGGAGCAGAGTATCCAAGGGGCACCAGGGGCAGTTCTAATCTTGGGCATCAGAAAGCTCCTTGGGGATGGAAACAAGCCAAAATCTGGGCTGGAACATGGGCCTTTTCTGGGCAGGCCTCTGTGGAGCTGGAGACTGTTCTTGTTGTGTCATTGCTGCGGCAGAGGCAGATAGCTCCTGGGAACTGAAATGGGATCCTGAGCTGTAATCAAGATAGGGGGAATTCCAGGATGGTGGAGCTGGACAGGAACAGCCAAATCTGGTGGTACCCTTAGGGTGCTGACATATACTTTTCCCCTGCTTTGGTGCCTGATCCGTAAGTTATTTTATAGCATTATATACTGTTGGATGTAACTGGCCTCAGCTGTTGCTAAAATCTAGTTAAATGTTGCTTATGAATAAATAATGATTGAAAATGTTATATTGTAAGAGTCAAAGTATTCTTAGAACTGCATTAGTGTTACCCACATTACTGTCAACAAATTCTTCCTCCCTCTCTTTCTCTCTGGTAAAGCAAGAAGTCTTGTAGACAAGACTGATATTTTCTAGCCATCTTACAGGTTAAGCAACTGCTTCATATGTGGGAGGACAGCTAGAATGCCCTATGTAGACTTTCCAGTGAGTTTGACATACTGAATTTTGGAGCTAATTAGGTAGAAACTTTCAAAATATCACTTGATTTTCAGAGATGTCAGAAATTGTCTTTGTGATCACTTTAGTGTGTCTTCCAATGCAATGAAACCACCACTTCACAGTATCACAGAATCACCAAGGTTGGAAGAGACCTCAAAGATCATCAAGTCCAACCTGTCACCACAGACCTAATGACTAAACTATGGCACCAAGTGACATGTCTAATCCCCTCTTGAACACATCCAGGGATGGTGACTCCAACACCTCCCTGGGCAGCATATTCCAATGGTGAACGACTCTCTCAGTGAAGAACTTTCTTCTCACCTTGAGCCTAAACTTCCCCTGACACAGCTTGAGACTGTGTCCTCTTGTTCTGGTGCTGGTTGCTTGGGAGAAGAGACCAACCCCCTCCTGGCTACAACCACCCTTCAGGTAGCTGTAGACAGCAATAAAGTCTCCCCTGAGCCTCCTCTTCTCCAGGCTAAACAATCCCAGCTCCCTCAGCCTCTTCAACACCCTCAAACCTCTCCTGGGAGTGGGGGAGGAGGGGAAGGAGACAAGAAAACCAAATTCAGATTTATATCTTAGTCTAATATTTCTACCGGCTACCATCTCATCCACAAGTATTAGTTGGTCCAGTGGGATATGGGTTATTTTATTCAGCTGAAAATAATTCTTAAGCAACAACTGGACTGTCCGACTTTATTCTAGAAAGTTACTCAGACACTGTAACTTAACTCTGCCTTAAAAATCTGAATATACATAAGGTAGCTTCCCTACATTCAGTGAGTTGTGACATTTCTTTATTACTGTTTAAAATATTATCCTGTAAATTAACACATCAGAGCAAATTTTAAAATAAACACACCTCCCCTCTGTCAGATATATGGAATGAATGGAATATGTAATTTTTGAAGCTAGCTATCCTGACTTGCACTGAATCATATACCATGCCATGATAGGCAAAGCAAGCTACGGTATGTCCCTGGTAATTATTTGATGTTTGCAATAATGCAATATGATACCACTTCTTTTTATGTTTGGTGGGGGGTTTGGGGGGTTTTGGGGTTTTTTTTGGTTGGTTGGGGGTTTTTCCTCATTCTGCTTTTAATTAGAACTGCAAAGAGCATGAGAAATATTAGCCTGGGATAAGTGAAATCTCTGAGTTCAAGAGGAAAAAAAATAAAAATCTTTACAAGGCACCAGGAAGACTTCAAGCACTAATTCATGGGAGGAAAAAAATCTGAAGAATCAAAGTAGTAATGATGAAATGTAGTTCATCTTTCAGCAGTGAAATAATGTACAAATGTTCATGCACTTCAGAGTTGTATCCTTGGAAACTAAATCAGAAACAGGCTCTGAAGGTTCTGACACTCTTTTGAGGACAAATTCTAATGTAATTTTTCAGACTGAATGCTACCTTCTTACATAGTCCCATGAAAGTCCTAGACAACTCAGTGGTAGTAAAATCACTGAGATAAAGCCTCTAATAGCTGAAGGTCTATCAATATTTAATGGGTTCTTTTTTGGAGGTAACAGGACTCAAAACTTCTTTGATGTGGAAATATTGGTAAATATTCTTCTCATTGACATTCTAAGTTGTATATGAAAGGAAATAAACCTGATTCTTATGCCATATTTCTTTTATCTATCACACAACTTTATTTATCATGGGCTGAGGATACACATAATGAAAAATGACAGGAATCAAAATCCAAAACATACTTTACAATATAAAATATATTTATATGTACACAGCAGTTAAGGAGCAAACAAATTTAGTTACACTTTTTCTCTGAATTTCTCTGATTTAAGGAGAACCTGGCATTTTCCTTAAAAAAGTTAATATTAGCTGTTACATATTAATATGAATATGAGTAAACACCTACATTTCCTTCCTTTTCTATTAGAGTATTGCAAGAATAAATTAGGTAGGATATTTGTTATATTGAACAGTATGAATGTGAGTAAAACTTTTTTTCTGAAGAGATGCAAAACAAAGGGCTCCTAAAACAAATATTGAGCATGTCAGATTAATCATATGACTCTGTGACCTTAAATAACTGTTATCAGTGGGGTCAAAAACCCAAACCTGGCTTCAAATACTTCCAGGGATGCAGCATCCATACCTTTGCTGAGTAATATGTTTCAGTGCCTCACCACCTTCACAGTGAACAAGTTCTTCATAATATATAATGTAAATATACTCTCTTTCTGTTTAAACTCATTACTCCTTGTCCTGTCTCCACATGTCCCTGTAAAAAGTCCTTCTCCATCTTTCTTTTAGGCCTCCCGCTGGTTACTGGAATCAGAATCAGAGAATCAGAATTGCCTGGTTGGAAATGACCTTACAATCATGGAGTCAAACCATAACCTAACATCTCCATATACACAACTGCTAGACCATGTCCCTGAACACTTCATTCAAATGTTTTTTAAACACCTCCAGGGATGGTGACTCCACCACTTCCCTGGGCAGCTTGTTCCAGTGCCCAGTGACCCTTTTGGTGAAGAAATTATTCCTAATACTAATCTAAGCCTTCCCTAGTACAATTTAAGACCATTTCCTCTCATCTTGTATGGTTGACTTTCTGGGATGAAAGTGCACATTGTGAGGTTAAGCTGAATTTCTTATCAACCAACATTGCAAGTCCTTCTCTGAAGAGCTACTCTCAATCTATTCATCCCTCAGATTGCATTGATACTGGGGATTTCCTAGACTCAGGTGCAGTACCTTCCACTTGACTTTGTTGAACTTCATGAAGTTCCACAAGCTCAGCTCTCAAGTCTGTCAAGGTCCCTCTGGATGACATCCCTTCCCTCCAGCATGTCTTCAGCAAACTTACTGAGGGTGCACTCAATCTCATTGTCCTTGTCACCAACAAAGACGTTAAACAGCGCCAGTTCCAATGCTGACCCCTGAAGAATACCACTTATCATATGTTTCTTCTTCAACATCACTGACTGCACATCAATTCCATGTGCATCAAGTGTTCTATCAGCCAAATCCATCTCTCTCTAATTTAGAGACAAGGATGTCATGTGGAATAGTGCCAAACATTTTGCATAGGTCCAAGTAGATGATGTCATCTTCTCTTCGCTTATGTGCCAAAACTGTAAGTCTGTCATAGAAAGCCACCAAAATTTGTGAAGTGTGATTTACCTTTAATTAATCCTTGTTGGTTGTCACCAGTCATTCTCCAGGAGGATCTGCTCCATGATCAGCTCTTGGTCACAGATGCCCACCCCCTTATCACACCTTCAAAGAACCAGCCTTCACCCATGTCCAAGAAAGGAAGGAATTGAACCCTCATACATTGGTTTCAAGCCAACCACATTAATCCACTTATGCATCTTTCGTATAGTGCATTAGTAAATCTCTTACATTGCCTTGACAGGATCAAATCACAGGTAAACTCTTGTATGCCCAGCATGGCCAACCACTCCCAATTCAGGTTGCAGGACAACTCATCCCCAGTTATAGAGAAACTCATCAAGTTCCACAACCATGCCTTAATCATGGCACTACCACTAGTCCTATACATTCTTATACTAATACTTATAGAAATACTATCATCACATACACCTGACAGACAAGAAGTTAAATTAATCTGAGTTATCCCATTTGCCACTGTTCTAATACTACTTACCCTCCCTTCCTTACAAATTCTCTATATAGTAGATTAAATCAACAAACAACACATAACCCTAAAAGCCATTGGCCATCAATGATACTGAACCTATGAATATATAGACTGCGGATGGTATGTACAGCTCAATCTGCTTTCTCACCACAGAATTCCACTGACTACATATTATTATCAGAACATTTTTTCTTTTAATGTGCCTACTATGCATAATTAAATTCCACTTTACACCCAACCACCACTTTGGATTTGGAACAGCATGCTGATACTGACATTTCGTAGACATCATCTAATCATTCCTCTACATAACTACTGATGAGGATCATGCTTTTTCAATATAATGATTACAGTTGACTTCCAATCTCTAGAATGTGGAACAAGCCCCAAGAAAAGCAATCAGCATAATCACATTTATACTTATCTGTTCCTTGCCCTAAGCACCGCTTTAATCACCCTAAACTTCTGACAGGACAGGACAACAATGGCAACAAGGGCCACATGCTTGTTATGGAGCAGGCAGTCCTAAATCAGGACAGATAAACAAAATATCAATTAGTAACACTAAAATATATCCACTACCTTAAATTGCTCCCACCGTGTAAAACAAACTGTGTAGCTATAGTTTTCATTTTGTTTTTGTTTTCCCTAGTTTCCTGCTTCTCAACTGCAATAGCATTTGTTTTTATTTTCAGTATTGCTTTAAGCATGACATATCTTTCTTATGCACCCTTCATTTCTTCACAATGTCTAACAGTCTGTCAGCATATCCAGTTTCAGTAGTGGTTCCATAATATATAGTACATCTGCGAATACTGATCTGCAATCACAGATAGTATCACTGAAAAAAATCTGCATTTTACCACTTGCTGGAACTAATTATGCCATATTTATGAGTGCAGTATTTTTTGCACTTGCATAAATTTACCAAAAAAAAAAGTTGTTCTTTTTCTTTTTTTCTTTACCATTATTTTTTTTCGGGATGTCTGTCATTTGCTTTAATCTGTTTGCCAACCTATTAAATCTTTCTTTTTGTATCTGGAAATTATCAGAAGGAAATACAAAAAATTACATTTGGAAAAATATACATTACCTATACTCCCCAGGTAATCATATGCAGTATCTAGAAATTACCTAGATAAACCCCCTCTTTTCTAAGTACATAATTGATCATAGTTATTTCTTATACAGATATATGTTAACATGGCAAAATAAAAAAATCTTTCCCACTCAATTAAATTTTAAAATTTCATGTCTCATTTTTTATTTTCTAGTACAGCCCTAAAAGATAGTGAACAGACAGTTTTGACAATAAAATGAGAATGTAATGGAAAGAAGTGTAAATAGTGATAACATAAGTTTATTTTTAATTTATTTTTCTTTATTATTTTTGCACTGCTTCTTTGAGTTTACAGTCTACATCTTCAACTTCTTACAAAAATTTGATTTATTATAACTGATGCAATTTTCTCCATGGTAATATAATAAATTACATTGTATAAGTTTTCCTCAGAAGATGAAAACCACAAGTTTTCTGTTCTAGAGAAGTTTTTTTTCCCCTAATATGTGTTTGTCTATAGATGTAATAAACACCTAAATCTACATCTGAAGAATATTTTTTTTAAACCAACAATATAGGAAATTGTGTAGCTCAGTAAGTTATTAGACTTTGTTAAGTTACATTCTAAGTTTTCTATCCTCTTTCTCCACCGAGTCTAATTTTGTTCTCTGAATTTCATATTATTTCAAAGTCTTAATTTCATTTTCCCTTCCAAATTATGGTTATCTCTCAGACACCTTCACATATAATATCTTTCACTCATTTATTGAGGCAGGAACTGCCTCACTCCCTGTTTTCCCATTTTAGTCTCCATGCTTATCACTTCCAGATCAAGGTTAGGAAAGAGACCTCAGATTAAAGCCAAAGCTTCTACTGACAAAAAATATCTTTAATTTGTTAGCCTCTATGTATATGTGGGGTTTTGCAGACTGACACAACTTTGGCTGAAGTGGTGCGGAGAAATCCCTTCCTATTCATTGGAAATTGTACTCACAGTTGTAAAACAGTTTTGGTTCTCCTTGAGATCAAACATGTAAGCAAGACTATTGAGACCAAACATATAAACAAGACTACTTGTGTAGATGTTCTCCACACACACTAATCCATGTTTTTCTCTAAAATCTTAGTTAAGTATATTAAGGTAAGGATTATCTGTTTTGTAAAGAATAGAATAGAATAGAATAGAATAGAATAGAATAGAATAGAATAGAATAGAATAGAATAGAATAGAATAGAATAGAATAAGCCAGGTTGGAAGAGACCTTCACTTTTGTTATCATGTTTACCTTATTTGAGACTTCTGGAATTAGTGTGAGTATTCCAGCGGCTGTTGAATTGAATATTAAAGGGTGCAGCACTGTGCAATAATTCATAGTATTATCAGTATCCTCTGTGAAGGCTAACCAGGAACATTTCATTTCCATAGATTATCCACAACCTCAAGGGTTCTACAAAGAAGGCTTTTACCCTTAATACAAAGGAAACAAGATAAATGCATTTATCTTGCATTACATTTTAGCAGAGTGGAAATACATTACATCACAAACCATGATAATGAAAACACTGATAGACTCAAGTCAGACTGGAAAATAAAACGTCACTGTTCCTTTTTGAAACTATTATGTAATAAAACATCAGTCATGATTGATGAAATTTAACAAGACTCTGATAAGTACAGCTGCTACTTGAGAATGACAGGGAATTGTTTTTATTTCAAGTCAGAAACCTGCAAGATGTCACCAAGATGTCTCTGAAATGATTTGGAATGAGGCACTTCAAACTATTCTTATATGTTTTCTTTCCCAAATAAAACTGAAATAATTTTATTTTTTTTATTAACAAATTGCATTTGCTTCATCATTCATGATAATATTGTGTTTAAACTGACTGAGTAATATCCACATCTATGTTGTTTAAAAGTACAGCTACAACAGAATAGGTTGCAATAAGATTTACTTCTACACAGAAAATGTAGTAATTAATATTAAAGTGATGATATTGCTGGACTGCTTCAACAAGTTCTTAAAAGCTAGAATGATGATTCAAGAATTACAGAGTGTGGCAGTGTAGCAGTTTGGGCTGGGTGCCCCCTGCTGCGGCCACATAAGACACACCCCCGATGTCCCGAGGGTCCAGCCCAGTGGGTGGACACAGGAAGCTATGTATTTCACCCATAATGTCCTGCTCCCTATAAATCTACCTACAAAGTCCTATACTTCCTCTTTCTTCCCTCCTCACTCCTATGGAGATGGTCCCTATCTGTTAATGGAAGGGGAGTCATCTGGAGGCTTCTTGGGGCTGGCCAGGCCTAATGCCTGGAGGAGAAGGGGGAAGGAAAATCTCAGATCTGGCCAGCTGAGATTAGCCTAACAGTGGAGAAAGGGGGAGATGAAAGAGCCCTGGGGGTTTTGGGTGTACTGTCAGGCAGGGAAAAAAAGGGGAGTGTTGGGATGTTTCTGGGTATGCTTTGGGATCTCTCATTTGTCACTGTGCTTGTGGTTCTCTGTAAAATATTCACTGCTTTTCCATTTAAACTTTCCATCACTTCTGCAATCCATTTGTGTAAGTCTCATTTTTTTCTGCCCTGGTGAGAGGAAAGGGAGGATTGGCCTTCCAACCCACCACAGGCAGTTTTAGGCTGTGCCAGTCGGGCAATTTTATTTTGGGGGGTAATTTCAACCCACCACACAGAGGATATGAAAAAACATAACCTGGTGTTACATACACAGACATAGCATATACAGTTAAGATTCTGTTCCTGAATGTTTATCTGGAATTTCATATGATATATGAGAAGCCAACACATCCTGTGGTGGCTAGTTTATATTTTTTGTGACAGGTTACAGGACTCTGGACCCAGAAATGCATCCACTTTATTTGTCAGTTTAAGTTATTCCTGTCAAAGATAAACAGGGAAAATAAGACTTAACTGAGAATGTTTAAATATTTTCCTAAATGTTTGCATGATAGCTAATCCAGCTTCCTGAAACTGTGATTAATTGTCATGCATATTTTTATCTCTAATTACAAACTTCTGTATGACCAGCATTCTTATGGGATGTTGTGAAGACTCATACTGATTTCTGTATTTTAATTAATAGCTGGTATTGAGCAGGTAGCTTAAGGGAAGGGATATTTTACAAGAAATAATGGACCTAATATAAATGGAATATAAATTTTCTCCCTTGCTGTCACTTTTTTCTTTGCTGCAAATGAATCTTCATGTCTTGTGACTTTTCTTTCTTCATTCTCATTCACATCTCTTTTTTAAGGTTCTTTGGTTTCACAACAGAAAGACATTATCATCTTAAAATAATAAAGCCTGATGACTACACTTGCTTAGCCTTATTTAAAATTGCAAATGTTACCACACTTCCCTTTCATTTGTAAAATAATTGAATATGTTGTGCACAGTTTCCGTGTAGTTTGTCTTTTAATATCATCCTAAACAATCCCATCTGATTTCTCCTACTTCTTAGCTATTGCATCATATCTCAATATCTCCTTTGGTCAATTTACAGAGCCACCAAGCCATCATGATATCCTTATCTTACTTATCTATGAACTAGTTTTGTACTTGAACACATATTTCTAGAAACTGTATTCCTCTGTAATTTCCATCATTCATCAATAATTGTCTTTGTTTCATCATTCTGAATCTCCATCTACTCAGTACTCCAGGATCATACCTGGATACATATATTTTTTCCCGCCTTGGTATTACTAGAGTTTTGGGGTTATTTATTTACTTAGTCTTCAGGCCTTGTCCTTCCTCATTCCTTGCTAATTAATTTCATGCACAAAATTGCATTTGGTTATTATGTGTATGACTTGCAATTCTCTTTCTCCTCAACGTGGGCATTTTTTCACTCAAAGTGTCAGCTTATCTGACAACCTATTGTGAATATTTAACAACAGACTACTTAACTGTCAAAGCTTTTAACACTTCTCTGACAAATCCACACCTCAAGTTTTGTTTTGTTCTAAAATTTTAACCAAGATAGACAATGCCATAGCCTTACGTGAGACTTGGACATGTAAACAGGGTAACTGATTCATCCTTGTCTTAAGCACACAGTGAATATTGTTTGATACTAAGCTTTTCCTCCCTCCTTTCAGTGGTGGGCAGAGGCACTGGAAAAATCCATAAATACATGGCTCTGTGGCTGGTTTCAGCATGAAAAGTTTGGTTTCAAAAAATGGGTTAGCCTGCATAGCACCAGGCATGCTGACAATAGGTGGGAACCACCTTTCCAGAATGAGAAGGAGGGTCTTTGCTCAGGAACTAGTGGGTCCCACTGACAGGACTTTAAAATAGATGTGAAGTGGGAGGTGGAAAAAATCAGGTTTACCTGTGACAGTCAACTCACTGGGGGCTTCTGAGGCAGTAGAAGTCACCAAGGAAACTCCCATGAAACACCTCAAGGGAGTGAAGGGGAGCTCTCCTAAGAAGTTGATGCAGCCAACAGCCCAGTTGAAGTGCCTTTATATGAGTGCATGCAGTATGTACAACAAACAGGAAGAGTTGGAAGCTACTGTATGGGTAGAAAACTATGACCTGATAGCAATCACTGAAATTTGGTGGGATGAATCCTACAACTGGACTATTGAAGGCTACAGGCTGTTCAGAAGGGGTAGGAGAGGAAGAAAGGGTGAAGGCATTGCCCTCTATGTCTGGAAATGGAGAGAGTTTGAAGAAGTATCCCTGAAGAACTGGCAGACACAAGTTGAAAGCTTATGGATAAGAAATAGAGACCAAGCTAACAAATGGAATCTCATGGTTGGCATCTACTATAGGCCACTTGATCAGGAGGAACCCATTAATGAAGCTATCCTACTGCAGCTAGAGAAGGCTTTGTGCTCTCAGGCTCTTGTCCTGCTGCAGAACTTCAACTTCCCCAAAATCTGCTGGAAAAGTAGCACGGTGAACTGCCAGCAATTGAGGAGATTCATGTAGTGCCTCAATTATAAACTCCTGAGCCAGGTAATAGACTCCCCTACTTGAGAGAATGCAGTGCTGGACCTGATGGCAATGAATAAAATCGAACTCATCACTGATGTCAAAACTGGGGGCAGACTGGACAACAGTTATTGTGCACCAGTGGAAATTGCAGTACTAAGGGATATGGGACAGACAAAGAGTTTACTCAAGACTCTAAATTTAGGAAGGAAAATTTCCATCTCCTAAAGGAGTTAGTCAGTAAGATCCCACGGGAAAGAATCCTCAAGGATAAGAGAGCAGAGCAGAGCTGGCAGAACTTTAAGGACATTATCCTTAGAGTACAACAGCTCTCAATTCCCACATGTAGCAAATCAGGCAAGGAAGGGAAGACACTGGCATGGCTGAATTGAGACCTGCTGGTTAAAATAAAGAGCAAGAGCAAACCACACAGACAGTGGAAGCAGGGACAGATAACCTGAGAGGAGTATAGGAACACTCTAAGGCATGGCTAGAGCTGAACCTGGCAATGGACACAAGGAATAACAAAAAAGACTTCTACAGGTACATCAACCAGCAAAGAAAGATTAAAGAAAGGGTTCCCTGATGACTGAGAAGGGAGAGCTGGTGTCAACAGATGAGGAGAAGGCTGAGGTACTCAATAACTTCTTTGCCTCAGTCTTTTCTGGCAGTCTTACTTCATCCCCCTCCCAAGCAGATGAAAAACTAGGTAAAGTCCCTCCCACTGTAAGGGATTAAATTCAGGATGATCTGAGGAACTTAAGCATAAACAGATCTATGGTGCCTGCTGAGATACATCTTGGAGTTCTGAAGGAATTGGTTGATGTAGTTGCAATGTCTCTCTCCATAATATTTGGAAAGTCCTAGCAGTCAGGTTCCTGGAGACCGTAAGTTCCCGTAAGATGGAAAGCATACCTATTCTTAAAACAGGTAAAAAAAGTGGACCCTGGAAATTACCAACCTGTAAGCCTCCTAGAAGCTATACTAAAGCACATGGAGGACAGGGAGAGGATTTGAGACAGCTTCACCAAGGACAAGTCCTGCCTGACCAGCCTAGTGGCTTTCTACAATGGTGTAACTACATCAGTGGACAAGGAAAGACCAAGAGATGTCATCTATCTGGACTTTTGTAAAGCCTTTGAAAGTCACCTACAACATCCTTCTCTCTAAGCTGGAGAGATAGTTTTGCTCAGTGGACTGTCCAGTGGATAAGGAATTGGGTGGATGACTGCATGCAAAGAGTAGTTATCAATGTCTCAATGTCTAGATGGAGATAAGTGACAAGTGGTGCCCCTCAAGGGTCTGTATTTGGACCAGCGCTATTCAATATCTTCATCAATGATATTGACAGCAAGACTGAGTGCACCCTCAGAAAATTTGCAGATGATACCAAGCTGAGTTGAACCATTGATAAGACTGAAGGGTGAGATGTCATCCAGAGGGACCTGGACAGCCTGGAGAGGTGAGCTGAGGAGAATTTCATGAGGTTCAATAAGGCAATGTCAAGGTCCTGTGCCTTGGGGTAATTCTCAATATCAGTACATGTTGGGATGATGAAATTGAGAGCAGCCCTGTAGGAAAAGCCTTGGGGGTACTGGTGGATGAGAAGCCGGACGTGAGCTAGCAATGTGCACTTGCAGCTCAGAAGGCAAATTGCGTCTGGGTCTCCATCAAAAGAAGCATGTCCAGAGGTGATTCCATCATTCTGCTCTCATGAAACTTCACCTGGAGTACTGTGTCCAGCTCTGGGGCCCCTAACACAAGAGGGACATAAACCTTCTGGAGCAGGTCCAGAGTAGAGCCATGAAGAAGATCAGAAGGCTGGAGCACCTCTCCTATGAACACAGGCTGAAAGAATTGGGGTTGTTCATCCTGGAGAAGAGAAGGCTCCAGGGAGACCTTATAACTACATTTAAATATCTGAAGGGGACCTACAGGAGGGCTGGGAAAGGAATGTTTAGAGACTCTTGTAATGACAGGATGAGGGACAATGGTTTTAAATTGGAGTAGGGTAGAATAAGATTACACATAAGAATAAAGTTCTTCACAATTAGAGATGTATAATACAGGAACAGGTTGCCCAGGGATGTGGTTGAAGGCCATTCCTGGAGACATTCAAGATCAGGCAATATGGCTCTGCGCAGCCTGATCTAGTTGGAAGTGTCTGCTCACTGCAGGGGGGTTGGACAAGCTGGCTTTTGAGGGCGCCTTAAAACCCAATGCAATCTGTGTATCTGTGAGCTCTTGCTCATTTTTAAGTTGCTTAAGGTTATTGTTACATTTACAATATCTTGTCTAACTCCTATCTATCCAGTATAATGTTGTTAATCTATTCAGGATAACAATGTTGATATAGTATTTTCAGCAACTTACTTTCCCATGTTAGACTTCTTTTTACATACCTTAATAGTAGTTTCTTTTCAATAGTGAAATAACTATGTCCTGACTTTCAAAGCCTCTATCTAAACTCCATCTCACAACCAAACAACAATCCAAACAACAAATAAAGAAAAGTGTGTTGGACATATAAGTGTATTCACAGATTTTATTACAATATCTAGACATATAATTTCTTGAAATTAAAGGCCAAATTTGGTTCCAAATTACCTCAAATTAAAAGTTCAAATTTGGGGTAATAATCTAAACCTCCCAATATCTTGCCCACCCCTCAGCATACTCTTGGTGCGGGGAAATGTTGGAAGAACACAGCCTGGATACTTGTTCAACAGTAGCCAAAAGTTGGTGAGAGGTTTGGAACACAAGCCCTACGAGGAGAAGCTGATGGAGCTCGGGTTGCTTAGTCTGGAGAAGAGGAGACTCAGGGGTGACCTTATTGCTCTCTACAACTACCTGAAGGGAGGTTGTAGACAGGTGGATGTTGGTCTCTTCTCCCAGGCAGCCAGCACCAGAACAAGAGGACACAGTCTCAAGCTGCGCCAGGGGAGGTTTAGGCTGGATGTTAGGAAGACGTTCTACACAGAGAGAGTGATTGTCTATTGGAATGGGCTGCCTGGGGAGGTGGTGGAGTCACCATCACTGGAGGTGCTCAGGAGGAGACTTGATATTGTGCTTAGTGCCATGGTTTAGTTGATTAGGTGGGTTGGATTAGTTGATAGGTTGGACACGATGATCTTGAAGGTCTCTTCCAACCTGGTCTATTCTATTCTATTCTATTCTATTCTATTCTATTCTATTCTATTCTATCCACTACTGCTGCAATACACAGCACTAGAAGGGTGCTTTGAGGCAAATTAACTTCAACTCAGCCAACCCCTATACAGATGGATAAATAAGTCCAACCATTTCATTTTAAAAAAGAAAAATAATGACATAAGAATGGCAGCAGGATTAAATGAAAATTAATCACCTAATGAATTTAGGAATTACAAAAAAAAACAAATATCAAAAAATGCAAAAGATGTGCTATGCCTGTTACCATGCCTTTCAAGGTCTAGGGGAATTTTACTTTGCTGTCATCATGAGTCAAAGGAGGATTGAAATAACTAAACAAATAGAGTGAAGAACAAAGTAAACCACCCATACATTTCTTTATTCATAAATTTTAATGTAAATGTAAAAAAAAAAAATTAACATATCATGCAATACATCATGGAAAAGCTGCATCAAACTGCTTCAGAATGCTTTTGTTTACTTGTGTTGTATATCATTAAGACAACACTAATTTACATTTCAATTGTATAAGTTCAGAATATGGAGTGAAGGCAAAGTAGATGCTCTGCAAGGTAAATAAAAAGTTTGGGGTTTTCTTTGCTGTTAGCTGAATTATATGAAAGGATGTTCGCTGAAATAAAAAGACAAATATTGGATGTATGATGCACAAAAATATGAAGTAGCCTTCTACCCAACTTTCAGCAGGCCAGAGGCAGATTATCATGTTTATATTTACCACTTCTGAAGAAATACAGATTACTGGAAAGGGATTAAAAAAGAACACCATGAATGAATAAAGATTTTATAAAATGTGAATGAAAAGAGATTGGGTAAATTCATGCCCGTCAGTCTCGAGAAGAAAGGGCTTTCAAGGAACATAAAAGCAACTTTCAGATCTGTAAAGGGCTGCTGCAAAGAGGAAAGGAACAATTTGTTTTCCATACCTCTTCTGGGGGTGTTCAGATTTTACTTGTTTATTGTTTGTTTGTCTTTTCTTTGTCTTTTGTTTGTTTGTGTTTTTTTTTTTAATACCTTCTCAGCAATTTTTCTGTCTCTGGTTGTTCATTATGATCAGTGGATTATAATGGCATTTTGAGTAAGCAGCCTTTAGATGAAATACTAAAGGACTGCTAGGATGTAGAATATTCCACTGAAATTTTATTGCTACAACAAAAGTTTTAAAATGCTGGTTAGTGAGAAGTTGAACATTGAAAAAAACTCCAAACATAACTTTTAAACTTATTTGATGTCCTGGATGTAACATAGACATATATGACTTGCTGGTTAGTCTGGTTGAGCACTGGTTCATTGATTTCCATTGCTGTGCTTTTTAAAAATTATTATTATCAGACCTGTCTGCTAAAGCTAATAAATTTAAATTTCTGGTTTATTTGTCTTTTGTTTTTAGCATTAAACATTTATTAAGGTATATCCTGAACTCCTACCATACAGGGATATTTTTTAATGTAAATCACTTGTGTAATTATCTGTGGGTAGAACTAAACATGTATTACACAAATCTGCGGAATTTACCATCTCAGACTATATCTTGCTGCATCTTTATTTCTATATGGCATCTTATTCTTTGATGTCATGGTGACAAGGAACAATTTCTAAGTTTCTGTTCCACAACACATACAAGAGACAGTTTTTCACATTCTTCCTAGCTGCTTCTTCTGGAATATTCAGAACATAATTGTATATAATTACAGCTAATACTGTCAAGGCCAGTGTGGTGGTGAGAGGAATAAAAATTTCTCTCATTAAATTCTTCCAGTAGCTTCAGTTCATGCTGACAGAATCCAAAGACCAAAGCACTGCCATTGTGATATATTTGCTAGCAGCATAAATAAATGAATGTTGAAGAAGTACATAGTGCATTCCTGAAATGATGTTTTGTTTGTTCAAATGACCATCAAAACAGTGACTGTTCCTGAAATACATGGTAACTTCTTGTAATCAATTTTGCAGGGTAATTGAATTTCAAGCACTCTTAGCTGATCAGTGATCTAAAGGTATGCAAAACTAATCTGCTAATAGATGCTGATGCCTTTAACATATTTAAAGAGTTGGGTATTGTGCTGGTTTGAGCTTTACCTGAATCTGCCCAACTTTATTCTACACTATATTACTTCTCCTACAGAATAGTGAAACCATGTGATTCATAAAATTGTGTTTGTAGTTAAAACATTTTGGTATCTGAGTCCATACAGTGTCTCCATTGGCCTATAATGTGACATCACCATCTCTCAGAGAAGGGCCCTTGCTGTCACACAAGAGAAGTCAATCTGGTTTTCTATGGTCTCTTTACTATGGTCCCTAGAATATGACTGACATGAAGTGGAATACGCCCAATGGAGGGAAAAAAAAAGGGTGAAACATGAGTCTGGAGTTTCTCTGGACACGATGTTGGACAAAATGATCTTGAAGGTCTCTTCCAACCTGGTCTATTCTATTTTATTCTACTCTATTCTATTCTATGCTATTCTATTCTCTCCGAACTTAGGCACCTCTTAAATGCAGACTAATTTCTTTGTGTTGGATTAGTTCTATTTTGCCCAATAATGGATTCTCAAAACACAATGGTAGCCTTTCACAGACAGAATAACTATAATAAACAACTTAGAGAAATAATGATTTCTAATGTACTGCAGTCTGAAAATAAAATGTTGTAGGCAGATTTCCCCGGAATGTATAGAAATTCTATTATTTATCCTACCTGAGGTGTTCAGGATTCAGTAAACTGATAAAGAAACTGGGAGCATGAAAAGAACACTGAGATCTCGGAATCATTTTATTCACTAAGAAAATCTCTGTGGCTGAATTTTTGGGAAATAAGAACAAAATGGTTTATAGTACCCATGTCAGTGACATACATAATATATAGCTGCTTATATTTGAGCACCATGTAACTTACGATAACATGTTTTTAAATACATTGGCATGAGCGCCAGTTTAACAGAGTCTTTTCTGTATGATGCAGAAGTGAGGGAAAGTAACATGCACATGTGTTTATGTAAGTTATATATATCACAAAAGGGACAAATATTTTTAATTTTTAGAGGGTTCATAATGTAAAAAATTAATTCCAGAATTCAGAGGTTGATTTTAAATACACTCTTTGTTCAGAGGATAAAGAACACTGTTAATTCAAAACTGACAGAAAATTTTCAAAAGAGATATCCAGGTTTAGTTTTTTAAAATCCTGAATTACTCCACAGAAGACAGTGACAGTTGGAAGAGCTAAGAATGTAACTTTAGAGATCAAAAGTTTGCACTGGAATTCTTTAAATGAAGGAACTTTAGTTTAAGTGGTCTAATCAACATGCACTCATAATTCATGATAACTTGGGTTTTGGCTTCAGAAATATTGACCTTTCTCTTGGTATAAGGTCCTTTAAAAAAAACCAAACAACTCCTCTTAAATTTCTGATTTTTAGTTAGAATTATCTCCAATTCCTGTAAATTATTATTTACAATATTTAATTATGAGAACAATTATTTGCTAAATTGACAAACTTTTACTGTATTCCTCATCATTGTATCCCTTCTAAGTTAGTTAATGAAGGAAAGATATTTACAATATCTTTATAAATAATTTATATCTGTTTTTGTTACAAAATTTGCCACTTTTATGAAAAGAATGAAACAAAACAACACAAATATTTCCTTGGTACATAGACAATAAATTATTTCCTTTAAAACATTAATCCTCTATGTTTGTGTTTGTGTGCTCTTTATGTACTTCTATAGATCAACAAAAGTTTTTCCACAATACTCATAATTTTCATACAGCTATTTTCTTACAGACTGTATTTTATGTGTGACTATACATTGGTATATGTTTGTGTACATATACATAAATATGAATTGAATTAAATGTAATTGCACTTCTTGTGCTTGTGTCAGATCCTACAATGTTTCATATAAAAATGCCTACAAGATATATTTGGGAACTGTTCACAATGATTTCTTTTTTTCATAAATCTTGGAAGCTTTCCTGATGGAAGATATTATTCCCATAAATTATGATTGTCAGTTGTGGTGGGTTTAGGATATGCCTGTAAAATTTAATTACAGATTTTGAGCAGAAAAGTAGAAAAATATATACAAATCACTATTGGGTGTAAAAAGGAAAGAAAAAAAAACAAACATTATTCTAAACAAATTCATTGGGTAAATATCTAGAAATAGATGAGCTGTACCATAGCAATTCTTCCCCTTTTCTCTTCTTATCTCATCTGTTTTTGCTTCATTCAGGAGAGATAACATGCTTTTGCTGGCATTGGCTAAGTCTAACTTCTCTGCTCCTTTCTCTTGTCGCTTTTGTACAGGGCGCAAGGGGCAGGCAGGGAGAGAGAAGCTAGTAGCTTCCCCTGGTCCTTGGCCACGGGGCTCCTTGTGCTGTTTATTAACTCTAAATATCTGTAAATATTGTAAATAGTGTATATTTTGTACATATTCATTGCATCCCAATGTAGAGTGTAGTTCTTGCTTGTAAATACAGTTTCATTTGCTTCCAGCTGAGTTGGTCTGGCAAAGTTAATGTTGGGGGGGAAACTTCAACTCACCACATTAGTACTAACAGTCAAGATAAAGTATGTGCCCCTTGTCATTTTAGCGGCACTTCCTATTAACATAGGCAAAAGTGGTTTCCCATAGCATTACCATTACACCTGTGATGATCTGATTGACAGGAACACCTATAATAGCATAGTGTTATTGTCTGTGGAGGTTGCTGATAAGTTTAAGAGCCAGTTTGTATTTAATGAGCACTATAATAAAAATATACACATAAGAATGTACAGTTTGGAAATGCTCCACAGAGAGGGAGGGAGACTCGTTGTCAGACTGTAATTATTAATTCTTTAGTCATTAATGAACTTCCTTTCAGCTAAATTACTGTGTTTATTAATAACTCATAAAAATTGGGCAACCATTTAACAGAATACATGCAACTGTCTGCTAAACAGATAGTGCTTTTTGATTTCGTCTTAGAACGTTCAATAATTTAAAAGATGAATGTGGCAGGATTTTGCAGTATGCTAATAATGTGTTACTAATAACTGCAGAATCCTAAAAGCATATGTTCCCTTTGCCTTGCTTTTGCAGTTTGTGATTAGCTCTGTAAAAAAGAAAACTAGATCTTTGGGAGATAAAAAATAGGAAGCAGAAAGAGTAGGAAAAAAAATATGATTCAAATTTCCTCAGGCTAATGATACACTAGATTTAAAAGAATTAATGGCAAGCCTTCCTATATGATATGTGCACAGAGAACTAAACACTTCGTGTAGTGTGTTCAGAATCTTAATCATCATGCATTTCACAGAAAGTCCCAGAAGAGGGAAGTGTTGACTCTCAAATAGAAAAGACTGCTTTTACCTTCTAGGATTCATTAAATTGCTAACAAGAATAAAGGGAAAGTGTCCTTTATCTTCTTTAAAATAAAGCTGGCATAATTAACAAAGTTATTTTTATTTTAAAATACAGTGTTACAGAATAGCTGTTGTTTCCTCTTCCATTTGGCTCTTCACCCATTGGATCTGTGGAAACTTACAATTGTCTAAAGTGTGTACTCATTCTAATTAAACCACTTGCCTTCTCTTTTTAAAGAAATGTGAGACCTATTGAACAGCTAGCAGCAGTAATCAAACATGGGTAGAAGTGTTCAGTTATTTATATCTGCATTTGGAGAAAAACCTTTGAAAATGTATTGGTTATGACAATAGCATATGCCTCATCCTCTCATCAGCCAAAAGGACATAAAATACCAACTACTAAAATTAGACTTTTGAAAATATCAGATATTAGTAGGTTTCGCCGAAAGTTTTTAAATACTTTGCCAAGGACCAAGCTAATTCTTTATAAAAGGCAAATGAAAATACCTGGACAACTGTTCCCAAGCACAATAATATAGCTGATGATATCTGATGTAATTTATATTTTTTTTTATTAATGCTAACTAACACAGGTTTATACAATCATTTCAAACCGATTGAGTATCTATCTTTGATGAAAATTAAAAATTGAATGATGATGCTTTTAGGACTGAAGCACATGTTTGGCAGTCACCATTCTCTGTGGCATGACTGATATTGAACATATTAAAGATTGACCAGTTATCATATATATATAAATGTAATTATAAAAAGGGGGCATGAATTAGAAACATTAACTGCCCTGGCTTTTTATTCAACATATGAAGAAATATGAACTACCTTATAACTATGATAACTTGATACTGAAATGGTTTCTTAAGCCTGAGATATTTGCTTCACAAAGTAGTGTTTTCCAACTAGAAGTGCCTTGGCCTTTCTCCTTCAAAGATGCAAAAAATTTACCCTTTTAAATGTTGTCCAATACTAATTTTAAGGAGTTGAGAATCATTGTACATAGAGAAATCAAAATCCAAAATCTAGCGCTACCCTTCCTGTCAAGAGACAGTTGTTGGCTCATTTTAGGAATGTTTCAATTTATATTACTCTGCTGATCCAATAATTCTGACACAGTTCTGTGAAAATGCAATGTTATGGCTAGGTGCTAAAAAAACAGAGAAAGTAAATTCTCCATGGAATTCAAGAATTTCAGGATTTGTTGGTGACAATTTATATTTTCAATGTCATAGTTTTCCATGTAATGCCAAAATTTCACCCTTTTGATATTCTAAAAGCTCATGGTATTCTAAAAGTCTAAGAGAGAGACAGAGTAGTGCTTAACTCTTGGGCAGAGAGATGACAAAGGAAATCAACGAGATCTATGTGTACTGAGGTTTTGGAACTGTGTGGAATTCATTGCCAAATAAGTTCTTTGAGTTGCAATGTGTATAATGTCCAATATTAAACACGGTGGTTCTGTCTGGCTTTAGAGTTTCTTAATTTATTTTAGCAATCATGCCTAAGAAACATGCTAGCACCTTTTGGAAAGAAAATGTTCTTTCTTGTGAGTCATCCAAGAAACATCTTTTGTTTAAATACTATAATTATTCATATTAATGGCATTGGTAGGATTTTTTTTTTTTTTCAGAAAATACCTTCAATTAAATGGGTTCAATTAAATAAAAAATACATTACTGAACAATGAAATTATGAAATTTGGGAGGGTGAGTTAAAAACCAATAAAATTAAGTTATTTTCCACACTTCCAAGTCAAAATTTGGATGAAATAATGCTTTTTATTTTTTTCCCCCTGGACTTTTTATTGTATACATAGTTAAAGGCAGATGTGAGTTTTTTCCCCACAGTCCTAGTATTTATGTCTTATATCTTTTGGTCTTTTATCATGCAGGATAATAAAAGATCTCTTTTACTGGTTTATGCTGTTCTATATTATCTGATTATGAAAATAGTGAGTAAAATAGTTGTGTTCATGTTATGTATTACTTGCTACTAGAGACTATGCTTTGTTTCAAAATAAGATACAGCTTTCTGTGATACAGCTGTAATAAAGTGCTCTGTCTCAGAGACTACCCACTGGCTTCCCTACTTGGGACTATAAAAATGGGATTTGTTTCCCATTTATGTGGTGGTAAATGGTATGGGAAGATACCTCATACTAGATGCTGCTTTCAGTCATGCAGTGATGTGACAGTTTCAGGCTATGCCTTTTAAAGTTAGCTGCAGATTTTCAAGCAGAAGACTGGAGAAATATAAACAAATCCACAGCTGGGTGTAAAAAGAAAAACAAGAGATTATTCTAAACTAATTTCATTGGCCAGATACATGAAAGGGGACCCTTAGGAGTCTCGTTTCCCACATTCAGTCCTTTCCCTTTCTTCTAGCTGCCTGGCTGCTTCGTTGCAAGGGATTTCTTATCTAATGACCTTGCAGATAAGACTAACTGAGCTCTCTTAACATCTCTTTCTCTTTTCTTCTAATTAAACAGAGGAAAAAAGGAGCAGGTTAGGGGGGGGAAGTGGGGCAGTTTTTCCCCCATTCAGGGGGGTTTCCTTGCTGTTTTTTCCTGTAAATACCTGTATAATATTGTAAATACTGTATATTGTACATATTCATTGCATTCCATTGTAGAGTGTAGTTTTGCTTGTAAAGATAGCTTCCATTTGCTTTCCCTGACTGAGCTGAGACGAGTTTTTGTTAACGCTGATGGGCTAAACTACCACAAGTGATAATTAGTACCTTAGTTAACTCAAACTGGTATCTACAGTGATTTCTGCTGAAGAAACTGGTAGACGGAAAAGCAACTTCTACAGCATTTCTGTGTTAGAAAAACACATATTTTGGTTTGTTGAAACAAAGAAAATATTTTGGTTTGATATGAGTCACTGTTAAACTCTGACTCCAACTAAAGTAATTTAGTTTAAATGCTTAAAATACCTACTCTTTTTTTCTTTCCAAACCTTGACTGTTCATCAGTTTAAGATAATTTGCTGATTAGCACAGTCACATAACTGTAGTACATCATATGAAAGGCAGGCCTAATTTGAGATCTAATACCACAGAAAGACATTGAAAGGGAAAGCTTTCAAGTTTGAAGTCTCATGTGACAATGTAGAACCTCAGACACTAAATTTGGTATCAGATCTGCTCAAAATTTGATGTCTGTGGTCAGGAATTTATGTTGGAATATGCTAGTACAATTTTTCAATACTAAGTATTTTTAAAAATACCTTTTCTGTTCTTTCTTATTAAAGTGAAGAAAATGAACAAATTCCAGAGAGCAGTCACTTAATGCAGGGCAGCCCTCTCCATATTCCTTTATTACTCTGGCAGTTATAGATTATGTGGATTTGTGCCTCAAAAGAAAAATATCCATCAAGAAGCTGTGAATGATAAAACTCACAGACCTTTTTGGACCTGATTTGTGATAGGGACATATAAGTAGACTAATTGCAATATAAACAAAGCAGCAACTAATCAATTTACACTGGTATATTTTTGTACTTCTAATAGTTATGGCATCTGATTATCTGTGTCTTGTACTTAGTTTTTCCTGATCATGTACAGATGTGTGTGATTTAATAGAAAATTAGTCAGATGTTCATTAACACTGTGGCGTTCCAAAAGCTGTTCTTTAACCTGATAGGTAAATAGCTATATTTTTTTGGCTGCTCAGCCCAGTTGATACCCAGGGGAATTTATGGAAACAAAAGTCTGTGTAGCTCAAATCCAAAGGCCCATGATTTCAAATTTCAGCTTCTCAGTCTTCTTCCAATCTGTTTCAGAGGCACCGAACTGGATAATAGTCTTCAGTAAATAATACATTTTAAAAAACAAACAAACAAACAAGCAAATCAGGGCAGCAAAAGGCAACTCAGTGTATCACAAAATTTTCTAGCATATTCCAGGTTGTTTTTCATAACTTACAGAAAGAAGATATATTCAGCTTTGAAAAGGTACGCATTCCTCTTAATGTAAATTTCTGATTTGCTTCTTAAAGGAGTAAGAAAAACATTTTGAAGAGCTATGATATGTATATCCAGGATCAGTGAAAAGCCGTATGACATTCTTGGTTCCATGTAATCCTGACTAATGCCAACATAAAGTTTACAACTGATATACTTCCTCTTAAAGATTCTTCTAAACAGAAACATATCACACTATATATTATTTAAATTTAACTGGCATTTGATTTTCTGTTTAAACACAAATACTGTTCTTGATGCAAAGCAAAAGAAGAAGAGTGGGGAAATTCTCACCTCTGATGGATCACAATTATATAGAGAGAGTACATATATTAACATCTCTAATTCATGACACTCATGAAAGGCTGACTACAGATGTTTGAAAAACTGTAATGGGATCTAAAACTGTAGGACCATGTCAATATTCTTGGAATTGGGGAACAACTGTGATTATTAATATACTTTGGACTTGTAAGAAATTAGCAAGCATTATCAGCTAGAAACTGAAGAACAAGTGTGAAACACTTTTATAGGGAGACACCTGGAACTTTCAGTTACATGTGTTGAATTACATCTCAGTTAATGAATGAAATAAATCCTAGACAATGAAGTACTTCCTCTTATGTTCCTTGACAGTGAGGGATTACTGTTCAAAAATTATTCAGTGAAAATTACTTCAGCAGTTAATAACTTTTTAATAACTTCTAAATATGGAGAAGAAAACTGGCAGAAGTTCAGACTACTTTATTCTGCATTTTCAAGCAGTGGCACCAAGAAAAAGACATACCAGTTAATAATATTTTTGCAGTAGTTTGTTATGCATTTAAATTCGGTCTTTTTCCTTCAAAATTTTAAATTAGCTCAGGCACATGAGACATTGAGTGCTAGAGAACTGAAATGTTTGTGATTGATTCATGTTTTTTAAAACAAAGATACAGAAATGAGCCATAAGAGAATCTGTCCCAGACATAAGACTAAGTCTCACTGAATCTGGGAGTTTAAATGGTAGATCAAATTAAAATGGAGTAGTCCAGTCAAAATTCATCTAAAAAACCCAGAATTACCTCCTTAAAATTTAATTTGCCAAGCAAAGAAGTCTGGACTAAAGGATCTGCAGTACCGATGATAATTCCAAATTATTAAAGGAAAGAAGAAACACAAAGATGTTTTCTGTGTTCAAAACTGGAATCTCTCAGACAAATAGCAAGAGATAACAAATACAACGTGCAGTGTTATATAAAAAAATAAAAAAAGCTATATAGTGTTATGTAAAAAACAAACAAAACCCCAAAAAACAACCAAACCATAAGATTTTCAAAGTATTCTGTAAGCATTTGCAAGAGCAAGAAGAATTTGCATAGCACAGACAATGTGAAATTTTTAACACAAATTATCATTATTTTAACACAAATTATCACAATTATCATACATTAAACAGAAACTGAGCACAAGGAACTGAATTAGAAGGAAATCAGTAGGCTAGGAGGTTGCATTGGAGAAGGAATAACGGGGTGAAATTCAAGGCTGACAGAAATCTTTCTTTCACTAAGACATATATGAATAAAATTCCATTTTTAAGGATTCAGAAAAAGATTAAATTTATGGAAATATGTGGCTGCTGAAGAGGGTTAAATAATATTTCAGGACACTGTTCTCACGAAGTAGGTGTATGGATTGAAAGATGATAGTCTGCAAATATTTTTTCTAAAGTTGATAGGTAAGCAGATAAATTTCCATACTTCCCTGAGAAATACATATCATGTAAGGCAGCAGTCATCTGATTAACATTTGACAAGTAAAATATTTCAAGGGAAGGAGTAACACTTTCTTGACAGGGGATGTATTAACGTTTCTGGAAAAATACATTTATCTGAGTAGAAAAAGTGATAAATTATTTTAAATGCTTTTTAAAAGGGTGACTCTCGTTAGTTAGGGCAAAACACACAGAGATAGTAATTTCATATTGTGCAAATTATTTTTATTCCAGAACAGGAAACATTCTTCTTCAAGAGAATGAGAACTGATAGAACAACAGTGGCTTATGCTGTCTTTCAGTAACAGTTTTGAAAATGACTAGAAGAGGTAGGTAGCTGGAAAATCTTATTGTGGGAGAATTTTGAATTCATGTCACCAAACATATGGTGTGGGATTTGAACTGTGAGAAGCTTACATCTAATTGAAAAATAGCAGCTGATTTACTTCCCAAGTATTTACACAGCTATTCTACAGAACTGGGCCAACTTAACCTAGAAGATTATCTGTTACTATATTTCTTAATCATATCTATCTTAGGGGTGATTATCTGTGTATTTCAGCTACTGAAATTATAAAAAATGTCAGTTATGATTTGTGGTGATAGAGAACTTTCAACAGTGTATTACTTTTAGAAAATATTCTAGAAGGCAGGAGAGGCTGCAACTGGAGTATTGTGTCCACTGCTGGAATCTCCAGTTGAACAGGGACAGGTTACTACCAGAGAGAGTTCAGGAGAGTGTAACAAACATAATTAGGGGATTGGAGCATCTCTCTTACAAGGACAGTCTGAGAGAGCTGGGGCTTTTTTAGCCTGAAAAAGGTAAGACTGAAAAGGGATCTTATAAATGCCTATCAATATCTAAAGTGTGGAGGTCAGGAGATGTGGCTAGGCTCTTTTCAGTGATGATCAGTGACAGGACAAGGGTCAATGATTACCAACGAGAACACAAGAGTTTTCACTTAAACTTAAGGAAAAAAAATATTTTGAGGGTACCAGAATACTGGAAGAGGCAACCCTGAAAGGTTGTGGAGTCTCCGCTGGAGACTTCCAAAATCCACCTGGACAACCTCATATGGGCATACCTGCATTAGCAGTGGGTTGAACTAGATGATCTCTGGAGATCCCTTGTAACACCTACTCTTCTGTAATTCTGTGATAATAGGAACACTTTGTAGGATTCAAACAGAAGATATCTCTTGAGCCGAGATAGATGTTATGCATTTAGTAGGCTGTTCATTTTGAAATAAGACTACATTTCCTCTGTAGAAAAAGATCAGTGACTTTCAAAGTGTAAAACTTCTGCCCATCTAAGTGTTTTGCAGCAGATATAATAATTACTAAAGACTTCCCAAATTAATGATTTTATGGGGATGTGAGTCATTGCACATTGTTCCAAATCTAAAAAATTTAAATTGAAATGTCATTCTCAATTAAAATACCATTCTTCCAACCAACTCTCAATCTGTATTGACATGCATTGCTACATGTGTTGGACAGGCAAGAATAGTTCATAATGTTATATTTTATTTCCAACTGCTCCCTTCTAGCCTGAGGTTGGGACATAACTCTTATGCTAAGTGCCAATAGTCTAAAATATAAAATCATGTTCATCCACTACGTAAAGAGCAGAATTTTGGCAGTAACATTTCATTGTACCCTCTATTTTGGTGGAGTCACCATCCCTGGAGGTGTTCAAGAGGGGATTGGACGTGGCACTTGGTGCCATGGTTTAGTCATGAGGTCTGTGGTGACGGGTTGGACTTGATGATCTTTGAAGTCTCTTCCAACCTTTGTGATTCTGTGTGAAATAAGTGCTCACCATCCAGTCTTAAACACAGAAAATCATTTGATTTTACAAGTGGGATATAATCTCTCATATCTAACACAACAATATTTTCTGGGACAAAGAGAGAATTTCAGTGCATAAATAAAGATATGAAAATGCATATATTTCTCAAAATACTTCTGTTTTAACATTTGGGCCTGTAGTGTTTCCACTACTGCAGTCTTGCGTTTTGATTGTGTTCCATCTCATCAGTAAGCAATTGACATGACATATTTGCCTTCACAATTTGTTAGTCTTCTGATGATGTTGTCCAGACAATAAAATGCTAATTGTTTTCGGGGTTGTTTACTTTGAGATCTGTAATCATAGTTGCTCTTCATAACTGCTCTCATAATGGAACCTTTTACATGCAAATTAAACTGTTTTTTTATAACAGTCTTATAAAAAAACATTATTCCCTCAGTGGACTGAGACAGCATGAAGGTGACATGTGTTGTCTAGGTAAAGGAATGGAATATTTGAATGTATGATAAGTATTTCCTTCAGGAAATACTTTGTGACTAATGTGAAATTAAGTGATTTTTATTTTGGTCTCATTTTAGAGAGCAGTCTTGGAGTGTATTCATATATACAACAGAAAGATACAGTATTAATCCTTGAGTGATGGCAGTTATGTTTCTGACTCATCTTCTTTCAAAGTATTAATCTTTGAATGACGGGATTATTTTATTTTATTTTTTTACTTATACAAGTATTAACAATGAGTTTAACAATATGAGAAGTTTTATTTTTCTTTTCATGAGTGCATATTGCTCTTAATGAGACTTAAGAAACAAGACTGAAGATTAAAACAGTTTTTTAAATATTTTCTTACATTCTCTAATATAAATCATTTACAAAAATAAACAAGCCAAACACTTGTACTTCATTATGAAAATTGGGATATGATAAGGCAGGGCATGTCTTTCCTCCTTATTAAAACAAACAAACAAACAAACAAACAAACAAACAAACACCAACAAAAAAACCCCACCAAAACCCAAAGCACGTGCAAAGTATGGTATTTCCAAATTAGGATAATTTTGTTTATGCCATTTTAATTGCCATTTATTTGCCAAAGTAATGAGTATCTCAAATCTTTTCAAAAGTGAATAGTGCATCTATGATACAAAATATTATTTGATATGAAGACTATCTGTACAAGGACTCTAATTTTTCACTGATTTTTTACTGATTTTTTACTGATTTAACAGACCTGCAATGTCTTTCCAATGTTTTCATAATGGAAGGAAGGAAAGAAGAAAGGAAGGAAGGAAGGAAGGAGGAGGAAGAAAGAAACAAAGAGGAAAAAAGGAAGAAAGAAAGAAAGTGGAAGAAAGGAAGAAAGAAAGAATAAAAGAGACAGAAAGAGAGAAAGAAATCCTAAGAAGGCAGAACACAGTATGGGTGCTGCTGATCTCAGAAACACTTGACATCTTCCATTTAGCTTTCTTGTGTCTGTTATCAGCAGAAATATAGATGCACATTCAAGGTATTGTCCTCGAAAGATTAGACCTACAAAGAAAGAAAAAGGGTCATGCTGCTGTTCTTCAACAGTGTGACTACCATAAGAGAATATAGGAAACAAAAACTCTTCCTGCCTGCTTCTATAAGAATGCTGCATAAAGAATCATGAATATTTTTGATGCCACTTTCTGCCTATGACAGGTGGTAAAGTGATACCAGAAAAATTATTCACTATAGTACATTTGACATTTAAAGTCAGAAGCAATTAATCAATCTGCAGATTTTCAAGGCTAAACACTTTGAAAGAGTTAGTATGTTAAAATGAAATAGAAAATATGTATCAAGAAGTTGGGAAGTGGAGGGTGGTAGAAAGTACACCTGTGGTATAGACTGTAGCCTAGATGAATAGCTGGGAGTATCTGGCTCAACAGAAAATTAACTATGAAAACATTAATTATTGGATAAATAGACATATCTTATTTAAATTCTGTTTTCCTGTAATGGAGAGAAAAATCTTGGAACTGCTAGGTAGATAGGCTTTTGTAACCTGATGAAACTGCACTTTGCGCTTTCAGAAGATTGGGATTTTTGTTGTCAGGTTTTTTTGGTTGGTTGGTTGTTTTGGGTTTTTTTGGGGGGGGGAGGGGAAGTGTTATTTGTTTATTTGGGGGTTTGTTGTTTGGTTGGTTTGGTTTGCTTTAACACAATTTATATCTCCTGAAGCTCAGCTAAACACAACTTGTATACTCATAGTTCAGAATTTTTTTAGTCAAAAAACACTTAAGTAAGAAATCATGAGTCATCATGGCATCAGCTTCCTGACGAGCATTATCCTGTGCAGTAGTAGCATGGTGACATGATTGTACCTATCTGCAGTATAGGCATTACAAATGAGGACTCTGAGGTCTAACAAGGACTGCAGATCACACTTGTTCTCACACTGGTAGTAATCAGTGAAAACCTTCAGCATTTTAATTGGTATAAAACATAAACCTGAGTTCAATGAGTAAAATTTAGCATGTGTGGGGGAGAAGAAATATATTTTTCTCTAGTATTTGATTTTTAATCCTTTAAAGTTTTTGTATGAATTAATGGTTTGTCTCAGTGTTGCTAAATAAGGCAAGTAAAATGAACCTAGCTTTTGGTCTCTCAGTGGCTGATTCTCCTAGTACTTATCTCATTTGAATCCCACCCCACAAACCTATCTTCCTGAGACAGAAGTGATTTTGTCAGCAGCTTTAGCAATACTATGATTCTATGATTAAGTGTTTTTACACAGAAAAAGCCAATACTGCAACATTTCCTTCTTAGGATATTTATAACAAGAAATACTGTCATGGTCACTAATGTAAAGTGTGGAGTTCCAAAGATGCAAAACTGTTTCTCTGCAATAATAGTGCTTAGGCAGTGCCAGGACACAAAGTAGCTTTACAAAATTAAGATAAGGTGAAAAGTAGAAGCTTGTGAAAGAGCTAACAAGAGTCTGTATTTGTGAATTCCTGTTTTATATGAGCTTTAATCAAGACAGTTGTTTCAAATGCTTGTGGGTGCAATAACCAAAGGAAACTACTTAAAATCCTTGGAATTATTTGTTTTCCAGATTTTTTGCACATTTTGAAATACATTCTTCAAAATATAAATGTTACCAAGATCAAGTTGCAGAATAAAATTGTATGAATGCATTATGATAAAATGTTAATAGTACTTGTGACTGAACATTCACAGAAAGTGGTAAAAATACTCAGCTCAGGCTTACCAGTGCTAAGCTCCATTAATAGATGGAGTATGTTTAAACAGACATATCACAAAGCCCTTAAGCCTGTTTTACATTTTAAAACATTCTAAATTTTCATGCAGGTTATTGCACATTAAGTCTGTCTTATTAGCAGGTTATTCTCTAGTGCTAACAATCATTTTATTCCTAACTGATATGCACAACACTACAGTAAGCCTAGCCAATCAAAATTCAGTTGTCAAGAGGCAGGAGAAATGTCTCCATGCATACTACACTCCAACAGCTTTCTTAATCACTTCAAGTAAGTAAATCTGAAGACTTTTTAACTTAATTCACATAAAGTCAATCTTTGCTTCTGTCCCCTGTTATGTAGAATAGATTTTATCTTTAAATGCTTCATCTGATACCAAGGATAGTCAAAGATACCAGAAAGTACGTTACTGATCCAGCAGAAGTTTGTCAAGGGCATTTATGAGAACATCAAGCCCTGTTTACTCAGTGATCTGCAGCAGATTTTCATAACACTGAAAACAAGACTAGAAAACATACTTTCTGCTTGTAATCAGAGAGGTGAAGGGTCAATCCAGAGAGAAAGAAATTTGCATGTGGATGACCCTGAATTTTGAAGATTCTATTTTGAAGAAATAATCAACAAACAAGCAGTGAACAACTAGGAACGGGCAGATTAAGGAAAATAAAGCATGCAATAAAAAGCTTCTGAAGGTAACATTAAAGATAATTTCTAAGGTTGAGCAAGACAACTTGGTAAAAGGAGTTAATGCAAAAGTGTATTAACAGAGTTTCTAAGAGTGATTGTAATGAGCATACTGCATGGAGGGTCAATAAAAAGTGCAATAAAAGAATGTGGTGGGTTGAAAATTCCCCCCAACATTACATTTTCCAGACCAGCTCAGATGGAAGCAAATTTGGAAGCTGTATTTGCAAGCAAAACTACAATCTACAATGAAATACAATGAATATGTACAAACAATACAATATTTACAGGTATTTGCAATTAATAAACAGCACAAGGATCCCCCTGGCCAAAGACGAGGGGAAGCTAATAGCTTCTCCCTTCCCTGCCTCCTTTCCTACCCCCCTGTACACAAAAGGAACAAGAGAGGGAGCAGAGAAGATAATACCAGTCACAGCAAAAGCGATGCACCCAAGGTCAGTAAAGCCAGTTACTATCTCCCAGCCTAAGGAAGTGAGAGAAGATAACTTGTTTTTGTACAACTAGTTTAAGTCCCTTATCTCTCCAGTGGGATTGTTTAGAACGATCATTATTTTCCTACATTCAGTAGTTATTTATTTACATCCTGCTTTCTGTTAAAGATCTGTGAAAAAAATTTAAAGGCATAGCCTAAAACTACCACAAAAGAAAATAAAAAATGTTTTTATAAGTGTATTAATGGCAAAAGGAGGGGCAAGGACAACCACCATTCTTTACTGGACATGGAGGGGTATATAGTAACAAGAGATGAGGAAAAGGCAGAGGTAATAATGCCTTCTTTGCCTCAATTTTCAATAGCAGGATAGGTTGCCTTCAAGACAACTGGCCTCCTGAGTTGGCAGATGGTGTCAGGCAGCAGTATAGTCCCCCTGCGATTTCCAGGAGGAAGCAGTCAGAGACCTGCTGAGCCACTTGGATCCCCACAAGTCTATGGGACCAGATGGGACCCATCCTAGGGTAATGAGAGAACTCGCCAAGCCACTCTCCATCATTTTTCAACAGCCCTGGCTCACTGGAGAGGTCCCAGAAGACTGGAAGCTGGACAGTGTGATGCCCATCCGGAAGAAGGGCTGGAAGGAGGAGCCAGGAAATTACAGGCCTGTCAGCCTGACCTCAGTGGCAGACAAGATTATGGAACAGGTCATCTTGAGTGCAATCACACATCATCTACAGGATGGCCAAGGGATCAGGCCCAGCCAACATGGATTTAGGAAGGGCAGGTCCTGCCTCACCAACCTGATCTCCTTCTGTGATCAGGTGGCTGCCTGGTGTATGTGGGGAAGGCTGTGGCTGTAGTCTCCCTAGACTTCAGCAAGGCCTTTGACACCATCCCCCGCAGCAAACTCCTGGCCAAACTGTCAGCTCATGGCTTGGACAGTAGCACCCTGCACTGGGTTAGGAACTGGCTGGAGTGTCGTGCCGAGATTGGTGGTGAATGATGCCACATCCAGCTGGCAGCCAGTCATTAGTGGTTTCCCTCAGGGATCAGTGCTGGGCCCAATCCTCTTCAATATCTTTATTGATGATCTGGATGAGCAGATTGAGTCCATCATCAGTAAATTTGCAGATGATACCAAGCTGGGGGCAGGTGTTGATCTGTTAGACGGTCGGAGGGCTCTGCAGAGGGACCTTGACAGACTGGACAGATGGGCAGATTCCAATGGAATGAGATTTAACACATCTAAGTGCTGGGTTCTGCACACTGGCCACAATAACCCCATGCAATGCTACAGGCTGGGGACAGAGTGGTTTGAGATCGGCCAGATAGAAAGGAACTTGGGTGTACTGGTCAATAGTAGGCTGAACATGAGGTAGCAGTGTGCTCAGGTGGCCAAGAAGGCCAATGACATCCTGTCCTGGATCAGGAATAGTGTGGCCAGCAGGAGCAGGGAAGTCATTGTGCCCCTGTACTCAGCTCTGGTTAGGTCACACCTTGAGTCCTGTGTCCAGTTCTGGGCCCCTCAGTTCAAAAAATATGTTGAGTTGCTGGAAAATGTCCAGAGATGGGCAACAAAGGGGTTGCGGGGAGGGGTTGAGGGAGCTGGGATTGTTTAGCCTGGAGGAGGCTCAGGGGAGATCTTATTGCTGTCTACAACTACCTGAAGGGAGGTTGCAGCCAGGTGGGGGTTGGTCTCTTCTCCCAAGCAGCCAGCACCAGAACAAGAGGACACAGTCTCAGGCTGCACCAGGGAAGGTTTAGGCTGGATGTTAGGAAGAAATTCTTCACAGAAAGTGTGACTGGCCCTTGTAATGTCCTGCCCAGGGAGGTAGTGGAATCACTGTCCATGGAATTGTTTAAGAAAAGACTGGATGAGACTTAGTGCCATGGTTTTGTTGATTAGATGTTCTTGGGTGATAGGTTGGACTTGATGATCTCGAAGGTCTTTTCTAACCTGTCTGATTCTGTGATTCTGTGAAGGATAAGAAATGTTGCTTTTCAGGACATTAGCCCTATCTTCAGTTTATGTTCATCCACTGTGTTCTGTTAAGATGGAGGGCTTCAGCAATAGTGTATATATTCCCAGAAATCCAAAGCATAAGCCCAAGTGTTTATGTGTCTAAGTTTTTTAAGGGACCAAGGCAAATTAGGAAACATTTCAGGAATTTCAATGCAAGTGATACACATTCATTGCTACAGGATTGCCACATATAACCATCTCTTATGTGAATAGATGGATTTGAATGTTTTCACTGTCATTATTTAAAGAGGTAGAATATAGTTTGAGGTAAAGAAGAGAAATATATATATAAACTTCTAGGAATAAGGATTTGTGAGTTAAAGAAGAAAAAAATATAAGCAAACTTTTAAGAATAAGGATTGAATCTTTTATAGTGAACCACATTGTGGGTTATTTATTTAGTTATTTAGTTAGTTATCTTTATAATTTTTATTTTTAAGTTGGTAGCCTGTACTGAATTGTACACAAAATAATGCATTTCTTCTTGTTTCTGTGGTCTGGTTGGCACAGGAGGGAACTGGTTAAGTTTTACTAGTTTTATATTCTAGTGTGTTCCGATCTCATTTTTCCCCACCCATATTGCATGGAGAGCTCAAAGCTGCTGTAGGGTTAGTGGGCTGTGTCAGCGCTGATAATCAGTGCATAGGAGCTAAATGTTCATTATTTTCAAACTTTCAGAACATGTTCATTTCTTTTCCTCTGTGTATTCTCCACATGGACACAAGTTTGCTCGTTCCTGTGAGGTGAATGTGAGCACATGAATTTTGAGTATGCCAATTAATACCTTTGGCTGGCTGTTCTGTGTCATCTCATCATTTCTTAGAGTCAAGGGGAGGGAAAGCTGTAGAGAATTCACTGCCAAAGTAATTGTATATTAAATTACGCCTTCTTAGTTATATTTGAAGAATTTAGTACTGAATGATCATAATATTTTATGTAGTTATTAATTGCTATTAGAACATAAATAAAATTAAACTTTTTGTGGTTATTTGAATAATGAATTATTTTATTTATACATTTCACCACTTGTATACTGTCATTTGCTTCACAGGAGTTATATTCACAGACTCCATTCATAGATTCATAGAAGGGTTTGGGCTGGAAGGGACTTCAAAGATCATCTATGTGCTGGTTTTGCACCAGACAGAATGTAGGCTTTTCCTCAAAAAGAGTATAACAACACTTACTCAGAATTTGGAATTTAAATGAAAATAATATTTACAAAAGCAGACTAAATACAAAAGCAGACTAAATACAAAAGGTAATAAACATATTAATACATATAACCTGACAATAGTTCAGACAGCCCTGGACAAACCCCAAAGGCTGTTGTGCAGCTGGCAAATATTATCTTTCCCTGCCCCCACTGTACCAAGGCTTACCATAACCCCAAGTTAAGCAAGCCAGAAAGCTTGCAAAGCACAGAGGAGCAAAAAGGGGGAAAGAAGAGAAAGAACAAGCTGTAGCTTCAGATTTACATAGAGATTTGCAGGAGAATAGGATGGGATAAAAAATATTTTGTAATGTCCTGTCTACCTCTCTGGGGACTGTCCAGTCCCCCTGGACTTCCAAATACTCTAGGAAGCTCTTATTTATAATACGACACTAAGACATTAGTCCTAAACCTATAACAATCTAGTTCCAAATCCCTCACAATGGGAAGGGACACCTTCCACTAGATCAGGTTGCTCAAGGCCTCATTCAACCTCTTTTTGAGCACCTCCAAGGAGGGGGCATCCACAATCTCCCTGGAAAACTTGTTCCAGTGCCTCACCACCCGTGCTGTAAAAAATTTCTTCCTAATATCTAGTCTAAATTTACCCTTCTCAAGCTTAAAGCCATTCCTACTTGTCCTATTCCTACAAATCCTTTTAAACTGTCCCTTCCTGTCTTTCTTGTAGGCCCCTTTCAGGTTCTGGAAGGCTGCCGCCTTTTCTCCAGGCTGAATGGCTCCAGATCTCTCAGCCTGTCCCCAAAGTTCTCTATAAGAGCAGCAGACAGTAACATTTAAAAAGCTAACAAAAGATAAATCCTTTTAAACAAAGTTTTTATTACATTGTATTTTTAACAGTGTAATACTGCCTTTGTATATAGCTAAGAAGAAAGGCTAATTAAGCAAAATAACCCTCTCAGGAAGGAAAGAATTATAGCTCAGATAGTATAATATGTATCATAGCACAGTTGAGTACATTTTGCATGATTACAGAAAAAAAATAGATGACTGTTTTAGTTGCTTTCTGTTCTCTCTGCTGAAAACACAAAAAAAATATGGTCACATAATGACAAAGAATAACTGTCAGGAACTTTCAGTGTCAACTAGATGAGCCTATATGTATTGTTAAACAGAACATCATTCCCCCACTGTGAAGGCTGGTTCCCTGTACTACAGATTGTTGCATCCCTACTGCATGGCATTTGATTCTGGAATTGCTCTGGACTCACTATATGAGTGGTGTGATTTGAAGAGAGAACTATTTTCCCAAAACGTGGTGGTGGTGGTGGTGGGTTTTGTTTGGTTTTTGTTTGTTTCAAGGTCAAAATGCTTTAAAAATTGGAAAGACTCAGCTCACTGTCTCCTTCCTAGTGTGAAATCAAGCCAGGAAGTTTATTTTGTGACATGAAGACACATAGTGGCACCACAGAGCACAAAAGCTCTTTGTGTTAAAGTTGTACAGAGATATATGGAATTAAAGGATTCAATACTTGAACATTTTTGTGCCTATTGCCTTGGGGAGTCATCCTTGGACTAACCTACCAGTAGGCTTTCTAGAAGATTGTCAGTTAAAGACTGTCCACAAGTGATCTGACAATTAAACTTGGATAATAAGGTATCATGTTGTTACATGACCTTCTTTTATCAAAGTGTACATGTTACTGCTAAGTAGACAAGAAATGGTTAACTACCAAAAATACAGTGCCTACACTTTACATAGTGGATCAATTGCTCTGCATGCACTCATTAGTTTTTGCAGTAGTAGTATATTTAGCAAGATTCTGCAGTAACATCAGGGTGTAACATGACTCCTCAATTACAGTATTTGTAATGTCGTGATGAAATTGTTGTAAAACTAATAGTCAAGGAGAAACCTTTTAATCTATTATAATATTTTTGTTCTTTTTTTTTTCTTTTTTTTTTTTTTCATGTGCTTGAAAGCATTCCTGTAAGCTCCATAGTGAGCTTTCAGATTATTTGTGAAGCTGTTTGTTGAGATTCCTCTTCTGACTTGTGGTTCTAACATAATGAATAATCTCTTTCTATTTAGGGAACTACAGTTAACATTGTAAACCCAAAATATTCTGCAGGCAGATGACAGGACAACTTGGTTTACGTTTAAGTTACTAGCAGATTGAGATGCTCCTAGCACTTCCCAGTGTTTTGCAGTTTCATCTGTATGGTTCACTGAAAGCATATTGGAATTTTTGAGTTTTGATTTTTGTGTTATGCAAAATGAGTTGTCAAGTTCAGTGAAAGACATAATGTTTCACTTTAATGCTAAATTAAACATTGGAATCTGCTTCAATGCTGAACACAGTGTACAAATGTACAGCTGAGCTGGTGGTACTTGTGTTCGGTTTTTAGTTTAATTTTGTTTTGTTTTGTTTTTAATTCCTAAGTGATTTGGAAGGAATGGGTGAAGTCCAGAAGTAACTCCTTTGAGCTTTAAAAAAAAAAAAAAATAAATAGAGAAAGGGTAGTTTTCATTAGAAAAGATAACACTAAACACCATAAAAAAAAATAATATAATAGTGATAATTTATTCTATGTATATGTATACTTGTAAAATAATAAAAATCTCTAAGACAAAATAATGTGTATGAATGAAAATATACATCTTAAAAATTCTTAATAAAAAACAGTTATAATAATATAGTAGAGCAGCAGTAATAATAAGATCTCATTTAATATGTTATAGTCCCTTTTAAATACTTTGAAAAGGAGAAATATGCAGTTACACTTTTTTTTTTTTTTTTTTAATCTGGGAATAATAACAGTAGTTGTGGCTTTTTTCCCATACTATATATATATGAAAACAACATACCAGGTAGCTGAATACTTCCTACAATAAGTAAGAGAGTCAGGTTAAGAGTCCTCTTAGGCTGCCAAGATACATTTTTTGTTTCCTGAACGATTTTTTCAAGCATCAGGTCATAGGTGAGGAGGAGAATGAAGGTACAGCAATGGTGATGTTTTCAGATGTGTTGCTACTGTGAAACAAGCAGTAGAAAAAATACAGCAAGCCTGCTCTTACTGCTGTTTGTTAGGTATGATGACAGGATTTAAAGACAGCTTCATATGGAGAAGATCCTGGCTGTCTCTTTGGATGAGATCTAAGCATATAGAATAGAATAGAGTAGAATAGAATAGAGTAGAATAGAATAGAATAGAATAGAATATCACAGTATAACTAAGGTTGGAAGAGACCTCGAGGATCATCGAGTCCAACCTGTCTCCACAGACCTCATGACTAGACTATGGCACCAAGTGCCACGTCCAATCTCCTAGAATAGAATAGAGTAGAATAGAGTGGAGTAGAATAGACCTGGGAGAGACCTTCAAGATCATCGCATCCGACCTGTCAACCAATCCAACCCACCTAAACAACTAAACCATGGCACCAAGCACCCCATGAAGTCTCCTCCTGAACACCTCCAATGATGGTGATTCCACCACCTCCCCGGGAAGCCCATTCCAATGGGCAATCATTCTCTCTATGAAGAACTTCTTCCTAACATCCAGCGTAAACCTCCCCTGGTGCAGCCTGAGACTGTGTCCTCTTGCTCTGGTGCTGGCTGCCTGGGAGAAGAGACCAACATCTGCCCGTCTACAACCTCCCTTCAGGCAGTTGTAGAGAGCAATAAGGTCTCCCCTGAGTCTCCTCTTCTCCAGGCTAAGCAACCCCAGCTCCCTCAGCCTCTCCTCTTAGGCTTGTGTTCCAAACCCCTCACCAACTGTAGAACTGTGATATATAGAAATCACAGAAAACATAGAAGATACTTGGTTCAAAGACAATCTTAGTGTATTTTACATATATCAAGCATAAGCATTACTTAAGCACAGGTCAGCCGTTATGTGATTTCCATATACTAATATTCCTTTTTATAACTAATCCCTTATTTCTATCTAGTTCCAAGTATTTTTCTGAGAAGTGATTCAGCTGGGGTTCAACAGATGCCACTGTGATGCTTAACACTGCAACATCTAAAGCATAGAGACTCAAAACTGAATTTGGAGTGCTGTTTAAGGTGCCTAGATGTAACTGCACACCAAATAATGGAACCTAAATTAGTATTCAAAGCAGTCATTGTTTTGAGTGCTGGCATGTAAAATGCCCCTGTATGAAACGTGAATATGAAATTTGGATGCTGAAGCATCTTCCTGGGAATTCAGAGCTCTGCTTTATATCTGAAAGCAAGATAGTACTGAAGACTTGTTTCCTCCTCTCTCATATCTTTTTGCAGGAGCTTTCCCATAGAAGCTGCAAGCAAGAAACTTGAGTATGATAACAATTTTTTTCTGATTTCCTTTTCTCAAGTAAATTCTGCAAATTCCACACAAATGATGGCTAATGCCCTGTTGAATACCTGACCTAATCTATTAGTAGCCTAATTTCAAGTGCATTTGACATGTAAATGTCTTCGTTCTCCAAACTGGGGCTTTTGAATTTTTGAAAATGTTATGCCTTTCTGGCAGTGAGCTTACATGCAAAAGTTCTTATATGTTTATTGCACACCAGACAGTATTTTTTCATAATCCTTTATAGTCCAAGGCTGTTTAAAATACATGGGAAGTGGCTTGAGGTCTGGCAAAAGCCGGCTTTCATTTTGTCAAAGCCCAGTGTCTGAGAATTTCCTCTTTGGAACTAGACAATTATTTTTACCATTGTGCAATGTGTTTTTTTTTTTTACCTGAGCACATGTGTAACAGATGTTGTCTTAATTATGATCTGGAGACTTCCAATGCTTAAGTCATGATCCTGTACACTTTCACTGAAAAGTCTAGGTCTATAGATGAGAGCTAGAAAAGACTCAAATTATCTGTGCACAAAGGGGAGATGCATAATACATGCTTTCTGCTAGGTTAAGCACATATTGTGGGTGGCAAATTCCCTCCAAACTGCCTTTTTTTCTCAGAAACACTTGGGTATTAAATTCTTTGTCATTTCTTCAAATATACTAACATCTGACATAATCCTTCCTAACCCATCTCATATAGTAAAACAACACCAATCTGGTGTGTTCTTCTCTTCCCATCTGTCTCATGATGTCATTTGTGAACTTTCCTCCATCCCTACTATGCTCGAGAAAAAAATTTCCAAATAATCTTCACAAATCAAGCTAGTTTTACTGAATTAATTATATTTTCTTCTTATAGTTGTCAATCAGTTAAACACTTTTAAACAATATTATCTGATTTTTTTTTTCTTCTTAATAAATAACGTGCAATTTTGATGAGAAAAGGAAGACCACCTTCAGTTTATAGGTGGAAGACAATGTAGATCTCATCTTGCAGTCAGCTAAGCTACAAAAACAAGGCTGTCCTGGGAGCATCATACAAAGCCAAGGGAGAAATAGAGTAAATGGGGATGCATCTGTCCCTAGAAGGATTCTAGGTCAAAAGTTGATAGGACTTTAGATTAGATTTGAAAGGGGAAGGGGTTATTAATCTTATGCTTGCCTGTGACAAACAGTGGGGCAGCTCATCAGAGGCAGAGGGATGGAGTGCTAGCAAGGGCTCTCCACTTGTTGCCTTGAGGCAAGCCAAGGATGGAGCACTGGGACACCGCAAGGGAATCAAGGGGGATTCACCAAGGAGGATGACACAGCCAGCCCAGCCCAGCCTCTATGCAAACGGATGCAGCTTGGGCAATAAACATGATGAATTAAGGGCTATTGTGCTGCTGGAATGCTATAGTTATTACAGTGGCTATTACTGAAACTTGGTGGGATGATTCCCATGACTGGAATGTAGGGATAGATGGGTACAAGGACTTCAGGAAGGACAGGCAGGAAAGGAGGGGAGGAGGTGTTGCTTTCTATATCAGTGACCAGCAGGAATCAGTGGAACTCCATCTGGGGAAGGATGATGAGCTGGTTGAGAGCATATGGGTGAAGATTAAGCGGAAGACAGGGAAAGGTGATATTACTGTAGGGGTCTGCTACAGGCCACCTGACCAGCAGACCAAGCAGGTGAGGCACTCCACAGGCAAATAGAAGTGGTTTCACATTCACAAGCCCTGGTCCTCATGGGGGATTTCAGTAATCCAGACATCTGCTGGAGGGACCAGCTAGGTACCAGCATTCCAAGATGTTCCTGTGTGATGGGTTATGCCCATCCTGAAAGCAGGGGTGGAGGGCTTGTGAGAGCTTTTCCCTCCCTGGAGGGGGTTTTCCCCCTGGGAAACTGAGTTAGTCTGTTCCATTCCCCCTCCCCGTCCAGCAAGCCTATAAAAAGGAAGACACTGCAGCCATTTTATCTCTTTTGCTCCTGCCTTGCCTGGACAAGAGGACTGCTTCTGGCTTCTCTGCCACATGGTCAGGCCTGGTCCTCCTCCTCCCTGCTACATCCACGCCTCTTCAAAGGACTTCAAAGGACTGGTTTTGTAAACATATTTTCCCTATCCATCCTTATTCCTTACCCTTGTGAACCCTTCCTGTTATTGGGTTTATATATATATATATATATATATATATATATATATATATATAATTTTAAAGAACATTTTTACTTCTCTACTTCCAAACCGACTCCAAATTATTTCTCAATAGATGAAGAGGTTATTAATTTATTAATATGAAATATGAATTATAGAAATATTATTTTTATTAACTATCAAAATTATTAATAACTGAGGAATCACTATTTTATATACATGTTCTAGTCCATGATTGTGAAATACATCCCATAAGTGGTTTAGAATTTATAATTAGAACTCAATTGGAATACTTACAGAATCACTGTTTATATACCAAGATGTGCAATTCTGATCTTGTCCACCAGATAGCGACTCGATGGGGTACGGGGGGCTGCTAACTATATACAGAGATGTTTCTATGTGTCAGAGGTTACTCTGCTAGATGTGCATACTTCAAACTGAATGTTAGTGAGTGGAAAGCATGTGGAAGATACACTGTGTTCTTTGTTTGTAGCAAGGTTAGGTTCCAGCAGACTACTGTCACTGGACTGGTTCCTAAGATGGTCTGGACGATGACACTGGGTGGCAATCCTCTCTCTGTGGCAGTGGGGAGGAGATGGAACCCAGCCTTAGCTGGTAGGTAAGGTTCCTTTCGCAGAACTCCGGCAGGTTCCCTCCAGACGATAGGGAGCGGTGCTGCAGGGTCGGCCTGGCAGGGTTGGTAGGGTTGGTCCCGAGACGGGGTTGGCCCTCAGAGTCAACTTGCACGGCAGGGCGGGGCGACGGTTCCCGGTAGGCGCGCTTGGAAGGTTTCCGATCTGGCACGGTAGCAGGTGGGGCTGGACTCATGATTAGAATTTCCCCAGATCATGACATTTTCTTGGTGTCAGAAGTAGGATTTCTCAGTAACAGAAGTGCAGTGTGACGAAGTTTGGGAGTGTGTGAAACATGTTGGACACTGTGAAATGTGCAACAGCAGCCTATTTGTGTTTTGAGTGATATACACAGATTTTGTTTTGTCAAAGGCAGACTAAAAGTAGTTCTTGGTACCAAATTGGTGAGAAGTTGTCAGGTCTTGCATGGCATTACTTAGAGACAGTCGCTGTAAACCAAAGGGCATTCAATTGCTAGTTTTGTTTTTAAGAGGAATTGTGGTGTTGTGTAGTGTCTCGTGGACACACTGGGGGCTCTAGCTCCAGTTTTGTTTTATGGTAAATAATGGTCTCTTAGAGACATAAGCAAAAGGTGAATTTGTAGAGTAAGTGTAATTCTCCTTGAGGAGTTGTTTCTTTATCAGTTGTGTTCATGATTATTCCTCCTCATCTGAGGGAGAAATAGGGAAATTATTTAATTTCTTGAAGATACACAGTTTGCACCCCTCAATTCAAGGGCGATTGTAGGCTAAGGACCATTGGTCTCATTCTAAGTGTCATAGATAGGATAACTGTCCTGCAAAAGGTGGCAAAGGTAAAACCTGGAAAGGATAAAAGTTTGATCTGTGCTCTGTTAGGGGTGATCTTGGCAGCAGTGATTGAGGATTGTAGGCAGAGACTCAATCAGGCTGATGTTGCCATCAACTCAGTGCAGATGGCTATTAAAAATTTGCAGATGCAACTTGCAAAGAGAGGAAATCTTTTAGAAAAGGAGTGGCAGCAAAATGCTTTGTTAAAAGAGGAATTGCAAATTTGCTTGCTGGGTGAGACTGGTTGTCTTCTGGAGGTAGAACTGAAGTCACCAGAGAAAGAAATAAGGTAAATATACCCACAAAAGGAGTTGGAAAAGGCTAGGGAGACTGCATAACAAGTTTTCTGTGTGTGTCCTTTAGTTTGAAAACAGAGTATCTTTATGATGAGGCTGGTGCTCAGCCATAGATTGTAACTAAAGAAGAAGCTTATTCTGCAACTGAGTTGTCAAGATTAAAGAAAGAATATTCCAGGTCTCCAAAGGAAACAGAGACTGAACATGTGTGGAGGGTCTCCCTATGGGGAGGCGATGGAATAATGTTGTCAGAAAGGGAAGCAGAGGGCTGTTGGGGTCTAGGGGTATTTTTAGCCAGGGGAGATAAGAGAGCACCCTGGACTTTAACACAGCAAGCTGCATATTGGGCAGGAGGCTTGAATCCTCTGGAGAGAGGAGACCCACTTGTGATTACTGGGTCTGTGGATCATCTTGTAGAAAATGTTCAAAAGGCAGCTTGTTTGCAGATGATGTATGATTGGGAATTGAGACCCCATTTAAGTTCCCCGATGATGTTGCCTGTTGACTCAGAAAGAATAACTCTTCTTATTTGTGGGCTTCCTAAATCACTAAACCCGATAGGTATTCACTTGCAAGGGATGATTCAAAGCATCCCTGAGACAAACGGAAATCAATGCAGCTTAGGGAAGAGCAATGACCCCTGACTGAACAATAAATGGTAGGAAGGTGTGGATGCAGGGGAAGGTGGTCCATGAATTAATAAATTATAGGAGAAAATATGGTTCTGTAAGTGGATTACAGCAAAAAGTGGACTCAAAAGTTGTGAGAGTGACAGATTTCATTGACACAAAAAATATCTCACAAACAACAGAGCAGTTTTTCTCATCCTAGCAGTCAGAGGCAGAACAGAAATTTTGGTTGTCAGGGATGGTGGCAATGTGAAATGAGTAAAGGCATTCCGCAGGACCTGATGGATGTACTCCCCACCACCAAATTAGAGTTGTTAGTGAAAGGATGGGGGCGAGTGTCATGGTAGGGCCAAATGGCCCCAGCACAGAAACAGACAGACCCTGATGTGTCTAGACACAGTCCCCTTCTCCCCCTCTTCTTCCTGCAGAAAGTCAGGGTAATGCGGGAAAAGGAACAAAGGGGACAGGACCATGCGTGTCTGGTAAACAAGTCTACTTGTGGGGATGTGGGGGAAGAGCACATGTACTGCTCCTGTCTGACCAGGCCTATGTTTCTGCCTTTTATGGCCACAGCCTGGCAGATTCCCTTTTCAGCTCCATAGGGAAGGATCTTGGAGTCATGGTGGACAGTAAGCTATCCATGGAAGAGCAATGTACCCTAATTGGCTAAGTGAGTGAATGGGATCCTGGGGTGCATTAAGAAGAGTGTGTCCAGCAGACTGAAGGCGGTTCTCCTCCCCTCTACTCTACCCTAATGATGCCCCACCTGGAATATTGCATCCAGTTCTGGGCTCCCCGGTTCAAGAAGGACAGGGATCTACTTGAGAGAGTCCAATGGAGGGCTGCAAGGATGATTAAGGGACTGGAGCACATGCCTTATGATGAAAGGCTGAGAGACCTGAGGCTTTTTAGTCTGGAGAGGAGAAGACTGAGTGGGAATCTAATAAGTGTGTATAAATATATGAGGGCTGGGTGTCAGGAAGGAAGGGACAGCCTCTGTCATGGTAGGACCAAACAGCCCAAGCACAAACCCAGACAGACCATAAGGTGTTTGGACATGGTCCCCATCTTCCCCCTCCTGTGTTGGGATAACACACAAAAAGGAACAAAGGGGACAGGACCATGAATGTCTGGTAAACAACGTGTATCTGGGGTAAGGGCATGTGTTGTGGTCACAGCCTGGCAGAACCCCTTCTCATTGGGTAGCTATGTTCTGGCTTCAGTTGTCCTATTGGCCCAATTGAATCTCAGGCAAGATATAGGCTGATTTCTAGTCGCCTGTGCCTTGCTCAAGCCTTGCCTGCTTGAACCTGATTGGACCTTGTCTGGCGTGAAGTTGCCATGAGTTACACTGCCTTGAGTGCCTGGTTCAGAGCCTGGGATAAAAGCCACAAGCCTACACACTACAAGCTATGAGGGAAGCCACAAACTTAGGAGTCAGAGCCAAGCCTGTTTCCCCTTGCAACTAGGATTTTGCTGTGCCTCAGGACAAAGAAAGCGCTCGTCATGACAGCATCATAACCAGCATGCTGTCCGCTGAAGCCAGACCAGCCATCGAAGACCATGTGGCATTCCTGCCGGCAACCTGCCATGCCCAGTGCCAAAGCCTCTAATACACAGCAGCAGCACTCCCCACTTGGGTGGAATCAGCTGTGAGTAATTAATTCATTGCCTATTTGGCTTAATGGTTCTTATCAGGTCTCCCCCTGTGTGGTCGAGCACCATCTTGCTCCCAGGGTATTCTCTTTCTCTTATATTCCTCCCAGTTTGCATAAAATTGTTTAAATTGTTATAGTTGCCCAAATACTGTACATTCCCATTGTAAATATATTCTAACCATACACCAAACCTTTTGATATGCTTTGGCAGTTTTCAGATTAATAAAAGGTTATTAATATCTTTATTAATATTGCTATATAATTTATAAATAAAGGAAATACTATATCCTTTAATAGCCTCTTCTCACTTGTACCCTATGATAGGACAAGGGGTAATGGATATAAACTACAGCACAAGAAGTTACACCTCAACATGAGGAAAACTACTCTAAGGGTCGCAGAACACTGAAAGAGACTCGCCAGAGAGATTGTGGAGTCTTCTTCTCTGGAGACTTTGAAGACCTGTCTGAATGGGTTCCTCTGTGAACCATTAGATTGTATGGCCCTGCTTTGGCAGGAGGATTAGACTCAATGACTTCCAGAGGTCCCTTGCAACCCTTAATATACTGTGATTCTGTAATAATCCATAGTCAAAGAAACTGACATCCACAAGAATGAAATGCATGTGAATGCTGCTTGGATTAACTGGGGTTTATTTACCAAGATAAAAACTGAGTTATCTAAGATTCTGCCCCTTCTTTTCTTCTCCATGTAACTTCTAATCTAAACTTTAATTTTCCTATTGTTTTTTTATTAGCTTCCAGGAGCTCACATATTTTTCTAAGAATACGTATAACCCAGTGAAACCCTTTTCATTAATAATTTGGTTTGTATGACTTGGATAGGCACATACTCTGCTGGATAAAGCACTGGCTGGATGAATGGACCCAAAGAGTGGTGATCAATGAAGTTAAATCCAGATGATGGCTGGTCACAAGTGGTGTTCTTCAAGGCTCAGTGTTTAACATCTTTATTGACGATCTTGATGGAGACACAGAGTGTGTTATCAATAAGTTCACAGATGACACCAAGTTAGGTGGGAGAGTTGATCTGCATAAGGGTAGGGAGGCTCTACAGAAGGACTTGGATAGATTGGCTCGATGGGCCAATATTAATGGGATAAGCTTCAACAAGGCCAAATGCCACATCCTGCACGTGGGTCACAACAACCCCAAGCAACTCTACAGGCTTGGGGAAGTGTGGCTGGAAAGCTATCTGGCAGAAAGGGACCTGGGGGTTCTAATTGACAAGCAGTTGAATATGAGCAAGCAGTGTGCCCAGGTGGCCAAGAAAGCTAATGGCATCCTGGCTTGTATTAGAAATGTTGTGTCCAGAAGAAGTAGGGAGGTGATTATCCCCTTGTACTCAGTTCTGGTGAGGCCACGCCTTGAGTATTGTGTCCAGTTTTGGGCACCTCAACACAAGAGAGATGTGGAGGTGCTAGAGCGAGTGCAGAGGAGAGCAAGGAAGCTGGTGAAGGGCCTGGAGAATAAATTTTATGAAGAGCAACTGAAGGAGCTGAGGCTGTTTGGTTTGAAAAAGAGGAAGCTGTGGGGAGACCATATCACTGTCTACAACTACTTGAAGCAATGTTGTAGAGAGGCTGGTGCTGGTCTTGTCTCACAGGTAATAAGTGATAGAATAAGAGGGAATGGTCTCAAGCTGTGACTTGGTAGGTTTAGACTGGACATTAGGAAAGAACTTTTCACTGAAAGAGTGGTCAGGCATTGGAATGAGCTGCCCAGGGAGGTGGTTGAGTCGCCAACCCTGGATGTGTTTAAAGGTCATTTGAATGAGGTGCTTGGGGACATGATTTAGGGGTGAACCTTGTAGAGTAGGGTTATCATTTGGACTTGGTGATCCCAAGGGTCTTTTCCAACTTGAAAGTTTCTATGATTCTGTGATTTCTGAGATTCTCTTTTCTGTTTTTCTTTTCCTTATTTCTATTTTATTATGTTATTTTCATGTACTTGCTGTCACTGCAGAGATGTTTTCTTGTTCTTTCTTATTTCTCTTCAATGAAGTACACATTGTGAGGATGTTTTTTTTTCCCTTCTGTATTTTCATTCTTACTGACTTTGCTTCTGACACTGTTATGAATTGTAAAATGCTGCAGTTGTCACTTCCTTTTCCACGACTGAGCAGACAAAAGCTTTTTTTCAGCTCATGCATTTGACATGGAAAGAAACAAGGACAGGTTTTATTTGCAGAAAATGTTCCTTGTACCAAGTGTTATCCTTCAACTTCAGTACTTTCTTAGTCACTCTGCAGAAACTGTCAAAGTGTTTCATACTTCAGTAAGATGAATATATTAAGAGAATAAGATATCCACTTAGTGTATAAGCAAATTGTCAATATTTTTTTTAACATTCAAATAATTTTGAAAAAATTAAAATTACTTCAGAGTAATGACCATTGCAAAATTTGTGTAAGCAAGCCTAAAAAAAATCCAAAAAAACACATGAGTCTAATACTTTGGGACCTGTTAACAGTAATAGGTTGTATCTATGCTTAACATGAAGACTAAGAAAAGTGACAATAGACAACACTTTTTAAGCTTTGTGCCATGAGTTTCTTAAGGAGAATGCTGTGGGAGAGAGTGTCAAAAGATTTACTAACATCCAGGTAAACAATGTCCATGGCACTTCCCTCATCCACAAGGTAGGTCACCTTACTGTAGAAAGACATGAGATTACTCAGGCAGGACCTGTCTTTCATATACCCATGCTGATTGGGTCAAATCACCTGGTTGTCCTGTGTGCCACATGATGACACTCAGGATGATCTGTTCCATAATCTTTCCTGTCACTGAGGTCAGACAGATAGGATTGCAGATCCCCAGATCATCCTTCCTGCCCTTCTTATAGATGGGCGCCACATTTGCTAACCTCCAGTCAACTAGGATCTCCCCAATAAGCCAGGACTGTTAAGAAATAAAGAGTCTTACCAGCAGAGATCATATAGAAGTGTAATTGGCAAAATAAATACCTTCCTGGTGAACACTGATTATTTATAATAATTTGCAGTGAAAATAGTTTGTAGAAGGTAAATTGACTAACCTGATTATGGTATTTTGTGAAAAGGTGGTTATTTTCTTGAAGGTGTTACTATTCATTCCTCTCTTCATTTTTACAATGAGAAAGGGATGTGAAAATAGGAGGGGAGGAAGAGGCAGGACTATGTCTTCAAAACACTCCTTTACTTTACTCATATGGAAGGTGTGTTCTAACACGGAAGCAGAATAGCATCCCGTACAAAACTAAACAACATCTCTCCACCCAAAAAATCCTTCTAAGGTAGAAAGTGATTTTCCTACCTTTCTCCTGTTCTGTACCAAAATTATAAAGTCTATTTGCCCTATTTTTCACTTCTTGTTTGCTTGGTTTTGGTTTGTTTATGTGCTTGTTTTAATCCTTTGATTCATTTTAATCGTTTAACTTTGACTGATTTTAAATATAATGGCTCAATTTAAGATTAGGATTTTGCTTACCTACTTCATTCATAGAGATAGCCTTTAGTCTATTGCATACTGAAACTGTTTTGGTTTTTGTATGCTTATTTTACTTTAAAATAACAAATACTGACTCAATCAAGAGGAATAGACCCTGTGTTTTTTGAGGCAATGATCTGTTAACATGACTCAGACCTGAACATCTAATAGCAATCTTTTTTTTTGGATGTATTTGTTCTTTAAGCTGCAAATAAATCTTACCCCCCAAAAAGGCCTATTCAAAGTCTCACTAATATCACAGCTTTTCCTTACCATACTTACCATTACTATGTACCTTCCCATGCCTTCTTATACTTACTGCAAAATTTAGTAGGCTTACAAAATCTAACTCTTCTTACTTCTACTAAAGTCTTGGGATTTTTAAAGAAAAACATCTATAAAGACTTTCTATTATTTCTAAGGTCTTATTGGTACCATATTCTGTCATACTATGAAATAATAATCCATTTTGCACATTATTTGGATAGTTAGGAAATACTTTATTTTTTTGTTTTTCACATTTGCTTTTTCTTTCTTTTCATTTGAGTATTATCATGAGATAACTCCACACTTTCAATTTATCTAGTGTATGATATCCAAATTTAATTAAAATCCTCTAAAATCTATTAGAAGGTAAAGTTGTCCAATTCTACTGATAATTGACTTTTTGGACTGTTTTCCGTTCTTTCATTTATTCAAGGGCTAATTTTAATTTAACTCATTAGTTGAGATTGAAAAAGGATAATAATTTAATAAGAATCACCTTTCAACAATGTTCCTCTGCAGGAAAAATATCAGTGTTCAGGAAAAAGAAACATTAAAAAGTTAATTTTCATTACTTTAAAAAAAATTATTATTATTTCAGATGTTTTCACCTTTTAGAGATGTAAAAGGCAGGTAATTTGGTTTTCAAACTTACAATAACAATTGAAGTGATTGGATCATGTAGAACTTTTTCTAATGGTTGGTGTAGTGATCCTTCTATGAAGACTTGTCAACTCCAAACGACTGCAAAATATTCGATATAGCATGAGATTACAGCATAACAATTTACGCACTTACGATTCATGCAAAGACTAAAACATTGGCAAGAGGATCATGAAGTTGTGTGACAGGTTCAGAGGGAATACAAATATAGAAAATCCAGCTAAGAAGGTTGAACAGATATTGCTGAATTGGCTTGCTGGAAGGAAACACAGGGTGAAAGCCTGTCTATAAAGCTTTTCATTAACTTCACTTCTTTGCATTGGCAGATGGAAATATAACTACAAACACTGTTCAATTAAAACAACTCAAAAATTCTTGTTGTTGGTTTTGTTCTTGTTATTGTTACTTTCAATCATCTCTGGGGAGTTCCCTACACTGTCTAGATAGATCCTACATAAATTCTGGGCTGTCCTTATCTGATTTAATTGAAACACCACCAGGCATAAGAATGCAAGATTTTATCACACCAAAGTATATTCAGATTTTGTATTAGTCCAATACTTTCTAGGTTCAAAGTGATGTCTTTATGTTTAGCAGTTTTCTAAAGATTTGTATTCTGTATCATTGTGAGATCTTCCATTGTGTCTCAGTCCTTTTAAAAAAGTACTTTTAAAACTTTACTTCTGTTTAATTTATTCCTATTCACATTTACAATAGAATTAATAATGTCGTTCACTTCTATTAAATAATATTTTATTTATTTTATAACTATGTTTTTTATGGCTATATGTACTTAGTTTCCAGAGCATTATAAATCTATGTAAATAAAAACTTATTCATAAATATACACATCTAGAAGTTTATATAAAAAACAGTCTCTATATAAAAAATGTGTGTACATTCCTTTATATATATTTCTATGCATATTAATTGTATATTTTATTGTATATAAATTCCTATTTTTTTTTGACATCTGCATACTTCCTCATCCAAATAAAGCAGACAAGCAATGACAGCATTGCCTAAGATCATTTGGCTATGGTAGTATGTCATGGTTATGAAACATGAATAAAAATATTAATGATTACTGATTAATAATAAAAATATTAATGTTATTTACAGTTTATATCCAGATTCTAGTGTATGGTCATGGGTATTACTTCCATAAAAGGAACAGTTTACAATTTTGAACCAAATTAGAAAAATACAAAACAGTTATTCAACAAAGAATAAAACTATAGTGCAGTTTGCCACTTCCCCACTAGGGAAAGACTCAACTGGCACCTCGCTGCTGAAAGCAGCAGCGGGATAGAAAAACTAAAAAATACTTTCAAAGAGACTTAAACTAATTTTTACTCACAGGTTATGACTCCAGATATTACTAGGACTGATGCTCTATAATCCACAGGTTACAATACTGTGATGGTTTGAGTAAGAGATTGAGGTTTCCTAGTAAGGTGGGAGAAAAAAAAAAGGTAGGGGAAAGGAAAGGTAAACTGACAAAAGAAATAATCTGAAATCAGTTTGGAAGTAGAAGAGGTACACTTTGCCTCAAGGATCATCTAGTTACACCCCCCTTGCCATGGGCAGGGACACCTCACACTTGATCAGGTTGTTCAGAGCCACATCCAGCCTGGCCTTAAAAACCTCCAGGGATGTGGCTTCTACCACCTCCCTGGGGAACCCTCATGGTGAAGAATTTCTTCCTAACATCCAATCTGAATCTACCCATTTCTACTTTTTTTTTTTTTTTTCCCCATTCCCCCTAGTCCTGTCGTTACCTGACACCCTAAAAAGTCCCTCACTACCTTTCTTGTAGAAGAGACAGAATGTCAGGGCAATACAGTCAAAGGAACCTTTTAGAGACTTAAATTGATTCTGATCATGAATTATGGCTCTGGGCATGCTGGAGTGCCTCTTGTAAAGCATAGATTAAAATACCATGTGAGGTGAAGTTGTGGGGATTTTAAACAGAACCATATTTGGTGCTAAACATGTGAACATTGAAATGATACACATTTCATTTGCCATGCTGGTTGCTAAGTTACTTCTACACTGGCTGTCTTCTGAAACTGTCTGGGGGACCTGGCTGGGCTGCGGCTGCCATGTCTGGTGCCATGGCCAGCTGCCAGGGCCAGTCCCTTCTGGGAGGTGGCAGTGGGGGCAGCTTTCTCCTCTCACAGCTGTGGGGCCTATAGCTGGAAGCTACTGTGGAATAGACTTCTGCTGATCGGCCTGGTTCTCCTGGAATGGGCTCGAGTGGCTCCCTCAGCACTGTGGTCCCTTTGGGGTTGGCAGGGTTCTGTGGGGGAGCAGTTCCCCTGCTGAGGCTGCTTGAGAGCATGGCGGGTTGGCACAGAGTGGTTTTTTTCCTGGATTGGCTTAAAACGAGCGAGCAGCCAATTCTTCTTGGTATTGACTTTCCCATTTCTAAAGCTACAGGACGGTCCTTTGTGAAACTGTATGGGAGGCTCACAGGTGGTCCTGGTTCTGAATCACCCTGGGTCACCTTTTAACTTAGAGACCTGTGCAACAGCAGTGCCTACCCTCCCATGACTGCAGGGTCCTTCATTGTGAGCAGGCTTGTGGCTGTAGCAGACTATGTTAGAACTTGCCAAAGGGTTCAGACTAGTCCTCTCCACTACTGGACAGTCTTACCATTGATGTTAAGTCCCTTTCAGATGTGGTGGCAGTTTTTCCTACTGGTGGGACTGGGAATATGACACAAAGCTGGCTGTAGTTGCAGAGAGCTTGCAAGGGACTCTTTCCAGGCTTCTGGGTATACTGAGGCATGGCAGCATTTTCCAGGTTGCTAGCTTCTCTCTGGACTGCAGAGGCTGGCAGTATGTGTGTATGTGGATGGAGCTTAATAGCAGAAGCAATAGCAAAGGTAAAGAGTAAAGTGCTCAGGCAAAGAGTGACTAGTTTACAATTTGGGGATTACTTATATGTTACTTGAGCCTTGAATTGGGCCAATAGTCAACCTTGGTAAAATCACAGAATCATAGAATCGTAGAATCAAAAATGTTGGAAATGACCTCAAAGATCATCAAGTCCAACCTGTCACCCAGCACCTCATGACTACTAAACCATGGCGTCAAGTGCCACGTCCAATCCCTTTTTGAACACCTCCAGGGATGGTGACTCCACCACCTCACTGGGCAGCCCATTCCAATAGCTAACAACTCTCTCTGTGAAGAACCTTCTCCTCACTTCGAGCCTACACTTCCCCTAGCACAGCTCGAGACTGTGTCTTCTTGTTCTGGAGCTGGTTGCCTGGAAGAAAGACCAGCCCCAGGTCCTTCTCTGCCTGACTGCTCTCCAGCCACTCTGACCCCAGCCTGTAGCACTGCATGAGGTTTAGGCTGGATGTTAGGAAGAAGTTCTCCATAGAGAGAATGATTGCCCATTGGAATGGGCTGCCCGCCTCATACTTATTATGCAAGGGCAACGGGGGAGAGGAAGAGGGCCGGGATCACTTCCCCATGCTTCCCCTAACAGGGATCTGTATCCATCCCCCCTGTTTCCAGGGAAGGCTCCCTCAACAGGGGAGGTCTGCAAAGCCTGCTCCCACAACCTTTAGCCCACAGCAAAGCATGTGGCTAGAATTACGCCCGAACTTGAAAAGGCATGAGCAGCTCACAGGCATCCCATATGGTGGGCGTGTGTTATTTACCCCAAAGAAGGCAGGTTGGGTTGTTTATCCTGTCTGGCTGACACCTGGTTTCTCAGCTCTGGGCTGAGTAACCACTCCAGAAAGGAGGGTGGAGGGGGAATGTGAGCAAAACATGCTGGGACAAGTTTTGGCAATATCTGGGGCATAGTTCTGGGCATAGGTTCCCTTCATGACAGTAAGTTGACCTGTAGTTTTGTTAGTGAATAAAGATTTGTCTATAGATAGAAAACTGGAGTTGCTTTACAGCTGTACTTATCAGAAGATTTCAAATCCAAAAAGTCATTGGCATTTCTGCACATATACTGATATAAATATAACCAAGTCATGTTATTGATCCTACATATAGAAATGTAGGGGATTTTAAGCAGGTCTGTTTTGAACTGCACTAATCCTGTATTGAAGAAAACCATTAATTTAAATATTTGAAATATTGTCTAATCTCAGCAATATCTGTAGGAGCTGATTCCACTATGGCCCCCTTATCTTTCACATCAAAATAAAGCTTTGAGTAAATAACAGTTAAAAAAAGAGGTTCCTTTCAATGTCTAACATTCTGTGCTTCTATGATCCCGTGAAAGAACAAAAGTGTTGGAATATTTTTTGCTTAGAAAACATAGAGTATGACTCTTCCACTGTGTTCTGCCAGTATTTTTCCAGAGTAGACTGGAAAGACAACCAGCTCTGAGAATTGTACATCAGACTGCAATACTCGGTATGAAAATCAGTTTGCATGAGTAATCATTGCCATTCTCAAGGCATTTGCTTCTAAACGTGAACATAAAACTGTTTGGCAATGCTTTAAATCTTTTAGGCTGCAATTGCTGCATTTTGAAGCATGGAATGTTTATCTTTTGTGTATAACTTTTGTTTGACATTGATTCTCTGTTTTGCTGCTTTTAATAACAAATGGCACTCTTTAGTTCAGTTTGAACATTATTTCTTGGTATTTGGACATGATGATTTTGTTCTAGCTTTGTGCATCTTGTAATGGCTACATGATTTTTTAAAAAATCTGTCAGCATGCATTCTCTAGAGGTTAGTAAAACCTCCTACAGACCTTTTATAATAACAATTAGTCTGGTGACAGCTATGTTCTGGAAAAGAAGCATTTTGGGGAAGCTATAATAGCAATATAACAATAACACTTCTAATGAGTAAAAATTAGTGTTAGAGTGAATATTATGTTACCTGCTCTGAGCAAACTGACCTAGTTGAAGATGTCTCTGCTCACTGTGGAAAGCTTGGACTAGATGAACTTCCTTTCCAACTTCTATGATTCAGTGATTCTATGATTCTGTGTACAAATATGTGAAAGAAAATATTTAGAGGGCATTGCCTATTCATATGGTTCATCTGCTTGAGATGTAGCATTTGCGAAATAAAAAAGCACCCTAAAGGGCTTCTTTTTCTTTAGGGCAGAAATAAAAAACACTGACATTTCTGAAGCAGAATGAACCTCTGATGCGCACTATACACCATAAAATGTGCTTTCTTTCTCAGTGGGATTATCTTTTTTCCAGAAAATAAAGTAGAAAATGAGCCTTAACATCTCTGCTTTAAGCACTTAACTTATCCTTTATGTAGCATCTAAAGGCATGCATTTGCGTAATCCAAATATCCTAACTAAAGAGTGTTGGCTACAGCCAGAGGAGAGAAGTACAGATCTTCATGGCACATTTCAAGACATCTAAATTAAATCATCTTTTCTTTTTTTCTTTTTTTTTTTTTTTTCACTACACAGGATGCTGGCATAGAAACATTCAATAACCTCAGGTGATAAATGGAAAAAGCCAATAACTATCCAATAGATGCCATTAAATGAATTGTTTTATCAGAATGAGTAGCTGATTCAAAGGCATAAGGTAAATCCCTCCTGTGCACTCAGGATTCAGAATCCTCACTAAATGATAGCTACAAAGCATAATAAACTTCATTTTCCATAAACTTCTGCTGGTTAATGAATTCACCTCAGATGAAGAATTTGTTTAGACCTAACTCATAAGAAACTGTCACTCAAAAAAGGAAACCAAAGACATTCCTGCCCAACTTTCAGCAGTTGTTTCCTCCTCACTGGGTTACATAATTTAGTTCCTCTGCCTATGCACTTCTGCATCAAGTAATCTTGAATTGAATTATGATAAACATACAAGCAAGTGGGAAAAAAAATAAAAAAAGGAATTTGGGTAAATGTCTAAGTCTCCATTTTAATAGTTGTTTATGCCATTAATTGTTTTTTTCCTTAAAATGATTTAAAGCGTCTCATTCATGACATTCAACATTTCACTTAGAATTCCAGAATCCTGGAATGTTTCTTAATGCTGATCTAATTTCTTTCTGGAAATATCTGACTATGCTCTTCCTATCTGTACACAACAAGGTCTTGTTCAGTTCTCATCTATGTGCATCTTGCATCAGTATAAAGCAAATTAACCACAGGAATCTTACACTATTAATTTAATCTATGACATATGGCAGGGATCTACAATCATTTAGAGGGGTTTAAATCCAAATTATTCACAACTGAATTAGTGGAAGACATTAGACCTCTGCAGAGATGCATAATATATTGTATGCAGTACTTAAGCTTATCTTTTAACCAGTTTGTGGGTGAAGTGTTGCATATTGTTTTAACTAAAATACATGCCTATATTTTCTTCTGCTTCATCAAATGGATATTAGGGTGATTCTGGGGATACCACATTAAGTCTTTCATAAATAACTTGTACTGCTGCTACCCTTTGTTTTGGTCTGTCCTTTAATTTTCTTTCTTATTCTCAAAATGAACTCCAAATTTTGACTCCTGTGAAAATCACAATAGGTAACTGTGTTCAAAATACAGTTGGGAAGAGAGGCCTGACATCATGCAGGGCTTTACCTGTTGTTATCCAACTTTGTAGGAAGCCTAGTCATTTTACTTCAATAGTAGTAATATAAACATTTTTCAATTTTTTGTTTCTTTGTTGTTTCCCCCAAGACAGTGTGGTGGACAAGATTAAAACTCCAGTTTCTACCACAGAAAGCTAACTTACCCATTTCCTGTATTTATACAAGTTAAACAAAATTACATTCTCAGTTTCTAATTCAACTGAGAAAAGTTAGATATCTTGAACTTTTCTCAAGGAAGGATGTTACTATTACTTTTAAGGAATTATAGTCAATGGAAGAATCTATCTAAATTATTTAAATTAATTACATGATCTTATCCTAAATGACTGTGTCTTGTATGACTAAATAAGTTGTCAGTTTGTGCCTTGAATTCTTATTGCAAATATTTTCTTCTTTTTTTCCTTGATACACACTGCTAGGTTAATTAGCTTCAGGGGATTATCTAACATCTGATCAGTCTTAAATTTGCAAGCAAGATGTGATGTATATATATTTTAAGTATTGCAATATAAGGCTGGGGAAATGGTCTTACTAGTTCTGTAGTTTATCAGTATTTGAGCTCAATGCGGCTTGCTGCTCCAAAGTCTCAAAAGCTTGTAATCTAATTTACTGTGTAATAAGAAAACAAAAGAGTGATTGCTTGTGAGTGGCAGCTGGTGATCAGATTATGCCCTAAAGCATAAAGATTATTGCCCTTGTAACAGGTTATTTGCTATTATTTGTTACCATAGTTATTTATTTGCCATGTGTCCAGCAAGACAATAAGTTTGAGAGAAGAAGGACTTCATAGCCCTGGGATGAATGATAAAGGAGTCAGGAGCACAAGCAATATTTGTTTGTGTCCCCACACTAGCTGTGCCTGATAACTGCATAAACACGAGAATCCAACAGACTAATGTCTGGCTGCAGGACTGGTGTCAACAGCAGGATTTCGACCATGGGCTATTCCACAAGACCCCAGGCCTGCTGACTATAGATAGGAAATGCTTGTCTCTAAGAGGAAAAGAATCCTGGGATGAGAACAGGCAAGGCTGATTGATAGGTCTTTAAACTAATTTTGAAGGGGGAAGAGGGAAAAAAACAAGGTCACTGAAGACAATCTTGGGACAATTGTGAGACAGGGTACCAGCTCCACTGCTATCCCAGGGGCTGTAGGGGATAGTGGATTATGCAACACCCTCAGTGGTAACAGATGCTCCTCTGCTAAGTCTCTGAAGTGTCTCTATACCAACACAAGAAGCATGGGAAATAAGCAGGATGAACTAGAAATCTGGGTGCAGTTGCAGGGTTACGATCTTGCTGCAATTAGTACATGGGACAGCTCCCATGAATGGAATGTGGTTATGGATGACTATGTACTTTTCAGGAAGGACAGACTGACAAGGAGAGGTGGTAGAGTTGCTCTCTATGTGAATAAGCAACTAGAATGTGTTGAGCTTAACCCAGGGGGTGATGATAAAACCATTGAAAGCTTATGGTTAAGAGTGAAGGGACATGCAAACATGGAGGATATGGTTGTGGGTGTTTACTACAGATCATCGAACCAGGAAGAGGGTACTGATGAGGCCTTTACAGGCATCTGGAAGTAGCCTCAAGATCAAGTGCCCTAATGCTCGTGGGTGACTTCAACCACACTGATACTAGTTGGAAAGATCACACAGCCAAGCATAAACAGTCCAAAAGATTCCTGCAGTGCATTGATGACAACTTTCTCCTGCAAGTAGTTGAAGAGCCAACAAGAAGTGCAATGCCAGACCTAGTATTACCAAACCAAAAAAGGACTGGTTGTAGATGTTAAGGTTGGGGGAATCTTGACCTTAGTACCTATGACATGTTCAAGTTTAATATCAATGGGCAAAGAAGCAAGGTGATAAGTAACATTTTAATCCTGGACTTTGAGAAGACTAAATTTGCCCTCTTCAAGATTTTACTTAGAAATATCTGGTGGGCTAAGGCTCTGGAAGGAAGGGGGGCCCAAGAGAGCTGGTTAATATTCAAACATTACCTCCTCCAAGCTCAAGAGAAATGTATTCCTTTGAAAAAAAAAAAAAAAAATCAAGTAAGGGCGATGGAAGACCTGCATGGGTAATCAAGGAGCTCTTAGAAAAACTGAAAAAGGAGGTTTACAATGTGTGGAAAAAGGGTCTGGTCAGTTAGGAGGTTTATAGAAATATAACCAGAGAATGTCAAGATGTAATAAAGAAGGTCAAGGCCCGCCTGGAAATGAGTGTCTCCAGAGGGGTGAAAGAGAACAAGAAGAGTTTTTTCAAATACATCAATGAAAAAAGGAAGAGCAGGTAGAAGGTGTGCCCACTATAGGAGATATGGTAACTGATGATGCAGAGATGGCAGAGTTGTTGAATATCTTCTTTGCCCCAATTTTTATTCCAAAGACCAGCTCTCAGGAACCTCAGTCTCTAGAAGCAAGGGAGCAAAACTGGAGAGATGTGGACACTCCACTGGTCAGTCAGGACCAGGTTAGAGATCTCTTATACCATCTCAAGACACACAAATACATGGGCCTCAATGGGGTGCATCCTCAAGTCTGCAATCATGACAGCTGGCTGATTCTGCTGCTGAACCTCCCTCCATCATTTTTGAAAAGTCATGGTGAACAGGAGAGGTGCCTGATGACTAGAAGAAAGTAAATGTCACTCCAGTCTTCAAAAAAGGCAAGAAGGAGGACCCAGGTAACTACAGACCGGTTAGCCTCACCTCCATCCCTGGAAAGATGATGGAGCAGCTCATCCTGGAGGTCATCTCTAACCACATGGAAGACAAGAAGGTTATCGGGAGTAGCCAACATGGATTTACAAAGGGGAGATCCTGCCTGACTAATCTGATATCCTTCTATGAAATTATGACCAAATGGGTAGATGAGGGAAGAGCAGTGGAAGTCATATGCCTTGACTTCAGTAAGGCTTTTTATACTGTCTCCCATAATATCCTCATAGAAAAGCTTAGGAAATGTGGCATAGATGGCTCGTCAGTGAAGTGGATTGCAAACTGGCTCAACCACAGAATTCAGAGGGTTGTCATCAGTGGCACCGAGTCAGCTTGGAGGCCTGTGGCTTGTAGTGTTCCCCAGGGATCAGAACTGAGCCCAGTTTTGTTCAGTATCTTTATCAACAACCTGGATGAGGGGATTGAGAGTATCCTCAGCAAGTTTGTTGATGATACAAAACTAGGTAGGTTGGCCAACACCCCATTAGGCTGTTCAGCCATCCAATGAGATCTGGAAAGGCTGGAGAGCTGGGTGCAAGCAAACATCATGAAGTTCAATAAGGACAAGTGCAGGGTCCTGCATCTGGGGAGGAATAACAAGAGGAATCAGTACAGGTTAGGGGCTGCCCTGCTGCAAAGCAGCTCTGTGGAGAAAGACCTTGGAGTCCTAGGGGACCGCAAGATCCCTATGGGATAACAATGTTCCCTTGTGGCCAAAAGAGCCAATGGTATCCTGGGGTACACCAAGAAAAGTGTATCCAGGAGGTCTAGGGAGGTTCTTCTCCCCCTACACTCCACCCTGGTGAGACCGTACCTGGAATGCTGTGTCCAATTTTGGGCTCCCCAGTTCTAGAGAGACAAGGACCTGCTGGAAACAATCCAATGGAGAGCTGTGAGGATGATTAGGGGACTTGAGCACCTGCCCATGAAGAGAGACTGAGATCCCTGGGGCTGTTTAGGCTTGAGAAGAGAAGACTGAGAGGGGATGTCGTCAATGTGTATAAATATATTAGGGTTGGGTATCAAGTGGTGGGGGGCAATTTCTTTTCAGTGGTGCACAGTAATAAAACAAGAAACAGCAGCCTCAAATTTGAACACAGAAGATTTCACCTCAACATGAGAAGAAACTTCTTTACAGTGAGGGTGACAGCGCACTGGAACTGGCTGCTCAGAGAGGTTGTGGAATCTCTTTCTCTGGACACATTCAAAACCCACCTGGATGCATTCCTGTGTGGACTACCCTAGGTGATCCTGCTTTAGCAGGGGGGTTGGATCCAGTGATCTCTGGACTGAAAATTTAGCATTTGAGTTTGTGATTTATATTTTTCTACATCACCTGCTTCACACTAAAACACTGTTATTATGGAATGCGAGTTCACCATGAACTTAAAAATTCCTCATAGGAATCTAGCAAACTGACACTCAAGATACCATACCAAAGCACAGCTTCAAGTTGCCTTTCCAACTGGTACAGCAATTACAATGTTAACATTTGATATTATGTAACAGTTTCCTTTCTAAATCGTAATTTCAATTATTGATAACTTCCTGATCCTTTCAGTTTGAGGATAAAATGCTTCAGGAATAATATGTCAACAGTTTTTTCTATATTGTACTCTATTAAAGATCCATTTTATGGACTAAAATAGCCCATGTTTTTGTTCCTGGCAATCTTTAATTTAAAAATATGTAAAATTGTCAGATGTAGTGACATAAGATGACAGCTGGTTTTATCCATTTAAATTAAGACTAGCAGTGTTACAACTTTTCTGTGTAGCAGGATTGCTAGTATGGTAGAAATACAGTAGAAATTGTTGCAAGGAATGAAATAGCAGAAGCAAGGCTTTATGTAGGCTTTATAAAATGAGGATCCCACAGTTCATTTTACAAATACCCAACAGAGCAGAAAAAATGTATTTAGTGTTGTCATCTTACAGAAAGTGTGTGTGTATGGGGGGGGGGTGGGTGGGAATTAAAAAATTGCAGGCCTAGTGCATTAGGATTAACTGCAAAACCTCTGAGAGATTGTTTTTCAAGATTTTCTTTTCCAAGACGTTATTTTGAGATTGCTGTGTGTTGGACCATTGGAAACTTGCCTTCTCACAGTGTAACCCCAGTCTGTCAGAATATTTCACTACAGCCTTACATAGTGTTTAGTCTTACTCAGTTTCACATGCTGCAGTAAATACTGTGCCTGATTTTCTGCTAGACATACCTGACTGAAAATTCTTTCCCCTTTTTGTTTTTGTTTTTGGTTAGTTGGTTGGATTTTTTTGTGTTTGTTTGGGGCTTTTGTTTCCACTGACCAATTTTTTTTTTGTAACATAAATGTCAGAATTATCATCCAGTAAAAAAGATATGTGGCAATGATGTGCCACAACTGTCAAGGCAGAGAGATGCTCTGCAGAGAAGATACACTGCTATGTTAGGCTATGTAGGTTATCTGTCTAAACTATTAACTCATCAGTATCCTTATTCTGTTGGCTTGGATTTACTGATATGTAAGTACCCATATAAATTTATGCTAAGTAGCTGAAACACAACATTCAAGTATGTCAATGTGAATAAAAATCTCAGCAGGGAAAAATCATTACAAGGTAATATTCTACTGACTATTTTCAGCCACTGAAAATAGTTTCTGGTCCCTGTCAATTTAGGTAGCCTGTAATCATCTTAAAATATTAATGATATTGCCTTCCTCTTATTTTGAAGCATAATGAATATTTTTATTAATTGTTTTGAATTGGAATATAAGACATAAGATAAGCCTCAGTGTCAGTAGATAACTAATTTTATTTATGGTTCAGAGCTATCTGCTTATTCCCTAAAACATCTCAAAGATCATATTTCATGCCACTTTGATCTCCAAATAAATCATTATAGTTTTGTTAGTTTTGTTTGGCTATTTGCTTTTTTTTTCATTTGGCTCAATTTGAAGACTACATGACAGTGCCCTACAGTTTTTGCTGGCCTATGATTAAATAAAATAAAATACTGAGCAGTGGTCAACATGTTTTTGTTCTTGTTTTATCTCATCTTTATTTTAAAGTGTTTGACACCTTATGACCACAAGCAATGTCAGAGTAGCTCAAAAAAGGCATATGGACCATGATCTTTGACCTGGAGATTATTGATGCAGAGAGATATGACAGGTAAAGAAAAACAGTAGACACAATGTCCCAAAAAATGCAACAGTAGAACCTTTTTCTGTCTCTCCTTAGAACACCTTGACATGGTATGATTAACATCCAATATATGAATGAGAAAGTTACTGCAATATAAATCTGGGTTACAGATGAACCAGTAGACATCCTAACCACTGGGGCATTTTTTCAGTATTTTGGTTTGAGTGTTGTGTTTTGCTGTGTTTTGTGTATTGAGTAGTAGAGGGGAAAAAACCCCAAAATATTATTTTAGGAACTTCTTTGACAAGAATATTAATATCCGCTTGCAATAATGTTTATTATTTACAGCACTTAATAGCCACGAACAGTGGAAAGATTTCAAATCTTTTGCACACAGATGATGGTGTATGCTTAGTAGGCAAATCTGGAAGTGTTATGTTGAAGTGAAACATTTTGCTGATAAAGGAAAAAAGGCAGGAAGGACAAAAAAGGGAATGCAGAGTCAGAAGCATCAAAGGAAAAAAGAAACGTTCTATCCTTAGCCTTGAAGAATTCCTCATGACTGTGGTTTTATTTACTTTAAACTATCAGGTTCTCAGATACCTTCTAGACTACTCTTACCTTCTCACTTTTTAGTTGTGTATTGTTATATATGAATTTTATTTTCATATACAGGAAACACAACTGCTGTGGAAGACTTAATACAGTCAAACATCAACAGGTAATTTAAAAGTACTCTTACGGTCCTTAGTCAGCCAAATGCTTTTCACTGATGTTTATTACTTGGAACATCATTCACATTATGGAAGATGAAGATTATTGACTTGATTTTGAAATTAATTACTGAAAAAAATGACTGTTAGCAGTGACAATTTCTGTATCACACAATTTGGATGCTATGTGTTGGTGAATGCCTGTATTAAACAAAATATTTTCCATGGTAGTATTTACAGAAGCATTTAATTTTTAGCTATTGTACTATTTTGAAACAGGATGTTTTAACATCCTTATCTGTTCCTTTACCTATATTATTATATTGATTTTTTTAACATTGTAAGAGACTGAAATATATATATATATATTTGTCTCAACATTGTTGGGGAAACAGTTTAAATATCAAAGTTTTTATCCCTATAGCTACTGAAAAAGAGTTTTGCCTGCCAGAGGTTCTGCTGCCTTGAAGCTACATGCAGAATTAACACAAGGAAACTAACCTTAGTCCCCTGCTCATATGCCTGTGCCTAGGGTCAACCAAGGGACTCTAAAAGATCAACACCAGCCCCCAGCTTGGTGTCATCTGCAAATTTACTGATGACTCACTCAATCCCCTCATCCAGATCATCAATGAAGATATTAAAGAGGATGGGGCCCAGAACTGATCCTTGCAGGACACCACTAGTGGCTGGCCTCCAGCTTGATGTGGCACCATTCACCACCACTCTCTGGGCTTGGCCCTCCAGCCAGTTCCTAACCCAGCACAGAGTGCTGCTGTCCAAGCCATGAGGTGGCAGCTTAGACAGCAGTTTGCTGTGGGGGACGGTGTCAAAGGCATTGCAGAAATCCAGGTAGACCACATCCACAGCCTCTTCCACATCCACCAGGGGGTCACCTGATCATAGAAGGAGATCAGGTTGGAAAGGCAGGACCTGCCTTTCCTAAATCCATGTTGGCTGGACCTGAGCCCTTGGCCATCCTTCAGGTGTGCAGTTATTGCCGCCAGGATAATCTGTTCCATCACTTTCCCTGGCACTGAGGTCAGGCTGACTGGCCTGGAGTTTCCGGGTTCCTCCATCTGACCCTTCTTGTGGATGGGGACCACATTGGCCAGTTTCCAGTCATCTGGGACCTCTCCAGTCAGCCAGGACTGGTGGAAAATAATGGAGACCGGCTTGGCCAGCTCATCTGCCAACTCTCTCAGCACCCTAGGATGGATCTCATCTGGTCCCATGGACTTGTGAGTATCCAAGTGGCTCAGCAGGTCCCGAACTAATTCCTCATGGGTTTCTGGGGCATTACACTGCTTCCTGACCCCATCACCCAACTCAGGAGGCCACTCATCCTGAAATCCTCCAGCCTTGCTGTTAAAAATTGAGGCAAAGAAGGTGATCAGGACCTCAGCCTTTTCCTCATCTTCAGTCACAGTGTTCCCCTCCAGGTCCAATAAGGAGTGGAGGTTCTTCTTGCCCCTCTTTCTAGCATTAATATATTTATAAAAATGCTTTTAATTATCTTTCACAGAAGTGGCCAGCTTGAGTTCTAACTGGGCTTTTGCCTCTCTAATTTTTCTCCTACATGATCTAACAACATCCTTAAACATATCATGAGTAGCCTCCCCCTCCTTCCAAAGGTGATACACCCTCTTTTTTTCTCCTTAAATCCTCCAGGAGCTGCTTGCTCATCCAGGCCAGTCACATTCCCCACTGGCTCATCTTTTGGCATGTGGGAATTGCCAGTTCCTGTGCCTTCAGGAGCTCCTGTTTAAAGTAGATCCTACCATCCTGAACCCTTAAGGTCTGCTACCCAGGGAACTTTCCAAATAAGTTTCTTAAACAGGCTGAAGTTTGCCCTCCGGAAGCCCAAAGTGAGGGTTCCGTTACTGCTCCTCCCTATCTCCCTGCATATTGAGAACTTCACTATCTTGTGATCACTGCACCCTAGACAGCCTCCCACCATCACATCTCCCACCAGCCCTTCTCTATTGATGAACAGCAGGTCAAGCAGTGCCTGACTCCTGGTAGGCTCACTTAACAGCTGCATCAGGAAGCTGTCTTCCATATGCTCTAGGAACCTTCTGGACTGCCTCCTCTCTGCTGAATTAAGTTCCCAGCAGATATCTGGCAAGTCACCTACAAGGACAGGATCTGATGATCTTGAGACAGCCTCCAGTTGCTTGTAGAATATTTCATCTGCCTCCTCATCCTGGTTGGGTGGTCTACAACAGACTCCAATCAGGATGTCAGATTTGTTAGGCCGCCCTCTAATTTAACCCGCAGGCTCTCAATCCTTTCATTCTCCACTTCAAGCTCTGTGGCATTGAGCGACTCCCTAATATACAGGGCCACTCCTCCTTCTCTTGTCCCTCGCCTGTCTCTCCTAAAGAGCCTGTAACCCCCCAGTGTAGTACTCCAATCATGTGTATTGTCCCACCATGTTTCTGAAATGGCTATATCATAGTCTTACTGGTGGACCAGGACTTCCAGTTCTTCTTACTTGTTACCCATACTGCGTGTGTTGGTGTACATTCACTTCAGCTGGGCTCTCGACTTCCCAATTAACCCTAATTTGTGTCCCACTCTTCCTTTTCAGAGGGACTGATTTCCTCACCCACACCCTTCAGACCTGGTTTAAAGCCCTCCTAATGAGCCCTGCCAGCTCCAGTGCTAGTACCCTCTTGCCCTTTCTGGATAAATTCACCCCAATAACTTATCAACCTTTCTATCATTTCCATCCTTTATGCAATAAATCCTATAATCAGCCTTAATTGTGGGTGCCTTTCTTACTGGTATTCCAAAGGACCCAGAACTTCCTCAATGGAAAACAAGCACATGTGACAAGCTAAATTAAATTGTCTTAATCTGGAATAGTAATCAATTGTATCTTTATAATTGTAGATGTGATATGCATGAGAAACACTCCTAGTGCCATTTTAGGTTTAGCAGGTTATTATTCTGCCTAGCATATGTTTGATGATCTGAAAGATAAGTTTCCTATATGATCTTTATTAGCTCTACATAGATGTCTCAGGTGCCCTAGAGCTCCTCAGTGGGATATATGCCTTTACATGTGCACCAGAATTAGGGTCACAAGTATTGGATAACCCAAAGCTCCTTCTATAGCTTGCAAAAAGATATTGACATCTCTAGAGACCGACTTATTTGCCCTTTCCTGTGCAGTGAATTTTCCTTGGAGGCTATTACAAAGTGAGACCAGAGTGACTAATTAAGGCCTGCATACTTTTTAGATACCTAAAGTAGGGCAGATGAATCCCAAATATATGTACCTAAATTAAAAGGCCAGTCTGCATTGATTCTCATATAGGCAATGAAGAAAGATGGATTCCTCCAAAGAGATACTTAGAGCAAGCATCTAATTTAAGTGCTCTGTATATAGAATAGCTTCTCATCCTTTGCTAATTACAGAAAAAAAATTCTCAGAACTTTTGCTCTCTCTGTCCTATTTTCTTTAATTTTGGAGGCAGAAAGAAAATAAAAATGTCAAGGGTAATTATAAAAATATAGCTTGAAATGTTGTGACTTTATTGCCCAAATGTGATATGAAGGACCTAAGAATATGTCCTAGCTTTGAATTAGAAACAATTCAATTTGAATCTTTTTCTGTTTTCAACATGTGGTCCCTATGCCAATGCAGTATTTGCTTCAGAAATATTTTTTTTTCTCTCTGATTTTGACCAGAATTTCCACCTCATTTTTTTTCTAATGCTTTGTTGAAGCTGATACGCTCTTATAAAAAGTTACAGTTTTGAGAAACTGACATTTTCAGCCAGACAATGGTATTGTCAGATATTCCTTGACTATATTAAAACCAAGAGCCCAGAACTTCCCCTGCTTGTGACTGAAACTCCAGTTCTGTACAGTGCAAATTCAGCTTGGCCTTACTGAAGCAAAACAAAGCAAAAGAAAACAAAACAAATCCCACAAAACACAAACAAACAAACAAAACCCCCCCACAAAAAAGTCCCAAACCCAAACTTGAGTACTGAACAAATACATAAGGTCATATAAAATAAGAATAGTGACAAAAAATGAAAATGGAATTGTTGAGAAATTATCATATAGTAGCTTAAACACTTGAGAGGAAAAAAAGTGATGCAAAAATAAAAAACCTTAATTAATAAATGTACAGGATAAGAATTGAGTAATTCAACCAATCCATCCCAAACTTAACCCTAACCCTAACTGTGTATTAGTTAGTAAGTAATTGGCGTGTGTGCTGTATGAATGTATACTGGTAATATTTTATGTTCTTTGAAAAATACCTTTCCTTACTCTAAAGACTCCTGAAACAAACAAACAAACAAAACAAAACAAACAACCAAACAACATCAACAACAACAATGAGAAAGAATATATAAGTATATATTATAATCTATAATCTTGTAATTAACTTATTTTGTAGACAATTTATTTTTCAGTTTTTGAAGAGGGAACTTTAACCTAATCAATGACTGTAAAAACTGAAATTAAATTACCTTTGGATATAAAAAGATAAATAATTATATAATTATAAGGTCAGGCTTGCTGATGGAGATACAGAGTAGGGACATAAACAGTTCTTTCTCTTTTTTTTTTTTTTCTTCTGTCACTTCTGCTTGCAACTTCTCTCTCCCTCTCTTCCATGGCTTTGCTGGGATATCTCTATTTTGACTACTGTGTGAGGTAATGTGAAGAAGAACTGGAACTAGATGATCCTTGTGGTCCCTTCCAACCCTGACTGATACTATGATATTATGATACTAAGAGAGGGAGTGGAGGAAAGGAAGTGAATGGTCCTCCTGGAGTCATCCAGGGTGGTCTGAAGAGTTTCTGTTTCTCAATTGTAAATATAAATACATTTTGTATATATATTGTATATTTTGTACATATTCGTTGCTCTTAATATTTTTAGATTTTAGATTGTAAATATAGATTCATTTGCTTCCATCTGAAATTGAACTGGTCTGAGCAATTTATTTTGTGGGTAATTCTCCAAATTAGCTGGGGGGTAATTTCAACCCACCACATTTTTTATTGGAAGCCAACATGGAGCTTTGCCCAATGATTAATTAGTGCTCAGATTAAGGAAGCCAGAATGAAGCTGTAGAATTCAGTGAAAGCAAGGTTTGGGGGTTTTGGTGATTATTGACTTGGTTTTGTAGGTTATAGGGGGTTCTACACATTGGCCACAACAACTCCATGCAGTGCTACAGGCTGGGGTCAGAGTGGCTGGAGAGCAGCCAGGCAGAAAGGGACCTGGGGGTACTGGTTGACAGCTGGCTGTACACGAACCAGCAGTGTGCCCAGGTGGCCAAGAAGGCCAATGGCATCCTGGCCTGTATCAGGAATAGTGTGGCCAGCAGGAACAGGGCAGTCATTTTGACCCTGTACTCAGCACTGGTTAGGCCACACCTTGAGTACTGTGTCCAGTTCTGGGCTCCCCAGTTTAGGAAAGATGTTGAGTTGCTGGAACATGTCCAGAGAAGGGCAACAAAGCTGATGAGAGGTTTGAAGCACGATCCCCATAAGGAGAGGCTGAGAGAGCTGGAGTTGCTTAGCTAGGAGAAGAGGAGTCTCAGAGGAGACCTTATTGCTGTCTACAACTACCTGAAGGGAGATTGTAGCCAGGTGGGGGTTGGTCTCTTCTCCCAGGCAACCAGCACCAGAACAAGAGGACACAGTCTCAAGCTGCACCAGAGGAGGTTTAGGCTGGATGTTAGGAAGAAGTTCTTCACAGAAAGAGTGATTGCCCATTGGAATGGGCTACCTGAGAAGGTGGTGGAGTCATCATCACTGGTAGTGTTTAAAAAGAGACTTGATGGGGCACTTAGTGCCATGGTTTAGTTGATTAGATGGTGTTGGGTGATAGGTTGGACCCAATGATCTTGGAGATCTTTTCTAACCTGGTTAATTCTGTATTCTATTCTGTATTCTAAAATATAAGAGGGCTCGAGAGAGCAGTATTTGTACTCTTGATTATTTCTATCACTTAACTGTCAGTTTATTCCCTGACTCTGTTTGAACTAGCTTTATCAAGAGAAAAATGTGCTGCCACTAAGCAATACAGACTGCAGCCTTATGTTCCATCAGACTTGAGTCAGGAATTTGTCCCTAAGTGCTCTTTATCTGTAAGAGTAGACATTGTGGTTTTATATATAAAAGTACATTTCAAAACAGTCACATAGGCCACAGCAGATACATCAAAACACTTTGTAAAAAGAATAACTACAGCTTCTGAAAATCACCATCCCAGGGTCAGGGAGTAACAAGTGTGGGCTGCTCTGTAAGTGTAGATGATCCGAAGGTGGCCCAAAAAGGAAGCATGGTGCCCTCACCAAGTGCAGATCCTGAACAAAAGTCACCAAGAGAGTCTAGTGACAGTAAATTGATCAGCCAAAGTTTTTCTGGATGGCCAGAGAATTCCATAGCAATAAGGCAAGGCTAAGGATCAATCCAAGAAGTCAGGTTAGTGGGTGAAGAGCAGGACCAAGACCAATGCAGTACATAGGCACAGAGGCTGTGCTGCAGCACAGCAGAGGTAAAGATAGTGCCAACACTTTAATGAAGCTAAGAGGAGTAAAGATCCTCATTTCTTACAAATATTTTCCACAAAGTTTTCCTCACCACAGTCTGATCCATGGCTACACAGCAGCACTGCTTCAAGCTGGCTTGAGAACAAGCATGAGAACCCTCAGAACAAGGCCCTAGGCTCTGATGGTACTGAAGTCCAGGACTAGATTCTCAGATGAAGTCAGCCATAGCTTAGATGTACGAATTTTGGCTTCTTTTGCTTACTTACTTTCCCAACAGCATTGGTGGCCACACAACCTTATTGAAAATGATGTAATATGGCTTTAATAAAGAAAAAGAATACAGGAGCTCTTCATGAATCCATACTTCATGAGTCAACAAGGCTCCACACTTTTAATGGAAGACTCTTCAACTAAAATCAGAGCTATTCATCTTCAGCTTTCTTTTATGGTCAATAAATAAAAACAAAACAAAATAAATAAACAAAAATCAACAAGTCACTTTTAGAAAGCAATCTAATTGATGTTAAAATAAGGTGAAATACATCTTACTTGCAAATGCCTCATTGTCTCCTCTCAGAATTAAGGGAGACTAAAATAACTGATTTACATGTAGACATCTCATCTTCCACTAATTATGGGGGGATGGGGGGGCAGGGATTAACTTTGGTTAGTGGCTAGATGCCCACCCACTCTCGCATCAACAGGGTGGGGAAGAAAAAGATGGAAAGCCTTGTGGGTTGAGATAAAAACAGGGAAATCACTTAACAGATGCTTTCATGGGCAAAACAGACTTGATTGGAGGAAAATTTATTCCAAATTAAAATAGATTTGGGTAATAAGAAACAAAGACAAAATAAATCTTTTTTTTATTCCCACCTTTTATCAGGTTCATCTTCATTCTTTCATTCATAACACCTTTCATCTGCCCTCATCCCCAGCAGTGCATTTCTTGATGTCCTGCAGTACTTGCCCTTTCTCAAATATATTTCCTTGAGGTGCCACTATCTTATGTGCAGGGTTCAGCTACACCCTGCAGTGTGTACATCATCTGCTAGAACCAGCTGTGTTTGGCACAGAGTAGCCCTGGCTTCTCCTCACAGAGGCCACTCCTGCAGTCCCCCTCTGCCAACTCCTGGACACCTGGACCCAATATACTGAGATTTGTGTGTATGAGTCCTATCTTAGCTCCCTAGCATAATGATTCTTCAAGGTAACACAGCCTAGGAAGGCAGAGAATTTATTTCTGGTACACAAATAGATAGATGGGAGGCAGGTAAATTTATCAATATACACATACTATATTCACAGAAATCTCAATAGAGAGCATATTCAGAATTGTAGCAAAATTTAAGATTCATGCATTAATTAGTTTAGATAACAAGTATTCTTTTTTTAATATTGACCTTAAAGATCTCTTACGTTGCAAAAAGGAGAGAATTGCTAAAATATAAGTGCAATAAGGGTTTTTTTCTCATAAGTGCTTCACATCTCTGGAATATTGCAATATGTTCCACATTTCCATATGTTGTTATGGCACCATGCCAGTAACAAATAGGCTTTCTAGTTTCCAGTACTAGTTTCTAAGTTTTCATAGCCACACTTTGAAAATAATCTCAGAAGGGAAAAATAAAAATAACATACTGTAATCTGCCAGAGACTCTGTCAAATGTAATCTAGGTTTACAGTTACACAGAACTTCCAATAGATATCATGAGGCCTTTTATCTGTTGATGGTATGGTTGACTACAATTTTAAAATAAAGAGGTGTTCCAAATCTGGCTTTCTATTAATGATGTCTTTGTAAGTTTCTATAATGAAATTCTTTTTTTTGTTAATACTAGTGCTACCTCTGGGAAAAAAAAAATATACCACACACACCTTTTTCTTTTTTTAACATTTGAATGGCAATAAGATGCACAGATAAATACACATTTAATTATGTGAATTATAGAACAACCAATATATCCTGAATTTCTATACTACCTGTTGTCTCACAGGATTCCATTCACAGGGGCTTTCGCTGTTCAGAAGATTGTAACTATTCAACTCTTTTTCTTAGGAGTAGATTGCTTTTGAAGTTCTTTTGGAACAAGGAAAAATTGCTATATGTTTCCTGGCATCATCATATAAAGTATGCATTGTAACATACAGTGAGCATTCTTCTACAGAAAACATACCACAATGAAAACTCTCAGGATCATAAAAATGGAACAAAATTTCACAAACAAGTTTCATTAACAGTCAATCTTTCAATGCCTTATTAACAATCAACCTAGATCTTGACCTTAAAATCTGAATAGTATGCATCATTCAATTCTCCATTTGTTCATGAAAAGCTGTAGGATGTGAAGAATAGTATATAAGCTATAAACATAGGCTAGCAGTTTTTATTGTGTTTTATTAACTCCAAGTTCTCATTTTGCCCCTGAGTTTTCTGGACATAATTTCTATACAGGATAAAATACTTTAAATGCAATAGTATGTACTGTTATAAGACAGGATACACTGAACATGTTGTTTAAACATGTCCAGGTCTGCTGTGGTGGGTTGACCTTGGCTGCTTGCCAGGTCGCCATCAAGCCACTCTGTCACTCCACCTCCTCAACTGAACAGGACAGAGAAAGTATGATGAAAGTTTCATGGGCTGAGATAAGGACAGGGAGATATCACTCACCAATTACCATCACAGGCAAAACAGATTTAAATTAGGCAAAGTGGTTTAATTTATTGGTAATCAACTCAGAGCAAGATTATGAGAAATAAACCCAAATCTTTAAACATCTCTCCCTTCTTCCTGAGCTTACATTCATTCCCAATTTCTCTGCTTTGTCCCACTAAGCGGCTAAGAGTTTCCAGACAATGGGAGCTGTGGTCAGTCCATTGTCTCTGCTGCTTCTTGCTCCTCACACTCCTCACCTGCTTCAGTGTGGGTTCCCATCTACAGGATACAGTCCTTCACAAACATCTCCAATGCAGATTCTCCTCACAGGCTGCAGTTCTTCGTGAACTGCTCCAATGAGTTCTTTTCACAAGGTTTACTCCTTCAGGACAAAATATCCTGACAGAAGGCCTGACATGGGCTTCTCTCTACAGGGTTACAGGAGCCTGTTCAAATGTGGGCTCTCCACAAGGTCACAGCTTCCTTCAAAACACATCCACCTACTCCAGTGTGTGTGCGTGTGTGGTGGGGTGGTCCTCTATAGGCTGCAGGCTGATGTCGACTCCGCCGTGGAGGTCCACGGGCTTCAGGGGATAAGCATCTCCTCCCTCTCCTTCTTCACTGACCTTGGTGTCTGAAGAGTTATTTTCCTCACATATTCTCACAGAACCACCCTGGCCCATAGACCCCTTGCACACCAAAACCTTGCAGTGTAAACTCAGTACATTTGCTCAAAGGTTTTAAGGTTCCCCAGAGAATCTTAAACATATCTTCTGGCTAGCCCTCTTCTGAGATTTTCCTTATGATTCCAACACTAAACAAGTTTAATTATAAAACAAATATCAGATACATTCAGGAAGATTAAATCCAGGGTTTGTTTTGTGCATCAATAGAAACTGTAAACTGGCTGCTACCCTGTTAGCATTTTACAGTAAAACCAAGGCTTGCATAATCAAATATTCTAATTTTTGAGTGAAAATTAAATTCTTTGAAGCTTGTTTCAATTCAATAGCACTGACAAAACTATGAGATATAAATGGAAACCAGAGATAAAGTCCATCTCTGAAAGACAGCCTTACAAAGATGGAATACCATTTGCTGATATCTTTTCAGAAAGATCCAAAACCTTGTATTAGATTTAAAACAAAATAAAGCAAAACAAACAAAACAAAACAAAACAACAACAACAACAAACCCAGAAAAACTAATGAAAGAAACCAAACAACAACAACAAAAATCAAAATACACATCCTACCAAACAAAGGAAACAGAACAGCAGTGTTTCAAAATTTGTGTGCCTCATACTCCAGGACAATGTTTTAAATCCTGTAACAGAATCAGAAAGATCACAGGGACCTACAAACAAAGTTAAGCATATGAGTTAAACATTCATATATTGCTGACCACCAAATTTCTAAAAACTGGACACTAATTTAGTGGGAAATTGTTCATTTGTGTTTCTACAGATGAAGTCATAGTTGTCTAAATTTATCCACAGACATATTGAAGCCTGTCAAAATTACAGAACTAGTGTTTCATGCTTAAATCCCTCATGTACTCATAAAGCAGGTAATTTCTCATTTACCTGTGGAGCTTTATCTGATTGATGTGTCTAGAGACCACTACCACATAAAACAGAGTAAATTAAACTGTCTTGTTCTTACTTAATGGGATGATTTTCTTCCCGATTTCAAGTGGCAATTTGCCCTGTAAGAGCTGTAACAAGTATATAACGGGTGAGAAAGAAGAAGACAAGAAGTTGCCACTTTCTTTGATTCATGATTTTTTGTGTGTGTTTAAATGTTATATAGTAACATGTATTATCAGGTCTTTCTTGTACTCAGGAGTCCAGACTTTAACACAGTCCCCCTGATTTTGTCTCAAACACTCAATGTACTATCAGTAAGGATTTTCTAGGATGTCTCAATAGTGGATATACATATGTGGAAAACTGAATGGGGCCTTTAGCAGGTTTTTGATTTGGACAGGTGTTCTCTGAAAGTGTTTGATTCCTTCACTGACTAAAACAAAGCACTGAAATTACTAGCTCAGATGAAGACACTTATTAACTACAGTGAGTGGAGAAAGTAAGGAAGAAAATTGTACATGAGTTATCTTTGTAATTTTGGATGTAGTTTTCCAACTTGGATTTTCAGAGAAATTACAAGTGAATACATTTGTACAAAATTAAATAGGATAGAAATAACTGATGGAATATGTGTAGGGAATATGTAGTGAACTGAACAAAACATTACAAAGATTATATATATCTTTATGTACAGCTATTATAAATGTCACAATTTGGGTAATAGGCTTTACACTTCTAATTTACCCCAAAATCCCGTATATTCCATCAAATCTAGAGCAGAATTTATCTATCATGATACAAAATTACATTATTGTATGTAACCATGGTATGCTCAAACCCACACTGAAACTCACAGAGATTGATCAAATCTGTTAAATAATCCAGTCAGATTGGTATGGGTTGAGAAAATGCCACAGAACCACAGAACGTTAGGTGTTGGAAGGGACATCCAGAGATCAGCAAGTTGAACCCTCCTGCCAAAGCAGGATCACCTAAGGCAGGCTGCACATGAATGCATTGATGTAGGTTTTTAAAGTCTCTAGAGAAGGAGACCCTACCACCTCACTGGGCAGCCTGTTTCAATGTCTGTCATCCTCACCTATAGAAATGTCTCCTCATGCTGAGGTTGAATCTCCTGTGTTCTAGCTTGTACCTCCTGTTCCTTGTCCTATCACTGAGCACCACTGAAAAGAATCTAACATGTCCATCTTGACACCCTCCCCTCAGATATTTGTAGTGGGTAGTAAGATTCCCTATCAACTTTCTTCTCTTTAGACTAAACAGCCCCCAGTTCTCTCAGTCTTTCTTCATAGCAGAGACATTGAGAGATGTTCCTTGATTTATGCATGAGGGTGTAGGCAAAATAAGTTTGAAATCACTAATCTAAGTCTGCATATGTATAATGGTGCCTTAACTATCTAAGTGTGATATGACTGTGCTGTTGAACTCATTGAGTTCACACTGCTGAACTCACTGTTGAACTTGAGTTCAGGCTGACTGCATCAGGCTTTGTAGATAATTCACATAAATTAGATAGAAGCTTTCAGGATGGACCCTATAACTGTGACATCACCACATAGATGATGTTAGGTTCATGTAGTGGTTTAAAGCAAAAGCAATGGGTCAACCTGTCTGTTCCCCCAAGGTAGAAGTAATGGGGAAAAAATACACATGCAAAAACAAACAAGCAAACAAACAAAAAAACCCACCTCATTGAGACAAAGAGAATGATAAAAGATAAGAGTTTACTGAAATAAATGAGAATACAATGCACAATTACCTTATTACATATCTGCAGAAAAAGTGCAGCAGAAAGAAGCAGCAAGCAGAAGCAAGTAAGCTAAAAGCCTAAGCCAGGGAGCTGCAGTCCTTCCTGTCTTGCTGCCATCTCAGCAAAAGAGAGACAATACCCAAACCACAGAACCCCAAATCAGCAAACTGAACAGGAAGCCTCCCATGTTACAATATGAACTTCAAGCCCCGTAACACTTCACTGAGGTCAGGCTGACAGGTATGTAATTCCCTGGTTCCTCCATCCAGCCCTTCTTGTGGATGGGCATCATGTTGGCCAGCTTCCAGTCACCTGGGACCTCTCCAGTGAGCCAGGACTCTTGAAAAATGATGGAGAGCAGCTTGGCCAGCTCATCTGCCAGCTCTCTCATCACCTCAGGATGGATCCCATTTGGTCCCATGGATTTGTGGGGATCCAAGCAGCTAAGCAGGTCTTTAACTACTTCCTCCTGGATCACAAGGGAACTATACTGCTCCCTGACTCCATCTGCCAGCTCAGGAGGCCAGTTGTCTGGAAGACAATCTGTCCTGCTATTTAAATTTGAGGCAAAGAAGGTGTTAAGTACCTCTGCCTTTTCCTCATCTTTTGTTACTCTGTTCCCCGCTGTGTCCACCAAGGAGTGAAGGCTGTCCTCACCCCTCCTCTTGTCATTAATATATTTGTTAATATATTAATTCTTTCTACCCAGTCCTGTCAACCCCACCTTGAGGATGCACATTGTGTTTGTGACACTGAATAAAGGGAAGAATTTATAGGAACTACTACATGACAGTTTAATACAGGGCACTAATTTTATTAATTTCTCTTAAGCTTACCACCATTTTTGCACTAGAAGAATGACACCTAATGGCTATTTAAATTGAAAGATAAAACTGAAAAGTACTTTTATTAAGAAATTGCACACACTCAGAATTACCAAATTACAAACATATTTATTTATTTATTTATTTATTTATTTATTTTATGTTAGTTGAAAATGGTTTTAGTCACAGTTGCAAACACTTGAAGATAAATCCAGTTTGATTTTGTACTATAATGGTCCTGGTTAAAATGTAAACTATAAACTGATTTCCTGATGTTTTTAAGACATGACTTTGCCAGCTAAATCACACATTTGCATGCATGCATGCACGAATACTCCTTCATGAATATATTCATATTTTTACATAAATACATGTGTGTTTACACCCCTGTATATCTCCTTGAAATATGATGAGCTTCCTTGTATGACTGAAATCCCCTAGATTTATGCTGAATGCTCCTAATGCATAAAGGAGAATAGACACTTGTCTGAATGTCATTGAGAGTAAGGAAGATTTGATTACCCTACATTACGACTTGAAATACAGCATACTGTATTGAAACTGCTGTCTGTCAGCCCTTCTAATGCAGATAATTCTGATGAAATCAATGCACTTTATCTAATTAGTAATGAGTATCCATGACTATCTAACTAAGCAATAAAAATACATTTGGGATTATTTTTACATCTCACAGAACCATATAATCAGTGACAGATTAATTATACAATATCAAAATGAAATAACTATAGCAGGATGATATTACAAGAACCTCTGATATTGAATTCTCCTGCCTCTGCCAGATTGCACAAAAATATATTTTTCTTGCATGTCAGCTAGCTATTTCTTTATGCAAAATCCTCTTCTGAGGATATTGCCCCTTACTGTAGTAAGGAAATGCAGCAGAAATAAAAAGTAATTAATGTTAAAGGAATAATTTCATGATCTGACATTTAAATGTCTCTGTTCTCTGAAAGGCAGCTGAGAAGAGAGTGCCCATGTTATGCTTGTTGTTAAGTGGTTGGCAATGACTTGCATTCAGCTCAGAAAAAAATCCTCCCTGAAAAACATTTTTAAAATTTGCATTTTTAGTAAATTTATTCTGACATTACTAGTACCATTCTCTTCCCTCCAGAGATTTTAGAAACAAAGAAATCTGTCAGATTGAAATAAGTATCAACCTTTATATGGAATGTAATTTCCTCTTAATAAATATAAAAGATACTTCCAAAATAATATTTGTCTAGGATTTACCCACTATGACACGATCATGAAGTCCATTAAGAGACTCTCTAAGCCCTTTCAGAACACCATAGATATAAAAAGCCTGAATATAGAGTAATTTGAGTTGCATACTGAACAAATATCTCCAGGAATACTAAGCATGAATGATTATTATGGTAATTCCAGGGAACTGTAAAGAAACAGGACCAGCAATGTCACCAGTAACAGCATGAGGGCAATACAAGATCATAGATTTATAGTCTGATGTCATTAGAGCTGTTTGCAATCTTGTGTTCATATACTCATATAAAAATAGCATCCCTTTATTGGATAATAGCTACCAAAGAGACTATTACAAGTACTGTTTTTGTAAAAAAAAAAATGTTACCGATCCTTTCTTTCACAAAGCAATTTACAGATGATCTGATCCATCAACAAATAAACAGCAGAGAGCATATAATTTTATTTACTCATACCTTATAAGTGTTTGTTCCATCTGTAGTGTATTGGTTCAGAAAATACATTTACATTTATTAAATCTTTAAATCCTTAAGTTATTTTTTTCTTATAAAAATTCAAAGTATTATCTTTAATACAAATCAGTATCTAAGACAGGAACATCTTGACTATAACACAGAACATTAAATAGGAAAACTAATAATAAAGGAGTACAAATATATATTTTTTTCTTTTTATTTGAAATAAGAAATTTTCTGTTTCTGTGTGGAAGAGGAAAGTAAAAATATTATCTGAATAATGTAAGAATAAACCTATCTGTTACAGTATCCCATTTCTAATAGTAGCTAGTAATGGATACATGGAAAAGAAAACAGGACCTTCAAGACAGGAATAGCATATGAATATATTTCTTCAAACAATCCCCTAAGTTCCAACAATACAATATTTTCTAAGCTAGAAGTAGCATATTTGTCTCTTACACTTGAATAGATTTTCTTTCCACTGCTTGATGAATCCATGAAACTTATTATTGTCCAGGTGGCAGGTTCCACAGCTGTAATAACATGTATGAATTTTGTAAGAGCTGCACCAGTTTCCCACCATAGGGAATTCATAAACTGAGAAAATCACAGGACAGTGGCCTTATCTACCATTTTAGGTTATTGTTGTTGCTATTATTATTGTTGTTATTGCTGCTGTTGCTATTTTACTTTGGTGCTTTTCTTTTGGGGGGGGGGGGGGGGGGTTGGTTGGTTGGTTTGTTGTTGCATTTTTGCTGCGTCTTTTGTGTGTGCATTTGTTTTCTTTATTTATAGTAGGAGACCAAGCTCCAACTAACTGGAAAGAGAGTGCTATCTTTTCCTTCAATTTTATTTGGTTGGTTTTTGGATATTTTCAGTGGGTGTTTCTTTGTTTGTGGTGGGTTTTGGGGGAGTTTTGTTTATTTAGTTGGCTTTTTGTTGGGGTTTTGTTTGTTTATCAAAACAAACAAACAAAAAAAAGAGCCCAGAAGAGGCTGAGCACTCCCTGTATGCAGTTTTGAGATGACTATGTTTTGGGGTTCCCCCCCTATTATTTTTTAAAATGCATTTCTGCACTGCTTTCCCATCCATCTCCCTCCTTTACCCCTATTCTTATATTCATTTTCCTTCCTTCCTTCCTTCCTTTCTTCCTTCCATTTCCTACTTTCCTTCTGCCTTTCTTCTGTCTTTCTTTCTTCCATATTTTTTTCCTAAAGCGTTTCATTCTGCAGCATATCTTCCAAACTTTCCCTTTGCTAGATACATTGCTAAAAATAAATGTGCCTCTGAGGGGCACTTTCCCCCCATCAATCCTGGCCTACCAACAGTCCTCTCTAATACTGCCTGCATGCTTCAGAGAGTTTCTTTTTCTTATCACAATACTCAGCCTGAGTACCTGTCATGTTGTTCTTAACATCTTCATATATTTCTATTCCTTATGTAGCCAACAAAATTGCAAATAAATTATTCTATCCATTATGACAGACTTGCTTCTACTCAGCTAAAAGAGATATGAGTTTAGTATTGGAACAGCCTCACAAAATGTAAGTGAACACACAAAATGTTAAATGGACTCCTTATAGAAAGATTCTTCTGCTTTTAGTATAGTGGTTGCAAAGGATAAGGACAACCATTTGGATAAATAGCACAATTATCTAAAGAAAATGGAATCTGAAATTGTTATGATTTCTCTAAATCAAAGATTATGATTAATTTCAGACTGAAGTCTCAAATGGTGGCTATGCTTCAGTCCTCTCCCTGCACTTCTCATGGATCATTAGTGTCCCATTCCCCTGATTCACATCACATAGCTTCGAACACATTTATTTCTTTTTTTTTTCCCTCCACTTTGACAGAAACAATCACTGTCTACACTTTCCTCTTTAATTCCACATCTCAGTTCTATTCTGCAGCACATAACTCTTAATAACATTATCCCACTCCTTCCTTTTCTGTATGCAACAGAAATAAAGGTAAAATATATATTTCCATTAATAAGAGCAATATGGAAAAAATGCTAAATTTATTCCTGTTCCTTTCACTGGAGATGAAAATTAGTAGTACTAACTACTAAGTTCTCCAGAATTTCCAGCATGATGTCTTCCTATATAAAAGTAAGCTATCCAGTTGTTGCATTTCCTTGGATCACTGAGGACAAACAAAACTAGGTACTTTCTGCCCCAGTGCTCTCAATTTTTCCTCAACAAAATATCTTGATTTGGGATATTCCAGACTTTTATTCAGCCTTAATATTCAGAATTCCACTTCATAACTAAACTTATTTTCAACAGATACCACATGCATTTTAGGATCCTATTGCTATTTTAGAAAACTTTGTAAAAAAATGCCTAGCAAAGGAAACACCAATGTAATACTTTTCTCTCTAATGTCCTCCATGAAGGAAGAAAACACAACCACAGAAGCAAGGTAGCTAAACATATCTGAAAATCCAAGCTAAATCCCAAGTCCTTTCATGAAGCCCTGAAGCATGGAACTTAATACTAATTAAATCTAAGGTATGGTCTTTAAACCTCCTAAGGTAAGGAGGCAATGTTTGTAAAAATTAGATTATTGGAATTTCCTGATAATAAGAAAGATACTTCACAATATCAAAACCAGAATGTCTTATTCTAACAACCAGTTTAATCAAGTAACTGTAGTATTATAATTCTATTATTACATATTACAAGAGATATATTAATATATTTAAAATTGAACTTACACTGAAACAGAAAAGTCAGCGTGACACATACCAGGAACTTTTGGTTCTGTCATTGATGGGCATGATCTTGAAATGTAGATTTTACCATAGTTTCTTAGATACATAACTACTTAATTTCAGATTTTTAAAATGTAAAACTGACAAAAGAAATCATTCATTCAGGAGTGCACCTTCCTTAAAAGAAGCAAGTATGTCCTGGGAAACAGATAAAATATAGTACTGGTGCATAGTAAAGAGTCAACAGGAATGAAGTAGGAGATTTATGTTTTCTACAGGAGGGCACTTTTTTGTACAGTGTTTTTCATTTTTTAAATTGATTTTCTCATTTGAAATCTACTTTGAAGACATATGGGATATTTTATCATCTGCAGATGTGGATTAGAGTGTAGTTCTGATATCACGGTTTTGTATCTTAACTTGTAACTGTGAGTGAAAGCATAGTCTCTTATAGTGCAGAAAAATGCAGAGCTGTAAGAAATGATGCAATGAATAAACATTCAACTGGGACTGTAAAAATGGGCATTTCAAGATAAAATTAAAAGGTGAAGGTGATGATGCTATTTAATTAATTGTTACGATAACATTTGTGGTGAGTTTAAACATTGAGCTTCTTTAATAAACAGGCACACATACATGCACAGACACATGCAGACAGAATTAAAGAGATTCACAGATTTCATTGGGTTGGAAGGGACCCTCAAAGGTTGACTTGTCCAGCCTCACCCTGCAGTGAGCAGGTACATCTCCAGCTAGGTCAGGCTGCCCAGACTTGAGTGCCATCAGAGTGTCCAGACTTGATTTATTAAGACTTACATGGTTCATTCTGCTGCATTAAAACTTTTACAAGACAAAGCAGAGGGGAAATAAAATGTACAGACATGTTTATTTGAGTGTAAACCTCTATATCATCTTAGGATTAACATGTTATAGTGACAGGAACTGTGCAAACAGACCATAAAAGACATTTTATTGAGAGCTCCATTTGAAAGCTACTCTGGTCTGTCTCAGACTGATTGCAGTCTGAGAAAAATCATGCTACTGAGTACTGCTAGTGACATAGATAGCAGAGGTTTGTCATCACCCACAAAAATCTCCCTTCATTCATATAGCAATGTCAATAGGACAAAAGGTTGTAAGAAGGCTGTGATGAAGAGGTTATTAATGTATGAATTATGAAATTTGATATATAAAAATGTTTGTATTAATATAAGAATATTAATAACCACTTAATCACTATTTTATATACATATTCTAGTTCACAATTGTGAGATATATCCCATAACTGGTCTCGTATATAAATTTTTTAACCCAATTTATTTACAGAATAAATTTTGATTAAAAAACAACGCTGCAGTTCTGCGCTTGTCCACCAGATGGCGACTTGACAAGACGATTGTGGCTTTAACTACATACCGGAAGAGTCTTGAACTGGAAATTGTCACGCAGCTAGGCACGGAGGCTTTAAACTGAGCCTTAGCTGGGGGAGAACACGTGAAAGATACACTGTATCTTTGAAGATAGGCTGCTGCTGGCTGCTGCCTGCCCATCTTGCTCCAGGGCTGGCTCTGGGACTGGTTCATCCATTCTGGGGAGGGGCTCCCAGGTCTGAGACTGTGGCTGAAGCTGCTGTCGGGCCCAAAGTGGGGCTTCCATCTTGGATGCGGTGGGGTTTCCTTCTCCCTCCCACAGAGGCAGGGAAGGGTGAAGCGTAGGCTTCTGCCGGTCGGCAGATTCCCTTGCAGGTCTTGGGCGGCTCCCTCAGAGCAGCTTCCTGGATGGTTTTGGACCAGAAGCCCGGTGGAGTGGTCCCGCGAAGTCGACCCTCACTGTCGTAGAGGGCAGAGCCGGACCCTTTGGGGCCAGTCCTCGCAGCGGCAAGCTCAGGTGGCAGATCAGGGCCCTTCCAGGGTCAGCCTGTGCTGCAAGGTGGTTGGGGCCGTCGGGGCAGCCCTGGGGAGGGGCGCAGCTGCACAGAGAGTAGGTGGCTTCCCCTTGCTTGGCTCAAAGGAGGTGTCAGGACTCTCTCTTGTGGGTAGTCCCAGCTTTCAGTTACCCTGGAGTTTACAGGACAAGTGGAGTGAGCACAGGTGGCAGCTCCTCTTCTCCAAGACAGAGGGGGATCATGCAGGATGCTGCTGGGCGCTGTTCCTGCTTTTACAAGCTGTCACACAGGCTCTGTCGCTCACTGTCTGCTGTTTCATGGCTGTGACAGATGTCTGGACTGCTGAGATTCAAGCTAGTCCTCCGCGTCAACTGGGCAGTCTTACTTTCGGGGGTGCAGTCCTCTTTAAGACGTGGTGGCTTTCTCTGACTGGTGGAACTGGCAAATATGATGCTGGCTATCTGGAGCTTCAATGAAGGACTCATTTTGCAGGCTCATGGGGTTGGCTTATCTCCTTGCAGAGGTGTATAGTTTGTTTGAATGTGGAATAAGACTTACTAGCAATAGCTCTGGATCTTGGTAGCAAGGACAAAGTGCTTTGGCAAAGAGAGCAAAGAGGCAATGAGCTTACAAAGCTGGGGCAATGGCAGTAACTTGTTTACAACTTGGGGTAATACTTGTAAGTTTCTTGAGGCTGAATTTGGCCAATAGGCAATCTTGAAAACAGCCTGCTTTAGCCTACAGAAAGCATGAGGCTAGAATTATGCCCTTACTTGGCAGCAGGATGAGCATCCCATGCAGTGGGTGTGTGTTGTTGTTTACCACTTAGAAGGCAGGTTGGGGTTTTTGAGCCATCTGAATGGTGCCTGGTCTTTGTTTCCCTCAGCTCTGGGCTGAGTACCCACTCTGGAAAGAAGGGTGGAAGGAGGGATGTGACAAAACATGTTGGGACAAGTTTTACAGTATTTGGGGCATAATTCAGGGCATATGGTGCCTTCACCACAAAGCCTTCATATATTTATTAATTCTGTACCTTAATATCTTTATTAATAATGAGGTGAAGGACATGTTAGAGAGTGTTCTTAGAAAAGGAGTTTTGATTAGACTTAAAGTATAAAAGTAAAAAGTACAAAAGTGGTAAAAATTGATTAATTAAATGAAAGCAAAACCAAACAATGTATAATACAGGTAAGTAGGTTTCACAAGTAGGTTGCAAATCTGAGGAAGTGCAAGATTGTATGAAGCATTTCCTAAACTATGGAAAATTGTGGAAAATAATATTATCTGAAATTACCATTGTTATACTATACCATAGGACTAGGGGGAATGGGAAAGAAATAGAAATAGGTAGATTCAGATCGAATCTTAGGAAGAAATTCTTCATCATCAGGGTGGTGAGACACTGGAACAGGTTGCCCAGGGAGCTGGTAGAAGCCCCATCCCTGGAAGCTGTTAAGGCCAGGCTGGATGTGGCTCTGGGCAACCTGATCTAGTGTGAGATGTCCCTGACCATGGCAGGAGGATTGGAACTAGAGGATCCTTGAGGTCTCTTCCAACCCTAACAATTCTATGATTCTATGATCATTATGTTTGTGAATACAGGAGGGTATTACTGGAAGTTGACAGGTTTATATTCAAACTCTGCAGTCACTTGCTGTAAAGAATTTCAGAGGAAGATGTGGGAAATTTTGTAATGGACAGGTACTGTGAAAGTGAAGATTTTTTTATTAGTACTTTTTCCTTGTCCTCAGCAGCATACCATTTTTCATAAGGTGAACTGTAAGAGTCTATTTTTACTCTTATTTGAGACCAGGTGAAGAGTCCATAACAATTTTGGAGTCCGTCTATCAAATCTGAGGGCTGATTTTGATCATAACTTCACTGGTTATGTGCCTGTTATTCTTCAAATATCAGCTGAGTCATTGTTGATTTATCTGTGTGTGATAAAAGTCAGGTTTGTTCCTTTTATTGTGAGATGGGAAGACATAGTTCCTCTTTAACTGCCACAGCAAGACAAAACTTATTATAGACAGTTCAGTACCTACTCATTATCTGCCTCAATTTGAAGGTTGGGAAGGAGATGTGGTTCTTTGTTGAACATTTCTGTGAGTGAAATTAGGACACAAACAAGGTCACATATCACAATGAAACTATTTGTTAGAGAGAGAGAGAATGAATCAAACAAAACAGAGAAAGAAACAAAAGGAAGAGAGAGGGAGAGAGAGAATGGAGAAAGAGAGAGCAGGAGAGAGAGTTACCACCCCATGGTCTGTCTCTGATGGTGGAGGCAGTGGGGAGAGATGTTCCTGGGTGGCTGCTGCTTCCAGCTTCAGACATCTTTGGTCAAGTTTCCCCTAGTAATTTGGCATAGCCCAGGACTTCTATTATGTTCCTGGTTCATTCATTGTAGCTCCACTTGTCTCACATTAACAATGCATAAGTGGATTTCCATGGGTGTCTTCCACGTGTCTGCAGGGGTTGGTGCATGAGCAGCCTCCACCCCTCTTTGATGTCAATGTCCACCACAACCCCCTGGCCAGTTGCTGTGTCGGTGGGCAGAGATGGCACATCAGGAGGGTCGATCTTATCTTTTTTGAAACACTTCCCAGTTCTTATTGCAATCACACATCACCAGGTGATTTACATGTTCAAGAGAGGATTCTCTCATTGTCTTATAACATTGAAGGAAATGGAATGAGTGAAAAAAAACCCTTTTAAAAAAGGCATTTTGTGGAATTATAATAAGAAAAATGTCAAAATCCCACTTGTAAGGAAGAATATGTGCTGCTCTTATGCTGGGTAGTAACTGTCAACAAAAATTCAGATTCCGTTATTAAGGGCCACTAATAAATTGGGGTGGATCCGGAAACTAAAAATTTAACTTAAGCTGTTATTCCACTTAATGGCATCCTGGCCTGCATCAGGAACAGTGTGGCCAGCAGGAGAAGGGAGGTGATTCTCCCCCTGTACGCTGCACTGGTTAGGCCACACTTTGAGTACTGTGTCCAGTTCTGGGCCCCTCAGTTTAGGAAGGATGTTGACTTGCTGGAACGTGTCTAGAGAAGGGCAACAAAGTTGGTGAGGGGTTTGAAACACAAGCCCTATGAGGAGAGGCTGAGGGAGCTGGACTTGCTTAGCCTGGAGAAGAGGAGACTCAGGGGTGACCATATTGCTCTCTACAACTACCTGAAGGGAGGTTGTAGACAGGCAGATGTTGGTCTCTTCTCCCAGGCAACCAGCACCAGAACAAGAGGACACAGTCTCAAGCTGCACCAGGGGAGGTTTAGGCTGGATGTTAGGAAGAAGTTCTTCACAGAAAGAGTGATTGCCCATTGGAATGGGCTGTCCGGGGAGGTGGTGGAGTCACCATCATTGGAGGTGTTCAGGAGGAGACTTGATGGGGTGCTTTGGTTGCGTGGTTTAGTTGATTAGGTGGGTTGGATTGGTTGATAGGTTGGACATCATGATCTTGAAGGTCTCTTCCAACCTGGTCTATTCTATTCTATTCTATTCTATTCTATTCTATTCTATTCTATTCTATTCTATTAATCTTGAATATTTCCAGGAAAGGGGCCTCAGCCAACTCCCTGGGCAACCTATTCCAGTGTTCCACCACCCTGATAGTAAAGAACTCGTGCCTAATATCCAATCTAAATCTACTCTTCTCCATCTTAAAGCCATTACCCTTTGTCCTGTCACTGTAGGCCTTCCCATCCCTTCCCTAGACTCTTCCAATCCTTCTTGTAGGCCCTCTTCAGGTACTGGAAGGGTCCCAGGAGCCTCCTATTCTCTGGGCCAAACAATCCCAGTTCCCTCAGCCTACCCATGTAGCAGAGGTGCTCCAACCCCATGATCATTCTTGTGGCCCTCCTCTGGACCCACTCCATCAGGTCCATGTCCTTATATTGACGGCTCCAGACCTGGACACAGTACTTCAGGTGAGATCTTAACAGAGCAAAGTGGCAGAATCACCTCCCTGGATCTGCCGGTTTGCATCTTCTCATGCAGCCCAGGATGTGATTTGCCTTCTGGGCTGCAAATGCACATTGTCTGCTCATGACCAGCTTCTCATCCATCAGCAACCCCAAGTCCTTTTCCTCAGGGCTGCTTTCTAACACCTCAACCCTGAGTCTGTATTGACAGAGAAGGCTGTTCTGGCCCAAGTGCAAATAAGTAATTTTTTTTTTTTTTTCATTTTGATGAAAGAAATAAGTTTTCCCTCTGAACAAAATTAGTGAAGCCACAGGCAGTCTATCAGTTCATGAGCACTAAACATTGAACTCTCTGTATTGCATTTGATATACATGTAGAAGAGAATGTCCTTGGAGTTTAATTTTAATTTCCAGATTACTCTAAGACAGTTTGCTCTTCAGTAGACTGTTCTGATGGTGCCATTGAACTTTAAAATCTTTAGTATGTGGCCATTAAGTATTCTGCAAGTGTTTTCTACACCTGATGTGCTCTTATAAGCTGCCAGGATTTAGAAATTGGCCTGTGATGGATGAAGTGAGAAGAGCAAAAGCAGTCTGTAGAGTACTACTAACCAAACTCTTCTTGTGAGTCTGACTGACTTCAATGAGCAATATTGAAGTTTTATGTCTGACCAAAGCCAAAGAGTGTTCCTTTATCACAGATTCAGCAAATTTCCTTACATTTACAGTGTGAAACTTGACTTTTCGAGTCAAGTTACTCCCAGAAACTTCTATTCCAACATGTGGAGTTTTTTTAATATCCCTCTCTGCACCTTCAGTAGAAGAAATTTTAGGGAATTTTAGTGATAGGATTTAGTTTTGTGATGTGTGCTGCTTTAATTAATATCAATGGTCTAGAATAATCTCCACTTTTATTATTTTGTTCCTTTTTCAGCTGCTGCAGAAACCTGTCTCTGGATTTACTTTGTCACCTGAATTGGTCTATTTTCACTGGGCAAGGTCAGAATAAACAAGTTTTCAACTGAAATCCTTCACATTTGTTACTTATATAGCATAGGCATATGCTTGATCATATTTTTAAAGGCTGTTGTACAGTCTTACTAACTACTGATTTTATTCCTTAATATGGAAAAAGAAATTATGATCATAAATTTTAGCAATATGCACCCTGAATCATAATTTCTATTACACAGAGATCAATTTCTGGGTTAGTTACCAAAAGAAGTTTGTTAGTCATCCTGTCCATTCCAGTAAATACAGACAAGAGCTCAGTTCTTGAAAGGTATTGAGATATAAATTTCTGACTATTTCTACTACACCAAATCATCATCTTTACACATATAAAACACATCTACTATCTGTTTTGATACATTGCCTTTTGAGCACAGTTATTTTCATACTTCTGTAGATACAGTGAATTCCCGGGGGCAACCTGCCCCAGGAAGTTGAGTATTTATTTGTTATTTAAAAAAAATTAAAAAATAATTGTCTGACCTGAAAGATACCCAAGGACAGTCCTTCAGTATGACAGATAACTTCATAAATATTTTCCATGGCCTAGTTTACCTGTCAAAGGAGCATAAGGAATTCATTTTTGCTTAGAAGAACTCAGGTATAATTACAAATTTTCAAATGAATTCTGTTTCCCATTCAGTTTATATCATATGACCTCTTAGTCTTTAGAGAAGCTCTGTGTCTCTTAGGCCTGAAGAATATAAAGCCAGCACAAACTCCCTGAGAGACCTATTTGTGTCCACACTGGTTGCTGCAAGATATCATCTCTTTCATTCAAATTTCCATGCTATTTGATACATAATACAAGCTTATAGTGCACACAGACTTTGCACAAATCCCATTTGCTTCCATGATTTCAGTTTCTCTGAGAGATCCAATGATACATGACAAATTGTGGCAAAGTCAGACTGTATGTGCAACAGAGCTGGAGCCCATTTATGAGGCCTACATTATTTATGTAACACATTTAGTAGGTTTGCTCTCTTCCTTCTGAATTTTGTGACTATTATCTTACTTTCCTGTAACATCAGGTAGATTTTTACTAGACCATAAGGCTGAGCTGGAGCTTGGGATAAGGACAGCTGTAGCATACCATATATTTCTGTCATTGCACATTTCAGCAATATTTGTGCAATGCTGATAGAATTTTAGAAGTTCAATAATCATATTGAGCCAGCCATTTTTGCTGGAGAGGTGATCGGGTCTGGCGCTGGCACCGGCATGCTTGAGCTGAGATCTTTCGTTTCTTTGCAGGGCTTTGCGGGTTGGAAGGACCCCTGGCAGATGGCGAGTACCGGCAGGGTCGCCTTCTCGCGTGCCTGCTCAGGATCGTGACATCAGCTGGGGGGATTTTAAAACCCATCGGGGCTAAGCAGGCGACACCATTTTGGCTGGAGAGCCTTCTTGCCCGACTGCACGTGCCGGGTCAATCGACAGAGTACAGAAGCCTCTGTGTTAGCTCAGATAAATTATATTATTTAGGTGAAATATAAATTATAGTATTTATATATATAAATTACAGCATTTAGGTGGAATATATATATTTTTTTAACAACTAACAATAAAACCCCTGAACCATGGTAACAACTCGGCCAAAGGCTACTAGAAAATCAGTAGGTATACACACAGACTTGGCACATAAGCATGCAGGTGTCCAGGCTGCTAGCTGCAGAGAGTGCTGGAGCCTGGCACTTGGAATGAAGGGGGAAGGAGACAACACCTGTGTCTGATGTGGCCAGGTGAATTGTCTTCTCAACCTGGTGGCTGAGCTTAAGGATGAAGTGGCTGAACTAAAAGATGAAGTATGTGAAAGGGAGTTAGATATGTGGGAGCAGGCTTTGCAGACCTCACCTGTTGAGGGAGGCATCCCTGGAAAAAGGGAGGGATGGATACATGTTCCTGTTAGGAGAATACATCCTGGCCCTCTCCCCCTCCCCCAATTGCCCTTGTATAATCAGTTTGAGGCCCTACAGGCCGAGGGCAATGTGGATGACAGGGCTGAAGAGGAACCATCTAAGGAGATGCCTAAGGCAAAGCTGTCCCCACCAACTATAAGGACCAGCACTGTAAAGAAAAAGAGAAGGGTTATAGTTGTTGGAGATGCTCTCCTGAGGGGAGCAGAGGGACCCATATGTAGTCTCAACCCATCCCATAGGGAAATGTGCTGCCTACCTGGGGCCTGGATAAGGGACATCACAAGGAGACACCCTAAGCTAATCCAGCCCACTGATTGCTGGTAATCTAAGATGGAAGTGATGAAATTGATAAGAAGAGCATCAGGGCTATTAAAAAGGAATTCAAGGCCCGCAGACAATTGATGGGGCAAGAGCTCAAGTGGTGCTCTGCTCACTTCCCTCGGTGTCAGGGGTGTACACTGAAAGGAACAGGAGAACCCACACCATGAGAAACTGGCTCAGGGGATGGTGCCAGCAATGGAATTTTGGGTTCTTTGATCAAGGAGCAACTTTTACTGCACCTGACCTGCTGGACCATGGTTGGGTGAAATTATCTAGAAAGGGCAAGAGGGTACTAGCTTTGGAGTTGGCAGGGCTCATTGGGAGGACTTTAAATTAGGTCTGAAGGGGGTGGGTGAGGAAAGCAGTCTCTCCAGAGAGGAGACAGTGGAACATAAATTGGGGTTAATTGAGAAATCAACAGCCCAGCTGAACTGCATACGCATGCAGTATGGGTAGCAAACAAGAAGAACTGGAAGACTTGGTCCACCAGGAAGACTATAATTGCCATTCCAGAAATGTGGTGGGATGATTCACATAATTGGAGTACTGCACTGGGGGGTTACAAGCTCTTTTGGAGAGACAGGCAAGGGAGAAGAGGAGGAGGGGTGACCCTGTACATTAGGGAATTGCTTGATGCCGCAGAACATGTGGTTGCTGTTGAAAGTGTGGAGTGCCGGTGGGTTAAAATCAGAGGGAGGGCTAACAAAACTGACAGCCTGATTGGACTCTGTTATAGACCACCCAACCAGGATGAGGAGGCAGATGAAATAATCTACGAGCAACTGGAGGCTGTCTCAAGATCTCAGATCTTGTCCTTGTGGGTGGCTTTAACCTGCCAGACATCTGCTGGGAACTTAATTCAACAGAGAGGAGGCAGTCCAGAAGATTCCTAGAGTGTATGGAGGACAGATTCCTGATGCAGCTTTTAAGTGAGCCTACAAGGGGTCAGGCACAGCTTGATCTGCTATGTTGAAATAGAAAAGGGCTGGTGGGAGATGTGATGGTAGGAGGCTGCCTAGGATGCAGCGATCATGAGATAGTGGAGTTTTCCACTAGGATAGGGAGGAGCAGTAACAGAACCCTCACTTTAGGCTTCCGGATGGCAAGTTTAAGCAACTTATTTGGATGGTACCCTGGGCAGCAGCCCTTAAGAAAAAAGGGGTGCAGGATGGTTGGACCTACTTCAAACAGGAGCTCTTGAAGGCATAGAAACTGGCAGTTCCAACATGCTGAAAGATGAGCTGCCAGGGAAGGCGACTGGCCTGGATGAGCAAGCAACTCTTGAATGAATTAAGGGGAAAAAAAGAGGCTGTATCACCTTTGAAAAGGGGGGAAGGCAACTCGAGGTATGCTTAAGGATGCTGTTAGAACATGTAGGAGAAAAATTAGAGAGGCAAAGGCCCACTTAGAACTTAAGCTGGCCACTTCTGTGAAAGATAATAAAAAGCATTTTTACAAATATATTAATGCTAAAAAGGGGCAAGAGGAACCTCCACTCCTTATTGGGCCTGGAGTGGAACACTGTAACTGAAGATGAGGAAAAGGCTGAGGGTCTAAATATCTTCTTTGCCTCAATTTTCAACAACAAGGCAGGAGGACTTCAGGATAACTGGCCTCCTGAACTGGTTGATGGGGTCAGGAAACAGTGTAGTAGCCCTGAAATCCACGAGGAATTAGTTTGGGACCTGCTGAGCCACTTGAACACTCACAAGTCCATGGGACCAGACAGGAACCATCCTAGGGTGTTGAGAGAGCTGGCAGATGAGCTGGCCAAGCCTCTCTCTATCATTTTCCACCAGTCCTGGTTCATTCTAGAGGTCCCAGATGACTGGAAACTGGACAATGTGATCCCCATCCACAAGAAAGGTCAGATGGAGGAACTTGGAAATTACAGGTGTGTCAGCCTGTCCTCAGTGCCAGGGAAAATTATGGAGCAGATCATCTTGGGGGCAATCACTGCACCTGCAGGATGGCCAAGGGATCAGGACCAGCCAGCATGGATTTAGGAAGGGCAGGTCCTGCCTCTCCAACCTGATCTTCTATGATCAGGTGACCTGCCTGGTGGATGTGGGAAAGGCTGTGGATGTAGTCTACCTGGACTTCAGCAAGGCCTTTGATTCCATCCCCCACAGCAAACTCCTGGCCAAGCTGGACAGCAGCACTGGCTGGAGGGCCGAGTCCAGAGAGTCGTGGTGAATGGTGCCACATCCAGCTGGCAGCCAGTCACTAGTGGTGTACCCCAGGGATCAATTCTGGGCCCCATTCTGTTCAATATCATCATTGATGGTCTGGATGAGGATATTGAGTCTGTCATCAGTAAATTTGCAGATGACACCAAGTTAGGAGCAGATATTGATGAGTTAGAGGGTAGAAGGGCTCTGCAGAGTGACTTTGACCAGCTGGACAGATAGGCAGAGTCCAACATGATGGCATTCCACAAGTCCAAGTGCCAGGTGGCTGGAGAGCTGCCAAACAGAAAGGGACCTGGAGGTGCTGATTGACAGCTAGCTGAACATGAGCAGAGGTGTACCCAGGTGGCCAAGAAGGCCAGTGGTACCCTCTCCTGCATCAAGAATAGTATGGCCAGCAGGAGCAGGGAAGTCATTCTGCCCCTCTACTCAGCACTGGTTAGGCCATACCTTGAGTACTGTGTCCAGTTCTGGGCCCCTCAATTTAAGAAGGACATTGAGCCACTTGAACGTGTCCAGAGAAGGGCAATGAGGCTGGTGAGAGGGCTTGAGCACAAGCCCTATGAGGAAAGGCTGAAGGAGCTGGGATTGTTTAGCCTGGAGAAGAGGAAGCTCAGGGGGCATCCTCTTCTGAGGAGGAGACCTTATTGCTGTCTACAACTACCTGAAGGGTGGTTGTAGCCAGGAGAGAGATGGTCTCTTCTCCCTGGCAACCCGCAACAAAACAAGAGGACACAGTCTGAAGCTGCACCAGGGGAAGTTTAGGTTCGAGCTGAGGAAAAAGTTCTTCACAGAGTTGTTTGCCATTGGAATGTGCTGCCCAGGGAGGTGGTGGAGTCACCATCCCTGGAAGTATTCAAGAGGGGATTGGACGTGGCGCTTGGTGCCATGGTTTAGTAGTCATGAGGTGTTGGGTGTCAGGTTGGACTTGATGATCTTTGAGGTCTTTTCCAATCTTGTTGATTCTATGATTCTATGATATGAAAGAAGTATGGAGATTTTTTCAAGTGACCCTGTGTCCTTGTGCTCCAAAGTAGGATCAGCAACAATTAATAGCTTAGGGTTTTACTTATTCATTAATCAGATGGGTTTAGAGGGATGATCCTGATAGGAGTATCATATAATGTGATTTTGGGGGGGTTGTTTTGTTTTGTTGTTGTTTTGTTTTGTTTTACATATTTTTATCAAAAAGTCTAAGTTAATTTGGGTTAGATCAGTAAATCTAAACTGAATGCATCATTATTAATGAAACCATGATTACTACATGTCATGTGCAAACATTTTTCCATCTAATTTTTTTTCCTTTTAATTTGGCCTAATGTATTGAAAAAAAAAACACAACACATTTTGTTCTATTTTTATTATAATAAAAGAAAATATTTCTTCATTTTTGCTATTTATTTCAAACTAATATTTGCAGTTTTAAATAAATGGGCCTCTTGAAAATGAATATACAAAGAAGAATCAATCATTCATTCATTTATATTTACATTTCCTATATTATTTCCATTGATTTCAGTACACATGGTTCTGTGTTAAATTGGCTATCCTGATTCAGATCTTATTCATTTTCTATGTATCTCATGAGATAGGAAATCAAAGAGATTATGATTGTGTGTGTTAAATCCTGTTACTTCATTAAAAAGGATGGATCTTTAAATTACAGCTACAGCAACAGGAAAGTTTTATGAGTTTTGATCTTTGAGTTAAACATTTTTTTCACACTGAGAATTTCCCTACATGCTTATAAAACATCGGGCTGTTCCAGGAGGAAACAAAATAGTTAAAAAAAGTAGACAGCCTTTAAAAAAGAAATAATTAGTTTCTTGCTGCCTCAAGTGTCACTTTATCAGCAGGATCTGCTATTGCCTTTGTACTAAAAAAAATGAAATAAAATAACCTTGTAATGGCAAACATGTAAAATCTGTTTTAATGAAATATTTATATAACGAATCCAACTGCCAGTTCAACAACAAAAATGAGTCTTCTGCTTTTTGTACACATACCATTAATGTATGTTTCTTTGATATGTTTCCCAAATATGCCTCTCAATAATAATATCAGAATTAAAATATAATTGCAAAAAAGTTTACAGCTGAAATGTTCACAACCCATATCTAATAGTCTGTCACGGGAACAATTACCCCTAATGGGTATCCAAGGGATATAATTGTCTGCTGCTGTGAATTAGGAGTGCCACAGGTGGTGTTAATCATTTGGAAAATATTGGAGTACAACAGCAGCCAGAGACAGTGTCTGCTTAAGCTTGATTTGTGGAACCATTGTTTCTGGATGCTTCAGACATAAATTGAGCACATGGTAGTGATAATGCACACTGAAGTAGCTATATTGAAACAGAAGGATATAAATATAAATGTAGAGTAGAGGAAAGTTCAGTTCCTTAGGAAAGGTTACAGCAGTGGTTGTGAGCAAAGTTGTTCTGTCTTTTTTGATAAGGAACAGAAACCTTTCATTGTTTGAGCTTGTCTGATACATATCAGTTAAGTACTCCAGAACTTTCAATCTTCCAATATTTCCATGGTATTTGACTTATGTAGATATAACTAAGTGTGTCAGTCTCTTTTATAATGAACTTAAAACATTCTTCAAATATGATATTGAGAGCCACAAAGGTGATCAAAGGGCTGACTACCTCTGTAAACCGAGGGAGCTGGGGTTGTTCAGCCTGGAGAAGACTCCGGGAAGACCTTATTGCTGCCTTCCAATACCTGAAGGGAGCCTTTAGGAAAGCTGGAGAAAGACATTTCATAATTGGGTCTAGTGACAGGACTAGGGGGAATGGTTTTAAGCTGAGGAAGAGTAGGTTTAGACTGTATCTTAGAAAGAAGTTCTTCAGTACAAGGGTGGTGAGATTCTGGAATAGGTTTTCTAGAGTTGTCAGGAATGCCCCCTCCCTGGAGCTGTTTACAGCCAGATTGGATGAGGCCTTGGTTAACTAAATCTAGTTGAGAGGCATCCCTGCCCATGGCAGGGGGGTTGGATTATCACGTAATCACAGAATACATGCAGTTGAAAGACACTTCAAATATCATTCAGACCTACCCTTGACCCAGCACTGAATGGTCAAGAGTAAACCATGTTCCTGAGCATCAGGTCAGGGATGTGCTTTAAACACCTCCAAGGACAGTGACTCTGCCTGGGCAGACCATAGCCATCTCCATGAAGAATTATTTCCTAAGAGTAGAGGATCTCTGAGGTCCCTTCCAATATAAGCCATACTATGATTCTATAATTCTATGATTCTATGATTTATTAGAACCCTATAATCTTCATTTAAGCACTCATCAGTTAGTCAAAAACTGGATGGACACTAATTAAATTAAACTGACTAGAATTTATGTGAAATAAGTAAGCATACAATAACTAAATAAATGGGTTGAGACCAAAATGAAGGCACTGACTAGATAACTCAGAAGAAAAGAGGCTATGAATGATACTATACATCTTTGGAGATGATTAATTCAAAATTGAATTAATCAAATATTTTAATGGAATTAGTTGGTAAATTCTGTACAAACTCCAGTCCCACAAGCAGATTTTCCTCTAAGGCATGAGGAAGGGGAAGATTGGCCAAATACAAGCATGGAACATCTTTCTAAAAGTCAAAGCAACCTAAAGAAATCTTCATTTTTGAGATATTTAGACTTTTTGCATTTTAGAGCATGCAGTTTTATATGCATGTTTCTTATAAAAAATCAAATTAGTTGGGGAGGTTTTTGTAAATGAAAAGATCATACCTATAAATAAATTCCATCCACTCAAGTACTTTAAAGAATGAGGTGAGACATCAGGTTTAGTATTTCAAGTAAAACAAGGGGGTGTGGTATATTGTTGTTTGTTTTTATTTAAAAAGTCATCTAGTTGACTAAATTCTACCATTGCTGAGCTATTGCTTATAAGAATTAACACACATTAAATTGGGTTTCATACTCCACTAGCTGCTTTCTCAGAATACTTAACTGCATAGGCTAGTTACAGCTTGATAGCAAACCATAAAAATGACAAAGATTACTATCCTCATTTTTAGATAGATTTATCAACACAAATATTGTATCCTGCCTAGAGTTGAAGAAAACATCTGAACATAATCAAAAAAAAGAAACAAATATTGCAGATCCATGTTATAACTCTTAGATGGTACTCCTCCTTTACATTATTTCTTAGGAATTTTCAGGCATAAAAATGAGAGAACAAAATGTGAAAAATTGTTAGGGAAAGAACACCAAAAAAATGGGGAAAAGTACAAAGAAATCTAAAGTAAAGCAGAGATTGTGTAGGTGACTGGGTGATATAGAAGCATGAAAGCATACAATGAAATTTATCTTAATCTATAAGTAAAATTAGTAATATTTTTTCAAGTTCCTGAAATTCAATATAACAGAAAAGAACTATACTGAATTTATTTCTACTCTTCAATGGACTAAATTTCAAAGCAAAAATATTTGCAAAAATAAAATAAACTTATATTTTGAACATGTGAAAACAAAATATGAAAATAAACATAGTAGTTCTCAAAATTATGTAAAAAAATAACCAAAGTGCTACAGATGTGTTTGGTGATTGGTTCCTAAAGCACCTTCTGCTGCAATGCATAAAATAAGTGCATTAATGTCTACCTGCATTCAAAAAAAAAAGATAAAATAGATAAAGTTTTAGTATACCTCCATCTTTACTTGTAAGAGGCTTTTAAATGAGCAGGAAACAAAACCACTGTACAAAGACTTGACCAGCTACAGATCACAAGTTTTTTTGTCTTCCTTCATGTATTTACAAAATGAGTGAAAATGAATCTTGGCAAATAATCCACTAGGAATATCACCATAAGAGAAAAATTGCTGCTGACAACTACAGCTCAGCATGACAATAACATACTGTGTTATATAAATATGTGTTATGGAAAGATTATTTTTCCCTCTCTCTGTGATTTTCTGTTATTATTCAGAGTTTTAGAGTATTTGCAGGAATGCTAGTTGATTTTGTATTTTATTTCAAAATGACTCTGTAAAATAAAAAGAGTTGGCATGTTGTCTAAGCTCTCATATCTGTAAGACTTTGCCTGCAGCACCAAATATCTGACCCAAACTAATAATCAAGGATTACCACACCATTACACATATATATAGCCATTTAAATGTGTAAATCCATAAAAGGGGGCAAAAAGCAGTCTGCCAAAATCCTGTGTGAGCTTTGAATAATGCAACAGATTAACACACTGCTCTCTGTTGGAGCGCTGGTCTGTTTATCTTCCAGACTGCCAAAACTGTATTTTGCAGAAGATGCTTAAATTATCACAATCAAAGAGGGGGTAAAAATAGGTTAGTTATTTGTTTGAAGATCCTGAGAGGCATCCACCTCCCTTTTGTTTTGGTAAATGATGTTAGAGTACCAGAATTATTCCAGAGGGCCAGGAATCTGAAATGTAAATGAAAAAAGTGAAATAGGTGGCTTGGGTTCTATACATTGTTGGTGCTGGGAAATCATGCAAGAATCTTCCAGATTACAGTGAGTCCATGCTTTAAAATTATTGTGCTTTTCCCAGGAACACTGGTATCCAGACAGTTTGAGCTCTTCCATTAGAATAGCATACTACCACATTTTATCTATGGAATATGACAAAAAAATGAAAATACTCATCAAGTCATTATCAGTCTGTGGATCAGTCTTTACAATGGGACAGCATTATATATACGAAGTAGAGACTTTTCATAACTTTTAAAAGCAAGTGATACACACTTGTGCTTTACACCAGTTAAAATTTCTGCTTTTACCTTAGGTAAGCAAATATTGGAACATGCTAAGAATGGATTGTTTCAATTTTTAAAATTTGGTTTGTTGTTTATATTTTAAGAGTGTGTTTTACTCACCTAACAGATAAAACATATCACAGTAAAAATTGAGTCCTTTAAACATGGTCATGACTGTTGATTAATGACTTGTGGAACATTCAAAGTCGGCATACTATAATCTATTTAGTGACAGCAAACACTCCCAGTGTTTAATGACAACTACTGTGCCAGTGTACAGTACTGTTAAATATATTCATGCAGCCTGAATATTAATCCATTGTTCTACATTTGGTAGGTTAGAATTGCATTGGTTTTGCCAAGTTTAAAACACAAAAAAATACAGACCCCTCAAGGTAATGGATGTGTATTAATGTGGGTTTACACAGCACTAAGCACATGAAATGAGTATACAATAAAGAAATAATACTTTAGAAATTTATGCCTCTTATACCTATTAAGCAAATATTCAATATTAATAAAAGTAAATTGAGCAATGCAATATTTTATTCTGTCATTTGTTGTAAGAGAGAATAAATGATGTATCTGACATTGGATTAATATATCAAATAGGTTAAAAATTCCAAAATTATTATAATATCACTTTATCATTATTTCTGTTTTCTTTTGCATTTAATTTTCATAAAGTAATTGATTGTTTAAAGACAGCAGAGGAAAAAGTAGAAGAAAAGAACATGAGTAGAAAAAAATCACAACCACTGCTTGCTGAACAGATGCCACTAATCAAATTGTGGCAAAAAAAAGTAGTCATGTCATTTTAGGTCAATAATAATTAAAATGAAAAATAAATATTGACATACAATATCATAAAAATAATGTATTCCTAGAATAAATCTGTTTCTGAGTAAATGTTGTATTATTTAAAACATTAAGTCAGTTCTTAAATACAGATTTTTTTTCCCCAAATCTCATATTAATAAAGCAAAAATGTTTCTAGTAAATGTTAACATCTGTTTAACTGAATAAAGAAAAGTACTTTTTTAAACAGTTCAATACATACATACAGTTCAATCCTAGGATAAATTTTAAAGTATCAAGGTTCAATCATGCAAAAGTGGATATGAAGCTGTGTATCACAGTATCACAGTATATTAGAGGTTGGAAAGGACTTCAAGAGATCAGTCCCCTGCCAAAGCAGGATTACTTAGGGTAGTCCACACAGGAATGCATCCAGGTGGGTTTTGAAGGTCTCCAGAGAAGGAGACTCCACTACCTCTCTGGGCAGCCTGTTCTAGTGCTCCGTCACTGTAGAGAAGTTTCTCCTCATGTTGAGGTGAAATCTTCTATGTTCAAGTTTGAGCCCATTGTTCCTTGTCTTATTACCGTGCACCACTGAAAAGAGCTTGGCCCCCTCCGCTTGCCACCCACCCCTCAGATATTTATACACATTGATGAGATGCTCTCTCAGTCTTCTCATCTCAAGACTAAATAGCTCCAGTGATCTCAGTGTCTCTTCGTAAGGGAGATGCTCAAGTCCCCTAATCATCCTTGTGGCTCTCCGTTGGATTCTCTCCAGCAGTTTTTTGTCTTTCCTGAACTGGGGAGCCCAAAACTGGATTCCGTATTCCAGGTGTGGTCTCACCAGGGTAGAGTAGCAGTAGAAGAACTTCCCTACTACCTGAAGGGAGGTTGTAGACAGGTGGATGTTGGTCTTTTCTCCCAGGAAGCCAGTACCAGAACAAGAGGACAGTCTCAGGCTGTGCCAGGGGAAGTTTAGGTTGGATGTTAGGAAGACGTTCTATACAGAGAGTGATTGGCCATTGGAATGGGCTGCCCGGGTAGGTGGTGGAGTCGCCATCATTGGAGGTGTTCAGGAGGAGACTTGATGGGGTGCTTGGTGCCATGGTTTAGTTGTTTAAGTGGGTTGGATTGGTTGATGGGTTGGACGTGATGATCTTGAAGGTCTCTTCCAACCTGGTTTATTCTATGTATTCTATGTATTCTATGTATTCTATATGGGCAAAAATAAAGGTTTGCTCCTGATTGAAGTGAATTCCCTGGCATGAGTCGCCTGAGTTCTTTGCACTTTGAGACCCTAGTAACAAACCATCACAAGTCCATTGTTTGGACTGTGACAGGGTGCTGATGGATGAGAAGCCGGACATGAGCAGACAGTGTGTGCTTACAGCCTAGAAGGCCAGTCACATCCTGGATAGCATCAAAAGATGTGTGGTCAGCAGATCTAATGAGGTGATTCTGTCACTTTACTCCCCTCTGGTGAGACTTCACCTGGCGTACTGGGTTTGGCTCTGGAGCCCTCAAAACAGAAAGGACATGGACCTGATGAAGAGGGTCCAGAGGAGAACCTCGGTAAAATGATCAGAGGGTTGGAGCACCTCTGCCATGAAGACAAGGTGAGGGAACTGAGGTTGTTTAGCCTGGAGAAGAGAAGACTCAGGGGAGACCTGATAACAACCCACCTGAAGTGGGCCTACAAGAAGGATGGAGAGAGACTGTAGTGATAGGATGAGGAACAGTGGCTTCAAACTTGAGAAGAGTAGATTTAGATTGGATGTTAGGAACAGGTTCTTTACCATGACATTAGTGGAACACTGGAACAGATTGCCCAGGGAGGTTGAGGCCACATCCCTGGAGATATTCAAGGTGAGGCTCAACAGGACTCTGAGGTTGTCCCTGCTCACTGCAGAAGAGGTTGGACTAGATGGCCTTTGGAGGTCCATTCCAACCCAGACTACCCAGTTCTACTATATATATAAAGATATATTTCTGTGGAGTTTGAATCATAAATCGATTTTTAAAAAATGGGGGAAAAAAGTGTTCTAGGATTAAATATTACTTGTTTTTTCTGTACATCACCTCTATAATAAGAGTTCATACATTTTTTCTGCCTCTTTGCTGTCCAGTGAAGAGCCATAAAATAGCATCTCATCTGAAGAGGAGCATCTTTCATTGTCAGTAACATTTTTCTAAGTTTTGAGGTAGTAGATAATCAGGCTTATTGTCCCTAAAGGATCTACAGTTACTTCAATATTTTCTTTCTTTTTGGCTGATGGCATGACATGTTTGCATTTATTTTGTTCACTTTTTTAACGGGTGCCTACTGCCTTTAGCACTTTTACCACACTTTTATTATATAGGTAGTGGGAAGACATAATGTGGATTGATTGCAGTGGTTGATTGAATTCTCTGTCTTATGGGGAAAAAAAGGATCTGCTTTTAATGGGGGTTACAGTGGGATAGTTCTTGTAATTTTTTTTCTAAAACAATATTTCAATGTCTTGTTCTTGCAGACCTTGTAGCACTCTGAATGTGAAAAAAAATCTACCCAACTATTGCTCCTTTTGTGCTGAGAACAGCTGTAATGCCACTCTTTGCAGAAGCTGAACACTGAAAATATTTCTAAGTTAATTCTTAACGCAGAACCCCAATTTCTGCTGTTGTTTTAGTTACCCTGCAATCTTTCCACAATTTATTTCCATCACCCCTTTAAGGGGTTAACCACCTGTTTTCCTCCAACACAGAAGGGAGGGAAGGAAGAAAGTAACACAAAATAAAACCACAAACCAAAGCAACAACAGCAAAATAACCACAACAAACAAACAAAAAAGAAACCAAACCACCACCAAAATCAAACAAACAAAACCCCTCCAGGTTGAAATAAAGAGCTTTAATAAGAAAAATGAGACAATACAATGCACAATTACCTTAGTTTATTTGCAGAAAAAGTACAGCAAAATTCAGAAAGCAGCAGCAGAAGACAAGCTAAACACCCCCACCCCTCCCTTTCCCAGCACCATCCTGTCAGAAGAGGTCAACACCCCAAACCCAGAACCTGAAAGCAGCAACTGGAACAGGAATCCTCTCATGTTGCAACCTGAACTTCGAGCCTCATAATACCTTTCTCCATTCATCACTTTGGTTTTGAAGCTGACAGGACAGCATCACAGGATTGAATACCAGCAGCACATCATATTCCCAGAATTAATATCTTGGAAGTGCTCTGTAGTAAATAAAGGCTTTGTGTGTGGCTTCCAGAAGGTGATTTTTTGTACATATATGTTTATTTTTTAAAGTGGATTTCTAGAAAGAATCAAGAGTGATTGCTTATGTCTAGGAGTGAGAGTTGAAAGCGTGGGGGTCCAAGTGATTTTGGTCTTTGATCTTTGATCTTGATAGTGATGGAAGGGGCTTGAGGAGTGTTGAGAGAACTGGCTGATACTGTTGCTCTCCACTCTCCATTATTTTTGCAAAATCCTGGCAGACAGGAGATGTGCCTGAGGACTGGAGGAAAGCCAGTGTCACTCCAGTCTTCAAAAAGGGCAAGAAAGATGTTCCAGTAAATTACAAACCAGTGAGCCTCCCCTCCTGTCCTGGAAGAGGCATTAACAAACCAGCTAAACCTATTTGGCCACTGCCCTATCTCCTCCCTCCCTGTTGCAGCATCCAGGTTGAGGCTGAGGAGCCAATAGGCAGGCACTGTTAAGGCTCTCTGGCGGGGGTGGAAGCTGGACACTGTGCATCATGTTTCAGATAGCCTCTGACATGTGCAGTTGCCTATTCGAGAATGCATGTGCAGTTTGCCTGCCATACAGCATTTTGAACTGATTGGCCAGATTTGCATAAGTAATCTACCATTGGGCTGCCCAGTTTTCAAAAAGGAAATTTACAGGGGATGATTTGAGAGCCCACACCCTGTTCGTTAATGGGACTGAGGCAGCAACAAGCACCTCCTTCATGCTCCTGTCTTCAGGGTGATTGGTTTCTTTTGTTCTAGCAGCAGTGTGTTTGAATCACAGACCTTCAACACAGCATCTTGCTCCCTCTCTCTTACTTCCTCTAATTTGGGATTCACACTTTGGATTATCCCTGCCTTTTGGATTACAAATCACAACTCCTGGGTTCATTCAGAAAAGGTTTTGATGATTAGCAGCCCCGTGGCTCGTGAGTAACTTTAGCTAATTTACCTGGTTATTTCTGAAGTTCATAGCCCATTGCTTAACTCTTGTCCATCTTGTGACTCAGCTCAGCACTGCCATTTGTTTTCTTGTTATAAGAGTTTCTAGTGTGTTCCTCTGTATTCCAAGTTTATGATTTTCCTAGACTGTTATTGTAGTGTTTATTAGCATCCTATCATGTGTAATCAACCTGCCATCAACTGGGCAGACAAGCCTGATCAAATTAGCTTGGAAAAAAATAATTTTTGATCTCTAATAAATGATATTCATATATTGTCATATTTATGTTTTACAAATTTGATCATAAAATATAATACCTCCATCCCTGGAAAAATGATGGCACAGCTCATCCTGGAGGACATCTCTAGGCACTTGGAAGAGAAGAAAATCAAGAGCAGTCAACATGGATTTTCCAAGGGGAAATCACGCTTGACTAATCTGATAGCATTCTATGATGTCATAACTGAATGGGTAGATGCAGGGAGACCTGTGGATGTAGTCTGCCTTGACCTTAGTAAGGCTTTTGACACTGTCTCCCATAAGATCCTTGAGAGCAGGTTCAGGAAGTGTGGGATATAAGAACAGATGGTGAGATGGATTAGGAACTGGTTACAAAATAGAGTCCAAAAGGTGGTGGTCAATGATGCTAAGTCCAGCTGGAGAGCTGTAACTAGTGGAGTCCCCCAGGGATCAGTGCTGGGTCCAGTCCTGCTCAACACCTTCATCAGTGACATTGATGAGAGGACAGTGTCTGCTCAGCAAGTTTGCTGATAATACCAGACTGGGAGACTTGGCTGATACACTTGAAGGCTGTGTGAGATTTGGACAGACTGAAGAGCTGGGCAAAGAGTAACCTAATGAGGTTCAACAAGGATAAGTGTAGAGTCCTGCATCTGGGAAGGAATAACAAACTGCACCAGTACAGGTTAGGAGGTGATCTGCTGAAGAGCAGCCCTGTGGATAAGGATCTGGGAGTCCTGGTAGATAACAAGTTATCCATGGGTGCCTTTGTGAATAATTGAGCCAATGGGATCCTGGGATGCATTAAGAGGAGTGTGTCCAGCAGATCTAGGGGGATTCTCCACCCCCTCTACTCTGCATCCAGATTTAGGCTCCCCAGCTCAAGAGGAACAGGGATCTACTTAGAGAGTCCAACAGAGAGCTATGAGGATGATTAAGGGACTGGAGCATGTAGCCTATGAAGAGAGGCTGAGAGACCTGGGGCTTTTCAGTCTGGTGAAGAGAAGACTTAGAGGGGATTTAATAAATGTGTATAAATATCTGAGGGCTAGGTGTCAAAAGGGAGGGGACAGGCTCTTCTCTGTTGCACCTTGTGGTAGGACAAGGGGTAATGGATATTAACTACAGCACAGGAGATTCCACCTCTACCTGAGGAAGAATTCTTTGCTGTGAGGGTTGCAGAGCACTGGAACAGGGTCCCCAGAGAGTTTGTGGAGTCTCCTTCTCGGGAGACTTTCAAGACCAATCTGGGTGTGTTCCTGTGTGGTTTGCACTACATTCTATGGTCCTGCTCTGGGAGGGGGGTTGGATTTGATGAGCTTCAGATGTCCCTTCCAACCCCTAACATCCTGTGATCCTGTGAAAGACAATAAACATTCACTTACCCAACACTAGTAAGTCTGTGAGTGGAACATGACATTGTTTTCAGCTTTACATTTCATTATCATTATGGATCAACTACAGGAACCCAGGCTGAGGATGAGAATTTCCTTCTAAAAGACTCCAAACTGAGATAATAGAATTCTCCAGCATTCCCCAATGTTTTTTTTTTGTTGTTGTTTGTTTGTTTGTTTTCATTGTCTTGTAATTTTATCCTCTTTCTCAAAATAAAAGTGATTTGAGCAGCTCTAATTTATTACTTTAGCTAAGTGTAAAATTAAATTCTAAAATCTTTCCTTATACTATATGGTTTGTGCCCCTATTCTTAAGTCATTGCTTGATTTTCTCACTGTGAATTGACTTCATTTTCAGCTACTTCACTGAGTGTTCAGTCTGCATGATCCTGTAGAAAGGTCTTGTACTTAAGATTCTAATCCATAAGCTTTTCCAACTATGGCTTTGTAGTGAACTGTGGTTGAGTTTTCAACCAAACTATGTTCGCTACGTCAGATCCTGAAACCTAAAGGAGGTCAACATTACTTGGATGAGTCCTGTAGGAAGACAGCAGGAGAGGTGTAATGTCCTATCTCTTTTTTTGTTTTCAACTCATGGGTCAAATGCAGAGATACTTCTGAAAGACTGCAGTTCCAGTACTAGGCATGACAGGGAGAACTCTCACAAAATATTGCCTGCTTCCCAGCAACTTTTTATTGTAGTTACATTACTGCTATTAGTCATAACAGTTTGAACTTTACTCATATACCAATACATTATAAAGCGAGAACTTCAAGGTGTCATTTCCAATTAAAATACAGTAAGAAATATTGTTCATTTATAACTAGGAGCTTGTGAAAAATCAGATGCTTTGATTGTATTTATGATTATTTTATAGTGATTGGACTACATATTTAAACAGATTATTGGACTTTTAAATGATACAGTGCTGCAAATTAGGCAAAAAAAAAAAAAAGACATTCATAATTATGTACTGTAGATGATATAGGTTACTGTTTCAGTTAAGCATTTTCTGGATGTTAGGAAGAAGTTCTATACAGAGAGAGTGATTGCCCAGTGGAATGGGCTGCCCAGGGAGGTGGTGGAGTCACCATCATTGGAGGTTTTCAGGAGGAGACTTGATGGGGTGCTTGGTGCCATGGTTTAGTTGATTAGGTGGGTTGGATTGGTTGATGGGTTGGATGTGATGATCTTGAAGGTCTCTTCCAACCTGGTTTATTCTATTCTATTCACATAAAAGCCTAATGATTTTTAATAAATTCAAGAGATACATTATTTCAGAAGTATTGCAACTGTAAGAAATGTCATAAACTGTTAAATATGTCTTTGATATACATAAGCTGAACTATCTGACAAATAGATATGGAAATCTAGATTTAGGGTTTTAAGCATTTAGTCATTATCTTCCTGTAAGCTGCTCTAGCAGACAGACATTTACCACAGTAAAATATTAGTTGAAACTTCATAGATTTCATAGAGATTTCTTTGGGTTTAAAATCTGAGGGGCTGATATGACCTCCAGTATAACACAGGTCATTGTACTTCTTCCATATATTTTATTTTTTTTTTTAACTGAATAAATTGCTTCATTTCAGTCTTCAGAAAATAGTTGTGTCATAAGAAAGAAGAATGAGATTGGAAGTGCAATTTGGAAAAAAATGGGAAAATAGTCTTAGAAGGTAAGTAATTCAGTTAAGCATGCATTTTCTGTTTTAGCAACAATAAACAACTGCAGAAACACAAGATTATATGACAAATATGTAGAAGTTGCCTGGAAGCAAAAGATGATCACAAAACCAATTAGAAATGCACAGTAGTACTGTTATTCATAGAACAACCATATGGAATATGTAAACAGAAATGTCTGTATTCAGTTCATTTAATCTTTCTGTTGGAGAACTGATTTAGTTTTTAGGATTTTGGAAGGATTCTGAATGAATTGTAGCTCTGCAGCCCAGAAATTTTGTATTGTCATTATTGGTAGTGGGCCACAGGCTTTGTATTGATCCTGCAAGGTCCCAGGACTGGAATTGTGGATTTTGCTGGGTATGGATTTCTTCAGGCCAGCCTGGAGATTTTTGTTCACATGTTTTACAAGAGCATGTCTCTGACAATAATATTTCCTGAGTGTTTCAGCTTAGCGTAGATGTATAAACCATGTGACAGAATGCCCACTGGTTTTACATATTTTTTTAATCACTACACGGTGATAGCAAGTAGTTATCCTGTGTGGAATCAGCTACCTATGGCCTTATACTAAAACTGCAGTATAAAAGAGTGTAACCTTAGGATAACAGCAGAGGATTGTTGTTTGGGGTTTTTTTTTGTTGGTGGTGGGTTTGTTGTTTGTTGTTTTCCTTGCACTTAAACTCTTGATATTTAAATAAACTAATACAGAAAAATCATGTTAACAGCTAAGTTAAAGCTGTTGCACAAAACTTCCTTCCATTGTTCTTTTGGAACCTAAGGATGGTAGGCTTGGTATTTATCAGGAAGGTTTACACATTCAGAAATCTTTGCAGGTTATCATACTATGTAAGCGGCATGCATGCCATGTGTTCAGTTTTATATTAAAAAGCTTTCTGATAAGCAAGGAACAAAGTCTTCCCTTTTATAACAGATTCTGAGCTGAAAAAAAAAAAATGAAAAGTAGACTATTGATCCAGAAGAAGGCTAAATTCAGCTTCTTCAAAGTAAGCTAATGTGAATGATACTCCATGGAACTGAACCACATCACCAGAAATCAGTATCTGGAATTCCTTTATTTACTTTTATTAACATTTTTTTTTTTTTTTTTTTTTTTAATAAATGACTATGGAATACTATTTCATCTCTTTTCTATATATCACCATTTTTCCAAGAAAATAATTTCTCAAGGATAGCTCATGTTCCGTGATGCAAAAATGTCATCATAATTATCCACTCTTGCTAAGCCTAATAGAATGTCCTTCAAGGTTAAGATCACTTTTGTCTCTGATAATGTATTCTATGATGATAACAATTTATGAAAAATCTAAGGGTTATAAAATTTGCCCTGCTTGGCAAGGATTGAAAAAAACAAGTCTGCACAGACTTTCCACACGTGGAAGAAGAGACTTACAAACACATTGTCTGATTTTTTTTGGCCTGATTTTTTATGTCTGATTCTGCATCAATAATCACAAAGTAGTTATTTTATCAAAGATTAACATTTACGTAAGAGTCTGTCATCCCTGGACACTTCCTTCATCACAATGTAAATATTGTTACTGTTTTCAGTCCTCTAAATCATTCTAAAACGTCTGGTTTCATTCTGAGTTATTAAAGAAAACCAAAAACCTGCAAACAATGCTTTGGGGAAAATTCAGCTATTCAGTCCTTCCTCACAAATTTACAGTTCAGAGAGTAAAATCAGGCATGTTACTGTTACAGAAATTGGCTACTTCCCTTAAGATTCTTGGGCATGAGTTTCTTAGGCATCATCAATTTTCCTATCTATGCTTAGATAATTTTAGCAGATGCTGTTTCATATGTTCTCTTACTAGAGATGGTGGAATTTTTATTTCATCTCAAGAAACTTTTTCTTTTTCCTGTTTTCTTAGAGAGATAATACAGATTTAAAGAAATTTTCATGTAAGTTTATATTCTGGTAAAGATTCTAGATACCAGTTGTTACAGCAGAAGATACTTCTTTTCTAGGAGAAATGAAGGAAGTGTTTTGGTGTTGTTTTCTTTGTTGCTGTTTTTTGTTTTGCTGCTGTTGTTTTGTTTTGGTGTTTGTTTTTTTTTTAATTAGCTGGTTCCAGAGAATTATGTCCTTGTTATTAGCATAACTCTTCCATATGCAACAAAAGCAGAGCTGAACAGGTTTAAAATTTTACAGGCAGATGATAGATATGCCCAATTGCATCTGAAACAAACATAAATAAGGGTCACTTCAGCCACAGTCATTTTATTTTCAGGTAAAACCTTCCTACTACCTCAACCCCCCAAAAAAATCCAACTGATGGAAAGCTTTCTTCTTTTTTTGTTCCCCTTTGGAATAATATATGAATTTAAGATGTATGAAATAATTATCATTAACTAGAAGTAAAATAAAGCCTCTCAGATGTGAAGTTTGATCATCTATATGTCAGTGAAGAAAGTTAGACACATACTAAAGGTCAACACGTGCAGACCTGCTCTCTTTCTCCATCAGTGGCTTTACTGAATGACTCCCCCAGATAGTGCAAACCTCCTGCAGTTAAGGTCACCATCTTTTTTGCCTGCTCAAGGCTCAGAAAAAGACACTGGGCATTCCATGTTCCATGCTGGGTGACTGTGTCCTCCCTTCAGATTTTTATGTGAGTTCAAAAGGTGTCTGATGTGCTGAGACAGCTTCTTCTGTTGCTACTGGGAACTGTGCTTTGTGGCGTATCATTGCCAGTATTGAGCAGTCCCACACTCATGAGTTTTTGGACACCTTCCACCGCAACTGCTGCACAACTTCCTGCCTCTGTTTGCTGTGTGCGCATCTGGCAATACTTTCTCTGGTGCCAGCTGAAGAGGTGCTTGGCAATTACTAAATCAAAATTAAAACCTGAGACTGAAGATAAAAAGTGTAAAAACTGTTTGAACAGGATTAGCTATCAGAGCCTGTTAAGAACTGCTAAACACTCTAGGAGTGAAAAATCTCTCAGGTATTTATGTGAGCAGCAGTGGTACCCTTCTGGAAGGAGAGTCCACAAACTGCTTTATGAATTACTGCATCCCTTAGAAGCTTCTGTTTGCATTGTTCTTTTCTGGAGTATCCTATTCACTAAGTCAATTTCCATTTTAGTTTCTCACATCTTTATGCCTGGTTGATCACAGAACCCTATAATGAGTTAGATTGGAAGGGACCTTAAGGGATCATCTAGTTCAAACTGCCCAGTGGGGATACATTCCATTACTATATAATTAAATTTAGGTAACAGTATATGTGTCAATTATGTGTCTCCAGTTTGCTTCCACTTATAACTTACTACAGCTCATGTGACTAATATTAGGAAGCCAGAAGTTCTATGTCTGAGGTGCCCCTGTCCTATTTGGTCTTCAAAGAAGAATCATAGAATCACGAAATCACAGAATGGTTGAGGTCATCTAGTTAAATCTTCCAGATGAAGTAAGGCCACTAAGCACATTTTTCTTGCGTATGAACCAGACTGCATGTTATGGATCCTGGGGACAAGAGCTGTTCTTAGTCTGCAACTGTTCAGCTTTTTCTGTCATAGTAGGTGTACAACTTGTCGTGGGTTGAGTTGAACCTGATGCTGTCATTCATACCATGCTGCAGTCATGCCAGCTTCAAAAAGTGAAAGTGCTAACTGGAGAAAAGTATTATGGGGCCAGAGCTCAGTCCCCTGTGCCATCTTATTACAAGCTGCCTGAGCCATGATCCTGTGAATAGGATTTTAAGGGCACAGCCCCTGAAATGGTGTCTTTCATGGGGGCACAAGTTTTTGAGCCATTAAGAGATTAAGACACATTGTTTTTTTCCGTAGGTCTGGGCATGGCATCATGGAGCCTTGATATGGTATGCATCTTGAAAGATATACAGCATGTTCAGCCACAAGCTGCTCATTTGGATTTTGCATTACTGAGACTGTCTGCTCCACTGCAGACACATGCAGCCTATCCTGTGCTAAGGCCTTATGACTCATGGGAAACAGATTTGGATTTAGCCACTCCACTGACTCCACACACAGCCTATCACATGCCAAGTCCTTACGTCCCATGGGAAAAGGATTTGAATTTAGCAGGTCTGATGGCTTCATACATAGACTACCTGCACTGAGCCCTTACATTCCACATAAAACAGCTTTGAATTCAGTTGCTCAGTTTAGGCAACAGACACACGTGCATTTAGACCAGCCACCAGATGTGAAATAAGTCCATCTGTGGCACAGCTGCAAGACAGAGGTTTTCTGTTAAAGAACTATAAACAAGATTTTGCATCTGGCCTGCCGAGCTTGGCCCTGCACAATTTACCACCAGCTACATATTTGTACTCAGCCTCACCATCTGTCTATGCCATGCACCGCTTGCCCTTTTGGCAGCCAGTCCACATTGAAACTAGCCACCAATCCTGACCTGAACCAGAAGCAGTGGGAAGCTGCAGCCAATCTGCAAATCCCAGACTATCAGGGACTTTTTCTATGTTCAGTGACACAAATTCCAGCTCTGATGAGAGAGCCATACTATGCCTTGTACATCCCATGATTACACAGGAGATTACAGACAGCTGCTGAGGCTGGGGGACCACCAAAACACAGATTTGCCCCTACACTGCAGACTGACTGAATGAACCATAGAATCATAGAATCACAGAATCAACAAGGTTGGAAAAGACCTCAAAGATCATCAAGTCCACCTGTCACCGAAGACTTCATGATTATTAGACCATGGCACCAAGTGCCACATCCAATCCCCTCTTGAACACCTCCAGGGATGGTGACTCCACCACCTCCCTGGACTTCCCTGCTCCTGCTGACCATACTATTCTTGATGCAGGCCAGGATTGGCCTTCTTGGCCACCTGAGCACACTGCTGGCTCATGTTCAGCTGGCTGTCAATCCGCACACCTATGTCCATTTCTATTTGGCAGCTCTCCAGCCACTCTGGCCCCGGCCTGTGGCACTACATGGGGTTGTTGTGGCCAAAGTGCAGCACCCGGCGCTTAGACTTGTTAAATGATACCATGTTGGACTCTGTCCAGCTGGTCAAGGTCCCTCTGGAGAGCCCTGCTATTCTCTAACTGATGAACACCTGCTCCCAACTTGGTGTCACCTGCAAATTTACTGATGATTCACTCAATCCCCTCATCCAGATCATCAGTGAAGATATTAAAGAGGATGGGGTCCAGAACTGATCCCTGGGGGACACCACTAGTGACTGGCTGCCAGCTGGATGTGGCACTATTCACCACCACTATCTGGGCTTGGCCCTCCAGCTAGTTCCTAACCCAATGCAGTGTGCTCCCATCCAGGCCATGGGCTGACAGCTTGGCCAGGAGTTTGCTGTGGGGGACGGTATCAAAAGCCTTGCCAAAGTCCAGGTGAGTGCAATCACTCAGCACTTAGAGGACAGCCAAGGGATCAGGCCCAGCCAGCATGGATTTAGGAAGGGCAGGTCCTGTATGACCAACCTGATCTCCTTCTATGATCAGGTGACCCTCCTGGTGGATGTGGGGAGGCCTGTGGATGTAGTCTACCTGGACCTCAACAAGGCCTTTGACACCGTCCCCCACAGCAAACTCCTGGCCAAGCTGTGAGTATAATGAGCAAAAAGTATAGGAGGTCTTCCCCTATAAATTGCCTTTTTGAAAATGGAATGGCCTAATGGCACATTAGCCATTAAAATCCTGCCAACCAATTCAAAATGTTTATGTGGCAAGTAAACTGCACACGCCTTCTCTCATGGTGTCTGACGTGCAGTTTCCTCTCTGAAACGTGAGGCTCAGGGATCAGGTTCAGCTTCCACTCCCCTCCAGGCATCCTTAACAGTGCCTGCCTATTAGGCTCCTCGACCTCAATCCGGACCCTGCAACAGAGAGGGAGGAGAAAGTGGCAGTGGCTCAAAACAGACTTAGCTGAGTACAGGGACCAGATCAAAGAAAGCAATGATTAGCCATTACATCTCATCTACATACTCCATCCAGTTTTGGAACCTGCAGGCTCAGTTGGATAAAGCCCTGACAGACATAGTCTGACTTCAGATCTGACTTTCTTTTCAGTAGATCATCTTTCTAGAAGGACTAAAATATTTCCCCTTATGAATTGTCCTATGTTCCTGTGATTCCTATGAAATACGTGTCTCAGTGCAGTGAAGAGCTCACTGGGTTTACAGAGATGTGGTAGACTATTTCACATGACAGCCATACTGCAGTGGATAGATAAAGGATTTTCAGGAAAGACAGATTATAAAGGTGAAGGAGAGTTTTTATATTAATCTGGTTTGTATTAATATGTTCAGAATAATTGTATATTTATCTATTTTAAACCAATGTACAAAATTGAAATAACAAGAACCAAATGAATGTATGGAAACCAGAGTTCGAGGGACAGGATGGCCATCTATCATTATGTCCCTCTAATTTGTGAACTGAAAGAGGGGAAGGCATGAATCTTGGATTTTGTATTTAGAAGCTTGAGGTCTTCTTATCATGCAGGAAGAAAGCTGCCACACAACAATGTAATGTTCAGATGAAGGTACACCTGTGGGATGCTTATCTAAGACAATGTATAGATAACAGAAAACAGGCCAGGAACAGACCAGATGTTCCTGCAGACATGAGCAGTAGAACAGGAAAAAATAACCAAAAGAGCATGCACAGAGAGCAAAAATGACACTAAGAGGAAGATCCTCCCAGCCTGCTACCCAGAGATATTTCCATGTATGGGTACGAGGCGCCAAATGTAAATGAATAGGAAATAGCGTGAACATGTGGTAGCTAACTGTATATTAACTCTGTAAAGCTTGTGTTCACATGCACACATTTGGAGGTAAAATTCCCTGTGTGTCTTGTGTTGTGTCTAGAAATATACATAAAGTTATTAACAGTCTTAGCTGTTGAGTTTTTCTATTTCTTTGAATCAAAAGAGAGAGAGAACCATGTTTTTGCTAAGTGGTGGCTTGAATACATAAAACTTTTCACTGAAGCAAGTGATGAGCCTATTAAGACCTTAACAGTTGTTATGATCCAGCTCTCCTCTTACCAACATGGGTCAACAGGGAGTTGGGGGTAGCCATGCCAAGGTTCAAATAATTCCCTTGGAGTAAATGAAAGCAAAACTACTTCAAACCGCTAATGAACTGGGTTTATTAGATTGAACTGGAGCAGAGTGAAAATGGGATGGAAAAGCAGTGGGAAAAATACATATCAAAGAGAATGGACACCACCATTACCCTGGCCTGAAAATGGTGGCACTGTTGCAGGAGCAGTTCCAAGTTTCTTAGTGGTGGTGGGGAGCACGGCCATGTCAAGTGGTCTTCACGCAGTGTGAAGCAGGGTTGTGCCATGTGGCTTGTCTCTGGGATGCAGGACAAGCAGAGCAGCTAAGCAGAGCTGCACCACATAGCTTTTCTTCAGGACACAGGCAGCAAGGTGAGGAGGTGAATGGTGCAGGGCTGGGTGGTGCATGGGAGCGGGGGGAGGGTGCAGAGCTGTGCAACATGGCTGCTGATGCTGCATGCTGAGGTTTGGGGCCAAGAGGAGTGGGGGGAGACAGGGTGTCTTCCTCCCCCAGCCCTCTCTTGCTTCCCCAGAAGTCTCCATTATTTTTCCTTCCTGGGCCCCACATGAGAGGCACAGGCCAGGGCAGCACCCTTACATCTGCAGAGGGCTGTGTGCACACCCACCCTTCAGTAGCATTGTTTGAGAGAAGTCCAACACTCTTTTACAACAGGTAAGAACACAGCTAAATAGAGACATTGTGGTGGTATGTACCACAGATCACCTAATCAAAAAAAGGGTGTGAGTTAAACCTTTTTTAGGTAAGAAGGCTGTCAAGCAAGTTTCATAAATCCATACTAACTAATCCAAATTACCTTCTGGCCCTTTATATATTTGGAAATGGTTTTCAGGAGGGTATGCTCCATCACCTTCACTGATTGAGGTGACTGAAAATCTTGTAGTTTCCCAGATCCTCCTTCCTGCCTTTCTTGAAGACAGGACTGAAATATACTTTCATCTATGACTCAGGAGTATGTCCTAAGACACCGCCATGATCTTTGAAAGCTAACAGAATGAGAGTGATATTTTTTTTTTTAAAGAGTCATAATCCTAAACTTGAGGAGAACTGATTTAAGCATATTCCATGAAATATTTTTTCAGGTTCCTGTGGGATACAGTCCTGGATAGCAAATGGTCCTAATAAAGTTGGGCTGGTCTTCTAAGACAGCCTCCTTGGTGCATGTACAGTCTATTTCAGTGTGTAGAATGTCAAGCAAATTTGGCAAAAGATGAAGATGAGGCAACAGGGAACACCTAACACAGCTCAGGCATGACAAGAACAGTCAAATGAGGTGACTATTCTGTTGTCTTCATAACTTGTGAGACCATATCTGTTCTGGGCTCCATAGCACAAGACAGGCATAAAAATACTGGAAGTCCAGTGGAAGAAGGACCACCAGGATGGTTAGGAACCTCAAAAATATTATGTACAATAACAGAACTTGTACAAGATCAATGCATGGAACTGTTTATCCTCAAAAAAAAAAAAAAAGGAAAGGAAAGAAAAAAAGACAGTAAAGAGCAGACATTATTACTGTCTACAGCTAAACAAGGGGGACAGAGAAGGTGACAGACATCATAATGTGGAACATGGAAAATTGAGACTGTACACAAAGAAAACCATTTTACCCTGAAGGTATCAAACACTGGGACAGTTGCTCAAAGGGTTTATGAATCTTTGTTCTTCAAGATATTAAAAACTCAAAGGGATGAAGCCATGGGCAGTCTTATTTAATTAGACCTTCTTTGAGTAGGTAACTTTAAAAGGTCTCTTCCAGTCTATAGTTTTCTATGATTTTGAATTTGAAATTAACCTTCTTTGTTCCCAGCCATCTTTTTTCTTTCTGGTAGAAGGATGCTTACTTAGCATTTTGCTCTTTTTCAGTCTCACTGCATATTTGTCCTGAAGGGACAAAAAGCCTCAAAAATGCTCTGAACCAGACAATGGGGCAGAAGCCAGCAGGTCTGGTTTTATAGGAAAATGGCCATGTTGCCCAGGCTTGTCTGAACATGTCCTGGAGCCCAAGTGGACCAGATGTGTGTACCTTTGTCCACATTTGGAGAAAACCCTTTCTTTAGGTTACAGTGTCACGGGTTTATCTCTCAATCTGTGTTGTCACTGGCCATTATTGTCTTAGAAAATCTATAAATACCAGCCCAAAGAGCCAGAACCTTGCCTTCCAATTATCTGAGCTCTGGGAGAAAGCACAAGCCTCACTTGGACGCCGAGCTGTGTTTCAGTTTAACCAGAAAGGACTGCAAAGACCTCTTGCTGTATTAGCGTTGTAAAGCCCAGGAACAGACAGACGTGCCTTGCTGAGATGAGAGGTGAACCCCTGACTGGAGGAGCTGAGTCCCCAGGACAGTTTCATTTTATTGGAAGGAACAAGCACCACTACGAAGAATTGCAGCAGAACCTCTTTCTATAAGGCTTTCAGCTACAAAGCTTTCGGGGGTAAATCCTGTGTGTCAGCAACAAGCTGCAGACACCAACAGAAAGTGAAACTGTGCTCCTGCAGCTTTCATGTGGTCGATGCCATTTTGGTTTTGCTTAAATTCCCACATGTGCCATGAGGTATCAGGACTAGTGAGTAATTACAAAATCTGTTTTTTTTTTATAAGCATCTATTAAAGGTTTGTTGCCCTAGGGAATACTGGAGTTGCCCTCGCCCCCTTATGGGCAATCTCCTGTTTTTTCCTTTTTTTTCTTTACAGTATAAAGTGCTGTTTGTTGTTTCTGGACTTTTGTACATATTGTTTAAATTGTTACTTATTCCTGCTGGTGAGATATCTGTTCCACAACCGAATATTTCAAACCAGTAAATAGGTTTTATTAATATTTTTGTGGAATTTTTATGATTAATAAAGTTATTAATATTTTTATTAATAGTTCTGCCTATTGAATATTAATAGCCTTTTAATGATCATAACAATATTCATGTGCATTTCTAGCCAACAAAAATGCTTGAAGGTGAGATTGTTCTGAAATGCTTTAAATATTTTGGCATCTGTGCTGGGTTTGGGGTTTTTTTTTGGTGCATTTTGTTTATTTTTTGTTTTGTTAATTTAGTTGTTGTTTAGGTTGTTGTGTTGTGTTGTTGCTGTCTGGGCTTTTTTTTCTATCTCTCAGCTGAGATGGTTCTCTGATTGGGACTGTGAATTTGAATGAGAACACAGTCAATAATTCATTCTCTAACCCATTTTAGAAATATATGTGATGCAGAAAATCAATAGTGCTTTGTTGACTTACATCAGATGAGTATCTAGTCCTTATGTATTGACCCACACAGTCTTAAAAGTTCAGCTATTTTTAAAATGTATGTACATGTACTACTATGGAGTAAGTTGTTATTGTGGTATGGCTGCTTCTTCAAAAATTAAATGCAACTTTCCATCATAAACATACGCAGTTTAAAGTATTTTGATGACACTGTGTGGTGGGTTGAAATTACCCCACAACACAGAATCGCCAGACTGGCTCAGATGGAAGTGAATGTAGCTGCGTTTACAAGCAAAACTGCAATTTAAAATATGAAATACCATGAATATATATAAAATACACAATATTTACATATATGTACAATTTATAAACAACACAAGAACCCCCCTGGACAAAACAGGGGGCTACTAATAATTTCCCCACTCCCTGCTTCACTCTCTCCCCCCTGTAGGTGGGACAAAAGAAAGAGCAGAGTTGCTGTTAGTTACTTAACCACAACTAGAACACATTCAAGGTCAAAAAAGCCAGCAGAAGCACAAGTTAGCATCTGCCAGAGCAAGGAAGCTGAACAGAGAGAATGTTAGTTTACCAAACTAACTTTTATGGTAGATATGTGTCCAATGGAATCATTCAGAATTTATCATTATTTTCCTTTTTACATCCAATGATGATTTATTTACATTCTACTACTTTTTATTCAATATCTGTGGGAAATTTTCCAGGCACAGCCTAAAACTACTACACACAGACATTCACATGTAGATAAACACATATGCATGAACATTCAATATTACAAGAAAAGCTGTTGTGTGTCATTGTTATAGCAGATGACTCAGTTTTGTTTCGTAAGTATTAGTCTGATATATCTGTCTTTCCCTTTTAACTGTATAGGAGACCTGCTAACACTAGAATTCTACGTTAAGCATCCAAACATATTACACCAAAGTGAAAATGCAGACCTATGGGGATGGGGTGGGTGTGAGTTTAATCATGCTTTGAGATAAGTTTCTATTGGAAGACTTGTCGGGGGGTTTGTTTCATTTTTTTGGGGGGTGGGGTTATTTTTGTTTGTTTGTTTCCCCCACAGTTAAAGTTGTTTACTACTTCACAGAACTAGTACAACTGATTTCTTTTATAAAGAAAAGAAGTACATGAAGGACTTTGAATTCCTACTGTCTTGACTTTTAAAACTGCTCTTTTGAATTTTTATATAGTATGATTTTTCTGCAATTATAACTACATATAAAAAAGCTATTTTATATGAATTAGAACAAGATTCCTTTTCAAACACTGGATGATCTAAGATATTTTAATCTGTAAACAAGAGTCTGAAACACACTGAATTACTTTCTAATGTACCTAACAAGTTTTTCATAGTGATAGTCTTCTTGGTGATATTTTCTTTTCCTAAAAAAATCATTCTTCTTGTAGAACTGACAATACAATAAGCACTTGCAGCTAAAAAAATACACACTATGAGTAGAGTTATCTGTACTGATATTACCTTTAAATGAAAAGAACAACATTTAGTTAATTTAAACATTCAGTTAAAGAAATACTTTAAACCATGTAAGCATTCCTGGAGTATCTTTATTAAGGCCATTTTACCTACATCTCAGTCCTCCAGTTTTCCAGCACGGCATAATTCTGTAAACACTGATATTCATCAAACTGTCCTACACAGACTGGCAATATAGTTCTCCCTCTGCCTCCAAAATATGGAATTTGTTTCTCTCTCATTTGATCAAGGTGATCTAATCACCATGGAGTGATATATTCTGATTGTCATTGGCCATCACCTTTTCATTTGAAGCTGAGCCATTGTGAACATGCAAGTAGGAGTCTGCAATAAATCAAAGCAAAAGGGACCTTAATTCTAGTCTAGTGATTAGGGCACTTGAAATTGAAGCTCATTCATTTAAAGCAGGTGTCCAAATGACACTTATGTCTCACTGTAGGTGGCTATTTTTAACAATAATTCATTTGCCCAAGGACATTTTGCTCTTCCATTCAGAGAACAGAGAACATTGCAAATGTCTAGGCATGAATTCAAAATGGTTTTGCTTCATGGTTGTCTCATGGTCTCAATAGGTCAAAACATTAAAGTTGCTTATGCACATGCCTTCCTTGTATCTTCACAGAATTTATCCTTTCATTGTGTGCCACTATCCCATCCACAAAACCACCCTGGAAGTCACTATTTTTTCCTGAATAACAAGACTGACAAGTAAAATAGACGAGGGCACTCTAAATGAGAAAACACTGCAGTTTCGACCAGTCACTGCTGTCTCAAAAATATCCTCTGAGAATGTCCTGGTTTAATGCAACCTGCTCTTATAAGCCTACCCCTCTTCCTTCCCTGCTCCTCACTGATCACTGCAGGGGGTGCGGGTGGGGGAGCAGAAAGGGTCTGGAGGGAAGAGTTGCTAATTGAGGTAAGGAAAATGTACTACTCTATTGAAGGGATAGAACAGAATAGAATAGAATAGACCAGGTTGGAAGAGACATTCAAGATCATCACGTCCAACCTATCACCCAACCCACCCAATCAACTAAACTAGGCAAACAAGCACCCTATCAAGTCTCCTGAACACCTCCAATAACAGTGACTCCACCACGTCCCCAGGCAGCCCATTCCAATGGGCAATCACTCTCTCTGTATAGAACTTCTTCCTAACATCCAACCTAAACCTCCCCTGAACAGCCTGAGACTGTGTCCTCTTGTTCTAGTGCTGGTTGCCTGGGAGAAGAGACCAACCTCTGTCTGTCTACAACCTCCCTTAAAGTAGTTGTAGAGAGCAATAAGGTCACCCCTGAGTCTCCTCTTCTCCAGGCTAATCAAGCCCAGCTCCCTCAGCCTCTCCTCATAGGGCTTGTGTTCCAAACCCTCACCAACTTTGTTGCTCTTCTCTGGACATGTTCCAGCAAGTCAACATCTTTCCTAAACTGGGGGGCCCAGAACTGGACACAGTACTCAAGGTGTGCCCTAACCAGGGGCAGAATGACCTCCCTGCTCCTGCTGGCCACACTGTTCCTGATGCAGGCCAGGATGCCGTTGGCCCTCTTGGCTGCCTGGGCACACTGCAGGCTCATGTTCAGCCTACTATCGACCAGTACCCCCAGGACCCTCTCTGCCTGGCTGCTCTCCAGCCACTCAGACCCCAGCCTGTAGCACTGCATGGGGTTGCTGTGGCCAATGTGCAGAACCCAGCACTTGGATATGTTAAATCTCATGCTGTCGGAGTCTGCCCATCTGTCCAGCCTTTTGAGGTCCCTCTGCAAAGCCTCTTTACTCTCCAGCAGATCCACACCTGCCCCCAGCTTGGTGTCATCCACAAAAAAAAGCAAACAAAAAAAAAACCCCAACAACAAAAAAACCCAGATTACATAAAAGACAAAAAACAAACACAAAACCAAACAAAAAGGTACTGCCTGACTGGGCAGAATCCCATTTTACATGCAAAATGAAACCAGAAACTATTTAAAAACTATCACACTAAAATACATTTTACTATTGGAATTAGATAAAATGTAAATTTTTTTCATAATCACCTTAACTGTGTCAAAATTTATACTTCTTTTGAGACATTTCTACAATTTCATACTAAATTACTATCAGACACTTACGTGCAATGATCACAAACAACATCTCAGTGAATCCTTTTCACTTACTTTTGAAGTTAGTCTGCGTTTTAAAAACACTGCAGACAAGGGTGTAGTTTTTTTGATGTTTTGTTTTGGTGGTTGTTGTTTTTTTTTCCATTAATCATTTAATTTTCCTTATGTGCAGCTGACAATTAACCCAATTAGTCATGTCAGGTACTTGACAGTTGATTAGAATGCTGATTAGGTGTTTGATTAATTATTCAGATGTTTAAATTATCTTCACACATTAAAAGCATTTGCATGTAAAAATATTGTTTGACAAAGCTGTTTGTAGGAAGAGGTTGGTTTTGGATAACTTTGGAAGGTTATAGGAAGATCTGCCTTTGTTCAAATTAGGGAAAGCTATGTTTGGTCTTTGACTCGGAAAAGAATGTAAACATCTTGTAACTGAAGGAGAGAAACTAGACAGAATTTGGTTGAATGTGTTAAAATATCGTTTTGTCATTCTAACCTATTGTATGCCTTAATTACACACATGCCAGTAGAAAATGACCAATTAAGATGCTTTAGAAAAGACTATGTAATTTGGCTGTATAATGCTTACATCTTGTCCTGGAAACAGTGCTTGAGGTGATTTGAACACCTATATAACAACAAAAGGAAATAGTGCAACAAGAAGAATAAAACAGCTATATTATAGCAGCTGTGAGAATACATACATATTCTAACAGATCTTTAACAATTGCAGTGATTCAGTGACAAAGTAATTACACATTTATAAACTAATTACAACTTTATAAAGAATAAAGGCATTGCTTAGTTTCTCTTAAATCTGTTCAGCACTTGCCTGAAAAGATACAACATTTTTTTCCCCTACAGTTTCATTTGTTTATAATAAACATTTGGTCACATTAATTCAGGAGTTATATAATTATATTAATTACTGAGGGGAAAAAATATTTTCTAAGCAATTTCTTTTTCCCCTGTCAGAGGCTTTCAGGGGATGTCTTACATAAAGTATACACTGCTTTCTCTGGTCATTCAGAAAAATCTATTAATTTTTCACAGTCCTAGCACATAATACTCCCTGCAAGTATTATAGAACCTCATTAGGATCAATAACTCTAGGAAACCAATAGCAGTTAATGAAGCAAAGACATTTAAAATCCATCTTGTAGCTGCTTATATCCCAAGAGAATGAATGTTAAGAATAATGATTCAAAACTGATCCTTGGGCATTTTGAAAAAGTATAGAGCCAACAATTGAGAATTCTGCTTTTTATGCTGTACAAACTTTGCACCTCTTCTGTGAACTGTTTTGTTTACTGTAGACTTTTTTATTAGCTGTAGTCAGGTTGGAGTTCTTTTGCTTAGCTTTTTTTGTTCTTTTTTTTTTTTTTTTCCCTCTAATAAATGCAGGTCCATATGCAATATATTACAGATATTGTGTGAACAAGATACTCCTCAATTAAGATTATGCAATGGTTATTTTTTTACTCTGTGCATACCACTTCCAGGAAAAAAATAAAAATTTTAAATTACCAGAATTTGTATCTGGTAGTTCACTCACTGTTTATGCATGACAAAACTATTCTCTGTGGAAATGGTTTGGGAAAACATCTGCCTCTTGCTATGGACAGGACTTAACAGAGTTGAAAACCGGTATTTATGAAATGATACCAAAATCTTTTGAATATATGCCTTCTGGAAATTAGTTATTTTAAAAATAATAATCAGTTGTTGTCCATAAAAGCTATCTGGAATACCTTGGAGAGAAAAGGGGACAATATTGGTGTATCTTAATCTAGGATTAGGTACATAATTCTGTTACATATGTTTATACTCTCAAAAAACCTAGGGCATTGTAACATTAATAATAACAGTTTATTTATGAATATATTTAAATAACCAGGGTATAATAAGTGTTATTTTCCTCGGGAAAGAGGTTTTAATACACTAATACCTCTGCTAACGAGAGTAGGGTTTAAATAATACCCTGCAAGATTATGAACTTCAGCTGAGAAGTGGTGCTGAAGTCTTTCTCAATATCTACCAAAGTGAAGTGAGTACTTGATAATCTGATCTTCTCAAGCTAATTACAGCTGCCCTCATGTATATGGCATGAGCTGCATATGAAATAAAAACATTCCTAGCCTTCTTTGTTATTAAGAGAATTGGGAAGAACAAGGTTAACAACAAGACGAGAAACAGCAGGATCATAATAATAGGATGCAAAAAAAGACTTAAGAGGTGTAGAGATTGATTTATCAGCAAAATAGTCTGCATCTTTTAAATATGTATGAAGATTTAAACAGACAATTTTCTGTAATCTACCTGCCTACTGCATATTATCATTATATGTTCCTGGATAAAGAGAGAATTGTGAATTATGGAGATTGTTGATTCAGTTACCATTCACTCTTGTACCTTCAGAATAGTTGCTTGATGATTTGCTCTTTGAAAATAATATCACACAATTTCCCTCATGAAACTTAAAATTTGTTAAATGAATAAATAGAAAGTCTGATTTACAAAGATGTGTATGTTTATTCTTAAAAAAGAAAAAAGTATAATAAACATAAAAATACATTTTTATATGCCAAGAATATTTTTTTTTTAAATAAACAAAATCTTAGCAAAACTTGTTTTCAGAAACCAGCAGTTACTAGTTTGAAATTCTTTTCAGAATAATCAAGACTTGCGCATTAGTTGTCCTCAAGCATGTTTTTATTCACACTAAAAAGGAAAAGGAAATACAGAAGTAGTGTGACTGATAGCTGTTAAGAACATAAATTGGATCCTTAGTTGAATTTTGTCTTGAGAGGAAAATAGATTAAATACAATGTTCAGTTCTGGGCCCCTCAATTTAAGAAGGATATTGAGACACCTGAACATGTCCAGAGAAGGGCAATGAGGCTGGTGAGAGGCCTCGAGCACAAGCCCTACAAGGAAAGGCTGAGGGAGAAGAATCACAGCAGACAACAATGTGTCTGAAATAGCAACCAAAACCCAGCCCAATGTGTTTAGCAAAAAAACCAGTCTTCAGTTAGTACAATTATTTTCAGAACAATTCCTGCTATACTGTCAGAAGTGTGACTTCTGCAGCAGTCCTAGCAAACAGTTCATATCAGGGAACATGGATTATTCAGCTGCCTGTTTTCAGTTTGTGTACTTGTGTTTCCATACCAGTTTAGTATGCCAAATATTCCAGCTAACTGGGTGTGATGGGTTGAAATTTCCCTCCCAATATTAAACCTGCCAGATCAGCTCAGTTTGAAGCAAATTAAGCTATATTTACAAGCAAAAGTGCACTCTACAATGAAATACAACAACTATGTACAAATATACAATATTTACAATATTTAGAGGTATTTACAGTTTATAAACAGCACAGGAACCCCCCTGGCCAAAGACCAGGGGAGCTGCAACAGCTTCCTCTTCCCTGCCTCCTTGACTACCCCCCTCTACACAAAGGGACAAGAGAAAAGAAAACAGAGAGAAGTTATTATTAATACCAGTCATGATAAAAGAAATGCAGCCAAGGTCAGTAAAGACAGGAGAAGCACCAGTCAGAGCCAAAGAAGCAAAAAGAGAGAGAAATTATTTACCAAACTAATTCTTATGGTAGATAACTCTCCAATGGGATTGTTTAGAACTATTATTTTCCTTTTTACACCCAATAGTGATCTATTAACATTTTACCACTTTCTGTTCAAGATCTGTGGAAATTTTTTAAAGGTACAACCTAAAACTGCCTCACTGGGGAAATACAACTTTGCTTTTCAAGGAGACACGAGGTGGAGGATTTCTCTGAAAAAAAATGTAGTATAGGAGCTTTCTCTCCTTTCCATAGTGAGAGGACAAGAGGAAATGGCCTCAGGTGGTATCAGGGGAGGTTTAGGTTGCACAGTAAGAAAAATTTCTTAACTGAAAGAGTTGCCATACCCTGGAACAGGCTGCTCAGGGAAGTGGTTGAATCACCATTCCTGAAGATATTTAAAGGATATGTAGATGGGGTTCTTGGGGGAATGTTTTAGCAGTGGGCTTGGTAGTGCTAGGTTAATGGTTTTACTTGGTGATCTGAAGTTCCAGCCTAAACAATTCTATGATTCTATGTTAAAGTATTCTGGTTTAATGAGGTAAGGTAGAAAATCTTGTAGACAGAAGTAACAAGGGAGCCTTGGAAAAACAAGCTGAGTTTCTTCCTGTACAAAGAAGCCAAGGAAAAATATCTGTTCTTCCAATGCAAATTCAGAATAAAAATTTGAATCTGTCTTTACCTTTAATGGTATCTTAGGAAGACTGGGCTACTTAGTCATTAAATTTTTGTCTCTACAGGCTTCTATTGTAAATATTTTTATCAGTACAACAATGTGGTCATGTCAATATTAAACAACAACTCAGAGCCAATACACTTTAAAGAATCTTCTCAAAGCTCAAGCACAAAACTCAGCAGATGGGCTGACAGATAAATATTTTATATGCATCAAGAAAGGCAGTTTAATGTTTCAACCACAGCAATAGGAAATTAAGAAATTGAAATCTGAAGACTCTGCATGTAGACAGTATTGTGAAAGAGACACACAAAACAGGCAGTGAAAGGCCACTGATTTATTACAATTAAATCTAGTCTCCTTCCAACACAATAAAATTAAATGTTCTAATGTTAGCTGGGAAAATACTTATGTACAACTAATTAAACTATTAAACTATTTGGATAGATGAACAAAAGTGTACCTCAGGGTCCATTCTAAAAGGCAGACATTCAGAGCTGTGAAGGCTGCTTCTATGGAGGAAGAGCAAGAGTTCTCCTCTCCATAGCAGAACTCTACTTATACCCCTGTTGGTCTGGTTGTGGTCAATTATGTAAATAAACGAAGTGCCAGTTTCTTCAAGCCCTAGGGGTGCCAGAGACAGAAAGAAACTGATCTTTATCACCTTCTAGAGAACCCTGCTATCAGGATCACTTGCAGTGGGAGGCTCTTTTTACCTTCCACAGACACACCAGAAAATGAAAAGTGGAAGAACTTATGGCAGAACATCATGAACACATATCATTACATTGTTTGAACTGAGAAACATAAGCCGTGTTGAATCAAAAACACCAGATGATTGTAACATTTGAATAGTGTAGCTGTCAGCTTTTGGAACCACTGAATTCTGTGTTCATATGCACCAGTACATGACTACAAACCCAGGAAATTATTGTGGAAAGAGATGTTAGCTTATTATCCAGTATTTTAACCATTTCCCAGAGGTAATTTTCTTATAAGGGGTAATACTAAAGCAAGTATCACAGTATCACCAAGGTTGGATGAGACCTCAAAGATCATCAAATCCAACCTGTCACCACAGCTCTCATGACTAAACCATGGCACTGAGTACCACGTCCAATCCCCTCATGAACACATCCAGGGATGATGACTCCACCACCTCCCTGGGCAGCCCATTCCAATGACTAATGACTCTCTCAGTGAAGAACTTTCTCCTCACCTCAAGCCTAAACTTCCCCTGGTGCAGCTTGAGACTGTGTCCTCTTGTTCTGGTGCTGGTCGCCTTGGAGAAGAGACCAACTCCCTCCTGGCTACAACCATCCTTCAGGTAGTTGTAGAGAGCAATAATGTCTCCCCTGAACCTCCTCTTCTCCAGGCTAAACAATCCCAGGTCCCTCAGCCTCTCCTCATAGGGCTTGTGCTCGAGGCCTCGTTGCCCTTCTCTGGACATGTTCAAGTGTCTCGATGTCCTCCTTAAACTGAGGGGCCCAAAACTGGACACAGTACTCAAGGTGCGGCCTAACCAATGCAGAGTAGAGGGGCACAATGACAGAACTTTTGCTGCTCATTCTATTACTATTCTAATCACATTTCAGATATAGTGAATTCCTCAGTAGATTCAATATCTGCTAAACAAAAAAATTTAAATGGACAAAATTGTCTAAGAACATTTAATTGCTTTTGGGATATTTTCCATCCATATTTGATACCTTTGTCTGTGAGATGCTCTAGCCCCTCTGATATGAAAGTTTCAAACAATTTAAAATGCATGCTTTAAATACAACTTAAGGTACAAGGCTGCTTGTACTCCATATAATTGTTCTTTCCCTGGGAAAGTAGATATTTGTAACAGAGATATTAAGGCTGGTACAAATCAAATATGAATGTAAACATTTGTATGTGTTTGTGAACCAGAAGGAATAGCATTGCAAGGGTTAAAACCATGGTCTATTCTTACAAAAAGGAACTCCTTTTAACATTAAAAAAATTGATGTCAAAAGCTACACTACAGGATGAACTACATTTCCATATGAGAGCAAATGGTTCCATTCTAAAAGAGAAGGCCAGGAATAAGGTGGTAGCGTATCAGTTACACCTTTTGTTTTCATGTGAATCCATCAGGAAAACAGATATATTTATGCTGCAGAAAAAGCAGGTAATGATACCTTGCTCAGGGTTTATGGAAATCACAGAATGTTTGAGTTTGGAACAGACCTCTGAAGGTCAGTTGATCCAATCCCCCTGCCCACTAAGAGCCAGCTGATCAGGAGAGATAGATTTTGAAAATCTCAAAGGGTGGAGATTCCGTAGCATCCTTGGGTAACCTACGTAAGTGCACAGTTGTAGTTTATATATATATAATTTGCATATATTATACATATTCTGTATATACACATTATGTATACTGTATATGATACACTATCAAATATAGTCAAGTATCATAATAATCATGGGATCATTTTGGTTTATAGAATAGAATAGAATAGAATAGAATAGAATAGAATAGAATAGAATAGAATAGAATAGAATAGAATAGAATAGAATAGAATAGAATAGAATAGAATTAACCAGGTTGGAAAAGACCTTTCAGATCATCAAGCTCAACCTATCACCCAGCACTATCTAATCAACTAAACCATGGCACCAAGTGCCCCATCCAGGCTCTTCCTAGACATGCAATCCTGCTCAACTGTTAACCTAGCTGTGCCAAGTCACCACTAAACCATGTCCTTCAGCACTGTTTCTCTATAGCAATAATTATTCCCTTACTCACAAAGCTATGTTTGTAAGAAAACTGATGCTTAGAATCATTCAGATAAAAATAAGTACTGCTGAAAATGTGTAATAAGTTGTTTCCTTTGCCTTATCTGCAAATTAACCATGTTTTCACTTTTAGTTCTACTTTTGGGGTTTTGCTTCCTCTTTGTCTTCAGAAGGAACAAGTCATGAAGAAAGCATTCATGTATGTTTTCTCAATCATTCTAAGGTATTACTTTGAATTACTGTTGCATCTCTTTTGTCAATCTAGTCTAACCGGAGAGCACAAATTCCTGTTTCTTTTTCCCTCTGAGATAAACCTCAATATGCAGCTGGGTGTGTATAGGTTCCATTCAACTCGGAGGGGAGGAGGATATGAGCATTATTTTCTGAAAAAATACAGGTAAAATAAACTGCAAATGATTATGATAAAATAATAAAAAAGAACATAATGATTCACTTTCTCAAAAATGTTTTTAAGCATAATTAAGACTAAGCATCAAATAGATTGCAATCATATCCACTAGACCATGAAATGGAGGAAAAGAAACATTTCCACCTAATTCTGCTATTAGACATCTTTCAGGAACCTGAGAAGAATACATTCTATATTTTATGCTTAGAAACAGAAGAATGCAAATAAATGCATAATAAAATGAGATTTTAGATAATGCATTTCCGTAATTAATTTTCTACTTCATGATGTGTGAAGATGTTGTGTAATTTTGTATGTATAAAATTTTGTAACCATTTCATTCTTTACTAAATCCAAGTTTCAGACATTCTGTAGCTGACTTTCCAAAGTTAAATGTGATAATTTTCAAAAATTGATGCATCTAAAATCACAGATAATCCCAGGAAACTTTCCTGAGTTCTTCACATTTAACAGTTTCTTACACACAATGAGGGACCAACAGTCTTTCATTTACTGATGAAAAAGAAATAAAAATGGAAGAAGCAGTGCTAAAAGTTAAGTAATTTAGGACTTGATTCAGAAAAGAACATAGATTCTCTAGGCTTCCAGCTCCATAACTAAAATTAGTATTTAATTATTTGGGGCTTGTCTGATGGTGGAAATGACTGACTTTACAAAGACACTATTTTCTGCTTTGACAATCCCTAGTTTCTTGTAACTGTACTATGCAGGCACCCCAGTCCTCCCTGGTATTGGCCAGCTAGCTTATCTCAGGATGTGATCCAGTAGCAGACCAAGCTGGCAGATTAAGAGTGATGTTTCATTTTAGACTTATAGCTAGGCTTAGTTCAGTACAATGCTAGTTGGTATGGGCCAAAGCAATGGCAAACAGAGTTTTAAGAGCTTAGCAGTGTAAGCAATGGAGCTTCAGTGCCCAAACATGTTCTGTAGCACAATTTAACTAACAAATGAAATCACAGACAACACAGTTGTTTAAATTTATGTAGCAACAATACATTGTTAATTGTGCTAGACTCAAAAACTGTCATATGAACCAACATTCATTCTATATGTAAAGCAGCAATTTCGGTATAGAAACAAAATTAAATCCCCAAACATAAAACTTCTATCATGTTATGAGAGATTATATAAAGCAATTTCTACTTTGCCAACAAACAGTTTATATGTAAAACATTAGAAAGTAAATTTCCAGGTAGGAAGAAGCCCATTGAAATATTTTTATATCTCCAGAACTAAAAATTCAGTGACTTTACCTCCAAGTTTTAAAGTTAATATTCATCTTAGGATATTATTCAGGTAAATGAAAACTGATGTTATTGCATAGCAGTTCTGCAGAGATTATTTTGGAAAGTTAGAAAAAAGTTAGTCAGTAATTATTATGCTAAGGACTTGTAATGGTAACCGAAATAGCAGGTTAACATGTCTGCCTCCCCAGTGCAGAAATGAGGGAGAAACAGCACACAAAAAATCTCCAGGCTGAGACAAAAAAAGAGCGATTTACTGAGCAAAATCTGATAAATATGATTCAAGTGCACAGTTACCTTAGCGTTTTTGCAGAAAAGCACAGCAGAAAGATGAAGCAAGTGAGCTGAGTTTTCAATATGCAGTCAAGCTAAGAGGCGCATCAACAAAAACTCCACTCCGGACTTCTGGAGGGCAGACATCAGGTTACTTAAGGAATTAACTGAGAAGGAACCTTGCAAAACAACCCTTAAAAACAAAGGGGTTGTGGTCGTTTGAGGCTGTGCCTTTAAGAACAAACACTGCTGGAACACACTGGCTAATGTTTTTGGTACTAGAACCAAAACATTCTGATATTCTAAACGAATTTCATTGGTTGATAAACAAAAATTCAGCTTTAGATTGTGAAGCGGTTGGAAAATTTTTTCCTCAGTTCAGTTCGGTTTGGGAGTTGGGGGAGTTGGGTGTTTCAGCCTGTTCTCCCTGCCTGCTTCTTCTGCGAACTGCTGGACTTGGCCTTCAGATAAGCAAACACTAATCCTGCATGGGCTTTTGAAGCTTGCTAACAACTCTTTTCCTTAGTAACTTGCCTTTCTCTCTCTCTAACCCCTTTTTGGGGAAAAAGGGAGGTAAGGGGGGGAGAGAGGGGGTTCCAAAGAGGGGATCCCTCCCTGAGGGAGGGATTTTTGTTGTGTTATTTGTCTTTGCTGTGTATTTCTGTGTATATATTGTAAATACCTGTATATATTGTGTTATATATAACCTGCTTTCCATATATGCTTGTAAATATATAGCTTTTGCTCTTCGACTGAGTTAGCTGTGGTTTCTTACTCTGTGGAGGAGGGAGAGCTAAGCCCTCTCTCAACCTACCACATTTATTGGCGCCCAACGTGGGGCTTGCTGACAAATTAGTTTGATTTATTGCTTGCTTAAGTCGAACGAGCAAACATGAAGGTGTTTTGGCTTTTTGAGCGTCTGTTCTTCTCGGTCTTTGGTGTATTGATCTACAAGTATTGCCTGGGTATGATTATCGATAAGATAGGTAAATATATAATGCAAAAATTATATTTGTGGTTTAAGTACAAGATTCGGCTTCTGTATGATCAGTGCCTGGAATTCTTTTATGTTAAAAAGTACAGGAATGTTACATCTAGCACACTCCCTATTGAGATAAAAGAGTTTAAGATTCCGCTCGGTGAAAGGGTAATTTTAAGTGATGGCTGGGATCCAAAGCTGATTTTCTTGATGTGTGTAGTCCTGCTGATGATGATAATTAATGTGTATTTGTTGGTAGCACTGTACCGGGAGAAAAAAGTGTCCAAGGCATGTTTTGTTATAAAACGGAGGGTTAAGAGACGAAAACGCCACCCTAGCTCTGTTTCAGGAACATCCAGTGAGGATGATAATGGAGAATCTGTGTCAGTTAAAGATAAAGCTAAAAAGTCAATCGGCAAAGCAGCTCTGAATAGCAATGGTGATGATTCTGGCAAGCAGCCAGGGGCTACAGTAGCCCCAAACATGGCGGCTCCTGTGTCCCAGGCAGCCACCATTAACAAGGCAAAGTCATTTCCTCCTTCTTCCATGGCAGGAGCGGAAGCGTCCTCCGAAGCAGCTAATCTGTCTCAAAGCTTATCAGCTTCTGATAATAAGGCAGCTGGAAACCCAAACACAGCTCCAGTAAAGCAAGTAGCAGTTTTAACAACAAGGAAGGGTAAGACTAAAGCTGATTCAGGAGCTGACGGGGATGCACAGCAGGGTTCTTCTGCTGGGGAGGAAGAGAAAATCTGTCTTAAAAATATAGCTGAGTTATTGAGATCATCAGAGGATCGAGATGCATCTCTTGGTAGGACAGCAGCTAGTGGTGGTGCCTCTCAGCTTAAAGGGATCCTTGAGAGGTTGTTTGGACCACAAGTTGAGGAACAGGAGGCAGAGGAGCAAGAACAAGATGACATAACCGACTGCTCTTCACCACGTGAGGAGCTTAGAAATGTGAGAAAAGACTATCTCAGAGCAGATAAGGAGCCAGTTCTCGCTTGGCTTGGTAGATGCTATGATACAGGTGCTCCAGCTCTAATGGTTGGAGACAAGTCAGCAGCCCAGCTAGGAACTCTCTCAAAGGATAATGGAATAGATAGACATCTAGGCAAGGCTCTCGGTAAGGTTAATCTGTGGATACGCCTTCTAATGGCGGTTCTCATGAGATACCCTTCCCGAGATGATCTTCCATGGAATCCTAAGCCCTGGACTACCATAGATGAGGGAATCAAGCGTCTGAGAGAATTTGCTGTTAGAGAGGTACTCTATGGTGAACATGAATCTCTGAATCCTGATGATGTTCCTGTAGGAAATGGTCTTACTAAAAAGCTCATCAAGCTTGCTCCTTCTAATTATGCAAACATTCTGGCAAGCAGAATTGTAGCAAGAAATTATGGTGGAGCTCCTCTTACGGTTGGCCAATTCACTGATCAATTGAGACAATTGGATGATAGCATGACACGTGTTTCTTTGGTTTCAGCCATTGAAACTCTGTCTGGAAAACTGGAGAATTGCATGAAAGAGCTGAAGGATGAATTTAAAAACACCATCTCCCAATTGGCACAAAGAGATGATTCCAATTCTTCCTCCAGGTGGGTACAGGTTTCATCTGTGAGGAATAGACATCCTCCAAGGAGGTCATTCCAAAACAGATCAAACCAAAACAGACCACCAAGGCAGTCACGTAGGACTATTTGGATTACCCTGCGTGATCAGTTTGGTGAGAACATGAACAGGTGGGATGGTCAACCAACTTCTAATCTTTTCAGGAGACTGAGAGAACTGCAAAGTGGCAGAACCCGAGGTAGCAATACCAGAAGGGTAGCTGTTACTTCTACAGTTCCCCAGGACAACTCTAGTAGCTCCAACAGTGGCTCCAGTTCTAACACTGCACAGTGTGCTCGTTGCACCTGTGGACATGTTCCCCATAACTAGGGGTGCCCTGCCTCCCGCCAGGGGGAGGAGAGGGGTAATACAGATAACAGAATCTATTGGGATGTGTACATCCAGTGGCCTGGCACTTCACACTTTCAGAAGTACAGGGCCTTGGTTGACACAGGAGCTCAGTGCACCATATTGCCATCAAATTATCAGGGATCAGAGTCCATAACTATTCTGGGAGTCACTGGTGGATCTCAAGAGTTAAGTAAAGTGGAGGTTAATATAAGCTTAACTGGTAAACAATGGAAAAAGCATACAGTTGTGACCGGACCTGATGCACCTTGTATTTTGGGAATTGATTTTCTGAGAGAAGGGCGTTTCAAAGACCCTAAAGGTTACAAATGGGCTTTTGGAGTAGCTTCTGTAGAAATTGATGGACAAAAACTGAAGCTGTCTGCTAGACCTGAGCTTTCTGATGAATCTGCAGTTGTGGGACAACACAAGATTCAGGACATTAAGTTGCCGGTTGCTTCTCGGACTGTGCATCACAGACAATACAGAACCAACCGTGACTCTTTGTTGCCCATTCAGAATCTGATTCGTCAGCTGGAGAGTCAGAAAGTCATCAGCAAAACTCATTCACCTTTCAACAGTCCAGTGTGGCCTGTGCGAAAGCCGAATGGAGACTGGCGTCTGACAGTGGACTACCGAGCCCTGAATGAAGTAACTCCGCCTATGAGTGCAGCAGTACCAGACATGATGGAACTCCAGTATGAGCTGGAATCCAAAGAGGCCAAATGGTATGCTACCATAGACATTGCTAATGCCTTCTTCTCTATTCCCATAGCAGAGGAATGCAGGCCTCAGTTTGCTTTCACCTGGAGAGGAATCCAGTACACTTTCAACAGACTGCCAATGGGCTGGATCCACAGCTCCAGCATCTGTCATGCAGTAATCCATGATGCTCTGGAGGAAGGTGGTGCTCCAGAACACATCCAGTTCATCGATGATATCATCGTCTGGGGTAAAACTGCTGAGGAAGTCTTCGAGAAAGGTAACAAAATCATGGACATTCTCCTGAATGCAGGTTTTGCCATCAAGAGAGACAAAGTGAAAGGTCCTACCACAGAGATCCAGTTTCTGGGAGTGCAGTGGCAGGATGGACGCCGACACATTCCAGTGGATGTGGTAAATAGAGTCTCTACCATGGCAAATCCCACGAACAAGCAAGAAACTCTACGTTTCTTGGGGATAGTGGGATTTTGGAGACTACACATTCCTGGATACAGTCAGATTGTGAAACCTCTGTATGATGTGACTCGAAAGAGGAACAGTTTCCACTGGGGACCTGAACAACAAGCAGCCTTTGACCAGATAAAGCAAGAAGTAGTCCAAGCAGTGGGTCTGGGACCTGTGCGAGATGGTCCAGACATTAAGAACATTTTGTACACGGCTGCAGGTGACAATGGTCCAACCTGGTGCTTGTGGCAAAAAGCTCCAGGTGAGACACGTGGACGACCTCTTGGTTTCTGGAGTCGAGGTTACAGAGGTTCAGAGGCTAATTACACTCCAACAGAGAAAGAGATTCTAGCTGCCTATGAAGGAGTGAAAGCAGCTTCTGAAGTAATTGGAACTGAGTCACAACTTCTCTTAGCTCCCAGATTGCCAGTTTTGAATTGGATGTTCAAAGGCAAAGGTTCCACACCACATCATGCCACAGATTCCACCTGGTCTAAGTGGATGGCCCTGATAACACAGAGAGCTCGAATGGGAAATCTTGAAAGACCTGGTCTGGTGGAGGTGATCTCAAGTTGGCCTGAAGATACCAACTGTGCTAAACCTCCAGAGGAGAGAGTAACTCGTGCTGAGGAAGCTCCTCCTTACAATGACCTTTCTGATGATGAAAAGAAATATGCTTTGTTCACAGACGGTTCCTGTCGTCTCGTCGGGAACAAGCGAAGGTGGAAGTCTGCCGTGTGGAGTCCAACACGCCGAGTTGCAGAGGCGAAGGATGGAGAAGGAGAATCCAGTCAGTTTGCAGAGGTAAAAGCTGTCCAGCTAGCTCTCGACGTGGCTGAACGTGAGAGATGGCCAAAGCTTTATCTCTACACCGACTCATGGATGGTAGCCAATGCTCTATGGGGTTGGCTAAAGAACTGGAAAAAGAATGGCTGGCAGAGGAAAGGAAAACCCATCTGGGCAGCTGAACTGTGGCAAGACATTGCTGATCGAATCGAGAGAATTCCAGTGAAAGTGAGACACATTGATGCTCACATTCCCAAGAGCAAAGCTACTGAGGAACAGCAGCACAACCATCAGGCAGATCTAGCTGCAAGAGTTTCCCAAGTAGACAAGGACTCTGAACTTGATCTCGACTGGAAACACCGAGGTGAGATATTCTTAGCTCGGTGGGCTCACGATTCGTCAGGACATCAAGGCAGAGATGCAACATACCAATGGGCTCGTGACAGATCCATAGACATTTCCATGGATGCCATCACACAAGTCATCCATGACTGTGACATTTGTGCTGCTATTAAGCAGGCAAAGAGAATTAAGCCCTTGTGGTATGGTGACAGATGGTCCAAGTACAGGTATGGTGAAGCTTGGCAGATTGACTACATCACTCTACCACGTTCTCGTTCTGGTAAGCAGTACGTGCTTACTATGGTAGAGGCAAACACTGGATGGCTGGAAACTTACGCAGTCCCACATGCAACTGCACGCAACACCATTCTCGGTCTGGAGAGACAGATCCTGTGGAGACACGGAACTCCAGAGAGGATTGAGTCAGACAACGGAACTCACTTCAAGAACAACCTTGTAAAGAGCTGGGCAAAAGAGCACGGTATTGAGTGGATTTTCCATATTCCTTACTATGCACCAGCTGCAGGGAAGATTGAACGCTACAACGGTTTGTTGAAGACCACTCTCAAAGCCATGGGAGGTGGATCTTTGAAAAACTGGGAGAAACATTTAGCACAAGCAACCTGGCTGGTGAACAGTAGAGGTTCAGTGAACCGAGCTGGACCTGCACATTCTGATCTGCTACAGAAAGTAGAAGGTGATAGAGTTCCTGTTGTTAGGGAAAAGAATCTGTTAGGTAAAACTGTTTGGGTATTTTCGCCCTCAGGAGAGGCTAAACCTGTCCGAGGGGTGGTTTCAGCAGAAGGTCCGGGTCACACTTATTGGGTAATGCAAGAGAATGGTGAAATTCAGTGTATTCCACAAAGAGATTTAACTTTAGCTGAGAGAGTTTAATTTCAGAATGCTGTACAGCTACAGCGCGTCCAAAGGAAAGAGTCCCTGAGGAATCTACGGTGCACGAACCCTGAGAACCCTGAGAGCCCTGAGTCAACTGAGAGTCCCTGAGTCCCTGTTTCCCTTTTTCTTCACTTCGTCTGCGGAGAGACAAACTGTTTTCCATTTTCTTGATTTTGGATTTTCTTGGACTTCTGAATCATCTACATCTGAGTATAGCCGGAATGGACGATGAACTTAACTTACGAACTGTAAATATTGTTCTGGATTGGATGGACAGTACGAACAGCCAATGAAATTGTTTAGAAAGGGGTGGACTGTGGTCATTTGAGGCTGTGCCTTTAAGAACAAACACTGCTGGAACACACTGGCTAATGTTTTTGGTACTAGAACCAAAACATTCTGATATTCTAAACGAATTTCATTGGTTGATAAACAAAAATTCAGCTTTAGATTGTGAAGCGGTTGGAAAATTTTTTCCTCAGTTCAGTTCGGTTTGGGAGTTGGGGGAGTTGGGTGTTTCAGCCTGTTCTCCCTGCCTGCTTCTTCTGCGAACTGCTGGACTTGGCCTTCAGATAAGCAAACACTAATCCTGCATGGGCTTTTGAAGCTTGCTAACAACTCTTTTCCTTAGTAACTTGCCTTTCTCTCTCTCTAACCCCTTTTTGGGGAAAAAGGGAGGTAAGGGGGGGAGAGAGGGGGTTCCAAAGAGGGGATCCCTCCCTGAGGGAGGGATTTTTGTTGTGTTATTTGTCTTTGCTGTGTATTTCTGTGTATATATTGTAAATACCTGTATATATTGTGTTATATATAACCTGCTTTCCATATATGCTTGTAAATATATAGCTTTTGCTCTTCGACTGAGTTAGCTGTGGTTTCTTACTCTGTGGAGGAGGGAGAGCTAAGCCCTCTCTCAACCTACCACAGGGGTCCAGGAGGGCTGGACCTACTTCAAGCAAGAAATCTTGAAGGTGCAGGAACAGGCTGTGCCAGTGTGCCGGAAGATGAGCCGCTGGGGTAGAAGGGCCAGCCTGGATGGGCAATGAACTTCTGAATGAAGTAAGGGAGAAAAAGAGGGTGTATCATCTTTGGAAGGAAGGAGAGGTAACCCATGTAATATTTAAGGATGTTGCTAGGTCATGTATGGAAAAAAATCAGAGAGGCAAAAGCCCATCTAGAGTTTAGACTGGCTACTTCGGTGAAGGACAACAAAAAATGCTTTTACAAATATATTAAGGGCAAGAGGAGAGGCAAGGACAACCTCCACTCCTTAGTGGACATAGAGGGGAATATAGTAACTAAAGATGAGGAAAAGTCAGAGATACTTAACACCTTCTTTGCCTCAATTTTTAATAGCAGGACAGGTTGTCTTCTGAACAACTGGCCTCCTGAGCTGGCAGATGGAGTCAGGGAGCAGTGTAGTGCCCCTGTGATCCAGGAGGATGTAGTTAGAGTCCTCCTTAGCCATTTAGATCCTCACAAGTCCATGGGACCAGATGGAATCCATCCTAGGGTGCTGAGAGAGCTGGCAGAATAGAATAGAATAGAATAGAATAGAATAGAATAGAATAGAATAGAATAGAATAGAATAGAATAGAATAGAATAGAATAGAATTAACCAGGGTGGAAGAGACCTTCGAGATCATCGTGTCCAACCTATCAACCAACACTATCTAATCAACTAAACTGTGGCACCAAGCACCCCATCAATTCTCTTCTTAAACATCCCCAGTGATGGTGACTCCACCACCTCCCTGGGCAGCCCATTCCAATGGCCAATCACTTTCTGTGAAGAACTTCTTCCTAACATCCAGTTTAACCTCCCCTGGTACAGCTTGAGACTGTGTCCTCTTGTTCTGGTGCTGGTTGCCTGGGAGAAGAGACCAGCCCCCACCTGGCTACAACCTCCCTTCAGGTAGTTGTAGAGAGCAGTAAGGTCTCCCCTGAGCCTCCTCTTCTCCAGGCTAAGCAACCCCAGATCCCTCAGCCTCTCTTCATAGGGTTTGTGCTCCAAACCCCTCACCAGCTGGCCAGCATGGCCAGATGAGCTGGCCAAGCCACTCTCCATTATTTTTCATCACTCCTGGCTCACCGGAGAGGTCCCAGATGGCTAGAAGCTGGCCAACGCGGTGCCCATCCACAAGAAGGGCCAGAAGGAGGAACCAGGGAATTACAGGCCTGTCAGCCTGACCTCAGTGCCAGGCATGATTATGGAACAGGTCATCTTGAGTGCAATCACACAGCACTTACAGGATGGCCAAGGGATCAGGCCCAGCCAGTATGGATTCAGGAAGGGCAGGTCCTGCCTGACCAACCTGATCTCCATGATCAGGTGACCCACATGGTGGATGTGGGAAAGGCTGTGTATGTAGTCTACCTGGACTTCAGTAAGGCCTTCGATACTGTCCCCTACAGCAAACTCCTGGCCAAGCTGTCGGCTGATGGGTTGGAAATTATTATCTCAAAGGTCTTTTCCAACCTGGTTAATTCTATTCTATTCTATTCTATTCTATTCTATTCTATTCTATTCTATTCTATTCTATTCTATTCTATTCTATTCTATTCTATTTGTTTGCTTCTGAGTTGGTTTGGAAATGTTAATGCTGGGGGAGAAACTTCAACCCACCACAATATGCTTTCATGAAGTTCTTAGTCCATTCATATTTTATTGCTGATGAAAGAGTACTGTGCCATGATTCAAAGAACACAAGTGAAATCATTGAAGTCTGCACTAGTTAATCTGACATTGGTCCTGGAAAGCATAACACAAAAACTGATTCAGAACCTTTTGGCTAAAAATTAAAGGAGAATAATATGCTTAATGCCAGTCAAAACAGTTTAATAATAATAACAAAAAAGTCTCATCTAAACCATTGGATTTTCTTTTCATGAGATTATAAATTCAGCTCACAAATATAAAGCTTTTGCTGAGTGTTGAATTCTTCCTGCAAAACCTCTCATTAAAAACACCTGTACACACACACAAAACTGGGATAGTCCAATATGAACAAAATGTGCTCTAGATGCATAATTACCATCTTAAATACTATTGGTGGGGTTTTGATTGAAGGAGGTGTTTTTGTCAGGGTTTAGTAGAAATCAATACTAATCTCTTGTCTGAAACCAAAAAGGAACTTGGTGTGTCTTGTATCAAACAACTGAAGCTGTAACTATTGCAGAGGGAAATTAGGAGAGACCAATCAAGTCCTGTGGAGGTAGAGTGGTGAGCTGATAGGTCAAACTTTGGTCCACTGTTGCCCCCCAAACTTGCTCACCTGCCACACAGAGGGCCTAGCTTGAATTCCTGTCTAATGTCCTATTGACCTCTAAACTTTCTCAATTGCCTCCCTGAATCCTGGACCAACTAAGAGTATATTAGGGTAAATGTGTGCACTTACCTTTGTTGACACGCCCCCCCACAGATCAAGACTCTGACTCAAGACAACAGTTGTACATCCAAGATGGGTGATATTTCTCCATTACCTCTCTCTCCCTCCAGTCTTTTCTTTTTTCCTGTTAGTTCTACTCAATTTTTCCTTGATAGGCATCATCCAGTTTGTTCTAGAGTAGTAGATAAGGAAAAAACAGCTGTGTCAATGTGTTTTTATATACAACACTTGTTGACAGTTGTTAGAAAAAAACCAACAAACAAACATTTTTTGTGTTGTTCCTCAAAATCATTGTTGTGACTGCTGCTGTTGCAGCTCTGTTGTGTAGGATTGTCCCTTTCCAAGGGAATATAAAGATTCACTTCCTTCATGGTCCACAAAGTGATATAGTCCTATGATATACAACCTGTCCTGCAGGAATATTCTAGAAATTAATTTTAAGTTGCTATTGATGAAATACAAGCATGACCAAAGATAAATGAAATTATATTTAACATGAATGTTAAACATAGAGTCATCTAATGAGTTTACAAATAAACTAAAGAACATCAAAGTAATATTTTCTTATGACTATAAAAAAACTCTCTTCACAAATCAAGTGAACAATCTTGTTTTCAAATGATACCAAATCCCCAAAAGTGCATTGCTTAATAAAATTATACTACTTATTAAGTATAATATATTTCTGAATACAAATGAGTCTTTAAATGAAATTGAAAACTCTCAAGTTAGAAACTAGAAGAAACATTGTCACAAATCACATTTTTCCCCAACATGGATTACTCAGTACCAGTTCTCAGTACTAAGTACAATTCTTATATCAGGCTATTACAGGATGATCATTTCATCTAGTCTCAGTTTTTATAGTACCTTAAGTGCAATAAATCATTTAAATGCAGACACTGAAATACAGCTATTTTTTATTTATTACTGGATGTTTCTTCAGTCCTCATAATTAGGAAAAAAATGTCAATAACTCTTTCTGATGAGGTATCATTAACCATTTTTTTCCCACACAAAACATCTATCACAACAGCAAATTAAAAAACCAAAATGTTAACAACTGAAAACTTTGATGAAGTGGAAGGGATTATGTAAAAGTAGAGACATGGATTTAGATTTTAATGAATATTTAGTACTGCAACATGGTATATACATACTTTATTTTGAGAATACTCTAATGCTGTATTTCTGTGCTGATTGATTTTAATGGTGTAAGCATGGATGGAGAGAAAAGGATTATGGTAAAATGTGTTTTTTTTGTTTTTTTATGTATAGAGATTGTTAGATCAGAACTTTTTTAAATCTGATGAATTTAAGAGAAATCTTCACCTGGGAAATTGTTGCAGACACTGTTCTGAGGGCAGCTGTTGGATGAATGCATGCAGAATGCATAATTCCTTAGCTGAACAATTCCTTAGGATGCTGCATAGAGCAAAACAGTAACATTCCATGTCAGCCAAGAACAACATCCTGATGTTGGCACCCTTAGATTGGAACAGGATGCAGAAGCCACCTCCTTGACATGCTGGCACCTCTTACCAGGAAAAGATTTTAGCTTATAAATGTGGTTGGGTTTTACTGGTTAAGGGATTGATAACAAAGAGTATAAAACAGCCTTTCTGAATAATAGGTATCTTTGGCTAGGGCTTTGGTGTAGGGATGCTAGGGATATGCTCAGGATTTCTGCTAGCTGCTTTGTCTGTTAAGGGCTTCCAGGACATCTGTAAGTGGGACTCAGACTCTGTAATGCTGGGGATTCTGCAGCACAGCAACAAAGGACTTCTGGGAGGAATTCTGATATTCTCTGCTCTCTGCATTTCTGGAATCTTGTTGCTATAACGCTACGAGTTCGTGCCTCCATTCATCACCCAATGGCTCCCATATCAGAAGAACAACAGGAAGTAACGTGTCAAACTGACTTAGATGCTAGTATCAAAATCTATTTATGAGCTGCCAATGAGACTGTTATCACCAGTGAAGATATTTGAGCTGTCTGGGCTTGATTCATTTGGATGCACAAAGGAAACTAGATCTGATGTTTCATTCCATACCTAAGACATCTTCATGGAATTGGTTAATATAGGATATCTTTGTCTTCCTGGAATGGGGAATTCTGGGCTGGGTTACTAAATTAATCACATGACACATTTACATTCAGACACTGAACTGCTCTCTAAACTCCACTGGCCTTATCTTCACTGACTGTAATTAGACATCTAACTTGTGTGAACATAGAGTTGAGATGAGATAAAACCCAGTTTCTGTTCCAGTTCTAACTAAACAGTGATGCTATTCTGCATAGCCCATGCAGTTGTTTTATATTACAGAACTACAGATCAATATCAGCCTCTTCAGGTACTGGAGAGCATTTTAATACAGTTGGTGGCAAAATTTTTTTTCTCTCTCTCTCTCTTTTTTTTTTTTTCTTCCCCACATTTGTAAAACACCAAACTTAATGAGAAGCATTTTGAGAGCTTCTGAATGGAGACAGCTCCATAAGTAAGTAATTGTCCTCTTAGACTACTTGTTTCCTCAAACTGTGGGAATATATTTTTTTTTTTTTAATTAAAAGAATGGTTCCAAGAATAGTTGAAATGAGACTGTTGCTGATGCATAAAGAGTATATCCACATGTAGTACTTTGAAGGACTGTAGCTGATTCCATGATGACAGAACATACTAAACTTTCCCCCTTATAGCCACTTGATTCATTACTGTGATGATTATGGAAGATTTGCATGTCATGTTGCATGATAGGTGACATATATAATCTGTAAAGGCCTGAATTACAATTGATAGTAAAATAGATAAATACATTGACAGACAGATGGATGACTATGTCAATAACTGAATTGTACTGCAGCTTCTAATGAAGTAAGAAAAAGTATCTTCCTGACTGGCGATATGGATCGTCTTCCATCCAGAGAAACTGCTACATTTTATTCATTAAAAAACCCCACAGTTTATTTCTTAACTTTATTATTATTGGTCCAAATTATATGTATGCGAAGATCCTATATAGAATAGGATTTTCTGATGTGACTTTATCTCCATCTGTACTGCCTGCAAATATTTTTCTCCTGACCTAGTGTGTATATTATGTACGTTTCATTTCATTTAAGCTGCTTTTTCAGTGAAATTGACTATTTTATGTAAGTAGAAAATAACTGGCAGTGACTTATCATCTGAAAAAAATATCATTTTCTCATGAGATTTCTTATGAATGATTCAGAGCTAACTTACTTGACAGAACAACTGTGTGTAATCAGAAAACATAACCAAATTTGATAGCACTTGATGCGGCAAAGCCTCAATATGAAAATAATTTACTTGAGAATAGGGCACCCACTAAAAGCATGTCATTTCATACAAATGTAGTTCAGTCATCTGTCAATTCATGTATTTTGTTACTGCAACAGTGCTGCCCCTGAGAATCCTCAATCCCCAGCTAGATCTCAATGGCTGTGCAATGATTAAAAATTTAAATACAGGGGGTAAAAAATCATAATGTAAATGTACTGCTGAAATGGAATCAGCAGTTTAGAGATCTTGTTTATTTAAGTAAATATTAACAATACATTTCTTGAGAAATAAAGAGTATTTTTTAATGAAGAGAATTCACTCTCCAAACAAAAATTCTTTTTTATTATTATTTTAAAGGATCTTCTTAGTTGTGTCATAGGTTGAGTTTTAATCTGCTGCTGTTATTTGAAACCATCGTACCTCATGCCAGCTTAAAACTGAAAGTGCTGGCTGGAGCAAAGCATTATGGAACTTGAAGTTCAGATTGTAACATTGGAGGCTTTCTGTTCCAGTTGTTGCTATTCAGTTCCAGGGTTTTGGGTGTTGTCTCTCTTCCATTGAGATGGCAATGGGACAGGGAGGGATTGTGGGATAGCTTCCTTGATTGGGTTTTTAGAATAGAATAGAATAGAATAGAATAGAATAGAATAGAATAGAATAGAATAGAATAGAATTAACCAGGTTGGAAAAGACCTTCAATATCATCAAGTCCAACCTATCACCCAACACCATCTAATCAATAAACCATGGCACCAAGTGCCTCAACCAGTCTCTTCTTAAACACTTCCAGTGATGGTGACTCCACTACCTCCCCGGGCAGCCCATTCTAATGGCCAATCACTCTTTCCATGGAGAACTTCTCCCTGACATCCAGCCTAAACCTCCCCTGGCACAGCTTGAGACTGTGTCCTCTTGTTCTGGTGCTGGTTGCCTGGGAGAAGAGACCAAGCCCCACCTGGCGACAACCTCCCTTCAGGTAGTTGTAGACAGCAATAAGGTCTCCTCTGAGCCTCCTCTTCTCCAGGCTAAGCAACCCCAGCTCCCTCAGCCTCTCCTCATAGGGCTTGTTGCCTCAACAGCTTTGTTGCCCTTCTCTGGACATGTTCCAAAAACTCAACATCTCTCCTAAACTGAGGGGCCCAGAACTGGACACAGGACTCAGGGTGTGGCCTAACCAGTGCTGAGTACAGGGGCAGAATGACTTCCCTGCTTCTTCTAGCCACACTGTTCCTGATGCAAGCCAGGATGCCATTGGTCTTCTTGGCCACCTGGGCACACTCCTGGCTCATGTTCAGCCTACCATCAACCAGTACCCCCAGGTCCCTTTCAGCCTGGCCAGTCTCCAGGCCACTCTGAACCCAGCCTGTAGCACTGTGTGGGGTTGCTGTGGCTAATGTGTAGAACCTGGCACTTAGATATGTTAAATCTCATGCCCTTGGACTGTGCCCATCTGTCCAGCCTGTAAAGTTCCACTGCAGAGCTCTCCTACCATCTGACAGATCAACACCTGTCCCCAGCTTGGTGTCATCTGCAAATTTACTGTAGATGAACTCAATCCCCTCATCCAGATCATCAATAAAGATATTGAACAGGATGGGGCCCAGCACTGGTACCGGGGGGGACACCACTAGTGACTGGCTGCCAGCTGGATATGGCACCATTCACCATCTCTCTCTGGGCTCAGCCCTCCAGCCAGTTCCTAACCCAGTGTAGAATGCTGCTTTCCAATCCATGAGCTGCCAACTTGGCCAGGAGTTTGCTGTGGGGGATGGTGTCAAAGGCTTTACTGAAGTCCAGGTAGACTACATCCACAGCCTTCCCCACATCCACCAGGTGGGTCACCTGGTCATAGAAGGAGATCAGGTTGGTCAGGCAGGACCTGCCCTTCCTAAATCCATGCTGGCTGGGCCTGATCCCTTGGCCAACCTGTAAGTTCTGTGTGATTACACTCCAGATGACCTGTTCCATAATCTTGCCTGGCACTGAGGTCAGGCTGACAGGCCTGTAATTCCCTGGTTCTGCCTTCTAGCCCTTCTTGTGGTTGGGCATCATGTTGGCCAGCTTCCAGTCATCTGGGACTTCGTCAGTGAGCCAGGAGTGTTGAAAAATGATGGAGAGTGGCTTGGCCAGCTCATCTGCCAGCTGTGTCAGCACCCTAGGATGGATCCCATCCAGCCCCATGGACTTGTGGGGATCCAAGTGTCTAAGCAGGTCTCTAACTACATCCTCCTGGATTACGGGGGAACTATACTGCTTCATGAAGCTGTATTTACAAGCAAGAACTATTCTCTACAATGGACTGCAATGAATATGTACAAAATATACAGTATATACAGTATTATAAAGATATTTACAATTAGCAAACAACATGAAAACCCCCTGGTCAGAGACCAGGGAAGCCACTCCACTGCCCCTCCACCCCCATCTCCCTACCCTCTACCCTCCTATACCAAAGGGAAAAGGAAAGGAAAGAATGCAGGGGTTAAACTTAACTACACAGTTCAGCCAAGGCCAGCTGACAAGCACATTAATCTCTCATGAATAAAGCAAAAACATCAGAGATCAGGAAAGAAGAGAGAGAATTGTTATGGTACAGCTTGTCTTAATCTAGATATTTACTCAATGAATTTGTTTAGAATAATCTTTTGTTTTCCTTTTTACATCCAATAGTGATTTATTTATGTTTTTCTACTTTTTTGCTCAAAATCTGCAACTAAATTTTAAAGGCATAGTCTAAAACCACCACACATATTGAAGTTCTTTCCAGCAATACTCCCTACCTTTTAAATTCAGTTTTCTCCCTGCAAAATATTTAGTGCCATGGAAGCCTTTAGCATAGGCTGTTTTCCCACTAATTGCAATAGGTCTCACAGAGGACCACAGATAGCTATAATTTTCTGCTGTGCCAGTTTTTACGTCAAAGGACACACTAGTTTTTAATAGTTGACTATGCATTGCCAGATTGGACAAAACCTGTTCCCCAATTTCAGTGTCATGTAATCACAGTCTCTTAGTCTGGCTGCATAAGAACTGTTGAGTTGAGCTAATCTGACATTTTCTCTTATTCCTGAATGCATTCAGGAATGTTAAGTAGCTATTTAAAAAGTAAGAAATAAAGCTTTGCTCTGCTAGCAACATCTACTATGTTCTTAATTAACTATCACTCTTAGTTCATATAAGGATTCCATAGCTATTTTAAACAGTAGTCATTCATGAAATTAGAAGATCCATATTCAGCATCTAGCAGCTCTTGCAGTCTAATTAAACAGGTGAGGGTTATCATCTATTATGGAGAAGATTTGTAAATAATTATTTCAGTTACTGGCATAGAAGTAGCACTGCAGCTGAAGAAAACTGCCTTCCTTGCTGACGTTTTTAGGATACCAGTTATTTTAAAATCACTTTCTCAAGATTTGCATGGTAAAATTCAATTCTTATTCTGATGTTAAATTTACCTCATGGATTCACCTTTGAGGGCAAGCCTCATGGATACCTTCAAATTAAATTGCAGGGATTTGGTTTTATTGTTTGTAGTAGTTTGGTCCTGGGTAGGGGTCAGATGCCCACTAAAGTCATACTATCGCTCCCCTTCTTAGGCAGGTGAGGAGAGAAAATATAACGAGACACCTGTAGGTCAAGATAGAAGCAGTTTAGCAGGCCAAAAGAGAAAGCAAAAGGCCCATAAGGAAACAGGAGTAGATAAAAATATTATTTTCTACTTCTCATCAGCAGACAATGTCTGGCCACTCTCCAGGAAGCAAGGCTTCAATACACATACATACCTGCTGCTTGGAAGGGCAAAGACCATTAATAAATCCTCCCATATTTCCTTCTTTCACTTAGCTTTCATATCTGAGCTAGTGTCATGTGGTATGGAATACCTCTTTGATCAGTTTGGGTCAGCTGGCCCAGCCATGTCCCCTCCCAAGATCTTGCCCACCCTTCAGCCTACTGTTGTAGGGGCATAAATGCTGGAAAAGCAAAACCTTGGTGCTTTGTGAGTACTGCTCAGAGGCAGCCAAAACACTGCTGTGTTCTAGCTAGCATTACAAAACACAGTGCTGTGAAAGATACTGTGGGGTGAAATAACTCCATCCTCAACCAAACCAAATGCATTGTTGCTGCTTTGTGTGTTTGTTTGTTCTTTTTTAATACTTTGGTTTGTTTTTTTCTTCTGAAAGTCATAAAGCTCGTAAAATGCAAACTTCCTCAAACATATAGTTATGGGTTGGTTTTAATGCATAGTTATTAAATCAGTGCATACATTTTATTTTCTTTATTGGAGGCCAAAGAAGACAATAAAGAATAACCATAAAGTGTTAGATATGAAGAGGGAAAATTCACAAGTTAGGATTTTATTCTGTAAAACTTATTTAAGAATGTCACCAGCAGTAAATTTCTTATGTTAGGAGCAGATTATTATTTAATTGACTGTATTTCTTCCTTGATAATACCGTAAGGCAACTTGTTGTTGACTTATGTAATATTCTTTGTAATATTTTACGTAATATTTTACAATAATTTTTAACTAATTTGTTGTCTGTTGTTGTAAATATTACCTACATAACTGGTGAGGGATTTAACAGATAACAGTCAGATTTAACAGTCAGTGGAGTTAGATGCTGGCTGGGCTCAATGATCTTAAAGGTCTTTTCCAGCCAAAATGATTCTATGATTCTATGATTCTATGACCTGATATAAACTGCAGTGTGCTATGAAGATACACAACATAGCAACTCAATGACCATTTAAGTACAAAATGTATAGATAATATACTAGGGTTAAACCACAACTGTTGCTCACTTTGAAAGTTTAGTCATGAGTCCTGTGACTGTGAGAGTAAACTGATGTTCTAAACATTAAAGTAAATTATGAATGAAAACAAACATTAAAATTGTATTACATCATGTGCATTTTTGTACGTCTGGAGGTTGTAGCCAGGTGGGGGTTGGTCTCTTCTCCTGGGCAGTCAGCACCAGAACAAGAGGACACAGTCACAACCTGCACCAGGGGATGTTAGGAAGATGTTCTTCATAGAAAGATTGATTTGCCATTGGAATGGGCTACCCAGGGAGGTGGTGGAGTCATCATCACTGAAGGTGTTTAGGAAGAGACTGGATGGGACACTTTGTATCACGGTTTAGTTGATTAGATAGTGTTGGATGATAGGTTGGACTCGGTGATCTCAAAGGTCTCTTCCAACCTAGTTAATTCTATTCTATTCTATTCATTGTATTCCATTCCATTCCATTCCATTCCATTCCATTCCATTCCATTCCATTCCATTCCAATCTCCCCATTAACTTCTCTGAGAAAATTCTGATGTCATTTTCAACATCAATCCTCTAAGACTGACAAGGGACTTGTTCTGTCTTGTGTCAGACAACTCAAGCTGAAAATGTTACAAGAGCTGAATTAGGAAGAAGATGGATCAAGACCTGTAGAGGCAGAGCAGCAGGCTGCTTTTATCTACCTATCCATTATGGCTGGAAAACATCAATTTGAGCATGTACTGTCTGACAGGTCAAACTTCAGTCTACCATTGCCTCCTGAACTTTCACCTGAAGATAAGCAAGACAATATTACTGGATCAAAGAGTGGTGAAACTTCTCTGTTTTCTCTCTCTCTCCATACCTCCCCCCAACTCCCCCCCTCCTGCCCCCCACTTTTCTAGCAACTTTCGGGTTTGTTTGTTTGTTTGTTTGTTTTGTTGTTGTTGTTGATACATTTCACATAGTTTGTACTAAAGTGGCTGACAAAGAAATAGCTCCTGTGCCAAAGTGCATTTATCCATAACAGTTGTTGCTAGTTGTTAGGAAAAAAAACTAATCATTTGGTTAGTATTTTTACTTTGGGTCATTGCTATGACTCTACTACTCTTTCAGCCCAGCTGAGCAGGGTTAGCCTTCATCATCAGCTGAGTGGAACAAGGCATGTAACTTCTGTATTGTTCCTTAGAGTAATTGTTAAGACTTTTACCACTGTTGCAGCCCTGTTTAGCAGGATTAGCCCATTTGGGGGATTACAAAGATTAACCTCCCTCACTGTCCAACAAGTAGGACAAGGCATCCACAAGCTTCCATTTTAGTTGTCTGTAGGATAATGCCACCTTGTTATCTTTTTTAGACCATGCTTCTGGTGGAGCCGGTGTAACCAGGAAGTTGACCATGGGGGCCCATCTCTCAGAGATGTGCTATTCCAGTATATGCAGAATCACTGTCATGGCCTCCCCAGTCCCTACCTTTTTTCTAGCCATGCAACACTTGTTCCTGGATCCTGCTGACTATGCCAAATGTTTGAGCTGACAAAGACAAGACACAGTAACAAACACAAAACCACAGATGAAATGCAAAGAGTAAAATTGGTTTTGTTACCTTGCCAATGGGGGATCCCCAAAGCAACACCCTGATAAAGACATAAAGTGTTAATGAAAACACCATGGAGCTTGGTCCTTGAAAGAGGATCACCAAACCTGCTGCTTGTACCTTTATTTCAGGGATTTGTACAGATGTAGTTTACAACTGTACTTTTATCTTTCACACAGCTGGACAGAATCTCAGGCATGTTAAATATGTTAAATAAGGCGCCTCTGTCACCTTATCTAAACACAGGTGTACTACTTGCCAAAGTACACAAGGCAAAACAATTACAAGAATGATATATATGTTTTTCTACACCACAGCTGCAAATCACTTGAGTATGTTTAAAATCCTATTTTCCAATATTCTTTTATGTTTCCACAGTCTCCAACATTTTTTTTTCTGCTCCATGGAGTACATTACAGAGAAGGTGGTGCTGAACGGACAGCAGCAATGGGAAAAATGGTCTTCTCACTAACAGTCTTTCCAAGAAATGCTATTGGAAAGAATAAGATGTACATGTCTGCTTTGTGCTGCTTATGCTTTACCAGATTTTTCAGCAGTGAATAACCTACTGTGCACCTGGACAGTTTCCTCTTTTAGAGCTTGTGCTTCCAGAAAATATGTTCTTTCATTTTGCCTTCAGAAGGATTGTAATCTTATTTCTGCAGTCCCACACCTTTCCCTCTGGAACAGGCTCTTCACATAATCACAGCTACCACATGATGAGTTGGACTTGATGATCTTGAAGGTTATTTTCCAGCCTGGTCTATTCTATTCGATTCTATTCTTGATAATCTTAATGGTCTTTTCCAAACAAAAAAAAAATCTAGGATTTTATGATAGTTTCCTTTCTACTCTGGGAGGACACTGCATGTACTAAATCCACAGTGTTTTGCTTTGTCGTGCTATTGCCTCTGAATCTGGCTGCAGTAATCCATATTGATTTTCATTTCTTTCTTACGTGGCAGTTTCAAAACAGAGTGTTTTGTCAGTTGACAAAACTGTTCTGAAAACAAGGTGAACAGCAAGATGCCTGTTGGAAGTGAAATTATGTAAAACTCTATCTCCTGCTGTGCCACGTGTACATGAGTAATGATTCAACATGAACATCTGTATGATTATAAAATATAGCAAAATAAATATAGAGCTTCTAAAATGCTAAATGAACCAAAGCAACCTAAACTCCAAACATTCCACAATTTGATCTCTGTATCATCCTGAACAGCATAGATAACCCAGGAGTTTATAAGAAAAATGTAAATACACACAGGAACATTAAAGCATTTGTTCACACTATGAGCTGTCAACAATCATGCATAATTTAAGATTTCAACTGTTAACAATTTAAACATGTTTTTTTCTCAGCTTGAGCAGCTGAGTTTTCTGAGATTACAGTTGGCCTCAGCAGCATCTTGAAAATAACCCATCCTTCCCCTGCACAGAGTGCAGACTTAGATTTCACAGATTAAAGACCTAAATTACAGACACTGGTCTGCTTCACTGTTGTAGCATCATTATATGATCCAAGTTTGTTAAGGAAAAAAATATTGTAAAAATATCAATAACATCAAGTTCCATTTGTGACACTGACATATAATAATGCATTAAAATATGTAAACACTGATCTGAAGCAAAAAGGCCCAAAGAAAAGCTCTTCTGAGGGCTTTTTTTAAAGCCAGGAAAAGCACTGTCCCTGTGTTGGGAACTAAAAGCTTGTGGGTGGGCTGCTGAGGTAGCATGGGGAATCCAGCACCACCCACTGTTTATCACACCTTCAGACTATAAGAAGCCTCAGGGAGGTCAGTGACAGAGCAGAGGGTGAGCAAACAGGGCTTGTGTGCTCCCTAGTGGTGCTGTAGCTGTCTGCAGATGGAAGGTTCCCTGGAACCAGTGAAGCCTGAGGAAAGAACTCCCGGAAGATGACTTGATGACCTGACATGGTTATAGCACAGCCAAAAGCCACTGTCAGAAGGAATGTGACAACTCAGACTGAGCTCCTGTGAAAAAACATGGCAGTGCAGGTATCTTCTGGCTGCAGGGAGTGCCTTCCCCTGGCACTTGTTCCAATGGGAGGCAGTGGCACTGCCTGTCTGCAGTGTGAACAGAGCAATGATTTGCTCAGCCAGGTGGTGGAGCTGAAGGAGGGGGTGGTAAGGTTGAGAAGAATCAGAGAATAAAAGAATGAAATAGATTGGTGGAGTCACAGCCTGCAAAGGCAGCAAGGTGGAGGCTCTTCAAGAAGCAGAGAATCCTCTCTCCTCATGTCATCAGGCTGAAGGAAGTGGCCTAAGAAAAGAGGGAATATGGATACTGGTCCCTGCTTGGGGAGGCATGCAAACCCCTTCCCTGCCTCCCTCGCCTCCCCAGTTACCCTTACACAGCATATATGGAGTACTGGAAGTTGAGTGCCAGAAAAATGAGGATGTAGAAGTACCCATAGATTATCTAGAATGAGTCAGTCTGGCCGATGCATTAGGACTTCTGATGTTATATTAAAAAAAAAAAAGGTAATTGTTATGGGAGACTCCCTTCTCAGGGAAACAGAAGACCCCCATATGCTCAAATATGATGGTTTTGCTCTGACTGGGGGCCACATGTCCACAAAAGCTGCTGTATAGATGGACAGGGAAGAGGGGAAAATAACAAAAGCCAGTAATAAGATAGGAACAATTTAATAACAATAAGCACAATAAGCTCCCTCAGCCTCTCCTCATAGGGCTTGTGCTCAAGGCCTCTCACCAGCCTTGTTGCCCTTCTCTGGACATGTTCAAGTGTCTCGATGTCCTTCTCAAACTGAGGGGAAAAAAAGAAAAAGAGGAAAACCAAACCAAACCAAAACCTAGATATGAAGGGGGAAGGGATTGCAACCAGATCAAATTAAGACAACCCTGGAAAAGGCAGAGACATTGAGAACAAAACTACTCTCCTAGATGAAGTTCAACTTTACTTCACTGGGGGCTCCGAGTACTTTATTAGGGACCCAGCTCAAATGCCTTTATGCAAATACCCTCAGCATGGACAGTGAAGGAGCTGGAGATGCTTATATGCCTGAAGTGTTATGATCTGATTGGCATCACAGAGACATGGTGGAAAGACTCCTATGATGGGTGTGTTGGATTAGAAGAGTATAAACTCTTCAGGAAGGACAGGCAGGGGAAACAAGTTGAGGTTGTTGCCCTCTATCATAATGAACAGCTAGAATGCATGGAGCTACACCTGGAAAGTGATGAGGAAAGACTGAGTGCCTTTGGGCGAGAATGAAAGGCAGGGTAGGAAACATTACAGTGGGGCTCTGCTACAGACCACTGATCAGGAGGATCAAGTGGATGAGGCCCGTCAAAGACAGATAGGAGTTGCAGCTCATTTGCAAGTCTTGGTCCTCATGGGGAACTTTAACCACCCCAACATCAACTGGGGAGACAACATAACAGAGCATAAGCAATCCAGAAGATTCCTGGAATGCATTGATGATTACTTCCTCCTCTAAGCAACAAACAAGGAGAGATACTATACTTGACCTTGTTCTCACCAACAGGGAGGGGCTGGTGGAGGGGCAGGGAGGGGCTTGTTGTTTTTTTGAGGATGTATACAATATGATGTGTTCTAAAAGTTCAGTCTTAAAATTGTCAGAAGAGTAAACAAATTTCTCTCTGTTTCATGATTTCTTAATTATTTTTATTTAATTGAAAGTGTTTCCTTCTCATATCCAACCTACTGACAAACATTGGACTAGAGTCTTGGTCAAAATATTAAAGGAATCAAAATTTGGTGAAATCCATATTTACACAACAATATTTAAGATATGAAATGAGAATGGTACTATTTTAACAGCTGGAGAAATCTGAAGAAATCAAGAAAGAAGGAAATAAAAGAAATGGAGAAATCAGTATTATGGAGAGAACTTAAACAGCAGTCTTACATGTGGCAGTAGCTTTGTAATTACTATGTTTATTCATGACACAATCTTTTTTAATGTAGACTGTTCTCATAATAACCTCAGAAGCTTTGCTACATAATGGGAATATTCACATTTCAGCTACCAAAGAGTTGTGCTGTGACAGAGACACTGTTTTAAGGTTTACTTTCTTCCTGCTCTGTACTACATACTAAAATAATTACTCTTCTTGGATGAAATCTGGAAAAAACAAAACAAAACAAAACACCAAACCCCCCAAAAAACCCCAACAACCCACACCAAACTATAAAAAAAACCCATATTGTAAAAAACTCCATGGTTTCTCAGAACCTACACCAACTACTGCCTAACTGCTGAGGTACCAAAATCCCTGGAATATGCAGTATCACCATCAAAATACCCTACATTATCTACAGGATATATTACATCATCTTATATTAGCATTATTTGTCTGAAAGACATTACATTTCTTCTCAAGCCATTCTGGGACATAAAAGTTAGAAAACTTTCTACATATGATAACCACAAAATCCAGGCTGATAATTGTCTGAAATCAGACCAGGATTCAATACTGTAGAAGAGACAGTGCCGTGTAATATCATGTACCTCTTTTGTTCAGCAAGCACTCATCTCAGTCAGACTACAGGATCACCCAGCTCAGTCACTTAACCTGAAAAATAAAATCTGATCTAACATCTTTTAGGTGGATGCTGTAGCCAGAAGCTAATAAAATTGACTATAGTCAGAAAGCCAAAAGATTGTTCTCTCTTATACTCACTTGTTGACATTTTTCTCTTTTCATGGGCCATGGGAACAAAACTATACTTATATATCCCAAGAGCTAAAATACACTCTCTCTTATCTAGATAAAAGACTCCTAACGATATATCTTTATATTCCTAAGTAAGAGAGAGATAAAGACTGATCCCTGGCCTCAAGGATATGTAGCACAGAATTTTATGTCCAAGTGCCTTTTCTCTGGTCCCTTTTCTCAGAGGTGGTGCTCAGTGGCCCAAATTGATTCAGAAAGCAAATTAAACACTGTGCTGTGTCAACAATCATGGTTCTCAAGCTCATTCCCTAACTCTCTCTTAATAGCATAACCATGCCCTCAGATTCTATATTGGGCTCAAAAGTGTTTTAAAACTAGTAAAGTAGAACTTTTCCATGAATCTGGGCACTCCAGTTCCTAAACTAGGTGAATGTATTTGCTTTCTGACATATTTAATAATTCTTAACAATCACTTGATGTGAGGATGTGAATGTAGGTTCATTAAAGCATTCTTCTGAGATTCTGAAGATGGAAGTCCCAATAACTTGAAGGAGAAAGAAGACCTTAACCTAGCTATACCACAACCAAAGCTTAGTGCTCTGACCCTTGGAGTACATCTTCAATCTTTCTTTTGTTTATGCCTGAGGTGTGGTTGATCAAAATGCTTCAGTCTCAGTAGAAACATTTCTATTACTGAGTTGTGTTTTTTGGCCTTCGTGAGAAACACAGAACTGAGGCTTCATGGTTCTTTCTTTACTTTTTTCACTGGTTAGTTTATATGCCTAATTATGTACCTAGAATGTCCCTAATTTCTGCACTTCTAGATCAAAACTTATTTCAGTCTTTCCTAGTTTTGTGGTCATCTTCCATTGGTACCACTGAATTCTTAAGCACTGTTGTTTGAGAAATACTGATGGATAAATTGTCTGTTGTAATCCTAAAAACTATTAGCTGTGTTCTTTTATTCCATTTAGCTAGAACAGATGGAAAATAATTTAATCATGTTTTTTTTTCCCGTGTGCCCCAATGACACTTAAATTTAATCTTCCTAATGGGTTCTCAAACACATGAAATTCCCTTTGCACTGGACACTGAAATAAATTTGATCATTGTCTCGCTTTCCCCTGCAGAACACACTGTTAATTACAGGAGAACTAAACTGCAGCACATTAGTGTGGCAAATAATGACTGAACAGTTTTGTGTTAATCAGTTTAGAATAAATCATAACAATAACTTCATCCTCAATTTTTGATAATGAGAATCATAAAATCATTTTGTTTGGAAGAAACTTTTCAGATCATCACATCCAACAGTTAACCCAGCGTTACTAAGTCACCACTAAACTACACATCTATACATCTTTTAAATACCTCTGAGGATAGTGACTTCATTGCTTCTCTAAGCAGACTGTTCCTATTCCTCACAATTCTTCTGGTGAATAAACTTTTTCTATTATCCATTCTAAACTTCCCCTAACACAATTTTGAGCCATTTAATCTTTTCCTATTGTTTGTTACTTGAGAGAAGAGACAGCTATCCACCTCCCTACAAGGTCCTTTCAGGTAGTTGTAGAGAAGGATAAGGTCCCTTTTGAAACTCCTTTTCTCCAGGCCAAAACAAACCCAGCTGCTCTTCATGAGATTTGTGATTCAGCCCTTCTAATTTTCTCCTTGCATCATCTCACAATATCTTCATAGTTGTCCTGAGTGGTGTGCCCTTTCATAGGCCATAAACTTTACTTTTGGTCCTGAGTTCCTGGCAAAGTTCTGTGTTCAGCCAGGCCAGTCTTCCCCCCTGCTTGCTCATCTTACAGCATACCAGGATGGCTGCTCCTTCCTGAGGAGTGTCTAGCTTCCTGGACTCCCAAAGGACCCTGTCAACCAAGCTCCTCAACAGATAGAAGTCTGCCTATCGTTCCCTGGTCAGAGCTGGCAGAGCTTTAAGCACCCTTCCTGCCTGTCCCTCTGCATGAACTCCCTCACTATGCCCTGGCTGATGCACCATGCTTTGCTTGTTCACTCTGGTTCCAATGCTCCCCAGTGACATCTTTCACAGGCATGTTGCCCTGGCAACACGCAGGTCTCATCAGCCTCTCTCTCTGGAGGTGCTGGTTCCTGGTGGCTATCTGATTCCATGATGTTTTCTACCTTAGGAATGCCTTGGGAAACACTGTACACCAAGATGTACCATCCTCTGCAGGTCAGACCACCTCTGGAGCAACTTCCCTCAGCAACTGGAAGAATAATTTCATAATACATCATAAGAATCACTTGATGCTTAGAAGTGTGACTTAACAATAAGGAAATAGCCAAAAATCGTTCTGATCTAGGGATCACAAACTTGGCTTTGTACACCTGGTTTGTATCAATGAAATCTAGACCTGTTATCCCAGAAAGGAATTACAAGGCATTTGCATATTAGAGGAGCACAAAATTTCAAACTACTATAGGACTAGGTGGAATGGAGCAAAAATAGAAATGGGTAGATTGGATGTTTGGAAGATGTACCTCACCATGGGGGTGGTGAGACACTGGAACAGGTTGCCAAGGGAGGTGGTAGAAGCCCCATCCCTGAAGGTGTATAAGGCCAGGCTGGACGGTACTCTGAGCAACCTGATCTAGTGTGGGGTGTCCCTGCCCATACTGTTTTTATTCTAAACAGTATTCTATGTGATATTAATAACTGAAACAGTAGCTCCTTTCCCATAAATTCAAGGCAAGCTAGATTCTCAGAAGAATGTAGGAAAGCCTGAGAATGGCAACAAGAGGATTAAAAACTGGTAGCTTCATTCAATCAATTTAATTTATACAGTCTGTAGGTCCTTAGTTAAACTGTACCTCAGTTTTGGCACCTTCAGGGACATCAGTTTCCATCAATTCTCAACATAATTGAACCTAGGTGCCTTTTCACTACAGGGATCTTAGAGAAAGGATCACAGTTATACAAGTCCAACTGCTGCCAAACATAGCCCAGGTTTCAATGGACTTTTCTATTATATCAGCATGGAAATATAGTAGACTGGAATATGCGGAGTCAGAGAGGTAAAAGTGGCGGACATTCAGTCTACAGCTGTAAATCAGATGCTGGTGTGAAACTTACAGTGTGGATGCAGAAATATAGGGGATATAAACAAGCAACTTTTCACCCTGCAGAGTGACTCCTGTTACCCCATACTGTATGCTTCATAAATCAGTTGAAACATATAGGAACTCCTTGGCAGACACTGGAAACATTTCTAATCTCCTGTTCCAAGGGGAAGAAGCTCAAGCACTGGACTTCTGTCTGCAAACTTTATCTGTTTACATCTTACTTCTGGTTTTGATGAATACAAGTGGGCTCAAAAAGTCACATCTGTTGTGGAAACAACCAGCCTTACACAGTATGGCTGTAAGCCAATTACTGCCAAATAGCCTCAAGGCCTCAGTCAATGGTCTTCTTAGCAGAATAGAAAGAGTATTACAGTGAGCTTCATGTCTAGCACAAAAATGTCTCTGCTGTTCCCTCATGTTGTTGAATCTATTTATAGGCTTTTGCATAGAAAATTCTCAATTTTTTTCTTCACTTCTCCATATTATTTTTTTTTTTTTTTTAATGAAAGACATGATATTAAGCCATGGAGAGGAAAATGAAGTAGGAAAAAAATATTGGGGTGCTTCTGAAAAGAAGCCTCCACATTTACAGTTTCTCAGACCTTTCTTGTATGCAAAACACATTCTGCCTTTTTCCGGAAAGGGAAGACTTACTTCAACGCCTTCCGGTGCCATGCTCATATCCCATATATATTGGCATTTAGCTACACTTTTCTGCACACCTCCAACACTTTGTTGTGAGAAAGCTGTTTTATCCTGTACCCTGTCTCTTGATCAGTTTTATAACCAGTGAATACTTTTACTGTTTGCACAGTAAAGTTTTCTTTCTAGCCTGTTCTGATAGAGATAGAAAAGAAGAAGGAATGAGAAGGCAAAACAATCTACACTCTCATTGAAGTTAACTATGGAAGGCAGAAAGGAGAGGCATACACTACTAAAAATAAGATGGTATCCTGTAGCCAAAGGCATATTTCTGTTTTCAACATGGAGGTGATGTTAAGTATTTCCCCATTCACCCCAGCTTGCTCCTTACAGAACACCAGAAAATTCATACTATACTGTCTGAGGAGCTTCATGGAGAATACTCTCTTATCTACCAGTCTTTTCTAGAAGAGAAAAGGCAACAATTACAAGTTGTGAAAAACATCTGAGTAACATCCCCACAGCTTCTAGGAGAAAGTGTGGAAGCCAATGGAATAGAAGGTAATGCATCACTTCCTTGTGGCTATGAAACAGTAATAGATAGGACTGGTAGATAAAAAGCTAAAAGGGGAGAACAAAACAAAACCAAACAACAACAACAACAAGCCAGAAGGATAGAGTAAATATAGCTGGGGAAATAAAAGATAACCCACAAAGAAAGAATAGAATGCATTCTCAATGAAGCCATTCTCTTCAGAAATAATATAAAGACATCATGCCCCAAAACCTGCTTGAACACCGAGAATAAGATGACTCAAATTGTAGAGTAAAACAAAAAATAATCTGTATTGTGTTTGGCTGAGCTGATACTCTCCCCAGAGCATCTTTCATAGTGCTGTGTTTTGCAGTGATGTAGCTGCGTGCTGATAGCACACCAGTATTTTGGCTACTGCTGAACTGAGCACCAAGGGTGTGGTTTTCCATTTTCCCCCCAACAGCAGGCTGAAGAATGGGCAGGATCTTGGGAGGGGAACCATCTGGGCCAATAACTGAAACTATCCAAAGGGCTAGTCCATGCCATATGACATCAGCTCAGACACAAAAGATAACTGAAAGAAAGAAGTGGGGGGGGGCATTTGCTGATGGTGCAACAGCTACATGTATTGAAGCCCTTCTTCTCAGGGAGTGACTGAACCTTGTCTGCTGACATGAAGTAGAGAACAATATCTTTGTTTAGTCTTGCTGCTGTGTGGGACCTTAGTTTTTGCTTTGCACCCTATTAAATTGCTTCTATCTTGACTCACAGGCCTTTGGTTCTAGTTTCCCTCTCCCCTGTCCATCTAAGAGAGGGAGTGATAGAATAGCTTTGGTGAACATCTGGGCCCCAGCCAGGGCCAAACCACCACAAGCAAAATAAAAAAATAATAAAAAAAGGAATACCAGCATTTTTGGTGAAGTAGTTTCATACCACAGTGATGACAACAGTATGATGGTTGCATAATTTCCAGGACTTCTCAGGGTATGAAGCAGCTGTTAGAAAAAGTTGGAAAAAAGGAAAGATAAACATACAAGATAGCCATCACAAAAGAATCATTCATTTTCACTACAGGAATTAATATAATTTACTACAGGTGCTTTTATGTATGCATTAGACTTTAAATCACAGCTAAAAAGAGCAGAAATAAGAAGTTGAATCAAATTCTTATGTCACAACTGGACAAGGACTATGTTTCTCAACTAAGTGGGAAAAAACATCTCCTTCAGAGGAGGTTCTTACTACAGTTGGCTGTAACAATGACAGAATTACCACTAGATATTTCCTGAACACTTTATCTCCTAAGCTTACAGTCATATCTTTACCATCTGAGGCAGGATACCACCCTGCTTTTATTAAAAAGTACAAGTCAAGAATGGGACTCCAGATACCAATACAGTTAATAAATGAAATATAATAATGACAGCTGTGTGCTTCATTTTGGTCTCTGCACAATCAGGAAAGATTCAGTATGATACAGAACTGTTATGGAATTACAGGATTGAATTGATAATTATTTGGAAAAATTATTGGAAAGCTGATGAAAAACCATTGCATTGCCTTCACATTGCATTGCATTCAGGCCCAGGTGTACCACAATTTTAGAGAAGTAAGAAGGTTTTGTGGAAATTCCTTCCAATCCTTGAGGTAAATAGAGAAGACTATAATATATTGTTTTAGTGCCCCTACCATTCTTTCTGTGTAATCAGAAAAAGAAAAATGCTTGCAGATAAACTGGAATACTGGCAATTAATTCTCATCCTTTAATGGACCTGCTCCTTCTAGCAGTGTTTCTACCTCATTTGCAGATTTACCAGAAGCCTCATGTTAGTCAAACTATCCAAAGAAGAAAGCTGATGATGTCTGAAACTGATTTCAATAGCCTTTTTGAGCACTGCTAGCATAAATCACTCACAGATTGCTTCTTTGATTGTCATTCATACATGAACTTGGGAAACTGATTACATCTGTTGCATTGATTAGGCAACACACAAATGTGAAAAAAATCTGCATGTCATAAAAATATACTCAAAACACTTTAGAACATCAAACAGTGGATTTATACATTTGTATTTTCTTTTCTTGTAAAGTTTTTTTGAAATTAAATCAGAAATGCTGTAACAGAAGGAAACTGCATTGCAGCAAAATATCTTCCTTCATGTTTCCTAATATTTTGTAGTATCCCAGACACACCCATAATAGCTCTTAGATGGGAGTAATTGGATAGCTTTGTACTGCCAGTGAGGAAAATGATAAGCATTAAAATGTCATCATTTAATTATCTCACAGGTGTATATCAAGTAGCTAACATTAAATATGAATTAACATATATATTCAGTGAATTTTAAACACAATGGTCAAACTGGGTTTATTTGCTAATATTGACTAGCAAATACAAAAAAAAGACTGGCTACGTGGGGAAAATTCTAGTTAAATGCTTAAATTAAACCTACCTGACCTTACCTGAAAGCATCCAAGAGGAAAATTAGATAGCTGATTCCTGTGGCTGCAACTCCATTAACAGTTTCTAATGTATTTTTGGAAAATTTTCTCAACTTTTGTTTCTAATAGGATTATTCAGGGGAAGAAACTGTAAATTTCTCAACTTAATACTATTTTGTACATTTATATTTATAATGTAATGTATTTATATGAAGATTTTAGGATCTATAAAGCCTTCTTGGGAGATAATGATTGGATTATTTTGCAGATGGGTGGATGTTTTGGTGGATAAGGAATTGGTTGGATAGTCACATCCAGATGATAGTGGTCAACACTCAACATTTGCACCCTCAGCAAATGACACCAGGCTGAATGGTGCAGTTGGCACACCTGAGGGATTGGATGTCATCCAAAATGACCTGGACAATCTGAAGAAGTGAAGAAGGACCTTGATGGATATTGGTGAATGAAAAGCTGGGCATGAGTTAGAAATGTGTGCTCACAGCCTAGGTCAGCTGTATCTTGGGTTGCATCAAGAGAAGTGTGGCGAGTAGGTTAAGGAAGGTGATTCTGCCCCTCTAATATGCTTTTATGAGACCTCACCTGGAGTACTTTGTCCAGCTCCGGAGTCCTTCGAACAGGAAAGGCATGGACCTGTTAGAGCATGTCCAGAGGAAGGCCTTGAAAATGATCAGAGGGTTGGAGCACCTCTTCTTTGAGGAAAGGTTGAAAGAATTGAAGTTGTTCAACCTGAAGAATTAAAGGCTCCAGCGAGACCTTATTTCAGTTTTTCAGTACTTAAAGGGGACCTACACGAAATTTTGGGACAAATATTTTAGCAGTGCAAGATGCAAGGAAGAAGTTCTTCCCTGTGAGGTTGGTGAAGCACTGGAACAGGTTTCCCATAGAGGTGGTAGAAGCACCATCCCTGGAAACATGCGAAGTCAGGTTGAACTGGGTTCTGAGCAACCTGATCTACTTGATGGTGTCCCTGCTTATGGGGGGACAGAGTTGGACTTTCAACAGAAAGCATTCTACAATTATTATAAGGGCCTTAAAACATTCTTGCATTTTAATGATAGTGCTCAAATTTTATCTTAAAGTTTTTCTTGTTTTAAAATTATCAGAAAATGTACTTCAATAGTGTAGCAGACATCTGAAGCTGATATAGAAAAATCAAGTCAACAAGGCATTTACTGGTTTATTTAAAGAGACAACAATTTCTCATCCTGCCTGTTGATATAGAAATAGGAACAGTAAGAACTATTCAGAACCATTTTCAATCAAATAAAATAAGGTTGTATCTTTTTAAGTGATTAGTGAACACCATAATCACTGCTTTTAAACAAACTCCTGTGCATATTAATTCTTACTAAAATGTTTGTTTATGCATAGACCAACACAATTTTTTCACTGTTTCCTTAAATAAAAACAGAAAGGAAACTACAGTACTGCGTATGTGTTATTTGGGTAGTTTGGAATAGTCATGTAAAATTAGTTATTTAAAACAACAGTACTTCCATAGATGGGTTGGATTCTGTATATCTATTCCTAAGTACTGTCTCAGTTGCCCAACGATAATGGTTTAACAATAAAAGCTGTCTATAAGCAGAATTCTATCAAGATACAACATACTACATTTTGGCACATGGTATACACAATTGTGATCTGAGAACTTTCACTACAGGGTTGCTTTATATTTTTGACTCATAAAAATAAAATTTTGCTGTTAGCTTCAACTTAGCTGTAGGGATAATTTTTACTCTTAAGTAAATGGTCAAAGAATGTCAACACACAGGTTATTGGCATAGATAGAATGTTTAGGTATATACATTCTATGGTGAACACCACAAAACCTGGCAGCAGCTAGAATTAAAAAAAAATAAAAGAATCTCAATTGCATGAAATTCAGTAAAGCCAAATACTGTGTCCTGTACTTGGGGCACAACAACCTCATGCAGCACCACAGGTTTGGGGAGGAGTGGCTGGAAAGCTGCCCAGCAGAAAAGGACTCTTTGACTGCGCTGTTTGACAGCCTGCTGGCCATAAGTCAGCAGTGTGCCCAGGTGGCCAAGAATGCCAACAGCATCTTGGCCTGCATCAGGAATAGCACGGCCAGCAGGAGTAGGGAAGTGATTGTGCCCCTGTACTCAGCACTGTGAAGTTCAATTTTGGGCCCTCACTAGAAGAAGGATGCTGAGTTACTGGAGCAAGTCCAGAGATGGACAATGAAGGTGATGAGGAGTCTAAAGCATAAGTCTTATAAGAGACATCTGAGGGAACTGGGATAGTCTGGATAAAGGGAAGCTTAGGAGAGACTTTATTGCTCTCTACAACTACCTGAAATGAGATTGCAGCAAAATGGGTGTTGGTCTCCATAGTAACAAATGATGGAACAATTGAAAATCACCTGTAGTTGCTTAAGGAAGGTTTAGAGTGGATGACAAAAAAAGTTTCTTCACAGAAAAGTTTACCGAACACTAGAATAGGCTCCCCAGAGAGGTGGTTAAATCCCCACTCTTTGAGGTGTTTACAAGATGCATATATGTGGTGCTAAAGAACAGTTTCATACCTTCTTACAGTTAGATAATGGTTGGATTCAATGATTTTAAAGGCCTTTCCTAAACAAAACAAATTAATGATTCTATAAAATCATACTACAGTAGTGCAAGCCTGCATTTACAGGTGGAACTGTGGAGGACTATGCATCTTACTTCACGTTATTCTCCACTATACATTTTATATAATAGGTCTTAATACTGCATGTTACAACAATTATTAAAATGTAATGTGATGTCAGGATCAATTGTTGCAGGAAAGTATTATGTCCTACATTTTCTTTTACTTCAGCAGTGATCTGTGAAAAGTCTGTAGCTTCAGTCATTCAAAGCATACAGTCCAGCAGCTCTTAAACCTACAATTTGCCACAGTTAAATGGTGAATCTAATGTCATTGTGTGGTCATGCTCAGCTTGATGACAGGCCATTAATTTAGGTGGAAGCCAAACAGATCATTATCAAGATGATTTGTTAATATAATTAATTGCTGTTTCCTTACCTTCAACACAACTTTGCTGACAAACAATTGTATCTCAGGATGACACAATCCAGTTGTCTAGTTTCTGGATGTTCAACTGATAACAGTTCATTTGGTCTTGATTTTCTTTTGAAACAGATGCAACTTTATCTAAAATATCTTACTATAATTACAAACCCATCAGTAGCTAGGAAATATAAAAATATAGAATCTAAATGTCTGTTGGTTACAAAGTAGAAAAAAATTCCTTAAATGTGAATTTCTATTTTCTCAACCAGAATCAAAGTATTGCTACATAATAGAAGTAACTAAATAACTAAAAGGAAATAGGAAATGAGTGTATCAAAGGTTAGAAAGATCAAATTGAACTATATATAGATTGTACAGTAGATTGTACACTGCATTTATGAAAGCTCTTTATTTGAGGACTCCACGGATTCCTGAATAACATTACAATGTTGGGGGTGGGGTTTTTTATTTGTTTGCTTTCTATTTTTTCTTTGTTGTTTTTTTACTACTTGTGCCTTGAAGACTTGAAACTGAGGTTCTGTGTACTTGTAGTAATTAAAAAGTCATGAGACCATACAAGAGGACTGGGATTCCATGTCTTTATCCTGGTTAAACTTGAAATTAACCAATTGCCCTCTAGATACCTCAATTAGAGTTGCTGCATGCCATTAAGCAGTTCAAGTGCTTCATCTTAGAACATTTAATTAGTGCATTAAATCATCGTTATTAGTCTCTAGTGCATGTATTTGGTTGACCAGTATTCTACTTAGAATTGCACCATTGGTTCTAGAATCTGTAGTGTTATGGGATAATTTAAGAAGAAAGGTGTCATGAAACCTTTTATTTCTAACCATTTCATAAAGTGTTCACAGTACTTATTATTTAAAGTGTAGTGGTTTGGAATTTTACCACCACATTAACAAAACCTTGGCTCACTCAGTCGGGAAAGCAAATGGAGGCTATATTTACAAGCAATAACTACACTCTACAAAGGACTTCAATCAATATGTACAAATATACAGGATTTACAATATCATACAGGTATTTACAATCAGAAAACAGCAAGGAAATTCCCCTGAATGGGATAAAACTGCCCCACTTCTCCCCTAACTTCCCACCCCTCTCCCCTTCCCTGTTTAATTAGAAGAGGGCAAAAATGTTAGGAGAGTACTGTTAGCTCAGAAAAGCCTCATTAGTTGTTAACGTTCTTATCTCAAGGTTAGCTGATAAGATCCTTCTCCATCAAAGCAGAGTCAGCAACCAGAGAGAAGGGAAAGGAATGAATGTGGGAAATGAGAATGCTAAGGGTCCCCTTCATATATCTGGTCAATGGAATTCCTTTAGAATAATCTTTTGTTTTCCTTTTTACACCCAGCTGTGAATTGTTTATACTTCTTCACTCTTCTGCTCAAGAAATCTGCAGCTAACATGGAGAGGCATAGCCTGAAACTGTCTAAGTGAACTTTAGATAGTAAAACAAGAATGCTTTAGGATTTTGAATTCACAGAAAAGTGAGTTAGCGTAAGAAGCCTGCAAAATAACTCTCTGCTTACAAATTACCTTCCCATTTTTTGCACACAAAATATTTTGAGAGCAAAAAAGGAGCAGATGTAGTTGAAACTAACAACATATTGCTAATGTAATTAAAATCTTAATCAGTTTTTACTAGTCCAATGCTATACATTTAAAACAAAACAAGAATGAACAAAACACACAAAAAAAGCATTTATTAGAAAGGAAAAAAAATCTTAATAATAACAGTTATATTCTCTCTGACATTATGCTAAAACTTCTGCTTCTCTCCATTTAAAGTAAAAACTCCAGCTTTATTTAAGAAGTGGCAAGAAACCTATAGCAAGCCATCAACATAGAATCAATACGGTTGGAAAAGAATTACAGAATTACAGAATTAACCAGGTTGGAAAAGACCTTCAAGATCATAAAGTCCAACCTATCACCCAACACCATCTAATCAACTAAAACATGGCACCAAGTGCCTCATCCAGTCTCTTCTTAAACACTCCCAGAGACAGTGACTCCACCACCTCCCTGGGCAGCACATTCTAATGGCCAATCTCTCTTTCTGGGAAGAATTTCTTCCTAACAACCAGCCTAAACTGCAAAATTGTTTTAGAATCATAGAATTGTTGGGGTTGGAGGGGACCTCAAGGATCATCTAGTTCTAACCTCCCTGCCATGGGCAGGGATACCTCACACTAGATCAGCTTGCTCAGAGCCACATCCAGCCTGGCCTTAAAAACCTCCAGGGATTAAAAACCTCCAGGGATTTCTTCCACCACCTCCCTGGGCAACCTGTTCCAGTGTCTCACCGCCCTCACAGGGAAGAACTTCTTAAGATCCAATCTGAATCTACCCATTTCTGCTTTTGTTCCATCCCCCCTAGTCCTATCACTAACTGACACCAAGCCCCTCCCTCACCCACCCCATTTTTCTCTTAAATCCCAGAGCACCTGGGCTCTGTTGGAGTCTCCTCCCACTCCAGGTGTGGCCACTTTGCCCTCCCCACCCACTCCCCTATTTAATCCCCTCCAGGAGAGACAAAAGCCCTAAGGTGAGCCCATCTGGGCTGAGGATCCTCCTCTCATCACTGGTGAGTGCCCATGGTGCACACTGGGTGATGGTGGTGGTGACAACAAAGGCCGGGGGGCCTGGTGGCCCCCCGGTTAGGTAGGGCAATGATTGATAACTCCTCCAGTATCATCCATGGGTGCTGGCTGGGCCTCCTTACTGGAGCTGAGCTCCTCTCTGTGGTATCTTGGCTGGTGAGGGTCTTTCCCCTGGCTTTGGGATGGGTGCAGAAATGGTGGTAGTGGAGCAGGAGCTGTTTAGCCAGATGCTATTATGCTAATTACGCTAATTACACTGGTTTTACCTGGAGGCCCCTTGAGTCTGCTCTCCTCATTCAATAAATCTCTTCTTTTGTGCCTTGTTTACAGACCATTCCTTCCTCCTCACTGTTTCTTTTCAGCAATAAGGAAGGCAAGGAGTTAAAAAAAGCAATAAAGCATTTCTGGAAAATGCAGTCACAGAATCACAGAACACATCTGGTTGGAAGAGACCTCAAAGCTCATCCAGTCCAACCTTCTACCCAGCACTGAAGGGTCGACACTAAACCACATCCCTAAGCACCAGGTCCACATGCTGCTTAACTACCTCCAGGGATGGTGACTCTAGCATTGCCCCGGGCAGCCCATTCCAATGTTTGACAACACTCTCTGTGAAAAAGTATTTTGTAGCATCAAGCCTGAACTTCCCCTGGTTCAGCTTGAAACCATACACTGGAGGTCCATCAGCTGGAAAGAAGTTTTGCGGAAAGAGACCCAAGGGTTCTAGTAAATATCAATTGACCATAACCCAGCACCATGCCTTTGCAGCAAAGGCAGCCAGTAGCATCCTGGGCTGCATTAGGAGGACTGTTGCCAGCAAGATGAGGTAGGTCACCCTTCCTGTCCACTTCTGCTGATGATTGCATTTCTTGCACAGCCAACACTGCCAGCAGGTTGCTGAGAGAACAAATCAGATCACTAGGTCCTGAATTTTGGCAGCTGTGGAGATAGGAGAGAGGTGTAATGGAACAAATACAATGTAGTAAAGTCTGGCTTGGGGTCTTCTGTTTGTTCCTGAACAGGCAGTGTAGAGGTTCAATCGTGCCTAGCTGTGCCCAGGGTAGTATTATAGAATAATTTTGATTGGAAGAGACCTTTGAGACCTAGCCCAATGTTAACACAGCACTGCCAGGTCCACCACAAAACCATGTCCATCATAGAATAATACATAGAATAAACCAGGTTGGAAGAGACCTTCAAGATCACCGCGTCCAACCCATCAACCAATCAAACACCACCCAAACAACTAACCCACGGCACCAAGTACCCCATCAAGTCTCCTCCTGAAAACCTCCAGTGATGGTGACTCCACCACCTCCCCAGGCAGCCCATTCCAATGTGCAATCACTCTTTCTGTAAAGAACTCAAAGGTCATCAAGTTCAACCTTTCACCCAAGACCTCATGACTAGTAAACCATAGCATCAAGTGTCATGTCCAATCCCCTTTTGAACATCTCCAGGGATGGTGACTCCAACAACTCCCTGGGCAGAACATTCCAACGGCTAACAACTCTCTCTGCAAAGAACTTTCTCCTCACCGCGAGCCTAAACTTCCCCTGGCGCAACTTGAGATTGTGTCCTCTTGTTCTGGTGCTGGTTGCCTGGGAGAAGAGACCAACTCCCTCCTGGCTACAACCACCCTTCAGGTAGTTGTAGACAGCAATAAGTTATAGAGAGCATTCTCTCCCCGAGGCCGTTTACATCAGCCCCGAGAATCACTGTAGCCAGGCCGACCCCACAGCCTTTGTCTGCTGTCGTATCTGATCAGAAACATCTGAGCCTGCCTCCGGCAACCGTTGCCCTGCCCTGCCGTGTGAGCTGATTCTGAGGGCCAACCCCAAGGGCTGACCAGGACCGATCCCTGTTGTCTGGAGGGAATCGATCGAGTCCTGAAGGGAACCTGCTTCCACGCTAAGCCCAGGTTCCATTATTCCCTCTCCACTGCTGCGCAGGGAGGTGACAGTAACCCAACGCCGCTGTCCAACTCGACTGGGAACCAGACCAGAGGCAGCAGTCTGCGGGACTTCCACCTTGCTACAAACAACAGCTATAGAGTATCTTCCACGTGCTTTCCATCCACTAGCACTCAGCTCAAAGTATCCGCGTCTAGAAGAGTAATCGCTGATGCATAGAATGATTGTAATATTGCTGTATATAGCCAGAAGCCCCACGCGTCCCGCCGAGTCGCCATCTAGTGGCCAAGCGGCAGAACTGCACCCTTTGTTATATAAATACAGAAATAGTCTGTAGATAGTTCAATTAAGTTCTAATCATAACACTAAGCCACTTATGGAATATATTTCACGAACATGCACTAGAACATGTATATAAGTTAGTGATTCATAGGTTATTAATAATTTTATAATTGCTAAAAATAATATGCTCATAATTCATATTTCATATTCATAAATGTAATAACCTCTACATCACAGCCTCATCCAGATCATCAATGAAGATATTAAAGAGGATGGGTCCCAGAATATCCTGACTTCCTCACCACTTCTATGGCTTTTTAAAAAATTTTTTAAGGTAGAGAGGGACTTGGAGGTACTGGTCGACAGTAGGCTAAACATGAGCCTGCAGTGTGCCCAGGCAGCCACGAAGGCCAATGGCATCCTGGCCTGCATCAGGAACAGTGTGGCCAGCAGGAGCAGGGAGGTCATTCTGCCCCTGGACACTGCACTGGTTAGGCCACACCTTGAGTACTGTGTCCAGTTCTGGACCCTCAGTTTAGGAAGGATGTTGACTTGCTGAAACATGTCCAGAGAAGGGCAACGAAATTGGTGAGGGGTTTGGAACACAAGCCCTATGAGGAGAGGCTGAGGGAGCTGGGGTTGATTAGCCTGGAGAAGAGGAGGCTCAGGGGAGATGTCTACAACTACCTGAAGGGAGGTTGTAGCCAGGTGGGGGTTGGTCTCTTCTCCCAGGCACCCAGCAACAGAACAAGAGGACACAGTCTCAAGCTGTGCCAGGGGAGGTTTAGACTAGAGGTTAGGAGGAAGTTCTATACAGAGAGAGTAATTGTCCTTTGGAATGGGCTGCCCGGGGAGGTGGTGGAGTCACCATCATTGGAAGTGTTCAGGAGTGGACTTGATGGGGTGCTTGGTGCCATGGTTTAGTTGTTTAGGTGGGTTGGATTTGTTGATGGGTTGGACGTGATGATCTTGAAGGTCTCTTCCAACCTGGTCTATTCTGTTCTATTCTATTCTATTCTATCTTTTAGACATGTGTAATGTGTCATAGTAATTTCATTATTTCTTCTGATTCCATGCAAGATCATTCCTTCTTTTTAATGAGTAAATGATAACTGCATTTGTCTCTACCCTTATAAGAACTGGATTGTAATATATCTGATAGAAAGCAATGAAAAGATGTTCAAGAGTGATGAAGATAAATCTCTTCCAGAAGCATGCAGGGTTCAGAATAGAAAATGTACTTGCCTATTTAATTGATCTCTGTAATGTTGATGTTCATTGTGACTAGAAATCACATGAACTCTGATGGCTTTCAATGTAGTCAACAGATGCTGATCTCACTTGTACTAATGCAAATCATTAATATTACCATTCCAGTCAAGCTCATAAATTCTTTTTATATCTGATTTTATAGTATATACTTTTTTCCCTTCCCCAAAACTGCTTTTAACTTCTCCTAACTATAGACTATCCAATGTCTGTAAGGCTATCCTTCACACTAATTCTGTAGTCATTCTTTTTTCCACCAGCCAAGCTCTTTCTATGTTTTAGTGTAATTTCAAGACAGCCACAGTAGCTGGTTATGTAGTCATTTTCTCTCTGATTCTAAGGTATCTATACCACAGACATGTAACTCTGTACAAACAAAACCTAGGTTGAAGCATTGTATCTACCATGAAGATGTATGCAACATTTAATAGCATGTATTCCACTTCTAGTATTATTAAAAGCTGAAGAAATAGCAGTGAATCATAAAGGCTACTGATGGAGAAATTTACTAAATTACAGTATTCACACAATGAATGTGCTAGTTTAATTTTCACCACATCATTCTTCACCGCTGTTCTCTCTGAAGATTTTTTAATGTATTTTCACCTCATGCAGGAGAATTACACCTTAGCAGAAAGCATTGTGTAGAGAAAAGATTAATTCTTACTTGAATATGCATGTCTGGGGGAAAAAAAAAAGACAATCCAGCTGATCTTTAGTAGAGGCTTCTAACACTGTTGTACAATCACAGTATGATGTGAAGGCTTCATAGGCTTTTAACAAATTTAGAAGCCAGTTTAAACAGACATTAGGAAGTACTTACTGCTGCAGCTATAAGGTTATGCAGGAAAGAATAACATCTCTTGAATAGGAGAAAAGCTAAACAAAAGGAAGCCTGGTTTTGTAGTCTAGTGTCAGAGACTACCTTGGGAGGGAGAAGTGCTTATGTCTAGTATGCTTTTCCAATTTTCCTTCTGAATTTTATTCAGGATTTTTTAAATGCAAATGCAAAATTGTCCTTGAAGAGTAAGTATGCTCCCTTAACCAACAATCTAGCAAGTACAGTACTAAAGAAGTATTGGAATCATGTACAACATCAAAAGATGTCACAAATACTTCCCTGAAGGTAGGCAAAGATTAATCAGGTAGTTATGTTCACTCTATGTTAAGCAGTAAGAGCACATGAACTATCATATTCTTGATGAGCATTTTCATTGAGTCAGAAAATCAGCACACCTATGAAAATTTTTGAAGTGATCTTGTCAGACTTAGTGTTGACTTCTCCAAGATACTCCTAAGCAGTCTATAAAGCAGCAAGATAAAGTTCAAAAAAAAGAGAACACAAACCGAACTAAACCCAACCAAAAAGCCACTTTTTTTCTCCTCAGCCAAGAAGTATGTTTTCTGTACCCCCACGAAAAGGGTAAGCACAGCGTAGAATTTAGAATTTATACGATTAATTATTCTGGCACACGACTTACACCTAAATCCATAAGACGTCTCTTTTTCAGTACATAGTGCTGCTTAATGACCTGTGTTTTAAATTGCTTCAGAAAAGTGAGCCAAAATGTGAATAAAACCATTCTGAAAACAAAAAAAAGGTCATTTTAATCTTAGATAAAAATAGGATAAATGAAATAAATTGTCATGCAAAGTACCCTCAGTTCTAAATTATTATTTAATTATTTTTCAGAAATTTGGGTGTATTGGATTTGCATGGCAAGATTTTTACAGCCAGGGACCTTCCAGAAGCTTCTTCTATGTCAGACACAGCTAGTGCCAGCTGGTTTCAAGATGGACCTGTCTCTGTCCAAGTCCGAGACCATCAATGACTGTGGTATCACCTCCATTATATTTTTAAGACCATGGAAAAAAATGCTATACCAGTTGCAGTGGGAGAAAGTGAGAATATGTAAGAGAAACAACTGTGCAGACACCAAGGTTAGTGAAGCAGGAGGAGGATGAGAGGCTCCAGGTGCCAGAGATTTCCTTGTAGTCTGTGGTGAAGACTATAGTGAGGCAGACTGCCCCTCTGCAAACCATGGAGGTCCATAGTGGGGCACCCATGGAGGACCCCAGGCCAGAGCAGGTGGATGCATCCTGGAAGGGCCTGTGACCCTGTGAAAAGCTTTCAATGAAGCGGGCTTCTGTTGGGAAAAAAACTAGAGAGAAGCCCACCCTGGAGTGGGTTTGATGCAGGACTTGTGATGAATGGCTGACCTGTGCTGGCGCAGTTTGTGAAGAACTCACAGCATAGAAGTTTGTGGAGAAATGTCTTTTGTGGGAGGGACCCCATGTTGGAGCAGGGAAGAGTGTGAGAATCCCTCCCTCTTGTCTTGGTCCAGAGAGGGAAAGAGACTTAGTTCTTTTGAATATTCCTGTGTTATGAAATTAGAGGCACAAACAAGGCCAAAATAACAACGGTGAGGCTATTTATTAACAGAATAAAGTAGATGGATCTGAAGGAGAGAGAGAGAAAATAGAGAGAGAAGAGGGAGAGAGAAGAGGAAAAGAATTATAATGCCACAACCCTTACCCCCCCCCCCCGACAGTTTGGGTCTGTGAAGGAAGGGTGCTGCAGCTTTGGCGTGTTGGCGGTGTTGTCCTCCGCTGGAGGAAGGGAGGGAGAGATCCCAACGTCCAAGTCCAAGTCCTTCTCTGAGCAGCCTCTTCAGCTCCATGTGTTGCAGCAGGAGGAACTTAAGACATGGAGAGAGGGTTCCTCCTGGTCTGCTGCCTCCAGGCTACATGGTAATGTCTTTTCTCCAGTGTCTGTCCTTTTCACTGCTGGTATTCTCTTTGGTTTTCTTCAGAGCAGGGATTGCCCAGGTCTTTTCTTTCTTCTGAGCCGGTAGTTGCTCAGATCTTTTACACAGTTTTTAAGGTATGTGTCCAGGCGGTGAAATCATTGTCCTTTGCACCATCCTCCCTTTCTGGGATAGCTGATGGGTAGAGATGGTCTTGTCTATGCACTTTCCAGAGAGTCATTATCCAGTGGCATCTCCCCAATGCACATCAACTATTGTCTGGGCAAGAAGCAAAGGTGATTTTGTCTTTGTTGAGCCACATCAAGAGAGACAAGATTTAGTCTCTCACACCCCTTTAAGAAGGAAGGAGTGGCAGAAAAGTGTGATGAACTAACCATGGCTCCCATTCCCCTGGGCCACTGGCATGGAGTAGACAGAGAAAATCAGGAGTATAGTTACACATGGTGGGGGAAGGTATTTTTAAGTTTATTTTTATTTCTCATTGTGCTACTACAATTTTATTGCTAAGAAGTTAAACTAATTTCTCCAAGATTAATCTGTTTTGCATGTGATGTTAACTGCTGAATGATCTCCTTGTCCTTATTGTGACTCACAAGCCTTTCATTACATATTCTGTCCTGTGTCCATTTGAGGAGGGGGGAGATAGAGTAACTTTGATGGGTAATTCTCAAACTTTCCCAAACCTATGACCATCTTAAGGTTTCCGACTGTTCTACTTCAGTAAGAGACAGGTCCTTTTATAGCTTAGCTCCCAGGTGCATTGGTATTGACAGTGTGGCAAGTGCACTTGTCCTCAATGACAGAGAGTCTCTAGGTCTGTCTTTACACATTCACAGAAAAGTAGTGGCTACATCTACTGAACTTCTGTGATTTTTTTTCTAACAAAATATTTTTGCATTTTCATGGGTGAGTTCTTTCACAGGATAGGCTGCATAAGCAATAGACTTATCAGGTCTCATTCATTGTAGTGTAATATTTTGCCCAATTTATTCCCCAGCATGTTTTGTTTTGTTTTTCTTTTTATTCCCTTTGTCTGTTTTTTTTTCTATTAAAGATATTGATTCTGCAACAACTGTCTTGCCCACATCTTGCTGAGGCTTCTATCAACAAGACAAAACATATCTGTTGAGAGAACACAATACTCCACTATTACTTTTGACAAGCCTTTCATGTTACTAAGTAAGAGTCAATCACTAACTCAATTTGTATCCCTTGGTTAAAAAAAAACAACTATAAAAGAGCTTTTTATTTATAAGTAGAAAATAAAGATTCCCTCTGAATATGAAGACTTTTTTTTCTTGGTATTGTTGTAATACAATATCAGCTAACTCTCAGCATTAAGGACATTTTTAGAAGCTCAAATAGGGGCAAGGCTCCATTTTGTCTGGGTACATGAGGGAAGGAATTTTAGAGAACATCCAGCGTGATTACTTCAATCTGTGAACAGATTTAATGAACTGCTGTTCAAAAAATGGGATGAACCTTTAATCTGGACTTCTGAATTTTAATATAAATTTAGGATATTTGGGGGTTGAGATCCCCACATAAACACTGGAGAGATGAAATGCTCCTTCATCAAGTCCTTACCAGGCAGAACTTTCCTCTTTACAAGTGCTTTAAAACTGCATCTAATCAGAGCATTGTGCTCTAACCTCAGCTGTTAACAAAACTGTTTGGTCCATGACTGGATGGGGAGAGAATCAGAAGAATAAAAGTGAGAAAACTTTTGGTTTGAGATAAGGAAAGTTTAATACATAAAGCAAGTTGCTCCCTCAAACAGAGCAAACCAAGAAAAGTCATTCATCATTTCCCATCATCAGGTGGGTGTTCAGCCATCTCCAGGAAAACAAGGATCCATCACGTGCAATGGTTACTTGGGAAAACAAATACCATTACACCAAACATTACTAATTCCTTCTTCTTCCATCTTTATATGCTCAAAATGATATAATATGGTATGAGATCTCCCTTTGTTCAGTTGTGGTCAATTTTCGCAGCTGTGTTCCCTCCCAACCTCTTGTGCACCCGCAGCCTATCTGTTTTTGGGACAGTATGAGGAGCAGAAAAGGCTTTGACTCTGTGTAAGCACTGCTCAGCAATAGCTGAAACATACCAGCATTATCAATACTGTTTTCAGCACATATCCAAATGATAGCCCCATACTAGCTACCAAAAAGAAATTCAACTGTATTCCAGACAAAGATAGCACATAGAGAAAACTTAATCTGATAAAACAAAATGATTCAGATAAACATATCACAAGAAAGGTCTTTGTAAGCAAAGAGGATTTGGTTGTTAGTTATTGTTTTCTGATGTGTTGTCCTCTTGTCTCATCCTTGTCCCAGGTCTTAATGTTGAACAGCTACACATGAACAAGAACCTAGACTAAGGGATCATGTGTAACTTTATGTGTTTTATTTTATTTTTTAATTTCCTGGTTTGGATCATTATCTTTTAATTTTTTAATTTTTTTTAATTTGAAGATTCCCTGATACTGCTCTGATACTATGGGTCTAATAAACTTCCTGCAATCAATGTATTTCAAGTACCCATTCACCTTTTTATACAAATACCTCATCCATTCTTACTAAACTGAGACTTGCACACTCTATAAAACCTAATAATATCCCCATGCCTGCAGAATTCTCTTGAGCCTAATTAAAACATCTTTAAGACAAAGCAGTGTTTGCAACAAATTAATGCAAGAATCTGTAAGAATCTAGACTATTTTTCTTAAACAATATGTGGTTATATATTTATACATATAGTGGACTTTTCACACAGTATATATGTATTTAAATGACACTTATAGGAAATATTATGCCCTTATTTTAGTTGCTTTTACTTTTCTCCTTCCTTAAAAAATGCCTGAAAGAAAATTTTGGAGGATTTAGATTGGTTTGTTCATTGCACAATAGCCAAAACTGCAACAACAAAGAAAGAAAAAAAGAAATAACAACAACAACAATAATAAAATGTTATAATTACTAATAATACTTGTTATTATTATTATTTTGCAGATGTATTGTGCATACCTAGAGAGATACTTTAAGCTACAATAATGAGCTGCAAAGAGATTTATCATAAGAAATTGAAGCAATTAATAAAAACAGTGATGTCTATTCCAAAGATGTTCATTAGAGAAAATGAGCACTCATTGGTGATAATGCTAGGGTTAACCTCCTTTGCAAATTCCCATATAAATTCTTAAAAGACTCCTAGGACTATTAACCACTTAATAGAATACAGAGGGTTTGAATATGTTATTATTATGTTTTAATTGTTTTTTAAATGTATTAATTGAATTGCACTGGAAACTAGAAATTCTTTTCAGAACAAAAGTTTTTGTCTTATAGAATGCAGACAGCTGTATGGGATTTAGAACCTTTTACAAGACTTTGAGTATTGCTTTTGATGGAAAAAAATATTGTGGCACATAGAAAACATGAAAACTGAAGAATACAAACAAACACAGGAGGTTAAATAAACTTGTTAAATATTAAACAGAAGTGAATCCATTATGTAAGTACAAGTTTAGTAAAAGAAAAAAAAACACAAAGTAATTTTTTAAAAATTATTTTAGAAATAGTGACTAAAATCTTTACATTTCTATGTGATTATTTCTTAAGGGAAAAAGATTGCTAAGACAATTATGTTCTGTTAATTTTCCACTCATCTGAATCATTATTCAGTCTCACAATAATCACCTCTGATATAAAGAAGATATCAGAACAAGTAGTTCCAAGAAGGGAAAATGAGGGTAAGAAGGGACTTCGCTTTTTGTTGCAGCCCACAGTTAATTCTGAAGCAATGCAACAGCCTATTCACTGAACAATTTGTAAACCTGTTAATTTGTTTCTCTCAAATAATAAAATCACAGAATATATATTTGGTTGGAAGAGACCTTCAAGATCATCCAGTCCAACCTGTGACCCAGCAGTAAATCATGTCCATAAGCACCAGGTCCACAGGCTGTTTAAACACATCCAGGGATGGTGACTGTACCACAGCCCTTTCAACAAAGGAGTATTTCCTAATATCCATCCTAAATTTCCTCTAGTGCAGTTTGTATCCATTTCCTCTTGTCTTGTCACTTGCCACCAGGGAGAAGAAGCTGTCTGCTTGCTTGCTCCAACCTCCTTTCAGGTAGCACTCATTGCACTGTTTGAGTAAAGAGAGAAGGCATGCCACAGAAATGCTTCTTTGCTTGGAGTGCAACAAGCCTGTACAGGTTAAAAGATTGAACAGTCTTACAACCAGGGGAGAGTTTGCTTACTAATTAGACTTGATATGAAATCTCTTAGTAGTCATATCAGGGCTGTGATATACATATGATATCTAGGACTGGATGCAGGTGAAACAATCACATGAGAATATGGCAAAATTGAGTAGGAGGGAAAAACTAAAGTGCAAGCTATTAAAACAAAACTTAACAAATCTGACTTGGACTTGTCAAAAAATATTTATTTATGTTATTTTTCCATGATGGCCAGTCATCAGTGAAGGAAAAAAGTATCTCAGTTCAAAGCATTAATCTAGACCTTTTAACTTAAGAAATGTTCTTAGTACATGAGAGAAATAAAAGTGTTAATTGCCCTGCAAATCAAATTGAGAATACTGTAAATATTAAAGATAAGCTCAGGCTCCAGACTCCAAATGTATAACTGGGTCTGCACATAAATATTCACACATCCATCACAGAAGTAGGATTTAGCTGACTTGTCAAAATTTCCAAATTTACCTTAGTTTCTAGTGCAATTTGAGATAATAGACTATCTTGCCTGAGCTCTGTCTGCCAACCTGGGAGGACAAAGGTCAGCTGTAGGTATAGCCTCATGCAGATTTCTCAAATACCCTAAGCCTGAGGCCCTCAAGGCCCCAGAGAAAGGCAGGACAAAGGAGAAATTTTCCTTGATTGATGAGGACTGGGTTAGAGAACAGTTAAGTCATCTGGACATCCATAAATTCATGGGTCCCGATGGGATGCACCCAAGGGTGCTGAGGGAGCTGTCAGAGGTCATTGCCAGACCACTGTCCATCATCTTTGGTAAGTCATGGTGCACAGGAGAGGTGCCTGGGGACTGGAGAAGGGCAAATATATTACTCCAGTCTTCAAAAAGGGTAAGAAGGAGGACCCAGGTAACTATAGACTGGTCAGCCTCACCTCCATCCCTGGAAAGGTGATGGAGCTACTTATCCATGCTGCTGTCCTTAGGCATATCAAGGACAAGAGGGTCATTAGGAGCAGTCAACATGGTTTTACCAAGGGGAGTGATAGTGGACAGCAAGTTCTCCATGCAACAACAGTGTGCCCTCATGGCCAAGCTAGTCAATGGTATCCTGGGGAGCATCAAGAAAAGTGTGTCCAGCAGGTCTAGGGATTATTCTGCTTCTCTACTCTGCCCTGTTGAGACCACTCCTGGAATACTGTGTCCAGTTTTGGGCTACCCAGTTCAAGAAAGACAGAGAAATGGTGGAGAGAATCCAATGGAGAGCCACAAGGATAATTAGGGGGGTTGAGCATCTGCCCTCTGAAGAGAGACTGAGATTCCTGGGGCTGTTTAGTCTTGAGAAGCGAAGACTGAGAGGGGATCTCAGCAATGTGCATAAATATTTGAGGGGTGGGTGTCCAGTGGAGGAGGCCAAGCTCTTTTCAGCTGTGCACAGTAATAAGACAAGAAACAATGGGTTCAAACGTGAACATAGAAGATTTCACCTCAACATGAGGAGAAACTTCTTTACAGTGAAGGTGACAGAGCACTGGAACAGGCAGCCTAGGCAGGTTGTGGAGTCTCCTTCTCTGGAGACGTTCAAAATCCACCTGGATGCATTCCTGTGTGGACTACCCTAAGTGATCCTGCTTTGGCAGGGGGTTGGATCCACTGATCTCTTGAGGTCACTTCCAACCTCTAATATACTGTGATACTGTGACACTGGTGTCTCTTGAGGTCCTGTGGTGGTGAGAGGTTCAGTTTCACACACACACACACAAAGACATCATGGCTAACTCAGTCGGAGAAGCAGGAATGGATAAGAGCTATATTTACAAGCAGGATGAAATGCAGATTAATATATACACAATATACAGTATTTACAATATATACAGAAATATACAGCGAAGAATGTAATACAGAACACCTTTCCTTCTTCCAAGCAGAGGGGTTTCCCCCAACTTTAACCCCTTCTCTCCCTTCCTCCCTTTTTTCCCAAAAAGGGTTAGAGAGAGAGAAAAAGGTAAATATTAAGGAGGAAATTCTGTTAGCTCAAAGCATATGCAAGAATTAGTTTCTTACCTGTTAGTTGAAGGTCAGCACCCACCAGCACGGACAGAAAACAGCTGTTGCTCAGAGAGACTGAAACAGACAGACTGAAACAGACAGACTGAAAAAGACAGACTGAGATTCAAACTGAACCAAAGCTAAAAATTTAAAGTTGCATTCTACCAATCTACCAATGAAATTCCTTTAGACCTATCTTTGTTTTCATTTTAATACCAAAACATTCAACCAGAGTGTTCCAGTAACTGTCCCTTTCTTAAAGGCACAGCCTAAAACTGTCACAGGTCCCTTCCAGGCCCTGACATTCTGTGATTCTGTGAGTTTCCTATGACATTTCATGCTGATGCTTGCCTACGAGAAACTACCCTCTAGTTTAAGAGTATTGGAATCTGATAACTCACTATAAGGTAGATATCTACAGCTGGTCAGACAAATAGCTCACTACATCAGTGAGCTGCTAGCACTAGCAAGTTGAAGCTTGTGACTAGATTTAAATGCCTGCAGTTTCAAGCTGAATCCAGCTATCAATATATAGATTCTTACATTAGTGCAGATGAATCCTGTTCTAAATCTTCCATAATGAAGGAAAAGGGAATGGTATAGTGTGTTTTTTCTCTTCTAGGCAATTGCAATGATACTGTTTCTACTATTTGCTGCAAAACTGTAGAAAGATATAACATGTACTTTGAGATGCATTTAAAAAAAATATTGTCTCAAATTGCAGCACATTTTAATAGATATGCTATTGAACTATGGTAGTTGATTAGCTGGCTTCAGAAAGGACAGGTTAACACTCACAAAGATTTACAATTGCATGAAGGAGGCCTCAGAATTGTTTAGATATCTTTTAGAAAGAGGCAGCCTGAATGTCATCCTTTTGTTCAAGTAAAAATGAGGCATTGTAAGGTTAATCAGAGTATCACAGGAAAAGGTGGGTTTTTCATATACATTAATATCACTTACCAAATTTTCTCTAAATTCAAAGTTCACAAGAATACAGTATCTGTTCCAATATTTGCTCATATCAAAGACTGCGCCATTTAAAAATTAGTAAATAATTCAGATACTATTCACATGCTTTAGATTCAGGCTCTGAATTTAGAGATTAAGTGCAATTAAACTGTATCAGGCAACTTTATCAAAGTGCAGTGACTATTTTCTTCAGGGACAGCTATTCTGCCTTTTTGCTCATGCTTGTTGCCCAGGCAATGGTCTATGTGGTGATCAGTCTTCACCACGAAAAGCATCATCATACAACTGCATAAATTTAGCATTAAATATGTACAAGCTTATGTTTTTCTGAGTAAATCTGTGTTTTCATGGCTTCTATCTTTTTTGTCTTTCTAAAATGTATTCTAAGCAGAACTGACCTTAACATGGGCCATCCTCAAGGTGCCTGCAATGAGAACAGACTCAAAATGAGGTTTAAAGGATGCAAAAACGTTGGGCTGATTTGCTGGATAGTTAAAGAAAAGAGTAAGTCTACCACAGCACAGCTAGTGACAGTTATTCTTTTCTTAATCAATTTTTTCAATTCTTATACTGATGTTACAGAAAACAGTGTATTTCTTTTGTAGATATGGGTACAAATTAAAACATTTATTTTATTTTAAATTTTCACTCTTATTTTTACATGTATGAAAGCAGTATGAAGCATGTATGAAGCAGTGATTCTCCTGTTGCATCTGACATGTTGATGTCCTCTCAGTCTCTAGGCATTTCTGGTCTCAAGCACTCAAGTCTTTGAGTCAAGATCCAACATTGCATATGTTTAGCCTCTTTTGCTTAAGGAGAAGGAGGACAGAGCAAACAACACAGAAGGAAAAGAACTGACTTCACGTAAGGACCTACAGCCAGTCCTTTCTGCTTTGCGCTGCCAGAATGGCATAAAGTGTCTGAGGTGGAATCTTACTCTAAATGCTCAATTTTGCTCACTCACTCAGGTAATATTTTGTCATTAAACATGATGCTCAAATCATGTATCATTTTCTCTACAGATGTAGCCATATATTTATAGCTTCTGTGTTTTCCATGATCAGCACTTTCTGACCTGAAAGCAAGTGGTTACTTGTTTGGGTCAAAAAATCATCAGACAGATACACTGAAACACAAACATAGGATTATTTCTTCTTCCCAACTTTGCTCACATGTTTCATGACATACCACCTCTGTCTCATTTATATTAAAAGGACCTCTGCATCACATGGCCATAGTTCCCTGGATCGTTGACATGTGTCTTCACCCAGAAGTTGGGAAGAAGACATAGTTCTTTCGAACATTCCTGTGAATGAAATTAAGAAACAAATAAGGTCATATATCAAAAGGAGACTATTTATTAATTACCAACAAACCAGAGAAATAATGAAGAAAAAAAAAAAAGGGGAGCGAGAAAGAGAGAGCAGGAGAAACTGAGAGATAGTTACCACCCTGGAGTCCTTCTTTGGGTATGGGGAAGAGACATTCTTGGGCTGCTGAAGATGATGTACTGCTGTCACTCTGGCTGACATTCCTCCAGTTTCTGATGACCAGGGTGACATTCCTCAGACATTCCCCCAGCTTGTGATGTCCTGAGTGACATTCCCCATTGAGTTGGCATAACTCACTGTTCCTTATTCACTCATCGTAGCTCCATCTGGTCCACATCCTTGTCACATTACAACACATATGTGACTTCAAGGTGCCTCCCAATGGGGTTACAGGGGTTGGTGCTGAGTGACCTCCACCTCTTTTAGCTGTCCACCACCCTGGACAATTGTTCTCTTGGTGGGCAGAGCTGACACATCAGGCTGTTAGTTCATGATGATCTTATCTTTGTTGAGACACTTCTCACTTTCATGATGTAATCATTATGTCCACTAGGTGATCTTCACAAGACAATTCCCACAATGTCTTAAATCCCTTCTGTACAACAATACTTTCAAAATTGCACTCAGTCTAAAGTTAAACTCTTTCAAGATTTGAACTGGACATGGAATGCATCATTCATCATAATAATAATCAATAAGTTAAATAATAACAGAATATTTTGTCAGAGCATAGTCTAAATGAGTTAATGTCTCAAAAATTATGTGAGACAATACCATTGCCATTAGGCTAACCATGTGCTTTGTGCTTGTTACAGTTTGAAGGTGGAACTTTAGCCTAGTTCCTAATTGCATAGACTTAGAGTAAAAAAAGGTAAATAAATTACCATTGGGCATGGAGTAGTAATAACTGGTAAGTATATATCATTCTTTTTGTTTGTTGATTAGCTTATACTTGGCTGCACAGATAGTTCTTTCTCTTCTTTCTCCTTCTGTTGCTTCTGCTTTCAACTTCTCTCTCTCTCTTCCATGGTCTTGCAAGTATAATCTCTGTTTTGACTACTGTGTGTGAGGTATTGGGAAGGAGGGAAGCATGGAAGGAGGTTGTGAACAATCCCGCTGGACTGTCCAGTGGGGTGATTCTGTACAAGGGGATCCTTGTTTTGGTGGTGTTTCTTAATTCTAAATATATGTATATATTTTGTACATATTTGTTGCATTTTCTATTTCTAGATTTTGCTTGCTTTGTAAATGTAATTTCATTCTACTTTTCAAACCAACTGAGCTAGTCTGATGATTTATTTTTGGGGTAATTCTCCAATGTGTTGGGGGGGGAGTTTTAACCCACCAGAGTGGGTTAAGCACCAGAGTGCTTAAGACCAAGAATAAAATATGCCAGATCAGGAGGATTTGGAGCACATTGAAGGATGGATGTAATGGCCTTGTTTTCTTGCCAAATTTGCATATATTTAATTTGGCAATATTTAAGTTATTTTGGGCCATTTTTAAATTTTACTTTTATGCTGTTCATTACACTATAGTGGGATTTTAGTTTAATTCAAAAAGCAGCAGAAAACAACTCCAACTTTGTGAATCCATTTGAATATGCTCTTAATTCAGTGACACTCATACAGGCCAAATCATATTTCTGTTATTATTGAAAACTATTTGTGGTATAAGCATTGTCAAAATTACACTAGACTTTCCAAAAAATCCCTCTCTCCTCACTGATTCAACAGTCTTCTGAAAATTTGGAACCAAGGGGATCTGGTTGGTTGGCTGGTTGGCCAATTTTTTTCCTTCTTATTCTACAGAAAGAGAAGTATAATGATTGTAGTGATGTTAGAGTGATGAATATTCTACTTGTTGTGGGGTTTAATCAGACAGTTAAAAATAACTAATGATTACAGTAGAATAAGAATATGAACTTTACATCTCACACTGTCAAAGATAGAACATATGTTCACTTTTAAAATTATCAGTCATACAGATCATATACCTAAGTCTCATGTTTTCTATCTGTAAAAAGGCCAGGACAGAATTCCAATCAGTTTAGTGTTATTTTTGTTATAAAGCTTCATAAATATGCCAGAAGGCAATTCAGAATGTGTGGGCAGACCAGATATGTTAAAAAACATTTCCTCCTCCTTGCTACTATGCTTTGACCTAGACAAGATTTCTGAAAATCTACATTTAGTTATGCTGAGATTAGTAGTCTATTGAATGTATTGAAATTCTATGTTGCTGACACAGATCTCAGAAAAAACATTAGATATTTCTGGCCCTTCAAAAACAGGTGCTACTTTTAGGGTATTTAATCTGAATTTTCACAGAATTTCGTGGATCCACATGGCTTAGTTCTGCTCTGTGGCCATGTGACACAACAAAATAACAAAAATATCTTTTTTTTGTTTTGTTTTTCTAGAACAAGTTGTCTCATCCATTCTGTCTGACAGAAAAAGAAGTGGATCTGTACTGACCTGAAAAGTGGAAAGGTTGTGTGTGCCCTCCAAAAGCAAGATTCTTGATGCTGTTCAAATATTTACCAGGGACAAGAATGAAAATTAACCATCATGGACAGCTGAATATCAATGCTGAAAGCATGATCAGACACTATTTAGTTAATAGGATAGCCACATGGACCCTAATTCTTCCATCAGCAGGTAGACAGTATAAGTTACCTATTTCTCTATGAGTATTCTGGCAGAGTTCACATAAAGAGAGAGATGATCGGGTCTGCCACTGGGACTGGAACCAGGATCAGCATGGTTGAGCTGAGATGAGCTGAGCGGTGCTCTATTTTGGTTTCTTTTTGGGGCTTTTCAGGGTGGGAGGACCTCGGCAGACAGTGAGGACCAGCAGGGTCATCTTCTTGCGTGCCTGCTCAAGAGGGTGACATCAGCCATGGGAAATTTAAACAAGGGAGAACAAAGCCACAGGACTGCCATTTGGCAAGAGGGCCTTCTGGCTGGATTGCAGCTAGTGGCATGTGCCAGTTCAGCTGACAGAGTGCAGAAGCCTCTGTGGTAGCTTGGGCAACATATAGTAGTCAGGCGGAATATATATATTTAAAAACGAACAGTAAAAATACTCAAACTTAATTTCACGTGCCTGAAGAGATCCATCCACAGTAACAACTCAGACAAAGGCTACTGGAAAAACAGTAGGTACCCAGGCACAAGCACACAGGTGTCCAGGCTGCTAGCTGCAGAAAGTGCTGGAGCCTGGCACTTGGAATGGAGGGTGAAGGAGACAACACCGGTGTGAGGTATGACCAGGTGAATTATTTTCTCAGTCTGGTGGCTGAGCTAAAAGAAGTATTAAGACTCAGGACTATAAGGGAATACAAAAGGAAGTTAGATATGTGGGAGCAGGCTTTAAAGACCACCACCCCCAGCTGAAAGGTGTGACCCCAGAAAGAGAGGGAAATGTGTACAGGTCTGTAATGGGTTGGGGCAGATCCCCTCCCCACCACAGGCAGAAATAACGACTCAGGCAAACGGATTGCAAAAGTGATGAAAGTTTAAATAGAAAGTGGTGAATGTTACAGAAAACCCAAAGCGCAGTGACAAAGAAAGATCCCATCCCCACCTGAGGGTGCATCCAAAATCCCCAGGGCTCCTTCTTCCCCCTCCCTCTGCTGGGCTAGTCTCAGCTGGCCAGGCCTGAGACTGCCTTGGTGGCCTTGGGCCCAATCAGGCCCATGGCTGGGAGATCTCTCCCCCAGTTACCAAGTCTCGGAGAGGGAAGGAAAGAGAGAGAGCCAGACCCCACCGCAAAATTTATAGTGGTGCAAGGGATTATGGTAGAAATACCTAATTTCCTGAGTCCACCCACTGGGATGGACTTCTGGACACAGGAAACACCCCTGTAGCAGAGGGCACCCAGCCCAAACTACGACAGGAGCCACCCCTTATTTCATACCATAATCCCTGCACCCAAACACATCATCAGATCAGAAAACTTCTGATGACATGTCCGGCGGAGTCCATATCTTTATCTGGGCGTCCACTCAAACAGTCTCTCATTCAGGCTCAAGCATCAGTCCATTCCAGTTGTTCTTCCTCATATGATGGAACCTCCCAGCGACGCAGTCCTTCTCCTGCAGTGTGAATTCCTTGTGGACTCCTTGGGACATCCTGGTCACCTGGAAATACCTCACAACTTCTCAGCTAAGCCTTTACTCTCATATTCAGCGGCAAATTCTCCACCCCTGGGGCAGGCCAGTCGGAACGATCTAGCTCCACGACTGCCTTTTTCAATCCATCCAGGGTGCCGCAGCCAACCGCTTTCACGCGGACCAAAGCTACACGGATGCATGTCAGAGGCACTCCGCACCCCCTGGCTGGGCGCTCGCGTACCGAGGCAGGACAGCATCCGGCTGCACAACCTCCACCCCCGGAAGAGGGAGGAGCTGCGCCACAGCCCACTGAAGAAGCAGGGAGGCGGAGCCAGGTGCTCGGCGCCATTTTCGGAACACGTCCGAAAACACCAGGGAAAGATTTACAGCTGCCGCCGCCGCCTGAACGCAGCCCGGCTCGGGCGGTGCCGCCGCCGCCGCTTGAACGTGGCCCGGCCCGGCCCCCGCCGTCTCTGTCGCCGCGATGCAGAGTCCGAGTCACCTCCAGCAGTCGCTTGCCCGCTCACCGCGGGTGTCCGCTCCCCGCAGCGGCCGCGGGCCGACCACGCTCTGCTTGCCGCTGCCCCTCCTCCGCTCCCTGCCGCTCCGCAGAGAACGAGGAGAAGGCAGGTCTCGCCTTCTTAGGCTACTCGAGCATTCTTAAGCCACCCTGGGCAGAAAGTCACAGAAAGAACCACCCCTTGCTGTTCCCAAGCAACAGGAGGGACTTCCATGCCATCAGCCACGCACCAGGTATCCTTCTGCAGTCCACAGGAGTTCACACAGTCGCCCCGGTAACACAAAACCTGAGCCCCAACTTTCCAAACCCAAACCGACGCTCAGAACTAAATTTAAACTCTCCATCTTTTGCAATCCGAGCCGCAGTTGGCCCCACATTGGGCGCCAAAATGTAATGGGTTGGGGCAGATCCCCTCCCCACCACAGGCAGAAATAACGACTCAGACAAACGGATTGCAAAAGTGATGAAAGTTTAAATAGAAAGCGGTGAATGTTACAGAAAACCCAAAGCGCAGTGACAAAGAAAGATCCCATCCCCACCTGAGGGTGCATCCAAAACCCCCAGGGCTCCTTCTTCCCCCTCCCTCTGCTGGGCTAGTCTCAGCTGGCCAGGCCTGAGACTGCCCATCCCCTGGTGGCCTTGGGCCCAATCAGGCCCATGGCCGGGAGATCTCTCCCCCAGTTACCAAGTCTCGGAGAGGGAAGGAAAGAGAGAGTGCCAGACCCCACCGCAAAATTTATAGTGGTGCAAGGGATTATGGTAGAAATACCTAATTTCCTGAGTCCACCCACTGGGATGGACTTCTGGACACAGGAAACACCCCTGTAGCAGAGGGCACCCAGCCCAAACTACGACAAGGTCCCTGTTAGGAGAAGCAGCCCTCTTCGCGTCCCCCATTGCCCTTGAACAATAAGTATGAAACCCTGCAGATGAGGGCAATGTGGATGAGAAGTCAGAAGATGGACTATCTGAGAGGGTGCCTAAAGCAAATCAGCCCCCACCAACCATCAGGACTAGTGCCATAAAGAGAAAGAGGAGGGTAATTGTTGTTGGTGACTCTCTCCTGAGGGGAACAGAGGGACCTATATGTCATCCCGACCCATCCCACAGGGGAGTCTGCTGCCTACCTGGGGCCCGGGTAAGGGACGTCACCAGTAGACTACCAAAGCTAATCTAGCCCTCTGACTATTACCTATTGCTGGTAATCCAAGCTGGTATGATGAGATTGATAAAAAGGGCACTAGAACAATCAAAAAGGACTTCAAGGCCCTTGGACAACTGATTGATGGGGCAGGAGCTCAAGTGGTGTACTGCTCAGTTCCCTCAGTGGCAGGGGTGTACACTGAAAGGAACAGGAGAAACCATGCCATCAACAAATGGCTCAAGGGATGGTGCCAGCAGCGGAATTTTGGGTTCTTTGATCAAGGGGCAATTTTTACTATACCTGACCTGCTGGATCTAGATGGGGCAAATCGATCTAGAAAGGGCAAGAGGGCTCTAGCACAATAGTTGGCAGGGCTCATTGTGGGGACTTTAAACTAGGTTTGAAGGGGGTGGGTGATGAAACCATTCTCTCTGGAGAGGAGATAGAGGGACATAAACTAGAGTTAGTTGAGAAATCAGCAGTCCAACTGAAGTGCATGTACACCAATACACACAGTATGGGTAACAAGAGGAACTGGAAGTCTTGGTTCACCAGGAAATTATGATGTAGTTGTCATTCCAGAAACATGGTGGGATGATTCACAAAATCGGAGTACTGCACTGGATGGTTACAAGCTCTTTAGGTGAGACAGGTGAGGGAGAGGAGGATGAGGGGTGGCCCTGTATATTAGGGAATCCCTTGATGCCACAGAACTTGAGGTAGAGGATGAAAGGGTTGAGTGCCTGTTGCTTAAAACCAGAGGGAGGGCTAACTAAACTGACATCCTAGTTGGAATCTGTTATAGACCACTTAACCAGGATGAAGAGGTTGATGAATTATTCTATAAGCAGCTGGAGGCTGTCTCAAGATCATCAGATCTTGTTCTTGTGGGCAGACGTCTGCTGGGAACTTAGCTTAGCAGAAGGGCAGTCCAGAAGGTTCCTAGAGTGTATGGAGGACAGCTTCTTGATGCATCTGTTAAGTGAGCCTACCAGGGGTCAGGCCCTGCTTGATCTGCTGTTCTCAAATAGAGAAGGGCTGGTGGGAGATGTGATGGTAGGAGGCTGCCTGGGGTGCAGTGACCATGAGATAGTGAAGTTTTCAGTATGCAGAGAAATAAGGAGGAACAATAACAGAACCCTTACTCTGGACTTTCAGAAGGCAAACTTCAGCTTATTTAAGCAACTAATTCAGAGAGTACCCTGGGTAGCAGCCCTCAAGAACAAAGGGGTCCAGGATGGTTGGACCTACTTCAAACAGGAACTCTTGAAGGCACAGGAACAGGCTGTGCCCATGTGCTGAAAGATGAGCTGGCGGGGAAGGTGACTGGCCTGGATGGGCAAGCATCTCTTGAAGGAATGAAGGGAAAAAAAGAGGATGTATTGCCTTTGGAAAGGGTGGAAGGTAACTCATGATATGGTTTAGGATGTTGTCAGATCATGTAGGACAAAAAATTAGAGAGGCAAAAGCCCAGTTAGAACTCAAGCTGGCCACTTCTGTAAAAGATAATAAAAAGTATTTTTATAAATATATTAATGCTAAAAAGAGGGGCAAGAAGAACCTCCACTCTTTATTGGACCTGGAAGGGAATATATATAACTTAAGATGAGGAAAAGGCTGAGGTACTAAATATCTTCTTGGCCTCAATGTTCAACAGTAAGGCAGGAGGGCTTCAGGAGAACTGGCTTCCTGAACTGCTAGATAGGGTCAGGGAGCGGTATAATCCCCCTGAAGTCCATGTAGGAGTAGTCAGGGACTTGTTGAGCCATTTGGATACTCACAAGTCCATGGTACCCATCCTAGGGTGCTGAGAGAGCTGGCAGATGAGCTGGCCAAGCTGCTCTCCATCATTTTTCATCAGTCCTGGCTCACCGGAGAGGTCCCAGATGACTGGAAACCAGCCAATGTGGTGTCCATCCACAAGAAGGGCTGGAAGGAAGAACCAGGGAATAACAGACCTTTCATCCTGACCTTAGTGCCAGGCAAGGTTATGGAACAGGTCGTCTTGTGTGCAATCACACAGCACTTAGAGGATGGCCAAGGGATCAGGCCCAGCCAGCATGGATTTAGGAAGGGCAGGTCCTGCCTGACCAACCTGATCTCCTTCTATGATCAGGTGACCCCCATGATGGATGTGGGGAAGGCTGTGGATGTAGTCTACCTGGACTTCAGCAAGGCTTTTGACACTGTACCCCACAGAAAACTCCTGGCCAAGATGTCATCTCGTGGCTTGGACAGAAACACACTGCATTCAGTTAGGAACTGGCTGGAGGGCTGAGCCCAGAGAGTGGTGGTGAATGGTGCCACATCCAGCTGGCAGCCATTCCCTAGTGGTGTCCTCCAAGGATCAGCTCTGGGCCTAATCCTGTTCAATATCTTTACTGATGATCTGGATCAGGGGATTGAGTCCAGTATTAGTAAGTTTGCAGACAAGAGCAAGTTGGGAGCAGGTGTTGATCTGTGAGAGGGTAGGAGGGTTCTGCAGAGGGACCTTGACTGGGCAGAGTCCAACATGACAGCATTCAATAAATCTAAGCATCAGGTGCTGCACTTTGGCCACAATAACCCCATGCAGCACTACTGGCTGGGGTTGGAGTGGCTGGATAGCAGCCAGACAGAAAGGGATCTGGGGGTAGTGGTTGACAGCTGGCTGAACATGAGCCAGCAGTGTGCCCAGGTGGCCAAGAAGGCCAATGGCATCCTGGCCTGCATCAGAAATAGTATGGTCAGCAGGAGCAGGGAAATCCTTCTGCCCTTATACTGAGCACTGGTTAGGCTACACCTTGAGTTCTGTGTCCATAGCAGGGCCCCTCAATTTAAGAAGAACATTGAGACACTTGAATCTTTCCAGGGAAGGGAACCAAACCTGGTGAGAGGTCTTGAGCACAAGCCCTATGAGGAGAAGCTGAGGGAGCTGGAGTTGTTTAGCCTGGAGAAGAGGAAGTTCAGGGGAGACCTTATTCCTGTCTACAACTACTTGAAAGGAGGCTTTAGCCAGGTGGGAGTTGGTCTCTTCTCACAGGCAACCAGCACCAGAACAAGAGGATATAGTCTCAAGCTGCACCAGGGGAAGTTTAGGCTGGAGGTGAGAAGAAAGTTTTTCACAGAAAGAGTAATTAGCCATTGCAATGTGCTGCCCAGGGAAGTGGTGGAGTCACTGTCCCTGGAGGTGTTCAAAAAAGGATTGGACGTGGCACTTGAAGCCATGGTTTAGTTAGTCATGAGGTGTTAGGTAATAGGTTCAGTATCACACTATCACAGTATCACCAAGGTTGGAAGAGACCTCAAAGTCCAACCTGTCACCACAGACCTCATGACCTTTAATGTTTTAAAACAGCACTACTTAAAGTGACTGGTTTTGATGCTGAAGGGACCATAGGAATGGAAAGAAACAGGTGGGGAAAAAACCAGAGTCACATTCTACTGCTGTTAGTTCACATAAGGCTCATACTTTATCAAAGTTGTTTTCCTTTCTTGTCTTTATTCCAATTTTTTATTTTCCTTTTGTTGTTTTTCTCTTCATCTGCTCATTTGAAAATCTCTTTGTTGTTATCTTTTGTGGTTATAAGCTCACAAAACCTCAGTGTTATCTGGCAGACAGATGTCATTAATATCAACATCATACTACTTTGGGCATCACAGTTCTGGTCTTAAAGGAATATCAAAAGGAATTGCCAGAGGCTTTTTATATATACCAACTTTGTAGAGAGTATTTTTATTGGAAATAAACCACTTCAGTGCTAATCCAATCATTAAAAGCCAACAACAACAAAACTAAAACAAAACCAAGACACAAAAAATTGCCAACAACAAAACCACCAAAAACCCCCCAACAAAATGGTCTGCATTTTCAATCTGCAGTGATTTAATGGATGCCAACTATATTTTATTGTTTTGAAGAACAGACGAAGCAGCTAACAGAAGTCCCGAGCACATCCCTAGAAGCATCCCTACACCAAAGCCCTAGCTGAATCCCTAACCCTCCTGTGATGGTTTAACCCATTTACATCAACAAAAGCTTGACTGAACTCAGTCTGGGAAGCAAATGAAGGAGCTGTATTTTTGAATTAGTAGTGGAATGCAATGAATATGTACAAAATATACAATGTTTACAATATTATACAGGTATTTACAAAATGAAAACAGCACAGAAATCCTCCTTGGGCAGAAGGACACTGACCCGCTCCCCCCCCCAACCTCTTCCCTCCATTTTTCCTCTGGCTAATTAGAAGAAAAGAGAAAAGGAAAGATGTTAGGAAAATTTTGGTCAGTTCAAAAGCGTTGTTAGTAAGCTAGTAATGCTTATCTCAAGATCATTAGATGATAAGAGGTCTCTGTCCAGGAGCAGCATGCATGCCAGCAGAGAGAGACAGAGTGATAAAAGAATGTAAGATTGTAAAACTACATCCCACTCATCTGCCAATGAAATTAATTTAGAATTCTCTCTCATGTTTTCCTTTTTATATCCAACTTCAGCTAGAGAATTTACAGCTATCTTCCTTAAAGGCACAGCCTGAAACTATCACACCCCCAATCTGTTCTAACCTAAGTCCCTAACAGAAGGTAACTATTGCTCAGAATACATATTTATATACTCTTTTGTATCAATCAACCACATATATAAGATAAAATCTTTCCCAATGAATGGTGCCAGCATGTCAAGGAGATGGCTTCTGCAGCATGTTCCAATCAAAGGGTGCCAATGTGAGGATGTTGCTCTTGGCACACATGGAATGTTACTGTTTTGCTCTATGCAGCGTGCTAAGGAATTTTTCAGCTAAGGAATCATGTACTCTGCCCGAGTTCAGCATCTGCCCACAGAGCAGTGGCTGCAACAATCCCCCTCATTACAAACTTCTTTCAAATAACTGTAGAAAACAATAAGACCTCCCCTCAGCCTCCTCTTTTCCAGACTAAACAATCTCAGTACCCTTAGCCTTTTCTCATAAGATGTGTTCTCTGGATGCTTCACCAGTTTTGTTGCCCTTCTCTACACATGCTCCAGCACATTGGTTCCTGTAGTGAGGAGCTCAAACCTGAACCCAGTATTGGAGGTGCAGACTCACCAGTGCTGTGTGCAGGGACAAAATAACTTCCCTACTTCTGCTGACCACACTTTTTTTTTCGTACAGGTCTTGCATGGTATATTGTTATGATGCAAGTGCAGGACGTGGCACCTGGCCTTTTTAAACCTGATACAGTTCACCTCAACCCATCGATCCAGCCTGTCCAGATTCCTCTGTAGAGTCTTCCTACTCTCAAGCTGACCAACACTCCCACCTAACTTAGTATTGTCATCAAACTTACTGAAGGTTCATTCAATTCCCTCATTCCCATCATTGATAAAATATTAGAGAGAACTAGCCACAGTACTAAGCTCTGAGGAACACCACTTATGACTGGCCACCAACCTGATTTAACTTCATTCACTACCACTCTTTGGGCCCAGGCATCCAGGCAGTTCTTCAACCAGCAAAGTGGATGTCCATCCAAGCCATGAGCAACCAGTTTCTCCAGCAGTATGCTGTTACTGAAGTCCAAGTAAACAACATCCACAGCCTTTCCCTTCTCCACTGTGCAGGTCACCTTGTCATAGAAACAGACCAGGATGGCCAAACATGAAAAGCATCTGCAAGCACATTTCATAAACCCATGCTGACTGGGCCTGATTACCTGGCTATCATTTATGTGCCATGTAATGGCACTCAAAATTATCTGCTCCATAACCTTCACCAGCACTGAGGTCAGGCTTACAGGCCTGCAGTTCACTGAGTTCTTATTCTGACTATTTTTTCCAAACGAGTCACTACTGGGGCTAGTTCTCTTTAATATCTTTATCAATGATCTAGATGAAGGGGGTGAATGAATTTGCAGATGATGCCAAGCTGGGTGGTCATGCTGATCTGCTAAAGGATGTGGAGGCTTTGCAGTGGGATCTGGACAGGTTAGACCAATGGCCCAAGGCTAATTGTATGAAGTTTAACAAGGCCATGTTCCAGGTCTTCCACCTGGGTCACAACAACCCCATGGTAAGCTACATACTTGGGGATGTGTGGTTGGAAAGCTACTACTGGAAGAGGGACCTGAGAGTTCTGATTGGCAGTTGATTAAATATGAGTCAGCAGTGTGCCCAGGTGGCCAACAAAGCAAATGGCATCCTGGTTTGTATTAGAAACACTGGCCAGCAAGAACAGGGAGGTGACCATCCCCCTGTACTAAGCACTGAAGAGGCCACACCTTGAGTACTGTGTTCAGTTCTGGGCCCCTCACTACAAGAGGGACATTGAGGTTTTGAAGTGTGTTCAAAGAAGGGCAACAAGACTCAGGGATGGCCTGGAACACATGACCTATGAGGAGCTTATGAGGGAGCTGGGGTTGTTCAGGCTGGAGAAGAGGAAGCTGAGGGGAGACCTCATTGCTCTCTACAACTACACCTCTCAATTCTGTTTTCTCATATATGCAACTTTCATGCTTAGCTGTGAACTCGCATAGTGAGTAGAAGGTAAGTATCAGAACTTTTACTTATTAGGACTTGCATTAGTATCTTCTTACGGATATCTCCTGGTCCTACTGTTAGTGATGGAACAAAATCCCCTATACTAACCTCGTACTACCATCTGGTATTTAGGGCAGTCTTCTGAACAAGCTATGTGAATTGGACTCTCTGAGATGATAAATATAATTATTTAGTCTAACTGCTTTAAACATTCTTTTAAACATCAATATAAATCATACCTTAAAACAATTAGATGGACACTGACCAGTTCTTTCAAATAACTAGATTTTCAGAGGTCTAGCTCTTGGGGCAGACCAAAAGGTCTTGCATCTCTCTGACACATTAGGTTGGATTTCAGACATTCCATGAACACCACTTACTCTGAGCTGGCTGGTCTGCATTCCACCTTGTACAGGCTCTGAAATTTGTGTACCAGGTGTCCACAGGCTTTTTTATTCATACTGTCCTTATGTGTCTATATTTTCTAATGTTTTACAGAGATTTCAGCTCCTCTTGGGCTGTAAGTCTTGTAAAAACATTTTCCCTTTCTGGTACAGTGTATAACTTGTTTCAAGCTGAGATAGAAAAATAAGGAGGAAATTGCTTCTAGCAAAATATGTCACTTCAGAACCCTCCAGTTCTCTTTGGATTAGGTTCATCTATACTAAAATGTGGAAAACTTTAAAAAGGTGATTTTTGGCTTTTTTATAATTTTTTTTTTTCTGCTTGAAGCAGATTTAATTTCCTCTAGTAGTTCAGGTCAAGGTGAAGATGGAAACAAAAAGTACATTAAGAAAATAGTTTAAAAATTGTCTGGGTGATAAACAGAACTATGAAATTGTGTTGTCCAGAATCTGGACTATTTGGAATCAGATTAAGCAGCTGTAGCTTTAAATAAGGGTCAATATATATTTAAAAGATGTATTCCTTTTCCAATCAAGAATTCATTTATAAATAAATAAATAAGGAAATTATTTTCCTGGTTCCTCTCATGTGCTGAAATTTTGTTTTTTTCCTATTCTGCCAACACTTTGCCAGCTAAGAGATTTAGAGAGCAATATTCATAACTAGTGGCAAAGCAAGTTACAGAACATTAACCAGAGAAGTTTAGAGAACTTGCCTCAGCATGCATCATTTTTTGAAATAAAATTCTGACTATTTGTATCTGGGTTGTCAAATACTTTTATGTGAGCAATTCAAAGTTCATCGGAGCTGTTTTTCCACAACCGATTAGTTTCTGCAATGAAAAGAATGTAGTTTTCTCCTGCCAAACATAGTGTTCTTGTAGCATTTGATAACATTGGCATTACCAATTATGTATCATTCTAACACACTTGTAATTCACCCGTATGTCCATTAGGCCTCTGTTATACTTGCCCAGATCAATAATTAATCAAGACTCAGTCATTTTCAATAAAGTTATCTCGCTTTTTCAATCACAAAGAACAAAAGATGTGTCAAAGTTTATTCTACAGTGTAATCTTTGAAATTACTCCCCCCCCCCCAAGAAAAAAATAATCAAAATCCCACTTAATTTCTTTTGACACAAGTATTTCCCCTCTTTGGTTTTAACATTCTGCAGCCATTGTTTTCTACTAGATCTAGAGTTATAGATTCCTTTACAGATAAAACTGATTTGACATTAGGCAAAGACTAATGACTCTGGTTAGTGTAATCACAACTGATTGTGTAATAATAGTTTCTGAGAAAGTTAAGCAAAGGCATTTTAACTTTTTTTTTTTTTTTAATTATTATTATTATTTGATCCTTTTGGTCACATTTCAACTGCAATGGATTGCCCACATCATATTATAGGTAAGTTCTTGATGTTTGCCTGTCTCAGAGCCCCAAGGACTTTTACAGAAATTGTTTAGCAAAGACATATTTTTGCCTCTTTCAGAGTACAAATAAGGACATGAAGTCTAATTTTTTTGAAACAACAGATACAATAGCTTTTTAACGGCCATTGATAAACAGACTAACTGCAAAAATATCAGCCTTGTGCTAGTAATTCCCTGGTAACTTCTGATAAAGCCAGTGGTGCAAGTCTTTGCAATACTGCTAATAAATATTAGTAACGTTAGAAAATGTTAGGTTGTATATTCTTACCAAGAAGTTGTCCCTGTCTTGAGTGGAGAAAGAGGAGTACAGTTCATCAACAGTCTCTGCTAGATCTCCAGTCATTTCCCTGTCACACTCAGAGGTGCTCCCCTCACATGTTTTTGGTTTGTTTTTAATCCTAATCTTGGCTGTCCTGGCCTTATATGTCACTTCTAGAATGATTTAGATGGAACTTTGAGTCATACATGTTTATGTACTTCGTCTGGCTCATTACCATGTTTAAGGGTCTACATTTTAGTACTGATTTTATGGTTAGTTAGGTAAAGCACCTTCCTTGTATCATTCAAGATTTGTGTCAAAGTTTCTTCTTTCTTTTTTCTTTTTAGCCTTACTTCATTCATTTTAGATGAAACACAACTGTCTTATCTTCTCAAGCCTCCCTCCCTCAGCCATTTGGCAGACCAGGTCAGCAGATCTCCAACTCCAGGGACAGTTTAAGCATCCTTTGGTTGCAAAGTGCACTTTAACTGGCTTGCATTGCTGTCACACATCAAGCTGGACAGTTATCCCACAGCCTGCAGAGTCTGTGAACTCACCATTAGGAAGGATTTTTATACCACAACTAGGCACTTCTCTAGGTAACCAGGTCAAACTTTGAAGTTGGGCAGGCTTTGACCAGGACATTGGATCAGATGACCTTTGGATATTTAATCTAGATCAAATTAATTGCATTATTATCTTCCATTATGATGAGATTTTTATCTTCCTTTGAATATGATTAAAAACACATTATGATAGGAGAACTCACCAAATAACTTTGATTCTTAATATTAACTTTTCAAGGTATTATTGAAGAAAATTAACTTCTTTTTTCCCCAGACTTTATCCAAAGAAAGTAAATCCAAGACTTGTCTGCTTATGAAAGAGTTCAATTTCCAGACACAGAAACTTCTTAATGCTTGAAAATAAGGTTTATGTCTAATCTAAACATGAAAATCTGATCATCTTAAACACTGTAATCTAGAGATAAAACAGTGAATTTACTTTTTTTTCATTAAAATCAAAATTCTGATTCTGTAACTGATATTTATGTCTTTGTGAACAAATATATATTTTTAAATATTTTGTCTTTAAATTGAAGCTTGAATCTGTGAAAGTAAAAGCAAAAAAAGATTAAATCCTATGAATTTTTTTTTTAAGTGGAAGTATTTTAACCTATATTCCCCAATTTTTACAATATCATATTGACTTCATTTACAGTTGTTGATTAAATGTGACTTGATGAATTAATTGACATGAAGAAGCAATTCTACATTTCAGTACAAACCCTTTCTACTAAACGTGACAACTCTGTCAGCACTATTTCTGCAGGATAATATGAATTACAGACTGATTCCCTGAAATTCATCAGGTTTGATTTCTCATACAAGGATGCTGAAAAGTCTTGTGTGTGAATTTGTTCATGAGAGTTTGTGTACAATGGTCTACATTTGAGAAATATTAGCAATTAAAGATTTAACATTTCATTTTGATATCGTAGAATCATAGAATGGTTTGTGCTGGAAAGGATCTTAAAGATCCTCTAGTTCCAAACCCCCTACTGCTGGGCCTTTGACTTTTGCAACCTGCTCTCTGACTGCTCAGACAGGTTCTTCATTTATGCTACTGTCATTATAGTATAATGACATTTGAGAATTTCATTTTAGGAATAATATTTTTTATTGATAGCTGTGAAACAGGTAGTAGAAAAAACTAAATCGATAAGAAAAAAATCAGAGCACAATCTTGAGATTCACTGTTATCACAGAATCACAGAAACATTCAGGTTGGAAAAGACCCTCAGGAACATCAAGTCCAACCAATAACCCCACTCTATAAGGTTCACCCCTAAAGCATATCCTCAAGAACAACATCCAAATGACCTTTAAACACATCCAGGGTTGGTGACTCAACCACCTCCCTGGGCAGCACATTCCAATGCCTGACCACTCTACATTTATTTTTTTTTCTGAATATTTAGTCTAAACCTACCCAGACATATCTTGAGGCCATCCCCTCTTGTTCTATCACTAATCACCTGTGAGAAGAGGCCAGTGCCAACCTCTCCACAATGTCCTTTAAGGTAGTTGTAGACAGCAATGACGTCTTCCCTCAGCCTCCTCTTTTTCACAGCAAATAGCCTAGCTCCTTCAGTTACTCTTCTTAAGGTTTATTCTCCAGGCCCTTTACCACCTTCATTGCCCTACTCTGCTCTCGCTCCAATGAAGAGACTAGGGGTGCACAGGAAGCTTGCAAAGGGCACTCAGTTGACCTGAAATGACAGCAAGTATATCTCATACTTTATATATATATCTTTGTACTCAGTAATAAAACTGAAGCGTGGTGGTTAACATGTTCTGTTATTGCTCCAGAACTGGCTTGGCACTGTTTGGTTGGTGATGAGGAATTGTTTTGTTTTGCATCACTTGTTTTCCTTGGGTAGTATTTTCCTCTCTCTGTTCCTTTTTTAATTCTTACATTAAAAAAAAAATAAATGCAAAAAGCATTAAACTGTCTTTATTTCAACCTATAACTGTTTTCACTTTTACCTGTGTGGAGAGTGAGTGAGCAGCTGTGTGGTGTTTAGTTGCTGTCTGGGGTTAAACTATACCAGTACTGCATACGCAAAGTGAATACATCAATTAATTCATGGATCCATAAACTTAAATTTAAGGATGCCTAAGTTAGAATAAGTGAAGTTTTTATATCAGAAGTTGCATTTGGGTGATGAAACTAGATTCTTTCAGCTGTAACCATCATTTGAGAGTCTTCCCCTTTCGATACTAGGTACATATTATTTGCATTCATACAACACCATAAATAAATTATTTTCTTTCTCAGTTTCCTGAACAGTTCAAAGTCTTTAAACTGTTTTGAAAGCTATTTTATGCTGTCATTATCTTTACCTGTCAAAAGTGTCAAGCTGCATTTAAAATGAAATAATACATTTTGTTAGAACTATGGCACTTGTTGTTAAAAAAAGGGAACCACTTGACTTTACAATTGGTCAAAAAGTGCTTTATTCAAGTGTTTTCAGATGTGAAAATGTACAGAGCATTTGTTGTGGCCTTTTAGGATTTCAAGTTAATATTACGGTTGAGATGACAAATCAAGAAATCCAGAAATTTGATAGAAGTAAAAGAAAAAAGGAAGAAGAATGTCTGTAGTTGAAGTTTTAAAAGAAAGTACATTGTTTAATGAGTTGAGGTCATCAGCTATGTACCTGAGGTTGATGAAATGCTTTATTAGCTTGCAGTGGTGAGCCACTTGAGGAAACATATCTTTCTTTTTCAGTTTGATGCCCATCCACAAGAAGGGCTGGAAGGAGGTACCGGGGAATTACAGACATATCAGCCTGACCTCAGTGCCAGGCAAGATTATGGAACAGGTCATCTTGAGTGCAATCACACAGCACTTACAAGATGGCCAAGGGATCAGGCCCAGCCAGCATGGATTTAGGAAAGGCAGGTCCTGCCTGACCAACCTGATCTCCTTCTGTCATCAGGTGACCTGCCTGGTGGATGTGGGGAAGGCTGTGTATGTAGTCTACCTGGACTTCAGCAAGGCCTTTGACACTGTCCCCCACAGCAAACTCTTGGCCAAGTTGTCAGCCCATGTCTTGGACAGCTGTATTCTGTTTTGGGTTGGGAACTGGCTGGAGGGCCAAGCCCAGAGAGTGGTGGTGACTGGTACCACATCCAGCTGGCAGACAGTAACTAGTGGTGTCCCCCAGGGATCAGTGCTGGACCCCATCCTGTTCAATATCTTTACTGATGTTCTGGACGAGGGGATTGAGTTCATCATCAGTAAATTTGCAGATGACACCAAGCTGTGGGCAGGTGTTAAAGGTTAGGACCTTGACAGGCTGGACAGATGGTCAAAGTCCAACAGCATGAGATTTAACAGATCTAAGTGCCAGGTTCTACACATTGGCCACAACAACCCCATGCAATGCTACAGGCTGGGGTTGCAGTGCCTGGAGAGCAGCCAGGCAGAAAGGGACCTGGGGGTAGTGTTTGACAGCTGGCTGAACATGAGCCTGCAGTGTGCTCAGGTGGCCAAGAAGGCCAATGGCATTCCTGATCAGGAATAATGTGGCCAGCAGGAGCAGGGAAGTCATTCTGCCCCTCTACTCAGCACTGGTTAGGCTACACCTTGAGTCCTGTGTCCAGTTCTGGACCCCCTGGAACGTGTCCAGAGTAGGGCAACAAAGCTGATGAGGGGTTTGGAGCACAAGCTCCATAGAGCTCTCCTCATAAGGAGAGGCTGAGGGAGCTGGGGTTGCTTAGCCTGAAGAAGAGGAAGCTCAGGGGAGACCTTATTGCTCTCTACACCTACCTAAAGGGAGGTTGTAGCCAGGTGGGGGTTGGTCTCTGCTCCCAGGCAACCTGTGACAGAACAAGAGGACACAGTCTCAAGCTGCACCAGGGGAGGTTTAGGCTGGATGTTAGGAAGAAATTCTTCACAGGAAGAGTGATTGACCATTGGAATGGGTTGCCCAGGGAGGTGGCAGAGTCATCATCACTGGAGGTGCTTAAAAAGAGAGTGGATGGGCACTTGGTGCCATGGTTTAGTTGACTGGATGGTGTTGGATGATAGGTTGGACTTGATGATCTCAAAAATCTTTTCCAACCTGCCTAATTCTGTAGTCTATCAACAGGTATGGGGACTATGGCTGAGCAAGAATATGGGACAGGGAGCCATGAAATCACTGCAGTCGCACCATGATGTGCTTATGCAAATTATCAAAGAGCAAGGGTACAAACTAAGCTCTCAAAAACTTACCCTTCTTTTGCTATGGATCAATCTCAATTGCCCCTAGCATTCTGAATCAGGGACATACGAATTAACAGAGTGGAACAGGGTTGGAGAGTCTCTCTCAGAAGAGCGAAAATCCAGGAATGATTTTTCACCAAACATTTTAATAACGTTGTGTATACTATGGCTAGCACTGACCACTCTAATGTGTAAATCAGTGATACATCACTCTCTGGGACATTAAATACTCGCATTACCTGTGTGGGCTCTCAGAAGCAGGATGAGCTTCCTACAAACAGCACAACACAAACAGAAACAAGCAGTGCAGCCACAAGGTAAACTGGGGAGAAAAGAATAGCCACTAATGACCTGCTAATGAGAGTGTAGTCAAAAAAGCTCCGAGTTCAACAGCACAAGAGGCTGTTTGACATGCCCGTTAAAAAGTCTAAGACATTGCCTGATGCAGATGTAAAATATGCAGATAGCAGCTCTGAGTCAGACACAGATCCGGATGATACTTTCTATCATGGCTATACCAATACAGAAAAGGAGCCAGATTTATATCCACAAGTACCTCCGCTTAAGGCAGCCGTAGCAGCTGCAAATCCTCAAGTGGAACAGAAAGTAAACAAACAGAAGAAACAAAGAAAACCAGATGCAAAGTTAAAACCGCCAACTCAAGTAAGTGATGAAAAACTAATTCCTTTTGATTCTGACAGCTCCATTACTCAAGAGTTGCTCAAAAAATGAAAACAGCCATTTTTACAACCCACAGCCCCAAGTTTATCTTTCTCTCTTCCTTTAAATACCACTACTGCAGTTGTTAACTCTGTTCCCTATCCCTTTTCTTTTTCAGCAGGTTTTGCTGCAGGGAATTGCAGCATATATGTATATAGTTGGTGGTTAAGCTTAAGCAGTTGTATTGTGAAAGGTTTAAACAATTGCTATATGTGGAAGAATAGTTATTCATAACAGTGGGGGATGGTGACATCATTTGGATTACTGTTCCAGTTTTGAGCCTCCCTTCCCTGAGTATACGGAGGGAGGATGGAGTGCTGACTCAAGAATGGAGAGGGTCATGTAAGCCAGTAGCATCCGAGGCTGGCCGGTGTGTATTCAAGCAGTGGCAGCCACAGCACTAATGGTTGATGTCTTCATGTTAAATTCTGGTTTGCAAAGAGCTGCTGTGCTGGCTCCAGATGACGCTGCCTCCCCTGCACTGCCTCTGCATGTGTCCATTCAGGAGTGGGGACTTGCTCCTAAGGCTGTGACACTGGGTTTCTGTGAAGAGCCAGCAGCTCAGTGAGCAGGTTAACGCAGAGGTCCGAGAAGCTGATCAGCAGAGCATTCTGCAGCATCCCATGTTGTGCTGTCTTGGAGCCAGCAGAGCAAGGTGCAGTCAGATGTAGAATTTATTTCTTTGAGGCTGGTTGGGCTGTTTGGTGTGACGAGTATGTGTGCGGATGCTGCGCTGCCGCTTGCAGAGCTGTGGGTGCCTGCCCAGGGCTTTAGTGGGGTTAAGGCAGAGTGTCCTCTCCACAAGTGCAGAGCAGGCATTGGGAGCTTCCTTGGACAGCATATATATATATATATACAGAGATATATATGTATACACACGCACACACATACACTTTGTAATTTTTTCTCCCTTTCCCAATCTCAACACTTTCCTGACAAATCAAGTTCAGTAAAAAGGGTACCATTTTCTACTTAATTTTTAGAGAATTTCTATATGACAAGAATCTGGACTATACTTCATTGAGAAGAGACATTGGTCTCAGTCCTGACTTCCTAGATCTTATGTGTCTAGATGAAATACAGAATTCTAGTGCAGTTCTGTCATTCTCTGCTAAATTAATTCTATGCTGAACTGAGATATGAAGAAGTTTGTGGCACCTTGCAGAACTAATGGTTTCCTGTTTAATACACAAGCTAGTATGGCCCCGTATTATTAACCAATAATTCTCAATAAAAAGAAATATTACTAGTCAAAGTTCATTGCTGAAGAGACAAGAAACAGCATGGTATGCTAAATCCTAACATCACATCAGAAAAATTGTGAGATTCCAGCTCTAATTGCATGAACATAAAGAGCTGAAACACCGGAGGCAAGTTCAGTCAAAAAAAAGAAACAAAGATATGTCAAACACTTTAACTGTTGACAGTTGTCCTTGAAGTGTTAATAGTAACTTTTTACTATTCATTGGGAGTGACTAATCACTTAGGTCATAATAGTTTCAGAATCTTCTTTTGGATTAATGGAACAATCAAATTTAAGAAACAAAGAATAATGAATAGCAAATACACTCCAACTTTTGTTTAAAATTCATCCTATGGTTAAATTTGTTCCTCAGTTTGACGTAAGTCATTTACTGAAGGTCGATGCAATGGTCTAGTGCAAGGGCTAAACCCCCCGCTCCACTAACACAGAAGTGAAGTGAAAAGTGACACACAAAATTTAGGATTGAGATAAAGAGAGAAGAATTTAAGATCATAATCAAAATGCATAATTACCTTAGCTAATAATCTAATTGATCTACTAATACAATGCTTTATTACCTTAGCTTAGCCTATTTGCAGAAGCAGCACAATGAAATACAGGGAAAAACAGAGCGTAAAACAGAAAGCCAAAACCAGCAGCTACCTGACTCCCACACACCTCACCACCACCCCTGTGGGAAAAAAAAAGCCAAGATCCAAGACCCTGGAAACCAGAAACAGAAACAGGAATAGTTTCTGCAATGTGAACTTCAAGATCTGCAATACTTTGCTCCAGTTAGCACTTTCATTTTTTGAATTTGGCATGGCATAAATAACAGCAGCAGCTTCAACTCGAGCCATAAGAGTCACACAGAAAGGCTGTGACAAAGTGAGATCACCAATAAATCTTCAGTTATGAGTCATTTTACCTTTTAGGAAATAGTATGTCATAAACGGGAGACTGTGGCAAGAAAACTATGGGCCTTTTTTGATGCAGTGATGTAAAATATAATGATTTTCTGCTAAGCTTCCTTGTGTGGAAAACAGGTGAAGTGAAATGCCACAAACTATGTCTTAGTTTTTAGAATATAGGTTATTTATTACAGCTTTCAAAAAGATGTATGGAAAAAATAGAGAAAAATCTATTAATAATGGCATGTTGCTACAATTTGGTTACTATTTAAATTATTAATTTGCTAAAGGGAATATAATTGTCAGATTTCAGCTGAGCAAACTGATGTTATATACAAAACTGAGGGTCGTGGGTTTTTTGCTTTTGTTGTTGTTGGGGTTTTTTTGTTTGCTTGGTGTGGGGTTTGTTGTTGTTGTTGTTGTTGTTTTGGGGTTTTGTGTGTGTGTGTGTGTGTACTATGTGATCTCTCAAACACATTAGTCCTGGAACAGTTATCATTTCTCGACAATCTACAAGATCTCATCACTACAGACTGTATTTATTTGTATAATATTTTCCTTTTTTTTTTTTTTTTATTATGTAGGAAATTTCTACTTGAAAACAGTGAATTATCAGACAAAATAACTATAATAATTTCTAAAAAAGACCCCAAAGCAAGAATTCAAAAGCCCAACAATCTCAGATGTCTAAACCCTTTAATTGCAGAGAACTGGTAGCATTTCATATACAAATTCCATACAACCAGATAACATTAGAATATCAGTTTTAAAACCATGATATGTATTAAATATGAAGTTTTGAAGGCCACTAAGCCTACTTTTAGGAGGGATAATAACACAAGAAGCCCTGGATTGAGATGAGGATTTTAATGTGAAGATGCAGTGTACAATTATTGTTACCATTGCATGGAAAAGCACAGCAAAAGTAGAAGAAGCAGCAGAAGCCAAGACCAAAATGATTCTTTTATCTCACCAAGCTTGCAACCAGCTCAACAGAAAAGACCAAAATCCCAGAACTGGAAACCAGAAGCAGCAATCAGAAACAGGAAGTGGGACAACAAGAAGTGAAATAACAAAAGGATTCAATAAAGGCTTGTTAAATGAATGTTGTATATGTTTTTTGTTGTGTTTGTTGTTTTTGTTTGTTTGTTTTTTCTTAGTATGTTTGGAATGTTGATATATCTGCTTTCTGGGGCTGGCAGGGAAATTAAGGGCTACAGTTTAGCATCTCTGCTTTTATGCTCCTAATCAGTTCAATTTAATATATATTGAAAGAAAGTTCTTTATTTGCTTGTATAACATTACCAAAGTGTACAGCTACTCAGTCAGCTGGATGTGTAAGTATGGTAGCTTATATAGATTTATCTGTAACATTTTTCATGCTATAGAATGGGAGAATTGCATTTCCTGCTCATACTATTATACATTATTATTTATATTTCTTTTACATATGCTTTTGAAATACAACTGTTTGAATTAATTATACTTATTAAAAATATATAAATCAAGCATATAAAAATCAAGCTGTGGAAAAGCCTGCACATCTTTGGAACTCTGTGAACTTCTCTCTGTAGCTCTGTCTTTGTATTTCACTCTTCAGTTACAGACCTTCAGATTAAAAGATGTCATGACCATCACTGACCAAGATCTCTAAATTAAATAACTTAAAATAAGAGAGCATTCAATTATACAGTCATGAATCCCTTCAAGAATCATCACAGATACTGTAAAGTCTTATTTGTCAATGTGGTTTATGAAGGTCTTTGGCAGAAGTGGAAGTCAAGAGAGCACTTTGCAGCAATTTCACTCAACAGGTTATTTTCCCAGGATGGCAGTTAGTCTTAATGTGGAGAAATTAGACTGTTCAGGAAGGTTCAGGATGTACCCTGGTGTGAAATGTCTTGCCAGTTCTTTAGATCCAATGTAGTAGAGCAATAGCAAATAAGTGAATCTATGAATGCATTAAATCCAAGAAAGGAAAGAAAGCTTCACACTCTGAAGTAAATGAAATACTGACTGTATTCACTGAGGAGAGTAAAGGTTTTGATTGTTGTTTGGTTTTTTTTTTTTAATTATTTCTATTTTCTGTTATTTTTCTTTAATTTCTTCTTTTTTCCCCCTTTTGTTAAGAATATTGATTTTCATATTTTTGAGCTTTTTTTTTTTCCCAATTATTTTTTGTCCAAAAGGGTATACATGTCATATGTATTTTATATATATCTGCCACCAGATACAGTTTTTTGTGCAGCAGTCCCTGCCTTCTGCTTTAGGAGCTTCTGGATCTTCTGTGAACGAGGTCCAAGACCATTAAGGAACGCCTGAAAACCACAAAAACTTTAGAGCCACAAGGGTGGAGATCTAAGGAAGCTCTGGCAGCTTCTAACAAGAATGACCAGCTGCTCTTAATCCAGAGTATTAGAATTCTTTATTGCAGAGTCACTCTGTGTAGGCAGGAAGGTCAAGCACACGTTAGCCAGTGCCTAAGAGAGGCTTATATGTGAATCAGACCCAGAACACAGCTAGCCAATTCAGACAAAGAACTAAGCAATGTATTATTTTAAAGTACAGCAATCAGAGGTTGGATAGATCTCTTGTGCAGTACATTTCTCTGTAAGAGAAGCATAAAGCCTTAGCCATCTGCAAGGATGCCCTATGTGACAGTAAGGGTAGGATCAAGCTGGAGTAAACTTCACATCTTTTGTGAAATGCGTTTCAGAAATTTTTATGCAGAAGTAGCTCCACAAGAGATGATTATCAAAGTTTCTATCTACAAGCTGAATGAAGAGCTGTTATTTAGCTATACCTACCTATTTGAAATAGTATGTTTGTTATAGTACTTTCGTCAATACAGATGACCTACAGAAACAACACAAAGTCTTATTTGCAGTGCATTTTTGGCAGTATAAGTTATATGACAATTGAAAAAAAGGGCAATTCTTTACACATTCTCAATGTTTCCATTGTGTTGAGGCCACTGAATGCAATGACACAAATGATTACATATCATCAGCAAATGTTTTGCAATCAACTTACAAATTTATTGAAATTAGAGAGTAAGAGACTTTTTATGCAACAGAGCAGAACACCTTGTGGTGGGGAAAAACTGTTTATTTAATTTTTATTTTATTTTAACAGAATAGCAAGTAAAGTATGCAGAGGCTTTAGATGGCAGAACTAAATATTTGGGTTTTTTTATTAATGTACCAAAATTTTGAGGATGGAAAATAATTATTCTGCAGCTCAAAATAATGTTTAGGAACCAATGTGGTGGATTTAGGCCATGCCTTTAAAATCTAGTTACAGATTTTGAGCAGAAAAGTAGAAAAATATAAATAAATCACTATTTGGTGCAAAAAGTAAAACAAAAGATTATTCTCAACAAATTCATTGGATAAATATCTAGTATAAGGCAGGCTGTACCAGAAGAGCCCATTTTGGAGAGGAGTATCCACTCCTACTAAACATTTTCACTGGCTGCTAATATTATCCAGCTAATCTAAAACAACATCTACAATAATGAGTAAATAAAGCTCATAATCCATTCTGGCTGTTTTCAGATGTAGAGGATACAAAAATTTAAAAACAGGAAACAAGAAGAACAGAAAACAGTTTGTTTCTTCACAGATTAGATGAAGACAAGGAAGAGGAACTCTCAGGTTTCTTACAGTTTGTGCACTGTAGATTCCTCATGGATTCTTCTTTTGGGTGTGATGTACCTGTACAACAATCTGAAGTTAAGTTCTCTCAGCTAAAGTTAGATTTCTTTGTGGAATACACTGAGTTTTACCATTCTCTTGCATTACCCAGTAAATGTGCCCAGGACCCTCAGGAGAAACCACCCCTTGGACAGGTTTAGCCTCTCCTGAAGGAGAAACTACCCAAACAGTTTTTCCCAACAGATTCTTTTCTCTAACAACAGGAACTCTATCACCTTCTACCTTTCGTAGCAAATCTGAGTGTGCAAGTCCAGCTCAATTCACTGAACCTCTACAATTTACCAGCCAGATTGCTTGTGCCAGATGCTTCTCCCAGTTTCTCAAAGATCAATCCCCCATGTCTTTGAGAGTGGTCTTCAGCAAACCGTTGTAGGGTTCAATCTTCCCTGCAGCTGGTGCATAGTAGGGGATGTGGAATATCCACTTAATGCCATGCTCTTTGGCCCAGTTTTTCACAAGATTGTTTTTGAAATGAGTTCCGTTGTCTGACTCAATTCTCTCTGGAGTTCCATGCCTCCACAGGATTTGTCTCTCCAGACCAAGAATGATATTGCATGCAGTTTCATGTGGAACTGGATAAGTTTCCAACCATCCAGTGCTCACCTCCACCATAGTAAGCACAAATTTGCTTACCAGAACGAGAACAAGGTAGAGTGATATAGTTAATCTGCCAGGCCTCGCCATGCTTGTACTTGGACCATCAGTCACCATACCACAAGGGCTTAATTTGCTTTGTGTTCTTAATAGCTCCTTTTGGCTCCCGCCTCTGCTGGATGAGAGCTACTGCAGCTGCTTTCCTGCTCCTCTGCCATGTGGTCGGGCCTGATCCTTCTCCCTGCTGCCTCCATGCTTCTTCAGAGAGAGACTGGTTTTGTACTCTTCTTCTTTGTCCCCCTCCCATCCATCCTTGTTCCTTGCCCTTGTGAACCTTACCTGTTATTGTTATATATATATTGTTCAAAGAAAACTCTTAACCTCTCTACTTCCAAGCTAACTCCAAATTATTGTTTGGTGGATTTGCTCCTTCCTTTTTTTTTTTCCCCTCTCTGTTGGGAGGGAGGAGGGGGGAGTGGGGGAGAGATTCTCAGCCTTGGCCCCATCTGAGCTTTTAACTCCCAGTTAAGGCTTAAACCACCACAGAAACATAGAGTTTCTTTCTTGTTCATGGGATTTGCCATGGTAGAGATTCTGTTTACCACATCCACTGGAATGTAATGGTGTTCATCCTCCCACTGCACTTCCAGAAACTGGATCTCTGTGGCAGGTCCTTTCACCTTGTCTCGTTTGATGGCAAAACCTGCTTTCATGAGAATGTCAATGATTTTGTTACCTTTCTCAAAGACCTCCTCAGCAGTTTTACCCCAGAAGATGATGTCATCAATGAACTGGATGTATTCTGGAGCTCCACCTTTCTTCAAAGCATCATGGATCACTGCATGACAGATGCTTGAACTGTGAACCCAGCCCACTGGCAATCCATTAAAAGTGTATTGAACTCCTCTCCAGGTAAAGGCAAACTGAGGCCTGCATTCCTCTGTTATGAGAATAAAGAAGAAAACATTAGCAGTCTATGGTAGCATACCATTTGGCCTCTTTGTATTCCAGCTCATATTAGAGTTCCATCATGCCTGGTACTGCTGTACTCACAGGTGGAGTTACTTCATTCAGGGCTCAGAAGTTGACTGTCAGACACCAGTCTCCATTTTGTTTTTGCACAGGCCACACTGGACTGTTGAAAGGTGAATGAGTTTTGCTGATGACTTTCTGACTCTCCAACTGACGAATCAGATTTTGAAAGGGCACCAAAGAGTCATGGTTGGTTCTGTATTGTCAGTGATTTTTGAGAAGCAACCAGCAACTCCACATCCTCCATCTCATCTTGTCTCACAAATGCAGACTCATGTCTAATAAACAGCTTCAATTGTCCTCCATCAGTTTCTACAGTTGCTGTTCCAAAAGTCCATTTGTAACCCTTAGGGTCTTTGGAACGTCCTTCTCTCAGAAAATCAATTCCCCGAATACAAGCTGCATCAGGTCCTGTCACAACTGTATGTTTCTTCCACTCTTTACCAGTTAAACTTCTGTTAACCTGTATCTTAGTTGCCTCTTGAGATCCACCAGTGACTCCCAGAATAGTTATAGGCCCTGATCCCTGATAATTTGATGGTACTTTGGTGCACTGAGCTCCTGTGTCAACCAAGGCCCTGTACTTCTGAAATTTTGAAGTGCCAGGTCACTGAATGTACACATCCCAATACATTCTGCTGTCTCCATTGTTCCTCTCCTCCCCTTGGTGGACGGCAGGGCATCCCTAATTGTGGGGAATACATCTGCATGTGCAGTTGGCACAGCATGTAGTGTCAGAGTTGGAATCACTGTTGGAGCTATTAGAGTTGTTCTGGGAAACTGAGAAAGTAACAGCTACCCTTCTGATATTGATACCTCAGGCTCTGTCACTCTGCAGTTCCCTTAGTCTCCTGAAAAGATCAGAAGTTGGTTGACCATCCCATCTGTTCATGTTCTCACCAAACTGATCACTCAGACTTATCCAAATACTCCCACTTGATTGCCTCTGTTGTCTCTTCTGATTTGACCTGTTTTGGAATGGCCTCCTTGGAGGACGTCTGTTTCTAACAGCTGAAACTTGTATCCGTCCGGAAGAAGAATTGGAATTATCTCCTTTTGCCTATTTGGATATGGAGGTTTTAAATTCCTCCTTCAGCTCTTTTATGCAATTCTCAATTTTTCCACACAGAGCTTCAATGGCTGACACCAAAGAAACATGTGTGAGACTATCCTCCAATTGTCTCATTTGGTCAGTGAAATGGCCAACAGTAGGACTGCATTCCCCCATAATTTCTTGCCACAATTCTGCTTTCCAGAATAATAGCATAATTAGGAGGAGCAAGTTTGATGAGCTTTTTGGCATGACCTGTTCCCACAGGAATTTCATCAGGATTCAGAGTACCATGGTCGCCATACATCACTTCTCTCACTGCAAATTCTCTCAAGCGCTTGATTCCCTCATCCATGGTATCACACAGTATCACAGTATAACCAAGTTGGAAGAGACCCCAAGGATCATCAAGTCCAACCTGTCCCAACAGACCTCACAACTAGACCATGGCACCAAGTGCCATGTCCAATCTCCCCTTGAACACCTCCAGGGACGGTGACTCCACCACCTCCCTGGGCAGCCCATTCCAATGACGAATGACTCGCTCAGTGAAGAACTTTTTCCTCACCTCGAGTCTAAACCTCCCCTGGCACAGCTTGAGACTGTGTCCCCTTGTTCTGGTGCTGGTTGCCTGGGAGAAGAGACCAACCCCTTCCTGTCTACAACCACCTTTCAGGTAGTTGTAGAGGGCAGTGAGGTCACCTCTGATCCTTCTCTTCTCCAGGCTAAACAATCCCAGCTCCCTCAGCCTCTCCTCATAGGGCTTGTGCTCAAGGCCTCTCACCAGCCTTGTTGCCCTTCTCTGGACACGTTCAAGTGTCTCGATGTCCTTCTTAAACTGAGGGGCCCAGAACTGGACACAGTACTCAAGGTGTGGCCTAACCAATGCAGAGTACAGGGGCACAATGACCTCCCTGCTCCTGCTGGTGTTCCAAGGCTTAAGGTTCCATGGAATTTCATCTCTGGATGGGTACCTCTAAAGAGTTGCCAGTAGTAGGCATGTCCACAGAGAAACCTTACCAAGGTACCTGCCTAGATATCTATCTTTCGAGAGGGTTCCAAGCTGAGATGCTGATTTTTCCCCCACCACTAAAGCAGGGGCACCTGTATCATATACCTCCCTAACCAAGTCAGAATTGGTTTATTCTCTCCTGTAATGTAATCCTTTCTTACATGCCTAATTTCCTGTCTGGGTTCATTAGCTAACTGTGTGTCATCCTCATCCTCATCCTCATCCTCATCCTCATCCTTATCATTCTCATCTTCTTGTAGCTGCTGTCCCCATGATCCTGCTGATACCCTCCATAGGACCACTTTACATTCAGAAGCACCTCCTGACTTACCAGAACCCATATCCTGCCCTGCATCTCCACTATCCACTGATGGCCTCAGTCATTCATCTATATCTCTAAGGCAGACTTTCTCTCCATCTTCAGAAGGATCCTTTTTAACAGAAGATCCCTATTCAGCAGAGGGATCTTGTTGTTCTTTTGCCTCTGCATCTGCCTTGTGCCTACCCTTTTTCTCCAAAGCCACAATTTGTTTAACTGGAGCTGTGTTTAAATTTACCGCAGGCTTTGCAGAAGAAGGGGTTTGCAAAAAAATAGCGTCAGCGGGTGGACTTTGGAATCCCATGGCTACCTTGTTAATGGCTGCCGGTGATGCCACAGCCATCATCTTAGCTGCTGGCACTGTCGCTGTGGCCGCCATCTTAGGTACTGGTGCTACTCCTGTGGGCTGTGTCTGCTCCCCCGTTGGCTGAACGCCACAGATACAGATGCTTTCACTCAGAGCCACTTTCCCATTAACACCTGCCTGCCTGTTTCTAGCTGTTTACCCTATTTCTGTGTCCTCCTCACCACTAGAAATTTCTGCATTTGAATGAGAACTAGACTTCTGATGCCTCCTTCTGCTGTGTCTAAAAATAGAACACCTATTCAGTGTATATCTCTCTCAATACAGTGCTATCAACAGGTATACATTTATTATCACTGAAAGCAGAATCATGCATATCAAATAAATCATTTTGGGGTCCCAGCTGCTCACATAAGCCTCTGTAACTGGAATACTAAATTCATTCTGCAGGAACAGTTACAGTCACATTATTATATGTCTTCAACCAAAGAAAACCCAAACAATAATCACTCAGCATCTTCAACTTGTATTTAAACCAAAGGAACAGTTCATATGCCAAATATCTACCTATTTTATCAACCATGGCTGACACACACCACTTGTATAGCATTGCAGTTAAAGCAGAATATATCAAATGCCACAAAACCCAAACCAGCTTCATTTTGCTTCCTTAATCTGAGCAGGAATTAATCAATCAATTGTCCTATGTTGAATAGGGTCCAATTATTTTTTGTAGTGTGGTAGGTTGAAATATGCCCCCCCAACATTAACTTTATCAGACCAATTCAGTTAGAAGCAAATGAAAGCTGTATTTACAAGCAAAACTACACTCTACAATAGAATACAATGAATATGTACAAAATATACAGTATTTACAATATTACAATTAGCAAACAACATGAAAATCACCCTGGTCAGAGACAAGTGAAACTGTTCCAATGCCTACCTACCCCTCCCACCCCGTTCCAAGAGAGAAAGGAGCAGACAGAAGCAGGGGTTAGACTTAACTAAACAACACAGCCAAGGTCAGCCAGAAGCAGATTAGTCTCTCCTGAGTGAAGCAAGAAGAGAAGAGATCAGAAAAGAGAAAGAATTGTTTTGGTAGAGCCTGTCTTATACTAGATATTTATCCAATAAATTGGATTGGAATAATATTTAGTTTTCCTTTTTACACCCAATAGTGATTTATTTATATTTGTCTACTTTTCTGCTCAAAATCTGTAACTAAATTTTAAAGACACGGCCTAAACCCATCACAACCTACAATACCTTATTCAGAATTTTCAGTTCTAATTTCTGTCTTAGAACCTAAAACCTATGTATCACTCCCCTGAACTCACTGGTGTCTTCATTCTGTTGTGGATTTTGCTTTTAGTGAATAGAGCAGGGAGTACTGCATATGGAAAAAGTGAATTTCACAGTTGAAGCTCACCCACTCTTCTGCCTTTCATATATTAAATATAAAAGCCATGAATGTGTGTAACAGAATCATTCCTGCCAGTGCTGTCAATGCAGAGAAGGGAAATCTCACCATTAAGTTAAAAGTGAAAATAAACAAGGGTATATAAACGGGAGTAGGTGCAGTCAGTGATGCTTGAATCACAGAATCACAGAATCACCAAGATTGGAAGAGACCTCAAAGATCATCGAGTCCAACCTGTCACCACAGACCTCATGACTAAACTATGGTACCAAGTGCCATGTCCAGTCCTCTTTTGAACACCTCCAGGGATGGTGACTCCACCACCTCCCTGGGCAGGGAGAAGAACTTTCTCCTCACCTCAAGCCTAAACTTATGTGTCCTCTTGTTCTGGTGCTGGTTGCCTGGGAGAAGAAACCAACTCCCTCCTGGCTACAACCACCCTTCAGGTAGTTGTAGAGAGCAATAAGATGTCACCTGAGCCTCGTCTTCTCCAGGCTAAACAATCCCAGCTCCCTCAGCCTCTCCTTGTAGGGCTTGTGCTCGAGGCCTCTCACCAGCCTTGTTGCCCTTCTCTGGACATGTTCAAGTGTCTCAATGTCTATATAATTTGATTAAAACCTATTAGTTATGAAAGGCGCAACCCAAAGAAGTTCATGTTTGTAAGTTGTTCTAAAAAGTTAGTAAGACCATGTCTATGAATTCTTTTCATGAGATGACTTCAGTACTATTTTGATGCTGTCATGTCAGCCTAAATGGCTGCAACTGCCTTACAGATGAGGTTAGGAAAACTCGCATCACAATGAGGAATATAGGTAACTTACAATGAGTAGTATAGCTAACTAAGGAATATAGCCCACTCTGAATGTTGTTTCCCACTGCACATAATTATTTCTAACTAATTTGGACTGAAAAAGTTAGAAATAAGTGTCATGTGGATACTAGTGCATTTAAAATGTAAGTCTATCATTTTGATGGAACACCAATGAAATAACTTCTCTCATCCTCACTTACCTAATTCACAAACTGATAAGGAAATAATAGAAGGGAAGAGAGAAAATAAAATAGTTTCTTTCACCTTCTTAATACATTTTCACCAGTATGCAAGCAATCAAAAATATCTAAACTCCAACAAAAAAAAAAAAGGAATCCACAAGTGAAGTACCTGAAAACTTCATTAGGGTAGTATTTATTTCCTACACAGAGATTGCATTCATCAGTACATTACTGATTTATAAATAGAACTTTTAAAAAATGTTTCACAAACATGAAATAGTAATTATACTGCAAAATCTTTTAAAATATTTCTTGCAGTGATGTTGTCAACTACCATTATTTAAATATATTCAATATGCAAAAAATAAAAATATGGAAGTCACTATTTTTTCCTGCTAGAAATTAGGAAAGGCTTCTTTGAAATGTATTTATTTATCTATTTATTGCTTATTCCTCAAGGTTTTCAAATGCTTATTAAAGAATGTTTATATGTATATCCATAAGGTGAAAGGATATTTGATAAGGAATGCATATGAGATCTTTCAAAATTACAAGATATTAAGCTATTACTAATGCACAAAATTTGTGAGATTGAACTTTGTTCAGCTTAAATACTAAAATACTTTGTCACAAACATTGACTGAAGGAAATTATTCCACAGACTTCAAGCCTCAGGCTTTGTATCAGACTTTAAAACAAACTCAGTTAAAGTTCCTTTCTAGGACTGCAAAGTTTCCCAATCTCATTAATGCAACTGTGACTGTGATATGTCACACTTGAGAAATATGGTGCATATTGATACAAGGATTTAGGTCCAACGCTTATTAAAAACAGGATGGCTACATTAAACACTTGGCAGCAAAACCAGAAAATCCACACACTGTGATATTTATAATGTTACCATTGGACTTGGAGACTTTCCTGATTCTCTTAGGCCATTGGTTCATCAAATATCATCATCATAAATTATCTGTTTGAACACAGACCCCAAAATAATACTGAACTTGTTATACTAGGCATATTGAATTTAAAGGGAAAGAAGATACATAAATAATTTTAGAAACTTAAGATGAGTATGAAAAAAATTATTTTATGGTTTTGTTTCTTTCCATTGATATCTATAATTCGTTGTTAACATGGCTTCCAAAATGCTGGTGAATGTTAGTAAGAATAGGAGCTGGTATGAGAGATTAAACAATCATATGTGTTTCAGATAATGTTTATCTGTGAATGTGCATGAAACAATTAACACACTCAGTGTATTAAGTAGGGATAATTTAATCATCATTAATTCACACATGAAAGTAAGTTGGTGTCAAGTTAAATTTTTTTGAATAAATTTGATGGTGTCTCAGTATATTTTATTAGTCTTTGCCTTGTAATGTAAAGAGATTTTAACACATTAATATGCAAACAGAAATTTTTACATTAACTAACAGTTGACCTTGGTTGTATTCTAGGTAGTGCCATCTCCAGGCAGTGACATAGGGTAAAACATTTCTTTCCATTTGCCTACAGGGTTAGTAATAATTTCAATCAAGAAATAAAGTACTTGTGCTACATGTAAATGTTGCTAAGAATTAAAAATGAGATGAAAACTTCAGCTTTTATTTTATCATTTGTTTCAACATTCAGTTGTTACAGCATCTTGCATCACTTATCACTGGAATTATAATACCCACAGACCTAGATGGAAAATGTGGAAGCACCTCAACTTATAGAATTGGGATTAAACAAGTCTGCTTTTCTCTAGGTCTTATATCTGTATTTTTAAATGGATAATTAATTATATAAAAAGATTGAGAGACACAAAAATTCTTTGCCCCAGGTAGAACCAGCTGCAGCATGATGGAGGAAATAACCATGTTCATTAAATTTCCCTGTGGGCTTTAAAACAAAAATACAACATTCTAACTTAAGAATACCACTTCTTAGGCTCATCTCTTTCTGTGCCCTACTTCAAGCAGATGATTTAATTTCATACTTGTCTTTGAAATTTTAAATGTGAAAGTAATGTAGAAAATTTAAAAAAGAATATTGTCTCTGACACATTTTAGGATATGATGTTATCTGTTGTCATCACTGAATCTCTGGTAGCTTTTTGCTTTGTTATATTTTCTTTTTTCTTACTTTTAATTATTTAATCTTGAATTCTTTAACCTATTGTAATAAAATGTACATTTTTATGTATTTTGCTACTTAATATCTTGGGTGGTGGCATCTTCAAACACCGCTGTAACTTATTTACAAAGTATATTTACAGGTTCTATTCTGTTGTGGGTATTACATGCCGCATATAAAGACAGTTAAATGATTCAAGCACAGATCTAACATTTCCAATAGAGCAATTCAAGTTGGAAATACAGGTGCTGTGATCTGTGGCTCTCCCACAAATGGGATCCTGTGGCAGAGTAGCCGAATACTCACGACTTGTTCCTCCGTCTCATACAAGTTGCTGTTTTTTCCCATTGATGGGAAATACTTCAATGATTAATCTACACAGTAGTTATCCACATGTGGTTAGTATACCAACCGGCATTATCTCTGTGGCAAAAAAAAAGTGTCATACAAGAGGCTGAGAATAGCTCCAGATGAGCTGGTTCATAGCATGAATTGTACAAGTGTCATAGTTAAAGCAGTGACTATTACGTGGAGTATGTAACAATGGTTTAACATGGCTAAAGTGTCTCCAAACCTGAAGCTTGTTCATTCAGAATAGGTAATATAGTTTTCACAGCACTTAATTATATCAAGTAAAACTGTTCACAATGTACTGTACTCCACATATGAAATTAAATATGAATACCAGATACATTCTAAAGAAATTATTTATTTACTTTCATCACTAGAGAAAAGCAAACAAAGAAATAAATACAAAAGGAAAATAAATATTACTAAGCAAGTTTACACCGATGTAATAATTAGTCCTCCATTTATATATATATAAATGCTATCACTTGATATCTACTTTGTGAAAGAATACTGTAGGTTCCTGTATCAAAACTTTTAATTTCCAAAGTATATGATTTGGTTGTGCATGGTTTTGATACATGAAAAGATACATAATTAACCAATGTGGCACACCAACCTTACTTATTCTAAAAACAAAAATACCATTATATTGTTTCACTGTATGTGGGCTTTTGTTTTGTTGTGGTTTTTGTTTGTTTTGACAGATGTTTCCTGGTTTTAACATATGTGAGATATTGTTCCATGAAGTGAGAACTCACAAAAAGAAGACATTGTATAATTTTGCATTTTGATTGAGCCAGTTCTATATCACTACAAATGGCAACATGATTTAACTTCCTGTTTTCAGAAGGACATTATTTGCATTTGTCTTTATGTTAGCCTAGTGCTGTGGTACACTACAAGGTCTAAAACATATACATTTACATTAAACTAAGTAGTGGAATATAGCTCCTTTTCAATGGATTCCTTACAGTGGACTTTCTATCTCCTGACCTGTATCAGGAATGGTGTGGCCAGCAGGACTAGGGAAGTCATTCTGCCCTTGTACTCAGCACTGGTTAGGTCACACCTTGAGTACGGTGTCCAGTTCTGGGCTCCTCAAGTCAAGATAAATCTTGAGTTGCTTGAACATGTCTAGAGAAGGGCAACAAAGCTGGTGAGGGGTCTCGAGAACAAGCCCTACAAGGAGAGGCTAAGGGAGCTGGGGTTGTTAAGCCTGGAAAAGAGAAGGCTCAGAGGAGACCTTCTTGCTGTCTACAACTATCTGAAGGGTGGTTGTAGCTACGGAGGGTTTGGTCTCTTCTCCCAGGCAACCAGCACCAGAACAAGAGAACACAGTCCCAAGCTGTGCAGGGGGAAGTTTAGGCTTGATCTTAGAAAGAAGTTCTTCATGGGAAGAATGATTGGCCATTGGAATGGGATAGCCAGGGAGGTAGTGGGATCGATGTCCCTGGAGGTATTTAAGAAGAGACTGGATGAGACATGGTCTAGTTGATTAGATAGGGTTGGGTGATTGGTTTGACTTGATAATCTTGGAGGTCTCTTACAACCTGAGAGACAGAGGGAGCTGGGGTTGCTTAGCCTGGAGAAGAGGAGACTCAGGGGTGACCTTATTGCTGTCTACAACTACCTGAAGGGGGGTTGTAGTCAGGCAGAGGTTAGTCTCCTCTCCCAGGCAACCAGTACCAGAACAAGAGGACACAGTCTCAGGCTGCACCAGGGGAGGTTTAGGCTGGAGGTTAGGAGGAAGTTTTACACAGAGAGAGTGATTGCCCATTGGAATGGGCTGTCTGAGGAGGTGGTGGGGTTGCCGTCGCTGGGAGTGTTCAGGACAAGGCTTGACAGGATGCTTGGTTGCATGGTTTAGTTGATTAGGTGGTGTTCGATGATAGGTTGGACATGATGATCTTGAAGGTCTCTTCCAACCTGGTTTATTCTATTCTATTCTATTCTATTCTATTCTATTCTATTCTATTCTATTCTATGATTCCTTTAAATAAAATCCACAGTGCAATACACTGTATCCTAACACAGTTTTTTAGAGCAAGTAGAGAGAATTGTTCTTTAGTGAGACTTTTGTCTCTCCATTAGTTCTATATGAATGTTAGAAAAGAATTCTAAAGTAGATTAAGATCATGAAGGTCTAAAGGGTAATGAATCTCAGCTTTAGTACAAGATAGATCACAGATTCACATCTTTCATTGGATTGGAAGGGACCCTCAAAGGTCATCATGTCGAACCCCTCTGTGGTGAGCAGGGACATCTTCAACTAGATCAGGCTGTGCAGGGCTGCATCAAGTCTGAGTTACTGATTCTTAATCTGTTTTACCTGGATATGTTCAATAGGATTTAGGAAATTGTCATGAGAAGATGACAGAGGCATTGCAGTTTACTCATCATCATTCTACAAAGGACCACTTAAGACAGTAACATCTCTGTTTCTCATTAAGAAGTTTGTGCTTTTTCCTTCTTTTCTGTACTCCAAAAGTTATTGTGTTTGTCAGAATAAATACATACATACATAAATACAGATTTTACCACACTTTCTTCATAAGAGGTGATAATTTAGGCTATTTTTATAGCTGCAAGGTCTGAAAGAGGATCCACTTGATCTTTTTCTGGTGATCTCTGTTACATAGGCTACTGAATTCCTTCTGAAACTTGTTAACTTGCTGACACAGATGGTCTACCACTGCCTACTTCCTGAAGGCAAGAAGCCTGTCTACTCTTCTGTCCAGAACTTGTAGTACATTAACACCACCACTGAGCTGTTTTATGCTGTCCTCATTGGAGCTGCTGGCTGTATTCTGTGCATCCTCCTGCATAATCTCCTGTGAAAAAAATGTTGTATCTCTTAGCTGCTTTTGTTAACTGTGTTATTTTAAAGAGGTTCAGAGACAATGGTTTCCATTTCCAAAGCCAAAGAGAAACAGTTTGGTACTTAAACAAGATTGTGCTGTTTTCTAAGACAAGTGTCAGATATATTAATTACAATATGAGGGAGGATATTTGAAGGCAGCAGTTTCCTCCTAGATTTCCACTTCCATCCAGTGTGTGTCAACATTTCCACAAAAAGGGATGATCCTTCTTTGCATTCTATTGCCATCTGTTAGTTCTCAGTATCAGCACTGACATCCATAAGACTGCAGAATTAACCAGATGATAGAACTCAATGTAATAAAAAAAAACTACTAATAGCAACAACAGCAGCAATAATAATAGACCTCTTTTGAGGATTATTTCCCATATGGATCAATTCTCTGATTAGTACTAGAACAAGTAAAGTGGAAGCAACCAGAAAACACAGGAAAACTAAAGGATGTCTGTGTGTGCCTGAATATTGTAGGAATGCCCTCAGTTTAAGTCAGAAATAAGTGTGTAACCATAGCTCAGGTAAGTGGATTTTTCTCTTTTTTCAAGAAAATCCATTACATGCTTCCTGAAGAGCAAAACAAGCACCAGACACAAGTGACAAGCTATTGAAAAGTCATTGGCAAATTGCACAAGAATCTTAAATTTCTTGAACATTAAAAATTCTCAGTGTGACCTAAGAGGGACTGTGGAACTTCTGAAAGGCAAAGCAGAAGTTTTCTATCAACGGAGCTTCTCTTAGACTACTATCACAGGACTTTCTTTAGCACAGAATAGTTTTATCCATACCATGTCTTTTACACATATCTGTTCCTAACAATTTTCTTTTAATTTCAATTTTTCTTCCTTCAACAGCATGAGTGAGTAGAGCCTGAAGCAGTGGCATGAACTGAGATAGACTTTATGAAGGGATGATTTGGTCTTCATCTTTCATTTTCTCAGCCCTCTAGAAATTATGAATGCAAGTCTTGGTATGTTCTTTTTTGTTTGTTTGTTTGTAATCTTATCAACACAAGCATCAAGCAGAACCCTCTTGCATTCTTGAGACACAGAAAAAATAGACATGCTCCAGCATTTTTTGGCTGATGTGAAGAAAACAGAGAAAAGCAGATTGAAATGCTAAATGCCAACCAGATTCAGAAATACCTAACCAAATAGTGCACAACAGAGAGAGGCCATTTGAGAGTCAAAAATGAATGGTGTTGCAATACAAAAAGATATAGGGAAATGTAGGACTGTTTGGAGGATCGCCTGAACTCAGTTGCATATGCTGTTTTCTTTAAATGGGGCTAGGCCCAAGTCAATGCAAAAAGAACCATCAAAATTATTTACATCTTAAACTATGAAAATGAGTCTGTGCTTCAAATGCAGGTTTTCTGTGTAGAAGACAGGTGAGATCATACCAGAATTCTCAGAGTAAAATAAGACATGTTCGTATTGGTGAAAATCATTTTGTATTTGGTTTTAATTTCTTAGCTCATTTACTGTCTGAACTAAAGTGCAGGGTACACAGTTTCACTTAGCATACGTGTAGTCGAGTGAGGAAATTCTCTCAGAAGAGAAGGTATATTTTTTAATGTTCTATCGTAATGGCAGCATATTATACCCAAAACACATTGATCTGCATTACTAAATAGGATGCACACTGATTCTTTCTGTTTACTAATTTATTCCCTATTGACAGTGATTTGGAACATGCAGAAACCTTCCAGACTAACAAAGCCCTTGAACTGCATTTTACATCTGCTTATTACTGTCTTCCAAAATACAGCTATTTTTTATTCTTCTAGATTATCTGGCAATCCAATTCTCCTTTATGCTTGTTAGGAAATGGAGATTGAACTTTAGAGGAGAATTTTAAGAGGTGAGGTTTACATTCATGGAACTATGTTACTGTCAGGTGAAGTAAACTAAGGGTGGATATTGAATGACACTGGCAGGACAGAAAGGTCAAGAGTAAGTCACAGAATGCTGAGCTGTTGATAACAGAAAACACTGAGCTTGGAAAAATGCTTGTGTGCTTTTTTTTATTCAACCCTGTTTTTTCTGTACATCACATTAATTCTCTAAGGCTCTAGCTGTCCAGGGAGACAAATGATCATTCACCAGGGAAGAAAGACTCCCTGCATGAACTCCCATGAAACACTTTTTATTTCCTTCTGTTCATCTCTGCAATCTAAAACAAAAGTCACTTCTAATGTATCTGTTTGTTGTCAGTGTAGAAAAATAAGTAAAACATTTAAAAGAAATATTTCTGCCTGTATTGATCTGTATTTGACTACACTTTGCTATTAGTTCTTCTTAACACAATTTTTAAGCAATTTTAAATGAGATGTCACTCCTGACTTTACATTATCATTCAGTGAAAATGGATAAAATATGGATTATTTTACATTTTCTTCATTGCAGCTGGGTTGTGCAAGAGCTGAGTAAATGCTGATATTCCATGTGATGATTCCTCAGATTGCTCTAAATGGTTTCGAGCATAAGAAAAATAATTTGGTTTTGAACATTCCTCACCCTGGGCCCAAATTACACAAGTGCTTAAAATGTATTATTCTAGAACTACGTGTTATTGATATATTAAGTCTTGAAATTGTGGTTGAAAGATGTAATATTATGGAGAAGCCCTAAATTTGACATTAAAGGCAAATTATTTTTGCAGAAATTAAATAAAATTGTTTAAATTAAACTATTTTAGATGCAAAGTATTTGGTTTGGTGTTTTGGTAATAATTAAAAGGAGAAAGAAAAGATACAAAACAGCTATCAGCAATATCTTCAGCTTAGAAATATGACAGAGGTCACAAGTAACTGCAAATGGAGCAGTAACTCTCTGAAATTCTACTGACCATGTTACAAATATCAAGCAAATTAAACGCTTAGGCTCAGACAATAACAAATATTTCTTTATGTTCTTTTCCATTGCATTCCTACAGATTCCTTTGCATTATTCCTCTGTATTCTCAGACTGAAGATCTCAGCTTAAACATGAGGAGATATATGAAATATTTGCATACAGATGTGAAGGTACCTCTGCAAGGAGTTAAGTTTGTTTTCCTCATGTTTGTCTCAACATTGTTTGTCCTGAGAAGTTTTCACACCACTGTCCCGGAAAGATAGCTGCTTGTCTACAAAGCCATAAGCTCTGTGATTATAACAGCTGATAACCAGACAAGGCCATGGGTTGCACATTCAAGAGTGTTGTGATGCAAGCTGGGGCTCACGATGACAGTTTTGTGGGTCTTTTGATGGGAAGGATCACTATAGATGACTGCCACAGCAGCTTAGAGCCAAAAGAGCATACAACTTACTATGGGACCAGGGCTGACACACACAACTTACCATGAGACTGGGTCTGAAAAATGTAATTTATTCTGGGACCTGGGCTGACACCAGTCAAATGTGCTAAACTATGACTATTGAATGAGGAACTGTGACCACGTATGGGATTGATAAAAGGTACAAAACTTCAAATGTAGCACGGAAGTTTGAAGCTTCCCAACTGATCAAGGACTTCAGGACCAGTGAGAAATCATGTGGAACTGTGGTGGTAACTATCTCTGGTTTTGTTATCTCTTGCTTTTTAACTACTCTTTCTGTATTTCTAACTTTTTCCCCTGCACATGTAAGCAAAATAAAATTCAAGTGCTCTTCCCAGACAACTACTTAGTTCCTTATTGGTTCAATTTGGGGGAATCCATGAAACAACCATCTCTTCCAAAGAAGTAGATCAAGAGAATATCTGTTAATACAAAACTAAATTTTTAATTTAGAAGGGGAAAATGCTCTTCAAAGTTGAATTAGAAGTAGCCATACTATTGGGCAGTAGACTCCTTCACATGGCACTGGAAATTCATAGAATCATAGAATCAATAATGTTGGAAAAGACCTCAAAGATCATCAAGTCCAATGTGTCACCACAGACCTCATGACTGCTAAGCTACAGCACCAAGTGTCATGTCCAATCCCCTCTTGAACACCTCCAGGGATGGTGACTCCACCACCTCCCTGGGCAGCCTATTCCAATGGCTAACAGCTCTCTCTAAGAACTTTCTCCTCACCTCGAGCCTAAACCTCTCCTGGCACAGTATGAGACTGTGTCCTCTTGTTCTGGTGCTGATTGCCTGGGAGAAGAGACCAACCTCCTCCTGGCAGGACCACTTGGACTTGTTGAATGCTGTCATGTTGGACTCTGCCCATCCATCCAGCTGGTCAAGGTCCCTCTGGAGAGCCCTGCTACCCTCTAACAGATCCACATCTGCTCCCAGCTTGGTGTCATCTACAAATTTACTGATGATGGACTCAATCCCCTGATCCAGATCATCAATAAAGATATTGAACAGGATGGGGCCCGGCACTGATCCCTGGGGGACACCACTAGTGACTGGCTGCCAGCTTCAAGTGGCACCATTCACCACCACTCTCTGGGCTCGGCCCTCCAGCCAGTTCCTAACCCAGCACAGAGTGCTGCTGTCCAAGCCACGGGCTGACAGCTTGGCCAGGAGTTTGCTGTGGGGGACAGTGTCAAAGGCCTTGCTGAAGTCCAGGTAGATTACAGCCACAGCCTTCCTCATATCCACCAGGTGGGTCACCTGATCATAGAAGGAGATCAGGTTGGAGAGGCAGGACCTTCCCTTCCTAAATCCATGCTGGCTGGTCCTGATCCCTTGGCCATCCTGCAGGTGTGCTGTGATTGCCCCCGAGATGACCTGTTCCATAATCTTGTCTGGCACTGAGGTCAGGCTGACAGGCCTGTAGTTTCCAGCTTCCTCCATCTGGCCTTTCTTGTTTATGGACATCACATTGGCTAGTTTCCAGTAATTTGGAACCTCTCTGGTGAGCCAGGACTGGTGGAAAATGATGGAGACTGGCTTGGCCAGCTCATCTGCCAGCTCTCTCAGAACCCTAGGATGGATCCTGTCTGGTCCCATTGACTTGTGAGTATCCAGCTGGCTCAGCAAGACCCTAATTTGTTCCTCATGGATTTCAGGGAGACTACAGTACTCCCTGACCCCATCTACCAGTTTAGGCCAGTTATCCTGAAGTCTTCCTGTCTTACTGTTGAAAACAGAGGCAAAGAAAGTATTTAGAACCTCAGCCTTTTCCTCATCTTTAGTTACAATGTTTCCTTCCAGGTCCAATAAAGAATGGCATGAGCATTTCCATATTCTCTATGGAAATTTATATTTAGGCATTAATTTAGAGGGGAGTGGTGGGCTGACCTCCTCTGTCTTGCAAGTTCCTACAGAGAGATGACTTACCAATTACCATCGTGGCAAAACAGACTCACCTTGAAGAAAAATATTTGATAATTGCCATTTAATTGTAACAGAATCCTCACCCTTCCCTTCTTCCCAGAAACAACTTCACTCCTAATTCTTCTACTTCCCTCCCAAGCTAGGCAGCACAAGGGAATGGACAATGGGGATTGCAGCTAGTTCACAACTCTTTGTTTCTGCTACTCCTTCCTCCTCATGCTCTTCTTGAAGCCAGATAAAACTGTTCTGTCTGACACAAGGACTTCTCAAAGAAGTTACCTCTGCAGCACACAGGTACCTCAGGTAGAAAAATCTTGCTATGTAAATCTTGTACAAAACATTCATTCTGATAACAAATTTACCTTCCTCCAAGAAGGTAAAAATAATGGTTAATAATAAAAAAATACATATAGAATCCTTTTGATAAAAATCATTACAACTGGCTAAAACATTTATATATGCAGTAGTTACATGTCTACAGTAGACTTAGATAAAAGGATAGCTCCAGGGTACTCCATCTGTCCTAAGCTGTGGGAATGATTTTTGCTTGTGTCAACTTCAGTATGTCAATGTTTTCTTTTTTCCTAAGGATATTGAAACACTGGCTGGTGTAGATAGCCAGCAATGGAAATTTTACTCTTAAGATCAAGAAAAAAATAATCCAAGTACTTATCCAAATATACTCCTAAACAAGGTCTTGCAAAATGTCAATTATGTAGCATTCAGCATTACACCGTTTAATGAATAATGTCTCCTTTCTTCTGATCTCAGTAATTACTACCATCCTGTACACAGTTCATAAATTAGCATCATCCTTTGTATGTCATAGAACTTCCCAAGAATTCAGCTGGGAAGAGACTAGAGGAGGTCTCTAGACTCACTTTCTATTCAATGCAAGGTCAAATAGGTTGCTAGATTATGTTGCACATGTTTCATCCTTTCAGGTCTTTGTAAAGGTATGTGGAAGTGGAATGTTTCTGCTCTCTTAAGATTATCTGATTAAAGACCTTGTTGAACGTGATGATAAAGAAGGCATTAAATAGAAACTTGCAGAGACACATATATTACAGAGAAACAATAATGGAGGCAATGACAAGAAATGAGCTCTGTCAGCCACCCTAACTGAAGAGCTATTAAAAGACTCCAGGTATAGATATGGAGAGGATCACTTGAACATTGTAGCTGAACAGAAGTGGAGACTAAAGTAACACAAGGAACTGAGATATTGCAAAAGGATTTTTAAGTTTATGTAGACTAAGAAAGGAAAATGCAAGGGAAGGAAACTGGGGAGGAGCAAAAGGGGAGCATGCACAATGGCGTATAAAAGGGACTGTACATGTGTAAAATGTGAATGGTAAGTACACTTACCTCACTGAGCCTTGCACCATACCAGCACTTGTCTTCCTACTTAATCCTTTCTTAACTATTTCTGCATAGTCTCATACTCCATTCCACATATGTGTGACTGATGCAATGACTAAGTGCCAGCTACCTGGAAACTAGTTGAATTAAGACCAATGGGCACTCTTGGCCTGTGGTGTCAGCATTGGAGCAAGTGCAGTCTTAACCTCCAGTCACTGCAGCAGGAATGTAGAACACCACAAAAAACAGCTACAGAGGGGACTGGAGTGAGTGAAGCAAAGTAAGGAGCTCCATGTCAGTGACTGGAAAAGGACCATGGGTACCTGGTATTGACTACTGGGACAGACAAGTGTCTGTACCTTTCCCAAGCTGCCTGTGTGTGGGAGCTGTATGTGTATTTGCTGTAAAATTTTAAGCTGGACCAACTGGCAATTGAGTTTGAGCCAATATATCAAGTACTCAAAGGATCCATATTGGTATACACAGGAGGACCTATGAATGCAGAGTGCTTGTGGGACAAGTGTGTGAATTCTTCATCTTTGCAGTGAGCACAGAGCAGCTGGTGAGTCAGAGATCTGTGGAGTGGGTAAGAGGGGCTGAAATTTGGGAAATGTGTGCTGGATTGGCAGAGGATCAGTACTAGTGATTGGATTCATGATACATGAATGTCTGCTTGCTTGTGAACCTAGAGAGTGTAATATGTGTTCTGCGCTAGTGACCTTCTGCCTCTAATAAGCCCAAGAAGAGGAGGAGACATGGCTGTGTGGTCTTGTCACTGATGTGAGTCCTGTATGTAGATGCTGTTGAAACCAGTGGTTTGTCCATGGCATACAATGAGACCAGCCCTGTTGGTGTCCTCTGTGTGTGTAGAGATCTCTTGGACACACATTCAGCTTTACTATGGGTAGAATCTATGAACAGGACAATGACAGCAGCATTCACCTTACAACATCTTTTAACAGATTTTAAAACCTATAAGGGTAGATGTCATATAGGGTTTTTGATCAAAATGTTTAAATTATTTACTGTCATCATGGTCAAAACCAGTTTTCCTTATACACAGTTGGAATCTTTCACATCAATTTAAGGTTGCTTGTCTGTGATTTTCTCACCACACACCTCAGTAAAGTAGCAGTTCACATCCTACAGATCTGCCATTGCAGCTTACATAGACTGAACAGTTTTCAAAATTTTATTTTCTGTGGGTATTTTCCTCAAAGCAATGATAAATTCCTGCCTCTGAAGATGGTGTACTTATCTCTTCTGAAATACCAAACTGAATTTACAGCCTGCTAATGGGAACTTTTTTTTTTGGTAGTAATATGGTTTTGCTGTTCAATCACCCTAAAGTCACTTACAAGTACAATTTCCAGGCCAAGATGTTACCAGGTGAAGATGTTTATTACATTACACAGCAAAGCTATATATTCTTTTAGAAAGCATGTGTGTCACACCTTAATTGGTTATTTTCTACTGGCATGCATGTAATTAAAACATACAATAGGTTAAAATAACAAAACAATAGTTCAACACATCCAACCAAATTCTGCCCAGTCTTTTTCCTCAGTTACAACATGTTTTCATTCTTTTCTAAGTCAGAGATTAAACATGGCCTTCTCTAACTCAAGCAAGAGCAAATCTTCCCCTACATTTCCCTCTTTCTTTCTCTCAGTTCCTAACTCAAGGGCGAAACATAGCTGTCCCAAAGCCATACAAAACCAACCATTCTCTTACATTTTTTACCATGTACTACTGTGCCTCTCTTCCCATACTCATGCTCCCAGGTTTGGTATCTTTCTGCCATGTCTCATATGTGGTTTGGCTTCTCACAGAACACTGAAGCATTGATTCAATTTTCTGCTTAAGACACATGCAATAGAAGAGTGCTTATTGTGTTTATACATTCTTTACACATCTTTACATGTCCTTTACACATTTTTAATGAAGATAGTTAGATTTCTCCAAAATATGACACAGAATGACATTTTAATTTAAGCATAATTTCAGCATCCTGTTTGGAGTCACCTTCTGAATGATCCCTTCCCTCTTTATTAATCTTACAGGGAGTCGAATCAAAGCTGTCTCCTTAGTTAAGTGCTTAAGGCTAGACAACATAAATGTCTAGGGAGTCTGAAAAGCTTGGGACACTGTCACTGCATTTTGCTGGTAAAAAGAATAAAATTCAGCCGAAGTAGACATTCATCACTCTTTTCAATATTGTATGAAGATATCTGGGAATAGACAGTGATTCCCCATTTCTCCTACCCTGTATTCATACAATCCAGGAGAATCCTACATCCTAAGGTGGCTGCATTCAAACATCTCAAACTGGAGATATGCAACCAATGTAATTATGAACTAATTGTATAAACATCTGCGCTAATATTTTTCTTCTTACAAATGTGGATAGAAAATACCTGGCAAATGCAGTAGCTCAGAGAGGTCACACACTCTACCTACACCTACCATACTATCAGCATTTCTTTTGTACACAGTCACAGTAAGTCCACTAAATAATATGAATTATTATTTTTTTTGTAATTTGTATAATTATCATGTTTAAATTTGGCTGCATCCTCCGGTGGTTGTTCCTTCGCCTTAAAAAAACATAATAATTGTAAAACAACTGACAGTAGACTCTGAAGTAATTATCAATGAAGGAGGGACAATGCAATATACAGCTATGACAATTCTAACTGGAAAATGCTATAATGTTATCAATAATGATTAACAATTGCTAAACTATATAGAACCATATATTGTATAGGAGGGCAGCATAGCCTAACCACATTATGAAGTAAGAGGACCCCTTAGTTTGTTGGCATTAATCTTTGATATTATTGCCTTTTGTTTTTCTTTTTACAGTTACTTTCTAGTAATGCAGTTCTTCTGTCATATTACATTTTATTGGCAAGATGAGGTTCGCAAAGAATAAAGTGTATAGAGTGGAAAGATTCCTGAATGTGCTTACTTTTAAAGTACTATAGTTGTTGTAAGGTGCCTCTAACAGAGTGTTTATGCACTCATGGTTTATTAAAGTCATAGAACTTCAGAAGGATAAATGCATACAATGCTGAAAAGATAATGCTGTAAGTAAAACATATTTACAAAGCAAATAATAAGAAAATCTAGAGACACAAGTGCTACCTGCCAACATACTTCTTTGTCAATCATTGCAATTATCCAATTAAGATATTTTGAATTAAAGCGTGAAACCCAGGTATTGTTTAGAAAAAACAAATTGTTATGCTCTTTGGATTTTAGTTCAATCATGAAAAATCAAGTGTGGCTGATATACTCATTCATCTTCTTGGCTGAGTATAAAGTGTTTAAGATGTCACTACACAGTTGAAAATTCTGTGCCTGGTGAAGTGTGTAACAATAGAAGTAACAGTTAATACTTTTAAATATATAGGGATTTAAAAAAATATATTTACCATATAGTTGTAGTTTTTATATTAAAAATGTTTTTTCTAATTATTCTCTTACTCCATTTCAATCCTTCCTTGACCTTTACATCACTTTAAAATATGGATTCCTTTCCCCTTTAATCAATGTCATTAAATAGCAGTAAAAAAGGTTATTATTTTCAGCTACTTAGAGTATTGGTATCTGTTTAGAAGATGGCATTTTCAGAATGGAATTAATGTTGTTGATGATGATCCATCTCCTTAAGTAATTAAGTATTGCCACTTCAGAAACATATGAACATGAAAGAATCCTAAATGTGGCAGATATAACGAAGGACTCATGGGATATTCATAACCTTCTGGTGGAGCAGTTGGAGCAGTTATGATAGACTAGGCATCCCAAATGACACTTTATGCCTACAGTCACATGTTTATATCATCTTGTCTGGTATCCAGTATTCAGCTTCAGCCTGTTGACACAAGTATAAGAGTCCACATGGACTCCACATGATTAGAGAGGTGCCTGAGTACCAGTGTATTCAACATAGGCACTCTGTACAGTAGTAGGTTACACCAAAGCAGCAGGGCAGGTCAGAAGCAAATTCCTTTACTGCCTCCATTTGTTTGTGTTCATTCTGTTCTTGACAAACTTTCACAAAGTAGTTGAAACAGTAACTCTTCCAGGACTCCAAAAGTTGGTGGGGTTGTTATGCTTCTAACCAATCTGTGAACTTGTCATGAATTGAGTTTTAATCTGCTGCTGTTCATACCAACTTGCTGCATGTCAGATTCAAAATGAAATGCTGTCTGGAGCAAAGCATTATGGGGCTTGAAGTTCAGACTAACATGAGGGGCTTCCTGCTCCAGTTGCTGGTTTTGCATTCTGGATTTTTGAGTTTGGGCTTTCTTTTACAGGGATAGTGGCAACATAGGTGGGAGTTGGTAGAATGCTGGGTTTGGTTTTCTCTTTTATGCTAGGGTTGTTTGGTTGGTTGGTTTGGTTTGTTTTCCTTTGGGTTTGTTTTTGTTGTTGTTTTGGGAGGAATTTTTGGTGGGTTTGGGTTTTTTTGGAGTTTTTTTGGGTTTTGGGGGGGAGACTTTTTTTTTCCTTTCCTGCATTTCACTGTGTTTTTTTTCTGCAAGTAGGCTAAGCTAAGGTAATTGTGCATTACAATTATGTTATCTTACTTTGTATTAAATCCTTATCTCAACCTGGAGGTTTTTTGTATGTGATACTTTCCCTCACATCTGTGTTGGGGGGAAACAGGCAGGTTAACCTGTTTACTGTTCATTAACCTGTTACAGAAGTGCACCACTTTGAAATACTTTAGCATGTTGCTATCATGCATGTGTCCACAAGATTCTGAAATTACTCAGAGTCCCCATAATATCTGAAGCAATTCTTGTGCTACCTAAAAAGAGTATATATTGAGTTGGTTGCAGTTTACTGCTGCTCTTAGCTTCTCTTTCCAAGTCTTCTCCTTGTTCCATTGTTGCACAATGGGCTGGCAGAAGCAATACTGACATTGCAATTAGCTGCAAAATGCTTTATTTTTGCAATTGCAAAGCACTCAATTTATAAAGCCTCACTCTTTGCCTATTATACTTCTAATCACCAGGTGAACATAAGTTGCAAACCATACGTCTCTTGAAATAATACTCAGTTTCCAAGGGGCAGTGGGGGAAATAGAATAGGATAGGATAGGATAGGATAGGATAGGATAGGATAGGATAGGATAGGATAGGATAGGATAGGATAGAATAGAACAGAACAGGATAAAATAGACCAGGTTGGAAGAGACGTTCAAGATCATCATGTCCAACCTATCATCCAACACCACCTAATCAACTAAACCATGCAACCAAGCACCCTATCTGGTCTCCTCCTGAACACCTCCAGTGATGGTGATTCCACTACCTCCTCGGGCAGCCCATTCCAATGGGCAATCACTCTCTCTGTGTAGAACTTCTTCCTAACATCCAGCCTAAACCTCCCCTGATGCAGCCTGAGACTGTGTCCTCTTGTTCTGGTGCTGGTTGCCTGGGAGAAGAGACCAACCTCTGCCTGTCTACAACCTCCCTTAAGGTAGTTGTAGACAGCAATAAGGTCACCCCTGAGTCTCCTCTTCTCCAGGTTAAGCAACCCCAGCTCCCTCAGTCTTGCCTCATAGGGCTTGTATTCCAAACCCCTCACCAACTTTGTTGCCATTATCTGGACACGCTCCAGCAAGTCAACATCCTTCCTAAACTGAGGGGCCCAGAACTGGACACAGTACTCAAGGTGTGGCCTAACCACAGTACTCAAGGTGTGGCATTGTACAGGGGCAGAATGATCTCTCTGCTCCTGCTGGCCACACTGTTCCTGATACAGGCCAGGATGCCATTGGCCCTCCTGGCTTCTTGGGCACACTGCAGACTCATGTTCAGCCTACCATTGACCAGCACCCACAGGTTTCTCTCTGCCTGGCCACTCTCCAGCCACTCTGACCCCAGCCTGTAGCACTGCATGTGGTTGTTGTGGCCAATGTGCAGAACCCGACACTTGGATGTGTTCAATCTCATGCCGTTGGATTCAGCCCATATGTCCAGCCTGGCGAGGTCCCTCTGCAAAGGCTCTCTACTCTCCAGCAGATCAACACCTGCCCCCAGCTTGGTGTTGCCTGCAAATTTCCTGATGATGGACTCAATGTCCTCATCCAGATCATCAATAAAGATGTTAAAGAGCATGGGGCCCAGCACTGATCCTTGGGGCACACCACTAGTGACTGGTTGCCAGCTGGATGTGGCACCATTCACCACCACTCTCTGGGCTTGGCCCTCCAGCCAGTTCCTAACCCAATGCAGTGTGCTCCTGTCCAAACCATGGGCTGACAGCTTGGTCAGGAATTAGTTCAAATAGTTAGTTCAGATATTTTTATTTATTAGACTATAAGGGATGCCCAGCTGAGATAGTGGTTGTTATTCTTCCGTTTTCTATCAGACTGATAGGAAAAGTGTCTCTCCTCAATGAGCCACTGAAGGTGGGTGAAGGCTGTTGTTGAGATTTGTTCTGCTCATCTCATTAAATTTTCTGCAGAAGTGCTACAGGGAAATGAATACAAGCATAATACAGCGTCCTTCACACACATGCCCACGCCTGTACACATCCTATCCCAAACAAAACAAACAAAACAAAACCCAAACATACCTGAGAGAACAGACATATAAGCATGTGGTTTATAACTCTTTCCACCTATCTGCAACTTTTCTTTCCTTGTTGCAGGGTTTTAGATCATACATTAGATTAGTACTACCTGAGGAAAATAATATAAATCTGATATGCATTATCAGTTATGCAAACAAATGCCTAGCTTTCTACTCACATTAGTTTATAAACTCCACAATGACTTACGTATAAAGGTTACACATACTTTGAAGGATGCATAAAGTGGGGACAAGTTTGTACAAATACTTCAGTAATCATTGAATAAATTAATTTTAACAACCTCTTAGTCTCTACAAATGGTCCTTTTCATAATGAGAACCTTTAGAGCAATCTATGTGACCTTAGATGCTTGCTCAGTGTGTCTACCTCAATTTGTTTTACATGTTCTTTCTCCTAAGTTCAGATCACATTGGATTCTATTCATTCATTGTGAACAGAACAGTGACAGTCAAAGCAAGAGCACAGACACTTGACAAAATACATGTTAAAAAGCAATTATCTTTGCCTTATAGGCAAATAAGAAAGGGAATTGTTGATTTACAAGAATAAAATCGAATATCAGCAATCAAGACACTTCATTCTCTTCTACTTTCCAGGAGAACCAGCTTCCTTCAAGGGAATCCTCCAGCCTTGCCTACTCTCTGGTAAACAAGAGCTTCTCTCCTTGTAAATACCTTCTTGGACATGAAACTCAGTGAGACCTTCTGCACTAGTCATTTGCATATGAGTAATCAACTCTGTTTCTGAAATTTCTCCAGAGAAAGCTAAAAAAAATGGGAAATAGAAGAGGAGACTGAGAGGACAACAGTTAGAAGCATTTTAAAATCACTAGCTTTAGGATGATAATGTTCTTCTGAGGTTAAATGGGTTAAACTCTTGACATGTGACTGTTCACTTGAGGACATACATGCAATGCATACATAGTATGCATTTATTGGGAAGAGGATATTAAATTTGTCAACTTTGTTAAGCTTATTTTTCTATACTGGATTAATTTGTTAAACCAAATAACAGTTTCACTCAGACTTAAACAATGAATATTTGAACTTAAATGATATTCCCACCAATAGCAGGTATCAAAAAGAGACAGGCAATTATTAGGCAGCAGTGAAATGGGTGTTTGCTTGTCTTTTCTTTCTCTGCAGTGGCTTGAGGTTCTCAAAATGCTTTGACAATGTGTTTTGATGGATAAATAGTAATGGAAATCTGTGAAGAAAATTAAGAACTTCTAGACAAGCTTCTTTTCATCATGATAATGACACTTTACATTTAAAAAAATATTTTTTTGCTTTCAATTCTTTTCTCTCTCTTCTTCCTCTCTTTTCATTAATGTATGCATGTTTGAAAAATATGTAGAAACCACATATAGTTTAAAAAGCTACTGGTGTACATAAATGCCTTGACACTACATGATCTATTGTATTTGTTCATTTGTACTTCCCCCCCCTTTTTAAAATTAAATCTTTCTCTCACTATATGTACTGACATCTCACAGTGTTTTTTTGTCAATTATTGTTTTTAACTCATAAATGAAGCACTACACAGCACTGAAGGATTTAGCAACAAATAATTGATTCCCCCCCTCCAATTATGAACTCAGTAACACTGCAAAATGGTTTGAAGCTTTCTAACTTTTCCTTGGAAATGGAATGCAACACTTTTTATGATATTTTCCTTCTAAAAAATTATGCAAGCATAGCTTTTTCTTTTTATTTTTTTTCCCCAACAAAAACTGCTGAAAATGCTAAAAGTGGGTGGAAAAGAAATGCTGATTAGATTATTGATTCCATAAATTTTGACATAAATTTCTTGTGTATCCAACATTTTTACCTCAACCAAAGTGTGTGTGTATATATATATAGCAAAATAACAAAACCGAAAAGCTCTTAAAATCTTTGAGTTATTAGAAAAAGCATCCCAACTGCTTCCTGCTATTACATTTCTCTGAGGAGAATAACCACTTGTAAATGCACAAATAGGCAGAAAGTTCACAAAATGCTGCTGCATAAAACCTTTCTAAAATTATAAATGATAAAAAGAATACTTATGAAAGAGTATTATTTTCTGTTATCATGTATGAACATTGCTCAGTTGTAAGAGCAATACTGTACATTTTCCTATTTAAGAGTATGCTTTCCTATTTAAGACTATCCTTTGGTTCTGGATACCTTTGAGAACACATTTTTTAAACGTTTATCTAAAACTGTGCAATAGGTTTGAGCACATATCCATTTATTTAAAGCCTTCATTGAACACATTCTGCTTAAGTTTTGCCTGTATCTTTACAGGCACAATTGTGTAACTTGAGTTAGGTTCTCTATTGATTTTCCTTAGTGACTGCAAGTCAGTCTCTTAGAGGAGCAAAATGATTTTCACTTAGTCTACTGATGCAATTTATACAGTAATCAAAACAGATTGTGAAAACTGGACAATATTTTTGGCCTCAGATTTGAATGTGCTTTAGTCAGCTGAAGCATGTGTGTCAAAATCACACTCTGTAATCAATGAAGAGAAATAATTTTAGACAGTTCTACTGTGAATGAGTGAATTAAATCTCCTACTCAAAATGTCAGTTTCTTGAAAATTATGTGAACACCAGGGTTGTTTCAAAAAACTGGGTCCCAGCAGAGGAAAAAAACATATAATTAATTTGTTTTCACATGTTTTACATCAAAATATTGGTAGGGGTATTCCAAATAATGCAAATCTATTTCATTTTCGAAGTCTAATAACAAGATATTTCAAAGAACAGACTTTACTGACAGGCTTTAATAATTACCATGAGTCTGCTTTGTGCAGGGGATCAAATTTAACAAGGGTGTGTCTTGTGAATTCAAATGATCCAGCAGAAGTCTAGTGTCCCAAGCTTAAGAAAGAAATAAAGGAAGCATTTCTGTTTTAAGAAACTGTTAACCTGCAGCATATAGTGAGTAGACTTACAAAGAGTTCCAGTCATTTCCCAGTTTAGAAAGCACTTTGTAAGGTCGTTTGACAGGTTCCAGAAAAACCTGTCCCAAGGAAAGACAGGGGAAGGATTCGTTCAGCTCAAGGGGAAAGGTTGTCAAACATGTAAGGAATACCTAATGCAGCTGTCAGTGCTAAAATACATCTTCTTCTGAAGCAAAACATTTCTTGGAGAATGTGTGCATCTGCCTTGCTTCAGTTATTCACTGTCTTTAGGAACAGGTTTGTTTCTTTAAATGCTGTAGAAAAGCACTTCAAATGAAAACAAGAAATAAAAGCCATGTAGATCTACTCTAAACTGTGAACGTACCTCTGTCTTTGTCACGTGAGTGCTCCACAAGCAGGAGGAGTGAACACAGGAGCAGAAATGAGTATTACTTGTGAGTCCAAGGGGAGCACAGACTACAGAATATTTAAGGACAATTCCCATCTCTTCATAACACACCAAGAATTGCCATATATGAAAAAAAAGGTCACAGCAGGTACACAGGCCATAATGAACTATAGGTTTATGGGATGATGGGCATTCTTCCTCTTTTTTTTTTTTTTTTTTTTTTTTTTTTTTTTTTTTTTTAGTTTGTTTTGGGGGGTTCTGTTTGTTTGCTTGTTTGGGCTATCCCATACAGTAAGGAGTGAAGTGACTGGAGCATCTGTCATACAAGGAGTGGATGAGACCTGAGACTGTTCACCTTGGAGGAGAGAAGGCTCAGAGAGATGTAAGAAAGAAGTAAGGCAGAGCCAAACTCTTTTCAATGGTACCTAACAAGGATAAGAGGCAACGGTTATACTTCAAAATAAACAAAGTTAAACACACACAAAAGAAAAATAAAAATATTGTGAGGGTGTCAAACACTGAAAGAGGCTGCCCAGGAAGGTAGTAAAATATCTGTCCCTAAAGTAAATTTAAAAATCCAGCTGGACACAGTCCTGGGCAATTTAGTCTAACCAATATGAATTACACATGTTTGGGAAATCATCTAGAATCATGGGTATTAATCAATCATATATTAATACTGAATAGACTTTTCAGAAGAAGTAAAACAAAGATTTGATACAATATCTGGATTATAAACTAAAATATGGGTTAATTTCAATTGGAATAAATAGTGTTCATTAAAGCTGTAGCCAGTATACATAAAACTGTGTTCTCTGTACCACTAAATGGAACAGTAACTGTTGTATGACATGGTTCTGTTGGTAAAATAACACTTGCAAGACAATCAGAAGATGACATTGAAAATGGTGAATTCAGTTAAATTATCACTGAGATGTAGCTTGGCACCTAACACAGTAATAAACTCACATCTTTAAACTGGAGATTAATTCTGCACAATTAATCTTTTGCTTACTCCTAATCCTTCTTAAGACTACTTCAAGAGTCACTTCAATTAAGCAAATGTTGCATTTTGTTTCCCAGTCTTTTTTTTGAGGAACATGGAACTTGCTTTTTGTTCTTTGAAGTCTTCAACTAATTTTAAAAAATCATGCCATAGAGCAAGAAAAAGTATTTTATAAATACAAATTTGTCACCCTAATGCATATATAATTATTTTAATGTTTGATTATTTTTATATCAGACTAGACATTTATTTCAATGTTTATTTTAAAAGTCAAAGTTATTGTATAATTCAGAACTTACAGGCCAAAGTAACAGAGGTATTTAAGAGAAGAAATTAAAAGGAAGAAGTGGTTAACAAATGATACTTAACAAACACATGTGCTCAAATATTAAACATGGTAGTTGCAAATGCATGTTGATATTACAGGATATCTGTACTTTTTAATTTAAACTTCCTTTTCTGCTATTTGCACTTGAGTCCGATATTATTTTGTCAGTTGAACCATCTCTCAATAATAGTATGTTGATGCAACTTGGATGTGAAATACATCTGGGAGTTTCTCCAGTCATATTTAGAAAAGAGAAAAAAATGAAAAAGAATGTTGCAAAACTAGGATAACAGGAAAAATATGTTTAAATGTTAAACTAGGAAATGCACTGCCAAATAAAAGATGGCATTATAACAGATACAATTCAAGAAAACATTACAATTCACTTAGACTTGAACCTCACAAAAGGTAGGTGAGTACTTCATGATGTTTGTGTAACAGGATTACTCTCATTCTAACTGAAAACATTTTGCTTGACTTAATGATTCCAAAGGAGACAACATTGTATAAACAGCAGTTTAGGCAGCAGTTCACATTTTATGTTGCCAGACAAGATTATTCCAGGTACAACTGCCCTGACGGAAACACAAAAGTCTAACGGACACCCAACAAAGGGACGGATCTTGATAAAAGATGATGAAAATCAGCTTGGCAGCTTTCAGCGACTAACCAGCACCTCTGTGCCCAGGCTTTTACCCTGATTTTGTGTGCATTTGGCCCTCCATCCGATTAGAACTAACCACAGTGTGCCCTTGACTAGGGCATGAGTCCCAATACAGAACCATTTTGAGTTGGTTACCTTCAAAGCGAGCAGCCTGGCAGCTTGACCATTTCCCCTTAGACAGGGACATCATTTAAGGATATTTCTATGGAATGAGTGAGTCCTTATCCCTCCACTTTTGGTGAGTGTGCATTTTGGGTATCATTGAGTGGGAGTGCAAATACATTTTAGTTAATCCTCCTAGAATGAATATTCCTTAAAGCTTAGGGTTAAAGCTCAATCGGTTGTGTAATGGTATACTCCCAAACAACATCTGAATTTATAATTTACCTGAGTGGTGAGTAATTCTGGTTACAATAAAACCACTATTTTGGGTAGCTATTGCCGTCTTGTGGGTGCCTTTTTGACATTATTGATGTAGTTGGTGGGATGTCAATAGAAGAATTATAATGGGAAGCACAACTGTGCATCTTTTTTCCCAGACTTAAAATGGGCAAAGGAATAGAATAGAATAGAATAGAATAGAATAGAATTAACCAGGTTGGAAAACACCTTTGAGATCATCAAGTCCAACACCATCTAATCAACCAAACCATGGAACCAAGTGCCTCATCCAGTATCCTTTTAAACACCTCCAGTGATGGTGACTCCACCACCTCCCTGGGCAGCCCATTCCAATGGGCAATCACTCTTTCTGTGAAGAACTCCTTCCTAACATCCAGCCTAAACCTCCCCTGGTGCAGCTTGAGACTGTGTCCTCTTGTTCTGTTGGTGGTTGCTTGGGAGAAGAGACCACCCCCCAGTGGCTACAACCTCCCTTCAGGTAGTTGCAGGCAGCAATAAGGTCTCCTCTGAGCCTCCTCTTCTCCAGGCTAAGCAACCCCAGCTCCTTCAGCCTCTCCTCATAGGGCTTGTGCTCCAACCCCCTCATCAGCTGTGTTGCCCTACTCTGGCCACATTCTAGCAAGTCAACATCTTTCCTAAATTGAGGGGCCCAGAACTGGGAGAAGTGTCCCAACGTTGCAGTGATCATGGAAAGGCTTGAACAAAGCCCTTTAATGTTTGGGAGTGGCACTGATAAAGGGGCTATGTGCCATTCTGGGTGCCTGTGTAGTTCAGGTGCAGGATTACTCCAAAACATTAGTCTAGAGCATGTTATTTGGAGAGAGAGATTAAAAGAGAAAAAGAGCTGACACCTATGTTGCTTGTGCTTCTGTAAGCACAGAGGAAAAATTCCTCTACTGTTTTCCAAGTCCAGAAGTTATTCACAAGAATAGAACCCAAGAATTCATATGGAGATAGACTGGGAGATGATGATGAAAGCAGTTCTGATGAAATAGAGGAATTAGAGGAAAAGGAGGTATGACCTATTGTTGAAAGAGAAGCATATGGGACTGCATGGTAGGAACACCTGAATGATTGTCCTTGCAACATCTTGGTCAGGATCCAAGCTCAGTGAACTTCAGAACAGATTTTTACACGAGTTGGATAAAACTAAGACTGTGTATTTGTGGAGGGCCCCTTTTACTGGGAACAGTAAGATACTGCTTAGTGATGATCAGGCAGCAGACTTTTGGGGATCTAGAGTGTTTTTGAGCAGCAGACCAGCAGGCAATTACTTGATAATACACCAAGTATTTTACTGGGCTGTGAGTGTTCATTCTAAATAAAGGGAAGAACCTATTACTGTCTGGGTGAAAGGAATATCAGAACTGGTAGCAGGAGTACAAAAGGCTGCAGCTTGACTCATTCACTCCACTGAGGTATCCTGAGATGTTATCCCAGTCCAAGGGAAAAGGATCAAACTGCCAGGCTGCTTGCTTTGAAGGGAACCACCTCAAAATGGCTCTGTAGCAGGACTCATATGAGAGAAGGTGGCATGAGAAACTGACTGCTGCACTAGGGGACCCCCAGCACTCTAGACAACTCGTTGAAGGGCTATCAGATGCTTTGAAAGGGCCACAGACTGTAACTGGCAAAATCCTTGGAATCTGCCTGTGTACATGACAACTTGGGCAGACATATTCCTCTGATGATCTCAGATTAGATCTTCACTTACAGTGGGTGGGACTTCATCACCCTAGACCCTGACTTACAATTCAGAAACTAGAGAGATGCAGGAAAAGCAACTGACAATGAAACCTCAGGAAAAAGGATTCTCAAGGACTCCAGCTTTCTCCATGTTCATTTACATCAGATCCCCTGTTTCATTTATAGAATGGGACACAGTTTCTTCTGTCTTCCTTTTCTGACTAACTGTAAGGAATTAAGTTTGATTTCTTCATGTTTGCCTCAATGGTGTTTGTCCTGAAGTGTTTCCACACCATTGTCCCAGAAAGATAGCTGCTTGCCTACAAGCACACAAGCTCTGTGATTGTAGCTGTGACATCCATCACTGGCTTCCAAGAGAGACTTCCAGGTGAGCAAGTCCATGCAGTCTAAGGTCTGGACACATATTTCAGTCCTTTGGAGGTCTGTGTAGGTGGAGACGAGTACATAGGCTGCAGTGCTACTTTTGGAGTTTCAGCCTCAGGCAATAAAATGTGCTGTGAAAGTAAAGCATTTTAATTACATTAATTTTACAATAAACATTACTTGGCTCTCATTTGTCCTGGATTACAGATAACCTTGTTGTCTTTCTGGGGTGACAATGCTCCCTGTAAAGTACCTCTTTGAAGCCTTGGTAAGTTTGATTTGGCAGAGAATTATTCAGCAACTGCCTTTTTTTTTTTTTTTTGTCTGAGATTTTCAGCTAACACAACTGTTGCAAATTCATTATCTTATTTTGTTCTGTCATGACTAAATAAACAGAATTTTCTGATTTAACCAGAAGACAGAAATTGGAGGCTTTTGGTAAAGTTCCAGTTCTATTTTCATGAGAAGGACCAACAATTTTTCATCTTTCCTGTCCCTGATTAATATTTCAAATGGCTTGTCAGTTAGTAGGTATCATGTCTGTCAGTGACACATACAAGACAGCAATAACTATGGTTTAGTATCCGTTGAGCAGCAAAAAAATATCCATGAGAAAAAAGATTAGAAGAGATCGTTATGCAAGCTGCAGTTATATCTCTTAATGTGTCCATATATTGAAGTGAAAAAAAAAACACTGGTGATCTATGTCTTAGATAAACAAAACTGACTGTCTGACATCTATGTTGGAAAGACTGGTCTCAACAAATTCATTTTGAGGAATATGTTATTGCTCAGCAGGCCAAAAAGGAGGTGAATTAATTGGAAATTCATCTAAGAATAAAGTATTTAAAATTTTTGTTCCTGAATATTCTTAGCTATGCCACCTCCACTCTTTTTCATATAGTAATAATGCAGATGGGTTCTCAGATTCAAATATGCTTTTGTTGCAGTTTATTAATTTATTGGCCAGAAATATGATAAAATATGAATATTATTTATTAAATACAAAAATTTGTTTTCCTGAGCCAATTTTATTCAGGTTCATTTGTCTGGTCAATGATAGGTTAATTACACATGATAGAAGGCTGATAAACAGTAGAATAGCAGTCTAGAACAATCAGAACTTGGAATACAGAGGAACAAACTGGAATCTTCCTATATGCTTGAAACCAAACAGCAATACTGCCTCAGGCTGGCATAGATGAACCACCTCGAGTTCACAATGGAGCCAATTGACAGGTAACAAGATATAAACCTCAGAAATAACCAGGTAAAATAGCGTAATTTACGCACGAACCACCGAGCTGCTAACTACCAAAACCTTTGCTGAATGAAGAGATGTTTTGAGTTTGTAGTTATAGTCCAAAGGGCAGTATCCAAAAAATCAGAGGAAATGAGAGAGCAGGCTGCTGCAATGGAGGCCCAACTTGAGCACTCTGATGCTAAAACAAAAGAAGCTAATTGACCTGAAGATAAAGCAAGTAGGGTGCTTGTTGCCACCTTGAATCCCATTAACGAAAGGGGGAGAGTGATAAGACAGTGACGGGCGTGCAAGCTATGAGTGTGTGAGTATAGGAGGTCTTCCCCTATAAATTCCCTTTTTGAAAATGGAATGGCCCAATGTCACATTAGCCATTCAAATGCTGCCAATCAATTCAAAATGTTTATGTGGTGAGTAAACTGCACACGCCTTCTCTCATGGGGTCTGACACATGCAGTCACCTGTCTGAAATGAGGCTTGGGGATCCATTTCAGCTTCCACTCCCCTCCAGGCAACCTTAATGGCACCTTCTTATTAGGCTCCTCGACCTCAATCCAGACCCTGCAATGGAGAGTGCGGAGAGAGGGGCAGTGGCTCAAAACAGATTTAGCTGTCTTGTTAATGCCTCTTCCAGGACAGCTTTGATATGCTCTGTGACCCTAAGTTTCAAGAGACAGTTATCTGCAGGGGAAAGGAAATGGAGAAAGGAGAAATATGATAAAGGAATAATTGAAAGAAGAAAAGAAGGGGGAGAAGATTACCACAAGAAGGATTTAGAATGCTTTATTTTTAATTCTAGAGCATTAAGTATTGTCTGTAATATAGATGTTGCAAACTATAAAATTTATCACTATTTTCAGTGCATTTGTTGTCAATCTAAATGTAAAAACTCTGCCAATAGTGAAAGAACTATGCAGTTAAAGTTAGTTGGTACACTGTATAAAAAGCACAGCTAGGGAAGTTGCTGTATTGATAATGGCATCTAATGCCTATAATTACAGAGGCTAACATTAGGCTTCCAACATTAAAATAAAGGCACTTCTATGCCAGACAACTCATGAAAGATGATATTCCTTTATAGGTTACATGCAGGCAACAGTTTTCTTTATTATAATAGTTAAGATATAAGAATGATTAAAGTCAAAGGAACTCTGAATTTAATTATCTATCTCAAATGTCACCAGTTTTAAAAGGATCAATGACTTTATTCCTTGTTGGATGTTATGTATCATGCCACTTGGATAATTGTATCTAATTTTACACACTCATATTAGGTGTTTAAGGCACTACACAAAGAACACTATAAGCTCCTCAAAAGAGGTTTGTTGAAATAATTATTCAGCCCCTTAAAATCTGATTCTTTTTTTTTCTCTAGCATTATGTGTCCACCACTATAAAGAATTGCAGATGTTACTTCAACATTCAGTGGAAGACGGAAGTGTGAAATTTTATTTATATCAATGGCATAAGTTGTCAAGACACACTAACCAGTGTCCACAAATGGAAGCAAAAGTGGAGACAAACCCCTCAGTGAATTCTCTGCCTGTAGATAGAGATGGACAAGAAGAATCTTAATTTAAGAGAGGCACTGAAGTGCAAAATTAGCTGACATGAAACCAGGTCAAGGATTTTAAAACCACAGTTCAATATGACCTGGGTTCACAAACACTGATGTGTTTTAACTATAAACACAGTCTTGTAGTACCAAAGTAAACTTAGGTATGTTAATTGTTTTGCCTAGCTCACCCATTTGTATTTCCTTTGTGGGTAAATATAGTGCTGAATTCTCTGTATTTGTAATGTATTGGTTCAAGAAAAAATACAATATACTTAGAATTTTTAATTATTTTTTTGCAACCATTACAGTTGATATATACTTTCAGTCTTAATTTTGATGTAATAATGTTTTATTCTTGGACTGTATTTAAACATGACCAATACCTGCACATTTTTGAATATTTTTTCCTCCTCTATTGCAAATTTTTCATCTTCAAAAGAAATACTGCACCAGGTACAGGCTTTTAGTGAGGTAAATAAAAATAAATATATTTTTATAGAAATCTGGGCAATATAAACTCTATTTTGAGTTGTGAAATTGAGTGAAATTTAGTCCAGACTAGCCAACAAACAGGATTAGATGCCTGAGTATCAGCAACTGGAGTGGGAGTGCAAACCTGAGGAGCTTGTAGATCTAGCAGCCAACAACTGGAGGATGGGAACGTCTGAGACCATCCACTTGAATGTCTAACCTGCTTAAGTGAGGACTCACCACCTTCAGTGCTCATCAACAGGAAGGGAGGAAGAATAGTTTGAATGGGCTGATGACTTCATGTGATTGCTGTGCATTTTCACAGGTGCCAGTAAAGGCAATCTTTTCTGTCTAAGTGGTAGGTCACTGTGCTTTGTGTTTGCCCATATCTATCAGGAGGTTCATTCTCTGGTTCACTGTCCAGCATTGGGACAGGGCACCTAGCAGCCTTGCATCTACTTTGCTGGGAAAGAAGGAACATCCTCTGTCCTACCAAATTTGGCAGCCTCTAATACATTTTGGTGGATATCTGAGAGTTAAACCTAATATTTTTTTTTCTTAAAAACAAACATATTGCTTTGAAACCAGAAAGTGTTTCTTTTTGGTACAACTATACATTGACTAATGTTTGAAGTATAGAAACAAACTGTCCTTGTCTGCAGAGAACTTAACATTCAAAAATGTTGAAGTAATTACATGTATGTCTGCACTGTGAATCCACTGCAAAAAGTGTCTGACCAAACATGAATCTTTCTATGTCCATTTATTTACACTTGCTTGTAAACTGAAATACATTCTGTGTTTTTATAATATTCCACTGGACTACCCATGATGGAGTTGTTTTTAGAGATATATGTCATTTATTTTTTTTTCACTCAATGTTTGTTTTGTACTGTTAGCATAATGAAAACAGTGAGATGAACCAGAAAAAAAACATTTATTTTCATCATATCAGTGATAACAAAAGAAACCTCAACATTGAAAGGCTACAGGGTGAAGATCCCACATCTAGTAACTTCTACTTCAGAGATGATAGTTAATTTAAAAAAGAAAAAAAAGTGTCAATAAACTCCTAACAGATTCTGAAAGCTGTTTTCCTATTCTGTCTGAAATCCCCATCAAAACACCCAATGACTGGCATCTCCTATTTAGATTCTTTACTGTACTGACAACCTTTACTCACTTAACTTAAGCTGGCTATATGACAGATGAAGTTGGCAGTACGTAAATAGCATTAGTCCCGTTTTATTGTTAACATGGTTCCTAACATAATTTTGTCCTAAACAAACCGGTGTCTTTCCAAACAATTCCCAGGTATGTCTCAGGAGATACCACAAGCTACAGATGATTCCAGACAGCAATTTACACTGATCACAGTGTTTCAGAGGGTTACAATCCCATGGCAGTTGGTATCAGGTACAGAGAACAGTCCCAAGCATATTCATTTGAATAGTATAAATTTAGCCGTAAGTGTTACCACATTCCTCTGTGCTGTCTCCTTCAAGTTTTTCTGCTATCAGTCTTTATTTCCAAGGCATTCTCAGATGGTTTTCTCCTAGAGGTGCACACAGTGAGGAAAAAGACAGAGCTGTATCAATGTCCTGGGACAGTTGCACTGAGACATGACTGTACATCCCAAGGTGATTTGTGTGGAAAGGAGGACATTTTAACAAACAAAAGAATGTCACACAACATTGGAGGACAAGGTTTTACTAAGTCCTTTTTGGTGTCCCTGATGACGTCTTAATAAATGATTGGACATATTACTACTAGATTTCAAGCTATGCTTAATAGCCTAGTATCAGTGGCTATATTAATGTAAAAATTACTATGAGATGGAAGCAGAAACTAAGAAGAAAAAAATAACTAAAATATGATCAATTAGGTGATGATAAAATTACATCTAAAAGTTTTATGGAAGGATATATCAGAGGAATGTTAAAAATAAAGAACACATAGAGTGAAAAGAAATGTTTGACACAATGACTTTAATAGAGATTTTGTAATAGACTTTGCAATAGAATTTAATAATCATAATTCAGTATATATTTTAATGCATAATTCCTAATGGCCAAACTCAATTAAATACCATGACCACCCAGCCCAGGAGAAACTGACAATCCAGGAAATAGCAATAAGGATAATAAGAGTGATTTAGTCATACAACTAACTAGCTAACTAACTGAGTAACCAGCTAACTAGCTAATCAAACAAACAAACCAGACCAGAGTAGAGTAGAACAGAAAAGAATAAGAATATTTCAGTTGGAAGAGACCTACCACAATCACCTAGTCCAACTGCCAGACTACTTTAAGGACAAATGCAAAAGCATATCATTAAGAGCATTGTCCAAGTGCTTTTTGATTACTGACAGGCATGAGACATCAAACATATCTCTAAGAAACCTGTTACAATGTTTGCCCACTTTCTCAAGAAATTCCTCCTAGTGTCTGGTCTAAACCTCCCCTGGCAGAGCTTTGAATCATTCCCACATGTCCTATCAATTGACAGTAGGTAATACCCTAAACAAACAAACAAACAAACAAATGTTTCCTTCTCTTTTTGCAGTTATATTTGAATTTTAATAGTGACAGATGAAGAAGCTATTCCAAGAGATGGAGTGGAAAGATGTGCAGCAAATAAAGAATATAGAGATATCTTTTTAAGCTTCCATATTGAGTAACCTTCTTGACACTAAGCTTTCAGAAAAGTTTACCTTAGAAGCCTTACCTTAGAGACTTCTTTTTATATTTATGTATTTTTCTTTCTACCATGTCACAAAGAGAAGATAATTTCAGGAAAAGAAATAAGCACTAGAGAAGGAACATTACTTAAGTGTCTCTGGGAAATTAAGAATGAAGTTACCATATACCTACAGAGCTTGTATTTTAAGACTGCGTGCATTTCATTTGCCTGACTTCTACATTTTCAATGTGTAGTCCTACTACATGTTTTTTAATATGACTACCCTATATTTTTGTGTGAGATATGCACATTTTAAACCGTTTCAAAGACTCCTTTTATATTAAGTCAAAATCTTAACAGCTAAATCCTAACACCTTAATAAATTTATTTCTTGCAGCTATATCAATTTAAAAGAGATCACAGGAGGAGGGAGACATCTATATGACTGTCTATAATGATCATGGAGGTGTTGGATAGAAGGTTGGACTTGATGACCTTTGAGGTTGTTTATAACCTTAATGATTCTATAATTCTGTTTTAGTGTGTATGTGTCAGTGTGTGTACAGATACAATACACCCTTTCTGATTTAACACTGCTTATACTGAGATGTATTAGTTGTGGATACTTGCCTTCAATAAAAGAAAAAAATTAAAAGCCAAAGATTAAGTTTAAATTCTTAAAATCTTGAGGTGGTTTCTGTTTGTGCAGGATGTAGAAATAAGACCTGCAACTTTTAGACTTGCAGTCTGTTGTCCCCAAACTGGGTTCTTTATCTGCTGTGCAAAACTCAATTGACACAGAATCAAGGTACTTATTTTATTCCAGTTCTGCACAGAAAAGGGTATTAAACAATAATTTGCAAAACTAGCATTATTCTTCAGAAACAAGCCAGATTTTATATACAAAATGACAACAAAGCTCATTGAGTTCTCCATACTTTCTTCTTTGTTTTTCCATACTTTCTTCTTTACCAGTGGGGTGTGACAATGAAACCAGAAGTTTACCATTCTCTTATATCCAGGCATCCTTTTGTAACTGTTAGCACTTTTGTTTTGACCAGAAATATGGCCAAGTTATATTCTCTTGTTCCATTTGTTCCTTATCCATTTGTGTTGCAAGGCTTTGCTATCTTTTGCATATTCCTTCTCAAAGCCTTGTCTTGTGGTGTATTTCCTTTTGTTTTGATCTTTAACTTTTCATCAGTCTGCAAACTGAAAAAACTTGCATAATAATTGTCTTTGTAGCTACAAGCATGATGAATAGCACCTCAAGACTGTTCTTTCAAAAAATATGTTGCCTTTTTAAAATCTATGCTGATTTACATGAATATAAGAAGTCTTTTTTCCTTACTTGAATTAGTGCAAAAAGTCACATTCGTGCAACACTTACGGGACAGATGAGCAATTTGTGGATGTACAAATTCTGCTGAAGCTGCATAAGTGAACTGAAAGAATACTTTCCCCTGCCATATAATAAAAACTGAAACTGTTGTTCTATCCAGTTATAGGAATAACTATGTGAAAATGAAAGTTAAACTGATAGATCTTAAGAAAAACAAAATTATATCTCTGAATAATTCATAAACATTTTCTAAAATTAAATGCTAGCATTTGCTGTTTTTCTTAGGTGGTGATTAATATGAGCTTGTCTGAATATGGGATTTGTCCTGAATTTCTAGCAAAATGATGATACTAAAACATTACAACAAACATCTGAACAGATACGAAGCTCAGGAAAAGCTTAGTTTTGCTTTAAAAATCCTCAGCTTGCCCTAGTTTCAATCTCCTTTGTTTGTTTTCTTTGTGTTTATCTGCATGTTTTTACCTAAAATTGTGTTGATCAACTTTTTACTAAATAAAAGTAATATTCTTACTCCAGTAGTTAAAGGATAAGGGAAAGTTGAAAGTCTTTGTGAATTGTTTTTTGTCTTTCTTGTTAATAATCAAGAAAGAGTGTTAAGTAGTAATTTTCCTTCTAAGCAAGGACTTTAAAATAATTATCTTTAATTGGTAGTTTCCTCATGCATTCCATTCCTTATCCTTTCCACCTCCCAGGCCAAACTGTGACCATGAAGAGACAAGCTTTCAAAAGCACTTTTAAAGGAATAAAGCAACATATTCCTCCTTAACCTTCCTTTCAGAAATAGCTCAATCACTTGGCTGCTATTTGTCAAAGTCTTCATACAATGTCAAAACGTTTATAAGTAGACATTTAAAGATAGACATTTGACTCTGGCATGTCTAAAAGTTACATGACTCAATTATTTCCAATATATTTTATCATTTATTTGGTTTGTATTTTGTCTATATGTAATTTCTTTGTATTTCACCAGGCAATGAATTGTTAGTAACTTTAGTAACTCTGAGCCATAGAGAAAAAGAAAGGTATGCATACAGACATGAATGTGAGATTCCCAGTATTTCATTAAAAAAAGATCATGAATGCAGGACAAAGGTCCTGATAAGCTGGTGAAGGGTCTAAAGTGCAAGTCTTATGAGGAATGGCTGAGGGAAACTGATTTCTAGTCTAAAGAAGAGCAAGCTGAGAGGAGACCTTATTGCTCTCTGCAACTGCCTGAAAGGACATTATAGTAAAGTGGCGGTTGGTCTCTTCTCCCTAATATCAGGTGATAGATACAGAGGAAATGGCCTGAAACTTCCAGGGGAGGCTTAGGCTGGATATTAGGATAAAAAAGTTTATGTAAAGAGTGGTCAGGCATAGGAATAGGTTACCCAGGGATACCCAGACATACAGTGTTCACCACTCACTTATTACAATAGTTCCTTTGAAACACAAGCCTATTTCACGGGAACATGAGGAGGCAGAAGATATTGCCTGAACTTTAACTTTGCTCTACATGTGAACAAGAAATTTGGAATTACTATCAGTCCTCCCTCTTTCATTAATCATCTTTTTTCTTTTACTTTTTTTTTTTTTTTAAACTTTTGGGGGAGTGAGGAAAGAGAAGTTAGCTTTTCCTAATCATGTTCTCGAATATACAGACATTGTAGCAAATGATTGCATGTTTCAGTCCAAACATGAGTTACATAAAATTCTCATTCAATATGGGAAAAAAAGAAAGGAAAAAAAGTGTAATAAACTAGAGCTATCAAGTAGAATAGTGAAGATTGAACTATACCAAATTGCATAGAAATCATCAGAAAATGGGGAATAAAGAGCAGTAGATAGAAAGGTCATGGAGGTATCATAGTTCTTAAAAAGCACAATTACTATACTTGAATTGATGAAAAATTATGGTCATAATACAGTGCTGCAAATGACAGTTCAAGTATCTTCTACAATAGGCAACAGATGACTTCAGGAGGGCATGATTCATATATAAAAGAAAGAAATCCTGCACTAGTGAACAGTCAAGAAAATGAACATTCATGTTAAAGACATTAGGAATATGAAACTGAAATTCATATTTGCCTGCAGAATATAAAGGAAGTGCTTTCTATAAGACATGTAGATCTCTCTAGACATGATTTTAGTGCTTTTTATTTTTTTGCTGCTTCTTCCTCCCTATGTTAAGACAGGAGGGAAAAACCCCATACAATACAGAGAGCACAAAAAATACCTGAATGAAAGACACTGCTGTGTTTGTGGATTGTATAAGAATTTCTTTCGTGAAAGGTATTAATGTTTAATTGCAGGAAAGTGCTGAGTTGGTTGGCTTTCGTAAGTACTCAAGGGAAATAAAACACAGGCAAGGACTGACGGCCAGAGTCTGTGCTTGAAAACAGATTCTGAGTACAAAGGCAGAAGGCCCAAACAGTTTCTGTCATTTGTTTGTCACCCCTGTCGACTGATGTCAGGTTACCCAGATGCCCCATGTCAGAGCCAGCCATGGATGCAAGTAGCCAAACAGAGGATTTTGGATCCTTGGTTGGGGCTAAATTACATACATCATAGGGGGCAATTGAATGTAAACCTAGCTGAAATACTGCAGGACAACCTGCAAAATGTAGTGGCATTTATTAAGTTGTCAGCTGCATTTTTGCCTTCTCTCTGCCTCCAGTGAATGGAGCTTAGAAGATATTGGGTAGCAGAACTGTGAGATGGCTGGCTACTGTACCTCTGAGGTGGCCTCCCTTGTGTTTCTTGTAGTCCTCCAGGGCATGTCATACACTGTGAAAGAGTTAATAGTGCAATAAAGATTCTGACTGTTGACACTTGGAATTGTGGAAAGCATATGTGAAATCCTCAAAAGAGCAAAGCCAATATTGCAGATATTTTAGGTGATGTAGGAGTAGTAGATACCAGGTAAATAAATAATTAGAAATTTATTTTTATTTATGAACCATTTGTTTACTGGGGATTCCATTTGAACCATTCTTGTGAATGAGAAATACATTCCCTATTGTTTCAAGAAGAACTAAATATCTGGAATCCTTCTTGTTCAATTTGTTTCCTAGGACTTAAGTTTTACTTTTATGAGAACTTTATTGAAAACTTTGAGACCACTTTGAATCACCATGGTTGGCATACTCATTTACTCCTTCAAAAGACTCAAGTGTCCCTGACTGTTCTCTAAAAGAGAAAAAAAAGACAGCAGGTCATTCCCACCACAGTATGTCCAGTATGTCTCTCATTAGGTATACTAATTTTATGGTGGTATAATTTAAACAAGATTTTTTTGGTAATAAACAAAATCAGCTTGCAGTTTTCTGAAAAAAAAAATAATATCTATCACACATGCTTTTGAAGCTGAGATTAATTCAAAGAATAAATCAAGTGTGACAACTCAACAATTTATTTCAGTTTGTGAATATTGTGAGAATACAATCTCATCATGTTTTTAAATGTTCTTTTAAACATAAACTAAAGCCTTAAGAAACATTTGAGATAAGGCATGTTTAATGAAAATAATACAATATACAATTACCTTGGCTGCTTCACAGAAAAATACAGCAAAAAGCAAACCCAGCAACATAAACAAGCCAGCCATAAGAACTATCTCCTCTATTCCCCAAGCCTATAGCCAGCCCTGTGGGAAAGACCAACACCCAAACCCTGGAAATTGGAAACAGCAACTGGAGTGGATGAGAAGCTGTGGTGCTTAATTGCCATCTGGGGTACAACTGCAACAACTGTGATATAATATCTCACTCTATCACATTATAACCTAACTCTGTCTTTCAGAATTGTTCACTTGGACTAGGAAATTGCAAAACTGTATCTCTTCTTTAAATCCTGAAGCTGATCTGATCATAACTATCTTGCCATCTTGAATTTGTCAGTAGTTTTACAAATATATTTTCCACTATACTTACACTTTTTCATGTGTATATAATACCAGATGATATCACTGAGTAAGTTCATTTAAAATGCACTTGAGTTGTTTTTCTTAAAGACATAAGATTTAACTTTTATATGCCACACAAAACTGGCTTTACATCTTCCTGTCTCATAAAATGGTTCATTTCACAATGGTACTTCTATATGCAAAGCTTGCATTATTTTAACTGATGTAAAACATGCTGTAGATTGAAGAGTAAGCATCAAAGAAGGAGATGCATTCTCTGGACTTCTTACTTAAGTAGAAAGTATGTCTATTTTATGAATAATATACTTGAATGTTAAACAGACTTTAGAGCTCTCTTAATAACCTAAGAAATTTTATTACTCTGCTTGAAGAAAACATCAACTCAAACTACTCAGGTCCCTGCTTAGTCAAATATCTGAACCTACTTCTCTATTTATCAGAAGCTATAAATAAAGCTGCAAGATGAGAGCTCTGAAAAATTTTGAAGTATCATGTCCTGAACCAGAAGTCAAATGTGTTAAGGAGACACTCCCTTTTGGGAGGCAGAAAGAAAGTAAAATGAACAATCCTGACTTTTAAGTCTTGAGAAATGAATAACTGATGAACCAGTGAAGACCACAAAATGGTGACTTTGGCAGCCTGCCTTCCGAGATGCACATTTTAGTTAACTCTTTTTAGTTAACTCTTTTTAGTTAACTCTTTTTTAATTTTGTTTTGATTTTATGTTTTGTTTTGTTTTGTTTTGATTTTATTTCCTGATAAAGTTTTTCTGAGTCCTGTGATCTCACAGAACCAAGGAATTTGCTTGACCCCAAACCCCTTGGCTTGAAATACTCACAGTATAAGTGATGTTTATCAGCCCTAATACAGTTCTGATTTTCTACTTTCCTGTTTCCATTTTTCAGGGACTGAGAAATACACTTTTATGATTTCATCAGAAACCAAGCATTCAGAATTCTGGCTTCCCTCTCTACCTTGAAATAACTCTGTCTTTGTCAAAACCCAAAATATAGAGTTGGACTCTCTCTGGATGAGCAGGTGATATCATTTAGACTTTTCTTGTCCCTCTCCGAAAAAATTTTATAACAGATAATATTCCTTAGTTGATGTTCTGAAGGAAAACAAGGAGAATATTAGAAGAAAGTAAATAATACTTTTAGGTTCAGTGAAGTTGATTAAGGCATGTGATAAGAGTTTTTAATCTTTTTTTTTTTAATTTACTGTGACAATATTATCATTAAGAGTCCTACCAGTATATTCTTAGTTCATTTTGACATATGGCTGATAGTTGTAGTTAACTATTCACTGATCATCACATAACACAGACAATGCAAGAGAGAAGAGACAGAGATATTTGATGTTTCAAAATTTCACGATAAATGTGTTCAGATTTCAGTAATATGGCTAAAGGAATTAAAGAAAAAATAATTTCCTTTTGCTTTATGTGCAAGGGGAAATTCCCAGTTGTACGTATCTATAGAACACGTCAGATATCCACTTTTACTCTTCATTATTACAATTCTTGTTTATAGTAAAGAATAATCCCCACATAAGCAGTAAAAAATAATCAGCCAAAAATTATTCTGTCTAGAATATTTTATTGTAACAGATATTTGAATTATAAATATGTGAATCATACTGTTTCATTAGGGAGAAAAAAAAAAAGAAAGGAATGATTGTGGATCATATGTACTTTTTGATTTATATACCAAATGAAGAACAAAGCCCTAGAAAGGTTTCCCTCTGTGGAATGGTCACCAAGATCTTATTAGTTTGTCTGTTACAACACTTTTTGTATAAATGCAAATTCTCAAAATTGCATTTTTGAAAGTGGAAGGAATGGGAGAATTATTTCCTTTTTAAAAAATGTTCTGTGTCAATGGTTTTATTTTTTTCCCTTTTGCAACAGAAGAAACAGAACTCTGCAGGCTCATTCAGCTTGCTATTCAGCTGGGTTCAGGTGATCCATACAGGAGTGAGAGAAGCTGCTGTTACAGAGCCTTGGCAGAGATTCTGAGATTCAGTGCCTGCTCAGAGATGTGATGGAGACAAAACGAGGACTCAGGAAGGACTGAATAGAGTTTGTTGCAAACAAGATGACAGAGAAAGCTGGTGGAGTGAAATCAACTGTGTCTTTGTGCGCAGTCTGTAGGAAAGGGGAAGATTTGTTTACAAATTATTTTTAAATTACTGCTGTAGTTTAAGCTTTTCAAGAAGTCCAAAAGCCCAAATGGAACAGATTCAGATTGCCTCCCCTCTCCCCTTTTTTCCCGGTGGGGTAAAAGCAAATTAAGCATGAGAAAGGAGAGGTAAAATCATTAAATAAATGGGATGAACATCAATTTGGAAGCATAAAAATGTAATTTTAACAACATATATATAGCATTTGAGTAACAGGGAAATTTACAAAGGTATAAAGAAAAAGGTAGATAGAAAAATATACAAAACCAGGCCCAGTTGGCATTGTATTTCCTTGATGTAAGTATGAATGCAGTTCTTAGACGTGTGGAGGCAGCTTGGAGGCAAGCCACATGGTAACTCTGTCAGCAGAAGGGTAGCAGATATGTCTGTCCAGCAGGCAAAGCAGGGGAAAAAAAAGAGAGAGCCCAGGGAGGTGGTGGAGTCACCATCCCTGGAGGTGTTCAAGAGGGGATTGGATGTGGCACTTGGTGCCATGGTCTGGTCATGAGGTCTGTGGTGACAGGTTGGACTTGGTAATCTTTCAGGTCTCTTCCAACCTTGGTGATTCTGTGATTCTGTGAAAATGGCTCCTCTTAAATAGGCTTACTGGACAGGAAGGGGGAGTAGAATAGACTTTGACCCGGGGGACCCTTCGCCCTGGGAGGGGGAAAACCATATCTCTCTCTGCCCACCTGGATCAGGTTTCCTTTGTCCACCTGAAGGCTGGGTTCTTTTCAGCTTTCAAATACCTTTGGATATTAGTATCTTCTCCCACTAGCTCTATGGATTGACTTCTCTACATAATAATGAACTCTGCAATTTGCAGACTCTGTAATCGAAAGCCTCTTTCACATGTAGTTGAAAAAAAAGAGAATGCTCTAAGTTTTAGAAAGAGAAATAAACCTTCATTTTAACCCCGTTTTCATATTAAATCCATAGCATGTCTAAATACTGTTTACTAATGTGCTGTCTATGATCTTTCCTACTAATTCAAATGTCTTTGTCTTGTGCAAAATTATTTGATGATACTGAGATCAAGGCAGACTTTTCTTGGATAAAAGATGTAGCTGATTCACTGACAATTCATTAAAATATCATATTTATTTTCTGTATCTGTCAGTGTTATGAAATTTGTTATGAAATAAAGCATAAGTAAGGTGGGAGTTAATAGAATATAAATTATTAATTAAACCCCCGCCCCCATGGCTAACTATATGCAAATTATGAAAATGGCATACAAGGTCATTACTCAGTTATGAATGTCTTCAGAATATATAGAAAGGGTTGCAATAGTTGAGGGACAATACCTGGAAAAGATAAAATCCACAAAACAGTGAATAGCCACACAAATAAAAGACTGGCTTTCCCACAGATTCTAGGAAATATTCCAGTGCTACTCACAAAGAGGTGCTGGTAGCTCTGCGAATTCCTCTTAAGGGCTCCTATTTTGGAAAACCTTTCAGAAATGCTTATAGTTCAAATGTGTGATGCAAACAGCAAAAATTGAGCCAGTGAGCCCATGAGGGCTTTGGAGCAAGACAGTGCTTTACAGTGAGGGAATGCATTACATTGAGGGAACATGAAGAGACGTGTCTTCCTCTCAGAAGTTGTTGAACAATTTCTTTCCTATATTTAGCTGCCACAGGAAAACTGGTTTAAGCAACCCATTTCATGACACATAGTGCCAGTTTAATTGCTATTTAAAAGCTCATTACTTCACCATTTTCTTGCTTTAAACTTTTATATTCTGCACCTGTTTGGACAGTGCTTAATGCATGTGTAATGATCTGCCTGTATCAAAGAATGGCTTTATTGTTATCCAATTTAAACCTGGCATAATTTCAAGCCAGTTCCTCTCTTCATATCACCTGATACTAGAGAGAAGATACTGAAATCCACATCATTACAACTTCCTTCCAGGTAGTTGCAGAGAGCAATAAGGTCTCCCCTCAGCCTTCTCTTCTTCAGACTAATCAATCCTAGTTCTCTCACCTGCTCCTCATAGGATTTGGTCTCTAGATACTTCAGCAGCTTTGTTGCTTTTCTCTGGACATGCTTCAGCAACTCAATGTCTTTATTCTAGTGAGCAGCCCAAAACTGAACACAATATTTGAGATATGGTCTTACCAGTGTTGACTACAGGGGCATGACCTCTTCCCTATTCCTACTGACCACGCTATTTCTGATACAGGCCAGGATGCTGCTGGTCTTCTGGACCACGTGAGCAAAGTGCTGACTCATGTTCAGGTTGCTATCAGCTGACTCTTCCAGGTCCTTCTGTCAGGCAACTTTTCAGCCTCTCTTCCCCAAGCCCGTAGTGTGGACTGGGATTGTTGTGATTCAGGTAAAGTCACTTTGGCACTTGGCTTTGTTAAACCTTATACAGTTGCCTTTGGCCCATCAATCCAGCCTGTCCAGATCTCTTTGCAGAGCCTTCCTACCCTCAAGCAGGTCAACACAACCTGTAATAGGTTCATACACAGTAAATAGGTTAACCTGCCTGTTCTCCCCACTGCCCCTTGCTTCTCACCTCTCTCTTTCTCTCTTATGGGGAATAACAGAAGGAAGATAGAAAGTTTTAGCTGAGGTACTGTGTGTCCCACCATCTATGTTCTGCATCCTTTTCAACCCTCTTCATAACACTGTGTATTTCTTCCACATTGTGACGAACAATTATCAAGGGTTTCTGTCTGTTATCTCTGACCATTTCCAAAATCCTGATCAAAGCTTGGTGTTGTAGCACTTGCCTTACTAAAGTGAGATTCATACAAATGGTTACCAGCAACAGTTCATGAATCAGTGTGTTATTAGATTGCAAAAGTTGGTGGGATGTGACTGGAGCTAAATAAAAAAAGTCACATCCAATAATCTCAGTAAAATTACAGGCACAACAGTTTGATCGATTCTTATTATTTACAACCACACTGTCTACAGATACAAAATTGCAAGCGGTCCTGAAAGACTCACAGATTTTGACAATATACACTAACACTGTTTTAGGGGGTTCATCAGGATGAACCTCAAAATGACAAGTATTCTTTTCAGTGTCCAAACAAATATCCTGAGCTCTGATTGCATTACTCTCACAGATGAACCCTTATTGTTCTTGTATAATGCAAGAATACAATTTGCCATTTCTCATCCACCTGTTAGACCTATACTCTAAGCTTGAAAGGATAGAGTACAACTCCATTGTAGTATAATCCTAATGCAATGACAGGGTAAATTTAGTATATTGAAGCATTGTAAATGGTTAACAAGAAATTGTAGCTGTGTTGGTGTCCGGGTCATAAGTGAAATTTACTAAAATCCACCAGGATTGGAGTTTCCTTTATAAGTCAGTAGCACTGTTCCAAAGTTTTTCTGAATTTCAATGGGGAAAATGCCACCTTCACCTCCTCTCATGATTGAGGCAGTGTAGTGGTTTAGATGGTTTAATCCACCTGCACCAACAATAAAGCACATCTAACCCAGTCGGAGAAGTGAATGAAGGCTGTGTTTTACAAGCAATAATGAAATGCAATGAATATATACAAAATATACAGTATTTACAATATTATACAAGAATTTACAGGAAATAACACAACACAGGAAAAATGCCCTTCACAGGAGGATCCCACATCTGGTTCCCCCCAACTTCTCTCCTCCCTCCCTCTCCCCTTCAGTTATTTAGATGGAAAAGGAAACAAAAAGAGAAAAGCATATTAAGGAAAATTTGTTAGCTCAAAGCAGTTGTTAATAAGTTAATTTTCTTATCAGTTTCAGTCCAGGGTCTGCTGCATGCACTCTGGCCAAGAAACGAAAGGCAGACAGACTGAATCTGGAGTGAGTGAGAGAAAGAATATTAGAGATATTTCTTATGGTACATCTCACATCTGACCAATTAAATTTGGTTAGAATTAAACTTTGTTTTCCTTTTTACACCCAAACATTCAGCTTTGAGAATTCTGCAACCATCCTTTTCTTAAATACACAGCCTAAACTGTCACAGGCAGCTACTGATTGCATCCACAGTTGAGCCTGGATACAACTGAGAGCCAGAGAGACGTTATTTTGGATCACCTCAAATGCATCCCCAATCAATTTATGAACTTCTACAAGCACTTTTTTCCATTTTGGTAATACATTTGATATCAGCCACTAGTTAGTTCCCAAAGACAATAGGGAATACTGAAGAGGCTGTTGCAATTTAATCTGTTCACTGGTTGTAGCAGCCAATTTATTCATCAATACTCTGAATCAATATTATTTTGAACTCTCAATCCTGTGCCCAAAACACCAGTTAGATTCCTCTGCCTTTGTTTCTTAGAAAGTATCCATTCCTTCAGCCAGGTTGTCCATCACTTGTAAGATGTTTTTAGAAAAAGTGAGCAAGCTAGCTGAATTTCTGAAACATCATTTTACATCAGCAATTCAACTTGTTTAAGGGACCATGCTGGATTGAACATTTGTTGTTGGCCCATATTCCTGATTACATGCAGTTGAATTTGATTGAGTGGTAGGTATTGCAACATCTATTTTGAGTTCCCCCCAGTACCTTTTATTTTTTTTACCACATATTATTTATGGAAATACTGTACAGCAGTCAGATTTAGCCAGCCATCTTGGCTTTGACAACAGCAACACGGGGCCTTGTAATCCAATTCCACAACTCTTTGTGGGTTCAGCAAGGGATTGAAGAATTGGTCCACATCATACTGTGATGTGTCCTGAAGGGAAAAAGCCTCAAATATACCCTGAACCAGACAATGGAGCAATATCCAGGAGGTCTGGTTTTTCAGGAGATTGCCCACGTTGTGCAGGCTTCCTGAATATGCCCTGGGGTCCAAGGGGGCCAGGTGTGTGTGCCTTTGGCTGTGTGTTTGGAGAAAACTGATTCTACAGGTGAAAGTATCAGGTTTATAGCTCTTAATCTTTGTGGCTACTGTCCCAGAATCAGGTCATCTACAAATGATTTAGCACCAGATGTCTCATGATCATGCAGTACAAAATGGGGGAGAGGCGGTGCCGCATCTATCCGCTGCTATGATTCCCAGCAATGAGCAGCATTCCCCGCCAGGCCCCACCCTGCGTGCAGGGTGGGGAAGCCAGATACTGTGAGCTGATCAATATGCCATCAGCACTGCAGTATTGCTACATCCAGGCAGGATTCTGACTTACAGGCATTCAGTCTGATGGTAGCCTTGTGCCAGTGGCTCCTCAGCCAAGAGCACGCACCAGGTGTCTGAATCTGTGGCTCCTCTCGTACTGAGTAGGATTACTATTGTAACAACACATCATCAGTAGGGTAAAACTAACCCGTTTCATGATAGTCTAATCCCAGCTCCCATTCCTTATTAGTGCATGAATCATCTGGTCCCTTTAGCAAGGGAACTAAAGTAGGATCCTTTGGGCAGAAGGCAGTGATTTTGGGGCATCCATTTACCCCCCCTCTGTCATTTACACCTTTCACAGCTTCCCCAAGCAGGCATCCCAACTACCCTCCTGTGGTTTCAAAAGTCACTTTAAGAAGTCATTGGTTCTTTCTATGATCCCATTAGTTTAAGGATTGTATGGAGTGTGAAAGGTCCATTTAATTTCTTCGCTTCTTGCCCAGCCAAGCCACAGCTCTGGCTGTGAAGTGAGAACTGTATTTCTTCTAGCTTTGGAAAAGTTCCAAACCATTCTTGCAGTTCTTTCACAGTGTTTTCTCCTGGAGTCCTATTAAAAGCTTCTTCTTGGACTAGCCCTGAGGTTATTTTCACTTCTACCAACACAAAATATTTACTTCCTGATCTCATAAAGGGGCCAATATAGTCCACCTGCCAGGCCTCTCACAAACCTTTGCCCTCTCGTAAATGCAGAGGGTCTGCGTTAAGCAATAAGGATACCCATCCTGGCTTCCCAACACACAGGAAAAGAAGCTATGCAGCAGATCAGGGAGCATATAGTGCTTTTACCACAGCCTCTCCAAAGTTGCACAAGTCATCATGTAGTAATTTTGACTAAGCAGGAAAGGCAATGTCTAGGAGAAAGTCAAAAGTTCACAGTACCCCATCTAAACACTGATTTTGTTGTGAAGTGAATGATGAGAAATCACTGTTATTTCAACCCTTTTCACTGAGGTCTTGAATGAAATAATTTTTGTGTGTGTGCTGAAAAAAAAATACAAAAAATGTCTTAATATATTGTTTATTACACATTTGTGCATGGGTACAGAAGCCCAAAGTGCGAATTTTTCCAGCTATTCATAAGCTGTCAGACAGTCAAATGTAAAAATTAAATGTGGCAAGTATCCTTTTACAGGATAGTAGATTTCTTCTTTGTTCTCTCTCTTTTTCCAGCATATAGATAAATATTACTGCTTGTTTTGTATCAATAATAAATAATCTATATGATTATTTATGTGTAAAGTGTTCTGCTTTTAACACTCCATCATGTTAGAATGGGCACATGTGCATGTCATGTTGAACATCAAGTAGAAACTAGTATAAGCACAACCAATGTACAGTTTGTTTAACCAAGGAAGCCACCAAGACTGGCAAGAAGGAAGGCCATCTGGAAAGAAATAGGGCTTTGTAAATCCAAACATTATGCATGTATTTATTGGTTGGTTGGTTGTTTTAATTACAGTAAAATCCAGATCAAAAGTCTGTAAGATGCAAGCATCTTGCGACTCATGCTTTTTACCTTACTACTGTTCTTATTCTTCAGTTGTGTCCAAGCTATTTGAGTGCTACAGACACAATAAGTAACAGGGTAAAAGAGAACAATCTTTTCTGCAGTTTCTCTGCCTGTTGTATGGGTAAATTTCCACATGGTTGCAAATATTAAAGCCTTACATCAGAAATAAATAAATATCACAGCTAAGTGATTAGTTTCCAGTCTCATCCATTATGTTACTGTGGAGGTTGAGAAAAGCCCACAAATTTCTCAGCCCAGCTTGAGAGAATAAAGTGTAACACAGTATCACATTTAAATTTGATTTTAATGTTCTCCATATCAAAACAATAATCATTTGCTAAAGAATCGTAATGATAGTTCTAGAGAACAATAGGCATAAGTTTAATTAGTTGTAAAGTTTACTGACAAACAAGGCCTTTAGGTCTGCCAATCTGTTTTGAGCACTTGACAGTATTTGGAGCAGGCTATTCTCCTAAGACAAAAAGAAAGGCAGTTTCAATTTCAGGATGGAGGTTGTTTCAACAGTTTTATAGCACATCATAAGGGATACATTTGCTTTACACTACCAATGGAAGGCATAATTATTCAAATGGCACTAAAGCCCCCAACAAGCTTCTGTTTCTGAACCTCCTTGTTATGAATGGACAAATAAGGAATGGAGGAAAATCTTATAGTAAAGTTGTTACTCCCAGATTGATGATAAACATAAATGGCTTGGCACATATTTTTTAAGTGTCCATTTTATATCACATAAAATATGCAAAAGTTAAAATTACCTAGATTTCAAATGTCAGTCATTCTCATGTTCTACCAAAAGTAATTTATAATTCTTATACATAGGATATGCACACATTTTTATCTGATGATGTACTCAAAGAAGTTAAAGTAGCATGGATCTTCTGCAACAATAGTTTTCATTTTGTTAAATCATACAGTGATTGAACACAACAGAGAGAATTTTATTTGTGCATGACCAATAAACATAATACAATTCCTAATATTTGGAATACTCATCAAAAGATAACAGAAGGCTGTCACCACCAATGTTAGAACTCAGTTATCCATTTCCTGGGGATTAAAAAACACAGTTCGTAAGTGGTACCATAATCTGCCAAACAGACTAGATGTGGAACAATCTGCAGCCCTCAATTTGAGAAGAAATTTTTATGTATCCAAAGTCAGTGATCATAACCAGATAGAATCTGAAAACTGGAAAAAATACTTCTTATCTTCTTCTATTTTTTTTTACAAAGAAGATTTAAGTGGTTGATTATTTGCTACTCAGGATCAACATAATCTTGCTGGAAGCACTCTGATACTTTAAAGCATACATGAATGAATTTGTGCAAATGAGTTCTTTTTTCCCTAAAATTCCTGGCTGAATGGAAATTCTCAGTCATTTCTGCCACCACCACAGCAGGGAGATTGTCTGTCATGTTTCACATCGTTACCATAGGGCAACACCATAGGCTAGATTTTTTAAAAACAGCCTTGGGCAGCTATATCCCTTTTCATCTTTAAAATACACCTGTGACCCACAAGTACCCAAAGCCTAAATATTTTTGAAAGCAGGTTATATTACAGAGTAATTTTAACTACAAATTTTTTTCCTGTTCTTCCACATAAGAATAACTATGAGTATATACCAGAAAGGGTTCATCTGCTCTTTTATCCTCATGTATGTATTTCACGTATATTAATAAAAGTTTATCACCATTCAAGGCCACTATTCAGCAGTTTGTGGAACAGAATATTTAAACACTAATAAAGGTAAAACAAAACATTAAAAAGAATGCTGCTCTCTTTCAAGGTCTCCTGCACAGCTTCATAAAAATCCTCATGTCTCAGTTAAAGTGAATGACATTTTACACCAACTAATAAACTTTACTTTTATTATAGTCTCAAAAAAAAATCCCCAAAACCCAGAAAACAGAAATAAAGAAAAAGTTTCTATTTCAGATTGGATGTTGTGACTGTCATGTAGGATTTTAATGATTGGTAGTATATATAGAGAGATTTTATCTTGATGCTACTAAAATCCAGTCTATTTTCCAGTGACCTGAAGAGAACATGATTTGAAGTCTAGACTAATTATTAAAATGCTTAGACTATTTTTAACTCCAACTATTCTTTGATTCTGTAATTCTTTTTAACTTCACTTACCATCTTTCTCTTTGGTGGCTTTGTCTTAACCAAGCTTTTTGTCTTCTCTTTGCTGACAGTGTTCATGTTCTAGTAATATTTTTTTTCCTTCTTGATTTTTAACCAAAATATCTTCTTATTGTTCTTATCAATCTCTTTAGGACTTTTTTCAAATACACTCTTTTTCAGAAAATTATCCTAAAGCATTGCATTACTCCACCTCATAACATCTATTTAAATGCTTCATTAATATTAACTTTGTAACTTACTGCTGACAAAAGGCAATAACTAGACAGATATATTTAAATCCAGGGAACTCTAGCAGCACCTCAGTGTCTGACCTACCCATCACTTGGTCTTACTACATATTTATATATCTATTGACAATTAACATTAACTTTATTGATAATAATCTAGCTTTGTTTTTAAGGAGTCTATGCAGAGAACTGAACTTTAAAGTACATGTAAGACATAAAAAGTAAAGCTAAGATAATGAATGTGAAATTAGGTTGCCATGCAACAAATACAAGTTTCCATAAAGAATGAACACATCATTATATTTCCATTGATATGCTAATATTTTAGAGAGTTTTCAGATGCTTAATTGGAAATTACCAATGCAGCTGCAAATTAAGCAGTTTTAACTGCACATTTAAAACTGTAATTTTTTTTTTATTCATTCTTCTCATAATTTTATATTACTCATTTTCAGTAATCTATGCTACTTTAAAGATTGATTTGTCTCTTCTTGTGTCTTTCTACTGATGTTTATTCAGGCCAAATAAAACTGAAGGTAGGAGAAATGTTGGCAGTTTAGACTGTGAGAAGGAAATATTGGCAACTTTTTTCCCCCTAGTATATGCTTTGTGATACTAACTTGTGATTGTATTATTTTGAAGAGAATTCAAGTAGACATAAGGGAGCAAAATCAGAGGTCCAAATGACAAGTCTATCACAAATGCTGTACTTACTGTACTCTTAAGTTTGACTCTGTTATGATTTAACCCAATGCTCACACTAAAACCAAAACACAGCACTGTACCAGCTAGGAAGAAAATTAACTCAGTCCAACTGAAACCAGAACACTACAGGAGAAACAAAGAAAGAGTTGGTACTCCTTATTTTCTTTTGAAAACCAGGGTTGGTAACAGAATTCTTTAAAAGTGGGGAATAGTAGTGGTGAGACACACACACACACACAAAAAAACCCCAACAAACCACCAAAAAAACCACAAAGAAGTAGTCAATTTGAATATTTAATTATGGCATAAAATCCCCTATTCATGTGTGCCATGAACTAAAATTAATATACTTATGCAAGATATATTAAAGTTCTTGCACTTTGCTTAGAAAAATTATGAAGATAATTCAGTTATCAGAGAATCACAGAATCATCCGGCCTCATCTTGAATGTCTAAATCTAATCTGCTCCAGTTTAAAATCATTGTCCTTTGGCCTATCATTAGAAGCCCTTCCAAACAGTTCTTCCCCAGCCTTCCTGTAGGTCCTTCTTCAGATATTGAAATGTCACTCTAAGGTGTCCCTGAGCCTTCTCTTCTCCAGGCTGAACAGCCCAAATTCTTTCAGCCTGTCCTTGTAAGAGAGGTGCTCCAGTCCTTTGATCATCCTGGTGATCTCCTCTGGACCTGCTCTCTTGTGTTGGGATGCCCATAGATGGACACAGTACTTCCAGTGAGCTCTCAGAGCAGGGTAGAGTGGCAGAATCATTTCTCTTGACCTGCTTTTTCATGCATCCCAGGATGTGATTTGCCTTTCAGGCTGCAAGTATAAATTGTTGGCTCATGTCCAGATTCTCATCCTCCAGAACTCACAAATCCTTTCATCATTCCCTGGCCTGTACTGATATTGAGGATTACTCAGACCGGGGTGCAGAACCTTGTACTTTGCTTAACTGAACCTTGTGGTATTCTTCTCACTCCACTTCTCCAGCCTGCCTGGGTCCTCTGGATGACATATTATCCTTCAGTCTTATCAACCATAGCACTCAAATTGGTATAATCTGTAAACTTCTGAGGGTGCACTCAATCTCTCTGTCTAAACTGTTGATGAAGATGTTGAACAGCACTGCTCCCAATACAGACCCTTGAAGGACACCACTTCTCACCCATCTCCATCTGGGCATCAAACCATTGACCACTACCTTTTGTATGCAATCCTCCAACCAATTCCTTATCCACTGAACAGTCCATCCAGATAATCTAGCCTGTTTTATTTGGCTTCTTGCATTTGATGCACACCACTCGGCAGACACGAAGAAGATGTATTTGAACATGCACAGAAATTTTTAGGTCACTCGAGCTTTTAGACATTCCATGCTGGAATTAAATTAACCACATGTCAAATATTTTTTATTTGTTTCCTTTTATCATGAATAAAGCTGCAATGCAACTATCCATACTGCACACATCAAGCAACAAAAGTTGAAGCTTACCTCTTAGGTTTCACTTCAGAACAATTTAGAATGAGACAATATTCTGATAGCCTCAATTTCAGCTAATGAAGCAGGAAATTGTATATTCATTTCTGTTCCTTTATTTTAAGCATAGAAAACATCTGATTAATAATTTTGCATACTTTATCTCAGAAAACAGTAATGCAGGAGCAAATATTTCACAGCTGGAAAAAAAGCAAACAACAAAACTGTTATTCAGTATAATCACTTAAATAAAGCAATTTTCTTGCTTTACTGGCATATACCTACAGTGAGTTTGAATTTAAATTTTTTATGTCTTTTTCTCATTAAAATACTCTCCAGGAATGACATTACAGGCATTTTAGGATATTTGAGGGTGGATCTGACTCTTATTTGTATTTCTGTTGGGTCTCACTGGATTTTCTTGTCATAAGTCTGCAAGACAAAGGCTAGTTTGTGTTCCAGCAGGTATATCCTCAAGATTATTTACTGGTAGCAAATGTATAAAAAATATATGTTTTATTTTTCTTAATATCTAGCCTGCAGGCTGATTTTTTGTTTGGAAAATAATTTGCTAATGTATTAGGTTTGTGTGGGAAGATTTGGGTGGCAGGAGGGCTGCAGGGTGTATTCTGTGAAAAGATGCTGCCTCCATGCTGAAGAGAGCCAGTGCAAGCTGGCTGCATGTGGCATATTAAGGTACTAAAGAACAAGTGACAAGACTCACAGATATCTCACAGAGTGACCAGGATCTGTTTATTGTGAGAATACACTCACTTGTATACTTTTTAACAATAGCAGAAAGCAAGCCTGTTTCTAGCAGTACTTTTCCATCCTAGCAAAACAAAACTCATCTAAATGGTCATTGGTCAAGAACCTCAAAAACACTTGCACTACTGAGGTCAACAACAGATGTCCGTTATCTTGTACACTTTCCACCCTAGTGCCTCCCATGATTTTGTTTTAATTAGCACATCTGTTTCTTTATCAGTACACTGTGTTTCAGACTCAAAAGTGATTAACTCTTTTTCTTCAATACCCACAGCTCCAAGACCCTCAGACTCCTGCCTAGGGGGACTGGTTGCAGACCCTTCCCCCTGCAAATCTAATCTCACAGCATATGTACTAATTTTGACAGTTAAGAAAAAAAATAACTTAAGATGCTTGAATTTAGTAAGAGGAGAAGGATGATGTGACCTTGAAAAGGAGGCAAGTGATAATCTATAAAAGCGAAGGTTGTCACAGTGTAAGAATGAACCTCAGTTGGACTGCTGAGAAATTTTCTCATTTATGCCACTTCATGAAAGACATAGAATATTGTTGCAAGGAAAAAGATATTATCCAAAATTAACTGTTGTGGTTGTTTTGGGGGGTGAGTGGTGGTGATTTGTTTTGTGTTTTGTTTTGCTGGGTTTTTATAATAGCCCGATTCATACTAATGCCCTAGTGACTCATTTTGATGACTCTCAGAATGGAATTAACTGCAGTTAACTTTAGAGGTCTATACTGTGAACATTCTTCAGCTTTGAATTTTCAATACATACAAAAAGGGTTCTAGGAAGGGAGTTGTCAGGTCTCATTGACAGGGTTTTAAACTAGATTTGAAGGGAGAAGGGGCTGAGACCAGTCCCCCCAGACAGGAGTCTGGGGGTGGTAAACTGGAGTCAGGGGTGAAATCAGAAGCCCAGCTGCAGTGCATGTACACTAATGCACGCAGTATGGGCAACAAACAAGAGGAGCTGGAAGCCTTGTTACAGCAGGAAAATTATGATGTAGTTGCCATCACAGAAACGTGGTGGAATGACTCACATGACTGGAGCACTGTAATTGATGGCTACAGGCTCTTCAGGAGATGGACAAAGGAGAAGGGGTGGAGGGGTGGCCCTGTTCATCATGGAGGCACTAGACGCCATGGAACTAGAGATTAAGGATGATCAGGTTGAGTGCCTGTGGGTGAGAATTAGAGGGAAGCCCAACAAGGCAGACATCCTGGTTGAACTATGTTATAGACTACCAAACCAGGATGAAGAGGTTGATGAATTATTTTATAGGCAGCTAGAGGCTGTCTCAAGATCACCAGACCTTGTTTTTATGGGTGATTGTAACCTGCCTGATATTTGCTGGGAACTTAACACAACAGAGAGGAGGCAGTCTAGAAGGTTCTTCGAGTGTATGGAGCATAGCTTCTTATCCCAGCTGCTGTGTGAGCCTACCAGGGGTAAGGCTTTCCTTGACCTTTTTTTTTATAAACAGAGAAGATCTGGTGGGAGATGTGGTGGTTGGAGGCTGTCTGGGGTCCAGTGACCATGAAATAATTGAGTTTTCAATATGCAGTCAAGCTAAGAGGGGAAGCAACAAAACCTCCACTATGGATTTCTGGAGGGCAGACTTCAGGTTACTTAAGGAACTAACTCAGAAGGTACCTTGGGAAACAACCTTAAAAACAAAGGGTGCAGGAGGGCTGAGCTTACTTCAGAAAAGAAATCTTGAAGGTGCAGGAACAGGCTGTGCCAATGTGCCAGAAGGTTAGTCGCCGGGGCAGATGGCCAGCCTGGCTGGGCAATGAACTTCTGAATTAATTAAGGGAAAAAAAGAGGGTGTATCATCTTTGGAAGGAAGGAGAGATAACTCATGAAATATTTCAGGATGTTGCTAGGTCATGTAGGAAAAAAAAATAGAGAGGCAAAAGCCCAGTTAGAGCTTAGACTGGCAACTGCTGTGAAGGACAACAAAAAATACTTTTAAAAATAACGGCAAAAGGAGGGGCAAGGACAACCTTCACTTTCTTTCTTCTCTTAGAAGAGAATGCACTAGATTGTTTCAGTTGAAAGGGACCTACAATGGTCATTTAGTTCAACTGCTGGACTATTTCAGGACTGATCAAGTTATAACATGTTATTAAAGACACCAGCCAAATGCCATTTAAACACTGGCAGGCCAGGGACATTGATCACTTCTCAAGGAATCATGTTCCAGTGTTTGACCACTCTTGGTAAAGAATGCTTCATAATACCCAATCTGAACCTCCCCTGGTACTTTATGTAGTTATGTACTGTCACTGGATAACAGGAATTGATCAGCACCTCCCTCACCTCTTCCCCTGCTCAAGAACCTGTAGAGAGCAATGAAGTTATTCCTCAGCCTTCTTTTTTTTCCCAAACTAGAAAAGTCCAAAGTCTTTAGCAATTCCTCATGAAACATTCTTTTCAAACTTTCCGCCAGCTTTGTTACTGTCCTTCACAGATCTTCACATCCTTCTCAAATTGTAGAGCCCAGAATTGCACAAGGTATTCAAGATGGGGTCATATTGACAACTAACAGTGAGATAATCACACAATATTAGGGGTTGGAAGGCACCTCCAGAGATCAAGTCCAACCGCCCTGCCAAAGCAATATCACCTAGGGCAGGCCGCACAAGGACACTTCCAGGAAGGTTTAGAAAGTCTCCAGAGAGGAGACTACACAACTTCTCTGGGCAGCCTGCTCCAGTGCTTCATCATCCTCACCATAAAGAAGTGTCTCCTCAAGTTGAGGTGGAACTTTCCGTGTTCTGGCTTGTACCCATTGTTCCTTGTCCTATTAATGGACACCACCAGAGACCAGCACATTCATCTTGACATCCAGCCCTCAGTTATTTATAGATGTTGATAAGATTCCCTTTCAGCCTTCTGTTCTCAAGTCTAAACAACCTCAGGTCTCTCTGTTTCTCTCTGTAAGAAAGATGTTCCAGTCCTGCAGTCATCCTTGTAGCTGTCCACAACTACATCATAATTTTCCTGCTGTAACAAGGCTTCCAGCTCCTCTTGTTTGTTACCCATACTTCGTGCATTAGTGTAAAACGTCTTCCTAAACCTAAACCTCCCCTGGTGCAGCTTGAGACTGTGTCCTCTTGTTCTGGTGCTGGTTGCCTGGGAGAAGAGACCAACCTCCTCCTGTCTACAACCTTCCTTCAGGTAGTTGTAGACAGCAATAAGGTCTCCCCTGAGCCTCCTCTTCTCCAGGCTAAGCAAACCCAGCTCCCTCAGTCCTCCTCATAGGGCTTGTGTTCCAAACCCCTCAGGATCACCAAGTCCAACAGATATCCCTACTCTACAAGGTTCACCCCTAAAACATATCCCCAGGTACCACACACAAAAGACCTTTAAACACATCCAGGGTTGGTGACTCAACCCCTTCCCTAGGCAGCACATTCCAATGCCTGACCACTCTTTTAGTGGAGGGAAAAAAAAATAAAATTCCCTAATGTCCAGTTTAAACCTACCCAGTTGCAGTTTGAGGCCATCCTTCTTGTTCTATCACTAATTACCCATGAGAAGAGACCAGCACCGGCCTCTGTACAATGTCCTTGCTTTCCAACACCTGAAGGGAAACTACAGAAAAGCTGGAGAGGGACTTTTCATAAGGATGTCTAGCAATAGGACAAGGGAAAATGGTTTTAAGTTGGGGGACAATATGTTTAGTCTGGATCTTAGGAAGCAGTCCTTCTGTATGAGGGTGGTGAGACTCTAGAGAAGTTGTGAATGTCCTGTACCTGGAGGTGTTAAAGATCATGTTGGATGAGACCTTGACCAACCACATCTAGTTGAGAGGCAACCCTGCCCATGACAGGGAGGTTGGAATAGATTATATTTAAGGTCCCTTCCAAACTAAGCCATTTTTTGATTCTATAGCTTTATGATTCATAATCTTCCCAGCACTGAGTCTGTTTTAAAGCTCTGCCAAGATTCTTGAGATAACGTACAATTTTTATTGCCATTCAGCTCTGTTGAAGAATAGTAAACATTTTGCAGAAAGAAAACCAAACAAGTAAATATTTAGCTATCTCCATCAAGTCTTCAAACATCAGCAATATTTTAGAAATCTCTTTCACCATATCAGTCTGAAGAAAGATATGATGCTCAGTCTACTGTGGAAAACAGATTTTTAAAAGCTCTGTTAAAATTATTTATTCAAGCTCAAAGTTCAGATAAAATGCTGTTGATTACTAAACTGCAATTTTTGTGCAGATCAAATTCAATTTTTCTGTTTCAGATTTGCTATCAAGTAGGTTTGTATGAACACTATAGTTTTAATTTATATGAGAGTTTTAAGATGTTAGTAGGTGCAGTAAAAACACATCACATTCTTTGTCTGCAACAAAGTTCAATTAATAAAAAAACTCCAACCTTTTAAATCTCTTCTTTTGGCTTCCTTAACAGACTTTGAAACAAATGTATTTACAGCAGTTTTGAAACAGGATCGAAGTTTGTCTGTGGTACAATTGGGGCAGGACAACATTGATTCCATGACACTATCAATCAGACAGTTTTCTAGTGTTACTGTGTATTGTGCCCCTTTTGTGACTGATTCCCCCACCACCGCCCCCAACAAATAGGTCTTCCATCTAACCATACCATCACAAAACAAAATACATTTTTCTCTCTCAAAATGCATAATTACATGGGGAAAAAAAATTACTGCCAGCTTTGATTTCATTGCAAATCAGTCAGTGTCTGGTAGATTCTGATTTTAGTCGCATATTTTAAACTAAAGGGAGCTATGCTATCTTCACTAGAATTGTTCTTGACTGATGCAGCTTCACAGGATCTATTTATCCAGTATATGATTTTTTTATTAACTACTTTAAATCATGTTTTATTTTCATCAACATGAAAATTTTAAATGCAACATTTGAACTTAAACTACATACTAGAAAATGAACACAAAGAAATAACTCTGCAGATTTTTTAAATTGTTCAAGGCAGTTTAATATTCAGAATGTTGCATTATGCATGGTAATTCCATGCACGCACTGCCTATAAGAACTGCAATATTTCTTTTACATCAAGTTTCCAGCCTTCCTCAATGCTTGATATTAGTTAAATCATATCAGAAATGTCAGTTTCAGATTCCAATACATTTTTGAAAGAAAGATATTCTCAAGACAAAGCAATTTCCTAAGATTTGAATCATAGTAGTGTGTATTGTTTTCATCACTTCTTATTCTACAAAAGCTTGCAAAGGCAAACAATGAAAGACACAAGCCTTAGAAAAGCAACTGAAAAGTCATGTGACTCATATTCTTGATCTGATACCTGCCTTCTTAATAGCCTGAAACACTACATCTTATTCTTTCCAGGATTCAAAATATTCAAATTGAAAACAAACTTTTAGATATGAACTTACGTTAACTATAAAAATCTCACTGTCTGAAATTACACTGAAAAGTAATTGTTTTTTCCATTTTAAAATAATTATTTGTTCTGTGACTAACAGGTTTTTCAATCATATTACATTTCTGTAAATGAGAAAATAACCCCATTGCTATTAATTCTCCAAGTGCTTTTTTGTTCGGTTCTTGTTGTCTGGTTGGTTTTGGGTTTGGTTTTTTAATTCCACCCAAAATGCTTTTCCAGGCATTTCAACAAATCATTTGATAAATAAAAACAAATTTAATTTAATTATATGATTCTTTTTTAAAGTTTAACACTGGGGAAAATAATTTACTAGCAATAATCCAGATAAATGTTGACCTTGATAATTGACTGTGTGAAACAAAAACATTAGGGACTTGCATAATATTAAATTTTGCAGTGCTGTTAAGCTCAAAACTACATTATCACTCTCCTATGCCTAATTTTATTAATATATGCAAATCTGAGAGCATATTTATAAGTCAGCCTTTATTAGTTTAATTTCTCCAAAAAGCATTGCAGTTTCAAGTGAACACAACTCCAGAAAATCAACATGGTCATAAAACACTGTGAGTGAAATTCCAGCAAACAAATTCACAGGTGCTTCCTTCACAGTGTCAGGGAACTACTCAACATGAAAGAAATTGTGAAATTTTTTTTTACTCTTCCTTCAAGAAGTTACTGTTCTGTCTTAACCAATATCCACTTAACTCTTTCTAGTGACTTCTCCATCTCTGCATGTCAACTTCATGTTTCTTAACATTCACAGATTCCCAAATTCTTTCAGAAATCAAGGATTATGCCTGATTATTATTACTAATAACAATCAGCACAATCATATACAAGAGATATCAATAAAAGGGAAGAGAAAGTCAATAACATTCACACAATTAAGCAATGAGCTTTCTCTGAAATAACAATTTGATGTCTTAATTTCAGACCAAAAATAAGCTCCTGGATCAACAAGTTTCAGCAGTAGTATTGGCACTGCTTGATTCCTTCCTGAAAAGGTGTTGATCATTGAATTGAATCATTATCTTTGATCTTCGGCTTTATTTCTGCTGACATACGAGGGAACATCTATATACACATTTTTTTTGTCAATAAGTGAACAGACATAAAAAAAAATATCCTGAAAATAAGGGATAAAAGACCATTTAAATTATAGCTGACAAACTTTGAGTAAAAAATAAGATTTAGTAATATTGAATGTTTTCCATGAGTACGTACTGCCTACACCTTTATTTCAAAATTCAATTGGAGCTATGAAGTCAGTGGAGCAAAACTGTTGAGTAAAATCTCCTGCTGGTAAAAAAATTGACCAAAAAGCCTAGGTTAATGTAGGTAAATGAATTATAAAATACGAATCTCTGTGTGTGATGGCAATACATTGGAGTAATTTGGTACAGATCTCTATGAAACAAAATTTTCATGAAGTCACTTGTGTTGCATTTTCCTCACACCATTGAAATGATCAGAAAATAAGGCTACTAACGTTTGATAAGTGGGACGATTTATAAAAAAATAAAATAAATTTATTAATAATAAATTTCCATGCCAAACATCAATAAACTTATTTACAATTTGTTTAGGTTTGGGTATCCAGTGGGGAATTACTTACACAAAATGCTGGTAATACTAATGATATGAACACTTTAGATAGAGGAAGGATTTGATCTAAAGTAACTACACTTCTGATATCAAACTCAAAGTTGAAGGGAGAGTGAGGAGCCACAATTCCTGACTCGGTAACGAGGTGGGTCTCTTTTGCTCCCTGATGGAGTAAAGGCAGAGAGAAGGAAATTAATGTCCAATATGCTTTTATGAAGTCAATAATCAGGATCACTTACAGAAGCAATATTCAGTCTGGAAAATTCTGATCAGTCCAAGACATGGTGTTGAGAGCAGCAGTCAGGAAAATTTATAACCCAGAATTTTGTTCTCGGTATAATTTTTGTAAAGCCAAGGAAAAGTAAAACAGGATCCAAGCACGTTGTCCAAAACTGAAAGTAAAACTGGAACTGCATGGTGAGTGCTGGAGAGGGATGGATGAATAGCACACAGCCAGCAGGCCAGGAGACGGGCAGGAGCCAAAAGGTGAAAAAGGGAAGGGTTACCCCTCTATTTAACTGCTTTTGAAACAAAACTGACCACTGGCAGAAAAGTGATTTGAAACTTAGCCAATCACCTTCTGGGCATTGGCACAGCAGTGAGTGGTCAGGGTACCTGCCAAACAGGTTTGGCTGACTTTACGCTGCCAGCAAGCCAGGACAAGTCTCTGTACATGTTTTCTTTTGTTTCTCTCACCCTGCTTCTTAGGGACTCTTACTGAAACCTGTTCAAGCCTGGTCATGCCCAACCAGGACAACCATGTGGTGTAAGGCTATTTAGGGAACAGAGTAAAAATACAGCTGTTGTTTTATGACAGGTCTTTCCTAGATGAAAAGAAAATGAAAAGCAAAGAACAAGATTATTCACTTCATAGTTCTTGTAGTCTGAAACAAATATGTAAATTTCATCTGCAGAGCTTTGATATCACATTCATCTGGAGTTAAGCTAAAATTACATAATTTTAAATTTATTTTATGCAAAGTTTAGAAATTTTGCTAACAAAATTATTACAGTAATATATAGAACTCCAATGTTCATACTAGTGTGAAAATTTCTGAAGCTTCCTCATATGCTCAAATATCACAAGAAGTTGTTCCCCTGAGTTACTAGCATCACAATGAACATGCAGAGAGTCAGATTTTGATCATTATTTATTTATTGAATATTACACATTACACAATGATCATAGAAAAAATATAAATAATTAACTACTACTAGACAAACTGTGTTTGTACAGCACACATACTGATAGTGCATGAATAGCTGGAAAAATAATATTCCCCTTTTTTTGTGCATACAAATGCATAACTAATTTTATTATGAGTTATCTTTGTGAATGTTCAAAAAGGAAGCAATTAAAAATTAAGGAGATTGAAGAATCTGATCTAAGGGTTATGACCTAGTTAATCCAGTAAATTCAGTGGGATTTTAACTGTTGATCTTAGTGTGATCTCAGCATCATGATCCCATAAGGTTTTCAGTATAGAATCATAGAATCATGGAGTAGTTTGGGTTGGAAAGTATGTCCAATGGTCACCTAATTCAACCCCCCTTCAAATAGCAGGGACATATTCCATTAAATCAGGCTGCCCAGAGTGCTGTTGAGCCTGACCTTGAATATTTCCAAGGATGGGGCTTCATCTACCTCCCCGGGCAACCTGTTCCTGTTTTCCAGTTCCCTCATTGTAGAAAACTGATTAATCTGAAAACATGATAAAAAACCCCACTGCTTAAGATGATCATCTCTTGAACTTTATACACTATTAACACTATTGACCTGATACATTATTCACTCTATTTACTATGGAGCCAAAACTGCAAACTGATCACTCGCTTGGCTTCTTGAAAGTTTTTATATGTAGATGAGCTGATTTACAATGAGCCAGAGGCTACATGTATGGTAATTATAGAGCTATTTTATTTTTACTTTTTTTTTCTTTTTGAATCCTTCATAGTTTCTCAAAAAAAAAAAAAAAAAAAAAGATAACTCAAGAAAAATTATCGCAAGACAAAATTATTAAATTTTACATTTTATAATGTTATAGGTTATGAGACAATTATCCTGGCCAAGTTACTTATCAGTAGGAGGGAAGAGGAGTGGCACAAATAACATGTTACTACGAGAAAAGAGGAGCATGAACTATGGCTGTCCTGAAAGGGCTAGTAGGTGGAACAGCACAGAAGCAAAACAAATACATATTTGAGGAATTCATCCTACAGGTGGCAAAAAGAAGTATGTGTGAGTAAATACAAGCACATTAGTCTTGGAGAAGGCTCTGAGGTGACCTAATTGTGGCCTTCCAGTGTGTGAAGGGCACCAACAACAAGGCTGGAGAGGGACTTCTCAGGATCTCAGGTAGTCATAGGACTAGGGGAATGGAGTGAAGCTGGAGGTGGGGAGATTCAGGCTGGATGTGAGGAGGAAGTTCTTCACCATGAGAGTGGTGAAGCCCTGGAATGGATTGTCCAGGCAGGTGGTTGAGGCCCCATTCCTGGAGGTGTTTAAGACCAGGCTGGATGAGGCTCTGGCCAGCCTGATCTAGTGTGGGGGGTCCCTGCCCATGGCTGGGGGGTTGGAGCTAGATGATCCTTGTGGTCCCTTCCAACCCTGACTGATACTATGATACTATGATACTACTATTACCATGTGATTTGCTAACATTCCTCTAAGAGAATGTTTGGTAATATCATGTAAAATCATGAGACTGGATGGGACGCGTGTTGACATGGTTGAATTGATTAGATGGTGTTGGGTGACAGGTTGGACTTGATGATCTCGACAGTCTTTTGCAGCCTGGTTAATTCTATTCTCTTGTATTCTGTCTCCTGACTTATGCTACTGTCTATGTAAACATAACCAAAACAAACCAATGAAACGTAAGTCAAGACAATGGAGAGATTAATTTATATTATTAATGGAGAGATTAATTTATATTATTAATATAACCTTGATAACTATTAAATACTGGTGCAGTGTCACTCTATGCCCTGGATGAAAATTATGAGCCTAATTAGATTTTTACCCTAAATTAATTGGAAAAGTAATAGTAATAATTAAATAAAAATCTTTGGGTTACAGTACTTCCCAAAAGACTTCTGTTTCCAAGATTTTAAGTAAAACAACTTTTCACAGTTACTAGAACTAATTATATTTCAGAATCCTTAATTTGTTTGTGATTGTATCCATCAGTCCAGTAGCATGACTGGACATTTTATCTAGAAACTTAGCATATTGCTTCTGATTTTTGGCATCGCATCTTAGTATCAGTATGAAGGCAAACTGGGATTAATAATTGTCATGAGTTTTAATGTTAAACTGTTTAGGGGTTGATATAACTGGAATGTCTAATTAATGAGGTCAACTTCATATCCCTTTCATCTATTAAAGTTACAAGAATAATAAAAAACTGCATCCTTTAGCAATATTTGGAATCATAGAATCATAGAATCAAACAGGTTGGAAAACCTTCAGACATCAAGTCCAACCTATTACCTAATACCTAATACCTCATGACTGAGTAAACCATGGCTTCAAGTGTCATGTCCAATCCTTATTTGGAACACCTCCAGAGATGGTGACTCAGCCACCTCCCTGGGCATTCCAATGGCCAATTACACTTTCTATGAAGAACTTTCTCCTCAATTCAAGCCTAAACTTCCCCTGGCACAGCTTGAGACTGTGTCCTCTTCTTCTGGTATTGGTTGCCTGGGAAAAGAGACCAAACTCCACCTGGCTACAACCTCCCTTCAAGTAGTTGTAGACAGCAGTAAGGTCTCCTCTGAGCCTCCTCTTCTCCAAGCTAAACAACCCCAGATCCCTTAGCCACTCCTCATAGTGCTTGTGCTTGAGACATCTCACCAGCCTCATTGCCCTACTCTGGAAAGGTTCAATTATCTCAATGTCCTTCTTAAATTGAGAAGCCCAGAACTGGACACAGTACTCAAGGTGTGGCCTAACCAATGCTGAGTACAGGTGCAGAATGACTTCCCTGCTCTTCTTGGCCAGCTGGGCACCCTGCTGGCTCATGTTCAGCTTACTGTCAACCATGACCCCCAGGTCCTTTTCTGCCTGGCTGCTTTCCAGCTACTCTGTCCCCAGCCTGCAGTGCTGCATGGGGTTGTTGTGGAGCCCTCCTACCCTCTAACAGATCCACACCTGGTCCCAAATTGGTGTTGTCTGCAAATTTACTGATGATGGACTCAATCCCCTCATCCAGATCATCAATAAAGACATTAAACAGGATGGGGCCCAGAACTGATCCCTGGAAGACACCACTAGCAACTGGCTGCCAGCTGGATGTGGCACCAGTCACCACCACTCTCTGGGCTCAGCCCTCTAGCCACTTCCTAACCCAGTGCAAAGTGCTGCTGTCCAAGCCATGGGCTGACAGCTTGGGCAGGAGTTTGCTGTGGGGGATGGTGTCAAAGGCCTTGCTGAAGTCCAGGTAGATTACATCCACAGCCTTCCCCACAACTACCAGGCAAATCACCAGGTGATAGAAGGAGATCAGGTTGGTCAGGCAGGACCTGCCCTTCCCAAATCCATGCTGGCTGGGCCTGATCCCTTGGCCATCCTGCACGTGTGCTGTGATTGCCCCCAAGATGACCTGCTCCATAATCTTGCCTGGCACTGAGGTCAGGCTGACAGGCCTGTAATTTGCACGTGACTCCATCCAGCACTTCTTGTGGATGGGCATCATTTTAATCATCCAGTCATCTGGGACCTCTCTGGTAAGCCAGGACTGGTGGAAAATGATGGAGAGCAGCTTGGCCAGCTCATCTGCCAGCTCTCTCAGTACCCTAGGATGGATTCCCACCAGTCCCATGGACTTGTGAGTATACAAGTGGCTCAGCAAGTTCCTAACTAATTCCTCATGGATTTCAGGGGTACTACACTGCTCCTTGACCCCATCTACCAGTTCAGGAGGCCAGTTATCCTGAAGTCCTCCTGCCTTACTGTTGAAAATGGAGGCAGGGAAGGTATTTAGTACCTCAGCCTTTTCCTCAGCTTTAGTTACAATATTCCCCTCCAAGTACAATAAAGAGTGGAGGTTCTTCTTGCCCCTCTTTTTATCATTAATATATTTGTAAAAATGCTTTCTATTGTCTTTCACAGATGTGACCAACTTAAGTTCTAACTGGGCTTTTGCCTGTCTAATTTTTTTCCTACCTATCTAACAACATCCTTAAATTCATCTCGAGCTGTCTCTCCACCTTTCCAAAGGTGATATACCCTCTTTTTATCCCTTAATTCCTTCAAGAGATGCTTGCCTATCCAGGCCAGTTGCCTTCATCTTTCGGCACATGGGCCTGTTCCTGTGCCTTCAAGAGTTCCTGTTTGAAGTAGGTTCAACCATCCTGGACCCCTTGGTTCCAAAGGGCTTCTTCCCAGGGTACTCTCCGAATTAGTTGCTTAAATAAGCTGAAGTCTGCCCTCTGGAAGTCCAAGGCAAGGGTTTTGTTATTTCTCCTCCTTTTTTCCCTGAATATTGAAAACCCTACTATCTCATGGTTTCTGCACCGTAGACAGCCTCCTACCATCACATCTTCCAGCAGCCCTTCTCTGCTGCAGCCCTTCTCAGCAGATCAAGCTGATTTCTCCACTAACTCTAGTTTATGTCCCACTGTCTCCTCTCTGGAGAGACTAGTTTCATCACCCACCCCCTTAAAACCCAGTTAAAAGCCATTAAACTTGTTCCATTAAATTTGTAAATGAACTTTAAAAAAAATATAAATCAAAACTCCCTCTCTATCACCAATATAAATTAAGCAGTTTGGTACCTATGACAGTTGTCACCCATTACCATATGAAGACTAGCATCATTTTACTATCCTGCAATATTTTCAAACTTTCTTGCCATCATTATCAGGGTACTGGTTTTGGTCTAAAGTAATCTCTAATTTTAAATGGCATGAGCTTAAGTTCAGTTCAGGCTACAAGATAATTATATTACTGTCAAGGGTTTTGTCTGTGGCACACTTGAATGATTATTACTACGACATTTGAAATAGCTGCTAGCTATTGTTATTTTCCAAGACATCACTAGAAGTGAATTCTTAAAAGGACCTTTGCAGACATACTATTTAACACCTACCATCCAGTATTTTTCTCTGAAAATATTTTATATTAATTTTTTGAAAGACACTTAATTTCATTTCAGTAAAGTATAAAAATCCAGATTCAGAATGTAAATTGCATACCTGTGCCTCTCTCAGCACAAAGTCTGGTGAGGGGTCTGGAGTACAAACCCTATAAGGAGAAGCTAAGGGAGCTGCTGTTGTTTAGCCTGGAGGAGACTTGGAGGAGACCTTATTGATGTCTACAGCTACCTGAAGGGAGGTTGCAGCCAGGTGGGGGGTGGTCTCTTCTCCCAGGCAACCAGTGACAGAACAAGAGGACATAGTCTCAAGCTGTGCCAGGGGAGATTTAGGCTGGATGTTAGGAAGAAATTCTTCACAGAAAGAGTGATTGGCCATTGGAATGGGCTGCCCAGGGATGTGGTGGAGTCACTGTCCCTGAGTGTGTTTAGAAAAAGACTGGTTGATGGTGCCATGGTTTAGTTGATTAGATGGACTTAGGTCATAGGTTGGACTTGATGATCTCAAAGGTCTTTTCAACCTAGTCAATTCTGTGATTCTGTGACTTATTCAAACACTTTATCTGGGGATTTAACTGACTTGGATGTCAAAGATTTTGTTTTTCTTCCCTCAAGAAATGTGTATAGGTAACAAAACAAATTTGTTCACAGAATCCTCAGGCTGGAAGTGGCCTCTTGAGACTTCCTCTGCTCAAGCAGGAGCAGCTAGAGCAGAGACTTCATAACCTCTTTGGTACGCTGTTACCATGCTCAGTCACTCTCGAAAGAATAGAGGGGGATGTTTTCTCTTATTTTCCCAATTTCCTCCTATTTTTTCCAGTTTGTATTCATTGTCCCTTATTCTGTCAGTCGCCACTACTGAAAAGTCTGTCTCACTCATCTCTGTTCTCTCAGGTATTTAATAATATTGATACAGTTGTCATTAAGCCTTTTTTTCTCCCTGAAAGCTTAACAACCCCAGTCCCTTAACCATCCTTGTGGCCTCATGGCCCCATAGTGAACTTGCCCCAGTAAGTCCATATCTTTCTTTTATTGAAGAGTCTAGACATAGTGCTTCAGATGAGGGTCACCATTATATTAGAGTGGGAGAACCACCACCTCCCTCAGCTCACTAATGTAGCTCCAGAAGCCCCTGGATTTTTCTGCAGGAGTATATTCCTGCTTCACATTAGTCTTGGTATCTACCATGATTTCCAATTCCTTTTATTACAAACTTCCTAACATCCAATCTGAATCTACCCATTTCTAATTTTATTTTTTTCTATTCACCCTAGTCCTATCATTACCTGACACCCTAAAAAGTCCATCACCAGCCTTCTTGCAGGCCCCCTTAAGATACTGGAAAGCCACAATAAGGTCTTCTTGGAGCCTTTTCTCTCCAAACTGAATAGTCCCAACTGTTCATGTTCTCACCAAACTGATCACGCAGAGTTATCCAAATAGTCCCACGTGATTGCCTTGGTGGTCTATTTTGGTTTGATCTGTTTTGGAATGACCTCCTTGGAGGACATCTATTCCTCACAGATGAAACTTTATCCATCTGAGAGAAGAATTGGAATTATTTGCTTGCGTCAATTAGGATATGGAATTTTTAAATTCATCCTTCAGCTCTTTCATGCAATTCTTTATCTCACTAGACAGAATTTCAATGGCTGAAACTAAAGAAACACGTGTCAGACTATCCTCCAATTGTCTCATTTGATCAGTGAATTGGCCAACTGTAGGAGGAGCTCCACCATAATTTCTTGCCACAATTCTTGCCAGAATAGTTGCATAATTAGGAGGAGCAAGTTTGATGAGCTTTTTAGCAATACCAGTTCCTACAGGAATTTCATCAGGATTCAGAGTTTCATGATTACCATAGAATACCTCTCTGACAGCAAATTCTCTCAGACGCTTAATTCCCTCATCCATGGTAGTCCAGGGTTTAAGATTCCATGGAAGATCATCTCGGGATGGGTATCTCATGAGAACTGTCAATAAAAGGTGTATCCACAGAGAAACCTTACTGAGACAGCTGCCTAGATGTCTATCTATTCCATTATCCTTCGAGAGAGTGCCTAGCTTAGATGCTGACTTGTCTCCCACTGTTAAAGCTGGTGCATCTGTATTGAACCATCTACCAAGCCAAGCTAGAACTGACTCATTCTCTGCTCTGATGTAATCCTTCCACACATGTCATAATTCTTGGTGCAGCTCTAAGGTGTGTTGAATGTCATCATCTGACTCCTCCTCTGCCTCATCTTCCTGAACATGTTGTCCTCATAATCCTGCTGCCACTCTCTTAAGGATGTCATTAAGCTCAGAAGCACCTCCATTAGCTGTTGTCTTACCAGGACCTGCAATTTGCCCTGTTGGATCTCCATCCTGTGATGTTCTCAATAACTCAGTTATATCTTTAAGGCAAACCTTCTCTTCCTCCTCTGCAGGCTCTTTTTTAGCAGAAGTTCATTCCAGCATGTCAGAAGCTTGTGCTATGAGATACAGAACACAGGTTACTTCAGCCGAAAGCTGAACAACTTCAGCCTAAAGCTGGAGATGCTCTAGATTTGCCTCAGTGCTCCAGTAACACAACAGAAGAGCATATGTGTTGGAACTGTCTCGCTTCAAGCTGAACTGCAATACAGATTGAACTAGCAAACAGCTTAGAAATTACTTTGAAGTATGTATGTGTGAAGTATGAATGTATGTAATCATGGCATGTCTTTTTGGTTAATTGCATATTTCTAGCCTGTATTGGTTTTGGCTGGGCTAAAGAAGTTCTCCTCATAGTAGCTCCTTTGGTTTAGTTACTGCTGAGTGGTGCTTGCACAGTCAAGGTCTTGTGTTTCTGGGTGCTTTTTACACTTATAACACTCTTCCCTGTTCCAGATGACCAGTGAGCTATATGGTGCATAGCTGCCTTCAGAGGTTAAACCACAACGTACATGTAAGAGTTTTTTTTAATTGCAAGGTTCTCATGATGTTTGCTCTTATGAAAGCTTCCAGATATTAATTGAAATGCACAACTGTTTTAGCTTTTCAAACCCATTAAAGTCAACACAGTTTTTCTCTGTTTTAGATAAGACAGAGACCTTGTTGTTTTTAGGATACATAGTACATTATTTCATTATATTTACTCTGTTATACTTGTTATTCATCAGTGATCACATTTGCAAAGTAAACATCATTTGTATTATAGTTCAGTGATTCCCCAGGCTATATAAGATAGTGTGACTTCTTAATAGTGAAGCTTAAGTTAAGCCCATTAGTATAGTAATTACATTTCTTGTTTGATTCTCCGTGTAAACATCAGAAGATGTTTTCGACTTCTGAGCTTCTGGGTTGATGGCTGTGGCATACATGAACATTGTTGATTCATGCAGTGCATTTTAAAACATATATGCCATACCTAAAATTTGCTAAAGCTCAATGTTTAGTTTGAAACTAACGCATTAGAAATTTGCCTCAGATGGACCCCTTCTATTTCACATGAATCCTGAATTGCCATTTCTTCTGTGTAAGAATTTTTTGACATTTTATTTCTAAAAAATAGCTCATTAAGTAACTCATGCTACAAAATATCCACCCAAACAAGTGAACGAACTGGTGGTATAAGGAAGAAGACAACAAAGAGCCTTTCCTTCAGCCAGGAACTGGAGGTATTCCCTGTACCAGTGGGTGATGGAAGACACTTTTATTTTTTAACTTTAAAAGCTAGACATAGCTCTGTAAATCTGGATCAAACATGTATTTGCATTAGACAAATTATTTTCTTCCCAGGCTAAAACATTGTAAACTACCAAATAAATTGATATAAGATTAATAATTATATATACATATATAACTTTATGTGGATTAAGATGTTCACTTGAAATGTTATCAATAATAGAATTGCAGGTAACTATATGTAACAATAGAATTTTTCCCCCTGCTCACCAAGGGGAATCTAAGAATCTACACTTAGCCCATATCTGGGGCTAAAATATAGCAGTTGCTTATCACCCGATAACCACTCCTAAGCAGAGAAGGGCAATGAGGTAAAAGAGAAAAACCCAAAAGTTGAAATTAAAATGGACTTAATTAAATAACCAAATTAATACCATTGCCAATATATGACATGTAAAGTTATACTCAGCCCAGCAAAATTGCTGTGGTCACAACATCCAGGAAAGCAGTCCTCAAGAACAGGAAAGCCAAGAAGTTCTCTGCAGGAGTCTCTTTCTGTCTATAGTACAGAAGACTAGGACTTATAACTCAGATTTTAAAAAGCCCATCAAATATAAAGAATAGATTTATCATACAGTATTTACCTTTGGGGAAGTCAATAGCTCAATGACATTTTAAGAACACTTTGTGTCTTATTTTATGTGGTGCTATGATTCCACATCAGGTAAGACTCTGTACTGAGTATTCATTTAAAAAGTGATTTTGTTTTGATCCAGGAAGAAGAAATTTGAAAAAACAAACAAACAAACAATAACTTTGTAATAAAATTAAGTGTTTAAAAGATATCAAATATATTTTGTATTCAATAAAAATCATTGTTATCAACATACCTAACCATATATTGATGGAAACAATATCAAAAGTTTCAAAGTCATCAAAATTGAATATATCAATGAAAATGGCTGCTTTTCTAATTAATATTTTTGTATCAAATATATTTAAATTTATTTTACTAAATTTGCATCATCATTATTTGGATCAATATCATAAGCAAATAGATCAGCATTTAAAGTTCTTCATGTGAACAGATAGTTTTTGTTAATGGCTGTATTATGTTTCTTATAGGTACCACATTTTATTATTGGCATTATATATTATACTTCCTTTTTACCAATCTCATGCATGGTTTGCAGTATTTTAATATTTCAATGGTTTTGGTTTTCACTTGTAGGTACTTTTAAATGGAGTGGTAGAGGAAAATAGAATCTCTGCACTACCTAAATGAGACTTCATCCTTTTTAGGGTTTTAAATAACTGTACATTGTTGTGGCTGTTCCACAGGATGGAGGGAAACAGGGAAGCTAGACTGAAGGGAGCCAGGAGATATGCCTCCCCCTCCCAGACCTGTGGATTGGTGGATTCACCTGGGCCCTTCCCCCAAGCCACATGTATCACAGTATCACAGTATCACTAATGTTGGAAGAGACCTCAAAGATCAAAAAGTCCAACATGTCACCACAGACCTCATGACTAGACCATGGCACCAAGTGCCACATCCAATCCCCTCTTGAACACCTCCAGGGATGGTGGCTCCACCACCTCCCTGGGCAGCCCATTCCAATGATGAATGACTCGCTCGGTGAAGAACTTTCTCCTCACCTCAAGCCTAAACTTCCCCTGGCGCAGCTTGAGACTGTGTCCCCTTGTTCTGGCACTGGTTGCTAGAGAGAAGAGACCAACCCCTTCCTGGTTACAACCACCTTTCAGGTAGTTGTAGAGAGCAATGTCACCCCTGAGCTTCCTCTTCTCCAGGCTATGCACAAACCCCAGAGCCAAGCCTGGGCAAGTCTGGTCAAGTTCTAGGCAGAGAACTGATGGTTATGAACTTCTGGCTTTTTTTGGCTTTGGATATCCTTGATGGTAATGTGTGTCACAAAATTATCTGTCTGGATTAAAACAGTTGAGCTGCAGATATCACAAGGCTTTTCCTGTTTTCTTTCTTTTTTTCCTCCTTTTTTATTTTCTTTTTTTCTTCTTTTCTTTTCTTTTTTCTTTCCCCTACACATGCATGGATTACAAACAGCAGCATCAGTTCTGGAAGATTTTCTGATAAAAAGAGACAAAACAGAAATTTCCTCAATCAGCAATCATCATTGTGAGTAATTGATATATTTCCAGAATCTCCAGGAACTTCTTTCCTTTTGTTAGTGAGGTAACATCCTGCTTTTAGATTTACCTTTTTCCAAATACTCTTCTCAAACCATTTGCAACCACTCCTATTGTGAAGATAATTTCTCAACCCAATACCAAACCTTTTATAACCTTTATAACTTTTGCATATAGCTATGAGGGAGGCAGAGCTAAATTCATAAATAATTTCTATTTTTATTACTTACCTTATTACCCTTTATTCATAACAATTGTTAAAAACAGAACTAAGATATTTAAGATTAGGGTTTATAAAATTATAATTTTAATATTTTTCCAGCTCTTTTATTTTGTTGTTTGGGATTTTATTTGTTCGGTTGGTTTCATTTGTTTGTTTTCTTGAAAGCTTAATCTGTGAAACAGCCATATTTTTATCTGTCACTTCTGTAAGGTTTGACTAGCAGACTGACTTCTGCTCTTTGGTCCATGTGATGAATAATGAATCCCTCTGCCCCATCTCTACAAAGCTTTATGTATCCCAAGACCTAACAATTTTACCAATTCAATGTAATCTGTATTAGGAAGGAATTGGCAGCTCACCCATTGCAGATATAATGCATGTCATGTCCAGACCAATGTGCTGACCATACTTCAATCTCTGTCCAGGTTTCCAAAAAAGTCTGAAGTAACAGACTGGATGTCCCAGTTAATCTATACACAATGAGGTCTACAAATAACGGTCCAGTATAAAGCAGGTTAGAATGCTTCACAATATAGATGAACTTCTATCAAATTTTTCAAATACAAAACTACAAGAACTCTATGTGTTACTGATATTTTCTGCTCAACTCCAAGTGGCAAACAATATGCTTAATGAGGTATGATTGTAAACAGAATCTGTTTTGAAATGGGCAACAGGAAATGGCTCTCAAATAGGAACTCATTCTTATTGTGTTATCATTTAGATATCCTTCCTTGATACCTTTTGTCTTTAGACCAGCTTTCCTGAGTTCAAAGTTGGTGTGGTGGTGAGAGGTTCAGTTCTCTCCCCCCACACAAAGAAACCACAGCTAACTCACTCAGAGAAGCAGAAATGAATAAGCTATGTTTACAAGCAGGATGAAGTGCAAATGAATATATACACAACATACAGTATTTACAATATATACAGAAATACACAGCAAAGAACATTAACACAGAAAACCCCTCCCTCCTCCAGCCAGGAGGGTCCCCCCAGCCGTACCCCCCACTCCCCCTACCTCCCTTTTTTCCCAAAAAGGGGTTAGAGAGAGAAAAGGTAATTATTAAGGAGGAACTTCTGTTAGTTCAAAGCGTATGCAAGAATTAGTCTCTTATCTGGTTAGCTCAGTTAGTTCAAGGTCAACTCTCTCCAGCACAGACAGAACACAGCTGTTGCTCAGAGAGACTGAAAAAGACAGACTGAACTGACTGAGATTCAAACTGAACTAAAGCTAAAATTTAAAGTTGCATTCTACCAATCTATTAATGAAATTCATTTAAAGTATCTTTGTTTTCATTTTACACCAAAACATTCAGCCAGTAACTGTCCCTTTCTTAAAGGCACAGCCTAAAATGGTCACAGTTGACTTAGAGTACATTACCAATAGGCTTTTGTGCACCACCACCCTGTTTTGGTGAACATTTAACAGAATTAATGCAGATTGTCTCATAACAATCAGCCTCGGTGCATTTAATTTGTCAGTCTAAATATAGCCAGTCAGTCCTTCTTGAACAGAAATGGAAAAGGTATATTTCAAAGACATTCTTCAAACAAAATGGACCATCTTTATTAAAAGGATGTGTAAAATACAGTAAGCATAGAAACACTTTCCATGTTTTAAACACATAAGAGTTAAGGATTAAGAGCTGCTTAAGTATGGCCCACAATCAAAAATACTGTTTCAAAATCAAGTATCTCATTTAATAGAGTCTATTGTGCAGCAAAGCATAACAGAAGTTTGTTTATAAAAGACAGTTGAGGACAACATTCATGCCTTGAAGATATCCCCATGAAATCACTAAAAAAAATAAAAATCTGACTGAAAGATACCATTGCAGACCAGTGTGACAGACACTGTTAAATTCATTTGGGTTTAGTTAACTGACATTTTACTAAGCAAACAATTTTTTTTTTCCACAGAAAGAGATTTATTATAGTCTTTCCCCAATCTTATTAAGAGCAATGCCTCATCTGTGTAAAATGGAGGAGGTTTTACTCATGCAAACTAATACTTACTAACTGTAGTATTTGTGCAGATGTTGCAGGAATGAAAAAAAGTGATTTTGCTTTTTTTTTTTTTTTTTTTTACAATGCTGAGATGTCTATTTGAACTTACTACTATAAACACTGAGTATAGAACTTAATGGTATAGCAACAGTGTATTTGCTTCAGATCACTCATACCTGGATGTCTGAAATAGTAGGACTGGATGGCAAACAATGTATGAGAATAAATCTAATTGTCTTATTTCCACTAACAATTCAAATCCTCATTCCTAATTTTCTAATTTGTTACATTTTGGAATTATTTGGTGATGTTGAAGAAACACTCCATGAAAAAGGTTAAATAGTATATTTAGAAGCAATATGCTCTCATACAGGTACTAAAAAAAAAGATTTACAAATAATATTCTCAAAAAGCAGTCACAAATCACCATAAAATTCATTATGAATCTCAGTAGATGTTTAATGAGGCTCATGACATCCCATCTGTATGAGAATCCTGCAGTTCTGCAGCATGAGCTAAGAATCATTGTAACGTTCCACACTGAAGCAAGCAAGCTGCAGGATCTTTCACTGCTGTATGAATGTTTCACACAATTTCTGCACAAGTAGCACTTTCGTTAACGATGACTATACTGCTTTCTTCAGCAGTTTTGATTTATGGCCAGCTCATTCCAATAACTCTCTAAACCACAATTTATTTTGATAAAATAGGTAGTTAATTTGGGAATAGTTAATAGGAAATCAACAATATCATTTTCTAAAGATTGTAAACAAAAATATCAGGAACTATGGAAACAGTATAAAAAGTCTAGCTATTTCATTTCTAATTTAATTCACTTTCAATTATTCATTGACTGAATAACCTTCTATATATCTTTAAGGTACAGTTTCAAAGGACAATCATTTCACATTTATAAGGAATTGTTTCCACTATATCTGCTTTCTTTTCATTGCTTGGGACATCTCAATAGGAGCAGGGGATAAAAATATTTACCCTTTCACTGTCAATAGTGTATTCAGTCTGATGCTTTGATTTTGAGGTCTGCTGAATATTTTATACAGACTTACTTGACAGTAATTTTAAAACTACCATATTATGTATTTACTCCACAGGTGCATTCTAGCTTTAGGATCTAGGACTAAGGAAACCAGTTAATCGTGTTTTAGTATTTATGTTCGTAGAATTCCCATTCAGGGATATGAACATCATCTTTTAATTAGACTTATACAAAGCCATGGGTCTTGAAAAAGAGAAATGACAATTAGATTTATATTTGGAATACAATGTCTATAGATAGTGGACAGCACTATGGCTACACGGACAGTGCTGTAATGAATCACCATCAAAGCTAATAAAGTCATGCACATTACATATAGAAACATATTTGAACAGTTCTCAATGAAATACAGTGATCATCGTTGTTTGATGCCAATGGATTAGGGAAAAGTCTGACTCTGAAAAGTGTGACCATAATATTGATTAGTTTACAAAAGGTGAAAGAGGAGACATTAATAGTAATACTTCAGACTTAACACCAATTTAAGTGGTAGCAGGATTTATAACTCAAAAATTAAGTGTATGTGTGTCTCACTCTATAAAATATAATGTAGAAAATTAAACTATTTTTTTTTTTAATAAATCTGTGTCTTTCAGATGTGAAGATAACACTTTTCCTGGCCTCATAAAATGTAATGAAGTTCTGAAAAATAAATATTTTATAAACTGATGACAGGTTTAAGGAAGAGAAAACAGAAATAGAAATCTTGGTCTAATAAAGTATGACAAGGCATGAGATTGCAACCAGAGATACTGCAGCACATTAAAAAGAGAAAGAAATGAAGAAAGACAGTCTAATAAATATAATATGTTTCCTCTTCTTCTCTTTCTTCACTGTGCACAGGTTTTATCTCTCGTTGTGAATATTTAAAGACAAAAGCAGTAAAAGTATTCCAGTTGCCCATGTTTGTAGTTATGCATTATGAACATTGTTACTCAAAACGTAGAACTCTTCAAGGCATATGAAATGCTTCTTGTTATACAATTTTATGACAAAACTATAATAATAAAGAAAGCTAATAAAAATTCATCTTGTGATCAGTAACTTATGATATCATAAGAGATGTAGAAGCATAGAATTGTTAGGGTTGGAAGGAACCTCAAGAATCATCTAGATCCATCTTAACAGCAAAGGGCAAAATAACAAGAATCACGGCATACATAGTATTAGTATGCCCTTTAATGTTTCATGTATCCTGTTGATTTTTTTCCTTTAATACAGAGACTTCTAAAGCAAGAGTTCTTTCTTAAGGTCTTATCCTAGGATCCTAGTCATCCCAGATCATGAGAACTTCTTGTATCCATATGCAGCACAATGGCAGAACAAATCTTTATTGAGAAAGAATTGCAGAGGTCTTTCTTTCATGCAATAAAGTACTAGAAAATCCCATCCACACTCCTCAAATATATAGGTGCATCGGATATATGGGGATATGACTTAACATTGATTTCAATAGAAATGAGATTCTTGAATAGTCTACATCAAAAATTGTTTAGCATTGTCATTAGACTTGATAATAATTTTTGAGAAAACTTGCTTACAGAAAAACAATAAGATGCTTCAAATGATATAGATTTGCATCAAAGGAAGCATGGCCAGCAGGTCAAGAAAGGAGATTCTGCCACTACACTGCTCTGATGAGACACCGTGTGGAGTACCGGGTCCAGCTTTGTGGCCTTCAACATAAGAAGGATATAGACTTCCTGAAGCAGGTCCACAGAAGTGCTGCAAAAATCATCAGAAGGCTGGAACACCGCTCTTTCAAAGATAGGTTGAAGGGGTTTGTTCAGCCTGGAGAAGAAAAGACTCTGGGGAGACATTTTTGGAGACTTACAGTACCTTAAGGGGGTCTGCAAGAAACCTGGGGAGGGACTATTTATAGCATTAGGTGTGTAGCATTAGGACAATGGTTCTAAACTAGAGAAGGGTAGATTTGGATTGTACATTAGGAAGAAGTTCTTTACCATGAAGGTGATGGAACACTGAAACAGGTTGCCCAGGGAGGTGGTGGAGACCCCATCCCTGGAGACATTCAAGGTCAAGCTTGAGGGTTTCTGAGCAACCTGATCAAGTTGGAGATGTCCCTGCTCACTTCAGGGAGGTTGGACTAGCTGACCTCTAAAGGACCCTCCCCACCCAGCACATTCCATGATTCTGTGAGTCTGTGTAGTGCAAAATAAATAAAACAAAATTATGACAGCTTTTTAAAAGCTTCTTCTTATCCAGTTTTACTACAGTACGGTCCTTTGGCTTAATTTTGCATTATCCCTGAAGCTTGTTTGCTTTGTTACTTTGCAGAAAGGAGCAATATCGCCTCTCAGTTTTTGACATATGTTAGATGTACATGTATGTGTTTACAGCTTAAATATATATATATATATGTATATATATATATAAACACACACCTAGAAATCTGGATATAGTGATACCTAATATCTCTGCATACACACTAAAATAAATAGATTATATCTTTGAAGAAACTGTCTTGCTTAATGGACTTGCATATACATTGAGCAGTATCTTTAAATGTTGCTTATATAATGTATTCTTCATTTTCCATCTATCCTTACAGACCTTCTCCACCTGGCCAAAGGGAGTATTGATTAAAAATTCCACTTAAAGGTATCTGAGACCCATTTACAGGACTAGTAGGTGCACAAGATGCATTGAAAACCCAGATTTCCTGAGCCACAGCAGAAATCACACTAAGTATTTCAAATCATCTCAAATGGTACCAGATATGTTTGTGTGTGCATTTGAATCAAGGTCTGTTTCTCCAATAATTGCAATGTGAATATTTATAGCTATGTTTCTTGTGCACTGACACAGTAATTTCTGTGTCTGCATATTAAGCATCTAAAGTGCATGTATCTGCAGCCTAGACTGGAATTATACTCTTAGATGTTCTGTCAGCATTATAAATGAGTATATTAGACTATCAATCAGAACACAATTCCTTGACAAATTCAACAGGTAACAAGTCTGTATCCTTCTTCCATATAGCTCTTTCCTAATCAGTTGCTTAGAAATTGAGAAAATCAACGTCAGAAGAGAACCACTTCTTTCCTAAAGTGTCAGCCTGATGTAAATTAGAATACATAATCCCAAAATGAGATTTAGGAAAAATCATAACCAAAACATTCATTGGGAAATGGTGATGAATACAACAAGCAGCAAGAAATAGCAGAGCAGTCTGCAATTGACCATGCAAACAATAATTGTCACAGTCATAATTTTGCCATAACTAATTAAGTATTTAGCTTTAGACCCTTCATAATGCCTCCATCTGTAAGAGTTAAGGCTAGTCTTAATTTTCTTTCTTTTTTTTTTTTTTTCCATCACAAGTATGTCAGTCCTTTCTAGGATACTGTTCTAGGATAGTGATACTGTTGATTTATTACAAAGACAATGATGTCATCTATTCCTGTGCCTGAATTGTTCAACTAACAAATTATCTCCTCAAAGCTGACAACAGAAGTCAGGATATTACTGCTAATGCAGTTCATCAGTAATGTTTATCTCACATTCTACTTCTGTTTCAAAATTCTAATTTTCACATAGTTAGCTATGGAAGCCATATGAAGACATGACAGCTACATCTTCCACTGCAAACAGAAGTGCTATGATAATGAAAACTGGTAAGTGGACATTAATGAATGGTAGGAGAAACTTCATGCAGTCATGTGCTCAGACTAGGTGTATTACTGGTTGAAATACTTTCTGTTAGAAATTAGAATCAGAAACAAAGTTCCAAAGAAAATAGCATTTCCTTTCAGCAGGAGTACTTAGTATGTTAATGATTTGACCATTCTGGAGTATTGTCTAAATTCACAATGTCAGTTTGAATTTTCCAATGTTCTCCCAAATGCACCCATACAAATTAATTTTTCTGTGAAACTCAGTAGCTGATATTTTTGTTAGAACCTACTTTTCAACCCCTAACAAAAGGCACAGAAAACCACACTAACATGAAGATCTAGGACCATTGGATACTATATCATATGCTTCTACAGAGTTTGAACAAAGACAAAAAAATAATGAGAAGAGTGTTTCGGAATGAAAAACATCACAATACTCAAAGTGCAAAAGTCACTGCAAGCTTCTTTTTAATGCTATCACAGTATCACATTATCACAGTATAACTAAGGTTGGAAGAGACCCCGAGGATCATCAAGTCCAACCTGTAAAACTAGTAAAAACTTAGCCTGATAGGAACAAATTAAAAATAAAACAAAAAAAAAATTTAAAGTATTTCTGCTTTTAGCCATTTTGATATCTGATGAAAGCGCATTGTAGTATGGCACAAGCAGTGTAGGAAGTTTTGCAGTACATTGATAACAAATTCCAGTCAAATGAGGTCAAAGAGCTGATAAGAGAGCTTGCTCTCCTGGCCTACATATTGCAAACAAGGAGGAACTGATGGGATGTGAAGATTAGGGTCGTAGCCTGGTGGAAGAGGAGAGAGAAGTGGATACTTTTTAACCTGACGTTACAAAGGATTTTGACACTGTCTTCCTTGACAATTTGTCTTCATTGACAAATTAAAGCACAGACTAAATAAGTGGGTAGGTATGCAAACAGAAAACTGGATGAACTGCTATGTTCAAAGGACTGTTGGCAGTAGCACCAAATCCAGCTGGAAGCCAGTTACTAAAGCTATAACTGGGATCACACCAAGTGTTGATAGTCTTTGGTAATGATTTCAGTGATGGAACAGAGTACACCTTCAGTAAATTTGTGGATCCCACAGACCTAGAGGATTGGTTGGTACATCAGATGATTGTGGTACCTTTTAGGCCAACAGGAGTATCAGGAAATTTATAAAGGGCAGATAGTTTTCATGCTCCTGGAGAGGAATAACCAAAAGAAGATGCAGGACAATTGACTGGAAAGCAACTGGGCATAAAAGGGTCCTGAAGAACATATTGAACACAGACAATATTTCTACCTTGCAGCAAAGTAGGCTGACAGCATCTAGGACTGCTTAGGAGCAGTGTCACCAGTACATTAAGGCAGGTGATTATTCTCCTCTACTCAACACTAAAGACACCACATCTGGAGTACTATGCCCTGCTCTGGTTCTCCCAGTACGAGAAAGACACAAATGTACCTTTGAAGAGTCACAATGGTGATTGAATGACTGAAGAATCTCTTCTACAAAGAAAGGCTGAGAGAGCTGAGACTGATCATCCTGGAGAAGGCTTAGGGATAATTTTATCAACACCTGAGGGAGGAAGAAATAAAGGCAATGGAGCCAAACCCTTCTTAGTGCCACAGAGGCTACAAATTCTCCATCCTTGTAGGTATTGAAAATGTGTCTGGACATAAACGTGAAGAACTGTTTTGAGCTAACCTTGCTTTTTGTTCGGTTGATTTGAGCTAGATAATCTCCAGAAGTCCCTTCCACATCAATGATTGTGTGATTCTGTGAAATGCATAAGTATGTATAATTTTTCTTGTAGATTGAGAAAAAAAATTAAAAAGTGGTACTACTTATTCACTTAAATAATAAAATTATAGAATCATAGACTATTTTGGGTTGGAAAGGACATTTAAAGGTTATTTATTCTAACCTCCCTGCAGTTAACAGACCAATCTTTCACTAAATCAGGTTGATCCTGTCCAACCTGACCTGAAATGTTTCCAGGGATGGTACTTCTATCACTTCTCAGAGCAACCTGTTCCAGTGTTTCACCACAACCACTGTAAAAAATTTCTTCCTTATATCTAGTCTAAATCTACCCTCCTTCAGTTCAAAACCATTACCTCTTTTCCTGTAGCAACAGGCCCTGCTAAAAATATTGTCCCATCTGTCCTGTAAGCCCTGTGCAAATTGCAAGGTCACAGTAACACCCCTGCAGCCTTCTTGTCTCCAGGCTGCAAAAACCCCAACATACCTCTTTGAATCTGTCATCATAGAAGAGGTACTCCAATCCTCAGATCATTTATGTGGCCTTCCTCTGGACCCATTCGAACAGGCTAGTGTCCTTGTGCTGAGTGCTCCAGAGCTGGAGTCTCACCAGAGCAGAGCAGAGAGGTAGAATTGCAATACTTGACCTGCTGGCCACTCTTCATTTGGTGCCGCCTAGGATACAGCTGGCCTTCTGGGCTGAACGTGCATATTGCTAGCTCATGACCAGCTTTTCACCAGCTAGTAATCTGTTGAATACCTCAGCCTTGTCCTTGTCTGTTACCAGTTTTCCAGTCTTGCTCATCATGGGATGTGTACATTTTCTTTGACCTTCCTTTTCTGACTAACATATCTCTAGAAGCCCTTCTTACTATTCTTTGCATCCCTTGCCATCTTCTGTTGCTTTTACTGAATAGTTTATTACCTTACAAAGCATCAGTGTATTTGTCTACAAAATAACCTCTTTTTTTTATTTCCTCAGCAACTGTTCAAGCATTGAAACAAACAAATTGCTTTGTACAAGTTTATATGCTTGTGCAACTTGAGCATGTACATTTTTACAAAAAAAAGTAAACATGAAAGGGTCAAAAACAATGCCAAGTCTGCATTTGCCTTTGAATTTTAATGCATGTTCACAGTAATTCTCTGTTCTAACTCCGATTTGCTCTGCTGATCTTACACTGTTTCTTCTGGCAAACTGCAATTAAATTTTTTATTTTTTTTTTCCTAGGGAGTACTTGAGGTCATGTATTTTAAACAGCAAAAAAAAAGCCAACATAAATTTTATCCAAAACCCAAACACAGCATAGATGGAAAATACTTTGTGTACAGCTTTTTGTGTAGAGATCTGCCACAGAAGCATGATGAACCAATACACCTAGCAGAGGTTAGCAGTTAATGTGACAGATTTTTACTATTTACAGAGATGTACTTCTGATTCTATTAATAATTGATTCTGGTTTACTAATCAGAATATGCCTATACATTTTGATCTTTTTAATTAACCTTATTCAGCCTCTTATTCAAGTGCTACTTAGGAGTATGCAAGTAAGTGTTGGTCACAACACTCAGAAGATCAGGAAACAGGATTATGTAATAGAAATACTTTGCATGGAGGATAGCCTCAGATGTGCAGGAACGTTAATCTGTACAGTAGCAAGAAGGACACAACACAGCATATTTTCCTTGGCACTAACTGCAGTAATAGCTATTGATATTTTGCAGACCTTCTGAAACTAGTAGAGGGAGGATGTAGCAATGGAAAGCTCAAGATGAAAGGGGTGCATGGGAAATCTCAGAGCTGTGATTTCAATGGGACTACATAGATAGCTCACCTGACTGAAATACTGTGATAGCAGTTGGTTAGGAGGGATAGATCAGGTACGTGAAGAGAAGGCAGGCTTCTACTCTGAAGTAAGTTTGAATGCATGGAACTTTGATTTATCACATAATAAGCCAGCTCAGAGAGTTTATAAATTAAAATTGGAAAGCAAACCAATACAGGTAATGTCAGTCTGTAATACACCACACGATCAAGAACAGGAAGTATTACTTAAATGACTAAAAGAAATCTCATTAGGCAACCCTAGATGGCCTCCAGAGACTCCTTCAAACTTGGTCTTTGAATCTACTTTGAGAAGTTACTTCAGCTAAAATTTGATAAATGATGTTCAGATACATCAAAGTCTTTTGACATGCTACCCATATAAACCATATAATTGATCATTCATATAATATAAAAATAATTCACATAATGTAAAAGTTAGGTCTACCTCCATATGATTTAACTGTGTAACTGCACACTATATACAGGTACATACTATGTAAAGTGCTATACACTTCAACTGCCTAAAGTAATGCCAAATCTACTGTTTAATCAAAAGGGTTACAAGCAATTCTAGAGAGACAGACAAACATCTCTAAAGGATGTATCTCTCACTATCAGCAGTCTAAGATAAAAAGATTGTAATCCTTGATAAATGACTGAAGTTAGGTGTGCCAGTCTGCTGGTGATTCAATATAATGTATTATAAACCAGATATTTTTGGTTAGTGACAGTTTCATCTTAAAAGGGAGATGCAAGGGTCAAGTATATTTAATGAAAAAAGGAGATAATTTTAATGCCAGAAAAGCAAGCACAATAAGTTCATGGGCTAAACTATAAAAACTGTAGTTCAGCAATCCACTGAAATGTCAGGATTAACTAGAAGTATTAATTGTTATGTTTATAGGTCTATATTATTATATTTAAATGTTTATATTATGTTTGTAGGGTTTAGCTTACTTAGAAAACAAATCTTGTTATATGAGGAGATAAAAAGTTATCTTAAGAGAGGGGAAAAGCTGAGTAATTATTTTATACTAAGAATGTAAATTCTTGGATTGAATTCAAATCATAGAAATATGAGAAGCTATTTAAAGTAATTTTGGCAGAAAGAAAAAGGGTTCTGACAAAGTGCTACTAGTAAGATTAAACAGAAATAAGGAAAGTTAGATTATCCACTGAAATTATATCTAGTAGTAAGTATAAGTATGCTCTGAAGAGGACAGAAAGGCTGTAAGAATCCCAGTAGCTGAGGATTTTAACAACAAAGTATTTTGATTTGTCACTTGCCTTTCTGTTTCATTTGGAATTTATGTGTTTTATTTTTGCTTTAAAAATAAGAACATTACAGCACTGTATCCAAGGGACATAACTTTGAGTATAAACAAGAAATTGTTTTCGACCCTTTGATTCCAGAATTGTACACTTTTAATTTTCTTTTAAAAAGTGTACCTCTGTTAAGCAAGTTTAATGCCTTTTAAATGAACTAAAGCACTTGAAATATCTGTACAGGGCTAGCAGACATGGCATGGACCCGTGGGAGATCCATATCCTTCTGAACAGCTTCTGAGATACCACATAGAGATAAGCTCTCAAACTAGACTATGAATTTCACCATCTGAACTGGTGCCCTGAATTGCCTCAACAATTATACTTCTTATTATAGAACATATGATCTCTTTAGAAATGCTGGTTTTGGTTTGGTTTACCTTTTGCTTCCCCCTCCCCCGTAAAGATTACACACACACGGAAAAAAAAAAAAAAAAAGAAAAGAAAAAAAAGATGACAAACTAATTTTTCAACTTTTACATAAGCTACTACTACTATGATCATTGAGTCCAAGCATTGTTCTAACAACAGCATGGCCATTAAAACACATTGTTAAATGCTGTGTCCACAAGTTCCTTGAACAGCTCCAGGGATGATAACTCCACTACCTCCCTGGGCAAACTATTCCAGTGCCTGGACAGTCTTTCCACAAAGAATTTTTTCCTAATACCCAACCGAAATTTTTCCTGGCACAATTGCAGTCCATTGCAGAGAACAATGAAGTCTCCCCTCAGCCTCCTCTTCTCCAGACTAAACAAAAATGAAAGGTTAGTATCAGCTAGGTATTCTAATAAAAATATCTAATAAAAATAGATAATAAGTTTAATCTTAAAGAAACAAGTCAGACAATTAAAAGGTATTACTCATCTATTTTACATTTACATTTATGCTGCATTTTACATTTATACTTCACTCTCCTAAGTGGGCCATAATTCCTACTCAATGTAAGTGTGTTTGTACTGGTATTTCAAGAAAGACTGCAGAGCAGCTTCTTCCTCAAATTTCAAAGTGATGGAACAAGAATATTTTGAAAATAACTTCAGACAGTTGTGGGGGGAGGGGGTAAACAGAGAAAATGAATTTTCTCAGCATTGGCATAACTAATATTATAAGAATATTGGCCATTGCTACTTAAAGTGAAACTTTCCTGGAGTTCTGTGCAGGAGGAAGACGCAACAGATTCCTTGGAAGAAAACAATTCATGATCCTGTGCTTTGTGTCAGAAAATGTTTCCTACCTTCTTAATAGACATGATAGTCTATGCTGAAATGATGCAGAAACTTGTGGTGTTTTGGTCTTGCTAGGAGCCAAATGCCCACCAAAGCCACTCTATCACTCCCTCTAGATGAACAGGGGAGAGGGGAAAATACAACAAAAGCCAGCCATACAATAGAGGCAATTTAATAACAATAAGCAAAAGCAATAGACTGTGTGGAAGCAAAAAGCAGAGAGAGATGTTAGTCTCTACTTCCCATCATCAAGGACACTGGTTGGTTGCAGGAAGCAGGGCTCTCTATGCTTGGTGGTTCCTTTGGTGGACAGATGCCATGGATGTATCCCCCCACTTCCTTCTTTCACTTCATTCTTATATCTGAGCAGATGTCATATGGCATGGAATACCTCTTTTCCCAGTTTGGGTCAGCTGGCTCAGCCATGTCCCCTCCCAAGATCTTGCCCACCCCTCAGAGTACTCTTGGGGAGGGGAAATGTTGGAAAAACACAACCTGGATACTTGTTCTGCAGTAGCCAAAACACTGGTGTGTTATCAAGTACTGCTGCAAAACACAGCTCTGGAAAGATGCTTTTGAGGAGAATTAGTTCCAGCACCGCAGAACCCAACACAAAACTGTTTCAATTTACACGAAACACTCTGTTGTACTAGCATTAGTTTTAATCACTTTGTATGAAACTACTGTGAATTATTAATAATTACCATAAGATCAAGTGAAATATCATCTTCTGCTCCCAATGCTTTCAGTAATTAATGAATTGAATTCTGATAGAATCATTTTTTCTAAAAACTGAGTATTTCTATTTCTCTAAAATAAAGGGTAATCAATTAAAAATGTTGGTAAAGGAACAGAGTCCAAATGGAATATTAATAAATATCATATTAAAGGTAATGAATACAAATTTAAAATAAGCTTTGCTTTGTAAAGAGTAGACATTTTATTGAAATAATTGGCACTGATAGAAACATCACCAGGCCGTTACAGTAATGTGCACTTTCTTTAAACAAAAAGTAGCCAATCTAATTTTGTAGGTAACACAATGTATCAGCTATTTCTTTTGCTAATGACACTGGATGCATTCTACCACTTGCATGCTTTTTTATTTATTTTATCCTGTTGATCCCTGATAGAAAAGAAGTAAGTATATGACATGTGATAAAAGACATCATGTACCACAAAGAGGAAATGTCATGACATAAAAAAGTACAGATTATGTCATAATGATGGCACAACACCTTCTCAACACCTCCATAATCCATTAAAATCTTGGAGATTTGTTGATTCTAGAAATACTGGTGATGAAGGCTTACAGAAATAGCTGGTCTCTCATTGTTGACTCTGTTCCCTTCTCATATGCTAAATTATATTAAAGCTGCAACTATGACATACACTTTTGCAAAATGAATATGGAAGATAGCCCTATACAGAAAATTGTGAAAACAGATATAATACAGAGTTCAGCATTTCTATTAATACTATGACAAAGGTAGATAACCTGTAGTGAAATAAGTAGTGTGGAAAGGATGACAACTCACTATAAGAAGCAGTAAAACCTTCTGGTGAACCTATCCTATCTTAACCTAAATGTCATTTTCAGATTTTGATGCAACAAAGCCATGCTTATTAAAGACTTTGCAAGTGTTTATGTTTTGTTTAAAACTAGACAATACTGGAGAGGAAGCCGTGAACAGAATGAATTTACTTACTGCACCTTCATCTCTCAATGAAGTACAAGAATTATCATCTTGGTTTGAGCACTGTTTAGAAGTGTTATAAAATATTTTCTTTTTTTGGCATCAGAATTCCAATGTGTACACACCCATTCATACCCCTAAGAGGCCAAGATAGGAATGATTAGAAACCTAAAATTTACCTAAAATCCTAAATCACTAAGTAAAACAACATAGAGGTGAAATAGAGCTGAGTGTTTCAGTTCTGACACCTAAGGCTCTTGCTATTAATCTGCCAGTTACTAATGCAAGGTTCCATAAAATAGATCAAACAAGTAACTGTACAATTTATTTTGGCATAACCTATATATGTTAACTTTAAAATCCTGAAATGATTATTTATGCACTCTCCTAGACACAGAGTAGGAGACAGCATTAAAAGTGAGTTTCTTAAACATCGACTTTGCTGCTGATAAGAAATATCACTTTGTTCTCTGATGAAGTGCTGACTTGTTAAATCTGTATATGAGTGTTTCCTAAAAAACAAAAAACAAACCAAAAAAAAAAGAAAGAAAGAAAGAAAGAAAGAAAGAAAAACACTGACTTCTTGTTTAGGAACTTCAGTGAATTGTGTGCTATACAGTATTCAAGGGAAAAACTCTGTATTCGCTATTTTGTACCACATTTGTTTGTCTTTTCCACTGCTTTGCCTAGCTTATTTGTTCTATGCTACTGAAAAGAGATTGATCTCATGAATGAATATATACATGGGTCACCCTGTCCTTGTAAAATAACTTGCACACCTACAGGACAGGACAGGATAAGACTCATTCAACTCAATTTAGACTTTGGTAGTGCACATCCTTATAATAAGGTTAGTTCCCCTAGGCTTCCATTGTAATGACTGAAAAGAAATAGATTATTTTAAAATAAAATTCACCAATCCTAAAAATAGGTCAGACATATTGCTCCTTAGAAGTGCTTATTTCCCTTCATTAATTATAAAGGAAGCCTGGTGATTAATTTACCTTAAGATATTTAGGCTATAGGTATACGAAGTCTGGTTCAGTTACCAAAGCATATGTGTCTAGCGACATTTAAGATTATCTGGGTTATCCAAGGGCACATACACAAGACTAGAAAGTATAACATAAGGCTGATGTGGAAGGCTAGTCCTATTAAAGTGGGAGCTGGAAGCCAGTCAGGTTACATTAAGAAATCTCATGAGCTCTTCATTAAAATTCACTACATTCTATGAGTGTTTTCAGTTCTAGATTAGATGCCTGCATTTGACTACCTTTAGTACATGGAGAGTAACCATTCCTCTAAAAATAATGTAGCTAAATTACTTCATGTCTCCGTCCAGAAACTAAGAAGGAAACACACTTCTTTTAAAACATTCCCATGTGTGAAATTAAGGCACAGTATGGCCAAATATCAAAGTGAGGCTATTTATTAAAGAACAGAGTAAGAGAAACAGAGAATGGAAGAAAAGGGAGTGAGGGGGAGGGAAGATGACAGTGAGCAGGAGAGATATTACCACCCCAGGGCACTTTTCTGTCTTTGGCTGGGAGAAGGGGAGATGTCTGAGGATCCTGCCAGCTTCCAGTATGTAGTGTGGTCCATGAGGTTTTTCCCTCACTCAGGAGGTGTAACTTGGGACTTTTTATACTGTTCATTTATTGCAACTCCACCTGGCTCACATCAACTGTATAAGTGGATTTCCATCAGGACTTCATGTGACTGCAGCAGTCAGTACCAGAGTGGCCTCTGCCCCTTTTTGCCTCCCCCTGTTCACCACACTCATCCCTGGTCAGTAGCTGTTTTATCAGGCAAACCATCCAGGATGTGCTTATCTTTGTTGAGACATTCCTCTGTTCCTGATGTAATCATCACTTCCCCAGGTGATTTACATGTGCAGAGAGAGGTCTTTCTCCCTTTATCAACTGTAGAGCTCTCCAGACTCCACAGTCTGTATTAAGTATGTCTAAAATAAAAGTAGTTAAAATTTTGAATTTCTTACATTTAAGCACATAGATTTACCTATTGGCAATTCAGAAGTAGAACTAACCCTCAAAGTGTTATAAAATACTTCAAATGTGTAAATTGCGAACAGACCAGCCCCATTGAAATCCATATATCTGTCTTCTATGCATTTCAGATAAAGATAACTATATTTTCCAAAATATCTATGGAAAAGTTTTAACTAGGTAGTTTATTTTTAACCTAGTTTTAACTAGGTAGTTTATTTTTAACACATTTATATACTGGAGCAGTAGATTAGATTCTACTTCTGAATTAGAATCTCTTTGAGAAAAGTCATCAAGATATGGCCCAGTTGAGACATACACTCTGAAAATAACCATTGTTAACCATGACACCCTGGAAATTAAAGGGTAAACACAGGTGATGAAAAGAAAGGTGACTTGAATAAGCACTGGAACCAGTAACTACATAAATAATTATTTTATTAGTAAGGTAAACATACTTAACAAATCAGGCTTTTCTTGTACAGTTTAAATCTCCTTCCTACAACCTTCTTGTTCTAATTCTTCCTTTGCTTCTGTATGTTTTTTCTCTCTATTTCTCACTATTTCTCCGTATTTCACAGCCATTTTCTCTACTCTTGCTTTGCTGCTGCAAACTCCCACATACCTTTACAATTCAACTTTCCCCTTGTTTATTTTTACACTTAACTCTAATTTTCAAATAATCTGCATTTCTTTTTGCTCTAGCTTCACGGTAAGATCTTCTGCCACTCTTTCTCCTTCTTACAATTCTGGCAAATCCTTTCCATAATTTCCTTTATTCCAGAAGTTTTTCTAGATTCATTTTAATAATTTGTTAGTAACACCTGATCTTAATAATTTGATATTAATAATCCGTTCTTAAGAGATAATACTGTTTCATGCTGCAACTCAAATCCTGAGATGAATGGAAGTGCCTGAGAATCTGGATCCATACTACAGAATCTATCCATACTATGCTATACACACTTCTCTCTTTGTTATACTATATTTGCCAGACTTTCTACATGTATGAATGCAGCTATGGGTGATTGGGTGGGTTGGATTGGTTGATGGGTTGGACGCGATGATCTTGAAGGTCTCTTCCAACCTGGTTTATTCTATGTAATTCTATGTAATCATTGCGTCCAACCTATCAACCAATCCAACCCACCTAAACAACTAACCCATGGCACCAAGCACCCCATTAAGTCTCCTCCTGAACACCTTCAATGATGGTGACTCCACCACCTCCCCAGGCAGCCCATTCCAATGGGCGATCACTCTCTCTGTATAGAACTTCTTAACATCCAACCTAAACCTCCCCTGGTCATTTAGATGTGGCATCCTCACATGGAAGGGGACAGTATGCCCTATATCAAAATGTGTATTGGTTTTAAGGGCAATCCTATAATTATCTGAATTTTATCATCATAAAATGTTAATAAAGGCTTCTGGTTTGGGAAAGGGAGGGAGTTTCTTCACATCTGATAGAATGGGATATTTATTACCTGAATATATTGAGTAAGCATTTTGGTATTTTTTGTCTGCTGTTGAAACATCAAATGACATTGGTATATGCAAATTAATTCTGCAAGCATGTCTTTTCCAAAAACTGATTTCACCCAGAAATAGCTGAGTGTTTTTTAATCCTCCTGTCTATTGATATGATTCATTTAACCAAAAAAATAGAAAAGCACAGAAAGGGTCAATTGAATTCAGAGTGCTCCCATTAAGATTTCTTTTTTTCTCTGATTGCACAAGCTGTAAGAAAAAACTCCAAACACTTTGAATCCTTTATATCTGTATTTTGGATTGGTGCAGTTCATGCACTTATATATATGCAGCAGCTTTTCCTTTTCCAAGTGCTGAAAAAAGCTTCTCCTAGGAAACTGATTCAAAAGTGTATGCACTTGTAGTACAAATGCAGTCTAAATTAGGAGCTGCTGTAACCATAATAACTCTTTGCTACTTTCTGTATGCACACACAACCACACGCACATCCTCTGTCTCTGAATGTATATTTAAAGATACATAGAATTTGCAGGTGCATCACCAAATAGGGATCTTTACTATTGCTTCTACATTGCAATTTGCCTTCTTGACACATGAAAATTAGTTCTGGAGTACTTTATAATAGGCCTACAATATTCTATTCTCCCAGCTATGGGAAAAAAAAACCAACAACCTCTGCATGTTATTCTGTCAAGTGCAAAACTTTTTGTCTTAGAGGGTTTCAATACAGTAAAGGTAGTTTTGTTGTAAAGTAAAAATACCATCTAGTCTCACATTAGTTTTCTTTACATTTTCAAAATAGTAGCGAGGGATGTCATTATAAATGGGAATCAAACATAAAACCATTAAGCAATATAAGCAGAAAATATTAATTTGTCCGTTGAATGCATTAGCTTTATTTTGTAACTGATTAATATTAAACCAGTAATTCTATGGTTGGGAGCCAAGCAAATGGTATTAAATATACACTTAAAAAAAAAAATTAATCAAACAAACAAAGCACTCAAAATCCTCAATTTTTAAACTAATTAGACATCATAGAACAAAAGATGTCAAAACCTATTTTATACTATGTGAAAAAGCACAATGCACAAATGCTTGAATGCCAATATCCATAGCTTCATTTGGTGAAGTACTAATTCAGTTATACTCACTGCTTGTGTTCTCTCAGCCAGACAAGTGCATGATGAAATGCACCCTCTGTTCTGGGCACTCCAATTTTCCAGAACAGGAAACTTAACAGAAACTTAGCAAGTGTGTTGCATCTCTCTTTTCTGCATTTATACCAGTCCCAGGAAAAGATAGCATACCTTCTGAAAACAGGGCCTAGTTCATACATTTTTTTCTCAGTAAAGTCAGTGTAAAGTTAAGAAATGTACCATGTCACTGTTCTTGAAACATATCATGCAATATACTGCATAAAAATAAATAGAAATTGATGGGTATTTGTTTGTTTGTTTTATTGTCTCTTTTTTAAGAGATGGTATATGCCATACAGTGAACAAAATAAAAAACAGGGTTCCCATGATAAGGGAAGCTCAACATAAGCAAAGACACTTCACCATATATACACGTTAAAAAATATTTCTGTGAGGAAACTATTGTGCATTTTTTATTTTTAATGCATCTGGAAATCAAACACATTTGGCAAATAGATAATTTAATCTTTACAGTGATTTTTGGACATAGACATTTAGTAAAACATTTGAATTGATTTGTTTTATCCAGTTCAGAAACTACTGAGAAACTGTGTTTCTGGTCCTGGTGTTATTGATCAGTATTTCTACTTGTTTCATCCCACACTTTATTCCCCCTCACCTTGCACCCTGCTTCAGCTAGAGCAGTAGGCTCAGCTCCATACCATTCAGCTCCTTCTCCCTGTCCCTCCTCTGACAACAGGACTGCATGCACCTTAGATTCTTATCCTTTCAGGATTTTCACATTCACTTTTGTTTTAATAACTGAGAACCCTGAGACAGTTCTTGCAGCCAAATTCTGACATGGTTTAATCTCAAGCACTTTCTCCCAGGGGGATGAGGAGGAGAACCAGAAAAAAAAGGCCAAATTCATGGGCTGAGACAAGAAAATTTGAATAACTAAAGTGAAATAAATTTAATAATAACAATAATAAATAGTGATAAAAACAACAACAATAATAACAGTAGTAATGAAAAGGTGTAACAAAACCCAAGAAAAAACAAGTGATTTGCAATACACCTGCTCATCACCCTTTGACTGATGTTCAGCCAGTTCCCTGTAAGTGATTGGCCTTCTCAGCCAGCTGCCACAAGTTTATATACTGAACACAATGTCCTATGGCATGGAATATATTCCTTTAGCTAGTTGGTATCAGCTGTCCTGGCCATGCTCTCTCCCAACTGCTTGTACACCTCTTTGCTGGGTGAAATATCCTTAGTCTAAGATAATCATTACTTAACAACAACTAAAACATCAGCATGTTATGAACATTATTTTCACACTAAACCTAAAATACAGCACCTGCTAGGAAGAAAATTAACTATATCCCAGCTGAAACCAGGACAATCCTTACTGTAATAGAATCAATGGTGAATAAGCATGGCAAAAAATCTGAGCATTTTATAAAGATTTGTTGAAAAGGGAAATTAAAACTCACTGTTATATTACATATCCTATAAGTTTGAACATTTATAGGTTCATGAAATTTATTAAATGACATTTCAACATATATATATATTGCATTTTAAAAGTTTAATTGAGTAACTGTTGATGTAGTTGACTTCTTGAAAGAACAACACTTCATCATAGTATCATAGTATCATTCAGGGTTGGAAGAGACCACAAGGATCATCTAGTTCCAACCCCCCTGCCACGGGCAGGGACACCCCACACTAGATCAGGCTGGCCAGAGCCTCATCCACCCTGGTCTTAAACACCTTTAGGGGCGGGGCCTCAACCACCTCCCTGGACAACCCATTCCAGGGCTTCACCACAAGTGAAGAACTTCCTCCTCACATCCGGCCTGAATCTCCCCACCTCTAGCTTCGTTCAATTCCCCCTGGTCTATCACTACCTGATATTCTAAGAAGTCCCTCCCCAGCCTTCTTGTAGTCCCCCTTCAGATACTTTCTCTCCCTCCCCACCTCACCCCACCTTGTCTTCTGAAAAGCATGATACTTGAAGTAACTACCTGGAAAGCAATGTTAGTTTATTACATTTTATAAGATATCCCAAATTAGAGACAATTTCCTAAACAAAAGGAGAAAGAAAAGTCTAAGCTTAGAGCTCTCTGCAGTTAAATATTTTCAAAGGGAAACTAATGGGAGTTTAGTTGTTGGTTTGTTGTTTTGAGTTTGGTTTGTTTGTGGGGGTATTTATTTTATTTTAGTTTGTGTATTTGTGCAAAATTTATTCAATTTTCTGATCAGAGGACTTTAATCATAGTCACAGTAAATGGAATGAGTTTTTTTGCTCAGTCTTACAGAATGAAATACTCGTTACAAGTGTATGTATTGCTCTGTGTTAATGAAACCTGAGCTTTTAGTGAATGCTTCAGATACCTGTAACAAGAGGTTTTGGTGAATAATATCTGCATAAAAAAGAATACAACAAAGTGCTTTGGAAAACTTTTCCATTTTGATAATGAAATGTTCACAAGTGGGTTAACTAAGTGTAGAAAGGTATGGCAAGCTAATCAGACTAAAAATATCTGAAATGAATTAATAGAATTGTCTTTAATTGCAGCATATTTCCTTGTAATTTGTTGAATAAGGCAAATTTTACAATATTTGCCTGTGGTTAAAGATACTATTTTCTGGTTTAGTTCATCTTAATTATTTCTCTGAAGAATTTCACTTCAGTTGATGTAAATGAGGTTTTCATCAAGGAAAACTAGAATGTACATATATCCTGATAATGTTTAATTATTTGCAAGAAAGTAGTAAAGCTGATATGTATCTTTTATATCATATTATTTACACTTCTGAATAGGTAGTGATATTTAATTTGCAAATATGATACACAAAATCTCCTTATCTGTTAGATTATACCTGGAGTAAAAATAGAGCATATTGCTGTGGACATATTGGAATCTCAAAGCTTCAGATTTTAGTATTCATTGAACAGATGTACACCAAGTACCTGACTGTGAAATATTTAGAAAGCTTTATTAACACCCAAAATTGAATACAGTAACTACTACCATATCAACACTATGAATCAATCTCTTAAGATGTTAATAGCTCTTTTGTTTACCCTCCAACCATCTGGAATATTTAGCAGATTCGGACACTCAGAATGAGAAAGAAGCATGTTCAGGTGCTACCATTCATTTCAGAGTGGCAGCTTTTATGACATAGCTATTAACCTGAATGTTCTTTATCTGTCATGGTATGATCCCTCCAGAGCATAAAGAAATTATTTAGAAAATCCATCCTGTTCTCATTAGTTTTACATTAATAATATAAATAAATGTAACAACATAGCATTTGGACAACTACATTGTACATAATATTAAAGTATTTTGGAGTTGTTGCAGGGTGCTCCAAACCCACCTCCCCCCCATCTCCATCAGCGGATATTTGACTGGAGGAAGATAAAGGCGTGAAATTGTGACTACTTGACACAAACTGTAAAAAAATCAAGAGCTGAATGAATTTCACAAAATTTCTCATGCATTAGATAACAGAACCATGCCATGGACAGCATAACCTGATGTTCTGCTTGTAACAGATGGCTGTCTAGCCAGAAGATCCCAATATGTCCTGTTCAAAATGAGACTTCTCTATATTTTTCTGACAGTAGATTTTATGGGTTTGTTTTGAAATTACCTACATATTTCATGGTATATACATGCATAAAACTAAAGCTCTACCAGTTCTCCACAGATTCTTAATTTCCTTGATATCTCAGTTTCTAGTAGTATCTGTTATGTTATTTCCAGCAAATTAGAATGGCTTCCCCTTCTACATTTTAGTCCACAAGGAATAGAATATGAGCCTGCAAAAGACTTTGTGGGGAGGTCACTGCTTCTGTCTAATTCAAAACAATAGCAATGGCAGAACTATGCTTCAACAAATGTCCTTTTTTCCCCTTTTTATAAGTGTCACAGAAGTCACTGTTTCTTTTGCATGTTCTCTTTCATAAAAGGCAAGTTCCTTAAGTTTATGCTGACAAGTTAAAACTTCCATTTATGCAAGAAAGACATGGATGTGCTGGAACATGTCCAAAGAAGGGCCGGGGGGATGATCAGAGGGCTGGAGCACCTGTCGTGTGGAAACAGACTGGAACAGTTGGGGCTGTTCAATCTGGAGAGAAGGCTCCGAGGAGATCTTATTGTGGCCTTCCAGTATCTGAAGGGGGCCTACAAGAAAGCTGGTGAGGAACTTTTTAGGGTGCTGGGTAGTGATAAGCAGAGAGGGAATGGATCTAAGCTAAAGGAGGGTAGATTTAGGTCTGATGTCAGTAAGAAGTTCTTCTTCATGAAAGTGGTGAGATACTGGAACAGGTTGCCCAGAGAGGTGGTAGAAGCCCAATCCCTGGAGGTTTTTAAGGCCAGGATGGGTGAGGCTCTGAGCAACCTGATCTAGCATAAGGTGTTCCTGCCCATGGGAGGGGGGTTGGAACTAGATGATTCTTGAGGTCCCTTCCAACCCTGACAATTCTATGATTCTGTGCAGGCTGGTCTGTGTTTTTATTCTGTTATTTTTCTTCTCTACTCTTTGTATGAATGGTGTGGGTAACTCTAGTCTTTTAGGAAATATCATATACTTTTCAGGAACAAACAATAAGTAATAGAGCTTCATTGTTTCATTTTGTTTTTATAACTTTTGTCATCTTGAAATAGATGCATTAGGGGACTATTTTGTGTGTGTGTGTGATATGTCACTCTCTTAGATCTTTCAGCTGCTTTACCTGAAGTAAAAAATTGGTGTCTGTCTTACAATTGCTTTTTATATATTATACTAAATGAAACAGAAATAACTATTCTGTCAGACACACTCCTAGAGGAGTATGGAAATTTTCAGTATTTCAATTCCCTCCACAAACATCAAAATAGAACTTCTTTTGTTATGGTTAAGAAGTGAACAATATTTTTATTCCAATAATGCTCTGGCACTATCTTCTGATCAAAATCAGCTATCATGATGAATAAGATAGAACACAGATGCAATGTACCAAAGATGAATGTGCCATAAAATTCAATTTAGCATTCTATTTATGCTGCTAAATCAGCACTCAAAACATTATTTATTTTTTTTTAGTTTTTTTGTAAGCAGCTTGATTCTGTCAGCCAAATGTTTAAAAAACATAGCCTCTACAATGCATAAACATTCCTGATTTTAGAACCAATGTTTCCAGAAGAGGGGTTCTTCTGATGCTATAGATATTTATATATGAGCTAATTCTCAGCATCTCTTCTTTAATTCCTGGACAAAAGTAAAATTAATCTGCCTAGTAATGCCTATATTTCTCCACTGACAAAGGAGTTTAGATATCAAATATAGCTATTCATATGCATATTGAATTATCTCAAGTTAAATAAGTCATCATATTTTGTTCCTGTATTACTGTAACAGTTTTTTAAAAACTTTTAAGTATTTGCGCAACTTACATATCTCTGTGCAAACATGGAATCAGTTAAACAGATTAGAGAAATCTTATGTTAACTGAGAACAACTATACAGACATGGATATTTTGCATGTATTGTTATAATACTGAGCTGTATGTCTTTCTCAGCATAGCTTGGGGCATGACAAGTCACTTCAGCATTCATCCAAAAGTACTAATTGGAAGACATGGATGAACTCATAGGATACTTCTCTGACTTGCTCTGGAACTTGCTGAATTTGAAATTATTTGAGACACAAATGAAGCAAAGTTGTCATAAGAGGTCAATATGGAAGACACGTATGTGTGTATCTATATATACACACGTAAGGTGCATGTTGAGTAGAAAGCTAGACTGTATATAACAATTTCTTACACATCTTGGGGTGTTCAACCCTTCTTAAAATCCCTATATAGTTATGCTATTCCTTATTTACCCCCACTATTTCATCTTTCTTTTCCCTTTCTATCTCTCCTCTTTTGACTTAGACAATTTACTAGTTTATTGCACTTGTATAATTGTAATGCATATGGATAATTTGGTCTTGTAATTTCCCTTAAAATATTGTTTATGTAATACAGATCTCCTTCAACTTTTATTACCTTAGACTTAACTCTCATGTGATTTCTGTTGCAATTTTCTGAATTTATTTATCTATTGCCTTGGAGACCAGTATTTTATATTTACTAATATTCCTCCTAATTTCAGGGTCGATAATCTCCATAGTTGCTCTTCTCTACCAACATATCCCTGGTAGCAGTGAAAAAGAAAATTAAAAATTAAGAGTGTAGTTTATTTGTACTGTGTTTCTTAACCATCAATTAATTTATTTATTTTCCGCCCCCTAAATTTTGTAATCCATGAGAGGTGATCCTCAAAACATCCTTAATACATCTTTGAAATGTCTAGGTCAAATTCACTGTTATTTTCCTGCCATTGAAAGTGTGATTGTTCTTTGACTTCACCACTGTTGTAATCATCATGAGTATGAACCATTGCAACAACTACATTGTTATCAGTACCACCCAGCACCATCAGTTATCTCACTTTACTATGTAAAGATGTCATCCTTGCTATTACTGGGGAAAGTTTTAACTGTGCTACTTTTTTTTTTTTTTTTTGTCCATCTGTTTAGGAAACACCAAGGAACTTAACAAGAAATCCGAAAGATAAAACCTCTTAAGACTACTGTTGGCAAAAGAATGATTCTTCTTTACAGGACAGGTAAAAACGGCGTGAAACCTAGACAATTCAGAGAAATTGTTATGTTTTTCAGATATCAGACTAGGAAACTTAAAGACATGTAGAAATGACGCTTCTACAAAGGAAGCAAATAATATTGTTACAGATAAAAAATATGTAAGAATTATGTATTTTCAAGATGCATCTATATAGGAAACATTTGAGAAGTGTGAAGATCAATATTATCTCTTGGAGTAGTTTGACAACCATAATTCCTGTAATGCAAGTATCAATTTTTACAATTGTTTTCAGATTCATGGAGGTATTAGATATCCAGGTTGTCTGTGTATATTGAAAATTCATTAAAGCTGGTACTTTAAATGCTACATTTGTTGTAAACATAAACTAGAGAGTGCTTTTATTTCACATAATGCAAATAAATATATTAGTTATAATCAGTTCTCTATTGCTCAAACAAAAGAACAAAACAAAAGAAATTAAGGAAAATTCTTGTAAATTATAAATTAGTAGATTTATTGGGTAGAATTGTTTGTTATGGTTCATAACTCATACCATTCTTACTGGGACAACATATTTGGGGATTAATACTAAAGCTGAGTAATAATTGGAGTTATATTTTAAAAATCGATTCATTTTGTTGAAGAATTTACTGTTAAGGAACTTGTGGCTCAAAATAAGAAACCTTTCTTTGTTGATACAAAGAGTGATAGGATTTTAAAAGGAGATTTAAAAGGACTGTGAAATACCTTCACAAGTAGACTGCATCGATTTCATACAGATTTTAATCTGAAACTCATATTATGATCTGAGGGAGAAATGTATCTGAAGTAAGGTACAGAGATCTTAGATATTCTTTGTATAAAATATACAAGATCACTATTGAAGCTACATGAAGGATATGATATATTTTGTCCTAAAGAAGGAATTTAAGATCATTCCAATTAATTGTACTTGGGAAAAAAATTACTAAAAATCCTGTTTTCTTAAATATGAAGGGATCTTGCAACATCTAATTCACATGTAGAAACTTAAGATTTTGTAGATATTGTAACTGACAGCTGTTCAACTTTGATGATTTTGACATCCCTTGGGAAATAATGATATATTTATTTTTCTTTTTACTTAACTGAGACTGCTCCTCTATATCTTGAAAGGGAATAAATCTCTATGTACTTTCAAATTTAGGAATCAGCTACTTAATATAGGATGACTTAATCTCCAAGTGTTGGTTTGTGAGTGGTGTATTTGGTGTTTGGTTGGTTGGTTGGTTTGTTGTTGTTTTGTTTTGTTTTGTTTGTTTTAATCCAAATAATAAAATATTTAGGGTTTGGGTTTTTTCCCCCCAGTCAAAAGGCACATCTGTAAGTGTTTACCAGGACACCTACCCCTTGAGGTATCTTTTTTCCTTTGTGGCAGTTTAAACAAGATCCTTGATATATTTCACCAGAAAAAGTATAATGAGAGAGTTAGGGAAAGAAAAAAAATATAGAATGACCTAAAAATTTTTAAATTTAATAATTAAACTCTAAATTATATAGATACAGATCAGCATATATTTATGATGAATAATAAGTTATCAATAAATTGTTTGGCATTATTTAATCTTCTTATCTACTATTGGAAAACAATTTTCATTTAAGTTATTTGCATATAGATCAAACTATTTTGACACCATTGTTATGAATAAGGGGAGTAAGGTGAGAAATTTGTGATTAATTTATTTATAAATTGGCTCTACCTCCCTTGTAATATGATAGAATATTTATAAAGGTTTGGTGTTTCAATTGGGGATTATCTTCACAATAGGAATAGTTACTGGTAGTTTGAGAATAGACTCTAGAAAAGATATAATACCCCACTAAAAAAAGGAATTAATTTCCCAGGGACTTTAGCAATATATCACATACTTACAACACTATGTGCTGATTGTGGGAATTTCTCTTTTTGTCCCTTTTGATTGGAGAATTCTCCTGAACTGCTGTTGCTGCTTAATCCACATGTGTGGTGAGGGAAAACCTGATGGAAAGAGCTTCCTTGCTCCGCAAATAACCCTTTTTTTAAGAAAACCAACTTAATTTTGTCAGATGTCACAATGGAGACCATTTCCAAAGCTTAGACAACAGAAGTGAGTGCCAGGAACAGTTAAAGATCCATCCTTTGCCCAACATGCTCCAGCATGGGGTTTGTGTTTTACTGTGCCTGGCAGGTCACATGGCTTAGAGAAAGTGCTTATATGAGTCTGCTGACCCACAGCCCTGGGGTGGAGGGAGTTGTCTCCCCCTGCTCCACTGTATCCTAGCTTCCCTGCTTCCCCTCATCCCAGCTTTGCAGGGTGGAGGGGTTTTGGATGTACTGCCACAACCATCCCAACTACAGAGCTAATTGGACTGATTTCTGAATGTCTCTTAATATCATATAAAATCTACACCAAGTAATAGGACAGCATCTACATTCATTTCCCAGGGCAAAAATCAACACTAAAATGATCAGAAGTTGTGATTCAGACTTTGCTCCTGCATTGTCTTTGGATTACACAGAAAGATGCAGCAATCATTTTCTTAGCATATTTATTATCTTTTTATCCTCCTTCTGTTTTGGCATGTTGAAAATGAATCAAATTAAAGCCTTCTCCATGTACAGAAGAATACAACAGTGGCCTTCTTCCAGTCCAACATAATATTGGTGTCAATAATGCATGTGCAAAGCATGAAAAATCTTGCAATTGCAAAGCAAGATAAAGCAGTGTGGTATCTGACTTTAGTATCAGGGAAATTCTCTGCTGCTTGTCCATTTTTTGAATTTCCTGCTGCTAAGAATTACTTTTCTTGCCTGTTTTGCTTGGGTAGTTAGTTTAAATATTTGCTACATGTCATCTAAAAGTTCTTACCATATTTGTAGTTTTTTTAAAAAAAAATTAAAATAAAATTGCTTATATTCTGACTGGATCCCAACATTCCATATGGAAAGAAATAAAACTACATAACTGTGATTTGCTCTTACAAATATAAATGCATATATAAACAAATAAATATGCATATATTTAGATACATTTTATATATATAATAAATTTTGTGCTTTACTTGAATTTAGTATTAAGTTAGGGGTTTTGTAATTTTTATACCTGATTTTCTCTATTGCAGTGCACGATGCCATTAAACTACCTGTCAATCAGCATTTCATAGTACTTTTTATTTTCTACAAAAAATTAAGGCATTGTTTTGATTAGCAAACTATCTAAGAAAATGCTTTGCAAAAGCCTTTCAGAAAATAAACAAGGTAGTGTCTGGGTAAAATTTTCTACTCTTTTTATTCTTTGAATTTAATATATAATGTTTAAATGATATATTGTCAGGATTTGTGGCTTCAACATCTTTAAAAGTTAGTGTGAACACTAATCTGAATCAAGCAAATAATTCACAGGAATTACTAGTATGCAATCATTAACTATCAAAATCACCAATTTCCAGGCACTATAAAAATTTAAGCTCGTATATATACATATGATACAGTTTTGATCAAATTGATTAGCCAGAAATATGATAAAAATTATTTTTCTGAGCTAATTTGATCCAGGTTTGTTTGCCCAGTCGATGATAAGTTGATTACACACAATACAGAGGAACAAACTGGAAACTTCTCAGAAGCATGAAACAAGCAGCAATGCTTGGTGAGATAGATCACCTCAGCTTACAACAGAGTTAAGCAACAGGTAAACAGGCTGTAAACCTTGGAAATAACCAGGTATATTAGCGTAAGTTACTCATGAACCACTAAGCTGTAAGGTCGGAGCTGGTTTTGTTTTGGGTTATTTTTGTGTACATGTTTTGTTGTGCTTGTGTGTTTGTTTTTCTTTGGTGGTTTGGTTTTGTATTTTCCCTGCCTATTTTAGCCAATATGTTTCACTTGTTGATGAGCAATAATATGGCTACTAGCTGCCATGGTTCAGGTATTATTCTAGAATGGAAATATTTTGGTTTAGAACTGGCAATTCAGTTAATACCTTTGAAATAATTCATTTGGGAAAAAAACAGTTCCATTTCTTTTCTATATTGCAAAGTCTTCTGCATTTAACATATTTCCCAATATCTGTTAGTATGGATAAGGTTTATCACTACAAATCATTGGTGATGCCTTTTTTAATAGTTTTTATAGTCTATTGTTGAAATTTGACAGGAAACCTTTTAACAATAATAAAAGTATTTTAGAAATTACAATTATAAGCCTCTATAAAAGCAGTTATTTTATTCTGGAGTTGGAGATATAGAAGTTATTAATCCTTTATTATTCTAAAACTTTTGTCCTGAATACCCATCCACATACAACTTTCTCCTTCCAAGTAATAATTAGGATAATGTGTTCTTTATTGATGATTGCATAAGGCAAGCAAAGGAAGATAATTTTTTTGTGAGCCGTTTACAGTAAATGCATTTTTGAAGTGTGTTCTACATAATGACACCAGAATAAGAAAGGAGTTTGCAGTGATACATAATTTTACAATTTAAAAAGTAATCTGTTGTAGAAATTCTTGTAACTGTAATTCTCAGAGATTTTATGAGGAGTCAAGGAAAAGTTAACTATATTTCCTTTCAAATGGCAAGTTATTTTTCCACAGTAAGGCATAAAAATGATAAATTTGAGTTAAAATGTGTGTTTGCTACTAGTTCTAAATACAGGAAGATAGAAAGTGGAAATTCATAACCTACTCTACAGGTCTTGAAATATTTGGAAAATAGTCTGGTTTTATTACTCATTAAAATCTTGAATCATAAAGGAGGGATTTTATAATCCAATAAATAAGATTCAGAAAGAGAAGAAGACATTTTGAAGGATAACTTATTATCAATGAATCCATTAGTCTCAGTAAGTAAAGAAGCTGAGTTTGGTATATAACACCATGAGCCCATGTTGGATTTCAAGTCAGAATTTCAGAAAAATTAAGAGATTAAGAGATTAAGAGTTTTAATTACCTCTTCAAGGTTTACAGCACTGCAGCATTAAGTAGTAAGAAGGAAGTACACTGATAGCTTTATTATGTACAATCTCCATATTACTAGGAGTGGTCCTTTCTCTCAGAACAATAAGTTCTGTAGTGTTTTTACAGGGAGAACTTCAATAGTGTGTGCCACCACCACACATACCACCAGAAAGCTCAGAAACACAACTGTGAAAGTACCTCTTCATGGACATTAATCCTTAACTATGGTGCAGAAGAATCTCCTGTCAGCTGAAGAGCATCAGAGTCCACCTATAGAATAATACTGTGTACGGTCCAAGGTAATGAAGTACTTGGACAAATATTTTTTTCAAAGTAGCCAAGTGGGTAATTATCACAAAGCATAAGGACATTAAACAAAGTCACAAGTTGCACCATTTCATTATCACAGGTATGCAAACCTCATTAGTGTCTGGAAACTCATCTCTTGGAACTAATACTGAAGTAAGAAAGAAAGTTCATGTATCTAAGCAAATGAAGTCAAGTTACATGGGTGGTTTACTGTATTGTCATGTGCTTCATGAAGATCAACAAGAGGTTCAAAGACCTGAACCTGGGGAGAAAAAGCTGTGTATGACAATATATCATAGAATCATAGAAATATTAAGATCGTCTAGTCCAACCACAACCCAACTGCCATGACTACTAAACTATATCCTGAAGTGCCACATCTACATGCTTCTTGAACAACTCCAGGGATGGCTTCTCCACCACCTTCCTGGGCAGTCTGGTCTAGTGCTTCACCACTCTTTCAGTAAAGGATTTTTTTCTGGCATCCAATCTAAACTTCTGACAAAACTTAAACCCGTTTTCTCTCATCATATTGCTAGTTACTTGGTAGAGGGGACCAACACCAGCCTGATTACATCCTCCTTTCAGGTAGCTGTAGAGAGCAACAAGATCTCCCCTTAGCATTCTCTTCTCCAGACTAAACAACCCCATTTCCCTGAGATGTTCATGCAACATGCTCTCCAAACCCCCCACCAGCATCATTGCTCTTCTTTGGACACAATCCAGGACATCAATATGTGTCTTACACTTTTGAGTCCAGAGCTGCCCATCTAATGAATCTCCTCCAGAGCTATAAGGCCATCAAAACCACCACCCTGTCTATTCAGGCCAGGTATTACCACACCTGGTTTGAGACCAATTTAGATAGCTTATGATATTTTTTTTTTCTGTCATGTAGAAATTATTTTCTGGGTGTTTCTTAAACAGGATTAAGATGTGAGCTCTTTCTATATAGTAAAAGTCACCCCTTAACAGCATTTGGCATATTAGTAAAACACTTTTTGTCTGTTAATGGGAAAAATGAGTTAGCTAATACATCTGTAATAAACATTGGTGTCACATTTTGTACTTCAATTTCCATCTTCCTGAAAGAGAGTGCTTATATACTTAGAAGAATAAAGATTTTAAAATATTCTGTCTCAATAAAATTGAGAGGCACAAAGTGCAAATTATCCTGAAATGCTAACATAATAGGTGTACAGCTAGTAAAGTCATATATTTTCACATCCAATAGTGAATTGTGATATGCAGAACTCTCTGGTATCTTTTTGTGCATAACTACATTATAGTCAGGTCGAAGTTTTTACTTTAACCTTAGCTTAATCATTTAACTTAGAAATGTATATGAATAAGATGTTAACATTGCACTACATGATGAAGAAATACTTCTTTAAGGGCACAAAGCATAAACGCCCCATGGCAAAATTAATAAATGCAAATTATCTATAAAATGTCTGACTGTCTTAAATTAATAATATGCTACAGATTAGGCTAAAACCACTCTGTAGATATACCAATGTGCTGAAAATCTCAATTTTGTGTGTGTATTTCAAGAGTAATATTCTGCTCATCATTTTAGCAGAATGAAGGCTATTTTCAATATGCAGGAAACCTATTTGGAGTAATGCCAGAATTGTTATGATACTGTGTGTTCTGCCAACTTTTAATCTAAAGATGCAGCCAATACCATTACAAAAGTTAAAAAAAAAAAAAAAAAAAAAAAGTAGACAGGTTAAATACTTCCAAGAATCCTTAAAAAAAAAACTAGTGTTTGTTTCTTTTACTTTCTTCCTTTGTTTAAACCAAACCACTTGTCAGCACTGCAGTTCATGTTCCTTAGGTAAACAGTAGCAAAGCATCTTCATCTGTGATAACATAACTGTTATCCTAATGACTTTTGCAAGGCTCAAGTGGAAAATATCTTGCACACATATTTGATTAAATGCTGAGATTTGAAAATTCTGAAGTTCAGGGTTTGAATGATTGTGAGTGATTTTTATGAATATTAAAGAAGGGCTTTTCTTTGTAGCCATCTGAAGCTAATTATGCTAATTGCTGTCAGTCATCTGGGAAACTCTCAAACTTCTCTCTGTGTGTGCACTTGAGAAATGTAATATCTAAGTAATAAATGTCTATCGGTATATAGTTGTTATTCTGTAGAGCACTTACTGAGTTGTTTCATGTTTGTAAGTATTATTTCATTTTGTTGACTATGTTTATTTCATTATTTGACTACTAATTAAGCTTTAAAATTTTATATCCATACATACATAGTTGTGTAACATGAATCAAAACATTTTTCTTCATTTTTATTCCTTCTGACCTTCTTTCCCTTCTCTTTCTGGGACTGCTTTACAGTTTACATGCTGTGAGTGTACAACATTCAGTACCTAAGGTGAAAAGGTTATTTGTCTTCTGCATAAACTTGTAAAAAGTTGAAGACAGCACAACCATGGAAATTGGAATATTTTGATATCATGGCTGGAAGGTTGCTAACTCAGATAATTGAAATGTAGGTATATAGTTGTGTAGACTTGTGAATAGAAATATAAAAAGTTGGTTCTATATAAATGACACTTCCATAATTAAGACAGATGTTCAAAAAAAGTGGTTTGTCTTTCCTTCCATTGTCTTTCCTTCCACTGCAATCCTTCTTTGAACTTTGACTAGGTAAAGAGTTAAGACTGCTAGGTTAGATTACATGTCTGCTTTTTAATAAGGCTAAATCTGGGGGTGATGAATCCTGTCTCTGTAGAGAGGCTGATTTAATTATATCACAAAAACTCCAAAAAGAAAATAAATACTATATATGCCAGATAGATAATAGTCATATACTCAGATATCTTCTTAACATACCATGCTAACTCATCTATTTAAATCAGAGAAAGGCATGGGTTTCAAGGTTTATAATTTTACCATAATATTGTCCCTCAATTAGGGTCATTCACCATGTAAAATGTCCATATATACAAAGAGCCAAGGTGTTCTGATTTTATTACATATTTTCAAATACAGGCATACAAGTTGATTGTTCACCTAAGCAAGCACTGAATCACACAAATTTATCATCATTTATTCACATTTATCTGGTCTATAATCACTAAAATTATCTATTTTGCCCAATTTATAGTTTGCTGAGAAAGATGCATATACCTCCTCCTTGAAGGCTTTTCTTATCTCATTATTTCTTAAGAAATAATGGTCTTTCTTCAATCATTCACTCCTACCTTTAACTTAGAGTAATTACTTAGTACAATTATATTAGTATGTGTACTTAGTATAATTATTCACACAGAGCTTTCATTGACTTAGCACAGATTATTACCTATAAACGAAGAGGCTATAAGATTTGGCAATTACTTGAAGTGCATATACTGTTTTCTAATCAATATCTGATGATAAAGCTGTGATGCATTTATAATATTTTTATATTTATTCTTCATTATTTCAATTTCTTCCATTTGACAGTCAACATAACAACTATTACAAGAAAGGATAGCTGTTCTGTAACATAACAGCAGCCTATGGTGTAAGGACTGGTCCAAAGAGCATTATCTGTCTCATCATTTTCATCAGGAATTGGGACCCTCATGCCCCAAAGACATGGACTGATATTCAGGCTAACAACCTAGCATGAGTTCTGCAGTGTCCTACTGCACAGGAAGCTACTGTTGAAGTTACTGAACCTGTGCTGCCCAGGGAGGTGTTTAAGTCACCAACCCTGGATGTGTTTAAAGGTTATTTGGATGTGTTGCTTGGGGATATAGTTTAGGGAGTGAACTTTGTAGAGCAATCAGTTGGACTTGGTGATCCTGAGGGTCTTTTCCAACTTGAATGTTTCTTTGATTCTGTGATTCTGAATCCACTGTTGGGACCATGACATATGGATAACAACAACTATGCTATTCCTGAGGCAAAGCACTGACTGTGGTAGATTCTATTATTATAAGTGTAATTTTCATTGCATGTACAAAGAATTAGGGAAGTGTAATGACAGCTTTACATCCTTAAGAGTTTCAGTCAATTTTTATTCATCTATTAAATACTTGATGCATTATGGCTTTCTTTTGAATCACACAATTCTCTACATTTAGACTGTATCTGGGGCTAAACTGTAGCAGTTATTCTACCATCTGATGACCCATCCCCAGCAGAGAAGGAGAATGAGGAAAATGAGAAAAGACCTAGATGCTGAAGTAAAACCAGATTTAATGAAATAGCCAAATTAGTACCAATGTCAATACAAAATATACAAAGGTATACTCAGCTGAGTAAAGGTGCAGCAGTCACACTAAACAGGAAAAAGGTTCTCAAGAACAGTAGAAGGAAGAGAAGTAGGGTGAGTAAAAGCCCAAGTATAATGCACCTATTTTCTCAGCAAATTTCCTCCTTAGTGTGATACTTGTGGTATGGGATACCTCTGTCACACAATTCAGGTCAGCTTTCCTAGCTGACTTGGAACTGCCAATATCCATGGCAGGCCTCTGACTATATCCCAGCAAAACCAGGAAAGCAATACATTAAGAAGTTGACAGGATGCTGTATATTTAGCCTTTAGGTTCCAACTGCTCTTTCCAAAATGACTCTGGTAAGCCATATCATAACGAAAACATTGTTATATTGAACAACACAAAGTCTTCCTGTGGTGCAGCTGCCTGTAAGAACTATAGACTCCCAGAGACTACCTGGTTACATTAGCATGAATGTTGCTTTATTTCTCTAAGTCACTTTTCTTGAAAATTTCTAAGGATTGTTGATTCCCACTGTTGGTTTTGTTGTTGTTGTTGTTGTTGTTGTTTTCCCTGAAAAAGCCAGCATGACTGTGATGCCTGACTTTTTCTGAGGAACTGTATCTGAGAATCTTGAGTAAAAAAAATGCATTCAGCTCTAGTTCTGAATGAAACACATTTTTACTTCAATGTGTGCAATCTTAAGTATCTCATGCCTTTTGTGGTTTCTGAGATGACTTTTTTTAGGAAGATAAGACTAGGGTATCACATACTGTTCTCCCAGGCAACCAGCACCAGAAAAAGAGGACACAGTCTCAGGCTGCACCAGGGGAGGTTCAGACTGGATGTTAGGAGGAAATTCTACACAGAGAGAGTGATTGCCCATTGGAATGGGCTGCCCAGGGAGGTGGTGGAGTCACCATCATTGAAGGTGTTCAGGAGGACACTGGATGGGGTGCTTGGTTGCCTGGTTTAGTTGATTAGGTGGTGTTGGATGACAGGTTGGACGTGATGATCTTGAAGGTCTCTTCCAACCTGGTTTATTCTATTCTACTTAGCAGAGCAACAAAGACTTTTCATGGCACATAAAACTCCCTCAGAAAGGAATGGAAAGGAGTATGTTATCCATAAGATCATCCTGAGCCTTGTATTGTTTTGGTTGCACTGCTGTCAATCTCTGTGCTAAACTTATGTTTAACTTAGTCACAATTGTGATGGTGCAGATACAATCTTAAACTACTCTTTAACTGCATCTTGAGCTATTGAAATTGTCACAAAAAGTTTTACCACTCTCTTATTAATTTAGGGATAGCCCTACAGCAAACCTTATATTTTAGTTAATGGTGTTTGATCATGGTTTGGGCAAGGGTGATGAAGAGGTTATTAATTTATTAATTATCCAATTGAAATATGAACAAAATTTTTAAATCATTAAAATCATTAATAACCAATTAATCACTATTTTATATACAGATTCTAGTGCATGATTGTGAGATATATCCCATAACTGGTTTTGTATGTACGATTTGAATCCAATTAGAATATTTACAGAATTAATTTCAATTAAAGGAAAAAAGGGTGCAATTCTGACTCTTGTCCACTAGACGGTGACTTGACAAGACACTGCTGCTGCTGTAACTACATACAGAGATAGAGTTACAATGTGTCAAGAGTTAATTTGATCAGAGGCTTGAACTAGGCACAGACTTTAAACAGATTGTTAGTGGGTACAGCACACGTGAAAAGATACACTGTGTCTTTTGTTTGTAGCCAAGCTAGTTGCTAGGCTAGTTAGGCTGCTTAGTTATAGATACTGGCTGCCCAGTGTGCCCAGGGCAGGCTCTGGGGCTGGTCCGTTCAGGGGGTGGGACCATAGTGGTCTCCCACCATGGACACTCTGGACAGTGACAGTGGGGGCAGCCTTCTCCCTCCCACGGCAGTGGAGGGGGGATGAACGTAGGCTCTCTGCCGGTCAGCAGGTTCTCTTAGAGGGCTCGGGCAGTTCCTTGGGGTTTGTGGTCCTTCCCGGAGATGCTGCTTGGGAGTGTAGGAGGCATCATAGAGCAGTCCCGTGGCGTGATCGTGGCTGCCAGGGTTGGTCCCTGCTGGAGGCTTGGGGCTTGCAGGGCCGGAACGGCTCCCAGGGGAGCAGTCCTTTGGGGTCAGCCTAGCAGTGGCAGGCTCTTCGGCATCAACCCACGCTATGCCGGAGCCGGCAGAGCGGCTCCGGGTCAGGGCGAGGTGGTGTCCCCTTGTCTCACAGTGAGCTAGCGAGGCTCCCTCAGGGGTCCCAACTCTGAATCACAGGCATGGGTGGTACTCTGAATCTCCCTGGAACATACAGGGCTGCGGAGAGGGCACAAGGGGCGGTTCCTCGTTTCCCGCAAAGGGCGGGGTCACGCCTGCAGCGGAGTGCTGTTCCTGCTTTCTGAGCTAAGCACAGATTCTGTGGCTCATTGTCTGCTGCTTATGGCTGTAGCAGACACTTGGACTGTCAAACTCTTGCTAGTTCTGCCTCCCCGTCTGGGCTAAAGGCTTACACTTGGGGGTCTAGTCCTCTTGAAGACATGGTAGGCTCTTCCTCTTCGGTGGGACTGGTAGTTACACACTGGCCATCTGGGTCTCCAGTGACAGACTCTCCTTTGAGAATTTCTCGGGTAAACTTCCCTGTTACTGGCTGCTTCTCCGTACTGCAGAGGCCGCTAGTATGCTTATAAGCGGAGTGAGAAGACTTACTAGCAATGTGGCCAAACATGTTTGGACAAGTTTTACATTATTTGGGGCATAATTCTGGACATATGGTGCCTTCACCACAAGTATACATTTTGCACCATTTTAAGACCTGTACTCCCCAGTTTTGAATGTATTGCCATGAATGTTTAACTCTGTCCATGTTCTACATGGAAAATTGATGGGTTGGACTCAGAGCAGATGGTTCTGCCAATAGACCTCTTGTAAGATTCCCAAATAGAATCTTATAATAATTTAGGTTGAAAGAGGCATTTAAGATCATCAAATCCAATCATAGTCCTGCTTTAACTGCCCTGTTTTTCTCTGGACCTAAAACAATTGCCCCCACTTAAGCATCTAATGCCATCTGAGATATCCTATCGTATCTTGCCCCCATCTATAACTTCTTAGGTGTCTCTTAGGTCCTGTGTGATATCTACTTGGCTCAAGTATCTCAGGCACTGTAGCCTGTTTAAACTTATAATGAGTCCTTGTATTTAGGGAGTGTGTTGACAATTAATTGTACTTTGACAGACTAGTTTAGATTTACTGTAGCTTTTGGTCAACACCAGAAATACATGTTGTGGCCGTTTGAGCTGTGCCTTTAAGGAAGGGGCACACTGGCTAAATGTTTATAAAATATTTTGGTATTCTAAACGAATTTCATTGGTAGGATTGTGGGAGGTGAGATTGTTAGACCCAGGGCAGCTGGAACTTTCTCTCAGTCTTCCTTTCTTTGCTGTCCCTTTCGGCTGGATCTGCTTCTGGGCTTCTTGCCAAAAGATAAGAACTAACTCCCTGTGCATAGGCCTCCGCTTGCTGTACTAACTCCCCTTTCTTCTCGTCTTCTACCTCTTTGGGGGGGAAGGGAGGTAGGGGGGTGAAGAGGCCACAGGGGGAAGCCCCCTCTGTGGGGGGTCTGGTTTCTGGTTGAGTTTATTTGCTGTATATACTGTAAAATACCTGTATTTGTTGTGTTACATATAATCTGTTTCCTTGTAAAATATACTCTCATTTCTCCGACTGGGTTTAGCCGTGGTCTCTTTCTCAGTGGGGGAGGGAAAGCAGAGCCTTTCCTTTCAAACCACCACACTCTTTATTGGCGCCCAACGTGGGGCCGGGCAATTAAGTAATTAAGTTGATTTATTGCTTGTCTGAGCCGGAGAAATGAAATTAAGATGTTGTGGGTTTTTAAGCAGTTGCTGTTTTCTGTGTGTTCTATATTGGTCTACTGGTACTGCATCGGGTTGATGTTAGACCAGATAGGTAAATATTTAATGCATAAAATCTATTTGTGGTTTATGCATAGGATCCAGCTGTTGTATAAACACTGTTTGGGTTTTTTTCGGCTCACTAATTACGGCAATAGAACGTCTTCCACTTTGCCGATCGAGATAAGGGAATTTAACGCTTCAGGAGGTCAAAGAGTAACTTTAAGTGCTGGCTGGGATCTTAAGGTGATTTATTTGACGGGTGTAATCCTGCTGTTGCTGATAATTAATGTCTATCTGCTGTGGGCTCTATATATAGAGAAAAAGGTTTCTCGACCATGTTTTGTGATTAAACAAAAATCTAGGAAGCGTAGGCGTTCCTCTAAATCTGCCCCAGAGTCCTCAAGTGACGAGGAAGGGGCTGCGTCAGTCAGAAAAATAGCAAAACCTATTGGAAAAGCTGCGTTAAATGCTCCACTCTATGACTTTGGCAAGCAGCCAGGGGCGGCTCCCATTCCCAAGATGGCGACCGGTAGTGAGGCAAGGTCATTTCCGTCCACCATGACAGGACCGGAAGGGGCCCCCACGGCGGCTGATTTAGATCAGGACCTGTCAGCTTCTATCAGGATGGCTGTAAATTCAAACACAGCTCCAGTTAAACAAGTAGCAGTCTTAAAGACCAGAGGTGGAAAGGCCAAAGCTGATCCAGGAGCTAGTGGAGCTAATGGAAGAGAAGAGCAGGAGACCGATCCTGGTGAGGGAACCTCTGCTAAACAGGATGATCCTGGTGAGGGAACCTCTGCTAGACAGGATGATCCTGGTGAGGGAACCTCTGCTAGGAAAGGGCCTGCTGAAGATGAGGAGAAGATTTGTCTTAGAGATATAGCTGAGTTATTGAGATCATCACAGGATGGAGATGCAGCTAAGACAGCAGCTGGCAGTGGCGCTTTTCAGCTTAAAGAGGTCCTTAGGAGAGTGACAGCAGGATTATGGGGACAAAAGGTGCAGGAAGATGTGATAGATGGAGAGCAAGATGACATCACCGAATACTCGTCACCAAGGGAGGAGATTCGCAATGTCTGCAAAGATTACCTCAGAGCAGATAAGGAACCCATCCTATCTTGGCTTGCTAGGTGTTATGATACAGGTGCTCCAGCTCTAATAGTTGGAGACAAGTCAGCAGCTCAGCTAGGAACTCTCTCAAAGGATAATGGAATAGATAGACATCTAGCCAGGATTCTCGGTAAGGTTAATCTGTGGATACGCCTTTTAATGGCGGTTTCCCTGAGATACCCTTCCCGAGATGATCTTCCCTGGAATCCTAAGCCCTGGACTACCATAGGTGAGGGAATTAAGCGTCTGAGAGAGTTTGCCATTAGAGAGATACTCTATGGTGACCATGATACTCTGAACCCTGATGACATTCCTGTGGCAGCTGGTCTTGCTAAAAAGCTCATCAAACTTGCTCCTTCCAATTATGCAAACATTCTGGCAAGTAGAATTGTGGCAAGAAATTATGGTGGAGATCCTCCCACGGTTGGCCAATTCACCAATCAACTAAGACAATTGGATGATAGCATGACACGTGTTTCTTTGGTTTCAGCCATTAAAGCTCTGTCTAGTGAGATAAAGGATTGCGTGAGAGAGCTGAAGGATGAAATCAAAGATTCCATATGCCAATTGGCACAAAGAGATAATTTCAATTCTTCCTCCAGGTGGGTGCAGGTTTCAGCTGTGAGGAATAGACATCCTCCAAGGAGGTCATTCCAAAACAGGCCAAACCAAAACAGACCACCAAGGCAATCACGTAGGACCATTTGGATAACTCTGCGTGATCAGTTTGGTGAGAACATGAACAGGTGGGATGGTCAACCAACTTCTAATCTTTTCAGGAGACTGAGGGAACTGCAAAGTGGCAGAACCCAGGGTAGCAATACCAGAAGGGTAGCTGTTACTTCCACAGTTCCCCAGGACAACAATGACAGCTCCAACAGTGACTCCAGTTCTAACACTGCACAGTGTGCTCGTTGCACCCGTGGAAATGTTCCCCATAATTAGGGGTGCCCTGCCTCCCGCCAGGGGGAGGAGAGGGATAATGGAGATAACAGAATCTATTGGGATGTGTACATCTAGTGGCCTGGCACTTCACACTTTCGGAAGTACAGGGCCTTGGTTGACACAGGAGCTCAGTGCACCATATTGCCATCAAATTATCAGGGATTGGAGTCCATAACTATTCTGGGAGTCACTGGTGGATCTCAAGAGTTAAGTAAGGTAGAGGTTAATATAAGTTTAACTGGTAAGCAGTGGAAGAAGCATACAGTTGGGACCGGACCTGATGCACCTTGTATTTTGGGGATTGATTTTCTGAGAGAAGGGCGTTTCAAGGACCCTAAAGGCTACAAATGGGCTTTTGGAGTAGCTTCTGTAGAAATTGATGGACAAAAGCTGAAGCTGTCTGCTAGACCTGAACTCTCTGATGAATCTGCAGTTGTGGGACAACACAAGATTCAGGACATTAAGTTGCCGGTTGCTTCTCAGACTGTGCATCACAGACAATACAGAACCAACCGTGACTCTTTGTTGCCCATTCAGAATCTGATTCGTCAGTTGGAGAGTCAGAAAGTCATCAGGAAAACTCATTCACCTTTCAACAGTCCAATGTGGCCTGTGCGAAAGCCGAATGGAGACTGGCGTCTGACAGTGGACTACTGAGCCTTGAATGAAGTAACACCGCCTATGAGTGCAGCAGTACCAGACATGATGGAACTCCAGTATGAGCTGGAATCCAAAGAGGCCAAATGGTATGCTACCATAGACATTGCTAATGCCTTCTTCTCTATTCCCATAGCAGAGGAATGCAGGCCTCAGTTTGCTTTCACCTGGAGAGGAATCCAGTACACTTTCAACAGACTGCCAATGGGCTGGATCCACAGCTCCAGCATCTGTCATGCAGTGATCCATGATGCTCTGGAGGAAGGTGGTGCTCCAGAACACATCCAGTTCATCGATGATATCATCGTCTGGGGTAAAACTGCTGAGGAAGTCTACGAGAAAGGCAACAAAATCATGGACATTCTTCTGAATGCAGGTTTTGCCATCAAAAGAGACAAGGTGAAAGGTCCTACCACAGAAATCCAGTTTCTGGGAGTGCAGTGGCAGGATGGACGCAGACACATTCCAGTGGATGTGGTAAACAGAGTCTCTACCATGGCAAATCCCACGAACAAGCAAGAAACTCTATGTTTCTTGGGGATAGTGGGATTTTGGAGACTACACATTCCTGGATACAGCCAGATTGTGAAACCTCTGTATGATGTGACTCGAAAGAGGAACAGTTTCCACTGGGGACCTGAACAGCAAGCAGCCTTTGACCAGATAAAGCAAGAAGTGGTACAAGCAGTGGGTCTGGGACCTGTCCGAGATGGTCCAGACATTAAGAACATTTTGTACACGGCTGCAGGTGACAATGGTCCAACCTGGTGCTTGTTGGCAAAAGCTCCAGGTGAGACACGTGGACGACCTCTTGGTTTCTGGAGTCGAGGTTACAGAGGTTCAGAGGCTAATTACACTTCAACAGAGAAAGAGATTCTAGCTGCCTATGAGGGAGTGAAAGCAGCTTCTGAAGTGATTGGAACTGAATCACAACTTCTCTTAGCTCCCAGATTACCAGTTTTGAATTGGATGTTCAAAGGCAAGGGTTCCACACCACATCATGCTACAGATTCCACCTGGTCCAAGTGGATGGCTCTGATAACACAGAGAGCTCGAATGGGAAATCTTGAAAGACCTGGTCTGGTGGAGGTGATCTCAAGTTGGCCTGAAGGTACCAACTGTACTAAACCTCCAGAGGAGAGAGTAACTCGTGCTGAGGAAGCTCCTCCTTACAATGACCTTTCTGATGATGAGAAGAAATATGCTTTGTTCACAGACGGTTCCTGTCGTCTCGTCGGGAACAAGCGCAGGTGGAAGTCTGCCGTGTGGAGTCCAACACGCCGAGTTGCAGAGGCAAAGGATGGAGAAGGAGAATCCAGTCAGTTTGCAGAGGTAAAAGCTGTCCAGCTAGCTCTCGACGTAGCTGAACGTGAGAGATGGCCAAAGCTTTATCTCTACACCGACTCATGGATGGTAGCCAATGCTCTATGGGGTTGGCTAAAGAACTGGAAAAAGAATGGCTGGCAGAGGAAAGGAAAACCCATCTGGGCAGCTGAACTGTGGCAAGACATTGCTGATCGAATCGAGAGAATTCCAGTGAAAGTGAGACACATTGATGCTCACATTCCTAAGAGCAAAGCTACTGAGGAGCAGCAGCACAACCATCAGGCAGATTTAGCTGCAAGAGTTTCTCAAGTAGACAAGGACTCTGAACTTGATCTTGACTGGAAACACCGAGGTGAGATATTCTTAGCTCGGTGGGCTCATGATTCATCAGGACATCAAGGCAGAGATGCAACATACCAGTGGGCTCGTGACAGATCCATAGACATTTCTATGGATGCTATCACACAAGTCATCCATGACTGTGACATTTGTGCTGCTATTAAGCAGGCAAAGCGAATTAAGCCCTTGTGGTATGGTGACAGATGGTCCAAGTACAGATATGGTGAAGCCTGGCAGATTGACTACATCACTCTACCACGTTCTCGTTCTGGTAAGCAGTACATGCTTACTATGGTAGAGGCAAACACCGGATGGCTGGAAACTTATGCAGTTCCACATGCAACTGCACGCAACACCATTCTCGGTCTGGAGAGACAGATCCTGTGGAGACACGGAACTCCAGAGAGGATTGAGTCAGACAACGGAACTCATTTCAAGAACAACCTTGTAAAGAGCTGGGCAAAAGAGCACAGTATTGAGTGGATTTTCCACATTCCTTACTATGCACCGGCTGCAGGGAAGATTGAACGCTACAACGGTTTGTTGAAGACCACTCTCAAAGCCATGGGAGGTGGATCTTTGAAAAACTGGGAAAAACATTTAGCACAAGCAACCTGGCTGGTGAATAGTAGAGGTTCAGTGAACCGAGCTGGACCGGCACATTCAGATTTGCTACGGAGAGTAGAAGGTGATAGAGTTCCTGTTGTTAGAGAAAAGAATCTATTAGGTAAAACTGTTTGGGTATTTTCGCCCTCAGGAGAGGCTAGACCTGTCCGAGGGGTGGTTTCAGCAGAAGGTCCGGGTCACACTTATTGGGTAATGCAGGAAAATGGTCAAATGCAGTGTATTCCACAAAGAAATTTAACTTTAGCTGAAAGAGGTTAATTTCAGACTGTTGTACAGCTACAACACGCCCAAAGGAAGAATCCCTGAGGAATCTACAGTGCATGAACCCTGAGAGCCCTGAGTCAACTGAGAGTCCCTGTGTTCCTGTTTGCCTTTTCTTCACTTCGTCTGCAGAGAGACAAGCTGGTTTCCATTTTCTAATTTCTTGACTTTTTTGGACTTATGAATTGTCTACATCTGAGTATAGCCGGAACGGACTATGAACTTTACTCACGAACTGTAAATATTGTTTCTGATTGGATGGACAGTGCGAACGACCAATGAAATTGTTTAGAAGGGGTGGATTGTGGCCGTTTGACGCTGTGCCTTTAAGGAAGGGGCACACTGGCTAAATGTTTATAAAATATTTTGGTATTCTAAACGAATTTCATTGGTAGGATTGTGGGAGGTGAGATTGTTAGACCCAGGGCAGCTGGAACTTTCTCTCAGTCTTCCTTTCTTCGCTGTCCCTTTCGGCTGGATCTGCTTCTGGGCTTCTTGCCAAAAGATAAGAACTAACTCCCTGTGCATAGGCCTCCGCTTGCTGTACTAACTCCCCTTTCTTCTCGTCTTCTACCTCTTTGGGGGGGAAGGGGGGGGGTGAAGAGGCCACAGGGGGAAGCCCCCTCTGTGGGGGGTCTGGTTTCTGGTTGAGTTTATTTGCTGTATATACTGTAAAATACCTGTATTTGTTGTATTACATATAATCTGTTTCCTTGTAAAATATACTCTCATTTCTCCGACTGGGTTTAGCTGTGGTCTCTCTCTCAGTGGGGGAGGGAAAGCAGAGCCTTTCCTTTCAAACCACCACACATGTAATTAGGTAAAATAACCTGTATTAAGAACATCTAAATGGTAAATATTAAACTATTAAGTCTCTTTATGGAATCCTATGACACCTAAGTATCCCATTTTTCTGCACTTAAATATCACTCACAATGGCAGCAGTACCAACAGCAAATACAAAAGTAATTATCCAAGGTTTCAATTTGCCATGACAGCCCTGTAACAGTTTGTGTGCCCAGTCTTAGGATATATATATATAAAAGATTATAAAAAGGACTAAAAAAAAATATTGATTGAAAGAGTGTTCTCCTTGGTGGGGTGTTTCATGCATCAAATATATGAAAACTTTTAATTACTTATGTACTGAAAAATACCAGCATGGGTTTAGGAAGGGCAGGTCCTGCCTGAACAACCTGATCTCCTTCTAGGATCAGGTGACCCGCCTGGTGGATGTGGGGAGGCCTGTGGATGTAGTCTACCTGGACCTCAGCAAGGCCTTTGACACCGTCCCCCACAGCAAACTCCTGGCCAAGCTGTCAGCTCGTGGCTTGGATGAGAGCACACTGCAATGGGTTAGGAACTGGCTGGAGGGCCGAGCCCAGAGAGTGGTGGTGACTGGTGCCACATCCAGCTGGCAGCCAGTCACCAGTGGTGTGCCCCAAGGATCAGTGCTGGGCCCCATGCTCTTTAACATCTTTATTGATGATCTGGATGAGGGCATCGAGTCCATCATCAGTAAATTTGCAGATGACACCAAGCTGGGGGCAGGAGTTGGTCTGCTGGAGGGTAGAGAGGCTCTGCAGAGGGACCTCGACAGGCTGGGCAGATGGGCAGAGTCCAACGGCATGAGATTTAACACATCCAAGTGCCGGGTTCTGCACATTGGCCACAGCAACCCCATGCAGAGCTACAGGCTGGGGTCAGAGTGGCTGGAGAGCAGTCAGGTGGAAAGGGACCTGGGGGTACTGGTTGATGGTAGGCTGAACATGAGCCTGCAGTGTGCCCAGGCAGCCAAGAGGGCCAATGGCATCCTGGCCTGCATCAGGAACAGTGTGGCCAGCAGGAGCAGGGAGGTCATTCTGCCCCTGTACACTGCACTGGATAGGCCGCACCTTGAGTACTGTGTCCAGTTCTGGGCCCCTCAGTTTAGGAAGGATGTTGAGTTGCTGGAGCGTGTCCAGAAAAGGGCAACAAGGTTGGTGAGGGGCTTGGAGCACAAGCCCTATGAGGAGAGACTGAGGGAGCTGGGGTTGCTTAGGCTGGAGAAGAGGAGACTCAGGGGTGACCTTCTTGCTCTCTACAACTACCTGAAGGGAGGTTGTAGTGAGGCGGAGGTTGGTCTCTTCTCCCAGGCAACCAGTACCAGAACAAGAGGACACAGTCTCAGGCTGCATCAGGGGAGGTTTAGGCTGGAGGTTAGGAGGAAGTTTTACACAGAGAGAGTGATTGCCCACTGGAATGGGCTGCCGGGGGAGGTGGTGGGGTCGCCATCACTGGGGGTGTTGTGGGGCAAGGCTTGACAGGATGCTTGGTTGTATGGTTTAGTTGATTGGGTAGTGTTGGATGATAGGTTGGACATGATGATCTTGAAGGTCTCTTCCAACCTGGTTAATTGTATTCTATTCTATTCTATTCTATAAAATGTTATCTCAGCATTTTATTGAATTAATTTTGAGTGTCAGACTATGAAAGAGACACTAAATGAGAGCTTATCATGTTGAAGTGATGAGACTTATTGACATGTTGTAAATTGTGATATTGACTGGTACCCAAATTTGGTAAGATGCTACTAGTCTCAAATCATTAAATGTTTCAATAACTCTGAACAAATATCAAAGAGAATCAGTCCAGAGAATATTGCTTATTGATCAAAGATGCATTTATTCAGCTTTTATTTGTTCAAATGTGAAACAAAACCACTTGAACCACTTGTCTTTCTTCTAAATGTAAATCAAGGCAATTATATATGTAGTGATAAGGAGCTGGCAAGATCTTTAATTCTAGATAGTGCTAAATACTTGAGATGTTAACTATCTCTGCTTTTACTATCTCTCATTCCCTCCACCCTCCCCCCCCATTTCTTATATTTCTATTTTTGCCCCTGCACAGGTAAGCAAATTAAAATTCAAGTGCTTTCCCCAAACAATTTCTTGGTTCTTTCTTGGTTTCATTCAGGCAATCCATGGAAGAACCATTATCTTCCAGAAAAGTAGATCAAGACACTCATTGTGAAATGAGACTTGCAGATTCCTTCAAGAAGATCAGAAGTACAATCAGCCCTCCTTCTTCTGGGAATTTCCCCCTTGAAACTGGAGTGATGTTCTTACAGGAAGTATCCCCTTTTGTGATTGTTTCCTTTGCATCTCATGTGCTCATGCAGCTGGAAATGAAGTGGATTTTCCATCCCATTTACGCATGTCCTCTCGATATCCTGTGGTATCTACCTCCCGGATTCTCTCTCTTGGGCAGGGACACAGGACTGTAGAGTTGGGGAGTAGGACGTGTTGTCTTTAAATTGATGGAACTCCCAGGACAGTTCCTCCTCACCAAATGCAGGCCCATATGGAGAAAAACATGCTTCCCTTGTATTGCCAGACTTGGTCAAACAATTTGTCTGCCCTTTGTCCCTTTTTGCCTTTCCAGGACACTGCTACCAATGAGTTGTGTGGTAGTGGTTTACTTTGTAGGAACTTTCTCCACATGGGTAGTATGCATCAGACTTATCTGGATAGGAGGGTGACTTCTTATCGTTATAGATCACCTCTAGCACAGCTGATTACCTCAAGTACTGTATACCTCTGTCCATGGTACTTCCATTTGCCCAAGTGACATGTTAATCTTTCTGAAAGGTGTACCTTTCCTTCACACCTGATAGAAGCTGTCTCCAGAGAATACTCTAATGGAATGATTTTAAGCTATTGTTATTATTCTTCAGGCCAATTGAATCAGATGGATTTACCATTATTAATGATGTAAACTCTGAGGAGTCCACCCCTCTTGAACTGTCTGAAACCTCAGGAAAATTCTGTTTACAACTAAATCTTAGTTTCAAACTGTAGGACCCATGCACTGGTTCATCTGGCTGTACTGGGTGTGGCCTCTCTCAACTTCTTGTGAACAAAATAAGCCCTATCCTAGCTAAACCAGGACAGTTTATACTGTGCTCTGTCTCTGAGTTAGGGCTGTTTATATTCAGCAGTCATTAGTTTTCAATACATAACAAGACTAACATTTTATTCTTCTGAACTTGCCCAACCACCAAAGCCTTATTATTGTTTACAAAACCCAACTTTTCAATCAATATCCATGGGTGTTATCTATTACATACTTAGATTATGTTGCAAGCTTGACTGAAAATTGCTCAGTAGCACTTAGTTAAGAATTTTTTTCCTAAGACATATCAAAGATTGAAAAGTACTTTGTTTAGATATCTGTGGGGTCTAATAAACTACTACATGTGTTCAAGAATACCCTGTATGATTCTTACTGTATCCTGAGCCATTTACCCAAGGCTGCATAAAATGGGTGTCTTTAATTACCAGGTTTTCAGTAATTTAAAAATGTTTTTGTGAAATTTAACATAGGAAAGAGGAAATGGTAGAGAGTAAGATGCTATTTAGTTAGATGCTATTTAGTATTGGGATTCAATAAATGTATTTTTTACAGGATTCTGGGGTAAATAATATCAGACTATTTCTGAAATATTCTATGCAGCTGCTAACAAAATAGCTACTTTTTTTTTTTATTGACATCTTAATTTCAGTCATAATCTTATATGTTTGATCATCCTGATTAACAAAAATAGTATGATTAATTAAAGACAACAAATACTTCACCATCTATAATTGTTTATTATGAGTAACAATAGCATTTTCACCCTATTAACCTTCAAGAAGAAAGACAAAATGTAACAGCATGTTTGTCTTTAAAACTTCCTAAAAAACAGTTACATTAGATTAAAATCAAGTTTCATTCTGAACTCTTGTTTAATAATAGCAAAATGCAATTAAGAAAAACACTTGTAATTATTGTAAATTTAATTAAATCAAGTTCCAGAATCTACTGGAACAAGTTAAATCAGTATTAGATATTTTCTTTTTATTACTGAAAAAGCAATTATACTATCATAGAAGTTTATTTAAATATACATATATTTGATGCCTCTGTGTTTTTCTCATGCAAAAGGAAAATTAATATTATTCCTATGATTAAGCAGTAAAATTAAAGGTTTACATTTTCAAGATGATTCATAATATGTTTATAGAGGAGAAATAAATTAATAAAACATGAACAGGAAGGACAATATTTTGATGGCATTTTTCTTTAAATTTTTCAGCTTGCATTGTATTTTTATTTACTAAATATCTTTATAGTTTGAAATCCCATAAGTGAATTCAAGGAATTAACAGGAAATGTAAAGAGTTTTAATCAATTACTTTGAAATTAATCGAGTGACTCAAAAAAATGATCTGTAGATCCTGACCATTGTACTTTATCCATGGGGAGACAAATCCTCTTTGGAGTCTTGCTCCTGGGTATTGCTCAGCAGTACTACTGTATGCTGTGCACATTGTGGTCAGGTATGCTAATATATTTTAGTTGTCTGTGTAACTTATTAGGCTATTCCTTTCTTGTTTACTGACTTTTTCAAAGAACTCTTCTCTCTGTGTAAACATAACCTCTGCTAATATATGCTATGTAGAGTGTCCTGTCTCTACCTTCTCCTTTTAATTCATAAAAGGAATTTCTACAAGCAGACAACATCATATGTTTATTTTAGGCAATTAGATTTACAGTGTGAAAAAGGTTTAATTTTCTAAATTATTTTCTCCATATACTTTGCATGAAAGTATGAGAGATGGTTCAATGATGAAAAAATTTTTGGAAACTGGAAAGTATGTTTTAAGGATAGGATCATAACTGAAGAAAGTGACAAAAATTAAATCAATGAAGACAAAAGAAAAATATTATATCTGATATGAAGGTGTAAATGTAATAGAAAACATGTTGGCTGAAAGATTTTACATTTATGGATGTTGGTAAACTTTAAATTGAAAGAGTCGAGAAAGTGATGTCAATGGAAAACAGAAGATATAATCTTATTTTAACAACAACAATAAAAATATAAAAAGCTTAATACTGAAATATTTTCATGAGATTGATAAATATTTAGCTGCAATACTAAATGTAATGTCATTGTAAATATCTAAGTATATTGAGTCCTAAGAAGAACCAAAAACATCATTAGAGGTTTAGACAGCCACATTCACGATGAATCATTGATGAGATTTTTCTTCACAGTATCACAGTATCACTAAGGTTGGAAGAGACCTCAAAGATCATCAAGTCCAACCTGTCACCACAGACCTCATGACTAAACCATGGCACCAAGTGCCACGTCCAATCCCCTCTTGAACACTTCCAGGGACGGTGATTCCACCACCTCCCTGGGCAGCCCATTCCAATGACAAATGACTCTCTCGGTGAAGAACTTTCTCCTCACCTTGAGCCTAAACTTCCCCTGGTGCAGCTTGAGACTGTGTCCCCTTGTTCTGATGCTGGTTGCCTGGGAGAAGAGACCAACCCCTTCCTGGCTACAACCACCTTTCAGGTAGTTGTAGAGAGCAATGAGGTCACCTCTGATCCTTCTCTTCTCCAGGCTAAACAATCCCAGCTCCCTCAGCCTTTCCTCATAGGGCTTGTGCTCAAGGCCTCTCACCAGCTTCGTTGCCCTTCTCTGGACACGTTCAAGTGTCTCAATGTCCTTCTTAAACTAAGGGGCCCAGAACTGGATACAGTACTCAAGGTGCGGCCTAACCAATGCAGAGTACAGGGGCACAATGACTTCCCTGCTCCTGCTGGCCACACTATTCCTAATGCAGGCCAGGATGCTGTTGGCCTTCTTGGCCACCTGGGCACACTGCTGGCTCATGTTTAGGTGGCTGTCCACAGGTCCCTCTCTGTTTGGGAGCTCTCCAGCTGCTCCCACCCCAGCCTGTAGCTCTGTATGGGGTTGCCGTGGCCAAAGTGCAGCACCCAGCACTTGGACTTGTTGAATGCCATAGCCAAGCAGAAAGCTCATGATTCAAGCGGAGTGGTCCTGAAATGCCGGTCCCGGTCGGCTCTCAAACCAAAATGGCGTTGAGCGCACAGCCCGGGCAGGATTTAAACCTCCTGCGGCTGACATCACGTTCCTGATCCTGCACAGGCTCACGAAAGGACAATCCTGCCAGACCCCCCTGGCAACCAGGAGTCCTCCCAACCCGCAAAACCCTGAAAGGAAAGCAAAAAGCCAAGCAGAAAGCTCACAATTCAAGCAGAGTGGTCCTGAAATGCCGGTCCCAGTCGGCTCTCAAACTGAAATGGCTTGTTGAGCAGGAGACTAAATGGAGAAAAAGTAACAAAAAAGGCAGAAAACAATGAGGTGAAAAGGTAGCAACTTTATTAAAAAAGTAAACTGCTAAAAGGGAAAAGTTATAAAATATTCTTGTGCACTGAGATGACACAAGAAGATATTTTAGCTTGACAGAGATTAAAGTTTGATATTAAAGAAAGACAAACGAAATGTTCTGAATGAATACTTAAGCATGACAGCAGAATACCTAAAGAGTTTGCAAAATCTCACTGTTTTAAGATTGTCAAGAATAAGTTAAACAGCTACAGGCATGATCTACAAATATCTTTATATCCCCTCACAAGGAGTATACTATTTAGTTTCTCTGTAAACCGTTTTTGGTTGGTTTTGCTTGTGGTTTTTTGTAATATAAATTATTAAAAATGGAATTTGATAATAGCTTTATTGTTATAAAATAATTTGAAAACACAGGATATTCCCTTGAAAACCTTCCATTTGTAAAATACAAGAAGAATGCTTCTGGATGAATGTCATAAGCATCTGGCTGCAGTTAACTTTTTTCTTTCCTTCTTTTGGGTTAAAAACACTTAAGATATTGTTTTGGTATTGACACATAATTTACACAGAAGGAGAGTGCCCTCTACATTGGTTGGTAGCTCAATCATTCTTTGATTAAGAAGACTTTGTAGGTTTGTGTTCTGTCAACGTAAAAAGACCATGATAGGCCATCAAGAATGCACTCAGATTCCCAAACCTAGAGCAAGTCATCATGAGGATATGTGAGATTCATTCTTCTGGCTACATTTAGAAGACAGTTACTGTCAGTTCATATTTGTGGATTCTAGTTGATAAAGTGTTCTCTGAAACTGTCCACTGGGACAAAGAAGCAACATATCTGAACATGGTAGTTAAGGTTTGAGCTAGTGACTAGAATGAACAGATGTGTTGAAACAGCCTCCCAAAAGGTAAATATTCAGGACTATTGAACTTACATAGCAAATTCTAGAAAATTTTGGAAACTACAGAAACTGATCAATTTTTGATCAGTATTTTTGACTTGTTAGTTAGACTTCTCTGAGATACATAGCTTAACCTTCCTTTGTAGGGAAACAGAAATTAACTGACGTATCTGGAGCAATTTTGTCCTCCCTCCTCAAGGATATAGATATAATAGATATGCAGGTTAAGATCTGAGGAATATCTTAGATCATCTCAAGCAATATAAAACCCTAAAGTGAAGTACCTGAATCCTACTTTTCATGTATTCTCTGTGCTGGGTTGAATAGGACACTGTAAGACTGAGTCTTTGTGACAGACACATGGGAATCCATCTAAATCTGGGTAAGAAATCTACTGAAGTATACCAAAGTGTTTAAACATTTTCATGACCGTCAAATTTATGACACAATACCTCTGAGACACCAATGGAAGACTGGTAAAGTAGCAGGTTGAAGCCAACTGGGATTGTACAAGGAAATCTCAAGGTGATGGAGTCATTTTGATTTAGAAAACTGAACTAGGTCATGTCTTTAAAGCCTACATTTTCTCTTTTTCCTCCTTATGTTGTGTGATTTAAAATGTTTTTATGACATGAAGGACATTTCATCCTTTCTCCTCTACTCTTTCAAACCTTCACCTAAAACAAATAATTGCATTCAACACTTACACAATGTTTGCATTTTTAATATACTCTTGGCATCATAATTGTTCATTTTTAAATCACCATCATTGCAACAAGGGTTCTGAGAGAAATAGGAGCCCAAGCTATAGTAAAAGTATATATAGTAAAAGTATAGTAATAGGAAAAAGTTCTATACAGAAAGAAAAAAGTTCTATACAGAAAGAGTGATTGCACATAGGAATGGGCTGCCTGGAGAGGTGGTGGAGTCACCATCACTGGAGGTTTTCAGGAGGAGACTTGATGGGGTGCTTGGTGCCGTGGGTTAGTTGTTTGGGTGGTGTTTGATTGGTTGATGGGTTGGACGTGGTGATCTTGAAGGTCTCTTCCAACCTGGTTTATTCTATGTATTCTATGTATTCTATGTATTCTAAGTATAACAAAAAATTACTCTTAAAATTACACATTGAAATTGTGACTGGTTGTGCTGAATATACATATAACAGATTTGTTGTCAGCTTTTATGTAGTGCAGTACCTTTCATAACAAATTAGTTGTGGTGATCTCTTTCTTTCCCCTTCCTCCCTCTCCCTCCCCCCCCCATTAGAATAACAACTGCTGTTAAGGTTAAGCTGATTTGATCCTAAGAATTTTGAAAGGATAATTTTAAGGTCATTCTGACTTTAATGATGTTCAGAGTCTACATGTGATTTAATCTCATCTGACAAGTAGGAGGATCAAACCAACTTGCTGATTTTCCCTTTGCTTTAGGGAAAAAAAAATCAATAGCAGATTAAGATGTTTGAGCAGGGATACAGAAGATTTAGATGTACTAGACAAGTGTTTTAATTTCTGGCATGTATTTTAAATTAAATTAGTGCAAAATTGCAAATGAATGAATTCTGATCTTTTTATTTTAGTGAAAAAAGAGGAGGGGAGAGGAGAGGAGGGGAGGGGAGGCGAGGGGAGGGGAGGCGAGGGGAGGGGAGGGGAGGGGAAAGGAGAGGAGAGGAGAGGAGAGGAGAGGAGAGGAGAGGAGAGGAGAGGAGAGGAGAGGAGAGGAGAGGAGAGGAGAGGAGAGGAGAGGAGAGGAGAGGAGAGGAGAGGAGAGGAGAGGAGAGGAGAGGAGAGGAGAGGAGAGGAGAGGAGAGGAGAGGAGAGGAGAGGAGAGGAGAGGAGAGGAGAGGAGAGGAGAGGAGAGGAGAGGAGAGGAGAGGAGAGGAGAGGATTAGAACAGAATTAACCAGGTTGGAAAAGACCTTGGTGATCATCAAGTCCAACCTATGACCCAACACCATCTAATCAATTAAACCATGGCACTAAGTGCCCCATTCAGTCTCTTCATAGACACGTCCAGTGATGGTGAATCAACCACCTCCCTGGGCAGCCCATTTCAATGGCCAATCACTCTCTCTCTGAAGAATTTCTTCCTAACATCCAGCCTAAACCTCCCCTGGTGCAGCTTGAGACTGTGTCCTCTTGTTCTGACACAGGTTGTCTGGAAGAAGAGACCAACCCCCATCTGGCTACAACCTCCCCCTGTTGTTGACAGCAATAAGGTCTCCCCCGAGTCTCCTCTTCTCCAGGCTAAGCAACCCCAGCTCCCTCAGCCTTGTGCTCCAAACCCCTCACCAACTTTGTTGCCCTTCTCTGGACATGTTCCAGCAACTCAACAGAACTGGACACAGTACTCAAGGTGTGGCCTAACCAGTGCTAAGTACAGGGGCAGAATGACATCTCTGCTCCTGCTGACCATCCTATTCCTGATACAGGCCAGGATGCCATTGGCCTTCTTGGTCACCTGGGCCCACTGCTGGCTCATGTTCAGCTGTCTGTCAACCCATGTCCCTTTCTACCTGTCCACTCTCCAGCCACTCTGACCCCACCCTGTAGCACTGCATGGGATTGTTGTAGCCAGTGTGTAGAACCCAGCACTTGGATGTGTTAAATCTCATGCTGTTGGACTCTGCCCATCTGTCCAGCCTGTCAAGATCCCTCTGCAGAGCTCTCCCACCCTCTAACAGATCAACTCCTGCCCCCAACTTGGTGTCATCTGCAAATTTACTGATGATGGACTCAATACCCTTGTCCAGATCATCAATAAAGATATTAAAGAGCATGGGGCCCAGAACTGATCCCTGGGGGACACCACTAGGGACTGGCTGCCAGCTGGATGTGGCACCATTCACCACCACTCTCTGGGCCCGGCCCTCCAGCCATTTCCCAACCCAGTGCAGAGTGCACCAGTCCAAGCCAGAGCCTGTCATCTTGGCCAGCAGTTTGCTGTGGGGGATGGTGTCAAAGGCCTTGCTGAAGTCCAGGTAGACTGCATCCACAGGCTTCCCCATATCCACCAGGTTGGTCACCTGATCCTAGAAGGAGATCAGGTTGGTCAGGCAGGACCTGCCCTTCCTAAATCCATGATGGCTGGGCCATCCTGTAAGTGCTGTGTGACTGCACTTAAGATGACCTGTTCCATAATCTTGCCTGGCACTGAGGTCAGGCTGACAGGCCTGGAATTCCCTGGCTTATCCAACCGGCCCTTCTTGTGGATGAGCATCACGTTGGCCAGTTTCCAGTCTTCTGGGACCTCTCCACTGAGCCAGGACTGTTGAAAAATGATGTAAAGTGGCTTGGCCAGCTCATCTGCCAGCTCCCTCAGCATCCTAGGATGGATCCCATCAGGTTCCATGGACTTGTGGGGATCCAAGTGGCTAAGGAGGTCTCTAACTGCTTCCTCCTGGATCACAGGGGAACTATACTGCTCCCTGCTTCCATCTGCCAGCTCAGAAGGCCAGTTGTCTAGAAGATAACCTAGCTTGCTATTAAATTTGAGGCAAAGAAGTTGTTAAGTACCTCTGCCTTTTCCTCATCTTTTGTTACTATGTTCCCCTCCATGTCCACTAAGGAGTGGAGGTTGTCCTTGCCCCTCCTCTTGATGTTAATATATTTGTAGAAGGATTTTTTGTTGTCCTTCACATCAGTGGCCATTCTAAGGTCTAGATGGGCCTCTACCTCTGTAATTTTTTTCCTGCATGACCTGGCAACATCCTTAAACATTCCATGGGTTGCCTAGCCTTTCTTCCAAAGATGATACACCCTCTTTTTTTCCCTTAATTCATTTAGAAGTTCCTTGCCCAGCCAGGCTGGCCATCTGCCCTGATGGCTCATCTTCTAATACATTGGCACAGCCTGTTTCTGTGCCTTCAAGAATTCTTTCTTGAAGTAGGTCCAGCCTTCCAGGTACCTTCTGAGGTAGTTCCTTAAGTAATCTGAAGTCTGCCCTCTGGAAGTCGAGTGGAGGTTTTGTTGGTGCCCCTCTTAGCTTGGCCGCATATTGAAAACCCAATTATTTCATGGTCCTTGGACCTCAGACAGCCTCCAACCACCACATCTCCCACCAGCCCTTCTGTGTAAAAAGAAGGTAAAGCAAAGCCTTACCCCTGGTAGGCTTGCACAGCAGCTGGGATAAGAAGCTATCCTCCATACACTCGAAGAACCTTCTAGACTGCCTCCTCTCTGCTGTGTTAAGTTCCCAGAAGATATCAGGCAGGTTAAAATTGGCAATAAGACTGAGCTCTGATGATCTTGAGACAGCCTCTAGCTGCCTATAAAATAATTCATCAACCTCTTCATCCTGGTTGGGTGGTCTATTACAGACTCCAAGCAGGATGTCTGTCTTGTGGGCCTTACCTCTAATTCTTACCCATTATTTAATATTTATTATGTATTATTTCTTGCATTACATTTTCAAGATCAGAAATAAAAGGCATAAACTCATGTGCATTTTGTCATGTGATCTTAAATGCATACAAAAATCTTTTATATTTATCTTTTGTAACTTTACACAGAGACTATTGAGTTAAGATTTCTGGGGTTTTTTTAGGTGTTTTGTTCTTCAATGAACAATAACTGAAAAACAATACAGCAAATTTTAAAGGAATTCAGAGAAAAGATGGTGATTTAACAACATCCTGTGCTGAAAGGAGTTAACAATATTTGTTTCTCCTTTGTGTCTGAACCAATCATTTATGAGTTTTTCAGGTCTGTTACTTGCATTTAACTTACCATTTAAGGTAAGACATAGATTCATAGAATTGTCAGGGTTGGAAGGGACCTCAAGTTCCAACCCCCCTGCCATGGGCAGGGACACCTCACAGTAGATCAGGTTGCCCACCTGAACTCCTTTCAGAATCTATCTGACTTGCACAGACTATCTGTGCAGGTCTGCAAATTGTCTGCATCTTCAGACAATGGAAGCAATGCAAGATCCATTTGCATCTCTAATTCTGATGACAGGTTTCATAATATTTGTACATGTAGTCCTGCAGATGTTTATGATTGTTTCCCAGCAGAGCATGTTAGCTTTGACCTAACAAGCCACTAATGTGGCTTTCTGGATTCCATGCTATTGCTGGCTTGTAGTGGTCAGCTCGAATCACAGGCATCAATGTGTTTCTTTCCTTATAAGGTATTAACAATGCCATTTGGTATTTTTAAAGCATTTGTTTTTCCCCTGGTTTTGGCAGCAGAGACAGGGAGAAGGGAAAGAAAATGGTTTATGCCAAATTACTGTTTCTGCATTCCATGGACTAGTCAAAAAGTCATGTATTCTTTTGGGAAGCTGGTAAGAACACAGAATACTCAATTATTTTATGCTAAATAAACCACTTTTAATAGAAATTAATTAATATATCTTTAATATATAAGTTTTATGGTTCACCTCTCAAAAGAGTTATCTACATTGACACTGGTTGAAAGTATCTTTAATATTGTGATAGTTTTAGACTATGCCTTTATTTTTTTCACAGATCTTGAACAGAAAGTAATAGAATGTAATCAAATCACCATTGGGTGTGAAAAGGAAAATAATGAAAGTCCTAAACAATCCCATTGGGGAAGATAACAAACTTAGACTCTCTCTTTTCTCACTTCGTTGGGCTGGGAGATACTAACTGGCTTCTGCCTGACCTTGGCTGCACTGCTTTGTGGTGACTGGTCTTAACTTCTCTACTTTGTCTCTTGTCCCTTTGTGTACAGGGGTGTAGGAAAGGAGGCAGGGAAGGGAGAAACTATTAGCACCTCAAAGACCAGGGGTGTTCTTGTACTGTTTCTTAATTGTAAATACCTATGAATATTGTAAATACTATATATTTTGTACATATTCATTGCATTACATTGTAGATTGCAGTTTTGCTTGTAAATACAGTTTTCATTTGCTTCCATCTGAGCTGGTCTGGCATATTTAATGTTGGGGGGGAAATTTCAACCCACCACAAATATGGGGTTCAAAATCATTTTTTGTCCAAGTGGTGCATCTATGCCTGTCTGGGGCACCAAACTTGTTCAACTTTTACCATATTTAAGTAGATTAAACTCAAAAATACAAGGCAGTATCTATGGGAGACACCTATACAGCAGACAAGATTAATGAGCTGTAGAGCTGGCCTTTAGTATTGTCATAATTTCCAATAAGACATTGTAGGATTTAACCAGACCCTTGTCAGTAAGGTGGGGAAAGGTTGCGTGCTCTCTGTTGCTATGTGAAATGTCCTCACAGTCAGTGTTGGCAAACTGTTGATTCACTGTTTTATTATCTTTTTTTAAAAGATAGCTTTTCATATCAGTATTTTTCTTAAATCCTTTACTTATGAGCTATGCATAGATCAACAATCTCAGTTTAGGACAGATGTTGACTTGCTGAAATGTGTCCAGAGAAGGGCAACAAAGTTGGTGAGGGGTTTGGAACACAAGCCCTCTGAGGAGAGGCTGAGGGAGCTGGGGTTGCTTAGCCTGGAGAAGAGGAGGCTCAGGGGAGACCTTATTGCTCTCCACAACTACCTGAAGGGAGGTTGTAGACAGGAGGAGGTTGGTCTCTTCTCCCAGGCAACCAGCACCAGAACAAGAGGACACAGTCTCAGGCTGCACCAGGGGAGGTTAGGCTGGAGGTTAGGAAGAAATTCTTCACAGAGAGAGTGATTGCCCATTGGTATGGGCTGCCCAGGGAGGTGGTGGAGTCACCATCATTGGAGGTGTTTAGGAGGAGACTGAGTGTTGGTGAACAGAGCTAAATCTTGCTGGTACACAATCATTAGTGTTGTACTCCAGGGTTCAGTACTGGGGCCTGTCCTCTTCAATATCTTTATTAATGATCTGGATGAGGGAATTGAGTGCACCCTCAGTAAGTTTGCATATGACACCAGCTGGGTGACTGTGTCACTCTGCTAGAGGGTAGGGAAGCTTACAACAGGATCTGGACGGGTTAGACCAATGGGCCAAGACTAATTGTATGAAGTTCAGCAAGGCCAAGTGCTGGGCCTTCCACCTGGGTCACAATAACCCCATGGTAAGCAACAGACTTGTGTATGTGTGATTGGAAAGCTACAGCTTGGAGAGGTACTGAACATGAATCAGTAGTGTGCCCAGGTGGCCAAGAAAGCATATGACATCCTGGCTTGTATTAGAAACACTGTGGCCAGAAGGAACAGGGAGGTGATCACCTCTCTGTTCTCAGCACTGATGAAGCCACACCTTGAGTATTATGTTTCACATACACTTTTAAACTTGCCTGGATGCTTGGACTATAACACAAGATTTAGTCATCTTAAATGTTGTCTTATTCATACATAGTTAATCTGCAGAGATCAAAAAATCCTGGAATACAGTGCACAGTACTTCCAACCATGAAAAACTTTAGTAGAAGTATAAATACTAAACAAACCACAAAAAATAATGACAAAGATGATTGATAGCAGACTTCTGTACAAGGAGAAGCTAAACAAACAAACAAAAAGTACACTTGAACCTGGAAAAGAAATTATTGACAGGGGATAACAAAGAAACATGAGAAATAGGAAACAATTGTTCACTTTTTTAATGGAAGGTCTGATTCAATGAACTAGTATAGATATTTCAAGATGAAAAACAAAACAGATTTTTTAGGCAATATACAATTAAGTTATGAAAGTCCTTGCAGAAGTTGTTACACTAGTTAAAAAACAATACAAACAAAACCAAAACCAAGCAAACACACAAAAACCCGAACAAACAAAAAACCACCAGAAACAACTCATGGAAGTAAAATGCACCTAAGCTTATGGATTTCAGAGCACACCATAACTAATCCTGGATGTAGCTGTTTATGGGCTATTAATGAGAGCCATGACTATAAAACATAGTAAAATCTTTTGGAATACTCTAGCCAAATCAACCTCAATTAAAAATAAAAGTAAATATACTTTACAACTGAATCTTTATGCTAGATTTAGTATACCACCTATATGAAAAAGAATAGAAAAATCCTTCAGTCAAATTAAGGGTCACAGGTTTACAACTCTATGCACTGTGATCTTATGTGTACAGAGTTAAGGAACAGCAGTGGAATTTGAATCAGTCATTTTATAAGCTTCAATTACTAGATTATCAAGGACAAAAGCAATTCTTTTAATTATGATTTTCTATTATTACCTGAGATACATCAACGTTTTTGCTGAGCTTCTTGGATTTGAAAGCTATAACCACATTGTCCTGATATTATTCTGCACTTCGGATCTTACTGCATTGTCTGCGAAAGAGAAAACACAAAGTGATCAGTAAATTCCATTTTTAATGTAACACAGTATAAGAGATTATTTTGGCATGTCTTAGAAGCAAAATGATTTGGGGAAAATAAAAATGTTGGAATTTATGGGGCATAAATTTCATTTGGTATGGCTGTTGTAAATCACTGGACAGGAAACCGGAACATACTTAAGATGATACTTTACCACTGAGGACTTATATCCATCAAAGAATCTGTGGCTCAAATAGGATTTAAGGTGTCTTTTATTTACAGGTGATGATAGTGACAAACAAACCTTCACTTACTGTGCTGTCCAAGCTTGGCAGCAAAATTTAAAGACATAATAAAACAGGATATCAGCTCAATAAATGTAGACATCTGGTGGTGCTTTCTCGTAAAAGGAGTTCAACAGGATATTAAAAAAAATCCTCCACATTATCAATAATTTATTTTTGAGTTGACAGGAATGAAATGTATATGAAGTGGTTAATTCTGTGGAGAAGAATTAAAAGGTGACAGATGCATGCTGAGTGAATGGCTGCAGTATCTATAGTCTGTTGTGTGTTGCTTGGTCTAGTTTGACTCCAGAACATGAACTCATCAATCGTTTCTAATAAGAAATTATTCTAGACATTTATGATTTTTTTTTTCAAATTGTTTATTTTGTCAAGATGTCAAAATCAGCCAGGCTTTTTGTTTTGTTTTGTTTTGTTTTGTTAACTTAGACTGGTGTTGTGGTGGTGAGAGAAATTTCAGTTCTCCCACACACACAAAGAAACCACGGCTAACTCAGTCGGAGAAGCAGAGATGAAATAAGCTATATTTACAAGCAGGATGAGGTGCAGTGAATATATACACAATATACAGTGTTTACAATATATACAGAAATATACAGCAAAGAAAGTAATATAGAACAAAACTCCCTCCTCCAGCCAGAGGAGGGTTCCCCCCCTGTACCCCCTCTCTCCCCCTACCTCCCTTTTTCCCCAAAAGGGTTAGAGAGAGATAAAAGGTAATTATTAAGGAGGGAATTCTGTTAGCTCAAAGCATATGCAAGAATTAGTTTTCTTATCTGTTATTCAAGGTCAGCTCCAGCTAGCAGCTGTTGCTCAGAGAGAGACAGAAGCAGACAGACCAAACAGAACAGAACTGAGACACTCAAACTGAACTAAAACTTAAAGTTGCATTCTACCAATCTACCAATGAAATTCATTTAGAATATCATGTTTTCATTGTCTTCACCAAAACATTCAGCCAGAGTGTTCCAGCAACTGTCCCTCTCTTAAAGGCACAGCCTAAAACAGTCACAGGTGTTTACTCTGCAAATAGCCTGAGAGACACACATAGGAGTGCTCAAAGAGAAAAACTTCCAAAATCTGACCTTTAATAGAAACGGTTTCAACTATTTGTGGTTGTCACAACTTCATTCCTTACACAAGAAAGCAGTAAACTGTCATTTTGTAAGCAGAACAAACCTTTGGTTTTGGTTTTTTTGTTTTTTTTTTTTTTTTTAATTACTTTAACATTCTACTTTAAATGATACAGATACATGATACAGGTCCTTCCAAAGTGCTGGAATATGACCACCTTTACTTCTAAGGATTCTTCCTGCAATTGCTTTTTCCTAGTGCAATTCCGGGGTTATTCCAGGGATTGGAGTACTCCTGGGACCACATATTAGAGGCAGGTCATAGCCAATCTTGCCTTGGAGACAAGACAGTACATAAGCGATAGAGGTGTCCCACTCTGTGGACAGCAAGGGAGGTGGATCTTTGTAATCCCATTGAGTGGGCTAACTTCACTCACCAGGGCCACAGGAGGATGTAGAGGTAGAAAAAACAAGAAGGAAGAATAACATTATAGGTAATCAAGATCTTTGATGATAGGTCTGAGGATTTTCAACTGTATTTTATTTCATGCAGTCACTGCTTGATAAACTACAGGAATACAAATACAAAAACCAAAAACATTTGTTTGGGGTTTTTTTTGAGGGGAGGAGGACACTCTCAAAGACATACAAGTTTAAAATATTAAACTTGGAATATCATTTACTAAGAGAAAGGAAGCAAAAGGAAATATAATATCAGAACTGACTAGTATTCATTAAGAGTAGAAACTAGTTACTGACACCACTGCATTGAAATATATGTAAATTACCCCAAAATTTTATGCTCTTGCTCAGCTTGCAATTTATTCTTAGGTATTTTTAAGTTATGACAGCAAAGACAAACTACTAGTCCATTTTTCAATGAAAATCACAATAAATAATGGAAGTTGAGATATAAAAATTCATTAATATGTAGAATGCCACTCCAACACACAGATAGCTGTAGCTGAAAGGACAACAATTTTTTACCAAAATTGTAGTACAGAAAGATATAACTAGAAAAATTTTAACTTACAAAACCTGCAATTAGGGCTTGCTTGTAGTTGCAAACCCAAATCTTCATGGGTACCAAAGATATCCCTTCACACATAACTGAAAGGATCTTTGCATAATTCTCTATTAAATTCTCTTCTGCTTATTAAATTGTCACATTATAATAAAAAAATCTACAAGAGGAACATTATAATTAATACTCATCAAAATTAAAAGTGTTAATGCGTTCTCCTAGAAGGGCATTTCTAAATGTTCATGCTGAAGGTGGTGGATAAAGAGGAAATAAAGTGTCATCGACTTACTTCAGTTTGTCTGTCTCAGGGCCCCACCATCTACCCTATGACAAGTACTCTTATATTTTGAGTGGAAGAATTGAACTTGATTTTGCAAAATGCAATGGTAGAAAAAGATATGAAATTTATAAATCACACACTTTCATTAAGAAGATTTGCATCATATGTAGTCCGTCCTTAATATTTAGGAAATCACACCTGGAAGTGCTCTATGTATATTATTAAAATAGGAATCCACTCCCCATCCTTGAGTGTCCAAGTTGTAAAGAGTTAGCATGGAGATTTGTAATGGAGATTTGGCTTCTGCATGGATCACTTATTCTCTTCTAATTCTTGATCTTTTTTTTTTTTCTTTTTTATTTTTTTTCCCTTTCATAAATATCACAAACCTATGTATCTATACCTAAAACTAATTGCTTTGTATATCTAATTCAAGTATGGCATATACTTTGTTCATAAAGGTAATTTTCAGGTTAGATTAAGCTAACCTAAATTAGATTAATGACTCCCTAGACTTTGTTAGTGTTCAATCAAGAGAAAGAAAAAAATAGAAAAAGTAATTTGATTGCTCTTTTAAGATAATACACTGCCTTCATTGACTACAACAGCTGCCTAAGGACTTTTTCAAACCTCATTTATTGCCAATTTGAGCATCTCAATTAATTGTCTTCCATTACATGGGATGAATCAAGTCCCTGGCATCCTTCATGTTCAACTACTAAAATAGATTCAAAATTCTGAGTTTAGTCTTGAGGTATTTAAATGAGTAAAATATATTATTTCTTTCCTATCATCTAATATAGTCAGTGCTAATAAGTAAAGTCATTGCATCTGAGAATATTAACATTGGAGTACAAGTAGAGCATAAATTAAAAGCAGATAAATCCACATAAAATTCATACATAAAGAGAACTTCAATTATATGAAATAAAAAACTGAAAATAAATGTAAAATCTTCTGTTTGTTTGAAGACAAAGACTTTAACTTTTGCTAGGAGATTTTAAAAAGGCATTTTACATTAAAAAAAAAAAAAAAAAAAAAAAAAGGAAGTGTATCCTGTAAACTCTGAAATCTTTGCTGTATTATTGTTCCTGCCCATTTAAGACAAAAGAAATGTCAAACCTCCAACTTGGCTAAAGCAGATTTATTTATTTTTTTCTACTTGTGACTACAAAAATATTTAATATTGAATTGTCAGTGTTTTCTTGTTAGCATTAATAACTATGACAAGAAATTATTCAGTCAGAAAATTCATATTTAAGCATGAAAATATACTAGTATTCATATGTTGTTCAGATTAGCCACATTTTTTTTTTCCCCCTCATTTTGCATGGTTTACTTAAAGAGGTGAAAGACATTTGCAATTTCCCGGATTCAGGATTCAGATCCAGGTCTTGTGTAGCCCTACAGAATTATTTTAATGGAATACTATTGGAATTTGGAAAACTGCTTTCCTTTATAATCAAAACTTGTCACTAAGAATTATGTAGATCCTATAATATGTATATATATATAATTTCTGCCTTCCTACTCAGTAAGAAATGAAGGGTTAGTTTGCATCTCTCCTGGTGCTTGGATAAATCTTAAAGTGACTGTAAGGCAGGTGAAGCTGCCAGCTGAAATTTCCAAAGGAGGTTTTTCACCCTATGACCTTTACTTTCTACACAAACACAACTTACTAGTAGTATCTTCTAATACTTTTGTAACTAGGTTTAAAACACAGCATAATACTGATTCTTTGTGAACAAGTGAAACTAAACATGACTCTTTGGAGACAATAATTAATGTAGACATACCTGATCCAAATTCTGTTTGTCAGGATTGTGATGACAGGAACAAAGATAAATAAAGATGGTTTCTCTTTAATGGATGGGGCCTAAAGCATTCAGATAGAAGAAAATACATGTTTTTGATGTTCTAGTTAATATGTAGCCCTTATAGTTTCTCTCCAATTTTAATGGAACATAACTTTATTTACTCATTTATTTTTAGCAGATTAGCAAGACATTTTTGCTAATTCTTTGGAGGACTCTCAGAAATATTAAACCTCATGTGAAATACCCATGGCACTATAAAAGAAAAGGATCATGGGGATTCTCCAGTCCCACGGAGGTTTACCAAGTCAGGTTTACCCTGTCAGAAGCACATCCTAGAACAGATGTATTGTGGAGAAGCCATTTGGAGGGATCTGAAACAAAGTTGAAGATTGAACTAATGTTTAATCAAGGTAGCCTGTCAAAGGTCTGTTGTTTCAACTCACTCCAGGCCCTCATGTTTGTTAGAATGAACATACTCAAAATACAACTGTTGGTGATATTTTGTATCTACGTTTTATACTCTTAATTTACTAGTAATTGTTTTGAAGAGCTAGCTATTCTATTATGGATGCTTTAAGTCAGCTAGGAAACCAAATAATTTACAATGTGTTATATAAAATAAAAAGCTTAAGATATTAATGTTAATAGTTAAAATTAATTAAGAACAATTAGAAAGAATATTTTATAAGATGCAAAGAAAAATGAAAAGTGAATTATGATTGTGGTGGATTGAAAATTCCCCCCAACATAAAATCATCAGACCAGCTCAGATGGAAAGCAAATGAAGCTGTATTCACAAATAAAACTGCAATCTAGAAATATAGAATGCAGTGAATGTATACAAAATATACAATATTTACATATTTTTGCAATTTACAATGCAAGAACCCCCTTGGTCAAAACCAGGGAACTACCAACAGCTTTCCCCTTCCTACTCCCTTCCCTTCCCCCGTACATGGGACAAGAGAAGGAGTAGAGAATGATTTGTTAGTAACTAGCCACAACAAATTAATGCAGCCAAGGTCAGCAAAGCCAGCAGAAGCCAGAAGCCAGTGTCTGCTAGAGTGAAGAAGCGAAAAAGAGAGAAAGTTAGTGTACACAACTAACTCTATGTTATATATCTGCCCAATAGGATTATTTAGACTTTATTTTCCTTTTTCCATTCAATGGTGATTTAGAATAGAATAGAATAAACCAGGTTGGAAGAGACCTTCGAGATCATCATGTCCAACCTATCATCCAACACCACCCAATCAACTAAACCATGCAACCAAGCATCCTGTCAAGCCTCGTCCTGAACACCCCCAGCGACGGCGACCCCACCACCTCCCCCAGCAGCCCATTCCAATGGGCAATCACTCCCCCTAACCTCCAGCCTAAACCTCCCCTGGCACAGCTTCAGACTATGTCCTCTTGTTCTGGTACTGGTTGCCTGGGAGAAGAGACCAACCTCTGCCTCACTACAACCTCCCTTCAGGTAGTTTTAGAGAGCAAGAAGGTCACCCCTGAGTCTCCTCTTCTCCAGCCTAAGCAACCCCAGCTCCCTCAGTCTCTCCTCATAGGCCTTGTGTTACAAGCCCCTCACCAACTTTGTTGCCCTTCTCTGGACTCATTCCAGCAAGTCAACATCCTTCCTAAACTGAGGGGCCCAGAACTGGACACAGGACTCGAGGTGCGGCCTAACCAGTGCAGTGTACAGGGGCAGAATGACCTCCCTGCTCCTGCTGGCCACACTGTTCCTGTTGCAGGCCAGGATGCCATTGGCCTTCCTGGCTGCCTGGGCACACTGCAGGCTCATGTTCAGCCTACCATCAACCAGCACCCCCAGGTCCCTCTCCACCTGGCTGCTCTCCAGCCACTCTGACCCCAGCCTGTAGCTCTGCATGGGGTTGTTGTGGCCAATGTGCAGAACCTGGCACTTGGATGTGTTAAATCTCATGCTGTTGGACTCTGCCCATCTGCCCAGCCTGTCGAGGTCCCTCTGCAGAGCCTCTCTACCCTCCAGCAGATCAACACCTGACCCAGCTTGGTGTCATCTGCAAATTTACTGATGATGGACTCAATGCCCTCATCCAGATCATCAATAAAGATGTTATTTACGTTCTATCACTTTCTGCTCAGAATCTATGGAAAATTTTCCAGGCACAGCCTGAAACTACCACAATGATATAGCATAGACTGGGGGAAAAAACTTGTCTAATTATTTACTCTAATCTTTAAAACATATTACCCTAAACCCAGTTTCACAAGCTCTCTAGGTTCAAATAACAGACACTTATTTTGTTTCTGATAATAGTATAATAGTTCTTATCTGCTATGACTGAGAAAATCCTCTCTTGAACATGTAAATCATGTGGTGATGTGGTGATTACATAAAGAACAGAGGAATATCTCAACAAAGATCATCCTGAACCACCTGCCTATTTTGTCATCTCTGCCCTCCAACACAGAAGCTGCCCAGAGGGTGTGATGGACAGTAGATGGCAGAGAGAAGGGAAGGCCACTGAAAGCCCTGGGCTATGCCAGCTTTCTGGGGGGAATGTCACCAGGAACATTGGAAGCTGGAAGCAGTAGCCCAGGAATGTCTCTCTCCCCTACTCCACCACCAAAGGAAGGACTGTGGGGTAGTAATTATGTCTCCTGCTCTCTCTTTCTACATTTTCCCTCTCCCTCTCTCTCCTTTTTCTTTTTCTTTCTCCTTTCTTACTTTCTTTTCTTTCTTTCTTTCTTTCTTTCTTTCTTTCTTTCTTTCTTTCTTTCTTTCTTTCTTTCTTTCTTTCTTTCTTTCTTTCTTTCTTTCTTTCTTTCTTTCTTTCTTTCTTTCTTTCTTTCTTTCTTTCTTTCTTTCTTTCTTTCTCTCCATTGTCTCTCTGTTTAATAAATAATCTTGTCTTGATATATGACCTTGTTTGTGTCTTAATTTCACTCACAGGAATGTCCAAAAAAATGAACCACATCTCCTTCCCAACCTTTGGATGGAGACATATGACCTAGCTGAACATCAGAGTCATAGCGTGTGAATCCAAGTTGGGTTGGACTGGGCTCTGAGTAACAGGATCTAACGAAATGTATTTCTGCTTACAGCAGGAGGACTGGACTAGATGACCTTTAAATGTCCCTTCCAACCTAAATGACTCTACAATTATATGTATCATGGGCTATGTAGAAAGGCCTGAGTAGTGGTACCTATTTTTATTCTTTCATTAATTTAGTGTAATGAAGTAACATATAAAGGTATTATACAAAGAAGGCATCAGTGAAACAGAATGTGTAAATGTATTATGCACTTGCCATGAAACCACCTCTACCACCCCCTGGGCAGGAGAGACAACTGCTGGTGATCACAAACACTAGTGTAACAAGAATGTAAAGCAACGTAAAAAAAAGAGAAAAAGATTACACAAGCAAATGTATAAGTCTGTTAATAAAAAAAAAAAAAAAAAAAAAAAAAAAAGAAGAGCAGAAGGAGAGCAGCAGAGGTTGACAAACGCATTTCATATCTCACCAAATGGCTTATGGCACCAGACCCTTCCAGGGTGCTTTTAAAATGTGATGATAGTTCTTGACACAAAGACTAAATTTACAGAGCGTTCTCTAAGCTGTGTGTGACCTAACACCACCACATCAACTAGACCCTGTTACTAAGTGCCACATCCAATCTTTCCATAAACACCTCCAGGGAAGGCAACTTCACCACCTCCCTGGGCAGTCCATTCCAGTGTCTAATTATCCTTTCCATGAGGAAGTGCTTCCTAATATCCAACCTAAACCTTCCCTGGTGCAGATTCAGGCCACGTCCTCTTTTCTTGTCGTAAGCTGCCTGGCAGAAGAGCCTTCAGGTAGTTGTAGAGTGCGATAAGTTCCCCCCTGAGTCGCCTCTTCTCTGGGCTAAACAACCTCATCTGCCTCAGCCTTTGCTGATAAAACTTTCACCCCAGTCCCTTCACAAGTCTCATCACTCTCCTCTGGACCCACTCCAGTGCCTCAATATTTTTCTTGAAGTGAGGACCCAGAACTACACACAATACCCGAGATAAGGCCTCACCAGTGCTGTGTACAGGGGCAGAGTTACATCCCTAGTCCTGTTGGCCACACTATTCTTGATACAAACCAAGATGCCGTTGGCCTTCCTTGCCACCATTCTTAAGGGAGTGAGGGGAGGGAAAAATATGAAAATTGTGTAGACAGTGTTTAATGTACTGGAGCTTACATTTCTGGGTCATTTACTTCACTTGAATATCTAGCTCAGCAGGAATATTTTGAAATGAAGACAGCAGATGGAGTTAAAGAATTAGAAAAGCAGACATAAATATTTAATTATGTTCATAAGTGTTTCATATGTTTTAATTAGAAAAACTACTTAAGTGTATTTTTCATTAGGAAAATAAAACAAAACAAAAAGATGAAAAAAAGAAGCACTTATTAATGTTAGGGATGTAAAGACAAAGCTGAAAACAAAACCCAGTTTAATTTGTATGAGCTTAAAGAGTCTATTTTTATGAAAGACCTGAATGAAAGACTTAGAGACATCTGAACAAGTTTCTAGACTTCATATAAAAACATTTTTTTACTTCAATGTCTATTTATCAGGATGTTGTGGCTAACAGACTGGTCATTCATTGTAGAGATTATTTCAAATGGCCAAGTAATCCATACACATTGAGAGTAAGTAGATGAATTTTAATATTTGGTATTTGGCATGTTGCCTTTTATGTGTTGATTTTTTTATTGTGTGTTTTGTTTGCTTTTTTTTTTTTTTTTAATTTTCTTACCAGCATGACTGTTTGTCAAAATTAAATGGTACAAGAGTACTGATATGATAATAATAGTAAATAAAAATAATTTTAAAAATCATGCCCTAGACCCCCCAAAACACTCTCAAACTTTAAAATTATTCTATTCATAAAACATTAATATGTTTGCAAAATTCAGCATCATATAAAAAAACCAACACAGCTATCATCATATGTATATACAAATCTTTATTTACTAATGCTTCCAAAAATAGGAATGAAATGTTAATTACAAACTGTTTTCATTGTTAATATAAAACTGACTTCATAAAGAACCTAACACAATAATGAATTAGTGGCTATTAATCTGATATGTATCAAAGTATCATATTAACATAAATACCTTTTACTTTAATTAAGCTCAGCAAAGCTGGTACAAGATAAGGATTAAATGAACAACATAATCTAATAACATTTCCTTTTGCCCACTTAGGAGCATGTTATCTGTAGTAGCCATTCTAATTGCTCCAGAAAAATTAAAAGCTAGTTAAACATTTGGGAAAGCCCTTCATCTTGAATAAAATTTTGTACATCATAAGAAAAGGGAAGATCATATTTTTATGAAGTCTCTATTTTATGGTATTTAGCAATTCAACATGTAGTCTTCTGCATTTCAGAGTCATTACCAAATGCAGTAAATTTTGCTGCTGTGCTTGGTTCTAAACATTTTTTGCATTGTATTCACATTGTTTGGATCATTCCCTTTTTCATTAATTGAAATACACAAATGGAAAAGGACCCCCAAGACTTAACACTTACTTAACAAGCATTTTTACCATTAGATTTGTACACAACTTTCCAAGTATAGTTATAAAGGCATTCAACTGAAGGCAAAGCTAGAAGAGTAGAAAATGGTGAAAAAGGTATTTGCCAAGTTACTGCATATACACAGAATTGTTAAAAAAAATATATCATTTCAGACATTTAAATATTGAGCAAGCTAATAAATTAATTGTAAACATAGCATACAGGCAATCTCTGTATGCTATTCCACAAAGGTAGAACACAGCTGTAGGGAATGAAAATGTTAGGGACTTCAGATTCTTCTCAGATTCAAACTCTAAAAGACCTGGAGCCCAAAACTTAGGAAAAAAAATATCAGTGCCAGGTGCCTGGCTATTATCTTGTTGAGATGTCCCAACTCCCGATAATCTTCTGTCACTACTTGTCCCTATGAAAAAATAATTTTTATGGAACACATTCTAAAAGTTGTCAGTATCCTTGCTCATTAGTACTTAGGTAAAAAAGGGAAAGATTTTGTTATGGAATTCTTCAGAGAATTTAAGTGTTTAGCAAAATTCTTGATGCTCTTGTCTCATTTCTACTTTGAAAATCTAATGATATGAAAACATAGTCTTCTAACTGACCCAGAAAACATAAAGGGAATGTTAGTAGAATATATTTTTCTTTTATTTTTAATTTTTCAATTTTAAAATTGTGTTTGAATATTGGACACAGAACTTGTCTATTTTGTATGGTAATTACTTTATTCAAGTTTCTATGGTGAAGACTTGCTTCTCAGTTTTAAGTACAACATTGATTTTATTCTACAGCTACATTTTATCAATAAATTAAATAGAGCAAATAAATATAGTTGCAATTCTTTATAAATTAAATAAAATACAATTGAGTGATGAGGGGTTTTCTGATCTTTTTCTAAATTATGGATTTGATTTTAATAAGAAATTCCCACTAAAAAATGCCTAAAAAAAATAGTGTGCTAGTATTGATTGAGGAAGCTTGAGGTAACAAAGTGATCACCTGAGTGCATGTAGGTTAAAAATGTGTGAGCACATGCAGCTTTTGGGAGTTAAATATTTTGTAACTTGAGAACACTGATCAAAAGCACCACCCAAGATTTATGTATCACTCAACTGAACTGGCATCTGAGTAACAGATCATTAAAGTGATTTTTCTGAAGGCTTCCTGAGGACTCAAAGCACACTTCACCATGTGACTCACATAGTCTCCGGTCACTGACATAACTACTCATGCGTGTGTCAAGAAAAGGGATGGGAAGCATTTTTGATCTTCAGAAAAGAAAAAGAAAGCCTTCCAAATCCTTTAAAATGATAAAAAATAGCTAGAAGTTAACAAATGTATTGTACTAAGCGGAAAATTTACTTGTATGCCTCTCAATATTCTTATATCAAAGTAATCCTGTAGTACAAGTATGTGTTATCTGCATTGTATGTTTAGCAGTTTCTTTTTCTTCCCCATGCTGCATCTTCTATTTCAATGAGTCTAGCTATCATTCAGTCACTGAGGATTTAAGTATTTTCGTTAGACTTGTCTCTCATCTTTCAATACTTTACAAGCATCTCAGTTTTCATGAGTTGTCCTCATCCAGATAGCTGAAAGCAGAATTTTTTATTTTATACATAGATGAGAGCTTTAGTTTAACTAATCCTTGATTCTGCCATCAGCTTTCTCACCCATTAAGCTTGAGGTATGAGATCTGTCTTTCTTCACTGTCCCATGTTCTCTACAGGAAGCTAATTAAAAGAGCTGTCACTAATTTTACAAATTATTTTTCTTTGTTCCACCAAGTCATGCCTTTGTATATGTCAGCTAGATTATTTTTGCAATCACTTTTCTTAAATCCTGGTTAATAATTAGAATTTAATCTATTGGATTTTTCTTGACTATGTCAACCCATATAAAGTAAATTAATTCAAGCAGTAGAATGCTTAAAGAAATAGAAAATGAAGGGTTGTGTTATTTATTTATTTATTTGTTTGTTTAAAGCAACATGTACAGTTAACTGCACATATGTGTATAAAAAATTCAGCCAAGACACTCTCCAAAGTATTATCACAAATTCTTAATAAAACTGAAAGAATACTGAGGGCCTGGCAAAACAAATAAATAGTTTTTAATATGAAAAATCTTGCAAAAACAGTTTTAGAACTGCTGTCCTGATATATATTTCTAGCAAAATAATGCAGTGACTGACTCTGAAATTGCAAGTAAATATAATAGATCATCATTAAAGGTCTATGTCTAGGAAATAAATCGAAACAAACAACATGATTTTTTAAAATGAAATTTTGTGTTTCATTAAAAACAGAAAAAAGAATACAGACATTCATAGAATAATAGAATCAATAAGGTTGGAAAAGACCTCAAAGATCATCAAGTCCAACCTGTCACCCATAGACCTCATGACTACTAAAACATGGCAACAAGTGTCATGTCCAATCCCCTCTTGAACACCTCCAGGGACGGTGACTCCACCACCTCCCTGGGCAGCCCATTCCAATGGCTAACAACTCTCTCTGTTATATTAAGTTTTCTTACATCTAAAATATTTATTTCAATTTAAGAACCAATGAATCAAAATTATTGTTGTAGTTATCAAATCTGGAAAAGTTAATTGATAATGTTATAATATGTCTATCACCCCAGTTACATGTTAAAATCTGATAGCCCTGTTCTTGATATGCCATATTTCTCTGAGGAGAACACTTACATGAAATGTAAGAAGAAAAAATAAAGTCTTGTTTTCAAACTCCAGTTTTACTGACTATATCATCCAATTCTAACCCCTCTGCCACAGGCAGTAACACCTCCTACTAAATCAAGTTGTTTAAAGCCTCATCCTGCCTGATCTTAAACACTTCTAGGGATGAGGCATCCACAACTTCTCTGGGCAACCAATTCCAGTGTCCCCTCACTGTCACAGTAAAGAACTTCTTCAAAATCTCTAATTTGAATCTACCCTGCTCTAGTTTAAAATTATTTCCCCTTGTCCTATCACCATATGCTGTTATAAAAAAGTCCCTCTCTGGCTTTTCTGTAGTCTTCCTTCAGGTATTGGAAGTCTGCTCTAAAATCTCCTATGGAGGGTGGTTAGTTTACGGACCTTGAGGGAGCTACGTTTTGTCCTTGACAAGCTAGAAGGAATAAAGAGGGTGTGGTTTAATGTTTCAGAAAGTTCTCATGTAGCTTGTTAGCCAATCATATGCTTAGCCTGAGTGCATGATAGTATGGAAGCAGCCAGTTGCATTGTTGACTATACCTTGATGTCTTCTTGTGGACAACCCGGAAACATATAAAAGACATGCTGTACAGTTCAATAAAGGTCTTTGCTTGGAAAACCTGTGGAGTCCGTATCATTTGATGTCACCAACAGTGACCCCCGATGTGATCCTTACAGTGATTTGCTAAGGGGTTAAAAGAACCACAGAGAGAAAGCAGTCGGTGACAAAACCCAGCCTAGCCTAGTGGGTGAGAGAGCCGTGTATCCGGACAAAAATACGACACCTCTAACTTCGAGGATAGAGGTGAGTGGCTGGGGAATAACCTTTACTTCAGGCATTATGGGTCAGCAAATGATCAGTGAAGAGAAATGTATTGTGGGAATTTTCACCCAGATGTTAAAGAAAAAAGGTATTACATATGATGAAAAGAACCTTTTTTTGCTGCTTGCCTGGCTTAGGGAGCATGCAGAGGGCTGCACCATGCAAAATGCTTTCATACTAACGTCGGAAAAAGAGGGGCAAATATTGATAGACACAGCTACAAAGGGCAATGAGATTGCTATATCTTGCCTTACGACCTGGCAGCTTATAAAAGACTTGTTAAGGCAAACAGAGGAAGATCATAAAGAGACCAACACTGTAGCAGCTGCTACTGCCCTGAGCCCTGAAAGATCTGCTAATAAGAAACCATCTGTGCTTCCCTCTGGCTGGCTACCAATAATCTCTCCACCCTCATCCAAAAACTCAGCATCTAATATTGTTTCCTCGCACTCCCCTCTGTCACCCTCTAATACTCCTGACCATTTGTCCACATATATACCCACAACTTCCTGGCCAGGAAATTCCTTGAACATATTGGGAGGGTTATATTGTGATCTGGTGGAAACTTGGAGAAAAATTAGACAACAGGCAATGGAGGAGGGAAAAAGGGATCTGCTGTTTTTTCCTGTTTTTAGGAATGGACAGGGTGATTCAATATATGAACTGATAGCTTGGCCATTATTGAGAGATTTAAGAAAAATGATTGCAGAGCATGGCCTCAGATCACCCTATACACAAAGCCTTTTGAGAACAATTTTTGACATGGTGGGGTGTGACACATCTTAAAGGGATCCCGCATTCCCCTATGGGACAAGCAATTGTGGAACAAACCTATTGTACACTAAAAGAACAATTAGAAAAGCAAAGAGGGGGAATGATCATCTCAAAATACACTCAACAAAGCATTATATGTACTGACGTTTCTTTCTCTCTCACACAGAAGCAGAAACACCAGTAATTTTTTCTCATTTTGTCTCCTTGCAATCCAGAGATCTTGTGACAAGCCCCCAGAAGGCTAAGATATATGTAAAATCTTTGTATGATGTGAAATGGGAAGGTTCTTATGATTTGCTAACGCAGGGAAAGGGATATGCTTGTGTTTAGATAGATTCTGAATCGAGGTGGGTGCCTTCTAGGAGTATCTGACCAGCCCTTGTTAGATCCCCTGAAGACACTGTGTGATAGGCCCAGGATTTTGTAATATTTAGGGTAACTATTATAACATTAGGGAATCCTCTGATATCTTATAATCCTCTAAATTGACACCATGGCACAGTAATAATATATAGGTAACTTTAGCTAAAACATTGAACCAGACCAGTTTTCGTCTCTCTATGGCACAACCAGAACAACCATTTCACACATGTCTGGTGGTAATCCTATTAGCATATCCCTCAGAGATAGTGAAGGGAATTACCTCACAGCTGTCCAAAATAAAATGTAAAGATAATATGACATGTCCATTGTGGAAATGAATATGCAGTTTGATCACCTGGACAGGGTCGATGTAGAACTACAAGAAATAGAAATCTCGGTTAGTGTGAACATTCCAGCTAAAAATGTAACTGTTAGAATCATATAGTTCTGTTGCTTTTTGTTTCTGCTTGCTATAAAGTTGTTAGCCAAAATTTGTAGCAAAAGAGAAACTTTATTGTAACACTTGTGAACAATTAACTGTTAAGAGGAACTGTGGAAACAACTTATTTACAACAATTATTGAAATAACAGGAAAGGACAGTAACAAAAATTAGGAAAACAGCAAAAATTGAGACACCTAACAATGAATAAATTTGCTTCTGATTGACCACCTCAACATCTTGGTGCAAAGTGGTGTGATGAACAATGTAGGCTCTCCCTCTAAGAATGAAGAAATGACAGAAAAGGAAATAACCTTGATCTCTTTTGAATCAACCATGTAGGGTGGGAGAAACTTCAGGGCCTTAACAGTACTAACCTTACTGGCTGTTGTGAAGGATGAGCAAGTGCTTGTCTAGGTCTCTCCACTCTGGTGGCCTAACAGCCTAATGGTGAGAAAATATTGCAGCGTTATTTCCAAGTTAGGAAATTTTCCCTGCTTTTTGGCTATGGTGCTGTAGAGGAGAAACATTATCATTGGTGGACTTGTTGGTATCTTGGGAAGCCCTGGAAACAGGTCTGGGATGGTCTCCACCTTGCTGGTGCTGGCTATCTCTTTCTGCTTGAGTGGTAACACCTCGTGATTCAGGTGAGAGAATGCGCACATGCAGTCTCATCCCACAGAAGATACTAGCAAAGGTTATGGGAGTTTGGTCATGCGTAACTCCAACCTTGCACAGGCACTATCACCCTCTATGGCTCAGCATCATTGAGGAAGTCATTGGGGGTTGAACCTGTCCCAGCTTAACCTACAGAATGAAGGGAGGACCTTATTCATTGACTCGTCTCACACTGATAACACCAAACATTAACATGATACTGAATCATAGTCACTCGGCTCTTCATAGACACAAAAGGAGCTTCCTTTTGGTGATAAATGTAGGGATGACATATACTTGTGGAATGTAGGAGAAAAAATAGCAGCTAGTTTCTTTGCCCCAGGAGTAGCTGCTTCACAAGTGTTCACTCAATTAAATATAATGGGCTGTTGGCTAGCTAAACTGAGTAAGCTTACATCTGAGATATTAAGTGAATTAGCCACTGAGCAACAATCCATTAGACATGCTACCTTGCAGAACAGCTGCTGTAGATTTTTTTGTTGCTTGCACATGGACATGGGTGTGAAGATTTTGATGGAAAGTGTTGTATGAACTGTAGTGGGTTGAAATTTCCCATTACATTAACTAAGCAAGACTGACTCAGTTGGAAGCAAATGGAAGATGTATTTACAAAGCAAAAACTACACTCTACAATGTAATGCAATTAATATGTACAAAATATACAGTATTTACAGTATTATAGAGGCATTTACAATCAGAAAATAGCACAGAAACCCCCCTGTATCCCCCTCTGGGTGCCCAGACAACGCAGGGGAGCTGCTCCACTGTCCCTCAAACCTCCCCCCTCCCTTTAGTAGAAGAAAAGACAAGATAGAAAGAATGTTAGTTCAAAGAAGCTATGTTAGCATTCTTATATTTTCTCAAGGTCAGCCAGAAGTGGTTATGTTCTCCCCAGCAAAGCAGAACAGCCAAGACTACAGGAGAAAAAAAAAAAAAAAAAAAAAGGAATGAGAATGGAAGTGAAATGTGAAAGATGGAACAACTGCCCAGTGAATTGGTTTAGAATAATCTTTTGTTTTCCTTTTTACAACCAATAGTGAATTATTTATATTTTTCTACATTTCTGCTCAAAATCTGCAGCTAATTTTTAAAGGCATAGCCTAAAACTGCCACAGTGAACCTTAATGATAGACCTAGTTCCATTCACAAGAAAATCCAGGCTCTCATTGATCATACGACTAAGATGCAACAGGATCAGACCTTCTGTGGACTGGAAGATCTTTTTAATGGATGGGACCTGCCAGGATGGATCAGATCTTTTATAAAAACTGTGTTACTAATTTTGTTGATTGTTTTGGTTGTGCTGTTGTTATTACCATGTTTATTCTCTTGTATGCAAGGGACGTTGGAAAAGTCAATTAACTATGTGTTTATGCTAGAAAAACAAAGAGGGGGAGATATGAAGGATGGTTTGTTTATGGGTGACCTTGAGGAAGCTATGTTTTGTCCTTGAGGAGCTAGAAGGAATAAAGAGGGTGTGGTTTACTGTTTCAAAAAGTTCTCATGTAGCTTGTTAGCTACATGTATGCTTAGCCTGAGTGCACAATAGTAAGGAAACAGCCAACTGAATTGTTGTCAACACCTTGACTGCTTTGTGTGGACAACCTGGAAACATATAAAAGGCATGTTGTACAGTTTAATAAAGGTTTTCGCTTGGAAAACCTGTGGACTCCGTGTCATTTGATGTCACAATCTCCACAGAGCCCTCTCTTCTCCAGTCTGAACAGATCCAACACCCTGTTACAAATAAAGGGTAATAAGACAAGAAACTCATAAGAATAGAAATTATTTATTAATTTTACTTGGCATGCCATGTAACTACAGACAAAAGTTATAAAGGTTCAGTATTCAGCTATGAAATTATCTTTACAATAAGAATGGTTTCAAATGGTTTGAGAACAGTATTTGGAAAAGGGTAAATCCAAAAGTAGTATGTTACCCCACTAACAAAAGGTAGGAAGTTCCTGGAGACTTCAGGAATATAATGATTACTCACAATGTTTGCTGATTGATGCAGTACTCCAGGTGGGGTGTCACAAGAGAAGAGCAGATGGGCAGAATTCCCTCCCTTGACCTGTTTTATGTTACTTTTAATGTACCTGTGACACACCTGAAATGCCCTCTCACTGATTTCTAGCATCTGCCAACACTTGTAATCAGTTTCATTAACAAGCCACCCTGTCGCTTTTGTTTCTTTGGAATAAGAATTAACAAGCTCTTCTGTTCAGAACAATAATCTTGCTGCTTAAATCTTACAAATGTCATTAATTTATTCATGACCATTCACAGCTTATCAAAGTTTACAAATCTTAGGTATGAATAAAAATAATTAGAACAGATATGCAGGAATTTGAAATTACCGCATCTTTATGAATAGTGACAGTGAAATTTAATAAAAAATATCTCAGCAATTTTGCTGATGATACAAAACTGGGGAGCTGGCTGACACCCTGTCAGGCTTGTGCAGCCATCCAGCATGACCTGGACAGGCTGGAGAGATGGGTACAGGCAAACCTCATGAAGTTTAATAAGGACAAGTGCAGGGTCCTACATCTGGGGAGGAATAACAACAGGCGCCAGTACAGGTTAGGGCATACCCTGCTAGAAAGCAGCTCCATGGAGTGCTTGTGAACAGCAAGTTCTCCATGGAACAACAATGTGCCCTTGTGGCCCAGAAAGCCAATGGTATCCTGGGATGCATAAAGAAGGGTGTGTCCAGCAGGTCTAGGGAAGTTCTTCTCCCCCTCTACTCTGCCCTGGTGAGACCACACCTGGAATACTGTGTCCAGTTTTGGGCTCCCCAGTTCAAGAAAGAGAACTGCTGGAGAGAATCAAAGGAACAGGCATGAGGATGATTAGAGGACTTGAGCATCTCCACTATGAAGAAAGATTGAGATCCCTGGGGCTGTTTAGTCTTGAGAAGAGAAGACTGAGAGAGGATCTCATCAATGCGCATAAATATCTGAGGGTTGGATGTCAAGTGGAGAGGGCCAAGCACTTTTCGGTGGTGCACAGTAATAAGACAAGGAACAATGGGTTCAGACTTGAACACAGAAGATTTCTCCTCAACATGAGGAGAAATTTTACAGTGAGGGTGATGGAGCACTGGAACAGACTGCCCAGGGAAGTTCTGGAGTCCCCTTCTCTGAAGACTTTCAAAACTCACGTCGATGCATTCCTGTGCAGACTACCCTAAGTGATCCTTCTTTAGCAGGGGGATTGGACCCAATGATCTCTTGAGATCTCTTCCAACATCTAATATACTGTGATACTGTGATACATCTTCCATATAATTTTAGAGAAAAAAGAATTACAAGATACAATGACTCAAAATTAAAAATAGACTAATTCAGACTCAAAATGTACATTCTTAACAGTGAAAATAATTAACACAAATTAATTAACCTGTTATGAATAATCCTTCTTCAGATGAGATTTTGAAATTGACTGTTTTTTCCCCTAAAGTATGGCAATGAATCATAGAGTCATTAATGTTGGAAAAGACCTATAAAATCATCATGTCCAACCTTCTAACCAACACCTCCATGACCACTAGACCTTGTCCTGAAGTGCATCTCCAAGTATGGTGAATCCAGAACATTCCTCTCACCATTTTCCAATGCCTGACAACTCTTTCAGTAAAGAATTTTTTCCTAATGTCTAATCTAAACCTCCCCTGGTGCAACTTGAGGCTATCACCTCTTGTCCTGTCATGAGCTAATTTGGAGAAGAGGCCAATACCAACCTCACTATAACCTCCTTTCAGGTAGCTGTAGAGGGCAATAAGGTCTTCTCTTATGCTCCTCTTCTTTAGGGTAAACTGTCCCAGATCCCTCATCCTCTTCTCATAAGATGTACTCTCCAAACTGCTCATCAGAATCACTGCTCACGTCAGCACTGCAGTTTCTTTCTTGTATCACAGTATCACAGTATTGCCAAGGTTGGAAGAGACCTCGAGGATCATTGAGTCCAACCTTGTACTGTTGTGTTCAAAACAGGATGTGTTACTTGACATGCAGTCTCACCAGTGATGGGTACAGGGGCACAATGAAATATCAAAATTTTTTTGTTATATGCACTAAAAGATTATTTCAGTTGTCCTGTGCAGTACTGCAAATTCAGATAGGTGCTGTGCAGTCTTGAAAATTATTCTCTTAAACAAGTTGCTTTGTGTTCCGTGTATAAACTTCAGTAGATTATCTTGAATGTAAACTTCAAGATAAACTAATCTTCAAGATAACTATCTTCAAGATAGTCTTCAAGATAAACTAAAATTAATTAAAAAAACCCCAAACAAAGAACAATAGCAACAAAACCAGCAACAACCCCCAAACAATCAAACAACAAAACCAAAAACCCCCACCACACCATATTTCTCAGCCTGTATCTTTTGTAGTTTCTCTACTGTGTGTTAAACAGCCTCTAGTAACCAAAAGCAGACTGAAATATAAACTAAGACATGACCCAATTAAGTTATGGAATTCTGCATTAGCCAAGCATTCTCAAAGAAAAAGATGATACAATTGAATTCAGAACTATAAGCACACTAAAGAGAAGATGTCTAAACTGATAGCATTCACTTCAAGAATTCTCTGAAGACCCATACTTCAAGAAGTTTTTGATTCCCACCTCATGTCTTTCATTTAGACATTCTTAATGCCAATGTCTGTATCTGCCAGACATATCATAGACTAAAAAATCCATTGATAATAAAAGGTACACATTGTAATGGTAGGACCAAACAGCCCCAACACAAACCCAGACAGACACTAAGGTGTCTAGACATGGTCCCCCTCTTCACCCTCCTTCCTGCAGAAGCCAAGGTAATGTGAAAAAAGGAACAAAGGGGACAGGACCATGCGTGTCTGGTAAACAACCCTGTATCTATGGTAAGGGCATGTGTTCTGGCCATAACCTGGCAGAATGCCTTCCCATTCGGTAACTAAGTGCTGGCTTCAGTGCCCTATTGGCCCAATTGATCTTGGGAAGATTTATATACAGGCCGATTTCTAGTTGCCTGTTTTTTTTGGCAGGGCGACATAGCTTTATTCAACAGGTCTCTGTTGTTTGTTAATCTTCTATTAATTATTCTACAACATGTATACTGAATCAAATTCATAAATGTAATCTTTGGAAAATTATGCCTGTTCACATTAATCATACATAAATATTTCCTTGCTCTCTTTTGTAGTTCAAAGTTAAGAGAATTTTATTCTGTCTTTCAAATAGTCTCACCGTGATACTATCATTACAATTGGAATAAGAAAATGCAAATTAAACATAAAGGGCACTATAATATTTTCAAGTATCTTTTATAACATTTCATATACTCTTCATTAAGGATGAGAAATTAAGTTGTTCAATTTAAGGAATTATTAACTTAAACATTTCAATTCTACTGTTGACTTTATGAAATTGATCCTTTTTCACTGACTAGTCTTTGGAAGAAAAAAAAAAAATAATTCTGAAGTCCCACTATCATAATCTTCCTTTGCTGGATGTGGTATCAAAATGTGATGTACCAGAAATTCTTGTGGTTAATGATCTTCCTTTCTGTGGATATACAAATGCTGATTTAACTGTTACTTCAAAGTGTTTTACCTTAGTGGAAGTTGTCTGTCTGAAATGTGTTATTAACATCAATTAGCATTAATTATTTGAGTAATTCTCATCAGTGCATTTCAAGATGACAATTACATCAATGTATTTTACTTTGTATTAGATACATATCTATAGCCATGAACTGTAATTTGTTACTGTACAAAAGAAGCCTAAAGCTCTGAACCATGAGTCAGTTGCTTTTTCTGGCCAGAGGCAGTGTTCTTGTCTCTTCAAGTCTATGGACTTGCATTATTTTCCTGTGATGAATATGTAAAATGTGGATGCAAGCTTTATAGATGGGAAAATTACTTTATTCACATTCACATTCTTATGGATCTTAACAGAGTTTCTCTTCCAATAGGAATAACAGTAAAATGGAAACTAATGGAAATGCAGGGTTTTTTTTGTTTTGTTTTGTTTTTTTTTACTTTATTATAAAATATATATTTGTCTTGTTTTCTTCTTCCTGAAATATAGGCTGGGCAAAGACTGGCTTGAGAGCAGCCCTGAAGAAAAGGACTTGGTGATGGTGGATGAGAAGTTCAATATAAGCCACCAGTGTACACTTGCAGTCCAGAACACCAATCAGATCCTGGGCTGCATCAAGAGAATTGTGGCCAGCAGGTCGAGGGAGGTGATTCTCCCCCTCTAGGCTGCTCTCATGAGACTCCACCTGGAGTACTGTGTCCAGGTCTGGACCCAGATTTGGGCTTCTGAGTGAAATACAGGCTTTTGTGTATGAGAGTGGGCTCAGCAGAGAGCCTTCTAGCCCAGCTTAAAGAGTGAAGTACCTGGTGTACCAGAAGAGACTCTGGGAAATGATTTTGTTCAGACTCAAAAAACCCAGCAAAACATAATGGAAGATATTTGCCTATCAGTTGTATGAAGAAGACAGAACTAGTACCTTTAGAGGTGCACAGTGGAAGAACAAGAAGCAATTGTAACAATGGAAATTTCACTTAGCAAGAGAAGATTTTTCACCAGAAGAATGGTCAAACTCTAGGGAGGCTGCCGAGAAAGATCATGGAGTCTCTACCTCTGGTGAGAGAGTGTTTGACTAGATGACCTGTAAAGGTGCCTTCCAATCCAAATTAATCTATGATTCTGTGATGTGCCTTGTGTCACACGGAAAACAGCTATATGCCCAACATTTTAAATTACGAGTACCTGTTGCTCTCTGCTCAGTTCCTGTGATGGTCAAAATCTCACAGTCCTTGATCACTTCTGTACTGCTTCACCAAATGTACTTATTAAGAAGGCAGAGGGTAATAGACAACAGTGAATAATCTGCATTTAAAACAGAAATGCATCACAAACATATAAGAAAAACAAAACTTCATTTTCTGAGAAAGTAAAAATCACCTATAGCTTGGTGAGACAAACATGATGGTAAAAAGAATTGAGGGTGTTTATTTGTGACAGAGAAAGAGTTAGGAATAAATTTCAGGAGATGTCAAATCATACAATACTACAAACATCAGTGAGTGGTCAAAGAGGATCCCTGAGGGAACAGCAATAAAAAGACTCGCTAACATCACTTTATTTTTGTTTCCTTCAGTGTATGGAATGAGCTCATATTCCCTCCAGCAAATTTCTCTGAAGGACTACTGGAATGAAGTTCTGAAGAGAATGAACTGCCAATTACAATGAAGTAGTATGAATGTCCAGGCTACCCATCTGCTGTTTGGAGACTTCCTTTCTTTCTTTTTTTCTAAATGAATTTCCAAACCTCAGCATCAAGAGAAGGCAGAACAGCAGAAGCAGGTGCTCAATTGATACTCATATTGGGTGAAAACTGGTGCCAAACTGAGATGAAAGAAAGAAAAACTATATTCAAACATTAATGCAATTTTTTTCTTTGCTTTTCTAGTCTTTTCTGAAAAGACTGAAAACCTAGGTTTTCCTAGTCTCTCAGCATCACAAAGGTACTGAATGAGACCTTGAGCACAGAAGAGGTTTTTTGTCAGTATTCTTCATGATTCCTGTTGACAGCATACTACTGATGGTATTTATCATAGGGTCATTGAACAATTTAGGTTGCAAGACACCTCCAGAGGTGATATAGTCATCATCCTCCTACAATCCTGGAGTCCATATCTTTGTTCAAGTTCCTTTCAACACTTCCCTGTAACTTCAGATTAAAACACTAGTACTTGGAGCACTGGTAACAATATGTTAATTCGAGGAGATCTGTTTCAAGAAGTTTTGAAGTAAGCTACAATAATATTTCAATGTTGAGGAGTATATGTTTACTTTAGAGGCTCATCCTTGCATTGATCCTTTTAAGATATTGACAGATTGCAGCATTCTCAGAGGTAGTTCATGTACTTTTTTTATCATCACTCTAAAGATTAAAACTCTCTTTTCTTCCTTTTTCCCCCTCCCTTTTCTTCACCATCACTGAAATTGTTTAAGAAGAGACTGGATGGGGCACTTAGTGCCGTGGTTTAGTTGATTAGATGGTGTTGGGTGATAGGTTGGACTTGAAGATCTCAAAGGTCTTTTGCAACCTGGTTAATTCTATTCTATTCTATTCTATTCTATTCTATTCTATTCTATTCTATTCTATTCTATTCTATTCTATTCTATTCTAAAACAAAAAGTATAAACATTTTTAAAGTGTATCATTTTTAAAGCAGTAACATAGAGGATGACAAATGAAATTCTGTGTTAATAAATGCATGTGTAAAGGAAGCTAGGCAGGAAACCTTACACTGTTCAAGATCAGTGTACTTATATTAGAATCATGGAATCGTAGAATCATAGAATAGTCCAGGCCAGAATGGACCTCCAAAGGTCATACAGTCCGACCTCCCCACAGTCAGTAGGGACATCCACAACCAGACCAGGCTGCCCAGGGCCTCATCAAGTCTTAGCTTGAATATCTTCTGGGAAAGGGCCTCAACCACCTCCCTGGGCAACCCATTCCAGTGTTCCACTACCTTCATAGTGAAGAACTTCCTGATATCCAATCTAAATCTGCCCTTCTCTAGTTTGAAGCCATTGCCCCTTGTCCTGTCACCACAGGCCCTTGTAAAAAGCCTCTCCCCATCCTTCCAGTAAAAGTAGAATAGAATTAACCAGGTTGAAAAAGACCTTTGAGATCATCAAGTCCAACCTAGCACCCAACACCATCTAATCAACTAAACCATGGCACCAAGTGCCTCATCCAGTCTCCTCCTGAACACCTCCAGTGATGGTGACTCCAACACCTCCCTGGGCAACCCATTTCAATGGCCAGTCACTTTATCTGTGAAGAATTTCTTCCTAACACCCAGCCTAAACCTCCCCTGGCCCAGCTTGAGACTGTGTCCTCTTGTTCTGGTGCTGGTTGCCTGGGAGAAGAGACCAACCTCCTCCTGTCTACAACCTCCCTTCAGATAGTTGTAGAGAGCAATAAGGTCTGCCCTGAGCCTCCTCTTCTCCAGGCTAAGCAACCCCAACTCCCTCAGCCTCTCCTCTGAGGGCTTGTGCTCCAAACCACTCACCAGCTTTGTTGCCCTTCTCTGGACACATTCCAGCAAGTCAACATCTTTCCTAAACTGAGGGCCCCAGAACTGGACAAAGTACTCAAGGTGTGGCCTGACCAGAGCAGAGTACAGGGGCATAATGACTTCCCTGCTCCTGCTGGCCACACTATTCCTGATGCAGGCCAGGATGCCATTGGATTTCTTGGCCACCTGGGCACACTGCTGACTCATGTTCAGCCAGCTGTCAATCAGTACCCCCAGGTCCCTCTCTGCCTGGCCACTCTCCAACCACTCTAACCCCAGCCTGTAGCACTGCATGGGGTTGTTGTGGCCAATGTGTAGAACCTGATGTGATTGGCCTTTTGGGCTGCAAGCACACACTGTCTGCTCCTGTCCAGCTTCTCATCTCCCCCAGGTGCTTTTCCTTGGGGTTGCTCTTTCCCCAGTGAGTATTGTTCCAGTCCAGGTACAGAACCTTGCACTTGCTCTTGTTGAACCTCATGAGGTTGACCTGGGTCCACCTCTCCAGCTTGTCCAGGTCCCTCTGGATGACATCCTGTCCCTCTGGCATATTGACAGCACCACACAGCTTGGTGTGCAAACTTGCTGATGGTGCATTCAATCAATATGTCATTAATAAAAATATTTAACAGTATAGGTCCCAGTACAGACACCTGAGGGATACCACTTGTTACTTCTGTCCATCTGGACTTCAAGCCATTTAGCAGCACTCTAAGGCACCGCCCTTAGGCAGAGGTGTAACTTACACTAGCTGGCTTTTCACTCTGCAGTAAGCAAGCTTGTCAGAACTTTGTATACCCAGTCTTTAATCATAATAATCTTCAGAAGAGATCTTCTTCCCTTGTGTTCTTAACCTCAATATAATATTATTATTATTCTCTTCTTCATAGTCTGTTCATTCCTCATTAACCCAAATGGACCACCAAGAAATATTGACCTGACCTAACTTGGTATTTTTCTTGCCTTTGTGTCTTGCCAGGCACGTAATCACTATAGTTCTGTAGCAATTGCTTATAACTTTCTCAGTGTACATTTTTATTTTCACATTACTGCAACCAAACTGAATATTTGGAATGCTGACATACAGGTCAAAAAGATCAGAATTTTATTTTTTCTTTTTTCTTTTTTTTTTTTTTTCCACAGAAACAATATTTTCAATATGGAGAAAATGACAATGCCCATTGAATTGAAACAACATGGAAAGTTCACAAAGAAGATCACGTTTTTAAATAAGGAAAATACTGACTGTGCTAGCATTGCCAATATTTCAAAGTTTAAATGTGTAACTTGTATATTATTGCATAAATCACAGTTAATAAGCACTAACCTGAGAGAGCTAATCCAAAAAACTTACCAAGTCTCAATGCACAGTATTTGCTTTAGTCTCCTGAGCGTGCTGTTGTTACCATGCCTTTTGATCAGAGCAGATTTGTTGGGTTAACCCCAGTAGACAGTTAAGCACCAGCCCACTGCTTGATCATTCAAACAAAACATAATTTATTCTTGAGCAAAATATACACAAACAATATCAGTAAGTTTCTCATCTAATGCTCCCATTTTTCATATTATGTTAACTTCTTCAAAATAAACCAAATAGCAGAGTTATGATGAATTCTCTATACAGTTAAACTACTGCAGTCATACAGATTTCTCATATTCAGCTATCTTGATTTGAAAGAGCACGCTCCTGAAATAAAGTAGCAGTGAGTGATTAAAGACATGAAATATGCACACTTCTCTCCTTGCATATCACTAACATGTGGTGTTGCTGATCATGAGACATCATTATCTTGACATGAAAGGGACAGAGGTACCAGAAAAATGTATCAATTTTCCTGGATTGTTCATGTTTGAAAATCACAGTATCACAGTATTGCTAAGGTTGGAAGAGACCCCAAGGATCATCAAGTCCAATCTGTCTCGACAGACGTCATGACTAGACCATGGCACCAAGTGCCACGTCCAATATGTGGACGAGATATTTTTAATGCAAGACTTTCCTTGGGTGGTTTCTTAACAATCTGTTGTCTCTTCAGACAAAGTAAAATTTTATGTGTCTTCAGGATCTAACGTGTCTAGGAAGCTGAGTATCTGTGAAATTAAACAAAAAAATAACAAAAAAGAGTCTAGATTTCCGCACTTCATTCAAGTGAAAGTGAATAAATGAATTGCACCAGGGAATAGTGAAAGTAATTTAGAGCCCTGCTGCAGTTTCCTTCAGCAGTAAGTCTGACACAATAAATTTTATGTGCAATTTAAGTATATTTCTGAATTCCACACTAGTACAGAAATTGAGGTAACACAGAACAGCATGATAAATACTTTACGTAATTTGACTGGCTAAACAGATTCAAATGCATCCCAAAGCACAATGGCAAACATCAGTCATAGTTACCTCTTTATGACCTTAGTCTTCCAGAAAATTTAATTCATGTATTATTCTACTGTGCACAACCTGACAACCATGAATATAATAGGCACTTGTTCCTTGCCTGCAACAGTCAGGTCATGTTCAAATGTCCACAACACACATCCAGTTGTTTTGTTTTGAAAGAAAGAAGTGCATTATTCTAGGTATAATGATGAGCACTAACCAAGTTCCAGGACTAGAATAAGGTCTTGCATCCTCAAGGAACTTCCACAGTTTTAAAATCTTAAGTCCTTTCTCCAACAATGAAAACAAATTAGAAGATAGCAAGGATATAGCCATGCATATTGTTCTTATTTTTAAATACTCAAGCAAAATTTTGACGAAAGGACACTCAAATGGTGCAAGTATAACCTTGATATAAGAATTGTTCCATTACTTGTATTCAGAGGAAATCCTCAGTATAAACAGCATTCATCCATAAAAAGCTTGTGTCTCTGCCTTAATGTGAATGAATGATCACATAATTTGTAAAAGTGAATTGTGGTTTTTTTCTGTAAATATGCTCATGATTTCAAATGCTGTTATTGTCCTCAGTTGGAGTGCAGGTGAAGAAAACCTCACTGAATGTGGCAAGACCTTTTGTGTGTGTGTGTGTGTTTTCTCTTCAGAATGTATGCAGTCTAATACTCTTAATATATAGGACATTTCTGCTTGGGTGTTGTTCAATGGACAGCAGGTTAAAAACCCATTTTGATGCTGTGTTGGGTGCAGGTGCAAAGGTTTAGTAGCTTTGTGAGGAAAGGATACAGCTCTTCAAGCCAGCTTCAAGAGACCTCCCTCAATCAAGATGGTGGCACCTCTGGGAAAGCATACACAAGCCCTACGAGGAGAGGCTGAGGGAGTTAGGGTTGCTTAGCCTGGAGAAGAGGAGACTCAGGGGTGACCTTATTACTCTCTACAACTACCTGAAGGGAGGTTGTAGACAGACAGATGTTGGTCTCTTCTCCCAGGAAGCCAGTACCAGGACAAGAGGACACAGTCTCAGGCTGTGCCAGGGGAGGTTCAGGCTAGATGTTAGGAAAAAGTTCTATACAGAAAGAGTGATTGCCCATTGGAATGGGCTGCCTGGGGAGGTGGTGGAGTCGCCATCATTGGAGGTTTTCAGGAGAAGTCTTGATGGGGTGCTTGGTGCCGTGGGCTAGTTGTTTGGGTGGTGTTGGATTGGTTGATGGGTTGGACGCGATGATCTTGAAGGTCTCTTCCAACCTGGTTTATTCTATGTATTCTATGTATATTTAAGAAAGTGTAAGAACACCACAAAAGGGAGGAAGGTTTCTGTTATTTTTATGTTTGAAAGAAGGACAGTAACACTTCTAGGCACAGAAATGCATATGTAATGAAAACATGAGTTAGAGGTCATGATAAAATTATATCAGTTAGGGTTAGAATCAGTTAGGAGTCTGTGTTTATGCTTCTGCTTTGCAAATGAATAAATATTTACACAAGTAGTCACTCAACTAAAATAAGAAGACTGTCCTAAATCCATATAGTGCTTCTGATGGTTTACAAACTGACCCTTTATCTTCACTCTGTATAGTGGGTCATAAGCTGGAACACAGGAGGCTCCACCTCAACATGAAGAGACGCTTTGCTGTGAGGGTGTTGGAGCAATGAAACCAGCTGCCAAGAGAGGTTGTGGAGTCTCCATCTCTGGAGTCTTCCAAAAACCACTGGATATATTCCTGTGTGGCCTGCCCTATGTGATCCTGCTTTGGCAAGGGGGTGTGAACTAGATGACCTCTAGAGGTCCCTTGCAACCCATAATATTTCATGATTCTATGATTCTGATTTGATACCTAATTCACATATATTGCCCACATTTAAGGTGTCTAAATCTGGAACTGAATGCAAGAGGAAGTTGACAAACTTAGGCTTACTTCAAGGTTTTAAAATAAACTTCATTACAAAACACAAGAGGTTTCTGTACCAAAAAAAAGGGAAAAAAAAAGTAACTGAAGAAGCTGATGCGTAGCATACCAAAATTATGCATTGAAAAGGACAAACAGATATACATAGAATGACATAAAAATATTAGTGCAAATGTACAAACAAAGCCCAAAGAAGGAATGTGAGTGACTTTAAGGGGAAAGAAAGAAAGAAGGAAAAGGAAGGGAAAGGATACCTGGTTAACATTTTTCAATTATTTTCTCTTTTCTTTTAATATTCAGTAAAATTACACATTTTAGAAAGTTCTTTAGCATTAATGATTTGGGTTTATGTTTTCTTTAGGTTGTTTTTTTCCCCCTAAAGCTAGTAACTGAGTAGATTTCAAAGCCTGAGTACTCCCTCAAAATGGGAGAAGTACCTTCATCAGTATCAGAAGTAAATTGTTCTCTTTATTTTGAATCTAAATTTGAAAGTTTTCAGTATATTAATTCTCAAGACCTCTTATAATCAGAATAAAGTGCATCTTGTAATGAATTCTGAGAGCAGAATATCTACCAGTTTTATCTATGTGGAATACTGTAGCTTGACTACAAAAAGAAGAGGAAATTATGGATATTTCTACAGTATTTTACTGACTCATAAAATTGTGGTTGTAGAATAACATATCTATAATTAAGAAAACTAACTCTTCTAATTCAAGGCATACCTTACAGGAAAATTCCATTAGCAGCCTACAAAAAAAATTAATATTGCTATGCTTGCACATAAAGAATGAAAACAGTTTGACAAATATATTTACATTTTGGCTTGTGTTCTGAGAAGGTCATGGAGAAAATTCTAAACTAAGCTCTGCCTTGAATCAGTTTCTGTTTTGTTTTTCTGTTGTTTTGGTTTTGTTTTTGTTGTGTTTGTTTGTTTTTTCCTGTGTGGTGGGTTTTTTTGATTGGTTGGGGTTTTTTTATCATTTTCCCTCTTTTATCTTTTCTCCCTTCTGTTTGTCCCTTGTTCAGCTAAGCCACAAATAACTACTTTAAAATCATCACTTGTTTTCTTCAGTGTCTAGGTCAGATTTGTCCACTTTATAAGTATTCTTTCAGTCAAGCTGAAAAGTTTAATTTTTTCAAACTGCTTCTGAATCTATCACAGGATCATAAAATGTTAGGGGTTGTAAGGGACCTTGAAAGATCATCTAGTCCAACCTCCCTACCAGAGCAGGATCACCTAGGGCAGGTCACACCAGACCACATCCAGTCTCTCTTTCCTAAAAATTGTTCATCCTCTCTTCTGCCCCCTCTCCCTTCATTCCTTCAAGGTGAGAGAGTTGGAGTGGGAAAACACTGAAGAATCATAACCCTTTTCAGTATGCAAGACTTGTCATACCTAACTAGCAATCTCAGACCTAAGTTTGAACTTGTGTTTTTACCTTATATAATCAAAAGGGAGAAATAAGCATGCAAAAGTTTAGTTGTAAAATCAGATGAACCAGATTTGGAGGTATTTGGTTTTTTATATTTTCCTTAAAAAGAGTTTAAAATGCAGTCACTTTAGATATTCAATTTAACATGTAAGATTTCTATGATGTGAGGCTTTGCTTCAAATATTAAAGCAAGTAGAAAGTCAGAAATATGTTGTTGGTGAATTAGAGTAAGAAGGAGCTAAGGAATGAAAAAAAAAACAACACCAAACACAACAAAAAACCAAGCATGAACAAACCACAAAAAACCACCAACAAAACCAACCAACCAACCAAAGCCACACTCAAATAAACAAACAAACAAAAAAAAACCAAAAACCCAACCAAACAAAGAAAAAAACCCTTAGCATTGCTCATTGGCACATCAAAAAAAGTGCTGTAGACCATGAACTAATTCTATATTCTATTGTTTTTAAAGTCATTAACTCTCGAAAATATCCAAGTATGTATTTTTTGGGGGGGCTTGGGATGTTTGTTTTTCATAAGCAAGTATACTCAGATAATATTAATGAGTGATTAAAAGAAAAGAAACTAAGATGATGTGCATTTACTCCTATGGGACAATGAGAAATGCCACAAGTACAACCAATTCTTAGTTCATCTAAGAAATCTTTGTGATAAGGAAAATGGTGTCTTACAGAGGACTTCAGCTTTGGGCTATGTCAGTCATTTATTTTTAAAGAAATCATTTTTCTATGAGACTTGCCATGAACAAAAAGACAAAGGAATAAAGCAAATTCAGTTTAGGCATATTTTGCCATAGGGTTGGTATGGGAGTAGGACTCACCTTACTAAATGTACAAAATGTACATGTCTTTATTGAAGACATCTAAGCTGGTTACTGGGATAGATTTAAAGTAAAGGGAGAAAGTCACTTGTCAAAATATGATTTGCTTCATCCTGATGAAGATGACTGCCTAGTAGATTTCTTTCTTCAAGCAAACAAATTATATTCTCATGAGTGTCTGATGACTCTGTCTTATATTTAGACACAATAAAATTGCTTAGTTAATCCACAGCCAGGTGCCGATTTGGCAACGCTGTATTAAATAGTGATCAAAATCCCTAGTATGCATCACAGACATGTTTACAGAGAGCAACTGAATATTTATGGAAAAAGAAAATATAAAATAATTTTGTAGGCAATTTCTTTAAGAAAATGAAACTTCATGCTTTGTGCTGTAAATGTGAACTTCAGTAACCATATCCTTTTCCTTCCAATTCTACTATCAACTGCAGTATGAGAATACATTTAGCAAACAAAATAAATTCCAAGTGTGTATGTAATATCCACATTGTATGGTTCCTATAATGAATCCATAGAAGGTCAAATTCTTGTTTGGCTCTGTGGAAGGTCTGACTGCCTGCTACCCCAAACACAGGGTCATGACAGACACCGCACAAATGGCCAAGACTTGTTAGGAGCTTATCAAGATCAGCTTGATGATCCGGAACGTTAGCTGGTGCCTCTGGGCCCAGAAGTCCTTTTGTTGCTTGGAGAACTCAGCCCTCCAACTAATTAAGCAATTTGCCACAGCACAACAACTTCCAGGGTATAAATGAAGTCCCAGTATGGAGAGAAGAGGTTCTCTTCACACAGAGGCAGCCTGCCAGTCAGACCTTCTCCCTTTAGAAAGGGACCTTGTTTTAGTGAGTGTATGTGTATATATCCTGGGTAACTGTGGGGAGATTTTCCTTGTCTGGGTGAGTGTGTGCACATCTTGGTTTATCTCTCCAAACAGCTTAATTAGTTGTGCAACATTTTTTTTTCCCCAACTGACATCTGCATCTGTAGGTTTTTTGTGTCAGGAGAGCAGATTAATTGCAATAAATCCACAGTTTTCAGGTGGCTGTGGCTGTCTGTGGGTGCCTCTGTGACAGGCACATGCACTGACCTCCATTTGAAGGCTGCTTTTTTTTTTTTTTTTCTGTTTAGTAATGCATTTTATGAAGTTTAATATTTGAAAAAAGCTTTTCAGTCTTAATAACTTCAATATATATTCTAACAAAATACATCCTGACATTTTAAAAAAACCCAAAATCTTTCTATTTTGTTCTGAAGATCGACATTTACAAAACCTCAATTAAATATCCTTAACCACATTTTAAAATAAAGTCAATTCTCAAGATATATCTGAAGCAATTATTCCTTGTTCTCATTTATATATAATGATTTCCCATTCCTTTCCATGATTTCTTCTATTTTAAGAGATTTGACATTTAACATTACATTGTCGTATTCCAGGTCTTGGTTACCTAAGCATGAGATTGCATTTTCTTAGTTTTTGTAACAATCAATTACAAAATGAGAGTATGGTGTTTACCTACAATATAGAAAATTATATTTGAAAGCTGTAGATGCAATATTACAATATAACTCCCCCCAAATAATGCTATATTATATTGGCATTAAGGTGAACTGCACTTCAGAGATTATTTAGATGATCATCAAATACTCCTTAAAGCAGTTTGTGTAGGAACCAAACCTGATTTTAAAAAACATGGGGTAAATTAAGGCCACCTCATCTTCTGTAGAGTTATGGAAGGAACAGCAAATGTGTTTGACAGAATAGGGTTTTTTTCTTGAAAACTATGTGTGTTTTTGACAAAACTGATCACAGTTTATTTTGTGGAGTTTGAATCATTCCATCCTACTTTTCAAATAAATCTGAAAGTCATTTTTCTCAGATGCCAACACCATTAGTCTTGCAAAGAAATATAAGTACCAATCAGAAAGTGGTAGCACTATTACAATCAAAATTAAGAAAGGGACGATTTTATTTGAAAGATGTTCTCAACTGAAGCTGAGAACATCTCAGTAACATTCACTTTATTATCACATCTGCTTTGACATATAAAAGTATTTTACTTGTAATTTGTCCTATAGTGAACTGGGACTCTAAATAGATGATTGTCGGTTTTTGTTTTTCTCTCCTAGAGAAAAATATAGCAACCTCTCTTAACAAAAATTAGAATATTAAAATATCTATTAACAAGATTATGGAATTAGATGTTGCTGTGTTTAACCACATAAGTGGAAATTATATAGTTGTAAAAACAATCCACAATTAGATTTCAACTCCATTGTCCTAACCCAACCCAAAAACTCCAATGCTTGTTGCATTTCTCAAACTGCAATATTAGTTTAAATGAATGAACAGAGCAGGTGATAAGAGAATAACTATGATTATTTTCCCCTGGATTACACATATACACCTACACTGTAGACATCACATGGTTTAGTAATACGTTGTTCTCTTCTGAAGCACTTTGGTAAAGCTTTAAAAAAATTCTGTTAGCCAAGGCCAGTTTATTCACTGACATGCATACTGTATTTCTGCCATTTCTGTGTTAACCTTGCAGTAAGGAGAGAGATATTTATGCCACAGTTTGCAAGCTCTTCTGGCAACTTTTCAAAGTTGTTTTATTGTTACAGAACAATGTGAAGCTCTTTTGCATCATGTTCCTGTGTTCTGGCTTTCCATCTCACTCAGGTTTTATTTGCTGATGTTTTTGTACAATAAAGCTTGCTACACATGTATTTCTGGTACTGTTGAATAATGGTGCTAGGAAACCAAAGAAATAATATGAAGAATGCAGAAGAAACATACCCATCTTCTCCACATAATTATATTTTCCATATTAATTTCACCATTGCCAAACTTGTATTGTCTCACATTACTAGAAGGGAAAAGCACAAAACCTTATTGTAATTCCAGAAATTATTAAGAAACATTCATTTTTTCACCTGTAACAGATCTTGTTATTCAAATTGTAAAAATTACATTGTTTTATAAGATAAGATCTAACAATAGCAACAGTTTGAAGCCATAGAAGTCACATCAATAAAATTGGATAATATATATAAAAGCCCAATTTGCATAGAAGCATTGTGAAATTCTTCTGGTGTTTCAAATTTATATTCATTTAGTCCTGATCTTATAAACCATTTGTTGCTAACATTTGGAACTTCAAGTAAGTTTTCCCATTGTGGTGAAGAACAAGAGTGAGGAATCTGTTCATTAGAAAGTGGCAACTGGTAAGAGCTTGTAAGGTATAACCTTATGAGAATTTTCTCCTCAATTTACTGATTTAGTTTAATTAACAGTAGTTACAACTTCATTGTGAAACACCTAGTCATGGGTTTGGCATGTCCAATAAGGAAATTTAACAACAAAGATTTTTTTGAGGAAATGATGTGTAATAGAAGAGGTGAACAGAAAAAGTTTAAGGAAGGTTATTGGCTGTGAAACAGTACATAAAAGAACTACACAAGCAGGCAAAATTAAGATCTTTAGGTTGTTTGTTTGTTTTGTTGTTTTTGTTTTTTAATATTCAGAGCTTAAATGTGTAATGGGGTGGGAAAATTAAAAAAAAAAAAAAAGAAATTAAATGAAATATTAGAACCTTATCTGTTTAGGTAGTAAAATGTAAGCTTAATCATTTAAAGCAATAAAAGCTTTTTTTTTACCCTCCCTATATGAATGCAAGAAATTGTCACAGTCTTCTCCCTCTGATGGTAAAAACCATTAGATTTTATCTCACAGTAGTGGAGGATTAAAGTTCTGAATTTTAAAGTTTCTTTTCAAGCCTTTCTGGAATGGAACATTACCTTTTAAACAACCTTTAAAAGTCTTTGTGTAAAAATATGCAGCATGCCTTTCTATGTTCTGGAAATTTAACCCAATTAAAAAATTGGCCAGTGTTTTCAGAGACTTGTGCCATTCATCAATAAGCACAAACACTCTAAAAGGTTCAATCTTATTTATATGGATGTCTAAGAAAATGCTGCCTAAGCTGCATGCTACTGAAAATGCTGTGTCCAGAATTTTAACTCAAAGCAATTCAGCACACCATTCCAGTTTTGAGAGAGAGTCACAGTGCAACTGCTTGTCAAATATGTGATTTAATTTAAAATTGCTTTAATGACTTCTGTGACAACATATAGTTTTGGATTTACAACTGGAGCATGAGGTCCAAGACCCTTAAATAAGACTATTCTGTGTTTGAAATTTAATGCCAACATTTCTAAGTCCTCAAATCACTGTTTCATTATTGGTTTTGATAGTTCTTCACAAAACCCACAGTTTTAAAAGTAATTTACCAGATTATAGGCTCTGTAATTCCAGTGTCCCTTCATGGAGCAGGTGCAGTGATCAGGGAGTTGGAGCACCTCTGCTATAAAGCAGGCTGAGGATGCTGGGATTATTCAGTGTGGAAAAGAGGAGACTCTGGGGAGACCTAAGAGCAATCTTCCAGTATCTGAAGGGGGCCTATAAGAAGGATGGAGAGAGACAGTTTACAAAGGCCTGTAGTGACAGGACAAGGGACAGTGGCTTCAAAGTAGAGAAGAGTAGATGTAGATTGGATATTAGGAACAGGTTCATTACTATGAGGGTGTTGGAACACTGGAACAGGTTGTCCTCAAAGGTGGTTGGGGCCCCATCCCTGGAGATATTCAAAGGGAGGCTGAAAGGGCTCTGGACATCCTGATCTAGTTGAGGATGCCCCTGCTTGCTGCAGAGGATGTTGGACTAGATGGCCTTCGGAGGTCCCTTCCAACCCAGACCATTCTGTGATTCTATGTCTATTGAATAAAGAATTAAGAAGCTTTAGATGGAAACTTAGAAACATAAAATGATAGGACAATACAGGTAGGAAGGTGTAGGAAGCATCAATATTGAAAATAGGAAAGCTTCTAGTTGCTCCTTAGCCTGTGAGTCTTCAGCCTGTAACTGTTAAGAGATTTTCCTTCCCAGAAGCATATCTTTGCAACTGTCCTTTTTCATGAGGATCCCCAAAGCCAATTCTTCTATCTCCCTCTAGAGAAGGGAGCACTACACTCCAATGTTTCAACTGGTCCTTCAGTATGATTTCATTTGCAAAACTAATGGGCACACAATGTAACACTTTCTCCAAGTCCTTGATAAAGAAGTTAAGCAGGATAGCTCCCAAGACAGACTTCTGTAGTGCACCCATTATTACTAGCCTCCCCTGCATTTTGAGCTAAACCACATAAGCAGTTTTTTACACACCTGCTTGTTTGCTTATAAAGACCATAAAGTCACAACATGGATATGATAATATTGTGGTAGACAGTTCTGAAAATATTGATGAAGCTGACAATCAGTATTTCTAAATGCCCTTAAATCTAGATTTTTATCACAGAAATTATCAGATTAATCAGGTATGTAAATCACACTCGTAAATCCATGCTTGCTATTCTTAGCCATGCTTTTCTCTTTCATATGCTCAGAAGTATGTTCCAAGAGGAGTGATTCCATAATTTTCCTCACAGACCAAAGCAAAACTGAGTAGTATATAGTTTTCTAGTTTGTACATATAGTCATTTCTAAAGCATATAGTTTTCTAGTTTGCATGTATGGTCATTTTTAAAGATGGTGAAACAGTAGCTCTCTGACAATTATTAGGGACATCCCTGATCTCCATTACCTGTCAAAGATGATAGACAACATCTTTGCAAAGATATTCTCCACCTCTCTCATCTGTTGGGTGCTATTGATTTTCATAGATAAAGGTCAGTCAAATAATCATTGACTTTATCCTCATCCACTGCTGATATTTTTCCTTCATCTTATACACTTTTGTTAATCACAAAAGTGTTTAAGACCAGGCTGGATGAGGCTCTGGCCAGCCTGATCTAGTGTGGGGTGTCCCTGCCCATGGCAAGGGGGTTGGAACTAGATGATCCTTGTGGTCCCTTCCAACCCTGACTCATACTATGATACAAAAGCCAATGAAACTTAGCTGGTGAAGACTGAGGAGAAAATTCATTGAGACTTGAAAGTCTTATTTTTCTCCCATCTCCTACATTTAATGAAGCAAATTTATTAACCAAATTGTGTAATTTTATTTTTCATGGTGCTTTTTTTTTTTTTTTTCCATTTTTTAGAAAATGTTTTACTAGGAAAACTGATTTATTTCCTTCTTGATTTTAATTTGCATACACACCTCTTTATGGTTACTTGTGGAGGGCTTAGATGCAAAACAAATTCATTTTGTCCACTTACAGCACAAACAAATCTGCAAAATACTACATATATTTCATCTTTAGTTTTAGTCTGTATGCATGTTCTGTTAATTATAATAATTCACATTTATTTGCTATGCCTCAAAATATTTTAGAAATGCTTAATTAGCAGCATCTTTCTTCTCTATTGTATTAGCTATATATATTGGCTACATATATAACATTATTTATATTTTATGTCTTTATATGGTATGATTATGCTGGTGTGGCACTACCCTATAGCATAAAACTTACATGGAAAGTGCAACAGTTTTAAGTCTGTATAACAAAAAAGGTTTCTTTTTTGTTGGCTTAGATTTCTAAGCAATGTAACTAGGGAAAGCATTTGCATAAACCTATGGATGCATACCATGAAAAGCAAAAACGTCTTAGAGATACAGTCATTTAATGTCAAAATTAGTTTGATTGCATATGAACCTTAGGGCTAGCAATCTGGAGAAATGGAGGAACAGTCTCATCACATGATCATTTCCAAATGTGACATGACAGTATTTAAATTCCTATGACTGAAATGAGTATAAATTATTATATGAATGTACCATGTGGTAGTGTAGGTTAACAGATGCTATGAATGACCTAAAGGAAACACTTTATTCTTAGGGAGGTACTGAAGACATAAACCAAACCATTTTTGTTACTATACTTGTCAATCCTGAAGTAACATGAGGAGTACAACTTTCTTTTACAAAAAAATTAAGCAGAGCAAAACCAGCATGTTTCTATTTTTTCTTGTTTATATACATTAAGAAAGAATACAATCGTAGATTTTTTTTTTTCACTTAAGACTTCTCTTTATACAAAACAATGTAAATGATGCCACCTGATCATGGTTCCATTGATCTGCTTCATAATGGTAGGTATGCAAGAATGAATTTTGAGCATAGTTAGAAGCTTAGGTAAATAAATCTTTTGTGATGTTGTGCTTCAACAATATTCAGTTGTGGTACTAAAACCATATTATGCCTAACACTGATGCCTTGAATTGATTGAATTAGAGCTTTGTGTTGACATAAAGTCAAGTACCTTTATTCAACATCCAGACCTTGCATTTTATGTCATATTGAATCCCTTTTAGATTTCAAGAGTTCACATTCCCTATTTTCTTTATCCAGAACTGTGTTGTGGCATTGGAGACTTTCTTTTTCTCCTAAGCTATGCAATTTGTACTCTATGTATCTGAGAACTCATTTAAGACCATCATGAGGGAGCCTGGTCATCAGCAGGGCACAAAACAAGATACAAATTTGAATATGAACATTTTCAACCTCATGTTTTGAGGATTTATCCATGTACCTGTACCCAGTATTAAAAATTTCCAGAGGACTTGGGAACTGCATTTTGCATGGGAGCATAATTGATATTTAGAGCATAAAATATTTTTGGAGTTAGCCTTAGAGATAAACACTAATTATTACCAGGAGAAGCTGTTTGTTGTAGCAAATTTAAGAAAGACTATATTAGTGCAAATAAAAACATGATGATATGTTTGTGGAAGACTAATAAATCCTTTTGATAAAATTATAGATCATTGAAATCATAATTAACATAGAAGATTCAGCATGTGGTTTTTCCATTCTTAAGGTAGAAATCTTTCATGTAAAGATGAAGAACTTATTTTAGGACCAGCTTATCAACTCTAACATTTATAATATATAAGTCTTTAGCTGAGTTTCATGATGAAATAAAATAATTCCCTTACAGTCCACTATTGAGTTATTATATCTTTAGCTATACACGAAGATACATCAAGCAACTTAAAAGTCTAAACCAATTATTATTCAGCTAACAAACATACAAGGTAGCTAGAATTAATAAAAGTAAGGGAAATGAGTGTGCTGGTTTGAGTTTTACCCAGAGTCTAAAAGCCCAAATGGTAACAGATTGAGATTCCTGCTCCTCCCTTTCCTGGTAAAGGTAAAACAAATCAGAGGTAAATTCACAAAAGATATAGTCTGGAATTTATTTGGAAGTAAAAGAGGTAATTTTTTAACTATATATATATATATCAGTAATAAGGGAGGTTACAGGGGTATAGGGAGTGGGGAAGGAGGTGAACGGGTCCCCCGGATCTGTCCAGGGGAGTCTGAGGAGTTTCTGTGTTGTAAATATATATATATATTACATATACTGTATATTTTGTACAGCCCACTCCTGAGCCTTTAAGACTTCCCTCTTGAAGTATGCCCAGCCTTCCTGGACTCCTGTATCATTCAGAGTGGCCTCCCAAGGGACTTTGTCAATCTCAGTCTCCTGAACCAGCCAAAGTTTGCCCTATGGAAGTTCAAGGTGGCAGTTTTACTAACCCCTCTTCTTTTTTCCCCAAGGATAGAGAACTCAATCATCTCATGATTGCTGAGCCCTAGGCAGTTTCAAACTCTACTTTCCCCACAAGTTCTTCCCTGTTCACAAGAATCAGATGCAGGAGAGCACGTTTCCTGCCTGGCTCCCTCACCACTTGTGTCAGGAAACTACCCTCCACACACTCCTGGAACCTCCAGGACTGTTCTCTTCCTGCTGTGCTGCATTTCCAGCAGACATCCAGGAAGCTGTAGTCTCCCATGAGAACAATAGGTAGTGATTGTGAAACCTCTCTCAAGTGCTTATAAAAAATTTCATCTACCTCTTCATCCTAGTTGGGTGGTCTATAACAGATTCCCACCACAATATCACTCTTGCGGGCCTTTACTCCTGATTCGTACCCATAAGGACTCATCTCTATCACCACCTTCATTAATTTACATGGTTTCATATATCTACCTAACATAAAGGGCCACTCCACCACCTCTTCTTCCTTGCCTATCCCTTCTGAAAAGTTGGTAGTCGTGGATTGCAGCACTCCAGTTGTGGGAGTCATCCCACCAGGTTTCTGTGATGGCTTCTATATCATAGTTTTCCTGTACCACAATGGCCTCCAGCTCCTTCTGTGTGAATTGGTGTATAAACATTTCAGGAATGAAACTGAGAATGTAGTTTTCAACCTTGTACAGGTAGACCTGATTATCTAAGATGCCAACACACTGCTCCACAAGCGTTGAGGTACTACACCCAGAGTTCATGGTGGCAAGGCCAGCTACATCCCCACTCCCCTTTAAAACTAGTTTCAAACCTCATCAATGAGCCCAGCCAACTCATGTGCAAGGATTCTTTTCCCATGATGGGACAGATGAACTCCATTTGTCCCCAGTAGACCCAGTGCCAAGAAAACTTCCCCACAGTGAAAAAAACAGAAGTTCTGTTAGTGGCATCAACCTCTAAACCATGTGTTAATCACATGGATTTTTTTTCTTTCTTTTGCTATCTCTTCCTGTCACTAGAGGGGCTGAGGAGAACACCCCTTGTGCTCCCAAGTCCTCTAGTAATTTCCCCAAATATCTGAAGTATTTTTAAACTGCTTTTGCACTCCTATCCATTGCCTCATCACTCCTAATCTGCATAATCAGCAGCTAGTTCTCTACAACCTACTGACTTCACAGGCTGCTGGGATATGCCCAGATGACTCACATTGATTGACCTTGCTCCTGGAGTGTTTAAACAGCCCATGGTGGCTTTGGCTCCACCCATGCTTGTTCCCACCTCCTTTGCAAGAGAAACCAGAACTGGCTGAGGGCCATACTTCCTTAAGCTTCTCATCTATGAAGAGCTTAGCCTGAACAATGAAAAAAAATGCCAATCTCCCTGTCTGCCACCAGGACAAGGCTGGGATGGTGATTTCTCAGCTGTTCTTGAGTGGTTGACCTCCAGTCTGTTTACAGGGTGTTTAAATAGCCTGTGGTGGCTGCAGCCCTGCCCACGTCTCTCCCTGCCTCCCATGCAAGAGAAACTGGAAGTGGCTGGGGGCCATGCTTCCCTAAGCTTTTCAGCTACAAAAAGCAGGTAGCTCTTCAGACATGCTATTATTTTTAGAGTAAATAGATGCCACTTCTCTAATCTTCAAAGGTAATAAACTATGTGTTGCATTCATTAATCCACTAAACATTTTATAAAAGTATTATCAAGGTATATATGCATAAAGAAAAAGCCTAGTCATGAGCTTTGCTCAGAAGAGAGGAGGAAAGGTCTGAGGCATTGCAATGCATTAGCAAATTAAAAGATTTAGGAGAGTAGTCATTAAGTGTCTCTATTTACTGTCAGGACATAAAAGGCATGCACCAGAAATAATAGCATTTCAAACTGGGTAAAATCAGTCAGTGGTGAGAGGAAAGGCTGCATCCTTTTGACTAGTAGGATTAATGCAAATTAAATGAGTACTTCTAAATAGTTATCTTAGGCTCTCTCTATATTTAATAATATTTGGGAGATATGAGCTCTCTGAAATACAGACAGTATAGGTAATGTTAGTCTCCAGTACAAATTTTCCTACATTAAAGCACATTAATTACATCCTTGCTATTTTAATTCTTCAGTTATAAAATGAGATAATCATTGTGGTATGGAGACAGAATTACCAAAGTAAACAGAAGAATATGGAGTAATGAATTCCAGATTCTATCACAAACACAAGAGAACCACAAGAAATCAAATATTATATATTAGCTATGTGTTATCTATCTATATATAAAAATACCAGCTTAAAATATTTTAGAGTTATATTGATTTAGTAGTTTGACCATACAGAGTCTGTAAGAAATCTGACGAATTATGTTAGTGTCTTGTTAGACATTGCCTTTCTATTTCTCTTCACCAGTATTGTGGTTTAATCCCTTTAGACAGCTAAACCCTATACATCAATTCACTCAACCTCCAGTGGGATGGAGGATTGAACAAAAAGGGTAATACTGAGAAAACTCCTGGGTTGACATAAAGACAGTTTAACAGTTAAAGTATGTGTTTCCCCCACAAACAAAGCAAACCAAGGAGTTCATTACTGCTTCCCATCAGCAGGCAGTTGTTCAGCCATCTTCAGGAAAGCATCAAAGTATAATGGTTACTTGGGAAGACAAACACCATCACTGCAAATATGACCTCTTTCTTCATCCATTTGTACCTATATACTCTGACCATGATGTCATATGGTATGGAATATCCCTTTGATCAGTTGAGGTCAGCTGTCCTAGCTGTGTCCCCTTACAACTTCTTGTGCCTCTGCACTGGTGGGGTGCTGTAAGAATCAGAAAATGCCTTAAGTCTCTGTAAGCACTGCATCCCCATGTTACCAACACTGTTTTCATCACAAATCCAAACCATGGTTCCATTAGTTTCTCTGAAGAAATGTAACTCAATTCCAGCCAAAACCAGTGCATTCTGGCTGATCTCTGCTCAGGGACACTCTGGTCATGTGTCAGTGTGTACTGAGCAATTCCATCGTGCATCGTTTGTTTTTCTTGGGTTTTATTTTTCTCTCTTCTGGTTATCTTCTTATTCATTACTATTATTACTATGTTCTATTTCAGTTATTAAACTGTTCTTGACTCAACCCTTGAGTTCTAATTAATTTATTATTTTTTTCCTGAACTTCCTCCCCATCTCACCAGAGGGGGTATGAGTGAACTGATGTATAGAATCAGAGAATAGCCTAGGCTGGAAGAGACTTTAGAGATCATCTAATCCAACCTCCCCACCATGGGCAGAGACACCTCTCAACTACACTACTGCCCCATCCAACCTGACCTTGATCATTTCCAGGGAGGGGGCATCCACAACCACTCTGGACAATCCATTCTGGAGTCTTGCCATGCTTGTAGTAAAGAATTTCTTCTTAAGATACAATCCAAACCTATTCCTCTTCAATTTAAATCCATTTCCCCTTGTCCTGTCAGTGGACACTCTTGTAAAATGCCCCTCTCTAGCCTTCCTGTAGGTTTCTCTCAGGTATTGGAAAGCAGTTATAAGGTCCCCCCAGAATGTTCTCTTCTCCAGGCTGAACAATCCCAGTTCCCTTAGCCTATACTCATAACAGAGATGTTCCAGCCTCTGGATCATTTTTGTGGCTCTACTCTAGACTGTTTCAAACAGATCTATGTCTCTTATGGTGGGGCCAGCAGAACTAGACACAGTATTTGAGGTGGGGTACACAAGAGCATAGTAAAGGGGGAGAATCACCTCTCTTGATCTGCTGGCCATGCTGCTGACTCATGTTGAGCTTCTCATCTATCAACACCCCCAAGTCCTTCTCTTCAGGGCTGTTCTCAACCCACTCTGTACCCAGTGTATATTTGTTCTTGGGATTGGCCCAACCCAGGAGAAGGACCTTGTACTTTGACTTTTGGAAACTCACTGTTTGCACTGGCCTGTTTCTCACACCTGTCAAGATCCCTTTGGATGGCATCCTTTCCCTCAAGTGAGACCACCATACAGCTTGGTGCATGGTGCTTAGTTGCCAATTGGGATCAAATCATGGCAATCAGTTACTATAGGATGTAGGATTCCTCTCACTCAAGTTCAGCATCTCACAGCTAACCTAGATTGTCATGTATGTTCTTTGTAGTCTATGTAGGCATAAGCTTCTCTGAAGGTAAGTCATTCATAGGGCGGATCAGTCTGTTTCACTCACTGTTTAGTTGGCAGAGAAGCTTGAAAATTATTTTAAAATCACAGGAGACAGACAGCTTTATTAGCTGAGTGCTTCTGTATATTATTCAGATTGTGCTGGATCCCATTCTGAGATGTTTAATTTTACAGGTGGATCACAAATGAATTGTAGATGTGTAACCATAAGTTTTCAGTACTGCCAGGGGGGTGGGAAGCTAAAGCTGGGCATCACAAGGTTATTTTTCCTTTGAAAAATTGCTTAATTGAAAAGTTATGTGATTTTGCTAGACACTTGATGCCGAGGATACTTAATTTCATATGCACAAGGACTCTTTCTAAACTGTTTTGAAATTGTTTGATATATGGTGTGAGAGATATTTTGTATGTTTTATATGAGATGATCAACTTAAGTGATCTATGACTTTGTCAAGTGATCTGTAACCATGTTCAACTTGTACAAATAAATCTTTATATGACACTACAATAAATTGTCCCTAGTCTGTATTGCAGGCCTACTAAAAACTATACTGCTATTAGTGTTATGGCAAATCTCTGATCAAATACATACTTTTGACACTAATGAAGAAGCTCTTTTGGCTTACGTACTGCCACAGTCTTAAAAGAACATTATGCATTAGAAAAATGTCTCTTTTTTTTGGTGAAAAATGCTGGCCAAGAATGAAATCATGAACAAATTTTCAGCCCCTTGAGCAGTACTCTGGCCAGTCAAGACCACTAATTTCCTGTAGCCCACTAATTTCCTTCTTCTTCCTCCTTCAAAGGCTCAGAGCTTCCTCTGTTGTTGCAGTCTCTTAAAAACAGTTGCTAACAGTTAGACAATCAGTGTCCTGTGATTGCTGTACAGGGTAATAATTGCTTCAGGGTTTACTTGCATTCTGCTTGGTTTCAATCCACTCAGTTGTTAGCTCTTTTTTTATGTATTAGTTACAAATTGTCTTAAGGTCTTTTTGTTCTCTGTCTGCATGACAGCAAGTATTACGGAGATCGAGAGGGAAGACTTTTCTTCAGCTTGGCTTTTGAAGAGCTTGCACATGGAAAAACAAAAACAACAACAAACCAAACCCACAAAAACCCAAATAAACACTGAAACCCCACAAAACCCCAACAAACTCTACAAGTAGGTTTATGGACAGATGGACTAGGTATACCATATAGAAAATCGAGGACTTCATTATATCATGATTTGAATCCTAATATCAGTGTCAGCTTAGAGAAGATAAAAAGATATATTTTGAAAATTCTGTGATGAAAAATCACAGAATTTTTTTTGTAATGGTGATTTATCTTAGAAACATCTTCTATTCATTAGCCTCTGAGTCTCTGCCTTCAATTCTTTCATGAGATATTTTAGTATTTGTTTCCTGCATTTAAAACTGTGATGTAGTTTCCCATCTGCTATGTATTAATCACAGACATACTGTGCATATCCCATTACCGTTTTTTACATCAGAATATATAAATGATATTAAGTTCTTTTGCTGGATACAGCGTGTTTCCATGGCATTTGGAAGGTATGTGTTTGATAAATATGTGCAAGTTTTCACTACCTAGTAAGGGAAAAGAAGCCACAAGCCAGATGATACATTATGTGTGAATTGAAAGTTCTTATAAAATGATTATCCTACAGATTAATTAGGAAAAAAAAAACAACAACAAGGTGAATGATGAATAATACTAGAAAGATCTGCTCAATCATGTGGAAAGAATACTTCTTATCTTCATTTATTCATTGATGCTCAAGAATTGCCATATGCAAATTAAACATTTCATTATTTTAATTTGAAGTAAGTTTATCCTGCCATTAAATAAATAAATTTCCAGTTTTCATTCACCACATGACTGAACTAAAAATAGTGAGGACCAAAGAATACTTCAAGAACAAATAGTAAAGGAGAAGGTAATCTTGCCCTTTACGAAATCAGCAAATATTTGCTGAATTAAATTGTGCTGGATGTTTTTATTAGAAAGAAGATTCAGGGATAGTCTCTGCAAATAGAAACCAAGGCTGCCCCACACTGGAATTAGATATTTCTAGCCAGCTCCAATGCACCCATGGTAGGACACAGCTGAACCCCTCATCCAAGATAGTGGCACACTGGGGAAAATACATTTAAGAAAAGATAATAGTGCCACACAAAAAAAGATGAGGGTGTAACAAAAATAGTGAGAAAGAACAGGTGGAAGACAAAATATTGAAGAGGAGGAAGAACTCCTCAGTAGAGAAGATATTCCTTGGTGCCTGTACAGAGCCGTAGAGGAAAGTCTGAGGAAGGAACAACAGAGAGGTGGTGTTATGAACTGACCACAACCCTCATTTCCCATATTCTCCTCTGCACTATTCTGACAGTGTAGGTAGAGGAACTGGCAATGAAGGTATGAAGCTGAGCCTGGGAACAGGCAGAGGAAAAAAGCTGTTTTAATAGGTATGTTTGTTTCTTACTACACAAGTTTTGCTTAATTGGCAATAAACTAATTTTTACCATGTTAATTCTGTTTTGCCAATGATGGTGGTTGGAAAGCTATCTTTCTGACTTCATCTCAAGCCTTGAGCTTTCTTGATCCTTCCCCCCATCTCTCCCTCCTCCCCTCTTTGTGGTGGTTTGGCCTTGGCTGGTAGGCAGATGCCCACCAAATCCAGTCTATCACTTCCATTATTAGATGGACAGGGGAGAGAGTGCAATGAAGGAGTTTATTAATTTATGAATATGAAATTTTAAATAGAAAAATATTTTTATTAAGAGAAAAATTATTAATAACTGTTTATTGATCTTTATATGCATATTCTAGTGCATGATTATGGCTATATCCCATAAACTGGTATAATATAATGATTTGAACCCAATTAGAAAAATTGCCAAAGAACTGAGGTGCAATTCTGCCACTTGTCCACCAGATGGCAACTCGACAAGGTGCTGGCAGCTGCTAATAACTAGAAAGTCAAGGCAATACAACTTAAAGGAATCCTTTAGAGACTTAAATCAATTATGATCATGAGTTATTACTCTGGACATTGGTGGGGAAGCTGCTTATAAAGCTTAATTCACACCACACAAGCTAAAAGTGCAGCGATTTAAACTGGACAATATCTGGGGCTGAATATGCGCACACTGAAAAGATACAGTTTCGTTTGTGGCTAGTTGCTAGGCTACAGCTAGCTGGCTGCCAACGCTGGCTAGTTGCAAGGAATAGGGGACCTGGCTGGGGCTGCTGCTGCTCTGGGCTGGTCCTGTGGCTAGCTTGGCTCCCAAGGTGGTCCCTCCAGACAATGGCAGTGGGGGCAGCTTTCTCCTCCAGCAACAGCTGAGAGGGGATGGGACATAGACTTCTGCCACTCGGGCAGGTTCCCTTGGAACAGGTTCTCTCTCGCGCACAGCTCCCTCAAAGCAGCTGTCCCTGAGGGAGCTGGGATTGCTTAGCCTGGAGACCAGAAGGCTCAGAGGAGACTTATTGTTGTCTACAACTACCTAAAGGGATGTTGTAGCCAGATGGGGGTTGGTCTCTTCTCCTGGGTGGCCAGCACCAGAACAAGAGGACACAGTCTCAAGTGCTTTGGAGGAAGCATTTCCCTCATGGAGTTGCTGCTTGAGAGTGTGTGGGGGGAGGGGGTGATGCAGAGTGGTGTGGTTTCCCCTTAGCTCAGCTCAAAAAGAGTGAGTGGTGCCGATTATTCTTGGCGGCGACTGCTTTGTTGTTTCTAAGGTTATGGGCAGTTCTTTGTATGGGACACTCACAGGTAGTCCCAGCTCTGAATTACAGGCATGAACTCTGAAGTTTCCTGGCACACAGAGGGCTGTGGAGTGGGCACAAGCAGGCGGCTTCTCTTCTCCCACAACAGCTAGGTCAGGCAGGATGTGGCCAAGTGCAATTCCTGCTGTGCAAGCTAGTACACAAAGGATTGTGACTCGCCAGTGCTGCTTATCGCTATAGCAGATGTTTAGACTTGCTGAAGGTCAAGCAAATTCTCCTCCCTGGCTGTGTTAATGCTTACCCTCAGGGGATCAGGCCCTTTAAGACACAGTCGTTCTTTTCTGACTGGTGGGACTGGGAGTTTATGATGCAAGCCTGGCTGTAGCTTCAAAGAAACTTGCGAAGGATTCTTTGCAGGCTTCCGGGTAAACTGAGGCATGATGGCATGTGGTGGGTTAATGCCCATTCTGGGAACAAAAAAAACAAAGCAGGGTGGAGGGCTTGCGGGTACTTTACCCTCTCTGCAGGGTGTTTCCCCTCTGGGAAGCTGAGTCTGTTCCACTCCCCACTCCCTGCCCAGCTAGGGTATAAAAAGCAGGACATCGTAGCTGTTGTCCCCTTTTGGTTCCTGCCTTTCCTGGAGGACAGCTACAGCGTCTGTCCTCCTGCTCCTCTGCCACGTGGTTGGACCTGATCCTTCTCCCTGCTGCCTCCGCACCTCCTCAGAGAAAGACTGGTTTTGTATTATTCTTTTTTTTTTGGCCCACTCCCATCCATCCTTGTCCCTTGCCCTTGTGAACCTTTCCTGTTATTGTTACATATATATATATATATATATATATATATATATATATATTGTTTGAAGACAACTCTTTACCTCTCTACTTCCTAGCCAACTCCAAATTATTGTTTGGTGGATTTGTTCCTTCCTTTTCTCCCCTCTTTGTTGGGAGGGAGGAGGAGGGAGTGGGGGAGAGATTCTCAGCCTTGCCCCCATCTGAGCTCTTCACTCCCAGTTAAGGCTCAAACCACCACATGGCACTCTCCAGGTTGCCGGCTTCTCTCCAAACTGCAGAGGCCAGTAGGATGCATGTGAGTGAGCAGAGCTTAACAGAAGGTTTATTAAAGATCTTAGTAGCAGAGAGCAAAGAACTCAGGCAAAGTGCTTGGAAGCAACGAGTGACTTGTTTACAATCTGGGGTATACTTATACATTACTCAGGCCTTGAATTTGGACCAATAGTCAACCATGTTTAATACTTTTCCAGCCTATGACGGAGTGTGTGGCTAGAATTATGATGAAACTTGGGAGTGCAAGCTAAGCATTAGAATCCTGGGAGGTGGGCTCATGAAGTTGTTTACCCCAAGCAAGGCAGGTTGTGTTGTTTACAGCATCTGATTGGTCTTTGTTTCATCCACTCTGGGCTGAGTACCTCTCCAGAAAGGAGATGGAATGGGGATGTGACCAAAACATGTTGGGACAAGTTTTGACAATCTCTAGGGCATAATTCTGGGCACAGGATGCCTTCACAACAGAAGGGGAAATATAACAAGGCCTTTGGGTCAAGATAGAAGAAATTTAATAGGATGAAGGGCAAAAGAAAAGGCCATGAGCAGAAGCAAGAGTAAACAAAGTTATTCTCTGCTTCCCAACACCAGACGATGTTTGGTCACTTCCCAGGAAGCAGTACATCAATACTTGTAGTGGTTGCTCCGAAGGACAGATGCCATCAATGGATGTCCCCCCACTTCCTTCTTTCACTTAGCTTATGTATCTGAGCTGATGTCATATGTCATGGAATACCCTTTTCGTCAGTTCAGATCATCTGGCCCAGCTATGTCCCCTCCCAAGATCATGCTTATGCCTCAGCCTACTCTTTGCGGGAAGGGGGGATGCTGGAAAAGCACAGCCCTGGTGCTTGGCTTAGCAGTAGCCAAAACATTGGTGCATTATCAACACCCAACTACAGCACTGCAAAACACAACACCAGAAAGATGTTCTGGGAAGAATTAAGTCCAGCTCAGCCAAACTCATTACACTGTTTTTCCCTATTCCTACTGGGAAGGGCAAGGGAATGAGAAACTGAGTTGACTGAAATATTTTACAGATTTTGAATTCTAGAGTGGTATTTTAAACTTTACTATGATTGTGGAAGCTTAAAATTTTAACTAAAAAAAGAGTCATGATTTTAAAAGAGAAGTTTTCTGGTTTTTATCCTCCAATACAACATGAATTTTGTATTGATTTACCACAAATTAAAAAAAAAACCAAAAACAACTCTTGTAGATGGCAGCATTATAAATCTAGAAAAGTTGCAGCAAAATCAATGTAATATCTTTATTGTACACAAGAAAAACTTCCATGAAGTTCAACATGAGGTCTGTGGTGACAGGTTGGACTCGATGATCTTTGAGGTCTCTTCCAACCTTAGTGATACTGAATACTGAATACTGAATACTGAACTATGGGTACAGATAGAAAAGAAAAATCTTAAACTTTTAATTTCCATGTGAAAAACTTGGTTTTGTTGGTTTGAGTTTTATTTGTTTTATATTTTTTAACAGTTTACCTAAAATGGCTTTCCATCTCTGATGTTTTAAAGTTGTGTGGAAACAAGGTCAAAATATAGAAATACATCTTTTGTATGCATCCTTGTTGTGGAGGATTCTGCACAGCTTTCCACTGATGTTGAAATCTGACAGAAATAAATATCTAAACTGTAGATAGGTACAGGAAGGAAAGCAACTATTTAGCTGTGCTTGTTGAAACTCACACCATTAATTCACAGACTGATGGAAACAGATTGTAACTGGATAAAATCTTGGCAACATGATCTGCATGAGGTTTTTAAGGTCAGCACAAGCTCTGGTATACTGGATTTCAGCACATTCATCTAGACACCCAATATCTGGGACAGAATATAGAATCATAGAATCAGTAAGGCTGGAAAAGACCTCAGAGATCATCAAAACCAACCTATCACCTAACACCTCATGACTAGCTAAACCATGGCTTCAGATGCCATGTCCAATCCTTTTCATAACATTATTTGTTCTATGATACTGATGAAAATACGATCCACAAAATTAGTGCATGGCACACAGTTTTTGCCATGTGCAAACCAGACATCTGTATTTTAATTATTTATTGACATGTTTGTAAGGAACAGTCCAAATTAGGGTTCAGTGTACTCCACAGCCCTATTTTGGGTTGCACAAATTGTCCTTTGGAAGTATCTGTCCTCCATGTTATATTCTATGATAAGAAATACCCAAAAGTATAAATGTCAATAATAGGGGGTTTTTGAATTCTGCTTTATTATTTCATATAACAAACATAACATACTATGACTATTATATCTATTATTATCTATTATCAATTTGAGTGGTTTTTTTTTTTTTAGATATATGTCTGAGAATCCTGTTTTGAAGTCAGTTAAAGCTTCATTTCATACTTTTAAAAATCTGGATGCAAATCAGCATCAAGCAGAAGCAAGTGAGCCAAAAGTCCAAGCCAGAAAAATACTCCCTCACTCCTCCTTGTCCAGCTGCAATCCCAGTGGAAAAGACCAACATCCAAAACCTCAGAACCCAGAAGCAGCAACTGAAACAGGAAGCCTCCCATGTTACAATCTGAACTTCAAACCCCACAATACTTTGCTCGAGCCAGTACTTTCATTTTTTAAGCTGGCATGACTGAAGCATGGTATGAATAACAGCATCAGATTCAAATGAATCTGGTTTGAGGTTTAGCCTTACCAGTTACAAGTACAGTGAGACAATTGCTTGCTTAGTTCCACTGATCATATAATTCCTGTTAAAAGCCAGGATATTATTGTCTTTCTTGGCCCTGTGGGCAGACTACTGGCTCTTGTTCAGCCCATTGTTGACCAACACTTCCAGGTCCTTTTCCATTGGGGAATTTACCTGCCACTCTTCTCCCAGTTTGCAACGTTGCATGGGGTTATTGTGATCCCTGTGCAGGACCTGGCACCTGGCTTTCTTGAATATCATATTGCAGGCCTTGGTTCCATTGTTCTTGTCTCTCTAGATGCCTCTATAGAACCTTCCTACTCTCAAGCAGATTAATACTCTTGACCAATATAGTGACATCTTCAAACTTACTGAAGGTGCCCGCTAATTAAATAAGCCAAGCATCTAAAGCCACTCGAGTAAAGAATGACAGCCGAATTCTCAATATGGGAAAGCCTGGGGAATTAATGATATCACACCATGTGCTTACAATGATGAAAGCAATTAACAGATGGTTAGATACACCCTGTGATCCAGGTATATGCTACCACCCAAACCACTATCCTGGGCCTTGGAGAGCAAGTCTTATGGTGACACTATATCCCAGAAAGAATGGATCCAGATGACAGGACTCATTTCCAAAACAGCCTTATATACAGATGGACCAGGTGTCAAGACATTGACTACCCTCTCTCATGAACCAGCCTACAGGAAAATAGAGCCATACTATGGATTGCTAAAGACTATAGTGAAAAAAATGGGTGCAGTGACATTCAAGCATTACAACACAAAGGCCTTTGGCTATCTGCCATCAAGCAGGCACCACCCAATTAAAACCCCTGTGTCCTGTGGAAGCAAATAAACTCCCTGTAATGAATATGAAGGAACTGATTGGAGAACCAGTCTGGCTTATTCCTTCCTTCTGAAAAGGCAAGCCCATTTGTCATACTGATTTTGCTCAAGGACCTGGGTGTATTTGGCAGGTAATGTGTAAGGATGGAGAATTCTTCTCTATACCCTCAGGACATTTAATCTTGGGTGAAAATAACCCATTATTTCAGTTGTGTGATGCAATTGCTGTCTGATACCCATGTTATATGGTTCTGTGTGTCACCACTACTGAGGTTACCGTATGTCAAAAGTGTTACAGTAAGAGTTACCTAAACCAATGGAAAATGAATCATAGAAGAAACTGGGCAAATGCAATGATAACACAATCTGAGCTGACTCTGGCATGCAGCAATGCAACACAAGATGCCAACTCTCCTGACCACAATAACTGTTGTAGCCCAAAGATGTTTTATGGACGTTTCATGAGTGTATTACAAGGATGGTGAGCAGACATAAAGAAATTGTATCTATGTACATATCAAAGGATGGGAGGGGAGGAAATGACTAATGAGGATGTTTTGAATAGTCTGGGACAAGAACATGATGTAAATGGTATGGAATAAGAGGTGGAGATTGTACTCATTTTTGCTGAGATTCAGCTGGTGTTCTTTCTGGACGGTAGTATGGGGCTATGTTTGAATTTGTGATGAAAACAAATAACCAAGCAGCAGGTGAAATACGGCATTCTCTGCAGAGGCAGGGTGGTGAACTGTTTCTGGCTAGTTTTCTACTATTGTAAACAAGGCACATGGGGCATGAGCAGATATGTTATGGGCTAGTGAGTCACCAGTGACCACCATTCCCTCAAGAACTCTCAGGAAAAGCCTACAATGAATGCATAGGGATAAGGATGTAAAAGGGGACAAGTTCAGCCCCAAGGTTTGCACCTGTGGCCAGAAGAATTCAGATAACTTCTATCAAATCTTTTCATTGGATTCAATGGTGGTGATATTACCCTCTCTCTCTTTTCTTTCTCTTTACTGTTTGTTCTCTTACTTCGTTGTTCAATGTTATAATATGATTTTTTTTTTTTAATTAGGTGTTAAGTTTTTTATTCAGAATATCTGCTACACCAATTCTAGCCACACCTGTGTGTTAAGCCAAATATTGAATAAACCATTTATTGGCCATTTGAGAGCCATTGCCTGATTTCTACCCTGGGGTCTGCCAAGCCAAAAGGGATCATCGTAGTTTTAATGTCCCTCCTAAAAGATCACCTCCTGCTAACCCACCATGTGGGACAGGGCATGGTGTTTTAATCTCAGCACCATATTATGACAGGGGAATCCAAGCTTCAACCATTAAACAACAAACAACCAAACCAAACCAAACCAAACCAACACGATAAAAGAAACAAGGAAGATACCACCAAAAACTAGTCTATAGTAAAATTAGTGTCTGCATAGAGTCCAAAACAAGAGAAAATTGAAGGTGTGTTGCTTTAAAAACAACTTAGGCAGTACCATAAGATTAAATCATACCTTCCTCTAGTACAAAAGCTTAGTCAAAATCTGCTGGCTTGTCCCAGCACCAGCTTGCAATTCAATATGCCAGCTTCTCTTTATGAATTATCAGCCTCACCCTCTAGCTGCTTGCTCAGTGGGAAATTCAAAGCATTATCATATATTTGGATGCATATTCCTTTTCACAAGTAAAACAAAAGGTGATTTATATCTGTCTTTATTGACAGTTTATGTACAGTCCAACAAGAAATCCAGTTCTTCATGTTTACTAAAATGAACTCGTACCATTTACAGAATATGAAAACTAGATTTCATAACTCTTTACCAGTAAATAAGTAATATATATAAAAACCAAACCCAAACAATATCCATCAGGTAAAACTTGAAAGCTGGTGGGGTTTTTCTGATATCCCAAAGGGAGGTTGATGAATAAAATATTTCAGGTCTGTTTTAGAGGTAATTCTGATAGTAGTTCCATTGCAGTTTCAAGTACATCTCTGGTTACCCCGAAGTCACAATGCACATATTTGGTATGAATAGGCTTATAGGCCAGTAGCATAGGTGGAATCTTGTGGCCTCTTTCATTATTCAAGTGCTCTCAGATGTTGCTGGTGGTATTTGCATTCAACAATGCTAATAAAATTCCCTATGGTGAATTTTTTATTCTAAAGTATGGCAATTTTCTAAGTGAAAAATAGGGTATTATTATGCTATATATTGCTGTTAGTAATGTTATGTCTCTTACTGTGGATGTCTGAATGCCTCCAGTAACTATTCAATGAATCTGTCCCTAAAGAAAAGTGTGAAGTATTGTTGAGGCTTTATAGTACAGTGACAGTCAGTGCTACCAAAAAAAAAAAAAAAAAAGTAAAAGAAATTGCATCAGGCAGAGAAAAGAATAAAACCTCAACAACCTCAAACAAACAACAATAAAAAAATAAAACCCAGCCCACAGTTTCTACACAAGTATTTTTCTCTGTTTCCCTCTAAATCTTCTCTTTTGTCATTTGATTATTTTTAATTATATATTCTTTTTTTAATAATCTTTGTAGAGATCACTTACATCACTGAAATTTTGTTTTGTTTTGTTTTGCTTTGTTTTCAAAGGCAACAAAACTTCACGAGTGCTGTTTTTTGTGGTCACAAGTCTTGTTATAATGTGCTTACATTGAGATAATGGGATACATGTTGACTACTTACTGGCACTTGTTGAAAAGCCTCATCTGTACTACCATAAATTAATAAGTCACAACTGAAGATTAGTTTAAATGTACACACAAAGGAGTGTGAAGCTACTAAAACTTGAGTTCATTTCTGTCACAAAATTGTGAAAAACAAAAATAAGAATATAAATTGTGAATAACTTCTGGGATTTGAGGGCAGAGGTAGAGGCAAAGGTATAAAAAGATATTTGAAGGGCAGATTTGATTAACTTTTTCTTATTTTAAAGAATAAACCAATGAAATCACTACTGACAGGAAATGTTTTTAAACGCAAAACAATGTGTGGGATCTAATAATTCAAAGTTGTGTCCAAATATATAACAGGGGAAAAAAGCATTTAGAATAGATTTGACTGTAAGAGACCTCCAACATCATTAAGTCCAACCATGAACTCAATGCTATCATGTTGGCTACTAAACCATGCCCCTCAGTACCACATGTCCACAACTTTGAAACCCTGTCCAGGGATGATGACTCTTCTACTGCAATGGACAGTCTGTTCCAGGCCTTGTCAACCATCTTGGGGAAGAAATTTTTCCTATATCCAACCTAAGCCTCCCCTAGCACAATAGAGGACAATTTCTTCTTGTTCTGTCGCTTGTTAGATGTCAGAAGACTTCTGCAAGCCATCTGCAAAGATGAGGGAAGTCAAAGGCAGATGTAGACTACTCCACAGCCACCTCATCACCAACTGAGAAAGTTGCCTACCTGAAAATCACTATTTTAATCACTAGTAAGACAACCTTTATTCCATTAACTGCTTCTGAAAGAAACTGCTTCTCAGCATGGACAGTGTATCAGAATCTGCCCCCCCATTCTCCTCTGTACAGCCTCTAAAGTGTAACTCATGATTCTCCCTGGTAAAGGGCTCTATGAAAACAACAGCAGAAATGTACAAATGGCATCTCTTGAACTACATATTCTGAAGCCTGGCTTCATTTGGGTTGATTAAAAGAGTGTTTGTTTGTAGGTCTGGGTTTTTTGTGCATTATAAACAATCAATAATATCTGTCTTCAATATTAGCCCTAATGAACATGTAAAATTGAAACTGGGAATTCACCAGTGACAGGCATCTTGTTAGACCACAGCCATGGTACTCAGAGGAAAGAATTTTTGATACAGAATAGATTTTAAAACTCAAGTATAAATATGCTGTTAAAGAGCTAAACACATTTTATTATTTGAAAAACAAAGAGAGAGAGAGCAGGGGAAGATACTGGAAATTCTGTGTGTACAACACTTTTAACTATTAATGGGAACTGGGAATAATTTCACAGTTTTAATAAAAAGTGTTAATATTATTAGATCAATGATAACTGCTTGCTGTATTTTACTTAGGCAGTTAAACCAATACTTAAGCTACCAATAACTTCTCGTGTCTACATAAAAGATGTGTTCTTTTTGCCTGTAAGAAAATTTTGAGTGTGATAAAAGTTGATGCAGGTACACATGTATAGCTCTCATTATTTTGTACAGGTTTGTATATGTCTTGTACATACTGAAATTGAGTTTGATTGGTCTTTAAACTCCCTCAGAGTCACAGACAAAACAGATGAAATATTTATGTTTCTGAGTGCCTGGAATGATGTACTGGATAAAAGTATATTTGAGCCATCTAGTTTAGGAGTCTAAAGTTAACTGTCCTGTATGGAGTATGGGATTTATTCCCATCTTGCACATTCAGATGCATACCCCAGTTGTGCATACACTGCACAGAAGTGGTTTTTTTTTTTTTTTTTTTTTTTTTTTTTAAGAAAAAGTCAGATTCATGATATGGAGACAATTTTTATGTTCTTCGGTAGTCCTATACACTGGCTGATCAGCTCAGACTCTGTTCCAGAGCTTTGATGTTGAGTCTGCTCAAGTAGCATCTATTTCTCTGCAGTGATTAAATAGAGAGCATATGCTGCTAGCTTGGAAGTATAACAACATGCCTAGAGATATTTATGCTAAAAATTATTCTGTGTTTTCTGTTCTGCTGGCAATAATGTAATGAGAGTTGTTAGGCTAACAAAAGAGAAAGGCAAATCCATGGAAAAATGTTTACATCTATTTAAAGGGAAAATTGCTTACAGAAAAAGGTTAAAATAATGTAGAAAAAAAAAGTATGATAACATTTCTGAATAGCTTGAAAGAATAAGTCTTTTTAGAGGCATTCCAGGACAAACCTTAAAAATAAAAGCATGAATGAAAAAAAAAAAAGAAAAAAAAAGAAAAAAAGTGAAAACTTTTAAAAACAATTCAATTTAAGGAACAATACAAATTTAATAACTAAAAAAAAAAAAACCAACCAACCCAAACCAAAGCAAACAAAAAACCAAACACACCCATACCAAAACAATCTGTGCTGGCATAACCAAGTGTGATGTATCACACAGAAAACTCCATAAAGATACATGATTTTCCACATATGTTTAAAGTTGTGTGTGACAATGATTATGATTCAGTCATTTGGTAGGACAAAGGAGAGTGGAGAAGCAAACTTAGGTATTTCATTGAGTAATGGTCAGTTTGTATATACCTCATTCCGTACAGTTTTAAAACGAAAATAGGGAAACAGGACACAACAGGGTGATATACAATTTGAAGCTTTGTAGCATTGTCAATTTGTGTTTCAAAGACAGCAGACATTTTCTCAGAGATGCAAAATAAATCTTAACCCAAAAAATGCACCAAATTGCACTTCATATTTCTTCAGCCTACTCAGAACAATGATCTATGACTCAAAATCTTAATCTATGCAACACTGGTCATTCCCATGTCTGTTATTATTTATTCTGAATCTCATGCATACTGTTGTTAATATTACAGGATCCTAAATACAGTACCATTGCCCTTGGTTAATGAGTACAATGCCACATTGTAATGTGGGTGGTTTGGGATTTTTTTTTTTTTTAAGCTTGGCTACCTTTGTGTTCAGTTATTCACTGAGCTGGGGACTCATCTCCCCCAACTACAGACCAGTGGTAGTTTACAGCTGAACCAGTCACTTCAAAATCCTTCACAGTCAATGGAGAGTCATGTATGTCCTCTGTAATTTCCATACAAGAATGTTTTAGTAATTATTATATGGTTTTTATACCATAACATCAAATATCATGTTTAAATGTGTGAGATGTTTTGAATGACAGACTATTCCTCTTGACTGGTTCATCAACTTGTGTTTCCTGTGCTGCCTCAAGTTTATTTAAAACTTCTTTGGGATGGCCTAATCTGTATTCCCTAAAAACTTTTATCTAGAAATGCCATTCCTTTCATTTTTATCCTTTAAAAAAATAAAGGAAGAAAGGAAGAAAGGAAGGAAGGAAGAAAGGAAGGAAGAAAGGAAGAAAGGAAGGAAGAAAGGAAGAAAGGAAGAAAGGAAGAAAGGAAGAAAGGAAGAAAGGAAGAAAAGAAAGAAAGAAAGGAAGGAAGGAAGGAAGGAAGGAAGGAAGGAAGAAAGAAAGAAAGAAAGGAAGGAAGGAAGGAAGGAAGAAAGGAAGAAAGAAAGGAAGGAAGAAAGGAAGAAAGGAAGAAAGAAAGAAAGAAAGAAAGAAAAGAAGAAAGAAAGGAAGAAAGGAAGAAAGGAAGAAAGAAAGAAAGAAAGAAAGAAAGAAAGAAAGAAAGAAAGAAAGAAAGAAAGAAAGAAAGAAAGAAAGGAAGAAATAAGGAAAGAAAGTAAGAAAGAAAAGAAAGGAAGAAAGGAAGAAAGGAAGAAAGAAAGAAGGAAAGAAAGGAAGAAAGAAAGGAAGAAAGAAGAAAGAAAGGAAGAAAGGAAGAAAGGAAGAAAGGAAGAAAGGAAGAAAGGAAGAAAGAAAGAAAGAAGAAAGAAAGATAGAAAGAAAGAAAGAAAGAAAGAAAGAAAGAAATAAAGAAAGAAAGAAAGAAACGAAAGAAAGAAAGAAAGAAAGAAAGAAAGAAAGAAAGAAAGAAAGAAAGAAAGAAAGAAAGAAAGAAAGAAAGAAAGAGAAAGAAAGAAAGGAAGGAAGGAATAAAGAAAGAAAGAAAAAGAAAGAAAGGAAGGAAGGAAGGAAGGAAGAAAGGAAGGAAGGAAGGAAGGAAGGAAGAAAGGAAGAAAAGAAGAAAGAAAGGAAGAAAGGAAGAAAGGAAGGAAGGAAGAAAGGAAGAAAGAAAGGAAGGAAGAAAGGAAGAAAGGAAGAAAGAAAGAAAGAAAGAAAGAAAGAAAGAAAGAAAGAAAGAAAGAAAGAAAGAAAGAAAGAAAAAGAAAGAAAGAAAGAAACAAAAGAAAGAAACAAAAGAAAGAAGGAAAGAAAGAAAGAAAGAGAAAGAAAGAAAGAAAGAAAGGAAGGAAGATAAGCATGAGTTTGCTTGCAGATAAAAAGGTTTCATTAGTAGATATTATTTCCTTTTGGGTGCTTGAAAAAGAAAAAAAAAAGCACAATACGCAAAGCAAAAAGTATGTTTTCCCACATGTCTCTATATGGTGCAGTTTTCCATCAGATGTGTCTCCACTCATTATTGATTACTAGGACTCCATACAAGTTCTTGATGAGATATTGAATGCCTTTTTCTGCACTTCATATAATTTAGATGATCAGAACTTATTTCACAAGACATAGAAAAAAGACAGAGCTTGGATTCCATCCAAGAGCTCCCTTCATTCACATGGAAAGATACCAATAATTTCAATGTGAGAATCCTGTCTTATTCCAGGTGATACTGCATGGCTACAGAGAAGACTGTAGGACAGTGAAATCAATGCAATAGCTCATGCAGCTTTCATTAGGGGGAGATAGCAAAGAAGTATTTTTTTTTCCTTGTTTTCCCTTTCAACAGAAGCAGGAAATTGTCTCCCCTCTTGTTTCCACATTCATACATTAAAAAACATTTTATATATATATCTTCTGTCTTGATTTCTTAGATTCAGGCAAATTTAAAGCTGTAAGATATATGTGAAGTCTTTAAGATGTGAATCATCAGAACAGAATAGGAAATGAGATTTCAAGAGATTGAAGATGTCCTTAGTTTTAAATAAAAACAGTCATTGATGCCTCTTTACATTCTGGAAATAAATGGAGGGAAAAAATGTCATTTTAAGAAAACTGGTGGGCAGAAATACACAAAATGGATTTTAAACTATTGAGAGGCAGAAAGCAAATGCCATTCTTCATTTGTCTCAAGAGCTGTGTTGTGAAGGGAAATGCACCAAATATATGTATCTAAATATCTCTTAAGAATTTCAGTGGTTTCAAGTTCTGACTGTTCTAATAAATAATCATCTAGAAAATTTGTTCTTACTTCTTGTAGGGGTTTGAGCCTTAACTGGGACTTAAGAGCTCAGATGGGGGTAAGGCTGAGAATCCGTCCCCCGCTCTCCCTTCCTCCCTCCCAACAGAGAGGAAAAAGAAAGGGAAGGAGCAAATTCACCAAGAAATAATTTGCAATTGGCTTGGCAAGGAGCAAGGATGGATGAGATGGGAAAAAACAAACAAACAAACAAAAAAACCCAAAACGGAGGCAGCAGGGAGAAGGATGAGGCCTGACCACGTGGCAGAGAAAGCAGGAAGGCAGCTGCAGTAGCTCTTGTCCTGGAAAGGCAGGAATCAAGAAGAACTAATGGCTGCAGTGTCCTCCCTTTTATACCCTGGGTGGCAGGGAGGGGGAGTGGAACAGACTCAGTTTCCCAGGGGGAAAATGCCCTGCAGGGAAAGCAAAGCACTTGCAAGCCCTCCCCCACCTGCTTCCGGGATGGGCGTAACCCATCACACCTCTCTTTCTTGTTAGAAGTTATAGGAGGATATTAATGTATTTTTAAAGTACTGCTTGGGAAGCACTGGAGCTGTCTGTACAGTAATACAGTTTTTGAGAAATACACTTTTAAAAAAATAATTGTACCTAAGTATTATTTTTAAAAGGAAGAGTTTACAAAATTATTATTTTATTCATGCAATGTGTGCAAATGGACTTTTCAGCATTCAGCCATTTCTAGACATTTGCCTCTGAAAATTAAAAACTATCTTGTGAATGTCATCTTAACTTAGAAATCTAACTGCTAAATCAACACTTTTTATTTTCTGTAGTTAGCAGATGTTGAACTTAAAGTTCATATGTTAATTCAGCACATACTGTATTCTCTAATCAAAAATCCTGAATCTTACCATGTTCTGTTCCTCCTTGCTTTGTTTTTTTTGTTTGGCTGGGTTTTTTTGGTGGGATTTTTCTATTTGTTTGCCCATTTGTTTTTCCTCATTTTAAATATTCCTGATAAAATTACTAATTGCATTTAAAGAATCACATATCTTTAGCATTTTATTTAACAGTCACCAACTTATAAAAAGTGCATGTTTTACTACCTCTTGAACAAGAGACTCACTCAGAGTCTGACTTGAAGTTTTTGGCAAAAAATCTAATCTCAATTAGAAAGTGGAAGGGGGCTAACATCATTGCAATTTTAATAGATTAAAAAAAACCAACAACAACATTTTAGCTATAATAAACTTTATTTGAAAATTAGAACCCATTGCTCCATGAAAGAGCAATCTTTCAGTTAGATCACAAATATCTGGGATAAGACATTCTAGACATTCAAGCATCTGGAAGTGACACTGCCACCATCTATGGCAATTCAAACATTCCAGTGACTTGGGAGTCAGTTCATCAGTATGTGAACTCCCGGTGTTTATATCAATCCGCGAGCTTTCCCACTTACTCCCCTTACTCCACCTTGTTGAGAAGGGAGAGAAAAAGATTAACCAAAGTACAAGTTCAATCCACCACAGTCCTTTGTGGCTGGCTGTTTCTTGTCCCGGCTAACAAAACTGAAAGGCAGATGCAGGACATTACTGCTGTTTGGCAATTTATCAACTTTGTTATTTATTTATAGACAGCAGTCTTTGCCACTCTTTTTTTATTCGACTGAACACAGCAAACTCTTAGAGAACAAGAAACAGAAGAAACATGAACACATTTTGAAAGGGGAATGCAATAAAAGAACAACATTTTTGGACATAATATTCTTTAATGCAAGAATAAAAGATACTCCAGCCATACAAAAATATGCAAGTAAGCAACAGAAATAATCTAATACTGAAAAATGCCTTCAAATAATATGAGTGCATCAGCTTGTCTGTCTATTTTCATTCAGTTGGATGTAGGCATTTGACTTCTACAAACAAATTCTATTCATGTCAAGCTTCTTTTATTCCCAAGATAAGTAAATTATACACAGTGGAATGATTAATTGATATTTTAGGACTGAGGCTTTTAAAATGTTTTGAATTTACTTTACATTGTACTTTTTTCTTGCTTTTGTGCAAAGCGAGCACTGTCTTCTAACTTTTCTGAAAGTATCTTTGTATATTAAAATACTCTTTTATAGAAAAAAGTGCTTGAGGTAAGTAAGGTTTTTAAGGAGGCTCCCACAGAAGACAAGTCAAGATTACAATTTGTCAAGACTCTTTAGTCTACTCCCATCTTCTGTGAGTTTGTTGACTGAGTCCAAACTCAGATCCTTTAGTGAGAAAAGCTTTTATTAAGAAACAATTGTGTCTTCTCTGATAAACTGCTTTTAAGCTAGAGATCTCATTTCTGTAAACCACCTGAGCTGCAGTGTCACAACAATGTTTATGTCTGGTTAGGGACCCTATTGGTCTCATCCAGCTGTTAATGTTCTGTTGACCTTTGGGCTTTCATTATGATTCCCACCTTCTTGAATTTGTAGTTATGACTTAAATCTTGATGTCTTCAGAAATAATTTGCTTGATGTTAACATTTGTTTCATGTCCTTTTTCAATTGTGATGATTTTGTGTTCTGTGGTTTGGGTTTATTTTTGCTTTGATTTGTTTAAGCTTTTGCCTTTAATTGGTAAGTTGGTAAGTTGGTTGGTTGTTTTAAGACTGACATCTGAATATTTTGTCAAACCCAAGGAAAAAGGCAAAGCTTCCTTTTAATAGCTACCCATTCAACAGTATTCCACTGTGAGTCAGCAACAACAATAATTCTGATAATGTCACGTCTAGAGTCAAGTAAAACTCAAGTGTGACAGATATCCACAGAAAAATTAATCTTGTAGTCCTTAGCTTCTCACCTAAGCCTTCCTCCTTCTTCCTGTAAAAATACTCTGACACCAATCCCATGATAATTGTCTAGCTATGAGTACATGTTATCTTGAAGAAGTGAGCAAAGGCAAAGGGAAGCGGTGATTTAGCAGTTTGACTTCATGTCAATGTCATGACCTCTGTCATGAAATGGTTTTAAAGCAAAAATCACAGCTTGACTTTCCCCTTGCTCATTTCTCTATGGGAACATTCAGTCATAAGCAATACTAATTCCTGAAATATTAATCCTAGTCCTCTCTTAGTACAATACATAGAATACATAGAATACATAGAATAAACCAGGTTGGAAGAGACCTTCAAGATCATCGCGTCCAACCCATCACCAATCCAACACCGCCCAAGCAACTAACCCACAGCACCAAGCACCCTGTCAAGTCTTCTCCTAAAAACCTCCAGTGATGGCGACTCCACCACCTCCCCAGGCAGCCCATTCCAATGTGCAATCACTCTTTCTGTATAGAACTTTTTTCTAACATCCAGCCTGAACCTCCCCTGGCGCAGCCTGAGACTGTGTCCTCTTGTTCTGGTACTGCTTGCCTGGGAGAAGAGACCAACATCTGTCTGTCTACAACCTCCCTTCAGGTAGTTGTAGAGAGTAATAAGGTCACCCCTGAGTCTCCTCTTCTCCAGGCTAAGCAACCCCAGCTCCCTCAGCCTCTCCTCGTAGGGCTTATGTTCCAAACCCCTCACCAACTTTGTTGCTCTTCTCTGGACTCGTTCCAGCAAGTCAACATCCTTCCTAAACTGAGGGGCCCAGAACTGGACACAGTACTCGAGGTGCGGCCTAACCAGTGCAGTGTACAGGGGCAGAATGACCTCCCTGCTCCTGCTGGCCACACTGTTCCTGATGCAGGCCAGGATGCCATTGGCCCTCTTAGCTGCCTGGGCACACTGCAGGCTCATGTTCAGTCTACCGTCGACCAGCACCCCCAGGTCTCTCTCAGCCTGACTGCTCTCCAGCCACTCTGACCCCAGCCTGTAGCTCTGCATGGGGTTGCTGTGGCCAATGTGCAGAACCCGGCACTTGGATGTGTTAAATCTCATGCCGTTGGACTCTGCCCAACTGCCCAGCCTGTCGAGGTCCCTCTGCAGAGCCTCTCTACCCTCCAGCAGATCAACTCCTGCGCCCAGCTTGGTGTCGTCAGCAAATTTACTGATGATGGACTCGATGCCCTCGTCCAGATCATCAATAAAGATGTTAAAGAGCATGGGGCCCAGCACTGATCCCTGGGGCACACCACTGGTGACTGGCTGCCAGCTGGATGTGGCACCATTCACTACCACTCTCTGGGCTCGGCCCTCCAGCCAGTTCCTAACCCATCGCAGTGTGGTCCCATCCAAGCCATGGGCTGACAGCTTGGCCAGGAGCTTGCTATGGGGAACGGTGTCAAAGGCCTTGCTGAGGTCCAGGTAGACTACATCCACAGGCCTCCCCACATCCACCAGGCGGGTCACCTGATCATAGAAGGAGATCAGGTTGGTCAGGCAGGACCTGCCCTTCCTAAACCCATGCTGGCTGGGCCTGATCCCTTGGCCATCCTCTAAGTGTTGTGTGATTGCACTCAGGATGACCTGCTCCATAATCTTTCCTGGCACTGAGGTCAGGCTGACAGGCCTGTAATTCCCTGGCTCATCCAACCGGCCCTTCTTGTGAATGGGTACCACGTTGGCCAGCTTCCAGTCAGCTGGGATCTCTCCAGTGAGCCAGGACTGATGAAAAATAATGGAGAGTGGTTTGGCCAGCTCATCTGCCAGCTCTCTCAGCACCCTAGGATGGATCCCATCTGGTCCCATGGACTTGTGGGGGTCCAAGCTGCTGAGGAGAGCTCCTATCACTTGCTCATGGAACAAAGGGAAACCATGCAGCTCCCTGGCTCCCTCTGCCAGTTCTGCAGGCCAGCTGTCTGGTAGACGTTCTTTCCAGGTAGTAAAAACTGAGGTAAAGAAGGTGTTAAGTACCTCTGCCTTTTCCTCATCCTGTGTTACAACATTTCCTTCTATGTCAACCAAGGAGTGGAGGTTGTCCCTGCCCTTCCTCTTGCTATTAATATATTTATAGAAGGACTTTTTGTTGTCCTTCACATCAGAGGCCAGTTTAAGTTCCAAATATGCTTTTGCCTCCCTAATTTTCCTCCTACATGCCCTAGCAACCTCTTTAAACATTCCATGGGTTGCCTCACCTTTCTTCCAAAGATGATACACCCTCTTTTTTTCCCTTAGTTCAATTAAAAGTTCATTACACAGCCAGGCTGGCCGTCTGCCCCGGCGGCTCCTCTTCCGGCACATTGGCACAGCCTGCTCCTGAGCCTTCATCAGCTCTTTCTTGAAGCAGGTCCAGCCCTCCTGGACCCCTTTATTTTTAAGGGCTTTCTCCCAAGGAACCCTCTGAATTGTTTCCTTGAGCAACCTGAAGTCCGCCCTCCGGAAGTCCAGAGTGGAGGTCTTCTTGCTGGCCCTCTTAGCTTGACTGAATACTGAAAATTCTATTATTTCATGGTCACTGGCCCCTAAACAGCCTCCGACCACCACATCACCCACCAGCCCTTCCCTGTTGGTGAAGAGGAGGTCAAGCAAAGCCTTGCCCCTGGTAGGCTCACGCAGCACCTGGGATAAGAAGCTGTCCTCCATGCAGTCTAAGAACCTCCTAGACTGCCTCCTCTCTGCTGTGTTGAGATCCCAGCAGATGTCAGGCAGGTTGAAGTCGCCCATAAGGACAAGGTCAGGAGATCTTGAGACAGCCTTAAGCTGTCTATAGAATGCTTCATCGACATCATCCTCCTGGTTGGGTGGTCTATAACAGACTCCAACCAGGATGTCTGCCCTACCGGTCAATCAAGAAACCTGGTATAATAAACTGTGTTTACAAGGTTTTATTATAAGACTGTGAATTAATTTAGTAGATAAGGAGTTAAAGGGGTTTTCATTTCACAAGTGAAGCCTTAAACCTTATTAAAATTTTAAAGAAAAGCATAGGCAATAAAAGTTAAAGAGTCTTGCCCTGCCTAAAAAAATGCAGTAGTAGAACCAATTTCATGTGTACTGGGAAAAAGATTTTCAAAACTATTTATACCTTACATATTTTATTAATACACTATGTGATATAGATTCAAATATGTTATTATAAAAGTAAAACCAAATTTTACTAAAGACTTAACGGGTGTATTGTAGAAGCCCATAGCAAACAAAAAAGCTAGAGTTGTGTTATAGCATACAAAATACTTAATAGTGAGATTAAACAAATGCAGTCATGTATATGAGGTGAATGCACTGAGTAACTTTTCCAGAAATGGGTTTAACATACAGTTAAGAATTGTTACATTTGACATAATAGCATAAATTGCTATTGAAATATGGCAGATATTCATTATATGATAGCATAATCATTAATATATAACTGGGGGTAGTGGTTGACGGTAGTCTGAACATGAGCCAGCAGTGTGCCATGGTGACCAAGAAGTCCAATGGCATCCTGGCCTGTATCAGGAATAGTGTGGCCAGCAGGAGCAGGGAAGTCATTCTGCCCCTGTACTCAGCACTGGTTAGGCCACACCTTGAGTATTGTGTCCAGTTCTAGGCCCTTCAGTTTAAGAAAGATGTTGGGTTGCTTGAACGTGTCCAGAGAAGGGCAACAAAGATGGTGATGGGGCTGGAGATAAGCCCCATGAGGAGCAGCTGAGGGAGCTGCTGTTGCTTAGCCTGGAGAAGAGGAGGCTTAGGGGAGACCTTATTGCTGTCTACAACTACCTGAAGGGAGGCTGTGGCCAGGCAGAGGTTGATCACTTCTCCCAGGCAACCAGAACCAGAACAAGAGCACACAGTCTCAAGCTGCACCAGGGGAGGTTTAAGCTGGATGTTAGGAAGAAATTCTTCTCAGACAGAGAGATTGGTCATTGGAATGCACTGCCCAGGGAGGTGGTGGAGTCACCATCCCTGGAAGAGCCTGGATGAGGTACTTATTGCCACCGTTTAGTTGACTAGATGGTGTTGGGTGATAGGTTGGACATGATGATCTCAAAGGTCTTTTCCAAACTGGTTGATTCTGTGATTCTGTATTCTGTATATTTCCCTATACAGTAAATAATAAAATATTTAGAATAAATATTTTATTCTAAAAATAACTGATATTCTAAAAAAAACTGATACCTTGTAATAAGGCTGTAGTATTTTTTAGTTAAATATCTTGTGAAATAGGCACATCTTTAGGTTTTTGTATAAATGAGACTACTGAATTGGGATCTATTGCATGTTTTTTCATGCTGGTTTGCTTTTAATAAAGAAAATAAGAGAGCAAAATGAAGCATGTTAAATTAAATCTACTTAATGCTGCAGAAAATCCAGAATCTTTATTGTCCAAACATTCAGTTTTGTTGTGTTAATATAAGTAATGGCAACCTATAGGTCCTTGTGTGTGTTTATATCTGCTACATGACATACTATCAATACATTTGCTGAAGTGTTTCACAAAAAGAGGTCCTGATCCTTTTATACATATTAATGTTGACTACACAGGACAGTAATTTTCTAGGATCCTGTGATTATGTAAGTTTTTGGATTTCTGAGCCTATTTCTGCAATTGGATGACTGCAGCCACATTCCTTTACTACAAATGATTTTTTTTTTTAATACCCTTTGTATTTGCAGCTGGGGTTGATCAACCTGGAGAACAGAAGATTCTGGGGAGAACTTAAAGCTGCCTTCCAACACCTGAAGGGATCCTACAGAAAGGCTGGAGAGGAACTTTCCATAATGGTGTCTAGCAATAGCAAAAGGAGGAATTTGGAGCTGGAGGAAAGTAGGTTTAGATTGGATCCTAGGAATAAGTTCTTCAGTACAAGGATGTGAGACTCTGGAACAGGTTGCCCAAGGAGGTTGTAGATGCCTCCTGCCTGGAGGTGTTCAAGGCTGGGTTGGATGAGGCTTTGAACAGCTGAGTTTAGTTGAGAGGCATCCCTGCCCATGGCAGAGGGCTTGGAGTAGATGATCTCTGAGGTCCCTTTCAACCTAAGCCATTCTATGATTGTATCATCATTTGGGAAAAAAAGAGTTTCTAACAGAGAATTTTGATTTATGGCTTACAGGGATTTGAAAAATTGGCATGGAAATATAAAAAGTGACAAGCATGCCTTCTTTTAAACTTCTCAAACAAAGGTTCTTTGATCAAGTGACTTGAATCACAAAGTTCAAGTTCAGGTGCACCTGCCTGCAAAGAGTACTTCTGGGTATTTGGAGGTCCTAGGTACCCTGTAGTGTTCAGTATTCCTGCAGGAGTAATACAGAAATATCCAGATCATGAGACACAAAACTATCAACACATGCAATGGGGAGGATGAATCTGGAAAGCAGGAGCCAATTCACAACCAATTCAGAACAACGGACAGTCTCCAGAGGGCAGTCACAACTTCTATTCTTTGAATATTATGTCTTATTTATTGTACTTCTTCAGGTAGCAGAGACTTCTCTCTAAGTCCACTTCAGCTTGGTGGCATATGAACTCATTTTCAAAAAGAAGACCTTAATCAGACAGCTACAGGTGATGGTGGGACAAAGATAGATTTCCTTCTTCTTATATCAACTTTTCAGAATAACTGCAAAGAAGTTTGGCTTAATAGGAGATTCACTTGAGTAAAGAAGTGTTTTCATGTTATGTTATAGCATTGAGATTCAAACTTTTGTTACAGGGTTTATGCACATATTTGTAATTACAGTTGATACTAATATCCTGTGTATAGAAATTGGACAGAGTATAAACAAATTGTGGTTTTGAGTTTGACATCACATTTATTCATATAAAAAGATTCAGATAAGTATTACCAAAGGCTACATAAATTAACAAAACAACAGAGCATGCCATCTGTGCTTATGACTGAGAACATCTTGATCCTGTGTTCATTCCTTGAGATTTTACTGGCACTTTAAGCCATATTTATTCAACATTAAAAGGAAAATCATGCTTCATTGATGCCATTACTACAAGTATGAATTAACTTAATGGGCAATAGGGCCACAGTACCCCTTAGGTACTATCCTAGTAGAAAAGCTATCTACCATAATTGTGGCTGGTTATTCATAGAATCATAGAATTGTTTGGGTTGGAAGAGACCCTAAAGATCCTCTATTTCAAATCTTCCTGCCATGGGCAGGGACTATTCATCTGTGTTATTAAGATTAATAGGTTTTGAGAACACACTTTTATCTAGCTAGGAAAGCTTCAAATACTTACCTGATTCATAGCAAAATAGTACCTTTTAAAGTTCACAGAGATGTTTAATTTTCATGCAGTTTATTTCAAGTTAAATAATGTATATAATCTTTGAAAAACCTGTATTTCAGAATTATATTTGTAACTATGGTATGATTCCATCTTGAAGAAGAACCTTTCATATTTTTTTTGCAAACTGTTTGTTATAAAAATAAATAAATAAATAAATAAATAATATTTGATCAGTCTTTGAAATTATTGGATGATTTTTCTGCATGAAAAGAAACATTTCATTATGGAAAAATGAAACCAAACCAACTAAACAAACAAAAAAAAAAGAACCCACCAACCAACCAATCAAAAAAACCTCTCCACAACTAGGTTATATAAAGATCTGTCTTCCTGTCTTCCCCTGAGATTAATGCTCCATTTGTGTAGCATGAATGTGCATGCACATTGACTTTTCCTACAGAAATACCAAAGGGAACTTTGTAAATTGCCAGTAAATCATTTGGAAAGTCTTTTGTTTGTTGGTTGGTTTTGTTGGTTTTGTTTTGATTATTTGTTCTAAACTATACAACATTTTTAGTTTAAACGCTACCAAAAAAAAATAAAAAAACCCCAAACAAACACAAAAGAAACATTGAGAAAATGCTTCTGATTATTGTTTTTTCAAAGCTTTGCTACATCCAGTAAATAGAAAGTAAAGAAAATATTTTTCTAAGGAAGGCAGTTCTGCTTTTTTCCCCCCTCTCTGATCATCCTGAAAAATGGCATGTAGACATCAAATTTTAATCAGTCTCTGATGAAATGTGTCTTCAGCAAAACAGCATCATTAGAGATAATTTGGCTGCTTAAGTCTCAGTTCAGGAAATACATTCTTTCTTCATTTTAGTTTTTCAAAATGGTGAAGAAGTATCCCGAATGCTTGAGAACTGGGAGTACTGATTGAATTAATCTTACTGAAATGTCTTGCAATGCCTTAGCTATAGCTCAGAAAATACTGCCATTTTCATTCATTGTTATCTTTTAATACACTGGAGAATAATCAATTATATTTTCCCTCTTAATTGTTTGGACTTTCTCAGATTCCTTTTTCTTTAAAATTCCCTGATTCTTTCCTCTGTGTTTTTAAGATGGTTCTGCAGGTTTCTTCTATATGTTTTGTGCCTCTTTTCATCAATCAGTTGTCTCAGCTCTCAAACTTCACTTACAACTGATCTGGACCAAGAACAATTTCTGTTTTCACTGTCAAGCTAAAAAATACTTGAGTCCTAAACTTGAAGATACTGTCTCATATAACCACATTATATTTAAAGTGTTTCAGAAATATCCTTTTCTGAAAATTACTTTATTTATCATTTCCTTGATGGAAACAAGTTTTAACAACTCTAAAATTTTCACTTAAACTAATATTTTAGGACATTTATTGTTTGGTTTGTTTATTTTTTTCCCCCCCACAATTTTATGTGATAGATAACAAGAAAGAAGCATTAGAAAATTCCATATTAAGGACTAATATCTTCCTTGGTGGCATTTGCACTCTATACATTATATAGATAATACATGTATGTTCAGAATAGAATAGAATAAACCAGGTTGGAAGAGACCTTTGAGATCATCATGTCCAACCCATCATCCAGCACCATCTAATCAACTAAACCATGGCACCAAGCACCCCATCAAGTCTCTTCCTAAACACCTCTAGGGACGGCAACTCTACCACCTCTCTGGGTAGCCCATTCCAATGGGCAATCACTCTATGAAGAATTTCTTCCTAACATCCAGCCTAAACATCCTCTGGAACAGCTTGAGACTGTGTCCTCTTGTTCTGATGCTGGTTGCCTGGCAGAAGAGACCAGCCCCCACCTGGCTACAACCTCCCTTCAGGTAGCTGTAGACAGCAATAAGGTCTCCCTTGAGCCTCCTCTTCTCCAGGCTAAGCAACCCCAGTTCCATCAGCCTCTCCTCATAGGGCTTGTGCTCCAAACCCCTCACCAGCTTTGTTGCCCTTCTCTGGAATCATTCCAGCAAGTCAACATCTTTCCTAAACTGAGAGCCCCAGAACTGGACACAATACTCAAGGTGTGGCCTAACCAGTGCTAAGTATAGGGGGACAATGACCTCCCTGCTCCTGCTAGCCACACTGTTCCTGATACAGGACAGGATGCCAGAAGATCTAGGTTAAGAGAATTTTCATAATTACTTCACTGACAAGAAAGCAATTACAGGTGTAGGATTCACAGAACCAAATAATTCTATTAACAAACACAACTTCTATGTGATATTCAGTGTCCTATTCTCTCTCTCCAATTTGCTTTCTTTAGTCAACCAATCTTTTACCCAGGAAAGCAGATTACTTGTCATCTCATAACTTGTCTTGCTAAGTGAAATACAGAATCATGAATCTGTGAAACTTTAATATTCCTTATTTATAAAGATATAGTCATACCCATCTTCTGTGGCCCAATAACTCGTAATCTATAATGCTAGAAAGAAAATATCAATAGACAGTATTAGTAACATTTATATATGAGGAGTTCTACTGCATGGGTTGTTCACACAATAAGAAAATAAGCAAGTGGAAAGAGTTGCCAGAAAAGCTAAAGGAAAATTTGCATCTTCTTCCACCATCTGGAAATGGTACTTCTGTGGAAATATCCAGTCTATCTACTTTTCTGATTATTTAGTTTTAATGTAAAATAACATGAATAAGGGAAGGTCATAATGGTCAGAAAATTACTCAACTGAAAACAAATAGTTCTCTCCTCATTATGCCATGAAACCTACAACCGAACGGTCAGTATATTGTTATACTGATGTATAAAATACAGGTATGCTTATGGAGGCACGTATACATCTATGGACATAAGTCCATGTTAAAAAAAAATATGAAAATTTCAAAAGCAAAATATCAGCATTTATATTGGTGGCCTAAGGGGGCCCTTCAAAACCTTATAGTGCTCTATGCCACAAAGGTGCAGGTTTCACATTTCTTGAGTTAATATTTCAACTGTTGGGCAGCTGAGAAGCTATATATCATGCTTCCAACATCACATATCTCAGATAATATTCACCCTCTGAAAGTTTTTGGTAGTTATAATTTATTTATATGTACCAGATAATCTGCTGCAGAAACTAAACTAATCAGAGGCAGGACTACTGAGATGAAGGATAATAATAAATATGGGAGATCAGCAGTGAAGGAGCTACTGTGAAGACTACAATTCTTCTGCTATTTCCATATCCCATTACAACCTTCTTTTCTATTTACTCTCTATTCTTCATCTTGTTCACAGATGGCTTTGTAATGGAAAAAAAATTAATTTTTTGTTTATGACTCATTGAATTGCAAAATTATTTGCATGCTGATCTTAAGACAATATTTCATGTAAGCTTGCATTTCCTATTCATAGTAATATTGAACCATGATTGTTGAATGAGAAAAGATTTCATCATTGCGTAAAGTCTGTTTCTATGGGTCCAGTTGTGTGTATAATTTCAGAACTTAAGGAAATGTACAATATTTGGGTTCTACTGTTTTATAATATATTTAACCAGCCATTTGATTTTAACAGATGAGTGTTACAGGAAGCAGGTGAATGTTACTTTAAAAAGATTTTGACATCTTAAAATATGTATTTGAAGGGTTCATCCTCTGGGACCACAGAATATTTATATAGTTCAGATACAAAGTGTGCTGTGCTGGCTAGTTGAGACTGGCATGTCAAATATATTTGGGAAGTTACACATTCCTGACAGAAAAGGAATATAACATTAGTAGAAGCTTATAAAATGGAAATAATCCTCAAGTGTGATGTAGAAGCATTTGTTTCCTTAAGCTTTGTCAAGTGCTTATAAAGAGAAGTCCATTTTTTTAATATCTCTCTCAATTTATACACATTTATTTGCAATGTATCAGGTGTTTTGTTTGTTTGTAGTTGTTTTTTCATTGTTGTTTGTTTGGGGGTTTTTTTCAATAAAGAAGCTTGCTATTAAACTAAATAGGGGTTTTTTACATTTTTCTTATAGTAGTTAGCAGTTGATATCTATCTTCATCAGAAGAGAAGTTGTTATGAATAGAAAAGGATATAAAAGTTTAATTGAGAAGATAATCTGAGGGCAAAAATGTCAATTTTAATTTGAATCAGTTGTATGCTTCTGAAGAAAAAACGATATTGTTACCCTGCTAGCTGTGACTTAGACACAGCTTAGTCTTAGTTCAAACCACAGTGTGATTCTGGAGTATGTTAACTACACTCCTTTCAGATGAAACCAAAGTGGAATACACGCTGGTCAGGGTAACCTCAAGGCACTCTAACTATGGACAGACCTTCAGCTTCCACAACACAAAGCCCAATTTCCTGAAATGTGCATAGTGATGTCGTTTCCTCTGCACTGATCACTTTATGCACCACATCTCCTGCATGGAGGTACCTGTTGATGTGACTATTTTAGCACAGCTATAGTTCTATGTTCTATTATACTTGAAATACAACCTGATCGATTTTATTTCATTGTAACTTTATGTTTTGTATAAGAAGTTTCCACATTAGTATGCAAGTGTCAGATTCAACAGCTTAATGTATGCTGATGTTTTAAGCTATCCGAAGAATTTAAAGGAGGAGCATCTATGGAAAATTTTATATCAGTGCTTTTAATTTTAGTTATTATTGCACCTTCTTAGAATAAACCTTTAATCTCTAAGAAGTTCTTTGTGTATTTTTTTAATTGTCTTTAGTTAGAAATAGATAACATTCACAATTCAATAAGAAAGTATTATGATTTTTCTGAAGCAGAAAGAAGTATAAAAGAGTAAACCACATTTACAAGGACATTTGGGACATTTGTGCAATTCATAATCACAGTTTCTTGACTCTCAGACCTATAGGACTTAGTTCCTTTCTTCCTTTGTTTTGCATTCATTTTCTCTCAAGGATTCAGTTTACCGTTATAGTCCTTGCAAGTGAAGAAACAAAAGCTACGTCTGTTTATGTGGTTTAGTTTATTTTAAAAAGCCAAGCAAGAAAATAGTTTGAAAATACACATAAGGGTCACTAGCTCACTAAAAACTTCAATGCCCAAACTCCAGATTTGTGGAAATACAAGAATACCATCAAGACCAAAATCCTAGGTCTCCAGAGGTCATTATAATGAGTAAAGAGGGTTTGACATTTAACTAAGAACATGCTAGACTAGTTTACAACCATTCAGAACAAAAATATTTCAGATAATGCAGTTTCATATCAGTGGAATATCTGATTTATAGTTACTTTGCTGCTTTTTTTTTTTTCATTTTTTGTTTGTTATGATTTTTATTTGGTCTGCTTTATATTTCAAAGATAATTAGTAATATAGCACCAACTTTCTATGTGGATAATAAGGACAGCACACAGTAAAATATTTTATGCCATTTGGACAAGTTTAACAGACCAAATTTTGATATAAATGTGAGATGATCATTCCAGGACTTGGAAATGTTAGCTGATTCATTTAAAATCATAATGCTGTAGACATGGTCAATATTTCTATAATTAGTTTCATTGAAAAGTATAGTCTAGTGATCCCTTATATTGCAGGGGTAATTATGAAAGATTGTCTAAACATTAAGAAATAAGGAAAGTTGTGACAATCCTTGTATTTCTCTGGATTAAAAACTGTAAAAGTAGGATTTGGCACCAGATTCTGACTCAAAATACAGGTGTCAGTAACCAAACTAGATGTCTAGGCTCCCTTTAAAGCCAAGTGAGATCTTGTAAATGCCATCATTGAAGCCTGGACAGCTGTTTAGTGATCCTAAAATAAAGGCTTAATTTAGACAGCTGTGTCACTCTTTAAGATTCATTGACTGTATTTGCTAGTTTAACTTAGTTGCCCATTCATAAATGTCTAATGTTGAGACATCTGCACGAAGTTTTTAGATATGAGACCAAGCTTGTGGGAAACATGATGTCTGTTGGGCCATCTTCTGGAAGCATCTCTTAGATGCTTTATGACAGATGATATGCATGTGAGCAAATTAAGCAAATCTAATTCATTTGTATCCAATTTCTGGAAGGCTAAATTTCTTTTTAGTTGGAAGAGAGAGACTTGTTTAACCATTTCTGTCAATTTCTTAAGTTGATCAGATCAGTTGTGCACTAAAGTTGTTTATCTTTTTATTTTCTATAAAGGAAATCTGAGAAAAATGGATCAGATACAGATGGCAATACTGTATACATTTAAAATGTGATTTGTTAATCCAAATGTAGGACTAAAAATAATCTATGTGGAATGTGAGACCAATGAAGCTTGACTGTTCTGACTGTAATTTTTTATCAAAATCTTTGTCAAGGTGAAAGGCATCATTTTTAAGACAAGAGAGAAAATTCTTGTGTTTAACTCCCTAGAAACTTGATGTATGAGAATGTTTCTAAAATGCTCATAGGTGATTTGCATGAAAATGCAGAATGCTTTATCAGGCAATAGAGTATCTGAAATTTGATCTTAAACAGAATAATACTGTACAAAAATAATTTTGCTTTGTCTAGTTAGAAGAAAGCTTGACAGTGATAAAATTGAACAATGGCAGTATCAAAATATTTGAAATTCTCTGTCTCATCATGCACGCATGCAAAGCTCAAAATGTTCCAGCTGAAAATATTTGTCTTTGAACAAAAAGGGGTATGAATTTGGGAAAATTAATAAACTCAACCAATCAAGCAACACAAAGCAAGAGGAATGCTGACAACACCAAGCAGGTGTTGATCTGTTAGAGGGTAGAAGGGTTCTGCATAGGGACCTTGACAAGCTGAATAGATGGGCAAAATCCAACGGCATGAGATTTAACACATCCAAGTGCCTGGTTCTGCATATTGGCCACAGCAACCCCATGCAGTCAGAGTGGGATCAGAGTGGCTGGAGAGCAGCCAGGCAGAGACAGACCTGGGGGTGCTGGTTGATGGTAGGCTGAACATGAGCCTGCAGTATGCCCAGGCAAGCAAAAGGGCTGCTGGCATCCTGGCCTGTATCAGGAACAGTGTGGCCAGCAGGAGCAGGGAGGTCTTTCTGCCCCTGTACACTGCACTGGTTAGGCCACACCTTGAGTATTGTGTCCAGTTCTAGGCCCCTCAGTTTAGGAAAGATGTTGAGTTGCTGGAACATGTTCAGAGAAGGGCAACGAAGTTGGTGAGGGGTTTGGAGCACAAGGCCTCTGAGGAGAGGCTGAGGGAGCTGGGGTTGCTGAGCCTTGAGGAGGCTCAGAGGAGACCTTAGTGCTCTCTACAACTACCTGAAAGGAGGCTGTAGACAGGCAGGATTTGGTCTCTTCTCCCAGGCAACCAGCGCCAGAGCAAGAGGACACAGTCTCTAGCTGTGACTGGGGAGGTTTAGACTGGATGTTGGGAAGAAATTCTTCATAGAGAGAGTGACTGGTCATTAGAATGGGCTGCCTGGGGAGGTGGTGGAGTCACCATCATTGGAGCTGTTTAGGAAGAGACTTGATGGGGTGCTTGGTTGCATGGTTTAGTTGATTAGATGGTGTTGGATGATGGGTCAGATGCGATGATCTCGAAGGTCTCTTCTTACCTGTTCTATTCTATTCTATTCTATTCTATTCTATTCTAATAGATTGATTCAGGTGAAAACTTTCAACTTTCAAATAAATGTCAGCTGACATCTCTGAAATAATCTGCTTCATGAATTATGTGAAAACAATAAAGATGGAGAATTTTTAGAACTAATATTCTCCTCTGGAAATATCAATATAATATAATATAATATCAATAAAATGAGCATATTGATAAAAAGAAAGGGCAAAATATAAAGGAGAGATAGTAATGTTAGAGTCACTACTATGTAAATAAATACTAAATGTTAAGAAGTACAGTAATTCTTTTGAATGAATCTGGCAACAAAAGCATGGTGAGAAAGTGACATTTGGTGGTACTTGAAAACCAAGTTAGTCCACCTCTTTATGAGCAAAGATGTGCTAATATCATTCCCCATGCTAGGATATCATTTAGCATCATAACAAGCTAGTATCTTATACAAAATGGTATTTCTACTGCTATAATCCTTACAGGCCCTTAAGCTTCTTTTGATGAATGTAATGCATTTTAGAAGTTAAAATAAAAACAAACAACAACAAAAATACAACACCAAAAACCCCAAACAAAACCCACAAAACTTCTTTTATAACTCTGCCCAAAAATGTAGGATGACAAATTATCTTCTTGTGGGGAATGCATATTCCTGCACAGAAGGTCCTAAGACAGTTTCATATGCATGAAGATTTATTAATGGTGTGCATAGCTGGTGGAATACATGATTCTAGTAATCAAATTATTAAAGTTGCTATTAGGAAAAAATGAAAAATGGGAAAAGGAGAGAGAGTGAGAAAATTGGAGAAGGAGGAAGGAAAGAAGGAAAGAGAGGGAAAGCAAGAAGGAAAAGGGAGAGGAAAGGGGAGAGAGAAAAGCGAGGAGAAAGGAAAAAGTGCAAAGGGGAAACAAGAAAGGGGAATGAAAAGCTCTTTCCAATGATCATCCAGGAAGAGCAGAGATAGGTCACAGGTAAACATGCTCCACTGGATTGCCTCTTCAATACAGCAGCATTGAGGAAGACAATGGGGTTGCTACTTTTTTTGGTCACACTTCTTTCTTAACTTTGCACATTATTGTTTGAAACCTGGCAAAATAGACAATGTTCAGAGATCGAGTTCTCTGTATCTCTAAAGAGCCTTGAAATGCTCAGAGACAATGTCTGAATGGAGGGAAAGCATAGTGGGAAGGGAAGATTTGTAATCCTAAGATTTCAATTCTATCATTATAACTGAAACTGACCTTAACTGCCAAGTAATATCAAGTTGAATCTGTTTGGGATGAGACTATGTACTTGCAAAAAAAACAAAAAACAAAAAAATAAAATCCAAATATAAACCAACCCAAAGCAAAATTCAAAATAAACTAACTGTTAACTGGCTAATTTAAAAGCAGTTTCTACAAAAACACAAATGAGGGACTCAGACTGTGTGACTTGGAATTATACATGAACCAACAGAGGCTCAGACATGAGCCTTGCAGCAAACTGCTAGATCTCTTTGTCTTTAATCAGTACCATGTCAGTGATTAATTTAAAAAATATTATCACATCCTCAAAATTTATAGTTATTTTGTGTCCAGGTAGTGTTCTGTTTCTACACGTTCAGCTGCACCCAAATTTGAATTAATGTAAAGTGATTTATCGGTTACTTCTTCAAAACTGATGACTTCATTTAGTCAGCTTCTTACTCTAGTATTTAATTAGCTCCATAGACTTGCAACATTTTTAATGAAACATTTACAAAAGATTAACTGTGCTAAGAACTGATTACAATAATTTCTTGAAAACTACAGTTTTACTGAGAAAAATCTATGTGTGATTTAATTAACAATTTAGGATGTCACTGTTATGTCCATATCAATAAAGCTAACTATGAAGCTACTTCTGTCTCCATTTCAATTTTCTGATGAAATTGCAGAAACATTTTGCACCTTTAATTGCTTTTCTCCCTGAATTACAAAATAAGAAAGAACTGAAATCTGCCTTATAAATATGAAATCGGATGTGATAAAGATGACACATATTGGTGAAGAAGCAGAATTTTTTGCCTCAGTAGTAGATTCTTCAACTAAGCTGTAAAATCAAATGCAGAGTACTTATTATTTAGGTGACATTTGGAATTAATTAGAACAGAACAGAACAGAATAGAATAGGAGTAGAGTAGAATAGAATGGAATGGAATGGAATGGAATGGAATGGAATGGAATATTCATTTGGAAGGGACCTAAAAAAATAATCCCGTCCAGCTACATGATAAATTCAAGGCTTACTGAAGTTGGTAGAAACAATGGCACTCAGTTCCATAGATTTTACAATCCTACAGGTCACAGACTTCATTCTTTGTTAACAGTTTAACAGAAATTATCACATTCTTATTAGTGTCTTAAAGACATTAGTAAATTTATCTCACCTTATGGTAAAAACATCCTCACCTTATGGTAAGAAAATTGAAGAACTACATGGAAGGCTTTTGCCATGCTGCACAGGAATTTTTACCAAGTATGTTCTATTAAAAAAAAACCAAACAAAACCCAACCAAACCCAAACCCAAACCAACTAATCAAACAAACCACCCAAAACAAACAAATGGAAAAAAACCAAACAAATCCCCCCCAAACCAATGAAACAACAACAAACAATCAAAAAACCCCTTGTGTTGCTTGTTACGGAAAATTATGACATTCTTCATTATTTCCCAGTCAATGTATTTTTAACATTTTGGGTTCTTTCTCTCAGCTTACTCGTTTATTAATTATTATTATTATTTATTTGTTAATGTAATCTGTGATTCTAGGTTCCAAAACAGGCTGTTAATCAATTTATTAACAAAATAGTAAGAAAGATCTTACCCTGAACCCCATGTTTCTCAGTGTTCCCTAGTATTATTTCCACTTAAAATATACATAGACCTTGCCAGTGCAAAACTCCTGTAGGGATTATCATGCTGTTTTAGAATTAACATCTACATGAATTTCATACAAAAAATAACATTTACAAAACAACAAAGAACTGACAAGTTTGTGGTTATTTTCTTTTTACATTTTCTATCAAAATCATAATAGGAAATGCAGAACATTTATGCATAAAATATTTGTAGAAAAACCTGAAAAAATAAGATATTTATTAACAGATGCAATGTCTAGGGTAATGGACATAGAATCATAGAGTAGGTTGTTTTGAAAGGGATCTTTAGTCCAACCTTCCTCCAATGATCTGGGACATTAACAACATCAGGTTGCTGTGAACCCCATCCAACCTCACCTTGAATGTTTTGATCTACCACCTCCCTTGGCAATATGTTTCAGCACTCATTGTAAAAATTTCATCCTTATATATAGTCTAAATCTACCCTCCTTTAATTTAAAACCATTATTCTTGCTCTGTCATAAGAGGCAGTGCTAAAATAATTGTCCCCATCATTCTTACAGGCTCCTTTAAGTATTGAAAAGCAGCTACAATACCTACCTAGAGCTGAACACCCCAACTGTCTCTGACTCTCTTCATAGCAGAGGTGCTCCATCTCTCTGGTGATTTTTGTAGTCCTGCTCTGGACCCTCTCCAACAGGTCCATAACTTTCCTGTGCTGATGTATCCAGAGGTGGACCCAGTACTGCAGATTCAGTCTCATTGGAGTGGAGGAGGAAAATCATCTCTCTTGACCTGCTGTGAGTGTAAGAGAGGTTTCCTCACCCAGATGCAGGACCTATCACTTGGCCTTCTTGAACATCATGATGTTCATGTGGGCCCACTTCTCTCATTTATCCAGGTCTTTCTGCATGGCACGCCATGCCTCGGGAGCATCAGCTGTCCCACTCATTTTGGTATCATCCACAGATGTACTGGGGGTGCATTTAATTTTACTGTCATTAACAAAAATATTAAATAGTACTGCTCCCAACATAAATGGACACCACTTGCCGCCAATGTTCATCTGGTCATAAAGCCATTGACCACTACTCTCTGGATGTGACTATACAACCAGTTCCTCATCTACTGAAAAGTCCATTATCAAATTCATATCTCTCCAAATTACAGTGAAGAATGTTGGAGGGAACCATGTCAAAGACCTTATAGAAGTTCAGGTAGATGGCATCTGTAGTTCTTTAATCTGGTTCATCTATCAGACTAAGTCTGAAATGATTGTTCAGCTAGAGATGCTAACGACACTCAATCTAATTAGTAATAAAAGCTCAATTAATGTAAGACACCGGTTTGACTCTTAAGTTACAAGTCCTTGCTAGCTAAGTACCATTACACTATTGTTGAAACGAATATAATATTTTTCCTTTACGTATAATCTATATGACAATATTAATCAAAATATTAGTAGCCTTTATTAATTTGAAAATTGCCAAATGAATCAAAAGGTTTGATGTACGGTTAGAATATATTTGCAATGGGAATGTACAGTATTTGGGCAACTATAACAATTTAACTATTTTATGCAAATCGAAAGGAATGTAACAGAAAGAGAAAACCTTGGGAGCGAAATGGCACTCCACCACACCGGGGGGAGAGTCAACAAGAACTGTTATGCCAAAGAGGCACTTAATTAATTATTCACAGTTGGTTATACCCAGGTAGGGAGTGCTGCTGCTCTGTATTAGAGGCTTTGGGGCACTCTCATGTGCCAGGCACAGCAGGTCACCAGCAGAATGCCACGCGGTCTTTGATGGCTGGTCAGGCTTCAGCAGATGGCGGGCTGTTAATGATACTATTGTGATGGGCGCTTGCTTTGTCCTGGGTGAATTGAGGCACAGCAAAATCCTGGTCACAAGGGGGAGCAGGCTTGGCTCCGACTCCTAAACTCTGGCTTCTCTGGTAGCTTGCAGTGTGTATGCTCCTGGCTTTATCCCAGGCACCAGACCAGGCAACTCAAGGCTATACAACTCAAGGCAGTTTCAAGCCAGATAAGGTCTAAGCAGGTTCCAGCACGCAAGGCTTGAGCAAGGCAAAAGCAAGGCAGAAGCAAGGCTTGAGCAAGGCACAGGCAACTAGAAATCAGCATGTATATAAATCTTGTCCAAGATTGCTTGGACCAATAGGGCACTGAAACCAGCACGTAGTTATCCAGTGGGAAGGGGTTCTGCCAGGTTATGGCCAGAACACATGCCCTTACCATAGATACAGGGTTGTTTACCAGACACGCATAATCCTGCCCGCTTTGTTCTTTTTCCTGCATTACACTGGCTTTCTGCAGGAAGGAGGGTGGAGAGGGGGACCATGTCTAGACACCATAGTGTCTGTCTGGGTTTGTGCTGGGGCTGTCGATAGTAAGCTGAACATGAGCCAGCCATGTGCCCAGGTGGCCAAGAAGGCCAATGGCATCCTGGCCTGTATCAGGAACAGTGTGGCCAGCAGGAGCAGGGAGGTCATTCTGCCCTGTACTCAGCACTGGTTAGGCCACAGGTTGAGCCCTGTGTTCTGGGCCCCTCAGTTTAGGAAAGATGTTGAGTTGCTGGAATGTGTCCAGAGAAGGGCAACAAATCTGGTGAGGGGTTTGGAACACAAGCCCTCAGAGGAAAGGCTAAGGGAGCTGGGGTTGCTTAGCCTTGAGAAGAGGAGGCTCAGAGGAGACCTTATTGCTTTCTACAACTACCTGAAGGGTGGTTGTGGCCAGCTGGGGGTTGGTCTCTTCTCCCAGGCTCCCAAGACCATAACAAGAGGAGACAGTCTCAAGCTGTGCCAGGGGAGGTTTTGGCTGGATGTTAGGAAGAAGTTCTTCATAGAAAGAGTGATTGGCCATTGGAATGGGCTGCACAGGGAGGTGGTGGAGTTGCCATCCCTGGAGGTGTTTAGTAAGAGACTTGATGGGGTGCTTGGTGCCATGGTTTAGTTGATTAGATGGTATTGAGTGATGGGTTAGACTTGATGATCTCAAAGGTCTTTTCCAACCTGGTTAATTCTATTCTAATTCTAATTCTAATTGTACCAAGATCATGCTGCTAACAGTGTGAGTAAGCAGCTGACAAGTGAACAAATTACAGACCTCTATTTGGAAATTTTATTTTTTGTTCTTGGTTTCTTATTTCTTTCTCTTTTCTTTGTAAATAATTTCCCTTTTTTTCTTGCTGTTTCTAAATAAACAATCACAGTAAGAACATTTCAAGATGTTTGAATATTTCTTTCTCTCTAGAATAATTAAACTGAAGTTCTCTTTGTTCCAGGAACTTGAGGGCTGCACTTTCCAACTAAATGACTGTTTCCATTATTGGTTTAGGCATGTGAAGTCAATATTATTTCTGTAACTGAAGAGTATTTCTCAGCATATGGGCAACTGCTAACTGCATGCATAGCATTTCCATGCAGGAAGATGTATGTCAGAGGAATCTCAACATGGTTGGTTGGCAGTGCAAAAAAAGAGTGTTTTGAAGGTTATGGGTTTTTTTAAGTGACATGGCAGCTGATTTTAGGATGCTAGTTCATACTATAGAATAATGTAAGTATCTAAAAGAAAAGGAAAGTAGTGGAAGTAGAAATTATTATCACAAGGACATATTCTTAAGGGAAATATTTTAAATCCACTTTAATAAATAGATTTGCAAGTCACACTCAGTACAGATTAGTAATTATAATTAATTTCTGTAACATCAGCAAGGGTGAAATTTGCTGTTAATTTAAGATACTTAACTCTTCTAAAATGTAGGTGCTCTTAGCATACTGAATTTTGCATAACATTGAAACAAGCCATAGCTTTCTTTTTTAATGAAGTGACATAGACTAATGAACTAAATGAAGATACTAATTGAGTAATTGAGTGAGGAAATTAACTTGGGTTATTGTTGTAAATAAGCTAATGCTAAGTTTATCAGTGTTGCTGGGAAGAATAACTGATGACAAGAAAATGTGAATTGACATCAACATAGTTATATAATAGCCATCAAATAAAGGTGTGTTTTGTTATCTGCAAAAATCATAAAAGCAATGTTTCTGTGTCATGCTGTATTCCTCAGTGTGGGCTTTCTTTAGATTTCTTTTACCCTACCAAAAAATGTCAGTGTGAAACAGCTCAGATCTGGACATTTAACTCTGCTCTTTAGATATACTGTATTTGGTCTGGCTGGGGTAGAGTCAACTTTTCCCATGGCAGTCCTGGTAGTACTATGCTTTGTATTTGTAACTAGAATTATGTTGACAACTTATCAGTGTTTTGGCTACAGATGAGCATTGTTTGTGCAGCTTTAGAACTGTCTCTCTAATTGTCCCCCATCAAAAACCTGTAGGCTGGGAATGGGGAAGAGATTAGGATAAGGCACTGGGAGGACAGCTGACCCAAAATGATCAAAGGAATATTCCACACATAAATGGTGTCGTACTTAGCAATAAAATTTAAGAGAAAGGAGAAGAGGAGGTGGTATTTGTCATATCTAACCACGATGTGTAGTGTGGCCCTGTTTCCCAGGAAATGTCTGGAAATTGTTTGCAAATGGGATGTAGAAAATAATTCTTTGTGATTTCCTTTTCTTCCATGTATGCCCCTTACTGTTCTTTATTTAATTGCCATTATCTGGATCTATGAGTTTTTCTTCTTATTTTATCCACCTGTCCTGCTGAGGGGAGAAGCAATGGAGCTTCATGGCAGCCAGTCAAGGTTAACTCACCACGTGTAGTCAGCTTCTAGTTAAAGCAGAGTGCGCCACTGACCTCTACCTGAGGCACCATTCAGACTACCCGTCTCTCTGTGATACATGGAAACACTAGTACGTGGATAAAACACTGTCTTTGCTTTCCCCCCAAAATGTGTTCCACCAATCCAAGCCTTTACCATATTCTTTGTGTTAATGCTATGCGTAACACCCCCAGTTTTAAATTTGCAAAATAAGTTTTTTCCTTAATTTGAAAATACCAGCTAAAAATTTCCACTACAGTCTGAGCTTTAGGCAGACATAAGGCACTGAAAATTGTTTCTTCTGTAAATAAACAGCATGTAATGTTAAACAAGGTGCTATAACACTAAATTCAAATTTTAAAAACAGGTGCGATAATAACAAATGACTTTAAAAAATTGAAATGGTCATATTTCTTATTACTGTATACATAATATTCTGTATTTTTGGTTTTTTCTCTTCCAACTAAAAATACTAAAAATATCACTTTTTAGCAGGAAAAATAATAATCTGTTATTGTTTTTGTTTCAGTTAATTTGAAAATAATCAAGTAATTTTCAAAAGATGTTAATTTTCCTGTAGAATACAGATGACTTCTTCATTCAATACTAAAAAATATTACTTTACTAGAAGTCAGGTATACAATGTCATCAAATACGGCTCAGTTGGTAGCACATAAGACCCTTAATGGGAAGGTTGTGAGTTCAAGCCTGCAGTGGGCACTAGTGTTCTCCCTACTGTAGTCATGAGGTCTGTGGTGACAGGTTGGACTTGATGATCTTTGAGGTCTCTTCCAACCTTAGTGATACTGAATACTGAAATGATACTCAAAGGCTTTTAAGTGTTCTAGATTCAAAGTTAATTACACAAATTTTTCCTTCTGTTGTGTTTCTCCTGGTTAGGTTTCATACTTTTTAAACCTTGGTTTGGAGTAGGTGAGTATCACTGAAAAGTATTTTGACATGCAAATTTCAGGGACTTTATAAGGATAGTCATAAATATAGTACAATTTTGTTGTTGTAGAGGGGGTAAAGAAATTGTAAGAGATGACTATACCTTTCTCAGAGAGTGAGATCAATTTAACTTCCTGACATTTTCTAAGTTGTGTTTGCAAATTGTGACTGAAATCATGGAGACAGATGATCACTGGTCTCAACCTTTCCTTATTCCAAGGTCATTGAATGAGGAAGTGGTGCACTGGTTTTAAAATTTCCTGATTTGTTTCAATTTACAGGATCTCAGGTTTCATTTCTCAAAGTCTGGAATGGAGAAAGTGTTTCTGAAATCTTTTCAATAGATGTAATAATGTATAAAAACCCCAAAGAAAAGACAAGAAATCAATCCAACACTGCCAACACAAGACAGTAGCATTCCGGGGGGGGACAGGAAAGAAGGGGAAGGGCAAAGGGAAGGGGAAGGAGAAGGGGAAGGGGAAGGAAGGGGAAGGGGAAGGGGAAAAGGGAAAGAGAAGGAGAAGGGAAGGATGAACTAAGAAGAAACTTCTTAGTTCAATGAAATATTATTATTCTTAGACTACTAGAAATTCTCACCAGTCTAGGTCTTTGTAAACAATACATACTTCAGTTTTAATTTACACCAGAAAATCTTAGTAACCCTTCCAGCTATGAGGAGATTAAGTGACTCATACACTTTAGGAACTGAACTTAGCCTTATTTCATAACCAAATAGAGAGAACTAGAGCAAGTGTTCAAGCTATGCAGAAAGTCCACAAAGATGAATCCTGGTAATTTAATTCAAACTTTTAGCTCCAATCAGACAGATAATAGAAGGGGTCTGCTGTAGAAATCTAAAAATCAATGTCATAGTAAATTAGCTCAATATATGCATAGAAGTATTCATGTACTGGATATTTTCTAGCTTTTTTTCTTTTTCTATTTTTTTTTTTTTAACAGTAACTATTGTCAGATCCTTTTGGTCCTTTTGTTTTGCATCTCTAAGAATATGAAGCTCATTTTGTGTAGAACCATCCCATTTAAGACAGCTCTTATATCTTCCACGAATGTTTTTCTGCAAGGCAGACAAATTGAAATTCCATGATCTTTCTTCAACCAGCACATCCTAAGAACTACTAGCTATCTTAGAGGTCTTCTGTCAACTAGTCACTACATAAAATAGCCTGTAAGCATCTACGTGTTTGTTTCCCAAACTACATGTCAAATGGTTTGAATTAGATATGAACAGGTATTCATGGCATATCTTCAGCACTGACTCTGCTGGTTGATACTTCATTTTGGCCTTTTCAGCAGTTTCCTTAGAAATGTATGCTACTGTGTGGGTTGGGAGACAAGGCCCAGCTTTCCCTCCCCCACTAAGAAGGAATAAAAAACCCCACAGCTAACTCAGCTGGAAAAGCAAAGGGAATGCTGTATTTTACAAGCAATATGGAAATGCAGGGTATGTACACACAATATATACAGTATTTACAATATATATACGGGAATATACAGCAAAGAAGGATACAGGAATGGGCCCTCTGGACAGAGTGGGGTTCCCCCCTGTACCCCCTTCTCTCCCCGTGCCTCCCTTTTTCCCCAAAGAGGGTTAGAGAGAGAAAAAGGCAGTTATAAGAAAGAAGAATTTTAGTGGGCCTTCAATATTAGTGCAGGATTAATGCTTATCTGTTATCTGCAGTCCCTCTGGCTAGATGCCCAGAAGCAGACAGGCTGGAAAGAGAGAGCGAAGAGGAACACACACACACACACTGAACAAGATTCTAACTACACTAAAACTTAAAGCTGCATTCTACCAATCTACCAATGAAATTAGTTTAGAATGTCAATATTTACAAAATATTCAGCCAGAGTGTCCCAGCACTGTCCCTTTCTTAAAGGCACAGCCTCAAGCAGTCACATACTGTCATCTAAATAAAACCCCTCAATATATTAATCAACCAAACAAGCAAATCAACCACAACTTCCATTACTTGGCTATCTAACTTTTTAAAAAATGCCTGCTATTCCCAGAAGACATCCAGCTTCCTTTTTTTTTTTTTTTTAGGAGGTGTCTGAGAAATTTTCTGTGCTGAAAATTTTGTATTGATTAAAATGAATATCAATAAGGCCACATAAAACATATCCACTGGGAAATAACAATTACATAAAGGAAAAGGCTAGAGAAAAGAAAAAAAATGAGAAAATATAGAAATTGTCCATTTCTTTACAAATTCAAACTCGAAAACTGTCAAGTAGGAATGTGAATAAGAAATAAAAACACAAACATTTAGTTCTAACACAAGTGAAATAATTTGCAACACTAAGCAGCAAAATAAATAAACAACAAATCAACAAACTATGTTAGGCTCTGTTCACTCCGCATATTGACTGGGGGGGTTTTTTGCACTCTTCTACGTATAACAACTTAATTCTCACAAGAACTTGTCTGTTGGAGTTACCAGTTTTCAGGGTGTAGTGGTGTGGTGCCTTAACCCACATGCACCAACATAAAGTACAGCTAAACTCAGCCAGAGAAGATGTATTTTACAAGCAATAATGAAATGCAATGAATATATACAAAATATACAGTATTTGCAATATCATAAAAGAATTTACAGAAAATAACACAAACACAGACTGGATCTCAAGGATCAACTAGTTCCACCCCCCCTGCCATGGGCAGAGATGCCTCACACTAGATCAGGTTGCTCAGAGCCACATCCATCCTAGCCTTAAAACCCTCCAGGGATGGGGCTTCTACCACCTCTCTGGGCAACCTGCTCCAGTGTCTCACCACCCTCACAGTGAAGAATTTACTGCCCTTCTCTGGAACATGTCCAGAGAAGGGTAACAAAGTTAGTGAGGGATTTGGAACACAAGCCCTATGAGGACAGTCTGAGGGAGCTGGGCTTGCTTAGCCTGGAGAGGAGGAGACTCAGAGGTGACCTTATTGCTCTCTACAACTACCTTAAGGGAGGTTGTAGACAGGTGGAGGTTGGTCTCTTCTCCCAGGCAACCAGCACAACAACAAGAGGACACAGTCTCAAGCTGTGCCAAGGAAGGTTTAGGCTGGAGGTTAGGAGGAAGTTCTACACAGAGAGAGTGACTGTCCATTGGAATGGGCTGCCCGAGGAGGTGGAGTCACCATCACTGGAGGTGTTCAGGAGAAGACTTGATAAGGTGCTTGGCTGCATGGTTTAGTTGGTTAGGTGGGTTGGATGATAGGTTGGAAACGATGATCATGAAAGGTCTCTTCCAACCTGGTCTATTCTATTCTATTCTATTCTATTCTATTCTATTCTATTCTATTCTATTCTATTCTAATTTCTTCCTAACATCCAACCTGAATCTACCTATTTCTAGTTTTGTTCCATTCCTCCTAGTCCTATTATTACCTGACACCCTAAAAAGTCCCTCACCAGCTTTCTTGTAGGCCCCCTTAAGATATTGGAAGGCCACACTAAGATCTCCTCAGAGCCTTCTCTTCTCCTGACTGAATAGCCCAAACTCTCTCAGTCTGTCTTCATAGGACTGGTGCTCCAGCCCTTTAATCATCCTCGTGGCCCTTCTCTGGACACGCTCCAGCACCTCCACATCCTTCTTGTAACAGGAGCTCCAGAGCTGGGCACAGTACTCCAAGTGGGGTCTCACCAGAGACCTGCTGGCTATGCTTCTCTTGATGCAGCCCAGGATGTGATTGGCTTCTCATCCACCAGCATCCCCAAGTCCTTTTCTTCAGGGCTGTTCTCAAGCCAGTCGCTGCCCAGCCTATGTCAGTGCTTGGGATTCCCCTGACCGAGATTCAGGAGCTTGAATCTAGTCTTGTTGAACCTCATGAGATTGTCATGGGCCCACTTCTCCAGCCTGTCAAGGACCCCCTGGATGGCATCCCTTCCCTTTAGCATGTCTGCTGCACCACACTGCTTGGTGTCATCAGCAAATCTGCTGAGGGTGCACTGAATGCCTCTGTCCCTGTCACCAGCAAAGATGTTAAACAAGACTGGTCCCAGTACTGATGCCTGAGGGCCTCCACTTGTCACTGGCCTCCACTTGGACGTGGACACATTGAAAGCTACTATTTGGGTGCGGCCATCGAGCCAGTTCTTTATCCACTGAATGGTCCATCCATGGAACCCACACTGCACCAGCTTGGAGACCAGGATGTCATGTGGGACAGCGTCAAAGGCATTGCTCAGGTCCAGGTAAGTTATATCAGTTGCTTGGCCTTCATTTGTTTATGTTGTGACCACCAGGTTTGTCAGGCAGGATTTGCCCTAGGCGAAGCCAGGCTGATTATACCAAATCCCTTCTTCATTACTCTTCTGCCCCAGCAGTGCCTCCAGGAGGATCTGCTCCATGATCTTACTATAGATTCAGTATCACCAAGGTTGGAAGAGACCTCAAAGATCATCGAGTCCAACCTGTCACCACAGACCCCATGACTAGAGTAGGGAGGACAATAATGCCCACTGCAGGCTTGAACTCACAAGCTTCCCATTAAGGGTCTTATGTGCTACCAACTGAGCCACACCACAGGCACAGAGGTGAGACTGACTGGCCTATAGTTCCCTGGGTCATCCCTCTTTCCATTTTTGAAAACGGGGGTGTGGTGGTTCAGGCTGGATGCCCCTCTGCACCCCCGGTGTCCTGAGGGTCCAGCCCAGTGGGTGGACACAGGAAGCTGTGTATTTCATCCCATAATGTCCTGCTCCCTACAAAAACCACCTGCAAGGCCCTGTTCTTCCTCTTTCTTCCCTCACTGCTCCTATGGAGATGGTCCCTGTCTGGTAATGGTGTGGGGGGGAGGCATCTCACGGTCTCTTGGGCCTGGCTAGGCCTAAGGCTGGGAGGAGAAGGGGGAAGGGCAGTCTCAGATCTGTCCAGCTGAGATTGGCCTAACAGTGAAGGAGGGGGGGAAGAAAGAGCCCTGGGTTTTTTTGGGTGTACCCTCAGGTGGGGAGAGGGATGTGTTCTGGGTATGCTTTGGGATCTCCTATTGTCACTGTGCTTGTGGGTCTCTGTAAAATATTCACTGCTTTTGCATTTAAACTTTCCACCACTTCTGCAATCCATTTGTCTGAGTCTCATTTTTTCTGCCTGTGGTAGGAGGGAAGGAAGGATCAGCCCACACAGGGGGTTATGTTTCCTGTTTTCCAGTCAATGGCGACTTCCCTGGACTGCCATGACTTTTGGAACATAATAGAGAGTGGTTTAGCAACCTCATGACCAGTTTCCTGAGCACCCATGGGTGTATCTTATTGGGTCCCATTGACTTGAACACTTTCAGGTTCTTCAGATGGTCATGAACTTATCTTCACTCACAATGGTCATTTCCTTCTTCCAGTCCCTGCCACTACCTTCCTCATTCTGGGAGAGTGGCTGGAGGCCTTGTCAGTAAAGACTGAGGTAAAGAAGTCATTGAGAACCTCAGCCTTCTCCATGTCAGTTGTTACCAGTTCATCTGTTTCCTTTCTGAGGGTGACCACACCTTCCTTAGTCTTTTTTTTACTATTAATATACCTATAGAAATTTATACTGTTCCCTTGATGTCCCTGTCTAGATTTAATTTTAACTGGGCTTTAGCTTTTCTAACCAGGTCTTTTGCTGATCAGGCAGCTTCCTTATATGCCCCCCATTCCACCTGTCCTTTCTTCCACTCCTTGTAGAGTTTCTTTTTGTGTAACAGCATGTCCAGGAGCTCCTTGTTCATCCAGTCAGGTCTCCTAGCATTCTTTGCTGCTTTTCTCTTTGTGGGTATACTTTTGTCCTGGGCACAGAGAAGGTGATCCTTGAACACTGACCAGCTGTCCTGGGCCCCACTTCCCTCTAGGGCTTTGTCCCATGATACTCTGTCCAACAGATCACTGAAGTGATCAAATTTTGCATGCCTAAAGTCCAGGTTTGTAAGCTTGGGATATGTCCTCCTAGTTGCCCTGAGGATCTTAAATTCTATTGCTTCATGGTCACTGCAGCCAAGGCTATCCCTGAGCTTCACATTAGTCACCAGCCCTTCCCCATTGGTGAGAACAAGGTCCAGCATAACACCTTTTCTCTTTGGTTCCTGTACCATTTGGAGGAGGAAGTTCTCATATATGCATTTCAGGAACATTCTCAAATGCTGGTATCTAGCAGTGTTGTCCCTCCAGCAGATGTCAGAGTGGTTGAAATTCCCCACGAGGACCAGGGCTTGTGAACACAAAGTCACTTCTATTTGCCTATGGATGGCCTCATCTGCTTTGTTCTGCTGGTCAGGTGGCCTGTAGCAGACCCCTACAGTGACATCACCTTCCCCTGTCTTCCCTTTAATCTTCGCCCATACACTTTCAAACAGTTCATCATCCTTGCGCAAGTGGAGCTCCACTGATTCCAGCTGGTCACTGATATAGAGAGCAACACCTCCTCCCCTCCTTCCCTGCCTGTCCTTCCTAAAGAGCTTGTACCCATCTATCCCTACATTCCAGTCATATCCCACAAAGTTTCAGTAATAGCCGCTATGTCATAGCATTCCAGCAGCCCAGTGGCCCTTAATTCTTCCTGTTTGTTGCCCAAGCTGTGTGCATTTGCATAGAGACACTTCAGCTGTGCTGGCTATGTCACCCTGTTAGGTGAATCCCCCTTGATTCTCTTGGGATGTCCCAGTGCTTCCTCCTTGGCTTGCCTCAGGGCAACAAGTTGAGAGCCCTTGCTAGCACTGCATCACTCTGCCTCTGGTGAGCTGCCCCAATGTTTGTCACAGGCAAGCATGAAATTAAAAACCCCTTCCCTCTTCAAATCGAGTCTAAAGCCCTATCAATGATCCCTGCCAACTTCTGCCCTAGAATTCTGTTCTGCCTCTGGGACAGGTGCATCCCCTTGGTTGCTTGAAGCTCTGGTGCCCTGTAAACTGAACTGTGATCATAAAATCCAAACCCCTGTCAATGACACCAGTCCTGGAGTCATGAACTGACCTGTAGGCTCTTCCTAAATGTTCCCTCATCCATCGGTAATGTCAGAGGAATGGAGGAGAACACAACTTGAGCTCCTGATGCTTTTGATAGTGGCACCAAGGTCCTGAAGTCTCTTTTAATTGATTGTGAGCCTCTTACTGTTGCATCGTCACTACCCACCTGGAAAAATATAAGTGGGTAATGGTCTGAAGGACTCACAAGGGTGGGAAGTTTACCTATGACATCCTTTACCTGGGCACCAAGGAGACAGCAGACCTCTCAATGAAGCAGGTCTGATCTACATATCAGGCCCTCTGCTCCCCTCTGCAGGGAGTCACCTGTAACAATGACCCTTCCATTTTTCTTCTCAGGGTCAGGCCTGAGGTGGGCTGGCCTTGGAGGTACCTCTGGCCTTTGTGGCACTTTTGGCCTTTGTGAGCCCTCATCCTTGCTCACAACCAGTTCCTCCTGAAGAGAAACTAACCCCCAAACAAGCTGTAGCAAAGCATAAAATGCCTTTTTGGAAACCACAAGATAGTAATTTTGGCTTTACCTCCTCAAATAAGTGCAGATATCCCATGGGTCCTGCATGTCACTTGCCAGTGTTCTGTGGGTGTCACAGATGCCATAAAGACAAAAATCACTAGATAACTACATTTTGGTATATATGAGCTATTAAAGATGAAATATTTTGTTTTCAAATGATTGACACATCACTCATGTATAGTTCACCTCATTTTAAGAGAGTTATATAACACAGAGAAGCAGAACTGTTCTATCAAAGTGTTGTCCCTCAAGTGGGTTCATTTGCCTGGTTTGCATAATGCCAATATTAACAGAAAGCCAAGGTAGTCTGATTTTATTATGTATTTGCAAGTAGTCCTCCAGTATTCAGTCCCTTCCTTGCTTTGATTTAAAGGTATAGAATTCAAAACAATAAAGACGTGCTCAAGAGGGAAGCTTTTCTTCCGAGTTGTGCATACCTTAAGGGGTATGTCAATAGGAATGAGCATAATTCACACAAAGTTTATCTATATTTGGTCTATAACCACTGAACTTTCTTATTTTGACAAATTTATATGGACTTTTTATCAAGATGGATATTAGAATACATAGAATACATAGAATAAACCAGGTTGTAAGAGACCTTCAAGATCACCGCGTCCAACCCATCAACCAATCAAACACCACCCAAACAACTAGCCCACGGCACCAAGCACCCCATCAAGTCTCCTCCTGAAAACCTCCAGTGATGGCGACTCCACCACCTCCCCAGGCAGCCCATTCCAATGGGCAATCACTCTTTCTGTATAGAACTTTTTCCTAACATCTAGTCTGAACCTCCCCTGGCACAGCCTGAGACTGTGTCCTCTTGTTCTGGTACTGGCTGCCTGGGAGAAGAGACCAACATCCGTCTGTCTACAACCTCCCTTCAGGTAGTTGTAGAGAGTAATAAGGTCACCCCTGAGTCTCCTCTTCTCCAGGCTAAGCAACCCTAACTCCCTCAGCCTCTCCTCGTAGGGCTTATGTTCCAAACCCCTCACCAACTTTGTTGCTCTTCTCGGGACTCATTCCAGCAAGTCAACATCCTTCCTATTCATCTTCTTTCAAGGCTTTTCTTATCTCCTTGTTCCTCTAGACCTATGGTCTTTCAGTAACCCTAAACCGAACCTACCCCTACCCCTACCCCTACCCCAACCCCTACCCCTACCCCTACCCCAGCCCCTACCCCTACCCCTACCCCTACCCCTACCCCTACCCCTACCCCTACCCCTACCCCAGCCCCTACCCCTACCCCTGCCCCTACCCCTACCCCTAACCCCTCCTTTCCTTCTTTCTTTTGCGTTAGAATTAAGTGAATCTCTGAACAGCCCTCACTGAGAGATAAAATGATATGAAATTATTAACTTTAAACAATCTTTTACAATAAAATTTGTACAGAGGGTTGATGGTAGCGTAGAACTGTATCTCCAAAGATGGTATATATTTTGAATTCTCAGGGAATCCTCAATGTTTCTCTGGATCTCATAACTTTGATTGTAGCCCATTGAAGGAGATTGGCTTGAATTAATTTTTCATTCTTTTTACCAGAAAAAAAAGCAACATCATCATTTCAATATGACAGAAAAAGTGGAGATTACATGAATATGACAAATCCTGCAATGCTCCTACTATGTCATAACCATAGAGAACTGTTGATGGCCTCTGGAGACAAGAACTCCTACTTAAAACATATTTATAAAATCTCTAGATAGAACACAATCATCATTGTAAAGTAGGATATACTTTTTCCAAAGCATCATGAAAAGATGATGATGGCTTCTCTGAATGTTGAAAAATGCATGTTGTGCTTGTGTTACTGTGCCCTCAGGTAATGTGGAGAGAGATGCAAACCCAGCTGCACAGCCCGAAGCTGGCCTCCAGCTTAAAATGTTAGAACTGTGACCTTTGTATGGCAGACAATCCCACAGGCAAAAAGGATAAATGAAAGCATGAAAAGGGGGAGACCCTAGAGTAAAGCTAATAGTATAGATTATTTTAGAATATCCTGTTTAAATGCATAAATAGACCATATTAGGAAAAAGAAATTACCTAGTTAAGACCTGGGTGAATGAAAGAGGCTTTTAAACTCTCTGCCAAGGTGAAAGGGTTAGTAATTAATACACATGAGGAAAGACAGCACAGAAAGAAAGATATATTGCAGTTGTCAAAGATACAAACCTAGGTCTCATCACAATAGAGTAGAAGGTGAGTGGGCTAGAAACAAAGAAGGAAAGGAATTCAAATTGTAATTAAAAATTCCTGGTAACTTCCTGCTCATCCCTAGAAGACATGTTTTGTAAAAATATATATATATATAAGATATAAGACTTCAAGGTAAAAAAAGTATCCAAGCAGATAAAAATATTTCTTAAACCATCTAAATGTACAGGCTTCTGCTATGCAACATGAAACAGAGAAGAAAATCATCTGTATTTTGTATTATTTAGCTATAAACATAGTTCTTCCTTAAAATTAAAAATTACCTGGTATGCCATTCCCAGTGTTTCTTGACTCCATCAAAAGTTTGTCTCTTCTGGTGCTGAACTTTCAGCTGTTGCTTTTAATTCTTAGTGCTATTCTTTGCAGACATCATAGGAGTTTTTTGCTGGGTGAGCAGAAAGAGGTGAAGATTTGTACTGAGTTTATTTTAGCAATTGTATTTATACATTGAATATCAAATTATAATAATGAGAGGGCTTATTCTTTAGTACTCCAAATTGGTGCTGTGAGGATATTATCCACTCACAATCTTCCTTGTGATCTGGCCAAGATAAAGAGTAAAACAATTTGGTGTATCTCTGCAATCTCCCTGTGCCAAATACCATGAGATGGATGGTATAACAGCTTTCAACAGGCCTCACAAAACTAAGAGACTCTTGGAGACAGAACTTACATTACCATTCCTTCACTAAAGTTTGTTGTTGTCTGACAGTTTAAATATTTGAGAAATGACACATTCAGTCTAAAACTGAGTGTAGGATTGTGTTTATGATATCTTTAATGATAAACTACTCTTAACCTACCTACTTAGCACTGAAATAAAAAATGCAATTCAAATTATTTATAACTTACTACCCTCAATTTAACTACCTTACTCCTTACTGATCACAAATATTGAAACCAATCAATATACATGCTATCTTATTATTATTTTGCTTTTTTTGCCACTCTTCTTGTTTTATGGTTCTGTAGATTTTTTCTTTTTTAATTTTTTTTTTGAAAGACAGGATAATCAGGAGTCATGTGCAAATAATTTGAAACAAACAAACAAAACCAGTGTTTTCAAAGTGAATAGAAAATTAATTATAAATACCAAAATTGAAGTTTATTCTCCTTTATTTTAATATTTCCTGAAAACTTCAAAGAAACAAAATTACAGTGTCAGTCCTTATTGATTATTCTTTCATTGTTTCAGTTATGGATATTTTCACATATTTCAGAAAGCCACAATGTCATAATAAATGTCTAAATTAGTCCAAATTAGCTAATTTGGGAGATAATTTAGCTTGAACATTTTTACAGTATTAATGGAAGGACAGCCATCTCTAAACAGTGATTCAGAAGTATTAATTGTTATTTCAGCTCCAAATTTCCTCTCTCTTATCAATACACAGCTTAGTACCCATTTCTTACTTTCTGCACCCTAGCTGAGGCATTTTAGGCATTGAGAGACATCAGTGCTATAGTTTATAGCTATTTAGCCCATCAACACATCAGGATTTATTTCCTATGGAATTATACTACAGAAATCAAAACAACGGGGGGCAACTGGGACCATGAGGTCCTGAAACTGGAGTGCTTCCAAGCAGTATTTAAATAAGATAAATATTAGTAGCTTATTTTCTGGGGCTTCCTAAATGTGTTCATGAATGTTCATAAATAATTTAGAATTGCATGTGTGTGTATATATATATATACAAACACAGACACACATACATATCTCCACCATATATATGTATATATTATAACCAGGTACAAATTTTTAAATAGCCAACACCTTTTAAATTATATTGGTGTACCTCGCATAGTAGTGGGTTTTTTCAAGGTTGTGACAGTTGGTCAATACTGCGCTATGACTCTAGCAGAAATTTTGAACTACATGTAATATTGTAGGGGAAGAATCAGAAAATAAAATAAAAGCTCTAAAGACAAAATAATTGTTTCCCCAAGGAAAGTAAAATCTGTTAAGAGATTCTTTGGGGATCTTTCTGTACTTTTCTGTTTGAATACTACAAAAATGAAAGGGCTGTTGATCTTTAGTTTGAACAGGAAAGACCTTGGGATTTCTAAGCAAGCACTGCAGAGAGAAGAGCTATGAATTATTAACAAGAAAAGAAGAGCATGCCTACACTCAGGACAATTAAAATAGGATTTTAAATGCGTGGTTATGACTTAATAAGTCAGTTCCACTTAAACAGGCTTAGTATTTTAATATATGTATATATACAACACAATTTGGGGTCATTTAATCCAGATTTTCTTTTAACCAAGTCATATTCTTAAAATGTTTGAATGGATTTTATTTTTCAGATGCATTAAATTGGAAACTGAGAAAAAATGTTGCTGCCTTGAGCAACAGCTGAAATGTTCTTGTATGTTGGTCCTGGTTTGAGGCCAGGCATATCCACTCTTGCCCCTGAAAGGGGTGAAAGAACAACACTCACAAAAATGGATTGTAAAAGTGATGGAAAGTTTAAATCGAAAGCAGTAAGTATTTTACAGAAGCTACAAGCATAGTGAAAAAAGAATCCCAAAGCATACAGAGTCCCCTACAGCACACCCAAAGGCTTCCCAACACTTCCCTTTTCCCACCTGAGGGTGTACCCCCAGGGCTCTTTCTTTCCCCTGATATACTAGTCTCAGGTTGGCCAGGTCTGAGACTGACCCCCCCTTCTCCTCCTGGCATTAGGCCTAGCCAGGCCTAAGAGGACTTGAGATACTCCCCCACCATTACCTGATAGGGAGCATCTCCCCCAAGAGCAGAGAGGGAAGAAAGAGGAAGAGAATGACTTTGCAGATGGATTTGTAGGGTGCAGGATATTGTGGGTTTGAAATACGCTATTTCCTGTGTCCACCTTATTGGCTGGACATTAGGGGCACCGGAGGTGTAACTTATGTGTCAGTAACAGGAGGGACAATCTTCTTCCATGTTATTGCATTACAAAATAAAATATCTAGAAAATATGTAATTGTCAAAGTTTTTCATTGTATTTTGGCAATAGAAGCATGAAAGTTCCTTTTATTGTCAAATATGGTTGGAAACTAAATAGTTTAGTTTTCTCACTCCATAATGCATCTAGCAAAGGAAATGAGTGGTTTGGCAAAGTGCTTCAGTCAATATTCTACAGAATACAGTTTTTTAAACCAACTTTTAGCCAACAAGACTAGTATCATCATTTACTCATGCAGTGTATGCGTGTGCTTCACACTACTATTATACCTTTGGAAGCTAACCAAATTTATGTATGGGGATGAGGTCTTAGGACAGAAAAACTGTGAAAAGGTGTAGGAGTATCTCTAATTTCATTTTTATTGTACTTACTACTGTCATATTGGAATATTCCTAGGTCTTATTGCAAACAAACCCCAAATAGCACTCTTACAGGCAATGTGGGGTATCTTTGTCCTTACATACGGCATTCCAAATTCATTCGCTATTCTCTAAAAGTTTTTGTATTCTGACTCAAGCAATAAAAACATATATTGACACACAAAACAGTTGTATTTATAGATAGAAATAATAATAATAAAAAAATTTAAATTATATTGCTTTTTCAACCCTTAAAGTACATTCAACTTACTTTCCCTATGATTTTGAGAATACAATATTTAGATTTATCTCACAGACAATGAAATTCATACTGTTTTGTGTTCATAGATTTATTCTAGTAAAGTCATCAACATTGTAATGTGGATAATTCTTTGCAAAAGTTACTGAAGTTAAAAAGGACGCCAGGAAATATCTTAATTGCAAAATTCTTTCTTAAAAACAAACAAGGTCAGTATACTGTTCTTAACATGAGGTGGAGCAGGACAATATCAGTTTCAAGTAATTAAATGTCTTTGGTAAAAAAGAGAAAATTCTTTGTGAAGTCAAATGCACATGTTCTTTAAAATTTTGGTAATAAAATATTTGAAACAGTATTACTTTTTAACAAGGACTGAGAATCATGACATATTGCATGAAATTCAGGAATGGTAATAATCATAAAAGAACAAAGGTGCACTGCAGAGAAGATGTAAGCTTAACAAACAGTTCAAGTCAAGTTACAGTAAGAACAGTAATACATTTTTGATACACTACTGTCTCCTACAAGAAAATCTGTGTAGAGAAATTGCAGAAATAGACAAAAAGAAATGGTGCAGTTGAAGACATTTATCCATGTTACAAAGTTGTCAGTCAAGCTCGTCTGGCTTTCCTCTGAACAAGGATGGAAGGGTGGGAGTGTTCTGCCATGTTTTCCTTCCTCAACAAAGACCTTGAAAGAGTGCCTATGGCTGTGGGCTAGAAAACATTGGGGAAAAGTAAACAGTATTTCTTGTTTTGATTTTTGGTGGGGTTTTTTGTTTCGTTTGCTTTGTGTTTTGTTTTGCCTTGTTTTGTTTTTTTTTTTCATTTTATAGTTTTTCAATATCCCCTTGATGCTTGTCTGATTTCCTCTAGTGCACTCACCAAGAGTTCAAACATATGAATTTTTGTACACCCAACAGTAAAGCAACTAAGATGCATTATTCACCACTTGGTAATTCTGAAATTATAGTAAGAAGTAATCTCTTCTTTCATGGCACAGCTATTGTAACGTGGCTGTGTTGGTACACGCAGTCCTAGCCTCAGCAAACATGCAAGGTGAAAAATACATTTCAAAGTGTGAAGTAGCAGTGGATTTACTGATTAGGAGAAAATCAGGATCTTTCTTCATTTTATTGCTTGTAATTTGAGATAATTTTAATGAAATTATTGATGTATTGGAAATCTTTGAATCATCCCTTTGGGACCTTGGAAATGTGAAGTTACCATCTAAAAAATTAAATACACTCTTTATTGCTTCAATTTTTAATTTGCCTCACTGTAAGATTGTGATTATTTTAATAGTTTAAACTTCTCTTACTTCAGCTTCTAGCCATTTAATCTTACTGTATTTTACTGTCTAGAATCTCCTACAACTTTGATTTATTTTAAAAATATTTATACATAATAATCAAATTCTGTAAATACTATTCTGAAGACTGCTGAGACTGAACTCTGAACTCCTTCAGTCTTTAGGATGTTTTCAAATATTTTCATTATATAAACAGACGTTCCATAAATACTTTTACATTTCTTCAGTGTCCTAAAGGGCAGACAACAGTTAATTACTTAGTCACATTTTCTTCATTAAAGACCATTTCATTATGATATAAATATTGAAATATATTAAATCAGCATACTGAACAAGGTTATTCTATGTGGGACAAGCTCTCTTTTAAGAAGAAGATTAATGTTAAAGGCTTGTATTGCCTGAGGCAGAGATCTGTAGAAGCAGACAGAAATGTCTCCTGAGTTACCCTATTTAAAGCTGCCCGAAAGAATGCTAATTCTAGTTTTCTTCATCCCTGGTGTAAGGAAAAATATCACACTAAAAATGGTCTTGTGGTCTGATTTGCAGAAATGTTGGGTTCCTACACCATCAGTTGAAGCTGTTTAAGTTCATCCCCCTCTTTCCTACATCTTACTTAAGTACATGTGCACAAAGAAGGCCTCTCACTCCACATCCAAGTAATTATTTTAAATAGGAATGCTGAATCTGATTCAATTCATTTATGTTAATTTAAAACAGCAAATTTGTAACATATAGAAAAGACACAAAAATACAGTTTTCTAAAAAAGATACCCTCTGATGTCCATGTTCTTCCTTTTCCCCTTTTTTCACTATTTGCAATTTTACAGTTATTTCCTCTAAAATTTTTTCAACATTTCTTTGACCTTCTGTATCTGTTATTGTTAACTCTATGAAATACTTGAAAATTAACTTAAACACATTCTTGATCACAAATTTTCAGGCCAGAGAGTAATGGTTCTTGGCATCTTTATTACAGGGTGCCTTTTTGTTTTCGCCATTCATTCGTGAAAGAGAAAATTCTTTTCTCAGTTCCTCATCAAAAATAATTTGCAACAGGTAAGTAGAATTATTAGGAAAGCTAAACATACACATATGTTCAGAATCAAATTTCATATGCCAGTCTATAGAATGGGTTGGATGCGATGATCTTGAAGGTCTCTTTCAACCTGGTTTATTCTATATATTCTATGTTTATTCTATGTATTCTAATTAATCACAGAGAACCCAAAGGTACGGTTTCCATCCTTGTTCCTTGAAACCAGGATATTGTAAAAAAAGAAGCAGATACATCAACTTTACTTTTTGATTTCTCTTCAAATTTACTTTTTGATTTCTCTTTTGATTATGCAGTCTGAAGGGTTTCCTGCCTCACACTGCAGTTCAAAAATAAGATAATACATATGAGCTACTCTTCCTAAGATTCTTATAGAAATCTGTAGGAGCTAGGGATTTAGAAAAATAAAATATGATAAAGACAACTTTTTAGTCTCTTTACATATCATATATTCAAACTCTTTATATCATACTAAAACTAATCACCTATGAAATACAAATTATTTAGTAATGTGACCTCCCCTTCCCTCCCCTTCCCTCCCCTTCCCTCCCCTTCCCTTCCCTTCCCTTCCCTTCCCTTCCCTTCCCTTCCCTTCCCTTCCCTTCCCTTCCCTTCCCTTCCCTTCCCTTCCCTTCCCTTCCCTTCCCTTCCCTTCCCTTCCCTTCCCTTCCCTTCCCTTCCCTTCCCTTCCCTTCCCTTCCCTTCCCTTCCCTTCCCTTCCCTTCCCTTCCCTTCCCTTCCCTTCCCTTCCCTTCCCTTCCCTTCCCTTCCCTTCCCTTCCCTTCCCTTCCCTTCCCTATTTCAGTATTTTTCTCAAATATATATACATCTAAACAGCTTTTAAAGTGAAAGAAAAAATATTAAAAATCAACAGAGATTCAAGAGGATCTCAAGATTTCTCACCAGACCTTCAAGTACGTCAGTACCCAGCTTTTCTTTTGAAGGTGGTATTCAAAGGGGAAAAAAAATTAAATGCTAAAAATAAAATCACTCTTGTAGGCTCAATGACACTCTAATGGAGTCGTGTAAGTTTCTGGCTGATTTGGAACCACGACAACGTAATTCTGCATCCACTCTGAGCACTTCAGGATGCAGCATGTTAATATATGCTTAGCAATAGAAGATGAAAGGAAAAAAAATATCAAGGCAGCAATGTTTTGAATAGGCTGCAAATGATCTCCTGAAGATACCCTTTAAATATTTTTAATTTCTCATTTATTTATTTACTTTTAATTCTTTTTATGTCTGGAAGAATTCACATGTATGTAAGCCTAAATTTGTGTGTGACGCAAAAGAATGAGGTCTTCTACTATATACACCAGTGAGTGAGACATCTAAATCAGAATTAGTCTGGATTTCTTTGTGTATGTTAGAGAGAATTTCTCTTCTACAGAGGGCAATTTATCAAGACATTTGGTTACATATTTAAAAATTTATTCAATAATTTAAAAAATATTGAAAGTTTTCTTTCACTTCACAACATATGAAAATAATGACTGGAGAATAACTCTTATGAAGGGTGGCTGAGAGCTCTGTTTGTTTACTCTAGAGAAAAGGAGGCTGAGGGGAGACCTTATCTCTCTCTACAAGCATCTGAAAGGAGATTGTAGGGAGGTTAATGTTGGTCTCTTCTCCCAAGTAAAAAATGGCAGGATAAAAGGAAATGTCCTCAAGTTGCACTGTCCCCTTCTTCACTGAAAGAGTTGTCAAACACTGGAATAGGTTCCTCAGGGAAGTGTTTGAATCCTCATCCCTGGAGGTTATTAAAAAACTTGTTATCTGGTTCCAAGTGACATGGTTTAGTTTCAGACTTGCTGAGGTTAGATAGTGGTAAGACTCAATGATCTTAAAGGTCTTTTCTCACTGAAACAACATTATGATTCCATTATTCTATAAATTAAAATCAAATAAACTGTTTCTCTATACCATACAATTATTCTGCAAAGCTGTATGTGCTAGCAATGAAAAAGAAATTTATATACTTTTTCTAGTTTGGTTCTTGGATACCTGGCATCTTGCTTTACCTGCGTGGAAGTAATTATATCATTGTGAAATAAACAACATGTTTGGAGTTTTGAATTTTTGGGTTTAGGGGAGATAAGGGAACTTAAAGCCAGTGTATATTGTGCTGTTCAGTGGCTCCTAAAACCAGTCATTTTATCACTTTGAAATTAAATTAATTAAAATATATGAAAATAAGATAATCTATATATTATTATGCTGTAACCCGAGAGACATTACTGGTGAACTGCTGCTAGCATCAGTTATTTTGTGCAGTTGAGAACTGCAGCTAAAGTGGTTCATGAAGGATCTAAAATTAAATCTGGAAATGTATTTGGTTCTGGAAAAATATGGCAGAGCTATCATTCTTCACATAGAAGTGATATACTCTATAGAAGAACACTGTAGGTTTGCTCTTGCATTTCTAGATCACTATTGTTGGCACTGCTGAGCTCTGTGAAGAGTGCATTCCTCCACCTTCAAAAAGCAGGAGATAAATCTGTCATGAGAATGAAGGAGAGAAGCAAAAAAGTGGTTGAGTACAAAACTGAAATGGATTTGAATGCAGGCCACTCTTTGTCTTGGATCATTGAAAGAATGACTGCTCTAAGAGCTTTATCCTTAATGTATCTCAAGATTGTTATAAATAGTAACATTAATTGAAAAAATAAAAAGGAAAAAAGAAAACCTAAACATTGTGCATCCTATATTCTGCTCCTCTCAGAAGATTTAGGAACTTTGGAGCCACATCTGGAGATATTTTTCTGAAAAACTTAAAGTTCATCATCAGGAATGGCCTTCTTAACCCAGAGCTGACTCAGTAGCAGTGTCAGCAGATGCTTAGCAAAGAGAAGCAAGACTCTCAGAACAACAACAAAAGCAAAAGAGAAAAAGAAAGAAAAAAAAAAAAGACAGTCTATGATTTTCTTGTTCTTTACACATCAAGGGTCTTGTAGATTCCACTTTCTGTTTCATCTTATTTATGACAGCACAAATCATCAAGCAAAGTGAATTTACATCAGTTGAGGATGAAAATGGCCCCTCACTTTTCTCAGTTATGTTTGTCCAAGGAAAATAAAGTGCAACAAATTTTTAAAATACCAAAACTTGCAATTGTCTAACAAGTATGCAAAGTTGAACTAAAATTCATCTGTTTATCTATATTTCTGGTAAAACATATGTCATTCCAGAAATATATCACATTGGCCATCCTAGCATATGAGATACAAAAAGATACAAAAGGAAAAAAAAAAACATACCATGCCAGAAAATAACACATAAGTTATTTTAGCTTAGAAAAGATGAGAGAAATAATTCAGCAACTTTCAAATATTTTAAAAAGGCAGAAGTGATCTGATATGGTTAATTAATATCCAAGTTGTTCCTCTACAACAGACATGTTTCATTTTTACTGAAAACTCAGCAAGTTGTTTCAGAACCAAAAAAATACAAATCTATTATTAATTATTGCATAATGAGCATAAGACAAAGCTCTGATTTTGCCTGGGGTAATGTACAGATAGAAGACTGGTTTCATACATTATTGTCAGAGTAGATCTCACAGATATTCTGGAAAAAATAAAAGACCTTAAGTCAGATCAGATAACAAAATTTTCACTGGATAATACCAAATAAAGCAGTATAGGAAACAGAATTTGAGCCTTATGCAATAAATGCCTTTGATCTTGAAATTTCCTATTTCAGATTTTATGAGGGCTACTATACCTTTCACTATTTCATTTAATCTTTTTTTTTTTTTTTTTTCATTTTACTTAGGCATTTCACATCTTATTAGCTGCAAGAAAAGATTATTGTGATTCTCTGTTAGAGCCTGATGGGTACAGTTATCTCCAGATTATAGTATGTCCAGGACACCCCATCTTATCTTTTATCATTCAGTGTAAAGAGACAGCCTATTAGTATCATCTTCAAAGATTTACAGTGACTTTCTGCTTCAACAAGAATTATCTGCAAGATACTAATTCTAGCTGTTGAGTAATGAAATGAACCTGAATCCCAGTGCCTGACATCTGACAAGCATATACCATGGTAAGATCTTTACCTCTCTGTTCAATGTCTGTGAACTGTGCCTTTCAAATGGAAAGCCTATGACTAAAATTTGCTCATCTCTCTATTCCTGCCCCACTTCTGTTATACTAGGATTTATGTGGGGGTTTTGTCTATTTGTTTTAGTTGCATCTTTTTTTGCATTTCTCTGTACTCTATGTATAATTAAAACATACTGAATATAGTTAAGAAACCTAAGTATTTTCCCTTTTATTTACATATTCTAGATTTCATAATTAGATAGCAAAATAATTGGACAAAAGACTATGAGGCTGACAGCCCCATTAATTAAAGGATTTCCATTAAAATACTATGTTCAACTAAACATTCCCTTTGTTTTCATAAATGCCTTAAGCATTCTTTCTAATTCTAAAATTTCTTACTTAACATTTTTCAAAATTCTGCCAGATGTTATGTACATGCCTGAAGAGGACAACAGACTCTCCCCATTTCATATTATCCACCAAACAGCTGTCCAGTGGCTTTTTTTTTTTTTCCATTTGAAAATGTTAAAATGTATTCCTGTGTAAAAATCATGTTAAAATAGCTCTCTTTTCAAGTGGATGGAGATCAATTTAAGAAAAATTCAGCCACAATATAATCATGAACTTACTGAAATGCATTGATGCTCAATAGAGCATAATGTTGCAAACGCCAATCCAGAATTTGGTTGAAAAAACATTTTTGTTATTTTAATTAAGAAACGGATTTTATGGAAGCTTGTGCTGAAAACAACTTTAAGGAGTATGAGCAGTTAGTTTATTAAAAGTATACATAGGGAATTGAAAAAACTTTGATTTGTCCAACTTCATTTAAGAAGTTTGTTTTTGCAATGAAGGAAAAATGTAAACCAGATTTTCAGAGTTCCTTTCTATTATTTATTGAGTTCATTATTTTAAGTCTTGTGGTTGGTTGAAAATTCCCCACCTCCCACCCCCAACATCTTTCTTAAACTGAGGAGCTCAGAACTGGACACAGTACTCAAGGTGTGGCCCAACCAGTGTTGAGTACAGGGGCAGAATGATTTCACTGATCCTGCTGGCCATGCTGCATAGCTCTGTTACTAAGAGATTATTTTTTTCAGTTGCTGTAGTTGCTTCAAGCTCTCTATATTACATTTAATGAGGCCTCACAGCAAAGTTATATAAATGGTCTCTAACAGTATTTGTCTGAGGAAAGCTGGAGCCAGTTAATGAAGGCTACTACTGAAGAATCACACTATATGATTTGCAGAGCTTTAAGAGAAGGAAAGGAAGGAAGGACAAAAAGAGAATTTCTATTATTGTAAACAATTTAATTTCAAAGAACATTTGATTTAATTTTAATTCTTGTTCCTTCAAAACCTTCCACATGACTGCAAGAAAATGAGACTAATGAGCATTAGAACTTTAATAAAGCTACAATAATTTTTCAATGGTAGAAGTAACTGCACAGGACAGACAAATTAGTTGTCTACAGCCAGGTAGGAAAAAATGTTGAATCACATACTTCCCAGATAGTTTAAAAATGATTGCAAAATTTGCGGGTGGAACTGAGTTTAGCTCCTATATTCACTACTTTTTAATTAGTTTTGTAATAATTAAATTAGTCAAAATAAAAACCCAAACAAATTAAAATCAATAAAACCCAAACAAACAAACAAAATGCAAACAAAGCCAACCAACCAAAGAGCCCAACAAAAAAAACCCCAAAATAATTAACATGGAATCCTAACTCCTAACTTGGACAGTTTACTGTTTGAGTTGTTTGTGTTTTATTTTTTCTTTTTCTTTGGCTTGCTTGGTTGGTTGTTGCTGTTTTTTGGTTTTGTGGTTATTGTTGAAGAATGAGAAAGATTCAATTTGACTGGAGAAAACAAGTAAGTTTTCTGTACAATCAGAAGAGTGAAAAGGAATTCTGCAGAGAGAGACATTCTACACATGTCAGGCACTACCACCTATCCATTAGCATTATAAGAAGCTGATGCTGATTTTCCCCTTCCAGCTTCCACCTCTGCATTTGTTCCTGCTGAAAGTCAGATCTCAGGAGGAATAAGAAAAAAAAAAAGAGGACAGGAAAGGAAGCCAAGCAGGAGAGGCTGATGAGCATTTAGTTGTCAGGCAGGAGCTCCCAAGGCATGTTACCAGACCTAGGAAATGTCATTGAGATCTGATGTTTTAACAGAACAAGGCAATCTACAAGGAGTTATCTGTTCCATTATATATGGTTACTGTGGTAAGTATAGGACAAGTTGGTTACCCTTATTTTCTAAAGATATAGCCAGATTTGATAACAGTAATGTCTTAGCTTCAGTAGAAGAGAGAGATCATAAGATTAAAGTTTTGTGATTTGTCAGGAAGTTCACTAAAGAAAGACACAAGTTAATCTTTTGAAAGATAAGAGAATCTAAAGTGTAGACTTCTATTTCTTGGTTTAATTTCCATTTTCAATTAAGAACAAAAGCACTACATTACTGCCACAGTGATAATTCAGGATTAATATAAAGATCAGATCCAAATTTTCTGACTTCTTAGGTCAGAAAGAGCTGTGTGCTCTTGAAGGCATGATACTTCCATGACCTCGTGCATTACTCATAGAACTCTTGGAAGAAGATTTCAATTACCAGCCTTACTTCAGTGAAGACATAATGTGTAATAAGAGATTCCTAGAGGAAGTAGTTCCTTACATTTAATTGTGCTTGTTCATCTGCTGTGGTGACAAAATAAAGCAGCACAGGAGACATATAGCATACTTTATAATTTGCAATGAATACTATGAGATACTAGTTACTACTAATGACAGGAAATATTCTTCTCAAATTCATTATTTGTACTTCCCTAATCCAGAAGGAAAAAAAAAATGCTCAGCATGTTGCATAAAATTATAAAATTACAACCAAGAAGAAGGAATTCACTGAATGTTCTAACATGAAAAGAGAAAATCAACTTGGATACTCCATTGGTAAGTAGTAAGTTTTGTTGAAGCTTGGAATTTATGCAAATTACTTAACAAGTGTACACAAGAGAGACAGAATAACTGAATAACACTAACTGAACCCAGACTGATTATATCATGGTATTGCAGCAATCAGATGCATGGATGTCTCTTTCTCTCTCATATACAAGCACATTAACAGGACTTAGGAAAACAAATTTACAGTTTCCCAGCTTAGGCTAAATGAAGTGCTTAGTCATAAAATTCCAGGAATGGTATTCCTTCTATGCAGTGGTGATTAGTTCCTTTTAGCTCAAAGTTGGTCTCAAGTAATTTCCTTTTTTAAATCCCCTTTCTTTACAATATGTCTGAAGCACCTATTGATTAATTTTAATATCTGTTGGGGTATTTTTGTTGCTTGTAGGTTTTATTGTTGTTTTTCTATTTGTTGAATCAGAATATATAACCAATAAAAAATAACTCAGACATCCTGTCTTTTGCCTTCTGAACTGAATTTTTATTGGAAAAAGATTTGAATACATTAATAATTTTTAAAAACATTTTTGTTGAACTTTGTAAATTAATTTTGGGAAGAGAAAAGGCCTGAGAAAACCTTGAAATGTGGCATTTTGTTTTCGCACTAGGGAGTAAGGATTCATGTGAAAAAAAAATTATAATTAATAACTCCATGAAACATTCAGTAGGCTTTGTACTTCAAAATCATACCCTTCCTGAAATATTTTTCTGTGTGGTTTTTTTTGCATTTCACTTTTGTCTTTGAAAGAAAAAGTAAAAGGAACAGTTAAGAGATATCAGAGGTGAAAAATTCTCAAATAATTTAAATGGTCTGAATTTTAATATTATATTAATATCATTAATTATTAAATTACTGACTTTATAAAATAATATTGGATTCTATTTTTATGAGGCTTTTCTTTCTCACTGTCAGACATGACAATATAGTTAACATTGACTGAAAACAAACAAGTAAGACCCCTAAACATGCATTTGTGCTCCATTGCCTACAACAATAATCCAGAATATTTTCCTTCTTATCTGGCAATTCAACACTAGAAAATAAAGTGTCACTTTCTTGGAAAAAGCTACTCATATGATTTTTTCCTAAACTGCTTAAATCTCTTCTGGTTTTGCTGCTTTGCAAATCAATTTTCTAACAAGTATCAAAATACACTATCATTAATATTTTAAAGCCTCAGTGCTCCAGCAAAGAGCTGGTGCATTTTTCAGTCCTTTTATTTTAATGTTAACCAAAAGTCTTTCTAACTAAATATGGAAGATGACTTACAAACTACGGTGGAAAACAAAGTAGATTAAACTCTATAAGAAAATGTTGTTACCAAAACAGGAAAATGAAAGACTCTTCTGAAGCCTTAAAAAAATACACATAATTTTTAAATTTCTGATTTTAATAACATCTAAACTTCCAAGTATAAAGCAATCAGGAAATTTCAGATTTTTATACACAAGGAAGTTAGTCTACAGAAAACTAGCATTATAATTCACTGTATTATTCACAATATTAATTCTTCTCCAGTGACAGTTGAATTTGCACTAATTACTTCCAGGAGTTATAATATAGAAGCCTAATGTGCTATCTTAGTCATTATCGACTGTGTTTATATCCATTAAACCCAGAAAACTCCAAAGAATTTATCTTTCTTAAATGTATAAAGAGAGATACAGAAAATAACTTCACTGATTTAAGATGCAATATAGGGCAAAAGGGCTCCAAATTCAGCCATCGGAGGCAATGTATCCATAACCAAGTACATAAGTATGTTCTGTTTATACACTTAATCATAATTTTTTTTTCGTGGTAAAACAATACACATGCAGATTTTTCATGGAGTGCATGGATGTGTACAGAATTAATATGTTAAAGATTAATAATTTTTGTCTAAATTCCATATTACCAGCAGATAAAATCAGCTCTCTGGGAACTCTTTACAAGTGGAAAAAACTCAGTTAAGGTGTTTTTTCTTTGTTTGTTTGCTTGGTTTTATTTTTCCCCCCACTGCCTTAGAGTTTTCAACTACCACACATTTTCAGTCTAATATCAGTTGTTTATGAACAAAACCAGAAATCTCCTACACCTAGTCTTTATGTTTAATGTTATTTATGAGATGGTAAATTTGAAACACACAATGATTACTATAAGTGCCACAATGTTATAAGAAGCTGCACAGTTAAAAAGCCATTTACTGGCAATTTTGCTTGCCATACTCCTTAGCTAATACATCTTGGTTGGACATACTAGCAAGCATTTGTCCACAGTCATTTAAAGAATATTAATATAAAATGATCAAGACAGGGTCACATTAAGAACTGCTTCTTTTGACTTTAAGTATTACTTGCATAAAATGAGCTATCAATCACAAAGCTTATAGAGTCTATTTCTATTCATAATTAAGTCAATGAGAACAAAAATTAGGCTTCAGAAACCTGCCAACTGTATTGGTCCTTTCTCGCATACAATATTAAAAGATTATATTGAATGCTTAATTACACTTTCATTAAAAAAAAAAATTAAAAGTAGCTTTGGTTTTTTTCTCCCCATTTTTAGCAGTTAACCTAATAAAAATATTGTTTTTACTCTTTACACATACACCGAGGAAGCCAACATTCTATGACTGCTTTATTTTGGAAGTAAAGTAAATGTTACTATTTTTTAAATTTATAATTAGAATTATTAGTCTAAATTACACAGATAGGAAACATTACATAAGAAGAAAAAAATTACATAATAGTTAAAAAAAAAAAAAAAATCCACCTTCTCCAAAGGTGACTTAAACTTAAATTTAATATTATCTCTAGAATTATAATTATATTAATGCTAATGTTAAACATGGTATGCTGCAAAAGTGTAAAAGAATAAGAATATATGTATAAAAGGTTTTATTATAAACAAGAGTTTTAAGTCTTATCCTGGAGTGGAATGGTAAAAATCTTTACAAAAGGAAGGGCAAAATATAGTAATTCTAAAACTTTAAGACAGATAGAGAAAGAAGAAAAAGGGGAAGGGGGGTTTTAAGTGAGTCATTTTGTAGTGACAAAATCCTAGTAATGTTTCCTGCACTCCACAGACAAGTACTTTTAGTCATTTGTGATTTTCAAGGCTAGCAAAGTAAAAGCATCTATTCTTCACCTTATCAGTAATGAACATATTTTCTGTTCCATTACCCTCCATTAAATAGATACCATTAGCAGCATTATATAATATTTCTGTCATCCAGTCAGGCTAGTATGAGAATAAACCAATGTAGTTTGTTGTTAAAAGTAGACGTAATAAGGGGGGGAATGGATTACTTTACTATTAGCTCAACAAGAATCTTTGCTTGAGGTAAAGACAAAATCATGAGGCATTTTCTCAAGCCTGTCTTCTGCATGTTTTGCACAAAATTGTTGGCTTTCAGTATTGAAATACGATTTAAAAGCTATTTGTCTATTCAAGTATTTTCCCTTCAATATTATCAGATAGAGGAATTGGGAATAAATCAGAAAAAGAACACTCTATTTACTTATTATGTCCAGACATTACGGACTGCGTTCACGTTATTTCACTTCATTAAACACTGACTACGTGGAAGCTGAGCCTCTCGCCATCATTTTTGAAAAGTCATGGAGAATGGGAGAGGTACCTGACAACTGGAAGAAAGCAAATATCTCTCCAGTCTTCAAAAAAGGCAAGAAGGAAGACCCAGGCAACTACACACCAGTCAGCCTCATTTCCATCCCTGGAAAGATGAAGTAACAGCTCATTCTGGAGGTCATTTCTAACCACATGGAAAAAAAGAAGGTCATCAGGAGGAAACAACATGGATTCACTAAGGGGAGATCTTGCTTGACTAATCTGATAGCTTTCTATGAAACAATGACCAAATGGGTACATGAAGAAAGAGCAGTGGATGTCATATACCTTGAAGCTTTTGATACTGTCTCCCATAACATCCTCATAGAAAAGCTCAGGATATGTGACATAGAGAGCTGGTCTGTGAGTTGGATTTGAAACTGGCTCAAAAACAGAGTTCAGAGGGTTGTCATCAGTGGTACAGAGTCAGCTTGGAGGCCTGTGGCCAGTGGTATTCCCCAGGGCTCAATATGGCCCCAGTTTTGTTCAATATCTTTATCAACATCCTGGATGAGTGGACTAAGAGTACCTTCAGCAAGTTCACTCATGACTCAAAACTGGGGGGTTAGCTGACAACCCTTCAGGCTGTGCAGCTATTCAATGAGATCTGGACAGGCTGGAGAGCCGGGTGCAGGCAAACCTCAAGAATCTCAATATGGACAAGTGCAGGGTTCTGCACCTGGGTAGGAATAACAGCAGGTGCCAGTACAGGTTAGGGGTTGCCCTACTGGAACGCAGCTCCACAGAAAAAAACCTTGGAGTCTTAGTGTATTGCAAGTTCTCCATGGGACAACAATGTGCCCTTGTGGCCAAGAGGGCCTAATGGTATCCTGGAGTGCATCAAGAAAAGTGTGTCCAGCAGGTCTAGGGAAGTTCTTCTACCTCTATACCTCTGCCCTGGTGAGACCATACCTGGAATATTGTGTCCAGTTTTAGGCTCCACAATGCAAGAGTGGCAGGGATCTGCTAGAGAGAGTCCAACAGAGAGCCATAAGGATGATAAGGGGACTTGAACATCTCACCTATGAAGAGAGACTGAGAGACCTGGAGCTGTTTACTCTTGAGAAGACTGAGAGGGGAACTGATCAGTGTGTATAAATATCTGAGGAGCGGGTGGGAAGTGGATGGGACCAATCTCTTTATGGTAGTGCACAGTAACAGACAAGCAACAGTTCATACAACCTTAAACACAGAAGGGTTTTACCTCAACATGAGGAGAAACTTCTTTACAGTGAGGGTGACAGAGCACTGGAACAGGCTGCCCAGAGAGGTTGTGGAATCTCCTTATCTGGAGGCTTTCAAAACCCACCTGAATGCATTCCTGTGCAGACTACCCTAGGTGATCCTCCTTTTGGCAGGGGTGTTGGACTCGATGATCTCTTGAGGTCCTTTCCTACCTCTAACATTCTGTGATTCTGTGAATACTGGCATATTAAAATGTTAGTCAAAATGCAGACATCATAAATAGAAAGTTGTACAGAATTTTCAAGCTGTTTTCAGTTTCACTTCTCTGAACACTCACATTCAAAAAACACCTAGCAAACAATTTGTGCCACCTGATTAACAACAATGACAGAATTATAAACAATTTACTATACACTGAGAATCTCCCTAGTTTACCCAGCCCTTTTAACTTACCTTTAATTATGACATCTTTAAGAACAAATATGAAGTTGTCAGTGGTAAAACATAAAATTAAAGACATTAAATTTTGGAATATACAAGAATGTTATTCCCAAAGCACCTCAATCACTGGTGAATTTAGTTTATTTTAAGATGACAGATTGAGAATTCTGAGATAATTTCACTTGATGTTTTTGTAAACATTAAGTAATAAGAAATTAGGAAATTATGGTGAAGATGCAAAGCTAAACCACTGAGCACCACCCAGTAATATAAAAATACATAGCTGAAAAATAAATAAATTTTAAAAAATTAAGTAGTTCATAAAAGCATTCAGGTGAATGCCTAAAGACTGTATTGTTAGAAGAGATGTTACAGTACTTGGGTATAAATGCCTGGTTATTTTAGAAGGCTAGATATGTAATATTGTATTCATTGCATACTTATGAGTAGCAAGTAAAGCTTTGTAAGATTCTAGTTACCAAAGAAAAAGGAAAGTCAACATCTACCAATGAACTGAGAAGCCCTGACAAAACTTTGAAAAGAAGTTTTATACTGCTACTTTGGAAGTTATGCATTCCTGACAGCAGAACACACAAATGGGAAAATTTTGTCTTTAAAGTGTTTGTCTTAAACATTAGCATGCAGTAAGTTTTCTGAGCTGAGTCTTTGCATTCCTGTAACTTCTCAGGTATTTTTTCATTTCCACTTTCTAAATGAGTACAAAACTCTGCCTCTGGAAACAACCTTCTTCAGTTCAGTCTTTAAAAGGCATATTCTGAAAGAAGACTTAATGGCCTGTCCCCAGTAGAACTGTGTGTGGACTTCCTCTGTTGTTTCTGGTTAGGATGCAGTGTATTATCTGTAGAGATTTTCCTCTTTGTCTTGCTGACTCCTTCATATGACAGCACATGAAAATGGGGAAGATTCTAGTTATGACAAATACAAAGAATTAAATTCCCTTCCTTTTAGCCTTTCTTGTACACCATTATTTATGAAGAGTTTTGTGGTTTGGTTTTGGATAGTTTGATTTGTTGTTGTTGTTGTTTGTTTTGTGGTGTTTTGGGGTTTTTTTGGTTGGTTTAGTTTGTTTTTTTATTGGGAGTATGTACTTGCCATTACCAACTAATACCTTTGGTAGAAAGAAAACCTCTAAATAACTGAAAGTTTTCTGAATTTCACATGTACTTCTTTGCCTTCTATAGACCAGGGCATTTTGGTCTTTGAACTGATCTCTTCTTTCCTTTTGTTTTCTGGTTGTTGTTGTTGTATTTACAATGTTTGTAAAAAAATTGTTTTCAAGGTGTAAAGTCTCTCCTGAAAGAGTGAACTGGAGACAGAGGTGAGATGTTTGTAATAAAAATGTATATTTTTATATGTTTTATAATTAATATTTCCTGGTGGTGGTATCTTCAAACTCCACTGTAACTTATTTACAAAATGTATTCATGGGTTCAATTATTCAGTTGTGGGTTTTACACTGCACATATAAACACAGTTAAATGATTCAAGCACAGATCTAACATTTCCAATACAGCAATTCAAATTGGAAACACAGGTGCTGTGACCTGTGGTGTTCCCGCAAATGGGATTCTGTAGTAGATTGGCTGAGTATTCACAACTTACTCCTCTGCCTGGTATTTCCCCAGATGCTGTGGCTGTAATTTGAGCAGTCCTTGGCTCAGAGAGGGCTAAGGGGCCTCTCTCTTGTTGTGCCCAGTCACTGTGCTGTAGCCTCTTCTGGGATTCAATTCCCTTGGAGTGTTTCCCCTTTCTGCCTTGGTCCAGGTGCAAGGCCTGGGTGCAGTTGTTGGCATGCTAGAGCAGGTTCTTCAGCTGCTACTCAGGTAGCATTTGGCTTTTGGCTCCTAAATCACACACCAAAATGAAGCCTGCAAAGAAGGTGTCTTAAAAAATGTTCAATGTTTCATTTCCCACTCTTGTCAATGTATTCACACATCTGAACTCAAATACCTTGATCTAAAATTAAGTCTACATCTTAAGTCAGTGGCTTGATTCAGTTGTTTAAGTATCAGTATTTTATTTTAGATGTCCCTGAGTATGTGTGATGTGCCAGATGACACAGTACTTATAAGACATTCATTTCCTTCTCAACTACAGAGTAGAAGGCAGTCTGCTTCACAAGTAAAGGACATCTGGTATCCAAGAGTGACAGCAAGGCTGGCAAGATAGCAACTCATAAATAAGAGTCCAGACTAGTGGTACTTGAACAATAAAAGCAGTACAGGACAGGGTAACTAAGGGTAGGCACAGATCTGTGATCATGAGGCAGGCTCATAATGATACAAGAGGACCAAGGCCAGGTCAGGATGTCAGCCTGTGGGATGAGATCTCTATCAAATAAGATGCATAGGCAAGTACAGACATAGCTGTGATGGAGCTCCAAAGTACCTCAGACCTACAGAGAGGCAATAACCTTAGCTTAAAAATAGCTTCAGAAAGCAAGCAGGGAATGAGAACAACACCCTGAGTCTTCTCAGTAGAGGTTTTTCAGAGAGCTTTCCTTGAGGCTGGATACCTGCACTGTTGCCTACGTTGTCCTTGAGCACAGCCAAACCAAAGTTTTGAAAATCATATATGTATTTAACAAAAATAACATTTATATATCACCTGTTATGGAAATGTAATTTTAGGATCTTTTATGCACACAGAATATGTAAGAGAGCTGAACCAGTTATCTAACAAGAAATAACATCACAGCCTCGTATTAGGTTTATGTGCCAAGGTTTTGGTAACTGGAGGGCTACAGGTCTCTTCTGTGAGAAGATACCAGAAGCTTACCCCATGTCTGGTAGAACCAGTGGCAGCTGCCTCAAAGACAGACCTGCAGTTGGGAAAAACAGATCCAATCAGTGACAGCAGTAGTAATAGAATACTTAAGAATGGGAGAAAACTGCTGCATAACAGCAGCTGTGAGAGAGGAGTGAGAAATAGCCTGGTGGACACCAAGGTCAGAGAAGAAAGAAAAGGAGGAAGTTCTCCAGGTACCAGAGAAGAGATTCTCCTGTAGCCTATGGTGAAGATCACAATGAAGCAGGTTGTCCCCTTACAGCCCATGAAGGTTAACAATGGAGCAGATATCCACCTGGTGCCCATGAAGAATCCCATGTAGGAGCAGGTAGGTGTGTCCAATGGAGACTGTGACCCCATCTGGAGATCATATTGGAGCAGGCTCTTGGCAGGACCTGTAACTCTATGGAGAGGATCCCATACTGGAGCAGATTAGCTGGTAGAACTTGTGACTATGGGAGCTCATGATGGAGCAGCATGTTCCTGACAGACTACACTTTACATGAAGGACTCATGGTGGAGAAGTTTGTGAGGAACTGCAACCCATGGCAAAGACCTACACTGGAGAAGTTTGTGGATGTCAGTCTTCCATGGATGTAACCCCATGCAGGGCAAGAATTGTTAGGGTTGGAAGGGACTTCAAGAATCATCCAGTTCCAAACCCTGTGCCATGGGCAGGGACACCTCACACTATATGAGGTTGCTCAGAGACGCATCCAGCCTGGCTTTAAAAACCTCCAGGGATGGGACTCCTACCACCTCCCTGGGCAACCTGTGCCAGTCTCTCACCACCCTCATGGTGAAGAACTTCTTCCTAACATCCAATCTGAATCTACCCATCTACCCATTTCTATTTTTTTTCCCATTCCCCCTAGTCCTATCATTACCTGACACCCTAAAAAGTCATTAATCAAAATAGAAACTCCATTTCTATTTTGTCATGTAGTATTTCCAGCAGTGCTTATTCATTCTTTGAACAGAGAATATACATTCATCCAACAGGAAAAATATGCAAAAATAATGGTAAGGAAAATTATAAATATGCAGACCTTAGGGCAAAATATAGGAATAGAAAGGCACTTCTGTGCAGACAAACAAAAAGGCAGCTTGAGAATGATGTGCAGACACAAAGATGATGATGATGTAGGACTGGAGCAAAGTACAAATGATTAAAAAGTAGAAACTATAGAAAAACTATAAATTAAATGGTGGGGGTATGTGGAAATTTACACTTACTGTGTTAATTTAAAATTAACACAGTAACCTGATAGTTTTAAATTGAAAAGTAATTAAAATTATCAGTGCAGTTCAGGTTGCAAAACTGAAGAAGCAATAGAAGGAAGGCAGTAGAACTGGAAAAGAAAATTAGTTAAAAAAATTAGATAAAAGGGGGACTAAGAAGTGAGGATGTTTTGTCTTTTCATTATTAGTTATGAATAGCTCAATGGTTTTGTTTGGTTGTTGTATTTTGTTTGTTTGTTTTCTGTTTCAAAATACATTATTTGTGGAAGGTTGTAACAAAATACAGAGCCAGTCACACTGACACAGAATGAGAATCTGTGTGTGCTTGAAGTTACGTGGCTAGTGGTAGAGCTTACGTCATTGGCATTAGCAGTTTCTCCACTTTGACTTATCTCTGTAGATCTCTGGTTAATTATTCAAACAGAAGGGAAGGTTTTTTTCCTGAGAGATACCGAAAGATCTTTGAAGTTCTGAATGTATGAGTCAGGTTGACAGAGAACATAAAATCCCTTTTGACATTTTCATTTCTCCTCTTTAAAAACTTCTGAGTTTTGATGCAGTTTTGTGACTCTATGCAAAAATAAAGAAAGCAACAATATTTTAATACATTTTAATAGATTTTATTACTAATTAGATTTTAAAAACTACTTATTTCCCCTTGGTCAAAACATGTTCAATTCATGTTGAATTCAAACGCTGGTTTCTGTTGATGCTCTTGATCTCTGAAGCAGCTGTGGTAGGGACAATTTCTATTCTATGATCAATGGCTTAAATGTTTCAGAAAAATCAATTCTTATGTGCTGAAGATAATCATCTTCCACAGCTTGTGGTAATAAAGCAAGTCTGCTATAAATAAATACTCTTCTTGTCAGACTATCTTGATTTGTAAACTAGTAGTGGCAAATGCATTTTCAAAAATGCTGTTGGATCAACCTACCATTACTTTCATACATGAGTAGAAATCTCTTTATGAGCTCTGTGATTCATATGTTTGAATCACTGAGTAAAGTATACAAAAAACAATCAAGAAAATACACTTTTATTGACATCTATGGCACCTGTGTTGCAGATATCCCATGAGGAAGTGATTTCTAATTTAGTTTTATAAGCTCTGATCTTATTATTTACTGTGATGGAGAAAAAGGAAGAAAAACCATCATACTAGCATACTCCAGTGATTCTTGCAGGATGGAGTTGTTTTCAGGCAGCATGGAAGATACACAGTTGAACATTATGTAGATTATATTGCCTTCCATGTCAGTTATGAACTGTAATCAAACACTAAGAAAAACTTACAGTGATAAGAATAATGAAGGCTGTGGCTACTTCTTAGAGAAGTTACAGATTATCTGTACAGGAGAAATTTGCAAATATATTGCATAAATATGTGCCAGAAATTACTCAAGTAATATTGTTAGCAGGGAGAAGCAATTTCTGTCATTCAGCTGCAATAAAAAACAGGCAAGTGTTCAAAATGAAAATGCCTATTTAGATTTGAGATAAAACAAATGCCAAACTCAGTAAAATTAGAGCAATTTATGAATTGCGTAATGGCCACTACTTTGGAGTCATGGAACATTCTAAACAGTCTCTTGAAACCTTAGTTTTCTATTTTGCAAGTGCTTCTAGGGTTTTTTTTCTGTATTAATTATCACTTCATTAACTTGAAGAGAATCTTCTGTGCTCATTGCCTGCTGAAACCTTGGCAGGATTTGTCTACACAGCTTCAGAATAATTTAAATATTTACTTATCTGACTGATGGAAGAATTCAGGTGGCCAGATCAACAGAGAAATATGAAATCATGAGGAGGATCTGAGGTCAAGCTGGGAAAAATAAGTTGGCAGATCAGAGTGGTGATCAGTGAGTTAAGTGGTCAGGCACAGAAGTACTTGTAATGTAGCTTGGGTGGGGACCAAGGCTAAGATCTAGAGCTGAAATGAAATTCTTGATTACATGGGAATAGACCTTTGGTAGGGCTTCTTTCACCTTTTTCACACCACTCTTCTCAGAATTATTTTAATGTTGTTGTAATAGAAAATATTTATATATTTTATATTTAATATATTTGTGTGCTGGTATCTTCAAACATTGCCATAACTTATTTGCAAAGTATATTTACAGGTTCTATTATTCAGTTATGAGTAATACATTGCATATATGAAGACAGTTAAATGAGTTAAGTACAAATCTGAGAATTTCCAATACAGAGATTTAACTTGGAAATTCTGGTGCCACGATCTGCGTTTTCCCACAAGGGACTCATATGCCAGGGACTCATGGCTTGCTGCTTTGTCTGGTATCGTCCCAGATGCTGTAACTATAATTCAAGAAGCTCTTAGCTGAGAGAGGGCTAAGGGGCCTCTTCTCTCATGCCCAGCTCATGGTTTGGAGCTTTTCCTTGGCTCAGAGAGGACTAAGGGACCTCTCTTTCTTGTGCGCTCTGCCACTGTGCTGTAGCCTTTCCACGGCTCTTCTAGGATTCAGTTCTCTTGGGGCTTTTCCCCTTTCTGCCTCTGGCTCAGGGCTCTTGGACTGTTGGTTGTGTTGGTCCAGGTGTAGTTTGCCTGCTAGGGCAAGCTCTTCAGCTGCTACTCTGGCAGCATGTGGCTCTTGTTGCTTTCTGGGTGAAAACTAGGCAAGTTGCCCACCATCTCAGTTGGTTTAAATACTGTCCAAAGAAAACTAATGCCCTTTGGTACCAGAGAAACCTGATAGCTGAACCTATAGTGTGGTAGCTAGGGACCAGCGACCGGAAGATTTCGTGCTGTACGTGTAGATAAGGTTTTCTGTAGCCTATGGTACTCAGGCCATGATGTAAGCAGACGGATGTGACATTGTGTGGCCGTTTGATGCTGTGCCTTTAAGAAAGGGGCACACTGGCTAAATGTTTGTAAAATATTTTGGTATTCTAAACGAATTTCCTTGGTAGGATTGTGGGAGGTGAGATTGGACCCAGGGGAGCTGGGAACTTTCTCTCAGTCTTCCTTTCTTCGCTGTGCCTCTCGGCTGGATCTGCTTCTGGGATTCTGGCCAACTAAGATAAGATACTAACTCCTGTGCCAGGCCTTTCTTCCTTTCCTGCCCTGTTAACCGTCCACATCTCTTTTCTACCTCTTTTGGGGGAGAAGGGAGGTAGGGGGGTGAAGGGGGCACAGGGGGAAGCCCCCTCTGTGGGGGGTTTGGTTTCTGGTTGAGTTCATTTGCTGTATATTCCTGTATATATTGTAAAATACCTGTATTTGTTGTGTTACATATAATCTGTTTCCTTGTAAAATATAATCTCATTTCTCCGACTGGGTTTAGCCGTGGTCTCTTTCTCAGTGGGGGAGGGAAAGCAGAGCCTGTCCTTTCAAACCACCACACATTGTAACTCCAAGATTATAAAAGCTGATAACAACCAGTAATAAACGCCATTTGCCATCCACCACATTGGTGTCAGTGTGCCGATGGACCAGCAGCCTGGGTGTGGCCGCTGTACCCGCCCCGGACCAGGTCGTCTTTGCCTGCCACAAGCAATCAGCTTGTAAAAATAAAGGCAACATTTGGTGCCGAAACCCGGGAAAACCCTTGGATTCCACAGAAGAAGTCCACTGCCGCAGGGGGGACGCCCCCAGGACCAGCAAGAAGTCGAGAATACAAGTTCTCAAGGACCAACAGAGGGAGGGGAACCCCTGTGACGGTCGTCTTGCGAAGAGTCGAATTCCCTGGAACCAATGACGATGCAGCCTCTCATGCAGGATTGGATCACTGGACACCCCCATGACCCGCGTATCCCGCTGTCAGGAGAGCCCGATGAGCCACCAGATACACCATCCAAGCCTGGGAGACCAACACTTGCAGAACCCAGACAACAGCAGAATCACCTTTGCAAAAGAGGGTTGCGATACCTTTGTGTGATATTGATCCTAGCACCTATTGCTGTAGGGCGGGCAGAATCAGATTACCGCAGTCACCAGGCCCATCAACCATTCAAATGGACACTGTCTCGAGGGGATCGATCGGTCGTGAGAACCTTAATAACGGTGGGGGGTCCTAGCTTTCTGGTTACACTGTGTGAGCTAGTTAACGCAAAGGGAGCATGTGACAGCAAATCACCATCATTTTACATGTGTCCCAGCTCCAACCCCAGAAAATCATATTGTAATCAGCCAGGTCACTATTTTTGTGCATACTGGGGTTGTGAGACAATTGCCCCCATGTGGATTACAAAGCCCCTCGACCCTTACTTAAATGTAACTCAGTGTTCTGTCGGATGCAGACCACAACCAGAGCATCGTGCTTTTGATGCACAGGGAAGAGTTCACACTATAGTGCGGGATCGTAAAACATGGAGCTTGAATGTCATCCAATTTCAGAACCCTAGTTGGCTTGTAGGGAGAAGTTGGGAATTTCGGTATGTTGAAACAGGGAAGGGCAGAGGTGGATTGATTACTATTAAGAAGGAACCGATTGAAAATGATCCTATGCCAGCAGGTCCTAACCAAGTTTTGAAGGTAGAATCTAAGAGTAACACCAAAAGCCTAACCATATGCACCCCAGACCATGTAAGAGATCTGACTGCCCCAGCCTCGGATGAGAGCTTTGGGGAGGAATCTTTGTGGAAACTGATACAGGTTAGTTATTTAGTGTTAAATGGATCAAATCCAAATCTTACAGAACATTGTTGGCTGTGCTATGGGATAAGGCCACCTTTTTATGAAGCCGTGGGAATAGCAACACCAGTCCGGTACGCGGACGATATCAACCCGGCGCAATGCAAATGGAAGACAGAGAGGCAAGGAATAACGTTAACGCATGTGAGAGGGAGAGGAGTATGTGTAGGTAAGGTTCCTGAGGAGAAGAGAAAACTGTGTATAAATGATGGAAGGCGTTCTGATAAGCTCAGAAGACCTGCAAAATGGTTATTACCAGCTGAAAACACTAAGTGGGTCTGTTCCATTGTGGGAGTTACACCTTGTTTAGCCTTAGATTATTTTGATGAAACTTTAGAATTTTGTGTACAAGTAGCAGTAGTTCCCAAAATTTTTTATCACTCTGAAGAGTCTATCTATGATCTGCAGGTCGTTTCGGACCACCACCTGCCTAAAAGAGAACCCTTTACCACACTAACAATAGCAATGTTAATGGCTTTAGGGGGAACAGGAGTAGCTACTGGAGTAACCTCGCTAGTACAGCAAAGTAAAGAATTTTATGCTCTTAGAGCGGCAGTAGATGAAGATTTGGCTAGAATTGAACAATCAATAAGTGCCCTTGAAAAGTCCTTGAGATCGATGTCGGAGGTAGTTTTACAGAACCGCAGAGGACTGGATCTCATGTATTTACAACGAGGGGGAGTGTGTGCTGCCTTAGGAGAGGAGTGCTGTGTGTATGCAGATCACACTGGAGTTGCCAGAGATTCCATGTCCAAACTCAGAGATGGTTTAGAAAAGAGGAAGAAAGATAGGGAAGCCCAACAAGGGTGGTTTGACTCATGGTTTAATCATTCTCCGTGGTTAACCACCCTGGTATCTACCCTTGCAGGACCAATTGTAACGATCATGCTGGCACTGATTTTTGGACCTTGCATATTGAACAGGCTCATGTCTTTTGTCAAGAGCCGTTTGGAGAAGGTCAACATTATGTTAGTAGAAGCCCACCAGTTGTTGTAGAAAAGCACTGATTAGCACTTTTTAGCTATTCTCAGCTATGCACTGTTGTAGAAGAGCACTGGTTAGCACTTTTAGCTATTTTTAGCTATGCATTGAACACTACTAGCCTGGTGTGCCTTATATTTCTTGTGTGAAACTATATTTTTACAACTTTTTATATTTTCTTGTAGACCCTTTTTTATTTAGGTATAGAGTGTTTTGTATTTTTATGTAGATTTAGCACATGTATTTTTTACGACTATGATAAGGTACTAACACTGGAAGGATTTAACACTGGAATAGAGTTTTTAGGATTGTTACATTTCTTTTTGTTAATTTAGTTAAGCATAAGGAGGGGGGAAATGTGGTAGCTAGGGACTAGTGGCCAGAAGATTTCGTGCTGTACGTGTAGATAAGGTTTTCTGTAGCCTATGGTACTCAGGCCATGATGTAAGCAGACGGATGTGACATTGTAACTCCAAGGTTATAAAAGCTGATAACAACCAGTAATAAATGCCATTTGTCATCCACCACATTGGTGTCAGTGTGCCGACGGACCAGCAGCCTGGGTGTGGCCGCTCTACCCACCCCCCGACCAGGTCGTCTTTGCCTGCCACAAGCAATCAGCTTGTAAAAATAAAGGCAACACTATAGGATGGGGCATATCAAAACATGACCAGGGGCACACACAGTTCACAGGTGTGTTACTAGGTAAATTACACATACTACATTTGGGGTTGCATTTGGGGCTGCTTAGCCTGGAGAGGAGAAGACTCAGGGGTGACCTTATTGCTCTCTACAACTACCTGAAGGGAAGTTGTAGACAGGCAAAGGTGGGTCTCTTCTCTCAGGCAGCCAGTACCAGAACAAGAGAACACAGTCTCAGGCTGCACCAGGGGAGGTTTAGGTTGGATGTGAGGAAGAAGTTCTATACAGAGAGAGTGATTGCCCATTGGAATGGGCTGCCTGGGGAGGTGGTGGAGTCGCCGTCATTGGAGGTTTTCAGGAGGAGACTTGATGGGGTGCTTGGTGCCATGGGTTAGTTGTTTAGGTGGGTTGGATTGGTTGATGGGTTGGACGTGATGATCTTGAAGGTCTCTTCCAACCCGCTCTTCTTCCAGCTCTTCTCTTCTCTTCTCTTCTCTTCTCTTCTCTTCTCTTCTCTTCTCTTCTCTTCTCTTCTCTTCTCTTCTCTTCTCTTCTCTTCTCTTCTCTTCTCTTCTCTTCTCTTCTCTTCTCTTCTCTTCTCTTCTCTTCTCTTCTCTTCTCTTCTCTTCTCTTCTCTTCTCTTCTCTATTTGTTTTGTAGCTGTTCAACAGAACTGCATTACAGAATTTATTTGGTTTTGGGGTATTTGGTTTTTCTTTGTTTGTTTATTTGGGATCTTGTTTGCTTGCTTGCTTTTTTGCTTATTTTCCAGATAAAATTGTGATAAATTTGAGAAGTAGTCTGTGAGAAATTTTTATCTATTATATGATTCTTGAAATTCATATGACTTGACTGCTGTTATTAACACTTAGGATGTTTACATGACCCTGCAGCATTAGGGAAAGCACTCAGCCTAGTGCACATTTCTAACTACACAAGGCAATGAGGCAAAAGTTTTGGTGGAGGAAAAAAAAATAAATCCAAAACCCAAAATAGTCTTATTCTCTAGCTGCAGTCTGATATAATTTGGAACAGATTTGCTCCACAGATAACCTGAACAGTCCCAATCATTACTTCACTTCACCCTGTATTTCCCTTTTCCTTTCTTAAGTTACTGTCCTTTACTAGCCCCACTCCCTTTCAAATGATCGGCTCACTTCTGTTTACAATTCTCCTACTTGCCATGGTTTAACAGATTTTATAACCTTATTTGGTGTTTATGATTTGATTATCCTAGTAATTTCTACCTTGTACAGCAGTTCTGCTAAGCTACTACTTTTTTGTTGTTATCTACAGTTTCCTGCTGTCTTATGTTGCCCTGTTAATGGTGCTATGGGTCAGAGCTAGCACTCTGTGTATGCATTACTCCTGCCTCATTATCTGTGCAGCATGTTATTCCTCATATTGCTATTTTTCAGAGGTTCTACAGGTCAACATTTGCCATTTCATTCTGTCTCATGGTTTGGATATCTATATACTTCTAAGACACTCTTTCTTTTCATTATTGGTAATACAGGTGTGTGTTGCAATATAGTGTTATTGCTGTGATCAGCATTTGTTCTTCTATAGGTGTTCGACCAGCCTGAGCACAACTTCCAGGACAAGATGTAAGCAGGCAAAGATGTTTATTACATTATACATCAAAATTATATAGTCTATCAGAAGGCACATGTGTCACATCTTAATTGGTTATTTTCTACCGGCATGCGTGTAATTAAGGCATACAATAGGATAAAATAACAAAACAATATTTTAACACATCCAACCAAATTCTGCCCAATTTCTTCTCCTTCAGTTACAAGATGTTTACATTATTTTCCAAGTCAAAGACTAAACATAGCCTTCCAAAGCTACTCAAAACCAGCCTTTCTCCTACAGATGTGCAATGGTGGGAAAATAGCGAGTAAACAACATTTCTTTCTTCTTTTCCCATCAATTTTAATAATTTAGAAGTAGTGATCAGCAAAAGTGTTGGGCAAAACACTGTAAACATTGTCCGATATATCATGTGGTACTCTGTCCACTTAAATGAAATATTTTATTTGTATAGGTCTTTCAATGGGAAGATAGAAAACAAATTCATCTTAAGTAATTAAATTGGACAGTCTGGATCCTAACACAGAACGTTAAAAGGAATAATGAAGCATATTGATAAAGCTCTGGAGCTAATGATTTAAATTATTAAAGTTATTTTAGTTCCAGTTATCCTTTGTCAAGAAGTTAATTTATTTGCATTTTGTCAATGATAACTTTGTGCTGATGTATAAGAGCTGATTAAGCATGAATAATTGAACTACAAGACTTTTAAAAGATAAAAAGTTGTACATTGAATTGTTTGACTAAATTGAAATTAATCTTGTAAAATACGCACAATGACTCATAAATTAAGAAGTTATGGCCAACTAAAGTTTGTGGATCAAGTATAGGACAGAACTATAATGTATACTAAAAGTGAAGAAGGCCCAGTTAACAGACCACTGATAAATTAAAAATGTCTCATATCTTCTTAACATTTCAGGCAGTGGTTTGTGCAGTGTTTTTTTTTTTTTTAAGTCCAAGTGTTCTATATAGGACATAATTCAGTATTTAGATATAGTACATAACAAAACAAAAATTCTCAAAATATACCTGAAATATTTCTATTACTCTTTCACTTCTAATAAATCCTGGTTTAGAAGCTCAAGCAGAAAGGTTTTGATGGTTGAGTAATCCATACACAGTCTGTGCTCATCCATTGTGTCTGGAAAGAAAAACGTCTTCAACAAAAACCAGAAGACCACTGCCAACTAATGTTTCTTTGGCAGGCAAATGAAAGAAATTATACAGTTGTTTCAGTCAGTTACCTCCAGAGAAGTCATACTTGTACACGTTTTTCCAGTGCATCACCACAGAATAAAATCTTTCCTCAGCTGTCACAATGACTAGCCCAAATTTAAAGCTGATACAGGGCTTGATTCTACAGACCTTTCTTACTTGAATTGTAAAGATAACTTCTCAACTAATTGTTTTTCTTGTCAGTTCTTATTAATTTCTTCCTCAGGAGGGGAAAAATAAAAAAATGGTTTCACTTGGTTTCACTGTTATTTACTGAAGGGTAAATAACAGTCCTGGGCATTTGTAGTACTGTGGTATTCAAGCTGAATGATGATGGTGGAATATGATTGCAATAAAAAGTGAAATGGTAGACAGTTTTTCATGCAAATGATCTTACAAAACAAAGTCTGTATAGAAAAATAAAGCAGACTAGGAGCAAGATGATGCCCTTGAATATCCACGCTGCATAATGGTTAGTTTGGTCCATGGTTTTATCAGTTTCCATCAGCTAGTTCTCTTGTGTGAAACTTAGCCAAGTAAATACAAGCAGAATCACAGAATTGTCAGGGTTGGAAAGGACCTCAAAAATCATCTAGTTCCAACTCCCCTGCCATGGGCAGGGACAGCTTCCACTAGATCAGGTTGCTCAGTGTCACATCCAGCTTGGCCCTAAATGCATCCAGGGATAGGGCTTTCACCACCTCTCTGGGAAACCTGTTCCAGTGTCTCACCACCGTTATGGTGAAGAACTTCTTCCTAACATCTAATCTACATCTACTCTCCTTTAGCTTGGATCCATTCCCCCTAGTCCTATCACTACCCAACACCCTAAAAAGTCTAAAAAGCATTCTTGTTGCCCACCTTCAGATACTGGAAAGCCACAATATAGTTTCCTCAGTGCCTTTTTGTCTCCAAACTGAACAACCCCAACTCTCTCAGCCTGTCCTCATAGGAGAGATGCTCAGCAATATCACCTTACCAGTATATGACTGTCTGCACAGATCAACTGTTTAGAAAGGAACTTAAGGCTGGATCACTAGTCTTGCTAAAAAAACATTTCATGCTCAAGAGCATTAACAGTGAACCCATGCTCAATTATTCAGTTGGAAAATTTAATTACCTTGATAATGTACTTCAAATCTTTATTGTTTGTTTTTTTCTATTATCTTACTAAAACTCACCCTTAAATTCCAGCAGTACTAGAACTAACTATTTGTAGGTAAAAACATAGTGTTCTAGTTAGCAACTTTCCCAGCTATATTATTCACATGAAAGAGAAAATTAGTTTGAAAACTAGTCTATGAGAAAAGATTATGCAGTTAGTCTCAGATTTTTATTTCCCTTAACTTCAGATTTGTATGTATTTGCTAAAAATATCAAGCACTTCTCTATATTGATTTTGTTTGTGCTGGGCTTTCAGCTCTTGTTTGTTCTGTTTGTTGAGTCTTTGTTGTTCAATTTTTATTTGTGGTGTTGTTGTTTTGGGAGTTTTCTTGGTTTTGTTGTTTTGTTTTTAAATAAAAGGTATTACTTTACTTATTTTCTTCTACTAAAAAGGGTAAGAAGTTTCAAAGACCTTCTTTTTATCTAATGGATGATTATACTTGTCTTTAAAACATTATCCTAATTTTCAGGTAGATTAAGTTGCTAGTTTTTAATTTGCCTCAAATACCTATGGAAGTAAAATCCAATTTAAATCAGACCATGCCAGCATCCAAAATTAAATGTCTACTCAAGTAACTGTCTGTCTACTACCCCTGTCCAGTGACTGTGAAGGTTAATGTTTTTAAAAAAATAGCAACCCAAGATAGAAGCACTTGCCTTCTCTGGAACAGGTTGCAGAGTGCTTCAGAAAAAGTTCTAACAATCTGTACTTGGTCAGGATGATGAAGGCCTTATGCATTTTAATGATAAAAATTAATAAAGGGAAAACTTCAATAAATGGGAATTCAAGTCAAACTTGAATTTGTGCCATGCACCTTGTCTCCGGCCATATATTTGGTTTGCAATATTCTTCTCTCAGAATGTGTACTATTCTCCCCCTAGACTCCCACGCAGAGAAAGATAGCTGGTGTGTAGTTGTGGGCCCATTGCATAGCGAGGCAGAAGGATACTGATAAATATATGACTGAGGTAACTGATGTCTCTTTTTTAGCCTTAGTTTTCCTTGACAGCACTTACAATCTGGCCAGTCACGGTCTGCCTGTCAGAATCTGCAACAGTGAGCAGTACCCACAGCACATAAGAAAAGAATTACAGGCAATTCAGCCCACTTTAACATGCAGACACTTGTGGAACCTTGGAATCTGACTGAATATACAGATGCAGGGATAGAGCTGGCCATCGTCATTACAAGGCTACTGTCGATCATCTTTGCTAGGTCATGACAATCCAAGCATGTTCCTGCTAATCAGGGGAAAAAAATAAAATAAAAATCAGGCATCACTACAACATGTGTGACATGGACAGTGGCATTGAGTGCACCCTGAGCAAGTTTGCTGATGACACTAAGCTGTGTGGCGTGGCAGACACGCCGGAGGGAAGGGATGCCATCCAGAGGGACCTTGACAGGCTGGAGAGGTGGGCCCTTGACAACTTCATGAAGTTCAGGAAGACCAAGTGCAAGGTCCTGTATCTGGGTTGGGGCAGACCCAAGCACCAATATAGACTGGGCAGTGACTGGCTTGAGAGCAGCCCTGAAGAAAAGGACTTGGGGGTGCTGGTGGATGAGACACTCAACGTGAGCCACCAGTGTGCACTTGCAGCCAGAAAGCAAATCACATCCTGGGCTGCATTAAGGGAAGCATAGCCAGCAGGTCGAGGTAGGTGATTCTCCCCTTCTGCTCCATTCTGGTGAGACCCTACCTGGAATACTGTGTCCAGTTCTGCAGCCCCTGTTACAGGAAGGATATGGTGTGATGAAGGCACATTATGCCCAGATATTGAATCTTGTCCCAGCCTGTGGACAACTCTCCCTCTTTTAAGAGGGAGACAAAAGCCAAGGCATTTGCCAGATCACTGCACACACCCAGTGCATGGGATGCTCATGCAAATACTAAGTATGGGCATAATTCTAGCTTCATGCTTTCTATAGGCTGAAGCCAGCTGTTTACAAGAGTGCCCATTGGTCAAATTCAGCCTCGAGGAACCTATAAGTATTACCCCTGTTGGTAAACACCTTGCCCCCTCTTTCACTTTTCTCTCTCTCTCCTTGCTCGAGAGAGACAAAGCTTGTGCCATAGCCTCTGCCATTGAGCTCATTGCTATTAAATCTTCTCTCATATATGCAAGCAAACTAGTAGCTTCTGCACGATGACGGGAAGCCCGTATCCAGGCAGGCCCGTTGAGCCTTAGCCCTGAAAGTCTCCCCAGAGGAGGGACCTTCGCTGAGCCCTGAGAATCTCCAGCGTCGTACTGCCAGTCACACCGACTGGGAGAGCCCACCATATCTCGAGAGGACTGGACCCCCGAGGGTAACATCTGCCCAACTGTCGGGGAAAAGGGACTTAACCGAGTCTGGCAGTCCACAAGTCTGCGTTAGCCTTAAGCAGCAGACTGACGGAGAGTAGAACGACCCTGTGTGTGTCAGATCGGAAAGCAGGATCACATGCCTGCATAACCCCGCTATCGCGGGAGAGGAGTCCCTACTTCTGCCACTCCGTGCCCTGTAAACCTCAGGGAAACCCAGACCACTGCTCCAAAGCCAGGACCGCTCTGAGAGAGTCCCACCGCTCCACACAGCCATGCATCTTCGCGGCCGTCCACGTCTGCCCTGAAACCCATTGCAGCAGGGCCGACCCTGCTGAGCGGTCCAGCCCCACCTGTTACCGTGTCAGATCAGAAACCTCCAAGCATGCCTACTGGGAACTGTCGCCCCACCCTGCCATGTGAGCCAACCCTGTGAGGACTGACTCTGTGAGGGCCGACCTAGTCCCGGCACCAACCCTACTAGCCCTGCCGGGCCGACCCCACAGAACCGCTCCCTATCGTCTGGAGGGAGCCTGCCAGAGTTCTGCAGAGGAAACCTGGCTACCGGCTAAGCCCAGGTTCCATCTCCTTTCCACTGCTGCGGAGAGAGGATTGCCACCCAGCGCTGCTGTCCAGACCAGCCTAGGAACCAGTCCAGTGACAGTAGTCTGCCGGAACACAATCTCTCTACAAACAACAGACATCATGTATCTTCCACATGCTTTCCACTAACATTCAGTTCAAAACATCCGCATCTAGCAGTAACCTCTGACGCATAGAAACATTTGCTGTATACAGTTAGCAGCCGCCCACGCCCCATCGTGTCGCCATCTAGTGGCCCTGTGTTATATAAATAGTGATTCTGTAAATATTCCAATTGAGTTCTAATTATAAATACCAAACCACTTATGGGATGTATTTGACGATCATGCACTAGAACATGTACATAAAATAGTGATTCATTGGTTATTGATACTTTTAATAATAAAAATAATATTTCTATAATTCATTGTTCATAAATTAATAACCTCTTCGTCACATACGGATGTGCTGGACCATGTCCAGAGAAGGGCCACAAGTTGATCAGTGGGCTGGAGCACCTCTCTTATGGAGACAGACTGAGATAATTGTGCAGTCTGTTCAGTCTGAAGAAGAGAAGGCTCTGTGAAGACCTTATTGTGGCTTTCCAGTATCTTAAGGGGGCCTACAAGAAAGCTGGTGAGGGACTTTTTAGGGTGTCAGGTAATGATAGGACTAGGGGGAATGTTAAAAAAATAGAAATGGGTAGATTCAGATTGGATGTTAGGAAGAAATTCTTCACCATGAGGGTGGTAAGACACTGGAACAGGTTGCCCAGGGAGATGGTTGAAGCCCAATGCCTGGCAGTTTTTAAGGCCAGGCTGAATGTAGGTCTGAGCAACCTCATCTAGTGTGAGGTGTCCCTGCCCTTGGGAGGGGCATTAGGGCTAAATGATCCTTGAGGTCCCTTCCAACCCTAACAATGATTCTATGATTCTAGGTCCTTTCCAATCTAGTATTCACTGTTTCTACGACTCCTTCAGTAATCAGAATCATAGATGCATGGAAGAGCTTCTGGAAGAAATCTGGGCTGCAAATGACAACTTACATAGGGCAAAACAATCCTGTGATTCACAGACTCACAGAATGACAGAATGGTAGGAGTTAGGAGGAACCTCTGGAGACGGTCTTCTTCAACTCCCTGTTAAAAGCAACTTTGCCGAGTTGCATACATCCACGTGGTTTTTGAAAGTCTCCATAGAAGGGGACTCCACAACCTCTCTGGGCAGTCTGTTCCCTCAGAACAAAGAAGTTTTTCCTTATGATCAGAGAGAACTTCCTGTGTTCCACTTTGTGCCCATTGCCCCTTGTCCTGTCACTAGACACCAATGAAAAGAGATTGGCCTCATCCTCTTGTCATTTACCTTTTAGATATTTATGAGCATTGATAAGATCCCTTCTCAGTCTTCTCCAAGTTAAACAGCCCTGGGTTTCTCTGCATTTACTCCTAGGAAAGCTATTCCAGTCCCTTCTTCATCATTGTAGCCCTCTTTTGGACTCTCTTAAGTAGTTCCCCATCTCTCTTGAGCTGGGGAGCCCAGAAGTGGAAACAATACTGCACATGTAGCTTCACAGGGCAAAGTAGAAGGGAAGGAGAAACTCACTTGACCTTCTGTCTATACTCTTCTTAATGCACCCCAGAATTCTGTTGACACCGTAGACCACAAGAGCCCACTGATGGATCATTGTAACCTGGTCACAAGCACTCCCAGACCCTTCTCCTTGGAGCTGCTTTCCAGCAGGTCAACCCCTAATGCATACTGATACACAAGCTTGTTAATTCTTGTCAGGAAAAGACTGAAGAGCATTATCTGTCTCATCACTGTCATCAGGAATTGAGAGCCCTTACCAAAAACTTAGACTAATTTCAGGCTAGCATCTTAGTGTAAGTTTGCAGTGGCCTGCTCCATAACTGCCAGTTACTGAGAAAGATAGGTTGTCTTCTGCACAACTGGCCTCCTGAGCTGGCAGATGGAGTCAGGGAGCAGTATAGTTCCCCTGTAACTCTGGAGGAAGTAGTTAGAAACCTGCTCAGCCACTTGGATCCCCACAAGTCCATGGGACTGGATGGAATCCATCCTAGGGTGCTGAGAGAGCTGGCAGATGAGCTGGCCAAGCCACTCTTCATTTTTCAACACTCCTGGCTCACTGGAGAAGTACCAGATGACTGGAAGATGGCCACTGTGATGCCCATACACAAGAAGAGCCAGACGCAGGAACCAGGGAATTCCAGGCCTGTCAGCCTGACCTCAGTGCCAGGCAAGATTATGGAACAGGTCATCTTGAGTGCAATCACACAGCACTTACAGGATGACCAAGGGATCAGGCCCAGCCAGCATGGATTTAGGAAGGGCAGGTCCTGCCTGACCAACCTGATCTCCTTCTATGATCAGGTGACCTGCCTGGTGGATGTGGGGAAGGCTGTGGATGTAGTCAACCTGGACTTCAGAATGGCTTTTGATACTGTCTCCCACAGCAAACTCCTGGACAAGCTGTCAGCCCGTGGCTTGGACAGGAGCACTCTGCACTGGATTAGGAACTGGCTGGAGGGCCATGCCCAGAGGTAGTGAATGGTGCCACATCCAGCTGGTAGCCAGTCACTAGTGGTGTCTCCCAAGGATGAGTGCTGGGGCCCATCCTGTTAAATATCTTTATTGATGATTTGGACAACAGAATTGAGTCCATCATCAGTAAATTTGCAGATGACACCAAGCTGGGGGCAGGAGTTGATCTGTTTGAGCGTGGGAGAGATCTGCAGAGGGACCTTGACAGGCTGGACACATGGGCAGAGTCCAATGGCATGAGATTTAATACAGCTAAGTGCCGGGTTCTGCACACGGATCACAGCAACCCCATGCAGTGCTACAGGGTGGGATCAGAGTGGCTGGAGAGTGGCCAGGCAGAAAGGGACCTGGGGGTACTGATTGACAGCTGGCTGAACATGAGCCAGCAGTGTGCCCAGGTGGCCAAGAAAGCCAATGGCATCTTGGCCTGTATCAGGAATAGGATGGCCACCAGGAGCAGGGAAGTCATTCTGCCCTTGTACTCAGCACTGCTTAGGCCACCCTTCGAGTCCTGTGTCCAGTTGTGGGCCCCTCAGTTTAGGAAAGATGTTGACTTGCTGGAAGGTGTCCAGAGTAGGGCAACAAAGCTGGTGAGGGTTTTGGAGCACAAGCCCTATATGGGGAGGCTGAGGGAGCTGGGGTTGCTTAGCCTGGAGAAGAGGAGGCTCAGAGGAGACCTTATTGTTGTCTACAACTACCTGAAGGGAGGCTGTAGCCAGGTGGGAGTTGGACTCTTCTCCCAGGCAACCAGCATCAGAACAAGAGGACACAGTGTCAAGCTGTTCCAGGAGAGGTTTAGACTAGATGTTAGGAAGAAATTCTTCGCAGAAAGAGTGATTAGCCATTGAAATGTGCTGCCCAGGGAGGTGTTGGAGTCACTATCACTGGAGGTGTTTAGGATGAGACTGGATGAGGCATTTGGTGCAATGGTTTAGTTGATTAGATGGTGTTGAGTGATAGGTTGGACTTGATGATCTTGAAGGTCTTTTCCAACCTGGTTAATTCTATTCTATTCTATTCTATTCTATTCTATTCTATTCTATTCTATTCTAAAGTTTAGGCTCAAGGTGAGGAGAAAGTTCTTCACAGAAAGAGTTATTTGCCATTGGAATGTGCTGCCCAGGGAGGTGGTGGAGTCACCATCCCTGGAGGTGTTCAAAAAATGATTGGATGTAGACTTGAAACCATGGTTTAGTTAGTTATGGGGTGTTGGGTGATAGGTTGGACTTGATGATCTCTGAGGTATTTTTCAACCTTATTGATTCTATGATTCTATGGTCTCCAAGGGCTTTGTAGCTGAAAGCTTTGTAGAAAAGTGATTGCGGCTGAGGCTTGTGGGGCTTGGCAGTGCCGCTGCTGGTCTCCAGGGTGGTGCTTCCTGGGGGCCTGTGGAGGCAGCTCTCTTCTGAGGTTCATGGGATGCGTCAGGTTCTGAAGTGTGCTGAATACTGCCAAAGGCATGTTCACCTGATGCAGGCTACAGGTACACATGTTTCTTGGTGCTGGTGGTGCTGCAGAGTTTGCAGAGCACTGTGGGGTATCAGGCTCTACAGCTCTGAGCTCATCAGCTTTGTTCCTTAAAATTAATTTGCCTAGTAGGAAGAGAGTGTATGCATCTTTCACTAAACACTCACTTGGTAAAGCAATATAAACGCAAACACTCTTTGACCTGAATGGAAAGTGCTGTATTAGATTTGCTTCTACTGTTTGGAATTTCTTAGCACTTTCAACAAACTCCTTCAGAACTTAGGAGAGATGCTTAAGTCAGTCACTTTCAATGATAGCCCAGGCTTAAATGCTTATTTTAAAATTACATTTGGAGTACCTCCTTTTGGGGTAAGTGCTGAGGTCTTGCTATGATTCCTTTTCTGTTCATCATAGCTGTATGTGTGCAGATAACCAAGGCATCCAACATATGCAGCCTCCAAAGAAGGAGCCAGCAGCTCTGCATCAACCAGCATACATGTTCCTAGATATGGTGGTGAAATGCCACAGGTGACAGGGCACTTTTCCCACTTGTTTAATCCAGACAAATTGTCAGAAGGAGGATTCAAATCTACAAATCTCAAACTGCAGGGAGAGCCTGGGACACCACATCAAAGTTAGGCCAGATGGTCTTACACCTTGCAGCAGCTGTGCAGTTGTCAAGAAGCTGAGCCACCAAGCAAGAAAGCTGCAGGAAGAGATCAGCAAAATGAGTAGTATCAGAGATGAAAACAATTAAATGGCTCTTCTCTGCCAGACTGCAGCTCAAGGGCTCAAACCTCCAACTGCAGCAGAGGGGTAGGCAGAGCCTGTTATATACAACACATTACTAAGATGGCTGCTGGTAAAATTTTAGTGTTCAGGGTGAAGTTATAACAGACAAAGTGACTATAGCAATTTAGAATCACAGAATGTTAGGGACTGGAATAGACCTCTGCAGATCAAGTCCAATCCCACTGCAACAGCACCTAGGGCAGGCTGCACAGTAACACATCCAGGCAGGTTTTGAGAGTCTGTAGAGAAGGAGACTCCACAGCCTCTCTGGACAGCCTGTTCTAGTGCTTCATCACCTTCGCCATGAAGAACTGTCTTCTCATGTTGAGGTGGAACCTCCTGTGCTCCAGCTTGTACCCATTGTTCCTTGTCCTATCACTGAACACTGATGAAAAGAGACCTTCATCCTGACACCCATCCTTCAGATATTTATAGAGGTTGATAAGATCCTCTCCCAGCCTTCTCAAGACTAAAGAGACCCAATTCTCTCCATCTTTCTTCATAGGAGAGATGTATCAAACTGTATTCCTCCTATCTTGATTTATAGCAGATACACAATTTAATTATCAACAATGGAAAACACCTCTTCTGCTCTTAGTGCATACTATGACAGATGTTCATCACCTGAGATATTTTATTGTAACTTAATCTAGTTTTATCTGGCTATTCTATAAAATCAAGAGAGGTAATTATTGATTTTTGTATTGTTAGCATTTGTTTCATATGTGCTCTACCAATAGATTAGAAATGAGTTCCTGTTCTCCATCTACTTTGAAATCATTCACATCTAGTTAAGTTGAAATGAACAAAATCCAGAGTAGACTACACAGCTTCTAAAGTTGTTAGACATATTTGAAGTAACAAAAATGAAAGCAATTTCCATTAAAATTTAATCAAACTGAATTAAGATTAAATCAGAAAGGTTTCTTACTCTCTTTCTCTAGCTGAATTGCTATAGATCTTTCTTGTGACACATGTACCAAGAAGTCTTTCTACATAAAACTTACTTGAGGCTGTATTTACGAAAAATAAGACCATATTTATATATTGTGTCAACTGTGATCATTAACTGAATTTCTGAAGTTTTTCAGGAGACATAAAAACACTTAATGTCTGCAAAATGTTGTCTGATATTTCTTAAGGGAAATATAGTTGTCTAAACATCGTTACTTAGTGGCAATTTAGGCAAATACCTGAACTATCCATATGAGACTGGCAGTTACAACACAAAACATATGTGAGATCATTTCCTCTGGCAGTGGCAGTTGGAAGACAGGCAGAATGACCAATGAAGCTCAAATGGCTTTGGAAGGTGCCTAATTATAGACAGGTGATAACACCGGTTTCTGTAGTTTTTGCTAGTTAACTTTCCTTTACTTCTTTGAGATGTAAATCTCTCTATTAGACCAAACATGATAACCTGGTTTAAAGGGTTATCAGCAACAGGCATCTCCAAATAACCACTACATCTTGATGGTTTACTGTGTAGGCAGATCAGTAATAGCAAATATTTCAAAATGGCAGTATACTCTTTCAGAATCCAAACAATGTGAGATGTTAGCGCAGACACAGCTGCAGTAACTACTGGTTTTGAAGTATATTTCAAATTCATGTCATAGTGATAATGCTCTCTAGAACATTTCCTCTCATCTCTCTAACTCATCAGAACATTACTTAAAAAGGCTCCAAAAATTGCCATCCATATCTTTTTCCCACACATTTGCAACATATTTTCTTCCACAGGGAGTCACAGTAAAGGATGCAAAGTGTTCAATTAGCAACTCACTGCTTGGAACAGAATTAAGAGAGAGAAATTCAGTTTCTGACCATTCAAATACACATGACAGGCACCTGGCATTAGGAAGTGTCATCAGAGTTCATCTGGCACCATTGAATTATCTCTCAGGCAACCGAAACATTTCTCTTACTGTTTCAGGTTTGGTCACTTGCCATGTGACTATTGCACATAGCATTCAGTCTGATCTCTGGACTCTGTGTTTTCTTCCAGGTTTATGTACAATTAGGTATTTATTTTTCCTGTTCTGAACACTGTGCTAAATGTTATTCCTGTACTATTTATTAAGAAGCAATCAGGTCAGAATTAAAAAAAAAATCAAACAGAAAATTGCAAAATTTTGTCCTGGTGCACTAAGTGTCAGTAGAGAGAATCTGACTAACAGGACATTGCTGTGCATGTGTTCAGACCCTGTGGAAATACTAGCAGAGTTAGGGAGAAGACTTGTTCCATTTTTAGTTTTTCATTATAGAGTCATGTGAAGCTGAATCCTCAGTTTGATTAATTCTTAAACTGCCTTATAATGCATAGAACAAGATATAATTTATTTTTGGTAAAAAGGATAAAGTACCAGACAAAATCTTTGCTGAGCTAGACAACAGAGAGAAATGTCTCGAGGGATGTGAGCTCGCAGGCAGAACTGGAGCTGAGGACCAAAAATGACACCTTTTCATTCTGTTCATAAGAGGGAGAACTGGTTGTATAACTGTATGCCGACTTGAAAATGCCTTTGAGACTCTTCAATTAAAGCAGAGGAAGGCAAGACTATATCTCTATGGATCACCTGTTGGCTACCTATATGTGGTTTCTCATTCAATCATTGTTCCAGTTTGAATTCAGAGACGTCTAACAGATCATGAATTGTAAAAAGCATCTTACACAAGCTCCCAGATTACCCTGCAGGGGATTGGTTATGCTTAAAAGTCAAAACCTAAAAAGGTTAACCTTTTAAGGTTTATTAAATTTTATCATTATCTGTATGTCTTAGGGATCTGAAAGCTTGTCCATTGCCTCAATTCATTACTGTTTTCAAATCTCTCATCACAGTTCAGAATAGCTGGAGAAGTTATAAAAAACTTACTGTGGTGGATTTTGCATGTGATTTCATGATATATGCAATGACTTACTACCTCAGGAAATAATGTGTAAACATATAACTCCTTTTATTTTATATATCTTTATTAAATTTTCTTTAAGAAATCACCACTGCTAGAAAAATTGTTAGGTTATTAAATTATATTTCAATCACAACAGGGCAAGAAAAGACAAAATGGATAAATGATAGAAAAGATTGTGAAAAAACAGTAGAAATGTCTAACAAAAAAATGATGACTAAGTTGACTTGTTGACTTGCTGGAGCGTGTCCAGAAAAGGGCAACAAGGTTGGTGAGGGGCTTGGAGCACAAGCCCTATGAGGAGAGATTGAGGGAGCTGGGGTTGCTTAGTCTGGAGAAGAGGAGACTCAGGGGTGACCTTATTGCTCTCTACAACTACCTGAGGGGGGGTTGTAGACAGGCAGAGGTTGGTCTCTTCTCCCAGGCAACCAGTACCAGAACAAGAGGACACAGTCTCAGGCTGCGTCAGGGGAGGTTTAGGCTGGAGGTTAGGAGGAAGTTTTACACAGAGAGAGTGATTGCCCATTGGAATGGGCTGCCTGAGGAGGTGGTGGGGTCACCGACGCTGGGGGTGTTCAGGGCGAGGATTGACAGGATGCTTGGTTGTATGGTTTAGTTGATTAGGTGGTGTCGGATGATAGGTTGGACACAATGATCTCGAAGGTCTCTTCCAACCTGGTTAATTCTATTCTATTCTATTCTATTCTATTCTATTCTATTCTATTCTATTCTATTCTATTCTATTCTATTCTATTCTATTCTAATAGTTCTTCAAAGTAAACTTTGACATGCTCTGCAATATTACACAACCTAATACCAGAAGAAATCACAATGTATAGTGGAGGTCTATACAGCTGTATACCAGTTGCAGAAGCAATGCAACATATTTTGAAATTTGCTTACCCAAAACCAGTTTATCTGCCTTCTTTTGTTCCACAATATCCCTGAAAGCCCAAAAGGTGCATGATAAAGCAAGTTTCACATTCTTGAGTATCCCAGAAGTACATCAAACTTCTCCCATAGCCCAGCACTGTACCGTCATTTTGTCACACATAAGAATGTTCTGTGATCATGCATTGCTTGAAAGGCTTGAGAAGCCCTCATAAATATATGTCTCTATATGCATATTGTCCTGGTTTGAGTTAGAAAAGCGATTCTCTTTCAGTGACTTTAATTTTCAGATTAGTCTCTCCTAAGTAAATGCACTATCTGTCTGCTTCCCATAATGATAATGCTCAATGTTTATATCTGGTACCAAGGATTGGTGTGTAGACCAAGGTCACTGCTAAATCTTGTGTACTGCATTGGAGGTGAAGAGCAGAAGGCTGCACCTTCAGGGAGGAGCAGACAGATCAGGTGGCCCTAAACTGACAAGCAAGGTATTCTATTCCATATATGTGACTTTAGTAGATTGATAAAAGATCACTATGGTATTTCTTATTGTCTTCTTTAATGGCCAGAATGTGAGGAGAACTCTGTCTGCTCTGCCTTGTCTCAATCCTTTAATTCCTGAGAAGGCATTCAGAAGGCTTGAATAACTCCTAACACGATATGGGAGTGGTAAACTTAAGAGGGGCAGCATACACTGAAGAGAATGAAGGAATATGAACAAAGCTGAACATACCTGTGTTCTGTGAGGTTCAGCAATAAGTAACCACTGAAATCCTTTGCCAACCATATAGACGACCAGTTGTGGGAGTCTGATCAAGAGTCCCTCAGCCCCAAACCTCCAGGGTGATTATACAGCATTCCTTAGAAAACCTCTGGGCTTTGTGCTGCACTGCAGGGTACAAGCATAACCATCTACTAGCATGGAAAGATGGAATAAAAAGAGAACGTCACAAGCTTGTACAGGAAAATTTCCAAGGGTATTCTGAAAACTATGATATTCCTTAGAAGCAATTACATGAGCCAGGGTTTTGAGAACAGAATAGTGAGATAAATGCCACATGAAAATGGTTGGTGATGGCAGAGACACTGTTTAACTACAGCTGTGAGTGCACTTAATGCTTGCAATACTGTTACGTGGTGCAGACTTTATTATATCCAAAACTTCTCAAATACTGAAGTTCGCCTTTGCCATCAAATGCAGCAGGGAAGGTGAACAGTGAAATGCATGCCTTAGAGAATGTGCAACAATGGGTCTGACCAATCTAGAGGTTCAAGGTTAGATGATTTCCAGAATTATCCAGATTATTTTACTTTGGATTGAGTATTTCTACATGAAGCTTCTAAAATGCTTGCACACAATCCAGATCAATTCTGGTTTTAAGATATACACCAGCTATTGAACCTGGTGATTATGTTGACTTCTGTCTTGAAGCCATCAGCATGCATGTCTTTCTATATTCTCTGTATATGTGTAAGTAGTGAGAACACAGGAAAAAAGCTAGACTAGGTCAATAATCTCTAAAGCAAAAAAGAGATCTGCCTGTAAAAGCATTTGGAATTTGGATAGACAACCCAAGATTACTACCTAAAATGAATTTTTAAATTTTAAATATTTAAATTATCCAAGTAACATGGCAAATAAACTGCTTTGCAGAAGTCTTACAGAAATGTTCAATCTTCTTTTGCTCCGTAGATGTGTGGGTACAGGTGCCCAGGTTTTGGGCACAGTGAGGCTACCGTGTTGGTCTCTGTGATGTGAAACTGCAGCTTCCCTGTTCAAGACACAGCTGGTTCAGATGAACCCACCACAGGGCACACCTGAGCCCCAAACCCTAGATGGCAGCACCCTGGGGAGAGATGGGGGGCGGGGAAGGAAGACTAAGAAATACTAGGGGAAAGCATACTTAAGAAAGGTTAAATTATGTCTGAGAGAGAGGAGGGAGGGGAAAAAAAAACTTAAGAAACAGCCCTGCAAACACCAGGGGCAGTGGTGATGATGTAAGAGGTACTTCAGGCACATGAGTAGAGATCCCCCTGAAGACCATGGTGGAGCAGTTCTTGAAGCAATGTCTCCCATGAGAGACATGTTCCCATGCTGGAGCAGGCAAAAAGGATGAGGAACAAGGAGAAGCAGAGACAAACCACTACAAACATATTTCAACCCCCCATTCTCCATTCTCCTGCATCGTTCATCAGGGAAGATGTAGAATAGAATAGAATAGAATAGAATTAACCAGGTTGGAAGAGACCTTCGAGATCATCGTGTCCAACCTATCATCCGACACCACCTAATCAACTAAACCATACAACCAAGCATCCTGTCAAGCCTCGCCCTGAACACCCCCAGCGTCGGCGACCCCACCACCTCCTCAGGCAGCCCATTCCAATGGGATAGGCACCAACAGTTTTCAACAGCTTAAAAGGTGTTTTTGTCAGAGCTGCACTGAATGTTACCCTAGACCACATCAGGGTATGTAAGAAGTATGTGTTTTAAAGTTGTATCTATGCAGGAGCATGAGTGGACAAAATCATACGGGGAGGTTGAAGAGGTTTTAGAAACAAAAATGATAACATTGCAGAATCCCAGTAATGTTTTATTTACTGGCAAATCAAACATATCATCATCATAATACTAATAGAAACTCACCCCTTGATGGAAAGATAATTCCTAAAATTTTACTAGCTTCTAGTTCTTTAGAAGCAAAATAATACCCTTCTGGGCACCCTGAAGTTACATCTGACAATCTGACGCCTTGACAAAGTATTTTGGTACACTCAAAGTAGAATTGCATCTGCTTTATTGGCTTTCCCCCATGTTTTCCGTCAGGGTAAATGGCGTGCTAGTCTTCTTGAACTGCACCTCTGCTAAAGTTCTTCAGAGATACTCTACAGACATAATATGTTTGTAGGTATAATATTGTTGAACTAAACAAGGTTCTGGAGAAGGTATACAAGGTTTGTGACATCTGTGAAGTTTTGCATTGTGAATAGAGTCAAAACAGGGCTTGTTTGTGGGGTTTTTGTTGTTGCTTGTTTGTTTGTTGTTTTGTTTTGGGTTGTTTGTTGTTGGTTTTTTTTGTTTCTTTCTTTTTTCCAGCAGATCACTTCCTAACCTGTACTGGTGCAGTTTATTATTCCTTCCCAGATGAAGGACTGCAGTTATCCTTGTTGAACCTCATTAGGCTCCTCTCCACCCAGCTCTCCAGTCTGTCCAGGTCTCACTGAATGGCCACATAGCCTTCAGGTGCATCAGCCAAGCCTCCCAGCTTGGTATCATCAGCAAACTTGCTGAACAGACACTCTTCTGCAGGCTAAGCAACCCCAGCTCCCTCAGTCTCTCCTCATAGGGCTTGTGTTCCAAACCCCTCACCAGCTTTGTTGTCCTTCTCTGGACACGCACCAGCAAGTCAACATCCTTCCTAAACTGAGGGGCCCAGAACTGGACACAGTACTCAAGGAGACCTTATTGTGATCTACAACTACCTGAAGGGTGGTTGTAGCCAGGAAGGGGTTGGTCTCCTCTCTAGCAACCAGCACTAGACAAGAGGACACAGTCTCAAGCTGCACCAGGGGAAGTTTAGACTTGAGGTGAGGCGAAAGTTCTTCACTGAGAGAGTCGTTTGCCATTGGAGTGGGCTGCCCAGGGAGGTGGTGGAGTCACTGTCCCTGGAGGTGTTCAAGAGGGGATTGGATGTGGCACTTGGTGCTATGGTGTATTCATGAGGTCTGTGATGATGGGTTGGACTTGATGATCTTTGAGGTCTCTTCCAATCTTGTGATTCTGTCATTCTGTAAGATAACTTACCTTGCTTGCTGAATGACCTTGCTCAGCGTACAAGGGTCATAAACCCCAACAAGCTACAAACAGCTGTCGCACCCCCTGGGGCACTCACAATCACTGTTTGATCTCCCTGTGCTGTGTGTCCCAGAGACTTATCGCCTGATCAACAATGGGTGGTACCAGTTCTGCCCACATGAGCAGTGCTGCTCTCTGCAGCAAATAGCTGTTTGGTGTGTTGATGCCTCACTTAGATTTACTGGGAGGTGCTGGTTCTGCCTACTCTAGCTCAGCAGCCCATCCACAAGCTGTCAGACCCTGGCACAGTAAAGCTACTTTTCCCCGCTTCAAAAAGCCCTAAAAAGAGCTTCTTAATAGCTCTTTTGGTTACAGATCCCTTGTCCAGCACAGCTTTACCTTCACTGAAGCTGATCTCTGAAGCAAATGCTGTCCATCCCTCCTGCAGTGAGGGAAGGATGGACAATTATTCTGGCTTTGGCCTGTAAGACTTCTAATATGCTTAGTGCTACTTGTTTTTACACTCTGTTCCTACTCCTCAACCTCTATTGACCTTATTTCTTAAAAAGATAAAGAGGGCAACTCTACTTCTGAATTTTCATCTGTCAGATGTGAGAAACTACATAGAGGCAATAAAGAGCTTAATCGTCTGAGTTCACTGATCCTCTAGTTTAAATGTAACATTTACCAAAAAAAATTACCCTTCCCTCAAAATGTCCTTAATAACATTTTCAAGATGGAAAATATTTTAAAACCTCGAGAATGACATATTCTAATATAAAATTTAATAAGGCTGGTCTGACTACCTTATAATCATGGAAGATAATTAAGTTAATTCTAGTACCCAAGCTAATTAGTTCCAAGTTCCCTTTCTTATTATATATAATAACTTTCAGGACATGCTTTTAGATGAAATAAAATATTCAGGGCTCAGCCTAATTTTCTTTATTATACACTGGTTTGTAGTGTTGTTCTTATCATAAAGACACACATAGTCATTTAAATAAATAGTGTGCTGTGTCTTGTATCCTTAAAATATCCCTGACTAAACAGAAGGATTGTGAAGAAAGAAAACTAAACACAATACCACTAAAGCTCTGAGTATTTCTGAATATATTCCATGTAAGTATAATTCTATTATGATATTGGCATGTTAAGAATTTTCGTGCAGTGTAATGTTTAGGGTGCTTAACAAACTAAGTGGATGCCAGCAGCACAGAGGCAGTTAGGAAAGAAATCTCAGTCTCAGGCCTTTATACTATTATTCTTATTATTTTTGATTCGGTCTTCTGTAATTTTACAAGATTTCAATGCACTAGTAAAAAAAAGTATCATTCATGAAACAGTTGAAGACTAATTAAAAGGTACCATATTCCAAAATGAAATTACAGATTCTGTGATCCAGGAGACACTTAAAGAATGAGAACAAACCATTAATCAACCAAAGAGCAGTGTGTTTAAATACTGGAACAGAGAACGTGACTAAAAATCATTATTAGGTGAACTTCTGAATGCTTACTAAAACTTCTTTTTGTCCAGTTTAATAATACAATGAAAATGTGTAGATGAACCCAAAAAACAAGATTATATGTGACATTTCTGTAAACATCTATACCTCAAATATCACTTTTAATGACTTAGTAATGTTTGTGGGTGTTGTGGCTGAAAAAACTTACTATTTTTCTGATTATCAGGTGAAGATCCCTAGAACATATTTAGCTTATGCCTGCAAGCATTCTCCAAAATACCCATCTGAGAACAGTTCAGGATTTAACATACAATGGGGACCACTGTTAAAAAGGTTGCTGCCATGTGGCTGTCTTCTTATGCAGAGTAAGAGTGTAATAATGGGCTGTTCTGATTATTTGAACTCAGAGCTAGGAAATGACAGAGATTTCTTTTTATGTGTGAAAACTGAGTGACATCTTTGCAAAAAGTTCTACTGGTGATGATAATTTTCTGAAGTTGAGGACTATGCGTGATTCAGGTAAGCAGTTACATCTACCAAGTTTTGTTCATGCTGGTTTTGTTGCCTCTTTACCCCATTCAACTCTGCTTCTCTCCCTTCTGTTTGACTCTTATCTATTCGGTGTTGTGACATTGCAGTTTTTTGATAAGGTTCTTCCTTTTGATAGTTGGAAGGAAAAGAATTGGAAACACATAAAAGATGCAGTGGTGCACTAGTGTGCTCTATGCTATCTCAAAACATAGCAACAATGGTGCAAAAAAGGGGGCAGGTTTCTCACTGTTTATTTCCATCTGAACCTCTCTTAGAGGACGTGAAACAGCCATATGGTTTCCTTCACCTTCTTTCAGTAGAAAGATGATGATATTGGAATTCATGAAGCCTGTGTAATTAACAGCAAAAATCACATCAAGTATGTACACTAAAAATGCCAGAGTGGCCCTAGCCAAGTGTATTATCTGAATTTCAGCATGATTGCTCTCCCACTTACAGTACTGAATCTCCAAGTTGACAGTGTGTGTGCGTATGCTTGTGGGTGTATTACATTTTCCTTGCATCCAGTATGAAGTAAAGGAAACAATCTGTACAGACAAATGCTTCCCTATTTTTTTCATGTGAGTGAAGTGAGCGAACTGGAAAATCATGTTCTCTTGCACAAACCCATGTAAATGGAGCTTAAATGCTTTTGGAACCACAAAGAAAATAAACTGAAAAGAAGGAGAAGGAACAAGAAGCCGAAACCACTTCTTTGGTTCTGTTTTGAATCAGGCTTGGCATTCAGCAAAGATACTGGAGCAGCTGTTACAGGAAACCAGTCAGGAACAGTTAAACTATTGTATAATAAGAAGAAAATGACTGCTGGCTAAAAAAATGCAAAACCATTGGTATTATACATGGAAATGTGCTTGGCAGCAACTGCAGAACTAGGGACAGAATGCAGATGGCTAAATGGCAGTGTTAGCAGCATCTTATTTCATTATGCTCTCTAGGAAAAAAGCCACATTTTTGAGACTCACATTTTGTACACATGTTGTCCAGGGACTTCATGTTCTGAGGTTGCCATGGTAGCTTGAATTGGCCAGTAGTGTACTGTTAATTAGAACATGCATATAAAATACGCAAATAACATACAATGTCTAATGATCATATTGATATGAAATACGTACTTTTATAGTGAACTCATCGTTTTTTGTTATATATAGTTATTCTTTATTCAGGAGAGCTGAAGGTGACAAATCCAGACACAGACATCTGCAATTTGAGTCAATGAAGTTCAATCAATATCTTGAAGTTATTAACTAAATAAACAGTACTGCATCCCCTTTTAGAAGTGGCTGCACTTGAAGATATATTGCAAATCATAGGGACTTACTGTGCAAGTGACCATTTCTCAGATTTTCTAGCAAGGATTGAAATCACACAACTCGGTGCTTTGACACAAAGTTTAAAATTGAAGTCCTAAGTAATTCCATAAGATATGTGAACTTCTTTCAAACAAGAAGCAAATTAGCTGTCAGACAGATCCAAATTGATATAAATTAATCAGTTACTACCAATTTATTATGAGATCAGGAAGGAATCATCTTCATCCCAATTTTCAAGTAAGAAAACAGGGACAATACAACCTCTTGTACCATGCTGTGTAACAGAAGTGTAACATTTAACAAAATGTAAAAGACTGAAGGCTGTAAGAATCCACATTTCTTACATTACAGAAAAGTAGAACACAAGATCCAAAAAGAAGTATTAGGAACACTATGGGACTTAGGATGAAATCAGGTATCTAAAATTCCTCAAAATCTTCCTTTGAGTTTCATCTCGCTTGAGTGCATATCACAGTAGGAATATCACTGTTGCACCTTAAAATTCCTGACGGCACTTAGGATAGGACTCATACCACATGACTTCAGCTGTCTGAAAATTAAGCTGTCTTGAATCACCTCCCTTGAATCACCTTGCAAACAATTCTGTACCATCTTCCTCCCATTTCCCCACCCTTTAGATATGATCTAGGTTACATGATCCTTACTATAGCACACCTTTATGCTTCTCCTTTTGTCTTGTTTTGTGAATCCAGCACTCCATCAGCTTGCCAGTTACTGACAACCTTGAGAAATACCATCCCTTTGGCTCATCACTTTATTCATTAGTAAGTCCTTGGCAAGGTTTCACAAAATGTCTGTGATACAGTTATGCTTCATCACACGTTTAGCACTTTTCTGTTCTTCAGCTTTTTATTCTAGTGATGACCAAAGGAACACATACACTCACCTAAATTTGGATTTATTTTGTTTTGGTTTTATTTTTATGACATCTGACTTAATAATCATAAACCCATTTTCTATCGCATGAACAAACTAAAGTGACATGGCTGTCTCTGCCTCATTTGACTACATATAAACATAACCACCATGTGTGTCACTCACTTCAAATTCAACCACTTGCATTTCAGCTATGGTATAAGCATTTTGATTTAGAAGAGGAAGAGGCAATGAGGTATGCCGGAGAAAAAAAACAACCAAAACTATACTTTGGACAATTTCTATATGTGATGTGTATCTACTTCACCTACAAAGGAAAATATTCACAAAAAATATATCTGATTGGTCTATTCCATATGTCTTATCCCAATATACGGTAGTAAAATGGTACATTTCTGGGAATCTGAGCTTTGGATTTTCAAAAGGATATAAGGTAGTGAACCATAATCTTTAATTTCTTCTGTTGAAAGAAACAAATGATAGAGGATAAACAAATGAGAGAATATTCTTCTAATCTCCTGATTAAAGTACCATTCTTAGGAGAAAAGAAATGGTTTGCTTTCTTTTCTTTTTTTTTTTTTTTTTCTTTTTTTTTGGCAGTAGAGTAGAATGGTTGGAATAGTCTGAGATGTTTATCTCAGCACAGATAAGGAAGGACTAATGAGAAGGAAAGAATAAAAATTGCCATTTAATCTATTCTTCTAGCATAATTTCTAATAATTTCCCTACAGTTGTTACATTATTTTTTTCCATCAGAATAATTGTAAGAAAATATTCTGACATACTTTAAGATGTACATTTATGCTTTTACTCCTATCACCCATTTTTAGTTTTATATCTTTGTTTCATATCTACCCATATGAACCTGTACGATTGTATTGTCATATTGAAAAAAGTACCTTTCTTGTATTTCTAGCAGTCTACTAGAAGGATGTGTTCAAATAGACTTCTTAATGTATTTTCCTTATCTTGGTTTATCAAGGAGTGTGAAAGAAGCACAGTGCCTGGCTAGGCCCAGTGAGTGGTGATCAGTGGAAACATCTATTTGTAGGCTAGTAACTAGTTATCTATTCCAAGGGTTGGTATTATTCAACATCATCCTTAATCATTTGGATAATGGTACAGAGTGTACCTTCAGAAGGTTTACTGATGTCAAAAAACTGGGAGGAGTTGCTGACAGACATGAGTTATCTGCTGTCATTCAGAGAAACCTTAACAACCTGGAGAAATGGGCTCACAGGCAGCTCATGAAGTTCAGCAAAAGGAATTGTAAAGATCTGCACATGAGGGAGAGTAGCTCTGTGCACCAGTACATGCTGGGGCTTACCCAGATAGAAAGTAGCTTTGCAGTAAAGGATTGAGTCTTGATGGATGCTAAATTGAGATACAAGCTCTTTTTAGTGGTACCCTGTGACAGGATCAGAGGCAACAGGCACAAACTGAAACAGATACTCCCTCTAATCATCAGGATTTCTGTGTACAAGTTCACCCTAAAAAATATGGATTATATAAGGCTGTACATTTTCTTGCTAATTTGTGATGCTGATTCCTCTTTCTTTATAAGGCGGCACTAGGCTGTTACACAGGTGAAGCTGCATAAGAGATGAACAAAAAACTTCAATGCCTCCTATTGCTTCTTGAAGCACTTAACTTGTAATTGCTTTCTCAATCGACTCTAGTGTGAAGGCACAGACTTTATGACGTGCAATGATTTGTGATTCCATAAACTGTATGACCCTATATCATTTCAAGTCTGCAAATGAAGGTGCCAAGCATTGTTAGAATTTAAAGCATGCATCAAAACTTTCCACTTTTTCTCACTGTATGTATCCATCATATGTGTAAAGAAACAAAAGAAGGGATTCAAGGGATAAAGAAATATTGGATGAGGATAACAAACTCACCAAAGCCAGAAACATACAATTTTTTAATTTTTACCTGAGACATCTGGATGAAGAATGACTTCATGCTTTCAATCTGTGGCTCCACCAGATACAGAGAGGAATATTATTTTGATCTACTTCTGACTTTGCTAAAATAGTCAATTCTCAGACCTGTCCTTATCAACTTGTGAGCAAATTGCTTTTCAATTAATGTATTTGTTAAGAATCTGTCTGTGACCATTGTTTTCTGTGGAGCTTCCTTCATAAATCATATTACCCTTGTACAAATTTTTTTCAGGTTTCCATGATGCCACTTTGCCACAAAGTTTTGAATTATTTTATTACATAGACAAAAGCTATGTGTACAGCTCTAATCTGCAATGTGCTTTAATCCATTCTCAGCAAACCAGTCACATTAAGATGAACCTTTCCTGAAAAAAGGAAAGCATTGCTCACACTCTAATAAAGATCTGCAGAAAATGTATTAAACAGAGTCATGGAATCACAGAATGGTAGTGGTTGGAAGGGACCTCTAGAGATCCGAGCCCTCTGCTAAAGCTGGTTCCCCTAAGGCTGGCCACACAGGAACTCATCCAGGCAGGTTTTGAATGACTCTCAAGAAGGAAACTCTACAAATTCTCTGGACTGCCTGTTCCAGCCTCAGTGGAACACCCCAGTGTTTTCTCACCCTCAGAGTAAAGAAGTTTCTCTTGATGTTGAGGTGGAAGTTCCTGTGTTTCAGTTTGTATCTGTTGTCCTATCACTGAACACCAATGAAAAGAGACTGGTCCCATATTCTTGACACCCAGAAGCACCAACTATAACAGCTTTCTGTAATTTAATTTCCTTTTTTACTACTGATGAATGCAGAAGAATTAAGGAAGTAAACTAAGAGCTGGTTTTCTAATAATTATTTAAACATGCAATAAAAAATATCAAATTGTAAAAAATTGTAAATTAAGAATGTCCATTCAGTTCCTGGGAACAGGGACCCTCACTATTTATAACCTTCCAAGAAATGTGTTTAACTCACTATAGAGTGAAGGTTTTTTCCTCCCTACACCTTTTTTAAGAGGGAGTTGATCATGCAGAAGCAGACTAGAAAAGTTAAATGTCTCATTTTCATAGTAAGTCATCTAGAAAGAAATGTAGAAGTGTAACTTTTCTTGGAATAGAACAGAAATAACCAGGTTGGAAAAGACCTTTGAGATCATCGAGTCCAACCCATCATCCAACACTATCTAACCAACTAAACCATGGCACTAAGTGCCCCATCCAGTCTCTTCCTAAACACCTCCAATGATGGTGACTCCACCACCTCCCTGGGAAGCCCATTCCCATGGACAATCACTCTTATTATGAAGAACTTCTTCCTAACATCCAGCCTAAACTTCCCTTGGTGCAGCTTGAGACTGTGTCCTCTTGCTCTGTCAAAGGTTGCCTGGGAGAAGGGACCAACCTCCACCTGTCTACAACCTCCCTTAAGGTAGTTGTAGAGAGCACCCTTGAGTCTCCTCCTTTCCAGGCTAAGCAAACCCAGCTCCCTCAGTCTGTCCTCATAGGGCTTGTGTTCCAAACCCCTCACCAGCTTTTTGCCCTTCTCTGGACACATTCCAGCAACTCAACATCTTTCCTAAACTGAGGGGCCCAGAACTGGACACAGTACTGAAGGTGTGGCTTAACAACCACTTAAGGAAATTTTGTGAGAAAAATACCTTTAGGTTGGAGTTATATGCATTCGTGGAATTTACTATGCTTGAAAACATAAAGTAATATCATAAAGATTACTAGAGCAGAATTTTAAAAATCAGTTCAGTGACATGTGAGTACAGTACAGGAAGTAAGTGTTTTCTGTGGATAAGGCATGGCTTGGAGAAGATGTGTTACTGTATGATCTAAAATTATACTTGCTGATTTAAAGTTGCAGATGTAAGTGTAACCTGTTGTAACTATAACAAAGAAGGAATCCAGTAATTCCTTATTTAACTCATATTAATTTCTTTAAAATAATAGCAAAAAAGCCCCAAACCAAACATAATATTTAAAAAAATATATAAAGTAATAATAAACTGTAGAGTTCCAGTGTAACATGGAATATGCTACATTGTTGTGGGTTTGGATTTTTTTTGATTGGTTTTGGTGTTGTTGGTGGTTTGGTTGGTTGGTTTTAATTTTGCATTTCATAGTGGACTTTTGATTTTTAAATATTATAGAAATATCTATTCATATCTTCTCTCTGTGTGTAGATAACTTCTAATATTAATGTAAATCAACAAAAACCAAAAACTTGTGGAATGAATTAGATTTGTGAGTATTTCATTATGGAAAGAGTGGTCAGTCATTGCAATATATTGCCTGCCCATGGAGATGGCAGAGTCACTGTCCCTGGCAGTATTCAAGAAACCTGTAAACATGGCACTTTGGGACCTGGTTTAATGGCCAGGGTGATGTTAGGCTGACAGTTGGACTTGATGATCCTAGAGGTCTTTTCTAATCAAAACAATTCTGTGACCCTATGTGTATATGTTTCAAATAAATAAACTTGTATCATGCACTCTCAGTTCACTGAGTAGCAATGTAGAAGCTTTGGAAATCAATCTACATAGATTGTGGTACTCTAAATGTTGATCATATAATCAGGGAAAAAAATACATTCTTGAAATGTTCAAGAGAATTTTCAAGCAGAAAATTTAATCCATTTTTGCTTAATAAATATTTAAGCCTGTCACAAAAGGAGTCATATGAAAAAAGTCACTAAATGAAATCAGTTTGTGACAGGCAATGAAATGAATGGTTGAATGAAAGAATGCAAACGGATGAACAAGAATTTTTAAGATTTTATTTTACTTTAAGATTACTTTACTTAATTTTACTAATGGCATGTCCAAAAATATTTGCATTGGAACTGAACAAAAGTAAAAATAAATATTACCTGATTTTAGCTTATGTATTAATTCCCCATCCTGAGAATAACTGTTTCAACACTGGTAAATTTAAGTGCAATATCACATTGATTTTGAAATGAGAAAATATCTTGTAATTAACCCTTATTCTTATAATTAGAACCGTGTTATAGTGAAAATTTTCCTTATATAAACCACATAGCAGCATATAATGATAAAGTGAGAAAATCATGCGCTCAGTATTCTTCAGAGAGTCTACAGCCTCCAAGAAGAAAATCCATGAATCTGTAGCAATCATGACTGAGAGGCTGCAATCAGTCACCCACATGTAAATGACATGCATATAAAGTATGCTCACTATCAAAAAGGTTTTGCTGCATCTCAGGGTAAAACTTCTTCAAAGCTCACACTTACCTGAAGGTATTTGGCTGAAAACAGAAATCTCAGCTACCTCCATGTAGCTCTTCAGCACCACCTCAGGTTCTGTGGGAAAAAAGCTTCCCTTTCGCTCAGGAGAAGTCATCTGACAAAAAAAATGATTCTACTCTTCTAATTCATGCTGAAACTATGATGTGAGCACATCTTTTCTGACTTTTCACTCATGAAGAGATGACTGATAAACTGCTGTGGCATAAAATAAAATTCCTCTAAATAGTTCAATTACAGCTGCCTGATGGTTAGCACTGGGAAATTATTACATGTTTTTTATTGGGTTTTTGTTGTTTTGTTTTATTTTTTTTTCCTTTTTTTTTTTTTCCCTCTCATAATCATGCAAACATTAAGGAAAAGCAGACAGGAATTAGCTATTAAAAAAAAATAAAAATAAAACAAACCCACAACCACAAAAAAGAAAAGACACAACAAAGACAAGCTTAAGATTTTAACGGTTCATTTCCTGCTCTGCACTCTAAACACTTTTCCTCTTCGTGGTCTGCAATTAAAAAGGAAAGGATTGACTGGACCATGTAATACATTAAGTATATCTAATTGAAATTCAGGTCAGTCAGGATGACCTCATTTATGATTGAAACCTCTTGTCCTTCACCTTGCTGATGCCTATGACTTTCAACTATCTTTTATTTCCTGTGTGCGATTTGCTTAGTAATGTCATGTAAAATAATTTTGCCTCTTGCTGACTATTCAGGTACAAAATATGCTCCTTCTGTACTTAAAAAAATATATCTTTCTGCCTTGGGCAACACTACATTGCCTTGAAATTAGGTGCTTTCGCTACACCTATATTGTTCCGTTCTTGGACTTAGATTTATGGCTGAGATCTCTATCAAAATATTTGCCATGCGAAACTTAAATCAGATACTCTTTCAGTAAAAATAATTTTTAAAGAGCAATAATGTCTAGTTGCTGGGTGCTCACCAAGTTGCTTGATCACTTTCCTCATGAACTGGACAAGGGGAGAGAAAAGCTCACGAGTAGAGGTAAGGACAGGGAAATCAGTCAGGAATTACCATCATGGACAAAATGGACTAAGGTAAATTAGCTTAATTTATTGCTAGTTAACATTAGAGTAAGATAATGAGAAATAAACCCAAATCTTAAAACATTATTTTCTGCCTCTCCCTTCTTCCTAGGCTCCAGTTCATTCCCAATTTCTCCCAAACAGAGCAGGGGTATGATGGATAATGAGGTAGTGATCACTTCATTGCACATTGTCTCTGTTGTTTTTTCTTCCTTACACCTTTCTCCTGCTCCTGTGTGAGATCCCTCCAACATGAACTCTTGCCACAAGCTCTTTGCAAACTGCTCCAGTGCAGATCCCTTCCACAGGATGTAGTTCTTTAGGAGCAAACTTCTCCATGTGAATCCCCGATGTGTTCATCATAGTTTTGTCTTATAGTTGGCAAACAAACCTTAGGTAATATTAGTTGCATCAGCAACAAATCAGAGACTAAGCAGTGTACTGATTTAAATTTACAAGCTAAAATCTATTGCTTGAATCGGGGAAGATGTACATGAATGATTAGTGATAATATTAATGGTCTTTCCTTTTTTTTTTGTTTGCTTGCTTTTAATTTCTGTTTGCAAAAGATTTATGTTTTGAATGAGGTGTTTTGATGATTTCTGTATGACTTAAGCTGATGGACTTCTGCTAATTCTTTATATAATTTTTTTTTTTAATTTATAAGTAACCAAATATTGGGTGATAGAAATGTTGCAGTTAGCATATTCTTACATAATCAAGGCTAACTAGCTGCCATAATGGGGGATGGGGTGGGAGGGAATGGTGCATTGTAGTAGTTGCAGATCATTCCAGTATGTTTACAACAGCTGCTGCTGAGAGGCTAAAATTGCTATATGTGTTTTCTTCTTATCTTTTCCTAAAAACATTACTTCTCAAATATCCAAAATGCTAGCACTTCCAACAAAATGTTTCCCCCTTGGGTAAAAGTAAATAAATACTTCCTCTTTCCTTAACTTTTAGAGGCTTGGGTACTACTAGGAGACAATTTGCAGAAAAAGAACCCTTCAAAAAGGTGAAAAGAAAGACATACCTCAAGACAGTTGAATTTCTGATGACTCTTTGATGGGTGTGTATTAAAAATCTCAAAAAAATGTAAACTTGAGTCATCATAAAATATCTACAAATTCTGTTTAGAAAAGGTTATACAGAAACTATTACCTAGGCAGTATTTTGTTTCTCAAAATATGACAATGTTAGCAGTTTCTCAGTTACTGATTCTGAGCCTTTTTTTTTTCTCCCTAGGCAATAGCATTTTGATTTATTTTTTTTATAATGAAAGATTTTTCTTATTTAAGAGAAGATGTAGCAATATTTATGTTACAAATTCAGATATTAAATTCATAATTTATTTTTTAAAATAGTTTTGGAGACTACAAGGTTATAGAAGATCATGAATTCCAGTGTCTGGATAAACTACAGAGAAATATGCAGCAGACTTATCTCATTGCAATAAGCATGTTGGATGAAATCCCATCTGGCATATAGTCCCAGCAATTCCCCGGTGGTGCATGGTCCATTGCACAGTCTACAGCAGCCCCTGGTGGTTTAACACTGGGCAGCAAATCAAAAAGCTGCTTCTGCATTTCTAACAGACACCCAACTGATGAAATTCATACATCAAAGGCTGTATGAATAAGACTCAAAAAGTTCAGTGTCAATCAGGAAGATAAATAGTTGCATCAATGGTACAAAAATATCCATGCTGTCTAGCAGCAAAATTAATCTATCCCTTGCAATCAGAAATTGGATCAATTATTGAGTAGGCATTAAGGGTAGCAATGAAGAGTTGTACAGTGAATTATTATCATAAACACTAATTTTTTGCCACAGCTTTCTCCTTAACACCTTATCAAAGTGATTGAATGAGGGCAGGTAACAGGGCAGAGCCTTAAGGAAGATTGTTTAACTGCATTGATGGTTAAAACTGTCCTCCTATCCATATTGATTTCTATTATCTTTATGCACATAATAGATAGCAACACTGAGGAACCCAGAAGACTTAAAAATATCCTTCAACGTTTTGTGAAAAGTCTTTTGCAAACAAAATGGAAGAAGTAAAATCCCAATTTGAAGGTACACATGTTAACGTACTTCATGTCTCTTTGTGAATGCAGACACCTGCACTGTGATTTTAAATTTATGCTATATGACTTTTGCATGTTGACCATGTGAGCTAAAAGCCCAAGGCAGAAAACTATTCCCACATCCCTCTCCATCCCACTGCTATCAGCAGAATAGAGCCAGCACACAAAACCACCTGGAACACAGAGGCAGCAACCAGAACAGAAAGCCTTCCATGTTGCAATCTGCCCCAGCCAACGCTTTCATTTTTGCCGCTGGCATGAGGCAGGATTGTATGAATAGCAGCAGACTAAAACTCAACCTATGACACTTACCATGGTTATTAACTTTGGAATTCAAGATATGGACTTGCCAATGGACTTCTCTTTTTTTAAATATTTTTTTAAGATCACAAATACTAAGCCTGAATCATTAAAGCCTAAGGAAACTATATTTCCTGTAAAGTGAATGTATAATATAATTATTTGACAGCCTTTCTGATAGAAAAACTCTATAATGGGACAGACTTAAATTATATTAATTGTTTGTTAATACCTATTACATCTACAAATATTATATAGATTATTACCGTATCATATCATTAACTTAAGGGATTGTCTGGATCCATAAGACAAAATTAAAATTTACATTACAAGAAGGAATATTTGTTGTTGGATTTATGGCTGTAGAACACTGCAAGTGACTGGGTATACATGGTGTACTACAGTAAATTTTTTTTACATCAAGACAAAATGAGTAAAAAATATTCTCCACTAAGTACCAATGGTACTACTTAAAAGATACAGTTTCTCTTTGGTAATGCATATTTTCATCAAGTAATTCCAAATTGAGTGTAGGAAAAAGAATCAATCATTCCTTGTTTTTGGAAGGAATGAGGTAGTGAAGGCAAAACCTAAAGATGCTCTATTTGAAAGATTCTTCAACCAACTGTGGATTGTGGATATTGTTGTGGTTTCTTTAGTCAAATTTTAAATCACATGGAGAAAACCCTTCTTAATATTTTTTGTAAAGTAGGTAGCCTTTTTCTGTTCATGTTATAAAGATGTAAAGGAAGAATTAATTTAAGTTCAGTTACTGCTTAATAATCATAATAATTCCCAGTTCGAATCCACCTATAAGCAAGAAATACTTTCATCTGTTCACAAATGCAAAACAAATGCTGCCTTAGCAAATAAAACAAACAAATCAAACAAAAACTCCACTAAAACCAGAACCAACCAATCAACCAAACAAACAAAAAACCAGCTTTGTGAGAATTCTCCAGTTTGTCACTTAGAAATTTAAACCCAGTGAAGGGCTGATTATCCCAGCACATTGAAAACTATGGAAGGAAACTAGGAAAGAAAACAAACCAACAAACAACAACAACAATTATCCCTGCTCTGGCTTCTCAAACAGCTAAGTAAGAACACTCCGGGCACCAGAGGTGTATCTTGTGTGGCAGCAGCAGGAGGCACCCAGCCTAAACTCCCACAGCTCCCCTGATGCACCTTGAGACTGTGTCCTCTCATTGTGCCACTGGTGGCCTGGGAGAAGAGACCAACTCCCATCTGGCTACAACCTCCCTTCAGGTAGTTCTAGACAGCAATAAAGTCTCCCCTGAGCCTCTTCTACTCCAGGTTAAGCAACCCCAGCTCCCTCAGCCTCTCCTCATAGGGCTTGTGCTCCAAAACCCTTACCAGCTTTGTTGCCCTTCTCTGGACACATTACAAAGACTCAACATCTTTCCTAAACTGAGTGGTCCAGAACTGGACACAGTACTCAAGGCGTGGCTAGTGCTTATATACAGGATAAAATTTCTTTTAAAGTACCACTACTAGTTTTGGTCAGCTTCATATTCCTTCTCCATACAAACCACTCTTGTTTCTGAGTAAAATCACTGTCAAGTTACATTTATAAGGTGATCTTGTCTCCTCATGATCATCTTCAAAATATTTAGATGATTTCATTTATAAGTCCTCATGCTGGTACTCCAGAGACTTCAACAAATGTCTTGGTCATTGAAACCTTCATGTAGAGTATTGAAGAAAGTCAGTTGCTTAAAATGAGATTCAAGTATCAGACATATTAGGTACTATACATTTAAGAAAACAGCAGAATATACACTGCTTACATCCTTTTTAAAAATATTCAACACTGCTACACTTGTTTACTAAAGAAATTCAGAAATACATATAGTTTATATGCAGAGTATTAGTGTGACTTAGTTACCCATATAAATTAATAAACAGGCAGATGCTTTCCAGTTTATTTATTGTAACTCTGGATTATAGGAACTTTATTGGAATATAAAAATTTATAAAATCTAGAAAAGTATTATATATTATATAGAAAAGTATATAATAGTCAGGGATAATTTATTAACCACAGCACTTTTTTACATTGATGCCTTTCTATGTTTAGAAACCAAACTTCAAGACCTAATTAAGCAAATTTTAGTTAAAGAGAAAGCTTTAATACATTTTTTTCTTCTTATTTATATAAACATTACTGTTCAATAATTCTTCAAATAAAGGCAAAAGCTAAGTTCATTAGCTTTTTCCAATTAGTCCAAGTTAACAGACTGAAAAGTAGGTATTTTCTTTTATTTCTTTCATTCTATTCCAAGACATCAAATGTCGATATATGGAAAATTATTTACTTCCCTCCAAACCCACTCTAAACCCAGTAGGGCAGATGTAACTACATTAAACTGCTCATTTCAGATCAATTATCTCATTATTTCTGTTCGAATTTCTGTTCATGGCATTGGACCACAAATAAATAAGATGGACTTTTTCTCCAAAATATGTCCTTCACATACCAAACTATGGTTAAGACATCCAGTCTTTAACCCACAATATTATCTATACAAAGAATAAGTAGTCAGCCTTTAAATATGTAAATAATTGTATTTCTATTTATGAAGCACCAGGTTTATATTCAAAACATGCATCCAGAGCAGAAGATCTGTAAGAATGTTCTTCTTCTGCTGTAAATTTTCATTATATGTTTCATATATCATGACATATTCCCCATATACCAGATGTTCAAATCCCATAATAAGTAAGGGGCCCTAGACGGTCCTTTGCTGGTCTCACTCAGTTATGTCTTTTTGTTTTGTATATGTGGGAGCCCAGACCTCAGATGTGGCCTCACTGGTGCTAAGTAGAGCAGAAGCATGACCTCCCTCAGCCTGCCAAAAATGTTCCTTCCAATGCAGCTCTCAGTGGTACTTACATATACTTTTTTATTTGTCATACGTGAGCTTTGGTGATTCATTTTCAATTTGTTGTCCACTCATACTACAACATCTATACCTGCAAATTTATTTTACATTTTACACTAGCATGTATTGATGCCAGTGGCTATTATTCCCCTGAGGGAGGACTCTGCAATTCCCTTTTTTTGAAAGTCAGGATACTCTTATATGGGTGTAGCTCTTTTTGGTGTGTCATTCATTCTTCCCAGTTACATATATTGTCTGAAAACTTTCTGAGAATGTACTCTGTCATACTATCCAGGTCATTAATGCAGATGTTACACAGTACTGGCTCTAGTTTTGACCCCCGGGGAACCTCAATAGTTATTGGCTTCCAGCTGGAATTTGAAATGCTGATCACAATGCTCTGTTCCCAGTCATTCATTCACTCCTTAGCCTGCCTTAATCTCCGGTATTCTAACCCATACTTTATCAGCTTGCGTATGAGTATGTTATGGGAAATAATGTCAAAAGCTTTACTAAAATTGGGACAGGCAACAACCACTGCTCTCCCCTTGTCTACCAAGCCTGTCATCTCATTATAGAAGGCCACCAGCTTAGTCAGGCATTCCTCCTTCATAAATCCACGATGATTACTTTGGATCACCTTCCTGACTTTCACCCCTTTGGCCTGCAGTTTCCAATATACATCTTCTTGTCCCTCCTGCAGAAAGATTTTTTTTTTTTCAGTCCTTGTGAACCAACCCAAATCACCATGAACTTTCAAGAGAGGATTCACTGTTCTCTCAGAGTCTGTGGGTACATGCCATCAGGTCCCATAGACTTGCATATGTTTGGTTTGTTTAAATGTTCCCAAATCTGCTCCTCCACTGGCAGTGAGTCTCCCTTTCTCCAGACTTTCTCTCTGGTCCCAGAGACCTGGGATTCCTGAAAGCCAGTCCTACTGGTAAAGTCTGAGATGAAGAAAGCTCTGTGTACTTCAGCCTTTGTGATGGAAGGAGAAGGTAATAAGAATGGAAGAGTGAAAACTTCGTATCACATTATCTTAAAATGCAATAGTATCTCCTTTTCAGTTCCTAAAAAAAAACAGGTGGTTCGTCTCAGATGAACTGATCTGAACTGAACAACAGAAGTTGTTTTCTTCTGGGAGATCAAAACTATATTTGTTAATAAGGATAATGTTCACCAGAGTCAGCTTAAGATTAGAATACATACATACATAGAATACATAGAATAAACCAGGTTGGAAGAGACCTTCAAGAAAGGAGCTTTCCAGGTATGTACAGAACATAGAAATGTACCTCGTAAATAGGATGGATTTATGTTCTCAGTTATATTAGGAAGATCCAACACTGCATGTTTTTACACAAGCATACACACACACACACACATAGGCACACACACACAGGGACACAGGCTTCAATTAATATTTATAGGTCTGGGTGGCTGGGCCCAACAAATGGGGGTGAACAGAGCTAAATCTAGCTGGCACCCAGTCACTAGCAGTGTCCCCCAGGGTTCAGTACTGGGACTTGTCCTCTTTAATGTCTTTATGTATGATCTGGATGAAGGGATTGAGTGCACTTTCAGTAAGTTGCAGATGACACCAAGTCTGGTGGCTGTGTAGATCTGCTGGAGTGTAGGGAAGCATTACAATGGGATTTGGACAGGTTAGACCAATGGACAGAGGTTAATTGCATGTTTCCAGCAACACTATAGGCTTGGGGAAGTGTGACTGGAAAGTTCTCTAGCAGAAATAGACCTGGGAGTTCTAATCATCAAGCAGCTGTATACAAGCAAGCAGTATGCCCAGCTGTTCAAGAAAATCAGTGGCATCCTGGCCTTTAATAACAAACATATTGGCCAGCAGGAACAGGGAGGTGATCACCCCTCTGTACTCAGCACTGGTGAGGTCACACCTTGAGTACAGTGTGCAGTTCTGGGCCTGCAGCCCATGACCTAGAAGGAATGTGTGAGGGAGCTGAGGTTGTTCAGTCTGAAGAAGAGGAGGATGAGGGGATACCTTGTTGCTCTCTACAACTACCTGAAGGAAACGGAATCATAGAATTGTCAGGGCTGGAAGAGACCTCAAGGATCATCCAGTTCCAACCTGTCCCCCCTGCCATGGGCAGGGACACCTCACACTAGATCAAGTTGCCCAGAGTCACATCCAGCCTGGCCTTAAAACTTTTCAGGCATGGGGCTTCCACCACCTGGAACCCTGGGCAGCCTGTTCCAGTGTCCTACCACCCTTCTTCTTAACATCCAATCCAAATCTATCAGTCAATCCAAATCCAAAGAGAAGTTAGAGAGAGGAGAAGGCCAAACTCTTTTCCTTGATGACAAGTGACAGGACTAAAGCAAATGGTTACATGCTGCACCAAGAGATGTTTAAGCAGGATATTGGGGAATATTTCTTCACACAGAGGGTTATCAAACATTGAAATGGTCTTCCCAGGATGGGTATGGAGTTGTCATCCCTAGGGCTGTAGGGCTTGTGGACCTGGTGCTTAAGGACATTGTTTAGTGTCAACCCTTCGGCTGGGCCAAGGGTTGGACTGGGTTATCTTTGAGGTCTCTTCCACCCAGATATATTCTGTGATTCTGTGAGACTTTATCTTAGGGTCTAATACATAAAACAAAACAAAACACTGCTCTTGATGGACTTCACATTGAAAAGTTTAAGAAGTTTATTAACAGACATCGTCTTCCCTCAACATCCTTTATCTCCTGATGTCACAGGTGTATATTGTCATATGACATACAGCATACGCGTTATGCCCTACTTTTTGCCCTGCTCTAGTAGTCAAATGAAAAAAAAAAAAAAAGGAAAAATAAAATAAAATAATAAAGGATCAGATTATTTGAAATGAGAAAGAAGGGGGGGGGGAATAGAAGGAATAAATAATAATCCTCAATTATTCACTACTTAATGGAGGAATTGCAACAAGTGCTACCGTGGCTGTGACTAATTTTGTGGAAGTACTAAAATCTTCGACAACTGTGCTTACTTAGAATGAAGAATACTTGAAGATAGAAATTACATCTAAGGGCTATCTGACCACTCATGTAGCCCAGAAATAATTCAAGGCCAAGAATTACATAGTACAAATACCAATGATCTGCCCTGTTGGGCTAAAATAAATAGAGATTACAAACATAAGATAGTTTGTGCCACTTGCCCTCAGAGTCTCAGATCATCCTAATCACCTTTCATGTAACACCACACTTTCATCATCCTGCTTTGCAATGAGTTATACCATTTTCTTGTATTTATAATATTTGATACTTGGAAGAAATGCTTGGCATTCATAAGCAGCTGGAGTTCCTGTGTTTGTAAGAATAGCGCAGACTGTTGGGATCAAAGTTTTCCAAGTCTGAATCAACACTGCTATCTTTACCATGTAGTACTTTTCCCCAACTATTGCTTCCACATAAAGAGCTCATGCTTTGCAGTTTAGAAATTAGAGGATGAAAGAAGCCCTGCTGACACAGATGAAGACAACATTTGCTTTGTAGAAGACGATGGCATATGTGTGGTTTGGGTGGGATTTTTGGGTTTGTTTTTTGTGCTTGTTTGTGGGTTGTTTTGTTTGTGGGGGGTTTTTTATTATTTTGATGGAAAATTATTTCATAACAAAAATTCTTCAGAGAAACTATTCTCATTAGATCTGTTACTGAGATTCTTTCTACCAAGGATAATGTTTCTGAGGAATACTACCTACCTTTCCACTACATGATCAGTCAGCTGCTTTAGTATTTTAGAGTGATGCTAAAAATATCACTCTGTGAGTGCTGCTATATTCTGCTAAAGGTGCAATATGCCATACTTCCCCAGGGTACACAGGGTACATTTACTTCACAGCACTTTTATCCTGCTTGACTTCAGTAGCTTTATACTGATACTCCCCCTGAAGCACTTATTTTATTCTCTTGCTCCTGAGCCTTCTGATACTGTGGCAGGTGCATCTCATAAGTCCATTGCTCTTGAGGAATGAGGATACATAAAAAAAGCACAATAGACTAATGGCAATTTGCAGATAGAAAAAAAATGCTAATGATGCTCTGATATTATCTTTGCAGTCATGGTCAAACAGATAAAATTCAGTTTGATGGAAAACTTTCTGATAGACCACTTTAGCCATTCTACCAGTAGGAGAATTTGGGGTTAATATGAATCTTTGCCTTCTATTTGATAATAGCACCATCTGCCAAGAAGCACTATGAGAGCTCCGTGGATACAAAAAGTCAATCCAAGTTCCAAGGCGTTGTTGCATTTACTAATCTTTCTTTATTATAGTTGAGTGATGAAAGAGAAAGTGAATACTTTAAAAATGCAGGGATTTTCCTGAGGTGCCTGTTGCTATAGACTACAATAGCATCTCTACTAGTACTTGTAGAGTGGCAGGAAGACAGTCTTACTATAAAAACCGAAGCAAAGCAAACCAAATCAAACAAAAACAAGCAAACAAACAAATGAAGAAAAAAAAACCCAAACAACAAAACCCAGAAAAAAAAACAAATAACAAAAAATTCCAACAACAAACAGAAGCCCCAAAACTTTAAAACATTCCTGCAACATGAAGAAATATCCCATACTGGATGTTTGGGCAGGTTTCTCAAAATGTTAAGAGCAATTGCAATATTTTGTCAAATCAGTAGGAACCAGTTCACTTACAGGATCAAAGCTTCAGATAATATTCCAGACCCTTGCTGGTGAAAATATCCTTGATTGCTCATTGCCAAATGTAGACATTCAGTAATGCCTAACAAGTGATGCTGTGGCTGTGTAAAATGTGTGACAGAAAAATAAAAACCAAAATAGAATATGACTCCGTAGCTTAATGATTCTGACATTCTCATGAAAACAGAGAAAGTCCTTGATCTGGTTCTTTCATATATGTGTGTATATATATATATACATAAAGTATAGACAAAAACCTCACATAAGCAGCTTTTATATGAGTCTAGACTTCCCATCTTCATAGCCACATAATTATATCACCTTCGACTTCATGAAGCTCAGATTTTTTATTAGTAGCCTAATCTGAATAAAGGTAACTAAAAGCACTTGAGTAGTCAGTAAGTAACATACTATGAAACAGTGTCTTTAGGACTATTTATGAACACAGAAGTAGTGGATAAGTAACAAACTAGAAAGCTATTTCCTATTTCATTAGTCTGGAATCATAATCGTACTTGCTCTGCAATAATTGCACTCTCAGCTGCATGGCATCATAGCACTGAAGAAGGTCAATTAGAAATTGTCCTTTGAAGTCAATCAATAGAAGGATGGTAAGAATGACTGATGAAATGAATACTTGGGATGAAATTTCTTCAGGATTAGAAGAACACAGATTTCAACGAGTGCTGTGTCTAACTTGGATGGAGTTAGCTTTCCTTGTAGCAACCTATGTGACATGATTTAGATTTGTGACTATAATTGCATTGATAGTGCACCGATGTTTTAAAATTGCTAATTATAATTAAATCAATAGTAATATTTGGCAAAGTACTTTCATTGCAACAAGGCTTTTTATGTTTCTCAATCTGACCCCTTCCAGAAGGATATTCATGCCATATAACATCATTATCAGCAGTAAAAGATAAAGAGTGTTTGTCTTCTGAGTGTTTGTCTATTTCTCTGAAACTAGTTTGGTGTCAGTCTGCCTGTGGGAGGTGGTGAATAATTACCTTTGTATCCCTTCTTTGTTTTGTTTGTGGATTTTTTGTTTGCTTGTGTTTTTTTTTCCTTTTCATTCACTTCTTGAATTGTCTTTACCTCAACCCACAAGTTCTTTTTCACCATTCCTGTTCTATCCCCTATCCCACCATGGATGGGGGAATGAGCAAAGGGCTATGTGGGTATTTAGCTGCTGGCTGGTGTCAACCCACAACCCAAACTTTCCTCCTTTGTTTGCTCCAGAGATCCAGAGCTCCAGATAAGACCAAAGAGAATGTACCTAGTAGTGTGTACTAAGGAAAGACAGGACAGAGAGTATATCATGCAGACCCCTGTTTTGTTGCTCCTACTCAACTTCCTACTAAAGAATAATACCATACCTCAGAGAATAACTGATTTCAGAAACAGCCCTCATGAGTAGCCTTTAACTTAGTATTGTAGCTTGTAGAATGCAAATTCTATGGACCTCAAATACACCTAGAAATTTAAATCAGACTTCTACATAGCCCATCCAGGAACTCAGAGCTAATTTACATTTATTTCTGTTATTAAGTCTCTGTTACATATTTTGTTTGTTTATTTAATTTCCCATCATTTCTTCATTCCTACTGAGGCTGCTAGCATGTAACTGCTGGTGACATTTGTGTCTGAGTCCATATCCTTGTATTTATCAGCTAGAGTAGTAGACCTAATGATTCATTACTTGATCATATGTATCTAGTACAAGAGATCCAGGATCCAAAGCCTAGCCTCAACCATCATGCTGTCTCCATCTGCAAACTGTTCATCTTCGAGGAAGGAGAAAGCTGAGAAATTCATGTTATCTGAAGATGCTCTGTGCATTTGAACATGATCTTACTTAGGAAGTCTTCATTATTTTTTTATCAGCCCAAAGGGAAGAGATCCTGACATGAATCCTCAATTATCTACAACAGTCACATTCTCTGATTTCTATCTGTATTCTTTGTTTCTCCTTTGTTCTTAATCAAACTGGACACCAGGAGGAACTACTTCACAGCCTTTTTTGGTTTTGTTTTTGTGTTTTTTTTAGTGTTTCCACTGTGTGTAAATCACCTGTTAATGAATAAAGTATGATATCTAAGCAGAAATAAAACATTGACTTGATCCAAGACTAATTTTTGAATTGCAAAATCATAACTAACACAAGGTTCATAAGATTTTTTTTTCCACATTATTTTACTACAGTGAATTTGTATACCTATGTTATCAATGAATTTGTATAACTAGAAAAGTGTGTCTAGCAGATCTAGCGAGGTTCTTCTCTCCCTCTATTCCACCCTGGTGACACTGCACTTGGACTATTGTGTCCAGTTTTGGGCTCTACAATTCAAGAGAGACAGGGATCTGGTAGAGAGAGTCCAACAGAGAGCCACAAGGATGATTAGAGGACTTGAGCATCTCCCCTCTGAAGAGAAAACTGAGAGTGGATGTGATCAATGTCTATAAATATCTGAGGGGTGAGTGTCAAGTGGGTGAGTGTTGTGGTTTAAACTTTCCCTGAGTCCAAAAGCACAAATGGAACAGATTTAGGTTTCCTCACCTCTCCCTTTTTCCTGGTCAGGAAAAGCAAATTAGGCAGGAGAAAAGAGAGATAAAATTACAAAAGAAACAATCTTGAGTTGATTTGGAATTAAAAGAGGTAAGTTTAACAAAATATAAAATGCATTTGGGTAAAGGGAAGAATACATAGATGTAAGGAAAAAAGGTAAATAAAAATATATACAAAATTATATGCAGCTGGCAAACTATTTTCTGAATGCAAGATGTATTCTCTGTAGATGCAGCTCTTAGGAGTCTGGAGCAGTATGGAACAGGCCCCACCACATGGCTAAGCAGCAACAGCAGAAGCAGTAGAAAGATGTTGGGCAGGCGAGGAGCAGGAGAAGAGAGTGAAGCAGGAAATGGATTCCCTTAAAAAGGTTTGTGGACAGGAACACGTAGTGGAACAGACTTTGACCTGGGGACGCCGGGTCAAGGAGATTGGCACAATGAGTCCAATCTCTTTTCGATGGTGCACAGTAATATGACAAGGAAAGATGAGTGAAAACTTGAACATAAAATGTTTCATCTCAACATGAGGAGAAACTGCTTTACAGTGAGGGTGATGGAGCTTCCCAGGGAGGTTGTGGAGTGTCCTTCTCTGAAGACTTTCAAAAACCACCTAGATGTCATCCTGTGCAGACTGCCTTAGGTGATCTTGCTTTTGGCAGGGGCATTGGACCCAATGATTTTCTGGAAATCCCTTCCAACCTCTAACAATCTGTGATTCTGTGAAAACTGACAAATAATAATAAATCAAGAGTAAAATCAAGACTGTGTTTTCTGAACACTATACACAACCTATGAGCACAAAACATTCCATAATTTTGACCATGTGCATAAGAATATGTTCTTCACATACAAAATCAGTATCAGTAGCAGTATCACCAAGGTTGCAAGAGACCTCAAAGATCATCAAGTCCAACCTGTCACCACAGACCTCATGACTAGACCATGGCACTAAGTGCCACATCCAATCCCCTCTTGACCACCTCCAGGGGCGGTGACTCCACCACCTCTGTGGGCAGCACATTCCAATGGCGAACGACTCTCTCAGTGAAGAACTTTCTCCTCACCTCGAGCCTAAACTTTCCCTGGCACAGCTTGAGACTGTGTCCACTGGTTCTGGTGCTGGTTGCCTGGGAGAAGAGACCAACCCCTTCCAGGCTACAACTACCCTTCAGGTAGTTGTAGAGAGCAATGAGGTCTCCCCTGAGCCTCGTCTTCTCCAGGCTAAACAATCCCAGCTCCCTCAGCCTCTCTTCATAGGGCTTGTGCTCAAGGCCTCTCACCAGCCATAAAAATGTGGAATTATTTCTGTAAGGAAACATAGATTATAAGTCCCCCAGGGATCAGTGATGGGCCCCATGCTCTTTAATATATTTATTGATGATATGGATGAGGGCATTGAATCCATCATCAGTAAACTTGCAGATGACAGAAAGCTATGGGCAAGTGTTGATCTGTGAGAGGGTAGGAGAGCTCTGCAGAGTGACCTTGACAAGCTGGGCAGATGAGCAGAGTCCAGTGGCATGAGATTTAATACATCCAAGTGCCGGGTTCTACACATTGGCCACAACAACCCCATGCAGCGCTACAGGCTGGGGTCAGAGTGGCTGGAGAGCAGCCAGGCAGAAAGGGACGTGGGGGTACTGGTTGACAGCTGGCTGAACATGAGCCAGAAGTGTGCCCAGGTGGCCAAGGAGGCCAATGGCATCCTGGCCTGTATCAGGAACAGTCTGGCCAACAGGAGCAGGGAGGTTATTCTCTCCCTGTACAATGCACTGGTTAGGCCACACCTTGAGTACTGTGTCCAGTTCTGGGCCACTTTAGGAAAGATGTTGACTTGCTGGAATGTGTCCAGAGAAGGACAACAAAGCTGGTGAGAGATGCTGAGGGAGCTGGGTTTGCTTAGCCTGGAGAGGAGGAGGCTCAGGGGAGACCTTATTGCTCTCTACAACTACCTGAAAGGAGGTTGTAGACAGGTGGGGGCTGGTTTCGTCTCTCACACAGCCAGCACCAGAACAAGAGGACACAGTCTCAAGCTGTGCCAGGGGAGGTTTAGGCTGGATGTTAGGAAGAAATTCTTCATAGAGAAAGTGATTGCCCATTGGAATAGGCTGCCCGAGGAGGTGGTGGAGTTGCCATCACTGGATGTGTTTAGGAGACTTGATGGGTTGCTTGGTGCCATGATTTAGTTGATTAGATAGTGTTGGATGATGGCTTGGACATGATGATCTCAAAGGTCTCTTCCAACCTGGTTTATTCTATTCTATTCTATGCTATGCTATGCTGTGCTGTGCTATGCTATGCTATGCTATGCTATTCTAATAAAATCTATCATTCTTTAGTTAGTAACATATAAAAGATCAAGTTATAGTACAGGTAATTTAATTATCACTATTATATTCTTCTCAAAACCTAAAGCTCTCAGTTATCTGTAATGAAGACTACAGAGCACTTACAACTGATCTGTAATATAAGGCGGTAGAAAGATCTCTAGAAAGTAACATTTGTGACTCGTCTTTCTGCTGTGTTTCTAGAGTGTCCTAAAATGAACTTTTGATCAGCCTTACTAATATGGGTACTTATGCAATGAGATTAAATTATCTCATACGCGTCTGGTGAAATTTCAGATATTCTAAATTATCAAAGATAGCTTCACAGCACTAGCTGAGAGCCTGAGAGATGTTCAGCATTCTAAACAGAGTATAAGAGTTTTTTCATGATAAGCTCAGATGTTTTAAATTGCAGTACACGCTTTTGTTGTACTGCTGAATTTCAACCTTCATGCCTATTTTAGAATAATCTGATGTACTAGGAATGGCTGAGATGGAGACATTTCTCTTCATTGTAGCCTGTATGGTGCTGTATTTTGGGTATGTTGCTAAAATAGTGTTAGTAATATCACAGTGTTTTTGTTATTGCTGAAGTGTTTGCACAAGGTCAAAGCCTTTCATTTTTTCCAACTCTTCCACTTCCAGCAAGTAGGATGCACAAGAAACTAGGAAGAGATATGGCTGGGACAGCTGACCCCAGCTGACCAAAGGCATATCCCATGCCATATGACATAATGTTCAGCAATAAATCCTGGGGGAAGAAGGAGATATATTTGGGATTGTGGTGTGTGTCTTCCCACATGTTACAGGTGATGAGGCTCTGCTTTCCATGTAGCAGCACATATAATACATACATTTAGTAGCTATGTAATTAAAGATGGGATATCAAAGACAATTCCTTGGTTCATATTCTGGCTATTCTAATTGCGTTCTCAAGTACTGTCAACTCTAATATATATACATAGACTTTACCTACTTGATTCCAGGATGTAGGTTTCATTAAATGAATCAAAGGTCCCTAAGTACAGTACTGTGTATGATTGTTGCAATATGAAATCTTTTGGTGGATCTAATATTTAGATGGTAATTAGTAAGTCAAATAAAATTGCTTTAGGACATCTTATTCACATCTGAATTTTCATTAGAACTTGCTGGATAGGTTTCAGTGTGATCAAATAATGATATTCTTGACATTGCTTATGGATTTTATTGTGGCAGATGCACCCACCCTTATAAAGGTCAAAACTTCCCTACTGTTGACAAGAACAGTTGAAATTAGAAGCCACAGTTTGAGGGTCAAGCTGCCCAGCTCTGTGGTGACTGTGGTCCCATACAAAACTTGGTGAAGGATAGGAAGAGCAAGTTGACAGACAAGATCCTCAGCCATTGAAACACCTAGATTAAGAGAAGTTTCTAGAACATTGACTATATGATGACAGATCAGATTTGAAAAAGGTATAAATAGAGCACTCCGAGAGGACAAATTGAAATAAACTTCCTTGAAGCTGCAAGTCTACAATCAGGGACTGTCCCTCTGAACTGGGACACCATCCAAGGTAACTCCTGCAAAGGCGGAGAACCTTCACCTTATAGGGTGGATAATATGTAAATTTTGGATCATCAGCCTTAAAACTGAAGCTTAAGTCAGCTGTGTGGTAATAGTTCCACTTGACAGACATCAGTATCACTTCCTTACTAATGTTTATGGAAGTGGTAAATAATTTCAATTAGAATAGATCTTATTTTGAGTACATTCCTCGTCTATTTTGAGAGGCTCAGTGACATTTATTGAAATGGATCTGGTAGCAAAACACACCAGAGGAAACATTTAGATGATGTAATTTGCCCTAACTTGATTAAATTAATTAAGGATCCAGTAGTACTGAAGTCAAAATAACTTCATGTTAAAGACTGAATCAAGAAGTCAATAAATTCAGATTACCAAACCATCAAATTAATCCAGAAAATAATCAAATAAAGGCTCTAATCGTAACACTAACATGAACTATTTTGTGTTATTCTTGTTCAAATAGATTAAAGGAAAGAGCAAGTGTTTTTGCAGGACTTTTTTTTTTTTTTTTTGTCTTTTTCATCACTTACTTCAGTCAGTGTAGTAGATGTACTATCTGGTTGTAGACACATACTTCGAATGTAAATAACCAGTTCTGCTCTTCTGCTCTCCACTCTCATGACACCTCACTTTTAGTACTGTGCCCAGCTATAGGACTCCCGACCAGAAGATGGACATAGATCTGCTGGAGAGGGTCCAGAGGGCATAAAGATCATCAGAGGGGTGGAGTACCTCTCCTATGAAGACAGGCTGAAAGAATTGAGACTATTCAGCCTAAAGAAGACTCTTGAGAGACCTTATGGCTACATGTCAATACCTGAAGGGGGGACCTACAGGAAGGCCAGAGAAGGACTAATAAGAAGGGCTTGTAGTGATAGGACGAGGGGCAAGGCATTTAAATTGGAGCAAGGTAGAATTAAGGCTGGACATCAGGAAGAATTTCTTTACAACGAGAGTAGTAAAATACTGGAACAGGCTTCCCAGGGATATGGTTGAGGGCTTATCCCTGGAGGCATTCAAGATCAGCTTGATATGGCACTGGGCAGCCAAATCTATTTGGATGTGTCCCTGCTCACCACAGGGCAGTTGGACAAGGTGACCTTTGAGGATCCATTCCAACCTGATGTGATCTGTGAATACATGAATGTATGCCATAATAGTCCATATATAAAATAACTACTAAAATAGAAATTATGAAGAAATAGAAAGATCATATAAACCATAGTACTAATGAAGGATACTTTTCAGGAAAACATATTACTAAATAAAATAGTAAAACATGAAGCAAATTTGGTGGTTATTGTATTAAAAACTGAAATATATTTTTCAGAAGTTTCTCAGAAGAATGACTGAAGCCTAAACTCAGGCAACATTTTTAATCATAAGATTCAAATATATTGACATAAAATCTTAAATTATCAATGAGTTGTCTATGAATGACTCAAAAATTTTATCTTGACTTATCAGAGAACAGATGACAAGTGTTACATAACTTTATATAGTCCCAATCTAATTTTAATCCATAATAATTTATCTGGATATTTGGAAGTTGATACATTTAGGGGCACATACTTGAGACCAAACTCATTATTAGAAACCTAAATTAGGGGCTTTAGTTTGGAACCTAAAATGAAATATTCCTTGCACAGAGATGGGCTGGCAGATTTGACATAGATTCTACAGGAAGTGTCTTTTGGGAGTGTACTAATATATCTTTAAAGTTATTATATACCTTTTTATGAACACTTACATGCAGCACACACATATATATACATCTGAAATTGTTACCATGGTCATATCCAGACAGTCCTAGTGAATGATTAATACGCTATATTTTATAAGCCAACTTCTGGATTGCATTGATTACATTAATAACTGTATATTTCTTCAGAAAATAATAAATAAGAGTTATCTACATTTAGACTTAGAAAGTCCTGAAACAACTACCAAAGAAGCTTCTGAAAATTCATTGGTTTTAGAACCAGTAATGCTTCTTAATTTAATTATTAAAGTCAAAATCAAGCATATTAATTTTTTTGCAAAGTGAAATTTTCAACTTAATTTTAAGTATGGAATCACCTCTATATGATCAAAGGTTGACAAAATATCCATGGTCTCATTTTTCCTAACTATTTTTATTCTTTCTTATTAAAATACAAAAGAAGTTACAAACTCACACACATACTTAAGATCATGATTATTCAAGTAGTCAGTCTGCACAACTAATGACTCCTTGCAAGCATCTAGTTCTGATGCAAGTAGTACTGTAATGACTTTAGTGACTTGCCAGGAAAATCATCAGATATAATCACCAGTTCATTGTTCATCTGCATAAAATGAAAACCACCTGAATCTTTCTTTAATGGAGACAAATGTCTGTTTAGAAACAGCTGGATATATTTCATTCTACCAGTTACTACATTAAAGATTTTATACTAAATGAAATTAAAGATTAATGTCTTATGTCTTATTCTATGTCTTCATGATGTCAGTTCCAGTGCATGCTAATTCTAACAAAGATTACAGTACCACCAAATTCTTGGCATAAGCATACAGTAGTAGAGATACACTTTTGTATTTATTTGAAATGGATATTAATTGAGAGGGTTTGTTCTGCTTGTTTTGTGGTTTTGGGTTTGGGTTTTTTTGTGTGATTTGGTCTGGTCTGTTTGTTGCTTTTTTTGTGGGTAGGAGAAGGAACTGATGAAGGTTGGTCACAAGAACTGTGACAAAACCAGAACCCTTAGCTACCCTTTCTTTTTTTCTTTTCCTTTTTCTTTTCCTTTCTCTTTTCCCTTTTCTTTTTCTTTCTAATAAAGAAACAATATTTCATGAAGTTTAGTGGCACTAGTATGTGAATGTAGATGTTTTATTAAAAGGTTGAACAGAGATTATGGTAAGAAACTTGATGTGTAGGAGAAAAATAACCTACAATTTTAATTCATATATAAACACTTATATATTAAACTAATGACTTTTCTTTGGAAGACAGTTTGACTCCAGCAAGAAGGCATTTTTCTACCTAAAGACACAGAAATGTGGTAACAGGATGGTTATTTTGTATCAAGAATCATTACCCTTGCATTTACAAGTATAGGAACACAGGTGTTTCAATATTAAGAGACATGGTCAGTCACAGAGACTGACTAAACAGTACTGCATGTCTGAGTGGTAGTATCTAAAAAGAATTGCAGGCCATATCAATGAAAAAGAAAATCTGTAAAGTCATAATTTGAAAACATATGACCAATGTGTTATAACAAGTACTTTTTCTGTAACACTTTGATAATTTAATAGTGAAATATTTAACAGTTATGTAAAAATTGTGGAATCAGGAATGCAATTATAACAATATCCTAAACTATGTAGATTATATATTCATATTATAAAAATATGTATTCAGTCATCATTGCATGTAAAGATCCTTTTGCATATCTGACTGGAGAGAAAGATTGTTAAACAGAAATAGCAAAACTCAACTGCAAACCTTACAGAATTTCAAAACATTTTAATGACTTGTGGTAAGCCTTGAAATGAAAAAAATATATCCTACTTTCCCAATACAATTTAATACTATTTCCATTTTTCATAAACTCATCTACTTGTTTCCCTTATTCTTGTAAAGAAATTAACCTTTTTTTGGTTGTCTGGTAGTAGTTTTAGGCAGTTTATTTCTATTCCCAATTTAGACTTCTTGACTCTGATGAGGGTTTGCAGTTGTTTGCTTTATATATTATAGACAACAAAATGTTATCTAATCCCAGATAGTGTCTCCAAAGGAGAATAAAACAGCAGTAATGTTTTCTAGGAAGAGGTGAAAAATGGTTTCTGAAACTGGTATACACTGAATGATGCTATGAACTGAAATCCTCAAAGAAGTTTTAACAACTGAAGATAAAGAATGCTCTTGATCAGGACAGACACAAAATTCTGCTAGATTAGTGTTGTTAGAAAACTGGACTTATATTAAGGCTACTGTGAAAAGGAGTCTGAACAGACTGGTACCTATAAAATCCTTGACATCAGAAAATGAGTTGAAATTCCTTCAAGTGCCACGTCCAATCCCCTTTTGAAGACCTCCAGGGATGGTGACTTCACCACTCTCTGGGCAGCACATTCCAATGGCAAATAATGCTTTCTCTGAAGAACTTTTTCCTTACCTCGAGCCTAAACTTTCCCTGGCACAGCTTGAGACTGTGTCCCCTTGTTCTGGTGCTGGTTGCCTGGGAGAAGAGACCAACATCCGCCTGTCTACAGCCTCCCTTCAGGTAGTTGTAGAGAGCACTAAGGTCTCCCCTGAGCCTCCTCTTCTCCAGGCTAAACAATCCCAGCTCCCTCAGCCTCTCCTCGTAGAGCTTGTACTCAAGACCTCTCACCAGCCTCGTTGCCCTTCTCTTGACATGTTCACGTGTCTCAATATCCTTCTTAAATTGAGGGGCCCAGAACTAGACACAGTACTCAAGGTGTGGCCTAACCACTGCTGAGTAAAGGGGCCGATGACTTCAAAGTTCATGCTGGCCACACTATTCCTGATAAAGGCCAGGATGCCATTGGCCTTCTTGTCCACCTGGGCACACTTCTGGCTCATGTTCAGCCTACTATCAACCAGTACCCCCAGGTCCCTTTCACCATGGCAGCTCTCCAGCCACTCTGTCCCCTGCCTGTAACACTGCATGGGGTTATTGTGGCTAATGTGCAGCACCCAGCACTTAGACTTGTGAAATGCCATCAGATGCTATGCTGCCCATCTGTCCAGCCTGTCAAGACCCCTCTGGAGAGCCCTCCTACCACTTAACAGATCAACACCTGCCCCCCTCTTGGTGTTGTCTGCATATTTAGTAATGCTGGACTCAATCGCCTCGTCCAGATCATCAATAAAGATATTAAAGAGCATGGGGCCCAGCACTGATCCCTGAGAAACACCACTAGTGACTGGCTGCCAGTTGAATGAGACAACATTCACCACCACTTGCCCAGGCTTCTCTCAAGTTTGCCAGGTGTGTGTGCCTTTGGTTACACTGTCAGGTTTTTGTCTCTCAATCTTGGTTGTCACTTGGCATTATTGTCTCAGGAAATCTATAAATACCAGCCTCAAGTGCCAGCTCTTTGCCTTGTAATTGTCCAAGCTCTGGGAGAAATCACAAGCCTTGCTTGGAATCCGAGCTGTGTTTCAGTTTACCGAGACAAGACTGCAAAGACCCCTCAATGTATACTGTTGTAAAGGCCAGGAGCAGAATGGACGTGTCGTGCCGGGCCAAGAGACAAAACCCAGGAGGAGCTGAGAGTCCCTGGGACAGTTTTGTTTTATTGGAAGAAGAAATAAGCACTGCTGCGTAGATTGCAGCTGATGAACCTCTCCAAATAGGCAAAGCCACAAAGCCAACAAGCCCTGCAAGCTTCAGGAGCAACCTCTTTTCTACAAAGCTTTCAGCTACAAAGCCTTCAGAGATAAAGCCTGAATATGCCTCAATGACAAGCTGCAGAAGCCAACAGAAAGTGAAGCTGTGTTCCTGCAGCTTTCACGTGGTCGATGCCATTTTGGTTTTGTTAAAATCCCCACATGTGCCACAGAGCACCACGATCAGTGAGTAATTATGAAATCTGATTTTTATAAGCATCTATTAAAGGTCTGTTGCCCTAGAGAATTCCAGACTTCCCACCCCTTCTGGGCAATCTCCAGCTCTGTTCCTTTTTTCTTTACAGTTTAAATTGCTGTTTGTTGTTTCTGGATTTTTGCTCATACTGTTGAAATAGTTACATTTTCCTGCTGGTGAGGTATCTGTTCCACAACTGAATATTTCTGACCACTAAATAGGTTTTATTAATATTTTCCATGGGATTTTTTTATTAATAAAGTTATTAATATTTTTATTAATTGGTCTGCCTATTGAATATTAATAACCTCCTTATTATCATAGCAGTTGGTGAGGGAGGAGCTGCCCTTCCTAAATCCATGTTGGCTAGGCCTGATCCCTTGGCCATCCTGCAGGTGTGCTGTGATTGCCCCCAGGATGATCTGCTCCATAATCTTGCCTGGCACTGAGGTCAGGCTGACAGGCCTGTAATTTGCAGGTTCCTCCATCCAGCCCTTCTTGTGGATGGGCAACACATTGGCCAGCTTCCAGTCATCTGGGACCTCTCCATTGAGCCAGGACTGTTGAAAATTGATGGATAGTGGCTTGGCCAGCTCATCTGCCAGCTCTCTCAGCACCCTAGGATGGATCCTATCTGGTCCCATGGACTTGTGAGTATTCAAGTGGCTCAGCAAGCCCCTAACTACTTCCTCATGGATTCCAGGGGAACTGTACTGCTCCCTGACCCCATCTACCAGTTCAGGATGCCAGTCATCCTGAAGTCCTCCTGCCTGTTGAAAATGGAGGCATAGAAGGTATTTAGTACCTCAGCCCATATTATATCTTAATATAATCAAATACTCCTTAATATAATCAAGTCAGTTGTTTTCTACCATGAAAACTTAAAATATATCTGCATAGCTACTTTCTTCTGCTACACACTGTGATGGTTTCAGTTGCTTGCTTTTGGACTTCTGGCTGTAGATGATTCATGACAGATCTCATGAGGATGGACAAGAAATCTATGATTCAGTATGTGGTATTATACTGTATACATATGCAATAGGATTTTTACATGCATCTTGGTAGGGGAAAGATATTAGAAAAACATTTCTATAAAAACCAGTATTTCTGCAAGTGGCACCTCTACGATGGCTTTTCAGAGGAAAAAGATACCTTAACAATAGTTTGGAATCTTTTGGAAAATACTGTATTTGAAATTTAACCAATTTTTCACAAAGGTCTCCAGGCCATGAAAAAGCATTATCATTACAATGCCTTTAATCAATTCAGTTTATCTTTAAATCAGTATTCCATACTGTCTAATTATACAAAATGTATATTCATTTTAATTGCCAACATTTTGAGTTCAAGTTTCTGGATTCTTTTCACACAATTGAACACCTGAAACTTATTGGTGTGATGCTCGTATGATGCTTGGATCTTGTGTAATGTATTTATATGTTAAAAGCTTCTTTCCTATTTCAATAACAAATGTTCTAGGAGCTTGTCACAAGAACATACTATTTTTTTAACACGTCAACATACTGTAATGTGTTAACCTGCTTGTTCCCCTCCCCCCCTGCCCCAGCACAGAGGGAATGTAACACAAAAATGCCCTGGGTTGAGATAAAGAGTAGTAATAAAAAGAGCTTAGTATAAAATAAGATAACATAAAGTGTAATTACCTTAGCTAATAATACAATGCACAATTACCTTAGCTTGGCTTATTTGCAGCAAAAGTGCAGCAAAACACAAAGAAAGAAAAAAACCCAAACAAACAAACAAAACCTCCAATAGCATAAAGCAGAAAACCAGCAAGCTAAACAACTGCAACCCATCTTGCTGCCATCCCTGAGGGAAAGAGCCAACACTTAAACCCCAGAACCCAAAAGCAGCAGCTGGAACAGGAATCTTCTCAAGCTGCAACTACAGAATCACAGAATGTTACGGGTTGGAAGGGACATCGAAAATCTTCCAGTCCAACAATCTGAGCATAATACTTTGCTCCAGCCAGCACTTTCATTTTGAAGCTGGCATGATGCAGGACATGAATTATCCTGAGATACAATAAAAAGAAACTGAAAAGCAACCTATATTGCTTGCACCTAAGACCTATCTATAGAAGAAGCTAGATAACTATGTAAAAGTGTATATACACAAATCTTGGGAAAATGCTGAAAAAATAGGAATTTCATAGTCTATCTAGCCTATCTCCCTGAACCACAGTAGAATCAATTATAAATAATCAATTTCTATCCTTTCTGCCTAACCTGTTTTTAAAGTCTCCACTAAATGAGACCTCAGTGTTTCCTTGGACAATTTACTCCATGCATGCCTTTGAGAACTGTTTCCTAGTATCTAACCAAAATCTCTGGTCTCATCTACATTATCCTAAATATGAATAGAGAGATTTTGACATTCAAATAAAAATACTTGAATTTTAAATTTATTGTAAAATACTGGATACTCTTCAGAGATATATTTTACCCTGTTGTGAAACAAGGGGGTTTATTCTCTACTGCTATGCACGTTTTAAAGTCATTTACTTTAATGATAATTATATGTAAATGGTCTGATTTGTAAGTGAATATATAACTAAGCAAGGTGAAAGTCAGCAGAAAATCAGGCTCAGGATACAGATTTAGGACTCACTTTGAATTTGCCTAAAAAATTTCACTTTGTATATCATGAGCTATTTAGTGACTAAAATAGTGCTACTGGACTTAATAGTTGATACTTAATAGTTAACAATACTTAACAATGTACAATTGTGGTTTGAAATCCCATTTCACACATCATAAAGCTGCTTGACCATATCAGTTACTTACCTTCATCAGAAGACTCCTAAAATTGTGCTTGCACAGGTTTAAGTCTGATCCATATAATTACTAGTTAGTACTAGTTTTGCTTCAGGTTGGAAAGCTCATTGAACATGCTGTACACAACAAGTTTTACAAAGAAAACATTGTATATTTTTTGATGTTTGGGACATTTTGACTTTGCTCATAAATTTCATTTCCTTTAACAACATTGAAGCTAATAAATCTCATCCCACGAATATATAAATGCAGTTCAGCATTTTCTTTATGACAAGCTACTTCTTATATTTAACTATAATTCTATAAACATTGCATATTATTCCAGGTTTTTCAAGCCTTATTACCATTTTGGCATATATTAAAAAACCAAAACAAACCAACCAACCCCCCACTTCCAATATAAAACCACCAAAAAAAAACCCCAACAACCCAAACCAACAAGGTTCTGCAAAGCATTGTTCAACATAGTTCTATGGAAATTAGTTTCACTGTAAGTAATACCGTGTCCTTTTGGTTAATTCAGATGTACCCTGTCCTCTGTGCATACATCTGAGGTCTACAGCATGGACATAATGTGCTTGCTTCCACCAACTGTAATTCTATATTTGCTGCTGGCATGTGTACTGCCATTGTCCACCACTGTCTGTGCTTGCTTAGGGCAAAGAAGATAAGAATATTTAGCTCAGCTGTACCTATGTAAAGTTTTGATAGAGACAAATGCATAAAACAAGCTATTCAAGCCCATAATTTCTGAAAGCAAAAGTATTAATATCTTTCAAGTTAGTACTAGAGTAGTTTCAGTACTGTGTTAGATAGCTTTATAAAGAATATTTTATGCTCAAGATACTCCTTTAATACTAATCAGTATTCTGCTTTTTCCCATTTTCAGTTTTCAAGTCACAATAAAAGAAGAAAACAGTGACCACTAATTTTAGGAGATATGGAATACCTACATTTTTAACTACTACACATCTTTTACAGTGATTAATCACACGGAAAATAAGGAACATAAGATTAATGAATATCTGTCATTTAGTGACTTGCAGATATAAGACAATTGAAGAACAAATAGAGAGCAATAATCATGTTCTCTAGGAAAGATTCCAGCTCAGGTACAAGACCTTTTGTCTTCCTCATATTTCTTCATCACCACATTCTAATTCCTTAGACAACTAGGATATAGAAGAATACTCCTGAATAACATTTAGAGCATTCAGAAAAACCATTTAGAGCATTCAGATGTCTAATTTAGCTGCTTTGCTCTTGCTTGATTGCTTTCTTTGTTGCCCCAGGTTTTTTGAATCACCTCCACTCTAGCATGGAGAGTTTTTAACTGGAAATGCCAATGCTCAACCATAACAAAGTGGTCCAGTAAGTATCTGATTTGATTCATGCTTTAAGCCAAGGTCTTTAATGGGTACAAAATTGTGAGTGTTCTGTATGGTAGTATAAGACCAATCTCTGAATTAGAGAATTAACTGAAGAGCATCTTCATCTTCTGTTTCATCAACTTGTGGATATTTTTAAGACATTAGATGCTGTTAAGTGCAAATTCTATATGATTTTTTTTAATGGTCAGTCTTTTCAGGGAGAGATATGAATTCTGGTTTATACTTTGAAAAAATTAACAGTATGATTTTTAATTTATGACATATTGTGTTTTGAGATTAAATTAAACTGGACATAGGAAATAGTATAACAACTTTACTATGTAAAATTTACAATTTTTTAAAAAAAATTCTTTTTGAAAGAGCACTTTAAAGAAATTTACTTTTTTATATGTTGATGCATGCTTGCTTAATCCTACAGTCTGGTGAAATTAGTTAACATACTTGATAGAAATTGGGAGAACAGTTCCACCCTTTAAGGAATACTTTAATTTGAATTTTAATTATTTTTCATAATAAAGGGTTAAAGAATCATTGATTTCTTCTTGATTTTTCACTTCAATCACTGATATATAACATTGACATATAAGGAGAAAAAAGATCTATATAGAACTTCAATTCTCAAAATCACTTTATCCCTTAAACCACAATTTTCCAAACAGTGCAAATCTATGTTTCAAGTCCTTAAGTGGGTTTAAGGCTTTTAGTTTTGAAAAGCTGCACTTTATGAAGACAGCAAGTTGTAGAGAGCAATAAGGCCTCCCCTGAGCCTCCTCTTCTCCAGGCTAATCAACTCCAGTTCCCTCAGCCTCTCTTCACAGGACTTGTGTTCCAAACCCCTCACCAGCTTTATTGCCTTTATCTTGACACGTTCCAGCAACTCAACATCCTTCCTAAGCTGAGGGGCCCAGAACTGGACACGATACTCAAGGTGTGGCCTAACCAGTGCAGTGTACAGGGGTAGATTGACCTCCCTGTTCCTGCTGGCCATGCTGTTCCTGTTACAGGCCAGGATGCCGTTGTCCCTCTTGCCGCCTGGACACACTTCAGGCTCATGTTCAGCCTACCATCAACCAGTACCCCCAAGTCCCTTTCTGCCTGGCTGCTCTCTAGCCTGCTTCATGCAGTACTGAATTATTAGATATTTTTAGACTGATTATTTTCAACTCTATTGTGCATAAAAAGAAGAATAATTACTCAGCAAGTGTTTCTTAGTTTTGGCTGTTCCATCATTTATTGATCATAATGAGTGTTAGATGCCTGAATATTGTAAATTTCTCTTTTTGCCTCAGATTAATACTTTTGTTTTCATAATTAGATCTGCATATATGCACATTTTCCCTAATCAGATCCTAACTTATGATACAATATGCCATTTTATTTAGAAAGTAATCTTAAATAGATATCTTTTCTTTTTGATAAAGCACAGCTTGCCACACATATAGAACCAGCAAGGTTACAGGGACATTTCAGGCTTTGTTATACTTGCAACTATGACATTACAAACCATGATACATACTGTGCTCTCTTCTAATCTATAGGTTTGTTCTTGCTTTCCAGGTTTAATTGATACAGAAAATGAGAGGGTGGAATCTCACCTGCCTTAGATGCACTTCAACTGCAGTTTCCCAGCTGTCTTATTTCCTATGTGCATCTGTCTATCTGATACTGATTTTTTTAAAGTAAATTCTACTAAACTGACAAAAATATTCATGATAAATATATGTTTATTAAATACATTCAAATATGCATATCCATAGAATCATGAAATACGATCATATAATTATTTAGGTAGGAAAGTACCTTTGAAGGTCATCATGTTCAACCATTAAGATAACACTGCTAAATGCACTGCTAGCCCATATCACTAAACATACCTTTTAAATACCTCCAAGAAACATGACTCCACCACTTTCCCTGAACAGTCTGTTCTAGTGCATTACAACCCTTTCAGTGAAGAATTCTTTCCTGACATCCAGTCTAAACCTTCTGGGATGCAACTTCAGGCCATTTCCTCTGTCTCTATCATTCCTTACTGAAGAGATTGACACTCACCTCTCTACAGTTCTGGGCCCCTCAGTTTAAGAAGGACATCGAGACACTTGAACGTGTCCAGAGAAGGGCAACAAGACTGGTGAGAGGCCTTGAGCACAAGCCCTATGAGGAGAGGCTGAGGGAGCTGGGATTGTTTAGCCTGGAGAAGAGAAGGATCAGAGGCGACCTCATTGCCCTCTACAACTACCTGAAAGGTGGTTGTAGACAGGAGGGGGTTGGTCTCTTCTCCCAGGCAACCAGCACCAGAACAAGGGGACACACTCTCAAGTTGTGCCAGGGGAGGTTTAGACTCGAGGTGAGGAAAAAGTTCTTCACTGAGCGAGTCATTCGTCATTGGAATGGGCTGCCCAGGGAGGTGGTGGAGTCGCCGTCCCTGGAGGTGTTCAAGGGGAGATTGGACGTGGCACTTGGTGCCATGATCTAGTTGTGAGGTCTGTTGGAACAGGTTGGACTTGATGATCCTTGGGGTCTCTTCCAACCTTAGTTACTGTGATACTGTGATACTGTGTGATACAGCTTCCTTTAAGTTAGTTATAGAGAACAATAATGCCTCCTCTGAACCTCATTTTCTCTGGGCTAAACAACCTCAGCTCCCTCAGCTCTTCCTCATCAGATCTTCTTTGAATGCCTGTATCAGATATACACAACATGTTTTAAATAGAAACCAAAACCGTTAGTAAGGTTACAGAGTTTAGCCTCAAAAGCTTGGGAACTTTTTATATGAACTCTTCAGTGCAAACTAAATTTGCTTCCTCTTGTCTATAACTTCTGATAAATAAAAGTATATAATTAAATGTACTATTTTTCCATCATTTCCTGAGTACAGGAAATTATCACAGCCCCTTACTAACTTTGATTATTTGTTTTGTAGATGTGTAGTAAAAGGACAGTGCAGAGAGAGGATGGTAAAAACAGATTTAAATAATCTAGAACTGGTTTTCTTCATTTTAGTTCTCTTAGATGACAGTCTTGTTTTCTCTTTTATAGGAAGGAACAATAGTGGACAAGAATGTCCACTGATGTCCTTAAATCCAATTCTATGAAAGTTAAAGGAAGAAACCATAGCTGGTAAAAAGGCATTCTGTACTCTATGTCCACCCCCACCCCCTCCACCCCTTTCTACATTTAGTAGTCAGTTATTTTCACCTCTGTTGTTTAGAAACCTTCTTTTCATTTCCAGTATAAATGTATTCCAAACCATTACATACAAATTCTTCCTCATATAACCATGATTTAAATAGGAACTTGTCACCAGAACTTTTCCCATATGTATTTAAAGTCACTCCATTACTTCTCCTTTCAAATTTTAAATTGATAAACTAAGCACATTAAGATTATTTGATCACCACATAAACATCTACCATTCTTCTGATAATAGGAGCATTCCATCTCTGAACATACAACAGTTCAAATTCAATTTTATAACAAATGGTGGTGAAATGACCCTGGCTGGATGCCAGGTGCCCACCAAGGGCATTCTATCACAGTACCTCCTCAACTGGACAGGGAAGAAAAAATATTACGAAAGCCCTGTGGGTTGAGATAAGGACAGGGAAATTCTCACTGGTTACTCTCATCAGCAAAATGGACTAGACTTGGAGAAATTGGCTTAATTTATTAGCAATCAGTTCAGAGTAGAATAATGAGAAATACACTCAGATCTCAAAACATCTTCCCCCCACCCCTTCCTTCTTCCTGGGCTCAACTTTACTCCCAATTTTTTTCTACCTCCTTCCTCCAAGCAGCACAAGGGGACAAGGAATAGGGGCTGAATTAAGTTCATCACACATTGTCTCTGGCACTCCTTTCTCCTCAGAGGGAGGATTCTTCCCCTCATCTAGTGTGGGGTTCCTCTTACAGAAGACAGTCCTTCACAAACTTGTCCAATGTGAGTCCTCATCGACTACCATTCTTCACATACTGTTCCAGTGTGGGTTCTTCCCATGGAATGTAGCCCTTCAATAACAAACTGCTCCAACAGGCTGGGTCAATGGGCTGAGACCAATGGTATGAGATTCAAGAAGGCCACGTACAGAGTCCTACACTTTGGCCCAAATAACTCCATGCAGTGCTACAGAGTGGGGGATAAGTGGCTGGAGAGCAGCCTGGCAGAGAGGGACCTAGGAGTACTGGTTGACAGTAGGCTGAACATGAACCAGCAGAGTGCCCAGGTGGCACAGAAGGCAAATGGCATCTTGGCCTATATCAGGAATAGTGTAGCCAGCAAGCCTGGAGATGTAATTATGCCCCTGTACTTGGGCACTGGTGAGGCCTCTCCTCAAGTACTGTGTGCAGTTCTGGGCCCCTCACTTCAAGAAGGATATTGAGGTGCTGGAGGAGGTCCAGAGGAGAGCAATGAGACTAGCAAGGGGGCTGGAGGAAAATTTGTATGAGAAAAGGCTAAGAAAGCTGGGGTTATTCAGCCTGGAGAAGACTCAGAGGGGACCTTATCCCTCTCTACAACTACTTAAAAGCAAGTTCTCCACCTGACAGGTGGAGAACAGACTCTTCTCTCAGGCAACTGGTAACAGGACAAGAGGGCATGGTATGAAGCTGTGCTAGGGGAGGTTTAGGTTAGATATTAGGAAGCACTTCCTCACAAAAAGACTGATTAGGCACTGGAATGGACTGCCCAGGGAGGTGGAGGAGTCACCGTTACTGGAGGTCTTTAAGTAAAGATTGGATGTTACACTTGGTGGCATGGTTTAGCTGATGTTGTGGTGTTAGGTCATAGGCTGGACTTGATCATCTCAGAGGTCTTTTCCAGCCTCAATAATTCTGTGAATATGGCTCTCCCACAGGGTCACAAGTCCTGCCAGCCAGCCTGCTCCAGTGTGAGTTCCTCTCTCCGCAAGTCCATGGGTCCTGCCAGGAGCCATCTCCAGCATGAGCTTCCCATGGGATCATACTCGAAGTACATATCCACCTGCTTCAGCATGGGGTCCTTCAAGGCCTTCAGGTGGATATCTGCTCCACCATTAATCTTCTCCACCATTAACCTCCACAGGCTGCAGGGAGACAGAGTTCCTCACTATGATATTCACACAGGCTGCAGAGAAGTCTCTACACCGATGCCTGGAGGACCTCTTCCTCTTTTTCTTCACTGACTTTGGTGTCTGCATAGTTGCTTCTGTCACATATTATCACACCTTTCTTTTGGTGAAGGTGCTCTTGAGCAATTTGTGGGGTTCTTTTTGTTGTTTTTTTTTTTTTTTTTACCTCTTCTTAAATATGTTATTGCAGAGGTGTTATCAACATGTGTGATTAGCTCAGGTTTGTCACTTGTGGCAGCCAGCCAGCATTGGCTCTGTTGGACACATGGGAAGCTTCTAGAAGCTTCTAGCAGAAGCCAACCCTATACCACCCCACCCCCCCCCGGCCCCCAATACCAAAACTCTGCCATTTAAATCCAGTACACAAATACAATTAGAATAATAAAAACTCTGGAGACAGAATTTCTAAGATACACAATGACATTATTAATCATATAGCACTTTGGTGAATAACCTTGTTTGATATAGTCTAGATGTGTACTTTTATTTTTCTTAGCTGCATTACTAAAAATGTCTCAATGTGGTTGCAACATATTCTATGACATGCAGAAGGTTTCAGGAACTGGGATCTATCCTCATGTCTCATATTTCTAAAGTAATTTCTTAAAGTAAAACTCTGAGCTTGTAACAGAAATGTTTATTTGTCCCCTATTGTGTGACCTTCCTTTCTGTATTGTTAATTTCCTTTCATTTCTATTCCTTCTACCTTCTAGATTATCCAGTTCTTCCTATGACATTCAATCCTGTGACATTTAGTCCCCTTATATATTGATCAAATCTCTTCAGCAAACCCATCTTCAGCAAATTTCATCAGCACTTCCGATTCTTCTGCCAAGACCATTAAAGGAACATTCAATCATTTCCAAAACTCCAGGTAGGTTCCTCCATTTAATTTTTTCACTCACTTATACTGATCAGCAATTTCAGCATTTTAGGTAAAATCTAGAAGATATCTACTGAATTTCATGTTCTCAGATTTTATCACTTTTCCTATGCTAAAGTAAAATAAAGATCTTATCCAAGACCAATATATGGATTTAGCTTGCCTGGGGCAGCTTCTTTTTGGAGTATTCCTGATGGAGTTAATTCTCGTCTTCATTCATCCTCTGCATTTTTCTCTGCCTTAATTTTTAATTTAAAACCTTGCTTAATAGTAAGACTGGACTAATAGTTTTGCATTTGCCTACATAATTTTTCCTTAATTTCTAGTAAAACCTTTTACACTGGAAGAATTGTGATGAACGGATTTAAATGTAGTTGGTGACTGGTCACAAGTGGTGTTCCTCAGGGTTCATTGTTGAGGTAAGTTCTGTTCAATGCCTTTGTCAATGTTCTAGACAAGGGGGTCAAGTATACCTGCAGTAAACTTGCAGACAATAAAAAGCTGGATGGTTGATGATCTTGAGAGTAGGGAGGCCCTAAAGGGTGACCTGGACCAGCTGGATTGATGAACCAAGGCCAATTTTATGAGGTTCAATATGGCCACGTGCCTGGTCCTACACTTGGGTCACAACAATCACATGCTATGCTGTGGGTCTGGGGAAGAGTTCCTGGAAAGATGTCCAGCTGTCCAGTGGGAAAGTACCTTGTGGACATCGGTGGCCAGCTAGATGAATATGAGCCCAAAGTGTGGCCAGGTGGCATCCTAGCTTGTATCAGAAATTTGTGGTCAGCAATACTAGGGAAATGATTGTCTCCCTGTGTTTGTAACTGGTGAGGCTGCATTTTGAATATAGTGTTCAGTTTTGTTACCTTTAATAGAAAATAAATATTGAGGTGCTGGAAGAGGAATGAAGATGGTGAAGGGTCTAGAGCACAAGTCTTAGGAGGAGAGGCTGAAGAAACTAGGGTTGTTTAGCTTGGAGAAAAGGAGGCCTGGGGAAGACCTTATTTCTCTCTACAACCACTTGATGAAAAGGTAGTAGTGGGGTGTGCGTTGGCCTTTTCTCCCTTGTAACAAGCGACAGGACAAGAGAAAATGACAACAAGTTGCCCCAGTGGATGTTTAGATTGAATATTAGGAACACTTTGTTCACTGAAAGGGTTGCCAAATATTTGAATGTGCTACCCAAGGAAGTGGTTGAGTACTTGTAAGGTACAAATCAGATTGACTTAATAATTGTATGGATTTTCAGTTTTCACCTGAACTTCCATATACTACAGTTTCAGGGTATGCAGATTTCCCTATCTATTGTAAAATTACTTCTTAGTCATAACATCTTTATAAAGAAATTATGTATTCTTTTAGGTCTGTGAAATTTTGATGCAGACTTGCTCTTCTCTTGCTTTCAATTTAAACCCCTGAGTATAGCATCTGCACATTTGATATAAATCGATTACAAAACTCTTCATTTAAGCTCTACATTCAACTTCAGCAAGGTTTCAGTATCTTTATATGATTCATGTTATTAGATCAGCAGAGGTAAACAAATTATCTCAGTCTTTCCATTATTTGAGAGACATTTATGTTTAAGCCCGAAGTTGCACATGTTTAGTTTGCTAGGCATATGAGAAATAAATCAGAGTTAAAAAATAGATAATTTGAGCTGAATTTGAAAGCAGAGGACTTGCTTCTCACAATCTTTCCCTTCAGGTTTTTACCTATAAAATCCTTTTTCTTTTCTTTTTTTTTTTTTTTTTTAACAAAAACATAAAATTGATGTAAGAGTAAAGGATGATGTTTTTAAGGTCAAAAGACAGTACTGCATCTCCATATTAACAAGTAATCATGTTAAACTCCAGGCTTTGTGCAGGCATTGAAGAGAAATTAGTTTAATACATCTGAGTGAACAGATAGCTTGTCTGCTTAACATGGTGAGTCAAAGTCTTGAAGCCCACCAGAGAAGAATGAAGATGACCTTCATCATCCATAGAATATTTCTTTTTTTGCCTTTGACTGCCTTATTATGTAAAATGTATGATGGCATTTTTGTTTGGAAGGAGCTCAGATGTGCCACTTTCTACAGTGAAGAAAAGTTCTTTTCCTAGTCTTTTCCTCTCTCTCTTTCAGAGAAATGAGCAAACAGGAACATCATAAAGATCAGCAGAATCATAGCATAGCACTTGGGAAGGAACAACCTCATATGACAGGACTATTTGTGTGTCAGTCTTAGGGTACTTGCGAACAATAAGGTGCCCATAACCAATCAACTACCATTTGGTAAAGAAAGCAAAGTTTCCTAGCCTGTATTAGAAGTATTACCAGCATGTCAAGCAGGCAATACCTCTACTCTGCTGAGTCCTAGTGAAATCAGTGTTGAGTGCATGCTTCCCAGGTCAGAATGATGGTCAGGGTGCTGGAGGACATGAAATAGGAGAGTGTGGGACAACATATGAGCCATATGAAGAGATGGAGAAAGACATGTTATTGCTGTCTATGACTGGAAAATTTAAATGGCAGTTACAAAGAAGGCTAAACCTGACACTTTTGAGAGATACACAGTGGAAGGACAGGAGGTGAGTGGCACCAAGTTGGGTGAGAGTGTTGATCTTCATGAGGGTAGGGAGGGTCTACAGAAGTACTTGGATAGATTGGATCAATGGAACAAAGTTAATGGGATGAGCTTCAACAAGGCCAAATGCCATGTCCTGCACGTGGGTCACAACAACCCCAAGCAATGCTTGGGGAAGTGTGGCTGGAAAGCTGTTTGGCAGAAAGGGACCTGGAGGTTCTAATTGACAAGCAGATGAATATGAGCAAGCAGTGTGCCCAGGTGGCCAAGAAAGCCAATGGCATCCTTGCTTGTACTAGAAATACTGTGTCCAGCAGGAGTAGGGAGGTGATTGTCCCCTTGTACTCAGTCTGGTGAGGCCACACCTTGAGTATCATGTCCAGTTTTGAGCACCTCAAGACAGGATAGATGTGGAGGTGCTGGAGTGAGTGCAGAGGAGGGCAACAAAGCTGGTGAAGGGCCTGGAGAATAAATCTTATGAGGAGTGACTGAAGGAGTTGGCACCATTTAGTTTGGAAGAGGAGGCTGAAGGGAGACCTCATTGCTCTCTACAACTACCTGAAAGGACATTGTGGAAAGGCTGGTGCTGGTCTCTTCTCACAGGTAATTAGTCATAGAACAAGAGGGAATGGCCTCAAGCTGTGACTGAGAAGGTTTAGACTGGATGTTAGGGGGAAAATTTTCACAGAAAGAGTGGTAAGGCATCGCAATGTTCTGCCCTGGGAGGTGGTTGAATCACCAACCCTGGATGTGTTTAAGGGTTGTTTGGATGTGGTGCTTGAGGATATGGTTTAGAGATGAGCCTTGTAGAGTAGGGTTATCAGTTGGACTTGGTGATCTTGAGAGTCTTTTCTAACCTGAATGTTTCTGTGATTCTGTGGTGTTCATGAGGAGAGGAAGTGGAGAGGAAAGTGATGATCTCTTCTCACTGGTTGGAAAGCTGGAACCTGAAAAGGGATGTGGGGGTATTGGTTGACAGTCAACTATATATGAGTCAACAATGTGCCCAGGTGGCCAAGAAGACCAGTGGAATCCTAGCTCATATTAGAAACACTGTTGTCAGCAGAAACAGGGAGGTGATCATCTGCATTGTACGCAGCACTGGTGAAGCCACACCTCAAATGCTGAGTTCTGTTCTGGGCCCCTTACTATAAGAAAGACACAGAAGTACTGGAACATGTCCAGAGAAGGAAGACCTGGAGCACATGACCTTCAAGGAGTGTCAAGCAACAAGACTAGAGAAAATTATTTCAAGCTATGCTGGGGTCGGGGGGGGCAGGGCTTAGGCTGAATATTATGAAATATTTCTTCCCGGAAAGGGTTATCAAACATTGGAATGCTCTACCTGGGGCAGTGATAGGGTTACCATCTCTGGAGTTTTTAAATGATGTGTAGATCTGTCACTCAGGCTCATGTTTAGTGTTTAGCAGCAGATTTAGTGTTGACCCAGTGCTGGGTCAAAGGTTGGACTCTCTTCCAACCAAATATATTCTTTGATTCTGTGATTCTGTGATATCTGTTAATAGGATGTGTAACAATTGTTCAAAGCTGCCTCAAGAGAGGATTAAGCTGGACATTGGGAAGCATTTCATAACCAAGAGGATGGTCAAACACTTGAACAGGCTTCCTAGAGTAAGGGTCTTAAGAAGCATTTGTGTAATACTCTTAATAACATGCTTTACTGTGCTTATCCCTGAATTGGTCAGGCAATTGGATTAGATGATTATTGTAGGTCTCTTCCAATTGAAACTTATACTGTTCTAGTCTAGTCTAGTCAATTCATGATTGAGAGAATTTCTGTTCTAGAAGAAATCTTCATATGAACAACATAGAAGTGCATTTTAAGCAGACAAATTTTACTGAAATAGAAATCAAATAACTGAACTATTTAAATTGCATTAGAAAAATGTGTGAGTTTTTAAAACGATTTCTAAATGCAGTGGTTTTCATTATATTGTCTAACATTTCTAGTAGTGGAGAGGAATTAATGAATCATTTACATATCTACCTCCAGTATCATCATGACAATGTTGTGGCACCAATTTGCAGTTACTCAATTTATTTTTAAAATACCTCACACATTTCCTTGAAGAATGTGTGGATTTCTTCACTGGTGAATGCTTCTGGGTGTTTTTGTTGTACTTTTTAAATAAAGGCAAAACTTCAATTCCTCAGAATATCATTAGACATCTGAACCGGAACATGTACATAGTTTCAGACTAGAACCTTAGTGCATCTTCCATTGGGGAGTTTATCTGGCTGAGCCTACCATGCCATCCTTCTCAGAGATGAGAGACAGAATTGATAGGCAGGATCTTCACAACAGGAAACTCACACAGCTGAATGAAGGGAAGATCATTATTTTGCCCCCAGGCATGAGCAGCACCAATACACTAACATATGCTGGTTGCTAAGTGGTTGGAAAAGAGTATTTCAGAAAAGGACTTTGAGTTCCCAGACCAAGGGGCAGTGGGTGGAAGCTGCCATAGGAAATTCCATGTAAACATGAGGAAAAAAAATTTCACTGTGAGTGTGACAGAACACTGAAACAGGCTGCCCAGGAGAATTGTTGAGTCTGCTTCTCTGGAGATATTCAAATCCTGCCTGGATGCAAAGAGAGGATGCAAAGAAGAGGGTAGAGAAAAACTTTTTTCAGTATTGTCAGTAACAGGACCAGAGGAAATGGGCACAAACTGAAACACGAGAGGCTAACTGTGAATATCACAAAGTGCTTTTTTCACTGTGAAAATGACAAAATACTGGCAGAAGTTGCTCAGAGAAGTTAGAGTCTTCCTCCTTGAAGATATTCAGAAGCTTTCTAGTAATAGACTTGAATAATCTGTTCTAGGTGGACTTACTTCAGCAGGAAGATCAGCTGAAATTGCCTCCAGGAGTCGTCAAAAGGTGACATTTTTATGCAAACTTCTAAGTTTTTGTGTATTCTCTTTTTGTGAGTGCCCAGCTATTACAGTTGAAATCTCAAAAGTGTTTTTTTTTGTTGTTTGTGTGTGTGTTTTTTTAACAATGTCATTTAAGACTATGTATTCTCCAAGTTAAAGAAAAGGTAGTGTTTCTTGACTTTTGACATAAAGGAATATGAAGCAGCTTCTTTGCCTCATTTACCAAGAGAGAGCTGTATCATTACAAGCACAGAATATGAAGTCTGGGTATTTAACAGAATGAAATGTCAACATTAAGGCCTCTAATGTGACTTGTATAGTATTATAGTAATTCTTGCCTCTGGGATATAATTTAAACTTTGTAGATACATCCTTGCAAAAAAATCTAGTTTTCATTCCAAGATGAGTGTTAACTGTTCCACCTACAACATTTAATTTTGTATTTGCAAAAAACTACACAGAGTGTTAGCTAAATACTACTATGCTTAAATTCTGTAAAATATTTAAAATGTTATATTTTCACCAAAAACTTGCATGAAAACAGCACAAGTTAGAGCATTTTTATCTGATACTAATATACAATAATACGATATTCCTCTTGGCTCTTCCTAAATGTTCCCTCATTCATCGCTGATGTCAGAGGGATGGAAGAGAACACAACTTGAGCTCCTGATCCCTTTAGCAGTTGCCCCAAGGTCCTTAAGCCTCTTTTAATTGATTGCGAGCATCTCACTGATGCATCATCACTACCCACCTGATAAACTAGAAGTGGGTAATAGTCTGAAGGAGTCACAAGGGTGGGAAGTTTACCTACAACATCTTTTACCCAGGCACCAGGGTGGCAGCAGACCTCTATGAGGTGGGTCCAGCCTGCATATTGGGCCCTTTGCTTTCCTCAGCAGGGAGTCACCTACAATAATGACCCTCTGAGTTTTTTTTCAGGGTCAGCTTTTATGACTGGACTGAGGTGGGTTGGCCTTGGTGGCACTTCTGGCCCTTGTAGCACTTTAGGCTTTTGTGAGCCCTTGTCCTTGGTCACAACCAATTCCTCCTTCAGAGCCTCATACCTGTTCTTTAAGGGCACTGTGGGTGGTGTGCTTCTTAAAGGAGCACATTTGCTCCTTTTGTATTGTTTGTTTCGTCAGGTAGCTACCAGCTCCCATTGACCCTGCACGTGTGAGTTGCCTCAGTTACTGCAGGAGGGCTGGAGGGCTTGCTGATGAGAGGATATTGAATCCTCTGCCCCATTAAGAGTTGACTACTGTTCTATAATTGTAAAGATCAGTTTGTGAATCAATCTCCCTCTCACTCTCCCTGATGCTTCTTAACCTACTCACCTCTTCCCTGATCTCCATCACTTCATCCTGGAGCTGTGCCAACTGGCTGAGCAGGTCAAAAACCTGCTCACACCACACACTTCCAGAGTCAGTGTTGTCCCCTGTTGCCCGTGAAAGGTTGTGGCATTCCTCACAACCTATGGCCTGGATGCCACTATCCATTTTGGTGGGTGCAGAGGGCACAACTTTCCTCCTCTGAGTAGCCACCATCATGCCTTCAGTAAAACTGAAGCACCTTGTGTCCTGCCCACACGCTCTGCTCATGTCAACTACTGAGCTAATTCAAAAGGAGCCCCTGGGGTACACTCAGTCACTATTTGCTCTCCCTGTGCCTGTTAGCCTGCCTGTGCCAATGGCCACTTGCTGCCAGCTGTCTGACCAGGCCCCCTCTTGCACCCCACTCGCTGGATTCCAATGAGCAAGAAGGCTGCTGCCTCACAGCTTGCAGTCTGACAAGATGCCTATTATAGAGCTAGTTTTATTTCAATGTTCTCTTGAGTGACAGCTATCAATATATGTACGGTTAACAATTTTGTACCATAGTCAAAGTAGTTTATTTACAACAATGTATCAATTCAAAAGCAATTCACAGTCTACTTTTTGAGATAATTTTTGTCCTTGCTTGTTTGCTTGCTTCCCTCCTTTGTTCACATGCTTTCTTGTTTGCTTACACTAGGGAGCACAAGATCTGGACTTTACACTCTAGTTATGGCATTGCTGATGATGAGTAGAGGGGAAGGATGCTGGAAACCTCCTACCTAATGCAGACCAGGATTCTCTTGATCTAGTTTAACCAATAGTTATTAAGTGAAGCACAATAAGTTGTTTAAGGTGTTAGCTTTTTGTTAATATTTATTTTACATGCTGATTTTGTACCCAGTGTGTCTGAACAATGCATTCACTTATGTTGGCAACACAGAAAAGAGGGCTGTCCAGCTCGTTATTGTGAAGGTAAATAGAATATAGAAAAGATTCAGTACCATGTCAAGAAAAAAAGATTTCTCATTTAGAGCTAAGTGAAAGAGAGGAAAAAAAGACCACCCACCCATTCTTCTAAAATTTAATTTAATTTGCTAGCAAAATACTTTGGAGAGAAGATAGCACTTGGTGAAAAATGAAAAAGAAAGTTGTTGACAGAAAGGACCAAAGCACCATGATCAGTAGTGTCAAAAATATCCTTGGTATCAAGAGACAGAGCAGTACACCCTATTTAACTTGAATTAAGATTGTTTCTATTGGTATTTCTAAACAACCTACATTCTGAAAACCAGTGTTGATTCCTCTTGATTCACACATCATCTCATCTTTTCAAAATGCAGTGACCAGCCCCCAGAAATCCCCAACATAGGTGGTGCTGTAAGATTTCAGGTTATTCTATAATCACCTCAAAACAAGATTCAGCAAATGCCCTAAATCTCACCATACCATATTTATTCAGTCAGCTTCCTCTTTACAAGGCTGAAATTATTTTCTGTGTAGGCATGACAGTGACAGTAAATTCAATTAATACATTTCAGGATGACAGATGAATGCAAAATATCACCTGCTTGTCATGGTAGTCTGAATTTGCCTTACAAACCAATGCTGAACATTCAGGTGAAATGGTGCCTTGTTGCAGGATCAATATTTAAAGACCTAAGCATTGCTTTTCACACTCTGAGCGTCTGCAGAATATGAGAGTACATACAAAACCATAGAAGCCTCAGGAGTCAAGACCTAGTAGTTGTATTTCAATGGTAAATTTACCTATCTCTATGCAAACTATGCAATATTATGCAAGCAACTAAGCATTATAACTCAATAATATGATCCTGAAAGAATAAAAATATATTCAATACTTATTTTAACCTTAAACTTGCAGATGAAGCACTGGGTTTTAATCCAATGAGCTTTGATGTCCTCTTACCCTTTATCGAAGGAAGAGTGAAGCTGTTCAGTCACTGTGTTTTCTCAGAAAGACATATATTCTTAATTTTATATGAGGAAACTGCTCAGCTATTAATTGCCTGATAGTTTGAAAAAGCAGAGGTAAGCATCTTCTTTTCCTAGGCCATGCTGTTGCTGTAACAATCTATTAGCTGGTCCTTTTCTGTCAAATCATACTGTTTAGACACACTAGGCAACCCTGCCTAAGCTAAAAATGTGAAAAAAATGAAAGAAAAAATGAAAATTAAAGTTTATTGAGACTATCACTCCTTTGTGTCATGAAAATCCACTCTACCAAGTATAAAGTTATGCCTAACCAAGAAAGAGCTGACACACACCTTTTGCTCTTAGGCATTGTCTTGAACTTTCTGTTTTGACTATGTTTCTCTTATGAGAGCAGGTGCAGTCTGCTCTATGAACACTTCCAACTACTGATCCCTATGTTGAAGTACAATAAACATAGAAATAAAAAAAAAAAAAAAGAAAAAGGAAAAGGGAGAAAAACCTTTACTTGTGCAAAAGAGGTAACAGCTTTTGCAGAAACAATGTAATTGGCATAAATAAAGAATATACTCTGTGTTTTTTCCCTTCAGAAGTGCAGCCCTGTATATTTTGCCACTGCTGTTATTTGACTGAATAACTTAAGGCTTTAGGAACTGATTATTTGTAAAGCTTCACACTCAAAGATTATAAACACTGAATTTCAAGCTGGATATGAGATCACATGTCTTCAAGGTTCAGTGAAAAAAATATTCTGCATAAATCTAGGTGCAATTTTTTACAGGTGGCTAAGCAGAAGGTAGATTTATACAGCTGTAATAAGAACAAAATATTTATGCTTATATTAAAGTAGAAGGTTTTCAGCAGCTGTTTTACAAGCTTGCCTGGTATGAAGTCAGCATGAAATATGATTTTCAGTGTGAGAAAACTGTTAAGAATGCACAAGCAAACAGACTATTACAGCAAGCAGATAAGTGCCTTTAAACTTACTGATTTATTTATTAATATGTCCCTTCTGAAAAATAGATATGTCTTGTTTCTAGTTTGATTAACTGGAGGGATAGATTGTAAAGTTTTGTATTGGAGAACAGCACCAGAGAAGAGCAACAAAGCTGGTGATGGGTCTGGAGCACAAGCCCTGTGAGGAGCAGCTGAGGGAGCTGGAGTGATTTAACCTGGAGATGAGGAACCTCAGGGGAGACCTTATTGCTGTCTACAATTACCTAAAGGGTGGTTGTAGCCAGGTGGGGGTTGGTCCCTTCTCCCAGGCAACCAGCACCAGAACAAGAGGACACAGTGTCAAGCTGTGCAGTGGGGAAGTTTAGGCTTGATCTTAGAAAGAAGTTCTTCACAGAAAGAATGACTGGCTATTGGAATGGATTGCCCAGGGAAGTAGTTTAAGAAAAGACTGGATGAGGCACTTAGTGCCATGGTCTAGTTGGTTAGATAGGGTTGGGTGATCAGTTGGACTTGATAATCTTGGAGGTCTCTTCCAACCTGCTTGATTCTGTGACTCTGTGAATGACTGAGGGAAGAAAATCCTAAAAAAATACAGAGAACCACTGTGGTCAAAGGACCCATAGTATTTACTCATTATTGGGAATTTGCACATTGAATTTTACAAATTATATTTACATTATACTTAGATTTATGTACATTATACTCAGTGTTTGATATGAAAGATTCTGAAATAATTAATTTGAACAGTATATCTGTGTAAACAGGCAAGATTAAAAGTCAAGACACTAAAAACTAGATAAAATTCACCTTCTTTTTCAGTTGTTTTGCTTCACAGTGGGGAAAAAAACCACAGCATTTTTAGTAAGATCTGTGGCATCTTAGCTTGCTGGAACATCTTAGGTGAATCCCATACACTCAACAGCTCTTTAGCTGAGGATGAAAAACCGTGAAGTGCCTTTATAAAAAGCACTTTCCCGCAGGGCAGTCACAGGGGTTTGTCTGAGATGGAGAAACTGGGATTTAGTTCCCAGTTGCCAAGCAACCATTAAGGAAGGAGCAGATCTCCTTTCTTAAAGAAATTGAGTGGTCCTCCACTAGTGTTTGCACACAAAGTGTAGCAATTTAAAAAACAAGCAACGAGAACTGCCACCTATTTCTACACAAATAAAATAGCTGTGAACGTTTTAAAGAGAGAAAAGTTTTGCAGTCCAGAAATTATCTCCTGAGATCAATGGGACCATCACTTCTTTTTACTTTCTGTGACATTAGGCACTGGATTTGTTTGCTTGTTTGTTTGGCTTTGGTTTGTTCTCTTGTTTGTTTCCTTGTTTTGGTGGGTTTGTGGGGGTTTTGTTTGTTTGTTCGTTGTTGTTGTTGTTTTTTAATCTCTTAATGCTATGGCCATGGATATGAAACAAAGGTTCAACCTATTGCTTAAATAAAGATGCCCAAAACAGGGTGTTAAAATGCTTCTAAGAAAAACAGTTTTAATTTGCAGTCCTCTCAGAAATAAACAAAAATAAGTACATTACTAATCTGTTGTGAAGTTTCATGTTTTGATCTCTTATATTATCAAAGACATTATTGCTTACCATGCTAAGATAATGTATCATATGTGGCTATGTTCAAATAGGAAAACATGTTTATCTAAAAGAGCAGGTTGCAGTTTATGTTGATTTTTTTCTTGAAGTGTGTGTTTTACCAGAAGTATATATCATCCAGATGTATACAACTGCAGAAAAAAGAGAATTCAGCTGGGGAATTGTCCTTTTTAAGAAAACACAGATGTTTTGTTTTGCTGCTGTCAGGGGTTGTTTTTGGTTGGTTGGTTGGTGTTTGGGTTTTTTTGGTTTGTTTTGTTTCATTTCCCATTTGTTTACTGGAATGATTCATAGGTAAACAGATGTCATGCAACACTTTTTATTAATGCAAACATGAGGCTTTTCCTATCTTTACTTAACTTTCTGATAAGCTCTGATAAGGGACAAGATAAAATTCTCTCCTGCAATCAGACTGCCTGAATGGAAAAATTAGAATGAGAGATATAACTACCATGGAAACTAAGGTGTGGTTTTAAATCATAGAAAGTATTATAGTGTAGTTAACTCCTATCTGTTGGTATCAGAACAATACACACTGAGGAAATCATCTTCCATTATGTCTGATGCAGATAACTGCATTATACAAAATTAAATGAGATATGCTTGTCACAGTGCATAAGTCTTTAAGAATAAATACATTCTCATCAACAAAAACAGAAAATTATGTGAAATAAAATCAACTTTTCATTGCAATTTCTGTGAAAATTTCCATTATGAACAAAGGATATTTTTCTTTTATTTAAAACAATTTATTGAAAAATGTATTGCAGCATTATGGCTAGCTTTCAAAACCAAAACCAATGTAAACACATAAACAAATGTGTTTCTATCTTTGTGAGGGATTTGGGTTTGTTGTGTTTTCTTTGTTTTGTTCTGTTTTTTTGTTTGTTTGGTTGTCCTTTTTTTTCCTTTTCCATAATTTTATTTATTTATTTATTAATTTATTCATTACTTCGGTTTCTTAACACCATCAACAGTTGATCCAGAAATCTGAAATTAGAACAAGATATCTATATTTTAGGAATTTTGTAAAAAAAACCCTGAAAAGAATGCCTTATGACCTATAAAATTTAACTAATTTAAGAAATTACTTCTGAACTTAGGCAATATCTTCATTGAAACTGGGAGATTGGACTCCTTAATATCAGACATAAACTAGATACATAATTAAGGCCTTGTTTGACTCCCAAATAAAGTTTCAAGATAGTTTCCTTCATCTATTTAGTTGCCACACAATAAAATATAAAATATTTTTGTTGGAATCATGAACTTTTTGGTATTCCTGATGCATTTCCTTTCAGAAAGCTGAGTGTCACCTCTAACTTTTCAGGTTGAATAAGGATTACCCACACCTGACCGCTGAATATAAAATATCAGTTCATATATTTCAGATTGTGTAAAGGTATTTCTCTGGATTATTTTGAATATTTTAATTTATTTCAGGACAATAAAGATGTGCTATCTGAACATAACTCCTCTTTCTGTCTTGGCGCGTTCTACATGACATGCTCGTATTTATACAACCACAACTGAGAAGCAGTGAGAATCCTGACATGCTACACCTGTAGCATGGGACCAATATATCCAACACATCATTATCACCTTCTAATGAATGATCCAGCCACAAATTCGTTAGAGAAGCAGTGGACATTTATCCACCGATATGAATTGTGCTAAAATTGTTGTGAGTGCGTCAAAATGTGCATGCCATTTAGTTGGGAGAATGACTCCACATGATTTCAAGTGAGCTTGAAGTTTAGTTGGTCACTTCTTCTATGGCACAGTGATTCTAAAAATAAGCATCTGAGGAAATTTTTAGTAGAAAATATCACATGACAGTATCCTACATACTCAAACTACAACACTAAGGAGGTTAAGGTTCAGCATTGCATTTTCCAATTTACTTTACTAAATATCAGGATCCTATTTTGTTTCTTATCTCATCCATTCTCATTTTTCACCTTTTCTTTCTTGCTTCAAGCAAGCCAGATCTGGATTTTTTAAACAAAGAATAATTTCTTTTTCCTGGTCAACTCTACACTGAAATTAATGGTATACATTTCTACAAATCACACTGATTAACAGCAGATCCCATGAGTGATGTTTGAAAAAAATACCTTTGGGCCAAGATTAAATAAATAACCATATAGACATAGAAAGTTTTTAACTCGCGTCTAAAGACATTTCCTTACTCCTCATAAGTGGTGGCATAGGCAGAAAATATCTTTTCTTCTAATGGTTTTGTAGTATTATATTCACTAATGCATTGTCACACTTAGTTTTGGCAGACCATTTTGTGTGAAGAAAGCACAACAACTCAACGGGTTTTTTTGTTTCATTGGTTGATTTGTTTTATTCATATCACATAAATTTGTGTGATTTAAGTGCTTTACCTCATTAGAGCTAATTAGAAACATTTATGTTAACATGGAATTTTACAGAAGTTTAATTTTGTATTTCAAGTGTGGATTTCCAGGGAACTGTTCTTTTACTTGAATTGAAACTAAAGGTTCTTAAATGATTGAAGTATTGAATCTTCACTTGTGAAGGGTTTTTTGGGTTTTGTTTGGGTTTGTTTTTGAAGGCTTACACTGGCATTTTTGCTTAGGAAATTTACAGATGCATGGCTGTATGCATTTCATATGTGAAATAAGAAAAATATACAGAAATTTATATAATATTGGATCATTTAACTGTTAAATTGGTATTTCACAATTTTTAAAAAATATGCCATCTTATATATTTTTTGTGAAAGAAGTTTTCTATAAAGCCTCTAGCCTTTCTTTTCACCAGACATTCAATTTTTTTTATGACATGATAAACAGAATCTTTTTGTTTTTAAGTTTTAAGTTTTTTTTTAAGTTTTAAGTCATCAGAGGCATTTTGTAATGCTAATGTCATCCTTTTTCTACACATCTGCATAGAGAGATTTACTTTAAACCTTACTGATTTATTCATTTTTAATGTAGTGCTAGGAAAAAACTGCACTTAAACATTCTTTTGACTTTCATTAATTAACCACCTTTTTTTTTTTCAAAGCTTTCTAGTGCTGGTAGAAAAGATGTGATTTCTCTGCTAACCCCTCTCTCTTTTCTGCTCTTCCTTCCATGGGAACCTAAATCACTGCAAACTTCATTACAACAACAGATTTCTAGATAGATAACATTATTATATGAGCTAACAGCCAAACAGCCTGCAACCAAGCAACTGTCTTATGTTAACTGTGAAATAATTCTTTAGATGCAATATACCTTTTAACATAAATCTATGTTAGTTGTTAGGGGAGCTACAAAACCAAACCAATTTTTTCTTGGATGTTAACAATATTCCAGACACTGCTACCAGAATACTAGCAGATATCTATGTTCACAGGTACCATATGAAAAAAACCCACAACAACCCAACACAAAAACAGCAAACAAAACATGTACAACACCCCACTGAAACCATGATCTGAAACCTCAGAATTTAAAAAACAACAAAACAAACAACAAACCCCACAACTTTTTATATACTGTTTCTTGCAATTGCCAGAATGAACTTTGTTTAACAAGATGTTAACAGCTAGCATATCCCACATATCTTCTATCTCTCCTTATTCATATACTAGATATTCTTGATATGAAGTCAGTTTAGTTCACGTAATGTCACCTCATTTTGTACTTTAGTCATCATAAAATGTTTAGCTGCAACAATTTTTAGTCTTTTGAGAAAATAAATAGATTAGGGACCTATAACCTAGAAAATTATACAAAAAATGTGAGGAAAAACCCTATTAGATAGTAACAACAACATTGAAAAGAACTTGAAAAACTAGTGCTATTATTTGATTCACAATACCCCCAAACCCCATGTAAAATATGTTGCACATTATTATTTTGTAATAATCAAAATAATATTTTTCATCTCAAAGTGTATTATTTCAAACCTCGTAATAATATTTCAAATCTCATCATAATCTTCATTGACATTTTCATTGCAGCCAAAATGTATATAATATTTAAAAACAAACAGAACTGCAGCCCAATAATTTGCATCTTGTTCTGACAATGATAAAGTCAGCTCAGTGAGGATACATTTTCTGTCTATGAAATTATTATTACAGTGCTTATACAGTTGAAATAGAAATCCTAATCAAAGAAGATTAGTGAAGTTTCAAGTATTAAGGGCATTCATAATTGTAAAATTTAGCATTTCAAAGGCAAACAATTTTAGCTCTTTGCGTAAGTCTAAATTGCTACCAAAAAAACCCACCAAAACCATAAATTCCTTCAGTTCTTCAGTGACGGGAAATTCTCCTAATGAAAATAAACAACTTATTCTGGGGAGTAAGGGATATATATTATTTGCTGATATTTTATCCTTTATCACATTGTTTTCTTTCTAATAGCTTACATTAATCCTACTCCCTGTAGGTGATTTCCCACAGAAACGTAGGCTAGTCTGTACACCTGAAACAGTGTAAATCTTGCACAAAGTAACTCATGTTGAGGGGATTATTTATGAAGTCACCAAGAATCTCAGTCAAAGGAAACCTGCAATGCAATTGCAATTGGCAACAATTTGAGAAAGTAAGAGTTTTACTTCATCTTTTCTTGTTTCTGTGCATTCCCAAAATATATATGTGTAATATTTGTGCTTATAATATATGCTTACGTAAAAATGAAACATTTTACTTTTAAAATAAGAAATGGAATCCAGAAAAGGAGGAAAAAAATGCAACAAACCAGCATTTCTTTCTCAGTCACAGATTTTTACTGAAGTATTATGAACTGTGGAATTTTCATTGAGTTTAGAAATTTACCCATGCATGCTCTTGCCTTATTACATCAATCTTCTACTTTTTGAATAAAAGGTGAAAAAATTGTATTTTGTAGGTTTGATGTGCAAATTTTGTGTCCTTTAGAAAGCTAAAAATTAACAAAAACCATCCTTCCCTGTTATATTCGGTGGAACAAAATCCCTACACCCTGCACCTCTATTTACCTTTCAGAGCTCCTAAGGTATAATTAAAAAGTTTATAGTATCTCTTAAACATTAAAAAAAAAATCTATATATTTTTGCTAACTTTTTTTTTCCTGTGCCTTTAATGTAGATGAAAAAAAAAAAATCTGTTCAGCAGATACAAGATAGAAATCCTGTTGTTACTGTAGTGGTTTGGGAGACCAATTCTCCCACCACAGGCAAAGAAAGACTCAGACAAAACAGATTGCAAAACCTGATGGAAAGTTAAAATGAAAAAAAACAGTGAGAGTTTTACAGAAAACCACAAGCACTGTGACAAAGAGAGAGAGAGATCTCAGAACATACCCAAGAAAGTCCCGTCCCCACCTGAGGGTACACCCAACCCCCCCCCAGGGTTCTTTCTTCCCCCCCAACCCAGCCTTGGGCCTGGGCAGGCCCAAGGGAGGCGTCTCACTCCCTTTTACCTAGGTAGCGACATAAGAGGAAGTAAGGACCCCACGTGGATGTTTTATAGAGGAGCAGGGAATTATGGGTGAAATACCTGGTTTCCTGTGACCACCCACTGGGCTGGACCCTTTTGGGACCTCTCAGGTGTGGCCTGTGCAGTGGCATCCGGGCTGGCACCCAGCCTAAACCACCACATTACTATGGAAGTAGCAGAATGCAGTTGAAGTAATAGAGGTGCATCTTTACTACTAATTTATCTTAGTTGTTATTCCTTAGTGAGTCAGACCCTTTCTAAATGCTTTTTAACTTCTTTATGAATTTTGAATATGTTTTGAAGCACAAGTCCCTTCATGAATTGATTTTGGAGACTGTGAACATATACCATGAAGCGTGAAGTGCATTCAGCTTTCTAATATAATATAAATGAAACAAAAAAAAAAGCCCATTCTCATAAAATAATTAAAACTCCAGGTTAACAGAGGAAATCCATCACTCTGGAAGGCATGCAAACATTTTAAGATCAAACAATATTTTGAAATTTAAACAAAAAAAAAAACACAAAAAAGGGAAAAAAACCACAAAAAGGCAAAAAAAAAACCTCAAACAGTAAACAACAACTGTCTTGAAAACAAAATCCTTCTCAAGAAAATAAATAATTAAAATTGTGCTATTTGCTTGTTTTCTGGTTTGTTTTTTGTTTTATTGGTTTTGTGGGGTTTTGTTTGTTTAGGTTTGCTTTTTTCTTTTTTTTTTTGGTGGGGGGTGGGGTGGTTTTGGTTGGTTTGTTTTGGAGGGTTTTTTTGTGGTGTTTTTTGTTTGCTTGCTTACTTGTTTGTTTGTCTCCAGAACTGTCATTTCAGGAGAAGAGTGATTGAGTTCAAAGCAGAAAATGTGCAAATTAGATCATAAACCATGTGCTGTTTTAAACCAATAACTGCATTGTAGTGTTTCCAGACAGGTAAAAGAATTGCTCCAAGTATCCTTTTTTCTGGATATTTGATTTATGAAACAATATTCTTAAAATCTCTGTTGTTGGTTTTGTTTTGTTTTTTCATTACAGAAATTTTTTAATTCAGCTTGCATTATTTTGGGAGCCTGATTCAATTACCTAAACATTTGCATTTATTACTATGGGAGATGTACTAATTTAGCTCTCCTTACCTCCAGCTACTAAACTGGGTGACAACAGGTCTCCCATAAATCCTTTGTCTTATCTTTCAATTTTGTGCAGATGTCTCCAGCATTCTGTGGCATCTTAAAGGGCATTAGGTGGCTGTCTTCAGAAATTTCATCAACCTCTGGATTTCAACATAGAGATATCTGCATTTCAGCCACTCATTTTAGGTTTTGTAGCTAATGAAGAAATATTAGGTACAAAGTATCTGTATGACTTAATTTATAGTAGAGTGAGATGAATGGCAATGTGCAAGTTTGAATTTCTGATTTCTATAAGGAGAATTTAAGATTAAGGTTAGCTCAGATGTAGAGTTTAACGTTTTAATTTTTTGATTTATAGGCATATCTGTTTTCATGATATGAGCACTCTAATGGCTGGAGTCAGATATTGTGTGGCTAGAAAGCTGTCTAGCAGAAAGGGACCTAGGGATTCTAATCAACAAGCAGCTGAATATGAGCAAGCAGTAATAACAGGCAAGCAATTCCTGCTCAGAGGTATCTGTTTTGACTGCAGAACTACCTATCACTTAGCTCTTTTGCAGAGCAGGATGCAGTGAATAATTCCTTAAAAGTACATAGTGCTTTAAGGAGGCTGAAAATATAGGATTGGTACCAAAATTTTTCATAATAGATAACTGATGTGAGTAATTATTCCATGTGAAATACAAACCCTCTTTAGTTTGAGGGACAGTAGTGAATTTCTTCAGTTTGCAGGGTGTTTCTTTGTTTCATTACAAAGGCTTGACCCACATCCCTTCCTCTCTTCTTTACACTGGTAAATATGTAAGAGGCAAATGAGTCTGTGTCTTCAGTTGCAATAAAGTTAGTCTTATCAGAGTGGGAGACAGGGAAAAAGTCATTGGACAGTCCCTGTTCTATAGACTGTGAAGAGCAAACTGTATGCTTACACCTTTCAGGAAAATGAGGTCCCACTTCTTCCTGCAAAGTGTGAGCCCAGTCTGTTTTACTCTATAGAGTTCATGACTTCTGGTTACATCACAGCCAGTAACAGAAAGACAGAGTGTGTTTTAGCCCAAAGAAAAGTCCAAACTTTATGCTCACTGAGCAATTGACCAAACAGGGTAGCAGATATCAACATTGTGGCCCACAGAGGACCCATGCTGAAGCAAGTTCACTGAGATGAACCACAGGCCATGGGGAGGACCCAGACTGGAGGAGAGTAACAGTGTGAGGAGGAAAGAGCAGCAAAGAGAAACTGCATGGTCTGACCACCCCCATATTCCTCATGCCCATGTCCTGCTTAGGGCTGGGAGAAGGATGTAAAGGAATAGGGGGTGAAGAAGTGAAAACAAGCCTGGAAAAAAGTTAGCAGCAGGGATCATTTTATGTCTGTCTGTCTGTCTCAACATCCAACTAATCTTTTGTTTGAGTCTGTTTCACCTGTTATGGTGTTCTGAGGTAGAATAGAACAAATTCTGTTCAGTGATTTTAATTTTCAGCTCTGTCTCTTTTAACTGCATTTTGTGAAATTAACAACACATTTTTGCAGACAGTGTCTGCATCTAGCAATGATAAACTCAGTGGTTTTGCATGCCAAGGATTGGCATGCAAATCAAGGTCACTGCTAATCTTGTGTAATATGTGGAAAAGCTGAATAGAAAGCCACATCTGCAGGGAGGAGTGGGCAGTTCAGGTGACCCTAAACTAAGCAGGTAGGTATTCCATTCCATGTATGTCATATTCAATATAAAGTTGAAGGATCACTTTTCTTCTTCTCATCCTCTTCTTTAATGGCTGGTATCCTAGGAGGACTCTGTCCATTCTGCCTTTGATACCAGTCCATGAATACCTGAATTCCAGAATCCATCTCCTGATTCTGGTTCCCATTTACTGCTGAATCTAGTCTGGGACTTCTGCCACAGCATCAGTTACAGGGATGCAATTGCTATCAGGAGGTCTGGTTTTGATATTGGTTTTGTATCTATTTGAGTTATTTTTTCTCATTACAGTAGTTTTATTTTCTTTTTCCAGTTAATAACTCTGCTTCCCTTATTCCCTTTCTCTTTCCTTTTGGGAAAGGATGGTGGTTAATAGACAGGTTCTGTCACTTCTGTAGTGTCTGGCCCAAACCTGACACTTGGCAGATGGTAACTGGCAGGTGAACTCCATGTCTTTATCCTGATACATGAGGTTTTCCATCATATTTTCTACCTCTGTCCTGTTGAGGAGGAGGAGTGAAAGTGCAGGTGAGTGGGAGTCTGTCAGAGGGGGGCAAGATCAACCAACCACAAGCACCAGAATTCTATACAGAATCAAGAAGTTGCTCCCATGCAGACCTACAGGATGTTTTCTTTCTTGTGCCATTTTACTTTCTGTTCTATAGATAAAAAAGATATTTGACTTTAAGTTTGAAAGATGTACTTTGCTTCATTACTCTGGCTTTTCTCAGTATGTTTTTTTTCTTTTCTTTTCTTTTTTTTATGATCAAGACTTCCTTTGATGCGTTTACCTCCTTACATCTTGCTTTTGACAGTAAAGATTCTTGACTTCTTCAGGGTTATATATTTTAAGAAGTAAACCCACTAAACTTTATAATGTAACAGGCAAACTTCAATGAACAGAAAAAAAAATCACAAAATAGAACACATGCTCATCATTACATCATATCATACTTCATTCTTTCATGTTTTGTATATTTTGTGAGGTAAGAAATTGCTTATGTCTGTGGATGTTAATACGTTCCAAAGTTTCATACATTGAAATAAACCCAAAGGTCTTCTTTGTGACTAAAGACTGTCCAAGTAATCACTTAATTGTCTCATACATTTTTGAAAAGGTGATATGACATTGATAACAGCCTACACACCTGCAATCATTCTTAGAATCATAATCATTGGAAAAAAAAATAATACTGCAGGATCATTTGTCCCTCTGTTTCATGCTTTGATATTCCCTCAAAAATGAAAGAAAAACTGCTCCGCTTTCCTTTGGTGTAAAGTCATTCTTCATCTTTTTCTTCTGCATCTTCAAGGCTTCAGCAGCAACTTCAAGGAACAAAACTCCTTTTCAAATTTTGACTCAAAATTGGTATTAGAACTCTGCAATCAATGGCCTTTAAGTTAGGTCTGGTGGATAACATCTTGGAAACAATTGTTGACATTGTGAGTAAACAATCAAATTTTTAGAATTGTTCGTCAAAAGCTGAAAGCAAATTAGAGAATCACAGAATGGTTTAGCTTGGAAGGGACTTTTAAGGCAATCTAGTCCAATTCCCCTGCAGTAATCTGGGACATCTTCAACTAGATCATGTTGCTCGCTCTCATCCAACATGAGTTCATATTTTTCCAGGCATGGGGCTTCTGCCACATCTTTAGACAACTGCTGCCAATGTTTCAGCCAGGGGTGCAGCTGGCATTCTGAGATGCAAGCGTGAGTTTCTGAGCCATGTCCAACTTTTCATCCACTAGTACCTCTAAGTCCTTCTTCTCAATTGCTTCACCCTCTGGCATGTATTGATACCAGGGATTGTTTTGACCTGCATGCAGGACCTTCCATTTGGCTTCAAGCTCTCATTGAACTTCATGAGATTCACCCAGGCTCACTTCTAAATGTTTTCCAGGTCCCTCTCAGTGTCATCCTGTCACTTGGGCACATCAAGTCCACCATTCAGCTTAGCATCATTTGCAAACTTTCTGAGAGTGCACTTGATCCCACTATGTCATTGATGAAGATATTAAACAGCAATGGCCCCAGTACAGACCCCTGAGGGACATCACTTGCCATCAATCTTCATCCGGCCACTGGCGGACAACAGTGGTTGAACTATTGACCACTGTTCCCTTGGTGCAATCATCCAGCCAATTACTTAGTCACCGAATAGTCCACCCATCAAATCTGTATCTAATTTAGGTGGAGGATGTTGAAGGAAACTAGCAAAGTCCAGGCAGATGACATCCATAGATCTTCCCATGTCCACTATGGTGGTCACTCTATCATAGAAGGTCACTAGGTGTTGGCTGCGGGTCAGTCATGGAAAGAAAACACACAGACATTCAGGAGCTTCTGCATCAACAACCCCCAGCCTTTAATGAATACACACCATGGCTTAAATACCTTCTTCCTGCCTTCACAGCTTGTTCCCATTGGACTTTCCCAGAGCCAACAACAGCCCCCTCATTTTCTTATCATCACAGCTGCTCTTTGCCCTGGAGCTATTTACATTTCAAGTCAAGGGAGGATACCAGATCTTGTTCAGCACCAAGGCCACTGATTATCGCTTTAGACTGCCTTCAGCCTTTGTAATCCACAACTAGGCTGGCCAGGCAGGACTTGTCCTTGGTGAAACCATGTTAGCTGTCTCATATCATGTTCCTGTCCTCATTCTGCCTTATCATAGTTTCTAGGAAGATATTTTTTCAATTTTTCCAGTCACTGGAGATTTCACCTGGCTGTCATGGCTCTACAGTATTGTGGAGAGTAGCTTGGCAACTATCCAATTTCCTCAGGAGTATGGAATGCATCTCATCAGGTCTCACATATCACAGTATCACAGTATATCAGAGGCTGGAAGGGATCTCAAGAGATCAGTGGGTCCAACACCCCTACTAAAGCAGGATCACTTAGAGTAGCCAGCAAAGGAATGCATCCAGGCAGGTTCTGAAAGTCTCCAAAGAAGGAAACTCCACGATGCCCCTGGGCAGCCTGTTCCAGTGCTCAGTCACCCTCACTGTAAAGTTTTTCCTCATGTTGAGCAGAAATATCCTATGTTCAAGTTTGAACCCTACCCATTGTTCTTTGTCTTATTGCTGTGCACCACTGAAAAGTGCTTGGCCCTCTCCACTTCACACCCAACCCTCAGATGTTTATACATATTGATGAGATCCCCTCTCAGTCTTCTCAAGACTAAAGAGCCCCAGGGATCTCAGTCTCTCATCATAGGGGAGATGGTCAAGTCCCCTAATCATCCTCATGGCTCTCCATTGGATTCTCTCTAGCAGTTCTCTGTCTTTCATGAACTGGGGAGCCCAAAACTGGATGCAGTGTTCCATGTGTGGTCTCTCACATATGTTTGGGTTCCTCGGGTGTCAAAGATCTGATCTTTTAGACTGGGAGAGATTTTGCTCACCCTGTTCCTGGTTTGTGGTCCATCACCCTGGAGTAACACAACCCACTCTCACAAGCCCCCATACCCCCACAGAGGCAGGAGGGAAAAGTAACACAGACAAATATCTGGGTTGAGATTAGGAATATAATGAGATAATAGAATGCACAATCACTTTAGCCTGTTTGCAGAAAAGTGCAGCAAAATACAGACGCAGCAGCAGAAGGCAGTGGCAAAATGGTTTCTCCCACCAAAGCAGACAGAAGACACGCCGGAAAAATGGATTAACACCCCAAACCCAGAAATTGGAAGCAGCAACTGGAACAGAAACCAATCTGAGCTTCAAGCCCCATGACACTTTGCTTCATCCAACAATTTCATTTTTAAGCTGGCATGATGGCAGCATGGTGTTGAATATCAGCAGGAGATTCAACTTAACCCATGACATCCATCCACTCAAAAGGTATTGGAAGAGACATTGCCAGCGAAGACTTGGGTCAAAACACTTTCTCATCTGCTGTTATCTCTTTTGCAATCCTGCTCATCAGGGAGGGCAGTGCTTTCTTTGACCTTCTTTTTCTGACTGAGATACCTGCAGAAGCCCTTCTTATTATTTGTGTTTCATGAGACAAACTGAATGACTCTCACCCATCATATTTGTTCTTGGCAATCTCATATAGCTGGATTTCTAACTAAACATTTTTCAAATCCTTACAAAAGGAGATCTAATCAACACATCTGTTTCCATGTATTGTTGTTGCCATTCAAACAGTTTCTTCTGTACATCCCCAGAGAAAAAGTACTCTGCAATATTTCCAATATGTTTGGCATATTAAGCTTATCCATGAAGCATGAAAATCTTCCTTTTCATTTATTGCAGAAAGAGCATTTCTATATCTCTAAAAGTAATATTTATTTTCACTGTATGTTAAACTGTTTTCTAAACCTGAAAATCATCATTATGTATGCACTGTACATCTTACCAGTTTCAGTACTTTTTTTTGTTGATTTAGTATTAGAATTATGCTAATTTTCACTCAGAAAGGTGAATTAGAGATAGAAGGATCTTCTATATGCATTAAGTAATTTTTATTTATTTTTATGTAAGCTGCAACAATCTGTTCAATAAATAGTCTGTGAACCAGAAGTTATAAGTAAATCCTTCAGAAAAAAAGAGAAAAGCTCAGTTTAAAGAAAACAGTCTGTTTTTTCATTGGGACATCTACATATCAGAAAGATTTTTTCTAGGATGTTATTCTTTATTATGGCACTTTGGCAATAAAGTCTGTGATATACTATAGCATATATCCCTTATTAGACCATACATTTCCATGACAAACTGAGGCTATTAACATAAGCATGACACTTTTCCAGCAGTCAGTGCAGCTGGGGTGCACAGGGGGCAGAATCTCTTCTCATGTCTCTGCAATGACAGTGGTGGCTGCTGAGCTGCATAGATGAAGGGTAATCACAGAGTACAGGTGGAACAGGGGAACATCAGTCACCTCATCAATGGCTACTTTCAGGGCCATTGAGGAAAATATTGAGGTGGTTGTAAACAGTGTGAGATCCCCTGGGAAGAGTCAACCAAACAAGCTCTTCCCAAATCCCTTTACAGACCAAAGGGTACATTTCCTGCAGGATTACAGAACTCTCTAAGGGATGCAGGTGAGGGAGCTTTTTTTAACTGTGTATAGCTTCTTATAACATGCTTTTAATCAGATTGCAGGAATGTGAATTCTTTCTTAAGGGATATGTATTGAGGAAGGGAAAGGGAAGGATTAGATTGAACCAGAGAGAAAAAAGAGTTGGAAAATAAAGTAAAAGGGATTAAATAGGCCTGCAGTGTACAAATAGTTTGGTGGTATGCACACTAGTTAGTGATCTTTATTATCATTAGATCACATTTCTGCTTCATAGAATCCCAGAACTGTCAGGGTTGAAAGGGACCTCAAGACTCATTTAGTTTCAACCCCCCTGCCATGGGCTCTGGGCAACCTTCCACTAGATCAGGTTGCCCAGAGCCTCATCCAGCTTGGCCTTAAGAAATTTCAGGGATGGGGCTTCCACCACCTCCCTGGGCAACCTCTTCCAGTGTCTCACCACCCTCATGGTGAAGATCTTCTTCTTAATGTCTAATCTAAATCTACCCTCCTTTAGCTTGGATGCAGTCCCCCAGTCGTATCATTACCTGACACCCTAAAAAGTCCCTCAACAGCTTTCTTATAGATCCCCTTCAGAGACTGGAAGGCCACAATTAGGTCCTCTCAGAACTCCAATTCTCTCAGCCTGTCCTCATCGGATAGGAGCTCAAGCCCTCTGATCATCCTGTGACACTTCTCTGGACGTGTTCCAGCATATCCATATCTTTCTTGTAATAAAGGTTCCACAACTGGATGCAGTACTCCAGGTGGGGTCTCACAAGAGTGGTGTAGAGGGGGATAATCACCTCTCTTGACCTGCTGGCCACACTTCTCTTGATGAAGCCCAGGATGTGGTTGGCTTCATGTACACTGATGGCTCATGTTGAGCTTCTCATCCACCAGCACACCCAAGTCCTTTTCTTCAGGGCTGCTTTCAATCCAGTCACTGCCCAGCCTATATTGGTGCCTGGGATTGCCCCAACCCAGATGCAGGACCCTGTGCAGGTGTGTGGATATCTTCTGTGTGGATATACCCTCTATTATGAGTGTGTTTGAAAACAAGTGAACTTCAATCTAGAACAGTCAGGAAATGGGCTAAGGGGTATAAGCAAATGGAGTGTGGACGTGAACCTCCAGGTTTGTAGGTCCAACTACCAGTAGCCAGGCAGACAAGGGAGACTTTGAGACTAGCTGTTGGATAGGCTGATTTTGTAATGCTAAATATTGTGCAATGTGTGTGTAAGTGCATATCCACACAAATATTTATCTATTTCACCAACAGAGTTCAGTCTGAATCATCTCATCAGCTGGACAGGAGAAAATTGTAAGGCAGATATTAAGTAGTGGCCTCCGCTGTGTGAGTTGTGCTCTGGTTGAGGGGCTGAGTCACTAGCTGAAAGGCATGCAGAGGTGAACAAGCTGTGCTCCATTAGGGAAGACAAACAGGAGTTTCACAGGGTATTAAGATTTGACAGAGTCAACAGACCCAGCTCTTCCTCTGAGAACAGACAGCTGGAGATTTGTAGCGTGTTTCCAGAAAATGGCTTGATGCACATGGTCGATGAGTCAGGTGTGAAACATTAGACATTGCTCCAGCTTTTAGTCACAAATCCTGATGAACTGCTGATGATGTGAAAGTCAAGAGCAATCTTAACTGCAGTGACGATGAGACTGGATTTAAAAAAATAAGACAATCAAGGAAAATGGTATGCATCTAAAACAGAGGCCTGTGGTACTTACAATAACCAAGATAGAATTAATTTTCTTTAAAACAAATATAATCTACTGAAAAAGTATAACCAAAACCAGCATGTAAGTACATAGTAATATTGTGGCATAGACACACATGATAGTTTCATGCAAATAAGTGAGCAATGTGAAAACCAAAGGGCCAAAGTTTTATGTAGCTGCATGGAAAATAAATGGGAAAACACGTGAACAGAATTCACAAGATAAAGAACAAAATATAGGTGCAAGGTGCAAATAATCAGGATATTTTATTGATAGAAAGATGCCTGGCAAAAGCAACAAAAATATAAACATCACTATTCAATAAATTCACCAACAACTTGGATGAGGGAACAGAGTGCAGACAACAAGTTTTCTGATGACCAAAAACTGGGAGGAATAGCTGACATGCCTGAAGGTGTGCTGCCATTCAGCAGGACCTGAAAAGGCTGTAGAGTTGGGCAGGGAGAAATTTAAAGAAAGACAACAAGTGCAAGTGTAGTCTTGCATTTGGAAAAGAACCAGCCCATGGAATGTTATAGGTTGGGGACTGATCTGTTGGAGAGCAGCACAGGAGAGAGGGATCTGAGGGTCCTGGTGAATAGAAGGATGACCGTGAGCCAGCAATGCACCCTTGTGGCCAAGAAAGCCAATGGTATCCTGGGGGGTATTAGGAAGTGAGTGGTTAGTAGGTCAAGTGAGGTTCTCATCCCCCTCTACTCTGCCTTGGTGAGGCCATATCTGGAATATTGTGTCCAGTTCTGGGTCCCTCAGTTCATAAAGGGCAGGGAACTACTTGAAAGAGTCCAGCACAGACCCACAAAGATGATTGAGTGGAATTTAAGAGGAGAGGCTGAAGGAGCTGAGTCTCTAGTTTGGAGAAGAGGAGACTGTGGGGTGATGTCATTAATGTATATAAATGTGTGAAGGGTGAGTGTCAGGAGGATGGAACTAGGCACTTCTCATTGATGTCTATTGATAGGACAAGGGACAGTGGGTGCAAGCTGGATCATAGGAAGTTCCTCATGAACACAGGGAAAAACATGCTGCCCGGAGAGGTTGTGGAATCACCTTCTCTGGAGACCTTTAATACCCACTTTGAGACATTCCTGTGTGACCTAATCTAGATGACCCTGCCCTGACAGTGTTTGGACTAGATGATCTTTTGAGGTCCTAACATTCTGTGATGCTGTGATTAGTATAAATTGTACGATATCCAAATAGTTTTTATCCATGTTTTCATCACACAGTGTAATAAAGACAGAGAGAGTATGCTAGTTTGTTGATTAGGATGCTTACCCACTCCAAGAAGGTAATATGACAAAGCTCCAAGAGGGTTTTAGGACAAAGCAAACCCAGAAATGTAGATTCTCATAAGTACTGCTGTTTATGAATTCCAAATAATAAATAGTTATTACCTGTTTGCACAACAGGGCAAATTGCTACATGTCTGTGTCATTGGTTAAACAATAACTTTCCAGTCTCTTGGCACAATTTGCAGCAGAAATAGAAATATACATCTGGGTTGCAACCAGGAAAGGTTACTGTATTTTTTAAAGGAATTTCTTTAAACAATTTGTTCCCAAGGATTGCATGTTCACTGCCAACCCTTTCTCTGTGCTTCCTATTATTGCTGTGGGCATGGCCTCACAAGGCTGCACGGCTTTTTTGCAGGCCATCCTCCCCACCCTTCAGGCTTAGAAGAACAGGACATTAACTGCCCTAACCAAGAAACTTTTGTTATTGTGGCACTGTCCTTGTGTGCCCAAATTTCTGTGTGACAATTGCAAACTTACTGTTTCTAGCTGATGTGGGGTTTTGAGATTTTTTTTTTGTTCCTTAGCCAAGTCACAGAGCAGCAGATACCCTGTCCCCTTGTCAAAGCTACTGCTGTGTCATTGTCCATTGTGCCACTCCACAAAGAAAGGGGGTCCTCCTATGTGACTGAAAGTAGCAGGCCAATGGGAAATGGCAATATTTCAGTACAATTGTTTTTCCAATTGTATTGATATAATTAAATAGATAATATTAATCTCATTTTTCAGAGATGAAATATACCTCAAATTTACCAGTGCCCTCCTCTCAGAAAGCACTAGATACATATGTGATCAAATACAGTATTAGTGTTCATAATTTGAATACTCCATTTTGAATAACTTAAACTTCATGGAAAAAAAAAGAACAATCAAAGTAATTAATTAAACAAGTCCACATACTTAGATCTCTCTTCAGTGAATAGAACTTTTTTTCATAAACAGAGCATTTGACCTTTACTGTTTGAATTATACATTGCAAAATACAAAAGGAATCAATGGAAAATCAAGTGCTATTTATTATTTATTGTTGTCCAGAGAAGTGCACTGATAAACAAAAATTAACACCCCACTCCACCCTTAATTTATATTTGCATTAATATCTCTCTTCTGATAGAATACAATTTCTAGAAGGCTACATGGTTTGATTTTTTTGGGCTTGTTTGTTTTGGTTTGTTGTTTTTGTTTGCCCTTTTTTTATTATTATTTTTCTTTTCATTATTTGATTTTCTAACAGCCATATAACTTATATTCACTGATCCAAAATGATCTACTAATGATTCAAATGGCAAGGAAGAAAGGACAGAAGGATTATTCTTATTTTGTTGTAGCATTGATTTTTATACTCCAGGAAAATGATCCATTATATGATTTTTAAAACAATTTAGCTTCATAGAGGTTAAAGCACACACCATTTGGGAAAAGAAGAAAGGAAGAAAAGAAGAAAGGAAGAAAGGAAAAAGAAAGGATGAAAGGAAGAAGGAAGGATGAAAGGAAGAAAGGAAGAAGAAAGGATGAAAGGAAGAAGGAAGGATGAAAGGAAGAAAGGAAGGAAGGAAGGGAGGAAGGAAGGGAGGAAGGAAGGGAGGAAGGAAGGAAGGAAGGAAGGAAGGGAGGAAGGAAGGAAGGAAGGAAGGAAGGAAGGAAGGAAGGAAGGAAGGAAGGAAGGAAGGAAGGAAGGAAGGAAGGAAGGAAGGAAGGAAGGAAGGAAGGAAGGAAGGAAGGAAGGAAGGAAACGCCTGTTGATGAGTAATTTCATTCCTGTGAATAACTAATCACACATGGAGTTGAGTCTCCATTTATACTAAAGTACTCTTATATCATTTGCCCCTCCGAAGTCTGCAAAAGAAAAGATACCCAAATAAAAATATCCTATATCAAGCAAAACTAAAAGTGGTGGAAAAATTTTCTCTGTCTCCCTGAGATACCACAAATCTGTGGTATGTTTTTTTTTGTTCCTTAGTAAGTTTTTTCATAAATGCATTTTGTGTGTCTGTGCAACACAGAACTGTGTGTCAGTAATAACATTGTTTTGATCAGGTATTAGTAGAAAACAAATCATTGTTATCCATATCAAATCCTACTTTCTATGCTGCTGAGTTTGCTTTCCAGGGTTTTGAAAGTTGCTAAGGATTATGAAGATTTATATTACTTGTAACATGTCTTAGTCTCAGCCTGTCTTTCCACACAAACACATGCTCAAAAGCTTTCAGAAAAGGAAGGGCTGTTCAGAGTTAATGTACTAAGAGTGTCATAAAACACTGTTTCAGGCACGGGCCATTTTGTTGTGTATCCTACTGGCACTTCAAATGAATTTTGGATACACTGTTTGAAGAGCAGAAACGAGACACAGTGGGATAGAGCAAATTGATTTCACAATTTTTTTTCACCTCAGTTATTGTTGTTGCTGCTTTTAAACATTCAAATTTGCTTTTCTGAATACTCATTCTGACCAGAGTTTGAAAATCTGTATCTGATGATGTTACAAAGAGTACAGTGAAATAATAGAAGCACAGATATATCATGGAGGATTCTCAAGGACTGAATAGACTATTAAAACAACGCTATGCTCTAGGGTTCTCAGATTTGCATCACTGATAGCATTCAGTTTCAGTTCTAGGTCCACATTTACCTTATCTCAGTATTTTTAAAATATCATGTCTTTTGTGGATTCAGAATACCATATAGCCTGACAGAGCAGGATCACCTAGAGTAGGTCAAACAGGACAGCATCCAGGTGGGTTTTGAGAGTCTGCAGAGAAGAGAATCCACAATGACTCTGGGCAGCCCATTCCAGTGTTCTGCCTCCCTCACAGCAAAGAAGTTTTTCTTTCTATTTACATGGAACCTTTTGTGCTCTAGCTTGCACCCACTACCTCTTGTCCTAACATGGGGCATCTCTGAGAAGACCCTGGATCAATCCTTCTGACGCTCGCCCTTCACATATTTCTAAACATTAATGAGGTCACCTTTGAATCTCTTCATCTCCAATGTAAAGTGACACAGCTCCCTCAGCCTCTTCTCATAAGGCAGATATTCCACTTACTTAATCATCTTTGTGGCTCCGTGTTGGACTTTTTCATGCAGTTCCCTGTCCTTGAACTAAGGGACCCAAAACTGGACACAATATTCCAGATCTGGCCTCACCAGGGCAGAGTAGAGGGGAAAGAGAACCTCCTTGACCTACTAACCACTCACTTTCTATTATACCCCAGAATACCATTGGCTTTCTTGGCCACAAGAGCACATTGCTGGCTCACGGTCATCCTTCTATTCACCAGGACCCTCAGGTCCCTCTCCTCTGTGCTCTCTCCAGCAGATCAGTCCCCAACCTGTACCATTCCATGGGCTTGCTCTTTCCCAGATGCAAGACTCTAATCTGTGAGGATGCTGTGGGAGATGGTAACAAATGCTTTACTGAAATTAAGATCAATCACATCCACTGTTCTAACATCATCTGTCCACCTGTTTATGTCCTCATAAAAGGCTGTCAGATTGGTTAATGAATGCTACCGAACTTGCTGTGCAAATGGTAAATGGTCAAGAACATCTAAAACCAATGTTCATTCTGAGCGGCTCAGGAATTAAAATTGACTGTTCTTCTGTCTGGGTATTAGAGTCTTCAACTAACATTTATGTAACCCCAATGTATTTATGAAGAGGGGCTCCATGACCCTAAGCAGTATCTGTTTTATTTTAAACACCAATGCACATCAAAATTATGAATTATTCAGGGTATACTGAATTTCAAATGTGTGACTTAGGTCAGATTCCACGATCGTTATGTTTAAAATTCAGACAGAAACAGTGCTTGAGGGGATTGTAAGAGAAGGGGATAACCTGTGGATTAATGAATGTATTACTAAGGATTTTATCACCATCCTTTTTTGTACATTCTTATCACAGGAATATGATAAGTACTTAAGTTAAACAGGTTTAAATCCAAGCCTTCTAATACCATAAAGAAAAATTCAGAGGTTACGTCTTCTATGGTCTAACTGTATGCTATTCGGAAAGATGATCAATCTTCTTGTCTTCCTTTGAATTTAACATAATTAACAGTGTCATGTGGATCAATACAGTTTAAGCTCCTGCAGTCTCCCACAGCTTTTAGTTAGGAGGACATTTAGAGATTTACAATAAAGAAGAAAAATGGCTCAGGAGCAGCATTTGTTAAATTCATGTATTTCAAACATCTACTACTAAACTTCATAGTCTTAATACCATTTAAAAATCCTTGTAAATCTAGCAGTGAAATTTATAGCAGCATATCAAAACTTCATCATTTTTCTTTTTAAAAAATCTCTTTAAGAAAGTAAATTGTCCTGGATTTTCAAAATGTAATAGGAAGGCATATCTGGTTGATGAACTTATTAAAATATTCTTGAATAGTATTGTTCTTTACACCAACATTAAAAAGCTTGTGTTTGAATAACAGTTAAGGTTTCTTTCTATCACAAACTTGGAAATCAAATATATCAGAAACCATATTGTACATTCAGTGATGATTTATATTTAGATATCTATCTATTAAATCATGGTCTCCATTGAAACAACATTTTCTAAATTCTGGCAGGCTTTTGAAGTGATTGGTGAGTCTCTGCTATTTTGGAAATGTATTTTAGGGTAGATATTCTAGTTACAGCCTGAGAAAAGTCTGATGGGTAGTTACACTATTTATGAAACTTAAACTTTGAAACCAGTCTTCCTGGTAAAGAAGAGAAAAGGTTGTGTCCAAAGTAATGCACCAAGAAGTTGTTTCAGCACCATTCTGTGAAACACTGCAGATACACAATAGTAATTTACTTCCTTTGTATGGAAAACATGATTAACTTCTGTTCCCACATGCTTTGAGGAGAAAAGGAGAACAAACCTAAATCCTCACTGTGAAGAATAAGGGACCTAAAACCTGAGTTATGTTTCAGTAAACTCACTCGATGTATTCAATTTTATTTTTAAGACTTCAGAAAGGGACTGTACGGAACAAGACTCTTTGGGGTGATGAGTTGTCCACATTACATAGTATTCATAAGGTGCATGTCTTCAAATACGGTTTTCAAAAGAACCTGATTAGAAAGGGTAGTTGTTATGTGAAGATCAAAAGACCAGAACCTCATTTACAGAATAAGAATATTGTTACTACCCCTTCATGAAGCACAATCCTTGGTTTCAGGTTATCAGCAATTCTTCCTTGAACTGTATTTTAATATCGGACAAAACTGTATTACTCTCAGTGTTTCTATTTGACAACAATAATCCCACTATGAGCATTCTCTTAGACTCCTGAAAAGAAAATTTTGGCTTTTTCTCATATTACTGATGAGTATATAAATATACATACATATATACACACACATATATATACACACACATATATATACACACACATACATCTACCATATATATTTATATATACATACATATTTATATATATATAATATATATGTAATACTTTCAATGTTTTTCACCTATTTTTTTGTAACTGAAATGTGTTATTAAATGTTTTATTGCATTCTTCTCTCTTTATCTGATTATTTTTCTAGAAAATAAAAAGGAAGTAGTATCAATTTATTTTAAAAAAATCCTATTGCAATGTAAAAAAAATGTTAAAAATAATTTTCTTGCTAAACTCACTTTAGCTGAAAAGTAGGCAAACTAATTCTTTGATAAAATATACAAATGAATCAAAAGTATATATGTATTAATAAGATGTTGTACAGAATTTTTATGGTTGCTGAGCTTAAAATGACGCATGCCTGAGAATATCATCTGTGTGATGCCAATGGATAATTGGCTCAGTGTTAGATACAATATACCTCAAATTCAGAAGACTTTGGATTCCCTGCAAAATTATTGGATTAATTTTTATAATTACTAACAAAACAGCATTCATTTAGGGCCGAATTTGCTAATGGGATATGACTTTTATTGATCCTACATACTTCCAGATCTGATCAATAACTTTTGAAATAGCGTTAAACCAGACTTCTTTACATTAGTTAAATACTTGTGTGTCACAAAAGAAATCAGAAATCATAGAATCATAGAATCAATAAGGTTGGAAAAGACCTCAAAGATCATCAAGTCCAACCTGTCAGGACTTGGTTTTATTTAAGCTTCTAGAATTTCATGTAATATTTTGTAAATATTATTGCAAAATCTTCAAATTTTGTGAATTTTACTTCCTCACCCTCTGCTGTAAAAAGTCTTCCCATTTTGTAAATATTAACCATATGCTTGTTTTTATTAAAACATAGACTTTTACAGAAGTGTAATACTCAGATTTAGAAGCAGATAAGTAGAACCTGTCACTGGTGAGCAGATGAAACACCCATTATTCCAAGGTAAAAAAACTGGAAAATGTTGTTAAAAAAAGAAAAGAAACCAAAACCACCCAACCAACCAAAAAAAACCCAAACCGTACAACCCCCTCCAAGAAAAACCCCAAAACAAAACAAAACAAATCAGCAACAAGCAAACACCACCCACCCCCCCCCAATATAGCAAAGAAACAAATGGGTTATCCTGCCTGTTTCCCCTCAACACAGAAGTGAGGGAAAGTAACACAGCAAAGAAACCTGCATTAAGATAAAGTGTTGGAATAAAAACATTTTAATATAAAATCATATAACGCACAATGACTTTAGCTAATGCAGTGCACAATTACCTTAGCTTAGGTTATTTGAGGGGAAAAAAATAGTGAAATGCAGAAAAAATACAGTAAAGAAAACCAGAAAACCAGCAAGCTACCCAACCCCCACTCATCTTTCCACCATCCCTGAAGAAAAGAGCCAACACCCAAAACCTGGAAGCTGATAGCAGCAACTCGAACCAGAAGCCTCTCATGTTACAATCTGAACTTTAAGCCCCATAATACTTTGATCCAGCCAGCACTTTCATTTTGAAGTCTGTGTAGGCAGGATGATTTTGAATAACTAGCAGCATTGGATGAGGCACTTGGTGCCATGGTTTAGTTGATTAGATGGTGTTAGGTGGTGGGTTGGACTTGATGATCTCGAAGGTCTTTTCCAACCTGGTCCTATTCTATTCTATTCTATTCTATTCTATTCTATTCTATTCTATTCTATTCTATTCTATGCATTTAACTTAACCCATAACACGAGCACAGCCATTTAAGTTACAGATGGTAGGAGCACAGATGTCCTTTCTGCCAGCATAACTCATTTTAGTAATTAAAACAACATTTTTAGGTTGGTTACATTGATGTATATGCAAAAATAGAAAACTTCACATTAACCATACCCCATGATACCTTGTACTTTCTGAGAGCAGATTGAATTTCCCAGCAGTTTTATATCCTCCTGTGCTAACCGTTCATGCAGAAAGCACAGATGTTGGTGGTCAGCTTAGAAATTCAAACGTTATACTTGCAAAATCAAGACAGCATGACTTCATCAAGGCATCTTACAATGACTATATAATGGGAGTAACAGCACCCCAGTACAAGGCATAATTCATGTACTTTATGCTGTTGGCAGTAACATGCTCTCTTGAATAAGCATCAGCACAATCCCAAGCTTATGTTTGCCAGCATCAAAACTAATTTTTTAGTTGTTAGCAAGTTCCTTTGAAATTCATCAGTTGAGTCACATATTACCTCAGCTTTTGGTATTTAAAATTACCAGCAATTACATGTAGGATGCTGACCAGCACAAGCCAACATGGAATAAAACCAGGAATGTAATTAAGACAGGTCAATAACTTTATCAGAAACTACAGGTGAACAGTTGGAGAGTTAAAATGAACTCAATAGTGACAAATTCTTTCATAATTAAAGAACTTTAACAGATCAGAAGCCCTTATCTTAAAAATATACACAACAGATGTTTGATTACTTTTTCGTAAAAAATAAGCTCAAAGCACACAATTGCTTATGATAGTCTGTAACACTGCAAGAATTCAGAGGACATTCATTAGGTTTGGGAGAACAGTACTTGAAAAATAGTAAAATATAAGAAAAATAATTTATGCCTAAGAATTTATATAATCTTTTTCAACATCTTTCGGTGACATCTGTGCCCAAAAGAACGACAAAGAACTTAATTATGGTGAAACCTACACAATGATAGTCAAAAATAAATTTCTCACAAATTTTTACTACAGACAATGCTAACAACCAAAGATGAAGTACAGAAAATTCACTGTAAAAAGCCCAGAGCAAGGTTCCCCATTCATAAGCTTGTGAGATTCCCACCATACTAGACAATAATAATACATTTTTCTTTTTCACTATAGTTCTGAAGGGCTTGGTAAAACATACAAAAAAGTAATCTTTAAATTCTAGAATGTTTTACTGACATGTTCTGCTGTACTAATCCCATAAGAATTTTATAGCAGAATAAGAATGACAGTTGTTGGTTGAACAGATTGCAAGAGGCATTGTTTAAAGTGTAAAAAGATAATAAAAACATATAAAATGGGAAAAAAAATTACATATCCACATGTTTACTCAGAAAATCAAATAGCCTATTAATAACTCAAAATGGCTGTGAAAAAAAATTATTTTGGCTTTATAATATGTCAAATCTATCAATAATCCATGTCAGTGTTTTAAAAAGTTTTATTAAAAAGAGTGGAATCAAATAATGGCTTTGTTTTATGATGAAAGTTTTGCAGAGAGATCCAATATTTAACCTTGGGAAGTGTACAGTTGGGATGAGAAGTAAGGGAGAAGGATTAAAGAGCAACTGGTGGCCAGTCACTAGTGGTGTGCCACAAGGATCAGTGTTGGGCCCCATGCTCTTTAACATCTTTATTGGTGATCTGGATGAGGGCATTGAGTCCATCATCAGTAAATTTGTGGAGGACACCAAGCTGGGGGCAGGTGTTGATCTGCTGGATGGTAAGAGAGGGTCTGCAGAGGGACCTTGACAGGCTGGACAGATGGGGAGAATCTAACGGTATGAGATTTAACACATCCAAGTGCCAGGCTCTGCACATTGGCCACAACAAACCCATGCAGTGCTACAGGCTGGGGTCAGAGTGGCTGGAGAGTGGCCAGGTAGAGATGGACCTGGGGGTGCTGGTCCATGGTAGGCTGAACATGAGCCTGCAGTGTGCCCAGGCAGCCAAGAGGCCCAATGGCATCCTGGCCTGCATCAGGAACAGTGTGGCCAGCAGAAGCAGGGAGGTCATTCTCCCCCTGTACGCTGCACTGGTTAGGCCACACCTTGAGTACTGTGTCCAGTTCTGAGCCCCTCAGTTTAGGAAGGATGTTGACTTGCTGGAGCGTGTCCAGAGAAGGGCAATGAAGTTGGTGAGGGGTTTGGAACACAAGCCCTATGAGGAGAGGCTGAGGGAGCTGGGGGTGTTTAGCCTGGAGAGGAGGAGACTCAAGGGTGACCTTATTGCTCTCTACAACTACCTGAAGGGAGGTTGTAGACAGATGGATGTTGGTCTCTTCTCCCAGGCAGCCAGCACCAGAAGAAGAGGACACAGTCTCAGGCTGCACCAGGAGAGGTTTAGGCTGGATGTTAGGAAGAAGTTCTACACAGAGAGAGTGATTGCCCATTGGAATGGGCTGCCCATGGAGATGGTGGAGTCACCATCATTGGAGGTGTTCAGGACAAGGCTTGACAGGATGCTTGGTTGCATGGTTTAGTTGATTAGGTGGGTTGGATTAGTTGGTGGGTTGGACGCGATGATCTTGAAGGTCTCTTCCAACCTGGTCTATTCTATTCTATTCTATTCTATTCTTTTTGCAGTACAACTTTTAACTTTTATTTCTTTTTAAATTTTTTTTTTCCCTCCACTATATTTATTTGCATTTTCAGGTTTTAAATTGTTTCTCTTTTGATGTTGTTGTTATGTCTTTGTGTGTGTGTTTTTGGTTGGTTCATTTTTTGGTTTGGGGGGATGTGGTGGTTTTGGACTATGCCTTTAAAATCTAGTTACAGATTTTCAGGAGAAAACTAGAAAAATATAAATAAATCACTATTGGGTATAAAAAGGAAAACAAAAGATTATTCTAAACAAATTAATTGGATAAATACCTAGAATAAGATGAGTTGTACCAAAACAATTCTTTCTTCTTTTCTAGTCTCTGCTGTTTGCTTCACTTCAGGAGAGATTAACTTGCTTGTTGGCTGGCCTTGGCTGAATTGTTTAGTTAAGTCTAACCCACCACTTTCTCTCAGCTCCTTTTCTCTCTTGGGACAGGGGTTTGGGGAGCAGTGGAACCACTTCCCTGGTCTCTGACCAGGGGAGTTTTTGTGTGGTTCGCTAATTGTAAATACCTGTATAATATTGTAAATACTGTATATTTTGTACATATTTATTGCATTCCATGTAGAGTGTAGCTTTGCTTGTAAATACAACTTCATTTGCTTCTGACTGAGTTGGTGTGGCAAAGTTAATGCTAGGAGGAACCTTCAATCCACCACAGTTTTGTTGGTGGTAGCGGTGGTTGTTTGTTTAATTTGGTTGTTGTTTTGTTTGTAATAAGCCAACTACTAAGTATTACAAGAATTCAGTTTTGTTAGTGCTTTTCTCACATAGCAAGTCACACACAATATTGCCTTCATGCCCCCTGATTGGACATTTAAAATGTTTCAGTCATCAGTTGTTAGCCTCCTTCAAGTAAATAAGGGGATACCTTATTCATTTGTATAAATACCTAATGGAAGGAAATAAAGATGGAACTTAGCAGTTTTCAGTGGTACCCAGTGATAGGATAAGAGGCAATGGTTACACAGAAGTATGGGAAATTCCACTTCAGTGTAAGAAAACACTAGCACAAGTCACCCATGGAGGCTGTAGAGTCTCTATCTCTGGAGATATTCAGAAGCTCAGAACACAGACCTCAGCAACCTGCTGTAGTTGGCTCTGTTTTGAGCACAAGCGTTACAGAATCGCAGAATATATATCGTTGGAAGAGACCTCAAAGATCATTTGGTCCAACCTTTGACCCAGCACTGAAAGGTCAACACTAAACTGTATCCCTAAGTGCCAGGTTTCCAGACTGAACAGCCTCAGCTCCCTCAGACACTCCTTGTAGGTCATGTGTTCTATGTCCTCCACAAACTTCAATGTCCTTTTTGTAGTGAGGGGCCTGGAACTGACACAGTACTTGAGGTATGGCCTCACCAGTGCTGAGCACGGGGGAATGATCACCTCCCTGTTTGTGCTGGCCACCATGTTTCTAATAGAAGCCATTTTTGCCATTGGCTTTCTTGGCCACCTGGCCACACTGCTGATTCGTATTTAGTTGAAGCAGGTAATCTCCAGAGGTTCTTTTCTATTTGTATAAGTTTAGCCTGTATCTGGGGCTAAATGATAGCAGTTACTCCACCACTTGATGACCCCTCCCCAGCAGAGAAGGGGAATTGGGAAAAGAAGCCCTACAAGTTGAAACAAAAACAGATTTAATGAAATAACCAAACTGATACTAATGTCAATGCAAGGTATATGAACTTAGCCCAACAAAGGTGCCAGTCACAATATCCAGGCAGGCAGCCCTCAAGGGGAAGATAAGGAAGAACACAAAGAATAAGCTCCTCTCTCCTCACTAAACATGCTCCTTCTTACTGAGTGTAGGTCTGGGATACACCTGAGAACCAAACTGAGTCAGGTGTCCCAGCTGATGAGAACTGCTAATGGCCTGTGATTCTGTTCCATCAAAGTCAGGATACTATTTCAAGTACTCTGTTGCTGTTTTCAGGTGAAATTGCTCTTAGAACAGAAAATACATTTTCCTTACTGAAAACAAAAAAGCATTCTTATTGTAGTGACATAGATTTTTTTACATAATTAATAGCAATTGGCATACTGAAGGATTCTGAAAGAATTTATAAATTCAAATATGTATCAAAGTAGTGTTTTATCAACAAATTTTGTATTTTGTAAGGCAATGCTACAGTAATCATAAAGACTGGAATGTGTCAGATGGTCTTTAGTACTATTATTTTTGTTACTACTATTATTACATCATAATTTGCCAGAATATGCATGGGCAAACTGGAAGGTGTCATTCTCACTAGAGATTTGGCTATGATTGTAATAATTCGGAGTAACAGAAGAAAAATAAATACTTCTAGAAATAATATCAAAATCATAAAATATATTAAAAAAAACACCAAAACACTGAGAATTCTCACTTGAGGATGGCTTTTTAATGTTGCGTTACGTATTTCTATATAGTTTCTAGTAAAACATTCTTCAGATAGAAAACATACTGGGAAAGATCTCCTTATTTGAACAATATGCTGTCTTTTGTGTCTTTCTTGTAATTAGAGTCTTTTTACCAGGTAACATTAGACCTTTGTTTTAGTTCATAGTAGCATCTTCCAGGCACAGGATCAGAGCATACCAACGGGTAGGTAATGAAGAAGGGGAGCCAGGAGACCTGCATGGTTAAATAGGGATGTGCTGGACAAACTAAAGTGGCATAGGAGAGTCTGCAGATCATGGAAGGAGGGGCTAGACACTTGGAAGGAGAATAAGGCTGTTGTCAGAGGATGTAGGGAAGGCAGCTAGGTAAGCTAAGGCCTCCTTGGAATTAACCTCTGCAGAGCAGTCAAGGACAATAGAAAGGGATTCTTCAGATACATTGCAGAAAAAAATAACACTAAAGGCAATGTAGGTGTGGTGGTTTGAAAGGAAAGGCTCTGCTTTCCCTCCCCCACTGAGAAAGAAACCGTGGCTAAACCCAGTCAGAGAAATGAGATTATATTTTACAAGGAAACAGATTATATGTAACACAACAAATACAGGTATTTTACAATATATACAGGAATATACAGCAAATGAACTCAACCAGAAACCAGACCCCCCCACACAGGGGGCTTCCCCCTGCGCCCCCTTCACCCCCCTACCTCCCTTCTCCCCCAAAGAGGTAGAAGACGAGAAGAAAGGGGAGTTAGTACAGCAGACAGAGGCCTATGCACAGGGAGTTAGTTCTTATCTCCTGGCAAGGAGCCCAGAAGCAGATCCAGCCGAGAGGGACAGCGAAGAAAGGAAGACTGAGAGAAAGTTCCAGCTGCGCTGGGACTAACCTCACCTCCCACAATACTTGGCCAATGAAATTCGTTTAGAATACCAAAATATTTTATAAACATTTAGCCAGTGTGCCCCTTTCTTAAAGGCACAGCGTCAAACTGTCACAGTAGGCCCACTGCTGAATGAGTGGGTGCCCTGGTACAGAAGATAGAAAGAAGGTGGAGTTGAATGTCTTCTTGGTCTCTGTGTATACTGCTGGTGACTGTACTCAGGAGCCCCAGACTAATGGGACCCCTAAGGAAATTGTGATAAAGGAGGAGTCTGCCTTGGTTGATGACAACTCAATTAGGGAGCAATTGGGCAATCAGGGCATCCATAAATTCATGGGTCATGATGGGATGCAGCCATGGGTGCTGAGGGAGCTGGCAGAAGTCACTGCTGGGCCACTCTGCATCATCTTTGGTAAGTTGTGGGGAACAGGAGAGGTGCCTGAGGACATGAGAAAAGTAAATGTCACTCCAGTCTTCAAAAAGGGTAAAAAGGCCTATGGTATCCTGGGGTGTATTAGAAAGTGAGTGGTTAGTAGGTCAAGAGAAGTTCTCTTCCCTCTCTACTCTGTCCTTGTGAGGCCACATCTGGAGTATTGTGTCTAGTTCTGGGCCCCTCAGTCCAAGAAGGACAGGGAACTGCTTGAAAGAATCCAGCACAGAGCCACAGATGATTAAGTAAGTGGAACATCTGCCTGACGAGGAGAGGCTGAGGGAGCGGTGTCACTTTAGATTGGAGAGGAGGAGATTCAGAAGTGACCTCATTAATGTTTAGAAATATGTGAAGGGCGAGTGTCAGAAGGATTGATCCAGGGTCTTCTCAGAGATGCCCAATGATAGGACAAGAGGTAGTGGGTGCAAGCTAGAGTACAAAAGGTTCCATGTGAACAGAAAGAAAACCTTTTTCAGTGTGAGGGAAACACTGGAATGGGTTGCCCAGAGACATTGTGGATTCTCCTCTCTGGAGACTCTCAAAACCCACCTGGACACCTTCCTGTTTGATCTACTCTAGGTGATCCTGCTCTGGCAGGGAATTTGGACTAGATGATCTTTTGAGGTCCCTTCCAACTCCTAACATTCTTTGATTTTGTGATTATTCTTTTTTTTTCCCTCAGAAATTAAATTCCCATTTAATATAAGTGTTCCATGATTCTGGTTTTCTGTGATCTAAGTTAATATGTGCACTATGTTGGAGAAAAATAGTACATTATGGATATTATCTTACTTCTAGCCAAAACAGGGCTCTTTTTTTTATAACCATAAATTTTGCAGGTGCAAATAAGTGCAGTCAGTTTTATACCATCTATTATTTGTAAGCATAATTCCTGTAATTTAGTCGTTCACACACCTGAATGCACCTGTAAGCGTGGTACTTTGATATCCAAGTCAGATTAACTGCATCTATAAATACTTTGCATAATTATTGCAGAACCAGAGCTAAAAATAATTTTAAAAATAAAAAAATAAAAATCTTTATCTAGTTTCTACATATATATCTGGAAACAGAAGAGCATATACTAAAAGGATATTATTAGCCAAACTCAGCTTATCCCAATATCTGAATACAGCATATGAGCTATGTGTGATATAACAAAGAGAAAAAAAAAATCTGACTGCAAAAGAAATGCAAAGTATTTGCTTATGGAAAATAACTTATGTTCTCTAGAAGAAAACAAACAAACTGCTGAACTGTGTCAATCCCAGAAAAGTAAAAGAGGTAAAATATTGTATCTTTTTTATTTTTTTCATTCTATTATGGTAGATAGGATAATGTAATAATAGCCTAATTTAGGATTCACATTCAATTCCTTAGATTTAAGGTCTTAGACCTCAGTTTGAGCCTGAACTTTGCTTAGGTGGCCCAGATTTTACTCATCTAACTTCCTGTACCTTGTACAGGCAGATTTTTAGAACCTTAGTGAGGGAAAGTACTCATTATACCTAGCTTTATCCTTCTAAAAGAAAAGCATTTCATTTGAGAAAGATGACAATGGGCAGGATGTGTATTTTTAGATGAGTACTTGTCCTAAAATTTGTAAAGTTGAAATGGACTCTTGAGATTTCTGTAGTTTTACTTTATTTAGGAGTAACTTAAGTCAAGTGATGGAATATTCACAAAACTCTAATGTTGTTCTTAAGAATGCAGACATATCTCAGAAAAATCCCTTTATTCCCTTTAGTCAGTGAAGAGACGTGGGCTTACTCGGAAGATCATTCATGGCAGGAACCTGATATTATGCCCTCCAAATATTGTTTTGGATTAGCTTATTTCTCTCCAGTAACTCTCTATGAACTAAGGTGAACTCTATACCATATACTCTGTCTAAGCAAGCCCAAAGTATATATTCATGACCTTAAGTCATGAATGGCTTCCTGAAACACAATTTCAGGTTCTTTGGTCGTATGTCTCATCTGGTGAGCTGAACCTGTGAACTTTTTCAGATATAGATGAAGATTTGTAATATCTGTCAGTTTAACATCCTAATTGTGAAAGGAAAGTGAAAATGTCTGTGACTTAGCTCTTCAGATATTGTTTTTCACTCTTTATGTAAAATATGGTAGACTTAGTCTGAACGTTTATGTACACTGTAGTAATTTAAAAATTTGCATTGGATGCTGCCAAAAATGTTCTGCTTTTAAGAAAAATATGTAAAAATATCTGGCACACATTGTAAGCTAATAAGCAGAGTGAATCAAATAGCCATGGAAACGTGCTGAAATATTTATAGAATATCTGTGAATTAATATGCAGTGATGCTTCACAAGTAATTATGTAATTATAATTAAGATCCATCAGTGTTATGTGTGCCCAAAATAAAAGTAATAGTTCCACTTTTAAAGAATCTTTATAGATCCACTTTTTACAACAATTTAAGAAAACAAATAGAGTTAGAAAACAAATAACTGGATCCTTTATTTGTTGAGTCTGTTATGCAATTTTACACTAGATAATATCTGATTCAGAATTCTTGAGCTACTTATAATTCTTGTAGGTAAAGGAATATCACATATCAAGGAACAGGAGTGCTGAAACATGTTTTGAAGTAAATCACAGTATAACATGCACATTTTTTTTAATTTCAAGGGCAATTAACACATTCAGACTTGATCTGACACAGTACAGTATAAATTCCTCAAGTAATACCTGGATTATCAGTGCTCTTTTTCTCTTCCTTCACCAAGTGCTATCCCAAAAGACAAAAAAGAAACAAAAAAAAAAGAAGAAAAAAAAAAGAAGAAAAAAAGAGAACTGTTAGTTCTGTATAATAGTTATATTACAGATATTCATGAAATAAAATAAACCTACCATTTGATAAATGCAGTAACATGACTTTAAATAGTGCCTTGAATTCCTCTTTCTTACTTTGGAAGTCTCAGTGAAAAGTCAATTTGTCTTAGGGTAGGAATTGAACTGAATCACCAAAATCGTCTTTGTAGTTATGTAACCTGCAGTGGAGGTAATGGAAATGCACTGGATCTGTTTTTCCAAAACTGCAATAATGCATCTTGACAGGAGAAAGTATTTTCTAATGCTGCCAACATACCAGTACTCTTTCATTTGAGAAGCAGATGAGGCTGACTGGTAATTACATATGTTTCCTTTATAGTAACTGATGTCTTGAACTGTGGAAATCACTAAGTGTTTCTCATAACTATAGATTATTACAGGTATATGAAGAACTATTATACTGTCTGCAAGAAATATTTCAAGAAAACAAATGTGCATGAAATTAACTAAAGCAAAATTTAAAAAAATATAATATGCTGGGGGAAACTGTATTTTATTTAAATAAAACATTATATAAAATTTCCATTTCATTGTCCTTTATTCTTCTCTAAAAAAAGGTCATTATACATCGAGAAAACAGGTTCTTTATACCTCTTATATATACCTCCTTATACTTTTATTACCTATGTCTACAGAGGTGACTTGAGTTTGAGTTTTCTTATCCTAGATGGAATATCATACTGCTATAATTATGCCACATTCTTTATCCAAATTACCTCATTTAAAGCTAGCAGATGCTTTTGAAATGGACTACAAAGAACTATTATTCCATGCTAACATACACTCTTGGCCTCTAAGAACTGCAGAAATAGAGGCTTGAAGTTTGTTAAGTCTATCTACATCTTCCTGGTCCTGAAATAGATAGATTGCATTGCAGTATGGAAGTGTAACAATTATAAGCACAAATTTATTTTTAAGATATTTGAACCTAGTCCCAGGATATTTTCTATGGATGCTCTGATTTCTACTTCAAGGCTTTTAAAGGTATATTAGTTTTAAATAATAATATTGACTTGGAAAATGAGGTCTAGCTTTAATATCATAGCATAATGAACATTCATTCATTCAGTAGGAACATATTACTTTTGCCTTATTTTTTAGAAAGCTTCTAATATAGTTGTGTAGAATTTTGAAAAATTCTGATGTAGTATGAAGCATATGACCTGAATGCAGTTGTATTGGTACATAATAACAATTCTTCTTTGGAAAGAATATAGCCATAATATTTTAATTTCATTATTCTTTAGACATTTCTTTATATGTTTTAGTGTTTTATTGTTCAGCATTCTTTAAAAACAAACAAACAAATAAAACAAAAGAACTCTGCATGAAATGCCAGTAAATATTACAGTATTTATGTTCATAGATACTTGGGGAACTGAGAGTAGGAAGAAATTAAAATCAAAAATCATGATAAAATTCTGAGAAATTAAAATAACCTGGCACAGTTTGTAACTGTTTCCTCTAGTCCTGTCACTTGTCATCAAGGAGAAGAGGCTGCCCCCCTCCTCACTCCACCTCCCTTCAGGAAATTGAAGAGAGCAATAAGGTCTTCCCTCAGCCACCTCTTCTCTAGACTGAACAACCCCATCTTCCTCAGACACTCACAGTATCACAGTATCACAGTATAACTAAGGTTGGAAGAGACCTTGAGGATCATGGAGTCCAACCTGTCTCCACAGACCTCATGACTAGACCATGGCACCAAGTGCCACGTCCAATCTCCTCTTGAACACCTCCAGGGCGGCGATTCCACCACCTCCCTGGGCAGCACATTCCAATGACGAATGACTCGCTCAGTGAAGAACTTTCTCCTCACCTTGAGTCTAAACCTCCCCTGGTGCAGCTTGAGACTGTGTCCCCTTGTTCTGGTGCTGGTTGCCTGGGAGAAGAGACGAATCCCTTCCTGGCTACAACCACCTTTCAGGTAGTTGTAGAGGGCAATGAGGTCGCCCCTGAGCCTTTTCTTCTCCAGGCTAAACAATCCCAGCTCCCTCAGCCTCTCCTCATAGGGCTTGTGCTCAAGGCCTCTCACCAGCCTTGTTGCCCTTCTCTGCACATTCAAGTGTCTTGACGTCCTTCTTAAACTGAGGGGCCCAGAACTGGACACAGTACTGAAGGTGCTGCCTAAACAATGCAGAGTACAGGGGCACAATGACTTCCCTGCTCCTGCTAGCCACACTATTCCTAATACAGGCCAGGATGCCATTGGCCTTCTTGGCCACCTGGGCACACTGCAGGCTCATGTTCATCCATCTATCAACCAGTACCCCCAGGTCCCTTTCTGCCAGACTGTTTTCTAGGCACTCTGACCCCAGCCTGTAGCGCTGCATGTGGTTGTTGTGGCCAAAGCGCAGCACCCAGCACTTGGTCTTGTTTAATGCCATCATGTTGGACTCTGCCCATCTGTCCAGCCTGTCAAGGTCCCTCTGGAGAGCCCTCCCACCCTCTAACAGATTAACACCTGCTCCCATCTTGGTGTTGTCTGCAAACTTACTAATGATGGCTTCAATCCCCTCATCTAGATCATGAATAATGATATTGAATAGGATCAGGCCGAACACTGATCCCTGGGGGATATCACTAGTGACTGGCTGCCAGCTGGAAGTGGCACCATTCACCATCACTCTCTGGGCTCAGCCCTTCAGCCAGTTCCTAACCCACCACAGAGTGCTGCTGTCCAAGCGACAGGCTAACAGTTTGGCCAGGAATACGCTGTAGGGGATGGTGTCAAAGGCCTTGCTGAAGTCCAGGTAGACTACATCCACAGCCTTTCCCACATCCACCAGGTGGGTCACCTGATCATAGAATGAGATCAAATTGGTGAGGCAGGACCTGCCCTTCCTAAATCCATGCTGGCTGGGCCTGATCCCTTGGCCATCTTGCAAGTGTGCTGTGATTGCCTTCATCTGATGACTTGTCTGCCATCTCTCTCAGTACCCTAGGATGGAACCTGTACCCATTCCCCCCTGTTTCTGGAGTCCCCTCCTGCAACTGGGGGTGTCTGCAACATATCTAACTCCCTTTCATATTCCCTTATAGTCCTGAGTCTTAATACTTCTTCCTTTAGCTCAGCCACCAGATGGAGAAGAAAATTCACCTGGTCACACCTCACACAGGTGTTGTCACCTTCACCCTCCATTCCAAGTGCCAGGCTCCAGCACTCTCTGCCGCTGGCAGCCTGGACACCTGTGTGCTTGTGTGCTGGCTCTGTCTGGGTACCTATCATTTTTCTAATAGCCTTTGGCTGAGTTGTTACCATGGCTGGATCTCTTCAGTCTGGTGAAATTAAGTTTGGGGGGGGTTATTGCTTGTTTTAAAATATATATATTCCACCTGACTACTATATTTTGCCCAAGCTACTACAGAGGCTTCTGTACTCTGTTGGCTGACCCAGCACGCACCGCTAGCTGCAATCCATCCAGAAGGCTCCCTTGCCAAATGGCAGTTGCACGGTTTTGCTCTCCCTCATTTAAATTTCCCATGGCTGACATCATCCTCTTGATCAGGCACATGAGAAGATGACCCTGCTGATCCTTGCTGTCTGCTGAGGTCCTCCCACCCCCAAAAGCCCCAAAAAGAAACCTAAGTGGAGCACCTCTTAGCTCACCTCAGCTTGAGCATGCTGGTCGTGGTGCCGGTCCCGAGCAGCTCTCTTGGCAAAAGTCACTGAGGGCACCGCAATCCTTTTGCAACAGCTATAAGGTGTTCAGTTTTGATCTTTTCTTGAGAGACATCCAAATTTCAGGTGCAATCTAAGTCAATATTTTTTTTTAATTACTGCACTAAATTTGCAAGTACAGCTAGCTCATTCTGGATCAAATGCTGTTTCAAAACAAAAGAAGCGCGCATCTGATGTCAGTGTTGCTAAGTGCCTTCATCATGTGCTGCCAGATCATTTTTCTGAGCTGGCTGTAATAGAACATCTAAAAAAGTTTTAGTATTCAGAACAATGTTGATTATTTTTTTTCCCAGTAGCTAGGTAATTTATATGAATATAGAATCATAGAATTGTTTTGGTTGGAAGAGATCTTTAAGATAATGAAATAATGCAACCTTCAGCCTTAGACCACCATAGCCATTACGCCATGTCCTAAAGTGCTGTATCCATTTTTTAACACCTCCAAGGACAGAGATTCCTTCACCTCTATGGGCAACCTATTCTAATGCATCGAAAACACAGGAACACTGAATTAAATTAAAAATTTGGAATTATAATTGTCCTGGAAGAGGCATTAACAAGCCAGCTAAACCTGTTTGAGCCACTGCTCTTTCTCCTCCCTCCTTGTTTGCAGGGTCCAGATTTGAGGTTGTGGGGAGCCAATAGGCAGGAGACTTTGAGGCTGCCTGGAGGGGGTGGAAGCAGGACGCTGAGCCTCACATTTCAGAGGGGCAACTGCACATGTCAGAAGTTATGAGAGAAGGTGTGTGAAGTTTTGCCTGCCAGACAACATTTTGAACTGATTGGCAGTATTTTAATAGCTAATGTGCCATTGGGCTGTTCAGTTTTCAAAAAGGGAATTTATGGGGGAAGATTTCAGAGCCCATATCTCTCTCTCTTATCTCTCATCTTCTCCCTCCCAACCCTGTTCATTAATGGGATGCAAGGTGGTGACAAGCACCTTCGTGCTCCTATCTTCAGGGCATTGAGCTTCTTTTGTCTCGGCAGCATAGTGTTTGAGTTGTATATCCCCACCACAGCAGTGTGCCCTCTCTCTTCTCTAATTTTGGATACTACCTTTTGGATTATTCCTGCCCTTTGGATTACGAATACGAACTCAGAGCATCTCTTCATTCAGCAAAGGTTTTGGTAGTTTGGTGGTTTTCGTTGAAGGGAGCAGTCTGGGTTGAAATGCTATTCTTAAGAACAAGTTAGGTCATGCTATTTTATACTACACATTCTGTGAAAAAGACAGCTGGTAGAGGAGGCCATTGGTCTAGGAATTGTTAGTATGCTACTGGAATCTTAACTTCCAAGATGGTTTCATTCATTCTGTCCCAAGCCTTTGTGTCTTTTGTTGTATTAGCACGAAACTAATCCAAGTCATAAACCAGATAAGGTGATACCCCTAACTTACTGTTGGTTTACCTAGTAATTCTGTAGTATGAGCCACATGGTCAAGTAAAAATATTTCTTAACACAAACCCACTGATGATGTTTCATGTGGGAAAAATTAAATACAAGAAGTAGATTCTTTCAGCAATGTGTGAAGGATTGCAAATGGTATCTTGATATACTGGAAACCATTCCAACTAATAAGAAAAGAAACTAGGGACACTATATGATCACTTCTGAATTTCACATGGCATATGAGTTGACAGATGGCTAATACTGTCAACAAAAGCAACAACAATTCACAGCCATATAGATGACTTCCTCTGCCATTTAGGATACTGTCAGGATGTTAATGTCTCAGGTAGAGTCTTCCCCGTGATCCTGATGCAGCCTTTGTAACCATTGCTCACACCGGTCCTTGAGTTATCTGCCCTTGAACATTCTGCCCTTGATGTACCTGGACCTTTTTGTCTCTGTCTACACTTGGTTTGCCTGCTATATCACCTTTTCTTGCTTGCTAAGGATTGAACAATCCTTTATGACACTTGCAAATAAAGTTCTCTCAAAATATTTTTACGTTCAGAATCTAACCAAAATTGCATGTGTCTTGGCAGGAAACTTATATAGCTGTAGGTATTCTAAATTTCTTGGTCATTTCTTAAGGAATTCAGCCTGTCGCTTCCTTAGTAACATATTGCAGCAAATCCAGCTTTAGGGTAGATCTGCCAAAATCAATCTAATTAACACACAGTTTGCTAAGTACTACCATTTCTCTTATTCTGCTTGAGTTCTAAGCTTACAAGTATTTATTTCTCCTTGTAGCTGAGATATGGCATTATAAAGCAAGTTTTCAAAAATAGCTGCTCTATTTTTAAAAGATGATATTCAGGACTTCAAAGAATTCTCTTAAGTTGCAGAATACTATGACTTTTTAAAGAATTCCTAACTGCTGAAAGATTTTGCAGTGCAACAGAGTATTTCCTGAGACATTAGGAGCTATTCCATTTGGCATTGTCTAAGTAATTCAGAAATTCAATGTGAGTTAGTGAGTAACATCCAGCAAAAGCAAGAAAACCAAACCAAAACAACCCCACCAACATTCAAGTCAGCTATAGTTAGCCTGAGTTACTGCTGTATGTTTTGAATTTCAGGAAAGTTTATATGACAACACCATTTATTCCTCCTAAGTTTGATTCCTTAATCTTTGTGTCATTTTGATTGATACTGCTACTGATGCATTGAGTAAATCTTGCTTAATGAGATGAAAGTTGTATCCAGAAGCATTATTTACTTCTCCTCTTATTTCTACTTGCAGCAAATGTGTTAAGATGCAAGATGCAACAAAAAGGAAACTGCTGGGTTTTTTAGATTAAAAGTCAGATTAAAATTAATTGTGTTATTTAATGTTTGGGGTTTTTTTTTAATTTTTACCACCAACCTGGAAAAGTGCCAAACTGTCACATAAAACAACTATCGGATGAAAAGCAAATCAAATATTTTATAGTAAAAATAATTCAGTTCACCTTAATCTCTGCCTTTGCTACAAGGTAACTCACATATTTATCTGCAACAGAATTTGTAAGACATGGTATATTTTACATATTTATTATTCAACTGTCATGTTTTCTACATATTTTGTATTACATAGATGCTCATTTTTTGGGCTTTCTTTAGAACATGTCTTCTTGAGTCAAGTTCATAGGCCTTATCATGAGATACAGACATCGGTTTAAAAATTCTGTTTGGGCTTCAGCAATGATAAAATGTGAATAATGGTTTGCAAGTTCAGAGTCAGAAATCAGAAAAGCAAATGCCAAATCACTGAAAGCAAATCAAAAGTTAAGGCAGGAGCTAAGTATGTTTTTTATGGTTCTATTAGTTTTACTTAAACCCCTGACACAGATGTGGGTCAAGCTTGCTTGAATATTTTACAGGAGGTTAGTGTTTCAGATGCCATCACAAAGTAAATTATTTTAAAGCAACTGAGTTTATTTGCTGGGAAAGTATTGCTACAAAGACACAAATAATTAAGTTTCATATTATTCAGCAAATCCATGCATCTGATTGCGTTTTCTTTGCTTTTAATTTTATTGCCAGAAAGCATACAATTTTTTATTCTTATCCTAAAGCCTTCTGTGGTTATGCTTGAAATTGGAACCATTTTTAGGAAGCAAGCTGAGAAGTACCATAAATGTTAGTCTGTTTCACATAAAAACAGATTTTGAGAGAATTTTTGAATGATTCGTTATGTACTAAAAACATATGTAGGAGTAAAATCAGAGTGTGACTGGCTCAGAAAACTGGAAAAAATTCACCACTTGACTTTGCAGTCAGATTGGTATTTGCAGAACTTGCAAAATGACAGATCCCCTTGTAGATTGCACAGTTGCTTTCATTTCTGTGTTATGGCAATTGGTGTTCATGTCTGAAATAAAACACTTCCGTTTGCCTTTTCTGCTGCTATTGTCAGCATCAGTATTTGATATTCTGTGCTGAATGCAGATGAATTCATGTTTCAAAGTGTTATTTTCAAGTAATCACTATCCTTATTTTGAAACATTTCAACTGGTAAAATTGTTTCTAATATTTTAAAACAAACACTTTGATTTTTCTATCACATTGTTCATAAAATGCAAATAAACATTTGTCAATTTTTAGCAGTGCAATACTTTTTCATTCTGCTAACATGCATTTCAAATATACAAATATGGTGAATTCCTCTTGGCTGACTATAGATAAATAAAAAGTTAAAGAAATATATTTTTTTGTTCTTTTTTCTTTCTTTACTGATGTGTATTTAACACCTTTAGGAAACAGAAATTAAAATCACTTCAAGCTTTTAGGTATATGTAAGAACACTTTAACACTTTTGCAACACTGCTGCTTTGCCATTTGTTCAAATTCTGACTATTACCTTACCTTTTATGCTGAGTCTGGTAATACACCTTGAAATGTTTTGCAACATAATTTGTTGCAGTTAAATAATATTTCTTTGAAATCTGACTTGACTCCTTAGGCCTTTTTACTAATTATTTTTGGTGACTTCTGTGGACCTTGGTCATTTCCTGCACAGGATAATATCTGTTACACTGTTATCCGATCTGCTGAAATTAGTATTTAATCAGAGATACATGACAGATTATCCAGTTGTCCAAAAAAAGGCAGAGACAGAAGAAATTCATCAGACATTTTGGTCATCATGTCACCTAATATGGTAGAAGGAAGTACATAGAGTACAATTAGGAGGCCAGTAGGTTTGATGAGTTGCCAGGTCCTTGTTTTATTTTGTTTTATTTATCTGGATTGAAAATTCAAGGAATTGTGAGAATGTAGGAGAACCAGACCTTTTAAACTATAAGAAATCTACTACATATTTTGATTGGCATAATATTAAAAGCAATTTCAATTTTACAGTTATTTTACTTATGTAATGAGAATTAAGTGTTTAGCAGGGCAACAAAACAAACATTCAAAAAAATGCACATTGGGAAAAACAAACAAACAAAGAAACAGATACTTGTCTGCTCTTATAAGTTCTGGGAGGATGTTGTTCTTTGTAATTCATCCCCTCTCTGTCTAGAGCTTATTCATTGGTTTATGAAAGGTTAAAAAAGGCCCTAACACTAAGGCTTTTAGAAATGTCACTGCTAGTCAGATACGTTAAAGGGACATGGTAACCCAAAGCTTTGTATAAGACTTACTACTAGAGAGATTTATGCTGGAAATACTTTGATCTAGAATTATGCAGCAGTTTAAAGTAAACTGTGGGGACCAGAACTGGACACAGTACTCAAGGTGCCATGTACAGGGGCACAATGACCTCCCTGCTACTGCTGGCCACACTTGTGTCCAGTTCTGGGCCCCTCAATTTCAGAAGGACATTGAGACTCTTGAACATGTCCAGAGAAGGGCAACAAGGCTGGTGAGAGGCCTTGAGCACAAGCCCTGTGCGGAGAGGCTGAGTGAACTGGTGTTATTTATCCTGGAGAAGAGGAGGCTCAGGGGAGACCTTATTGCTGCCTACAACTACCTGAAGGGAGGCTGTATCCAGGAAGGGGCTGGTCTATTCTGCCAGGCAACCAGCATCAGAACAAGAAGACACAGTCTCAAGCTGCACCAGGGGAAGTTTAGGCTTGAGGTGAGGAAAAAGTTATTCACAGAGAGAGCTGTTAGCTGGTGGAATGTGCTGCCTGGGGAGGTAGTAAAGTCACCATCTCTGGAGGTATTCAAGGGGGGGATTGGACGTGGCACTTGGTGCCATGGTTTAGTTGTCATGAGGTGTTGGGTGACAGGTTCGACTTGATGATCTTTGAGGTCTTTTCCAACCTTAGTGATTCTATGATTCTATGATTTTATAAAAATGCTTTTTATTATCTTTCGTAGAAGTGGCCAGTTTAAGTTCTAACTGGGGTTTTGCTTCTCTATTTTTTCTCTGACATGATCTAACAACATCCTTAAACGTATCACAAGTTGCCTCCCCCCATTTCCAAAGGCAATACACCCTCTTTTTTTCCCTCAATGTCTTCAGGAGATGCTTGCCCATCCAGGCCAGTCACCTTCCCTGCCGGCTCATCTTTCGGCACATGGACACAGACTGTTCCTGTGCCTTCCAGAGTTCCTGTTTGAAATAGGTCCAACCATCCTGGACACCTTTGTTCTTAAGAGCTGCTACCCAGGGCTGCTACTCCAAATTAGTTGCTTAAACAAGCTGAAGTCTGCCCCCCCCGAAGTCCAAAGTAAGGGTTCTGCTATTGCTCCTCCTTATTTCCCTGCACACTGAAAACTCCACTGTCTCATGGTCGCTGCACTGTAGATAGCCTCCTACCATCACATCTCCCACCAGCCCTTCTCTGTTTGAGAACAGCAGGTCAAGCAGGGCCTGATCCCTGGTAGGCTCACATAACAGCTGCATCAAGAAGATGTCCTCCATTCACTCTAAGAACCTTCTGGACTACTTCCTCTATGATGAGTTAAGTTCCCAGCAGATGTCTAGTAAGTTAAAGTTGCCGAAAAGGACAAGGAAGTTTTTGGGGTTTTATTGCTTGTTTTAAAATATATATATTCCACCTGACTACTATATTTTGCCCAAGCTACTATAGAGGCTTCTGTACTCTGTCAGCTAACCCAGCACGCACCGCTAGCTGCAATCCATCCAAAAGGCTCTCTTGCCAAATGGCAGTTGCATGGCTTTGCTCTCCCTCATTTAAATTTCCCATGGATGATATCATCCTCTTGAGCAGGCATGTGAGAAGATGACCCTGCTGATCCTTGCTGTGTGCTGAAGTCCTCCCACCTCCAAAAGCCCCAAAAAGAATCCAAAGTAGAGCACCTCTTAGCTCACCTCAGCTTGAGCATGCTGGTCGTGGTGCCGGTCCCGAGCAGCTCTCTTGCCTCTGCAGAAAGAAGACAATTAAGCTTGATTTGGATTGACTTTTGTAAAGTTCTTCTCAATGAGAAAGGAAAAAAAAATGTTGGGCATAGAATTGGGCATAGACATGGAAATGTCATGTAATTCTTACTGAAACTGATGAAACTGGGTAAAGAGGCAAGAAACCTGTAAGTCTAGGATTTTCCAATTCTTGTTATTTTCTTTGTTAGAATGTTGATATTCTTTTCTGGAGTAATTATAATTATGTAAGAAGTAATGCTCTACAGAGATATTTTTCTGATCCATGGACCTGACAGGCAAAGATGATGAGAAAAGTGACAAATTTCTTTGCAAAGTCACTCTCTACTCAAGTTGAAAGGTGATGATTGGAGCAGGTCCTTAAAGAATGAAAAGACAAACATTTCTTCTCACTCCCGTCAGTTAGTCCAGACTTCTATCTACAGTAATTCTCTGCATTCATATACTCCCCTGCCAAAAGTTAAATCCTCCAGATGTGCAATGATGAACTAAAAGATCTTCAACATTAACTGACTTTTTCAAGAATCCTTTCAAAGTTTTATTACAGATTTTCCCAAATTATTGGTGTATCAAAAAGAATATCTTTCACTTCTAAGATCAGCTTATTTAGTACATCAGTGGAAGAGACAGGAAAGAGGAAATACATCTTAGCAATCTAATTTTTATTTCATTAACATTCTACTAATTCTTTCATGAATTACTACTGCAGTTTTTTAACCCACTCATACTCTGTTACAGCTGGCTGAAAATGAAAATTGCATACTTTATGTGTCTACCAGAAAGAAAGTGAAGCAAATGTAAATAATTAAAGGGGATTTTTAAAAAAATTTTTGGTCTTGTTTTCATTCTGTAACCAAAAGTTGTATTTCTTGAGTACTTGGTTTACTCTCCTTTCCTGCATGTTCTATTCTTAGACACCAGTTTGAGACAGCTAATATGAATGCACTACAATCTTCTTACAAAAAATGGAATAAGCTATTTTTATCTATATTTCCTTCGGGAGTGGAAAGTTTCTGTTATCGTATATCTCTAGATATTCCATATGCTTTCTAAGATTACACAATATTATTATATTATTATTACAAAAAGGTGTAGCAAAAAAAAATCAACAAAGTTACTTATATTTTATCAGAGTTTATTATATTTTATTTTATATTGTCAGATACCACGTTTTACTTCTTTTGCAAAATAGATTGTGATTTGGTAGTTCACAGTCCCCTCCCACACCAGTCACCACCATAGCTCCCTACAACTTAAAACCTGAAATTCATGGTAAATTGAAAGATATAGTTGATTGAAAATGATACTGCTAATGATTGCAAATTAATTTAATAACATGCCTGATTAATACTACATATTAAGCCATGAAACAGCAAGCAGGAAATTGCAAGGTTCAACACTCTGATGTCTAAATATTCTGTTATTTAGCAGTTATTTAACTTGATGATAAGTATCATGGGAAAGCCTTTGAAGACTGAGGACTACTAGAAAGAAAGAGGATCTACCTGTTCAGGTAGAACAAAAACACTACCAGCAGGCTGCTAAGAAAAACTAGGAGCAGGTGGAGAAAGATGATGTAAAATTGACTGAGGGGATGTAACACTGTGGAGAACTAAGTTGGCAAGCAAAAAGGTGCAGTGATGTGGAAAAGAGAGATCTCTTATTCAAAAAATAGGGTTGAAAGGAACTCACCTGAAGAGTATGTGCTCAAATATGGATGTGTCTATAAGACAGCTTGACAGGGGAAGCTCTCATACCTTCTCTGGTAAATAAGTATGCCATGGTACCTCTCTGAAGTGTCCATATACTCACACTTTAAAATTCAGGATGGACTAGGGTGGAGAATTAGAGGTCTGCATACAGTTGTAAGATTATGAGCTCAATGAGATCACAAAGACATGATAGAATCACTGATGTGATCAGAATTCTGCAGTGGACAGAGGCTCTTTTTTGAATTACAGCCTGATATACTGAAGAGAGGGAGATGTCTTTTATGTGAGGCAACAGTGGGAGTACATGGACATCTGTCTGAAGACAGATAATGAGTCAGATTATGGGCCAAGATTATTGGGAAGCACCAGTGATGCTGTGGCGTGTCTGCCATAGACTGCATAATCAAAAGGAAGAAGTAACTGAGACCTCCTTAAGTCAACTGGAATAAGCATCAGGTTCACAAATCATAGTAATCATGAAAGACTTGAACCTCCACCACCATATACACTCAAAGGGCCAGGGCACAAGCAACCAGGTATATTTGTGGAGTACATTGGTGACAACTTCAGATAGTTCAGTAGCTAATGAAAATAATTTTATTGTATGATAATAATTTCAACAGCAAGAATCTAACTAGAGTAAGGGTACACAAACCCTGAAGGTTTTCATCAGGAGATGATGTGACAGTTTCGGACAGATAATATCTATCTTGCCAAAGATGCTTCACATTGTATAAAATAATTGGCTACTGGAAGCAATAGTTTTTCAGGGGAATATTGAATGTTACATCTCTGACTAGATGGATATGGACTCATTGTTCCTTTGAAATATGACTAATTACCTCATGTATTTCATGCAATTTTAAAGGACTTGTTTAGGAATTTACAATCCCAAATAACCATTAGGCTGCAGATTAACTTATGAGAACATAACCCTCCACAGAAAAACTCAGTGTAGATGCTGGTGCGTGAACCTATCTAAAATTAAGAAGGGTTCATCTTGACTGCTTTTTTAGAGCTGCCTAGACATTTTCTGAGGATATCTATTCTCCATGGGAAAGTCTATGTAGTGAAAGAAAAATGACTTAATTAAGCAATCTGATAAGACAGACCTGAGGCAGAGTCAGAGTCAGTTCTGCAAAGAATGTGATCAGTCCATACATAAATAAATTTGGAACAACAGAACATTAGGCTAGTCTCTCGAATTTAAAGGCAGAATGATGTATACTTAAATCATTCATGTAAATAGGGAGAAACATGCACCTTTTAGGGGAAGTTTAAATCTTTATCTGTAACAGATACCTAAAACAGCTCAAATGAATCACACAGTAAAAGCGACTTCTTATCTGTATTAAATTTACAGGGATAATAGAGGACTACTCAGATACAGAAATATACAATGTAAATATTTGGATTTGGTCCTATAAATCTGACTTTACACTAATGGAGACAATGTTCTTATTTCTAAATCCTGATGAAGTTTTCTTCTCAAACAGAGCAGTCTGGGTGCACTTACAAAGTTTGCTTGCAGTCTTAACACTGAAATCTTCTGCAGAAGTATATTGTAACCTTTCATTTTCAAACTGTTGTTTAGACACTCTGTTCTTCGTCTGTAAGTATAAGGAATTGTAATATTTCTTCTTTGGTTGACTTTATTTTTCAGACAGCTGCACAGATCCATAAACCTCATGCACTATTCTCATCTTTCATATTCAAAGTCTTCACAATTAGGGCCGCATACAATACACTTGGTGAAATGATAGCATTACAATTAAACAGTATTATAGTATCAGCTATATCGGTAATAATGAATTCCATACCAGGAAAAATCTCTGACAAATGTCCCTGGCTACAGATTGCCACTCTTACATCAAATATTTGGGTAAGTTTTATAACAATCTTTATAAACTGTATTATATTAGCTTATTTAAATCAGTGTCTTTTCCAACAGCAGATTGTAAGACACCATAAATTTTTTTAATGTAAATACTTCTCTCCTTAGGAAGTTGTTTAAATTTAAAATAAAAAAATAAATATAAAAAGTTATCAATGGAACTTGCAGCAAAATCTAAAAAATGCATGCATAAATGTGTGAGGGAATTGTTATTATTTATTTTTGCCAAATATAAAACAATTTTCTAAATACTCTGATGTCAATATCTGAGAGTAAAAGTGTGAGAATTTACTTATAAACAAATACTTTGATGGACTGATTAACTCCAAATATACTTGGCAAAGTTCCATTTTTGTTATCAGCATTCCAGAGGAAGAATTTAATAGGTTTATTTGAAGCAAAATGACTTGCTATAGATTGCGAGTTTTCATCTGCAATTACCTTGAGAAGAGATGATAATGTCTTCAGAGAAGATCATCTAATCTTATAAATGTTTCTGTCATAGTATTTAGGGAGTTAGCTTCTTCTGAATAGTTTTATGATTTGGTTTGCTTTGGTTTTTGTTTTGTTTGGTTGGTTGTGTTCTCAGTTATACTCTGATATGTCTTTGTCCATTTAATACATGTAAAATACACATAGAAAGTTAAACTCCAAAATAGTGAACTATATAAAAAATAAAACTAACCTTTTCTTGGATTCTTGAAATGTCAAAATATGCCTGAACAAAAGGTACTCTTTTTTTGTCAATACACATAATCTACCTAAATAGAAACGAACTCATTAAATATGTGGAATTCTAGTATATTCTGTATAGATGGAGATTGTTATTAACTTTTAGGCAAAAGAGAAAACAGGGATATTAGACAACTGACATCTATTTTATTTTATTATTTTTTTAATTGTGATTACAAAATACAGATTACACAAAGGAATATAAATGGCAGTCATTGCAAACTGAGACTAATATAATTTCACCTGATATGACTCAAAAGTAACTGAACTCAAACCAGAAAATTTATTAATGTAGAAGCACTTCTTCTTTCTCTAAATTTAAAATCAAATTGATACTTCAAATTCTGTGTTATCTCTCCAAATATCATGATGCTTATTTGACTTTTCCTTTCTCATCTTAGCAGCAAAAAAAGAAGTCTATAAACTTATAATAATTGATGACTAAATTTAAATTGGATGTTTAAATACAAAATGCTTCTTGAGGGTCATAGAGACCAAGGTGAAGAGAAATTCCGACTAATCTCAGAAATGGATATGGTAACTAGAATACATGAATTTAAATAAATAAATAAAAGGCCAGGTCATCTCTTGGTTTAAAGAATTTATTATATGTTTAATACACTGATTTATTCCAATATGGTAACTAAAATTAGTATTAACTCTCTCAGTTTAGTGCCCTTTTGTTTTGGTTTCATGCATGAAAGGTTAGCTGGTAGACACAGACAAAAATGGCTAGCATACATAAATAAAGGTCTTGTAGAAAGCCCTTTGGGTAACACTGCATTATGTCAACAAAATCCAGAACAGTGTTTGAGTTAGAAAAGCTGGCAAAGTAACACACCTTTAGGCTGATTTGACATCACAGCTGTATGGTGAAAGAACAGATGAACAAGCAGCATTCTGTAAACTGTGTTTTTCTAGTATGTTATTTTACTGAGATAATTACTTAAATATGTCTTCTCTGTAGCTATAGCAGGTCAAGATCCAAATATTAATACAAAAGTAAATTCCAGTTAAATTAAAACAAATCATCATGTTCTTTAGTAATCCCTCAAAATATTTCATCTAAAGATATGTAGGAGTTTCTGAAAACATTCAATATGAACATGTGAGAAATTCTGAATATTAAAGGCACTTTAATTTATTCTATTTTTTGATAAAGTTAGTTGTAGGAGGCAATTAATGCTGAGAACCATTGAAATAAGCCTCAAATATAATTAAGGACAATATGAAAAATGCTGTTGCTGAATGTTGAATAACAATAGTCAAGATAATATGAAGAACACATATGTGAGAATACCAGAAATTATATGAAAATAAAAGGGGAAGATACTGTACTTTTACTGCTAAGTAAAAAGGCATGAGCTCATTTGCTAGATCACTGAGCATGAACACTGTTAAGTTTTTTTAGTTGGTTGGTTTTTTGTTTGTTTGCTTGTTTCCTGATTCTGCTTAAGGCAATTTCAATCTCATATAAAGGTTGCCATCTATATGTACAACAGATCCAAGACAATTAGTGCAAGTTAATGGATTTTGAACCTCTTACTTCTCAGTTAAACCTAGACACTGAAAGGAAGCAAGAAAGAAGGCAGATCTATTAAGAATGCAACATCGCAGAAAAATCCTGAGGGATGCAGGCCAAAATGCTTGGCAAACAAAATAAAAAATAAAAATAAAAATGGAAGGGTAGGCAACATAACCTTTTTTCTTTCTCTCCATTTGCTCTTTGTCTCTTATTTCCATGCCACTGAAGAAGGAAATCAATAAGTTCCTAACTGTCATACTTCATATCAGAATAAAAATAGCATGAGAGGAAAAATTAATATTATACAATGAAAAATAACTCCATTTGCCCAGAAAAAGATCAGTTCTCCTTTGAAAGTGTAGGTAGAAATACTGTCAGTTACTGATGTTTTCTTCTAATAAAGGTTAAATAAGGCATCAGACAGAATGATAAAATTTCTTTATATTGTGGCAAGTGAGGGCTGTATTTCACAAGAAATGTTTAGATGACATCTACTTTAAATTGAAACAATAGCCAATGAAATATGTGTATGTGTGTGTGCATATATATATATATATATATGTATGTTATTTATTTGCAGTAGTATTTGGTGTCTAAACAGTTAAGCAAGGTTTAGCCCTGACTAGGAAAAAGAAAAATGAACTGCTGAAGTATAAAACAGAATAGAATTAAATTCATCCCTGATGGAAGAGATAAACTAGAAGGAAGGTTATTTTAGCAATAACAATGAGGGCATAAAATTCACAGAGGACAGAATGAATAAAGGAAAAACAAAGCTGAATTAATCTTGACTGAGTTTTGAACAAAAAAAGTCAGAGGAAAAAAGACTATTCTTAAAACTGTAGATTGGCAAAATATGGCAAAAATGAACCAAATTGAATTATACATTTAAACTATTTATTTAAAGTAAATTTTACAGTCAATAGAGAAAATCTTACACTTCAAAACTGCCAAATAAATGCAGGGATTACAGAATGATATTACAATTCCTAATTCTGTCTACAATTTAAAAAAAAATTATTTTGAATGTATATACTTAATTTATACTTTAGATCACTCAGAAAGTTTGCCCATTCTTTCAGATTTTTCTCATAACTAAAAATGTCACTTGATCACAGTATTGATTCACATGTTTTAGTTTGTTAACTTGTTTTAGAGCAGTGTATATACCAACAATTATATCCTTTTTACCCACAATTAGAAAAAAAAAAAAAAATAAAAGAGGACCAAATGTTGGTAGTCCAATAAAACAGAATATTATTCTAAAATCTGAAGAGGAAATCTACTTTTTCTAAACTTTCTTCTTGATAATTTACCTTTTGCAGATGCCACAACATAGAATAGAACATGTATGTTCTCAGATTTGTACTATCAGGTTTTGGTAGGTAAGTGCCTGATGGCACTATCCTCATTATGAGGAACTTCCTCCTTGTCTAGGATAAATCTACCCTCATAGTTAATGGCCAGCCCAGATACCCAGATCTCTTTGCATGGAGCAGCTCTCCAGCTTCTCATCCCCTACTTTGTATGTACAACTAGGATTACTATTCCAGATGGAGAATCTGGCACTTGCTTTTGTTAAATTTCTTATAACTTGTGACTCTTCAGAACTCTCTGTAAGGCTTCACTAACCTCAGGAGAGTCCACCTAGTTTAGTTTAATTGTCAAAGTTTCTTGATACACATTTGGGCCCTGTAGACCTCTGCTCATCCAGCTAGAGCATCAAGTCTCAAACAATTTTAGAGTCAGCTGGGAGTTAATAATTCTCCAGTCCCAGTCTTTCAGCACAGGCACTAGGGTACCCAGGGCTCATCCTCAGTATTGAAGATAGGGATGAGGATGGCATTAAATGTCTCTGTTGTATTTGCATTTGTATTTGTGAGGTGACTTTGTCAATCAATGGACCAATGCTATCTCTGATTCTCCTTTTACTGTTAACAATGCTTTAAAAAGTCATTTTTATTGTCCCTCACAGTACTGGCCAACTTGAACTCTTATCAAACCATATCAAGCCATATGAATTTTCTCACTGTAGTGGCAAATGGTATCTCTGTAGTCCTCTCATGTTTCCTGTCTGCACTTCCTTTTTTTGCCTGTGTTCTAGAAAATCCTGCTCAATCAAGACAGCCTTCTGCTCTAATTACTTGACTCCTGACACTTAGAATTGCCTGCTCCTGTGCTCTTAAGAGATGGCTCTTAAAGAGTGGCTAATATTCATGAGTGTCAGTACCTTCAAAACAAAATTCTCAGGGGATGTTACTACCTACCTCCTTCAGCTTTCTCGAGATCCAAGGTGGAAGTTTTTCTGGCAGTTTTTCTCATATCAACAGTGATTTGAAAATCAACTGTTTTGTGGTCACTGTGACCAAGAGAGCCACCAATCACCACTTTATCCATGAGTCCTTTTCTGTTTACTAACAGCAACTCCAGGAGGACACTAGTTGGCTTCATTAGTCCATGTACCAAGAATTTACCTTCAACATGCTTCAGTAATTTTCTGTTTGTATCCTCTGTATAATATGCTCAGTTGACATCTGGGAATTTAAAATCACCTGTAATGTCAAGGACAGTTGAAATAGAGACATCCCTTAATTCCTTATAGAATAATTAATGGTATAATTGGCCTGGAAGTGTGGTTAGTAGTAGACTACCACAATAATATTTTCTTTGTTTGCTTTCCATTTTATCCTTACCTAGAGACTCTCAACTGTGTTGTGGCCAAATTCTTCACAATGCAGAGAAGTTTAATGAAAAAATCTGGCCTCAGACAAGGGTACTGAGTAGACCAGATACCTGATTCCAGTTCTTTGGAAAATGAATAGCACTGAAATCGTTAACATAAAGGAACTACTAAAAATGTGATAGAAGAAAAATGGTATCTTACATTTGTAATTTAAGTGTTTAGTTTATCCCTCTTTATCATCTGAAGATTTATTATTAAAAACCTAGATAGTTAGCTCCAACTATATGACATTTGGAACTGCAGTCCTATACAGTGAGCATGACAAAACTTTCTGTGTATTTTTACTACTCACTTCATTTAAAGCTATTATTGCTTTTAATTAACAAGATAAATGTCAGGTGTTTGTTCCCTCTAGGAATGCAGTTGTAAAGATCTTGCTACCTTTGGAATTTCAAGAATGTGAAATGAAGTCTCTGACTGTTTTGATAACAAATCAGCCTGCTTTTAAAACAAAACAAAGCAAAACCAACCAAACAAAACCACAACACAAACAACAACAAACAAACAACAACAAACAAGCAACAACAAAACAAAAGATACTGAGCAGTCCAAACTACCTCAAATATCCTCCAAACCACCAGTGGCTCATCTGCAACACCTGGAGCATCTTTCAAAGCATTAGAAGTTGAGGGAGATGGGATTTGTCAGTTTAGACAAGAATAGGTTCACAGGGATCTTATCAGTGTATAAATTAAAACCAGGAAATTAGACTATTGTCTGTTGTCCTTAGTGACAGGACAACAGTCAGTGGACAAATTGAAACTCGAAATTCCATCTGAATATAAGAAAACATTTTCTTACTGTGAGAGTGGTGAGACACAGGAACATGTCACTCAGAGAAATTGTGGGGTGTCTATCCTTGGGGATACTCAATACTCAACATGCTCCGGCAGATTGTATTTTAGCAGATTATATTTTAGCAGCTGAGGGGGTTGGGAATGGACAAGATAATCTGCTGAAATCCTTTCCAACTTCAGCTGTTCTGTCATTCTGTGAAATGAAGTCTTAATCATAGACATATATGCAGAAAGAAAAGACTGGATGAGGCATGTAGTGTCATGGTCTAGTTGATTAGTTAGGGTTGGGTAATCGATTGGACTTTATGATATTGGAGGTATCTTCCAACTTGGGTGATTTTGTGATTCTGTGACACAGCATGTGTTCCAACCATATTCCCTCTCAAAGAACACAGTTTTTACATTGCAGCACACCCAGAGGATTATTCTGATGTCAAAAACAGGCTGTAAGAGTGACAGTTATGTGGTCAAATGATGGGTAAGGAAAAAAAAAAAAAAAAAAAGAGCATTATGCCTTTGTTCACTCCAGAGATTGTCCTTGCAGTAAAATAATCAGTGTATTTTTTCAGTTTGCTTTCTAGCCAGTAGTAGAACCAGGACAAGGAAGAAATAGAAGAATCCTTAGTCATTGCTATGTGACAGATAAAATTCCATTTTCCCTTGTTATAGTAACCTTTCATTCACTCTCCTGACCTAGTCTGAGTAGCTTTTTCTGGTTTTGCTGCTGTTTTTCTAAGTTTCTCCTTTTATTTAGTACCTGTCTTTTTCCTATCAATGCAATTTTCTCACAATTTTTCCATCTTTCTTTCTTCCATTCAATTTTTTGTCCTACTAAATGCTTTTGTAAGCTATGTAGTACCTTATGCTCTCTGTGTCACTATGCCTTTTGGCATATACTGCTGTTAAAAGCTAGGATACAGTTTAAGTCACCCTTGACCTTCACAGGCAGGTAGTGTGCAAGTGGAAGTTTCCCCAGTACAGCCAGCGAGGAAAGAGGGAAACCTTCACTGTATTTTCAAAATCCTTTGAAGACAGAAGGAAGAAAACCAACTGTCTTTCTACAGCCTTTAGTGAATTATATTGGAGATGACATGAATGAGAATAATATAAGGGATGAAAAAAGTGACTGTCAGTACTGCATGACCTAACTGGAGATGACTGACAGAAGGTATGATATGACTTCTGGGTTTGTTTTTTCCTGCTTCTTCCACCTACCTTGTGGTTTCTTCTCACATCCTCTATCCCATCATTTCATGTTCTCTCTACATAAGTTACTTCATACTCATGCATTTCTTTAACAAAACCAGTTTTGGATTTCAGAGTTGCTTGTATGACCTCAGATTTATTTAGATTTTTCTGACATTTCTATCAGCTGGTGGTAGGTAATATTGATACCTCTTGGAGCTAAATTTTCTGAGGAATTTAAGGTACACAGTACATGTATTTAGATAAATGCTGGATGAGGGGAGAAAAGTTATGTGCATGTTTTCATTACAGCTGACTTTGTCTCTTGTCACTGATGATTTGTTTGCACATTTCTGATATTTGATGCAAGCTCATCTGTAAGACTCACTCACCAGTAAGCAAGTAAAAGTTTTTCCAGTAATACTCACTCCATCCCCTTGAGGTCTTTTGAGTCTATGTGAAATTTCTATTCAGAAGACCATCATTTTCTTTGGACAAGTCACTGAATCTTTTGAGATCTTGTAAGAAGAAATTTTACTTACTATAGCTTTTTCAAGACAAACTTAACTGGAAGTGATTCTTTATGAAATCAAAATGAAAGAAAGAATGAAGTTATCATAACCATGACTAAGAAAACCAAATCAAGCAAAGAATGGGGTGTTTTTAGGGGATACACTGCATCAGAGAAAAATTGTTGTCAACTAACAAAATTCTGTATGAATTGATTTCTATATGTATATCAGGAAAACAGAATTCTGGATATTTATGTGACAATTGCTGCTCAAATACTATAATTTCTTCTAGTTGTAATGAAGATATATTCGTTTCAATAAAACATTAAGCAAAAAAGTAGTTAACACTTATTCTGTATGTTTATTTGTATATATATATATATGTATGTATGCAAAACAGAGTTTATTTCACCATCCTGATTGCCTCATCACACAAACAAACATGTGAGAGAACTGTGAAAAAATGTAGAACAATGGGTTAAAAAAATGCACATGTTACCCAGAAGTGCCATGGATTTGTAGTGGTGGCACAAGAGTAGTGTATGATTCTGTGTTCAGCGACTGCCCATCAGGAGCAGCATTCAGTTTTCTGTGTTATGAGGAAAACTTTGTGAAAGCTGCAGAGCACAGACAGCAGCATAATGTTAACTTTTTCTTTATTTTTACAAGCCAAAAGTTTAAATATACTTTCCCCCCCCCCTTTCTTACAGTAATGTCCTGTCTGATATTGAATTTTCATTTGTTTTTCTTTATTTACACACACACACTACCCACTCCACCACCCCCAAAGTGTTTGATTTCCTCTACTTATGCTGTTAAAAAATGAAATCACAACAGATTTGTATTTTATCATTTGCTCTTCCTTACAGAGCTAATCCCTAAAGTTTTATAGAAAAGAAGTTTACAGAGACTTTGGGAACATATTCAGTAGTAACAAATGATATCTACATATAAGAGAAGAAGCAGCAGATGAATGAACTACTGAAGTAGACACCAGTGTTAGATATGATAAAAATGAAATAACCTGTACAAAACCAAAAGGCCATATAGGTAGTGAGGCATGTAGCTGTCAAGGTCTGTGATAATCATTTAGAAACTTGTTCTAATGTGCCTGAACACAATGCTCTGGAGGAAGGGGCTAGGAAAGAATATGATAGCAACCCTGAATTTGTTATTTACTGCAGGCTGGACAGACAAAATTATATATATCATGGGCGCGTATAAGTTTGGGGATTTTGTTTGCTTTTTTTCACTTACTTGTTATTGAAGCAAATAATTATTTCAGCTATTTTTATTGAGTACCTTGCTTGCATAGGAAAGTGGGATATAAAGCTGTGCTGCCTCCTCTATTTGCGACCCATACACTTACCCTTTTTAAGATTTCATTTTTTCTTTACAAAAGTTTGTCATTAACCATTTCTATAGAAAAAAAATACTTTTTCTACTCCACAATCCATTTTCATATGTCAGCTGAGATCATATGCTTTTAAGTGGTTGCTAACAAGAAATATAATGCCAAAATCTTGATTGAGAGCCTCATTATTTCAATTTGTTTTCTGTCTGATATTTATTCTTTGTCCCTTTCAGTGTAAATAAAGTTCAAAATTGTGCATGAAACCTAGTATCATCAAGCAAAATTTAAATCTTCATTTCTAGCCTTTCCCTTTTTCTGTGTGTTTTTGCTTCTGTTTTCAAAATTTGTGAGGCCAAGGAAAACAAATATAGACCAATAATGAATATATTTAAATATTTTAAGAACACAATAATCAAACAAAAAAAATCTGTTCAGACTTTTTAAATAACTTCCACACAGACTTTAAAATCATGAGCTAAAATTAAAAAACAAGTTTCCTGAAGCAGTCACAGGGTGACTCTACTAGATTGGGCTAATTGAATCACATTAGACATACTGTTACTGTTATTAATAACTGTGTTGAGCAATTTCTCATGACAGGTTGAACCTAAGGCAAAGAAATGTCAGTGGAAGCTAAAAGAGATTAAGGAGAGGAAATGTCTTCTCTTAGAATATCACTGAAACATTCTGTGTCTCTTAGTATACCGTATACAGTATACTCTATCCAACTTCTTATCTGCCTCTTGCCTACTCTCTGAGGGGGCAAAGTGGGAAAAAGATAAAACCTTGACACTCAGCAAGTACTGTTTAGCAATTACCAAGTCAATCCTGCACTCCATAAGTGCACTGCTTCACCAACACTGGTTTAGCCACAGATCCGAAACACAGCATCAAGCCACTATGAAAAAAGTTAATTGCATCCCAGCCAGACTTGGTACAATCTCTATTCATTCTTTCATATTATTTTTGTCATGCTTAGGTCCTATATCACTCAGTACATCCTCATTAATGCCTTCTGAGCAATTTAAATCAGTATCTCCATCTGGAGTTGACTAACAATCATACATCATGGCAAGAAACAAGTGCAAGATCCAGAAGCTATGCTTTATACCAAGAACATATGTTTTATACTGAAGTGGGTTTAGGTTTTTTGTTTGTTTGTTTTGGGTTTGGGGTTCGGGGTTCTTGTTTTATGAAAGTTCCCAGACAAAGAGGAAATCTTTACTTTAGTGTTGTACTATTTACAATAATTTTGATGTTTCATAAGACATTGTACTGAATTAAAGTAGCAAATGGATTTTAACAAGATGTAAAGTAAAGACAGCTGAACAAAAGAATAGAAACAAGATGATGCATGATGACTGCAGTATGAAGACTTTTGTATCAGGAAAGTTACAAATTGCGCTTTTTTTAGTAAAGATACAGCAGGGAATAATTTGCTTTTAGCAAACTTGAACCATGCTTGTGTCCTTGGTGGAAACTCAGACTGACTAGGGGTCTTTTGATTTAAGCATGTTGAGCCCTGTGGCAGCTGGCATGAGTTAGTGTTTCTAAAACTTTAGTTAAAAGGGAATAGCCAAGATTTGGGAAGTAATTTAAAGGTAAATGACTTGTCCAGAGAACCTTTGAAAGAGGCAGGGCGTGAGTCACTGCAACAGCAGCAGCTGTTTTTTCAACACCATAGAAATCATGATGAGCTGATCTCTACCCAAACCTGTATCTCAAGTTGCTTAAGACCCTAGACAAGCTCCCATACAGAATGAATAGAAGAGTCTTCATGAGTGACTAAGGAGTAACAGAGGGGACTCTGTGGCCCAGGCACAGGACTGTGTACCATATTTCTGAGATTTAATGTGAGAGCTAGCCTGGTATTTTCTTCTAGGCCCCACTGCCATACTTTTTTGGCAGGTTTTCCTGCCAATTACAAGGTATTCCAATCATGTTTAAAGTAACAAATTGTCTATGCCTAGTCTTCTGTCACATAATGAAAACCAGGAAAATATTCTGTCAATTACAATTTGTTGAATGAATACCATGGTGAAATGTCACTCAGCCTGCAGCTGAATGGAATAAGGTCCAGAAAGTTGCCTTTAACACTATGTAATATTAAATCAACAAAACAACAGGATTTCTGGTGTTACTGTATTGACATGAATAAAACAATGTTGGAGCATGTGAGAATCCTCTCTTGAAAATGTTAATCACCTGGGGATGTGATGATTATGTTAAGAACAGAGGAATGTCTCAACAAAGATAAGATCATCCTGAACAACCCCCCTGATGTGTAATCTCTGCCCAGGGGTTGTGGTGGACAGTGGATGGCAGAGAGAGGCAGAGGCTGCTTGACGCCACCCCCTGCAGACACACGGAAGACCCCCCTGGAAGTCCACTTATGAAATGTTGATAAGAGCCAGGTGGAGCTCTGAGGAACATAATAAAACAAAGAAGTACAGACATCATTAGGCAATTGAAACCAAAGGAGATGTTACTAAGAAAGATTGGGAACATGCATAGCCCAGACTCAGATGACTAAAAAACCTGTTTCTTAGGGATAAAAATAGACTACAGTAATGATACAATCATTGAATTGAATAAAACATAAACTGCAAGAGAGTTCTAACTTCATAGGACATTTTGGATAAATGGAGAGTAATCCATAAACCATTTTTCTTTCCATGCTGTCTTACTTAATAACATTGAGATGTTTATATTTGAAAGTATTTCTGTTCATATTTTACTCAGATCCGTGTTTTGACTCTGTACTATTTTTTGACCCTATCTGATAAATTTGCTATAAAAATATACAATGAAATAAAAAATATACAGTTCAAACAACCTGAAAACTCTCTTCAAGTGAAATTTTGTCAGAACAAGTATGAGACATATAGAGATAATTCTGTAGGGTAGCACTAATAAAACAGACTACTGAAAAATAAAACAGGACATCATGGATAAAACACTTTCTCTATAGATCCAAAGACATGTTATTGGAGACCCTCTGCTGAGAACTTACCCTGTTATCAGGATTTCACATTGCTTACAACAGTTTTATCCATTTGTTTGGACAATGAGTGACTATCAATGGGTTTAGCAAACAAGAAAACTTGTTTCAATGGAATATTTATTTATATACATTATATAAATTATAGGGAAGTAATTACAACTGACAAAAATGATTAAACGTTACAAATGAGATCTGTTTTAGCCTTAAAAGCATCACTGACTGGACAGACATCCATTAACAATACACTTTGGAAATGGTTAATTCTTAGTATTAGTTATTACCACTACCTGTGTAAGTCAAATTCAATTCAAATTAGTTTGGAACACTTTCAGACCTCAAATATGCTTTCTCATTTCTTGACAAATATTGTTAATGTTTTATTGAATGGTGATTTCATTTCTCACATGTCATCTTTTGGAAGAAAAAGGTAATTTATTCTCTTGTACTCAACAGGCAAAGAGCATTCAACACATGAAGTCTCATAAAGTTTCTTATTTTAAAACTCCACGTAAAAAGCAGATACTCCTATTATTAAAGTCTTCCTATTTTCTGTCTTTGTCTAAGTGTTTTTTTCCCCTACCCTTACTGTTTTAAATTCTATTACACTGCAGTTTTCTTTGAGTTGTAAGAAATCTAAGTACTGAACTGATTTTTTTCATTTAATTTCTTAGAACTGAAATGTCTCTGTGCTAAAGCTTAAGTTGGCAGCCTCAATATTCATTGAAATACTCAATTATGCATTTTAAGGAAAAGGGAAATAACACTTTTTTTTTTTAAATTAAATATAGTAACATTTTCAATAAATGATCACAGTTAGAACAAGCTCCAGATGAAACATCTTCATAGTCAGAATTTTGGTGAGACCTTGATAGATATTAAATAAATTAATTTATTTTGTTCTAAGGAATAGAAACTTTATTTTCTATCCAAAAGTGCATAAACATATATTTGCATTGTAATATTTAGGATTCAGGCAGGTGTTAGAGAATTGCCAAGACAGTGAAAAATGCATTAAAAGAAAAGGCATTTCCCTACATCAGAACCTTGTAAATCTAAACTGTTCTTTTAGATATTTAGTCCACTTATTCTGCTTTCATTGAAGGCAGACTAATACAAAAACCAACACAGGTTTCACAAAACATTTGTTTTACCTTTAGGTTGTTGATTGCTATAATAAGGTGACTGTGATTCTGTGATTCTGTAATTGGTTTTAGATTGTTTTTTTCCCCAATATTTCCCCCTTACATTTAGTACATTTCATTCATTCTATCAATGCAACATATAATTTCCAAAGTTTTCAAAATCATCTCTTCTGTAATATTCAAATCTAAATATTAAAATCATGAATTAGTCTTTTCCACTGCTACAGATCCAGCTCCACAATATTTTTGTTTGTTTGTTTAGTTGCTCGGTTTGATGGTTGGTTGTTTGTTTTTTCTTGAAACAAACAACAAGAGGCATCAGAAGAGATGGAAGAAGCCAATAGATACTTAAAGGGGGAGTTCTGTGCAAATGAATAGTTTACCTTCATAGGAAAGAATGATAGCAAGCTAAATACTGTCTTGTCTTTAATCTGCTTTATTTGGCCCTGTGATTGTGTTAGAAAGCAATCTCAGACTAAAGAGAATACTGAACCATTAGCTCTGCTGTTCCCTTTAAATTACAGCCAAGTTTTAGGAGTGGGTAGTATGAGGTGTAAGGATGTTCATGCTCAACATGCATGGTTATGAAGCCAGGTGCTTGTGCATTATTGGTTCACTCCAGTCTTTTGCACAATTTAATGACATTTCTGCCTATATAACCAATTATGGACATCTGCCTTAGGTTTGCTGTGTTCAAATATATACATGTTCAAATTGTGTCCTAGAACTAGTCCTGCCCACCTCTCAGGTCCAGATTTTGGATTTCTTTGGATTTTCTTAGTGGCTAACACTTGACTTCTTTCATTATATATCTGTAGAGGTTCTGACATCATTCTGTGCCTGCAGTTTTAAGGACTTTGTTTAATTAATGTGCTTGGACTCTTGGCAGTCTAGCTACAAGTACATATACTTCTTCACTAACTTTCAAGATGTAACATCCTTAGAATACAAATGGGTTTATGTTTGCTTGCACTAGCCATGTGAAGAGTTTATGAATATAATAATCTTTTGGAAAATACCTATGTAATGTTTTTATAAGTAGCTACCTGTTATTAATATCTATTAGTTACCATTATCACATTTAATACATAATTTTTAGAAAGTGTAAAATGAGAAATACACAATAATTCACTCAGCAATCAAATTTTAACTACATTTCACTAGCTTTATTGAGCTTTGTATTAAATCCAATGTTTTGTGCATGTTCTAGATAGACACAGAAACACACTCTTGGTTCATATTCCTCAGGGATACCCTTTTATATAACCCTCAGGGGACCTTAACTAGGCAACAGATTTCTGAATAGCTCAGCTTAGAAAAGAGAAAATGTAGATAAGAATGATGGAGGGAATTAAAATACCTTAGCAACAATTGGATTCTGAATGAAATAGAACTTAAATTACTTACATCAATGCAAAAGCATCCATTAATTATCACAGAGTCACAAAATAGTTGATGTTGAAAAGGACCCCTTGAGATAATTTGTTTCAACCCCCTCCCTGCTTAAACAGGGCCACTAAGAATCCATTTCTTAGGACCAGATTTAGATAGCTTTTTAATATCTCCAAGGACTCCACAGCTTCTCTGCATACCCAGTGCCAGTGCTTGGCCACCCTCTCAGCAAAACAGTTTCCTGATTTATAAAACTATTTTTACAGTTTTACTTTTAAAAAATCTGCATTTTATGATTCAATTTAACAATTTGCCTATATTTTATTAACATAGCTACTGAATTATTTCTAGGTAAAATGCGACTGAAATTTGTAATCTGATTCAGCCATCTGGAATTTCTCCATTGACATAAACATAGGTGAAAAATTTATTTGTATTCTTTGATTTCACAAAAAGCTTGCATTATTGCACCAACAAAATAACTGGAAACATTATGATTAAGTATACATAGATGCTTTTTTATTTACATTAAGCTATATAAGTATTGCTTAGCTTTGCAAAGAAATGCAACAAAATTTGGCTTCTATATACTTAACTGATTTAACTTTTAGAACCAAGAAACTATTGAAATTACCATTTTCATTAAATAAAAAGTATACTTAATTTGAAAATCTTTGCTAACATAAATATGTCAGGTACATAATGTCAATGCTTTTTTATTGGAGTAAAGTTGCAGTAGAAAAAGATCAAAGACATTTTACAGATCTGAATTTTTAGAATATTAATGTATCTAATTATCCTTTGTCATGAAAAAAAAAATCATGCAGCTCTGAAAGAAACTATCTCAGTAACACCAGTATTCTCAAGTGGATAATAATTTCTAACACTGCTTTCTTACATGTGCTTTATCATTTACTTGATAGTCCTACTTTATTTAATAGACACTTTAAAGAATAAATGGCTTCCTTCAGTCTTTCAAACTTATCTGAATTTACTTCACAAAATAGTTTTTCCTTTAATTGTCTGGCTGTATAATAACTCTAAATATTACCGTGTGTCTGTATCTGTTCTGGTTACAATCCATTTGAACCTGTTGGATTCTTGAACAACAAAATAGCTATAAATTATTTCTTCTTTTCCAACTTTATTCATTCACTTTCTGTAAAAAAGCCATTATTAGATAAAAGTATTATTAGAGGAGAAACAAGTCTGGAAAAGTATTAGTTTATGGCAGAGATCTTTCATGGGTCAGATATTAATTAGAGAAGAAATTCATATTGAACTGTCATGTGTAACGTTGACCCACCTTCATTATATTGCAACACTGAGGTTGTCTTTTGGGACATGTTCAGAACTATATATGCCACACATTAATGAGCATTCTTTTTCTTTTTTTTTTTTCCAAATATTTTTTCTTTTTCTTTTCTTTTTTTCTTTTTTCTTTTTCCTCTTTCATTTTTCTTTGCCTTTTTTTTGTTTTTTTGTCTGGTAAGGCAATTTACTGAAGGCACAAAGACACTCATATTTTTTTTTACACTGGGGAAAGGACAGAAATCTGCACAGAGAAAGAACAAGGTCCTTAAAGGGAAAAATACATGCATAGTATTTTCCACACTCTGTTATGCTTGTTGCTTTGCTTTCGTTCATGATTCTTTCCTTCTCAGTACATGAACTTTCTCTAGAAGACACAAACTAATTCTTGATGTAAAACAGAGACAATGGATTTTGTACACAAAGATCCACAGATCCATACAGGTATCTCTTGTTAGAAGGGAATGTAAAATGTAATTAAGCTATCCAGCTGCTGGAATGAAATTCACATTATTTAGCTCAATACAGAAGTCTCTTTTCTCCCAGGAACAGCCTAATAATCCTCACATTTCTTGGGCATTATAAAACGTAGGTAGAAATGTTCTACTACAGTAAGTAATAGAAGAAAATTTCTATCATTACACTATTATGCAAAATATGAAACTTAAGATTACCTTTTCCAGCTGTGTTCTCAGGTAAAAGCATCTCATGGAGGCTGATAAACAAAAAACAAAAACAACAGAAGAAAAGCTATAGATGAATGACTTTGAATGACTTTTAGTGGACCTTTTTGTTATTGGTTTGGTTTGGTTTGGTTTGGTTTGGTTTGGTTTTCCTTCAGAATTTATAATTATTTACCAAACTCTGCAACAACTTTCCTAATATCTGGAATGGTATGTACATGTACACATACAATTTCTAAAGTTTAAAAAAGGGGTTTAAAATAATATTTTTAATAAGTTAAATTAAATAAATTGAGTGAGGGGTATAAATAAATCAAACTACTACATATATTCAGTTCACATTTGAAACAAGAAAGCAAACCAGATGATACTATGACCATGTAGTCAAAAGCATCCTGGGTAATCAAGGTACAAATATTTTATTAATAACATTATAGAAGTTATTGAAGCACAATATTACTCTCAATATGTTGAGAACTCTAGAGTTGTAGAGACATGTATGTTAGCTAGCTACTGAGTACCAAAAACTAGCTGAAAGTAAAATCTTAATTGTGATTGCTAAGACTTCATACAAATAAGAGACTTCTTCAGCTAAAGAATTATTTAGGTGAACAGCTGGATTGTGTCTCCAAAGTATAAGTCTTTTGTTACTTTTTGTCTACATCTCTTAAAGTACCCAGTTCCAGAAAACAAAACCCATTAAAACCCGCTCTGTGTCAGGCTAAACTCTGCATTCCCTATCTTTCCCCATTTCTTTCCCATTAGATTGTAACATTCATATGAAAGTGGAAAAAACCCTCAAGTCTGAACAAGCCTATGTATCTCCCAAGGCACACAAAAAGAAATTATGTGCTGTTCCTTCTTAACCTTTGGGGATGTCTGTAAGTTAAGCATCTACATGTTTTTTGAGCACTTTTGAAACAGACTGTAAAACATTAATCCTGTTGAAGCTGTCTATGTCCTATAAAATCAAGATTCAAGCAATATAGAAAAAAAAAACAAAACCAAAAAAAGCCCCAAATTATACCACAGCAGTGGTAGATTACATATTCAAAACCAGCCAATCAGTTGAAAATGCTGTATGGCAGGTCAACTGCACACATGTTCTCCAATAGCCTCTGACATTTGCAGTTGTCTATCTGAAATGTGAGGCACAGGTTCCAGCTTCCACACACACCCTTTCCCCTGCTTCTCCCCCCAACCCAGCAGCCTCAACAGTGCCTGCCTATTGGCTCCTTGACCTCAACCTGGACCCTGCAACAGGGAGGGAATAGAGAGGGCAATGGCCAAACAGGTTTAGCTGGTTTGTTAATGCCTCTTCCAGGACAATCTCCAAAGTTGCTGTTTAATTAGTTATTTATTGTGGTGGATTGAGAGAGGGCCTAGCTCTCCCCCACAGAGAAAGAAACCACAGCTAAACTCAGTCAGAGAAGCAAAGGTATATTTACAAGCATATATGGAATGCAGGTTATATATAACACAGTATATACAGTATTTACAATATATATACAGAAATATACAGCAAAGAAAAATAACACAACAAAATTCCCTCCTTGAGAAGAGGAGGATTTCCCTCCTTGTAACCCCCTCTCTCCCTCCCTACCTCCCTTTTTTCCCAAAAAGGGGTTAGAGAGAGAAAGAAAGGCAGTTATTAAGGAAAAGAGATATTATTAGGCTTCAAAAGCACATGCAGGATTAGTTTTCCTTATCTCAAGGTCAGCTCCGGCTAGTTTGCTGAGAAGCAGACAGACTGGAAAGGCAGAACAGGCTGGAACTCCAGAACAGGCTGAAACTGAGAAAAAATTCCAATTGCCCTAAAACTTGAAGTTGCATTCTGCCCATCTGCCAATGAAATTTGTTTAGAATATCTGCGTGTTTTCATTCTGGTACCAAAACATTCCGCCAGATTGTTCTAACACTGTCCCTTTCTTAAAGGCACAGCCTCAAACGGTCACATTTGTTAACCCATATTGATAGGTGAGAAATTTCCTACCTGATGTGTGGCTTCCTTCACTACCTAAAGACCTGAAGTGCCTTTCTCTACAGCTTCTGTTATCAATTGGAGACCCTCTTCACACTCATGTGACTGTCACTGATGGTGAGATCTGCCACTGCATTGGGGATTGCTGCCTCCCAGGTGCAAATATTGGAAAATGAACAATTAAATAGAGGAAATGAAGAGACACTTAATGGCATTGTATAGTTAATTTCACTTTTAATGAGGTTTTCTGCATGAGATTATTTGGGCTATTTAACTGTTAAAAGATTAGATGTGTTATCAATCAGTTATTGACTGCCTGTGTGCCAAAAATGAGCCAGAGGGGAAGAAGTCCCGCTTGGCTGAATAAGGACCTTTGGCTGGACTTCAAGAACAAAAGGAGAGTTTATGGTCTTTGGAAGAGGGGAGGACTATAAAGATGCAGTGAAGCTATGCAAGAAGAAAATGAGGAGAACCAAAGTACAGCTAGAGCTCACCCTAGCTACAGTTGTAAGGGTAATAAAAACTGTTTCTAGAAATTCATTAACAACAAAAGGAGGACTAGGGGAAATCTCCATCCTGTATTGGATGCAGAGGGAAACATAGGGACAAAGGCTGAGCTCTCAATGCCTACTTTGCTTCACTCTTTGGCAGTGGAACTAGTTGTTCCCTTTACACTCAGCCTAATGAACTAGGAGACACGGAGGGAATGCTGAATGAGGTCATCACAGTATTTACCTGAACATTATTTACTTGAAGTCCTGTCTAACTGGAGAGATCGCAACGGACTGGAAGGTAGCAAATACAATACCCATCTACAAGAAAGACAGAAAGGAGGATCCAGGCAGGTCACAGTATCACAGTATAACCAAGGTTGGAAGAGACCCCAAGGATCATCGAGTTCAACCTGTCTCCACAGACCTCATGACTAGACCATGGCACCAAGTGCCACGCCATGGCACCAAGGTCCTGCATGATGAACCCGATTTTGCTCTAAGACAAGATAACCCGACTGTTGGATGAGGAAAAAGACTGTGGGTATTGTCTATCTAGACTTTCAAAAATCCTTTGACACTATTTCTGATAGAGTTCTCATGGGGAAATTGGCTACCTATTGATTAAGTGATATTACAATCTGCTGGATAAAACACTGGTTGGATGGGCCCAGAGTCGTGGTCAATGAAGCTGAATCAAGCTGGCAGCCAGTCAAAAGTGGTGTTATTTAGGGCTCAGTGTTGGGACCATTTATGTTCAACATCTTTATTGATAACCTTGATGAAGAGGACACAGTCTCAAGCTGCGTCAGGGGAGGTTTAGGCTGGAGGTTAGGAGGAAGTTTTACACAGAGAGAGTAATTGCTCACTGGAATGGGCTGCCTGAGGAGGTGGTGGGGTCGCCGTCGCTGGGGGTGTTCAGGGCGAGGCTTGACAGGATGCTTGGTTGTATGGTTTAGTTGATTGGGTGGTGTTGGATGATAGGTTGGACATGATGATCTCGAAGGTCTCTTCCAACCTGGTTAATTCTATTCTATTCTATTCTATTCTGTTCTATTCTATTCTATATCAGTAAATTCACAGACAACACCAAATTAGGTGGGAGTGTTGGTCTGCACAAGGGTAGGGTGACTCTACAGAGAGACTTGGATAGATTGGATCAATGGGCCAATGTTAACAGGATGAGCTTCAACAAGGCCAAATGCCAGGTCCTGCACTTGGGCTACAACAACCCCATGCAACACTACAGGCTCAGGGAAGTGTGTCTGAAAATCTGTCTAGCAGAAAGGAATCTGAGGGATTCTAATAAACAAACAGCTGAATATGAGACAGAAGAGTTTCCAAGTAGCCAAAACAGGCCAATGGCATCCCAGCTTGTATTAGAACTGCTGTGTCCAGCAGGAGTGGGGAAGTGATTGTGTCCAGATTTGGTCACCTCAATGCATGAGAGATACTGAGGTGCTAGACTGAGTGCAGAGGAAGGCAACAAAGCTGGTGAATGGCCTGGAGAATAAATCTTATGAAGAGAGACTGAAGGAGCTGGGCCTGTTCAGTTTGAAGAAGAGGAAGCTATTGGGGAGACCTCATTACCTCTACACTACCTGAAAGGACATTGTAGAGAGTTTGGTACTGGTCTATTCTCACAGGTGTTAGTGATAGAACAAGAGGCAATGGCCTCTAAGTGCAACAGAGTAGGTTTATACTGGACATCAGAAGAAAAGAAAATCGCAGAAAGAGTGAACAGATATTGGAGTGATTGAGTCACCAACCCTAGATGTATTTAAAGGTCATTTAGATCTGGTGCCTGGGGATATGATTTAGGAATGAACTGTGTAGAGTAGGGTTAATGGTTGAACTTGATGATGTCAAGGGTCTTTTCCAACCTGAATGAATCTGTGATTCTGGGATTTACTAGAGTTGTATGACTTTTTAATAAACCTAGACACCTAACATGTTTCTCTTAAAAAAACCCAAAATCCCAAGCCAATTTATTGAACAGTCTTGCCACCATAAGTAGTTCTTCAAGGATTCTGCAAATGAGTCCCAAGATGATTCTTTATGTACATGTGCATTAGCACTAAGCCTATGCCTGTCTGTGCAGACATCTCAGCCTAACTTTGGGACCATCCTGTAGTCCAGATGTCCTGACCAAATGGGGCCTAATCATTTCCATACCAGGACTACTACAATATTATGCTCTGTATGTATCCTTTCTCATCACTAAGGAAATCTTCACTCCTTTACAAGAGTCTCTGGCATTCCTACTGCTAGACAATTTAACCCTTTCTGCAGCTGGGCCTGCTTGACCTCCATGTCAGATCAGACCTGGGTCAGAAATTCCTACTACTGAGCAGCTACCAGTTCATTTTCCCCTGCAGATGTCTGGAAAGAAGCAATGAAAAAGGCTATTCAAGAAGTACTAGAAAAAAACCCAAACCCTATAACAATCTCAGAGGTGATGCAGTCTTCTGTGCTGCAAAAATAAAACTACATTTAAGCTTTTATCTGAAGAATTACCCCTTTTGAAGATATGACTTCCAAAAATCAGTGAGATTTGAAATTAAATACAGATATGTCTATTTATGTGTATTTTATTGTAACTAATAGTGTCAAAACCATAGAGAAAAATACATCACCATTCCTGAAAAATAAATGTTCTCCATTTGCATTTGATGATTTTTGCAACATAATGCCAAATAATTACATTAAATATCTAATAAATGGCATGAAAACTGATATTTCTCTGAAATCAGAAATAAATGGAATGTTCAGAATAGTTGTATCTTCTTGGATCTGCTTACAGACCTTATGAGGTACACTTGCTTAGTCACAGAGAGTTAAAAATAGTGTACCAGAACTAATTATTTTCATGTTGCCTTTATTTGCCTATTTTTTATTATCAACTCACTATAATTTATTATAATGTTATGGGTTTTTTTTTTACTTAGTATAGAAAGATGATTATTAAATCTAGCATTCCAGAGAAAAAACTAGTGCCTTGAAACACTATAGATTAATTATGCTTAGTTTAAAACCTAAGTACAAATCAGTATATTCCTTTATATTTCCATAGTTACACATTTAGTCCTTTTTATTTCTGCTTAAAACACTGTACTCAAGAGATCAGGTTTTTAATACCCACTGAATTCTCCTAGAGAAGTTACTTCAGAGTTAAATATATTGGCTTCCTCTTCAAATTTTGTAAATAGAAGTTTGTCTTCCTGAATATTTAGCTTTTACTTTAATATATTTCAGAAGAAGCAAGAAAGAATAGTGTTCTATACCTTTGAGATACTAGTTCCAGAAAAGGATATATCTATTTCTGTCTTTGAAAATCCTCATACTGAGGTGCTAGAAAAAGTACCGTGGACCCCTTGAAAACTAACACACACCTGAGATTACCATAGGTCAATAGTACCACTTGAGTCCCATCAAGATTAAGCTATAGATGCTTTAAATACTAACACTTTTTCATCAATTTTATTTTAATGGTCAGACACTGCTGATGCATTTTGATGCCAGAGGGTGAAAAAGCCTACTTTTAAATGCTAAATGTAAGGTTGAATAGCTTCCCCCACACAGACAGTAGGAGACTTTATCGGAGATGTGTAGAATGAAGCCTAGTTAACTCAGATGAAAGAACCAATCTCTTCAACAGAATGAACACAATTTGTGTTACCAGATTTCCCTCATATACCCCAGTGCTACACTGATTTAAAGAGGATGTTAAATTAAAGCAAAAATCACAGCATCAGTGAGAGGATTCCAGCAGAGAGCATTAAAATTAATTTTTTCTCATAGCAAAAGCTGTTGCAAAAGAAACTGAGGGGACAGAGGGGAATAGGAGTGAGTCTATGTTAAGTTCCAAGAATAATCAGTATCTATGAAGCTTCTACAGATGGCAATAAATGTTAGACTAAAAAAGTAGAAGTGAAGTGAAATATAAGCTCTAGCGTTCTGTGATTCTCTGATTTGATCATATTTTTAGTCCTTCTCTGGATCTTCTCCATCCTGTCTGTGGATGGCCAGAACTGAGCTCAGTACTCCAGGTGTGGCCCGAAAAGCATCAGATAGTGTGGGCTGTACAAAATATGAGTCTTTACAAAATATACATTCATTAGGAAGAAACATTTTGTGTTCCCTTTCTCGTCATGATGGAGTTTCTTCACTAAGAAATGTCTTTGACTTTGTTGAAGTTCTCAAATTGATCACTCTCATTCCTCAGATTAGAACTATCATTTGGATTATACATTGATTCCTTTTATTGTTTTCAAGATGCTGCTGTTTCTCACTTTCATTTGGGAATTAGAGGCTTTACAATAGACAGACATTATAAATTCTGAGAATTTTTATAGTAATATCTCTGACATAGACATGAGTGCTAATATCCTCTAGTGTTAACACTTCTGCCTGTGTGTGAAGATAAAAAAAATCTCAGAGTTTCATTCTGTATAATAAAAAGCCCTTATTGTTTAATGCTTTATGGTAGTTAGAAATATGTTAAGTCCTTCAGTGGAAACACAACTATACTTTAAAAATGGATTTCATGAAAAATAGGAGATGAGAAAGAAGGAAAAGATAAGAAGGATATAGACTGGATAAATAAGAACAGCTATGAATGTTTAGCGTGAATATTATGCAAAATATTGTGAAGGATTAAAAAGCTTGTGTAGAGTAGAATTTGCACACAGCACCTATGCTGAAGACACAAATAAAACTTAAGTAATTGAGAAGCAGGATGAGATTAGCTTCATGCTCGGGAGCATAGGTCCAATCACTTCATCATTCCTAAGGCCTACACACAATTGTTCCACAACCATGACAGCTATCACTAAAACTGTTCAACAGCTGAGCTTTTTGCTTCATCTTTACTTTACAAGGTAAGATTAAACAAAAATAATGGTGACTGATGCAACATTGAAGGAGACATATGAAAAAAGAGCAGACAGCTAAAATGGCAAGTTAAAGGAAAAAGAAATGAAAAAGTTTGACATTAATAAGGCAAGGGGGAAATTCCTTGAGGGAGAAATGATGGTTATGATGGTGGTGGTGGTAACTGTCATATCTCCTTACCTAAGATGCTGAGAATATGTGAGCAGTGAATATGTTATGCAAGCGAGACTATGTAGCAGTCAGTACTAATCTTGTGCTGGCAGGGGCAGGGCACATCTCCTTCAAGGGACCAAGGCATCCTTCAGCTTTTGGAATCAGTTGGAGCTAGCTAGAGTCAGTTGGAGACAGTTCTCCCCATACTCACTTAACTATGACTCCAGCAGGGTAGGAACTACAACAGCCCTTCACATCACAGGGTAGAGTCAAAGAATGGACGCAAGAAGATTGTTCTATAACAGCAATGATGAGATCTGTGAGACTTTATGATGTCTTCCTTTTTGCCTTTAGCTGAAAGAATAATGTGAAAGTGATTTCAAAAGCAGATTAGTTAACAAATACATTAAAACAGATAAAAGTTAAAATGCTTCTAGCTGTTACATTTGACATCACTCCTTATGAAAAGTTAAGGATTCAGTTTTCATTGTTAGTTTAAGGCTTCATCAGCCAGTCATAGCTTTCAAACTTTTGTTTTGGGATAGAAATATATATTTCATAACTTAATGAATATATGTGGCTGAATAATTTATATGTGACTTGCTTTATGTATCATTGTCTCTGTCAGCAGCTGAAGAAATTAAAACATGGCTAGAAAACAAATGCATTTGAAAATGAAGGAAGTATATTTGAAAGACAGGAGGCTTCAAATAAGTCTGCAAGTATCTTCCTAATCAATATTTAAACACACTTCTTGGAGATAAGGAAACTTTGATATTCCATGGATTAGGACTATCAGGCCAAAAGAAATACAGAAAGATAGAGATTAACCCTCAACTCTCTACTCTCCAGCAGATCAACACCTGCCCCCAGCTTCATGTCGTCCGCAAATTTACTGATGATGGACTCAATGTCCTAATCCAGATCATCAATAAAGATGTTAAAGAGCATCATCTTTTGTTACTACTTCCCCTCCATGTCCACCAAGGAGTGGAGGTTGTCCTTGCCCCATGGTAATTTTCTTCTGGATATTCCACACCACTTGTGCATTTTGAAATAGCTTCCAGAAGGTTTAACTGTGTAATTCAGACTGTGTTATACAAAGCTAATAAAAGCAAAACATTTAGCCCACTATTTTTTTTTAAACATATGGAAGAGACAGAAAAAATTCACACAGTCTGAAGTGATGTTAGTGAGTTTTGAATATGCCTTCTTTCACTACCCAGATGAGTACAAGCATTACTTGTGATTTATGATTATTGTTGTTGTTGTTGTTATTATTTACAGGAGTAATAAGATATGAGATAGGTACTAAACTTGGTACTGATTAAGCAATAGCTAAACAAACTACCTGGTGATGCACATCATCACAACCAAATATTAAAAGTAGGCATTTCATAAGTAAAGTGAAAACCTGGTGCAATCAAATCTTATGCAAAGTGTTTATAAATCCCTAAATTCAATAACTGCTCTCAAACAGAAGGAAGAATGAATTTCAAAATGAAGGATTTCTCACTAGGAATGTTTTGCTGATAGACAGAAACAGCTTGACATTTTGGTAACTGAACTTATGATCAGTCGGAATTAGAAAATGTGCAATTCTCATTTGATTAGAAGAAAAAAACTTGTTTTCTTGTTTTAGGTATATTTTCCTACATCAACATGAACTTTTTTTTTTTCAGTATTCATGATGTAGTCACTATGCATCTGTCAAATAACATTACTAAGAAGTTAAGAGTTTGGACTAAAGTTGACTGTATTTTGAGTAGAGCAATAGACTGGGTGCAGACGTTTTTGCTTCTTTCTTTAGATTCCAAAGTGAGATCAGAAAAATATGTTATTATACCATATTTTCTTCAGTCTACACAATTGTCCTGGTTTAAGGCTGGACAGATGCTTTATTGCCCCAAGAGGGACAAAAGAATGGCACTCTCACAAATGCATTGTATAATGATAGAAAGTTTAAATGGAAAAGCAATTGGTGTTTTACAGAAACTACAAACCATAGTGGCAAAGATATCCCAAAGCATGCAGAGTCCCTTACACCATACCCAAAGGTCCCTCAGCACTTCCCTTCTCCCCACCTGAGTATCCACTCGAAACCCCCAGGGCTTTTTCTTCCCTCCCACTGCTAGGATAGTCTCAGGGGGCTAGGTCTGAAACTGCATCCCCACATCTTCTCTTGGCATTAGGCCTAAACTGGCCTAAGAGGCCTGAAATACTACCCCATCATTTACCTGATAGGGAGCATCTCCCACTGGAGCAGAGAGGGAAGAAAGAGGAAAAGTATGACTTTGCAGACAGATTCATAGGGTGCAGGACTTATCAGTAGAAATAGGCTGTTTCCTGTGTCCACCTACTGGGTTGGACACTCTGGACACTGGAGGTGTAACTTATGTGGCAGCAACAGGAGGCACCCAGCCTAAACTGCCACAAAGAGTTAACGAACACCAACGATCCTGACGTAGGCTAAGACTGGTTTACTTATATCTTTTATATGAGGATGCTGATATTTCTACTATTTTAAGGGCCTGTTGGTTACATGGGGGTTTATCACCTTTAATGATTATCAAATTTCTAAAGTACTTCACATACAATTGTGATAGAGATGTTAATGAGGTATTTGAATATGTGGCTAGTCAGTCTTTTTACCTTATATGTAATTATGAGCAACATATCTGGAATTTGAGAAAAAGACCATTGCAGGAGAATTTTTAAATTCTTTTTTCTTTTATTGAGGAAAAAAAATCCAAAAGAAAGAAAGAACTGGTCAATTCTATAGATACTAGCAGAACAAGTAAAGACCAAAATTTACAGTTGAATTTATTTCAAAACCAAAATTTGTCATCTTTACAAACCACATTAGAACTTGCTGATCCTATGAAGAACACTCTCTAATAAACACAAAATTACTTTTCTGATTATTGCTCAGTAGTTCTATGAGAATTTTTCTAGTGGCAAATAAGGCAAAAAAAGTTACAATGTGGTTTTTAAATGCATCTATATCTCAAACGTCAAAATTACAGTATTACATGGACTTCAGACTGAAGGCCTCTCTTCTTCATGGGCAAATACTTAATTATAGTCTTGAGATGCATTTGAACTTACACAGAAGATGATGCTTTAGGCTCTAATATAGTCCTTTGGCTGATTGACTGAGGGAGCTGGGGTTGCTTAGCCTGGAGAAGAGGAGACTCAGGGGTGACCTTATTGATGTCTACAACTACCTGAAGGGGGGTTGTAGGCAGGCAGAGGTTGGTCTCTTCTCCCAGGCAGCCAGTACCAGAACAAGAGGACACAGTCTCAGGCTGTGCCAGGGGAGGTTTATGCTGGAGGTTAGGAGGAAGTTTTACACAGAGAGAGTGATTGCCCATTGGAATGGGCTGCCCAAGGAGGTGGTGGAGTCACCATCACTGGGGGTGTTCAGGAGGAGACTTGATAGGGTGCTTGATTGCATGGTTTAGTTGGTTGGGTGGTGTTGGATGATAGGTTGGACACGATGATCTTGAAGGTCTCTTCCAACCTGGTCTATTCTATTCTATTCTATTCTATTCTATTCTATTCTATTCTATTCTATTCTATTCTATTCAGGCAATATACAGTCATTGTTGCTTCTTCAGGGAATTTAGGCTCCTGATTTGATTTTGTCTCTGATTTGGATGTGAAACTATACAAGTGTACTTAGACTTACATTTTGAAATATGAAGAAGGCCATAGTCAAGTGTGGGTCAGTCTTTCCCAAATAACTAGCAATAGGACAAGAGGAAATGGCTCCAAGGTGTGCCAGGGGAGGTTTAGGTTGGATATTAGGAAAATTTTCTTTTCTGAAAGAGTGGTCAGGCATTGGAACAGTCTTCCCAGGAAAGCAGTGGACTCAACATACCTGGAAGTGTTAAAAGAACTTCAGAACATGGTTTAGCATGCATGGTGATATTGGTCTGGTGACTGGACTTCATGACCTTAGAGGTCATTTCCAACCTTAATGATTCTATGACTCCCTTATTTGAATATTTATTCTATTCAACCACCTTAGCGAGGAATTTCCTTTAAAATACATTTGAATATTTCTTCTTGACTGCCCTTTTTCCAAAGCTGTGAATCTTTCCTCTTGCCTTCACTGTAGTTCTACATTAAATTAAGACAAAATCCATATGTTAGATGTTGTGTAGCTCGCTGTTTTATGAATTAGGAAGCTGTTGCTTAAACCTGGGGGGCGAGAGGTTTACCTTAGCCCCTACAGGTTATACAGTGCTAGGAAACCCTTGTGCTTTTTACTGAGGTCAGTGAAGCACAAACAACATATGGCTGCACAGATTAGCTGATATTTATGAGTTTTCATGGGACATAAGTTCTAGCTCATCTGTTTCCTGAAGCTTCAATAATTGTCTATGCTAGCACATGTAGAATTATTTTTCCATTCCCAAATTTTGATGAACACTAAATGACCTGGCTGAGTATCAAACAGGATAGTGAGTATAATGCACATTCCTATGTGTGGGGAGAACTAAACACTCATTCAGAAAGGAAGACATTTTTCAGAATTTTACTATCCATTCAAATATTAAATTACCTACAATAAAAATAAATAGAAACTAATAGGATAGGATAAAGTATATGCCTATATCAATTTGATTTGATATAAAAACTGAAACTAACAGTCTTGAACTATTCCATCTCATTAAACAAATCAGTTCATTAAACATACCAGTACTGGTTAGAATTTTACAAATTACATTACTTCCACTTTTGTAAGTTACAGAAATGTAAAGGAATGAGTTTAAAGAGACTGTGGACACACTTGAGAAATATCTCCAGGGAAAGCTCCCTCAAGGAGTAAAGCTGCTATATACTTCAGTGAAATCTATCCTCCATTATAAAATTATATTACCTATTCTCTGGGGTCCTATGTCAAGAATATGCTGGTGAAATTCAATAAACAAGTCCTAGACTTTTGTACATCTGAAAAAAACCCACATGCATTCCTACAGCATCTGGCTCTGCTCATTAGTTATTCCAAAAAACATAGTTCAGTAATTATCTTACTTAATGAAACTGGAGAAAACTCAATTCAAATCAGAAGATAACTGTCCAAAAAAAGAGTCTAGTTGTTGACTGAGAACAGTAGAACTATTTCCTGGGTTTTATTTATCTATATCCATAAGTATATGTGAGTGTGTAATGTATATGTATTATATGCTTACATACATATATAGTAGCTGTGTATATATTTATGTATGTATACAAAATTATATACTTTACCTATATGTCCATATACTATACATATATAATGTCTATATATGTGTATGTATATGAGTGTATATGTATGTGTATCATGCACATATACATAGTTTATTTATAAATTTAGAAAAGTGTTCACTTAAATCCCCCAATATATAAAGAATTGTAAGAGGATTTCTGTATTATCCAAGCTTTCAACTTCGTACATGGAGTTACACTGATATAATTCTGCAGAACTAGGTCCTCCATGAACAGAGTCATCTAATTTTACCTGCCTAAAATGCAAGTATGCAGTGTCAGCTGCTTCCTTACACTCCCTATATGAGATGAGGAATCATTTACAAATGCTTATTCCATTCTGCTTATTCTGACTATCTAACTTAGAATGCAATGACATGCTATATCTACTGGAAGCTGTGACCTAATGTTAGAAAATCTGTAACTCTAAAGTGGCAAAACTGGAAACATATTTTAGCCTTACTTTTATTTAGTTCACTTTGCTCAGATTCTGATACATACGTCAACAGCATAATACCATCACATTCCTCAGAATTATAATATGAAACATGATAAATAACATCTGTGGGTATAAACCAAAAGTAGCCTTACTTTACAAAATAAAATACAATTTTTAGGGAGATTTCTTTGATAACACATGGATTCTGTTTTTCATAATGAAGATAAATAATTACTTGAAAGATGCAGATAATATGATCTGTTTCAAATAGAAAATTAAACAGGTTTCCATGCTAAAAGTACTTACTTTTTTTAGTTTAGTAAGTGTAGAGGGCAACTGTCTCATGCTAGGTGTATGTATAGAAGTATAGGTATTTGTATTCTACTAATCATATACTATAATTTTATTAAACAAATAAATGTTAGGTTTACTTCTTTTTTTTCTTCATAATTCAGTATGTCACTCTATTATCTATAAAAATTTTGACAGCTAAAAAGAATATGTTATAATGTATTCAGCATGCTTAATGCATCTGTTTCCCAACATATTAGGATGGTGTATTAGAAGAGGTGTGATTAATAGGTCAAGAGATATTCTCTTCCCCCTCTATCATGCCCTGGTGAGGCCGCATCTCAGTTCATAGTGAGTTTCTCTGGGTTTATTTCACATATTTCATAGTTCACAATAGGGTTTTTGTTTGAAAAGCTTTCTCAAATCCCAGCTACAAGTCCTATTCTATAATTATTTGCAAGTAGCTTACTCTGAAGGTCTGAGATGATCAGGAATTAGAGATGTACTGCTAGTTATACACTGATCTCATAATGCTGGCTTGTTCCATTCCTGTTACTTTCTCTCTCCCTTTAACTGACAATATCTCAGTTTTATTGGTAATTTCTATGACTTTCATCTCCCTCTTACGAACTGTCTGAAAATCCATCACAAAATCAATGTAGAGCTCTAAACTATAGCTTTTATGAACTCTTTGACTACATCTGTATTGTGGGGTGGAATGGGGAGAACCAACAAAAGAACAAACCAAAACCCAATATTTTGGTGTCCTTCAAGCCCACAGTTCATAACTATAGATCTAAACTCTCATTCTTTCCTTTCATGTGGGAAGTTACATTCACTTTTAAGGCAAAGTCTTTGTCCTGATGTAATTATGTTCTAAAATGTTGTTCTATTTGGATGAAACTCATCTATTTGGATGAAACACACATTGCCTAGTTTACCAATTGCTTGGGAAAGTCCAGACAAGTTAGAGACTGAGAATAGTAGCTAATTGAGCTGTGTACAGTAACATATTACCACATTCACTTCATTTTCAGTTCTGAACTGTTAACATATCACAGTTAAAAAATCACCCATAGTGGACAATACAGTCTGAGGAAGAAAGAACTGTCTTTGTGATATATGCAGGAAATATATCTCATTAAAATTAAAGTACTTCTTTAATAAGCTAAAACCATTTCTTTTATAACCTGATTTCTCACACCTGTGATTTCCAGAATAATCTAAAACCTTTTACGTAAATCAGTTATTAGCACTGACTACAATAACATGAGAAAAGAGTTTCCTTTTTCTTTTCAACCTGTCACCCAAAATTATGGTTTTAGGTACTTACTCTGTTTATAAGTGTATTAACTCCATATTGACAAAAGTGCCACTCTTTTGTGAAAATGCATATCCAATAGACATTCAGCTTTCATGTGGATTATTTTCTATACATTTTTCTTATATTTTAGAAGAAATGTTCACTATCATATCTAAAAGTCTGTGATACTGGAATAATTAATTGCACATGTGCAACCAAGATAAACCTTTTCATAAGGAGGGGAAAAAAAAAAACAACACATTAAAAAAACTATAACAGCATTAGGGACCATTCTTGCCAATTATTACCTTGTATTCCTGCTTACATGAATATCAGAAAAGTAATCCCAGAGCGGGGGTTAGTATCAGGTGTGTTCACATGGGAAAATTTGTAGAAGCATCCCTTTGCATAATGCAAGACCAATATTGCACAGTAAGGCAGCACTGGCTGTCAATTTATCCTGTAAATGGGAACTATGCATTTAAACCTCTGTCATTGAGAAATCACAATCTTCCACTTAAATAAAAGCTGTTAATGTTTCTGTTAAGGTAAATTAGCACCAGCTAAACTAGATTTTCCTTTTCACAAGTAAACCCAAAACTTATCAATAAGGGGAAGCGAATGAGTCAAGTGTAATTATCTGCACAGGTTTTCAGAAATAAGGTTCAGTATGAAAACTCTTTCTGATGGGCATGACTTTTTGTATAATAATACATGACTGTTGATAAATCACAGTTTAATATTATGTTTATATTGCATTTTGTGATTTCAAGCATTACACTATTATAACTTAGAGTATGCAGAGTTTGCTAAGAAGGTGATATCACTAATATTATTGCAAAATTTATGTTCTTTTATCATGTGCAGGAAATTGTAAATACCTCAAAGAAATAGAGACAAGTTATTATGTAAACTTCTATTTAAAGCTGTTTCATAATCTTCATGAATAGTTGGCAGACTTATTTATACGTCTCCATTTCTCTGATAAGGAAGTTTCTTGCCCCCAGCTAAAATCTTTGACTTGAATAGAAGTACACAAGGTTTCCTCTGATTGGACAGTTGTTTAATATCCATAGGAGTTCCCATTACGCACGGACAGATGAGAACTATTGAGCATTCTGTAGATATCCATAATATCTGACATGTTTACAGTGTGGTGTAACTTATTTATATTCATTTACCATCTGTGTTGCTCCTGTACAGTCACTCTGTGTGCCCTAACGACACTGGATTCAGTGAATATGTCTACATTAGCAAGTAATGCTCTGGAGATGTTCAAGAGGGGATTGGATGTGACACTTGGTGGCATGGTTTAGTCATGAGGTCTATGGTGACAGGTTGGACTTGATGATCTTTGAGGTCTCTTCCAACCTTGGTGATTCTGTGATTCTGTAAATAGTACTAGGCTTGCGTAGTGAAACAGCTGGTCTACACCATAAGTATTTCAAACAAACTTTACTTTGAAATGAACATCCATTAGCTGTTCAGGCACTAGGAATATACCTAGAATGTATCCTCTCTGTAAGATTCATCCAAAGTGCATGCTAAGAACAGCACAGATACCTGCTTCAAAACTCACATCTAAACCAAGCTGAATTTAGTGTGTAAATTCCCCTATCTTCCTCAGTATGAAAACAAATAAACCAAACCAAAACCAAAACAAAATGAAACAAAAAGAAAACTAAACCACAAGACAAAACAAAATCCCAAGAAACCCCAAAGCCCAAAAAACCCAGTGGAATGCAGAACACAAAACCTGAAGATTAAGGCAAAAATAATGTTTGTTTTTATTTAGTTGTTAGCTTTTTTCTCATTTTGCCTTTTATGGAAATCCATCCATTAACTAAATCTTCAACTGCCAGTAAACCTGGATTATCGATCAACTCTATATTAGAGGCAAACACTGGATCTGAGTTTCTATGGTAGCACTTTCTAAGTGCAAGGAAAATACGGATAAATGTAGCACTACAGCTTCACGCACTAGATCAGGCATCAGCTTTTTAAACATCCACTATAGCTAAAACTATTTGAAACAACATATTTCATATCAAAATAATCAGGATGAATAGCAAGTTCTGTGAATAGCTTTTTCTGTAAGGAAAAGTTAAAACAACAGCCAAAACTTGCTTTCATTACAAGCATAAACTCGCAGAAAAACGTAATTTAGTGGTCCGTTCCAGCCTCCATACAGACAGAATAAAGAACTTAATTACTGAAATCAATCTCAATATGAAGTATACTATAAACATTGTATTTTAATTTCAAGAAAAAAATCTCACTTTTAGCATCTATGAAGGATAGCTTAACTTTTTTTTTTTTTTCATAACTTAAAATCCCTATTCATTTCTTGAAAACTGGAAAACTTTGATGTTTACAGTTTAAAAGATCTTCAGCCTACAGTAGCATATCTCAATAAATAAGCTTCTTGTAATCTGTTATTATGCATCCCATAAATGACAGGCAGGATAATACACTAGACTGACTTACAATGGAAGTGTCACAGCCATCAGTTTTATGCATGGCTATGCTGGGCAATGGTTGTATGGAAATTCAGTATAATCACTGAAAACTCTTCTCTATTCTACCGCTCAAAGTTGTCCACCTACTTCGCAGTACTTACCTGCCTTCCCTTAAATGTTATTTGTTCCTTTAAACTTCTGTATCTCTAAGAAACTGGAGATCTTTTTGGATTTCGTTTCCATTGCATTGAAAAGTCCTTGTCTCTAGTGAGAGTATCTTTACCTTCCTACTAGAAGAAACATACTTCCTATGACATAGAATGATACTAAATAAGTAAAATTGTAGAGTAACCATCATTTTGCTTACAAGCTTCTTCAAATAATTGTGCATAATTTCAGTATTTTGAAAATAAGGTGTTGCTAATTTCATGCATTTCATGGCCAAACGAGAAATGCTTGTGTCATGCAGCTAGTCTTCTCCATACAATCTTCAAATTCTATTCTGAATGACAGCTATTTTTAATATTACTTCAAAATAAGGAGGAAAAGAATAGATTCATAGAATCATAGAACTGGAAAAGAAATCTGAGATCATCAAATCCAACCATTGCATCCACTCCAGCAAGTCTGTCGCTACACCATGTCCCAGGCACCAGATTTATGTGGCTTGTAAACACGTCCAGGGATGGCACTTCAACCACCTTCCTGGGAAGCCCATTCCAGTGTCTCACAACCCTCTTCATTAATTTCTGCACTGCTCCCCCCCCACTCCCCCAGCCAATGTCCAGTCTAAACCACCCCTGGTGCAGCTTGAGGCCGTTCTTTCTCATTCTACCATTAGTTACTTGTGACAAGAGACCAGTGCCTACCTCTCTACAACCTCCTTTCAGGTAGTTGTGGAGAGCAACTCCTTTCCTGTAGACTAAACAGCCCTAGTTCCCTCAGCCGCTCCTCATAGGTCCTGTCCTCCAGACCCTTCAATGGCTTAGTAGCCCTTCTCTGTGCCTCCATGTCCTTCCTGTACTGTGGTGCCCAAAACTGAACACAGTACTCAAGGTGTGGCTTCACCAACACTGAGTGCAGGATACTCTTCCTGAGTTGTCAGAAGTCCTCTGCTCAGCTACAGATTCTGAATTCATGGAATGCTTGAGGTTGGAAGGGACCTCTGGAGGTCATCTGGTCTAACCTTCTCTGGACAATCAGGATCATGGTTGCTCATAAGCATGTCCAGATGGTTTTGAATACCTCCAAGAATCTCTGAGCATCCCATGGCATTGCTCAGTCACCCTTGCAGTAAATTTTTTTTCTATATTTATATAATTTTTCTGATTTTATTATTGGAAAAAATAATAATCTTGAACTGTATAACTCAATTCCAAGTTTCCTCTATGTTCTACTAACATTGCCACTGAAATATCTCAAGAAAAAACATTACAGGTAGAGTAAGACTTCAACATGATTAAGACATCTGATGCTTCTCCATAGATCACAACAAAAGTGATAAATTTTATTGATAGTCTCTGATTTCTTAGAGAAAATGTCACCAAAAATCTATTTTCTAATGTTCACATGGCACCTCCTGTGCTTCAATTTGTACCCATTGATTCTGGTCCTGTCACTTGGCACCACTGAAAAGAGTCTGTATTTGTTGTCTTTGCACCCACCCTTCAGATGTTTATACACATTGACAAAATCCCTTCAGTCTTCTGTTCTCTGGACTAAATAGTTTCAGCTCTCTCAGCCTTTCTCACAAGGCAGATACTGCAGACCCTTAGGCACATTAACAGCCTTTGGTTGTTTTTTTTTGCCCACTAGTATTTCTGTGTCTCCTCCATACTGGGGAGCCCAGAATTGGACACAGTACTCCAGGTGTGGCTTCACAGATGCTGATTATGCAGCTTCAGATATCATTAGCCTTCTTTGCTTCAAGGGTACATTATTGGCTTTGCTCATCATGACTTCACCAGGATCCCCAGGTCCTTTCCTATGAAGCTGCTTTACAGACAGTAGACCCACAGCATGTGCTGGTGTATGAGGTTTCTCCCTCAGAGCAACACTGCAACTCCTCTTATTGAACTTTGTGGGGCTCCTGTAAGCTCATTTCTCCAGCCTGTTGAACTCCATCTTGATAGCAACAATGCCCTCTGGCACATCAGCCACTTCTCTCAATTTTGTGTCATCAGCATACTGGGCATGAGACTGACAAAAGTAAAAAGAAAGGTGAAAGGAAGTCATAAGAAGAAAACAAGGAGTATTTTATAAAAAAAAATCATGATGGAGAGAGTGAAGGAAAGTTGTCATACTTAGTATGTATCATGGTTCTGAAGTCACAAAAAAAAGGTATCAGTTTCTTACTCTCAGAAGTATCACATCTAGTACTTCTAATTCACTGACAAAAGGTGACAGTATGTAGGTGTAATGGTTTAGTGCAAGGGCTAAACTGCCTGCTCCCCACACACAAAAGTGAGGGGAAAAGCAACACCCAAACCTCAGATATCATAATCACAATGCATAATTAGCTTAGCTAATAATCTAATAATACAATACATGATAACCTTAGCTTAGCCTATTTGCAGAAGCACAGTGAAACACAAGGGGGGGAAAATGACATAAACAGAAAACCAAAACCAGTGAGCTACCTGACTGCCACTCATGTCACCACCATGCCTTCAGAGAGGAGCCAACATCCAAGACCCAGAACCTAAAAGCAGCAACCAAAACAGGAAGCCCCTTGTGTTGCAATCTGAACTTCAACCCCGTAATACTTTTCTCCAGCCAGTACTTTCATTTTTGGAGCTGGCATGACTGCAACGTGGTGTGAATAACAGCAGCAGATTCAGCTCAAACCATGAGAGCAGGGTGATTATCTTTCTTCCACCAACACCTTTTATATCTGTATGAAACAAAGGCTACAACAAAATTTATGCAAGTTATTACTTACCACAGATCAAAGCATCCCACTCTCACAGCATTTGCAGAGATGCAGTAGGTTTTAATAGATCCAAAGCCTAGTACAAATGCAAAATATTGCTTTAAGTGAAAGAAGACATACAAGTAAGGATCACAGGCACTTCCCCCCCCCCCAACCCCAGGATAAGAGGACAGCTTTCATTGGACTAATTAGGGTGGAATCTGGACATGAAAAGCAAATCTTCATCATAATTTTGCTGCTATTGCTGATGATCCATTGCATTGTTTTTCTTAATTGTTATTATTTGCTAGAAGCCATGCCCAGAGTAAGGGCAGCAGCATCTTCTGGGCACAAAGATGCAACTTAAACAATATTTATGCAAACATGTTGAATTGCAGGTTTACTTAAGGTATCTTTGCAAAACTGTCATCCTCACTCTTGGGGTGGCACAATTCACTTTGTGCTAGCAAGTAACTTACATGGGCACCACCCTCATCAAACAATCCAAGACTTGCCTGGTTGGCAACAGGCCAGTTGTTCTCACCTCAGCACCCATCATGATGGTGGAGCAGACCCACCTAAGTAGCCAACCCCCCCTTCCATGTTCTGTAGATTCCCTTCTTCCACTTGATTTTGCTTAGCAGTTCCTATTTAACCATGCAGGTTTCCTGGCTCCCTTTCTCAATTTCCTATTTGTTGCCATACTCTGATCTTGAGCTCGGAAGAAGTGGTCCTTTAATATTAACCAACTATCATGGGCCCCTTTGCCCTCTAGTACCCTGTCCCGTGAGATTTCCCCTAGGAATTGCTTGAAAATGCCAAAGTTTGTGCTGCTGAAGTCCAAGGTTGTGATCCTGTTTGGTGTTCTATTCCTACCACACAAGATCCTGAACTCCATCATCTCATGATCACTGCAGACAAGACTGCCCTCAACTTTCATTGCTTCAACCAGACCCTCCTTGTTAGTGAGTATCAGGTCCAGTAGTGCTCCTCTCCTAGCTGTCTCATCCACCATTTACCTCAAGAAGTTATCATCAATGCACTAGAGGAACCACCTGGATTGTGAATGGCTGGCTGAGTAGGCCTTCCAGTGGAGTTTCCTTCTCTGGACACTTTCAAAACCTGCCTAGATGCATTCCTGTGAAACTTGATCTAGACATACCTTCTTTAGCAGGGAAGTTAGACTAGATGGGTCCTTTCTAACCCTTACCATTCCATGATTCTATGTAACAGGTGTTTTCCAAACAGAAGAGCAGATACACACCTTCATCTCATCCACTTTCTGATAATTGGATATTCCTTAGTAAATACTTCCACACCAACCCCTAAAAAATAAAGGCCTGGCAAAACATAACATAGCTTTCATGAATTTTCATAAAACTGTAGCTCTTAGAATTAATTCCACATTCTACTAATCTTAAATATTTCTCAATATGTTTTTCCATGCATCCTTCCATAAAAAAAGGCCTAGCAAAACATGACTTTCATGAGTTTTGTAAGCAGCAAGATAATTTTCTCATAACTCTCATGTTAAATTAGAAATGGGTGAACCTTTATAGTTTTGTAAGTATAGATAAGCAATTTATCGGTAATATTGTCCAGAAGGGACAAAAAGCCTCAAAAATGCTCTGAATCAGACAATAAGGCAGAAGCCAGTAGGTCTGCTTTTTCATGAAACTGCCCATGTTGCCCAGGCTTCCCTGAATATTCCCTGAAGTCCAAGTGGGCCAGGTGCGTGTGTCTTTGGCCACATTTGGAGAAAACTCATTCTATAGGTTACACTGTCAGGTTTTTCTCTCTCAATCTTTGTTATCATTGGCCGTCATTGTCTTGGGAAATCTCTAAATACCAGCCTAAAGAGCCAGAGCCTTGCCTTGCAATTGTCCAAACTCTGGGAGAAGTCACAAGCCTTGCTTGGAATCTGAGTTGTGCTTCAGTTTACCCAGACAAGACTGCAATACCCCTCACTGTATAGCACTGCAAAGCCCAGGAGCAGAATGGACATGTTGTGCTGGGCTGAGAGACGAACCCCAGGAAGAGCTGAAAGTCCCCAGGACAGTTTCGTTTTATTGGAAGAAGCAATGAGCACTGTTATGAAGATTGCAGCTGAAGAACCTCTCCAAATAGGCAAAGCTACAAAGCCAACAAGCCCTGCAAGCTTCAGCAGCAACCTCTTTTCTACAAAGGTTTCAGCTACAAAGCCTTCAGAGATAAACCCTATATGTGCCTTAGCGACAAGCTGCAGAAGCCAACAGAAAGTGAAACTGTGTTCCTGCAGTTGTCACATGGTCGACACCATTTTGGTTTTGTTTAAATCCCCATGCGTGCCGCATGGTACCACAATCAGTGAGTAATTATGAAATCTGATTTTTATAAGCATCTGTTAAAGGTCTGTTGCCCTAGAGAATTCTAGAGTTACCCCCTTCTGGGCAGTCTCTGGCATGTTGCCGATGTTCTCTTTTTTCTTTACAATTTAAACTGCTGTTTGTTGTTTCTGGATTTTTGCTCATATTGTTTAAATTGTTGCATGTTCCTGCTGGTGAGGTATCTGTTCCACAACCAAATATTTTGAACCAGTAAATAAGTTTTATTAGTATTATTTATTATTTTTTTAATTAATAAAGTTATTGATATTTTTATTAATCATTCTGCCTATTGAGTATTAATAACCTCCATTCGATCATAACCAATATTTATTAGTGGCTTAGGGCCTTCAGTGGGAGCTTAGCATTCAGCATTCTACCATGTGTTTGGAGACTTAACACAAGGAAGTATGCCACTTAGGAAGAAACAAAGGAAAACTAGTTCCCAAAGTCTTATTGTGTCAGGTAAGACTGGAAGCATCAACAGTTTGAACTGTGTCAACACAGGAAAGAAAAGAAGTTGTTGTCCATCTTTCCGTTTAAATAAATTTTCTCCCCACATGGGAATCATCCAGCTTTATTACCTACCAAATGGAGGTGCTGCATCTATCCAGGTATGTCTCTATTTCAAATGCTTTAGCAAAGCACAAAAAGACACAGGGAGCAGGTTCTATTCCATATTTCATTGACTGCATGCAGCTTTACTCGTCTCATTTGCTTTTTCATCTGTGTAGGATAAAGCCTCATTACTACCATAATTTTATTTCAGTTTGACATAATTTTAGAAAGGGAAATTTGTCTGTCTGATGTTCTAGACTAGACAATTGGTTACTAATCTCAGCTTTAACACTCACTGATTCTGAGTTCTTACATCTTCTATTTATTCTCCATCCATTTGGTGTTATTCTTTCTCCACTGACTACAGAGACTCATTCAATTATTATGTGGCCATGGTTCAATACCAGACAAATTGTAGTAAAATCTATTACAATTACTACAGTTCTTGTCCCAGTTAGTTGTTTTTTTCATAGCACAATGGCCACTTACTCCATATCTAACATTCTTAATCATAGACATTCAAAAAATTTTATTGTGGTTTATTGTTATTTCCCCCCCCCTCGATCTTCTAACAGTGTTCCCTGAGATTATATTGTATTTTAGTTTGGATGTCAGATGTGGTTATTATTTGCCAATGTATTTCAGATTCCCTTTTTCCCATTTTATTCAGAAACAGGGTTGACTCAAGACGAAAACATGTTTTGTGGTAATTGGGGCAATGGAAACAGCCTTCAGGTAGCACTTTAATGACAACAGAACAACTGATTGCAAAGAGTACTCCAAGATGGGGGTAGATTCTTTTTGGTAGACTTGCTGAAAATAAACACAGATCAAATTTCTAGTATCTTCATTAATAGTTGTCCCATTTTATATATTAGCTTAGTAAGGTCGACATAGATACTGAATAAAAAGCAAAGCTATGTATTCTGGAAACAGAATCAAAGGCTATAGATACATTAATTTGCATTATTTCCACAGTGTCAATGACAGAATGTGTCAGGCTGTGATTTCTTTTTCTTTCTACCTATATGGACAATTCATCACATTACAGTGGTGGTCTGCCAAGTTGCCAGTGCCTATGTAAATTTCCAGGGCTTTCACAGACCAGAAAGCAAAATGAGATCTTGCATTTTAACTGATTAAACAGCACTCCATATTCCAACAAGTGAATATAGCAGAATTTGCATTTCTGTTACTCTGTCTGCTAAGGGAGCCCCAAAAATCTATCAATTACTAGCAGCAGAATCAGACTAATGATTCTGAGAAGTATGGATTCATCACAGGTTCTTGGGATCAACTTTAATCTTTCATATGGATTTCCTTTGCAGGGAACAACTAACTATGACTGTTGAAAGAAGTTCCTCTTTCCTGAATGCAAACTCATAAATACTAGATGCCAAGGGCAGGTATAACATTATTAGTAACTACTGAAAATCTCACTCATGTTTAAAAAAAGGGCACATGATGTCCTAATAAAGGCACTGCTAGAATAATAGAATCTTCCAGAAGTCACTTTTAAAATTAACAGTTGATTGGTTTGAAAAGAAGAAAGAGTTACATGTTCAGCAAACTATATGAAAAGGTTTTCTGTGTAACTTAGATAAATGTTTTCCTGGCAATAAAGCTGAATATAAACATATTAATTAGTACAATGTAATCATTAAAACATTTGGTATATGTAATCACATTGAACAGCCAAATTAAATTAACAGACGTTATCAAGAGGAGCAGGGTGATAATAATATATTATTTAACACAGGGGGGAAAAAAAGAAAAAAAAAACCAACAGAAAAAATATGCATAAAGATCGAGTAACACCATTAAGACTAATGTTATAATAAAGGGGACTGGAGAGAATAGAACATTATTATATGTGCCTGTGTATGTATTTACATAAAATTTTCCGAAAATGAAGTAAAAGAGATTCTAAAATTATGTCTGTTTTTTATACCAGAAGATGAAGTGTGTGAACAAAATGATCTCAATAATTAGACTTCACAAAAGAGATCTATCAATAAAGGCCCTAAAAGTTCATTGGAAAACAACATTGCAAACAAGGCTTTCTGACATAGAGATTGGCCTCCTTGAAAGACATGGATTTAGGGTTGTTTCCCTTGAGCTGGTGCAAGACCCACACCAAAAATTTGCAGTGCTAAAGATGCTTATGAAGAGCTATGGACTGTGGATTACTAGAGAAGTATGACTAGTGTAACAGTGCAGACTGAATAATTTAGTTATGCTTTTAATATGAAGCAGCCTTTGGACAAATGCACATCCCTTCTTCACTGATTACAGAGGAAATCTAGGATCCTAACCCAGGCAATTGAATTAGTGGTATAAAATAATCATGGCAAATATTCATCCAGATTAAAACAGCTGCTTAGAATCTGAGATACATGAAGTAGAACAGAACAGAATAGAATAGACTAGACCAGGTTGGAAGAGACCTTCAAGATCATCACAGCCAACCTATCAACCAATCCAACCCACCTAAACGACTAAACCATGGCACCAAGCACCCCATCAAGTCTCCTGAACACCTCCAATGATGGTGACTTCACCACCTCCCCGGGCAGCCCCTTCCAATGGGCAATCACTCTCTCTGTTTAGAACATCTTCCTAACATCCAGCCTAAACCTCCCCTGGCACAGCCTGAGACTGTGCCCTCTTGTTCTGGTACTGGCTGCCTGGGAGAAGAGACCAACATCCACCTGTCTACAACCTCCCTTAAGGTAGTTGTAGAGAGCAATAAGGTAACCCCTGAGTCTCCTCCTCTCCAGGCTAAGCAACCCCAGCTCCCTCAGTCACTCCTCATAGGGCTTGTGTTCCAAACCCCTCACCAACTTCGTTGCCCTTCTCTGGACACGTTCCAGCAACTCAACATCCTTCCTAAACTGAGGAGCCCAGAACTGGACACAGGACTCAAGGTGTAGCCTAACCAGTGCAGTGTACAGGGGCAGAATGACCTCCCTGCTCCTGCTGGCCACACTGTTCCTGATACAGGCCAGGATGCCATTGGCCCTCTTGGCTGCCTGGGCACACTGCAGGCTCATGTTCAGCCTACCATCAACCAGTACCCCCAGGTCCCTCTCTACCTGGCTGCTCTCCAGCTACTCTGACCCCAGCCTGTAGCACTGCATGGGGTTGTTGTGGCCGATGTGCAGAACCCGGCACTTGGATGTGTTAAATCTGATGCCGTTGGACTCTGCCCATCTGTCCAGCCTGTCGAGGTCCCTCTGCAAAGCCTCTCTACCCTCCAGCAGATCAACTCCTTCCCCCAGCTTGGTCTCGTCTGCAAATTTACTGATGATGGACTCAATGCCCTCATCCAGATCATCAATAAAGATGTTAAAGAACATGGGGCCCAGCACTGATCCTTGGGGCACACCACTAGTGACTGGCTGCCAGCTGGAACTGGCACCATTCACCACCACTCTCTGGGCTCGACCCTCCAGCCAGTTCCTAACCCAATGCAGTGTGCTCCTGTCCAAGCCATGGGCTGGTAGCTTGGCCAGGAGTTTGCTGTGGGGGACGGTGTCAAAGGCCTTGCTGAAGTCCAGGTAGACTACATCTACAGGAGTCTCCACATCCACCAGGTGGGTCATCTGATCATAGAAGGAGATCAGGTTGGTCAGGCAGGACCTGCCCTTCCTGAATCCATGCTGGCTGGGTCTGATCCTCTGGCCATCCTGTAAGTGCTGTGTGATTGCACTCAAGATGACCTGTTCCGTAATCTTGACTGGCACTGAGGTCAGGCTGACAGGCTTATAATACAATTCAATTTTTTACTTAGCTGAATTACAACTTCTCCCTGTTGATTGCACAATTCAGCAAGGTAGTTTCAGGATGAACTTCCATGTAGAGAAACCAGAACTTACCTTGAAATACAACTAACCTCAACCCTGAGAGTTTTGTATTAAAAATCTATCTTGAAAATTCTGTTTCTGGTTACCAGTCAGATACATGCTTACAGGACACCTGGGAAAAAAAATTGGCAATTCTGGGTTCAGATGAGGATTTTAAACTCATGCATGAGAGATTTCCCATTGGAATGGGCTGCCCGAGGAGGTGGTGGAGTCGCCATCACTGGGGGTGTTTAGGAGGAGACTTGATAGGGTGCTTGGTTGCATGGTTTAGTTGATTAGGTGGGTTGGATGATAGGTTGGACGCGATGATCTCGAAGGTCTCTTCCAACCTGGTCTATTCTATTCTATTCTATTCTATTCTATTCTATTCTATTCTATTCTATTCTATTCTATTCTATTCTATTCTATTTCATTTATGTCAACACAAAAACTTAATATCTTTACCTGTATACTGTCATAATTACATTTTCTTCAACACCATCAGTGCTGGCTTTAATAAAACGATTTCTTCTAAAATGTGGTAATTTCATACTAGGTATATTTCACAAATTTAAATTACTGGGTGCCTGAGTCCGATACTGTCAAATTCTTTTAGATTTTCCATATGAGGAAGATTAAATGTTTTAACACTAAATTTACTTATCTGAAAATAATTGCCATTACGTGGGATTTTGATAGAGAAAACTGATACAACAGTATCTGAATATACAACAGTATACTGAATCTGCAACATAATATAGCGATTGTGATATATCACAATACTACTAATCACAATACTAGTAATTAGTCATAATACTAACATGAGTCTCATTACATGATTATTGTCACAACACTGGGCATCCACATTGATAGGGAAGGAATGCAGAGGCTGAAACCATCTCAAGCCTTTTGCTTTCTTCAAAGTTATTAAGAAGAATGCTAGACCAGCCATGGGTTTACAAATTGTAACACCTTGTGCAGTGATTGTGATTTAGAGTGATATGTTGTCACTTCAAATTACTTTGAATTGGTAGCTGTGCTTTTTTTTCAGAATGACAAGTTAATTTGGCCAACATCCAGAATAAATGAAGTGATGCAAAAATGTCTCTGCATTAATTGTGCTTGAATGATTGGAAGTTTCTTTAGCTTTAATGCTCTGGAATAATTTTATATAACAGCAGGAGGTATGTAGACTTCAAACTGTACTGTTCCCTTGATGTGACTTTTAAGAAACCTACATAAAAGAATAGTTTGTTTTAATTACTGAGAACTAATGTGTTCATGGAATCAGTGGAATCAGCCTATAAATAGACTTAAAGCTAGAGGCCAGGCAATTATTAATAGAATATCTGTTTAAGACTTTGAATTGTTCTGTATTTAAGAAATGGAGGATTGAAATCACATCTAGAGAAAAACACTGTTTCAGTATCAGCCTGATGTGAATGTTTTTGCCTGAGATAGCAACTACAATTACTTTAGCAACAATCAGTGAAGAATTTATATATGAAATGATAACATTTTCATGATCTGGAAGGCAACTGTTTTGGTATTTATTACTTTCACCTGCACATAAAATAATAAAAGCCTGCCAAAACCATTATGTTACCAGTACGGGTACATTTTAATTTAAAAGACTAAAATCTAAATTGATAAGTTTTGGGCTGCTATTCCTGCCATCTCATAATTCTATTAGTTCTGAGTTTTAGTGTGTGGGGGGGGTCAGAGTGGCTGGAGAGCAGCCAGACAGAAAGGGACCTGGGCGTACTGGTTAACAGTAGGCTGAACATGAGCCAACAGTGTGCCCAGGTGGCCAAGAAGGCCAATGGCATCCTGGCCTGCATCAGGAATAGTGTGGTCAGCAGGAGCAGGGAAGTCATTCTGCCCAGTTCTGGGCCCCTCAATTTAAGAAGGACTTTGAGACACTTGAATGTGTCCAGAGAAGGGCAACGAGGCTGGTGAGAGGCCTTGAGCACAAGCCCTGTGAGGAGAGGCTGAAGGAGCTGGGGTTGCTTAGCCTGGAGAAGAGGAGGCTCCAGCTAGACCCAAAAATCTTCATTTTTGACCCCAAATCTGCTCTTAATCCTTTTTCACCCCAAATTCACCTCAAATCTCCGTTCTGATCCCAAATTTGACCCAAATCCCACTTTTAACCCCAAAATTGCTCCTAATCTTCAAAATGAAGGACCCAAACTTACCCAAATTTCCCCTGCCAGCCAGAGCCATCTCCCCTCACACAAACCAAGAGGCACATGCTATTCTCGAGGAGGAGAGAGGAGAGAGGATACAGCAGCTGTGTGTTGCCTTAAACAGAGGAGACATCAGGAAATGGAATAGAATAACATGTTACAATATCCTGGGATGACCTGTTCATCCTCCTATGAATTTCTATCCTTTTGGAGGACTTTTTAATTTGTGGTCTTCTTAAAGGTAGTTGAGCCTCAAAACTACCACACACTTACAGAATATGTCTACTAAATAGAATCATAGAACCAGTTAGGCTGAAATTTAGGATTACAAGTCAAGTGCCAGGTCCTGCACCTGGGTCCCAAAAACCACATGGAATGCCTACAGAGTTGAGGCAAAGTGACCAGAACACTATCCAGCAGAAAAGGGCCTGGGGGTGCTCATTGACAGCTGTCTCTGAAGATGAGACAGCATCCTGACCTTGATCAGGAATACTGTGGCCAACAAGACTAGGGAAGTGATTGTGCCCCTGTACTCAGCATTGGTGAGGCTGCACCTCAAGTACTGTGGTTTGGGCCCCTTACTACAAGAAGGACATTGAGTTGCTGGAGTCCAGAGAAGGGCAATGAAACTGCTGAAGCATCTAGAGAGTAAGTGTTCTGAGGAAAAGCTGAAGGGAACTGCGAGTGTTTAGTCTGGAGAAAAGAAGGTGGAGGGGAGACCTTATTGCTCAATACAACTAACTGAGAGGAGGTTGCGATAAGGTGGTCATTGGCCTGTTTTCTCAAGTAATGAATGATAGGACAAAAGGAAATTGCCCCAGGTTGTGTCAGGGGAGGTGTAGGTTAGTTATTAGGGGAAAAAAAAAAGTCTTTAATGAAAGACTGCTCTGGTGTTGTAATAGACTGACCAGTGAGGTGGTGGAGACATCATCTTTGGACATGTTCAAGAAACATGTAGAGCTGGTACTTTGTGATATGTTTCAGTGGGCATGTGGTGTTGGTTTGACAGATGGATTAACGTACGAATTTCTTCCAGATGAAATGATTCTATGATTCTATGAAGAAGACCCTTAGGATTATCTAGGTCAGCTCTTAAACTAACATTAATAAATTCACTACAAAACCATGTCCAAAGTACAGATTACAATATTTTTGTAAATTTTGTATTTTTATGTTTTTAAGATGAGCAAGTATTATTCAAGTATTATTTGATAATGACATAGACATTTAAAATACATAAACATATTCTGCCATAAATAATCTGCATATACACATATACATACATACTTATATTCTTCAGTAAAATAGTGAACATGTGCAATGTATCACCAATAATGAGAGACTTTGGTTCTTTACCTCCTTTCTTTTCTACAGTACTGCATTTCTTAGAAAAACATTGATAAGGTGGAAAATGCAGTATTTCATATTAGCGATGAACACTGTTGAAAAAGAATGAACATAAGTAAAAGTGCCATTGAAATCTATTCCAATATATTGCAGAAGACAACACTGCAAACAAGTATATTTCAAGTAACAAGTGTCTTTCATAGTTACCTGAAGGAACACTTTAGAGTAGAAAAGTCATTGATACTAGTACAAAGTACTGATTCCGATATTTGCCTGGCATCAACCATAAAGCAGTAGAAGAACTAATCTGCTCATACCTAAATGATGAGAGAGAGAAATCTTGTATATGAGAAATTGGTAAGAGATCATAACTTTTTGGACTATGAAACATCCGGATGAAGTCAGAGACATTTCAATCAACCTTAATCAGGATGAGGATGGGGATGCAAGCGGAGTTCACTTAAGTAAAGAGGTAATCTTATACACTTCGAAATCCTCTTTCTCATTTGATTATTTGAAAGGATTTGAACTTCAGAAAACACATCTTGAGTGATACCTGTACTCCTGAAGAACTTTCCAATTAAAACACCCAAGCTATTTAAAGACTGTTTTGCTTGTCAAACACTACTTTGGTTGAAAAATGAAATTTAAAGATTCAGCCTAAATGGAAAGTTATTTTCTCAGAGAAGATTACTCACTAGACGTTGACTTGTTGGCTTGTGCAGGCCACATATGCAAAGGTGTATATGGAAGTTGAGTTCCCAGAGAACTAGACAGGAGAATTCCTGCAGGCTTCCTCTCCAGGTGAAAGCAAATGGCAGCCTGCATTTCTCTGCTATGGGAATAGAGAAGAAAGCATTAGCAATGTCTGTGGCAGCGTACATTTGGCCTCTTTGGATTCCAGCTCATACTGGAGTTCCATCATGTCTGGTACTGCTGCACTCACAGGTGGAGTCACTTCATTCAGGGCACAGAAGTCGACTGTCAGATGCCAGTCTCCATTCTGTTTTCGAACAGGCCACACTGGACTGTTGAAAGGTGAATGAGTTTTGCTGATGACTTTCTGATTCTCCAGCTGGCAAATCAGATTCTGAATGGGCAACAAAGAGTCATAGTTGGTTCTGTATTGTCTGTAATGCAGTCTGAGAAGCAACAAGCAACTTAATGTCCTCTATCTTATGTTGTCCCGCAGCCGCAGATTCATCAGAAAGCTCAGGTCTAACAGACAGCTTCAGGTTTTGTCCATCAATTTCTACATATGCTACTCCAAAAGCCCATTTGTATCCCTTAGGATCTTTGAAATTCCCTTCTCTCAGAAAATGAATTCCCAAAATACAAGGTGCATCAGGTCCTGTCACAACTGTATGCTTCTTCCATTGTTTATCAGTTAAACCTATATCAACTTCTATCTTAGTTAACTCTTGAGATCCACCAGTGACTCCCAGAATAGTTATAGGCTCTGATCCCTGATAATTTGATGGCAATATGGTGCACTGAGCTCCTGTGTCTACTACAGCCCTGTACTTCAGAAATTTTGAAGTGCCAGGCCACTGGATGTACACATCACAATAGATTCTCTTATCTCCATTATCCTACTCATATGAAATACTTTCCCTCTGGGAAAATGAAACACCTTTGGAAAGATCAGTAAAGATTGGAACATTTTTAGGATCAATTTAAAGTTCCTACTATATTTCCTAAGTCTGCAATATGCAGTCTTCATAGTCACCCTAGTATTCAATCTTGTAAACATTTTGAGAATCCTTACCAACTTAAAATCTTAACAGGAATTCTATGTATATTTTTCTGGATTATTTGGGGAAAACCAGTTCCTTTTCAAAATGGAGACTCAAAAGTCTAATGAGAACCACTGGGGAAAGTTTAGAAGTATTAAGCCATGAACTCTTTCAGCAAAAGAACATTTGTATTGAGTAAGACTGTCCAAACTTTTCCCTGTCTGTGGGGAGGAAGTCATGGTGCACTTTAACGTACCTTGACATGGTTATGTTCAGAAACCATGTAGAGCAAGCCTTTAAAGGAATGTGCCAGAGATCATTAACAAATTACTTCTGAAGTTATGGATATTTCTAAACAAAGAAAAGAACATGTTGTACTCATTTCTTAAACATTCATCTCTGATAAAACTGAAAGGAATCAAAAGCTGAAACACAGTAAACCCAGCAAGAATAGAAGCAGCATACTTCTTTACTTGATTCTAATAATTTCAATTATCCATCTACATCTTCAGAAAAAGCATGATTTTTTTCACATCCATATAAAGAAATCTGATACTATTTTTCTTCAGACTTGGAAATAACTTCCTATTCTGCTACAGAAATGCCAGTAACAAAAAGGAAGGAAAAAACCACTCCTTACCACTGGCATTCTGATGCATCTTTAGGCAGGTACTGGAGATATTAATCTTCACAGATGATTCATCTTTTTTAAAAGAAAACACTTTATTATTGATGCTTCTTTAAAGTGTCCGAAGTCTTAAATTCATGTAAGAAATAAGATTCTTGGGAAACTGTCCTAGCTAGCATGGTGTGGTATCAGATAGAGTTTACCAGTTTTTCAATCATATTCTAAAAGTGCAACAGAGTTGAGGGGTATTGATTGTTTTTCCTTTATTTTTTATCACAACAGCTATACTCAGGAGATACCTTTTTAATGTGGCTGACCTTTAAAAGAATGTTGGAGAAATACATAGTCAAAGGACACCTACCAGTTTAAGATATGCAGATGAGTCTTTAAAAGTTAGAAGGAACTTTGAATAAATCATTCAATGTGAAACTTTAAGGGTAAAAATATTGTTATCTCTGGGTTTGACAGGATTATGTAAGGGTTCTGAGTGGACACACCTTTGGTTGTGTTCTAATTACACCTACCTTTGTGTCCTATTTTTACATATCTATGATTGTGCAATTACAAAGACTAAATCCACTTCCAAAAAAGTATGTGAGTACTTCAGAAGTCTATGAGGACTACCCAGGGAAAGTCTAAGACTAACATTTCCCCTAAATTGCTATCATACAACAAAGATGATGGAGTTAATAAAAGTGATAAAAAGAACTTCCACAAGGTCTGTCTGAGAATCTTTGACAAAACAGATGTATGTGATTTTGGAAAACTATGGCCACTGTGACAATACAACTGACATCTCAAGATACAAACACTACCTACAGCTAGGAGGTAAGAATAGAATAGAATAACAATATAGAATAATACTATATTAGTATTTTGTCTCTGAATATCCAGAGAGAATTGAAGTATATATTGCAGCTGCCAACACGAGCAGTTTTCTTATAGAATCATTCTGAAGTTGTTAGGATCCAGATGCCAAAATAGGGGGTTTAATTCTCATTAAAGATAACTAAATGTTAACTTTGAGATAGAGCATCAAACAGACGTAAAAGGAAAAATTCTGCATGCCCATGCCTTCATTATTTTGTTTTGCATAGGTGACAATATGTTAGATACTAAGAAATTGACTGTATATTTCATGCATGTTGCAGATAAAACTTGTGTCTTTTATTCAGATTTGGGTGGTACACACCTTGCTGACTCAGGGACTGAAAAATTTCAAGCTAGGAATTCAGTGGGTTTGTGCAGTACAAGAGAGGATTTAGCAGTTATAAACAATTTCTACAAAATAAGAAAACAAACAGTGGAAACAAACAAACAAAACCCCAAAAAACCCCAAACAAAACAAAACCAAAACCAACCAACCAAAAAACCCCACAATCAACTCAACCCCAAGAAACAAGTGCACAATGTATTAAATGGGGGAGGGGGGGGGGGGGGGGGGCAGGGGGAAATCTAAGTTACTACATAGAAATACTTGGGAAAGGTTGAAGCATGAGGAAACCATCACCCTGACTTTTAGTGCACTTGGGATTTTATTTAGACTTCCCATCCAAAAGCTCTGCTCTGCTGTTTCTATGTGTAAACCAACACTGTAAAAAGAAAACAACAGGTGTCATCTTTTACCCAGTATGCTGCTAGAAGAATAAATGCCACGTGCTGAATTAGCAAGATGGTGCCAGAACAGACTACAACAATTTGTCCGCTTCATGAGGTATGAAGATGCTTCACTAGTCAAGTAAATACTTATACCGACATGAAAGCCTTCTTCCTTTTTAATAATTTTTAAAAAGCTCTTCATCTTTCCTTTAATTAAACCTTAACTGGTTGAGGTTGGCAGAACTTACCCAGCAAGATACTCATCTTCCACTTCTTATTCTATTGAATATTTAACAGTTTGAAATACAACAGAAGAGCTGCAGTGATTCTGAACAGGATGGGGCCTTCGAACCTAGCCTCTTTTAAATTTAATATTTATGATGTGAGGGAACATTCTGGGAATGTCTGAAGAGTGATTTTACTAGAATTATAAATGCTTTGAAAAGGTTTTATTTTAAGAATGAAATTGCATATTGTTCCAGTTATAAAAGTGCAGTCTTCATGTTGCCTCTGGCCTTCAAAGCTCTTTTATTCATGCAGAAGGGAGGGAGTTAAATTATATCAAACCACTAGCAGAACTATAACAATTTCCTTAAAGATTGTCAAAAATGCATGCCTCTACATCAAATTCTTTGCAGTCATAAGCATCAATAAATCTGATCTAAAACAGTACATTGAAATCAACAGTTTTAAATTCTTGTTACTTCAAGTAATTAGCACAACTAAAAATATAAATTACAAAAAAACAAATTTAAAAAGCTGACTAAAACTTTCCTGACAATTATTAAATAATAGTGATATTGAATCACTATTTTTATATTTTTGTCTTTATAAAATGTGTCACATCTCTTAAACATAACAGCACAGCATTTAGTTTAACACTTTATCGATCCCTTTACTAGATACCCATTCAGTAGCTGCCAAGAGCAAAACTCAGCATAGGCTATGTTAGTTATACTGAGAAAGCTTAAAGAAGACAGATACTGTTAAAATCCCGAAGCTCCTTTGAGTTAGGAAATAATTTTCTTTCAGAAGAAGTACTTTTTAAATAAAAAAGCACAATTTGAAGCAAAAGTTGTACAAAGATACAGATACAACTTCCTATGGCAGAGATTAAAAAGAGTTTAAGGTTTTGCAGAGAACTGATCAGAAAGAAAGCTTTCTAAGGGTTCCCTGTTATCTAAGCATGACTTCTATTCTGTTTCACAGATTTTATTCTTCTAGCATAAGACTGGGGAAGACTTTTGCTTTATTATTGTGTCAGAGGGCTTCTTGGGAAATACTTTGGAGGCAGTCAGATTCTTGAGAAGTGGATGAAAAGGATATAAATTTCAAATAAAAAAATATGAAAGAAAGAAAAGGAAAAAAGCTAAGTTTCAGTTCACTACAGTGGTGAGACTGAAGTAAATGGTAAAGAAGGGTAAAATGCAAATACATTTAGTACTGGGGCTATGCAACATGATTTTTTTTCAAATAATCATAGAAACAGAATGATATAGGTTGGAAGGGAACTCTAAAGGTTATCTAGTACAACTTTCAATTTAAAGAACATCTAGCTGAGTATATTGCCCTGTCCAGTTAAGTTCTGAATGCCTCCAAAGGTGGAGATTCTACTGACTCTCTCAGCAACCTTTGTGTTTGACCTGTTTCTTAATGAAAAGAAGTGTTATACTGAGATATTGCTACTCATGCCTGTTACCTGTTCTTTTTATTCTTCATAGTGCAACTCTCAGAAAAGTATGGCTCCATCTTCTGTATACTCATCGATTAGGTATTTTCAGACAGCAATACCATGTCCTTTGGAACTTAGGACCAAACCCAACATTCTTGGCTTTTACTTATTTGTCATGTGCTCTGGGTGCCTAGTCATACCACTGAGTTTCTGCTGGATTCAATCTAACTGTATTCATTTCACTCTTGTCCAGAATTTAATACAGAGCTCCAACTTCAGCCTTACTAGTGTTGAATAGTGAAGGAAGACAACCCTCCCTTGACCTGCTGGAGCAGTCTTCCTGTTGCAGCCCAGCATGTTATGTCCATGACCTTTGCCACAAGGGCACATAGGTGGCTGGTGTTCACTTTGTTTGCCAGTACTCTCAGATACTTTTATCTGTTTCTCCAGGTTGTTCAGGTTTCTCTGAGCACCAGCTTCACTCTGCAGCATATTGACTGCTCCACCCAATTAATACTTTATGCAGACTTACTCTGTGTGTAGTGTATTGCATTATCCAAGCCCTGGATGCCAATGGGAAGACCCACTGCATGAGTTCACTGTGGATTGTCCCCAACTATTAACTGTCAAGCTGGCTACTACATGCCAAGGACCTGGTTCCAACACATGATCAGCAGTTGGGAGAAGGAGACCCAGAATTAGCTACACAGGGGACAGAGTCACATCACCAAAGTGGCCAATGGACAACTGCATCAGCACCAGAAAATGTGACCTCCAGCCATGGACTCAGAGCAGCTAAGGCTCTACCATGAACTTTATTGATGCTCTGCCATGGACTCCGTATATACAGAGTGATCAGGTGTAATGTCTATTTCAGTAGGACTATCTGATGGAGGACCTTGTCAAGTGGTATAACAAGGTTCATTACTGGGGCCATTTCTCTACAATATCTATCAATGATCTGGGTAAGAGGATTGAGTAAACTCTCTTTAAGTTTACAGAGGATACTAAGTTGGGAGTTAGTGCTGACTTTTGAAGGTAGGAAGGCTCTACAGAGAGACCTGGACAGGCTGAATTGATGATATGAGGCTGTTTATATGAGATTCAATGAGGCCAAGTGCTTGGTCCTGCACTTGGGTCACAACAGCCCCATGCAATGCTACAGGCTTGTGTAAGAGTGGCTGGAAAGTTGGATAGTAGAGAAAGGCCTGGGGGCATTGATCAACAGCTGACTGAACACGAGGCAGCAGTATGCTCAGGTGGCCAAGAAGGCCAACAGCATCCTTAGCTATATCAGGTGTAGTGTGGCCAGCAGGAGTACAGAAGTGATTGTCCCCATAGACTCAGCCACACCTTGAGCACTGAGTTCAGTTTTGGGGCATGTAACACAAGAAAGACATTGGATTCCTGGAGTGTGCCCAGAGAAGAGCAACAAAGCTGGTGAAGGGTCTAGTGGACTGTGATGGGTTAATGCCCATCCTGGAAGCAGTGGGGGGAGGGCTTGTAAGAGCATTGCCCTCCCTGCAGGGGGTTCTCCCCCTGGGAAACTAGATTAGTCTGTTCCACTCCCCCTCCCTGCCCAGCAAGGCTATAAAAAGGAGGATACTGCAGCCATTAGCTCTCTTGGTCCCCTGCCTTTTGCCTGAAAGAGGACTGCCGGTGGTTCCCTTGCTTCTCTGCCATGTGGTCCTCCCTGGTGTACCCATGCCTTTGCAAAGGACTGGTTTTGTATTTCTTTTTTTTTTTTTTTTTTCTCCCCATCCATCCCTCTTCCTTATCTGTGTGAGCCCTAACTGTTATTGTTATACATATATATATATATATATATATATATATACTGTTTAAAGAAAATTCTTTACCTCTCTACTTTCAAGCCTCCTTTCCTTCCTTTTCCTCTCTATTGGGAAAGAGGAGGGGGGAGTGGGGGAGGGATTCTCAGCCTGGCCCCCATCTGAGCTCTTAAGTCCCAGTTAAGGCTCAAACCACCACATGGACAGATCTTATTGAGTGGCTGAGGGAAGTGGGGGTTGTTTAGTCTGGAGAAAAGGAGGCTGAGGGGAGACTTTATTGCTCTCTACAACTATCTGACAGGACATTGTCACAAGGTTGATGTGGGTCTCTTCTTAATAGCAACAAGTGATAGGATGGGTAGAAAAGGCTCAAGTTGCACTACAGGAAGTTTAGTTCAGATACTAGAAAAAATCTTCTTCACTGAAAGGGTTATCAAACAGTGCAACCATGTGACCAGGGAAGTGGTTGAATCACTATTCCTGGAGGGATTTAAAAGACATGTAGGTGTAGTGCTAAGAACACAGTTTAACAACAGACTTGGTAGAGTTAGAAAATGGTTGGGCTTAATGATCTTAAAGGTCTTTTCCAGTCAAAATGATTCTGTGATTCTTGAGATTCCTGGTAAGTCTGTGCCAGCTGATGAGGCACTGTGCAGAGGAAGGGGGCACAGAGGAACACAGAAGGGGTATAGAAAGGGGTTACTGGAACAAAAAAAGGACAGGTCAGAACACTTTTTGTGGCTAAGCCCTGTGCCTTCCTTACTGCATGGTGGGCTTATGATCAGCTTGTGTTCCACCATGACTTCTCTGGTCTCTCATGGTAGGTCTTCCTCTACCAGGTTACTTCTAGTCAGTAGGCCCTCAACCTGTTATGGCGCAGAAGGTTATTCCTCCCCATGTGCGGGACCTTGCATTTGCACTTGTTGGATTTCTTACACCATGTTTTGTTGATTTGTCCAACCTGTCAAAGTACTTTTAAATAGCAATATACCTATCTGGTGTATCAACCACTTCTCCTGCTTTTGTGTTGTCTGCTAACTTACTAGGGATGCACTCTGTCTCATCATCCAGCTCATTAAAGAATATGTTGAAAAATCATTGACTTCAGTGCCAACACCTGACATACACAGCTTAGTTACTGGCCTCAGATGGATTGATGCTGCTACTGATCACCATGTCCAGCCTGCAATTCAAATAGTTTTCAGTCTGCTTCATTTCTCATTTCTCTCCCCTGTGCTTCATGAGTTTATCTGTGGGGATGTTCTAAGAAAGCTTTTGAAAGTCCCACCAAAGTTGAAACAAAGAACATGCCTCTCTCTGCACAGACTGATCCAATCACCTCATTATAGGAGTCATCAGGTTGATTAATCATGACTTGCCCTTCATAAATCTGTACTAATATATTTTCATCACCTTCTTGTCTTTCATGAGTCTGGGAATAATTTCCAAGGCTATTAACTCCATTATTTTCCCAAGATTCAAAGTAAGGCTGACTTTCATTTTCTGGATCTTCCTTCTTGTTTCTCTTCCTTTCTTGACAAAAGGAGTGATATTTGCTTTCCTCCATCCTTTAAGAACCTCCCCCAGTTGACATGACCTTTCAAATATAATCAAGAATGTTCTCACAGTGACATCAAGCAGCACACTCAACACTGGTGGGTACATTCCATTTAGTTCCATGGACTTGTTTGTGTCCTCCACTGAGTATCTCCCTTGGCTTCAGATTTTCCCTCAGATCTCAGGGGCCTGAGAGTCCTGAAGGCCAGTCTTAGAAGTAAAATTAAAAATTAAGAAAGCATTGTATAATTTTCTCTTTTCTGTTTCTTTCTCACTAGATGTCCTTCTACATTCAGCAGAAGGCTGACATTCTGGGATGTATTTTGTTTGACTACAACTTAATAATATGTTGACTTTTTCAGCACAATTGATGAAAACCATTCCCTGTTAAAGTACCAAGAAATGTTTTCAGAACTGCTAGGCAGATGAAACATTATTGTTTCTTTTTCTGCTTCATTAGATTTCTTTAAGTCTTAACACCACATAAAATATGTTTGTTTTTATGAAATGTGTTTTTGCTAACAAATATTTGATGTACATTTAAAATGATAAAAGCCTACATAGCCATGATTAAGAGATTTCTTTAAATATGGAAAAGATACTAACAGGATATGCTTAGGGCATTTGTATTTACATTCAGATCATCAAGAGACATTTTAACATCATGTAGGCAGCTGCAGAATGTGTCAATGACATTTAACACATCCAAGTGCCGGGTTCTGCACATCGGCCACAACAACCCCATGCAGTGCTACAGGCTGGGGTCAGCGTGACTGGAGAGCATCCAGGTAGTGAGGGACCTCGGGGTGCTGGTCCATGGTAAGCTGAACATGACCCTGCAGTGTGCCCAGGCAGCCAGGAGGGCCAATGGCATCCTGGCCTGCATCAGGAACAGTATGGCCAGCAGGAGCAGGGAGGTCATTCTGCCCCTGTACACTGCACTGGTTAGGCCACACCTTGAGTCCTGTGTCCAGTTCTGGGCTCCTCAGTTTAGGAAGGATGTTGAGTTGCTGGAGTGTGTCCAGAAAAGGGCAACGAAGTGGGTGAGGGGTTTGGAACACAAGCCCTATGAGGAGAGACTGAGAGAGCTGGGGTTGCTTAGCCTAGAGAAGACTCAGGGGTGACCTCATTGCTGTCTACAACTACCTGAAGGGGGGTTGTAGACAGGCAGAGGTTGTTCTCTTCTCCCAGGCAACCACCACCAGAACAAGAGGACACAGTCTCAGGCTGCGCCAGGGGAGGTTTAGCCTGGAGGTTAAGAGGAAGTTTTACACAGAGAGAGTGATTGCCCACTGGAATGGGCTGCCCGAGGAGGTGGTGGAGTCACCATCACTGGGGGTGTTCAGGAGGAGACTTGATAAGGTGCTTGGTGCCATGGTTTAGTTGGTTGGGTGGTGTTGGATGATAGGTTGGATGCGATGATCTTGAAGATCTCTTCCAACCTGGTCTATTCTATTCTATTCTATTCTATTCTATTCTATTCTATTCTATTCTATTCTATTCTATTCTAATGAACTTCTTAGTAGGAAATAAAATTAATTGAATAGAAGAATAAAAAGACAGAATACAAGGTACTTTTAAAATTATTTATTTATTTAGCCAATTTCTAGCTTACTCTATTCTTAGATAATTTCCTGAAAACCTTTATGGAATTGATTCTTCTACTTACAGTCTAAATTTAGACTATTATCTTTATTTCAATTATCATAGCTATGAAGAAAATAGTTTGTTTTGTTTTCATGTAAACAATTATATGTTATGAAGGAACATTCTAACAGAACTTTCAAGTGCAATGAAAGAATGATTGTTTCTTTTTTATAAGAAAAAGAAATAAATTTGGTGGCATAGGTTAATTCAGATCTTGTTCCCAAAAGAAAGCTACAAAGTCCTTCACTTTAATAAAAGAGATTAGGACTTCAATTGTATTGAATTTTTTTATTTTGTTTTCCTTTTCAAAGATTTTTTAATGATGCTGAAAGACCAAGGTGACTAAGGATGCAGTTCAACCAACATAACTTCAGATACCTCTAATAGAGCTATCTGGAATTCTAAAACACTATCATAGTAAATGGGAAGGTAGAGGCCATTTTACAGAACAATTTAGATGACCATATATACAAATCTAATTTAGAATGAGATGAGTCATGCCCTTGACGAGCTCGTCTCCTTTTATTCACTCTAAAAGTATTCCAAGATACTTTATTTTGAATCAGGTAATCACAGAATATCCCATGTTGCAAGGCACTCACAAGGATCAGTGAGTTGAACTCCTGACTCCACACAGGATAAACTAAAAGTTAAATCATATAGCTAAGAACATTGCCCAAAAGCTTCATGATCAGTGGCATGTCAGGGACATTTCTAAGAAACTCCCCACTGCTGCGGCCATTGAATTACTACTCACTGCTGTTAATGCAGCTTGGGAGTGATGAGGTTAAGGACAGAAGTACAAAGGCAATTAAAAAATACTTCAGGACTTTGGGAAGACAGCTTGAGGTCTCGGGAACACAGCTGGAGTTCTCCTACATCCCAGTAGCAGGGGCTGACCCAAATATATTGAAAAAGACTCATGAGATTAACTCCTGGGTTCAAGCCTGGTCTCACCAACAGAATTTCAGGTTTTTTGATCATGGGTCAATTTACATGACACCAGACCTGCTTGCAGCAGATGGGGTGCATCTTATTCAAAAGGGGTTGTAGGGTTTTATCATGGGAGTAGGCTGGCTTTAATGACAAGGATTTAAACTAAAATGGGAGGGGCAAAGGCAAAGGACCAAGCTTACTGGAGATAAACCCGGGACACCTGTGTGATGGTGCAATGGCTCCACTGTTTCCTCAGGGGAGGATAATGGGAAATGAGTTAAGGAAGATGCAAGGGCCACTGGTGAGCTAGGATTTATGCTAGAGCCTGGGAGTGATCAAGCAGGGAGCAACCCCTACCCCACAGAAAGTCTTCCCAAATGAATTGTATCTATGCCAATGCATGGAGCATGAGGAACAAGCGAGAAGAGCTTGAAGTTATCATGCAGAAAAAATATGATATTATTGCACTGACAGAAACATGGTGGGATGAATCCCATAGCTGGAGTGTTGTGTTGAATGGCCGTAGACTCTTCAGAAGGGATAGGCCCAGAAGGAGAGGTGGTGGGGTGGCCTTATATGTCAGGGGGGGGCTCGACTGTCTTGAGCATGATGATGAAGGTGATGATATGGTTGAATGCTCGTGGGTAAGAATCAGGGAAAAGACCAACAAGGCAGATGTCATAACTGGGGTCTGCTATAGACCACCCAACCAGGACAAGGAGGTTGACAAAGTGTTATATAGGTGCCTGGGGAAGGTCTCAGAATTGCTAACGCTTGCTCTTGTGGGGGATTTCAACTTACCAGATATGTGCTGGCAATAGAACACAGCAGACAAGAAGCAGTCCCAGAGGTTCTTGGAGTACATGGATGATAACTTCTTAACACAGCTGGTGAATGAGCCAGTAAGGGATGGCTCACTAGTAGACCTACTGGTTGTAAACAGGGAAGGATTAGTAGGAGATGTAAAGGCTGGTGGGTGTCTTGGACAAAGTGACCACAAGATGGTGAAATTCATAATTCTTAGTGAGGTTAGGAGGGGAGACAATAGAACTACATCCTTGGACTTCCAAAGGGCAGACTTTGACATGTTTAGAAGTCTGGCTGATGCTATCCCTTGGGAGGCAGTCCTGAAGGACAAAGGAGTCCAGGAAGGATGGACATTCCTCCAGAGGGAAATCATCAAGGCACAGGAACAAGCTGTCCCTGTGCATCAGAAGACAAGTCGGCAGGGCAGAAGACTGGCTTGTCTAGGCAGAGAGCTTTGACTAAAACTCAGGAAGAAAAGAAAAGTCTACTGTCTATAGAAAGAGGTGCAGGCAACTCAGAAAGAGTACATAGCTCTTGCAAGGATATGCAGGGAGAAAATTAGAAAGGTGTCCCAAAAGGACAAAAAGCCTCAAAAATGCTCTGAACCAGACAATGGGGCAGAAGCCAGCAGGTCTGGTTTTTCAGGAAAATGGCCACATTGCCCAGGCATGTCTGAGCATGTCCTGAAGCACAAGTGGGCCAGGTGTGTGTGCCTTTGGCCACATTTGGAGAAAATCCTTTCTATAGGTTACAGTGTCAGGGTTTTGTCTCTCCATCTGTGTTGTCACTGGCCATTATTGTCTTGGGAAATCTATAAGTACCAGCCCAAAGAGCCAGAGCCTTGCCTTGCAATTGTCCACGCTTTGGGAGGAATCACAAGCCTCACTTGGAATCCGAGCTGTGTTTCAAGTTACCCAGACAGGACTGCAAAGACCCCTCACTGTATTAGTGTTGTAAAGCCCAGGAACAGACAGATGCATCTTGCCAGGCCAAGAGGTGAGCTCTCGGAGGAGCTGAGTGCCTGGAACAGTTTCATTTTGTTGGAAGAAGGAACGAGTGCCACTGCAAAGGATTACAGCAGAAGAACCTCTTTTCTACAAGGCTTTCAACTACAAAGCCTTCAGGAATAAATCCTGTGTTTCAGCAACAAGCTGCAGACACCAACAGAAAGTGAAACCGTGCTCCTGCAGCTTTCACGGGGTCAACACCACTTTGGTTTTGTTTAAATCCCCATGTGTGCCATGGGATACCACGATCAGTAAGTAATTACAAAATCTGATTTTTATAAGCATCTATTGAAGGTCTGTTGCCCTAGGGAATTCTGGAGTTCCCCCCCACTTTGTGGGCAATCGACAGCTTCATTGCCAATGTTCCTTTTTTTTTGTTCTTTACAGTTTAAAGTGCTGTTTGTTGTTTCTGGATTTTTGTACATATTGTTTAAATTGTTACTTGTTCCTGCTGGTGAGATATCTGTTCCACAACCAAATATTTTGAACCAGTAAATAGGTTTTATTAATATTTTCTGTGGGATTTTTATGATTAATAAAGTTATTAATATTGTTATTAATTGGTCCACCTATTGAATATTAATAGCCTTTTTACAATCATAACAAAAGGCCAAAATTCAACATGAACTCAATCTGCCCTGTGTCATTAAAAATAATGAAAAGAGCTTTTATAAGTATGTTAACAGTAAAAGAAGAGCTAGGGAGAGCCCCCACCCACTATTGGATGAAGGAGGGAACCTGGTGACCAAAGACAAGGAAAAGGTTGAGCTGCTGAGCTACTTTTCCTCAGTATTTGTCAATGACACCAGTTTTGCCATGAGGGTTCAGCCCCTGGATGTGGAATATAGGGATGGAGAGCAGAAAGTAGCCCCGACAACCCAAAAGGAAATGAACAATGGCCTGTTGTGCCACTTAGGCATCCAGAAGTCTGTGGGACTGGATGGAATCCACTTAAGGGTACTTAAGGAGCTGGCAGATGTGTTCACCACACACAGTCCTGGCTAACCTGGGAGGTCCCAGTTGACTGAAGGTTGGCAAATGTGAAGGATGATCTGGAGAGCTACAAGCCTGTCAGTCTGACCTCAGTGCCAGGAAAGGCTATGCAGCAGGCCATCCTGAGTGCCATCACAGGGCACTTATGAAACAATCAGGAGATCAGGCCCAGTCAGCATGAGTTTACAAAAGGCAGGTCCTGTCTGACTAATCTGATCTCCTCCTACAACAAGGTGACCTTCCTAGTGGATGAGGAAAGTGCTGTGAACATTGTCTACCTAAAATCTTTGATGCTGTCTCCCACAGCATCTCCTTCAGAAACTCAGGACACAAGGCTTGGATAAGTGCACTCTCCACTAGATTAAAAACTGGCTAGGTGGCCAGGCCCAAAGAGTGGTTGTGAATAGAGTTAAGTCCAGCTGGTGCCCAGTTACTAATGGTGTCCCCCAGGGTTCAGTACTGGAATCTGCTCTCTTTAATATCTTTATCAATGATCTGGGTGAAAGGATCAAATGCACCCTCAGTAAACTTGCAGATGACACAAAGCTGGGTGGCTGTGTAGATCTGCTAGAGGATAGGGAGGCTTTGCAGCCAGACATGGACAGATTACACCAATGGAGCATCTGAGGGAGCTGGAGTCGTTCTAAAGAAGAGGAGGTTGAGGGGAAACCTCATCACTCTTTATAACTATCTGAAGGGAAGTTGGAGAGAGGAGGGAGCCAGCCTCTTCTCCTTGGTGTCAAGAGACAAGACTAGAGGAAACAGTTTCAAGCTGCACCAGGGGAGGTTCAGGCTGGATGCTAAGAAATTGTTCTTTAGAGAGAGGGCTATCAAACATTGGAATGGTCTACCAAGCATAGTGGTGGATTCTCCATCCCTGGAGGTATTTAAACAGCATGTGGACCTGGTGCTTAGGGACATGGTTTAGGATTGACCCTAAACTGGGTTGAAGGTTGGACTGGATGATCTTTGATGGCTCTTCTAACTGGATGTTTTCTGTGATTCTGTGACTCTGTGAAGGAAGTGGGTATTTCCTGATTTGCTTACATATAATACAGTCTATAAAAGATTGAAATAATTTAGAGTCCTGTCAAACACAAATACAAACAAAACAGCCTTTTGCATTTAAATGTAACGAGTCCTACTTAATAGATTTTGCCCATAGAAGTTGTATCCTGCCTGGGAGTCACTAGTGGCTACATTTTCCTGAATTCTCCAGCATTGTTATCACTGCTTGAAAAAAATGGTTTAAATCTTGTCTGGGAAAATATTATATAGTCATGCTCAAAGCAGTTGTTATAATTAATATGATAATTTGCATATTTCCTATCTATGAAGCTAATTAATTACCTGTATCAGTGATCTGGTTATTGATGATCTGCTGTGTGTAGAAGGAAATATTGATTTTTTTTTAATTTAGGAAACAATTTTCACCCTGCAAAGGAGATGTAGGAGAAAGGTTGTTTTTGGATAGCTTTGGAACAGCTATGTTTGGTCTCTGACTTAGAAAAGAGTGTAAACATCTTGTAACTGAAGGGAGAAACTTGGCAGAATTTGGTTGGATGTGTTAGAATATTGTTTCATTATTTTAACCTATTGCATGCCTTAATTACATGAACAGCAATAGAAAATAACCAATTAAGATGTGACAAATATGCCTTCTGACAGAGTATATAACTTTGCTGTGTAACATAATAAATGTCTTCACCTGCTAACATCTTGGCCTGGAAGCTGTGCCCTAGTGTGATTGAACACCTGCACCCATACTACAACAAGGAGGCAAAAAAGTTTGTACTTGCATTGATTTATTTTTGCTGTTCAAGAATTGGTATCCACAAATTTTATTAAATACATTTATCTACCACTGTGTACATGTATTTTCAAACTCAGTAATCACATGGGAAAACACAAAGTTTTACATGACAAGGATAAAAGTTGGAGTACAGATACAAAACACTAAGTGAGCCTAATAAATAGATCATTTTCTGAGAGGATGGTGGGTTCAGGGGGTTCAGGAGTCAGCAAGCGTATCACAGGTGCTGTTCAGGCACAGCTTTCTTTTATTAAAAGGTAGATGAGGTTATGTAACGTTGTAGCAAAGCACAAAATAGAAAACAAGGCACGCAGCCGAACACAAGGCACAAAACAGAACGCAAGGCACAAACAAAAAGCAAGGCATACGTTACCCACGGCTCCAGAGATTTCAAAATGGCAGGGGCTACAAGCACCCCATCCCAGCAGGCTCAACAGAGGATTGGTGCAGCTGATCTGGCCCCACCATTAGAGATACCCGGCTTACATAGAGTCATCATCCAGTGATATCGGACCAAGATGTCCCAGGATGATGGGCTTAGAAGAGCAAAGCTCCTCCCTACTGTGGAACATGTTGCATAACATGTTGTTCTATGTATAATTTGTGTTCCCTACTGCTCATGTGCACACCTACTTGGGGGGGTGCTGTGACCCCCAGACCAGCAATTGCCTTCCTCCCCTCTATCTTCCTCTAAGGCCAGCTGATCTTCCTCTAGGACTGTTTGGAGCTTTTGATGGGCATCTGCAGTCTCCCAAGTTGATAGCAAATTCCTAGCCCCTACTTTGTTTAGAAAACAGGAACTTGAGACTCTGTTTTCACATAGTTTCAGCCTTTCTTATAGGCCAGATGGGTGCTTCTGATCAAACACAAATCAACCTATTCCTCTCACAGATGGAAAGCAGTTCTCAACATTTGAGAGAATATAAAGTCTATGCATTTTCCAAATGAAAGAATTTTTTTAATAGTAGATGATTAAATCAGTGACAACTTGAAGATTGACTAAAATAACTTAGGGTAAATGATGCTGCCAAAGAACAACCTAATTCATTAGCATCACTGCTGTCAAGGAGAAGTTTCTTATACACACATATTTATATACATACCTTTATTTTCTGATTCAACTGTAATATGTTACAAGGAAAATGGAGATTTATCAAGACATTTTGATAGCTGTTGCCTGCCTTCCATTTAATGCTATTAGTAAAAATATTTAACAAAAGTGTTTTATGCAGTATTGTTAATACTGAAAATATGAAATGTAATATTTTTTTAAGATTCATTTAATAATCCTTACCTTAATAATCTGTAAAGGAAAAGTGGCAAATTGTATACATCCTGAAAATGTGACAGGATTTGAAAAGGAAGAAAATGAGCCCTAGTTCATGTCTGAGCTCATCAGCCAGCTCATTTGTGCATCTCCCAGACCATGCTGAAATTCATTAATGTGTGTTTAGTTCAAATAGTGTGTACTCATTGGAAGAACATATTAGGAAGCATGAAATTGCTCTTTTCCGTTCTTTGCTCTTCAATGGCAGCTGCAAAGCTCAGTTCGTAAACACAGAAATTGAGAGTAGTGCTAAAGCCAAAGCCATAAATGGTCAGAGCCTTTTGTTTTAACATTTAAAGTCACTGAGAATAGCTTTAATAACACTCTCTTTAACACAGTTCCAGCCTTAAGAGCATGTAAGGAGTATTCCCTACCTATCTTTAGTGAGGGATAAAACACAGAAGAACTATCAGCAAAAAAAAAAAAAAAAAAAAGAAGAAATGGACTTTTTCCTCCACACTTCTGTTGGATTCTTCCTCTCAAGTGATGGTAACATCACTTGAGAAGAAGGTCTGGCAACAGAAAGAAAAAGTCATCATGTAGGAAGAACAGGATAGACAGCCTCCTCCTGCTGTGCCTGTATCGAGACAGGACAAAATGTTATCAACTGCAGCTCAGAAGAAAACAAAGTCAAGTTATTCACATAAAAACAATACAAGAACTCTACTAAATTTATTTTATCAAAATATCCTTCATTCTGAAGTCACACTGATGGTTCTAGTTACACCAGATAAAACATAGTATGCTTCTTTATGCATAAGCATTCAGAGTCAGAAGGAAATTTCATTACAGAATGATAAAGATAACTGGCAATTAATATCTAAAAGCATTGAGGGGTGACCCCAATAGTATTTATAATATGAGAAAGGCAAGTGTCAGGAGGATGGAGATAGGCTCTTCTCAGTGACGTCCAAAGATGGGACAAGGGGCAACGGGTGCAAGCTGGAGCATAGGAGGTACCATTTAACATAAAGAAAAGCTTTTTCATTGTGGGGGTGACAGAACACTGGATTGGGCTGCTCAGAGAAGTTGTGGAGTTTCCTTCTGTGAAGACATTCAAAACCTGTCTGGATGCATTCCTGTGTGACCTACTCTAGGTGATTCTGTTCTGGCAGCGGGGTTGGACTAGATGATCTCTTGAGGTCCTTTCCAACCCCTGATATTCTATGATTCTGTGAAATAAATAATATAAATATTTGTTACAGATTTCAGTCTCGTAATGTTGTGTTAATGACCTATTCCTAGTGTCTTTCTACAATGGTGTAACTACATCAATGGACAAGGAAAGACCAATAGGTATCATCTATCTGGACTTTTGTAAAGCCTTTGACACTGTCCCCCCACAATATTCTTCTCTCTAAGCTGGAGAAATATGGATTTGGTGGAATTGGTTGGATGATCTACCAAAGGGTAGTTCAATGTCCAGATGGATACAAGTGACAAGTGGTGTCCCTCAAGGATCTGTATTGGAACCAATGCTGTTTAATATCTTCATCAATGATATAGACAGTGAAGTTGAATGAACCCTCAGCAAGTTTGCAGATGATAAAAATCTGAGTGGTGCAAATGATAAGACTAAAGGACAGGTTGCCATCCAGAGGGAGAGGTGGGCTGAGGAGAATCTCATGAGGTTCAATGAGGCAAAATACCTTCATCAGAGAAATCTTTGATATCAATACAGTCAAGAGGATGATGAAATTTGGAGCAGTCTAAAAAGGACTTGGGGGTACTGGTAGATGAAAAGCTGGACATGAGCCAACAATCCATACTTGCAGCCCAGAAAGCAATTCACATAGTGGGTTGCATCAAAAAGAAGTGTGTCCAGGAGGTCAAGAGAGATGATTCTGCCACTCTGCTCTGCTGAGACTTTACCTGGAGCATTGTATCCACCTCTGGAGCCCTCAACACAAGAGAGACATGGACCTGCTGAAGCAGGTCCAGAGGAGGTCCACAAAGGTGATCAGAGCACCTCTCCTCTGAAGACAGGTTGAAAGAATTGGAGCTGTTCAGCCTTCAGATGAAAAAGCTCCAAGGAAACCTTATAGCTATACATTTCAATATCTGAAGGGAATCTACAGGAAGACTGGGTAAGGACTCTTTAGAAGGGCTTGTAACAATAGGACAAGGGGTAATGGTTTTAAACTAGAGCAGGGTAGATTTATGTTAGACATAAGGAGGAAGTTCTTCACAATGAGAGTGCTGAAATACTGGAACAGGTTGCCCAGGGATGTGGTAAAATACTCATCTGTGGAGACATTCACCATCAGACTTGATGTGGCCCTGAGCAGCCTGATCTAATTGGAGGTGTCCCTGTTCACTGCAGGGGGGTTGGGCAAGATGATCTTTGACAGTCCCTTCTGACCAGATTCAGACTGTAAATCTGAGTGAGTCTGTACTCACTTATTCTGGCTAATGTAACGACAATTTACATTTTTGAGTAGTTCTACTTATAAAATAACACAGTTTTAGTGACATATCAGCAACATTTTAAAAATGTTGGGGTTTTGTGTGTGTGTGAAAAAAAATTGGAGTAAACAAATATTTCCAAATCCAGAAACACTAGTTAAATAACCAAATGTATAAGCATATGTTACAGTCCTACACTTAATTTTTCTTTTGCCTGTTTATCACTAGTTTGCTGAAAGTGCTGCATTTCAAAAATTACCTTACGCAAGGAGGTAAATCTGTACACATGAGAATTACATATACCATTAAGTATTTGTATATCTGAATAAATTTTTAACATATTTTTATATTTAATGTAAGCTAATAAAGTGAAGATAGCCAGAGGTTCTAGTGAGGTACATATTAGTGTCATAGGACACAATTTCCACATGAAAATGATGAGGTAAATTTCTATGTACTGCTGTCATAAGCAAAAAATTAATGGAATTAGGAAATTTCACCTAATTTAATTTATTGCCACACAACATGTACTTTTCCTCTCAATGTTTTGTACTAAATAAATGAAACATGCAAATGAATAAACAGCTATCAAGAAATGAGATACAAAATGTATCAGCCATTTAAGTGCTGTAATTTACTTCCACAGTTGTGGGAACTTTTTATTTATGAAATATTGGTTTATAAGCAGATACTCTTTAGTGATTTTTTTAACCAAGCTTCATAATTTAGATTCTTGACACTAAATTCTGAAGTGTGCTTTGTATTATTTTTGGATTTATTCCTGGGATTACAGTTTACAGGCATTTTGTTTTGTTTGTTTTCACTTCAATATTTTAGCTAATTACTTTCCTTTGAAGTTAATTTAACCTTGAATGCTCAGAACTCAATCATTTCACAAATTTTATTTTCTTGTTTAGCTGCTCTTAATTCTGTGGAAAGGCACAGATCTGTAGGTAAATTAGCAAAGAACATGAAGAGGTAAAATACCTTTTATTTTAACTATCACTTAAAAAATAAAAATTAGAGATGAAACAGATGTCAAGAAAAAAGCAAGAGCTTCATACTTGTCATGTATATTTATGCTAATAGTCTCACAAGCAATCACTCATTTTATCTACTGAAAAAAATAGATAGATGGATAGATAGATCAGAAAGTCTTCAAAATCCTCTCTTTAACCCATGTTATGTAGTCCCTGCATGGTTATTTTATATAATTGGCTGCTCTTAAGGAAATTGTAACTTCAGTTTGGGATTGAACAGTTTAGACTGAATGTTGCTAGACACCCAGCTGGTTATCATAGCATTGATATAGCCGTGTCCATTATTGTATGCAAGAAAGTTCCAATGAGTTTTCAATTTTTGCTGTTTCTTAGAACTCTGTGCATTACACATTCACTATCTTTCAAAGTGAATCTTGTTGAATTTGGGACATCTAGGAAGCTGTGGAACATTATCACAGTCTTTTCAGCTTTGCAAAAAACAAGTCACATACTCAGCCCCATAAACTGAATTCCCAATCTTGAATAAAGAGTAGAGAGATAATATTGTACTGGTTTAACACAGTCTGCTCCCACCAGCAAATACCCACCAAGCCCCCACAGACATCAGGGAAAGTAGTTTCCTTGCAGCTGCCTGGCCAGTTTACATGTAGGGCTGTAAAACTTGTGGGTCAGAATGAAAGCACTGTTATGCTTGAAATGCTATTGTAAGCCAAAGGGAGAATAGTATAAATATGCAGCTAAAAAATTTTAAGAGTCTTAAGTTATAAATTATGGTGGGGTTATTTTTTATGTTGTGGGTTGTTTGTTTCTGGATTTTTATGGTTTTCTTTCTTTGTTTTGTCTTGGTTTGGTTTGGCTTTTAAATAATAATATAAAGAACAGGTTTCAAATGTTGCTTTTCTAATTCCCACTCACCTTCTTCAGTGCTGTGTTTCCTTTCCAAAGTCCCTCTGGGTTCTAGGACACTATTTCAGGCTTCCTCAGGAGAACTGGGGGTTTCCAGTGAGTCACTTGCTGAGTTTGACATTCAAGGTTAGACTTTTTTCGCTCCATCCTGAGAATAGAATAGAATAGAATAGAATAGAATAGAATAGAATAGAATAGAATAGAATAGAATAGAATAGAATAGAAAAAGGGGGAATTTGTCCACGTGCTGGGACAAGTTTCAATATCTGGGCAAAATGTGCGTTCACCACAACGTCTCATCTCCTATCCTTTTATGCCTGTTTCCCTCCATTCCACATCCTATGTCTCCACCAAAAGCTTTTGTTATTGTGTGTGATCTGTCTTTCTCTACACTACATCATTATTCCAGAGTTGTATATATCTCATTCTACAGTGAGCAATTGCTTCAAAGTTGCTTCCTACTTGCAATACACAGCTGCAGTTGTACCACAAAAAGAGAGGCAGCAGTAAAACAAATAAGCTTTGGACACCTGGTTAGTGAGGGGAATTGCTGTCACAGTTGAACCAAGTAAAACAATCTGCACACATGCCAGGAAAAGCTATTACTGGGCAAATGGAACAAATCTCAGTCCTGAGGTCATTCAAATTCACTAAAAATCTTATGGCCTCTTGCTAGCGACAGGAATACTGCATTATGGGCTTGTGTAATTATAGATCAAGCATATTGGTATTAATCATAAAGATATTAATCAAACTTTTGCTTATGCTTTCGTTGTCCAAGGAAATAATTTCTACTGGAAAGTGTGGAAAATGGAAGAACTTTTAGAGACCATCAGTACCTGAAGCAAGTTCTTTACCATGAGGGTAGCAGAACATTGGAACAGGTTACCCAAGGACATAGTTGAGACCCCATCTTTGGAGGTATTCAAGGTGAGGCTTGATAGAGCTCTGGGCAGCCGCTGAGGGGGTTAGACTAGGTGACCTTTAAAGGCCCCTTCCAACCTAGACCATTCTATGATTCTATGATTCTACTCATAGAAGACTATATGAGAGACTAGATTAAGATTTTAGAGAGGTGAAGGTAAAAGGACTCTTTCTCTTGGAAGGAGGAATGTCACTCTTGTAGTAAGGACTATTAAAAAAAACAATTAAAACAAAACCAAATGAAAGAAAAGAAAACCCTTCAGTTTCCCAGAACAGGGCAGATGTTTCAAGCTGTCACCTATGACTCTGTAGGATTTCTGTTTCTTATAATCAAACAAGTAAGAACTCATTGAAATACACTGCAGATCTGGGAAAGCATAGCTTGTCATCTGTTTCAGAGGCATGTTTATGCCTAGTTTGCCTCTGTCTAAATCTACATGATAAATTTGAATGTCTGTCATAGTACAGTGCATCTCTTCAGTTCAAAGGAACAACACATTAATTAATTGAAGCTCTGTTCATTCAAAATTCAGGCATGATCGTGTGCCTAGATAGTACATTTCTCATAGCTCTATTGCTAAGTACTGAAAAGTCTTGAAAATAACATAACTGCACCTTAAATTATCTTTTCTGAATATAAAACCAAATTTGACTCAGATGGCTTTTATACAGAGGACTAAAATTTCTACAACCCTCTCTTAAACTGCCATTGTTCAAGTGAAGGGAGGAGCTGTATAACTTTATGCATTGCACATTTTTAATAATGCAACAACACTGTGTAAGAACTGAAACACTCTCTAAAGAGGTATGCAAGTTAATTCCAGTTTCCCCCTCATGACTTAAAAAAAAAAAATAGCTCCACATTTTCCTGAGAATTTCCTAATTTATCTGGTTATAGATTTTTCCAGATGAAATATAAGGAATCTTTTCCAGGCTCTTTTGTTGCTGCTCAGAGATACAGCTTCAAAAATGCCAAAGTCACAGGAAGAGATGAAAGATGTGCATGCATACACAAGACATAATTTTTGGCAGGGCAACTCATCCCAGAACAAGGAATTTTGGCTTCCTCCTGATAACATTTCTCTTCAATATCTAAACTGCTTAAAGGAATTACAAAACTAAATCCATCAGGTTTGCTTCTTGACATATAATACGAACAGCATGACATTGTAATACAGCATATGATAAGTATGATATATAATAGAGAAAGGCATTGCTTCTGTACAAAGGGCAGAACTCCATGCTATAGCCATTTTCAAAAGGGAGAGTAGCCTCTTTCAACAGTCCTAGTTTTCTACATTGTGGGAATAAGGAGTCAAAGGAGAAGCAAGAGGGAGGGTACAATTGTGAAATAAAACTGGGGGCAAAATACAGGATCATAACGACTTATATCAAAAGCAGTAAAACAAAACAAAAGACATGAAGAGAGACCATTATTTAGGTTGAATCAGATTTTAGTAAATCAGAATTCTTATTGGAATATTGTATTGCTTTTGGCAGAGCTGGAATTAATTCTTCCCAGAGCTGTGTTTTGCAGTGATGTAACTGGGTGTTTGATAACACATCAGTGGTTTGGCTACTGCTGAGCCAAACACCTAGTCTGTGCTTTTCCAGCATTTCCCCACCCCCCGCAACAGTAGGTTGAGGGATGGGCAGGATCTTGGGAGGGGACACAACTGGGCCACCTGACCCAAAGTGACTAAAGGGATATTCCATGCCATCAGACCAGGTGTAAAAGTTAAATGAAAGAAGGAAGTGGGGCAACATTCACTGATGGTGCCTGTCCTCCAGAGCAACTGTTATGCATATTGAAACCTTGCCTCCCAGGTGTGGCCAACAAAGTCTGCTATTTGGTAGTAGAAAATGACTTCTTTGTTTGCTTTTGGTTCCACACATGGCCTTTGCTTTGCCTTCACATCCTATTAAATTTCTTCTATCTTAACTCCTGTGCTTTTATCATATTTTCCCTCTGCCCTGTCCATATAAGAAGGAGAGTAATAGAGCAGCTTTGGTGGGCGTCAAATCCCCAGCCAGGGCCAAACAACCACAGAAGTACCAAGGAGATATGTCACATAGCAATTTATAGCAAGTGTAAGATGACATATTTTCACCAAATTTAAAGGGAAAAAGTTGTACTGGGTCTGGATGGTCTGGATTAATTTTCTTAATAGTAATCCATATTTTGCTATATTTTACATTTGTGACTAAACTGCATTGATAATACATCAGTGTTTTATTTATTGCTAAGCAATGCCTGCGTGCCATCGAGGCCTTCTCTACTTCTCATTCTGCCCCTCAACAAGTAAGATAGAGGTGGGCTGTGAGAGCAAACACACAGATCAACTGACCCCAGCTGTCCAAAGGGATATCCCATGCCTGTAGCAACATGCTCAGCAGTAAAACTGGGGAATGGTCTTTACAAAGCACCCATTGCTCAGAGGCTGCCTGGGCACTGGTCTGCCAGTGAGAGCTGGTAATTGCCTCCACATCACTTGTTTTTTTATCTGTCTCTTTCCTTCATTTGTTAAACTATCTTTTATTGCTTTTGCTCTTACAGTTCTTCCGGTCATGAGTGAATAGTTGGTGGGTCAACCTGCTCGCTGCTGGTAAGCCACCACAAAAGTGAAAACAATACAAATTGAGATGATAACATTCAAGAGGGATTTTGTTAGAAAGGGTGTTAGTCTTATGTGCTTCTACTAAGGTGAGAAAACATTTGAATAAAATTACTAATTTGAAAGAAGCTTAGAGGACAATGAAGAATGGATCATATAGCCCCATAGAATGATAAAAAATACATTACCTTGAAATGACCAGTTATGGAGAAAGAAAAAAAAAGAAGAAATTTAAAAAAAAAAGTCAGAGAAATGAGGAACAGCAGGTGTGGACCTAAAAGAAAGGAGATTAATTCTTATTATAATCTTTCATTATAAAAAGATCTTTATAATGTCATGATAATCTAAAATTCATGTAAAACTCACTTAACCAGAATAAACTCACTAAAGTAACACAGAATCATTTCAGTGCTTTTAAAGAATGGAAATTTAACATACCAAAGACAAAATCAGTTTTATTATTCCTGTATTATAGTAGATACATACTATGTGTCATACATACAATACATATACTTAATGCATGTACACATTATGTAGTAGATATACTATACACACATTACACATATATATATGTATATAGGTATATAAATGTAGTGTATATTTCATATTACATAAGTAATGTACACAGAAAAAAGGCATATGTAGACCATAGCCAAATTCATCTTTGGTTTTGTTTGGCAGTTTTCTTTGTTCCAAGACTTAATTTTGAGCAAATGTATGGCAAATATTGTTCATCCACAGATTATGTAATTATGAAGAGAGTACATCTGTCTAGAGAAGGATGATAAACTCTCCTTAAGAAAAGGGGAAGAAGGGGTGAGGCAGAGATTAAAACCTAATAGCTAATAACCATTAGGCCAAGGTTTTGCTTTATTACAGTGCCAGATGCAAAGGGGTCACCCTCCAAATTTGCATCACCCAGAAGTGATCCCAACATGCTTTATACACTGAGTTATGAATCGTCATTAAATTTCTGGGAAATGGCTTACATATGCATGAAGTAATTTAAATAGATAACATCCTTTTACTTCTTGTTGATGTCAGCTTCTTAGTGTGTAAATCTTTATCATGGCCCCTTTGAAGTTTTGGGTCATTATTTTGAAGCTGTCTCTTTATCTTCTTTCATTACAGGCAGCTCAAGGTCTCACCATTATTTATGTCCAGAAATCTAGAAGCTAATCTCTCTTAGCTATTGGGAAAGTTTTCTAACAGACAGAAATTCTATCAGAAAGAAAACAATCAGTGACTTTCCCCACTTTAGGGGAAAGGAAATAATTTTGGTAATTATTTATTTACGTATAGAGAATCTTCTTTCTCAGCAAATGACTTGTATATGTTCCATTTTGAAAGGAAAAGATATGAACCATTTTCACTGTTGCTTGCTGTGTCAGACACTTCATTCAATGAAATTATATTACTCTTCCATTAAAAGGTGATAATGGTTTCAGTAATGATTATAAGTGTCACATAGTACATTAACAATAGAATTAAAATAACAAAACAGGTAATTGAAGAGAAGTAAACCAGAATATATACAAACCATTTATACTGGGTTTTAAACATTTCCAATTTTGCTTAGGGATTCTCTATTCTGTATATCACTATTACTCACAAATGTATCTACACAGAATGTACTGAATTGAAGAGTGACCTCGAGGCTAAAACATTGGCTGCAGTTAGCCATTGCTGCAATGCTAGCTCTAGGGAGCATTTTCACTGCTTTTCCACTGAGCTCTAGTGTCCTTGCTACACCAAATCTTTCACAATATATAAAGCGCAGATAGTCGATGAGGCAGCTCTGAGGCAGCTTCCAGTGATCTCTGCAAAGGCACTTAGGAGTGCCTGGCTCCTCATTTTCAGAGATCCTTACAACCAGGAACGCTCAAACAGTATTAGTGTCACCAATCTTTCTAAGAGAAAGAAATTCTGCTCTAGAAATTGCAGGCAATTTTCACCCTCTCTCATTTTAAAATCAAGTAAATAAGAAATTCCATAGCTTTTCACCATAACTACTAAAGCTAATATTAATAACTTCTATTTATTATCTATTACATCTTACCTTAATCACTACAGCTATTTTTGACAGAATATCTTTTCTGGTGTGGAGAATTGTAGGAATCCTGAATGTAAATCACCTTGTGAATGTGACGATTACATTAAGAACACGAGAAGTGTCTCAACGAAGATAAGATCATTGTGAATAACCCCCATGATGTCTTAACTCTGCCCACTGAGATATCACACCTGACAGTCACATATGCATTGTAATGTAACTAGGGTATGGGCCAAGTGGAGTTACAATGTATGAACTAGGAATAGTATAAAAACCCTGAGCTATGCCAGCTTACTTGGGGGAATGTCACCTGAGACATCCCAGGCTGGAGGCAGAAGCCCAGGAACATTCCCCCCCTCACCACTCCCCTGCCAAAGAAGGATCATGGAGTGGTAATAATCTCTCCTGCTTTTTCTCCCTTTCAATGAGGAATTAATAAATTACCACAGGTGCCAATAGGTACGACTTTATTTGTTATAAAGGTGGATGAGATTGCTTCAGAGCACTGTAAGGCATGAAACCTGAAGGCAAGGCACAACACTGCAAGTTACCCACAACCCAAAAGCAGAGCCCAATCCCAAGCAAAGTGCAACTAACTTACCCTAAATGCTCTATAAGAAACATGGCAGTACCAAAGAGTGCAAAATGGTGAAGCTGACCATCTCCCACCTGGGCAAGTGTCCCTGTGGAACCAGTGCCAGTAGCGCTCTTCAGATTTTTAGAATACATAGAATAAACCAGGTTGGAAGAGACCTTCAAGATCATCGCGTCCAACCCATCAACCAATCCAACACCACCTAAACAACTAACCAATGCACCCATGGCGTGCCAGGTCCCGTGATGTCAGGCCAAGACGTTACAGGAGGCTGGGTCTTGGAGCCAAAGCCCTTCCCATATTTCACAATCATGTTATGTAACTCCTCACTCATGTGTACAGCCTGCTCAGGGGTCATATGCCCCCTCCCCAGCAATAGCCTTCCTCATCTTCATCTTCCTCAGGTCCGTTAGCAGTCCAGTGGGGGCTTGAAGGACTTCTGCAGCTAGCTCAGGATGTCATCACATTCAGTCCATTCCCATCCCCACTTATAAACAGTTTTATAAACAGAGGAACCTACAGGTACATGTTATTTGTTATTTTATTGTGCACCTGGGAGCTTCGGATGAAACTCCAAGCATTTCCAGGCACACCCTGGTAGCTGGGTACAAACATCAATTATTCCCAGGCAACCCTCGGCAGCTGGGTACTTCTAATCAAACTCAAATTAACTCTTCCCTGTTACACTCTTTCTCCATTATTTCTCTTTCTCTCTCCCTTTTCTTTCTTTCTTCAGTCTCTGGTCTCTCTCATTCTCTCTCTCTTTTCTTTTTCTTCTTTGTTTTGTAATAAACTCTCATCTTGATAAATGACCTCTTCTGTGTCTTAATTCTATTCACAGGAATGTTCAGAAGAACCGTTTCTCCTTCCAGACTTCCAGATTGAGAAAAAGTACAGTAGAAAAGTAAAGAATACTTGCCTAATATTTTTTGTCTTTAAGTATCTTTCAAATAAACAACATGTCTCTCCTCCCACTTCTCCCTTGCAACATGAAAGCGAGTTCCACAGAACTGCTATCAAAGAATGAGAATATGTGCTTATGTTTTTCAACAATGTTCTTCATATTTAATTTTAGATATTTTCATCCAGTTTGGCAGCTGTAGCCCTGAGAGACTGTATTTGAGATCTGAGGAATTATTTCAAGACTCACATCACCCAGTTTGGAAGCATCTTTGCCTTAGTACTCATGTTCTCAAGCTAAAGAAACTAATTTGTAGAATCATAGAATAGTTTAGGTTGGAAGGTACCTTAAATATCATCTAGTTCAACCTCCCTGCTGTGGACAAGGACACCTCCCATTAGACCAGGTTGCTCAAAGTTCCATCCACCCTGACCTTGAACATTTTCAGGGAGGGCACATCCACAAGCTCTCTGGGCAACCTCTTCTAGTATCTCACCACTCTCTTTGTAAAAGATTTATTCCTCATAAATAACCTAAATTTAACTTCTTTCAGTTTAAATCCACTATCTGATTTTGTTTATTTGTTCCTTTAGATGGGTTTTTTATTTTTTGTTGGAAAACAGTGTCAAAAATATCTGATCTCCTTTTTCTGGTATTAATATCAATCCGATCCTCCACACACAAAAAAATTGTCACTCATAATATCTCACTCCTTTAAAACTAGGAACATTACCAAAAATATGTGCAGTATATTTTAAGGATTATAAGGATCACTGGGATGTTGTTACTTTGAGAACTGGAGATCTCTAACATCTCCTGCATCAAAGCAGCTGCTGGCATTTTCAAAGTGTAAGTGGTTCTTTAACTAAAGAAACTCAATTTGCTTTGGATTTGTTTTTTTTCCATCCTTGTCTCCATTTCAGCACCATTCCTTTTGCAAAACAGTAATGATCTGTTCTTCAATAGAAGTTCACATACATTTTAGTTTGATTTATTTGTTTATATTTTATTGGGCTTTTGGTAATTATTTCATCAACACAGTTTTGGGAAGTTTTAGTTCAAAGCATTTCAAAGACATTATTTTCTTCTCTACCTACTTCTGATGCTTTATTATAATTTATTCACACCTCTTATTCCCACATATATAGGAATAGAGAACTATGCTGTCAGACAAAAAGACTGAGATTTTTGGCATTATGCTATTAAATTCTGCCTTAAATATTTCATTGCAGATTCTTATTGCTTCCATTTTTGCACCAGTATGTTGCAACTCATGTCAGGATTAAAAGGAGGGCAGAGACAGATAACATTATAGTGGGAGTCTGCTACAGGACACCCAACCAGAAAGACTGAAGGTGGTAGTTTTAGGCTACGCCTTTAAAACTTTTTCACAGATCTGGAACAGAAAGTGGTAGAATGTAAATAAATCTCTATTGGGTGTAGAAAGGAAAATAATGATAGTTCTAAACAATCCCATTGGAGAAGATAACGAACTTAAATTAGTTGTACAAAAACAATCTCTCTCTTCTCACTTCCTCAGTCTGTGTGATACTAACTGGCTTCTGCTTGACCTTGGCTGCACTGCTTTGTTGCGACTGGTATTAACGACTTCTCTCGGCTCTTTCCTCTTGTCCCTTTGTGTACAGGGGGGTAAGGAGGAGGCAGGGAGGAAGAAGCTGCTGCAGGGGAGTTCTTGTGCTGTCTATCAATTGTAAACACTTGTACATATATGTAAATACTGTATATTTTGTACATATTCATTGCATTCCATTGTAGGTTGTAGTTTTGCTTGTAAATACAATTCCATTTGCCTCCAACTGAGCTGGTCTGGCAAATTTAATGTTGGAGGAAATTTTCAACCCTCCACACTGAATAAATGAAGTCTGTTATAGAGAGATAGGAACAGCCTCACATTCACAAGTCCTGGTCTTCATGGGAGACTTCAGCCACCCTGATATCTGTTGGAGAGAAAACACAGCAGAGCATAAGCCATCTGGGAGGTTCCTGGAATGCTTTAATGATGACTTCTTTCTACACTTGACAAAGAAACTAGTGAGGTGAGATGCTATATTTGACCTTGTTCTCACCAACAAGAAGGCGCTTCTGGGGAATGTGAAGCTCAAGAGCAGTCTTGGCTGCAGTGACCTTAGAAGATCCTCAAGGCAACAAGGAGAGCACACAGTCAGCTCATTATCCTGGACTTCAGATAAACAGACTTTGCCTCTTTAGGATTCTTCTTGGTAAAGTACTATGTGACAAAGCCCTGGAGGTAAAAGGGGTATAAGGAAGCTTGTTAATCACCTCCTCCAAGTTTAGGAGTGATGCATCTTACAAAAGAGGAAGTCAGGCAAAAACATCAGGAGACCTGTGTGTATGAAAAAGGAGCTTCAGGACAAATTCAACAGGAGGAGAAAAAAAAAAAGCCTACAGAGGTAAGAAGCAAGGTGAGGTAACATAGAGGAATAAAGAGAGATTGTTTGAGCAGTCAGAAACCAGGTTAGGAAAGTCAAAGCCTTGACAGAATTGAATTTGGCCAGGGATGTCAAGGACAACAAGAAAAGCTTCTACAAGTACCTTGATAATAACACAGATACTAGAGAAAATGTGGGCCCTATCTGGAAGGAAATGGGAGACCTAGTTACCTCAGATATGGGGAATGATGAATTAACAACTTTTTTGCCTTAATCTTCACTGGCAAATGAACCAGCCACATCACCAAAGTCACAGAAGGCAAAAACTGGATCCAGGATATTGAAGAACTGCCCACTGTAGGAAAAGATCAGGTTTGAAACCTCCCAAGGAATTCAGTGAGATGTATCTATGGGTCCTGAATGGTTAAGCTACTATCCATCATATTTGAGAAGCCATGGTAGTCTGGTGAGACTGTTGTTCTCTATAAAATGGAGAATACAACACACACACAAACATGCTTCTAAAGACAGAAAAAAAAAGCAAAGACCTGTGGAACTACAGGCCAGTATGTCTCACCCTGGTGCCCAGCAAGATCATGGAGCAGATTCTCCTGGAAATTATGCTAGGGCATGTTTGTGAGAGCAAACATGACTTCATTGAGGGCAAATCATGCCTGATAATCTAGTGGCCTTCTATGAAGGGGTTACAAGCACTGGAGGAAGAGCAACTTATCTATTTAGACTTGTGTAAAGTATGACATTCTGATCACCAAACTGGAAAAATGTGGGTTTGTTAGATGAACTGCTCAGTGTTTTTCTTTTATATTTGGTGTCTTTTTCCCCCCTCCCTGTATTCCACTGTGATTCTGCAAATAGGATAAGCTAATGTAATCATGCATTGTATTATTAGATTAACTAGATTATTAGCTAAGGTAATTATGCATTGTGATTTTGATATCTTATGTTACATTACAATCTTATCTCTTTATCTCAACCCCAAGTTTTGGGTGCTACTTTTCGCCTTACTTTTGTGTTGGGGGAGCAGGCAAGTTAGCCCTTGCACTAAACCATTAAACAGCATTATTTAACATCTTTGCTGATGACATAGACAGTGTGATCAAGTGCACCTTCAGCAGGTTTGTTGAGAACACCAAGCTATATGGTGTGGTCAACACCTTAGAGGGAAGAGTTGCCATACAGAAGAACTTTGTCAAACTTGAAAGGTAGACCTGTGTGAACCTCCTGAAATTCAGCAAAGTCAAGTTTAAGGTCCTGCACCTGAGACAAAGCAGCTTCAAGCATGAATACAGATGGGATGAGACAAGCCCTGAAAGAGGACTTGAGGGTGTAGGTGGATGAAAAACTGAATGAGCCACCAATGGACACCTGCAGCCCAGAAAGCAAATCACATGCTGAACTGCATCAAGAGAAGCATGGCCATCTGACCAAGGGAGATGATTCTCTACCTCTATTCTGCCTTTGTAAGAACCCACCTGGATTACTATGTTTAGCATTGAGTTCCCCAGAGCAGGAAAGACATGGATTTACTCAAGCAAGTCCAGAGGAGGGTCAAAAAGATGATCAGAGGGCTGTAGCACCTCTCCTACAAAGACAAGCTGAGAGTTGGGATTATTCAGCCTGGAGAAGAGAAGGCTCTGGGGAGATCCTATTCAGTCTTTCAGTACTTAAAGTGGGCCTACTGGAAAGATATCTTCCTCAGGAAGTGTAATGATGGGAAAAGGAATAACATTTTCAAACTAAAAGAGGGTAGATTTATATTGAATGTTAGGAAAAAAACCTTCACTGTGAGGGCAGTGAGGCACTGGAATGAGCTGCACAGAGAAGTTGGGGATGCCTCCTTACTGGAAATGTTCAAGGCCAAATTGGATGAGGCTTTAAGCAGCCTGATATAGTGGAAGATATCCCTGCTTATGGCATGGGAGTTGGAACTTTAAAGTTCATTCCAACCCAAACCACTGCATGATATGATTCTATGAGATATATTTCTGTGAGGTATGATTCTATGAGAATTACTCAGGAATACAACTTAATAGTTAGTGTTATTTGAAAAAACAGACAAATAGAATTCTGCATGAGAGAACCCAAATTCAAAAGTAGATCCCAGTATTATTCCACACCTGAGTAAATCACCTCCTTCTTTATGCAGATTAAATTTGAAGGGAGAGATATTCAGCTCCCTCATGTTGTCATGCAGAGTATATAGCTGTTAGCTAGAGCTGTCATCTTGTTCCACATGGCTGGTGGATTCATGAATATACAGGATGTGTAATATTGGTGAAGTATGTGGTTGACTTTTGCATGTCATATTGACCACTGCTGCTTCCATCAATGAAAGAATATGAGATGATATCTGAAAAAATAATAAATAAAAAGTGCCATAAGACTCTAAAGAAACACACAATTCACACTTGTAGTGGGTTGAAATTTCTCATTACATTAACTTAGCACGACTGACTCAGTTGGAAGCAAATGGAAGCTGCATTTACAAAGCAAAAACTACACTCTGCAATGGAACTCAATGAATATGTACAAAATATACAGTATTTACAATATTATGCAGGTATTTACAATCAGATAATAGCACGGAAACCTCCCTGTAACCCCCTCTGGGTTCCCCAGAGAAAGCAGGGGAGCTGCTCCACTGCCCCCCAAACCTTCTCTCCCCCTCCTGTAATAAAAGAAAAGAGAGAGAAGGAATGTTAGTTCAAAGAAACAATGTTAGTGTTCTTATCTTTTCTCAGGTCCAGCCAGAAGTGTTTACCTCCCCAGCAGAACAGCTAAGCAGCTAGAGAAAAAGGAAAGGAAAGAGAATGGAAGTGAAATGTGAAAGATGTTTATGAAACAACTGCCCAAAGAATCTGTTTAGAATAATCTTTTGTTTTCCTTTTTACACCCAATAGTGAATTATTTATATTTTTCTACTTTCCTGCTCAAAATCTGCAGCTTAATTTTTAAAGGCATAGCCTACAACTGCCACAACACTTCATCTGGAACAGCAAGTACTAGCTCTTAAGGTTTTATCCTTTTTTCTAGCTCTTCTCTGAGGAGAAAAAAAAAAAAAAATCCAGTCCCCCAACCTTTGAAGGCAGCAAATTTCTTCTTTCCCTGAAGTGTTGAAAGGGCTTGAGATGACACTAACAATCTGCACTGAATAATGCTTGCTATAAAGTATGTTCCCAGTTGAATTTGGATGTTGAAATCCTATATAGATTTTGCCCTTAAAGTACCTACTCTCAGTTCCTCATATACTTAAATCAAGGGTATAGTCTTCTCATCTTTTCTTTCACACATATCTATTGCACTAAATACACTGGACCAATCCCATACTGAAATATCTAGTCATTATTTCAGCATTACTATTTTCAGTATAAGTTGGAAAGAATAATTAAATTTCTTTTTTAATTGTATTTTATATAAATCAGTCATTCATATTTCTGGAATAAAGATTATAATTCATTGTCTTACACAGATGATTGATAATTACTGAAATTGCTCCTCAATATAAAACTAGAAAACTGAAGGAACATTTTCCTCCTGAAATTTGCTATCACTGCTAAAATTTTACCTAGATTTTATAGTGGCAGAAACTGTGTCTAACTTCAGAAGTCATTTGGATGTGTGTTTCACAGCTGCTACTGTCTTGTTCATGCAGAAAGGGAACAGAATATTGAAACCAACAGTAAGGTCTAATTATGTTAAGTCAAACATGAATGCTACTTGATTTATAACACAGATCTGACAGCTCTGTCTGTTGCAGCTCTCGGTTGCCTTTATTTCTATCATGTAAGATAAATATATGTATATTGCTGATTTCTTTCACTGCTTTACTGTGTGTTTTCCAACAACTCATTAAGAAATTAATCTTTTTAAAAGCCTCAGCTTTAGTTTATCTCTGATCACATTCACTTTTGTGAATTAGGCTATCAAAGAGCTTATAAAATTCCATTGAACTGGAATGTGCCTCCAAGTAAGTAATTATAAAAATATTAAAATAAATAAATAATAATATTAAAAACCCTAACCCCACAAAACAACAAACACACAACAAACAAAGGGGAAGTATCTTTGTAATCATTGTTGCATTCCCATTTCAAGAAATAAAGCTTTTGCCCAAGCCCAGCTTTTTAAAACTCCTGGTTAACACCTATGTTGTATCTTCTGTCACTTTAACATATTTATACATACGATTACAGAGTTTGTGAAAAATCTAGGCAGCTGAATATCTAACCTTTAATTTCCAGACTTCTATGTCTTTACTAATTTGCTGAGACATAGTAATGCAGTACTCTCTGAGATTCCTTTAAGTTATTCAGGACATGCATACAAACCTGAAAAATGTGGCACTTGACCAAGCCATGCGCTTCTGCAGACTATCCTGAAGCCAGATGGCATGTTTTTGTTGATCATGACATGTGCTAGATGCCTATTCATAGTGTGGCAGTACGTCCAAAACCCTTCCACCTATCCCCTCCCAGTGAAGCCAGGATGGGAGCAAAGTAGAGAAGTGTGGGAAAAGGGGCCAGGGGGAAGGCACCTCCCTCTCCCCAAGGCTGTGGTCAGTGGACACATGGGTCCTTCCCCCAAGCCACATGTCAAGTGGAGACCTCCATACCAGTACAAATCTAGGTATGCAGAGAACTGACAGTAATTAGTTTCTGCCTTTTATGGCTTTTGGAATATGCTTTCTGGTAGAATTTTACATCACAAATTAGCATAGGTGTTTAAATGAGTAAGCTACAAAGCACTCACTCTCTCTTTCTTGGGTTCCTTCCCCCCCCCCATGTGTGGATTAAGCAGCTGCAGTTACAGGAGGTTTTCTGGTTAAAAGAGACCCCAGAGATATTCCCCCAATCAGCAAATAGCATTATGAGCAATATTCCTCAGTCTCCAGGAAATACCTGCCTTTTGTTAGTAGGGGTGACATACTCCTTTTGGAGTTATCTTTTCCAAGTACTGCTCTCTCAAAGTATTCATAACCATTTCTATATTTTGAAGATATTTTTCAACCAAACATAAGAACCTGTAAATATGTATTTCATAACTTTTGTATATAGTTACATGGGTGGCAGAGCTTAATTAGTAAATAATATTTATATTTTTATTCATTTCCCATCTCACCACTTTTATTTGTAATAGAATGGTGCAGGGATCTTCAGGATATTCAATAGCAGAATATTTCCACAAGATCAGCTATGAAATTAAAGCTGTTGATTTGGAATGATCCAGGGAAAACTGGAACAAGTCAGAACTGGTTTTACAGAAATTGGAAGTGAGTGTCACAGATCTTTGCAGTGACTTGTGATCAGAAAAAGAAGCTGTAATCCTGGGGTCCTGCTTAATTCAGGGAAAAAACCCCAAAGACAAACAACAAAAAACCCACCCAATTTAAAATGTTAGAGAGAGGGTTTCAGGAAAAGAATTGAAAAATTAAAAGGCACAAACATGTAAATAATGGGAAGTAGAGTCTGTGCAGACTAGAGAGGCTGCTGTAGATTTAGGAGTGCAAGTGGAAGCAGTGCTAGCCAAGCGCCTGGTGCAAACCATGCCAGACACAAAAGTGGCTAGTCCTCCAATACCTTGTGTTTCAAAAGAGAACCTATGGAAAGTCTACTCTGAGTCAGCCATGCTGGACAAAGAAGCAGCAGCTCACCCGGTGAGACCCCTCTCTGCACCACGTTTATCAAGGGAAATTGTGTAAGCCTGGCATGGAGGTGGATAATTCAAAATCAGAGAGAAATTCTCCAGAAGCAAGTGGTGCAGAATTAAGCTCTTCTGAAGATGAAAGCATGCAATGAAAATATGTGTGTCCTGTAATTAAGAAAGAGATTTGGACAGGTCTGAGGTTGGATGAAAACTGAGATTTGTCTTCATACAGGCCCTCAATTACATGAGTTGTGGGACACATTTTCTTATGGAAGTGTGAATCAGTATCTCTGGTGCATCTTGCTTGAGGAAAAAGCTTTTTTGTAAACTCTTGGATTTTGAGGTCCTGAGGTGTTCTTATGTGGGGGACCCAATGACAGCCAGAGAATAACTGCTTTGGTAGCTTTTTGGGTTGGTAGACTGTGTCATGGAGATAGAGGAGAATCAAATGTAATCCAAATTACAAATTTAGGGACACCTGGCATAGGGGTTCAGAAAGAAGCATGCTTACAGGCTATGTATGATAGAGAGAGATATTAAATCCCTGTGAGTGCACCCATAAACCCAGAATATCTTAGACTGGAGAGTTTGAACATGCCTGCACAAACCATTGGGGAAGAAATAGAAAAAGCTATTGATAATAATAAAAATCAGCAAAATATAATGCAACACTTAATAACATGGACAGAATTCTATGTAAAAATAACTTCTTACAGTCAGGAAATTAATATTTTTCCAGCCCTATAGCTGCAATGAGGTTTGTCAGCAAAGACAGACATCATTTTTTTCTCTAACAAAGAATACCACACAGCTGCTACACCACGTGGCAAGAGGGAAGTCTGTCTCACTGACAGGTCCCCTCTCTCAAATCTGGAACTATCTAGACATCACTCTGGATGCCTGTAGAGCCATGAATTGAAAAGGGACTTATCACAGGAAGATTTGTGCCAGCAAACAACCCCATTGGGAATGTCTGCTAATGTTTTAAAAAATATGCCCAGCTGGAAGATAAATCCTCATGTTCTTCATGATTCATTTGAGAGTGGAGGATAAGCCACAATTTGCTTTTGCCTGTCAAGGTATCCAGTATACCTTTAATCAATTGCCACAGGATTATCTACATTCACCAACTATTGCACACAACACTGTTGCTGCACTATTGGATACAGTATACAGTATACTGGATACAGTCATGTGTTTGTGTTTTTTTATGAGGTCATTTGTGCTTTCAACAATACCATTTCCCTGTGGGTAATATGGGATATGGAATACCTATTTAACCCCTTCACCTTGAACCCAGTTTTGTATTGTGGTCACAGTGAAGTGTGATCCATTATCACTCTAGATACATTCAGGAATAGGCAAGACCATCATTTTAGAGCTTCAATTGTTTGGGCTCCTATGGCAATACTGGTAGCTGTGGCCACGGTTAATCCTGAAACCACATCTACTCCTACCAGAATGTACTTTTGGTCATGTGATGGCTTCAGGGGACCAGATAATCCAGGGAGTCTTACCCTGTCTGATATGTTGGGCTGGGTCTTAGTTTCAAAGGTTGGCCTGCAGCCTTATCCAACATTGTGGACAAGCTGTGATAATTGTGAATGGCAGAGCTATATTAATAAATAATATTTGTATTTTTATTAATTCTCCACCTTGCCACTATTATTTGTAACACATAGCAATCTAAATCCTGTTCTAGGATGAAATGTATTTTATCCTTCAGTTCTAGAACCCAGGAAAGATGAATTTGAGGAAAAAATGCACATGAAAAGTCACACATGTACATACCAGCACTGCTGGAGAAAGCTGAACCCAAGGAAGAACTAATATGTATGGAAGTTAGGCTTCCAGCCCAGATTTTGATATAGTGACTGGTCAGAAATCACAGAATCTCAGAATTAAGGAATGTTAGGGGTAGGAGCAGAGATAGAGTCCAACCCTGCCCGAGTGTCTCGTTTCCCTGGGTTTGCAGGTGGGTTTAAACTGAAGCAAAGGTCCTAGTTCCCAAATTATTGGGGGTTTGAAGTGTGTGTCATAGAAAGGGAGTCTTAAAATATTAATCACTGTCCAACCACTATAATAGTCTCACTTAAGAAATAAGTTCTAAACTTTGTCTCACCAAATGGTATGCTTCTGCTCAGAGTGTTCTTGCACCCTGAACTCAGCCATAACAGAAATATTCTTTGATTTTTTTGTGTGTATAGGGTAATGTGAATATGACCTCAGAATCACAAAGTGTTTCTCAGTCTTCTTCCTTCCTTTTCTGCAATATCAGTAAGCTGACCTGACTGCATGTGGGCATTTAAGGTTGCCCTGGTTTTGCTAGAGCAAAATCACAGGCCAGCCATGGGCTGTAAGCCATCAGCAATTTTGAGTCAGCCAGGATATTTGACTTGAGTTGGCTCACAGATGTGTCCCATCCCATGGGCACCACATACAGTATAAAGGAGGATGTCCACACGTTTGTTTAATGGTTCCAGAGGAGGTGACTCCACCACCTCCCTGGGCAATCTATTCCAATGCCTGCACACTCTTTCCATAAAGATATTTTTCCTGATACACAATCTAGACCTCCCCTGGCACAATTTCAGGCCGTCTCCTGTCACATGATACTAGAGAGAAGAGACTGACTCCCACCTCACTGCAACCTCCTTTCAGGTAGTTGTAGAGAGCAATGAGGTCTGCCATCAGCCTCCACTTCTCTAGATTAAACAATTCCAGTTCTCTCAGACATTCTATGTAAGATTTGTTCTCCAGCCCCTTCACCAGCTTTGTTGCCCTTATCTGAACATGCAACTCAATGCTCTTCTAGTGAAGGGCCCAAAACTGATCACAGTATGCTTGTGTTGTAACCAGTGGAATCACTAGGTAATAGTTTGCATTGTACTGAATGATTTTTTTTTTTTTTCTTTTTTTAAATACAAGTACAATTCACCTCAAGACTCATGGAAAATAGAATAAACCAGGTTGGAAGAGACCTTCAAGATCATCGCGTCCAACCCATCAACCAATCCAACCCACCTAAGCAACTAAACCATAGCACCAAGCACCCCATCAAGTCTCCTCCTGAACACCTCCAACGAGGGTGACTCCACCACCTCCCCAGGTGTATAGACATAAAAAAAAAACCCAACCAACCAATGGAAAAAAAAAAAAAAGAAAGAGAAAAAGAAAAAAGAAAAATATCCAAAAGCCTATTTTTTTTCAGTAAGACTGTTACAGCCATATTTGGGGAGTAGGACTTGGTTTTTAACTTTGTGTATGAGTTTGGGTTTTGTTTTTAAATTTTTTTAAAAGTTATTCCATTCATCAGTGTTATCTCTCTATATGAAATACATAAGATTTTATACAGTAAAAGTAGAGTAAATACTGACAGTCAACCTTTGGAGCTTTTTCATGATTGAAGACATAATAGAAGAAGAAATTGCCAAGCTATTTTGTGAATAAGCTATTTGACAAAGTAAGGCATTTTGATGAGAACAGATTATTTGTGAACCTGCACAGGTTTCTATAAATGTATTATTTATCTGTGAGTGTTTCCCATGGAAAAATGAAATAAAATGCAGGCTGTGGGGGTTTGTCTACTTCTGTGTTTATTCCCTAGTGCCATTTTTCATTTCAGTGCAGGATAGCTGACCTAGGTGACACATTGCTTTTAGTGATTGCCTAACTGAAACTCTTAAAATAGGAAAATCAGCAAATTAATGGTGAGTAACAAATGAAAAAAAAAAAAATGTAACTGTCCATATGAAAAATACATGTTTTAAATGAGAATATTAATTCCTCAAATATTTGTGAGAACAGTGAGTATATAGCATTATTTCTAATATGTACACAACTGCCTTCATGGAATTTGAATGCATTTGTTTAAAGGTGACTTCTGTATTCAGACAGTTCTAGTCCTTAATGCATCAAAGTATATCAGATGTACTTTTGCATTTGAATTTGAACAGGAAGTAGGAGAGGACAATTGCCCTCTTTATGAACTGGAATACAGCGAGAATACTCATTTTGCAGTGACAAATAAGGCAGTTCTAACATAAATAGCTGCTGGCTATTTTTTTTCAGCACTGCTTTGTTAGATAGCTATGAAGGAACCATTACAAACAAGCTGTTATATTTTTACAGAGCTGCCAGCTACACTTATTTTATGACTCTGGGTTGTTCTTTACAAGTATAATAAAAGTAGACTAGCATTCATATATCATCTTTGATTCTGTTCAGTGCAGGCAGTGTAAGACGGCAAATATAATGAGGTCTGCAGGAGTTTCCTTTCCACAGCTGAGCGGCTGCTCTTTTTACTTCTTACTTTTTCTCATTATAGCTTTAAATAAACAAAAATATATAGAAATAGTAAGCATCTGTGTATTAGATAGTATTAATGTTAAGCAACATACTACTAATAACCTCACACATTTCTGAGTAACTGAAAGGTTTTGTTGTTAATGATGTTTTAAATTCACTACTTGAAATGCACTGCATATTGCTGCCAAATAAAATATTTCTCAAGAAAAGTTGTCAGTGAATCAATTTAATTTTATGATTAATTTTATTTTTTTCTCTCCCCTCTTATCTCAGTCATGGAAAGGAAATCCACCCTTTCTATACCATGAAATTGTTTTACTTGTTAATTCTTGTACTTCATACTTGGCCCTGAAGCAAACTCCATTAGACCTTTAAATTCAAACACTGGTATTGCCAAGTGAGCTGAATTGGGTTCACTTTTTGTATCTTCAAACCCCAAATTCTCCCTTAGGCATCCAACAAGAAGGGAGACATAGTGCATTATTAATATCATGCTATATAAATGCATATTGCTTCTAATTACAGGAATAATTTACAATATAAAAATATTTACAACAAGGTCATAATTGTGAATACCTGAATCACATTTATACTATTTTTTCCATTTCTCTTTGAGGTGAACCTAATTGCCTACTTCAAAAGCCCTTTTAAGGACAATGGTTCCACCTGAGAGAAAATCCTTTTCCAAGATATCTCACACCTGTATTCTGGATCTTCTTTCACTCCAGAAGGAATATAAAGCAGTAAGGTTCCTAGTTTGGTGAGGTTTTTTGGTTTACTTATGCAGTTTAAAAATTGTAACTATGTAACTTTACTTTTACTTACTTCCTAAGTCTGATGGATATTTGGTTATATGAAGCACTTCAGAGATGTTGTAAAGATTGACTTCTCTTTAAACCTCTTTGTAGAATATCCAAACTTCTTAATATGAGCCAGGGAATTACAGGCCTGTCAGCCTGACCTCAGTGCCAGGAAAGATTATGGAACAGGTCATCCTGAGTGCAATCACACAACACTTAGAGGATGGCCAAGGGATCAGGCCCAGCCAGCATGGGTTTAGGAAGGGCAGGTCCTGCCTGACCAACCTGATCTCCTTCTATGATCAGGTGACCCGCCTGGTGGATGTGGGGAGGCCTGTGGATGTAGTCTACCTGGACCTCAGCAAGGCCTTTGACACCGTTCCCCATAGCAAACTCCTGGCCAAGCTGTCAGCCCATGGCTTGGATGGGAGCACACTGCGATGGGTTAGGAACTAGCTGGAGGGCCGAGCCCAGAGAGTGGTGGTGAATGGTGCCACATCCAGCTGGCAGCCAGTCACCAGTGGTGTGCCCCAGGGATCAGTACTGGGCCCCATGCTCTTTAACATCTTCATTGATGATCTGGATGAGGGCATCGAGTCCATCATCAGTAAATTTGCTGACGACACCAAGCTGGGCGCAGGAGTTGATCTGCTGGAGGGTAGAGAGGCTCTGCAGAGGGACCTCGACAGGCTGGGCAGATGGGCAGAGTCCAACGGCATGAGATTGAACACATCCAAGTGCCGGGTTCTGCACATTGGCCACAGCAACCCCATGCAGAGCTACAGGCTGGGGTCAGAGTGGCTGGAGAGCAGTCAGGCTGAGAGGGACCTGGGGGTGCTGGTCGACGGTAGACTGAACATGAGCCTGCAGTGTGCCCAGGCAGCTAAGAGGGCCAATGGCATCCTGGCCTGCATCAGGAACAGTGTGGCCAGCAGGAGCAGGGAGGTCATTCTGCCCCTGTACACTGCACTGGTTAGGCCGCACCTCGAGTACTGTGTCCAGTTCTGGGCCCCTCAGTTTAGGAAGGATGTTGACTTGCTGGAACGAGTCCGGAGAAGAGCATCAAAGTTGGTGAGGGGTTTGGAACATAAGCCCTACGAGGAGAGGCTGAGGGAGCTGGGGTTGCTTAGCCTAGAGAAGAGGAGACTCAGGGGTGACCTTATTACTCTCTACAACTACCTGAAGGGAGGTTGTAGACAGACGGATGTTGGTCTCTTCTCCCAGGCAAGCAGTACCAGAACAAGAGGACACAGTCTCAGGCTGCGCCAGGGGAGGTTCAGGCTGGATGTTAGAAAAAAGTTCTATACAGAAAGAGTGATTGCCCATTGGAATGGGCTGCCTGGGGAGGTGGTGGAGTCGCCATCACTGGAGGTTTTTAGGAGAAGACTTGACGGGGTGCTTGGTGCCGTGGGTTAGTTGCTTGGGCGGTGTTGGATTGGTTGATGGGTTGGACGCGATGATCTTGAAGGTCTCTTCCAACCTGGTTTATTCTATGTATTCTATGTATTCTACTTAGTGGTATGCAGTAAATGTTACAGGCTTTATTAAGAAAGTGTTGTTGAAGAATGTTATGAGGCGATATGAATGTGAGATACACATGGTAACCATACGCTTTTGGTTATTGCAGTAGACAAGGCAAGCCTACAAGGAACAAAACTACATGGACATTTTGTCACAAACAGGTGACACTGGAAGGTGTTATTTAAATTTCATGGGATTATTCTATCTGGATAAAGACTCCGAGAGGCTGTCTCTAGACTTGGATAGTATCTAAAATTTCATTGTGTGTAACACCTCACTGTTTCTTACCTATGAGTTAAAGGCAAAAGCAACTTTAAAATCTATACATTTAGTTGGTTTAATAATGATCGTCACTGTAACACATTTATAATTTTTCATTGCCCAGGCAGTCTCTACACTCAAATTGGTAAACAAGCCTTGGAAGCCTGCTGGCGGCAAAGAGCAAAGATATCTGATGACATTAAAAGCATTTATCATATCCTTTCATATTGTATCTGCACTAATAATAAATTAGTTTAGTGTGATTTATAGCAGAAGCAGCCTGTTGGTTTGCCAGCAGGGAGGAACAACAGGAAGTTATTGAATCTGCAGCTATCAAAAACACAGGCTATCATCTACAATCCATATGTAGTAGTAATACTGATTATAAGATATTTTTCTCAGTGCTAGAATATTTACAAAACATGGTCTTGTTTCTTTTTTTGTACAATGTGTTTTGAAATAATACATTAATACTATGACATGGACTAGTTTAATCTGGTTTTATTTCCTGGTGGGTTTTTTGTTTGTTTTTCTTTCTTTTAAAATATTTGTAACTGCTATTAGTGAAATTTACACCTTATAAGTTTGATAGTTCTATATTCTACTTGACAATTTCCAAACCATGTCATGAAACAAAACACAAACTAGTTTAGTACTTCTTGAATTAAAAAAGAAATTTGCCTACTTGCAAATTTTCTTCCAAAGACAAACTCCTTGTGCCTTTGAAGCAATGTCAAGGTAGCTGATGCCTTTCTGCTTTGTTACAGTTGATACAGTTAAGCACATGCAAATGAGAAAGTGCTTGGGAAACCCGCTCTTTGGAAAAGGCAGCTGGAAGCCAGGCAAGATTACCTAAGGAATACCAACTGATACTAAAATCTGCCTACAAATATACCATGCTTAGATGTCTTACTCATTTATATACTCCTACATTAGAAACCTGATTTGAGTTGTCTTAATCTTTAAGTGAATCCCTCCTAAAGTTCATTCTCATTGTACTGTTTAATCCTCAGCTGTATCATAGCAGAACTGTCTGGTAGCTCTTCTTCACTCCTGCAATGATAGTTAAGCATCATCTTGTTAGCCATATTCTTGAGTATTAGAGGAAGATCAAAATACACTGCAAAACTCCTGGGGAATAAAAAATTATTATTTTAGACAGTATCTAGTGGATCTGTCAAGTCTAATCATAAGACGTGTCTTACAACTGGATATATCCTGTGGAGTACCCATAATTTACAATTTCAAAGTTACAACATATATTCTTCTGCTGTCCTTCCCTGACGCCTGAGTCCAAAGTACTTATCTGCAAGTGAATCTACAGGCTTAGAAAGAAACCTAGCCAGTTAAAAGGTATATCCAGTCTGCATACAGGATTCCTATTCCAGGGTCGAATTCAGTTCACTGAATGTAGATATATTTATTAAATTCAAACACTTTCAGTCAATGTAGCAACCAGGCAGGTTTGGGAAAATAATAACACTTCAAAATAGATATGAGTGAATGACCTCTAACAACAAAGCAAAACTAAACAAAACCAGCAAACAAAAAATACAAAACCCCATGTCAATAAAATACAATAATCTTCACCTGGCAGAAGAAGTCCATGCTCCTGACACCTTCCAAAATGGAGGTGGGAACCCAGACAGAGCTCTCACAGAAGGATGTGATGGTGCAGGTCACAGGCTGCAGGGAATGCTACAGCTACTCCCTGGTAGCAGGGAGTTCTGTGTGATGTGAGCAGGTAGGTGATCTTCTCAGCCAAGCGGCACAGCTGCAAGGAGAACCTGAAAAGTTGCAAGACGAAGTGGAAAGGATTAGGAGCATTAGGAAGGCTGAAGTGGAGATAGACTGGTGGAGCCAGGGTCCTCCCTATCTGCAACAGAAATGGGAACACCTGCTACATAGCACCCAGGAACAAGATGCTCCTGTACCATCCCTGAGGCAGGCACATCAGGAGACACATGAAGAAAAAGAGAGCCTCCTGCCTTCTGTGGTCGTTTGAGGCTGTGCCTTTAAGAACAAACACTGCTGGAACACACTGGCTAATGTTTTTGGTAATAGAACCAAAACATTCTGATATTCTAAACGAATTTCATTGGTTGATAAACAAAAATTCAGCTTTAGATTGTGAAGCGGTTGGAAAATTTTTTCCTCAGTTCAGTTCGGTTTGGGAGTTGGGGGAGTTTGGTGTTTCAGCCTGTTCTCCCTGCCTGCTTCTTCTGCGAACTGCTGGACTTGGCCTTCAGATAAGCAAACACTAATCCTGCATGGGCTTTTGAAGCTTGCTAACAACTCTTTTCCTTAGTAACTTGCCTTTCTCTCTCTCTAACCCCTTTTTGGGGAAAAAGGGAGGTGAGGGGGGGAGAGAGGGGGTTCCAAAGAGGGGATCCCTCCCTGAGGGAGGGATTTTTGTTGTGTTATTTGTCTTTGCTGTGTATTTCTGTGTATATATTGTAAATACCTGTATATATTGTGTTATATATAACCTGTTTTCCATATATGCTTGTAAATATATAGCTTTTGCTCTTCGACTGAGTTAGCTGTGGTTTCTTACTCTGTGGAGGAGGGAGAGCTAAGCCCTCTCTCAACCTACCACACCTTCCTTTCACCAGGCTAGAAATAACAAAAAAAGGTGAGGGAAGGTGGAAGCAGGTTCCTGCTTTCAGTAGCACGCCTCTCCCTCCCCTTCCTACATCCCACCCTCAAATACATTTGCATAATATGTATGAAGCTCTGGAGGTAGAAGGGAATGAAGATGGAGACGAGGATCCATCCAGTGGCCACACCAAGCTGTGTGGTGCAGCAGACACACTGGAGGGAAGGGATGCCCTCCAGAAGGACCTTGACACACTGTAGAGGTGGGCCCAAGACAACCTCCTGAGGTTTAAGAAGACCAAGTGCAAGGTCCTACATCTGGGTCAGGGCAATCCCAGGCATCGATACAGGCTGGGCAGTGACTAGCTTGAGAGCAGCCCTGAAGAAAAGGACTTGGGGGCGCTGGTGGATGAGAAGCTCAATGTGAACATGTATTTATATGCTCATATGAGCATATATTTGCAGCCTAGAAAGCAAACCATATTCTGGGTTGCATCAAGAGAAGGGTGTCCAGCAGGTTGAGGGAGGTGTTTCTCACCCTCTCTACTTCTCTGGTGAGACCCCACCTGGAGTACTGTGTCCAGCTCTGAAACCCCTATTGCAAGAAATGTATATGGACATGCTGGAACATCCAGACATCCAGAGAAAGCTCACTAGGATGATCAGAGGACTAAAGCACCTCTCCTATGAGGACAGGATGAAAGAGTTGGGGTTGGTCAGTCTGGAGAAAGCTCCGAAGAGACCTTATTGTGGCTTTCCAATATCTGAAGAGTTCCTAGAAGAAAGCTGGTGAGGCACTTTTTAGAGTGCGAGGTAGTGATAGAAGTAGGGGGAATGGATCCAAGATATAGGAGGGGAGAACTATATTAGATGTTAGGAAGAAGTTCTTCACCATGAGGGTGGTGAGACACTGGAACATGTTGCTCATAGAGGTTGTAGAAGGCCCATGCCTGGACATTTTTAAGACCAGGCTGGATGTGGCCCTGCCTGTGGCAGAGGAGTTGGAACTAGGTGATCCTTGGGGTCCCTTCCAACCCTGACAATTCTGTGATTCTGTGTAAAGTATTGTTTTCCCTCTTGTCAATTAAGGATTCACAAGCAATCATCTATGATATGAAAATCTGATAATAATTTTGGTTTTGAGAGGGTTTTAAGATCAAAAAGTCCCACTGAAAATCCAGCACTACTAGTTCACTACTAAATGATGTCCCTAAGCACCACATCTACATGACTTTTAAATCTCTCCAGTGGTGATGACTCCCACTTTTTTGGAATCTGAGAATACAAAAATACTAAACAGAAGAATGGCATCTTAAATGTTATTGGGACTCTGAATAGCAGATAATTATATACATCTTAATTTCAACCCTGAAATATATACCCTAAACTACATAGATTTTATGTTGGATATATTAATCTCTGCTTTCAAGAATTGCTAAAATCCAGTTTAGACTGAGTGCTTCCTGTTACTGCCACATAAGTTACACCTCCATTGTCCTGAGTGTCCAACCCAGTGAGGTAGACACAGGAAACAGCCTATTTCTACCCATAAATCCTATGCCCTATAAATTAATCTGCAAAGTCATTCTCTTTCTCTTTCATCCCTCTCTGCTCCTGTGTGAGATGCTCTGTATCGGGTAATGGCGGGGGATTATCTTAAGTCCTGTCTAGGCCTAATGCAAGGAGGAGAAGGTAGCAGGGGAGTCTCAGACCTGGCCAGCCTGAGACCTGCCTAGTGGGGGTGGGGAGTGGGCGGGAATAAGGAGCCCTATAGGCTTTGGGTATACCTTCAGGTGGGGAGAAGGGAAGTGTTGGACGCCTTTGGGTGTGCTGTAAAGGACTCTGTACACTTTGGGATGTCTTTGCCACTATGCTTTGCAGTTTCTGTAAAACACCAACTGCTTTTCCATTTAAACTTTCCACCACTCTCCAATCTATTTGTGTGAGTGTTGTTCTTTTGTCCCTTTTGGGGCAATAGAGGATCTGTCTGGCTCTAAACCAGGACAGAAGTGCTTCCACTTAATTCTGCATCAAACAGTAGATATTTTTGTCTGTTGTAATTTGTAGAATTCATGTCTTCTCTTACTGTTTTTTTTTTTCATTATTAAAATATGATTAATTACATGTATTTAAATATCTCACATTTTAAGCAAAAAATGTTCCTGTGGTGGATTGAAACTGGACAGAGGCTAAATCCTTACCTAGTCACTCACTCTTTCCCCTATCAATGGAATGGAAGAGGCAATCGGAAGAGCAAGAGATGGAAACTCATGGTTTGAGATAAGTAAAGCAGTTTCACACATAAGTAAATTTAAAAAAAAGGAAAAAAAAAAAAAAGAGGAATCTATTCTTTACTTAAAAAAACTAGCTCAGTACACCTAATGTGAGTTTAAGGAGAAAGTTTTAATTAGGAAATAATGAATGTGTTACTAATACCTTCTTATCAGTTTCTGGAACACCTGTCAAACACTAGACATTATTTCGATTATTTGAGCAAGTAAAAATTAAGAGCAGAAGATTTTTTTTCTTTTTTTCCATCTGTTCTTCTCTTCCTTCTTTTGGACAAAGTGGTCAATTTTTCATAAGTTTCTAAAATTAGATTCCAAAGTGCTGTGAAGAAAATGCCTCTTACAATCTAAGAGGATATTACTGTGTGGAATGTATGAGAAATGTTAACACTTATCTATAACTACCCTCATCTCATGTAGCTTCATGGCTTTCAATGGATAGATAAATAGCATTAATTGCATTGGTTTTGGTTGTCATAGATGTAAAAAATAGTAGCTGTTCTTTCCACAGCCTGCAGTAGAATAAAAATCAGAAAGGTCAATGAAACAGCATGAACATTGTGGTAATGATGAAAGATAATGACAAAAGGAACATAAGATCAGACTGAATCTTAAAATCAGTGACCTTGTCTGCAGACATGCATAATCCAAAGCTTTATCTTCTGATTACCTCACAGACTTCTGGTAAACATGAGTTTGTAGGTCATACCTGCTTTCAGTTCTGTAGTTGTTCTCCTGTACTTATGATAGATCCCCTTCATAATGCTTTGTCTATACAAATACCCTTCCTCACAACTGTACAAAGAAAAATCAGGTATTGACTGTAGGTCAGTGGCATTTACTACATGTTGTGCTAAAAATACGAAGAAATTTATTTCAGCTGGGGAATTTATAATACTGGCCCCAAAAGATTATTAAGGGAGTGAAATTCCTCCTTTATGAGGAAAGGCTGAGGGATCTGGGTCTCTTTAGCTTGGAGAAGAGGAGATTGAATTTATAAATTTATAAATACGTGAAGGGTGAGTGTTAGGAGGAAGAAGCCAGGTTCTTCTCAGTAATGTTCAATGACAGGACAAGGGACACTGGGTGCAAAGAGGTTCCATGTGAACATAAGGAAAAACATTTTCACTGTGAGGGTGACAGCACACTGGAACAGGCTGCCTAGACAGATTGTGGAGTCTCCTCTGGAGACCTTCAAAACCCACCTGGACATGTTTCTATGTGACCTACTCTAGGTGATCCTAGGTGTTGGACTAGATGGCCTTTTGAGGACCCTTCCAACCACATTCCATTCCCAATCACATCCTGTGAATCCACCTAAATACTAGGAATTTTAGAAAAAGACCTTGAATCTGGAGCTTCAAACAGTAGACACTAGGCTGAATATGACCTAACAATGTACTCTAATCTCAAACAAAGCAAATACTGCCCTCCTATGCCATATTGGGGGAAGTATGAAAAGTGGAATGACCAAGTTGCTATTCCTCTCCACTCACCCCTGGTGAGGCTGCTCCTGGAACACTGTGTCCATTCTAATCAAAAGGAACATGGAGAAAGTAAAGAAGACTTCCAAAGTCATCTTGAGCCTAGATGACATTATTACAAATGGAGACTGAGAAAGCTTGTCTTCTTCAACTTTGCATACAGAAGGCTAAGACATGATCTAACAATAGCACAAAAGTGCCTGGAGGGCAGTTACCAGGACAGAGATTTGGTTTTAATTATATTAGAATATAAATTACTGAGTCACAATTAATACACTAACTGTCATAGTAACATTATTTTAGTGCATCATAATTGCAGCATGCAGTAATAGTCTTTTAATGTTTCAATCTGTTTGCATTACTGTTGAAGACAGCTAAATAATTTATAAAAATCTTGAGAATGGCTAAGAGCAATTATATTCTTGGAAAGAAAATCCATGCCTTACTCCTACTTATTTGTATTTTTCAAACCTTGAGAACAGAATTACATGCCCAAAAATGGTAAAAATAAATAACCTTGAAAAGTTCTAAATTGTTGTGCTTCCTTCCATCTCCTATAACTAATTTTGTTTTATTTGTAAGATAATTTGTATGTAAGGTTAACAGTTTCCTTGAATATTGTCTCTCATTTGGACTCTTTTTAGGATATTAACAACCATCATCTTGAGGGTTTATGGTAAAAATCACAACCACTATTATAATAAGAATAATGTATACACATTTTTCAGTGACTGTGCATGATATGGCCTTTAGGTATTTATGTCTTTAGTAACCACTCAGTAGAAGTTCTTTAATATTCTATTTTTAACATAATTTGAATTTAACTAAATATTGGGACTTTGGCCTTAGCTGATTGCTCCTTCAACAATATTTATCCTGGCCAAGTAATTATTGTTCATATTAATCCTAAATCTTACTTTTATAAATGTCAGGATATTATTTTGCACTATATTTTCTTGTTCCATTCTGGATAATATATTGTTGCATGCAGTTATTATTTTTTCTTTGACGTATCTATAGAATATGGGTAGCATTAAAAATATCAATATTATTCTGAATATATCAAAATATCAATATTATTCTGAATATATTCTATATTCAGAATAGATTGAAGTTCAAAAAAAAAAAAAAGAAAAAAAAAATCTATCTATTAAATTGCCTGACTTCTGGTATAATCTCGTCTATTGTTATGGTATTAAAAGTTTAGATAGCATTTCAATATGGAAAAGATATCCACCTTGGTCACCCTGCAGGTTTGTGCTCTCCCTCTTTTCTTTCACTCTCTCCATAAGCACAGAGAATTTAGGTTCACTCAGCTTTGGGGCCATAGCCTAAAAAAATTATTTAATTGACTGCAGATAAGATAAACTGTTCAGTAAATGAAAACTACATTTAGGAAAAGTTAGCAATATTTCTCAACCCCATTCTGTTCCAAATTATAATAATAATTAAAATATGAAATATAAATGACCCCTCCCTACAGTCAGACAACCTTCCAGTATTCTGAATTAAGTCAAAGTAGAGAAGCTACTTTCAACTCTTATATTAACATTCTGAACAAACTGAATTAGATTCATCTTCAATTAGATGGAAGCAAAGAAGAAAGGGAAGGGTGCGAGCAAGGAAAAGAAGGAGGAAGGCAGGTACACAGGCCAGCATGTTTGCTTTCTGGGATAATACAGATAAAGTTAAAAAAATGCTAACTTTAAAAAATGAAAATCTGCAACAATTATTCCTAATTTCTTAATGTGTTTTCATACATCCCTTCCTCTGAAAACATGAAAGGGATATAACAACTTAAAATGCTGAAGTGAAATTTTCCAACTCAATAACTCATCATACAGATAAAATAAGTGAAAACATAAAAATAAGTATTTGGGGCTTTTTGTTAAGAACCTAATGACAATGTTTCAAAAGACATAAAACTTAATAAGCTATCTGCAGTGCATAAAATAAGGTACCTAAATCAGGAATTCATGTCGGGAGTCTGATTAAATTTTATGCATGGCTCATGCAAAGGTTGATGAAATCTGAATACCTTAAGACCTATTAATTGATACAGTTTGTAAACTTTGATATCTGACATGATTAAAACAGCATAACAGAATCACAGACCATTCAGGCTGGAAAGGACCTCCAAGGTCATCAAATTCAGCCATTTCACCCACTCCACCAAGTCTATTACTACACCATAATCTATATGAAGATAAACGAATGAGAAACTTCCTACAGACATTTAGAATCAATTCAACATTTTTTCCTCATCTGAATAACAGCAATGTCCAATTTGTTGTGATAGTCTTACAGTATTCAAACTCTTCAGTAGTACCAATTCTATAAATCTCTGAAATTCATATTCTCAAAAATCCTCTCAAAATTATATTTGTTACATGTAAAAAAATGTATGAATGGGAAACTCTGAAGTATGAATATTGACACAGAAGTTTTTCATATGTACATCAAGCTCAAGTATCATGGCTGTAAAACAGCAGTAATAACATTGCTCTCAGGAAAGTAATAAAGTTATCTGCACACACACAGAGATGTATCCATACATGAGTGATCAAAACATCCTTATGGTGGAAGAAGACTCAGAAGAGATAAGCAGAGGTGATGCACTTGTGAAGCTCAGGGTGTGGCAAATGATCACATCTGCGGTAAAGAAGACCAAATTTGTCTCAAAACAAAGAGGTCCAGAAAGTGGACAGCATCAGCTGTCTTTTTATCAGTCAGGTGGACTGGCTAATTGGGTAAATACCCTTCCCAGAGTTATCCAAGAAAAGTTGTGAACATCTTCCTGATAGAACCAAACTAGCCCAGAAAATTTGTAAATGTGTCTCAGTTGAACCTAAAGTGACAAACCTGAGTGACCAACAAAATTAATTTTGAAAAGCTCAAACTTATGCATGCCTTCCCAGTGACTGGAACTTTCCAGTATCATGACAGTGAGCACATGGAGATTGGTAAAAGGAATCATGTTTGTATTGTGATCTAACTGCATATTAGAATTGTTTTGTAGTGCTTATGTTGTGATTTCATTACGTTGCTGAATCACCCCAGTAAATCAAGTGAAGCATCAAGTATCTTCAAAGAAGTATATTTAGTGTTAAAACATTATCATATTTTTTGCAAGATAAGGAAAACTCCACCTCAATTTTATTATTTGAAGTATCTGATGTCCTTTAAATGGTTTCATAGTTCTGGCATTAGATTATATCTTGAAAAGAAATCAAGCATAAATAGAGTTTACTTTCCCATCTCTCCAGATACTTATCTAAATGCTGAATATTTAACTCTGAGGATAAACATATTTTTGCTTTGAATAAGTTGAAAATCTTGTACTTAATATTTTAAAGGTTTTGTTCAGCAAATTCCTTTAAAAAGATGAAATTTATAACAAATAATTTTTAAAAATCTATAAGATGCTTGCTGTAGAATTAATCTTCCTTGAGTGTAGTTTTATGGCTTAGATGTGGCAAGGAGTAAACATGAGAGTTATATTTAAAGATACTTTACAGATGTTCATGAAAATATTAATTCTCTCATTTGTGTAATCAAAGGGAAGGCAATTATGCTTTTTTTTTCCCTAGTTTATTTTATTTCTGTAGAAAGAGGCTCCTTTTGCAAGGATTAATTACCCGTTATTTCTGCTTTGCTCTCTTAATTGCGCTTTTCTGACTAGAAAGTTTAGTTTGCAAAAGATATTTTCTGATTTTGGTTCATAATGAACCAATAAGAAGTTTATAATCCTCTCTGTATATTGTGGGGGTTTTTTTAATCTTTTCTAGATGAAGGTCTCCTAAATAGAGATTTTTTTTGCTTTGAAAGGAAGACATATAATCACCACTGTAAAGGTGGCATAGTCTTTGAGGTATCACCAAAATTTCCTGTGTAACTGGAAGAGCTTCTAAGTAGAGATCTAGTGAGACATTCCCTATATCACTTATGGAAAAGCTGCTGTGGGAACAGAATTTGGGAATTAGACTGATAAAAGAATGAATAATAGATAACAATGTGTGAAAACAATTCAAAACCATGGAATAGTATTTGGGAAGGTAGCACTGTAAGTGCTAATAAAAAACAGTTGTCCCCTTTACATGTGATTGCTGAGGACCCTGAGGAAACACTGTACAACAATGATTGCCACTTACAAAAAGTACTAGGGGAATAAAAATGGGACAGAATCAAGAGGGGAGCAAGAGAAATACTGTGAGGTCTGGAAAACAAGACCGAGGTAAATTGGTATAAAGGGATGAATGGCAGAGAGTAGATGAATATAGATTCGTGGAAAAGGAAAATGCCATCCCAATGGCATCTAGTGCCTCCCTGATGTACAGGGCCACCCCTCCACCCCTTCTTCCTTGCCTGTCTCTCCTGAAGAGCCTGTAGCCATCAATTGCAGTGCTCCAGTCATGTGAGTTGTCCCACCACATTTCTGTGATGGCAACTACATCATAACTTTCCTGCTGCAACAAGGCTTCCAGCTCCTCTTGTTTGTTACCCATGCTTCGTGCATTAGTGTACATGCACTGCAGCTGGGCTGCTGGTTTCACCTCTGACTAGCTTATCGCCCCCAGACTCTTGCCTGAGGGGACTGGTTTCAGCCCCTTCCCCCTTCGAAACTAGTTTAAAGCCCTGTCAATGAGATCTACCAATTCCCTTCCCAGAATCTTTTTACCTTTGGGGGACAGGCCATTCTCATATACTGTGACCTTTCCCCTTCTCTGGGACAGATGTACTCCATCTGTTGCCAGCTGACCTGGTGCAGTAGAAAGTTCTCCAAGATCAAAAAACCCAAAATTCTCTTGACTGCACCAGCCTCTAAGCCACTTGTTAACTATATCTGCTGACCTGTTCCTTATGGTATTCCCTCCTGCAACTAAGGGTATTGATGAAAAAATTATTTGTGCACCTGACCCCTCAACCAGATCTCCTAATTATTTCCTAATATACAATCTAAACTTTCCCTGGCAGTTTCTCTTCTCCTGTGGCTTGTTACCTGGGAGAAGAGATTGAACCCCATCTCACTACAACCTCATTTCAGGTAGAGAGCTGGGAGGTGTCCCTTTGACCTCCTTATCTCCTGGTTATGCAATCCCAATCCACACAGCCACCCCTCATGCACTCTAGAATCTTCAACAGCTTTTTTTCACGTGTTTCAGCACCTCAACATTATTCTTGTAGTGAGAGCCAAAACTGAACAGGGTATTTGAGATGTGGCCTCATCAGTTCCATGCACAGGGGAACAGTCACTTCTCTAGCCCTGCTGGCCACACTATTTTTGATACAAGCCAGGATGCCATTTGCCTTAGTGGCTACCATCTGAGCACACTCTTGGTTAATATTCAGCCAGCTGTTTACCGACACCCTAGGTCCTTTTCCATGGGGCAGCTTTCCAGTCACTCCAAACCTTTAACATTGCATGGGGTCATTGTAACCAAGTTCAGGGCCTGGTACTTGGCCTTGTTGAACTTCACACCATTGGACTGGGCCCATTGATCTAGCCCATTCAAATACTTCTTACCTTCAAGCAGATCAACACTCTCTCCAGCTTAGTGTTATACGCAAACTTACTGAGGGTGCTCTTGATCACCTCACACAGATCACTGATAAAGTCATTGAAGAGAACTGGACCCAATCCTGAGCCCTGGGGAATATCACATGTGACTGGCTGCCAATTGGATTTAACTCCATTCATCACTGTTATTTGGACCAGCCAGCCAGCTTTTTGTCCAATAAAGCATAAGTCCATTAAAGCCATGACTTGCCAGCTTCTTCAGAAGAATGCTGTGGAAAACTGTGCAAAACTCTTTATGAAAGCATGCACTTGTGAAGAATCAATAAAACAGAAACAGATCAAACCAAACAAGTAAAAAAAAAAATAAAGCTACTTGCAAGACTAGTGAGATACAAAACTACAGAAAAGCTTTACCCAGGAGAAACTGCCCTAGGTGTACCCTCTCATTCTATTAGAAAATAAAAACAACAGTGTTACAAGTTCATGGACTAGCCCAGTGGTGAGATCAATATCAATTACAAGTCTTGGCTAAGAGGCTTTCATCCCCTGCTAAGATACCAAGGCAGCAAAGAAAAGATCTGGTAAATATAAATCAAGAAGTGCATTTTTATTTCTTACAATTTTACTGGGCCCAGGACTTCATTCCAGTCCAGAGATGTCATTTTCCACACCAGAAACACTCTAGCAGTGCTGAGATCTAGCTCTATCCCAGCCTCATGGCACTGCTGTCCTGGGGGCTGTATCTGACCATGTTTCCCTTCACCAATAGATACCCACCAGTAGACTGAAATCTAGGACCGACCTTGACTTGTCCTTCAGTGGGCAACAAGAGAGACTCAGAAACTCCTGCTCTTCTCATAGTGGTAACATTAAAAATAAAAACAAAAAACAACAAAGGAAACAAGAGAAAGAAAAAGTAGAAATTAGTAACATATGTGAAATAATCTACAACAGCGCCCCTCCCTCACATACACGTACCACTTCACAGTGTTACACTGAAGTAATAGGATAGTGTTTTCATTTGCAAAATGGAAGACAAGCAAAGCTAAGAGAGCTTTATCAAAGCACTATGGAAGCTGCATGTGAGTAGGTGTCCTGAAGGGACAAAAAGCCTCAAAAATGCTCTGAATCAAACGATAAGGCAGAAGCCAGCAGGTCTGGTTTTTCAGGAAAATGCCCACATTGCCCAGGCTTGTCTGAACATGCCCTGGAGTCCAAGTGGGCCAGATATGTGTGTCTTTGGCCACATTTGGAGAAAACTCATTCTATAGGTTACACTGTCAGGTTTTTCTCTCTCAATCTTTGTTATCATTGGCCATCATTGTCTTGGGAGATCTATAAATACCAGCCCAAAGAGCCAGAGACTTGCCTTGCAATTGTCCAAGATCTGAGAAAAGATCTGAGAAAAGCTTGGAATCTGAGACGTGTTTCAGTTTATCCAGACAAGACTGCAAGACCCCTTGCTCTGTAGCATTGTAAATCCCAGAAGCAGAACAGACGTGTCTCACTGGGCCGAGAGATGAACCCCAGGAGGAGCTGATTGTCCCCAGGACAGTTTTGTTTTATTGGAAGAAGGAATGAGCACTGCTGCAAAGAATTGCAGCTGAAGAACCTCTCTAAATAGGCAAAGCTACAAAGCCAACAAGCCCCACAAGCTTTGGCAGCAAACTCTTTTATACAAAGCATTCAGCTACAAAGCCTTCAGAGATAAATACTGACTATGCCTTACTGACAAGCTGTAGAAGCCAACAGAAAGTGAGACTGTGTTCCTGCAGCTCTCACGTGCTCGACACCATTTTGGTTTTGTTTAAATTCCCATGCATGCCACGTGGTACCATGATCTGATTTTTATGAGCATGTGTTAAAGGTCTGTTGCACTAGAGAATTCTAGAGTTCCCACACACACCCCTTGTGGGCAATCTCTGGCTTGTTGCCAATGTTCCCTTTTTTTCCACTGTATTTTAAATTGCTGTTTCTGGATTTTTGCTCATATTGTTTAAATTGTTACATGTTCCTGCTGGCAAGGAAACCAGTAAATAGGTTTTATTAATATTTTCCATGGCTTTTTTTTTAATTAATAAAATTATTAATATTTTATTAATCATTGAATATTGATAACCCTCTTACGATCATAACAGTAGGCCATGGTATACATTCAAGTAAAAAGAGTTTAGATTAACCATCAAATTATAGAATGTTTTGTGTTGGAAGAGAACTCCAAAGGTCATCTTGTCCAGCCACTGCAGTGAGCAGGGACATCCTCCACTAGATCAGGCTGTTCAGAGCCTTGTTAAGCCTAACTTTGAGTGTCTCCAGGGATGGGGCCTCAACTACCTCCCTGGGCAACATGTTCAAATGTTTCACCCCCATCATGGTAGAGAACTTGTTCCTGACACCCAATCTAAACCTACTCTTCTCTAACTTAAAACCACTGCCCCTCATCCTATAGACCAGTAAGTTGCTGTTTATATCAGAGACCGTTTAAAACAGTATGTCCTTTTGAGACTGTGGATAATTATTTTTAATATTCTGTCACAAGGAAAAGCTGATCAACTTCTGTGGTTTAAATTAAATCAGGATTGAAGCAGTTAATTGATTTATTAATGACATGTAATTAGCTAGAATCCATTAACTATATATATTCAGAATCACCATCTTTAATATAACAAATCAATCACAATTATAGATAAATTAGGAAATGCTAATAAACACCTGCAAATGTATATACAGCCTTTTAGAAGTAATCCTTTAAAGGTCTAGCTCTGGAACACACACACATACACATATACACCACCTGGATGTAGGGGTTGCCATCACTCCTTCCCCACTTTTGCATACCCCTCTGCCTCTCCTGATGTACTTGATGGTGAAGACATATCTTGGGAGCTGTGCTTATTCCCAGAAGTAGGAGTCTCTATGTGCTGTCACTGCTCTGCCAGTCTACAGCTAGATGCAGGCTGGTCCAAGGACTCCTCGGGGAGTCTGCTCTATATGGTCTGGGCAGGGGTCAAGACACTGTCATCAAGGACAGATTCCCCTCTGACACCTACTACTTCCTCTTGACTGTCTGTCCCTACATCCCATGTCTGTGCTTCTGTCATACTTCTTTAAAGACTGACCTCTTCAGAAGTGTTTGTCATTTCCTGGTTGCTATTTGATCATGATGATGTTCATCTTTCTCTCTAAAACGATTGTTTCAGGCACAAACTATCTCATAGTGTCCCATATCTGTCCACCTTCCTCATTACGCTCCCATATCTGACAGCTTCTGTTAAATGGGCTGTCTGACCATGGTGTGGTATGTTGGTATTGCCTCCACAACAGCTCTTTTCCTTCATGCCAGTATTCCCTCTCAGGGTCATGGGAGGTTTGACAGAGGCTAGCAGGACTTAAGTAGCAGTTACACTTAGCCTGCAAATGCTTACTTACAAAGAAAAAATAATCCAATGTTTTCACAAAAGGAACTAACAAAGGGTTTTTACCATGTACATTCCTGTACTGCTTTTTTGTCATCACTGTCCCCTTATTTGCTCATCTGTGTAAGTGACAATTGCCCTGAAGGGACTATTCTCTAGTTTCCTTTGGTCATTGCCATGACATCTCTGCAATGCATTTTTTTTTTTTTTTTTGTTGCATTTACATCTTTGCTTTCCAAGATGTATAGTGATTCGGTAGTTAAGAAAGAGATACACAAGCAGCTACTGCAGTAAATTATTCTTTCAAATGGACACGATTAATTACAAGAGAGTAATTAAATGACAACAGATTTTATGTACTTTCATAGTGTCTATCTGATCATCCTGTTTCACCTTAGATCTCTGGTCCCTTGATCCTTTACACTAGGCTTATGTGAGTTTGTTCAGGTATATTTCTTTTTAGCAAACTGGAAAATCAAAAAGCAGTTATGAAAATTGTTTGCTATCTACAAACAATATGGACAGTGAAAGTGCTAGTTTAACACTTCCCTGTTGTGGAATGGTTTGAATTGCAGGGACATGGTTTTATGGAACAGCTGCTTGAACAAAGTGTGTAGGCCGGACTCCATCTTGTTGTTTACTGCTCACAGTAAGCTAGTGTGCTGATGCAGCAAGGCCACCATAGCCTTGTGGCTGTGCTCGCAGTTGCTTGTAAGAGAGCAGCATATGAAACAAAGTATATGTGAAACAAAGAACTACTGAGAAAGGAGCTTGTGAAGTTGCACGTAGACCTAACCGCAAGGAGGCTGGACATTATAATGTAACCCTGGACTAATAGCCAATAGAATAATGACATTTGTGCATATTTAGCTGAGATGCTTTATAAACCGTGCTTTTGAACAATAAAGTTGAAGCTTGCTTATCAATCATATTGATTGCCGCGAGTCTTTCCCTCACCCATCTCACCACTGGATTTCTTCCCAACACTTCCCACTCAATCTTCCAAACTATTTCACTTCCAATATTATAAGGCATTACAGGACACTTCCGTTTTCTTTTATAACACCTCCATGAACACAGCTCACACATCGTATCTGTGAGCATGTCTGCATGCATTTTGGAAAAAAGGCTATTTCTGCAGGCTGCAGAGCATGCTACTTATTATTCAGCTAACTGGTTAGTTTGTCGACCTGTTGTTAACATCTATAAAAATGTGATAATTTTTGAAAAGCCCAGAGACATGACTAGGACTCAGAAAAAAGAAAGTTGTTCACTTTTATGTGCTTGGATCACAGCCGGAAGCCAGTGGTTAAAAAAAAGAATAAAATAAATAAGGCTTATTTAACATTAAAAGACACCTCAGTGGGGCACATGAAGGCTCATAATGAAATGTGCTGCTCTGATGTATCTCAGCATGCATTCACATACTTATCTGAGCTGTGCTGACTTCTGGAAGTTTAGGCACCTGACTCAAGATGTGGATCCTTACTTTGGCAGACAACCCAAACTAACAAAAATTTGACCGTTAGACTTGGTGGGTAAAACCTACTCACTTTATCTTGGTGTGTCCTTATTCTGTAGGCTCTTTTAGAGAGAGGGAAGCAGTATTGTCCTGTATTTTTTTGGTGTGTTTTCTATAAGGAAATATGTATTTTTATATTTCAAGTACAATACTTCCATTTTTTTAAAAGGAAGATGGGCTGTTGTTGTTCTTTTATTGTCCAAAAAAAGGCCCACGGTCGGCTTATGTTTGCCCTGCTGTCCACTATAAACCTAGGTTCTTTACTGAAAGCTGCTTTCCAGTCAGATTTCAACTTGCACTAGTGCATGGTTTTATTCTTTCCCAGAGGCAGGACATCACATTTGCAGCTGTTGAATTTCCAGAGGTTCCTCTTGCTCTGTTTCTCAAGCCTTTTGAGGTCCTTCTGAAGAGTACAATAATTTAGCCATTCAGACACTCCTCCCAGTTTTGTATCATCTGCAGACCTGCTGAGGGTGCATGCTGTTCTTTCATGCAGGTCATTAATGAAGTTGTTCAACAGATGCTCTCTTGCCTGCTCATTAGGATGAACTGCTCTTAAGCATGGAAAATGTGATCTTTGAAAATTAATCAGCTCTCCTGACCATTTTCTCCAGGATCCTCTGCACTGGAATTCTTACAAGCAGGTTCCTAAGGAGGCCAAAGCCTACTCTCCTAAGTTCAGGGCTGGGATTGTGATCTTTTTATTTATCTCCTCTCAGAATCCTGAACTCCACTACTACATGATCACTTTTGTCAAAGCTGCTAGTTCTTTGTAAGAATAACTTCCAGGACAGTGTCTCCCCTTGCTGGTTCCTTAATGCCTGGTATCAAGAAGAGCTTCACAAACACTCTGCTTTGTTTACAGCCTGCAGTGTTGGCCTTCTATCACATTTCTGGATTAAGTCACTCACAAGGACCAGGATCTTTGAACATAAGGCTTCTGCCAGTTGTACAGAGAAGGCTACGTCTACCTTTTCTGCTTTGTGCTGGATTTGGCAGGAATTTTCTTCATAGCAGTCTGCTGTGATGGAATGTTTTGGATATGAGATCAAAACAATGTTGATAACACCCCCATGTTTTAGCTGTTGCTGAGCACTGTCTACACAGTTCCAAGACTTTTTCTGATTCTCATGCTGGTCTTCAACAAGTAGGTTAGGGGTGCAAAATAAGAGGGAAGGGAACATAACCAGGATAACCAACCCAAAATGACCAAAGGGATACTTCATACCATATGGAGTCATCTTCAGTTATATAACAATGGAAGGGAGAAGAGGGTTGGTTAGGTAGCCATTGCTATGGAACTGGCTGTGCATTGATCTCCTGTGAAAAGTGGTGAACAATTTCCTTCACATCACTTGTTTTATTTGGGTTTCCCCTTTCTTCCTTCTTCCTCTTTTTTATTAAGCTATTTTTATCTGGACCCTCAAGTTGGAGGATCTTTTGCTGTTTCTATTCTTCCCCACACTCTGTTGTGAGCAGAAGGGTAAGTGAATGACTGTTTAGGGCTCAGCACTCAATCATGGTCAAACCACTACATTCTTGAATTAATTGGTGAAGGAAAATACACTCACAAAGGTTAATGGAACTGCAGAAACAAAGCCAAATGTCTAATTTATATATATGTGAAGAAGAGATTGAATGTACTCATTTTATTGTGCATGAGCATGGAAAGGATTAATTTCTCTTAGATTTTAAAGAGGGCTTGGTATAAAGGTATAAAATTGGGGTTTATGAACCTCTAGATATGCTTCTTGTCCTTCAGAGACCTTTTTCTCTGACCATGAGGACTCAGATGTTGTGTGTCGTGCTCAGTTGTTGCTTGCTTCAAACTAACCTCCAATGATGTTACGCACTTAAGTCCCTCTCTGGAGCTGGTAATCACTGTGGTGGCAGGCTAACCTAATGTTTAAGACCTGAATAATCCTGCTCTGCTGAAATTACTTTGGTTAGAATAGCAGGTTAGACTCATTAAACATACTGTTCCTGTTAACAGTGAAACATGGTGATTGATGTCATCATCTCAATTTTGTAGTTCAGTCTTGTGGTAGTTTTAGGCTGTGCCTAGAAAATTTTCCGTGGATCTTGAGCAAAATGTGGTAGAATGTAAATAAATTACCATTGGATGCAAAAGGGAAAATAATCATAGAATCATAGAATTGTTAGGGTTGGAAGGGACCTCAAGGATTATCTAGTTCTACACCCCCTGCCATGGACAGGGACTCCTCATACTAGATCAGGTTGTCCAGAGCCACATAGAGCCTGGCCTTAAAAACCTTCAGGGATGGGGCCTCCACCACCTCCCTGGGCAACCTGTTCCAGTGTCTCACCACTCTCATGGTGAAGAACTTCTTCCTAATATCCAGTCTGAATCTACCCTCCTCTAGCTTGGATCTATTCCCCCTAGTTCTATCACTACCTGATACCTTAAAAAGTCTTTCACCAGCTTTCTTGTAGGCCCCCTTCAGATACTGGAAGGCCACAATAAGTTCTCCTTGGAGCTTTCTCTTCTCCAGACTGAATGGCTCCAACTCCCTCAGTCTGTCCTCATAGCTTCTCATCCACCAGCACCGCCAGGTCCTTTTCTTCAGGGCTGCTCTCAAGCCAGTCGCTGTCCAGTCTGTATCAGTGCCTGGGAGTGCCCCGACCCAGATGCAGGACCTTGCATTTGGTCTTGTTGAACCTCATGAGGCTGTCATAGGCCCACCTCTCCAGCCTGTCAAGGTCCCTCTGGATGGGTTCCCTTCCCTCCAGCATATCTGGACAAGGTCTAAATAATTCCACTGGTCTGATTACCAACATAAAGCTAGTTGTGTACACTAACTTTTTCTCTTTTTGCTTCCTTTGCTTCATCTCTGTCTTCTGCTGGCTTTGCTGACCTTGAATGCATTCTTGTTGTGGTTAAATACTAACAGCCTACTCTCTATTTTGTTTTTTCTTCTTTCTTCTCTTGACCCATGTACAGGGAGGAAGGGGGGAGGGGGAAGAGGACGAAACTGTTATTAACCCCCTGGTTTTGTACAGGGGGGTTCCAGTTGTTTATAGATTCTAAATATATGTAAATGATGTATATTTTGTACATATTCATTGCATTTTAGTTATTTATTTTGTTATCTATTTTATTCTATTTCATATTTTATTGTAGTTGTGCTGGTAAATACAGCTTCATTTGCTTTCAACTGAGGTGGTCTGGCAATTTTATGCTGGGGGTTAATTTCAACCAACCACAAGCCTGTTCATCAAGCTGACTGAAAATGGCACTCAATTTTAACCTTGCAAAAATTAAGAGTGTGTTTGAAAAAAATGTGGTGCTTATTAACCTGGGTGTGTAAAGAGGAGAAAGATAGAATAGTTCAGGGCATATATAGATACTCTCAACCTGGAGATTCTGGATGCTGCTGCTTTGTAGATTCTGACAGAAGGACATACTCACATCATGTTCCCAGTGCCAGCCTACTCTCACATGAGAGAGCAAACTGAATTTTAGGTCATGATAACTTCAATTGCTTCTATTGAAAAAAAAAAATTCAGAGCCTTACAGTATAAAAGATTTAGTTTCTTCCATGCAATGAGACAATAAACTTGTGGCAGACACTACATTCAAACCCAGCTACATAAATGTCCTCTAAGGAATTATTTTGTGAGACAATATAACTCTAATGGACTTTTCCATGCCAAATGATTTCTTACTTCCTAGTAAGATTTCAAAATTGTTACAGGACTGTAACAAAAACAGAGTCTCCCACATCATTCTCCTGGAAAAGCTGACAGCCCATGGCTTGGACAGGTGCATGCTTTGCTGTGTTGAAAACTGGGTGGATGACCAGGCACAGACTGGTTGTGAATGGTGCTACACCCAGTTGGTGTCCAGTGACCAGTGGTATCCCCCAGGGATCAGTACTGGGCCCAGTTCTATTCAATATTTTGACTGAGGACTTGGATGAGGGAATCAAGTCTACCATAGTAAATTTGTGCATGACACCAAGCTTGGGGGAGTATCAGTCTGGGGAAGGTAGGAAGACACTTCAGAGAGATATGGACAGGCTGGGTCGATGGGCTGAGGCCAACAGTATAAGGTTTAACAATGTCAAATGCAGGGTGCTACACTTTGGCCACAATAGCCCCATGCAGCACTACAGACTGAGGAATGAGTGGCTGGAGGGCAGCCTGGCAGAGAGAGACCTGGGAGTGCTGGTTGACAGATGGCTGAATATGGACCAGCAGTGTGCCCAGGTGTGGTGGTTTGAGCCTCAACCTGGATTTAAGAACTCAGATCGGGGGGCAAGACTGAGAATCACTCCCCTGCTTTCCCCCTTTCTCCTCCTCTTTCCCAATAGAGAGAGAAAAAAAGGGAGGGGAGCAAATCCACTGAGAAATTATTTGGGTGTGGCTTGGAAGCAGAAAGGCAAAGAATATATATTTTTTTTTTTTAGACAGTATATATATGTATTTATGTAACAATGACAGGCAGGGTTCACAAGGGTAAGGAACAAGGATGGACAGGAAAAGGAAAAGAAGTATGATATACAGAACCAGTCCTTTGCAAAGTGTGGAAGCAGCAGGGAGGACCATGTGGCAGGGAAGCAGCAAGCCAGCAGCAACTCTTTCATCCCCGTGAAACAGAAGGAAGAGAGAGCAATGTCCTCCCTTTTATACCCCTGCCGGGCAAGGGGGGATAGTAGAACAGACCAAGTCAGTTTCCCAGGGTGGGAAAACACCCTCCAGGGAGGGCAAAAACTCTCACAAGCTCGCCCCCCCTGTTTTCAGGATGGGCATAGCCCACTATAGATGGATGCTATCTGGTCCCATGGACTTGTGGGGATCCAAGCAGCTAAGGAGGTCTCTAACTACTTCCTCCTGGATCACAGGGCAACTATACTGCTCCCTGGCTCCATCTGCCAGCTCAGGAGGCCAGTTGCCCACAAGACAACCTATCCCTCTATTAAGATTTGGGGCAAAGAAGGTGTTAAGTACCTCTGCCTTTTCCTCACCTTTTGTTACTATGTTCCCCTCTGTGTCCACCAAGGAGTGGAGGTTGTCCTTGCCCCTCTTCTTGCTAATCATATATTTATAGAAGAAAATTTTTTTGTCCTTCACAGCAGTGGCCAGTCTAAGCTCTAAATGGGCTTTTACCTCTCTAACTTTTTCCTGCATGACCTAGCAACATCCTTAAACCAGGCTGGCCTTCTACCCTGGCAGCTCATCTTCCAGCACATTGGCACAGCCTGTTCCAGCACCTTCAAGAATTCTTTCTTGAAGTAGGTCCAGCACCTCCTGGACCCCTTTGTTTTTAAGGGCTGTTTCCCAAGGTACCTTCTGAGTTAGTTCCTTGGGTAACCTGAAGTCTGCCCTCCGGAAGTCCAGAGTAGAGGTTTTGTTGATGTCCCTCTTAGCTTGACTGCATACTGAAAACTCTGGTGTCACTGGACCCCAGACAGCCTCCAACCACCACATCTCCCACCAGCCCTTCTGTGTTTGTAAAAAGGACGTCAAGCAAAGCCTTATCCCTGGTAGGCTCACACAGCAGCTGGGATAAGAAGCTGTCCTCCATACACTCTAAGAACCTTCTAGACTGCCTCCTCTCTGCTGTGTTAAGTTCCCAGCAGATATCAAAGTCACCCAGAAGAAAAAGGTCTGGTGACCTTGAGACAGCCTCTTGCTGCCTACAGAATAATTCATCAACTTCTCCTTCCTGGTTGGGTGGTCTATAACAGACTCCAACCAGGATGTCTACCTTGTTGGCCTTCCCTCTAATCTTCACCCCCAGGCACTCAACCTGATTGTCCTTGATCTCTAGTTCCATGGCATCTAGTGCCTCCCTGATGTACAGGGCCACCCCTCCACCCCTTCTCCCTCACCTGTCTCTCCGGAAGAGCCTGTAGCCATCGATTACAGTGCTCCAGTCATGTGAATCATCCCATCATGTTTCTGTGATGGCAACTACATCATAACTTTCCTGCTGCAACAAGGCTTCCAGCTCCTCTTGTTTGTTACTCATGATGATTCACTTAATCCCATGTCTGTATCATTGACAAAAATTTTAAACAGTACTGTTCCCAGAATGGACCTTTAGGGACTTGTCATTGATCTCCATCTGGACCTCAGGCCATTGATTACCGCCCTAATGGTATGGAATACCTCATGTATGGGCTGCCTGGGGAGGTGGTGGAGTCACCATCATAGGAGGTGTTCAGGAGGAGACTTGATGGGGTGCTTGGTGCCATGGTTTAGTTGTTTAGGTGGGTTGGATTGGTTGATGGGTTGGACATGATGATCTTGAAGGTCTCTTCCAACCTGGTCTATTCTATTCTATTCTATTCTATTCTATTCTATTCTATTCTATTCTATTCTATTCTATTCTATTCTATTCTATTCTATTCTATTCTATGTAGGGTCAGCTGTCCTGGATGTGTCTCTTCCCAACTGCTTGTGCATCCCAATCCTACTCAGTGACAAAGTAATGTAAGAAGCAGAAAAAGCCTTTGCTCTGTGTAAGCACTACTCAGCTGTGATGAAATCATCCCTGTATTATCAGCACTGCTTTCAGCACAAATCTAAAACTTAACCCCATATTATCTAAATAAAATTAACTCTATTCTTGCCAAAACCAAATGACAGGCCACTGAGTCAGAATCTCTTTTTCCATATTTGCTGGCTGCGTTCTACTCCCAATTTATTTTCATTTCACAGTTAGGTGAATTACTATTCACAAATCTATACAAAATATAAAAATTCTTATCCAACCTCAGCCCAGTTCTCCAACCTGTTTTGGTGGGTTTTTGGTTTTGGTTGGGTTTTTTTTGTTTTGTTCACCTAAACCTCACTAGGTCAAAACCTTCCAAACCCTTCTCCCCAAAGCAGGCCAAACACTAGGCTTCAATGCCCTGCCCCATGCCTACCCGTTTTCTCCCACAACCTAGGCTCGAATTGCACTACAAAATTCAGTAGGCCGCAGACCTCTCCCACACTGCAAGAGATAAGAGTTCACACTGGGAACAGAGAGAGAGAGAAGGGGAAGAACAGAAAGTAATGCCCATTTATACAGGGGTGCAGGATGATGGGAATGAAATAACAAAGATTCAGCGCATTCAGAGAAGGCTGTTAGTGCTTTGTCCAGTTCAAATATCTGGCCTCTGTAACTTCAATAATTCATAGCCTTCACTCTAAATGAAATGTAACTGCCATGTATTATATCCACTATCCACAACTATGACCAAAAGAAGATACAAACAACTGATTTACTGCCACTTTCTGTTGGCTTTTAGAAGACTCAGCCCCAATCAGATAGGGCCACCCTCAGATATAATTAATAGTCTAATATTAAATGAAAATCAGTGTCTTATTTACAGTGATTTCATTGCATACTTCTACATTGTTAAATGAAGGATGTTGAGTAAACATTCTCTTGTTCTGCATTCCTGATAATTAACCCTGATTATTTATTAGACTGCTTCCTTGCTCAGTTTAAATTGCTCCCAAATAACTTGTTTCTTGAGTGTTTTGACCTAGAAATGGCTGTCTCCTAGCAGTGTGGAAAGAAGTATGATTACCACTAGGCCCCTGTGGTTATAACTTCTTTTTTGTTTGTTTGGTTGGTTTGGTTTGGTGTTTTTGTTTTGTTTGTTTAGGAGTAGATATTAACTTAACACATCCTCATATTTATCAAAAATCAGAGAATCATAGAACACGTTGAGTTAGAAGGGACCCATAAGAATCACCAAGCACAACTCCTTGCCTTTTGCAGAACTACTTAAAATTAAACCATATGATTAAGATCATCATCCAGAAGCTCTGTGAACTGTGACAGGCTTGATGCTGTGATGATTTCTATAAGGAGCCTGTTCCAGTGGCCAAGCATTCTCTTATTGAAGAACCTTTCCTTAATGTCCAATCTGAGCTTCTCCTGATGCAATATTATTGCATTTCCTCATTTTGCTGGTCAACAGAGAAATAGCAGTATCTGTATGCATTTCTACAGAATCAAGTATTTATTGGAGCTATGTGTGGCTTATCTGCACAATTGAATTAAGGGAATTCAGATGATGGTTAAAATATAATTAATGGAAATATACAAAATTGTGGAGGCCATATACCATATACAGGAATTAAGGAAAACTGCTCATAAATTTGCTTGTAATCCTAATTGTGAAAGATTATAAAATAAATGATTTTATTTCATTTTTCCTATCCAAAGTTTCACATAACTTGATCTAGACAAACAAACTCTCGATGTGTCAGTTCAATTATTGCATTCATTATTCAGTGCAACTACAATATTCAATTAAATTTTAATGAAATTTAAATTTAAATGAAATTTAAATTAAAATCTGAATAAACTTTAATGTATAAAGTTATGAATAATATTGTCTTTGTGCTGCACTCATGCAGTATTTAATTTAAAATTCATATAGAAATATCATTAAATAGGTATTAGTAATTTATTTCAGTTTTATGCTAAATATATTTTACTGATAAAACAGGAACAAACAGGTTAGACATGAGGAGAAAGTTTTTTTACAATGAGGGTGGTAAAATACTGGAACAGTTTGCCCAAAGATGTAACTGAGGCCCCAATCCTGAAGGCATTCAAGATCAGGCTTGATGTGACCCTGGGCAGCCTGATCTAGTTGGAGGTGCTCACTTCATGGGGGTTGGACAAAATGATCTTTGAGAATCCCTTCCAACTTCATGCAATCTGTGAATTTGTGAAACTGTGACTCTTTCAAAATGATGACTTATGCACATGGGAGATATTGAGTAGCTGGATCTGACTATGGATAGAAATGTATGTATGATAATACAGTGTTTCTACCACCATTCTTCTGTGAAGGGAAAGAGTTGTCTTTAAAAAAACACAACAAAACCAAACCAAAACCAAACCAAAACCAAACCAAAACCAAACAAAACCCAGGATCACCATTCAGTAGGTGGGTCATATACTGCCATAGTGTTACTTAATGATGAGCATTTGAGTGAACAGTGAATATTTTGCAGTAGGAACAGAATATCACAACCCTGGACTTCAACAGGGCCAACTTTGGCCTTTTCAAGCAATTGCTAGGGGAAATCCCTTGGGACAGAGAACTAGAAAGTAAAGGGGCCTAAGGTAGTTGGTTAACATTCAAGGGCCACTTCTTGCAAGCTCAAGATCAGAGCATCACAACTAGGAGATTAAGAAAGGGAGACAGGAGATCCTTGTGGTTAAACAGGGAATTACTGGGTGAACTCAAGTGGAAAAAGAGGATACACAGATCATGGAAGGAGGGGCTGGCCACTTGGGAGGAATGTAAGAACAGGCTCACAATCAATTAAAAGAGACTTCAGGGCCTTGAGGCCACTGGTAAAGGAATCAGGAGCTCATGTTGTGTTCTGCTCCATCCTTCTGACATCAGTGATGGACAAGGGAATGTATAGGAAGAGCCAACAGGTCAATTTATGGTTCTGGGACTGGTGTCATCAACAGGAGTTTGGATTTTACAATCACAGCTCAGTTTACAGGGCACCAGAGCTGTGAGCAACTAATAAGATGCACCAGAGCCAGAGGGGATAAGAAATCTGGGGGAGGAGTTGGCAGGTCTCATTGATAGGGCTTTAAACTAGATTTGAAGGGGGAAGGGGCTGTTAATTTTGTGCTAGCCTGTGACAAACAGTGGGGCAGTTCACCAGAGGCAGAGGGATAGAGTGCTAGTAAAGGCTTTCAACTCATTGCCCTGAGGCAGGACAGGGACAATGCAGAAAGACACCCCAAGAGAATCAAGGAGGATTCACCTAAGAGGGCAGCACGGCCAGCCCAGCTGAAGTGCCTCTATGCAAATGCACATTCCCACAACTTGCATGTAGGGATAGACAGATAAGAAGCTCTGTAGGAAGGACAGGCAGAGTAGGAGGGGAGGAGGTGTTCTCTCTATATCAGTGACCAGCTGGAATCAGTGGACCTCCACCTGAGGAAGGATGATGAGCTGGTTGAGAGCATATGGGTGAAGATTAAAGGGAAGACAGGGGAAGGTGATGTTACAGTAGGGGCCTGTTACAGGCCACCTGACCAGCAGAACCAAGCTGATGAGGCCCTCCACAGGCAATAGAAGTGGCTTCATGTTCACAAGCCCTGGTTCTTGTGAGGGATTTCAACCAACCTGACATCTGTTGGAGGGACAACACGGCAAGGCACCAGCAATCCAGGATGTTCCTGGAATGCCTAGCTGACAACTTCCTCCTCCAAATGGTAGAGGAACCAAGAAGAAAAGGTGCTACACTAGAACACTAGGGAGGGGCTGGTGACCAGTGTGAATTTAAGGGATAACCTTGGCCTCAGTGACCATGAAGTGATAGAATTTAAGATCCTCAGGGCAACAAGGAGGAGGTATGCCAAGCTTATGACCCTAGAGTTTAGGCATGCAGACTTTGATCACTTCAGGGATCTGCTGGCCAACGTATTATGAGAGAAAGCCCCAGAGGGAAAGGAGGCCCAGGACAACTGGTCCGTATTCAAGGATCACCTTCTCTGCGTCTAGGAGCAAAGTATACCAACAAAGAGGAAGGCAGGAAAGAATGTGAGGAGATCTGCCTGGATGAGCAAGGAGTTCCTGCACATGCTGTTACACAAAAAGAAACTGTACAAGGAGTGGAAGAAAGGACAGCTGGAATGGGGGCTCTATATAAGGCAGCTGTGCAAGCAGCAAGAGACCTGATTAGAATAGCCAAATCTCATTTAGAGATAATCCAGCCAGGAAGATGAAGCAGTTTATTATCTAGATTAGCCTGGGATAATGCAAACAAATATAAATTACATCTTTCTTCCCTGCTGTGGCCACTAGGACTAGGAAAGATTTACCCCTAGAAAAAGAGGTAGAATTTTGCCCAGGAATCAACACTTTAAGAAGGTTTCTAACTTATAGCAACATTTAACATTATAGATGACTTCCCAAGAGCTCTAACACTAATGAACTGCTTAGGGAGTATGCTGAATCAATGTACCCTTTTTGCAGCTTTATCTGCACCTACTTCCTCTCCACTCCAAAATCTGTTTTGGCTTCTAGAAGACTGATGAATGAAAAGAAGAAATGAAAGTTGATCAAAGGTAAGCATTCAAACACAGCTTTTCATTACTAATTAGTCTGTGTGAGCCTGCCCCCATGTAAAGAACATTAGGTTGAGCTTGAACACTTTTGAAAAGTAACCTCTAGCTTCCTCAGAAACTATGATATGTACAAATATATGCCCAAAGGAAAATACAGGCTGTGGTGGGTTGGAAATCCCTCCCCCTGCCCCCCCAGCATTAAATTCACCAGTTGGAAGCAAATGAAAGCAGTATTTGCAAGCAAAACTACAATCTGCAATGAAATGCAATGAATATGTACAATATATACAATATTTACAGGTATTTACAATTAATGAACAGCACAAGGACCGCCCTGATCAAAGACCAGGGGAGCTGCTAATGGCTTCTCCCTCCCTGCCCCACCTTACCTGTTGTACACAAAGGAATAAGAGGAAGGAGAGACAGAGAAGTTAATACCAGTCACAGCAAAGGAGTGCAACCAAGGTCAAGCAGAAGCCAGTTCGTACCTCCTAGCCCAAGGAAATGAGATTTTTTTTTACAACTAGTTTAGGTTCTTTATCTCTTCCAATGTGATTGTTTAGAATGATCGTTATTTTACTTTTTACACCCAGTAGTGATTTATTTACATTCTGCTACTTTCTGTTTAAGATGTGTGGGAAAAAAATTAAAGGCATAGCCTAAAACTATCACACAGGCCATCGGCATGATATATTTGATATTCAAGCTTGGGTGTTGGAATCCAGATCATCATATAGTAAAGGGAATAGCTTGTGAGAATAGGGATAATAGATACAGATAGGATGGTAATTTGTTTCTCCACTTTATCAGTTTTGTGGTCTTCCACAAATATAGAAAGTAGAATGTTAGGTTATTGTTAAAGAAGTGCAGTTCTGTCTGGGTGTTGGATACTAGGTGCTTTGAAATTTAAACCAAAGTCACAGCCATCAAATCTCATAAAAATAAATAGTTTAATTGGCTAGCACAGCAGCAATGTCTGCTTCAGCTCAGTGCCCTGAACAAAGACATCCCTGGGCAATATACTCTGACAGACTATGTTATGTGATCTTCATTCACCTTTCACTCGCTCTTTGGTCCAGTGGTGATTCTGGCCTGAGACTGTCTGACACTTGCTGACTCCTTATGGGATTCCTTAACTGTCTCCAGGCAGCAGGCTGTTTTCTTGTCTAGTAGCTACTGTTGATACTTTTACCTTTCTTATCTGGCTTTGGAGGCCTCATCTTACCTGAGTAGGTACAAGCTGTGTACAAATTCAGCAAATCCAGGTGAAAATTCATGGCTTGCAACCCTAGGCTTCAACAAATCTAGCTGCTCACACTAAGTAAGTAAAGCTAAGCAAACAGCATACTAAAGCACACAGCATTATATCTCCAAGTCATTAATTATTTTAAAATTTATGTAATCTAAACATCTTAATACCTTAATATTTATTGGATAAACACTTTAAACAATTGTCGCTTCCAATCAAGGTGGCATCACAGAAAAAAATTATATTCTGAGCAATATGAAAGATGTAGAGAAAGGAGAGGAATCTATGTCAGTATGAGAACTTTCAAATAAGTGGAGAGTGATAACACAAAAAATAGTCTCTTATATGTATATAAACAGATAAGCAATACTAAAAGAGGGGTATCAGAACTTCTTTGGGCATTGAATAGGTTTCTCTGTGTGATGTTGTCGTATCACATAATCGCAGTTTGTGAGAGGCCTGTTGATGTTAGTGATTTCTCCTAGAGAACAAGAGACAAAATAAAGACCAAAGGTAATTCTGTTTAAACCAGGATCATTAAATTGACATTAAACACAGATATAATAAAAAGCATCTATCTCTGTTGGTATATTAATATAAATAGGATAAATGTTAATATTATCAACCTAATTGGAAATAAATTTGCAATTTTGACCTTGTTTTTAAAAGAAAGTAGTATTTTGGTGTGTTTGAATATTTTTTTTTTTTTCTGCAAGACTGCCAAATAAGCAAAATTTACAGTCAGTCTCACCTCTGTGCCTGGTAAGATCATGGAGCAGATACTCCTGGAGGCACTGCTGAGGCAGATTAATAGCAGTGAGGTGATAGGTTACAATCAACATGGCTTCACCAAGGGTAAATTCTGCCTGACAAACCTGGTGACCTTCTATGACAAGGTCACAACATTAAGAGATCAAGACTGAGCAACTGATATAATTTACCTGGACCTGAAGAAAGCATTCGACACTGTCCTGCATGACATCCTGGTCTCCAGGCTAGTACAGTATGGGTTCAATGGACCGATCATTTAGTGGATAAAGAACTAGCTTGATAGCTGCACCCAAAGGGTGACTGTCAATGGGTCTGTGTCCAAGTGGAGGCCAGTGACGAGTGAAGTCCCTCAGGGATCAGTACTGGGACCAGTCTTGTTTAACATCTTTGTTGGAGACATGGACAGTGGCATTCAGTGCACACTCTGCAAGTTTGTTGATGACACCAAGCTGTGTGGTGCAGCAAACATGCCGAAGGGAAGGGATGCTATCCAGAGGAACTTTGTCACACTGGAGAGGTGGGCCCATGACAAACTCATGCGGTTCAACAAGACCAAATGCAAGGTCCTGCATCTGTACCAGGGTAATCCCAGGCACTAATATAGGCTGGACAGTGTCTGGCTTGAGATCAGCCCTGAAGGAAATGACTTGGGGGTACTGGTGGAAGAGAAGCTCAGTATGAGCTGCCAGCATACACTTGCAGCTCAGAAAATGAACCATATCCTGGGTCGTATCAAGAGAAGTGTGTCCAGCAGGTTGAGGGAGGTGATACTCGCCCTCTGGGCTGCTCTGGTGGGACCCCACCTGGAGTACTGTGTCCAGTTCTGGAACCCGCATTACAAATATTTCTCTATTTTTCTTACAAGCCTATTTTAAAGTATTGAAAGGCTGCAAGAATGTGTTCCCAGAATGTTCTTCAGTCTGAACAACTCCAACCCTCTAAGTCTTTCTTCACAGAAGAGGAATTTCAGCCCTGCAATAATTTTCATTACTCTTCTCTGGACCTACTACAACAGGCTCATATCTTTCTTGTACTGAGGACTTCAGAGCAGGACACAGCACTCTAGGGGCAGTTTTACTAGGGTAGAGCAGAGGGGAAGAATTACCTCCCTTAAACTGCTGGCCACATTTCTTTTTATGCAGCCCAGGATATAGTTGGCCTTCTGAGCTGCAGGTGCATATTGCTACATGCTATACAAAGAATGTGATTGCATGACTTCTGGATTTTGCACTAGGAATCAGGTACTTTAAAAACTGTTATTTTTGTTCTGAATGTTAAAGTTTGTCTAAACAGCAGCTCTACCTGAGATGTGTTATGGATGAGTAACTAATTTAAAAGTGGGTTATATGAGAATCAGTATACCGAATTGCTCACATTTATTGAAAGGGAACACTGAAAAAAAAAGGCATAAAGTAATCCTTCACTCTCATCAAACCTCATTAAAACTTCTTTAAAAAAAAACACATCAACCAGCCAAACTAAATAAATAATTGAATAAAGTAAAAAAAAATGATGTGGCCTAAGGTATCTTCACTTGGACTAAACCTTTATTCAAAAAAATGCAACTGTTCTTGAGAATCTATTTTCTGAACTTCAGTTCAAAAGTGTTGTGACCTAATGTTGCTATGGGACTTGAACTCAGGATTGCTTTTGTGAGTCTGTCCCTAAAAACTGGCTTTTTTAATAATTTATTTTATTAATCTTTTTAAGCAATTAAAGATTCAACTGGCAAAGGTGCCAAATTCTAGGCATGACTTTTGCATTCACTGATAAATTTGATCTTGGCTTTCATGTGACAAGATCAAGCTCAAAACTATGCTGATAATGAAAAAAGAGTATCTGCTTACTAACCACTGCTGTGTAGCCAGAAATTATTAGTCACAATTTAGAAAATTCGCTGTGTTATATAAGATTTTAAGAATAATATTTCAATTTACAAAAAAACATAACAACTGTTGACAAAAAGATATTAAATCATAGTTAGACAAATTATGTTTTCATAGTCAGTAACCTACAAGGGTGTAGGATGTCATATATTGATGTAATAATTGATAGACAGTTATGCAATGGAAATGTGAGGGCTCATTTTCTTATTTTTTAATGTTAATAAATATATGTAAAAGTTTGAAAATTATGAGATAGAAAAATCTGACTTGCCCCTGAAGCAGAATTTTTATAGAAATGCTATAGAGTATTTCATTTACATTGCAGAGTAACTAGGACTGTTCTTTCCTTACTTTAAAAATGTAAATGAAGAAAAATGGTAATATTTTGTCTTGCTCCAAGAAAGCGTTTATCTCAATAAATAATGATTTGATACTATACATATGCCAAGTACTGGTTTAATCTGAATTCACGTTCAGTTTCTAATTAGACATCTGTTAAACTCCATAACAGCAAATCTAATAGAGTTGTGTTGTAATTTGTCAAAGAGATTAATGATTCATGGTGTTAAAGTGTCTGTAAAAGGAGCTCTTATGTGAATCATTATGCAAGTTGAAATTAAGCTCTTTTGCTTTTATGAAAAGTGTTTCAAAGTTGTGTTATTACCAGCAATTGCAACAGCAAAACACCCCCACAAAAAAAGGAAAAGATCAAATGATAAAGCTAATTTTTGCCATCATTCCCTAATTGGAATATTTATGCTCAAAGGAACTGCCAAAACTAAAGGAAAACATATTTTCTCTCTAGCTTTTGACATTCTAAGATTTTAAGGAAAATATTCATAGAACTCAGAAATGTACATGTTCCAAGCTGATAGGAAAATCTGTGAAATAACATTGACTATTTATGATACTATTTAGTGAGTTACACAAAAAATTATCTTGTACTGACTTGTTTTGACAATTGCAAGTGCAGGATACATATTATTTCCTGTAGTCATGTACAATTATTCAGAAAATCAGAATAAAGTCAATATAGGAATTAAGTATCACAGATGAATTAAACAAGCTTTTTTGCTGCCCTCAAGTTTACAGTATTTTTCTGTATTTGGTAAATATGTGTCTTATTTTCGACATTCTGGACAATAAGGACAGAACATTTCCTTTGCCAAAAAAAATGAGCAAGTAAATATGTAAATAAATATTATATGTCACAGAAGTTACTATGGGTGTTGTGAGCCCTATGATTAAACAGTAATTTATCAGGGGGGGGGAATAAAAATATGGTAATATATTTCCTTACTTTGCAAAGGAAATCACTCATGCTTTGTTGTGTGCAATTCCCTTCACACCTCTTAGAAGGCAGATGGTATACAAGATTTCCTCCTCCTACTCCAGGGAGGGAAGGGGAAAAAAAAAAGTGTTTTTTTCCAACAGTGTGTAGCATGTGAGGTCGATATCTTCTCCTACTCACCAAGCAGATGGGTGGTAGAAAGTATTACAGCTTTGCTTGCAGCATTATGCCTCTGGTAGTGGGAATTATTCCTTACTAGCAAAAGAACAGAAAAATTCATGATTGTTTCCAATTGTGAAAGTACATGGTGAATCAGAGAGAACATAATGTACGAGGTCAAAATTCCATCTGGTTTGTTAAAGCAAGCTCAGTGGTGTTCAGCATGAGATCAACAAGTTCCATTTCATGTGGATTGTGCTTCGGAAGATGCCATATTTAGAGTAGTTTATAAAAATGTATGGCCTTGTAAAGGTTCAAATATGCTTTCCAACATACTTGAGTTAAAATAAACTAGAAAACATGACATTTACAGGCTATAGATAATTTATTTAGTGGACAGGCAAAAAATAATCTAATGCTCAATGAAAAAAAAAAAATAATCTTGTGCTCAATTACACCAAGGAACATCCTGAATCTCCTATCTGCCTGAAAAATCATTAAAAAATTATATAAATGTAGTATGTGAAATCTGCAATACTTCCACAGATACTAAGAAATATAATTAAGTATAATATAGGAAAACCAAAACCAATAACCAAACACTATAAAATTTCTTGCAAGTCACTCCAGAAAGTAACAAATAAATTTGATAATAAATTTGGCCACTTAAATACAAGGGAATATATTTTTGGAAGCAGATGCAGAAAAACGTTCCACTTGGTAGAATATTTCTAATTATTGTCAAAATATTCCAGTTTTAGTTCTTATTTTAAAATATTCAAACCCAAGATCTAATACTACTGTGAACACCTGTTGACTCTCACTAAGGTGCGTGACACAAATGCTGAAACATTTTCTTTATTATTGCAAATTACTGCAGGCACTAAAATGCAAATTCTTTTCTTCAAAGAAAATGTCTGAGTTAAGCCAAAATTTTTCCTATTCAATTAGAAAAATCACATATTTGGAAACATTTAAAGAACTAAAACCAAAGCAGGACAAACAAAAAACAGTCCTTACAAATAAAAGCAAAACTGAATTGGTAGTTGAAAAAGTTCTGAGAAAGTAGAAGACATTCCTGTACGTTGAATGCTATGAATAGAATTCTGTAATCCAGTCAGTAGAATTAGGGTGATACCTAAACTGCACTCTTTAGCATACTTAGTTATACACAGTGCTTTCTGAGTCTGACAGCAGAATTAATATATTGCTTTTCTTTTTGACCAGTATGTGAAGCCAAACTACTTAAAAGATATAGCTGCATTAATTTCTAAATCTCAAAGTAACCACGGACATGTCATCCCACTGAAGATTTACACCTGAGAAGGGACTGTAAAATTTATTTTGGATATACTATACTACCTGAGACTGTTACTCCCTGGATAAATCCAGACTGCACTACCAAGAGTCTCTGGAATGCAACTACTCTTAGTGTGAAAGGGCAAAACTAGATCATTTGTCTGATGTGCTACACAAGGGAAAAGTAGTACCCCTCTGAAAATATAATCTGGAAAATTTTCAGAAAACTACAGAATAGTTAAAAAGAGACAGGACTTAGAGATCATGTTCTCCCAGGCATATTTACCACATTTATTTAGAAACTGAGCAAATCAAAATTTGCCTCTGGTAGGTCATGATGAAGTAGAAGCATCTGTTGCATCTTGTTCCTTTACACGGCAAGGCCTTTGACACCTTCCTCCATAGAACCAAAGAACACAGTCTCAAGCTGTGCTGGAGAGGTATAGGCTGGATGTTAGGAAGAAGTTCTTCACAGAAGGAATGATTGTCCATTGAAATGGGCTGGCCAGGGAGGTGGTAGAGTCACCATCAGTGGAGGTGTTTAGGAAGAGACTGGATGGGGCACTTGGTGCCATGGTTTAGTTGATTAGATAGTGTTGGGTGATAGGTTGGACTCGATGGTCTCAAAGGTCTCTTCCAACTTGGTTAATTCTATTTTATTCTATTCTATTCTGTTCTGTTCTATTCCATTCTATTCTATCATCATGTTTGCAGATGACATCAAGCTGAGTGGAGCTGTCAATATATTAGAGGGATGGGATGCCATCCACAAGGACCTGGCCAAGCTGGAGAGGTGGGCTCTAGTGAAATTCATGAAGTTAAAAAAGACCCAAGTGCAGGGTCCTGCACCTGGGTCAGAATGATCCTTTTCAATACAGTATGGGGGATGCAGTGACAGAAAGCAGTGCTGCAGAAAAGAACTTGGGAGTTCTGGTGGATGAATAGCTAGACATGAGCCAATGATGTGTGCTTGCAGCCCAGAAGGCAAGTCACATCCTGAGCTGTATCAAAAGATGCATGGCCAGCATACTGAGAGAGGTGATTCTGTCATTTTACTCTGCTCTAGTAAGATCTCAACAGGAATATTGCATCCAGCTTTGGATCCCTCAACACAAGAAGAGCATGGACCTGATGGAACAGGACCAGAGGAGGGCCATGAAGATGGTCAGGGGCCTGGAACACCTTTCCTATGAGACCATGATGAAGGAGCTGGAGAAGAGAAGGCTCTGGGGAGACCTAACAGATGCCTTCCAGTACTTGAAGAGGGCCTACAAGAAGGATGGAGAGGAACTGTTTACAAAGGCCTGTGGTGATAGGACAAAGGGCAATAGTTTTAAATTAAAGAAGAGTAGATTTAGATTGGATGTATGAACAAGTTCTTTATCATGAGGGTGGTTGAATGCTGGAAGAGGTTGCCCAGGGATGTAGTTGCGGCCCCATTCCTGGAGACCATAGAATCATAGAATCAACAAAGTTGGAAAAGACCTCAGAGATCATCGAGTTCAACCTATTACCTAATAGCTAACACCTCATGACTAACTAAATCATGGCTTCAAGTGCTATGTCCAATCCTTTTTGAACACCTCCAGGGATGGTGACTCCATGACCTCCCTGGGCAGCACATTCCAATGGCCAATTACTCTTTCTGTGAAGAACTTTCTCCTCACCTCAAGCCTAAACTTTGCATGGTGCACCTTGAGACTATGCCCTCTTGTTCTTGCAGCCAGTCACTAGTGGTGTCCCCCAGGAATCAGTGATGAGCCCCATCCTGTTCAATATCTTTTCTCATTACATGGATGAGGGGATCAAGTCCATCATCAGTAAATTTGCAGATGACACCAAGCTGGGGGCAGGTGTTGATCTGTTAGAGGGTAGGAGAGCCCTGCAGAGGGACCTTGACAGGCTGGACAGGTGGACAGAGTTCAATGGCATGAGATTTAATACATCTAAGTGCTGGGTTCTACAAATTTACAACAATTCCATGCAGTGTTACAGGCTGGGGTCAGAGTGGCTAGAGAGCAGCCAGACAGAAAGAGATATTGGGGATACTGGTAGATGGTAGGCTGAACATGAGCCAGCAGTGTGCCCAGGTGGCCAAGAAGGCCAGTGGCATCCTGGCCTGTATCAGGAACAGTCTGGCCAGCAGGAGCAGGGAGATCATTCTGCCCCTATCTTCAGCACTGGTTAGGCCACACCTTGAGTACTGTTGTCCAGTTCTGGGCCCTTCAGTTTAGGAAAGATGTTGAGTTGCTGGGATGTGTCCAGAGAAGGGCAACAAAGCTGGTGAGTGTTTGGAATGTAAGCCCTATGAGGAGAGGCTGAGGGAGCTAGGGTTGTATAACCTGGAGAAGAGGAGGCTCAGAGGAGACCTTCTTGCTGTCTACAACTACCTGAAGGGAGGTTGTAGCCAGGTGGGGTTTGGTCTCTTCTCGCACACAACCAGCACCAGAACAAGAGGACACAGTCTCAAGTTGTGCCAGGGAAGGTTTAGGCTGGATGTTAGGAAGAAATTCCTCACAGAAAGAGTGATTGGCAGACTATATGGGGCACTTAGTGCCGTGTTTGATTAGATGGTGTTGCGTGATAGGTTGGACCTGATGATCTCAAAGGTCTTTCCCAACCTGGTTAAAAAGAAAAAGGAAAAAAAAGAAAAGGATGTTGCAGGGTAGTTGGTGGGATTGGTCCAACTGATGAGGCAATATGGAGGAGAATGGAGTGCAGGGAGGAACAAAGGAAGAACTAGGCTATACGCTATAAAACTAGGATAGGCTATAAAAAGCTCTATTTGGGGGTAAATTGTGGTTAGTCAGTACATTTGTTTGATTAACCCTTCTGCCTTACCATTGTAGCCTGTCTTATCTTCTTGTATTGTTTCCCTTAATTTCTTTCATAGCAGAGGGAAAATAAACTTCTGTGATTTGAAGAACAGACTATGTAAGAACAGAAAGTGGCTGGATAGCCTAATGCACTTGCCAAAGAATGCTTCACTAACATACACAATTTGATATGTTTATGGTTCCAAAGTGATGTATTTTAAGCTGAAAAGCTGTATTAAGAATTGTAATTTACTGGTGTCTAAAATGGGGATATTATTTTGAGGGACTAACCTAACTGATTTGAACAATATTACATACACTTCCCTATTCCACACATTAACTCTTCAGTATTAGACAGTAACAGCTGATGGTGCCTTTTATCTAAATTTCTTGAAAATGAGTGTTTTACAGGATGGTTTTAAACACCAGTGGGATTTCTATGGGGTTTTTTTGTTGGGTTTTTTTTTCCCAAAAAGCTTTTCTGTGGAAACCCTAGGGAGCAGACATCACATGGAAACATTTATGAAACCTTTCATTGATTTCCTTCTCAGAGGTAAAAGGTTCTGCACTCTCTACCTTTCTCTATTCTTAATTTCAAAGCATTATGCAGAAGAAACATCAGGAATAAAAGGCTACTTTTCCCCTCCTCTCCTATCACCTGGGCATCACAGGGCAAGGTCTTTCAGAGAGCACAGCCCAACCTTTTTCCTTTTGCTTACTCTGAAGGTCCAGGCCCAGCTGCCTAACCTGCAAGCTCATTTGTCATACATTTAACGCGATAGTGGAGGTTAGATAGATGTCAGAAAATGGTCAGTTTTCCTTATTCTCTAACATTTCCACAGAAGCCTTTGCTTGTTCGCCTCTGGGAAATAAAAGCAAATTTCTCTCAACACAGATTTCATCACCAGCCTAATCTGCAGTCTCACATGAATTGAAAGAACACAGGCCAGGAGGAATTTGGATGATGGTAACCACAGATCCCAGTAGGTATCTTGTCGTTACTTACCCACTTTGATTCTTCCATCTTTATTACAAAAAGATTAGTGTTGCTTCCCATGGTATTTCCAACAGGCTTCATATTCATTTGGATCTACTACCTATATTTTCCCACTGCACCTGTTTTCCCTTCTTTTCATACTGACCATGCTACAAGTCAACCCATTTGATCATGTGAAAGAAAAGTGATCCCATTTGTTATATGAAGACTTTTTCATGAAGTTAGCAGATTTAGTTGCTTCCTCAGAACTGACTGTGACAAATCCCCTTAAATAAACCTCATTCTGCTTTAAAACTTCTTATAAACTCAGCTGAAGTTATCCTGTTGCAGCTTGTCATAGGTGAAGATGGACAAAAGTTTGCTTTACTCTTGAAGCTTGAGCAGCTAGAATATTAACTTTCTTTTAATAATTTTTCACATTATCTTGTTAACCTCCCAAAACATTTGGAATAAGCTCCAAAGCAACTGTCCCATGCAAAAGTAGTTTAGGATCCTTGAAGTTTGTTACCTTGTGCTCCAGACCCCCCCACCCTTACCCCATGTCCATCAGTAGTGGTTTGAATGAAGAAAGACAAAGGCACAAAATTGCCTTCCAAGGTGTGAAATTGCATTCCCCGTCCCCTGGGGACAGGTAAATGGCACCCATTCTTCCCTCCAGGGTGGAGGTCCCTCACTGGTATGTACTGGTGGGGGAAGTCCACTGGGTTTGGAAACTATGATTAAGCAGGGTGCTTCACACCCATTTTATGTTGGCCTTGGACACATTGTCTAGAAAAGCCTTACACAGGGTGACCAGAAAGCAGTCATGGTTCTTGCTTGCATATTCCACTCTTGCCTTCATCTTGCTCACTCCCATTTTGTGCTCTCATCTTGGACTCATCCTATGTACAGGCAAAATTGGAGGAACCAGCACTCAGACCTGGCTTCTCCCCAGATCTGCCTGCTGCAGAATGACCCTGCCTGCTGGGAAACTGCGGCCTTCTTGCACTGCTCAGACAGTGCTTCTACACAAGCTTCCCTTGTGGCAGCCGTGTCTATGGACACTTGGACTCCTGTGAGTCCTTTTCCTTTGGATTTGTGTCACATTATCCACAAATTGGATTACAAAACCTGCAGTACTGGAGTCTGCCACCAAAGAAAGACCACGGGACCGTTGCCAAATTCCTGCTCCATTCTTGTGAGTACAACCTGGTATTCTCATTGGCTTTCCCTAAGGTTCCTGGCTTGCCTCTGAATTTATAAGTGGGGTGAAGCTATTTTGCAGCTTAGCCTTTTCCATTTTCTGAATTACCTAAACTGTACTAAATTGTCCATAAGCATCCTGGTAGAATTCATGACTGAATAGATGCAGTGGATGATGCTTATGTCCAGGATTATGCCCTAAATGTTGCCAGAACATGCTTCTGTGTGTTTGACTCAAACCTTTTCCCACCTCCCTTCTGGACTCAGTGGGGGGGTGGGGATCTTGGCACCACTGAGTCCAGGTAAACAATCTTCCTGGGCGTGTTACCACCTCTGTGGTAAACAAGGGCCGGGCGACATGCTTGTGTTTGCCCCGTTCATGGTATATGCTTCTATATATTTGGCAAAACATCATTTCATTTGTTAATTATTGTGTTTGCAACGGATGCTCATTGGACCAGTATTTGTTGGGGCAAATGTTAAATAGAGGTTGTTCGGTAAACAAGTGCCCCATGCTCATGTTTGTGCCTATGCCTGTGTGCGTGTCTGTACCACTGCAGTGTCTGCCTTGCCTGGGACTCGAACCAACGCTCCAGAAGGCCTCACTCACTGCACATTGCAGCCACTGCCCGGCTGCAGGCAGTGTCACACTGCATGCCGATCCTGTGGACCATACCCCGTGCCCCACAGATGGGGTCAACTGCTGTATGACCCATCACCATGGGAGGAAACCATGGTAGCCCATGCACACCACCTGTCCTGAACTGCTACACCCCCCAGAGTGGGGAAACCTTGCCAGACATCATGTTTCACGGACCAAGTTGCAAAAGCCTCTGAAGTTTCTCCCGGGAGGTTCCTGGACCCTTTTACTCTGGGAGAAGCAGCAACCACACAGCACAGTGCCACGTGGTCGGTGCCATTTTCTATTTCCTTATTACTGCATATCCGTGCCATATGTTCTGGACTATAAACACATTATCAAGGAAAGATTCCACAATGTTTTCAGTTTGTGAATGTGGTGGGTTTTGCCTTAACTGGGATTTAAGAGCTCAGATGGGGGCCAAGGCTGAGAATTCCTTCCCCACTCCCCTGCTCCTCTTTCCCGATCGAGAGGGAAAAAAAGAAAGGGAAGGAGCAAATCTACCAAGAAATAATTTGAAGTTGATTTGGAAGTAGAGAGGTAAAAATTTTCTTTAAACAATACATATATATATAACAATAATAGGAAGGGTTCACAAGGGTAAGGAACAAGGTGGGATGGAGAAAATATGATTACAAAACCACTCCTTTGGAGTCCTTTGGAGAGGCATGGATGTAGCAGGGAGGAGGACTAGGCCTGACCATGTGGCAGAGAAGCAGGAAGCCAGCAGCAGTCCTCTCATCCAGGCAAGGCAGGAGCCAAAAGAGTGAAAATGGCTGCAGGACCTTTTTATAGGCTTGCTGGACAGGGAGTGGAACAGACTGACTCAGTTCCCCAGGGGGAAAACACCCTCCAGGTGCTCTCACAAGCCCTCCCCTCTGCCCCCCTTTCAGGATGGGCATAACGCATCAGAGTGAGTAAGCCAAGCCTTTTCTTTATAAGGTAGTGACAAACTGTCCTGTCACTGACAAACTCCCTGGTCAATAATCAACAAAGAGAAGGACATTGATTGCTATGCTTCATAGTTATTTATTTGAATTCTTCTTTTCTTCCTATAATGATTCTTTGATATTTCTGTTTTATTTCTGTTTTATCTCCTTCTGCCACTTTTCTTTATATGTTTAAGTGTCCGTGATTCCACAAACAGTTTCACTGCTCCTAACATGAATATTTAAGAGTGTCCCATAAAAGGTAGTAGATCATCTCTTTTCTGAGGAAAAGAAAATTTGATGCTGATTTTTTTAGCATGACAAGAGAGGAATTTATGTTGCTTTCTGAAGACTGGAAGATCTGAAGACTTAGGATGTGTTTTGATTATGTCTCTTCTGCTTTCTCTGGTAAGTATTTTCCATAGATATGAAGGTCTGCTAAAAAGGAAGGAAATGTTATATGCTGGTTGAAGGCAATTTCATCTTCTTTCTATGAACTCACACATCAGAAAAAAGTAAAAAATGTACTGTATATAATTACAAGCCTTATTTGCCATCTCCAAAATTCAGAGTAACTTGACCTTATCCTCATTAAGACTACAATAATTAATAAAATAAGTCAGTCAGTTTTCCCTGTTGAAGTGTGACACTATTTCTGTAATGTTGGCCTAATTTATTCAGGACCACCCGTCTAAAATTTTTGGTGTGTATCAAGTCCAGCACTCAGCAACAAATTATCTAGTAATTTCTGCAGGCATTTGGAAGGAAGGGAAAATTAGAAGTCCTCATCAGTGAAGTAAATCTTCACTGGATATAATCACTGAAAAACATCCAATATAATAAAATAACTTAAAACCTCTCTTCCATGTGAATATTCTTTCTTGATTTTAAAAAAATTCTCTCCCTAAGTGTAATTAAGGAAAATTTGTTTCTGGTTTACTGAAACCTAATGAACACAGACTGTTATTCAGGGATAAAATATGTGCTATTCCAATTTTTCTTAAGCAATTTAATAGAAACTCATAGAAGTTTTTGTTAAAAACTATCAGAAACATCTAGAGTTGTGTCAGATTTGGACATCATTTCAAGTATTTTATAGTTATTTCACTATACCTTTCTGATACAGGTACAGAGAATAAAATTCTGTTCAAATAAGATAACATGAACACATGGTAATAGAACTGATACAATCACCTTGCCTTTGGTATAAAATACATTTTATAGTAAAGAAAATAAAAGTGCTGTAATAAGCTATAGGAAAAGTAAAAATTGTTGGAAAGACACTCTACAACAACTTGTGATGCTTCAGGTTTAGTCATTTTAATGAGGATGACATCAATTTGTGGTATTGTGTATGTGTTGTGCTAGTATAAAATTATGTTTTGCCTATGACTTTGGGCTTCCCCTTACTTATAAATAATGTGAAGTACATTTAAAGCACAGAATATTTATCATAGTCAGTGTTCATGGCAAATACACACTTACACAACTTACAACGTGCCATAGTCTCTACAGCGTGAAATCAGCAAAAATAAATTTTCAGTAATAGAATGCATATTAAAAAAAACCAAACAAACAAAAACCCCCAAACATAGTCTGAGTTATGTAGACATTTCTATTTTGAGTTAATATAGTGAAACTCATTAATACATTCATTACTAAAATTAAGTTCCACACATCAGAAATTGTTATATTTGGCTTTCGCAAGGGAAAGGTGGGTGCTGGTGGGTGCCACTGTTGTTGGAGTTAAATCCTTAAGCTGATTCGTTCGTTGTAGTCTGTGTTGTGTAGGATATGTATTGGGAGAGAAACAGAAAGATGGTTAGGCGTCAAGACGTCTGAGACTGGCTGGGTCAAGAGTGCAAACCATTATCCCAGACCTGAAGAGCTCAGTCAACAACAGGCAGGACTGGGAATGGGTGTTGGGAGCATGCTTGGGAAATGTAAAGGGATTTGTGGAGATATTTATGAATATGTATAAGTTTGACATCTATATAAGCTCAACTCATGTTGTCATGGCACACGTCTAGCGAATCTGCTTTGTGCCCAGCACTGTTTTGCCTTTATTTTATAATAAACTGTTTGTATTTAAATTTTATTAGTGAGCTCATTTCTCACACACATTTTACAGGATCCTTAAAAGAGTGTTTTTTACTTTAATAAATAATTTCTTTACAGAAATTACATTAAAATCATGAATATATATTCTTATATACATATAATCCAAAGTACTTCAAAGACTAAAGTCATATGAAAATTAAAAAAAAAATAAATCTAATTTCATCTTCAGTTTAGTTTTACATCTCAGTTAATAACTTAAAGGACATTAAAATGAATAAGTAGTGAGATACAAGATACACATACGCAATATGTATGTATTAACTATAGATATTCATGTATGTCTGTAATGTATGATACTGGGACTGTAGTCATGACTGCTTTAAACATTTTCACCTCTCTGAAGCAAAAAACAGTTTGACATCCTCCAATAAAGTAAGAGTAAGCTTTGAAAAAGAACTAGACTTGAGATAAGAGCACATTAGAACACAGGAAAGTGTTTTACTACTTTTTTCTCAATGTGCTACTGCCTCTCAGTTGTTGCTATAGAAATCCAGCAGACAAGGAGAATATCAGCACTTTATAGATAGGAAGTGTACTTAAGCCAGTCAATGCCCATTCAGACTTACCATGGTTGCCTCCATGTCAAAAAGCGGCAACAATGGCAGTGCTACCACATGGAAGTATAAGAAGTCACTGCTTTCCTTTATGTCCACAAGGCAGTCTGCCCAGTGTCCAGATACAAAAGAATTTATAGTCAAATTCTTAAATTGATTATATACCTCACTGAACCTGAGTGAGCTATGGCATCCTTCTCTTCCTCCTCTGATTCCTTAAAATCTTACTTCTTTCTTTACAGCCATGTGGCACAAACTGTAGCTATCTCTGAAACTTATCTACTTTGTCTGGGTCAAAGACTAGACTCATGCTCTCTCTCTGTTCCCTCACCTCCCCGTCCACCCACCACTTCCCCACCCCCTGCCCCTCCTGCCCCATGAACAAATATTCTAAATAAGTCACAAATATGCTAAGTTTCAGCTTAATTTTATTTTTTAGTTGTAGGATGGGAAAAAAGCTATGAGAAAAAAAACCTGAAGTTTATCTTCATCTAGGAGAAAAAAAGATTGCCTAAAATGTCATTTTTGTTTCAAGGTATAAAGACACAGGCCATGCATATCTTTGCCGTGGTATTTGCTAGTTAGAATGTCAATTTCTAGATACAGCAATTCTAGCAAAGTCATACAAAACCCACTGAGATAAATATATTACCTGTGAAAAACATATTTTTTTACATCATGATAATACATCATTCTTATTTGCCTTCTAGATAGACTACATATATCTACAATATCTATAGCTACAATATATTTTTATGTATTTATTTACACCAGCACAGTCTCCTTCAGAGAAATACTTAAAAGGTTAGATGTGAAACCACGTCAAGGAAACAACAAACAAATTCCACCTCTGACTTGTGGTATACTTAAAACCTTCAGACCTGAGGCTTATTTTGGTATCTGTTGATGTAATTGGAAAGACTCACATTGATTTTAATGGAAATAGCACTCTGCTTATGAAACCACACATTAATGAGCTTAGGCAAAGGAGAAAATCTGATGCAATGCATGTCTCTCTGTTTTGGATTTATCAATTTTGAGTACTGATTTTGGTCTGGTCATTTTCTGTCATTGTAATATAGGGTTATTGTTTTGGTGTTTCATATCAGCTTTATACTTATATATTAGCATTTTATTCAGAATACAACATTATGGTCTTTAAATTAAACTGCACTTCATTTTCAGGAGGTTGAACCACACTGAATTTCAGACATCTGTACTGTCAGAAATGTATCTTTTTTCAAGAATCATCCTTCTTATTTCTTTAATTAAAAACAAAACAAAACAAAACACCACCACCAACAAAACTCAGCAAACAATTTTCCTACTTCCCAGGAAAATTAAAGCGAACTGTCTAATAATGAAGCACTATAAGAATTTTTGTTTGTTTCTTTTGCAATAAAGTAAAAGATCCTCTCCTCTTCATCCTGTTCTTTATGAACTTTACTTAATGTGTTTCCTTCTTTTTAGTTATTTGGCTTAAGACACTAGAATTTCACCTTTTCTTTCTTGAGATGACTTGTTAATGTCCATTTTATAAAACAATCTATTTTGTTCAAAGGCTTATACATTAAAAGTACTTTTTTCATAAATCTGATTCAAAGTTCACCTTTAACATCTATGCCATTCTGGTAGCAGTTTTGTCACACTAGGTGGTACAGGCTCATACAATTTTTGTCATAAAATATGACATTTTATTCTTAACCAGTAAGGGATTTTTTTTTTCCTTTTCTAATTGAATTTCTCTCTCTCTCTCTTACATGCTGGCTGAGCCTGACCCTTCTGTTTTCCAGCACTTGCCAGGTGAGTGCACCCAAGATGAACATAATTGTCCTTGACACTCAGGTCAGGCTGACAGGCTTGTAGTTCCCTGGATCCTCATCTCTTTTTGTAGATGTGTGGGTATCACATTGGCAAGCCTCCAAACTTCTGGCACCTCCCCCTTTAACCAGGACTGCTGACAGATGATGGAGAGCAGCTTGGCAAATTCCTCTTCATGTTCTTTCAGCACTTTTTGTTGAATCCCATCCAGCCATACAGATTTTTAAATGTCCAGGGGGCATAACAAGTCATTAACTGTTCCCTCCTAGATTATGGGGAGTTGATGCCACTCTCCATCCCTATCAGGAGGCTGAACACCCTGAGAATAATGGGTCTGACTAGCCCAAGAAAGCCTACCACCACCACATTACCCACTAGTCCTTCCCTGTTTGTAAACAGTAGGTCTAGTGAGGTGTCTCCCCTGGTAGGCTCATTTACCAGCTGTGTCACAAAGTTATCTTCCATACAGTAGAGGAACCCTTTAGATTGTTTCTTCTGTGGTGTGTTGTATTTCCAGCAGATGTCCAGTAAATCAAAGTCTCCTAGGAGAACAAGGGCTGGCAATTAGGAGACTTCTGCCAATCACATGTAGAATGCCTCATCAGCCTCCTCATCCTATTTAGGTGGTCCGTGACAAACTCTCAACAGGATATCTACTTTGTGTGTTCTTGTTAAACCAGTTAATCCATTACAAGATAATTCCATTAGGCATTACATATTATTAGGATAAAGACAAATAGTAAATAATTGCTATTCATCTCCTCCATTCATTCCTTATGTTAACTGTCTTTACCAAAGTCTCCCTGATATAGATTATTTTTATAAATGGCTAACATCCCCGTGCCTCAAAGGAGGAAGTACCATTGGATATAGGAATTTATTCTATTTTCATTAAAGTCTTTTTTGGAAGGAAATATGGGTCAAAAGAATTGCATAGAGCATTGAAAGTGCTTGTAGACCATACATTAAAGAAGAAAAAATAATATTCCTAATTTGTTGTGTTATTTGTTTTGGTTTTTTTAAATTGCCTTTCTGCTGCTGAACAGAGCTACCAGTTTTAGGCAACTCCTAACATTAGCTTCAGGATCAATTTCATGAGAAGTAAGAGTAAACTTTCAGACATTTTTTTCATCAGGCATACTACCTTGCACTTATCAACACTGAATTTCAACAGCTGTTCCATCAGCAATTCACATTACCTTTTCAAATCCTTCTGCAAGTCTATGCCATCAGTTCTGTGCTTCGAATTTCTCCAACTGGAAAAATTACAGGTTTTGTTCCCCTCTCCAAGTAATTTAAGAGTAAGTTAAAAAACAAAACAAAACAAAACAACAACATAGATTCTTGGGTGAGACTCTCATATATCTTTTTTGCCCTTTTTGTTCTTGGATCTCTTTTTTCATGCTGTCAATTGCATCTAAGTGGATTATGGCAAGTGTCTTGTTATGATAAATCCCTCTCACAGGAGTGCCAACTCTGTTCCTGGCCAAGTAGAGAGTAAAGAAATTGAGGAAAAAGAACAAGTTTCTGTGATCAGTAGGAGAGTAGTAGCAGTAGTCACAAGACACTGGAGCATTTTTAAACTGGAAGTGAACTATATTATTTAAAAAAGATGAAGAGTAAGAAAGATGAGGTTCATGACCAAAGAAACTGAAAGACTGGGAATATAGGTGGAGTGGCATAGTGGAAATGCATAATCAAAGTGAGAGGAGAAATGTGAAAAAATCCAGAGGGCTTGGAGTTGAGAAAGAACCTGGTTTGATGGCAAAACTAAAACTACTTGAAGCAGAAAACAGTGGACATTGTTGAAAGGTTGTTAGTGAAGTAGCTGGGAAGTTTGGGATTTTGAGGACATGAAGAGAAAATCAGCCATTCAGGACCTTTCCTTTGTGAAGTGCTGTAGAGCATAGGAATGTGAGATGTCAGCTCAGGGGTATCAGAGTGGCAAAAAAAAAGGAGCTCTGAGATGAGCCAGAGCAGCCTCAGATTTTTTGACAAATGTTGTAGATGACACTTCTAGAAACCACCCTGAATTACAATCCATAACCTTTCTTTATTTACTCCCTTTCAACTGGTGTTTAATTTATGAAATGAGTTGTGTCTTATTAATACATAATACATCATTATACTCTCTAAAGACTTTGCAAATATCCATACAAATCATTTATGAAAATGTCCTTAAGTAAGGAAACTATGATTTTTATTCATTCATTTCACAAATTGCTAAAATAAGACAATTGAATTACTTGCTTGTGGTCATAAAGAAAATGTGCCAGTCTGAGATTTAAAAAGATCTTTCCGTTCTCAGCTTCACACACCAAATGCTGTAATTATAACAAATTTGTAAGACAGCAATCCAAAATAAAATGAGACTGGAAATAATTGAGTGATAAACTGGTAAACCAACTTGGGAATGGTATTAGAAAAAAAAAAAAAGTGTTGTCCTCACTCTTTAAAAACACTCTTGAAAACTGGAGATCAGTTTTTGACACAGAATCTCAATAGAGGGTAAGATACTTACTGAACTAGGACAGCTTACTGTCCTCTGCTTTGTTTTAAGCAACATTATCATCTCTAGAAAATGTAAAATTTTCACCAAAATAACAGAAAAGGTAAAGGTATTTTTGGGGAGGTTGGTCAATCATTTTTGTGTTTAGGGCCTTTAGATTTTACACAAATATATTTCAAAAGCAGACTTAGGCTTTACTTAAACACAAAACCAATAGAAACAGTCTCTTGGGTTTTTTTATTACCTGAGGTTTTGTTCCTTTTCTGATGGGGGTAGACTGTAAGTGAACTGCTTTATCTTCCTCTTTTTTTCTCATACAATTGTGTCAAGCTTGGAATTTTGGACATATATTACAAAATGTGACAACAAGATTTAAACAGCTGAAACAAGAAAATGTCTGTGGAAGGTTAGACTTTGAAAACTTCAGAAGTGCCTGAAGTTTCTGTGAAAAAGGAAGACAGACATGCAGTGCTTGAGGATAAAGATAAATAGAGAGACCAAGATCCTGAGCAAAAAGATATTTTTTTTTGACAAATGATAAGCTTCTGAGTTTTCACCAACTATCCAGATAGGGTTTTTTCATATTTTAACAGTAGTTTGATCTTGGATGGTGACTGACCCATGGAATAGAGTTGGCTGACATAATTAATGAAATTCCACAATCCTGCCATGCACTGTACCACTGATTCTGCACTATGGTTGTGAGTTTCAAGGCCCCCAAACCAAAGATTAAAGAAACCCAAACCACCAAGCAAAAACAAATCTACATAAAACAAGGCTCCTTATTTGCATGGGATGATAGTACATTCTGGAAAGTTTTTCTTGCCAGAATACTCTCAACTAGCATTTACCATCAAATTGGTTTACATCAGCCAAGAATTTGAATATTCAGTTTTCAAACCCATGTTAAAGCATTAATGTGAAGAAAATAAAAGTCTTTAAAGCCATAACAAGCCTTGGTTCCACAAGCAACTCAGTTGAGCTGCATTTTCCTGGTTGAGAATATTTGTTTTAAAAATATTTGATTTGGATTTGACTGGCTTCAGATCTTTTGGAGAGGTTTTGGAGGAAAAAAAAAAAAAAGAAAAAAGAAAGAAACTGAGGGTGGATGCAATTTGCTTTCACCAGCACTACTCAATATAGAATGGAATACAGAGCACCCATGGAGTGGAAAATTTTGCCAGAAAGTATCTGAGACTGTACAGTCACAGTAATTTGCAATCTGGGGTTTAGCATTTCTGTGAGTCATTTATTAAATGCATTTTAAAATATGTTTTCATTCTAATCTACCTTACTTGTGTCATTATCTATTCTCTGTAATGTACTCATTAGAAAGAGATCTGAAAAAAACCCAAAAAACTTCAGAGTTCAGCACCTCTGTATTGATCAAGAAGCAAGAGCAATTCAGGCTTTGAAACACTGCTGTCTCATTAAAATGATTGCCTTAGTGATTTACTTGTAACTGTATTATTGAAAGACAAGACAACAAAAATCTCTGAAATCCAGAAGAAGTGAGAGCCCAGTAAGGGAATTCTCCTCAGACTTCTGCTCTTCATCAATATTATGGACAACAATATGATTGTCTTAGAAATTAATTAGGGTGAAAGGTAAAATGATTCAAACCAAACAGAAAGATAGACCAAAGACTTTACAGCATTTGAATAATATAAACAATATTTAATCATGACAAAGTAATATAAGTAAAAATATTAAATAATTGCTTTCATTTCTAAAGTAGGGCCACGCTTAACATACCAATGATAAGTATGCTAGGTAAATGCTAATTATAAGAATTGTATATAAGATAGGTTAGACAAATTTTAAAATATATTTAAGTTGAACCAGAAACTTCTTTTGAAAGCCTTTTGATTTTTTGTTCCAGTTCTTCAGTTTATTACAGGTAGACAGTAGTGTAGTGGTTTAAGCATTAACTGGAATTTAAGAGCTCAGATGGTAGCAAACCAAGAATTCCTCCCCCAGCTACCCCCTCCCCAACCCCCCCTTTTCCCTGATAAGGAAAATGGAGAGAAAGAAAAAAAAGGGGTAGGGGGAAAGAGAAGGAGGTGAATCTACAAAAAAATTATTTGGAGTTGGTTTGGAAGTAGAAGTAAATTTTGTAACTATATATATATAGCAGTAACAGGGAGGATTTACAAGGGTAAGGAATAAGGATAAAATGGAAAATACACAAATGACACACTGAATTTAGTGAGTAGAAACTCAAGCAATGCTCAGCTGATAGAAGGAAATAAGAGCCACAAACCCTGTGAAGAAACTGCAGCTATGTAGAGAGAAAAAAGCATAAAGTGCAAGAAAAGAAAGCAATATTGGGAGTCAGTACAGAGCTCAGGATGGCAATGAAAGTAAGCGAAATTGCTACGTCTTCCTTTACAGCGTGGAAATTAGTTAAAGATTCTTTAGAACAACTAGCAGAAGATCCTAAGGCAACTTCAGCATTAATTAACAGCGCTTTGCTAAGCCCTCCTGCAACCTTGGAGCTGCAGACGCTAGGCTTAACAGCAACAGCAGCCCGCTACCCCCCCGCCACTGGACCCCCCCACCGCTGAGTCTTGAAAGTTCTCCTGAAATCTCCTGATTTCGGCGGCGACCCCCCCCTTCTACCCGTCTCTGTATCTATGGTGGCTTTGCTAAGACAGCCCCCCTTTCCCCCTCCTTCTCTTTCTGATAAGACTCTAGTTTATGAAAGTCGTGTTCTGATTTAAAGCAACAGTACTAATTTCATTATTACTGATTGTAATGTGTTTTATAGATTTGTTATTTTGATGTTAAGTTTTACCAGTAAGCATAATGAATAGTAAGTATTTAGTAATTATAAGTATTGAGCAATTATAGTAAGGTATAGGTATTTAGCAATGAGTTCAAATTTTAAGTCTTTCTTTTGGTTCGAACCTTCTTGTCTTTGTTTTTTGTGTGTGCCTAGGCATTTCAAAGGAGCTCCATGTAATATAGTTAAGGATTGTAGTAAACAGGTTTTCATTTTAGAAAGTGTTCTTTAGTTAATGTAACAACTTTCTTATTTCTTTTTAGACATCGATTTGATGGATTAATTTTAACATAGTTCTTTAAGTTTTTAAGGATTTTTGGTATTAGCAGAAGTTAAGGGTTTGTTATAGGTATATTATAGAATGGGTTTTTTTTTTGGTCTTACTTGGTATTCATAATAGCTTTAAGGATTATATATATAAAAAAAAAAAAAAAAGAAAGAAAAAAGAAAAAAGAGGCATAGTTTATAACTAGGGTTTTAGTGATACCAGCAACGCAGTACTGCAACCATCTCAACAACAGTACAGGAATCAAGAAGATGAAAAAACAACATTTCCCATGAAGCTGGAAATCACCAGAACTACCTAACACCGACCACAATGACTGTTATAATAATCTGAGACCAAAAGCAACAATGAGAAGAATGTACCAAAAACATCTGAATTACGACTGAATATTATGATTGCTTATTTACTGTGTGATTTGAGAAAATGTTCACATGGATTTATGTGTTAACTCATCAGTTTGTCATAATTTTAAATAGTTAAAGGGAAAGTCAAAATCAATTATAGCACAAAATATATTTTCATTTTAGGTTATGAAAAAAAAGAGGGGAATTCAGGTATTATGTTGCAAGAAAGAATGGTTGAAGCATGTTGTATTCTCAAATTTTCATTTTATATGTGATTTTAAATGTGATTTAACAAAATTTATAGAGGATATAAGAATTATGGAAGTTTTAGCTAGGAGAAATTTGAAAGAAAAAGAAACAGCATTAGGCCAAGGTGAGCATCAATAGGACCCAGTACCTTTCCTTAGCAAAAACAAAACATCAACAGATCAGTATTATTAGGATGAATAAAAATGCATTATTGTGTTATGTTCAATTTTATATTGGGCAGAACCATGAATATTCAGGATGCCATCTCTGAACCAGCAAAGGAGCCTTTTCACTCTTGCTACTTGCCTGCAAGTATTTTCTTTATTTATGGAGATGGAGCCTGGCCAGATCTATCTTTATGGATCAAGGAGAATCTTGCTAACATTAAACAAGTTATGACTTTTGACCATCTTAGAAAAGTAAAGATGTAACATTGTAAAAGACAATGCTGAAGATTAGATTTGTTGTGGTTTGCTTTATGTCTGGCTACTGCCTCTCCTGATAATCCTTTTTCTACTTGCCTTATGGGATAGCCTTTGGATAACTGGCCAGTCCCATCATCTTTTTTTATGTGATAATGCAGCTTTCTTAAAACATTCATTTATGCTTTTGTTGCTTTACTCTTTTTATTACTTCTGTTACCTTGTATATTGCAATGCTTACAACGCTTGCTTGATCGTTCTCTTAAGAAGGCTCTTGTGCAACAGAAAGGGGAAAAGGACGCACTGAATTTAGGGAGTAGAATCTCAAGCAATGCCCAGCTGATAGAAGGAAATGTTTTAGCTCTTATGGGACACAAACCCTATGAAGAAACTGCAGCTATGTAGAGAGCAAAAAGCATTTAGCTGATTACCAACGGCCATTGTGACTCAGGAAGCCACACAACGACCTGAGAATAAGAGCTGGTAAATATTGCCAGAGAGTCTTTTGTCTTCTCTCTGAACTTAGATAAGAGATGCTTGATCGTTTGTCTTTTGTCTAACACCTGTCTGGGCCTTGCCCAGCGATGTGTGCTCCCTGGCATTTTCTCGGCAGCCAATCATGAGTCTGTAACTGTTGCACGGACACATCTAATTACCAATCACAAGTTGCTTTTGATTATGTTAGCCTATATAAAGAAAAGACTTTGTACAATAAAGTAGACGCTTTGCTTGCATCAAGCTTTGTCTCCATCTCTCAATCGCAGTACACAAAACCAAATTTAGATAGCCTTATATCTCCCTTGATGTATGTAGATTTCAGTCCTTTAGAGAAGCATGGATACGGCAGGGAGAAGACCAGGCCTGACCACATGGCAGAACCAGGAGGCTAGCAGCGGCTGTTGGTCCTTTTGAACAGGTGATGCAGGAGCAAAAGGAACAAATGGCCACGGCATCTTCCTTTTTATAGGTTTGCTGCACAGGAAGGGGGAGTGGGACTCCTCCTCCTGGGAGGGGGAAACCAAATCCCTTTCTGTTTAGCTGGATCAGGTTTCTTTTGTTCCCTGGGGAAGGAGGGCTTTCGCAGCCCCCCCCCAGGATCTGTGTAACCCAGCACAGATAGGAACACATTACAAAAAGTTTCAGCCTCACCAAAACAGGTAAAACTGTATTTTGGTTTGATTTGGCATGGGTTTTTTTTCATTGAAAGAGTAGGTTACACTTCACCAAGTGCCCCTATCTTCACTTTCATGGGTGCATTACTTGACCTTGGCAGCATTAGGGTATGTGTCACTTCAGTGTAGCCTCAGGTGCTCATAGTCAGTGACTAAAACTGATGTGCCCCTGCCCTGGCCTCCACAACTCTGCAGCCCCAGCAGAGTATGAGAAAGTATCTTTCAGGAGACTGGTGTGGCCTTGAGAGTTTTGAACCAGATGGAACTGGTTGGAGCTGGTTCCTCACTCCCATATTCACGTGACTGTCATTGCCCTTCATTGAATTCTTGTCTTTGTATATATGGTGTCTTCCTTTTTGTCCGTAAGAGTTTGATGTAACAAAACATCAAAAAAGACCTGTGAAAAGATTGTGAAAAATATTTTGGCAAAAATTAGATGTTTTCATTACACTTCCTTTGTAGAAAGCCCTCTTCCCAGTGTTTCATTCAGTTTCCCTGTGGAAACAGAGAATTCTATTTTTTTGGCCTTGGTAATTGAAGGAAGATCAGGAAATTTTTCAAAGAAAAAGAAAGTTCTTCAGAAGATCATTTTGAGCTGAATGTTGATAGAAAAATCAATATGTTATTACTGATGAGATATATGATTCTTTAGATGCACGAGACCAGGTATCGAAATCACTTATGGCAGAGCTGAGGCACAGAGATCAGTGAATCCTCTATATACAACATAGTGTGGTGAAGTTCAAGAAGGCTGTGGAGAATATATTTGTGCCAACTTTTCATTGAGTTGAACAGCACAATTTTAGTGTCGCATTCCCAGGAAACTAAAAGAGATATTTTTCCTGGAGTTTTCTAATGAAGATTGTATATTGCACTTCTCCTGTAGTAAAATGTACAAGAAAATCACATGTATTATAGTAATTTGTTTTTTTCATGAGCTTGCTTACCTGTTTTTCATATTGCAAAACACTTTCTCACTGACTAGAACATTAGCATCTCTTTTTATTTCAAAGAGTGGAATATTATGTGCATGGATAAAGGCTTTATAAATGCATCCAGATTAATGTGTCATTCTCTTATCATTACCATGAATGACTCATACTTCATGATTCACTGGAGTAGGAAGTATAAAATTCATGACTTCAAGTTGTTTTACTTTATCTTCTTAAACCTTAGTGTTCTGGATGAATGATAACAGACATGGGCATGAACATTTTTAGTTAACATATTCATGACATCAAAATATGTCCAGAAGGATATACCTAAACCTTTTCCTTAGAAACCTCTGAAGTGCTGGACCTCACAGAAAGGTTATATATTTATTGTATTTTACTGCCAAGTACAAGCTTTAACATATTGTCCTCATGTTTTGCCATATAAATCGATATAGATACATTGCTGTTCAGAAACTAACAATTACATTAGCTATATTTTTCTGCTAAAAAAAAGGAAATAATATTCATCCTGACAAAATTTCTCATTAGAAGTTTAAAAAGCTAGAAATACTTGTTACTAATTAGATAATTAGGAAGTGGATTAGAAACCTCTAAAGAGAAATACACTTAAGCCTACAAGTATGTTACCATATATCTGTTTGAATGAATATCTGTGGTATAATTAGCATTATGCATTACCTTCACAGTTTTGATTAAAATGTGTAATCTGAGGTACTGTTAAGTCTAACACTTTGCATCTCACTAGATTCTTCATATAACTAATTAGCACAAAGGTCGTAATTCTCATTTTTCCAATATCAACATGTCATTACAGAAGCACAGTGATGATTATGCTGATAGATGTGGTAGGACACCATAGAGATAAAATGTTCAGTTTCCTAAAGGGTGACTACAATTAAAATTTAACAAAGCAAAAATGTGTGATTTAGTCTATTACCTTTGTGCAGTTGTGCCAATGAGAAAGGATTTTTCTCATTATACAAAGAAAAAATTCTGCTCTGAATCAAGAATTAGATGTCTCTTTGTATGTCATTTATTAAGAATACAAGAAGTTTAGTAATCAAACATACATAGCTGAAATATTACTTATGAACATTTTCAGTAAGTATCAATAAAATACATAGGCGCTGCTAAGGACAACATCAAATGAGAAGGTAGTTTCATGGTTTTTAAACAGGTGAAAACACCCAAAGAGATGACATGGAACCTGAAATGACATCCTGGGTTAACACATGCCACTCTCACCCCAAACAGACAGGAGGGAAAGCAACACACACACACACACAAAGAAAAGAAATATCTGGGTTGAGATAAAAAGCTTTACTGGAAATGAGATAATACAACACACAATTACAATTATAGAAAAGTGCAGCAAAATTCAGAACCAGCAGCAGAAGGCAGCGACTTACTCCTATCCCCATGACCCACAGCCAGCACAGCAGAAAAGACCAACACCCCAAATGCAGAAAACAAAAGCAGCAACTGAAACAAGAAGCCTTTCATGTTACAATCAGAACTTCAAGGCCCATAATACTTTGCTCCTGCCAGCGCTTCTATTTGGAAGCTGGCATGACAGAAGCAGGGTATTGAATATCAGCATAAGATTCAACTCAACACATGACTCAACTCCACTGCTGTGTCCCCCCACTCGATGTCATCAGTGTACTGAAAGCGAAGTTCAGCATGGTATTGAATATCAGCAGGAGATTCAACTCAACCCAAGTTTGTTGGTTTGCCCAGCAATCATTTACACAGAACCCTTTTTTTTTTTTTTTTTTTTGGGTGGGGGGGCGGGTTGGGTTTTGGGTGGGGAAGAAATAAATTGTTTACCCAAGGTAGACCTGAAAAGCCAATTACAATTTAGGTGTTAAGCACTTAAGTGTTTTCTGGATTTTTTTATCTTGAAATGTTGAAGATACCTTTTTATTAAATTTTTAATGATTTCAGCAGAGTTAAGTCTCATGAATACAAGTTAGTCACCCATTAATCATTGCAGATATGGTCACAAGGGCCATTTTCTAATAATTATTTCTGCCTGTCATTAATGGCAACTACTTCTCAATTTATCAACTACTTCAGAACCAACTGGGCCAAGTCTGTAAAAAAGAAAAACAAATAGAAGAAAATAAAGAGAAAAGGGGGGCCAGGGGGAGGGGAGGGTTGGCAGGTTGATGAGTGGGGAGAGAGAGATTTCACCACCCAGCATTGTTGTCTTGAATTGGAGTCTGGATCTGTAGGTGGAGGGTTGACAAAGGTAAACACATGCACTCACCTTATGTATTTAGTCGGTCCAGCACCACCTTCAGAGCAACAACTATCTTTAGTCTGCTTGGTTGAGTGATGGAGTTCAGAGGAGCAACAGTCTAACAGCTGGGAATCAAAACTGGGCTCTCCATGTCTGGGAATTGAAACTGTGCAAAAAACTTCAGAGGGGCAACAGTTGACCGAAGTTTGACCTGTTAGCTGGTGCATGCTCAAAACTATGAGGGGGTGAAAGTAGAGAAAAGCAGCTCACTGCTCTGCCTCTGCAACACTTAATCTGCCTCTCTCCTAATTTCCCCCTTAAAATGGTTCCAGCTTGAGCTGTTTGAGACAAGACAGGCAAGGTGTTTAGGGTGTCAAATGACAGAGAGATAGGATGGCTGTTTTCCATGTGTTTCACATAGGCATTTTTCACTTCCCTGCCCTTAGGTACTCATCTATCTCAACACCTATATTCACCTAGATATAGAATTCTATCTTTAATCTGCAAGAAAATAGGAAAGTCTGAGACAAAGTAGCATTCTGAGAGGAATTCCTGTTGGATTACTTCCATTTTTATTTGACTTATGTTAAGACAGTGTCATGTCCTGAAAAGCTGAGATATTTGGGACACTTCTGTTTCTTCTTGAGACACTGAGGATATTCAGTACATTTTGTTACTAGTGGTTTAATGACTGCATACTAAATATTCTATATATAAATTTAAATTACAAACACATGATGAGATCTGTTCTTTTTGACATTGGAAGAATCGGTTAGTTCTTCCTGGCAACTACCTGGATGGTGTTTAAATGTATTTGGAGTCATCATCATTGGAGGTGTTCAGGAGGAGACTTGATGGGGTGCTTGGTGCCATGGTTTAGTTGTTTAGATGGGTTGGATGCGATGATCTTGAAGGTCTCTTCCAACCTGTTTTATTATTATTATTATTATTATTATTATTATTATTATTATTATTATTATTATTATTATTATTATTATTATTATTATTATTATTATTATTATTATTATTTCTTGCTATCCCTGTATCCAAGCCTTGTTCATTCTGGCCCTCATTTGTGCTTCTTTGTGCCACAGCACCTCTTTCATAATTTCATTTACAAAAAAGATTTAACTATTCCAGGAAGTAGAAGAGTAAATTAAATTGAATGGATATTTAGGAGGCCTGGATGTGCACAAATTGGCTCACAATACATAGTTTGGCCCTATGCCTTTAGTCTTTATAGCAAATTAAATCCTGAATGGCATTTCTTCAGGAAATGTGCTTGATGAAATCCAAATCCCAAATTTTAAACATATGCAGAGTCTTTGAAATAATTTATTCCATCATAAATAATTATAAGAGATAAAACCATTTTTTTCCCAATGCTCTTCTAGCCCAGGGATTTAAAATGTTAGTCATCTGTAGTTAAAACAAGCAGAATAGACAAAAAAATATGAAACAAAATGTGTTTTTGTAATTGAGTTTGCAGCTTTAAGCCATGTTAAAGCACAGCACATATGGGTTTAAAAAAAATCTTGAAAATTTCTTAGAGAAGCAAGTATCAAGTGCTTTTATAAAAGTTACTATGCCAGACCTGCAGGAAGGTAATTTTGTCTTGAAGCTAAAGTTACCTGCTAAAGGGCTCAAAGCATTTTGTGTGTTTTATGAACCCCAGTGGTGAACAAACCCTGATTTTATTTGATTTTTTTCTCTATTGAATGTGTGACCTTTTAAATATGAAGGAGTTGGTTGGTCTGCACCGTAGCTGAAGACTTTTTCAGGAAATTCCTGTAATATTTTGGCTGCAAAATCATGCTGAGCATTTATATTACTCATAGGCAGGAGATCCAGAACAGAAAAAAATCAGAAGTGGCTTAGGACATACTAATATCAGAAATATTAAAAAATAACAATATCATAGCTAATTTCATTTAGCAAGCACATTTGAAAACAGAAGGCTGAAGGTCGGATTACCATATAATTTCTTAGATAAGCAAAGAAATGTTCTCAAATATCACTGGTTTATAAATGTAGCTTGTTTTCATCTGAGACTAAAAGACTCCGAATCTGAGACAGAAATGGAAAAAAAACCCAAAAACCAAACAAATATGTTTTAAGGTTTGTAAGTCCAGCATTAAAAAAAGAGTACTTAAAATGTTTGTTTCCCTTTTCTTGCCTCTAAAACTTAATACCTATAAATGTAGTTAAAAAGAATAACCAACTACTTCTGTTATTTCTCCATCAATTGTACAAGCAAAAGGATGATTTGCCTTTTCTGCCCTTTAAAACTGGCAGCTTTAGTAAGTGTGATTGAGATGTATCTAAATGATGGAAATAGTTCACAATCCCTGAACTGATTTAAAAGTAAGGTGTTGCTGAAGGTGACAGGATCAAAAACTTGGAGACAGGAGAAAAGGAGAATGTGAAACAGTTAGCAGTTACAACAGGACAACATGAAGGTAATTGCACCCTGAATGAAGACCTTACTTCAAAATTATGAAGAGAGAGTGTCTGCTCCTTTTAAGGGTACTTAGTCAAAGGACCTATAACAAGAACATACAAAGACAAACTTAACAAACACATGGTAATGAAGGTTGTGAAGAGAACAAATCTGGTCAGTGGAATGAGTTATCAAGGATATGTGGAGTGTGAAAATGTTTATTTTTTCAAAAAAACATAAAGGAAGGGAGGGAGACAAACACAGAATCACAGAATGATAGAGACTAGAAGGGACCTCTGGAAATCACCTAGTACAACCCCATCATGAAAGCAGATTCCCCTAGGACAGGTCATACAGGAATGCATCCAGGCAAGTTTTGAATCTCTCCAGAGAAGATTACATAACCTCTTTGGGCAGCCTGTTCCAGTGCCCTGTCACCCTCACAGTAAAGAAGTTTTTCCTCATGTTGAGGTGGAACTTCCTGCGTTCCAGTTTGTATCCATTGCCTATCACAGGGCACCACTGAAAAGAGACTGGCCCCTTCCTTTTGACATCCACCCTTGTAAATATTGATCAGGTCCCCTCTCAGCCTTCCCAGGCTAAACAGACCCAGGACTCTGTCTTTCCTCATAGGAGAGGTGTTCTATTCCTCAACTTGTAGCCCTCTATTGGACTCTCTTCAGTACTTTTTGGTCTCTCTTGAACTGGGGGTCCAGAACTGGACAAAATATTCCAGATGAAGTCTCACTAGGGCAGAGTAGAGGGGCAGGAGAACCTCCCTGATGGGGAAATAAAACTGGCCAATTACTGTTAACAAGCAATAACCAGAAATAAATTTGCTCAGTCACACTAATGGGCTATCAAGAAATCACAGATAAACTAAGACTTTGCAATGGATGATGATGCAAACCTTAGGGTCCTGCATGTTGGAGGCAGTTAGTGGGACTACGACAACTGATGAGTCAATGTGCCAGAGAAAAGGGAGCAAGGGGGAATAGAGATGGGGGGAATAGAGATGGGGGAAGGCAGATAGCAGTATAAAAGGGGTCAACCGTCCTTAAATAGAAGCCAGTCACTACATTTTTCTGACTGGGGTCTGTGCCTAATCACTACAGTCTATATTGTGAAGAAGACATCCCATGTTCTTAAGCATTCTTACTATAACTTTTCTTAACACTCTCTGTGTACCCTCAGTCTCTGTCCTCTGTGTGTGTGTGCACTGCAAGGAATCAGTATCAGGAGGTGGCGAGAGCTGTGTGAGAGTGTGAAATTTGGTGTCAGCTACTGGAACCAGTCAGCAACTGGAGTGAGTGGGGGTCCTTAACCACCATCCAAGGGGGAAGGAATTACATGTGTCCTCAAAACCCCGATACTGACAGATACTGAGAAGACAGAGTGAGAGAGGTGAGAGGCTCAGTGATGGAATTCTGTATGTAGCCAGAGAAATTCCTAAGAAAATTCCTTTTTAATTAAAGTGCCATAAAAACACAAATATATACATGAAAACATCTCTTCAATATATGTGGGGGTATACACGTATAGGCATAAATTTACATGTATGCAAATATATATTAAATTTAGTAAAGGTGGACTTGTTAATCAGGTTTAAAGATTTTATAGGCAAAAATCTTACAAGTTGTAAGACCAACAGAGTGCAAAATGTTATGGCAGGGTCAGAGACCTTCATTAATATGTGTAATATTATGCACTTTATGTCTGCACTATTAAATAAGAGTCAGAGAATTAGCTCAAAAACTCAATTTCTGCTCAGTCATGCCACCTGTTAGCTTACTCTCTCTGTTTTTCATGCCTCCAAAGCAAATCTTGTAAGCTTCTGGGGATAAATCTCAGGAAGGAGTACTCCCAGATATTTTTTTTTTTCCAGTGTCCTTAAAAATGTTATACATTCAGACATGCCTTATACTGTCCTATCACACACCCGAGCATGTAACACACACCTCTGATTCCATGTGATAAAAGCATCATTTTCCTGTGGGGGAAAGCATAATCTCCATATTATGTGAGTCACACCAAAACAGAAAAACTCAAGATAGTAATGGAGGCTGTTATAGTTTGAATATTATATGATAAATAATAAGTTTTTCCAGGGAGGTCAGGAGTCCAGGGGATGGACCATTCCCAAGGGGCTGAACAAAATGTAGGTGATATGTTTATCCTGTTTCATTAGTCTGCAGAATTTCTATATAGTCTGAAGCACAGCTGGGTTTTTCTCTATTTCTTGCTTCTTTCCCTCTGTCTCTGCTTCTGACCTTTCTTGCTTGTCCCGCTCGTTTCTGTTTGGGTTATGGTAAGACATAGTAGTGGGGATGAGAGAAAGATAACTTGTTAGGCTGGTAACAGCCCTCTGGGCTTTTGTCCAGGATGGTGTACAGGAGGGTCTGGGCTATTGTGTATGTGGGGGTAGTTGGGCTATTGTCAAGTTGTATATGTATATATGTATTTGTATATGATTATTACCTTTTATATTTAGCCTACTTTTGTAAATAATAATTTCATTTAATTTCCAAATTCTGAGTAGTGTGGTAACTTACTCCTTGGGGTAAATTTCAAATTGTAAGGTGGTGCAAAATCAAACCACTACAGATGCCCATAGGAGATTCAGGCCCAAGTATGGATTATGGAGATGGCCAGCCCTGCTCTGAGGGAAACATAGGACAATTTGTAATGATCAGTGTTAACCTGAATAAGAACAATGTAACTACCCAAGACAAAACCACGTTGTTGTTGATTTTTTTCCCCCCACAATTCTGTGTCATAGAGATAACATGCAAATACTCATTTTTCAATTCAGAGAGGTAGAACATCTGGCAAATCATGTCATGTTTAGGAGGAATATGTTAAAAGACAGATATGAAATACTTTAAAAACCCTGAAGGCAGTTAATTATTGATTTCAAATTACATTAGTCTACATGCAGGTGAAAACTAAAAGACAAAGATTGCTCTGGCAAAACAAGCATTTTGATGGAACCCAGTCTTTTTACTTGAAGTTACAGTACTTTGATAAATACTAACCAAGGCTTTTGAGGACTAGAGGCAGCATAACTCAGTTTCCATAGCATAATTTTTCACTTCTGATTAGTCTATTTACTGAACAATAATACTGACTCATCTTGATATTAATGTTTGGCTTTTCTGTCCATATGTTCATGAAACCTGTACCTTTAAATTAGATTTAGTGGGTTTAGTGTTCTAAGCCCTGGGAAGGATACAAGGGCTGTTTAGGCATTAGAAAGCCACAAGGAAGTGATCACCTGTGAATTGCCTCAAGGTAATTAGGGCAAACATATTTAAAAAGAGGAATCTGAAAGAAACTCTGCTCATCACTGATGAGCAGAATGGGAGACTTGGCTGTAACCAACATGGAGAAGGCTGAGGTATTCAACAACATTTTTGCCTTGGTGTTCACCAGCAAATGCTCTAACCGTATCACTCAGTTCACAGAGTCCAAAGGCAGAGACTTGGAGAATTAAGTACATTGGTTTCAGAAAGGGATGATATAATTTTTTCTTTGTAAGAATCATGAAGAAGGAAAGGATTTGGGTCTGGAATCACTAGTCAAAGTCTTCATTATTTAGAAATTATCATTTGGCAATAAACTGCTAAAGAAACCCACAAACAACAAGTGGATAAATATTGTGATGTAACAAACCTTTTGGAAGCCATCTATTAACTCCTACAAAGTCTGCTAAATAATATTATGGCAGGTCCTGAGCTGACACAAGAAATAAAACCACAGAAAATGCTAGTAGTGTTTCTGTATAACAGAGAAGTCTATCATAAAATAATTTACTGAATATTTTGTAAACATTTCACCCATGGAAAGACAGGGTTACTCAGATCTGATGAAGGCTGTATAACTGGAGTGCTAGCAGCTGAGCTTTTCCTCTTCATATGCAAAGTGCTTTCCAGCACCATTATAAACCAGTAAAGCATGGTATGTTAGGGCCAGCTGTAAGCTTGGAGGATATTGCTTTGCACTAAATTATAATTATCTGCTAAATAAAGATTAGGTGGCAGAAATATATAAAATGGTTTTCCTAAGAAATAAAGAAATTGTAACATACACAAAATTAATCATAGGGGTTTAACTCCAAAGGTATATTAGACACAGCAAATATATATATATTACCAGGTGTGGCTTATGCTGTATGATTCATATTGTGTGTTTTAACTCTGTCTAGTAATTCCTCAGCTTGGAAACTGATTTGGACATGAATTTTGTTATTTAATTTTATTCATTAAAATTATTTCTGAGTTGTTTTCAGGGCAGACTACATTTAAAAATAAAATTATACTGACATTAACATCAACCACTTGTTCAAATGTGATGGAACACGACTCTATTTTTTTCTTTTGTCTTTTTTTCTGAAATATCTCAGATAGTTTCCAACTTCTGATTAAAAATTTAAAAACAGTAATAAAATGCATTTCTTATTCAGAGTCATAGCACCCTGAAAGCAAAGATATTCTTCATTACTGAAAGACTCTTCTGGTGGGTCAATTTCCACAACTTTTCACTGCCTGAGCTTGAGCTCTGTTGTCAGAGGAAGAGTGAGCAAGTGAGCACTAAGGTTATTCATTACACCTGTCATAGGTATTAAGAAATTATTTTTGACATTGCACTCTATTTCAGTTTCCTGTCTGTAAAATAAGAATAAAAACACTTGCTAGCTTCAAAGAATTCATTAAATATAAATCAGCAGTTTCTTGTCTGATCAGATCTTGCACCTTATTGCCCTAAAGAACTCCTTCATTGTGAATCCTTTTCTACTGGTTAGCCACTTTGGAAATCTGTGACAAGACTTAGGTTTTTATGTTCTAGTTATCCCTTAACTCTAGTGAGCTTTTATGTACCACATTATCAGAAAAACATTCAAGGCATAACTTACATTAATTAGGGTGACATTCATCTATTGTTTATTCATTTTTCAGTAACCTCCAACAGGTTAAAGAAGCATAATTGTCACTTGTATGATTTTGTGCCTAAAATATGAGTAAGATATGTTATTAATCTCACTTTAATTACACTTTAAATCAATTTTGTACTGGTACTGAGATGAAGCACCTATAAGGTCTCCCTGGAGCCATGTCTTCTCCAGACTGAACAACCCCATCTCTCTCAGCCTGTTTTCACAAGGGAGGTGTTCCAGCCTTCTGACCACCTTTATGGTCCTCCTCTAGACTTGCATGAGCAGGTCTACATCCTGTTGGTGGCCCCAGAGCTGAACATGGTACTTCAGATCTCATAACAATGAAATAGAGGGGGAGGATCACCTCCCTCAACTTGCTGGTCATGCTTCTTTTGATGCAGCCCACGTTGCAAGCACACATTGTTCAGTTTTTCATCCATCAACACCAAGTCTTTCTCTATAGGGCTGGCCTTTTTCCAGTCAGTGGGAATTTGGAAGTACTCAGGGCCAGGTTGAATGGGACTTTGAGCAACCTGATCTAGTGGAACTCTCCCATAGCAGGGGATTCAGAGCTAGATCATCATAGAATCATAGAATGGTTTGGGTTGGAAGGGCCATCTACTCCAATGCCCTCTGCAGTGAGTAGGGGCATCCTTCACTAGATCAGATTGCTCAGAGCCTTGTTGAGCCTGACTGCCACGATTGAGAGACAGGATGCAGCTTGATGCAAGCTAAGTGTCACTTTTATTGTACAAAGTATTTTCTTTATAAAGGCTAACACAACTAAAAAGCAGTTTGTGATAGGTTATTAGATTCATCCAAGTGACAGTTATAAGCACAGGATTGGCTGTTGAGAAAGCATCACACTAACACCTGTATCTTATCAAGGTTTAAGCAAGTGTTAAAGAAACATCAAAAGATCAAGGGCTCTGTCACAGTATTTACAAATTAGAATAGAATAGAATAGAATAGAATAGAATAGAATAGAATAGAATAGAATAGAATAGAATAGAATAGAATAGAATAGACCAGGTTGGAAGAGACCTTCAAGATCATTGCGTCCAAGCCATCATCCAACACCATCTAATCAACTAAACCATGGCACCAAGCACCCCATCAAGTCTCCTCCTAAACACCTCCAATGATGGCAACTCCACCACCACTGTGTCCTCTTGTTCTTGTAGAGAGCAACAAGGTCTCCCCTGAGCCTCTTCTTCTCCAGGTTAAGCAACACCAGCTCACTCAGCCTCTCGTCACAGGGTTTGTGCTCCAAACTCAACTTTGTTGCCCTTCTCTGGATACATTCCAGCAAGTCAACATCTTTCCTAAACTGAGGACCCCAGAACTGGACACAGCACTGTGAAAAAGAAAAAATGAAAGTGCCTGCAGTGGTTAGCATCAGCTAAAATCCATTAAAAAAACTAAATGAGTTGAATCCTACTGTAGATGATTAAAGACAGATATTTCAGTATAGCCATATGAGTAATGTTTTTCACTTATAAAAGTGGATGCATATTTATAAGTATATTATATTATTATTGAAAGCAATGATGTTAATCATACAACCAACACTGCAATGGAAGAGGTCTTTAAGAGTGGATTTAATTGTCTTAGAAGAGCTACCTGATAATCAATAATAATCACAGAATCGTTGATATGCTTTCTCGCATTGAGCTGAAGCTTGACAAATCACTGAAGTAAAAAGGAATTACTAAGTGGAGTAGCACTGGTCTTAAGTAAGATACTACAGACTGTCTAGAAATTCTTAACCTGTAATGGGATTTATGTGTGCTTCAGAATTTACATCCTCTAGAATCTGTAAATTGCCATCCATGTATATACAGTGGAGTTACTTCATGTTCAGTTCTTTACTTTGCTGAACCTAAAATGCTAGCATTTGTGTTTTATTGTTTCTTGGCATTGTTACATATATCAGTTTGGGGGTTTGGTTTTGTTTTGGGGTTTTTGTTTTCTTTTTGGTGTTGGCTTTTTTTTTTTTCCTGAGTGTGTGTTTTTGTTGTTGTTTGGGTTGGAGTTTTTTGGGTGTGCGGGGATTTTTGTTGTGTTTGTTGTTGGTGGTGGTTTGTTTGTTTGTTTTTTCTTTTTGTGTAGAAAACATTTTTCTCTGTTCCAGGAAGTTGTGACTGATTATAGTTCAGGCAATTTGCAAGAAAAATAAAAACTTCAAGGAACAATTAATGCCAGATAGAAAATTTGTTCTTTTCTGCATTGTCATGGAATACTGAAAGGTGACATTTAAAACTATTTTTTTAATACTTTCACAAGACATCCATGTACAGATGTCTTTGTGAAGGGTTAACTTCAGCTAAGAACCAAACTCCTACCCCAATGTTTTCATATTCCTCGTCCTCAGCAGTAGAGGGGAAGAAAGTAAAATTAAAAAGATTCTAGTTTGAGATAAAGACAGAGAAATTGCTTACCTGTTACCATCATGGGCAAAACAGTCGATCTGGGGAAATTTAATGCAATTTATTTCCAGTAAAAATAAAACTGAATTGTGAGAAACAAAGACATACACACACAAAAAAAATTTTAAATGCCTTCCCCCTCACTTTGCCCACCTTTCCAGGCTAAACTTCCTTTGCTCATTCCCTGCTCTTCAACATCCACTCCACTCCGCTGAGTTGTGCAGTGAAACGAGGAATGTCAAGTTGTGGACAGCACGTAAGAGTGTCTCCTACTGCTCCTTCCTCTTCACACTTTTTCCATGCTTCAGGAAATACCCATCTACTCCAGCATGAAGTCCTCCATGGTTGCAGTCTGGGTATTTGTTCTGGTGTGGTCTTGTCCAGGGGCCAAGATGTACAGAGATGTACCAAGATCTGCAGAGATGTACTTCCTCTACCATGGGATCTGCAGTGTGGATATCTGCTCTGGGGTCTGAAGCACCTCCTTCCTTTCCTTTTCTGACCTTGGTGTCTGCATTTTTATTCCTCTCACATTTTTCCTACTACTATCTCACACAGCTGTCACACAGCATTTTTTCACACAGCATTTTTTACCCTTTTTGGTTTGAACACCCCAAGGATATTGAAAATTCTCAAGAGCTATTGTAACTAGCCTGGAGGAGAAGGTGAAGTTGAAAGGGGAGGTGAAGGAAAAGGGAAGAGCATCCCCCCTTGTCTCACTGATAGACTGGCTGTCTGAGGAGAAAAGGTAAAGGGTGTCATTATTAATAGTTGCCAAGAGATGGTCCCAAAGTATGGGGATGATGGCAGTGCTGAGTACAAATACCAGATTAGTCTCAACAAGTAATTTCACCATATCAAAAGCCAGTGTTACACAGTAAATTGAGATGATAACCTTAATCCAACCTCCTGAGGTGATAAACAGCACAACAGGGAACATACACAGCAAGGAAGATGTTATATAACAGAAGTCTGAGAATAAGCACAAGATTGGACATGAGGAACAATTTCTTGTCCTTGAGGGTTTTGGGGGCCTGGCCCAGGCTGCCCAGGGTGGTGGTGGTGTCCCCATCCCTGGAGGGGTTTGAAATCCATGGAGGTGTGGTGCTGAATGTCATGTATTTGTGCTGCCCTGACAGTGCTGGGTGAAGGGTTGGACTCCACGATCTTGAAGGCCTCTTCCAACCCAAACAATTCCATGACTCCATGATGGATTGAGCTCCCCACTGTCAGGAATTGCCTGACAGGCCCCAGCCATGCAATAATGCATTTGAAACCCAACTTACATTTCAAAGGCAGCTTGGAGACAAGCTCAGAGAGGCTGTTCCCCTCCAAACCCACAGAAAGGGCAGAGGGACAGCTTCTGGCACAGTGGCAGGCCTGGGGCAAACCTGTGTTCCCCTCCCTTGCTCTGAGCTCACCTCCTTCCCCCTCCAAAGGCCTTGGGGAGTGGCTTCCTGCACTGGGGCTGCTTCCAGATGATCCACTTGACCATCGTCCGCCACATGGACCCCAAGACCACGTTTGCCATCTGGTGCATGCAGCCCCCTCCAAGCTGCTGACCAAGAAGAGCCAGAGGCACCGCATGGTGGGCGGCAAGGGCCCCATCGACCGCTACGTGATGGTGGTGAAGTGCAGGCAACTGGTATTGGAGCTGGGCAGGCACTGCAAGTTTCAGGAGGTGAAGCCTTTCCTGCTGCAGGTGGCTGGGAAGCTGTCCTTCTGCACTGTCCCCATCATCAGGGACAGCCTGTGGGAGATGAGGTGGCAGAAGGAGGTGAGGAGGCTCAACAACCAGAACCTTTGGACCTTTGAGTCCTGGGCATGTGCCGCTACCTCAGCCCCTACGACCTGCACCTCAGGGGACAGTACTGGGGCAAGTTCTTCCTCGAGGACAGGGTCTGAGTGGCTTCCAACTCCCATTAAAGCTTCCTACAGGAGTTTCTTTCACCCCTGCCATGCTTTCTTGGAGGGGGAAAGGTATAGCCAGCAGGGTCCCCAGAGGTGGTGCAGTGGTGTGGGTTAGAGCAACCCTGTGGAGGAAGGAGCTGGGAGTGCTAGTGGGTAAGAGGTTCTCCATGGGGCAGTGTGGTGGTTTTAGGTAGTTTTAATGTTGGGGGGGAATTTTCAACCCACCACAGACAGCAGTGTGCCCTGGTGGCCAAGAGGGCCAATGGGAACCCGGGGTGCATGAAGAAGAGTGTGGCCAGCAGATCTCTACTCTGCCCTGGTCAGACCACATCTGGAATATTGTGTCCAGTTTTGGGCTCCCCATTTCAGGAGGGACAGGGATCTGCTGGAGAGAGTTCAGTGGAGGGCTACCAGGATGGTTAATGGACTGGAGCACTGCCCTATGAGGAGAGCCTGAGAGACCTGGGTCTGATTAGTCTGGAGAAGAGAAGACTGAGAAGGGATTTAATAAATGTTTATCAATATCAGAGGACTGGGGATCAGGAGGGAGGGGATAGACTCTGCTCAGTTGCACCATGTAATAGGACAAGGGGCAATGGATATAAACTAGAGGACAGGAGGTTCCACCTCAGCATGAGGAGGAACAGGCTCCCCAGAGAGGTTGTGGAGTCTCCTTCTATGGAGACTTTCAAGCCCCATCTGGATGTGTTCCTGTGTGACATGTGCTGGATCTTATGGTCCTGCTCTGGCAGGGGAGTTGGGCTCGATAATCTTCAGAGGTCCCATCCAACCCCTCACATCCTGTGACCCCTGTGACCCTGTGAACCAATTTGTTTTAACATGCTCTGTTCAGATCTGTCTATATCTCAACCCCCTGGAGCCTCATCCTAGGTGCCAAAAAGAAGATGTTGTGGTTTAGTCCAAGCAAATAACTAAGCACACAGTCATTCTCTCGCTTCTCTGTGGTGAGATGGGAGAGAGGATCAGAAGAAGAAAAGTGAGAAAACTCTTGAGTTGAAATAAAGACAAGCAAAAGCCAAGGTAAAGAAAAGAAAAAGGCAAAGAAAAGCAAAGCCACATTTGCAAGCAAAGCAAAACAAGGAATTCATGCACTGCACTCCACTGGCAGATATCCAGCCATCACCAGGAAAGTAGGGATTCATCACACATAATGGCTATCTGGAAAGACAAACACAGTAACTCTAAACATCCCCTCCTTCTTCCCTCAACTTTACATCAGAGCATGATGTCATATGGCATGGAATGTCAGCTGGGGTCACCCATCCTGGCTGTGTCCTGTCCTAACTTCTTGTGCATCACTATCCTATTTGCTGGCAGAACAGTCTGAGGAAGAGAAAAGACCCTGACTTAGTGTCAGCAGTGCTCAGCAACAACTAAATATCAGTGTATTCTCAGCATTATTCTCATCCTAAATCTAAACCACAGCATTACATCAGGTATTATGATGAAAATTAATTCTATTCCAGCTGAGGATACCTGGCTAATCCAAGCTTTCGCAAAATACTGAAATAAAAGCTACAGCATATCCAAAAGACCTTATTACACAGCAGGTGTGTAAAGTTGGACAACTGAATGAAGGCCTGATGATCAAAAATCCAGAATGAGTACCAAAATGCCAAATGTGCATCCAGACACCAAAAATTATAAGTGAGTTGAATAATATGCATATTGTGTTTCATGTAAAATCAATGGTTTCTAGCATCTCTAGAGAGAGAGCTATTGCACCTCTCTCAGTGATTGTCTAGAAGTGCTTCTGTCTGCTGCACAGAATGTGGAAGATGAAGTCTCACTTAGATGAGTGAGCTAAGGAAGTATGGACTTTTCAAAATCTAGGGTTTATTTGCCGGGTGACCAGTTTTATTTGCTGTGTCCCAAATTATGTGACAGATATTGCACAAGACATACAGTAGACCTCAACCTTTCTGAACTAGCATGTGGGACTCAAGATAGCTTAGGTTATTTATTTGATGCCAGTATTTAGGCAACTGAAATGAATCACTCCAGTTCATTTATTTATTTTATTTTTTTATATCCAAGGTATTTTATTTTGCAGCTGATACTAGTACACTTTTATGATTGTGGTGCAGTATGTATTCTAGTGTTTCCATCTACTTGAGAGAATGTAATGATTATTAGGAACTGCCAATATAAGGAATAAGCAGAACCTCATAGGAGAAAAAAGTATGTGAAGTAGTACTTAATATGTGAAGTAGTACTTAATATGTACCCTAAATTGTGAGGCTGTCTTTCTTCCAAAATTAAAGTACCTTATAACAGTATAAACCCCATATTCTCCAAACTTGAGAATTTTGGGGATGAGATTAATTGAAAAAAGTCACAACTGTATTTGGGTTAACTACCTTTTTTTATTTTATTTTATAGTGATTTTGAATTCTGTCTAGTGTTTTATCAGTAGTAATCACAGTTTCCTGAGTTTCAGAAGATTCATCATTAATGAATTACCAAAATTGCTATGACTTGTGTAGATGAAACAAGATGCTGAATATTTGGGATGATACAGGATCCAATAGGTAAGTCACACAGATCTTAATATTCTTTTTGAATTTTGAATATTCAGAACCTGAGAAAGAAAAGAATTTTCAAACCCATTCTGCTCTTTCAGCTAAGTTTGTTGAGATTTTCTTGGTGAAATACCAATAAAGGGAGCATGACCGTGGAGGAATTTCCAAGGAATATGAAGATCTTCAAGAAAACCCTGTACTGAGGTTCTCTACTAGCTGTGGAGCAGATATTGCCTCTTTTGTAATCAGTAGCAAATGGATATCTAGACAATTCTCATGAAACTTTCAAGATGTGGTGTAGATATAGATGTATAGTCCTGACATATTTTTAAAAGTTTTATTTCATGATGTTTAACAGAAAAAAAGTTTTCCTTTAGCATTTAACTACTTATTCTGACCAATATGCTTAGAGCCTGTTTTATAATTTTTGAACTTTCAGTTTATCAATATATGTTTTTACAATGCATTGAAATATTTATTGTGCCTTAAAAAAAGCATAGTCACTTTTGTTAGCATAATGAGGAAGGAATTATATACAAAGAGTTGACTAGTAGTCCTGGTAAATACCTTTCATATTCTTTTAATAAAACACAATTATTTTCATTTGAATTTGATTTAATCTGATTAATTAACTAATAATGGAAAATTCTGTTGCTATTAGTAATACCTTTTCTCACTCTCATCTTCCTTGGTTCTTGTTCCCTTCCTTCCCCTTTCTTCCTTCCTTCCTTTCTTGTTTCCCTTCCTGTCTTCCTTTAAGAGCTGTCCTTAAAAGTTCCAGTGACATGATGTAAGAACAGACCTGTCCTTCATCAGTTTTCCTTTTCATTGGAAATAAAAGAAAATGAGTTCTTTTTCTTCTCGTTTTATTTTTTCCTGTTTTTGGTTTTTGGTTTTTGGGGTTTTTTTTTAAGAAGAAGAAAAAATCACCCCAAAATGCCCCTTCATCTATCATGGGGGTGTATATAATACCCTGAACAGCTAATACAGGATGTCAAGGCAACAGGAATAAAAGCAGTAGAAAATTCAATTGAGGTTTCTTCTGCTTCTTGACACAGAACCCAGAGGACAGAACATTCTTTCTACAAATAGCTTGGTGAAATAAGCTTTCAATTTTACTTGAAAAGCCTTAACAATTCTTTCCATAAAAGCTTTAATGATATTTTTTCTATAGCGGTAAAATAGGTATTTTATAGGTTTCTATTCTATTCTATTGCTTCAAATTATCTGCACTATGTATGCATTGCACTATACAAATGCAAATACATGTATGTTTTTTCCACATATATATATAGTGAAACAATATATATATAAATAAGGAGTGAATGTGTAAAGGCCTCAATATGACTGTTTTGTATACTGTCTTCTATAAACAGTTCAAGAGTAGCAGCTTGTTGTTTCAACTCTCTTTCCACGCATTATTGCTGTAATGTTCCTTTCTAAAAAAAAATCTTACAATGGTTTGAAGTATATAGTACCTCAATCTATCTACCTTCCTAAAGAGAAACATATATAAGAGGAGAGTATGAAGAACTGATAAATGTCAGAGAATCACTACCAAAAAACTTATTCACATGAAATACTACAGATGACAAAACAATTTTATCTATTTCTTGGGTATTTACTGCATATATGTGTGTTACTAATCTTGCTCTTATAAGGGCCACTTACCCAAGTCTTCTTGAATATTCAAGCCTGAAAACTCTGTCCAAACTTTCATAATTAGAACACTCTGTTTTTAAAGTTCCTTGCCTGCCAAGCCTAATGGTCAGTGTCAGATTCTGGTTTATATTACATAAATATGCCTAAATCTTTACATTTTTGAAAATGTAGAAATAAGATACAGATAAAGCACTGTAATGGATATTATTTGAACATTATTTTTAAAAATGGGTTTTTTACCTGTGTTGAATATAGGGTCTGGAGCCTTGAAATAAGTCTATCATTTAAATGGTACTTATGTTTACCCTGTCTTTGAATGTAATACTTCTTTTTAAGTCTATCTTAATCATGAGTTGCTGATGTCAGTGGAAATGCCATAAGAATTGTTGAAACAAAGGTCAAACATGAAATTTACACTCTTTTACTGGTAATCCAGTTGAATCCAAGATCACCTACTGCCATCATCTGTGGTAGTTTGCATGGCAGTTTGAGCAGGCAAGGAAGTTGAGGAGGGCACAGAAGCTATGCCAGCAGCTAGTTTGGCTCTACAGAAATGGTGGGTACTCGCCTCAGGACAACAACCACTGCTTCTTCAGTGAAAGCCCCAGTGATGTCTGAGGTATCACCCAGACAGAACTGGTAACAGAGGAAACTTCAGTATAGGCAGTAGGCTGCTGCAGTGACTGCCCAAACCTTGGGGGGAAAGTTATTACTTACACAAGGTGTGCAAAAGTGGATGACTTGTTACATCAAGTAGCTGTTACAGGAACCAGTAACTAGGATGTGCCACTGCACAGAAGAGCAGAAGAGGCAGAGGTTGGTAGGAGGCTTCAGAACCAAGTTCCAGTAGCAGACACCAGTGAGGATGAAGCACCATGAACCCTAGTGTCCTACCAATGCAGATCTCCTCCACTGTCTCCACCCTCCAACATCTCAACTGAAAACAGGTTTGAAGTTTAAACTATGGTAGACACACAGGAGCAAGGCCCACAAGGTGCAAATAAACCAACAGCACACAGTAGATATCACAAAAACAAACAGTGTATGCTCCTACTGGAAAACTCCCTGCTAGAAGGCACTGAAGGGTCTATTGGCAATTCTGACAGGAAGTCACTTGAGGGATGCTGCCTTCCAGAGTTAAGACTAGTTATGTTGCAGAGAGTGTGCCACAACTTGTCAAACCATGAACTACTATCCATTATTAGGCATCAGTGCTGTTCAATATCTTCATCAATTATATTGATAGCAAGACTGAGTGCACCCTCAGCAAGTTTGTGGATACTAAAATTGGAATGATATGGAGATTAGCATGGCTCCTGTGCAAGGATAACGTGCAAATTCATGAAGAGTTCCAAATTTTTGAAAAGCTAAGTAGTGTGGCTGATATGTTTGAAGGACTTGGACAGGCTGGAGAGATGAGCTAAGGAGCATCTCATGAGGTTCAATGAGGCAAAGTGTAAAGTCCCTTATCTAAGTTGAGGCAATCCTAGATATCAGTACAGGCTAGGGGATGATGAAATTGAGAGTAGCCCTGCAGAAAAGGACTTGGAGGTGCTGGCTGATGAGTAGCCATGACATAAGCCAACATTGTGCACTTGCAGCCCAGAAGGCAAATCACATCTTGAGCTGCATCAAAAGAAGCGTGGCCAGCAGATCAAGAGAGTTGATTCTGCCACTTTTGCTCTGCTATGGTAAGATCTCACCTGGAGCACTGTGTCCAGGTCTAGTGCCCTCAACACAAGGACAAGGACCTGATGGAGCATGTCCAGTGGAGGGGGATGGAACATCTGTGAGGGTGCTGGAGTTGTTCAGTCTGAAGAAGAGAAGGCTCTGGTGAGACCTAATAGTGGCTTTCCAGTAACTGAAGGGGGCCTACAAGGAGGCTGGGGAGAGACTGTTTATGAAGGCCTGTGATGATAGGATGAGGTGCAAGGGTTTGAAATTAAAGATGAGTAGGTTGGAAGTTAAGAGGAAGTTCTTTACCATGAGGGTGGTGGAACACTGTAACTGGCTGCCCAGGGAAGTAGTTGAAACCCCATACCTGGAGATATTTAAAGTCAAGCTTGACAGGGCTCTGGGCAACCTTATCTAATGGAGGATGTCTCTACTCACTGCAGGGGAGTTGGACGAGATAACCTTTGGAAGTCCCTTCCAACCCGAATCCTTGCCTCTCAGGGTCCCACCCTTTTTTTTACAGTGTAAGATGCTGACACACATGTGGACATCCCTAACAGGCTTTGCAATATGCTAGCAGTGTGCATCCCCATTGGTTAATCATTCAGTTCTTTAGGATATTGTGGACCAGATCTTGGAACTGCTTCTTGGCAACCTTAAAAGAGGAAATGAATTTTGACAAAGTCCTGTTGTTTAGAAAGGCAGTGTATATTTCATATTCTTGGGCATGTAGTACTCTTGTCATTTTACCAAGCTGTTCAGAAATCTTAGGAATTAGAATTTTTGGTTTACCCTGAAGCTTGACATTTGACTTCAGCCAACTTGTGTATTCAGTCATAAGTCTCTGTCTGCTTTACAATTCAGGGTCTTTGATTCACATTCTTTTCCCATGGTAGATACTATTTTGTAATTCAGATAGTTTTTCTGAAAGTCATGAAATTCTAACAGCTTGGTAGGTTGTCTTCTTGGGTATAAATAGTTTGCTGTAGATGAGCTTGAGATGGCTGGATGCTTGTGAAATTCTGACTGTCATGTCAAAATCCTTGCCAGTCTTGTAGAAAATTGTGTATAAATATTGCAGCCCAACTATTCAACTCAGAATGTAAGACTATGATTTGGAAAAGCTTTTTTATTCCTGTCATCAGCCCTTACCTCACATATACTGCATTCCTTTGAACTCAGCAGGATATGAGAAGAGATTGAGATAACTGAGTTTCATCAGTTTTAGAAGACTAAACACAGATCTTTCAGCTCTCTTCAGCTACCTGAGTGGTAAATGGAGGAGGAGAAAGGAAAGGAGGGGAGAAATGAGAAGAGATCTGGGCAACATAGGAGAAAGAAGGGACAAATGTATCTGACAGGTGAGGACTAATAGATGAGATATGAGTTGGAACACTAAGAACTGTCATTAGATATAGGGAAAAGTATTTTTCTCCTTAAGAAGGGTCGAATACTGTAATGGGTTATCGAGAGAGTTTGTGGAATCTCAGTTTTTAACTCTTCAAAACTCATCTGGGTATAGCCCAGAGCAGCCGGTTCTAAATTTGCTCTGTTTTGAAGACTTACACCAGGTGATCTCCAAGGATGATTTCCAACCTACATTGTCTTATGATTCAGGATCTGTTAGTGCATGCATAGCAGCCCACAAGTGGTCTTTCTTATTTGCCATTTTTAATTAGTCACTCATTTCAGGTATATGAAGTGATAATAAGCTTTTTCAATTGGCATTGTTATCACTCTTAAAGATTTTGGTAATACAAGCCTAGACTTTTAGCATGGGTATATATTGTAGTTAGTAATGCCTCTATGGTTACTAGGATCACTTAGCAACTGTTAACACCTCTTAAGGCTTTTGTCTTGTCCATCTCTTCCCTGAAGCCATCAAATCACCACAGTTTATAGTTTCTCTGCCACAACAGTAGTCACTTACTAGATCTGATAGTGGCTCATATAATTTTTTACCTAGGTTTTTTTTCTGGTGAAAATATTGTAAAAAAAGGACTATAGTAAAAACTGCCACAGATGTTCTCTCCTAGAGTAGGAATAGAGTATTTCTGATACATACGATTTCAGAAGGGAGAGCATATTTGTAAAATTTTCTAATAATGACTTATACAAATTAGCTTTTTCAGTCAATTGGTGAAAGAAAAGAACTGTGCAGCACCATCACCTGTAAAGAAGTGTGAATAAGATCTTTCTTGGCTCTTTTCAAACTAACAATTGTTTAAAATCTGGAAATATGTTCTACATTTGACTTACTGAGTGAATTGTTGTAAAATTGTACCTAATGAAAACACCACAGCTCACAGTCAGTTTCCAAAAGCCTCATAGGATTTACTCTGAGTGAAACATTCACCGACATTTCAATTTCAGAGATTTCTGTATGAGTCTGTATTGAGAAAATATTTTGCAATTCATCCTCTACATTAGGTTACATAAAGATGCATACCTTCTGGAAAAGCCCAGGTGAAAAGCCCAAAGATCTTGGAGATTACAGGTTTACGTTTGTGTAGCCTTTGGGAAAATTAACACAAAATTTATTACTCTATGTGGCTTTAATAGAGAGGTTACTTAGGAACTGATAAAATGAATTAAGGGATTGGAAAGGAACAAAGAATGGGAGGAGACAAACAAAGCAGATGAGGAGGTTAAATTATTCCATCAAACATGGTTATGAAACCCTCAGAAAATGAAAAAGGCATGAAGGAATTCAGTCAAAAGTGTATGAAAATAATTAAATTATCGGGGGAAATAAGCAAATTCTTACAGAGCAGAAGTAAAACTGATGACTCCTTCCCTTGAGGAGACACATTTTCTAATTTCTGGATGCTTTTTATTGACCAGAAGAAGTTAATGGCTCTGTAAGTACATGATTTCTTTCTATATTAGCATACAGTGGGCAGACCACAGCCCCTATTTTCTGTCCTGCTGCACTGCTGTGGGGGAAGAAACAGCAAAATTGGGTCTGGGATGAAGGGAGGGGTGGGGAAGGTGCATTTATTTAAGATCTGGCTGTAGTTATCACTATCCTACTCAGATTCAATGAGTGAATTTGTGGTGGTTTTGTTTAAAGTAAACTGATTTTACTTCCCCATGTTGTCTTGGTTTTGCCCTTGACCATAACTGGGGAGTGAGTCTTCCTTTGCCTTTGTCTCAACTCTTGAGTCTTTTTTTTATATTTTCGCCTCCCCATCCCACCAGTGTAGGGTAGGAATGAACAACCACCTGCATGATGTCCTGTTGCTGGCTGGGTATATTCATCGCACTACAGGATTTTTTTATAGAACCACAATAAAAATTTGGGAAAAAAATATTGTCTAGTTAAATGAGATTTTTTTTTTCCCTCTGGAAAAGTCCATAATTTCATCTTAGCTATTTGTACTGAATATCTGTATTACCCTTAAGATAGTGGGATTTCAGAACTCCCTTTTGACTTTTTTTCTATGTTTGTACAGAGAACAATTTATCCATGATATACAGATCCTTAATTCACTATAGACTTTGTTCAACTTTCTGATTTTGTAGACAGCAAGAGAATAAGAATGTATATATTCCAGTACATAATGATGAGCCTGAGTTTCCACTCAGAGATAAGAAGTTATGAAATATAAACTAATAAATTCAGAGGAGTGCAGTCAAACAACTCTCTGCCACTGAGGTTCAGTGAATACAAGTTAATCATACAAACAAACCCTCACTTTGTGAAGAAAGCAAGTTTTGACTTACTGTCAAGATAGGTCAATAAAGCCACAATTAGCTCTAATTAGCAATCCCACATGCTATTAAAAATGTCTACCTTCTGTCGAGATATGCACAGAAAGGCACATTTTTTTCCCACTTGTGAAAACATCAAAGAGAAGTATTTCCTATCTGAACATTAAAACCAATTATAAATGAGGACAAGCACAGCAGTGATATCAACAGAATTTAGGAAACCATTTGTATTGGAAACTGCAGCATTACAGCTAGCTGAGGGAGTATATAATGCTACTCCTATTAGGCCCAAATAAATGTTTGGGGTTTTAGTATAAGATTCCACAAAGACAGAGAAATAGACTGACAGGTCTTTTAAGTTCTATAACTATACCAATTGTTATCTCAATATCTCAGTAAAGATGTAGAATAGCAATATCCTTGTTTTCAAAAGAAAGAGTGCATCAACTGCTTTATTTTGTTCATTTAAAAAAAAAAATATAAAATAGAAAATTCAAAGAAAAAATAAGGGTTAGGGAAATCAGTAGTTTTGTCCTCTCAGTTTTTAAATTTCTTATCATTACACTGTCTATAGAAGGTTTAGCAATTCCAACCCTACAAAAAAACATCAAAGTCTTCACTGGATCAGGAAGAAATTATTGTACCAACATTTGTTTTATGTAAATTCAATTTCTTATTCTGATTTAACCCAAGTAAAAATGATTCAACAAGGATGCAGATGAGTGTTGTGCTTTAAATCCACTCAACCAGCCCTAAACACCATGCAGTAAATTGCTCATTCCTACCCACTCTGCAAGGAGAGGGGGGAGGAAAAAAAAATAAAATGCTGAAGAGTTGAGATAAAGGGCAGGGAGGGTTCAGTCACTGACAGACTCAACTTGGGGAGAAAAAAAAACCGAAGAGCAGAACCACCACCAATTTACCAACTGAATCAGAGCAAGTAGAACTGTGATAAATACATTTATTCCCACTTTCGCTTCTTCCTGCACCTACCTTTGCTACCTCCTCTCCCAGCAGTGCAGTAGGGCAGGTAATGACAGCTGCAGTCAATCCCAGTCCATTCCATATTATTTCTGCCACTCCTTCCTCCTCAGGGGGAAAATTCCTCAGAGTTCTACCCTGCTACAATGTGGTGCCCCTCACACTGGAGACAGTCCTCCAAGGGCGTGGGAAACTTTCATGGGCTACAGTGGAGTCGTATCCAGTGATAGGGCACATAGAAGAATGACTTAGAGTTGCATGGTGAGATGTTCAGACTGGACATTAGGAAGCATTTCTTTACTGAGAGGGTGGCCATATACTGTAACAGGCTTCAAAAAGAGGAGGTCAGTGTCCCATGTCTATCAGTTTTTTAAGACATTTGTTTAATGCTCTTAATAGTATGTCCTACTTTTGCTTTTTTTTCAGCCCTGAATTGGTCAGGCAGTTGGACTAGATGATCATTCTTGGTTCCTTTCAATTGAAATACTATTCTATTCTACTATTTTATTCTATTCTACTAATTTTTTTTATTTTTTTTTTAGGTAAGTTTACATTCCATATATTCTTGCAAAGAGATTAGATTCACCAGAAACTTTATTAATGTTTATAATTATTTTATTCCAAATAAATGCAATGAAACCTGCTAGCAATCCACTATAGGTGAGATGGGAAATAGTAATTTTAACAAAGTTTGCTACTTCTCTTTCAAATTCAAATAACATAAAGGCCTATGGCTGTTTTTTCATTAAATACTGCTTTTGATGAATGAACAATATTGATTGTATCTCTGGTTACCACACAAAAGTTATTTATTTCAAGCTTTTAAAAATTACTATTATTTCATTAATATTCATAAAAAATTCCATCACTGTTCAGATCAATCCAATATGCATGTAGAATACAATACTGAAATTACTGCTTTTCTTTCTTCTTTTCTATAATAATAGATTGGCTAATTTGTCACTTCCTAACAGATTTGTGAGACCTCATCTGGCATTATGTATGACTGATTATTTCTTTTTAATTAAAATAATACAATCCAAAGGATTCTAATCCCTTATACCCATGACATAAATGAGATTACACACATTCATTTGCCACATAGTGGATTAACCAGCTGCTCTGAATGCATGCTCACTAGAAGACAGCAATCATGTTGATGCTTTTCACTCAGCCTCTCTAAAGCTGCACAGGTGAAAAGATGGATTTTATAATGAGACCATGAGATAAAGACATGAGTTGTAGCAGAACAAGATGGGGAGGGGAAAAAAAACAAAACAAAACACAACATCAAAACCCCAAACCCAAACCTGAGTCAAATGCTCATAAATCACAATCTGACAGCTGATTACATAGAAGAAGCTCTAGATCAGAAATTTCTGGTTAACACATCCCAAGCAATATAGTATAAGAAAAGAAAGAGCCTAGCCAGAGCAGTTTAAGCCTTTATGCTTTAAGCAGTTTAATCCTTAATGCAATAGTTCTACACAGAAACTCATAGGAAGCTAATGAAACTCAGAAGTGTCCAATGTTGGCATAAAAGTGAAAATCCTTTTTATTTATTTTATTTAATAAATGCTTTGGAATTCTTTGTGTTAAATGTGTGTTTATGAAACTGAATTTCACAGAATCTCTTCCTCTCTTGTATCAAAGCACTATTTTTAAAGGCACTGTGAAAAAAACCACCACCAACAACAATATAAACAGAAAACCACTTCCTGGACACTGACCAGAGCTTCTGTAATACAAGCAGGGAATTTATCATCACTCTCATTTCATGATTCTGAGGAATTAAAACACAACTACTCAAAGATATGACGACTATCACAGTCAAATGATGTTTAGATTTCACAGACATTGAACCCTTCCTTCATTCTGAGATCTGCAAGTCAATACACTCTGTATAACTACCTGGGAGAGGTAGATTTTGTTTGTTTGTTTTAAGATGAGTGAAAGACTCAGGCCTTTTGCAGAAATAAGGAAATCAAAAGAAAAAGGAAAAAACCCAGAGTGTTCACCCTATTGTTTTTTCAAAACTAATTTATCTCCCTATTCTTACTTCAACAGAGGCTGTCATGCTGTGATTAATTCTAGTACTTATATATATATATATACACACACACATTTTACAATCTACTCTGCTAGTAAGGTCTATTATGAATTTACATCTTGTAGTCAAATTATGAAGTCTTAGTGTATAAAATATAGTTAGATCCACTATCAATGTTCTGTAGCCTATTTCTGAATTTTAAATATATTACTTATTCACTTACCACAGAATGAGCTCTTGAGGTAGCTTTCCTTTTATATCTTTCAAAAAGAACTCTTAAAATATAATTTTAAAACATAATAAAAAGCAATTACAGCTGGATTTACCAGGTTCAAAAGCTTCAGATGAACTGTTTTACAACTAAGTTGAGAAGCTGGTTAATCTAACAAGAAATCTTTGGATTGTGAGAGTAAGGAAATAAAGGCAACCAGGCGGAAAAAAACATGCTGAGGCAATTGCAAGCTTTCTATCAAAACTGTCTTGAGAAATGGCGGGGTTGAGTTATGGGAGTCACCATGCCAATGAAAAACATTGTCCTAGAAGTTGCATTTAATTTGTGACATTGGTCTAGCTTTATTAAAATAAAATATTTTTTTTAAAAAAAAAAAAGAAGAACAAAGAAGAACTATATTGGACACAATTAAATAGATTTGAATACCACTTTGAGATACAGTTTTAAACATATCTTGCATAGATCACATTTCAGCCACACATGATGGCTGAGGTGTTAAGTCCTGAAAAGGACATGAAATTGAAACACCAAAAGATTGAGAACTGCAGCAGTGCTACTGAAAGTAGTTACTGCATAATAACTTGGAAATGAGGTACTGTAGTTAGCAGTATGTTTCTTCTTACTGTCAGTTTAGCATGCTTTTATCTCAAATGTTAATTATATGTATTGTATTTTATTTCCACTACAGAGCTCACATGGTACCACCATAATTTCAGTACAAAAAAATAGCCAGTAAAATTAATTAACATTATCTTTACAGTTAATAAATTGCAACTACTCAGTGTTTCCAGTTATTTAACATACTTCACTAGTATTTGTATTTCTTTTATATTTGCTATTATGATACATCTTTTTCCTACTGCAGTGAAGAATAGTATGCATTAGTTCTTCTAAAGAGAAGATAATGTTTTTGTGGAACACTACCATGATTTACTCTCCTCTAATTAAATAAGTAAATAAAAAAGTAGACTTCCATCCACCCACAAGATTCCTTCATTCTTCAGCTGAGAAATATAGGTGCATTTATAATCCTTAATTAGTGTTATGACAGGTAAATCCATGGTTTGTAGCCACAGATTAGAAAATCTCTTTCTGGCCACTTATGCAATGGGATTTTGAATCCCTGGAGCAGAAAATTTCTGATGGTGCAACTAAGAAATCATAAAAATTTTTAATTTCTTTAAACAACTCACTTGAATAAGCTTATATTGCTCCAAGAAGGCAAGCCAAGAAAAACCCTATTTGCCCTTGATGCTACAAACTCTTATAACCTATATTCTTTGGCCAGTTTTAACATAATATTGTGATGGAAATCAGGAAGAAAGAACTGTTACTCAGTATCTGCTTTAGTTCTCTAAAATTAGACTAAAGCCAAGGAACAAAAGTTGTAGATTTACACAGCTGTCCATACTCTGCCAATGGTGGATTCGCTCCCTGTGTTGTAGAAGGGAATGAGATCATCACTTCGACGTGTTACAACATGTTGTTCAAACATTTGTATTTTAGGTTAAAATCAAATGAAAAAGAAGTTATTAAAAACTGAGGCTTTCCAAAGCTTGCTATCCATATTTATATATATGTGGGCTGGGAGGGAAGCAGGGGGTGGTCACAAAGGATGCTTATATCTTTCTGCTCCCAAGAGTTTTTCTTCATATCATTTCTTCTACATTAAAGCAGAAAGGGTAAGAACTGTTATGACAGAATATCCTTTTAGATTAGTCTCCATATAGACAAAATAGATCCCACCAAGTTTTCTACTATTAATCTGCTCATCCAAAATAATTACGATATCTTGAACTGTCTTCCTAATGCTATGCATAATAAATATTGCTACAGCATGTATTGAATGTTTGAGGAAATAAATAATTTATTTGAACATCATAAATGTTCCAGTAATCCTCTTTGGTAAAATGTTTGTCAAAAGTAGGAAATTGTTCCATTTCACAAGAGTAATGGAAAGTTTAACTATAAAAGCTCTTCTGTCTGTCTACTATAATAAATCATTATCACTACACTTAAACTAATCTTTAATTACTGAGCAGTAATTAAACAAAGGGCTCTTAATCATGCTAATGATGATTGCATAAAAATGAATTTGTAGAAGAATGTTTTTAAGTGTTCTGTTTAAGACTGAATAATCTTGCTTTAATAAGATATTCAGATCAAATGTGCATGGGTTTATACTTTTATTAGCTGCATACATAATGAACAAGTTAGCTTTAAAATATTACTAACTTTCAGTGGTGCATTAATATTCAATATACACTGAAAGATACCTTAATTAGCTTGTTTACATCTTTGCAGGTTTCCCACCTTGTGACTTGTAGTTTATGGCTAGTATTGCCTTAGTTGCTACCAGTAAGGTTTCTTTTCCTATTATAGGACATTACTCTTAAGCACCAGTTCCTTTATGAGCACTTTTTTCAGACTGTTTCCCTCACCTACCCCAAAATGTCAGGTCTTACAAGTGAATGAACTTCTGAGTTTTGGCTTTTGCAGAGAATGACAATTCTTCAATGTCCTTTGACTGTAATTACTGGATGTGTTGGTAGCATAAGATAATACTCCCCTTTTACTAACATGAATTGAAGAAGATAAGAAGAGTTCTCCTGAGACAATTTCTTCCAAAATTACATTCAGTTCATTCATTACACAGGATCTTTCTTTAGGAAATGTGTATGGCAGCTGGTCAAAAAAAATCTTACAGTTCCTTCTTATTTCATTTCAATTATATTAGATTCAGCTAGGGGCAATAATTGTTTAAGGTGACTCTGATTATATTTCAGATCTTTATTATAGCCTATGGTGCATGTTACTGTCTCTCAGACAAACAAGGCATATGAATGCTGCTGTTTTGAAAACCCATTGCCAATCTATTTTTTCCTATTTACTGATATAATAGATACTGTGACCACCATTCTGAATTTTAAGATATAATTTATCTGATGTAAAGCATGAATGCCATCTGGATGTTTTTATGTCATCCTTGAAGCTGAATCAGTGTCATTTGCTTAGAACAGTTGCCTCAGCATACTGACAATACTTCACAGATCACTTGAAATGTGAATGGGAGAAGTGTAGGAAATGACAGCTTTACATCATGTTGCTCAGCTACTCTAGACTTTTGAGGACATCCTGTCTGGTTTATTATTCAGATTTTATTTGTTTGTTTAAGTAGAAATAAAATGTTTTCTGAATTTAATGAGAGTATCTGTTGCACAAGTACTGCTTGGAAAGATAAGAGAATAAAAGGTCATATGTTCTCACAATTTTGTGGGCAGGGGGTTAGACAAAACTCCTTGCCGACTGTAGTGAAAGTTTGGCTAATTAAAAACTTCTGAACTTAGCTTTAATGATTTACAGTTCTGTGTGAAATGGCATATACGCTGAGCATGCAAAAATTTGTATTATAAATTAATGGTTGCCACTTATCAAAATGTACTGACAGATACTGAAAATACAAATAATGATATGCAAAATAATTTATGATGAATATTTATGTATGTGTGATGAGTTAATGTTTTACAATGTAGAAGAGAAACAAGAAATAATTTGCATCTTTTTCTCACTTTCCTCTTGGATTCTCAGATAGAATCAACAAATCAAGTGCAATACTCAAGAACTCAAGGTATCTTACCAGACCTGCCACTTAGCAGCAAGTACAACACTTTGAAAATAATAATTTAATCTCACCTCCAACTATTAGGCCAATAAGCTAATCAGCTGGTCTGCATCTATGAATGTCATATTGATGGTTCACTTTTGTGAAGAGTAAAGGTATTTGAATATTTAATCACTGAAGTATTGTATTTGTCCATTAATAACAGTATCACATTTTGATGAGGTTACAGAATTTTTTACTAAATGAAACCGCTGATAAGTGAGGCCACTTAAAGGGGACAATTCTTGAGTTTCATTTAGGGAAGAGGTACTCAACCTCTAACAGCTGAGGAGCAGGGAGCTGCTTAGGCAGGTTTCTCTGTTGATATTTTCATACTTTTGAGAACCCAAGTCCAGTATATTCTTTTGTGCTTTTCTCTATTCTCCACCTATTAATTAATTATATTTTTCTCTCTCTTTCATATATTAAACATGAGAGACACTGCACATAGTGCAAGGATTTTTTTTCTAGACATGCCACTAGCAGAACTGTATCAATCCAAGCCTTCCTTTTTTCTTTTTCCTTTTTGTCATCGTCATTGTGGCTTACTCAGTTCCCCAGAAACCGTGTTATAAACATGACACTGTTTCCTGAAAGCCACCCTGAGTCTATTAAGTATGTAACTATCCATGAAGCCACATGTGGAGTACTGTGTCCAGATCTGGACTCTCCGGAAGAAGAGAGATATGGATATACTTGAGAGGGTCCAACAAAGGGCCACAAAAATGATAAGGGGAATGGAGCTTCATTCCTGTGAAGAGTCTAAGGGAGAGGAGACTCTTCAGCCCAGAGAAAAGAAGGCCCAGAGGGATCACATTGATTTGTATACATATATACCAGAACAGAGGATGCAAAGAGCATAGAATCACAGAATTGTTTGGTTTGGAAGGGAACCAATCAATCTGCAATGAGCAGGGACATCTTCACCTAGATCAGGTTGCTCAGAGCTCTGTCTAACCTTACCTTGAACATTTCCAGGGTCAGTACATCTACCACTTCTCTGGGAAACCTGTGCCAATGTTTCAGCACCCCCATCCTGTGAAAATTTCTTTCTTATGTCTAATTTGAGTCTACTTTCTTTTATTTAAAACTATGATTACTTATCCTGGCACTACAGGCCATACTGAAATGTTTGTTCTCATCTTTCTTACATGCCTCCTTCAAGTACTGAAAGGACACAATAAGGTCTTCCCAGACTCCTCCAGGCTTAAAAACCCAAATTCTCTCACCCTGTCCTCCTAGGAGAGATGCTCTGTTTCTATGATCAGGATATGATTGGCCTTCCAGGTTGCAAACATACATTGCGGGCTCATGTTCAGTCTTTCATCTATCAGTGTTCCCAAGTCCTTCTCCATAGGGCTGTTCTCAATCCATTCATCTCCTAGCCTGTATTAATACTGGAGGCTTCCCCAACCCAGGTGAAGGACATTGCACTTGGCCTTTTTGAACCTCATGAGGTTCCATATAGGCCCACTTCTCAAGCTTGTCCAGGTCCCTCTGGAATCCCATCCCTCAGGGGTGTCAAATGTATCTCTAAGCTTCATATTACCTGCAAACTGAGGATGCACTCAATCCCACTGTCTACACCATTGTTCAAGATCTTAAAACACCGGGCCCATAGATAGAGGCAGTCTCTTTTCAGTGGTGCCCAGTCACAGGATCATAGAAACTAGGCACAAACTGAAACACAGGGGGTTCCCTCTGAACATCAAGAAACTTTTTCACTGTCGAGGTGACTGTGTACTGGTACAGGTCATCTAGATATGTTGTGGAGTCTCCCTTCTTGGAAATATTCAAAAGCCATATAGATAGCTTGCTGTAGGTGGCCCTGCTTGAGGCATTGGGTCACATGACCTCCATAGGACCCTTAAGAAATTTCTATGATTTGTTTCCACAGGTGATGAGGTCCTCAGGAGGATCCAGCTGCCATCTCTTGATGGCATCTCTTGAGACCATTGTTCCAAATACAGTTCATCCTGTGTAATTATTACTGTGTGCAAACTTGCAATTACAAAATAAGCTTGCCTGTCCAGAGGGATCTTGACCTCTGCTAGTGCAAGTTTTGGAATACAAAACTTCACAAAGTAAAGCTGACTAAGGAGAAGAATTTAAATAAGTTCTTGTTATATTTTTTCTCTGCCAAATTTCTTCCATTCTTTTCCACAGGTCATCAGGTGCTTAGGAAAATTCTAGAGAAACTGACATAGGACTCTGTCAAATACATTCCCTCCAATATAAGTATTTAAAGACACTGTTCAAAAAAGTTTCTAACAAGGCCTCTTCAGTTTCAATAGTTGTTTGACATGACAAAAAGCAATTATTTTGTCTCCAGACTGTTCACTTCTTTTTATTTACTATTACACAGTACGAATGAGAAGGATGTCAGGAAGAAGACAGATGTATATAGAACCAACTGTAGCAATTAACACCCAGTTCTGTTATGAAAATGCAAAGTAATGTAATCAGAATTTACTTTTAGAGTATAGTGGGTTGAAATTCCCCCCCAAACATTTTGAGAGCATTACCCCTCAAAATAAAAATTGCCAGACTAGCTCAGTTTGGTATGGAAGCAAATGAAGCTATATCTACAAGGAAACTAAAAATCTAGACATATGAAATGCAATTAATATATTAAACATACAATATATGTACTCTCTCTATATATATTTATATATATATTTACAATTTATAAACAACACAGAAACTCCTCAGACCCCCCTGGACAGAACCTCTTCCCCCCACTTCCTCCCTTCTGCCCATTACTTCACACAGTAGTCAAAACAAAAATACCCTAGAAAGGCCACAGGAGAGAGAGAGGAAAGTTGCAAGCAGAAGTGACAGAAGAAGAAAAGAGAGCAAAGAACTGTTTATGCCTCTGCTCTATATTCCCAGTAGCAATCCAACAAATTATATAGACCTTATCATTATTTTTCTTTTACATCCAATGATAATTTACTTTCAGTCTTTGCAGTCAGGGACGAGGCAAAAGTTCCCTCTTCAAACTGTAACATAGAGCTACTCCCAGACCTCTTCTCAAATGTGAATGTGAGGATGTAGATGAGAGCTGCTGTTAAATGTGTTAAGATTTCTATTTCACTATTGCCAGTTATATTCTGTCTGTATAAAAGGAGCGTGAATAACCAATGTTCACATACTACACTGTGTAAATATTTCCTTCTTACATACACGGGAGCTAAAGACTACAAGCAAAATCTTGTAGGCTTTGTTTGTTTGTTATAACAGACACATCCTTTATTTAAAGCTGTAACTAACATGACATGTATTAATTGATGCCAAATGAATTCAAGAAATTCAAATAATCACACAGAACAGAAGTTTCTGACTGGCAATATACCCATGGCTAATATTCCACTACCAAATAAAATTATTAAATCCAAAGAAAATTATACATATTCTTCCTGACATATCATGGCATTCAATTAGTATTACAAACTTCATCAAAACCAAGGCTTGATTCTAGAGTTTAATTAAACTCTTATTAGATACATAGAGAGGCTATCTTTGACCTCATAACTATACAGTATATCATAACAAGTGTTTATATTGCTATCTGGTGTACTTAAAACATTATGTAAACATATCACCATGTCTTGCATGGCCCTAACATATAAATGTCTACAGATGGTATTTTTAAATGTTATATTTGGGGGGGGGGGGGGGGGAATAAAATGTAACAATTCTGTGACCAAATTACTTAATTCTTTTTTTATTATTTTTTTTTTTTACATTTTAAAAATACTTATTAGAATACCTGGGCTTTCTCATGCAATTTTTATTTTAGGGTCTTAAGATGTATGAATAAAAGGGAAAACAAATATCACAGAACCCAGTATTTCTCACACCCTTCTGGAGTTCAAGCCAGCTCTCTTTTTCAGAAGTAACTTTCCCACATAATTGTATTTAATACATAGATTTTACAGATAAATGCACATAGAGGGAGTGAGTGTTTTTTAGAAATAAATAGATGCTGATCTTTCAGCGATATTAAGAGAGAATAGATTAGGTTACCTTTAAGACTCTTGTTCATAGTTCTGTCCCTTAGTTCTGTTGCCTTGTAAATACAAACATCAGACTTTGTTAAAAGGTATGAATCTAAGCATTTTATGGATTAATTGTCATCAGAAATTTCAACTTAAAATGACTTTAAACTAGGAAAAAAGCATAGCTGACAAAATGGTTAGCTCACCACGAAGACTTTAATAAATCTCTGCTGAAAATCATCAGAGTATCAACAGCACTTCCAGTGAGTAACATAGGTGCAAAGTGGAGCTCTGCCAGTTTAGGCCTGTTAAGACATTGGCTCATGATGCCACCTTCTGTGGCTTCTCTGCTTGTATAGAGTATGAAAGTCTCTCATTGCTTTTTGAATCAGAGCTCTGCTGTGTCAAACAATTTTGAGAGGTTCCTGTTTCAAGGCACCACCGTAAACTAACATTACTGAAGGCTTAGCTGTTATAAAAGTGAAATTGTAAATTGTTTCTATCCCAGCTGTTGTTTCCTACTCTGCATGGATTTCAGTAAAAGGCCTTGTCAGTAAAATGCCTTGTCTAAACCACACTACAACCCTGAGGACTCAGTGACATTTGTACAGGCATGGGAGTCATGGAGGGACACTATAAATACCATCCAATAGCAAAGGTGAGTTTAACTGAACTTTAAATTCAGTCAGTGAAGGGAAGAAAGAATAATAATATTTTTATTTAATTTTATCTACCTTGTCCTTGCAATGAATAATGTCATTGAATAAATCTTTGTTAAAGGAAGCTTGATATTAGCAGATGATATCCTCTTTAGGAAATACAATTTCCTTTCAGCTTCAGAAATTTGCTGTTCCTTAGAATCACTCTCTTTCCTTGCTTGTTTGTTTGCTTGCATTGCTCAGGGCATGAGATAATTTTAAATCCCCCTTTTTTCTAATAACTTTGCTAAATTTTCATATGGATGAGTATTTTGTGGGTCTGGATTATAGCATGACAAATATACAAAAATACAATGAGAAAAGCATTTTAAACATAACTGTAAATTCATACTTATCTGTGTTAAAATGCTGGTTTTCCAATCCCCACTTTTTCACAGTTTAATATTTGGATATACATTAAGCATAATTGAGTTCTTATTTCCTGTTTCTTTTGATTCCCAACATTATAAACCAGTATCATTTGCATATTTTATGCTGCATAAATTGCTAAATATGTCTAAAGTGTTAAATTATATTTATTGCAAATCAAAGTATACTACAATCATGAAATCCTGTATACAAATTCACTAAGTCACTAAATTATAAATACAATATGTACCAAGATGTATATCCATACCATGATTCTTCTAGCAATTGCTTGAGGCAGAAGCTTTAAATTGTTGATTTTTAGATACTGTAACAAGTTACAATATTTAACAAGGTAAGTCGTATATCTACTGCTTTCTTCCCTGTGCTGCAATCTGTTCTGCTCTTTATTGGACTTCAGGCTTTCTTCTAGTTCTTGCATTACTGTCTATAGGTACTGTGGTGATAATAGAATCACAGAATTATTGAGGCTGGAATAGACCTCTGAGATCATCAAGTTCAGCCTATGACCTAGCACCACCACATTGAATAGACCATGTCATTAAGTGCCACATCCAATCTTTCTTTCCTTAAACAACTCCAGGGATGGCAAATTGACCACCTACCTGGGCAGTCCATTCCAGTGCCTAATTACCCTTTCCATGAGGAAGTGCTTCCTAACATCTGACCTAAAACTAACTCCCCCGGTGCAGCTTCAGGCCATTCCCTCTTGTCTTGTCACAAGTTGCCTGGGAGAAGAGCCCAACCTCCACCTTACTACAACTTCCTTTCAAGTAGTTGTAGAGTATGATAATGTGATAAATAATGTCATTAATGTATAAATTATGAAAAGTAATAATATTTTATTAATATTAAATTTATTAGTAACCTTTTATCAATATTTATATGAAGATTCTACTGCATGGTTGTGGACATATTGTCCATAAACTGGTACAGTTTGACAATTCTGAACCCAATTAGAAAAATAAAAAACAGTTAAGAACCAATGCTGTAATTACACTGCTTGTCCACCAGATGGCGACTCGACAAGACACTTGCAGCTGTTAAATAGCTGAAGAGACAGTGTGTCAGGGCATATGAGTAAAGAAGCCTTTCAAAGACTTAACTCAAATTATGATCACAAATTATGGCTCTGGGCATTCCCAGGGAGGGCTGCTTATAAACCACCAGTTACAATACCATGCAGGCTAAAGCATGGGGATTTTAAACAAAAACAAATCTGGTGTTAAACACACAAACACTGGAAAGATACATGGTTTCTCTTGTTGCTAAGCTGGTTGCTACGCTGGCTGCCAAATCTGGTTCTGGGGATCTGACAATGCCATAGCTGGTCACTGCCGAAGCTCAGGGCTTGTGGGGACGTGGTGCTGGCTCCTGGGGGCTGTCCCATCCAGAAACATGTAGGCAAGCCTTCTCCCACAGCTGGGAGGCAGGGATGCAGGGGGAGGTGTAGACTTCTGCTGACTGGCAGGTTCACCTGAACAGACTCTCTAGAGTGGCTCCCTTGGCACTGCAGTCCTGCAGAGTCAACAGAACATTGTGGGGGAGCAGTTCCCCTCCTGGAGCGGATTGAGACTGTGGGGGGATGAGGGGCTGTGCAAAGTAGCCTGGCTTTTTCCCTGGTTCAGCTTGAAATGAGTGAGAATTTGGGACACTCACAGGTGGTCCTGGCAGAAACAGGGCTCTGTATCAAGTGGCACTTAACTCATGGGACTGTGGAGCAGCAGGCGGTGGCTCCTTCTCTCCTGTGGCTGAGCACAGTCTGTCCTTTGTGAGAGGGCATATGGATGCTTTAGCTCGCAGGTCTGCTGCCTCATAACTGCAGCACACTATTAGAATGCCAAAAGGATTCAGGCAATTTCTGCCCCTGACTGGGTAAGCTTACCAAAGGGGTTCAGTCCCTTTAAGATGTGGTGGCAGCGTCTTCCTAGTGGCAGGACTGGGATACAATGATAAGCTGTAATGAAGTGAAGCGAAGGACTCTTTGCAGACTTCCGGGTGAACTGAGGCACGGTGGCACTTCCTGGGTAACAGGCTTCTCTCTGGGCTGCAGACAAAGACAGTATGCATGGACGGAGCAGAACAGTGCAAAAGCAATAAAGAGCTTAAGCAAAGAGCAAAGACTAACTTGTTTACGATTTGAAGTAATATTTATAAGTTGCTCAAGGCTTGGACTTGGCCACTGGTCAAACTTGATTAGACCTTTTAATCAATGGCTTAGCATGTGGTTAGAATTATGCCCAAACTTGGAAGAAGCATGAGCATCCCATGAGGTGGATGCATGATCTTGTTTACCCCAAAAAAAGGCAGGTTGGGTTGTTTACCCTGACTTGGTGACACCTGGCCCTTGTTTACTCAACTCTGGGCCGAGTACCCACTCCAGAAAAGAGGAGGAAGGGGGGAATGTGAGCAAAACATGTTGGGACAAGTTTTGGCAATATTTGGAGCATGATTCACCTTCACAATAGATAAGGTCCCCCCTGAGTCTCCCCCCTCTCCAATCTAAACAACCCCAGCTCCCTCAGCCTTTACTCATAAGAATTTCCCTCCAGTCCCTTCATCAGCCTCATCTCCTCTGGACCCACTCCAGCACCTCAATAGCTTTCTTAAATTGAAGGTCCTAGAACTGCACACAGTACTCAAGGTGATGCCTCATGAGTGCTGAGTACAGGGGCAGAATTACATCTCTAGTCCTGCTGGCTACACTATTCCTGATACAGGCCAAGATGCCATTGGCTTTCCATGCCACCTGAGCACACTGCTGGCTCATGTTCAGCCAGTTGTTAACCAGCACTCTCAGGTCCCTCTCTGCCAGGCTGCTCTCCAGCCACTCATCCACCAGTGTGAAATGCTGCATGGGGTTATTGTAGCCAAAGTGCAGGACTCTACACTTGGCCTTGTTAAGTCTCATACCACTGACCTCAGCCCATCGACCCAGCCTGTCCAGGTTTCTCTGAAATGTCTTCCTACCTTCCAGCAGATCAACACTGCTCCCCCACTTGGTGTCATCCACAAATTTACCAACAGTAGACTTGATTCCCCTCATCCAAGTCATCAACAAAGATGCTGAATAGAACTGGGCCCAGTACTGATCCCTAGGGGACACCACTGGTCACAAGACATCAGCTGGATGCTGCAGTATTCACAACCAGTCTTTGTGCCCAGTCATGCAGCCAGTTTTTAACCCAGCGAAGGGTGTACCTGTCCAAGCCACGGGCTGCCAGCTTTTTCAGAAGGATGCTGTGGCAGACTGTCAAAGGCTTTGCTGAAGCCTAGGTAGACCACATCCACAGCTCTCCCCTTGTCTGCCAGGCAGGTCACCCAGTCATAGAATGAGATTAGATTGGTTAGGCAGGACTTTCCTTTCCTAAATGCATGTTGTCTGGGCCTGATCCCCTGGTTGTCTTATACATGCTGTTTGATGGCACTCAGGATGAGCTGCTCCATAACCTTGCCAGGCACTGAGGTCAGGCTGACAGGCCTACAGTTCCCCAGATCCTCCTTCCAGCCTTTCTTGTGGATGGGCGTCACATTGACCAATTTCCAGTTATCTGGGACCTCTCCGGTTAGTCAGGACCGGAGATAAATGATGGAAAGCAACTTAGCCAGCTCCTGCACCAGCTCCCTAAGCACCCTAGAATGAATCCCACCTAGACCCACTGCCTTGTTAGGATCTAAGTGGCACAGCAGGCCACAACTACTTCTTCCTGGATTACAGAAGGTATATTCTGCTCCCCATCCCTGTCTACCAACTCAGGAGCCCAGCTGCCCCGAGGATATCCAATCTTTTTGTTAAAGACTGAGGCACAGAAACTCTTAAGTACCTCAGCCTATTCCTTTTCCTCCATTACTGTGCTCCCCACTTCATCCAATAAGGAACGGAGATTTTCCCTGGCCCTCCTTTTGTTATTAATGTATTTACAAAAGCACTTTTTATTATCCTTAACAGAATTGGCCAGTATAAGTCCTAACTGAGCTTTTGCATCTCTAATTCTCTTTCTACATGACCTTACATCTTTAAACACTTTCTGGTTCACCTGCCCCTTTTTCCAGAGCTAATACACTCTTCTCTCCCCACACCCGTTCCCAAGTTCTTGTTTATTTAGAATTTTTTAATTGACTGGTCCCACTGGATTTCTACAGAAAATTCTCTGGTAAGGTTTGATTAGGCAGATGCTGATAGCACAGCTGCAACACAGGCAAAAGACAGAAAAACCTGGGCCACGCCAATTTGGAAACTGAATCTTTATGCAGAATGATTTCTGTAAAAATCCTCCAAGATTTGCATAATGGAAATATGCACTCTCCCACGAGGACAGCCCAATAGCCTGGCTAATGAGAAATTTGTAAAGGGATCTTACATGGAAATTATCTTTCTTTTATCAAACCACTATTACAGCATACTTCAGTGGGAAGGAGAAGTATAAGGTACAGATCAAATAGCAATGTCCTGTGACTCTGGTAGATACTCTCACTACTCAGCGCTACAAAGCCAGTTTTACATGACTAATTGCACCAAAACAGTAAAATGGTTTCACAATGATAAAACCATGTTCATGCAGTTTTAGTAGCTGGTACAAAACAAACAAACAAAAGTGGTAATTTGTTTGGAGATATATATATTTTATTATCTGGTTTACTACTAAAATAAAGTTGTCTATGCCTCTACTAACAAATCAAGGAAAAAGTATCTCTGATGTGATTGGGAGAGGAAGGACATCACTTCATCTGTCAGGCTCTCTACCTTTCTGCTACTTTGAAATATCAGCAGGCTATTTCAGGATAGCAGGATTTTTATGTACTAGGGAGTGGAATTTCCTCTCCATTTCTTTCTTGTCCCTGATTTTCAGCCCCATGAAGCATCTCTTACATGAACATTGTTTCTCTTGCCTTACAGCAGACATCTGTGCTTTAAGAATAATGATTTCTGTCCAGAAAGGCATGGGACTCCTACAAAACAGGTCTCATATTTGCAGGTTCCATGCCATTGTCTCAGAAACCCTAGAGTCTTTCAAATATTTAAGTAATTGAATTGCACTCATAAAATCAAGGCATAATTTAGCAGCTGAGTTGCTGCTCTGAGAGCATAAGTAGTATCAATGCTGCAGCAGGAAGGCTGGATATGAGGGCTAATGTGAAGGCTAACATTTTTCTTCTTCTTTCTTTCCTTATTTCTCATAAATCTCACACATAATTCTTCTTTCTAGAATTTTTAAATATAGTCAATGTTAATAACATATGTTAGTTTTAATGACAAATATCAAAATACTACCAAAAAAAACCCCAGTAAGCTCAAAGATGTGGATGTGTCTTGGTTTCACTGATGGCATGGAAATATTGACTCTTTTATAGAACCTGAAAGGAAGTGAAAGGTAGGCAAACGTGAATCAGTGTTTGGCATGTGCCAGTTCTGAAAAGAGAGCATAAAGAGCTCAGATTAGGCACTAGGCCAAATGTAGGAGGTAATTAAAAATAGAGAAATTAGCTGGCATCTTATCTGGCATGTGAAATATCTGATAGGCACCTTTAAAATAAAAAGATTTGTGAGAATACTTATTTATAATTACACTAAGATTTTATTTTATTTCAGAAGAGGCCTATTATGCTGCCTAAAGACAGCTGAATGTTTTTTCATTTAATATATGGGAACATCTCAAACTAGGTCCAGTGAGAGGTGCAACCAGAACTGGTGTAATCATGCATTTATAAAATAAATTAATTCATTGTAACCATGTTTGCAACATTTTTGTTTCATTTCCTTTGAATATTGTAGCGAAGTAAATTCACTTGCTATACAGCCGACAAAAATGGACTATAAATGTCTATCTAGGGTAAATAAAGACTGACTGGAAGAGTTTGTAGAACAGCACAGAAATGCAGCAAAGAGGATTTTTAGATGATAATTCAGCTGTTGGTTGCTGATTTAGGAAATTAAGGAGCATAGGCTACACTACTTAGTTTATGCAACGTGATGCAAATTGTAATTATCCTCAATTTAATTGTTCGGGAGTAATTGCAGGCTATTTCATGAATTTCACCTGTTTCCTCAGATTAAATGTCAATATGTTAAGTTCCTTAACTCTGATGAAAGACTTGTTTAATAAAGTGTCAGGAATTACTCTCCTAGTTCAGATTTCTCTGTCATGTGGTGTACCTTTTCTACCTGTGGATGGTACTGATAACTGAATGTTAACTCCGACTTGAATTCTTTATATACTATAAAGCTCATTGAAAATTAAGGGTGGACAAAGAGTGCCACATCTAGGAGGTGTTAAAGTCTTTTACTGCATAATTGTATTGTTTTATTTCAATTAAATGTATATATATACACACACAATCCCTCTAGTTTTGTTTTGTTTCTTTTTAATTAGTTTGTTTGGATTTAAGTGGGGGAAAATGAAGGGCAGAAAATTCACAAGTTTCTACCATAACAATTTTTTATATTTTTTTTAATCCTGCACCTCGACAATTTCACTACAGGAAAGACAATCCACAAAGAAAACTGGGGAAGGCAATAGCAACCACTTTCCCAGGACACTTCAATGGAAATTCAAAGTCTTTACATGTTTTTGATCTTAAAAATGCAGAAGGGTAGGTTTGTCTAAGGCAAATCGCATATTGGTGTTTTTCTGAGGAAAAAAAAAAAAAAGGTTATTTTGATACTTACTTTGGGATGGTGTCATTTAATTCACATAACTCAGAATTCAGAAAAACCCTGGGGGGGGGGAAAAAACAAACAAAAAAACCCCCACCAACAACAAAACCCAACAGAACCAATCCACCTACAACAACTTTTTAAAGTTATGTTTGTCTTCAATTTACATTTAATTCATAATCAAAACCTCTTTACCAACAAGCGATTCAAACAGTAGAATAAAAGAAAGAAAAGAAGAAGGGGAAAAAAGTAGATTTCCTCTAAAGTGCTTTAAATACAAGTTGAACAATGTTGCAGAATTTTGCCTAGACTGCATTGATTTACTTTTACTTTTTATTTAAATTGTGGGGGTTTTTATAGGGTGATAAAAACTAGTCTTTCAACATTTAAGTTAAAATCACACTAGCTAATATACTATAGCTCTGCAAAAGGCACAGCACAGAGCTCTGGTCACTGGATAAAATGTTCTTTATGTAGGTTTTCCATATCTTAAATGAAAGAAACAAACATTGTGTGCAGAGACAAGAATCTAAGACTTTGTTGTCCCAATACAGCACTAAACTACAGACTTGTTTTTTCTCAGCTAAATCACTTCCTAGCTAAACTATCATTCAACTTGTTGACTGTGGATAGGAACTCATTCCCTCCTGCTTTTAGCTATTATCAGCCATATTTATTTCAATGGCACTATCTCAATGCACCAGGCAGCATTCTCAGGCAAAGAAAAGCCTCAGATACAAGTCCTGAAAGCAGTACTCTACCTAGCTGGTAACAATAGAGAAGGCTATAATGATGACTGCTAGTTTTTGCCATGGCAACAACGAGAGCTGTTATGCTACTTAGCAGAGTTGTTTCCTATGGTCCTAAAATGTATTGAGTCTACCATTAATCAAGAATCTTGACCCTAATGATCTACATAGATTAATTATAATTCTAAAATGTTGCAGTTTCTTTCTCAGGGATTTACTTTTCCTTATCTCTTCCTATATCTCCTTTTACAATAGTAATCTTATTAATTGCCTTCTCATGTGCATTGTCCTTAATTTTTCATAGACATTCTTCAAAATATGTTTACATGAACCATGTTATCTTTGGCACTTCACAAATGTATTGATGTATTTATTTGCTACCACAAGAATGATTTATATTTACTGAAATGTTCAGTTTTGGACCACAATCAGCTTTGCTGATTTGGATTTGTTTGTGGTTTTGATTTTGTTTTGTTTTTGTCTGTTGTTGTTGTGTTTGTTGGTTTGGGGTTTTTTCAGAAAACAGCTGAGTTTCATTAATGCTAAGTGATTTTTTTCCCCATTCATAGTAATTTTTGTTATTCATATTTAAAACATGTAACATCCTCAACTACTTTACTCTCCATGTCAAGGATATCCAATGGTGAAGGAATTTTGCTCACACTACAGAAGTTCAGGCTCAATCTATTCTGTTAAATACCAGAAACTATAGTCCATATTATGTTAACAATGTAGCTGAAAAATCAGTATGTCAGATTTTTTCATCTCATTGCTAAAGAAAGAATGAATATCACTGAACTATAACTTTCCCCCTTCCAGTTCTCTCCCTGCCTCACCATTGGGCAATGAACAAGCAGCCTTGGCTGTCTATTGGGGTTAACTCAAAACACCTTTCCAACACTGAAGATCTTTTGGCAACTGCCAGAAGATTTTCTTCTGTCTATAAAAATATTTGGTTTGGACAATTCACATGCTTTTAGTGGAGTAATTGTGTGGTTGAACTAATTTGTTTGGATGACTTGTTTGTTAATGGACATACCAATTTTTGTTCAAAGTACTTCTGCTAGCATTACTTATGCCACTTCTCTGAAATTATCTGCCAATACAAATTAGAGTTAATATTCCTACAATATTTTCCATACAGACATATCTTTTTAACAGTGTCAAGGTTTTGTTTGGTTTTCATTTAAACAGTTCTTTGAAAGTGGAAAAGCTTTGGCATTGGCACTAGCATGAATTTTATTCAGTAGATGTTAGAAGTGCTAAATTTGTCGTAGGTAGTTTATTTGTAAGACAGTTTAAGAAAAATAAAGCTACTACTTCCATGCCAAATATTTAGGAAAGTAGATTAGAATGATTACACAAGTATTTCAGAATTCAATGAAAGGACAGGACAGATTAATTCATACTATTCCTAAAACAAATGAGCTCTGCAATATGATGTCAAAAACATGAAACATTAAATATAAAAGTCAAAATAACTCTAAGGATATTCTTGAAATATAGGTTCAAATTCTCTACAAAGAACAGCATTTTTTGCCTTCCTACACAAAACACATTCAAGAAAAGTATTGGTTAGATATGAGGAGGAGGACTTGGAGGTGTCAGATAGTGAAAAACTGTCAATGTGCGCTTGCAGCCCAGAAGGCCAACCATACTCTGGGCTTCATGAAAAGAAGTGTGACCAGGTGGTTGACAGAGATGATTCTCCTCCTCTACTATGCTCTCATGAAGCTTCACCTGGAGTACTATTTCCAGTTCTGGGGCTCCCAACACAAGGACATTGAACCATTGGAGTGGGCCCAGAGGACGGCCACAAAGATGATCAGAGCTCTGGAACACTTCCCCTCTGGGGACAGGCTATGATAATTGGAGTTGCTCAGCCTGGAGAAGAGAACACTATGGAGGGATTTTCTAGCAGCCCTCCAGTATCTGAAGAGAGCCTACAAAGAAGCTGGGCAGAGAGTTTTTACAAGGGCTTATAGTGACAAGGGTGACGGCTTGTAAGCTGGAAGAGGGTAGTTTTAGACTGTGTGATGGGTTATGCCCATCCTGGAAACAGGGGAGGAGGGCTTGTGAGAGCTTTTGCCCTCCCTGGAGGGTGTTTTCCCCCTGGGAATCTAAATTAGTCTGTTCCACTCCCCCTCCCGGCCCATCAAGGCTATAAGAAGGAGGATACTGCAGCCATTAGCTCTCTTGGACCCTGCCTTTGCTTGGACGAGGACTGCTGGTGGCTCCCTGCTTCTCTGCCATGTGGTCAGGCCTGATCCTTCTCCCTGCTGCCTCTGCGCCTCTTCAGAGAGACTGGTTTTGTATTCTTGGTTGTGTTTTTTCCCCTCCCATCCATCCTTGTTCCTTGCCCTTGTGAACCTTACCTGTAATTGTTACATATATATATATTGTTTAAAGAAAATTCTTTACCTCTCTACTTCCAAGCTGACTCCAAATTCTTTCTTGGTGGATTTGCTCCTTCCTTTTTCCTCTCTGTTGGGAAGGAGGAGGGGGGAGTGGGATTCTCAGCCTTGCCCCCATCTGAGCTCCTAAGTCCCAGTTAAGGCTCAAACCACCACAGACTGGATATTAGAAAGAAATTCTTTACAGTGAGGGTCGTGAGATACTGGAAAAGGTTGCCCATGGAAGTTGTGGATGCCCCTCCTTGGAAGTGTTCAAAGTCAGGTTGGATGGGGCTTTGAACAAACAGATCTAGTGGAAGGTGTCCCTTCCCATGGCAGGGGGATTGGAACTATAATATCTTGAGGGTCCCTTCCAACCCAAACCATTCTGATTCTATGTTTCTGTGACTTCACTCTATGGAAAGAATCTGTGCTGAAGCAGTATGTGAAGAATTTCATCTCATGGGAACATCCCATGTTAGAAAGGTTCATGGAGGACTGTCTTCCATGGATACAGATACATGTTCCACTGGAACATGGGAAGAGTGTGAGGAGGAAGGAGTGTCAAGACAGCATATAATGAACGGATCCAAATCCCTATTAGTCATCTTCCCACAGTGCTCAGAGAAGGAGCTAGAAAATTCAGGGGAGAAGGGAGAGGTGGGGGAAAAGTATTTTAAGATTTATTTCTCCTTACCCTAATTTAATTTGATGGGTAATAAATTAAATTAATTTCTCCAAGTCGTTGTTTTCCTTGTGATGGTAATTGCTGAGTGATCTCCCTGTCCTTATGTCAACCCACGGGACTTTTGTTATATTTTCTCTTCCCTGTCCAGTTTAGGAGGAAAGTAATAGAGCAGCTTGGTGGGAACCTGGTGTCCAACCAAGGACAACCTACCACACATACATACAATAGTCAATCACTCAAGGGTAGTACAAGCTAATTTTCAAAGTAATTCAAAAAGGCATTTCTTATCAATGACTCCAGGCTAATTGAAAGTCAACAGAAATTCCTTTGTAGATGTAAATGAACTTTCAGTTACTCCCTTGATGTCAGAGCAGCATCTACAAAAATGCCGATAAGACCTGATTATTTAGAAGTTGGCCTTGCTTTGAGTGGTGAGTCAGAATAGATGGCCTCCATCTGTCCCTTCTGACTTAACCTACTTTATGCGCTTATGATTCTATGATTTGAACATCAATCAAGTAATTCAATCAAGTCTTTCCAAATCACATATGAAAACTAACATTTTAACTAAAGAAATAATACCTAATAAGATATTTCTTAAAAGAACTTTGATAAAAAGAAAACCGAAACCTTTTAGTCTGCATAAACTTCACAATGGAAAACTCCCATTTATTGATTTTAGTATTTGTTCATATCACAGGTGACCTGAAAATTAGATGGATAGGTGGGTAAGTAAATGTCCTCATACACAATTTTACAGATCAGGACATAGCCCTATAGCATGGTTCCAAATAAGGGCGTAAAAATTTAGAAATACCATTTAAAAATAAACAGTAAATTGTAGTTCTTGTATTCTTGCAAAGAAGGAGGTGCAAATCAGTCTTAACACTTATCTTTAGAAAAACAAAGGAGTATAATAGTGGTCTTGTGATGGTTAATAAATAGATTAAACACAATAACACACTATTTCATACAGTTCTGAAAAGACTTTGTCAATACATAGATACACTGAAACACTACATGAATATAAATGGTCTCAATTATTTTTTTTATTCTTCTTCTTCTTGTTGTTCCTCTCTCAAAATTGTCTACATAGCATTTGATGGAACCTCCCAGTACTGACAGAAATAAAGGAAGTGGCCTGGTTCAGGCACAGTCAGCAGCTGAACCCCACACAGCTGCTCACACAACTGCTTGTTAACCACATCCAGTGCAGATGATCAAGCATTGCACACTTAAAAGCAAATTGTAGTCTTTTGTTTGGCTGTTTGCCAGAATTCTCATTTCTCATTTGATTCATCTTTGTGAAAATATTACAGACACATATTATAGACACACATATGTTGCCCAGAGAGGTTGTGGAATCTGCATCCTTGGAGATACTCAGAGCAGTTTGGACATTGTGCTGGGCTGCCTGCTCTAGGTGGCCTTTCTTAATCAGGGAAGTGGACAAGACAACCTCCAGAGGTTCTTTCCAACCTCAGCAATGCTGTGATTCTGTGATATAGCGGTGGCTATATGTGTGTGGGTATATATAGATATTAATATGTCCATTAGCATTTGTTCATAGCTTTAGAAACACTTTCCAGAACACAGCCTATCAGTTGCTAGAAGTCACTGAGATACTGTCTTCTTATTTCAAAATGAGTACTTTGTAATAAAAACTTGTTGAGTATATGTATTCATGTGTATTTTCTAATTTCAATCCTTATTGATTATGCTTCTCTGAATATATTTATTATGTCTGTACTTGGGTAAACTATTCACATATTTTGGTGACAGTTCTTAATAGCTCCGTGCTCGCAGAAGAGGATAATTCTAAAACTATGTTTTTAAATTAGTTTTGAACAATATAGCTGATTTTTACTCTCTTCCCCTGACATATAGTTTTCTTAAGAGAACTTAAGATATGAGTGCACAGTCTGCTTCCCTGCAGTTTGCTTGGTGGAACTGTGGGTTAAGAATCTAAAAACTGTGTCACAAAGCGTCAACACAGAAGACCACCCAGTTTAGCTTCATATCCTTGACAGGAGTTATTGATCACCTATTTTACAAAAACAGTGTCAGAAGTGGTAATCATAGAATCATAGAATCAATAAGGTTGGAAAAGACCTCAAAGATCATCAAGTCCAACCTGTCAACCAAGACCTCATGACTACTAAACCATAACACCAAGTGCCACATCCAATCCCCTCTTGAACACCTCCCTAGGCAGCACATTCCAGCTGCTACCAACTCCCTCTCTGAAGAACTTTCTCCTCACTTTGAGCCTAAACTTCCCCTGGTGCAGCTTGAGACTGTGTCCCCTTGTTCTGGTGCTGATTGCCTGAGAGAAGAGACCAACCCCCTCCTGGCTACAACCACCCTTCAGGCAGTTGTAGACAGCAATAAGGTCTTCCCCTGAGCCTCCTTCATTCCAGGCTAAACAATCCCAGCTCCCTCAGCCTCTCCTCACAGGGCTTGTGCTCAAGGCCTCTCACCAGCCTCGTTGCCCTTCTCTGGACACATTCAAGAGTCTCAGTGTCCTTCTTAAATTGAGGGGCCCAGAACTGGACACAGGACTCAAGGTGTGGCCTAACCAGTGCAGAGTACAGGGGCACAATGACTTTCCTGCTCCTCCTGGCCACACTATTTTTGATGCATGCCAGGATGCCATTGGCCTTCTTGGCCACCTGGGCACACTGCTGGCTCATGTTCAGCCAGCTGTCAATCAGTACCCCCAGGGCCTTTCTGTTTGGCAGCTCTACAGCAATTCCGACCCCAGCCTGTAGCGCTGCATGGGGTTGCCGTGGCCAAAGTGCAGCACCCGGCACTTGGACTTGTTAAATGCCATCATGGTGGACTCTGCCCATCTGTCCAGCCTGTCGAGGTCCCTCTGCAGAACCCTTCTACCCTCTAACAGATCAACAACTCCTCCCAACTTGGTGTCATCTGCAAATCTACTGATGACTGATTCAATCCCCTCATCCAGATCATCAATGAAGATATTGAACAGGATGGAGCCCAGCACTGATCCCTGGGGGACACCACTAGTGACTGGTCACCAGCTGGATGTGGCACCATTCACCACCACTCTCTGGGCTCGGCCCTCCAGCTACTTCCTAACCCAGCAGAGAGTGCTCCTGTCCAAGCCATGGGCTGACAGCTTGGCCAGGAGTTTGCTGTCGGGGATGGTGTCAAAGGCCCTGCTGAAGTCCAGGTAGACTACATCCACAGCCTTTCCCACATCCACCAGGCAGGTCACCTGATCCTAGAAGGAGATCAGGTTGGTCAGGCAGGACCTGCCCTTCCTAAATCCATGTTGGCTGGACATAATCCCTTGGTCATCCTGCAGGTGCACAGTGATTGCCCCCAAGATGATCTGCTCCATAATTTTCCCTGGCACTGAGGTCAGGTTGACAGGCCTGTAGATTCCAGGTTCCTCCATCCATCCCTACTTGTGGATGGGCATCACATTGTCCAGCTTCCAGCCATCTGGGACCTCTCCGGTGAGCCAGGACTGGAGGAAAATGATGGAGAGTGGCTTGGCCAGCTCATTTGCCAGCCCTCTCAGCACCCTAGGATGGATCCCATCCGGTCCCATGGACTTGTGGGGATCCAAGCAGCCAAGGAGGTCTCTACTTCCTCCTGGATCACAGGGGAACTATACTGCTCCCTGATTCCATCTGCTAGCTCAGGAGATCTTTGCTGTTATAAGATGAATATACTTTACTGGGTCTGGCTGGGATAGAACAAATTTTCTTCATAGTGGCCTGCATGGTGCCTTTTGTGTTACAAATCAACAGTGTTGATAAGATGCTGATGTTTTAGCTGTTGATGAACAGTGTCTGCACAGCATCAAGGACTTCTCTGTTTCTCTCTCTGCCACCACAGAGATTTGGCTAGAGATGTGGTATGGGGCAGAGCCAGAACAGTTCACCCAAACTGACTAAAGGGAGAAATGCAGTATTACATCATGCTTAGCAATAACAGGGGAAAGAGGAAGGTCTGGGGGTAGTTTTTCTAAGGTAGTCATTGCTTGGAGACTGGCTGGACATCATTCTGCTAGTAGGAGATGGTACATCACTAGTTCTACTTTGTTTTCTTTCTCTCATTATGATGTATTTTGATCCATGAGTTTGTCTTCCTTGTGTCCCTCCAGTTCTCCCTGATCTGAATAATCATCTCCATTACAAAACTCTTTGCTATACCAACAGTTCAGCTATGAATGTTTGCATTATCCATACAACATTTATTTCTCAAGTCTTGATAAATGGTTTGCACAAGGACTACCAAGTTATAATGAGTTCCTTGTACTTAACAAATATTATTAAAAAGTGTTTCTTTCATCAACCTTTCTGCTTTTCATTGTGATTGAGTGACAGTTTATCATTGCACTAGAAAAAAAGGTACAGGGATGGGTTTCACAAAGAAACAGAAATAACATTTCAAAACTTCTTTTCTTTTTTTTTTTAGCCTGAGCATTTCACCTTTTATTCCATAAACAGTGGCCAGAATGAAGAATCCAAACAACAATAAAATATATGTTTTTTTCACATTTCCATTGGAAAACCAGTCTTTTGACAACTTTCAGGTCCTGAGATGATGAAAAGTGACTTCATTTGAGTACTTTTCTACCCCGAATGGGCATGTCATATTTCATGAGATAAAGAGCTCCCCATGGATTAGAAAGTGAATGCCTCAAGGCTACTTAGGAACCTGTGATAACATGATGGCAATACAATAATAATATGCTATTTGGTATAAAGATTTTCTTGGGCTCCACAGAACACATCTGTCAACATGGCTTTTTTCTGCTTCTTTCAGGAATGAAGAAGAAAATATACTTACTAAGATATCTTTTGAAATAAAATATCAAATGTATTTATTTATCAAACTTATTTTTTGCACTGTCTTCTACAAGAGGGGTTTTGAATAGACTTCAAAAAATCATGATGATCTCAGACATTTATATATATGTTACAATGCATAGAATGATTTAATAACAGTGACTTATTACAATATGATTTGGATCTGCCTTCATAAATTAGGGGAGGGGGAAAGCCACAGTAAAGGCAAAAGCCCCAACCAAATAAATAAGCTTCCTTTGTAAAACTGACAAGAAATGGCAGCACAGAGGGAAAGTATTTTCACTGAGTGCTATCCTGATGCGCAGTTTAATATAGCAAGGCAGCATTACCCAGAACATAGGAACATAGTCAAATCCAAGAGATTGTCTTTCTAAGGAAATCCTGCGCATGATAAGCCACAGACTCATTCATACAAATACTTCTGTATCTGTGAGGCTCATATCACAGATACATCCAAAACTACTGGCCTGTGGCATCCACTTACTATTGCAGAAGAAAAATAAACTTGAAAAAAATGGTGGTGGCTTTTTTTTTATTTTGGGAGGTGTTACTCAGTTGTTTTGTTTGTTTGTTTGTTTTTTAAGAACACCAAAAATATCGAGAGTATGCATTTACCGGTCCTGTCCTTTTACATGATACAGCTTATTTGTTCTGTGTGGGGTTTCATTTCTTGAAAATACTATAGAAATTGTGGAGATTTTAAAGATAAGTGTACTCAGAAAAAACTGGACATCTAGAAAGGCTCCAACTGAGCAGCAGTCAATTACTGTGCTACACACAGACAAGCAGCTTGCCAGCCTGATACACCCAGTCCTGACTGTAAAGGGATTTTCTCTGTAACTCCTCAGGGGTCTTCCACATTTCTACACTACATGGTCAGCCTCAAGAACAAAATAAAGTCAGAAGCAATAAGGAACTCACAAGTAGGGTGGATCAACGTCAGGAATAATGAAACAAAGAGAAGTCGTGAGTCTTCAAATGTCATTCCCCTCTTCCCTCTTTCCTCTCAACAGTGATTCCTTGTATGAACTAGCAAACACTTTCAGCTATTTGCAAGTAACACAAACAAAATGAAAGAGACTTGGGCCAGGGTTCCTTGGTTAAGCTTTGCAAGCCCCCTGTTTACTGACACCTAAAATTTCAAATACAAACCAACAGCCTGAAAACTACCAGATTTACTGACAAGGAGAAAAAAAAAAATTAAACCAAACCAAAACAATTTTAGTTAAAAGAAAACGCTGAAACTGCTTTAGATGTAAAATACAAGTCGTAAAACTATCCTAATTCTTGACTAGCGTGAAATTTACAGTTGGATCTCTCTGGGTTCATTGTAGGATTTTTCCCCTATTCTTTTAAAAATGTATTTTAAAAATGTTTACTATATACAGCCTTATAGTATTCCAATGTGCACTATGCACTTCTCATAAGAAATAATAAAATATGGTTTCTGTTCCAAATTGGTGCTGATCCCCTTGCTATAATTATGCAAACTCTTCAAGGAGACAATGAAAGAAGGGTATGAGAAAAAAAAATAGTTCAGAAAAATGTGGCATTACACAAACATTTTACCTCAGGTTATTGCTGAGGAATGCAGTTGCAGAATTCCACAAATGAAATTAAATCTTTATGATGCATTACATCACAATAAGTTTCTCTGTATATTCTATATGAACAAAAGTGCAGAACATTCAGAGTGTCTACAGAAGAAATGGAATTGCAGATAGCATCCTAACTGAAGTAAAAAGAGGAGGATATGACTATACTTCTGACTGCAGCAACACTGGGAGGATATAGTCCCATCACTCCTATTTAGTTTAAATAGTGCTGCTGTATCTTTTTCATTAATGCCTCAAATCCAATTTTATATGGCTCAGAATATCAGAAAAAGCAGAGTCTACTGCATTCTCTTCATTCTGGAAGCTTAGAAACACCAAACAAAACTGATGGTAATAAGCATTTTATTTAAAAACTTTCTATCTTACAATTTCCTAACTTCAGGGGGGAAAAATATGGTATGTCACTGGAACAGAAAGCAGTAAATGAGGATAAAAACATAGAAATGCAAATTACATGCATAGGCAAGTAAGACTTTTCTTCTGATAAAGCTTCAGAAATTCCAGTACTAGCGAACAGACTCTGGTTGCCACAGAAGTTGTCAGTATTCTGGAAAAACTGCAGCTGTACTTTGAGTGTCACAGACAGCTAACTTCTGACAGCTGTGAATGGTTCTTTGTAAATGTAGACTTCTCTCTTTAACTGAGAGCTGCGCTTCTGGAAAACCTCCAAAGCAGCCACTCTTGTGTGGCTGAAAAACATTCTAAATGCATGCTAAGTGATAGAATGGCAGACTAGACATATCTAAATGTATGCAAAATCTGCCAATGCTCTATCCTGCCTTCCCCATACAGGGACTGCAAATTGGTTTATACTTCCTTTACACTTAAAACTGACAGTCAGTAGGTAAAAGGAATACCACAGAAATCCAGGGTCAAAACCTCATTGCAATAGTGTACCACTGAGGTAAATTGTAACTTCAGTTTCAAGTACACAAGCACCCTATCATAAACATAACCTTGAAATGCTTAAAGATGTTCAGGAAAAAATTACTTAACAGCATGATCAACTCAAATTGAAACAGAATTTCTTTCAACAGTATCTTTTTAATCGTAACTGTTGCCTTGGTAAGAAATGTAGTTTAAAACCTGTCCTTTATCCTAAATTCTTCCCTTTTTTTAATATCACAATCTTTCATCTTAGGAAGCATATTGATCATATGCTCTGATTCATTTTTCCCTGACTTGGGAATAATGTACTTAGAGTAGGCAATCTTTACACCCAGATTCTCCAAGGATAAAGACACTGAACTTACACTGATTTCAACATGTTTTCAAACAGATGTTAGATACATAGTTGTCCTACTCAGTGATCTTTAGCCTCTTTTCAGAAGCCTTCACTTTATCTAGATTCATTGTCACAGAATGGCATGTGATATTCTACTTGCAGCTACTACAGATACATCTAATTCTTCATGATATGTACACAATTATATTGTATTGTATGCACAGAATTTTTAAATACTCAAACTCACAAAGCATACACCCCTGTGTGATGCATGTGTGAAAATCTCATCCAAAACTTATTCTGGTTTACTGTTATGGAATCAAATGAGTAGTGGAGATTGAAGAAGAATTACACCTGTATTCACATAACTGAACATAGACAAAGAGCGAATGCAACCACTCTCTCTTGGGGAAATGATTGATTGCTTTCCCTCTGTAGTTAGGTGGTATGTTAAAGAAGGCAGATGACTACTGGGGAGCAAGGCATATCCCCCGAAAAAAAGATGGAGTTATAGATACAATATAAGAGGGTTATGCATACATACATAATACTTATGTGCTCTCCTATACAAACATGCAGATATGCAGACACATATATGCACAGAGTTACACCTCTAGGACTCTTATATACACTCTGTAATCTTCAGAGCCACTCATCTTCGTGTTTCTCTGAACTGATGCTGCAAATATTTTCCTCCCTCATCATGCAGCTATATCATTTTTCAGCAAAAAAGAACCTTATTCAGGGGTCAGGCTGATCTTACAAATCTTTGAGAGAAGCACATTCAATACTGTCTTTGAAATATGATGTGACTATAGGCTATATAAAACAAAGACAAGTGTATGTATTTGCTGTTATTACTTTCTCATATCTGCAATACAGATAATACTGAGAAAGAATAGGAGGGCACATCCAAAGGGGGGGGGTGGGGGGGAGGGGCGGGTAGAGAAGGGCATTTATAATGAAAATTATCCTCCTTTAGTACAATTCATTAAGAAAAGTCTCTTTCATATTTTTCAGCAGGTAGCCAGTATTCTAGAATGTATTCATAATTTTTTAGTATCATTAACTAGCTGATTTCAAAGAACTAAATTATTCTCATCACAAAGTTAATCCACAGAGAAGTAGCAAATTCCATGCTATGAAACTGAATTCTGAAGTCTTATTCAGTTAAAAGTTCTGGCAAGTATAGTCTGGCACATTTACATATCCTGGCATTTTAATGGAAAGCATCTTTCAAAACAAGTGATCAGCTGGAAACATATAATGCCACACAGTAGACTTCATCCGGATCTGAAAGTTCATCTCACATTAATTTTTAGAGCCTCTGGAATTGGTTTCTATTTACATGAGAATATTCAAGAGTCTGGTAATTATAATCATTTATTCTCCACTGAAAATAAAAGATAGGCATGTGGGGTAGAATGAAAGAATATAATATTTAAGCATTCTATTCCGATAGAACTGAAGAGGATTTTTCCCTTGATTGCTAAGTTATATTTTCCAGATCTTTAATTCTGTACTGTTTATATATGTATATTATTAAACTAGAAAATGCAACTTCAAGCACTGACCTTCAGTTACTGAGTCATTTGACATCTTTAGTGAAAAAGTCACCAAAGAAAGCGAACTTTTTAAATCAGTATTGTCAGTGTGCGTGGGATCTAGACAGTGTCTATAACCACTATGTGGCTTCATAGATATTTTTAATACTGGTTAATTTGAATCACTGAAAAAGTAACCCTGTTCATACAGAGTTTCAAAAGGTCATGTTGAACAAATTGAATATGACAGTCAGTGATTAAAAAGGTGTTCCTGGAGTGGAATGCCAGGGTTAGACTGCTCAGATAATTTTGAGGATTATTAGCTGACTACTATAAATGACAAAAGGATGTGTAAACCAGACAAATGAAACAGAGTCAAAATATTAAAGGTTTAGATGCATAAATGGCTTCATAAAATGTAAAAGCCTAGACTGCTATACTCAGAGCTTCATCTGACTGGGAAGAAGTGATTTTGAAACCTGACTACTTGAAGAGACTATTCAACTCATGTTGTAAGTTCCTTGGTTAGAGTTTCATATCACTGAATGAACAGTCTCATCAAATTTTGCATTGAAATTGGTTATGCTCTTCCTGGAATGTTCCTTGAATGAAGTATTTGAGATAGCTGAGTCAAGTATTCTAATGATCTGAAAAAAACAGTAATCTGGTATCGAAATACACTGGTATTGAGAGACAACAACTTGGAAGGAAAAAAAAAAAAAAGAAGAAGAAAAAAACTCACAAGGTATTAAGCACAGAAAATGTTTTATATAATAAAATAAATATAGGGTTTGTAGCATAATCAAGTCATGTTAGATGTTTTGTAAAGAAGCCTGAGCAATGTCAGAAAACCAAGAAGAAATAAAGTAAAATCCCTGTTAGCAGTTTTCATAATATTGTAAGGTACCAAAAAAAGCCCCAGGATTCTCTAGGCAAAGCTCCTTGATAATAGTTTATAGCATTTAGGGTGAAAATGTGGTAGGCTGGTATTAAAGGCAGTGCTTTTATACAGCAATTGTTTTTAACTACTTTTCAAAAAACAATTTTATACCTGATAAAAATACAAAGCTAACCTAACATTAGGTATTTTCAAGATACTCAGTATCAGTATAAGTGCCATTATCTGGTTGAGGTGTTGATGGTTGAGGTCAGGACAAGGTAACTGTGATGAGTCATAATGCTAAGGCTGGAGAGGGGAAGTATTCCTGACTCTCCGAACTGTTATAAGCATTATAATGACTATTACTTTCTTGTTGGAGCATATATGTTCAAGCATGACATGGAAAAAACCTCTGACAAGACCTTTTGGTGGTAGCTACTAGGATATAGGTGACATGCAGAAGTATGGCTTTTCACTCAACCTGAAGAGCTTTGTTAAATATCTGATATGGTTTTTGATTCTCCATGCTCCAAAACTAAACAGACTGCAGAAAAGTTAGTAGGTTGGAAAACAGCACTGGGGAAAAAAAACCACAGCAGAGCAACAGAGAGATTTGAATCCATGAGTTGTTTTTTAATACCTGCAACATCTCAGCAACTAACTGTGAATTTCTCATGTGCTCTTTTCCGTTTGGGAGATGTGAAGATGGAATATAAGGCTAATTAACTCTTGAACAAACATGTATGGAGTTATAACACATCACAGAATATTTTGATATAGGTTAGTAATAAAAATTTCTGTTAGCAGTCTGACTCAGCCAAACATAATTTTATCTGTCTCAGAATCTTTTGTCCCTTAGATTTGTTAATTCATCTGGTTTATGATTAAAGTCTTCCCACAGACACAACCTCTAACTCAGCTTTCTCATTACTAACCTTTAAAGAACATAATAGTCTGGATCTTTCATGTAAACTATTCCTCTTAATTTCCAAAACTGAGGTTAGCAGCACGGATGCTTACTCACTGTTAGTGATTTCTGGAAGAGCCAAAAACAGATGCTTTAACTTGCGTTACTCCCATCTAGCCTTCAGCACTTAAACGAGCCTTTAAGTTATTTTAGATCCTTATGTTTCTTGAGGGACAAAGGGACATAGTCAACTGAAAAAAAAAAAAAAGCTGTCAGGAGAAGGTGATTTGGTTCTTAAGGAGGCTTTTAACACCCGTTTATCATTAGGTAGAGAGACATCCTAGAGCAAATAATTCTCCCTTGGATCAGGCTCCAGTACCTATATGTTGTGCTTGAATCTTTCCAGTAAGGACAGCTAGTCTCCCACAGGAGCAATGTCGTGCCTCTGCAGGGCACAGCAGGGCTCTTCTGAATGCAACTGTTTGGATTTATATCTCGATCTACCTGAAGTCCATAGTGTGATAGTCCCTGAACTTATTAATAGTTTTAACTCAAGTTGTTATTTAATGTATTTCTTCATTGAATTTAAACTCTGTTCTCTCTTGTTATCAACAAACTTTTACTGAAACTTATTTAAAAAAAAAAAAAGAAAATACAGCAATGATAATAATTAACATCACATGATGCATTTTCTCAAATGCTACTTTAGCTAATGTGCATTTCAAATATCCAAGCAAACATTCTTTAAATCTTTGGCATTCTGTGAATTAACAGTTTGCATTAACAGTTTTGAAAAAAATGGAAAGGATTCTATCCACAGTGGAGGAGTATCCAAGACAGTAAATAACTTTTACAGGTGTGCAAATGATAAAGCAAAATTCTATGGCACCTCCAGAGCTACCTGGGGTATATTTCAGGCATGCAAATTTTATTCCTACTTTGGCAGAGATTAAAAGTTCTATATTAGTGGTTTGACTATCCATTGACATCACATTCTGCAAATGAGAATTCAGAAAAGGAAACAGACTATAGGTCTTAACTATAGGTAGTTTGGATTTAAATCTTAAATCACATATGTGGGGCATTTTATTGTGGACAGGGGTTGGGAAATGTGGTGAATGTCACCTAACGCAACTACTTTGAAAGAATGAAAATATGAACTCATGAATAAGAAGTACTAAAAAGAAAAGTGAATTACTTCTGTTCACAGATTTTGTTACTGGAGCTTTCATTTCTCTGGACTAATATTATCAGTGCAGTGAAATGCTATCCATAATGTCAGAATTTGGGCCAGAATGAAACAATATTTATGTAGTTATGAAACTCTGCAATAAAATACAAAGAAAATTAGATTAGAAAACACAGTGATGAAGAAGTCATAGTAACATGGCTATGCTTCAACATCTGCAAGTATTAATAATTTTTTTAAATCATAACCACAGTTGAATAAGGATTAGAAAAAGGAATCAAAACCAGATGGAGGCATATAAAATAGTATGTGCTAAATTAAGAGACTATTAGTTTACAGTTCAAATACTATATGATAATGCAATGTGAATCCGTGAGCTAAAGGGTTTTTTTGCAAGATGAAAATATTTATTACTTTTTACTTCACATAAGTAATAGATACTGTGTTTTAAAATACGCTCTTTATTTGAAAGAGTATGTGTTAAGCAGCAATATATGATGAATTACAAGAGATATCTACAAGGATCAGAAGATTTTTTCATAATAGTACTAGATTCCTTCAACTAAGAATTTGGAGTAAAGACACATACATGATGTGCAATTCAATTAAATCTGTTTTTGTCAAACGCAGAAAGAGAAATAAACCATGCATGTTTTATAGTAGCATTTTGGGTGTCAGTGTAGGAAATGAAATTATGTGGAAGTCAGCAGTCATTACTGATAAATCACATGGCACTCATTGTTCTAGATATCCTGGCAAATAAGCAAATTTCATTGGCAAGACTAATGGCAGCATTTTTTAAAAAATATACTTTCCTTTCAGCATAATAAAGACATTTATTTTATTTTATCTCAGATGTGAAGATTAATCATTGAGCTCTATTAATTTTATGCAAATAAAAAAATTACATGTTTAAACTATTATTAAGAGTAATAGAATGTGTAATGCAAGATGATAAAATATTAATTAAAAGAAAACTGTTTTCATTAAACATAATTTGTTGACTAAGTAGTAATTTCTATGATAAGAAAACATACACACAAAGTAAGGAAATTGATTATTATGGTATCCATATTTTAATCCATGCAAAACGGCAAAAAAGGAAACAAAAAAAATTCCCACTTTTGGCTACATAACTCTGCTGTCACATCATTAATGCCCACAGCAATATTCCACAGTCCCTATGTTCATCTACAACAATTTAACAGAATGACAATACAAAAAATAGATACTAATATAGATATAAATACATAAAGTTCAGCCATACAGAAATTTTCATGTGCACTTGCTAGCAACCCACAGGTTATTTTTGAAAGAGAACTGAAGATTTTTTCCTGTAATAATAATTTAAGTACTTTTGCAAGTCTGAATTTTAATGCAATACCTGCCTCATGATTAGTAGCATTATATTTCCCCAAAAGCCCCACCCAGGTCAATAAAATTACAGATGACATAAAGTATAAACATGCATTAATTCTCTTTACAGTTATATTTAGGTATCTATGGTTTTAATACATTGACTGATCATCCACCAATTATGTGTTAAGTTCACTTGGTTTTAAGTATCAGCTAAGTTAAATATATTATGTCCTCATGACAGTAGAGAGTGACACATGTTTGGAGCACATTTCAGGACACATAAGTAGAATCGGCCTTTGGGGATACTCACTTCACATCAGTATGTATAGGAGAGTATTTAAGATTAATTGCCCTTGATTTAGAGGCACCATGCATGGTTGCCTTGTAAGACTATTTTGAAGATGTTACCTGCCTGCCTTTAAAAAGTATGTTTTATTTTATAAAGCAAAATAAAATATTTCATTCCTGTAGTATCTGGTAAGATGATCAAGTGGAATGAATTAATTTCATTTAGCATTGCATTGATGCATTTCAGAAGTAGGTAATGTTTGTAAAGGAAGACAGCTTCCCAACAAAGCTTGAAGCTTGCAGAATGTCTGTAAGCTTCAAAAATGCTACAGTTTACCTTAGACAAGACAGAATTCATGATTTAGGAACTGATACTGTTATTTATTAAATTTCTGTGTTTCCATTCCTTCAGCAACACATTTGCATTAAAAAAAGATGGACTGAAACAAGACAGAAAAAGACATTAAAGGTTTCCAACACTATAGTATATTAAGACTTAGATTCATTTTCTGGATGAGATATTGGAGAGGGCGCTCTGAGAAATGAATTGAACTCATTCAATAAAGAACTCTGTATTTCATATGCAACATTTCAGTTAACTGATCTCATTTTACTTCATTTCCTGAAAAGAAGACTGGAGATAATATTTTTTTTTAACTTCTCCTTCATCTGCTTTTTCTACTTTGACTGCAAAATTCCCAGTAGCAAAGTAGAGTCAAGTAACTGCATACTACTCAGTTACCACTGGTTTCCACTGACTCCCAACTGATTTTTCTCTAAATCATAGGGTTTAATATGCCAATATGTGCTGATACTACCTGATTACATAACTAATGGAAAATCCAGATGTCATTTTCCAGTAGTAAGCATTACCTTAACAGCAATAAGCATAGTAAAATCTCACGTGGCTTTCTACTTAAGCTTTGTAGGATGTTCACGTTCCACAGGGACCTGTACAGAAATCTACAGCCGAAACTATATTAAATCTTAAATTTGTACCACTTCTATGCAGAAACAAACTACAAATCAGAACACTTTTTTCCTCTGAAGACTGTAACTGCACTTCTTTTTAACAGAGGGAATTAAAGGGTACATGCTGTATTTTAACCAACAACAGAATAAGAATTAATGTTTGCAGGGCATTTTGAAAAGCTTCACTAAGGTGCATCACATAATTATTCTGACATTTTAGAATAGAATAGAATAGAATAGAATAGACCAGGTTGGAAGAGACCTTCAAGATCATCGCGTCCAACCTATCAACCAAGCCAACCCACCTAATCAACTAAACCATGACACCAAGCACCCCATCAAGTCTCCTGAACACCTCCAATGATGGTGACTCCACCACCTCCCCCGGCAGCCCATTCCAATGGGCAATCACTCTCTCTGTAGAGAACTTCTTCCTAACATTCAGCCTAAACCTCCCCTGGTGCAGCCTGAGACTGTGTCCTCTTGTACTGGTGCTGGTGCTGGAAGAAGAGACCAACCTCCACTTGTCTACAACCTCCCTTCAGGTAGTTGTAGAGAGCAGTAAGGTCACCCCTGAGTCTCCTCTTCTCTAGGCTAAGCAACCCCAGCTCCCTCAGCCTCTCCTCAGAGGGTTTGTGTTCCAAACCCCTCACCAACTTCGTTGCCCTTCTCTGGACACACTCCAGCAACTCAACATCCTTCCTAAACTGAGGGGCCCAGAACTGGACACAGGACTCAAGGTGTGGCCTAACCAGTGCAGTGTACAGGGGCAGAATGACCTCCCTGCTCCTGCTGGCCACACTGTTCCTGATGCAGGCCAGGATGCCATTGGCCCTCTTGGCTGCCTGGGCACACTGCAGGGTCATGTTCAGCCTACCATGGACCAGCCCCCCCAGGTCCCTCTCTGCCTGACTGCTCTCCAGCCACTCTGACCCCAGCCTGTAGCACTGCATGGGGTTGCTGTGGCCAATGTGCAGAACCCGGCACTTGGATGTGTTAAATCTCATGCCACTGGATTCTTTTTATTCAGGGCATTATATTTTTAGTGTCATGTAATATATCTGTATGCTTTATATAGCTCACATATGCAATACAGAAGCTTGTATGCAATATATTGCTACCATTTTTCAATTAAACTGGTACCTTCACTGGCAAACTAATGAAACACTGGTATTACTCAATTATTTTACTGATAACAAAACATAAGCAGATTCTTGCTTGCACATTCTACTGGTATATAATTGTGGTTAAAATCCCTTGCTCACAAATCATGTTCTGTTCTTCATATTAAATGGCAAAGTACCAGTCCTCCTCCTTCTATCGCCTATTGTATAGAAATTTTAACCTGATTACCAGTTACAACAATTACTTAGTTAACAAAGCAAAGCAAGAAAAAGACAGTCCTTACATATCACTTCTCGTTTTATGCTTTACCATAAAAACTGTAGTAAATAAAGATGCCCAAATTAGCCTGATTCCAGCCTGTGATTCAAAGAATATGGGATGACACCACAGTATCTTTCATAAACAGTTTTCGGTTTTATAATGAATTTGTCTCATCGCTTTCTTGATCTGCCAACACTCAGTCTTTCTGACTGAGTGAATGTAATTGAATTTAAAATAGACAAGGAAAAACCCAACCCAAACACCATATTATCATACCTGTCTTGTATCAAGTTGCTCTTTGAGTTTTTCTCAGTTTGCTTCCAAACAAGAACCAACAACATGAAGCAGATGAGGCTGCCTAAGAACAAGCTATGGTTTATCAATGCATTCAATCAATTCACAAGTTTTCATTGCAGTGGAGCTGTAAAACTCTCACTTTTGGGTTAAAAGGCTGGAGACACAAATTTTAAATCAAGACCATAAGTATCTTAAAATCAGTAGACATTGCAACAAAATATTGTTGATAGCAAACACCTTTAAAACAAAACCTTATTTCCCTAATCCAAAATTCTTGGACGATGTGTGATACAAATGTCTAGCAATAGTGTTTAGCAGTGCTGTTCATCTGCAAGAGATAATTATTGTTCTGTACAAGTTTGAATAAACTCATTATTATAGTTTCAGGTTTACTAACTGCAGGTCCAGAAAAATAGCTTTTCTGTAGTCACGTTTTGAATAGCACTGTGAAGAATGAGAGCTTTTTTGTTTAAGGTCTGCATTTTGAAAAAGAAAAGGCACTGCTCAAGAATTTGTGTTCTCCAGACAATATTGGTATAATTGGTCTCAAAGTGTTGCACCTACTGCCTTTTGATATTATATGGAATAATTATTTAATCTTTTGAGGTGTCTGTTCAAGAATCTTCTTTATTATAACCCAAAGAATATATCTTCACACCATTCACATTTTTCCTTTACTTCAGAAGAGTATTATTAATAATTATTACTTTAAAAGCACTCTGCTCTCATGTCATAATGGCTGCTTTGATTAAACAACTGCTTCACTACAAGAATGTCTGCATAACATTTAATAACAACTTGATTATTAAAGAATTATGGTATAAAGCAAATTATTTTCTATAACTAGTAATCTATTTAAACATTCACTGTAAGAGTCAGGTGGCTGTACAATCCATCCAAGGCCTTTAATTATTGAAACATCCCATTTATCAGGATGTTGTTGAGAGGCTCATCACAATACACATTTATTAATCACTCTTAGACATATATATTGAATAAAAGTTTATTATCTGAAAATCTATCTTTATAACAAACTCCATCAGTAATTTTAAAACTATAATAAATTTACCAAACAGATGACTTAACCTGATATTTTTCACAATCTTTCCCATTTTTTGATACTACATAACTATGTAATATCAAAAAGACCACTCCACTCTAAGACTACATTAATGGGTGGGTTTGTTTGTTGTTGTTTTATTTAAAGTTAGTTTTGAAATATAACTGAACAATTATCAGTCTACTAATATGTCATCTTCCCTAATATGCAGGACATTTGTCAAACAGAACTCTGAAAACCAGAAAGTTTAGTACCTTGTTTCCTAATCCTCCTGCTCAAGTTTTCCTCCTTCAGCCCATGTTCTCATTAAGCGTTTTCCCGCACATAGGAGCATACAGGGACACCTAGTGGCAGCAAGTGATGAAAACTCCCCAGTCAGAAGACCTGAAGCAGTCATCAGTGGTATGAGACCCAGGACACACTGAATAGCCAGAACGTGCAATTCTAATTCACGGTAAGTCTTCTGTGCTTTTAGTGGATTGAATCTGCTTGCTTAAAAAAAACCCAACCAACCAATTAAAAAAACCAAACAAACAAACAAACAAAACCCCACCACCAAACCAAAACAACCAACCAAAGCAAAAAAATAAACAACCCAAAAAACCCAACCAACCAACCAAAACAACAAAAAAACCCCAAATCAAACAAACAAGCAAAAACCCCCACCCCACATAAAAAAAAATGAAATGTTCTTCACTTCCATAGAATAGAATAGAATAGAATAGAATAGAATAGAATAGAATAGAATAGAATAGAATAGAATAGAATAGAATTAACCAGGTTGGAAGAGACCTTTGAGATCGTCGAGTCCAACCTATCATCCAACGCTATCTAATCAACTAAACCATGGCACCAAGCACCCCATCAAGTCACTTACTAAACACCTCCAGTGAGGGCGACTCCACCACCATCCTGGGCAGCACATTCCAATGGCCAATCACTCTATGAAGAACTTCTTCCCAACATCCAGCCTAATCCTCCCCTGGTATAACTTGAGACTGTTTCCTCTTGTTCTGGAGCTGGTTGCCTGGGAGAAGAGACTAACCTTCACCTGGCTAAAACCTCCTTTCAGGTAGTTGTAAACAGCAATAAGGTCTCCCCTGAGCCTCCTTTTCTCCAGGCTAAGCAACCCCAGCTCCCTCAGCCTCCTCATAGGGCTTGTGCTCCAATGGAATGCAACATAATGGAATGCAACATAAAGTGCCTATCAGGGTAGAACGGTTAAATAATAGACTGATTTTTAAATTAACCCTGTGTAAATAAAGCTTAATATTTACCTTAAATGTAGACCAAACTATCTCATTAAGAATCTGCCCATTCTATGTTATTAAAGAGATGTATGTATATAAATCTGTGAAACTAATGTATTATGCTTCTATTTTGTTAATATATGTTTAAACATATGATGTAGAAATCCATGAGACTGGATTTAGTTTTTAGAAATCAGATTGAGAATTTACTTTTTTAATATAACTTACTTTGCATACAAACAGCTTATCTTACATAACACTTCCATCAAACACCTGACTCTTCTCAATAAAAAAACCCATAATGCTAAGTACATATAAGTAGATAGTTACAGTGACACAGGGCTAAGTTTACAAAAATATGTGTATGCTCCTACCTAATTTATAGTATTCAGGAGCCACTGAGACTGGCAAAGTTCTTGCTGGGTACCTTCAAGTGCCTCAAGGACCTACATTCTTTACTGTATAAATAACATTTAACTAGACAGTATTTTTTTTCATAGACATTACAAATCACATCAGAGTCACTCAAAGTCTAATTTATGCATCATTACTGATTTTTAATATCTGACTTCCCCTGATTGTTTTGCTTGTGGTGAACAGTTGGATAGAAACTCTTATAAGATGCTTAGCTCCCTCAAAGTGAACAGAACAAGATAGGTCAGTATTTATGTTTGAAGGAGAGTAGCATGCTCAAATTTCAATTATCTAATCTGGAATAAAAATTTTAACTCAGCTCCTTCTACTGAATGCTTTAATCATTAAGACAGAAAACGTTTGGTTATTCTCTGGGTTTCTCCTGTTAAATCTGTTTTATTTCCTGTAATAAAATTAAAGCGGAAAGAAAAGAATAATAACATAAAGGTTATGCTTGTGTTTAACAATATGAATAAACATGTGTATTTCCTATTCTATAATTTTTACCAGAAAAACTAAGACGCTGCCTCAGAGGAACTGTTCAGATCCACATGAAATCAGTCCTTTTCTTTCAGTTATTATTAATATATTTAGGTACTTATTATTATACATATTTGATGTAAGACAATTTTGATTATTTGATAATCCTAAACATAGCAAGGAGATAAGAGAGATAAAACATCAGATCTAATATATATTGACAAAACAGTTTAGGAAATTCTACAGCTATTTTTATTCCTGTATATCACTTAATTCATACCATGACTTGTATATTTGGGAGAATGGACCTGACCTGAATATAAGAAGTAGTAATTGGAAGCATAGGAGCATAGAGCTGAAGTGGACTATCTAATTTTTTACATTCTCACAGTTATGGGTTACCATATAGTAGAAAAGAAAAGGTCTACAGAACTTTTCATCTACAGAGTACTACCCACTTTCCAATACTAACTCGGTAAAGAGTGGACCAGACCTCTAATGTTCCTTGGGGAAAAAGAAAAAATGGGGAAAGGTGGGGAACAAGAGCACCATCAATGGTCTATTGAAACCCCTGCAATATGAGGAAGTATGTTAGAATTTTTTTTGTGGAATGTTTTAGGAATTAAAACTTTCCCCAGGTTACAAAGAATAAACAAAATAAATTAACAGAACTCAGAATCTGAATTATACAGTAAGTGGAAAACAAACATTCTTCTTGACCTAAGAGCCTGCAGTAAGCCCTGAGGCAGAGAACAGATACAGAATAAATGTAGAACAACTATATTCCATCTTCTTCAAAAAGCTTCTTCCCAGCTTGGTACAAATGTCACTATCCTAACAGGAACTGTCCCACTCAATTACACATTTTTTTTTTCCCAGTGAGCTTTTAAAATTCTATCCTAAAATAACTTTGCTTTATTGGCCTGATTACCTATTTGGAAGGCCTTTCCCGTATCTCACCTCTCAGATGGTCAGTAAATTACCCACATTTATAGCTACGTAATAGTAAGTAAGCATTTAATGGAATTCCAGCAACACTCTTTAGTTCAAATACTTTGTCTTTTTAAGTATTTAACTAAAAATATGCCATAAAAAAAAAATCCTTTGAAGACAATTACCCTAATTACCCTAGTTTATGAACTTTGAATTTCATTTTAAGATCTTTGAAAGTATGACTGGAATTATGCATAATAGAACAGCAACTCATGAAAAAGCACATTCTTCATAATAGTATCAACACGTTCCCACCTATTAGGACAACCATTTCTCTTTTCTTTTTATATTAGCACCTCCTTTATAATAGTAACATATAGTCACTTTCTGATAAACCACTACCTTCAGATTTCTAGACCTGTGTATAAAATTGGGTCATCCCAGTTTATAGCAAAAGTTTTTACTGGTGGTTTTGCAGATTGTTATATTCAATTTTACATTGTCTCTATCTGTCCAGATAAAAATAAAATAATAAACAAATACACATGAATTAAAGTTACAGTGATGTGTTACAATATTGGTAGTAACATTAAATATATAATTATTGATATAATCTACATAAATTTACATACATGCATCTCAACACAAATGTAGACACATATATAGGTAAGAACGCATGTATGTATGTGTGTATATACAAGTTTTCTTGTCTGATTATCTGGTTCTCAGCAATACTCCTGGTTTTACATGGTCTGCAAACTTTGTCCAGACCCCCCTAACTTGCATCATAAAATTAGTGCTAAGTGTACTATAGAGGACTAGACTCAAAGCTGGTCACCAGTTTTAATCTAATGATCATCTAATTATTTATATCCATTCAGGTAACTCCCCTCTCAACATTATGTACTGTCCCTTTGTCAAAGCAACTTGGAAAATTTAGACTTGCTTACTTCTGGACTTTCATTTCATGTGTTGATCCTTTCAGCGTTCAAAGACATATATTCTCTAGCACAAATGGTACCAGACACACCGATGATGTCATATCTCCTGCCCTATTCCTACCTTTCCTTGTCCTGAAGGGTCAAACCCCAACACATGCCCTAGCCCAGACAATAGGCTATGAATGTGGAAACCTTGAGACTTCCTAGGGTCCAGATGAACATGTACCATGTGTAATTACTTGGTAACACAGCTGTGAACTGTGTGTGTTCCTGGCCATGTTTGGATATGCCTCATTCTACAGGTGCAGTTATCAGGGTTCTCTGTTACCAAAGGGCATTAATTGTCTTGGGACATTATTTAAAGCAGCCAAGAAGTCGGGCAACTTGCCTTGTTCTCACCCAGCAAGGAACAAGAGCCACATGCTGCCCAAGTAGCATCTGAAGGGCCTGAATTAACAGGCAACAACTTCACCCAGGCCTGGCACCTGGACCAAGACAGAAAAGGAAAAAGCTCCAAGGAATTGAATCCCAAAAGACACTACAGCCTGGCAACGGAGCACACGAGAGAGAGGCCCTTAGCCATCTCTGAGCCAAGGACTGCTCGAATTATAGTCACAGCATCTGTGAAGATACCAGACAGAGAAGCAAGTTCCGAGTACGCAGCTAATCTGCCACAGGATCCCATTTGTGGTAAAACCGCAGATCACAGCACCTGTATTTCCAATTTGAATCACTGTACTGGAAATTCTTAGATCTGTGCTTGAATAATTTAACTGTCTTTATATGTGGAATGTAATACCCACAACTGAATAGAACCTGTAAATATACTTTCTAAATAAGTTACAGAGGTGTTTGAAGATACCACTGTCCAAGATACTAAATTATGAAATATATAAAAATACACATTTTGTTACATTCCTATATATCAAAGCTTACATATATAGTCTCACTACAGACATTTTTTCCCACTATTTAGTCCAACTTTATTCTTAATGTCCAACCCATCCTTTAACAAGTGCTCATTTTACTTACATGGCTTAAACAGTTTTTACTGTGATTCAACTTTCTGTGCAGGTTTCAATCCAACAAGCTTTCTGACCATTCTCAGTTTGCCTTTTAATTAATGATGCAGCTCCCTCCTTGGTAATCACCATCTCTTCCACTCTTTATAGGTTTTGAGCTTATTGTTAATAACTTAAGGTTTTACTCTTCTGGGAAAAACTCTGTTGTTTTGGGTTTGGTTTTTTTTGTTTGTTTGTCTGCTTGTTTCTTCCCCTCTCCCCCAGTATAAACATTCAATAACATTTGCATTTTTTTTACATAGAAGCATTATCATGCATTATCTGAATTTTAATACTGCTGCTCTTTGCTACTCTTTTTCTCACTAAACTTTTTTTTCTCAGCTTGCCTTTTTGAAAAACTGGACTGCAGTTACAGATCCTCCATATTTTTCTCTGTCTTGTAGCTTCACATGAAGCAAAAAAGCTCAAACCCATTAGATTTAAGATTATTTTCTATCAGAATTCTTTTCTGCAGACCCTATCATACACTAAAATTAAGTCTAAGTTATCCTTACCTCTTGCCTGCTCAACGTCTGTTCCACAGAAGAAGCTATACCCTATCATGTTCAAATTTGTGTCACACCCAGCGTTATTGGTTTATTTTTTAATACTTGCCCATGAGAAACCACATAAATCTGCATAATTGCTATCCAGAACAAATTTGTACCAGCATATTTGTAACAGATTGCATCCCCATGAAGCATTTTTCCTACCCTTTGCTAAGCAGTTTTAATTCATGCAGACCTTCACTCTCAAACTTTACTTAATTGCACTATTGCTTAATGGTCTTTACTCTTCAACAGGTTTTAGTGAATTAACATGAAATTGTTTCACCACCCTTTTTTTTGTCTTTCCTAAACAGTGTATATTCCTCACTTCCAATATATTTCACTTACAACTCTGGGACCTCCATGTTCTTGCTTTCCCATAATGTCTGGTTCCACATGTTTTATCAGATGTCCTGCAACTCGTATTGATTGAAGTTCTATAGGAAAAAGGTAGATCTGTACAGGTACAAGTTGCTGTACATATAATTCATGTATTCATTTATCCATCCTTTCTGCTGATCCATCCTCATTCACATCCCTCTATTTGTATTCCATATGAGGCTTATACAAGTTACTTCCATCCAGTTTTTGAGGATGTCCTGGTTTAATGAAAGGCAGGTGAAAGATAAATTAGCAAACATCAACACAATGTAGTAATAAAACCAACTTTATTTCTCATAAATTTAGCAGCATTTACTGTTTCCCGTTCACATGCTCAGGTTTATAATGACAGTTCTAGTTCAAAAATTCAGATATATATTTCCACCCTAAGGAATACTTTCAGATTATATAGATTCCATTCAAATGGAGTTATCTTCATAGATAAGCTGTGCCCTCTCCTGCTAGTCACGCATACTGAAATAAATATTCTGCAAAAATCTATAGAACTTACATTTTACTAAAATTATAATGCTAATCAGAGCAAGAATGAACAGGACAGCAGCATGACAGTTCTACAATAATGACTATTTAGACCTCATGTGTGCTACTAAAATAATCTAGCAGTCTAACAACTTGGGGGCAAGATTTTATTAAATTGGATTTACTATCCATTATACTTTTAATACCTCATTTACACAGGACTAGAATAATTAAACTGAAACATAAGTACAATACTTTTACATAGTAGCTTTTGACACAATTTCATGTTTGTGAAATATCAGTTTTTTCCAAACAGTTTGGTTGAGTCAAGCTCAGCCTAGATGAATAAAAAGGATTTTTGTGTGTCTAATTTTGTTTGTCAGAGAGAAAAACAGCATAGAAACACAGATGCTATAAATGACAGGTCTTAAAAATGCAAGTATATATGCATGAAATCCTATAAATTAAAAATACAGAAACATTAATTCACAACAAAAATGTTTCTCAACAAACAGTGAGGTCACAAAAAAAATCCTGTAAAACATCTCTGTTTACTACCTGTAAATTCTTTATATTCTATTATCATCCCATAAGTATGTGTCTGTGTCTAAAGAGGAAAAAAAAAGAGCCTAGCATGGTTTGGTGTTCTTCTTCTGACTAAAAGTACTATCTTGGAACTCAGTATAAAACCATTCAAAATCTTCCACTGCATCAATAGGTTTTGCATCAAAACAGGAATGTCAGATTCTATAATAATAGAACTAAGTACTTTCTCTCACTTAAAAGCTTTCCAAAAGCTTCCACAAGGTCAGTAATATGACCTGATTTATATAAGGAAGTTGTCTTCCATCCAAATACCAGATCTTGCTTTTTTCAATATTAGGGAAAGAGGATTTTAGTCAAACTCCTCTTACATTTTCAAAGAACACACTTTTTTAAGGAAGGCTGAGCATTAAGAAAAAGGTGATTCTTTAATCATCCGAGTTTAGCATGTTGAGATGTTAAAATGCCAGCTATCAGAGAGGTTTGCTGAAGATATAAATGTGAGGAATTCACATATACCGAGTATTCTCTCTTCAGTGTTTAGCCTTGCACAAGAAAACCCGTGAAGGCACAGCTACATTGAGCATTGCCTTCGAGTTAAAGCTGGATTTCAGCCTCTGAATTCTAGCCTCTGCGCTGTGCCCATAGGATGCACCGTATGCCCAAAGCCTGTTTGATTTACGTGCTAAAACGTACAGCACATAGCAGCAATGAACACACAGACGCGAACATGTGCACATCTTTGCAAGAATGCAGTTAAATTACCTTTTTCTTTTCTGAAGATCAGGCAAACACGTAATTTCTCGGAAAATAAAAACCTAAGACTACACTTAAAAAATACCACCACTGCTACAGCCAGCTGTGCACAGGAAAAGCCCTCCATGTTCCGTATGCTAGTGAAACAACGACAGTTCTCTCAACCGCGACAAAGAGAAAGGCAGTTCTCTCAACATCGCCTCGGCTACTTTGCTTCGCCCCGTCACCACCACTGACATCCCCGACAGTCCGGTCTCCCTGCCATGCCAGTGCCCAGCCGTGCTGCCAGCGCCAGGGGGCAGAGCGCCGGCGGGGCAGTCCTGCGCGGGGTGGGGTGACGCTGCCCATCCGCCTCCCTGCGCTGCCATCTGGCGGCAACGGAATGCAGCGTACCAAGTCGAGCCCCACTGAGCCAAGCCGGGCCGCGCGGCGCGGCGCGGCGCTCGGAACGCCCGGGAATACTGCTGGCGGCATCGTGGCCTCCCCCGTTACCGTGGGAAGGGGGCCGGACAACGAGGAGGGAGACGCCAGAGTCTTAGTTCTAGCAGTTGCCTCCCTACCTTCGCGGGCAGAGGGTGAAAGGTAAACTAAAACGACCCTGGCACACAGCTTGCGTCCCCGGTTTCAAGGGATGCCTGTAGTGAAACCTGCCGTTCCCTTTCATCGCAACTAACGAGTTCCCCACGGTCTCCGCGGATTCAGCGGAGGCTCCTGCGCCTCTAGTAGCAGTGGCAACGACCGTCGGGCTACCGGCTCCCGCCGCCTCCTCCTCTCCGCGCTGTCCGGCCACGGCCAGCGAGCGCTGCGAGAAAAGAGGACTGGAAAGGCCGTGCTGCCGCGCCGCTCCCTAACGCGGGCCGCCGGCTCCCAGATCCACAGAAGCCCGAGGGCGTGTGGAGAAAGTTGACGCGTGCCGGGGAAGTGCGAGTGCAGCCCTAGGTGCGTAGGGCGGGGGTGTGGCGGAGGTGCGGCTCTCGTATCGGCGTCTGCGTGCACGGTGTGCGACTGTGCATGCGGGCTACGCGGCGCCGAAGGGGCCGGCTGCCCGCTGCGCCGTCAGTCGGGGACACTAGCCCTGCCGCCCGGGAACGCGGCCCTCCCCCCTGGGCCCCCCTCCGAACTCTCTTGCCCCATGTCTCCCCCGCCCGTCTTCTCCGGCAGCACCCCCTCCAAGCCCACTCAACTGTCGCCACCGCCCCGCCCTTGCTCCCCTCCCACCACCTCTCTCCCTCCTCCCGCTGCGCTCAGCGGCGGCAGGCAGAGCACGGCGCTCCTCTTGAGCAGCCCCCGCCCCGCAGGGCGCGCACCCCAACTGCTGCCTGGGAGCGCGCGCGCGCGAGCACGCGCGCGCGCTTGTGTGACTGTGGGAGCGCGCGCGTGTATGTCTCTGTGCGAGCGCGGGTGTCTCGGCGCCGCCTGCGCGCGACGGGTGTTTGTGCGCGTGCCGCACCGAGCCGCCCCGGCCGCGCCGGTACTCGCCGCCGCCTCCTCCCCACCGGCTCCGCGCAGCACCCGCGCAGCGGGGAGGCGTCTTCATGGGCTGCTACCATGCCTGGGCCCCGGAGATTTCGGGCCAAGTAAGTACCGGGGCTGACTTTTCTCGCTCTCCCTATCTCTCTTTTCTTCCTCCCTTCCTCTCCCTCCCGCCTCTTCACCGCCGGGTCTCTCCTTGCTGTTGCTTTCCCATCTCCAACCCTTCCCTCGTCCTCCTTCCACCCCCACCCCACAAAAAAAAAAAAAAAAAAAACCAAAACAAACAACAACAAAAAAAACCAACCAAAAAAACCACCACACAAAAATCCCGTTTCTGCTAACTCTGGATGCTGCTCAGGTGGGGGGCAGTGTCCGGCCAAGGCTGCTTACTGCTGCTCGCTCCTGTCGGCGGTACTGAACGCTGCTCCGAGCTGGCTGTGCAGTGCGGTAATCTAAGGGTTGAACTCTTCGGGGAAAAAACGGCACATAAGAAAAACCCCGATGCAACCCCTTTCCTCTTCTCCACTCCCCCTCGTCGCCCCCCCTCCTTCTTCCCCCTCCCGGGCCCCCTCCCCTTCCCCCCGCTTCCCCCCCCCCCCCCCCCCCCCCCAATTTGAACCTCTGTAGGGAGCTGACGAACAGCAGCACGCAGTCATCACACAGGGGTTTCCAGGGCGGGATTGCAACCTTGCCCACAGCCAGCTACAACTTTATTTTCTTTGCCTGCCATCCTGCCCCCCCTCCCCCCCCCTTTTTTTTTTCCAGAGCAAAGGAAAAAGGAGGAGGGAGGGAATATTGCCTTTGTCTCCTCTTCTGGCCATAATTGAATTAAAGTTGTAAAATGCCCGGGAGTTTAACACTGACCGGGCAGGTCTTCAGTGGCTTTTTTTTTTTTTTCCCCTTTTGCTCCGAAGAACTGTTGGTTAATGGATGGATGGATCTGATCAAGCTGAGAAAGAATATGCTAGATACATGCCTTTGAGTAAGATTCCTGCTGCCTTTATGCAGTGAAGCCTTTTGCTTTGAGTAATTCCAATCCAATTGACGTCTGGTCAGAATTAGAGGGAGATTCACCAAGACTTCCGATTTCTTGCTGCATGACTGCTTTTGCTGCAAGTGCTAGATTTGCATCCTTGAACCTGATGCCACAGGAGATGTCTTGCAGTACTGAGACTTACCGGTTTTTAGGATGCATTCCTCCAAACCAGAGTAGTGTCATGAGGATTGGAGCTCTGAGGTGGACGATAGAAAATGCAAACCTGCTCCAAGATCCCCAGCATTTAAGCTTGGATAATTTATTAGTCTTCTCCTACCGACACACACAATGCATTTGGTTTCTCTATTCATCTTGCTTTTAGACTTGCAGAAGTAGAAGAATGCCACAAGGAGTCAGAAACACTGCAAGAAGAAATAGAAATGGGATTTGTTTTCAGATAGGTGAAATTTGGGTATTAAATTACTGACGTAGGTCAATGGTAGGGTTTCCCTTCTACCCCCTCTCCCCTCCACCCCACCCCCCCTTGGCTTTTAATAAGCCTGGGTGTTATCTCCCTCAAAGGATGAAGAGTACTGACAGCTATCACTGCTTATAATCAGTAACTCTGATGCTTGGAGTGTTGGCGATGAGATATTTCCATGAGACCTATTTAGATCTCTCCACTTCTACCAGGCTAGTTTTGCAGAACGTTGGGAATAAGCGGTATGTCAGATATGGCTGAGATTCCGAAGATGATCCACATGTTTTACATTTTACACAAATTTTGGGTGAGTGGTTAAAACACTTCCTTTTATGTATGTCTGTATTGGACCACATATATGTGTGTGTGTGCTTAAGAACTGAAGACCTCTGTTTTACAGTCAGCTCTGTTATAGTGTAATTTTGGGGGAGATCACTGTATCTATTAAAATTATTTACTTGTGTAAAGATACAAAATTTCTCTCACTGAAGAGAGCTGTTAAGTGCACTGAAGTAGGAGGTTAACATATTTAATATCATTACTGACGAATTCCACCACAAAAGTCACTCGGGTGTGCATGTCTCTGTGTGTGCATGTCCATGTGGGGGTGTGTATGATTTGTAAATGTATAGGCAGGAAAAAAAAAAGCCAAAAACGTAAAAGAGATGTGTGATGTGGAGAATGTGTCACTATTCTCTCTGTCGACTTAAGCTGCTGTTTTCAGCACTGAGCATTTTTCTTTGGATTCCTACATGGCATTTCCACCACCAGTTAAAAATCAAGGTAGAACAAGGGGAAGACCTTGGTGCGCTGTTCATTGAGGAGGTTCTGAAGGGAAGGGGGAGATGGATAATAGGAGAGGTGGGAAATCTCGTAAAATGGTGCTTCTTTTCTCTTAAATTAGAACCATGAAACTGAACTGACAGCCATTTTATGTATATTTATGCGGCTGGTCATGAAAAAGAAATCCAAGAAAGCACTGAAATGCACCCCATATGAACAGAACCAGAACAATTCCTACTGTGACCTCACCTTTTTAAACACTGCAGGCATTTGACTTGCTAGGGGTTGCCCATCAATCTCTTAATCAATGCATGCCATCCATGTTTCAAAAGTATGGAAATTAGAGGTGACAGAATGTTGGTTGAGTTATTTTTGGGTTTGTTGTGGGGTTTGGGGTTTTGTGTTTTGTTTTTCTTTAGTTGACAATCCATTCTCTGCTCCTCCAAAGACAATATGTTAAGTTTGTGTCCATTTTAAATTTTATGGGGCTATGTTATTATGCTGCTTTTTTTTTTTTTTCTCTCCTTATTCTTACAGGAAATAAAATGTATGCTTGCAGCTCTACAGTAACTTTGGAACAGGACCTCAACAAAAAAATGCATATCTGGATGCTGCAGACGATCGCATTTGCTTTAACATCGCTAGTCCTCTCATGGGCAGAAAGCATTGAGTATTATGGGGAAATCTGTGATAATGCCTGTCCTTGTGAGGAGAAGGACAGCATCTTAACAGTGAGCTGTGAAAACAGAGGGATCATCAGCCTTTTTGAGATCAGTCCGCCAAGGTTCCCTGTCTACCACCTCTTGCTGTCTGGGAACCTTTTGAACAGGCTGTACCCAAACCAGTTTGTCAATTACACAGGGGCTTCGATTTTGCATCTGGGAAGCAATGACATACAAGACATCGAAACTGGGGCCTTTCATGGTCTGAGAGGTTTAAGGAGACTGCACTTGAACAATAACAAGCTGGAACTTTTACGGGATGACACTTTTCTTGGGCTAGAGAGTTTGGAATATCTACAGGTTGATTATAATTATATTAGTGTCATTGAGCCCAATGCCTTCAGCAAACTGCATTTGCTGCAGGTTCTGATTCTTAATGATAACCTCCTTTCCAGTCTGCCCAACAACCTTTTTCGTTTTGTGCCCTTAACTCACCTGGACCTGAGGGGTAACCGACTGAAGCTGCTGCCCTACATGGGCCTTTTGCAGCACATGGATAAAGTGGTGGAGCTGCAGCTGGAGGAAAACCCCTGGAATTGCTCATGTGAGTTGATTGCTCTAAAGGATTGGCTGGACAGTATTTCTTACTCTGCTCTGGTGGGAGATGTGGTTTGTGAGACTCCTTTCCGCTTACATGGTCGAGATTTGGATGAAGTCTCCAAGCAGGAGCTTTGCCCAAGGAGGCTCATCTCTGATTATGAAATGAGACCACAGACACCACTGAGTACCACAGGGCATTTCCACACTACCCCAGCCTCGGTCAACTCCGTGGCCACTTCTTCTTCGGCTGTTTACAAATCTCCCTTGAAGCCCCCCAGAGGAACACGCCAACCCAACAAGACAAGGGTGCGCCCCACCTCCCGCCTGCCCTCAAAAGACCTGGGATACAGCAACTATGGCCCCAGTATTGCCTACCAGACCAAATCCCCGGTGCCTTTGGAGTGCCCCACTGCCTGCACTTGCAACTTGCAGATTTCTGATCTGGGCCTCAATGTCAATTGTCAGGAGAGGAAGATTGAGAGCATTTCTGAACTGCAGCCCAAACCATATAATCCTAAGAAGATGTATCTGACGGAAAACTACATTGCGCTGGTACGCAGGGCAGATTTTGTGGATGCCACTGGGCTGGATTTGCTGCATCTGGGCAATAATCGGATCTCGGTTATTCAGGACCGGGCTTTTGGGGATTTAACTAATTTGCGAAGGCTATACCTGAATGGGAACCGTATCGAGCGGCTGAGTCCAGAGCTGTTCTATGGGCTGCAAAGCCTGCAGTACCTGTTCCTGCAGTACAATGTCATCCGGGAAATAGAGGCGGGCACCTTTGCATCTGTCCCCAACCTTCAGCTCTTGTTTTTGAACAACAATCTGCTGAGGTCTTTGCCAGGGAACATTTTTTCTGGTCTGTCTCTCTACAGGCTGAGCCTGCGGAGCAACCACTTCTCCTACCTGCCAGTGAGTGGGGTGTTGGACCAGCTGAAATCCCTGCTGCAGATCGACCTGCACGAGAACCCCTGGGACTGCACCTGCGACGTGGTGGGCATGAAGCTGTGGCTGGAACAGCTCAACACCGGTGTCCTGGTGGACCAGGTTATCTGCGAGTCCCCCAAGAAGTTTTCCCAGAGCGACATGCGGGCTGTCAGGGCGGACCTGCTGTGCCCCGACTACTCGGACATCGTCGTTTCTACGCCTACGCCGTCCCCGGGCCAGTTGCCGGCCAGGACCACCCCCTCTTCCTCCACCGTGCGCCTCAACGGCACGGCGTCAGCGGGCGCCTCTGCGCCCGCTGGCGGCGGCGGCAGCTCCTCGGTGCCGCTCTCGGTGCTGATTCTCAGCCTACTGCTCGTTTTCATCATGTCTGTCTTCGTGGCGGCAGGGCTCTTCGTCCTGGTGATGAAGCGGCGCAAGAAGGGCCAGGGTGACCACGCCAGCGCAAACAACTCCGACGTGAGCTCCTTCAACATGCAGTACAGCGTCTACAGCGGCGGCCACCATCACCATCACCACCCACACCTCCAGCAGCACCCGCCTCACCGCGGCGGCGGAGGCGGCGGTGGAGGGGGCGTGGCGCTGCCCAAAGTGAAGACCCCCGCCGGCCACGTCTACGAGTACATCCCGCACCCCTTGGGCCACATGTGCAAAAACCCCATTTACCGCTCCCGGGAGGGTAACGCGGGCGAGGATTACAAAGACCTCCACGAGCTCAAGGTCACCTACAGCAGCCACCCCCTGCAAGTCGGGGGGGGCGCGCCTCCTCCCCCACCACCCCCGCCGCCGCCGGCGCCCAGCGGGGAGGATGCCCCGGTGCGCAGCCCTGCGTACAGCGTCAGCACCATCGAGCCTCGGGAGGAGCTGCTCTCCCCGGTGCAAGACGCCGATCGATTTTACAGGGGCATTTTGGAGCCCGACAAACATTCCACCTCCTCCACGGTGGGCACACCCGGCTCCACCCTCCCCGATTACCCCAAGCTACCCGCCGCCTACACCTACTCCCCCAACTATGACCTTAGGCGTGCCCACCAGTACTTGCACCCGGGGCCGGTGGACAGTAGGCTCCGGGAGACGGTGCTCTACAGCCCCCCGAGTACTGTCTATGTAGAGCCAAATAGGAACGAGTATTTGGAGCTAAAAGCAAAACTAAACGCAGAGCCGGACTACCTCGAAGTGCTGGAAAAACAGACCACATTCAGCCAGTTCTGAGAAACACCACCCACCCCCCGCCCCCTGCCCCACTGCCTCCCTGCCAGCCACAGCAGCTCCTTCTCTAGAGTATTTGTATTTAACAACCACAAGCAAAAGAACGTAAATGCCGACCTCCCACCTCGCCCCCTGCCTATTTTTCCTCCTTTAATTCATTTTATTGTAGGGCGAAGTGCCTTGGCACAGGATTTTACAGCATGGGGGAATGATTCTGGAAGGGTGTGCTGTTTATTTTCAGCTTTTTTTTTTTTTTTTCTCCCCCCTTGTTTTTATTCTTTTACTGTGTTTGGGAGTATGAAACCACCTATGGTGTAAATTTGACACGGCACTGGCACTGTGTGTCTGTGTGTGTGTGCTTGGGGAAGGGTTGCAGGAGGGTCTTGTCATATTCAGGTTACATGTACAAAAGTCACATTTTTTTTGTTTGCTTATTTTGTACAAATAGTATTTAATTTTGCTTTCTTTCTGGTTGAAAAGTACAGCGCACGTTTTCCCCTTTTAGCTATGGGCGAATCTAAATGGCTTTTATGGAGAGATTAGCACACCCCGACTTTAATACAAGGTTTCCTTTTTTTAAGGATGTGTTTGTATTCTTTCTGGACTTTTGAATTAAAAACAAAAAAAACAAAAAACTAAAAGGATCACTGTAGATGTGGACAAATCATTAAAGAGCGCAGAGATATATGATCCATAACTGGTTAGTGAAAATAACTTATTGATGAAATATAAGAAAAATATTTTATTGTATCACCTATTTTTATATGCACATTAGAGTTTCTCTTTCCTTCACTATTTTAGGTGTAATCCTGCAAATTCTTAATCACTTGAGTATCTCTACTTGTGAAAGAAGTCCCAGCTCAGGCCTTCATCCTGCAAGCACTTAAGCATGTGAACAACTTTGCCAATGTGTGTAGTCCTGTAGATTCACTCATTGAGCAAAGTTAGTCAAATGCCCAAAAGATTAGGACAGAGGATGCAGAGCTATTCTTATCAGTAAAACTACTGGGATGTTTAAGTGTTCTTTTTTTTCAGGATGTTGTTGCACTACATTGAGAGTTTTTTTCCCAATGCTGATGTAGTATTTAGAAGAACCTTTCAAATCAGTACAGCTAATGCCAATTTTGACCAAATCTTAACAGACAATCTAAGACATAAAATCTGATCACAATGGGAAAAATATACCATGTTTCTCTCCATAAAAATGCACCTTTTAGCAGCTCCCTGTTCAGACATCTGGTTGGGCAAACTAGTGAGGGACATGTAGAAGACATTCATTTTAGCAGGAAAAATAAGTGTTTCATTTTTGATTTGTCACTTTTGGATTTTTGTTGTTTGGAGATTTTTTGGTTGTGTTATTTTTTTGTTTGTTTGTGTGGGGTTTTTTTCTTAGTTAACCAAAATACAATGATTTTGCAACTGTTGTAGCCAGTTTCTGATTGTTTAGTCAAGTAAATTGCACTTGTACAGATCCACGTGTTTACTGGCATCCTGAAAGACCAAATGATGGACTGTACACATCTATATACAATGTCTTTACCCCATTGGGCAGCAGGCAATGGCAAGGATTTTCATAAACACGTCATTGTAAGATGGGACAAATTGATGTCTCATATGTATCCCAGCACATGTGATTTTTTAATAGTTTCTGAATAAACACTTGATAAATATTTCAAATGTAAGATTATGAAGTAATGAGTATCTGAAATTTAAAATCTCTTGCCAAGATGATCTGTTTGTACATTGGATTCTCTTTACTAGCAATTATGTTTCATCATAAAGATCTAACATTTTAAAGAAAACCATGACATGTTAACTACCAGTCTATATAACATGGGCCAGAGAGCAACACAGGGTTATGTGTTTCACTAACATATTGCATAGGATAGTTTTATATATGCATTTTGTTTTCTTACTGAAGTGTTCTTTAATATATGAAACAGGGTATGTGATATTTCACACGTACTTTTGTCTTTCTTCATTAGGTTGTCATGTTTGATATTGTTTGCAGAATTGCTCACTAGCATATCTTTTATTGCAAAAGGGCTCTGTTCTGTTCTGTTTTTCCTATGCATGTGCAATCTGTCACTTACTACAAAAAACAAAGCTATATAACTGATCTGTTGGAATTCAAGAAAAATGTTTTCTTGGCATGTGTTCTTCTCTCTATGCCACCCACACTGAGCAAAAGCAAAAGCAAAAAAAAAAAAAAGGCAGCATGACTGCATTTAGCTTGGACAGTTTAGTAAGTGGAGTGTTTTTTCAGTTTGAAATGCGGGTATGAGGAGTGTTCTTTTGTCACAAGAGACACAACACATGGCTGTTCTGTGCACTGCTTTCGGTCTCCTGCAGCCTTCCCATTGACATTAGTGAGAAATGCGAGCTTTGTTGCCTCAGGCACAATTTTGGAGCCCTAATTTTGAATTACTGCATTTATAACTATTGCTGAGAGCAGTGGCCCGATTCTCCTTCCATTTAAACTCAGTAAAGGCACACTGTCTTTAAATGGGTATAAGTAAGAAAATTTGCAGCCTCTCTGGCTTTGAACCATTCACTAAGAGAGGCTAATTCAGCATTGAATGAGAAGGTCTTGCAAACTATGTCTATTTTTTTTCTGTGTGATCCTAAACTCATAAGGAGGAGTTTGCATAGGTGTCAGTAAAGGTGTAGGATTAAGTCCTTAATGTGAAAGGTGTATTTTACATGGCAGTCTGCCACAAAGAGGCAGCATCCACAAATGAGTAAATGAAAATTCCCTGAATTTGTAAGAAATAGCTGATAAAAATGCTTGGGCAGTCTGTGCTTACATTCTGATGCTGCCATTTCTGAGTCTGGTACTACTGCTGCTACCATGGTTTCTACATGCTCTTAATACCTGTTAATGAAGATTTTTTCTTCTGGTATGCACTAAAATTGGAAGAATTAATTTAAATTTCTTCAATTTCTCATCTTCAGTAGAAAAAAAATCAATTCCATTAATGGAGAAAAGAAAAAAAAAGATCAATTATATTCAGAATGTGCATTGTTGAAGATCTATCCTTAAAAAAAGGACACAAAAAAGGACACGTAGTGCAAAATAATGTTCTTTAGTCTCAAACTATTCTGAAGCGCATGTGAAAGGGCTAATTGTAAGTGAGGATTTAAATGGAAGTAGGGTTTCCCACTCAGTGGCTACAATGACATATTAACTGTGGAAAAGTATAGCAAGAAAAAGTAGTTGAAAATATCACTTGACAAACAATGATGTGCTTTTGCTTTGAAAACAGGATAGTATGAAGAAAAGAAGCATACTTAAAAGAATATTACCTTTATTTTTTTAGTGAGATCAGTGAAACCGTCTGCATGATTATCTGCTGAAGTAGTGCTGACCAAAGGGGTAAAAGTGTGAGAAGAAGAAAAACATACCCTTACTTTGAGAATTCTTAATATTCTTAACCTTCAATAAGTTTGGTTATCAAACTGGTTTATGTTGGTTAATACAGTGTTGGTTTTTTGGTTATTTTTTTCAATCCCTCTCCATTTCCCTCTCCTCCTTCACTGTTACATAATGAATTTACACCCATCTTTCATAAAATGAGCTGACTTTCAACTGGTTAATCACAGAATATACACCCTGTAATTTCTAAACATTTTTGCACACTACTTGAAACATCATATTTTATGTCAGTCCTGTCATCAATTAAAACTCTGACATAAATACAGCTTCTACTTTTAGACTTCTAGAGCCCAAATTCTTACAGTCTTGCTTTTTAAAGATTTACTTCCCATTATTTTGAATGTCACTTAAGGTTGTAAAGATGCATTCAGTTGACTCTGTATATTGCAGTATTTAATTTCTGAATGTTTTCCTGTTTTCATTTTTTTATAAAGCTTACAGCTAACTCATAGGTGTGTTCCTTAAGAAAACAGCTGCTGTGGTACCTTTTCTCATATCACATAATAATTTAATTCTTAACATAGTATACTGAAATCAGTGGTAAAATATAATAAACAAGTGAGCCTCTGACCCATGGAAGACCCCTTCTGGAAGACCTATCTCTGGAAAGGCAGGAATAGCTAATAATGATTGTTGGTAAAATACAAAGGTAAGATCCTGGTTCTGTAGGTTGTTTAGATTTTGTTTAGCTGGAGCTGAAGTGTCTGACCAGTCTGTTGTGTTTTTCTTACAGAAACTTAGGAGACTACTTATTTTATATGGTTTCCTCTCAGGGGGCAGACTCCATCAAAGCACCTCATCATGAAGGATAGGCTAAACAAAAGCTCCTTCATTTTGAGAGGGTAGGTTCATTATTATTGTTCAGTGTCCTAAATAGTCTTTCATTTGGTTTAACACTTGACATACTGAAATGCAGTATCTCCAAACCAGCCTCTAGAGAAGGGGGCCAAAAATCTTTGATTGTCATTTGCAGAACTGAGAACACTGTTGGCACTACTGGCATTAAACAATAAAAATGGGGAGAGAAGAGAGAGTGAATGGCAAACAGAATTCCATAGCTGTCAGCTTTAAAATAGGCTTCACGTTTCTATTGATAATTTGGTTGTAGGGAACTTGTACCTCTTTTCTGCTTCATGCATTTACTCTGGAAAAATGTAGAACCTCAAGCTAAGGAGTGACAACAGGGTGGAGGAGTAGACAAGTGAGGCGATGCTGTGGGAGGAGTGGGCAGGATAGCAGCACGCTGAACAAGGCAGCTGTATTACCTCTTTATTTACATCATCTTCCAGCCTTCTAAGAAACTGCAGTGTGCTCTGATGAAACGAGCACATAGATCTTGCATCCCAGCAGTACTTGTCTTACAGATTTGTTTATCCATCTAGGTAGATATACTGTGTTAATATAAATATTTCAAGTCTTTATATTACTTTCTTTTCTGTTCCTTATTCATCTACTTTTCAGAGTAACTAGCAGTATGATAGTTCATAGTAACTGTTTATTTTTAAAACACCAAACAGAACAGAGTTAGGAAACAAAGCAATGCACATTTAGGTCCTAAGAACCAGAACCTTTCAGTTAATTGAATATACAAACAAATAAAGTGTAATGAAGTTTGTAATTAAATGGTTATCAAATTAACTATTTGACTTGCAGCTAATGGGCAGTTGAGCAAGTACAGAACCTGATTACATTGATATAAGGAAGTTATAAAACATTTACCTTTCTCTTATGAGTTTGGCTTTTTGTCATTGAAATGAGCCATTCTCTTAGCATTTCTGTTTTGTAAAGTGAAAAATTTGAATATAGCAATGATAGACATTTGTAGATCTGCTGTGTAACTCCAAAATTAACTACATCCATTGCAGGCAAAGTAACAACATTAATGTAGTACAGCTCTGCAAAATTTATCTTGGAACCATATTGTGCTGATTATATGGGAAGTTCAGTTTGCATCCACCTATACAGAAGTGATGCTTGAAAATGACGGGCCATAGGAACTGGCAACATATCTTTTTTACTAGGGACTGTGTCCTGAAACTTTGGTTTAGGTGAAATAAGTATTGCGGGGGAAAAATACTCCCTTCATGGTGTTTTTGACATGGAAAATACAACCCCTTTTGCTGAAATTTTGCAGCCTCATATTTACAGTATTTTTACATTTTGCAGAAAACTATGGATCATGCCAAACACAAAAGGGTTTCCTTTTTGTTTGGACGCATGATTACTATTGTATATCATGACATGGTTCTGGGCAACCTTCTAAAATATGTCTAGATTGGAATAAGATTAAACATGTAATAAAACATTTTCTTCTCATAATGTCAACAGTATATCTGATTTGTGAACTTTAGGTTATCAATACCTGGTAATTTTGTACTGACTTTGGCAAAAAAATTATATTCTTATTTGGGGAGGGGGATGAAATACACAATTGCTGTTATCACAGACATATCAACTTTATTCTAAAACACTTAAAAATGGTACTGTCTTAAGTTAGATTCTTAAAGCTTGAAAGGTGACAATCTAGTATAGTTTTCTAATTTCTGAATACAGAGTTCAATTACCAAGTAGATTAGTATTTTAACTACATTTTTCCAGTTTTTTAAAAAGAGAGCTATATATATATGTGTGTGTGTGCATATATGTATATGCCTAAGTATGCATGTATATATATATACACATATATGTATGCATATATATTGCATTTATATTTCATTAACATTGTCTTTACTTATATCAGTATAAGCCTTATGTCAATATTTCCATATGTATTTAAATGCTTTTAGGCCTGTAATGAAGAAAAAGTGCTTTATATAGTATATGAAACATATAAATACTGTATCCACAGTATCCACCAAAGAAGTCATTCCAGTCCTACATGGCTTCATCTTGTCTAATATAGTAATATAACTATTGGTTTCAGAGTTGCTAATAACAAAAGTTCAGGCCCAAATCATATTTGCAACTTATCTCAGTATAAATTGAGAGGCATTAATATTCCTGCACCCTAAATCTCTACATTTTGCATTTGAAGTAACATCACATAACAGAGTAGCATGAATTTAACTTTGCTTTAACTTCATTACAATAGTAATTAGTTTGTTCAGTCAAATGAGTACTTAAACCAAGTGTGATTCTGAAAATGAAAACAGTTCTTCAAAGATCTTGGTACTTTAAAATAATAAATTAATGAATGTATTAAGTTATGCAGTAAATATTGCAGAACAAAGATTTGTTCTCTTTCTAAATGCTGAAGTTAGGTGAACTATTCAGTTCTTTAGTCACAACTATAGTAAAGCTGATAGTTCCAATTAAGAGTTCTCTCCTAAAATTAATGCAAGATTGTTCACAGTATTGATATTCTTCAGCAATGATACAGTTACATGATTATAAATTCTATTAAAATCTTATAGAATTAAACACTTTAAATGCAATTTGAGGTTGACTATTAAGTTGAATATAATTACATTTACATAAAATCTATTAGTCATCCTATTTTAAGCAGCTTTCACATAAGTATTTTTAAAGACATTCTGAGAACTATTTATAAGTGATACAATTATGTGGTTACATGAGTTTATGTGTAGTTACATACAGTAGTGCGCATTCAGTTAACTTTTTTCTGATAGTTCATAGCAAACCCAAATATACAGGTTACGGTATGTTTCACATTCAGTTCAAAATTCAATAATCTCTACAATTTTCTGTTTTTAAATTTATGAGAAATGCCTACATTAAGATCAAAGAACTTGAGCCGTATACTTTCAAAGAAAGAATATTCTGCTGAATCATTTCTTCTCAAGTATAAATATCTTCTTTAGTGATGATGAAAAGTACTTCAAAGGAACAACTGGCTAATCAGTATATTTGATGTTTTTGAGATGAATGAAAATTCGTCCATTGATTTTATTTTTTATAGTATTTAACGTCTTTACATTTTGTCTTAATTTGTTGTATCTTCCTGTTAGAGACTGTTCATTTGCTTACCATGCATATTGAAAATAGCTGCTGCAAAAGTGTTTCAAATCTCATTGATTTATAACATCTCTATCAGTTATATCTTTGTTTCTAAGCGTTACTGTCATTCTTCAGAGATGAAATTATATATTGTATTTAAGGGTGAATATTTTTAGTTTATTTTCATACAAAGAGCATGGAATGTAGTCAATAATGGTTGTGGAAACAATTTTAAAATACTGTGTATTGAGAGGTTAAAAATTTTACAATGCTAATGTTTAAAAGCATTCTAACTCTTTAAAATTGAGCTGTTATACATATTCTATTTTATTTTTATTTTTCTCAGTCTTAGTCTTTTTCCCCCCTACTCATTACTGATACAAACTGCTTGCCTTTGTTTTGGGGCCTGCTTTTTAGTTTATTTTAAGTACAGAGCAAAGTTGTCTGCAGAGCAATCTAATGTATTGAGTGTGTATATTTTCTTTTAAAGAAAAATATTTTGCTCTTTTAGATATCTGTTCATTTCCTAAGCATAATCACATGGTCTTCATTTGTCTCCTTTCCCATTCATCCACTCCAACGCAGTGAAGAGGCATGTGTTTGGTTTTTTGTGGCTCTGGATAGCTGGAATAAGACCTTAAGCAAAATTCTCTTCAATGTCAATGGAAATTATGCCTTAGGTACAGTGCTTTTTAGTGTTTTGGTTGGTTGGTTTGGGGATTTGGGGTTATTTGTTTGTGAGGTTTTGTTTGGGTTGGGGTTTTTTTGTTTGATTTATTTTGTTTTGTCTTTTTAAATTCTATCTATAAACATTATTGGTCCAAATCTGTAACACAAACACATACATGCCTAAACATACTTATACGTATGTAAGTCTGAAGTAACAGGCTCTGCAAAACAAAGATTTTATTTATTTCTATTGTAGTCAGTTTTTTTTTAAAGTGCACCCCGTATAAAAAAAGAGAAACTGTCTTTTCAGCAGAGAAATTAGAGTGGTAACACAAGCTTCTTATCAACAATTTGTGATTAGGTCTGAAATGTTGGGTGTTTTTTTTATCTTTTTGTAATGGCAAGTAGTAGCTACCAAGAAGCAAGTGGAAATGTACCATACTATCATCTTGACAGCCTAATACATTAGGTTTATTGTGCAATATTTTACTTAATAGGTTTTAAATGTTAGAACTCCTCTAATGCAAAATGGGTTAATTCATACATCAACTCTTCCTTAAGAAATTTTTCCTAAAGAATGAGAAGTTGCTATTGTTTTGAGAAAAAAGTTTCCATAAATATGAGAAGTGGGTAAAATAATGATTGTAAAGTTACCAGGTTTTAGAAATATCATTGAATGTATTTATAATGGTTAGTAAGTTTTCATCCACATGTAATTTTATACAATGAATGTGTTCTATAATTTTCAGTATATTTTATATACTGAATGTTATCTGTAATTTTTTTTTTTTAATTCTTGGAGTAATAAGAACTTATTGTTAGGTTTGATAAGAATCACAAGTTTAATAATGGAGAAAAAATCACCCTCTAATCATTTTTCCTCTATAATATTTACCTTAGGAACAATTGTCCAAATCAATCTGATTTACATTTTTAAAACATTAAAATATGTATAAATTTTAGCTAGCTTGTCATTTGCATGTTTGAGAATTATTTACTGCTCTTTGTAATCATCTGTGGTAGAATATTAAAAAATGCCCAATTTTGGCCTTATCAATACTATGTAATTTCAATTTGCAGTTGCATAGTTAAACTATTTTTCTTTTATGTTTGCCTTATATTCAGTGACCCTGATCTCGTGCTCCGTGTGTTGATGGAAGGCCTCACAATTCTTCATTTAATCATTAAAACTTGATGTTACTTCACAGTTTTAATGGAAAGATAACACAACAGTGAAAACAAAATTTCAAAGATAGATTTTTTCGTTTTCTCTGACTACTTCAACATATGAATAATTTGATTGATGCGAGTAGTCTTGTCACGGTCAGTCAGATTTTTTTGTGTAACACTTCTTGGAGAAAAGGAATTCAAATATATTGCTGGTGCATAGAAGCTTAAGTTAGTCTTTAGTCTGAGTTCAGGTTTACGTGATGGTGAAGTGCTTCTGAATGTATTAGAATATTGACTACTATTAATACCAAAATATTTTCTTCCTCTAAAAATGAAAATTTCTGATTGTAGTCATGTAGAAAATGTGTGATTTGGTATGTGTATCTGAGAGAAAGCTTAGAATGCTTAGAAAGGCCTGAGAACTTTAAAATCCAATACTACTTCTATTTCTGAAATTCTTACTGGTTGTTTTTTCTGTATTTTTTTTTTTTAGTTGACTGTTACTGGCTTGGAAAGGTTCCTCATAGTAATTTTTAAGCCTAATGGCAGAAAAGTAGTAAGAGGGTTAATGAGTATTTTTATTTATTCAGGTATTTGAATTGTAAATCCGTAGATAGAAGATAAGTAGTTACAGGTTCTGAATTTCTTAATTTCTTGTCTTCTAAAAGAGATTTTTTTCATTCAAGCAGGCATTACAGTATTTGAATGAAGTGGTTAAATAGCTGTCCATTCAAATGCTTCAGTAAGAATTGTTGTTACAATTGTCATTGAACTCTGAAAAAAAACAGGTCATATTTGGTTTTGTGTCGTACTGGATTTTTAGGAGTGAGTGAAAAATGGCTAAGAGGCTTTGCACCTCTCCATACTACATTTAGCTAAATGACTATAGTATTAAAATAGGATCCCTTTTTAGTGAATCCATGTTTTGGAAATATGGTCAGTTTATGTTATTTATGCATTTTAAATACCTAAAAGATAAATGTTGTCAAAACTATTATTGTCACCAGAAGTAAAAATTATTTTCATTGTCCAAAAACAGAGATGCAGAAATTAAACTGGACAGAATATAGAGTATTAAATACTTAGAATATTATGGAATCTTGAACTTGTAAGCATTGTTTTTAGATAGTTACAACCTTTTAACTCTTTGTAAGAGATTGCTACCTGTAAAAGTGGTTTTAGATATAGCCAGGGTATCACAGTCAGAAGAGGTGTCTGTCTCATTTTATATAACCTTAGAAAAATATTTTTGTCTGGCTGATTTTTACTCCCTCTCCCCCCCTGTCCCTGGACAGGAATCAAAATTCTGCATGTCAAAGTTGGAAAATATGGTGTCACAAAGTGTCTCAGTGCCTGGACAAATAAACATTCAGCAGCAGCATTAAAATTGCTACAGCAAACTGAAACTTGAAATTAAGATACCACGTTCTGTGACCATGGGAGATATTTTTGAGAGTGCTTTGTTGACAACTAATTGATAATTATGGCTTGTATTCTTCTAACACCGTTCTTCCCAAAGGACCCTAAAGTGCCTTACAAAATTAGGGCCTGTTCCTGCCCTGATTGAAGTCAATGGGAGCACTGCCAATGGGAACAGCACTGGGCACTTAAGAAGCTAATAAAAGCTGCATTCAAACATCACTTCTGCCACTGAAATGTGTAACTGTTCTATTTACAGGCAGTACTCCCCAGTGGTTTAAGGCAGGAAGTGAATATTATCATACACAAATTGCAAATTTTAAAAAGAAATTATAAATTTAAAGGATACATGATCCAAGTATTAGCATTAATAGCCCAGATTTTGGTTAGGATTTCTGTTCAAGACTTCATCCAGACATATTTTTGTGGGTCTTGTTTGTTTGTTTGTTTTGAATTTTACTTCTAGTAGTTCTAATGACTGATACCACTTTCATTATTGATATGATGGATACACATATTTTGGAACTCAGATTTACATTATTTTGGCAATAATATAAAAATAATTTCAGAAAGATACAACTTGGAAATGCAAGTAATCATCTACATTTATTGTGCACTTTTTCCTGATTATCTTTTAATTGCTACCTGAGGAAAGCAATAAGTATTTGGCATATATTTCCATACTCTCTTTCATTTTACATATTAAGCTGATATGTCAGGGACAGGATTTGATGTTTGTATACCTGAAATGCCCTTTTAAAGCAAACCTTATACCATGCATTCAGAGTATGTTTATTTATTTTTAATACAGACCCTTTCATATAAAATTTGTCAGCTATAAAAATACTAAGTGGCATGTGTTGATGCACACAAAAATAAGACATGGTGCTATGACGTGCTATGAAAAGGCCTGGATTGTTTTTTACTCAGCAGTTTTTCCTCAACCATTCATATGGATGAACGAGGAAATAATTACATTACTTAACATTTTTTAAATTGCTACAACCTCATAAATTGAAGGGGAAACTTTTAAGACACCATAAAAAACTTTCTTAGCTGTTGTACTGCTTTCTTTTGATCTGCTTAGATGCTTTAAGGTGAGAATGAAAAACAAACAGCTTCAAGAGTAACTAAGCATCATAAGAATTAACCTAGTAGAATATGTACAACTGAACTCTTTGAATCAGGTGGTTTATATATGCTGTATATTCAAAAAGAAGTTTGTGATTACAAGGTTAGATAAACTCACCATTAGTCTTATGGAATCCTTCTAGTCTTAATTGACCAAAAATTTATTAAATCATCCAAGATGGAAATACTCTGTCCTTATTAAAAAACAAAACAAATGTAATCCTAATCTTTAAAGATATTTCACTTTTCCGTATTATACCTGGATAAAACATTTACAATTAATATGAATTCCCTTGCCTATCCCAAAACAGAAGGTTAAGAAGGTAGTTGGTACAAGAGATTTTCACAGAAATCACAACATATTATGTGAATCTGTTATATAGGTGTGATTTTCAAGTAGTTTTAAATATGTTAAAGGAAGGCACTCTGTTAGAACTTCATTCATTAATAGATCTAAATGTATCCTCCATCTAGAAATAGTATTTTACTCAACAGGAAGAACCTGGAAATATAGAAATTGCTAACTCTGTGCTGGATGAACATGTGTCATGTTTTCTTACCTATATTTCTGGCTAGGAAACTCACATCTTTCCTATTAAGAATACGACATAAGTGATTTGTCATATTCTAGAAAGCTACAGACAGATATGGAAAACAGCTACTGCCAGGTCTTTTAATTTTCTTTCATGTGTTTTCAATAAAAGTATTATATTCTTAATACTTTTAATTATGTCACAAATATATTAAAATCCATTTTAATGTTCATCTTGCACTTTTACACACACACAAAAAAAAAAGCAAGAAGGAAATAACTATGCATTTGCTGATGCCAGGCCAGGAGGAATTTAGCACTTCAGTCAAAAATAGGATTAGATTTTATCCTTAGGATAGGATTAGTGTGTGATCTCATGGTCACTTAATAGGTTTCCTATTAGATCTTCCCTTAAGCCTGTTTTTAGAGACCTTAATCAAGTAAAACATCCAAAGAAAACGGTGCTCTGTTGCTTAGCAAAGAAGTTTTCAGTCTCTTCTTTTAACTTCAAATTATTTCATTCATATACAATTATATAAAAATAAAGGGCTAAATGACAATTACTCAAATAATTAAGCCTTATGCCTTTAAAGATCTGGGCCTGAATGACTAATGCAGTGCCGAGATCATCTAGCTATCTTGTATTAGAAATATGTTAGCTATTTTCAAATCCTGAATTCTTTGCTAATTTTTATCTTGTTCAGCAAAGCATTGTAGGATCCAGTCTTTCAAATACATTGTATTGTATTTCCCCACTAATAAATATTCTGTAAGACTTCACTGGGTACTACAATACTTTTTTAAAATTTTCATTAATTTCCATTAAATGTTTTTATTTGCTTATCTGTAAGCATTATTTGAAAGACGTTCTATCAGAAAGCGAAGTTGAGAATAGCGCTTTATTTTTTTAGGACATGTTCAATATAAACAAAACAACAAACCTTCACCTTTTCTTAAATAAAAATCTTCCTGACAAACAAAGCATGGTTTTGCCTAAAATAAAAACAAACCTAAGCATTCAAGTTAGCTAGTTGTAAAAAATTACTGTTGTTCAGTATTTGGATGTGTTTTACCAATATTGCACAAAACATCCCCCAGTGAGGTCTGTCACAAAACAAATAGTTTATCTGATTGCTAGAAACCGGTAGATTCAGCTACCTTACAGAATGTAGCACTTGATGCTCTTAATTAATAGTAATTAAGAGTGTATTTTTGTAGGTAATCATCTCAAAACTGCAAACTGTAACAATGGATATTTACCAATATTTTTATGTTGCTTGAAAATAGTGTAATTAACAAATAATAATTTTAAGTTTTAATAGATATTTCAAAAGCCATACTAAAAAAATACCTATATCAAATAATGTTATTTCACAGCATATTTTAAAATGTGTTCTTATTGAATAGCATGTGTGCTTAAAAGTGCTCTTCTGTGTCAAAAAACAACACTTTTAATACTAACATGTTTTTGGTAGTTAGATTTGCATGATCTGAACAACATGAGTAATTTTACTTTTGGGAATTTAATAATATCACCAGGAGATACTTATCAGAGTAAAATTACTCATTTTATTTTATTCCATTCATTTGCAGTACTGAGACTTCAATTGATTGGTCAATTAAAAAAAAATAATAAATACTGGATATTCAATGGCGTTTTTTACTTCACAATTTTATTTCATGTATTTTTATCTGACATTTTACACATTAGCTTCAATGACCAGTTAAGAAAGGAAATATCAAACAGTATTAATGCCTCAAATTCAGCAAGATGCATAACAGAATAATCCAAAGACTGTATTTACATTTAAAATATTTCATGTGTGGTATCAAACATTGAAAATTACAAACATTAGAGAACATCGCATATATATAACTTCATAACAATAAACACATATCTCTATGTATACTTTTCATTTCCATTTATGCAGCATCATAGGTGTACATGATATCTATGAATGCTCATATATGTATGTAAAAGTCTTACGTATTTTAAAGCACATTTGACCTATATTATGCAGCAAAGTGCCACCATAATGTCTCTGACAATTTAACTGGATTTTGTTATAATGTTAGTTTATTAAATGATGTCAGATGTTTTTCATTGCTACTAGTATATTTCTGGAAGAAAAAACAGAAAAGAAGCTGGAATACATAATGAAGACTCTCTTCATTCTGACAGAGAAGTGCTGTTCCTGTGGTGCTTAGGCACTTGACAAGAGAAGAGTTTTTTTGCAGTATGACAACTCCTGTGGTGCCTTGAGACATGAAGCAATACCAGAGGTAGATGGAACTCAAGAATGTCATATGAGGAAATGCTACATCACAGGAAACATTCACTAGGGGAAGACAGATGTTGTTATGAACTATTAAAATCATCAGTAGTGTGTCCTTTTGTTTCAAGGTTTTAGAAGCCTGAGATGGCATTTCCTTCTATCTTCTTCCCTCTGCTGTGTTCTTCCCTCTCAAAGGAAGTCTGCTATGTCAAGTGGTTTTTATAGTGGTATGCACTGGATCAGGAGGGTTCTGCTTTTCACTGTCCTCTCTTTTGCCCTTTAGTTAAAGATTAGCCAAGACTAGGTATGAGAGCACCAAAGAAAATCTCTCATGCTTAAAAGAACACCGTGGATAAGACTATGGCAGAGAAATGACAAGCATACGAGCTAAAAACCTGATGCAGTGCCTGAAAAAGGATAGTTTGGAGGGAAATGCATTTATAATTCTATGTCTGTGTCTGTAGAAGTGATATTAGAAATCCCCTTGACTTAATACAATTATAAATTATATGAATATTAAGTGGCCATTGTGGCCTCCGTGATGCAGTAGGGGACGATGATGACAAAGAGGACAGTTGAGGTAGTAGTAACATTGAATATTCTTATTAGAACAATTGTTAGTCCTTGGTCACATACATGTAACTCCCCGCACTTTAGTGGGCTTCCTTTGCTTACGTCAGACTGTATGTGTGATTAGCTGGGAGTATGCTTTAATTTCTCTATATACATATACGGAAAATGTGTATTGATTTCCACACTGTGACAGGATTGTAAAAAAAAAGATGGACTAAAGTTTTAGTGTTAAAAAAAACCACGATAGCTGTAATGTTCAGGTTCTATAATCTACATATGATTTGTATAATGATTTCCTGTGAAGATTACTATACAAATTGTGGCCTTAACTTCTCCATGTCTTATAGTTACTGGCAGTTATTCCTGATTTAAATCAGACTAATTGGAACTGTGGGCAAAGAATGTCTCCAAAGTACATTTGTCTACTTCTCAAGGTGAAGCACTTCAGAATAAAAGAAAGAAAACAAAGAATACCTTTAGATTAGATTTATGGTCTAGGTATGTGAAACCTGATTTGGCCTTTTGTCCCTTGCTTAGCACATGGCATGGTACAAAAGGAACTGACACAAGGGTCATATATTGAAAACATCAAAATTCCTAGCGTAATAAACTTCAGATTCTAATGGATTCTTTTTCAGTGAAGCTATGTAAAATTGCTAATGACAAAACCACAATCCCCCCAAAATAACAGCTATATAATAATGTCATAGGGACTAGTATTTTCTTAGTGAAGCAGAGATAATTGTTCATCCTAATGTCTTCACTTTTTCAAATTCTTTAGGAAAAAAGTGTTCTAGATATCATGTGGAGGGAATACAAATAGTTGTATTTGAATTTTTCAAATACTGTTTGTATCCGAAATTTAAAATGCAAAAAAAATAAATGGTAAAGGGTTTTTTTTAGCTTTTCATTATATGAGGAACAGGCCTGTCCTTTATGAAAAGCACTTTATCTTTCTTTTTTAATTATTATTTTTAATTCATTCTGTTATGATTTTTGTAATACTGAATGCCAAAATTATTCAATGATTACCTGTATTTAATGACACAATATGTGATCTCCAGCAAAGCAACATTCTGATAGTTGGTAGTTAAGGATCTTTTATTCTCTAGAAGAGTGTTCTAGATAGCTGTTTCAATACCTTTGTTCTTTTGTCATGATTACACAATGTTTCTATCACTTTCACACATCTGTTGTTATTTGTCAGAGAGAAACAAGTTTAGCCCAAAGCCTGAAGGAAGATTTATATGGATATCATCCGTATATATTGCAGATATGGATGATAATTGGTGTGTGTGGGGGGGAATAAGTGTTGATAATTTAACACTATTTTTTGTTTGTACAAACTATGTGCCAGTTTTTGCATGAACCAATTATGCAAAGTTTACATCAACAATTATGCAAAGTTTACATCAACAAACAAAAGTTATGTATGTAAAATTACACCATTATTTTTTTTATCAGATATTGCAGATGCAACAGGTTATGTAGGAAAATTTACCAAACAAAAAGTTCAGGACCCTTGGAAAAAAAAATGCTATTACATTTCTGCTAATTATTACAAAATGTTAACGGTATGTTTTTCCAACTATCTTCTACCATTAATAGAATACCATGTCCTTACTACATATTGCATCCTGCTGTGACAGTGATAATTATAAAGCTTTCATCTGTAACACTAATTGTATACACACTATAAACTGTTTCTTACTGTATCACCCCTACAAAATTTTAAGTACCACTTTATACTTTATAAAACCGTTATTAATTAGAGACTGCTACTGAATAAGTTCTAATGAAAGAAAGTGCTTTTCTTCTCTATATTTTACAGTTGAACAACATGATATCATATGCACTTGTTGAATTTTTTTTTTAGATAGGCCTTTTGCATTGTCCAAACAAATACTCTATTGATTTGAGTAATGATATTAAAACTGTATGTGCAAAGATATATTTTACCTCTTAAATGTGTATAGCAGTTTGCTTTTTTGCCTTACAGCCCTAAAACATTCTTATTCACGGACCCTATACATAGCAATCATTGCAAATGGCAAGAAAGTCTTACCTCATTAAAATTGCCAGACCTATACTGAGTCAGGCTTCCCCAAGTTGTTCTACGTAGAGGTACTATACGCAATATGTATCTAGAAATTACACTGATCTGAACCAAAAGTGGTGTGTGAATTCTTATTCAAAAAGATTTATAGTTGTATACAGTAAGCTGTATGCATTTTTGTGATTACAAATTATAATCTATTACAGAATTTCATTGTAAGTGAAAAGTGCTCTTTATATTAATTGCAGGGTAAATTCTTTGCTCTGGTCGGTGTGAATTGATCATTCATAGATCCAAACTGACTTTACTCGAAGACTTTAATCACTACTCAATGTGGAGGTGGTCTAACCTTAGGACAACTTCACTTCTTTCTTCTTTTAAAACTACATTATATCAGTACATAAACTCATACTAAGTAGAATAGACTGCACTCAGTAGATTCTTCTGCAGATAAAATTATTTTCTTCATTAAACCTGAATTTTACACTAAAGGCATTAAGAGGTCCTAAATTTCTTTCAGGAGAAGAATTATAAGGTTCATTATTTAATCATTGTTGCTTTTATTCAAATCACAAATGATTCAGCATGGATGCTGAATATTAAGACATTTTTTGAGATAATTAGAGTGACTCAAAATTCTTAGACTCCTAAGTAATACACACAAACAATGTAAGATGTTTTTAATAGTAGTATTCAGTAACAAGACCATTTTCCTTTTCAAGCTTTTGGGTTTAGTGTCAAGGAAACACTTGTGGAAGTCATAATCTGTATTTCACATAGTGGCTAGTATATTGGATACTATTTTGGTAAGAATCGAATATATTAAAATATGAGCAACAAAACAATGCTTGTCCTGCATTCTGTGCCTTTAAAACATTATGTTCTCAACAAAATAGTATCTCAAAGAATCATCAGCACTGCCATATACACAGTAAAATGCCTCCCTGATGTAAGATGTATTAACGTTTTGAACACCAATGTTCTCTGGCACTGGTTGAAATAACAAGCAGTTAATCACTACAGAAATTTGAGAAGAAAAAGTCCCTTGACACTATGACTCCTGCCTTTCTCCCACATATGCATGCACAAACATATACCCATGTTCCCATAAACAAAAGATTGCTCCCATTTCATAAAAAACAGCATTAAAAACCAACAGCAATAAATACATAAAACAGCCCAAACAAAGCAAATGAACCGTTATCAAAACACACAAAATCCCACCAAATGACAAGCTTTTTTTCACCCTCTTGATTTCTAGTATTCTGTATTGCTAAAACTCTGAAATTAGTTAAAAACATCCAGAATAATTTTCCCTCTGCTAGAATTTTATCTTAAATAAATTGTGATAGAAGATGTATGGAACTATTTTAAAATGTGAAAGAAAACTTTTAAATTAGTTTCTCATTTGTCTTTTGATAATTCTGTTGATATACCTCCTTCACCGATGTGCCTCAGTGCAATCATAATGCAATCACCTGACATTTAATCTACCTCATCCAAAATGATGTCTTCAAATATTTATGGCCTTTCTTGAGACCCTTCTGTCTGCAATAAGGAAATATAATGAAACATTTTAACTTTGATATATCTTACCCTATGCAACCTGCTGAGCCATTTGCACTACTATTGATGGTTTCATCTAAGAAAAAAAAAATCCTCACAAAACAAAAACCACCAAAACACAAAACCTTTGATCAATAGCATCATTTTACTTTCCAGAGCACTTAATTGTGTAATTTTCAAAGCACACAAATTGAACAGTAATTTAAGATTTTCATTATCCTAAAAGTATTCATAAATTAAATAACAAAAATTACTAGCTGAAATACAGATTCGATGTACGGTTGAAAACAAGCAAACAAATATAGCAGATTCAGAGAACTGGAAGTAGCAATACAATACATTAAAAAGTCTTGAAAAGTTAAACTTATTATGGGAGTAGAAATAAATTACAGTATTGCTTTTTAGTTGAAAAGCTTGTGATGAGAAGAGGAAACAGGATGAAACCATTCTAAATAAAATAATTTTAGATAGGGAATATTTGGCTCAGTCTGTGTGACCAATTGAGCGTGGGACTTTGAACTAACAACTAGATGTGAATAGTGTATATATTCTAGCCATTTTGTGCTTGAAAATGGAAGTGTGATGATCGGAATCAGAAAAATCTCAGTGTTTTCTAAAGAGGGAAGGTGGTACATTTGAAAGGTTATTACAGAGAAGAATAATATAAAATTAGGTTGACTAGGAAAGATTAATTTCGTTACATCTTATTGACCTCTAATTGTTACAATTTTATGATCAGTTCTCATACAATACTTTTCAGTGCAGCGGAAAGTAGCCTACTGAAGACTGTAGGGTTCAGTATTTCAGGCTCAGTTAGATAATTTTTATATAATATTTCCTAGCATTACAGAAATGCATTTTACATAAAATGTTGTTTCCTGAATCCTCCCACCCATATAATTCTTAGATGTTATTTCCATCTGAAAACTCATTAAAGGTTTAGAAGTTGGGCTTAGGTTGTGGTTTGTGTGGGGTTTTGTTGTTTGGTTGGTTGTGGGGTTTTATTTATTTATTTGTTTGTTTGTTTTCCCTATTGTTCATTTGTTGGGTTTTTGTTTGGTTTGTTTAGGTGAGGGTTTTTACATTTTTATTACATGAAGTTTAATCATGCAGACTAACTTCAAGCAACCTGGATACATGTCTAAAGAGTAAAGCTCATTCTTTGTGTCATCTGGAAGCTAGAAAGTAGAGTTGCTAGATTCTGCAATCTTCCAGGGAATTAATCATTCTCTAATCTACCTCTTTAAGGATGAATGCACAGCAGAGATGCAGGGTGAATCAAATAATGTTTGCCTCAGTAATGCGTGCAACATTAAAATACAGAATTTTCCCATTAGAAGTGGGAGCTGGATGCAATTTCTGTCACTGTTTCATTGAAATTTTTTGCCTTCTCCTTTCTTATATGCATAATAACCAGGAAACAGGGATTTCTATGCAAGAAACACTTATGTCAAGAAAGATTTTATTTCCTAATAAGTATCACTATAGCAAAAAGGGTAAGTTTGGAAGCACAGTTTTCTAGGAAAGGGCTTTCTCCAATAGAGGCACAGATACTATAAAATTATGTAAATATTTTTTCCAATTTTATTAAAATGTTCAAAGTTTCACTTGCATTAAATGCAGACTCATAATCAAATGTCATTAGCCTCCATTATGATTTTGATGCCTTTGCTTGATATAAGACAAGAAAAATCTCAGAATCACAGAATGAAAAGTATTTTGAGGAGACCTCTGGTGATTGTCTAGTTCAACTCCCCTTCTGAAACAGGTTCAATTAGAACAGATTGTAGAGGAATGTGTCCAGGCAAGTTTTGAAAGTCTCTGCAGAAGACAACTCCACAGCCTCTCTGGGCAGCCTGTTCTAGTGCTCCATCACCCTCAAAGCAACATTTTCCTCTCATGTTTAAATAGAACTTCGTGTATGTTCTAGTATGTGCCCATTACCCTTTGTCCTACTGAGCAAAACTTCATCCTGTCACACCCATCCTTCTTCAGGCTAAACATCCTTAGCTCTCTCAGCCTTTACTCCTAAGAGAGATGCTGCAGTCCCCTAAACATTTTTGTAGCACTCCATTGAACTCTCTCCAGTAGTTCCCAAAGTCTCTTGACCTGGACACAGTACTGCACATGTGGTCTCCCTAGGGCAGAGCAGAGAAGCAGGAGAACCTCCCTACCCTTGCTGGTCACACTCTTCTTAATGCACCCGAAGAGACCATTTGCCTTCTCAGCCACAAGAGCACATCTGCCTTTTGGTTAACTTTCTGTCTACCAGCACTTACGGGTCCTTCTCTGTAGAGCTGTATTTACAGTGGATCAGCCTCTAACATGTACTGGAGCAGGGAGTTATTCCTCCCCAGATGCAGGACTCTACACTTGCCCTTGCTAAACTTCATGAGGTTTCCCTCTGTCAAGTTCTCCAGCTTGTCCCAGTGTGGTGGGTTGAGAGAGAAGGCCCAGCTTTCCCTTCCCCACTAAGAAGAAGTAACCACAGCTAACTCAGCCGGTGAAGCAAAAGGGAATGCTGTATTTACAAAAGCAATGTGAGACGCAGGGAATTTATGTACACAAATATACAGAATTTACAATATATACAGAAATATACAAGCCAGAAGGATAACAGGAACAAAACCCCTGGACAGAGGGGAGTTCCCCCCTGTCCCCCTTCTCTCTCCCCCCTACCTCCCTTTCTTCCCAAAGAGGGCTAGAGAGAGAGAAAAGGCAGTTATAAGAAAAGAAGAATTTTAGTAGCAAGAAATATTAGTGCTGGATTAATGCTTATCTGTTATCTGCGGCCCTTCTGGCCAGATGCCCAGAAGCAGAACAGGCTAGAAGGGGAGAGCGAAGAGGAATTGAACAGGAACTGGAACTGAGGGAAAATTCCAGCTGCACTAAACTTAAGACTGCACTCCCACCAATCTACCAATGAAATTCATTTACAGTATCAATGTTTACAAAAATATTCAGCCAGAGTGTCCCAGCAACTGTCCCTTTCTTAAAGGCACAGCCTCAAACGCTCACACCCAGTCTTGCAGAATGACAGCACAGAGTCCTGGTGGGTCAGCCTCCTCCCAGCAGACTTGCTGAGAATACACTGACCCTTCATCCAGGTAATTGATTACAATGTTGAACAACACTGAACCCAGTATTGGAACCTCAGGGATCACCACTAGCCACAGACCTGCAACTAGATTCACAATGCTCAGCTCTGTTGTCCATCCAGTTCTCAATCCACCTTATTGCCCATCTTGCTCATTGCCCTTATTGCTCATCTAACCCATACTTTCTAAGCTGGTTACCAAGGAGGATATTATTAGAGAGAGCATCACAAGCCTTGCAGAAGTCCACAAACAAAATCCAACTGTGCTCCCCTCATTTATCCAACTATCACAGAAGGCTATCAATTAGTCAAGCACGATTTCCTCTTTTTGTGAATCCATGACAACTACTCCTGATAATCTTGTTTTCCTCTACATGCTTAGAGAGGACTTCCAGTATGAGCTGTTTCATCACCTTTCCAAGATGAAGGTGAGGCTGTCTGGTCTGTAGTTTCCTGGGTCTGACTTATTTTCTTTGAAAATTAGAGCAACATTGGCTTTTCTGAAGCCCTCCAGCACCTCTCCTGCTCTCCAGGACCTTCCAAAAATGATGGATGATTACCTCTAACCCATCCCTCCTTGACTAAGGGAGAGCATTCCTTGCTTCCTTTCTTTCTTACCTCCAGGGGCTGTATCTTCTGTCACCAGCATACCCACCACATATAGCAGTGGTCCCACAAAACACTGACAGATCCTTTCCATGGAAATTAGAATCTAAGGCATTGCAAATGATAACCATTCTGTATAAAAGTATTATTTCCATGGAAAAATAATTGAATACTTGGGGGAAAAAAAATAAAAGAAGGGAAGAAAGGAAAAAGTTTAGGATGATGTGTTATCTAACTTGTTTGTTTTCTTCCTGCAGCATTTAACATCGTGATCATGAACAAGAGACTCCACCCATAAATATGCTACTTCTGTCTGGGATGTATGTGATACCAATCACAAGACATAGTCTCTTCTGCCATAGAGCTACTAAAGCAGAGAAAAAGTTTTGAATGGACAAGATCTTTCTTTTCTGACCTAACATTCAATTTATTTACTGTATGTATTTAGTTTTATATGGAGTACTATTTATTATTATTTTTTTGCAAGAATAGGAGTGTGTTTTCAGAATTGTTTTGTTTCTTTTTCAAATGTGTCTTTCTCCCCCCCCACCAATTTCATGCATGGCTTTATGTCATAATTGATTTAATCATTTATTGATATCAAACCAGAAATAGCTCCTGTGAACTATTACAGTGGCACAAAGCCACAGTTCTCTCAGAGAGAAGGATTAGACTCTCTTGGTTCATCATGCTGTAGTAAAATGATGAACCAAGTAGTATTCCAAGACATTTTTAATAGTTGCTTCTAGAAACTTCCATTATTATAACAGTAATTGCTAAACTACATGCTTTTAGTGTTATTGCCTAAACTTCCTGTTATTTTCTAACAAAACTTATTGTTCCAATAATCTGGAAAAACAAAACAAAACAAAACCAAAACAAACACACACACACACAAAAATAATCACTCTTCAGATCACCTTTTAAAAATGTTCCTGGTAAAAGTACCATAATGTCCCCACCCAGGAACAAGTGCTTGTACTGGTGAGATATATCCCCAGAAGGACACTGATTTACATCAGTTACGTAAGGTAGTTACTTCCCAAAAGACCTAGCTATCTACATTAGACATGCAAAGACTATGTTAGTCTTGTGTGCTATAGTTAATAATGAGATGCAACAATAAGTCTGGAAACAAATCAAATTACAGTTAATTAGCAAAATAATCAAGTAAGAGAATACTCACTTTAACAAATATTTTGAGCAGAAATGCAGAAATAACTGCATTTTGAAGCACAAAGCATTTTCCCCTTGTAATCTTCAGCAGTTTGCATTCCATATTATATGGTCTTCCTCAGGCTCACATAACAGTAAAAATGTAAAAAACTTCAGCTGATCCTAAACAATTAAATTATTTTTACCTCAGAAGTATCCAATGGACAATTTGGTGGAAAAATATTCTGTAAACCTTTTACCTGCTTGTCTATCAATCAACTTCTATGATACTGCTAAAACAGCTTAAAGCTGTGAGCCAAGCCAAACTGAGGAATACCAAGCCAAGCTTGCAGAGAAGATTATACTCTTATGGAAGGAGAAACAGATACTAACAGAAAGTATGTGACATAACCATTATGAGAAAGGAAAATGTGATATACAAAGGTACTTGAAAGCCTTCGGTATACTATATATGTAGTCAACTGCCCTTCAGTTAATAATTGTAAAATAGATATTGTTTTTATAGTGGTTTGTTGGTAGGTTTTGTTTTATTTTGGTTGGGTTTTTTTCCCCTTTTCTTATTAAACCCAGGAGATTTTGCTTTTTAAATATGGTTAATAACTGCCCAACATACACTAGAGGATAGATTCTTTCAAGTAGAAGCTGTCTCTGTAATATAAAAAAATGGGAAGAAACATGTGGTTTCCAATTTAGCAGCAATTGGTTTTGTCTTTGAAAGTGGATTTTCCATAGACTGTATGTGGAAAAGAAACTAATTCTTCCAAACTCAAACATACTTTAAAATCACACACATAAATACAAATATTTAATATAGAAATCTCCTAATTACTAATAAAAGTAATAACATGTAAATATGTTTATCATCTTCGGTTTAGGCAAGTAGGACAATGACAATAGAAGTATGAGTGGATAGACTGCAGAAAGATTTAATATCTAACTCTAGAAGATAATATGTAACACATATAAAATGGTATTTGCATAATTCCATCAGGGAGGGAAAGAATAAATCTGTATCAACTTTCCTTGGGGAAAAATAGAGAAGAGAGGGATACATGCAATGAAATTGACTTGAAAATCCATTTCATCCTCTTGCTTCTGGGAGAAAGGGTCTCACAAGCATATCACCCTATCTGGCAAATTGATATAATAGTATAGAAGATACCATGCCTTGCATACTCATAAGGTGTATAGAATGTCAATGTGTCCCTGTATAGTCCAATCATACCTGGAGATAGATTACCCTTCCCTTAAAAATTCAGAAACATGAGGAAAAGCGTAAGTGTAACATGGGGAGAATTTTTTTCTTTCTACCTGACACCTGATTATCACAACAGAACTGCATCTTCATCTCACTTGCATCTCTAGGCATAGACCTAATTCCCATGGAGCTTTATAAAGCAATTTCTGACCCAGATAGATTGAAGGATAAATCAATAGATGGAGAGCAGATATTGGAGGAGCCATTAACCGTCTTCCTACCCTACACCTTTGTCATCACCATCACCCAGGGGAAAAAGGGGGAAAATGAGGCCCGTGAGGGACTTTTAGGGTCTCAGGTAATGACAAGACTAGGAGGAATGGGGAAAAAAAAAAAAAAAGAAGAAAAAAAAAGAAGTACGTAGATTCAGGTTGGATGTTAGGAATAAATTCTTCCCCATAGGGTAGTGAGACACTGCAACAGTTTTCCTAGGGAGGTGTTTGAAGCCCCATCCCTGCAAGTTTTTAAGGCCAGGCTGGATGTGGCTCTGGGCAGCCTGATCTAGTGTTAGGTGTCCCTGCCCACGGCATGGGGGTAGGAACTGAATGATGCTTGAGGTTCCCTCCAACCCCAAAAATTCTATGATTCTGATTCTAAACCAATTTTGCAGTTTAGGCTGGTTGTTAGGAAGAAATTCTTCACAGAAAGAGTGTTTTGCTATTGGAATGGGCTGCCCAGGGAGGTGGTAGAGTCACTGTCCCTGGTGGTGTTTAAAATAAGACTGGATGAGGCACTTAGTGCCATGGTTTAGTTGATCAGAAGGTGTTGGTTGATAGGTTGGACTTGATGATCTGGAAGGTCTTTTCCAAACTGGTTAATTCTGTGATTCTGTGATTTTTATTTTAAAGATGCTAAAGATCTTGATTTATATGGGGCGTTAAAAGAGAACACAGTACTAGCACTGGCAACAGTAAAAGGTTTCAGAACCTTGGAAGCCTGAATGTAATATAGATAATAGTGTAATTCTTACCTTAATGCTATTATTTGGGCTCCACTGTAGAAAACAACCAGACAACCAAAACCCCTATATCCACTATTTACCTTTTTACACCAAAAAAATGGAAGTACAAAGGTGAAAGAAAGCATAGCTTAAAGACAACAATGAAATAACTTAATAATCTTTAGTTAATCGGATCCAATCCTAATTTACACAGTTGTTGAATTTAGGGTCTTTTATTTTTTAGGAATTAAACAAGATTTTGGGACTATGTTCAGAATTACTTTTGTCCAATTAAAATGGACCTTTGGGAAGAATATCTTAGCTTGATCATTGCAGATTTGCTTGTTTCTATACATTTTAAAATAGAATGCATTAGGGCACTGTTTGATAGGTTGGAAAAGCTACCTGGCATTGTGTTTTGCCTGTGTTTATGTGGGAAATAAGCATTATCACTTTGGTTCACAGATATAAAAGGAAAGGTTTAGGAAAGAACTGCAATTTAGAACAGAGAATAAAATAAATACATAAACAAATAAATGTTTTTTTTCTCTCATAAAATATTCTTTTCTGGGTGAGCTTGGCAAATTTATTCTCTGAGATTTTTTTGTTTTAATCTACAGGTTGTTTTATTCAGGATAACCCTTATCAACAGTTCACATTCCCAAGAAGATGCAAGTATTTCCTCTGCAGATATTAAAGTTCATTAGAATTGTCAGTAACAGAAATGTCCTTCCTGCAATTGATGGAACCACAGCAATGACTCTTGTGCATGGTTTCGTACTAGGTTTAGTAATCTAGAGTATGAACATAACAATGTGCAAGCTGATACAGGATGCAATATTCACTTGAACGGTTAGGTACAAAATTGTGCGGCTAGCCTGCACTGAGCTCCATGCTAAGCCAACAGGAGAGATAATGACCAAACAGACTTAGAGTTGCATAGATGATTATATTCTAAAAGAATAAAATTAATTAAAATTGTCCATTCAGTACTAATTCTTGTTGGAAACAGGAAGATGGGTGGGGTTTTTTTAGTAAAGGTTAACCAGTCTTCTGAATGTTTAGAGTTTTGTTTTTAATTCACAGGCAAATATAAATTGCATGAAATTTTATACCGGATAAGTATGTCAGTTTAACTTTCTGTTAAACATTAGTGATGCTTTTTATCTCAAAAAATGTGCATATAACTGATACAGTATCTATGGCAATGTAATGCTATGCAGAGTGGGAAAATATGAGAAGTATTGGAAATAATCTTGACATTTAAGAAAAAATACATCCCTCTTACCATTTGCAGCCTAGATCTGAAACTGAAGCAGCAGTATTTTTAAGGAATTAAGTAATACATTGTATTTAGTTTTAAGTAATAGGATCTAATCTCTGTTGTTGGGTCAAAGAGTATTTTAATACATGAGGAATAGGAATGTCAGCTGTGTCTAGGTATTTTTATTATCTTTCCCCCCCCTCCCCCCCTTCTTTATTATTATTTTTAAAGGAGGAGCTGGAAACAAGGAGTACTTATGGAGCAATAGCCTAAAATGGTGTCTACAATAAACTGATAATTTACATTCTATTCCAAGATGAAAGACATGAATACAGCTTTAGTAATACCTTATTTTACACTACTCCATTAAAAAGAATAACTTTTTGAAAATAAATAAAAAGAAAACAAAAACATTTTTTGTATTTGTATCAGTTTATTAGCACATTGTTAGCTCAGCTACACTAACACAAGGTTGTGATCTAATTTCACTCATTTTAATTAAATATTTATAGTGTTGTATTAACAGGTATAAAAAATAGAAGTTTGCAAATAGAAAAATATTTTATATAGAAAAGTGTTCATGTAGATATTTTTACCCTTTTCAAGATGGTTTATCTCAGTTCTTTAGATGCATTTCTGGATTTATCTTCTTAATATATATACTAGGCATTGAGGTACTAAGCCAAATTGACTGTTATGGGTTGCAAATGTTTAATTTGGATTTTCAACAACTTCAACACTTACATTTTGAGTTATATATGATACTATTAATATAGAACAGTTGCATAATATCACAAAAAAGTGTCATACATTCAGGTATGGAATTAAGACTCTTATGACTTGCAATCCAAGGATTAATCTACAATCTCATGAAGATTACACATGTTATTTCCTGCATCAGCCAATATTTGTTCATCACATAATTTATCATGACAACAGGATAAGCACTGAAAATTTTAGATTATTCTTTCCAGTTCAATTAAAAAAAAATAACAAAATTAAGAAGCTGTGGATTCTACCATACTGAATACTTACTCAAAACAGGCTGTATGCATGAATGACTAAACTCATAAAAAAGATCAAACTATCCACTAAATTGTTAAATAATTTAAAAAATGGTAATTTATAAAGCATCAGCTGACTTTGTTGGTTTTATTTAATTTTTTAAATGAAAACTCATAAAATACTGTATATTATTAAGCTGCATTTTTAACCATTAAGATATTGGAACTCAAGGTAAACCAAAATGCAACATTAAAGAAAAACAAACAAGCAAACAAACAAAAAACCCCAACCATCCAAAACACCCAAACCAAACCAAAGCAAGACACTAAAACTCCGAAGTCAATGTGCATAGATGGAATTACCTACCCTGGACCTGTAAAAGGCATCAACATTAACAGTCTCTCTCTTTCCACGTGTCTTAGAGTGGCTGTAATTTTTTTCAATTTATGGTTTTGTTTGTCAAGCATTGCATTCAACACACAATTTAGCACAATGAGGTAATACTGAAGTTCTGAGCTTACAGAGGAAAATGCTGCTAATAAATCACCAGAATTAGAGTTGGTATCACCTCTAGGATCAGTAGGTGAGACTTCTTTAGCTTGACAGTAACCATATGTGGTAGGTTGAAAAGGCTGACCCTCCCACCACAGGCAAAAATGAGACTCAGACAAGCGGATTGCAAAAGTGGTGGAAAGTTTAAATGGAAAAAGCAGTGAAAATTTTTTACAGAGAAGCGCAAGCACAGTGGCAAAAGAGAGATCCCAAAGCACACCCAAAAGCATCCCACCCCCACCTGAGGGTACACCCAAAACCCCCAGGGCTCTTCCTCACCCTCACCCCCACCCACCTGGCCTGGGGCCTAGCCAGGTCTAAGAGGCTGTGAGGCGACTCACCCCATTACCAGGCAGTGGTGAGGGAGGAAAGAAAGTGCAGGACCCTTGCTGATGTCTTATAAGGGAGCAGGTCATTATAGGATGAAATACCTGGCTTCCTGTGCCCACCCACTGGGCTGGACCCTTTGGGACACTGGAGGTGTGTCTCATGTAGTCATAGCAGGGGGCACCCAACATGAACCACCACACAATAGAAAAGCAAAGATTCTTAGCAGACGCAGAAAGAAAATACGTCCACCAAATTTCCTTTGTCTACTCACCACAGAGGGAGCTAAGAGAATGACAATGACAAAATGAGTAGCCTTAGATGTTTTAAGTTAAATATGATGAATCTTAACTCAGTAACTGCTGAAGTAAATACACAAATTTTGTCTTGTGTGTGACTGAAAAACAACAAAAAGTCATAAGCAGAAAAGAGTTCAATAAAAATCTGCTGTAGATACATAACGAAAGAGTTAAAATTTAATGTTTTCCACTGTCCTATGGATTCCCAAGAGCTACAGGAGCTGATTTTAAATTCTTGCTTAGCCTTTCTGATGATTTATTTAGTGCTTTCTTCCATGCTGCTGTAAAGGAGGTATGTACATGGATGCAAAACATTAGACTTGAGTTCAAGTAAAATAAGACACTAATGATACCCCACAGAAAAAGCAGTTTGAGTAACTTGACAGAATATTAACCTCATTTTCTCTTAATCATCTACTAATTATTAATCATGAAAAGCTCAGAGTAATATTCATTACTTGTAGATCTATTTTTTTTGATGATCCAGTGTCTAGCAATCCTTCCTGCAAGGTTAGTTTAACAACAGAGTACCCTCAAACTTCCTGGAGGAGAAGCCACCTTCACAGGTAAGTGCTTCCGTCACCTTCATATTCATGGCATGGTAAAAACTCCTTCCTACCAGGAAAGAGCTTAACAGAGATCCAATAATGGCTGGAGCACTTTGATTTGCCAAGGCACATACCATAATAATACACAATTATAATAACACTTAAATTCCAATTCTTTTCCAACTGAAAAGATTCTGTGATTATATGTGGAATGTTACTGTTTCTTGATCTTACTTTGTCAGACTACCACTCTGCTTTAAGCAAGAAAGGCTATAGTTCAGGGCACCTTAACTAAACATACATCCAGCTGAAGGTCTTACCCCTTACATAAATGGCCTTGACTCAGTTTAACAATCAAAAGCATGCTTACAAATACGCCTGTGATGTGCCTTGCTGTGTCAGAAACTAACCTTTTAATGTGTTGGCTTCATAAATCTGTACAAGTTGAGGCTCCCTCAGTCATTTTTGTAATGGATGAGAGAGTTCTTGCTGCCTCCGCTGTTCTCTGTCTACATCTCACTTGCTAGCTCCAAGCCTAGCAAGGCTATATATTGCATCACAGGATGCAATATATAATGCAGAACCAGAGAAGAAGCATTTTTTCCCCCTCTCATTTTATGACCACTGTCAAATAAAATTAGCTACTTTTTCATCTTGTGTTATTTTCACAAAAAGAAAAAAAAATCAATATATTACTGTGGTTTTGCCATTATTATATACAATAAGACCTCAAAAGTAGAGGGATTTAAAAGCATCTCAGATTTCCAGAAGTAACTATTACATTATACAATTGTTTTGAATTGTTTCATATCTCTTTCCTCACTTTCAGTTGCAGAAGTGATCCTTAAAAATTTATCAAAGAAAGAACTAGGAGAACCTGTTAAATTGGCAGTTCAAAAACAATAATGAGAAGCTATCAAAAATAAACAGTTTTGAAGTCAAGAACAGGACTTCACAACAACATACTATGTTATTTTTCATTCCACAAGAAGCACGAGCTATAGAAAATGTAGAGTTAGAGCATTTGCCAGACAATTCAGGAAAAGTCATGTTAAGCAGTTTGGACTTTGCAATAGATTACACTTGGTTTAGTTTCATTTTAGGCATACAAACTGCAATAAATCTGAATAGCAAAGGAACAGAGTGAAAGTGTGTTACGTGTACAAGGTTTTATTTCGCAAATTGAACTAAAAGCATTCCTTTCAACTCTAAAGTCAATAGAGCTGTGATCTAACACTGCATCCCATATTGATCAGTCCCTTAACTAATTCATTTATTTACAGCATATCTGATACTGATTTCTTCTGAACAATACAGAGTATTACTATTTATCTAGAGAATATAATAATTAAGATTCTAAGGAAAAGGTTACATAAAGTTTTAGGATTTCCATAATGCACAGCAAAATACTTGTCCCCTCATGTGGCCGTTTGACGCTGTGCCTTTAAGAAAGGGGCACACTGGCTAAATGTTTGTAAAATATTTTGTTATTCTAAATGAATTTCATTGGCCAAGTATAGGGGGGAGATGAGATTGGACCCAGGGGAGCTGGGAACTTTCTCTCAGTCTTCCTTCCTTCGCTGTCCCTCTCGGCTGGATCTGCTTCTGGGATTCTGGCCAACTAAGATAAGATACTAACTCCTGTGCCAGGCCTTTCTTTCTTCCCTGTCCTGCTAACCATCCTTGTCTCTTCTTCTACCTCTTTGGGGGAGAAGGGAGGTAGGGGGCTGAAGGGGGCACAGGGGGAAGCCCCCTCTGTGGGGGGTCTGGTTTCTGACTGTGTTTATTTGCTGTATATTTGTATATATATTGTAAAATACCTGTATTTGTTGTGTTACATATAATCTGTTTCCTTGTAAAATATAATCTCATTTCTCCGACTGGGTTTAGCCGTGGTCTCTTTCTCAGTGGGGGAGGGAAAGCAGAGCCTTTCCTTTCCAACCACTACACCTCACACAAAGTTTTCAAATAATCACAAGACCAGAGGATGTTAGGGGTTGGAAGTGACCTCCAGAGATCATGTAGTCCAAACACCCCGGCCAGAGCAGGACCATAGAATCTAGCACAAGTGACACAGGAGCGCATCCAGATGGGTCTTGAAAGTCTCCAGAGAAGGAGACAAGCATCCTTCAGGAATAGTTTGTCAGGACTGCTGTAGAATATTTGTAACTTCTCCATCATCTTCAAGTGTGCCTGTGACACCAATAGTTAGTGCTTTGTATAGTGGCTTCTCTAAAATGTAATCAGCCTTTTTTCTCTATGAACAATAATTTGTGTGTGTGTGTGTGTGTGTGTATGTGTGTCTTTTATTTACTTTAAGATTATTAAACAGAACTATTTCTGTGTAAGGTATTGCCATTGTAATCTTAATGCAAAATGAGGAGAATTCATTTCATCTGTTCTTGAAGTCACCTAATATTTATAATCAGAAGGTTATCTAATTGAAGTTAGTATTTTTTTATTGTTGTTTGTAAAGAATAGTAGGAGAAAGATATTAAATGGGCCCTTTAATAAGAACTTTGTTGTAGTTTGACTCTGGCTGAATGCCAGGTACCTACTAAGCTACTCTATCACTCCCCCTTTTCAGCATAAGAGGGAGGAAATACAACAGAAATCTAGTGTGTCAAGATAAAGACAGGGAGATTACTTACCAATTCCCATACCATTGCAAGGAAAATGGACTTGATTGAGGGAAGAAATTTAATTTATTTTTAATTAATAATATTACTCTTTTGGGTGTGCTTTCTGTCACTTTATGTGCTGCATCATCTTTCAGGGTACATACAGCTGCTGTGACATGGGGCCCCATGGGCTGTAGTGTGGAAATCTGCATCATCATGGTTTTTCCTATGGGCCATAGTGGAACCTCTGCTCTGCCCCTTGGAGCATCTTTTCCTGCTCCTCTTTCTCTGGCCTTTGTGACTGCCAGGCTCTTTCTGTCATATTTTCTCACTCCTCTCTTCTGACTGCTGTTGTGTAGCAGTTTTCACACTTTAAAAAATATTTTATCACAAAGGTGTCACCAGCATCACTGATCAACTCTTTGTCTGGCAGCAGGCCTGGTTTGGAGTTGTTTGAATCTGATGCTCTCCAACATGAGGATAGCTTCTGGTGTTTTCTTAGAGAAGTCTCCATTGCAGACCCCCTTGCTACCAAAACCTTGCCATGTGAACCCAATATAGGCTTGAGAAAGAGATGAAGAGCTGCCCCTCTCCAGTTGTGCCTTTGGCTTAGCCTCAGCCCGGAACCAGAGCAGAGAGGAGTAAATACCAAGCAGAAGGCTAAAGAGCCATTTAAGGGCAGGTTTGTATATGAAGAAATCAATACTGGTATTAAATATATAGAATCATAGAATCAATAAGATTGGAAGAGACCTCAAAGATCATCAAGTCCAACCTGTCACCACAGACCTCATGACTACTAAACCATGGCGACAAGTGCCACGTTCAATCCCCTCTTGAATACCTCCAGGTAGGGATGGTGACTCCACCACCTCCCTGGGCAGCCCATTCCAACTACTTGCAACTCTCTCTGTGAAGAACTTTCTCCTCACCTCAAGCCTGAACTTCCCCTGGCACAGTTTGAGACTGTGTCCTCTTGTTCTGGTGCCTGGGAGAAGAGACCAACCCCCTACAGACAGGCTTGTAAATAGTGATTTGGTGTTTGTACAAGAGAATATGTATATGCACATCAGAGAACTGCAATTCTTCTTATTTTATTAGGAATAAAATTAAGTCGCACCTATATTTATGGAAGAACTTGATTGATTTGCAGAAGAATTATATAATGAAGTGGTTTGCGATAGCTATTCCTCATAAGCTTTCAGAATTTCTATTGCTAAATATTGGGATGATTGCCATGCTCTTTAATATATTTAAACAACACGAATCTATTCTATGTGATTGCTAAATTTGTATTTTGCTGCAGATGCAACCTTTTCCCTTTCACTTTAATTAAATCAGGTTTCACTTGCCAACACCAAAATGTGAACCTGACTGAAATGTTACATAGTTATATTTTAAAGAGTTAAAAGGGTATTATCAGCTTTTAACCTTATTTAGAGTTTTCAGTGTAACTCATTGCACTTCATTGCTTCATAATAGCATTGTAAAGTTCAGAGAAAGCTATCTAGCAGTATAATATCAAATACAGATAAGTGAGCAAAGCAGCTCAGAGTGGTCAGGACACATTTTGCATTTAGAACTTGGTTCTGGTTTGTTTTCAGTTGATTTCACAGATTCACAACTTGCATTGGGTTAGAAGAGGTCCTGAAAAGTCAACCCCCTTACAGTGAGCAGAGGACTCAGGGGCACATCGAGTCTGATCTCAAATGTCTCCGGAGATGAGTTCTCAACTACACCCCTGGGCAACCTGTTCCAATATTTTACTACTCTCACTGTAAAGAACTTCCCCTTGATGAAGCCATGCTGGCTGTCTTGAATCACCTTCCTGTCCTCTGTGTGTTTCAGTATAGCTTCCAGGAGGATCTATTCCATGATGTTCCTAGGCACAGAGTCAATAATTTCCAGGGTCCTCTTTTTACCCTTTTAAACAATGTGTGTAACGTTTTCCTTCTTCCAGTCCCCAGAGACTTCACCTGACTGCCAGAGCTTTTCAAATGTTATGGAGAGTGGCTTTGCAGCTACGTCAACTAATTCCTTCAAATCTATGAGGTGTCTTTCATAAGGTCTCATAGATTTGTGTTTAGGTTCCACAGGTGGTACTGACCTTGATCTTCCCTTATGTTGGGAGAGACTTTATCCCACTGGTCCACACCCTGTAGTCCTTCAGCCTGGGAGGGGGACAGGGCAAGATTGCCAGTGAAGACTGAGGCAAAAATGTTTACTGGATGAGCTATCCAAACACTGGGAAGAGTTTTCTTTAAATGTTTTAAATTAATATTACTAAAATGTTGAAGCAAATGGATTTGTTTACTTAAGATACAAAAACACTTAGTCTCTCTGAGTAATTATTCTTGTGTTTTTCTTGCATTAAATATCACAGTAAGAAATTTTACAGAACAGTTAAATGTGAATCATTCAATCTAGTACCTAACTACTTGATTTGAAACAGTGTGAACTCAACTACCACTCTAAAATACATTTCAGCACTTACATAAAGAGGAGGCAATTGTTTATTCCTTCCATGTATTCACTCCAAGCTCTAGAGAAGTGAATAATGGAGTTAGTGATTTCTGTGTTTTGAAAAGAGATCCCTTGAAAGAAATTTTTGTAAAGGTCTAAACTGCTGTTTTCTCTATATGGATTAAAAAAATGGAAAAGTGTTTTTCACAGGCAAAATTTAGCCACCTAAGTTCTCTGTTATAATGCTATATAAAGCCCTACTATGCAATAGTCCTGTAAGGTACAAAAGATTCTTTAAGGACTGTAGTGACTACATAATCAGTAAAGTATAATTTGTACATTATTTTTGTAATAGAGGCTTCGAACGAGTAAACTATATTGGTCAAATTCAGACAGCACTTGTGGGTGCATTCTTAATATTAAAGAAATTTAGTGTAGGTTAACTCATTAATTGATTCACTTGAAAAAAGATGAACAGAAAACTAAAACATCATTCTTGAGATAGTGAGACATGTCAACATGACACAGTGAGACTATGTCAGCAAAACGCAGAAATTATCAATTTGTTACAGAACTGAAAATAACAATGTCTACTTTTATTTAATGACAAAATTACACTTAATCTGTACAACAAGTAAGGAATATGAAAATCATAAAGGTAAACAATAATTTTATTTATAAAAACAATAATTGATGTTAAGAAATCATGTAAGGTGTCAGCAGAATGAATTACAGGGGGGGGAAACCCACCCCCCCCACCCTCCCCAAAAAGCCCAGCTACAAATCCAAGAAGACCTTCTTCTACAATTAGTAATGGATAGAAATGAAAAAAAATCAAAATAAATTACCATCTTGCAAAGGCTAAATCTAATCAAATATTCCTGAGCCATGAGAAAGTTCTAGACAACATACTACAGGGATTCATGTTGAGACTACTGCTATTCCTTCATATAAACTAAGTGATACTTGAGAAGAAAGTATACTCAAAGTAAAATTATTTGAAATAATAAGGTAAAAATTATAAAGATAATGGTGAAGACTGAGATCTACGGGAACGCATAAAACCTTAACAAAATATCATACACAGGATCTATCTTTCATTTCTTATTCATTGTCTTTAAAATTCTGTGGCTTTGATATGTAATACAATATGGTGAAATCATGCTCTGAACACATAACACATTGTTGCTATTTAGGAAAAGCAAACTGTGTATCTAAAATTAATTGTAAGTATTCATAATCTTGGTGGTGTGTCTGAGGTACATAGTTTGCCATATTTATGAGATGGCAACAATGGTGTCTCAGCTGGGATAAAACTGAAGACAGAGGCAAAAACCAAAGGGGGAACACAGGCACTTTTACCCTAATAAATCATATATTTTATTTTTAGGGTTTTATTTCCTTTTAACTATTAAATTATTTTCTTAACAGAATTTTGAATCAAATTATTGGTGGAATCCTGCCACCTGATTTTAGACATATTGTTGAAGAGTTGTTTTCTTAAAGTTAAGTTTTCTCTAAGTAAGTTAGAAATACTACACCAAATTCAACATTTCTAATTCATGTATGTAACTTCAGTATGCCAGATGGTCTCATTTGACCATCAATATGTGTGAGGTTACTGTATTAGAGTGCTGTCAGATCCTGAAAAGTCATGTATCTTCATCTTCCAGAAGCTGCAGAATCTGCTTTGCAGAGACAATCAGAAAAAATGAAAGAAAGAAAAAACCAGATCATCTATGATGCTTAATAATTTAACCTCAGATTTTCATTTAGATATTCATATTTGCCTGTTTTCACATTTGTACATTTATTAATTAATATTGGAAGAACCTGTGGAAGATAATGCAAAAAAAGCAAAAATCTAAAAGCTAAATTCAATGCAACATTTGGCTTGAGATTCTCTTCAATAAGTTTAAGAAATCCACAATGTCAACATGACACAGTTGTTTAAGCTCTTTCGTAGACAGTGGAGAGAAACAGAATTTTAAAGGGCACAATTCACTAGATTTTACTTATCTACTGTAGGATGAAATTAATCACAGCCCAAAACAGCCTTTCTTTCTACCAACTACAATAAAATAATAATAATGATAATTAAAAAAAAAAAAGGAAAACACTATCTGATTCATTCTGCTTATGGCTTCTACAGAGGCAACTTCAGTGATTTGATTACATTTCATAAACATGTGTCTAGAGTACTGTCTCCATTTCTGAGCTCACTGGTTCAAGAACAGGGAACTGCTTGAACTGGTATAGCAAAGGGCTACGAAGATGATTAGGATATGAAGGAAGGCTGAGGGACTTGGGGCTTTTTAGCCTGGAGAAAACTGAGAGGAGATTTTATCAATGCTTATAAATCCTTCAAGGGTGGGTGTGAGGATGATGGGGACAGTCTTTTTTTTCAGTGGTGCCCAATGACAGGACAAGAGGTAATGGGCAAAGCCTTGAACATCCAAAAGTTTCATGTAAACATAAAGATGAACTTCATTGATAGTGGGTGGAGCACTGAAACAGACTACCCAGTGAGATGGTTGTGTTTCCATCTCTGGAGTCATTCAAAAGATGCCTGAAAGCCATGCTGTGCAACCTGCTTTTGACAAACTTGCTCTGGTAGGGGGTTTGGACTAGACCTCCAGAGGTTCCTTCCAAACCCCTAGCATTCTATGATTTTGCAATATTTAGCACTCTTTCAGACTACCTTGTCTACCTGGTATTGCTAGTCAAGATGACAGATAAACCATAGGACTTCTGTCCTTATGAAGCACCCACTGGAAATCAGACAATATATTCAGCATCTTAAATGTGATATTAAGAAAATTAATTTAGCCTTCAAAAGCAGTTTCAAAGAAAAAAATTAAATGAGTGAGTTAAATAAAAGGATGACATCTTAACAGAAGTGAAAAAGCCAGGAACTGTCACACTTGTTAAATATTTTTCATGCTACATTTTTATATGATGAAGAGTCAGAAGATGAATACCACATTCCTTAGATCATCAAGGAGCCAAAGATCATCAAGTACCTCCCGGGAGCATTCCATAAACTGAAGATAAAATAAAATCCCTAGAGTTGCCCCTCCACCGTTACAGAATGGTTGTATAAGTGGACCTCAGAGCTATATGATGTTAGGCTCAAAGTCATGTTTGTTTGTTTTTAATTCATTTGGTTAAAGTCCAAATAGTGATCTAAACACTGCTGTACTGAGTATGGGGAAATAAGAAATGTGTTTCTACCCTTTCATTGACACTCATCATTACAATCCTCTGACAGGCACATGATGAAGCTTCAGTGCAGGAGCTGTGTTTGGTTTCCTTATCAGATGTAAGGCTACTCTTCACAAGGCATAAGCAAAAATGAAATTAGTTTCACAGGAATTCAGATGGAAAATCTGTGGGAGAGTGACAAAAATATCCATTGTGATACGGTGTCTCAAATATTAGTGTCTCAAAGATCCCTAAAAATTTCTGCCTTTGGAAATAAAATATTATTGTATCTACCACAATGCCAAGTAGTAATAAAATAAAATAAAAGTTCTGTTAAATATGAGAACACTAAAATGACTCTAAAATATTTGTGCTACTATGTTTTGCAAAGCAACAGAATTTTGAGCTAACTGTAATACATTTTTGTGACTCTGAATGACATCTAGATGACAAAATTACAATTCTTTAATTCCATATAGGACATATAAAAGAACCTCAGTATTATGCTGAGAAAACCCATTTGTGAAATGCTTAAAAAACCACCCAAAACATAAGACATACTCGGCTAGACTGAATAAGCATAGTTGACAAAACAAAAACACAATCAGACCCTAAAGCAGTCATAGTAAACTTTTACCAATTCTGAGCCTGTTTTAATATCAGAAACAGTGTCACTAAGCTGTATATGTGCAGAGTACAGGGAGGTCATTGTGCCCCTGTACTCTGCATTGGTTAGGCCACACCTTGAGTACTGTGTCCAGTTCTGGGCCCCTCAGTTTAGGAAGGACATCGAGACTCTTGAACATGTCCAGAGAAGGGCAACAAGGCTGGTGAGAGGCCTTGAGCACAAGCCCTATGAGGAGAGGCTGAGGGAGCTGGGATTGTTTAGCCTGGAGAAGAGAAGGATCAGAGGCGACCTCATTGCCCTCTACAACTACCTGAAGGGTGGTTGTAGACAGGAGGGGGTTGGTCTCTTCTCCCAGGCAACCAGCACCAGAACAAGGGGACACAGTCTCAAGTTGTGTCAGGGGAGGTTTAGACTCGAGGTGAGGAAAAAGTTCTTCACTGAGCGAGTCATTCGTCATTGGAATGGGCTGCCCAGGGAGGTGGTGGAGTCGCCGTCCCTGGAGGTGTTCAAGGGGAGATTGGACGTGGCGCTTGGTGCTATGATCTAGTTGTGAGGTCTGTTGGAACAGGTTGGACTTGATGATCCTTGGGGTCTCTTCCAACCTTAGTTACTGTGTGATACTGTGTGTGTGTGTAACTTTTATATTTGGATGAGAGTACAGATCACTGTATTATCATATCACATTGTATCATCTCATATCATATCATGTCATGAGTCCTATGTAAATGCATTATATCCTTCTTAACAGAAGCAGAGACAGTCTTTTGTGAAGGCTTTTTTTTTAAAATACATTTCCATTTTTATATGCAAAGATGTGGTAATGAAGGATTTAACTTTGTATGACCACACCTGTAAGCTTTAGTGACCTGAAAAAGATTTTAAAAAATGTCATGGGCCTAGCAGTAATTGGAAATTGTGGTTCCATGGTAACATTAGGCATACATTTAGTTAGGAAAAGACATTTACTGATTTAAAACAGCAGTGGCATATTCAGAAACTGAAATTCAAAAGAATTTTAGCTATACAAATAACTAATATAAAGTGGATGAAGACAGGTTTTCTTCCTGTAGATAGCTGAGATTTCTGACTACAATACACCATGCTGGATTTAAGTTTTATGAAATAGAAATGCTAATACAAATTTTAAAAGACAATGTCTGAAAACAGACTTTTTCTACAATTTAAAAGAAATCAGAGCCTTTCAGTGAATAAGGACTATCCTCAAAGAAGTTATGATTCTTACAAGCATAGAAAGCTGACCACTCAGGTAGAGTCTGACAAATCTATTTTCTTGTAGCACTTGAGTACTAACTTAACATAATGTGAACTGATTCATAATACAAACTGCTTTCAGCTCACTAAAGTACAGGTATCAGATCTGGGAAAAAAGTAAATCATTTTCATGTACTTACACCCAGACTGGCTTATCAAACTTTAGGGAGAACAACTAAGACAGACATCTATTTGATGTATCTGAGAACAAATCTTTAGTTCTGAGCACATGTAGCCTACTATCCCACCTACCTGATACTTTCTACCTATTTGTTCCATTGTGTTAAATGTTCCCACAAGTAAACCTTTCCAAAATAAATTACATTCTTGTTTAGTTTACAGCGTTAGTTCCTGAAATATTTTTATCTCCCTCATGGTCAATATATTTTCTACTTAGACTACAGCAACAATGATAGTGTTTCACACAATGCAATAGGGGGACACAGCACCTCCCCTAAAGAAGAAAAAAGAATTGTTGAATGTGAAGAAAAGTATAGTCTGCTTTACTGTTCTGGTAAGTGTCCATGTTCTTATAAATTGCAGATATATACTTGACAAGTCAGTTTCCTAAAATGTTTTCTGTAATTATAAATGAAAAGTGATATTTTAAGTTCTTTTTGGAATTCACTGGAGTCTTCCAGATATTGTGTTCCTTTTTAACTAACAACCAGTGTGAATCTACTTTGGCGATACTTCTCTGATTCCTGCACCAACAAAGCTACAAAATTCCTGTATTTCATACTTTTTTCCTACTTTTATACAAACTACTACATTTTTATTCAGTTTTGGCATTACAAAGACTTGTAAAGCCAATTCAAAATTCAACAAAAATTTTAATAATAGTTTATTTGCTTAGAGCTACTGTTCCATTAATTTTCTGCTGCAGTGTTAGCAATTATTTCTAATAAGAAATCCTTTAAGTAAGCTATCCTTCTCCTTGCCCATGCTGCTCACACTCTGCTGCTACTTGGAAAATATTGCTTTTCTTTCTGCTTGGACAGATATTTGTGTGGTACTGCAGTCTGGGCAATGCTATTTCTCCTCAGTTCAGGAAGGATGGGGAACTGCTTGAAAGAATCCAAAGCAGACCCACACAAATGATTAGTGGAGGGGAACATCTTCCTTATGAGGAGAGGCTGAAACATCTGGGTCTCTTCAGCTTGGAGAAAAGAAGATTAAGTGGTGACCTCACTAATGTTTATAAATATGTAAAGGGTGAGTGCCAAGAGGATGGAGCCAGGCTCTTCTTGGGGATGCCCAATGACAGAACAAGGGGCAATGGGTGGAAGTTGAGGCACGGGAAGTTCCATGAATTATAGAATCATAGAATCAGTAAGGTTGGAAAAGACCTCAAAGATTATCAAGTCCAACCTGTCACCCAACACCTCATGAATACTAAACCATGGCACAAAGTGCCACATCCAGTCCATTCTTGAACACCATGGAAACAGAAGGAATTTTTTTTTTTCACTGTGAGAGTGATGGAACACTGCAACAGGCTGCCCAGGGGCATTGTGGAGTCTTCCTCTCTGGAGATATTCAAAACCCACCTGTATGTGTTCCTGTGTGCTCTGGTATAGGTGACCCTGCTCCGGCAGGGTGGTTGGACTAGATGACCTTTTGAGGTGACTTCCAGCCTAACATTCTGTGGTTCTGTGATTCTGTGGTTTTGTGTTCTCTACAGACTCAGACTTTGATAATGGGATATAATTTCTTAAACATAATAATCCAGTCTTTCATGTGAGTTCATCTGGGATTCCCAAAACATCAGCATAAAGACGATAAAAACACCTGAAGTTTGCAGAAGATTGGTGCTTTTCTGGTGTGGCAGCTGGAAGTGAATTGGGATACCTACAAGTCTCTGGAAAATAACTACTAACCCTCTTTAGGGATGCTACACAGATACCTGAAGAATTTAATTGGTTTACCTCAGGATACATAGCCAGCAGCAGAAGGTAACGTGGATTGAATTTCTGTTCTACAGCTATACTACACAGCTGTCTTCCTCTCCTGATAGAAACTCTTCCTGAACAAATTCCACCTTATCTGTATTTTGAATTTTCAGGGTAGTTCAAAGCCTGAACAGATAGTCACTACAGCCATACAACAAAATGAAAGAATACCAAGAAGCTCTGAAGCGTGACTACCCACTCTGATAATCAGCCATATCCATCTTGGCTGTTCCAGCATAAATCTTAAGCAAAATGGATGCTAACCAGGCTTGACCTTGGGTCCTTTTATTCTATGCATCGATGTAGCCACAGCTCCTGAATTAAAATCTGATTTAAGTAAATTCAGTACTAAAACTTATGTTGATATTATGTGAGCACAGACAAGTGCCTTCATGATACTTCTGTTAAAAGATGTATCCAAATGGAGCAAAAGTGTTTGCAGTGTGTTCCTGCTTTAAATTGTGGCAGCTCTTTTTGAGTTATCAAGATTTCCTTTCCATGGGTCCCATGTCATGTCTTTTCATAACTAGAACCATAGATTGATAGAATGGTAGGGCTTGGAGGGGACATCAGAAGGTCATTGAGTCCAAGCCCCCTGCCAAAGCAGGATCACCTAGGGCAGGTCACACAGGACTGAGTCCAGGCAGGGTTTGAATATCTCTAGAGAAGGAGACTTCACAACCTCTCTGGGCAGCTTGTTCCAGTGCTCCATCATCCTTTCAGTAAAAAAGTTTTTCCTCATATTGAGGTGGAAATTCCTCTGTTATAATTTGTATCCATTGCTCCTTGTCCTATCACAGGACATCATCAAAAAGAGATGAGCGCTGCCTTCTTGACACCCACCTTTCAGATATTTATAAACATTAATAAGATCTCTTTTTCACACTAGACAGCTCCAGGTCTCACAGCCTTTTGTCCTAAAGCATATGTTCCAGTCACTTCATCAACCTCGTGTTGCTCCCTTGGACACTCTCTAGTATATCCCTGTGTATCTTGAACTGGGGAGCCCAGAACTAGAAGCAATACTCTAGATGTGATCTCATCAGGGCAGAGTAGAGGAGGAGGAGAACAATCTCCATATGTCTGCTGGTCACACTCTTCTTAATGCACCCAGACCTTCTTGAATACAAGGGCACATTGCTGTCACATGGATAACTTACTGTCCTCCAGGACTCCAAGGTCCTTTTTCATGGAGATGCTTTCTAGTAGGTCAAGCCCTAATCAGTACTGGTGCATAGTGTTGCTCCCCAGGTGCAAGACTCTTCATCTGTTCTTGCTGAACCTCATTAATTTCCACTTTGACCAGCTCTCCAGTTAGTCTATGTCTCACTGAATGAGTATATGGACTCTGGTGTACCAGCCAGTCTTCCCAGTTTGGTATCACCAACAAACTTGGTGAGGGCACAGACTATCCCTTCATCCAGGTCTAGCAGGTTGCATGCATCTGGCTTTTTGCTCTAGCATGGGCTTAGGATGTAAGCAGAATATATCCTGTCATGGTCTACTTTGTCCACTATATCTGAGGTATTTAAATTGTATTATTTTAGAAAGTAATGCAATGGAGTGAATGACCATTGATCTAAAAATGTGTCTAACAATTTCAATAAATGTAGATAAATATTTCTTGGAGTGCCTATAGTGCAATTAACTCTAAAAGAAAGATTAAGTTACAATAATGGTAATGTAACATATGGGACCATTTTAGCCAGCCTGTGAATCCAAAGCCTGTAATCTATCCTAATATCATAGAATCATAGAACATCAGAGGTTGGAAGGGACCTCCAGAGATCATCAGGTCCAACCTCACTGCTAAAGCAGGATCACCTAGGATAGTCCTCATAGGAATGCATCTAGATGGGTTTTGAATGCATCCAGAGAAGGAGACTGCACAACCCCCTCGGGCAGCCTGTTCCAGTGCTCCTTTTTCCTCACTGTAAAGAAGTTTCTTCTCACGTTGAGGTGAAATCTTCTATGTACAAGCTTGTACCCATTGTTCCTTGTCTTATTATAGTGCACCATTGAAAAGAGCTTGTCCCCCTCCACTTGACACCCACACCTCAGATATCCCCTCTGAGATCCCCTCTCAGTCTTCTCAAGACTAAATAGCCCCAGGGATCTCAGTCTTTCTTCATAGGGAAGATGCTCAAGTCCCCTAATCATCTTGAGCAGATCCCTGTCTCTCTTGAACTGGGGAGCCCCAAACCTGGACACTATTCCAGGAGTGGTCGCATCAGGGCAGAACAGAGAGGTAGAAGAACCTCCCTAGACCTGCTGGACACACTTTTCTTGCTGCACTCCAGGATACCATAGGCTTTCTTGGCCACAAGGGCACATTGTTGTCCCATGCAGAACTTGCTGTCCACCAGCACTCCAAGGTTTTTCTCCAGGGAGCTGCTTTCCAGCAGGGCAGCCCCTAACCTGTACTTGTGCCTCTTGTTATTCCTCACCAGATGTAGGACCCTGCATTTGTCCTTATTGAACTTTATGAAGTTTGACTGCAGCCAGCTCTCCAGCCTGTCCAGATCTCATTGGATGGCTGCACAGCCTGACAGGGTATCAGGCAACACCCCCCAAGTTTTGGAACATCGGTGAACTTGCTGTGGGTAATCTCAGTCCCCTCATCCAGGTTGTTGATAAAGATATTGAACAAAACTGGGCCCATATTGATCCCTGGGGAACACCACTGGCCACAGGCCTTCAAGTTTACTCTGTGCCACTGATCATGACCCTCTGAACTCTTTTGTCGAGCCAGTTTTCAATCCACTTCACAGACCAGCAGTTTATGTCACATTTCCTGAGCTTTTCTATGGGGATGTTATGGGAGACAGTATCAAAAGCCTTACGGAAGTCAAGGTACATGACATCCACTTTCTTCCCTCATCTACCCATTTAGTCATGGTTTCATAGAAGGCTGTCAGATTAGTCAGGCAGGATCTCCCCTCAGTAAATCCATGTTGGTTCCTCCTGATAACCTTCTTGTCTTCCATGTGGTTGGAGATGATTTTAAGTAAATCCATTTCTTGCTTTGGTGATGTCAGTAAAAAAAAACAACTTGAAAATGTGAGACAGAGAAGACTCATTCATATTTTCAGAGTCTTTGAAATATTAATTGCTTCGTATCTTTTGACAGGATATTTCTATGACTTCCTAATCACAAAGAAGAATATAAAAAGTAAACTTACTGTATGACACAGAGACAACATTGTTTCCTTACTGTGGGTAAAAATACTAGGCTTAGGGCTTCTACAATTGCTTTCATATGTAGCTGTTTTTCTTCTGAAGGACAAAATACTCTTTTTTTTTTTTTTCCTTTTCAGAAGAAATCAAAACTAAAATTATAGATGAAACAAATCAGTAAGAATTCTCCAGATCACACAGAATTGCTTGGAATATTTTTAAAGGAAAAATGGTGATAAACAGATAATAATGAACTAGCAGATGGGATCTACAATAGCTCCTAACAATCACTGAATCTGCAAAAAAGTGCTTTTGAATCTTTCCGTAAAATTGTTTTTGAATGTATTACAAAATGTAAGAGTAAGACTTATACTGGTTACAAGACAAGGGAATCATAAACAGTGTGTTATCAGTGGCAAGACTGATTTCAATGAACATTAGATTAAGCTCATCAAGAGTGGGAAAAATGGAGTATTTTCAAAGCAGCAGGGTGGAAATTTTATGATTATGCTAATTTGATACCTTTCTAAATGTAGCTACTAATTTGTTGTTAAATTAAAACATCTCATAAAGACTTCTGATATTGTTTTAAAAATTGCAAGTCATGGAAAAATTCCAATACCTTGAGGATATCTATTCCAGCATTAATGGCTTTATTTAGTAAACATTTACATTTTATTTCTAGTACCAGTTCTGCTTACTTCAGCTGGAGGCCATTACATTTTATAATGCTTTCCCTGCTAATTAATCCTTCTACCTTCAACAGAAACCTCCTTGTACAGAGGTCTATCCTAGCTGCTATAAATAGTTCCTCTAACTATTCTATATATAGTGCATGTTATATATCAATTTTTTAAACTTTCATTTTAATAAGTAGATAATGTTCCTATTTTTTAGGCACCCTGAAGTCTGTTTAATTCTTTACACCTTTCTTAAAATATGAACATAAGGTACTCAAATAATGACTTAATGCCTTATACAATTTCACTGCTTAGTATTTATCTTTTTGTTAGGAAAATGACATATCTGATATTTTTGATACAGGAAACCTGTTGGAGGTTTATGTTAATCTGGTGATGAATAATCATTCACCATCCTAGAAAGATTGAATCTGACCAGATTAATTACTTTTCAAGATGCCTATCCAATCTTCATAAATATATACAGACTTTTTTCCCAGACAATGTGAAACACTGATATTTCTTAATTTGTTCTTGATTTTAAACACATATTCACCTTTGCACCTATCCACATCCCCAAATCAGCTAAAAAAAAAGAAAAAGTTTTACATGAAAAAAAAAAATCACTAATATATTTCTCATCCATAACTGAAACTGATAGGTATCAAAAATTTACTTGAAGACATAAAACAGTCTAACTGGTGGGATTGTAAAGAAGCTTTCTCTATGAGTAAATTCCTCTGTAATTGTCTAATCTGGGATTTGTATACAGCTGGTACCAGCTAGAAGCAGGAGACAAAAGCAGAAAACAATACAGCAGCTAACTAGTATTCAGTTTTATGAAATGCTATGACAAAGTCTATATAGCAGAAGGAAGATAATCAAAGTCTTCCCGAGACTTTATAAACAGTCAGGCACTTTGCTGGAATCTGTAAAACATGAACAGAGCTGGTGCTTGAAAGAACGCTTCCTTGTCAGGGAAGACCAGGGCTTCAGCACATTAGGGCACATTTACCCCTACAGCAGTTTTCATAAAAACAAATTTTTTCAAAAAATTTTATTTTTATTACTGTCAGTATTTTCAGCTAAATGGAATGAAAACAAGAACTTAGCCTTTTTTCTTTTTTTTTTTTTTTTGTGCAGCTTAAAAAGTCTGTTTTCACTGTAGTCATGGTATTGATATTTGTGTTTTATCTTTTGATCTAACGGGAACACTTTAGCAGTGTTTTATGCAGCAAGAGTCATTTGGAGACTCTAATCACTTCATGATGTGTTACAAAACAAGTATTTCTTTTCTAAAGATTTTATTTGACATCTTCAAAGTGTAATACCCTTCTCTTGGCTAGATTTCAGTAGCTATATTTTGACAGCTTAGAAAAAGTTACCAAAGAAACTGTGTCTGTTTTGGCTACACATTTGTACTGGAATTGGAGTTATTCCTAATTCTGTTGATGCTTTTCTAAGTAAATGAAATTTAATCTTTGAAACAAATGTTTTTATTTATTAAAATACATATTGATGTATATTAATCTATCCTTTTGTCTAATTTTTTTTATGCCCATTCGTAATGTCCTTGTGTACTGAGTGAATCTGATTACAAGGAGGAACACATGTATGAAGTAGTATTCATTGGCATACTGTAGATGCCTAAATCTAGGTGTCAAAATGTCTCTATAGGTGAATTGTGTATCACAGAACTGTCAGGGTTGGAAGGCACCCCAAAGATGATGTAGTTCCAACCCCCATGCCATGGGCAGGGACACCCTCCACTAAATCAGATTACCCATAGCCACATCCAGCCTTGCTTTAAAAACTTCAGGGATGGAGCATCCACCACCTCACTGAGCAACTTTTTCCAGTGTCTCACCAGCCTTATAGTGAAGAACTTCCTAACATCTAATCTAAATCTACCCTTCTCTAGCTTGGATCCATTCACTGTAGCCCTATCACTACCTGACACCCTAAAAAGTCCCTTACCAGCTTTCTTGTAGGCCCCCTTCATATACTGGAAGGCCACAAAAAGGTCTCCTCGGAGCCTTCTCTTCTCCAAATTAACAACTCCAACTCTCTCAGCCTGTCGTCATAGGAGAGGTGCTCCAGCTGTCTAATCAGCCTTGTGGTCCTTCTCTGGACATGTTCCATCACATCCATTTCTTTCCTGTAATAGGGGTTCCAGAACTGGACACAGTACTCTAGGTGGGGTCTCAGGAGAGCAGTGTAGAAGGGGAGAATCACCTCTCTTGACCACACTTCTGATGCATCCCAGGATGTAAGTGCACACTGATGGCTCATGTTGAGCTTCTCATCCACCAGCACCCCTAAGTCATTTCCTTCAGGGCTGCTCTCAAGCCAGTTGCTGCCCAGCCTATATTGGTGCTTGGGATTGCCCTGACCCAGATGCATGACCTTGCATTTGGTCATGTTGAACCTCATGAGGTTGTCAAGGGCCCACCTCTGTAGCCTGTCAAGGTCCCTCTGGATGGCATCCCTTCCCTCCAGCATGTCTGCTGCACCACACAGCTTGGTGTCATCAGCAAACCTACTGAGTGTGTCCATGTCACCAAAAAAGATGTTAAACAAGACTGGTCTCAGTACTGACCCCTGAGGGACTCCACTTGTCACTGGCCTCTATTTGGACATGGACACATTGACAGCCACTCTTTGGGTGTGGCCATTAAGCCAGTTTTTTATCCACTGGTCTATCCATTAAACCCATTCTTCTTTCCCTTTTTGAAAATGTGGGTTATTTTTCCCCTTTTCCAGTCAGTAGGGACTTCTCCAGACTGCCACAACTTTTCAAATACAGAATGGTTTAGTGACCTGATCCACCAGTTCTCTCAGTACCTGTGGATGTATCCTGTTGGGTCAAATGGACTTGTGCATTCTCAGGTTCTTCAGAGTCTTTCTTTTGCCATTAATGTACATGTAGAATCTTTTACTGTTGCCCTGTCCCAGGTTATACCCATCCTTGATGGGGCACTGAAAAGAACTCAGCCCCCAGATGGACAAAAGAAACCTGATCCAGGTGGGCAGACAGAGAGATTTGGGTTTCCCCCTCCAAGAAGGAGGGGTCTGCTGGGTCAAAGGTCTATTCCACTGCACCTTCTTGTCCAGCAAGCCTATTAAAAGGCAGACATCTTTTGGGTGTTTCTCTTTCCCCTGCACATTGCCTGCTCGACAGACATCTCTGCTGCCCTACTGCTTCCTGCATCAACCACATGGCCAGGCTTATCTCCATGCAGCATCCACTTTTCTAAAGAACTGCATCCACTGACATCAAGGGAATCCAATACCAGCTGGGCCTGGGTTTGTATATTTTTCTATTTCCCCTTTTCCCTACACCTTTGTAACCTTCCCTATTACACAAATGATATTTTTTTTAATTACCTTTTTTACTTCCAAACCAATTCTAGACCATTGTCTTCCATAATTTTTTGCCTTTCATTTCTCCTGCCTAATTTTGCTTTATCTTACCAAGAAAAAGGGAGAAGGGGAGGGAAGATAAATCTGTTTCCATTTGGGATTTTGGACTCCGGGTAAAGCTCAAACCATTACATCCCCTTGATCTCCCTAAGTTTAATTCTAACTGATCTTCAGCTTTTCTAATCAGGTCCCTTCCTGCTCAGACAGCTTTCTCATATGCCCCCCATTCTAGATATCCTTTCTTCCACTCCTTGTGGAGTTTCTTTTTACGTGACAGTGTGTCCAGGAGCTCCTTGCTCATCCTTGAATCCTTGAATATGGACCAGCTGTCCTGGGATGGCTTCCCTCTAGGCCTTTTTCCCACAAAACTGTGGCCAGCAGATCCCTGAACCAATCAAGGTCTGCATGCCTGAACTCCAGGGTTGTAAGCTTGGAATACATCCTCCTACATGCCCTGAGGCATTTTAGCTCATCATGGTCACTGCAGCCGAGGCTGTCCCTGAGCCTCTTATTGGTCACCAGACCTTCCCTCTTAGTGAGAACAAGATCCAGCATAGCACCTTTCCTTCTTGCTTCCTCCACATTTTGGAGAAGAAAGTTGTCATCGATGCCTTCCAGGAACATCCTGGATTGCTGGTGCCTTGCTGGTTGACCCTCCAGCAGATGTCCGGGGGATTGAAATCCCCCATGAGGACCAGCGCCTGGGAACGTGAAGTCACTTCACATCTGAGGCTTAAGTAGGGCCTCACCTGCTTGGTTCTGCTGGCCAGGTGGCCTGTAACAGATCCCTACTGTAACATCACCTTCCCCTGTCTTCCTTTTAATCTTTACCCATGGGTTCTAAACCAGCTCATTATCCTTCCCCAGATGAAGCTCCACTGATCCCAGCTGGTCACTGATATAGAGAGTAACACTTCCTCCCCTCTTACCCTGCCTGTCCTTCCTAAAGTGCTTGTACCCATCTATCCCTACATTCCAGCCATGGGAATCATCCCACCAAGCGTCAGTAATAGCCACTATGTCATGGCTTTGCAGCAGCACAGTGGCCCTTAATTCATCCTGCTTTTTGCCCATGCTGCATGCATTTGCACAGAGGCACTTCATCTGTGCTGGCCATGTCACCCTCTTAGGTGAATCCCCCTTGATTCCCTTGGGGTGGCTTGGAGCACTGTCCCTGGCTTGCCTCAGGGCAACAAATTGAGAGCCTTTACTAGTACTCTATTGCTCTGCCCCTGCTGTGCTGCCGCACTGTGTGTCACAAGCAGGCATGAGATTATGAACCCCTTTCCCCTTCAAATCTAGTTTAAAGCCCCATCAATGAGCCCTGATAACTCCTGCCCCAGATCCCGCTCTGGGACAAGTGCAACCCATTTGATACTTGCAGCCCTGTGTACCGAGCTGTGATTGTCAAACCCAAAGACCTGTCAATGGCATCAGTCCCAGAGTCATGAACTGACCCGTTGGCTCTTCCTAAATGTTCTCTTGTCCATTGCTGATGTCGGGGTGTAAGAGACTAAAGCTCGTCACTCTTGATGTGAATCAACAAAGATAAAGTCACCTTTGCTCTCCACGCAGAGAATGGCTGATGTGTAGTGGGCAGATGCCACTGGATAACAACTCTCTGGAATGTGCATAAAAAAGATCATCTCTACCCATTAGCTACCCCAGAAAGGGAGAATGGTGAAAAGAACAATAGATTCACCTCCTGGACACATACCTAAAAAACCTTGTGACTAAAAAACTTTATAAAAGACCTGAGCAATGCCTGCGCAGGAGAAGAAAAACGGAGAACATACCATGCAGCCTGGAAGCAGTGCACGAGCCCTCTCTTCACCACCACCACCACCAAAGCCATGCCCTGGCTTTGGAGAAGAGAAAAGGCATCTTAACTGAAGAGACTGCATGTTGTAGGCTGCTCAGAGAAAGACGTGGACTTTGGGATCTCTCCCTCCCCTCCTCTAGGGCAGACAGCACAAGCCAACAAGGATGACATCTCCTCCAAGCCAAAGCAGCAGCATCTTTCTCCACAGACCCAAACTTCCATGGGGGGTGTGGGGCGTGCTAATATAATTCCTTTCCTTTTCTCTCTCTTTCTATTTTCTCTCTCTCTCTCCCTTCTTCTGTTCCATCCACTTTATTCTGTTATTAAATAGCCTCACTGTTGATATTTTGGCCTCATTTGTGCCTCTAATTTCGTAACATGGGAATGTTCAAAAAGAAGAATGGAGAACACAACCTAAGCTCCTGATCCCTTTACTGGTTGTCCCAGGGCCCTGAAATCTCTTTTAATTGATTGTGAGCCTCTCGTTGCTACATCATCACTACCCACCTGAAAGACCAGAAACATGTAATAATCTGAAGGCTTCACAAGGGTGGGAAGTTTTCTTATGATGTTCTTTACCGGGGTGAAAAGGAGGCAGTAGACCTCCCTATGGAGTGGGTTTGGTCTGCATATCAGGACTTCTGCTCCCCTCAGCAGGGAGTCTCCTACTACAATGACTTACCAGTTTTTCTTTTGAGGGTCAGTTTTGATGTCTGGCCTGGGGCAAGTTAGCCTTGGTGGTACTTCTGGCCTTCTCTTGTGCTTGCCAACAACCAGTTCCTCCTGCAGAGAGGCTCACTTACTACAATTACCCTCCTTTTCTTCCTCATTGAAGTCCTTGGGTGTAGGGGTGAATGACAAGCCCTGTTTGACTCACTGAATGGATTCTTGTCTCCATCTTCATTCTCCTCTACCTCCAGAGCCTCATACCTGTTATATAAATGTATCTGGGGGAGGGCGGGGGGAGGGAGGAGTGTAGGAAGGGAACAGGGATGCCTGCAACTCTAAGCAGGAACCTGCTTTCCCCTTCCTTCATCTTTTGTTTTGTTATTGCTGGCTTGGTGGCAGGAGAGCAGAGAACTCTCTTTTTCTTCATGTGTCTTCTGACACACCTGACTCAGGGATGGTACAGAGGCATCTTGTTCCTGGGTGCAATGTGGCGGGTGCTTCCATTTCCATTGCAAACAGGGAAGAGCCTGGCTCCTCCAGTCTATCTCCACTTCAGTCTCCCTAATACTCCTAAGCCTTTCCAATTCTTGCAGCTTTTCATCTTCTCCTTGCAGCTGTGCCACTCAGCTGAGATGATCACCTACCTGCTCACACTGCACACAACCCCCTGTGTGGTGGTTTGAGCCTTAACTGGGATTTAAGAGCTCAGATGGGGGGCGAGATTGAGAATTCCTCCCCTGTTACCCCTTCCTCTTTCCCAGTTGGAGAAAAAAATGAAGGGGAAAGAACAGGGAGAGATAAGGGAAGAAAAAAAAGGAAAGAAAGGGGGATAAGGAAAAAAGGGAGGAGGTAAATCTGCCAAGAAATAATTTAGAGTCAGTTTGGAAGTAGTGAGGTAAAATGTTCTTTAAACAATATATATACATATATATATATATAACAATATCAGTAAGGGTTCACAAGGGTAAGGAACGAGGATTGATAGGGAGATATACAAAAACAACAGTCCTTTGAAGAAGCATGGATGCAGCAGAAAGACCAGGCCCGACCATGTGGCAGAGAACCAGGAAGCCAGCAGCGACTCTCTTAGTCCTTTTGTCCCAGCGAGGCAGAAGCAAAAGAGAGCAAATGGCTGCAGTGTCTTCCAATTTATAGGCTTGTTGGACAGGGAGGGGGAGTGGAACAGACTAACTCAGTTTCCTGGGGGTAAACTCCCCACTCTGGGGAGAGCAGGACTCTCACAACCCCTCCCCTGCCCTGCTTTCAGGATGGGCGTAACCCATGACACCCTGCTACCAGGGAGAAGTTGTAGCATTCCCTGCAGCCTGTGACCTGCATCATCACATCCTTCTCTGAGATCTCTGTCTGGGTTTCTACTTCCACAGTCGTCTTCTGCTGGGTGGAGAACAGTGTACCTTCATTGAAATGGTGATTTAATTTTTAATTTTTATTGTTTTATTTTCATTTCATTTTGTTGGTTTTCTTAATTTTTCTGAGCATCCAGCCTGCCTGACCACTGCCAATGTTTTTGTCAGGCTACGTTGAGACTGCTGCACCCTGCAGCCCAGCCCTGCATGCACTGCTCACTGTGTTGCATCAGGATAGCTAGCTGCCTCACCGCTTGCTGTCTGTGCGCCGCTTTCTGTTTTGCTGCTTTCAAATCTCCCGTGGTTTCCCTGGCAATGTCCCTAGTCATGTCACCCTTTGAAGCACACATGAGAGAGAGGCCTGCTAGTGGTGTCTCCTCTGCCTTTGGGCTTCCCTGGGTACAGGAACTCCCTGATCTCCTCTTATAAAAAAAAAACCTTCATGGCCATAGAGCTCACAGAGGTCACCAGTCCATTCTCTGCTCCAGTGAGGCTGCCTCTCTGCTCATGGTCTCAAAGTGCCTAACACAGTCAAAGGAGACTGAGGGCTTTATTTGTTGTCACTGAAATCTTAAATGCTCTAATATCTAAATTAGCTGAATTAAAAAAAAAAAATTCCAGATTCTTCTGTGTGGTGAGTTGACCCCAGCCAGCTGCTAGACTCCCACTCAGCTACTCTCACTCCCCCTCTTCAACAGGGCAAAGGGTAAAAATATGATGAAAAAAATCATTGTGTGATATAATTACAGGGAGATCACTTACAAATTATTGTCACATGCAAAATAGACTCAATATGAGGAAAGTTACTTTAATTCATTCATTGGAACTTAAGCTCAGATCTGGGGCCAGTATTTTTTAATGTCTTTATCAATGATCTGGATGAGGAGATTGAGTGTGTTCTCAGTAAGTTTGCAGATGACACTGAATTGGTGGGAGTGTTCATTTGCTCAGAAGTAAAAAGGCTCTGAAGAGGGATCTGGACAGGCTGGGTCAATGGGCCAAGGTCAGTTGCATGAGGTTTATCAGACACAAATGCTGTCCTGCACCTGAATCACAACAATCTCATGAAACACTACAGGCTTGGGGTAGAGTGGCTGGAAAGCTGCCTGGAAGAAAAGCACCTGGGGGTGTTGTTTGAGAAATGTCTGAACAGGAGTCAGCAGTGTGCTCAGGTGGCCAAGGATACAAGCATCCTGGCTTGTATCAGGAACAGCAAGGCCAGCAGGACCAGGGAAGTGATTCTGCCTCTGTTCTCAGCACTGGTGAGGCCACACCTCGAATACTGCATTCCGTTTTGGACCAGTCAATACAATAAGGACACTGAGGTGCTGGAGTGTGTCCAGAGAAGGGCAACAAAGCTGGTAAAGGGTCTGGAGAACAAGTTTTATGTAGAGTGTCTGAGGGAACTTGGATTATTTAGTCTGGAGAAGAGGCTGATGGGAGACCTTCTAGCTCTCTACAACTACCTAAAAGGAGGTTATAGTGGGGGTTGGTGCCTTCTCCCAAGTAACTAGCAACTGGATGAGACAAAATGGCCTGAAGTTGCACCAGGGGAGGTTTAGATTGGATATTAGGAAAAATTCTTTACTGAAAGAGTGCTCAAGCATTGGAATAGTCTGCCCAGGGTTGGGTGGTGGAGTCACCATCCCTGGAGGTTGTCGTAGTTTGGGCTGGGTGCCCTCTGCTACAGGGGTGTTTCCTGTGTCCAGAAGTCCATCCCCGTGGGTGGACGCAGGAAATTAGGTATTTCTACCATAATCCCTTGCACCACTATAAATTTTGCAGTGGGGTCTGGCACTTCCTCTTTCCTTCCCTCTCCGAGACTTGGTAACTGGGGGAGAGATCTCCCGGCCATGGGCCTGATTGGGCCCAAGGCCACTGGGGGATGGGCAGGCTCAGGTCTGGCCAGCTGAGGCCAGCCTAATAGCAGGGGAGGGAAGGAGGAGCCCTGGGGGTTTTGGATGCACACTCAGGTGGGGTTTGGGGTCTTTCTGGGTTTACTTTGGTTTCTTCCTTGTCACTATGTTTCCTTTTGTGCACACTCACTGTTCTCTATTTAAACTCTCCACTACTTTTGCAATCAGTTTGTCTGAGTCGTTATTTCTGCACGTGGTGGGGAGGGGGTTTGCCCCAACCCATTACAGAGGTGTTCAAAAAAACTGTAGACATGATACTTCAGGACATGGTATAGTACACATGGTGGCATTGAGTTGAAGGTTGGCTTGATGGTCTTAGACGTGTTTTCCAACCTTAATGATTCTATAATTCTATTCTATATCTACTGTGGGCTGATAGTCTCCCTAGGCTGCAGTGAAACATTTGTCTATGAGCTGCAGTTTTTGTCAGGAGAATACGCTCCAGCTTGGGCTCTCAACAGATACCAGTTCCTTCAGGAAACAGCCATCTGCTGTGTTGTGAGGTCCTCCTCAAGCTGCAGTGTGGATATCTTCTCTGAAGTGGCCCTCTCTGTGGGCTGAAAGGGAATATCTGCTCTGGAGTTTAGAATGCGTCATTTCCTTATTTCTTCTCTGACCTTGATATTTACAGTGTTGTTTCTCACATATATTTTGTTTCCTTACTTCTCATTTCTTGTCCAATGTTTTGTCTTTTATATAATATGTTTTCCTCAAGGCACCACTGGGCTGGCTGATGAGCTCAGCTGTGTTCTTCAGTGGATTGGAATCACCTGTCTTTGGGAAGCCCTTGTTCTCTTCTTACAGACACTATCTTTGCATCTCATTGTTACCTAAATCTTACCTTCTATTCTCAGTATATTATGTATGGACAACTGTATCAAGTTTCTACTCAACAGAGTCCATGGACTCTGCAGAGCTTTCAGATGATAAAATGTATGTGTCTCATAGAGCTGAATAACTCTCTACACTCAACAACAGATTCATTCACCTAAGCACAGGTATTTAATGCTTTCTAGGCGTCCTTAGGGTATTTGCAGCTGATATTCAGATGCTGCTCTGAAAAGCTGTGGGTCTCCGCTTAGTTCTCTGTGAGATTTTATGTGTCTGATGACACTGAGGGCCAAACAGAATCACAGAATTATTCAGTATGAAATAGATCTCTAAGGTCATCGAGTTCAGCCTAAGACCTAACACCACCACACTGACCACTAAGTGCCACATCCAATCTTTCCTTAAACTCCTTTAGGGATGGTTACTCCACCACATCCCTGGGCAGTTCATTCCAGTGTCTAATTACCCTTGCCTACATGCAGACATTTAGTGCTATCTGCTGTGTCTTAGGTTATCCAAACATCTGGACAGACTGGCAGATATGCTTCATGATAACAGCAAGCTTGCATTATGTTGGAAGACAGGTGGAATAGCCCAGAAGAACTGTTGGCACTGCTGTTCAGATAAATGAATCCCATCATGAGCTTAAGAGCAGACAGAATCAGTTGTGTGACATAATGATTTAATTTTGCCTAGAACTTGTTATCATCATCAGCTGTCTGAATCACCTACAACTATTTATCAATCTTATGATATCCAAAGAATTTTTATGGGACTTGCAGATACTTTACAGGACCTACAGGAAACTCATCACATTTCAGGAGGCAGAAGGAAGACAGACAGGACATGCTGAAGCTTGCAGAAACTTGTAGGCAATGGGGTTCTTCCTTTAGCCTATCTTTTTGTATTACAATTATTCTCAGTGCCTCATTGACATTGTACTCAAATAGAAAGTAGAAGGTAGACTAGGAACTCTGTGCTCAAGCTCTCTTTCATGTTTTAACCTCAATCCTGCAAAACTTTCCTGTGATCTGAGATTATTGTGCAGCTGTGAAGGTCAGCACAGGGTTAGATGTTTCTCTGGTGTAACTAGTAAACACATCTGAATTAATAGAGCTAAATCAGTTACACTGGATTTAGACAACTGACTCTATTTCTAATTTCTAAACACTGCTATGTATGCAATGCCAACACTCAGTATCATATTTATATTTTATATTTCATATTTTACTGATGTGCAGCTTCGTGAATACCCTGATCATCTCAAGCAAGGCAATAAAACATAGAAGCTATTTTCATCTGTATCTGTAGTAGTTCTATTTTTACTTGCTCATTTATCTAGAGCAATAACAACAATCAGCACTTCCATAGAAAAACATTTTTGAACTAAAAACCATAATTGTAATCAGTGTGAAAGAACCTGATGAATAAACCCTCAAATAGTACAAAACACGCCTCTCTTTTTACTCCTTTTATATAGAATTATTTTTATCTTCATATTTGTGGTCACTGGCATAATGTCACATGAATTGTACTGATACTATTATGAATGTGTACATGAAAAGCTTTTGTAGTGTAGTTGAGTGCAGTCACTGCTTCTAGCTGGTCTAGAGAAGAGAAACTGAAAACTTTAAGATAGTAAGGAGTACTTCAGAAAATTGCCTTAGTCTTTTTTTAGACATCTCATATTCTTATATATCTCATGAGCATGCTTTCTTGTTTGGTGTACAACAATTTGGACACATTTATGATGGATTTGGTTTTGAAATTAGTAATTATTATTCATTTGTAAGGATAAGGTCAAAGCCAATTTTTTCTCTCTGCTTTTCATTCTAAGAAAGATTTCTGAAGAAGACTAATAATATTAAAAAATAAATTTTATTGAATTCACTTACATTCTTACAGCTTTAGCAGAATCAGTTGATTTAGGTGCCACAGCTGCAAGATGCTGCAATGCAAGACTGTCTTTAATAACCTGCAAATGCCCATGAAGGAGAGGACACTTTACAGAAGTATACTGACTCTGGGTAATTTTCAGTACAATGTTGAAGGTTTCTAGTAGTGTTCAGGGAAGAATGCCTGAATGGAGGAAAGCATCATTGAAGACTGATTTTGTAATGAGAGAAAACTTTTATATTTGTGAGTCTTACAACCACTGGACAGACAGACTTGTAGTATGAATATTTGAGTATTTCACTTTACCTTATAATATGTGATCCTCAGGTCCCATATAATTTTATATAATTTATACAAATATCTGTAGTTTTTTGTCTCTGGTTTGAGTTTCTTTGTATTTTGCTATCCATTGGCTTTTAACTTTCATTCTTCCAGTGACAATGACCAATGTTACACAAGATTTTGTGTATTGCCAACAGACACTTAGTACACATGAAAAGAAAGAACCTCACATTTTCATTTAAAAATCTAACTCACCCCTAGTATAATCTTAGTTTTTATATATATAGGTAGCATAATCTTTGTTGATGTACACAGGGAACGGAATTCAACTAATCGATATGGGTGCATACCTTAATGTGAACAGATCATTCTCAAAATTCCACCAAGTCTATTATTAATCATGGTGAGATAGTTTCCTTAGGCAGAGTTTTCCATAAGCATCTTTTTGCCATTTAATACTTCTGTGACATCTTGTCTGAATTTAACTGCAATTTCAAAACAATACTGGTAGTCCTGTGTTATATCTGCCAAGCAAGTCTGCATGTCTCATATGTTTTAGAGCACCTTGTTTAGGAAACTGATTTATTCTCCTTAATTGCTTTGCTGATAGCAGGAGCTTGGACACCCAGACTGCACACAGGCACCTAAATTTAGCTGCCTAGATCTGAGCCCACTGCCTACACCGTGGGCACTGGAATCCCATCCATAACAGAAGTGTTATACTTGAAATCCTGTTGTGTGCTAAAATGGTCATCCTATGTATACAGAGTTGAAAACTTACTGCAAGTCAGAGTTGTCCATTTAGGACAGAAAAGCCTCATTAATAGTACAGTTGACTTGTTGTAAAATATTTTTTTTAGTATCTCTTTCCTCTCTTTGCTTGTACAGTTATCCCAGTGTCACACTGGCTCCTAAGGTTGCTGGTAGAAGCAGGGTGCTCACAGTGGATGGGCACCCCTTGGCCTAGGGCCCTGACAAAGGCTTTTTGTGTCCTTTCACCCCTGAAATCTTTCAGGCTATTGCCCTTATGTAAACAGCAGCTTCCACCAGGAGGAGGATGGTCACTTGAGAGTACAGTGGGTAACAGTGGAAACAAGTTCCAACCCCCAGAGAATTCACCTGTCCCTGAGAGAGGTCTATTCTGCCCCTGCTCCTGCCTTTGTCCTTGTCCAGTCATGTTCAATGCTGGGCGCTTCAGTGTGTCAGGGTGGGTGAGGAGGAAGAGGGTACAAAGAATTCAAGAAACAGTACATAGTATGTGTTTCTAGTTATTTCCTTTTCAGTAAATAGCTAACATCATGAAGAGAACTTGTTTGTTGTGTTGGGGTTTTGTTTTGGTTTGGTTTTGGGTTTGGTTTTTTACCAAATGCCCTCTTGCTCTTGAAGAAATGCATGAAAAAAAAAAAACCACATTATCTTGGGGTAGAGGAGAAAAACTTCAAGTGACAACAGAGTCCGGGAACAAGAGAGAGTCAGCCTGAAAACCTAATTTTCTATTCCTGTCTGTGCCATTTATCTCCTTTATATAGCAAAACAGGATTCTGCACTTAAGTACTGAAGTTAGAGTATATATAATCATAAGAAACAGCCTACATAAAGACTCCTCCAGAAAGGTTTTCAAGCAACTGAACAGAGTTTAGGCTGCTGACACAGCCGTGTAAAATTAGATCACTAAAACATATGCTGTGAATATATTCATCAGCTTTCAATTTTCCTGCCTTCCCATAATTTTTAGTTGAATCATTAATGGCCTCTATTCCCAGTAGTATCTATAACTAAACCTATGTACGTTTTACTTGAATAATGTGGGACTGGAATTGAATATAGGCATCCAAAATCTAAACTGTGAGCCTGGGAACACCTCAGCAGCTGCTAAAGTGATGGGCAAATCAGCCCAATGAGCATCAACTTTTTTTATTACAATGGAATATTTATAACTTCATACTTGCTACTGTTTTGACAAAGACAAGGTATTAGTTTTAGATATACCTAAGAAAATTATGAGTGTTTCTGTGTAAATCACAAAAAATCTGTTCTTTAGGCTAGATACTACCTCCAAATCAGGTTTGCCTAGAGGTTTTCTGACCATACATTGTGTCTAATTACTATAGTTGTTGGTAAAGATATTTAATGTGTGCCCCACTGTCAACCCCCTAGGACTCCACACATTCCCAGAGAAAAATGGACCTGGTGCTATTGATTTCTGCACTTTCAGATCTGGAAGATATTATGCCAAAAGCCTTCCAAAAGTGAAAATATATTACAACTACCATTGTTCCAATATCCACATAATCATTTCATCATAGAAAACAATTGAAATTATTCAAACACAATTTGAGATTTGCTGGTTATTCTTCTACATCTTCTTTCCCTGTATGTGCTTGTGAATGGATTCCAAGGCAACATCATCCACTTATGCAACTACAAGGCATATCAATATATAGATACAATTATAAATTATTCCAGTCTATAATTAAATGCTGTTTTTATTCATGGTGGAAAAGCAATGATTGCTGTTTACTTTTACTTTAGCAAGTCCATATACTCTACAAAATTGGTGGGATATATTCTGAGTTGGTAAACTATAAGGTGAATGGGAAGAAAGAGGTATTGCTGAGCTCAGAGGTTTGTGATTACCTTGTCTGTCTGCTAGCTGATTACTGGTGTCATGTGTTGAAGTCAGTATTTGTCTACTGTATGTCTTGATAATGGGACAGACTCTACTCTCTACAAATTCAAATATGACACCAAATTGATGTAACCAGTTGGTATTCTGGAAGGCAAGGCTGCTGTTCAAAAATGAATGACAAAAACTCATGCTATTCAACAAAAGCAAATGGAAACCCTTTTACCTGGGCTGAAATAACTATACAGAACAGTACAGGCTAAGTGGAAGAGAGTTTTTCAGAAAATGGCAGGAAGGTGAAACAGCAGGTGAAATGGCGGAAGGTGAAACAGCAGTATCATGGCTGTATTATCAAGATCATCTCCCAACATGCCGAGGGAAATTATCTTTCTCCTATCTTTGACAGTTGTGAAGCTGTGTGTATAGTACAATATCTAGTATGAAGTTCACTAGCATAATGAAGAAAATATCATACGGAATTTAGTCCAGTAGAAGACTACCAAGGTGGTTTGGCAACTGAAGAGCATAAGTTGTAAGGAAAGGCAGGTAGTTGTATGCCCAAACCAGATAACTAAGCGATTGGGAGTGGGATATCTTATCGTTGTCTACAGCTACCTAAATGGAAGGCATAACACAATGGAGGTAGAGTCTTCTTGTGAAGCATAGTGTTGGGATGAAAAGCAATTGAGACAAGCTGCTGCATGCTAAATTCAAATTGCATAGTAGGAGGAGTGAAGGCAGCCAAACACTAGAACAAATTGTCCAGTGCCTTTGTATAGTGTATAGTGGAGATATTCAGAACTCAACTGAACACAGCCCTGTGCAACCTGAAATAAGTTGTCCATGAGCTGTCTAAACTAGATGAGCTATCCTTCCAATAAAAATTTTGCTCTGATTTTATCTGTGTATGTAGCTATAGGAAGTGAAATAAAATTGACAGCTGTACCTTGCTTTACTTAGAAACTAGTCATTTAAATTAAGTTTGGATGTCTACCTGCATTCTCTTTGCATTTAACAGAACAAAAGTGTTATACTTTAAGTTTTTACTTGCCTTAATATGGTTATCCCAACCATATTCTTAGAAAATTTTTAGCTTAGAAACTCAAGTCAATTATCTAGTGCCATTTGGAAAACCTTTATAAACTGTAACACCCCCATAGATGTACAGAAGCAGAAACATCTTTTGGAGAACCAGGCAAAATCCTATTTGAGTACCCTAGTGTGTCTTGAATAATAGTATTTGTCATCAGATTTTGAAATACATCTAAAATAATACCCTGTAATTTATTGAACTTGCATCATCTCAAATAAACTTTGAAATTATTATTTAAATTTTGGTGGAAATAGCATGACTTTTCATTGCAAGATTTTCAGTGCTGTTCAAAAATAACATTACTTTTAGCACACTGTCTACTTCAACAGATCTTTGTTTTACTTTTATTGGCATTTATCATTATCAGTTGGCATAGAGACAGCAAACTTCTACAACAATATTTCCTACATAGAAAACTACTCAGTAGTTGAAAAAAAAAGGTGTTTGAATAGTTCAGCATGTTTCTCAACAAAATTGCTTTTCAAAAATCTTTTGAAAAAGTTTGTACTTATGGTCCTTCAGTGACTTGGAATCAGCTACAGATGACTTTTCAGACTCTAGAAAGAAAATTGCCTTAAAATGTTATTAAATATTTATATTTGTCTTTCTGTCTTGTTAGCACTTTATGAATAAGCAAAAGCAGATCCTGAAGACTTTGTTTCCCCTGAACAATTTTCTGTGAGAACTTTTCATACATTTTATAGTTTAAAAAAAAATTAAAAAATTAAAAGGTTGAAAAGCTGAAGCATACTAGACAACTATTGTCCACAGTGTCTACATACTTGTAAGTGATCTCAATCTTTCTTCCTTCTTCTGGATATATATATATGTATATATATTTATCTCAGAGTTACAAATCTCAGTTGCCATTTTGGATTGCACACCAAAGAATGTTTGGGAAATCATTGAACTGATTTTTTTTTTTTTAAATGTAAAGGATGAAAGACCAATGTATTACTTCTGTAATGAAATTATATGAATTTAAATTGAAATAATTTTAGATTATTTTATCACATACAAGGTGACAAACAAATTTCTAGATGATATACTCTTTGATATCAAATGCTTGTGTTTTCCTTTTCAAATTGTCACATTAGGCATTGTTCTGGATACATCTCTTTTTAAATGGTTGTAGCTGTGGTACCCAAACGATTCAAAGTACTGTAGACTGAGGTTTTCTTTTGCTTTAAGGAAAAAAAATAATCAAACAAATCCACCAGAATGCACACACAAGACTGACCAAAACTGAATTAAACTCTGAGAAAATGCTGAACATAAACAAATTACTTGGCTGTGATTGCACAGAACACATAGGCAGCCACAATGCCATTAAAATCATAACTCGGTGCAACTAAACGAGTAAATTTTTGATTAACTGTAACCGTAGAAACCCACCCACATCTGCCTACACTTCCTCAGCTCAGTTGCCTACACAAACAAGCATGTCGCAAGTAGAACCTCCTATAATCATCAACACATTTTCCTTTTCTTTCCAAAACTCCTCCATAATCTATGTTTGTGTAACTGTGCTTATGTCAGAAGAACTACAGCTAGTTAAATGTTTAATTTATAATGTATACTCTGACAGAATTAGGTAGCTTGTGCGTAAGTCCAGTATTTGATCTTATTACTGTCTAATATTTTTGAATTGTTTAATCATTTTCTGTGTGCTTACATTTTTTTCTTTGTATTTTTTCTCTCAGTTTTTTAAAATTACCTGTGACAAGAGATGAAGGTTATAGCAACAATCACATGTCAGACAATTAAGTCTTTTCAAAATATGTATTTCTGGTTTGATTTTCATTAAGTTTTTCTCACTTTAGTGTGTTTATTTTCTGTAAAAATAAAAGTTTAGTCTTGACAAACTGATTATTCACAGATTAATCTTGTAATTTAGCACAGATTAATCTTGTAATTTAGCACTGCTACTAATAGATAATAAAGACAATATCTTAATTTTTTTATGAATTATTGTTTATTAGCTTTTATGTATTATTTTCTATGAAAAGAAAACTCAGGGAACACAGCCTAAAGAAAAGATGATCTTCATAAATCACAACATGACTTTTGGAGAACAAAACTATGTGACCATTAAAGTAATCCAGTGTTATCTATAACCACTTTGCTATGACATACCTCTGACAAATATTGTGACAGCTCTCTCTGACTACTTACCTGACTTTTCACTTCAGGTGCCAAACACTGCATGGAAAGATTTAACTAACTCTCTCAGTCACCTTTCCAGCAGCTCTTCATTTGAAGTGTTGCTACATACACTTGATTTTCATTGCTCAAAACTATTTACAGAAGAAATTCTGGGGGAAAAAAACAACAACCCACCAACCAACAAATAATGCCAAGAGTGCTTTAGTCTTCAAACATGAATTCCAGAAGATTTTACATTTTGTGACTTAGTCACCCTTCTATGATCTTTTGGCTATAGCTCCAAGATATTCACACAGTGAAAATGAGAGTTCATCCCTTCAAGGATCACATGCATTTGAATGTTTAATTGTCTTTTCAGAGGTTCATAGGCTTGGTCAGTACAAGCTTTGTATTACCAAATTACGTTAGTATATGTAATGCATTTGGTGAATATTAGTCAGTGGTACCAATGGTACCATGACTGTCTGGTAATGGCTTCGATGAGCCAACAGGGTTTGCTTAGCCTGGAGAAGAGGAGGATCAGGGCAGACCTTATAGCTGTCTACAACTATCTGAAGGGAGGTTGTAGCCAGGTTGGGGCTGGTCTCTTCTCCCAGGCAACCAGCACCAGAACAAGAGGACACAGTCTCAAGCTGCACCAGGGGAGGTTTAGGCTGGATGTTAGGAAGTTCTTCATAGAAAGAGTGATTGGCCATTGAGTGACTCGCTGCCCAGGGAGGTGTTTAGGAAGAGACTGGATGGAGTGCTTGGTGCCATGGTTTAGTTGATTCTATTCTATTCTATTCTATTCTATTCTATTCTATTCTATTCTGTTCTAACACTCTGCTGGATAAAACACTGGCTGGAAGGCCAGGCCCAAAGAGTGGTGGCTAATGGAATTAAATCCATATAGTAGCTGGTCACAGGTGGTGTTCCTCAGGGCTCAGTATCAGGACCATTTTTATGCATAATCTTGATGAGGAGTCAGAGTGCACAATTAGTTAATTTGCAGAAAGAATAGAATAGAATAGAATAGAATAGAATAGAATAGAATAGAATAAACCAGGCTGGAAGAGACCTTTGAGATCATTAAGTCCAACCTATCATTCAACACTGTCTAATAACTAAACCATGGCACCAAGTACCCCATCCAGTCTCTTCCTAAACACCTCCAGTGATGGTGACTCCACCACCTCCTTGGTCAGCCCATTCCAATGACAACAACTTAGACAGAAGTATTGATCTACCTGAGGATAGGGAGGCTCTACAGAGAGACTTAGATTGGATCAGTTGGCCAAAGTCAATGATGCTTCAATGGTGCTTCAACAATGCCAAGTGGCAGGCCCTGTACTTGAGCCACAACGACCCCACACAAGTCTGTAGACTTGAGGAAGGATGGATGGAAAGTTGTCTGGCAGAAAGGGACCTCAGGATTCTAATAGAGGAGCAGCTGAATATGAGTCAGAAATGTGCCCAGGTGACAAAGAAAGTCGATGGCCTTCTGGCTTGTATCAGAAATAGTGTGACCAGCAGGAGTAAGGAAGTGATTGTTCCCCTGTACTCAGCATAGGTGAGGGCAAACATCAAGTGCTGTGTTCAGGATTAGAACATCAATACAAGAAAGACATTGAGGTGCAGGAGTGAGTACAAATAAGAGGAAGGTGGTGAAGGACCTAGAGAATAAGGCCTATGAAATCTAGGAAATTATTTTACCTGTCATAGCTTATAACTGAAGACTGTTATAAATTTTAAAGTACGGAACAAGTACTAGAAGCCATTAACATGAAAAATCTTTTTGTTTGTTTGATTGTTTTCCTTGTATAAAATAAGTTTGTTTTAATCAGGGAGGAGGAAAAGAGGAAAAGAAGTTCTTCACCATGAGGGTGGTGAGACACTGGAACAGGTTACCCAGGGAGGTGGTGGATGCCCCATCCCTGGATGTTTTTACAAGCAAATAACAAACTGAGAAAACATCATGCTTTCTTTTTGATTTATTTTAACCAAAAACATTCAAAGTAATGTTTAATTTAACTGATCATTAAAATATGAGGGGTTTGATTCACTTGCCATCTTTCTTAGTATTTTTATTTCAGAGGGGAATAAATACAGATAATTATGAATTGGTTAAATGGCTAATAAAAAACTGATTACTGCTATCATTTCTCCTCTTACATGGCAATTAAGTCTACTGGTTATACTTATAAGACTACATATGTACTTTGGGAAAATAGGATAAGAAATTACTTTATTACTCTAACTATGCTGGTAAATAAACAAATATAACTTCTACAGAGTAATTATGAGTTCAAAACTACCTCTGATATTTGAATGGCATCATTAGCAAAGTCATGGAGATGATTTCTCATTTTGGTGAGTAGAATAAGACCATTTTTAGTGGGGGAATTTTATAAAAAAATCATAGATTAACCAATCATAATTAAGAATTGAAAACATGTTTAGACTTAAAAGAAAAGCAAACTACCTCTTATACTTCTCCCAGGCAACCAGCACCAGAACAAGGGGACACAGTCTCAAGCTGTGCCAGGGGAGGTTTAGACTCGAAGTGAGGAGAAAGTTCTTCACTGAGCGAGTCATTCGCCATTGGAATGGGCTGCCCAGGGAGGTGGTGGAGTCACCGTCCCTGGAGGTGTTCAAGGGGAGATTGGACGTGGCACTTGGTGCCATGGTCTAGTCGTGAGGTCTGTTGGGGCAGGTTGGACTTGATGATCCTTGGGGTCTCTTCTAACCTTAGTTATACTGTGATACTGTGATACTGTGATACTATAGGCTGAATCTGAGCATGTGGACAGTTACAATAGAATAGCTTATATTCTATAAATACATAGTTTAGTTTTGTTTTGTTCATGATCCTGAATAAGATGAGAAAGGAAAGAAAAGTTAATATCTTCCAAATTATAGCAGTGAAAGTTGTCACATATAGAAAGTAAACGCAGAAGTGCTATTCAAATTAAAATCTTCTAATACTGTGGCAAAAGGGGGAAAAATATAACTGAAATATTAATTAAATAGACATCATGTCACAGAACCACAGAACCAATCAGGCTAGAAAAGACCTTTGAGATCATCAAGTCCAACCTACCTCCCAACACCATCTAATCAACTAAACCATGGCATTAAGTGTCTTGTCCAGACATTCACCTACTCAAATTTGGATCTGATGCTCATGTACTAGGACCAGAGAACCACTCATGGTAGATCAGTGCAGCTTTCCTGATGGAAGAACTCTCTCTTCTCTTTACTTTCCTTTGTAACTCATGTAATTGTGCCTGTAGAACAAAGGGTTTCCATCTCATACTCCTATTGTCTCCATACTCACACAGGAGAGACCACAGGGTTCATTGTGGCATGGACTGTTCCTGTTTATGTGTAGGAGAGTTGAACTCTGCTAGCTAAACCCATTGGCTCATCTTCAACATGGAAGTGTCCTGGCTTCACACAGCCTCCTTTCAGAAGCAACCCTCCTCCCCCAGACACAGATGGGCAGGAAAACACCCCCCCAAAAAAACCTCTGAGGGGTTTACTGAGTTGGTAACGCTGTACAGTTACCTTAGCAGAAGCTGTGTGGGGTTTTTTGTTTATTGAACTTAATACTGGCCTATCAAAATCATTTTGGGGTTTGTCAATAAATTATCTAATATCCAAGAGTAGTGGAACATCCTGAAACTAGCCATATTAAGCATCTAGCAATCACTAAAAGTCAATAGTTCATATTTGAATATTACTTCAATATCCATTCTTTTAACACTGGTTTCACAGTATGCTCCTTTTTCACCCCACCCACCCCTTTTTCCCCTCAAATGCCAGAGTACCTGGGCTCTGTTGGAGTCTTCTCCCACCCCAGGTGTGGCCACTTTGCCCTCCACACCTTTTTAATCCCCAACAGGAAAGGCAGAAGCCCTAAGCTGAGCCCATCTGGGCTGAGAGATTCTCCTCTCATTGCTGGTGAGTCCCCATGGTGCACAGTGGGTGGTGGTAACAGCAAAGGCCAGGGGGCCTGGTGGCCCCTGGGTTAGATAGGAAGAGGATTGCTGGCCTTTCCAATATCATCCATAGGTGCTGGCTGGCCTTTTTACTGGGGCTGAGATCCTCTGTGTGGTATCTTGGCTGGTTGAGGGTCTCGCCCCTGGCTCTAGGAGGAGATCAAGGCAGTGCAAGGATTTCTGTTCCTAGGCTCAAGCCATCAGCAAATGGGATTCTTAATGGTTTATCCAAGAAAGGAAAGCTGCAGAAGGATCAGACCAGCCAAACCAGACTGAGGTGGAACCCAACTGTATGGGGACTGCATTCCTCCAGCTGTTTATTTCTCCCTTCTCTTCCTATCATAGAATTGTCAGGGTTGGAAGGGACCTCAAGGATCATCCATTTCCAACCCCCTTGTCATGGGCAGGGACAGAGCCACATCCAGCCTGGCCTTAAAAGCCTCCAAGAGTGGGGCTTCTTCCACTTCCCTGTGCAACCTGTTACAGTGTTTCACCACACTCATGGGGAAGAATTTGTTCCTAACACCCAGTCTGAACCTACCCATTTCTAACTTGCATCCATTGCCCCTAGTCCTATCATTACCTGACACCCTAGGAAGTTCCTCACCAACTTTCTTGTAGGCCCCTTTCAGATACTGGAAGGCCACAATAAGGTCTCCTAGGAGCCTTCTCTTCTCCAGACTGAATAGCCACAACTCTCTGTCTGTCCTTATAGAAGAGGTGCTCCAGCCCTCTAGTCATCCTTGTGGCCCTTATCTGGACTGTTCCAGCACCTCCAGATCCTTCCTGTAATAGGGGCTCCAGAACTGGACACAGTATTCCAGGTGGGGTCTCACCAGTGCGGAGTAGAAGGGAAGAATCACCTCCCTCGACCTGCAGCCCAGGATATGGTTGGCTTTCTGGTCTGCAAGTGCACACTGGTGGTTCATGGCGAGCTTCTCATCCAACAGCAGCCCCACATCCTTTCTTTCAGGGCTGCTCTCTAGCCAGTCACTGCTCATCCTCTGTTGATGCCTGGAATTGCCCTGACTCAGATGTAGGACTGTGAACTTGGTCTTGTTGAACCTCATGAGGTTGTCATGGGTCCACTCCTGCAGCCTGTCAATGCCCCTCTGGATGGATCCCTTCCCTCCAGCATGTCTGCTGCACCACACACTTGGTGCTGTCAGCAAACTTGCTGAGGGTGCACTCAATGCACTCAATGACTCATGTCACCAACAAAGATGTTAAACAAGACTGGTCCCAGTACCGATCCCTGAGGGACTTCACTTGTCACTGGCCTCCACTAGCACATGGACTTATTGACAGCCAGTGTTTGGGTGTGGCCATCAAACCAGTTCTTTATCTACAGAATGGCCCATCCATCAAACCCATACCGCACCAGCTTCGAGATCAGGATGTCATGTGAGACTGTGTCAAAGGATTTGCTCAGTTCCAGGTAAATTATGTCAGTTGCTCAGCCTTCATCTGTTAAAGTTGTGACCTTGTCATAAAAGGTCACCAGTTTTGTCAGACAGGATTTGCCCTTGGTAAAGCTGTGCTGATTGTACCCAGTCACCTCTTCATTATTACTCTTCCTCAGCATTCTCTCCAGGAGGATCTTTTCCATCATCTACTGGACACATCGACCATCAACTTGAACACTTTGAGGTTTTTCAGATGGTCATGAACCTGATCTTCACTCACAATGGGCACTTCCTTCTCCCAGTCCCTGCCATTATATTCCGTCATTCTGGGAGTGCAGCTGGGGTCCTTGTGGTGAAGAAGTCACTGAGAACCTCAGCCTTCTCCATGTCACTTTTCACCAGTTCTCCTGTTTCCTTTCTGAGGGGGCCCATATCCTCCCTAGTCTTCTTTTTACCATTAATATACCTGTGGAAAATTTTATTGTTCCCCTTGATCTCCCTGGCTAGATTTAATTATACTAAGCTTTAGCTTTTCTAACCAGGTCTCTTGCTGCTCAGGAAGCTTCCTTATATACCCCCCATTCCAGCTGTCCTTTCTTCCACTCATTGTAGAGTTTCTTGTCCCAGTGGCAGAGATTAACTAACACAGCACCTATTTCCAGCACACTAAATTTTAATAGGTGATGGCAACGGTGCCTTGTGACTTTTAGCAGCAGGCATTTAAACACATTAGTAAGACAACTGACACCTGTTTCCTAGTTTGTATGCAATGCTGAAGAGAAGACATGAACTATGTTTTGAAGGTGTCAATAAAATCAACAAAACTAGCACTTTATTTAAAAGATAAATACAAATGTAAGCTGCATGATATATTAGAAAGTGGCTGCGAAGGTGCTGTTGCTCTCAGACCTTAAACAAGCACTGACATGGTGATACCAGGGTATTTGGTTTGTCCATCCAGGTTTTCTCCTGTTGGCCAGGGAAATGACTCAGTGCTATCCATTGCTGGTCCCATTGACTGCCAAACCAGGCTGTGTGGTTATGTGACGTGCTTGGAACCTGATTTAGATTGTGGCTGTCTATCAAGTACTCTGAAAGAACACCCATAATAAAATCTACTTTTTTTTTTACACTTTCTTCAACATATTTTCTTTAGCCTCCCTTTCTCCCTAGCATCAGGGCCATGTTTTATTGGCATCCAGTTGGAGGATTTTTTGTTGTTTTGCTAGCTTGTACCACTAGAGTGAGCCCTCTTCTTGTCTGTAGGTTGAGGTCTTTGAACTGTTGTTGGATATTGTGCCCCTTTTGTATACCTTTCTTATCTACCTCTGAGGTCATTATGCCAAAAATGTACTATTGTGTACTGTCTCACACCCTTGAGCCGCACTACAAATTCCAAGAGTGATATCACCAGTAAAAGGTATACCAAATGTAGTATGTCTGTGATTTAAGGTGTCCAACAGTGGTGCCAGAGTTGCTGTGGAACAAGCATTTATCTCCTTTTATGTTTGCAACTAAAAGCTGTCCTCTGAAATTCAGAGTTATAAATTGACTAACGGTGGAGTCACAGTAAACATTTTGGATACTCCTGCAGCTACTGCCTGCACTTCATGCTTTACAAGCATTTCTCCTGTACTGTTACAGGATCATGGTCTTTTGTCATCTTATAAGGAAAACAATGTAATTATCAATAACACCAGTAGTATGTGAGTGTGTGTGTATATATATATGCCACACACATAGATGAACACATGGCTTACTTATATATATGGAAGAAACCATGGAAACATGTAGCAACTACAGTCAGGCTCTCTAAAAGTTTACTTAACGACAGATGGAAAAAGGGACAGGTACTTAAGTGAATGGACTGGAGACCCCAGGCAAGGCTATACAAAACTCAAGGTTGTTGCTTTGCTGTCATTCCAGAAAGCTGGTTTTGGCATCTCAAGTCCTGCATTGTCTATGCCCAATGGCACTACTATGCCATACAGACTGAAAGTATTGTATTCCTTCTGGAATTTGTTTGGGATGGACTAAATATTCTTTCTCATAACTAAAGCAGGGGGAAATGGGCCAAATGACACCCAGAGGTCTCTTTTAATCTCAGCCATTCTGTAATGCTGAAGCCTCTCAAAAGATGTATCACAGAATAGTGATACAAAATAGTTATGTAGTCACTCCTCCTAACACAGTTATTTTGTCATTTGATCATTTTGTTAGCCCTTAAGCTCTGGAGCTCTTATTTGAAGAGGGCACAGCTGACAGAGATGATAATTGAGGTCTAAAAAATCATTGTGATGGTAGATAAAGTGAACAAGAGCTGCTCTTCACCAAATACAATAACATTAAAACTAGGAAAGCAGTTTAAATCAGATAAAAGAAAATATTTCTTTACACAAGTATGAACTTTGGAAACTTGTCATCGGGAGTAGTGAAGGCAGCCAGTGTCAAATCCATGGGTGAATAAATGAATAAAGCATAAATGGCTACTGAAAGGAATGGGCAAAGAGCCATAAATTACAACCCATGGACTTAGAGAAGGAGTGATGGAGTGGATCAGAGAAGGACAAGGCTTATGTGCTCTCCCTAAATGTCTCTGGTCACCCTTACTGGGGACAGATTAGCCTAGACTAGTCTGTCCAGGAGACTGTGAATTACATTTGATGGCCTTTTGAGTGTGGGCCATAGTTCAATTCCCAAAACTCTTAGGAGGAGGTTAAACAAAGGGTTTTGTTTACAGTAAAGTCAAAGAAGGTAGGAAGAATAAGGGTAACAGCGTCACAGAGACTGATATGCAGAGTATGATTTATTTTTTTCCCCCCAAGCTTCAAAAAGCTTACAATTTACGTTATTAAACACCCCCCCCCCCCCCCCCCCCCCCGCTATAAATGCCACAAACCACTCTTGATTTGTTCTAGCCTGAGGAGGTCTGACATACACCAACTCAGAAGGACTAGAAACAGGAACTTTTTCACAGAAGAAATAAACAATTCTGGTATGCTAGCTCAAAAGATAGTGAGCTCTAAAGATAACAGAGCAATTACACTGCAGCATCACACAAATTAAAAATAGTTTACTTACAAGGTTCTTCAAAATATTTTTTTGTTGTTGGGTGGTTTGGTTTTTTATGTTTGTTGGTTTGGGGTTTTCTTTGGTGATACTGTTTTCTGTACCACTGAGGGAATTTATATTAAATTTTTTTTGATAGAGCAAATATCTTTTTTAAGCTTTTCTAAGGGAAAAATATATTTTTAAATGACATATAGAGAATTTTGTAGCACTAATTTAGCATGATAGGAAAAATGCACTAATGACTTCTTTCCTTGTGGCCATCCCAGGCTTATGCCTGAAAACCATTGCATCTATACAGTCATGCATTCTTTGGAAATATAATATGCAAATGAAATTCTAATTGACTAAAGACAGAGCAGGCTGGAAATTTTTGATTACTACCCTTAAGAAAAAAGAGAGGGGAAAAAACGAAGTACACATAGCAATAGAAATTCAGCCAAGTGCAAAGCATATATCAGGGGATAAAATGAAAAGAAATAAGGCCAATACTATTTTGAAGGAAAAAAAAATCCTTTGAAGTGAAAATGGGAGCAAGTAGGATAATAATAAGAACATTGAGTCTCCACATATCAATGACTACAGGAACCCCTATAGCATAGTTTCTTAATGTAATAACTTGATTAGTAGTAGTGAAATATTTAAAACTGAACAACAAGGTTTTGAATGCATATGCACCAAACCAAAAATAATCTTCGTATTCAGGGAGTTGTTATGTCAGTCGTTTTGTACATTTCTGGCAATCAGGCATTATTGTTCCCTCTCTTTCCATCTATGATGATACAGTTAAATCAAGAATTTACATCAAGTATTTGTATGTAGCATATTAGGATAAGAACTAAATGGATAGAACTCCTGTGATTTATGTTTACCCTTCAGCTAACTATTAGATACATTGGTTTAACTGTATTACTCAGGAAATAGTAAGAAAATATACAAAATTATGATAAGAATGTTTTCTAAAAGACTTTGGGGTTAACATTCACAGCAATATTACCACTTCTATCATCAAATTATGATTGGTTCAAATTAAACATTGTGTATATAAAGTTGTAAGGTCTTTTTGGAAATGTCACTGCATTTGTTTTTAACTTATGTTCCTGCTCCTCTTTCCAATTTATACTTTCTCCATCTTTTTGCACAGTTAACTGTCTGGCATTATGAATTTGGGTGCAGTTTACTGAATGCTTTATTCATTTCTGACTTATCCAGGGCTGAAAATCTCCATAAATCAGATTCAGCTAGCTACCACAACTGCTTTCCCATTTGCATTATCAAAGTTCTTAAGCATCCCAGTGACTTCTACTTTTTTTTCGTTTTTTTTTTTTTTTTAATGTCTTTATTCACAACACAGGAAACCTCAACAAAGCTTATATCTTGGTGCAAAGTATTCTGAAAAGGAGGTGGTAATCCAAATTCAGAGTGTTTTCTAATGCAGAAGTCAAACTTAATATAAAACAAGTGAGCAGGTAAAGCGGGGGGGAGGGGGGCAGGGTGGTGGAAGAGATTTTTTAAATTTTTTTAAATTTTTTTTTTCATTAATAAAGTGAGAGCAGATAAGAATGATGTCTGTTATACATGCTGTAAATTGTTAAAAAGACACAAATGAAGTAGAGAGCATATTTCTTTGTTTTTCTTTCCTACACCACCCATGACTCTTTTTTTTTTTTTTTTTTTTTGAGAACAACACCTAAGTACCATGCCATGTGGTGGTATAATTTAATGTCTTCAGCATTTCCATCTTATCCTGATAAAGGCAAGTTTTAATTTAAGTGGCAGGAGGTAAGCCATTTCTGCAACACCTGCCCTGCCACATTCAATAAAAAGGAAAAAAACGGATAAGTACAGTTGTGCGGCAGTAGAGTAAAGCTAGTAACTTCACCCTATTCAAATAGCTAGTGCCCCAAAATACTTACACTTGATCTTCCAGTAAAAAGGAGGGGGGGAGGAAGAAGAAAATTAAAAAAGAAGTAAGAAAAAAAAAAAAAGTGCACAACAGGCTGAAAGGATTGTACTTTTATTTTTCTGAATATCTCTTTCAGAGAAATAATACCTAGTAACATCAGAGACTTGTGGAAGTGTCTGGGTATGAGAGATAAAAAATCCCAAACCTGTGATTCATAGTTGCTCTGCTCAGCAGGTAACTTCTGAACCTCAGAGTACTGTACTCATACCTCCTGACTGACTCCTGACCAAGAGAGAAAACAGAGGAAAATGTGAGACAGTGTCAGACTCAATGAAATAGGTCACTTTTCTTTTTCTGTGAAAGAGAATATTGTATATACACAATAAACACATGATGAAACGGTAATTTTAAAAAAATAAAATAAACCCAAGTCTTCTTCCTTTTGTTATGCTACATTGGTCTGACATTCTCCACAGACCTTTTTGATACTTGTTTTCTCAATATAAAAATCTTGAGTGAGATACTTGTTCTGAAGGAATCCTCTCAATACTTTTTGGTCTTTTCTCATATTCTTCACCATGCTTTTCAGCTCTCTGATTACAAATATGTGTCTAAATTTTCAGGAAGGCTTAGGTTTCTAAATGAGAAAGAAAAGATAATTTTGGTAATTTAGGCTAATCTAAAGTGTGCTTATAAAAATCCCTTACCAACTCTTATTATATATAAATACTTTTCCAGTTCATTACCTAGATGCCTAAATTAAATTTATAGCATTGCCTATGTCCATAGTTGTATGGGAACCGAAAAGCTCAACACTCAGTGTTGAACATAGCAGAGAATATCTCAGTGTTAAGTAGGCTTCTATATCTTAGGCTATATCTTTTTGCAGCTGAAGAGGAATGTGATCCAAAAGCTTTCCTCAGAACACATCTTGTGCACTTTTCAAGAATAAGTCTCCCAGAAAATGCAGTGTTCTAGTTTTGCTGGGACAAAATCACAGGCCAGACATAGAATCAACTAGCATAGCTGGCTCCACTTTGCTCACATAACCATGAGCTTCACAGAGTGTAAAGGAGGCAGTTTGCTAAGGAGAAGAAAGTCTCCTGTTTGTTCTGCTTTTGAGGACTACCTTTGTGGATATTTGGACTACTGCAACTTTGCTGGTCTAACTTTATATTTCCTGTATTGACATTGGTATTAGCTATTTCATTAAGTCCATTTTCATTTCAACTTGTGGGTCTTCCCTTCATTTTGTGGAGAATATGAAGACAAAACAAGAAACAAAACACACACACAGGTGTTGCTTGCACAACATGCCCCACCCCCCAAAAAAAAATATTAAAAAATCACCCAACAAAATAACACAAGCACACCAAACCTTGTAATTTTTTTTCCTGGCAGGCTGCTGCTTCCTGTTTATGAAGCCATCATAAACAGATGGCCATCATAAAAGATGGCCAGCCATCTTTGTTAAAAGAACACAGCAGACTCATAGAACACTGCTGACTTATATTCAGATCATTTTCCACCTAGCTGCTCCCTAGTCTCAGTATTCCAGCCTATCTCCCTTCCAGGGAAATCTTCCTTCCTAGTGGCAGGACTCTGAATTAGTTCTCATTGACCTTCTTGTGGTTTCTGTTGGCTCACTCCTCGAGCCTAATTCCTTCTGGATGGCAGCTGTGTCCTCCACCATATCAACTGGTTCCTTAGTTTGGCACTATTTGCAAATTTAATTATGGATTCTTGTCACCTCCTCTAGGTGTAGATAAAATATCTTAAACAGGACAGGTAAGTCCCTGTGGCACTCGCATTACCAGCTTCCAGGTAGAGTATGGACCATTAAATGCTATACTCCAAGTTCAACTAGTCAGCTATGTTTTTACCAATCTAGTTGTCCTGACTAGATGCCATACACTGCAATAAAACAGGTCACCTTTTAACCTCATTAGGTGAGATGTGTCAGACCTTTAACTGGAGGTCTGTTAGAGAAGACAAGGTACACGAGAAAATAGTATCTGTGAAGCTCTTCCCAGTTATGGTTATGGGAGCTGATAGTAAAATGCTCATGTAAAACTGTGATCAGATTATTTTTTCCTGCTTTTTCCTTCCATAAACAGTATAAAATACACCCTACTGTGGGACATAATTGCATACCTAAACCTGTGAAACTGTAAGGTTTGATACATTTGAAACTGTGATTATTCGTAATACTTGTGGTATTAGCACATTGATATTAATTGAACAAATGGCCATTTTTCTGTCTATTCATAATGTTCCCAGGTTCTTTGCTTTTTAGTCCCACCCATCAAACATACCATTGATGTTACAAAATTCAGCATTGCATTGCTAGATTTCTGGATGAGTGGCTCTGTCATTGAATTGACAATGCCAATAAGATTTTTAGGTGTGCAGACCTGTCATCTCCAAAGTTGGGTGAGCACCTCCCCTGGCAGTGTGCAATATGATCTACTGGGGTGCAAGAAGAAGGTTTTAGAGCTATGGTAAAAGATGATCCAATTTCTGAATAAATAAGCAAGGATATATTGAGAATGTGTACCTGTTTTTTGATTTTTATTTTTTGTTTTAACTAATATGGGTGCATGATCAGGAAAGTTGAGAGATCACTGTTGTAGGCTATGGTACATTAGGGGATCTCATCAATGTGTACAAATATCCAAGGGGTGGGTGTCAAGTGGAGGGGGCCAAGCTCTTCTTGGTGGTGCACAGTAATAAGACAAGAAACAATAGGTTCAAACTTGAATATAGAAGATTTCACCTTGACACGAGGAGAAACTTCTTTATGGTGAGGGTAATGGAGCATTGAAACAGGCTGCCCAGAGAGGTTGGGGAGTCTCCTTCTCTGGAGACTTTCAAAACCCACCTGGATGCATTCCTGTGCAGAATACCCGAAGTGATCCTGCTTTGTGCAGGGGGGTTGGACCTGATGATCACTGGAGGTCACTTCCAACCTCCAATGTACTGTGATTAAGTCCCTCAGAAGTGAATTTATGAGAACTCTTAAAGTGCTATGTTGCCAGGCCTCAAATTGCTCTATGTGTTCTATTTCATCTGACTTCATACAACACATAAACTTGCTGTCATGTAAAAAACTACTACTCCAACACAGACGTTACTTCGGAAAATAAACTAAAATGTTACAAGGGAAAAGAAATCTACCAAAGTAACTCATCCCAAACATGCCTTAAATCCACTAAAACTCTAGGCAAAATATGCACTATGAAAATGGTGGTTTGGTGTCCTGGGTTAACAGACCACTATCACAAGTCCCTCTCCCACCAGACAGATGGAAGGGCAAGTAACACAAAACCAAACAACCCTGAGTTGAGATAAGAAATTTTAATGGAATGATGAAGATGCCCAATTACCTTAGCCTATTTGTGGGAATAGCACAGCAAAAAGTAGAAGCAGCAGCAGAAGCCAGCAATCTACTTCCCACTCCCTGCCTGGTGGATGGCCCAGTGGGAAAGACCAACACCCCTAACTGGAAACTGGAAGCAGCAAACAGAACAAGAAGCCTCTCATGTTACAATCTAAGCATGATACATTGCTCCTGTCAGCACTTCTATTTTGAATCTGGCATGACAGCAGCATGGTATTGAATATCATCATCAGACTTAACCCATGACACTTGGTGCAGGTGGCTGGTGTGGATACTGTGATGCATTTCAGCACTTGATTTAGAGGTCTTTATAAGAAATGATGTAACTGATAGTGTATTTGATGAATCTTCCCTTGAAGTTCTGTGCCAACAGTTATGGCTGGGCCAGATGATAAATAAATGACAGATGCTCTTTCTTAAACTCTCCCAAAGGAAAGATAAAGGGAATAAGGAAGAAAGACTTATGATTTGGAAAAGAAATCTAAAATTACTTTAATGAAAATAATAGCAAAGTATATACAAATATATACAAACCAAATATCAGACCCAACCCCTCTGATAGCAATTAGTCATCATCACCTCTGATGCTGTGGCACAAGTCCCAGACCAGACTCAGCAGCAGATAGGAACGAAATTCAGGAGATGGATTCTGGAACTGGATTCAGGAATACATGGATTAGGATCAAAGGCAGAATGGACAGAGTCCTCCTTGGATGTCAGCCACTGAAAAAAAGAAAGAGAAAGAACAGAGAGCTTGACCCTTGTGATCCTTTAGACTGGTACTGTACATGGAATGGAATGGAGTGGAGTGGAATGGAATGGAATGGAATGGAATGGAATGGAATGGAATGGAATGGAATGGAATACCGTGTTTGTCAGTTTAGGACCTGTCCTGTCCACTTCTCCCTGCAGGTCAGGCACCCCAGCGTGGTACACAAAATTTAGCAGTGACCTTGGTCTGCATATCAACCCTTGGTGCTTTCGATACTAGTAACCACTATCTGCCAAAACACACTGCTAATTTCAGAAACTGCAGTTACTTAGAAGAAAGTGAGATGAAAACTAGAACTGCTGAACAGAATCAGTTGTGTCCTAGCTTAAATGAGGACATTTTGTCTTGGTATCTGAGGACTTTAGGTTACAATGACTACTGTGTTGAAGAATAATTAATTATTTTCACAAAATTATTTGTATTGGGACCTTAAAAATAATCTAGTTTCAAATCCCTGCTTAAGCAGGGTTTTGACAGTGATACGTTTTGTGTAAAACACTGAATAAAATAATTTTTAAAAAACATAAGTTACTTTTTGTATGCAGTTAACTAATACAATTTTATATAGGTATGCAATTAGGAACTAAATACTTTGTGACTTCTGGAGTCACACTGAATTAGTTTTAAATGTTAGTAAATTTATTTTAAATTTATGGCAACTGAAAAAAAAAAAAACAACAAAACCAACAAACATTATATATGCTACCTTAAGGGAATTGTTTCAGTAAAGTGATATAGGAATTTACAAGAGAGCTAGAAAGTAACAGCATAAGTACATACCAAAGGCAAGATGAGAAAAGGGTGGTTTATTTTTCTAAATTAATATCTAGGAACTTAAGAACATATTCAGAATACCAAACTACTAGTTAAGTATAATTTTGAGCCACTGTTAGACAACATGCTTGAAAGCTTAATTAAATAAATTCAGTGGAACTTTTTTCTCCTTTTTTTTTTTTTTTTTTTATTTTTTTTTCCCCAGAAAACCACAGAATATATTTGGTTGTAAAGGATCTTCAAGATCATCCAGCCCAACCTTCAAATTTAATCTTTGTAAATATTGAATATTTTTCTCCAAGATGTAACTGTTTCTGTAAATTTCAGTAGGAACAGTAAACTTTAAAAAATTACCTAGAAAAAGAAGTTGCCTTTCTTGTCACTGACTTTATTTTTCAGTACAATATATTCTGCTACTTACTTTTTATGAACAAATTGCTTTCAAAGTAACGACACAATCTGGCATAGTTTTTATGCATTTCAGCACAATATGAGTCAATGGGCAGTCTTTGTTATATGGAGATAATCTTAAACTAAACCATAACTGCCACTAATCCCTAGGGGGTGTGGTCATTCTAGGTCAAGGATAAAAACATTGGCATAATAAGCATGAAACCTGAATGAATTACTAGAAGTTTAGTTTCAGCTTCATGAGGCTAAACAGGCAATAGTAACTTGAGTTGTTGTTTCATTTTCAGCTTTGAATTGCAAATTCCAAATAACTTGCAACTATTTTAAACATTTTTTTTAATTTAAATAGGAATTGAAACACAATTAAAAGAAAACAGAACTAAACAATAAAAAGAAAAAAAAAGAGAGAAAGAAAGAAAAAATCATAGTGTATTGTTACCAACGGCATAAACATGCAGGTCCTACTAGGTCTGTAGCACTTCCAGAAAAACAATTATAGCCAAGGAGTCACCAATATTCTTAGTGCAATGGTGTCAAAGAATCTGCAAAAGCTAATGCAGTTTGTGACAATTCACTTAAACTAATGCCAGACATAGAAAGTGTGCATATCTATAGCTGAATTGCTTCACAAGGCTTTTTAGATAGCTAGTGGGTTCAACGTGTCTTGTACCCACTAAAGCAATTTGTATACTATGTTTTGGGTCTCTGTGCTATGAGGTGTTTTCTTCTGCAGAGCAACCAGCTTCCTCCATTTTTCTAAAATTATACACTTCAGAGAGTGGATAAAGCCATTGTAATCTCTTTTTGTCCTTTTATTGTTGCTGTTCTGCTTAAAAATGTTTTGTCTAAATCTACCCCAAAAGACAATAATTTCATTATGTGCTGCCAAGGAAAATGATATTTTTTTGTTGTTGTTATTATTTTATGGCTTTGTGAGAAAGCAATAAACTGAATGCAATCATAGTGAAAAGATCATTGCAAGAAGGGTATCAGATGTTTTTATTGAATATATAATGATATGCCCCTCATCTTTGAACCGCAAGTTCTAAAAAGTAGTATTTTACTAATTTACATATCCAATAGATCAGTACAGACAAGGTCCACCTCTTTTACTGGAAAACAATTTAGGGCTGCTCAGTAATTTTGGTAAAGTAAGCAATGAGCTTATCTCACCCATAATTTCCTATCTCAGGGATTCTATTTCTAACGGGTCTGTTCTTTCCATTACTGTTGGCAACACTCAAAACTTTACCCATATTGCAGTTTATTTTGCCACTCACTGTTTCAGATACTGACTTTCAAGTTCCTCTTTATATACTCTTTGGGATAGTTGAGAGCTTAATGTTCTCATCACAGCCCAGTTCATTCACATCCTTCTTGCTATTGAAGCAATCTAATCTCCTCGGCACATGTAATGTTAATTCAGCATTCAATCTCTTAATTCAAAATTCTGAAGATGAACAGGGGAAGAGAATTAAGCAACTCTGACATTCAATTCCTCCACTGATGGCCTTATAGTTTGGTCAGGCAAGCTACGACACTTTATGTTTCAGAAGCCAGAGCCCATGAGAGATCACTGGAAAGCATTGCTCAGTTAAATGCAGTTGTGTCACTCACAGACACGATGGACCTTAATAGATGCACATTTCTACATGTCAGCCCTACATGTAAATGTAAGGAAGGTAAGAGATTGGCAAGGATTTCAAGCATGAGGACAGCCATACATATTCTGGCAGTCTGTTAAAAAGATTTGTATGCTGTTTCTGGCACATTTCAGAATGAAGCAAAGACCACTCTGAAGCAAACAGCAATCTTATTTGTATTGCACGCACCAGAACATTAAGCACATTTATTGTTTTCAATGAGTAGGCTTACTTCAGACTAACAGCTAATAGAGGTGAGAATTTCAAGAAGCTTTCAGGAAAACCCCAAAAGTCTAAAAACATTTAAGTACATTTCTAGGTGCTGTCCCCTGAAAGAATGAACTAAACACTTATCTACAGCTTGTCTGAACCATGTTAAAATATGGTAGCTCCTATTCATTGGTCTTCAAATTGCTGTGACATGGTAGAAAAACCCATACTAGGGAATCTTAATAGGGAACAAGTTAGAGAAATTATCATCAGATCAATTTATATTTGTGAAGTATAGAACCAAGACTCCTAATTCTCAAGTTAGTTTGTAGAATATAGTAACATTTCCAGGTGAAATAATCACACCAGGAGAAAAAAAAAAAAAGTAGAACAGGTAGCATTTTGAGGGATTGATTGTCAGACAGGGATCATTGGACAGGAGTGAGAAAATAAAAATGAGGATATATTGAGAGAGAGAGAGGAAAAAAAACAAGACAATGGATATATCAAAATATTATTCATCTGAAAAGTGACAATATTCGTCAAGTAAGGTCTCACTACTCATGAGATTTTTAGATAAGCTCCCTACCTCAAATTTTTCCCCTGCCCTCAGTGAACTTTATTTCACAGGTAATATTCAGTAAAAGGGTAACATGGCAATATTATGCAAAGTACTTCATAGAATAACTACTTCAGAAATCAATTTTTTTACAAATTTAGTGTTTATGAGGACTCAGTATTTGGTATTCTGAAGCTTACAGGCAGAAGAAACAGCAATTTTAATCTCATAAATAGCAGAAACAGAATTATTTTCTATATGTGGTTAAAAAAAAATTTTACATACTATGTGGACAATTTGGTATTCCTTTATCTTGCGTTAGCTGGATGTCTTAGAAAATTTGCCAAGTAACAAGGTTCTGGCACTTGCAAGAGTGGCTGGATATCTGGCAAAGTGCATAGGTTTGAAGAATTTGATGCAGCTTTAACTTTCAGCTGCTGCTTATGCAACCATTCTGCTGTGTTTGTAGGTCTCTTATGTATGCAAAAAACTGATTATAGTTTGGCATAGCTCCTGCTAGCTTAACCAGGGGGACATTTTCCTTAATCTCACCTGGCAGTAAAGTTGCAAATAAGCCGCAATATTTGAGTCTTAGCAACAGTGGTCTGTAATCAGAAATTCCAATTATGGGATGAGAGAATACTAATTGACCACCAGCTGTCAGAGCAAATGGACAAGACAAAGTTATTAGCTTTCTGTCTTGACCCTCAAAAGTGGAATAGAATAGATACAGGTAAAATTTCATCTCTTTTGGAAATAAGAAGATAAGATTGTAATGTCTTTCTTGATTGATCAAAAGAAGATTATAATTTAGTTAATCTAGAGAAACATTTGTGAGGAACTAAACATAACCTTGGTAGATCAAGAACAAATACGTAACATGCTTTATCAGCTATCAGATGTGCAGAAGGTTTTTACTTACATTTTCAACATAGTAGCTTTACACATTTGTGTAAAAAATGTGTGGCATTCCATCCCACAAATATATCAATGAGTAATTAAACAGCAATGGATTGTACCATCACACATTTTCAGAAAAACTTGCACTAATGTATGAATCAAAAGGTTTCTTTCCACTGTGCAGTTTTACAACTATCAGTGAATTATCTCAACACCTTAAGTTTATAGCATAAAACTTCTTTTATGTATGCCTTTTTGATCATCAAAGCCACTCATTGTCCTGGAAGAAGAATTAACAAGCCAGCTAAACCTGTTTGAGCCACTGCCCTCTCTCATCTCTCTCTGTTGCAGGGTCCGGATTGAGGTGGAGGAGCCAACAGACAGGTGCCATTTAGGCTGCCTGGAGGGGGTGGAAGCTGGACCCCAAGCCTCATGTTTCAGAGAAGCAACTGCACATGTCAGAGGATATGAGAGAAGGCATGTGCAGTTTTGCTCGCCAGAAAACATTTTGAGCTGATTGGTGGGATTTGCATAGATAATGTGCCATTGAGCAATTCAGTTTCCAAAAAGAGAATTTATAGAGGAAAATTTTAAGAGCCCACATGCTCATTGTTCGTTGTTCTTTTCCTCTCTCTCCTCTTCTCCCTGACCTGTTCGTTAATGGAATTCAAGGTGGGGACAAGCACCTACTTGCTTCTGTCCTCAGAGCAATTAGCTTCTTTTGTCCTAGCAGCATAGTGCCTAGACATTTGCCACAGCAGCATGTCTCCCTCTCTCTCACTTCCTCTAATTTTGGATACTACCTTTGGATCATTTCTGCCCTTTGGATTACAACCATGAACTCATAGCATCGCTTCATCCTGCAAAGGTTTTGGTAGTTAACAATTCAGTGGTCTGTGAGTAACTTATGCTAATTTACCTGGTTATTTCTAAGGTTCATAACTTGTTTACCTCTTGGTTAGCCCTGTTGTGAACTCGAGGTGGTCCATCTCACCAGTTGAGGCAGTATTGCTGTTTGTTTCATGTGTATAAGAAATTTCCAGTTTGTTCCTCTGTATTACAAATTGTGATTTTTCTAGACTGTTATACTACTGTTTATTAGCCTCCTAACGTGTGTAATTAACCTATCATCAACTGGGCAAATGAACCTGAATCAAATTGGCTTGGGAAAATATTTTTTTTATATTTAATAAATCATACTAATATTTTGTTATATTTTGTTATATTTCCAGCTTATCAATTTGATATAAAAACTAAATCACTTATGTTTCCTTTTTTATTACATTGTGGTTTCTTTTGTTGTTATATTGCCACTCCTCTTAGGGTGTATCTCCTGGGTAAGGTTCCAGATACCTTTCCCATAGGATCATTTAGAATGGTAGGCATTGAAGAAGGGACCTCTGGAGATCATAATCTAACCTCCCCCACTAACACAGGTAGGCTGAGATCAGGTTGCACAGGAATGTGTCCAGTTGGGTTTTGAATGTCTCCAGAGAAGGAGACTCCACAGTGTCTCTGAGCAGCCTATTCTACTGCCCCAGCACCTTAAGTTCAAGAGAAACTTCCTGTGTTCTAATTGGTACACAAAGGCCCTTATTCTACCACTGGCCACCACTGAGAAGAATCTATCCCATCCTCATAACCTCCACACTTTAGATATTTAGATATGCATTAGTAGATCCTCTCTCAGTCTTCTCTTTTCAAGGCTAAAGAGCCCTAGGTATCTCAGCCTCTCTTTCCCAGAGAGATGGTCCAAACCTCTAATCATCTTTCTGGCCCTCAGTAGTTTGCTGTCCCTCTTAGAAACATAGAATGGTCCTGGACAGAAGGGACCTCCAAAGGTCATCCTGTCTGACCTGCCCACAGTCAGCAGGGACATACCCAACTAGACCAGGCTGCCCAGGGCCTCATCAAGCCTCACCTTGGATATCTCCAGGGAAGGGGCCTCAGCCACCTCCATGGGCAACCTGTTCCAGTGTTCCACCACACTCATAGTAAAGAACTTGTTCCTAACATCTGTGGTGAAAGCACCATATGCCCAAAATTATGCCCCAGATACTGGAACTTGTCCCAGCATGTGTGGATGCCTCCCCCTCCTTTCCTGAGGGGAACAAAGGCCAAGGCATCGGTCAGGTGGCACAAACAACATCACCTGCCTTCTAAGGAGCAAAAAACTACATGCACCCATCACATGGGATGCTCATGCTACTGCCAAATACGGGCATAATTCTAGCTTCATGTGTTCTATAGGCTAAAGCTGGTTGTTTATGAGAGTGCTCATTGGCCAAATCCAGCCTTGAGAAACTCCTAAGTATTACCCCAACTTGTATACAAGTTGCCCTTGTTCTTCGCCTTCTTTCTCTTTGTTCGAGCTACCAAGTTCTCTGCCTACATGCCATAGGCTTTGTTATTAAGCCATTGCTAATAAGTCTTCTCATTCCCACATGCATGCAAACTAGCAGCCTCTGCATGATGAGGAGAAGCTAGCATCTGGGGAGACCCATCATGCCTCAGCCCTGAGAGTGTCCAGAGGAGGGACCCTCACTGAAAGCATGAGAGGCCACAGCATTGTATTGCCAGCCCCACCAGTCGGAAGAAGAGACCACTGTGTCTTCAAGAGGACTGGACCCCCGAGGGTAAGGCTGCCCAGTTGACGGGGAAGGGACTAGCTGAGTCCAGCAGTCCAAATGTCTGCTACTGTCTTAAGCAGCAGACCAAGGAGCTGCACAGCCCTGTGTGTCAGCTCAGAAAGCAGGATCAGTGCCTAGCCACATGCCTGCATGACCCCACCGTTGCAGGAGAGAAGAGGAGCCACCACTTCTGCCGCTCTGTGCCCCGTGAACCCCAAGGAAACCCAGAGCACTGTCTGTGCCTCTGCTGCAGAGATGGGACCACTCTGAGAGGGTCCTGCCCACTCCTTTGTGCCAAGCAAAGGGGAAACTGTTGCTCCATGCAGCTGCACCTCTTCCCCGGGGCCATTCAGGCAGGTCCTGAAGCTGGGGCCAACACCAGCTAGGGACCATCCCTACAGACCCTGCCAGGCCGACCCCACAGAACCGCTCCCTGATGTCCAGAGGGAGCCACCTGAGTCCTTGGAAGGGAGCCTGCCCACTGGCTAGCCTACCTTCTGCCCCCTCTCTGCTGCTGTGTGAGGGACACGATTGCCCACCAGCCACTCTGCCACAGCCTAGCAACTAACCTTGCTACAAACGAAGGACACAGTATACCTTCCACATGCTTTCCACTCACTAACGTTCAGTTCAAAACACCCGCACCTGGCAGCATAACATTTCCAGTTCAAGCCTCTGACACATTGTAATGTTCTCTGTATATAGTTTAACAGCTGCCGGTGTCCTGCCAAGTTGCCATCTGGTGGAAAAATGGCGGAATTGCACCCTTCATTCCTGTAATTGAAATTAATTCTGTAAATATTCTAATTGGGTCCACATTGTAAATACTAAACCACTTATGGGATGTATTTCACAATTGTGCACTAGAATCTGTATATAAAATAGTGATTAATCAGTTATTGATAGTTTTAATAATTAACAAAATTAATATATAATGTATATTTCATATTAATAAATTAATAACCTCTTCACCACAACATCCAATCTAAATCTGCTCTTCTCCAGCTTAAAGCCATTGCCCCTCATCCTGTCATTGCAGGCCTTTGTAAACAGACTATCCCCATCCTTCCTGTAGGCCCCCTTTTGGTACTGGAAAGTTGCTATTAGATCTCTCCAGAGCCTCCCCTTCTCCATGCTGAACAACCCCAGTTGCCTCAGCCTGTCCTCTTAGCAGAGGTGCTCCAATCCCTTGATCATTCTCGTGGCCCTCCTCTGAACCTTCTTCATCAGGTCTGTGTCCTTCCTGTATTGAGGGCTCCAGACCTGTACACAGTACTCCAGGTGAGGTCTTTCCAGAGCAGAGCAAAGTGGCAGAATCACCACTCTGGATCTGCTGGCAATGCATCTTTTGATGTAGCCCAGGATGTAATTGGCCTTCTGGGATGCAAGCACACATTGTCTGCTCATGTCCAGTTTCTCATCCATTAGCACCCCCAAGTCCTTCTCCTCTGAGCTGCTTTCTCATCCCCTAGTCTGTATTGATAGTGAGGATTATTCCGGCCCAGGTGCAGAACCCTGCACTTGCCCTTATTGAACCTCATGAAGTTCACCTGGGCCCACCTCTCCAGCTTGTTCAGGTCCCTCTGGATGACACCCCGTCCCTCTGGTGTATCAACAGCCCCACTCAGCTTGGTGTCATCTGCAAACCTGCTGATGGTGCATTTGGTCCAACTGTCTATGTCATTGACAAAAATATTAAACGGTACAGGTCCTGGTATGGACCCCTGAGGGACACCACTTATCACTGCTCTCCATCTGGAATTCAAGCCATTGAGCACCACCCTCTGGATGCAACCATCCAGCCAATTCCTTATCCACTGAACAGTCCACCCATCAAATCTGTATCCCTCCAATCTGGCAAGCAGGATGTTGTGAGGGGCTGGGTCAAAGACCTTACAGAAGTCCAGATAGATCACATCCATAGGTCATCACTTATCTACTCATATGATCACTCTATTGTAGAAAGCCACAAGGTGAATTTAGCAGGACCTGCCCCTAGTAAAGCCTTGCTGGCTGTCCTGAATTTTCTCCTTGTCTTCCACGTGCCTCAGCATGACATCTAGGAGGATTTTTTCCATGATCTTCCTAGCCACAGAAGTGAGGATGACAGGTCGGTAGTTCCCAGGGTCCTCCTTTCTACCCTTTTAAAAATGGGGGTGATGTTTCCTTTCTTCCAGTCCCAGGGACTTCACCTGGCTGCCATGATTTTCAAATGTCATAGAGACTGGCTTGGCAACTAGATCAGCTGCTTCCTTCAGGACTCAGATTTATTTCATAAGGTCCCATCTTGTGCTGGGGAGCCCAGAATTGGATACAACACTCCAAATGCAGCCTCACCAGGGAAGAGTAGAGGCAGAGAAGAATCTTCTGGCCAGCTGGCCACATTCTTCTTAATGCACTCCAGAGTACCACCGGCCTTCTTGGCCATGAGGAATTGTTTGGGGTGTTTTAAGTTCTTTGACTCAGGTAATGCCTCCTCTGACTTAAGCACTTTCTTCCCTTCCAGTGTCAATAGTCTTTTCCTGATGTTCTTCTGTCTTATTTAGAAAGTATTACATACCACAATACTGTTTTCACTTTTAGTTGTGTTTTGAGTTCAGTCATAGATTGATAGTGGAAATGTTGTTTATATTACCTAAATTTTGTGTGACTGCAGTGAGTTGACTTGGCTGGATGGCAAGTGCCCACAAAAAATGCTCTATTGCTCCTCCTTAAATGAACAGGGGAGAGAAAATATAACAAAAACTGTAAAGGTGAAGACGATGACAGGGAGATCCCTCAGCAATTACTGTCAGACATATTCAATTCAAAACCCAATAGATTTGTTTGTGTGCAATTTAATCTAGGTGATCCTGCTGTAGAAGGTGTGTTGGACTGGATGATCTTCAGAGGCCCCTTCCAACCTCTGTGATTCTGTGACTTGAAGAAATTTAATTTATTACAAATCAAATCAGAGTGGCATAATGAGAAATAAGAAAAAATTAATCTTAAAATACCTTCCTCCCACCTTTCTTCCTAGCTTCTAATTCACTCCTGACTTCTCTACCTCCTCCCCTTGCTGAGATGGGGAATGGCATTTGTGGGTAGTTCATCACACATTGTCTCTACTGCTCTTTCCTCCTTGCTTTCTTTGCCTGCTTCAGTATGGAGACAGTCCTCCATGAAATTCTCTAGTGGGGGTCCTTCTCAATGGCAGTACTTCATACTGTTCCAACATAGATCTTTCCCATGGGATGCAGTCCCTCAGGAACAGATTGCCCCAGCCCTGGTCCTTTCCATGGGATCATAAGTCCTGACAGAAAAACATCTGAGTTGGTTCCTCCTACGAGGACACAGGTCATGCCAGGAGGCTGCTCCAAGGTGGCCCTCCATGGGGTCATAGCCTCACCCAGAGTATATCCACATGCTCTAGCATGGGTTTTTCATAAGCTGCAGGATGGATATCTGCTCTACCAGGCACATCCATGGGTGCAGAACAACAACCTTCTTCACCATGATCTTTGCCACAGGCTGCAGGAGAATCTCAGCTCCGATGTCTGGAGCTCCTACTTCCCCTCCTTCTTCACTGACCTTGATGTGTGCAAAGTAATTTCTCTCACACCTTTCCACTCCTATGTCCCAACTCCTGTTGCACAGTAGTTTTGCACTGAATGACTTAGATTTGGCCAGCAGCATGTCCATCTTGGAATGGGCTAGCACTGGCTCTATCAGACATGGGGAAAGCTTCTGGCATCTTTTCACAGAAGCCATCCCTGTAGCCCCTGCTGGTACCAAAACATTGTCATGTAAATATAATACAGTGACCTGTATACATACGAAGTATGCATATAACTGGAACCAGAAATAAAGATTCTTCCAAAACATAGAATAAGAAAATTCCAAATAGGGGACAAAATTGGATTCATGCCATTAATCAAAATAAGCTTGGCCTTACATCCAGTAAAAAAACCCAGAAATATCTTCCTTTCTCTTTCACCATTGTTTATTATAATACCTACCATTTAGCAGTTTAAAAGTGTATGTTTTAAACTCTCAGTTTTGGTTGGAGAATCAACACAAGCAAAACAGCTGTTCTGTCCATTAAGCCATTACTGGCTTAATTTTTTTCTTGCTAATGTGATTAATGTTTTCCTTGTCATACTTTGCGAAACAGAGTTCTAGGAGCCTTAGGGTTCAGCTAACATGTAGTATAATCCTTTCATTTAACACAGAGATTGCCCAACTGAGAGTTAATGCAGTAAACATTTAAAAAATAATCTTGCTCAAATTCTGTGAAATATAGAGGAGTCTGGATCTCAGCCAGCCATGTAAAATTGTAGACCAACATCCCTAGAGTTTTAAGATTTCAGGAACAACTGTTCTAGTTTTTGTTATGTACTCAGGAAATAATTGATAGGTTTTGATTTTTGTTCTGAATCTTTGTTTTGATTCCCTTTCTTTTCAAGTTCGTTCTTGATATAATAGTTGTTGAGTACATAGAAGAAAAGATGGTGGTGGAGAGAAAGGATTAGTAAAAAACAAGCAGAGGTATGGAAAATATTAAAGAAGATTTCTGATTGAAATGCTTAGATATATGTGGTCAAATTATGCACATAAGAAAATGTGGCTTTATTTTCAGAAAGTGCAAGCTTCCCTGCCTTTCAATTATGTCAACAGCTTTCTTGAGTGATTCAGCATTCTGAAAGCCAAACCATATTTAGTTGCTTCAGCGCAGATTTATATACAGGCTTTTGGGCACAGTCTACAAAAACAGATCTTGCAAGAAATAAGTCATCCCTATTTCTGGTCTTTGGAATTACATTCTTTTAAATGCCATATTTCTTACATTTCTATTTCACAAATTGTACATAACTGGGGCTAGGATTGAATTAATTCCACCTATCTTTAGGAAGATGACTGAAATGCATAAATGGGATTATATTTATCAAACTGGGAAAGGAGAAGCTTCTGTTTTCTTTATTTTTTTTCCATCTTCCTCCCCCCGCCCCCATTAATAATGGAGGCCTTTAACAGAGAAAGTACAAGATATAAACCAAAATGGCAGAGAGTGCAACTGGCTTTATTATTCCATTTCTCCTTCCCAATCATACCTAAACCAAATAGTATATTCAACATATTCTGTTTTCAATAAATGAGAAATCTGTGAGTGCTATTCTGCGCTAGCAAGCTTATCTCATTTATAATGAGTGTCTCTCTACTCACAACATATAAGGCATGATTAAGACATAGGGTAGATACAATTGAGACAAATAAAAAACCATAAACCATTAATTATGTAAACATGAGGATTCTATTTTTGAATGTGACTTGATTTTGTGCAGAGCTGACTGCTTAGAGCCTGTGCAAAGTATATTCCAAATCTTTACTCTTATTAGTGATTCAAGCAGCACATGAAGCCCAAGATGCTATGTCAGAAAACAGAAAGAAAAAAAAATGAACAATACAGAAATTCACTAGAAAATGAAAAAGGCTCCTATACCTTTCTTCAGAAAGCTCTGTTCTACATCTACAAACTTATTTTTCTATCCCACAATCCAAAAGCTAAGAAATATGAACATTGTTTTTCTGCTCCCTTCTTGCATGAACACTGAGGATCTTATTTGCCACAGCTAGACCTTTCTCAGTCTTTCATATCTCATTAAACAAGACAGTAAAATTCCCTGAAATATATGACATCACAAAAGAACAACAGAGACAAGTTTTATCTGTCTAAAGCATGCAGAAAATAAAATTGGCTTTGGTGCAATAAGGAGTGAAAAGCATGTGGGGGGGTGGGGGGGGGGGAAGTGTCCTGAGTTCAATAAATCTATATTTGTTTTTAAGTACAGGATTGCCATTAAATCTATATAGAGATAAAGTAAGTGATGGAGGAATAGGAATAAACACATTGTTTTCTACAAATATTATTTGGTAATTTTTAAAATAAATTTAATTTCTCCATGATAAATATTACAAAGAGTTTGGTTTTACTAATATATTTTGCATGGATTTGTCTTTTGTTGGAGGAAGATTATATATATCAAAAACTTCCTTTCCAATCGATGTCCGTACAATGACTAATAGAAGAAAAAAAATCACAATTTCACTCTACATATTTTGATTATTTTTTTTCCTAACTGTGAATATGTTATTGGGCTCTTCATTATCATATGAAAAAGCAGCATTCCTTTCCAGGTAAACTCTACTGAGATCTAAGGTAGAAATAATTTGTTATTTGTACAATATCACATTGGATATCTATGAATAGAGCTCAGCTGAAGAATTCAGTTTGCCAGTTTATTAATGGGTTCTGGTCCCTTAATTACACACATCCCATAAATGTTCATTCATTCCAAAGTTGCTAAAGGGAATGAATTAGCTAGTTTCCAGTTCCCTTTGAAAGAAAAAATGGCCATAGCACAATTCAAGCCAAACTCGAAGAAAAACCTTTAGTGCCCTTCTTTCTCACTATGTCTTCCAAACCTTTGTGAGAGTCACAAAGTCAAATGCCCCACTACTTCCTCTTGTCAAATTCAAAGGTATGCAATGTAGCAACTCAGTATCATTTTACAAAAACAGAACTTCTGAGGGTGTGAGAGCCCGATCACTCTATTGTCTCAAAACAATGTGTGATTTACCTGGTTTGAATAGACAGGGTGGTGACTTTGATAGCCCTTAATAGCTCTCTAGGATAGCTGCTGGCCTGGCAGAATGAAAAAAATGTAATTTCTTTGGAGGTTGGACTTCCCTCTTTCCTTAATTTAAAACCCCTGCAATAACTCCATTGTGCACTGGATTACTCAGATGTCTGTGCACACCTCACTCTGCATACTTCCCTTTGTGATTTGAAGAGACTGCCCTCCTGGCATCCACCCTTCCCTCTCCCTCACTCCGCCAAGCTGTCCACCTCCCCTTCTGCCAAAAGCATATGAAAGGACAGCAGCTTACAAAGTCCATGTGCTGAATCTACTTCAGAAGACTCTGATAGGATATACACCCTCCACTGGAGGACTTGGACTATGCCTGTGAAAAATGTTACCTGATTCAAGGAGTGGTGATATCTTTCTTTCCTACTTCTTAACTTTCTCTCTTTTTCCTTTTCTTTTTTCTTCCTGTTTTCTCTCTGCTCCTGTCCAGCCAAGCATCTTTAAGGTATAGGTGACTGAGAGTTTTCATTTGCTCTAATAAACCTCACTCATCAGCCATTTGGTGTCAGTTCACTTTAATTTACTTTAATGGAAGTTTTGAATCTTAACACAACCTCCCCTGCTGCCCAGAGCTGGCTCAGGATAATGGGTTGTGACAGAGGGTTGTAACACAGTTGACACATTATTTCAAACAGAGAAATGGGGCTGAGAGGAGTCAGTAGACACAGAATTATTACATTTTGGGGATCCAAGGCATGAATAATGAGGAAAGAGAAGAAATCAAGGATTAAGTAGGACATTACCATTATAGCGGTGGATACAATCTTTAAAGGAGTTCTAGTACTGCATATGATAAACTTTTCCTCCACAGCTGGCCTGAAGAATGTGCTTACTTCTTATACCTTAACATCAGAGTTATATTCCAAACATATATTGATAATTAATAGATCATATCTAAAGGGTCTAAATCTGCTGGATGGTGATTCCTTAGGATGTTTGCTCCAATTTAGGAGATAAAAGGAAAACAGTACTTGGTGATGTTTCTTTTTCATACTACTGTAGTATGGCATTACAATACAGGAATATTATGTTATTACAGAGACACAACACTAGCCCTGCAAGAAGAAGTAGACAATGCATATATAACTAACACTGAATAATCTGAGGACACATTTGACATGATAGAATAGAATAGAATAGAATAGAATAGAATAGAATAGAATAGAATAGAATAGAATTAACCAGGTTAGAAGAGACCTTTGAGATCGAGTCCAACCTATCACCCAACACTATCTAATCAACTAAACCATGGCACCAAACACCCCATCAAGTCTCTTCTTAAACACCTCCAGTGATGGTGACTCCACCACCTCCCTGGGCAGCACAGTCCAATGGCCAATAACTCCTTCTGTGAAGAACTTCCTAACATCCAGCCTAAACCTCCCCTGGTGCAGCTTGAGACTGTATCCTTTTGTTCTGGTGCTGGTTGCCTGGGAGAAGAGACCAGCCCCCACCTGGCTACAACCTCCCTTCAGGTAGTTGTAGACAGCTATAAGGTCTCCCCTGAGCCTTCTCTTCTCCAGGCTAAGTTGGTATGAATGTTAAGACAGGAAAATGCACTCATCTCTGCAGGCAGTTCACAATTAGCTCAAGCACTGATACATAAAGACATGATAGATCATGTTCTTCTAGTCATGGAGACTTGAAGATGCATGCTTTACCCCATGATACTAGCCTATTTACACTGATGTAAATTTTTGTAACTGAACTAAAACTTAAAGTTGCATTCTACCTATCTACCAATGAAATTCATTTAGAATATCTTTGTTTTCAGTTTTTATACCAAAACGCTTAGCCAAAGTGTTCCAGCAACTGCCCCTTTCTTAAAGGCACAGCCTAAAATGGTCACAAACATACAACTTTCCCTGACTATTAGATAGGTCCTGAGCCAGGTACAAATTAACAAAAGATGTTGTTGAACAGTTGCCAACTCCTGCTTGATGCTCAATACTTTGATTTGATATTGAAGGGGAGGTACGTTGAATTATCTAGACACTGAATGTTCCAGATACTTATATTTACACTATTAATTCACGTAGATCTGCTCCCATTGTCACCTCTGAGCACAGAACTCTGTGCAGAAATTCCATCGTTCCACAGCAGAGGGTAAATGACCAGAGTGAAAAACTATTTTACCATTTATGAAGTGCTGAATGTGTATGAAGCTACTCTGCTATTATGTAACATTATTCTATGTAGTAAGTCCTCAGGCAAACATTCATTCCTATTGTCTTGCATTCAAGTGATGTTCTTGGGCTTTTCCTGGCAAGTTTATGAACTTTGCTGGTGCATTTTTCAGTTCATCCTGATGTTGCATACACTCACCCTACCAGCAACCCTGCCAACATTACAAAATGATTTCCTGGCTAGACACTTGCTAGTCTCCAACCTTTGTCAGAGCTCCAGCTTGTATGGTTACTTCATCCTGGTCAAGAGTGTGACACTGTCAGTGGATCCTTAATTCATACAACAAGCAGGTTGTGAGATGAACACCCTGATACTGATAAAAACCATGGGTCAAGTTTGCAAATTTGAATATAGGTCATCCCTAGATAATTTTTGATGTTTAACTTTTCATTCATTCACTTTCTCTGTTCTAGAATATTAAAATAAGCTCAATGTAAGTAAATTTTGTTGTAAAAATCTCTAACTTTAATGTATATGGATGAAATTCCATTTGTGTAATTTGACCTAGATTGATCCCTAAGATTGATCATGGGTCTGTGTTATTTAACAACATAGATGCAGTCAGTGGAGACAAAACACTCTGTTCCCCATGCAATACATATTTTAATGTTAAATGGACCCTTAAAGAGACTTGGAGCTGGAGGAAGGAGTAGCCACCTCAGTGCAGGGAACCATATTGTAAAATAGAGGAATTATGTCATCTGATAATATTGTATAGACTGTAAAAATATTCAAGACTGAACTATTGATCATTGGCAGACATACAGGAATACAGCTGAAATGAAGTAACACTGTTGGGCTCAGCCTTCCAACCAGTTCCTAACCCAATGCAGTGTGCTCCTGTCCAAGCCATGGGCTGACAGCTTGGCCAGGAGCTTGCTGTGGGGGACAGTGTCAAAGGCCTTGCTGAAATCCAGGTAGACTACATCCACAGGCCTCCCCACATCCACCAGGTGGGTCACCCAGAGAGTGGGGGTGACTGGTGCCACATCCAGCTGGCAGCCAGTCACTAGTGGTGTGCCCCAAGGATCAGTGCTGGGCCCCATGCTCTTTAATATCTTTATTGATGATCTGGATGAGGGCATTGAGTCCATCAACAATAAATCTGCAGATGGCATCAAGCTGGGGGCAGGTGTTGATCTGTTAGAGGGTGAGAGAGAGCTCTGCAGAGGGACCTTGACAGGTTGGACAGATGGGCAGAGTCCAACGGCATGAGATTTAACATTGTTCTAGAGTTCTAGACATTGGCCACAACAACCTCACACAGTGCTACAGGCTGGGGTCAGAGTGGCTGGGGAGCAGCCAGGAAGAACGGGACCTGGGGGTACTGGTTGACAGTAGGCTGAACATGAGCAGGCAGCCCAGGCAGCCAAGAAGGCCAATGGCATCCTGACCTTTATCAGGAATGCTGTGGCCAGCAGGAGCAGGGAATTCATTGTGCCCCTGTACTCTGCACTGGTTAGGCCTCACCTTGAATCCTGTGTCCAGTTCTGGGCCCCTCAATTTAGGAAAGATGTTGACTTGCTGGAATGTGTCCAGAGAAGGGCAACAAAGCTGGTGAGGAGTTTGAAGCACAAGCCCTCTGAGGAGAGGCTGAGGGAGCTGTGGTTGCTTAGCCTGCAGAAGAGGAGGCTCAGAGGAGACCTTATTGTTGTCTACAACTGCCTGAAGGGAGCTTATAGCCAGCTGGGGCTTCATGTCTTCTGCCAGGCAACCAGCACCAGTACAAGAGGACACAGTCTCAAGCTGTGCCAGGGGTCATTTAGGCTGGGTGCTAGGAAGGTGTTCTTCACAGAAAGAGTGATTGGTGATTGGAATGGGCTGCCCAGGGAGTCACTATCACTGGAGGTGTTTCAGAAGAGCCTGGATGGGGTGCTTGGTTCCATGGTTTAGTTGATTAGATAGTGTTGGATGATAGGTTGGACTCAATGATCTCAACAGTCTTTTCCAACCTTGTCTATTCTATTCTATTCTATTCTATTCTATTCTATTCTATTCTATTCTATTCTATTCTATTCTATTCTATTCTATTCTATTCTAAATAGATCTAGCTAACTGGATAGGGAGGGAGTGTCAGAAATGTGCCAAGATTTATTTTTATGTCTTCCTACAGTAGCTGAAGACAGGAAAATGGACATAATCATTGCATCAGTGTTCAAGTTACAAAAAAACAAAGCCTGGAGATGGCTGACTTGTTGGCAACTCCCTTCATACTCTATTCCAAATGTGTACCTGTATTAGAGCAAAACTGATTTTCTATGTTTCATATACACATATGTGTAGTGGCAGTGTGTTAGTAGACACATCTACAGCATCACTTTTGTTAAAAGAGATTCATTGTGCTCATAGAGAGGTGGGGAGATTCATGTATAAATCACCTTTCTGAAGCTGCCAGAAGGTAATTGCTCTGAACAGAAGCCAAATGGCAATCTAGTTTGCAAACTGGTATGCTTACTATTTAGGAAAGCCCATGAAAAAGCACTTAAAAGAACTCAAGGTGATTGTGGCAGATGTGGATGCACAATGACAAGCAGACTTACTGGATTTTCATCAGTTTCCCAAACACAATGATGGTGTTATGTACATGCTTATAGTTATAGACATATCATGTAAGTATGTCTGGAATGTTTTTCTAAAAGGCAAAAGAGGTTCTGAAATTACTGTGTCTTTTGGAACACTGGTACCAAGACTATTAAAGCAGTTGGAATTTTATTTCAGCTGACAAAATATGTAGAACCAAGCACGTGCCTAGGAATTGCTAAGATGCACTGACACCTGTAGTGATTAGACAAAATTTTCTACACAATACATAACTGATCTCAGAAACTGAAGGACAACTGCTTTGGAAACCAACACATAACACAACAGTGTGTACTCAACAGTACAATCCAAAGAAGAAGCAAAGACTATAAGGTGTTCTTTGTCCCACATGGATATAATTTCAGCCCCCAAGTGATCTAATGCTAGTTATTTTGAATCTTACATCAGTCCTTAAAAGCTCTGGCTGATTAAGAATGTGGCTCTGAGAAGGATTTCTAATCTGGATATAAAATATTATTTAATGTTAAGTCTCCACATTTCAATTGTTATATCAGCTAGTCATCCAAAATGTTTAAAAATATTTAACATAGTTTCAATTTAATTTTGTTTCTAACCCACTTTCAGCAACCAGATTTATTTACAATTTTGTCTGCTAGATTAAGGAACCTTTTTAGTATAAAAAAATAATTTCTCTTTCAAGAAACTAAAATTCTTTCAATTAAATTGCTTCCAAACATTTCCTTTTATAAGCTAAACAGATCAAGCTCTCAAAGTCTTTCACGTGTCTTCAAACACACCAATTCATATGGAAAGTATGATGCAGTTTTGCATTGTTTCAGACTTGCAGCAACTTTATTTTATTAAAGTAAATATAAATGTACAGACATTGGAGCAAAGGTGAAACAGATTTTACAATTTCTTCTCTTTAAAACTATGTGTCTATTTTTTGTTTTAGAGACTGCTCACTGATGATATTTAGCACTGCCACATTATTATTTTTTTTTAATTTGAAAGACTAGTATATTTTCTAGAAGGGATTACTGTCCTTTGAGGAACATGTACTTTTAATTTCATTGTAATTTTCCTCCTTTTTTCCCCCTTTCATTACAATGTTACAAAATTGTGGAGTTTATTAGAAATGTTGGGTTTTGATTAAATTGCAAATTCATTTGAAAGCTATTTTTCTGTCTACATAATTCTATACAGTAGGAAGTATACACCATACACAATTCTGCACCATTATATATTCTTTCCCTCTAGAAACAGCATGGTATGTGCTAAAATAATACAGAAATATTCCCTGGGAAGCAATGGGGAAATGAGGGTTAAGCAGTGGATTTAATTCAGTTCCAGTGGTGCAATTGATTCTAATGTATCCATCAATATCTTCTACTGCCCAGGTATCCAATGCAATTTACAGTACATTGTAACCTCTTAGAAATACAGCCTATCTGTTTTATGAATGAACTACTTTATTTCTAATGTACCAGATTAGCTAATGTATTTTATAACTGAAGCATGGAATAGTCTCATATACAAATATATAATGTTTAAATACAAAGTCCCACATGCAAACTGCATGTATATGAACACTTCGTGTTTGCTTGGTTCTTTAAAATCTCTGCATCTAAAGGTGGCAGAATCATACAGATTATAGTAAAATATAATGGAGGATATTACAATAAAATCAGTGTTGTGTATTTAGAAACAGGTTCTAATTATGCCCCTCAGGTACAAAGTAAATAATTTATAAATCCCATTCATATTCGTATCCTTTTTTTTTTTAATACTTCCTAGGTCAGACTGAAGTATTCAGTTGCCTTCAGATACTTTATTCACCTTATAGCACTAAGTAATTGTTAACTTCTAGTTTCTCAAGCTTGATGAGACTTTTTCCTTATAAGCAAAACAGAGGGGCAAACAAACAAAAATTCCTTTGATGACGAGAAAGCATGTGATAGGAAGAAGCAGTGGCCAGTACCTGTGCTCTTACCCCAAAAGGAGACTTGTTTACCTGACATGTTAGGTCCTGTCCTTCTGTCCCTTTTCCCATGTTACCCAGACTCCTGCAGGAGGGAGGGGGGAGAGGGGGGACCGTGTCTACACATTCCAGGACCTGTCTAGTTTGTGCTGGGCCCATTTGGCCCTGCCACAACACTCATCCAGATCTTGAATATCTCCAGAGAGGGAGACTCCATAACCGCCCGGGGCAGCCCATTCCAGTGTTCTGTCACCCTCACAGTGAAATAATTCTTCCTCCTTTTTCCATGGAACTTCCTATGCCTCAACTCCCACCCCTCCATTGCCCCTTGTCCTGTCATTGGGCACCAATGAGTAGAGCCTGGTTCCATCCTCGTGGCACTCACCCTTTTATATACTTATAAACATGAATGAGGTCACCCCTTAGTTAGTCTTAGGAAGATGTTCTACTCCCTTAAACATTTCCATGGCTCTGTGCTGGACTCTCTCAAGCAGTTCCCTGTCTTTGAACTGAGGGGCCCAGAACTGGACATAATATTCCAGATGTGGCCTCCCCAGGGTAGAGCAGAGGAGGAGGAGAACCTCTCTTGACCTACTGACCACACCCTTTCTAATACTACCCAGGATACCATTGCCCTTCTTGGCCACAAGAGCACATTGTTGGCTCATGATCAACCTTCCATCCACTAGGACCCCCCAGGTCCTTTTCCCCTTTGCTGCTCTCCAGTATATCAGTCCCCAGCCTATACTGATACCTGGGGGTTGTTCTTTCCCAGATGCAAGACTCTACACTTGCCCTCATTGAACTTCATTACATTTCTCCCTGCCCAGCTCTTCAGCCTGTCCAAGTCTCACTGAATGGCAGCATAACCTTCTGGTGTGTCAGCCACTCCACACAGTTCAGTCATCGGCAGACTTGCTGACAGTGCTCTCTGTTCCCTCATCCAGGTCATTGATAAATACATTGAACAGCACTGGTCCCAGTACTGACCCTTGAGGATTTCCCCTAGACACAGGTTTCCAACTAGACTCTGTCCCATTGGCCACAACTCTCTCACTTCTTCAACCAGTTCTCAGGCCACCTCACTATCTGATCATCCAGACCACACTGCCTCAGCTTAGCTGCAAGGATGCTGTGGAAGAAAGTGTCAAATGCCTTACTAAAATCAAGATAAACCACATCCACTGCTCTACCATTATTTATCAACCTGGTTATGTCCTCATAAAAAGCTAGCAGGTTGATCAAACATGACTTCCATTTGGAAAAACCATGTTGATTACACCTCGCTTAGATGATCTATCTTTCCTAAAAAGGACATAGCCATCCATGTCCACATTCCAGGCATGGGAGCTGTCCCACCACACCTCTGTAATTGCCACCAGATCATAACCCCTTGACCACACATGGATTTCTAACTCCTGTTTATTCCCCATGCTGCCTGCGTTGGTGTACAGACAGCACAGGGAGCGAGGTAAGCACACCAATTCTACCCGGGGGTGGGAGGCTTTCTGGTCCATATTAATACTAACACATTGCCCCACTGATGCAAGCCCCGCAACAACCCCATCCCCCTTCAACTCTAGTTTAAAGCTCTGTGAATGAGCCATCTTGTTTTACTTTTTAAAATGGATAATAAATTCTATTTGATATCTAGAAAGACTGTTTCAGATAGTTGAGTCTTTCCTGGTCAGGTGGAACATCTAATTTTTAATATATTGTGGTGTTTATTTTAGTATTTACCTTAAGCACTCTAGATTTTGGAATAAATTGCTATTTTCACATTTTTCAGGTGAAGAACATCTTGATATTTTAAAAGAAATTAAAATAAAATATTGTCATGTTTTCCAGATGAAACCATATTAATCATTGCATTATATTAATACTGCATATTATTATAGTACAAAGGTAAAAAGATGTAGTCCAAAGAAGTTCAGATCTAATTTATTCAAAGGCAGAAAATGAATATATTATGACCAGATCTCCAAAGGTATTGAATGCCTGTAACTCTTTTGGTTTTAAGATGTGACATTCCAATTCAAACATAAGAAAATAATATTTAATTACAATTTAATGTAAAAATAAAATAATTAACACTTCTAAATTACATACTTCTTTGGAGTTACATCAACTTTTATAGCAAAAGGAAATGAGGAGCATAATTGACATTTATTTTTTAATAGCAAATAGTGATGTTACAGTGGAAAGAGCTCAATAAAGGATGAATACATGCCTAAAATAAATCTATACTAAAGAACAAAAAAAATCTCACAGCAAAGGCAACAGTTTTCACCAGTTTCCATGTGCATAATGGAAGGAAATTTTATTGCCAATTCTGAAAGCTTATAAAAGAACTTACTTATTTGAAGATGATTCTTGTATTTCGGAATACCACTGTTATTAAAGATCTTATAATAAAGTCATAGAAATGCTGGTTGGAAGAAATCTCAGGAGGTCATGTAGTACAGTCTCCCACTGTGGAATTGCAATCAGTACCAGATCAGGGCAGCTATGATTTTTTTTCTAGATTAATCTTGAAAACTTCCACAAATGGAGATTTCATAATCTCTCTAGACTGCCTGTTTCAGTGTATACTGCCTAGGAAAAACTTAACTTATACTAATACCAAAAAATCATAAAAAACTTAAAGAACTATGTTAAAATTACATTATCAAATCAATGTTTAAAAGAGAAACAAAAAAGATGTTGCATTAACTAAAGAATACTTTTAAAAAATGAAAACCTATTTACCACAACCCTTACCTATATTACATGGAATTCCTTTGAAATGCCTAGGCACATATAAAAACCAAAGGGAAAAAAAAAAAAAAGAAGAAGGTTTGAACCAAAGAAAAACCTGAATATTTGAGTTCATAGAAACTTAAAATTGGAACTCATTCCTAAATAATTATACCCTACTATAATTCCTAAATGCTAAATACTTATAAGTATTAAAAACTTACTTTTCATTATGCTTACCAGTAAAACTTAACAATACATCAAAATAACAAATCTCTATAATACCTTACAATCAGAAAGATACCTTATTACAATTATCAAATACTTATTATTACTAAATACTTATACCTTAGTATAATTACTAAATACTTATTACTTATAAATATTAAATACTTACTATTTATTATGCTTACTGGTAAAACAACTACTAAAAACATCAAGATAACAAATCTCTGAAATACGTTACAATCAGAAATAATGAAATTAGCACTGTTGCTTTAAATCACAACACAACTTTTGTAGACTAGAGAGGTTATCAGAAAGAGAAGGAGGAGGGAAAAACAGAGGTGGGGAGGTGGCACAGGGGGAGGCGGGGAAGGGAGGGGGCAGCTGGATATCTCGGCAAAGCCACTGCAGCTACAGAAGTGGGGGGAAAGGGAAAAGGTGGGGCGGAGAATGCCGCCCAATTCATGGCAGCTTTTTTTGTTTGGTTGGTTTGGTTTGATTTGGTTTTTTTTACAGCTTCCAGATGAAATGTAGCTTTCCTCAAATGCAGGGAGATTTCAGTGGGTGGTGATAACAGTGATCTTGAACTTAATTGTTGTTTTGTCCCCTGTTGAGGCACCTTTTGTTCTCTTTCTGTGAGTGATTCTGAGATTCAAGATAGGTAGATGAAAAGTCAGTGCCTTCTCACTGCTGCACTCTGATTTTAATTTCCTTTTTTAACATATTCTCAAAATTAAATTCTGATCTTTTAACTTAGAATGTCCCTTCTGTCCACTATCAAAACACGTTGGAGGAATTTTAGGAGTTGTGGCAAGGAGGGTCTAGCGGACTGCTGTTGCTGTTGGACAGGCGCCAGCATCTTCAGCTCCAGGGGTGCTGGTGGGCTTAGCATCCACGGTGGTGGAGGGGGGTGGGGGGGGGTGGGGGGGGATGTAGATGTCGAAGAAGAGCTCTCTTCTGGTGAAGTCCCATTAATTACTGCTGAAGTTGCCTTACGATCTTCTGCCAGTTGTTCTAAAGAATCTTTAACTAATCTCCACGTTGTAAAGGAGGACGTAGCAATTTTGCTTACTTGTATTGCTGCCCCGAACATAGCCATCTCTCCCTGCTCCCGTGTCCTTTCATCGTATATTGTTGCTCTTTTTTTCAAGATATGCGTAATGACTCCCAGTATTGATTTCTCTTCTTTTGTTATTTGATTACCCATTATGTGTTTGTCAAAAGGAGGCACCAACCCCCAGTTTCCCAGATATCGTACCTCTGTCCTGCAGAGCTCTTTTCTCACGCTTTCTGTGCTGTTTTTTCTTTTTCGGGCACCAATACTACTTCTTTTTTTTATTTTTTATTTTTAATGTCTGGATGGTCACATATATTGCAGTTTTCTTTTACCACATTTTGTGGTTTTTATCTATACTGTATTTCATGGTTTTTTATCTATACTGTCATCTGCGGGTTTTATCTATACCATATTTCACGTTTTTATCAATACCGTATTTTGTGGGTTTTATGCATATATAATGCTTCAGGTGTCTTTTACACCGATCCTTTTTTAATGCACCTCAGGGAACGCCACCAGCGTAAAAGCAAATAGATTAATCTCACAGAGACTAATCTAATAGCTACCATTAGTGATGCTGACAAACACAAACATCTCCACAGTCCTTAAAGGTGAATTTTCTTCTTGATGGTGCAAATGGGAGTCATAATGAGTAGTTGGTCGAGGTCCACATTCTGGATCACCATTTGTTGTTGCATAGATGTTCTTATCACCTCGAGCAACACTTTCAGGACAAGATGTAAGCAGGTGAAGATGTTTATTACATTTTACAGCGAAGTTATATACATAGAATACATAGAATACATAGAATAAACCAGGTTGGAAGAGACCTTCAAGATCATCGCGTCCAACCCATCAACCAATCCAACACCTCCCAAACAACTAACCCACAGCACCAAGCACCCCATCAAGTCTTCTCCTAAAAACCTCCAGTGATGGCAACTCCACTACCTCCCCAGGCAGCCCATTCCAATGAGCAATCACTCTTTCTGTATAGAACTTTTTTCTAACATCCAGCCTGAACCTCCCCTGGCGCAGCCTGAGACTGTGTCCTCTTCTTCTGGTACTGGCTGCCTGGGAGAAGAGACCAACATCCGTCTGTCTACAACCTCCCTTCAGGTAGTTGTAGAGAGTAATAAGGTCACCCCTGAGTCTCCTCTTCTCCAGGCTAAGCAACCCCAGCTCCCTCAGCCTCTCCTCATAGGGCTTATGTTCCAAACCCCTCACCAACTTTGTTGCTCTTCTCTGGACTCGTTCCAGCAAGTCAACATCCTTCCTAAACTGAGGGGCCCAGAACTGGACACAGCACTCGAGGTGCGGCCTAACCAGTGCAGTGTACAGGGGCAGAATGACCTCCCTGCTCCTGCTGGCCACACTGTTCCTGATGCAGGCCAGAATGCCATTGGCCCTCTTAGCTGCCTGGGCACACTGCAGGCTCATGTTCAGTCTACCGTCAACCAGCACCCCCAGGTCCCTCTCAGCCTGACTGCTCTCCAGCCACTCTGACCCCAGCCTGTAGCTCTGCATGGGGTTGCTGTGGCCAATGTGCAGAACCTGGCACTTGGATGTGTTAAATCTCATGCCGTTGGACTCTGCCCATCTGCCCAGCCTGTCGAGGTCCCTCTGCAGAGCCTCTCTACCCTCCAGCAGATCAACTCCTGCGCCCAGCTTGGTGTCGTCAGCAAATTTACTGATGATGGACTCGATGCCCTCGTCCAGATCATCAATAAAGATGTTAAAGAGCATGGGGCCCAGTATTGATCCCTGGGGCACACCACTGGTGACTGGCTGCCAGCTGGATGTGGCACCATTCACCACCACTCTCTGGGCTCGGCCCTCCAGCCAGTTCCTAACCCATCGCAGTGTGCTCCCATCCAAGCCATGCGCTGACAGCTTGGCCAGGAGTTTGCTATGGGGAACGGTGTCAAAGGCCTTGCTGAGGTCCAGGTAGACTACATCCACAGGCCTTCCCACATCCACCAGGCGGGTCACCTGATCATAGAAGGAGATCAGGTTGGTCAGGCAGGACCTGCCCTTCCTAAACCCATGCTGGCTGGGCCTGATCCCTTGGCCATCCTCTAAGTGTTGTGTGATTGCACTCAGGATGACCTGCTCCATAATCTTGCCTGGCACTGAGGTCAGGCTGACAGGCCTGTAATTCCCTGGCTCATCCAACCGGCCCTTCTTGTGGATGGGTACCACGTTGGCCAGCTTCCAGTCATCTGGGATCTCTCCAGTGAGCCAGGACTGATGAAAAATAATGGAGAGTGGCTTGGCCAGCTCATCTGCCAGCTCTCTCAGCACCCTAGGATGGATCCCATCTGGTCCCATGGACTTGTGGGGGTCTAAGCTGTTGAGGAGAGCTCCTATCACTTGCTCATGGAACACAGGGAAACTATGCAGCTCCCTGGCTCCTTCTGCCAGCTCTGCAGGCCAGCTGTCTGGTAGACGTTCTTTCCAGCTAGTAAAAATTGAGGTAAAGAAGGTGTTAAGTACCTCTGCCTTTTCCTCATCCTGTGTTACAACATTTCCCTCCATGTCAACCAAGGAGTGGAGGTTGTCCCTGCCCTTCCTCTTGCTATTAATATATTTATAGAAGGACTTTTTGTTGTCCTTCACATCAGAGGCCAGTTTAAGTTCCAAATGTGCTTTTGCCTCCCTAATTTTCCTCCTACATGCCCTAGCAACCTCTTTAAACATTCCATGGGTTGCCTCACCTTTCTTCCAAAGATTATACACCCTCTTTTTTTCCCTTAGTTCTATTAAGTCTATCAGAAGGCACATGTGTCACATCTCAATTGGTCATATTATTATTATTATTATTATTATTACTACTACTACTACTACTACTATTACTATTATTATTATTTTTAAAAACAGGTTGGAAGAGACCTTCAAGATCATTGTATCCAACCCATCAACCAATCCAACCCACCTAAACAACTAAACCATGGCACCAAGCACCCCATCAAGTCTCCTTCTGAACACCCCCAATGATGACGACTCCACCACCTCCCCAGGCAGCCCATTCCAATGGGCAATCACTCTCTCTGTATAGAACTTCTTCCTAACATCCAACCTAAACCTCCCCTGGTGCAGCCTGAGACTGTGTCCTCTTCTTCTGGTACTGGCTGCCTGGGAGAAGAGACCAGCATCCACCTGTCTACAACTTCCCTTTAGGGAGTTGTAGAGAGCAATAAGGTGGCATGCATGTAATTAAGGCATACAATAGGTCAAAATAGCAAAACAATATTTTAACACATCCAACCAAATTCTGCCTAGTTTCTCTCCATCATTTCCAAAGTGTTTACATTACTCTCAAAGGCAAAACATGGCTTTCTCTAATTCAAGCAAAGGCAAACCCTCCCTATAGCCTACCAAAGCTGTCTGAAAGCAACCTCTTCCTACAGAAAAATGCTTTTGTTAGTATCTAACCTGAACCTCCGAAAACATAAGCTCTGCCTGCTCCATGCATATCAACTGTCTTTTAAAACATACAAGCACTTCCATAGCAGACTTTGAAAGAATCTTATTTGTACCCATGCTACTGTCCTCAAACAGAACAGTGCTGCCCTCTGTTCCTGGATTGAAGAATTTGAACTACAAATATAAAGCCCTATATGGTGTCCCTAGGATAAAGACTGGACTGAAGAAAAAAAAAATTAAAAGGAGATTAATACTTCTATTAATATTTAAATTACCATATTTTTAATTTAGTCACTGTAAGTTGATTGGCATGGTATTTTCTTCTATAACAAGTATACTGGGGGGTATTCTAGTTCAGGACTAACAGAGGCTTATTTATGTAGTTGGAAGTCTATCTCTAGAGACAAGATAACATCTGTCTGTCTAAATGCAAGCCCTGCTGATCCATCAAATGGAAGAGCTGTTGATTCACTTGATTTTTTTTTTTTCTTTTTGGTTATAAGTGAAGTGAGATGAAATTAGTCAGAAAAAACAATTGGAAGAGAAACAAAATAATCCAGTTGATTTAACTCCATTATTATGAGAAACAAAAAAATCAAATTGGAATTCAGAGGGAATAATGCACAGAAATGTAGTTGAAAACCTTGCAACATAGGTATCTTCCAAATTCATAATGTAATTCACTGATATCTCAATACTGTGAGAATAGCCTGACTATTAAATATAAACAGTGTTTAGTCATTTATAGTCAACAGAATCAAAAGAATCACAGAATGGTGTAAGTCGGAAGGAACCTCCAAAGGTCATTTAGTCCAAACCCTTCTTCAGTAAGTGTGGCAATGCCAGCAACGAGCAGTGTGAGCAATCTGGCAGTGCAGGCCTAGAGCCTGACATGGTGGCAGGCCTTGCTCAGCATAAGTGCAGAGCCAGCTAGCAGTGTACCAAACAGTGCTGTCTTGCAGCATGTAAATAAAAGAAGACACTGGTAGCTATAAACACAGAATGTTATCTTGGGACAACAGGACATGCACCTGCATCAACAAACCTTGCATGTCATTAGTAGTTGGACCAATAATCTATAATAGTGTGATGTGTAGTCACTCATAGGGAACCAACAAGACAGTCCGAGTTTATATAAGTTGTAGAAGTTCCCTTGCTACGCACTTCTGCCTTTCCTGTCCCTTCTCTTTCTATGCTTTACTTTACTGTGCTATACTCGCACCATAGGCCTGCACCATAGGCCTGCAATACTGGAACAATAAAGGGACAACACTTGATAATACTGGTCAGCTGTATTGATTCCAATCTCTGTCATCAATAAGTAAGCAGGGGCATCCTCAACTAGATAGGTTGCTCAGAGCCCTGTAGAGCCTTACCTTGATTATCTCCAGGGATGGGACCCCAGTTACCTCTCAGTGCAGCCTGTTCCAGTGTTCCCCTACACTCATGGTAAAGAACTTTTTCCTGAGATCCAATCTAAATCTACTCTTTAGTTTGAAACCATTGTCCCTCATCCTATCACTACAGGCCTTTGTAAACAGCCACTCTACATCCTTCATGTAAGCCCCTTCCAGGTACTGGAGCACTGCTATTAGGTGTCCCCGGAGCTTCCTCTTTCCCAGGCTGTGTGGGAGAAGGGTTGGTTTTGGATAGCTTTGGAAGGCTATGAAGATTTGCCTTTGCTCGAATTAGAGAAGGCTATATTTAGTCTTTTTCTCTGAAAAGAATGTAAACATCTTGTAATTGAAATTGGGCAGAATTTGGTTGGATGTGTTAAAATATTGTTTTGTTATTTTGACCTATCGTATGCCTTAATTACACTCATGCCAGTAGAAAATAACCAATTAAGACGTGACACATGTGCCTTCTAATAGACTATATAACTTTGCTGTATAACGTAATAAACATCTTTGCCTGCTTACATCTTGTCCTGGAAGCTGTGCACAAGAAGAAAAGAAAATCTATATTACAAGGTTGAACAACCCCAGCTCCCTCAGCCTAGGAAAGGTGCATAGATAACGATTGCTCATGAGACTGCAGCTGTCGTGGAAACAGGAAAAGACCACTGGCATTGATACTCTCTGGAATATACATACCTAAAATCTGTATAAAAGATCTGAGCAACTACTGGCTTGGAAGAAGAAAAACACAGGAGAAAGAAAAAACAGAAGAAAATGACCTAGACAATGCCACTGAGAAGGAAAACACAAGAGAAGGAAAAGCCAGGAAAAGACTCAAACTGTCTTGGGGGGGTGAGGGGTGTGGTAATATAATTCCTTTCCTCTTCTCTCTTCCTATTCTCTCTCTCACTCTCTATTCTCTCTCTCTCTCCTTCTGATCCATCCACTTTATTTGTGTAATAAATAGCCTCGCTTTTGATATTTTGGCCTTGTTTGTGCCTCAAATTTCATAACAAGGGAATATTCAAAAGAACTGACCAAGACAATTTGTGGAAGAATTTTTTGTTGTCCTTCTCAGCAGTGGCCAATCTAAGCTCTAAATGGGCTTTTGCCCCTCTAATATTTTTCCTGCATGACCTACCAACATCCTTAAACATTCTATGGGTTGCCTCACCATCCTTCCAAAGATTATACACCCTCTTTTTTCCCTTTAATTCACCTAGAAGTTCATTGCCCAACCAGGCTGGCCGTCTGCCCCAGCGGCTCATCTTCTGGCACATTGGCTCATCCTGTTCCTGCACCTTCAAGAATTCTTTCTTGAAGTAGGTCCAGCCCTCCTGGACCCCTTTGTTTTTAAGGGCTGTTTCCCAAGGTGTCTTCTGAGTTAGTTCCTTGAGTAACCTGAAGTCTGCCGTCTAGAATTCCAGAGTGGAGGTTTTGTTGCTGCCCCTCTTAGCTTGACTGATTATTGAAAACTCATTTATTTCATGGTCGCTGGACCCCAGACAGCCTCCAATCACCACTATCTACTGCCAGCCCTTCTCTATTGGTAAAAAGAAGGTCAAGCAAAGCCTTACCCCTGGTAGGCACATGCAGCACCTGGGATAAGAAGATACCTTCCATACACTCTAAGAATCTTCTAGAATGCCTCCTCTCTGCTGTGTTAAGTTCTCAGCAGATATCAGGCAGGTTAAAAGTGCCTGTAAGAACAAGGTCTGGAGATGTTAAGACAGCCTCTTGCTGCCTATAGAATAATTCGTCAACTTCTTCATCCTGGTTGGGTGGTCTATAACAGACTTCAACCAGGATGTCTGCCTTCTTGGCCTTCTCTCTAATCTTAACCCACAGGCACTCAACCTGATTGTCCTTGCTCTCTAGCTCCATGGTGTCTAGAGCCTCCCTGATGGACCCTTTTCCATCACCCCTTTTCCATCACCTGTCTCTCCTGAAGAACCTGTTGCCATCAATTACAGTGCTCCAGTGATGTGAGTTGTCCCACCATGTTTCTGTGATGGCAACTACCTCATAACTTTCCTGTTGTAACAAGGCTTCCAGCTCTTCTTGTTTGTCATCCATACTGCATGCATTAGTGTTCATGCACTTTAGCTAGGCTGCTGATTTCACTGCTGACTCCATTTTACCACCCCCAGACTCCTGCCCACTTCAAATCTAGTTTAATGCCCTGTCAATGAGACCTGCCAATTCCCTTCTTAGAACCTTTTTCCCTTTGGGGGTTAAGCCATTCTCATGCACTAAGATCTTTCTCCCCCTCTGGGATGGATGTACTCCAACTGTTGCTAGCTGATCTGGTGCCATAGAAAGTTCCCTAAGATTGAAAACCCCAAAATTCTTTTCACACAGAATCACAGAATAATGAAGTTTGGAAGAGACCTCAAAGATCATCAAGTCCAATCTGTCACCACAGGCCTCATGACTAAATCATGGCACCAAGTGCCACGTCCAATCCCCTCTTGAACACCTCCAGGGATGGTGACTCCACCACCTCCCTGGGCAGCCCATTCCAATGGCGAACGACTCTCTCTGTGAAGAACTTTCTCCTCACCTCCAGCCTAAACTTCCCCTGGCGGAGCTTGAGACTGTGTCCTCTTGTTCTGGTGCTGGTTGCTTGAGAGAAGAGACCATTCCCCTCCTGGCTACAACCTCCTTTCAGGTAGTTGTAGACAGCAATGAGGTCACCCCTGAGCCTCCTCTTCTCCAGGCTAAACAATCCCAGCTCCCTCAGCCTCTCCTCATAGGGCTTGTGCTCAAGGTCTCTCACCAGCCTCGTTGTCCTTCTCTGGACACATTCAAATGTCTCAATGTCCTTCTTAAACTGAGGGGTCCAGAACTGGACACAGGACTCAAGGTGTGGCCTAACCTGTGCAGAGTACAGGGGCACAATGACTTCCCTGCTCCTGCTGGCCACACTATTCTTGATGAAGGCCAGGATGCCATGGGCCTTCTTGGCCACCTGGGCACACTGCTGGCTCATGTTTAGGCAACTGTCAATCAGCACCCCCTCTGTTTGGGAGCTCTCCAGCCACTCTGACCCCAGCCTGTAGCTCTGCATGGGGTTGTTGTGGCCAAAGCACAGCACCCGGCACTTGGGTTTGTTGGATGCCATCCTGTTGGACTCTGCGCCAGCCTCTGAACCTCTTGTTAATTACAGCTGCTGACCTGTTCCTTTCAATATTCCTTCCTGCAACTAAGGGTATTGATTTAAAAATTTCTGGTGCCCCTGAGCCCTCAACCACTTCTCCCAGAGTCTTGATGTCCTTTTTGATTGTCTTGAGACCTGTGGTTTCAATATCATTGCTCCCTAACTGCATAACTATTAAGGGACAGTAATCAGAGGGCTGCACCAGACTAGGCAGCCTTCTGGTAACATCCCTGATCCAGGCCCCAGAGAGGCAGCAGACTTCCCTGTGGGAAGGATCCAGCCGACATATGGGGCCCTCTCTTCCCCTCAGGAGGGAATCACCAATAACAATCACCCTCCTCTTTTTTTTTGAGGGAACAAGTCCTGATGTGAAGGGCAGACTGTTTTGCGTTAGGCAACAAATAGGCAGCAAGGAAAAGCCATATTGCAACCTGGAAACATCAATTTTGCAACTCAGTGCTGCAATCATCTCAACAAACAACACAAGAATCAAGAGAATGGGACAAACAGCAGTTCCCATGAAATCGAAAATCCGGAGACCTACCTAACACCCATCACGCTGACTGTCATAATAATCTGAGATCAAAAGCATCAATTAGAATAATGTACCAAAAAAAATCTGAATTACTACTGAATGCCATGATTGTTTCATTGTTCTGTGATTAGGGAATATGCTCATATGGATTTATATGGTAACTCACCAGTTTGTCACATTTTCAAATAGTGAAAGGGAAAGTCAAAATTAGTTATAATATAAAAAACATTTGCATTTTAGGTTATAAAATACAAGAAAGGGGGAATTCAGGTATTATGTCACAAGAGAGAGTGGTTCAAACATATTATGTTCTCAAATTTTCATTTTATATGTGGTTTCAAATGTGATTTAAAAAAATGTATGGAGGATATAAGAATTCTGGAAGTTTTAGTTAGGAGAAATTCGAAAGAAGAGCGAAGAACATTAGGCCAAAGGTAGGATCAATAGGACTCAGTGCCTTTCCTTAGTAAAAACAGAGCATCAAGAGATCAGTACATTATGAGTAAAAATTTATTATTTTGTTATGTTCAGTTTTACAGTGAGCAGAACCATGAATATTCAGGATGTCATCTCTGACCTAGCGAAGGAACCTTTTCACTATTGCTGTTTACCTGCAAGTATTTTCTTTATCTGTGGAGATGGAGCCTGGCCAGCTCTACCCTTATGGTTCAAGGGAAAATCTTGCTGACATTAAACAATTCTATGACTTAGAAAGAAAAAAAAATAAATATAACATACCTTTGAAGCAGATTGTGAAAAAACAGTGCTGAAGATTTGGTTTACTGTATTTGTAGATCATTGTATCTTAATCCTTGTATCTCACCACCACAGATGTGTTCAAGCTAGAACTGGTATGGTTGATCAAGTCTTCTTTATTAATAAGAAGATTGACATGTAAAACTTGGAACTAATAAGATCTAAGTTTTCCTTTGAGAAATCAGGAAAGTAACAAAGAAGTAAGTTCAAACCAGCAGGATGAAACTTTCTGTCTGAAAGAAGCAACTGTTCTGTTTGTGTTCTGACCTTGTAAGATAAGTGGAAAGGAATATGAGCTTGTTACTGAAATGTAGCTTGAAGTTTTGTTACCTTTAACCATATATTATGCCAGTTGTGTTAGAATGTTCTAATTAGCTCAACTTGAGTATTGTGTTATATGGGTTACATCAGTCTGTTAGACATGCTGTGTTACAGAACTTTTGATTTTGCTATGTAGTTAGTTTTAATTTGCTTGCTTCTATGTATGCAAAGAATGTTAGAAAGGTTAATCAAAATGCGGCTTTATTAGAAAAATTAAAAGGGGAGTGTGGGAGAAGGGTTGTTTTTGGATAGCTATGGAAGGCTATGAAGATTTGGATGTGTTAAAATATTTTTTGTTATTTTGACGTATTCCTTAATTACACACATGCCAGTAGAAAATAACCCATTAAGATGTGACACATGTGCCTTCTGATAGACTATATAACTTTGCTGTATAACTGTGAGAGACTAAAAGCTTGTCTCTCCTGATGTGACTCAACAAAGATAAAATCAATGACCGAGGCCACCTTCAGGAATATGCATAAAACAAGATAATCTCCACCTATTGAGTACCCCAGAAAGGGAGGACGGTGAGAAAATGGATTCACCACCTGGCCACTGATTTCCTGAGGGACGATACTTGGACACATAGCTAAGGACTAAAAAATTGTATAAAAGACTTGAGCAACTACTGGCTCAGCAGAAGAAAAATGGAGGACCAAAAACACAGAAGGAAAACATAGATGAAGAAAAACACAGGAGAAGGACAATGCCACAGAGAAGGAAGCCCAGGACAATGCTGCTCTGAAGAAAAGAGGCCATGAAGCCTGGAAGAAGCAGACTGAACCCTCTCTCCGTGTCCTAAGTCCTGCTTGCTGCAACTCATGGAGCTGAAGAGTCTGCCCAGAGGACCACCACTCCTCTACAGCCAAAGCCTCAGCACCCTTTCTCTACAGACCCAACATCTCCTGCAGCACCTTTCCTCCACAGACTCAAACTGTCTTGGCAGGGGTGGGGTGTGAAGGGTGTGATAATATAATTCCTCTTCTCTCTCTTCTCCCTCTCTATTTTCTCTCTCTCCCCTTCTGATCCATCCACTTTATTTCAGTATCAGTAAGGTTGGAAGAGACCTCAAAGATCATCGAGTCCAACCTGTCACCACAGACCTCATGACTAGAGTAGGGAGGCCACTACTGCCCACTGCAGGCTTGAACTCACAACCTTCCCATTAAGGGTCTTATGTGCTACCAACTGAGCCACATTTTTAAGTGTGACATAAATAGTCTAGCTGTTGATATTTTGGTCTTGTTTGTGCCTCTCATTTCATAACATGGGAGTATTCAAAAGAACTGAGTCTTTTTCCCTCTCTGGACCGAGACAATAATGTAATAAACATCTTTGCCTGCTTACATGTTGTTCTGGAAGCTGTGCACAAGAATAGAAAATCTGTAGAAAGGCTGAACAAGCCCAGCTCCCTCAGCCTGTCTTTGTAGCAGAGGTGCACCAACCCCCTTGATCATTTTCATGGCCCTCCTCTGGACCTGCTCCATCAGGTCCATGTCCTTCCTAAATGTAGGGCTCCAGACCTGTACACAGTACTCCAGGTGAGGTCTCACCAGAGCAGAGTCAAGTGGCAGAATCACCTCAATCAATCTGTTGTCCACACTTCTTTTGATGCAGCCCAGGACACATTTGGTCTTCTGGGCTGCAAGCACACACTGAACCATATATGTATGACAATTTTGTTAGATGTTACTGTCAATATTTTAAGCATATGAAAAAAAGCTCTAAAAATACATTGTTCTGTATTAAGAATATTATAAATATTTTAGCATTAGGTCTTCTCATGCACACCACTACTACTTTGCTACTGCTCACATGCACTTGTTTTATTCTATTTTTCTTTTCTTGCATTGGGAAAAGATGATAATTTTGTTATTAAGGTCCTGCAGGCATATATGTTTTCTGTGTGTTTGAGATCTAGAATATGACAGGACAAATTTTTAAATCAAAAGGTAGACTTCCCTACTCATAGGTGTGACTCTGTTCTTTCAAATACATTTATATGTGATCATGTAAGTATTAATTTCTTTGAACAAATTGTTTTAATACAACTACTCATGTTACAGACCTAGGCCCAAACTCATAGAAATAGCTCATAGAAGGTACTGTTACAACAAAGAGAAGAAATCATCTCTTTTCCATTATGCTCAAGCAATAAGCTACAGGTAGTTCAGCTCATTAATAACTACTAATTATAGCACAGTTAATTTTGAAGGAATGGAGAGTTATTCTATCATTATAACAAATATGAATTTCAGATTGCTATCATGTATGTATACATTCCCTGTGTGCTGTCAAAAGCTAACTCTAGTAATAAGCATGTGAAAGAGACAGCAGTTAATGGTACCACAAAATTTCTTTTTGCCTCCAAATAAAACTTTCTGGGATTAAAGCCATAAATACATCTGCAAAGCAATATTGCCTAAAAGAGGTCTAAAAACTAAAATAAATCTAAAAATATGTAACAAGAAATTTGGAATATCTGGGAGACTCTGATGCATTACAGCCTTAGGACCAGAGCTTGAAAGTTTTGTTATTCATTCACACATACTCAGAGTTTCCTGCACCCTTGTTTATACCAAATTATGCGGGTATGAGTTTCCTGATTGCTTTCTTGACAGCTTAGGATGTAGGAAAGAACAGGAACTGACATTAGTGACAGTCTGTTAATATCTCTTTCATACTGTGAGTTGCTGTGCTGAACTTCCTTCTCCTTTTCCTTAGAACAACTACTCCCTCAAACACCAAAAAACTTCTATTCCAGTTTTCAAAGCACAGAATAATAAGTTAGGGAAAACTATTCTTTAAAGAAAGTGACTCAGATTTTCTCTGTGAGACATTAAAATAAAATTATATCTCAGGCACTAACTATTCCCCGTATATTTTAGGTTACTTCTCTCATATTGCTTTCTGATCCAAAAGTTTTTAATGCCTTCTTCCTAAGTTGAAAAACTCCACATAGTCCCATCTTTTTTCCCTAAGAAAGAAGTTTTGTTTTCATGGTCTCTGAGACTTGCTTGGCTTTATATCTGCTCCCTGCTGCATGAAGGTACTCTGATTTGCACAAGATAGTGCAAGTTTTCAGTCTTGCTGTGTCTTTCATTTTCTTTCTCACTCCATCCTCCTTCAAGGAAAGAGGACTCTGGAGGGTGTCCCAGTTGTTGCCATGTGGAACAGTCAGACAGCAAACCCAAGTTACTTTACTAAACATTCAACTATATCATCTTTAACTGAACATAACACATATATGCAATAAGCAAGGACCCATTTAATCTTATGATTCTGTGCCTGACAGAGATACCTTCACTTGCACCAGCCAAAAGTTTATTGTTATAAGTAATAATAAAAGGAGGCATAATAATATACACACACTTTTTATTTTTTTAATGTTTTCCATCATTAAACTAGGAAATTTGAGAATCTGCTAATGCATACATTTCTGAAAATGTGTATTTAATAGCAGACCTACAGAGAAGCAAAAACTAAATTGATATTTTGGTGAACAAATGTACAATTATAAGGTCTACTTGACTGCAGAGTATCAGGAGCTTTTATACAAAACAAGTTAGAGGATTAATGAAGGTGTGAGGGGTAACACAAAAACATAAAAAAATTATTAATTCCACCTTTCAGTCCATATCTTGGAACTCAATAATTAGTAATTATATAATAGCCATTCTTTTCATCTTCAGCAAATACTTCAGAAATACTACTTTGTATTAGAACTCCTTCTGTTCCATTTTCCCTACATTTCTGGGTTTACAGTTGCAGAGAAAAATCTAATGATTCTATACATTTGTTGGTTCATGTGTGGGTTTTTTTGTTTGCTTTTTTGTGAACATTCTTTCAATTTAAAGAATTGCTGGTCAATTCATTACTGTCAAATACCTGATATTGACAGTATAATTAAATATTTCTTGTAACAAATTCCTGTTGAACAGGTAGCTACACAAACAAGCCTGTTAAGTAACCCACAATATGTTACAAAAAAATTTAGATGTCTTTTCTTGGAGGGATTAATATATGGCTATTATATGATACAAGGTGAATGCTCATTAGCTTGTTTTTATTATTATATGGGTTTTAACTAAGCAAAATTTATTGGTGTAAGAAGTTACAAGGATGGTTTTAGCAGGCTTTTTTGGCAGCAAAAGGCAAGCAACTACTTTAAAAGATTCATTTTCCTTCATTTATTTATATTATTTTTAATCTATTAACTTAGAAAACACATCCTGCTCACCACACAAATATGACTCCTAGTGTATTAATAAACTCTTCACAAATAAGTTTTACTGATTTTATTAAAATGTGAATGCTAATATTTATATAAAGAGCTTAATATTCATTATGATCTTGCTGAATAAATTCTGGACATCAGCTTTGACAGAAGTGGTATCATGTTATTCATATGACTAGGTTCACTGGATGAATAATGAAAGAGAACTAGTCATAACAAGCAATTTGCACAGAACCCTTAGGCTAAAAATAACTGATTAAAGCTATTTTGAGAATACTGATCTGTAGCAAGGATAGTCAGAGTAATTAGAACGAATTTCCGATTGATTCAGGAATGAAACATACCTACCATTCATAAAAACTCTTAGATTATGGGGGGGGTTGTTTTTTTGAAAACTTAAACATTATCCTTATAAGTTGTTTAGGGTTCATTTGTGACAAACAGCTGTTCAATTTCCTAGTGATTTCCTTGGTTTCTTGGTTGGTTTTCATTTTTTTCCCTCGTATATTCTGTAAAAAAACCCTATGAAAAAACAAGGAGCATAAAAGAGTGGTTAATGATGGAGTTACACCCATCATTTGACAGTTAAAATACATATTTTATCCAGATACCACAGCATGATTATTTGGACTGTATTATACTTCGGTTATTTTCACACAAAGACACATCAGTCATGCAGGGAGTGCTGCCAGGCAAGAGGGTAGAGGAAATGAAGGATGTGGGAAATGCTATTGTTTGCTGTGGAAACCAGCAATATTATCATGATAGTTTGAAAAGAATACAGAAGGAATGAGATTGAAGTAAATTTGAACTTACCTTTATATGTTCACTGTTGCTGTGATATGCCTATTAGATTTATGTGAAATCTTGATAATATCAAAGAAGTGCAAGAAGATGTTTCTATGGTATTATCAGCTTCACACACCCATCTCACCCACCCCTAGTATTTTGAAATGAGTTCATTTTCTCATGTGTTTTTAAGATTGTATTGGTTTTGGCTAAGATGGAGTTAATTCTTCCCAGAGCATCATACATAGCAATGTGTTCTTCAGTGCTGTAGCTGAATGTTGGTAACACACCAGTGCTTTGGCTACTGCTGAGCCAAGCACAAAGGCTGATTTTTTCAAAAATTTCCCCTGCAACAGTAAGCTGAGGGATGGGGAAAATCTTGGGAGAGGATTCTGCTGGGCCAGCTGACCCCAAATGGCCAAAGGAATACTCTATACCATATGATGTCAGCTCAGATATAAAAGCTAAGTGAAAGAAGGAAGTGTGGGGATATTCTCTGATGTCATCTGTCCTCTGGAGTAAACACTATGTGTATTAGAGCCCTGCTTCCTGGGAAGTGACCAAACATTTCTTGGTGATGGGAAGTAGAGAATAGTATTTTTGTTTAATTTTGCTTCTACACATGGGCTTTGTTTTTGCTTTTCATTCTGTTAAATTTCTTCTATCTTAATTCACAGGCCTTTTGTTACATTTTCCCTTTCCTCTGTCCATCTATGAAGGGAAGTGACAGAGCAGTTTTGGTGTGTATCTGGCCATTGGACAGGGCCAAACCACCACAAAGATTTTTTTTTTTTGTTAATTTATGAGGAAATAAAAAAAATAAATCTATTCAACAAGCAAGGTTCAGAAAATGAATACTAAGTGCAGGAAAAAAGATGAGCTGTGAATAAAAGCTGTGCATAAAAGTTTCCCATATGCAAAGTATCCAAAATGTACAAGTTTGTTTTCTTAACTAACTCAGACTCAATACTGCAACTTTTTCACAATATTACTCCAGTTTAGACTCTAAAAGAGCTTTGTATGACGCAAATCGTTTGCAAAACCTTAAACATAGTCAATCATTTCTCTGTGAGTTTCTTTAAGATTCAGAATACTAAGGATGCACTCATAAGGAACAACTCTCATATAGAATTGTATCTTGGAAAAATTAAATTATGAAAACTATTTTGAAGTAAAAAGAGATTCACTCTTTGCAAGGATGATATTGGGAGCACACTGTAATTTTGTAGCAAATGCTGTCATAGATCTTAAAAAGATACATAAAATTATATACTTTGCATTTTATAAGATACTTTCTTTTCCTCATTTTAGTGTCTGCTTTTTTCACCTATATTTCTAGGTTTACAAGTAAGATAGTGTTAAACAGCAATTACAGTGTTGCGCAGTTTGTTTTTCATTCTTTAATGCACAGTACAGGATTTGCATTGAAGAATCAAAGGTTCAGGCCTGACAACAGAGCATGGCTTGCAGTGATAAGCTAACTCTGCTGGAGCACATCAATCCTGTACAGTAAAACCAATGAAAGGATTAAGCATGCGAAGGAAGAGATGAAATGGAAGCCATCATGTATGAAGCATGTTGAGTAATTTCTAGGAACACTGCCCCATGTTTTACTTTAGTGTGTTAAGGAAGCACTATGCCCATTCCTGCTAAAGAATATTGATTTAAACACTTAGACATAGTCCTCCATGCTGTGTACGATGGAAGATATTGTCTTGTGGAGGTAAAGAAGTAAATATAATGTTACACTCAAAACTTCAAAATACTATAACTCATTCATACTTCTGGAATACGATTATAAACAAATTAAATACAAAGACTGAAGCAAAAGTTGGGTTAAAGTAAAAATGTTGCCATCTTTGCCTTAGTGTTAAACTAACTATTGATTTTTTTTTTTAATAGTTTTTAATTGTTCCCTTTCATCATAGAATTGTCAGGGTTGGAAGGGACCTCAAGGATCATCAAGTTCCAACCCCCTTGCCATAGGCAGGGACCCCTCACACTAGATCAGGTTGCCCAGAGCCACATCCACCCTGGCCTTAAAAACCTCCAGGGGTGGGGCTTCTACCACCTCCCTGGGCAACCTGTTCCAGTGTCTCACCGCACTCATGCGGGAGAACTTCTTCCTAATATTCAATCTGAATCTACCCTTTTCTATTTTTTTTCCATTCCCCCTAGTCCTATCATTGCCTGAAAGTCCCTCACCAGCTTTCTTGTAGGCCCCCTTTAGATACTGGAAGGCCACAATAAGGTCTCCTCAGAGCCTTCTCTTCTCTAGACTGAATAGCTCCCTCAGTCTGTCCTTATAGGATAGGTGCTCCAGCCCTCTAGTCATCCTCATGGCCCTTCTCTGGACGTGTTCCAGCATCTCCAGTTCCTTCCTGTAATAGGGGCTCCAGAACTGGACATAGTACTTCAGGTGGGGTCTCACCAGAGCAGAATACAGGGGGAGAATCACCTCCCTCGACCCGCTGGCTATGCTTCTCTTCATGCAACCCATGATCGTCTTTCTGGGCTGCAAGTGCACACTGGTGGCTCATAGTGAGTACAGTACCCCCCAAGTCCTTTTTTTCAGGGCTACTCTCAAGCCAGTTGCTCTCCAGCTTATATCAGTGTTTGGGATTGCCTGACCCAGATGCAGGACCTTGCATTTGGTCTTGTTGAACCTCATGAAGTTGTCATGGGCCCACCTCTCCAGCCTGTCCAGGTCCTTCTGGATGGCATCCCTTCCCTCCAGCATGTCTGCTGCACCACACAGCTTGGTGTCATCAGCAAACTTGCTGAGGGTGCACTCAATGCCACTGTCCATGTCACCAACAAAGATGTTAAACAAGACTGGTCCCAGTACTGATCCCTGAGGGACTTCACTTGTTCACTGGTCTCCACTTGGACATGGACCCCTTGACAGCCATCTTTTGGGTGCACCCCTCAAGCCAGTTCTTTATCCACTGAATGGTCCATCCATCAAACCCAGATTGGAGACCAGGATGTGGTGCGGGACAGTGTTGAAGGCTTTGCTCAGGTCCAGGTAAATGAGGTCTGTTACTCGGACTTCATCTTTCATGTGTACACAGATAGCTGTAATCAAAAGTGTGCATTGGAAATATGATAAATATTTCTCTTTTAGCACATTTATGAGAGTGATGTCACATTTTAAGGGAAAGATAGTCTTAATGTATCACTACCTTTCCTGCTTTTATTCACTTTTATAGCCTTCTGTCCCAGACTACAATGAGAACTATAGTGAGGAAATCTATCACCATGTACCAGTCTATCTTTACTATATCTTACAGTAAGAAATCACATATACTTGTTTTGGTTTGTCTTCTGGTGTATTTGCATGTTTCTTTTTAGCCTTGTTAAGATTACTGTTTGTGATCTGAAGAAAAGTTCCAAATTTTAGCATTTTCCCAGTGTACAATTCAGCCTTTCTTTCACTGAGATATGATTTTCAGAGGACCCTAGAAAATATTCTTTGCTATCTTACACAGAATTTTGTATGAATGGTAGGATTGTTTAGAATGGCTTTGCCTTTAGCTGGTATAATTATCTCTGCTACCATGGCAAAAACACAGAGGCACACTTCCACATTCAAGATTTGATTCCTGCTGTCTACCATTCCATTAAGTTTTTTTTTAATTAAATCTATTTACAGCACTAGTATTTTTGGTCATCACATCAAAAATCAATTTAACAGGCAAAGGTCTGTGTTCAGTGAAGTTATTTATATTTAGAGATTATTGATCTTTGTTCAATTTTCTCATTATATCTTTTCATTTCAACATGATTTTTGGTGTTTAAAAGACTGAATCATTCAAATTTTCATCTGAGTAGTACTGTTGCTATCTGTAGCAAATACTTCAGTGTATGTATGGATGAAGAATTTGCAGTTCTATATGATTTTAGAACATTAATATTCCTAAATGTTGTTTCTTTTTCTTCAGAAAACCTCTCTCTTTTTTTTTTTTTTGACATCACTACCTACAAATTTAAATGAGCACAGAATATTATGAACAATGAATACCTGAGACAGGTGGCCCTTATTTCCTATAAAAAGCAAAATAAAACAAAACAACAGCATTCTAAAAATAAAATACTTATGTATGAGTTTACATGTCCCTTATATTCCTTTCCCATCTTTCCCCCCCCCTAATACAAGTAATTTTATCCTGCTTTATAATTACTTAAGCACCATTTTTCACTCTCTCAGGAAGGTATTATTTCCATAGTGTAACCACTGTATACCTTCAATTTCACTGAAATATTTTCATATTTTGATGTAACATTCTATATCAAAGAACAAATCAGAAAGCTTTGAATTATTGTAAATAAAAGGAAAAGTGATAGGAGAACAAACAAGAAGAATGTGACTAGTGACAACAAGTACAAGGTAATTTTAAAGTAATAAAAGTCAATTTACTGACAAAATTGGAATTTGATTGTATTGCACTGTACTTCCTAATTTGCATGGTAATAAAATTTAGGAAATAGACTATGTTAATCCACATTGTTCTGTCTGTACCAGAGGAAAAAAATAAAGGAAAAAAAAAAAAAGATAAATGTTTAGGGCTGGGCCAGCCACTAAACAAATGTCAGAGGCTCTCTATTAACCCAGCTCCATTCCCAAAGGGGAAGAGATGGTAATAAGGGAGAGACACTTATGAACTGTAAAAGAAAACTAAAATGGCTTTAGTGAAAAGAATAATGATAAAAAGCCCTGGGGTGAATGGTTAAAGGGTCAGGAGCACAAGTAGCATTTGCTTCTGTCCCCGCACTAGCTATGCCTAATGATGGAATAAGCATGAAAATCCAGCAGATTAATGCCTGGCTGTGGGACTGGTGTCTACAGCAGAATTTTGGGCTACTCTATAAGACCCCAGGCCTGCTAATTATAGAAAAACCTGCTTGTCTCTAAGAGGAAAAAGAATCCTGGGACAAGAACTGGCATGGCTGATTGATAGGTCTTTAAACTAATTTTGAAGGAGGAAGAGGGAAAAGTGAGCCTCACTGAGGACATTGCTGGGACAGTTGTGAGGCAGAGTACCAGCTCCACTGCTGTCCCAGGGGGCTGTAGGGGATAGTGGATTATGTGACACCCACGATGGTAACAGATGATCCTCTGCTAAGTCTCTGAAGTGTCTGTATACCAACACAAGAAGCATGGGAAATAAGCAGGATGAACCAGGAATCTTGGTTCAGTCACAGGGCTGTGATCTTGTTGCAATTACAGAAACATGGTGAGACAGTTCCCACAACAGGAATGTGTTATGGATGACTATGTACTTTTCAGGAAGGACAGGCCGACAAGGTCAGATGGTGGAGTTGCTGTCTATGCTAATAAGCAACTAGAATGTGTGGAGCTTAAACCAGGGGGAGATGATAAAAGCATTGAAAGTTTGTGGGTAGGAGTGAAGGGACATAAAAACATGGAAGATATGGTTGTGGGTGTTTATTACAGACCACCTAACCAGAAAGGAGCTACTGACAAGGTCTTCTACCAGCAGCTTGAAGTAGCCTCAAGATCAAGTGCCCTGATGGTCATGGACAACTTCAACAGCACCGATATTAGTTGGAAACATCACACAGTCAAGCACAAACAGTGCAAAAAGTTTCTGCAGTGCATTGATGACAACTTTCTCCTGCAAGCAGTTGAAGAACAAACAAAGAGAATTGCAGTGCTGGAACTGGTATTAACAAAGAAGGACTGGTTGAAGATGTTAAGGTTGGGGGTAATCTTGGTTGCAGTGACCATAATGTGTTAGAGTTTAATATCAACAGACAAAGAAGCAGGGTGGTAAGTAAAATTTCAACCCTGGACATTAAGAAGGTCAACTTTCCCCTCTTCAAGAATTCAGAAATATCCAGTGGACTAGGGCTCTGGAAGGAAGGGGGGCCCAAGAGAGCTGGTTAATATTCAAACATACCTTCTCCAACCTCAAGAGAAATGTATTCCCTTGAAAAAAAATCAAGTAAGGCAGGCAGAAGACCTGCATGGATAAACAGGGAACTCTTAGTAAAATTCAAAAAGAAAAAGGAGGTTTACAGTATGTGGAAAAAAGGACTAGTCAATTGGGAGGGTTATAGAGATATAGCCAGGGAATGTAGTGATGCAACAAGAAAGGCCAAGGCCCTCCTGGAACTAAGTATCTCCAGAGGGGTGAAAGAGAACAAGAAGATTTTTTTCAAATATGTCAATGATAGGAGGAAGAGCAGGCAAAAGGTGTGCCCACTACTGAATGATATAGGCGATATGGTAACTGATGATGCAGAGATGGCAGAGTTGCTGAATGCCTTCTTTGCCTCAGTCATTACTTCTAAGACCGGACTCAGGAACTTCAGTCTCTGGGAACAAGGGGGTAGAACTGGAGAGATGTGGACATTCCACTGGTCAGTCAGGACCGGGTTAGAGATCTCTTATACCAACTGAAGACAAACAAGTCCATGGGCCCTGATGGGGTGCATCCACGACTACTGAGACAGCTGTTGCTGAACCTCTCTCCATCATCTTTGAAAAGTCATGGAGAACAGGAGAGGTGCCTGATGACTGGAAGAAAGCAAATGTCACTCCAGTCTTCAAAAAAGGCAAGAAGGATTACCCAGGTAACTATAGATCAGTCAACTTCACCTCCATCCCTGGAAAGATGATGGAGCAGCTCATCCTGGAGGTCATCTATAACCTCATGGAAGACAAGAAGGTTATCAGGAGGAGCCAATACGGATTTACCAAGGGGACATCCTGCCTGACCAATCTGGTAGATTTCTATGAAATTATGACCACATGGGTAGATGAGGGAAGAGCAGTGGATGTCGTATACCTTGACTTCATTAAGGCTTTTGATACTGTCTCCCATAACAACCCCATAGAAAAGCTCAGGAAATGTGACATAACAGCTGGTCTGTGAGGTGGATTTAAAACTGGCTCGACAACAGAGTTCAGAGGGTTGTCATCAGTGGGACAGAGTCAACTTGGAAGCCTGTGGCCAGGAGTGTTCCCCAGGGGTCAGTACTGGGTCCAGTTTTGTTCAATAGCTTTTATCAGTGACCTGAATGAGGAGATTGAGAGTAACCTCAGCACATTCACTGATGATGTAAAACTGGGGGGGGTTGGCTGACACTCCATCAGGCTGTGCTGTCATCCAATGAGATCTGGACGGGCTGGAGAGCTGGGTGCAGGCAAACCTCATGAAGTTTAATAAGTACAAGTGCAGGGTCCTGCATCTGGGGAGGAATAACAAGAGGCACCAGTACGGGTTAGGGGCTGCCCTGTTGGAAAGCGGCTCCATGGAGAAAGACCTTGGAGTGCAGGTGGACAGTTAGTTCTCCATGGAACAACAATGTGACATTGTGGCCAAGAGAGCCAATGGTATCCTGGTATGCATCAAGAAAATAGTGTCCAGCAGATCTAAGGAGGTTCCTCTACCTCTCTAATCTGCCTTGGTGAGACCACACCTGGAATACTGCATCCAAGTTTGGGCTCCCCAGTTCAAGAGAGACAGGGATCTGCTGAAGAGAATCAGAGAGTCATAAGGATGATTAGAGGACTCGAGCATCTCCCCTATGAAGAGAAACCGAGAGCCCTGAGAAGACTGGGAGGGGATCTCATTAATATGTCTAAATATCTGAAGGGTGGGTGTCAAGTGGAGGGGGGCAAGGTCTTGGTGGTGGTGTACAGTAATAAGACAAGAAACAACTCTATGCTCAAACTTGAGCAGAGAAGATTTCACCTCAACATGAGGAGAAACTTCTTTACAGTGAGGACAATGGAGCACTGGAACAGGCTGCCTAGGGAAGTTGTGGAGTCTCCTTCTCTGAAGACTTTCAAAACCCACCTGGATGCATTCCTGTGCAGGCTACCCTAAGAGATCCTGCTTTAGCAGGGGGGTTGGACCTGATGATATCTTGAGGTCCCTTCCAATTTCTAATATACTGTGATACTGAGATAAAAACAGATATAAAATTGATGTTGAACTCAATCTCCCTGATAGCAATTATGTCACTGTCACTGCTGGTGCTGAGGGTAGGCACTGGAGAAGTCCCAGACTAAACTCAGCTACAGACATGAATAGGATTCCTGTCTGGAGGGCATACAGGGGCAGTGGCTTCAAACTAGAGAAGAGTGGGTTCAGATTAAATGTTAGGAACAAGTTCTTTACAATGAGGGAGGAGGAACACTGGAGCATGTTGCCCAAAGAGGTAGTCGGGGCTCTGTTCCTGGAGATATTCAAAGTGAGGCTCAACAGGGCTCTGGGCAGCCTGATCTACTTGAGGATTCCCCTGCTTACTGCAGAGGGGGTTGGACTAGATGGCCTTTGGAGGTTCCTTCCAGACCATTCTATGATTCTATGATTCTGTGAATTCATGAGCTGGATTCTGGAACTGTACACACAGAAACACAAGGATCAGGATTGACGGCACAATGGGCAGTCCTCCTCAGATGCCAGCCACTGAAGAAGAAAGCTTGACCCTCATGATCCCTCAGCTTTATACTGAATGCAATGTAGATGGCATGAAATAGAATATCTTGTTGGTCATTTTGGGGTCACCTGTCCTGTCCTCTCCTCCCTGCACATGCAATTTGTTTATTGCTTTCTGCAACCCCAAAGTGTTGCATGAGATTTAGCAGCAATCTTCATCTCCATAGGAGCAAGTATAAGACTCTTATCAATGCTTGGTAGCAACTATAAACAAAGGTGTTATCACTTTAGAAGCAGACACTTTTTGCAAAAATATGCCTTTGACTTTTAAAAGTGCAGTAAGAGGATACTTAGCAGAAAAAATAAAGTCATTGAACAGAATTGGTTTTGTTCTAGCTCAAACCAGGACATTATATTCAGTGATAGGTTTTGTGTTGTTAAGGTATAAATCTGAGCTCAATTTCATTAAACCAAAATTTTTATCCATTTTTTAATTTGTACTCCAATGCCCACACTGTGTTTAATATCAAGTTTGTGAATTACCATCCAATATGCATTTCCTCTCTTTAATTTCATCTTGCTGAAGAGTTATTTTCTGCAAGGAAGCAATAAAAAGTGTCCATTTTTGTCTTGAGCTTTCTAATTTGTCCTTTTCATTGCAGTACAGCAGGAGATCCATGTTAATCTGAACTACTCTATGGCTTATCACCACCTCATAACTGCTCTTGAACAGCATTTGATTTTTATTCATGAATTCTAGATTGAAGGAAACTTTTCTTTATTTTATTTTAAAAGAACTAGACTCATAACGATCTAATGTTCTTCAAGATGAATCCTTAAATAGCACTTGTGATCTAAATACTTCCAAGTCTCATGATATGGCTTAGATAATTTTTAGATTGTGTTTCAAACTGTAAATATAGAAGCTTTAAAAAAGAAATAAATAAATCTGTGCACAATTTGGCTTATATTATAGATAAAAAGGAAGAACCTAATATTTTAGGTAACTGACACCCCATCTAAACAGGTAAAAAGATATAATGTGGTGTGAAATTAAATAGCCTGTTTTCTTCCCAAGTGAGATTCTTCAGAATAAACATCAAAATAATATATTTGTATCTGCTGTCCCCAAAGTTGTCTAGCAAAAGAAGACATTTCCATTTTGAGGACAGGATCCTGTAGAATGTTGACTACCAATGACTGGTCAAATATGTTTGACTATCCTTTTAACTGAGCCATAAATATTAAATGTGATTAAGACTGTGATGTACCTAAATCTTTGCAAGTTTTCTCTAGACTATAGTGACTTCACACTACTTCTCAAAGTGCATCTTGCACATTGCATGATCTGGCTTTTATCTTGGTTTTGCCTTTACTTTTTTAAAATTAATATTCTATCGTTAATGTGAAGGAAAACTATGAAGTGGTTAGGGAATTATTCATATGGTCAGGGAAAAATGAGAAGCATAGAAGTGACAGGATGTTGGTTGGTTGGTTTGCTTGTTTGTTTGAACTTACTTTTGTTGCACATAGAAAATCAGTGTCACCTAAAAAAACCAAAACTGTAGACAAATGAACAAACAACCTAGAAGTGTATAATTTGTTCAGATAGTTTGCTGTTTATATCAGTTATTTCACATATCCCAGTACTATATTTGATTTTCTGTTTATACCTTGATGCAAAAATTCTTGAAGTAGGATAAACCATCTCTTTTTTGAGTATCATACCCTAAGAGTAAACATTACATAAAAATTTATTGGGAAAAAGCACCAAGCTGCCTGGCTATTTGGAAAGCTTTTGTAGCTAACTGAAAGGTAGTTCTTACATGTGCACTCTTCTGACTAATTTTTGGGTTAGGGGATTTTACTCCTGGTTTGGTTGTGGGTTTTTGTTTGTTTGGTTGTTGTTGTTGCTTATTTTACAAAACACCTCCAGAAGGGGAGCCCAAAGCAAACAACAGTGTCTCAACAGGAAGGAATTAAATTTCTAGAAAAGAAATTCCCCTTACTAGTTAAGCCTCATAACTGTCAGAATGGACTGAGACAAGGAATAATAGTTCGTGAAGTCTATACAAACATATATATATATAACACAGATAATCTGTTTTTCTGCCTTTCTGTTGTGGTGCTAAAATTGTGGTACTAATAAAACCAGAATCAACTGCATGAGGCAACAACAGTGGAAATACTTGAATATATTAAAGCAAACTCAGGCCTGCAGAACACGGATGATACCTACTTGTTCTCATATCCAGATATCCAGATGATACTTTTTTTTTCAAGGTCTTGAGTTTGTGAAAATGAAAAGTAATAAACAGGAAAAAAAAAAGAAAATAAACTTTTGTGGTAGTTTTAGGCTGTGCCTGGAAGTTTCCACAGATCTTGAACAGAAAGTGGTAGAATGTAAATAAATTACTATTGGATATAAAAAGGAAAATAATGATAAATTCTAAATAATCCATTGGTCACATTGGTCAGATTATAAACATAAGTTAGTTGTGTAGCCTAACTTTTTCTCTCTTTTTGGTTTCTTCTCTCTAGCAGTTACTAGCTCTGGCTTCTGCTGGCTTTGCTGACCTTGGCTTTGTATGGCTTTGTTGTGGCTGAGAATCTAACAAACAACTCTGCTCTTCTCTCTTCTCTATCATGTACAGAGGAGTAGGGAAAGGGGTAGGGAGTGGGGAAGTTATTAACCCTCTGGTTTGTCCAGGGGCTTCTTGTGCTGTTTGCAAACTGTAAATACACGTAAATATTGTATATTTTGGACATATTCATTGGATTTCATTTTAGATTGTAGTTTTGCTTGTAAAGACAGCTTCATTTACTTCCAGTTGAGCTGGTCTGGCAATTTTTTGTTGGGGGGAATTTTCAACCCACCACACCTTCTCTCAGTACAGATACTTAAATATAATTTTTAATCTCTGGGTGATTTAAGAAATTTTAAACAGAAATTGATGCATCGACAAAGTTTCCACTCCAAAGCTTTCACAACAGATTGTACATTAACAGACTAACTCATTAATAATCCTGGGCAAATATATATTTGAAATTAATCATAGTTACACTTCATTCAACCAAGTGCAACGTCATGAAACTATAATATGTTACTAAAACATACTTTTGTATACTCTGAGAGTCTAATGAATATGCTTAAAAAATGTTCAGATTTATGTTTGTGTTCAATACTCATGTATTGCCTTCATATATGCTCTATAAAGCTATGCTGGCACATATTTTGTTTACTAGTAATGGCAATTTCCCAGCATAACACAGTTGTTCAAAACCAGATTCCTTTAATAAATACTTAATGTCCCAAATTACTTTCCCACTACATTTAATCAAATTGTTTTTCATTTCATTCCATCTGGAGTCTCAAATGGTTATAGCTACTCAAGAGGATTTGACAGAACTCAGACAAGGAGGTACCTGATTTTGATATATTTACCTTGACATTAAAGGTAAATTTATTCACTCTATACATTGAGATACCATCTGGAGACAATGACAGAATATTACTGTAATTCAGCTTCAACAGAGCTGAACATCTGTAAATGTCATCTCAACATAAATAGAGGTAACACTTATTTACATGACATATGAACAAAGTAACATTAAGAAAAGAAAATAACAGAATCAGTGTTTTCTTGTGATTAAGACATTATTAGTTTTAAATTTGTCCATTCTGATTATAAGGTCACAGAAGACTGAAATTCATATACACCACTTTTCCCCCCTTCCCTTCCCTTCCCTTCCCTTCCCTTCCCTTCCCTTCCCTTCCCTTCCCTTCCCTTCCCTTCCCTTCCCTTCCCTTCCCTTCCCTTCCCTTCCCTTCCCTTCCCTTCCCTTCCCTTCCCTTCCCTTCCCTTCCCTTCCCTTCCCTTCCCTTCCCTTCCCTTCCCTTCCCTTCCCTTCCCTTCCCTTCCCTTCCCTTCCCTTCCCTTCCCTTCCCTTCCCTTCCCTTCCCTTCCCTTCCCTTCCCTTCCCTTCCCTTCCCTTCCCTTCCCTTCCCTTCCCTTCCCTTCCCTTCCCTTCCCTTCCCTTCCCATCTTTTCTCTTGTCTTTTCTGTCTTTCCTTGTCTTTTCTTTTTTTTCCCTTTTCTTGTCTTTTCTTTTCTTGTCTTCAATTTATTATTTGAACAGCAACATGTGGTGTAAGATAAAAATTTGCCAAGCAACACAATACCAAAAAAAACCCCCTCATGTTGTAATCTTATAAAAAATAAAGTAGCTCAGTGGTATGAAAGCAAAATATTCTTGCATGATTTCCTTCTTTTCCTCCATCAGTGACTGGTGTTTTTGGCTTGCTTCTGTTTCATTCAGTGTTCAAAGTCCCCAGATATATAGGAGAAAATAATTCAAATTTTTCACTACCTATAATTATCCTTAACTCATAAACTTGGGAAGTCCATCTGGGGCAAAAATTTTGATTGAATAGGAATACTTGATAGGAGTGCTTTGTTCAAAAATCATAGGATCACAGGGTTTTAGGGGTTGGAAGGGACATCTGGAGATCATCGAGTCCAATGCCCCTGCCAGAGCAGGACCATAGAATCTAGGACAGGTCACACATGAATGGGTCTTGAAAGTCTCCAGAAAAAAGACACTCCACAACCTGTCTAGGGAGCCTGTTCCAGTGCTCCATTACACTCACAGTAAAGAAGTTCCTTCTCATGTTGGGGTGGAACCTCCTGTGCTGTAGTTTATATCCATTGCCCCTTGCCCTATCACAGGGTGCAGCCAAGAAAAGACTATCCCCTCCCTCTTGACACCCAGCTGTCAGATATTTGTAAGCATTTATTAAATCCTCTGTCTGTCTTCTCTTTTCCAGACTAAAAAGCCCCAGGTCTCTCAGTCTCTCTTCACAGGGCACGTGCTCCAGTCCCTTAGTCATCCCCATAGCCCATCTGATTAATCTGAGCTTTCTTTTTCAAGCATAAATTTAACCTAAGATGGCAGGCAGCAGTCATGATCTACTACTGTATCTGGTGGTCATACTGCCTTCCTTATGTTGGCACAAGCACAATGATTTGCTGAATTTTGTTTGTTTGAAGGGGAGATTAATTTTTGGATGGCAGACTGATAACAGAAATAAGCAGAAAAATCAAGTTGGAGATGAAATGACAGCAATTTTGAAGGTATGAATTCAGTTTTAATTGTGAAAGTATACTCAGAATTACTGTTCTGGCAAGCAGAATTGTTAATGTGGCATTTAATGCTTAAATGCTTTTATGTGTCTGTGTGTATCTATGCTTCTTGACTTTATTCAAAATATGTTTACTGATGTTCATTCTGCATTAATTTCAGCATATCTGATAATCTTTCACTTGGGGTGGTATTTTGGAAAAGATAAATTTCTGAGAAACATTGTTACTGTTTTTACTCATTAAGGCAACATATTGGTAAAGATCTTTTAAGCTCTCAAATGTTCCTTATACCTTCCTCAAATTATTTTCTCCTTTTCTCTTTCATTTAGTTAGATTTCTAATATTTTTGATGGGCACTAAGTGGAATGCTGTTAAAATGGTACTGAAAGAGATGTAGTTGCCCATGTTGTAAGAAGTATACTGAGTTGCCATTGAAAGAACTCTATTTAAAATTTATTTTAATTATGTAATCTGGGGATTTGGAAAATCAGCTTCCAGCAATTGTAATGAGATGTATAGATGTGTAGGAAATTATGATGAATACTTGCAAATGCAACTGGTAGAAATACCATTCAATACTAATGTCTACAATTTGGAGTAGAATCCTGCTCAAATAATCTTACTGGTATCTGTGTGACTCTTTTTCTACTAAAGGCTTGTATCTGCATGGAAAACTGTTAAAACCACATTGTAATGCTCTATTTACATGCCAGTGTGTAGCACTTGGGATCTTGATCTCTGTGTTCAGGAAGGAGGACATTTTCATTTAGCATACCACATCTGGGATATGCATCAACAGTTGGGTTTTTCTTCTGCAGAAAGAAGAAAATGTGAAAATGAAGAAATGTGAAAACTTTGTTCACAGTCCTAAATTATAAACAAACACATAGCAGATTTCTAGAATGAACATGCATAGTATATTCTACTTTGAGAATTTTTTTTGGTCAGGGAAAATGCGTGAGTGATTATATTCATATTGGAATGGCTAGAAAAGCAGTCTCTGAGATAGTTTGCTAAGGTAAATAACAAAACTACAGTTGCTGTAAAGTTGGAAAGAATACTGCATATGAAAATCCTTCAGTTTTCTCTTTCTGGTACTTTTTTTTGGTTTGTTTGGTTGTTGTTTTTGTTTCTCCCCCCCTTCCCCCCCAGCAATTTAGAAGCAGTATGGAGCATGAAGGTGTCTACAGTGCCAAAGAAAGATGACTTAAAATATGACAGACTAGAAGAAGTTGATCAGATATCACATCTGTCCCCATTCATCTCCATTTCCATTTTTCTGAAAAGACTACAGTGTTCAAATGCCAATAAGGAGACATTTATATGTCAGCAATTCGTAGATAGTCTTTCCTTACTTAACAAAGATGGTTTCCAATGCCAATGCAATGATAATATACTGCATGCATGCCCATTCAATTCCTCATGCATATTTCTCACATGATGAATTTTTATGGCAGATTAGAAGTGACAAGAACAGGTTCTCTGCCTTGAAAAAGCTCTATATTCATTTACATATATATAACCCAAAGCCTTTCTTTTGTGAAATGGACCAGCAAGCTGCCACTTGAGTCCTTGTCCTATATATGCTTACCTCATAACAATATTAGCCTGTTTATTATTATTACTGTATCCTTAAAAAAGCTCTTTTTTAATGGTCCTGGAAAACAGCCAGGGAGTAATACCCTGTTCTGGGACACCTGGTGCAAAGTGGTTTACATTTTCACAGCTTATTCATGAAGATTAGCCTGATAAGTGTGATTCTCACTACATAAGGAGTTATTCTCCCTCTCCTCCAATTACTAATATTGAGGCAGAAAAAACTTTTCTTATGATTCTCTACTACAGAACTCATAATCATGAACAAATAGTGGATACAAAATTACATACCAGCACATTCACAGAGTCACAGAATTCTCAGGGTTAGAGGGGACCACAAGGATCATCTAGTCCCAAACCCCTTGCCATGGGCAGGGACACTTTCCACTAGATCAGGCTGCTCAGAATCACATTCAGGCTGGCCCTAAACACATCCAGGGCAACTTGTTCCAATGTCTCACCACTCTTATGGTGAAGAACTTCTTCCTAATATCTAATATAATTCTCTCCTCCTCTTGGTTTGATCCATTTCCCCTAGTCCTATCACTACTTGACATCCTAAAAGTCCCTTACCAGCTCTCTAGTGGGCCCCCTTCAGATACTGGAAGGCCACAATAAAGTCTCCTCAGAGCCTTCTCTTCTCCAAACTGAACCACCACAACTCCCTCAGTCTGTCCTCATAGTAGAGGTGCTGCAGCCCTCTGGTCATCTTCATGGCCCTTCTCTGGACTGTTCCAGCACAGCCATATCTTTCTTGTAATAAGGGCTCCAGGACTGGACACAGTACTACAGGTGGGGTCTCATGAGGGTGTTGTAGAGGACAAGAATCATCTCTCTTGAACTGCTGGCCACACTTCTCTTGATGCAACTGAGGATACAGTTGGCTTTCCAGGCTGCAAGTGTACACTGGTGGCTTACGTTGAATTTCTCATCCACCAGCACCCCCAAATCCTTTTCTTCAGGACTGTTGTCAAGCCAGTCACTGTCCAGCCTATACTGGTGCCTGGAATTGTGTGGTGGGTTAACGCCCAATCTGAAAACAAAAAACAAAACAGGGTGGAGGGCTTGTGGGTGCCCTAGCTGGGCAGGGAGGGGGGAGTGGAACAGACTCAGTTTCCCAGGGGGAAAACAACCTGCAGGGAGGGCAAAGCATCCGCAAGCCCTCCACCCTGTTCAGTTTTTGTTTTCAGAATAGGCGTTAACCTACCACAGATTGCCCCAACCCAGATGCAAGGCACAGTACAGAATACAGAATTAACCAGGTTGGAAAAGATCTTCGAGATCATTGGGTCCAACCTATCACCCAACACCATCTAATCAACTAAACCATAGCACTAAGTGCCCCATCCAGTCTCTTCTTAAATACTCCCAGTCCTGGGCAGCCCATTCCAATAGCCCCTGACTGTCTCTGTGAAAAATGTCTTCCTAACATCCACCCTAAACCTCTTCTGCACAGCTTGAGACTGTGTCCTGTTGTGTTGGTGGTTGCCTGGGAGAAGACACCAACCCCCACCTGGCTACAACCTCCCTTCAGGTAGGTCTCTCAGCCTATCCTCATAGGACTTGTGCTCCAAATACCTCACCAGCTTTGTTGCCCTTCTCTGAACACGTTCCAGCAACTCAACATCTTTCCATCTGAACATCTTTTTCATGTTGCTGTGTTTATTTTCCTCTCTGGGACTCTCTGCAGTTACCTTTTGCTCTCTTTGCCTCAAAGAACTACTCAAAACTCTCATACTACTAACTAGCAGATGTTAATAGGAAATGTGGGTGACCTTTGCAATGCTCTGTGATTCAGACTTTTTTTAAGTATACGACACGGAAAATTCCTTGGGAAGACTTTTGTATACCTGCACAATGCCACTATATTGCAAGTGGTAGTTGATTTTGCTATTGGACTGATGCACTGGAAATTAATTTCATAACCCCCTTCAAGAACTCCTTCACTCAGCCTTCTTTGATAGATAACAAGGCTGGGGCTAAATGTCTGTAGTGTGGAATATATGTACATATATTTTAACAAAAATGTTCTTACTTTAATGAGACTCCTGTATGGTGGTCTAATCAAACTCAGACTTGTAGGTGGCCTTTTTGACATAGTAATCCTGCAGACCCTCTGCACTTGGTGTACAATACCCCTAGACTCTGCACTTAGTCTTGTTGAGCCTCATGAGGTTGACATGGGCTCACCATTCCAGTCTGTCAATGTCCCTCTGGATGGCATCCCTTCCTTCCAGCGTGTCTGCTCACCACACAGCTTGGTGTCATCAGCAAACTTGCTGAGGGTGCACTCAATAACACTGCCCATGCCACCAACAAATATGCTAAACAAGATTGGTCCCAGTACTGATCCTTGAGGGCCTCTGATTTTTGTGGACTTCTGCTCCTCGTCACTGGTTTCCACTTGGACATGGACCCATTGAAAGCCACTCTTTTGGTGTGGCCATCAAGTCAATTCTTTGTCCACAGAGTGGTCCATTCATCAAACCCATATTTTACTAGCTAGGAGATCAGGATGTCATGTGGGATAGTGTCAAAAGCTTAGCTCAGCTCCAGATTCATGTCTTATCCTGGCCTGTTATTTCTTGCATATTTTTCATTCAACACAAATATATGCTAAACTCCTTGTTTAGCATATATGGGACTCATTTTTATCATGACCCAGCTATCCTGTACCAATCCTGGTCAGCAGCGGGGGATTGTGCTAAGATTTGAATCATTCTCTTGGAGTAAATAAAGGTCAAGTGAAGTGAAACAGCTGATGGTTTATGGGTTTATTAGATTGGACCAGAGCAAAGGGAAAATGGGAAGGAAAAGGAGAGGGGAAAAGAGAGAGACAGGAGAGGAGACAGAGAGAGAGAGAGAAAGAATCAAAAGCAAAGGAAGGGATATTGCCATTTCCTGGATTCAGCTCACAGAATCATGACAGGAACAGCCCCAAATTCTTCACAGCAGATGCATGCCTTAAAAAGGAGGGTCCTCCACAGCAGTGGTGAAAATGGAGTAGTGTGGAGCTGGGTGGAGCCGCGCTGGCAGAGGGAGCTGTCCGGGCTGTGTAGGCAGTGCAGAGCAGAGTGGCAGCAGGACCTGGTGGGAGGACAGACTGCCTTGAAACTCGCGGACAGCATGGGCAGTGCGAAGTGGTGAGGAGTGGCAGGAGTGGCAAAGTGGTGCCAACTGTGTGGGTGGTAAGGAGCCAAGCCCTCGGGCATGATGCTAACATGTGATCACTGACTGGAAGTTGCCATTTCCTCATCACCCCTTGCAGGGCAGGGCTGCTTACTCCAGAGCTCTTCAGAGTGAGGTATGCACCTTGGCCTTTCATTACTTTTAAACCATGTCATCAGGCCATGTCTCACCCTCTTTGATGCAATAAAGCCATTGGGATCTCACACCTAACCATCACCTTAACCTCCCTTCTAAGTGGTCCTGATAATAAGTATACTTAGTCCTTTAAACACTGAAATCAGGTGTGCATAATATGAAGTATTGTCTTAAGCTCATTGTGCAGAACAAGAGACAAACAGCTTCTATTTAGTTTTTAAAAGTAACTGTCACTGTGTGACAGGGTTGCATGACCCAGAATTGAGGTTAGTATTGAAATGGGAATACTGCTTGAGATTTGACATATGAAGTTGTCTACTCATTTGTTATTTAAGGTGTAGGGCAGAGATACAGTATTTCTAACACTTTAAATTACACTTCAGATACCACTATCTTCAAGATAAAAAGTGTAATACTAGCTGAACTGAGAGTAAAAGACTCAATATATATTCCTTACCTTTAATTTCTTGGGATACTTCTCTTTCTTTTGTTCACTGTTTAAAGAGAACATACTATGTACGATTAAAGTATGCTATGTTATATGTTCTCAGTATTTTTATTTTGAAAGTCTAATAAGGGTGAAGGGGACATAGGCTTTTCTTGACACCAAATGACTTTCCAAGCAGAGAGTCCTAAAAAAATGTTAGAGAATTGAGTTATTTCCTTTTAAACTTTGATCATTGTGCCAAAAGAAAAGAATGACTCATGGGGCCAATAAGAAAGAAATCAATCAAGAAAAGCAGTGACCCTGAAATTCAGACCTAAGAGACCCCTGCATGAAGGGAAAGGGAAAAGTAATCCTAGAACACAGTGTTTTACTAGGGTACTGCTTCCATGGTTTTAATTAAAACCCGTCAAATAAATAGCAAACACCACTAAAAGGAAACATAAAAGAATTCAGAAAGGAACCAAAGAATAGCTAAAACTACTCCATTTCCTGGTTGGTTGCTTTAACCATTATATAATTATATGAAAAGATCAAGATAATACAACTTTGCTTTCCCTGTAAGATTTAATAGATCCATTCATGAGTATTCTGCTTTATAGTGAGTTCAATTATTATTACATACATTAAGTATGCCCATAGAATGTCTTTCCTCTAACACTTTTCAGCAGATTTAAAGAACAGAATCAGAAAATTGTTTTAGTAGGAAAAGACTTCCAGAATTATCAAGTCAAGTCATTATCTAACTCTACCACATGTGCTGCTAAACCACTTAGCACCACACCTATGCTGTCTTGTAAACACCTCAACGAATGGGGATTCAGCCACCTCCTTGGGGAGTCTCTTTCAGTGTTTGATAATGTTTTCAGGGAAGAAGTTTCTTCTCATATCCAATCTAAACCTTGCCTTGTGTAACTTGGGGCCATTTCCTCTCCTCCTGTCATTTGCTATGAAGGAGAACAGACCAACCCCCACCTTGCTACAACTTCTTTTCAGGTTGTAGAGATCAGTGAGGTCTCTCCTCAGCCTCCTTTTTCCATACTAAACAATCCCAGTTCCCTTGGCCACTCATCATAAGATTTGCTCTCCAGAACTTTCACTGGCTTTGTTGCCCTTCTTCAAATACACTCCAGTGCCTCAATGTCTTGTAGTAAGGGACCCAAAACTGAACAGTACTCAAGGTGTGGCCTCGGTAGTGCTGAGTAAAGCAGGACAATCACTTCGCTGGTCCTGCTTATCACACTGTTCCTGATACAAGCCAGGATGCTGTTGGCCTTCTTGGCATCAGAGCACTTTTGCTGACTTGCATACAGCTGATCAATGTCCCAAAGTCTTTCTCTATAGGGCAGCTTTCCAGCCATTCATGCCCAAGACTGTAGTGTTGAATGGGTTTGTTGTGATCCAAGGGCAGGACACAGCACTTGGCCTTGTTGAAGCTCATGCAATTGGCCTCAGTCCATTGACCCAGCCTTTCCAGGTCTCTCTGTAGAGCTGTCCTACCCTCAAGCCAATCAGCACTCCCTTCCAACTTAGTGTCATCTGCATTCAGATGCAAAAATGCTCAGCTTGTGAATTGCTCAAGGAAAATAAACCTTGACAAGTGTAGTCATTGTATATCCAAATTTTCTGGCTCTTACTTAAATATACATCACAAAAATGCATGTACCAGTGGAATGAAAGCTACACAGATTTTGATGATTTTTTTTTTATATTAGAAGGATGTCTGCCTTTGGAAAAGTGAGTGAAAGTCTGCATAATTCTGAGGAAACTTAGGTGACACAATAATTATGTAACTACATCACCGCATAGTTACATATGTACAAAGCCATCAAGCTGAACAATGTAACTAATGCATTCATTTATTTTCCTGATGGCACATTTCAAGCTATTTGAGCATCATAAACAATAAACTTTTGGCTATTCATTCTTACCATAAATTGGATTTAGTGTAAACCAAAAGCAAATAAATCATTCCTCAGTGTACCAATGTTCTCACTTTGAGTTCCTTTTGAAATGTTCCTTATGGAACATTAAATCTTTTTTTATACTACAGTTTTCATTAATGAATGACACCATGATCAGTAGGAGATCGTGTAGTTTCTATCTACTGTTTTCAAATAGGCAGCAAATGCAGGGGGAAAGGCTTGAGAGAATAAGCATACCCTTTGGTTTCTCTGTCACACTGTAAAACACCCAGAACAACTAAGTCAAAACATTGGTCTGCTTTCAAAACCTGTGTAGTCAATTCTAGCTTTCCACGTGAGCTGCTGTAAAATTACAATATAAGCTTTATTATGTAAATATTTTAACTCATTTCAGTAAGACAAATTTCATAGTTGTATTCCATTGACCCGCAATATGAAAAATTTTATAGTACTTTTAAAATATAATTTTAAAATGTAATTTTAAAAGATCATTTAGTAAGATTATTAAACTAAACCACATCAGTAGTGAAGTTGTACAGTGCTAAGTAAAAACAAACAAACAAACAAACAAACCCACAAACAAACAAATTATAAATGACAGCTACTGCCATGATTGAATGAATGTAGCTTGTCCCACAAATAATAGAAGGAAAAACTCAAACAACAAATAGAACAGAAATTCTACTACAAAATAGGCTTGGCTTTCTCTCAAGCAACATGTGGGCATGAATGCATATATATATATGCAGGTTGTTCCATTAGGAGAATCTATCCTATGGCAGTTCTGCTAATTAGTGTAAGTGTATGGAAACAGCTGAAGGAAGAAATGGAGCAACAGAGAGCTGCCAAAACTATTGCACATTTTTGCTACCAAAGCTGTTATACGGTTTTGCTTGCGAAAATTAGAGATCAAGTAAAGAACATGAAAGAAAAGGGCCAGGGAGGAGGGGGGAAAGGGGAGACATGGAATTCCTCTGATTTAGAAGCAAAGGATGTTAAGAAGAAAACAATTCTGAAATGTAAAGCCATAGATTATTCCATCTAAAGAGTGATGTTCACCCTATTTTTATAAATATATACAGCATAAAATGCAATATCATACAGTATTATGGAAGATTATATAATTTATGTAATACAAATATTAACTCTATAGAAAATGACAATATATTGAAATTGTCAAGTCTGAGGCAATCAGACTTGAAGAAAATATTTCTAAGGGAACAAAAATATAAACATTTTCTTGTGTTTGTAAGAGATTTAGGAGACCAAAGATTGCATCATTATGTGATAAACTAATATCTAGATTTTCGTCCTCTTTTATTTCCATTTGAGGAATTCCCAGCTTGATACAGAATTTTTTTACTGTTACTTCCCAAGTATATAATTATGTACTGCACTATATTCTTTTAACATGGTTCTATTATTGCTGTCCTCTAGTTGACCCTGTTTATATATATATATATATATATATATATTTTTTTTTTTTTCATATTGCTGCATTGCAGTTTTGTACTACCTGCATATTTCTGAATCTTTTCTTCTGAAACTCTACTGGTAACATCTTTCCTTACCAGTTGTTTCCTTTTCAGGACAGACTGATTGGTCCAGGTATTCTTACTATTAATCTCCATCTCCTTCATCTTAATTAATAACATCTCCCCTGGCAATAAATCAACTGCTTTACTGAAGTACAGATAAAGTAGTTTAGATAAAGCATTGACTTTGTCTGGGAAAAAAAATATTCTTAATAGAGAAACATGTGTGATTAATCTGTTATTTTGATATATCACTTCCGCTTTTTTCTTCTTTCCATTTGATTCACTGTCTTCCACATCATTAAGCATCCTTTCTTTCCAAATATAGCCATTGCACTGACACCTTCCCTCATGTTTTAATCTTTATATAATACAGCCACTACATTTTCATTTGTCTATAAAAATGAACCATACTTGATGTTGTTGCACTGATCTCATGAATTTATGAGCAACTATCTCAGAATTCTGCAGTAATTAAATACCTAGTTTCTGTGATATAAGCATTTGAGACCACTGAGGTTAACCTCTTCATTGGATGTCCACCACCAAATTCATACGAGCTATCCTGCATATCACCACTGTCAAGGTATTCTTTTTAATATATTTATTAAAAAAAAAAAAAACAATAATTCAAATATTTTGTCATATTTAGAGGAGATTGTATTTGAATGGTTGCTACACAGCAGTGGACTGATTACAGCAGTGGACTGATTATTCATTAATATTATCTGATTTGTGCTTTTTGGTGATTCTTTTTTGTTATCCTGATAGTTTTCTGGAAATGGCTGAAGGTTCAGCCTCTGTTTCACATGCATCATTGTGATTCCTAGCGTCACTAATTGCCATGTTCATGCTTCCTGTTTTTCCTTTATGTCCATGATGGGGTTTTAAGTTTGGAGGTGGGGGCAAGGGGGAAGGATTACTTTGTTTCTTTTTCTGCAGTCATCGATCTACAGACTGTCCCCATAAGAACAATCTTACTTCTGTCTGCAGCTTTATGTTTTTTATCTTGCATGGCTCTACTCAGCAGAATTTCTCTACCAAAACTAGGTCTTGGAACCCTGACCTGGGATCCACTCAACCTCTGTGAGGATTTATAGCATAATTCATTTTATTAGGAATAAGAAATAGATATAAACTTAGTTCTTTTCCTTTTCCTTCATCTATACATGATGCTATCTAATCAACTAAACCACGGCACCAAGCGCCCCATCCAGTCTCTTCCTAAATGCCTCCAGTGATGGTGACTCCACCGCCTCCATGGGCAGCACATTCCAATGGCCAATCACTCTCTCCGTGAAGAATTTCTTCCTAATATCCAGTCTAAACCTTCCCTGCCTCAGCTTGAGACTATGTCCTCTTGTTCTGGTGCTGGTTGCCAGGGAGAAGAGACAACCCCCACCTGACTACAATCTCCCTTCAGGTAGTTGTAGACAGCAAGAAGGTCTCCTCTGAGCCTCCTCTTCTCCAGTCTAAGCAACCCCAGCTCCCTCACCCTCTTCTCACAGGGCTTGTGCTCTAAACCCCTCACCAGCTTTATTGCCCTTCTCTGGGCATGTTCGTGTGTCTCAATATCCTTCTTAAATTGAGGGGCCCAGAACTGGACACAGTAGTCAAGGTGTGGGCTAACCAGTACTGAGTACAGGGGTGCAATGACTTTCCTGCTCCTGCTGGCCACACTATTCCTGATACAGGCCAGGATGCCATTGGCCTTCTTGGCTGCCTGGGCACACTGCTGGCTCATGTCCAGCCTACTATCAACCTGTACCCCCAGGTCCCTTTCTGTCTGGCCACTCACCAGCCACTCTGACCCCAGCCTGTAGCACTGCATGGGGTTATTGTGGCCAGTGTGTAGAACCTGGCACATAGATGTGTTAAATCTCATGCCGTTGGATTCTGCCCATCTGTCCAGCCTGTCAAGGTCCCTCTGCAGAGCTCTCTTACCCTCTAATAGATCAACACCTGCCCCCCAGCTTGGTGCCATCTGCAAATTTACTGTTGATGGACTCAATGCCCTCATCCAGATCATCAATAAAGATGTTAAAGAGTACAGGGCCCAGAACTGATCCCTGAGGGACACCACAAGTGACTGGCTGTCAGCCGGATGTGGCACCACTCACCGCCACTCTCTGGGCTTGGCCCTCCAGCCAGTTTCTAACCCAGTGCAGAGTGCTGCTGTCCTAGCCATGAGCTGGCAGCTTGGTCAGGAGTTTGCTGTGGGGGATGGTATCAAAGGCCTTGCTGAAGACTACATCCACAGCCATCAACAGATGGTTATGGCAGAAACTATGATCAAAAGTTTGTTGTTGCAGCAAAGGTAAAACTAGTACTTCTTAAAAAGAAAAGTAAGATTCAAGTAATTCCACAAGGTCCTTAATATCAAAACAGACTGAGTGATGAACTGATTGAATGACGTTCTGCTGAAAAAGATTAAAAACTAGCATGAGCCAGTAATGTGCATTTGGAGCCCAGAAAGCCAGTTGTACCCTGGGTCACATAAAAAGAACTGTGACAGGGAAGCTGAGGGAAATAATTCAGTCCCTCTAGTGAAACTCCACCTGAGGTAAGGTGTCCAGTTCTGGAGTCCTCAGTGCTTGAAGGAAAAGGGCTTCTTGCTGCAGGTTCAGAGAAGGACCACAAAAATGATCAGGGTGCTAGAACAAATGACCTATGAATAAAGGCCAAGAAAGTTAGGGTTGTTCAGCCTAGAGAAGGGAAGACTTGGGTGGGTACCTTCTTGCAAGCATTCCAATACTTAAAGGGGGTTTAGGAGAAAGACAGAGAAAGACTTTTTAACAAGGCCAGTAGAGACAGCACACAGGGTAATGCTGTTTAGATTAGACATAAGGAAAAAAAGAAATTAAATGAGACTCTGAAACAGGTTGCTCATAGAAATTGTGGATGCCATATCACTGGAAGTGTTCCAAGTCAAGTTGGACACGACTTTGAGCATCTTGATCTAGTAGAAATTGTCCCTGCTCATGGCAAGGGGGTTTGAAGTAGGTGATCTTAAAAATCCTTTCCAAGTCAAACCTTTCTATGATGCTATGTAAGCAATAAAAATCAATTTTATTTGAGTACTTAATTTTTTATAGTGCCTAACCACTTTAAAATAATTTCACAGAACTTGTAATGCTGACAGTTACTAGGGTTTCCATGTGTTTCTCATGTTAAGTATTTTAGTTTTAGAATTATGCATCAGATATGAAATCCTTCAAGACATATGGACCTCAATAAGTGGATTTTTAATTTGATTTTGTGCTTTCTTTGCTAGGATAGGAAATGAAAGGAGGAAATTTTAATCAAAAAATTACATCTGAGTCTGAGGAAAAGGCCTGAGGCTTTTGTTGTTGACAAAAAAGAAATTAGTAATAAAAAAAGCAAACAGAAGATGAAGCTCAACTTTGTTGGAGATTTGACATCTTACTAATTTGAAATGTCTTTGAAAAGTTTACATCTTTTCAGAGGTATGTGTTCTCTAGTCTCTGTGAAATACTGCATATGACCCAAAATTTTATATCTTTACAATTCATGTGTTTTTAGAAACCCATGAGACTTAGTTCCCCACATTGGATTCCCTCAAGACCTGTATTTATTACCACACTGAGTGCTGGACTATAAATGACCAACCACTCATCAGCTTTCTGCAGTCAGGGTCTCATTATATATAGAGTTACTGCTGTGATGCTGGATAGAATAAAATGATGCTTTGTTAAAATTCTCAGAGAACAGTAATGCTATTGATGGAATATTGTGACTAAGGTCTGCTTGATAGGGTTAATTTTTTCTAGACCTGTATGTTCTTTTTAACTAGGGTGAAAAGGAAAAGCTTTTGTGAAGAAGAATAATGCCATCATGTATGTTAGGAGTCAGTGCATTCCCTGAGTTTGATATCAAAGTTCAAATGTGAAACTGCCTAACCTGTGCAAATTTTATGTACTAAATTGATACTAACATGGCTCATCCTTGAAGTAGGGCTCAGTGTTATTTACACAGTACTGCTCAAGCACTATGCAGTAATTTAAACCACATAATACTCCCCATTATCAGAATCATGAATTTAAGAGATTTTACACTGTAGGGTGTTATCATCCTGGACAGGAGATTCTCAGTCTCACTCTCTTTTTTCCATGTCTTGAGTGTGTGGATAAGTTCTTGCTTGTTTTGGGATCCAGATGGTATTTTTCCCTTTCTTTTTGTTTTTTATATATATATATATATATATATATATATATATATATATATGTAGTCTGATGCTTTTGTAGTGGAGAAGTAAAATATTCTGTGTAAGTCAACTGAGAGAACTCTCCCTCTGCCTATTTTTTTTCCTCCCTTCTTATCTTTTGGTAAGAGGGGAGGGAGGAGGCAGGAGAGGAAAGGGGGGAAATGGAGGAGGTATTTTTGCTCTCGCACTAAAACCATTGCACACTATTTCACAGAATTATAGAATTATTTAGGTTGGAAAAGACTATTCAGATCATCAGGTCCAACTATTAACCCTACTCTACCAAGTTCATGACTAAAGCATATTGCTAAGTACCACATCAAAATTACCTTTGAACATATCTAGGGATGGTGACTCGGCCAACTTCTTAGGCAGCTTGTTCCAAAGCTTGACTATTCTTTCAGTGATTTTTTTTTTCCCCCCTTAATGTCTAACCTAAAGTTGCCCTGGTGCAGGTTTCTTCTTGTTCTATCACTAATTACCTGTGAGATGAGATCAGCCCCCTACTTCCCTATGTTGTCCTTTCAGGTAGCTGTAGAGGGCAATAAAGTCTCTCCTCAGCTTCCTCTTCCTCAAACTGAACAGATGCAGTTCCCTCAGCTGCTCTTCATAGGACTTATTCTGTGCACCCTTCACCAGATTAATTGTCCTTCTTTGCATCTGTTCCAGCACCTCAATGTCTTTCTTGTACTGTGGTTCCTCAAATTGAACATCCCCAAAGCTACTTTTCTTGAAGAAATACTGTATAGACATTATTTGCTACTTGTCTTTTTCATTTAGAGGTAATTCTTATAGTACAAATTCTCAAAAAGTATCATATAAATGTCACATGCCAATAGGAGGGCAGGAAGAAAATGAAGGCAACATCTAGAAAAAGAGATAAGGAAGGATTGCAAATAAAAACAAGGCAATAGTGCAATGCATATAGGCTTCTGGAAGTATCACTATAATTTCCAGGATAAATTTTTGGTTATATGTAACAAATGAAGTACTAAAAAGAACAAACAGTAAAAGAACAGTTTAAAACAATCCATATTTATAAATCAGACTTGTTTAGAAAATTTTGAGCAAAGTAAAAGACAAAGTAAAAACTTTGAACATAATAAGAATACAGAAGCTGAAAAATATCACTATAAAATGTCAATAATTTTGAAAGAATAATGTATTTTAATAGAATTTGAGGAGATTGAGCCATAAATTAAATTTTGGATAGTATGTGCTTGCTTTTCTAAAACTAGGCCATAAAAAGATCAGAAAGGAAAATGCATACATACACACATAAATACATAAATATTGGATTTCCAGGCTGCAAGACAAAATTGATTAGTTGTGATTTCAGGTAAAATAAGTAAAGATAAAACTAGCCGATTTGCCAGGTTAGCAACCTGCAGACTTAGAGAAAGATGCTGAAGAAAGAATAAACCCAAAGAGATGCTTGCAAATGCCAAATAACAGAAGCAACTATGTGTGTCTTACCACTATCTTACCTATAGATAGCAATATTTTAAGGAAATACAAGCAGTTTGCAAAAAATGCCAAAAAGGGAGAGACTCTAATAAAAAGATATTTTGTGCAGTAAAGAACATTGCAGCATTACTTCATAAAGCAGCAGCATAAGAACATATAATTTTTTTTAGAATTGTTCACAATGCAGATGAATGAAGAGGATGGAATTCTTATTCCATGCAGGGGACATGTTGCTACTTCTGAGCTACCCATAAGTAATGTGTCTTAATGCAATATCTTTAGTTACAGTAAATGGTTTAGAGAAAAAAAATTGAAAAGAGGCAAGCAACAACATAATTACATGATAAAAAGGCTTTCCTACAGTGAGTATATCTAAGAGATGAAAAAAATAAATATATATTAAAGTTGTGTTCTTTTGAGAAATGGATTACATCACCAGTTGCTGAAACATACTCCAAATGGGTCTAATTGAGAGAGGTTAATAACCTTGTATAGTTATAATACAGTGACAATGTATATAAGAGTATGATGTTAGATCTGCAGATAGATAAATAGGTAGACATACAAATTGGTCTTTGTTTCAGAATACCATACAAAATATTTGTATAACATTTCTGTGCCATTAGTGTTTCATGATATTGTTATCAGATTTAGAGAAAGAAAGGATGAAACAGCCCTCAGGAATAGTCAGAATGGATTCACCAAGGGGAAGTCATGTTTGACAAACTTCATAAACTTCTACAATCAAATGACTGGCATGGGATCAGGAGAGAGAACAGGGGATATCATCTCCCTAGACTTCACTAAGCTTTTTTTTTTATGTCTCCCATACAGAAGCTGATGAGCTGGAGGCTGGACACTGAAGAGGACTAAAAATTGAGTGAATAAGACAGGAGATCTGATTGTACACTAGTAGTGTACCCCAGTGGTCAGTGGGAACCTTTGGACTTGTCCAGTCCCGTTTAACATCTTTAACTGAAATGAAAGAACAGAGCATACGCAGAGCAAGACACTAAACATGGAGAAGTAACTGATAAGCCAGGTACTCCTGCATGGAGTGACAGGAGTGCTGTCATCCAGAAGAACCTCAAAACCCTGGAGAAAAGGCCTTGAAGGAACCCCATGTAGTTGAACAAGGGGAAGTTCAATATCCTGCATTTGAAGAGGCAAAATGGTAGGCATTATTTATATGCTGAGGGCTCATGTACTAGAAAGTAACTTTGCGGAAAAGAATCTTGGTTTCCTGGTAGACCCCAAGTTGACCACAAGCCAGCAACCTACAATTCTCAAGAGGAAGTCTAACGCTGTTCTGGGCTGCATTAAGAGGAATATCGCCAGCACACTGAGGGAGATGATCCCTCCTTTCTACACTGGTGAGGCCACACCTGAAGTACTGTATCCAGTATGAACCTCAAGTGCAGGGTCCTGCATCTGGGTCGAGGCAATCCCAGGCACAAATACAGGCTGGGCAGTGACTGGCTGGAAAGCAGCCCAGAGGAGAGAGACTTAGGTGTGCTGGTGGACGAGAAGCTCAACATGAGCTCTCAGTGTGCACTTGCAGCCCGGAAAGCCAATCAGATCCTGGGCTGCATCAAGAGAAGTGTGGCCAACAGGTAAAGGGTGGTGATTCTCCCCCTCTACTCAGCTCTGGTGAGACCCCACCTGGAGTACTGCATCCAGTTCTGGAGCCCCTATTACAAGAGGGATATGGATGTGCTGGAAAGTGTCCAGAGAAGGGCCACAAGGATGATCAGAGGGCTGGAGCACCTCTCCTATGAGGACAGACTGAAGGAGTTAGGGCTGTTCAGTCTGGAGAAGAGAAGGCTCCGAGGTGACCTAATTGTGGCCTTGAGTATCTGAAGGGGGCCTACAGGAAAGCTGGGGAGGGACTTCTCAGGATATCTGGTAGTGATAGGACTAGGGGGAATGAAATGAAGCTGGAGGTGGGAAGATTCAGGCTGGATGTGAGGAGGAAGTTCTTCACCATGAGAGTGGTGAAGCCCTGGAATGGGTTGTCCAGGGAGGTGGTTGGGGCGCCGTCCCTGGACGTGTTTAAGCCCAGGCTGGATGAGGCTCTGGCCAGCCTGATCTAGTGTGGGGTGTCCCTGTCCATGGTAGGGGGTTGGAACTAGATGATCCTTGTGGTGCCTTCCAACCCTGACTGATACTATGATACTATGATACTATGATCATGGTGAGAGGCTGATGAAGAGCCACAAAGGTGATTAAGAGTCAGGAGCATGTCCTATATGACTGTCATGAATTGAGTTGAATCTGCTGCTGTTATTCATACCATGCTGCACTCATGCCAGCTTCAGAAATTAAAATGCTAACTGGAGCAAAGTATTATGGGCCTTGAAGTTTAGATTGCAACGTGGGAGACTTCCTGTCCAAGTTTCCATTTCTGGGTTCTGGGTTCTTTGGCATTGGCTTTTCTCTGCAGCCATAGCAGTGGAACAGGTGGGAATCAGGTAGGTGCTGGTGTTGGTTTTCTGTTTTGTGCTGGGGTTTTTTCGGTGTATTTCACTGTACTTCTGCCAATAGGCTGAGCTAAGGTAGTCATGCATTGTATTATTAGATTATTTGATAAGGTAATTATGCATTGGGATTATGATATGTTATCATAAACTCTTATCTCTTTATCTCAACTCCAAGTTTTGTGTGCTACTCTTCCCCTCACTTTTGTGTTGGGGGAAGCAGGCAGTTAGCCTTTGCACTAAAACATTACAATGAGGAAAAACTGAGAGATCTGCAAGTTTTCTACCCTGAAGAAGAGACAGCTCTGTGGAATCTAACCAATGTATATAAACACCTGAGTGCAAAGAGAACAGAGACAGGCTTTTCTCAGTGCTGCCCAGTGATAGGACCAGAAGCCAACAAACTGAAACACAGGAGGCTCTGTATGAACATCTGGAAATGCTTTTTCGCATAGAAGATGACTGAGCAGTGGCACAGATTGTTCAGGGAGACAGGAAAGTTATAGAATCTGACTTTGAAATATTGAAAGCTGGGCAGCCTTGGTGGCCATACTTGAAGAAGGAGGTTGGACCAGATGATGTGAGTTCCTTCCAATCTCAACCACTCTGTAATTCTGTTATTTTGTGGTTTCCTGTCTTTGCTCTTGATATTTTTTTTTTCATTAGAAAGAAGTTTAAGTTTCCAAAACTTGAAAATCCTTTATTTCAACCAGCAGTTCAAGTCAAATAATTTTAGGAAACCAATATCATAAATCTATTTCCCTCTCTCACACATTCTGTCTTAAACTTCTTCTTATTTAGCTATTGTTATATTTATCATTATTGTCACATCAGATGTAAATTCTTACTTAATGTAGCAGAACATGATATAAAAGCTGAGGAGTAAATTACCAATGCTAACAGATTTAGTGATCCTATGCCATTAAGGGCATACAGATTTTTAAACACAGTAAATAAAGCAGCAAATATAATTACTCAACCCTCTATGTCCTATAAAATGAAGGGTGTTTCAGAAAAAAATAAATTGTCAATCTGAATTTTTAATTAAATACTTTTTTGATAATTACACAAAATATGCTAAGCACCATGTCTTAACTTATATTTAAGGTTCTTCTTTAATGTTTTTGCAACAAGTGTCTAGGTACAGCATAAAAGCCTATGTATAATATGTGATAGAATAAGAATGAAGTGAGGACGTAATTGGAGTTATATTCTGACTGTAAAACATAATTAGTTTTGCTGATACTATGGGTAATACATTTCAGAGTTCAGAAGCCTTTGTTACCAGTGTACGTTTGCTGAGACATAGAAAAGCACTTTTACAAATTTTTAATTAAAATGAGGTAAGGAGATTTACAAGTACAATCTTAATTCCAATTCCAGTGGCAACAATGACTTCACACATTTCATTTACAAAGGAAGCATTTCCTTTTGTAATCTTAAGTTTATATTGTATTCTCTTTCTTTTTTACTAACACACTTCAGTATGTGACTCATTGCACATTTTCCTATTGCATTTTTTTAGAGTGTTATCAACTTCAGAACAATTAAAAAAAATCAGAAAACTAAATCTCATCTAATGCAACAGAAGAAAAAAAAATAATTGTGCAATAACTTTGCTCTGTATTAACACATTTCACACTGCTCCTTAGAGGTAGACATTTCATGTTCATAAGTACGTCCCTAAAGGATTTTAGCAGCTAAAGGCAACACGGAGAGATAATACATGCACTGAAAAGAATGTAAAATATTGTTGTAGAATGACTTAGAAAACTCTATATAGCTCTAAAAGATACCGCCAAATTAATTTCCCAAAAAAGATCACTTTAGTCAGTTTACAAATATGAGTAAACTTAATTTTATACTATTAACACTGAAAATAATTGCAGCTGAACTTAGAATGGTCTTAATGGAAAGTGATTATTTGCTGACAGAAAATCTGTTTCCCACAGGGTCTATTAAAACTGAGTCATACATATCAATTTTTTTTGTTTGTTTGTGAAAAGACACAGAAATACAAGAAATATATATACATTACATTGCATAGAAGCTATTTCCATTTCCTTTGCTCTCATTTAAAAAAAGGGGAAAAAAAGGAAAAGGCCACCCCTACCTGTTATAATGTGTTTGGAAATCTAGGGACCGAAAACTTTTATTTTCATGGCATATATCACCCGAGTACTAGAGTTCTCCAGTTTGTTCCATCATCTTAAGATTAAATCAGAGTGCTTGCAGCCAGAGTGTAACAGAGTGGGTAGCTCACTCTTCATGTTCAGTCTGCCCTGGCCACTTTCCTAAAGCTTTTAACAAGCACACAAATCAGTGACATCTAGGTTGGTCTTTTTAACCAGTCAAACAGCTGTTCATTAACATTAAGGAGCAAAATCACCTTCATCTCTCTTCAAGTAGTGATCTCATGTTTGGTCTGGTTTCTTTTAAAATTTATTATTTTTGAAATTATTTTTTTTTTAAATCAGCAAGTTACAGTATCACAGTTAATCTAAATAAAACCTGAAAGAAAGTCTAAATAAAACTTGTCAATCATTTTCGTATTTCAATATTCATTGTAGAAAAAACACTACTCAAAATGCTCCTTTTAAATATTTTTGTTCCTTTCCCCCTCCAATTCCAGCTTTTTCTGGCTTCCCAATCTTCTTTACAGAGTTATAAGAACATTATTTAGTGCTATTGGACTATGCTTATATTGTAATATATTAAGTGAACAGATATAGAGTCAATGATAAACAAATGATAGTCAAGATCCTACTCATGAGACTGTCCAAGAAAATGAGTGATTGCATTTTTCCAAGTGCCTTTTTTTTTCTAATGACTTTTGATACTATTGAAAAGTCAACATACCCACTGATATGTTTTATCAACTCATTGATAAACTACATAACATCTGTTACAATGGCTCACAGAGTATACAAGACTAGAACTTTCTGCAAAGGAAGCAATATTATACATTTTAACTAGCATGATCCCTACAGCTTGGATAGCCACTGAGGGTAGCTCTGTTTGTGCACTGAGAGCTTTGGGCTCTGTTTTCAGTCAGAGATCCACCTGCATCTGACAAAGGTGAAGCAGCTTCCCACCATACCAAACTGAAAGTTGCAGCTTCTGCTTTACACTTCTATAGCATTTTAGACACATCTGATTGTTTGCTTTTGTCTGAAAACATCATGGAGAAGAGGTGGATTTGCTACATTTACAATTACTTCAGCTCTCAACACTATTGTGGACTGTCTTTTTCATTGGGAAATTTTTGTATTCAGTCTCTGTGGGGCACTTTTCCTTACCTCTGAGGGGGTTGGCAGCTTTCATATTTATTTGCTTGCTTTTAGCATAGTACAGTCACGACACTGGAAAAGAAAAAAAAAAATCAGATTTCACATTTTGATCAAAAGCAACACAAGCAAAACAAATAAAAGTTTTAAAAATGAATAGAAGGGGAAAATACATGTTCTTGTTTTACTCTTTTTCTTACATTTAAAATATTTTTCTCTCTCAGACATAAAAAATTACCTAAGCATTTATTTAGCAGTTGTAACAATATATTACCGGAGCTCTTGAATTTAGAATGGTCACCACTGAAATGCCAGCTTTTACCTTCAGCTGCAACAAAATAAATAATTATTTTATTTTCTGCTCTATCATATTATTCTTTGGTATTTATTTAAACTGATTTTATTAAAACAATATCATTACTTTAATTTAAGGGACTTCATATTTGCAGGAAAAAAACATGGGTTCTCAAGAGACACAAATTACATACAACAGGAAGAAAATACTTGATTCTAGAATGAAAACCTACAAATTACTGAGCCACTTGAAATACACTTCTTTATTCATCCAAATGAGTCTCTTCATTTAAAGTAGATCATTACAAAGAAGAAGACAGCTGTAGTACTTTAGACGTGATGGCAAAATTTCTTTTCTTTGGAAAAGATCATTATTACATGTTGAGCAGTTTTGTAGGGGTAATCACTACTTATGGATCCTTGACAGCTCTTGCTCTGCTATGCCTTCTTATGCACAGTTTTAGCATTGGATCGTATGCATGTTTCAAGAAAGGCTTTATTATGGGTAAAATTTATAGTAAGACTACTACAAGGAAAATTGAGATCTCCAGTACAAGTCTGCATCAGATTTCTGCATTTTAAATCTGTAGCCTATGTTTGCAGTCATGACTTACAGGGCACGCTCTCCATCTTCAATCATGTAGTTTAGACATGTAGTGTTAAGGGGTGATATCCAGAAGCTCTAGTAGTGGCCATCAAGTATACAAGCTGTAAGCTGCAGTCCTACTCTGGTGACCAGAACTAAACCTTTCACTCATCTCACTCACCCCAGACCCTTCATGTCCAGGTTTTTCTGGGACAGAATCACAGGCCAACCATGGGCTGCAGGTCATTACCAGCTCTGAGGTGGCCAAGACACCTGACTGGAGTTGGCTCACAGGTATATCCCATAACATAAGCTTCACACTCAGTACAAAGCTGCTACAGTTTAGGCACATATATGTGCTAAAAGTGGACACTTCAGTAGTTTGTTCTGGGGACACACATGCTTCATACCTCAGTGGCTGGTGATTGAAGACCTCCACTGGCTCCAAGAGCTGACACCATAGGACCCGGACATCCACACCCCAAGTCTCACTCCTTTCAACAAAATGTACATGGGATAGAAAGTGAAATTACAGAGTTAAAAAAAAAAATTAAAAAAAAATAAGAAGACAGATTGTGGTGATCAGTTGCAGAGCTCAGCAAGACAAGTATGGTGACCAGTTCTGTTTTACACGACTAACCAATTTTATACACCACTCTGCCTGAAGCTCTCTGTTTCTTCCTTCTCGCCTTTCCCCTGTACATTACCTAACCAGTTGGCATGGACCCCCTTCAGGATCTTGGGATTTCAGGTTTGCATCCCTATTAGTTCAGGTTCTCTGAAGTGATTCCTACAGTTTTTGGAGAGTTCATGTAATGGTTTAAATCGGTTCAAAATGGGTCAAACTGAACCAGCGGGTTTTACCAACACACAACTGAGGGAAAAGTGACACACAAGGAGACACACACACACACAAAAAAAAAAAAAAAAAAAAAAGGTGAAATAAGAGTAGAGTTTACTGAGAAAAATCAGAAAAACATGGTACAAAATGCATAATTACCTTAGCCTATCTGCAGATGAAGCATGGCATAAAGCAGCAGCAAGCAGAAGCAAGAGAGACAAAAGCCCAAGCCAGAAAACTACTCCCCCATCTTTCTTTGTCCCAGTGGAAAGGAACACCCAAGAACCTGGAACCCAAAAGCAGCAACAAGAACAAGAAGCTTCCCATGTTACAATCTGAACTTCAAGCCCCATAATACTTTGCTCCAGTTAGCACTTTCATTTTTGAAGCCAGCATGGCTGCGGCATGGTATGAATGACAGCAGCAGGTTCAACTCAGTCCATGACAGTCCATTAATTAGTGTGGTCAATGCCAATTATTCTCTCTCAGTGTCTCCCTTGTTGCTTTACTGTCAGGTCTATGTCGCTCTGTTTTTATTTCTGCTTTACCCTTGACCCCTATCATTCCATTCTGACAAAGGTCCTCAGTCAGATGATATCACCAAACTAAGTGTTCTTGCATTTCATCTTTATCAGTCAGTGTAACTGAGCAGGTTTATTGACTGTATGATGGCCAGATTTGTGGCTCTTTGTGTTTAGCTTCCTCCTCTTCCTTATCATCCCATTTGACAAAGTCCTTGACCAGAAAACTGTAAGGGTGTTTCTTTCACCTTCCACATATGCCTTACACTGAACAGAGTTTTGTGTGGTAAAAACATGAGGGAAACAAAAAAGACACTATGACCAAAAAGATGCCAACTTCTGGCAATTATTTTGCATGGATATACCATTTTTTTGTTGTTCTTTATTGTATAAATGTCAGGAATAGAAACATTGTAAGATAGAGATAGGGTAAGACAAGGGAAACCTTGCTGTGAGGAGTTGCCTTGAGCAAAATAGGCCTCAATCAGTCAAGCATTTTAAGTATCACAAATCTACCCCCTGGACTGCTGTATAGATTGTAATCTTCTGGCTTTCATGAAATTTCAAGAAGGTTAAGGCTGCATCCTACTCCTAAGGAAAACCAAAAGATTTAAGTTATATCTTTATTTTTATTTTCACCTTGAAAACTAGTTTTTCTCTTGGTAGCTTTAGTGATAGTAACACTGTAGTAAATGAAGTCAACACTTCAGATATTTCCTGTTAGCAAATCATATGATCAAAAGTCTGCTTTCTTTTCAAAGTAGGGTATATTTATCAGCTACTTACATGCTTTAAAGTTAGACTCCACTTCTGGCTTTAAAAAATGATACTGAAATAAACTAAGCTATGGTGTTATTGTAGGGATCTTTTAATTTTGAAAGTGCTCCAAGGCTTGTGAAGATTTTATTAGTAGTACATTTTTCAATCAATTTACTTTTTTGATAAGTGCTTACTAGCAGAGTGTGGCAATGCACCCAAAACCCTGCCCAGCAAAAATGGGATGGGGGGGTAAACAGAGAGGCTGAGATGAAGAGAGACAGAGGGGAGATATCTCCCCCTCCCAGGCCTGTGAATCAGTGGATTTCACATGGGCCCTTAGGCTCCCAAGCCACGTGTCTTGTGAGGAACAGACCCCATGCAGGGTCAAGTCTGCGCACGCTTTGGGCATGTTTGGACATGTTTATCAGACAACCGATAGATATTGGTTTTAGCCTCTGTCTAGCAACAATTTTGACAAAAATTAGCTGGCTATATAAAATAGGTAAGCTGCAGAGAGCACAAGGCTCTTAATTTGATTGTTTGTTGTTTTTTTTTTTCCCACCACACACATGGATTATAAGCAGCAGCAGTTTTAGGAAGATTTTCCAAAAAAAAGAGACAAAAGAAAAATTCTTACAATCCTGCCTTTTATTAGTGGGGTAATTTACTGCTTTTGGATCTATATTTTTCAAATTCTGTTTCTAAAACTATTTGTAACCATTCCTATAGTGTGAAGATATTCTCAACCAAATACCAAACCTTTATAATCTTTAATAACTTTTGTATATAGTTAAGTGAGAGGCAGAGCCAAATGAATAAATATTTTGTATTTTTATTTATTTCTCATGCTGTTACTCTTTATTAATGAGTAAACACAAAGAAAGGGTCCTGGGCAATGCTTCCGGTGAAAGCTAAATAGGAAAAAAAAAAAGCTTTTCTGTAGAAGGCTTTTGTGTGATATTCTATATTAAAATAATGAAGATTAAGCATGCTTTTAAAATGGTGGTTTATTCCTTGTGAACAGGATATAGACTGGACGTGAGGAAGAAGTTCTTCACCATGAGAGTGGTGAAACCCTGGAATGGATTGTCCAGGGGGGTGGTTGAGGCCCCGTCCCTGGAGGTGTTTAAGACCAGGCTGGATGAGGCTCTGGCCAGCCTGATCTAGTGTGAGGTGTCCATGCCCATGGCAGGGGGTTGGAACTAGATGATCCTTGTGGTTCCTTCCAACCCTGACTGATTCTATGATTCTATGACACACAAGTACTATAAATCTCTTCCTCCAAAATGTTTTAATAACTCAAAGAGCCAACCAGAATTCCAGTGATGCATATATTCTGTGGTAAATTTATTTGAAACATTTTTTAATAAAACAATGAGCTAGTCTTTGAATTTTTTAAATTAGTGAATCTGTATTTTTCTTGACATCAAAAAAGTTACATGAATATTTTATTTCTGCAATATGAAAATAATCATAAATCCCCTCAAGTTTTCTTTTTTTTCTTTAGTTAAAACTTGCTACACTGAAGAGTATATCTGAATATAACAAATTAATTAATAGAATTAATATTATCAGTTGAAATAAAATGACTACTATGATACTATGACTACTCATGGTGGGTTGAAATTATCCCCCAAATAATTGGAGAGTTACCCCCAAAATAAATCATCATACTAGCTCAGAATGTTTGGAAGCAGAGAAAAGTCTAGAAGTATAAAAAAAAAAATCTAGAAGTATAAAATGCAATGAATACATAAAAAAAAAATATATATACATATATTTACAATTTATAAAAACCACAAAGCCTCTCTTGAGAAGCAAGAGGGCCTGCTCACAACCTCCTCTTTCCCTCTCCTCTTCCTTTCCTTCTCAATACATCACAGACACAATACACACCTGCAGAAGGTCAGGAAAGAGACAAGGGAGAAATGCAAAACCAGAAATCACAGAAAGAGGAAGGGAAAAAAGACAGAAATGTTTATGCAGCTAAATTTATCCTCATTATCAAACCTTGTTGCAGCAGAAAAGTTATGATGTAGCTGCCATCACAGAAATGTGGTGGGATGACTCACATGACTGAGCACTGTAATTGATGGCTACAGGCTCTTCAGGAGAGACAGGCAAGGGAGAAGGGGTAGAGGGGTGGCCCTGTACATCAGGGAGGCACTAGATGCCACAGAAGTAGACATCAGGGATGACCAGGTTGAGTGTTTGTGGGTGAAATTTAGAGGGAAGACCAACAGGGTAGACATCCTGGTTGGAGTCTGTTATAGACCACCCAACCAGGATGAAGTAGTTGATGAATCATTCTATAGGCAACTGGAGGCTGTCTCAAGATTGCCAGACCGTGTTCTCATGGGCAATTTTCAACCTGCCTGATATCTGCTGGGAACTCAGCAGAGAGGAGGCATATGGAGGTATGGAGGATAGCTTCTTATCCCAGGTACTGCATGAGTCTACCAGGGGTAAGGCTCTGCTTGAACTCCTTTAGGGAAGGAGCTTGTGGGAGATGTGGTGGTTGGAGGCTGTCTGGGGTCCAGTGACCACAAAATAATTGAATTTTCAATACACAGTCAAGCTGAGAGGGGCAGCAAGAAAACCTCCACTCTGCATTTCCTCTGGATGAGGATATTGAGTCCATCAATAGTAAATTTGCAGATGACACCAAGCTGGGGGCAGGTGTTGATCAGTTAGAGGGTTGGAGAGCTCTGCAGAGGGACCTTAACAGGATGGACAGATGGGCAGAATCCAATGGCATGAGATTTAACACATTCAAGTGCTGGGTTCTAGACACTGGCCACAATAACCCCATGCAGTGCTACAGGCTGGGGTCAGAGTGGCTGGAGAGTGGCCAGGAAGAGAGGGAACTGGGGGTACTGGTTGACAGTAGGCAGAACATGAGCCAGCAGTGTGCCCAGGCATCCAAGGCGGCCAATGGCATCCTGGCCTGTATCAGGAATAGTGTGGCCAGCAGGACAAGGGAGGTCATTCTGCCCCTGTACTCAGCACTGGTTAGACCACACTTTGAGTACTGTGTCCAGTTCTGGGCCCCTCAATTTAGGAAGGATGTTGACTTTCTGGAACGTGTCCAGAGAAAGGCAACAAAGTTGATGAGGGGTTTGGAGCACAAGTCCTCTGAGGAGAGGCTGAAGGAGCTGGGGTTGCTTAGCCTGGAGAAGAGGAGGCTCCAGGGACACCTTCTTGCTGTCTACAAATACCTGAAGGGAGGTTGTAGACAGGTGAGGGCTGGTCTCTTCTCCCAGGCAACCAGCACCAGAACAAGAGGACACAGTCTCAAACTGTGCCACGGGAGGTTTAGGCTGGATGTTGGGAAGAAATTCTTCATAGAGAGAGTGATTGCCCGTTGGAATGAGCTGCCCTGGGAGGTGGTGGGATTGCTGCCATTGGGGGTTTTGACTGGAAAGGACCTTTGTTTAGGAGGAGACTGGATGGGGTGCTTGATGCCATGGTTTAGTTGATTAGATGGTGTTGGATGATGTGTTGGACGCAATGATCTTGAAGGTCTCTTCCAACCTGTTATTCTATTCTATTCTATTCTATTCTATTCTATTCTATTCTATTCTATTCTATTCTATTCTATTCTATTCTATTCTATCTCATGGTGGGAACAGGAACTGAGGTGGGTACTACACCTCCAGCTCAACCCCCACCCTGCAGTGACAGAGTGGAAGCAGGGAACTGGTGCTGTTCAGCAAGCTGGGGGTGGGTGGGCAGAGTTTTAGTAGTTACTCAGTATCACTTTACTCACTGCAAAAGGAAAGGGCTGGATGGTGGCAAAAACAATTTATGGGACTTTGAGTTTATCCTACAACTTCTAAAATTTCCCGTTTCAGGTTTTTATTGCCTGTTTTTTTTTGTTTGTGTTTTTTGTTTGTTTGGTTGGTTGGTTTGTTTTGTTTTGCTTTGCTTTGCTTTTTCCCTGTTTCAGGGCTGGGGTGCCTTCTTTTTACCCTTGGTTCACTCATGGTATGTGGTCACTGATATTTCTCTTTGTATTCTTCATTCATTGCACATTTTTCATTAAATTTGGTGTGAGGTTTTTTTGTTTGGTTTAGGTTTTGTTTTCTTCCTTTATTTGAAATCTTGAGGGTTTTCCTGTTATTTTCCTCCTGGATTCTTTTTCTTCTTGTCCCACCCAGTAAGGGAGGGAGCAGGGGAAGGGGACGTTGCAATAGTGGTTCAGAGATTTGGTCTAACTATAGCAGTTCTGGTTTTTTTTTCACTCTTGATCATAAGACTGGGCCTTGTTTATAGCAAACTGTGTTCAACCAAGGCTGTGTAGGTTAAGATTTGCAAATTACTTCTGATAACAAGTCAATAAAAATTAGATACTTTTTATTAGTCTATACAGAAATCAAATGTATTTTAACATCTAGGAATGGTAACAGCAGATATTTGATGGATTTTATCATTACAAGTTAAGTGCACAGAAAAAAAAAAAATGCTGAAGAGATCTCTCATATTCCATTTGCTTACCCTGAGTAGTTTACCCTTCTGTCCTAAGGATGGAAAGAATGGCTTCATTACCTGGTCTTCTGATGGTACCTTTTAATTTGATTTCTTCATGGCTAGGTTATGGAAGGTAATTTTGACAGAGAGAGAACTTGCTAAAGCATATATATAATGGGAAATCACCCAAGGCATGATGGAGGAGCCCTCTCACTCTCCTTGAGAAAATGGAATGATTGTGGGCCTGTCTGAATCACATAAACATGCACAATCTAAAGGCCTCTGAGATGACTGACCAGCCCTCAGTGGGAAATAACTAAGTGGGGAGAAGATTAACAAACAGGAATTGAAGGAGATCAATGTTGGATCAGCTGAAGGCTTAGGAAGAAAACGAGTGGAGAAAAAGAGTAGAACTTGTGGTAACCATAAGTCTGCGTTCAGGTACAGAACTATGGTGTCACAGGAATTACAGCAACATGGTGGGATAAATGGTTGCCCTTCTGGAATGAGGTAATGAATGGCTACAAATTCCTCTAAACTATAGAAGACAAGGCAAGTTGTACTTTACCGAAAGGCACTGCTCACATCCAAGAACTCTTTTAGGAAATTGAACTTATTAAGAGCTTCTGCATTTATTTTTTTCCCCCTCTTGATTCTCTCCCCCATCCTGCTGGTGGGAGAGAGTACGTACTGTGGTACTTAGTTGCTGACTGGGGTTAAGTCATGAGAATTGGCTTTACTTTGAACAGGGTATTGGAATCAATGACATGTAAAAGTTCTTTTCAATCTAAATAATAATGCAACCTTATGAGCACAATTTTGCAAAGACCTTGATATTTGTAGTAATATTAGTAAACAATAACTAGATTCATAAAGGCTAGAAAGGTTTTTGTCTCTTGCAGATTTCACTGTAATCATTGAACTTCCTCCTGATATTTTGGAGTGCATGAAATCGGTATTTAGATGAGGACATGGCCTTTTTATGTTTGGCTCTGACTCTCTTTGGCTTGTGCGGCTCTTACATAATATTGAGACATTATCAGTGGTGCATAGGAGGAAGAAAAGCACAGAGCTGGAAGTAACTGCAATCTGACTGAAGACTCTCCTAAAAGCAACACAACTATTTTATACATAGCATTAAGTGAATTAGCATAGGGTTATGAATAAAATTAAAGTTTTAGTGCTGTTATAACAGTTTCACTGGCATGTTACCACAAACTACCTTAAATAACTTTTTAATGAATTTTATTGTTGTAACTTACAAAAGGCTGTTTAAGGTCAGTTGTTCAAAAGGAAAACAGAGAAACAATAATGAACTGAGAAGTCTGTCCTTGTTATTGTTTCTAATAGTATCATAAAATTAATAACATTTTTAAAAATTGCACATCCTTGTGCAATGTGTTGACTAAGACTTAAGGAGTTTAATGAAAAAAATAGCAAAGGTTTCTGTTTATTGTAATTAATATTTTATGAAAAATTTAACCAACTGATTAAACTTGAATAAACTGAAATATGAGAATTTTATGTGCTACTGAAAAATGAATTTCAGCCACATGGTGATCCTTCATATTCTAGTCCTGGTATTTGGAAGCAAGTAGCTTGTACTACCTTTTAATATCCTCATCTGTATTTTCTATCACATATGAAAAGAGATCTATAACTTCATTCAGAAGTATCTAATGAAACTTCTCGGAAAGATTTAAAGCTACCAATCCTTCAAGGAAAAAAGTCATCCTAAGAATAATCTATCTGACATATAAAACCCAGGAGTCATCCATAATAAAGACCATTATCCAAACATTATTTTATGCCTACGTTACTAATAAAACTGATACTAGCTATCCATTTGATTTTTTTTTTTATTTGTCATCTAATTATTATGGATTCCATGTGCTGTCCTGTTAGTTTTGGTGTTGTTTTGGTTTCAGGTTTTTTTTCAGTAATTGTGATGAATAAAGGAAGATTTGGGGGAAAAAAAAAGCAATTCACAAGGTCTTTCTAACCAAAAATACATTTAATTACTACTGGCTAATATCTCCTCTTCTGTAAGAATATCCTTTCAGTAATGAATATGAGTTTAGAACAGTTAGTTACTGTTCTAGTTACTAAGATCCAGTTATCTTTTATCCACATAATTATCCTCACTTTTAAGACATATAGAAATATCTGTAATACACCTAAAGAGTTAATACCTTCAATAATTATGGGAGTCTGAGACAACTGAGAGGGTAGCTTTTTGGTTGCTTGACAAGGGAGCTATTTGGCTGAGAGGTAACTTTTTCATTTCCTTTTCAGAACTTTGGCTGTTATTTCTGACTCTTGACATTAAAGTGTTAATGGTTTTAAAGAAATCATTAAGTACATCCTTCTGTTCCAAATGATTTGCAGGACCCATGCTTCATGACCTGGAATGCCTACCAATAACTTTTCATGATTTCTGCTTCCAGATGCCTACTCTTTTCACAATCACCCTTATAAACATGATGTGCATTTATTTTCCACTAGAAACAAAGAATGTTACATTTATCCCATATTTTTAGTGCAACAACCATAGGTCATTATTTTTATTTAAAACCTTGTATATTCCTGTGGTGCCAGCTAGATAATGTTGATTTTCCAACCAGCATATAAAACATGATAACACCATGAGGTCAAAAAACTACCACAGCTGAGATGTTATTTTCTCCAATTCCAGGCCTTTTGTTTTGCTTTGTTTGAGCCCTGAAGACAACTCATGCCTTCAGCTTTCACTTACGCTATTTTCCCCCCTCGGTTTTCTATTGTTTTATTTTATTCTTAGTTTTCCCTGCTGTTCACCATTCTTGGAGTCTCTGTCTTCCACGCCAGCTTGCTAGACATTTTTAGCTTTATAGCTGTAATATTGTGTTGCTATCTCTAGACTTTCATCTTAAATAATCAGAATTTATTCTACCTATTTCATGCTTTCCTTTAGTTGATACAAGGTGCTTTGCATTCTTCTAACCAGTATGAATACCAAATCTTTTCTACCTAGGTGACATTTTAGATTCTTTCACTCATCTGTAAAGTCAACTCTATCACAACCACTTGCTCACCTCAAAGAAGGCTGGGTTTCAATAGCTATATTCCAAATATTTTGTCTCTTCATGTACCCGTAGTGAAGGGAGGTGGTTTCAGCACTAGGCATGCCATTCCATTAATGTGCTTGTATTTATTTTGTTAACACAGAAATTAAGTGTATATACACAGTATTTTCTAGAATATCATGATGTTTAACCTCTTTTATTAGCAGCAACATAAGTTTGCCAATAGGAGTATATACTATGTATATTCAGTCTGTCCTTATGTCTCTTTCATTCTGGAGACAAGAGACTGCAAGATACAGAGAGAGTGATTGCCCATTGGAATGGGCTCCCTGGGGAGGTGGTGGAGTCGCTGTCATTGGTGGTTTTCAGGAGGAGACTTGATGGGGTGCTTGGTGCCATGGGTTAGTTGTTTAGGTGGGTTGGATTCGTTGATGGGTTGGACGCGATGATCTTGAAGGTCTCTTCCAACCTGGTTTATTCTATTCTATTCTATAGACTAAAACCAACACTATATGCAACATTTTTGTGTTGGGCTCTAGTAAATTACATATTTATTTTTGTTTGTTAGTTTCAATGAAGCATTTGGAATAATTTTATTCCACCTGCTTGGATGGAAAGTTTTTCCTTTTTCCTTTTTTTTTTTTTTTTTAATATATTTTAATCAGCACATCTTTTTCTAATACAAATGGAACCATTTTTGATGAAACTTTGTTTAGTTGTAAAATACATGTATATATTTGTGGTGGATTTGAAGGGAGACCCCCCCTCCCCAAAACAACCATCCTCTGCTACCAAGAATGTGCTGGTTTGGAGGCAGCCTCCTCTCCCCACCACGGGCAGGAATGAACACTCAGGACAAACGGATTGCAAAAGTGCTGAAAGTTTAAATAAAAAGCAGTGAATGTTTACAGAAAACCCAAAGCGCAGTGACAAAGAAAGATCCCAAAGCAAACCCAGAGGCATCGCATTCCCACCTGAGGGTACACCCAAGACCCTCAGGGCTCCTTCTTTCCCCTCCCTCTGCTGGGCTAGTCTCAGCTGGCCAGGTCTGAGACTGCCCATCCCCCTGTGGCCTTGGGCCTAGCAGGCCCAAAGCCAGGAGACATCTCCCCCAGTTACCAGCTGACAGAGGAGGAAGAAAAGACAAAGTGCTAGACCCCGCACTGGATCTTATAGTGGTGCAAAGAATTATGGTAGGAAATACACATAATTTCCTGTGTCCATCCCTCTGGGTTGGACTTCTGGACACAGGAAGTAAACACACCAGGGGGCACCCAGCTCAAACTGCAACAATATTAAACTAAATATTATGTACTTTGCTTATTAATATTTCATTAAGAGTATTTCATATGAATGTGTGTATTAGGGCAAGTTAACATGGCATGCATTTGAATGGGTTAATTGGAAAAGGGTCCATTGTTGGCCCATGAATATTCTCCACTGCGTAGGCAAAACACAGTGCTCTGTGGCAGGAGAGAGTCTTGAAGGCAAGGCTGATTAGGAAAGCATGCAAGGATAATTGGGAAACACCAGCTGGGACTTTAGCAACGACCCCCACCAGTACCTGCAGCCCCTCCAAACCTATCAGATGCCAGCACAGGAACTTTCACTCTGATATACATGGAGGTGGGGTTTGGCACCTCTCCCCACATGTGCAGGGACAGGGGCTGGACTGCCATACAATAGAAGGGGAGACTTCTCCCCAGGAACTTGGGCAGTTGTAAGATTGAGGGCCTACATTGCCTCCATAGGGACACCAGTGAAGAGTTTTGCCTACCGACCTCCAATCAGCACAGCTATCACAGGAAAAAGGAGTAGTATTTGAATCCTCGCTTCTATGATTGTATTCAGGTCCGTATTTATGTAGTAACTGGGGATTAATAAAGGGACACAGTGAACGCTTTGCTTATTTGTGTGTGTGTGAGTGCCTCTGTCTGTGTGTCTGGAGGGCCAGACCCACTTTGGAATCTAACTAGAACAATGTGATACATTGATTTTAAAGAAAAAAAAACTTTCCTTAAAAGAAAATGGGAAAATTCCTGTTTTCATGAATATAACATTCCAAATGAAACAATCATACTTTTGAGTGGAAATGGAACATTCATAATTGCTGTTACACAGCAGTAAAAGAACTCAGATCAACTATTTTATAATTTCCTTAAACATATTCAAAGTAATAGGTAATTTTTTTTGCATTAACAGCAGAACAGAAATCTTCAAGGGGTGGGGTCATATTTTTCAATTTCCAGAATAACATCAAGAAAGAATAAGAATTCATAAGTATTAAAACAAGCAAAAAAACCAAACCCAAAACACACAAAAACAAACAAAAAAAACCCCAAACCAAAACCAAACAACTAATCAAATCCATGAAGGCAGCCTATGAAATATTAGGACTTCTGCAGCTGCAGAATTTATTCTGGTGTAGATAAACAAGAACACAATAACCTATAATATTTTAATAACTATTTTCTCATCCATATTAAAAACATGATAAATTAATTTTAAATGAGTTGACTGATTTCTTGTGTCAAACATCAAAACAATGTGCCTTTTCCAGATGAGCAATCTTTTAATATCTTTTTTGATGCGTATAATATATCCTAATTTTAACCATCTCCATCTTGACTGCATATGTTGCTTAGGCTTACTGTATGTATAGAGAAATGAATGATGTCAGTTCATGCTATAAATTTCAGGGTGATAAAAATTAACTTCATAACACAATTCTTTCGTTAATAGCCTGAAGAGAAGCTTAAGTAATTAGTTCAGACAAAAATAGTATTCAACTTCAGATAGTCAACATCTCAGTTCAGATATTCAACATCTAAGTTGAGATTTGAAGTATTTGGGTTTACCATTAAGATAGGCAAGAATAACTATGACTTAACAGGATCACAGAGTCCTTCTGTACCATGACTATAAAGCCCATGATTAATGTACAATACAATATAATACAATATAACTACTTTTGGTATGATATTGTTGTCTTAAACCTCCATTCCACATGGGCATACATCTACAGACATAGAGAAACTCAAACATACAGGTATACTTTTTCTTTTATTGCGTTGAAATATCCATAATCTAAACAGCATTAGAGCTACCCTTGAAACAAGGTATCACATCATAGTAAATAGATATTAAATCACTACACACACTCAACTGACTCTTTAAAATCTTTCAGCCTACCCAATGCACATGACCCAAACAATCCATTAACTATACTGATCCACTCACGTGATACATTGGCTGGAGATTTCATTGATACCTAATTCACATAAAATTGATTCCTAAACTCACAGAATAGTGTGGTTGGGAAGGGACCTTAAAGATCATCTGTGGAAACCCAGGGTTGACAGATAATAGGAATGTGGGCTCAACATCAGATAAGGGGGATGTATGTGTGGGAATTCAGTGAGAGTATAGCAATAAAAGGAATGCCGTATTACTAGAATGCATGAGAAAACAGGTGTTGAAAACCATCTGCTGCAATGAGAGAAGGAGTATGTTTAAGAAACAGCCTGAAAGTTGGTAGGCTGTAGGAAGGAAAGTAAAGCATGAAAGCATCTTCCAATAAATAAGCACTGGCTCCACAGATCAGAGTCTCCAGCCCATCTGCAGCCACTTCTCCACAAACTTGCATTACTTTGTAATTCATGCACATTGCCCCAGGACTTGGCTAGCTCTATCTGAGATAGAGAGAAAGTACCAAATAACAGAAATGGTGGTGATTATTTCTGGGGAGAAATCCAGAAAATACCCTATCTCATCTTCTCCCAGGCCATCATAGGGACTATCATCTCTTCAAAAGCTTGTCTCCACAACACAGAAGATCACAGGTAGGTCTAATGGCAGGCAGAAACCTCAATTAAGGACTAAGAGGAAAGAATACTTAATTCAGACCCCTTCTACACCTGTCCCAAGAAAGCCTCAGTGCACAAGCCTGTTAGGAAAAAGTTCTTCACCATGAGGGTGATGAGGTGCTGAAACAGGTTCCCCAGGGAGGTGGTAGAAGCCCCATTCCTGGAGGTTTTAAGGCCAGGCTGGATGTCGCTCTAAGCAACCTGAGAGTTGAGATGTCCCTGCCCATGGCAGGGGGGTTGGAACTAGATAATCCTTGAGGCCTCTTCCAACCCTAACAATTCCATGATTCTCTGATTCAATAGGGCAACCTAAGCCAGCACATAGTTATCCAATGAAAAGGGGTTCTGCCAGGCTGTGGCCATAAAAGGCAGAAACGTAGGCCTGGTCTGGGAGGAGCAGTAGCCAGTACATGTGCTCTTACACCAGAGATAGACTTGTTTGCTCAGACATGTTGGGGCTTCTCATTTGTTACTCTTCCTGCATTACACCAATTTCTGCAGGAAGGGGTGGGGGAGAGTGGGACCATTTCTACACACATCAGGGTCTGTTTGGGTTTGTGCTGGGCCTGTTTGGCCCTACCATGAAAACATCATAATACTTTGAAGACAAATTCATGTTATAGAAACTTTTATCCAGAAGAAACAGTGCAGTTATGATTTCTTCTGTAATTTAAGATAACTGCCTTGTAATATACTAAAGCCTAGTAGGGTTAGTGTCATCTCAGCAAATTTTATTTTTTTATTTTTTTTTTTTTAGCCTACAACCTGCCACAGTGGTTTTCCAAGTGCTGTTGAGTAATTAGCAGTGACTGGGAGGGCTTTCAACTTTTAGACTTTTTCATCTGTGTCAAATACTGCTTGTCACTCTATCAGTACTTGGATCTTCAGTTTATTTCCATGACAGGTTTTTGCTTAAGCACTGTGGGTTGAATGAGGGACTATATTTTAAATCTATTCTGATAGATTTAAATGCATTCTAAATCAATGTAACATTCAGGCAACCCTTTGTTAAACTGAGCATTTAATCATGTCTGAGTTATATACAAATTTCAGTATCTTTTATTTGTGACATCTGAGGCATCAAATAGTTTCTATTAGTGTCTTATAACCAATACCATTGATAATGATGTTTCCACAAAATTTATGAAGAATTCAAAATTCTTCCAATACCTCCATATAACGTACAAATTGTGAATACAGGAAGAATCAAAGAATGGAAATGATTTTTGTTTCTCAAAGACTCAAGCCTTTTCATTCAGTATGTCAGTCTAAAATTATTTTGGTCTGATCACTTTCTCTTGTTCAAGAGCATTATTTTCTACTCTTCCCTGAGATTTTTTCCAATAACACTTAATATAATATTTCTTTAACTAGAAAACTAGTTTTGGGCAGTAATAGGTATTTGTGTTTTGAATAAGGGCATTTTATACTATTTCCATTAAAGATGTGACATTAGGGAGCAGATATCTTAAATGAAGAGCTGTAGATACAACTACTAGCTGAAGAGGTTTCTTCTAATCAAAATAGCTTAGACAGCTCAGATCCTGGCCATTAAACCAAATTCCTTTAAGGATTTTATTTCTACAGATATGATCAATGTGATGGCACTATTTGGTCTGCAAGTATTTAGGCTGCTGCTGCTATGAATTTATGTAATTAATAAGGAAAATAATAATAGTAACAAAAATATTAATAATGTTTTATTAATATGAAAGCTTGCCAAAAACATATCAAATAGGTTCAGCGGATGTCTGGAATATATATTTACAGTGGCAATGTATGATATTCAGGCAATATAACAATTTTAACAATTTTAAGCAAACCAGAAAAAAAAAAAAACTGGAAAGAGAATCTCCAGCTCAATATGGCACTCAACAACAGGGGAGACTCGACAAGAACCATAAATGCAGGAGGCAATCAACTAGTTGCTCACAAGTTAGTCCCACCTGAGTCGGTGGAAGTGCTGCTGCCACATATTAGCTGTTAAGGCTCTAAGGCACTTCTGCACCTGGCACGGCAAGAGACTGGTGCTGGTTGCTGACAAGATGGACATGGTGTCGAAGGCTGATCTGGCTCCAGCTGGTCGGTGAGCTGTACGATGCATTTCTGCGAAGGGCCCTTGCATCTCCCTGAGTAAACTGAGGCACAGCATGAATTCTAGTTGCAAGGGAAGTGATGCTTGGCTCCTAAGGCTTGTGGCTTTCAGGCTTGCAGTAAATAGGGCTTGTGACTTCTATCCCAGATCTTGCACAAGGTGACTTAAGGCAAAGTGAGTCCAAGCAGGCAAGTCCAGGCAAGGCAGGTGGGGGAGATGCAGAGGTGCTTTCCATGTGTAATAGGAGAAGACTCGAATAGATCAATTAAACATCCTGATATTACCATTATCATCTCAGTGTCTGTTCCAGAGATAATGACACTGGCATCTTCCCATTTTCTAGTGGAAACAAAGCCGTACTCCTTTGGTTGATTAATGCCATAGGAAATTGCCTAATTATTTTTTTTAAATTTACTCACATTTCCTCTTTAGAAGAAAAAAGTTGCATAGTGGAACATCAGACTGATGCACAAAAACTACCTCTTTACTCTTTACTCTCACGGAGATGTTAATATCGCTGTAAATGACTCAATTTTTTTTTTCTACTTAAAGCTTAATGTCTATCATGAAAAAAAGTGAATATATGGTACTGAGTCTGACCTTTTATAAATATGTAGTGAATTTCAAGAATATAGTGGTTGGTTAGACCTTTTTTTAACATTAGAATTTCTTGGGATTTTTTTTAATGACCATTTCTCTCATAGTATCATACTGAAGTACCAAAGCAGAATTTGTTAATCTAAATTTATATTTTTATATAAAATTTTATTGAAGATTATTTTCTTCACCAAATGAATTCTGTAGTAAGAGCAAGATGGGGACAGACCAATTAAAAAACTGTTAATGGATGACTACTTTCAGCAGGGATGTGGACAATGCCTTAAATCTACACTAATCTCTGTCTGAAGAAGTAGATTAGCAGATTCTTGTCCAATTTCAGATCCAGTTAACTTATTAAAGTAGAATGGCATAGAAGTTCCTGTAAAAGCCATAGATTTAAGGTTAAACCATTCAGTTGGGATATACATTTCAAGATCTCTCAGTATCAGGCAGAACAGAAGTGGCATCAGTGTCCTCTGGATTATAGTTAGACTATTAAATAGAGCATCCAAGGATTGATTGATCCATTCACTGAGACCAGCTGTCACTAACTGGAAAAGATAATTGCTGCAAATGGCCTCCTAGACACCTGTCCCTCTAACCTGAGGAGAGCTAAGTATTGCTTTCCAAAACAGAGTGAGGAAATGAGACAATAAAAGCAGTGTAGGCAACTAGCAGCCTTTTGCTTGACCTCACTTGCTGTGTTTAACAGTATAAGAATGCTTTATTAGCCAGAAAAACCTCAGGCTTTTGTAATTTTAACTGTTGCTCCCTGTTCTTGAAGGAACTTCCTTATCTTTCCATTAAATAAATACACAAATAACTAGTTATTACTTTTATTTTTGTGGGGGAAAAAGAAGTGAATTGCAAATATTGTTTGTTGCAAATGGAATTTTTTTTTAAACTCAACTCTTTTCTGTCTTCTTGTGTATTACAGCCAACTTCACTGAAAAGGCACACTCTGTGTGTCCATGGATGAATGTGTGGGCACACATTCGTATGTTTTTATGTAAGCTAAGGAAGTCTTGTATGTCTAACAAGCGCTGAGTATAGTATTGGTTTAAGACTTTCGTGTTTATGACGGATTTTTGATAAAATGAAAAACATCTTCTTATCTTAGTTGATTTTTCCTTATCATCCTCACACATTTTTCCTTCATTTCTATGCAGAAGAGGAGAGTGGCTGCTAGCTCAATAAAAGTAAATGAAATTAGGACATTTAAGAAATTACTGCCAAACTATTTGTTTGTGAAAAGACAAACCTCATACCTTGTCAAGCAGAGAAGCACTATTTCTCATAATCTGGTCGCTACTCCTGTTGTTTATCTTTTTTGACACATAACAAATAGATGTCATTTTTATTGACTTAGTCATTCATCCTTTCTCTAAGTGTTCTAATCAGTATTTGAAGCTGGATGAAAAATATTAAAGAGTTGGGGAGAGGATGATTTATATTTCTTGTAGTCATGCTCACAGCTGCATGGACCACAAGAGAGAAGACAGATGAGTTCACTTTTCACTCTACATCAACTTCAGAACTAGCTGTTCTTTCTTTAGGACATAATCTACTGAGTTTAGCACACAGTGATATGCATTGCCTACCCTGTGAGATAAAACAATAATTTACTCATGAGATTTAGCTATAACATAGCCATCTAGAAGTTCCTATTTCTCAGTCTGAACAAAACATATTGTCAAAGAAACAGTTTTGCAGTGAGATTCATCTTATTCCAAGAGAGGTGTCTAAATTGGGACACAATTTATGCTGTGGGGGTGCCTGTTTCTCTCCATAGAAAATAAAAGGAATGTAGAATGTCTAATTAAGGTATAGATGTTTAACTTTTCAGCATTTAAATTAAGTGAAATAAGTCCCAATTGTAGTGTCAGAAGAATAACAAAAGCTTTTTACCAATCCAAAAAATAAAAAAAAAAAGCTTAACTGCCCTCACTTTTATACCCAGAAATATACCAAAGTGTTAAATGGACAAGTGATAAAAAGTCAGTCTTTAGTATTCTTATCTGTCCATACTTAGTCATAGGACCAGCTGGACTTGGTGCCATTGACCACCACTCTTTGCACTGTATGAGAGAAAGATCAGGCTAATTCATACATTAAATGCATTGATTTATATCTAGATGGAAAGATTTGGGCATTTTGTAATGCTAGCTTCAGTGTTTATCCATGGAACTTGGAATGTTTTGAACACATACACATACCAAAACTCCCAAATATACCCCAAAAGAAAAGTTAAAAAACCAAACCAAAACCAAACCAAGCAATCAAAACAAAACCGAACAAAGCCAAAACACTTTTCTGTTTATTCTCAGATAGTATCATAGTATCAGTCAGGGTTGGAAGGGACCACAAGAATCATCTAGTTCCAACCCCCCTGCCATGGGCAGGGACACCCCATACCAGATCAGGCTGGCCAAAGCCTCATCCAGCCTGCTCTTAACCACCTCTAGGGACAGCGCCCCAACCACCTCCCTGGACAACCCATTCCAGGGCTTCACCACTCTCATGGTGAAGAACTTTCTCCTCACATCCAGTCTGAATCTCCCCACCTCCAGCTTCATTCCATTCCCCCTAGTCCTATCACTACCTGAGATCCTGAGAAGTCCCTCCCCAGCCTTCTTGTAGGCCCCCTTCAGATACTGGAAGGCCACAATTAGGTCACCTCGGAGCCTTCTCTTCTCCAGACTGAACAGCCCCAACTCCTTCAGTCTGTCCTCATAGGAGAGGTGCTCCAGCCCTCTGATCATCCTTGTGGCCCTTCTCTGGACACCTTCCAGCACCTCCATATCCCTCTTGGAATAGGGGCTCCAGAACTGGATGCAGTACTCCAGGTGGGGTCTCACCAGAGCTGAGTAGCAGGGGAGAATCACCTCCCTCGACCTGCTGGCCACACTTCTCTTGCTGCAGCCCAGGATCTGATTGGCTTTCCGGGCTGCAAGTGCACACTGAGATTTCATGTTGAGCTTCTCGTCCACCAGCACACCTAAGTCTCTCTCCACTGGGCTGCTTTCCAGCCAGTCACTGCCCAGCCTGTATTTGTGCCTGGGATTGCCCCGACCCAGATGCAGGACCCTGCACTTGGTCTTGTTGAACCTCATGAGATTGGCTTGTGCCCACCTCTCCAGCCTGTCAAGGTCCCTCTGGATGGCATCCCTTCCCTCCAGTGTGCCTGCTGCACCACACAGTTTGGTGTCATCAACAAACTTGCTGAGGGTGCGTTCAATGCCACTGTCCATGGCACCGACAAAGATGTTGAACAAGACTGGTCCCAGGACTGATCCCTGAGGGACTCCTCTTGTCACTGGCCTCCACTGGGACACGGACCCTTTGACAGCCACTCTTTGGGTGCAGCCATCAAGCCAGTTCTTTATTCATCTAGTGGTCCACTCATCATACCCGTGTGTCACCAGGATGTGGTGTGGGACAGTGTCAAAGGCTTTGCTCAGGTCCAGGTAAACGACATCAGTTGCTTGCCCCTCATCTATTAACGTTGTCACCTGTTCATAGAAGGCCATCAGGTTTGTCAGGCAGGATTTGCCCTTGGCAAATAGTGTCAGACAGTACTTCATGATTAGCAAGTATTATATACATTCATAACAAACATTCTTTCTGTTAGTACAATGTAACTATTATTGCTATGAAAATCTTTTAGGTTGATCATTCTAAATTGATATTGCCAATAACTAATTCAACTGACACTGTTTTTTTCTCATAGATCCCTGCCTGTCACCATCTCCCAAAATACTAAGATGGCAGTGTTATGAATTTTTATCTACATTTAAAACAAATATTCACCATTCATTCCAGTAATTATCAAGACTAGAGTGTTATTTCAATTAAAAAAATATATTAAATAAAAAAAAGGTAAAGTCATAGGTAATTTTAGAACAATATGTTTCATAAAGTCATTTTAGCATAGAACAAAGCTAAACAGAAGAACCACAAAAATATTAACACTTTGTTTACTGTTTTGCAAAGTAGACAGATAATCTATAAGAAGATTTTAAAAATCTATTTTTTAGTAATAGTTACAAAATGCTGAATTTAAAAACATTCTACATTTTGAGAAATTGAATTATTTTTTGCTTACATTCTTAAAAACATTTCATACTTTCTACCCATTTAAAGCATGTATCAAAATGCACCTGACTATGAATTTCAAGCTGTGTCTGCTAAGGAAGAAACAGTCACCACTTCTGTCACTGCTTTTACTCAAATTTAAATGGGCACATAGGAACCTGTTTGCATTATTTAAAATATGTACTGTAATGTTTACAGGGCTAAATACAGCTTGGCTCCAGGTAACAGAAGAAATTAGGTCTTTCCACTGCATAGTGGAAAAAACACAACTTTATCCACTTTTACTAAGGCTGCATCGTTATGCAACAGAAACAGACAAATTCTTGAGACTGTAAAACAGGAAAACATAGAAACCTGATTTTGAAATAGAAATACTTAGGGGGAACATTGAAAAACTGTTTAAAAATACAAGAAAAATGTGTTTTATTTCCTGCAGTAGTTATTATGTAAAAGAACTATGTAACCAACATATTACACAGGTGTGGAATGACTATGTTTGACATTGAACAACTTCTGAGCACTAGAATTTAACAGCTGCACTACAAAATAACTTAAACAATTCTAACATATCTTGGTTTGTGTAACATGAACGTGATTCCTGAACATGATTCAGGAATTAACAATGGCAAGAGACCTTTAACAGTAAATATTTCACAAATGATCACTCTGTTCTGAGGATTTGAGTAATAATATAGATATTGGACATTCTGATCCTAGTGCTGACTTAAGCGTACTGGTGAGGACTTTCAGGAACACCTTTAAGTAGTAGCATATATGTATGTAAATTGATTATATCCATACTCTTTCATTTGTCTACCTTTGTTTGTGGTTTGGTGTTTTATCTGAGTTTTTTTCCTAATACTTCACCTATGTGACCCTAACAATTTTGTGGAAATGAGGTTACATTAAATGATTGCAATACTCTGTATTTTCCCACTTTTTCACAGAAACTTAAAAATTAAGAAGTTTGTTTATTTATTTATTACATGTTTTCTTAACATAGAGTGGATTACTTTTAAATGAAGAACAAGATGAGTTTTAGAACATTTGCCTAATATATAGGAAAAAAAGTTAAAATGCAAGTAATTTAGCTCAAAGCCAGATATGATACATTCCATTAATTTAGGTGGCAAGGTCTTAGTAGCGGTGGTAGAACGTTGAAGTGATGGCCTGTGTGGGAAGTGGTCAAGGGCTGATACATGCCAGACATGAATGTTTACAGCAAGCTGCACAACCAATCCTCCACAGGACACAGATGAGTGAATCAGCCAAGTGTGTGGCACTGCTGTGAAAACATAGTTAAGGAAAGGCAGAAAATGCCAAACAGGGAGAGGAAAAAGCAATGGAAAAGAATAAGAAACAGCAGAGGGAAACAACCAGGGAAGAGGGCAACGGAGCAGATTTACACAGTGCAGCTTGTGGAGGACACACACCAAAACAGATGAATATTTCCTGAAACAACTGCAGCCCATAAAGAGCTCACAGTAAAGCAGAGGAAATGTGCAAAAAGGAAGAACAGAGAGAAACCACAGTGTAAAGAACATTGTCCTCATCAGCCTGCTGTGCTGCTCACTCTGGAAGGACTCTGGAGTGAATGACTGAAGTTGAACATGAGGAAAGAGCAAATGTTTTATTTCAGTATTTGCCTTTGTTTCTCACCACCTGAATTTATTTTAGTTTACAATAAATTAAATTATTTTTTTACTATGTTGACTTAGTTTTTTCTGCAACATAAATTGATAAACCATTTTGATGGTTCTTTATCTTTACTCATGAGCTTTCTCATGCTGTTTTCCTCCCGTATATCACTAAGAGAGGGGAGTCAGCAAGCAGGTGGCTGTTTGGATGTCAGCCAAGGCTTAACTCTCAGACACAGAAAAAAAATATTAAGATGAAATCAAAACCAAACAAAAACCATAACCATTGTTGTTGTGAGGTGTTAAGTATTAGGTAATAGGTTGGCCTTGATGATCTCTGAGGTCTTTGCCAACCTGGTTGATTCTGTGATTCTGTAGATAGAGATATATGTCAATACAGAGTGTGCAGAATGTCCAAAAGATATTTACAGAGTTCATGAGTTATATCATCTTAACAAAATAATCCCATCTTGAGCTTGCATAAAAACCCCACAAAAACCAAAAAACAAAACCCACCCCCACAAATAAACAGAAAATCAAAACTAAAACCAAACCAATCTAACCTTATAAAGGTTGCATATTCCTTTCAGTATCTACAGTAGTCCACTAAGGAAAGCTCAAAAAGGAGTCTAGTAAAACTCTTGCTGTAATTTCATATTCTCAACAGTGAATTGTGAGAAAAATACACAAACAAGTGTATACTAGAATTTTGTCAGTGAAAGGGTATTTTGTTGAAAACAAACTAATAATGTGCAGATAAAAATTTATCACAGAGCATTCATCAGGAAAGCTTCAAAAGAGAGGTTTGTAGCTTTGATCACAGAGTAAAATTGCTGCACACAGAGTAGTCATGGGTGAGATATAGGATAGCAATTCTCCATTATGCCAGGAGAAATGAGGAAACAGTATCTTCGTCCTCATTTTAAGTAAACTTCCAATGGCATTTATAAAGAGAGTATAAATATACAGTTCATGGTTCTATAGTTCTTCTCAGCTTATACATGCTATTGCTTGTCTATTTCACATTCAAGCCTGCCAAAAGAACTTTCAAACAATTTAAATATTTCTTTAAGTAACTATGCAACTTACAGGCACAAAATATTTTATTCAAATGGAATATTTATAAAGGATTTTTACTGTGTGAAAACATGTAGTTGTACTTGATAAGAGTTCTGCAACTTAAATTGCATGGAACTCTTCCAAGCACTTGTAATACATGCAAACAGAAGCAAACCCCTCTTTGTTATACTTATCCTTTGCTATACAGATATAGCAGGAATAAAAGCTACTAGCTCTCAAAATGCATTTTAGTTCAAGGAGAAAAGATACTTCAATACTGTACATAAGGAATTTCAATCTCAATGGAAATATTTATTAAGAAAACACAACTGATAGTTCTCAATAATAGTGAAAATATCATCTTTACAATTTTCATAAACATTTATGAAAGAAATTTAATGTTGCACTGTACTAAATTTCAAGTTTGAAATATTTCTGTAGGCCCAAATGATCCACATCTATATTCAAAATTTTGTTAGATATTATTGCAAAAATCACTTGCTCATTCCTCCTCCTGATCCTGTTAGAAAGAAAGAGTTTAATGGTTCCTGCTTTCAAGGAAAAGCGAACTTTCATGAAGAGCTTCACTGTCATACTAAAGTCAGTGACAAATTGAAAAAAGTACTTCTCAGGGTCACATCTAACTGGAGGAGAAGAAGGATGCTGTCAATATTATTTAAATTACATTCCTACTCATTAAGATCTTCAATAGCTGTTTTGTTTCTTGTGGAAAAAAATATTTCTAAATTATTTTACCTGAGCAATTATTTAAAAGGGTTCCCTTCTGATAACATAATTGCTCTGGAAAGATGCAGCCTGTAAAATCAAGAAAAAATACTACAAAAATAAAAATATACTTCATAGCTTCATAAAGTATATTCAGTTTTGAACATAACTATTACCCAAAGGGAGTCAGGGAAAAACCATGCACTGGAACTGAAGGTAAATAGCTATTTCTGAGTTAAGGAAACATCAGATAAGCATATTCAAAGTGTATATTTCAACAACATCACAACGTTTTTGTTTACTTTGCATGTCAGTATCACTGCCCATAATATATCATGACATCATTCTTTCATCATGTGGTAGGTTGAGAGAGGGCCTAGCTCTCCCTCCCCCACAGAGAAAGAGACCACACAGCTAACTCAGTCGGAGAAGCAAGCTATATGTACAAGCATATATGGAATGGAGGTTATATATAACACAGTATATATACAGTATTTACAAAATATGTACAGAAATATACAACAAAGAAAAATAACACAACAAAATTCCCTCCTCAGGGAGGGTTTCCTTCCCTGTAACCCCCTCTCTCCCCCCCCACCTCCCTTTTTTCCCAAAAAGGGGTTATAGAGAGAAAGAAAGGCAGTTATTAAGGAAAAGAGATGTTATTAGGCTTCAAAAGCACATGCATGAATTAGTTTTGCTTATCTCAATGTCAGCTCCGTCTAGTTCGTGGAGAAGCAGACAGGCACAGAAGCAGGACAGGCTCAGAAGCAGAACAGGCTGGAACGGCAGAACAGGCTGAAACTGCGAAAAATTCCAACTGCCCTAAAACTTAAAGTTGCATTCTGCCCATCTACCAATGAATTTCGTTTAGAACATCATGTTTTCATTTTGTTACAAAAATATTCAGCCAGAGTGTCCCCAACACTGTCTCTCTCTTAAAGGCACAGCCTCAAACGGTCACACATCAGAGAAGGATTAACATCATTTGTAAAAATATAGTAGTATATTCAAATCTATGAAATGTCTACCTCATGTAAAGAAGCAGTGATTAAAATGGTTATAATGATTCTTTAAAACTCCATGAAGGAAGAAGTTGCAATTAGTGCAAATAGAGCAATCAGTGTTCTGGGAAGGAGCATCTCCAGCAAAGTGATGTATTCATTTTTGTATTGGAAAGTACTTAATATTTCTGTGGTAACATAAATAGGAAGAATGATAACATAAAAAACTTTATGTATTCAGTCTATTCTGGTTTTTCTATATAATATTAATTTATTCTATTTCTGAACAAAACTCTTTTTACTCTGTCCATTCAGAAAAAATGCTGTCATGTATCATTCTTGAAATGTATGTGGATGTGGTCTACCTGGACTTCAGCAAGGCCTTTGACACCGTCCCCCACAGCAAACTGCTGGCTAAGCTGTCAGCTCGTGGCTTCGACCACAACACTCTGTGCTGGGTTAGGAACTGGCTGGAGGGCTGAGCCCAGAGAATGGTGGTGAATGGTGCCACATCCAGCTGGCAGCCAGTCACCAGTGGCATCCTCAAGGGATCAGTGCTGGGCCCCGTCCTCTTTGATATCTTCACTGATGATCTGGATGAGGGGATTGAGACAGTCATCAGCAAATTTGCAGATGACACCAAGTTGCGAGCAGAGGTTAGTCAGTTAGAGGGTGGAAGGGCTCTCCAGAGGGACCTCAACTGACTGGACAGATGGGCGGAGTCCAACATAATGGCATTCAACAAGTCCAAGTGCCGGGTGCTGCACTTTGTGCCACGGCAACCCCATGCAGAGCTACAGGCTGGAGTTGGAGTGGCTGGAGAGCTCCCAAACAGAGAGGGAACTGGGGGTGCTGATTGACAGCCACCTAAACATGAGCCAGCAACATGTCCAGGTGGCCAAGAAGGCCAACAGCATCTTGGCCTGCATTAGGAACAGTGTGACCAGTAAGAGCAGGGAAGTCATTGTGCCCATGTACTCTGCATTGGTTAGGCCACACCTTGAGTCCTGTGTCCAGTTCTGGGCCCCTCAGTTTAGGAAGGACATCGAGACACTTGAATGTGTCCAGAGAAGGGCAACACAGCTGGTGAGAGGCCTTGAGCACAAGCCCTATGAGGAGAGGCTGAGGGAGCTGGGATTGTTTAGCCTGGAGAAGAGCAGGCTCAGGGGTGACCTCATTGCTCTCTACAGCTACCTGAAGGGTGGTTGTAGCCAGGAAGGGGTTGGTCTCTTCTCTCTAGCAACCAGCACCAGAACAAGGGGACACAGTCTCAAGCTGCGCCATGGGAGTTTTAGGTTCGAGATGAGGAGAAAGTCCTTCACCGAGAGAGTCATTCATCATTGGAATGGGCTGCCTGGGGAGGTGGTGGAGTCACCATCCCTGGAAGGTGTTCAAGAGAGGATTGGATGTTGCACTTGGTGCCATGGTCTAGTCATGAGGTCTGTGGTGACGGGTTGGACTCAATGATCTTTGAGGTCTCTTCCAACCTTGGTTATACTGTGATATTGTGATACTGTATTAAGAGTATGCTCTTAATACATGCTGATATTTTAGACAGTGGAATTAAATACAAGTTTCCAGATGATACCAAGCTGAGTGGTGCAGCTGGTTTGCTAGAGGGAAGGAGTGGATTGTAGAATAAACTTTGAGAAATAGCCCCACGTCAGCCTCATGAAGTTGTGTTGAACTGCCCACGTGCAAAGTCCTGCACCTGGACTGGGGCAACTCCAGTATCAAAACAGTCTGAGGCACAAATGGATAGAGAGCAGCTTTGTGAAGAACTTAGAGTGGTGGATAAAAAATTGAACATGAGCTGACGATGTGTTGTTTCAGCCCAGAAAGCAGACAATATTCTGGGCTGCATCAAAAGAAGTGTGACCAGTATGTTGAGGGAGATGATCCTGCCCTCTACTCCACTCTCATGAGACCTCACCTGGACTACTACATCCAGCTCTGAGGTCCCCAGCACAAAAATGACATTCACCTGTCAGAGTGGGTCCAAAGATAGGCCTCAAAAAATGGCCAGAGATGTGAAATTCTTCTCTACTAGACCTGTCTATGAGACTGGAGAAGAGAAGACTTTGGGGAGATTTTCTTGCAGCCTTTGGGCTTATAGGAAAGATGGAAACAGTCTTTTTAGAAGGATAATAATAAAAAAGGTAGTGATAGGACAAGGGAAAATGGTTTTGAACTGATAGTGGAAGGTTTAGACTTCATATAAGGAAAAAAAAAAAGTGGTCGGAGTGGTGAGGTGTTGGAATAGGTTTCCCAGAGAAGTTGTTGAAGCCCCATGAATGGAAATGTTCAAAGTCATGTTGGACAGGACTCCTAGCAATTGGATCTAAAGAAAGATGTCAATGCCCATGGTTGGGAGGTTGGACTAGATGTTTGTGGCTGTTTGACACTGTGCCTTTAAGGAAGGGGCACACTGGCTAAATGTTTGTAAAATATTTTGGTATTCTAAACGAATTTCATTGGCCAAGGATTGTGGGAGGTCAGATTGGACCCGGGGGAGCTGGGAACTTTCTCTCAGTCTTCCTTCCTTCGCTGTCCCTTTCGGCTGGATCTGCTTCTGGGCTTCTTGCCAAGAGATAAGAACTAACTCCCGCCCTGTAACAGGCCTGTCCGCTTCTTCCCCTGTCCTGCTAACCATCCTCGTCTCTTCTTCTACCTCTTTGGGGGAGAAGGGAGGTAGGGGGTGAAGGAGGGCACAGGGGGAAGCCCCTCTGTGGGGGGTCTGGTTTCTGGTTGAGTTCATTTGCTGTATATTCCTGTATATATTGTAAAATACCTGTGTTTGTTGTGTTACATATAATCTGTTTCCTTGTAAAATATACTCTCATTTCTCCGACTGGGTTTAGCCGTGGTCTCTTTCTCAGTGGGGGAGGGAAAGCAGAGCCTTTCCTTTCAAACCACCACACTTTTTTTTTGGCGCCCAACATGGGGCCGGGTAATTAAGTAATTAAGTTGATTTATTGCTTGTCTCAGCCGGAGAAACAAAATGAAGGTGCTCTGGGTTTTAGAACGTTTATTCTTCTCGGTCTGTGGCATGTTGGTCTACCGGTACTGCATCAGGTTGATGTTAGACCAGATAGGTAAATATTTAATGCGTAAAATCTATTTGTGGTTTATGCATAGGATCCAGCTGTTGTATAAACACTGTTTGGGTTTTTTTCGGCTCACTAATTACGGCAATAGAACGTCTTCCACTTTGCCGATCGAGATAAGGGAGTTTAACGCTTCAGGAGGTCAAAGAGTAACTTTAAGTGCTGGCTGGGATCTTAAGGTGATTTATTTGACGGGTGTAATCCTGCTGTTGCTGATAATTAATGTTTATCTGCTGTGGGCTCTATATATAGAGAAAAAGGTTTCTCGACCATGTTTTGTGATTAAACAAAAATCTAGGAAGCATAGGCGTTCCTCTAAATCTGCCCCAGAGTCCTCGAGTGACGAGGAAGGGGCTGCGTCAGTTAGAAAAATAGCAAAACCTATTGGCAAAGCAGCCTTAAATGCTCCACTCTATGACTTTGGCAAGCAGCCAGGGGTGGCTCCCATTCCCAAGATGGTGACCGGTAGTGAGGCAAGGTCATTTCCGTCCGCCATGACAGGACCGGAAGGGGCCCCCACGGCAGCTGGTTTAGATCAGGACCTGTCAGCTTCTATCAGGATGGCTGTAAATTCAAACACAGCTCCAGTTAAACAAGTAGCAGTCTTAAAGACCAGAGGTGGAAAGGCCAAAGCTGATCCAGGAGCTAGTGGAGCTAATGGAGGAGAAGAGCAGGAGACTGATCCTGGTGAGGGAACCTCTGCTAGGAAAGTGCCTGCTGAAGATGAGGAGAAGATTTGTCTTAGAGATATAGCTGAGTTATTGAGATCATCACAGGATGGAGATGCAGCTAAGACAGCAGCTGGCAGTGGCGCTTTTCAGCTTAGAGAGGTCCTTAGGAGAGTGACAGCAGGATTATGGGGACAAAAGGTTCAGGAAGATGTGATAGATGAAGAGGAGGATGACCTGCAGAGCTGCTTGTCACCAAGGGAGGAGATTCGCAATGTCTGCAAAGATTACCTCAGAGCAGATAAGGAACCCATCCTATCTTGGCTTGCTAGGTGTTATGATACAGGTGCTCCAGCTCTAATAGTTGGAGACAAGTCAGCAGCTCAGCTAGGAACTCTCTCAAAGGATAATGGAATAGATAGGCATCTAGCCAGGATTCTCGGTAAGGTTAATCTGTGGATATGCCTTTTAATGGTGGTTTCCCTGAGATACCCTTCCCGAGATGACCTTCCATGGAATCCTAAGCCCTGGACTACCATAGATGAGGGAATTAAGCGTCTGAGAGAGTTTGCCATTAGAGAGATACTCTATGGTGACCATGATACTCTGAACCCTGACGACATTCCTGTGGCAGCTGGTCTTGCTAAAAAGCTCATCAAACTTGCTCCTTCCAATTATGCAAACATTCTGGCAAGTAGAATTGTGGCAAGAAATTATGGTGGAGATCCTCCTACGGTTGGCCAATTCACTGATCAACTAAGACAATTGGATGATAGCATGACACGTGTTTCTTTGGTTTCAGCCATTAAAGCTCTGTCTAGTGAGATAAAGGATTGCATGAGAGAGCTGAAGGATGAAATCAAAGATTCCATATGCCAATTGGCACAAAGAGATAATTCCAATTCTTCCTCCAGGTGGGTGCAGGTTTCAGCTGTGAGGAATAGACGTCCTCAAAGGGGGTCATTCCAAAACAGGCCAAACGAAAACAGACCACCAAGGCAATCACGTAGGACTATTTGGATAACTCTGCGTGATCAGTTTGGTGAGAACATGAACAGGTGGGATGGTCAACCAACTTCTAACCTTTTCAGGAGACTGAGGGAACTGCAAAGTGGCAGAACCCAGGGTAGCAATACCAGAAGGGTAGCTGTTACTTCCACAGTTCCCCAGGACAACAATGACAGCTCCAACAGTGACTCCAGTTCTAACACTGCACAGTGTGCTCGTTGCACCTGTGGAAATGTTCCCCACAATTAGGGGTGCCCTGCCTCCCGCCAGGGGGAGGAGAGGGATAATGGAGATAACAGAATGTATTGGGATGTGTACATCCAGTGGCCTGGCACTTCACACTTTCGGAAGTACAGGGCCTTGGTTGACACAGGAGCTCAGTGCACCATATTGCCATCAAATTATCAGGGATCAGAGTCCATAACTATTCTGGGAGTCACTGGTGGATCTCAAGAGTTAAGTAAGGTGGAGGTTAATATAAGTCTGACTGGTAAACAGTGGAAGAAGCATACAGTTGTGACCGGACCTGATGCACCTTGTATTTTGGGAATTGATTTTCTGAGAGAAGGGCGTTTCAAAGACCCTAAAGCTTACAAATGGGCTTTTGGAGTAGCTTCTGTAGAAATTGATGGACAAAAGCTGAAGCTGTCTGCTAGACCTGAACTTTCTGATGAATCTACAGTTGTGGGACAACACAAGATTCAGGACATTAAGTTGCCGGTTGCTTCTCAGACTGTGCATCACAGACAATACAGAACCAACCGTGACTCTTTGTTGCCCATTCAGAATCTGATTCGTCAGCTGGAGAGTCAGAAAGTCATCAGCAAAACTCATTCACCTTTCAACAGTCCAGTGTGGCCTGTGCGAAAGCCGAATGGAGACTGGCGTCTGACAGTGGACTACCGAGCCCTGAATGAAGTAACTCCGCCTATGAGTGCAGCAGTACCAGACATGATGGAACTCCAGTATGAGCTGGAATCCAAAGAGGCCAAATGGTATGTTACCATAGACATTGCTAATGCATTCTTCTCTATTCCCATAGCAGAGGAATGCAGGCCTCAGTTTGCTTTCACCTGGAGAGGAATCCAGTACACTTTCAACAGACTGCCAATGGGCTGGATCCACAGCTCCAGCATCTGTCATGCAGTGATCCATGATGCTCTGGAGGAAGGTGGTGCTCCAGAACACATCCAGTTCATCGATGATATCATCGTCTGGGGTTAAACTGCTGAGGAAGTCTTTGAGAAAGGCAACAAAATCATGGACATTCTTCTGAATGCAGGTTTTGCCATCAAAAGAGACAAGGTGAAAGGTCCTACCACAGAGATCCAGTTTCTGGGAGTGCAGTGGCAGGATGGACGCCGACACATTCCAGTGGATGTGGTAAATAGAGTCTCTACCATGGCAAATCCCACGAACAAGCAAGAAACTCTACGTTTCTTGGGGATAGTGGGATTTTGGAGACTACACATTCCTGGATACAGTCAGATTGTGAAACCTCTGTATGATGTGTCTCGAAAGAGGAACAGTTTCCACTGGGGACCTGAACAACAAGCAGCCTTTGACCAGATAAAGCAAGAAGTAGTTCAAGCAGTGGGTCTGGGACCTGTCCGAGATGGTCCAGACATCAAGAACATTTTGTACACGGCTGCAGGTGACAATGGTCCAACCTGGTGCTTGTGGCAAAAAGCTCCAGGTGAGACACGTGGACGACCTCTTGGTTTCTGGAGTCGAGGTTACAGAGGTTCAGAGGCTAATTACGCTCCAACAGAGAAAGAGATTCTAGCTGCCTATGAAGGAGTGAAAGCAGCTTCTGAAGTGATTGGAACTGAATCACAACTTCTCTTAGCTCCCAGATTGCCAGTTTTGAATTGGATGTTCAAAGGCAAGGGTTCCACACCACATCATGCTACAGATTCCACCTGGTCCAAGTGGATGGCTCTGATAACACAGAGAGCTCGAATGGGAAATCTTGAAAGACCTGGTCTGGTGGAGGTGATCTCAAGTTGGCCTGAAGGTACCAACTGTGCTAAACCTCCAGAGGAGAGAGTAACTCGTGCTGAGGAAGCTCCTCCTTACAATGACCTTTCAGATGATGAGAAGAAATATGCTTTGTTCACAGACGGTTCCTGTCGTCTCATCGGGAACAAGCGAAGGTGGAAGTCTGCAGTGTGGAGTCCAACACGCCGAGTTGCAGAGGCGAAGGATGGAGAAGGAGAATCCAGTCAGTTTGCAGAGGTAAAAGCTGTCCAGCTAGCTCTCGACGTAGCTGAACGTGAGAGATGGCCAAAGCTTTATCTCTACACCGACTCATGGATGGTAGCCAATGCTCTATGGGGTTGGCTAAAAAACTGGAAAAAGAATGGCTGGCAGAGGAAAGGAAAACCCATCTGGGCAGCCGACCTGTGGCAAGACATTGCTGATCGAATTGAGAGAATTCCAGTGAGAGTGAGACACATTGATGCTCACATTCCTAAGAGCAAAGCTACTGAGGAACAGCAGCACAACCATCAGGCAGACTTAGCTGCAAGAGTTTCTCAAGTAGACAAGGACTCTGAACTTGATCTCGACTGGAAACACCGAGGTGAGATATTCTTAGCTCGGTGGGCTCACGATTCATCAGGACATCAAGGCAGAGATGCAACATACCACTGGGCTCGTGACAGATCCATAGACATTTCCATGGATGCTATCACACAAGTCATCCATGACTGTGACATTTGTGCTGCTATTAAGCAGGCAAAGCGAATTAAGCCCTTGTGGTATGGTGACAGATGGTCCAAGTACAGATATGGTGAAGCTTGGCAGATTGACTACATCACTCTACCACGTTCTCGTTCTGGTAAGCAATACGTGCTTACTATGGTAGAGGCAAACACCGGATGGCTGGAAACTTATGCAGTTCCACATGCAACTGCACGCAACACCATTCTCGGTCTGGAGAGACAGATCCTGTGGAGACACGGAACTCCAGAGAGGATTGAGTCAGACAATGGAACTCATTTCAAGAACAACCTTGTAAAGAGCTGGGCAAAAGAGCATGGTATTGAGTGGATTGTCCACATTCCTTACTATGCACCGGCTGCAGGGAAGATTGAACGCTACAACGGTTTGTTGAAGACCACTCTCAAAGCCATGGGAGGTGGATCTTTGAAAAACTGGGAGAAACATTTAGCACAAGCAACCTGGCTGGTGAATAGTAGAGGTTCAGTGAACCGAGCTGGACCGGCACATTCAGATCTGCTACGGAGAGTAGAAGGTGATAGAGTTCCTGTTGTTAGAGAAAAGAATCTGTTAGGTAAAACTGTTTGGGTATTTTCGCCCTCAGGAGAGGCTAAACCTGTCCGATGGGTGGTTTCAGCAGAAGGTCCGGGTCACACTTATTGGGTAATGCAGGAGAATGGTCAAATTCAGTGTATTCCACAAAGAAATTTAACTTTAGCTGAAAGAGTTTAATTTCAGACTGTTGTACAGCTACAATGCGCCCAAAGGAAGAATCCCTGAGGAATCTACAGTGCACGAACCCTGAGAACCCTGAGAGCCCTGAGTCAACTGAGAGTCCCTGTGTTCCTGTTTGCCTTTTCTTCACTTCGTCTGCAGAGAGACAAGCTGGTTTCCATTTTCTTATTTCCTGACTTTTTTGGACTTCTGAATCATCTACATCTGAATGTAGCCGGAACGGACTATGAACTTTACTCACGAACTGTAAATATTGTTTCTGATTGGATGGACAGTGCGAACGACCAATGAAATTGTTTAGAAGGGGTGGATTGTGGCCGTTTGATGCTGTGCCTTTAAGGAAGGGGCACACTGGCTAAATGTTTGTAAAATATTTTGGTATTCTAAATGAATTTCATTGGCCAAGGATTGTGGGAGGTCAGATTGGACCTGGGGGAGCTGGGAACTTTCTCTCAGTCTTCCTTCCTTCACTGTCCCTTTCGGCTGGATCTGCTTCTGGGCTTCTTGCCAAGAGATAAGAACTAACTCCCGCCCTGTAACAGGCCTGTCCGCTTCTTCCCCTGTCCTGCTAACCATCCTCGTCTCTTCTTCTACCTCTTTGGGGGAGAAGGGAGGTAGGGGGTGAAGGAGGGCACAGGGGGAAGCCCCTCTGTGGGGGGTCTGGTTTCTGGTTGAGTTCATTTGCTGTATATTCCTGTATATATTGTAAAATACCTGTGTTTGTTGTGTTACATATAATCTGTTTCCTTGTAAAATATACTCTCATTTCTCCGACTGGGTTTAGCCGTGGTCTCTTTCTCAGTGGGGGAGGGAAAGCAGAGCCTTTCCTTTCAAACCACCACAATGTTGTAGCAGTTTGGTGCCCCCCTGCTGTGGCCATATAAAGATATACCTCCAGTGTCCCGACAGTCCAGCCCTGTGGGTGGACACAGGAAGCTATGTATTTTATCCCATAATGTCCTGCTCCCTATAAAACCACCTGCAAAGTCCTACATATCCTCTTTCTTCCTTCACCGCTCCTATGGAGATGGTCCCTATCTGGTGATGAAGGGAGAGTCATCTCAAAGCCTCTTGGGGCCTGGTCAGGCCAGGCATGGAGGAGAAGGGGGAAGGGCAATCTCAGATCTGGCCAGCTGAGATTAGCCTAACAGTGGAGGTGGGGGGAGAAAGAGCCCTGGGGGTTTTGTGTGTACCCTCAGGTGGGGAGAGGGAAGTGTTGGGATGCTTCTGGGTATGCTTTGGGATCTCCTTTTGTCACTGTGCTTGTGATTCTCTGTAAAATATTCACTGCTTTTCCATTTAAACTTTCCACCACTTCTGCAATCCAATTGTCTGAGTCTCATTTTTTCCACCATGCTGGGAGGGAAGGAAGGATTAGCCTTTGAAACCACCACACCTGTAAAGCCAAACAATTTTATGATTTGGACACCAAGGTTAGATATTACAGAGTATGTGACATCACGCGATCTGGATACCTCTGCTCTTTAGCTTTTAAGCTCTGTAGCTAATAGAGATCTAGTCAATAAGGCAGTGACCAACACTGATAGTAATCAAAGGGCATATTTAAGAGAAATTACATGTTTCAGCCCCTACATTGTCTAATTTCATTTGAACTTGACTGAGAGCGCGTTCCTAAAAGGTAAGTGACTTAAAAGATGAACCTATCAGCTCTCCCTTGACTCAGGCCTCTGCCACCTTGTGTGAGTTTAGCACTGTCAGAACAAGATGCATATTGTCTTGTAATACGCATTTCTGTAAGAGCTAAGTGTCTATGCTCAGTTTGAGAAAGAGCATTTCCTTTTAATTTTTTCAAACTAGAATTTTAAATCGAAATAATTTATTTTTACCTAAAAAAAAAAAATTGTATCTTCTCAGTCTTTCTTTGGGTGGTTTTTTAATGTGCAAAGATTTTGAAAACTAACATCAACCTACAAAGTTTTAATTTTGTCTTACCATTTTTCACAAAATCTCATTAAAACAATATTCAACTTTATCTTGTTGACAAGCTAGAAGGGTTTCAAGCAGAATACATGTAAAATACATGAGAAGATGGTTGCCACACTTATAACAATATTCTGTTTCCATTGAAACAAGATATAGAAGGCTACATTGACCAAAAAAAAAAAAAAAAAAAGTAGAAATAGACTAAGAAAAGTAAGAAAATTATGATGAACCACACACTACCCACAGGTCAAGAACTGTCAAATCAGTATTAGCCACTGAAATGAAGTACAGACGGGAATGAATCCCTCTCAGCAACCACCACTGCCAAAAGGCATTTCAGAAAGAAATCCAAACTAGCACTATGGCAGTAGCTTTTTCCACTGACCTTGACAAAATACACTAAGCTATTTGCACCACATGCAACAAGAGTATCATTTCAGAAAGACAGGATTTCTCGTGACTTTCAGTATTACAAATCAGGAAGGAGGTATACTATTTAAAAGTTTCACCATATGAAGACATTTAGAGACTGTAGTAAACTTACTTGATATCTTTAGCATGCTATTCAGCACATTATGGCTTTAATTCCCCTCTGTGTTTCATTAATACTACGAGCCAGTGGAGGGGCAGTATATACCAAATCCACTACTGCAGAAATTTTTTTTTTCTGATGGAAATATAATTAATCCTGCAGAAAATTCTGAATTTAAAAACAAATTAAAATTGCCCCAAAGGAATTAGACCAGACCATACACAGAAAAACAACAAACATAATAACATTGTCTCATTGACTTATGAATAAAGACGAGGGACACTAAAATCTGGCATTGTAATCTATGGGAGAATCAAAATGTCTCATTTAGGGACTCAGACTTAAGGCTTTGGAAAAATACTTAAAATTAGTCTTCATTTGCCAGAAAAAACTTACAATTGTATTTGTTCAAAAAAGGAAATTATGCACAAGAACAGATCAATAAGCTTTAATAGAAGTTATTACTCATAATTCCCAACACCCTTAGGTACTGGAAATCAGTAAATAAGAAATGTTGTCAATATGTTCTTATGTGTTGTCTCATGCATCTTGAGAATAATAGATAGTGCTAGGAAAAGGCACTATTTGTTGCAGCATATTTCCGTGTTTCAGAAATATATTAGGGATTTCCTGCCTTCTGTAAATCTGTATTTTCACCCAAGGATTTGATTCATAACTGTTACTCCTTGAAAAGGGGCCTCCTCTGTGATGCACTTAATTGCACATCACCCAAAACAGTTTTGCAGCTTCCATTGTTCTGGTTTTGTTTGTTTGTTCATGTGTCTTCAGTAAGTCCTAGATATTGAACAGAACTACGAGTTTATTCAGGCAGATTCTCCAAACTATTCTTAGTTCCCTTACTTACTATCAATCTTTCCTTTCACGTTGGCACAGTGAAACAGAACAAAAAATTATGTCATAGTATTTCATTGGTCATAGGAATAAGTAATTAAAAAATTCAGATGCTTCCAGAGCATCCTTTCACATCTTCTCACTAATTCCCTATTTTTCTACAAAAATACTTTTTTTTTTTTTTTTTTCTAATTAATGTGCAGGAAATAACATCTAATTTAAGTTGCCAAATTTCAAGAGACGAGTATATTATTAAACTACTCACTTTACTGTATCAATGTTCTTCATCCATGTATTTTTCAAGTTAATAGGAAAAGGACAAAATTGCATTAAACCAGTATAAACTGTGATCTTTACCAATAACCTTCAGAAGTCTGTTGTAATTTGTGTCAAGATAAATGCATTTAGCTACAAATCAAAGTCATAATACTTCTTTGTTAGTCTAGTCTTTCAGCTATAAAAGAAACATCTAATTCTATGACATTTGTCTCTAGAAGCATCAGTTCTAGTCCACTTACACTGTATTTTCAAAACAGAATTTTGTGTCAGTGCAGAGCTGTTATCACAATCTAAGAAAACTCACAAACTAAGAAAAAGGTTCTTAGATTAACTATTGTTTTAAAAGTCTGGTCTGTTGATAACGCATCACAGTTAATTTTATAAATTTGCATAGAAAATTTTGAGCAATTTTATAGTGCTTTACAAGTGGCATTTAAGTTTTTGTTCAAGCTAATTATTTGTACCTGCATTCAACCTGAATTGCAAAACTGTTAATTTTCTTTAAATGATTTTTTAAAAGAAAAACAATGCACAGGAGAGGAGATTTGAATGGAAGTTCTTCAAAACAGTTTCCTCATTTAATTTTCAAATTTGTATTTTCACAGAGGCCTTACTAAGTAATTATCTGTTTTGTTCCTGGGAAGAATCATGGTACTCCTCTACTGTCACATGCTGACTTAGGACTGGCCCAAAGGAATGAAAAAACCCAATCCATTCAAAACAATCCATTCTGCAAGGAAAATTCTTCAATTTTTTGGTATTGGTTTTACATTGAACCATAGAAAAAGCTTGTACCTCAGTGAAAAATTCAGAACATCCTAGTTGTTAAAATGATGGACTAAGGAGAGTCAGGATTTTACATTAGTGAGGAACTAATTTTATCTGATTTTGTTAGTCTCACTCTGAACATGACTGGGCCCCTCTGAGAACACAGAAGTGTTACACTTTCCCTCAATCCTTCCAAACTAGATACTTTAGAACATGTTAAGAAGCTTAGCATTAAATGTTTAAGGAACTTTAAGCCTCAGCAGAAAGATAAAATTTTAAATGCATTAAGGTTAGACTGTGTTGAGAAAGAGACATTTAATTGTCCTAACTCAGACTCCAAAATTCTGACAAAGATAACATTTAGGCAAACTCTTGCTCTCGCAAACCCTTATCTTCAGAAAGTGCTCTAGTGTTTTCAGGAGAAATATTTATACCATAAACAAGCACCCAGACAGTTTTTTTTCCACCAAAAGAATTAATTCCATAATAATTTCCTGTATCAGCATGTTCTTTGTCCTTCATCACTAATCCTTGCTTCATATTGTGTTCTGTGCTTCAGCTTTGGCAGACTGAGATACATGCTCTTTGTATAGTGTATAAACATTACATTCAGCTTAGGCTCATGCATGAATAATGCAAGAAAATGATAAGAGAAGCCCCTGGACATAGTTCAACAGATGAGGTAATAAATCATGTTCTGGGGAAAAAAATAAATTGTGCCTCAAGGGAAAGCTATCAGCTATTTTTGCTAACACAAGAAATCACTGCAACTAAACATATTTTTACAAATTTATCTATAAGAATAAACAGCTTTTTGCGCAGTCTTGAAAAGTTTGCCAAAAGGGAGAAAGGTAGGTGTGGGAGGGACCACTGCCTCATTGTGTTTCAAAGGGAACTCATTACATACTGTAACTGAATTTCACTTTTTGATTTTTTTTTTTTTAAATAAATGCTTTTCATCACTTATGTGGCATTTTCAGCACACTGAGTACTTCTTATGCTGATGGTAGGGAGACGCAAGGGAAATGACTCAGAATATGAAGGCAATGAGCTGTCAAAAAACATGCTAAGTCACGTGTTGGAACCACAATTATTTTCTCTATATTTTACTTTTCTATACGTTACAAAGCATCATTCCGGCACCTTCTGAGATTTTAAATTTTAAAAAATACCTGTTGACACTGTGCATTACTTTTCTGGCACTTGTGAAAATTGTGTCTTGTATTTTGAGAGTATTGCCGAAACAACAGATTGGCAAACCAACCCTTTTTAATTTATTTCATGTAGTACTATAAGAAAAGATTCTTACAATGAAGAGAAAGATTGACAGGTTCTGTAGATGGCAAGGGAACCTACCTGCACCAGAGAGCAGACTTAGAGCCTGGCCTCAGAAAGGGTTGAGAGGAAAATACCTTTCTAGGGACTTAGAAGGAACTATGCAGAAAATAAAAATTGTTAGAATATGAAACAAAACTAGAGTTCAACTAAGAAAAAATACAGAAAAAAAATTAAGGGAGAGATATACTTTCAAACTTATCTAACATAATCTGACACAGGAATTCTTTCAGGTTCTAAAACTGCTTATGATTGATGTCTTCATCACTTTTGATGTCTTCACTACTTTTCATCATCCAAACTTAGAGGGGAAAGGTAGAGGACTTCTACTTTCCATCTCCAGAAAAGCTGAGATTTTATTAAAATAATAATTAAAATAATTAATAATAATAAGTTTATAAACCATGTTTCTCTTGCTCAGTATAATGCTATAATCAAAGAGATATCAGTCTGAATGAAAACCTGTCAGATAAATATTTAGTGCTTGCTAAAACAAATATAGTGTTGTCAACTATAATCAAATACATGTTACCTAGTATTTTACCACTACTAATTTTTGCATCTACATAAACTAGATACAAAACTAGGTCTACTTAAACTAGGTCTCTTTCAACTATAATAAAAATAAGTAGTCTGACTTAGGAAAGAGTCTTTGAGGCAGCTGTACTGACTGCAGTATGTACACTCATTTTTTTTCCTTTGGGTATGTAGTAATCTGAGCAAGAAATAAGGAACTCACCAATGGCAATATTGAGTTAGATGGAATTTTGTTATTTCAGGATTAAAATATTTCAGATATTCCAAAGTTTCAAGCTTTTATTACTGCTTACTAGTATCTGCTGGGTTTTTAAAGAATTTTCCCCCTCCTTTCTTAGAAATGTGACTGTCAGTGACTGCCAGTGTTCTGCCAATATCGCCCTGCTCCCCTGCCGTATCTGAACAAAACCTCATTGCACGATCCACCAGGCATCCTTCATTTTTGCAGTCTAAAGGGATCCTGCAGGGATGTTGCATTTTCTTGTACATGGTCTGTAGAACGAATGTCACTTCCACTTCCAATCAGTATCCTGAACCATATGCAACTCAATGCATAGTATTTTTTTCCAAAAGTAATTTATTCACAGTATAACTAACATTGGAAGAGACCCCAAGGATCATCGAGTCCAACCTGTCTCCACAGACCTCATGACTAGACCATGGCACTAAGTGCCACGTCCAATCTCCTCTTGAACACCTCCAGGGACGGTGACTCCACCACCTCCCTGGGCAGCCCATTCCAATGATGAATGGCTCGCTCAGTGAAGAACTTTCTCCTCACTTCGAGTCTAAACCTCCCCTGGCGCAGCTTGAGACTGTGTCCCCTTGCTCTGGTGTTGGTTGCCTGGGAGAAGAGACCAACCCCTTCCTGGCTACAACCACCTTTCAGGTAGTTGTAGAGGGCAATGAGGTCACCTCTGATCCTTCTCTTCTCCAGGCTAAACAATCCCAGCTCCCTCAGCCTCATAGGGCTTGTGCTCAAAGCCTCTCACCAGCCTTGTTGCCCTTCACTGGACACATTCAAGTGTCTCAATGTCCTTCTTAAACTGAGGGGCCCAGAACTGGACACAGTACTCAAGGTGTGGCCTAACCAATGCAGAGTACAGGGGCACAATGACCTCCCTAGGATCTATTGAGGAACAAAGAAAGCTGTAGGTGAAAGGACTCCATGCATACGTCTCCTATTGTACACAATATGACTGTGACCTATCCACTCTAACCCATAAATATGACAAAGTGAACCACCTTTGAGCTCTCTCTGTTAGGTAGTTTGGCTGCATGGTAGTGACCTCTCCTTGAGCTGGTACAGCTCTCAAGTTTGCTCCTCAAGGCAACAAGACTTTTTTGTCAACAACAGATCATTGGATGAGCCCAATTTGTGTTCTCCCTGTGTGGCCAACACTTCCTTTTATCAGGGATACCTCTCAAGGTTTGAGGTTCATAGAGTTATAGAATCATAGAGTACTAGAGGTTAGAAGTGACCTCCAGAGATCATTGAATCCAACCCCTCTGCAAAGCAGGACCACTTAGGGCAGGTCACACAGGAGACTCCACAACCTCTCTAGAGAGCCTCTTCCAGTGCTCCTTATGGTAAAAAAGTTTTTTTCTCATGTTCAGATAGAATTTCCTGTGATTGAGTTTGCATCCATTGTCCCTCATCCTGTCAATGGGTATAATTGAAAAGAGACTGCCTTCATCCTCCTGACAGCCACCCTTCAGAAATTTGTAATCATTGATAAGATGCCCTCTCAGCCTTCCTTTCTCCAGGCTAAACAGCCCCAAGTGTAAGTCTCTTTTCAAAAGAGAGATGATCCAGTCCCTTAATCATCCTTAATCATTGCTAAGAGAGCTGGCAGATGAGTTGGCCAAGCTGCTCTCCATCATTTTCCTCCAGTCCTGGCTCACTGGAGAGGTCCCAGATGACTGGAAACTGGCCAGTGTGGTCCCCATCCACAAGAAGGGACGGATGGAGGAACCTGGAAACTACAGACCAGTCAGCCTGACCTCAGTGCCAGGGAAAGTGATGGAACAGATTATCCTGGCGGCAATAACTGCGCACCTGAAGGATGGCCAAGGGCTCAGGTCCAGCCAACATGGATTTAGGAAGGGCAGGTCCTGCCTCTCCAACCTGATCTCCTTCTATGATCAGGTGACCCGTCTGGTGGATGTGGGGAGGCCTGTGGATGTAGTCTATCTGGACTTCAGCAAGGCCTGTGACACCGTCCCCCACAGTAAACTGCTGGCTAAGCTGTCAGCTCGTGGTTTGGACCGCAACACTCTGTGCTGGGTTAGGAACTGGCTGGAGGGCCGAGCCCAGAGAGTGGTGGTGAATGGTGCCACATCCGGCTGGCGGCCAGTCACCAGTGGCGTCCCCCAGGGATCAGTGCTGGGCCCCATCCTCTTTAACATCTTCATTGATGATCTGGATGAGGGGGTTGAGTCAGTCATCAGCAAGTTTGCAGATGACACCAAGTTGGGAACAGATGTTAGTCAGTTAGAGGGTGGAAAGGCTCTGCAGAGGGACCTGGACCGACTGGACAGATGGGCAGAGTCCAATGGGATGGCATTTAATAAGTCCAAGTGTCAGGTGCTGCACTTTGGCCACGGCAACCCCATGCAGAGCTACAGGCTGGGGTCAGAGTGGCTGGAGATCTGCCAGACAGAGAGGGACCTGGGAGTGCTGATTGACACCAGCCTAAACATGAGCCAGCAGTGTGCCCAGGTGGCCATGAAGGCCAATGGCATCCTGGCCTGTATTAGGAATAGTGTGGCCAGCAGGAGCAGGGAGGTCATTGTGCCCCTGTACTCTGCATTGGTTAGACCACATCTTGAGTACTGTGTCCAGTTCTGGGCCCCTCAGTTTAGGAAGGACATCGAGACACTTGAACGTGTCCAGAGAAGGGCAACAAGGCTGGTGAGAGGCCTTGAGCACAAGCCCTATGAGGAGAGGCTGAGGGAGCTGGGATTGTTTAGCCTGGAGAAGAGAAGGATCAGAGGTGACCTCATTGCCCTCTACAACTTCCTGAAAGGTGGTTGTAGACAGGAGGGGGTTGTTCTCTTCTCCCAGGCAACCAGCACCAGAACAAGGGGACACAGTCTCAAGCTGTGCCAGGGGAGGTTTAGACTCGAGGTGAGGAAAAAGTTCTTCACTGAGCGAGTCGTTCGTCATTGGAATGGGCTGCCCAGGGAGGTGGTGGAGTCGCTGTCCCTGGAGGTGTTCAAGGGGCGATTGGATGTGGCACTTAGTGCCATGATCTAGTTGTGAGGTCTGTTGGAACAGGTTGGACTTGATGATCCTTGGGGTCTCTTCCAACCTTAGTTACTGTGATACTGTGATACTGTGATCCTTGTAGCCCTCTCTTGACCTCTCTTCAGCAGTCTCCTGTACCTCTTAGACTGGGGAGCCCAGAACTGTTCACAATATTTCAGTTGTGGTCTAAGAAGTGCTGAGTAGAGGAAGAGAGGAGAACTTCCCATTTCCTACTGGACACACAGTCCTTAACGCCCCCAAGCATATACTGCTGGCCTTCTTGGACACAAGGGCACACTGTTGTTCCATGAATAACATAGTCCTTTTCTGTGAAGCTACTCTACAGCAGGTCAGCCCCCAACCTGTAGTGGTGCATGTTGTTATTCTTCCCCAGGTGCAGGACTCTACACTTATCCTTGATGAACTTCATTAGGTTTGTGTTTGCCAAACCGTCCAGTCTGTCCAGACTGAATGGCAGCACAGCTTTCCATTGTGTCAGCCACTTCTACCAGTAATCCTTGTTTAACAAGGTGGAGAGACCCCTTCTTTGCAGCAGATCCTTAATGACTGATAACATGATGAATTAATACTAGTGAAATCCATGTAGAGAATTCCATTATACATGAACAGTTGAGCAAGTCTGGGCCTAAGTCTGGATACAGCTGCATCCAGACCCTTTTGTGAGGATTTTAGAAAGCAAAGGCATCCACTCTGACCCTCGTATCCTTGGTGTCCTTTACCCTTTTGCTTCTCCAGTCTCTATGTAAATAATTCTAAAATTATTCTAAGACCATTTTCCTTTGGATGTTTCTTCCATGCAGCATGCAATAGAAGGAACCTTTGTCATAAACTTTGCTATGTCACACTTTTACAAATTAACATTAAAATCATTACTAATACATTTTTATGATGATTCTTTAAATGATCTAAATCATTTATTTGTGACAGTACTGAAGCTTCAAACTGAAATAAGCAGCATAATAGTAGTATATTTTGTTTAATTACTATTCCCTTTCATTTCCCATTCTTCTTTCTTTTTGTGTTATTTTGTTGTTGGGTTTTTTTTTAAATCCTTTCCTATTTTGCACAGTTGAAAAAACATTATAAAAAAGGATAAGGTAGGAAAACTGAAGGAACAAACCCAAAACCTTTAAGAAAATAAAATATTAGCAATTTTTATTTTTTTTTTAGAGCGAGAATGGAAAATTTGGGGAATAGGTGTCCATTTTCTCAGAGAATAAATGTTTGAAACTTTTACTCATTTTCAATATGATTTTAAAATGAGTTAAACTTCAAAGAAGATATTCCAAATAACTTTAAAATGACAAATAATCGTGTTGATAAAAATGCTTCAGGCTAAACTGTTTGAAATAAAAAGTCAGTAGGCTACAATGACTTGAAAGAATAATTGTGGCAGCAAAGGAAGAAATAGAACTTATGACTTTGAAGTTAATGACTGTACAAAATACACAGCTAGGAGAATAAGTAAGAGAAGAAAGAAGTGCACAGGGAAAGATCAGAGAATGAAGATTAGGTCATCAGATGTACTAAACAGTGGACTTAATATGAGTAAAGGACTTGATAGCAAATGATAGAAAGTTGCCAAGGATGCTGGAAGAAGTAGTTCCATCAGTACTTTTTTTTGGTAGCATTTTCTAGCAGGTGGTTGTAGAATGGATGGTGATTTGTTGCAATAATTATGCAATTATATATTTATTATTAGAATGAAGAATCACATATGATTCCTGGCTAATAGTAAATAAGTTCTCAAATGCACAAACCTGCAGAGGACAAAAGCATAAACTATTCAGTATGGGAAAACAACTTTTTCTTACCAATAACTTCCTGAATGTTCACTTGTTCTCTGAAGACTATGAAATATTAATTATTTATGCAATTATTATTTTGTAGTGGTTTTTCATTAAAACTGAGAAAGTCTTAAGCAAAAAAAATGCTAAGAATATTGTACCCTAAGAAATGGACACAGATTAATTGAACCTGATCAACTTGCTTTTATCAGGTTTAATTTCAGGTAAATCTTAGTATGCCGAGGTTAGTTATTGAAACCAGCAGCAATCAGTTCAATGAATGAATGCCCTGTTATGTCCTGGAAGAACAGCAATGGCTTTCATTGATGTAAATGGAAAGCTTTCATGGATGTAAATGGAAAGCTTTCATTGATTAAGAATTTGGAATTTCTTCAGATAAAGTCAACTGAGACCAAATTAAATTGCATGGCTAAAGAACAGCCAACGTACTACAACAGGAAATATTTTTTTCTTGTTCTCTTTTAAATACCATAAGACTAGAAAGACTGTAGTAGCATGAGTCTATTCTTTTTGTTAAATCACTTGTATAATGGTGTGGAGGAACTCTTAATCCTAATCCAGGAAGAAGAAAAAGAATCTTTGTCAGTTTTCAGTAATAATCTGAATTTAATATTGTTTTAATAAATGAGATTACTACAGATTTGAACTGGTGCCACAAGATTTAAGTCATAGTTTATAAGCATAGTAGGCTCATGAGATAAATACATACTCAGTCATATTTATAAAATAATTGATTAACTAGAATATAGTGCAACAAATCTCTCTAATAGGACTTATTATTGAAATGCCAAAAACCACCAGTCAAAGATAATGACAGCAACACAGAAAAAACACCAGCTGCTTGCCAACATCATGGTTGATATTAAATGTTATTTTCAAAGTATTACTATATTTCTTGCTTCATTTAAATGGTATAACTGAATTTCTATAGGAGGAAGGAGCTTTCTGAGTTTATCTGGCAGTATCTAGTAATTTCCTAATTTAAGATTAATATCTTTTCCCTAGAATCACAAAAAAATGTGTAGGGTGTATTACATACATTACCTCTGCATTGAGGAAGCATTGTACTAATAGGTTTAAAATGAAGACTGTGAAATAATGTAAATTTTTAAGGGAAAAAAACCCAAACAAAACAAAAACCTGTTCAAAATCACAACCTAGAAGTCTGAGATAATTTTATTGATAAAATGTACATAAATATTGTTAAAAATTTTCTCATCTGCTTTTACAGTTTTGACATTTTCTTGAGTGTTCATAAATGGCCAGAAAAAAACATGCTGGACTGTTGTAACACTTATTCTATGATTTATCAGCTGTATCTTTTAAGTTTGGAGCAGTAGTGAGGTTTTGCCTTGAAACCTTCTGTGATCCTCAGTTATATCTTATTAATTGAGTTCACAGAGCACATTTTGTGTTTGTGAATTTGATTCAGTTGGGAAAAAAAAAAAACAAAATTTCACTCTAGGTATTCACCAAGTTCAGTCCAGTGTTCAGCAGAAAAGGAACTGAGCAAAACATTAACAGAGAGGAAATTCAGGCCAGGGAGTATCAGACTAAATCAACTCTGAACTAAACTCTCTGAACTGCACATGTTGTATATGTCACCATGATCTCCAGCTATTGATGGTCCAGTCGAATTATACATACTTCCTGTGACAAAATATTGCTAGCATTAGTAAGCTTTTTAACAACCTTCCTTGGGCTTATAATGATCAGAAGATGTTGTTTATGAAAGCCTTAAGAATAAGCTTGTGTGACTGATAGGCCTGCCTTCCACTGTCTAATTCAAAGTGTAAGCTGTAGAGACTAAAAAAAAAATATAGGTAGCAGATGATCACATTAATACATAGAGTAAAACTCACTAGAAATGGAAACATTCTGTACTGGGACCTCTACTGTTTAATATTTTTATCAATGACATAGACAGTTGGATCAAGTACACCGTCAGCAAGTTTGCAGATGACACCAAGTTGAGTGGTGCTGTCAATATGCCAGAGGGCTGGGATGTCATCCAGAGAGACCTGGACAAGCTGGAGAGGTGGGCCTAGGTGAACTTCATGAGGTTGAACAAGAGCAAGTGAAGGGTTCTGCACCTGGGCTAGAACAATCCTTATTATCAATACAGACTAGGGGATGAGGTGATAGAAAGAAGCCCTGTGGAAAAGGACTTGGGGGTGCTGATGGATGAAAAGCTGGACAGAAGCAGACACTGTGCACTTGCAGCCCAGAAGACCAATCACATCCTGCCTGCATCAAAAGAAGCGTTGCCAGCAGATCCAGAAAGGTGATTCTGCCAGTTTGCTCTGGTGAGACCTCACCTGGTGTGCTGTGTCCAGGTCTGGAGCTCTCAATATAGGAAGGACATGGACCTGATGGAGCAGGTCCAGAGGAGAGATACAAAAATGATCAGGGGGTTGAAGCATTTCTGTTACAAAGACAGGCTGAGGAAGCTGGGGTTTATTTACCCTGGAGGAAGCTCTGGGAAGACCTATTAGTGGCTTTTGAGTACCTGAAGGGGGTCTACAAGAAGGATGGAGAGAAACTGTTTACAAAGGCCTCTAGTGATAGGACAAGGGGCAATGGCTTCAAACTAGAGAAGGGTAGATTTAAATTGGATGGTAGATGAGGATGGTGGAACGCTGTAACGGGTTGTCCAGGGAGGTAGTTGGGGCCCCATCCCTGGAGATGTTCAAAGTGAGGCTCAACAGGTCTCTGGGCAATCTGATCTAGTTGAGGATGTCCCTGCTTGCTGCAGAGGGGTTTGTACTAGATGATCTCTGGAGTTCCCTTCCAACCCAGACCATTCTACAATTCTGATTCTATGATTTCGAGACTTATGTGACTTATGCAATTTGTGTACTATACTGAAACTTTAACTGAACTTCCTGACTTTCCTTTGTAAAAATTATTTGCTTCTGATTTATTGACCTTAGCATTACAATTCTTTAATTTCTTTCAAAATATGTTTTTTCTTACAGCTGTCAAAGTAAACTATGTCCAATGAATGTTAAGACCTTGATCTGTAATAAGAGGTAAACAAAAGAAGTTTCTGCTCTTGACTGACCTCAGGTTTTGGGATTTTTTTATGAAGTTTTCAGATGTAATGTACTCCCAAGACCCTCTTTTATGAGGGGGTACATCTGTGGAAATGCAGTAAAAGAAGCCTTTCAGTTTTCTTTTTGTTTCAATTCTTGTGTTTTGTTGTTGTTTTTCTTTTTTCCATATAATTTAAACATTATTTTTTTTCCTTCCAAAGCTTCTGCAATTTGAAAACTGAGTACTGGAAAATATCCAACTATGAAAACTTCATAACAAGTCCATAGCTGCAAAGAAAACAAGTCTCCAGCTATACCCAGCAATACTGATTATAAAATCTTCTTATTGGTCACTTCTGTTTAACCTGTCTGGCATCTCTGAGCCTCTGTACCTCATGCCAATGCTTCTGGACCAGGAACAGACACCAGTGTCAGGGTAACAGAAGCAGGATGATTGCTCTGTGTGTTAGACAAGAGAAGGCAGGCAACCTGCACCTCCATCCCAGTCCTTCTGACCACTGTGGGAGATTTGACTTTTATGGTATGGTCAGAATAACTGAAATGATTTAAATTTCTTCTCCAACACATTGAGCTACCCAGTAGATATGCCAGGTCAGGCCTGTTTATATAGTATTAATACTCTGTTATCCTTTTTCCTATTTTCTGAATACCTTTTTTGCTCCTTTTATATCCTCCTTTCTCTGCTCTTATATCTGATTTAGTTTTATATCAGATTGATAGGCCAGAAATATGAAAACAATTGAATATAATTTATTAAATATAAAAACCTATTTTTCTGAGTGGCCAGTGTGGGTGGAGCCCACTGGTCTCGGTGATGCAGGACCCAAGTGAGCTTTTGGCAGCTGGCTTTGGTTATCTTTAAAGACACATGTCATGGCAAGACTTGTCCATGCTTTGTCTTGAGCTAAGGACAAAGATTATGTGCTTTCAGCTATAAGCTGCTCAAAATGTTGTGCCCCCCTAAAAGCCATTTTAGAGTCTGTCCCTTCAAAGTCCTGTTTGTGGGATTGTGACTCAGGCTGCTTGTAAAAAGACGGTGCCGGGGACTGAGCTCTGGTGGTCCGGAGTGTGTTGGGGCTGCATAGTCTGGAAGAGCTTTCACTTGAGCTTTTGGATGAGCTGGGATCAGAACCAGCACTCGATTCTGCAAGTGTTCTAATAGCAGCCCTAGACTTCTTGATTTGCAGCACAAATAAATCAGCAAGCTCCATATACGTCGCCTCCGACCTTTCTATTTCTTTTTCCAAACAAAAAATCCTTTCCTCAAAAATATGGATATTTTTGTCATAAATACTAAATTCAGCTAGCCCTGGGATAATACAAGATCCCAAAATTATGGTGGAGATGCTATCAGCATTGGCTAATTTACTGGCAATGTTCTCTGCATTTTTACAATTTTGTTTTGCCCATTCCAAGTCTGAGACTGTTAATTCATAGCCTAATTTGTGTAAACCCGCCACAACTGGGCACCCTGATCTCTTCTGCACCATTCGATTTAGTTTTATATCAGATTGATAGGCCAGAAATATGATAAAATATGACTATGATTTATTAAATATAAAAAAATATTTTCTAGAGCCAGCTAGATTGAGGTTCATGTGCCCTGTCAATGATGGGTTAATTACACTCAATGGAAGGTTAATAAACAGTAGTATAACAGTCTAGAAAATTCAAACCTTGTAATACAGAAGAAAAAAATGGAAATTCCCTATACGTGTGAAACCAAACAGCAATACTGCCTCGGGGTGGTGAGACAGACCACCTCGGGTTCACGATGGAGCTAACCAACAAGTAACAAGCTATAAACTTCAGAAATAACCACTCACGAACTCACAAACTTCCAAGCTGTTAAATACCAAAACCTTTGCTGAACAAAGGGATGTTCTGAGTTTGTAGTTATAGTCCAAAGGGTGGTATCCAGAATTAAAGGACGTGAGAGAGAGGGCACGCTGCTGTGGTGGAGGCCCAACTCAAGCACTATGTTGCTAAGAAAAAAGAAGCTAATTGCCCTGAAGACAGGAGACAAGAGAGATAAGAGGAAAGACCAATGAGCAATGAGCAAACGAGCAATGAGTATACAAGCATGTGGGCTCTCAAAATTTTCCCCTATAAATTCCCTTTTTGAAAACTGAACGGCCCAATGGCACATTAGCTATTCAAATCCTGCCAATCAGTTCAAAATTTTTGTATGGGGAGCAAACTGCACACGCCTTCTCTCATAGCCTCTGACATGTGCAGTCACCTCTCTGAAACATGAGGCTCAGGGTTCAGCTTCCACTCCCTGCAGGCACCCATAACAGTGCCTGCCTATTGGATCCTCAACCTCAATCTGGACCCTGCAACAGAGAGGGAGGAGACAGGGGCAGTGGCTCAAACAGATTTAGCTGGCTTGTTAATGACTCTTCCAGGACAATATCCTCCCAACAGATAGAATGCCTCCAATGACTTTTTCCTCATTTGTCCCAGTTTTGCTACAGACACAAATGAATTCATTGTTTCTGGTATGGCTGCCTCAGGAATCTCAGCTTATACAGGTTTTACTAAGGTGCTGGTGGCCTTGAAAGACTCTGCTCCTCTGTTGCTCTTCTAGTATACTTCCTTCCAATTATTTTTGAGGCTCATTTGTCTCTCACACTTTGCTCGTAATCAGCTGTGAGATCCAGCTGTTTTTCATGGAGTCAGCCTGTTCTTGTTATCTGTCACACCCAGGAACTCCTCATGGCCTTTTTGGCAGTTATTCATGTCCTGTTCTGCAGTTTCCTATGTCTTGCTAATATGCTTCACTTCAGGCCAAGATCTTTACAGCAGCAAAGCCCTTTGTCTGCTGCCCTAGTACAGGTATAAACTGCAAAACACAGAAGACTGACAGGAACTCATTCCTGAAACCTTAATCACATCACATTGCAAAGCCAAAAATTTCTAACTTTGTTAAAGCTGTTAAGTGACAGAAGTACTCCTAACCATAGTAGAAATGCTACTCATAGCAAATATACTGACAATTTTAATGCATTAATCTTCTATTGGAACATGTCACTTGCCATCATACAGTGTAATCTTATGATATTTGCGGAATGCCAAATACTCAGGTACAGGAGGAGGAATCATCATAGATCCATAGAGTAACAGGGTAGCTGTATCAAGACCAATGTAAACATTAGACAAAGAAAAGAGCAATAGTAACTTTGCTATAATATTCTGCTACCCAGAGTTTGCTCAGTTGTTTTTCCAATGTAGTAAATAGCATTGTAACAACATACTTTCTCTTGCACCAGTAACTTCACTGATTCTAATAGTGTAGAGTCATTAACATGTTGTCATGGAGATTGTGTAGATGTTGGCTCTAGTATTCTTTTTCAGAACTCCCTGAACTGATAAAGATAGAGCCAAGAGCCTTCTAGTAAAAGAGACCTTTAGAAGTTGAAGATAAAAACATGGTCTGAATCTATCAGACATCCCAAAATACTTAAAACTAATTCACCATGCTACCTATCAATAGATGACCTTTGTTATGCATCTGTCCTTGCAAGTAAGAGCATTTCTGAGACATGCACTGGTTTATGCAGAAGCTCTGTAAATTAAATGTTAATACTGTGAACATGTAAGATAATCTGTTATTCATTCTTCAAAAACATTTTTAATATTTTTAATTCTTAATGAGCAATATGCATTTAAGACTTAATTTCCAAATGCATAATTTGAGTTTGCAGTAATGCATAACTGACAGTGCTAGTGGTCAGGATTCTTCATGAGAAAAAGTTCTTTCTACTTTACAAATTGCACTAGTTAAACACAGCCTTTTCCCTACAACACAGAAGTGAGGGAAAAGTAACACTACCAAAAAACTCCATGTTGAGCTAAAGACAGTGAGATAAGAGTTTAATATAAATGCAAAAACATAAATGCACAATTACCTTAGCTTAGCCCATTTGCAGATAAAGTGCAGCAAAACGCAGAGGAGGAAAAAAAAACCACAAACCAACAACAAAACAAAAGGCATAAAAGAAAACCAGCCATTCCTGTGGGAAAGAGCCAATACTCAGAACCCAAAAGCAATAACCAGAACAGAAAGCCTCTCATGTTACAATCTGAACTTCAAGCCCCATAATACTTTGCTCCAGCCTGCACTTTCATTTTGAAGCAGGCATGAAGCAGGATGGATTTGAAAAACAGAGGCAAATATTCAACTTAACCCATGACAAGAACAAAAAGAACATCTGAATGTTCTTTGAGAAGTCTTATATTAATACAAAATTTTTTTGAAATCCAGTTCTGTAAATAAGTAACTTTCAGGAAGGATATGGTTTAGAATTCAGATACGTCAATAATTTCTTAATCAAATAGTTCAATATCACATATGGCATTATCCCATATTACTGATTTTGCCACATAAGAGAAAAAATATTCAGCAACTTTGTAAGAATTACAAAGTCTTTCCTCAAAGTTTCCTCAGAATAGATAATGCATTTCTTGAACTACAGATAGGCTGTGGTATGCAAATCAAATCCCTAGACAGAATTAGAGAATGATGAATGCTTTTTCCTAACAATTTTCAACTAGGAGCTTCTATAACTGCTGACAGACAACTTTCTTAATCAATGCCTCTCATTTCTGTTATTTCACAACAGTAACAAAGAAGGGGTATCTGCACACAGAATTTCTTATCATGCGGATAACACTTATCAGCACTAGAAATATGTACCTACTGATGAAGCCTTATTACAGTGTTTGAGACCACTATCCAGCAGTGCAACTGACATGCATACAATATGACAGGATCTATAAAGAAAACCATTAAAATCTTGACTACCATTTCTTATTAAATGGAAAGGTCTTTAATTCACAGGCACTATTCTACATGACAGAATGATATCTGTATTAGAAAACTGACATCCATCTATGAAATTCAGCTTTGAAATGACAGAATGTAGCACAAGGGGCTGTAAGAAAATAGGTCTGGAAACCTAATAATAAGAGGTTTATGCATGATTTTTCAGCAGTTTAGAATAGGAGTAGAGTTTAGAACAGAACTAAGAGCAAGCTATTTTTATTTTTATGGTAATTATGTGGAATGAACCTACTTCTACTATAATCCATTTATATGATTTGTTTGTTTTCACCAAACAGATTCTCAGTCCTTGTTAATATAATGAAATAAAATGGTTAAATCTGGTAAGAATTATTCAGACTGGTTGCCCTTGCCAAGCCACACAGGTCTCAATATCCAAGAAGACAAGAATAAATGTTTTCATTGCAAATAGAAAGACAAAAAACACATTTGCTTTTGTGTAAGAAACTGAAAGTATTATCCTATTAAGATTTATAAAAAAAAAAAAATCCAACAAAAATTGAAAAATAGCAAAAGGCATTCAGCAGCTGTGAACTTCAGAAAACTGTAACATGTGAATGAATTTTCCTTCACAATTAATAAGGACTTATTGTAAAATAAAAAAACCCCATCATAAACCTGCCTATTAATTTTGCATGTAATTTCTTTCCAAATGTGTTAGCATACATTACGATGGTCATTGTTACAAAATATTTTAAGATAGCTCATAACTGCAATTTAATCCTTCACATAGGTATGTCAACCCAATTCTACAGTTGAAGAATTAGGTGCTAGAATATCTTGACTTCAAATAGTCAGTATAGCTGCATTAAACAAAATAATTGCATTACTATTTCAAATTCTGCCAGTTTTCCATTCATAACAGATATGCTTTAAATTACCCAAGACTTACATTCTGATCATAGTCATGTTTGGATCTTTCCCTTAAAGATCTGATCCCTGATAGAGTTTGGAGAGTTGTTTAGTGTTTCTATTTATTTGATCAAGTCCAGTCCAGTGGGAACATTGAGTGAATGTAGAACTGTATGTTGAAATTATGATATGATAGCTACAATGTTACTGTGAAGGCACTATAATCTAACTGCAAATTATAACGTAACTACACCCACAAGTCCATGGGACTGGATGGGATCCATCCTAGGGTGCTAAGAGAGCTGGCAGATGAACTGGCCAAGCCGCTCTCCATCATTTTCCTCCAGTCCTGGCTCACTGGAGAGGTCCCAGATGACTGGAAACTGGTCAATGTGGTCCCCATCCACAAGAAGGGACGGATGGAGGAACCTGGAAACTACAGACCAGTCAGCCTGACCTCAGTGCCAGGGAAAGTGATGGAACAGATTATCCTGGCGGCAATAACTGTGCACCTGAAGGATGGCCAAGGGCTCAGGTCCAGCCAACATGGATTTAGGAAGGGCAGGTCCTGCCTCTCCAACCTGATCTCCTTCTATGATCAGGTGACCCGTCTGGTGGATGGGGGAGGCCTGTGGATGTAGTCTATCTGGACTTCAGCAAGGCCTTTGACACCGTCCCCCACAGTAAACTGCTGGCTAAGCTGTCAGCTCATGGTTTGGACCGCAACACTCTGTGCTGGGTTAGGAACTGGCTGGAGGGCCGAGCCCAGAGAGTGGTGGTGAATGGTGCCACATCCGGCTGGCGGCCAGTCACCAGTGGCGTCCCCCAGGGATCAGTGCTGGGCCCCATCCTCTTTAACATCTTCATTGATGATATGGATGAGGGGGTTGAATCAGTCATCAGCAAGTTTGTAGACGACACCAAGTTGGGAACAGATGTTAGTCAGTTAGAGGGTGGAAAGGCTCTGCAGAGGGACCTCGACCGACTGGACAGATGGGCAGAGTCCAATGGGATGGCATTTAATAAGTCCAAGTGCCAGGTGCTGCACTTTGGCCACGGCAACCCCATGCAGAGCTACAGGCTGGGGTCAGAGTGGCTGGAGAGCTGCCAAACAGAGAGGGACCTGGGAGTGCTGATTGACACCTGCCTAAACAGGAGCCAGCAGTGTGCCCAGGTGGCCAAGAAGGCCAATGGCATCCTGGCCTGTATTAGGAATAGTGTGGCCAGCAGGAGCAGGGAGGTCATTGTGCCCCTGTACTCTGCATTGGTTAGGCCACACCTTGAGTACTGTGTCCAGTTCTGGGCCCCTCAGTTTAGGAAGGACATCGAGACACTTGAATGTGTCCAGAGAAGGGCAACAAGGCTGGTGAGAGGCCTTGAGCACAAGCCCTATGAGGAGAGGCTGAGGGAGATGGGATTGTTTAGCCTGGAGAAGAGAAGGATCAGAGGTGACCTCATTGCCCTCTACAACTTCCTGAAAGGTGGTTGTAGACAGGAGGGGGTTGGTCTCTTCTCCCAGGCAACCAGCACCAGAACAAGGGGACACAGTCTCAAGCTGTGCCAGGGGAGGTTTAGACTCGAGGTCAGGAAAAAGTTCTTCACTGAGCGAGTCATTCGTCATTGGAATGGGCTGCCCAGGGAGGTGGTGGAGTCGCCGTCCCTGGAAGGTGTTCAAGGGGAGATTGGATGTGGCACTTGGTGCCATGGTCTAGTTGTGAGGTCTTTTGGAACAGGTTGGACTTGATGATCCTTGGGGTCTCTTCCAACCTTAGTTACTGTGATACTGTGATACTGTAATTGCATAGTTAAATGACTATGACAGGGAGGACTGAAAGGGTCTCTCATACTATGGTCACAACTTTTTGCTTTTCAATGATATCAGGAGACAGTCATTAATAAAAAAATACAGCATGAAAACATTGTGAATGTGACCAATTGCAGTCAAGTCCCTTAAGGTTATGTTCAAAAGCACTACACTTTACTCTGTCCTTTTTAAAGGATTGTAGTTCTCTTTGGATGTTCTACTGTTACTCGCTTAGAATTAAAATCTTCTCTAATTTTACTCTGTGATTCTAACATTTGGCATTTTCTCCATTGTTATTCATATAAGAAGACTTACTCAGTATGACATTATGTTCTCAGGCAGGAATTTTTTTTTTAATAAAAATTACACTAGATTAATATTTCTATTGAAATCAGTGGTGTTATAAAGTGTGAAAAGATTGAGAGAAGAATTAGAATCTTTGCTACTGTAAAAAACTGTTATTTTGTGCACATTATAATGCTGTAGTCTGGATTTTTATAAGGCTTTGGGCTCCTCAAAATTGCAAGTGATTTGAGATTCAAATTCCTAACACTGACCATAGTGTATTTATAATTTTTAATCTAAATTGTCATGCATAGTAGGAAAAATCATAGAACCATAGAGTGTCTTGGGTTGGAAGAAATATTTAAAGGTCATCTACTACTCTCCTGCAGTAAGCTCAGATATCTTTAACTATATGAGGTTACTCAGAGCCTTGTCCAACCTGACCTTGAATGTTTCCAGCAATGGGGCTTCCATCACCTGTCTGAAAAACCACTACTAATGTGTCACTACTCTTACTGTAAACAAAAAAAATAAAATTAAAAATACTTATCCCTAGTCTAAGTCTGCCCATTTTTTTAGTTAATACCATTACCCCTTGTCCCGTCACAGCAGTCCCTAGTAAAAGACAGTCTTCATCTTTCTTATAGGCACAAGGCTGCAACAAGGTCTCCTTACAGCCTTCTTTTCTGCAGGCTGAACATGCCACCTCTCTTAGTCTTTCTTCACAGGAAAGATGTTCCACAACTCTGATAATTTTTGTGTCCCTCTTCTGGACCCACTCCTCCATGTCTTTCCTGTGCTGAGGGCTCCAGAGCTGGACACAGGTAATGCCACCCCAGAGCAGACTTGAGAGTATCCAGATATATAACTAGACAACTGCAAATTGCTAAAACACATTTTGTGAATTCTAAATGGGGAGATATGTGGTGAAGAATTCTCAAGATACTTTCTATCAGTTTGTTCTCTAAGAAATAATGATTGAGTACTGAATTGAATTAATTAAAAAAATAAGGCTACTAACACTTGGTAAGTGGGATAATCAATTAACAGAAGGGATCAATTTATTAATAACAATTTTCTGTTAATAAACTTATTTACAATTTGTTTAGGTTCGGGTATCCGGTGGGGAATCACTTACACAAAATGTTGGTAATTCTAATGGTGTGAACACTTTAGTTGGATCTAGAGTAACTACACTCCTGATATCAAACTCACAGTTGAAGGGAGAGCGAGGAGCCGCAATTCTTGATCCAGTAACAAACTTGGTCTCCTTTGCTCCCTGGTGGAGCAAAGGCAGAGGGTAGGAAGGAAATTAATGTCCAATATGCTATATGAATTCAATAATCAGAATCACTTACGAAGCAATATTCAGTCCGGAGATTCCGAATCACTCCAAAATGTGATGTCGAGAGCAGCGGTTAGAGAAGTTTGTAATCCAGAACTCTGTTCTCGGTATAATTTTGTAAAGCCAAGGAAAAGGTTTTCAGGAGGAGACTTGATGGGGTGCTTGGTGCCGTGGGTTAGTTGTTTGGGTGGTGTTGGATTGGTTGATGGGTTGGACGCGGTGATCTTGAAGGTCTCTTCCAACCTGGTTTATTCTATGTATTCTATGTAAAGTAAAAGGAAAAAACAGGATCCAAGCACGTTGCCCAACACTGAAAGCGAAACTGGAGTACACGTGGTGGATGCTGGTGGAGGGGGATGGGCGAGTAGCACACACCTCGCTGGCAGGAGATGAGCCAGAGCCAAAAGGAAGGGGAAAAAAAGGAGGCCAGGTTACTGAAGAACCCCTCTATTTAACTGCTGTTTTGAAATAAAACTGACCACTGGCAGAAAAGTAATTTGAAACTTCGCCAATCACCTTCTGGGCATCAGCACAGCAGTGAGTGGTCAGGATACCGGCCAAACAGGTTTGGTTGGCCTTTTATTGATACATGTTTTCCTTTGTCTATCTCCCCCAGCTCCTAGTCATGTCCAACCAGGACAAGTACTCATGAAGAATACTGGGGAAAGGATTTCTGCATGACTAAGTAGGTGGCCCAGCACTTTATATCATTCACTTGCAGCTCGTTTGCATGCTGTTGCCATTGACAGCTTTGTAAGTTAGCTCTAATGAGACTACTTGCATTTTTAATTTTTTCCACAGCTCCCCTAGACCAAAGAGTCACTGTTATGTTCCCTAAACTGCTTTTATAGCCTCATTTATTTGTCAATTTTCTTCACTACTGTAAAATCAAGTTTGTTAATTAACACTCTGGGAAAGTGTTGCCACTGTCATAAAAATATCTGCCATGAGTTCTTGTCCTACCTCAGGAATCACCACCCTTTTCCAACTTTGCTTTAAAAACATTCTAATATGAGATGCCTAGGACTTTGAAACTGTCTTTTCATATAATTGATTTGATTCACTTTTTATTACTGTCTCAATTAAAAATTCTATCCAAGTGGATTCAGATTCAGCATTTAAAACACTTTTTTAACCAACTCTATCACATGTACAGACATTTTATGTGAAATGTCAGGAGGTTTGGTTACATAAAAGGTGAAAATATCCTTTGAGGATATACCCCATTACTTGATTTGTTTTACATTGAAAATTAAGAAGATAAACAAAAAACTTTTAAACTCTCATTTATAAATTTTCTTTCATCAAAGTCATTAAATAAGTGTATTTAATGGAAAGTATAGAAACTGAAAATTGGTTATAAGCAATTATTACATTTTCCACAAGTCGGCATCTAGTAACTTTAAGGTTCCTCAGAATGAGATCAGGAAGTACAACATTTCTTAAAGTATATGTATTTCTTTACTATCATTCATATTAAAAATGAACAAAAGCATTCCCTATCTCTGAGATCTGTGTTCCTATTTCAATTTAATTTTGTTTCTGGGATTGTAGGTCCTTGCCTTAATTACTTCTTCCATAGTTGAATTTTTATTGTAGAGAACTATTGTGCAAGAATTCAAGTGTTTGTAGTGTAGGAATGTACTGATCAGCCTTACACAATGCATATTTGTACTCCATTCTAATTCAGAAATGCACCAAGACTCATGCATAAGACAAATATTGTTCACATAGTAGCTATTGTTCATGTAGTAGGTATTTCTAGATCTTAGCTGTGCATTTGGATTTCAGCATGTTTGCCTTTGTATTCATGTATTCACCAATTTCCCACATTACTCAGAGTATCTTGTCTGGATACACATTGTCAGATTGCTGCAAAAAATGAACTACAGTTCCCTGCAGAGAAGGCTTTTCGAGTGTTTTGGATTCTGCAGAAAAATAAGTGGCATTTTCACACCTGAAGCTCAGTACATGCTGCACTGATTTGGCAGATTAGTACCTAACTCTTGCCTTGCAGGAGTTTTTCCATTTTGATTGAGTATTCCAGGCTGAAGATTTTATTGTAAAGGTAAATCTTACCTGTGAGGATATAAATCTTTACTTCTCTCTTCTGTGCATTCTCAGAGCATCACAGAACACTAATTATGTTACTATCTCTGAGCTCATTCATCTGAGATGTAAAGGAGGGAAAGTTTTCTTTTCTTTGTCTTTTTTTCCTTGCTTGTTTCTTTCACATGTCAAGTAAAAGGGTAAGACTTAAATGAAGGAGATTGAGCATTCACATCTGCACACATCTGTGTGTCTACTTCAAATATACCTCTTCTCAAATACTTTCTAGTCAAGGACACAAAAAACACTCCTAGACATGCTTTATAAGTTTGAGATACTTCCCTACACTTCCTTAAAAAAATATTAACCCAATCTAATATTAGAAAAAATATAGTACAAAGCAGAACTTTTTCACTTTTGAGTAAGTAAAGATGCAAGAATAATTTTAAGACCTAGATATTTACTTTCCAAGTGAATTAATTCTCAGCAGAAAATAACAGAATCCTAGACTGAAGTTAGTGAAACAGATGTAGCTTAATGAAATAACTGTGTGTAGAAAATGAAACAGTGATGGAATACAGGGAAATTAAGTTAGGAAATGTTGCCACCTATGAAGCAGATTGTTCTTGTAAGATTTGGGGAAATTATATATATTTACATTTCTGCATAGCAAGCATTTCCACTTGGTGAAAGGCAATTGCATTTGTCACATTGTTCACAATGCAATGAAGCATGTATATAAACATCTGCCCTGTGATAGAGCAGCATTGAATATTAATGTGGTTAATGACTTCTTGTCTTTAACAAAAAATTCCAGAAGATAAACTATGTTCAGTGTGTAAAGTGACCACAAAATGTATTCTCATCTGTGCTGTATTTCTACAAGAAATTTACCATGAGTCTTTTGCTTTCCCCAGCCATTTTTTAGGCTTTTTTCCTATGTTGTAGAAAAGAAAGTTTAAAAGACCTTGAGTAGTACCCTGCTAAGTCCAAAATGTAAATTATCTGCCAGTTCCATTTTATTCATGTACTTTACTCTGTTCCTGTCCTCAGTGGAGCTTTTTATTACAGAAGTGCAAGTGTTCACAGCACGTTGTTTCTAAAGACAAAATAATGAGAGTCTGGATACATTGTCATATTTAACTTGGTACATCATCATAACGGAAAGACAAAATCTGCCTAAAATTTCCCACATTTCCTTAAGAAAAAAAAAAAAAAAAGTTGTTTCCAATTTTAATGATTTACTCTTAGACAAATACCTATCTTACAGTTAAAAAATGTGGTCATGACCTTTACATTGGCAACAAATAGAATATAGATATATGCACATACATATAGATTTAAGATGTCCACTCTCAATCAGATTAATCCTACCTCTGGAAATTTTTTGTCCAGACTTTGTATAATAATTGGATTTAAAGAAAGTCTGCAGACTATGATTTCAGTATATTTTTGTAAAATCTCTGGAAGGGATGATCATATGCAGTAACTCTAAACAGAATCCTACAGCAGCTGGGACCTTAGGTCATGGAAGATGTCAATAAGTAGATCTTCCATTCCTTCACTACTTCACCAGTTGTTTTCACTCCTTCTATTACTTCACCTTCAGTATTTTAATACCATTAAAATTAAGAGGACTGAATTGGCATAATGGAGAGGATATAAATTGTAAGATACTGCTTATTGATATTATATGTCAATAAGAAAATATAAGAAAAATGTAAGAAAAATAAGAAATATAAAAGATATAATGTCAATAAGTAAATTATTTGTCTTTTATATTTCTTTTCTTTTTAGGACAAATGAAAGGAGGAATATATTTGCAAAGATTGAACTAGTTGTTCAGTGGGTAATACTGCTGGCTTTTCTCTTAATCAGAAATCAGTAGCTTAAAAACCAGACAATTTTATTATTGATCCTTGATGTTTTCTACTTCAAAGCCCTTCAGCAGATCATCAAAAAATATGTAGATGAAATCCATTGACATGAACCATTAACTGCCTTCTAAATACTGTTGCCATTTCTTCAAACTGTACCACTGCTTCTTAACTATAGCAGCTGAAATATCACTAGAGTTCAGTTCAAAATTAGAAAAGTGAGAAATTAATCAGCAGTCAATTTGGTATTTCCTAAGCCAATAAACATAAAATGTTTGTCCTGACTAGAATTCTAGAAATAAATACAAACTGGTTTAGTAGTGCTAAATAATTGTTACATTGTGATAGCTAAGTGGTTTAAAAGAAAGTATGCACTGAAAATTCTATTTATATGACAACTTCCTTTCATGATCACTAAAAGTATTAGATGATGTATACATGCATTATTCCTACAGAAACTTTTAGATGAAAACCTTCAACAAAAGCTACCTGAAAAGGTACTTCCTTTTTGTGATAGCAGACTACAGCTCTTTCACTTCATTTAAGTCTACACATTAGATGAATGAAGGATCAGGACCAAATCTACAAGGATTTTCTACTTATCAAGTGTAATTTGCCATTCTTTTTATTTCAAAACAAATGCAACACTCTGTTATATAATTATTTTTTTCCCTCTCACTTTGTTAATATTTTGGTAGCAATGGATTCCTGTCTGCACTGCGTACTATCTTCCTTATATTCTGTGGAAGGCCAGTCCTGCCTCTTTAAAACTTTTCACAGATCTTGAGCAGAAAAGTAGTAAAATGTAAATAAATCACTTTTGGGTGTAAAAAGGAAAATAAAGATAATTCTAAACGATCCCATTGGAGAGGTATCTACCATAAGATTTCATTCCCAAAACAGTTTCTTCAACTCTTCTCACTTCTTGGCTCTGGGGAGCAATACCCATTTGCTTCTGCTTGACCTTGGCTGCATTGTTTTGGTATTAATGTCTCTGCTTCTGTCTCTCTTCCCTTTTGTACAGGGGGGTCAGGGGGAGGCAGGGAAAGAGAAGCTACTAGCTTCCCCTGGTCTTTGACCAGGGGGGTTCTTGTGCTGTTTGTTAATTGTAAATACTGTATATTTATACATATTCATTGCATTCCATTGTAGATTGTAGCTTTGGCATGAAAAACAGCTTTCATTTGCTCCCTATTGGGCTGGTCTGTCAAAGTTAATGTTGGGGGAGGAATTTCAATGCACCACATTGATGAAGACATTAGTGTGTGTCATCAGTAAGTTTGCAGATGACACCAAGTTAGGTGGGAATGTTGATCTGTACCAGGGTAGGGAGGCTCTACAGTGGGACTTGGATAGATTGCATTGATGCCAGGTCCTGCACTTGGGTCACAACAACCTTAAGCAATCTTACAGGCTTGGGGAAGTGTGGGTGGGAAGCTGTCTGGCAGAAAGAGACCTGGCGGTTCTAATCCTTGAGCAGCTGAATATGAGCAAGCAGTGTGCCCAGGTAGCCAAGAAAGTCAATGGCATCCTGGCTTGTATAAGAAATAGTGTCCAGCAGGAGTAGGGAAATGATTGTCCCCTTTTAATCAGCTCTGGTGAGGCCACACCTCGAGTGTTGTGACCAGTTTTGGGCACCTTAATGCAAGGGAGATGTGGAGGTGCTGGAGCAAGTGCAGAGGAGGGCAACGAAGGTGGTGAAGGACCTGGAAAATAAATCTCATGAAAAATGACTGAAGGATCTGGGGCTGTTTAGTTTGAAAAAGAGGAGGCTGAGGGGGGACCTTATTGCTCTCCACAACTACCTGAAATGATAATAATAGAATAATAATAATAATAAGAGTAAACCAGGTTGGAAGAGACCTTAAAGATCATCGTGTCCAACTTATTATCCAACACCACCCAATCAACTAAACCATGCAACCAAGCATCCTGTCCTGAATACCCCTAGCGAAGGCAACCCCACCACCTCCTTGGGCAGCCCATTCCAATAGGCAATCACTCTCTCTGTGTAAAACTTCCTCCTAACCTCCAGCCTCTGGTGGTCTGATGTTGTGGAGAGGCTGGTGCTGGTCTCTTCTCACAGGTAATGGGTGATGGAACAAGAGGGAATGGCCTCAGTCTGCAACTGGGTAGGTTTAGACTGGACATTAGGGGAAAAAAAAATCATAAAATGAGTGGTCAGGCATTGGAATGTGCTGCCCAGGGAGGTGGTTGAATCACCAACCCTGGATGTGCTTAAGGGTTGTTTCGATGTGGTGCTTGGGGATATGGTTTAGGGGTGAACCATATAAAGTAGAGTTAATGGTTGGACTTGGTGATCCTGAGGGTCTTTTCCAACCTAAATGTTTCTGTGGTTCTGTGAAATATGAGATTCAACTTTGCACAAAGGGACAATAGCACAGGCAGAAATTTTATTGTATGAAAGAAGAGAGTATTTGGAGAATATGTTTAGTTTGCTAAGATAAGAAGTCTCTCATAAACTGCAGGAAGAACTGCTTTATTTCACAAAAAAATCTCGTGTGATATTCTGCTTGTAAAGGAAGTGAAATAACTTACTCTAGCTCAGCTCACTGAGGCATTGGAACATTCATGTAGATGTATGTTAAACTGTACATGAACAGTTAAGGGAGAAAATGTGCAGATATGACAGGCCTTCATATTTTTCTTTCATAGCTTTTCAATTCAGTCAGAAAATTGTCTCTCTGTTTCTGCCAGTAAGTATAGTATTTTATTCTGCAGCAGCAATTGCTTACAAAAGGTTTGTGTGATTTCTATTGCTTAACAAAACTCAGAATCATAGCCAATTCATTACAAGGTCTATGTCAGTCCAGTGATGTGGAAAATTATGCTACTGACATGAAAGGGTCAGGTGATAAATGGATTAATAAATAAATAAATGAATCAGTCTCAATGGATCTGTACTGTGAGGTGTGAGTGAGAAGAGAATCTTGCTCTCTGCAGAAATGGCAAAAGAGATACTGCACTTAGTCTGTTTCATCCTCTGATCAAGCCACAGCCGATTTCACTGGCAGTAGTTCTAGGGAAGCCAGTCTCAAAAATAGTAGGAGTTGCTTTAAGAATTACTAAAAAACAATTCTGTAAGTAATATAGTACAATTTAATTTAGTGACACCATTACAGACAGCTTCTGACTGTCTTGTACATTTCAAAAGCATATCCCTATCTAGTTAGGAAATGTTTGGGACAGTACTAAGAAAATGAAATTATTCTTCTGCTAAAGTATATATTCAGTTTGTCTCTGTTGAGTTTATTCATGTTTTTTATAGTCTATCACAACATACTGAAAGTAAATACTAGATTAAGGTTTTTCAGTTAAAAGAAAAATTCACCTGGCTGTGAGTATTGCATAAATTTCATTGCAGCACTACAGAGATTCTGATGTTCTGTCTTTACATATAGATTTCTGTGCTTCCACTGTTCCTTTTGTTCCTAAAGGAAGAAAAGAGGAATAATAACTACTAAAGTAAATCTGTGGGTAGTGAAAAAGTGGCATTTGGTGACCTAAGCCAGAACTCAAGACAGAGCTGAAAGAAGTGAGCCTGAGATTTTTTGCAATTTTATATCTATATTTATAAAGGCAAATCCAGTGTTTCTCAAATATAATTTTGTCAATATCTCTTAGATATCAACACAGTGCTATCTTTCTTCTGGCCCTCAGAATTTTCCATCTTGTTTTTCTTTCAGAAAAGCTGTTCAAGCAGCAAACTTTCTCATCTTACCTGGATTAGAATACTAGGTTTCTGCTGCTGTGATGTTGTGCAGATGCAGTGGGCATATACTGTTGGGTAAATAGTCTTTTCTTCTAGCAGCTGCTGCAGCCAGTCTGCCAAATCATAATCAATGACAAGTCTATTCATGGAAGGAAGAGATATTTGGTTTGTGTCACCGCAAAAACTGGAGAGAAAGGGATGTCCTTAAGGGGATAAAAGTGGGAAAAGCTGCTATTGTGAGGGGCGTTAAGCACATCTTTTGTGCTACATAACTAAGATTCCATCTTAAACAATTCTGAGAAATAATGTGTAGTGTTGTAAATGCAACTGAGTTTTCACATAAACAAAATATCCAAGGGTTGGGTTAGGGAACACCTGAGTTATCCGACCATAAGCAAGTAATATGCTATTATATGCTGCTGTGGCATTCAAAATTCCTAAATTCTGTTTAAGCTGAGAGAAAGCACAGTATTTCTAAAAATGACAAATATTTTCTAGGTTAAGGTGCAGATTCTTCAGACTTTCTTTCATATGACTAATTGATCTTCTTTAAAAATAGTCCCATTGTATGATTTATAATCATTTAACTGCTGAAAAGAAGTCAATGTAAAACCAATACTTGCTTTGACAATGAATCCTGCATGCCTGTGAGAGACTAAAATCTTACCTCTTCTCATGTGACTCAACAAAGATAAAATAATCTTTGCTGCTTGCCCAGACAATAGCTGATGTGTATTGGGCAGAGCCTCTGGAATGACTCTTGGGAAGGCGCAAGGATAAAAGACTGCTCACTGTACTACAGCTGGCCTGACAACAACGGACTGAGGCCAGTTATCAATACCTTCAGGAATATGCATAAGACAAGATCATCTCCACCCACCAGGTACCCCGGAAAGGGAGAATGGTGAGAAATGGATTCACCGCCTGGCCCCTGATGTGTGTTGGGTGTGTGGGCAGGTAAATGGAGGAAGAGGATGAGGAGCCTCCCCCCGCTTCCTCCAGACCTCTGTCCAAACACAAGGAATACACAGGAAGATTTCCTGGGGAACAATACCTGGACACTTATCTAAGGACAGTTTCCTGGGGGACAATATGCACATATCTGAGGACTAAAAATCTGTATAAAAAGACTTGAGCAACTACTGGCTCAGAAGAAGAAAAACACAGGAGAAGGAAAACACAGATGAAGGAAAACACAGGAGGAAAAGACCTGGACAATGCCGCTGAGAAGGAAAAATGACAAAGACATCACCATGTAGCCTGGAAGAAGCAGATCAAGAGGAACCCTCTCTCTGTGTCATAAGTTCCGCTGGCTGCAACTCATGGAGCTGAAGAAGCTGCCCAGAGGACCATATCTCTTCTACAGTCAAAGCTGCAGTACCCTTCCTCACAGAACCAGCATCTCCTCTACATCCAAAGATGCAGCACCTTTCCTCCACAGACTCAAACTGTCTTGGGGGGTGAGGGGTGTGGAATATAATTCCTTTCCTCTACCCTCTCCCTCCCTCTCACTCTCTATTCTCTCTCTCTCTCCTCCTGATCTATCCACTTTATTTGTGTAATAAATTGTCTAGCTGTTGATATTTTGGCCTCGTTTGTGCCTCTAATTTCGTAACATGGGAATATTCAAAAGAACTGAGTTTCTTTCCCTCTCCGCTCTGAGACAATGCCATAGAGAGTTTCTCATTCTTTCTCTAGTTTCTCCACATTCTTTTCCCTATAATCTATTGGTTGACATAAAATGGAAATTATTTTTTACTTTTCAAGGAAAAGAGACTCACAATTTCCTTTTTGTTGTAATTCCTTTCATTTTTCAGTCAGCACTTGTTACAGTTGAATCATGTCAAATGCAAAGCCTGAAGTTCCCATAGTAACATTAATGTATCCCCCAGCAACAACAAAATCTTTGCAGTAGCTCATAGTACTATTTATTTCACTTACGTCTTTAGTTTTGTTCTTTGTAAACAGGTTTTAGTATTCCTATACTAGCTGCCCTCTGACTTACATTTGTTGCTATGAAAGTAATGTTATATGTAAGGATGAAACGTTGGTATTCACAAGTGTAATATAAAATCAGTTTACCAGAAATCTGAAATCTACTTTGAAATGTGAATTTGCTCTGAAAAAAACCCCACATAGTAGTAATAATAATAATAATAATAATAAAAATTAGCACACTCCCACTAAAATCAGTAGTCAACAGTGGTAACTCCAGACCAGCACAACTATTTTACAGAAAAATAGAACAAGCAACACACATTTTAGCAAAGTTCAAGGGTCACATGCTGCTCAGTGAGTGCAGCAAAACATCCTTAGCTACAAATTGGCCTGGCAGGATCCAGGATTCTAGAGATAAAAATTTGAAAATGCTTCTACAATTTCAGTGAAGAACTTTTAAGTAAAAATAATCAGACATTAACCACTAGATGCCCTACTGGCAAGGTATAATAATCATCATCATTATGAGGGGCATCTACAGTATAAAATGTAATATATGTTAAAATTATGCAGAGAGAAAGGACTTGAGACTTTTTATAGGCTGAAAAATAAATTTGTCTTAACATTTAAAAGTTTCAGGAGTTTCTGTTTTATGGAATGAGGAGGAAAAAGAAACATCTCAGCTTTAGATTGATAGTGTATCATACAGAATGTTTGTGGGGGACTGCTAAAGCTAGATTTAGAGACGTGAGAAGAAAGAGCTAGATGCTTATCCCAGTATCCATCATTTAAGTTGTTACTTCATTTAAGTTGCTACTTCAACAGAAGCACAGAAATCACAGAATTATGCAGAAGTCAGGTTTAAAGGGACCTCTGCAGATCAATTTGTCTAGCTTTCTATTACAAACAGAGGCTTTAGTGAGATTATCCATGACTCCAGCAAGATAAATCTTAAATACTTTGATCAAGGGACATTCCATCACTTCTCTATGCATTCTATCCTAATTAACCTTAAGTTCTTGTTTAGCTTTTTTTGGTTTGTTTGGTTGAGTGTTTTTTTGTTTGTTTGTTTGCTTGCTTGCTTGCTTGTTTGTTTTGGTGGTCATTTTTAATATATGTATAGCTTCAGGCACTTCAGACACTGTTAATTCTTCATATCTTTCACCTGATAGGTTAGATAGCATCCCCTCACACAATTTAGTTTTAAAATAAACCAGAGCTTTCTCACATTTTTATGTTCTGAATGTTTTCCTAATATATGTGTAAAATGGGTTTATAGAAAAGATGGTTTTATTAAACAGCAAAGTATTTAAGTGTAACGGTGTCAGCAAATTAATAATCCAAATTTACACCCTAAAAATTCTATTCGGCTGCCACATATCATCTCAGTCAGGCAGCATATGCAAACTTCATATGTAAAATTCTGCAAGCACACAGATAAATGTTTGTGTGTAAGCACAACAAGAGCTAACAGATCACAGCAACTATCCACAAAAAATTTGCTGTGGCATTCAAATATGGTGTATTTCACTTACACTACCCAATTTGGTAAGTACTTTATGAGTTCTGCTAAAAGTGGAATTTGAGATTTCAAATTATGAGTATCATTTTCACAGAGTAGGGAAATGCATTAGAGGGCCTGTAGGAGTCTGCATCTTCTAGAACAGCATCTCAAGGTCAGTCATGATATCTGAACTTCTCAAGTGTCACTTGTTATTCCATAAAACTGAATGAATGCCACAATGAAGGAGGTGAGAGCCAATATAGTCAATGAAGTCAGTCCATCTCATTATAAAATACTACATGTAGTAACCAGGATTACAGAGATTTACAATTAAAATGAGCTCAATGCCACCTAGACTGTACTTCTGATCTGTCCACGAGGCTTGTTTTCTGAACACTGACAAAACAAGTATCTTAAAAAGTGATGCATTAGAATCAAATGTGTGGGTTTTGGTTTTCTTTCTTTCTTTTTTTTTTTTTTTCCCAAAAGCAAGCAAGAAATATGTCAGAGATTTAACATTTGAATCTGATTCTTTTGTTTAGAGCCTAGTTCATCCAGAGTAGCTTTTTTATCCTGGTGTTACTTTTCTTTACACCATTACTTTTGGGCAAATATAATATTATGATCATTTTATAAAATATTATGTCCACATCATAGATTTTAGGTTATGTATTTGGGGCATTTAAATTCTACTGGCATTCAAAATAAACTGCATTTACATGTATATAAAACACTTGGCCTAATCTGTTGAGTTGTCCTTTTAACACTTCATCACACAATTTAGGCTACCATGTACTATAAATGTTGTGGATTTACTTATCTTTGCCTGATGTCTATAAAGAAAACAAACAAACAAACAAACAAACAAAAACCCAAATAGCACCAAAATATTTCCGCATTTTGTGAAGCTTGGAAAAATTACCAGCTCAGTCAGTCAGCATCTATATGACTGATTGCAGGTAGCAATAAGAATAAAATAATTTATCTTTTTCTTTTTACTGTGATTTTAAAAGCCCTGAATAATGGAACCATATTTTCTACATACTGCATGAAATGTTCATTCGTCATTTTGCCAATATCTGATTTATAAAGGATATAAAGCATCTTGCTCTAGGACAGTTGGCAAAAATGCACATTCAGACATTTTCCTATTTTTTTGGGTTGCCTGTATTACTTTGTTCTCTGTTTCTCTTTTACTTATTTGCTCTTAAATTTGTTCCCTTGTGCCCTTCCTTTGCCATAGAATTACCTTTACTGATAGAATAGGCAAGCTGTGTGTTCATGTTGTATAGGTTTGACTCTTTTCTCTCAGTGGGCTTCCCAGAACCTGCTGTAATATCCATAATCTAAGACTCCTTTTTCTTTGGTGTTCAAGTATCTTTTATTTTTGGAATGTGAGTGTCAACATATGTGATTGAAGGTAATGAGACATGATGCCACCGTGAAATTAGTCGGGAAGGAGCAAGGGGGAGAAATCCTGCAGGGTAGATGGCTCAAGCACAAGTATGCTAGTATTCCTGTAATCAGAACACTGTCTGGATGAAATGAGTAGATTAATTAGGTTAAAGAAATAATTGAAAGTTAACAAAACTACTCAGATATGAGCTATAAATACAGACAAAAGGTGGAGATCTTTAGAAGTCACTTAAACTCCAATAATAACATTGCATGACATAATACCTGTCTGATGTGATATAACCTTCACCAAACTAAATGTAACAAAAGTAATCATTCAGCAGTTCAAGAAGTCGTATGCTATTTTGAAAATAAAATTTAGACACCAAAATGGTGTCTAAATGAGAAATACAGTGATTGTAGTTTTCTTCTGTAGTTCATTAAAGGAAACACTTACAGGAAGCGTTGCATCTCCAAGTTCTGAGTTTGAACGCAAAACAGAAATACCCCAGAGATACCCCAGTGAGTGAATTTGGGAGAAATTAATGAGTCATGGATTTATGTCATCAAGTTCTAAGACTCAAATTCAGATTATTTTAAATTTAGGGGCTAAATAGAGGTATCCACAAAAACACATTTATCTAAGGTCACATTCTGGACATCAAAGGGGTAATCAGTGAAACAAATGGAGTCTTTTCTGAGCAAACAAACTCTCTAGATGACATTTAAGAGTTTTACTGAGCACAATGAGTTCTCAGACTCTTAGTCCACGTGAAAACAGATATGCTGTAGACAGCTACATTTATGAACTTGGTCCCACTCTAGGAGTGAGTTTTGCTTCTTATCTATGGGTACAAACCTCTAATAGAAAAACTAAACATTCCCCCTCGTATACAACAGAAGGCAATAGACACTTTTTGGTTTGAATAATGTGGCCAGATAAAGGTCTTTACCTTAGAATAAGAAGAATCAATCCCTAAAAGTACCCATGTTTCCTCACTGACTTAAAGAAACAAAACAAAAAGGATTTTTGAGATGGGCAAAGGTAATGAAAAATTTGGTCACCTACATTTTGAAATAATATATAAAACAGTTTTTCAAGAAATAGCATTAGTATTGGAATTGGTGGAATTATTTATTTAAAGTTTCTGCAGACAAAGTTTCTAAATTACAGAAATGTCTTCTTTCTTTTATGAAAGATGCATTTTTATACATAAATTACTTTTGTTTTCCACAGTAGTTTAGATAATTTACCAAGAATCTAGTGGCTTTTTTCTAATGTCAAAATGCATTTTAGACTTTCAGCTTCACTGGACAGTAAGAATAGAAAAGTTGTGCTGATGATAATATTTTTCAGATATTTTCTGATGTCATTTGTTCCTGTCAGAAGGTAAAAGACTTTCAGGTGGTCTGTAAGTATTTTTACTTTTCTTGGTGACAGTGGTTACATCTAGAGGATGTGGAAAGGCTGTTGATGTAGTCTACCTGGACTTCAGCCAGGCCTTTGACACCGTTCCCCACAGCAAGCTCCTTGCCAAGCTGTCAGCTCATGGCTTGGATAACAGCACTCTGTGCTGGGTTAGGAAGTGGCTGGAGGGCTATGCCCAGAGAGAGGGTGGTGAATGGTGCCACATCCAGCTGGCAGCCAGTCACTAGTGGCATCCCCAAGGTATCAGTGCTGGGCCCTATCCTCTTTAACATCTTCACTGATGATCTGGATGAGGGGATTGAGTCCATCATCAGTAAATTTGTGGATGACACCAAGTTTGGAGCAGGTGTTGATCAGTTAGAGAGTAGAAGGGCTCTCCAGAGGGACCTTGACCAGCTGGAGAGATGGGGAGAGTCCAGCATGATGTCATTCAACTAGTCCAAGTGCCAGGTACCAGGGACCCGGGGGTACTAGTTGACAGTAGGCTGAACATGAGCCTGTAGTGTGCCCAGGAAGCCAAGAAGGCCAATGGCATCCTGGCCTGTATCAGGAACAGTGTGGCCAGCAGGAGCAGGGAAGCCATTGTGACCCTGTGCTTGGGGACTGGTAAGGCCACACCTTGAGTACTGTGTCCAATTCTGGGCCCCTCAGTCTAGGAAGGATGTTGACTTGCTGGAACATGTCCAGAGAAAGGCAACAAAGTTGGTGAGGAGATTGGAGCACAAGCCCTATGAGGAGAGGCTGAGGGAGCTGGGATTGTTCGGCCTGGAGAAGAGGAGGTTCAGGGGAGACCTTATTGCTGTCTACAACTACCTGAAGGGACATTGTAGACAGGCAAGGGCTGGTCTCCCAGGCAACCAGCACCAGAACAAGAGGACACAGTCTCAAGCTGCACCAGGGAAGGTTTAGACTGGATGTTAGGAAGAAATTCTTCATAGAGAGAGTGATTGCACATTGGAATGGGCTGCCTGGGGAGGTGGTGGAGTCACCATCATGGGAGGTGTTTAGGAGGAGACTTGATGGGGCGCTTGGTGCCATGGTTTAGTTGATTAGATGGTGTTAGGTGATGGGTTGGACGCGATGATCTTGAAGGTCTCTTCCAACCTGGTCTATTCTATTCTATTCTATTCTATTCTATTCTATTCTATTCTATTCTATTCTATTCTATTCTATTCTATTCCATTCCATTCCATTCCATTCCATTCCATTCCATTCCATTCTAAAAATAATAATAAGGTCTGAATAATCCCATTGGTCTGGTAACTAACATATAATTAGTTGTATAAATTTTCTCTCTTTTAGCGCTCTTCACTCTAGCAGATACTAACTGGTTGCTTCTGATGGCAGCTATATGGCCTTTGTACAGATTTTAGATCAAGTTCTATCTTGATGTCTTTAGCAGTTGGATGCATTTTCACACTAAAATCCAGGTAACTCTCTTAGTTTTTCTTTATTTCACAGCATTCTTACAAGTTGGCACTTTCAAAGTTGCACAGTGGTTGCTTCTGTGTGTTAGACATCTGTGGATGGGAAATCTGTAGGATCATTTGTTAAAAACCACACTTAGAAACAGCTTTGTTTTCAAATGCAGAATCTCATGTATCTGTAGGCCAAAGATATTTTAGCCTCCTACTCTCTAAGCATTGAGGGAGACTTAGTCCACATTACTGAAAATACCCACTCAATATTTGTAAGAATTCTCTTAGCAGAAATTCATTATAGTAAAATTAAGTATGTTTAAGGCAATTCAGTGGTGGAGTGCCTTTTTGAATTATTTCACTAGTTGACTTGGTTTAGTATATCAGAAAATCAATAAAATAGGTAATTATGTCACTTTATACAATGCCTGGATATTCTACAGCATCTTATTAAATATTCTGCTGCAGAATTTCTTCCTCTTAGACATTACAAAAGCATAAGAAAATGCAGATTGGTCGGTATACAAGAAACAGCACAGAAAATATTTCTACACCTGGGAAGGTGGTCATAAGCAAGCTGTATAAAATACAGTATGGTGCTCAGAAAAGCTGCTTGCCAGGCATTGTAATGACCTGGAGTCATGGTATTTGCAGAGCAAAATAACTTTGTGAAGGGAAGGCCACCTGAAGATTAATGAGCATACAGAATGATCTTCAACAGACAACATACAGAAGCAAATGAGACAACCACAAAAATCTTTTCACTTCTTGTTAAAGAAGCTTCAACAGAATGGAATGGAATGGAACAGAAGAGTCATTTTACCTGCAACTTCAAAGCAAATACCTTTGTGGCAAAATGTGCCAGATCTTTAAGTCTTCATAGCATCATTAGGCAGGACATTCAGAGAAGAAGCGGTTAATATTCAGCTAAAACTACAGAATTAATGTACTCAGGTAAAACCTGCCTGCTTATATTTTGGTTAATTAAAAAACTAAAAACAAGTAACAAAACTGTAAAGCATTTATTCTTTTGTTTGTTCTCTTTGCCTCTGGGTGGACAGTCAATCTGCAGAGAGAAATCCCCCTGAATTTTTTCTGTCTCTTATTGCTACTACGTATTAAGGTACATCATAACTAACATATTGGACTATTTTAGGGAAACAAACATGTGCATTCTAGTTTCTGTACTTAAAACATTGTACAGAAAATTAGGTTTTTGTTATAGAACTTCTTTCTTCAGTTTTATATTAAAGGAACACAGGAGGGTCCACATAAAGGTAAGGGGAAAAAATTCTTTAAGGGTGGCAGAGCACTGGAACAGGCTGCCTAGTGAGGTTGTGAAGTCTCCTGGAAACATTTAAAACTTTTCTGGACATGCTCATGGGTGATCCTGCTCTAGCAGGGAAGCTGGACTAGATGATCTTCAGAGGTGTCTTCCAACCCCTAACATTCTCTGATTCTGTCATTCTGCAATTCATGCCATCTGTAGTTATTTTATCTGATCTATCATACTGAAGAATAATTTCTGTTATAATTAATTTCTGATTAGAATAAAGAAAACTAATTAAAAATCACACAGATGTTTTCTTATAGGGAAGTCAAAATTTCTTTCATTTCAGACAGCAGTTTGGTAGCAATGGCATCCCTTGTCCTGATTAGAGCAAAATAAAGGAATGTACAAAACTGAACATCATGAATGTGCTTAACTTCTCAAAAAGCCTATGTCTGAGAGAGAATTTCAAAATGCTTCCCTGTTAACCTGGGCAGGCTGGATTGATGGCCTGAGGCCAGTGGTATGAGGTTCAACAAAGGCAGATGCTAGGTCCTGCATAAAGAAACCCTATGCAATGCTGCAGGCTTGGTGAAGAGTGGCTGGAAAACTGTCTGGTGGAAAAAGACCTGAGAATATTGGTAGACAGCTGGCTAAATATGAGACAGCAATGATCACAGGTATCCAAATGGTATTCCCCCTCTAGTCAACACTAGTGGGGCTGCATCTTCGATGCTGTATTCAGTTTTGCATCCCTTGCTACATGAAAGACACTGAGGTACTGGAATTGTGTTCAAAAATGGAAAACAAACCTGATGAAGGGTCTAGAGAACAAGTCTTATGAGAAATGACTGAAGGCACTGAGGTTGTTCAGCCTGATGAAAAGGATGAAAAAGAGTCTAAAGGGAGAACTTACTGCTCTATAACTATCTGAAAAGATGCTGTAGCAAGGTGTTGATTGGTCTTTTCTCCCAAATAACAAGAAATAGGGCAAGAGGAAATAGACTCACATTGTGTCAGGGGAAACTTAAGTTGGATATTTGGAAAGATTTCTTTAAAGAAAGCATTGTCAAACATTGGAATGGGAAGCCCAGGTGGGTGGTGGAGTTTCCATCCCTGAAGGTATTTAAAATTTAGAGAGGTAGATGTGATGTTCAGGGACATAGTTTAGTGGTGACTTAGAAGTGTTGGGTTAATAGTTGGCCTCAATATGATTTTTTTTTTTAATGTGATGTGTTTATATTTAAGTAATATAATTTCAGCTCCTTAAGAGTATCTTAATTTTTAAATGACTTAGATGCCTGAACTTCAGGTAACTGACAGCAGTCTGAAAGCAGACTTCATTTCTGTCAGGTATCTACTTGCAAGAGTGTCATGGGATAAAGCCCTGGAGGGAAGAGGTGCCCAAGAAAGGTGGTCAGTGTTCAAGAACCAAGCCCAGAAGAGCAGTGTACCACAAGGAAAAAGGCAGGTAAGAGTGCCAGAAAGGTAGCATGGAAGAACAAAGTGCACCTGGAATTCCTTGGGGAGGGAAAAAAAAAAAAAAAGGAGTCTATAAACAATGAAAGCAAGAACAGGCCACATGGAAGGTCTGCAAAGGCTGAGCACCCAGGGATCAGGTTAGGAAATCAAAGGTAGAATTACACTTGACTAGGGACATAAAGGGGAATAAGAATTTTTTCAGGTACATCAGGGAGTCCATCTAAAGAAGCTGAACATGTGCAAATCCATGGGGCCTAATGAGATCCATCCATGAGTCCTGAAGGAACTGGCAGATGAAGTTGCCAAGCCACTATCCACCATATTTAAAAAGTCATGTCAATCTGGTGAAGTTCCTGCTGACTGGAAAATGGGAAACATAACCCCCATCTTCAAAAAGGGAAAAAAAAGGAAGACCCTGGAAACTATAGGTCAGTCAGAAGGGGTGATTGGCAGTAACCAGCACAGCATCACCAAGAGCAAATCAAGTCTGATGAGTTGGTAGCTTTTTGTGATGGTGTTACAGCATCACTGGATAAGGGCAGAGCAACTGATGTCATCTACCTGTCAAGCTTTTTGATACAGTCCCACACATCCTGGTCACCAAATTGGAAAAGCATGGACTTGAGGGGTGGATCACTCATTGGATGAGAAATTGGCTGGGTGGCCTCACACACAGATTTGCGGTCAAAGGCTCAATGTCCAAATGGAAACCAGGGACAAGTGACATTCCTCAGGGGCCAATACTAGGACCAGTGTTGTTTAATGTATGTGTCTGTGATATGGACAATGAAATGGAGTTCATCCTCTCAAGTCTGCAGATGACGCCAAGCTGTGTGATCCTTTGACATGCTAGAGGGAAGGGATGCTGTCCAGAGGAACTTGGACAGGCTTAAGAGGTGAGCACAAGGCAACCTCATGAATTGCAACAAGGTGAAATGCAAGGTCATACATGTGGGTTAGGGCAATCTCAAGCACAAATATAAGCTGGGTGAGGAATGGCTCAAGAACAGTCTTGAGGAGAAGGACTTGGAGGTGTAAAGTGACAGAAAACTACACATGATCCTACAATGTGCACTTGCAGCCCATGAGGCCAACCATATCCTGGGCTGCTTCAAAATAAGCATGAGCAGCAGGATAAGGGAAGTGATTCTTTCCTTCTACTCCATTCTCATGAGACCCCACCTGGAGTACTGCATGCAGTTCTTGTCCCCCAGAATAAATAGGACATCAAACATCATGAGCAGGGCTACAAAGAGGGCTGGAGCACCCTCACTATGGGAACTTATTTCCAAAGACTTGCAAATTCCAGGTTTTGCAAAATTATTTTGTGTTCTGTATCAGTCTTGCTTTATTTTCTTAGCCTTAACAAGTGAGCAAAGATAAGACTGCTTTGTGTTTAAATAATCTCACAAGACTGCAGCTTTGAAGTACACATGTTTCTGTCAAGTAAGGGAAAGGGAATAGTTATGATTTCATTGATATATATGAAGGAACGAAAACCCCAAAATAGGCCAGAATTATGTAATAATTTAACATGAGTGCTAGAAGGCAAGAAAGAAACTTTTGAGACCTGTTTCAGACTTTTTTGAAATCTCTTTACTCTTATGTCAGCAGAAATGACTAACAAGAGCCTGAGAAAAATTACTTTATGCTCTCTCAAGTTACAAAATCTCAGCACATGAGATTGGGAAGTAGGAAAAGGAGAATTCAAATTTGGGTTATGAGAATGATACTGAATGCAGTATCACAATTTAATCATAATAGAATGCATAAGAGTTTTGAGTAACCTGTAATTATTTGTACAATAATGTCTTGAATAAAAAAAATAAGCGTTAAGAAAATGAATTTTCAGGCCAAAAGCAAATGAACATGCCATTCATTTAGAGGGATTAGAAATCTTTTTCCTTGCCTCAGATCTCAGCACTTTTCTTTGTGTTGTCACCATAAATATTTTCTTTCATTGAAAAAAACTTGTTTATATGTGTGTATATATATATACACACATATACATATATATATATATAGTGTCTAATATCACAGTGTTAAGCATATGCAGAAGAAATAACAGTAAGCCAGCTATCCATTATTTTAGGCAAGTTCTAATCTTCTAAAGTATGTAAAAATAAACTAAAATTTTCACCTCTAAGATATATGCAAAAAGTATTTTTGAGTTTTAGATTGTTGTCTCAGTAAGCCTTATGGTGCAAGAATGCAATGTATGATCATGATGATCCTGCTTCGAAGATGATTTGATTTATGTTTTGACAACAGCTCAAGGCTCTGTTATCCTATAGCAAACTGGACTGTCTTTTCAGGCAACATGTGGTGACAATGTGACAACTTAGTAAGCCATATAGGACATCTTCTCCCTGTCCTTTTTCTTCTGAGATTCACAGTTCCTTATATTCTTCTTCATTGAATGTGATTTTCTCTCTCCAAACTTAATTCACACACTCACCAATATCATACACATACATTTGATCCAAGTTAAATCTCTGTCTATGCCTCTGCCCTGCTTGAGGGCATCATACATAGTGGAGAAGAGTGGATGTCTGTGATTGTTCGTAAGAATTCCAGCACCTGTTGATTAGAAAGAGAAAGATTCAAACAGGCCACAGTTCTCCAGTTCTGATGGCATACTGAAAGGTTGGAGGTAGGATGCAGATGATACATGTATTGATCACTATTATCCAACAGTGGTGTATTTTATGGTTTTGGTATTTGTTTTTTTTGGAAGCAGGGGGCTCAGGGCAGGAGTCCCCTTTGAGCCTACATCTGGAATGAATAAAATTTTTTTGTTGTCTCCATGTTCAAAAGACCATAAGATTTGTCCTAAATTAATCTCAGGAAGGAGAAGTGAAACCTCAGCTGAAATATTAGCTTTGTTAACTTACTCTCTAAAGACACAAAAGATATGGAAGATCTACTGAGAGGATGATTCAGCCTGCTGTCATCCTTAAAATCTTGTTGGGACCAAAAAGGAGTGCACAGCATGTTTACAGAACCAAAACCTCAGTCAATCAATTAACACTTTAAAGAGAATGACCTTGCTCCAGCCTCTGGGAGGCCATTGCTGCCATGGGGACCGCATTGTTGCAGGGGTGAAAAGGATGTAATTAGAAATCAGAAATATCTTTCCCATTTACTGTAAATGGAAAAGAGGTCAATTGCCTCCTAAAATGCCTCAGCTGCGTGCCCAAAGTTCAGTAAGATTTATGTAATCTGAAGGGTCTTAAAGCCATTGCAAATGGGTATATTTGGGGTATTTATTTATTACTTTTAAAATTCTATTTAAATTACTAAATTGGATTTATGGTGTCCTTTCTTGCAGTTATGATGTACCAGGGAGGCTAAACAAGTTTTTTACATTTTCAAGGAAAAAGGTGAATTTACTATATCTTCACAAATGGGGCTGTGCATAAAAGAAATTATGATCCTTGAAACTAGGGAGATTTTATTCAATAGCTTTACTGTGAGAACAAGGATTTTAAAGAAACATTGCAAATCTTGTAAGAAATTGTAACTGGCATCACTGAACTTAGCATATGTTTTGTCACTTTTTTTTTTTCTTCTCCCCTCCTGACAATTGAATGCTTAACCAAGCAAATTTAGCTTTGAATTATCACACATTTGGTATGGAGTAGTACTCAATCGTATGTGCAGAACCTTTCCTTGGAAAGCTAGTGTTGATTTTGGTCCTTTCGTGGGCTGTGACAGGTGGAGAGAGAGATTGAGAGCAACATGTGAGCAGCTCAGGCTCTCACCAGTGGAGTCTCCTGAGCTCTCCTTCCTCTGTTGCTAAGGAACAAGAAAAGCATACAGCTGCTGCTCTTCTCTTTGAAAACCATAACATCTGAAACGTGATTGAGAACTGTCTGTTTTCATGTTGAGGAATCATACATATTGAAGCTTCAAGCTTAGGATTCTCTGAAGCATAATGGAGAAAGGAATCAATAAAAGATGAAGCAAAAATACTCTTACTAAAAGTGTCTCAAGCAAGCTGCTGCTCTTTTAGCTTAGATTCATGTATAAATACAGCTATTTATAATCTGCTACTGCAATCATTTGTCAGTATATTCAGAACAAACCTCTTTGCAAATAGTGCTGTGATTAGAAGATACAGATTTTTTTTTTGTCAAGGGAAGGCACTGTACAACTTGGGTCTCTCTTACAATGTTCAGGTTTTTGTAGCTCTAGGAGAGTCAATGGTCCTTGAGCTTGCAATTATGAAGGATGTAAGTATCATTATGGCTTATATTTATTGGTACTTACAAATACATTTTAAATTATAATCTCTTCGTATTGTCATAGTACTAACCCAGAACATTCTTTGCCTCATGTAGCTCATGATTATGAAAGGATGGAACAGACAGTTAGGTTGATATATAGGTTTGTAGTTGGAAAGAAAGGTCACAGTAAAGCTGAGCCTTTTGCCTGAATTTTTAGTCTCAAATACAGGATTAGAGGTAGTATTTATAAAGATGGAAACACGTACAGCTTCAAAGTAACCACAACATTCTGAACATGAGAACACCAAACAGTACTCACAAAGAAGGCACCGAAGATACAGGTTTCTTCATAATTCTTAAACTGAAGTGTAACAGATGTTTTCATGTTGCCATATATAAAATCTGAATTGTTTATATATATATACACGCACATATATATGTTAGATATTGGTCACTTCAGTCATTCTATGACAGATTCTGTTATGTCTGTATGATAGCTATTATATCGGTGTGTGCATGTATTCGAAAACATATGCACACATGACTTAAACAAAACCAGCGCTTTATAGCAAGTTAGACTTAAATATTTCTATTAGGTAACTTACTTCTGACAATAACTTCCATAAAGAAAAGAAAAAGAAAAACAAAATAAAAAAGAAACCCCAAAAGCCAGTGTAAGCAGTAAAAAATACCTGAAGTATGAACTGAAGTGATAGGAATCCATATCCAGAATCAGATTTCAGAAACCAAAAACTTGCTTGAAGAGAAAAGCATGAAAAATGAGTTTATAAACTCCAGAATATGTGTCAAGGAAGCATCGTCATTCAGGTGAACTCTAAATGTAATATAAGAATCACCCACTCCAAGGATTGTGGGAATAGAAGAAGCACAGACAAATATTAAACAAGGATGATGAGGTAAAACAGGCATGGATGCCATTATTAAATCTCTCTTCTATTGTTTCCCTTATCTCAGAAAGTATCTTCTTATTTACCCAATTGTTCTTTAAGGACAGATTTCACACCATCACTGAAGATATTATCAATGAGAAAATGCACTAGCATTTAGGTAAGGACCAGGATTTTGTTTTTGAAACAAATCTCATCATACCACTAACTGTGCTTTATTTCTATCATGGTGTAGACACCGTATTCATGAGTTGGATTTCTTCTGGAAGCAATTAAACTGGAAGTTATCCAGAGGGATGTCTAGCCACAGGGAATTATATCATTGTCACCACTGGAGAAGCCCCACACTGGACTCAGCATCAGATAAGAACTGGATTCATGATATGGATTCTGGAACTAGGTTCAAAAAGGTATAGACTGGAATTGAAGGCAACTCAGGCAGAGTCCTCCTCAGACACCGGCTATTGAAAAAGAAAGCTTAACACTTGTGATCCCTGTGGTTTATATTGAATATGCTATATGTTGAATGAAATACCTTGATGGTCAGTTTAGTGTCCCCTGTCCTGTCTGCTCCTCCACACAGGTGCAGCACATCTCCAATGTGGCACACAAGACAGCAGTGACCTTGGCTCCACAGAAACAAGTATGAGCCTTTCTGCATACCACACCTGGGTTATAACTATAAACATAAAGCATTAGCCCTTGTAGAAGCAGACACTGTCTGCAAAAATATTCCATTAACTTCAAAAAGTAGTTACTTAGAAGAGACTTAGCTGAAAAGTAAAATCACTGAACGGAATTAGTTCTGCTTTAGCTCAAACGAGGACAAGAAATAAAATATGATATATATCTAGTATAGACTTTTCAGGATCAGATATTTCCCTCTTCTTCTAACAATCTGTTTTACCTGCGAGTGCAGGTATATCATTTAAAGGACCAAGTAAGTTCCCTTGTTAAGTGCCAGTAAGTTTTAGGGAAAGTCAGTCTTGGTATTATATATACAAATGGATTCTACACTCATAAAACATGTTAATGAATACATTGCAGTCTGCAAAGTTTTATAAGGTCCAACACCAACTATTGATCTGGTGTTTTACATGATTTTGCATGGAACAGATGATGAAGTTTATTTTAATCCTTCAACTAAACCAACTTTGAGAGTTGTGAGGTTTTTTCAAGATTAACACGGACTTCTCATGAGGATAATTATTTTTTCTCTTTTATTTCTGCAAATATGATCTTTCAAATAGGAATTCCAATTAATTCTAAAAATCACAAAAATATTTTTTCAAATATGATTTTATGTTCAATGCATCTGTCTTGTCATTTAAAACAGCCCTGCTGAAATGCTAGACCAAAAGCCAAAGTAAATAGTACCAGCAGATGAAAAAAATCTTCTATAATGAATTTGTTTCAAAAAAGGAGTCAATGAAAGTATTCTTGAACTGAGCAAAAGGACCTGAATTTAGGACCTCACCTGTATGTTATATGCTGGCATGTTACTCAGTACAGCCATGTAAGCACTATTTCATATGTAGGAGGACATTGGTCTTATTTCTCTGCAATTCTTGATCCAGGAGTTACCTTTTCTAGTGGAATGCCAATGGGTTACAGAACTGAAAATTGGGCAATATTGATATATATATATATTTATATACAGAAAGATAGATAGATAGATAGATAAATAGATAGATATACTGTTAGATCAATAATTTGCTTCTGTTACAATCTGTTAATATATTTCTTTGTCTGGGAAGCCAAACCTCCTTGGATCTCAGAGAAGTAAAGAAGACAGCTCACGTTGCATCTGGTCCTGTGTATAATTTATGAGAAAGCAAGAGCTCTAATAGAAAGGCCTCACAGAATTAAAAGGTGTTGCAATTTTTAATTGTGAACACACTGAAGTGCCATTGATTATAGTAATCACTCCAAAAGCAACAATTGGGAGACAAAGGTATTGCAAAACCAACTGTAATGCAGTCAGTAGAACAAACTCATTTCTGAGAGAGTGAGCAAATAATTCTTTTTCAAAGAGTAGAGCCATATATGTTTCCTCTCTATATTAGGAAGCTCAAACAGATGATACTTTTATCCAACACATTCACATGTGTCTCAGAAAGTCTTTTTAAATGTAATTTCAAGGGATTTAGGCACACTGATGAGCTGTTAGTACAGTAGTGCAGCTGATCTTCAATATCCTGACATGTTAACAGATTTGGAAATGAAAGTTAAAGCACAAATACTTCTACGTTTTGTGTCAGTCAAGACCACAGGTGACTGCAAGCATAATCGCATAATAGCTGGATGTCTGCAGGTGTCTTCCAGTATAGGATTCTCATCTGTGAAGCTCTATATAGAAGGATATCTCTATCATCCTTCCTCTAATATTGACTACATGATCACAGATTGACTACTAGGGTTAGTTTTGTCCAGGATCTCAAAATCTCTAATGCATTTCAATATTGTCTTTTAATAGCAACTAGGCATCCTCTTACTGTATACCTTACTGTATCTCATACTGATAAAAATACAAAAATCAGTGAACAGTAAGCATCATAGAATCATAGAATTCTATAATGGTTTGAATTTGCAGGGACCTTAAAGAGCATCAAATTCCAACCCCCCCTGCCACAGGCAGGGACACTTTCTACTAGATCAGATTGCTAAGAGCCCCATCCAACCTGGTCTTTGACACTTGCAGGGTTGGGATATCCACAAACTCTCTACAAACTCTTCCAGTGTCTCATTACTCTCATAATAAATAATTTCTTCCTTATTTAAATCTATCCTCTTCCAGTTCAACACCATTCTATCTCTACCCTCCCTGATAAAGAGTCCCTAACCCTAGCTCTTTAGGGACTAGAATGTTGGTTGAAGCCTCTTCCTGGAAAATATTTCATATTCTACAGGATAGGGCCTCCAACACTGTTACTATTATCTATATACTTCTTTATTACTTACTACTTAATTGCTGCTTTGAGCACATATTGACCAGATGTTTACTAATACCTACTTTGGTCTTTGTTTTCAGCAAGTCAGATCTCTACTTCCATGTATGACTGTGAGCAAAACTCTGTTGTTCTAATAATGCAAGATCTGTGTGTTTCCAGGTAGTTCTTGGCAGTTCACAGTTTACCAGTCTGTCAGTTATCAGAGTTGACAATCTTACACCCATCATTATGTCATGTCATGTAATTCTCCAAGTTTCTCTAACTGATACCTTTTGATTAAAATGACACAGTGGCTTCACTGTATTTTTGGGCAGAGATGATTATGTAGCTGCTGATAAAGAAGTTCCAATTCAGCAGTTTCAGAATCAATAGCAAGAAGTGCAACTGCATGCCATATGTTTGCTTCTCTCACTTTATTACTTTCCTTTTTGGTATTATTGCAGTCTGGGGGCTCCCTAGGCATCTAACATGGTAGTTTTTGATCTTTTAAAATGTCAAACTGCTACCAGGACATTGTTAGAATTGGCTTACTATCATCACTTTCGAAGATTAGCAACAGCAAAAGAAAATCTGAAGAGAAAGCACTTTCCCCTCAAGGATTTTTCACCCAAAGTGTTCATGTCTAATAACCATAAAAAAAATATAATCATGTTCACTGATTGATCTAACTTTTTAATGTATACTAGGTACCTGTGATGAACCAATGACTTGGTTGCCTCAAAACAATGGATGTGGTAGGGCAAGGCTGATAGTCCTATTGTCTCTAACAAAGTGTGACATTACCTGATCTGAATAGATAGTGATGATTTTGATGGCCATAATAGCTCATGAGGAGAGCTGCTGGCCTGGCAGTATGGCTTAAAAATGAAAAGAGAATTTCCATGGAGGTGGAAATTCCCTCTTTCCTTGTTTAAAAACTTCTGCAACAGCTCCACTGAAAATCCAGTGTACACACCTTACTCATACTCCCCCCTGCCAAAACGGTATAAAAGGACAACTTCTAGGATCCACATGTTACATTTAGCACAAAGGACCCTGCTGGAATGTATACCCATCACCAAGAACTTGGGCTCTTGTGGGAAACAAGAGCTGTGATACCTCTCTTTTACTTAAATCTAGGGATACTGGGTCATGCCAGTACCAAAGAACTAATTAATTTTTCGGTGAAACAGTTTGTGCTTTGCAGACGTATCTTCAGTTTCATGTGTTGTAGCATAAAAGCTTTCCCTGTGCCTACCAGTGAAATCATAGCCACAGATCATACCCACAGATGTTAGAGAATCCAAAAAATTCAGAAACACCTTCATCTACTCTTGAAGATCTCTTTACATAGTTACATAAATTGATTGCATAATTCAGCTGCTGTCAGTTTCTGTCTTCATCTTGTGAGAAGTATTTCTCAACATACCTACTTTGATGGAACCTTTATATTTTTTCTCTTCCTTTTTCCTTTCTTGTCAGATGATATTCAACTCTCAGCAAGCCTTGATCATCCCTTTAAACAAACAGGAAAGGTGTGGATATTGAGGAATAGAAACAGCTATCTGGAAAGCAAAAAGCATTTACGGTCCAATTGAAAAGATTTAAATCTTAAATAATACAAATAGCACATGCAGTGTTTTCAGACTACCAAATGTATGTACAATCAAGTACTGAAAAGTAAGATGCATTAATGTGAGATGTTGAAGAGCATCCTGTTCATCATTCCTTTCTTTAGATTCTATGAATTTCTACATATTTATGAATGTTTTAAACTTTTAGTTACTGAAAAAAGTACTTTGATAATATGACACACACACACACAAATTACTTGTATCAATCAAGACAAAATATTTTTTGTTTTAGGGAAAGAAATGAGTATGTAGAGATATGTTTTTAAACTGAAGCCTGCAGGTAATTTGGCTGTGGTACATTTTGGTAGGTAGTTGCATGTATATAAATCATGTTTAAATTACTTTAACAAAAAGGCTTGTTTTGACCACAGTTCAGTTCTGTGAACTGAAACTGGATTGAAACTGACTATTACTTAGTCAGAGGGAACGAAACAAAATGTTCAAATAAGTTTCAGAACAGGTAAGTAGGACTATTATTTTATTAGCTACTTAAATAGATGAATATTATCAATTATCACAGTATCACCAAGGTTGGAAGAGACCTCAAAGATCATCGAGTCCAACCAGTCACCACAGACCTCATGACTAGACCATGGCACCAAGTGCCACGTCCAGTCTCCTCTTGAACACCTCCAGGGACGGTGACTCCACCACCTCCCTGGGCAGCACATTCCAATGACGAACAACTCTCTCGGTGAATAACTTTCTCCTTACCTCAACCCTAAACCTCCCCTGGTGCAGCTTGAGACTGTGTCCCATTGTTCTGGTGCTGGTTGCCTGGGAGAAGAGACCAAACCATTCCTGGCTATAACCACCTTTCAGGCAGTTGTGGAAAGCAATGAGGTCACCCCTGAGCCTCCTCTTCTCCAGGCTAAACAATCCCAGGGGCTTGCGCTCAAGGCCTCTCAGCAGCCTTGTTGCCCTTCTCTGGACACATTCAAGTGTCTCGATGTCCTTCCTAAACTGAGGGGCCCAGAAGTAGACACAGTACTCAAGGTGTGGCCTAACCAATGCTGAGTCCAGGGGCACAATGACTTCCCTGCTCCTACTGGCCACACTATTCTTAATGCAGGCCAGGATGCCGTTGCCTGTCTTGGCCACCTGGGCACACTGCTGGCTCATGAATCACAACTGCTAATCCATGCAGATGATTAGCTTTAAACTACTAATATTAAATAGTTGGTCAAATAGAAATAATTTGGAAATCCATTTAAAAATAAATAAACTAAAAATACCCCTAACCCTATCTGCATTGGATGTGATTGACTCTGCGTGTCAAATAAATCCAAGCAAAAATACTCTGATCAAGGATCTCTGAAGTTTATTTCATTAACAGTATCCTCCTTCTGCACCCCTCACAAGATATGATTGATTCATCTACATGTCTTGCATGTTACGACTTAGACAGTTAATATATTTAACATTTTCAGTATCAGAAATCATTAATCTAAAATTCTTCCAAGGAAATTAATACCAATATCTGGCACAAAATATTTGTATTATATTTGTATATAGATTTAAGGGACAGAAAGAATGTAGTGGTCTTTTTAGACAATACTTCCTCTAGGTTCGCCTATCTGAGCCAGGATCAACAGTTCAAGTATACATCTTCTATCTCTTCTAAAAATGGGTATAAAGTAATCCTTCTGGTTATATTAAATGAGCCATTGGATTTGATGCTGTTGTAGAGTAGATTACATGGACTGGAGAAGAGAGTTTTCCACTTTCACATGTGAATGATAGAGGGAAATTAAACAAAATTTGATTTCTGGTCTTCATCCAGGTAATTGTGTTTTAATTTATTTTTCCTTGGAGTCTCAGGATTGTTCATATTTGTAATTGCTTTTTTAGTATCCTTATATATAATCAAACCCCATCTTTAGCTCCAGCATCTGCAGATCCCCGTTTCATAAAGAAGAAACTCAGCACACCCCTGCACTCTCTTGACATTATCTTACAGAAAGAAAAGGAAAAAAAAGTATCATAGATTTTAGTAAAAAGATCTCAGCAAAATTGCCAAGTGTGTACTAGTAAAAAATAATCCAGTAGGTCTTTATTATAAGGAGAAAAAACCCAAACAACAGAACCACATGAAAACATGGTCAGAAATTATTCTTTCAGAGAGCTTTATTGTCACCAAGGTGTAGAAGGCATGGAAGGCATCATCAGGGTGACGAAGATTACAAATATTCTAGAGTGGTGGAAGAACTATTGTAACTGATTTAGAACAACAACAAAAAGAACGAAGTTCAGAAGAGTTCAGAAGAGTTCTCCTACCGAGATATTTTTTTCAAGGATATTAAGGCACAAACCACTTTATTTCCCCCCTCCCCTTTTTTTTTTTTCTTTTCCCAACTTTCTAAAAGAAGATGTCACTGTATATGGTGTTGGACAAAGCAACTAAAATATACAGTCCTGGCAAACAGAGTATAGAGACAAAGACAAAAAGATTCCATTTATTCCAGCAAAGCAACACATATTTGTATGTATGTTATTAGTGTGGCTGTGTGTGATTGGTTAACAAACTTTTCTCAAGATTCTTACTAGTTAGTGATAGCATTGCTATGGTTACTTGTTAAGCTAGCCCTGGTGGCCTCTCTATCTCATCTTGTGGTTTCTCATCCTCAAGCATTCAGTCCAGGGACTTTCCAGATTCTCATGGGAACACAGTGATGTTTTCTCTGTTGAACTCTTCCTGACTCATCAGAGGATCTATAGATTCATCACAGTCCCCCACAATTCCTCCTTTTTCCTTTTCTGCTACAAATGTTGCTTTGATCACCTGCTGCAGGGCCTTTTGCAACAGATTAATCAGTCAGGGCAACATCAGTAGTGCTACAATCACAATTACCAAAATTAGCAACCCGGTTTAAACAATTGAAAGAAGCCAGCCAGAGACTCCCCATCCCTTAAACAATCCTTCAAGCCATCCTACATTATCTATTTACAAATGTGTTACTCCCTGTTCCAGTTCTTGAATACACTTATATAGAGAGACTGAATGATCTAAGAGATTCATACAACACAATCCTTCAAATTCTTGACAACCATGACCCTGAGCTAACAGCAAAAAAATCTATTGCAGCCCTGTTTTGCAAAGAAGCATGTTGAACAGAATCCACACCAAGCAATAGTTCTTTCAAAGCTAGAGAGGAAGTGTTACTGCTTCGCTAACCAACATCCCATTCTATTTAGTGTGCCTAGTGCCTTACCTGCTGCCACTCCTGGAGAGAGGAGAGAGGCTATTATGATTTGTCCCCTCCTCCAGAAATTAATGTTGTCATCACAATCTTTCTCAAAAGCATGAACACTATGCTTTTGCCTTTTTCTAAAGTGATTAAAAATTTCAGATGCATTTGGTGTTAACATGATCAAGTGACCAAGACTGCAAGGTCCTCCCATCATCCATGAGGGTAAGGCTGGCCAGGCCCTATCCCCACAAATAAGGAAAATACTTGCAGGCAAATGATAAGGATAAGAATGCTGTGGCATTGTTATAAATATAGTTTGATTAGACCAGGCACTATAGTTTTTATGTTCCCTACCTGCTGGGGTAACATCCTGAACATTCATGGCTTTGTCCAATGTAACATTAAACAACACAATAATCCATTCTTATTGATCCTAACATATCAAGTTCTTGAGGCTCTAATGCAGCCCTTGAAAGGCACTGGGTCCAATTATTTCAACCCTTAGCCATATATTCTAATGTTAAATGAGTCTTTTCAAATCCTTCCCAACTAAAACCATGACAGCTTTTAAGTACTCCATAGGTTTTGTTTAAGTTCCATAAAAACCATATATAAAATGATCTTTTTAAGTTCAGAGGTTCAATCTTCTCAGTAATGTCCTTCCATCCATTCACCAGAATGCCCACCAGGCAGGTGCTGGAAGGATTCGTGGCTGTTGATACTGAGAGGCACAGCGTGCCTTGGTTCAGGGCATTGGCAAGTGTGACCCACAGATTCTTCTGCAGTTGCTTCGGAATCTGCATGACTGTTGCATCAGTCAGTGTCCAGAGGGTGATAAAAATGCTGATCAAACCCATCTTGCTGGAAGCCAGTGTGGTCCAGAATCTGTTGAGACACAAGCATATCCTCGTCCCAAAGTTATCAAATCACAAGGATCAGACCACTGACCTGTTTGCAGATCCCGAACCCTGACTTTATCTCCTGAGGGCACCCCACTGGTGGTAGCTAATGAGCCAAAATGATGCATTACTGGTGGTGTCCTAGAATCATCAGAAATCTGCAAAAATTTTAAAACTATTTTAAAACAATCAAGGTTCATTCAAGGTTCTGGAGGATCCCCTGCCTTTCCCCCTTTTTGTTTTTGCAATAATTGTTTTAATGTGCTGTGTGCACATTCATGATTGCAAAAATGAGTTAACCTTTCCAGATACATATGCTGGACCATTGTCTGGTTTTATCTGAAGGGGCACTCCAGCAGTAGAATAGGCTCACTGCCAATGATGAATAACATCTTTGGCAGTTTCTCCTGTGTGAGCAGTAGCAATGATGACCAAAGAGAATGTATCAATAGACACATGAACAAATTTTAACCTGCCAAATTCAGCAATATGAGTGACATCTGTTTGCCAGATTTGCAACCCTCTAGGGTTGGTTCCATAGTAGTGAGGGACATGCTGGCCCTGGCAGTCAGAACATGCAGGAACAGTACCACAAGCTTCAGCATTGGACAACCAAAATTGTCATTTTAAAGCATGATAGCCTTGATGAAAAAATTGATGAGGAACTATGGCCTGTTGTTTAATATTTGGATTTGGTCACATTGCTACACCTGATACAAGTGCATCTGCTTTTGCATTCCCTTCCACCAAAAACACTGGTAAGTTAACATATAACTCCACGTGAACGAATTCCCTAATCACACAACAATTAAGCAACCATGATATTCAGTCCTAATTTAGATGCTTTCTGGTGAAATCTCAGATTATCATGACAGTTATTGCGATCAGTGTTAGGCAGGTCTGCTAATTTTCAATGTCCCATCCTCTTGATTGTTGTGCTGTCTTCTGCTGAGATGCTTGCAGCATTGAGTTGCAAAATCAATGTCTCCAGGTTGTGACATAGGTTGTATGTCATAAAATAGGCAACCTTCTGCCTTTTTTTTTTTTTAAAATATATATAACCCTTATCTTAATGCTTTTATGAATACAAAGAAAAGACTATTAAAAAAATCTATAATATACTTGTATCAAACCCTTAACTTATGCTATTACTAAAAATCCCTAAAAAACTTCAAGAAGTATGTTAAAATCAAACTATCAAATCAATGCCTAAAAACAAAACAACAAAAAGGATGTTACATTAACTAAAATATGCTGTTTTAAATGAAAACCCATTGACCACAACCTTTACCTATATTACATAAAGCTCTTTTAAAATGTCACGGTACACACACAAAAAAGGAAAGTTCGAACCAGAGAGAAAAAAAACTTAACCTGTGAACTCCTAGAATAACTCAGGGTGACCTCATTGCCCTCTACAACTACCTGAAAGGTGGTTGTAGACAGGAAGGGGTTGGTCTCTTCTCCCAGGCAACCAGCACCAGAACAAGGGGACACAGTCTCAAGCTGTGCCAGGGGAGGTTTAGACTTGAAGTGAGGAAAAAGTTCTTCACTGAGCGAGTCATTCATCATTGGAATGGGCTGCCCAGGGAGGTGGTGGAGTCACCGTCCCTGGAGGTGTTCAAGGGGAGATTGGATGTGGCACTTGGTGCCATGGTCTAGTCATGAGGTCTGTGGAGACAGGTTGGACTTGATGATCCTTGGGGTCTCTTCCAACCTTAGTTATACTGTGATACTGTGATACATAAACTTACTATCACTCATATCTTATTATTATCACTCATTATTTGACATTCTTATTATAATCACTAAGTACCTAACATAAGCACCCATTATTCGTCATGCCCACTATAAAAATTTAATTACTACAATCAAAATAACAAATCTCCAAAATCTCCTACAATCAGAAACAATTCCAAAGTCATCATCCACATCAGGTTTGCACCCACAAAATGTTGAATATTTGTCTTAACAAAACTTAGCACTGTTACTTTAAATTTTATATACAGCTTTTGCAAAGCTACAAAAAACTGCAAGCAAGGTAAAGATTACAGAGAGAGAAGGAGGGGCCTGGCAGGATCAGCAAAACTGCTGTAGCTACAGAAGGGGGGGAGGGGGGAAGGGGGAAGGAGAAAGGGGAGGGAAGCTGCTTTCTGCTCCGAAGGTTCTTTTTCCACTAGTTTCTTGGCAGTGAAAGACAGAGTAGTGTTTCTTTAAACAATCAAGGGCTGGTAGCTGCCACTGCTGCTGATCCAAATTCTGTGTCACCATGGATAGTTTGTTCTGTTTTGGAACCACAGCTCACAAAATGTACAAGCTGAGCAATTCGAGTCCCTTTAGCAATTGTTACAGGTGTTGCTACAGTAGATATCAAAGCACATATTTGTCCTGCATAATCAGCATCAACCACCCCCATAGGCACCACCAATCCTTGCAGGGCACCACTTAATCGTCCCATCAAAAGAGCACCAAGCCCTCCACCAATCGCTCCCCATGCATCCAAAGGCAACCCGTGAATCCTTTTTGTCTGAGATAGTTATTTATTACATCTGCTGTTTTGGCTGACAATTTGTCATACAAGGTAGGACCTGCTGAGCTGGGTATGCCTCACTCAGGAATGGATTGCTGACACTGGGGGCTACTGGTGTCATCAGAAACATTCATGGGGGAATGCATTTCTTCTGGAGTGGCAATTACAGCTGGCACTTCCAGCTTTTCCACCAAATCCCAATCGCCCTCTGCAGCAGCTTTCCAATGAACCTGCTGCCAAAAATTCACTGCTGAACAAGGGGTCACAGTCACACTACAGGGAGGCAAGGTCCATGGAGCAGATATGTTGAAAGATTGACATCCCCATCCTCCTTAGTCCCCCACAGTCTTTTGTGCTTGAACACTCTGGGTCAAAACCTCCCCCTCATTCTCTTGCTCACTGTCAGATGGTAGAGAAGGAAGCTGCTGTGAAGTCTGTAGATTATTAAGCTGATTACATTCCTCTCTTTTTGCATGTTCTTTCAGCTGATCACTTGGAGATTGATAAACCAATGGCATCTGAGCAAAGTCTTTGGGACTTTTCCAATTCATAGGGAGTTTAAGTTGATTGTTAGGAGAAGAAAGCTGCTTTTCAGCAGTGCCTGTTATTTTCTGGACTGTTGAATCTGCTCCACAGCAGCCAGGCAAAGGGGCGGGGGTGGGGGGTAGAGAGTGCCGGCATGTCCTCTACTGATTTATTCATCTCCCCCATAGCCAAGTCAATCCCTTTTTCTTTCAACTCCCCCATTATTTCCTCCTCTTTTTTGTCCTGCTCCTGTTTAAGATCTTTCAGTGCTTCACTAAGTGCCAGGTAATAGCCATCTCCACAACCTCCTTATCTCCTTTCGATATAGCATCCCACAAATGACTACCCAGATTTTTACCATGCAGCAATGCTGAAAGCTGTAACCCCACAAGAAAATGAAAGCTGCTTACCCCACAAGAGTAATCTTAACTCATAATCTTCAATTTTTAGACCCCTATGTTTCAATAATGATTTCCAGGTCCCAAGGTCTAAGTGCTCATCCTTTGTTAAATCTTGTCCCATTATGTTTCCAGTGGCTCACCTACCTCACCCAGGCAGGTGTCAAAGTTCAGGTCTGGACCAAAGGCAGTATCCCCACTGCTCTCAACTACCTGGGCTCTGTCACTGCTGCATTTCACCCGCAGCCTTGAATCACATCAAATCACATCTTGGGGTCACCATTTTTCACTGTATATGGTGATGGACAAAGCAACTAAAATGGCTAACAGAATATAGAGACAAAGACAAAAAGATTCCATTTATTCCAGCAAAACAACACATATTTGTATGTATGTTATTAGTGTGGCTGTGTGTGATTGGTTAACAAACTTTTCTCAAGATTCTTACTAGTTAGTGATAGCATTGCTATGGTTACTTCTTAAGCTAGCCCAGGTGGCCCCTATCTCATCTTGCGGTTCCTCATCCTCAAGCATTCAGTCCAGGGAGTTTCCAGATTCTCATGGGAACACAGTGATGTTTTCTCTGTTGAACTCTTCCTGGCTCATCAGAGGATCCACAGATTCATCACAGTCCCCCACAAGAAGACAAAGAAATAGATTTTTTGAGGATGTTGAGGATGTGCCTTAAGGATTTGAAATGGAAATAGCACATTATGACCAAGAGGGCTCATTGCTGTCTCATGGTGTAATTCAAGTGTTAATAATGTAAAAGTTGTTTAAAATATATTTCCATGGCAAAACTATCTGGGTTTTTAAATTGAGATATTAATTCATTAGATATTTTAAACCAGAAATTGTTGTAAGTCCTGACTGATGGCAAACATTTCTACAACAGCAGTCACAAATGTGTATTAAGCATGAAAAAATGGTGTTTCTTGTCCATGCAGACCTCATTTCAATTTTAGAATATTCACCACATTTTTTCTTTATTAAAACCTAATATTTAGATTATTAATTTAATAAAATATCTGTCAATCATATTATGCATTAATGTAGGATTAATATTTACATTTTCTAAGATAGACAATTGTGAAATTTACATTATCATAAGCAAGCCTAATCATTATTAAAAAATAAATAAATTATTTAATCACATAGTAATATGCTGAACACAAAGACAAAATACTCATAAAAAAATAAAATAAATCAGAGACTAGAGACTGTTCATGAATGGAGAGGATATATTTCTTGTTTTTTTTCTTGAATGGATTATCTTTCATTGTTCTACTATGAATATTTACTGCCAAGGCTGAAATATTCATCTTCAACAAAGTTTTGCAGACTGGAAAATCCAATTACACACGAAGAGATATATTTTAAACATAGAATTTCAATAAAGTATTCTAAATCCTTAAAAAGGAAGAGCAACCTCTCACAATTGTGCCTAAGCTTTAACTTTCTTTAGAGACACTATTCATGACTGGATAAGAATTCCCGACTTTAGCAAAACAGAAGAACATATACCTTTAAGTGACATAGAATCATAGAATAGTTTGAGTTGGAAGGGACCTTTAAAAATTATCTAGCATAATCCCTTTGCAGCAAGCAGTGACATTTTCAAGTATCACACACACACAGTGTGTACATCAAATTGTTCAGAGTCCTGTCCAGCCTGACCTTGAAAGCTTCCAGGGATGGGGCTTCTACCATTTCTCTGGGAATCTGTTCCAGTGTTTCTCAACCTTCATCATAAAAACTTTCTTCTTTATTATCTACTCTAAATCAAACCTTTTTCATTTTAAAGCCATTATCCTTGTCTTATTGCAACAACTTGTGCTAAAAAGTCTAGCCCCATATTTCTTACAAGTGTCCTTTAAATATTTAAAGGCCAAAATAAGGTCTTCCTGGAGCCTTCTCTGAACAATCCTAACTCCCTCAATCTATTTCCACAGGATAGGTGTTCCATACCTCTGATCAGACCCACTCCAACAGGCCCATGTCTTTTCTGTCTCCAAATGAAATTTTACCAGAGTATAGTGGTAGAATCACCTCCCTTGGCCAGTTGGCAATGCCTTTTTTTGATGCAGCCCAGGATATGGTTGCCTTCTGGGATTTGAGTGCATATTACTAGCTCATTTCCAGATTGCTATCCACCAGCACCCCAAGTCTTTCTCCTCAGGCCTGCATTCAGTCCCTTCACATCCCAACCTGCATTGATACTTAAAGATACTTAAAGTCTCTTCTCAAACACTTCCAGGGATGGTGACTACCATCTCCCTAGGCAGCCCATTCCAATTGCCAATCACTTTTTCTGTGAAGACTTTCTTCCTAACATCCAACCTAAACCTCCCCTGGTGCAGCTTCAGACTGTGTCCTCTTGTTCTGGTGTTGTGAACTGATTCAGAAAGCAGTGGGGGAGGGGTTGGTCAGTGACTGGCAATCCTCCACCCGGAGCGATTTGAACGCTACCCTAAGTGAAACTCTATAAAGAAAGGTTTGGCTTACTCACAAGCTGAGAACTTCATGAAGTCTTCCCTTCATAATATTTATAGTCTGCAGAACGTGGCACAGATATGCCATAATAAGGAAATAGGAAATGGTGCTGACCGCGTGGCTGTCCCGCGTGGCTGCTGCTTCTCTCAGGATACAAAGGTTCCCCACTCGGGGGGAGGGCTGTGGCAGTTCAGCAATGATGGTTCACACGGGCTACCAAGTTTTCTCCTGCGGCGATGGATCACGCAGCAGTTGATCCCACTGGGTACTGTCCACGGCACTGCAAGCAGCTGGGTGAAGGTGGCAAAGTACTGCGAGGCCTCTTGGAGCACTGGTTTGAGTCCCGGGCAAGGTGGACCACAGCAGCACTGGCACACACACAGACACAGGCTCAAACACGAATGTGGGGGGGCTCATTTACCAAACAACCCCTATTTACCATTTGCCCCAGTGAATACTGGTCCAATGAGCATCTGTTGCTAACAAAAAGATTAACCAATGAACTGACACCTACCAAATATGGCATGAGCATGTGCTATAAACAGGGAAACAAACATATAGCCTGGCCCTTGTGTACCACAGGGGTGAGACCACGCCCAGGTAGGTTGTTTACCTGGACTCAGTGGCGCCAGGATCCCCCCCTGCCACCTCCAGAAAGGAGGGGAAACAAAGGAGGGTTAACACACAGAGAAGTATGTCCTAGAAATATTTGGGGCACAATCCTGACCATAAGCATCATTCACTACAGTTGACCACCTGCGAGAAGAAACCAACCCCCACTTAGCTACAACCTCCCTTCAGGGAGTTGTAGACAGCCCCTAAACTGAGTGGCCCAGAACTGGACACAGTACTCAAGGTGGGGCCTAACCAGTGCAGTGCGCAGGGGCAGAATGATCTCCCTGCTCCTGGCCACTCCTCTTGTTCAGCTACATCCAGAGCTAACTGTATGGCTTTTACCTTTGCAAATTGGCTTCTCCATCTTTTTCTTCTGCAGCTTTGCCTATAGGACTCCACACAGAAGTCTTCCATCTCCACTTGTTTCCTGAAAGACAACAAGATCCATCTGTGAACAAAGTGTATTACTTTTCACCATCAGAAAGATCACTGTAAGGAGGAGATTCCTCAACACAAGTTACTCTCTCCTCTGGAGGTTTTCTAAAGTCTGTCCCTTCTGGCCAATTCATGATTAATTCCACAATACCAGGTTGTTCAAGATTTCCCATGACAGCTCACTGTCTTTTCAGAGCCATTTACTTAGACCATGTATCATCTGTGGCATGGTTGTAAGGAGTGGTCCAAAGAGGCTCATCTGTCTCACCATTGTCATCAGGAATCAGGACCCCCTTGTCCCAAGGAGAAGGACTGAAATTCGGGATAACATCTTAGCATGAGTTCTGTAGTGGTCTACTTCAAAATAAACTCCTGATTAAGTGACTGAGCCTGTGCATTGGAACACAGTTTCCATGGTTTACCAGGTGCAGGTTCTGTGGGAGAGGCCTAGATGGTAAGACTTCAAATGAAAGCTATCCCGACTAAGATCAATCAGGACCAGCAGGACTGGACCCGGGGCCAGAGGGGTGTCTTTGAACACTTGCATTATTGGTAGCTATAGAACTCCTTCCCTTTTCCCTCTTCACTTTACCTTTTTCCCCTTTCTCCTCTCACTTTTCTCTACCTCTTATGGGTAAAATAAAAAGTTTTGCTGCTGATTGAAATGAGCCCCCTGGCATGAGTCACCTGAGTTTTTTGCACTTCATGATCATAGTAACGAACCATCACGAGTCCACTGTTTGGACCGTGACAATGCTGGGAGGATGAACCTTTCCCTTTAAACATTCAAGTCAAAACTGGTAATCTGGGAGCTAAAAGGAACTGTGAGTCAGTTCCAATCACTTCAGAAGCAGCTCAAACATCCTCAAAGACAGTTGATGGTGCTCTCTGATGCAGTGCAATTTGCTTCTGAGCCTCTGCGATGGTTTAACCCACCCACATTAACAAAAACTCAGCTAACTCAGTCGGGGAAGCAAATGGAAGCTGTATTCTCAAGCAATAACTACACTCTACAATGGAATGCAACAAATATGTACAAATATACACTATCTACAATATTATACAGGTATTTACAATCAGAAAAACAGCACAGAAACCCCCCTTTCCAGGGAGACACTGCCTCGCTTCCCCCCTAACCTCTCCCTCTCCCTTTTCCTCCATTTAATTAGGAAAAAAAAAAAATAAAGAGAAAAGAGAATGTTAGAGTTAGTTAGCTCAAAGCACCATTAAAAGTCAGTATGCTTATCCAGTGAAGCAGGCAGCAGCCAGAATTAAAAAGAAAGGAATGAAGTGGAATGGGAGATATTGCTAGGGTACATCTCACACCTGACCAATGAAATTTGTTTAGAATAATATCTTGTTTTCTTTTTTACAGCCAACTGTGGATTTGTTTGTACTTCTTCACTCAAAAAACTGCTCCAAAAAATACAGCTAATTTTAAAGGCATATCCTGAAACTGTCACAGTCTCTGTATCCTCGACTCCAGAAACCAAGTGGGCAACCTTGGGTGTCTCCCGATGCTTTCTGACACAGGCTCCATCTCACACCATCCAGTCTTAAATCCACAACACCCTCTCCCTGGAGGTGTTCAAGGCCAGTTTGGATAAGGCATTAAGTAACCTGGTCTAGTGGAGAGTGTCCCTGAGCATGGTGGGGTGGTTGAATCTAGATGATCTTTAAACCCCTTCCAATCCAAACCCTTCTACAAATCTATGAATTTCATATTATGAAATGAATATTTGATAGATTATTCAGAAATTGTTTTTATAAACCAAATAGTGTAGTTTTATTACCATACTATAGGTCAATATGCTTTAGAAAATAATACTGAAAGCTATGATAAACATGGCTTGTACACATTTTGAAGATTTTTTATCAATATGCAAATGAAAATTTCTCTATCTTATAAATGCCTTATCTTTGTTTTCTCATCTTTTAAGGGTAATATACATCAGCATTTTTAAAGTTCATTTTGTGACCTAGTTAGCGATGTTAATTCTAATGATAACTGTAATAGTAGTAGTAATAGTAGTAGTATCACAGAATCACAGAATGCCAGGGGCTAGAAGGGACCTCAAAAGATTGTCTAGTCCAACCCCACTGCCAGAGCAAGACCACCTATACCAGGTCACACCAGGGCTTGAATATTTCCAGAAGGAGAGACTGCATAACCCTCCTGGGCAGCCTATTCCAGTGTTCTGTCACACTCACAGGGGAAAAACTTTTCCTCATGTTTAGATGGAACATCCTATGCCTTTAGAGATTGAAGTTTTTAACAGTGATGATATCATTTGACACAAAGGATGTACCTTTTTCTCTCCTCAGTGCCTACCTGCACTAACAGATAATCCAGTTCCGGGTTTTTTAAGACACTGAAGAAGATTTTTGAAATTTTCTTGTTCTGTTATTTGTGCTGGATATTTACCGATGGGATGTGGGAAGGAAGAGGAAAAGAAAAACGTTAGAAAACCCTTTTGCTTTTTTGGTTAAATGTTTCTGACTATGATGCACCTCTCCTTATGTAGCTGTTAGCAAGGACATTTTAGGGCCAATTTTCACGTCAAAATAGATTCCTGATAGAGTCTACATCAGTTTTTCCTATTTCACACAGAAAATTTATGACAATAGTAACTTCTCTGCAAGCACACAGTCATCCAAAAGAACGTATTAAGAAAAGAAATACCTGTTTGTGGTCATGAATATTCATAAAGCATGCTCACTCTGTTTTTTAATCAAATAATATAGTCTTTTTGAGGCAATATATCATATTTACATTTTCTGATGTTAAAACTTGTCTGGTTCCAGTAAACATATTCAATTTTTCTAACGACTGACTATTTTAAACCATACACGTATTCATTGCCAAGTCAAACAGTATTTTTTATTTTAGGTCAATGTACATTAAGTTAGGTTCTACAATTAATAAACAATGATGCATGACTTGCTGCTGTAAAACATTAAGTTGATTAGAATGAAATAGTAGACTGGCAGAGTTTGGAATGAGAAATCACACTTTCTGTAACACATATCATTCATAATCACAGACATCTGTCACTTTGTAATGTGAAAGTGAGAACTTTGTCATTTCCTTGTCTTGCTTTTTGATTATGTAGCATCCCCATTAAATATATAGTTTTGTCTCTTACATAGAAACCATTCCAAAAAGCACCAAACACCACTGAAGTTTGTTTACATCATTTTATTTACATCTTTGCAATATACTTTAGTCTTTGGAATTCAAGATTATGATAAATTCAGCCACATTGTATTAAATTTCCCAGTTTATAAAATAACTGGGCAATTCCCTTCATATCAATAGCACTACTGAAATAAATCACTACTATGGTGATTAAGATTAAAGGACTAAACTCTCAGGATGTCACAATCTACATTATAAATTTACTTATGAGAACTGAATGTTAATGTGAATATATGGTTACTGTCAACTTTACATAGCTATAGTTGTTATATGAGAAGAATAATGGTCTACAGAAGGACAGCTTATAGATGTCTATGTCAAAGCTTGTAATTCTGGTTGTGGTGTAACTTGGGCTGTAATCTTTCCTTCAGAAACAGTTTTACTATATTAATTAATAAAGAATATTATTAATGTACAGGCTTGATTTTTTTTATTCCTGGGTTGCTGAAGTGTTAACTTTATTCCTGGCTGTGTTTTGTACCAACCCAGCTGCATCTTTCCAGGACTAATTTACAATGGATCACAGTAGTATTAAACAGCTGCAGGTGTCAGCCTGATAATCCTGTTTGGTCTGAGGGTACATTTGGTCTCCCATTATGAAGTTAGATACAGAAGCTTAAAAACACTCTTAGGACTCCTCCAGTTTATGCATAGGGAGGTAAGCTCCAGAATGAATAAAAAAAAAAGAGCAAGTGTTGAGAAAACTGTATCTTCTAGCACAACCTATTGTATATGATACATATCCACATTCTTAGGCTATAAAATATAGCACTCAAAAAGGCTGCAATACAGCTTTCATGTTATTTCAGGTATTCTGAAATGAAAATGTATAATACAATTTATGTACAAGGCCTAACAGGTATCACTTAGGACCCTGGAAGGATTCAGAACTGGTTTCCTCTTAGCTGTATCCAAACTTCTCTGGAATTAGTTCACCTTGAGCAGTACCCATGTGAGCCACTGTGGGCCACAAAGCCTCAGGGCAAGATGTTGCTCACGGAGCAGCTCTCTTGTGTAGCAACGCAGATGCATTCTTAATAAAAATTGATATCCCAGCTCTATTTCATTTGTGACAGCAAAAAAAAAGCACACCTAAAATTTCTGGTCTTATCATCACAGGCTGTTCTGTCTGAACAAATGATTGACACTTTTTTTTTGATGTTTACTTAAACATATTTACTTGCATAATGTTGCAACTGATAAGTATATATAAAAATATATGTTTATATATATATATATATGTGTGTGTGTGTGTCCCAGGCAGCAGCATAGATTTTACCATTTCTTAAGACAGCAAAGTTTAGAATTTAAAATTCAGAAACCTGTTGCAGCAAAATTTTTTTATGATCTTGCAAATTTCCTGCTTCCTTTGGAATATAATAATTGAAATATATATATATTTAGAAAAAGAAGTAGAAGATATTACTTTTTTTTTTTATTAATGTGCCTTGCAGTTAAGATTTCAGCACTGAGAGAAGCCTAAATCCTTGTTTTGCTAGCGTGTTTTTTCTAATGGTTTCTTTCTATGTAAAAACACAACAAAAAATAAAAGAGAAAATGTCAGTGTTGTTAACTATTCAAAACAAATATAAGTTAGTTTTCCATTGATTCCAGTAGAGTTAGGAAAAAAAATAAAAAGAACTTTTTTTTTTTAAGATAAATGCATTCATATCAAGAAAAGAGGAAAGGGTATTTTGTTTCCAATAATTAAATTCAATTCTGTTTACTTATCTGGCTAGTTTTTCTTGTGAATAAAAGTGCTATAATGAAGACATGATGAATCATGGTATGGGTAGAGAATGATCCTCATGATACAGCCAAACATTTCAGAGAGTCTGTATAGCTGGAAGGAAGTAAGAACAGAGAGTCTGCCAAGCTCTGTTGACTAATGCTGCAGTAGCTCAGCTTCTGGCCCTGGATTCAGTCCCTATGCATATATGCAGGAAGAGGGATTTGTGAAGCATCTGATGTTTGCTTTTCCTCATTAATAAATATCAAAATTGATCCTTTTCTTTTGAAGCAGTGATGAGAGAAAAGCTACACCATTTCACCACTTGGGAGAAATGATGTCCTTCTGTATGGTCATACGGAATGGTGGAAAATCACGGATGATACAAATAACCTTGGTAAATCAACCTTAACAGAAGTGACATCAGCTTTGGAAAAAGGGCATCTCTGAAACAAGGGAAAAATTAAGCGTCTGTGACTTTGCTATGTAGGTGGATATTGGATTGTGTAGGACATGATAGAAAATGCTAGTATAGCAGTATAAATTAATTTTGTCAAATCCTTAAAATACCCATATCCAGTTAGCAAATGTTAAGGTTGCTGTGTTCACTCTGGGCCTCCCACTATAGGAAGGATACTGAGATGCTGGAGGGTGTCCAAAGGACAGTGAAGGCTTGTGAAGGGCCTGGAGCACACAACCTATGAGGAGTGCCTGAGGGAGCTGGGCTTGCTCAGTCTATAGAAGAAGAGGCTGACGGGAGACCTTATTGCTCTCTATCTGATGGGAGATTGGAGGGAGATGCGGGCCAGCCCCTTCTCCTTGATGGCAAGTGTTAGGACTAGAGGAAATTGTTACAAGCTGTGCCAGGGGAGGTTGAGGCTGCATGTTAGGAAATACTTCTTCACTGAAAGATTTATCAAACATTAGAGTGGTCTACCCATGGCAGTGGTGTAGTCACCATCCCTGGAGGTTTTTAAATGGAGTGTGGACTTGGTGCTTAGGTACATGGTTTAATGTTGACCCTTCAGTGCTGGGTCCAAGGTTGTGCTGGATGATCTAGGAGGTCTTGGAGGCATATATTTTATGATTCTGTAATATGCCAATGTGAATGATACCTCAGTTAAAGAAGTACTGCAAAGAAGGCTGGGCTAGCTGCACATCAACTTTGGCTCGAGACCTGCTAGTAGCAGCATGATTAGCGTGTTCAAATACATTTTGTCTCTTTTCTGTCTGACTACATCTCTTTGCTGAGAAGACACTTGACTATTTAGAATATCTTCCATATATCAATTTCTTCTATTTTGTATAAATATTGGATTACTAATTGGACAACAAGTAGTTCATTCCACATCAAGCATGGATATTGTAAACCCTGCATAAAAATGGAAGAAGATGGTGATTAATTGCTTTGGAGGTAGATCTTTGTGGTTTTTTTGTTTCTTTACTCCTTGCAAACTTTGAACATCCCCCCACAACAGTCATATTGGTCAGCAAGAAAATCTACCAGCAATATGTTTATCCAAGCTTTCTGGTCAGCAGTGCATAACAGCATTCGGACAATCTCAAAAACTTCTCAAAAATGGGAAAGTTATGTCTCTCTGGATCAGCACATTACACTTAACATTTCAGCTCTCTGGCAATAAGAAGATGCAACAAGTTTACCAGTACAAGTGTGACTTAGGGACTCTTGTGAAGTGTCTCATTTTTGATTTACAATTCTGTGAATTTGAGCTAGTATTTAAATTGCATTATTTAAGCAAACTCTCTGCCAATGTCTGACAGTCATCAGCAAGTTCTATATTCAAATGTAAGACCTTATCTTGAATTTTCTGTGTAGACATTTAAAACAAAACAGAACAGAACAAAACCCTCAGTATTCTGATGCTCAGCAGGATAATTTGCCCACTTAAGAAAAACCATGAATTGATCAGTTTGGTAAAAAACATTCTGTCAAAGTGTGAAAGGAAAACACAACAACCAACCAACAACAACAACAACAACAAAGAAAACATACACACAAAAGTGACAGAAGCCAAGTAGGTAGATACTACTATATGCAGTGCATAAGTCTAACAATAGAACCAAAAATATTTTGTATTCTGTGAAACAGTTGGGTGAAACTAATCCAGTTTACTGCTTTCCCTCTTAAGTTGGAAACTTTTCCCTTTAATACACTAACAAAACAACAAATCCCTTTCGAAGGTAAACAAACAACACACAGGAATGAACCATTTCTAAGATTTTCACTTTGATCTCTTAATTCATATCTTCTTTTCAGTAAATGTCATTAAACTGACTTTTGAGGTTCATCTTTTGCAATGATTTTTTTAAATGAGGCAGAAAGTAGGACATGTTGGATATTTTGCTTTTTCTTTTGATGCTTTAACCATCACCTTATATTCCTATAGAAAGCAGCCCAAGAGAAACCAAATTACAAAACTATAGTTTTGGAAACACTTGTACTGTAACAGTGCCAGGAATCCTTGTATGACAGTACCAGGTACTATTTTATATGTTTAAAAATAGTGCCAGAAAACACCACATTGCCTATCAGCAGTCCATTCAGGTCAGCTGTACTGCTAAGATTTAGTAATCTCTGGTTTCAATTGTCTTTATTTCAAATTACACTGACGACTTCAAGTTGCTTTTTGAAAAGTCATGGACAATAATTAATCACATATAACAGTGATATATTGGAAGTCTACTATCATGTTCCCTTTCCTTTCCTTTTTATTTTTGCTTTCTTCCAGTAGCCAGATACTTCAGCATGTCTGTATAATTTTTTGTCTTGTTGTTATTGTAACATCTCCACAGGCAAGTAAGATAATTTTCAGTTCCAATCTTGTCTTCTAAACTTTAGTGATTTTCATTGCCTCATGTTATCTATGCTTTTCATTTCAAGGGAATATCATGTGTTGTTGATGTAAACACTGACTACACCCAGGAAAAATCTTAACGGTTATATGGATGTCTTTTCAGGTGACAGTGAGTAGTTTTAACTCTTCATTTAAAACCATTCTTTTCATACACACAGGTGGATATTTCTATTTATACTACATTTTCTTAGAATAAGATGTGAAGAACAAAATATTAACAATGTAAAATTTATTTAATGCTGTTGCACTTTCCCTTCATCTACTACAAGTATTTATCAGAGAAGATAGTTAGATTGGTTTGGATATTAGTATTTCTTGGTCACCAGAGTAGTTATAGTTTTGTGTTTATTATATCCACCAATTATTTTTTTAAAGATTCTTCAGCAATTTGTACCAAATTATTTTTCAGACTGAAGATTCTCATTCCAAATTATTCCAGAAAATGATAAATAACTTATAATTGTCCTTTGGGGGGGGGGGGTTTGTGTTGTTTTGGTTTTGTGTTGGTTTTTTTTTTCCCTCTTTGCTAAGGGCATATTTGTTTTTTATTAGCCCCCCAAGATCTCCTTTGTCTTCTACAAATTAAGGAAGAGAATTGCTGTCAGTCAGACACTGCTTTGAAAAAAATACACAACAAAAAAACCAACAAACTTTTCCTTTCCTAACCAGGCATAATCCATGTTTCACATTTAGTAATACTAAGGACCCAGTAAAAATTATTCTATATTTAATAAAGACAAAGGTAAAGAAGGTAATGACTGCACAGTCTTTAAGTGTTGTCTATTCTCTGTTTCTGCTTAATCATGTTTCTTGGTGTTCCTTTATCTTGCTTTTCTTTGTTATTTATGCTATACATTGACAGGTTTTCTTGCTATTATCTAAATTCCTGTTAATAAAAATGCATTTTGCACAATAATTACACTTATTTTACCACTATGGTTATTCTTTTTGCTTTTATTATGTTCCCTTTTGTTTTCTTTTCAACTTTTTACATGTTTCCAATTTGATTTTCAGGTCATACATTCATTATATATTCTTTGTATGCTTTCTATATTTTATTAAGATCTGGGTAATTTTCTCCAGAGCAGTTAGTATAGACTTTATTAGTAAATAGTCAGCTTTCCCAGCATTCCTTATTCATTGATTATATTGATGAGACTATCCTGACCAGTTTTACAAGTTTGTTGGTTTTTTTTTTCAAATTAAGTTTCTTAGTTTAGTGCTTTATATCTTTCTTGTCTCACAATATTTAATTGTGTGATTTCATAGTGACAGCCACTTACTTATTTGTTTCAAATCTCTCTTAAGAGGAAACCCAGAATAGTTGTCAATATCACTCTTCTTCTCAAACAATATTTCTATTTAAGAGTGCAAATCAGACAGTGAGTTTCACTGCATTATCCTCGTATGTTTATGAAAGCGCCCAGAGAGTGGTGGTGAATGGTGCCACATCCAGCTGGCAGCCAGTCACTAGTGATGTCTCCCAGGAATCAATGCTGGGCCCAATTCTGTTCAATATCTTTACTGATGATCTGGACGAGGGGATTGAGTCTATCGTCAGTAAGTTTGCAGATGACATCAAGTTAGGAGCAGGTGTCACTCTGTTGGAGGGTAGGAGGGCCCTGCTGAGGGACCTTGACAGGCAGGGTGGGTGGGCAGAGGCCAATGGCATGAGATTTAACAAGGCTAAGTGTAGCATTCTACTCTTTGGCCACAACAACCCCAAACAGCACTATAGGCTGGGGACAGAGTGGCTGGAGAGCAGCGAGGTAGAAAGGGACCTGGCGGTGCTCGTAGATAGTAGGCTGAACATGAGGCAGAAGTGTGCCCAGGTGGCCAGGAGAGCCAATGGTATCCTGGCCTGTATCAGGAGTAGTGTGGCTAGCAGGACAAGAGAGGTTATTCTTCCCCTGTACTCAGCACTGGTCAGGCTACACTTTAAATACTGTGTCCATTTCTGGGCCTCTCAATTCAAGAGAGATGTTGAGTTGCTGGAACGTGTCCAGGGAAGGGTGATGAAACTGGTGAGGGGCCTGGAACACAAGCCGTATGAGGAGAGGCTGAGGGAAATGGGGTTGTTTATCCTGGAGAAGAGGAGGCTCAGGGAGACCTCATTGCTGTCTACAACTACCTGAAGGGAGGTTGTAGCCAGGTGGGGGTCGGTCTGTTCTCCCAGGCAACCATCTATAGAACAAGGGGACACAGTTTCAAGTTGTGCCAGGGGAGGTTTAGACTGGATATTAGGAAGAAATTCTTCACATAGAGAGTGATTGGACATTGGAATGGGCTGCCCAGGGAGGGTGGTGGAGTTGCAATCCCTGGAGATCTTCAGGAAAAGAATCTATGAGGCACTTAGTGCCATGGTCTAGTTGATTGGATAGGGTTGGGTGATAGGTTGATCTGGATGATCTTGGAGGTCTCTTCCAACCTGGTTGATTCTATGATGCTATGACTTCCAATTAATACTTTATTATTTAAAAATCCTGTTATTGGTATTTTTTTCTATGTTGGATGGATGATTAAATTAAAAGCCTCATTTACTTTCTCCTTTTTTTTAGAAGAGTCTAAAATCAGCCACCCTTTGCGGATTATTTCCTCATTTTTTTACATTTACATTTTATCCCCAAAATTCTCTTTATACTTGCATTGGGGCTGTCATAGTTTCAATATAAGAACATTTTTTTTTCACTTTTAGTTCTACATAAGGTTTATTATTTGTGTCCACAGAGTCTGGTGGAAATTACGTAGTAGTTCTTATAATAGACTGACGTCAATTTTTTCCTACAAATAATTACTATAGTCTCTTCATCTGTGTATCAGAGTCTCAGATGATCACCTAAGTCGCAGAATCACAATATCATCCAGGTTGGAAAGGACCTCTGAGGTCATCAAGTCCAGCTATTTATCCTACTCAACCAAATCTGTCACAACACCATGTCCCCAGGAACCAGATCCACACAGTTTTTACACACTTCCAGGGAAGGCAATTCAACCATCTCCCTCGGTAGCCTGTTGCAGTGCCTGACAGCCCTTTCCATGAAAAAAAATTTCTACTCTTAAGCCTAAACCTCCCCTTGCGCAGCTTGAGGACATTCCCTCTTGTTCTATCATTAGTTGTGAGAAGAGACCAGTGCCTACTTCTCTACAACCTCTTTTCAGGTAGTTGTAGAGAGCAATGAGGTCTCCCCTCAGCCTCTTTTTTTTGTGGACTAAACAGCTCCAGTTCTCTCAGTGACTTCTTGTAGGAATTGCTCTCCAGAACCTTCCCCAGCTTAGTAGCCCTTCTCTGTACCTGCTCCAGTGCCTCAATGTCCTTCCTGTGCTGTATTGCCCAAAGCTGAACACAATACTTGAAGTGCAGCCTCACCAATGTTGAATGCAGAGGGACAGTCACCTCCCTGGTCCTACTGGCCACACTGTTTCTAATACAGGCCAGGATGTAATTTGTTTTCTTGGCCAGCTGGGCACACTGCTGGCTGATATTCATCCTCTTGTCAATCGGCACCCACAGGTCCCTCTCCATCACACAGCTCTTTAGCCATTCTTCCCCAAGCTTCTAATTTTGCATGGGGTTGTTGTGGCCCAGGTGCAGGACTCAGCACTTGGCCTTGTCAGCTCATACAGCTGACCTCAGGCCATTGATCAAAGCTATCCAGGTCCTTCTGTAGAGCCACCCTACCCTCAAGCAGATTAACACTCCCACCTAATTTTCTGTCATCTGCAAACTTACTGAGGGTACTCTCGATCCCTTCAGCCAAGTCACTGATAAAGAAAGGAACTCTATGCTATTTGTTCCAGTTATATCCTACTGCATGTTTAATCACCTGTTCTATTTTCCAGAACTGACGATATGACCAATATTGCTATCTTCTAGGGTTTTGTCATCTGACTTTTTCATGCTTGTCCAAATCACTTGTCCTTATGCTTATGACTATATAAAGATAGTTTTCTCCATTGTTATAAGTAAAATACATTTCATTTCCCATAATACAGTATCTTGATCAGGAAAGCTGCCATCTGCAAATTCATATTTTAATTTCCATAATTCTTCTCCAAGAAGAATTCTATGCAAAAATCTAAATCACTAACAAGGAAACTGCATGACTTCCAGTTGCTTAGGAACAATGTTACAAACAAAGAATATTTGACTTTCTACCAGGGAATGTGCATGAATTGCAAGTACATAAAGTATTTCTCAAATTTCATATATGTATGTGAGAGAAAGGTACTTCTTGAGCAGAACTGTGAAATTTGTATTAGGTTAACTGACATCTATGAGAAATTCACTATTCTCAAATATATTAAAATAGTCCCTTAATCTTATGGATTATGAGTGATTTTTCATTGGAAAAGTCACTTGTGACCATTTGAGGCTGTGCCTTTAAGAAAGGGACAGTGTTGGAACACTCTGGCTGAATGTTTTGGTGAAGACAATGAGAACATCGATATTCTAAATGAATTTCATTGGTAGATTGGTAGAATGCAGCTTTAAGTTTTAGTGCAGTGGGAATTTTTCTCAGTTCCAGCCTGTTCTGCCTTTCCAGCCTGTCTGCTTCTGAGCAAACTAGTCGGAATGATCCTGAGATAAGCAAAACTAATCCCTGCATGTGCTTTGAAGCTTAATAAGAACTCTCTTCCTTAATAATTGCCTTTTTTTTCTCTCTCTAACCCTTTTTTTTGGGAAAAAAGGGAGGTAGGGGGAGAGAGGGGGTACGGGGGGAGGAGGGAATTTTGTTGTGTTATTTTTCTTTGCTGTATATGTATATATATATATTGTAAATACTGTATATATTGTGTATGTATAACCTGCATTTCATATATGCTTGTAAATACAGCATTCCTTTGCTTTTCCGACTGAGCTAGCTGTGGAATTTCTTTGTCTGTGGAGGAGGGAGAGCTGGGCCTCCTCTCAATCCACTACATCACTATACCTTTGCAGTTTATAGAAACTTGTTTTCTGAACGTTATTTTTACCACAGAAATCAGTTTCTGACTGAAATGCATTAGAAATGCCAAATGAATCCTTAAATTCTGTGCGCTCTTCACCAGGGACATGAATTAAATCAAGATGAACCTCAGGGGCTGGTCTCTGCCATGTTGAGTCCTGTGCTTATGAGGAAATCGGTTATTAACAGTCTGTCTGTATCATTCTGTCTCACATCAAGACCTAGAATGTTTTGTTGTTAGTAGGAGACAAAGGCTAGTTTTCACAAATAATGTGTTGGTATAGCTAAGGCAACAAGATTTTTCCACACCCGCCACAGTATTCTTGTAGTTACCAACTACAGTTGCAATTTTTTTTGTCTGGAACAATTGCTTATTCAACTCCTTAACAGAGCCCTCCTACCCTTTTCAATTATATCAAAACAAACTTACCAGAGAATTATTACTGTTTGGGAAAAAAATAAGATTCATATTTTCAATCAGGGATGAATGTATGATATAAAATGTTCTGGAAGTGTTATGTCATCCTTGTATAATGCTTACAGTACTTTCTGTCTCTCTGTGCTTTGCCCCTTCCCTTCCCTTCCCTTCCCTTCCCTTCCCTTCCCTTCCCTTCCCTTCCCTTCCCTTCCCTTCCCTTCCCTTCCCTTCCCTTCCCTTCCCTTCCCTTCCCTTCCCTTCCCTTCCCTTCCCTTCCCTTCCCTTCCCTTCCCTTCCCTTCCCTTCCCTTCCCTTCCCTTCCCTTCCCTTCCCTTCCCTTCCCTTCCCTTCCCTTCCCTTCCCTTCCCTTCCCTTCCCTTCCCTTCCCTTCCCTTCCCTCTCCCCTCCCCTCCTGTCTCTTCTCATTTTTCCTCACTTTAAATTTTTTAAAATTTATTTTTCACTACTGTCTTCCACAATTCATTACATGAACTTCCAGTATATATTTTATCATGTCAACCCCATGATCATGTATCATCCCCATATGCTAATCATATGAGGCAGATGTTCATACTGCTATTTCTTCCTTCCATTGTCCATCCTTCTCTACTTTACCCCTCCCCAGCTTTTGTCTGCATGAAAATCCATAATGGGGAATTATTGTGGAAAGGTGAAAAATCCATTTTAAGAAAATAGTCTTGAATAAATGGTGAAAATATTCATGAACTAATGTTTAATGAAATAATGTACCAGGCTTCTGAAGCAATGAAAACGCAAACAATTTCGTAATTAACCAGTTTGCATTGTCAACAGCTGCAGCAGAATACCTGCACAGCATGTACAGATTAGCATTGCATATAAAATATAGGATGGCAAGCTTTACTCTCAGACAGTCAAGACATCTAAACCAGGCTCATATTTTTCATGACAATACATCAGATACATACCTAACTGGTTTGTTGTCTGAAAGTAAAAGATGTGTCCTCCTTGATGGTTATCTCTGTTTATGTCTTTACCTCACATTCTATGTCTTAATCTCCCTGCCATGACTTTCTTCCAACTACCCAAATTTCTGCTTCCAGCAAGAAAAGTATATGAAAGAGTGACAAAACTTCTATGCCAGGGTTATTTCAATATGTGGTGTAGTTGCATATAAATGTGAATTTCAATGAATATCGGCTTTACAAAATTGTTGAGGCAGCTATATTTTTGACATGTAAGGAAACACATAGAAATAATAATCAACTATAATAAACAAATTATTTGTGAATGCTCCATAAGAATCACAATGATTCAGGTTTTTCTTTTGTTATTATAATAAGACTATGCTAACCAGTACTGATAGGAAGACAGCATAAAACATTAGATTAATTATGATGAACTGTTCTACTGGATGAGAAAATCTGGAGAGGTGATTTTCAAAATATCAGGCAGTCAATGAAGAATATGAAAAGGCAGCTATAATTCAATTCTGGAGTTCACAGTTGTGACAAAAATAGATGTACAAGTCATGGTTTACAGGTTTGACTCCACAGTGATGGTATTTTCTCATGCACATTGCCTAAATAAATGAACATCTGCTTTTGTGCATGTTAGCCTGATCTTTGGGCATTAGTGCCTAGTCTTGTTTAGAATCTGGTCCCTGTGAAAATTAGACTTCGTTATGTGACTTGTAATTTTCTCATTCATTCTGGCTAATGCTAATGTTGTATTATCTCAGTGATTGAGGTCTTGGCTTTTCTCTCTGCCCATGACTGCTTCCACACAACACTGTAGGTGTCCTAACCAGAAATGTCTGCAGACATGGCAGACTCTGCAGAGTTCATCAAAATTGAGCCTCCAATGAGGAAGTCAGGAAATACATCTTCACAGTCATAAAGACACTGGCAAAACTTTTATGACTGCTTACCAGAGGATGAACATCTTTGCATCAAAATCTACTTTAAATATACATTAAAAGTGGAAAAATCCGTATGGCAGAATGTCCCTGACTCAGTGTTTCCACTATCAATCTCTTAAAGCTACAGCTAACTCTCAAGTATTCTGGCAAAATGGTTGCTACAGTCAATAGGACTTTTGACTCATTAAGACCATTTTAAAACTAAATAAATCAGAAAAGTGTATGCACTGGTTAAATTTTGATTCTGAGTAAATTCTTCAATATGAAGGATTGTGTTTCAACATTTTATTAGGTGTAACTAGAATAGAACTCAAAATAATTTAAAAACAAACAAACAAAATCCAATATAGAACAGCTGAAAACAAAGGGAATTGAAAATTTGACCATAATTTGTATAATAATAAGGAAAAAAAGGTACATCAGAAATTCAAAATCTAAAAATAATGTTAGATAAGATAAATCCCAAAGTATCTTTGTTTTGAATACCTCAAATAAATTATAATATGTATCTCTCTTATAGCTATAAAGGAAGTGTAAAAGGAGGCTAACATTTAGAGGCAGACAAGAGAAAAGTATTTTTAGATGAGTTTTGAAACAGATGGAGAGTCATGTAGCTAAGACTCATTTAAATATATGGCACTTTAAAAATTCAGAAGACTGTTGGTGGTGTTAGACTGAAAATAGATATCTATATATCAAGACAATTTAAAAAAAATATGAAGAGAGGAGTGCAACTTAGTGACCTGAGGGAGAGAGACAGAAGGGAGAAGAAGGTGAGGGAGAGAGGGAGAGAGCAGCTCCTTATAGCTACCTACAGTTATTTTATATTGGTTAAGCTTACTTGCCAAGAAGCTGGAAAAGTACAGGGTAGAAGCTAAAATTATCCTCTATTCTACATCCACTTAGAAATTTTATTTCTCCAATCTCTTAAAAGAGTAATTTATGCAAATTACTCTTCCTGAGATATTTTAAAGCTCTTGTTAAAAGGCATACACTATTGCAAATATTATTCAGGACAAGAATGATCGGAGTGAAAAATTTATAGTTACAGTCATCAAGAATATAATCAATATTTTTACTGTCATATTTCTATATGTATTTTAACTTAAACTCAGTAACTCAAGTTATTTTTCTTACACCCATAGAATTATTACCTATCTGCTAAGCAGTATGAAGCCTAGATCAAATGTTGTTAAATTGTTCATACAATTGTTCATACATATTGCATTATCATTACTCTGATCTTTCAGTATTATTACTACTGCATGTAAGTTCCATTTGGTATTGGAGCCATACTTTTTTGAGTGTTTATGTTTGTGAATTGACCTTGACTGGCTACCAGATGCCTACCCTGTTGCTCTCTCACAGCCTCTGATAACAGGACAGGAGGAGAAAGTACTCTAGAAAAGCTTATGGGCCAAAGTAAGATGGAGGCGTCAGTCAGGTTATTACCTTTATAGCTAAACCCAGACTTGATTAGTGGAAATTTAATTTAATTCATTATTAAAAATAACGTAAGATGATGACAATCAAAGACAAAGCTGAAAACATCTCCTCACTTTCTGTCCAGGCTCAACTTCACTCCTTCATTCCCAGCTCCTCTAGTACTCTATCCACAAGTGATGTAGGGGGGATGGTGAAAGGGGATTGTGATCACTTAGAGAGTCACAGAATGACAGGGGTTAGAAAGGGTCTGTGGAGATCATAGAATCAACAAAGTCGGAAAAGACCTCAAAGATCATCAAGTCCAACCTGTCACCACAGACATCATGACCAGTAGACCATGGCACCAAGTGCCACATCCAATCCCCTCTTGAACACCTCCAAGGACAGTGACTCCACCACCTCCCTGGGCAGCACATTCCAAAGGCAAATGATTCTTCCTGTGAAGAACTTTCTCCTCACCTGGAGCCTGAACCTCCCCTGGTGCAGTTTGACACTGTGTCCTCTTGTTCTGTTGCTGGTTGCCTGGGAGAAGAGACCAATCCTCTCCTGGCTACAACTACCCTTCAGGTAGCTGTAGACAGCAATAAGGTCTCCCCTGAGCCTTCTCTTCTCCAGGCTAAACAATCCCAGCTCCTTCAGCCTCTCCTCACAGGGCTTGTGCTCAAGGCCTCTCACCAGCCTTGTTGCCCTTCTCTGGACTTGTTCAACAGTCTCAATATCCTTCTTAAACTGAGGGGCCCAGAACTGGACACAGTAGTCAAGGTGTGGCCTAACCAATGCAGAGTACAGGGGCACAATGACTTCCCTGCTCCTGCTGGCCACACTATTCCTAATGCAGGCCAGGATGCCATGGGCCTTCTTGGCCACCTGGGCACACTGCTTGCTCATGTTTAGCCAGATGACAATCAGTACCCCCAGGTCCCTTTCTGTTTGGCAGCTCTCCAGCCACTCCAACCTTAGTCCCCTGCCTGAGCAGCTTCATGTAGAAAAGGCTATACAGAACACTTCATATTTGCCTTTCCTTATTCCTCATACTATTCTCCTGTTCCATCATAGCATCCCTGCCATGGTATACACTCCTTCAGGGAAAGGCTTCTCCAGTGTGGGTTCTCCATGGGCTGCAGTATGGAGCATCTGCCCCAAAGTGGACTTCTCCATTGGCTGCAGTGACTACCTCCTTCAAAGGGATCCTGTGCCACCAGAAATAAAAATAAGAAAATCATACATATTTGAAGTAATACATATACATATATGTGTATCCTTTCAGAGACTGTATCAGCCAAAGTATACATTTCTAAGCAGTAATTTAGAAAGTCAGTTGCCTCTAAATAAAGAAATCTGATACTAACTGCACAAGAAATCATGCACAGCATCTAAAATTTCCATCTGACATGAATGGTCAAATTTTGATTCACTCTTTGATTGTGAACCTGTTAAGCAAACAAAAAGCCTCTTCATGTTTCTAACTAACATGTGCAACAGTCCATGTTTGAGATATGGAAAATTTATATAAATTTCATAAAAAGCACATATGTCCTTCTAGATATTTAATTTCTGACTTTTTGTGTGTGTATGTTTGTGACCCAAAATTACTCCCTATGTTTCTCCTCACTTTTGGAAATGACTACCGGCTACAGTAAATCACAGAATTGTGCAAGATATATTATCCAGGCCAAGATATGAAAAAAAAATCTATTGAGTTGGATCAACATGCTTATTTGCCCTAAAGAAAATAATTTTGGAGACACTGTAGTGCATTGAGAATATTAAGTGTTCAGATATCCGTTCTTTATTTTGAATCCAACTTGTACATGTACTCACCAAAAAAAGACATGAAAGGCTAATATTCATTTGGCAATTTTCCTTTGAACTTCCTCCATACATCATTCATTGCCAGTATTATTTAGTTTGAGGTTGTGGGCACAAAGCTAATGTAAATGTTGTATAAATGCCAGCTAAGACAGAAAGAACAATGTCAGCTACATGCCAGTGTTTTCATTTTCTGATCAAATGCCTTACAGTTCCAAAAAGCCAGAGGCATTTAATAAACTTCTTTGGCAAATAGGATCAGTTTGAATGTTTAGAAGTTGTAGGAGAAGGAAGAAATTAATGAAGATTTGTGTATCAATCAGTTCATTGAATGAAAATGGAAAGCAAATGCAAAACATTATATTAAAAGCATACAATTAATGTATCTTGCAATGCACAAGTTTCCCAAGCAAGAATAAAACAGATGGTGAACCTAGGTGAAATGAGGTTAAGATCATCTGCTTTCCATATTTTTACAGATTTTCTGTAAATTTTACAAGCACAATATTAAACAATCTACAAAACTTATTCTTCAGTTAATTCCTCATATTCTTTGCATTTTACATAATAGAATACTAGAACAAAGCATTTTCCCATAGAAATTGCCACAAAGATTTGTATCGGTACAACTTGAAGGTTCCTTTTTGAGACATGAACTTTAAAGTTCAAACTCCTGGAAAGATCCAGCATCCTTATTTAAACTGGATACACCAGAGATAATTTTTAAGGCCTTAGAAAATCTCTCCAAACTCTAAATAAAAATAACTAAATCTTGAGTGGGAGAAAGAAAACAGTGAAAGATACAAGTGATGATCAAGACTTTTAAAGAAGTTTTTTTCTGATAGTAACTCACAAAATAATAATAAGCACCTAGGAAAAATGATTTTTGAAAAACACATAAATGGAAATTGTGAAAAGAATAAATATGTAATCAAGGGTCTGTATGGGATTATCTAGTATTTAAAGATATGCTTAAAGAATCTTTTATATGTGAAACTGGGTTTAGAGGTGTAACCTGAAAGAAATAAAGTAATGAAAACAGACATAAAAAAAGAAAAAGTGAAAATTTTCTATTACACACATGCATATTTATAATCTAAAAATCTTTATACCTTAGATTAAAAACATAGTTCTCAAATAATTTCAGTGAAATTTAACATTCTTCATTCAGCAATAAAATAAGAATTACCTTTCATTTTGAAAAAGACAAGGTACAAGATCAGTTCTTTCTAACGGACATAAAATAATTTATTCTGCTCCCTCAATTCAACTATTAATTTTTCATGAAAAGACAAAACTCACTGTCATTTTTCAATGGCTAAATATTAACATAACAAAACCTCTCAGTGTGGTCAAAGACAATTTGTGATCTGATCAAACTAAAGTTTTTATTTTTGTGCTGTGTTTTTTTTTGCACATTTAATACATTCTCATAGGGCACATCCATTTGATATGAACAATATTTCTTGATAGACCTATTCCCCATTCCAGTGGGGATGGATGTAATTTTTTAAATCATTTTTAAGGCTATGAAAAGTACAATACATAAGAAGAAGCCTCCCTGGAAGCTATTTGGTCTAGTTATACCAAAATATGATGCACCCTCCTGTGCAAATTAGAAAATAAAACAAGTGAAACAGCATCTATGGTGATACCGCTAATTAACTTTGAAATATAGAACATCCTATGAAGGAGAAACAATTACCCTAGCTTGTCATGTAAAAGCTTTGCATACATATATAATATTTTGTAAGAGGTGAAATGAAATTGCATGACCTCATAAGGCATTCATTGAAAACTTCAAGAACATTTATTTTTAATAAAGTTAAGATAGAACTGTGTTCATAGGAGGAAAAAAAACCCCACAACCAAAACCCCCAAAAAAACCAAACCAAAAACCAAAAACCAAAACCCCAAACCAAACACAACAAGAACAAAAGAAAAAAACACAAACCAACAAACAACAAAGTTTGAACTAGTGGATTCATCAAATTCTCTGGAACAAAGATCCATGATAAGTATTTCCAACTTGTTAGCAAATTTAAATCAGTTTATGTTGTTTATGCTTTCTATGCTATCTGATACATAGAATCACAGAATAAGAGAATTGTCAGAGTTGGAAGGGACCTCAAGGATCATCTAGTTCCAGCCCCTCCCTCCAATGGGTAGGGACACTTTCCACCAGATCAGTATGCCCAGAGCTGCATACAGCCTGGCCTTAAAATCATCCAGAAATGAGGCTTCCACCACCTACCTGGGCAACATGTTCCAGTGTCTTGCCACCCTTTATAACGAAGAACTTCTTCATAATGTCCAATCTAAATCTAGCCTCCTCTATCTTAGATCTAATCCCCTATCAATCACTACCTGCCATCCTAAAAAGTCCCTCACCAGCTTTCTTGTAGGCTCCCTTCAGATACTGTAGGGCACAATTTGGGCTTCTTGGAGCCTTCTCTTCTACAAATTGGAAAATCCCCTCTCTCAGTCTGTCCTCACAGGAGAGGAGCTCCAGCCTTCTGATCATCCTTGTGGCCCTTCTCTGGACACCTTCCAGCATGTCCATATCTTTCTCACAAAAAGGGTTCCAGAACTGGATGCAGTACTCCAGGGCTCTCACCAGAGCAGAGTAGAGGGGGAGAATCACCTCCCTCCACCTGCTGGCTATGCTTCTCTTGATGCAGCACAGGGTGTGATTGGCTTTCTGGGCTGCAAGTGCACACTGGTGGCTCATGTTGAGCTTCTCATCCACCAGCACCCCCAAGTCCTTTTCTTCAGGGCTGCTCTCAGGCCATTCACTGCCCAGCCTGTATCATTGCTTGGTATTTGCCCTGAACCAGATGCTGGACCCTGCAATTGGTCTTGTTGAACCTCATGAGATTTGCATGGGTGCAGCTCTGCAGCCTGTCAGGGTCTCTCTGGATGATATCCCTTCCCTCCAGTGTGTCTGTTGCATGCTTGGTGTCATCAGCAAACCTGCTGAGGGTACATTCAATGCCACTGTCCATGTTGCCTAGAAAAATGTTAAACAAGACTGGACCCAGTACTTATCCCTGAGTGACTCCACTTATCACTGGCCTCCACCTGGACATGGACCCATTGACAGCCACTATTTGGGTGTGACCATCAAGCCAGTTCTTTATCCCCCGAGTGTTCCATCCATCAAACCCATACTGTACCAACTTGGGGAACAGGATGTCATGTGGGACAGTGTCAAAGGCTTTGCTCAGGTCCAGATAAAGGACGTCATTTGCTCTCCCTTTGTCTATTGATGTTGTGACCTTGTCATAGAAGGCCAGCATGTTTGTCAGGCACCATTTGCACTTGGTGAAACTGTGCTAATTCTATCCAGTCACCTTTGTTATTCTTCTGCCTCCAGGAGGATCTGCTCCATGATCTTACTGGGAACTGTACTCAATACTTCTGGTTGTATCCCATCAGGTCCCATGGACTTGTACACTCTCAAGTTTTTCAGGTAGTCACAAACCTGATCTTCATTTACACTGGGCAGTCCCTTCTTCCACCCCCTGCCATTATCTTCTGTGATTTTGGGAGTGTGGCTGGAGTCCTTGCCAGTGAAGACTGAGGTAAAGAATTAGTATCATAGTATCATAGTATCAGTCAGGGTTGGAAGGGACCACAAGGATCAACTAGTTCCAACCCCCCTACCATGGGCAGGGACACCCCACACTAGATCAGGCTGGCCAGAGTCTCATCCAGCCTGGTCTTAACCACCTCCAGGGACGGCACCCCAACCACCTCCCTGGACAACCCATTCCAGGGCCTCACCACTCTCATGGTGAAAAACTTCCTCCTCACATCCAGCCTGAATCTCCCCACCTCCAGCTTCATTCCATTCCCCCTAGTCCTGTCACTACCTGAGATCCTGAGAAGTCCCTCCCCAGCCTTCTTGTAGGCCCCCTTCAGATACTGGAAGGCCACAATTAGGTCACCTCGGAGCCTTTTCTTCTCCAGACTGAACAGCCCCAACTCCTTCAGTCTGTCCTCACAGGAGAGGTGCTCCAGCCCTCTGATCATCCTTGTGGCCCTTCTCTGGACACCTTCCAGCACCTCCATATCCCTCTTGGAATAGGGGCTCCAGAACTGGACGCAGTACTCCAGGTGGGGTCTCACCAGAGCTGAGTAGAGGGGGAGAATCACCTCCCTTGACCTGCTGGCCACACTTCTCTTGCTGCAGCCCAGGATCTGATTGGCTTTCCGGGCTGCAAGTGCACATTGAGAGTTCATGCTGAGCTTCTCGTCCACCAGCACCCCCAAGTCTCTCTCCTCTGGGCTGCTTTCCAGCCAGTCACTGCCCAGCCTGTATTTGTGCCTGGGATTGCCTCAACCCAGATGCAGGACCCTGCACTTGGTCTTGTTGAAATTCATTGAGAACCTCAGCCTTCTCCACCTCACTTGTCAGCAGCTCTCCTGCTTTGTTTCTGAGTGGATCTACACCTTCCTTAGTCTTCCTTTTCCCATTAATGTACTTATAAAAACTTTTGGTATTCGTCCTGATCTCCCTGGCTAGATATCATTCTAACTGAGCTTTAGCTTTTCTAACCTGGTCCCTTGCTGCTTAGACAGCGTCTTTATATGCCCCCCATTCCATCTGTCCTTTCTTCCACTCTGTGGAGTTTCTTCTTGTGTGACAGTGTGTTCAGGAGCTCCTTGCTCATCCAGACAGATCTCCTAATATTCTTTCCTGCTTTCCTCCTTGTCATTATACTTTGCTCCTGGGCACAGAGAAGGTGATCCTTGAACACTGACCAGCTGTCCTGGAACACCTTCCCTCTAGGGTTTGGCCAGCAGATCCCTGAAGGGATCAAAGTCTCCATGACTAAAATCCAGGGTTGTAAACTTGGAATACATCCTCCTACATGCCCTGAGGCATTTTAGCTCGTCATAGTCACTGCAGCCAAGGCTGTCCCTGAACCTCATATTGGTCACCAGACCTTTCCCTCTTAGTGAGAACAAGTTCCAGCCCAACACTTTTTCTTCTTGGTTCATCCACCATTTGGAGGAGAAAGTTGTCATCTATGCCTTCCAGGAACATCCTAGATTGCTGGTGCCTTGCTGTGTTGTCCCTCCAGCAGATGTCAGGGGGATTGAAATCCTCCAGGAGGACCAGGGCCTGTGAACGTGAAGCCACTTCTGTCTGCTTAGGTAGGGCCTCATCTGCTTGGTTCTGCTGGTCAGGTGGCCTGTAACAGACCCCTACTGTAACATCACCTTCCCCTGTCTTCCCTTTAATCTTCACCCACATGCTCTCAAACAGCTCATTACCCTTCCCCAGGTGGAGCTCCACTGATTCCATCTGGTCACTGATATAGAGAGCAACACCTCTTCCCATCCTACCTTGCCTGTCCTTTGTAAAGAGCTTGTACATATCCATCCCTACATTCCAGTCATGGGAATCATTCCACTAAGTTTCAGTAATAGTCACTGTGTCATGGCTTTCCAGCAGCACAGTGGCCCTTAATTAATCCTGTCTATTGCCCAACCTGTGTAATTCACTTAGAGGCACTTCATCTGGGCTGGCTGTGTTACCAATTTACCAACACACTCTGCAAAATTATCATAGCTATTCCAAGATGTCTGATGGTTGTATCATTTATATTTTTTGTTAATATGAAGTAAAATTATATACATAACATATATATTTTCTCTGCATGGAAATATTTTTCAGTTAGACTTCCAAATCCATTGCAGAATATACATCTTAAGATGTTACAATCAATGACCAATGATACAGTCAAATGAAAATTTAAAAAAAAAAAAAAAAAGAAAAGAAAATGGAGGGGCACTTGCCTGCTTATTTGAGAATTATTATTTGCTTAATCACCTTCAATAAAGTATTATACACAGGAAGACCTGCCTCATACAAATAGCATGTTATCAGTAATGTAAAAGTATGACTCTGATCTGTGCAACAGAGTATGGGTTAAGGTCAAACCAAACCAGAAATTCATTAAATGTGTGTAGTTTATACTGAAAAATCCTAGGGAAAATAATCTCAAGCAATAAATAAATACTGACAGCCCTGCATTTATGAAGCTTGTGGAGAGACAAGGATGTAGTGAGAAACACTTGTGTTGAATATAAACAGCTTGAAAAGCTTTCAGAGTAAACCAGTGTCCAATGTTATTTAGAAGACTGGATAACATTTTTGGACGATCAAAAAGGACCATTTTACAAACACTACAGGCAACAGGGAAAAAAAGTGGCACTTACACATACATACTTACTTTGTTCTATAAACCATAAAAATATGTCTTTCATTTTAGAAAGAGACATAAGTGCTTCACTAAAAGGGGAAATAAATTTCTGTAATGGACAAAAGTTGGAATCAACATTAACTGCTTAAGAACAATAATGTATTCTTATAATGGAAAACCATTCTAAGTGAAGGGATTGGTATTTCATAATTTTTAGTGACCAAAAGAAGTTATAGTATGGTATTTTCTATCTGGAATTCCCATAGTTCCATCACTGTGAGTTTGATATCTTTTTCCATCAAAGTGTGTGTTGTTGATTTCTGTAAGTGAATGGGCACGAGGTCAGTAATGTGTGCAGAAGAGGACATAACATGCCTCAGTAAAAATCAGAGGTTTTGTCTTACTTTTAAATTAAATATATTCAAAGAGAAACCGATTACATCTTAGTAGAAATCAGTGTGATGGTATGTATCAATGTATTTAAACCAATTTCATTAGAGAATTTAGGAAACAATGCTATACAAAACTAAAATGAAGAGAGCACAACAAAAAAGTTGGTGAAATTACGCTACTAGCAAAACTTGTACAGATGTCTTGTTTTGACATTCTTTTGTTTTCTAGTTGATATAAGAGGTCCTTTAAGATGTTCTTCCCAGGGGAGAGCTCAGATGAACAACTGGTAAGAATGAAGTAGAAGGAATAAATAGCTCTAGAATATACCGCTTGTTTTCTGCAGCCTATTGTCAGTCTTAGTGCTCCCAGGAGGAGATTCTGATTATAATTTTAACATTCCTCCAGATAAACTGGTGACTAGATCTCCGTAGTACAGTATAAAATTGTTGAAAGGAAAAGTGCTATTAAAAAGATGTGGTTTAAGGCTGGGGAAAGAAGTACATTGTTTGAAAAAGTCCCACCCAACTAAATGAAGCAAGCTGAAAGAAAACAAGGAGACTGTGTAGCAAAATACTTGCAGGAGCAATTTAAGTTTATATTTCAAATGAACAATTATTAACAGGGAGTGTTTTCAGCTAAGAGCAGTTTGTTACCTTCTATACTAAGCCCTTAAACGGTATTATTCATTTACATATGCAGTCTACGGTATTTGCTGATGTGAACCACATCTTGTTCTACATGATTTATCACTCCCTAGTTTGTCACAAAGTACATCTATGCAAAAGATATTCTTTATGGTGCTAAGTTCCTTCTCTGTGTATTTGCTTGTCCTGGAAGTGGACCTCTCTGTTGCAGGGTCCAGGTTTGAGGTCAAGGAGCCAATAGGCAAGTGCCATTAAGGCTGCTGTGAGGGGATGGAAGCTGAACCCCAAGCCTCATGTTCAGAGAGGCAACTGCACGTGTCAAAGGTTATGAGAGAAGGTGTGTGCAGTTTTGCCTGCCAGACAACATTTTGAACTGATTGGCAGTATTTGCATAGCTAATGTGCCGTTGGGCTATTCAGTATCAATTTAATCATCGATTGTTTCTCAGAGTTGATAGCCTTATTCTCAAAATGTTTGTGCTCTTAGAATGAAAAATGTCACTAAATTTATCCTCTTTTCTCCTTTTCCTCCAGAGGTAACCTTTTGAGAGAATTACATCCCTGAGACCCACTATAAGCAGTCACTTACTTATGATGAAGTAGCATACAATATGGTCTGAATTGTAGAGGTAATTATTATAGAAGTATTATTGCACACAATTATTGGGAATTCTGCTGTATATAAAACAGATAGTAATTTCTAACCACTTCTAGCATCTACAGTTAGGTAGAATCAGTAGTATATCCTGAAATATGAGGAACACAAGCAAGGGAATCCATAAAGGAAGATCAAGAAACATTCTGGTACAGGACAGGGACTATAATGTGGCATAATCTAAGGAAATCTTCAGAATTTTGCTTAATCCCCAGGCCCTTCCTATTGTCTTCATTGTGCCACTGGTCTTAGAAGAGCACATTAGCTAATTGTCTTGGAACCAGGCGTTGTATTACAGCTATATACAGGCTGCGTAGATGAGGCGTTAAATGAAGTATACCTTTAAAGTGTCTCAGACATCAGAATTGTCTTATTGCTGTTTTTCCATATGGACAGAAATGCTTTAAAAATAGTCATGCTCTATCTTATCACATAGATCCCTGCTTATATGCATTTCTGTTACTGAGTGTACTCGTTCTGCTTCTCGTCTGTTTTCTGGGGCTTCCATCACAGTATTGTAGAATGTCAAAATTAAATTTCCATGGATTTTTGGAATGCTATATGCAACTGTAATGTATTGTAATGATCCATCTGGCACATTGGCACTAACACTTATTATCTTAATCTGAAGGAAATAAAGACATGGGTGGGATTCATCTCCATATTAACAGTCAAAATCTGGGTGTCTAAATGTAAGGGTTTATATATATGGGTAGGTGAAATGAAGACACAGTCTGAGAACTGATTCTAAAATATATCCTCTAAAGTATTTAGTGTATATGATGTCCAGAAAAAAAACCATAAGAGAGACTGGAGTATGAGTTATTCATTTCAGTTCCTGGTGAAGAATGCAACTCTGCGCATTGCAATCCTAGGATGACTAGGATTAGCAGTCCTGAGACCATAAGATATAACATTCATTGTTCTGCATTTGTGTCCATACAGGTCTAACATATACACACACACAAACACAAACCACCCCAAACCAAACCAACCAACAACCAAAACCAACTAACCAAAACAAAACCCACAATAGCACAGAATAGGCTCAGCTGCAAGAAATTGCATCTTTTAGATCTGAATTCTGGGAAGGATTGTTCATCTAGGAAACTGATTATTCCTTAGGCATTTATAAGCCTTGCAAAATAATTTACTTTTTTAGATTTTTCTCTGAAACTTCCCTGAAGAAAAGTCTATTAATTACCAGATTTAATTTTTTACCTCTAAAGCTTTTATTGGGCTATATCATATTGTTTGATATCAAAATTTATGGTACTTACAGGAAATATATGCATTTTAGATAATTTTATTCTCACTAAATTCTGCATGATCTTCAACTGTCATAAAAACATAATGGTTTTTCTCTTATGAAAAGTATGGTAGTAAGGAGAATTCAAAATACATCACAGTTTAGCATGGCATTATGTTTATCAGAAAGTACAAAAAGAGAAAATGGAGTTGAGTGTACATGCAATAAGATCAACTACCCAAAGAAAGCAGGAGCATACTAAAGAAGAAAGCAGATAGAAATTATTTGTAAATAACAATTAAACCCTACAGGGTCAGTAAGTCTCATAGAAGGTAGCAAGCATTATTTGCAATTATTATTTGCCAGAATCACTAGGCTACCATAGGAAACCAACAGATTCACTTCAGCTGATCCACTTACAGAATATTTTGTATACAAGTTTGCTTCACTGGAGTGGGTAGGCAGAAGTCTTCTGCAGCGGTGTCACAGAAGTTATCAAAACAAAACAACAGGTTGGATTTTTCCCTTCATTACTTTTTTTCCAGGTGTTCTTTGCACTGAGACATGATGATACATTAGGGGTTTTTTAATTCCTTCAAGTAGAAGCTTAATATTTGTGTAGTTATCTATTTAGAGACATACTACACTTGCATTTTCTTTGACAATTTGAAGAATGATTTGAATATGTGAATATACTAATTCTGTATTTTAATGCACAGAGTTTCTGTGTTTAAACTGCAAATGGCATCAAGCTGTGTTTTCAATTAACTTTTTGAAAGAAAGTCCTTGCAATTGCTGTGGATAGGATTCCCATCACAGAGGACTAATATTAACAATCTGTTTCTAATTTTACAATTACATCAGAAATCTTTTGCCAACGTAGTAGTCATTTTGCATGAAAGAGACAAGACATTTAACATGTGGTATTGGCAGCTTTATACAGCTTTATCTTAACAACATTTTACAAAACTGTTTACCAGGTAATATTTTTTTTTTTTAAATTTTATTTTTCTTCTTAAATGCCTTACAGATGTTGCATGCTATGGATTTCTAATCACTTTCCAGTGATTACATTGACAAGATTTTTGCCTCCAATTATTCTGAAAAATATCTTCTTGTTATTTGCTGACTAATGTTTTAAGATGAGCTTACTCTATCTTTATGCCTGTTTGGTATCAAAATTGTTTCTTTAGTCTCCCCAGGAACAGAAAATATATTTTTGTTTTGTTAGAACACCTTTGAAAGGTGATCAATTCTCCTTTTACAAAAAACTAAAGAGGAAAAGTAGCTTAAATATTTTTACTGCTTTGCTTGACATTTTGAATTTCCAATTCTAATTTAAATGTATTGGATATTTTAAAAAAAAATGTTGCCACAAAAAATTATTTCTCTAATTTTGTCCAGTATACTTGTATCTTGATCTCCTCTAGACATGTTTAGCATAGTATTTATGATATCAGATGCAGACACAACTATGTAGTATTTTGCCCTCAGTAGCATATATACAGTCTAATAAGTTTTGAAACAGCTGGTCATGGAGATTTAGGAAGTATGATGCAACTCTGAAAGGCACTGAAAAAAAAAATACAACCAACCAAACAAAAACTAAACCAAAAAAACCCAAACAACAACAAAACCAAATACATACCTATCACTGTTTTTCAAAAGATGCTTAAGTGGAAAATTGCAGTGCCTCCTCAGTAAACAAGTGTAGCATCTAAAAGGTTCAGGAACACCATGTGGGTAGCTGCTGAAAACTGAAGTGTATGAGAACCTTTAAACACCCACAGTCAATATGTGTAACTTTATGCAAGATGGAAATCACAGGAGAATCACACATTATCACTGAAGTGACTCATTGCTGAGAGAGACATAAAACAAATGTGTGACACACTTGAACCAGAGATTGTTAAATTGCTTTTCTTCTATTATTTGTGCGGATATTAAACCAAGATAAAAATAGCTATGTTTTTTAGTAGGTGGTTTTTTTTTTTTTTATTCTCTCTCTTAACCAAAAAGAAAATAATTTACTAGTAGCTGGGTTTCAAATGTACACTAACATTCCTTTAGTAAACTTATCAAATATGTAATCAGTAACTGAATTCCTCCAACAGAAAAATAAAAAAGGATCCATTTAAGAGAGGCCATAGGACCACAATTTAAATTTGATTACAAAAGCTATGAAGGTTTGTTTGAGCTCTAAATACTTGCATATTTTTCAGTAGTGATAGAATTAACATTGTTTTCAATGAGACCATATGCAAAATTAAACATACCATCCTTGCAGACATCCCTTTGCTGTGTCTTATTTAGAGATATTGTATTTCTCTTCCAGTGTTCCAAAGGAGAAAAAGGCAAGAAACTTCTTTCTAATCACTAAAAAACCCAAAATTATACTTTGTGAGTAAGTTGCTGCTAAGGTACACACATGACTACCATGATAAAAGAGTCACCACGTTTAAAATATTTCTCTTCTAAGCTATTGTGCAAAAGAGTCTCAGGTGGCAAAAATAACCTACCATCCTTGATTTTAATGGTAGGTTTTGCCAGTAGTTATTTTTCTGTTGTTCCTGTTTTGTTTTGGGGTTTTTATTTGTTTCTTCTAGATAAAAATTTATCACCGGTTTTATTTTGTGTCAACTATCGAAAACATCTTTCTGATTTTGTATACACTTCTTTACATAGCCAATTTTTTAATGAATTGCATCTGGTTTTTCAAAAGGACAACTGAAATTAATGAAGCCAAATTGAAATAGGAAGTGCAGTAAAGTTATTTAACCGCATATCATTAATCATAAGTGAAATCTTTATTTATCAGAATACAGATGCAATCAATGCTGAAGTAAGAAAATCTGAACAGTCTTCAGAGATTCTGTATTACACACAAAGGCCTCCTGGATTTTCCTAATAGATTTTTCTTTGGTGGTGGTGTGTAGCAGTTGTAGGCTGTGCCTTTAAAATTAAGCTGCAGGTTTCAAGCAGAAAAGTAGAAAAACATAAATAAATTACTATTGTGTGTAAAAAGGAAAATGAAAAATTATTCTAAACAAATTCATTGGATGGAAACCTGGGGTACAGGAGCTGTACCATAACAAGTCTTTCACATTTCACTTCTGTCCCCATTCCTTGTCTTTTTCTCTGGCTTGGCTGTTCTGCTGGGGAGATAATAACACTTCTGGCTGCCCTTGAGAAAGATAAGCTAACATTCCTTCCTCTCAACTCCTCTTTTCTTCTGTTACATGGCGGAAGGAGGTTTTGGGGGAAGGGGGCAGTGGAACAGCTTCCCTGCCACCTGGAAGAACCAGATGGATGCCAGGGGGGTTTCTGTGTTATTTGCTAATTGTAAATATCTGTATAATATTGAAAATACTGTATATTTTGTACATATTCACTGCATTCCATTGTAGAGCATAGTTTTTGCTTGTAAATACAACTTCCATTTGCTTCCAACTGAGTTAGTCATGCTAAGTTAATGTGATGGGAAACTTCAACCCACCACATGGTGGTTTGGTTTTGTTTCTTTCTTTGCTTCTTTGTTTTCTTTTATTAGGAAAATTGAATCATGGTCTACTTAAAAGTAATTTAGATGTTTATCAAGAAAAGTTAATCAGCTAATTACATTCTTACATTTTGTTTCAAATAATTCAATAATTCAAAGTTCAACTTTGTTTCTCTGTTGGAAATGAATAAATAAATTAGTATTAGTATTAAAATACTGATAGAAGAAACCTAATTTACTCACAAATGGTTACTGTTTCTTTGATCACACTGCACCACTTACATCAACCCACTTCTTTTTCTCACATGTCCATTATATTAGCGTCAGATCGTAGACACAGAAGAGTGTGAAAAAGCATAAAGAAGTAACATTTTATAAGATTTTGCATATTCTAAAGAGCTGTTCGGGTTAAAAAGATGCTACTGGTAATAATTGTTAGAGACTTTTTAATTTGTATAACGGCAGTCTCCATGTAAGCAGAGCATATGTCATATCATAAGGTTCCTCAGGTCCAGATGTGGTCTCCATAAATAACCATGACCCACAGAGACTTTTTTCAGTTTTGATTGTCAACCAATTTTTTCTCTATTTTTTTCCTGTGATTCTAAATATCAGATTAATTCAAATATCCTCTCTTGTCATAAATTTTGTTCATGAAAAATATGTGTCATATTATCTGAATCAGTTTCATCATCTGACAAATTTCAGGGCAACAGATTACCAGTTTGCAGTAATATAATAACATATGTAAAAGTAGAAAAATAACAAAAGCATGATTGAAAATATATTATTAAAAGTTTATTATTCACTTTTCTAGTTTCTATACATTTGTCTTAGATTAAGACAGAGTTTCTATCTGTGATGCCTCAGATTTTAGATACCAGTTAATTTATCTGAATATGAATGTTTACATGCCAAATAGGCTATCTAAACCCACACTGAGTTTAATGAAATCTGTCCTTAAATCTACACACTATGTTTCTAGTAATGTTTGATAAGCCTAAGATATAATCACACAATAGAAGCAGATATAAGACAAGACCTATGGGACACCCATGTGCTTTTGGAGTTATGGTCTGATGCCACTCTTAATTTCCTGGAGTACCTCAAGCGAAGTTGTAGAGGCCTAAGTGTGTAGAACTATATTGAAGCTTCTTTGATAGAAAGGGTTTTTTTTGCCTCTTCATCCATCACCAGGGAAATGTTGCTAACACAAAACAAAAAAATACCCTATTCAAACCCAAGCAGATATTATTGAATCCTGTTTATTTTCACAGCATCACAGTATCACAGTATCACCAGGGTTGGAAGAGACCTCAAAGATCATCGAGTCCAACCAGTCACCACAGACCTCATGACTAGACCATGGCACCAAGTGCCACATCCCATTCCCTCTTGAACACCTCCAGGGACCGTGACTCCACCACCTCCCTGGGCAGCACATTCCAATGATGAACAACTCTCTCAGTGAATAACTTTCACCTCACCTCAACCCTAAACCTCCCCTGGTGCAGCTTGAGACTGTGTCCCATTGTTCTGGTGCTGGTTGCCTGGGAGAAGAGACCAACCCCCCCCCCCCCCCCCCAGCTACAACCACCTTTCAGGTAGTTGTAGAATGCAATGAGGTCACTCCTATGCCTCCTCCTCTCTAGGCTAAACAACCCCAGCTCCCTTAGCCTCTCCTCATAGGGCTTGTGCTCAAGGCCTCTCACCAGCCTTGTTGCCGTTCTCTGGACATGTTCAAGTGTCTCGATGTCCTTAAACTGAGGGGCCCAGAACTGGATACAGTACTCAATGTGTGGCCTAACCAATGCAGAGTACAGGGGTACAATGACTTCCCTGCTCCTACTGGCCACACTATTCCTAATGCAGGCCAGGATGCCGTTGGCCATCTTGGCCACCTGGCCACACTGCTGGCTCATGTTTAGGCAACTGTCAATCAGCACCCCCAGGTCCCTCTCTGTTTGGGAGCTCTCCAGCCACTCTGACCCCAGCCTGTAGCTCTACATGGGGTTGCCGTGGCCAAAGTGCAGCACCCGGCACTTGGACTTGTTGAATGCCATCATGTTGGACTCCGCCCATCTGTCCAGTTGGTCGAGGTCCCTCTGCAGAGCCTTTCCACCCTCTAACCAACCTCTGCTCCCAACTTGGTGTCATCTGCAAATTTGCTGATGACTGACTCAATCCCCTCATCCAGATCATCAGTGAAGATACTAAAGAGGATGGGGCCCAGTACTGATCCCTGGGGGATGCCACTGGTGACTGGCCACCAGCTGGATGTGGCACCATTCGCCACCACTCTCTGGGCCCGGCCCCCCAGCCAGTTCCTAATCCAGCACAGAGTGTTGCTTTCCAAGCCATGAGCTGACAGCTTAGACAGCAGTTTGCTGTGGGGGATGGTGTGAAAGGCCTTGCTGAAGTCCAGGTAGACCACATTCTTTCATTCTTGGGAATTTTTAAGTAATAGAGAATATTTTCAGTAAGATGATGTTTATATATGATAAGGCAGAAGGTGCTACTTCCTACCCTTAATTCTTGGCTTCAGATCATTTATTTCTATTACAGCCTGAAGGCATGCTGCTAAAATTTTATGAAACCTGAGATTAAAACTGGGGAATCTGTGAATTTATTTCTAGATTTGTAATTACCATTATTATTTAAGATCCTTAGAAAGACTAAGTGTGATAGCCAAGCCACTATAATTTAGCACAAGGTAGATTTTAGGTAGAAATTCTGTAACTTCCCAATTATACATACCCCTGTTTTTATAGGATAACACGATCAAAGTATCACAGTATCACCAAGGTTGGAAGAGACCTCAAAGATCATTGAGTCCAACCTGTCACCACAGACATCATGACTACTAGACCATGGCACCAGTCCCCTCTTGAACACCTCCAGGGACAGTGACTCCACCACCTCCCTGGGCATCACATTCCAAAGGCAAATGACTCTCTCAGTAAAGAACTTTCTCCTTACCTCAAGCCTAAACTTGCCCTGGCACAGCTTGAGACTGTGTCCTCTTGTTCTGGTGCTGGTTGCTAGAGAGAAGAGACCAACACCCTCCTGGCTACAACCACCCTTCAGGTAGTTGTAGAGGGCAATGAGGTCACCCCTGAGCCTCCTCCTCTCCAGGCTAAACAATCCCAGCTCCCTCAGCCTCTCCTCATAGGGCTTGTGCTCAAGGCCTCTCACCAGCCTTGTTGCCCTTCTCTGGACATGTTCAAGTGTCTCAATGTCCTTAAATTAAGGGCCCCAGAACTGAACACAGTACTCAAGGTGTGGCCTAACCAATGCAGAGTACAGGGGCACAATGACCTCCCTGCTTCTGCTGGCCACACTATTCCTAATGCAGGCCAGGATGCCATTGGCCTTCTTGGCCACCTGGCCACACTGCTGGCTCATGTTTAGGTGGAGGTCAATCAGCACCTCCAGGTCCCTTTCTGTTTGTCAGCTCTCCAGCCACTCTGACCCCAGCCTGTAGCACTGCATGGGGCTGTTGTGGCCAAAGTGCAGCACCCGGCACTTGGACTTATTGAATGTCACCATGTTGGACTCCGCCCATCTGTGCAATCAGTCAAGGTCCCTCTGCAGAGCCTCTCTGCCCTCTGACAGATCAACATCTGCTCCCAACTTGGTGTCAACTGCAAATTTACTGATGACTGACTCAATCCTCTCATCCATATCATCAATGAAGATACTAAAGAGGATGGGGCCCAGTACTGATACCTGGGGGATGCCACTGGTGACTGGCCACCAGCTGGATGTGGCACCATTCACCACCACTCTCTGGGCTCGGCACTCCAGCTAGTTCCCAACCCAACACAGAGTGTTGCTGTCCAAGCCACGAGCTGACAGGTTGGCCAGCAGTTTGCTGTGGGGCATGGTGTCAAAGGCCTTGCTGAAGTCCAGGTAGACCACATCCACAGCCTTCCTCACATCCACCAGGTGGGTCACCTTATCATAGAAGGAGTCTCTTCAGATGAATGACTGTAAGAAGTTTGTTTATTCCATGTTTGCATCAACATTGTTTGCCCCAATATGTTTTCACATCATTGTCTGATGAGGATATCATCTTATTTTAAAATAACAGCTGATAATCAGACAAGGCCACAGGTTCTGTTCCAATGCAAGCTGGGGCTCACTGTGACAGTTTTATGGGTCTTCTGATGGAGAGGACCCTTGTAGATGACTGATGCAGCAGTTTAGAGCCAAAAGATATCATAACTTACAGTGAGACTGCAGCTGGCACACGTGACTAACCATGGGATTGGTGTCAACACCAACTGAATGTGCTATAACCATGGCAACTGAATGAGGAACTGTGACCATGTATGGGATTGAAAAAGGTGTAAAACCTCTAAAGAAACAGGGAAGTTTGGAGCTACCCCACCAATTAAGGCCTTCAGGATCAGTGAGATGTCACTGGATCTTCAGTGGTAGCTATCTCTGCTTTTGCTGTATCTTGCTTTTCCCTCCTTTTCTATATTTCTAACTTTTCTTCCTGCACATGTAAGCAAAATAAAATTTGAGTCCTTTTCCTAACCAAGTACTCCGTTCCTTCTTGGTTTCGTTCTGGGAAATCCGTGAAAGAACCATGTCTTTTTGCAAAAGGGGATCAAGACAATGACCTAATGTACACAGGTGATCCCTAACAAACTGTTTGTTTGGTTTGACATTGATAACTGAAAAAAGTGTTTGTCTGTAACAGAGAAATGTACCATATTTGCTTTTATTTGATAGACAACAAACGAGGATGATGAACAAAAATATTTCATCAAATACTTAAGACATAAATCTGTAACATTGCAATGTGTTCAATAATAGGAATATTTTAAAAAATGCAACATACTCTAATACATTCAGTTTATGTGGTACCTACACATAGCTCAGGCATGATTCATATTTTAAAATATTTATTTGGAGAATTGTGGAGACATGATATACAAACTACAGAAACCATTAATCAGGTTACTTTTTTCCAAACACTGATATTAGCTTATTAATTTTTCTGCAATTTTATGTGTTTTCATTAAGCCAAAGTTTTGCCATTAACATTAAGTGTAAGTAAAGAGGTTGATTTTTCAACTTCACTTACATTATGTTATGTGAATTTTCAATCTGCAAGCTATTAATCTGAGATGTACCAATCAGAGTTAAAAATCATGTATGCTCCAAGTCCTGGCTGGGTGCATTTGATTGCAATCAAGAATCATCTGATCATCAGCCAAGAGTACTGAAAATAAAATATACTCTGAATGTTGCTACATCTCACTTAAAGGATGCATAATTGTATCCTCCTTCATTCTGAGAGTCTTGGTTCACAGTCTGGTTGCTTTTCTACTCATGAGATGATCCCCAATCAAAAAATAACTTATGTCCATAAATACATCTGTATGGTTAGAAAAGCTAAAACTCAGTTAGAATTAAATCTAGCCAGGGCGATCAAGGTGAATAGCAAAAATTTCTATAAATATGGTAATGGCAAAAGGAAGACTAAGGAAAATGTAAGTACCCTCAGAAAGGAAATGGGAGACCTACAGACAAGGGATGTGGAGAAGGACAAGGTTCTCAATGAATTCTTTACTTCAGTCTTCACTGGCAAGGGCTCCAGCCACACTCCTGAAATCACAGAAGATAATGGCAGGAGGTGGAAGAAAGAACTGCCCAATATAAGTGAAGATCAGGTTTGTGACCATCTGCAGAACTTGAGAGTGTACAAGTCCATGGGACCCAAAGGGATACATTCACATGTACTGAGGGAATTGGCAGATGAGGTTGCTAAACTGCTTCTAGTCTATTCCAAAAGTCATGACAGTCCAGTGAAGTCCCCACTGACTATAAAAGATGAAACATAACCTCCATTTTCAAAAAGACAAAGACAGATGGCCCAGGGAACTATAGGCCTGTCAGTCTCACCTCTGTTACCAGTAAGATCATGGAGCAGTTCCTCCTGGAGGCACTGCTGAGGCAGAAAAATAACCAAGAGGTGATTTGGTACAATCAACACAGCTTCACCAAGGGCAAATGGTGCCTGACAAACCTGCTGACCTCCTATGACAAGGTCACAACATCAATAGACAAGGGGAGAGGAAGGGGTTCTTCTGCTGTATATAAATTGTAAATACCTGTAAATGTTGTATATTTTTTACATATTAATTGAATTTCATATTTAGATTCTAGTTTTGCATGTAAATACAGCTTCATTCACTTCCACTGAGCTGGTCTGTCAATTTTATGTTGGGCATAATTTTCAACCCACCACAACATCCTGGAGCATGTCCAGAGAAGGGTCACAAGGATGATCAGAGGGCTGGAGCACCTCTCCTGTGAGGACAGGCTGAAAGAGTAGGGGTTGTTCAGTTTGGAAAAGAGAAGGTTCCAGCAAAACCTTATTGTGGCCTCCCAGTATTTGAAGGGGGCCTACAAGAAAGTCTTTTAGGTTGTCAGGTAGTGACAGGACTAAAGGGTCCAAGCTAGAGGACAGTAGATTTAGGTTAGATATTAGGAAGAAGTTCTTCACCATAAGTGTGCTGAGACACTGGAACTAGATGATTCATGCAGTCGCTTCAACCCCTGACAATTCTATGATTCTATGACAATACGTAAGTGTCACTATACACACAAGCACACTGTACTTTAAATAACACATCTTAACATAGATAGTATTACATAAAAAGCAAATACATTTTGAGATAATTTTAACAGGAATGGAATAAAAAATTAGTTTATCTATTAATAATACACATTTCTGGATTTAAGACATTCTGTGGCTGACCGGAACTTAAATACTCCGTGCTTTAATCAATTCTTTCACTTTTGTTTCTTTAATTCTGATTTAGAAAGATGCAATAAAGAATAAAGAGCATTTCATAGAATCATAGAATCAATAAGGTTGGAAAAGACCTCAGAGATCATCAAGTCCAAGCTGTCACCCAAGACCTCATAACTATTAAAGCATGGCACCAAGTGCCATGTCAAATCTCCTCTTGAACACCTACAGGGACGGTGACTCCACCACCTCCCTGGGCAGCACATTCCAATGACGAACAACTCTCTCAGTAAAGAACTTTCTCCTCATCTCGAGACTAAACTTCCTCTAGTGCAGTCTGAGACTGTGTCCTCTTGTTCTGGTGCTGGCTGACTGGGAGAAGAGACCAACCCCCCCCCACTCTGACCCCAGCCTGTAGCTCTGCATTGGGTTGTTGTGGCCAAAGTGCAGCACCCGGCACTTGGACTTGCTGAATGCCATTATGTTGGACTCTGCCTATCTGTCCAGCTGGTCAAGATCCCTCTGGAGAACCCTTCTATACTCTAACCAATCAGCACCTGCTCCCAACTTAGTGTCATCCACAAATTTACTGATACTGACTCAGTCCCCTCTTGCAGATCATCAATGAAGATATTAAAAACCATAGGGCCCAGCACCGATCCCTTGGGGCCACCACTAGTGACTGGCTGCCAGCTGGATGTGGCACCATTCACCACCACTCTCTGGGCATGGCCCTCCAGCCAGGTCCTAACTCAGCACAGAGTGCTCCTGTCCAAGCCACAGGCTGACAGGTTGGCCAGCAGTTTGCTGTGGGGGATGGTGTCAAAGGCCTTGCTGAATTCCAGGTATACTTCATAAACAGCTTTCCCCACATCCACCTGGTGAGTTACCTGATTGTAGAAGGAGACCAGGCTGGTGAGGCTGAACCTTCCCTTCCTGAATCCATGCTGGCTGGGCCTGATCCCTTGGTCATCCTGTAAGTGCTGTGTGATTGCACTCAAGATGACCTGTTCAATAATCTTTCCTGGGGTTCCTCCATCCGACCCTTCTTGTAGATGGGGATCACACTGGCTGGTTTCCAGTCATCTGGGACCTCTCCAGTCAGCCAGGACTGGTGGAAAAAGATGGAGAGTGGCTTGACAAGCTCCTCTGCCAGCTCTCTCAGGACCCAAGGATGGATCCCATCTGGTCCCATAGACTTGTGAGTATCCAATTGGCTCAGCAAGTCCTGAACTACATCCTCATGGATTTCACTGGGACTATACTGCTCCCTGACCCCATCTACCAGTTCAGGAGGCCACTTATCCTGAAGTCCCCCTGCCTTACTGTTGAAAATGGAGGCAAAGAAGGTATTTAGAACCTCAGCCTTTTCCTCATCTTTAGTTACAATGTTCCCTTCAGGTCCAAGAAAGAGTGAAGTTTCTTCTTGCCCCTCTTTTTAGCATTAATATATTTATAAAAATGCTTTTTATTGTCTTTCACAGAAGTGGCCAGCTTAATTTCTAACTGGGCTTTTGACTCTCTAATTTTTCTCCTACATGATCTAACAACATCCTTAAGCATATCACTAGTTGCCTCCCCCCTTTTCCAAAGATGATATACCCTCTTTTTTTCCCCTTAATTCGTTCAAGAGCTGCTTGCTCATCCAGCACTTAACAGCTGCATCAGGAAGCTGTCCTCCGCACACTCTAGGAACCTTCTAGACTGCCTCTTCTCTGCTGAATTAAGTTCCCAGCAGATGTGTGGCAGGTTAAAGTCACCCACAAGGACAAAATCTGATGATCTTGAGACAACCTCCAGTTGCTTATAGAATATTTCATCTGTGTGTCAGTTTTGTTAGGCCTCCCTCTGATTTCAGACATCTTTTAACATCAGTTTATACTTATTCTGGTAACTTTCCTGCTTTTGGGGGGCATAGAAATAGCATTATAAAAATATTTGAATAACTTTTATTTTTAGTATACAGACATCATTTGATGATAATTTTACTGCCTACTTTGTCTTCCTGACTTTGATGTGCAGATTTCTGTTATTTGAAACACTTGCTATATAAAAAGGATATTTTTACATCACAGCTGTCCCTCTCATCTGTAATGATGCTGTTCTAATCTGACTAAGATTTCTGTATGCTTATCATTAGGAAAATGAATTCTTATAACAAAATGCTGTACTAATATCTGTCTTTCTTAAAAAAAAAAGAGATAGCAAAACTACTATTTCATGGATATTTTTATCATATATTGTCAAGCAATAATAGAAGATACTCAGAGATGACACCACTTTTTATTTCTCTAACAATTTCATTTCAGAAAGGAAAGAGAATTCATAAACCCAGAGCTGTTTAGTCCAGCAGGAGCTGAAGACTGGCTGTGAAATCTCTACAAATATTCTCAGCAGAAACAGAGACAACACTTGTTTCCCAGATAATTTTTTTAATAGGTTTGTTAAGGTAGAGCCCTGATTTCTTTTAGGCATCAGACATGCAGCATAGAGTGCTATTAGTACAGTATATTGAGCAAGAAATAAAGACCACATAAACCCACTTGTGGTTTGTTATCCAGTTTACAGATGCATATACTCCTTCAAGCAGACTGCATTCTACTCATTACAAAAAAAGTCTTTCCATTTCACCCACAAAGATTTATTTTAACTACACAAATACTATCAGAGAAGCAATGAGTCATTCAGGTTGGAAAAGACTCTTGGGATCATCAAGTCCAATCATTAACCCTACTCTACAAAGTTCACCCCTAAATCATATCCCCAGCACTGCATTTAAACAACCTTTACACACATCCAAAGTTGGTGAATCAACCACCTCCCTGGGGAGCCTATTTCAATGTCTGACCACCCTTTCTGTGAAAAAAAAATAATTCATAATGTCCAGTCTAAACCTACCATGTTGCATCTTGAGGCCGTTCCCTCTTGTTCTATCACTAATTACCTGTAAGAAGAGACGACCACCAACCTCTCTACAATATCCTTTCAGGCAGTTGTAGAGAGTGAAGAGGTTTCCCCTTAGCCTCCTCTTCTTCAAACTAAATAGTCCCAGTTCCTTCAGTCACTCTTCATAAGACTTATTCTCCAGTCCCTTCACCAGCTTTGTTGTCCTCCTCTGCACTAGCTTCAGTACCCTGATGTCTCTCTAATATTGAGGTGCCTAATACTGAACACAGTACTTGAGGTGTGACCAAGTACAAAGGGACAATCACCTCCCTACTCCTTCTGGACTCAGCATTTCTATTACAAGCCAGGATCCATTGACTTTCTTGGCCACCTGGGCACACTGCTTGTTCATACTCAGCCTCTTGTTAATAAGAACTCCCAGGTCCCTTTCTTGGCCTTGTTGAAGTTCATACTGTTAACATTGGCCCATCAATCCATTCTATTCATGCCCCTTTGTAGAGCCTCTCTACCCTCATGCAGATCAGTACTCCCACCTAACTTGGTGTTGTCTGCAAACTTACTGATGACATGCTCTGTAATACAGCGTGCAATTGATAATTCTTTTTGAGAGGAATAAGATAATATGGAACACCTGGAGAACAGTTCTGGAGAAAAGGACCTGGGATACCTGTTGGACAACAGGATGACTGTGAGCCAGCAGTGTGCCTTTGTAGCCAAGAAGGCCAGTGGTATCCTGGTATATATTACAAGGGGTGTGGCTAGTAGGTTGTGAGAGATTCTCCTCTCCCTCTACTCTGTTCTGGAGCCTGCATCTGGAATATTGTGTCCAGGTCTGGACCTCTGAATTCAAGGACAGGGAACTGCTTGAAAGAGTCTAGCATAGACCCAAAAAGATGATTAAGGGTGTGGAATGTCTCCCTTATGAGGAAAGGCTGAGGAAGCTGAGTCTCTTTTGCTTGGAGAAGAAGCGATTCAGGGGTGATTTATGAGTATGTGAAGGGTGAATGTCAGAAGGATGGAGCCAAGATCTTCTCATTGATGTCCAATGATAGGACAAGGGGCAACAGGTGCAAGCTCAAGCATAGGAGATTCCATGGAAACATACGGGAAAAAACTTTTTCACTGTGAGTGTGCAAGAGCCCTGGAACAGGTTGCCCAGAGAGGTTGAAGTCTCCTTCTCTGAAGACATTCAAAACCCACCTGGATAAGACATTAAACCAGTGTGGGCCTAAGTAAATTGCATTTATCTATTTTATACCCTATTTTTGAGACAGTGCTGATGCAGCATAATATTTCCTCCTGTCTTCATAATATTGCTTTGTTACTTGATCCTCAAAATTTACCTTGTGGAGAAAATGTTAAGAAGGTGCAATAAGGACTAATTAAAAGCTAAAAAATAATTAATAGAAACACTGGGTTTTCTTACTCCTCCTTCTTCTGCCCCTATCAAGAAAACATGAATTGCTGAATTATATGTTAAAGCTTCCAGCTGACAGTAATGTAATGCAATTATGACACTGCATTTTTCCTTTAGTTTATCACTAATCTAGACTAATAAAATCATGTTTTGTTTGCTTTATTTAAGAATCAAAGGATACAAAACATATGGAAGTAAAAATAAGTTAGTATGAAGCCAATAAGATGTTGTGTGAATGTACTTTTTAGACTCAGAATTTCTTAATTTTTTGCAGGTGAAGTAATGTTCCATGAAGACAGGAGAACAATACTGTTTCCTAAATATAGGTATCTAGAGCCTCTATATGAAATATATAAAAAAAACCCTCTGGCACATATAACTCTGCCAAAGAAGAGGCAAAAGTTCAACAAGGACAGCCAGGACATCTAAACTGTCTTGAATTTCCATTTTTAAGCATCATCCTCACATCCTGATGGTCAAAATTTCAGCTGCTAAGATGGTTTAATGATATAACTAACCTAATTTCTGTTTCAAACCTCATTTTAGTTCATGCTGTATAGGGATGCATAAGCAAGGTTTTGAGGGTTTTGTTTCACACGGTATTTTCATGGATACATTGCTAAATATGTGAACATCTTAGCTGGAATAAAAATGGATACATTAATTTTAAAATATAGTGATACATTTAAAGGGAAATATGTAAGGAAAACCAACAGTTTTATTTGATTTATGATTTGCCAGACATTTTCCTAATCCCACAATACTGTGATGGAATATTCTAGAATTTTTATTCATTCATGCACAGTTATATAAATCACTCAATTTTTCTGAAGGTAAGAATGTATCCATAGCTTCTGTGTCTGGAAAAGTACTTAGGGGAAAAAAAAAAAAAAAAGAGGAAAAATAAAAAGAGGAAGATTAGGGGAAAAAAAATATGCTATGCCCCACTGGTTTCAGTGAGATGTGTATGAATTTGCCCAAAAATCTAAGGTTGGCAAAAGGTGTGGAAACTCAGTTTTCTTAAAATAGATTGGAAAGGAAATAAGCCAAGAAAGTGGTTTACTCTGGCTTGGTGGGGTTTTTTGTTTGTTTTGCTTTGTGTTTGTTTTTTTACATTAGGTTTGGTTCACCTAAAATGAAGTGGGTGGAAAAAGGTTTTCTCAGGCACCATAAATGAAACAGCCTAACTTATACACATTTTTATAAACACACACACACACATATATATATGGCTTAACCTCTGAGTAATGTTTGCAAAAAAAACATTAAACAACAGTCAAAGCTAATGATCACATAAATAAATAACATTATCATACTTGAAACAGCATATCACTGCCAGATATAGGATATAGCATACAGAAAGTAATTTCATGCTTCACTTTCCAGTTATCTGCATTTTAAAATGAGCAATTAATGTCCTTCCAGCTGTTTCTGGGTATTGTAGTTATTGGTAGTAGTGCTGTGCATATCTAAACTGAATTATTTAAATACAGCAAAACATTTTGCTTGTTGAAACAGACTTCCTAAAGCAGAGGCAAATAGGCATATTCACTGAATGCAAAAGCTCGTCTGTCTCAGTGTCTAGAGGTAGTAATGCGGCAAAATCTATGGGAAATTATGAGAAAATTCCCAGAAGGATATTACTCTAGAAAAATCTCCCAAACCCGCATGCAATACAGAGATTTCCTCAGTTTTAAAGATTGATCTTCACAGTTGATTTCAGTACATAGTAAAATGGAAGGAGAGAAATTTACAAGGAGATGGTCTTCAAGATAGTTGTTTGGTTAACAGCTGGAATTGTGCCATAGTTAAGAGCACCAGCTCACTAGGCTCTTTCAGTAAGTACACAGGTTAAGTGCCTTAACTAGTTGATATGGTTCCCTTTTTGAAACATTCATTCAAGGAAGAGGCAGAATGGTTGTTCTAATCTGGTTTATTTTTTCGTGCATGTTGAAGTCATTAGCACACCTACGGTTACCTTTCTTTAGGTGAAGCCTAAAATGTTCTTTAACCCTGGCCTTTGTAGCCTATTTTCTTTTTACTAGTCACATTTCCTTTTAACAACCTCATTTGAAATGGATCATGTTCTTTGAAAGGCCCTCCTCTTTAGCCTTATAACTTTTGGTGTAGTTACACTTCAATCTATTTCACATTTATTTCATTGTCCATCTTAAACTTATTTTTCAGAAACATTATGTTCTACAAATAGAATTTCAAGCATTTCCCTTCTTTCCCTCTCCTTTTCCCTTCCCATTCTTTTATGTTGAAGTATATTATAATACCTATCAAGGTGGATTATAATACCTACCAGGCATTTATTTTTTTGGTGCCTACAATGGCAATTTTTCAGAAGCCTGAAGCCTACTTAACACAAGGCAAGTCTGACATATTTTTGAATCAGCTGATTTAACAAAATCAATGATCACTTATCTGCTAAACTAAGAAAAATAACAAGATTGCATGTCAGAGAGACAAGAGGAAAGAAAGGGAATAAAATCTTTGGTTGTCTTACTGCAAGAGCTATTGTTAGCTTCCTGTTTATACAAGGAAATGACTGTAATGTAGCACATGGAAACTCCTGTATCAGCTCGTTCATTCTAAGTTAATTTCTGCATTTCCACAGGGAAATTTACATGGGCACAACCTTTCTGCTTTAGGAAGTACAAAACATTACAAAATCTGAGATCTGCTACTTTAAGAGAGGCTGTTAGGGACTTGACTTTTTTTTTTTTTTTTTTTTTTCCATCTAAACTAAACTCAGTGTATAACAGACCTACAGAGAGTAATAATATCACAATAATCAAGTACCACTGAAGTACATTTCAAAAAGTCTTCTTTTTGTTCTCCATGATTAAGTGATTTGGGCCACATCTTAACATCTACAGTTATTCCTTTTGCAGTTACATGCAGTAGTATTCAGTTTTAAAAATGATTGCTAATGTTTTTAATCTTACTGATTAATGTTTCAGAAGACAATGCTATAAAATTGTGCATGTCTGTAGCATCCAGAAAATAATTTCATCTGCATATAGAGCCATTATTTCCTAATCGCAGGGACATAAATGAAAATATATTGAAAAATACAAAGGTTGATGGAAAAAATATTGTCCCCTATTATGCCAATAAAACTGGCTTTCAATCCTGAGACAGTGTAACTTGGTAATTGTTTCTAAAGTATTTAAAGCAGAATGAAATGATCCTCTAAAAGTGCTATGTATAGAGCCACAAAAGTATTTCCAGAAGGCTAAAAATTTATTGTTGCTTTGGTCACAGCCATACTTTCTCATTATATTAATACACAATACCCCCATTGTACATGCATGTATATGCACACATTTTGACAATACCTTTTATTGCAAAACTAACTTAATGACCTAGTGGTACATTCCTCTGAATTACTACTCTAAAAGACTACATAACTCCTGGAGTGGTGGGTTTTACCCAGATGGTTTATAAAAATCAAACTTTAACCTGAAATTCATAATAACAACTGAATTGCACAAGTAATGTGACATGCTGGAAAACATAGCCTGATTCTTGCTTGGATATATGCAGAAATTTCTTACGACTCTTTTTCTGATTTTTGCTCACCTGTGTTATTTCACAACTGCCATCTCTACTACTGTCCTTCTGCCTACATTTTTATGCTACCTAGAACTCCTCAATCATTTATGCCTGCTAATAAATGAATGTCTTTTCTCTTAAATGATTTCTTAAAATGATCATTCTGTAAAATACTTTCACCACAACAATAAATATTGTTTTGTCAACAGCTTAAGAAAATCCTATTTCACACATTCATTTCAGATTTATTTCCTATTAAAATGTTGAGACCTTTGGGATGTTGTCTGTTGACTTGATGTCTTTCACTCCAGTAGTGCTCTGACTCTTTCACTGAAATAACAATAATAAAACAGCAATAATAACAATGATAACAGAAACAACAAAGAGAAGATGACAATAAAGAAAACCAGACCAAAAAGACCAAACAAACACAACCCCAAAAAAACCAAAACACCCAAACAAGCCAAATGCATGAGTCTATGGCCAAGAAACATCAACTGAGAAGATTAATAGCTTAATGGAAGACCAGAGGTAAAAAAAAAATCAACAAACAGCAAAAAATAATTCAGCTATATTTACATACTGAGTTTTTATACTTGGTAGAAGTTCTTTAATATGATATATGATATGATCTGATCCGATCTGATATGATATATTATGTGGCTAACAAAAGACAGAAATTACTCTGGAAACTACTTTTCATGTATGAGCAAACAAGAAAAGTATCTGATTAATGCTGAACAGAGAATGCACTCAATGCTGAATAAGGTGAGAGGTTCAGTGACAATAGGCACAGATAACACTGAGATATTCGAAGTATTTTTTTGCCTTAGTCATCAATAAGGTCTTGCAGACTTTTATGACAATTGAAAGGTCTTAGGTGAATGATCAGCAAAGGATGAGGATGAAGTCAGGTGTTACTTGAGGAGTTTTGACACATACAAAGCAACAGGATCCAAAGAGCTCCATACATAGCTGCTGGGAGAGCTGGCATTGAGTGTGTGGCTTAATCTTAAAGGTTGCATCAAAGAAAGATGTTGCCTGCCTCAGCTTTAATACGTGCCCCACAGTTATTATGAAATTGTAATTTTCTTGTATATGATAATAGAACAACATTAATTTAGTACTCCTCATCAGGGTCCAGAGAGACTTCTGTAGAGCCCCATGTTTTAATGAAATATTAAGCATATCTTACAAATTCCTGGCAATATAGAATATTGCATTTTATCACATTCTTTTGTGTAGGCTTTTTTGTTTGTTTCAATAAGGTATGGAGTTTCTTATTAAATGGTATACCATGTCATTTGAAGAAACTGCAACATTTTAAGTAACACTGGGAATTTTTCCAGCTAATGGATTTAAGCATCATTCACCTTCAATTAAATAAATAACAAACAAATAATATTTTTCACTACATCTTTCTTGATGACAATCTTTTAATATATGCATCTCTGTAACAGTCATGATATCTAACAATGATGCCAAGGAAGCAACATGAAAGCATTAAGGGATAAGCTACATCATCCAGAAAATATGTGCATTTGTGTATGCTTGGGAATTTTTTTCTTGCTTTTCTTTTAGTTTAACTCTGACGTGTCCACATGTATATGATTTCACCTCACAGAACAAATCCCATCTGTCAAGAGAACGTATGCTGGTTTTGACAATGAAGACTAACTAGCATCAGTAGAAGAAACCCTAACTGTTAAGACATTCATAGCATGTTTTGCTGCTGACTTCAAGGAAAACTGAAATGTACCTTATGTTCCTAAGAAAAGCTATTAAAATTTGAATATGAGATTATGTAATATTCTAAGGAAGGCCATAAATCTATGAATAAATAATTCCATAGCTACAAGATTAACAATATCCTTCTGCATAATGTAGAACAGAAAGACATATGAAATGGAGGTTATGCATAATTTTCCAGGCTGCAGTATACTATACAGATGTATGGTTTGTGTGCTTGTTTTTAAGAAAACAATTCAGCTTTGAAGGTCTTCCTACTGACATTATAGGCTATATTTTTGGGAGTGCTTTTTAATGAATGTAAATTGACCACAGAATTACATTAAAAAATTCTCATGCCACATCTTGATTTTCTCCAACTCACAATTCATAAATTCCAGTACAGTACAGTTAACACCTTTCATCTATTCATTAGCACATACAGACTACAACTGATCAGTTATTGCCTTAGATCTTTAACGTAAACAAACAAATAAATGTGGGACCCTGTAGTACCCTGTGGGAGTCTTGTAAAACTTGAAGGAAAATAGATTTGAGCTAGTTGCTCAGCCTCTCTGGCCTATCACTCTTTCATTGAGCATCTCTGAGAAGAGTTTGACATTATTTATTTTTTTTCTATTGCTACTCATTAGGTAGCTAAACACAAGTGATTGTCTCTTCTGTGGGCAAAGGGATAGGAATTAGGTCTCTTCTTTCAGGATGAATAAACCCAGGGTTCTCAATCTTTCCATCTAAGCCCTTAATCAGCTTTGTGGCCATTTACTAAAAATTTTGAGTTTACCAATGCTGGGTTGTTCTTTTTGTTCTTTGTTTTGGTTTTTTTTAAATCTGGATACTCCAGAGTGTACCAGTAGCAGGCACTACTGCAGCTGCAGTCTGAAAGCAGAATAAACAGATCCAAACCAGAAATTGAAATAGGAGCAAAACAGTGAGCAAAGAATACAAATCTGCATCAGGATATAGAAACAGAAATGTGATAAAGACATTGTGTGATGAGATAAGGCAGATGACTGAAAGATCTGAATTGAAGATGTTGAGAGTGTGATACAAGTGTTGACAAATTACTACGTCTATGAAATGAATAAGTGATGGAAAGAAGATTTTTAAAACCTGTACAAAGTACAATCACAGCAGCTGAAACAGGCCTAGAGAACTTTCTTTCAGGAGAGATATCCCTCAAGACAATGAGGAAAAGCAATTCTCAGTATTCATGTAAAAAAATATATAAAAATATCAGTATAAAACTTGATAAATGATGGGCAATAATGGTGACTAAAAATAAGAAGCTTCTACAAGAAAATATGAGAAATAAAAGAAATTCAACCCCCAGAAGATGTTTGACATCAATTTGAGAAATGAGCAAATATAAGCAAATGATAAAAACAATCACAAGAAAGGAGAGCAGTAAAAATATGAATAACTATTAAATGTTAATTTATTAATTTTTCTGGCATTGATGAAGTTACTAGAAGGGTGAACGAAGAAATGCCTGGCAGTGATTTTTGCAGAGAAGTGGAGCATAATATAGATCATATTATTTTGATAACATGGATTTCGGAAAAGATCACCTATTAGATAACCCACTACAGTAACTCCACAGGACTCAAATAGGCTTTAGATTACATTTCAAATAAAAAAATATCAATATAAATGTTCAACAACTTAAGAATGAGTGGCATTTCTAAGCAGATAAGCTTGTTGACACAAAATATCTTTAGAGAATTAAAACAGATGAGAAGCTGACTGAATTATTACAGGCCAACAGAGAAAGACAAGGGTGTTATCAGATGTGTTCATTTTAGTGATTAAAGTAGAAAAAGATTTTGTACTGGTAGCCAAACCAGGGTAATTCATAGCATGTGAGAAGTGAGTGAGACAATTGAAGGTTTGGATCTACAAATGCTGTTGACTTCATAGTCCTGTTCAACATCTCTTCACAGAAGAATGACAAGGTGGACTCATTAATGCCTTTTAGAAATTACTTGAAACCAAGATAATGTACTGAATTAAAAAGTACTGAAGTGATCCTAAAAATTAGATATTTTCTAAAGTACTCAGGAGGAAGAGGTCCCTCCATTTATTAAAAGCAAGGGAAATTATCTAGGTTTATGCTATAACATTCAGGAACACTTCAGCTTTCAAGAGCATGATCCAGGAATGAATAGTGTTCCCAGTCCCTAGTGGGGATACATTCAGATGTATGCTAGTCCTAATGCGTGCAAGTTAGGGTGTGGTCCTTTATAACTCCATTAGGTTTCCTGGATGTGTGAGAGACAAGGACTTAAAAGTTCCAGCATGCCCACATGCTGGCACTAGAAATATTTTTCTCCCCCCCCCCCCCCCCCCATTTTCTTCTAGATATCTTAAAGTCATAGAATCAATAAGGTTGGAAGAGACCTCAAAGATCATCTTACTTACATCCTTCCCTTCCCTGCTGTTCTCATAATGCAGAACAGAAGAAACATTCAGGTTGGAAAAGACCCTTGGGATCACCAAGTCCAACAAACAATCCTACTCTGCAAAGTTCACCCCTAAACCACCTCCCCAAGCACCATGTCTAAACAACCTTTAAACACATCCAGGGCTGGTGACTCAACCACCTCCCTGGTAGCACATTCCAATGCCTGACCACTCTTTCTATGAATTTGTTTCCCCTAATATCCAGTCTAAACCTACCCAGTGGCAGCTGGAGGCCATTCCCTCTTTTTCTATCACTAATTACCTGTGAGAAGAGACCAGCACCAGCTTCTCCACAATGTCCTAATTGTAGAGAGAAATGAGGTCCCCCCTCATCCTCCTCTTTTTCAAACTAAACAGACCCAGCTCCTTCAGTTGTTCTTTATAAGATTTATTTTCCAGGCCCTTTACCAGCTTCATTGCCCTCCTCTGCACTCACTCCAGCACCTCCACATCTCTCTAGTATTGAGGTGCCCAAAACTGGACACAACACTCAAGGTGTGGCCTCACCAGAGCTGAGTACAAAGGGACAATCATCTCCCCACTCCTACTGGACACAGCATTTTTGATACAAGCCAAGATGCCATTGGCTGGGCACACTGCTTGCTCATGCTCAGTTGCCCATTGATTAGAAACCCCAGGTCCCTTTCTGCCAGATTCCCACCCACACTTAACCAAGCCTGTAGTGTTGCTTGGGGTTGTTGTGATCTAAGTTCAGGACGTGGCATTTGGTCTTGTTGAAGCTCATTCCATTAATGTTGGCCCATCAATCCAATCTATCCAAGTCCCTCTGTAGAACCTCCCTACCCTGGTACAGATCAACACTCCCACCTAAATTGGTGTCATCTACGAACTTACTGATGACACACTCTATGGCTTTGTCAAGGTCATCAATAAAGATGTTAAACAGAAGCTTTCCCAACACTGAGCCCTGAGGAACACCATTTATGACCAGTTGCCATCTGGATTTAACTTCATTGACCACTACTCTTTGGGCGCATTCGCCCAGCCAGTGCTTTATCCAGCAGAGTGTGTGCTCATCCAAGCCACGAGCAGCCAGCAAAGAGAACTTCTGCCAGTAGTGCACCAGCCCACATTTCCAAGGATGTTCAGAAAATTACCCTTACCTGGGTGAGGTGGTGGAGAAGAGAAAAAAGGAAAATCTGTTTAAAGGACTGGGTCACTCGTTCTGTACTTAATATGATAATTCACTCCAGCTCACTGCTGTGGAATCAGTGTGGACAGAAAGGAGAGGTTGGTGTTACTCGCTGTATCTTCTCTCTCTTTCCTTTTCTGCTAACTCTATTCAGTTCAGTCCAGGGCTATAATGACAAATAAAATATTGTGATTAAACCGTCTGTATTTGTCAGACATGACAAAATTATTTTTCTAACTAAATTGTTCCTAGATTCTGAACTTTCTGGCCAAATGTACTGAAAATTATTGATGAACCATTGGATGACAAGTGTGTCTTAACTGAGCAGGTTTCCACAAAAGTTATTAAACACAGTTTTTACTTTTTTTTTTTTTTTTACACAAATATAGCACGACTTCTTTTGTTTCACTTAAGAAAGACACTTCAGCTTCATGATAATATTTAAGGTTTCAAACTTGATTTACATTTCATATTGCAGCTTTTGTTTTTAACATAATTACTTTGGAACATCACCTTTTATTCCTAGTAAGGTTGCTCACTTTCTATTTTAGTGGGTTCTTTGGTTCAGGAATTAGCACAGCTTATTCCAGGTGCTGTGAGGACACAGCATGCTTTTATTGAAAGGCGGACAAGGTTATGTAACAGCATAGCAAAACCAATAACAAAATACAAACCGAAATCTAGACCCGTATTACCCACAGCTCCAAGAGGCACAAACAGAAAACTAGGCACAAACCTTTGGCCTTTGGCCACGTTTGGAGAAAACTCTATATAGGTTACTGGGTTTTATCTCTCAATCTGTGTTGTCACTGGCCATTATTGTCTTGGGAAATCTCTAAGTACCAGCGCAAAGAGCCAGAGCCTTGCCTTGCAATTGTCCAAGCTCTGGAAGAAATCACAAGCCTCGCTTGGAATCCGAGCTATGTTTCAGTTTACCCAGACAAGACCGTGAAGACCCTCGCTGTATAGAGTTGTAAAGCCCAGAAGCAGAGCAGATGTATCTCGCCAGGCCAAGAGGCGAACCCCCGGAGGAGCTGAGTCCCTGGGACAGTTTCATTTTATTGGAAGAAGTGATGAGTACGACTGCAAAGAATTGCAGCGGAAGAACCACTTTTCTACAAGGCTTTCAGCTACAAAGCCTTCAGGGATAAATCCTGAATGTGTCTCAGCAACAAGCTGTAGATGCCAACAGAAAGTGAAACTGTGCTCCTGAAGCCTTCACATGGTTTTGTTTAAATCCCCATGTGTGCTGCTGCAGGATGCCACGATCAGTGAGTAATTACAAAATCTGATTTTTATAAGCATCTATTAAAGGTCTGTTGCCCTGGGGAATTCTGGAGTTTCCCCCCCCTCCCCCTTGTGAGCAATCTCTGGCTTTGTTGCCAATGTTCCCTTTTCCCTTTACAGTTTATTGTGCTGTTTGTTGTTTCTGGATTTTTGTTCATATTGTCTAAATTGTTACTTGTTCCTGCTGGTGAGATATCTGTTCCACAACTGAATATTTTGAACCAGAAATAGGTTTTATTAATATTTTCCACATGAATTTGTATGATTAATAAAGTTATTAATATTTTTATTAATTATTCTGCCTATTGAATATTGATAGCCTCCTTACAATCATAATACTTCTTCAACATGGGTCATTTCCATGGAATGCAATCCTTCAAGAGCACACTGCTCCAGTGTGAGCTCCTCTCTGTACATGGGATCATAAGTCCTGCCCAAAGTCTGCTTCTATATGTGTTTCCCACAAGGTCACAGCCTCCTTCAGGCATCCACCTACCCTAACGTGAGGTCCTGCAGGCGGGTCTGCTTAACCATTAACCTCAATGCGGTTCAGGGTGACAACATGATTCAACATGGTCTTCACCACAGCCTATAAGGGAATCTTTGCTCTGGCACTTGGAAAACCTCCTTTTCTCCTTCTTCACTGACATTGGAGTTGGCAAAACTGTTTCTTTTACATAGTCTTACTTTTCCCTCCCAGATGCAGTTGTGCAGGGTTTTGGGTTTTTTTATCCCTTCTTAAATGTGTTATCACAGAGGCACTTCCACCATCACTGATGGGCTCAGCCTTGTTCAGTAGTGGATCTATTGTAGAGTGAGGTGACATTTGAGCTACTGGATGGAAGTGAAAATTTTGGTACCTTTACACAGAAGCAGTATCACAGTATCAGGCCTCCTGTTACCAAAACCAATATAAGTTTACAGCAGCAATGAATAGAAATGGAAGAATACCCTAGAAGGTATTCTTTTCCATATTAGGCAATTGTTACAGTAAAGTTACATGTCCATCTGGAGAAAATTATTTTCCCATTTCAATAAAATTAATGAAAAAAAAAATCTGTATAACTAATCTGAAGAAAAAAAAAGTGAGATGAAAGTCAGTGTTAATGCTTACAATTGTTATGTAACTCACTATACCTGGAAACTAAGGTTTAGAAATCAAATCTGGCAGACTGAATGAAATTTGTTACTCAGAGAAAAAGAGGAAGAATCCCTTCACTCTAGTCACAAACTGGTTTTGGATTTTAACAATAGAAAATACTCCTTGTATGTGAACTTCAAAAGCTATCTCTTGTTTTCTCTGAAACCAAAGTGTACAAGCAGAATTCAGAACTAGATCAGTAATGGCAGGCCCTTCATCCAAATACTACATAGAGCAAGCAGCTATTTGAACACTTCCAGATTAGAATCTTGCCCTTTACAAACATATCTACATACACTGGCCCTGTTGACTGATGATTTTCTGTCACATCTGTTTGGATGGCATCATGCCCATTCACTAGCTCATCAAATTCTCGCCCGAGGGCAAAGCTGCCAGCCAAGCAACCACTAGTTAAAAAAAGGCCAACTAAGAAGATAGAGTATACTAAAATAGTCTAGAAGAGAAGTAAAACAGGAAGGTCCATAGATATTTCAAATATAGAATAGCCTTTGGTATGATTGAGCATGAAACTTTGAGATGTGAGATATTTCTGAGATAACAGTACACCGGAGTTGCTGAAATACTATCTGAGATAACAAGCTATACATTTTGTTTAATGTATCGTGGTAAGGACAAATATGTATGCAAATATGCACAAAAATAAACATTCTTTATTAATAAATGATTTTGGTCCTACTAGTAAGATAGATAAGCAAGCAGATGGTGATGCATGCATTGTAGTACTTCCCTCAGCCAGCATTTGAAGCACTTTAATTAGTTCAGCTGTCTCTTTCTCCCCTATGTCATTCTTCATGTATTATGTCAACAGACAAGGAATTATTAGAATTATTATCCTTATGATACAGGTGGAAAAAAGTGGGGCAAAATGATACAGAGGTCACAAAACAAAACAGTAGAAATGCCTTGGATGGAATATCCTTTTATTTCCAGTCATGGAATAAAATTTCTGAAAAAAAAAATAAATAAATTGACAAGAGTGCTTAAAGCTACAGTATGTAAAGAAATGCAGACTGATCTGGTTGGCTAGATATTTAACAAAAGCAGAGTGTGCTTATGCCTGAGAAGGCCAATCACATCCTGAGCTGCATCAAAAGAAGTGTTGCCAGCAGATCCAGAGAGCTGATTCTTCCATTTTACTCTGCTCTGGTGGGACCTCACCTGGAGTACTGTGTACAGATCTAGAGACCTCAATATAGGAAGGACATGGAGCTGATGGAGAGGGTCCAGAAGAGGGCCATGAAAATGATCAGGGGATTGGAGCATTTCTGCTACAAGGACAGGCTGAGGGAGCTGGGGTTGTTCAGCCTGGAGAAGAGGAGGCTCCAGAGAGACCTAATAGCAGCCTTCCAGTACCCGAAGGGGGCCTACAGGAAGGATGGAGAGAGAAACTGTTTACAAGGGCCCTCAGCGATAGGACAAGGGTTGATGGCTTCAAACTAGAGAAGGGCAGATTTAGATTGGATATCAGGAAGAAGTTCTTCACTATGAGGGTGGTGGAACACTGGAACAGGTTGCCCGGGGAGGTGGTTGAGGCCCCTTCCCTGGAAGCATTCAAGGTGATGAACTAGCCTGGTCCCAGTACTGATCCATGAGGGACTCCACTTGTTCACTGGCTTCCACTTGGACATGGACCCATTGACAGCCACCCTTTGGGTGCAACCCTCAAGCCACTTCTGTATCCATTCTACATTTTCATTTTCTTTTACTACACAACATCATTCTTATTTTAAATGTTTTCAAGCAAACAGAAAGAATGTGTGTGCAGTCCTGGTTCTCACCTCAGCCTCTCAGAACTTGATATGAATGGACTTTTTAAGAAAAGTACAGATGGTAAGTTAGAAGCCCTATGCATACTTTCTGAACTTAACAGGTCTATCCTCATTTGAATGTCTTGACCTAATAAAAAAATATTGTTAAGTTAAGGATAAGTTAATAAGGACAGTATTTTATCCCATCTTCAAATTTCTTCTATTTTGATCTCTTTTACTTTGCTCTGGAATTACTTTTCTATGTTTTATGGTAAAATCACCTGCCTTCCTTCAAAATGGGGACGTGTCCATGATGTTCTGTATAACTGTAGTTTGCATGGAGTCTCTGTGAGTGTGTAAAATGATTTCACATCTACTGTAATATGTGCCTGTCCAAGTGATGGCTTTTAGGCAAAGCAATTAATGCTCATGCTTGTTTCAGTGATTTTCATCATGAAAATATTTGCAGGTTTGTTTTGGAAGCAAATCTGGGTTTTGGTTTTGGATTTTTTTTAGACTAAAATACAGGACAGGTCTGCAAAGAACTGAAGTAAAATTGCAATTTATTAACATATGTTTAAAATTTATCTACCATGGCTTTGTAATTACAATAAAACAAATATCTTGTAATAGAACAGAATATTAATCACAGAAAATAATGGTAAACCTCTGCTAAAAACTTCCATTTCAAAGTTTTGTCTACCTAAGCAATATCAGAGCAAGTTTATTAACCCTAGTAACACATAGAACATCACACTAAAATGAGAAGATATATGTTAATTGGAAAGAAAAATTGTACATATACCTTTACTGATTTTATTTGAATTTATGCTATATACTGAAAGATCTTGTGAATATGTTGGCAACTCAAGAAGACAAAAATAATAAACTGAAATTGCTTTAAGAGATAGCTTTGTCTCTCCATGGAGGGTACTTACAAACCAGACATCAAGTGAGATGTCTTGATGAAGTACTTATGGATAGCTCACAAGATGAATGTGAGCCTTGTTCCATGCTTCAAGTGTTGCAAGTTTTAATATACAAAAATAAAAAGAAATTAAATACAGACAATGGATTATTAAACAAAACTAAACTTTGTAACAGCATTTAGTTCTAGATGCATACAGCTAACTTACACCTATGGGTGAGATAGATAGCTTCATAAACAATATAATCAGTATATCAACACTGAGATATATTCAGTACTGTCAACAATCTCAAGGGTGATCCACCTCATATAAGCACCCACATGGGTCAATTGCATAGCTGTCTGGAATATATTAACTAGATTATCTACATGCACTTCTGTTAAATATAAAAGGAATTCAAATATACATAGCTCTCACACTGGTGGCTGACATTAGGAGGAACTGACCTTAAGTTTGTAAAACTGACATGGTTGACTAATCTTACTGTAAAGGAAATTGAAATAGAACAATGTCAATATCTAAAATATAATGGGTCAGATTTAACTAGACTGAGAAGCAATATTAAGCATTATTATACTAGACAAGACCTAGATCCAAATAGGGAGGTAAACGTTTGTCTCCTCTGTAAGTCACAGACACAACTCCAGATGTCTTGTCCTTTAACCACGCTATAAATTTCTTTACCTCAGTTAAAACCTACCTTAGTGGACTGCTATGGTTTTGGTTTTTTATTCTTTTAGTTGGTTGGCTTGTTGGATTTGAAATTTTTGGGTTTTGTTTTCCCCTTATATGCCAATATGTGTTCCTGAAATATCCAGGAGACTGGCAAGACACAGGAATGTTGAGCAAACTGGTCTAATGGAAGTTGTCCCTTTTCCTGGGGGGAGGATAAGGTGTGTGGTGGTGGAATTAAATAAGATCCTTTCTAACCCAAACTATTCTATGAGTGTTACCAGTTTAGTTAATCCAGTAAAACTATTTTCATTTCAGCCTGTGGGTCTTCTCTCCTTTTACTCATTTCCCTTCTCTGCTAGGGAGAGTTCATCAAGTGATAGAGTAATTGCTGTAGTTTATCTCCAGATACAGGATAAATGTAGACAAATATCCTGGATGAGCCTCTGTCTGGTATTAAATAAGACTGATACACAGTTAAAAATACAATATGTATAGATCTGTAAGGCAAATGTTCAAAAGAAACTGATTTAGTGATCCAGTCACCTTAAACTGGATGAACTGTAGCTCTATATTCCTTTATCTACATGAAATCACAGTATGCTTCATGATCTCACTCAAGCAGTCTTCTGATGGAGTAAGCAGAACAATGAACACAGGGTCACCATAGAAAGGCCTGAATAATTTTTTCAGAAAAAAAAATGGGCTTAAATTTATAGGACCCACTTTTGCGTCATGACCTTAAATGTGAGGCTATTACTATGGAAATAATATAGCATCATAGAATGTAACGTCAAGTTTCTACAATATGTCTGAATACATGTGTGCAACGAGGCGGGACCAGGGCAGCTCACTGCGCAGAGCGACACATCCCCCCCTACAACCCCGAGCCAGTTTTTTCTCTCCTGAGAGGCTGGCATGGAGTGGGTGGAGACTGCTGCAGCGGCGGGTGTTCTCATTGGAGGGAGGGAGGTGCTGGGTCACGGGGGCTCAGGTCACGTGGCCAGGGATAGGGATGGTGGTAACTCGCTACAAAGCTGTTTTCAAAAGGTCTGTGTCAACCCAGACTGAGGTTGAACTTACGCAGACAGGTGTGCAGGCAACTGGCTGCAGAGTGCTGGAGCCTGGCACCTGAAATGGAGGGCAATGGAGATAACACCTATGTTAGGTGTAAGCAGCTTGATTATCTGCTTAATCTAGTGGCTGAACTGAAGGAAGAAGTTGCTACACTTAGGACTGCAAGGAAATGTGAAAGGGAGTTGGATTTGCGTAACCAGGCTCTGCAGGCTCCCCTAGCAGAGGGAGGTGACACAGGATGCAGCAGGAAATGGATACAGGTCCCTGCCAGGAGAGGCAAAGTAAAACCCTCACAGCTCTCCTCACCTTTCGTGATGCCCTTGCAAAACAAATATGGGGCACTGGAAGTTGAGGGTGAGGTGAATGAGAAGTCAGAAGACGCACCATCTGAGGTGTTGCCTAAAGCAAAACAGTCCCTCATCAGGACTAATTCCCTTTAAAAAAAGAGAAGGGTAATTGTTATTGGTGATTCCCTGCTGAGGGGAACAGAGGGCCCTTGTTACAGCAGGAAAGTTATGATGTAGTTGCCATCATAGAAATGTGGTGGGATGACTCATATGACTGGAGCACTGTAATTGATGGCTGCAGGCTCTTCAGGAGGGACAGGTGTGATGAAGAGGTTATTAATTTATGAATATGAAATATGAATTATGTAAATATTAATTTTATTACTAATAGCCGATGAATCACTATTTTATATACATGTTCTAGTGCATGATTGTGAAATACATCCTATAAGTGGTTTAGTATTTATAATTAGGACTCAATTGGAATATTTACAGAATTACTTTCTATTTATATAACGAAGGGTGCAATTCCGCTGCTTGGATCCATCCTAGGGTGCTGAGAGAGCTGGCAGATGAGCTGGCCAAGCCACTCTCCATAATTTTCCTCCAGTCCTGGCTCACTGGAGAGGTCCCAGATGACTGGAAACTGGCCAGTGTGGTGCCCATCCACAAGAAGGGTCAGATGGAGGAACCTGGAAACTCCAGGCCAGTCAGCCTGACCTCAGTGCCAGGGAAAGTGATGGAACAGATTATCCTGGCGGCAATAACTGCGCACCTGAAGGATGGCCAAGGGCTCAGGTCCAGCCAACATGGATTTAGGAAGGGCAGGTCCTGCCTCTCCAACCTGATCTCCTTCTATGATCAGGTGACCCATCTGGTGGACATGGGGAGGCCTGTGGATGTAGTCTACCTGGACTCCAGCAAGGCCTTTGACACCGTCCCCCACAGCAAACTGCTGGCTAAGCTGTCAGCTCGTGGTTTGGACAGCAACACTCTGTGCTGGGTTAGGAACTGGATGGAGGGCCGAGCCCAGAGAGTGGTGGTGAATGGTGCCACATCCGGCTGGTGGCCAGTCACCAGTGGCATCCCCCAGGGATCAGTGCTGGGCCCCGTCCTCTTTAACATCTTCATTGATGATATGGATGAGGGGGTTGAGTCAGTCATCAGCAAGTTTGCAGATGACACCAAGTTGGGAATGGATGTTAGTCAGTTAGAGGGTGGAAAGGCTCTGCAGAGGGACCTTGACCGACTGGACAGATGGGCAGAGTCTAATGGAATGGCATTTAACAAGTCCAAGTGCCGGGTGCTGCACTTTGGCCACAGCAACCCCATGCAGAGCTGCAGGCTGGGGTCAGAGTGGCTGGAGAGCTCCCAAACAGAGAGGGAACTGGGGGTGCTGATTGACAGCCACCTAAATATGAGCCAACAGTGTGCCCAGGTGGCCAAGAGGGCCAATGGCATCCTGGCCTGTATTAGGAATAGTGTGGCCAGCAAGAGCAGGGAGGTCATTGTGCCCCTGTACTCTGCATTGGTTAGGCCACACCTTGAGTACTGTGTCCAGTTCTGGGCCCCTCAGTTTAGGAAGGACATCGAGACACTTGAATGTGTCCAGAGAAGGGCAACAAGGCTGGTGAGAGGCCTTGAGCACAAGCCCTATGAGGAGAGGCTGAGGGAGCTGGGGTTGTTTAGCCTGGAGAAGAGAAGGATCAGGGGTGACCTCATTGCCCTCTACAACTACCTGAAAGGTGGTTGTAGACACGAAGGGGTTGGTCTCTTCTCCCAGGCAACCAGCACCAGAACAAGGGGACACAGTCTCAAGCTGTGCCAGGGGAAGTTTAGACTCTAGGTGAGGAAAAAGTTCTTCACTGAGCGAGTCATTCGTCATTGGAATGGGCTCCCTAGGGAGGTGGTGGAGTTGCCGTCCCTGGAGGTGTTCAAGGGGAGATTGGACGTGGCACTTGGTGCCATGGTCTAGTTGTGAGGTCTGTTGGGACAGGTTGGACTTGATGATCCTTGGGGTCTCTTCCAACCTTGTTTATACTGTGATACTGTGATACTGTGCTTGTCCATGAGATGGCGACTCGACGGGACGCTGGTGGCTGGTAACTATATACAGAGATATTACAATGTGTGTCAGAGGATTGGACTGGAATGATTATGGTGGTAGACCTGGGTGCTTTGAACTGAATGTTAGTGAGAGGAAAGCATGTGGAAGACACACTGTGTCCTTTTGTGGTAGATTGAGAGAGGGCTTAGCTCTCCGTCCTCCACAGAGTAAGAAACCACAGCTAACTCAGTCGAAGAGCAAGTTATATATTTACAAGCATATATGGAAAGCAGGTTATATATAACACAATATATACAGGTATTTACAATATATACACAGAAATACACAGCAAAGAGAAATAACACAACAAAAATCCCTCCCCGAGGGAGGGATCCCCTCCTTGGAACCCCCTCTCTCCCCCCCACCTCCCTTTTTCCCCAAAAAGGGGTTAGAGAGAGAGAAAGGTAAGTTACTAAGGAAAAGAGTTATTAGTAAGCTTCAAAAGCTCATGCAGGATTAGCGTTTGCTTATCTGAAGGCCAACTCCAGCAGTTTGCAGAAGAAGCAGGCAGGGAGAACAGGCTGAAACCTCCAACTCCCCCCAACTCCCAAACCGAACTGAACTGAGGAAAAAAAAAAAAATTCCAACTGCTCTACAATCTAAATCTGAATTTTTGTTTATCAACCAATGAAATTCATTTAGAATATCAGAATGTTTTGGTTCTAGTACCAAAAACATTAGCCAGTGTGTTCCAGCAGTGTTTGTTCTTAAAGGCACAGCCTCAAACAACCACAGTCCACCCCTTTCTAAACAATTTCATTGGCTGTTCGTACTGTCCATCCAATCCAGAACAATATTTACAGTTTGTAAGTCAAGTTCATAGTCCATTCCAGCTATACTCAGGTGCAGATGATTCAGAAGTCCAAGAAAATCCAAAATAAAGAAAATGGAAAACAGTTTGTCTCTCCGCAGACAAAGCGAAGAAAAGGGAAACAGGGACTCTCAGTTGACTCAGGGCTCTCAGGGTTCTCAGGGTTCGTGCACCGTAGATTCCTCAGGGATTCTTCCTTTGGACGCGATGTAGCTGTACGACAGTCTGAAATTAAACTCTGTCAGCTAAAGCTAAATCTCTTTGTGGAATACACTGAATTTCACCATTCTCTTGCATTACCCAATAAGTGTGACCCGGACCTTCTGCTGAAACCACCCCTCGGACAGGTTTAGCCTCTCCTGAGGGCGAAAATACCCAAACAGTTTTACCTAACAGGTTCTTTTCTCTAACAACAGGAACTCTATCACCTTCTATTTTCTGCAGCATGTCTGAATGTGCCGGTCCAGCTCGGTTCACTGAACCTCTACTATTCACCAGCCAGGTTGCTTGAGCTAAATGTTTCTCCCAGTTTTTCAAAGATCCACCTCCCATGGCTTTGAGAGTGGTCTTCAACAAACCGTTGTAGCGTTCAATCTTCCCTGCAGCCGGTGCATAGTAAGGAATATGGAAAATCCACTCAATACCGTGCTCTTTTGCCCAGCTCTTTACAAGGTTGTTCTTGAAGTGATTTCCATTGTCTGACTCAATCCTTTCTGGAGTTCCGTGTCTCCACAGGATCTGTCTCTCCAGACCGAGAATGGTGTTGCGTGCAGTTGCATGTGGAACTGCATAAGTTTCCAGCCATCCGGTGTTTGCCTCTACCATAGTAAGCACGTACTGCTTACCAGAACGAGAACGTGGTAGAGTGATGTAGTCAATCTGCCAGGCTTCACCATATCTGTACTTGGACCATCTGTCACCATACCACAAGGGCTTAATTTGCTTTGCCTGCTTAATAGTAGCACAAATGTCACAGTCATGGATGACTTGTGTGATGGCATCCATGGAAATGTCTATGGATCTGTCACGAGCCCATTGGTATGTTGCATCTCTGCCTTGATGTCCTGATGAATCATGAGCCCACCGAGCTAAGAATATCTCACCTTGGTGTTTCCAGTCAAGATCAAGATCAGAGTCCTTGTCTACTTGAGAAACTCTTGCAGCTAAGTCTGCCTGATGGTTGTGATGCTGTTCCTCAGTAGCTTTGCTCTTAGGAATGTGAGCATCAATGTGTCTCACTCTCACTGGAATTCTCTCAACTCGATCAGCAATGTCTTGCCACAGTTCAGCTGCCCAGATGGGTTTTCCTTTCCTCTGCCAGCCATTCTTTTTCCAGTTCTTTAGCCAAGCCCATAGAGCATTGGCTACCATCCATGAGTAGGTGTAGAGATAAAGCTTTGGCCATCTCTCACGTTCAGCTACGTCGAGAGCTAGCTGGACAGCTTTTACCTCTGAAAACTGACTGGACTCTCCTTCTCCATCCTTCGCCTCTGCAACTCGGCGTGTTGGACTCCACACTGCAGACTTCCACCTTCGCTTGTTCCCGACGAGACGACAGGAAACATCTGTGAACAAAGCATATTTCTTCTCATCATCTGAAAGGTCATTGTAAGGAGGAGCTTCCTCAGCACGAGTTACTCTCTCCTCTGGAGGTTTAGTGCAGTTGGCATCTTCAGGCCAACTTGAGATCACCTCCACCAGACCAGGTCTTTCAAGATTTCCCATTCGAGCTCTCTGTGTTATCAGAGCCATCCACTTGGACCAGGTGGAATCTGTAGCATGATGTGGTGTGGAACCCTTGCCTTTGAATATCCAATTCAAAACTGGCAATCTGGGAGCTAAGAGAAGTTGTGATTCAGTTCCAATCACTTCAGAAGCTGCTTTCACTCCTTCATAGGCAGCTAGAATCTCTTTCTCTGTTGGAGTGTAATTAGCCTCTGAACCTCTGTAACCTCGACTCCAGAAACCAAGAGGTCGTCCACGTGTCTCACCTGGAGCTTTTTGCCACAAGCACCAGGTTGGACCATTGTCACCTGTAGCCGTGTACAAAATGTTCTTGATGTCTGGACCATCTCGGACAGGTCCCAGACCCACTGCTTGAACTACCTCTTGCTTTATCTGGTCAAAGGCTGCTTGCTGTTCAGGTCCCCAGTGGAAATTGTTTCTCTTTCGAGTCACATCATACAGAGGTTTCACAATCTGGCTGTATCCAGGAATGTGTAGTCTCCAAAATCCCACTATCCCCAGGAAACGTAGAGTTTTTTGCTTGTTCGTGGGATTTGCCATGGTAGAGACTCTGTTTACCACATCCACTGGAATGTGTCTGCGTCCATCCTGCCACTGCACTCCCAGAAACTGGATCTCTGTGGTAGGACCTTTCACCTTGTCTCTCTTGATGGCAAAACCTGCATTCAGAAGAATGTCCATGATTTTGTTGCCTTTCTCGAAGACTTCCTCAGCAGTTTTACCCCAGACGATGATATCATCGATGAACTGGATGTGTTCTGGAGCACCACCTTCCTCCAGAGCATCATGGATCACTGCATGACAGATGCTTGAGCTGTGGATCCAGCCCATTGGCAGTCTGTTGAAAGTGTACTGGATTCCTCTCCAGGTGAAAGCAAACTGAGGCCTGCATTCCTCTGCTATGGGAATAGAGAAGAAGGCATTAGCAATGTCTATGGTAGCATACCATTTGGCCTCTTTGGATTCCAGCTCATACTGGAGTTCCATCATGTCTGGTACTGCTGCACTCATAGGCGGAGTTACTTCATTCAGGGCTCGGTAGTCCACTGTCAGACGCCAGTCTCCATTCGGCTTTCGTACAGGCCACACTGGACTGTTGAAAGGTGAATGAGTTTTGCTGATGACTTTCTGACTCTCCAACTGATGAATCAGATTCTGAATGGGCAACAAAGAGTCACGGTTGGTTCTGTATTGTCTGTGATGCACAGTCTGAGAAGCAACCGGCAACTTAATGTCCTGAATCTTGTGTTGTCCCACAACTGTAGATTCATCAGAAAGTTCAGGTCTAGCAGACAGCTTCAGCTTTTGTCCATCAATTTCTACAGAAGCTACTCCAAAAGCCCATTTGTAAGCTTTAGGGTCTTTGAAACGCCCTTCTCTCAGAAAATCAATTCCCAAAATACCAGCTGCAGGGAGAGAGGGGGGAGAGAGGGGGTTCCAAGGAGGGGATCCCTCCCTCGGGGAGGGATTTTTGTGTTATTTGTCTTTGCTGTGTATTTCTGTGTATATATTGTAAATACCTGTATATATATAATCTGCTTTCCATATATGCTTGTAAATATATAGCTTGCTCTTTCGACTGGACTAGTTGTGGTTTCTTACTTTGTGGAGGAGGGAGAGCTAAGCCCTCTCTCAACCTACCACACCTTTGTTTATAGCGAGGTTAGGTTCCCGCAGACTGCTGTCGCCGGGCTGATTCCTAGGCTGGTCTGGACGGCGATGCTGGGTGGCAATCCTCCCTCCGTGGCAGCGGAGAGGAGGTGGAACCTAGGCTAGCTGGTAGGTAGGTTCCCTTCGCAGGACTCAGGCAGTTCCCTCCAGACGACGGGGAGCAGTCCTGCGAGGTCATCCCAGCTGGGCTGGTAGAGCTGGTCCTGGGACAGGGTCTGCCCTCACACAGTCGGCCGGCAGTTCCTGGTAGGTGGGCTCGGAGGTTTCTGATCTGGTGTGATAGCAGGCGGGGCTGGACCCGGCGGGGATTGGCCCTACAGCAACAGGCTTCGAGGACGGCGTGGACAGCCCCAGGGAAGAAGCGCAAACCAACAACAGCCCAAAAAACCCCACCCTCACCAACAACACAACAGAAGGGAAAAACGAAAAACAAAAAACAACAACAAAAAACCCCACAAAACAAAAACCAACAACCACACACACACACACACACACAACCCCCAAAACCAACCAACAAAAAAAAAAACCCAAACCCAAAACAACCCACAACCACAAAAAATCAAAACCAAATAACAACCTTTAAGTCATTCTGAATATTCATGCCATTCTACTTAGGAATACAATCTCTACAGGATACTGATATTCTTGATTCTTGCTGGTTTAAAATGTTGATACTAAATTAAGTCTTAAAAAGAGTAAAATTAGAATTAGTTTACACCAGTTTCTGATCATCTGTGCAAGAAAGGAGGGAAATTTTATTTAATTCTTCCAAGGGAAATGGTGAAGTAATAGCTGTGATGGAAACTCATATTTGTCCTGTTGTTATAGTTCTGGTGGGCAATGGGAACATGCCTAAGAGTGCTGGAAGCATACATAAAACATTAATTGAGTGGTCCAGGATCACCTTAGCTAGTAAACTGCAAAAGTGAGCTAATGAACTTGTTTGATACAGCAAATGCATGTGGGAAAAGGTAGTTGAATGCCAGACCTCCAAAATAAAATTTTTAGCTGATTGGTGTAGAAGTATTTCCAATATAAAATTTTGGCTGTCCTGCAGATTGCCTCAGGATGTTCCTGCTGTGTCTAGACCAATCTAGTGTTTAGGCACATTGAATAATACTCAGAATAAAATCCTGATAAGCCTTCTCTTCTTCAGGCTAAACAGTCCCAGATCTCTCAGCCTTTCCTCACAGGAAATGCTGCAGTCCTTCATTCTTGTGGATCTTTTCTGATCTCTCTTATCTTTCTCTCTTCTGCTACCTGCAGTACTTCAGGTTATACAACAATGATGAGTAGAGGGGAAGGATCATCGTTCTCAACCAGCTGGTGATGCTTCTAATGAAGCTTGGGATACCATTAGTCATCTTTTCACCAAGGGCTCATTGGTGGCATGGGTTGAACTCGATCTCCACCAGGACCCCCAGGCCCTTTTCTCTAAAGCTGATTGCCAGATGGATGGCCCTCAACATGTATTGTTTTGTGGAGTACATCATATCTAGATGCAGGACATTGCACTTCTTATTAAATTGCGTGAGTTTCCTATCAGCACATTTCCCCAGACTGAATTAAACATTCAGAAATGTTGAATCCTCTCCTGAACAGATACCTAAAAATTACCAGATTTTGTTCAGGTAGCTGAGAGTTAGTTCAGATTCTCAAAACCTTCACTGAACTATTTAGTACATCCCTAATGAGAAATGCTTTCAATCTGCAAGTCAAATTTAAATAACAAACTGTTTCAGGTAGTTCTGTTTAATCTGTGTTAATTATTCTTTTTCTTTTTTTCCTGCCATTATTTTTAAACTCCTGTCCTCATTTTAGTTTGTGAATCCTTACATGCTCCACATGTGGATACTAGTTTATTTTTCTCCTTGCTGAATGGCACTTAGAACTACCTGTCCTAATATTAAAGGCACAGTCTTTGTCTTTCTTGTGAGTTTCTGCAGATAGTTTCAGTATTAGCTGTGCAATTATTATATAGAATTCTATGTAAAGTTATGCTTGAGAAAAATCCATAAAAAGCAGCTGTGGAGATTTTTAATATATAGAAATTCAGGAAAGAGTAGTTGTATTTATAGGTCATTGAAAATACAACTTTGTTTTAATTTTCTTTTCTAGTTCTTTTGCACCTCTGTGAGGCAAAGAATATGAGGAGTGCTAGCAAAAATTTAAAATTTTTTTTTATATAATTAAGCATTAATTATATAGTTTAATATTAGTGAATCTTGTAGCTGGGAAGAGGCTAGCATTTTTGTTGTTTGTGGTTTGGTTTCAACTGCTTGTTACCAGCTCCATCAGTAGAAAGGCTGAGCATGTAATTGTTGTTGGAGACTCTCTCCTGAGGGGAACAGAGGGTCCTATTTGTCATTCTGACCCAGCTCACAGGGAAGTCTGCTGCCTACTTGAGGCCTGGGTAAGGGACATCACCAGGAGACTACCCAAGCTAATTCATCCCTCTGACTATTACCCCTCACTGATAATCCAAGCTGGAAGTGGTAAGATTGACAAGAAGGGCACCTGGACAATCAAAAAGGAATTCAAGGCCCTCAGACAATGGATTGATGGGGCAGGAGCTCAAGTGGTATTCTGCTCAGTTCCCTCAGAGGCCAGGGTGTGCACTGAAAGGAACAGGAGAACCCACGCCATCAACAATTGGCTCAAAGGATGGCGCCAGCAGTGGAATTTTGGGTTCTTTGACCAAGGGGCTACTTTCAGCATACCTGACCTGCTGGACCTTGATGAGGTGAATCTACCTAGAAAGGGCAAGAGGACTCTAGCACTAGAGTTGGCAGGGCTCATTGGGAGGGCTTTAAACTAGGTCTGAAGAGAGTGGATGAGGAAACCAGTCTCTCTGAAGAGGAGAGAGAGGCACATAAACAAGAGATGAGAAATCAGCAACCCAGCTGAAGTGCGTGTACACCAATGCATGCAGTATGGGTAAGAAACAGGAATAGAATAGAATAGAATAGAATAGAATAGAATAGAATAGAATAGAATAGAATAGAATAGAATAGACCAGGTTGGAAGAGACCTACAAGATCATCACATCCAACCTATTATCCAACACCGCCTAATCAACTAAACCATGAAACCAAACACCCTATCAAGTCTCCTCCTAAACACCTCCAAATATGGCAACTCCACCACCTCCCTGGGCAGCCCATTCCAATGGCAAACAACTCTCTCAGTGAAGAACTTTCTCCTCACCTCAAGCCTAAACTTCTCCTGGTGCAGTTTGAGACTGTGTCCTCTTGTTCTGGTGCTGGCTGACTGGGAGAAGAGACCACCCCCACCCCCCCCGGCTACAACCTCCCTTCAGGTAGTTGTAGACAGCAATAAGGTCTCCCCTGAGACTCCTCTTCTCCAGGCTAAACAATCCCAGCTCCTTCAGCCTCTCCTCATAGGGGTTGTGTTCCAAACCCCTCACCGACTTCGTTGCCCTTCTCTGGACATGTTCCAGCAACTCAACATCTTTCCTAAACTGAGGGGCCCACAACTGGACAAAGGACTCAAGGTGTGGCCTAACCAGTGCAGTGTACAGGGGCACAATGACCTTGCTGCTCCTGCTGGCCACACTGTTACTGATACAGGCCAGGATGCCATTGGCCCTCTTGGCCACCTGGGCACACTGGAGGCTCGTGTTCAGCCTACCATCAAGCAGTACCCCCAGGGTCCCGCTCTCCAGCCACTCTGACCCCAGCCTGTAGCACTGCATGGGGTTGTTGTGGCCAATGTGCAGAACCTGGCACTTGGATGTGTTAAATCTCATGCCTTTGGACTCTGCCCATCTGTCCAGCCTGTCAAGGTCCCTCTGCAGAGCCTCTGTACCCTCCAGCAGATCAACTCCTGCCCCCAGCTTGGTGTCGTCAGCAAATTTACTGATGATGGACTCGATGCCCTCGTCCAGATCATCAATAAAGATGTTAAAGAGCATGGGGCCCAGTACTGATCCCTGGGGCACACCACTAGTGACTGGCTGCCAGCTGGATGTGGCACCATTCACCACCACTCTTTGGGCTCGGCCCTCCAGCCAGTTCCTAACCCATCACAGTGTGCTCCCATCCAAGCCATGGGCTGACAGCTTGGCCAAGAGTTTGCTATGGGGAACGGTGTCAAAGGCCTTGCTGAAGTCCAGTCTTCCAGTACCTACAGCTAAAAGATTTTAAGCTTAAGGTTCCTGGTAATCAAACTAGTGAGTGGATGATAGGAAATGCAAAGTGTGTTCTTTTTTTCCTTTTTTTTTTCTTTTTTTTTTGCACTTTCTATATGTGATCCCATCCCACTGCACTGTAATTGATTCTATTAAATCCTTCAGCTGGCAGATATCTGGATATCATTTATGTCAATTTAGAAGGTTGAGAGAAACTACACGACTCAATGTATGCATTCAAGTACAACTGTTATTGCTTCCTTAGCTTTCAAGCAAGAACATCATTAACTCATTGAAGATTTGATTCTTGAGATACTTTGAATAAATGCTTCTGGCAATGAAGCTTTATCTTATAAATAAGAATGCAGTCCTTGAATGTGCATGACTATGTAAGTAATCATAGACAATAATAATATAGTCAGAAAAAAATATCACAAACATGAATAGATGTTTATTTTCCTTTTAATTATGACACAACAACCAAAAAGTTTGCAGTTTTCATGTTTTAGTCACTGAGATTGTCTTAGCTCTTTGTCAGGTAGACACAGCATAGGATATAAAGACAAATTATAGAACACATTGGGTTAGAAGGGACCTTTAAATATAATCTAGTCCAACCCTCCTGCCATAAGAAGGACCACCCTGCAATAAGCAGGAATCATATAGACATCATAAATACAGTCATCAGTGTCCTATAACTCCTTAAGTATGTTTGCATTCTGTCACCCATTTTTTTTTATAAACTAGTTACATAAAAAAACCAAACTACTCAACCAACCAACCAACCAACCAAAAAACCTCTGTAGCCCCCTTTCTGAATGTGCTGATCTGTTGGTGTGTACAAACACAGTGTGTTTGACATATTCAGGGCATGCTTTATTTATTTAACTTACATAGATTGTTGGCATCAGCAGTAGATCTGATTTACACCCAATATATTTGATATATTTTTTTGCTGTGACAGAGATCTGTGTGCTATACATAGTTGTACTGTACTTGTTTGACATTTCTGATTGACCTGTGGCCTTGTCAAAACCAAACAACGTCAGAAGTCGTCAAGCTTCACTTGAACAAAATTTATCTGTAGAAAGAAAAAGAAATATCTTGGCAAGCATGAACATATGGTAGGCTGAGTCTTTTTTCCTGTGATCTTATTTTCTCCTAGAAAACGATGAAGCTGCAGGACATAGAGTGTGAATCAGATTCAGAAGTGGTACCTAGGAAACTCTTCTAGTCAGAATTTATAATTGTTCCATTTTACTCCTTTCTATTTGTATAATCATACTTCACCTTTTCTCCCCAGACCACAAACCCCAAACAATACCAAGGTCTGAATTTTTCCAGCATACATTTGGGTAAGGCTTGAAACTCAAAATACTTTTATTGCAAATGCAAATATAATTAGGAATTTTTATCATTATTGCCAACTGATGAAACATTAGGCTTGTGGGTTTTTCTTCATTCTTACTATACTAAGATGGTCTATTTATCTTTCTCTCTCTCTTCTTTTTTTTTTTTTTTTGTTTTTAATTTTTAATACAACAGTACAAGATAACTCTAAATCGTAAAGTTGTGTAGAAGGAGGCATCTAATACTTTGAGGGTACTAGTCAAAGGAGCAATAAACCAGAAGATTCAGAAGAAAAAAATGACCAGAAAAAATAGAAGGAAGGTCCCGATAAAAAGCTAACTTGGTTAGAGGCATGAATTGGTAAGAGTATGTGGGGGTGTGGAAGAGTTAATTGTTTCCAGTGGGAGGATAAGGACAGAACAAGAGACAAACACACAGAGACAAAAAACCTGATCAGTTAGGTGTTCTGTTGGAACACCTCTCCTATAAAGACAGGTTGAAGGATCTGGAGTTGTTCAGCCTGGAGAAGAGAAGGCTCTGGGAAGACCTAATAGTAACTTTCCAGTATCTGAAGGGGGCCTAAAAAAGGATGGAGGCTGCCTACAAAGGCCTGTATTGATAGGACAAAGGGCAATGGTTTCGAACTAGAGAAGAGTAGATTTAGATTGGATGTTAGGATGTTAGGAACAAGTTCATTACTATGAGGGTGGTGGAGCACTGGAACAGGTTGCCCAGGGTGGTAAGTGAGAATCCATCCCTGGAGATGTTCAAGGTCAGGCTTGACAGGACTCTGGGCAACCTGATCTAATTGAGGATGTCCTTGTTTACTGCAGGGGCAGTTGGACTAGAGGACCTTTAGAGGTCCCTTGCAACCCAAACCGTTCTACAATTAGAATTCGCAAAATTTGAGTTGATGTGTTTCTAGCACTATGCCACTAACAGACCAATTGTCTAATATCGAAAAATGCTCACAGTAACAATGAAGCTACGTTGTGAATTTTGCAAAATGATGCTTCATCCCTTAAGCAGGTGGTGGTGGTAGTGGTTTTGAGTACCCTGGATCATTTGGAAGCAGAGATTTGTGCAAAGCTCTTGTAACATCACTATTTGGAAAACTTGTTCTGTTACAAAACTCTATGAATCAAAACTAAAGCTGGAATCATTCAAGATTTATGACTGTGGTTCTCCTGTCTAGAGGTGAAAATGGCCTATTTTATGAAACCACGCAAGGGGAACTGAATCATGCCATTTTGACAGAAAGAAAATCTATTAATTTCCTAGAGAATATTACTACACAGATCAATTCTCCATTCCTTGTCTTATCCTACAACTATTCCCTCAGGCTAAAACTTTTACACAGAATTATTTCTGTTGCCTCAAGTAGAAGAAGAAATGATTCCTCATAGACATTTTGTGCTTTTAATGTTTGAAAGCTGGATATGCAAATATGTTCTGTCAAATGCTACTAACGATGTACTATGTACTACATGTATATAATTATTATTTATATCTTTTTCATTGTTGTAGCATCCAGTGGCTTTAACTGGAGACCCATGGTATGAAAAAATACTACAATTATATGGCAATTATATGGTGAAATATCTATTTACACTGGGTGGAAATGCATTCACTTTATTCTTAAGTCTACAATTATATTCATCTGAGAACAAAGAGGAAGTAAAGGCTACAGGGAGACAGGCATTCATGATTTAAAACAAACAAACATACAGAAAACCTTATTACAATAGCAGTATCCTCATACTTACATAACACAAGAATCTTTCAAAAGTTAGAGAATATGTGACTTTTTAATGATTATAATTGCTTTATCCTTTTTGTCTGTTTTTAATATAATTCAGATATAACATTAGGTATTTTTATTACCACTGTTTTTAAGCATTTTTCCTATCACAAGTTATTTCATATGATCAAAGAGCAGCAGGTATAAAACATGTCATAGAGATAGTATGTGTCCCTATTTTTTATTATTACTGTAGGAAGAATGTTTATAAACAACATCTGTTGGCATTATTTAGAAAACCATGGATTTTCCATTCACATTGTATTGAGAGAAATTAAATATAAGTTTTTTGAAATCAAATCAGCTTACCATGTAGTTGAATCAGATGATAGATGACAAAGGATTCCTTTAATATTCAATGATACTTCCAGTTTACAGTGATTTAAAAGGAAGCAATGACACCAAAAAGTAATATAAAAAACAGCTGCTGATTCATCATTGTCATCTCATTCTATGACAAGGTGACCCACCTGGTGGATGTGGCAAATGATGTGGATGTTGTTTACCTAGACTTCAGTAAAGCCTTTGATACTGTTTCCCACAGCATCCTCATAAGAAAAAACAAACCTGGCTGTTGTAGGATTGGATGTGCATAGACTCTGCTGGTTCAAACACTGGATGGTTAGCTGGGTCCAGAGAATGGTAATAAATGGAGTTAAATCCAGTTGGTGGCTGGTCACAAGTGATAGTCCTCAGGGTTCAGTGCTGGGACCACTTCTTTTTTATATCTTTAACAATGATCCATAGATCCATAGAACTGTCAGTATTGGAAGAGACCTTTGAGACATCAAGTCCAACCTCTGACCTAGAGCTCACAATTACACCTCTGCTGCTAAGCCACTGGCACTAAACCACTCTGTGTCTTTTAAATGCCTCCATCACCTCCGTGGGCAGCCTGTTCCAGTGCCTGAGAACCCTTTCTGCAGAGAAATTGTACCTCATGTTTAATCTGAACCACCCTTGGGGCAACTTGAGGGCATTTCCTCTTGCCCTGTCACTTGCTACTGGGGAGAGCAGATCAACTCCCACCTGGCTCCAACCTCCTTACAGGGAGCTGTAGAGAGCCAGAAGGGAAAGCAGATTGAGATCACCCTAAGTAGGTTTGGAGATGATACTCATTTGGGTGGGAATGTTGACCTGCTGAAGAGTAGGGAGGCTTTTCAGAGCGACCCGGACAGGCTGTTACATCAAATTACACCGGGGGAAGTTTAGGTTAGAGCACTATACCAAAAGGTTTATGAAAGACTGGAACAGGCTGCCCAGGGAAATGGCTGAATCTCTATCCCTGGATATACTTAAAAGCTGTTTAGATATGGCACACAAGGATATGGTGTCGTGGTGGCCCTCATAGAGTTAAATGATTGTTGGACTTGATTGTCTTAAGGTCTTTTCCTGCCATAGTGATTCTCTGATTCTGTGTGTGATTCTGTTTTTTGTTTAAGAAATAATTAGTTCCTCCTTATCAACATCATAGAATACATAGAATACATAGAATAAACCAGGTTGGAAGAGACCTTCAAGATCATCGCGTCCAACCCATCAACCAATCCAACACCGCCCAAACAACTAACCCACGGCACCAAGCACCCTGTCAAGTCTCCTCCTAAAAACCTCCAGTGATGGCGACTCCACCACCTCCCCAGGCAGCCCATTCCAATGGGCAATCACTCTTTCTGTATAGAACTTTTTTCTAACATCCAGCCTGAACCTCCCCTGGTGCAGCCTGAGACTGTGTCCTCTTGTTCTGGTACTGCTTGCCTGGGAGAAGAGTCACCTTCTGTATGACCTAGTTAATACCATTTTCAAGTAGGTAGAAGATATGCAAAAGAATCTTGATAGCAATTTCAGGATCAAATATGATCTCAAGGAGTCTATAAATCAGTGACTCTATGACATTCTATTAAATCCTGATTTAGATGGGTTTAAAACCAATATCTAATCATGCCTTTAGGAGAGGAAATCTGAATAAAGGGAGTCTTGTGCTGACTCGCATGAGATTACTATCTGAAATTACCATCACACTAGTATATTGATTTAGATATGCAGAAGATGAATAGAAATGAACAAGCAAAAATCCATATAAAGTTTTAGAATCTCTGGTAGACATCTATTTTCTTAATTTCTTAATTTATGGATTTTTGTCCTTAAAGCATTTAGACAACAGAACAAATTTAATTCCTATTCACTTCTTTGTTGTTTGGTGTAGCTTTGTTTGTTTACTTGCTTGCTTTTTGTTTTGGTTTGGGATTTTGTTTATTTGTTTTCAGTCCAAAGAATGTAAAGTATAAACTGCAAAACTTTGAAAGTAGGAAAGACACCTCAGGTCTATATATCTGTAGTTGCACGTTGAACTCATTGGAAAACTATGGCTTCTTTCAGTAATACCTTCTGAACTCAGATATGTTCTTTACTTCAGTGACCTTGTTCTGAAAAAGCAGTGCCTGAACTGTCTGCTGGTAGATGGGATTTTGAAGATTTTTTTTTTCCCTAGGGAGAGCCTAAGTTTCCTAACTTTCAGGGAGCTATAGTGGTACAGAAATCTATTTTTCACTTCTATTGCAGTTTTCCTTTCAAAAGGCAGTTCAGCTTTTTTAAACTTCATGGAGAAAGAAATGTGCAAAAGAAACCCACATGTGAAGAACATGGCTTAATCATCCTTCTGGTTTCTTATTTTTCTATTAGTTGCCTGTCATGCACTGAATCAATCAAATCTTGATTTAGTGGAGAAGATTGGTTTTAAAGCCCTGACAAGACCTTCAAAAGTGTTTGACTGACAATATATTGAATAACACGTAAATTAAGCATTGAAATAAATGATTACTAATAAGCTAATATTTAATGTTACAAAGCCAGGATTAAAAAAATAATATAGGAGGTTGAAACTGGTTTACAGGTTTCTTTTTCTTTCATGTGTCTTCCCCACCTCCAGCTCATGGATCTGAAAGTGTATGCATGAGTGTAATCACAGAGAATTCTGGGAAATTTAGGCAAATAAAAAAAAAACCACTGCAAATTTGTTTGTTACTCTTTTCAGCAACAAATAAAAATTTGATCTACAAAATATTTTTTTCAATGATAAAGCTTAAAACAAGTCAATGATTGAAATTAAGTTAACTTGCTGAGTTTTCTTTTCTGGAATTGTGTTCCACATATGAACCATAGTATGGTTGAAAATTCTGGTCATAACAGCAGGTAATTTAGCAATGTGAAGCACAGTCTGGGCACAGTCAGTCTCACCTCTGTGCCTATTAACATCATGGAGCAGATCCTCCTGGATCCTGCTGAAGCAGAAGAAAAAGAGGTGACTGGGTAGAATCAACATGGGTTCGCCATGGGCAAATCCTGCCTGACAAACCTGGTGGCCTTCTATGACAAGGTCACAACATTAATATCACAGTATCACAGTATCACCAAGGTTTGAGGAGACCTCAAAGATCATCAAGTCCAACCTGTCACCACAGAACTCATGAGTAGACCATGGCACCAAGTGCCACGTCCAATCCTCTCTTGAACACCTACAGGGACGGTGACTCCACCACCTCCCTGGGCAGCCCATTCCAATGGCGAACGACTTGCTTGGTGAAGAACTTTCTCCTCACCTCAAGCTTAAACTTCCCCTGGTGCAGCTTGAGACTGTGTCCCCTTGTTCTGATGCTGGTTGCCTGGGAGAAGAGACTAACCCCTTCCTGGCTACAACCTCCTTTCAGGTAGTTGTAGAGGACAATGAGGTCACCCCTGAGCCTCCTCTTCTCCAGGCTAAAGAATCCCAGCTCCCTCAGCCTCTCCTCATAGGGCTTGTGCTCAAGGCCTCTCACCAGCCTTGTTGCCTTCTCTGGACACATTCAAGTGTCTTGATGTCCTTCCTAAACTGAGGGGCCAAGAACTGGACACAGAACTCAAGGTGTGGCCTAACCAATGCAGAGTACAGGGGCATAATGACTTCCCTGCTCCTGCTGGCCACACCATTCCTGATGCAGGCCAGGATGCCATTGGCCTTCTTGGCCACCTGGGCACACTACTGGCTCATGTTTAGGCAACTGTCAATCAGCACCCCCAGGTCCCTCTCTGTTTGGGAGCTCTCCAGCCACTCTGACCCCAGCCTGTAGCTCTGCATGGGGTTGCCGTGGCTGAAGTGCAGCACCCGGCACTTGGACTTGTTAAATGCCATCCCGTTGGACTCTGCCCGTCTGTCCAGTCGGTCAAGGTCCCTCTGCAGAGCCTTTCCACCCTCTAACTGACCAACATCTGCTCCCAACTTGGTGTCATCTGCAAATTTGCTGATGACTGACTCAATCCCCTCATCCAGATCATCAATGAAGATGTTAAAGAGGATGGGGCCCAGCACCAATCCCTGGGGGATGCCACCAGTGGCTGGCTGCCAGCCGGATGTGGCACTATTCACCACCACTCTCTGGGCTCGGCCCTTCATCCAGTTCCTAACCCAGCACAGCGTGCTGCTGTCCAAGCCACGAGCTGACAGCTTAGCCAGCAGTTTACTGTGGGGGACAGTGTCAAAGGCCTTGCTGAAGTCCAGGTAGACCACATCCACAGGCCTCCCCACGTCCACCAGACGGATCACCTGATCATAGAAGGAGATCAGGTTGGAGAGGCAGGATCTGCCCTTCCTAAATCCATTTTGGCTGGACCTGAGCCCTTGGCCGTCCTTCAGGTGCTCAGTTATTGCTGCCAGGATAATCTGCTCCATCATTTTCCCTGGAACTGAGGTCTGGCCTGTAGTTTCCAGGTTCCTCCATCTGACCCTTCTTGTGGATGGGGACCACACTGGCCAGTTTCCAGTCATCTGGGACCTCTCCGGTGAGCCAGGACTGGAGGAAAATGATGGAGACCAGCTCGGCCAGCTCATGTGCCAGCTCTCCCAGCACCCTAGGATGGATCTCATCCTGTCCCATGGACTTGTGAGGGTCCAAGTGGCTCACCAGGTCCCGAACTAATTCCTCATGGATTTCTGGGGCATTACACTGCTCCCTGACCCCATCACCCAGCTCAGGAGGCCACTCGTCCTGAACTCCTGCCTTGCTGTTAAAAATTGAGGCAGAGAAGGTGTTCAGGATCTCAGCCTTTTCCTCATCTTCAGTCACAGTGTTCCCCTCCAGGTCCAATAAGGAGTGCAGGTTCTTCTTGCCCTTCTTTTTAGTGTCAATATATTTGTAAAAATGCTTTTTTGTGAATATGTTAATCTATATTGTCTGCCTTTTCCTTTTTTTTTTTTTTTTTTTTTTATTTTTTGTGGACTTTTTTCAGTAAATGAAAGTGTTAAGAGCATACAAAAACTGTCCAGGTCTTAATGTGAATCTCCATAGATTTCAGAAGCAGAAGAGTTTTGCTTTAATTTTTAATGGATTATTTAATCCACTTTTCCTTTTGCTTGTATGATAAGAAAAAAGCCCTGAAACACACAGGTTACTAGAAATATAGACTAAAATGAGATGTGAAATATCAATCCCTACATTGCAGAGAGACCTTTGCAAAAGCCAGTGAATATTCCATCCCAACACTGATACGTACATAGAATGTGTACTTTCCTCCCTAACCATTTATTCATTATCATATTGTGTTTATACTTAAACCATGTTTTTTAAGTTTTGTTACAATATGACATGTGTGGTACTGACAGCTATGTAAAATGAAAAGCTATATCACATACATGCCTAAGTTCCACTCACACATTAAAATAGGCTATTAAGGAAGGAAGCGAGATTAATTTGGTATTTTTGAGAGATCTATCCTTTTTTCAATTACTACATCCTTAAAAATGGATTTTTTTAAATAATATACTTCCAAGTATTTCCCAGATAAAAAAATGGCTGACAAATATTAAATTCCTCTGGTCCCTCTTTTCTTTAGTCTTTAGGGGATTCATATTCTTTTCCTATAAATTCTGTAAAATAGCAAGCGTTACTTCAAATGTTCTTTTTGACTAGTCTATTACTTTAGGGTCCATTGCCTTATGCTTTGCAATATGCAAGATAACAGATAACTTATGTTGCTTGTTCTTTCTTTTATTCTGTCCTAATTTCTTATTTTCTTGTCAAATCTAACAAGCTATTGAATATATTTTCATATCTATTACCTTCTTTCTTATGTACTGTATCTCTACTCTTATTTTTTACTTATACATTAAACCTTTCCTTGTTACCTCTCTTTTACTAATATATATAATTTTGAATCTTACTTTCTAGCTTTATTGTAGCATACTTGATCTATTTCTCCTTATTAATCTTTCATAAAGTGAATATTTTCCTCTCTGCAATCTTTTTGACTTTACAGTTTTTGACCAGCTTTTGGTGTACTCATATTTATAGCACAGTCTCTTTATTTCATAATGACAGTTTGTCTCATTATCTCATTAAATTAATTCCATGTCCATTCAACAATTTGAGCTTACAGATTATTTTTCCTGTGATTGTATAAAGAACATAGTGAGAAGAGAAGAGAAGAGAAGAGAAGAGAAGAGAAGAGAAGAGAAGAGAAGAGAAGAGAAGAGAAGAGAAGAGAAGAGAAGAGAAGAGAAGAGAAGAGAAGAGAAGAGAAGAGAAGAGAAGAGAAGAGAAGAGAAGAGAAGAGAAGAGAAGAGAAGAGAAGAGAAGAGAAGAGAAGAGAAGAGAATTAATCAGGTTGGATCATTGAGTCCAACCTGCCGCCCAATGCTATCTAATCAACTAAACCATGGCACCAAGCACCCCATCAAGTCTCTTCCTAAACACCTCCAGTGATGGTGACTCCACCACCTCCCTGGGCAGCCCGTTGCAATGGGAAATCACTCTTTCTGTGAAGAACTTCTTCCGAACATTCAGCCTAAACCTCCCCTGGTGCAGCTTGAGACTGTGTCCTGTTGTTCTGTCACAGGTTGCCTGGGAGAAGAGACCAACCCCCACCTGGCTACAACCTCCCTTCAGGGAGTTGTAGAGAGCAATAAGGTCTCCCCTGAGCATCCTCCTCTTCTCCAGACTAAGCAACCCCAGCTCCCTCAGCCTCTCCTCATAGGGCTTGTGCTCCAAACCCCTCACCAGCTTTGTTGCCCTTCTCTGGACACATTCCAGCAAGTCAACATCTTTCCTAAACTGAGGGGCCCAGAACTGGACACGGGACTCAAGGCATGGCTTAACCAATGCTGAGGACAGGGGCAGGGGCAGAATGACTTCCCCTTTTTTTTTTTTTTTCCCCATCTTGTTCCCTGTATCAAATCTACCATTCTGCAAGCAGGAGACCACTCTGTCAACCAGAAGTATTTTGAGATGAGTTACTGGCTAGTTTGCCATATCTTTCAAATGAAAATTTGAGGGAGAACAAATTTGTTAAAAATATTTAATAGAGAAATATCATAATATTCAAAGATCTGAAGAAATGTTTTATTCTAGTAGGGGTTCATCAGTCCAACATTAGTGGGAAACATTTCAAAATGTATTAGTAAACTTAGAGTAATGACACAGACCTGTTTGAAATCTGTAGTTTAATAAAGTGTTGTCCTTTTTTTTTTTTTTTCCCATCTACCTAATTATTATTCTGCCACTTTGAAATCTAAAAAAAAACAACCTAGGGTTATTTTTACAGAAGATTCTTAAGAGAACAAGGACATAGGATCTCTGATATAGTAGTTAGAAAGATCTGTTCCAATATTCTTTCTAAGAAGAGTGGCAGACAAGGAAAAATGACAAAAACAAAATCTGATGTTAATTACACTGATTTAAATTGCTTTTCTAAACACAGTACTCCAAACCATTATTTTCTACTTCATTACTATTATGATCATCACATAAATTTTTCTAAATGTTTTGTAACCTCATCTATGAATTTCCTGACACAGACACCTGCTCACTTTGGCAGCATTTTTGCATTAATTTTGCTCTGTCATAGAAGAGATACACATTTCTTTCCTGATCAGTTAAAATTAAGGATAATCCCTAACCTCTTCAGTCATAACAGTGAGTTACAGATCAGACTATGTGTTAAAATATTGTGATTTTATAGGAGAATGTGGAAAAATCATTTTACTGTAGTTTAAATATTTAATGTTAATCATCTATTCTAACTAAACCTTAAAAAATCTTGAAAAGTTGTTGTTTGTTTCTTTCTTTTTCTGTTGGGGCTGTTTTGTTTTGGGTGTAGGGGTTGGGGTTTTTTTGGTCTTTTTCGTTGTTTTGGGGTGGTTTGTTTGTTTGTTCAGTTTGTTAGCACTGATAACATTTCTACCCTTTGTAGAGCTTTGCAGTTTTATTCCGCTTTTGTCTTCTTACTTCCTGGCTTATTCTCTCTTGCCATTATTAACACAGTGCTTGTGCAATCACTTTTCACAAACACCTACTTATGACACTTCTTAACTTCAGGAGATGTTCCTGATTATTTCAAATTAATTTTCAAGTGAGGGAAGATGTCAACCATAATACTAAGTTTAATGTGCTTTTGACAATAGCACCTGTTGTAATTGCTGACAGTAGACTATAAGAATTTGTTGACAAATGTCAAAGCTTTGAAGTAATTACTTCAAATACTTTTTATTTCTCATCTTCACCAGAAGACATGATAAATTTCAACATCATGTATATATTTGGAACTATTCCTTTTCTTGCAGTTTACTGTCTTGAAATGATAGACCAGTCATTATTGTCCCAAAAATATTCAACTTAAAATAGCATAATTTTTTATTTCAGAATGTTGAATTGTGGCATAAACCAATGGGATTTGTTTATGAAATAGGTGCATAGTGGAAGCACACATACAATCACACCTGCCCATGTTTTGATCAATGTAAATTACCATGCAGCTTGGGAAAAAAATAGAAAATATATTAGACATCATTAAAATTAGCATTATCATTCTATATTTTTAGAATAATTTAGAATGTTATGCATACTATGATGTATTAATGTTCTAAGATTTGAACACTGGTAGCATCTCCCTGTGAAATAAAGATTTTGATGCCAGCATATAAACTTGTTTGTATCACTATGTATTAATACTAGTTAAAATCACTTGACAGGTGTCAGAACATGCATTTCTCAACTTGCATTATAAATTGTGCTAGCATGGTGATGATACAAAACAGACAGTAACTTCTGAAAATAATAATACTATCGTTCTTCTTGAATCTTTTAGAAACAGTTTACTATTAACTACTGATACTCTACTATAGTAGTTCCTTAGTTCATATACTGTAGATTACTTTCCTGAAAGCCTGTGAAGCACAACATTTGAAAGTGACATGTTGGAAATCAATTCAGGATCTGTCTTAGAGGATCTAGGAATAAATAGTAAGAAATGCATACCAAACAAACTAAACAAAAAAATCCAACCCCAAACCTCTCCCTAGCAGTGGAAAGCTGGACATGCTTAGTGATTTTCCTGTTTTAATGTTATCTGATTAAATTTCAGAGAAAACAAATGAAAAATCTAAATTCTTTGAATAATCCTGTTTTCTAGATTTGTTTTATCTATCTCGCTATTGTTGCATTGAATTCAGTCAGAAAAGAAAAACAAAACAGAGCAGAACAATACAAAACAACAACCAAAAAAATTACAAACAATACAACAAAAACACACACAGAGGAAAAAAAGTCAAACCCAAACCCAACAAACCAAAACAAACAAAAACCCAAATCAACTAACCAACCAACAAAAAGACCCCTACCCCCACCCCCCAAAAAACCCAACCAAACAAATAACAAAAAACCCACCACAACAAACCAGAAATACAGACCAAGATTACGGAATTTTCAATGAAGAAAAAAAAAACACCACTGCATTTTCAACTCTCCTTACTTTAAAGTGAATCGATTCTCCTACATACTAAGACAGAAAAGAAGTTCTAATCAAAGCAGCACTATTTTCAGTGCTCTAGCCATTTCAACAATGCTTTATTTTTTTCTTCTCTAAGACAAACCCTTTCCAGAAAGACATACTAATCTTGAAAAGTCATATAGCTCTTGAGTACCCTAGAGCTGCATAGCCCTAATACTAACCCCACCCTCTCCTTTTTCTGTCTCTCATAACCACCCCAGAATGCAGCATTAAGTTTTGTTAAAGGGAGGACTCTTTATTCTATAGGATAGGATCCTAATCAAGTAGTATATAATGTTGATTTTTCAATTCTTCAGCTGATTAGATGGCTGCGCCCAAAGACTTGTGGTGAATGGAGTTAAATTCTGTTGGCAGCCTGTCACATGTGGGGTTCCCCAAGGCTCAGTGCTTGGGCTGTTTCTCTTTAATATCTTTATCAATGATCTGGATGAGGGATTGAGTGCACTCTTGAGTTTGCAAGCAACACCAAGTTTAGAGGGAGTGTTGATGTGCTTGAACATAGGAAAGCTCTACAGAGTGGTCTGGTTGGATCATTGGGCTGAGGACAGTTGTACGAGGTTCAACATCACCAAGTGACAAGTCCTTCTCTTGTGTGACAATAGCCTCCCATGACTTCCTAGTGGAAAAGGACATGGGAATGTTGGTCAACAGACAGCTTAACATGAGCCACAGTGTGATGGCACCCTGGCCTGCATTCAGGACTACAGAAGCAATTGTTCTGTACTCAGCACTGGTAAGATGCAACTCAGGTACTGTGTTCAGAAATATATTGAGATATTGGAGGAGGTCTAGAAAAGGCCAACAAAGCTGGTAAAAGCTCTAGAGGACAAGATCTATGAGGAGTGGCTGAGACAACTGGGGTTGCTTAGCTGGGAGAACAGGAGGCTGAGGGGAGACCATATCGCTCTCTGCAAGTACTTGAAAGAAGGTTGGTGTGAAGTGGATGTTGGCCTGTTCTCCCAAAGAGCAAGTGTCAGGACAAGAAGAAATAGCCTCAAGTTGCACCAGGGTAGGTTTAGGTTGGCCACTGTAAAAAATTTCTACACTCTAAGAGTTGTAGAGGACTAGTACAGGATGCTCAGGGAAAGGGTTGAGCCATCATCCCTGGAGTAATTTAAAAGATACATAGGCCTGTTGCTTAAGAATACTGTTTAGCGTTAGGTTAATGGTTTGACTTGATGGTCTTTTCCAGCCTAAACAATTCCATGATTCTATGATTATATATTTCATCTTCTCTTCTGAGTGCATTAAAAAACAACAACAACAACAAAAAACACCAAAAGGGCAACAAGTTGACACATTTGCCTTTTTGGACTTTCAGTTTCTAAACTTTTGTATTCTTTACTTATCTGTATCCAGGTTTCATGTGTCAAAAGAACTCTGTCTGATCTTAAAGTTGGATTTTTTTGAGTGGATGAAGCCTATCTCCTGAAATGAAGGAATCATGAACCCTTCACCTCTAATATATCAGACCCCGCATTTCTAAACAAATGATCTGTATTCTAAGTTAAATTCATACAAAAGAAATCAATTACTCAGATAGCTAAGGCTATGACAACAATTTAAACAATTAAAATTTACTTGGTATACATACCTTGTTGGAGTAAGTATGAAGAATGCAGAAGCTCAAGTTTATCAATTCATGGCAGCAAAACAAGTTCAAGTAATTAAGTACTAGTTTTTTTTCTAAGCCATTCTGAAGTCCCAGCTCTTCCCCACTTACACTGTGAGTTTAAAGAACTGAAGTAATCCTTGAAATTCTGTTTTTTACTGAATAAATTCAGGCTCAGAGGATTGCACTTATTTCATCATTGTTAATGTACTAGTGGCTTACAGCTGCCTGGAAGAGCCCTGATACAGAGAGAAATTGCCCTGAGAAGTTTGTGTGAGAACTAGTAGTTCCATTCCAGACTGTTTCTACTTCCTTATAGTCCAGAGAAGACTTGTGTTGCTTCTAGATCCTAAAAGTGTTGTTGTTGTTTGTTGTTTGGGTTTTTTTTCCCTTTTTTGTTTGTTTTGGGTTTTTTGTATGTGTGCTTTTTTTGTTAGTTTATTTTTAAATTCTGCAGCTATATAACACATTTATTAATCTGTTGAATTGTGATTATGTAAAACATTAGTTTTAGTGTATTTGAAGGAATTTACATGCCTTGAAAACAGGGTTTTTAATTGTTAGTGGTTTGCTTAGTGTGTAAGGTTTTAGCAATAAATTCATCAGAAATACTCAAAGATTGGAAATAAACCATATATGTTCTTGATGCAACCAGTATTGACTTGTCTGGTATTAAATGAAAGCTGGAGATTTGTGTCACTGTGCCATGGAAAGTATGCTTTTACTACATTTACATTTCTAAAACTAATGTAATTACCGTACCAAGTATAAAATATATTAAGCTTGATTTCACTCTTTGGAAAAAGGGCGCAAACGTCGTGTCTGTGGCTCCAGTGATTACTGAGTAGATTTGCATAATTCACAGTACTAGGTCCATTGATATCAATGCTATTACATGAGCAAGATAAACAATTGTGGCTATGGCTTTTTCAATCTTTATCAAAGATGATTGCACTCAGCAAATATTTGAGGATTTTGAACCCCGAGAGATATGAGGTAACTTCAGCTGCATCTGTACATTCATTGGAATCAAATTAATGGAATTGCACTGATAAAAGGGAAGAATTTGCTCTTGATTGCAAAAGATGAACTTTTTAGGGGGTGGAAATTCTGTTGATTGAGTCTCCACCTCATTCAAAAAGCAGAACACGAATGAGGAAAAAGGAAAATATGTGACATAAATTAATTGAACATAAAGTCTGATGGATCTGGAGAGTTAAACACAAGGATAATTTTGTCTGAACATCTATTACAATTTCAGGCTGACTTTATTGAATATTTAGGAGTAATATTGGTACAGTTATGATAATAGCAGGTAGCAAGGAAGAGACTGAATATGAGAAAATTTGTTCACAGATTAGAGGTATTATCTTCTCAACATTATCAAAAGAGCTGAAATTAAGACCTCTAAGTCATTTTAAAATGGATTACAGGAGGTTGTAAGGCATACCAGTACAGCATAATCAACAGTTATGCACATACACCAGAACAGAGTGGAAACCCAAAACAGTAGGCCTTTTTAATCTCTAAAATCTCTGATTTTTCTAGCATAGTTACATAATTTAAATTATGTACAATTACATAATGTATAATTAAAATTATGTATAATTGTAAGTGCATGTGTGTAATTACAATTTTGCATAATTACATAATTATAATAACATTCATGTGTCTGAAGATCTAGCATCAGTTCAACTGCAATGAATTCTGTTTCTTTCTTGAGTAGAAGGAAAAAAACCCCATCATGCAATAGGATATAAATCCAGACTAGCCACCTTAAAGGAAAGAAAAGCTTCCACAATTGAGAAAAATTGAAATGTAACACAGAACAATTCTTTTAATATTGAGACACAAGGAAAAATATAAATGACATTTCAAAAGTAAAGAGAGACAAAAGGTTTAGAATCCTCTTTTGACCATTCCCCTCTCCTCTCACTATTTTTTTTTTTTATCCATAAACACACATTTTCAGTCTTGAAATGCGTCTTAAAATACATAGACAAGAACTTACAAAAGATGCCCTGTACATGGAAGTTAGTTTCATTAGCAATTACTCTTAAAACAATTAATCTTCTAGTTTGAAATTAAAAAGAAAAAAACAACTATTCTGGTCCACTTTAAACTTTGTATTCATTATTATTTAACTGGCTGAAGTACTACTTTGCTAAAGAAAATTTATTTCAGGTTCAACTTAGTTTGATTCTGAAAAATATATATACAATATCATCTAAAATTTCAAATCAAGTTGATCCTTAAATATCTTTTTTTTCACCTTATTTTGAGAGAAAATTCTAAGAAGTTAAAGATTTTGTCTAAAATACATAAAATCTAAAAGCTTGAGTTAAAAAACAAAACAACAAACAAAAAGATCACTTCTTGATAGGCTTTGAAGACAGTATTTCATTTTCTGTATTAAATCATTTTTAAAGACTTTTTCTGAAATTAATTTTTAATTTTAAACAGCTGAAGATAAAGCCTAATAGATAAAATCGGATTTGGGAGTATTGCCTAATCACAGACACCTAATGTCATTTGACATAAGCTGTTTTATCCAGCACAACCACTTGGTGTGGGCAGATTTTGCAAAGGACTTAGGAGACATTACTGCCTTTCTGCACTGGCTTCTGGAGGTCAGCCATCTCAAACAACAGTAGGTACCTTTATTTAGGTGGAAATTATATTTCCTGTGGCTTTTTTTCACCCCACTCTTTTTTTTTTCCCCTCTTTTTTCTTTTCCTCTTTTCTTTTTTTCTTTTTTTTTTTTTCTGTAACTATATGAAACTTTGACAACTACCTGCAGAAGATACCAAATCTCAGTATGTGACCAGGTGTAATTAAACTCTCATTTAAAATATAATCTCTGCAATAGTTTTGTATAATTTCTGTGACACTTGCATTATTGGATTGACACAATTAAATTGCTTATATTGCCAGATTTTGTCTCAGTCTGGAGAGGGAAAGAGACTCAGTTCTTTTGAATATTCCCGTGTTGTGAAATGAGAGGCACAAACGAGCCAAAATATCAACAGCTAGACTATTTATTACATAAATAAAGTGGAAATAAGAAGGGGAGAGGGAGAAAATAAAGAGGGAGAGAGAGAAAAGAGAGAGAGAAGAGGACAGGAATTATATTATCACACCCCTCACCCACCTCCCCCCCCCACAAGACAGTTTGAGTCTGTGGAGGAAAGGTGCTGCAGGAGATGCTGGGCTTGTAGAGAAATGGTGCTGAGGCTTTGGCTGGAGAAGAGATGTGATCCCTCTGGGCAGCTTGGGTCTGTAGAGAAAGGGTGCTGAGGCTTTGGCTGGAGAAGAGATGTGGTCCTCTGGGCAGCCTCTCCAGCTCCATGAGTTGCAGCAGGCGGGACTTAGGACACGGAGAAAGGGTTCAGTCTGCTTCTTCCAGGCTCCACAGCCTCTTTTTCCAGAGCAGCATTGTCCCAGGCTTTTCCTTCCTTCTCAGCAGCATGGTCCTTCTTCTGTGTTTTTCTTCTTCCAAGCCAGTAGTTGCTCAAGTCTTTTATACAGTTTTTTAGTCCTTAGGTATGTGTGCAAGTATTGTCCCTCAGGAATTCAGGGGCCAGGAAATCATCCTTAGATAAATATCCAGGTATCATTCCCCAGGAAATCTTTCTGTGCATTCCTGTGTGTTTAGGCAGGGGTCTGGATGGAGGTGGGGGGAGGGGGGGTCCGCCTCCTCCTTCTCCATCTACATGTCCCCACACTCATTACACATCAGGAAACAGGTGCTGAATCCATTGTCTCACCATCCTCCCTTTCCAGGGTACTTGATGGGTGGAGATTATCTTGTCTTATGCATATTCCCGAAGGTGGCCTCGGTCCATTGCTGTGAGGCCAGCTGTGGTCCAGTGATTGATGTTATCTTTTGCACCTTCCAGTGGCTCTGCCCAACACATATCAGCTATTGTCTGGGCAAGCAGCAAGTGATTTTATCTTTGTTGAGTCACACAAGGAGAGACAAGCTTTAGTCTCTCACAGATTTTTATTGATTTTGTTGTACTTTTAACCTTAAAAAAAAACACCATATCAGATTTGTTATGTCATACCAGACATTTTTTAATAAATGTTCACAGTGTTTGTATGAAAACTATATAAAATCACACTTAACACTCCCATGCAGTCTTTTGATTTTTTGCTGCTCCAAGAAGGGATTCAAAGGAAGAAAGAAAACAAACAAAGAGTATACAAATGACATTTTACAGTGTTCCATAACACATTCTTTAATGTAGAGGCTACTTCACTCTTATAATGGTGTTTTATTCTGTATTTTGTTCCTTTCCATTAATTTGTTCTGAGAAGTCTCTGAAAACCAGACACAACTTCACTTGTGTTAGAAATTAGTGCCACAGAATTTATAATCTCTTTCTTTCCACCTATGGAATACACAAAAGCGATTACTCCCATAGAAGCATATATGCACATATATATTAAGATTTTGATATATAAACAAGAATATGAGCATCACTACTTTTTATTTTGATCTAATTTCTGACTGTATATGGATGTACTATTTTTCAATAAAGAGGAGGATCAAGAAGTTAAAAGAGACTATATTCTTAGCTGAAACAAACAAGAGTCCACTTGTGTTTCTTCTCCACTGACTACTAACAGTAAGATATTAGTTACTATTCCAGGACATCATTAGAAAAATATCTAAGACTCAAACTAACAGAGTTTTAGACTGAATATGATCCGAAATTTGAAGGCCTCAGAATATTAGTAAGTTAATCTCTGGACACTCTTCCATGTGTGCAGTTATGGAAGCAGGAGTTGTTTCACTACCAATCCTCCAATGGCAACAATCCCTTCTGACATTTTGTCAGTGCTATGTATAAAATTCCTTGTGAGCGAAGATGAACTAGGTATTGTTCAGTAAATTGCTAGGACTGGTAAAATGGTCATATGCATGTTTGAGATATGAAAAACAAGGTTTAGTTTTCTGATGATAGAGATGTTGGGTTGCTCAATTTATTACATACCATCTGAGAGAATAAAAAACCAGCAGTCCCCTCCCTCCCATCTCTACATGCACAAAAGAGCAGCAGATCCTGCTCCCTGGCACTCTCTCTTGCTTATAGTTGCATATATACCTCCTTTTCTTACCTTTTAGAATAGAAACAGCAATCTGACACTGCATGTACCATTGTCTTCTCATTTAATGTCACAAATATTGATTGCAAAAATTGTACCAATAAACACTGAACTATGTCTTAAGGTATGAATACTTTCTAATCCTCTTCAATCAAAATGAGTAGTATTAGCTACAGAGGTTCAAATGGGAGATCTATTTGAACTTGGCTAAATTTAACAGGTTAGAAAGTGTTTAAATGAACAATTCTGTCAGCAGTAGTGGTGGTAGGAATTATTCAGTAAATGTGGTTTTATCTTAGCCTACCCAAACAAGCCACTCTATCATTCCTTTTCCCCAGCTAGCGAGAGAAGTTGGTTGAGACAAGCAGAGAGAGATCACTCAGCAGTCACTGTGAAGGACAAAACAGACTTACTCAGGGGAATCAGTCTGATTCATTGCCAATCTAAAGTTAGAGTAAGAAAATGAGGAATAAAAACAAATCTTAAAATACATTCTTCTCAACCCTTCCTTTTTTAATGAGTTCAGTTTCAGCCTCTAATTCCTTACCATCTCAGTGACAGTGGGGAATGGGGACTGTAGTCAGTTCATCACATAATGTCTCTGCTGCTCCTTCCTCCTCACACTCTTCCTCTGTTCCAGCATAGGGTCCCACTCAAAAGAGTTCTCCATGAACTTCCCCAATGCAGATCATTATCATGGGCTAGAGTTCATAAACTGCTCCACCACAGGTCCATTTCATGTGGCATAGTCCTTCAGGAACAATCTGGTCTAGTGTGGTTCCCCAACAGTGCCTCAAGTCCTGCCAGCTCCTGCACGGGCTCCTCTTTACATGGGCCACAGATCTTGCCAAGACTCTGCTCCAGTGTGCTTCACAGGCTGCAGGGGTGCAACCTGCTTCACCACAGACTTCACCATAGGCTGTAGTGGAATCTCTGCTCTGTTGTCTAGGGCACATTCTCCTTCTCCTTCTTCACTGACCTTGGTGTCTACATATTTTTTTCCTCACATGTTTCTCACTCTGTGTTCAACACTCTGTGTTGCACAACATTTTTTACCCCTTTTAAATTATGTTATCACAGAGATGTTACCACTGTAACTGGCTGTTTCAGCTTTGGCAGTGGTGGCATTGGCAGCTGCTGACATCATATTACAGAAGCCACCACTGTGGCTCCACTCACTACCAAAACTTTGTCATGTAAACCAAATGCAGTTTAAAAAATGATAGAATATTGATTATTTTGTTCCCACTACTTTATTTCTAATGCAAAAGACTGATTCTGATTTGATCATACCTGAACTGGTCATTTATACTAGCCCACTGTTAACTGTTAACTCTTTCCAAAGTCTATCCCAAACACCCAGTGGCCAAGTCCAATGAGTACAGGCCACAGTTCCTTCTCATTTAATAATTCATAGGCTGTTTCATTAATTGCACATGTTGAGCATCAGTTACTTCATGTACTTGCAAACTAGCTAATTATATTCTGTGTATGCTGAGCACACACTTGGATGTCAATCAGTAACAGTATTTTATATTAAATCCCTGTTATATGTCTTATATTGCTAGTTTGAATATTTTCTGTTTAGTTTTAAAATATCAGAGCTGTCTTATGTAGGCTCAGTTAGTTTTGATTAACTTCATGCCACCCCCTCATTTAGTCTGTTATTTAGTTACTGGTAAGTCATAGGAACATCTATGTTTTTTGCATCAGTTATCTGATTTGTATTTTTTTTAAAAAGTGTATTTTTGAAGTGTGAGTGGGATAAATGTAAGATTACCTTCTAGCTCTGGATTCAGAACTTAATATGTTTCATTCCTAGTGCAGCATAGTTCCAGTCAAAAGGTTCACAAGTAGTTTCGAGAGTAAAAAGTTCTCATAGCCTTGTGACTTCATCAGATCAATATGAAGAACAATGAAATATAAACAAAAGAAGGACATATACAGTTATGCAGGACCTCACACCCATTATCACAGGTATATGATTAGTGGAACTGAAGAAAGTGAAGAGAATATTAAAAGTTAATAATATCATGAAAATATGAAAGAAGAGTGAAAAAATTGGAAGAGTTGGGAAAAAAAGGGAAATATTGTGACCTAGAACTTTGTTGCAATGGATAAGTGCATTTAATATTTGAGGTCTTTTGTTCATTCTGTGTATAAAAGGATTAAAATGTTATCATTTTAATAGAATAGAATAGAATACAATTAACTAGGTTGGAAAAGACCTTCGAGACATCATGTTCAACCTTTCACCCAATACTACCTAATCAACTAAACCATAGCAACAAGCACCTCATCCAGTCTTGTCCTAAACACCTCCAGTGATGGTGAATCTACCACCCCCCTGGGCAGCCCATTACAATGGGCAATCACTCTTTCTGTGAAGAATTTCTTCCTAACGTCCAGCCTAAGCCTCTCCTGGCACAGCTTGAGACTGTGTCCTCTTGTTCTGCTGCTGGTTGCCTGGGTGAAGAGACTGACCCCCACCTGACTACAACCTCCCTTCAGGTAATTGTAGACAACAATAAGGTGTCCCCTGACCTTCCTCTTCTCCAGGCTAAGCAACCCCAGCTCCCTCAGCCTCTCCTCATAGGGTTGTGCTCCAAACCCCTCACCAGCTTTGTTGCCCTTCTCTGGACACATTCCAGCAAGTCAACATCTTTCCTAAACTGAGGGGCCCAGAACTGGACACAGGACTCAAGGTGTGGCCTAACCAGTGCCCGAGTACAGGGGCAGAATGACCTCCCTGCTCCTGCTGGCCACACTATTCCTGATATAGGCCAGGATGCCACTGGCCACCTGGGCACACAGAAGTAAAAGCAAAAATCTAAAAGATTTTATTTTTCTGATCAGATAGTCAGATAAATTATGATTTTTCAAGTGGAACTGGGTCTACATTATTATTTGGATAGATCTGAGTTTCAGATATAGGTAAGATCCCACTATGATCATTGTGAGCTATTAAGTTGCCCTACATTACATTCCCAAATGTAGTTAGCTGTGGCAGAAGCTTGTTCTTTAAATATAGTTTCCTAAGGCCTTTTTAGATGTCCTAATTTACTCTATCTGGCCACTGCTGCTGCTCTGGAAGATCATAGTTAAACTGGATTCTCTGTCACATCTGCTAGTACCATGTGAATGCACTGAATAACCTAAGATGTTTCAAAAAATAATATTCAGTATATGAACTTAGACAACTGAATCACACATTTGAACATGCATTTTCCCTCTGTACGGTATCTGCTGGGTTTAATGGAAATGTAATCTAAATGTGTTGGTGACCAAAACAAGAGGTCATACTTGAATTCTGGTCAAAGCTCTGCTATAGCCTACTGTAAAACCTCTATTATTTTTTTTTTCTTTTTCTTTTTGAAGAAGATTGTGAGACTCAGCCTTCCTCTATAAAGCACTTTCAGATCTTCAGATAAAAAGAGTTGCTCAAGAACTATTGATACTACTCATTGCTGCCGTAGGGGTGCCAATTAACTGATTAATTCTACTATTACCAATGCTGTTGCCAGTTAAAGTCACTGATAAAGATTTTGATATGTTATTTAAAAATAAAAATAAAATACACACTGCTTATTATATGGGCTGTATGCATAAATCAGTGTTGTTCCAAAGTGATCAAGTCTCTCAGATATGTGAATATGACTATTAGAAATAGGATTTTATTATAGTATGGAAACAAGTGTTTATTTATTAAAAGCTTTCATATGAGCGAACATTTTCTCCAAGGAGCTACAAAATGATTAACCATCAGGGTTTCCATGGAGCTATCAGCAAGCTGCTATTGTATTATTTCCGTCTCAGGCTGGAGATATTTATACTCAGTAGGCTGAAGCAACATGAAAACTGAAAATGAAACATACATTTTGATACTTAGAATAAAGGCATGCCTGTGAAAACACACACAAACACACAGACACAGATATTTTCAAAAAATGGTCATTACTTTTTCCTCCTAACTGAATAAACCAGGTATTTGAGATCAAGAACTGAAGGAACAAGTACACTATCAAGCAAGCTTTACTTACAGCAGAGAATCAGCATACAACTCATAAGTTTACTACATCTCTCAGGGATATTTTTCTTACTTCTATTCATAAACATGTTTCACACAAGCAGCCAAGTTACCATTTTGCTGTCATTCAATCTACATTTCTATACATACTGGCTAGTGAAAAAATGTGTGCTGTTCCAAAAAAATCTTGTAATGTGCCCTGAATGTGTTTCAAAATACACCAGAAGGAAAGAACAAACGACTTTATATACCCCTTCATTGATGTTTTTATTTATTTATTTATTTAGATAATAAAATACATAGGTTTTGTGAGTTGAAAGATGGAAAATATATTCCTATGCATGCTTTGTGAACTAAGAATCAAAATTAAAGTGTACAGAAACCATTTATTCACGTAAAAAGGTCTTTTTTCCCCCCTTTCATTAAAAAAAAAAAGTGCAATAAAAAAATCTCATCATGCTCTTTGTATCTCACAGAATTCCATTACTTAGACTTTCTGCCTTCATTAGTTCCTTATTTAATTGTAGCCTTTTTAGTATACATTTCAAAGGTTGAGTTTTTTCTTCCCTATCTTCAAATTCTAAAAGCTTTTCTAAGGTAAATCCTATTAGTTCAGCATTGCTATGGTAGTGAAAAGCATAATAAGTCTTTAATTACAGATGTCTCCATTGTATAATTTACATATATTTTTAATTTCTCATGCATTTCCCTTTTAATGCCATTTTGCTGTTCTGTTCTGGCTGCTAATTTTACTCATCTGAGAAATCATTAAGAAATATTAGACTAATTAAATAAGATGGATTTCAATTGTAAAGAAGATTTATTATAGAAAAGTGTTTCTATTTATTTGCTAGACTACCTTGTGCATCTTATCCTAGTGCCTTAAATCCAGATGATGCAATTTTAGTTGTGTATAACTAAAGGTTTCATTTTTTTTTAAATAAATTTAATTTTTAAGGAAATTGCCAAAACTAACAAATACACTCTGAGGGTATATTTTTTGTTTAGTAAGTATATAAACCTGCTTCAGAATGTGAATACTTGAGGAATTTCAGCCCTTTTTTTTGCAGTACTGAAGTTTAGTATAACTCATTAAGTCTAAGCCTTCTAGTTCCTAACAAAGCAGCCAACAAAATAGTTTTCCTTGTTGCCTATTTTGCAGGTGATTACTGGTAACACTGTGTGTAAATAATATATATGTATGAAGCATTCACTACTCTTCTAGAAAGATAAAGAATCATAGAATCACAGAAAACATCTGGTTGGAAAAGACCTTAAATATCATCCAGTCCAACCCTTGATCCAGCACTGAAGGGTCAACACAAAACTATGTCCCTAAGTGCCAGGTCCATAAGCTGCTTAAACACCTCCAGGGATGGTGACTCCACCACTGCCCTGGGCAGACCATTCCAATATTTGATAACCCTCTCTGTGAAGAAGTATTTCCTAGCATCCAGCCTGAACCTCCCCTGGCACATTTTCCTCTAGTTCTGTTACTTGCTACCAAGGATAAGAGGCTATCCTCCTCCTTGCTCCAAATTCCTTTCAGGTAGTTGTAAAGATGAAAATTATTATATGGAGTGCGAAGTTAACTGAATTCACTGAATTCACATTTTAAGCATGAAACTAAAATTTTATGCATTGTTTCTTCACAAAATATCAAAGCAAAATCTACAAACTGCACTGTACTAAATGGGTCCTCTTCAATCTGCCATCATATACGTAAATCTTAATTGTAAAGTAATGCAAGAGGAATGTTCTGTGCAGCCATAAGGACCTAGCAACAAGCAAATCAGTTTCAGAAATCTGTTCTTACATCTCAGGAGACATTTTCTAAAAAGTAAAAGTTTCTAGGAGAAAAAGGGGGAAAAAAAAAAATGAAAGAAAAGCCAATTTCAGTGTTGATGCAATTGAATGCCATGCAAAGAATAGAATAGAACCAGGTTGGAAGAGACCTTCAAGATCATCATGTCCAACCTATCATCCAACCCACCTAATCAACTAAACCATGCAACCAAGCACCCTATCAAGTCTCCTCCTAAACACCTCCAATGATGGTGACTCCACCACCTCCACAGGCAGCCCATTCCAATGGGCAATCACTCTCTCTGTGTAGAACTTCCTCCTAACCTCCAGCCTAAACCTCCCCTGGTGCACCTTGAGACTGTGTCCTCTTGTTCTGGTACTGGCCGCCTGGGAGAAGAGACCAACCTCCGCCTGTCTACAACCTCCCTTCAGGTAGTTGTAGAGAGCAATAAGGTCTCCCCTGAGACTCCTCTTCTCCAGGATAAGCAACCCCAGTTACCTCAGCCACTCCTCATAGGGCTTGTGTTCCAAATTCCTCACCAACTTTGTTGCCCTTCTCTGGACACATTCCAGCAACTCAATATCCTTCCTAAACTGAGGGGCCCAGAACTGGACACAGTACTCAAGACATGGCCTAACCAGTGCAGTGTACAGGGGCAGAATGACCTCCCTGCTCCTGCTGGCCACACTGTTCCTGATGCAGGCCAGGATGCCATTGGCCCTCTTGGCCACCTGGGCCCACTGCTGGCTCATGTTCAGCCTACCATCGACCAGTACCCCCAGGTCCCGCTCTCTAGCCGCTCTGACCCCAGCCTGTAGCACTGCATGGAATTACTGTGGCCAACGTGCAGAACCCGACACTTGGATGTGTTAAATCTCATACCGTTGGATTCTGCCCACAGTATGAGATTTAACACATCCAAGTGCCAGAATAAGCACACTAGAGATATTTAAAACAAGTAAGAAAGCATGTGTATGTTTCTAATCAGGAATTATGGTAGTTGAACAATTTTAACTTCAAGAATCATACCTAGCTTTGTACCACCAACCTGACAAGAGCTCATACTAAATAAGTTATTAGCAGAGTTTTTGCAAGCATTCTCTTAGAAATTAAATGCAATTTCCTTGAAATCTCCTCTTTATACAGGATGTTAAATGCAATGTCCTTGAGATCTCCTCTTTATACAGGATGAATTCCCAGTAGTACTTTAGTAAACATTAGTCAAATTTCAAATCAATTCAGAGTCAATTTCTTTGCTTATAAAACATGAAGAGAGTGGCTTGCATATATATTTAATAGAAAGTCATGCAACTAATTGAAGGAGAAATAGGTTGGTAGAAATATATCTGTACAATCTACTCCAGAAGCAAAGCTCTTGTTAAATTATTTACTTATTTACAAAATGAAACCAAAAGATCCAGGACAGAAATTTGTTTGAGAAATCTTAATTTGATCATTCAGTTTGTATACATTCTGATACCATCTTTACTTTCATGAACCTTTCTCATTTCACCCATGACATAGTCAATGTTCCCTTAATAAGCAGCTTCTCAGTTCTTTTGATTTCCCAATAGCCAATGCATGGCTGTAGACCTTTTTACCTTATGCTACTCTAGGGCTGTTCTAAATTCAAAATTATTATTTCACATAGTTCCTCTTTACATAGGAATACTCCATTAATTAAGCACCATATATTGTGACTAAATCACTGTGAAAGTGGTTTCATTACCTTGATTTTACAAGGAGTAAAGGCAGATCCAACAGCATTATCTTTCCTGGATTGAGCTTTGATCAGTATTTTCACTATAAACTTCCTTGAGGATTTTTGCTTTAATCCTGAATTCAGTTCAGTGTAGGCATAGAATAAATTGTATGCATACAAATATGTTAAAAGAGTACATCATTTGGAGGACTGTACTAGATGATCTCAACAGATTCCTTCAAATCAAACAATGTTGCAGTATGGCTACTAAGGATACCAACACATTAAAGATTTTGGTGAAAAGGGGCCCTTAACTTTACAATTTAAAACAAATAACAGTACAGCTGTAATCTGAAATTATGATACAAAACTTCAACTTGATTACTTTAGCTGTTTTTCATATCTGTACCTAAACTTGCAGTGTTTATAAAGGATGTTCTTGTTTCTGTAGGAACATTGTTCACATGAATTCATTACCTATGCCCTGTGTTACAGAGTCCTTAGGAATGCTGGGCAAAGATGTTCAGATTCAGTAGTGCAGGGGATGCTTTCTAAATTAAAAGGAACATAAATGTGTATGATAATAAAACATCTAGAAATACACACATGACACAGAAGCTGTGAATTTATTAAAGCACTTCAAGCTTGTAAAAGCTTTTCTGTGCTGCTGTACATATAAATGTCAAAACTACAAAATGAAAATGGTCATTAATGGACGTTTGCATCAGGGTTTTTACCTTTAATACTAATGCAAGAGCAAAGCAGAGCTGCTTTTCATAATAAAATGTTTTAAGATTGCTATTTTACTAACACAAAACAAGGTGATTTTATGAGTGCATACAGGGCATCTTCATCTTACTGCCTCATAGCAGCAATACACAATGGAGATCCAGCGTCTGTTTATTGCCCATTGTATTTAGGACTTCATAGAAAGTTTGATAATTTTTATTTTGTTGAGTAATGAATTAGTTTCACTAACAATAAAAACAGCTACTAAAATATATTTTTTCCATTAATGAGGATACACTATGTAAGGCAGAAGAGTAATTACACGGTAAACGTACTCAAGAAAGAGACTATATTATTTCTGTTTTCTTATACACAAGAGAATACAAAGAATTATGGTCTCTCTACATGATAGGAACTTATCTTAGAGAATATAAAGTGTACAAAGCTTTTTGCATGAATATTTGCTAGAACAGATTATCCTTCTCAAAGTAATTATACATTTCTTTGGACCTACTCAATGTAGAATTTAATACAGAGCATAATTCAGAACAGGAATACTTTCCTGCAGTAGCAGTATTAAACTGCTATTAATTTTTGTTTATTTGTTTTTGTGACAAAAATTTCAGAAAAGACAAAAAATGTTACCTAGTGCAATGGAAATATAAGATGCATCAAGCAGCGGAGCAGGTTGGCCAGAGGTATTGCACAGTCTTCATCCTCAGAGGTTTTTAAGACCCAGCTCAAAGAAATCTGAGCTATCTCATCTAATTTTACAGCTGATACGGTTTTGAGCCAGAGGTTGGACTAAAGACCTAAGATCCTTGAATTATGCAATAATTGTATGGCCCCACAAAATCCTTGCTGTGGGGTAAACCTTTCTCCACCAACTTGGCACATAAGCGCAGTTTTGGAGAGTCTGAAATAATATTTTTAAGTGAAATATAAGAACAGAAATATGTAAATATACTCTCCTGTACTGTAGCTCTCTGTGATAAACACAGCAGTATATGATAGAACTCAGATAATACAGAAAAGATATTTTGGAGGGAAAATCATTACCTGATATGCATCAATACAAATCCAGTAGTTTTCACCTGATAATATCAGATTAGTTTGTTTGGTTTCACTACACTGCATCTTATTTAATATTCTGTCACAAGATACTAAAACCAAAAAAACATGCGGATCCTATCAACTTTTAATTTCATAAAAGAGGTCTGTGGTCTTTACAGCAAATACTGCTCCAAACACAATGTCATAGCAGTTCAGTGATTTAGAAACCAATGCAATTCAAGAACTTTGAGTGACTGAACCACTTTAAATGCTTTGTTGAATTATTTTTCAAGTTTATTCTGCTGGATTGTCACAAAATACCACCACAGACTGACTGTCCTAAAAGTTAATAGCTATGGAAACTGCAAAGTCATATAATATTGCTGTCTGAAGTGGAAAAGAAGGCAAGTATATAAGATAAAAGATTACTCTTAAAGGAAAGGTCTCTTACACATTCACCTGACTATTTTTTCCTTTTTTATAAAATAAATGCTAGCTTCTAAGGCTGTATTCCTTCAATATGTATTACCTAACCCTTGGTGATTTATAGTCATGGTATTTCTGATATCATGTTGTTTTCACAAATAAAAGGAACATCTCTGACCTGCATCATTATGTTAATGTCTTATGTAGCAAAAACAGAGGACTGTGAGTTCTGTAAATTATAAATAATTAGGATATAATTAGTATTAATTTGCCTCGATTCCAAATGGAAGGCTGCACTTACGCTTATTAGGGTAACTAACAGAACATGAACACTCTGTAACAGTGTGAATGCATAGCTAAACATGACATAAATATTTTGTAAAACTACATGACCAATATAACTACAAGTGGGTCAAAGATTAGTACAATCACATGTAAGGTGAATGCAAAATATATGTGAACAGTGACCCATGCAACAATTTCCATGATAAAGAACAAAGTAACAAATAATCACAAGCAATGGGGGATAAAAAACAAAAAAAGGCATCTTGCAGAGCACGTCATAAAAATGACTGGCAAGACTGAAAACAAGATGAATCAGCAGCAGCAGCAGGTGATGAGTGGAATATGAGAGGAGCATAAGACTCCTTGTGCATAAACAGGGAAAACTTTCAAAGAGGTCACCTTCTTAAGTCCTCAATGTTTAACATCACCTCTGCTGCAATATGTATTCATAATATGTGTCAAAACCAGAGACAATTTTATGTGCAGTGATAAACAATGTTAATGATTAGGAATTAGCCATTAACAAAAAATGTATGGTTAATGAATAAATAGTAGTTTTGCTTTTAAACTTTTGCTGTGTTTTCCTTGTTTGTTTTGTTGTTGTTTGTTTCTTTTTTTTTTTTTTTAATGGGCTAAATTTAGTCTTATTAGCACTCTAATCAGAGAGATCTGTTTTCAAGCTGAGATGGGTATATATAGATAAACATATTCTGCTACAATGCATATGTCACTTTACACAGGATATCTAGTTTTTATTACTATCTAGTATTTACTGAAATATAGCAAAATACGGCTATGGATTTTGCACCACACAACAGTAGGAAATGAAGATGATATTGAATAGATTAGATTATAAGACAGTTGCAGTTACAGCTACACACAGAGAAACAAATGTCCAGGCAGGCCAGGGTAAGTTCAGATAAAAATCCCAAGAAGTCCTTGTCCTGAGGACTTGCAGACTGATATACAAAATTGCATCCTTTTACTAGCAATAGCAGTTCAGTATTTCTGGAGCTACTGACCTAAGTGTGCAAGAGGACATGCATCTGCCTAAATTCTTTTTTCTGTGTTAATCCAACACAAACATAAAAAATGACTAGTGCAGAGATGGAAAAGATACTCAGATGTATGCATCCTGAAACATAATGGCACTTCACTGTTCACATGACATTATCCACTACAGGCGAAACTGTGAAATATATTTCACTTAATTCACACAGGTTTAGAGTGAGAAAAGCACAGCTAAGTTTTCAGGAATTACATAATTCAATGCTGAAGATACTCCTATTTGTGCTATGACTGAACAGCATGATTTTAGAAACCTAAGAGTAGTCATTGCCCTGTGTCTTCAAAAGCAGTCTCTACATCAGTTGTAAATTAAATTTACTCTACTTCTTGGCAGTCCTCTAGTCACACAGACTGAATTTTTCTGTGCGTTACTTGCAGCCAGCCTATGGTATCTGTGCCTGATGGGAAGTTTGCATATTGAACATGTTCAGGCATAAGAGGGTCCTGTGAGTTTTGCAGGATGTGCACTGACTGTGCCAAAACCTCCTCTTGAAGCCTCAGTTTACGTACAGCAGACAAATGGGTTTAATATGTTCAATAGTCTTAATGCTATTCTTAAAATGCAGTTTAGACAAAAATTGTGTTTCTGACAGAGAAAACTTTCAATAGAGAGATAATTAGGGGAAATAAACCTTTAAAAAGCCAGAAAAATATGTTTGGAGAAGTAGCTAATCTTTTAACAGAAATTATTTAGAAATGTATTAATATATTTTTGAACAGTTGCATAGCCATTATAAAGTTGAAAACTCTGTGATATTTCTGTAGTTGCTTACTTCATTATCTTGTGTTCTGACAAGTTTATGTGAATACCTTATGTAGAGATAGCCACAAATTACTTGAGTCAATACCTCACTGAACTGTTAAATTTTGTTAGAAACACATTTATCACACTAGTTTCATAAATTCTGTAAGAATAAGGAGAAATCACATTGATACATGTGCTAGAGGAGTCCTTGGAGATTTAGGGGTTTAATGTCTTAGAAAAAAATAATTTCATAGCTCTAACTTCTGACTTCTAGTCTGCTAAGAAAAAACATCTGCAAATTCAAAGATAAATGTTAGATAAAGGACAGTGCAGCACATCCAATTTTTCTATTCAAGTGTCTAGTTTTATATTTAATTTCTTAAACTCAGTAAATATGTACTACAATGAGATAATTCCTTTCAAATATGAAATATTTAACATGTAAGTGTCATATAAATGTCAATTAACTTCCATGGAGAGGAGAGAGGAGGAAAAAGCCTTTTGCAGGTACATACAGGCAAAGCAATCTATGAGTGGATATAGCATTTGTATTAAGATAATGTCATGTCTGGCCTCTCACGGGAGATGATGATTGATCATATACCACAAGTTGTAAACAATGATCAATTTCCTGTGTCATATTTAACATTCCGATATTAGTTGTTACAACAGATTTACATCCAATTTAAAAGAAGTAGTTCAGACTGGACAAGGGAAAATAACCAATATATGTTGCCCAGAAGCAACAAAGAACAGCTGTTAAAAGTAATGAATTCTACAAAGCCATTAATCATACTTACATTGGAAAAACTACAAAGCCTACTGAAAAAAAAAAAAAAAAAAGGAGTAGGGTATTTAATAATTTCAGAAAATAACTAGAAACTTTTTCCATTTTATACCAAAATTTCACTCCATAGGGATAAATGTGGACGTAAGAAGAAAGATGAGAAGGCATGGCCTGAAGCTGTGCCAGGGAAGGTTTAGGTTGGATGCTAGGAAGCACTTCCTCATGGAAAGGGTAATTAGACACTAGAATGGATTGCTCAGGCATGTGGTAGAGTCACCATCACTGCAGGTGTTTAAGGAAAAATTGGCTATGGCATTTAGTGACATGGTCTAGTGAATGTGGTGGTGTTAGGTCATAGGCTGGACTTGATGATCTCAGAGGTCTATTCCAGCCTCAATAATCCTGTGATTCTGTGATTCTGTGAAGTGTAAATCTGCTCTTTATAGCAGGGGTTTCTAGCTATGAAACATGAATTTCCAAGTCTTCGAGCTCCAACATATCTCATGCAAATTTAGGTGACAATATTGAAGCAGTTAGTAAGAATTCCTGGGAATTATGGACTAAAAATGTGTTTTCTTTAGAAGCTTATTACCACTAATGGTAGCAAAATAAACTAAAGACTAATACTAAAATACTTGCAAATAATATTTTAAAATAAATAAATAAATAAAATAAACAAACCTATAACTGGTTTCTATAATGCTAAGTTTGGAATGGAAGGAGCAAGGTTCATCAAGATGGCCTAACTCCATGAAGGTAACAAACTAAAGACAACATTTAGCGATTCATTCCTCTGAATATGTTTTTGCGTTTTGAAAAGGAGTGTGACCATTTTAGGCTATGCCTTTAAGAAAGGGACAGTTACTGGAACACTCTGGCTGAATGTTTTGGTGTGAAAAGGAAAACAAAGATATTCTAAATGAATTTCATTGGTAGACTGGTAGAATGCAACTTTAAATTTTAGTTTTAGTTCAGTTTGAATCTCAGTCAGTCAGTTCTGTCTGTTTCAGTTTGCCTGAGCAGCTGCTGTCTTTCCTCTGTGCTGGCTGGAGTTGACCTTGAGCTAACGAGCTAACGAGATAAGAAACTAATTCTTTTCTTTCCTTACCACACACTTTGAACTAAAAGAATTTTCCCCTTAATAATTACCTTTTGTCTCTCTAACCCCTTTTTGAGAAAAAAAGAGAGGAAGCAGCAGACAGGGGGTTTTGGGGGGACCCTCCTAGCTGGAGGAGGCCAGGTTTTCTGTGTTACATTCTTTGCTGTGTATTTTTTGTACACTGTAAATATTGTATATTGTATAATGTGTATATATTCATTGCATTTCATCCTGCTTGTAAAATATAGTCCTTCCATTTTTGCTCCTCTGACTGAGTTAGCCGTGAGGTTGGGGCGGGGGGGGGGAGAACTGAACTTTCTCTCACCACCACAAGGATGGTGGTGTAGGGTGGGGTAGCAATTTTTAAAATATAATGGAATGGAATGGAATGGAATGGAATGGAATGGAATGGAATGGAATGGAATGGAATGGAATGGAATAGAATAGAATAAACCAGGTTGGAAAAGTCCTTCAAGATCATCAAGTCCAACCTATCACCCAACACTATTTAATCAACTAAACCATGGCAACAAGCACCCCATCCAGTCTCCTCTTAAACACCTCCAGTGCTGGTGAATCCACCACCTCCCTGGGCAGCCCATTCCAATGCCAATCACTCTTTCTTTGAAGAACTTCTTCCTAACATCCAGCCTAAACCTCCCCTGGTGCAGCTTGAGACTGTGTCTTCTTGTTCTGTCACAGGTTGCCTGGGAGCAGAGACCAAACCCCCTTGGCTACAACCTCCCTTCAGGTAATTGTGGATAGCAATAAGGTCTCCTCTAAGCCTCGTCTTCTCCAGGCTAAGCAACCCCAGCTCCCTCAGCCTCTCCTCATAGGCCTTGTGCTCCAAACCCCTCACCAGCTTAGTGACCCTTCTCTGGACACATTCCAGCAACTCAACATCTTTCCTAAAGTGAAGGGCCTGGAACTGGACACAGTACTCAAGGTATGGCCTAACCAGTGCCTGAGTACAGGGGCAGAATGATCTCCCTGATCCCCACTGGAGGAAGGGCCAGCTCCCCTGCTGGCCACACTTTTCCTGTCTCTGGCTTTTCCTGTCTCTGGCAGAGTCAGATGGCAGAAAAAATAACATTTTGCTTAGAAGGTAAACTTCCAGGTATCATAATAAATATTTCACTTTGCAAATCAACACAAGTAAGTTGTTTTGTTGGTTTCGGGGGTTTTGTTTATTTGTTTGGTTTTGGTTTCGGTTTTGGTTTCTAACAGGAAGTGAATGTATAAAGTTTTCTTTGTTAAAAAAAATGAAAGAGAAATACTTTCACTCACTCTATATTTTCTCCTGTTAATCCACTATATACCTTTCTCTGTGAAATAGAGGTTACATAGAGAACAAAAATTTAGAGTAAATATGTAACTTTGGGTTTGAATTATTCATCATTATTTTGTCCACTTTCTTCATTCATATTTAAGAATATATTTCCAGTGAAATGAAATATCTACACCTTTAAATCATGTTGCTCCAAATGCATTTTATGGTAATTTACCCTATTAAATAAATCAATAATTATAGCTCCTTCACATAGCCATATTTTTAGTGGAATTCTATGTTCAGAAAGAAATATTCCATTTCTAATTGTGATTATGTATACCAGAGCTTTATTGTATAAGGAGGCAAGGCAAGGTGGGGCGAGGCAAGGTGAGGAGGGGCATGGCAAGGCGAGGCGAGGCGAGGCAAGGCGAGGAGAGGAGAGGTGAGGAGAGGCGAGGAGAGGAGAGGCGAGGCGAGGCGAGGCGAGGCGAGGCGAGGCGAGGAGAGGCGAGGCGAGGAGAGGCGAGGCGAGGCGAGGCGAGGAGAGGCGAGGAGAGGAGAGGCGAGGAGAGGAGAGGCGAGGAGAGGAGAGGCGAGGAGAGGAGAGGAGAGGAGAGGAGAGGAGAGGAGAGGAGAGGAGAGGAGAGGAGAGGAGAGGAGAGGAGAGGAGAGGAGAGGAGAGGAGAGGAGAACCACCCAGTACATTTTCTTTCATAACAGTAGAATTATCAATCATATCTTAATTTTTCTAAGGAAGCTGGAAGAGGAAAGATCACTAATGAAGGAGAAGTAATTATTACTGTTTTTTTTCCTTCTGCCTTCATTTATTGAAAATTCTGCTTTTCTTCTTAGCCCTGTTTTCCTTATCTGTTCTGTCTTGCAAATACAGAGCTCAGGTATTAAAATGACAAAAAAAAAATCTGTTTAAGTAATTTTGAAACATCACAGGGGGGTTGACTTTTAGATCACTTAATCTCTCTGCCTTTTCACCAATGTGATTATTCTAATAAAGTACCTAGGGCTGTAAACATTGGTAGAGAAGAGAACAATATGTGCTAATGCTTTAATGATATACTATTTGCTTTCTCATTTTCCCTAATTTCTGCAGATTAAAGAATGAAGACTAATTTAAATTCTTTGAATTGCTCTCTTGAAGACTCTGTGTGACTCTTTCTTTCACCAGGGACTAAAATTCTAACCAAGGAATGATAGGCTACATGCCTAATTATGACAGTTATCCCACTCTCATGACACTTCTCTTGAGTGTACTGGTTTTGTCTGGGATAGACTAAATTTTCTTCACAGTAGCTCACATAATGTTATTTTATGCATTTGAGACAAATACAATGCTGATAACACAGACATACTTTAGTTACTGTCTAATCCATACATACAGAGCATCCAGGCTTATTAGCTTCTCTGCCTTTCAACAAGCAGACTTGGGAGTGCACAAGAAGTCGTGATAGAACACTGTCTTTCATCTATATTTGCCCTTATGACTGAAATACTGGCATAATCAATCTCTATATAAGGCTGCAGGCATGAACCACTGAAAGGTTTCTCTTGCCATGGAAACAAATAGCCTCAGAAAAGTCAAAGAGTTAATTTAACCTTAAAAAAGTAATGCACAGAAGGAGATTAGATATGTTAGGAAATAAAAAAATACATAAATATCAAAGCTGTAAGTTCAGAGATGGGCTTCACCTAAATGAAAATGGAACATGCCTAATGCAACTTAGCCTTAGCAAAAGGAGAGATAGAGTTATAAAAATGAAAACTACAGGAAATCTGAGTTCAGGTGACTGTACAGATTATTAATTTTGAAATAGAATCATAAACCACAGTATTTCAGAAGAAAGTGTAAAAAGTAAAAATCTGATTTAATATATAGAAATAAGTTCTTGAAATCTGTCCAAACACATACGTCTGCACAAAAAATGAAGGTCTTATACCTTGCAGGTCAGGGGTAAATGAAATAAAAAGTAATTACATTAAATTAATTATTTTAAATACTGTTTGAAGATAATCAGTGGGATGTTGTAATGTGACTCATCAGAAATACCTTATAATTCCATTCAGCAGTCATAGTGAATTGTGCATGCTAAGAAATCTTATATATTTGAAAAGAAAATACAACATATTAATTAATATTATATAACTTTTTGACCCTGTGTTTACATTGAAAATGTTTGTTGAGGGACCACAGTTTGGCAAGAGAGTGACTCAGGACCAGGTCTGGTGAAATGTAGCTGAGCAGTGCTTTAGTTTGGTTTCTTTTTTGGGACTTTACCAGGGTGGGTGGACCTGAACAGACATCAAGGACCTGCAGAGTCCTTTTCACCATGGCAGAAGACCACCATGCTTCTGATGCCAGCCAAGATGGAGGTGGGTACCCAGACAGAGCGCACACAGGAGGATGCAGTGATTCAGGTCTCCAAGTCTCTCCTTGGTAGCAGGGAGTTGTACATGCTGTGAGAAAGTAGAATTTCTACTCACCTGTGCAGCAGAGTTTCAGAGCAAGGTTAAAAGATTGAAAGATGAAGTTGATAGGCTTAGGAGCATTAGGGAAGCTGAGGACGAGATTGACTGGTGGAGCCAGACTGACTGCCCTGAAGAAGAGTCAGGAATACCTATCAAATAGTACTGAAGTGCAAGTAGCCCCTGTAGCCTTCCCCCTCCAGACTAAAGTCAGTAAAATAAGGGAAAGGAGGGACTGGAGGCAAGTCCATTGTCAAGGCAGTAAACAAACCCCTGCCTTTCCTATCTCCCCACACCCCCCCAACAGGGGGGAGTGGCAGCAAGTTCCTGCCCATCATGACAGGAGTGTTGCTTCATTGACTCCCCCAGCACCCCAGGTGCCCTTTCAGAACAGGTATGATGTACTGTACGTGCAGCCAGACACTGAGAAAAATGAACCATCTGTGTAGGAAATATTCCCAGGACTAAGGAAGACAAGGCCTAGTATACAAACATCTTCTATAAAAGACAAAAGAGTCACTGTTATAGGTGACTCCCTTCTGATGGGAGCAGAAGGCCCAGTATGAAGACCTGACCCACTTCAAAGGAAAGTCTGCATGTGGTAAGAAGGCTTCCTACCCTGGTACCGCCCACAGATTATTACCCATTATTAACCTTACAGATAGGTTATGATGACCTTGAAAAAAGGAAGCTGAGTGCTATCACAGGGACTTCAGGGCCTTGGGTCAACTGGTCAAGGGAGTTGGGAGCACAGATAGAGTTCCATCCTTCCAATCACAGGAACCAACCCAGAAAGACTGAGGAGGACTCACCATATCAGTTCTTGGCTTTAAACCTGGTGCCTCCAACAGGACTTTGGGTTTTTGATGGTGGGTCACCTCACATGATGCCAGATCTGCTGGTGGCAGATAGGATGCTTCTCTCTCAAAGAGGAAGAAGGTTTATATCATAGGAGTTGGCTGGGTTCAATAATCAAGCTTTAAACCAGATTTGAAGTGGGGAAGGGGAAAAACCATGCCGGCTGCTAACAAGCCTGGGATGCTTGTGAGGTGGTGTGCCAGCTCCACTGCTGCTTCAGGGGAGATAGGAGATAATGAGCCATGTATCAGGGAAGATGCAAGAGCCAACAAGGAAACACCAGCACATGCAGGGCTCACTGGTAGATTGGGGGCCATGGAGGTGGCCAGGAGTGGACAGACAGCAAGAGTGAAAATTAATGGATTCAATCCTTCTCTGAAATGCCCATATACCAATGCACAGAGTATGGGAAATAAGCAGGAGGATCTGGAGGTCTGCGTTAGGCTTCATAACTATGATATAATTGGAATCACTGAAACATGGTGGGACAGCTCCTACAACTGGAGTGTTGTCATGGACGGCTATGTACTGTTTACAAACATAGACCAACAAGACAAGGTGGTGGTGATGCTCTCTACATGTGAGAGCAACTGCAACGTGTCAAATTTCACCTTGGGTGGAGGTATAACAGGTGGAAAACTTGTGGGTAAGAATTAAAGCACATGGAAAGGCCTAATATAGACCACCAAATCAAGCAGAAGATGCTGTTGAGGCCTTCTACAGTCAGTTGGAGGTAGATTCTAGTACACACTCCTTGGTACTCATGGGTGACTTCAATCACCCAGACGTTTCCTGGCAATCTACACAGCCAAGCACATACAGTCTAAAAGGCTCTTGTAGTGTGTCGGTGGTAACTTCTTGATGGAGATAGTGGAGGAGCCAACAAGGAGAGGAACACTGCTGGACCTTGTATTAACTAATAGAGAAGGACTGGTTGGGGACTTTGAGGTCGGGAACAGCCTTGGCAACAGTGATTGTGACATGGTGGAGTTTAGTATTATACAGGGTAGAAGTAGGGCAGTAAGTAGGATTACAACCCTGGACTTCAGCAGGGTTAACTTTGTACTCCTCAGAGATATACTTGCAGGAATCCCATGGGCTAAGACTCTGAAGGGTAAAGGAGCCCAAGAAATTTGGACAATTTTTTAATTGCCACTTCCACCAAGCCCAAGATAGGTGTGTTCCCTTGAGTGAAAAATGGGGTAGATATGCCAGGAGACCTGCATGGATGAGCAAGGAGCATCTGAAGAAAATTTCATGGAAGAAAGGACTTTTCACTTGAAAGAACTATAGAGTAGGTGCTAGCACATGTTGGAAGGCAACAAGGAATGCCAAGGCCCTCTTGGAACTAAAACTGGCAAAGGAAGTTAGAGAGAAAAAGAAGGGGTTCTTCAAATATATCACTAGGAAAAGGAAGAATTGGGAAGGTGTAGGCCCACTGCTGAACAATGAGACAGCCCTGATAACTGCAGATGCAGAGAAGGCAAAGTTGTTGAATGTCTTCTTTGATTCAGTCTTTGTATAAAGACTATATATAAAGTCCAGACCCAGGATGAAGGTGAAGAAGACTGTAGGAGGGAAGACTTTCCACTAGTCAATGAAGACTGGGTTAGGGATCAGTTACACAAATTGAATATTCAGAAGTTCATGAGGCCTGATGAGATGCACCCAAGAGCATTGAGAAAGATGGCTAATGTTGCTTTACGACTCTATTGTTTTTGCAAAATCATGAGAGACAGGAGAGGTGCCTGAGGACTAGAAGAAAGCCAATGTCACTCCAGTCTTCAAAAAGGGCAAGAAAGAGGTTCCAGGAAACTACGGACCACTGAGACCCACCTCTATCCCTGGAACAACAATGGAGCAGCTCATTCTGGAGGTCATCTCTAGGCACTTGGAAAAGAAGAAGATGATCAGGAGTACTCAGCATGGATTTACCAAGAGGGAATCATGCTCGACTAATCTGATAGCCTTCTATGATGTTGTAACTGAATGGGTAGATGCAGGGAGACTAGTGGATGTAGTCTACCTTGATGTTAGTAAGGCTTTTGGCATTGTCTTCCAAAACATACTTGTGAACAAGCTCAGAAACTATGCGATAGATGAACAGATAGTGAAATGGATTAGGAACTGATTACACAATTGAGTGCAAAGAGTGGTGGTCAATGACACCAAATCCAGCTGGAGAGCTGTAAATAGTCAAGTCCCCCAGGGACCAGTTCTGGATCCAGTCCTGTTAGAATAACATAGAATTAACCAGGTTGGAAAAGACCTTAGAGACCATTGAGTACAACATATCACAAACAGATATTCAACATCTTCATCAATGACATTGATGAGGGGACAGAGTGTCTGCTTAGCAAGTTTGCTGATGATACCAAACTGGGAAGCTTAGCTGATATGCCTGAAGGCTGTGTGGCCATTCAGCAAGACTTGGACAGACTGGAAAGCTGGGCAGAGAGGAACCTAATGAGGTTCAACAAGGATAAGTGCAGTCCTACACCTGGGAAGGAATAATAAACTGCACCAGTACAGGTTACATAATCTGCTAGAGAACAGCCCTGTGGAGAAGGACTTAGGAGTCCTGGTGGATAACAAGTTATCCATGAGTCAGCAATGTGCCCTTGTGGCCAAGAAGGCCAATGGTATCCTGGGGTGCGTTAAATGGAGAGTGTGCAGCAGGGAGGGAGGTTCTCTTCCTTCTCTACTCTGCCCTGGTGAGACCTTACTTGGAATATAGTGTCCAGTTTTGGGCTTCCCAGTTCAAGAGGGACAGGGATCTGCTGGATAAAGTCCAGTGGAGAGCTACCAGGATGATTAAGGAACTGGAGCATGTGCCCTATGAGGAGAGGCAGAGAGCCCTGGGGCTGTTTAGTCTGGAAAAGAAAAGATTGATAGGGGATTTAATAAATATTTATAAATATCTGAAGTCTGGGTGTCAAGAGGAAGGGGGCAGGTTCTTCTCAGTTTCACCCTGTGATTTTCACACAGATTTTTTTTTTTTTTTCCCCAGAGCAAGCTATTTCAGGAGACTATAAAAACAAACAAACAAACTAGAATCTTCTAAAGTTTTGTTGGTGGCGGGACTAATCTAATGTAAATAACATTTAACTCCTGCAGAGAAATATATCTGTATAACAATATAAATCCCCATCAGCCATCCTTCATAGATCAAGTTACTGTGATTATACAACTTACTTCTTTTAATTTATCTTGGAAGAGATTTTCAGATAAGGTAATTTGTATATGTCAGTGAGGTTTGTCAATTATTTTAAGATATTGTGAGGAAAAGAATATAGGATTGCTTTCATCGTACAAATACTTTTGTGGCCAAAGTGAATAACTTTAACCATTTTCAGAAATAATGACCTAAATCACATTGACAATACAACATATAATGGAACATTTTCAAAAGAAAAAGCCCCATAGGCTATATCAACATTCAGGAACGGTTTATTTATCAAACATAGCAAGACAAAAGGTTAGTTCCCTATGATGAGAAATTGGACATTTAAGTTGAAGTTTAGGTATAAATGAAAAAATATGCTTTTAGTATATAATGGTAAAAGAGTTTCTACATGTTGGTAAGATGAAGCTTGCATACATATTTTATTGAGGTTCTATTTTAAATATTTCATTTGTAATTTATTCTGATAATAGATTTGTTTTCTATGTGTCCAAACCAGATTAACATGGCAATAGAAATATATTATGATGCTTTGTATCATTTTATATTATGCTCTCAAAGAACAAAACCAACCATCATTATTAGAATAATATATCTTATGTTTTCATATAGGTAGGTAAATAAATTAAAATAGTAAAGTTCTTCTTGAATAAGAATTCAGAAGTAAAGCATTTAACAGTGGCTTATTTGTCACAAATTTTTTCAAGTGTTCATATAAAAGAATACTTGAGTCAAAAACTGTAACATAATTCACCATTACTTGTAGAGATTTGTGTAGGTCAGCCAGCCTAAAATTGATCAAATAAATCAGAGTATTTCAAAGTGTCTTACCAATTGTACAGATAAAATAAGTCTTCCTTTCAAAGCAATTATTTTACACTACTTCTGAATACTTCCAGAGTTTATTCTAATTTATCATTGAACAGCAGAAGACATGTACTTTTTGTGCCACATATGTAAATGAATATATGTGTAGATCATTAAACTCATGGTATTGAAATAAAATCTAGCACAAAAAATATAAAAAAGATTTAAAAAAAACCCACAAAATCAAACCAAAATGAAACAAAAAACCCAACAAACCAAACAAAGAAAAAACCAAAATGCTAATAGATGCTAATAAATAAGGGTACAATTTCACTGTTTACATGTCTGTGTGAAAACTACATAAAGGAATTCCATTTGGGTATATGTATGGAAGCCTTAAGATACCGTACATTAGAAAACTGGTACCTGTGGATAGATGTATGAAATAGTAAACATTTTTATTATAAAGATCATACATTTTATCTCTCATTCTTACTGAATATATTTGTATTTGGGAACACAGAAACTAAATATCACAATAGCTGACTATATTAATTATACATTCAGAAGAGATCTTATTTCTGAAGTATGCTTGTGAAAAAACTTTCCTGGAAAGGAACACTGGAAGTTCAAGTATTGTTTGCTTGCATACCTGCTAGAAAAAAGTTAAAAGAATCTTTCTCCTTCCACAAAATTTCACTGTGTATAGGGCCTCAGATAAAAAAATATTTTTGTGTTGCCTTGATCTCTTACTGTTTATGATTTGACTTGTTCTTCCACTGTATGCCAGTGTTGCTATTTTGTCCGGAAAAATACAGAGAACTAGAAATTTTACTCAGGTAAAGGGTGAATGAATGTAAACATCATGATATATGGTTAAAATTTGTGTTAGATACAAGAACTTTTTATGATTAGTATTAAAGGAAAGGTAGGCAATGAACGAGCAATTACATCCTTAAAAGGATCTTTGTCTATCTTCTATATTGTTGTAGCTAATATATATTTTATGAATAAAACTTCAGATTGACTCATTTCCTCTTGGAATATTTGAAGTGAGGCTTTACATTTAGTTTGTACTGATTGTTAATATTCTTTGATGAAGAGATTTTATTTACCCTGTGGGGTTTAATGTGAAATAGGTTAGATATGAACTGACAAAATTCAGTGTCTGTAACATTTTTAGTCTGATGTAAACTTTTTTCCTAGGTGAAAATCAGGTATGGCAAGAGTGTTAAATATTCAATGCAAAGATGAATTCAGTTTTGTATTCTTCCTCCAAAAATTAAAAATCAGAATGTGTATCTTATCTTTGAGTTAGAAATACATGAATCTCATCACATACAAAGATATAAATGTGACTAGAACAATTGTCTTGATACTGCTTTTCCCAACAAATAAACCAGAAAAAGTAAGGTAAATGATAGCATGAGAAGACTGCAGACTAGTAATCTCTGAGTACTTTGAAAAATAAAGTTTTAAATACAGTAAAAATGTAGATATATTAAAAAACTACATTTGCAAATGGGACTTTTAATTTACCTTATTGGCTTCAGCAGAGATAGACACATCAAACTAAATGCACATAATGTGAACTGAAAGCTTGACAAGCTTGTTAGAGCTCTCATTGTTAATTATTTTCTTTTCTCTATTAGTAGTAAGGTTTAAGAGTAGTATATTGTAACAATGGTTTCAATGTCAATGCAACTAGTTCCATGTCATCATTGTAAAAATAAAGTTTATCTTTTTAAACAATTTATATGTTTATCTTTATATATTTCTCCTATAGAAGATCTGTTTTCTTATGCATAAATTCATCTAAATACATCTGTACCAGTGTTATCTGTTTGTCTCCCCAACCTGCATCAATTTTCCTTGAACCAATTCATACAGTGCAAACTTAAATAAAAGCAATGTTGTTTTCTTCAAGCAAAGTGTTGCAACACTGTAATATGCTGGACTGTTAGCACATTAAGGCAATATTAGGGAGATTAAAAGATGTAAACCTTACTTCTGAGAAAGAGAAAGCACACATATGATAATACATATAAGCCAGAACATATTTATCTTCTTTTTTAGTGAGATCATGGATCCTTACTGACTTCTAAACTCATTTAGATTTCTTTTGTCTGTGTCAGATGTAATATGTTTGCTCTTCAAATTATTGTGTGTGGATTTATAATAGAATTATAGAGTGGATTGAGGTGGAAGGGACCTTCAAAGATTATCTAGTTCAAACCACCTGTCATGGGCAGGGAGACCTTTGACTGGATCAGGTTGCTCAACACCCCATCCAACCTAACTGTGAACACCTCCAGGGATGGGGCATCTGTAACTTCTCTGGGTAACCTGTTTGAGTATTTCACAACCCTCATAATGAAGAATTTATTCTTTGTATCTATACCTATATTTATATCTAGTCTAAATCTACACTCAGTTTAAAACTATGGCCATGTGTTATTTCACTATGTATTCTCTTAAAAAGCCACTCTCCACCTTTCCTATAGGCTCCTTTTGAGTATTGAAAGATCACAATAACGTGTATTTGAAACCACCTCTTCTCCAGGCTGAACAGCTACAAGTATCTCACCTTTCTCTCTAAGAGAGATGGTTCAGCCATTTGATCATCTTCATGGCCCTCCCTTGGATCTGCATTAACAGGCTGATGTCTTTCTTGTATTGTGAACCCTCAAACTGGATGCAGTACTCTGTGTTCAAGTACAGGTGTTAGAAAAATTATGCAGCATCTGAAACAGAAAGTTAGCACTTATTATTTATTTTAGGAAACCATAAACAGATTTACAAATACTGTGAATGAACTGGTAACCGTCACAGTCTGCTTAGCTTTAAGCAGTCATTTCTCATGCCTTAAAGAATTATTATGTTGCTGATGGAGGATGCAAAAGTATTTGTTGATTCTTTGGAGAAGTATGAAGACTGAATCATGAGTATCACAAGGCTCCTAAGTGAACAGATGGAACAAAGGTCACAGAGCATGCTGTGTTTCAGCCTGCTTTTGAGCCATCTCACTGAGGATCTGCAAATATACCTAAATATTTCTTCATTAACTCTTTCTTAGTTAACACACAAAAATATTTCTCTTCAAGCTGATTTCCTATTGTGAAGTTATTGGTAACAAAGTATGAATGCAAGTGTTGTAAAAATCTTAATTGTAGCTTAAAGGATCATGGTCTATTCAAACACCCACAGTCAGTAATGTAAATATTATTTCAATGTGTTTTAGAATTAAAAAAAACCTATAAGATTACTTTGATCTCAGAAGTTATATAATCATACTAGGTTTTCCCTTGATAAATTTACCCTTGCTTCATAAGCCTAAAATTCTTATTTCCTTTGTAATTGACCCTGAATCAACAGACTACATGGTATCCACTACAATTTTTTTCATGAACACAAGACCATGCAGAGAGTCTAAATAATTTGCACTGGTATTCCTACAGCTTTTGACAGAAGCTACTTGTGGGTGACTTTAACCTGCCAGATATCTGCCTGGAACTTAATTCAGCTGAGAGGAGGCACTCCAGAAGGTTCTTAGAGTTTCTGGAGGACAGCTTCCTGATACAGCTGTTAAGTGAGCTTACCAGGGGTCAGGCTCTGCTTGACCTGCTGTTCCCCAATAAAGAAGGGCTGGTGGGAGATGTGATGGTAGGAGGCTATCTAGGGTTCAGGGATCATGAGATAATAGAATTTTCAATATGCAGGGAAATAGGGAGGAGCAGTAACACTTTGGACTTCCAGAGGGCAAACTTCAGCTTGTTTAAGCAACTTATTTGGAAAGTACCCTGGGCAGCAGTCCTTAAGAACCGAGGGGTCCAGGACAGTTGGACCTGCTTCAAACAGGAACTCCTGAAGGTACAGAAGCTGGCAGTTCCCACATGCTAAAAGACAAGCCAATGGGGAAGGCGACCAGCATGCATGAGCAACCAGCTCTTAAAGGAATTAAGGGAAAACAAGAAGATGTATCGTCTTGGGAAAGTGGGGGAGGCAACTCAGGATACACTTAAGGAGAAAAATTAGAGAGGCAAAAGCCCAGTTAGAACCTAAGCTGGCCACTTCTGTGAAAGACAATAAAAAGCATTTTTATAAATATACTAATGATAAAAAGAGGGGCAAGAAGAACCTCCACTCTTTACTGGACCTGGAGGAAAACATTGTAACTGAAGATGAGGAAAAGGCTGACGTTCTAAATACCTCCTTTGCCTCCATTTTCAGCAGTAAGGCAGGAGGACTTCATGAAAACTGGCCTCCTGAACTGGTTGATGGGGTCAGGGAGCAGTGTACTCCAACTGAAATCCATGAGGAAATAGTTTGGTACTTCCTGAGCCACTTGGATACTCACAAGTCCATGGGACCAGATGGGATCCATCCTAGGGTGCCGAGCGAGCTGGCAAATGAGCTGGCCAAGCCTCTCTCCATTATTTTCCACCAGTCCTGGCTCACCGGAGAGGTCTCAGATGACTGGAAACTGGCCAATGTGGTGCCCATCCTCAAGAAGGGCCGGATGGAAGAACCTGGAAACTACAGGCCTGTCAGCCTGACCTCAGTGCCAGGGAAAATTATGGAGCAGATCATCTTGGAGGCAATCACAGCGCATCTGAAGGATGGCCAAGGGATCAGGCCCAGCCAGCATGGATTTAGGAAGAGAAGGTCCTGCCCGAGCAACCTGATCTCTTTCTATGATCAGGTGACCTGCCTGGTGGATGTGAGGAAGGCTGTGGATGTAGCCTACCCGGACTTCAGCAAGGCCTTTGATACCATCCCCCACAGCAAACTCCTGGCCAGTATGGCAGCCTGTGGCTTGGACAGCAACATTCTGTGCTGAGTTAGGAACCAGCTGGAGGGCTGTGCCAGAGAGGGGTGGTGAATGGTGCCACATCCAGCTGGAGGTCAGTGGTGTCCCCCAGGGATTAGTATTGGGTGCCATCCTGTTCAATATCTTTATTGATGATCTGGATGAGGGGATTGAGTCAGTTATCAGTAAATTTGCAGATTACACCAAGTTGGGAGCAGATGTTGATCCGTTGGAGGGTAGAAGGGCTCTGCAGAGGGACCTTGACAGGCTGGACAGATGGGCAGAGACCAAGATGATGGCATTCCAAGTGCAGGGTGCTGCACTTTGGCCACAGCAACCCCATGCAGAGCTACAGGCTGGGGTCAGAGTGGCTGGAGAGCTGACAAACAGAAAGGGACCTGGGGTTACTGCTCAATGATAGGCTGAACATGAGCCAGCAGTGTGCTCAGGTGGGCAAGAAGTCCAATGGCATCCTGGCCTGCATCAGGAATAGTGTGGCCAGCAGAAGCAGGGAGGTCATTCTGCCCCTGTACACTGCACTGGTTAGGCCACACCTTGAGTCCTGTGTCCAGTTCTGGGCCCCTCAATTTAAGAAGGACATTGAAACTCTTGAACATATCCAGAGAAGGGCAACGAGGCTGGTGAGAGGCCTTGAGCACAAGCCCTACAAGGACAGGCTGAGGGAGCTGGGATTGTTTAGCCTGGAGAAGAGGATGCTCAGGGGAGACCTTATTGCTGTCTACAACTACCTGAAGGGTGGTTGCAGCCAGGAGGGGGTTGGTCTCTTCTCCCAGGCAACCAGCACCAGAACAAGAGGACACAGTCTCAAGCTGCACCAGGGGAAGTTTAGGCTTGAGGTGAGGAGAAAGCTCTTCACTGAGCGAGTCATTGGAATGTGCTGCCCAGGGAGGTGGTGGAGTCACCATCCCTGGAGGTGTTGAAGAGGGGAATGACTGTGCCACTTAGTGCCATGGTTTAGTAGTCATGAGGTCCTGGGTGACAGGTTGGACTTGATGATCTTTGAGGTCTTTTCCAACCTTATTGATTCTATGATTCTATTCTATGATTCTACTTCACTGCAAATCTGAGAACTTGATACTGAGGGTATGTGACAATATATTACTATTGTGCTGACTCAGTCAGTGCTATTTATGCTATGCTTTGCACCTTGAGTACTGTGTCCAGTTCTGGGCTCCTCAGTTTAAGAAGGACATTGAGACACTTGAACATGTCCAGAGAAGGGCAACAAGGCTGGTGAGAAGCCTTGAGCACAAGCCCTATGAGGAGAGGCTGAGGGAGCTGGGGTTGTTTAGCCTAGAGAGGAGGAGGCTCAGGAGTAACCTCATTGCCCTCTACAACTACCTGAAAGGTGGTTGTAGCCAGGAAGGGGTTGGTCTCTTCTCCCAGGCACCCAGCACCAGAACAAGGGGACACAGTCTCAAGCTGCACCAGGGGAAGTTTAAGCTTGAGGTGAGGAGAAAGTTCTTCACTGAGCGAGTCGTTCGCCATTGGAATGTGCTGCCCAGGGAGGTGGTGGAGTCACTGTCCCTGGAGGTGTTCAAGATGAGATTGGACGTGGTACTTGGTGCCATGGTCTAGTCATGAGGTCTGTGGTGACAGGTTGGACTCGATGATCCTTGAGGTCTCTTCCAACCTTAGTGATACTGTGATACTGTGAAATGTAGAACCACAATCCCCTTATAAACCAGCATTAAGGACAATATCTGTTCTAATAGTCTCACTTACTAACAACTGTTGGTGTTGTCATAACCTTAGGTTTATATATCACATCCAGAAAAAGAGCATTGTCTGCCTTCAGAAATGTGCTGAAGAATAATGTCTTTTTCCATGGTTCTTATTTTGTGAAAGACAAACTATGATTATGTATTCATATTTCTAAATCAAACATTTGAGAAATTCTTAAGTGAAACATTCTTAAGTGAACATTCTCATTAACTATCTTACATTCTTGGAATCTTTGTCTAATTAATGTGTTGACAAAAGACTTTTTATCCCCTCAAGTATTCTCCCCTATATGGTATGACTTTGCATCACTTTTTTCATATTTATATCTCTACAGCAATCTGTATCATCTATTGCTAAATATCTGTGAAAGTGCTCTTATTAATAGTGCTGTCTGAAATACTATTATAGCAGATATCCATGATCCTTACATCTCTGAAATAGTCACCTAGCCAGGCTGCTCTTCCCATCACTAAAATTACAGGTATTCTGAAATTTCATTCCTGAAACTCCAGTTCTCCTGACCTTACAGACCTTCTGCTCTCAGTCAAACCAGATAACAGAACAGAGAGAAACTGGGACTATATTTATAAATAACTGGGTTTATTCTGTCCTTGAAAGGCTGTGTAATGAAAACAAACTAACCCTCAAAATACAATCATGCATGCGTCAATCATGCTGTGTTGCTCGAGGCTAATGGTTCTACAGGTATGCATCAAAGAAACACCAACTTCCATGCTCATTTCCTGACAGTGTGTTGCTGCTCTTACTGGGACGCCCAAAAACCGCCATTCCCACCTTTCCTCTGGACATTCGGTGATTGACAGTAGCTGTCATTCATCCAAAATATACAGGCAAAGTCCCAATAAATTCTGTCTTGTTAATGAATCTGAATCCTAAATACTGCTGCTGCTGACAGATGTAATTACTCAGGGAAATCCACTTCATTGTACCCCTGTGCTTGCCTTGTAAGTATCATAAATGGGCTCATCTCAAAAATCTGGCATTCAAGGGAAGTACAATCCCAGTTGGAAAGAGATGTGAGAGCTCACAAGTGATGACAAATGTCACTAGTTCAGCTCTATTATTGACAAGTCTTCTCTACATCAACAGTATTAGTAGAATGGTGAAATAGCCTATTACCTCATGCCAAGGTTTTGCTGTTAACTTCTTCCTCTCCTGTAATTCTCCCTACTTTCTTGCCAGCTACCCAGCCATAACTGCTCCCATAAAGGCCTCTTGGATATGTTGCATTTTTTGTTTGTTTGTTTGTTTACCCATTCAAATAAAAAGGTTAAGTAAAGCACAACATTTCTGACTATCATGTAAAAAGCCCCACACATGAAGTTCTGTCAAACATCTCATTACAGAGGTAAATCTGTTTGTTAACACACATTGGAGAGATCTGCAGTTACTATAGGCTATAACCGAAAGACAGATTAGAGCCACATACAATGGATCAAGTTTCTCTGTAACTGAATTTGTAGCTTCCTGGACAGTTATAGCGATGGGTGATGGGAAATGCCTGATCTCAAGGCCTCACCCTTAAAACCTTCTGGCAGTGGCCTAAAATGATCTCTTTGCACTGGGTATGGAGGCAAAGCCTGCACACTGATGGCTATCAAAGGAATAGGCCCTCTGAATAGTGTCTCCCTCCTATGCCCACCAACTGCCCACTAAACTTCTGCCCACCAAATCTTTGTATTATACCTCTCAAGACCTGGACAATATGCTGCTGTGGAACAAGTTACCTATCCCTTTATCATGCTTTATGTAAAATGAAATGGAAACCAAAACAAACAAGCAAAGAAATTAACAAACACAAACATTTAGACAAAATGCTTTTTTATATTAGAAATTAATATTGCATCACTGCCAACACTTTTATGCTCTTGATTTTGCCAAAGGACCTAAACTCCTTAATTCCTGTATTTTTTAAATGCAGTATAAGCAGTGACACGTAGGCTGTATTCCGCCCTTCATTCCTTCCTGCTTTCTGTTCTATTTGACTGGAAAAAGAAAAAAAAAAAGATGATCAATAAAATATCCACACAGCTATCAGAAAGCTGCTCTCCTCAGAAAGTTTTAGTGTCTTTCAGGGACAGATACGGAAGGTGGATTGGAAAGAAAAGTGTGTATATTGATGAATACATCCAGGGGCAAAAAGGGTAAGAAAACAAAAAGCAAGTATTTGAAACATAAAAAAGTCAAAGTGCTGAATAGAATAGTTTTACTGTCTTACTCTGTTATATAAAATAAAACACTTCAGGACTGAGATATTGTCTTCATTTTCAGCTACTCAATTTGATTAGCACAGCAACATGAACTGTGAGAATGATATTACCAGATATATGTCAAGAGGACATAGCTATACATCCATTAGTGATAAAATTAAACTGGAACAAGAGAATCATTTTACCCTGAAGGTTTATAAAGCAATGAGGCAGTTTTTAATCTTCATGGTGCTACAGTTTTAGCTGTCTAAAAGGAGGTGAAACTTGCATGTGAAAAGCATATATTTCACAGATCATTCAAAATTTGCACAGATTTTGTGGAAAGCACAAAGATCTGTTTCTTCATGATGCTGCTTAAAAATCCAGTCATAAACTTAAGCTCTTTGTTACTTATAATCAAAAAGGCTAACTGTTCATTTATCTGACAGGTATTTGCTTCAAATGTTTCTACATATCAGCTTCATAGTTTATCTCTCTTTTTCCTCTGGGTAGAGTGCATTGTGTAAATTATGGCAACTCAAAAAATTTTTTTTTTTTTAAGTGCCATTAGTTATATTTTATTCTATGCTATTTTACTTTATTACCATTCTACTTACTTATGAATTTGGAAAAAAAATCATATAAAGAAATCAGCAATAAAATTTAAGCTTTTATTCATTTAATATTATATTCATTGAGATAAGCAGAAAAATGTACTTCATAGAGTTGCTCAAACCACAAAAAGTAGCTATCATAAAATCCTTATGAGCTACATACAAATATCTGCCTTCAAAAGGCAAGTGTCCTTCAGCTTGGTGAAGCACCTGAGCTCAGATTTTACAAAGATGCTTTAGAGTGTTTCGCTTATACTTTGGCTTACTGAGATAAACTCTTGTAACTCGCATATACCTATACACATAAACATGGCATATACCACCCAGATGCAGCATGAACAGGATCCCTGCCCTATATAACCTAAATCAAACGTGACATAACAAACTAATCTAAGGGGGTTTTGCATCTGGCCTTTGCTCTTCGAAACAACACGTGGATCAATATAGAAGTAACTCAAAGCTTTGCATTTGAGCTTTGTGAACTTCAGCTACTGCTGTTTGACTTTGTGCTGCTATAGCTTATCATTGTCATGTACATTGAAAGAAGCTTATTTGAGATTTAATTAATTGTAATGTGTGAAAAGTAGTTCTTAGAACAATTTAAGTATGCTATTTTTAATTTATTATTCAGTGCAATTGAAGGTTGAATAGGAAGGAACTATTTTAAAATTTTTTATTTAAATTTGTTCTTATTCTCCAGATAAATGCTAACTTTATGCAATTTATAAAATCCTTACAGTTACGGTATTTACAGAATACCTTCAATTGTTAACGCTATATGTCTGTCAATATACATTTGCAAATATATTTCTTTTTATATAAATTCTTACAATCAAGTAACATGTCACTAGTAATACTAATCTTGCTCACTTTGATGGATTCAGTTTTGCATGCAGAGGGGTGACAAGTTTCTGAAGGTTATTGAAAGGCTGCTAGCCTTACAATGCCCCAGTCTTCACCATGTCCCCAGTGCTCTGAGAGGTGTGTTCATTTCTAACATAATTTCCCTTAGCCATGCAAAATCCTGACATTTCCTATAGTGTTGTCTGAAAGTTTTGTCAGATTATTGCTTTCTTACTCGTTATCTTTATCACTTTCTCACGTAAAGCTCATATTCTCATGTATTTCATGTTCTGTTCAGTTAGTTAAATATCAGGACAGGGCCGAATCATCTTTCCTCACACCCAAACAGTAGTATTTATACATACAAATGTGTGTCTGTGTGTTTATGATCAGGTGACCCACCTGGTGGATGTGGGGAAGGCTGTGGATGTAGTCTACCTGGACATCAGAGAGTGGTGGTAAATGATGCCACTTCCAGCTGGCAGCCAGTTACTAGTGGTGTCCCCCAGGGATCAGTGTTGGGCCCCATCCTGTTCAATATTGTTATTGATGATCTGGATGAGGGGATGACACCAAGTTGGGAGCAGGTGTGGATCTGTTAGAGGCTAGGAGGGCTCTGCAGAGGGACCTCCACAGGCTGGACAGATGGGCAGAGTCCAGTGGCCTGAGATTTAACACATCTAAGTGGTGGGCTCTCCCCATTGGACACAACAACCCCATGCAGCGCTACAGGCTGGGTCAGAGTGGCTGGAGAGCAGCTAGACAGAAAGGGACCTGGGGATACTGGTTAATAGTAGAATGGAATGGAATGGAATGGAATGGAATGGAATGGAATGGAATAGAATAGAATAGAATAGAATAGAATAGAATAGAATAGAATAGAATAGAATAGAAATAGGCCAGGTTGGAAGAGACCTTCGAGATCATCATGTCCAACCCATCATCCAACACCATGTAATCAACTAAACCATAGCACCAAGCACCCCATCCAGTCTCTTCCTGAACACCTCCAATGATGGCATTTCCACCACCTCCCTGGGCAGCCCATTCCAATGGGCAATCACTCTCTCTATGAAGAATTTATTCCTAACATCCACTCTAAACCTCCCCTGGCCCAGCTTGAGACTGTGTCCTCTAGGCCGAACATGAGTCAGTAGCGTGCCCAGGTGGCCAAGAAGACCAATGGCATCCTGGCCTGCATCAAGAATGGTGTGGCCAGCAGAAACAGGGAAGTCATTCTGCCCCTGTCCTCAGCACTGGTTAGGCCACACCTTGAGTACTGTGTCCAGTTCTGGGCCCCTCAATTTAAGAAGGACATTGAGACTCTTGAACGTGTCCAGAGAAGGGCAACAAAGCTGGAGAGGGGTTTGGAGTGCAAACCCTATGAGGAGAGGCTGAAAGAGCTGGGGTAGTTTAGCCTGGAGAAGAGGAGCCTCAGGGAAGAACTTATGGCCATCTACAACTACCTGAAGGGAGGATGTAGCCAGGAGTGGGTTGGTCTCTTCTCCCAGGCAACCACCAACAGAACAAGAGGACACAGTTTCAAGGGGCACTAGGAAAGGTTTAGGCTGGATGTTAGGAAGAAATTCTTTACATAAAGAGTGATTGGCCATTGGAATGGGCTGCCCAGGGAGGTGGTGGTGTCACCATCCCTGGAGGTGTTTAAAATAAGACTGGATGAGGCACATGGTTTAGTTGATTAGATGGTGTTGGGTGATAGGTTGGACTTGATGGTCTTGAAGGTCTTTTCCAACCTGGTTAATTCTGTGATTCTGTGAAGCCATGCATGAAAAAATCAGTTACTTCCATGCAAAATTTCACTAGCATCTCTTTCCCCATGTGTTTGGTGAAGTTCTGACCACAATGAGAAGGCAAGAATGACTGCATAGTTTTTCATATAAACAAAATCAGAATTTATTCTTTATACAGAGAAAGAAAAAAAAAAAAAAACAAAAACCCCAACAAAACAAATAAAATCCCCACAACACAAAAATTATCCCTTTTATGTAAAAAAAAAAGTGAAAAAAAAATCAGCAGCTGTGACTTAAACCTTACAAAATAATGCTTCTGCTTCCAATATGTTATTTAGGAACATTGTCCAGAAGAAAAGCACAAAACCTACATAAAGGCAACCTTCCAGAGAACTTGATATAGTAATCTTCTCAGTCATCCGTCAACCCTGTTCTCACTTTTCTGATAGTAGGGAAGGAGAGGCAAAAGAAATTTTGCTGAGGTCACATCATGTATTTACGCATTTTCAGGGGCAACCAAGTCTGTTATCTAGGAATAGAAAGAGACAGGAGTAACCCCATTTCAATTTCAACATAAGGGATGGTGGAGAAGTTATATAAATGGAAAGGTAATTCAGAATCTGATTTGTGGTAGATAAGGTTTTCAGTTCTTCCACTGCTGTCATGATTATGCAAATATAGTAGATGCAAAAAGCCAACAGAGGAGCAATAAGGAGCAAGAAAAATGTGGAAACATCTCTCAGCTGTCTTTTCTGTAGAAGAAAGTATCACCTGTCATTTAGTTGCATTTAGAAACACAAGGATTGCTTTAGGGGAAATTTGCTGACTCCCTGCAGACTGGTCTCTGAGCAATAGTACAAAAAGTCTAAATGACACTAGAGAAGAAATGTAATTTGTTATTCATATGAATAACACTTAGTAGGCATATCATTCTATAAATTTGGAAACATTATCATACAGGAAATGTTACCCTAAAAGTAAAGAATAATCACCCTTTTTTGGGTTTGGTTTTGGGTTTTGGTGTTTGTGTGTGTGTGTGGGGGGGGGTGTTTGGGTTTTTTTGTGTGTTTTTGCAAAGTGTTAAAACCAAGCACATTAGAGATGAGCCTAAAGGACAGCCTTGAGTCTGCCATTTTACTTGAGGTGGGAGATAGTGACAGTATCAAAATTGTCAGTCACAAGTGGCAGGAAGACACACCAGGGTTGGAAAGATGGGGTGAGATTAAGGGCCTTCAACTTGTTGCCCTGAAGCATGCTGTGAACACTGCAGCAAAGGCAAGGTCTTACAGAGGTGAGCCAGGGGCCTCTGAGGTAATAGGAGACAGGAGGGTAGCTCCCATTAAATGCCTTGGGAGTACAGTGGAGTGCCCCTCTAAAAAGGTGACATGGCTGGCAGCCTTGCTGAAGTGCCTCTACACCAATGCACACAACAAGGGCAACAAACAGGAGGAGTTGGAATCTACCCTGCTTGTGGTGGTTTGAGCCTTAACTGGGATTTAAGAGCTCAGAATGGGGGGCAAGGCAAAGAATTCCTCCGCTGCTCCCCTCTCCTCTTTCACAATTGAGAGAAAAAGAAAGGGAAGGACCAAATCTACCAAGAAATAATTTGGAGTTTGTTTGGAAGTAGAGAGGTAAAAATTTTCTCGAAACTATATATATATATATATATATATATATATATAACAATAACAGGAAAGGTTCACAAGGGTAAAGAATAAGGATGGATGGGGAAAATATGTATACAAAACCAGTCCTTTGAAGTCCTTTGAAGAGGTATGAATGTAGCAGGGAGAAGGAGGACCAGGCCCGGCCATGTGAAACCAGGAAGCCAGCAACAACTCTCTTTCATCCCCATGAGGCAGAAGTAAAAGAGAGTAAATGGTTGCAGTGTCTTTCTTTTTATAGACTTACTGGACAGGGAGGGGGAGTGGAACAGACTAACTCAGTTCCCCAGGGGGAAAATACCCTCTGGGGGAGAGCAAGGCTCTCACAAGCCCTCCCCCCACCCTGCTTTCAGGATGGGCATAACCCATCACATCTGCTACAGGTGGCAACTACAGAAACTTGGTGGGAAGAATCCTACAACTGAAGTGTGGCCATTGATGGCTACAAGCCAAAAGGGACAGAAGAGGAAAGAGAGGTGGAAGTGTTGTCTTCTGTATAAAGAAGAGGATAGAGTGCAAAGAGTTGTCACTAAAGATCAGCCACAAGTAAGTTGAAAGCTTATGGGCAGGTATTAGGCATCAGTACAACAAAGGGAGCCTTGTGATAGGAGTCTATTACCAAGGCCACCCAAACAAGTAGAGCCTATTGGTGAAGCCTTCTTACTCCAGCTCAAGAAGGCATCACAATCACAGGCTTTCATCCTTCTGGGGTATTTTAACCCCCCCAACATGTGTTGGAAAAGTAACACAGCTAGCTGTAGGCAATCCAGGAGGTTCCTGAAATGCCTAGATGACAACTTCTTAAGACAAGAAATTAACATCCCTACCAAAGGGGATGCATTATTGGACATGTTGGTCAGAAATGCAAGTGAAATCATCAGGGAGGTCAAAGTCAAAGGCAGCCTGGGCTGCAGCTATCATGTGCTAGTGCAGATCACTCTCCTAAGGGGAATGAAGCCCATGAGAAACATTGCTAGAGGCAAATCCTGCCTGACCAATTTTGTGGCTTTCTATGATAAAGTGACTATGTCAGTGGACAAGGGACGACCTATGGATGTAATCTGTCTGGACTTCTGCAAGGCCTTTGATGCAGTCCCCCAGAACATCCTACTTGCCAAGTTGGAGATACATGGATTTGATGGGTGGACTGTACAGTGGATAAGGAATTGGCTGGATGGTCACATCCAAAGGGTAGTGCTCAATGGCTTGAAGTCCAGAGGGAGAGCAGTGAGAAGTGGTGTCCCTCGGGGTCTGTACCTGTACTGTTTAATATTTTTATCAATGATATAGACAGTTGGATTGAGTGCACCATCAGCAAGTTTGCAGATGACACCAAGCTGCGTGGTGCTGTTGATATGCCAGGGGGACATGATGTCATCCAGATGGACCTGGACAAACTGGAGATGTGTACCCAGGTGAATTTTATGAGGTTTAACAAGACCAGGTGCAGGGTCCTGCACCTGGGCTAGAAGAATCCTCAGTATCAATATAGACTCGGTGATGAGGTGATAGAAAGCAGCCCTGTAGAAAAGGACTTGAGGGTGCTGATGCATAAGAAGCAGAACATGAGCAGACAGTGTGTGTTTTCAGGCCAGAAGGCCAATCACATCCTGGGCTGCATCAAAAGATGTGTGGCCAGCAAATTGAATGAGGTGATTCTGCCACTTTGTTCTGGTGAGACCTCACCTGGAGTACTGTATTCAGGTCTGGAGCACTCAGTATAGGAAGGACATGGACCTCATGGAGCAGGTACAGAGAAGGACCATGAAAATGATCAGGGGATTGGAACACCTCTGCTGTGAGGACAGGCTGAGGGAGCAGGGGTTGTTCAGCCTGGAGAAGAGGATACTCCAGGAAGACCTAATAGCATCCTTCCAGCACTTGAAGGGGGCCTACAAGAAGGATGGAGAGAGACTGTTTACAAAGGCCTGCAGTGACAGGATGAGGGGCAAGAAATAATTTTAAATCATTTAAGGCAACTGAAGAAAAATTAACGATAGCAGGCCTTGTCTCCAGCCCCTTAGATCAGTAGTTTGAAGTTTTAGCAGATAATGGAAAATCTCAAGTCCTTTCTCTGCCAAAAGGATTGGAACTTTGGGTGATTCTAGATAAATACAACAAAGAGTAATGACTGCGTTTCTGATCAAATTTTTCTTCAGAAATAATCCCATAGTCTATTTAGAGATTGTTCTTCTTTCCTCTGGTGAGCAGAACACAGGCAGCAAATGGAGAATGGATGCATATCACTGTATTTAAAGCCATTTAAAAATTATTTTCATAAAGTGAGAGTCCCAACAATTTGTTTATACCATACTAAATATTATACCTGTGGTTTTGAATTTCTATCTCAACTACCTAACCCAAATCGAGAGTCTGTAACAACATTTTCATCTATTCAACAGTAAGTATTCTCAACTACTCTCATCCCAAAATATGTAAAATATTAAGTAATTACTTTAGGTCCTAAATTTCATGCCAACCTATTTAAACTGCTTACATTTGCACTCTGTGACATTTTGCATTACCTTCAAAGGCATTTGTAAAATAATCTATGCTCACTCTTTCATTTTTAGCTTCCACATTTTCTTTGAAGTGTATTTGCTGAGTCTCCATGCTTGTCATAGCTGAGGAATAGTAGTATCTTACTTAATGAGTAAGATGTTTACCTTTTGCTGATCGAGTACAACTGTTGGGCAGATTCAGAATACAGGATCTTTCACCTTCTTCTATAATGGTAGAAAAGATGTATGAGATTTTACAGGAAAATGGCAGCAGTTAATATTCCTGTACTTAGCAAAGACTGAAGGAGAGTAGTTCTGAGAAAAATAGTAATCCTTCATTACCTTGCATCTTACTCACAGATTATCTTATACTAGGTTTGTCTGTGGGACATGCTTATATTCTTTCTGTTTCAGCACACATACACAGAGATAAAAAAAGATATAGCCACTTTTATATATATTACATGCATACACAGAAACATACATATATACGGCATTATTATCAAAACCCCTGATGCTAGAAAGGTGAAAATTTAATTAACTGTCCTCAGAAATATCTCTCATAAATGTATCTTATGCATGAGAATTGTATTGCTAGATCAATCTTGATTGCTCCTTGTCATAAACTTGCATGATAAATGTATTTACTGGAGAAACATAATTACTCCTTCAGAGTCACAAGCATCATTGCAAGCATCAATTCCATTTCCTAGATTTACATCTCTGGTGTTCTTACATCTTTCTTAATTCTAGTCACTTTTTCAAAACATATAAAACATATTATTTGGGATCCTATTAATTATGAAGTCACTCTGTAGTTAGCTGAAAAAGATGCATTTGCCTTGGAGAAGACCTTGCCATGGATCAGATAATGATTGAGCTTGCATGGCCATTAAAACCTGATTATTTCATTTCAGGCCCTTAGCCTGCCTCTGTCATGCATTTGTCCTCAGCTTATTAGATTGACTGAAGTTCATATTCCACTGAGGTATAAATGGAGTCCCACTGGAGAACAAATTTGAGTCTGTCCCTAGACACAGGACTCAAGGTGTGGCCTAACCAGTGCTGAGTACAGGGGCACAATGACTTCCCTGCTCCTGCTGGCCACACTATTCCTGATACAGGCCAGGATGCCATTGGCCTTCTTGGCCATCTGGGTCCACTGTTGGCTCATGTTCAGCCTACTATCAACCAGTAGCCCCAGATCCCTTTCTGCCGCTGCGTTCCTGGCCACTCTCCAGCCACTCTGATTCCAGCCTGTAGCACTGCATGGGGTTGTTGTGGCCAATGTGCAGAACCTGGCACTTAGATGTGTTAAATCTCATTCCGATGGACTCAGCTCATCTGTCCAGCCTGTCAAGGTCCCTGTGCAGAGCTCTCCAATCCTCTCACAGATCGACACTGGCTCCTAACTTGGTGTCATCTGCAAATTTACTGATGACTGACTCAACCCTCTCATTCAGATCATCAATAAAGATATTGAACAGGATGGGGCCCAACACTGGGGTCACCACTAGTGACTGGCTGCCAGCTGGATGTGTCACCATTCACCACTACACTCTGAGCATGGCCCTCCAGCCAGTGCCTAACCCAGTGCAGAGTGCTGCTGTCCAATCCGTGGGCTGCCAGCTTGGCCAGGAGTTTGCTGTGGGGGATGGTGTCAAAGGCCTTGCTGAAGTCCAGGTAGACTACAACCACAGCCTTCCCCACATCCACCAGGCGGGTCACCTGATCATAGAAGGAGATCAGGTTGTTCAGGCAGGACCTGCCCTTCCTAAATCCATGCCGTCCGGGCCTGATCCCTTGGCCATCCTGTAAGTGCTTTGTGATTGCACTCAAGATGACCTGTTCCATTATTTTTCCTGGCACTGAGGTCAGGCTGACAGGCCTGTAATTCCCTGGCTCCTCCTTCCAGCCCTTGTGGATGGGTATCATGTTGGCCAAACAATGTGACAAGGAATGAGGTTGACTTGTACAATAAGGACAAAAAAAGAAAAGTTTAGAGCAAAAATTGGTCTAATTGGAATTAAAGAGATGAAAATAAAATAGCGAGGCACTGGAGAAGACAATTTTTTTACAAAAATGCTTTTGAAAGTATATCTTAAAACCTCTACCCAGGCAAATTGATAGTAGACAAACTATATAAATGGAGAATGAAATGGATCAACATCTGGCTGAACTGACAGGCTCTAAGAGTTTTGAACATCGTTATGAAGTTCACCTGGGGGCCAGTGATATGCTACAGGAGTAGGTTCTGAACCAAATGCTGCTTGACATTTTCATTGTGGACCAAGATGATAGGACAGAATGTGTGCCCAGCAAGTCTGAAGAAAACACAAAACTAGGAGGGATTGCTGTTCTTCTATTTAGAGGAGCCTAAACAGATGGGTACAAATGGGACACCAGGAACTCCAGGAACCTCATAAAGTTCAGCAAAGGGAAATGAAAAGTCCTGCCCTTGTGGAGAAACAGCACTGTGTGCCACGGACTTACTGGCTGGAAGGCAGTTTGGCATAGAAGGATCAGGGATTCTTTTGGACAGAGCTGATCATGAGTTTGCAATGTGTCTTTGTAGCAAGTATGATCAACAGCATCCTTCATTAGAAAGAGCTTCACCAGCAAGTTCAGGAAGCTGATACTTCCCTTCTCCTCAGCAGTAGTGAGGCTATGTCTGCAGTACTGTTTCAGATCTGGGCTTGCCAGTGCAGGAAAGATACTGACTTTTTGGAGAGATCTGGCATGGTGCTACAAAACTGTCTGGAGGACTGTAGCATCTGCTGAATTAGGAGATGTTGAAAAAGCTGGAATGATTTATCTTGGTACAGAAAATTCTTAAGAAGGAGACATAATAACAACATGGTTAAATAGATACTGGGTGAGGAAATAATACAGACCTTGATTCTTCCCAGTAGTAGTGTACCTTGACAGGACAAGAGAAATGACCTCTTATTAAAATACAGAAAATTTTACCTAAATGTAAGAGAACACTTGTTGTAAGAGTGATCAAATGCTGGAACAGGGTGTCAAAAGAAGCTGGAAATGGCTCGAAGGAATTTGTTTCATTTGGCATAGCTCTGAGCAGGGATTTTAAACTAGGTGGAGGTCCAGAGGCCCCCTCTAACCTCAACAACTTGTTCTGTGAAAGATTATTTTGAACAGATCTAACCTTTCATTTTTTTTCCTAATAATTCTTGTTAGATTCTAAAACTTTTCAAAAATTAGTTGAGGAATTTTTTTTCAAATATTTGTCAGCCTATGGACTGGTCATTATACTGCTTACCATGGTTATTGCTTAAAAAAAACCCACAAACCCGAATTTGATATTTATAGGCTGCCATCAGTTCACTATGATGTACTTGTTTTCCTTTCTTCAAGCAAATAAGGACATTCTCACAGACAGAAATAGTATCCATGGTCATACCACTAGTTTTGGAATGAATTTTCGCAAGCACTTTGAATTGTTTTTATTTTGTAACCATTTGAGGAAACAAGCCTTTCTGCATTCAAGCCCTAGAAAAATTGCTGTCATAGCCTCTGAGTATTTCCAATGAAATTCTGTTTTCATTCACATTATGCTGACATAATGTTATTTTTCAATAACCAGCCAGTTCTATTACTGAGCTACTATGTGACCGATTTGTTTTCTTACTGTAATCAAAACTGAACCTGAAATATTTACAGTTGGATTTTTGAAACTGTTAGTGATCTGAAATTATCTGGATAGAACAGGTCTGGGGTTTGTTGTTTTTTTGGTTTTGTGGGGTTTTGTGTGTGTGTCTGTGCGTGTTTTGTTGTTGGTGGTTTTTTTTGTTTTGTTTTGTTTTTTTAAACAGGTATCTGACTCAGCTTCAATAAATAAATCTCAGAGAAAAATGTTCACAAGCAATATATCAAAAGAAAAGCACCACATGAAATGGGACTTCTTGCAGAGTTGTTCTAGCTAAGTGGCAGACAAATTAGCAATTACTGACAATTTAGTGGTTATTGAGCCCAGAATTTAAAGGTCACTACCCTTTATCTTATAATCACTGTCTTAAAAATAGGTTTTGTTACATATTAGAGACATAAAAAGAAACATAAACTTACAACTCACAAAAGGGCAAACTATGACATACCTTTTTCTTAAATGTGTGGTTGGTTATCATTGGAGAGTTGGTTCTTAGATCAGTCTGTATTTATACACAGTGGGAGTAATACTGGATTAATCACCATGGCTACTAATAATGTTGTTCTTTCAGGACAGATGAGGTTGTCACGTTGTCATCCTGGTGTCAGTAGAGGACCATGCTGGTTATATTTTTCTCTGTGTAGTTCATGTTCTCAAGCAAACTAGCATTATCACTTTGTATAATCTTACATCCTTCTATTGTTCCCAGCAGGCATGCCCCTGGAAGAGCTTCTTCCCACCTGCAGAATTGCTCTATTTCTCAAAAGGCACAGCCCCGCAGGAGGTAGATGGATGGGTAAGTGTGGATGAATAAACACTGTTGATGTTCACCATTGATGAAAAAATTTAAGCCTAAACAAAACCTGCATCCTGACTGTACTGGAGAGAGATAAACAGAAAATGTACAAATCATGATAAAACAATAATACATTTTCAGTGTATTTAGATCCTAAAATATCTTTTAGAAACATGTCTGCCATTCAGTACCCACAGAATAAAATGAAACACAAAAGTGGACTAAAGTCCACCTCCTACCTAACAGAGGTATTATATTTTCAAAGACATAAAGAGAAAATATTGATAGCTGGAATGACAGATGTAGATCATCCAATTTGCATGCTTTTCCTTTCTTTTTTTCTTTTTTATTCCCTTCCTTTTCTCCTTTTTCTTACCAGCTCAATAATTTTCTGTTATTTTATCTACTGCTATGTTACTTAAAAAATCAAAATACTTCATAGATGTCTATAACTTCATAACTAGCTAACATATTCTATTCTATTTTTCTTTTTATCTGTTGAGGTTTAACCCTGGTAGGCAGTTGGGCCTCACTCAGCTGCTTAGTCAGTGCTTCACTCAGTGGGATGAGGGAGAGAATCAGAAGAGTAAAAATGAGAAAACTTGTGGGTCAACATAAAGACATTTTAATAGATAAAGCATTAGCTGTATGCTTAAGCAAACAAAAAGAAAGGAATTTATTCACTATTTCCCATCAGAAGGTAAGTTTTTAGCCCCTCTGGATGGGGGCCAAATGCGTGCCAAAGCCTCTCTATCACTCCCTTTTTTAGATGAACAGGGGAGAGGGAAAATATAACAAAAGGCCAGTAATAAGATAGAAACAATTTCAATAATGCAAAGCAAAGGCTGCACACAGAAGCAAAAGCAGAGATGTTATTCTCTACTTCACATCAGATGGTGGTTGGTCACTTTCAGGAAACAGGGAGAACAGACACTGTTGCAGCCACTGTTCTGAGGAGCCTGCCTCAGACACAGTCCTCTTAGAGTACAGAACTGTGGCTCGATAAACACAGGCCAGGCCCAGTACAGTGCTAGAAGTAGCTGGTTTTCATTGGGGCAGGTGAGACACCCTTCCATCAGGTGGCATGTCAGTTTACCAGGATTAATCATCTCTTCTGAGGTAAAGTACAAGGTTATGGGAGATGATAACCATCCTAGGAAACTGCCCAAATCCTTCAACACACCTGCTACCCAAGGACCAGCCACCTGTCTCGGTCCAGAGGGTAAGAGACTCAGTTCTTTTGAATATTCCCAGGTTATGAAATTAGGGGCACAAACGAGGCCAAAATGTCAACAGTGAGGCTATTTATAAATAGAATAAAGTGGACATATCAGAAGGAGAGAGGGAGAGAGAGGGAAAATAGAGACAGAGAGAAGAGGGAGAGAGAAGAGGGAGAGAGAAGAGGAAAGAAATTATATTACCACCCCCACTCCCCAAGACAGTTTGGGTCTGTGGAGGAAGGGTGCTGCCTTGCTGGCTGTGGTGTCCTCTGCTGGAGGAGGGCAGTGAGAGATCCCAAAGTCCAAGTCCAAGTCCTTCTCTGAGCAGTGTCTTCAGCCCCATGAATTGCAGCAGGAGGAACTTAGGACATAGAGAGAGGGTTCCTCCTGGTCTGCTTCTTCCAGGCTACATGGTGATGTGTCTGTCCTTTTATCTCCTGGTATTTTCTTCATTTTTCTTGAGAAGCATTGCCCAGGTCTTTTCCTTTTTCTGAGACAGTATTGCTCCAGTCTTGTATACAGTTTTTTAGGTATGTGTCCAGGTGGTGAAACCATTGTCCTTTTCGTCATCTTCCCTTTCCAGGGTAGCTGGTGGGTAGAGATGACCTTGTCTATGCACATCCCAGACAATCATTATCCAGGGGCCTCTGCCCAATACACGTCAGCTTTTGTCTGGACAAGGAGCAAAGGTGATTTTATCTCTGTTGATTCACATCAAGAAAGACAAGATTTAGTCTCTTATACTGCCTCAGGGCACATTTCAGTATTTCCTCAGCCAGAAACTGTCTCCTTTAAGGCCATGATGACACTAGGTTCCACAATATCCATAACATGCCAGTGATATTGATCATCAGTATTAAAGGGGTCAAACAAGGATGAACCAGAACCTTGGGGGTCCACATAATAAACCTCTCTATATTTATCTGGGGTGGGAAGAAAAAGATGATATCCCCCCCAACACAGCTCCACACAACAGCAGGACTGCCAAAGCCAGGAAAAAAAACAAAACAAAACAGCATAGTCATTATCTGTCTCAACGTGTTCCCAAACAAAGGAAATATTCCAAAACAAAATCATGTTACTAGCAAGCTCCTTGACCAACAGAGGAGGCTTTCCATAACATGCCAGTGATATTGATCATCAGTATTAAAGGGGTCAAACAAGGATGAACCAGAACCTTGGGGGTCCACATAATAAACCTCTCTATATTTATCTGGGGTGGGAAGAAAAAGATGATATCCCCCCCCAACACAGCTCCACACAACAGCAGGACTGCCAAAGCCAGGAAAAAAAACAAAACAAAACAGCATAGTCATTATCTGTCTCAACGTGTTCCCAAACAAAGGAAATATTCCAAAACAAAATAATGTTACTAGCAAGCTCCTTGATGTAATGGGTTGAGGCAGATCCCCTCCCCACCACATAAATTTAAACTCTCCATCTTTTGCAATCCGAGCTGCAGTTGGCCCCACGTTGGCGCGCCAAAATGTAATGGGTTGAGGCAGATCCCCTCCCCACCACAGGCAGAAATAACAACTCAGACAAACGGATTGCAAAAGTGATGAAAGTTTAAATAGAAAGCAGTGAATGTTACAGAAAACCCAAAGCGCAGTGACAAAGAAAGATCCCATCCCCACCTGAGGGTGCATCCAAAACCCCCAGGGCTCCTTCTTCCCCCTCCCTCTGCTGGGCTAGTCTCATCTGGCCAGGCCTGAGACTGCCCATCCCCCTGTGGCCTTGGGCCCAATCAGGCCCATGGCCGGGAGATCTCTCCCCCAGTTACCAAGTCTCGGAGAGGGAAGGAAAGAGGAAGTGCCAGACTCCGCACTGGATCTTATAGTGGTGCAAAGAATTATGGTAGGAAATACACAATTTCCTGTGTCCATCCCTCTGGGCTGGACTTCTGGACACAGGAAGTGAATGCACCAGGGGGGCACCCAGCTCAAACTACAACACTTGACCAACACAGGAGCTTGTACCTTAACTAAAGCAGGCTTAAAGTAAAGATGCAGTTATGCTGTATTTCCCAGCCAACACATCAGACAAGGACTGTGGCAGCTTGGCCATGACTGGGAGCCAAATGCCTACCAAAGGTGCTCTGTCACTCCCCTTCTGAGATGGACAGGGCAGAGGGGAAAATACAACAAAAGGCCAATAATAAGATAGAAACAATTTAATAATGCAAAGCACAAGCAAAGGCCACACATGGAAGCAGAAGCAAATAGAGATGTTCCTGGGCTGCATCAAAATATGTGTCACCAGCAGATTGAGTGAGGTGATTCTGACACTTTGCTCTGGTGAGACCTCACCTGGAGTATTGCATCCAGGTCTGGAGCTGTCAATATAGGAGGGACAGGGAGTTGATGGAACAGATCCACAGGAGGACCATGAAAATGATCAGGTGGTTGGAACACCTCTGCTATGAGGACAGGCTGAGAGAATTGGGGTTGCTCAGCCTGGAAAACAGGAGGCTCTAGGAAGACCTAATTGCATCCTTCCAGTACCTGAAGGGGGCCTACAAAAAGGATGGAGAGAGACTGTTTACAAAGGCCTGGCACTCCATCATTTATCAACAGTCCTGGCTCATTGGACAGGTCCCTAATGATTGGAAGATGGCTGGTGTGATGCCCATCCACAAGAAGGGCTGGAAGGAGGAACCAGGGAATTACAGACCTGTCAGCCTGACCTCAGTGCTGGGCAAGATTATGGAACAGGTCATATTGTGTGCAATCACACAGCACCTACAAGATTGCCAAAGGATAAGGCCCAGCCAGCATGGATTTAGGAGGGGCAGGTCCTGCCTGACCAAGCTGATCTCCTTTTAAGATCAGGTTACCCACCTAGTGAATGTGTGGAAGGTTGTGGATGTAGTCCACCTGGACTTCACCAAGCCTTTTACAGTGTCTGCCATGACAAACTCCTGGCAAAGCTGTCAGCTTGTGGCTTGGACAGATTCACTCTGAAATGGGTCAAGAACTATCTGGAGGGCCAGGCCCAGAGTGGTGGTGAACGGTGCCACATCCACTTGGCAGCCAGTCACTTAATCCCTTTGTGAAGAAACAGACCCTGAAAATGTCCATAACATTCTTCATTGTAGGTCTTTTTTTTGCTGATGGTTTGAGTTTTACTTTGAGTTTTAGCATTAAGTATCAGAAGGAGTTGTACGGTGTTAGAGACAGGTTTTCATTCATACTAACTCAACTTTCCACAACCTAAAACCAGGATGAAACCTTCAAATGAGTATAAGATGAGACAAAGAGGTATAAAATTAAAACTAAAATCTAAAACATTAAGTTAAAAAGAGACTTTTTAAAAATTTCCTTTTATTTCATGAAGTATTGCTTTAGGTTCCAGCTGATATTGCTTCTATTATGAACTTGAAAGTGAAAAGAGAATGGATGTAATGCACATCTAAATTACAGAGAGAGATGATTTTAGTATATAAAGAGCAAATTTTAAGCTGGTTTAAACATGTATAAATATTTATATACTAGGCTGTTAGTGAACACAGTTTATAACTGCAGAGCCTGTAATGCTCCCTAGACCAAAAATGCATGATTTGAGGACCTGCAGAGTGAACAAAAATACATTTGGAAAAATTTCTAAGATTATTTTGAGGAAGCATAGAGAGGAGATTAAGGACATAACTATGAAAAGAGGGAAGGTGGCTTATCAGGCTTCTTGATGTTTGCTATGGAGACAGAAAACGTGAAACAGGACACTAGGCAAGTGCAAGTGTTACACAAGGTGCTGAGGGCTTGACAGAAAATAGAAAGAAATTTACCTGGAATTTAGGAGTGTATTCAAAGTTGGGTGCAAATGAGTGAAAGCTTGAAGTGGGAGTATAGTTTAAGACTGGATGGGATACTGAAGTAAAGACATTTCAAGAGCAACAGAAATTCCGTAGGAATTCAAATCAAAATACGGGTCTTGAGTCACGAAAAAATGCAGAACGTTTTAACATAAATCAGAGACAAAAAGTCATAAATGTGGCTTCATCCATCATACCCCCATCATTCTGCTTCACATCTAAAATAGACATGAATGATACTTTTGACAAATAAATGCACAGATATTTTAAAGCTGGTTTTAGCCATAACCAAAAAAAGAAAAAAAAGGTTGGAGACATGTAAAACTAAATAAAATAAATTTTCTAAGTGTATGAATGAAAGTTACATTTAGTCAAGGGTCTAATGCAAGCATATTTGATAGTGAAAGTTGAACATTTTTAGACTGTTTTGCTTCTACAAAATTGCATTCAACCTTAGGTTTGATTAGTGCTTAGTGTGAAGGAAATCTTAAGAAATTGTGTGAAAGTTTTTTAATGGAGTAGCATTTATGAAACCTGTTAAAAGATACACTACAAGGCAAGATTCCAAGGATAGGTTTTAATAATTACAAGGTGCTGCACTGTGATAACATTTTGCTTTTATCAGTCTCAGGTGTCTAGATTAATGTATTTTGATAGTGCTATATTAGTCAGTCTCACAGTCAGAAGCTTTACCTAGAAGTTACAGCTACTAGGTGTTGCTCAGCCCTACTGGCTCAAAGTTTTGTACATACTTTTCATATCTTGGATTTATAATTATATTTTTAGATTAGTAATTTCAGTAATTGTTTTTCAGAAAGTTTCCAAATGACAAAGCTGGGTTTGTAACACAAAAGATGTCTTAATACGTTCAAATGTACTAATTTTGAAATGAAAATAGTGTATATAAAAGAAAAAATACTCACAATAGACATCTTAATGTAAACTTTATGAGAAAAAAAATCACAAAAAAAAGGAAAGATTTGCTGTATGAAATACAGAAAACCTATGTCAGTCCATTAATGGTACAACCCTTCAAACCAAACCCTATCTATTTTCACACACTTCACTTGTATCTAAAAATATCACTTCTTTGACTGGTCCACTCATTGCTCATGTTGACAATTTCTAAAGAACTTATATGTTTTATTTTTCTCTGTAGAAAACTAGAAACAAGAAGATATGGGAAGGAACTGGTATGTGACTGACTTTTTCCTGACATGAAGTTAGGATGTAATATAGAAGCATACACAGATTGAAGATCTGTTCTCATACAGAAAGAAAATTTTTGCTTAGTTAATAAATTGCATATGCATTTTGTGACCTTTACCTGACACTACTTTTGGTACCTTGATGAACAGTAATGATTGGTATGGTGTCTTAGCTTGGTTCCAGTGAAAAATAATATATAATGTGCAAGTACATATCTTCAGTGTGTGTGTGTGTCATTGTGTATGTACACACATTAATTTATCTATCTATCCCTATGGGCATGTGCATATGGGAACATACATTTGTATGAAAATGCATGGAAGTGTCAATTACAGACAACATACAGAAAATTCTCTCCCAAAACATCTAAGTTCTTATATAAATATTCTGCATTGACAAAAATATTCCAGTTATAGTAAATAAAATCTAGAGTGAACATGTGTCTATCTGTCATAGTGTAGCAGGTACAACCACCTGGACAGAAAAACATGACAAAAAACCTGAAACACAAAGCTCAGTCACACCCTTGACAAAAGGTCAGGACTTGTCAGAGACCTAACAAATATTAGCTCAGTGCCACACAGTTATTAAATGGCACCTCAAGGCTCCTACCTTGCTTTTGCTGTGGGCTTGCCCCAACTGGTTAGAATGACCACAGTACACACTCAACTCAGAGTATAAATGGAGCCCTGCCAGAAAGTCTTTTTCAATTGGTTTCCTCAAAACAAGGAGACCTTGCACTCCTAAACCCTCCCCTTAGACTGGAATGGATACTTTCATGAACTGAGTGAGCTCTCACCTCCACTTTGCTGAGTAAGTACATTTGGGGTACCTTTGAGTGTGAGGTTTTCCCTTTATGAGTGAATGTGAACATTTTAGTTAATCTTTCTAGAAAAAATATTCCTTAAAGTGTAAGAATTAGTTTTGTAGTAGAATATTCCCAACTGACATACAAACTTTTAATTTAATTTTGTTGGAAGGAGTGCTAAGGAGTTTTGGTTGCAATAAATCCACATTTTTGGTAGCCATTGCTGTCTATGAATGGAAATGTATGGTTAACAATACATAACTTCTTCAGAGATAAAAACCTTGTCTTACACAACTGAATAGGACACCATAAAAACATAGTCTCAGGACAGAAAACAAGCCCAAAAGTTCATTTGCATAAATATTCAGTTTAGAGTCCTATCTGCTTCATGGAAGCTCTGACTTCTGACATCCCAGTGAGCAGAAGACTAGTCTAAGTTAGATTCCTGAGGATTAAGATATTCAGCTCACTCCCATTGAAGCTGCTTTTTTGTAGGAACATCTGATTCCCAGTGTTCACGTTGCTTGACAACAAACCTGTCAAAATTGCTGCTGTGGACTTTTTTTAGTGTATTGAATAGATAACTAGGTAACTAAATAATTTTGCAGAAATAAAGGCTTTTGTGATTGTTTATGTGAATAGGTCAAAACATTTAATCGTCTTGGTTTTGTGACCAATATTTTGCATTCCCCTTCCATTTTTTACAGATATTTTTATGTTGCCTTCACTTGCAAGTATCAAGAACCTATAAAGAACGCTGTTTTCTTTTGATATACCATCAATGCAATGTTTTGTCATGCACAGCCAAAGGCATTCTTTGATTGCTATCTGAACCAGATCTTATCAACATCTTCTGGGCATTTAGACCATGTCTACACTTATTTATTAATATACATCACAGTGTTCCACAGGGCTCTGATCTGTGATCATACTGCCAAACAGCTGCTTGGAGCATGCCCTTATGACTGTCTCAGCTGCTTCCCTGGATTTAATTTCACCTCATTTTAGATTTATACAATAAAAAAATCTACCACTAGAACTGCTTTTCTGGATGTGATTTTTTTCTTCCTAGCCATGATTGGTATCTACAAAGGACAGGTTGAGTTTCTAGGGTCACCATTAAATATTGGTTTAAGACACCACACAGAGACCTCAAAAACTGAATTGTCTCAAAATTCAGTATTTTATAACTCTCAATTTACAGGCAAGACAGAAAAAAAATGTACTTTATTGATAGAAAGAAAAATTTGACACTAAGAAAGATAATAAGCAGAATAATGTGTGATAACCACAGGATTAATTTCTAGTATCAAATTATGATCAGAAGAAGATTAAATACTTGATAAGCCACTTGCTAGGACAGTTCCTTAATCTTTACATTTTTCAGTAAAGCTATTGCAGTTGCCAAATCAGACCTGTCACCCATCATGCTGAGTAGCAAAGTTTCATGCAGACTGCTTCTGATAAGTAGTGTTAAACTGCCTGTTATGCAGTCCAAATAATTTCACTTGAGTTTTCATATTCTGTTTTAAGTTGAAGCAAGTAAACATAGTCTTCATAATTACATATAGTGCTTGCTGCACAGTCTTCTAAATCAGGTTTTTTTCAGTCTTTACAGTTCTGCACTCTGAAATTGGAGTCTTTCTCCTTGTAAATAAGCTCAGGCATACCTAGTCTGCCCTGAGTTTTCATATAAAGTTTTTTCAACATAACTGCACTTCCCCCACCCCCACTCCCCACTCCCTACTGATTTATGACACTGTGCTGGTACCTTCCCAGCTCTCTTGGATATTCTTGATTTCTAAACCCCATTTTTTATATTGCAGCCACTAGGATGACACAGGGGAAAACTAGGAATTTGTAGCCAGATCTTTTTCTGATTTAGATATTTATCATAGAACAAGGTGAATTGAATAACAGATTTAAGGTCTTCTGTGTCATACTGTGTGTTGTGCAAAATGGATATTCTTGGATGTCTATCTACTTCAGCAATAAAACATTACAAAACCCTCAAAATTATACTGCCAATGAAAGTAGTGAGTTCTTTCCTTTTTCTGCCCTTAAATATAAAATATTTAACTTGCAGTACTAATTTTTAAAGGGAATAAAAAAGCAAGTATCATCACTATGAATTGCATATAATTATACTTCAGGAAAAAAAAATAGAGTTTGGACTAAATTGTAAGTGGAAAAAGGTCTACTGCTTTTTTCTCTCCCATATTTTTCTTCTTCTTAAGTCCAATCTTCCCAATAATGCAAGAACTTAGTAGACATCTCTGCTGCAGGGCACAGTCTTATTCAAATGATAAGTTGGATAAACTGCAGTTTTCTTTTCCATACTTGCACCAAGATAAATTACTCTCTCCTATAAATCTTGTAGCTCTTCTCAACCACATTTGAGTGACTACGGAGTAAAAATGGTATCTAGAAAAGGGAACACTAAAGGCAAGGCATGTTGCCTCTCATCTTCTGTTCTTTGTCTTCTCCATAACAGAGTGGTGATATATTGCAAATATCAAGCTGTATTTAAGCAGAACTAAGGCAGGAAAAACATTCATGACAATTTTTTTTCTGTGACTAAAACCATTTGAATATGTAATAATGAGGACCTTGTTAAAGATGAAAGTGAAGTATTTCACCAAAAAAGCCTGGAATATACCATCCATTTTCCCTGATCACTTGCAGAAATCAATTACTTCTGAGAAGTAAATTGAATTGGAGAATATTGTGATCTCTCAGGAAAGTATTTTTATGCAATTACCTTTAAACCTTTATTTTCTGTAAACACAGAGGCTACAATTCCCTGCCCTAATGTCTAGAAATTTATTCTGCTTTTCTCCCCTTGTATTCACTATTAGTCCCACATGATGCTAATTATGAGGGGCAGTCTCTTGACATTATAAAAATTAGTAAGACTTATTTTTTCCCTTGCATTTTGCTTTTTTTAATTCTTGTAGTCAAAACCAGAAAAGCAGCAGTACAATTAATCCTGAAGTTATTACTACCAGAACAAAATGCACATCATTTAGAGCTGCTGTTTGTTTAAAAAATAGAGGCATATGCAATTTGATTTTCTATTCAATAAATTTACTTTCTTTTTCCCTTCTTAACAAAATTTCTTCTTTTGATCTTATTCAGAAAGGCAGTAAAAGTATTTTTTTAGGAACACTTAAAGACCTCAATAGATGCTGATTTTTCCACAACATCTGCCATACTCCTATTTTTCCATGCTGAACAGACATTTTTAAAAGTAAATGCAGAGCAAAACAGATTTTGTAAAACCTTAACTAGCATTTTATAAAATACTTCACCCACTGAATTTAGTATGGGAATTTTTTATAGCATGGCTGGTTTAGCCCAACAGAAGAAGTTTTATTATCATCTTATTCCTTTATTGGTTAGAGATTATAGCCCTAATTTAACCTTTCATATGCTTTAAAGCTAAATTTTAAATCAAAGCAAAGCTATCATTAGTATTACTCTGCTCTTTGAATTGTATCAGTACTCATTTATCTTTTTGTAATAGCAAGAAATTGAAACTGTAATTGTCACGCACTTGTTAGGCGCTCCATAGTGAATACATTGTGCAATATATCAAAGAGGCTTTTGTAACTCAAGGGGAAAGTTTACTGTGAGATACAACCAAAAAAATTATAATGTTCATATAAAAAAATGTCATGGATTGAGTTGAACCATGCTGCAGTCATAGAAGCTTCAAAAATCAAAGTACTAGCTGGAACAAAATACTTTGGGGGTTGAAGTTCTGATTGCAACATGGGAGGCTTCCTCTTCTGGTTGCTGCTTCTGGGTTCTGAGTTCTTGGGTGTTGGTCTTTTCTTTGGGGTGATGGCAAGACAAGAAGGGATGAAGGAAGAGTTTTCTGGCTTGGGTCAGAAAGAAGCTCATTTACTTCCTCTTTGTGCTGGGCTTTTTCTGCACATAGGCTAAGGTAATTATGTATTTTGTATCACGTTTTTCTGATTTTGATCAGTAAACTGTATTCCTATCTCACTTTTTTTTAATGTGTCTCAAGCCCAAGTTTTTGTGTGTTACTTTCGTCCTCACTTCTGTGATGGGAGAATAGACAGGTTAGCCCACTGGTTTGATTTGACCCATTTTGTTTTGATTCCAACCATTACAAAAAACAAACAAACAAAAAACCCCACCACAACAACAAACTCAAAAAAACCCACCCAACAAACAAACAAAATTAAAAAAAAAAAAAAGAAAGGAAACAAAACCAACAAAAAACAAAAATGGAAACGAAAACCACAAACCCCAAACCACAAACCACAAACCTGTTATAAAAATGTTCCATATAAATTATTTAGACATAAAATTATATTTAATGGAAACCTCTTTCCTTTCAAAAAGTGACACCTTTCTAAGCATAACTTCTGTGTTAATAAGAAAAGCTCCCTACATATCTGGACAGACAGCATAATGACGAAGATTAGTTCCTAGTCATAAATATGAAGTGAAAAACAGCTCAACACTGCTCACACAAGTTGTCCTTGAAGCATTTCTTAAAATGCTGAGGTATTTTGTCAATATAATTGTTGGGTGTCACAGAGAGAGAAATTCCAAGGCACTCAAGCTAAAGTGCTGCTTCCATATTAGTACCTAAGACAGACTATGTCATTTTTACTTGCTTTCTTTGAAGATTAGAAGAATATTTCAAGTCTGTATAAAATTGTAATTTTCTTAATGTCATTCATTTAAATATCTTTGTCATATATTGTAATTTTTTAGAGAATAGTAATGCTGTGCTGAGTTAAATTGAAAAATCTTTTATTTTAAAGAAAATATTAATTTTACCAGATGCCATGAGAGTATCTCAAACACCAGGACAAAAGATTATGATATAAAAGATTCAGTGACTTTCAATATATCAGTTTCATTTCCACTGAATCTCTGAATCATAGAATCATAGAATGGTCTGGGTTGGAAGGGACCTCCAAAGGTCATCTAGGCCAACCCCCTGTTCAGTAAGCAGGGGCATCCTCAATTGGATCAGGTTGCCCAGAGCCCTGTCAAGCCTCACTTTGAATATCTCCAGGGATGGGATCTCAAGTACTTCCCTGGGCAACCTGTCCATTGTTCTACTACCCTCATGGCAAGGAACTTCTTCCTAACATCCAATCTAAATCTATTCCTCTCTAGTTTGAAGCCATTGTCCCTCATCCTATCACTACAGGCCTTTGTAAACAGTCTCTCCATCCTTCTTGTAGGACCTCTTCAGGCACTGGAAGGTCACTATTAGGTCTCTCCAGAGCCTCCTGTTTTCCAGGCTGAACAGCCCCAGCTCCCTCGGCTTGTTTTCCTTTCAGAGGTGCTCCAACCCCCTGATCATTTTTCAAGACCCTCCTCCTCCCTCTCCCCTGTCCATCTAAAAAAGAAAGTGAGAGGGGGGCTTTGGTGCACATCTGGCCCCCAGCCAGGGACAAACCACCACAATAAGAAAAAGAGAAATCTTTATATTCAGCTGATGAATTCTCATCAAATTTCATTGTTCCTGACAGTGAATGAATAGTAAGCATATTCTAGCAGTTCTATTACAATTTTTAAAAAGTTGCATGTGTGATAGACTAAGCCACAACTTTTATAATAATAACAAAATGTTATATTTAGTATTTGTTCAGTTTCCATAATTTATTGTTTCACTGGTATTTTCTTCTATAGAAGTGTCTTAAAAACTGAAACTTTCTCAATATTTTTTTCCCTGGCAGTCTTTTAATATTGTCATCACAAGGTCTCTCTGCTGACCCCAAATATATTATAGCTGTCAATATATTACTCATACTGACCCCTTGGTTCTTTTCTGCAAAGCTCTTTCTAGACATTTAACAATTTCCAGCTTAATTTTTCACATGATAATCCTACACCAGGAGCAAAACTTTGTATCTGACTTTGCTGAACTTCTCAGCAGCCCATTTCTATAGCCAGTTGAGAATCCCCTAAATGACAGCCCTGCTCTCCAGTGTACTGGCTACTTGCTGAGTTGAGCAGAGCTAATGTTAGGTCATATTGCCCAGGGCCTTCTGGCAGAAACTAGAACATGCCACACACAGTAAGGAAGGAATTTTGTCTGTTTTGGTTTATCTTTTAATGGGTTTAATACTTGAAAATACAGATTGTGGGTCAGATGAGCTTTGGGATGGCTCATCTCAAATCTGGCCTTTGTTCACACTTCTTCCAGATTCATTTTATCTATATAATTATTCGATTTGTTATGTATTTGCTAATTGGGACCAAAATATCTTTCAATACATACCCTTTTGGGGAAAATGAGGGAAGCCTGAGAATAAAATGCTTTTGTTGCCTATATTCCAGAATTAGAGATTCCTCATAAAAACAATTCTGTCTGCTAGAATGTGGTATTCAACAAAAGCTCCCAATAAACAGACTGGTATATAACTCACTGGAGAGGGAAAGATTGAATAAACTAAAAAAGCTGGGCATTCAAACACCTCCTACCCATCTTGTAACTGAAAATCCATCTTGCTCTGTTTGTGACTAGAACTGGCTACAACGTCCATGCAAAAAACTATAAGCACTTTGAAGCTGCTAATTTGATTTCCCTTTGATCCAGGTCACAGAGTTACAAGTCTGCAGGCATTTTTCCCTCTCTTTATTCATGCTTCATGTCTCTTAACTTAGTTGCATTAAGGCAAAAAATATGAATCAAAGATGAAACAAAATATAAATGTTTGTCAGGTATGAACCACATGTTAATATAGCTGTAATTGATTTATTAGCAGTATTAAACCTATTCCTTCCCCTTCTTACAAAAGTTTCTTTATTTCATCTTTTGTTCTATGGTAGTATTTCTTTCCCTCCCAGCTTTATATATCTTGCTTACTTGCCTTTTTGTTTTGTTTTGTTTTGTTTTGTTGTTGTTGGTTCTGTTTGTTTGCATTTTTGTCTGTTTCTTGTCCAAAACTGTAATAGTTATATTTGTAACATGAATTTCTCTCATATATAGAACTCATAATCATACCTTGTTTATTCTTACTCAGTCTGTTTGATGTTTGAAAGCATGTATATACCTGATTTGGAACATTTTAGACATCAGCAGCAATCATTCATTGTCAAGTTAACAGAAAAAAAAAATATGCAGTTACTCTGAAATCCTGTGACCTTACTCATCAAAGAGGGGTGATGCTGATAGAATTCTGATCTTGCATTATAAATTCTAAGGGCTCTTTTTCTTAACTGTCCTTCCAATTCTTCTTGAAGTTCTGAATGACATGCAGTGCAAATTTTTAAAGGTTATTTCTGGCCAGTATAATGGTTAAAACTCCAGGATGTAGCAAAAAAGGTTTTGCAGGTTTTAGAAATATAGAAGTCCAATTGCAATTTTGATAGAGATAACTAACAGGACTGTGCATGTGTGCATGTCCACTATTTTCAGTCATCAGTTCCTGAGGTCCATATAAATGTGACCTTTAAGATTAGTTTTTAAAAGCTCAGTGAAGGAAACCTGCATTTGTCACTAAAGATAACTATTAAAAAAAACACCCAACAACAACAAACAGACAAACAAAAAAATAAAATCAACACCAGAACAAGACAGGGGCAAATGGAAAATTAATATGAATAATTTACCTTGATTTTCTCCATGCATTATACCTAATAAACACGAATAAATAAGAACTTTACTCTTCCATAACCAGCCTGATCAGGCTTTGTCAGGACATCTCGTGTTCAGAATTTGCAGGGTGAAGTCAACCCCCAAACTTAGATAAAATCCTTAAAGGCAACATATCTGTACAAACCAAAGAAAACTACTTCATGAAAGCTGGAAATTACTTTTTTGCAACTGCTGATTGTGGTTGCAGATTTCCTATGATCTCTCCTCATCGTTGTCACAGACACATTTTAATTTTGCAATTTTTCTAGAAAGTGTGTTTAGTAATGTTCATGATCATGATGTGTATATGGTTTTACTGCTCTGTATGACTTGATTATTCATACCCTACCAAGGATGTTCTCTTCCCAGAAGATATGAAGGAATCTTCCATCTTGTTTAACTCACAGTAGATTATCTCTGCCTGAGAATATCATGAAGTCTTAAGCTATGATTTCCTTCCCTGAGAATACCCATCATATTTTTCAGTGGCAGAAAAATTGTAATGATGTTTCATTAGTCCCATGCAAGAATCTTGAGCAAATGTCTAAAATCAGGCAATCCCTCGTATCCTGGTAGGATGTTTAGAACAGGGCTGGTTGCTCTTTCCATTTCTTTGTCCAGTTCATCAATAGATGGCACCAAATAGCTCTCTTGCCTCTGATCTCCAGACCAGAGGGTTATACACATTTATGTATTTAGAGCTGGGTTTGTTTTTTTGTTTTTCTATTTCTGTCTTTCTTTCTAAAAAAACTCATGTTCATGACTGTATGTAACAATGCAGTTACACTGTAGAATATATATATATAACCTCAGTAGTTAACAGCTTTACCAGCTCCTTGCTAGGGGGAATTAATAGTTTCACTGGAAACTGTAAACAGGCTCTGAGAAATCCAAATTAGCAAGGAAATGTGTACATATCTTGTACAAGGAAATTCCCTGAAATTGTAGTCAGACAGAAATATCGCATATTTAAATTCTCATTTATTAAGGAGTCACAGAAACCAGTATTTAAAATAAAGTTTCCAACACATCCATTTGGTAATGTTTTTGTTGTTGTTGTTCCTCAGTTTCAGGATTTGGAAAAGATTTTGCTCCACTTAGATGTTTCCAGCATGCTTTGTGAAGCTTGTGTTAGAAATATCCCTTGGGTCTAGCCAGTCTGCGTAGAAAGGATGTGTACATCACTGAGGGGAAAAAACCCAAACAAACAGCAAAAAACAAGCAACCCTCCCCCACCTTTCTAAAACTGTAAAAAGTCTTGGCAGATTCCACTGCATGTACTCAGAAACAATTTTTCACTTCCTAAAAAAAAAGTAACCAGACAAAGTATCAAAAGATAAAGACTTTGATCAAGCTGCAGTGAAATAATCTCTGGCTTTAGAACTAGTAAAAATACTTTATGGACAAAGTGTTCTTGTTTAAGAAAGCAAAACTTTGTAGGAAAAAAAACAACCCTTGGTTAAGATTGACTATGATATTTCAAAACACTTTATTTCAATATTATTGTTCAAATTAAAGTTAAAACATATCCATCCTTACATGAAAAACAGATATCATACTTCAGGAAAATACAAAAATACCCTTAGGTGAATAGTAAGATATGTTCAAAAAACTTTACAAGAAGTTTACTGACACTGAAGCTAATGACACTTTATTTACCTCACACTGCAGTGAAAGTACTCTTCCTTACAGTGTGTTGCCATGATGATGCTATTGGTATATAAAAAGTAGATGGTAAGAAGAGACTAATTGATAGCTGAAAATATTTTGGTGCATTATACATTAGAAAATGAAAAGAAACAGAAAAGAAAAAATGTTAAAATGCCAGCTTTTGTGTCACCTCTATGTATCAAAAGTAGTTAATTGCTTTCTGCTGTGAACCATGGCCATACTTATCCCTAATAAAAGATAGCTAGAAAAATGCTGTGTGTTGTTTTGAGATATCATCTGATTTGAGGACATCATTTATTATTATAATGCAACTCAGTAACGTGAAAATTATATGAATCATGCTTGTTTGGTTTTTTGTACTTTTTTTCACAGACACCTTTTTTTTGTTTGTTTTTATGTATATGAAGTTAGATTGGTTCTGGAAAATAGAAGCATGATTTAACCCCCAAGAAAGGTTGGTATAATATAATAAAGAGAGTGAAAAAACAAAATAAATCAGAATATATGATAGTGCAGCACCTTAAAGAGTCTGCAAATTATAGATTTTTAAAGTGCATGTAAACAATTGCTGATGTGAAATGAATTTAACACAGATTGTGTAATTTATTAAGTCTGGCAATGCTCAGCTGCTTACTTAAGACAATAACATTACTGAGATTTGGATAGCAAAATGAGAGTTTGTCTTAAATTACTCAAGATGTCCTTCACTTGTTATTAAAATTTTAATTTATGCATCTTGCAATTTTTATAAAATCCCTTTTTAAACTAGTCACAATTATTACTTTTTTTCATTTTAAAATTTAACATGTCATATGTTAAATTAATTATAAAATACCGCATTTTACTGCTGCATATTGAGCCAATGTTGTGATGGAGTTGAAAAGCACTGTGTTTAAGGTTCAAGCCACTAGAGTTTCTGTTCTTGCTCCATTACCTGTGACAGAAGAAGGACGTTGCCAGCATAACAAGCACTGTTGTATGAAATCAATGAGGTTGAATTGCTTGTGACCGAGTGGTCACACTTCCTGTCAAGTCCTATTTTTGTTTTCTTAAATTGTCATGTTGAATTTTTCGTTTGCTTGTGGGATTTTTGGTGGCTTTGTGTGTTTGCTTGCTTGGTTTTAATGTGAAAATCCATCAATACTGTAAGGTAAACAAATTTGTTTCATTGCTGCAAAATTCAAGGATAGCCAGCATACATGTTCCATGAAGCATGACACAATATGTTTTAATAGTGCTGTGTAGTATCATCCACCATGAAAACAACAGAACTTAATATCTGATCACAGATAAGATAAATATATCCTTTTTTATTATCTTTTTCCCTTTGAGTAAAAACATTGTTTTATTTGGGGCTTAGCCGTATAATTATCATTGTATTATAAAGTGTTTATAATGTGTGGAGAGAAAGAGATGAAGATTTAGTGTAAAGTATATAATTTAGAACATTCAGTAGAAGTTAACTTCATTTTTTGTGTTGACAGTCAGTGAACACTTCATGTATTTTTCAGCTGAAGGAGTGGTGTTGATATATTTTAAAATAAAGACAGGGAAGAAATACAGGCTCTGCTATGCTTAAATTCTCTCTGTGATTTAGGAAAGGGAATTGAAGATCTGTGTTATGCAAATGTTATGCTTACCTGTGTTTGGGCTTCATGCCTTAGTATGATACAAAGAATTAGTTATTTTATTTATAGTTTTTGGTCACAGCCTCAGGAACATGGAGCTCTACAAAGCCATAGTAGAATTCTGTTTCCCTGGGTACAACTGAACACAAGATGCTTCGACTACTGCTTAGTGACATATTGAGAGAAGTCTCTATCAACATAATGACTTTACAGGTAACAAACACAAACCCAGCACTAACAGAAACACAAATAATACAAGTGGCCTGATCATGTTCTTACTTGCCATTTTCAGTATAAAAGTAGGACAAGATAAAAGGTAAGTAACAAGAAACAAGGGACTAAAAGAGGGTGTGAAAAAAAAGGAGCTAAGGAAGGGGCATAGCTGAACAGAGGAGAAGCAGAAGTAGAAACACCACAATATGAAGTCTAAGAGGCAGGCTATAGTAAAAACAGGAAATCACCTTAGAAAGTTGTCCTGTTGCATCCTTGGTTAGATGAATTATTCAGTCATTGATACTCTCCCTACAAATGACCATCCAGTTGGCTCTTTTAAATACTGTTATTGTGTGGTCATACCAGTAGGAAAGACTTTAACTTCTGTCATTTAGCTTTCATAAATGCCTCCCTTTGTGCATGTGTTTTTCTTTCCATTCTGAAACCAATTTCCCTCTTTAAATAATTTGTTCTATTCATGAGAGGCTTCAACCTTACTTTTTGTGTTACCATGTGTCAAGATTGTGTCTTCATTGCAGGTCACTGTCTGGGAAACTAATAAAAAATATTGAAGCCTGATGCTAGCTGAAGGTGGCACACTTCCAAGAGCACCATAAGTTTCAGCAGATGTTTGCCAGACTGCACTAAATATATGTCTGTAGCTATAGAAATCTCAAAACTTCAGTCAGTGTCCACAAACTGCTGCTTTCAGATTTCTGTATTTTTGAGTTGCTGGTTTGGGGGTTTTGTGACAAGTGAACACTCATACAAACCCACTGCAATAATCATAGAATCACAGAATGGATTGCATGGAAAGGGACATTTAGAGGTCATCTAGTCCAATCTCTCTGCAGTGAGCAGTGGCATCTTCAACTAGATCATAGTGCGTAGAGCTCTTTCCAATCTGAGTTTGGATATTTCCAGGGATGAGGCTTCTACCACCTCTCAGGGCAACCTGTGCCAATTTTTCACTGCTCTAGTTGTAAAAAATTCTTTGCTTACTTCTAGTCTGAATCTACCTTTCTCTTTTACTTAAAACCATTACCCTTTATCCTGACACAACACCCCTGCTAAGAAGATTGTTTCCATATTTCTTATAGGCCCCCTTTTAAGTACTGCAAGGCCACAATAAGATCTTCTCAGAGCCTTCTCTTCTCCAGGCTAGACACCACAACCCTCTCAGTCATTCTTCACAGGAGAGGCCTTCCATTTCTCTGATCATTTTTGTGGCCCTTCTCTGAACCCACTCCAACAGGCCTGCATGATTCATATGATGAGGATTCGAGATCTGGACACAGTACTCCAAGTGGAATCTCATCAGAACAGAGTACAGGGACAGCATCACCTCCCTCAAACTGCTGGCCACACTTCTTTTGATGCAGACTACATATGGTTGGCTTTCTGGGCTGCAAGGACAGATTGCCAACTCATGTCTAATTTTTCATCTACAAGTACCGTCAGTCTTTCTCCAAAGGGCTGCTCTCAATCCAGTCTCTAATACTGACTCATGTGCTGGGTCTTGCACTTGGCTTTGTTGAACCTCATGAAGCTCAGATAGGCCCACTTCTCAAGCTTGTCCAAGTCTGTCTGTATGGCATCCTATCCCTCAGGCATGTCAACCACATCACTTAGTTAGGTGTTGTCTGAAAGCTTGCTGAGAGTGCACTCTATTCCATTGCCTGTGTTACTGATGATATCAAGCTGCTGATCACTGCCCTCTGATTGTGACCATCTGATCAATTCCTTATAGTTCACCCTTCAAATCCATATCTCTCCAATTTAGAGAGAAGGATGTTGCAGGGGACTCTGTCAAAGGCCTTATAAAACTCCACATAGACAAAATCCATAAAAACAATCACATTAAATAATGTTGCTTTGTTCAGTTTTCTTCTTTCTAGTTACCAATATTAGCACTAATTAATAGTATTCATTATAACAGTGCACTAGAATGTGCATCTTTTAAAATAATTGTAAGAAGTATTATTAAACAATAAGCTTTTAGTAGTTAGAAATTATGGCTCTTTGGATAACAGATCACAGAACACATTAGAAGGACCTTAGCATATACATGCCAAGAAATAGTGAGATTGTATAGGGTTTGGCTGAGATGGGAGTTCATTCTTGCCAGTGCATCTTTCATAGTGCTGTGTTTTGTAGTGGTAGCTGGAAGGGTGTTGATAACGCACCAGTGATTTAGCTACTGCTGAGCAGTGCTCACTCAGCACCAAGGCTGTGTTTTTCCGGTATTTCCTTATTGCAACATTAGGCTGAGGGAAGGACAAGATCTTAGGAGCGGGCACAGCCAGGTCAGCTGATTCAAAATGATCAAAGAGATATTCATTACCATGAGATTTGTTCAGCTACAAAAATCTGAAGGAAAGAAGGAAGTGTGTGGGGCCATTCATTCATAGCATTTGTCTTCTGGATCAGCTGCTACATGTATTGAAGCCCTGCTTCCCGGGAAGCAGACAGACATCCTCCACTGAAAAAGTAGAGCATAATACTTTTGTTTGCTCTTGCTTTCTGTGTGTGGCCTTTGCTTTTGCCCTATTAAATTCTTGTCCCTTGGGCCTCTATTTATGTTTTCCCTCTCCTCTGTTCATCTAAGAAGGGGAGTGATAGAGCGGCTGTAATTGGCACCTGGTCCCCAGATAGGGCCAAACCACCACAGAGATATAAACTTATATTTTGACCTTTTTTTTCTTTCTTTCAAATAAATAGTTAATTTTCTTCTTTATCTTACTTGTACCATTGGATTTTAGTCTACCTATGTATAATTAAGAAAACCTTAAGCTACTCATCAATTTTTTTAACTCTTCAGTAAGTGTTAGCTAGCCATGGGATAAAATAAGGATTGATATTATAACTTGAATGCAAATGTGACAATCCTTGCAATCTCTTCTTCAATTTTGAACTTATTTCTGTAGTATCTTTAATGAAATCAAGCACTACTTTAGGTTACATTAGCTTAGGTTTCTAAAAGTGAGTTGTTCAAAGTTCAGGTAGAGAAATACACATCTCTAGCATAACTTTCCCCTTCCATAATACAACACACATGAGTAACACCCTAGATCCATCAATTTATGTTCTGACAGCAAAGAAAGACTATATGGGTAGCTTAGATTCAGACAGATTTTTTTTGTTTCTGAAACTAAGGAGAAAGACCAAAAACTACTCTCTTTCAAACAAATACATAAATAAACAGATAGGTAGGTAGATAAATAGGTAGGTAGGTAGGTAGGTAGGTAGGTAGAAGGTAGGTAGATAGATAGATAGACTGACAGACAAATGCAATGCAGTTGTGTATGTATGTTCATTTGTATGAGTGTGTCAAAGACTCAAAGAGATTTATTTGCTTACAAAGAGAGCTGTTTTTCAGAGCAAACCAAGTCACTTGTTGGTGTAATAAGGACAACATTTGTCTCTGAGCAGTAAGAATTTATCAGAAATTAAAAGGTGGCTTTTACCTCTAATATTTCTGGAATAACCTTCCAGTTGAACACAGAGCTTGTTAAGGATAAGCTTGTTAAGGATGTTAAGGTGGTTTGAAATTACCAGCCAACTAATTTGGAGAAAAACTACCCCCAAAATAAAATTGCCAGACCAGCTCAGTTGGATCGAAGCAAATGAAGCTATATTTAGAAGCAAAACTACAATCTAGAAATATGAAATGCAATGAATTTGTACAAAATATACAGTATTTACATGCATTTGCAATTTATAAACAACACAAGAACCCCAATGCACAAAACCAGGGGGTCACCAGTAGCTTCCCCTGTCTGCTTCCTTCCCCCTGTACAAGAGAAAAAGAAAAAGAAATGAGAAAAGCAGAGAGTAACTTGTTAGTATTCAGCTATAACAAGAGCACAACTGGTCAGCAACAGCAAAAGGAAACAGCTATTGTCTGCTAGAGCAAAGAACCAAGAGAGAGAGTTAGTTTATACAACTAACTTTATGTTAGTAATCAGACCAATGCAATTATTTAGACCTTATCATGATTTTCCCTTTACATCAAATGGCAATTTATTTGCATTCTATTACTTTCTACTCAAGATCTGTGGAAAATATCCTAGGCATCAGCCTAAAACTGCCACAGATAAATATATCTTTCTAGAGAGTTAAAAATATCACAGGATCACAGGATGTTAGGGGTTGGAAGGGACCTCTGGAGATCTTTGAGTCCAACCCCCTGCCAGAGCAGGACCATGGAATCTAGTGCAGGTTATACAGGAACATATCTCTTTTCAGTATCACTAAGGTTGGAAGAGACCTCAAAGATCATCGAGTCCAACCTGTCACCACAGACCTCATGACTGGAGTAGGGAAGACACTACTGCCCACTGCAGGCTTGAACTCACAACGTACCCATTAAGGGTCTTACGTGCTACCAACTGAGCCACAGGAAATCCAGATGGGTCTTGGAAGTCTCCAGAGAAGGAGACTCCACAACTTCTCTGGGAAGTCTGTTCCAGTGCTCTGTGACTGTTACAAGCAGGTTTTCATCATGTTGAGGTGAAACTTTCTGTGGTGTAATTTACATCCATTACCCCTTATCCTATCACAGAGCACAAGTGAGAAGAGGCTGTCCTTTCCTTCTTGACACCTAGCCTTCATATATTTATAGATATTAATTTGATTCCCTCTCAGTCTTCTCCTTTCCAGACTAAAGAGGCCCAGGGCTCCCAGCCTTTCCTCATAAGGTAGTGCTCCAGGTCCTTAATCATCTTGTAGCCTTCTGTTGGACTCTCTCAAGTAGATCCTTGTTCTTCTTCAACTGGGGAGCCCAGAACTGGACACAATATTCTAGGTGTGGCCTCACCCAGGCAGAGTAGATGAGGAGGAGGACCTCCCTTATTCTGCTGAACACACTCTTCTTAATGCACCCCAGGATACCTTTTGCCTTCTTTGCCACATGGGCACATTGCTGACCTATAGATAATGTGTTATCCACCAGGATCCCAGGTCCTTCTCCTTGAGGCTGCTCCCTAGCGTGTCACCTCTTAACCTGTACTGGTGCAATTTATTATTCCTTCCCAGGTGTAGGACTCTGCACTTATCCTTGTTGAACCTCATTAGGTTCCTCTCTGTCCAGCTCTCTGGTCTGTCCAGGTCTCACTGAATGGCCACACAGCCTTCAGGTGTATCAGTCAAGCCTCCCAGTTTGGTATCATCAGCAAACTTGATCAGCAGACACTCTGTCCCCTCATCAATGTCATTGATGAAGATGTTGAACAGGACCAGACCCAGCACTGCTCCCCATGGGACTCCACTAGTTACAGCTCTCAATCTGGGCTTGGTGCCATTGACCATCACTCTTTGCACTCGATTGTGTAACCAGTTCCTAATCCATCTTACTGTCTGTTCATCTATCCCACAGTGTGTGAGCTTGTTCACAAGGATGTTATGGGAGACAATGTCAAAAGCCTTGCAAAGGTCAAGGTAGAATGTATATCATTGTTCATGATGACAGTGCACTGACATCACTGCTTGAAAAACTTTTCCAAGCCTATTTCTTACTATTTCAGTGAGCTACCCCAGCATTTTTAGCTATATTTCCAATTATGTCAAGAATAACTTCTTTAGCTGCTGAGCAAGTAGGTAGATCAATCCTGCATAATGCTTTCCTCATTCACATATTACTTACTTTCTCACTTCTCAACAATGATTCTACATTAGGATATATTTTTGGGAAATAACTATTAGATTGGTTTATGCAGTAAAAGTTCTTTAGAGAGAGTTATTTCATTTCTGTTATTAGTAACCTCATGCAAATTGCATGTGACCTGATTAAAATTTTTGCATCCCTGTGAAAAGAGTTTCTAGGCTTCTAACTTGTTATGAAATATCTAAGAAAATAACAGCTAGCAGTCAGAAAAAAGTGTACCTATCTACTACAAGGAATAGTTTTCTTGTGTATAGTGGGCTTTTGGAGACTGCACATTCCTGGGTACAGTCAGATTATGAAACCTCTGAATGATGTGACTTGAAAGAGAAAGTTTCCAGTGGGGACATGAGCAATAAGCAGCCTTTGACCAGATAAAACAAGAAGTAGTCCAATCAATTGGTCTGGGACCTGTCCAAACTGGTGCAGACATTAAGAACATTTTGTACACGGCTGCAAGTGACAACGGTCCAACCTGGTGCTTGTGTCAAAGAGGTCCAGGTGAGACATGTGGATGTCCTCTTGGTTTCTGGAGTTGAGGCTACAGAGGTTCAGAGGCAAATTATACTCCAACAGAGAAAGAGATTCTAGCTGCCTAGGAAGGAGAAAAAGCTGCTTCTGAAGTAATTGGAACTGTGTCACAACTTCTCTTAACTCCTAGATTACCAGTTTTGAATTGGATGTTCAAAGGTAAAGGTTCTACACCACATCATGCCACAGATGTCACATGGTTCAAGTGGATGGCTCTGATAACACAAAGAGCTCAAAGGCACTAGCTGTACTAAACCTCCAGAGAAGAGGTAAAAGAATGAAGTGGGATGTGTGAGATTGCTAGGGGTACATCTCACACATATGGCTAATGAAATTAGTTTAGAATAATCTTTTGTTTTCCTTTTTACACCCAACTGTGAATTGTTCATATTTCTCCACTTTCTCTGCTCAAAATCTGCAGCTAACTTTTAAAGGCATATCCTAAAACTGCCACAGTAATATATCCATAAGATATGCTGGATCAACTTAGTCTACTTCTAATTAAAACACAGAACAGATGCAATTAATTTGAAACATCAAACTTTTTTTCTGATATAGAAATAAATTCTGAGCTTTCCTCACAAACTATAAGATGTTTTTGCAACAACTGATTTAATTATACCTCATAAAAATGTTGATAGTTGGACAAGGAATTAGGTACTAAATACTAGCAAGCACGAAGTAAAACATCAAGCTTGCCTTTTCTCATTTCCCCCCCTTGATTTACAAACCAGAATTTGTTCTATTTTACCTGAAATAAAATTGAAGGTCAAAATTAATCAAATTTCAGGGGGAGTATTAATTAAATAAGGTTAATATCCCATAGTGCTTCTCTGTCTTCTCTATTTCCTACTCCATAGGAACCTTCTGAACTTGCCCAGCTGCTTTATTCAGATGTAATCAGCACCCTTCAATGACACTCTAATTTAAAGAGAATTCATTATAGTAGGTGACATTTAAATAGATGAAAATGAATGTCTCAGAGGATAGAACTGCATATTCTAAAATTAAGGTAAGATCTTATAGGCAAGCTATAACAACATTTCTTACAGCTGAATACAATTTATATCTGTATACAGATATATCTCTATATTAAAAAAAATATTATGAGGTCTCTTCAAATGTTTTGCAAAAATTTTAGAAGAGCACCTTGTAAAATGGAATGCAAGTGAATGTTATTTTATTACTAAATATTATTTTATATTTAATTTTATTGTCATGTATTACAATGAGGGTAGTGAAACACTAGAACAGGTTGTACACAGAGGTGTCATAAGCCCCATCCCTTTAAACGTTCAAGGTCAGGTTGGACATGACTCTGAGTGCTGCTCACTGCAGTGGAATTGGACTAGACATTTAAAGGTCCTTTCCCATACAAACCTTTCTGATTTTGTAGGTGAGTATTAAGTACAAGATCAATAAAGTCTAAATTGCTTAGGTTATGTAGTGACTCAAAAATAGATATGAAAGAAAACAAACCAGTCTTCTTAATTCTTACACTGGCTATAATCAACAGGATACAACAAAACTGATTTTCAATTACACTTGATGTAGTCATTTATTCATGCACTGTAACTGTTACCATCTGATATAATTTTTGATTTGGTAGTGTTCTGGTTTGAATTAGAACAAAACTAATTCTGTTCAGGGATGTTAGTTTTCAGCTCAGTCTCTTCTAAGTAACTGCACTTTCTGAAATTAACAGCATGTTTCTGCAGTGTCTGCTTCTAGTAGTAATAATGCTAGATGTTTGTAGTTAGTACCAACAAGAAGTATGCAGAACAAGGTCACTGCTAAATCTTGTATACTACACTGGGGATGAAGATTAAAAGGCTGCACTTTCAGAGAGGAGCAGACAGAACAGGTGGCTGTAAACTGACCATCAGGGTGTTCCATTCCATATACATCATACTCTGTAATAAACTTCGGGATCACAAGGGTTGAGTTATCTTCTTCAATGACCAGCATCTGAAGAGGATTTTGTCAATTCTGCTTTCAATCCCAGTCTGTGAGTGCCTGAATGTAGTTCCAAAATCTGGTTCCAGTCTGCCACTGAGTCCAGACTGGCAGTTACAGTATCACACAGTATCACAGTATCACTAAGGTTGGAAGAGACCTCAAAGATCATCGAGTCCAACCTGTCACCACAGACCTCATGACTAGACCATGGCACCCAGTGCCATGTCCAACCTCATCTTGAACACCTCCAGGGATGGTGACTCCACCACCTCCCTGGGCAGCCCATTCCAATGACAAATGACTCTCTTGGTGAAGAACTTTCTCCTCACCTCGAGCCTAAACTTCCCCTGGTGCAGCTTGAGACTGTGTCCCCTTGTTCTGGTGCTGGTTGCCTGGGAGAAGAGACCAACCCCTTCCTGGCTACAACCACCTTTCAGGTAGTTGTAGAGAGCAATGAAGTCACCCCTGAGCCTCCTCTTCTCCAGGCTAAACAATCCCAGCTCCCTCAGCCTCTCTTCATAGGGCTTGTGCTCGAGGCCTCTCCCCAGCCTCTTTGCCCTTCTCTGGACACAGTCAAGAGCCTCAGTGTCCTTCTTAAACTGAGGGGCCCAGAACTGGACACAGGACTCAAGGTGTGGCCTAACCAGTGCTGAAAGGAGTCAGAGCCAAGCCTACTTCCCCTTGCAACCAGGATTTTGTTGTGCCTCAGTTTCCCCAGGACAAAGCAAGCACCTGTTGCAAGAAGCGTTGTAACCAGTTCTACCACAACATCCATGGTGATGCTGACATAAGTGCTATCAGGGGAACTGGGTTTGATATTGGTTTTGTATATCCTTGTATATCTTTCTTTTTATTGCTATTTTCATGAAAGTATTTTTAGTTTTCTTTTCCAGTTCATAAGTCTCCCTTATTTTCTTTATTTCCCCTTTTGGGATTGAAGAAGGGCTGATTGAAAGCATCTGTCACTTGTTTAGTAGATGACCCAACCCTGCCCTTTGACAGATGTCATTCCAAAATGTATTTTCGCTCATCCAGGTCAATACACCAGTAAGTAAATGTATACATCTCTATACACCTTGTAGACAGACAGTAAATCATATTATGAAATGTCAGTGGTAAAAGATATTTGCCCTTAATATTATGCATCATTTCAAAATCAGCCCTCCTTCCTTTAGTGAGGATATCAGCATTATGATAGGCAAAATGAGGTAGTGTTTGTGGGAAAATATTTTCTCCTATTCCAAATGTGTATTTAAAAAAAAAAAAAAAGGATAAGCTTTCAGGCATGCAAAACCATTCCAGTGTTGAAATAGAAACAACAAACTCTACACAGCATGCAAGCAGACAACAATTTGTTCTAACTTAAAAGTATGTTAATCATTGCGATCATCTGACAGAAGAGTTCATCCATAGCCATGCAAGAGAAAGGAACTATTTCTAGTAGAATAATGGAAGATACCATTAACTCTCATGAGAGAAGAGACAGATTATCTGAGTAATAGTAGACACTGACACCGATGGCACATGTGATATGCTGTAAAATATAACCTCAGTGCCACTGAGATTGCATTTAACCAATGTGGTTTATGAATATAGTTTCTGCTCTATCTTCGTGCCTCTCAAACACAGTAACTAAGGTCAGATACTGAGCAGCTGCTTTGTGAGAAATACTCTTAAATTTATAACTGCATGCTGGAGTTCTTACTGCTTTTTTAGACTTAATTATGCTTGGCAAATGATTACTACTCCAATGTGTACAGAGTACTTTATGGGGTAGCAAGAAGATTTTGTAGCATGTGTTTCCCCAAACGCAAGATAAAATAAGTATGTCTGATATTTTGAATACAGTTCTTTATGGAATTGAACTGGCTTCTTCACTCTAAGACTATAGGAGGGGCCCTTCACAAATACACTGTATTGCCCGCCGTCCTGCTGGAGCCAGACCAGCATCGAAGATCATGTGGCATTCATGTTGGCAAGCAGCCGTGCTTGGCGCAAAAGAGCTCCCCAAAAAGCCTCAACGTTTAACACACACCAGCAGCACTCTCCCTACTTGGGGTAGAACTCCTCATGAGTAATTAATTCATTGCCTCCTTGGCTTAACAGTTTTTGTTGAGTCCCCTCCTTGTGGTCAAGTGCCATTTTTCACCAGGAGATTCTCTCATTCCGTGATTCCTCCTAGTTTGCTTAAAATCATTAAAGTTGTTATATTGCTTGAATAGTGCACATTCCCATTGTAAATATATATTCCAGCTGTACATTGAACCAATTTGATACATTTTTTGCAATGTTTCATATTAATAAAAAGTTATTAATATTCATATTTGCCATATTGTTAATTATAGATTCGTACATTTTATAACAGTACTTGGAGATCCATGATGTATATGCACTTGTGAACTTGGAGAGTTCACTACTGGTTGAACCTGCAAACAGGAAAGTGCCAGCTGTGTCCTTCATCTGAGGCAGAGACTGCTGGGCTGATCTCCGCTGGCTGGGCATGAGTGAGTCCTGGCATGAACAACTGGAGAAGGCAGTTAAAGTAAAAGTATGTCTTCATATGTGAAAAGAATTTTACCAAATCAAGGCAAAGGATCTAAAAATTGAAGCTTATCGAAGAACATCTTGCTTTATGAGACACAGTTTGCTTCAGAATACTTGAGCAGGCAAAAATCACAACCCCCTCTATCTACATTTTGATCCTCAATCATCTGTGTGGATCAGAGTATAATTACTGGATGACAGTCATGCTAGACATATTTAGACAATGTTAACTTTGTCTTTAATGTAGTGGAAAAGATTCCTTAATAAGCTTTATAAAGTGACAACAAAGCTTGTAGCAGCAATACAGTTTTTGATTCTTCTATGCATAAGCTCTCTCAGCTTCAGAATACATAGCCTACCTCTAACTGAATCTATACATTAGAACAGAACAGAAAATAATAGAATGGAATGGAATTAACCATGTTGGAAAAGACCTTCAAGATCATCGAGTCCAACCTATCATCCAACACCATCTAATCAACTAAACTATGGCATCAAGCGCCCCATTCATGGCCATTGGAATGGGCTGCCCAGGGAGTTGGTGGAGTCACCATCACTGGAGGTGTTTAGAAGGAGACTTGATGGGATGCTTGGTGCCATGGCTTAGTTGATTAGATGGTGTTGGGTGGTAGATTGGACTCAATGATCTCAAAGGTCTCTTCCAACCTGGTTATTTCTATTCTATTCTATTCTCTCCAGTGATGGTGACTCCATGTTGTGGTTTGGGAGACTGATTTCCCCACTATGGTCAAAAGTAACTACTCAGACAGATTGCAAAAAAATGGTGGAAAGTTTAAATGGGTAAACAAAAACAACAACAATGAAAGTTATACAGAGAACCACATGCACCGTGACAAAAGAGAGCGATCCCAGAACATACCCAAGAATGTCCAATCCCCACCTGGGGGTACACCTAACCCCACCCCCCACCCCCCCCAGGGCTCTTTCTCCCCCCTCCCCCAACCCAGCCTTGGGCCTGGGCAGGCCCAAGGGAGGCAACTCATGCCATTTTACCTAGGCAGCAGCAGGGGGACAAAAGAGGAAGTAAGGACCTCGTGTGGATGTTTTATAGAGAAGCAGAGAATTATGGCTGAAATACCTGGTTTCCTGTGACCACCCAGTGGGCTGGACCCTTTTGGGACCTCCCAGGTGTGGTCTGTGCAGTGGCATCTGGGCCAGCACCTAGCCTAAACCACCACACTGCACCACCTCCCTGAGCAGCTCATTCCAATGGCTGATAACTCTCTCGGTGAAGAACTTTCTCCTCACCTCAAGCCTAAACTTCCCCTGGTGCAGTTTGAGACTGTGTCCTCTTGTTCTGGTGCTGGTTGCCTGGCAGAAGAGACCAACCCCCACCTGGCTACAACCTCCCTTCAGGTAGTTGTAGAGAGCAATAAGGTCTCCTCTGAGCCTCCTCCTCTTCAGGCTAACAGTCAACTCCTGGTTCACTATTCTGTTCACATATTATGGAATTCTTTTGTTTAACTTATTTACTTTGTTTGGATACTTTTTATTAGATTTTATAAAATATAATAGACTGTACTCAGTACTCAGGGAATAATGCATTTTATTTATTTACAGATATTTTCAATTAGATAGGACTTTTCTAAAAGCAGCAAGCCTGTTTAAAGAATCCAAAATATGTGACTTGCACTGCAAAATGAATCCATTTTCTCTGTTTGAAATATATCATTATAATTTATCCACAATAGAAATAAGTAACTTGTCTTAGACTTCATTTATTTACAATGCATGGTGGGTTTTGTGAACTTAGAGAATATGCTATATACTTGCAGAGGAGATGATAAGCATCAAGCCAGTGGACTGGAAAATCAGAATATCTACAGTACTTAGACTGTAATATTACTGCCCAGGGATTTTATTCGCCACTAGATGTAATAGAAAGCACCACAATATGACCTATAATATATATAATTTTAAGCATTCATTAGTATTCTTTGACCATCCAAAAACAGGTTACAATTTTCACATAGCTGCACATTGGTACTTGAAATTTATTTGTATGAAAACAGCTATCAGATTGGAAATGAAGGACTGAAAATGGCTTATTCAGTCTAAAGAAAATGATTAATAAATGTCAAGAACAAATATTCAAATGAATTTATTTGTTAATTAATCATTTGATTAAACAAAGCTGAATTCAAATTCAACTTCAAATGAATGTTACAGGAGGTAGAAAGAATGACCTGCTGTTTGAGATAGAAACTACAGATCATTCTGAGTCAAAGTCAAACAAGGACTTTTAGGCATTGCTCCTCTTGATGATGGGGAAACTGTTACTTACTCCCTTCATACATTTCATATTTACTAATAGCAAAAGCCTCATTTAGAATAATTTTTCATCTCTCTGTTATTTTCCTGCAGTATTTATACAATAATAGAAATTCACTGGGGTTTTTGTTTTGGTTTGGTTTTTTAAGGGTGGTTAATATTCTATTTAATGAAAACAGAGCTCCACACTAAAGTATATTCAGCTATATTTTTGGTCTAAATTCTTAAATCTCACTTGTAGCCTTGTAAAGCTCCCTTTCCGTCTTTCTCTTTGTGTTCTGCTGTTTAAATAAGCTTCAAACCATTGTCAGGTTCTTGGAATTAAAGCTTTTAAATACCAATTAACTTCTGACCATAGAGGGTTGCACACTACAGTGTCCTGTTCCATAATCACAAGGATTTTGAAATACTGAAATAAGCCTAGAGCAGAATATCAAGATAAAAGAACATTAAAAATAGGATTAGCCTTTTCAAGCTCGTGTCATATATTTCATGTAATTGTAATTTGGGTTCTTAAGTGGAAAATGTATTGTGAAGCATGCATTTAAGTAATCAACGACAACTACAAGAAAATAAGACATAGAAAATTGTGCAAAAAGATTGTCATTGGCATAGCATCAATCTTGGAGATATCTTTCAGTATAGATAAATTCTCTCAGTACCTATACTCCACAGGAATTGACTGCACTTGGGAGAGGAGGGAAAAAAATAAAAAAGAAAACACCCCTTTATTTTTCATTTTCTCCACATGAAAATTTCCCACTCTTTTTTCCAGAACAAAATCAAAATCACAGCTCTACTTACCAAAAAGCTGGGAAACAGGAGACAGTAGCTGCCAAGTAAGACAGTTCACTGCCAAGCAGAAACGCTCTCAGAACAGAGAAGATTTGTGCCCAGTGTTTTTGTTGAAAACTGATAGAGAGAATGCCAGCAAACCAAAAGTACTATAAATACGTCATGTTTAAAAAAACAAAGGGAAAAAAAAGATAGTCCATTGCACAGTTGGTGTAAATGGGGTAGCATCGAAGGTCCAGATATGCTGCTTGAGATTACCCATCAGCTCAGCATACAGACCTGTTCACGTGACATTGACCTAAGAAGAACTTCTAAGGGCTACAAAGTGAACCTGATGCTGTTCTCTTAGGCTGAAGCTGTGAGTGATACTAACTTCACATGAAGGAGATAAGATCTAGTTGAAGATGGCCCTGCTTACTGCAGAGGGGGTTGGACTAGATGACCTTTGGTGGTCCCTTCCTACCCAGACCATTCTATGATTCTAGGTGTGCTGTGGCCAACCTGCTAAGCCACAAAAAGAAGACGAGAAAGTGAGCACATTGCCTAACCTCAAGGAAGATGTATGAGAAAGTAAATTGATGTTTGCGGGGTCTAGGCAGTCTAAGCAGAGTCCAGAGTCTAGTCTCCATGCCACACAGAAGCAAGAACATTTAAAAGCTGTGCTTGAGGAGGGGGAGGACAAAAGTTCCATGGGAGCTGGAAGTTCGGGAGTTGTAGAACTAGATGAAAGGGAAAAAAACAAGGTAGTGACGCCCTGTTAAAGGAGAAGGGATCAGAAACACATACATCTTGCCTGTCAAATCCTGACTGTACAGTTGTTTTGCTCAGGGCTACGGTTTATATAATCATAAACCCACTTCAAAAGTAAGAGCTCCTAAAGAGAAACAAGGTTCACCTGGTAAAGCAAATCAACACAGCAGACTCTTGCTAACACAATGAGGAGAGATTTAAGCAAGGTTTATGAGAGAAAGGAAGCTTGAAGTAGGAGAATATGAATCGAAAGGTGCAATGGAGTCACATTCACCTTGAAACAGTGAACAGACATTCATCTGAAATTTCTTTACTTTAATGTGTGCAGTATCAGAAAGAAACAAGGAAGTCAATGTCAATAAGAAATAGGCAGAATTGTAGCTATATAACAGAAGCAACTACATTATTATGGTTTATGGAGAATAGGTCATTAGAAAAAGATAGGCAAAGAAAGGAGTAGCTGATGGCAGGATGAACCACCTTTAGGTGCTGGCAGCTGTGACTACAGAGACCATGAGATGATAGAATTTGAAAATTCTAAGGAAAAGAAGGTAGCAAGTGTCAAGGAATTTGGAGAGCACTTATCCAGGGGCTGGTATGGAAAATTTTGGTTTACAAAATAATTTGCTGACATTTAGTGAATTTTCATTTGCACATTAAAATAGATTGTTGAGGATTATGTTGCCATCTAACTGGACTGATCTACTGAAGAATATTGCAAAGTGCCATTTTTTTGTTTTAAGAGGGTTTTGTGGGGTTTTGTTTGTTTGGTTTTTTTGTTTGTTTGTTTTTTGTATTTTTTTAATGATATTAAACAATTAAAAAAAAAAGAAAAATATGGTGGAGACTTTTATGTTTCTAAACGAAGAAGAGCTATGAAACCCAGTGATGGATAACAAATGTATAGAGATGAAAAAGAAACTGAAGATGGTGTCAGGACTGTAAGATCAGAAAGGACAGTTGGAAAAGTGACAATACAAGGGTTTTAAAAAGGACTATTGGTAACTCCATGTTCAGCACATGAAATTATTGAAACTATGACCAAGACACATTGTAAATGCTTTTAAGATGAAAAATATCAGTCCTTCACCTAAAAAGTTCTAATAATGGTATGATTTAGCAATACCATTGCATTACTAAAACATTTGCTTGTTTTCTTCTATTCAGATACGTGTGCTGTATTAAAAGAATTCTGATCATCTGGAATTCTATTTTGCAAAACCATTCTTATTTTTAGCCTTCAACTTTTTTCTAAAACTCCCTGTGAATTCATGAAGTTATGAAAAGTAGATCAGGTAGTTCAGATACTGCCTAATATTTGCTCTTTTTTTTTTTTTATACTAAATATTTTTAGTTAATACTGGGAGGACGCATATAGAAACTCAGTGCTTCCTGCAGGCTTTTCAAAGCTTTTTCAATCACTGAAGGTGAAAAAACCCACAAAAAGTCAGGCTAACATATCTAACTGAAAATAAATTAAAAATTCAGAATAATTTTAAATGTGTTATTTTAGTTCAAAATTATTTTTGATTGCAGGTAAGTATTTTTTTTTCCTATTTGTCTTTCTCAATGAACATACTGAATGAATTTCTGAAATAAGTTATGGCATACACACACTTTCATCTTTTACAGAACTCCAATTTAGTTGTCTTAATTTACAAGCATGAGTTCAGGGGATGTAATGGGTTGGATTGGATCTGCTGGTATACATACAATGCCATGCTGATGTCCTGATGGATTAAAAAAGAAAGTGCTAGCTGGTGCAAGCTATCATGGGGCTTGAAGTTCAGATTGTAGTATCAGAGGCTTCCTGTTTCCAGTTGCGGCTTTGTTTCTGGATTTGGGGTGTTGGCCTTTTCCACTAGTCTGGCTGCTGTGTGCTCCAGTAGTGGGGAACAGTTTTATCACTGGCTTCTGCTGTTGCTTCTGCTTTGCAGGAGTAATTCTACAGTGTATGATCTTGTTAAACTCCTTATCTCAGCCCAGAGGATTTTTGTGTTACTTTTCCTCTCATCTGTGTTTGGGGAGGGAGTCTTGTGAGAGTGAACTGTGTTAACCCAGGACAGGGAAGATTATTTTTAAAAGTCTAATTTTGCAAGACAAATTAAGGGTTAAACTGACACTCCACTTTCAAGTAGGCATCTCTTTTCCAGTTTATATATCATTGCTATCCTTTCAAATAAATAATGAAAAATGCCTAATATTTAGGACATTGGGGTTTAGTTACGCTTCAGATCTTTAGCCTAAACTCTCAGGATGGCTGCTCAGGGTGCTTTCCAGTTTGTCTGGTTTCAAATCTATGTCTTACAGGAAAAGCAGAGTCATTTACAGTACTGTGACTCTATAGGATCAATTGAAAGATGTAAGTGCCTTTGTAGAACAATTTAGAGCACTGGAAGGAAACAACTACCTCTCTATGCATTGGGTTATTGACTATAACAAACGTAAACACCTGTGTAGAGAGTTTAACATTCTTTAGCAGTAGATCTGGAGCTGCATACAGTCAGACATATAAGTTATTCAGATGTGTTGAAGATCATTCAACTCTGAGCTGAGTGATCTTCATGCCTCTTTATCTGGGATTCAGAATGCAAAATATTTTCCTGTGACTAGGTTCCTTACAACGTAGAATGAAGAAATTATATTATAAGCCTTTCCAATAGTAGTAATTCAACAGAGTTCTTTTAACACTCTCTAGCCAGGTGCTGACAGAAGAACAATTTCAGGGAAAGCTGTCTCTTTAGCCTGATAAAGACACCATTCTCTGGAGATCTTCCAGTTCAACCTCTCCCTGCTTAAAGCAAGGGACATCTGCTGCTGATTGCTGAGGTCTGTACTGTATCCAGTCAGATTCTGACTATCTCGGTAGCATGATACTCTGGACAATCTGTTACAAGCCTTGGTAACACTCATCCTCTCCTTGTGTTCTTATGTTTTCTTTATTCTTCTCCATCAATAAAATTGGAGTCTTTTTTTTCCAAGTTAAGCCATCCCAATTCTCTCGGTGTTTCCATGTATAACAGATGTTTTAATCCCTTAATCATATCTGTGACCCTTTGGTGTGCCAACTACAGTATGCCCATGCCTTTAATGTACTGAACAGCCCAGATCTGGATCCAGCACTTCAAAAGTGTCTCATCAATGATAAACAATGAAGACAGATGACCTCCCTTGACCCATTGTAATGCTTAACTCAGAAAAAGACAATTTTGGTCCTCTGCTGAAAGGATTTGTTGCCCACCAGGACCTTTCCAGCTGATCCTTCCCTGGCTTGTTGTGGTTGTTGGGATTATTCCCCTGTAAGGGTTAGGAGTTTGCACTTCAATTTGCTGAACTTATATGACAGTTCTGTCCACCCATTTCCCAAGCCTGTCAAGGTCCTTCTAAATGTCAGCAAAAACACTTCATCTATTAACCTGTTCTATTGGTTTTATATCATCTGAAAATTTACTGAGCATGCACATTATCCCATTGAGGTACTCCATCAGTGACTGGATTCCAGACAGATTTAATACTGTTGATCACAATGCTTTGAGCCCAGTTTAGCCAGTTTTCAGCCCACTTCACATAACTAGCAGGTAGTTCTTCACTTTGTGTATGAAGATGTTATGGCTGAGAGTTTCAAAAGTCTATCTAGATTTAAAAGAACATTCACTAATCTCTCCATATGCACTGAGTAGTCATTTTGTGGTAAAATGGCCATCAGATTGGTCAGGTGTGATTTGCCCCTTGTAAAGACACATTTTTTAATCTCCATCATTTTCTTTCAAATCAGGGGGTTTTAGGTTTATTTGCTTCATCCTATCAAGGATGAAGTTCCTTGCATCATTCTTTTTCGCATTATTAAAGATAGGAGAGACATTTATTTCCCTTCAATACTCAGAAAGTCTGAAAAATACTCTATACATCAAAGTTGAAGACAAAATGGGTAATAGAAAAACTAAGACAACGTATTTTGCCTAAATCAAAATAAGATAAAAAAAAATAAGTGGGCTAAGTTCTTTCCATAATGTCTGTCTCTTTCTGGCTCAATTCATAAACAATAGCTTATTGCTTACAAAGTCATGCAAAAGGGAAGAAGTATATCTTCTCTTACAACACCTAGAGGAAAGCAGCCCCTGGATGATCCATATGGTGTGGCTTATGATAGAAATCCAATTTGCATTGCAAGGGACTATTCCGAAGAAAGATGAGGACTTAGATATCATTCCACTGAAATTGTTATGTTTAAGATATTAATTGCCCTTCCTTCTTTTCTTATGTTTTCTCTCTTTTTCTCCTCCTTATCTTCCTGCTTCCCCTCCTCTCGTCTCCTCAATTTTAGAGAGACTTCTAAACAACTTTTTCAGCAAATCACAAGTTGCAAAAAAGCTTTACATAATCAATAAGAGACATTATTATTCAAAGCTATTACAAGAGCTAAATCAACCTAGTGAAGAGCTGTCAAGCAAGGAACTGAAAAAAGATTGACCTTATAACACAAAAATCTGCACCTGAAAAACAATTCAAGACCCTGAATTCTCCACTGGTGACACATCTAAGTGGATCAAATGTCACATCTTCACTTATTTCCAGTAAACATTATCTTAGTGCATCCTGCACTTGGTGACAATCAAGTCACTGAGTGCCTGGTAACATAACTTGTCACTATTGGAAATTTTAAATGTCACTGTGAGCTATGTTGGCTGTTCACTCTATGGTGTTTTCCTTGCCCATACCTCTGAGAGTTAATTTTTAAGCTGACTAGAAGTATTCCCTCAAGTACCTGGCACTGATCCTCCATTGCTGTGTAACAAATTCTATTAAACACATTAAAAAGGAAAATAATCCATATTATTGTTGTGAACAGTATATTTTATTTGTGTAACAATTTAACATCTGGGTTTCAACATAAATGATTTCTAAATGTGCAAGGAGCAAAATGTGTTGTATGTATTTGTCACATATTCTGTGCTTCTGAAATTTGTCATAGATTTTTGTTGCCAGCTGTGAAAGTGGTATGATGTTCTGTGTTGTAAGAGTCTACTCCTGGTGTGACTCAACAAAGATAAAATCACTTGCTGCTTGCCCAGACAGTACCAATCCTGGATGCAAATCACCTTGCGATTGCATCGTGATAACACTGGACTGCAGCTGGCCTATAACAATGACCCAAGGACCCAGCCATCACGCCTTCAAGACAGCTATCAGATACCCCCAGGAAGGGAGGGTGATGAGTCAATGGACTCTCCACCTGTCTCCTGATGCGTGATAAGTGGGTAGGCAGGGAGATGGAGAGGAAGGAGGCGGAGGCCCCCCCCCCACTCCATCCAGACCACTGTCCAAATTCACATGAATACACAAAAAAGACTTCCTGGGGAATGATATCTGGATACTTATGATTTCCTGGCTCCTGAATTCCTGAGGGACAATGCTCGGACACATACCTAAGGACTAAAAACTGTATAAAAGACTTGACCACTACTGGCTCAGAAGGAAAGAAAATCGCAGGGGAAGAAAACCACAATGGAGGGAAGAAAAACACAGAGAGAAAAACGCTGAAGGAGGAAACAGACTGAACCCTCTCTCTGTGTCCTAAGTCCTGCTTGCTGCCACTCATGGAGCTGACCCACGCTGCCCAGAGGGACCTCATCTATTCTCCAGCCAAAGCCTCAGCACCCTTTCTCTACAGACCCAGGCTGCCCAGAGGGATCACATCGCATCTCCAGCCAAAGCCTCAGCACAAACCCAGCACCTCATGCAGCACCTTGCCTCCACAGACTCAAACTGTCTTGGGGTGGGTGAGGGGTGTGGTAATATAACTCCTTTCCTCTTCTCTCCCTTCTCTCTCTCCCTCTCTATCTTCTCCCTCTCCCCTTCTTATTTCCATTTTATTTATGTAATAAATAGTCTAGCTGTTGATATTTTGGCCTCGTTTGTGCCGATTAATTTCACAACACGGGAATATTCAAAAGAACTAGTCTCTTTCCCTCTCCGGACCGAGACATGTGTGTAATCTGATAACAACGGCAGGTTAGAGTAAAAAATGAAACTACTTAAATTTAAAATCTACAGTCAAATTACATTGCTCACAGAAACTAAACTGTCTGATAAACTATAATGTACCAAGAAAGAAAAGAAGTGTAAGAATTGTAGGACAACGCTGATATCACCTTGAAAGAAATATGATAGATAAATCCCTTTTTCACTCTTACATCAAATTAATTACTAATTGTACTTCCTTGCAGAGTAGGATAGGTAGCTAATGCTTTAATGATTTGAGCTACTGCAGAGGTAAACAGCAGGATGCAAATTAATCAAAATCCACAGTAATATGCAGTATTTGGTTCCTCTTTTTCTAGAGTACATAGGGGATGATTCTCTAAATAACTACTGCCTCACAGTGACTTTGTGGATCTGTGTTGGTGCATAAAGAGAGACCTGGGAAGGCATGTTAAGCTTTACATTGGTACAGAATACTGAACAGTACAAACTATACCTGAAATTCTAGACAAATATGGCTAACATTATTACTCCTGAAATATAGAATAGTATTTCTTTCATGTAACCTTGTCTTGTGTTTATAGAAACAGTTCATTTCTATAAATACAGACAACTAGCATCACTTTGTAATATACTGAGATCTCAAAACATGTAGAGAACAGTAACAAGGGTCTTACAGGAATTTAAGACTATCTCTACTCTTCTGATTTGCAACCAGTCATTGGCAAGATCTAGAACAGATCAGCTTCTACCAGTCATCTGTTCTTAGTCTGCCAAGTGTACCCCAAGTGTAAGAACTGAGTTTGTCATGTAGGCTTCCTTGTAGATAATTAATAGAAGGAAGGGGGTTTTGCAGCATAATTTACTGAATATATTTCCCATGTCTTGAAATGTCTCTGAGTTGATGCATTCAGATTTAAAGGTTGGATTGTTGTATATGTGCCCTTAGGAATGAGCAGCAAATCTACAATGAATATATATATTTTAGTAGTTTATTTACATACAGACTATGCAACAGGTTATTTACAGTCACTATTCACAGGTATCAGTATTCGGTTGGTGGAATTACCTCTTGTGATGGGTTATGCCCATCCTGAAAGCAGGGGCCGGGGAGGGCTTGTGAGAGCCTTGCTCTCCCTGGTGGGCATTTTCCCCCTGGGGAACAGAGTTAGTCTGTTCCACTGCCCCTCTCTGTCCAACAAGCCTATAAAAGGAAGACACTGCAGCCATTTGGCTCTTTTACTTCTTCCTTGCCTGGATGAGAGGACTGCTGCTAACTTCCTGATTGAATGCCACGTGTCAGGCCTGGTCCTCCTCCTCCCTGCTACATCCATGCCTCATCAAAGGACTGGTTTTGTATACGTATTTTTCCCCACCCATCCTTGTTCCTTACCCTTGTGAACCCTTCCTGTTATTGTTAGTTTTATAAATATTTATATTTATATGTATGTTTATATTTACATATATATATATATATTTTTTTTTAAGGAAAATTTTTACTTCTCTACTTCCAAACTGACTCCAAATTATTTCTCAATAGATTTGCTCCTTCCCTTTCTTTTTCTGTCATTTGGGAAAGAGAAGGGGGGAGCACAGAAGGGATTCTCAACCTTGCCCCTCCCTCCCCATCTGAACTCTTAAATCCCAGTTAAGGCTCAAACCACCACACCTCTACAGAATGTTTTTGCATAGGCACTTCAAACAAATCAATTGATTCATAGAATTTAGAATCAAAACTCATTTGAAAAGCAGTTGGGGAGGGGTTTGTCGGTGACTGGCAAACCCTCAACCCGGAATGGTTTGACCTCTACCTTAACTGAAATTCTATAAAGAAAAACTTTGGCACAGGCATAGGCACGAACATGAGCTTGGGGCAAACAACCCCTATTTACAATTTGCCCCAATGAATACTGGTCCAATGAGCATCTGTTGCTAACACAATAATTAACCAATGAAATTATATTTTGCCAAATATGGCATAAGCATATGCTGTAAACAAGGTAAACAAACATGTAGCTTGGACCTTGTTTACCACAGGGGTAGAAACCCACCCAGGCAGATTGTTTACCTGTTCTCAGTGGTGCCAAGGTCCCCCCCGCTGACTCCAGAAAGATGGGGGGACAAAGAGGGTTTGAGTTACACACACAGAAGCATGTTCTGGTAATATTTGGGGCACAATCCTGGCCATAAGCACTATTCACATAAGCACTATTCACTACAGGGATTCAACTACAGATAATAGAAATCAATCTCTGATGTGAAGGATAACAAAAAGTCCTTCTATAAATATATTAATAGCAAGAGGAAGGGCAGGGACAACCTCCACTCCTTGGTTGACATGGAGGGAAATGTTGTATCACAGGATGAGGAAAAGGCAGAGGTACTTAACACCTTCTTTACCTCAATTTTTACTAGAGGGAAAGAACGTCTACCAGACAGCTGGCCTGCAGAGCTGGCAGAAGGAGCCAGGGAGTTGCATAGTTTCCCTGTGTTCCATGAGCAAGTGATAGGAGATCTCCTCAGCAGCTTAGACCCCCACAAGTCCATGGGACCAGATGGGATCCATCCTAGGGTGCTGAAAGAGCTGGCAGATGAGCTGGCCAAGCCACTCTCCATTATTTTTCATCAGTCCTGGCTCACTGGAGAGATCCCAGATGACTGGAAGCTGGCCAACGTGGTACCCATCCACAAGAAGGGCCGGTTGGATGAGCCAGGGAATTACAGACCTGTCAGCCTGACCTCAGTGCCAGGCAAGATTATGGAGCAGGTCATCCTGAGTGCAATCACACAACACTTAGAGGATGGCCAAGGGATCAGGCCCAGCCAGCATGGGTTTAGGAAGGGCAGGTCCTGCCTGACCAACCTGATCTCCTTCTATGATCAGGTGACCCGCCTGGTGGATGTGGGCAGGCCTGTGGATGTAGTCTAGCTGGACCTCAGCAAGGCCTTTGACACCGTTCCCCATAGCAAACTCCTGGCCAAGCTGTCAGCCCATGGCTTGGATGGGAGCACACTGCGATGGGTTAGGAACTGGCTGGAGAGCCGAGCCCAGAGAGTGGTGGTGAATGGTGCCACATCCAGCTGGCAGCCAGTCACCAGTGGTGTGCCCCAGGGATCAGTACTGGGCCCCATGCTCTTTAACATCTTTATTGATGATCTGGACGAGGGCATCGAGTCCATCATCAGTAAATTTGCTGACGACACCAAGCTGGGGGCAGGAGTTGATCTGCTGGAGGGTAGAGAGGCTCTGCAGAGGGACCTCGACAGGCTGGGCAGATGGGCAGAGTCCAACGGCATGAGATTTAACACATCCAAGTGCCGGGTTCTGCACATTGGCCACAACAACCCCATGCAGAGCTACAAGCTGGGGTCAGAGTGGCTAGAGAGCAGTCAGGCTGAGAGGGACCTGGGGGTGCTGGTTGATGGTAGACTGAACATGAGCCTGCAGTGTGCCCAGGCAGCTAAGAGGGCCAATGGCATCCTGGCCTGCATCAGGAACAGTGTGGCCAGCAGGAGCAGGGAGGTCATTCTGCCCCTGTACACTGCACTGGTTAGGCCGCACCTCGAGTACTGTGTCCAGTTCTGGGCCCCTCAGTTTAGGAAGGATGTTGACTTGCTGGAACGAGTCCAGAGAAGAGCAACAAAGTTGGTGAGGGGTTTGGAACATAAGCCCTACGAGGAGAGGCTGAGGGAGCTGGGGTTGCTTAGCCTGGAGAAGAGGAGACTCAGGGGTGACCTTATTACTCTCTACAACTACCTGAAGGGAGGTTGTGGACAGACGGATGTTGGTCTCTTCTCCCAGGCAGCCAGTACCAGAACAAGAGGACACAGTCTCAGGCTGCGCCAGGGGAGGTTCAGGCTGGATGTTAGGAAAAAGTTCTATGCAGAAAGAGTGATTGCACATTGGAATGGGCTGCCTGGGGAGGTGGTGGAGTCGCCATCACTGGAGGTTTTCAGGAGGAGACTTGATGGGGTGCTTGGTGCTGTGGGTTAGTTGTTTGGGTGGTGTTGGATTGGTTGATGGGTTGGATGCGATGATCTTGAAGGTCTCTTCCAACCTGGTTTATTCTATGTATTCTATGTATTCTAAATTTAGGCACCAAAATATGAGGATTTGCCTGTGAGCCAAACTTCTATTACACTCCTAGAATTATGTTTTAAGAATTTTTTAACACCAAGTTTGCTATTAAGCCTCATGTTACAGGCATCTAATTTTAGGTTTCTACATGTTTAAGAAGTGCTTAACCTCTCCTCACAGACAATGAGAACAATAATACTATATGCAAGTTGTCTTATTGTCCATGATGCTGTGCAGTGCAATCTTAGATGCCTCACAGGCATCCAACTGTTAATTTTGAAGTATGAGGGTATTCTGCAGAGTCTGTATCACATCTTCCAAACCTTATGCAAATACTGTGGCTATCTTCTGAAGTCACAAATGATGCTCAGGCCTGTTATTAGCCCTCTGAACTGATCTCTGTTGGCTGCTTTGACTGTCCCTTCATCAAACATAGAAACTCTTTAGTACCTATCTGTTTGAGTGCCTAATGCTGTCTAGAATCTTGGGCACAATCCCAGTCTGAGAGACAAAAGTTAATAGTTATTTTTCTGAGCATATTCACATATCAATATATTACTAAGTGATTTATTGCTAACACACTAACAAAATCTATGCATTTACCTTTTCTTCAAAATAGGTAAATCTCTAACATGGTCCTTTACTTACTTCTACTGTACAAATGACAAACTGACTAAGCATTTCAGCTTTGTCATAACTCCCTGCTTTTATTTTATAATTACTAAACTCTTAGATAACATCTGAAGCCAGAAAAGATAGATTTAAACTTGTATTTCTTGATCTTTAAAATCAGCTGCCAGCTATGTAAATTGTCTTCTTCTATGCCACCTTTCATACTATTTTTTATTTTATAATAAAGAAGATAAAAAAATCAGAATTCATAATCTATATCTCCACCAAATTTTGTGTAGGTAGGTATTTATAAAGATAGGTTGTCAATGAAAAATAAAGGAAGGAAGGAAATCAGGCATAACTCATTTTTGAAATGTTCCTGACATGTTATAAATTTAGAGACATTTCAAAAGAAAGATGTATTTTAAAAGCCATTCAAGATGCCATAAACAGTTTCTAAAAATTTTGTGAAATTTCTCATCAGTAGGTCACTTAATTAAGCCCACTGCAAGCACAGTTTTGTAAGATGACTGAATTTTTTAAGTTTCCAACAAATACATTCACAGTGATGAGAATGTTGTTTTAGTTTTTCTTGTGGCTTATTTTCTTTTATTCTTCTTTTTTTTTTTTTTTAACATATTTTCTGTAACATGAAGCACAAAAGTCAGGTGCTTTGATTACTAGCACCATATAACTTTTCTTCTCACACATCTCATGAGAGCAGACATGAAAATGCTCAATTTCACAGTTCAGATTAAAAAGACACTTTCTGTGTATGTGTTTAAATTCACTATTTTATTTACAAAAGTTTTGGTCTCTTGCACATGAAACAAAGAAAATGTAAGACTCAACAGCCAAGACTGTTAAGCAGGTATTCTTTAATAATTTGTAACAGCACTGGACACATTGGAGATCCCTCCTCCAAATATGCACCTGAGAATGCACTTTAGTGTAAGCTTTACAGGGTTAATATACAATTCGATAGTACATATTCGACTGTTTCCTAGAATAGGCAGATTTAAGCAAATGATTTATCAGAATTCATTTACATTTGTCTCTTCCCATTTGTGCATGTACAGTGTCTTCTGGTAGTGGGCTTGAGGGTCTTCTAGATGAAGTCCAAAGTCTCCCTCTTAACTGAACTTTTCACCTCCACCTTTGTATGCATGATCTCCTAGTTGTTTTTCCTTTATTCCTGCCCCCGCTCTGCAGGAATAAGCTGGTTTATCTCTGGTTTGCTTCCCTGCTGACTTTGATAAGCATTCCACAGAATCTCCTTCATCTAAACATTACATTAATGTTTGACAGCTTTATCCTGCATGGTAAGCAGGTCCCAAACTTGTAAATACAAATTTCACATTTCCAAGATTAATATCTTTGCTTCTTTCAGTTCTCAGATTAAAAGCACATTGTGATATATGGTCATCCTGTCCCTCAAACTTCCTGGATTCCGCACTTTGATTTAGTTCCTCTTATTCTGGCTTCCATGGATTGATTTATGACAGGTAAATATAAAGTTATTCTAAACAGATTAATACAAAAACTCACCTTCACACATTTCTTCTAGCTTCTCTTTCTGCATTGTTTACTGACAGAGTTAAGCTCCTTTGCACATAGTCCTGCTAAAACAGAAAACAAATTCTGTTTCATTCTACTTGTTTTGCAATTGTTTGTATTAATTGTACTAAATATGTTGAAAAGTACGCTTTGACAACTGCTCAAGAAGCTGTTTTTGCAAAAGCAATTGTGAAAAATTTGTGTAAGTGACAGACACGTAAACAAGTGCCTGTAAGAAGAGAGAAGGCAGTGCTATCATTTTTGTTCTGTAGAGCATGCATGCTTTACATTCTAAGGTTGAAGTGCCATGCCTTTAGACAACCCCCAGGTGAGCCATGTGGTAACAAGTCATTGCAGAGGCACCCACAAAACAGACAGCAACAGCCATTAAAAAAAATCAGATTTATTGTAAGCAATATATTCAGCAATCCTTCAGACAATTAAATTGCAAGTTATAGTCTTTCTAGAAAGCTGAACTAAAATGTACATGCATTCACTCAAAAGGGGAAATCTCTCACTCAAGGGTACCCAAAATATAAGCTCACTAAAGACAGGGAGTGAGGTCTCACTCAATCTGTGGAACCATCATTAGATGGTGTCCCAGTGTAGATAGAGAGGATTCAGGACTGTCAGACTGCTTGCTTTGAGGGGAACCAACTCAAAATGGTTCTTTAGTGGGACTCCATTTATACTCTAGTCAAGGGTGTGCCATGGACAGTTCTAATTACTTGGAAAGTCAAGTTCGCACAAAACCAGAATAAAACCCTGGGTCCAGTGGAATTGCTTAATGCATGTGAGGTGCCAAGGCTTCACCATTTGTCAGATGTTTGTTAGGGTTTTTGTATTTATGTCAAGGTGGTTGTACCTGTCACAGAGGTTGTATAACAATTACTTGGATGGTATTATAGAATGATAGAATTGTTAGGGTTGGAAGGGACCTCAAGGGTCATCTAGTTCCAACTCCCCTGCCATGGGCAGGGACCCCTCACACTAGATCAGGTTGCTCAGAGCCACAATTAAATGAAAGGTTTTTGTATTAAAACAACTTACTTCAATCATACCTCTAAAGCTTTTCTAATTGCACCAAACATTTCCTTGTTGACTTTACAGCACTTAAAAATTAAGTTCACATATCATTGCTTCACAATAAAAGATTAAGCAAGCCATATAAATTTGAAATCTATAGTTGTATTAAGAGTTCAAGGCTGGATATATTGCCTTTCAAGGAAATAAAAAGGGGATAAGATATTACACCAAAATAATATATTATATACTATCAGGAATATAAATTTTAAAAAATGTTAAGTAATAATGTTGAATATTGTCACTATACTGTGATAATGTATAAGAGAATGCCTAAAGAAGTTTATGTGTATGATGTCAGTGTACAAATGTAACGAAAAGATAGGGCTAAGCAGCATTTCAAGGTGATGCACTCAGTACCATTTATATATCTGACTGGTGAGAGAAAAATGAGCAACCAGTCATGAGCAAAGTAGAACCCAATGCTGTTCTTTATTTGGGGAAATGTCTTAGTAATAAGCCTCCTGTTCTTTGACTGGAGCTCTAGGAATCATGAATTCTTCTTGGGATAGTGCCAGAACTTCCAAAACAGGGAAAGAGGTGCTTTCTACTCTATTTCTCACTGGTGTGGGATTGATAAAGTCAGTATAATCACAGTGATGTGGAATAATGCACCAGCTTGAGCAACTGCTCTGGCACATATCTGGAACATATCACATACTGAGGCAGGCAGCTCTAGTGCGGGCATGGTGCTCCAGCACAGGGTGATGCTGTTCTCAAACCAAGGGAACATCACAAAAATCAAGAGACCCAGAAGGAGCCTGTGGCTTTCATGACGGTGGCTGTTGGGACGTGGATGGGACAAGAGCAACAGTGGCCAAGCCACCTCCATAAGTATAAAAGAAACCCCTGGGGTGTGCCTCCGATGGCAAACAGGGCGTGGTGTGGCAGTATGGGTGTGTTGCAACAGTTTCCATGGCAGTTTGTGTATAATGGCGAACTAGCTGTCAGACCAGGAGATCAAAGTTGAGGTTTTTTTACTTTCATAACAAATAAAAAGGTAAATACAGAAATTAATAATAGGTTCGTTATTCAGTTTGCAGATCCACTTTACCGCACCCAGTTGAATTAAATTATTGTGTTTGGACTCTACAAAATGCATAGGTAAATATTATGTTATTCAGACAGGTAATAATGACACATCAGTGACTGAAGTATTTTATCTAGGTCTGATGAAACATGATTTCAATTATTTTACAAATGTAATAATTCTTTATTTTTTTAGGTGACTATTTGTGCCCATTCAGTGGAATTAGATCCAGGATTAATGAAAAGAGATCACACAGCCAACGAATAGCAGCAACTTAGAAAGCTAGTCTTCTTCCTCTGCTAGATACTGCTTCTCAGCTGAGAAGCAATACATCTGCAATGCAGTAGGCTTGTCATAATCAAAACATACATAAGACCTCATATTTAATATGTTAGCATTCAGTGATTAAGTTTGGTCAACTGCATGTGTGTGTGTGTATATATATATTCTTCTAGGTACACCTTTAAGCCTTTTGGACCTCAGTTCCCAAGCTCTGAATTTAAGTCAATAGTAATTTCCTACTGGACCGAAGTTTTCTGAGGAGAAAGAAAGATTCAGAGGTATTAAAATCACACAGTATCTAATACCATAAATATAGTTTAACATCAATATTAGAATAATCAGTCATTTCTATCTGGCTTAGTAATAGTTTAGACCTGTTTTCACTCAACTGTTGTAGAACTAGTCTTTATTAAACAAAAATTACACTTTTAAAAGCTTTCTGAAAGTCTCTGAACCTGTGAACTTTATAACAGTGGTTAATTCTGGATTTTTTTTTTTTTAACTGCTAATATTATTAGAATGGTGCTGAAATACAAAATGCAATTATTTTTTCTCACTAAAGCATGTTATTGCAAGTTCTGCCTATAGCAGTCTACTTTTTGTGTTCTTTCTTTGCTTTCCCTTTGATAATTCAAAATTAGATTTCGCTGCTAAAAGAAACTTGCTTCTATGAAGGATTTGTTAAAAGTCAGGGGATGAATTTAGCTGTTCAGGCTCATCCATTTTAAAAAGCAAACTATATGAAAATGACAGCTTGGAAAAATACACTTTAAAAATAAAAATTTGTTTGCATTTTGTTAACGGGCTTAAAGTTTTGAAGTAATAAAGAGTTATGAGTACAGGCTCGTTTCATGTTCATCACTACACTTTATTGCACCTGAAGTAAGTTTGACAATGATACTTGACTCATTTGTTAAAGACCAGATTTTTGAAACCAGGTAGAGATCCTCCTTTTAACTATAGTACAAAAATGTAATACTAAGCATGTTCTCAGAAATCTAACAACTTTAAGAAAAGTGCAGTAACTGTTGTGTCATCTTCTTAATGCAGACTATGGTCTGCAAGAAGTGTTAAAATTAGACATTTGTAGCTGAACTTTACTTGCTACATTTTATTCACTGTTATTTGTTCTTCTTTTTTTTTTAAACTTATTTATTTATTGGTTCTTCTCTCCAAAGATGGGCATATTGGAAATGTACTGAACATGTTTAATGAAAAATACAGGTGAAACTGGAATGCTTCTTTTAATTTGGAGCTGGGCCCAAGACATAACTGGAAACAAACCAAAACAAAACCCAAACTGCTCCAGTTGAGACTTTTTCATAATTGTTTTACCTCTGGCCTGTAACTTCCACTGTGTAAGCCTAGTTAAAGTAGAAAGAATTGTAAATTAATCTCCTGCTTTCTCATTGTTTTTCTTCCAGCTTGGTTTTCAGGCCAGTTACCTTCAATAGGAATCAAGAAGTTCTTCATAATAAGTCTTGAGATTCTAAAAAAAGGTATCTTTTCAATCACTTTTGAGTCCTTACTGCATATTTAGTGTTCTGACATGAAGTTCTGCCAATGTTTTACTGTTCTTTTCTTGATACTTGTATCTTTTGCATTTTACCTATCCTGCCCTACACTTTAAAATCACCTACCCTAATTAAAGCCAGCAAAATGTGCTTGTGCCCTAATTAAGTGTGCAACAGCCAGCACAAGCCACAAAGGCTGTTTTCCTCTCTGCTATGTAATCAGTCTGTTTCAATAAGAAAAATAACTCTGCAGTCTCTTAAAATCACTTCACATTCTTTGCCTTGCTGACATGATTGCCTTGCTCTTTTCCAGTAGATTTCTTTATCGTCTTCTCTTTTCTGGATTTTTACTAGTTATTACACTAAATATTTTTAATGAATAATTATTTTTAAGAGTTTTTAGGTGAAAACATGATCACATTCTCCTGATTTTCACTGTGGATATATAAAGAAAACCTTCAGGAAACAGATTTTAATTACTGTCTTGCAATTAGATGTATTCTCTGAATTTGGTATGGGATAATTTGTTTGTCAGGAAAGACAATGCTACCAGTTGTCATTGGTGTATCAACTATACACCGTGAATGTGTAGCTGCCAAGGATTGTCACAGAACTAGAAGTACCTTGCTATCTAGGTAAAAATATTTAAGTCTACTGTGCACATCAGAATGAACAAATAGTAGAGAATGCCAAATTACAACCAAATTAGAGATTATAGATTGTGTGATAAGTTTTTGGAGGAGTTCTTTAAAGCAGAAATAGAATCCTTAAACTTCTGAACTAGTATGATTATATAGATACTAGTACATGTGACCGTGAAATAATTGAGTTTTCAATATGCAGTCAAGCTAAAAGGGGCATCAACAAAATCTCCACTCTGGACTTCTGGAGGGTGGACTTCAGACTACTTAAGGAACTGACTCAGAAGATACCTTGGGAAACAGCCTTTAAAAACAAAAGGGTCCAGGAGGGCTGGACCTGCTTCAAGAAAGAAATCTTGAAGGCTGTTCTAATCTGCTGGAAGATGAGCCAAAGGGGTAGATGGCTGGCATGGATGGGCAATGAGCTTCTGAAAGGATTAAGGAGAGAAAAAGAAAAACAGGGAGGTAACCCAGGAAATGTTTAATGATGTTGCTAGGTCATGTAGGAAAAAAAAAAAAAAAGATAGGAAAGAGCCCATTTAAACTTTAACTGGCCACTTCTGTGAAGGACAACAAAAAATGGTTTTGTAAATATATTAATGTCAAAAGGAGGGACAAGGATAACCTTCACTCCTTAGTGGACATAGTAACAAAAGATGAGGAAAAAGCAGAGGTATTTAACATTTTTGCCTCAATTTTCAATAATAGGATAGGTTGTCTTCAGGACAACTGGCCTCCTGAGCTGGCAGATGGAGTCAGGGAGCAGTATAGTTACCCTGTAAACTAGGAGAAAACAGTCAGGGAGCAGTAGAGCCTCTGTAATCCACGAGGAAACAGTTAGAGACTTGTTCAGCCACTTGGATCCTCACAAGTCCATGGGACCAGATGGGATCCATCCTAGGGCAATGAGAGAACTGGCAGATGAGCTGTCTAAGCCTCTCTCCATCATTTTCCACCAGTCCTGGCTCACTGGAGAGGTCCCAGATGCCTGGAAGTTGGCCAGTGTGATACCCATCCACAAGAAGGGCCAACTGGAGGAACCAGGAAATTACAGACCAGTTAGCCTTACCTCAGTGCCTGGCAAGATTATGGAACAGGTCATTTTGAGTGCAATCACACAGCACCTACAAGATAGCCAAGGGATCAGGCCCAGCCAGCATGGATTTAGGAAGGGCAACCTGACCAACCTGATCTCCTTCTACGATCAGGTGACCTGCCCAGTGGATGTGGGGAAGGCTGTGGATGTAGTCTACCTGGACTTCAGCAAGGCCTTTGACACCTTAATAAACTCTTGGCTAAGCTGTCAGCCTATGGCCTGGATAAGTGTACTCTGTGCTGTGTTAGGAACTGTCTGGAGGGCCATGCCCAGAGAGTGGTGGTGAATGGTGTCACTTCCAGTTGGCAGCCAGTCACTAGTGGTGTCCCCCAGGCATCAGTGATGGGCCCCATCCTGTTAAATACAGTTATTGATGATCTGGATGAAGGGATTGAGTCCATCATCAGCAAATTTGCAGGTGAGACCAAGATAGGAGCAGGGTAGGAGAGCTCTGCAGAGAGACCTTGACAGGCTGGGCAGATGGGCAGAGTCCAGCAGCATTTAACACATCTAAGTGCCAGGTTCTACACATTGGCCACAACAACCCCACACAGCACTACAGGCTGCAGATAGTGTAGCTGGAGAGAGGCCAGGCAGAATGGGACCTGGGGTACTGGTTGATAGTAGGCTGAACATGAGCCAGCAGTGTGCCCAGGTGTCCATGAAGGTCAATGGCATCCTGGCCTGTATCAGGAATAGTGTGGCCAGCAGGAGCAGTGTGACAGTTTAAGCTGTGCCTTTAAGCTAGGAGCTATGGTTGGTGTAAAAAGGAAAACAAGAGAGTGATAATTCTAAACAAATTTCATTGGTAGATGAGTAGGATGCAGTTTTACAATCTTATATTCTGTTCTCACTCCGTCTCTTTCTTGTGACGTGTGCTTTGGAAGGGAATTATCTACCACTGTGAGATAAGCAATACTAACTTTTTAACACTTTGGGCTAACTTTTCTTCTAATTAATAGAGGAAAAAAGGGACAGGAGAGGGTGGGGGGAGGTGAGGTGGAATCCTCCTACCCAAGGAGGATTTTCTCAGCTGTTTGCTTTTTTTTGTAAATACTTGTTTAATATTGTAAATACTATATATTTTGTATATATTCATTGCATTCCATTATTGCTTGTAAAATACAGCTCCATTTGCTTCCCCAACTGGGCTCAGCCATGTTTTTGTTGATGTGTGTGGGTTAAACCATCACAAGCAGGGAAGTCACTCTGCCCCTGTATTCAGCACTGGTTAGGCCATACTTTGAGTACTGTGTTCATTTCTGGGCTACTCAATTCAAGAAAGATGTTCAATTGCTTGAACATGTCCAGTAACGGGCAACAAAGATCGTGAGGAGTCTGGAGTACAAGCCCTACGAAGAGAGGCTGAGAGAGCTGGGGTTGTTTAGCCTGGAGAAGAGGAGACTCAGGGCAGACCTTAGCACTCTCTACAATTACCTGAAGGGTGATTGTAGCCAGGTGGGGTTTGGTCTCTTCTCCCAGGCAACCAGCACCAGAACAAGAGGACACAGTCTCAACATGCACCAGGGGAGGTTTTGGTTGGATGTTAGGAAGAAATTCTTCACAGAAAGAGTGATTTGCCATTGGAATGGGCTGCCTGTGGAGGTTGTGGAGTCACCATCACTGGAGGTGTTTAAGAAGAGGTTGGATTGGGCACTTGGTACCATGGTTTAATTGATTAGATGGTGTTGGGTGATAGGTGAACTCAAAGGACATTTCCAACCTGGTTAATTTTATGATTCTATGGTTCAAAAGAAAAATCTTTTATTTTATTCTTAACATTAAAATAAATATATTTTTTAATGAACTAATATTTCTTCAGCTTCTAATTGAAAATCTATTGAAATTTTAAATGCAAACTTTCTCTTACACAATGTAGAAGCCCTCCAAAGTATAACACAACCTAAGTTTGAATGGAAGGCAGATGTAAATGTCTTCCAGTTCATGCAAAATATGAACATCTGCACAATCTCAGCCTATCCAGCAGCAAATCCTTGCAGTTTTCTGTGTTTACATGTATTTTTCAGCCTCAAACTCATTCTACTTTCTCCATAATTGTTTAAAGATACATTATTTTGTTAAAACAACACAGATCACTTTTTCTTGGAATATATCATCTATTAATACATAAAAGTATGGTTTATTAATTGTTATGAGCCAGTCCTCCCCTTACGAACCCTGGTCAGCAGGAGATGTAGGGGGGTAACTGTGCTGTGATTCAAATAACTCCCTTGGAGCCAATTAAGGCAAAACGATGACAAACAGCTAATGAACTGGCTTTATTAGACTGAAACTGGAGCAGAGGAGAAATGGGAGGGAAAATCAGTGGGAAAAATACATATCAAAGAGAAGTGGTGTCACCATTTCCCTGGCTCCAACAACCGTTTCAAGTTTCTCAGCAGAGGTGGGAGACATACAGTTGTGCCTTGTGGTGTTGTGTAGGCCCTAGGTAGCATGAAGCAGGGTTGTGGCACATGGCTTGCCTCCAGGCTGCAGACAGCGAGCAGAGTGGCTGAGTGGAGCTGTGCAGACAGTGGTAGGGGGAGAGCCAAGAACTCTAGAACTCACCTGATAGAGTGGCTAGAGCCATGGAACTTTTTACAGATACCTATTAAAAAAATCAGATTTGCTGATCACACAGTGCAAGTTGCTTTATTCCAGTATATTTGGCTACTGTACTTATAATCCCAAGAATATGAGGTGCATTTGGATTTACACTGGTTGAACAAAGCAATGGTGAACTCTGTTGGTGGATGCTGCTAGTGCTGGAGAAAGGCTTCTCTGTGAAGTATGTGTCCCTGGCACACTGCAGGCAGGCAGATTATGTGGCTGTCCAGGTGGGCTATGTTTTGGAGTACCTTTGGTGCTCAGGCTTTTGAGCAGCTCTCATCCCTGCAGCTCAGCAGCTGTTGTAGGTTTTCCTGCTATGAAGAGGTTCTTTAGCTGCAACCTTCACAGCAGCTCTTGTTGCTTCTTCCAGCAAAACGAGGCAAATTCCTCACCCTTTGGGCTAGTATGTATAGATATCCTGTGACAATGATGGCCAGTGGCAACAAAGATTAAGTGATAGAAACATGATACTATAACCTATAGAACCAGTTTTCTTCAAACATGGCCAAAGGCACACACACCTGGCCCACCTGGACCCCAGCGCATGTTCAGAGAAGCCTGGGCAACATCCTGGAAAACCAGAGTTCCCGGCTCCTGCTCCATTACAGTATCACAGTATCACTAAGGTTGGAAAAGACCTCAAAGATCATCAAGTCCAACCTGTCACCACAGACCTCAGGACTAGACCATGGCATCAAGTGCCACGTCCAATCCCCTCTTGAACACCTCCAGGGATGGTGACTCCACCACCTCCCTGGGCAGCCCATTCCAATGATGAATGACTCTCTCAGTGAAGAACTTTCTCCTCACCTCAAGCCTAAACTTCCCCTGGCGCAGCTTGAGACTCTGTCCCCTTGTTCTGGTGCTGGTTGCTAGAGAGAAGAGACCAACACCTTCCTGGCTACAACCACCTTTCAGGTAGTTGTAGAGAGCAATGAGCATTGTCTTGTTCAGGGCATATCTGAGGCTTTGTTCCTTCAGGACAACGTGACATATATAAATCAGCACACTCATTTATTTTGGATTTTTCTGAGGGTCTATCTAACTTTTGCTTCCAGGGAAAACTCCTTTCCATGGAATAATTTGCAAAGCCTATGTTTACATTCTGTAAAATTCACCTGTGCAATTTCCATTTCAAATATAGTCAACTGAGAAATTAGTACCATTCTTTCTTAATTATGTACCCTTCCATATTACACTATTTTTCTCCATGGCTTCATGATTTTGCAGTGTAAGCAGAAAACTTTACTATTTGTACAGTATGCTTATACAAATCCAACAGTCATAAGCTTTGTTCTTTTCCATTACAGGAAAATAGCAGCACTGATTAAATGGTACATTTTGAAAGTGGAAGGTTAATCCAGCAGAAATCTAATTTAATGAAAAAAGCTTCAATCTTCACATAACAGCTGCAGATGTAACCCTTGAAGTATGAAATTTGGATAGAAACTCAAAATGTAGAAATGTGCTGGAATATGCACAATCATTATTAAATAAGTAACATTTATAAATTATAAATAATTAAGTTCAACTACTGAAATATTTTTCTCATTTCTGTGAGAAGTAATGTAATATTAAACTACACCAGGTACAAAACCCTCCCTCCTCCCAAACATATTATGTAGGAGATTTTTGGTCAGGCAAGCCATATTAAATCTGAAGTTGTAAATTCTAGGATCCTTATCTTTTGTTCATTAATCTTATTAAAATAAATACATTGATTTAAAATAATGTTCTGGTTTTTCTGTTTGGTGGGGTTTTTTTGGGGGGCTTTTTTGTTTGCTTTGTTTTGAAAGAGGTCTGAATAATATAACTGATGTAAAACTAAAAATTATTTTAACCTTTATATTAGTGTTAACAATTGTAGGTGTTGGCTTGAAATAAAATAAAAATATAATGAAAGGTTTTGAAGTGAGACTAGCCTTCTATTTTCCCCTTAAGAAAAAGTTCTCATTCAATCATATGCTTTCCTTGTAAAATGTGTATCAGTCCACAGCTTACCAATGGGATGTCAATTAACTGCTCTGCTCAGTTTTAGGTATTTCCTTTGTTGTACATATTTTGTAAGTGCAACACTTGTCACAGTCTGGAACCATTTGTAATATAACTGTCTAGTTTTATGTGGGACAGGAATGCAAGTTAAATTAGTGAGTTTAAAGATCAAGATAATTTACAATTAAGAGGTGTTTATATTAAATGAAGATCCTCAAAGCTGGCCTGCTGAACAGCTGAGGGAAGAAATTTTGTGAAGATTTGATGGCTTTGTTTTGAATAAAAATGATGAAGCAAGACTAAAATAACATAAGCACCCAGCTTCAAATGAGATTATTTAGGTGAGAGTACCCACATGAAGATCTCTGCCATATTAACTGCAATTTTAATATTAAATTCTTCAGATATTGGCAATAGATGAGGGAACATTTAGGAAGAGACAAGAGGTCAATTCATGGCTCCAGGACTATTGCCATTGACAGGGGTTTGGATTTTATGACCACAGCTGTTTACAGGGCACCAGAGCTGCAAGAAACCAACAGGATGCACCTGTCCCAGAGGGGTAAAAAGATTCTAGGGCAGAAGTTGGCAGGGCTCATTGATAGGGCTTTAAACTAGATTTGAAGGGGGAAGGGGTTGTCAATTTCATGCTTGCCTGTGACAAACATTGGGGTAGCTCACCAGAGGCAGAGGGATGCAGTGCTAGCAAGGGCTCTCAACTTGCTGCCCTGAGGCAAGCCAAGGACGAAGCACTGGGACGAAGCACCCCAAGGGAATCAATGGGGATTCACCTAAGAGGGTGACATGGTCAGCACTGCTGAAGTGCCTCTATGCAAATGCACACAGCTTGGGCAACAAACAGGATGAATTAAGGGCCACTGTGCTGCTAGGATGCTATGACATCGTGGCTATTACTAAAAGTTGGTGGGATGATTCCCACCAACTGGAATGTGGGGATAGATGGGTACAGGCTCTTTACAAAGGCAGGGCAGGAGGGGAGGATGTATTTCTTTCTATATTAGTGACCATCTGGATTCAGTGAAGCTCCACCTGTGGAAGGATGATGAGCTGTTTGAGAGCATATGGGTGAAGATTAAAGGGAAGACAGGGGAAAGTGATGTTACTGTAGAGGTCTGCTACAGGCCACCTGACCAGCAGAACCAAGCAGATGAGGCACTGCACAGACAAATAGAAGTGGCTTCACATGCACACACCCTGGTCCTTGTGGGGGACTTCAGCCACCCTGACATCTGCTGGAGGGACAACACAGCTAGGTACCAGCATTCCAGGATGTTCCTGGAATGCATAGATGACAACTTTCTCCTCCAAATGGTGGACTAACCAATGAGAAAAGGTGCTGTGCTGGACCTTGTTCTCACCTATAGGGAAGGGCTACTCACCAATATGAGGCTCAGGGAAAACCCTGGCTGCAGTGACCATGAAGCAATAGAATTTAAGATCCTCAGGGCAACTAGGAGGATGTAGTGGGTCTGTATAACAACCCACTATTGGAAGCTACATAAGGAAGATAGAGGAGCATGACTTTGTGCTGTACCATATAAACAAACCCTCTCTCAACTATTGACCCTGATCTAGGAGTCCTGCTTCCAAAGGTTTCTTTATTTTAATGGGCCATTATAGCAGTTACAACTCATACTACAACCCTCATATGGTCAAAGCTTTCTTGATTTTCAGTTACATTTTTATCTAGGAAATGGCTATAAGGTAAATGCAAAATTTTTCAAATATTTATTTATTTTAGAATGATAGAATCATAGAATCACTAAGGTTTGAAAAGACCATGGCACCAAGTGCCATGTCCAATCCCCTCTTGAACACCTCCAGGGATGGTGCCTCCACCACCTCCCTGGGCAGCCCATTCCAATGGCTAACAACTCTTTCTCACTTTATCCTCACCTCGAGCCTGAACTTCCCCTGGCGTAGCTTTAGACTGCTATTATGTTAACTATAAATTCTTCTACATCTCTTTGTCACCATATGGAAGAAGAGAATGCATCCTCAGCTTGATCTTTGCTCCTGGATTATTCAGTCAAATCACAACTAACTATTCTGATTCCATGACTCATCAGTGTGGATAGCAATTCTAATATCACAAACAAGAAATAATGTTATTTCTTTATGAATCATTAGTACAGTGCTTGCAAGACATCACATATTTATTACTTTATATAGTGTACATTAGCAGCATTACCAATACTATGAGATTGTAAAGTAAAAGACCAGGGGACAGAACATGAACACAAGAAATGAGAAAAAGGGTAAGACTAATTGAAGTAGAGTTTGTCTGTATCAACCACTGCTGGCTGAATTCAGTTCAGAACATGAAGTACTATGCTTATATCATCTATGTCAGTATGATACTGCATCACCATGTCAAGATCAAGGTGTGTAGCTGTGATATCCTGATAACAGAGCTATTCTATTTTATGGACCCAGGCTATCACTTCTGTGCTATGTGGTACTCTTTGGACAAATTAGCCTGTCTGGATCTCACACAGGATGCTCACTAGAGTGTTCTGTAGCACACTGTAGTTTAAAATGAGAAGAGAAGATAAAGAATTTTATATCAATTTACATCTTAAAAATGCACAAAATTTAAAGTGATTTATGAATGATCTGAGAACAATTCCCCTTAGAGATAATGAAAATGTTTACATATAGATATGTACATTACCTATCTACACATCTATGTAATCTATCCTAAGTGTGGTTCCAAATAACAAAAATGCGTGGTTAGATCTAAGTAGTTCAACTAAGAGTAGAAAAAAAATTAAAAATTGCTGTATTTGGGTACTGCCCAGTGGCTCATACTATGAATTCATGCTAAATTATCCTTAAATAAAATGTGAAAATGAAGGAGCAAAGTTCAAATATTATATGTTTCTTAACAACAAACAATGTTAAAAATGAAAAATCCATAATTTAAAATCACCTTTGCATCTGATCATTTCAGTTAAGAACATTTCAGATTATGGTGCAACTAATCAACATAACTTCAATGATATTTTAGTGAAATAAGAGGTGCAGAAGAAAGCTACATGTAGCAGCTGATGTTTGAAGAATAAATCACTACCCATATGCTGGTAGCTGTTCTCAATGTCAGCAGTAGCTTATACATTGTTGCATGTGATAAATCTGATAAACATTAAATATGTCTGTGGTGGGTTGACCTTGGATGGATGCCAGGTGCCCAACAGATTGCTCTATTATTCCCTCTCCTCAGCTGAACAGAGGACAGAAAATATGATGAAAGGCTCACAAGTCAAGATGAGGACAGGGAGATCATTCAACAATTGCTATTGCGGATGCAACCATTTCTACTCAGGGAAAAAATAATTAATCACAATATGGTAATAAGAAATACAGACAAATCATAGAGCACCTTTCTCCCAACCTCTTCCTTCTTTCTGTGCTAAATTTTACTCCCAAGTCTCTCTACCTCCTCCTCTTGAGTGGCACAGGGGGATGGGAAATGGTGGTTGCAGTCAGTTCAGTAACACATTGTCGCTTCCACCTCCTTCCCCTGCTCCACCATGGCATCATTCCAATGCAAAACAGTCCTACACAAATTTCTTCAACAGGGATCCTTCCCACAAGGTGCTGTCTGTGTTTTAGGAACAGACACCTTCAGTGTCAGCCCTATCAGCAAACCTGCTCCAGCATGGGCTTCTTTCTGCCAAGGTCACAAGTCCTGCCAGAGGGCTACTCCAGTGTGGGCTCTCCCTGGAGCCTTAGCCTCCTTTTGGTGGTGCATTCATGTACTCCAGCATGGGCTCTGTGGGCTGCAGGGGTGACAACCCGTCACCACAGGCTGCTGGAAGCTCTGCTCTAGCACTTTCTTCCTCTCCTTCTTTGACCTTGATATCTGTAGAGGTGTTTCACTCACATAGTCTCACTCTTGTTTGTTTTGTTTTGTTTTGCTTTGTTTTGTTTTCCTTTCTTAAATAAATTTTCACAGAGGCACTGCTGCCACCACTGATGAGTTTGACATTGGCCAATGGCAGGTCCATCTTGAAGCCATCTGGCATTGGCTGTCAGACTTAGAAGAAGCTTATAGAAACTTCTTACAGAAGTTTTCCCTATAGACCCTTTCCCACAACTAAAATCCTGCCACACATCATAAATCTATGCTAAATGTGGAACATCCTTTGACTTATTCCTATGACTGAAGTTTTCATGAGGAATTATACTCCCTAGATCTGCAAGGAAAGGAAGAATGAATTTCTCCTGTGAATGTAAAAAAAATCATGAAATGTCTTATTTGAGAGTTACTCTTGATCACAAAATCACAGAATCACAGAAACATTCAGGTTAGAAAAGACCCTCAGGATCACCAAGTCCAACTAATAACCCTACCCGAAGTTCACCCCTAAACCCTATTCCCAAGTACCACATCTAAATGACCTTTAAATACATCCGGGGTTGGTGACTCAACCACCTCCCTGTGAAGCACATTTCAATGCCTGACCACTCTTTCTGTGAATTTTTTTTCCTAATGTCCAGTCTAAACCTATCCAGTCATAGTTTGAGGCCATTTCCTCTTTTTCTATCACTAATTACCTGTCAGAAGAAACCAGCACCAGACCAGGTCTCCCCTCAGCCTCCTCTTTTCCAAATGAAACAGCCTCAGCTCCTTCAGTCACTCCTCATAAGATTTATTCTTCAGGCCCTTCACCAGCTTTGTTGCCCCCCTCTGCACTTGTTCCAGCACCTCCACATCTCTCCTGTATAGAGGAGGTCAAAACTGGACACAATACTTGAGGTGGCCTCACCAGAGCTGAGTACAAGGCAACAATCACCTTCCTACTCCTGATGGACACAGCATTTTTGATACAAGCCAGGATTCCATTGGCTTTCTTGACCACCTGGGCACACTGCTTGCTCATATTCAGTTACCCATTGATTAGAACCCCCAGGTCCCTTTCTGCCAGACAACTTTCCAGCCACACTTCCCCAAACTTGTAGCATTGTATGATTAGACAGTGAATCAACTTCAAATAAAAAATATACTGAAATACAATATCATTCCACAAAATAGTTGTTGTCCTAAATCATGAGGATCCTGAAATCCACCTCTTAGATAAGTTTGGGGTTTTTTTGTCTTAAAATCTCACAAGAATGGATGATCTGTTGGACTACCTGTAAAGAAATATATAGATAGATAGATATAGATATAGAGATAGAGATAAAGATAGAGCTAGAGCTAGAGATGGAGATAGAGATATATTTTTCAATGAGAACACTTCCACTTATGTGATTTCAATCAAATCAGGATCAAAATGCTTTTGTTTTATTATTGGCATATAATTAACCAGAAATCAGTGAATTCTATATTCAGAATCAATATAAGTAATACAACTGATAAGCCACAATAGTTGATATTGCAAAAACATTAGTAAAAACCTAAAAGCCTCTAGAACTATTCCCAAAAAGCTCTCATCCTCTGCCCCTTCATGCACATGCAAGAGCATACACACCCACCACACTCCCACAGTAACAAAGGTCATATCTCGGGCCACAGAGGTTGCAATCACCCCCTCCCCATCTATGGAGCTTCCTCTCCTTTGAGAGATGAAGTTGCCCAAGTTTCGTTGAAAGGGTTATCAAACACTGGAACAGGCTCTCAAGGGATGTGGTTGAACCCTCATCCCTGGAGGTTTTTAAAAAGATGCATGGTTCAGCACAAGACTTGGTAAAGTTATATAACAGTTGGGCACAATGATCTTCAGCCGAAGGGATTCTAGGATTCTATTAAATACTTCTTTTTAAGTTTATAAGCCTTTTCATGTTTCATGTATCTTTGATAAAATTATAGAAAGTCATTGCTTAAAGTCTGGATTTTCACTTGACTATCATTTTGTTCTTTATTATTTTCCATTAATTTTCCCTTTTATCTTTTTTTCTCAAATAATTATTTTCATATCTAATTTTTCTTAAGAAAATTCCCTTTTTTTTTTTGTTTAAGCTCATTATGTTGAACAATTTTTCATTCTGTCAGGAGTCATCCAATGAGTTATGGGGGATTTGTGTGGAATTTTGGGGTTTTGATTGGGTTTTGGTTGTTTTTGGTGGTGTTTTTGGGGGTGGTGGTGTTTGTTTTCTGCTGGTGTGGTTTTGTTGTGGGTTTTTTTGTTGTTTGTTTTATAATATTGTTTTCCTGTATTGAGCAATGCTTTATAAGGCTGTAGTCCTGCCATCAGTAGATGCATGAATGTTTCTTATTTTGACAGTCTATGTATACACTGCCAAATAAAAGAAGATTAGAGTTCATTAGCTGACCCAGGCACTAGTTATCTCAGACTTGCTTCTCTTGACCTTGTTCATGGTCTGACAAAGTCTAGACATGTCTTTTTGTCTTTATTCTCAGTCACTGGACTTCTCTTGCCCCAAACTATAGCCGGGGAAAACACAAACAGTTGAAAAGTGTAGATTAACATCCTCTGTATAGTTCCTGGTCTGTTATTATTTGGCAGTATAGATATACCTGCTAGTACTCTTTGACTGACAAGTCTGTAGGGCCAGGACTTACATTTGCCCTTATTGAAGTGGAAAAAATATGGAATATGTATTCTGGAGTAGTCTTTTGTGACCCAGTGTTTCAGCCATCATCATTGTTCCTCTGTCAGCCTCTCCACTCCAGTCTATATTCAACCAATCCCATTAAGATGAAAGCTCTGTGACAGTTGTTTACTAAAGACAAAGAAAATCAGTTTTTTCTAAGCTGTGTTGTATCGGGTTATTCATATTTGGTACACTGATTTTGTCAGGTATTGAGACTTGTAACATTTCTGATGGGAAAGTAGCATTTGAAGTCTTATTAAATTAGCTATATTGAATTAGTTCAACACATTTAATGGGAAAAATGGTATTATCTATATGAATGCAAAAGCATCTTGTATACAAATTTTGCTAAATGAGCACTCACAGTTTCATCACTCTTTTCAGTAGAAGGCTTTGTAACATATTCTGTGTCAAATGAATAACTATCACAATAAATTGTGCTACTCAGCAAATTTCATACACTCTTTAGTGCTAAATAGAGATTGTATGGTTGTGAAGCATTTTCCATCAACTCATTGTGCAGTGCGTAGCAGCTTTGAATTTTTATTAATGTGTATTTAATTTTTCAGCTATTTGACAACCTTGATATGAATATGTACTTGAAAAATATGAAGCATATGATATCTGTCCACTTACAGGTTAGTTGTTGGGTTTTGTTGTTTTGGTTGTTTTGGGATTTTTAGAGCTTTTTAAAATTTAATTTAATTTTAGGTTAAAAAGTTTTTTGGTTTTTTTTTTTTTTTTTTTTTTTTTTAGTATATCAGCTGGAATAACTGAGTGCTTGGACAGATGCCATATCATTTCATTAAGCAATTACTGGTACTTATACTTCTTAATCTATTGTGTCAGCTGTACACAGCAGAAAACATTTGGAAAAGATTTAACAAACGTATAAGCTGCAACTGAAGCTGAAATATTTGGCTTAAACTTTTTAAGTAGAGCTAATAAAAGTATGGCTGCAAATCTGAGAAATCATTTGCATTTCAAAGGAAAGATGAACTATAACAATACATGAGAAAATAAATGTCATAAAAACTGTTATATCAGGAAATTTATTTTGTTTCTGTCTTTCTACATAAAAATATGGCTTTTCATCACTTTTTGTTCATGTCCCCAGGTTCTGCTAGTGTCTTTTGTGACTGGCATAACTTTTCTCTCTTCAGTTTACCATTTCAAAAGTTATTTTCTGAAATTCCTTGAACAGCACTTTTACGCAACTTCCTGAAAGTACCCAACTTGTTTGCACTTTGTGGTCTTGATGGTACATCCTAGTCACTCGTTCATCACTTTCACCCTATGTCTCAAGAACAATTGCTGAGTCGGACAGGGTGGCAGCAGGGAGGTGGTTCACTTGCAGACATTATGCCAGGTGTTGTAAGCTTCCAGCAGGCACAAGTCAAAGAAAATTTGGATCCACTTCAGGCAAAAGTTCTGTCATACGTTTTCTGCCAGTTGTTGGTCTATCTTGACTCTACAACTAAGAGACTTTAAAAGGAGCTAAACATGAACTATTTCGTCTGGGGAAAGTGATATTTCCCCACAGCAGTCAGAAGTGAGCTGAAACTCAAAAGATTCTGCTCTCTTACATACTGTATTTGCTACTGGTGTTGAAAAGCAGAACAGTAAATATAAAGCAATTAGATAAATCATTATCCTAATCTGACTTTTACATTCAGTAAAGTGAGATAGATCAGGCTAAATTCCCCCTAAGGATGCCAATTTTCTCCCTTATATAGAATAGAAGGCAAAGGCAGGTATTTCTTATACTGTTGTTTAACTCTTAGGCATCAAGACACATTATAATTGAATATGGGTATGTAATGGGGATATTTATATAACTGATAATTTAGACCAGTTTCCAACTTCAAAACAAAACTGCTGGAGTAACCTTGTCAATAGGCACCTCTCCTATGAATACAGATTGAGAGAGTTGGGACTATTCAGTCTGGAGAAAAGAAGGCTCTAACAAGACCTTATTGTGGCCTTCCAGTATCTTGAGAGGGCCTACAAGAAAGCTGGTGAGGGACTTTTTAGGGTGTCAGTTAGTGATAGGACTAGGGGGAATGGAACAAAAATAGAAATTGGTTCAGATTGGATGAATTCTTCTCCATGAAGGTGGTGGAGACACTGGAAGAGGTTGCCCAGGGAGGTTGAAGAACCCCATCCCTTGATGTTTTTAAGATAAGGCTGGATGTGGCTCAGAGCAACTTGATCTAGTGTGAGGTGTCCCTGCCCATGGCAGGGGGTTGGAACTAGATGATCCTTGAGGTCACTTCCAACTCTAACAATTCTATGATTCTATGATCTGTTATCAATTATTATCACTATCCATTTGAAACTGTCATTCTTTGAGGACCTTGTATCAGCTTAGAGTATGCAGTACCACAGCGTGGATGATGTGTAGTTATGTGGTGGGTTGGAATTTCCCACTGCATTAACTAAAGCATGACCAGCTCAATTGGAAGCAAATGGAAGCTGTATTTACAAAGAAAAAACTACACTCTACAATGGAATGCAATGAATATGTACAAAATATACAGTATTTACAATATCATACAGGTATTTACGATTAGAAAACAGCAGGGAGACCCCCCTCATCAAAATGACCAGGGAAAGCTGTAGCACTCCCCCCAAAGCCTCCTCCTTTCACCTATAATTAGAAGAAAAGAGAAGCTGTTAGGAGAAAATGTTAACTCAAAGAAGTAATGTTAGCGTCCTTATCTGCAAGGTCAAAAGCATTATCCTCCCCAGCCAAGCAGAACAGCTAAGCAGGTAGAGAAGAAGAAAGAATGAAGGTAAAATGTGTGAAATGTTTATAGAACACTTGCTTCTATACCAGATATTCTTTCCAATGAAATTTGTTTAGAATAAGCTTTTGTTTTCCATTTTACACACAATTGTGAATTGATTATGTTTTTCTACTTTTCTGCTCGAAACCTCCAGCTAACTTTTAAAGGCATATCCTAAAACTGCCACAAGTTACTGCTGATGGCTATGGAGTTTGGCATGTTCTTAGATGGCAGATGTAAATTGGCCAGATATGATAGCTCTTTGATGAGAAAAAACACAAGTAATCAAATTCTCTTCTGCATTATTGTTCTTATCACTGCTGGTTTTGTGATTTTTTATTTTGCTTCTTTGCCATGATGTGTTACTTAAATATTTTGATTTTACTCTTCTACAAAATGTCAGTACACTTCTGCTGGACATGTTATTTTTGTGTCCTTATTTCTGGGTTCAGGGCAAGCAATGCTTTGCTTAGTTGACACTTTTCTGCTTCCTCAGTGTAGCAGACTTTTGGCTAATAAGCTGACACAAATTGACTTCCTTCTCAAAATATGTCAGTGAACTACCAAATCTGAGAATAAAATATTTCATTGCTATTATTTTAAAGGTAAGCATATCTAGATGTGCAAACTTATCGACCAGTGTAAAACTAGGCAAACAAACAAGCTAAAACAAACTCTCTTGTGAGTATACTTTCTCTTTCTAGTCTTTCTAGGTGGCTTAATTTGTTACCCATGATACTCAGACGAGTGAATGAAGACTTTATACATCTAGTTTCAACTTAAAATCATGACCAGATTAGTTTTATTAACAATCAATGGTAGTCTTCCCAGCAAAGGTATTTTTTAACCACCTTGGATTGTTCAAATGTTGAGTCAGCTTGTCTTTAATTTGTTGTCACTGAATTGTGATGGGTCATGCTATTCATAGTTTAAGCATTAAAATAGGGTCTGTTAGACAGGGCCTTGTATCCTATAACCTATCCTGCGTCCTGCAGAGCACATAGGGCAGAACTTGTACACATTGATCAAGATTTAGCAAAATACTACCATTTTAGCCCCCGTGGTTCAAGAACTTGGCTAATAGCAGGAAGTCACCTCCTTTCACAGCTCCCGTGGAGTTCTGGCAAGAAAGAGTAGTATTTTCAATAGTTTTCCCTGAAAGTATTTCTTGCTGACAGTTTTCCTTTAACTGTAAAACTACCTCCACCTAAGTGACTGACCTACCAAACACATTTTAGATACCATTTATAAAAGGGCAGACTTTAAAATAACAAACATGTTTTTTTCTGTCTAGACATAACCACAGGAAGCATGAGATATGACAAAAAATTATGCAGTACGTGTCACCACTGTACCAGATATACAGGTACACCTGGCAAAAACCTCTTAGTGAAAGCTGTAGTGGAACCATACATAATTTCATTTTCATCTGTTCATTTGGTAAGTATCTGTGAATAGTGAGGAACTTGGATAATCTTCCTTAGCTCTGTGAATAGTGCTGTCATTTGAGATTTTTAGCAATTTTAACATCCTCAGCTTTTGGAGTAGGAAACAATTTGTATTTACAACAGAATTTATATGCACTTACTTGTGTTAAAGTGAGTAATAAGTATAAAAGCATGTGATAAGTAAGCCAGATTACAGTTTGGGAAGGACAATAATAAACATTTCTGCAGTTCTTGATGTACCAATATTTTTAACTTACTGGAGGTCTGCAGGGAGAAGGATTTTTGTGATTCATGTGAGAATGCAAGCCTTGGCCTCATGATAACTTCATGATAAAAGTTCTCCTCTTTGGGGGAAAGACAAAAATAACTTTTCTAAACAAAAGTGTTTCAAAGTGTTCTAAAAGGAAAATAAAATTTCTGAATTTCTCACTGAACAAAGATTAGTCAACATGAGAGTGAAAATTGGCAAAAAACTTTTACATATCCTAGCTAACTGACAGCCTTCAGAAACTGAGTGTCTGATTTATGCTGCTTTACGTAGAGTGTCTCAGGACAGGATTAACAGTCTTTCCCTTAAGAAGGAAGAAAATCAGGACAGGATTAGCAGCCTTTCCCTTAAGAATGAAGAAAAGCAGTATTTATACTTTAAAGTACAGATTTCACTTTTAAACTCTTAAACTTGGATACAATTAATTGCACCACAGAGGTTTATTCTAAGTATTTTTAATGTTATATACACTTTCCAAGAACAATTGAAGGTGACACAATTTTGCCAAACAGGTCAGCCCACACAATTTTATTGAATGTCAGCATTTCCTGAACAGTCATCTGCAAAGAAATCCAGCTACAGCCATATGAAGGAGATAGCCCTAATCGATACATTTTTCCATTTGGGGTTTGGTCCTTCAACAAAATTCAAGGAAAAAAAAAAATTATATTGACAAAGAAGGATGATACCCAGTATAGATGTTTGGTAAACATCTTTAATATGGTCTTAAATGTAAGGTTTCGGGTAATTTTTATGCAGTAGTGTGTGAACAGAAATAAATAGAAAACTTTTGTCATTTTGTGCATGTTTATCTGAAATTTAGTTAATAATGATTATAGCAATTTAATAAAAAATACTAAAAAAATGTTATGGACAGAAGTTAAAAAATATATTTTCAATTAGTTAAAGCAAATGAAGTTTCTTAAAAAAAAAAAAAAAGTTAAAAGAAAAAAGAAGTATTTTTATCAGGTTTTAGAAAACAACAAAAAAACAAACCAAAGCACAAACAAAACAAAAACCCTGCCATGTCTTAAACATCTGATTTTGATGGAGTCACTTTTCCAATACAAAATTGTTTTGTGATTAAAGTGTTTTCAAACCAGCTCTGTAAGTGACTCCTCAGGTTAATTAAAGCAGTTTGCTGTTACGGTTTTCTGATAGGCTATATTTTAAAATACTCTACATTGATCTAAATGTGTCCTCTTGTTCTGGTGCTGGTTGCCTGGGAGAAGAGACCAACCTTCACCTGTCTACAACCTTCCTTAAGGTAGTTGTAGAGAGCAATAAGGTCTCCCCTGAGCCTCCTCTTCTCCAGGCTAAACAATCCCAGCTCCCTCAGCCTCTCTTCATAGGGCTTGTGCTCAAGGCCTCTCCCCAGCCTCTTTGCCCTTCTCTGGACACAGTCAAGAGTCTCAGTGTCCTTCTAGGGCTGGGTGATAGGTTGGACGGGATGATCTTGGAGGTCTCTTCCAACCTGGTTGATTCTATAATTCTATGTTGTCACCAATTGCCTTTTTTAAAAGATGTTTTTCATTTTTTTTTTTTTATTGTTTCATGTTTCTAATATAGGACCTTATATATTGCATGCTCTTTCAGTGCATATAATGAGATTTGTGATCCCTTTAATTCATTGCCCACTGTCAATGGGGCTTGCACGTATTCTTGGAAACATCAGCTACTTTTCACAAAGGTCATTCTTGTTCTTCCAGCTTTGCAGCACCAAGAAATCTTAGTAAGAAATATTGCATTTCATGGAAAGGGCCTTTTTGTGTATCTTAAAAGTTAAACAGAAATGTTTCTCACATTTGACTAAAAGATGACCCTTGTCACACACCTGTAATGGTGTGAGAACTGGCACAAATGCATAGAATTTTGTCTTTCCCTGAACAAAAGTTAACCTGGCCTATTATATTATATTCACAGTTGTTACACTTCAGTGGAATTAACAGCACTGAAGAAGGGGAAGCTTTATTTACACACTTGAACAATGTTTTCACCTTCAAGAAAGAAAAATAAAATTGGTGACTTGCAATGTTTGGTGAAATAAATATGTATTTTTATAAATAGAGCTTGGATACTCCTATTATCAAAGTGACAATTTGCTTTTCTCAGATATTTCTTAAAATTATTTTCTTTTCTCATGAGGGCTTTGTGGTTGGTTTTTTTTGGTTTTGTTTTGTTGTTTGTTTGGTTTGTTTTAAATTTGTTTTGTTGGAGTATTTCATGGTTGTTGATGCTTTTTGTTTGTTTTTTTTTTCAGGACAACATATTATAGGAGTTAATACTCACTATTGGAAATCTTCTGGTCCAGGTGTCCACATTTCTTCTACCAAAATAGATTTAATGCCGAATGGAATATTTTAATGAAAAGATGTTAGGTACACCGAGACTAAAAATACTGCTTGTCCAATTAGCTTAAAATTTTGTGTGTGACATTCATAGTGTAATTTGGGGCATTGTATTACTCATCACATTAAAACCTAGGTCTAGAAGTTTAACATTAAAAGCAGAAGTAATTGACTAGTCCTAGTATTGAAAAAAATCTGAATTTAAAAAATAAATAAAATCCTTACAGATTTGAAGGAAGCACCTCGAGTACTGTGTCCAGTTCTGGGCCCCTCAGTTTAGGAAGGATGTTGACTTGCTGGAACGAGTCCAGAGAAGAGCAACAAAGTTGGTGAGGGGTTTGGAACATAAGCCCTACGAGGAGAGGCTGAGGGAGCTGGGGTTGCTTAGCCTGGAGAAGAGGAGCCTCAGGGGTGACCTTATTGCTCTCTACAACTACCTGAAGGGAGGTTGTAGACAGACGAATGTTGGTCTCTTCTCCCAGGCAGCCAGTACCAGGACAAGAGGACACAGTCTCAGGCTGCGCCAGGGGAGGTTCAGGCTAGATGTTAGGAAAAAGTTCTATACAGAAAGAGGGATTGCCCATTGGAATGGGCTGCCTGGGGAGGTGGTAAAGTCGCCATCACTGGAGGTTTTCAGGAGAAGACTTGACGGGGTGCTTGGTGCCATGGGTTAGTTGTTTGGGTGGTGTTGGATTGGTTGATGGGTTGGACACGATGATCTTGAAGGTCTCTTCGAACCTGGTTTATTCTATGTATTCTATGTATTTTATTCCTTTTATTGGGCAACATTATTCTCTAGGGTAACATTATTCTCTAGGGTAAAGTTGATTGTTTTCCTTAGATAACTTAAAAAGTAAAGTCTTAATTGGTGTGAATAAGGCTGACACAAAAATGTTGCTAGAAGGAAATATTTATTTCTCTGAAATAACCTTGGTATTCCAGTTAAAAAGATTGCTTTTCACATTTTTGCGATTGCAGCTCTTCATGAAGAAATAAAAGCCAACTAAACAAAAGAAAAGCAGTATTTCTAATATGCAAGTCTTTGAGACCCAATTAAAATAACTGGAGAGACAGTTCATATAATGATGTAATAGAATTTTCACCTCAAGATAACCACTTGAAATCTGTCTTCAGTATAAAAAGAAATGTATCCTCTGACCTAATTGGCTTCATATGAAGTTGTATACTCTGTACAGAGCTGTCTCAGGCCTTAAGGCAAAGAAGGACTGTAATAGCAAGACTAGTTAGGAGGTGGCTCCAAGATACTTTATACAGAAGAGTAAGGGCAGTGATTGTTGGATGGTTTTGGTTTTACTTTGGTTTTGGGTGTTGTGGGTTTTTTTGGTTGGTTGGTTTGGGGTTTGTTTGTTTGTTTGTTTTGTTTGTTTGATTGTGTTTTTGTTTGAGTTTTGTTGTTAGGGGCTTTTTTGTTTATTTGTGGTTGAGTTGTGGTTTTTTTGTTGTTGTTGTATTTGTGTTGTGTTTGTTTGGGGTTTTTTCCTTTGTTTGTTATTATTTCCAAAACAAATTAAAAATAGAAAAATGTTATTAAACCAAGATTAATAGGAAGTGTTAGGTTTTACAATATTAAAGACAGTTCTAATTATTACCCAGTAATATTTTAAAGCTTAAAATATAAAAACATATTTAACCAATAAAATGAACAACAAACCACTGGCTTGTTCATTGTATGAAAACAACAAAACATAAAGGATAGTTACAGCGAAATGGCAAGAGATTACCTATTTCCCCTGAAATCTGAGAAACAAATAGAGTACAGTGGTCTGTCACTCAAGGATGTTGTCTTCATAGTAGCAAATACAATCTTTGCTATCTAAAATGTGCATGCCCATTGATATTCATGACCCCAGAAACACTACAGCTGTCTGAAAGCACAAACTAAAGGCAGTGAGAAAATAATGCAAAATTAAAAGTGTTTTATATTTGAAATAAAAGTACTTTTTCATGAATGGGTATCTGTTATGCTTTCAAGAAATCGAATAAGCTACATACAGAAGGAAAAGACCCACCAATGAACAGTGTTGGCTAGGACTTTGAAGTCATCATGCAACTGAAAAATCCCCACATAACATACTGTTTCTTTGTTTTAGAAGAGATTCCCATTTCTTCCAGCATCATTCCACTTGCAAGATGCTCATGGGATTCTTTACAATAGTGTGAAGCTAGGTTTGCTCACAGGTTTTGATAGCACCATATATATATATACTCTGCCTGAGCAAATGGTGTTCAATTCTAGTCTTCTATTCTGTGTAAATAATACCACACAAGTGAAGATTTGCCTTGAGGTTGTCTCTGCAATATTTCATTGGCTGACCTCTCAGCCATTCACTGTAGTTTAACAAGTGTCAGAAAATAGCTTCAGGCAACCTCTTTCCTGATATATGTAACAGATGCCTAGACAAGAATAGACAACCCTGCAGGATCATTGCTTTGATGTTCAGTATTTGACAGCACTCTAAAATGTTAGTGTTTGGAACCTTATCCTTTCATTTTACAGAAGCAAGGGCATGAGGAAAACATAAATTGATGAAGATGATTGATGTGGTGCCTAAAGACTGTTCAAATTCTGTAGCTGTACAGGAGAATGATGATTGTAACTGGGCCATGACACATCTTATACGAAATAAGGATTTTAACAGAAATTTAAGTCCATGCCAAAGTGACGTGCACACTTATTTCCCCTCCTTGAAATGTGCCAAAAGGGTTGTTAAGATAGCTTACCCAATAGGGAGCATTTCAGTACACACGTCCTATAAGAAAGGACATTTTGAATGAAAGAATGAAGTGAGAATGGCATCTTCTTGGCTCTCACAGTTTTCCCTTGTCTCCAGAACATGAGTGAGAGGTTTTAGCACAATTATTTTCTGTGCTGTATTTTTCCACTGCCAACTGCATAGAAGCAATTTATTTCCCCCAAAAAAGGTGTTTTTAGAGTAATAAAATCAATTTTATAATCAAGTACATTTTATTTGGTTTTGTTTCTTCTTTCTAAACATGAACATATAAGGAGATACCATTTCTGTGCTTCTGCCCTGTCTTTCTGAACAGCCTTGTGACACAAATGTCTTTGTGCTTAAATTGGAAACTGGAAGGCAAAATGCCATAAGTCTTGAGGAGAATGATGTGAAACTTTAAAAGTTAATACCAAATACATAGAATAGGTCTTCTCCTTTGAGTGTAGGAAATAATTTTTAAGGCTTTATCAGACTGAGTACATTCTGTTCCCTTATTCTGTTCTTACATTTAATATTACAGTTTCTTTTAATGTCCAAAATTTCTGAAAAATAGAAGACTTACATTCTGTTGATTTGTTCTATGATTGGAGATACTTGATATAATGGCAAAGAATTTCTAAAAACATCTGACCATGAATCATTCACATTTAGGTATTATCCATAAGACAGATTTTACAATATATAACCATAATGTCATGTGCAATACTTTAAGGTTACTTTTTTTTTTCCTTGTAAAAGCATAGGCTTTGCCCTTTTTTAGACATGTGTTTTATCCTAAGTATTTGATGGGAGCTTAAAATTCAAAGTTATGGAGATCATAAACATAAAAGACCACTAGGATATTTGTGGTCATTGATGAAACCCCTCTTTTAAGACCAAGATATTTCCTCGAGTTTCCTCCACTCAAGAAAAAGGAATACAAGATCTAACTATAATCTAAATGGGCCACTGATAATTTCACCAGTTAGGATGTCTCAAGAACAATGTGCCACTAAGTGTAACGAATTCAACATTTCAGAGAAAGTTAGACTCACAATAAATTCAATAATTAGTCAGCTGTACCTACATAATAGATTTTATTTGTAGATTTTTCTTTCAATGTGCAGACAACATACATTGGTTGTTGGTTTCCAGAATCATGAAGTATGAGCCATAAGCATCCATGCTTTAAGTTAAAAATTAGTGTATTATTTCAACTTTCAGTTCTGCAGGGGAAAAAAAAATCCCAAACATCTGTAATGTACTTTCGTCAAAACCAGTTTATTTTTCATTTTATTCAAAAGATCTTTCATGCAAGTAAATTACTGATGGTAGAAACTAAAAAGATTTATAGGTTATAGTTATCTTGTGATTTACACAAATGTCACTTATTTATTGAATGCTTGTGACACTAAGTTTAACTTGGAAGTTTAGCCTGGCAAATATTGTACAATTTAATACATACCTCCACATCATACGTTTTGGTTACCTCTAAAGTTGAATAAACCAGGTTGGAAGAGACCTTCAAGATCATCGCGTCCAACCCATATGGGTTTTTTTGGTATCTCAGTATTCCTAACATGGTTCTTAAATACACAAAAGAGTTCTTTTTAAATGTTTAAAGTGGAACTGGGCAAACCAATCAAAAGTAGTAATTTCAGCACTGATTGTTGAAATAATACAATCCTTTTATTTAGTATCCTGGTTTATCGTGTGTCCTATCTGTTTCTACATGATCCCTGTAACAGTATGTGGCAGTTTAGGCTGGGTGCCTTCTGTTACTGCCACATAAGTTACAACTCCGGTGTCCTGAGCATCCAGCCCAGTAAGGTGGACACAGGAAACATCCTATTTCTACCCCTAAATCCTGTGCCCTATAAATCCATCTGCAAAGACATTCTCTTTCTCTTTCTTCCCTTTCTGCTCCTGTGGGAGATGTTCCCTATCAGGCAATGGTGGGGAAGTATCTTAAGGCCTCTTAGGCCACTCTAGGCCTAATGCCAGGAGGAGAAGGTGGGGGATATGTCAGTCCCAGATCTGGCCAGTTTGAGACTAACCTAGCAGTGCAGGGGTGAAGAAAGAGCCCTAAGGGGTTTGGGTACACCCTCAGGTGGGGAGAAGGGAAGTGTTGGGACACCTTTGGGTGTGCTGTATGGGTCTCTGTATGCATTGGAATATCTTTGCCACTATGCTTTGTACTTTCTGCAAAACACTAATTGTTTTTGCATTAAAACTTTCCATCACTCTCCAATTCATTTGTGTGAGTGTCATTCTTTTGCCCCTCTTGGGGCAATAGAGGATCTGTCTGGCCTCAAACCAGGACACAATACTTGGGTTGGTGACATTTTTATATTTTTGCCCTCTAGCTATTTCAATTCTGCTTTTGGTTTCTGGAAATCCCACAGATGCAATCAAATCCCTCTTTTAAAGAAAAAATAACATTGTGATGGTCACAACTGGTAACAGAAGATGTAAATTTGGAACGCTGACAACTTCTTGCTTAATGTTTTAGAAAATGTGCTCCTTTTTTCCATCGATTCACTCAACAAAATAGCAATGCAATAAGTGGTTTAAGTCTGTTGAACTAATGTCATCACATGTATAGCTAAGATAGCATAGAATAATTTTCTTATTAAGGTAAACAAACACTTTATGTTTTCCATAATACATTGACAACTTTTAGGTGGGATGCTATATCGTTCAATACTGTTCGTCTCTGATTTACTTGTTATGAAGAAATTGTTATCGTAGAGGTTTACCACATTGAGATAACAGAATTTATCTTAAAAAATTAACTCTGAACTTCAGTCTGACATTTTAGGAGATCACAGAATGAAACGTTGAAACTAAGAGGAAATAAATTATCCAAAGGCACAGGGAATTCACTGCTGAAAGAAAGATTATTTCTGAGAGTGAATGTTTACTCTCAATGCAGCAGAAACCAGCAGCTAGAACTTTCCATACTACATACTTAGGTGCATGCTCAGATTTTTAAAATCTATTTCCCTCCCCATGACTCTTCAGCATTACTCTTTCTGACTTTCACATTGCGAAAGATGAATCAAATACTCAAAATATATATTCCAGTAGTTAATCTGGGAGAGCCTTGAAGATGGATTCTCATATTTGATACTTTCTATTGTGGCTGGATCCTACAGTGAGAAATGTTACATGGATAAAATCTAGGCAATACAGTGTCTCTGACACTGTCAGATATCTGAGTGCTAACACTTTTTCTATATACGTGTAGTTGGATGAGGATATCCTTTACTGAAAAAGGAACAGAAGGAATAACAGCTGAAAATTTAGATTTTGGTTTTGCACCGGTTTGTTTTCCACATCTATCTCTGTATCACACCCCTAATCATAATGTGTATGTGTACTATAGACTTAGAAGGCAGTACTCAGAGCTACATAAGCCAGGGCTTCAATAAAATTGAGACAAATCTATAAACAGTGCAATAAAAGCTGAAGGTTTTATCATATATGACTGAAAAGGAGACTAAAAGGAGAGTATTTACTTTTGATTACCAGTGCCATTTATTTTAGATGACAAAAGAAGACTAGAGTGTATACATTTATTTTCCTTATTTTTTAGACATACTTTTGTCATGTTCACTCACTGCCGCTTCCTTTAATATAGAACCTGTGTTCTCATTTCATTAAAATTCTCTGCACTGGTATTAAAAACATCATCATCTTACTGAAGATAGGTTGCACTAAAATGTAGGGAATGTTTGATAATGATCTCTTTAAATAGTTTCCCAAGTAGCAGAGGCACTCCATAGAATAATTTTGTACAAGTGGCTTTTAAAACAACATTGTAATCAGTCAGACCACCAAATACCAACACAGTTTATTAGCATAAAATAATTACACAACCTTTTTAACAACACTGGTGTGAATTCTGCACATTAGATATATCCTGGATATTGTGTCTAAAGAGTTATTCTTCTTAAAGTACAACCCTTTCTTACTCTGTTCTTGAACTGATGCTTTCAAAGTCTCCTACATTAATTCTATATATCAAACATGGTCCCAAACCAGAGTATATCCATAGATCATGAATGGAAGTCTGTCATCAGGCACAGGCTTTCAGCAAGCTATGAACTATTTATAGTGTTTTAAAAAAAAAGATTAATGCAAGGCAATTTGTATTATTCTGAGAACTAATCAATAAAGAAAATTGCTACTCCTATACCACAGAAGAAAGTGTAAATAAGTTAGAAGACTACATTGTTAATTGCCCTATGTGATGCTGCTCACTGCTCTGTCTCCTACATGCACATACATACACAATCTTTTGAACTCAAAAAGACAAAATACATGAGGCTTATTTTGCACATGTCTAAATGGAAGTCTCTAAATAAATTTTAAAAAATAAATAAACACAAAACAAACCAACCAACCAAACAAACCCCCCCAAACAAACACAAAGACAAAATTTAAGTATTAAATGTTACACAATTTTACAATAGAATGGGTCAAAATAAAGAGATTGGATAATAAATACTCAGCTACATTTGGAATTACATTTTAAAAATTTTGCTTACATTCTATGGATTGTATTTTGTTATATATCAACAAGTTACTGTGCTGAATTTTTAATATTAATTGTATGAAACAAATTATTTCTCTCTCATATGTATTGTGAATGTTAGCTAATAGATTTTTGTATTTTGAAAATCTACTAGTGCATAAGAGTATAAACAGCCTGGTGACACAACAGGTGACAGGTTCACAATTTTAAGCTACAATAGAAATTATCTAAGTAAGAGCATGGTCAGTGAGGACTTAGAGATAGATCTGGTATAGAAGACAGGTACTTGAAGTATATACAATGTTTTGGTTTAGGTAGAAGGCTCTCATGGTAGTACAAGAAACTGAGTTGTTTAAACTCTCAGATCACAGAAACATTCAGGTTGGAAAAGACCCTCAGGATCACCAAGTCCAACCAATAACCCTACTGTAAAAAGTTCACCCCTAAACCATATCCCCATGCACCACATCCAAATGGCATTTAAACATATCTGGGGTTGGTGACTCAATCACCTCCCTGGGCCATTCCAATGCCTAACCACTATTTCCATGAATTTTTTTTCCCTAAAATCCGGTTTAAACCTACCTAGTTGCAACGTGAGGTCATTCCCTCTTGTTCTAGCACTAATTGCCTGTGAGAAGAAACCAGTACCATCCTCTCCACAATGTCCTTTCATGTAGTTGTAGAGAACAATGAGGTCTCCTCTCAGAGTCCTCTTTGCCACATGAAACAGCCCCAGCTGTCTCTGAGTCTCCAAGGATTAAAATACTTTGTCCTTTTATGTTGAAGCCTGGAAAAAAAAAAAAATATTCACCAGAAATGTACTCAGAACTTTTTAGAATCTCACAGAAAATTCCCTAGTGCAAATGAGGTATATGTTATTTCATGTTATGAACGGATTGTGGAGCAGAGTCTTTTACCTGTGGCTTCTAGCCCAGACATAAACCCCAGAATTATTAATGTATAGAAACTAACATTTCCATAGCTGATCTTTTCTTTCTTATAAAGATGGTTAACATTAATTTGATTTCTACTGAAGTTTCTGCAAGGTCACAATAAATGGCAAGTAAAATCACTTAAGGCAATATTATTTTGCTTCTTAAAGAATGCAAATCAGGCATTTTTACAGACCATTTTATCTCTCAACTTTTACTACAAATTTAAAATACTACTCATGTCTTTGTTTACTTGCTTTTTGCTAGTACAAAGCACTTCAATTCCTAGCTCTGTTGATGAAAAATGGAAAGAAAACAAGTAATAAAGTAAAACAAGAACATTCTCTATAGTCATCATGTTTTCCTAAAACTACCAAAATGGAAAATATATTCATTATCTTAAGACTGAGAATAGAAATAAAGAAAAAAAAAATTCAAATAGTTTAAAAAGATAATTAAATGATTTTCCTTAAAGCAAGTAAGTAGTGAAAATATCTTAATATAGCTGATCACTATCTTGTCTAGGGACAATAGAGAAGACTTTAGCTTCCAACATTATTTTAAGTCAGGAAAAGTAAAATTATGAGCTTAAAATGGTTAAGAAAAATCACTGTTAATAACATAAGTGATACGGATTTTGTCAACAAATTCACATTCTTAAGACTGTGTGTAGAAGACTACACCCAGTATATTTGTTAGCCATCAATTATTTATTATTAGATTACTTGGTATTAATGCAGACACACTATTAATGCATCTGATTTTTTTTAATGCCCTTGAAATGTCAACAAATAAATTAATATAAATTATTAGTTTGTGTAAAGTCACAAAAACCTAGTTGCGCATAATTCCTCCTTTCTAATCCAGGGAAGATACCCTGAGAACCTTTAGAGAACTAAGAGGAAATACTTTCTCTTTTTAGGTGGTCTTAGTACATAAAAGCTACAGAATATGACATTAGCTCTAACTGTGATCATCTTGTGCAGCCAAAGTTTCATACTTGCTAACAGATCTTTACTTGTGTTTTCTCACTAATTAACATTTGTCTTCATGCAGAGGCATCAGATAAGGTTTACAGTCTACCTGCTGACAAAAAGAAGAAAGGAACTGAGTATTGGTACTGGAGTAGAAAGTCAACAAAATGATCAGAATAAATCATATAATGGCTTAGGTTGTGTTATAAATGTAATAGAATTTGTGATTTGTGCTAAAAGATATCATTTCAGGGTGTCCTAAGACCCAGGTTAAAGAGGAGCTTGTTTTGAGAACAAATGGTAAACTTCACATTGTAATTGAGACTGTTTTGGTTGTCTGCCTAATAACTAGACACAGCACCAAGGAAAAGCAGTTCCAAGGGGAGCTTGGTACAGATAAGTACCAGTTTTCTCAGGACTGTGGAATGTGTTTACCTTAGGTAAGGGAATGTGAACAACTACACCTGTGTGAAAAGATGTGGTTACTCAGAGGACACATGAGGAAGACCTTCCCTGCTTCATCCACGATCCCCAGGAAGACCCCTACCACACAGAATGCACATGAGCAAGGAAGCTCCACCTATTCCAGGAAATTTGCTAGAACTCATTATCATATCCCTGCCTTCTATTTAGCATAAGCATGCATATGTAGATGATGTAGCTATATAAAGAAAAGATAGTAATTATAAGGGTGCTGGGAAGAGTGCTGTGAGGTGTGCTGTGAGGTGAAGTCCTGTACTCTCTGCAGCCTGGCGCCTCACTCTTGCTTGTCTCTATTTTTTTTTTAAATAAAACAATTTTCACAAGAAACTTAGAAATTTTCTTGTGTGGCCTATTTATAACAGGTTGGAAGGGACCTTATAGATCATCTACCCCATGCTCCCTGCCATGGGTGGGGATGCCTCTCAGCTAGACTCAGCTGCTCAAGGCCTCATCTAACCTGGCCTGGAAAACCCCTAGGGAGAAGATATCCACAGCCTCCTTGGGCAGCCTATTCCAGAGTCCCACCACCCTCATACTGAAGAACTTCTTCCTAAGATCCTGACTAAACTTACTCTCCCTCAGTGTAAAACCACTCCCTCTTGTCCTATTGATAGAAATTAATAATTAAAGGAACAAGAACTGATAAGGGCAAGAAAAGATAATATTATGGATAAAATAGTCTGAAGGTTAAGTGGAATCTTAAAGGTAATTTTTCAGCAGAAAGAGAGGTTCTGGTGAGGTGAAGGTCAAAACGGTAACAACAGCATGACGGACTAATTAAAAAACATACTTCCTATCACTATGGTAAAAGGGCAACCTTAACACACTTGGAGTTCTGTTTGTTTGTTTGACAAAACAGAAAACAGAAACAACAGGTATACTATAAATTTGTATTCCAAACAGAAAGTTTTAAAAAAAATAAAAAATAAAAGAGCTTCTCAGATAAAGATAAATGGCAGAACTGAGAGTGAAATGCACATATTCTAAGTTTAGTTCAGTCCATTACTTTGCATTTCTCATTTTAGAAAAACTCACAATTTTAGAAACTAGATTAAGGAAAATTGCTAGCAAAGAGTAAGAAGAAAGTAATGTCTTAATACAAATGCATACCAAACTGGATTAAGAGAGAGACGAGTAATAAATCAAGTAACAAAACCCCCATAAGAAAGTGGAAAGTTCACAGTATGAAAGAAACTAACTCAAATGCTGTAATACAGACCTTTGCATTAAAACTCTTCAAATGGATTGCTATGAAAATATTTTCTTTAAAGTTTAATCTTGATTTTTGCTTTTAATAGACTTCAATGGACAAAAAATCTTCACCGGTGTATTTATAATATCTTCTAAAATTACACACAGCAGCCCATAAAATTTGACACTGAAGTGATTAGTCTAGAGCACTGGGCTCATAAAGAAGCATGAAAACAGCTATTATGGAAGTTTTACTGCTGTAGATGATCAGACTGTCATTTTGAATAGAATTATTTTCACTTTTCTTGGAAATATTTTGTGAGGTTATGTGAGATTCAAAAATGTTCTGAGTACAATTCTGGTGAATATTTATTTCTTTCAGGCTTCAATATAAAAGGACAAAGTATTTTAATCCTTGGAGACTCAGAGACATGCCTACATTGTTTTAGGAATTTACTAATTTACCTTTTACTTCTGGTAGTGTAACTGAAGGGGTACCATTGTGTAAACACTATACTAATAAAAGGAATAAAAGTAAATTAATAATATTATTTAGAGAATCTTCCAATTTATTTAAAATTTTAAAATTTAGGTGTTTATGGTGGGGGTTTTGTTGTTGATTTTGTTGGGTTTTTGTGTGTGCGTGTGTGGTTTGTTTTGTTTTGTAGAGTTTGAGGAATTAATAAGGCAGTTCTACATTCACAATCAGAATATAACATTTTAGAACTATTACTCTTACCTCTGAAGTACTTTGATACCTTTCTGGCTGGCCATGGGTTTCTGAGGTTTTTGACTCATCTGCCTTAAGTGTGTAGTAGGTTACTGTCCTAACAATGTGCTGTCTGCCAAGATCCTGCTGAGAAAAGATCAGTGCCACTGCTTTTTGTCATTTCTCTTTTCTGGTGTTTTTTAGGAATTTACCTCTTTCCTCTTGGTCAAAAACTCTACATGATGCTAATATTTGTTCTTACTCTAAACTGCTTGCTGGACTTTTGCCCTAAATTGTATGGTATGTGTGGCATGAATAGACATTAAAACAAATTTCAGTAGAACAAATCCAAACAAGTTCCAAGAACTCCAAGGATTAAGTGCTAAAAATAGGACTGATGGTTAATAAATAGCCCCTGTAACTCCTGACTAACTTAAAAAAAAAAAAAAGGAAAAAAACACCAGGCTATTTTGCAGCTAAAGCAAGCAGAAGGCAACAAGGTTTTAGAATAGAATAGAATAGAATAGAATAGAATAGAATAGAATAGAATAGAATAGAATAGAATAGAATAGACCAGGTTGGAAGAGACCTTCAAGATCATCGTGTCCAACCCATCAACCAATCCAACACCACCTAATCAACTAAACCATGGCACCAAGCACCCCATCAAGTCTCCTCCTGGAAACCTCCAATGATGGTGACTCCACCACCTCCACGAGCAGCCCATTCCAAAGGGCAATCACTCTCTCTGTATAGAACATCCAGCCTAAACCTCCCCTGGTGCAGCCTGAGACTGTGTCCTCTTGTTCTGGTGCTGGCCGCCTGGGAGAAGAGACCAACCTCCGCCTGTCTACAACCTCCCTTCAGGGAGTTGTAGAGAGTAATAAGGTCACCCCTGAGTCTCCTCTTCTCCAGTCTAAGCAACCCCAGCTCCCTCAGTCTCTCCTCATAGGGCTTATGTTCCAAACCCCTCACCAACTTCATTACCCTTCTCTGGACATGCTCCAGCAAGTCAACATCCTTCCTAAACTGAGGGGCCCAGAACTGGACACAGTACTCAAGGTGTGGCCTAACCAGTGCAGTGTACAGGGGCAGAATGACCTCCCTGCTGGCCACACTGTTCCTGATGCAGGCCAGGATGCCATTGGCCCTCTTGGCTGCCTGGGCACACTGCAGGCTCATGTTCAGTCTACCATCGACCAGCACCCCCAGGTGCTTCTCTGCCTGGCTGCTCTCCAGACACTCTGACCCCAGCCTGTAGCACTGCATGGGGTTGTTGTGGCCAATGTGCAGAACCCGGCACTTGGATGTGTTAAATCTCATGCCGTTGGACTCTGCCCATCTGTCCAGCCTGTCGAGGTCCCTCTGCAGAGCCTCTCTACCCTCCAGCAGATCAACTCCTGCCCCCAGCTTGGTATCATCCGCATATTTACTGCTGATGGACTCAATGTCCTCGTCCAGATCATCAATAAAGATGTTAAAGAGCATGGGGCCCAGCACTGATCCCTGGGGCACACCACTAGTGACTGGCTGCCAGCTGGATGTGGCACCATTCACCACCACTCTCTGGGCTCTGCCCTCCAGCCAGTTCCTAACCCATCGCAGTGTGCTTCCATCCAAGCCATGGGCTGATAGCTTGGCCAGGAGTTTGCTGTGGGGCATGGTGTCAAAAGCCTTGCTTAGGTCCTGGTAGACTACATCCACAGGCCTCCCCACATCCACCAGGTGGGTTACCTGATCATAGGAGGAGATCAGGTTGGTCAAGTCAAGGTCTAGTGACCAGTGGTGTTTACATGCAGTAACAAAACCATATTTGATGTGCCACAGTGCTAGAATACATTGAGAAATAACAGACACTTCAAACTTTGTGTATGTTATTTTATAACAATAAAAAAGTTCTAGATCTGCTAGAACCTTAAAATCCAATACAGACTTAAGAAATTAGAAGAACATTCAAGAAAATAAACCAGGAAAGGTTAGTCATAAGATGGAGACCAGGGAGACAAAGCCCCTCCCATTGTAAGGAAAGGCAAGGTGCATGACCTTCTGAAGAATCTGAAGATATACAAGTAGATGGGACCTGATGAGAAGCATCCCAGAGTCCTGAGGGAATTTACTGATGCAATTTCCAAGACACTCTCCACGACATTCGGAAAGTCCTGGCAGTCAGGTGATGTCCCTTGTAGCTGGAAGAAAGGAAACATTATGCCCATTCTTATAAAGGATAGGAAAGACCCTGGGAACTACTGACCTGTCAATCTCACCTCCGTGCCTGGGAAGATCATGGAACACATGCTCGTAGGTGCCATGCTAAGGGACATGGAAGACAGGAAAGTGATCCAAGATAGTCAGCATGGCTTTGCTTGGGGCAAAGCCTGACTGATTAACCTGGTGGCTATCTATGATAAAGTGACTGTCTGTGGATAAAGGACAACCTATCGACGTAATCTATCTGGACTTGTGTAAAGCCTTTGACGTGGTGCCCCACAACATCCTACTTGTCAAGTTGGAGATACACAGATTTGATGAGTGGACTGTTCAGTGGATAAAGAATTGACTGGATGGTTGCATCCAGAGGGTAGTGCTCAATGGCTTGAGGTCCAGAGGGAGAGCAGTTAGAAGTGGTGTCCCTCAGGGGTCCCTTCTGGGACCTATACGGTTTATATTTTTATTAATGATATAGACAGTGGGATCAGATGCACCACCAGAAGGTTTGCAGATGACACCAAGCTGAGTGGTGCTGTTGATACATGCAACAGTTTCAGGCTATGCCTTTAAAAGTTAGCTGCAGATTTTTGAGCAGAAGAGTGAAGAAATATAAACAAATCCACAGTTGGATGTAAAAAGGAAAACAAGAGATTATTGTAAACAAATTCAATTGGCCAGATGTGTGAAAGGGGACCCTTAGCAGTCTCGTTTCCCACATTCATTCCTTTTCTGGCATGCCTGGCTGCTTCTCTGGAAGGGATCTTATCTAACAACCTTGCAGATAAGACTAACAGAGCTCTCTAACAACTCTTTTCTCTTTTCTCCTAATTAAACAGAGGAAAAGTGGGGGGAAGAAGGTTGGGGGGGGGGGAAACCAGGGCAGTTTTCCCCCATTCAGGGGGATTTCTTCCTGTAAATATCTGTACGATATTGTAAATACTGTATATTTGTACATATTCATTGCATTCCATTGTAGAGTGTAGTGTTGCATGAAAATATAGCTTCCATTTGCTTTTCCGACTGAGCCAAGTTTTTGTTAATGCTGGTGGGTCAAACCATCACAATACATCAGACAGATGGGATGTTATCCAGAGGGACCTAGACAAGCTGGAGTGGTGGTCTCAGGTGAACCTCATGAGGTTCAACAAGAGCAAGTACAGTGATCTGCACCTGGACTGGAACAATCATCACTATCATACAGACTAGGGGATGCAGTGGTAGAAAGAGAATCTGTGGAAAATGACTTGGGAGTGATGATGGATGAGAAGCTGGACATGAGCAGAAAATGTGTGCTTGCAGCCCAGAAGGCAAATTGCAGAGAGTTATTTGTTAGATACTCAGCCACAACAAAGCAATGCAGCCAAGATCAGCAAAGGCAGGAGAAGCACCAGCCAGAGCAGAGGAAACAAAAAGAGAGAATGTTAATTTACCTATCTAAGTTTTATGGCAGATATCTATCCAATGGGATTATTTAGAGCTTATCATTATTTTTCTTTTTATATCCAATGGTGATTTATTTGCATTCTACTACTTTCTGTTCAAGATCTGTGGAAGGTTTTCTAGCCTAAAGCTACCACAAATACTAGTCTTTTAGCTTAAATAAGTAAGTTTTAAACAGAATTAATCACTTACAGTTATAATGTTGGGTGATTTAGTATGCTCTTTGCTTAGCTTTACTTACATACTGTGAGTAAATAGATTTGCAGAAGCTGTGAAATTTCACTTAGATTGACTGAACAGGTACCTGCTTAAGGAAAACAGAATCTCCAAAGACAAAAGAAACCAGAAGATAAGGGGTATTCAAGTTTATAACCATCAACAGTAATTAGACAAGATAACGGTGTGCCTGGAGACAGTGAAAGAATTCAATAAAGAAGCAGAGATCTCAGAACAGATTCACTCTTGGACCAAAGGCATATGAAGAGTGTGAAGAATGTAAGAAAGTTGGGTCAGTTATCTGTAAGAGTTTAATTGCACAAGGACTTCTTTATTCAGGTTCTTCCTTCCCTCTCTCCCTGGAGAGATCCATCTTAAGCTAATTCTGCTGCTGTATCACTCTATTAAGTTGCCTAGTTTTATAAGATTCTATGTCTGAAACACTGTCTCTGGAAACTGTGGTAGTTTTAGGCTAACTCAATTTTCTGTTCTGTGCTTCTTTCATGTAGTAATAAAGTCAACCTTGACACTGAATTCTGTTAAGTTGCACTTTTACATATTCACCTTGACTTCAGTAAGGCTTTTGATACTGTTTCCCATAATATCCTCATAGAAAAGCTCAAGAAATGCAGCATAGATGGTTGGTCCATGAGGTGGATGAAAACTAGCTCAACAACAGAGTTCAAAAGGTTGTCTTCAGTGGCACAGAGTCAACTTGGAGGCCTGTGGCCAGTGGTACTCCCCAGTGATCAGTATTGGCTCCATTTTTGTCCTATATCAACCAGCAGGATGAGGGGATTGACAGTACCCTCAGCAAGTTTCCTGATAATACAAAACTTGGGGGTGGGGTTGGCTGACACCCTGTCAGGTTCTGCAGCCATCCAACAAGATCTGGCCAAGCTGGAGAGCTGGGTGCAGGCAAACCTCATGAAGTTCTATAAGGACAAGTGCAGGGTACTGAATCTGGGGAGGAATAACAATATGCACCAGTACAGATTAAGGGCTGCCCTTACAGCAAGCAGCTTCACAGAGAAAGACCTCGGAGTCCTAGTGGACAGCAAGTTCTGCATGGGACAGCAATGTGCCCTCATAGCCAAGAGGGCCAATGACATCCTGGGGTGCATCAAGAAAAGTGTCTCCATGAGGTCTAGGAGCGTCCTTCTCCCCCTTTACTCTGCCCTGGTGAGACCACACCTGGAATACTGTATCCAGGTTTGGGCTCCCCATTTCAAAAGAGGCAGAGACCCGCTGGAGAGTATCCAACAGAAAGCCACAAGGATGTTTAGGGGACTTCAGCATCTCTCCTATGAAGAGAGACTGAGAGCCCTGGGACTGCTTAGTCTTGAGAAGATTGGGAAATGGTCTGATCAGTGTCTATAAATATCTGAGGGGTGGGTGTCAAGTGGAGGGGTCAATCTGGTTTTGGTAGTGTGCAATAATAAGAAATAATGTGTTCAAGCTTGAACATTGAAGATTTCACCTCAACATGAGGAGAAACTTCTTTACAGTGAGGGTGACAGAGCTGACAGAGGGTAACAGGCTGTCCAGAAAAGTTGTGGAGTCTCATTCTCTGGACACATTCAAAACCCACCTGGATGCATTCCTTTGTGGACTACCCTAAGTGATCCTACTTTTGCAGGGGGATTGGATCTGATGATCTCTGAAAGTCCCTTCCAACTTTTAGTGTACTGTGATGTTAAAATAAGGATATTAAATCACTCATTCACTGCGCATCTCCACAGTAAAACAACATTTAGCATACTATGATTCACTGGCTGAAAGGAGCCAAAGTGTTCCTGAAATAGCTGTTCATTTCACACAAACATGGGGCAAGAATTCCAAGACACAGAAGAACTATCAAAATCATGATGAATATCCTCCATCTTTGTTTTTTATACCTGTTTTGCACATACAGAAGTCTTTTACTACTGACTGAATTTAATAAACATCTAGCCATGGCTTAGAGGGTCTTGCATTTTAACCTTAGCAGTCCTTTGGAGATAATTATGTGTGTTACATCTGTTAGAGAAGCTCTGAAATAATGTCTCTAAATCTAGAGTGAAAAGGCAGAGTATTTATTAATTAGAGACATTAATTCAGCATCTACCTGTGTCAGTGGTCTTCTTTGAACTTTTGAAAGATTGTTTTTCCATTCTGAGGAAAAACTGTTTTCACATGTTAAATGTTTGGAGATCTACACATACAAAGAATGATGCATGAGCTAGATATTCATTGCATGCATAGCCAGAAGAAGAACTGAGGACAAATGTCAGGAGTCTATATAGTAGAAGAAAATTTGACCTCAGCAATGAAGTCAACCTTAATGTTAAGAATCTTCCATTCTCTAATTCTGGTACCTGTTTTGTTACTTCTAAACCTCTCCTGCTGTAGAAAGCTGTCTGTAATAACAGCCTCATTTACAGTGAAATTACGCAAAGCACATTTTTGAAGAGTGTTGCTAGGCATGTGTTTGGTTTTAGAATCAACGGTAATCCCAGCATCCCAAAAGTGCAGCTAATCCAAATTTAAAATAAGATGTTAATGCCTGTCATACTCTTTGAATTATAGAATCATAGAGTCATAGAATGGTAGGTGTTGGTAGGGACGTCTGAAAAACATCTATTCTAACTCTCCTAGTAATGCAGGTACATCTAGACTAGGTTGCACAGGAACATCCAGGCAGGCTTTGAAAGTCTCCATAGAAGGAAAATTCACCACGTGAAGCCCCATGATGTTTAATCCAAGCACTGAAACAGCTCAGCAGTGTCAGAGAAGTTTACTTCAAAAACTGCTTTTGTAACTGTCCCCTTAGGTTGAACTATCTGCTTTACTCATTAATTCTCCTGTGCTAACAGTAATATATGGTGCAAATCTTGTGTCTAGGAAGTTCATCATATGAATACTAACAGAAATCTTAAATCCACATCTTCTCTGTCCTCTTTATGTAGTTCTTTTTACCTGAATAAAGAAGTGCAAGGTTTATCTAAATCACAATAGATAATGCACAGTTGTAAATGCTACAGCTGTATATGCTACAGAATCAGCCTTATAGCATTATTTGTATTAAACTTTCTATAACTGATGGAACTTCTGAAAGACCTTATTCTACTGTACTTTAGACTAATTTCTGATGAAATAACACCAGCAAGTTCCATTTATAGGACATAGTACCTTATCTTAGCAAGACATCTCAAGGTGCTTTACAAGAGATGTGCAATAATTAATAGCACAGCTTGCAGTGCCAAACTAATGACAGAAAGCAAGTCGAAATACTTTAAATCAAAACTGAAAACTGTTAGCACAGAAGAACTAATGAGTAAAGCACATATGTGAGAAAGCTTCTGAGACTTGTCTTTCTTAAAGATAAGGCTTCAACTTTAAGAGACAAGATTTATCTACCTTCCTCAATAGTAAATATTTATATTAAAAAAACCCAGGTCATCAATGAATATATTGAACAGTACTGGTCCCAGTACTGACCCCTGAGGGACTCCACTAGACATAGGCCTCCAACTAGACTCCTTCCCATTGACCACAACCCTTTGACTTCATTCCTTCCACCAGTTCACAATCCATGTCACTACCTGAGCACCGAGCCCACACTTCCTCAGTTTAATTGCAAGGGTACTGTGGGAGACAGTGTCAAATGCCTTACTGAAATCAAGATAGACCACATCCGCTCTACCATCATCTATATAGTTTTTAGAGTTTGAGTTTTCCTGCTATTCATACTATCCTGCTCCATGCCAGCTTCAAAATGACAGGGCTGGCTGGAGCAAATTACTATAAGGCTTCAAGTTTGGATTGTAACATGGAAGACTCCTGTTCTGGTTGCTGGTTCTGGGTTTTTTTTTGCTGTTGTCTCCTTTCTGCAGGGATGGTGGTGAGATGAGTGGGAGTGGGGTAGCACACTGGATGTTGTTTGGTTGTTTGGTTGTTTGTTTGCTATCTCATACTGGTTGTTTCCAATCCCTCATTTCACGGTGCTTTTCTACAGTTAGGCTAAGCTAAGGTAATTGTGATGTTTTGTTACATGTTACATTATGTTTTTCTGCAAATAAGCTAAGATGAGGTAATTATGAATTATGATTATGTTATGTCATGTTATATTGAACTCTTATCATATCTTTTTATTTCACCCTTGAGTTTTGTGTGTTATTTTTTCCTCACTTCCATATTGGGGGAGTAGACAGATTAACTTGCTGGGTTTTGTTGCAGAATGGCTTGCAAAGACATGGTTCTATGGAACAATGGTTTGAACAGAGTATGTAGGCCGCACTCCATCTTGTTATTTACTGCTCACAGTAAGCTAGTGTGTTGATGCAGCCAGGCCACCATGGCCTTGTAGCTGTGTTTGCAGCTGCCTGCAAAGGATAACAGGATACCAAAGCAAGGTCACTACGCCCTTACAGGTGATAACAAGTAAAGAAGAATGTAAAACAGAATTCTTGTGATTATCTCATCAGGATGGGAAAGCAGGATGTTTAACCGCAGGAGGTGGGGTTGTCAGCTAGGCTGCTGTATATAAGAAGTGTCTGATGCTCAATAAAGTTGGATTTCGTGGATCATATTGATTGCTGGTGACCCCTTCTTGCGGCAGGGTTTGCTTTAAACCATTGTGATGTCTCCCAAGAATGTTTCACATTGCTTGGAATGAGAAGATGGATTTTTTAAGCTCTTAGTCTCTCTCTCTCTCTTTTATGTGATAGATAGCAAAGATTAGCAGTTTAGACTTTCTAGTCCTACATTTTAACCTAAGTTTCAGATATATAAATCTAGGAGACAGACATCCCTTCACTATGGAATAAGGAATCCTATTTTCTCTCTACATTGATTATGAGCAATCATTAATAGCTTACAACAAATGAGACATCAGTCATTGTGACCACAGTTCAACAATGCATTTAAGATCATGCTTAATATTAATCAACAGAGTTGGTTTCAGAGAATCAACTCACAATCTTAAGTAGACATTTAAAATACAAAGAATCAAGTGTTAGCAAAAAGAAAAATCAGGATTCCAGAAATTAGCTAGGCAGTTATCTAGAAATGTGAGAATGTAGATCAGCTGCATGTTAGAAATTGCATGGACTAGAGATTAAAAGCCAAACAAGCAAATAAACAAAAACAAGTCCCAGATTGTATAGTGTAAGATTTGCTGTCTGAAAACCTTACTAAAAATGTTCAAGAATAAATACTTTTTTAACTGCAAGAATAGGGAGAATAAAAAGTAAATCTAATAGGATGCCCACAAATTCTAGAAAGACAAGCCTGTGTCTCATGGTGCATGGAAAAGGAGACTATCCTTGAATACATGGTAGATGGAGACTGCCAGGATGCAGATATATATAAGAAAAAGAGACACAGAATCCTCAGGTGAATCAAAATGAATGGGAGCCAGCAATATATTCTTGTAGAAAATAAGGCAAAGAGCATCCAAGGATGCATTAAGAAAAGCTTTGCCATCAGATGGAGGAAGGTGATTTGCCCCATCTAGTCAGCACTGGTGAGATCACATCTGAAGTTCTGCTCCCCAGTACATCAATGACATTAACAAACTGGAAAATATTCAGTGGAGGCCTAGCAAGATAGTCAGGTGTTGAAGCAACTGAAATATGAGGTAAAGGTGCAGGAAAGACATTTGTTTATCCTGAAAAAGAAAAGGTTCAGGGGCAGACTGTTATTGCTGTCTATGCCTTATTAAAGAGAGGATAGAAAAAAGACAGAGATTTTCAGAGTTATTCAGTGGAAGAACAGGAGAAAACAGTAACAAGGTGGAGCACTGAAGGCTGTGCCAGTTTTGCAGGGGGGTTGTTTGTTTGTTTGTATGTTTGTTGGTTTTACCTTGGGAATTATCAAACTCTAGAACAAGTTGTTCAGAAAGGTGGATGATTCTCTGTCTTTGAAGGTACTCAGCACTTAGATGGATAAGACCATAAGCAAACTGCTTTAAATGTGATGTAGCTCTCTCTGCTTTGAGCAAGGAGTTTGTCTGGATGGTTTCCAAAGCCATCAAACCTCAATTATCTCATGATTCTATCTTATTTACATAACTGAAGTTATGATTTTGAGCTAGCAGTTCATTACAAATCATTACAAATCATAGTTCATGGGTGGACATGGTAGATTTCTTGACCGTGTAAGTACCACTGTAAATGCAGTGTAAATGCACCCGACCTGCTGGACCATGATGGGGTGAATTTATCTAGAAAGGGCAAGAGGGTACTAGCTTTGGAGCTGGCAGGGCTCATTAGGAGGGCTTTTAAAAAGGTCTGAAGGAGGTGGGTGAGGAAACCAGTCTCTCTGGATAGGAGAGAGTGGGACATAAATTAGGGTTAATTAAGAAATCAGCAGCCCAGCTTAAATGCGTGTACACCAACACATGCAGTATGGGTAACAAGTAAGAGGAACTGGAAGTCTTGGTCCACCACAAAGACTATGATATAATTGCTATTACAGAAACATGGTGGGACGATTCACATAATTGGAGTACTGCACTGGGGGATTATGGGCTCTGTAGGAGAAACAGGTAAGGGAGAACAGGAGGAGGGGTGTCCCTGTATATAAGGAAATCTCTTGATGCCATAGAACATGAGGTTGTGGATGAAAGGATGGAGTGTCTGTGGATTAAAATCAGAGGGAGGGCTAACAAAACTAACATCTTGATTGGAGTCCGTAATAGACCACCCAATCAGGATGAGGAGACAGATTCTACAAGCAACTGGAGGCTGTCTCAAGATTATCAGATCTTGTCCTTGTGGGTGACATCAACCTGCCAGACATCTGCTGGGAACTTAACTCAGCAGAGAGGAGGAAATCCAGAAGGTTCCTGGAGTGTATGGAGGACAGATTCCTGATGCAGCTGTTAAGTGAGCCTACCAGGGGTCAGGCTCTTCTTGACCTGCTATTCTCAAATAAAGAAGGGCTGGTAGGAGATGTGATGGTAATAGGTTGTCTAGGGTTCAGCCATCATGAGATAGTGGAGTTTTCAATATGCAGGGAGATAGGGAGGAGCAGTAACAGAACCCTCACTTTGGACTTCCGGAGGGCAAACTTCAACCTGTTTAAGCAACTTATTTGGAAAGTACCCTGGGCAGCAGCCCTTAAGAACCAAGGGGTCAAGAATGGTTGGACCTACTTCAAAGACGAACTCTTGAAGGCACAGGAACTGGTAGTTCCCACATGTTGAAAGATAAGCCAGCAGGAAAGGTAACAGGCCTGGATGAGCAAACAGCTCTTGAAGGAATAAAGGGAAAAAACAGAGGGTGTATCACCTTTGGAAAGGGGGCGAGGCAACTCGAGACACATTTAAGTGTGTTGTTAGATCATGTCGGAGAAGAATTAGAGAGACAAAAGCCCAGTTAGAACTTAAGCTGTCTGCTTCTGTGAAAGATAATAAAAAGCATTTCTATAAATACATTAGTGCTAACAAGAGGGGCAAGAAGAACCTCTACTCCTTATTGGACCTGGAGGGTAACATTGTAACTAAAGATGAGGAAAAGGTTGAGGTTCTAAATGCCTTCTTTGCATCAAATTTCAACAGTAAGGCAGAAAAACTTCATGATAACTGGCCTCCTGAACTGGTAGATGGGGTCAGGAAGAAGTGTAGTACCCCTGAAATCCATGAAGAATTAGCTTGGGACTTGCTGAGCCACTTGGATACTCACAAGTCCATGGGACCAGATGGGATTCTGTTCAATATCTTTATTGATGATCTGAATGAGGGGGTTGAGTCAGTCATCAGTAAATTTGCAGATTAGACCAATTTGGGAGCAGATATTGGTCGGTTAGAGGATGGAAGGGCTCTCCAGAGGGATCTTGACTTCCTGGACAGCTGGGCAGAGTCCAACATGATGATATTCAACAAATCCAAGTGCCAGGTGCTGCACTTTGGCCACAGCAACCCCATGCACTGATACAGGCTGGAATCAGAGTGGCTGGAGAGCAGCCAAACAGAAAGGGACCTGGGGACCTGGGGGTACTGATTGACAGCTGCCTGAACATGAGCCAGCAGTGTGGTCAGGTGGCCAAGAAGGCTAATGGCATCCTGGCCTACATTAGGAATAGTGTGGCCAGCAGGAGCAAGGAAGTCATTTTGCCCCTGTACTCAGCACTCGTTAGGCCATACCTTGAGTACTGTGTCCAGTTCTGGGCCCCTCAATTTAGGAAAGATATTGAGTTGCTGGAGCATGTCCAGAGAAGGGCAACGAGGCTGGTGAGAGGCCTTGAGCACAAGGCCTATGAGGAGAAGCTATGGGAGCTGGGGTTGTTTAGCCTGGAGAAGAGGAGGCTCAGGGGAGACCTTATTGCTGTCTACAACTACCTGAAGGGTGGTTGTAGCCAGGAGGGGATTGGTTTCTTCTCCCAGGCAACCAGCACCAGAACAAGAGGACACAGTCTCATGCTGTGCCAGGGGAAGTTTAGGCTCGAGGTGAGGAGAAAGTTCTTCACAGAAAGAGTTGTTGGCCATTGGAATGTGTTGCCCAGGGAGGTGGTGGAGTCACCATCCCTGGAGGTGTTCAAGAGGGGATTGGACATGGCACTTGGTGCCATGGTTTAGTACTCATGAGGTCTGTGGTGGCAGGTTGGACTTGATGATCTTTGAGGTCTCTTCCAACCTTACTGATTCTACGATTCTATGAATTGCAAATATTGACATACTGACTGCCTTCTCTGGAAGACTCTAAATAGTTGGAAAGAATCCAAGATAAGTTATATGACAATTTAAACCCCTCCATGAGAGAAATATGATTAGCCAGTAAATAGCATAACCGATACTGAAACATTTTTTTTAAAGTTCTAAGACTTTCCCATTGGCGATGTAAAAATTACAATGTAATGACTGAATATAATGCAGTGTTTTTGTGTGATGGTTTAACCCACCGACATCAACAAAAAGCTCAGCTAAACACAGTGGGAGAAGCGAATGAAGCTGCATTTTACAAGCAATAATGAAATGCAATGAATATATACAAAATATACAGAAATTACAATATTATACAAGAATTTACAGGAAAGAAACAACTCAGAAATCCTCCCTGGGAGGAGGATTACACCTCGGGTTGCTCCCAACCTCTCTTCCTCCCCTTTTCCTCTAGTTAATTAGAAGAAAAGAGAAAATGAGAAAAATATTAGAGGAATTTCAGTTAGCTCAAAGCGTTGTTAGAAGTTAGTTTTGCTTATCTTAAATTTTGCTGATTATTGGCCTCTGTCCAAGGGCAGCATGCATGCCAAGAGAAAGACAGAAGACAGAGTGCCTGAGAGAAAGGAATGTTAGAGAGATTTGCTATGGTACATCTCACATCTGACCAATGAAATTCCTTTAGAATTAATCTTTGTTTTCCTTTTTACACCCAATTGTTCAGCTAGAGAATTCTGCAGCTATTTTCATCTTAAAGGCACAGCCTAAACTGTCACATGCAGCAGTAGATATACACTGGTTTCATAAGACAAGGGATCGGATAAGAATGGACCACTTGGGAAGCTGTTAGTTCAAAGAGGGAACAGTTAAATAATCCTGTGCATCATGGTGTAAATGGTAACAACAGAAATGGACACTTGAGAAAAGATATTCAACTGACACATCTATACATTTCTTTATACAATTTCATCACAAAGCCAAAATACCATGCAACATGCTTGATTCACTCTGGGCATGCAGCCACATTACTTCTAATTCCAAATTGACCATCAACAACTCTTGGCTACTTCAGGCTGAGCATTTGTATTCAGTAGATATTTTAAATTATGAATGCATTTGCTAAGAGATGTCAGAGGGAAATTAAATAAAAGTATCCTTGGCAGTGACTAACAGGTTATTGTTTCTGTTCTGGCATGACTTATTTTGTTTAGTCCTTTTTTTTTATATTATGATTCATGTTGTTGTGATAATTAAAAAACAAGGTAAGAAATTTTAGATTTACAGTTGACTATAAGACATGAAGTTATTTTTAAAAGAGAACCTGTATGTGAACTTGGGTTGACATGGATGCAAATACAAATGAAGCATTTATGAGGAACAAATTTTATCAAGAAGTTATGGACGCAGAACTTTCTAGTCTGCCACTTTTTCTTAGCTGTGAAGGATTATCAGAAAGACCACATAGAAAGACACTTTAGAGTTGGTTTTACTTTTTTGTTTTTGTTTTTCCAAAGAGTATGACCACGTGGCCTTGTCCAGTCCTTTATTCAACTGTGCATGAAGATTTCATACATTTAAAAACTACAAAACATGTTCATCTTCCCATTCACAGGAAGTTTGGGAGGTCACAGATATGCCACCTCAAGTAGTATTATTACTCGTTGTGCCTTGGGATAATCATTGTGATTGCAGATTTTGGGGAAAATTTCTTAAACTTGATCATTGCTGAGACATAGTACACATAATTAATAATGCACCATATTGTAAGTTCAGAGTTGTTCTAGTTAAATTCCCAGACCTGCAAACAAAGGCATTCACATGCAGATGCGGAAACTGGATTGATGGGCCAACATTAATGGAATAAGCTTCAACAAGGCCAAATGCCAGGTCCTGCACTTGGGTAACAACAACCTCAAGCAATCCTACAGGCTTGGGGAAATATGGCTGGAAAGCTGTCTAGCAGAAAGGGATCTGGGATTCTAATTGACAAGCAGCTGAATATGAGCAAGCAGTGTGCCCAGGTGGCCAAGAAAGCCAATGGCATCCTGGCTTGTATGAGAAATGGTGTGTCCAGCAGAAGTAGGGAGGTGATTTTCCCCTTGTACTCGGCACTGGTGAGGTCATACCTTGAGTATTGTGTTCAGTTTTGGCAACCTCAATACAAGAGATGTAGAGGTGCTGGATCAAGTGCAGAGGAGGGCAACAGAGCTGGTGAAGGGCCTGGAGAATAAATCTTACAAAGAGCAGTTGAAGGAGCTGAGGTTGTTTAGTTTGCAAAAGAGGATTCTGAGGGGAGACCTTAACTCTTTCCCCAACTACCTAAGGGAACACTGTGGAGAGGTTGGTGCTGGTCTCTTCTCACAGCTAATTAATGAACAAGGGGGAATGGTCTCAAGCTGAGACTGAGCAGGTTTAGACTGGACATTAGGAAAAAAAACAATCATGGAAAGAGTGGTCAGGCATTGGAATGGGCTGCCAGGGAGGTGGTTGAGTCACCAACCCCGGTTATCTTTAAAGGTTATTTGGATGTGGTGCTTGGGGATATGGTTTAGGGGTGAACCTTGTGGACTAGGGTCTAATGAAGTTCTTACTCATATGCAGATAAGAAACTTCTATATGTTGGTTAATGATGTCTAGAAAAAATGTGTGGGTTTTTTTTTCAAAATTCTACCATGTGAGTTGCATTTATGAAAATTTTATAATTTAATTCTTTGTTACTGTATATGTCAGAGATTTCTGACACCTTTGTAATTCTTTTATTTATTATTATATTCTAACAAGTGATTAGTGCAAATAAAGTGTTTAAATTAAATAGAATTTAAAAAAATATTATTTTAACAATCTCATATTTTGTTCTTTTAAATTAACAGTTTTGTAAAACATTATTTAAATGTTTAATACTAACCTAGTCTTATATAATAATTTATAATATCTAAGATATATCCAGTTGAGATAACATTTATTTAAAAGTAGCATAAAATCAATTTTGATAGAGTAGCTCGTTGCCTTAATTCAGGATTGCAGATCTGTAATTTATTACACAATGACTTTTTACCAAATGTTTACTTATCTAGTTGCAGCAGTTTTAGGCTGTGCCTAGGAAAATTATCCACAGATTGAGTAGGAAAGTGGCAGAATGTAAACAAATTACCATTGGATGCAAAAGAAAACAAAAATGATAAGATCTAAATAATAGCATTGGTCTGATAACTAACATAAAGTTAATTGAATAAACTAACTTTCGCTCTTTTTGGCTTCTTTGCTTTAGCAGATAATAGCTTTTTCTTGGCTGTTACTGACCTTGGCTGTGTTCTTGTTGTTGCTAAGTACTAACAAGCTACCATCTGCTCTTCTCTTTCTTTTGTCCCATGTACAGGAGGAAAACGGGGGAAGAGGAGGAAGCTGTTGGTAACCCCCTGGTTTTGTCTAGGAGTGTTCTTGTGTTGTTTATAAATTGTAAACACATTAAGTATTGTCTATTTTGTACATATTCATTGCATTTCATACTTCTAGACTTTAATTTTGCTTGTAAATACAGTTTCATTTTGCTTTCAACTGAGCTGGTCTGGCAAATTTTGTTTTGGGGGGTAATTCTCTCAAATTAGTTGCGGGGTAATTTAAACCCACCACACTAGTCTGCTTAATCTAAAACTTCTTGACACTGTTAACATTTGACTCTAGATATTAAGCTATGACATGGAAAGTTTTATAGAGATATGTCAGAAAATATACTCCTGCTATCATAGCATCTCTTGCAGAAAAGCTTCTCTCACCACCTTGAAAAAACATGTCAAAACTCTCTTAAAACTAATTTTTTTCAGGTAGAATGACTGTCTGAGGTGGAACTGACTTTTTTTGTTTGTTTTTAGTTTTGTTAAAATGTTTTAAATGAGGATATTTGTACCATAAAGCATAACAGATGATAAAATTACAGAATCACAGAAACATTATGTAGGTTGGAAGGTGCTTTCAAAGGAGACTAATCCCCCATGCTTAGATTAGGTCCAGGTGGAGTGGGCTGTTCAGAACTGAGTTTAATAAGGCATTGTGTATTTTCTCTGATGATGAAAGGTGTTCTCAGTAACTCCTTTGGAAAGTAGCCACTGATCAAAATTATTTTCAAATCAAATCAAACACGTATAAATACTTGCATTTCATCGCATTTATTTCTAGCCATTTTTTTTTAATCTCTCTCAGTAGAAGAAAAAAAAAAGCTGCTTAACTTTCAATATTTTTCCTTCTGCAAGGGAAGAAAAGATATCTTCCATCAGAGATTTTTTTTTTTTTTTATGATGTACCAAGAAGCTAAGAAATGGAAATTGTACAAATAATTTTACCTTTCTTGATTCCTGTTAGGTTTTGAACATACATTTTTAAACATAAGAATAGCAAAATGACATTAAGAATTTGAAATCTAAGAGTGTCTACACCACAGTACAATCATAAAATCTCTATACTGATTCTGATTACTTTCTTATCTTACATTCAAGGGTAGCATTAGTGAGAGTTGTCTTAACACTTCTCAGCTGTTTAGCTGAAACTGACTCCTGTTTCTCAAGCATCTGGAAAGAGAGAAGTGAAAAGAAGAAAACAGATGAGAAGTATGAATGGAAAAAATGCAGGAAAGCCTGACAAATTTCTAGGAAGTACAGAGATCATTTTTCCTGTTGTAAGGAGGAGGAGGAACCATCTATCTTGCCTAAATTGGACTCAGTGTGAAATAGTGAGGAAGTTTTGGGTTCCAGCTAACCCCAGAACAACACCCCACTATGACCTCTTGCATAAATGTGTGTTCATCAGCAGAGATCCTTCCATCCCATCACTGATCTTCAGAACAATCTCTATTATGTAGGCATGAACTTATTCTTGGATGTATGCTTTCGATATTAGCCATATTAAATTGCATTTTCTTTGACTAGATTTATGTCACCAAATGAGCCAGTTCTCTGATTAATTTGACCTTGCTATTACTCGTCACAGTATCAAGCCTTTTACCTATGCAAGTGTTATCAGTAGTGATTTATATTTCTGTCCAATTTTTTTAATTAACAACATTGCATGTATCTAAAAAGTCTCCATCATGTCATGATCTGTTTTAGATAAATAGTTATTGCTCTGCCCCTGTTAACTGTTCTAAATTATATTAACACACTTTTCTTTTCCACATTGCACAGTGCTGTTAATCAAATGAGTGTGTGATAATCAGTCACCTTTTCTACAGAACTATTGTACATCTACAATGTATTTGCATAATTTCTATATTAACCAAACCTGTATTCTCATCAATGACAGAAAATAGGTATTGTTCTGGGTTGTTTTTTCTTTGTTGTTTGTTTGGTTGGTTTTAGTTTGTGTTTTTTTTTAGTGGGTTGTTTTTGGTTTTGGTGGTTTTTTTAGTTTTTCCTCTAAAGCTAAATTGATGGGGAGCAGTTCCATTCAGATTCCTTAGTTCTGTCTCAGACAAGAAATTGAAACTGAGTTCACTGCCTTTGCCATTAAAGAAAGGACAGTCGTCTGGGTACATTGGTTACCTTAACTTGTCACATGACTCATGTAATCCTTTGAAAAACTTCATGGAAAATTCCACCTCCTATTCTGCATTGTACTTTTCAGAAAAGTAGCTGTTGATTACAGAGATTTGATGATTGTATTCTATGACTTTAGAGGTCTTTTCCAACCAAAACAATTCTATCATTCTATGATTTATCACAGCACAGGACAGTCTGTGTCTTTGTGGATAAGAAGCAGCAAAGAAGTCAAGCTGTTGGGCCGGACAGAGACTTACCATGGTCCCTCAGGGCAGGAGCAGGGCAGTTGAAGTGTATTGGGCCTGCCTCAGCCACAGCCCCAGTCATTGGGCACCTTACCTGGGGAAAGGGAATGTCTGAGGCATGTGGAGGAACATGGACCTACAGGTGGGGCTCAAGATAAGGCCTGGTGAGGGGAATTAGGGTCATCTCACCCCAGCATGGCCTGTCAGGACCATGGAGATGGATACAGAGATGGGCCAAAGCCTGGCTGTGATACTAGCCCATAGGTGAGGCTTTGGGTCCATATCAGTGGCACCACAGACAAGCAAAGGCATGATTAGAACCCTGGATGAGATAAGGTGCCAAGTAAAGAGGGAGAGCTCCTGGAAAGGTTTTTTCCGGATCTATTTTCAATAACTTTTCACACCAGTTTCAGGCTATATGATTGTGTATCAGGTTGCTTACCAAAACCCAGGGGAGGGGCACAGGCTCTTCTCTCAGCTGTGTTTACACAGCAGCACTATATACCAAAGAGATGGCCTTGTTGTGGGTTGAAATTACCCCCAACTATTTTTGAGAAACCACTCCCCAAAATAAAAATTTCCAGACTAGCTCAGTGTGGGATGCAAGCAAATGAAAATATATTTACAAGCAACTCAAATGCAGTGAGTATGTACAAAATATACAATATATGTATAATATATATAATATATATATACACAATATATAAACAACAGGGAAACTCCTTAGAACCCCCCCTGGATGGATCCAGGGGATCTGTATTTATAAAATAAATGAATTTATAATTAATGATATTGTAGGTATGAATATTAATAAAATATTAATATTTTAACATACATGAAAATTTGCCAAAATTTGATTAAATAGGTTTTATGTATGGGTGGAATATATATTTACAGTGAGCATGTATAATATTTAGGCAATATAACAATTTTAACAATTTTAAGCAAACCAGAAGTAATAACAGAAAGGGAAGAGAATCCCCAGGAGCAAAACAGCCCTCAGCCACAGAAGAGACTCGACAAGAACCATTAAGCCACGGAGGCAATGAATTAATTAGTCACGAAGAGTTCCACTGTGGTGGTTTGAAAGGAAAGGCTCTGCTTTCCCTCCCCCACTGAGAAAGAGACCACGGCTAAACCCAGTTGGAGAAATGAGAGTATATTTTACAAGGAAACAGATTAGATGTAACACAACAAATACAGGTCTTTTACAGTATATACAGGAATATACAGCAAATGAACTCAACCAGAAATCAGACCCCCCACAGAGGGGGCTTCCCCCTGTGCCCCCTTCAACCCCCTACCTCCCTTCTCCCCCAAAAGAGGTAGAAGAAGAGACGAGGACAGTTAACAGGGCAGGAAAAGAATAAAGGCCTTGCACAGGGAGTTAGTATCTTATCTTAGTTGGCCAGAATCCCAGAAGCAGATCCAGCTGAAAGGGACAGCGAAGGAAGGAAGACTGAGAGAAAGTTCCCAGCTCCCCCGGGTCCAATCTCTCCTCCCACAATCCTACCAATGAAATTCGTTTAGAAAACCAAAATATTTTACAAACATTTAGCCAGTGTGCCCCTTTCTTAAAGGCACAGCGTCAAACGGCCACAATCCACCCCTTCTAAACAATTTCATTGGTCGTTCACACTGTCCATCCAATCGGAAACAATATTTGCAGTTCGTGAGTAAAGTTCATAGTCCGTTCCGGCTATACTCAGATGTAGACAATTCATAAGTCCAAAAAAGTCAGGAAATAAGAAAATGGAAACCAGCTTGTCTCTCCGCAGACGAAGTGAAGAAAAGGCAAACAGGAACACAGGGACTCTCAGTTGACTCAGGGCTCTCAGGGTTCGTGCACTGTAGATTCCTCAGGGATTCTTCCTTTGGGCGCGTTGTAGCTGTACAACAGTCTGAGATTAAGCTCTTTCAGCTAAAGTTAAATTTCTTTGTGGAATACACTGAATTTGACCATTCTCTTGCATTACCCAATAAGTGTGACCCGGACCTTCTGCTGAAACCACCCCTCGGACAGGTTTAGCCTCTCCTGAGGGTGAAAATACCCAAACAATTTTACCTAACAGATTCTTTTCTCTAACAACAGGAACTCTATCACCTTCTACTCTCCGTAGCAGATCTGAATGTGCCGGTCCAGCGCGGTTCACTGAACCTCTACTATTCACCAGCCAGGTCGCTTGTGCTAAATGTTTTTCCCAGTTTTTCAAAGATCCACCTCCCATGGCTTTGAGAGTGGTCTTCAACAAACTGTTGTAGCGTTCAATCTTCCCTGCAGCTGGTGCATAGTAAGGAATGTGGAAAATCCACTCAATGCCGTGCTCTTTTGCCCAGCTCTTTACAAGGTTGTTCTTGAAGTGAGTTCCGTTGTCTGACTCAATCCTCTCTGGAGTTCCGTGTCTCCACAGGATCTGTCTCTCCAGACCGAGAATGGTGTTGCGTGCAGTTGCATGTGGAACTGCATAAGTTTCCAGCCATCCGGTATTTGCCTCTACCATAGTAAGCACGTATTGCTTACCAGAACGAGAACGTGGTAGAGTGATGTAGTCAATCTGCCAGGCTTCACCATACCTGTACTTGGACCATCTGTCACCATACCACAAGGGCTTAATTCGCTTTGCCTGCTTAATAGCAGCACAAATGTCGCAGTCATGGATGACTTGTGTGATAGCATCCATGGAAATGTCTATGGATCTGTCACGAGCCCACTGGTATGTTGCATCTCTGCCTTGATGTCCTGATGAATCATGAGCCCACCGAGCTAAGAATATCTCACCTCGGTGTTTCCAGTCGAGATCAAGCTCAGAGTCCTTGTCTACTTGAGAAACTCTTGCAGCTAAATCTGCCTGATGGTTGTGCCGCTGTTCCTCAGTAGCTTTGCTCCTAGGAATGTGAGCATCAATGTGTCTCACCTTCACTGGAATTCTCTCGATTCGATCAGCAATGTCTTGCCACAGGTTGGCTGCCCAGATGGGTTTTCCTTTCCTCTGCCAACCATTCTTTTTCCAGTTCTTTAGCCAACCCCATAGAGCATTGGCTACCATCCATGAGTCGGTGTAGAGATAAAGCTTTGGCCATCTCTCACGTTCAGCTACGTCGAGAGCTAGCTGGACAGCTTTTACCTCTGCAAACTGACTGGATTCTCCTTCTCCATCCTTCGCCTCTGCAACTCGGCGTGTTGGACTCCACACTGCGGACTTCCACCTTCGCTTGTTCCCGACGAGACGACAGGAACCGTCTGTGAACAAAGCATACTTCTTCTCATCATCAGAAAGGTCATTGTAGGGAGGAGCTTCCTCAGCACGAGTTACTCTCTCCTCTGGAGGTTTAGTACAGTTGGTACCTTCAGGCCAACTTGAGATCACCTCCACCAGACCAGGTCTTTCAAGATTTCCCATTTGAGCTCTCTGTGTTATCAGAGCCATCCACTTGGACCAGGTGGAATCTGTAGCATGATGTGGTGTGGAACCCTTGCCTTTGAACATCCAATTCAAAACTGGCAGTCTGGGAGCTAAAAGAAGTTGTGATTCAGTTCCAATCACTTCAGAAGCTGCTTTCACTCCTTCATAGGCAGCTAGAATCTCTTTCTCTGTTGGAGTGTAATTAGCCTCTGAACCTCTGTAACCTCGACTCCAGAAACCAAGAGGTCGTCCACGTGTCTCACCTGGAGCTTTTTGCCACAAGCACCAGGTTGGACCATTGTCACCTGCAGCCGTGTACAAAATGTTCTTGATGTCTGGACCATCTCGGACAGGTCCCAGACCCACTGCTTGAACTACTTCTTGCTTTATCTGGTCAAAGGCTGCTTGCTGTTCAGGTCCCCAGTGGAAACTGTTCCTCTTCGAGTCACATCATACAGAGGTTTCACAATCTGACTGTATCCAGGAATGTGTAGTCTCCAAAATCCCACTATCCCCAAGAAACGTAGAGTTTCTTGCTTGTTCGTGGGATTTGCCATGGTAGAGACTCTATTTACCACATCCACTGGAATGTGTCGGCGTCCATCCTGCCACTGCACTCCCAGAAACTGGATCTCTGTGGTAGGACCCTTCACTTTGTCTCTTTTGATGGCAAAACCTGCATTCAGAAGAATGTCCATGATTTTGTTGCCTTTCTCGTAGACTTCCTCAGCAGTTTTGCCCCAGACGATGATATCATCGATGAACTGGATGTGTTCTGGAGCACCACCTTCCTCCAGAGCATCATGGATTACTGCATGACAGATGCTGGAGCTGTGGATCCAGCCCATTGGCAGTCTGTTGAAAGTGTACTGGATTCCTCTCCAGGTGAAAGCAAACTGAGGCCTGCATTCCTCTGCTATGGGAATAGAGAAGAAGGCATTAGCAATGTCTATGGTAGCATACCATTTGGCCTCTTTGGATTCCAGCTCATATTGGAGTTCCATCATGTCTGGTACTGCTGCACTCATAGGCGGAGTTACTTCATTCAGGGCTCGGTAGTCCACTGTCAGACGCCAGTCTCCATTCGGCTTTCGCACAGGCCACACTGGACTGTTGAAAGGTGAATGAGTTTTGCTGATGACTTTCTGACTCTCCAACTGACGAATCAGATTCTGAATGGGCAACAAAGAGTCACGGTTGGTTCTGTATTGTCTGTGATGCACAGTCTGAGAAGCAACCGGCAATTTAATGTCCTGAATCTTGTGTTGTCCCACAACTGCAGATTCATCAGAGAGTTCAGGTCTAGCAGACAGCTTCAGCTTTTGTCCATCAATTTCTACAGAAGCTACTCCAAAAGCCCATTTGTAACCCTTAGGGTCCTTGAAACGCCCTTCTCTCAGAAAATCAATTCCCAAAATACAAGGTGCATCAGGTCCGGTCACAACTGTATGCTTCTTCCACTGCTTACCAGTTAGACTTATATTAACCTCTACCTTACTTAACTCTTGAGATCCACCAGTGACTCCCAGAATAGTTATGGACTCTGATCCCTGATAATTTGATGGCAATATGGTGCACTGAGCTCCTGTGTCAACCAAGGCCCTGTACTTCTGAAAGTGTGAAGTGCCAGGCCACTGGATGTACACATCCCAATAGATTCTGTTATCTCCATTATCCCTCTCCTCCCCCTGGCGGGAGGCAGGGCATCCCTAATTATGGGGAACATTTCCACAGGTGCAACGAGCACACTGTGCAGTGTTAGAACTGGAGTCACTGTTGGAGCTGTCATTGTTGTCCTGGGGAACTGTGGAAGTAACAGCTACCCTTCTGGTATTGCTACCCTGGGTTCTGCCACTTTGCAGTTCCCTCAGTCTCCTGAAAAGATTAGAAGTTGGTTGGCCATCCCACCTGTTCATGTTCTCACCAAATTGATCACGTAGAGTTATCCAAATGGTCCTACGTGATTGCCTTGGTGGTCTGTTTTGGTTTGGCCTGTTTTGGAATGACCTCCTTGGAGGATGTCTATTCCTCACAGCTGAAACCTGCACCCACCTGGAGGAAGAATTGGAATCATCTCTTTGTGCCAATTGGCATATGGAATCTTTGATTTCATCCTTCAGCTCTCTCATGCAATCCTTTATCTCACTAGACAGAGCTTTAATGGCTGAAACCAAAGAAACACGTGTCATGCTATCATCCAATTGTCTTAGTTGATCAGTGAATTGGCCAACCGTAGGAGGATCTCCACCATAATTTCTTGCCACAATTCTACTTGCCAAAATGTTTGCATAATTGGAAGGAGCAAGTTTGATGAGCTTTTTAGCAAGACCAGCTGCCACAGGAATATCATCAGGATTCAGAGTATCATGGTCACCATAGAGTATCTCTCTAATGGCAAACTCTCTCAGACGCTTAATGCCCTCATCTATGGTAGTCCAGGGCTTAGGATTCCATGGAAGATCATCTCGGGAAGGGTACCTCAGGGAAACTGCCATTAAAAGGCGTATCCACAGATTAACCTTACCGAGAATCCTGGCTAGATGTCTATCTATTCCATTATCCTTTGAGAGAGTTCCTAGCTGGGCTGCTGACTTGTCTCCAACTATTAGAGCTGGAGCACCTGTATCATAACACCTAGCAAGCCAAGATAGGATGGGTTCCTTATCTGCTCTGAGGTAATCTTTGCGGACATTGCGAATCTCCTCCCTTGGTGACGAGCAGCTCTGCAGGTCATCCTCCTCTTCATCTATCACATCTTCCTGAACGTTTTGTCCCCATAATCCTGCTGTCACTCTCCTAAGGACCTCTTTAAGCTGAAAAGCGCCACTGCCAGCTGCTGTCTTAGCTGCATCTCCATCCTGTGATGATCTCAATAACTCAGCTATATCTCTAAGGCGAACCTTCTGTTCATCTCCAGCAGGCCCTTTCCTAGCAGAGGTTCCCTCACCAGGATCATCCTGTCTAGCAGAGGTTCCCTCACCAGGATCGGTCTCCTGCTCTTCTCCTCCATTAGCTCCACTAGCTCCTGGATCAGCTTTGGCCTTTCCACCTCTGGTCTTTAAGACTGCTACTTGTTTAACTGGAGCTGTGTTTGAATTTACAGCCATCCTGATAGACGCTGACAGGTCCTGATCTAAATCAGCCGCCGTGGGGGCCCCTTCCGGTCCTGTCATGGCGGACGGAAATGACCTTGCCTCACTACCGGTCGCCATCTTGGGAATGGGAGCCGCCCCTGGCTGCTTGCCAAAGTCATAGAGTGGAGCATTTAAGGCTGCTTTGCCAATAGGTTTTGCTATTTTTCTAACTGACGCAGCCCCTTCCTCATCACTCGAGGACTCTGGGGCAGATTTAGAGGAACGCCTACGCTTCCTAGATTTTTGTTTAATCACAAAACATGGTCGAGAAACCTTTTTCTCTATATATAGAGCCCACAGCAGATAGACATTAATTATCAGCGACAGCAGGATTACACCCGTCAAATAAATCACCTTAAGATCCCAGCCAGCACTTAAAGTTACTCTTTGACCTCCTGAAGTGTTAAACTCCCTTATCTCGATCGGCAAAGTGGAAGACGTTCTATTGCCGTAATTAGTGAGCCGAAAAAAAACCCAAACAGTGTTTATACAGCAGCTGGATCCTATGCATAAACCACAAATAGATTTTACGCATTAAATATTTACCTACCTGGTCTAACATCAGCCCGATGCAGTACCGGTAGACCAACATGCCACAGACCGAGAAGAATAAACGTTCTAAAACCCAGAGCACCTTCATTTTGTTTCTCCGGCTGAGACAAGCAATAAATCAACTTAATTACTTAATTACCGAGCCCCACGTTGGGCGCCAATAAAAAGAGTGTGGTGGTTTGAAAGGAAAGGCTCTGCTTTCCCTCCCCCACTGAGAAAGAGACCACGGCTAAACCCAGTCGGAGAAATGAGAGTATATTTTACAAGGAAACAGATTAGATGTAACACAACAAATACAGGTCTTTTACAGTATATACAGGAATATACAGCAAATGAACTCAACCAGAAATCAGACCCCCCACAGAGGGGGCTTCCCCCTGTGCCCCCTTCAACCCCCTACCTCCCTTCTCCCCCAAAAGAGGTAGAAGAAGAGACGAGGACAGTTAACAGGGCAGGAAAAGAATAAAGGCCTTGCACAGGGAGTTAGTATCTTATCTTAGTTGGCCAGAATCCCAGAAGCAGATCCAGCCGAAAGGGACAGCGAAGGAAGGAAGACTGAGAGAAAGTTCCCAGCTCCCCCGGGTCCAATCTCTCCTCCCACAATCCTACCAATGAAATTCGTTTAGAAACCAAAATATTTTACAAACATTTAGCCAGTGTGCCCCTTTCTTAAAGGCACAGCGTCAAACGGCCACATCCACCCAAATGGGGGGGCATGTGCTGCTGCTGTATATTAGCCATTAAGGCTGTAAAGGTGCCACGTGGTCTTGGGGCTGATTTGGCTTCAGCAGGATGGTGGGCTGTATGACACAATGGGCTCTTGCGTCTTCCTGGGTAAACTGAGGTACGGTACAAATTCTAGTTGCCAGGGGAAGAGACATTTGGATCCTAAGGCTCATGGCTTCTCAAGCTTGCATTGAGTAGGGTTCGTGGCTTCTATCCCAGGTTGTGGACAAGCCAACTCGAGGCAAGGCAGTCCAGGCAAGGCAAATTAAAGAAAGGCAGGTCCAAGCAGGGAACGCAAGACAAACACAAATCAGCCTGCATTTATCACTTGCCCCGAGATTCAACTGGGCCAACAGGGCAAGCGAAACCAGCAAAAAATTACCCAATGAAATGGGACTCTGCCAGGCTATGGCCATAAAATGCAGAAACATAGTCCTGGTCGGGGAGCAGCAGTGGCCAGTACATGTGCTCTTACCCCAGAAGGAGATTTGTTTACCAGACATGTTGAGGCCTGTCCTTTTGCCCTTTTTCCTGCAAGGCCATGGAAGAGAGAGAGTGTGATGAATAGGTTATTAATTTATTAATGTGAAATATGAATTATGTAAATAATAGTTTTATTATCAAAATTATTAATAACCAATTAATCACTATTTTATATACATGTTCTAGTGCACAATAGTGAAATACATCCCATAAGTGGTTTGATATTATAATTAGAACTCGATTGGAATATTTGCAGAATCACTTTCTATTTATATAACGAAGGGTGCAGATTCTCTGCTTGTCCACCAGATGGCGACTTGATGGGGCACGGGCAGCTGCTAACTATATACAGCGATATTACTGTGCATCAGAGATTACTCTGCTAGATGCACATGCTTTGAACTGCATGTTAGTGAGTGGAAAGCACGTGGAAGATACTATATGTCCTTTGCTGCGAGGTTGGGTTCTGGCAAACTACTGTTGCTGGACTGGTTCCTAGGCTGGTCTGGATGGTGGCACTGGGTGGCAATCCTCTCTCCATGGCAGTGGAGGGATGGAACCTGGGCTTAGCTGGTAGGCAGGTTCTCTTCAGGAATCCAGCAGGTTCTCTCCAGACAATAGGGAGCGGTCCCAAGACAGGGTCGGCCCAGCAGGGCTGGTAGGGCTGGTCCCGGGATGGGGTCAACCCTCACAGTCAGTCCTCACAGAGTCAGCTCACACGGCAGGGCGGGGCAACAGTTCCTGATAGGTGGGCTCGGAGGCTTCTGATCTGGCACGGCAGCAGGCAGGGCTGGACCCATCGGGGTCAGCCCTGCTGCAGTGGGTTTCGGGGCTGGCATGCACAGCCCTGGGGAAGAAGCATGGCTGCGTGGAGCAGCAGAAGTAGCAACTCCTCTCCCACAATGGCGGGGTTATGCAGGCATGCGATCCTGCTTTCTGATCTGACATACAGGGTTGTGTCACTCTCGCTGGGCTGCTGCTTAAGGCTAACACAGACATGTAGACTGCCGGATTCAGCAAAGTCCTTTTCCTCGGCAACTGGGCAGATCTTACCCTCGGGGGTCCAGTCCTCTGGAGACACAGTGGGCTCTCCCGGTCGATGAGGCTGGCAGTACGATGCTGGAGCTTCTCAGGCTCGGTGAAGGTCCTCTGGAGACATTCTCAGGGCTAAGGCTCAACAGGCCTGCCTGGATACGGGCTTCTTCATCACCATGCAGAGGCTACCTAGTTGTTTGTGTATATGAGAGAGAAAACTTAATAGCAATGAGCTCAATGGCAGAGGCTATGGCATGAGCTTTGTCCTCTTAAGCAAGGAGAGAGAGCAAAGTGAAAGAGGGGGGCAACCTATTTACCAACTGGGTAATAATTATAGGTTTCTTGAGGATGGATTTGACCAATGGGCACTCTTGTAAAACAACTGCTTCAGCCTATAGGAAGTGTGAAGCTAGAATTATGTCCATACTTAGTATTTGCATGAGCATCCCATGCGCTGGGTGTGTGCAGTGATCCACGCTGGCCTGGCTAATGCCTTGGCTTTCGTCTTCCTCATGAAAGAGGGGGAACTTGTCCACATTCTGGAAACAAGATTCAATGTCTGGGCATAATGTGCCTTCACCGCAGAGAGAAAGTTGCAAGCAGAGGTGACAGAAGAAGAAGAGAGAGAAACCTGTTTATGCTTCTGCTCTGTTTCCATTAACAATCCAATGAATTATATAGACCATATCATTATTTTCCTTTTACATCCAATGGTAATTTATTTTACTTTCAGTCTTTGCAGTCAGGGACTGAGCTAAAGTTCCCCCTTCAAACTGTAATGAGCCTGTATCTTCAGTTCTTGTCAAAAGAAAATGGAGGTGGAAGGAAAGTGTCAGTGAGAATGACTGACTTCGAGCAAAGGCAATTGATCCTGGTAAAGCACAAATCCTGCTCAGATCTATTTTTAAATTTTCCCATTTCCTGGATGCTAGGGCCTTGCTTTACCATAGCTCATATAATTAGTGAAACTCCATGAAGCTAAGAGTAAGTGATCACACAATGTTATAAGTAATTGTGGAGAGTTTATCAGGAATATGGAGTACTTTCATTACATGACAAAAATAGGAGATAGCAACAATATACTTTTATATTCTGTTCACAAAACCACTTTAGATTAAATGATTATGACATTGGAATGTAAAAGCAAAAAATCCAAAATTACCTTTATTTCTTGTAACATTTTTCAGTGGATAAACAAATTTGAAGAGCCTTCAGTGTTTATTTTTCTTATAACTCCTTGACAAAAACAAACGTTTTGGTGATGTACAGTTATTAAAAATTTATTTAATCTCATGAGGTTCTTGAACTTTGTCAACCCAAAATGCCTTCACTCTCACAGGAAGTTTCCCTTCTCAATTATTTCGGATTCATTGCTAAAATAATTAAATTCTGTGCCTTGTCAAGTTCACTGGCAAATGATGCCACATGATAATCTGCAGACAATTTAAGATGACAACCAAATCACACATTTTCATGTCAGAACTGCAGTTCTGCCAATATCTGCCAACACAGACAATGAACACACATGCAAATGCAAAATTACATCCATGCAAACAAAAATAGCTTTTTCAACAAACTTCTGCCTCTGAAGAGTGTGAATTCCTAACTGTACTGGAACTTGCTATAAGATTGTATAAAACCTTTTAGTTAGTTTATCATAAATTATATATTTTTCTACTTTTCACTAGTTTGCTTGGTCTTCCCAGCCAATACTGTTACTTGATCAAGAGTCCATTTGCTTTAAGGGTAGTTAGCATGTAACTAGCTTCCAGCTATCTCCTCTTGCTTTTAGACAATACTAAGACTGCTTTATTTGTAACTGTTACTAATTTTATTGCTCTTGAAACACTGAAGAAATAAAGACAACCCTCTAGCATTATTTTATTAGCTGTGTGTCAAGATGCTGAACAGTACTTGCAAACCAATTTGTATTATAATTATGCAACTTGTGAATGATCTTGTAATCTTGGGATTTTGCCAGTATTTTAAAGGATTTATGTGAATTATTTCTACATATGAAGCTGGAGAAAAATAGAGAGTTGGTAACAAAGGCATCTTGTATATAGAGAAAGACAAACTAAACTCTGAAATGTCTCAATCAAACAGAACAGCTCTTTCAGAGGAATGTTTCATTTATTATGTGTAAATAAAGGAAACATGACATGAAACAGAGAACCTCTCTTTTGGTGCTGCTTTTTAAAGCTGGAAAAAATGTTTGTTCTATCTAATGAAAGCTTCACTTGAATCCATTTGACAGACAGCATATAATTTACATGTGTGTTCTCTGTATTGTGCTATTCTCCTTTGGGCATGAGTGGGTAACAGGAATTTTCTGGAAGAGAGGAGACTGCTTCTGCAGCCAACCAAAAAAAACCCAAACCAAACCAATACAACAAACAAACAAACAAAAAAGCAACAACAAAACCCCAACAACCTGTTTAATAAGAAGAATTTCACAGTTACTTCTAATTCAGTCACTTAGTTGACTGAAACCAATCCCCAAGTTAGAGACCTGATTCAAAACCCACAATAGGAAGGGCAGAAACTCTTTCCAGTGCTGTTTCTGCTCTCTGTATTATATTTCTGTGCTGCCTTCCTCAGTCATTTCAAGTATTATGATATGACCTGTGTCATATTTTGTAATTTACTTTAAGGTTTTGGCATTTGAAGAAAAAAATATTTAGGATGATCCACCTTAAAACCTCTGTGCTTCAAGTGCCTTTCTTCATTGTTCTTTGTTCCCCTTCAAAATGCTGTTTTGAGGATGTCACATAACATCCTTTTTTCTCCTGACAGAGTCAGTTGCCACTGATATTATAAAATTGCACTAAGTACCTGGACTCAGTCTCCATCTTTCTAACTCACATGCCTGTAGTCTCTCAGAAATTGTTCTTCATCTAATCATACTTCATGTCATCACATTCTGGCCTGAAACTAAAAGACAATTTAGAACTGGGGTAAGATCTGCTATAGATGAGTGTGAAAATTTATGAGGAGATTTCATTGGACTAAATAAGATATGTTAAATGCCACATTGCCTTGGAAGACCTTCATGAAATATAGGTTTTGTATTCCCAGGTCTTTGTAGGTACAAGCTTATTAAGTTTCAGAAATTAACAGTGGATGTAATCTCAACTAAGAAAGCATAGATGGAAGGAAAAGGAATAAAAGATGATGAATTTATCTGTGATCTATCATTGTTTCTTAAAAATAAGGAGGAGGATGAATTGGGTGCAGAAGTAAAAATGAATAGTGGGATATAGTTTACCTTCCTATAATCATCTGAAAATCATTTAAGTTTTCTATATTTGCTTCCTCTGTTGTAAAGTGAGAAAAAAGATTTTCTGTGCCACATGCACAGTTGATTCGTCTCATATGGTTTATAAAAAAATAGTTTATACTATCTAAAGATTAAATTAATAAGTATTTTCTATTTTTTTAAAAGAGATTCCTTAATTTTAAAAAATATCATTCCAAGTCCAGATTTTCATATTTTATATGCTGAATCTTCCAGTGAATTAAAATGTTACACAAATACTGTGTTGGTCTTCTTTAAAATAAAATATTAATAATTTTAAAAATTAATTATGTCAAAACATCTAAATGTATATCCATTGATACAGTTATATAAAATGTGTAGCTCTCAAATATAAAATCTATTACATTGCAGAATACTGAAATTGCAGCCTAAACAGCAATTTGTAGGAGGTGTGTGTACAACAGGTTCTTGAAATAGAAGGATGACACACGTTCCTTCCAAGCTATTATAATTATAAATGCTGGTGGTGAACAATAATCTATCGAACCAGATAAAATGAAAAAGAGTATCTTTGTGGCCCTTTAAAGGAGATAGTCAAGGTGGCATAAGAGAAACATCTACTCTGCTCCCATTCTGAGCATCTACCAGATATGAGAAAATACAGATGTTTGCAAATATGTAAGATAGGGATTTGCTACAGGTATTGCTGAGGTCAAGTTAGAAGGCTTGTCTTTGCAGAGATAGGAAGGGCATCATATTGACATTTTACCCTGGTAGCCAAAATACTTTGATGGACCTCCTTCTTCTGGGAACTCACGCTGTTCACAAAATACAAAATCATTAATGTAAGGGATCAAACATCACAGACTGTTTTAGTCTTAGATAGATTTTTACCTACATCTAAAATGTTGTGGACTTTGCATCTGTTGTCATCTGGGCAAAGTGTGTCATAGAGTCATAGAACACCAGGGTGGAGGGGACCTCAATGATCATCTAGTCCAAGACTCTGTGATCTACATCATCTGATTTTTCTTAGATTTGAGATTCTCTGTCAGTTTATGTAATGATCTTCAGAAGTGCACTACTGGCCAGACTAAGTGAAAATTTTGTTAAACTTAACTCAAGAATTCAGGCTGAATATCAATAATGAATTCAACCTCCATGACTTTTGTATGACTTAAGAAATATTATCAAGATTCCTTCAATGTTAAATTTCATACTGTAACATATATCTTCAGATAGATATTTTGAAAGATAAAAAATTGACAAGGGTAAGTATATTTAAAGTAAATTAATAAAGTACTGTAAACTACACATCATGCAAAACCATGAGAGATTCAGGAAGCAACCATTTCTTGCTCCAGTATTCTTAAAACAGAATTTATAATAAATTTCATGCTGTATCTTTGTGAGAACATTTGTAATAAAACCTAGAAACTATCAACTTTATAACTACCCATATTTAAACTGATAATTTTTCTAAAAGCACGTATTGTAACATTATATTTAACATATAGCTTTGCAACCAGGGTACTTACTTCAGTATCTGATAGTGTTACATTTATTCTGCTGGTTTTGTAAGTTCTAAAGGTAGTTTAGAGGAAGGTGTTTTTTTCTCTGGTTCAGAATACAGATACATTGCATCTGCACTGCCCTTAAAACTTTACCTCGCTCAATTTAGTAACTTCCAGTATATTATTATGTTCCATATGTATACTCTTTATTATATTTTTACTTCTAAATTACAACTTGGGTAATGTAGTTTGCTATCTTTAGACCAGCCTTTATGGATAAATACAAGTGAAACTACTTTCTGCCTACTTTTTATTTTTAGACAATCACAAAGAGTTTGTTCATTGCATGCTATTGTATCATTCATGACTTTATTAGACAAAGTCTCAAACTTATTTATTCACAGCATACTAGTCAATGACCTCAATGAATTTATAATTTTTTGTACTTCTTTGGAAGGATTAAGAAGGCAATCAAAAAAACCCAAAACAACAAAACAAGAAAAGTATTTAAGCAGAAAGTATGTAATCCAAGGAAAATGTGTCTTACATATAAAATGTTACCACTTCTTGTATGTTCACATCCAGAAGAAATATGATTACTCATGTTCTGAATAAAATATTCCCTTATTTCAATCTCTGTGTATTCTCCCTGACTTTTAATGATACTGTTCTTCCCTTCTCATCATGGTTACTGTTCTTCCCTCCATGGTTATTACTCCATTTATGTATACATTATGTGTCTCTACCTTTCTGTATTTCCCATGCTTGTGCTAAGGATATTTAGTCCACCTTTAAAAGCTAACTTCAGAGTCAAGATTGTTGCAAAAATTAATTAGGGATTTTGTACCCTATTTGTAAGGTTCTAAGAAATTAGGCTTTATGATCTCAGTTAATATCTCAGATGGAGATAGAGTTTTCCTATGCCAGTAAGTACACAGATATGCTATACATTGCAAAAGTCTTCTATCCTATTTAGAAGTTAGGTTTCATGACAACTAGTTACAACTCCGTTGTACCTTGTATATTGTGTGCAGCTACTCAGATCATGTTTTAAATGGCTGTGGAACAGAATGTAAGTTTTCCCAAGGATTTTTTCAGATCTGAAAAAGACTGCATACTTCTGAAAGCATTGAGCAGCTTGGTCAAAACTATATATACATTGTTTTGAGAAGAGAAAGATATTCTTAAATCAGTGTAATAAGAGCACCAGTAAATACAAAGTAAAAACTTGGAAAGATGTGAAGTTGACTCAGAAGATAATTTTTTTTTTTAATTACCATTTGTATATCTAAGACTCTTGCTGATATTCTTATTAAGGGTAAGAATTGCTTGTGGAAAATATAGAATTTGGAAAATTGTTAGTGATAGTAACTTCTGTATTACTAATAAAGATCAGGTCATGTATATAACATGAGATGGAGAAAAGTAGCACTTTTCCCTTCACACCAGGAATTATATCCATGCTTGTTACACAGGAAAAGCTGCAGATAATTAGATTTTACTTTTAATACATGTGATTAATGGAGATAAACTTCAATTTTTAATAACTTCATATGGAAAGATGTTACATTTTTGATTTTTGAGAAGCTGAATTTTGTATGATGCCTGTTTAATGATGAGTAGGTGAAATATGATGGCAGGCTAGATAGCAAGCTTAACAATACACTCACTTTGTCTTGTCTTCCCTAAGTATCTCAGACTTGTTCAAACCTGATCAGAGAAATGTACAAGATTATGCCATTTAGATTACAGGGATTTAAGGAAGTCGGGATATTAAACAACAGTTATTTAAATCTATATTTATGAGGAATGTGTTGAAACAACTATAGACTGCTTTATTGCATCATGCTTGCATCTAAGTAGGTGGGAATGCATTGTTACTCTAAATATGAGGTTTATATCTACTGTGAGCCCCAGGTTCAAAACCAAGCAGGATGGGCACATTTATTGTGTTATGTCCCCTCAACTTGTAACTTGTTCACTTTTTGTGTCAGCGTAAACTATAGAAAAGATGTCACATGGAGGTGCTTATTGTGTGTGTGGACAATGGAAATGCAAGAATAATTTAATAACAACAAAACTAATTTAAATTTCCTCCTCCATATACCTCTCAGGTAGCAGTGTATGCTTGTTGCCTTATACTCTTCACTACTTAGAATGTTCTGCAGTTTTGTGATGCTCTCCATACGTAATTTGTGAAGTACTTCAGATGAAAAGCACCATATAAATGCAAGTTATTATTATAGTGTACTTTGCTTCACTGAGGAAGCTGCATCAGACAGATGGTTTTATTGGGTTATCTCCTAGGTAACACTGATTCACTGTAATGATAGTGACTAGCACTCTTTAAATGGGACAGTAGTGACAGAACTACAATCTAATGGAGATAAAATTAGATAGTGCCAAGTTGGGTAATAGTGATTACCCATGTACTAAATGGATGTAAAATTGCAAGCCCTCACTTCTTAAAACACATGCATTTCCAATATTAAGGGCTGTATTTTCTAAGATCCTATAGAGGTTATGGCAACAATATGAAGTTACTCCACTATCCTATTTAAGCCCCTAGTTTTCAATCACATCTTAAAATATCTAAGTCATTGTATTACTTCTAAGTTAAATGCCACAGGAAAATGTTTTGCAGTATATATTTTCTAAAATTAGTTGTAATAATTGCATGGTAAGTGTGGCCTCAATTCAGCAAAGCAAATAACAAAACCTTGACTTTTCTTGTTATTTCTGGAGGACAATTCATACATTTGACGTTTATATTTCCATATTATGAGAAGTCTTGGGATAATCAGATGTCATATGTGTCCTTGCACTGAACCACTACACCAACACAATCTGCTGCTTTCTCCCATTTCTTTTTTAATACCCTTTCTTAATCATTAATTTAACAAGTAATTTTAAAAGGCTTTAGCTGTGCAGCAGCTTTCTCTGCTGACTTCCACATAATGATACTTGAGAAACAGGTCACTGAAAGCAGACAACAGATTTTATCATGTATTCATTAGTATACTGGACCAAAGTCAAATAATTCATCCCTAATTACTTTTGCTATGTCCTCACGTTACAAAATTTGCTATTGTCCCAAAGGGACAAAAAGCCTCAAAAATGCTCTGAACCAGACAATGGGGCAGGAGCCAGCAGGTCTGGTTTTTAGGAAAATGGTCACATTGCCCAGGCTTGTCTGAACATGTCCTGGAGCCCAAGTGGGCCAGGTGTGTGTGCCTTTGGTCATGTTTGGAGAAAACACTTTCTATAGGTTACAGGGTCAGGGGTTTATCTCTCAATCTGTGTTGTCACTGGCCATTATTGTCTCGGGAAATCTATGAATACCAGCCCAAAGAGCCAGAGCCTTGCCTTGCAATTGTCCGAGCTCTGGAAGAAAGCACAAGCCTTGCTTGGAAGCCGATATGTCTTTCAGTTTAACCAGAAAGGACTGCAAAGACCCCTCGCTGTATTAGCATTGTAAAGCCCAGGAACAGACAGATGCATCTTACTGGGCTGAGAGGCAAACCCCTGGAGGAGCTGAGTCCCCAGGACAGTTTAGTTTGATTGGAAGAAGGAACGAGTGCCACTGTGAAGGATTGCAGCAGAAGAACCTCTTTTATACAAAGCTTTCAGCTACAAAGCCTTCAGGAATAAATGCTGTGTCGACAACCATCTGCAGACACCAACAGAAACTGTACTCCTGCATCTTCCACATGGTCGACGCCATTTTGGTTTTCTTTAAATCCTCAGGTGTGCTGCAGGATGTCACGATCAGTGATTAATTATGAAATCGTAGTTTTATAAGTATCTGTTGAAGGTCTGTTGCCCTAGGGAATTCTGGAGTTCCCCCCAGCTTTGTGGGCAATCACCGGCTTCATTGCCAATGTTTTTGTACATATTGTTTAAATTGTTACTTGTTGCTGCTGGTGAGATATCTGTTCCACAACCAAATATTTCAAACCAGTAAATAGGTTTTATTAATATTTTTGAGATATTTTTATGATTATTAAAGTTATTAATAATTTTATTAATCATTCCACCTATTGAATATTGATAGCTTTGTAATGATCATAACAGCTATAAAATACATTTTGGTGAAGGGCAGAGATAGTAAAAATATAATTTATTTATTAATTAATCTTCCAGATAGCTATATACAAATTACGAAAATTATATACAGGTCTGTTACTCTGTTGTGCATGTCTTCAGAATATATAAAAAGGGTTACAATAGTTGAGGAACAATATTTGAAAAAGGTAAAATCCATACACAAAACCATGACTATCTCCACTAAAAGACAGGCTTTCCCTGTGGATCTCTTACTTATAATTCTTTTTAAGTAATGACTACTTACCATATGTTATTATAATTACTCAATACTTAATTACACATTGTTATTTATTTTTCCTACTATTCCTATACCAATCCTATAAATATTATTATTGCTATTATTATCATGTGTTTCTCTTGCATTTCACATACCTCCCATCTCAACCTTATGTACTTTGATTATCACTAGGTTATTTTCCAAATTTTTTGTCTTGTGTTCTAAAATTTGACTGACTATCTCCTTTTCTTGGCAATTTTGTCTGAAAGTTTACAACTACATTCTCAATATCTAAATGCTTTTGGTTTTTAGCTTCCACTTCATGATGCAATGTTTGTTGAAAAATCTCCACTCACACCTCTCATATCAAGACACTTTTGTAGTTCTCCAGCTGTCAACTTGCAATTTCTTGAAAATACCCAATGACACTCTTCAATACTTTTGTTTTCTAGCTTTTACTTTTTTGTAGATTTTTTCTGAAATTATCCAGTAATTTTATTCATATTAAAACACTCCTGTTTATGAACTTGTAATTTGTCTTGCATTCCTCTGAAAACATCCAACCACATTATCTATGCCAAAATACTTTTTTTACTTAGCTTTTTTTTTTTCTTGCTATTGTTTCTGAAAATTTCCAATTATCTCCTTTATAGCAAAATACTATTTTTTTTTTTTAATATACTTTTCTTGGAAAAGTTTTTTCTAAAAATCACTAATAGGTCTGTTTCCAAGATCACACTCTACACTGACAATATTTCAAGAACTGTGCACTAATTATTGCAGACATTGAAAAGGCAAATCTTTAAGATCTGTTACAATCAAAACCCAGCTCTGAGGTATCGTAAGAGGATTGGGAATCATCCATACCAGGGTTTGCAAAATCAGTCTATGTTAGAATACCTCTTGCAACTAGGAAACAAATTCAATGTGGTCCTTTTAAGAACCCAAGGAGCTTCTGCAAGTGGTGAAGTCATCTGCAAGAGAAGGAGGGAGGGAGCCTAGTGGGGGCCAGGCTGGACTGGGTCAGCCCGCAAATGGAAAGATAGTGGATACAGCAGCTCCTTCCTTGGTTTACAGTCCTTTGATTTTTAGAAATGTACAGCCTTTAAGCATTAGAAGCAAGGTCTTCCTGTAGAATGCATTAAAGCTTTTTTTCAAAGCTTTTTCTGACTCTTTTACAGTAAATCTGTTCTGGAACACATTCAGGGGAGGGGGTGGGGGGAATTGGAGGCATTCAGTCCATTACCTGTTATTTTGCCTGCTAGTAATTGTAAAGTCATAAATCAATTGCTGTGATACTGTGATTTGTTTACCAAAAAACCCCTATTTACCATTTGCCCCAATGGATATTGGTCCAATGAGCATCTGTTGCTAACACAAAGATTAACCAATGAACTTATATTTACCAAATATGGCATAAGCATACGCTGTAGACAGGGAACAAACATATAGCCTGGCCCTTGTGTACCACAGGGGTGAGACCACGCCCAGGCAGTTTGTTTACCTGGACTCAGTGGTGCCAGGATCAACCCCTGCTGCCTCCAGAAGGGAACAAAGGAGGTTTGGCACACACACAGAAGCATGTTCTGGAAATATTTGGGGCACAATCCTGGCCATAAGCACTATTCACTACAGCACATTAACTAATCTTATCCTTTTTCCTATTCTACCCTCATCCATTCTCTCTCTACCAGAGAGCAGATTGGGAGTTGGCAGGAAGCTGGGGGTACAGATGAGACAGCTGACCCCTGATTGTCAAAGTGATAACTCATACCATGTAACAACATGTGCAGAAATAAAAGCTGAAGAGAAGGAGGAGAAAAGGTAAAAGCTATAGCTTTCATCTTCCCAAGGAACTGTTAATGTGTGCTGAGGTTTTGCTTTCCAGGAAGTGACTAACCATCTGCCTGAAACTGGGTAGTGAGGAATGAAATTCTTCTTTGCTCAGCTGAAGTATGCAGCTCCTGCTTTTCCTTTTAAACTGTTTATCTCATCCATGAGTCCTATTGCCCGATTTCTGTTTTCCCATCATCCCACAGTAGAGGGGATTGAGTGAATAGCTATGTGGGTATTTGGCTGTTGGCTGGGGACAGCCCACCACAACTTAATATCAGCAGCAGTACCAGACATGATGGAACTGCATTATGAGTTGGAATCTGAAGAGGCCAAATGGTATGCTACCATAGACATTGCTAATGCTTTCTTCTCTATTCCCATAGCAGAGGAATTATGGCCTCAGTTTGCCTTCACCTAGAGAGGAGTACAGTACACCTTTAACAGATTGCCTCAAGGCTGGGTTTGCAGTTCAAGCATTTGTCATGCAGTGATCCATGATGCTTTGGAGAAAACTAGTGCTCCAGAACACATCCAGTTCATCGATGATATCATTGTCTGGGGTAAAACTGCTGAAAAAGTCTTTGAGAAAGGTTACAAAATCATTGACATTATATTGAAAGCAGGTTTCACCATCAAGCGAGACAAGGTGAAAGGTCCTGCCAAAGGGATCCAGTTTCTGGGAGTGAAGTGGCAGGATGGAAGCTTACACATTCCAGTGGATGTGGTAAACAGAGTCTCTGCCATGGCAAATCCCATGAACAAGCAAAAACTCTATGTTTCTTGAGTACAGTGGGATTTTGGAGACTATGCATTCCTGGGTACAGTCAGATTGTGAAACCTCTGTATGATGTGACTCGAAAGAGGAACAGTTTCCAGTGGGGTCCTGAACAACAAGCAGCCTTTGACCAGATAAAACAAGAAGCAGTCCAAGCTATGTGTCTGGGACCTGTCCGAACTGGTCCAGACATTAAGAACATTTTGTATACAGCTGCAAGTGACAATGGTCCAACCTGGTGCTTGTGGCAAAGAGCTCCAGGTGAGACACATGGACAACCTCTTGGTTTCTGGAGCTGAGGTTACAGAGGTTCAGAGGCAAATTATACTCCAACAGAGAAAGAGATTCTAGCTGCCTATGAAGGAGTAAAAGATGCTTCTTGACATTTGTGCTGCTATTAAGCACGCGAAGCAAATTAAGCCCTTGTGGAATGGTGACAGATGGTCCAAGTACAAGTATGGTGAGGCCTGGCAGATTGACTATATCACTCTACATTGTTCTCAATCTGGTAAGGAATATGTGCTTACTATGATAGAGGCAAACACTGGATGGTTGGAAACATATCCAGTTCCACATGCAACTGCACACAACACCATTCTTGGTCTGGAGAGACAAATCCTGTGGAGATATGGAACTCCAGAGAGGACTGAGTCAAACAACAGAACTAATTTCAAAAATAATCTTGTGAAGAACTGGGCAAAAGAGCATGGCATTGAGTGGATATTCCACATCCCCTATTATGCACCAGCTGCAGGGAAGATTGAACCCTACAATAGTTTGCTGAAGACCACTCTCAAAGCCATAGGGGGTGGATCTTTGCAAAACTGCAAGACGCATTTAGCGCAAGCAATCTGGCTGGTAAATAGTAGAGTTTCAGTGAATCAAGCTGGACCTGCACACACAGAATTGCTACAGAAGGTAGAAGGTGATAGAGTTCCTGTTGTTAGAGAAAAGAATCTGTTAGGCAAAACTGTTTGGGTATTTTCACCTTCAGGAGAGGCCAAACCTGTCCAAGGGGTGGTTTCTGCTGAAGGTCCTGGTCACACTTACTGGGTAATGCAAGAGAATGGTGAAATTCAGTGTATTCAACAAAGGAATCTAACTTTAGCTGAGAGAGTTTAAATTCAGCGTGTTGTACAGATAAAACATCACATCCAAAGGAAGAATCCATGAGGAGTCTATGGTGCCCGAACCCTGAGAACCCTGAGAACCCTGAGAGCCCTGAGTCAACTGAGAGTCCTTGTTTCTTTTCTTCATTTTGGCTGTGGAGACACAAAGTGTTTTCTGTTTTGTTTCCTGGTTTTTGGACTTTTGAATCATTTACATGGACAATGAACTTTATTTATGAATTATAGATATTATTTTAGATTAGATGAATAGTATTTACAGTCAATGAAAATTTTTAGAATGGGTCAATTGTGGCAGTTTTAGGTTATGCCTTTAAAAGTTAGCTGCAGATTTTGAGCAGAAAAATTGAAAAATATAAATAATTTACTATTGGGTGTAAAAAGGAAAACAACAGATTATTCTAAACAAATTAATTGGAAGGAAGTCTGGGGTATAAGAAAGATGTACCATAACAATTCTTCACATTTTACTTCTGTCTCCATTCCTTTTCTTTACTCTGGCTTGGTTGTTCTGCTTTGCTTGGGGGATAATAACACTTCTGGATGGCCTTGAAGATAAGAACTAACATTCCTTCCTTGCAGCTCCTCTTTTTCCTCTGGTACAGGGGGATGGGGGTGGTGGGGGGAGGGAAATGTGGAGAGGGGGGCAGTGGAGCACCTTCCCTTTTTTCTCTTTCGAAGGCCAGGGGAGTTTCCTGTTATTGCTAACTGTAAATATCTGTATAATATTGTAAATACTGTATATTTTCTACATATTCTTTGCATTCCCTTGTAGAGTGTAGGTTTTGTTGGTAAATACAGCTTTCATTTGCTTCTAACTGAGTTAGTCTGTGGTGAGTTAATGCTGGGGGGAATTTTCAACCCACCACACTTTTGGATCTATCTTTTCCATATACTAGTCTCAAACTATTTGCAAACATTCATATGGTGAAGATAACCCTCAACCAAACTACCAAATATTTATAACTTTTGTATCACATTATGTGAGAGATGGAGCCAAATTAATATATAAATAATATATTATTATTAATTTCTCATCTTATTCCCTTTTGTTCATAATAATCTGTTTCACAATATTATTTTTTTTCCTTGACAAATTTTATATGAAAATAAAGTTATAACTCACTGAAGCAGAAGATTAAGTATAGCTACTGACAGGAGTCTCTGGCCATAGATTTCACAGAATCACAGAATCACAGAAATATCCAGTTTGGAAAAGACCCTCAGGACCACCAAGTCCAACCAATAACCCTACTCTACAAGGTTCACCCCTAAATCATATCCCCAAGCACCACATTCAACTGACCTTTTAAAACATCCAGGGTTGGCAACTCAACCACCTCCCTGGAGTGGTTTGGCAGTTTGGCATGTCTTAACAGCAAGTAATAGAGCTTTGTCACTTTGCAATAGCTGAGTGTCAGGCCCTTCATATCCTTTGCTGAAGGAAACTGCTCTCTGATTAGTTTAGTCTGTCTGAGAAAGAGAAAACATTTTGTGACTTGCAACAAGAATTGATGAATTTGTGACTCAGCCACTGAGGTAGCTTTAGACTAGAATGTTTTACCAAATTACTGTGGCTCTGCTTGCTATCACTCTATAAAGAAGCAGCTATTGACCTATTGCAAGCATTATGTATTTTCTGGGGAAAATCATAGCTAACCTCAGGGCTCATTTTAGTCTGAAAGTGATGTAACAAAATTATTCCTGAAGCTGCATCATTTTTTCCCAAAGTAAGATAAAATAAAAAGCTGCTGTGAACCTCAAGCAGTTTTAAAATATTCTTGATCTGATTTTATTTGTTTAATACTAATAAACAAAGACAAAGTTATCTGTAGTAGAGCCATTGTTATTGGCATTATAACTCACTAGCAGAAATATTATTGCACTAATATTCAAACTGATATTGTGTTCACATATCAATCATATTTCAGGGGTACTTAGCTTCACATTTTTCTATTATTTTATTGACAATATCACAAAATAAATATTTAAATATATAATTCTGTACCTCTATGCATAAATTTCATAACTGAGTATTTTTAGAACTGACCTAATAGCTATAGTTGGAAACAAAATCATACAGTCCTTTATAGAGTACTCTGTTTTTTATTTTATTTTATTTTTTTATTCCCATACTTCTCAAATCATAGAATTATAGAGTCATAAAATTGTAGGGGTTGGAAGGGACCCCAAGTATCATCTAGTTCCAACCCCCCTGCCATGGTCATGGCACCTCACACTAGATCAGGTTGCTCAGAGTCCTGTCCAAACTGGCCTTAAAAACTTCCAGGGATGGGGCTTCTACCACCTTCCTGGGCAACGTGTGCCAGTGTCTCACCACCCTCATGGTGAAGAACTTCTTCCTAATATCCAATCTGAAGGCACCCACTTCTAGTGTTGCTCCATTCTCCCTAGTCCTATCATTACCTGACACCCTGAAAAGTCCCTCACCAGCTTTCTTGTAGGGGCCATGGAGGGTAGTCAGCAGCTTCCTCTGGCCCCCTGCTCCCTCCATAAGTCCCCTGTTCCTTCAGCCCTGGCAGGGCAATGGCAGGGGGAAGACCAAAGCCCCAAGAGCTCTGCAGAGTGCTGTGGGCACACCCACCCTTCAGCAGCAGTGTTTGAGCCAACCAAAACACTCAGTGTCTCACCATACCCCCTAAAAATTTTGTGCATACCATCTGAAAAACATTATCTATATTTGAAACTATTATCCAATTCAGATGTTGCCTGAATCATGATGAAGTCTGTCATCTCATGATTAAGCACACACCTGTGTTAGCCTGAGCAGTTCTTTGGCACAACTTCAGCTCACTTTAAGAGGTTTTGTAGCTGGATTATCAGGTGTGAGAAGTCAGGGATGAAAAGGTGTAGATCTTTTTAATAATACATCTGCACAACTAAGATAGCCTGGATAAATAAATCATGTGAACAAGACTTCGGCTGATTATACAAAAAAAAAGGGGGGAAGAAAAAAAAGTAACTATATTCTAAATTACTTATAATGTTGTCCTTAAGCTTTCCTAAAAGCTATTTGCAAGCTTATAAACTAAAAGGAAAACTGACTGTTATTTGCACGAATGAACACAAGTTCAATTCAGTTCAGGTTCTTAAATATTTTCTTAAGGTGAATTATTTTCAACAGTATATCTTGGTTTGATCTGAGTTCGTAACACAACTTAAACTTGAATCTAAATAGTAGCAACTGTTTGCTACAATTGAAAGTCTTCTGAAAAAGCAAAACAAGCCAGTTTCTAACACAGACAAGAAAATTAGACTGTCTGCATAGGTTCAAGATATCCAATTGAGAGAAAAGGGTATGTATTTTTATGTGAATAAAATAATGAAAGGTTTTCTAGAGTTCCGTTTTTCACTTTAAAGTGCAGGAGGATTTGAAGGAGCTATTTGAACTGGTCTACATTCTGAAGTATGGAAAAGAGAAAATAGAAACGTAAATCAGAATTTATTAAAACTGCAAAACTGAGTGGAGTATGACAGATTGCAAAGAGCTGGGGTATATCTTTTGTCATTGGGAGTTTTTGTGGTTTGTGGTTTTCTTTGACTCTTGCATATGTGTCAGTTGAGGGTGGAGGGTCTTTTCCTGAAACTAGTGTAGTTCCTTTTATTTCCTTTTCCTTCTGTCCTAGGAATCATTCTCTACCTGGTTTCTACCTGAGCAGGACAGTGATACTGTGATTCTGTGAACTGTTTTTAGTCAGTAGTGGCCAGTACTGCCAGCAAAGGGGAATCACATCAGTTATACATAAAATATATTTTAATTAAGAAAAAAAATCAAGAAAAATATAGAACTGGAGAGAGTGATCTGATAATAAAAGTGTTGGAAGTGGATGAAATTTGGCAGAGCTGGTTGTTATAGAGATCTTAAACTTTTTTTTTTTCCCTTGTTACACAGTCTACTGAAAGCATCTATAAAGTACGTCGATAACAATCCACCAATCATCTTCACCCACCACTGGGTTCTGCGGGGTGCTGGGCCCTGCCAACATGCCTTCCTCACCATCAGTGCTTGGAGATGATTTTTGCCTTCTTTTCCTGCCTGTGGTGACAGGTGCTAGAGAAACTGCGTGGGCAGGAGCATCAGAGGTTAAGTGTAGAACTGGTGGTGGTTGGGCAAACCCTTGTGCCTGGGGCTGAGGCTGAGATCTGGCACACTCACTACAACTTGACCCCTCCCTCTTTGTGTTTACACAGTGCAAACAATGCCCACAGCAGACACGCCCCCCCATCATTAAAAAGTACAAAGGATTGCCTTATCACTCTCCAAAGAGCTCTTAATGGGTTAGCTCTTCCTCCAAACAGCAAATGCCCCTATCAGGATCATATTTAAGCATATAGAGCATATTTTAATGTAAAGCAATTTTCCATCACAGACATTTTTATCTACACTGTTGGTTTCATAGCTTGCTTCAGGAAAATTTTTTATGTTAGGGAAATTACCACTGCCAGTAAAATTCAAAGAATTCAAAAGGTACATGCCCAACTGCATTGGTAAAGTATTTATCCAGTTGAGCAGCATCTCTATCATCAACCACACCACATGGTAAGTTATTAATTTGTATATATGGGTTCAAAAGGTCCAGCCAAACATTCATGCAAAAGCTTGGAACATCAGATTTTTCAAATCTCTATTTCCAATCCATTTCTTTCAGACAAAGCATTACTTTCCAAATAGAATATTAATTTCCAAGCCCCATGTTGGGTGCCAAAAGTACTATGGTGTTTTGAGCCTTAACTGGGATTTAAGAGTTCAGATGGGGGCAAGGCTGAGAATCACCCCCCCCAGACCCCCTCTCCTCTTTCCCAATAGAGAGGAAAAGAAAGGGAAGGAGCAAATCTACCAAGAAAAAAAATTGGAGTCAGCTTGGAAGTAGGGAGGTAAAGAGTTTCTTTAAACAATATATATATGTGTGTAACAATAACAGGAAGGGTTCACAAGGGTAAGGAACAAGGATGGATGGGGAAAAAATATGAAATACAAAACCAGTCCTTTGCAGAGGTGTGGATGTAGCAGGGAGGACCATGTGGCAGAGAAGCAGGGAGCCAGCAGCAGTCCTCACCCAGGCAAAGGCAAGGGCCAATAGAGCTAATGGCTGCAGTGTCCTCCTTTTTATAGGCTTGCTGGACAGGGAGGGGGAGTGGAACAGACTAACTAACTCAGTTTTCCAAGGGGAAAACACACTCAGGGAGGGTAAAGCTCTCACAAGCCCTCCCCCCTGCTTTCAGGATGGGCTTAACCCATCACACTCCTGTTCACCACATTTGTGCTCTGGAGGGCTGCCTTGTTGAATATTGTGACTGCTGCAATTTTGCTGGGCTGAATACAGTCTTGTAATGATAGGACTAGAGGGAATAGAAGAACAATAGAAATGGGTAGGTTCAGATTGGATGTTAGGAAGAAGTTCTTCACCATGAGGGTGGTGAGACACTGCAATGAGTTGCCCAGGGAAGTGGTAGAAGCCCCATCCCTGGAGGTTTTTAAGGCCAGGCTGGATGTGGCTCTGAGCAAGCTGATGTAGTGTGAGGTGTCCTTGCCCATGACAGGGGGGTTGGAACTAGATGATCCTTGAGGTCTTTTCCAACCGTAACAATTCTACGATTTTATATATTTTGACATTGGTATCGGTTTAGTTATTTCATTAGATTGGTTTTCCTTTCAGCTTGTGGGTATTCTCTCCTTTTTCTGATTCCCCATCTCTGCAGGGGAGGGTTCATCGGGTGACAGAGTAATTGCTATAGTTTAGTCCCAGATAGAAGGATTAAATGTAGACATCTACCTGCATTTTTTCACCAGAAACCAAGAGGCTTTTCTTTACTTCTCTGATTTTAAGTAATAATTGGTAGCTGCTCAATAGTCTTTGAGTTGAAAGAACACAGGTAAAGCAGGCCAAGTGATAGGTACCATGCTTTGTTTAAGAGTTTGGTACGCACTCAAGAGCTTCTTATCAGATTGTGTATTGACAAAGTCTTTATTGCTTTGGAATTATATCTAATTTATCTTTTCTTGTTAAATTCTGATTTAATAAAGCACTTCATTATCTCAGTAATTTTAGAAATGCATTGATTTTTGTATCTCTCCTAAATTCTTACTGGTTTGTTACCTCTAGAATGTTCCTCTTAACACAAATGCATTCTCTGACTTCTACTGAACTTGTAACTATTGTACTCTGGGCCTTTTTAGTCAAATTCTACTAAAAGACTAATAGGTTGCATACATATTGAAAATTAAAAGTAAATTGTTTGTTGGCTACATATATAGTCAACACAAATGAGTTAGAAGTTTCAGTATTGCTATTCTCACTAACCCCATGAGATCTACCGTGACTCTTTGATGCCTAGGCAGTTGTCACCTAGAGAAACAGGGCAGTTGAAATAGTCTGATCCTTGATATTGCTTAGTTGCCACCTTTCAAATATTTTTGCTTTTTTCCTTTTTAATGTCATTGTTTTCTGTCTTGAGTCCTTGACCTTCCAGTTACCCTTATCTCAACAATATTGCCTTTCTCTGCAATTTAATATTCCTTATCTTTCAAGTATATAGCTGTAATGGATTGGGGCAGATCCCCTCCCCACCACAGGCAGAAATAACGACTCAGGCAAACGGATTGCAAAAGTGATGAAAGTTTAAATAGAAAGCAGTGAATGTTACAGAAAACCCAAAGCGCAGTGACAAAGAAAGATCCCATCCCCACCTGAGGGTGCATCCAAAACCCCAGGGCTCCTTCTTCCCCCTCCCTCTGCTGGGCTAGTCTCAGCTGGCCAGGCCTGAGACTGCCCATCCCCCTGTGGCCTTGGGCCCAATCAGGCCCATGGCTGGGAGATCTCTCCCCCAGTTACCAAGTCTCGGAGAGGGAAGGAAAGAGGAAGTGCCAGACTCCGCACTGGATCTTATAGTGGTGCAAAGAATTATGGTAGGAAATACACAATTTCCTGTGTCCATCCCTCTGGGCTGGACTTCTGGACACAGGAAGTGAATGCACCAGGGGGGCACCCAGCTCAAACTACAACATGCTACATACTTTGTCATAGATCCTTTTCAAAATTCTTTTTTTTCCAAAGAATTTGAGTTAACACTATGCAACTATGCACAGCATTGCTAGACATTGGATTAGACAAGTGAAGCACAGGGAGGTGGTATATAATTAACAAAATAATTTGAGGAGTTGGATTAGTATAGGAAGAATAAGTAATTTCCTGCAATCCAGACTCATTATTGTACATCTTTTTCTTTATCTTCTTTACTTCTAATATGGTTGGAAGGACCAAAACTACTTCTTGAAACTACAGGGCAAATGAAGCTTTCAGGACTATTCATTATCATTGAGCTAGAATTTGGAATGGATAAAAGTAGTTCTCATCATTGATCCAGGAGACTTTTTCCTTTCTATACTATTAAATATTGTGTATTATCTGGAATATTTGAACTAAACCTATTACTATGGCCATTAATCAATATTATTCTAAATATATGCTCATTTCGTTGATACTGCCAAAGTTCAAGCATAAGTGACACCAGTAGTATCTTGCTGTGACTGCTTTTGAATCTTCTAATGAGATCTTCAGATACTACACTGATTCCCTGGGTGCTTCATATATATTTTCCTTTGAGGTCAGTTCTCTGTGTTATTGAAGGTTCAATGAGTATCACTAAGGAGTAATATACTTCTAAGCAATACTACTCATGTCAAAGGTGTTTTTCATGCCGTCAAGTATAAATAAGTGTAGTTTAAATATACAGATGCATGTAGTCTTTCTCTCATTCCCAAAGCTACATTACTAGAATGGCAAGGGTGTTATATTTTTATTGAAGACCAGTAGATTAATTCTACCAACTTATTCAGTATTTCTGAAAATATTTGAACCATTGATTTAGAAGTAGAGGGTGATAAATAGCTCTTCACTGGAGACATTTGCCTCTTTCGAAGCAATGTGAATAATCATCATTTGCTTTCTGTAACCATAATAATCTGAGAAGATTCTGTAGCAAAGCATCATTATGAAAAATGCCTTTCCTCATTTCTGTCTGTTAAGGAAATATCACTGTGTTTATCCTAAGGAAAACTGTAGATAAAACATTCCTCCAACTCCTAAACAGATTTCTTTTTTTTTGCTATGCTGGGAAAAGAGTTATTTGACTACTATGTTCTGTCTATGAACGGACCCACCAGGAGTACATCATTGCTGTGCTCTACTCATTCATCCTTTTCCAGTTCACTTCACTGGATCCCAACAGGCAACATGAGCATGCCAGAGGCAGTACAGCCCCACTGTTTGTGGAATTTCTGGAGAGAAAAGGCATTCTATGAACTTGATGCAGGGTGGTGGTGGTGGACAGCCTGCTGTGAGTTTTCTTACAATATCACTTTATTTTAGGTAGAAAGATAATTGTCTACTTAGAGACATATATTTGTATTATTTAGCCAGGTCTGATCATAACCCGCTTTTGTATATTTAATTTAGATATCTTGATGCACAAGATAATCCTGGAATCAGACATATGGTTTATCATATTCCATGGTTTTTTCTGCAGTATGAAGTGGGGTAGTAAGGGGCAGAAGTTTGCAATATTTTTTTTATATCAACAATATAAGTGTTAGAGGTTGCTAAATACTGTAGCCCAATGAGTATGAGGCTGTTGTGGCTCTGTGTTCCCAAGTCCAGCTAGTGGGAAGGGTGAGCATGAATTCATGATAAACACACATGCATGAACACACACACAAAATACACATACACATGACTAGCCACATGGATCAACACAGATAGATAATTGAGTACTCAAAGAAGCATGAATAGGCTGATAGTTTTCTCTTCTCCACTGATCAAGGCTGAAGCCTGCAGGCAAATACTTATCTGTATAGATGTTTGAGTATCACATAGAATCACAGAATCAATAAGGTTGGAAAAGACCTCAGAGATCATCAAGTCCAACCTATCACCCAACACATAATGACGAACTAAACCATGGTTTCAAGTGCCACATCCAAACCTTTTTTGAGCTCTTCCAGGGATGGTGACTCCAAAACCCCCCTGGGCAGCACATTCCAATGGCGAACAACTCTCTCTGTGAAGAACTTTCTGCTCACCTCAAGCCTAAACTTCCCCTGGTGCAGCTTGAGACTGTGTCCTCTTCTTCTGGTGCTGGTTGCCTGGGAGAAGAGACCAACCCCCACCTGGCTACAACCTCCCTTCAGGGAGTTGTAGAGAGCAATAATGTCTCCTCTGGGCCTCCTCTTCTCCAGGCTAAGCAACCCCAGCTCCCTCAGCCTCTTCTCACAGAGTTTGTGCTTGAGACCTCTCTCTAGCCTCATTGACCTTCTCTGGGCATGTTCAAGTGTCTCAGTGTCCTTCTTAAATTGAGGGTCCCAGAACTGGACACAGTACTCAAGGCCTGACCATGAGGACAGGGGAACAATGACTTCCCTGCCCCTGCTGGCCACACTATTCCTGATAAAGGCCAGGATGCCATTGGCCTTCTTGGCCACCTGGGCACACTGCTGGCTCATGTTCAGCTTCCTATCAACCAGTACCCCCAGGTCCCTTTCTGCCTGGCTGTTCTCCAGTTACTCTGACCCCAGCCTGCAGGTCTGCATGGGGTTGCTGTGGCCAAAGTGCAGCACCTGGCACTTGGACTTGTTGAATATCATCATGTTGGACTCTGCCCATCTGTCCAACCTGTCAAGGACCTTGCAGAGCTCTTACCACCCTCTAACAGATCAACACCTGCTTCCAGCTTGGTGTCATCTGCACACTTACTAATGGTGGACTAAATCTCCTCATCTAGACATCAATAAAGGTATTGAATAAGATTTGGCCCAGTACTGATCCCTGGGGGACACCTTTAGTGACTGGCTGCCAGCTGGATGTGGCACCATTCACCACCACTCTCTGGGCTCGGCCCGCCAGCCAGTTCCTAACCCAGGACAGGGTGCTCCTGTCCAAGCCACAGGCTGACAGCTTGGCCAGGATTTGCTGTGAGGGACGGTATCAAAGTCCTTGCTGAAGTCCAAGTAGACTACATCCACAGCCTTCCTCACATCCACCAGGAGGGTGACTTGGTCGTAGAAGGAGATCAGGTTGGTCAGGCAGGAACTTCCCTTCCTAATTCCATGCTGGCTAGGCCTGATCCCTTGGCCATCCTGCAGGTGCTGTGTGATTGCCCCCAAGAGGATCTGCTCCATAAACTTTCCTGCCACTGAGGTCAGGCTGGCAGGCCTGTAGATTGCAGGTTTCTTCATCTGGCATTTCTTGTGGATGGGCATTCACATTGGCCAGCTTCCAGTCATCTGGGACCTCTCCAGTGAGCCAGGACTGTTGAAAAATGGTGGAGAGTGGCTTGGCAAGCTCATCTGCCAGCTCTCTCAATTGCCCTAGGATGGATCCCATCTGGTCCCATGGACTTCTGAGTATCCAGTGGCTCAGCAAGCCCTTAATTACTTCCTCGTGGATTTGAGGGAGACTACACTGCTCCCTGACCCATCTACCAGTTCAGGAGGCCAGATATCATGAACTCCTTCTGCCTTATTGTTGAAAGGATCAAGATGGATTAAGGATGAAAAAGCACGGGAAAAAAGAGAACAAAGTGAATACACAATGGCTCATACATAAATGGGTTTCCGGTCATTACTGTTGTGTGAGCATGCCCTGCACCTGATTACAGTACTGTGTCTGGTCTTACAAACTATATTTCTTCTCTCTTTATTTCTTTTTAATTCCTGATGATGGGGTGCTCTATTTTGTGTGTGTGTTGTGGTTTATGCCAGCAGACAACTAAGCACCATTCAGGTGCCCCCTCAGTCCCCCCTTGATGGGATGGAAATGAGAATAGGTGTAAAAGTGAGACAGATTGGTTGTTGACATTGTACTGGTTTAAGACAGCCCATTTTTGTAAGCAAGCCACACACACAGGCAGGAGGGAAAGTAACACACATACAAAAGAATGGAAATACAGAGTGTTTCATGAAATGATATGATGTACCTTAGCCTATTTTGCAGAAAACCACAGCAAAAACAAAAGCAGCAGGAGAAGACAAAGTGACCCTTCTACTCCCCAAGCCCACAGCCAGCCCAGAGGAAGAAACCAACACCCTAAAAACTGAAATGAGATGCAGCAACTGGAAACAAGAAGCCTCTCATTAAAATCTGAACTGTGTCACATGATACTTTGCTCCACCCAATGCTTTTGTTTTAAAGCTGGCTTGACATCATATTGGTGTTTAATACTCATGATCAGATTCAATTGACTAAACCCATGACAGATGTAAAGACAGCTTAACAGGTAAAGCTAAAGATGCATTTACAAGAAAAGCAATACCTCAGATGGTGTGTCTTCTGCCGTCAGAATCACCTCACCCTCAACTTCCAGTGCCCCATATTTGTTTTGCAAGGGCACCAGGGAAGGTGAGGGGAACTGTGAGGGTTTTACTTTACGTCTCCTAAGAGGGACCTGTATCTATTCCCCACTGCTCTTTGGGGCACCTGCCTCTGCTAGGGGAGCCTGCAGAGCTTGGTTACTCAAGTTCAACTCCCTTCTACATTCCCTTACAGTTCTATTAACTTCCTCCTTCAGTTCAGCCACTAGGGTTAGCAGATAGCAGATCTGCTCACACCTAATGCAGGTGTTGTCTCCACTGCCCTCCATTTCAAGTGCCAGGCTCCAGCACTCTCTGCAGCCAATTGCCTGGACACCTACCTGCTTATGTTTGACCTCAGTCTGGGTTGGCAGTGATCTTTTAAAAACAGCTTTGCTGCAAGTTGCAACCATCCCTATCCTTGGCCACCGACCTACTGGAAGAATAAAAAAAGTCGAGTGAGAAGCCAGCAGCTTCCTGTGAAACGCTAGACCATAAAAGCCTTGGGGCACATTTAAAATTTCCCACGGCTGATGTCATTATCTTGAGCAGGCATGTGAGAAGATGACTATGCTGGTCCTCTCTCTCTGCCTTGGTGACTGCTGGAGTCCTTCCAGCCCAAAAAGCCTGAAAAGGAAAGTAAAAATGGAGTGCCTTTTGGTTTGAGCATGTTGGTCCTGAGTGCCCGTCCTGAGTCAGCTTTCTAGTGAAATGCTCTTGCTTCTGCTCTCACTCTGTGCATGTGCTCTGCCCTTGTGCACACGTTCTGCCTTTGTCTGCAGTCCAGAGAGAAGCCTTGATACCCAGGAAGTGCCATCATGCCTCAGTTTACCCAGAAACCAGTAAAGAGTCCTTCACATAAGCTGTACTGAAACTACAGCTTAGCATCATACCCCAGTCCTGACAGTAGGAAGAAGTTGCCTAACCACCTCCTGAAGGGACTGAGCCCTGTTGGTTTGATATGGAGAAATAGAGAGGCATGGTGGAGGAAGGGAGCATAAAGGCCTGAGTTTGTTGGCTTGGTTTAAAGGAAGGTTTGTGTGAAGCCTTGTCTTAATGGGGTTCTGTGTTTAGCCCAGACTATGGATTTTGTGTGTTTTGTATGCTTTGTACTGTTTTATGTAGTTATGGGTAACATTTTCATTTAAACTTTCCATTTCTATAAAATCCTTTGTGTGAACATTTTTCTTTTACCCCTTGTGGAAGAGGTAAAAGAGCATTTGTTTCACCCTGAACTAAAAACGTTATGCAAGGGCACCTCCCACACATGCACTCAGTTCTGCCACCCTGTAGTCCAATGCCTGGACAGCTGCATGATGCCATTGGAGCTTTGCATGGGAAGCTGCACTAATTATGCTGGAGGCAGAGTATAGAGTGGACATAACGTTCTGCTGGGTGGGTACTGCTGCTGCCTCATGAAGCCAGTAGAGGTTCAGCACAATTTCTCCATGCCTTTCCACATGAACTACACCTCAAAGTGCCATGTCCTTGCTCCTGATGACCCATGCCTTGTTTGCCTTCCCTTTTCCTGGTGTTTCTGGTTACTATAACTCCCTAAGGGTTTTTGGTTATTTTGTTTTCATATTTTTATAGACAGGGCAGATCTTGGCCATGTTGCTTCTGGCTGCACCAAAGTGTCATCAGCTGCTGTTAAATAAGCTTCCACCAGACCTCTCAGCTCCCACTGAGGTTACTTTGATTTGAGAAACAGCCTTGTGCACTGCACTGGAGCCTTCCACCAGTGATTGTAACAAAACTGGAACTGTTTATTGTAACTCAATTCATGTCAACTTCACTAAGAACAATTTTTTATCACAGATCATCAGAATCACATTAAAAAATTTGAACATATTTCTATAAATTGATGGATTACTGTAAACAACCTTTGGCTATTTCTCAAATATTTTGACATGTTTAACACCATTCAGATATTGAGAAGTAGTATCATTCATACATAAAAATATTTCCTTTCATTTTTGCTAAAAAAAAAAAATAATTCACTTATGCACATGTTAAATGTAAAGTTTCCAAGAAGATAACAACATCATTTGATTTGCATTTCCTTTGAGGTGCTAAAAGGAACTCAGATTCTTAGTAAAGGACTAATGTCATCAAAAAACCCATAAATTAACAGTGTGGATTGATCTCACCTGATAGATGTCCACAGCACAAAATCACTATCCGAACTAGTCATGCTAAACTCTCATATAATCAATGAGCAGAAGAGGCACTTAGAGGGTCTGATTCAGCTGACCTATTTTAGACACATTTGAACATACATCTATTTCTCTCCGGTGACTAAGAAAGCAGGTTAGAGTGGCTAACTCCAATGTCAAGCAAATATATTTTTAATGAACTGCAGAATCTAATGGACTAAGACCAAACCAGGAGTTGGCTTATTCCCAGTGAAGAATAAAATTGGATTTTCAGATTCTTTTAGAAAGAGAAAACATTAGTGTTACTAAACACATTAGCTTGTCCCCAGATGTCATTTTCACATTTCTTCCTAACAGCTTTGAGATACATCTAGATTAATCCTGACCTGCCATAATTTAAGGTGGTTTTACACATGATTGACACAAATTTCATAGATAATCTCAGACCATAGTCATCCCAGATAAAAAAAACATTAGCTGTGATTCAGCCCTAGAGTCATACATCTAAATTTAGGGGTTTAGAGGTTCAGCTCCAGACTATATATAGGTATATTTGCACATATGTGTGACCACTAGATTCACATGAGTTGCCTAACCAGTTCAGAACAGATTAATTTGCATATCTGAGACATTTAACTAAGTTTGGCAATGTGTTACTATGTTTAGATGGCCCTGCCGTTGCGAAGTAGACCTAAAGTAAGTTGTGACATATCAGCTGTGCTGAGGCAACTAGATAGACATCATACAAAATATAGTCAGTCAAGTCTGAAGAGCTATTTTGCTGGGCCAGGTGTTGACAAACTAAATAGAGAAGAGATTAGATGGATTTTGATGTTTTGGTGTTTTATTGTGTGGGGGGGGATGGTGGATTGTTTGGTTTGGTTTGTTTGTGAAAGAATGAGTACTGAAACATTTATTTGTATTATATAATAGTTTTAATAAATTCACCTAATTAATACTTTCTACCAAAAAAATCACAGAAACAAAAATTACAAAATTCAAACACCCAAGAAATGTATTATCTTAGAAACTTAGATAATAAGTTATAACAAAACAGTTCTGCAAACCCAAGACGATTTGGGATATGGGGAAAGCAATATGTCCACAAAAACAAATCTGGTTAACACAATACACAAAGTTGAATTTCTGTTTATCTTTTAAGGGCTGTCTGTACCTTGAACTGATTTTAAAATATTGTATACTAATTCTTTTATTTCGTGCATACAAATCCTTGAGAGTTTCATCTTATACATAGATGCAGTAAAACATATGCTATATTTGCACGTAGCTTTTACTTGAAAAAGGAAGGAACATTAGAGTCATCAAATAAATGTCATCAAGAGGAAAAAATGTAACATTTTATAATTGCATGAACCTTTTTTAGACACAGATAAGTGTTCAGTTATGTTTTTTGTATATGGTTTACAGAAAAAGACTAGCAGCTTGTTCTGGTTTTGGAGCGAGAGTTCAATTTAATGTCATTACTTTTGGTGCTTCCATCTCCTGGATATAAAAGCTTTGAGTTATTTGTACTTTTATCTATTAATTTACCTCTAGATACTTGATTTTGATGACTTTGAGTTTAGAATTTCACCTTGCAATATGTCAGAATAACTCTTCCCTCCCAGTCACAACCTGAAGTTTATTAAATAGCACACGTGGAATATGACAGATATACAGACCTCTGAAATCAGATGGCACATTGTCCTCAACTCATGTACACATGTACAATCATAGAGTTGTTGAGATTGGAAAAGATATTTAAGATGACCAAGTACAACAGTTAACCTCACACTGCCAAATCCATCATTAAACCATGTCCTTAATTCCATGTCATGTTTCTAAACCCATATCATGTACGCAAGGTTACATTTCCTCATGGGACAGCTTTTATTTTTTGTGAAGGTTGAATCATTTCCTAAACACTGCACATAGGAATGAGCAGGCTGCATTATCCCCGGGCTATTGCCAAGAATAGAAAATAACCCTAAACCTTTTCTTTCATTTTAATGACCTGTGTGGAGTGGTAGAGGGAAAATGTACATCTGTGAGTACTATTAGCATTGCTTTTTACATTCAGAATCAACTGTCCCTGAACTCTTTTTGGGTGAAGAACAGTTCTTCACAGAAAGTACACAAAGAAGGGATAAATCATTCCAGCAAAGTGAAAATATAAGAGAAAATATGTATCTTAATATTAAAAAAAAAAAAAAAGAAAGAAGAAAAAGGGAAGATTTCTGTTAGTTTTGATTTCCAGATATTATTAGGAAAAGTAACTGTCTGATAATTCTGTGATGCTAAGGTATGAATTTTTAATAGGAGCTTGTTCCAAAGGATGAGATGTAATAATTAACACATAAGGGAAATGTGAGGATTTATTTTCCTAAAAAAATACCATTTGACTATCAGAAACATTTGCCACATTACAGAAATATTTGTTGTTACCTATCAAGATTAATAAGTGCTGGATGATGATGATTATATTTTTTTAATGAACACAGGAAAATATAATATCCATATAATGTTCCATAATCTTGCCTGGCACTGAGGCCAGGCTGACAGGTCTGTAATACCCTGGCTCATCCAACCAACGCTTCTTGTGGATGGGCATCACGTTGGCCAGCTTCCAGTCATCTGGGACCTCTCCAGTGAGCCAGGACTGCTGAAAAATGATGGAGATCCTCTTGGCGAGCTCATCTGCCAGCTCTCTCAGCATCCTAGGATGGATCCCATCCGGTCACATGGACTTGTGGGGATCCAAGCGCCTAAGGAGATCTCTAACTACTTCCTCCTGGATTACAGGGGAACTATGCTGCTCCCTGCCTCCATCTGCCAGCTCATAAGGCCAGTTTTCTGGAAGACATTCTGTTCTGCTATTGAAAATTGAGGCAAAGAAGGTGTTAAGTACCTCTGCCTTTTCCTCATCTTTTGCTACCATGTTGCCATCTGTGTCCACTGAGGAGTGGAGTTTCTACCAAAGGTCATCAGAGTGATGCATAGACAGTCTTGAAGTCCCATTTAAACCCTTCAAATAGACTGTAAGTGGGAGTTAAATGCTTTATAGGGTTCTGATGGCTTTTCACAGAGGGAATTACACTCTAAGTGAATGTACAAGCCAGCTCCATATTTTATACAGTATCAGGAATTTATAATATGCTTTTGCTCAATTTCTGTGTCCTTTTTGTACTATAGACTTCTTGTAAGAACTGTTTCGTGTCTCTAATACTAATAGTCTGTAAACAGTATGATATAATTTTCTTTTTCAAACACTAGTTTTCAATTTATCATTGTCACAGAGTCAGAAGATTAGGATATTTTAAATTATTATGTTTTTTCATTGTATCAAACCCTTATTAGTCTAATACAAAGAATTAGACAAAGTTATTTGTGGCTTCCCCCTCCCCCTGAGAAACAAAAGAGACATGCATGATTTCAATACCACTTGTCTCTGATGTTTCCCTGCCTTCACTTATGCTGGCTATTTTATCAAAGCCTTCATTATTATTTATTTCCAACAGATGGATTACAGAATCATAGAATCATTCAGAGTTAAAAGGATCTCTTGAGATCATCTACTCCAATTCCCTGCTCCATTAGAGTTAGCTATAAAATGTTGCACAGGCCCATGGCTGGTTGAATTATTAATATTTCCAAAATCCTCAACCTCTCTGGGCAACTAGTTCTACTGTTTGATTATTGTCACAGTGAAGAAGTGTTTTCCTGTGTTCAGATTGAATTTCATATGTTTCAATTTTTGCAAATTGTCTCTTGGCCTGTTAGTGTGCATCATTAAAAACAGTCTGCCTCTCTTGTTCTCTTATATCCCATAAAGTGTTTATATCCATTGTTAATATCTCCCCCAAGCCTCTCTTCTCCAGGCTGCAGAGTCACAACTCGCTCAGCCTCTCCTCATATGATAAATCCTCCTTTTTTTTTGGAACATTTTTGTAATCCTGGGTTAGAATCACTCCAGTAAGTCACGGAATCACAGAATGTTAGGGGCTAGAAGGGTCCTCAAGAGGTCATGTAGTCCAACAGGACATGTAGAGTAGATCACACAAGAACTCATCCAGGTGGGTCTTGAATATCTCCGAAGAGGGAAACTCCACAAATCCCCTGGGCAGCCTGTTCCAGTGTTCTCTCACCCTCACAGTGAAATAATTCTTCCTCCTGTTTCCATGGAACTTCCTATGCCTCAGCTTCCAACCATTTCCCCTTGTGCTGTCGTCGGGAATCACCAAGAAGAGCCTGACTCCATCCTCTTGGCACTCACCCTTTATGTATTTATAAACATTAATGAGGTCACCTCTTAATCTCCTCTTCTCCAAGTTAAAGAGCCCCAGCTCCCGCAGTCTCCCTTCATAAGGAAGATGTTCTATTCCCTTAATCATTTTCATGGCTCTGTGCTAGACTCTTTCAAGAAATTCCCTGTCCTTCTTGAAATGAGGGGCCCAGAACTAGACACAATTTTCCAGATGTGGCCTCATCAGGGCAGAGTAGAGAGGGAGAAGAACCTCTCTCGACCTACTGACCACACCCATTCTAATACAAGCTAGGATACCATTGGTCTTCTTAGCCACAAGAGCACATTGTTGGTTCATGGTCAACCTTCCATCCACTTGGACTCCCAGGTCCTTTCTCCCTTCACTGCTCTCCAGCAGGCCAGTCTCCAGCCTATACTGGTACATGGAGTTGCTCTTTCTCCGGTGCAAGACTCTACATGAAACTTGTTGAATTTCATTCAATTTCTCCCTGCCCAACTCTCCAGCATGTCCAAGTCCATACTGAGAAGCCCAGAAGTTGACCCAGTACTCCAGATCCAGCCTTATCAATGCCAAATAGATCAGACAATACAGGATTTACATTGTAAACATAATGAAAAATCTTGGAAAATGCAGACACACTTGGAATACTTCAAAACTGTTTGTCAATGTATGTTTCTTATGCTTGTATATTAAATAATAATTGTGGTTGGATATGTTTTTTGTAAGCTTTTATTTGTCTAAGTATTTTTAATTTTTTGGAAATACTAATTTTGGTAACTTCAGTCTACAAATCCATTATCCTTTTATTCTACATTCTTGTTAGAAGAGACAGACAAGAGTCTGAATCAGGCAGGTTTGTGCATTACTTTAAGTAGTAATTATATCTGCAGCAGATTTATCCAATTTAATGAGAAAATTCTAACTGGGTGTTACTCAAATCATTAGATCCTGACAGAATATCAATCAACAAGCCAATATGGATCCACAAACCATTATAAAATAAACCATCATAACATTATTTTATAGATGATAAAGCTTCTGAAATATAGAAAAAAGATGTAGGAAATTGAGGGTTGAACCTATTACTTTATTGATGCTTGAATTTGTTAGGGTTTTGGGAGTTTTGGGGTTTTATTTTTGGTTGTGGGTTGTTTTTTTTTTTCCCCAGTCAAGAACCATTGTACCTCTCAGGATTTTACCAAGCACTTTTAATTGTTTAGATAAAATCACCCTGATTAATGAGACCTTGTGTGTAAACATTTTGAGACATTACTTAAGCTTCTTTTGATAAAATTAGAAAAACACAAGAAATCATTGGTTTCTGATGGCCCCAAAACTTCATGATTATTAACTTATTTCATCAGATGCATTAATTTATGTGAACTATAAATAAATATTTCTGTTTCAGTTTTAATTGAGATTATAAGAGTAAATAAATGTGGGACTTATGGCCTGGTTTAACGAATCTACACTTATATTTTAATGTACTTTCAAGTCACTTCCAACTTGAATGCAGACAACAGTTTTGAAGGAACCTATGTAAAGTCATATCCCTCAAACTTTTCAGTAGTGTAAAATAATCTTCGTTCATGCTTGCAAAACCATTATTAAAAATACACTTTTACTGCAAAGGTGAAAAAAGAAACAGGAAACATGAAGCTCATTTTTTGATAAGAAGGAAGAGATAAAGAGTTCCTTTCTTAGAGTGAATAGAACTACATAGTTGCTTAACTGTTTGTGATATTAGCTCACAATATCTATTAATGGACTATTTGATGGGAATTCTAGTATGCTTGAATGACCACAAGTATAGGAGTATGAAAGGTGACTTCTTTCATTTCCAGTTAATAGTGTTTCTAGCTACAGACAAATCTTTAATTTACAACTGATAAGATCATAATTTGAAATATGTGTGTTGCCTTGGCTGACATACTTCTAGCATGAAAAACCTTAACAAGATAGAGTCAAAAAGAGCAAATCAAAAAATGAGAAGCAGTACCTAGAATTTAGGTGATAAGAGCACTGTAAGATTTATTCTCAGACAATTTTCTTCTTTTTTTTTTTTTTTTAATAATAATTTTCAAACTTAAAAAGCAAAGGTAAAGGTATTCTCTATGTGGATGACAGAGTATAATGACGTATAGCACTACTTCCATAAGTAAGAAATGGTCCACATATTCAACACTGTATGGAGAATTTTTTAATTTTTTTTGTTACTCTACACAGAAAACCACAGTGCAAATAAGTAAACTGTGATTAAAAAGGCAATTTAATAACATAGAATACATACATAGAATAGAATACATAGAATAAACCAGGTTGGAAGAGACCTTCAAGATCATCGCGTCCAACCCATCAACCAATCCAACACCACCCAAACAACTAACCCACGGCATCAAGCACCCCATCAAGTCTTCTCCTGAAAACCTCCAGTGATGGCGACTCCACCGCCTCCCCAGGCAGCCCATTCCAATGGGCAATCACTCTTTCTGTATAGAACTTTTTCCTAACATCTAGCCTGAACCTCCCCTGGCGCAGCCTGAGACTGTGTCCTCTTGTTCTGGTACTGGCCGCCTGGGAGAAGAGACCAACATCCGTCTGTCTACAACCTCCCTTCAACATGTGGCAGTTTAGGCTGAGGTCCTCCTGTTACTGCCACGTAAGTTACACCTCTGGTGTCCCAAGTGTCCAACCCAGGAGGTGGACACAGGAAACAGATTATTCCTACTCATAAATCCTGCACCCTATAAATTCATCTGCAAAGTCATTCTCTTCCTCTTTCTTCCCTCTCTGCTCCCATGGGAGACTCTCTCTATTGGGTAGCAGTGGGGAAGTATCTCAAGGTCTCTTAGGCCTGTCTAGGCCTAATGCCAGGAGGAGAAGTGGGGGAGCAGTCTCAGACCTGGCCAGCCCGAACCTGGAACCCCTGCCAGTGAAAACTGAAGTTAAAGACTGATGAAAGAGTTAAAGACTGATGGAAAAGTTAGAATGGAAATCTGGGCATTGCTAGTTTTGGTGGTTGGGTTCAAGGGTTTTTGTCTTGCTGACCGTGTAGTCATTTTATGGGTTCTGAGGGGACAGGTGTACGTGCAACTGAAGCATGGAATCCCTCCTGCCATTTCAAGGTGGCAGGGGTGATTCTGTAGTCAGCAGCATCAGGGGGAAAGCTTAAGAAAGCGGTGCCTGCCCCTATCCCCTTTGTTCCAGGCGGCATAAGTAGCAGGCAGCACAGAGCGGAGGAGTCAGCAGTTGTAAGAAGACCAAAGTCAGCTTGTCACGCAGTGGTGGGGGCTAGCCGCAGTGGGAAGGTGAGGGGTTGCGTCCTGGAAGAGGCTTTAACAAGCCAGCTAAACCTGTTTGAGCCACTGCCCCTTCTCCTTTCCTCCCCATTTTGCTGGGTCAGGGTTTGAGGTTGAGGAGCCAATAGGCAGGCATTGTTAAGGCTGCCTGGAGGGGATGGAAGCTCGATCCCAAGCCTCACGTTTCAGAGAGGTAACTGCATGTGTCAGAGACAATTTGAGAAGTCGTGCAGTTTCGCTCGCCAGACAACATTTTGAACTAATTGGTGGGATTTGAATAGCTAACATACCATTGGACCATTCAGTTTTCAAAAAGGGAATTTATAGGGGAAGATTTCAAGAGCCCACATGTTCTTCTTTTCTCTCTCTTTCTCTCATCTTCTCCCCTCCTTTTCATTAATGGGATTGAAGGTGGCAAGAAGCAACTACTTTCTCCTCTCTTCAGGGCAATTAGTTTCTTTTGTCCTAGCAGCACAGTGTTTAGGTCTTCAACATAGCAGCATGTCTCACTCTCTCTCATTTCCTCTGATTTTGGATACTATCCTTTGGATTATTCCTGCCCTTTGGATTATAACTATGAACTCAAAACATTGCTCTATTCAGCAAAGGTTTTGGTAGTTAACAGCTTGGTGGTTTGTGAGTAACTTATGCTAATTTACCTGACTATTTCTAGCCGAGGTAGTCCATTCTTGCCACCCGGGCAGCATTGCTGTTTGTTTTGCTTGTATAGTTTCCCGGTGATCCAGGAGGAAGTAGTTAGAGACCTCCTTAGACACTTGGATTGCCACAAGTCCATGGCACCAGATGAGATCCATCCTAGGGCAACTGAGAAAGCTGGCAGATGAGCTGGCCAAGCTGTTCTCCATCATTTTTCAGCAGTCCTGGCTCACCAGAGAGGTCCCAGATTACTGGAAGCTGGCCAACGTGATGCCCATCTGCAAGAAGGACTGGAAGGAGAAACCAGGGAATTACAGACCTGTCAGCCTGACCTCAGTGCCAGGCAAGACTATGGAACCAGTCTTCTTGAGTGCAATCACACAGCACTTACAGGATGACCAAGGGATCAGGCCCAGACAGCATGGATTTAGGAAGGGCAGGTCCTGCCTGACCAACCTGATCTCCTTCTAGGATCAGGTGACCCGCCTGGTGGATGTGGGGAAGGCTGTGGATGTAGTCTACCTAGACTTCAGCAAGGCCTTTGACAGCATCCCCCACAGCAAACTCTTGACTAAGCTGTCAGTTGTCCTGAGTATACATTTTTTTTAATGTTGCACTTATTTCCTGTAATGAAAGTACTCTGACTAGCGATGCCTGCAGTATTTCTCCATAGCAAGAGCTTATTTTCCAGCATCTTAATCGCTGATAACATTGGATATACTGGAATCTGTCTAGATGCAATTCTGGAAAGCTCTGCAAAAGGTACTAATTTTTAAAATAAATTTAGATTGAATCTAGAAATGCTTGCTATATTAAATGGAATAACTAAATCCCACAGAATCTGTTCTTTTTAGGAAAATAAAAGTTACATAACTTATTTGAACAAAACATTTGTTATAGGAATTTTTATTGAAATTCACATGGAATAACTATACTTCTGCACCCCAAAATGCTAGGCTGTATGAATTGCAAATTACCTTATTTTAAGAAAGCTGCCTTTAAAACCTTTAAAATGTTTGGGTTTTTCTGGGTTTTTTTAAGCTTTTCTGAGAACTGTTAAGATGACAATCTGATTTGACCAAGCTTTTCTCAAGCAGACCAGTTAAACTAAAAATGATAATTTGATTAAATTTTAGTGTCACAAATATCTATTGGTTTTGCAGGATATCTCTCTCTTTGTTTTTTTTTTTTTTTTTACCAACAACCATTATTCCTTTAATTATTAATACTTATATAGTCTATAATGAATAAGGTGTTAAAATGTTCCATATCTCAAATCAATAAGTATAGTAATTATACAGCTTATTTGAGTTATAATTTATGTTGAAGTGGTTATTTATTTCTTGGCTTCAAACAAAGGAAGAATGAACAATCCCGACAATGGTGCTTCTGTCACAATTCAGCTGTTATTTGCATAAAATTTCAGAAGAGTGAGAAGGCATGTTTTACATTCCCACTCTTTTTTTCCTGTATAAATAAATTACATATGGTCATTTGATAGTTTCTGTTAATATCCAAACAATTCTAATGCCATTTTTCTCTTGCTTTAATTAAAATGAAGAGGGGAAATCAAATAAAATTAAATCTTCAGGTACCTGCAAAAAAAATCCCAATCATCATATTGGCTGTTTCTCCGACATTCCACTACACTCATTACTATGGGTTTTGGAACACTGTGTTAAGGGAAGGTACCATTCTACAAGGGTGCAATAAGTTTGTGCTAAAAGATGCATCAGGCCCGGAATTATGCCCCAAATATTGATAAAGCAAACAGACCCAACCTGCCTTGTTGGGGTAAACAAGAACACGTGTCCACCTTATGGGATGTTTGTGCTTCTTCCAAGCATGGGCATATTCTGACTATGGACTCTGCTATAGGATAAGGGTGTGTTGACCAAGTTTGACTATTGGCTAAATCCAAGCCTCAAGCAAATTATAAATATTACCCAAATTGTAAACAACTCCCTCTTTTGCTATCAAGCTCACTTTGTGCACACGCTCTGCCCTCATGCAAGTGTTCTTGCCTTTGTCTGCAGTCCAGAGAGAAGCCTGCTATCTGGGAAGTGCTGTTGTGCCTCAGTTTACCCAGGAACCAGCAAAGAGCCTTTGCATAAGCTGCACTGAAACTTCAGCCAGCGCAGCATCGTATCTGTAGTCCCACTGGTAGGAAGAAGCTGCCCTGTAGGGACAGAGACCCAGGAAGCCAAGCCCTGAGGAGAACTTGCCCAAATCCCTTTCAGCAGTTCTAAGTGTATGTGCTGCAAGCACAAAGCTGCAGACCTGCAAACCAAAGCTGGCCCATGTGCCCACTGCTGGCAAAGCCAGAACCCCACCCAGCCAGTTCTGTGCTGGCCACTCTGTCATGGGAGAAGGGAGCTGCTGCCTGCCACTCCACAGCATTAAGCTAAGTGCCAGGGTGATCCAGAGCACTGTCCTTGCCCTGATGGGACCACCTCTAGGTGTCCCAGACTGCTACAGTGTCCTGTAAACTCTGCAAGGCCGCCAGCACCAAGGGAATTGTCCAAGGGCTTGTTCCAGGTGAACCAGACTCCAGCACACACCTGCAGCAGTGGGAGAAGGCTGCCTTCACTGTGACCGGAGGGTCCACCCCCGAAGCCAGCCACGGCCTTGCCAAGTCCCTGAAGCCTTGGCAGAGACCAGCTTAGCAAACAGCTTACCAAGAAGCCTTCACCAGTGAAGCTGCATCTTTCCAGTGTTCAGGTGTTTAACAGCAGTTTTGGTTCTGTTTAAAATCCCCATGCCCATGTGATATTTTAACTTGTGGATTGTAAAGCAGCCACTCCTGTTATGTGCATAATTACAATTAATGAGTGAAAACTGGTGTAAGTCTCTTTGAAAGGTTCCTTTAGTTGTATGTGCCTGGAACCTAGCCTCACCGCTGCATTCAGGTGCCTGCTGAGCTGTTTACTGCTGGACAAACAGCAAATTGCACCCAAGTTCTCATGGAATAACTGCTTTGTGTATTTCTAATTTGGTTCAAAATTGTTGAACTGTAAAAGTTTATGGAATTATACCCATGACTGTAAACTAGAAACTGCATCTATATACACATACTGTTATTTATATTAATAAATAATAAAATACTATCATTAATATTTCATAATTCATATTAATAACCATGTCAATTTTCTACTGAAATCAAGGTAAAATCCCTAAAACACTCAACAACACAATATGTGTGTAGATCATATCTTTAATTTAAAGTATTCCCGCAACACATCAGAATATATTATGGAAATAGCATTGTAAAATATTACAGAGGATACTTTTTTCTTTACAGTTGGGGAAATTTCTTAAGAATGTTACATTTAGATCAATGGAATTTTTCTACTTGTGACTTAGACAATATGCAGTCCATTTTCTTTCCATTATCTAGTCTGAAACACCCAGAAAATTACCTTATTTTCCTGTATTAAAAAATTATTTTATTGATGTCCAAGTTATCTTATTTAATTGTTTAGAAGTTCATGGCAAGGACATTTTTAGAGTACCTCAGGAAAAAAAAAAGGCATTTATAAAACCTTATGATATTTTGAACTAATTTACCATTGCAGAAAAATGAGGAAAAAAAAGAAAAAATAGAAAGAATGAATCTTCACAAACAAACTGAAGACCTGGTGGCCCATACAGAGGATAACAGCTTTTCCATCCTCTCCATTATTCTTAAGTGTGAATAGATTATCTAAATTACTGTGTAGTTGTGTGGAAACTGCTTCTTATTAATATAATGAGATATCTTTGTGTGGAGAGTGATGATTCTGCTTTGCATTTCTCCCTTATCTCTTCCCTGACCTTCTGCTGGCTGAACTGACTTGCATTGTGTCTCTGAAGTTACCAGGGAAAGGAGGGGGAGGAGTCTGCAAGAAGCCTTCTGGGCTGTCTGGGGGGTGTAGGTTTTTGTGTTTTTCTGAATGGTAAACATGTGTAAATACATTTTGCACTAATTCATTGCTTTTTGTATTTTTAAATTCAGAGTATGTAACATTATAAAAACTGTTGGAACAGAAATATTTCTACTTTTGTAAGTTATTCAAAGGTTGTTGTGATGGGAGAGTTTACAAGGTTATAAAAATGAATTTATTTTAAAATTTGAAACCAAATGTCATTGCCCTCATTCATTAGCAATATATGTTGTGGTAAGGATCAATTTATACACTGTGGTCATCATCATTGTACTATATACACGACTCTCCAACGTTTTCTTAAGTTAGCTGTGAGTACATAATGCCATGGAGCTCATATTGTATCATTAGTACTGATGGCTACAGTCCTTGATGATTACTTCTCAGAGGTGAGGTGATCAGGTTTAAGAGCTCACTAATGAAGCAAGCTGAAACTGAATTAGGATGATGATCAGCCTTCTTTCTCTTCCTATTTTCCTTGTTTATATCTCATAGTACTGCCTCAAACATACAAATATGGTTCTCTTTGCTCCCTATCCTGCTAATCTTGTCCTGTGCCTGGCAACAGCACTACCTGTTCAGCACGGAGTCACAGCAGAAATAGGGAAAGAAAATTATTTAACATTTGCCTTGAAAGGAGATAATGATTTTAGAGGAGCATCATTAGTGGGTTTTGCATCAGTAAAAATATTATTTTAGCAGTGTTCTGAATTTTTTTTTTATTTTAATGGAATTTATGTTTTATCTCTATTTAATGCATAATTACTATTGCATGGTATTAAACACTGGCACTAAACTCATCAAACTTTAATTAGCTGTTCCTGTAATGTTATTTTTAAAATATATCTCATTGCTCCAAGAAAAATTACAATGTAAGCAGAGGTTGTCAGAGGTTGGAAATTGCTTGTTTCTTATTCCAGTGACAAGCACTAACAATCATTACCTTTGACTCTGTAGTGTATATAACAAAAGAGTGAGGAATACAAAGACAGATCATATTGATGGTATCACTAGGGAGATCAACAGGCATTTTTTTGAGAATACATTCTGATATATGTTTCAAATGTTCTTCTAAGGTGGCTTAATTGAATACCGAATATGTACTTTTAGAAAAGTATATCAAATTCTATTATAAACCTATGGAAGTTAAAAAAGAAATCCTAGCATGCAATTTTACTTGTTCAGTGAGGTCTAATTCCCAGATATTGTCTCTCTCAGAAATACTCTCAAATTGATAGTCAAGCAAAAAAAAACAACTGTCCATTACTTTCTGTGATATTTGACTAAAGCAATATGCAGCTTAGTTTCTGAGCTAAGTAAACACAGTGCACTATATTTATCTACCCCTTATATAAATGAAGCTGGTCATCTTATTGAAAGTAGGTAAGTCAACAATTCAGACAGAAGAGAAAGAAAATGAAAGTGATCTCTCTGTACTACTCCTATATAGTTTCTCTGCTGAATAATGAAGTTTTGTGTGTTTCTTGGGTTGCTTTTTCAAATCTAGGCACACATGAAGTTCTAAATCAATCTTCTAGTGCTCAACTACCATTTTCTTCCCTTCTTTTTAATGGAAGACCTTCAGAGTCTATTAAATTAATTTGAAGAGGATTTTTCATTATCTGTCAGTTCTTGAAAATACATTCAATTTTTGGTTTTGCCTGATTAAGAGCTTTTCATGTTAGGTCCCCACTTATAGGTAAAGGAAGTACTCCCACAGAGAGGTTGCATTTAGCGTGTAACCTATCAAGACATACCTATATATCAGGAAAATAAATAGGAAATCTTACCAGGTATGGGAATTCAGCAATCCTAACTGGTAAATTATTAGAATGTTTGATTTTGGCTAGCTAGAGTTCCTCTATACTACTCCTAGACAGTTTTAGACCTAGTTTGGTCCAAAGAACATTCTTGACAAGTGGGCACAATCAAAGTGTTCACAGAATGACAGTTACATTGTATGGACCTGGACTGCTAGTTTCATAGAGCAGTGGTGGTCCCTTTTAGAAGTATAGGTGGACACTAAGATAGCCCTAACATTTTGTTTAGTCTTAATGGCTTATAAATATGTTAATTTCTGCAAATGCCCTGCATTTTGAAGGGTTGCTATTGCATTCATTAATCAGTAATTTATAGTAGCAACAATACCTAAATCAAGAGATAAATTTCAATCTGGCAAGTCTGGATTTTGCTTAAAAGGTTGCAGTTTTCATCATCAGTTTCCAGACAAAAGATAAACTAAGGGTAAATAGAGAATATATGTAAAGGGTTAGAAACAAGTAGTACTTGACTGGCACTTGCTGAAACAGACTTCAAATGCAACAAAATTAATGGTTTGGAAAACCAAAGGAGCAAACCCAGAAAAACAAACAAAAAAATCCACAAAAAAAGCACTACAGATAATTGAGACAGAACTTAGGTGAGAAATAAACATTTCATTTGAAAGATGTGAATCACAGTTGCTGTCTTATCTCTTTTCTGTTGCTGCCTAACTTTAGAGATGGTACTGTGCTGTTGCACCAAACTTACAGATTTTATTGACTGGATGCCCACCAGTTTGTCTTTCAAGAAAGGCAAGAAGGAGGACTCAGTTCACTACAGACCAGTCAGCCCCACCTCCATCCCCGGAAAGAGGATGGAGCAGCTCATCCTAGAAGTCATCTCTAACCACATGCAAGACAAGAAGGTTATCAGGAGTAGCCAACATGGATTTATCAAGGGCCGATCCTGTCTGACTAATCTGATAGCCTTCTATGAAATATTGGCCAAATGGATAGATGAGGAAAAAGCAGTGGATGTCATATATCTTGACTTCAGTGTTCAATGTTCTGAACATGAGCCAGCAGTGTGCCCATGTGGCCAAGAAGGCCAATGGCATCCTGGCCTGGATCAGGAACAGTGTGGCCAGCAGGAGCAGGGAGGTAATTCTGCCCCTGTACTCAGCACTGGTTAGGCCACATCTTGAGTCCTGTGTACAGTTCTGGACCCCTCAGTTTAAGAAAGATGTTGAGTTGCTGGAATGTGTCCAGAGAAGGGCAACAAAGCTGGTGAGGGGTTTGGAGCACCATCCCTATGAGGAGAGACTGAGGGAGCTGGGGTTGCTTAACCTGGAAAAGAGGAGGCTCAGGGCAGACCTTATTGCTCTCTACAACTCCCTGTAGGGAGGTTGTAGCCAGGTGGGGCCTGGTCTCTTCTCCAGAGAGAGCACCAGAACAAGAGGACACCATCTCAAGCAGTGCCAGGGGAGGTTTAGGCTGGAGGTGAGGAGAAAGTTCTTCCCAGAAAGCGAGATCAGCCATTGGAATGTGCTGCCCAGGGAGGTGGTGGAGTCACCATCCCTGAAGGTGTTCAAGAAGGGATTGGATGTGGCACTTGGAGCCATGGTTTAATTGTCAGGAGGTGTTAGGTAGTAGGTTGGACTTGATGATTTCTGAGGTCTTTTCCAACCTGGTTGATTCTATTATTCTATGATTCTATGAATGTGCTACCCAGGGAGGTGGTGGAGTCGCCATCACTGGAGGTGTTTAAAAGGAGACTGGATGGGGTGCTTGGTGCCATGGAGCTGCAGCCAGCAGCTCTCCAGCCAAATGCTAGACTGTGCCAGCCTTGGGCGCATTTTGAATTTCCCCTGTCTGACTTCATGATCTCAAGCAGGCACACGAGAAGACAGTGTGAGAGTTTTAGGTATGCCGGAGCTTGCTCTCTGCTTGGAGCTCACCGGGGGTTCCTCCCACTCCTGAAAGCCTGAAAAGGAAAGTAGAGTGAAGTGCCTTTCTTCCTGAGCTTGTTGGCCGGAGTGCCAGTCCTGAGTCAGCTTTCTAGCCAAATGCTAGAGACGATGCTATTGTACAATTATATTGTACAATGCAAAATGCTATTGTACAATTACAAACAGTCTTCTGTAATTCATGTCAAGAAGTCCTAGCTGTATCTACACACACAATCATGTTGCTACATGCTCACACCTTTCACACCATTTGTGCATGTCCCCAAACATGGAGTTTACCATCACCCCTTTCCCAGCTGTGGGGACTGCCCTGGATGCACCCCTCTCCTGCAGGTGATATGGATCCCCAGCTTTATCTTCCACCTTGCTGCTCCCAAAATCACACTGACACACCTGCTATCGAGGGGGCACTCTGGGAGCTCTGTGTGCTACTCCTGCTCTGCCAGCCCACTGCTGGATTCTGGCTGCTCTCAGCACCTCACAACAGGGCTACACTGCTCAAGCTGGGCAAGGATTAGGCTTTCCTGGGGACAGTGCTTACAGTGAAACACCCTCTCTGGTGGGTGCTGCTGCCTTTCCGCTGTCTTCCTATGTCACACATATATTTGTTCTCTGTGTCTCTTACAGGATGTCTTCTTGATTGTAATTCCCTTGTTATTGCTTATTCCAGCCTCTATAACATGATTGCCACACCAGTGTTTTATGTATCTCACACAAATAAACAAAAAATTTACATTCACTTTCCTACCTCAAGAAACACTTTTCTCTAAGCAGTCTGCCAAAGAAAACCTTAGTGAGCACTTGCAAAGCTAATGATCACCTGATCAGTAGATAAATTACTGTTACTAGCTAGAGCAATTTTACAGATGTGTCAAGATGAGCTCATACAAAGTCACAAGTCCCAATACTTTTGTTATGAGCTTAACACATAGGCTGTGACCTCTCATAGGCTATGTCTCCACCATGTTCATAGTATTGCACAACAAAAAGGAAGACCAATTCCAAGGAAAGCAATTCAGAATCCTGGAATGGGGAAAATGATCTTCTTTAGTCTCTCCATTTCAAAACTATGGAAATACACTCACAGAATCACAGAAACATTCAGGTTGCAAAAGGCCCTCAGGATCACCATGTCCAACTGATAACCCTATTCTACAAGGTTCACCCCTAAACCACAGTCCCAGGCACCACATCCAAATGACCCTTAAACACATCCAGGATCATTGACTCGACCATCTCCCTAGGCAGCTCATTCCAATGCCCGATCGCTCTTTCTGTGGAAAAGATTTTCCTAATGTCCAGTCTAAACCTACCCAGTAGTAACTTGAGGCCATTCCCTCTTGTTCTGTCACTAATTACCTCTACCCGCAGAAGAGACCAGACCAGTGTCTCCACAACATCCTTTCAAGTAATTGTAGAGAGCAATGAGTCTCCCCTCAGCCTCCTCTTTTCCAAACTAAACAGTCCCAGCTCCTTCAGTCACTCTTCATAAGATTTATTTTCCTCTACTTCCTTTGCTTCCTATGGAAATGAAACAAGCTGCAGTTCTCAGGGAAAAAATAAAAAAAAAAGGCAAGCCCAAAACCACTAACTTAAAAATCTTTCTTTGTACAACCCCCTCTTTTCACTCATTCTTATATTCTGCTTTGCTCCTCCTTTTTTTTCTCTTTCTTTTTCTCTTTCTTTTTCTTTTTCTTTTTCTTTTCTCTTTCTTTTTCTCTTTTTCTTTTTCTTTTTCTTTCTTTTTCTTTTCTTTTTCTTTTTCTTTTTCTTTTTCTTTTTCTTTTTCTTTTCTTTTTCTTTTTCTTTTCTTTTCTTTTTCTTTTTCTTTCTTTTCTTTTTCTTTTTTTCCCATTAGGAAATACAATGTAAGCCTTTCAGGACAAAGAGAAGAAATTCATCAAGCACATTACCCATATTTTTAATTTTTCCAAACCTGCAAAGTCTCAGAAAAACATAAGTTCTTTTAGATTTACTGCAACTTTAACACAAATCTATTTTCAGAATAACGCATACATATTTCTGTGTAAGAGTGTCAGAATTAAATTTTTTCAGTGACAATATTCTGGGAACTATTTCCTACATGAAAATTTTAGCTATTCACAAAGTATAACTAGAAGGCTGTACTTCACACAGAAAAATTCTTCTCTGACTTTTATTCTTCTTTCCCAGAAGTTACCTACTGAAACTAACTCAAATTTTTAATGCCAGGTGAACAAAGGTGAACTTCAGATGTTTTTTTTGTGCTCAGTACTTGTGCTTTCCTCATCATTTTGAAGGATTACTTCAGGGGAGCTCAGAAGGCAAATGCAGACTTCAAAAAAAGAAACTTAGATACCCTACCCCTCTCCATTAACCAAATAAAGACCCTTGATAGACAGGATAGTTATCACCATACCATGCTGGTTGTTTGCACTTGATAGTCTCTGTTTTAAGCATTTGTGGCAAGCATCCCTGCCCATGGCAGGGGCTTTGGAACTAGATGATCCTTGAGGTCCCTTCCAACCTATGATTCTAACTTTGTGTTTCAAAGTTTGCACTTGACTTTTCTTTTCTACCTGTAATCAAAAATATGTTTCGTATTTCTTTGCAACTTAGTTACCAAACAATGGGTTCCTAGAGCTTCCCAGGTTTCCCCAAGTTTTGTGATCTGGCTACCCATAGATGCTGGAAGGTCACAGAGGTCCAGGGTCATATTTGTCAGTTCTTAGGCAGGCAGGCAGCACTTGATGACAGTGTTCAGACACTGAAATCTATCGCCCAAGTTACCATTTTTCAACTTTTAATAAAATATTTGCATGATTAGAGGACCTGCTCAAGAAGCAAGGGATGTTCAATCTTCTTTTGGGAGAAAGCATATATTTTCTTTGGTAGGACTGTCATTAAATAAGGATGTCTTATGCAGATGCCATCTCAGATTCTGACCTTTAATTCATATTTTGCAACTGCATGAATTAGATTTAGATTATTCCATTTATTTATTTTTAGTAGCAGTAGATCAACAGTAGAGTGTTCTTGCTTTGAACTAACTGTTCAGATTTTGGTTTGAAGAAGTGTCTTTTACTGCAGACTTTGTAACACCTGCTGTATCAGTATCTTTGTCTGATCTCACATATTTCCCACAGTCCTTTGCAGAACTTATCTCAAGCTGCACCCTCTGAGTTCAGTGCTTCAGCAAAAAGGAAAAAAGAAGAAAAAAGCAGTGTGTGCAGTGTGTGTTTAAAGATCAGCTTTCAAGAAAGGTATTCAAAGTCATGCAAACAGTTCAAGGGGTTACAGACACTACTGAGCCAGAAATAACAGAGATATATTGTGCAATTTTATTCCTGCTGTCAAATATTTAGTAAGTTAAATAAACCAATTAACTTCAGCAAGACTACTTGCTCAGCTGAGAGCTCAGCAAGGAGTCTGAATCATTTCACAAAGTAGCATGTACCACCTTCAGAATTGCAAAATCCAGGTCTTCTAGGTAATAAAATTATTTGTCTTAGTAGAGAACTGTTGTCTTTTGCTTTCAAAAAAAAAGTATATAATATAAGGTAATTAAAGCAGTCTGGACATCAGTACAATTTTTTTTTTTTTGCATTAAAAAGGAAGAGCAAATTAATTTTCTACTGCATATGAGTCCCACATATAAAAGAACACACTCCACAAAATGAGCTGAAAAAAAAATCTAAGTATTTTCTTCTATTTTCAGACTGCTGAATCACCAGTCTTTTAGCATTCATTAGGTTAGTAAAAATACACTCTGATTAATCTTTAGAGATTTATTTAAATCTTATAACGCTGGCTAAAATGCTAACAGTAGGTGCCAAACAATGTTTCCAACTTTTTTTTTCAGTTATTACTGGGACTTCAGAATGTAATCATATAACCTTTTGTATTGTGGAAATATGTTGTGATGCCCAAATATATTAAAGCTGTTCCACCATCTTGCTGTTTTTGTGCATATGCATGTGTTTGTGGTTTTTGTTTGTTTGTCTAGTTTGTTGTTTTGTTGTTTGCTTGTTTGTTTTGTTGTTTGTTTGCTTTTTTAATCAGATTATGTACATATGAATTGGGATCCAATGTATTCTATGGCTGAACTTAATTTACATTTTACAGAGATTAACAAAGTGTTTTTCCTCATCCCTGGGGTTTTACTGAACTCTTTGTGTTGGTACTTCATCTTCTTGATTACAGTGCTATTTGGCAGCTGTGCTCCTTCTAAGAACTGTTTGTACAAAGCAAAGCAGATAGATAGGAAAACAGTTTTCCTTCTGTGAAGACTTTTTTTGCTGAAGAAGGGTAAATTCATCTGCCTATTCTAAACATCTGATGGCATCTAAGCATAAACAAGTTACCTCCTGCAATGTGATTTCTGTCTCCATTTTGCAGAGCTGGCAGTTCTAATTCAATTTGTTAAACTATAACAAGCAGATAGTATTTTGCAATCTGCTGAAAAAAAGTAATGATTTCTTTGATACTCTATTGTGTTGCACTGATGGCTTGTTGATCAAAACTGTACTGCCTGCAATGAGTTCAGATAGAAACATCTAAGTTTTGTCTTAGACAGGGGAGGGAAGATAACTCCACAATGATTAAATGTAGTTTTTAGATAATATATGCATCAAATGTAGTCAGAATTGCCATAAAGGTATGTATTTCTTATGTCCTGAATCTTGTGCTGCTGTGTTGGAAATTTCTAACAAAGAGTGCAGGCTGGTGACTTGTTCTTCCACTACCTGAGTCTCTGCTTGCCGTTAGCTGAACAAAAGAGCAAACACCTTTTCTCATATAGAGATGGATGAAGAGTAAAATTATTGTACCATGGTCAGGACATGCATGAATTCTACTTTAAACAGAGATTTTAGCATGGCTTTCAAATCTACTGAATGTGTTTTAAGTATAGCATATTTCTCTATAGAGAGAAGCACACTGGAGGAGGCTGAATTGTTTGCTTTTTGAAGTAGATGTTTCTCTTAAAAGTAAGCTAGAAACTGGACTCCATTTTTATTCATATTTACATTAACTTAAATAAGATCAATGCAATGCAATATTTAGACTAAAATATTTACTGAGCACAATGGGTGATGTCCAAACCTCAGTCTGATGTCCAAACTATCAGAAGAAACTAAGCACAGCAAAAAAGACTGTTCCACAAGAAGACTATACTTTCAGTTTTGTTAAGAACACTTCTGTTGACAAAACTACATAAATATTTTCTGTAGTTGTTAATAATTCTTTAGACATCATGAAGTAAGTGTGACACATTCCATTTAATAATGCTGTTGTGAAATGTCCAGTATATGTGAATTCATGAAAGGTGCACCTGTTTGCATGTGCTTTTTTCTATTAATTTTTTTTTCCTTTCCAATTCTTCCACACCCACATTTCATATTTTACCTGTTACTCTCATGAAATTGCAAAGGAAATATTTCTAACTCCTTTGGTGGAGAGTGAGAAGAGGCTGTCCCTCTCTATTGCAGCCATTGCTCATTAAGTACTAAACAATTTTGCACAAGAGTATTCCCTGTAGGACAAGTTATGTAATTTTTGGAAAAATCCATACATTTGTGATTGAAATACCTCAAAGTCCAGTTCCATTTAGCCTCAATGGTGTCAATTTCATTGTAAATCTCACAAAATGTTAGAAGGAAAAGTTAATCACTAGATGTTAGAAAGTGTAAAGTACGGGAAATAGCTTCCTTTCTACATGTATACTATCCCTTTGGGAACTTCTACTTCTGTGGTATTTCTAATCTATTACAATTTTTGTGGTTGAGATGTTAAATAATTTTTACTTGTTAACAGGACTTTGTTTTAAGTTTCTTTGGTTACCATGATGACTTAAGAAGCGTGGCATTTGTCAAGTTTACAAGTATACCTTTCCCACCACCAAGGAAATATTATTTTCCCTGCCTAATATTCTCTAATATAAACTCAGAACTGGAAGAGAATCAATAATGTTAATCATTGTTGTAGTAATTAGCTTTAATAACACATAATTGAGAAAGTACTATATAACTATTCAATTATACTCTCCTAAGAAACCATTGCTGAGCTAACAATGACCTTAGAACAAGAATTTACTTAGAGTGAATGGTTCAATGGGGAGCCCTGAAAATGCAGGATGATAGAAGAAGTCCTAGGGCTATAAACACAGATGGCTAATTATCGATCACTAAAAGAGTACATTCCTTGAAAGGATCTAGTTTTAGGGCATAATAAAAGTAATGACCACATAACAAAGAAGTATGAATGGCTTAGTTGTATTAATGGTGCCATTAATTATGCTATCAGAAATTTATATCCTGAAGATAAATAGAAATTTTCTGTTAGAGTAAGCTACATGTCTTGCAAATTAGGAACCTCTGTTATAAGATTTCCATTGTGTAAGGAGTACATAACTCAGTCACATACACAATAGCATAACAATCTGCATAAGCTTCCTGTAACTGATAGCATCTAGCAGAGCTACCTTCAGGTTGTATCTGTAAGTGCAACAAAAATGAATACTTTGCAAGTGCCTTGCTTGAGAACTGGATATGAATAATTGAAACTGATCACTCTACTGCTATATAAATACAAATTTATTATTATTAAATGGTAATCTACCTTTGTTGCTTATGATTTCTCACGTAATCTACTACTAGTATTTGATCTAGTCAACCCACCCTTGAAGTATGGTTGCTTGCAATCTGGATGTACAGTAGTTGGTGAAGAGGAATCCTCTGTTTTTGAAAAAAAACCCATCCTCTTGTGTGATATAGCCATTCTCTGATAATTTTTTGTATTATTTTTTTCCAGGTTTGATGAGTATTCTTGATTGTTTTGATCTGATTGTTCTTATCAGCAAAATGATAATATCACAGAAGCTTAGGTACTTTGCTCAGCCATGGTTATTTTTTGCTAACCTTAGCAAACTGAAAACAATACAGAAACTGATGATGATGAGTTGCAACTGAAAGCAAATAAATGACCTTCGTGAAAGACTGTAAAGATCATGTTGGAAAAGCAAATTTCTGGAAAGAAGGACTGTAGGCATATTTGGAATTGTAACTTCCCAGTTCTCTACCTACATTTATTACAGTGGGAAAAAAGACCTAAACCTTCAAACACCTTCTCAGCAATCTACAGGAAGTTCAATAAAGATTCTTCAGAACTGTTTTGTCTCTGATAGCATTCCAACTACAGAATTCCTTTATGACAGAAATAGCCAGTGAGTTTCAGACTCATATATCAGGTAAAATATGACCTGACCTCATTATATCTGAGCCATTCCAAGCCTGATAGGAAGAGAAAATATGTGGAAAAAGTATTACTGGAAAAGGTGAGAAAAACCATCATCTGCACAAATTCAAAATAAAATGTTTTCTTCATACATTAATGAAATTATGTGTGTTGACACACATCTGTGTGCATAGATATATACACACACACACATATACATAACATTCACCAACTCAACTGGAAACAAATTATTTTTATGATAGAAAATGAGAAGAAATCTTCGCATGATAATAAGGGAAGATATTTCCACCTTTGTGTAGGTCACACTTTCTTCCTGCATATTCTTTCCTGGATTTGGCAGTAAAAATAATTTGGCTGAGCATGTATGCAGTACAAGATAGTTGTTTCCTGCAAATCATTTGTAATTGAAAAAAAAGTGTGTTCTTTTGAGCAGGATAGATGTTTTCTTTTAAAATATCAGTTGCACTTGAGATTGGTTCTATGATAACAACAAACCCAAAAGTAGTAATAAGACATCAACACAAAAATATAACCAATAAAATTGCATCATCTTATCCACCAATGCCCAGAATACTTCACAAATATTCCATAGGACTGTTAAACATATGTCCTAGTTTCACTGGAATGGGATCATAGACCAGCCATGTTATGCAGATCATTAGCAGATTTGACTCAGCCAAGGCAGCTGACCCAAGGTGGCACACAGGTGTGTCCCATACCATAAACATCAGGATTATTATAAAGAGGAAAGTTTAGAAAGAATGGGGGTGGCTTGCTTGGGTTTACTCCTAATCATGCTCCTTTTTTGAGGGGCTGTTTTTCTGTTTATTGCGACCATCATGGGGTGAATATAAATTTGTGTACACTCTGCTGGTATTAGTTTGGTTGTTTCATTACATCTGTTTTCATATAAGCCTGTGGGGTTTTTTTATGTTTTTGTTTGTTTTCTCTGATTCCCTTCTTCTCTGGGCCATTAGGTGATAGAGCAATTGCTATAGTTTATCCCTAGGTAAGGGATAAATATAGATAACATAAGAAATCAAATATAATCAAGAAATTAATAGAACTGAAAAACAACTTCAGGACCACTTTGTCAAGATTGTTTGAACCGAATAAAAATCTCTGAAAAAAAGTCTATGAAAACCAGAAATTCCATTGAGAAACTGCTGATGATACTCTGTAATGATCTTATATGCTGCTACAAACATTAACATAATTGTCAGTAGAAGAGGAATTACAAAAGTCTGTGTGCTTCCTTTTGCCCTTGTCTGGATTTCTTTTTGGGGGGAGGAAGGCAGGACACATGCATTTCAGAATTTTTGTTCACAAACACAAGTGTTCAGAATTTAAAAATATTATGGCTTTGCCTTCCCTTGTTTACAATAAGTTTTGTGAATTTCACATAGGACTGTGTCATTACAACTGCTGCTGATTACTACCAGGAAAAAACTGTGCTGCAATTCATATAAAGATAAGAAGAATTTATTTTGAAAATAACTGATAATTAAGTAGTGCTTTTACAGAACATGAACTTGCATATCTTTTCAAGTATTTCACCACTACTGCAACAAAACTATGATACTTAAATAGAAAATTAACACCTTCTGTAAATCAGTGAACTAGGTTAACTTTTCTGAATTGACTCTGCTGATTATTTGGGCTTTTGTTAAAGATGTCTTTTTACATCCAATAATTTTTAACTCACATCCTTGATCTTGTACTCGTATGCAAAGACATTGTAGGTAATGAGGCAGTTTATTTCAGGTAATGGCAATACTACATTATTTTTTTCTGTGCTGCATGTATCATGATCTTTTAGCTTTTGCTTCCAATGCTTGTAGCTCCAACATATTTGACTTCCTAGAAATTATCTCACATTTGATCATCTGACTTGTTGTTCTTTTCACATCTGGAGGCTATAACTGCAATAACTATTTCAGTCATAATAATAACTAATCTATTACTACTAGTTTTACCAGCACAATTGTTATACTATTACTGATACTAGGAACATTAACTTTAAATACTTTCAAATATCAAATCAACCCTTATATTTAAACATTAAGTTTATAATAGTAGTTATGAAGAAGAATGGTGGAAGGTTAAAGAGAAAAATAATAAGTGGATTATGTAAAATGAAAATATTGCAGTCACAGCATGAAAAAAAATACGGATTTAATTCTTTTGGGGGAAAAAGTAGTGAAAATATTTCAGAGAGTTGTGGTTTATTTAGGTTTTTTTGTTGTTCATCTTTTGCACATTTAATATTTTTCAGAGATACTAGTTTTGTTTGGAAAGTATCTTGAATTGTGAAACTGAGGAGACTGCTTTTGAGGGTTGTTCTGGGCAATTAAACAGAACTTTAGCTGCATTTAAAATAAAAATTAGTGCTTTAGAAGACAGAAATTATCTCAGTCAAATTATTAAATTAATTTAGCAATATAAAAAAGTCCTTAAAAGGATTTAGTCATATTTGATATATTCTAGCATAAGTTTTCAATCATTTGGTCCAAAGAAACAATATATCTTAATTGAATTCTGATAACCATAGTTCAATGTCATGAACAGATTATCAGTGTTGTGGTTTATAATCTTTAAAAAAGTGGAATGCAGAATTGTGTGTGCAGTAGCTGTCAGTGATCTGCTCATAATGATTAAAAATGACTAACAATGTGATAGGAAGTATGAAAATAAAAGTTTGTTTCCACAAATCTGTTTCTCTAAAGTTTCTTGAAGTTTTTCATCTATAAATTGGCTCCAGTAAGTTGTACACAGGCACATAGGACTCATTCTTGTTGCCTGAACACAGGCATCCAGCACCATTTGTATGCCCAGTATATTCTCTTTCGTATCCCTCTAAGATATTAGAAAAGTTCAGATCTTCTCTCAGTATTGTCTTTTATCTGGTGACTGGAACACCTCTGCTACAATGGCTGAGGGAGCTGAAGTAGTTCAGCCTGGAGATGAGAAGGCTCTGGGGATACCTAATAGCAACCTTCCAGTACCTAAAGGGGGGCGAGTGAGACTGTTTACAAAAATGGCTTCAAATTAGGGAAGAGTACATTTAGATTGGATGTTAGGAACAACTTCTTTACCATGAGGGTAGTGGAACACTGGAACAGGTTGCCCAGGGAGGTGGCTGGGGCTCTGTCCCTGGAGATATTCAAGGTGAGGCTCAATAGTGCTCTGGGCAGTCTGATCTAGTTGACAGTGCCTGCAGAGGGGTTTGGAGTAGATGACCTTTGGAGGTCCCTTCCAACCCAGACCATTCTGATCCTATGATCTGACAATCCTGTGTATGCAACTCTGATATCTTCAGTAGTGTGATTCTACATGACTCTGGGAAGGGAGATTGAAATGTGATGTCTATATCTGATCTAATCAATTGATACTGTGTACAGACTGAGACAAGAATCAGCATTTACCTCATCCCAGAGACTGCTCAAACTTGGTTTGACAACCAAGTTCCTTAAAGTACCTGTTTCGTGCTGTTGCTCATAAAATAAATTATAAAAATAGGCATGCGGTGGGGAGAAAAGAATATATTGTGCTTTGGAAACAAACACAAACATACAAAACTCCAACCAAACAAAAAACCCAGCCCAGAACAAAAAGCCCTACAATGTTTTCTCTAGGGAAAAGTAAGTAAAAACATTCACATAGCATGACAGTAGGCATTTTTAATTATTAAAAGCATTGCTTCTTTTAGAATAGAACTGGGGTTTATTGAATTTATCCACTGCTACAATGAATGGAAATATAGTATGATTGGTGCTACAGAAATATAGAGAAGTCAATAACTTACAGTTTTATTCTGAAACTTTGTTCTTCATAATTAAGAATTCTGTGTTTCAATTCTTCTAATCTTGGACTGATTGATTAAAAAATGGATTTATACCATACTAATATCCTGGTTTCAGTCAGCACAGAGGGTTAAAGTTAGTTTTCTTCCTAGTAACTCATTCAGTGTGATGTTTTCAATTTAGCACTGATATTTTAGGTGCTACTAAGTACTGCTGTTTTATTATGCTATACCAGCAAGGAGGTGCACAAGAAGCTGAGAAGGGGCATAGTCAGGACAACTAACTTGAATTAGCCAAAAAGATATTCCATAGGATGTTGTGTTCAGTATATAAGCTGGGTGAGTTGGTTGGGAGGGCATAATCACTGATTGTCAGGTGGGCATGTGTCAGCAAATAGTGAGGAATTGCTTTGTGCATCACTTTTCTTTTCTCAGGTTTTATTTCTCTCTGGTTTTATTACCTTCCTTTTATTACAGTAACTATTATTATTATTTTATTTCAGCTATTAAACTACTCTTATATCAAATCATGAGTTTTTATTCTTTCCAGTTGTTCTTACCATCCCATCAGGGCATGGAGGAGTGAGTAAGCATTTATGTGGTGCTTAGATGCTGCATGACACCTGATAATTCCTTGAAGACATCCAATGCTAGACTGATTCAAACCTTTTTAGAAAGCCCATAAAGTCCTGTGCACGTAAAGTCATGAAATGTGTTCTGTGTTCATCAAAAGCTCACAAGCAGTAAGTTTATAATTGTGTACTAAGGCAGGCTCTTGTATTTAGATGTATTTTCACAGAATCAAGGTTGGAAAAGACCTTTGAGATCATCAAGTCCAACCTATCACCCAGCACCATCTAATCAACTAAACCATGGCACCAAGTGCCTCGTCCAGATCTTCCCCTACTCGAATGTGGATCTGCTGCCCATGTACTAGGACCAGAGAACCACTCATGGTCGAGCAGTGCAGCTCTCCTGCTGGAAGAAGTCTCTGTTCTCTTTACTGTTCTTTGTAACTCATGCACTTGTGCCTGGAGAACAAAGGGTTCCCATCCCATACTCAGATTGTCTCCATACTCACACAGGAGAGACCACAGGGCTCATTGTGGCGTGGACTGCTCCTGCTTAGCTGTAGGAGAGTTCAACTCTGCCAGTTAAACCCATAGGCTCCTCTCCAGCCCAGCAGTGTGCTGGCTTCACACAGCCTGCTCTCAGAAGCAAGATCCCTGCCCTCCCCCAGATAGGTGGGAAAACAACCCCCAGAAAACCCCTCTGGGCTGAGATCAAGAGTTTGCTGAGATGGTGACACTATGCAACTACCTTAGCAGAAGGTGTGGGTTTTTTTTTTTTGTTCATTCAACTTAATACTGGCCTATCAACATCATGTTTGGCTTTGCCAATAAATTATCTAACATCCAAGAGGACTGGAACATCCTGAAAGGAGCCACATTAAGCATCTAGCAATCACTAAAAGCCAATAACTCCTATTTCAGTATTATTCTAATCTCCATTCTTTCTCAACAACACAGGTTTCACAGTCTGCCTCTTTTCCCCCCTACCCACCTCATTTTCACCCTTTTTCCCCTCAAATCCCACAGCACCTGTGCTCTGTTGGAGTCTCCTCCCACCCCAGGTGTGGCCACTTGGCCCTCCCCACCCACTCCCCTATTTAATCCCTCTCAGGAAGGGCAGCAGCCCTAAGCTGAGCCCTTCTGGGCTGAGGATCCTCCTCTCATCGCTGGTGAGTGCCCCTGGTGCACACTGGGTGTTGGTGGTGGTGACTACAAAGGCCGGGGGGGCCTGCTGGCCCCCCCGGTTGTTAGGGACATGATTGATGACTCCTCCAATAACATTCACAGGTGCTGGCTGGGGCTGAGCTCCTCTGTGTGGTATCTTGGCTGGTTGAAGGTGTGGTGGGTTGAAATTTCCCCCCAACATTAGTTTTGCCAGACCAGCTCAGTACGAAGCAAATGGAGTATGCCTCTACAGAAGCTAATGGGACATTCTTTATCACTCTACAGTATTATGTAAGAATAACTGTGGTGGACTGTGATGAATCTGTGGACTTTCTGACGAGCTCTGGTGAGAAAACATCACTGTGTTCCCATGAGAAGTTGAAAATTCCCTGGACTGGATGTTGGAGGATGAGAAACCACAAGATAAGATAGGAGGCCACCTGAACTAGCTTAACTAGTAACTATAGCCCTGCACCTTTTACTTGAGGAACCATTAGCTGCAGGACACACAAACTTCACACAGTCCTTGGAACACACCTGTGTTTGTGATAACAAATGCCATTTTCCTGATTTCTTTTTTACATGAAAAAGAAAGATCAATGTGGTGATGGCTACTATGGGGGCTTTGCAACCAGGGTTGCCTTCACCAACCATGATACCAGTGCAATGGGAAATGGTAATAATAGATCTGAAAGATTGCTGCTTTACTATTCCTCTTGCTAAACAGGACATGGAGAAATTTGCATTCACGGTGAACAACAGTGAACCAGACAAAAGCTATCAGTGGAAAGTTTTACCTCAAGTTATGAAAGATTCACCAACTATTTGTCAGTGGTTTGTGGCAAAAGTGCTATGTCCTGTTTGGGCTACATTTCCATTAGGCTGCTGTTATCACTATATGGATGACATCTTATAAGCAGCTCCTTCACAAACAATGCTAGCTGAAATGGAAACTGAGGCGCAAAAATCATTACAAAATTTTGGAATAGTGATTGCTCCAGAAAAAATACAACATCAGCAGCCATGGTTGTACCTGGGCATGAAAGTATTAGATCAAACAGTAATGGCACAACCAATTCAGTTGCAGATAAATGTAAAAACCTTGAATGATGTCCAAAAATTAGCAGGAATGATTAATTGGGTGCAACCTTATCTAGGGTTGACATCCTCTAAATTGCAACCCCTCTTAGAATTACTAACAGGGGACTCAGACATTTCTGCACCGTGAGTTCTAACTCCAGAAGTAAAGCAGGTAATTGAAGAAGTAGAACAAGCCATTCACAAAAAATATGTATGGAGAATTGATTTGGCTGTATCAGATCAGGTGTTTGCTTTAGTAGATGATCTGATACCTTTTGCAATGCTTGCACAGTGGAATTCTGATTGGCAAGATCCTCTTCATGTTTTAGAATGAGCATTTTTACCTTTTAAAACCAAGAAAACTGCTCCTGGCCTGTTTGAGCTTTTCATAGTATCAGTCAGGGCTCCGATCATTATGAAAACAAGAGCTCACTGTGTAGAATTGTTGGCAAGGGATCCAGAAAAAAATGTACTACCAGTTCAAAGTTAATATTCTGAATGGTGCCTTGCTAACATTTCAGCACTGCAAGCATCAATGGCAAATTATACAGGTCAATTTGCCATCACCTACCTTCCCATCCATTAATGAAAATGGGGTGGACAAATTCGCTTTTCACAAAAGCAATTGAGTCAATCTAACCCTGTGCTTGGTCCCCACAGTTTTTCACTGATGACTTGGGAAAAACAGTAAAAGCAGCTATCATGTGGTATGATGGTGATCAATGGCAAAACAGTGTGGAATACCAAGAAGGCTCTCCTCAGACTGTTAAGGGCTGTGACTATGGTATTTCAGCAATTTTCCTGTCCTGTAAACATTGTTACTGATTCAGCCAATGTGGCTGGATTAGTACAACATTTAGATAAAGCTGTCCTTGATCATGTTAATCAGGACAAGCTTTTTAGAATTTTAAAACTGTTATGTACTAAGATTTAAAAACTATGTGCTCCTTATTGTGTTTTGCATAGTAAGAGTCACATGAACTGGCCAGGTTTTTTGATGGAGGGGAATGCAAAAGCAGATGCACTTGTGTCAGGTGTAGTAATGGGACCAATTCCAAATATCAAAAAATGAGCAATAGCTTCTCATCAATTTTTTCATCAAGGTTATCGTGCTCTAAAATGGCAATTTCAGTTGTCCAATGCTGCAGCTTGAGGTATTGTTGCTGCATGTCCTGATTGTCAGGGCCAGCATATTCCTCACTATTCTGGTACTAACCCTAGAGGGTTGCGAGCCTTCCAGATCTAGCAAACAGATGTTACCCACATTGAATTTGGTAGGTTAAAATTTGTTCATGTGTCTATTGATACATTTTCCTCAGTCATCATTGCTACTGCTCACAGGGAAGAGACTGATAAAGACATTATTTGTTATTGGCAGAGAGCTTTTTCTACTTCTGGAGTTCCTCTTCAAAGAAAAACAGACAATGGTCCAGTATACCTGTCTGCAAAGGTTAAATCATTTTTGCAGTCATGAGCTATAACTCACACTACAGGTATTCCTCATTCTCCCACTGGACAAGGTATTGTTGAACATGCACATGGCACATTAAAACAACTGTTGCAAAAAGCAAAAGGGGGAATGGCAGGGGATCCTCCAGAAGCTTGATTGAACAAAGCTATGCATGTTCAAAATTTCTTGCAGATTTCTAGTGATTCTTAGGCACCCCCAGTAATGCATCATTTTGACTCCTTGGCTATCACCAGTGTGGTGCCCTCAGGAGCTAAAGTCAGGGTTTGGGATCTGCAAACAGGTCAGTGGTCTGATCCTTGCAATTTAATAACTTGGGAATGAGGGTATGCTTGTGTCTCAACAGATTCTGGACCATGCTGGGTTCCAGCAAGATAGGTTCAACCAGCATTTTTATCACCCTCTGGACACTGACTGTTGCAATAGTTATGCAGATTGCAAAGAACCACAGAAGAATGTATGTGATCACACTTGCTAACACCCTGAAGCAAGATATGCTGTGCCTCTCGGTATCAACACCTATGAATCCTTTCAGCACCTGCTTGGTGGGTGTTCTGGTGAATGGATGGAAGGACATAACCAAGAAGATTGAATCTTTGAGCTTAAAAAGAACATTCTATGTGTGTTCCCTGGTTCATTTTAACTATTGCCTGACATGGGTTCTCTTCGCTATGTTTCTTTGCAAAATAGGACTGTGATAAACTTCTTGCTGTTAGTTCAGGGTCATAGTTGTCAAGAATTTGAAGGATTGTTTAAAGGATGAGGATTCTCTGGTTGGTTTCTTTTGATTGTTAAAACCAGGTTATTAATTTTGGTAATTGTGATTGTAATGTTACTGATGTTGCCCTGCCTGATTAATCTGTTGCAAAAGGCCCTGCAGCAGATGATCAAAGTGACATTTGCAGCAGAAAAACACAAAAGGGGGAATTGTGGGGGATTGTGATGAATCTGTGGATCTTCTGAAGAGCTCTGGTGAGAAAACATCACTGTGTTCCCATGAGAAGTTGGAAATTCCCTGGACTGGATGTTGGAGGATGAGAAACCACAAGATAAGATAGGAGGCCACCTGGAACTATAGCAATGCTATCATTAACCCATAAGAATCTTGAGAAGAGTCTGTTAACCAATCACATGCAGCCACACTAACAAGATAGATACAAATATGTGTTGCTTGCTGGAATAAATGGAGTCTTGTTTTTCTCTATACTCTGCTTGCGTTTTATCTTTATCAGTCTGACCATCACCCTATCCCTATACAGCGAGAGATAACAGCATTATTGCTGGAGATTTTTTGTTCTACCACTTGAGGCAAATTAAACACACATTTGTACTTAACTATAAAAGAGATATAGTGAGCAGTACACTGGGCAAAGTCCTACCACCCAGCAGGTCTACAAGGGGTCTGCAAAGACATGGCACAAGCTAATTTGTTATGTTGGCTTTCACCAGTACCAATCACAAAGGGCAACTTTAAGAACCTCAGCCTGCATTGGGTCTATCCCCTAGTGCCAGGTTGTTTAGTAAAAGTGGGCCCTGGGTACCTGTATTCCAAATTTACTACAAGACAATACTCTGATGCCTTCTGTCATCTCATTAGACAATCCAGCCCTCAATGACAAATCATTCTTGGTCACAAATTACCATAGTTGAGCATCTGCAGTTTAAATTTCCCCTTCAATCTGTTAGAGTAGGTTCAGCCTACTGGTTCACAGAAGGCTGACTATGAGCAGTAGTGGAAACAGGTGGCCAAGAAGGCCAATGGCATCCTGGCCTGTATCAGGAATAGTGTGGCCAGCAGGAGCAGGGAAGTCATTGTGCCCACATACTCAGCACTGGTTAGGCCACACCATGAGTCCTGTGTCCAGTTCTGGGCCCCTCAGTTTAGGAAAGATGTTGAGTTGCTGGAATGTGTCCAGAGAAGGGCAACAAAAGTGGTGAGGGGTTTGGAGCACAACTCCTATGAGGAGAGGCTGAGGGAGCTGGGGTTGCTTAGCCCGGAGGAGGGTCAGGGAAGACCTTATTGCTATCTAGAACTACCTGAAGGGAGGCTGTAGAAGTTTCTTGTCACAATTTTATTGGCAATAAAAGACCATAAAAAGGCAATAAAAAGCAATAAAAGCAAGCAAAGCAACTGGTTGGGCATGTGAAGGTACCAAACTTCATCTCCACAGCAGCTTTACAATAGCTTTCTTCATCTTATATAGTTACATTATCTACATAAACAAACTTATGCTAAATAGAAGGCATTATCATATGATAATGAGTCTTAGAATAGGTGGGCAGATCCCTGCTCATGCGCACTCTGTATGGTAAGGGTCCTTCCAAGGGTCGAAAGATGAAGTAAATGAGTCATCCTCAAAGTTGTCTACTTTCACGCATGCTCAGTTGTGCAGGCTTCTTATCTAAAGAAAACAAATCCCCAGTTCTGAATAGAACTGAGTGTTTATCTTAATACAGCGTCTCCTCAGCCTTGGTGTCTCCAATTAGCCAAACACACTGTCTCTATTCAAGTCTGTAAAATATGCAGCTCTCCCTTTGTCCTCAAAATAGGCTCGTGCAAGCTCCCCAATCACCCTTTAACACAAATCACAGAATCACCAGTATATTCATAACAGTCTCTTCTCCCAGGCAAGCGGCACCAGAACCAGAGGACACAGTCTCAAGCTGTGCTTGGGGAGGTTTAGACTGGATGTTAGGAGGAAATTCTTCATAGAGAGAGTGATTGCCATTGGAATGGGCTGCCTGGGGAGGCGGTGGAGTCACCATCACTGGAAGTGTTTAGGAAGAGATTTGATGGGGTGCTTGGTGCCATGGTTTAGTTTATTAGATGGTGTTGGATGATGGGGTGGACACGATGATCTCTAAGGTCTCTTCCAACCTGGTTAATTCTATTCTATTCTATTCTAGTCTAGTCTAGTCTAGTCTACTCTACTCTACTCTACTCTACTCTATTCTACTCTGTTCTATTCCATGTAGGTCATAACATGGAAGTTACATTTCAGCATGATCTAACCAGTTTTAAAGCCCTCCAATAATTGCATTCAGTAAGTTTCAAGTGTTTGAAAGATTTAGGTATCTTAGTAGCATCCTTTTCAGAAAGAACTAATGGAGAAGTATTTACAAAATTTTGTTTGGAGGGAATGAAAAATCAAGCAAGATAGCTGAGTATGATGTAATTCCTAGTCTCAATTTTTTGTCTAATGCTTTCATTGACCATGACCGCTTCATCAATTCCACATTTCTATCCATTCTGGCCTATGGTATGGAAGTAAGACAAGCAGAGTGGTTGCTTCTTATAGCACTCCTGGAACTGTGCTGGTAATATATTTTTTGTGCTGGTTTGGTCATGTGGTTGATTCTCAATCTTTTATGCCCATCTTTCTTTTGGTATAGGAATACCTGCAGGCTAACATAGACCTTTAAAAAAAAATAAACCCCCCCAACAACTAACTGAAACTGTCCATTATATTTTCTTAGATTTGTAACTAAATATAGAAAGTTTCATATCCAGACATCTTGAAGCAAATCAGTTACTATGTTGCTGAAATCACTGAGGTACAGCTGAATAAGGCGGAGGTCAGGAAAAAGAAAAGAGGGGGAAAAAGGGAAAATATATGTATTGTTCTTTGCAGGTGTTTTGTTTTCATTGAATTGAACTCAGAATTAATGAAGTAAATATCATCATCACTCTGTAAAAATAATCATGGCCATTTATGATGAACAGGCATGTTTATGAGTATTAAGGCCCAAAAAAGGGAGGGTGAAAGAAATATGTAACTGCAGGTTGAAAGACGAAGTAGAAAAATAAGCTTTTTATGTCAGTATTAAATAGATTGTTTAATTCAAACTTTCTATTCCTTTCATATTAATGTTGTGTTTTGGAATTAATAGATACAAACTTTAAGTTACCATTTTATAAAGGAATAGCAGTTGCTCATGCAACAAATGGGTTAATATATGCACTCGATTTATTACATAGAATTTGTTAGGAACATGTCAAATAGTTCTAGTGAGGAGGTATCTCATCTGTTTGGGTAAGATGTTTCTCTCTTCACAAGAATAAAAATGAAATTCTTCTTGATATTAGGCATCATCTCTGACTAATCCTGTGTAACAGTTGAAATCAGTAGGAGGGAAAAGTGTTGAGCATTCTTCTTACTTTCAAGTACGAAAAAGTAGACTTTTGTCCTAGACAAATTTTAATCTAGAAAGACTAAATTGTTTTTCATTCCCCAAGGGATATATTCTGTCAAACAGGTTAACTAAGAGTGTCAGTAACCAGGCTGTCATTTCTAATCAGGAAATAGCTACTTGGTATGAGTCACTAAATATTGTTCATTGCATATTGAAGAAGATTAATTCCCTCCCGGGTTGCTCAATATCTTTAGGAATGCCTCCAATTGTTAATGTAATAAATAAAATACAGATGATCCAATGCCCTCCAAGTTACTCTAAATTGTTTGCAATCTTTTGTAATGGCAGGTTTGTGAAACTTCTGGAGAACAGTTGAAAGCCTGCTCTTGTTTTCCTTAGGTGAGAAGACATACCTATGGAAAAACAAAACATTTCTGAACTAAAGAACTGTACAATGATCTGCTGTCTGATAAGTGGATGTTACCAACAGTCTCTGATTTCTATGATGTTTAATGTTTTTCATCAACTTTAGTCAGGCTGGAGGGCTGCATAGAAAAACCAGCCTGATGAGACCTTGAAATCTTCTTATAGTTGCAGAGGAGTATGAATTCAAAAAGAGCAACCAGATGATTAATATTTCATTTAGGAAGAAAAGTGGAGTTCTGAATGCCCTAATTAATATTTTCAAAATTATTATCCTGTAGTTGCAAGCCTTACTGAGCAATAAGGGTGTGAAAGGACATGAAAGCATGTAGGAAAAAATATTTTATTCAGCATATGCAAGTTCATATTCAACTTCCAAATTGATTAATGATTTTTCTTCCACATATTCACTTAAACATTTTAAAATTATTGAAAAATACTACATCATTAATATAAACAAGTAATAATTATTTTAAATATAGCTAGGTAGATAGTAGCCCTCTCATTGAAATCTTCACCATTGACTTAAAAGAACTTACAATTTTGTCGTGAGGAATGGATTTCTGATAAAGATGCTCAGAATATTGTTGGTTACTTATGTTTTTTAATAAGAGAGATTGCTGCCTTGGAAAATTAGGTTTATCTTTGGCAGCACAAATTAAACATAATTAGGAAAAAGTCTACAAATTTTACATAGAATGTGGGATTCACTTAGTGTTCTTGGATTTTGGTGTTTCGTTTTTTGGGTTTTGAATTTCTATTAATCCGTGGAAAAACATAGAATCATTGACTCATTGGATCATAAAATGATTTGCATTTGAAGGAACCTTTAAAGATCATTCAGTTCCAACTCTCATCACCTCAAGCAGGGACAGCTTTCACTTGATCATTTTGTTCAGCTGATCCATCCAACCTGGCCTTGGACATTTGCAATGATAAGAAACCTACAACTTTTCTGGGCAACCTGTTCAATTGTCTCACCACCCTCCACATAAAAGATTACTTCCTTATGTCCAATCTAAATCTTACAGTTTAAAAACATTGCTCTTTGTCCTGTCACTGCATGCTTTGGTGAAAAGTGTTTCTCTGTCTTCTTGTAAACCTTCTTTAAATACTACAGGCTGCAACAAGGTCTTCCTGGAGCCTTTTCTTCTCCAAGCTGAACAACTCCAATTCTTTCAGCCGTTCCTCATAGGAAAGGTGTTCCAGCCCTCTCATTTTCAAGTTGCTCCTCTGGATCTGCTCCAACAAGTTGTGAAGAGGTTATTAATTTATTAATATGAAATATGAATTATATAAACATTAATTTTTTATTTATTATTAAAATTATCAATAACCGATGAATCACTATTTTATACACATATTCTAGTGCATGGTGAAATAGATCCCATAAGTGGTTTAGTATTTCTAATTTGGACCCAATTGGAATATTTACAGAACTACTTTCTATTAATATAATGAAAGGTCCAATGCCACTGCTTGTCCACCAGGTCTCGACTCGACAGGACACTGGCGGCTGCTTAACTATATACAGAGATATTACAATGCATCAAAGGCTTGGACTAGAAATGTTACTCTGCTAGATGCAGGTGCCTTGAACCGCATGTTCGTGAGAGGAAAACACGTGGAAGATACACTGTGTCCTTTGTTTGTAGCAAGATTAGGTACTACGTGCTGGCAGGCTATTATTGCCGGGTCTGGCTTCTAGGCTGGTCTGGACAGTGATGGTGGAGACAACCTTCTCCGTCCCATAGCAGTAGAGAAGGGACAGAACATAGGCTAGCTGGTAGGCAGGCTGCCTTCGCAGAACTTGGGCGGCTCCCTCTGGACAGCAGGGAATGGTCCTGTGGGGTCGGCCAAGTAGGGCTGGTCCCAGAACAGTCGGCCCTCATTGCAGTGATCTTTGGAGCCAGTGAGGACAGCCCTGGAGAAGAATCACAGCTGTGCAAATCAGCAACTTCCCCTTTGCTTGGCTCGAAGGAATGGGCAGGACCCTATGAGAGCGGTCTTGACTTTGGAGCACAGGGCACGAACAGTGCTCTAGATTTCCCTGGGCTTCATATGGCATGGAGTGGTGGAAAAGACAGCTCCTCTTCTCATCCCACAATGGTAGGGTCACACAGGCATGAGGCTAAGCGCTGCTCCTGCTTCCTGAGCTGACACACAGGGTTGTGCAGCTTGTTAGTCTGCTGCTTCAGGCTGACGCAGACATTTGGACTGCCAGACTCGGCTAAATCCCTTCCTTGGCAACTGGGTGATCTTACCCTAGGGGGTCCATTCCTTTTGAAGGCGCGGTGGGCTCTTCCAACCGGTGAGCCTGGCAATACAACACTGTAGCTTCTCAGGCTCTCAGGGAAGGCCCCTCCTCTGGAGATACTCTCAGGGCTGAGGCTCAACAGGACAGCTTGGATGATGGCTTCTCCTCATCTTGCAGATGCCACTAGTTTGCTTACTTGTAGGAGAGAGAAGACTTAATAGCAATGAGCTTAATAGCAAAGGCTGCAGCACAAGCATAGCAGCTCGGGCAAGGAGAGAGGACAAAGAGAAAGTGGGCAACTTAATTACAAGTTGGGGTAATACTTATAAGTTTCTCAAGGCTGGATTTGACCAATGGGCACTCTCATAAACAACCAGCTTCAGCCTATAGAAAACATGAAGCTAGAATTATGCCCATACTTGGTATTAACACAAGCATCCCATTCAATGGGTGTATGCAGTTGTCTGTGCTGCTTGGCTAATGCCTTGGCCTTTGTTCCCCTCATGAAAGGAGGGGGATGTGTCTACATGCTGGGACAAATTTCAGTATCTGGGGCATAATGTGCCTTCACCACACAAGTCCATGCTCTTCCAGAGTGCATCAAGAAAAGTGTGTCCAGCAGTTCTAGGAAGGTTTTGCTCCCTCTCTACTCTGCCCTGGTGAGACCACACCTGGAATACTGTGTCCAGTTTTGGATTCCCCGGTTCAAGATGGACAGGGATCTGCTGGAAAGAGTCCAACAAAGAGATATAATGATAACTGGAGGACTCAAACATCTCTCCTGTGAGGAAAGACAGAGAACTGGGGCTGTTTAGTCTTGACAGGAGAATATCGAGGAGGGGTCTTATTAATATCTTTAAATATCTAAGGGAGTGTGTGTCAGGATGAAGGTGATGGTCTCTTTTCAGTGGTGTCCAGTGACGGGACAATTAACAATGGGTACAAGCTCAAACACAAGAATCTCCACATCAACATGAGGAGAAACTTCTTTATGGTGAGGAATGGAACAGGCTGCCCAGAGAGGTTGTGGAATCTGCTTCTCTAGACTTACTTGAAACCTGCCTGGATGTGTTCCTGTGCAGCCTCCCCTATGTGACCGTGCTTTGGCAGAGTGGGTGGGCTTGATTTCTGGAGGGATATTTATATACTGAAAATAAAAGATATTGTAAAAATCACATGGAGATAAATGAAATGAGATGAAAGGGTCAAATGGATTCATTTTCTTCTGCATGGTGAACAGAACACTAAGTGGTTGCTGGGCTTAGAATATTACTGTTCCTGTCAACTGCATTAAAAAAGCATACAAAAAGTAGAAAATTCACCCTCCATGTGGATAAACTTAACGACTGATAAACAGTTTGATGTGGATGCAAATTTAGCACACTCAAAAAGCAATAGCAAGCATGGGAATTTTACATATCTCTGTAATCGATACTGGTTGTAAGAAATGGAAATTGCAATACTTTAACTACACAGTGTTATCTTAATGTTTTCTATACAAATACTGTCAGAAAGCAAGACCGATAATTTTTTAAGAAGTTACACAACTATTTAATTTAGTGAAAGTGTTTTGACTAAGAGTGGGTAAAAGTTCATGTGAAGTGTTAAATCAGATTGAAAACTTAAAGTCAATTCCCTCTGCAGAACAAAGGCCCCCACATGTGGTGTGACCTCAAATCGTGATAAAAACCAAAAAGTAGCATGTGAAACTTTTGCAACAAATAGAAAATAGAAATCATATTTATTTCTTCAATTGTCAGGCTCAGATGGATGTACATCAGTGAATTCTTCTGCCAAAAAAAGCAAGGAGGGGTGTTGTTTTTTTTTTCTCTCAGATATGACTTCCTCTATATTACTTTAGATGTATTATTATTATTATGGGTAGCAGAAAGCTTAAATTTGTTCTTAGATGCATAATTTTATTTTAGTTCAGATGAATGGCAGCCCCTGCTCCTAATGGACTCACTTCTGAGCATTTGGTAGATACTAATCATTTTGTGTGTTTGGAGTTCTCTGAGAAATCTCAGAGAATTTCTTTTCTTCAGAAGCTAGAAAAAATTAGAGTACAATTATTTCATTTGTGGTTTTGGACAATAATATTCATAGTCTGGAGGTGTGCTAGAAACACAGTACATAAGTTAAACAAGAATTTATATGTCCCATGGACTGGGGAAAAAAATTGATCATTTCCCACTGCTTCTCCTGAAAAACTTCCCTCAGGAGGAGATGAAATAAACTCTTGGCCAGTATCATACAAGTTTAAACCACTACAAAACCAGGGAAAAAAAACCAAAACACACACACACAAACAACAACAACAACAACAACAAAACCCCGACCTACTAACAAAAGCGAAATATTGAGGAACAGATTTCATTGCTTTCAACATCATCTAAAAGTCCTATATTGGCTTTTTTCCTGTTAAGTGTCTTTCAATATTTTTTCATTTTGATTTTATTTAATAAGGTAAGATGATGCAATACAAAAAATATATTACTTTGGTTTATAAAGTTATCAATTTTTATTTCTCTATTGATTTGTACTAGTATAATAAGCTGTGCTTAAATCTATTTTAGTCAAATTCAAAGACACATGTTGTGAATCAGCCTTAAAATATAACATAGGCTGAATGAGCTGGTGAACCTAGTCCCATGATATATCCCTCAATCACACTATAGCTGTACTTCTTTCATTTTATGATTTCTGTTGCTGTTCTTTGTTTACATATATACATACTACAACATGTGTTTATTTCAGTAGACTAAGGAATATGATGTATTTCATAGCTTAATGCCATAAATGATGTTCAGTTTTCCCTGTGAAAGTGGTGAGTCAATAAAAAACAGCAGAACATCAGTGAAATTTATTGGAAATGTAATTTAAAATATTTCAGTATCTTAAAAATTACATTGGAAGTTCTATATGCCAGAAGAATTGTTTAAAATATTATGTAAAATTACTTCAATGGGGAAAAAAAAATCTAAATATATTTTTGCCAGTGGATGAACTATGGGGCCTTTACTATGAATTCTTACTTCTGCTGTCATTTTTAATTAAATAAGGCAGAGATGCCTCTTCAGAGTCTTGGAGAAAAATTAGGAATGCACTACACTTTAAAACTCCTATTTATAATTGGAAGACAAAAGCATTTATAAGCCCCATGCATTTGATTTATAAATTTTAAAATCTACAGCTAAAAAAATGGTAGCTGAATTAATATTAGTGTGTGGCTGGCTATGAACTCACTGATGAAGATAACTGACAAGAGTTTTATTTTCTGTTATTGTTGAATAGCATAGAATCCGGAGAAAGTGCAATGGTTTAGCACAAGGACTAAACTCCCTTCTTCCCCAGCACAAAATTGAGGAGAAAAGTAACACACAAAACTCAGGGTTGAGATACAAAATTTAATATCATATGAGCTATCACAATCACAATACATAACTACCTTAGCTAATAATCTAATTATTCAATGCATGATTAAGTTATCTTAGCCTATTTGCAGAAGTGCAGTTAATACAGGAAAAAGACCACCATAAACCATAACCATAAACCATAACCACACCCAGCAGCTACTCCCACCCCTTCCGCCACCATGCCTGTAGAAAGAAGCCAGCACACAAGAACCTGGAACCCAGAAACATCAGGGAGGTAATGGAGTCACCATCCCTGGAGGTTTTCAAGAGGATTGGACATGGCTGCCATGCTGCCATGGTTTAGTAGTCATGAGGTCTTGGGTGACAGGTTGGACTTAATGATCTTTGAGGTCTCTTCCGACCTTATTGATTCTATGATTCTATGATCAGTCAGAACAGGAAGCCTCCCATGTTGCAACCTGAACTTTCAAGCACTGTAATACTTTGCTCCAATTAGCACTTTAATTTTTTGAAGTTGGCATGACTGCAGCATTTTATGAATAACAGCAGCAGGTTCAACTTAATCCATGACATATATAAACTCTATTGACTCTAGAACATATTTAATTAATCCAAGATTAAAAATAATTTAAAAATCCACTTTAGTATAATAGGTATGTGAGGATTTGTTTTTCTATTTATATGACTGGTGTAGGGATTATAAAAGAATATTGTCAGACTCACAAAATATTATTAATGGCAAGCTTTTGAATTGCACATCATCGCTACTCATTTTATACTGTCAGTGGTCACTTGCTCCTTGCTTACCCTGCTTTGACTGTCTTTAATTCCTTTTCCTGCTGTAATGTTGGGGGATTTAAGAAATACTGATCTTCATTTAAGTAATACATGATAGAAGCTTATTTAATGTTGATAAGCCTCTCTGAGAACAAAGAAATTAACAACAAAAATATTTTTTCATCATCTTAAAGAATTACTGCTTGCTATCTGAACCATCAGATATGATTATTTGTACTCGTCATGCATTTGATTTTAAAACTGTTAAAAAGAAAAACAAAAAGAAAAACTGGGATGCATGTGATCATGTATAAATGATGTCAAAAAAAGATTGGGTTTCAGTGGTTTGTTTTTATTAGTTTTTTTACGTGTTCATTTGTTTTCCTTACAAATTATGATTTCTCTAATTTAATGTATACTCTCTACAGAACTTGATGTTTCAATATAGTATCAAGCCCTCAGTTCTCTTGAGAAGGAAATTCCTTACTGCTATCACCCTTGTTTTTTTCATGTTAGCACTAAGCCTAAGTCATGGGCCTGGCTGACACACTCTGGGCAGCTGGACTTTCATTTCCCTCCTCATTCACCTGGCCCTCCATTTCTGGAGCACCATTATTGATTATGTATGGGCAACTGGGAAGATGGGGGAAATAGTGAGGGGTCTCACTTGCCTCTTGGGGAGGGGCCAGCCTCCATTCCTGCAGTAGTGACAGGAAAATCCGTAGAATGTGCATGTTAGTCATGGGAAATCTATCTATGATTCATAGCTGTAACTGATGGACCGGAACATTGTATTGTAACTATCTGTGGATGTGACTGCTGGAAGAGGCAATGTAATAAGGGAAGAGATTAGAGGAAGCAAGTAGCAAAATGAGTCCAAACCCAAGCTGACTGGGCTGTGTGCCATTGGAACTTTGGAGGGTGGGGGGAGAAAGTCATTGTGTAAGTGATGAAGAGGAGGGGGATGTAGTAATAACCCTTGAGGGTGCAAGACAACTTCCTTTCTGTTATAGTGCAAGTGAAGTTGTGTTTTTGCATTACATCATTAAGAGTGTGCTTTGTCCACCTCCTGACATATTACTGGCCCTATCTGCCAGGATTCAGAGGGTATATAATTGATCTGGAGCTGTAACATGGTGAGATAAACAATTAAGTCAACATTGTCATTGTGGCCATTCACTAGGGATTGATGCCTTGTCATCTCAAAATCCAGATTATGCTTCTCCACTGCATGCTACCATATCTAGTGGGGTTGATGGCATGCAAGCAGCATGCTTTTGTAATGCTAAATGTTAAGCAACAAGTAACAAAACTAATTGCTATCTTAGTATAGTTAATAAATTATTTTTAAAATATATGATAGTGTACACACACATATTTTTCACAGCACCCCCATCCTTCAAACTTGTAACTGTAACAATTCCCCAAATCTCTTAAGTCTCCTTTATCTGAACGGCACGAGGACATGGGATCCCCTGCTTCTCATGAAGTCAGCAACTGCTGCCACTCCCTCAAAGATGGCAGAGCCTGGTTCCATGAGTCTATTTCCCTTTCACATTACCTTATAGTTCTTAGTCTTGTTTCACATTTCCTTATAGTTTTCAGTCTTGCAACTTCCTCCTTCAGCTCAGGCACCATGCTGAGCAGATCATTCACCTGAAGATCTGAAATTAATCAAATGTGATGTGTGTTCAGATTCAAGGCTTAAATCCAGTCTGCTTTGAATTCTGAATGTCTTATCTAACTAAAACAGATAAAAGCAATCACTTTACAGAATATTGCCATAGAAAAGCAATCCAGTTGATCTGATTTAAGATTTTTTTTCAGTCAACTGATCTAGTCCTTCCAAAAAAAGTATCTGTGTATTTCATGTGGGCAGTGGTGTCTAAATTCAGGGTACCTAAACCTGATGTCCAAGTTTCCTTTAGACTTAATGAACACCTGTGGTGGTGAGAGAAAGTTCAGTTCTCCCACACACACAAAGAAACCACAGCTAACTCAGTCGGAGAAGCAGAAATGAATAAGCTATATTTACAAGCAGGATGAAGTGCAGATGAATATATACACAATATACAGTATTTACAATATATACAAAAATATACAGCAAAGAATGTAACACAGAAAAAGACCCCTTTCCCTCCTCCAAGAAGAGGGGTTCCCCCCAACTATACCCCCCTTCTCCCCCTTCCTCCTTTTTTTCCCCAAAAGTGTTAGAGAGAGAAAAGGTAATTATTAAGGAGGAAATTCTGTTAGCTCAAAGTGTACGCAAGAATTAGTTTCTTATCTGTTAGCTGAAGGTCAGCACCCGCCAGCACAGACAGAATACAGCTGTTGCTCAGAGAGACTGAAAACAGACAGACTGAACTGAGATTCAAACTGAACTAAAGCTAAAATTTAAAGTTGCATTCTACCAATCTACCAATGAAATGCGTTTAGACTTATCTTTGTTTTCATTTTTATACCAAAACATTCAGCCAGAGTGTTCCAGTAACTGTCCCTTTCTTAAAGGCACAGCCCAAAACTGTCACAACACCTAACCAAAATAACAAGGTGGGCTTAGTTAAATTTGTTAAATGTCAATGTCTGATACCATATGAGTTATCTTAGACTAATTGAATTACTCAGACAGTACTGGCAGGCTTGATGTAATACTGATGGAGAACTCATACCTCTTAGGTAGGCAGCCAGAGACCACAATACCCTGTAATATGACAGATGACAAAGATATCAATTAATACCCAGCAGTATCTGGTGAGCTGTTCAGCTAACAACATAACTGAAACTTTTATCCTTAGGTAATATGAACAGCTATCTGACAAATTCTGGGGATTTGTTTCTGCTTTTTATGGGAAAATAGTCAGAAAGAACTCCTCATAGCTACACAAGATTTAAAACCTCTGTCCAGATTTTATGATTTTCAGGCTTAATAAGCCCTTGCACTAACAAATCCATATCACTAGTTTTTGTCAGTATATATATAGGCAAGTAGTCAGGTTAGTGCTAACCCATAACTTCTGAAAATTGTACAAAATGTGAGAAGTGTATAAAGCCTTCTGAAATTTCTTTTAATCTTTGAAAGAGAAATGAATCAGAGGAAATAGAAGCAATGTTAATTCAAGGTTTAAATTTCTACAGAAGAATTTATGTATGATGGTCTCTCAGTAATATTAATTAAACTACCAGATATTTATTGTACAGATTGTTCTCAGGTCTACCCTGTACTTGTGCTGTACCAAATCTACTTTGACTTTATGCTTTGTTCTGTTATCAGTGGGGCTCCTTTTACTTGAGTGATTATGTCTAATGTGCATTTTACACAAGGCATTTTCTTGACAACCATCAAGTGAAAATTCTAGGAATTATCCAAGTGCTTTTTAAATACTATTCAGTTAGCCAAAAAATATTTGCTACATTCAAGGAGGTAGTAACTTATGAATGAAATAAATACAAATTAAGAAAACACAGAAGAAGCACAATTAATCCAACTTAAAGAAATATGTAAAGTAACCTACTAAGAACCAGTCATATTAAAGAAAGAATGCATGAGATGCATCTGGTTTAATTTTAAGTGTTTAACTTAGGCTCCAGTTGTGAAGTTAATCACTCTTGATGTTAGCAAAGGCAATAGTGATAAATATCCTTTATTCAGAGGTTTAATCAGGAATCCTAAATTTGGGATTAACTATTGGAGATGAAAATTATTCACTAGTTCATGTTCCCTGAATGGTTGCACATGGCTTCATCTTCTACTAAGAGCCTGTCTTACTATTCTCAAGGAAATGTCTAATATTTCTTTTCTACTTTCCCAATTTTTCACTTATGTGAATGTCCTTTGTGTTCTGAAGAAATCTCATAGAGCCAGTGAAGAAAGTGTCTATACACTGTACAGACAGAGCTTCAGTTTATAGATTTGCAAATACATCTACTTTTTTCATTGTCCTTTTAGTGAACTTGATAAAATATTGTTGCTTTCAGTATACGTAAAATATTGATAAAGAAGTTCTTAAGGTGGATGCCTACTAGAGGCTGGATTAATTCTTCAGAACATACACACATTTACTCATTATTAATAAATATTTAGTTTTGACCTCTTGGGCAAGACCTTGTAAAACCACCTATTAATCAGGTCTATCACGGAGGGAAGCAACAAAAGCTCTTTTCATCCTTTCAGTTATCCTTATTATCCTGATACGTGACATAGTCTAAAATCTTTCTGAAATAATTTTCACTTATAATTTCAAGACTGAATTCTCAGAACCTTCATGAAAATTAATGGTTGAACCAAGCATACTGCATTCAATATTGAAATGTTCAAATATGAAGATGTTTGGGATTTGCTTTTTTTGTTTGTGTGGTTCTTTGTGGTTTTTTTTGTTTGTTTCCTGTTTATGCAAAAACTCAGATCAGCACATAAATACACCAGATGTTCTAAAACTCTATAAAGCTGTTAACAAGACTCTTTTGTACCAAATCTTGAGACTATTTTACTATAAAAGGCAAATGCAGTCTAGCTTTATGTAGCCATTTGAGTTTCCCGGAGCGCAGAATCCAATGGAACAGAATGTAGAGATTTTGGGATTATTCCTCCTTCCCCCTCCAGGGAAGGAAGGCAACAGAGAAAAGCAAGAGGTTGCTCCCCTTTACAATAGAGTGCAGACACAAAAAGGGAATAGAATAAACATAACCTGAGGACCCCTTACAGGGTCAGGTTTCCCACCCACCTGGGTCAGGTTTCCCTGCTCACCTTGGTTCTAACTCCTTCGCATGTAGGAAGTCAGGTTTACAACCACACCCCTGTAGGCCTTAACGCACAAAACTTTACTGTAGGGAAAAGAAAACAACCAAAGACATTTTCTTCACAGGTGTTATTTTGCAGCTTACTTGCCTTTTAAGTACTAGTGTTGTGAAATGCTTTGAAATAATACTGCACCTTCTAAGAAGTGTTACTTTGATGACATATATAGGACTATAAAATAAAAGACTAGGAAGAGGTCTTCCTCTAGTTAGAGGCAGTTCTGGTGACTCAGTGTGTTGTAGATTTTCCCATTTAAAAAAATAAATTATTTCAGAGAAATCAGACTATTTTTATTTTTAATTTTTTTCCTGTTTTTACTTAGTAGCAACTTGCAACCTTTAAGATTTCATTTGACATCTCTTAATGTTTTGCAGCTTTTCATTTCTCTGAATGAGATGATCCTATAGGACAAGTTTGGGGGTTATTTGTTGTTGTGGGTCTTTTTAACTTTTTCCTAATAGTGTTTAAACATTAAGCATAACTATAATTTTCCTAGGCTGCTTTAGTGTTTTGTCTCAGTATAGTCAAGTTGTTGCGTTTTTTTTCTGACAGTGAACTCCTGGCCTGTCGTGACAAAGAAAATGAGATGGAGGATCTCTTCAACACTGAGTCATTGTGAAGACACAGATGGAAAAACACAATTGCTAGCCTGTGTTTTCTATTTACAGACATGCCAAATGTTGGAGAATACTGTGGAGTAGTATGAAAATCACATTGTTATTAATTGTTGGGCTTATTGTTTTTTTTTAATTATTATATTGCATTTAAAAAATCTGCAGAAAAAAATAATTCAGATTAATATCCATAACAATTATTGATAAAAAATAATGGTGCTTCTTTTTAATTTCTGGAGGAATAATAAAAAGATATGCTTTAACGTGCACAGCATTTTATATACATAATATCTATGCCCCTGCTGTTTATTTTTTTCTTTCCTTTTTTCTTTCTTTTTTTTCTTCTATTTTTTTCTCTTTTTTTAGTTACTTCTTTTTCCTTTTTTTTTTGTCTCTCTTGCTTCCTTTTTATTTTTTTCCCTACTTTTTTTTTCTTCCCTCTCTCCTTTTTCCTCTCTTACCTTAGAATATACAGAATTTATATATGACTGAAATTAACATAAATTCATCCTACTCCCAGGTTGACAAAAAGGGTGATGTTTGGGTTTTTTGGTGTTTCCATTTAGATTTTTATTTTATTTTAATAGCAAGTGTTTACATTCATATCTCTAGAAACTGCCCTTTAGAGCAACGTGAAATTATACCAAGTATGTGGAACATGTTTGGTGTTATTGAGCAGGAATATATTATATCATTTGTTTTCTTAGACTTTGGAAATGGAATTTTATACATACAACCTACATAAAAATATATTACTCCAAGAGAATAGAGAAAACCAGGAAAAATATTGCTTATTTTCAAACTCTATTTCCATCTGCCAATAAATGACAACACAATTCAAAGGATTGTGTGAATCTTATTAAACAGATGGTAATACCAATACTGTTACAGGAAGCAGTTGTTAGTTTGGACACTGAAAGATAATTTATAACAAATTGAGAGGTAATGGAAGTGTGTTCAATTGAGTAAATCCTACATTCAGATGGGACACCTTTGAAAAGAGCAACAGCCAAAAAAAAAAGTTTAAAGGTTTAAAATATTTTTACAAGAACTCAATCTAACATACAGCTATTACATTCTTTCTGAAAAGTAAGAAAACTGAACTGAACGGGTGGGGAATTTTTCTTCAGTTCACAACCAACCAGGGATTTTAATAAAACAGCTACAATCTTGTAGATTTACACCAGTTGTGCAAAATACATATCTGAAATATGTCTTATTAGCAAGTGGAAAGAAAAATACAAGTTCATTATTATTTATTATTAAGTTATACAGCAATCTATAATCAAGAGTGATGGAATTTAGGAAACCGCCTGGTACTTTTGCTTAAATATGAAACTGCTTTTATAAAGAAAATGTGAGCTAAAACTGGCTTTAGAGACTTCTCTGTGGTATTGATTTTATATATTTTTATACAGAACATTTGTGTATTAGATACAGGTTCATAATTTTAAGTTCACATACATATTTAAATATTTTTATATCATCTACTTACATAATACAAATATAATATATTTTTATCACAGGAAATCATGCATTGTGGCTGCTACAATTCTTGTTTCTTTTCCCTGCTATTCATAAAACTAGGAAATATTATGATTTACTGTATTCTGAAAAGGCCTATCTTAAAGCCCAGTGCTGAGACCATGTAGTTTCATTGTCTTTGATGTCTTTTAGTTATACTCCTAAAGCCACACACAGCTCTGTGTTTATGACAAATATCTTCTAACAGAAGACATAAAAGGGATTAGATTTTTGGTTTATTCATAGAATCTCTGTCTTGTTTGACATAGGTTCTTCATCTACAATACAAGACCCTTGGAATACAGTAAAATGATCAAAAAAGAAAAGGATATCCATGCCAATTAAATTTCTGAGTGTCAGTCTATCCCTTGATTACTGTGACTCAAACTAAGAATTTCCATTTTTGAGAAATAGTAATTATTTTTCATTGTTTCTTTTCTAACAAATAGATCATTACTTTTAATGGAGAGCTTATATTGTTTGGTTGCAGAGTTTTTCATTTGTTTGCTTTTTCTTTAATCATTACTGTAGATTTTTCATCATTTTGGCATGAGTGCTTTAAGTAAGGTTCAGACCCATTTTATTATGTTTCTTTTTTTTAATATTAACTATATAGTAGTATAATGCTTTTTATCACAAAATAGAATGCTGAGAAAGCATACAATGTGACTTAAAGCATATTATTCTTTATATTCTTAAAAGCCTGGTACACTGTTTCAAACATTTAACCAATCTCAGACATGATTTTCTAGAAACTTCATAAAAAGCAAGGTATTAAGTCACTATTGTGAAGGCACAACAATTGACAAGTGTACAGATAATCTCACAGAATCAACCAGATTGGAAAAGACCTCAGAAATCATCAAGTCCAATCTATTACCTAACACCACCTGACAACTAAACCAAGATCTTTTTTGAGCACCTCCAGGGACAGTGACTCCACCACATGCCTGATCAGCACATTCCAATGTCCAATTACTCTTTCTGTGAAGAACTTTCTTCTCACCTTGAACCTAAACTTCCCCTGGCACAGCTTGAGAGACTCTGTCCTCTTGTTCTGGTGCTGGCTGCCTTGGAGAAGAGACCAACCCCTTCCTGGCCACAACCACCTTTCAGGTAGTTGTAGAGGGCAATGAGGTCCCCCCTGAGCTTTCTCTTCTCCAGGCTAAACAATCCCAGCTCCCTCAGCCTCTCCTCACAGAACTTGTGCTCAAGACCTCTCACCAGCCTTGTTGCCCTTCTCTGGACACATTCAAGTGTCTTGATGTCCTTCTTAAACTGAGGGGCCCAGAACTGGACACAGTACTCAAGGTGTGGCCTAACCAATGCAGAGTACAGGGGCACAATGACTTCCCTGCTCCTGCTGGCCACACTATTCCTAATGCAGGCCAGGATGCCATTGGCCTTCTTGGCCACCTGGGCACACTGCTGGCTCATGTTTAGGCGGGTGTCAATCAGTACCCCCAGGTCCCTCTCTGTTTGGGAGCTCTCCAGCCACTCCGACCCCAGCCTGTAGCTATGCATGGGGTTGCCGTGAAGCTTGTGCCTTTAAAAAACTCTTGGATCTCATTCCTGGGTTCCAGCAAAACGTAGAATGCTTCAAATTAAAAAACCAACCAAACAAACAAAAACCCCCAGAAAACACCCACACACCAAACCTCTGAAAGTGGTGTTTTGTGTACTTCAGAGTACACTTGTAACATGGGCTCTTTCATTAATTTTCTGTTAGTCTGTCACTGCAGTAGGAGTTAGCAGGTAGCCAAAAATCTCTTGCTGTTGTAGGAATCCTGAATGAGTTTCTTAAACCTTTTAAACTGCATTTGTGAGATTTAAAGTTTGTTTCACATTCCTCATTCATCAGTTTCCAAAACCATAGTTTTGTATGGGCATATTTATCATTTGAACTGTGTAACAGCATATTATTTCTTAGTACAATACCCTGATTTCTGTTACACCTACAGGTATACCTAGGGGAGCTCAGTACACATACAGAAGTGTGGTTTGATGGGTTTTTAACAGTCATATTTTCAAAGTTTATGAGAGTGTAATCAGTTTGAATTTTGATTATGTATGAAACTGCTTTTGAATGTGTAAAGCTGAAGCAATGAGCCCCAGCGTTTTTTAAATCATATCCTAACAATTTCCTGTGCCACTCAAAGCAAGTAGGGAGGATAGAAAGTTTTTGTTTCTTCGTTCCTCCTGGCTTCTCTGAGGATCTCACGTGACTTACTTTACATTCTCCCTGTTTGAATAATTTGATTTTTTTCTCAAGTGACAAAGCACACAGTTCATCAAAAGAGCTCTAGTACCTTTAGGTTTGGATTCTAGCTCTTCTCTCAAGTCCATCTCATCCTGCCCTCCAAATGAACTGTAAAGAGAGGTCTGGAGGATGAGTCTGACAGCAACAATGAAATCATATTTACTTAAAAATTTGGGAGAATGTATATACCCCTTCCTGAAAGGTGGTTGTAGCCAGGAAGGGGTTGGTCTCTTCTCCCAGGCAACCAGCACCAGAACAAGGGGACACAGTCTTAAGCTGCGCCAGGGGAGGTTTAGACTTGAGGTGAGGAGAAAGTTCTTCACTGAGCGAGTCGTTCGTCATTGGAATGGGCTGCCCAGGGAGCTGGTGGAGTCACTGCCCCTGGAGGTTTTCAAGAGGAGATTGGATGTGGCACTTGGTGCCATGGTGTAGTCTTGAGGTCTGTGGAGACAGATTGGACTCGATGATCCTTGAGGTCTCTTCCAACCTTAGTTATACTGTGATACTGTGATACCACTTTACAATTACTACCAAATAAAATTTATTTCCTGTACTTATGTTTATATATGCATATGATTATGCACTACCACCATTCTTTAAACAAAGTACTGTTTAAAAAGTACTTTCTTCAAGGGCATTGATTTGTCATCGTCAGTAGTTTAAAATGCAGCGTTTAATCTTTCTGTGCAACAGGCATAATAAATGGGGCGCTAATATGAGACATAGTATTGCTGCTTAAGTGAGAGACAGTAAAAGTGGTTATTTTTTTTATTTATTGTGTAAATTGAGAGCATCATACACCAGAACTGCTGCAGCAAAGTCTCCATAGGCTGGAGAAATCAAATAGATAACACTCATATTCTAATGCTACATTTGATCACTGTGGATGTGAAGATCTATGCTATCATCTAATAAACTGTAAGTTGGTATAATTCTACTGATTCAAATTTAAGTTCTCCCCATTTTCCACTTAACACAAAACATTCGGATTTATATGAAACAATTTAGTGTCTACCGGGGAATTTATTTCTGTCAAATAATTTACAAAAATATTGAAGTTCACAATAAACTGCACTATAGAAGGGAATAGAAAGCAATAAAGACTTAAAAAACACTTTCTGTTTTGTATCATAAAACTCATTATCATTATTAATGTACACACCATGCTAAAAAGAAATTTAATTTCTTACAAAATTCACACAACAGAGATGTGTCACAGTGGGGTATGTACCGTTTTCAATTCTATGAGCTTTCATGTATTTCACAGCCTCTAAGGGTCTGATCACCCTATTTAGCATGAGGAAAACTGTATGAGAAGAGCTGTACTGTTTTAAATGAAAAAGGATCAGTACTTCAATATCTAGAATTCTCTGGAACTTAACGCTTTTCAGAATCAATATTTACACTACACTTAATTTAGCGTATGGACTGGCTACAATCATTAGGTTTCCCCATTGATGCTATTTTCTGATAGGAATCAGTAGAATATATTATTTACCAGAATTAATCTGAGATAATTGAGCTTATATATAAATGTAGGATACTTGAAAAGACATCTACTTTTAAAACCTGAAAGATGGATTGAAACATTTGTAACATCATGAAATATTTTCTTCTGTTAAAAATAAAATTTTATGGCTTCTTTCTTCTTCTTTTTCCCTTTTTCTTTTTTCTCCCACTGGCATCGTCAAAAATAATTGTATGCACTGAAATACTACAGAAAAGATAGGTTTGCTTTAACTGTAGACTAGTGTAAAATGAAGGAAAGCCTTTGAAGCATTTTTCTTTTGCCCACAAGATTTGCCTTATTATTTTTTTGAACTATACTATTTGTATAGTTTTACTGCTTACTATATGTGAATCAAAATGTCATTTCTCTTGATGTTTAAATTTTGCTAGCATGAAGCCCAAATGAGGAGGTGGGACAATTATTGTTATGGCATATAAAAGAATTTGTTCTCTTTAACTGTATTATCTCTGTAGTTTCTAGTAGAGATCTACAAGATCCAAAGTGACCTCTCCGCTTACATCCTCCTTCCATCCTTTGTCACTTACTCCTGTCAGTGACTTCATTTCTTCCCACTTCAATACCATGACTTCTTGAGCCCTGCTGTCCTTTCTCCCGTTTCTTCTCATAACAATATAAGCATACTGTAATACCCAGCAGCTTCTGAAAGTCAGCCCTTTATGCCCCCTTACTTTTCTGTATCACTTGTTCCCTTCATTGGTGAACTCCTTGAACTCTTAGATTATAGCAATTGCCTCAAGTTCCCTTCCTCTCTATCCAACACAGATTCTCTTCAATTTGACTTTTGTTGCACACCAAGCACATGGTAACATCAAGGCCTACAATGACCTCAGTCTCAGGGCCTTTGCTCCATACTTGAACTCTGCTGTTTTTATCATACTGATCATACATTCCTTTTCAAAATCATGCCTCCCCATTGCAACTCTGTCCTCTCCTCACCACTTAACTATTCTGACTTGTAGGTGTAATAGACAGGCCAGAAGTGGAAGAGAAAGGGAACTGTACTAGACTTCCAAAACTCTATTAACTAAAAATACAGATATTTTCTGGAAAAGACCCTGTCATATTGCAGTGTGAATTTTTTAATGTAAGTAACAAAGGCTTGATTTTCCATGGCTTTTACAGTTCTGTCATTTTGAGTAAATTTATATTCTACTCTTTTTTTTTTTTTTTTTTTTTTTCCTTTATTTTGAGTTGTGGAGGAGTAGTAAAGGCAACCAGCAGCATTCTATCACTCTGGGTTTTTTCAGAGTTTTTGTTTTTGTTTTTGTTTTTTTCAGATGAACCGGTAATACAGGTAAAACAGGTATTATCTCATGGGACAGTATAGCTAGGTTGCACTACCATGACCTTTCTATCAGGATTCCAAAGAGAACAAAATTGAAGGTGTAATGGAAAAAAAAAAAAAATCACTTCCTTGTAGCTAAATGAATATGTATAAAACTTTAGTTACATAAACCATAATGAGTTACATAGAATACATAGAATAAACCAGGTTGGAAGAGACCTTCAAGATCATCGCATCCAACCCATCAACCAATCCAACTCCGCCCAAGCAACTAACCCACAGCACCAAGTACCCCGTCAAGTCTTCTCCTAAAAACCTCCAGTGATGGTGACTCCACCACCTCCCCAGGCAGCCCATTCCAATGTGCAATCACTCTTTCTGTATAGAACTTTTTTCTAACATCCAGCCTGTATCTCCCCTGGTGCAGCCTGAGACTGTGTCCTCTTGTTCTGGTACTGCTTGCCTGGGAGAAGAGACCAACATCCGTCTGTCTACAACCTCCCTTCAGGTAGTTGTAGAGAGTAATAAGGTCACCCCTCAGTCTCCTCTTCTCCAGGCTAAGCAACCCCAGCTCCCTCAGCCTCTCCTCATAGGGCTTATGTTCCAAACCCCTCACCAACTTTGTTGCTCTTCTCTGGACTCGTTCCAGCAAGTCAACATCCTTCCTAATCTGAGGGGCCCAGAACTGGACACAGTACTCGAGGTGCGGCCTAACCAGTGCAGTGTACAGGGGCAGAATGACCTCCCTGCTCCTGCTGGCCACACTGTTCCTGATGCAGGCCAGGATGCCATTGGCCCTCTTAGCTGCCTGGGCACACTGCAGGCTCATGTTCAGTCTACCGTCGACCAGCACCCCCAGGTCCCTCTCAGCCTGACTGCTCTCCAGCCACTCTGACCCCAGCCTGTAGCTCTGCATGGGGTTGCTGTGGCCAATGTGCAGAACCCGGCACTTGGATGTGTTAAATCTCATGCCGTTGGACTCTGCCCATCTGCCCAGCCTGTCGAGGTCCCTCTGCAAATCATTTGGACCTGGACAATCAATGAGGTCCTAAAATTTCAGTGCTTTAATTTGTTACTAATTACCGATTCCCAGTTTTGAACTCGGTGAGTATCACCACAAGCTTCTATATGAATTTCAGGATGTTGCCAAGAGAGTTCACATTCTTCCCAACTTAAAAGAAAAAAAAAAAATTCTAAAGAGAATGTAAAGCTCTATGTAGTCATAAATAGTGTAATTTTGAGTTTCATATATTTTTCACATTACTTCATTATTTATTTGGTGTTATGAGCATTATCAAGTTGAAGATAGGAAGACAATATGGCAATTTGAAAAAGAGGGAGGAAAAAATGGTTACCCAGTTAGTTATTTTACCTGTAATTCAAGAAACACATTTAGGATTCTAGACAAAGAAATTATACTTGACTTATCTCTTTTACTCTGTAAGAGAAAATTCACCCTTCTAAACAAATTATATTAACTCTAATTATTACATAGTCACATTTAATCACTTTTTAATGAAAGTTCTGAAGAGAAACAAAACTCATCTTCCAGAATAAGGGAGGAATAACATGGAAAACTGTTTTAGCACTTATCATCATGAATGACTTTTCAATTACAAAATCATGAAATGACCTTATATTTAATAAGTAACATGCTTAGCATAAATACTGTTTGAACTCTGATTTGGAGTGTTTTGACTAAGCAGGAATGACACAGGAAGTAAGAAGGCAAACAAAATACAACATCTCCTAAGATTAATTCTCACAGTATAAATAAGTCTAATTTATGGTTTAAAATGTTGTGTAAGTATCATGCACTCTACAAAATACTGTCAAAATATTAGTGTGTATCATCATCTTCCTTAGGCATTGCCATAATATGTAGGCACAGGAGTAAGAAATCTCAACAGCTTAAAGTCAAATCCCTACTAAGTCCTATTTGTATCACCCTCACCCTTAGTTTTGCAAATATAAGCTACTCTGATTCTCAGCAGTTGTGTTAGTCTTTTTTCCATTCTTCTTCTATGTTTCTGTCCCTAGTAGTCCTGAGAATGTATTGTCCTTCCTGGGAGTTCAGGAGCTGATCTACTTGTCACAGCTGCTGCACACAGGAATGAAAAAATGTTTGCCAAACACCTTTAGGGAAAATAAATGTCAGTTGATGTTGTAGTGTGATGGTTTAACCACTCAACACCAACAAAAAGCTCAGCTGAGCACAGCTGGAGAAGCGAATCAAATTGTATTTTACAAGCAATAATGGAATGCAATGAATATATACAAAATATACAGTATTTACAACATTACACAAGAATTTACAAAAAGGAAACAATACAGAAATCCCCCTTGGAGGAGGATTCCACCTCGGGTTCCCCCTAGCACCTCTCCCTCCCCAATCTCTCTTGTTAATTAGAAGAAAAAGAGAAATGGGAGAAATATGTTAGGGAAATTTCAGTTAGCTCAAAGCTTTGTTAAGAAGTTAGTTTTTCTTATCTCAGGATTCTCTAGATTAAAGGCCTTTCTGTCCAAGGTTGGCATGCATTCCTGCCAAGAGTCAGAAACAGAGAGACTGAGAACAAAATGTAAGATTTTAAAACTACATCCCACTCATCTACCAATGAAATTAGTTTAGAATTATCTTTGTTTACCTTTTTACACCCAGACTTTTCAGCTAGAGAATTCTGCAGCTATCCTTTTCTTAAAGGCACAGCCTAAATTGTGACAGTTGAAAAAAACAAACAACACCAAACAAACATAAATAACTGCTTTTTTAATCCTTACAAATGCTGCCTCCAGTATTAGGTAGACTACTAACTCTGGAGGCATAACTGTAAAACTGTAATAACAGGCAGAAAGAGCTAACAGTTCAATTAGGGGTCAACACAGTATTGTAAAATATAAAGAAGTAGTAAAGACTAACTCTGATACTGTATCACAGTGTCAGAGTATATTAAAGGTTGGAAGGGACCCCAAGAGATCATCAAGTCCAACCCCCCTGGCCAAAGCAGGATCACTTAGGGTAGTCTGCATGGGAATGCATCCAGGTGGGTCTTGGAAGTCTCCAGAGAAAGAGACTTCACAACCTACCTGGGTACCTATTCCAGTGTTCCATCACCCTCACTGCAAAGAAGTTTCTCCTTATGTTGAGGTGAAATCTTCTGTGTTCAAGTTTGAAACCGTTGTTCCTTGTCTTATTACTGTGCACCACTGGAAAGAGCCTGGCCACCTCCACTTGACACCCACCCCTCAGATATTTATGCACACTGATCAGATCCCCTCTCAGTCTTCCCTTTTCAAGACTAAACAGCCCCAGAGATCTCAGTCTCTCTTCACAGGGGAGATGCTCAAGTCCCCTAATCATCCTCATGGCTCTCCGTTGGATTCTCTCCAGCAGTTCTGTCTTTCTTGAAGTGGGGAATCCAAAACTGGATGCAATATTCCAAGTGTGGTCTCACTAGGGTGGAGTAGAGGGGGGGAAGAACTTCCTTAGATCTGCTGGACACACTTTTGTTAATACATCCCAGGATACCGTTCTCTCTCTTGGAAACAAGAGCACATTGTTGTTCCATGGAGAACTTGCTGTCCACCAGCACTTCAAAGTCTTTCTCTATGGAGCTGCTTTCCAGAAGGGCAGCCCCTAACCTGTACTGGTGCCTGTTGTTATTCCTCCCCAGATGCAGGACCCTGCACTTGTCCTTATTGAACTTTATTGAACCTCATTGCAGGTTTGCCTGCACCCATCTCTCCAGCCTGTCCAGATCTCGTTGGATGGCTGCACAGCCTGACAGGGTATCACCCACAAACCCCCCCCCCCCCCCCCCAGTTTTGTATCATCAGTGAATTTGCTGAGGGTACTCTTAATTCCCTTATCCAGGTCGTTGATAAAGATATTGAACAAAACTGGACCCAGTACTGATCCCTGGGGAACACCACCCCCACTAATCACAGAATCGCCAAGGTTGGAAGAGACTTCAAAGATCAAGTCCAACCTGTCACCACAGACCTCATGACTAAACCACGGCACCAAGTGCCATGTCCAATCCCCTCTTGAACACCTAACACTTGAACTATTCTATGATTCTATTAATTTCTTGTCTTGTATGTCTAAATATTGATATATGTAACTATGAATGGTGCCTTGCACTTTTCTTCCTTTATATAATAGATTTTAATGTATGGAACAGACATCTTCTGGGAACTTAATTCAGTGAAGAGGAGGCAGTCCACAAGGTTTCTAGAGCATATAACAGCTTCCTGATGCAGCTGTTAGAGTGAACCTACCAGGGGTCAGGCTCTGCTTGACCTGCTGTTCTCAAATAGAGAAGGGCTGATGGGAGATGTGATGATAGGATGTTGTCTAGGATGCAGTGACCACAAGAGACTGAAGTTCTCAATTTTCAGGGAAATAGGGAGGAGCACTAACAGAACCCTCATTTTGGACTTCCAGAGGGCAAACTTCAACTTGGTCAAGCAGCTTATTCAGAAAGTACCCTGGGCAGCAGCCCTTAAGAACAAAGGGGTCCAGGATGGTTGGACATACTTCAAACAGGTGCCCTTGAAGGCACAGGAACTGGCACTTCCCACATGCCAAAAGATGAGCGCCCGAGGAAGGCAACAGGCCTGGGTGAGCATGCAGCTATTGAACTAATTAAGGGCAAAAAAGAGGGTGTATCAGCTTTGGAAAGGCGGGGAAGCAACTCAAGATAGAAAATGTAGGAGGAAAATTAGAAAGGCCCAGTTAGAACTCAAGCTGGCCACTTCTGTGAAACATAATAAAAAGCATTTTTATAAATACATTAATGCTTAAAAGAGGGGCAAGAAGGACCTCCACTCCTTATTGGACCTGGAGGGGAACATTGTAACTAAAGATGAGGAAAAGGCTGAGGTTCTAGATACCTTCTTTGACTCAATTTTCAACAATAATGCAGGAGGACTCCAGGATAACTGGCCTCCTGAACTGGTAGATGGGGTCAGGGAGCAGTGTAATACCCTTGAAATCCATGAGGAATATGTTTGGGACTTGCTGAGCCACTTGGATACTCACAAGTCTATGGGACCAGATGGGATCTATCCGGGGTGCTGAGAAGCTGTCAGATGAGCTGGCCAAGATACTCTCCATCATTTTCCACCAGTCCTGGCTCACCAGAGAGGTCTCAGATGACTGGAAACTGGCCAATGTGATGCCCATCCACAAGAAGGGCAGGATGGAGGAACCTGGAAACTACAGGCCAGTCAGCCTGACCTCAGTGCCAGGGAAAATTATGGAACAGATCATCTTGGGGGCAATCATTGTGCACCTGAAGGGTGGCCAAGGGTTCAGGTCCAGCCAACATGGATTTAGGAAGGGCAGATCCTGCCTCTCCAACCTGATCTCCTTCTATGATCAGGTGACCCACCTGGTGGATGTGGGGAAGACTGTGGATGTATTCTACCTAGACTTCAGCAAAGCCTTTGATACCTTCCCCCATAGCAAACTCCTGGCCAAGCTGTCAGCCCATGGCTTGGACAGGAGCACTCTGTACTGGGTTAGGAACTGGCTGGAGGGCTGAGCCCAGAGCATTGGGGTGACTGGTGCCACATCCAGCTGGCAGCCAGTCACTTGTGGTGTCCCCCAGGGATCAGTGCTGGGCCCCATCCTCTTTAAAATCTTCATTGACCATCTGGATGAGGGGACTGAGTCAGTCATCAGCAAATTTGCAGATGACACCAAGTTGGGAGCAGATATTGATCAGTTAGAGAGTAGAAGGGCTATCCAGAGGGATTTTGACTGGCTGAACAAGTGGGCAGAGTTCAACATGATGGCATTCAACAAATCCAAGTGCTGGGTGCGGCACTTTGGCCACAACAACCCCATGCAGCACTACAGGCTGGGGTCAGAGTGGCTGGAGAGCTGCGAAACAGAAAGGGACATGGGGGTACTGGTTGATAGTAGGCTGAATATGAGCCAGCAGTGTGCCCAGGTGGCCAAGAAGGCCAATGGTATCCTGGCCTTTAACAGGAATAGTGTGGCTAGCAGGATCAGCGAAGTCATTGTGCCCCTGTACTCAGCACTGGCTAGGCCAGACCTTGAGTCCTGTGTCCAGTTCTAGGGCCCTCAGTTTAAGAAGGACATTGAGGCTCTTGAACGTGTCCAGAGAAGGGCAATGAGACTCATGAGAGGCCTCGAGTACAAGTCCTATGCAGAGAGGCTGAGAGAGCTGGGGTTGCTTAGCCTGGAGAAGAGGAGGCTCAGGGAAGACCTTATTGCCCTCTACAACTGCCTGAAAGGAGGTTGTAGCCAGGTGGGGACAAGAGAACACAGTCTCAAGCTGCACCAGGGGAAGCTTAGGCTCGAGGTGAGGAGAAAGTTCTTCACTGAGAGAGTTGTTGGCTGTTGGAATGGGCTGCCCAGGGAGGTGGTGGAGTCACCATCCCTGGAGGTGTTCAAGAGGGGATTGGATGTGGCACTTGGTGCCATGGTGTAGTAGGCATGAGGTCTTGGGTGACAGGTTGGACTTCATGATATTTGAGGTCTCTTCCAACATTGTTGATTCTATGATTCTATTCTGTGAAATTACTGTTTTGGAATTTTTTGTTGAAAGACATTTCATAAATTCTACACTATTAACATTTTTTTTCAATTAAAAAAAATAAAATTAAGAATCCACAGATAAAACTCAAACCCTTGTAAAAGGGAACATAACAGTTAATTATCCTGATCTGCCTGGGGATGTCCCTGCTTACTCCAGGGGTGTTGCACTAGATTACCTCTAGATGTCCTTTCCAACCCAGTGCATTCTATGATTCTCTGTTCACCTGCTAGCAAAATCTGTTGTAATATGTTACCTATTCTTAATCTCTGAAATTCTAAAGTGAAAGAATTAGTTTACATCCACTATACCCTTTAGAAAATGGATTCATAGCCTCAGTTTTGTGGTGATTGAATTGTATTTTTTATTTCATTTTCCAGAGTAAATTTAAATATAGTTACTTTGCTTTTGTTAGCTGAATTTTGTTGATATATTCAAAATGAAATCCTCTCAGGAGTCCAATTTCATTAAGACAGAAAAGTAATCACAGCTCTTCATATAGTAAAAGATTAAGCAATATCCATTTTAAGTTACTAATATTGCTTATATGAGTTTTCTGAAGCTCTTTTTCAGTTTTCACCACACAGCATATAATCTACAAAGGTTTTATTTGCCATTGTTTATCATGATGATGTACTTGCATTTTTTTTTTTCATAAATAGTTTCTTTAGTTAAATTATTTATGTTAGTCCCTCTTGGGTAAGTTTCTATTAAGTAACATCACTGTTTTACCTATGAGATCGTATTTGTTATACAGACACTAAAGAATAGGAATTCTTGGTTGTATTTCACAGTATCACAGTATCACTAAGGTTGGAACAAACCTCAAAGATCATCGAGTCCATCCTGTCACCACAGACCTCGTGACTAGACCATGGCACCAAGTGCCATGTCCAATCCCCTCTTGAACACCTCCAGGGATGGTGACTCCACCACCTCTGTTCCCTGGGCAGCCCATTCCAATGACGAATGACTCTGTGAAGAACTTTCTCCTCACCTCAAGCCTAAACTTCCCCTGGCGCAGCTTGAGACTGTGTCCCCTTGGTCTTGTTCAGCTCTTGAGAATATATCCTGCTTATTTTAACTTGTTTAGTATCTACATTTTTTTTCCTGACTCTTGCTTGTTGTTGTTTTGCTTTTCGAACTTTTTTCCTTTCCCATTCACATGAAAACCATCCTGTGTTAAGGTCTTCTTTTGACAAGACCTATTCTGAGTAATGTTTGTGCACATTGCCTTCATGCCTTCTCTCAACCTAATAAGGTTAAGTATTAACCTGATATGGTTAAGTTCTGTTTAACTCAGGTATCTGAATTTCTCAGTGTGGCTTGAATCTGTATGCAATAGTATACTCAGTTACCTGGAAACTTTTGTGTAGTCTAAATTCTATAAAAATAACTATATTAATTATACTGCATTTTATATCTCTTCTGAAGAAAAATCCATAGATAAACGACAGTTGTACTTGCCAATATGTTCTTATTGATCAAAAGCTATCTTCAGTATGGTTTCAAAGATTCCAGGATCCTATATTAATACTAACATTGTCTTGACAATTTGCTTAACAAGCTAGTAATTTTTAATTTGAATTTTATTGCACAGAAATTTTTTTTCCTGTATTCTTATTTGCCGATATAATTAAAATTTAAAGTATAGCAGGAAGACATGGCTCAGACCAGAAGGTATTGTTTCATAAAATAAAACCAAAGGTCTTTACAGCCTGTGTAGCACTGCTAGTGCTTGAGTAAGTTTACTCTCAGATGCCCAAAATAATGTGTCAGAATTCGATCTCCTTTAAAAGAGCTCCATTAGCTAGGAGGTTTTAACCTAGAAAATACACAAGTAAATAAGATCAGGTTATTTCTTCTTCAGATTACATATTGCTTTATTATGCTACCTCTTTTTTAAAAAAGAAGTAAACATAAAAGCATTTCAAGCAAGCCATAGAGTGAAACAAACAAACAAACAAAACCCCACAAACATTACTGAGAGGGACACAACAAATTCCTAAAGAACAATACTAGCAGGTTCCAAATATTCCTTCTGTTCTTTGTTGATAAGATAAAACTCTTAAATCAAAAAGCTCTGGTACTGCTTTTTCACCTTTAAGTAAAGTGGAAAAAAAGGTTTCAGAACAGAAGAACAAAGCAGTAAGGACCTACAGAGACATTAGAAATACATACTTTTAAAATAAGGCTTCATACTCAGACACCCCCTTCATTTTGGACTGAACAGCATCCTTGACTTTCCTGCTTTGTAATTCCATAACACACTGCATAGATCTGTGAGCTTTTGAAATATCTCACCTGAGATAGAGTTTAGGAAGTAGGAGAGACTAATTAGACAGGAGTTATTTTGTGTTAACCTTTTAAACCATTTTATCACAGTCATGTGGTTTTCAAACACATATTCATCATGGGGACTAGATTCTTAATACCTGTCCTGACACGCAGAACAAGATTTCAGTTTTTTTAAGAAGTTCAATGTACATGCATAAATGAGTTTGAATATTCATATGAATACTTGAATATAAATATAAGCATACTACGAATTTATGTGTATCCACAGTGTGACATAGGAAGGGAATACCCTTAAAAATTATAAGGAACTCCCCAGTATGAAATATTTTTGTCTCATTTTCTAATACAATGTTCATTTTGTGTACCCTAAATTGTTCAAATATTCTTCTCTTGGAATGGAACAGAGATGTATCTTCCAAATCGGAAAGCTGTCTTTTTTTGACTCCTTAATTTAGGGGTAGATTAGTTTAAATTCACTGTGAATTTTGCCTATGTACCTAAAGACTGTAGACAGACACATTTGTATAAAACACTACATCTATGTTGCTGCCTTTGTGTCTCTGCATTCATTAAAACATGAGGCAAATATTAGTAGGTACTATTGCTTCATGTGTTAAACGTGAAAAAGACCTACACAAGAGAATTCTCTAAAAAGAGTATTTGGCCTTAAGAGTAGTTTTTCCTAAATAAACTGAACTAAATGCCGAAAAATAATAATATTGTCTCCAAACACACTGAAAATTGAAATATTGTTGCTGTCAAGACTCTTTATCATTTATCTTGATATTATGCTATACATTTTCACCTTTTGAAGGGTTCAGTGAATTTTTCATAAAGAGAGTATCCTGTTTTACAATCTTCTATATTGTCACATAACTCCCCCCTACTCCTCCACCCCCAAAAACGTAATCTCTAAAGTATTTAACTTGAGCAACAGATTTTAGTGATTCATGGGAAGTTTACAAGATTCTCTCTGTTTTTCACAGAAACTCGATGAAATGAAAAAAAAAGCAGCCATCCATGTTAAGAGTACTATCTTATTCCAGTAAACAGTATTACATAACATTAGCCTGGAGCTATGTGAACTTCAAAATATAGATGTAGGCATTTAGCTTTCTAAAGACATTTGCAAAGAAGTTTGTTTCTCAAATGCTAAAGATTCTACTGCTGCCTGATAGTGAAAATATCTTCTTACTCTTTGTTCCCTCCCTTTTCTTTTGTGTTCGTTTATTTTTTCTTTGTGCTGTTCCCTTGGTAAGAAACAGAAGTTTCATATAAGTCCCAAATTTGGTATATTGACATAATAAGACTATGTCTTTATTTTTATATGCATTTCTATGGACTACAGAATAATGTGTATATATATATATAAAGATTTTATATATCCTTGGGAAAAAAAAAAAAAAAGAATGCAAGCATGAAACTTTTATTTTTAAGTGTAGATTTTGGAAAATAATACACAGATTACTTTAAAAGGGGGATGAGAATGGAAAGGGAAGAGTATTTTTCACAGAACATTAATAATGTAAAGGAGAAATATGGGGAATTCTGCTTGAGATCAACATACAAGATAAAAAGATTAGAAGACATCTATTGCTGGTTGGGGTTTCTTTTGTTGATTTGGATTTTTAATATGTATTCTTATTCAGTCTTAGATAAAAATAACTTTTTTTATCATTCTTTACAATTGTCTTATGAAAAAGTTAAATAAACAACATGTCCATTAATTTGAAAATATACTTACCAGTGTTATAAGTAATATACATAAAGCAAAATGATTCTTCTCTATTTCTTCCCTCACACTGCTCACTTTAGAAATACATCTCTTAAGTCCACCTTGAAGGCATTTAATTAGATGAATAAGACTAGAAGCTACAGAATAAAAATAAGGTATTGTATAGAGACAGGAGAAAGAAATATTGTTGCATTTCTCAGGTAAAGAATAATTGCTGCCTATTTTTTACTGTTCTTTAAAAATACTTTGTTTATGTCAATCTCATATGTTTGTATAGAAAGAAACTAAACTGAATAGCTATGGATACTTCACAAACTAACAATAAACTTGTAGTAAAATTATACAGAAGAATAGTCAATCAGCTATACAAATATCAGAAGAATCAATTTTTGAACATGAAACTAATAAAATAATTTTGCAAATTTTCAGAATTTTAAGTCATCCAGCATGCAGCTATAGCTTGATTCAAATTCATTACTTAAGAACTCCTCATGTGTTTTGAGTTTTATTCCTCTATCAACAGATATTCTTACCAATCTGTATAACGCATATATATATATGCTAAGTTAGTATGGTCCTTTCTAGGCTTCAGATTTCTATTAAACCTAACAGCTGATTTGATCTGTTAGCAAATAGCCTGTATAGCTTACTTTTCTTCCTTTTTTCCCCTCCTCTCTCTTTGTTTATTTTTTTTTCCTTTTAACATTCAGCCTCAGACTTTAGAGGAATTTCACTTTTACTTTTTCAAAGCAAGGCTTAAATACTTAATTTTTAAATAATCTCTCTCTCATGACTCTGGATGTTGAATTTATTTTTATGTCTACATATTTGTATTTCCCTCATGATTTTACTTTAAATTGCTTCAGGACATTGGCATATTATTGACTCATAATACTTACTGGTACTGCACAGAATGTTAAAACCTCTTCAAGAGACCAGAAACTACAGATGAACTTCTACTATTACTCATATCAGCACATACTCAGCACAAGTAGGATATTAACCTGCTGAAGTAAGTCCAGAGTTGGGTAAAAATAATATTTTCTCATATGAGGACAGGCTGAGAGTTTGGGTTGTTGAGCCCCAAGAAGAAAAGTCTGAGGACGGACCTTTTAGGGGCATGACAGACCCCCATTCAATAGTAGATTTAGATAAGATACATGGAAAAAAAAGTTTTCAATGAAGGAAGGGAACATGCTGCCTAGAGAGGTTGTAGAAGCACCATTCCTTGAAACATTCCAGTTTAAGTTGAATGGAGCTCTGAGCAACCTAATCTAGTTTAAGATCGCATAATCACAGAATTATCAAGGCCAGAATAGACTTCTGAGATCATCAAGTCCAACCTATGACCTAACACCACTACACTGACAAGATCATGTCACTAAGTGCCACATCCAATCGGTACTTAAACATGTCCAGGGATGACAACTCCACTGCCTCCCTGGGCAGTGAATTCCAGTGTCTAATCACCCTTTCCATGAAGTGCTTCTTAACATCCAGCCTAAACTTCCCCTGGTGCAGCTTCAGGCCATGCCATATTGTCTTGTCACAAGTTGCCTGGGAGAAGACCCTGACCTTACTACAACTTCCCTTCAGGTAGTTGTAGAGTGTGATAAGGTCCCCACTGAGTCTCCTCTTCTCTCACTAAACAACCCCAGGTCCATCATCCTCTCCTTATAAGAATTTCCCTTCAGTCCTTTCATCAGTATAATTTCTCTCCTCTGGAGCCACCCCATTATGTTGCTCAACATACTTGGAAATGGTAGTTCTTTTTCCAGGAAACAATCTAAGTCTTCACCATTACCTACAACATACCAAGGATTTGATCCTTAAGTGAAAAGCTGTAATAAAATTAATGAAGCCCATATTTATTTATTTTATTTTGTTGGTTGGTTGGTTTTTAATAAGGAAACTATGCTACTAGTTATTTGTTCAGATCTATACTGTTATGATGGTATATCAAGATCTGATATAAGGCAACAAGGGCAACAAGGTTGGTGAGGGGCTTGGAGCACAACCCCTGTGAGGAGAGATTGAGGGAGCTGGGGTTACTTAGCCTGGAGAGGAGGAGACTCAGGGGTGACCTTATTGCTCTCTGCAACTACCTGAAGGGGGGTTGTAGTGAGGCGGAGGTTGGTCTCTTCTCCCAGGCAACCAGTACCAGAACAAGAGGGCACAGTCTTAGGCTGTGTCAGGGGAGGTTTAGGCTGGAGGTTAGGAGGAAGTTTTACACAGAGAGAGTGATTGCCCACTGGAATGGGCTGCCTGAGGAGGTGGTGGGGTCGCCGTCGCTGGGGGTATTACAATCCTGTGAATTTGTTACATAACAGAAACCAAAGCTGGAAGAAGTGATGTCTCCAGTGTTGCTGATAGAAATATTTAGACATCTGGTCTATTTCATTTAGCACTGTTGGAGGCATTGGTTAAGCACTTGATCTAGCTATGAAATGGGCTATCACAAGTTTTTTAGAAGATTTAAAAGGATGCTGGGAGTTACTGACTAATCAGCATCACCTCTGGGCCTGAAAAGATCATGGAACAGATCCTTCTGGAAGACATGTCAAGGCATGTGGAAGACAGGAAAGTGATTAACATGGCTTCACAATGATCAAGCTGTCACTTGCTGAGTGTTGCGGCTGACATGCCTGAGGGAAGTTCAACAAATCCAAATCCAAGATCCCATACCTGGGCCAGAGCAATCCCCAATATCAAGTGAGGCTGGAGGATGAATGGATTGAAAGCAGTCCTTGGAGATGGGCATGAGAGTACTGGTGGGTGAAGGTGAAAACTTGAACAAGAGCCAGAAATGTGTTCTCACAGCCCAGAAACCAAATCATGTCCTGGACTGTATAAAAATGAGTATGGCCAGAATGTTGAGGGAGATGATTCTCTCTGCTTTGTTTTTGCAGGAGTCAACCTGTAGTACTGTATCCAGGCTCTGGGGCCTCCAGGACAAGAATGATATGGACCAGTTAGAGTCAGTCAAGAGGAGAGCCACAAAAAAATCAGAAGATTGAAGCACACCTATAAAGAAAGGCTGAGGCAGTTGGAGGTTTCCAACCTGGAGAAGACAAGGTGCCAGGGACAATTTATTGTGTTTTTTCAATACTTAAAGGGGTGGGGGAACCCAAAAAGAGAGTGATAACAGAATGTTTAGATGGCCTTCATGTCTGTGAGGCCTTGGAGGTGATAAGAGATGCTGTAAATCCAAACCATGTGAGAAAAGTATAGGAGTAAATATTAACTAAGTGTTGCATCTTTGAAATGGATGGGAAGGCAACTGGGGAGAAGGGCACCTGTTAAAATAAAGATAAATCAGTGGGCAGGCTGTGGGAAGTGGAATTGTACCATTCACATACATGTTAATTAATAGCCACCCGTTCTGCAACTCTGGGCCACTTTGCCCACTGTGTGGCCAGTGGTCACCTCCTCACAGCTGGTCTGTTGGTTGTATTTCTGTTCTCCATGTTGAGACTGTCAGGTCTGTGATCAAACTATCACTCAATGCACTCAGGAAAACCCTCATAGGGGGTTTACAGGAAAGATCAAGAGAGACTTTAACGAGGTCTGCAGTGACAATACGAGGGGCAATGGTTTTAAAGTGGGAGACAATATGTTTAGATTGGACAAAAGGAAGAAATTTGGTGGGGTTTTTTTTTTATTGTGAGGGTAGCAAGACATGGAAACAAGTTGGCCAGAGAAGCTGTGGATACACCATTACTGGAAATGTTCAAAGTCAGACTGGACAGGGCTTTGAGCATTAAAATGCAACTCAAGCCATGGCAGGATTTGGACTAGACAATTCTTAAAGATACCTTTCAATCCAAAGCATTCTGTGAATCTTAAGTCACTGAAAGTGAAACTTCCTGTAATCATATTTTTAAACTGAATGGTTACTTTTGTACATATGTATATCTCCTTGGAGAATCTACTGGAAAAAACAAATTTGCATTATACACAAGTAAACCCTCAACTGAGCATATATAATGCACAATTTACAAACTAAATACAGGTATTTAAGAACATTGGCATAAATATGTGAACAAATTTAAATGAGAGTTTACATGTAAAAGCACATCCACCGATGAATGTGAAATCCAGATGCATATATTTTAAAAAAAAGATAGTTTTGTAGCTGTTCCTACAGAGATTTTAATTCTCTTGCTTGTTCATCTTAATTGACCTAAAGGTTCAGACTCACAATCAAATTGCTTTGTGTCTTCTAAGCTGTAATAACTGTCATGTTTCAGTTCCTAGAAAATGTGAAGCAATACAGTATCATTTAACACATTCAAAATCATTGATCAGGAAAAAATCTAAACTATCTAAACTATCTAAAAATCTAAACTATCTAAAAAGAAATAAAAAAATAACAAAATTAGAGTACTTACATAAGCATACTCATGGTTAAAATGTATTGATTCTTTGATGCATATCGCTGAAGTTGTCTAAATGAGAAGGTATGCAGTAGAGTGGTATTGCTAGGCTAGACTAGAAGTTTTGATGTATCAGAAGTGTTTGGTTTAGGTAGTGGTATTGTTTTGGGGGGGGATTTTTGTAATAGTCCCTATTCTCATTTACAATTTTTTTTTAACACTATCCATAAAATATGATCTAATGTAAAATAAAGGGTATACATCAATAAAACCTTTTCAGTATTTAATCACAAACCTGTCTTTTACTTTGTAACCATGTTTTAAAATAATTTACTTACTTACAAGTGGTTTAACTAAAAGGATTCATAAACAACAAGAAAGAATATTTCAACAATCCTTTCTCATAATGTATTTTCATAGTTTCTTGCCTCAGACTTTTATCATAGCAGTTTATTGAATAAGAATCATTCACACAAAGTAAAAATGACAGAATCTTTATTTAGTCGAAAAAGCCTTTTCAGCTTCATCTAGAATGAGCTTTGGCATCTGTAACCCTTGACTATACTGGGCAGATGGTAACACAACAGGGAAGGATAGGAAGCCAAGCCAGTAGTGAAGTGACACCAGCTTTTGTTTCATGTTATGTGATAAACCTACCCTGAGACGCTGTGGAGATTCTTGTAAAATGGTCTCTGTGTCTGTGGTTCCTCGAATCATAAGTTAGAATTCACAGCTGACAAGAGACAACTTTTATTAAGGGCAATTCAATCTAGAGAACTTCATAACTCAGCGTCTATTTATCCTTCTGAGCCCACTACAGGAGAAAACAGACTGAAATTAGGTGAACTTTAAGGCACAGCAGGTTACTCCATCACAGCACAATGGATGCATATGTTTCTGAACTCCTAAGTACAGTCAGTGCTGAGACTTCATTCCTGATAAATATGCATGCATGCACAGCAATCATGGCAAGCCCCACAAATTACACAGAGAACAACACCTTTACAAGCATCCATGCAAATAGTGGTAGCACTCATATAATCAAGAACAATAGGGGTCAATGTTCAGCTTGCTTTTAGATTTGTCAGGATTGATCACTCTCATTTTCTTGATTCACAAGCACACTCATATTCACAGATACTAGAATAAACTTCAAGCACATACAAATTTTCATCTGCCCTGTAGGGGGTCTCCAGACTGTGGGCTCCTTCAGTTTCCTCAGTCCCTGATTTCTTCTAGGGGAGCTGAATCTTTTGTTGGGAGGGTCTCTCTTTCTCCAGTTGTTGGTAATTTTGGTTCATATCCTACTCCCTAAATAGTCAGAGTGAAGAGCTCAGTAATACTGAAAGAAAGTTTGAAATATGATTCACTAAGACAGGAAAGATTGTATTTCTGTGCTGACCAGACTCTGCTTACAGTCTTTTTTTCTTTTTTTTTTTTTTTTTCCCCCCCGTGTGTGTGTCTGTTTTGCCATGTTTCTTCTTCCCTGTTCCACCTTAATCAATCATTTTCCCTGGCTTTGGTCCTTACCTAAGACATTCCATTTTAAGTTTTGTACAGTACCAAGATTAATTTCCTCACTGTGTTCCATACAAATTTTACAGCCCTTTAGGCAGTAATCCCATTTAATTTGCATGGCACTTCAAGGAAAGACATTATTTCTTTGACTCCTTGGTGAGTTCCACACCAGGGATAATGGCCTAATCATTGTCCTTTGATGGTTTTAAGAGTGACTGATTCAGTTCCTAGGGTTCATGGTCTGTCATTGTTTATCTGATCCTAGCTGGATCTCTGTTTAACTGGATAATCTTTTAGTTGCAAAACCTGACATTCTATATAGGAAGCCAAGTTACAATGAGGTAACACTGGAATTTGCTTCATGTTACAGCAATACCTCACCCTGAGACACTGTGGAGATGCCTCTGTGTAAAGTACTCTGTAGTTGCTGTGCCTTCAGTTACAAGCTGGAACTCACAGCAAACAATAAAGAACTGATCTTCATAAAGTCAAATTCATACCAGAAGTGAGCATAGTAAACCAAGATTAGCACATTCTGTGACACTAAATCTTACAAAGGAAGATGCACAGCAGCAATCACATACAGGTAATCAAAAAAATCACACGAAAAAGTCTTTGTGGTTCTGTGAAAGAAAGATGTTGAAAGCTACTGTACCTCCATACAAGGAACTTCCTCCATGGAATGTAGGACTATCAATTAGATGTGAGTATTAAAATCCATAGATGTGGGATGGGATTGGGTTGGGTTCATTACGCAAAGAAAGCAGGGAATGATAAATTTAGCAACATGTGAGCCACTGTGAAGGTTGCAGCTAAAGAACCCCTCCATAGCAGACAAAGCTACAAAAACTGCCAAGCCCAGAGCTGCAGGCATGAGAGCTGCTCAAAAGCCCAAGCACCATCCACCCAGACAGCCACATCATCTGCTTGCCTACACTATTCCAGGGATGCATCCTTCACAGAAAAGCCTCTTCCCAGCACAACGGCATCTACATGCAGATGCCACTGCCAGTCAACATGATTTCAAATATGCCCCATACTCTTGGGATTATAAACACAGTAACTGAACGATTATTTTGGGAAGTCTGTTCCAGTGTTCCATCACCCTCAAAGTAAAGAAATTTTTCCTTAAGTTCAAATGAAACCTCCTGTGTTCTAATTTGTATCTGTTACCCCTTGTCCTGTCTCTGATTACCACTGAAAAGAGCCCAGCCTCTCTCTCACTCTTCCCTTCTCCAGGATAAAGAGTCCTCAGCTCCTCAGAGAGACACTTCAGTCCCCTCATCATCTTCATGCCCCACTATTGGACTCTCTCTAGTCCCTGTCCCTCTTGAACAGGGGAGCCCAGAACTGGACACAATACTCCAGATGCAGCCTCACCAGGGTAGAGCAGAGCAGAGCAGGAGACCATTCTTCGACCTACTGACTACATTCTAATTAATGCAACCCAGAACGCTGTTGGCCTTCTTGGCCATGAGGGCACATTTCTGGCTCATGAAGAACTTACTGTCCACCAGCACTCCCAGATCTTACTCCACAGAGCTGCTTTCCGGTAGGTCAATCCCTAACCTGCACTGATGCACATGGGTTATTCTTCCCCAGGTGCAGGACTCTATACCTGCTCTTGTAGAACTTAATGATGTTTGCCTCTAACCGACACACCTTCTAGTGTGTCAGTTACTCCTCCCAGTTTTGTATCATCAGCAAACCTCCTGAGGGTAAACTCTGTTCTTTCATCCAGGATGTTGATAAAGATGCTGAACAAGAATGGACCCAGTACGGACCCTTGAGGAATACCACCAGCCACAGGCTCCTAGCTAGGTTCTGCACCACTGATTGCAACCCTCTGTGCTTTGTCATTTAACTGGTTCTAGTTCCACTTCACTATTCACCAATTTAAGCTTACCTATGAGAATTTTATGTGAGACAGTGTCAAAAGCCTTGCTGCAGTTGAGGTAGACAAAATCAACTGCTCTCCCCTCATCTACCCAGCTGGTCACACCATGATGAAAGGCTATCAGATTGGTCAAGCATGATTTCCATTTCATGAATCCATGTTGACTGCTCCTAATATTCTTCCTCCACATGTTTACAGATGACCTCCAGAATGAGCTGTTCCATCACCTTTCATGGGATGGAAGTGAGGCCAACTGACCTGTAGTTTCCTGAATCCTCTTTAATGCCATTTTTGAAGACTGGAGTGACATTGGCTTTACACTAATTCTCAGGCACCTCTCCTGTTTTCCATAACCATTCAAAAGTTATGGAGAGTGGTTTAGCAACAGCTCCTTCAGAACAGTTTTTAGATCAGCTACAAATATTTGTAGCATAGATATGTAGCTGAAGTGAGATGTGACAAACCACACAGCTTTTGAATAAAACTCACAGTTCCAGGTTTTAAGATTATCTTACATTCAGGAAATATCCCATGCTTTAAAAACTAATCAGATTGTTTAGCTTCTGTCTCATGTCTGCAGACAGAGGCAGGAATGAAGTCTTCTGGACCAGCAATTGATAAAAAGTTCCAGTCTGCAGAGCTTTCCTCCATGAAAAAGATAAAAAACTTTCCTCCTTTAAAAGAAGCACCCAGATGTATAGGAACATGTTGTATGTAGTGCAAAGACAGAGAGGGAATATGAAATATTTGGGGAATGATTGGTGAATACAAGTTATGCATAAAAGACAGAAAAAAAGATAAGAAATGCATCACGTTGGTTTAGAAAAGTAAGGAAGACCATCTTTAAAAGAGGATTAATCCTTTATGCTCATAGAATTTGATGTATTAGGAAAAAAGTCTATTCATTTTGAATTACAGTGAACACTGAGGAAGAAACATCCTAACTTTTTCCCTAGGAGAATTAATATTTGTGGGAGAAGATTATACACAGGATTAGGGTTCTTAATGGCTAATGAGCTTGAGGCTGCTGCAACTCTATTCATTTAAGGAAGTCTGACTTTACTGTATTGCAGTTTTGATGTATGCAATATTACAAAAATAAATTCACTGTTATTATGAAAATATCATATTTCTGTACCATTTCTTCAATTAGAAAAGTGAGCTGGGGAGAAAAACAAAACTTAGATGCAAAAACTCTGAACTCCTGAGTAGAACATTCTCCGTCTGAGTAATAGAAAATGGGTGAAGAGAAGAAAATGTCCAAATCAGGGTTTGCCATTTTAAAAAATAAAAGCTAAGAGTTTAGATCTATGCTTGCTTCCCTCATTGAACTATTATTATGTCTATTTAGACTGTTGTTTATGATCATTTTTCCTATTTATTTTCTTCTACATGTGGTTAATTTGAAGAGTTGCATCCTACTCTTATAGAAAAAAAGTCACATCTAAAGCATGAAGTAAGGTTTATGCTTCACTTAATTGCTGAATGTTCTAGTTGCTAGAAGATGAAGGTGGGATTGACCCATGTCTGTAACTACAAATAATTATTTTCTAGTTTTCAAGGACAACGAAACCAAGATTTTTCCCTAAGAATATACATACTTAAAATTATGCTGCAGTCCCTTCCTGTAATATGGCGTAACTGAAAACTGCTTTTCAGTTCCCCATTTTTTTAGCTTATTTTTTGTGGCTATAGCATTTCTCCTGCAGCTGAGGAATTTATTTCCAAAATGATTAATAACCATTAAAATAAGGCAAAAAACAATTCATTTATCAGATACCACATGCTTACAGATGTTAACTATAGCAGAAGGGAAGTAGCAGAATAGGAGGACCTTCCCTTTACCTATATTTTTGTAAGGTTAAAGCGGAAATGGAGTCACAGGTGTTAGATCCAGATTCATGCAAACAGGAATCAATAGTTAAGTGTTTATCTACTTTAAAGAGGGACCATATATTTAGATTTCAAAATGATCTTTCAATATAATTTTAGGCTTACATTTTTGAAAATGTTATTTGAATTAATCATATCTTCTAATACTCCTATGAATTGTGAAAGCATATCTACATAAGATCTACAAAAGAAATCTTTCTGACCTGCAAATAAAACTTTATAACGTAAAACCACTGTGGAAAACTGTAGTGAATTCAACAGCCATTTCCATGGTAATTTAGAAAATAATATGGTGTGGCCCAGAAGAGCTGATAGCCTGTTTTTCCTCAATGTATATTTTTGCATATTGGTCCAACATTGTTTTTTATGCATATTACATCAAAATAATCAAGACGGCTCAGAGAGCTGGGTCTGTTTAGCCTGGAGAAAAGGGGGATCTCATTAATGCTTATAAATATCTAAAGGGCAAGTGTCAGAGGGTATAGCCAGATTCTTCTCAGTGGTATTCAGTGACAGGACAAGGGGCAACAGTCACACACTGAAATGTGGGGGGTCCTACATAAACATAAGGAAAAAATTCTTCACCTTGAGGTTGGCAGAACACTGAAACAGGCTGCATGGAGACAATGTGGAGTCTCATCTGGGGGCATTCAACACCTGCCTGGGCATGTTCCTATGTGATCTGCTTTGTCATCCTGCCCTCGCAGTCACATTGAATTAGATAATCTTAGAGTCCCTTTCCACCCCTTGCATTCTGTGATTCTTTGATTTTGTGAGAACAGAACTGAAATACAGAAAGGATACAGTGTCAAACAAACAAACAAACAAAATACCAAAAACCACAGAGTATGTGGCAACCTGTTGTGGTGATTTGAACCTTAACTGAGGCTTAATATCTCAGATGGGGGCCAGGCTGAGAATCCCTCCCCTGCTCCCCACTCCTCTTTCCCAAAAGAGAGGAAAAGAAAGGGAAGGAGCAAATCCATCAAAAAAAGATTTGGGTTTGGCTTGGAAGTAGAGAGGTAAAGAATTTTCTTTAAATAGTGTGTGTGTGTGTGTGTGTGTGTGTGTGTGTGTGTGTGTGTATACATGTATATATGTAACAATGATGGGCAAGGCTCACAAGAGTAGGGAACAAGGATGGTGGGAAAAGAGAGAAATATGAAATACAAAATCAGTCCTTTGCAAAGTGTGGAAGCAGCAGAGAGGACCACGTGGCAGAGAAGCAGGAAACCAGCAGCAACTCTCTTTCAACCCCACAAGGCAGAAGGAAGAGAGCAATGGTTGCAATGTCCTCCCCTTTATACCCCTGCTGGATTGGGGGGATGGGGGGAGTGGAACAGACCAAGTCAGTTTCCCAGGGGAAAACACCCTCCAGGGAGGGCAAAAACTCTTACAAGCCCTCCCCGCCTGCTTCCAGGATGGGCATAGCCCATCATGCCTGTAGGTAAGTCAGTTCAGGATTAAAAATAGGAAAGACTTGGATGAAAAGTTTTTAGAAAATTATTTCTAACACAGTGGGAGTTAGGGAAGAACTGTCAAAAATACATTAAGACAAAGATTTGCATTTAACTAAGAAAAATAATAACTATTGAATATAAGTAAGAAGCATAATTATATGACTGCAACAAAAGAACTAAACCAGAAAATAATTAAAATATTTGACTACATGTTTTTTGGGTTGGATAAAGAGATTAGTCTCTGTGTTACATGAATGATTTTCTCAAAATACTTGTGACCATAGGAACAAATTAAGCTTCATGTAGACAAATAGTCCTTTTTACTTTCAGTAAAAATAAGGTTTTGATTAAGTACTTCTGAGAAATTAAAGATCAGAGCTGTCTAGTTTCTTTGTGTTTGTATTTTTTTTATTTTATCTTTTTGGGGGGGCAGAAATGTACTTTGTGCATGGTGCAGTTGCAACATACATTGAAAAGGATTGCCATCTTGGGAGACCTGGAAAAATCTTGACTATAAATCTTAGACTACTTTAAGCAGAAAGATTCCAATCTCAGGTACACATCCTGAGAGACATGATGCAATGTGCACATCCAATCACACCAGCATCCTTGCATTTCAAATATACAATGGAGCAGAAATTTCCCCACATGTACAGAAATTTTCCTTAACATGTAGTAGAATGAAAGATAGTATGCATTAATAGCTTAACATTTTAAATATCTACTCAAGGACAATAATTCTTGAATTCTAAATTCTTATCATTTTGATAGCTCTAACCAACAATTCCTGTTTTCTGAGGGGATTTTCGTGAACAGATTTTCTATGATTTCCTCCCAAGAGGACAAGCTAGCACCTTGCTAGCCGTTTTCCAAGTGGTCCAGTCATGAAACAACATAGAAATGTGCAACATTTCTAAAAGCAGAGGAATATTTCTAAAGGGCAAAAGAAGAGACAAATGGGAAAAGAAAAAAAAACAAACAAACCAAAAAACAAACAACCCACAACCAAAAAAACCCACCAACTTTATGGAGAAATCTAACTTTTGTGAATCCTATCCTGAATACCAGACTTACAATTATTAGTCACTAGACTGCCATAGTCACCATAATATTTTGTGAATTTAGATGATAATTCACTTCCTGCAGTTTGTCAAGAAATCGAACATCCACATCAGTTTTGTGAATTGTTGACCTTAAGAGTCATCAATACAAAATCTCTAATCTTGAATTTTTCCACATATTCCATTAGTCTTTCATCCTTTGCCTATCAGTTCATCTGCCATGACTGTGATGTACATTTTTTTCTGATATTAAAGGATGTTTCAGCATATTTCTGATAAAAGCATCCTTTCTGAATATGTCAAGGTCACACTATTCTGTGTTTTCTAGTGTTTCTGTAAATACATAGTCTTTCATTCTTTGTAAGTCAATAACAGCTTCTGTAGAAACTGAGAAGGCTAATACTGTACTTAAAATGGTTCACATACTGAAGGAGCCCTACAGCTTTGGTATTGGCCACATTAGTTCACAGCCTAAGAGAAAGCTATGCATAATAACTTAAAACCAGACAGTTGCTCAAATTTGACAGGGACAAGTGAAAACAACCACAGGCAAAAGCAGCAACAAAATGCATCTGTTGTCAGTCTAGACATTATTAATTTTCAACTGAAATACACGTTTTTGTGCTACTCATATTATGCAAAAAATGAACAGGAAAATTATGTTTAATTACTTCTTCCAGTCTCTCCTTCATTTACTTTTTCAGGCAAGTATGTACTGCACTTCGTAATTCAGCTCAAATTCACCTGCTGCAGACATTTTTGCAGAAACCCATACAGGCTTACAGGAATATTGCAGGATGGACAAGTTTAAGGTCTATAGTAGCCTCTTTATAGAATGGGTTGAATTTGATCATCAAGGACTGCACACAGTGTTTGTTCCTGCTTCAAGTGAAGTAAACAAAGGTGAAACAGTAGTCACTCAAAATATTAGGAACACTGGCTGCTTTGTGACCACTACAGTACCCAATGCACCTGCACCATCATGCAATCAACATGTGATCTGCCCTGCTTTGGGAATACCTCTTCCCCTAGGTGAGAAATAGCAGGAATTCATGAGTAAATGGCAACACCACAAACTGTTGGTGTGCACCCATCACCAGAAAGACAACCACCATGTGGTACACCTCGGGAACCTGGAGTGGTGATACTTTTTCGTCTTACCTCTGATCATACCCCATTCTTCTCTTCACTCTTCTCTCTCACTCTCCTATGTTTTCTCTCTCTCTGGTACTGTGTAATTACCTTGCCTGATGTAAGCATTATGTACAATCAAAGTGATCTGCTCTAACTTTTAATCCATAAATTGCTAATTATTCTATCCATTTTAGTGCAAGTTTGCCTCACTCACTTCTTAGGTATCCCTAAAGAACCACCCATAAAGCCTTCCTCTGATGTCAGGTTGTGACAAGTCCCAATAACAAATTATTTTTAGATTAATGTCTTACATTGTGATGGTCTTCTTCCTATTTATTATATGTTTAATTTCTAAAATAGCAATAAATTAAAATCCCAGTGCAATCATGTTTAAAACTAACACTTCAAGAACCTAGTCTTCTTAAAAGGTATTATTGAACTGCAACAGATTCATATTTCATGTGAGAACACTTAGTTATGGATCTTGAAGATTTCTTTTTTTTTTTTTTTCCCACTATTTCCTGGCAACATACAGAAGATAATAAACATTGCAATATCTACTAAATCTTTCAGCTTAGCTTTCAGTGGTCACAATTGAAAATACAATCTATGTGACAATATGGATTTAGATTAGATATTATAAGAAACTTATTCACTGAGTTATCAAACTGTGGAATAAGTTTTCAAAGGTGGCGGAGTCATCATCCTTGGAGGTATTTAAAAGATGGTGCTAAAAGGCATGTTTTAGAGTTACATAGTGGTTGGATCCAATAATTTTAAAGGTCTTTTCTGACCAAAATGATTCTGTGATTTTATAATAAGAGAAATATTTAATATTGGTTACACAGAACGAGTGAAACTGTAGTATTCAGAAGAGAACAAGAACAACAAAATATATAAAACCTTTTTATTGTAGTAATAGAATATTACAAAATATTTCATCTACAAGAGGAAAAAAAATTAAACAAGAGGATATTATCGTGACAGAAAAAAAGTTCCATACACATATTTCAAAATTGTCCACTTTGTTCCTTTCATTTAATAGAACATATACAGAGTTTGATTCCTATGAAATTTATATGAATGACTCAAGAGCATAAAATTGAGTAACCTATATTTTGGAGTTCAGTTTTACAATGAAGTTTGAGATAAACACAAGCCACATTTATAACAAATATTGCATTTTTATGTTTTACAAGTCATTTGCTTTTCTGCAAAGTGTCATTTAAACACATATTCTGCATTTAATCTTTTTTTCTTCAAACATGAAGTACTTATTATTTTCCTCTTTTTGAGACCAAATAGAACTATTATACCTGAAGATCACTTACTTAAAATGAGCCTTTTTCTTGCTAACAAGACTAACTCCCTTTCTATTTGAAGTAACAGCATTCCCTGTGTGAAGTGCCTTATTAATATTTACATTAAGTGCTGTGTTTCTGTTGCCAAAACAATTTACACAGCATGTTTTTTTCTGCTAATTTAAAAATGTTGCTTTACTCAAAAATAACATGAGGAAAATTATTATTTTTAAATGTTGGGGTTTTTTTTTTTCCTCAAGGATCAGGAGGTTAAAAGCTCTCTATAAAATAATAAACATAATTATAATATGTCTATATATATAGATACACACATAACTGAATATATAGAGATGTCCCTCAAGAAAACCAGAAATATTTTTAAGGACTTTGCTTTCTTCATCTTTTTTTTTTTCATCTTTTTCTATTGTTATAATTGTCAAAGAGATATGGGAATAAATGAAGAGACCAAGATACTACATGAAGTGCAAAAGGAGGACACCACCTGGGGATCCTGGGAAGTCTGGAACTAGCTATCATCATGGATTCCTGATTTGGGCTTTAGCCTCAAGAATTTGGTTGGACCAATAATTAGTTTATGATTTATTGAGATAATTTACTTTTATTAGTTACTTGTGTTTATTATACTATAATATAGTGCATGTGTAAGTGTTGTTCTGCTTTAGGATCTAGAATAGGAAATAGGAAGTATATATGTTAAGAACTGAAATCTCTTCATGACATAAAGAAATCTCAAAAGAGGGGAAATACCACCTTAAAAATCAGGCTTTAGGCAGGTTTTCTTACCCTAAGCTTGCATTTCAAAGAGCCCAGGCTTAGTTTTTTCTCTCTTCCTTTGTTTTGTGGCGTTTTTTTTGTTGGTGGTGGTTTTGGGTTTTGTTTGCTTGTTTTGTTTTGGGGGTTTTGTGGGGTCTTTTTGTTTGTTGGTTGGTTTGGTTTGTGATTTTTTTAAGTTCTCAAAATGTGGGTTAGTTTCTCATGTTTCACTATCTGTTTTGGAATATATTGTTTTTGTTACAAGAAGACATCTTTTAGTCACAAGTTGTTTTCAAACTTTTTCCTTTGCTCCTGGTCAATAGAAAGAGTTCAAGCATTTAAGATAAACATAGATAAGAAAGGAAGTTTGTGAGAAATTACCCTTGATGCCATAAAGAGATAATTTGAGGAGGGAGTTTGAGAGACCCCAGACAACTTGCACAGGCTCAGATACACACATATTTTGCTGAGTCATACCCAGTGAATATAACAGGTCAAAGGAATAATTGTATTAGGTAGGTGTGACTTTGTAGAAGCTCATGTATAATTAGCTGCAAAAACTTTTCATCGGGCCAGTCACATTTTGGGAGTAATCCCCCATCTAAACCAGTGCTGATTAAAGAAATGCCTTGTCTTACGCACTACAGTCCAAGGAGGTTTTAAGATCTGGCATCACTACCTGTGCTTGGACTGTCTAAATTCTGAAAGTTGTCTAGCTGAATCACACACACAAACAGCATAGTGTCTAATAACAGTGGTGTGAGGGTAAGGTTGAGTTCATTGCTTCTGAGAACTTTCATGCTAAATCCTAAGTGAAAAATGCACAAATATGTTCTTTAGTAGGGCATGCTGGCTAAGCTGTCAGCTCGTGGCTTGGACAGCAACACTATGTGTCCAGTTCTGGGCCCCTCAGTTTAAGAAGGACATCGAGACACTTGAACATGTCCAGAGAAGGGCAACAAGGCTGGTGAGAGGACTTGAGCACAAGCCCTATGAGGAGAGGCTGAGTGAGCTGGGATTGCTTAGCTTGGAGAGGAGGAGGCTCAGGGCAGACCTCATTGCTCTCTACAACTACCTGAAAGGTAGTTGTAGCCAGGAAGGGGTTGGTCTCTTCTCTCTAGCAACCAGCACCAGAACAAGAGGACACAGTCTCAAGCTGCGCCAGGGGAAGTTTAGGCTCGAGGTGAGGAGAAAGTTCTTCACTGAGAGAGATGTTTGCCATTGGAATGGGCTGCCCAGGGAGGTAGTGGAGTCACCGTCCCTGGAGGTGTTCAAGAGGGGATTGGACGTGGCACTTGGTGCCATGGTCTAGTCATGAGGTCTGTGGTGACAGGTTGGACTCGATGATCTTTGAGGTCTCTTCCAACCTTGGTGATACTGTGATACTGTGATGATGGAGACGCACAAGTACGTTTGGTGGTTTGTTTATCTTTTCATTCACAAATCTTTTGCTTTCTCTCTTGCACCTTTGATCTACATAATATGAATAATATGAACAAAATCATTTAGCTTTCCAAAATCTGTATCATATACACTTAATAAGTTATCACTAACAGAAGAAAACTGACATTTGTTGTACTTCAACTATTCACTTTTAATACTGAACAATCTCATTTTGAGCTTAGATTTTTTCTTGAGAAAAAATGGATTTGTGATGTTTGATGATTTATTTGTACATTATTTTTTTTAGCAATTTAGCATGCACATGCATGCATACATAGTTGTTGAGCTGAACACAGTTTGAGAGTTTGGAGAAAAACAATTATTATTTTATTAAGACTTCCCTATTCTGTAGTTCCCTGTCAGAGCTATAAGGAGTGTAAGTAAGTAAATAGCATGGATTTCACTTTCCTGAAATGAACTGAAAAAGAAACATTGGAAAGAGAATACACTGCGTGCAGTCTCACTATATTGTAATCCTTGTCTTCATGCTGAAGGAACAAAGAAGAGAACATAGCTCCAGCTTTTGTGTAGCCATAAAAGTCTAATTTGAAACACAGGAGAATTGTTATAAAATCAGATTATTAACTTGCACTTTATCATATTTACATAAGTACACATACACAAGCAACCACATGGGACTTGCAGAAAATCTGGGCATTTTACCAAATTTGTGTAAATAATATTTTATTACCTGGAAAGGATAAGACATATTTAGGAGGCAAGAAAGAGAAAGAAGAAAGAAAGGCAGAAAGACAGACAAAGAAAGACAGAAAGAATGAAAGAAAAAGGAAGGAAGGAAGGAAGGGAGGAAGGGAGGGAGGGAGGGAGGGAGGAAAGAGGTAGAAGATTAACTACTTTATCTAGAAATTGCTCACACATGTGAAAGACTGAACAATAGAGGAATATATTTTGTAGTGAGATTTTCACAACCAAACAAAACTATAACATCACTAAAACATTACACTTCATCTAATTAAGTAGAAGATGGAAATGCTGCTGCACAAACTTCATTATCTTTTTCATTCATGACATTGTAGTGCCAGAAAATGCTATTATAATTATGTCATTAAAAATATGTATGCTTTTTAAGGCATCAGCAAACTAGACGTTGATTCAATTCCAGAGCTGTGCATCCAAATGGAACTTTCTACAATTCAGACTTGAGCAATATTGAAGTTCCTGTTCACAGTGTTGCTTTAATCAGTGGAATCTGGAAACCTTTCCAGTTGCCTAAGTATCAATTTTAGACTAAGAGTGAGCATACTTAAGACTGTCCCACATTCCAGCCTTTGAGAATTGAATGCCATACTGCAAAGAAACAAGAAGAACTAGAAGGTAAATATGTGTTGAATAATCTAAATCAAAATACACCTATGCCCCTCAGAACAGCAGAGAACATGTTGACTCTAGATGTCAACAAGCATTTTCTGACTTAGAAGAACTATTCAAAACCAATAAAACTTCCTCTACACAGCATGGTAAATCTTCAACATTTGTTTTAAATCATTCTTTTCCTTGCATCTCTGCCTTGTAGAAGTATCAGTAAATTGGGATAGCTGTACAAGTGTATGCAAGAGTACAGTCTTGATGGGGTTCTGAGCAACCTGATCTAATTAAAGATGCCCATGATTATTGCAGAGGGGGTGGACTAAATTACCTTTAAATATCTCTTACAACTCAATTCATTCTGTGATTATCTGTTGTATGAATTATCTCTGTTTGGCATGGAGTTTTAAGAGTAGAATAGGAAACATCTGAATTACTTGAAAATCTTATAGCAATATTTTAAAAAGGTCACCTAGGAAATAACTCTGAAGATATAGAAACATGAAAAAACATACCACTAAATAAATACAAATTTAATTTTGTGACATGACAGCTCCTTCATGTTTTTTTTTGTCATTTGTTGCCATTATCTCTTATGCTAAGTCTATTATTTTGTTCTCTGAACACTTTATTGCTTTGCTTCCTATTTAACAAGGACAACCATGTCCATGGAGAAGCATAGTGGCTATTCAACAACTTTTATATTTTTGTAAACTTACATATGGTGTGGCTCAGTTGGTAGCACATAAGACCTTTAATGGGGAAGGTTGTGAGTTCAAGCCTGCAGTGGGCACTATTGTCCTCCCTACTCTAGTCATGAGGTCTGTGGTGACAGGTTGGACTCGATGATCTTTGAGGTCTCTTCCAACCTTAGTGATACTGAATATCAATTACTCATTCGTTGGCTAACATGGAAATAAAAGGAAAGCTATAATTTTTTCAGAAGACAACCCAGTAGTTTTTCTTTGTCTTAAAAAAAGTTAGGAAGAGTGGTAAGAAACTTTTTATATGCCACAAACTCCCTAAACATGAAAAGTATGGATAGAAAAGTATAAATAAGATTATAGTAAAAAAAGTAAAATTCAAGTCAAGCCCATAGGAATAAAGTTTAGATGCTCAAAGATGAGCTACAACTTGTGAAGAACATAAAATAAACAGAAAAACATTTAAAAACCTAAAAATTACAGCTACCATAATTAACTGAGGAGTATTAAACATGTAGGTGATACTTGAAAGTTCATTGAATGCAAATGTGTGTTACTTGCTTGTATTCAGATTTTCATCTACCAAACCTCCAAATCCTTCTCCCTAAGGCTCCTCCTTTGTTGGACGAAGTGGTCCTTGAATATTAATCAACTATCTTGGGCTCCTTTGCCCTCTAGTACCCTGTCCCATGGGATTTCCCCTAGCAATTGCTTGAAAAGGCCAAATCTGGCCCTGATGAAGTCCAAGGCTGTGATCCTGCTTGGTATTCTGTTCCTACTGCACAAGATCCTGAACTCCACCATCTCATGATTACTACAGCCAAGGCTGCCCTCAACCTTCACTGCTTTAACCAGACCCTCCTTGTTAGTATCAGGTCCAGCAGTGCACCTCTCCTAGTTGGCTGATCCTCCATTTGTATCAAGAATTTTTCACCAATGCATTGGAGGAACCTCCTGGGCTGTGGATGGCTGTCTGAGTAGGCCTTCTAGCAAATAGCTGGGTAGCTAAAATCCCCCATGAGAACCAGTGCCTATGATTGCGAGGCTGCTCTCAGCTGCCTGTAGAAGGCCTCATCAAGTTCCTTGTCTTGATCAGGTGGTCTGTAACAAACACTCACAACCATATCAGTCCTGCTAGCCTGCCCTTTAATTCACACCCACAAACTCTTCTCATCCACTCCTGGATAGAACACAATACATTCTAGTTGCTTTGTCATGTAACTCCACCACCTTGCTTTGTTGACCTGTCTTTCCTAAAAAGGACATAGTCATCCATGACCATATCTCAGTCATTCTGATCAGTCTGATCCAGCTGAAAATGTCCCTGCCCATGGGAGGGGGGTTGGACCCAGATGATATTTGACATCCCTTCCAAACTCAAACTATTCTATGATTCTGTAATAGCTTATTTGTGATTGAACATTAAGATACCAGAAAACTGAGTAAGACAGGAAGAAATTAGAGACTGTTAAAAGTAGATTATTAAAAGAATTGGTGAAATTCCATTATGTGGAGACCTAATTAAAGTGATCTTTGAACCACCAACGATGATTATTCTGCTTTTGCTCATGCTAGAGGTTTAGAAGAGAAGCATTTGACCTATATGTAAGTGGGGAAAAAAGATAAAGAGGACTATATTTAACTTCAACACTGCAGAAAATAAGAAAAAGTCTGTGAACATTCAGTTAAATATCTAAACTTTAAAAAGAAATGTGCAGAGAGCATAAAATAGAGTTGTCGGGAATCATCAAGAAGGGATTTGTTAAGAATTGACAGTGTCAAACTAATTTAATTTAGTCTTTTCATAGAATAGGTGGCAGAGCTCATAAAATGAATAATAAAATGGATTCATTTTGATTGTAGTAGAACTTTACTTCCAAATGACACTTTCATGAAAACCTCTGATGAAGTAGATGAAATAACCAAAAAGGTGGGTGCATAATCAACTGAATAACTATACTTGAAATATAGTAATGCTGTCAGACTGCATTTCTAGTGGGGATTCACTGGGATCTATGCAGAAATTTATTCTGTTCAATATTTTCAGCCGTAGTTTGGACAGAACTAGAGAGTTCACTTAAAATTTTCAAGTGAAATGAAGAAGTTGAGTCAAAGTACCCTGAAATGTAGTCTAGGATTTCCAAATTATTCTCATAACTTGGAGAAATGTATTGAAATCAATAAGGTGAAATCTAAAAAGTATAAGAACAGAATAGAATGTTTCAGTTGGAAGAAACCTGATCATCTAGTTCTGTTGCCTGATCACTTCAAGACTGGCTAAAAGTTAAAGCATGTTGTTCAGGGCATTGCCCAAATGTCAATTAAACACTGACAGGCCTATGGCATTGACCACCTCTGTAGGAGGCCTATTCCAGTGTTTGATCATCTTGTCGGTAAAGAGACTAAACTTAATGTTTAGTCTGAAAATCTCCTGATGCAGCTCTGAACAATTTCCTCATGTCCAGTCACTGGATAACATAGATCAGTACCTCTCTCTCAACTTTCCCTCTTTTGGAAGCTGTTGAGACTTTTCTCCAAACTAGACAAACCCATAGTCCTCAGCCACTCCTCACAGGACATGCCTTCCAGCCCTTTCACCACCTGGAATGTCATCCTTATCTGGATGCATTCAAAGGCCTCAATATCCTTCTTAAGTAGTGTGTCCCATAACTGCAGAGTGTACAGAAGTGATGCCACATCAATGCTGAATACAGCAGGATAATCATCTCTCTTGGCTGGCTTGTTATATTGTGTTTGATGAATCCCAGGAAGTGGTTGCAATATATGCTCCTGTTACTCAGGAAGAAATTTTTACATTAGGTAGCAAAAATTCAATAACTTTCTAAGAACTACTGTAAAACAAACTTCATAGAAGGTTGAAACAAAGTAACTGCAATAAATATGCTAGTAGCATATTGCAAACCCAATCAATAGATTTATGCTAAATTTTATGCTAATCATGTCAATAACAGCAAATAAAAATACCAATATATAACCAAAATGTGATTATCAATCTTAAACAAATATAAAATTGTATGTAGTATACATCATAGGAAAGAAAATCTACCTGATTTTTAGTAACACTGTTGAATTACTGTCTGGTAAATTATAAGGTATTCCTCTCCATGCCAATTATTTGAAGCTTTCTTTACCTTGTCAGATATTTAGAGAATGTTTGAACATCATCCACATTCCCTAAAATCAATCCAAAATAATTATTAATGTACATTTTTCAAATTTGGTATACAGCTAGGTTCACAACTTAAGTTGGTGAAACTTGATGGCATATAGGAGGTTCGCCTGTGTGTTTTGATTGTCCTTTTTCACATTAGATTCTAGGAATCTATGAAGTCTATATATTACAGGCTGTGACTACAGTAATTTCAATTCGAATGAGCTGTCTCATACAGAACAAATGGACTATCTAAGTATATAAAAAATACTTGCACAAACTTTTAAAGACAAGTTATTACATTAATTACTAGAAAATTACTTTTAAATTTTTAGCAGAGTTTTTTTTTTTTTTTCAGCAACTTGATCTTCTAGTCTAGTCCTGGTTACACTGGTTCAGAAGTTCAGGACAGCCATTGTCCTCAGGCCATTGGCTCTTTCCAGGAATCTGACCTTGATTGTCTAGCAAGTGTATTCTTTACCATAAATATCTCAGTTATCACAGTATCACACACAGTATCACAGTAACTAAGGTTGGAAGAGACTCCAAGGATCATCAAGTCCAACCTGTTCCAACAGACCTCACAACTAGATCATAGCACCAAGTGCCACGTCCAATCTCCCCTTGAACACCTCCAGGGACGGCGACTCCACCACCTCCCTGGGCAGCCCATTCCAATGACGAATGACTCGCTCAGTGAAGAACTTTTTCCTCACCTCGAGTCTAAACCTCCCCTGGCACAACTTGAGACTGTGTCCCCTTGTTCTGGTGCTGGCTGCCTGGGAGAAGAGACCAACCCCCTCCTGTCCACAACGACCTTTCAGGTAGTTGTAGAGGGCAATGAGGTCGCCTCTGATCCTTCTCTTCTCCAGGCTAAACAATCCCAGCTCCCTCAGCCTCTCCTCATAGGGCTTGTGCTCAAGGCCTCTCACCAGCCTTGTTGCCCTTCTCTGGACACGTTCAAGTGTCTCAATGTGCTTCTTAAACTGGGGGGCCCAGAACTGGACACAGTACTCAAGGTGTGGCCTAACCAATGCAGAGTACAGGGGCACAATGACCTCCCTGCTCCTGCTGGCCACACTATTCCTAATACAGGCCAGGATTCCATTGGCCTTCTTGGCCACCTGGGCACACTGCTGGCTCATGTTTAGGCGGGTGTCAATCAGCACCCCCAGGTCCCTCTCCGTTTGGCAGCTCTCCAGCCACTCTGACCCCAGCCTGTAGCTCTGCATGGGGTTGCCGTGGCCAAAGTGCAGCACCTGGCACTTGGACTTATTAAATGCCATCCCATTGGACCCTGCCCATCTGTCCAGTCGGTCGAGGTCCCTCTGCAGAGCCTTTCCACCCTCTAACTGACTAACATCTGTTCCCAACTTGGTGTCATCTGCAAACTTGCTGATGACTGACTCAACCCCCTCATCCAGATCATCAGTGAAGATGTTAAAGAGGATGGGGCCCAGAACTGATCCCTGGGGGACGCCACTGGTGACTGGCTGCCAGCCGGATGTGGCACCATTCACCACCACTCTCTGGGCTCGGCCCTCCAGCCAGTTCCTAACCCAGCACAGAGTGTTGTGGTCCAAACCACGAGCTGACAGCTTAGCCAGCAGTTTACTGTGGGGGACGGTGTCAAAGGCCTTGCTGAAGTCCAGATAGACTACATCCACAGGCCTCCCCACATCCACCAGACAGGTCACCTGATCATAGAAGGAGATCAGGTTGGAGAGGCAGGACCTGCCCTTCCTAAATCCATGTTGGCTGGACCTGAGCCCTTGGCCACCCTTCAGGTGCGCAGTTATTGCCGCCAGGATAATCTGCTCCATCACATTCCCTGGCACTGAGGTCAGGCTGACTGGTCTGTAGTTTCCAGGTTCCTCCATCCGTCCCTTCTTGTGGATGGGGACCACATTGGCCAGTTTCCAGTCATCTGGGACCTCTCCAGTGAGCCAGGACTGGAGGAAAATGATGGAGAGCGGCTTGGCCAGCTCATCTGCCAGCTCTCTCAGCACCCTAGGATGGATCCCATCCGGTCCCACGGACTTATGGGTGTCCAAGTGGCTCAGCAGGTCCCGGACTAATTCCTCATGGATTTCTGGGGCATTACACTGCTCCCCGACCCTATTACCCAGATTATTTATAAAGAGTATTTATAAAGAGTACATTTGCTGAAGATAATGGGGGTGTCTGCTTGAGCTTTTTCTGTAGCTTTGCCCTCTTTTTATCGTGACCATTGCATATTTGCTGGGTTGAGTATAGTTTTGTATACTTTGTATTGGTACTCGTTTATCTGCCATCCCTGTGTGCTGAAAAATGAGTCAGCGGGAAAGGCTTCTGGCCTGGCTGAAGAGGGATCTTTGGCTGGACCTAAAGAACAAAAGGAGACTCTATGGCCTTTGGAGGAGGGGACAGGTCTCTCATCAGGACTTTAGAGAGGTAGTGAAGCTATGCAAGGAGAAAATTAGGAGCCAAAACACAGCTAGAGCTCAACATAGCTACAGCTGTTAAAGAGAATAAAACGTGTTTCTATAAATTCATTAGCACAAAAAGGAGGACTAGGGAAACTCTCCATCCTTTATTGGATGCAGAGGGAAACAGTAACTAAGGATGAGAAAGCTGAGGTGCTCAGTGCCTACTTTGCCTCAGTCTTTAGCCCTGGAACCAACAGTTCCCTGGACACCCAGCCTTATGAACTAGGAGTCAGGGAGGGGAATCAGAATGAGGTTATCACAATAAATGAGGACCTGCTACACCACTTAAACACACACAAGTCTATGGGTCCGAGTGGGCTACACTCAAGGGTGCTGAGGGAGTTGGCAGATGTGTTCGCCAAGATACTTTCCATTATTTACCTGAAGTCTTGGCTAACTGGGGAAGTCCCAATGGACTGGAGGGTATCAAATGTAACACCTACCAACAAGAAAGGAGGATCCAGGATACTATAGACATGTCAGTCTGACTTTGATACCAGTGAAGGTCATGGAGCAGGTCATGTCAAGTGCCATTTCACACCATATAGTGAATAACCAGGGGATCAGGCCCAGTCAGCATGGGTTTATGAAGGGCAGGTCCTGCCTGATCAATCTGATCTCCTTTTATGACAAGATGACCTGACTATTGGATGAGGGAAAGGCTGTGGATATTGTCTACTTAGACTCTCAAAAAGCCTTTGACACTGTTTCCCATAGAATTCTCATGGACAAACCGGCTGCTCATGGCTTGGATGAGCACACACTCTACTGAATGAAGCACTGGCTGGGTGAACAGGTCCAAAGAGTGGTGGTCAATGGACTTAAATCCAGCTGGCAATCAGTCACAAGTGGTGTTCCTCAGGGCTCGGTGTTGGGACCATTTCCGTTTAACATCTTTATTGATGAGCTTGATGAAGACATAGAGTGTGTCAGTAGCAAGTTCAAAGATGATACCAAGTTGTGTGGGAGTGTTGATCTGCATGGGGCTAGGGAGGCTCTACAGAGGGACTTGTATAGATTGGATCAATGGCCAATGTTAACAGGATGAGGTTTGGCAAGGCCAAATGCCAAGTCCTGCACTTGGGTCACAACAACCCCAAACAACGCTACAAGCCTGGGACAGTGTGACTGGAATGCTATCTGGCAGAAAGGGACCTGGGGGTTCCAATCAACAAGCAGCTGAAGATGAGCAAGCAGTGTGCCCAGGTGGCCAAGAAAGCCAATGGTTTCCTGGCTTGTATTATAAATGCTGTGTCCAGCAGGAATAGGGAGGTGATTGTCCCCTTGTACTCAACTCTGGTGAGGCCACACCTCAAGTATTGTGTCCAGTTTTGGGCTCCTCAATACAGGAGAGATGTGGAGGTGCAGGAGCAAGTGTAGAGGAGGGCAATGAAGCTGGGGAAGGGCCTGAAGAATAATTCTTATGAGGAGCGACTGAAGGAGCTGGGGCTGTTTCGTTTAGAAAAGAGGAGACTGAGGGGAGACCTCATTTCTCTCTACAACTACCTGGAAGGAGGTTGTAGAGAGGCTGGTGCTGGTCTCTTCTCACAGGTAATTAGTGATAGAACAAGAGGGAATGGCCTCAAGATGGACATTAGGAAAAATTCTTTCATGGAAAGAGCTGGGCATTGAAATAATCTGCCAAGGGAGATGGTTCAGTTGCCAACCCTGGATGTGTTTAAAGGTCATTTGTATGTAGTGCTTGGGGAGATAGTTTAGGGGTGAACCTTGTAGAATAGGGTTATCAGTTTGACTTGGTGTTGCTGAGAATCTTTTCCAAACTGGACATTTCTGTGATTGTGTGATTCTTAAACATCCTACAATAGTCATATTCCTGAAATTCTTTGATATCAATTCCCATGTTAGTTTTAGAAAAATACAGCCCTTTAGTGTGAGTTATGTTAACACATTAAGTACTGTATTCCACCAAACTCACTGCATACTCTGAGGCTGCAGCTTCTGCTGACCACTGTAACATCCTGATTTTCCTACTCAAACTGTCTCAGGGGCCTTCTTTTATTTACCTAGGTAAAAGTGCAGCACATCTAGGTGAAAGTTCACATCTTGTGGCCTAAAGCTTCAGCAAATTATTCTAATAATGCTAAGCAAGTTCTATATAAGTAGTATACCAAACTGCACAACAGTTTGATGAAGAAATCAGAGAATAAAATTCGTATTGTTCATTTTCCTAGATAAGCACATTTAGATTGTCCGAATTGCTGCATTTGTTCTTTGGTTCATTACATTTTAATGCTATACACGTAAGACTAATGATGGAGAATGAACCTAGAGAGAACCTTGTGAAACAGGTTCTAATCTGTAAAGGACTAAAGTTGCAAGTCCCATGTTCTGATAAAGTCATCTGAAAAGAAATAATTGCCACAATGTCTAAAATGGGGACTGGATTTTGGGTGGGTTCACCTATTGCATTCTGTTGGTCATTCCTAAGCATCTCATTAGAACATTAAGACAAATAATTTTTTTTCTCCATCAGGGAGGAGTTATATTTATAACATTTACAATTTTACATCAGTTTCTTTTAGTTTCAATCAGAATATAATTTCCGAAGCAAGCATCCCACAGTTTTTCATTTACTGTGCTATCATGCTTTAATTTGCACTGCAGACCGATCTTGGAGCCTGCAAATCGTATTTCTTTCAGTTGAAAATAAACGGGGACAAACCTGAATGGGCTGAAATCACTCTTTTATTTGTATCAAGCCAGTCTCAGATAAAACCTTTTGAAAGGCTTATACTCTTCAAATCTACTGCTATCATACTGCACTATTTTCCAGAGCCTTAATCATACTGTGTATTTTAACAGTCTGCTGCCCAGCTTAAGGGTGCTTCCACATGAAGCGTGCTACAGGAAAGATCAATATGGTCAAAATTGAGACATTTTCAGATACTGCAGTCCCAGGGGCCACAAAAATACCTAACATGAATATTCAAATACTTTAACACTTAAAAAATGAGAATAAGCATGCTTGAGATACTTACTGAATTGGAGACCCTATAGTCAATTATCTCCATTAAATATTAGCTGAATTAAATGGGGGGAAAAAAAAATCAAACCACACCTTCTTTAAGATTGTGGGTTCCAAACCATTTAAGATAATGTTAGATGTTTCTAGTACCTTTTACCAAGACCAGACAAATACATTCTGGATGTGTCAGTCCATCACAAAAGGTATTTTATGAGATTCCCTACAGCCACAACGTAGCCACAAGTTCAATGGCATTTATCACACAGTAGGATTAGAAATACACAGAGGTCAATTTGATAGGCTTTGAAGTACAGAGAAGAGATGATATTTCCTGCACTTTTTGGTAGGTTTTAATAAGATTTGGGAATCTTGTGTCCATATTGCTATAAATACCAATTCAATTTCCTCACAGTGCTGATAACCTGGTAGAAAGATTGTATTGAAAAGGAGGCCAAAGCCATATCTAGTGGTAGAAAATGAATTATAGTCACAGCAATCATTGTACATGAGTACATGACAAGAATTTTCAAAAATTACCCATAAACTACTCACTTGCTTAGACAATATAAATCAACTATAGATGCTTTAAAAACCCAGACGAATAAAGTCCTGAGTAACCTGCTCTGATATCATAGCCTAAATGCTTTGTGTGGGAAATTGAACTTTGGTTAACTGAAACCTGAAGTACAGGATGGAAATGCAGAAACTAAGGATTCTGATATTGAAAACAAAATGAAAGGTTGTAACCTTCCATTTTCTCCTAACTCAGTACTGTGAAATACCATCTCTCTCTGACATTTTTTACTCTATATGGAATTGACTATGCAAAGAGGTGCAATGTGAATATTTTACAATATTAAAATTACAAAAAGAGTTTAATACACAGCTTTAAAGCACTTTTTATCTTAATAAAATGTTGGAGGATATATTTATTTAGTAAACTTTAATATGTGAAAGCAACAAAATAAACAGATTTTTGTTGGTGTTTTTTTGTTTGTTTTTTTACTTGCTTGTTTTTTTTTTTTATTTGGTTTGTCTTTTCACTTCATAAACTTCCAAAGTCTAACTAAAATGTTAAAGTAGCACTAATATTCCATTATTGGACATAGTGTGGCCAAGCTCTTTGTTGCAAGCACACATTTACACATTGTCCTCACCTGTTTTGAATACTTGCAGTTATATAAACATAATCAGGGGGCACAGTCTCAAGCTGTGCCAGGGGAAGTTTAGGCTTGAGGTGAGGAGAAAGTTATTCACAGAGAGAGTCATTGGTCATTGGAATGGGCTGCTTGGGGAGGTGGTGGAATCCATCAAGGTCTTCAAGAGGAGATTGGACGTGGCACTTGGTGCCATGGTCTAGTCATGGGGTTTGTGGTGACAGGTTAGACTTGATGATCCTCGAGGTCTCTTCCAACCTTGGCGATACTGTGATACTGTCATACTGTGATAATATTTAATTTAAAATATTATCAAAAGGAGAAATATTTTGCATTCCCACATAATATGTTTTTGTTCCTTCCTGAGAAATATTCAGTGGAGTTCAGAGCCAACAGTCCCCATGCTGAAATAATTCGGCAAGAGAGCGACTTGGGACCAGCACCAGGACTAGCATGCTCGGAATGAGAGGAGCTGAGAGGTGCTTTATTTTGGTTTCTTTTTGGGGCTTTCTGGGTGGGAGGACCTCGACAGACAGGGAGGACTGACAGGGTCATCCTCTTGTGAGCCTGCTTGGTAGGGTGACATCAGCCATGGGACATTTAAACACTGGGAGAACAAAGCGTCATGACCACCATTTGGCAATGCCACACCTTGTTTCACACAGAGCAATTGGTATCTCACACTATGCTTTACTCTTCAGTAAAAACCCTTTTGCATTTTGAATTTTGTATGAAATTTGTTCAGTTTGGTGTCAGTTTTCTCTTGAAATTTATAGGAATTGATTTTAGGTCTCTATTCTGAATCAAGTGTGAAGAAGATTTAAAGTAAGTTACTGTGTAGTGACCTCACCACCATGGTGTAATGCTGTTCTGCATTCAGGTCACTGAATGCCAAGTGGAAGAGCATCAAGTAGAAAGGTTGAACGTGAGTCACATTAGAAAGCAGGGAATGTGTCATAAAATTAATTCAGTTTGACAAAGTATTTAAGTAAGATTTAAGAGTGTTCTAATGACTGAGTCGTCTGTTGAACTGCCCTTTATTAAATGTTCCCCAAACCACTTATTTCTTTTGTGGAAGAAAACAAGAAGTTGAACTTCAGAATAGCTGAGACTGGCCCAAAACTGACTTGCTATCTTTTTTCACAAGGAAGGGTAAGATGAATGGGAAGCATGAGGCTAAAAGTAACAGAAATGACAATGTATCATTATGAAAACTATAGATTTGTTTTAAGGTGGGTTTTAACAGCAAAAGCTGTATGTAATTTCAATGTTACTTTTCATTTATGGCAGGATCATTTGCTGCTATTGAAATGAAATACATTCTGTCAGATAAGTAATGGAAGTAGACCAACGGAGAGGGACCTGGGGGTGCTGATTGACACCCGCCTAAACATGAGCCAGCAGTGTGCCCAGGTGGCCAAGAAGGCCAATGGCATCCTGGCCTGTATTAGGAATAGTGTGGCCAGCAGGAGCAGGGAGGTCATTGTGCCCCTGTACTCTGCATTGGTTAGGCCACACCTTGAGTACTGTGTCCAGTTCTGGGCCCCTCAGTTTAGGAAGGACATCGAGACACTTGAACGTGTCCAGAGAAGGGCAACAAGGCTGGTGAGAGGCCTTGAGCACAAGCCCTATGAGGAGAGGCTGAGGGAGCTGGGATTGTTTAGCCTGGAGAAGAGAAGGATCAGAGGCGACCTCATTGCCCTCTACAACTACCTGAAGGGTGGTTGTAGCCGGGTGGGGGTTGGTCTCTTCTCCCAGGCAACCAGCACCAGAACAAGGGGACACAGTCTCAAGTTGTGTCAGGGGAGGTTTAGACTCGAGGTGAGGAAAAAGTTCTTCACTGAGCGAGTCATTCGTCATTGGAATGGGCTGCCCAGGGAGGTGGTGGAGTCGCCGTCCCTGGAGGTGTTCAAGGGGAGATTGGACGTGGCGCTTGGTGTTATGATCTAGTTGTGAGGCCTGTTGGAACAGGTTGGACTTGATGATCCTTGGGGTCTCTTCCAACCTTAGTTACTGTGATACTGTGATAGACTCGCAACAGGTCAACTGTAAGGGAGTTGACTATCTAAGGGAGAATGTGTTAACTTCAAGAATTTCAAAATGCAGTTTCCCCGGATTATAATTTGGTTATAGTAACCATTATTCAGTTCATCAGAATATAACCATTTTGATAATTTTTTTTGTAATTTGAACTATAATTTCTGGGGCAACTGTACTATCATGAGCTCTTTTGAGTATTGGTATTCCAACCCAAAATGGAAGGCACTTCTTAACTGAAAGAATTATGATGCATATTAACCATGATGGGGGGTGGGGGGAAGGGAAAAAACAAAAATTGGGTTTATAGTAGCAATTACCTTGAAGTCAAATTTCTACAGTAATTTGAGGAAGACAAAGATACATAAGACAGAGAAACTACATTACAGATAGCTGAGAAACAATCAGTCTGAAATATATATCAAAACTTGAAATAAATAATGATCTTAAACCATGGATCCTCACAACAATATATGTCTTCTTTAGTGCTATCATATATTAAGATCTCAAACTCCACATGTAAGAAATTGGGCAAGGAGTTCAAGAGACCACTGTGGTTGAACCATGACCTGTTGGTCAAACAGGACAAGTTGGGGCTACATAGGAAATGAAAGAAGGGACAGGTACCCTGGGAAGAGTATAGGGATGTTGTCTTTCTGTGTAGGGACGAAGTCAGGAACGCCAAGGCACAACTGGAACTAAACTTGGCAAGGGATGGAAAGAAAAACAATAAAAGCTTCTACAGTTACTTAAACCAGAAAAGAAGGGTTAAAGAGTTGCTCCCCCACCCCTTGCCAAGATGAGCAAGTGTGGCACTTGTATCAATGGATGAAGAGAATGCTGAGATTCTCAACAACTGTTTTGCCTCAATCTTCACTGACAACCCCTCTCCTCATGGCTCTCATGTTGATGGACCACAAGTTGGAGACCAAGGTGACGTGGTCCCTCCCCTTGTAAGTGAAAACAAGGTGCATGATCATCTCATGAACCTGAAGATATACAAATCCATGGGACTTGACGAAATGCATCCCAGAGTCCTGAGGGAATTGGCTGATATGGTTGACAAGCCACTCCCCATGATATCTGAGAAGTCCTGGCAGTTAGGTGAAGTCCCTGGTGACTGGAAAAAAAAAAACATCACACCATCAGCAAGTTTGCAGATGACACCAAGCTGAGTGGTGTTGTTAATACACCAGATGGATAGGATGTCATCTAGAGAGACCTGGACAAGCTGAAGATGTGAGCTCAGGTGAACCTCATGAGGTTGAACAAGAGGAAGTGAAAAGTTCTGCACCTGGGCCAGAACAATCCTCACTATCAATACAGACTTGGGGGATGAGGTTAGAAGGCAGCCCTGTGGAAAAGGACTTGGGGGTGCTGATGAATGAGAAGCTGGGCTGTAATGGGTTGGGGCAGATCCCCTCCCCACCACAGGCAGAAATAACGACTCAGGCAAACGGATTGCAAAAGCGATGAAAGTTTAAATAGAAAGCAGTGAATGTTACAGAACACCCAAAGCGCAGTGACAAAGAAAGATCCCATCCCCACCTGAGGGTGCATGCAAAACCCCCAGGGCTCCTTCTTCCCCCTCCCTCTGCTGGGCTAGTCTCAGCTGGCCAGGCCTGAGACTGCCCATCCCCCTGTGGCCTTGGGCCCAATCAGGCCCATGGCCGGGAGATCTCTCCCCCAGTTACCAAGTCTCGGAGAGGGAAGGAAAGAGAAAGTGCCAGACTCCGCACTGGATCTTATAGTGGTGCAAAGAATTATGGTAGGAAATACACAATTTCCTGTGTCCATCCCTCTGGGCTGGACTTCTGGACACAGGAAGTGAATGCACCAGGGGGGCACCCAGCTCAAACTACAACATGCCACCCCTGTATTTCATACCATAATCTTTGCACCCAAACACATCATCAAATCAGAAAACTTCTGATGACATGTCCGGCAGAGTCCATATCTTCATCTGGGCGTCCACTCAAACAGTCTCTCATTCAGGCTCAAGCATCAGTCCATTCCAGTTGTTCTTCCTCATGTGATGGAACCTCCCAGCGACGCAGTCCTTCTCCTGCAGTGTGAATTCCTTGTGGACTCCTTGGGACATCCTGGTCACCTGGAAATACCTCACAACTTCTCAGCCAAGCCTTTACTCTCCTATTCAGCGGCAAATTCTCCACCCCTGGGGCAGGCCAGTCGGAACAATCCGGCTCCACGACTGCCTTTTTCAATCCATCCAGGGTGCCGCAGCCAACCGCTTTCACGCGGACCAAAGCTACACGGATGCATGTCAGAGGCACTCCGCACCCCCCGGCTGGGCGCTCGCGTACCGAGGCAGGACAGCATCCGGCTGCACAACCTCCACCCCCGGAAGAGGGAGGAGCTGCGCCACAGCCCGCTGAAGAAGCAGGGAGGCGGAGCCAGGTGCTCGGCGCCATTTTCGGAACACGTCCGAAAACACCAGGGAAAGATTTACAGCTGCCGCCGCCGCCTGAACGCAGCCCGGCTCGGGCGGTGCCGCCGCCGCCGCCGCTTGAACACGGCCCGGCCCGGCCCCCGCCGGCTCTGTCGCCGCGATGCAGAGTCCAAGTCCAGCAGTCGCTTGCCCGCTCGCCGCGGGTGTCCGCTCCCGCAGCAGCCGCGGGCCGACCACGCTCTGCTTGCCGCTGCCCCTCCTCCGCTCCCCAGAGAACGAGGAGAAGGCAGGTCTCGCCTTCTTAGGCTACTCGAGCACTCTTAAGCTACCCTGGGCAGAAAGTCACAGAAAGAACCACCCCTCGCTGTTCCCAAACAACAGGAGGGACTTCCATGCCATCAGCCACGCACCAGCTATCCTTCTGCAGTCTACAGGAGTTCACACAGTCGCCCCGGTAACACAAAACCTGAGCCCCAACTTTCCAAACCCAAACCGACGCCCAGAACTAAATTTAAACTCTCCATCTTTTGCAATCCAAGCTGCAGTTGGCCCCACGTTGGGCGCCAAAATGTAATGGGTTGGGGCAGATCCCCTCCCCACCACAGGCAGAAATAACGACTCAGGCAAACGGATTGCAAAAGCGATGAAAGTTTAAATAGAAAGCAGTGAATGTTACAGAACACCCAAAGCGCAGTGACAAAGAAAGATCCCATCCCCACCTGAGGGTGCATGCAAAACCCCCAGGGCTCCTTCTTCCCCCTCCCTCTGCTGGGCTAGTCTCAGCTGGCCAGGCCTGAGACTGCCCATCCCCCTGTGGCCTTGGGCCCAATCAGGCCCATGGCCGGGAGATCTCTCCCCCAGTTACCAAGTCTCGGAGAGGGAAGGAAAGAGAAAGTGCCAGACTCCGCACTGGATCTTATAGTGGTGCAAAGAATTATGGTAGGAAATACACAATTTCCTGTGTCCATCCCTCTGGGCTGGACTTCTGGACACAGGAAGTGAATGCACCAGGGGGGCACCCAGCTCAAACTACAACATGGGCATGAGCAGACACTGTGTACTTGCAGCCCAGAAGGCAAATCACATTCTGGGCTGCATCAAAAGATGTGTTGCTAGCAGATCCAGAGGAGTGATTCTGCCACTTTGCTCTGCTGAGACCTCACGTGGAGTGCTGTGTACAGGTCTGGAGTCCACAATATAGGAAGGACATGGACCTGATGGAGTGGGTCCAGACAAGGGCCATGAAAATGATCAAGGGGTTGGGGTCCCTCTGCTATGAAGACAGACTGAGGCAGCTAGGGTTGTTCAGCCTAGAGAAGAGGCGGCTCCAAGGAGACCTAGTAGCAACTTTCTGGTACCTGAAGAGGGGCTTACAGGAAGGATGGAGAGAGACTGTTTACAAAGGCCTGAAGTGACAGGACAAGGGGCAATGGCTTCAAACTAGAGAAGGCCAGATTTATACTAGATATCAGGAAGAAGTTCTTCACTATGAGGGTGGTAGAACAGGTTGCCCAGGGGGGTGGTTGAGGCCTCTTCCCTGAGGTATTCAAGGTAAGGCTCAATGAGGTCCTGGACAACATGGTCTAGTTGGGTATGTGCCTGCTGACAGTGGGGAGGTCAGATGAGATGACCTTTGGGGGTCCCTTCCAGCCCAGACAATTTGTGATGTTATGATTCTATGATTAAGTAACATGAAACTTAATATTCATTACTTGTTGAATGTCAAAATCTTTTGTGAATATTGCTAAAATTGAGAGGGAAAAGAACTGGAAAAAATTAAACACAGTATGAATATTAGGGTATTCACTTGTAAACACAGAATAGAGATCCACTGTGTCTTGCTTGACTTCATAGGAACCTTTGTGCTTTATTTGAAACACTAGAAAAAATGTGGGAAAGGAAAAAAGAAAACAAGCAAAGTAAGGCAGGACCTGATTAAAATAAATTGATGTGGGAATATTTGGCATAAAAATTGACACAAAATGTGGAACCAGTGGAACAGAACTAAAAGTACTGCATGAAATTGGTACCAAAGTGAACAGAATTTATTTCTTTTTAATGATATTCTAAAATTATGCACAAAATGTTACCTTATCTTTGTGGCTACTTTGAAGATTAAGCAGAAAACAGCTTCCTTTTCATATAAAAAACATGTTCCTAGTTTTTGCCTTTAGGTACACATAAGTATCCTACTGGCTGCTTATTCCAGCTAAAATGGTAGTTTCACCTATACTGTATACTGGTGGTGTAATATAGTGTTGTTGTTGGCATCAGCATTTGTTTTTTGTATAGATGTTCGACCACCCTGAGCACATTTTCCAGGACAAGATGTAAGCAGGCGAGGACATTTATTATGTTATGCAGCAAAGTTATATAGTCTATCAGAAGGCACATGTGTCACATCTTAATTGGTTATTTTCTACTGGCATGCATGTAATTAAAGCATACAATAGGTTAAAATAACAAAACAATATTTTAACACGTCCAACCAAATTCTGCCTAGTTTCTTCTCCTCAATCACAAGATGTTTACATTCTTTTCCTTGCTGTTAGAAAGCAGTACATACCAAAAAACAATAACCTCTTGGTGGGAAATACATCTATGAATGTCCAATACCATGCTGAGTTTGAGGAGAAACTGAGCCAAATAAAAGCCAGGCACTAGATGACTCTGATCAGCTGGAGTGCTACCTGGAGACCATAGTACATGTTTGTAGCTGAGCAAGAGGCCTTAGTTGATATGAGCATGTTCTGTGCAGACTGTCTATGCATCCATGCATGTGCATATCTGTGTTTTGTAGAGCAGAATTTGCTACCCATTCATTATGCCCATCAAACTTTAAGAGAAACATATTGGATTTTATGTCATTGGTTGATGTGCTCCTAGATTTATCTGTGATAAATGGGAATATGACATTATGAGAAGACATTTTGCATTAAATTTAAGCCATTGGTTAAGACAAAACCCCTTCAGTTTCTTCCAAGAAATCCCTTGTAAAGCTTCTTAATTAAAATTAATTTACAAAATGCTTTCAGAAGCTATCAAATCCAAAACATGGAACACAGGACAAGTAAATGTGTTGCACCTGTGGAATACCAAAGTCTTTCCCTAGAGAAAACAAGCAAATCCAACAGAACCCTGATATTTACATTTAAAGTAACACATTTGTATCAACCTAAAAATAATTTTACTGGAATAAAATTAAATTTCTTAAAGACTTTTTCATCAGCAATGTTGAGTTAGGAATAAATGTTTTATTTTATTCTATTCAGATGAGCAAAAGTCTATGAGACCGGATGGGATCCATCCGAGGATATTTAAAGAGCCAGTAGATGTGCTCACCAAGACACTCACTATTGTTTGTCAACAGGCTTTGATAACCAGGGAGGTCTCAGTTGACTGGAGGCTAGCTAATGTGACACCCAGCTACAAGAAAGACTGGGAAGATGATCCAGGGAACTACAGAAATTCATGGCACAAGGCTTGGATAAATGAGCTCTGCACTGGATAAAAAATTGCCTGCCTGGGCCCAAAGAGTGCTGGTGAATGGAGTTAAGTCTGGCTGGTGCCCAGTCACTAGTGGTGTCCCCCAGGATTCATTACTAGGGCCTGTCCTCTTTAATATCTTTATCAATGACCTGGATGAGAGAATTGAGTGAACACTCAGTAGGCTTGCAGATGACAACAAGCTGGGTGTTTGTGTCAATCTGCTAGAGGGTCGGGAAGCTTTACAGCAGTATCTGGACAGGTTAGACCAATGGGTCAAGACTACTTGTACAAAGTTCAACAAGGCCAAGTGCCAGGTCCTGTACCTGGATCACAACAACCTGAAGGGAATTTGGAGCAAGGAGGGGGCCAGCCACTTCTCCTTGATGACAAGGGACAGACTAGAGGAAAAGGTTACAAGCTGCACCAGGAGAGGTTTAGGCTTCATATTAGGAAATATTTCTTCATTGAAAATTTTATCACACATTAGAATGTTCTGCCAAGGGCAGTGGTGGAGTCACCATCTCTGGGGGTGTTCAAATGGAGTATCGACCAGGCACTTAGGGACATGGTATAATGCTGACCCTTCAGTGCTGGGTCGAGGGTTGGACTGAATGGTCTTTGAGGTCTCTTCCAACCAGATATACTCTGTGATTCTACTCTGACAAATCAGTTTGATTTCTTCTTTTGTTAAAAAAAAAAAAAAAGTGCAATTTTTTGTTAACAATTTTCAATTTATTTAAATTCAGTGCAGTGAAATTTTGTATAAACAATTTGAAATTAGTGAAAGAACAAATTACCTACAGAAAACACAATAATAAAAAAATAGAACACCTGCAAATACAAACTTGAAATGCAAGTCATGCAGTAGGACTTTGTATTTATGCAGACTAAGTTATATAGTAGAAATGTAGGTTAAATAACTAGGGTAAGATTCTTAGTAACTGATAAAAGTCTAGCATGCATTAAAGTACCTCATTCTGAGTTTAAGAAAAATTATCACCTAAAGAAAGAATGAATAATTTATGTCTTCATGTAGTCTTGTATCCCCAAGGGATGGCTGCCTAGATGTGGAGTAGAAGTGCTGGAGCAGAAGATGAAAACACTAATCATTAAATCTCTACCTTTTGTCTAGCAGAGCTGGCAACAAAGAAAAAGGAATTGAGAAGAAAGACTGATACAGAAGAAGGGATTTTTTCTTTTAATAATGTGGTAATCTTAAATAATAAAAACAAAGGAAGTAAAACCACTTAAAAGCTTTATCAGTCACTAGAGAATTTGTATGGTTTTTTTCCAATCTTAGATATTCTAGAATAAATGTAAAGGGGAAGATTTATTTAAGCACTTGTGGTTGAGAAAGTAGTCATTATTATACATCAGTAACTGGTTGGTGCTTTATACCATTGTTTCAGGATCAATTTTACATTCTTGTTTTTTAAACAATTCTTCCTGAGAAGATGGCAAACATAATTAACTCTTTAATTAAAAAACAAACCAAACCAAACAAACAAAACCCCAAAACAAACAACAAAAAGAACAAACAAAACTAAAAAAAAAAAACAAACCAAAAACCACCAACCAAAACCAAACAAAACCAAACCAACCAACCAACAGAAAAAATAAATAAAGAAATAAACAAAAATCCAAACTAAACAAAAGCAAAACCAAAAGCAGTTGTTCAGTTAAAGGTCCACTCTGGTCTCATTCTTTAAAAATGCAATTTTAAGAAATATGACCAATTAAATAAATGGATATTTGGAAAAAAAAACCCAAACATATTTTGGAGTGTGATTTATGTCATAAACACAACAAAAATAAAGAAAAAATAAACACTTGAAAAATAATATCAGATTTATAAAGAAATCAAAATTAGATTCGTGTGAAGAAATGTTACTAAATCTAATATGTTAGGTTAATTCAAAAAACCAATTTGTATACCCAAGATGGAATTGCTGAAAAGAACCAATGGAAGGCAGTATCTTGAATTTAAATTAAACTCTTCTTTAAGAAAAGCCAGAAGAATAAGTTATACATTTTTATACAGGACTTTCTAATATTGAGACTGTAAGTATACTTAATCTTAAAACAGTAACTGTTCTAAAGACAACCATTTCAATAATCTTTTAGAGGGTAACTTTCCTGTTCTAATCAGCTTAGTTAATTGTTGTTACCAATAAATTATCTTTAGTAATAAATGAAATTGTACTTTGTAAAGCATCTCTACTTTGCAAAACATCTGTACTTGCCTGTCCCATCACTGTCAATACTATGGGTGTCAATGGTCAGGCCCAGCCTAACACCAGTGATCTCCAAACAATTCTGAATAGGAACAAGCCACCTGCCTGGCTTCTCTGGTTTTAATCTTTTAGGTTTTTAACATCTTTCCTTCTGGTATTTTCCCACTGTGGTGGTAGGGCCAAACAGGCCCAACACAAACCCAACCAGGTCCTGGAATGTGCAGACATGGTCACCCTCTCCCCACTCCCTCCTGCCGGAGTCGAGGTAACACAGGATAGGGGACAAAAGAACAGGCACCAAGAAGTCTGGTAAAGAAGTCTCCCTTTTGGGGTAAGAGCATGTGTACTGGCCACTGCTTCTCCCTGACCAGGCCTGTTTCTGCCTTTTATGGTCACAGCCTGACAGAATCCCTTTTCACAGGATAACTGTTTGCTGGCTTCAGTTGCCCTGTTGGCTCAATTGAATTTTAGGCAAAATATATATACAGGCTGATTTGCAGTCACCTTCGCCTATCCTGCTTGCCTTGCCTGCTTGGACCTGCCTTGCTTGAAGCTGCATTACCTCAAGTTGACTTGCCTCGAGTTGCCTGGTCTAGAGCCTGGGATGGAAGCCATGAGCTTACTCACTGCAAGCTAGAGAAGCCACAAGCTTTAAGAGCCAGAGCCAAGCCTCACTTCCCCTTACAACCAGAATTTTGCCAAGCCTCAGTTTACCCAGGAAATCAAAGAGCCTTTCGCTAGAAGCATCATATCACCTGCCACCCTGCTGAAGCCAGACCAGCCACAAGACTGTGTGGCCTTCCTGCCAGCAACCAGCCATGCCTGGTGCATGAGAGAGCACCACTGAAAGCCTCAAAGGCTAATACAGCAGCAGCACTCCCCACTTGGGGTAGAACCTCTCATGAGTAATAAATTTATTGCCTCCTGTATTAATGGTTCTTATCGAGTCTCCCCTGCTGTGGTCAAGCACCATATTGCTCTTGGGAATTCTCTCTTTTCCTGTTATTCCTCCTGGTCTCCAGCCACGCCAACCCCAGCCTGTAGACAAAGTCTCACCAGAGGAAACTGAATTATATGTGCTGGGACAGAGTTAGAATATTGAGCCTATTTTTAAATTAAAACATAAATAATCAAAAATCTTGACAATATAATTGTGAAATAGGTCTGTCATCTATCTTGTTGGTGTTGCACAGCAAATCTGTGTTTAAGTTAGAACTCAAGTTTTCCAGTGTATCAGAATTGCTAAATTATCTTATCCAAGGAATAAGTTTTCAATATCCAAGTCAGGGCTACTAGTGCTTAATTTTATGTGAGTTATGATTTCTAAATCATTAAAAAACAGTATGCCACTCTCTTTTATCCTACTGTTTCACTCTTTTTATGCTGGTTATGTTCTTGTTTGTAGTGTTCATTGCAACAGAAGTATGAGTTATTCAGGAAACAACAGATCAGGTAAACAAATTTAGAGAGTGATTTAAAAGGCTTTGTAAGTATTTCAGAAATTTTACTGATTTGACATTTTGGCACCTAGAAATAAAAATATTCAGGGTTGTGTTTTGTTTTGTGCTGTCTTTTTTTTTTTGGGGGGGGGGATGGTTTTTTTGGGGGTTTTCTTTTTTGGGGGGGGGTGTTGGGTTTTTGTGTGAGTGTGTGTGTCTGGGGGTGTGTGTTTTGTTTTGTTTTGTTTTTAATTCTACAGATTTATAAGTAAAATCCTTGAAATAAAATCAAGCTGATTCTTTTTGTTAGGTTGATAAGCTTTGTTTTTTTTCTTTTGGGCGTGTTTCTTAAAAAACAGTCTCATGAGAACAAGTAGAGGGAAATACTTCTGTTAGCCACAGTCATAAAATGGCTCTGAAACAGATATTCTCATTCAGGAAAACAGATTTCTTGAAGCTCAGATAAAAGGCCTAAAATTAGCCTATAAAGTTATTCTATACACTGAAAAATACCCAATTAGCAAACTCTTCCCTTCCCAACCTTGCTCTCTGCCTCCCATTCCAAACACCTAAACCAGAAATTTAACTTTAATCAATAAATCATAGCTTTCATTAAGGCCTGAATCACAATATCAACCTACTTAAATTTAACACTACTGCTGTTGAGAATAAAGCAACATTTACCAAAGCCAGAGACGATATATACTGTTGAGAAGTAATCCATTATGCATTGTATCTAAAGGGGAAATTCTAAAGGTAAGTAAAAATAAATGGAAGCAGTAGTGGGGTGAAAGAGTGACAGCATTATTCTAGCTGTCCCTGGGTATTTTCTACATCATCTCCATGAATATGTTCAGAGAAAACAGGTGGTCCAGCAGATGTATACATAAATATTAGTTATTAAGTGTCATGATGATTAAAATAAAATCAAGATATAAGTAACATAAATAATAAAAATAGCTTGACTAATCATAAGTAGTAAACAGCAGGCTGAGTTGTAACATTTTACAGCTATCTTAAAAAAGATTGTAGTGAGGTGGGTGTTGGTCTCTTCTTCCTAGTATCAAGTGATAGAATGAGAAGAAACAGCCTCAAACTGAGCAAGGGAATGTTTAGATTGGGTATTAGGAAAAAACAAAATCTTTACTGAAAGAGTGGTCAAGCATTGGAATAGGCTGCCCAGGGAGGTGGTTGAGTCACCAACCCTGAATGGTGCTTGGGGATATGATTTAGGAGTGAACTTTGTAATGTAGGGTTATTGGTTGGGCTTGATGATCCTGAGGGTCTTTTCAAACCTGAATGTTTCTGTGATTCCAATGCCTGACCACTCTTGCAATAAGAGTTTTTTACCTAGTACCCAGCGTTCCTGGAGGTATTCAAAAAACATGTAGACATGGCATTTTGGGACACAATTCAATGGCCAAGTTGGTGTTAGTTCAAAGGCTGGACTCAACGGTCTTAGAGATCTTTTCCAACCTAACAAAATGAAGTGTCAGCTCTTATCCCATTGGAGATTCCCACTATTAAGACAAATGTAATATATGTGTGTATATATATACACACATACATACATATATATATACACACACACACATACATACATATATATTGCTGCAGAGATAAAACTGGTGGAGCTGTTGAAGACAATGCTGATAAATCAGTAAGTTTCACCATACATTTTGCATCCTTTCTTGAAAGCCAGTGTTGCACAGTGCCCTGGAATGAGTGTTAGAGATAGTGCTTGAGGAAAAAAATCCTGTCAGAAATTCTCAACTATAATATAAGCCACAAATATATTTTATACACTGTTATATCATGGTCTTTTCTTTGACAATGGTCAGGCTGGATCTCATGTGTTCTGTAACTTATTTCCATGGAAACATCATTGCATGGATGGCAAAACATACAATTGTTTCATATAAGAATTAAGAAGCAAGACATACAGTAGACAGTACAATCCTATTCTGGTACTTGTCTAAGTGTAATTTCAAGGTGAGGTGGCCAAGTGTAGATTAAGGATACACATAATGGACCTTAAAAAATAACTAAACATGTCAGTCAAAAAAAAAAAAAAAAGAAATCTGCTGACAAGAAAAATAATCAGATAAATAAAATATAAATAAATTGCTAAGTGGGGAGATGGGTTTCAACTCATTGTGCTTGCTTTCCTTCTTCCCTAACTTGCTACTGAAAATTGTAATTCCAGTAGGTGGCTTCAGTAAATGGAGAATGATTATAAGTACATTGTGAAATTATTATGCTGTATTATTTCATATTATTTAACACAAGAAAGAAATAATTGATGTCCTGGCATAATAACATGTCTCAGTTAGAAAGGATACTTTATTTATTTATTTATTTATTTTCAGTAGTGAGTTCTGATGTGAAACACTGAATACTATGTGTATTGGGAAGGTGTATTGAAAGTTTTGGTGCCCAGATGGGTACAGGGGTGGCCAGAAGCTGCTCCCCTTTGTCTGACAGAGCTAATTCCAGCCAGCTCTAAGACGGACTGAACCATGCAGCAATGTTGGTGGTACGTTTGTGGCAAAAAGTGTAAAAACTTCTGTGAAACAGCAGCTGGGAAAGACAAGTAATTAAATGTAAGAGAAACAACTGTGAAGACATCAAGGTCACTGAAGGAGGGGAGGAGGAGCTTGAGGTGTTGGAGAAAAGATTCACCTGAGGACCATGGTGAAGACCATGGCGTTGCAGGTTGGTCCCCTGAGGCCCACAGAGTGGAGCAGTGAAGTTGAGCCCAGTGAGAAAGGAAAGGTTAGAAGAAAGGTGTTTTGTGATTGCTTCTTATTTCTCATTATCCTACTCTTATTTGATTGGCAATAAATTGAATGTATTTCCCCAAGTGGTGGATGGTTTTGTACATGGTGGTGATTGATGACTTATTTCCCTGGCCTTATCTTGAGCCACGAGCCTTTCTCTCACTTGTCCAGCTGAGGAAGGGAAGTGAGAGAGCAGCTTTTTAGTAAGCCAGGGTTGACCCATCACACTAGTCTATGTATTTAGCTTTTCTGGTAACACAAAATGGATTTGCAGCTGTATGCTTTCAAATAAATTTTCAATTTTATTAGCAAAAAATCGATACATTAGTGCTATATAGAAGCTTATTTTTCTGCTGTGTTCTTTAGTCTGAGTTTTAAAACAGAAATTAATAGAATTCTGAGTGCATTCTTTTGGCACACGAGAAATTTTACATACTGTTGTTGAATCAGAAAGATTTCATATTTCTTTGGTTGTTGGTTTTTTTTTGTTGTTGTTGTTGTTGTTTTGTTTGTTTGTTTTTTTAAGCCAAGAATCACTTTATTTGTCACCACAATAAAAATTAAAATCCCTGCTGATGATATAAAATTTATTTACATTGGAAAATAAAATAATTCTTCCATTTTCATCAGAGATTTGGAAAATAGATCAGCATTTGTTTTAAGTATATTTTTGTTTAATATTTGTTCTAAATATTTATAATAAATTTCAATTATATTGACTTAGTATTCAACATGAAATGTGTAGATGATGTCTGTATAACAGAACAGAGAGAGATCCTCCAGAAATATTTTGTTTCTTGTTTTCTGTTGGTGGTTTGATTTAAGTCCCAGTATACTAAATGCTGCAGCTGAGGCCTCAGAATAATAAACGGAAATTCCCTGCTCAGGTGACTTGCCTCAAAGAATTCAACCTCACAGCTAGCATGCTTATGTAAATGTACATCAGAAAACTGACCAAGGACTCCATTTAGGCATAGGAAAATGCTATCCCATAGTATCTAGGGTTTTTCTGCCTATCCAGTAATTTTCTAGACAGGAGTGGGGAACCGCTGAAGAGCTAGCACTAACTCTGGACAAATAGTGTGAATAAGGTCATCCTTTTGAGAGGATATGTTCAATCACAGAACTATAAACTATGGCTTAGTATTTGTCTTTAGGGACAGAGAAAGAGCATGACTGGCTTTTATTTATAACATAGTTTTAGTCAAGATGATTCAATTTCTAGTGCATGCTTTACTGCCGACTCTGTGTAATGCTTAGCAATTAACTTGAAACTAGATCCCTGGGAGTACCAGTCAGTCAAAGGAGTCTAGAGACCCGTTCAGCTGACTGGCTGGATTTATTCAGTCTAGGAAACATGAAAAATTCTCAACACTCCGTTGACTGTATTGCTTATATTTTCTTAAACTATAGTGAGTCTTTACTATGTAAGCATTCACCAGATCTTATTCACCTGAATTTATGAATCAGCAACTGAATCTCACCCAAAGGTCTGTCTGTAGATGAATTTCAAAGGCAAATTTCAGAACACATTTCAGTTTCTAGTCTTGAGGTTATATTTTACTCAAACCCCCTTCCACTTCCTGTTTTCCAAGTGGTTCCTCCCTTTTAGTCAGAACAGGAATATCTACTCACCAGTTGCCCTGATCATTTTAAATGCTTTCCAACAACAGATTCTAGTAACTCATGGGAGCAACTGCCTCACATAGACATTAGTGGAAATTTGGTAATATCAATTTAATATTTTACAGTAAGGAAAAGTGTATATTCATCTTCTACTGTTTTAGAACTTCGGGTAATATGCAATGTTTTTAATTGGAACAAAATGAGTCAAACTAAATCAGTGAGTTAGCCTGCCTATTTTCCCAACACAGAAATGAGGGAGAAAGTAACACACAAAAAAACATGGGCCTGGGAAAAAAAACAACGTGAGAGAAGAATAGACTTTACTGATCAAAAATCAGATAAACATGGTAGAAAATGCATAATTATCTTAGCCTAGTTGCAGAAAAAGCATGGCACAAAGTAGCAACAAGCAGAAGCAAGCAAGCCAAAAACTCAAACCAGAAAACTACTCCCCCATCCCTCCTTGCCTCCCCACCATTCCAGCTGAAAAATACCAAACCCCCAAAACCCTTTAACCTAGAAGCAGCAACTGGAACAGGAAGCCTCCCATGTTGCAGTTGGAACTTTAAGCCCCATAATACTTTCCTGAGATAGCAACTTGATGGGGAAGGATGGGGCAGTACCTCCCTGGCTTTGGTTTCTGGCTCACTGGCATCTGATTCCTGCTGATTCCTGCTGATTTCTGCTGTGCTTTTTCTGCAAAGAGGCTAAGGTAATTATGCATTATCTGTCTTGATCTGGAGGTTGGGAAGAAGACAGTTCTATTTGAACATTCCCATGAGTGAACACAAACGAGGTAATATATCAAGACAAGATTATTTTTTTAAGAGAAAGAGAATGGAGCAAACACAACAGAGAAAGAAAGAAAAGGTAGCGAGAGGAAAAAATGGTGAAAGAGAGCATGAGAGATAATTACAGCCTCATGGTCCTTCTTTGGTGGTGGTGGTGAGGAGATACATTCTTGGCTGCAACTCCTGCATTTCTGTATATGCTGTCATGGTTTTTTGTACAAATTTCTTAACCAATTACTTTTTGACTATTGACTGACTTCTATTTCCTCTTTTCATGAAATCCTATAATGGTCAAGGGAAAAAACTTAATAGCTATATCTTTATTCATGACATTGTGTTGTGTTTTAGGGATGAGGAATCAAAGAATTTATTTCAGTTTAAAAAGACAAAACAGTCAGACATGGTAGCTAGAGAAGTGAACTTTTATATACACAGGAAGAGTTGCATCTGTTTGTGAAGTGTTAAATAGAATACATAGAATACATAGAATAAACCAGTTTGGAAGAGACCTTCAAGATCATCGCGTCCAACCCATCAACCAATCCAACACCACCCAAACAACTAACCCACGGCACCAAGCACCCCATCAAGTCTTCTCCTGAAAACCTCCAATGATGGTGACTCCACCACCTCCCCAGGCAGCCCATTCTAAGTGCTAATTCTTTCTATCTTAACATTTGTCCTCCTACTAGTGTTCTTTCTTTTTTCTGTTTGTGTTATAGACTGGCTGGTTCTCAGTACACTGTCTGTGTCACATTTGTCTTCAGAGTTGTTTATATGCAAATCAATGCATAGCTACACCGATTTACTATTTAATATAAACAGCTCCAATCGTATTTCAGCAAACTGGTTTGCTAGCTCAAAAAGCTCCATATAGCTGTATTACTCATGAAAGGTGAGGAACTGAAGGTTTTACACACTGACGTCAAAGACTACCCTCATGAGAAAGAGTAAGATTGAATACTATGCTACAAAGCCTCTGCACTGCATCGCCAGTGGGTCACAGCACTGACTGCAAGTAAAAGCCTGATAGAAACTTGACTGAAATATTCTGCATGTTATGTAGTCTGTGAGTAAATCATGATGACACAGGCTTACTGACTTGAACAAGATCCAAATGAGCTTCACATTGGGAAAAGGATGCTTCAAAAATCTTAGAAGCAGCATTTTCACATTGTTATTCTTCTCCAGTAACTTATAATCAGTCATAATTCTGTTGTCTCTATGCAGATAAAATGTCAATAAAAAAGTAACAGAAATAGTTTATCTATTTGCCAATCATTATCACAAAATTTAAAGTTATATACAAAGAGTAAATTAATATTCCAGATCACTAGCATGGGGAAAAGCATAAACTTCTCTGCATTTTAATAAGGTAAAGGTCTGATGACTTCAAGAGCTGAAGAAGTCCTTAACACAGAACATGGCATGTTCAGCAATTTTTCAGAAATTATATGGTAGTGTGAAATTTTGGCACACAGAAATAAGAGGGTAGTAGAGCCAAATGCTTTGTTTTAGGAACTGCAAATGGGAAGCCAATTCCTTTAATATCTATATTTAAAGGAACTACAAATAAATACCTAGGATATTTCTGAACTATTCCCATATACTTTAAATAACCTTGCACTCACCTACAAACTGAAGTGGAAGTGATAAACCAGAGTTGTAGCCTTGAGTTAGAAAACTCAAAAAAGATTTAGAAGTTTAAATGCATATTCAACTATTAAATTACAAGAAAACAGAGTGGAATATCTCACAGATAAAAATAATAACTGTTGACATTACTACTGTAAGTGGTTTAAATTATCATGCTTAACTTTTCCCAGAGTTCTCAGTTACAGCTGAGAAGGTAGATGTCAGTGGAGAAATAGCAAATTAAACCTGGGCTGACCAGGGAGGTGGTGGAGTCACCACCATTGAAGGTGTTTAGGAAGAGACTGGGTGGGGTGGTCAGTGCCATGGTTTAGTTGATTAGATAGTGTTGGATGATATGTTGGAATCAGTGATCTCAAAGGTCTCTTCCAACCTGGTCTATTCTATTCTATTCTATTCTATTCTATTCTATTCTATTCTATTCTATTCTATTCTATTCTATTCTATTCTATAACTGTCAAGTAATGTAACTTTAAGCAACACCGGTGAAGTTTCAGATTCATCTACCACTGTAGTGTAGCACATTATCAATGCTCCATACAATCAGTCACAGCTGACATGCAGCTGCCTTTTATAGATGTTTGCTACCACCTCTCTGTGACAGTAAGAATATCCTTACATATATATTGCTGTATGTTTTGCATATTATCAATCATTTCATGAAAATTTCTGTTCTGGTATCAAGCCAGACAGATCCTCTATTGCTCCAAGACAGACAGAAGAATGACACTCAAACAAAAGGACTGGAGACTGATGGAAAGTTTATATGGAAAAACAATTGGTGTTTTATGGAAAAATACAAATAATAGTGACAAAGAATCACAAAGCATACAGAGTACCTTACACCACATCCAAAGGCCACTCAACACTTCCCTTCTCCCCACCTGAGGGTGTAGCTGGACAGGTCTGAGACTGTCCCCCCTCTTCTCCTCCTTGAATTAGGCCTACACAGCCCTAAGAGGCCTTGAGATACTCCCCCACCATTGACTGAGAGGGAGCATCTCCCATGGGAGCAGAGAGGGAAGAAAGGGGAAGAGAATGACTTTGCAGATGAATTCATAGGGTGCAGGATTTAAGGGTAGAAATAGGCTGTTTCCTGTGTCCACCTTACTGGGTTGGACACTCAGGACACTGGAGGTGTAACTTATGTGGCAGTAACAGGAGGCACCCATTCTAAACTGCCACAATTTCAAAACTCAGAATCAAAACTATGAGGATATTCTACCTGTATTAGATTTTCTCTTCACATTCTACAATATGTGGTACTTCAGTAAGATATTTAATTCAGAAATAACATTTTCTAACATGTCAAAGTAGAAAAAAAATTCAGGATAGATTTTTATGTAGTTTGAAGTCATGATTTCAATACACATTCCTAGATGTTCCTAGATTCCTAGAACTTCCTGATGTTTTCACTGGTTCAATCTTTCTTGGGAAAACATATTTAAAAGGTCACTAAATAAGGCAAAGAAGAAGAAACTGTAATTCTAACATTGATGCTCATTGAGAAGATCATATAATTATGGCAAAATAATGACTGGGAGAGTAAATAGTATTAATATATCTGCTTAAAATATATCTGAGTACAGAGGAATGTTCCCTCAATATTAATCAAATCATGAAACAGAAACAAAGGTGGATTATATTAAAAGAAGCTGAGTGCTGTGAACTTAGAGCACATATGCCAGAGATTTGGCTATACACACTCACAATATACACACAGCACATGTATAGACTATGTATGAGAAATACCTTCAGCTGATTGGTACAGAACCTGTGTGGTTCCCTCCCAGCTTCTTGTGAAGGAAACCAAAACCTTAACCTTGTCCTAGCCAAACTACAGACCATGAGTGAACACACACATGTATTCTCTGTTTCAAATTATCCTTTTGTTCACTTCCATTTGAATTTTACACCACAATTGTCACAGTTACTTAGATATAAGCATAAATGATAAACTAATTTCCTCTGTAGCTCTTCAAAAACATTGGGTCTTTCTTTGTATGACATATTTCAGGTTTTCTTTAATAACATTGCCTCAGAAATAACTTGAAGAGTGAGATTCACTTTGAAACTGTAAGTGCCTATATCTAAATATGCACTTTTACATATATATTTACAATTATCTTTTTGGTGTGTTCAGTAAATTGAATCCATGGAGTTTTTATCTCTTAGACACCTACAGCTTGTCAGATAATTAGATTTCTGAACTCTATTGACTGTGTTCATTTGGGATATCATCACTTACCTAGATAGACACATTTAGTCTACCTTGAAGAAGACTATAAGGCATCCAGTCTAGCTTCCAGGTCCTGAAACAAAGAGGTGAGGATCTTCAATATATACTAAGATAGAGATGGAGAGACCAGAAAACTAATATTAAAGAATATTATTTTTTTCTTTAAAAGGATTTAAGTATCTGCTTGCACCCAAAAAAAGATAGCGGTGAAAAAGTAAGAAGTATACTCACATACTTAATAGCAAGTAAAATTATTTTGTTCTTCTAGATCCTAAGTATTTTGAACAATTAAAATTTGAACTATTTGTACACCCAAATAACAAACTTGAAATGGAAGACAACATATTTTATAATTTTAACTAGGAACAGATTATGACAGTCTTCTTAGCTACTATTTGTGACTGTATCTGAGGTCAGCACTTCATGATCTGCTTATGAGTCAGTCTTCTAATAACTAAACCAGTCACATAAAGAGAAAGATATATCACCCATAAGTGAAAAAAAAAAAAATGCTAGGTAATAATATCAATTTTGGGCTGAAGTTTGAAGTATATTTGATAACTTTTTATTTCTGTGACTTTCTCTCTGTTTCTGTTCTACTTATTTACATCATGGTCATAATGACTGTTTTTAACTTCATGTGTCCTTCACATCCTGCAATGTAGCTATCTATATCTGGGCTTGTAATTTACATGGCACTTAAACTCCATGGGGAAAAAAAAAAAGAAAAAAAGATAGTACTTGTCAAGAATGATTCACCAGACCTATTTTAGTTGTTTGTATAAATATGAAATTAAAGTCATTCTAGAAGTTCCCATCTATGTCCTTTAAACATAAAGGAAGTTCAGATAGTGAACTGAAGTGGTGACATCTACTTTTTAGACCTCTGAAGTCAGAAAGAATGGCCTTGTTGAAAGAAATTTAGCTCAGTACTGCTGTAAGGTGAGAATACAATTCTGTTCTATGATGAGGAAAAAGATTTATCTGGTTTGTGTTAGGGAATGGCCATGAACTAGTGGTGTTGCACTCCATTCCACAGTTCATGACAAAGTATAGTGAAAAAGCTTAAGATAAAGAATGATAACTTTAAAAAAGTGGAGTTGTAGACTCAGGGAATTCAGTCAATGCCTAGCAGAGAAGATGGAAAAGATCCAATCTTCTGTTTATGAAATTATTTGCACATGAGTATAATTTGGTTTCTGAGATAACTAAAGAATCACTGAAATACTCAGGTTGGAAAAAGACCCTTGGGATCATTAAGTCCAACCAGCTTTACAAAGTTTACCTCTAAACCATATCCCCAAGCACCACATCCAGATGACCTTTAAACACATCTAGGGTTGGTGACTCAACCACCTCCCTTGGCAGCCTGACCACTCTTTCTGTGAAAATTTTTTTCCTAATGTCCTGTCTAAATGTACACAGCTGCAGCTTGAGGCCATTCCCTCTTGTCCTATCACCACTTACTTATGAGAAAAGCCCAGCACCCTCCTCTCCACAATGTCCTTTTGGGTAGCTGTAAAGAGTGATGAGGAGTCCAGAGTTCCCTCAGCCTCCACTTTTTCAAACTAAACAGCCCCAGCTCCTTCAGTCATTCTTCATAAGATTTATTCTCCAGGCCCTTCACCAGCTTTTCTGCCCTCCTCTGCACTCGCTCCAGCACCTCAACGTCTCTCTTATTTAAATATATGATACATGTAAATGAAAATGTAGAGATATCCCTTTTGCAGAATGTTAAGAACATTATTATTTCAGAAAATTGATTACAAATCAAACTTTGATGTATGTTTTGGTCGCTTGAGTTGTTTGTGTTTTTTTATTTTTGTTTTGGGGTTTGACTGATTTTTTTTCCTCTCTTTTGGTTTGTTGTTTGGTCGGGTTTTGGTTTTGGTTGGTTTATTTAGTTGATTTTTTTATTCTTGCACTTTTACCACAGTTGTTTATTTTCTTTCTCTCATGTAATGGTAAGTGTGTGTATGCAAAAACAGGTGGTTTTCATGCACAAACATGTACTTTCTACTCATTAAATATAGTGCTTTCTACATGTCTCAGTCCTGAGGAGGAGAGAGACTCATTCTTTTTGTGAAATTAAGGCACAAGCGAGGTCTAATGTCAAAAATGAGGCTATTTATTAAGGATAAAGTGAACAGAACAGAGTAAGGGAGAAAAGAGAGGGAAAGGGAGAGGGAAAATGGAGAAGGAGAGAGAGCGGGGAATAAATTATATTATCACCCCTTGGGACACTCTTTGGTGTTTGGCTGGAGGAGGGGAAGTAAAAAAAAAATGTCCAGGGTTCATGTTTCAGTCTGTGCTGTACTTGGCGGGAGGAGGGGAGATGGAGAGAGGTACATGATGGCTTTCCCTCCTCTGTGCAGCCTCCAGTAGAATACATAGAATACATAGAATAAACCAGGTTGGAAGAGACCTTCAAGATCATCGCATCCAACCCATCAACCAATCCAACACCACCCAAACAACTAACCCACAGCACCAAGCACCCCATCAAGTCTTCTCCTGAAAACCTCCAGTGATGGTGACTCCACCACCTCCCCAGGCAGCCCATTCCAATGGGCAATCACTCTTTCTGTATAGAACTTTTTCCTAACATCTAGCCTGAACCTCCCCTGGTGCAGCCTGAGACTGTGTCCTCTTGTTCTGGTGCTGGCTGCCTGGGAGAAGAGACCAACATCCATCTGTCTACAACCTCCCTTCAGGTAGTTGTAGAGAGTAATAAGGTCACCCCTGAGTCTCCTCTTCTCCAGGCTAAGCAACCCCAGCTCCCTCAGCCTCTCCTCGTAGGGCTTATGTTCCAAACCCCTCACCAACTTTGTTGCTCTTCTCTGGACTCGTTCCAACAAGTCAACATCCTTCCTAAACTGAGGGGCCCAGAACTGGACACAGTACTCGAGGTGCAGCCTAACCAGTGCAGTGTACAGGGGCAGAATGACCTCCCTGCTCCTGCTGGCCACACTGTTCCTGATGCAGGCCAGGATGTAGTGTCTTTGGTGGAGTTCTCTCTTACAGAGGGCATGGTATGGTCCTTTGGTTGTGGTGAGGGGATGTCCTGGACTGCTGCTTTCAGGTTGAGTCATGGTGATGTTCCCCCACATAAGTTGGTATAGCTCAGGGCTTTTATTCAGTTCTTTTTGTAGCTCCCCCTTGGCCCTTCACCCTAGTCCTATTGTCTTCCAGGTATTGCCTCCAGGGAGTCCTGAGTGCTTGCAGGGGTCCATGCTGGGGTGGGCCTCCTCCTCCTCCTTCACCTTCTACCTGTAATACACATCCCTGCACTTATCAGGACAGGAGGTGATGTGTCCCATATTCTTTCTACCATCCCCCAGTTCTGGTGTAGGTGCAGTCTTGAAGGGTAGGGATCTTCTCTTTTTTGCTTCCAAGGGTCTTCCACTACACCCCTAGGGCAGCTGTTGTCTCAAGGGAGCAAAGGAGATTTTAACTGTTGATTTACATGTACAAGAAATGACTCACCATATAAATTCATTGAAGTTTTTTGGAAAGTACTTATTTACATATTTTTCTGTCTACTTGGAATGACTACTGCAGTGACTACATATATTTATATTTATCTAGCTATTTTATTGAGCATATAAAGGCAAATATTAATAATTTTCTATGTTGTGAGTAATTAACAGTAATTATTTTTAATATTGGCAACCTATTATTGTTACTTTTTTTTCAGTAATATTGCCCTTAGCTCTCAAATTCATAACAGCAAGTACATTTCAGTAAAACTCACCATCCAAAGGGGCATCATACTGTCATTTCAAGTTTTGTATTTGCTAGAGGTTTTAACTACTAGTGTTTTATAATTATTTTATAATCATTGCAGAAGTAATTTTATAGCATATGAATGATAGTCCATCAAGTTAGCATGCCTGCTCAATTCGCTTCAGTGTTCATGTTCACTTAGTTATTCAAAAGCATCTTATATTTTCCATAAAATAGAATTTAATGAGATGTCATTAAGTTTTTGAACTTGATAATAATAAAATAGATTTTTTAAATAATCAGTTTTAAAACTGAGACAATATTGGCAGAAACCAAAGCAAATTTTACAAAAATTATGCAAACTAAAAAAAAAAGAAACAAAGAAGCAACCCCAAAATAGTTCAAAGGAAGAAATTACTCTCAAGTTGGTTTTTGTTTGGTTTTGTTGTTCTCAATATTATGAATTACAGTCTACTGAAGGTGTAAAAATATGCCCTGGGTTCCTTGTACTGTTCTGGTGAATATAAAAGCAATTTGGCTAAAGGGATAAACCAAACAATGGAACAGATTTCCTGGTGAGGTGATGGATACCACAAGTCTGCCAGTGGATAAGAAAAATTTGGACAATGCCCTTAATAAGGTGCTGTAACTTGTTCAGCCCTGAACTGAAATAGTTTATTTTAAGCAGATATTTGATGCTATGTAAATAAGAATATTTCTGCAATGTTATCATTACCGATACCAGCAATGTTCTCCATGTGCTTTAATTTGGAAAAGATTTGCTTGTCTTGCAAAACCACCACAAAATAGCTAAAGAAAAAACTGCACAGTCTAACAAACTTTTTTTTTTTAATAAGGAAGCAAAAGAGAGATCAAAACAGTTTCAAATTTTCCAACTATGTCTGTCTTTATTTTCCATCAGAAATCTCACTTTGACTATGTGATACATACACTACTACATACTGAAAAAAAAATAAATCTTTTATTTGACTACCACAGATGTCTCTGTCGTTGTATGCAAAAAGGACATATCATATGAATTTTGAATATTGAAAAGCATTTAAGTTAAACAAATATTTCTGTTAATCTCTACACTTGGTGATTGTAAACTGTTAAATTTTAACATTAGGAAGTATTCCTCATGGCACCTACTTGATAAAAAAAGTAACTTCAACTTTTTCTGTAGATCGGTATATCTGGGCTATAAAAGCAGAGAGAAGGGCCCTGAACTCCACTCATCTTAATTTGTCTCTGAACAGTTAAATTCAGAGGAACTGCTAGTTGTAACACAACCTCTGTTGTTGCAGGAATCAAAGGAACAGAGGTTCTTTCAGGAGTCCACAACTTACATGACTCAAAATCTTAAAGCAAAGCAAATGCTTTGAACATGCCACAAAATAAGTTACATTTATTAATCATAGAACTGACCTGATGTATATCCTAGTTTGTGATTCCAGTGCAAGGTGTGGGAATATTTTTATTTTTATTTTTCCAGTAACTAGTAAAATACACATATGTGCATTCAAATTATACCATGTGTGATTAAGATCACTGCCTAGTCATTCAGTAATGATTACAATATAGACCAACCCTCCTGACAGGAGCGTTCTCTAGTGTGGTCTCTCCATGGGATGTGGATTCCCTCAAGGCATATCCTCCCTCCTCCTCTCCCCCGATTGAGAGAAAAAGAAAGGGAAGGAGCAAATCTACTGAGAAATAATTTGGAATCAGTTTGGAAGTAGAGAGGTAAAAATCTTCTTAAAAAAAATAAATTTTATATATATATGTATATAAAACAACAGGAAGGGTTCACAAGGGTAAGGAACAAGGATGGATGGGGAAAATATGCATACAAAACCAGTCCTTTGAAGTCCTTTGAAGAGGCATGGATGTAGCAGGGAAGAGGAGGAGGACCAGGTCTGACCACGTGGCAGAGAAGCAGGGAGCCAGCAGCAGTCCTCTTGTCCAGGCAAGGCAGGAGCAAAAGAGAGCAAATGGCTTCAGTACCTTCCTTTTTATAGGCTTGCTGGCCAGAGAGGGGGAGTGAAATAGACTAACTCAGTTTCCCAGCAGGAAAACCTGCTCCAGGGAGGGCAAAGCTCTTACAAGCCCTCCCCCACCCCTGCTTTCAGGATGGGCGTAACCCATTACACCACCACACAATTCTGTAATTCTTCTGGTACAAGAAATGTGTGGTCATTCAAGAAGTTTCATAGATATTTCAGTGTACGCAGTATTAAAACTTGTATACTTATATATATATATATATATATATATATATTTAATAAACATAAAATAGGGGCAAAATATGTGAGGTTAAACTAGGGAAAGTATTTACCTTTTTCTCAAGTGTATGACTGATGAATCTTGCAAAAGCCTTCATTTCTCAAGCTAGGATTCACAGAAACATTGTTTATATATTCAGGAATAACTGAAACAGTCTGTCTTGTCAGAGCTACTATCAGGTACAGGTTTAGAATTCAAAACTATTTATCCATTGTGAATGCTGGTAAAACATTATCAGCTCACTATATGAATGCATTTGTTTCTGAGTGATGAATAAAATAGTTCCTTTGTTATTCATTTATATTGAAATATGCTCATTTCTTATCTCCAATGGTTATGGTTTTCCTACATCTCTTCCCATGGATCTTCTCATGTTTCTTGTAATCACCATCAAAACATCAAAAGATAATTAATAAGGACTTCATTTTTTCCTACTAAGAAATGTCATTGTAAATATTTAATAATAAATAGCTCAGCCAGACATCAATGGCTGATCTTGGAGAACTGTATTTCCATTATACACACATTACAAATAGATCTTCCTACTGCCACAAATTTTGCAGTCTTTGATAATATTTATCTAGTAGTATTAAAATTGGTCTTGATGCTTTATAAACATGTTTCCAAGTTAAACATCAACGTTAGAAGCAGCCCTACTAGAATTTATCTTGGATCATCTCAACTGTAGCAATAGCACAAACAAAAGAGAAAAGACAGAGGAATCTACAAGCCAAAGCCTGAATCACAGAAGGTTTTCTACAAACTAATATCCATTTCTGCTCTACATGACAAGATAATAATGGTATATTATGTAGTGCAAAGGAATCACAGAATGTTAGGGGTTGGAAATGACCTTGAAAGATCATCTAGTCCAACTCCCCTGCCAGAGCAGGATCACCTAAAGTAGATCACCCAGGAATGAATTCAGGCAGGTTTTGAGTATCTCCAAAGAAAGAGACTCCACAATCCCCCGGTGTGGTAGTGCCTTAAAGGCACACCCTAAAACTGTCACACCAAGGGCAGCCTGTTCCAGTGTTCTGAACTTCCTGTGCCTCAACTTCCACCCATTTCCCCTTGTCCTGTCATTTGGCATCACTGAGAAGAGCCTGGCTCCATCCTGTTGGCACTCACCCTTTACATATTTATAAACATTAATGAAGTCACCCCTTGGTCTCCTCTTCTCCAAACTAAAGACACTCAGCTCCCTCAGTCTGTCCTTGTAAGGAAAATGTTCCATTCCCTCGATCATTTTTGCAGCTCTGTGCTGGACTCTCTCAAGCAGTTCCCTGTCCTTCTTAAACTGAGTGGCTGAGATCTGGAGACAATATTCCAGATAAGGCCTAACCAGGGCAGAGTAGAGGGGGCGGAGAACCTTTCTCAACCTACTAACCACACCCCTTCTAATACACCCCAGAATGGCATTGGCCTTCTCGGCCACAAGAACACATTGCTGGCTCATCATCAACCTTCCATCCACTAGCACTCCCTGGTCCCTTTCCCCTTTACTTCTCTCCAACAGGTCAGTCCCCAACCAATGCATGGAGTTGTCCTCTCCCAGGTGCAAGACTCTACGCTTGTCCTTGTTGAAGTTCATTAAATTTCTCCCTGCCCAACTCTCCAGCCTGCCTATGTCTCACTGAATGGCACCACAACCCTCTGGTGTATCAGCCACTCCTCCTGCTTTTCTGTTATCAGCAAACTTGCTGACAGTGCTTTCTGTTCCCTCACCCAGGTCACTGATGAGCATATTGAATAGTACTGGTCCCAGTCCTGACCCCTGAGGGACTCCACTAGATACAGGCCTCCAACTAGACTCTGTCCCATTTACTACAAGTCTCTGACTTCTTTCTTTCAACCAGTTCACAATCCACCTCACTACCTGATCATCCAGACCACACTTCCTCAATTTAGCTGCAAGAATGCTGTGGGAGACAGTGTCAAATGTTTTACTGAAATCAAGATAAGCTAGATAAGACAAGATAATCAAGATAAGACATCATTCAGTAACTCTACCTTCTTTGTATCCTCTGCCGTCAAGGCACCTACCTCATTCAGCTGTGGGCCTGCATTGCCTCTAGTGTTAGTTTTTTCCAGCAATGTATTCAAAGAAGCTCTTTCTGTTGACCTTCACCTCCCTTGCAACATTGAATTCCAAGCTTGCCTAGTAGCTTCCCTGCCTCCTCTGACAATGGTCTTATACTCCTCCCAAGTGGCCAGCCCCTTCTTGCATGACTCTCTTCTTCCACTAACCAGCAGTTCCCTACTTAACCATGCAGGTCTTCTGGTTCCTTTTCTTTATTTTCTACCTGTTGGAATGCTCTGAACTTGAGCTTGGAAGAAGTGGTCCTTGAATATTAACCAACTATCTTGGGCCCCTTTACCTTCTAGTACCTATATATTTCTGCTAGTTGACCAAGAGAATTTAATTTCATGTTTTAAAATCAACAATAAAGATTGAGCTGTTTTTTTATAATTTAACATCCCTATACTTAGAATAGTTAGGTTATGCTAATAAAGAATACTCTTTATATCAGAGGAATAATTAGGAAGGCAGAATGTTATAGGTTGTTTAGAATGACTTATAATCTTCATACAGTTCAGTCTTCTGTTCCTTTTTCTAGTGCTTTCTTAATTTTTCCTGACTAGAAATCCAGAAGGACTGAAGCAAGTTCAGATTTAAATTTTCTAATCCACTGTGGTGATTTGAAGTTACCCCCCAAAATAAAATTGCCACACTAGCTCAGATGGAAGCAAATGAAGCTATATTTACAAGCAAAACCACAATGTAAATATGAATTGCTATGAATATGTACAAAATATACAATATTTACACATATTTTCAATTTATAAACAAGACAAATTCCCCCTTTGTTAAAACCAGGGAGTTACAAACATCTTCCTCCTCTTCCCCCTCTTCCCCCCCTCTCCCTCCATACACAGGACAAGAGAAAGAAGAGCGAAGAGTAGCTGTTAGTACTGAACCACAACAGGAACACATGCCAAGGTCAGCAAGCCAGCAGAAGTACCAGTTAGTATCTGCTAGAGTGAAGGAGACCAAAAAGACCCAAGTTAGTTTACAAAACTAACTTTATGTTAGATGTCAGATCAATGGAATCATTTAGATATTATAATTATTTTCCCTTTTACATCCAATGGCAATTTATTTGTGTTCTATCACTTTCTGTTCAAGATCTGTGGAAAATTTTCCTAGGCACAGCCTAAAACTAACACATCCATTCAAAATCACACAGAGCTTTACATCATTAAGACATGAAGCATATTTTATTTCCTAATGCTTTAAGCCTTGTTTATAACAGTGTAGATAAATGTGGTTCATAAGCATACAGAATTATGATGTAATTAACTTAAAAAACAGACCAAAAGAATTTTCATGCATTGTTGAAAAAGGTAATTAGAATTTAAAACTAAAGAATGCCTTAAATAAAAATCGGATTTTGATTACAAACATATTTGTTCATTTTGAACTGCCTAAGCACTCAAAAATTCCAGTCCAAATTTTCATACCCTTGTGATGTTTGCTGTATAAACATACTCTAATGAATTATTCCTACCTCAAAAAGCTTTTAGCCTCATAAATGTTGACAAATATATATGAAATCTAAAAGCAAAGGCTTACATTAACTTTTCAGATGTTAACTTGACAAATTGATGGCATTATCCATAACACATTGCATAGTACCTCCCTCATTAACTAAACAATCTGAGAACTACTGGGAAATCTCTTACAGCAAGGTTCATTGAGAGGAACATGTGGTAATAAATGTCTATGTTGTTTTACTATCATGCTGTTCCCTATTACACAAAAAGATTACTTCCAAATAGTCTCTGTCTTGTGTGTATACATTTAGTCATGCAATATCTATTACAAACTTTTGTTATATGTTGAACAGTTCTCTAGAGTGCTGAAATTTTATAGAAAGAAATATAATATTGGGGGGGTAATAGAATAGAATAGAATAGAATAGAATAGAATAGAATAGAATAGAATAGAATTGAATTGAATTGAATTGAATTGAATTGAATTGAATTGAATTGAATTGAATTGAATTGAATTGAATTGAATTAAATTAACCAGGTTGGAAGAGACCTTTGAGATCATCGAGTTCAACCTATCATCCAACACTATCTAATCAACTAAACCATGGCACCAAGCACCCCATCAAGTCTCTTCCTAAACACCTCCAGTGATGGTGACTTCACCCCCTCCCTGGACAGCCCATTCCAATGGCCAATCTCTCTTTCACCATCACTCCAAGGTCTTTTTCCATGGAGCTGCTTTCCAGCAGGGCAACTCCATAACCTATATAGGTGCATGTTGTTATTCCACCCCAGATGTAGGACCCTGCGCTTGTCCTTATTGAACGGTGCAGCTAAAACAAAAGAAGCTAATTGCCCTGAAGCAAGTAGGGTGCTTGTCGCCACCTTGCATCCCATTAACAAATGGGGGAGAGAGATAAGAGAGTGAGGAGCATGCAAGCTATGAGTGTAACAAGCAATGAGCATACGAGGCCTCCCCCTATAAATTCCCTTTTTTAAAACTGAACAGCCCAATGGCACATTAGCCATTCAAATCCCATCAATCAATTCAAAATATTTAGGTGGCGAGTAAACTGCACACACCTTCTCTCATTGCATCTGACATGGGCAGTCACCTCTCTGAAACATGAGGCTTTCAGATCATGTTCAGCTTCCACTCCCCTCCAGGCAGCCTTAACGGGTGCCTGCCTATTAGGCTTCTCGAGCTCAATCCGGAGAGAGAGGGACAGTGGCTCAAAACAGATTTAGCTGTCTTGTTAATGCCTGGTCCAGGACACGAAGCCTGGGCAGAAAGCAGGGTGTCCTGGCTTTCTTTAGGAAAGCAGAGGATTTCCTTGTTGTGTTTCAGTGGATTTTTCAATTTCTGTGAGGAAGTTATAGTTAAAAACAGACAAAGGGAATAATTCTATTAAAAAAAAAAAAAAAGGAAAATAAAATATTCTGTGTTTTGATCGCTAAGATAAGAACTAAAAAAAGAAAAAAAGAAAAAAGAAAAATTACTTGAAGTGTGTTCTTGACTAGAATCCAAACCTTTAAGAAGAATTGCCAACTTGAGAATATTAATTATCAGGTCACTCTTTCATTAAGTAGCAGGCTGTATCAGTCAGACAGTTTTAAACTCAGTTTAGCAAAAATTATTTAGCATAAATTGTGCAAAATGAGAACTTTTTCTTGATTTCTAGGCACTGTGGCATCAATGATTCAGATCCTGAGATGGTCTAATTTAAAGCTACCAGAGACTACAACTGAATAAAATGAAGTTGAAAAAAATAATTAATTTATCATTCTGATTTTTGTTGTGGTTGGTTTTGTTTGTTTGTTTTTTTCCCTCAGGTGGATCTTTTTCCTTCTCATTTTAGTTTAGATCTTCCCATTGTGTTTGTGCAGAGCTAGCATAATTTAAATTAAGTAACAGTTGATAACAGATAAAACTCCATGCTCTTCAATGTACACATGTAATGTAAACATACTGCCTCTAAGTAGTGCTGCTCTAAACATTGTTCTAGCATAGAATATTTGTTTTGCAGCTCTCCAGCCACTCTGACCCCAGCCTGTAGCTCTGCATGGGGTTACTTGTGGCCAAAGTGCAGCACCCGGCACTTGGATTTGTTGAATGCCATCATATTGGACTCTGCCCATCTGTCCAGGTCGGTCTAGGTCCCTCTGCAGAGCCCTTCTACCCTTAACTGACCAACATCTGCTCCCAACTTGTGTCATCTGCAAATTTGCTGATGACTGTCTCAATTCCCTTATCCAGATCATCAATGAAAACATTAAAGAGGATGGGGCCCAGCGCTGATCCCTGGGGGACAGTGACTAGCTAGTGACTGGCTGCCAGCTGGATGTGGCACCATTCACCACCACTCTCTGGGCTCGGCCCTCCAGCCAGGCCCTAACCCAGCATAGAGTGCACCTGTCCAAGCCACGAGCTGACAGCTTAGCCATCAGTCTGCTGTGGGGGACAGTATCAAAGGCCTTGCTGAAGTCCAGGTAGACTACATCCACAGGCCTCCCCACATCCACCAGGTGGGTCACCTGATCATAGAAGGAGATCAGATTGGTGAGGCAGGACCTGCCCTTCCTAAATCCATGTTGGCTGGAAACCAAGCACAGATGACAAACTTCCTCAGATGATCACTGCAGAGAGGAAGATGCTTCTGAAGATCCACAGATCACCTGAACTGAATAATATGCATCTATTCTCTTTCTGTCACCTGTTCCTTGTGGAAATCTTGTAGTTTCTAGATCCTTTTGCAGTTTATTGTGTATGGATGCTTCTAGTGACATCACTGTTTATTAATGCTGGGAATACCATTTGTACTTCATAATTACAAGTCCACCCTAGCTCTGATAGCAATGAAATGGTAGGCAGCATTATCATATCAGAACAAGTGTTTCTGAAAATCCGTAAGCTTCAGTTTATACACCATAGAACCTAAGGCTTAGAAGTGATATTCTTAACAGATTCAGGAATCTGTAGTGGCTATTCAGTAATAATGACATAAAAGGGTCTTACAGATAAGTTGTTGGGAAATTTTGTTTCCTACTCCTTTATTATGATAGAATTTTGGTAGATTAAACTTGTCTTAATGAATTTTACATTTAATAATACTTAAAGTTCAGACTTCTGACTTCTATGTTGTTAAAATCTACCGATCTCACATTATGTTAACCCATTGCATCTCTTGTTATTTGCACCTTAAATTTCAATCTAGCTTATATATTAATGGGTAATCTCTATTAGTTCTTGAGCTTCATAATCTGTTGTACTATCACCACTGTAACTTCTTTCACAGTGACTCAGGACTCCTTGTTAAAGAGGAAAGAGGGGAAATGGGGGGGGGGAAGTGAATAGAAACTGATATATATATACATATATAGTGCTATTATAGCATAAAGTGCTATTATGATGAATATTAAAAAACAACAAGAAAAAAACAACAAACAAAACCCCAAAATTAAGTTAAAAATAAAGGCTAGATATTCTTTAACTGAAGAGAAAAATATCAAATTATTGATTTAGTCTTCATGTTATACACATACAAGTGTTTGCAGCTATATTAAGGCATAGGAGAATGTGTATTTATATATATGTGTGTGTGTTTATGTATATATTAAAGTATGAGAGATACCAACTGAATTCCCGTGGTGACCAAAAAATGGTTCTGCTATTGACTAAAGAGAGAAATGGAATATACTGAGAAGATGGATATCATGGGAAAATTTTAACTGAGGGTCTGAAAGTGTATTAAACATAAGATAAGGTGGTTAATTTTTCTCTAGAGGAGCAGAGGGGACATACTATTATCCTTCAAAGGCATACATGGTGTTAATTTAGTTTCTAAAGGGATTTTTTTTTCACAATATGTAGGGGAGAGTATATATACACACACACACACACATATATATATATTTGACTAAACTGAAGTGCATCAGTGTTTTCTTTTGACAGTGTAGTAATGGTAATAATGACACTAAAAGCTCCACTCTCAGAATGACAGATATTAAATCTCTCAGGGAGAGAAACATCAAGCTAACAGCATAAGTGGCGATTTTTGAAGAATATTTAGAATTTTAAACACAGATAAACTAAACCATTTTCATGACTTTGTACAGATTTCTCCTGTTATTCATACTTTTAAGTAAATCCTCTGAGGTAGTTCCACCCATAGTGAGAGAAGTTTGGCCTTTTATTTTCTTTTTTTTTTTTTTTTTAATTGCTTTATTTTTCAGGTGTCTGACATTTATATTTGGATTTTGATATTCAGAAGTGTACCACTTGCATAACCTGCCCTGCAAGTCTCCCTTTAGGACCATACTGATGATTTGTTTCCAATTAAATCTTAAATCAGTAGTTATTAAGATATTAGATTTGTAATTATAGATCATTTGTTCGAATGCAAGCATAGCTCTTCCCCCTTACTGTGAAACAGGCATGTCTGACTGGATGATCATTGCTAAAACAGTTGTATGACTCGAAGGTTTAGAATGCTAATAGCAGCTTCAACAAAGAATATTTAATATAGATAATTGCAGATTGAGTTCAAGATTTTTGAATGTAATTTTCTGATTGATTACACTGTTGTCTGTTGTAAGACTCTTCAACAAGGTGCATTTGCAGAGTCATCTTTTTTTCTTCTTCAAGCAACAACTATTGGAAGGCTATAACCATCACTTAGCTGATACAAATCTTGATTCTAAAAATTAAATTATTCTAGTAATAAAGTTTATTTTTGTACTACAGAACTCTAACGGTCTGTTATAGCCTTATGCTGGATGTTTTTTGAATCCAAGATAAGACGTCTTTTGATCCAAGAAAAGATACATAAAGGTCTTGTTAGATCAGAAGAGAAGTTGAAAGTATTTAGCTACCTAATTGACTATAAGAAGATTAAAATTTAAATTTGAGTTAACTGTAACCAACTTGCTTGCAAACTTGAGAACCTAATTTATTACCTCTAGTCAATCTAGTCTCCTTTTTTCAGACTGGAGAAAAGATGCAAAGGTTGTAGAAATTTGTTGGGCTCAAAATCCTAAAAGTTCTATAATCTTACAAAGTGTTGCAAATAGAGTTGTTGAAAAAGTATTAACATTTAATGAATATTAAATGGATTATAATACATTTTTCCATGGAAAATCCCATGAGAATTAATGAAATAGGCTCCAAAGGGGAAAAAAAAAAAAAAAAGAGAGACCAAATAAAAATCCTGCAAACCTAACTTTATAAAGTCAAATTTCAGAGATACTAATGAGAAGTTCGGTGGTTAATTTCAAAGAGATTGGAATTTCTCCATAATACAATAGAGACTTCAATTTAATTGAAATTAAATGTTAAATTCCTGCATTTGTACTGAATTTGGCGTGCTGACATAGAACAGTCAATGTAAGCAATGAATGAACTTCATATAGGAAAACTGAAACCTCTTTAGTGAGTGCTATTGTATACAGAAATTGGATTGTTCCAAACAGGCAGACTGTGGGGAAGCTGAACCATTTGGCTCATCCCATACCAGCTTCAGCATTCTTCTGTGCTTTATGCTCAAATTCTTACTGTGAGCCAAATGGTTGCTGAGTCAGGTCCAAGCATATTTTCTCCTCAGGACACTTCAGTTGCTGATTCAGCACAGAGCAGCTGTTCCCTTCACAGAGAAGAGCTGAGCATGGAGCTAGTGTGTCAAACACAAACAAACCCAGCTATCTGCTCCCTCCACATCAAGGCCCATCGCACTGCAGCCTCCTCTGGTGGACAAGTCTAGTGAATAGTGGGTAGTGAAGAAGCCAAAACAGAGACCTGTAGCACCTATATATCATGAATGTATAAATCAGATGTAATTATTACAAGTTTGCCTTGAAACATAGTATACCTAACAAAAGTATGTAGATGCTTCTTAACACTATGATGGCAGGACCAATCATAGTGTATAAGCATTTTGTGTGACTACATAAGCAATATGACCCCCAGAAAGGCAAAGAAATACGTCTGTAGTTACATGTAGCAGACACTCAAGTAGCATAAAATTGCTGGACAGATAAGTACAAGGGAATGAAAACAGGCAGGACTTGCTGCCAACTACATGGGAAAGATAACTGGTAATAATAACAATAATAATAGCAATAATAAAAATATCAGAGAAGTGGGGAGTACCAAAGAAAGAAGGTAATTCCCCTTAGGCTCTTAACAGCTTCTGTCAAGGAGCTGTCAAGCCTCGTCATCAGTGACTTCTGTGACTAAGAGCCACCAGGGACTGCACAACTAGTTTAGAATGTGATTGTTAACGACTAATGGTTTTGTATACATTTCTGTGATGATTAATGACACTTGAAAATTAACCATTTGCACAAGGTATGTTTTTAATTAATTCAGTAAGATTTTGTTTGCAAGTTTTAAATTGTTCTGATTTCCTGTTTTCATAATCAATCCAATCAGAGTGCTCCCTATTCTCTGATACTTAGGTATATATATATATATATATACACATTCCATCACAAAAAAATGAATCATTATATTCATCATTAATCATGAAGTGTGCTTATCTGTCTTTCTCTGCTATGATCTATATCTGTTCTGAGAAGCTTTTGCATTTCAAACAAACCAAAATTCTTTACAAGCCATAAAAATTCCACATAAATTCTCCATTTCCTCCAAAAAAGGAAAAAAAAAATTAAATCCAATATTACTCCAGGTGAGACCTCACATGGAGTACTGTGTCCAGGTCTGGAGCCCTCTATAAAGGAAGGACATGTGTTGTTGTATAGATGTTTGACTCGCCCTGAGCATAACTTCCAGGACAAGAGGTAAGCAGGCGAAGATGTTTATTATGTTATACAGCAAAGTTATATAGTCTATCAGAAGGTACATGTGTCACATCTTAATTGGTTATTTTCTACAGGCATGTATGTAATTAAGGCATACAATAGGCTAAAATGACTAAACAATATTTTAACACATCCAAACAAATTCTGCCTAATTTCTCTCCTTCAATTACAAGATGTTTACATTCTTTTGAGTCGAAGGCTAAACATAGCCTTCTCTAATTTGAACAAAGGCAAATCCTCCCCATAGCCTTCTAAAGCTATCTGAAAACACCCTTCTCCTACATCTCCCCCATTTTCTTTTTCTGATAATGATGAACCTTTCTAACATTTTTTGCATACATAGAAGCAAGCAAAGCAAAATTAACTATATAGCAAAAGCAAAAGTTCTGTAACATAGCATGTGTAACAGACTGATGTAGTCTATAAAAATTACAATACTCAGAGCTGTACAATTAGCTCATTCTAACTGAACTGGCATAATATATGATTAAAGATAGAAAAACTTCCAGCTACATTATATGAACAAGCTTACATTCCTTTCTGCTTATCTTACATGGTCAGAACACAAACAGAACGGTTGCTTCTTTCAGACAGAAAGTTTCATCCTACAGTTTTGAAATTACTTCTTTGTTACTTGCCTGATCTCTTAAAGGATCTTACCAGTTTCTATCCTTACATTTCCCTTTTCTTATTAATAATGAAGACTTGATCAACCATACCAGTTCTAGCCTTAACACATTGGACACATGGATCAAGATACAAAGATCTACAAATACAGCAATCCCAATCTTCAGCACTGTCTTTTACAATCTGCTTCAAAAGCATAAATTGTTTGACATTTGCCTTTTTCTAAGATAGTAAAAACCATAGAAGTGTTCAATGTCAGCAAGATCCTTTCTCCTTTAATCCGTAAGGGTAGAGCTGGCCAGGCTCCATCTCCACAGATAAGGAAAATACTTACAAGCAAGAGTGAAAAGGCCCCCTTTGCTGGGTCAGAGATGACATCCTGAATATTCATGGTTCTGCCCAATGTAAAATTGAACATAACACAATAATCCATTTTTACTCATCCTAACGTACTGATGTCTTGATGATTTGTTTTTGCTAAGGAAAGGTACTGAGTCCCATTAATTCTACCTTTGGCCTAATGTTGTTTTTTCTTTCAAATTTCTCCCAACTAAAACCTCCAAAATATTTATATCCTCCATAAATTTTGTTAAATCACACTTAAAACCTAATATAAAATGAAAATTTGAGAACATAATATGCTTTAACTATTCTTTCTTGTAACATAATACCTGAATTCTCCCCCCCTGCCTTTTTTTTTAACCTACAATGAAAATGTCTTTTGTGCTATAATTATTTTTGACCTTCCCTTTAACTGTGTAACTATGACAAACTGGTGAGTTACCATATAAATCTACGTGAACATATTCCCTAATCACACAACAATTAAGCAACCATGATATTCAGTCCTAATTCAGATGTTTTCTGGTACATTTTTGTGTGATCAGCTTCTGATTGATGCTTTTGAGCTCAGATTATCATGACAGTCATTGTGATCAGTGTTAGGTGGGTCTGCTGATTTTGAGTTTTATGGGAAATGTTGTTTGTCCCATCCTCTTGATTCTTGTGCTGTCTTCTTCTGAGATGATTGCAGCATTGAGTTTTAAAATTGATGTTTCCAGATCTTGACATGGGTTAGCTTTTCCTTGCTGGCACCACTAAAACCATAGGTTATAAAATATGCATCCCACTTTTTTTTTTTTAATATATGTGTATGGATATATATTTTAATATATATATGTAATCCTTATCTTAAAGATATTACAAATACAAAGACCAAAAAATCCCCCATTCTATAATATCCCTATATCAAACTCTTAACTTATGTTAATACCAAAAATCCCTAAAAACTTAAAGAACTATGTTAAAATGAAATTATCAAATCAATGTCTAAAAAAGAAACAAAAAAGATGTTACAACCTATTTACCACAACCCTTACCTACATTACAGAGAGCTCTTTTGAAATGCTATAGCACACAGTTGTAGAATAACTTACTCTATTTAAATGTACCTTTTATTATTATTAATTATCATGTCTACTATAATCAATTACTAATTCTAATAGTATATGATAATTACTACATGCTTATCATATTTATTACTATTTATGACTTGATATATCTTATTATAATTACTAAATACTTATCATGAGTACTCACTATACATTACACCTACTGTTAAAATTTAACTACTAAAAACATCAAAACAGCAAATCTCTAAAGTCCCTTACAATCAGAAATAATGCTAAAATCATTATCCATATCACATTTGCACTTATAAAGTGTTGATTTTTTTTTTTTTTTTTCTACAAAACTTAGCACTTGGGACATAGTTTCTGCAGACGAGGGAAAAATAAGGTGGGGAGAAATGGGGGAGGAACTGACAGGCTCAGCAAAGCTGCTGCAGCTACGGGGGGGAAGGGAGGGGGAAGGGAAGGGGAAGAATGTTGCTGAATTCACAGCAGCTGCCTTTTCAGGCAGCTTTCGAGGTTGAAATGTAGGATTCTTCTGTGTACGGAGGGTCCAATGGGATTGTGTTGCAGCATGTCGGAGGCTTGAAAAGTCGCATAAGTTCATGAGAAGTTGTGAAATTCTCACCTGAAGATAACAAGCAAGGTGATAGCAGTGATTTTTGAGCTTAATTGATGTTTTTGAACCATCTTCTGAGGTGCCCTTTGTCCTCCTACTGTGGTTGTCTCTAAAACTTGAGATGGTTAGACACCATTTTTTCTTCTCCAATCCATATCTCTGGATGTTAGTGCATGCAACTTACAGCAGCATTTCTTAAAGTACACAAAAGTATCTGGCAATCAGTGTTTCTCATTTTCTTCTCTAAGGTATGAATTACTTTAATTTCTCTGATCTTACTTTCCTTCTTAGCATAGCCCCAAAACTCAGTTCTGATCTTATGCCAGATTCCTGGATCATAGACTGTTCTTTTTGTGAAAGAGGAGCAGTGGTCAGAAGCTGAGAAAAGCATCTGCTGAAAAGCAGAGGCAGTGATAGATATCTCATGTTGCTGAGTCTCTGACAGGCTTCCAGGACAGCTATCTCCTCCTGAGTCATACTTTTTGCTTAAAATGTCCCTTCTGTCTGCAATTAAAACACGTTGGAGAACTTTTAAGAGCTGTGACAAATTTGCCAGGCTGAGGCTAAAGCTGAGGGGAAGCTAGCAGCAGCGGGGACAGCGGACTGCTGTTGCTGCTGGTTAGGCACCAACGCCTGTGTCAGCATATGCAGACATGGACCTGATGAAGCAGGTCCAGAGGAGGGCGATGAAAATGATCAAGGGGTTGGAGCACCTCTGCTATGAGGACAGGCTGAGGGAGCCCCACCCCTGGAGATATTTAAAGTGGAGCTCAACAGGGCTCTGGGCAGGCTGATTTAGTTGAGCATGTCCCTGCTTACTGCAGAGAGGGTTGGACTAGATGACATTCTAAGGTCCCTTCCAGTTCAGACCATTCTATGATTCTATGGTTAAAAATAAATAAATTAATAATATAATATAATCTGCCACTTTCCTTCTGTTTCCTGTAAAGGTTGAGCAAGGTGCCAGACATAAATAAGAAACTAACATTTAACAACCTTTTTCAGAGTTCCATGTGAATTTGAGAAAGATCTGCCCTGAAGTTTTCCCTGACAATTACTCTTCATCTGTAAAAAAATAATCTTAGGTGACAGCCTTCTGACTTCCAAAGGCTATCAGAGGGGTATGAGCTGGATCCAGGTTTCCATGCCAATGCAGAATTACCTCACCACTAGTGCCTAGCAGTAAACCTCCAGTGGAAATGGCTGCTTGCCTGCTTGCAGTTCCAATAAGGAATTCTTGTTCATAAATCCAAATGCCAGCTCTTGCAGCTTGCTGGCATTAGCAACCTCACCCTGCTGTCAGTAAGCTTACCTGCTTGATATGTCTAGCTATGAAGGTAGTACAGTAACTTCTTAAATATTACCACCAAATTGAAATTGGGTTACCAAAAGAGTCCATAACTAGGAAATGCCTGCAGCATTTATTAAAAATGAATAGCTATAATGGAATTTGGGAAAATGTTGTTTCCTACACTTGTAATTATGGGGTGAGATAGACATCATTAGATTATGAATCAAATCAGCCAAAGGTAGATGTCTAAAACAACTCTGATGATTTTCATTCTTAAATTTTCTACTTTTTTTCACTGACTTCAAACAGATGCGGATGAAGTTTTCTACACTTCAGGTGTAGTGAATCCCACTAGTATAGCAATGAATCTTTTCCAAGGTTTTGATGAGTGTCCACTTTCTTTTTCCAACCACAGATTTTAGCCATTCTGTGGAAGCTGGGTACTGGAGAATGCTAAAAGGCTTTCATGATTCAAATTCACTTAGGCAAATCAACCAATGGCAATTTTAGAGCTTCATATACTCTAGTCTAATTTATAAGTCAGTCAGAACATTCATAGACCTCTTAATTTACACTTTTGGGCACCATTACAATTATTTAATTATCATAGAATAATAGAATCATGGAATCAACATGGTGGGAAAAGACCATTGAGATCATCAAGTCCAACCTATCACCCAGCACCTCATGACTAACTAAATCATGGATCCCATCTGGTCCCATGGACTTGTGAGTATCCAAGTGGCTCAGCAAGTCCCTAACTACTTCCTCATGGATTTCAGGGGGATTATACTGCTTCCTGACCCCATCTACCTGTTCAGGAGGCAAGTTATCCTGGAGTCCTCCTGCCTTACTGTTGAAAATGGAGGGAAAGAAGGTATTTAGTACCTCAACCTTTTCCTTATCTTTAGTTACAATTAGATTCACTGTGTAAAAAAAAAAAAAAAAAACTAATTCTGTTTTCACTTGGTAAACAGTGCTGTTATTGGGAAATCACTTTATACCTTACTCAGTCCTGTCAAAAAACATTCTCCTAATAAGCTTCTGGTATCAGTTGGTATAAAACATTGTTCAAGTACCCAAGTATAAATAGACCTTTGCTTTCACTGCATTTAATGTTCTGTTCTGTCAATTTCATTAAAATATTTCATGCTTAGTGTATGTGGGTAATTGTCCACAGTCAAGGCAGAGACACCAAAATTTTCCTCGTTGTTAAAAGGTAGGTTTACCTGCATAAAGGCAACTTTAAAACTTAATTTCATGGAGTTAGTCAATACTTATAACAAAACAATTGTGTGAAGTTTTACAGACCTCCTGTTTCAAATGCAAAATAAAAGAATTTTCATAATATTGTTTAGCCCTAGGAAAATGCATGCAAGAGCATATTATTGTTCTCTGTCCCCTTAAATTGTTAAACCAGCTACAGAAGAAACTTCTTTTGAAAAATTATGTTGTTGCATACTGAACTCTGATCCACTGATTTACTGTATGTCTGTGGGGTTCAGAATGGTAATTCTTTACAGTAATTTGTTGTAATATATTGAGCATGTTAACAAATAAACATGTTACTTCATCCACCTGACACTATAATAGATACACAGAAAACACATGTAAAAGAAATTGGACAGGCAATGAGACTTTTTAAGGCATTAACAAGAGAGGAGAACAGTTAGAAAAAGTATTTGAAAGATATTTGAAATCAAGTATCAACAGTACTTGTAGTAGTCCCTTATGTCGTACTTTTTTGTTTGGCTTCCAGTTTCCTACCTGCAACAGCTGTAAATGATAATGATAGGAGTAAAGCAGCTTTTGAGGGACAGAGTACCCAAACTATGACCTTTGCCTAACTAACATCAATTTTAATGTTGAAGTTGACTGTGCTACTTTTCCTCCACTCCAGACAGCGACACCTTTCTTTGTGAGAATTGTTCCTCCACTATACAGATGGCCTTTTGCTGTGTTACTCTTAGAGTTACTCTGAAGGTTTGCATCTCTGATTGTGTTGACTGTTACCCAGAATTTATTAATCCTGAGATCATCTTGCAGCAATCCCATCACTAGCAATCCCAAATCTGTTGAAACTGACAGTTTGAACAATTAACCTTTCGATTGTTTTAACTTACCGAGCTGTGTCTTACTGAGAATGGAGGCAAAAGTTTGCCAAATAGTTCCAGCAAGTGTCCTGGGCTTTGGGACAGGCAAATATCTTTGATCTTAATGTGACAGGAATGATATGTAAAAATTCCTTTGAAGGTATCACAGTGGTTCAAAGTTTACTTTTCTCACAGCAAATTCAGTCTTGCAAGATAATTATAGGATTTTAATTATTTTTCTGAAGTTAGAATATTTTTATGCAAGTTCTCACAGCTATAAATGCAATCTATCTGATATATAGTTTGAATTACTGTGTCTTCAATGAGAAAACATATTTTCTTATGCTTTTGATACAGACAGGCAGAAGACAAACTGAGGTTACCATAGCCTTATGGTTATTATTGGGTTTTGATTGTTAATATAGATTTAAAAAGACTGTATCTTATTTCATTCTCTAATAAAAAGATCATGAAATATGGCAGGTTCCAAGTTTGTTTTCCCTCTGACAACAAAATTGTTATCATTCTATGTCTTCTAATTTCCTCCCATCAGACCACTTTGGATAGCATCACTGACTGCTCTGTGTTATCATTCTGCAATTCTATCAGAAAGGCTACTTTTGTTTTACCTTTTACATCCTTAAGTAAAAGGAGAATGAACAATGGATATTAAAGAAATCTTAGCAAGAGTACAAATAACTATATTTTCTTACACATGGTCCAGTTTTCTAGTATAACCTCTACCCCACCATATTAGTTATATATAGTGCTCTTCAACACTAATATTAACAACTCTCTTAGGGCCATTTCTGTGTGTAATTAAGTATAAAATCAGTTAGCCTGGACATTGCAATTAAATGCTTGCAAAGTTTTACAAAATTAGTTTCTTTATAAAATTATTTTCTGATTACATTGTGGCAACTAAGGAAAACCAATTTAACTGAAAATTTGAATTCATATTAACTTAAATTTTAATTTTCAGTATTTAATTTTCAGTATCCCCAGGAAAAAAAAAATAACCTTTCTCAATAATAGAAGCAAATGCTAGAGATAGCCATATAATTTAGCTGACTTTACATGATGTTCATAAATAACTCAGATCTATGATTTCTGTGCTTCTTTTCTTGGGGGGAAAAAAAAAAAAAAGTTTTTTTTTTTTTAAGAGGAAACCAAAACCCAAAACAACAACAACAAAACTAAACCAAACCCAAACCAAAATACTGCAACATGAAACTGACAAACAAACCCTTCCTCACTTCCACAATAGCCAGTGTAAAAGACTTTCTTTTATCTGCTGCCAATGTATTCACTAGGCTAGCACACTTTTCCCTGTCACACAATTAGAAATGCTTTGTCTGCCCAATGTCTTAAACCTCTACAACAATGAAAATATGTTCTAGAGAGGCTTCCTGGACATGTTTCACTTTATATAAAGCAATGTTTAAATAGTTAATGTGAGCATATACTACTGTCATCTTAGAATCTTTCCATTTCAACAAGCCCATATGGATTACATATTCAAGAATAGCTTCTGAAACAATTTCAAGTTTTAAAACTGAATGTAGTAACAGTGTAAGCCTCATGATTTTGAGAGGTGAAAGAGACAGGAAGAAGCAGTTTTTCTACTTTCAATGTAAGGTGAGGAAAGCCTGACTGCTTTTCCTATATAGCTGGTAAACAGCCAAAAGATAACTATCACATTGCCTTTGTAATATGTTTGGATGAATGGAAAGCTTCATGGATAGGAGCAAAGTGAAGAACTCAAAGGGGTTAGGAGAAAGGGAAAAAAAATCCCACCAATTTATCTTTACTGGATTCGCATTTTTTATTAATTTTAAATTGAGATAAATAGGTCTAAATCTGAAAATTATCACAAATTCTATTCAACATCAAAGTGGTATTTTTTATGAGTAATTTTATTTATAAAACTCTGATCTTAATGTAACATTCTGCTTGTGGCCAATACTTGGATTAAAGCAGTCATGAGCAAAGATACATAAGGATAGGGAAGGGCTTTTGTTGGAACTGTGTTGAAAACAAGCTCCGTAACCAAAGAAAATAATGCATTTCAAATCAGAAAAATCAGAATTTTCCTACCATCTTCTGCTTTAAGGAAAAAGGCATTGTTCAATTTTTGGGGTGAGCAGAAACTCGCAAAGCAAGCGGTGCTGTCCCGAGCAGTGGTGCTGACCGGCTATCGAGCCAAACTGGCGCCGTGCGCACAGCCCGGCCGGGATTTAAAGCTCCCGCCACTGATGTCAGGCTCTCGCTCCCGTGCATGCTCGCAAGAGCATGAGCCCGCTTCAATCCCTGCCCCCCAGGAGTCCTCCCGACCCGCAAAACCCCGAAAGCAAGGCGAAGAGCCGAGCAGAAACTCACAAAGCAAGCGGTGCTGTCCCGGGCATGCTGTCCCGCTATCGAGCCAAACTGGCGCCATGCACGTTCAACTCATCCATAACAGAGGAATAGAATAGAATAGAATAGAATAGAATAGAATAGAATAGAATAGAATAGAATAGAATAGAATAGACCAGACCACGTTGGAATCTGATATTTTTATGTCAGTAACCTTTCAGTGAAGGTTTCTGGTGAGTTTCTGGAGTTAAATGACTTGGCTGAACCCACTCACTAATTGACTATGCCTCAGTAGACTTACTCTGCATATGTGACAGTGCTACTTTTTGACATTTTGGGAAAAGGGTTATACTAAAGGCACAAAATAAAAACCTATTTTTCTCAATTTGTGCTGTTTTAAAAAAACCACTGTAGTTCTGTCAAGTGAAACAGTCATGAACATAGACGAATAAACAGCTGAATTACTTGTGGAAAGACTGTGAGTGTAAGTGAGGTGTCAGATACATAAAGAAGGTTAATATATGTATTTACCCTATCATTGTGGAAACACTGTATTTCTTTATAAGAACATGTTTGTTTTTTTTCTGTGCAAAACCGTAACTTTAGCATATTTTAGCTTGAATTACAGTCACTTGATTCTTTCTCCTATACTGTTTTATGGAAAATCTGGGATTTTTTTCATGTTCATAGCTTACTAGTCCTTTCTGGCTCATCAGCCATGAAGGCTTTTTTCAAGTATTCTGAAAGCATAACAGTAAAAGCTTTGCCAAACATGGTCATTGTTGTTGATGTGGCAAGGCACCAAGCCAGAGACAGTTCTAATTATTTCCCTGCCTTGGGAGACAAGCATTTTGACTACAGTTCCTACTCTCTTCTAATTCATATAGTAAGCCATGCTAACCAGCCAAAAGTGGTGTGAAGGAAATGCTTCCCCCTCAGTTTTGCCATTGAAGGCATTTACCCAGGAAGTTAATAGCACAGGCAGAGCCTGCACAGAGCCAAGTAACACTGCACAAAATCAAGCCCACTTTTAACCCACTGCCTTCCTCCCATGGGCCACAACAGCTGAGCCTGCTGCCAGTGGCCACAGACAAGATGGCCACAGATAAGATGGCCACAGATAAGATGGCCACAGTACAGGATGGTCAAAGAGAATGAATGAGTGGAGGAGGATCAAGAGGAAGGGAGGGAGGCAATATTAAAATGACCAGTTGAGGATGCCCCTGCTTATTAATTGAGGATGCCCCTACTTACTATAGAGGGAGCTGGACTAGATGACCTTCTGAGGTTCCTTTCAACACAGACCATTCTATGATTCTATGATTCTTTGTTTCTTTGATTCTATGATCCTATAATTCTATTTTGAATCACATTTCGGACATTGTTGTAAGTTTGGTGGACAAAACATTGGTGCTCATAAACCTTCACCATTTAAATTTCTTAAAATTGGTTAAAATAGATGCCTAAGTAAGAGTTTTCACTGTTGTTTTCAATTGGAATATACAAACAAATCATTCTGTGAAGGGAAACATTCTAGGTAACATGGGAGACTGTGGAAGAAGACTGAAAGTCCTTGTATCATGTATTTAAACTATATGTTGGTTTAGCCACTCTTAAAAAGCATTTGTTTCCTTTCACAAAGAAGATCTAATGTTATGTTTCTCTTGCACTCACATTCTTAGTTTAGCAGACTTTGGCTTAGAATTTTGGTCTTATTGCTTGATATTCCTTTAGTGAATATTCTAGATGTATCTGCATTACAATATTTTGTAATGTTTGTAAAGTTTTGTAATATTTTGTAATATTACAATTGTAATTGCAATATTTTGCAATTGTACTCCTCTCAGAATAAGCACATACCATCTAGGAATAAAGCACTTCAAAAATTTCTTTGATAGCAAACATGTTTGCTATAGATTAGGCTTTAGAATTCAAAGCAATTCACTTCAAGTTTTTCACTATTAATGTTTTTATAAAAAATACTTGGCATTGAGTTCCTTCTTTTATTATACCCATGTAAAGCCACATATCATTTCCAAATCCTTATCTTCATCTGAGTCTATTGACAAATATTTTAACCTTGCCTCTTTGGAGACATTAATTCAGCAACAACAGCTGGATTTAAGTATATGTCCTAGAAGTATTATTAAACCTAAATAACAAACAAAACCACAATCTCACCCCCACAAAAAAAAACCCAAAACCACCAACAAAAAAGCAGCAAAACAAGCCCCAAACAATTACTCAGTCTTTTTTTACTTCCCTTAAAAAAAATAAAAATAAAGTAGTAACGTTACTTCAGCATAGTCCTAATCAGTTTTAAACAGGTATGGGGAATTAAAGATTAGAACAAACTGAACTAAATGAAAACTTGCCTGAAGACAGGAGTGATATTTGCTTTTCTCCAGTCCTCAGTCCCTTCTCTCATTTGCCCAAGCAGTACAAAGACAATCAAGAGTGGCCTTGTAAGACATCACCCAACATTCTTAGCACCTCAGGATCCATGAATGTCCATGACTTATGAATGTCTTAAGTATTCTCTGACTTGATCCCTTTCCACCAAGGATACATCTTCTTGGTTTCAGAGTCTCCTTTTGGCCTCTGGTGCCTGGGAATTTTGAAGATCAGTCTTGCAAGAAAAAACTGAGTCAAAGATGATATTCAGTACTTTAAACTTTTCCATGTTCTGTAGACACAATGAGTTTAATAGCAGGTTATAGTTCATAATGAAACTGCATGAAGATAGAAACAATAATTTCAACAATACTCAGTATTTTTGTTTGAATCAAAGCGACTCATTTATATAATTATATATTCTTCTGATTTTAAAATAACTTATTTTCCTGTGAAAATTTGATATTTGTAGAAGTTTGACTTTCTGAGGGAAAAACATAAATTAAAAGACATTTCCAGTCCGCGCTAATAAATCAATAGGACTAATTTATAAATTCTTACAGAACACAGGACTCTGTGTCATAGAAATTTTGATCCTTATATCATAGAAATTTTGCTACATTTTCCTGGAAATAAACCATTCAATTAATTAGCAAATATTTCTTATAACAAGTTTAATGGGATTTAGATATCTACAACAAGTTACCTGCCTACTATTCATCTTCTATTCTTAAAAAAGACACTAGGAACTTTTTTATATTGTGATTGCAGAAAATTTTTGCTTAGTGGAATAGGAGATAAACTATAATTCTCTTCCTAGAGAGGTATTAAATACATACTGTTCACTCCCATAACTGCTGGTTGCCTCACAGTATTTTTACACTTTTAAAAGCATGCTATTATAGAGGAGCTTCCAACATCACTGATGATCTTGGCTTTGGCTAGTGGTGGGTCTGCCTTTGAACCACCTGAAACTGGTTCTGTCCTTCAAGGGGAGCACTCCTGATGTCTTCTGGTGGAGGCTACACTTTTAGGCCCCAGTTTACTTCCAAAACCTCGCCATGTGGACACCGTAGAGTGCTCATGTAGCATATTTATGTATATACATTTCTGAGAGTTTATATGTAGTTGAAAACATTTCTCAAGTTATTTTATTTTGTGCCTTTTTTTTCTTTACAGACTTAAATTGAATGAGTATTGAAAGATATCCAACTGACTGATTGACAAATACAACTGACCACACATGCATCCAACCAAAGAGACATTCAAGGAGCTAAATAAAAATACTTTATTAAATTTAAGACTGTGTTTGATTTTTCTGTTGGTTGGGTTTATTGTTGCTTTTGCTTTTATTTCTCTGAACTTGTATATGTTTAAAATATCACAGAATCACAGAATCACCAATGTTGGAAGAGACCTTAAAGATCATCAAGTCAAACCTGTCACCACAGACCTGATGACTAAACCATGGCAAAAAGTGCCACGTCCAATCCCCTCTTGAACACCTCCAGGAATGGTGACTCCACCACCTCCCTGGGCAGCCCATTCCAATAGCTAATGACTCTCTCAGTGAAGAACTTTCTCCTCACCTCAAGCCTAAACCTCTCCTGGCACAGCTTGAAACTGTGTCCTCTTTTTCTGGTGCTGGTTGCCTGGGAGAAGAGACCAACCCCCTCCTGGCTACAGCCACCCTTCAGGTAGTTGTGGACACCAATAAGGTCTGCCCTGAGCCTCCTCTTCTCCAGGCTAAATAACCCCAGCTGCCTTAGCCTCTCTTCGTGGGGCTTGTGCTCAAGGCCTCACCAGCCTCGTTGCCCTTCTCTGGACATGTTCAAGTGTCTCAATGTCCTTCTCAAACTGAGGGGCCCAGATCTGGACATAGTACTCAAGGTGTGGCCTAACCAGTGCTGAGTACAGGGGCAGAATGACTTCCCTGCTCCTGCTGGCCACACTATTCTTGATGCATGGCAGGATGCCATTGGCCTTCTTGGCCACCTGGGCACACTGCTGGCTTATGTTCAGGCTGACTGTCAAACATCACCCCCAGGTCCCCGTCTGTTTGGCAGCTCCCCAGCCTGTTGCTCTGCATGGGGTTACTTGTGGCTACAGTGAAGCACCCGCCACTTGGACTTGTTAAATGTCATCTTGTTGGACTCTGCCCATCTGTCCAGATGGTCAAGGTCTCTCTGCCAAGCCCTTCTATCCTCTAACTGATCAACATCTGCTCCTAACTTGGTGCCATCTGCAAATTTGTTGATGACCGACTCAATTCCCTCATCCAGATCATCAATGAAGATATTAAAGAGGATGGGGCCCAGCACTGATCCCTGGGGGACACCACTAGTGATTGGCCACCACCATTCTCTGGGCACACCCCTTCAGCCAGTTCCTAACCCAGCACAGAGTGTTGCTGTCCAGGCCATGGGCTGACAGCTTGGCCAGGAGTTTGCTGTGGGGGACGGTGTCAAAGGCCTTGCTGAAGTCCAGGTAGACTACAGCCACAGCCTTCCCCATATCCACCAGGAAGGTCATCTGATCATAGAAGGAGATCAGGTTGGTGAGGCAGGACCTGCCCTTCCTAAATCCATGTTGGCTGGACCTGAGCCCTTGGCCATCCTTCAGGTGTGCAGTTATTGCTGCCAAGATGATCTGCTCCACAATTTTGCCTCTCACTGAGGTCAGGCTGACTGGCCTGTAGTTTCCAGGTTCCTCCATCCAACCCTTCTTGTGGCTGGGCATCACATTGGCCAGTTTCCAGTCATCTGGGACCTCTCTGGTGAGCCACGACTGGTGGAAAATGATGGAGAGTGGCTTGGCCAGCTCATCTGCCAGCTCTCTCAGCACCCTGGATAGATCCCATCTGGTCCCATGGACTTGTGACTATCCAAGTAGCTCAGCAAGTCCCAAACCAATTCCACATGGATTTCCAGGTCAATACACTGCTCCCTTACCCCATCACCCAGCTCAGAAGGCCACTTGTCCTGAACTCTTCCTGCCTTACTGTTGAAAATGGAGTCAAAGAAGGTATTTAGAATCTCAGCCTTTTCCTCATCTTTAGTTAGTGTTACTCTCCAGGTCCAATAAGGAGTGGAGGTTCTTCTAGCCCCTCTTTATAGTATTAATATCTTTGTTAAAATGCTTTTTATTATCTTTCACAGAATTGGCCAGCTGAAGTTCTAACTGGGCCTTTGCCTCACTAATTTTTCGCCTGCATAATCTAACATCCTTAAATGTATCACAAGAAGCCTTCCTTTCCTTCCAAAGGTTATACAGCCTCTTTTCTTCCCCTTAATTCCTTCAGGAGCTGCTTGCTCATCCAGGCCGGTCACCTTCTTTTGGCAAGTGGGAACTGCCAGTTCCTGTGCCTTCAAGAGCTCCTGTTTGAAGTAGGTCCAACTGTCCTGGACCCCTTGGTTCTTAAAGGCTGCTACGCAGGGTACTTTCCAAATAAGTTGGTTAAACAAGTTGAAGTTTGCCCTCCAGAAGTCCAAAGTGAGGGTTCTGTTACTGCTCCTCCCTGTCTCCCTGCATATTGAAAACTTCACTATCTTGTGATCACTGCACCCTAGATGGCCTCCCACTATTACATCTCCTACCAGCCCTTCTCTATTGGAGAACAGCAGGTCAAGCAGAGCCTGACCCCTGGTAGGCTCACTTAACAGCTGCATCAGGAAGCTGTCCTCCATGCTTGCACTAGGAATCTTCTGGACTGCCTCCTCTCTGCTGAATTAAATTCCCAGCAGATATCTGGCAAGTTAAAGTCACCTACAAGGACAAGGTCTGATTATCTAGAGACAGACTCCAGTTGCTTATAGAATAATTCATCCACCTCCTCATCCTGGTTGGGTGGTCTATAACAGACTCCAACTAGGATGTCAGATGTTAGGCCTCCCTCTGATTTTAACCCACAGGCTCTCAATCCTTTCATACTCCACTTTAAGCTCTGGGGCATCAAGCAACTCCCTAATATACAGCGCCACCCCTCCTCCTCTTCTCCCTCAGCTCTCTCTCTTAAAGAGCCTGTAACTCCCCCATGTACTACTCCAATTGTGTATTGTCCCACCATGTTTCTGAAATGGCGACTATATCATAGTCTTCCTGGTGGATCAGGACTTCCAGTTCTTCTTGATTGTTACCCATACTGCGTACGTTGGTGTACATTCACTTCAGGTGGGCTCTTGATTTCTCAATTAACCCTAATTTGTGTCCCACTCTCTCCTCTCCAGCGAGACTGGTTTTCTCACCCACCCCCTTCAGACCTAGTTTAAAGCCCTCCTAATGAGCCCTGCCAACTCCAGTGCTAGTACCCTCTTGCCCTTTCTAGATAAATTCATCCCATAATATATAATGCATAGAGTATTCAAAGACTATGGGGCAATCTTCTAGATTCCTTTTCTGGATATAAAAGCTTTTAAATTTTGCACATTGCTTCTGAGTGTAGGAATACTTATACAGTTGGTTACATTGATAATGTACCTTCATAAAATAGATTATTTTACATCTAAGTACAATCACAAATATGAAGGACATACGTATACACAAACATAAAATAATTTTGTTTCATTGTGTGAAGAAAAATAAGACAGACTTACAGTAGTGAGACTCTAGAAGACTTCCACAAAATGAGTTGTAAATTAAATCAGATCTGCACACTACGGACATTAAAATTGTCATTAAAAAAAAAAAATCAAAAGTGGAACAAATACTTTACCTAAGTCTGGCAAAACATCATTCTGGTGAATTTGAATGTGTGGAGCTGGAAATTAAACCAGATTTAATGAAATAGCCAAATGTGTCCTGAAAAATAGATATTATTAAACATTTCTTTGTCTTTATCTTTTCTGCTCCCTTCCTTATCTCCCATCCCTTTTTCCCACCCTTACCCTGCATTGAGGGAAACGTCATATAAGGTTGAAGTTATGGGATCAGGTATTATGGTTGTTTTATTGTGGTTTGTTTTATTTTTCCAGAATGACTGGGAATGTTAATTGGTTTTATCAGATACTATTAATCTCTTTATTCCTTTCCTTTATAAATAAATGCCTATTACAGGAATTAAAATGCCTATATGAATTGATGTAGTCATTGTTCTGCAGAAAAAAAAGAAAACCAAACAACAAACTACATCTCACTTTTTTTTTTTTTTGGCAATACTACTGTTATTTACAGTTCAATATGTTTTTGTTAAAATATTTTCTTTTCAGTCCATTTTTATATCAGCCCATGTTAAAACCTCTAATTCACTATGGCAAAAATCAGATGTTAACTTTTTATGGCCAGGATCCAGTACCTGAATTTCTTGTTTTGCTTACAGCATGGGCAGATTAAACAAACCCATTCCTATCTACACCCACCCCCCCCCCCCCCCCCCAAAAAAAAAACAACAACAAACAAAAACCAACAATTTAGTGGCAACATATTTGTTTTTAAAACGTCAAAGAATATTTTCTTTTGCATATTTAAAAGCTTTTAAACCTTTTCTTTATGAAAGATTGATGGACTTTGTTCTTTTAGTTAGGTGCAATGATAAACTGCTGATCAAAAAGAACCAATTTTGTGAGCAAAAATTTTAGATATTTTTTCTATTAATTAAGAACATTGTTTACTTTTAAAACTTTTTTTTTGGTCAACACACTTTTGAAATATTATGTTCTGCAAAATATGTAGCAGTGCAACCACTAGGAAATAGGATGTAAGTTAAGAAAATCATGAGTCCAACTAGTCAGAAAATGGCTATTAATCAACAATTGCAAGATCAGTGTGTGCAAGTTGAAACAGATCCCAGTCTTCTTACCTTGGAAAATGTACCATGATGGGCACATGAAGGGAATACATGTACTAAGGACTCAGGCAGACAAAGTCATGGTGCCCAATATAAGTATCCAGAATAAGGATGAATGCAATTCACTTGATTCTGTTCATAAAATGCTTTGATATGTTGACATTTGCAACCCTGGAGGACAGTCACACTCCAGTGAACTGATGCTAGATATTAGTTCAGCTGCATCAGTTCTGCCAGAACTTATTTACTAGCTAACAAAATCTAAATTACATTTGGAAGCTTATTTGAGAAAAGTAATCCTTGTGCTTCATGCCCTAGTTTAATGCACTGCTGACTTATTACACTTGTCTACCCATGTAATTCTTCAGAGAAACTTATTTTAAGCAGCCAGCAAAAAAAAAAATTAAAAAAAAAATTAAAAAATGAAACAAAACAAAAGAAATGTGGTGGTTTTTTTTCCTGTAATGGAAATGAAAATAGTAGCAGCACTTTCATTACTTGAACAAGTTAAAATTTTAACTTGAAAATTTAAAAAGTACCCTGCCCGAGTGGCAGTTATTGCTTTTGAAGAGCACAGGTGTTCCAGAAATGCATCTACCAGTCTCTTCTGAATGACTGTTATCCTATGGCCTCTCAAATGCAAGTAAATACAATTTTTAGGGAAATCAGCTAAGCCCTTGTCCATGCAGTAAGGTTACGGAAGTCTAGTTGAACCTGCTGCTATGATTCATACCATGCTGCATTCATGCCAGCTTCAAAAATGAAAGTGCTATCTGGAGCAATGTATTATGGGTATTGAATTTCGGACTGCAACATGGGATGCTTCATGTTCATATATATATATATATATATATATATATATATATATATGATCTGGGAAGACCTTATAACTATATTTCAATAACTTAAGGGGCCCTGTTTAGAAGGACCTGTAGTGATAGGACCAGGGGCAGTGGTCTTAAATTTAAGCAGGGTAGATTTAGGCTGGACATATGTCATAGCCTAATGACTTTGTTGTCTCAAAACAATGCATGTGGCAAGGCAGGAATAATAGCCCTTAAGGAGTGTAGTGCCTGAAGCAAGGTGTGACAACACACCTGGTTTTGAATAGACAACATGGTGATATTAACAGCTCTGGAAGAGAACTGATGAATGGATGATGGCTTGACAATGAAAAGAGAATTTCTGAGGGAGCAAGAATTCCCTCTTTAAAACCACTGTAACAGTACCACTGAAAGGCCAATGTACACACCTCACTGCACAGCTTGGAGGCACCACCTCTGCCCCATAGACAGTGTTGGGAGAATGACAATTTCTGCGTGTCCACATTTTTGGGGAGCACCCTACAGCTCCACTCTGCACTGCCCACACAGCCAGCCTCACTGCACTGCTCCTGCCCTGCTCTGCGCCACTCCACACCTCTCATCACCTATTTCCTGGCTCCCACAGATGTTTTGCTCTGCATGGGCCAGACATCTCTCTCTGCCCATGACACTCCCCCAGCTCTGCAGAGTACTTGCCTTTCTCAAAGTGTTCACCTGCAATCAAGAATTTGGGACTGTGCCTGTGATAATTCTACAAGCTGAATCCAGGGAATGGTGATGTTTCTTCCTCTGCTTCTTGACTCCTTTCCTTCCTCTCTTTCTCTCTACTTTTCCCTCTTCTTTTAGTTCTCATTTTCCCTCTCTTCCGGTCCAGTCTAAAAAAACCAAATTCATCAGCAGTTTGGCATTGGTTTGCCTGTATTTACTCCAAGAGAATTATTTGAATCTAAGTGCAACCCCCCTTGCTGACCAGGGTTGGTACGGGATAACTGGGTAGTGACAACACAAGGAAGAAGTTCTTTACAACAAAAGTGATAAAATACTGGAACAGGCTTCCCAGGGATGTGGTTGAGGCCCTGTTCCTGGAGACATACAAGATCAGATTTGATGTGGCCCTGGGCAGCCTGATGTAGTTGGAGGTATGTGTTAATCTGCTTTTGTGGAAGGGGTGCTTATTTAATGGTTCCCCCAAATGAAACTAAGAAGGAACTAAATAGTTGGTTTGGGAAAAACACTTGAACTTTGTTTTGTTTACATGTACATGAGAAAAAAATTAGAAATATAGAAAAGGAAGAAGAAAAAAGCAAGGGGTAGTGCGGTGAAGAGGTTATTAAATTTATGATTATGAAATATGAATTATGAAAATATTATTTTTATTAATAAAACTATTAATAACCAATGAATCACCATCTTATATACATGTTCTAGTGCATGTTCGTGAAATACATTCCACAAGTGGCTTAGTGTAATGATTAGAACTTAATTGAACTATCTATTTATATAATGAGGGGTGCAGTTCTGCTGATTGGCCACTAGATGGCGACTTGATGGGATGTGGGCAGCTTCTGGCTATAGGCAGCAGTATTATAATCTTTCTATATGTCAGTGATTACTCTGCTTGACGCAGATACTTTGAACTGAGTGCTAGTGGATGGAAAGAACATAGAAAATACTCTGTAGCTGTTGTTTGTAGCAAAGTGGGGGTCCTGCAGACGACTGTCGCTGGACTGTTTCCTAGTCGAGTTAAGACAGCGACGTTGGGTTACTGTCTCCTCTCTCCGCAGTAGTGGAGAGGGAGTAATGGAACCTGGCTTAGCGCGGAAGCAGGTTCCCTTCAGGACTTGGTTGATTCCCTCCAGATGACAGGGATCGGTCCTGGTCGGGGTCAGCCGCTGTGGTCGGCCCTCAGGAGTTGGCTCGCACGACAGGGCGGGGCGACGGTTGCCGGTAGGCAGGCTTGGAGGACACGGCAGCAGGCAAAGCTGTGGGGTCGGCCCAGATACAGCGATTCTCAGGGCTGATATAAACAGCCTTGGAGAGAGAATGCGGCTGTGTTAGGCGGCGGCTTTTCATTTACTGAGCTTAAAGGAACAGCGGGACGTTCAGAGTGGTCCCGGGTTCGGTGCAGTATAGGCATGAACAATGCTTTGGTCTTCCCTGAGGTTTACAGCGCTCAGAGCGGCACGCGTGGCGGCTACTCTCCCACCACAGCAGGGCTAGGCATCTGTGGACTCGGTCTCGATCAAGTCCCTTCTCCTCGGCAACTGGGCAGGTCTTACCCTCGGGGGTTGGTCCAGTCTTCCAGTGGCACAGTGGGCTCTCCTGGTCGAACTCGCTTCAGCCTATAGAAAGCGTGAAGCTAGAATTCTGCCCATATTTGGTGTTTGCACAAGCACTGCATGTGCTGGGTGCATGCTGGCCTGGCTAATGCCTTGGCTTTTGTCTTCCTCCTCAAGGAGGGGAACCTTGTCCACATGCTGGGACAAGATTCAATGTCTGGGCATAATGTACCTTCACCACAGGCAGCAAAAGCAAATATAGTTGCCACTGTGGATCCAGATGATATCTTGCTGATCCTGAAGGTCTTGATCAATGGGGAAGCTTCAAACTTCCCCTATTACCTCTGGGGTTTTATACCTTTTCCAATCCCATACATAGTCACAATAGAATAGAATAGAATAGACCAGGTTGGAAGAGACCTTCAAGATCATCGCATCCAACCGATCATCCAGCCCACCTAATCAACTAAACCATGAAACCAAGCACCCTATCAAGTCTCCTCCTGAACACCTCCAATGATGGTAACTCCATCACCTCCCTGGGCAGCCCATTCCAAGGAGCAATCACTCTCTCTGTGTAGAACTTCTTCCTAACCTCCAGCCTAAACCTCCCCATTCTGTTGCCATGGTTACAGCACATTTGACTGGTGTCAGCACAGGTCCCACAGTTAGTTACCTGTGCCAGTCCCAGTCTCACAGTGACACTCTTGAAACAAAACTTGTGGCCTTGGTTGGCTATCAGATACTATTGTCACAGAGCTTGTGGTCTTATAGATAAGTAGGATATTCCAGCGATAATGGTGTGAAAACACTTGAGAAGGCAAATGTGAGGATGTGCTCTTTTGGCTCTAAACTGCTATGTCAGTCATCTTTGAGAGTCCTGCCCATCAGAAGGCCCACAAAAACTTGTCACAGTGAGCCCCAGCATCTTCTGGTTATCAGCAGAGTTTGTAGTCTTGTAGATAATCAGGGATTGCCCCAGGACAATGGTGTAAAAAACACTTCCAGAAGGCAACAATGTTGAGACAATTAGAAGAAGACAGACTTAACTCCTTACACAGTGTCCATGCTTATTGCAGGGGAGTTGGACAATATGACCTTTGAGAATCCCTTCCAACCCAATGCAATCTGTGAATCTGTAAAGAGCAAATGAGAACGCATTATGAAGCAAAATCACATCTGAAATTAATTTTCTTATCTTCAGAGAAGTGAGGTTCACCAGTAGACTTTTATAAACTTTAGGAAGTGTAGTAATACAGGTGTAGGTGTATGACCACCCTAGAGTCACTACAAGCACAGCTTCCAGGCCAGGATATTACCAGGCAAAGGTGTTTATTACATTACACAGTGTGGTAGTTTAGCCCACCAGCATTAACAAAAACTCAGCTCAGCTCAGTTGGGGAAAGCAAATGGAAGATATTTACAGTCACAACTACACTTTACAATGGAATGCAATGAATATGTACAAATATACAATATTTACAATGTTATACAGGTATTTACAGGGTAAAAACAGCAAGGAAACCCCCCTGAATGGGGGAAAACTGCCCCACTTCCCTACTAACTTTCCCTCCCCCCTTCCCTCTGTTTCCTGTTTAATTAGGAGAAAAGAGGAAAAAGATGTTAGAAAGCTCAGTTAGTGTGCTTATCTCTCAAGGTTGTTAGATAAAATCCCTTCCAGCGAAGCAGCTAAGCAGCCAGAAGAAAGAGAAAGGAATGAAGTGGGATGTGAGATATTGCTAGAAGTACATCTCACATCCGGCCAATGAAATTTGTTTAGAATAATCTTTTGTCTTCCTTTTTACAACGAACTATGGATTTGTTTATATTTCTCCGCTCTTCTGCTTGAAAATCTGCAGCTAAATTTTAAAGGCATAGCCTACAACTGCCACACAGAGCAAAGTTATATGTTCTTTTAGAAAGCTTATGTCACATCTTAATTGGTTATTTTCTGCTGGTGTGCATTTAATTAAGGCATACAATAGATTAAAATAACAAAACAATATTTCAACACATCCAACCAAATTCTGCCAAGTCTTTCTTCTCAGTTACAAGATGCTTACATTCTTTTCTAAGTCAAAGATTAAACATCATCTGCTCTAACTCAACAAGGGCAAATCTTCCCCTACATTTCCCTCTTTCTTTCTCTCAACTGATGAGGTGTGCCTTCCTAACTCAAAGGCAAAACATAGCTGTACCAAAGCTATCTGAAAACAACCCTTCTACATCTCCCCCTTTTTCTAATAAAACCACACTTTTGATCTTAACTATGACAGATTGTTGTATTAACATAGAAATCCATGTGAACATATTCCCTAATCACACAACAATTAAGCAATTGTGATATTCAGTCCCAATTCAGATGTTTTCTGGTGACAGTCTCATGCAATCAGCCTCTGATTGTTGCTTTTTATCTCATATTATCATGACAGTCATTGCGATCAGTGTTAGGTCTGCTGATTTTCAATTTCATTGGTATGGCTATTTGTCCTATCCTCTTGATTGTTATGCTGTCTTCTGCTGAGATGATTGCAGCACTGAGTTGCAAAATTGATCTCTCCAGGTCATGATATGGGCTGGCTTTTCTTTGCTTTTCTTTTCTTTGCCCACCACAGGCAAAAATGAGACTCAGACAAACGGATTGTAAAAGTGGTGGAAAGTTTAAATGGAAAAAGCAGCGAAAATTTTACAGAGAACCACAAGCACAGTGACAAAAGAGAGATCCCAAAGCACACCCAAAAGCATCCCACCACCACCTGAGGGTACACCCTAAACCCCCAGGGCTCTTTCTCCCCCTCCCGGCCTTGAGCCTAGCCAGGCCCAAGAGAGGCCACGAGGTGGCTCACCCCATTACCAGGTAGCAGTGAGGGAAGAAAGAGAGCATGCAGGACCCCTCGCTGATGTCTTATAGGGGAGCAGGGCATTATGGGATGAAATACCTGGCTTCCTGTGCCACCCACTGGGCTGGACCCTCTGGGACTTCACAGGTGTGGCTTGTGCAGCAGCATACAGCCTGAACCATCACAGTTGGTATCACTAAAGACTGTAGGTGATAAAATATGCATCGCTTTCCTAGACTTGCTCTTTTCCTAGGCTAAACCTCTATGTGATGTATCAAGAATTCCCCTTTCTCTTTATTTTTTTTTTTAATATATATAATCCTAATCTTAAAGCAATTGTGAATACTCAGAAAAGACCAAAGAAGCCATTCAATAATACCCTTATATCTAACTCCTAATCTATGATAATACCAAAAAACCCTGAAGGAATGAACCAAAGGAAAAAAAGAGTTAAATTGGCGCTACCTGTTCTCATCCTTAAGTAGTGAAAAAAATCCCAGATTGTTATATAATTATTTTTTCTTTCTGGTTTCCATCCTTTGCAAATCTGTCTTTCCTGCTACAGTGAGGAGTGCAGTGATGCCACAGGATATGATAGTAGTTTGAATTTTATTCACTTACTCATTTAGAAATACCCCAGAGCTGACATTTTTATTTTTTTAACTTGATTCTGTGGAGCTTCCCTCTCCTTTACAACAGAAATTCTTCTTTACAGGAGGTGACTACAGCAGAAGCATTTGACATTGTTACAGATAGCTATAGCTCACATTTTAAAAAATAACTCATGAATGGTAGCAGCAAATCTGATCTTAAAAAAAAATATTGATACTGAAAGTTGCACACTGCAGTAGGTCAGTAATTTTTAATGTAATTTTTAGTTTTCATTAGGTGCAACAATAACAAAATATCCCTTCAACAATTAGATCTTCATTTTGTAAATTTCAGAAAGAAATTCAAGTAGTTCTAATTAAGAACTGACTAATCAAATCAGTGTCCTGTAATGTGTATTCTAACAGCAGAAAACAAATGCTACTGAATCTTTATGATCTTGTCAATGCCCAGAGCTAACACAGATAGACCATGTATATATATACATATAAACATCACAACCACTCAAATTGGAAACCAGTGTTATGTGCCACAGGGACTACCTAAGGCAAAAAGCTTACTTCTATTTTTAGAAATATTTATGTAATTATATACCAGCTTTTTAATGTTTGATGGAGTAGCTCACACAGGGAAGGAGACCTTTGACTTTATTAAGTAAATCAATATAATATTGCTGAAGAAAATGTTTCTTAGATAGAAATAGATCTTTACAGCTCATCTATTCCAACTCACCCACTGTGGGCAGGAACGTCTTCCATTTGATCAATTATTCAAAGCCCCATCCAAATTGACCTTAAATAACCACTGGGCAATCTGTTCCAGTGTTTCATCAGCCTGAGTGCTAAGAAAAAAAAAAAATCTTCATTGCATCTAATCTGAATCTACTGCCTTTCAGTTTACACCTGTTAACTGTTGTTCCATCACTATATGCCTTGGCTAAAAAGTCTCTCTCCATCTGTTGGCCAAAAAAATCCCCAAGCTATAACTCAAACAGAAGATTTTGGTTAGTCCCAAAATCAAGAGATTTTTGAATAGCGTGAACATCCCAGTACATCAGACATGCTGTTCTGGCTACTTTCTGTAGAGTCTTTACTCCAATCCGAGCTTACCACAAAATATATCAGCACAATATCAGTGTACTATATCAGCCCAAAAGATATAAAACAGCTTCAAAATTTATCATAGAGTTCATTTTGCCTGGACAGAGAAAGAAGTCTTTTAGCCTACATCTATAAAACTCTTTTTTTTTTTTTTTTCTTTTTTTTTCTCTTTTTTTTTTCCTTTTTCTTTTTTTTTTTTTTTTAATTCTCATTAAATGCCTACCAATCCTTTGGAAATTCAAAATTTTTGAAAGCATATGTAAATCTTAACTGTAATTTCAAAACAATTCTTATTCAGGAAAATGTGTTAAACGTGAATTCAGGGAGCAAGGGTATGGGGTAGGTGTAATGGTATACGTTGTGTTTTGTTTTGTTTTGTTTTGTTTTTAAAGGAAAGACTAGGAGGTAAAGCTTTTTGCTCTATAACCTTGGATACACTATGTATGAACAGAGCACTAATGTTTGTCTGAAAGCTGTTTGGAAAGTTAACTAAGTCATATACATGACCATCAAAGTAATATGTTCCGATTTGAAATGCATAATGAGACAGCCCTGCATTGCATTTGTGTATCCTTTTATATGCTGCAAAGCTAAACATATCTTTGCAACCAGCTGTATCTCACCACATATTTGAAAAGGAAAGTATAATGGAGAACAAAGATCCATATCAGAATTCTTGAGACTGAACAGAGATGCCTATCTATGTCTTCATGCTTCTGTAATGGCAGAAGACATAGAATAGAATACATAGAATAAACTAGGTTGGAAGAGACCTTCAAGATCATCGCGTCCAACCCATCAACCAATCCAACCCACCTAAACAACTAACCCATGGCACCAAGCACCCCATCAAGTCTCCTCCTGAACACCTTCAATGATGGCAACTCCACCACCACCCCGGGCAGCCCATTCCAATGGGCAATCACTCTCTCTGTATAGAACTTCTTCCTAACATCCAACCTAAACCTCCCCTGGTGCAGCCTGAGTCTGTGTCCTCTTGTTCTGGTACTGGCTGCCTGAGAGAAGACAATGCTCTACATAGACTTTTCAGTTCCAGGGGAGACATTTGTTATACCAGTTCACACCGTTGCAAATGGCTTGTTTTAATAACTTCACCTAACTCATAAAGAGATGTTTGGAACCTTATAAAAATCCATTTATGGCAAGACCAAGTAAACCTGCACGTTTGAGTGCAATTCATTCACAAATATGAGAAGTTTACATTTCTCAAAATATTACTGAGGAAATAATCTTTCAAAATCCCCTAAGAAATATCTCAATGCATCACTTGGATGCAGACAGTATTGTCCAGTCTTTCTCAGGATTAATCATGGAAAACTATTGAAAATAAGATTGAATGAATAATCTAGATGTTCATGTAAGCAGACAGAAAAGGAAAGCACTGAAAGACAAGTGGTATGTAATAAGTAAATATACTATATGGTATACAAGCATCTTCAGTTCATGTATGTTTACAAGCCTCTTAAACTGAAAGTATATATATATACACTTATATATACATATATATAAAGACAAAGCATAAAAACATAAGATGTTGTTTTTTTTTCATTTTCTAATCATCTTATTAAAGATTAATTTAGATGGATAATTTTTCCTCACATGAACCATGTGACTCCGTAATCTCATTTGAAATACTAATATTTTTGTTCATCTTAATAAGTATAATGAGCTCAAGTTACCACATACCACACTGAAAATTTATCATGTACTCAATAATGAAAATTATGCACACTTGAAAACATGTGACTTTTTACAGTTAATTACCTGTTTAATGCTCAATATGCTTTGCATCTATTGATTGCTAGTGATTATTTAAGATTCATTAAGTTTCAGGAAACTAAATCACAGTAGGAAAACCAAAACAAAACCCACAAAAAACACCTGTGGCTTTTCATCATGTTTTATTATTTCTATTTACTCTCATGATACAATAATAAATGTGTGCATGTGAAGTAATGAAATATCTCTACTAACACTGAATTGCCTCAAGCAAATATTTTGTGATTAGCTTTGGCTAGATGTATAACATTCACCTAAGAAATGTTAGCATAACTGATTTTTTGTTTCCAGGCTGTATGAATAAATTATGCATCAGGAAAAAATTAATTATGTTAATTACTGATTAATGAACCCTGAACATCACCAGGTAACCTCTCTGAAACTGGAATATAATTATATTGCAATTGCAGCATATTTATTTAAGAATACCATTATAGAGAGGGAAAAAGTTCAAGTATAGGACAAGTTGCACAAATCTGTCAAGAAGATTCTAAGTACATTGAAAATTCTGTCCTTGTGAAACATTCAAGATGGAGATACAGTATTCTCAGATGCACACCAAAAATGAAACCAAAGTGAATGGAGAAAATTGGAATTAAAGTTAGTTTGTTTGGAATAAATAGTTTGCTTCTCATGATTTCTCATTATTCAATTGCCAGACTAACTCAGTTGGAAGCAAATGAAGCTGTATTTACCAGCAAAACTACAATCAGAGATATGAAATATGAATATCTTAGAAATATACAACATTTCTATACATTTTAAAGTATTTACAATGTATAAACAGCATAAGAGCCCTCTGGCAAAAAACAGGGGGCTACTAATAGCTTCCCCACTTCCTGCTCCCTAACCCCATGTACATGATAAAGGAGAGAAAAGAGTGGAGAGTTGTTTGTTAGTACTTAGCCACTACAAAGCAATGCAGCCAAGATCAGCAAAAAACAGCAGAAGCACCAGCCAGAGCAGAGGAAGCAAAAAGAGAAAGTTTATATTGCCAACTTTTATGTTTGTTATCTGTCCAATGGGATTATTTAGAATTTATAATTATTTTCCTTTTTACACCCAATGGTGATTTATTTACATGCTACTACTTTCTGTGGAAAATTTTCAAGGCATAGCCGGAAACTACCACAAGGTGAAACTTCAGTTTTTCTATCTTGCAATATCAATTCTTCAGTAAGATTGTACCTTGCAGTATGAACACACTATATGAAATAGAACATAAATTTAAAAAAAGGGTTATCAAAGCACATTGGTATGATGCAAGGGTTACTTATTTATACTTACCACTTAAAAAAATGCAAAAGTTTTACATACTAATTGTGAGGATATGCAACCAAATGACTACATTGGCCTAAGAAAGGAGAACACACCATGGGAAATTATTGAACATGACATGAGAACAGCCTGCACACAATGAATAAGAAAGGGAGAAGCTGAGAGAAGTCACAGGTAGGTCCCTGAGGGATGACCAAATCACACAGATGTTTCAGATGGAGGCATTAAAGAGATTATCAAGCTTCAAATGAAGCACTGGGGGAGTTTTGGGAGAAGAACCTCAGGAAACCCCATTGGTGATACAATAAAGACTTAAAATTGCCTTGGTAATGGGTATCAGAAATATCAAATCTGCATATACTAAAACTGGGAACATGGAAGAAGATGTAATTTTTGACAGATTATTTACTTGAAAAGTAGCAAGGGTAAGAAAGGGGAACGCTCAAAGCATATAGGAGAAGAGCAAGCATGGGAAAAAAGAGAGAACATGAAGTAAAAATGTTTGGTCAACCATAACCAAGTACATTTGTCTGATTAAATCTTGGCCCTGATTACTGCAGTCTATCATATCTTTTTATTAAATCATGTTACAACTGATTTTATTGTGTCTTTATATGCATGTGTGATGAGAAGTTTGGGGGCTGGCAGTCAGATATACTGATTGTATAGAGCCAGATGCTGTGCCTATGTGTAATTTGTTAGAAAATTATACTTTGCATGAGAATCACATTCACAAGAGCCTATCCCTTGAGCTGCATATGTGATCTGGGATCTGAACTGGGATATTAAAAAAAACTTAAAAATTGTGCCAATATTGTGACTGTGTCAGATCGATTGATCTGTGACTGTAATGCACTAAATAGTTTGGGTTGAAGGCAATTGTACATCCCCAGTAAACCCCGAACCTGATCCACTGGGAAGAAAAGCCCTGTGCTGTCTGTGCTCATATATACCTGAGAGCCATTGATGTTTATGTGGGTGCTGTTAAATCAATGTTCTGTAGCAAGTATGTTAATGTTCTCTGCATGTGTGTGCATGCATATGTGACTGTGTTTGAATATCTGCCTCTGTAATGTAGGTTCCACCTTGCTGCTTGTCAGAGCTGCAAATAAACCCAACAGCAGCCACACCCTTGGTTTCCAAATTTCACTGGGCTTTGGCAGCTCGTTAACATAAATCCTATGTAAAGTTATCTGATACTCAGTCACTAGCTTAGTGACTGAAAACAGAAAGCTTTCAGTTCTAACTCTGAATCTGGTATAGTTACATATGAATATGTATTAATCAACAGAGACACTGGAAAATTAAGTCAGAATTTTTAAAAATACAGTTTATTAATTGAGCAAACATTCTTGAAAAGTTTACTGAAAATTTTCCTTGTTGTAGTCATCACACATTCCCAAATATGTAACAGCTTATTATAAAAAACTATAACATAACTTGCAATATTTTCATGTTCATTTTGTCATATACTCAGAACAGTGTGAGTTGGCAAAGAAACCTCATCAAGATGCATTCTACTGTGAATTAGAAAGCAAAATCTGAACCTGTGTTATTAAAATGTTCATCTATTTTTATCCAATTTCCTCACTGTCTGATCACAGTGACTTGCTGTTTTATTCATTCTTGGAACATGATCAGAAGATAGTTTTAAATGGATATTATAACAGATATCATATATGAAAGAAAAAAGAAACCATATATATATATTTTTATTTTTTTTTTTTTCAAGGGCTGAAAGTGGAGGAAAGGGAGAGTGGAAAATGATGATCTCTTTATAGAAATTATTTTCACTATAGATAAAGATATAAGAAAACATAAAACTGAAACCTTGATGTTAAGAATACCTCCACTTAAATAGTTGCAAAACGACAACCATATATGAAAAATTAGCCTATTCACTGATCCTGATTTTAATTTAGTCTTGAAAAAGTACTTATATTTTACAGTTATCAGCACCCATTTTTTTCATTTCTATGATATAATGTTTATAATTAATGGAATAAAACAAATTCTATTGGGAAATTTTGATTCTATTGCTGTGCATAAACAAATAATCGTTAAAAATGAATAATTCGGTTAATTCCTGTTACATGCATCTACTCAGCATCCTGTAGACAATTAGAACATTACATTCCTTTAAAGTGGACCCATATTGAGAGCAGCAGACTCCAGAATCAACGTACGGTATGATACATGCAAGCAGAGAAACAAGTTTCTGGTTTACTTTTCATTGTATTTTCCAGAGATTTGCTATAGCCTGTGTCAGCAAGATTGACCTGCAAAGAAGTCCTGTAATTCAGGCTCCAGGATGTTAGTTATTGGCCTAGCAGAGTGCAGGTTGCTGTCCATTTAAATTGCATTCATACCTTGCTATAAAGGTTATACATCTTCCTAGAATGCTGGAAAATGAACTCTTTGCTAACAGTATCTGTAATTCTCAATTTAACTTGCAAAATCATTCACGTAAAATTCTGTTTTTAAAAGTCAGTATTAAAAAGCTATTGAGTTAGTGGCAAAGGGAGGAAAAAAGTTTGAATTAAATCCAGCACCCAATATGAACCACAGGTGGAGTTCAAAAGATCATTAAAACCCCTAGATTTGTAAGTAGTAAGTGGGAAAATCAAGTCAATGTACTATTCATTACTTTACTTTACTGTTTGTGACACATTTGTGCAGACCAAACAAAATTGTTGTGGACTCAAACAAAATGTTTGAAACTGGAGAGAGGAAAACACTGTTTAAACAATTCCAAGTTAGGGTAGATTTCTATTATATGGATTATTTCAGGATTAAGGAGATTTTGGGATGATTATTAATCCCCACAAAAATTATTCCATTAGGTAACACTAATTAAAATAAAATTATAACTTCTTAAACTCTTAATGGCAACTCAATATAGGCAATAAATATATTAGGTGAAAATTAATAATTCATTATTTGAACAGAGGAGTACTACTGTAAAAGTGGTTATGCATCCGTTGCACAGCAAAGGATCTTGTCACACACCAGTCAGGCCAGTTGAATGAGGAAATATACTCATCTATTCCATAGCTGATCTGAGAAGTGAGTCTAACAGTGAGGGTAAATAGATATACTAATTAACCAATACCGCCTCAGAAAACAATTAGAGTGATACAGTCTGTCACCTATATTGTGACTTTTCTTTCTTTTTTTTTTTTTTTCCTAATTGAAAAACACAGGATGTGTTAATTTAAACATGTGTCTAGTCAAAACAAGCTAAGTTACATTAGGTTAAGTGTTGGTCAGTTCTTCTGTACCACTGCAGCACAGTGCTGGTCTTGCAATTGTTTTGAATCTTCCATTCTTCTTTCTTGAGGCTAGGAACGTTTGTTTTTTTTTCCCTAGCCACTCTTTTACCTCAGTAGTAATTCTTTATAAACTATTAGATTGTATAAATTTGTTATAAAATGTAAGAACTTGCAGGTTGTATGCAGTCATCACATTTAACATAGACAATGGACTTTCACTTCACATTCTTTCCAAATTCATTTAGTCTCAGAACTGTCTGAATCTAGTTTAAGTAAATTGGGCTCAGTATAATGACTATATTATTTGATACAGGCTTATCCATTCATCAATCTCTGCTTTGTCAATTAATATGGCCATATATATATTGGATTGTTTGGATATTAATGAAAACCTGCAATATTATCTGAGTAATTGCTGTACACAATGAATAATGAAGGGAGAAGCTGATAGAAATGTCACATAGCTCCATGGTGGATGGACAAATCATGCAGGTGGTTCAAGAGAAGGCATTCAGGAGATCAAGTTTCAAAGGGAGCACCGGGGAGATTATTGGGAGGAGAATCTCAGGAAACCCCATTGGTGATACCATATAAGACTAAAATCACAATGAAACAGTTCAGTGCTATCTGAATGATAAATATTCCAAATGATTTTCTGAGTACAATATGTCATGTAATGCTATGCCTTCACTTATGCCATCTGATTTCTAATGAGTCTTCTCCTTCCCAGTTCACTTCAGGACTGGCAACATCTCTCAGCAGCTGTGAAATTAGGCATATACATTTATGTTGCTATTTAAATAATTTTAATAATCAATAGAGATAGTCAACTTCATATTGAGATTAATTTTCCCTAATACCCCCTGAAGATACCATTTTTCTGCCATAGTAGAAATTTTTCAGAAACAAATTTTGATATTTCATTGTTAATTATTAGTAATATCAATTCTAGTCTTTATCCTGCATTTCCAGCATACATAAGCATAAAAAGGCTTTACCACTTTTCATAGAACTAAATATGCCTCTATTTGTGTATACATATTCATATAGTCATATAAAAAAAGTTTCAAAGAACAAGCAAGAAATGAGCAGCACATGTTATCAAGATCATACTAAGAGAACAGGGTTATTTAATTACACAATAAAAAACAAAAACAAACAAAAAAAGTTTTTTTCTCTTATACAGGACTTTGCAGATTTCTCCTATATCATATTTTCCACACTCATCCTAAGGTGCCACAAAGCTTTCTCTGAGAGCTTGGTAAAGTAATTTCCTACTGAAAGTCATCATGTAACTACAGAATCCTGTTCCATTGTGCAGTTTTTTTCTACTCCTGTTTCTGGAGGGGTTTTGTGGTGTGTTTGTTAGTTGTTGTGGTTTGAGCCCACACAGCCAGCAACAAAGCTAGTCATCTGCTTGAACAGTCCAGTGCCACTCCCCTTCAGTGTAATGGGGAAGAGAAAATACAGCAAAAGGCTCAGGTATCAAGACAAAAGACAGGGAGGACTCACTCACCAATTACATTTATACAGATTTAGGGAAACAATTTAATTTAAACAACAAACTTACCACCAATTCAACAGCTGAATCACAGTAGGAGAGTAATAAATACAACCAGATCTTAAATAAATACACTTTCTCCCCATCTCTCCATTCTTCCTGGGTCCAGCTCTGCTTCTGATGGACAGGGAATAGGAGATGTAGTTAATTCCATGTTGTTTCTGCTGCTTCTTCCTGCTGAGTAGGAAAGCTCTTTGCAGTTCTTTCCTGTGGCAACATGGCTTCTTTCCCATGGGAGACAGTCCTTCACAGGCTTCTCCTACCAGGATGGCTCCCTTCTGCAGGCTGTAATTGTTCCAGTAATGAACTGCTACAGTGTGATCTTCTTCTCAGTTATGGCATCCTTTGGGAACAGTCATCTGCTCCAACATAGTGTCCTTCACACTCTGCACATAGGACTGCCCCACTGTTGATCTCTGAGGGCTGTGAGGGCTTGGACTGCCTCCTCACTACAGGCCAGAGGGGTATGACTGTGCTGATGCACCTTCACCCCTCCTTCCTTATTGATCCTAGTACTTTATTGATCCTTGTTGCTCCTTTTTGCTTCTACTACATTCTGCTTCTCTCTGGAAAAAGACAAACAAACAAAACACACACACACACACGCACAAAAAAAAACAACAAAGCAAAGCAATACAAAAAGAAGTTGCCCAAGAAGTTTTTCTCTCTGTGATATTTGTTATCACAGAGCCACTGATTGGCTCTACCATCCAGAGGCAGGTCCAGCATGGTGCTGGAGGAACTTTTGGAAGCTTCTTACAAGGCTCCATGCATGTAGCCCCCTCACTCACTATCAATCCCCCATCAAGGGTGGGTACATGTAATAAATACATGCACTATCTGTGGCTAGCCAAAAGGGTAATAAAACTTGTAAAAAAAAATTACTAATGGCCATGAAGTTCTGATGCAAATGGACTTCATGGTCCCTGAGGTAAGAGCTATCCTTCAACATGCCCTTCAAACTAATTAATATGTTTAAAACACTAGATAACAGAGGCCAAAGTAAAAGCTTGAATATCAAACCCCTGATCATTCATACTCGTTATTTATTAGCTTTCTTGCTGACCCTACTTTGGACCATACGAACCAAATTATTTCCAGAAAAATATTCTGAAAATGAGCCTTACCCAAAGCAGTGTGGTATAAAACTTCTTGATTAAGAATCAGAGATCGATTTTTTACCTTCTTTCATTTACCAAGGTTATCTAATGGAACTCTTGCACTTACTGTCACCAACAAAATTGGTGATTCCTACATTCTCTATTTGTCCTTCCAAGATACCCTGGAAAGTGATAGCTCTGCAGAAAATGTGCACTGATGCCAAAACCACTCCCTCAGTAGAAGATATGCTTACAGCTGTTTTGCAGATGATGATTTAGTACAGGAGAGCAAATCATCCAGACTGCCTTTGTTTGGAATGCTTGCTGCACAAATAAACATGACTTTTGTGTAACACTGGGAGAATATTTTTATCTCCATTAGATGAATTACTATTCTTCTTGGTAAACAACTACCAATTGCTATAAACTCTTCTGCAGTATAAACTCAGACACTTAGGAATATTTGAAATCTTACAGAAAATGTCCTTTCCTGCAGACAGCCTAACTGGGAACATTTACAGTGGGATTAATAGTGTTGTGATAGCTCTTGATCCATGTTTAATCTAATTCTACACATATCACATTTAAATGCTCTAAAGGAGTTTCCTTTTGTCTTTCATTTGCTTGCTTTGCAATGTTTGCAATTACTTACCTAATATTTTTTAAGTTCTTAGCTTCCTATTGAACTATTAATTTAATTTGGGCCAAAAATACTTAATCACCTCAGTTCAAAAAACATTTTATTTTTTCCATAATGTGTTTGAATATATTTATTTATTTATGGATATAAATGACTATCCTTACATAGAAAGGAAGAGAAATGTAGTTCTGATGAAAATAAATAATCTTTGTATAAATACTGTCATTTAAATAAAAACAGTTTTCTAGGTTTATGTGGTTAACCAATATACCACCAGAAACACTTATCCTTCCAACAGAATATAAATTATTTCTAGACATTGTGTAAGATAGCTTTGAACATTCAACCACCACTCATTTATGTATTATTTTGAAAGAAACAGAGCTATTCAATTTTGGAGAAAAATCAATCCAATATTATTAATCAGTAACATCCTAAAATGTGAACATCTTTTTCATAAAGATCATAGGATGTTAGGGGTTTGAAAGGACCTTCAAAGATCATCAAGTCCAACACCCCTGCCAAAGCAGGACCATAGAATTTAGCATAGGTCGCACAGGAACACATCTAGATGGGTCTTGAATGTCTCCAGAGACGGAGACTATACACCCTCTCTGGGCAGCCTGCTCCAGTGCCCTGTGGCCCTCACAGTGAAGAAGTTCCTCTTCACATTGAGGCCAAACTTCGTGTGCTGGTGTTTATATCCATTGCCCCTTGTGGTGTCACAGGGTGCAACTGAGCAGAGCCTGTCCCCTCCCTCTTGACACCCAGCCCTCAGATATTTATAAATGTTTATTAAATCTCCTTTCAGTCTTCTCCCCTCTAGACTAAAAAGCCCCAGGGCTCTCAGCCCCTCCTCACAGGGCACGTGCTCCAGTCCCTCAATCATCCTGGTGTTGTCCACTGGTATCCAGGAAGAAAATCCACTCTTGCAGAAGTTTTTTGTTTGTTTGTTTGGTTGGTTGGTTTTGGTTAAAACTTGTCATCTTGATCTGAAAAACACAGATTTTCCCACCAAGCAAAATGATAACAATGGAAAGATTTCATTGTAATAGCCACCATTGTGTTTTGTTTTATGAAGCATTGATGGGTTTGTTCTTTTGCATGGAGGCAAAGCAAACCATGAACTGCAGTAGTACATTATGAAAGATTTATGGAAAATAAACTTATTTTAGAATCCGTTTTTTTCACCACCACCTCCACTTTCCCATCATATCTTCTCCTTTTCCACCCCCACTCCTCCAACCCACCACCCTGTTTTCCTCCTTTTTCCCCTCAAATCCCAGAGCACCTGGGCTCTGTTGGAGTCTCTTCCCACTCTAGGTGTGGCCACGTGGCCCTCCTTGCCCACTCCCCTTTATAATCCCTGCCCAGGAAAGGCAGAAGCCCCAAACTGAGTCCATCTAGGCTGAGGGATCTTCCTCTCATTACTGATGAGTCCTCATGGCATGTATTGGGTGATGTTGGTGGTGACAACAGAGGCTGGGGGGGACCGGTGGCCCCCCAGTTAGGTAGAAAGAGGATTGAATGCCACTCCAATATCATCCATGGGTGCTGGCTGGGCCTCCTTACTGGGACTGAGCTCCTCTGCGTGGTATCTTGGCTGGTTGAGGGCCTTGCCCGTGGCTCTGGGATGGGTGCAAGAATGGTGGTGGTGGAGCAGGAGCTGTTTAGGCAGGGTGGAGGATGGTGTAGAGGCAACAGGGGCTACTTTGGGAAGATGAACAGCGGGGCGGAGCAGGTTTTGTCATTGCTTCTCCTTGTTTCCCTGCACCCTGGGATAGAAGGCTGGTTGTATAAGTCTTCCAAATAAGAAAAAAGATAAAGTGTATTTGAAGTCTTCATCTGAGCACCTTTCTATATTCAGTTCAACAGGCTGATAGATTAATAGGCAGATACATTTTCTGAAGGTGTGATCTATTGTTTTACGTACTCATAAGATCATAAAAGCACATCTATTTTTTCCAAAAACTACTGATCTCAAGCAGAAGGCTATGCCTCTGTACATCTGTAGATGGTAGATGTACAGAGACATACTCCAAAGGATTTGTGAAGCTAGGGTCTGTCAGAGTTCCTGAAAAAATGACATGTGATAAAATCTTCCACTCTGTAAATCAGCTAAATCTGACCTGGTGCTGGAGACACAAATGAAGAATATCTGAATAGAACAGTGACTAATGGAACAGATGGAAACTTATGGAACTAATGGAAAGTTACAGACAACAAGGCCTATTATAGAATAACATTTTTTTTGTACTAGAAGATGAGAAAATCTTGGCAATTAATTCAAATCAAACTATTTTATATGGTAAAATTTTATGAGGTATTTTTATTTCAAATGTAATTCCAGTGAAATAACAATATTTAAGCACTGATTTATATTACCTTTAGCATTACAATTCTGCCTGACCTACAACAGTAAATTGTGCTTTTCTTGTTTGCTGTTTGAGAGGGTTTTGTTGTTGTTTGTTTGTTTTGTTTTTGTTTGTTGCATGCAGCTGTTAAGTGAGCCTACCAGGGGCCAGGCTCTGCTTGACCTGCTGTTCTCAAATAGAGAAGGGCTGGTGGGAGATGTAATAGTGGGAGGCTGTCTAGGGTGCAGCAAACATGAGATAGTGGAGCTTTCAATATTCAGGGAGATAGGGAGGAGCACTAAAAGAACCCTCAACCTGGACTTTTGGGGGGCAAATTTCAACTTGTTTAAGCAACTTATTTGGAAAGTACCCTGGGTAGCAGTCCTTAAGAACCAAGGATTCCAAGATAGATGGACCTGCTTCAAACAGGAGCTATTGAAAGCACAGGAACTGGCAGTTCCCATGTGCGGAAAGATGAGCTGGCGGGGAAGGCAACTGGTCTGGATGAGCAAGCAGCTCATGACGGAATTAAGGGGAAAAAAGAGGGTGTATCACCTTTGGAAAGGTGGGGAGGCAACTCATGATACATTTCAGGATGTTGTTAGATCATGGCAGAGAAAAATTAGAGAGGCAAAAGCCCAGTTAGAACTTAAGCTGGCCACTTCTGTGAAAGATAATAAAAAGCATTTTTACAAATAGATTAATGCTAAAAAGAGTGGCAAGAAGAAACTCCTTTCCTTATTGGACCTGGAGGGGAACACTGTAACAAAAGATAAGGAAAAGGCTGAGTTTCTAAACACCTTCTTTGCCTCAATTTTTAACAATAAGGCAGGAGGTCTGAAGGATAGCTGGCCTCCTGAACTGGTTGATGGGGTAAGGGAGTAGTGTAGTACCCCTGAAATCCATGAGGAACTAGTTTGGGACTTGCTGAGCCACTTGGATACTCACAAGTCCATGGGACCAGACCCATCCTAGGGTTCTGAGAGAGCTGGAAGATGAGCTGGCCAAGCCTCTTTCCATCTTTTTCCACCAGTCCTGGCTCACCAGAGAGGTCCCAGATGACTGGAAACTGGCCAATGTGATGCCTATCCACAAGAAGGGCCAGATGGAGGAACCTGGAAACTACAGGCCAGTCAGCCTGACCTCAGTGCCAGGGAAAATTATGGAGCAGATCATCTTGGGGGCAATCTCTGCACATCTGAAGGATGGCCAAGGGATCAGGCTTGGCCAGCATGGATTTAGGAAGAGAAGGTCCTGCCTGAGCAACCTGATCCCCTTCTATGATCAGGTGACCCACCTGGTGGATATGGGGAAGGCTGTGGATGTAGTCTACCTGGACTTCAGCAAAGCCTTTGACACGGTTCCCCATAGCAAACTGCTGGCCAACCTGTCAGCCCATGGCTTGGACAGCAGCACTCTGTACTGGGTTAGGAACTGGCTGGAGGGCTGTGCCCAGAGAGTGGTGGTGAATGGTGCTACATCCAGCTGGAGGCCAGTCACTAGGGGTGTCCCCCAGGGATCAGTGCTGGGCCCCATCCTCTTTAATATCTTCATTGATGATCTGGATGAGGGAATTGGGTCAGTCATCAGTAAATTTGCAGATGACACCAAGTTGGGAGCAGGTGATGATCAATTAGAGGGTAGAAGGACTCTCCAGAAGGACCTTGAGAGGCTGGATAGATGATCAGAGTCCTGTGGCATGAGATTTAACACATCTAAATGCTGATTTCTACACATTTGCCACAACAACCCCATGCAGCACTACAGACTGGGGTTAGAGTGGGTGGAGAGCAGCCAGACAGAAAGGGACTTGGGGTAGTGGTTGACAGTAGGCTGAACATGAGCCAGCAGTGTGCCCAGGCAGCCAAGAAGACCAGTGGCATCCTGGCTTGCATCAAGAATAGTGTGGCCATGTGATGGGCTGAGGCCGACCCCCTCCCCACCATGGGCAAAACTGTTTTATTGTCTCTGTGTATTCCCCTTCCCCTTTTCCTTACCATTCCCACCTTTTATGTATTTATTTCTTCACTTACATATTTTGCAGACATGCTTATAATAACACAGTCAACTTGCCAATATGATTTTATTTCATTGTACCATGCAAGCAAAACCACAGGGTACAATGGGGTGCATACCACCCATATTCTCTCCCTCAGGGGAGAATCTGTTCCTCATGGTTGAAACCCAGGCCTGGACAGTGGAGGAGAGATTTTCCTCACCTCCCTGAGGCCTTTGCTAGTTTCACGCACTGACCCTGGCCATCTTCAAAAGCCTGATAAGAACTTAAGAGCTGAGCAAGCAAACAGCTTACTCTTTCTTTTGTTCACCAGTTCATCCTTATCTTTTGCAGGACAAATTGCTTTATGCTTCTTTTTCCTTGCATCATCACAAGCACACACAGGACCCCAGCACATCAACCCCCAGAAAGGAAATACAACATGCCACAGAAAAGGAAACACAAACAAAAAACCAAAATAAACAGAGGTACAGCACAAGGCAGAACAAAGCAACTTGTTTACCATTTCCGCTTATATTAATAACATCCAAAGATAGTTAATGACCAATGGTAGAAAAGATTGGAAGATAGAAACATGATACTTTACCCTATGGAACTGAACATGGTCAGACACACAGACAGGCCAATATGTGTGTCACAAGGTCAGACCCATGTGCAACATGTGCACTTAGTTTTCCTGGACCCCAGGATATGTCCAGGCAAGTCTGGGCCATGTACAGGTCACCAGATTTACAGATTCCTAGCCTCATTGTCTATCTTGAGCCAAAAATTCCCTCATAGGGAGAGAGAAGAGGGGACCCAACGCGTGACCTATTGAGACATGTTCTTGGCCTTTCCAGGGCCTATTTGGCCCTTCCACCACACCATGACAGTCTAGTTGGATGAACACATCAATCATATGGAAAAATCTCTCAGCGTTAGTATGTTTTCTTAACAACCATAAATGGTACAGTTGAAAAAGTAGTTCCAGCAATATTTAGCACTCCTTTGTAAAAGTACCTGTAAAATGGTGTCCATTAGAATACCATATTTTTTCCCTTATGAGATAAAGTTTTTAACTTTTAACTTTTATAATTTCCTAGGCTTTTTCAAGCATTATTGTTTTGGTTTTTTTTGTCTGCATAAGGCCAAATACTTTATGATTCAGTCTATGCAGAGTCAAATGTAGCACTAGATATATTAAAATAAGGTGATGGGTTGCATACACTGAACTATCACTTTCCTTGAATGACATTTTGATTTTCTTGAATCAGTAGACCATGAAAGCTCATTTTGACAGATACTAGCTCTGTAACCATCTTTTTTAGTATTTAGGCTACCAAAAAGACAGACCTCACATTTTCATTCTATGCTGAAGACGAAAAAGCAATTTTGTGCTGAACCACAGGAGGTAGAGTGAGGCTTGGGCATCAAAAACTGTCAGACATAGGTGATTTGAATTCTTAGATGGGAAGGTACATGTGCAATACAGAAACTGGTGCTAAAAAAATTGAAAATGATAGAAAACTGCTTGAGCTTGAGTATATAATCAGAAACTCACTGAAGTTTGTGAGATGCAGTGTCAGCAGGGGGAAAAATAATTTGTTTTTGCAACCTCAGAGTGGTTGGTGGATAGACACAGTTGTTACTCCAAAAAGATGGAAAGATAGTGAGAAGAAGAGCTGAGCTGCAGAACTTAAGGGCATCAGAGAGAACATATTGTCAGTGGCATATGAAGAAATTTAATACAAATAAAGCCACTGAATATTGAGATTTTCTCACTCTCTCTCTCTTTTTTTCTTTCTTATTTTTTAATTTAAAAAAGCAAACAAATAAATGAAACCAAACAAACTCTTCTTTTAAAGGAAAGCAGTTCTAATACTTTCCTGTAGCAAAAGTTGTAATCAAAAGTTGTAATGAAATATAAATAAAAACACAACCAAAACATCCAATGAAGAAATCACCCTCAATAACAGGAGTAAATTTGATTTTTTTCATTACAAAAGAAAACAAATGTGTGTTTCAGTTAAATAGGACTGATGGACTGGAGGTTGATTATTCATGATGACATCTGCATTTAGTTTTGTCCTCAGCAAAAAAGCCAAGGGGAATTTTGAACAGATAAGACTTCAGTATTTAGCCTGTGATATTCGGTTCTTCCATTTACAAGTATGGACAAACCTGACCCAAATCCAACAGTTCACAGAACTTCATAATGCAGAATTGTGTGGGAAGAGATGCGACACATGTGCCTTCTGATAGACTATATAACTTTGCTGTATAACGTAATAAATGTCTTCGCCAGCTTACATCTGGTCCAGAAAGTGTGCTCAGGGTAATTAAAACATCTATGCTATTACAGAATTGGAGCCTAACAATTAGGAAATATCAGAACATTTCAGCTCACTGCAAAATAAATTAAATAATTTATGTTACTGTAACTGAAGCTCTGTGTTCCAGGCATTGAGGTTGAAAAAAAAGTGTCAAATTATTTCACAATATTTCTGTAATCTGGCATTATTCCTTCAAGATAATTTAATAATTCAAAATTTGATCATTCCAGAAACTGGAAAACAATGAAGTGACTTGATCTCCAAAAGTTTAAAGAATTTACTGAAAAGTTCAGATCTCTTACCATTCATCAAAAGCTTGTATATCCTTCTCATAACAAGTTTCGTACTTTACAGTGGTAGCCTCCTGAACTACTTTTAGCAATCTAAAACTGAGTTGTTAATAGTTGTCTGTCCCAATAGTTGTCAGTACATCTGGCCAAATCACTGCACATGACCACAAGGATTTGGTGCTTTCTGAATTGTACTGTCCATTTTTGTTTGTCATCAGAGAGAAAATGTGTTAAAAAGGAATATATAAAAAGAAGGAGAAAATGGTAAAATTAGAAAATGACTGAAAAATATTGGCATTATCTAGGTTCTTGTGCTGACTTATCCATCATGGCTCTGTGTTTATTGCTGAGAATATGTTAGGTAAGCTATGACTATTAGTATTTTGCTTCAAATATTCAGAACAGAATGCCATTTCACAGGTCTGGACAGGTCCTTTTCCTTGCCCAAGTTCTTTTCCTTGTCCAGACATCAGAAATATCAAAGCAATGTCCTGGTACCATGTGATTCAGTTAAAGAGAAGTTAACCGAGGGAAACAAAGGACAAGATAAAGATACTGGGAACATAATATGAGAGATCTAAGAATACAAGCTCACATCTTTGAGACATCTCCACTCAGCTGCAGTTGCAAAGAATAATTATCTTCACTGATTCCTGAAGGTATGGATTTCAGGATAACCCAACAATGAAGCAAAGAGTATTTCCAGAATTCAGAGAAGGCATTTTGAGCATTGCAAATGACAGTTACCCCATCTGATTTTAGCCATCTAACTACAGAATTTCAATATGAGTTTGCTGTATAAATGATTTTGAAAGAACTTAAATTGCTTCTCTAGGAAAGCCTGTCTTAATTTTGCCAGGGCAAACATGATCTTAAAATGCAGCCTTGAGGACTAATTTAGCACGAGCATTTCATTAATTCCTCCATTAATTCATTAATTCATAAAATTCCAATGAAGCCTCAAAGGCAAGACACAAGGCCAAACATCATGTTTAATTTATGTGTACTGAAGAAACACACTTTCTGTGTGGAGGCAAGTAACACCTAACAATCTTACTAAATTTTAGCAATTCAATCCAGGTATGTTACATGAAGTCCAAATTACGCAATTTTAAGAGCTCATTAAAAAGAATACCCATGGAACTTATGTGTACATCTTTTCTATATGTTCGAGCAATTTATGAAATACAAAATGACCAAATGGTACATAACATTAGTAGAGAGAGATAAAGGTCTGCCCTTAGCCTTCTTTTCTCCAGGCTAAATAACCCCAGTTCCATCAGCTGTTCCTTTTAAGACTTGTGCTCTAGAATCTTTACCAGATTCTTGTCCTTCTTTTGTCATGCTCTAGCACCTTAATGTCTTCCCTGTAGTGAGATGCCCAAAACTGAAGACAGTATTCTAGGTGTGACCTCACCAGCATAGAGTACATTGGGATGATCACTTTTAGTCCTGCTGGACCCACTATTTCTGATACAAGTCCATCAGCTGAGAAAGAAAAACTGTGTAGCTTTCAGAAACTTAAAATTAAGTGAGACTGGAATTATCCATATTCTCAAAAAACATTCAGAAACACTGTACATAATTTGAAATTTGAGTTCTATAGGTTTAGGGAAATGGAAATAATCTCATAATACCAGAATATCATCAGAAATAAAACAACCCAGGATATTTCTGTGAGATACTCTGAAGAATATGTACTTCAATATATATACACACAATATATTGTACCATGCTCTGTATTATGTGCATACGTGTGTATGTGTATTTCATGAATCTTCTACCTATTTTTAAATTGATGACAATTAACGTCCACTGCTGATTTTTCCTCATTGAACAGGGACTTTTGAAAGGTGAAATTAATTGCAGTGTAACTTCCATGGATGTTGACTACAAAAGTTAACAGAAAATAGATGTGTATAATAACTAGTATCTTCACTTGAAGAACTGCATCTACTTTGAGGCACCAGGATTGAACCAAGCAATTGGAATGAGTTCAGTATCCAATCTGAACTTCCTGTGGTGCAGCTGCAGTCCATTCCATCATGACTTGTCTCCAGACACCATAGAATACATAGAATAAACCAGGTTGGAAGAGACCTTCAAGATCATCGCGTCCAACCCATCAACCAATCCAACTCCGCCCAAGCAACTAACCCACAGCACCAAGTACCCCGTCAAGTCTTCTCCTAAAAACCTCCAGTGATGGTGACTCCACCACCTCCCCAGGCAGCCCATTCCAATGTGCAATCACTCTTTCTGTATAGAACTTTTTTCTAACATCCAGCCTGTATCTCCCCTGGCGCAGCCTGAGACTGTGTCCTCTTGTTCTGGTACTGCTTGCCTGGGAGAAGAGACCAACATCCGTCTGTCTACAACCTCCCTTCAGGTAGTTGTAGAGAGTAATAAGGTCACCCCTGAGTCTCCTCTTCTCCAGGCTAAGCAACCCCAGCTCCCTCAGCCTCTCCTCGTAGGGCTTATGTTCCAAACCCCTCACCAACTTTGTTGCTCTTCTCTGGACTCGTTCCAGCAAGTCAACATCCTTCCTAAACTGAGGGGCCCAGAACTGGACACAGTACTCGAGGTGCGGCCTAACCAGTGCAGTGTACAGGGGCAGAATGACCTCCCTGCTCCTGCTGGCCACACTGTTCCTGATGCAGGCCAGGATGCCATTGGCCCTCTTAGCTGCCTGGGCACACTGCAGGCTCATGTTCAGTCTACCGTCGACCAGCACCCCCAGGTCCCTCTCAGCCTGACTGCTCTCCAGCCACTCTGACCCCAGCCTGTAGCACTGCATGGGGTTGCTGTGGCCAATGTGCAGAACCCGGCACTTGGATGTGTTAAATCTCATGCCGTTGGACTCTGCCCATCTGCCCAGCCTGTCGAGGTCCCTCTGCAGAGCCTCTCTACCCTCCAGCAGATCAACTCCTGCGCCCAGCTTGGTGAACAGAGAGAACAGATCATCACCCCCTTCTCCGCTTTCTCCATTCTCCCTCATGAAGTGGTTGTAGATAGCAATGAAGTCACCCCTCAATCTCCTCTTCTTGAAGGTGAACAAACCTGGTATCCTATGTCCCATTCTCTCATCCTTTCACCATCTTTGCGGCCCTCCTTTGAATGCATTCAAATATTTTTATATTCTCATATTCTGAAGCTCAAAACTGTGCACAATATTTGAAATAAGGCTGCACAATGCTGTGTACTGTGGGACAATCACTATTGTGATTGCCTAGAAATACTTTGCCTAAGGATACAGTTGCCTGAGGACATAGTTGGCCCTTTTGGCCTCCAGGATCTACTGAGCTTACCATCAACCAAAATCCCAAAATATTTCTGCAGGGCTGCAGACCATTCCCTTTTCCTCCAATCTACACATATTCACAGATTATACCATCTCAGATTTAGAATCTGGAATTTTTCTTCATTAAATTTCACATTGTTAGTGATTGCCTAGCACTCTACCAAGAACTCTCTTCTGTACCCTTGAGGGAATGAATGTCTCCTTCTAATATAAAGTCTTTGCCAAACTTACTTAGTGTACATTCAACCCCCTTGTCCAGATCATTGATAAAATTATTGAAGAGAAAATGTCCTAAAATTGTGCCCAAGGGAAACATTAAAAATTGTTAAGAAATGCTGTGGAATCTTCCTAATTTATTTCATTTTTAGTAATATCTTAGACAAACAACTATCCAGAAGAGTTTATAAATATTTTACATTGTGGCAGAGGAGCAGACTCTAGTACTTCTGAAAATGCCTTTTTGGCAGGGTACTGGGCCTAGTTTAAACTATATTCTTGTCCTGAAAGGTTGGACTAGATGATCCTTGAGGTCCCTTCCAACCTGGTATTCTATGAATCTATGAATTATAACCAGAACTTTTTAAAAAATAAAAACAACTGAAAGAAAAGAAGGTATAAATGTGCAGTAAATAACTTGCCAATATTTTTATTCTTTACTCACAGTTTGTGTTCCTAAGCTGATAGATGATGCCATATTAGTTCTGTGGCATGATTCATCAGGACTTTGGAAACTAAAGGAAACAAAATTCTGTATGAGTTTGGATTTATTTTGGGGGTTTATAGTGTTTTTTTGGTTGGTTGGTGTATTGTTTTTTGTTTTGTTTTGTTGTGTTTTGGGGGGGGGACGTGTCTTTTTTTTTTTTTTTTTTTTTTTTTTTTTAATATGATTCCTGTGCTTGCCTGTAGGAAGCCAGGAGTTGATTTTGCTAGCAACTGAAAACTCCTACTCTTTCTAAGCTACTTATTGCCAGTTTGAGATGGAGTAATCAAAATAAGTTTGGTTTTGAAACTTTCTGCAATTGAAATATATTGAGTTTTAATTTCAGGGGGTGGGGAAATATGTAAATTGAATAGAGAAGCTAGAAACTCTGTTTTAAAGAATAATTTAATTTAAGCTCCAGGTTTTCAGTCATTATTTATTATTCTATTTTGTATAGTCCTGATAAACCCTTATTCTAGGTGTCCTTTTTCATGGAATTACAGCTTTGCATCATGACAACTTAATTTTTCAGGAATGGGTCATCATTCAATAAAGCATAACATGCTTAACCAAAATAGTAATTTTTTGTACAAAATGTTGAATGCTTAAAATATTTTAATTATCTTTTAAGAGAAGTTTAACATCTGGAAATTAAAAAGCCAGAAAACAATAAACAACAAACCCATTTCATCATAATGTTCACTGTAGACAGCTGTTCAATGGAGCATGCTCTGTGGGTTATAGTTTCAGAAATCCTACAATAAAATATTAAGAAAAACCCCCATGTATTCACTGTGCTTACATATTTCTTAGAAGCGGAGATTAAAATAATGCACTTTTAATTTAGTTATTTTTAAATATATGCAAACTCACTAAACTATAAGAAATAGAGCAGTGGTGGAGAACAAAGTGTGCTGAATAGCAGGAAAAAATATTTCAGGAATGGAAAAAAGGGTAAAAGGAGGACATTTTCAAATACACACACATGCTGGCTTTGCTTGGCAAGGTTTTGGTAGCAAGGAAGTGGCTTGTAAAATCATAGAAACAGAATGATCTGTGTTGGAAGGGACTTCTGAAGGTCATCTAATCCAACCCTCTCTTCAGTAAGCGGTGGCATCCTCAACTAGATCAAGTTGCCCAGAGCCCTGTTGAGTCTCACCTTGAATATCTCTGGGGATGGGGTCCCAACCACATTCCCGAGCAACCTGTTCCACTACCCTCATGGTAAAGAACCTGTTCCTAAGATCCAAGCTATTCTTCTCTAATTTGAAGCCATTTTCCCTCATCCTATCACTACAGGCTTTTGTAAACAGCCTCTCTACATCCTTCTTGTAGGTCCCCTTCAGGTACTGGAAGGACACTATTAGTTCTCCACAGAGTCTTCTCTTTCCCAGGCTGAACTACCCAGCTCCCTCAGTCTGTCTTCATAACTGAAGTGCTTCCAAAGTTATCTGAGAATAACCTCTTCCTACACTATGTCATTGATAAAAATATAAAACTGTAAAGTTCCCAATTCAGACCCCTGAGGGTCACCACTTGTCACTGCTTTCCATCTGGACTTCAAGCCATTGAGCACTACTTTCTGGATGTGACCATGCAGCCATCAAATCCACAGCTCTCCAACTTGACAAGTAGGATGTTTTGGGTGACTGTGTCAAAGGCCTTGCAGAAGTTCAGACAGATCACATCAATCTGTAGCTTTTGTCAGAAGCTGCAGAAGTTTACCCCATGTCTGTGATAGAGCCATGCCATATAGTTCCAAGATGAACCCACTGCTTACAAAAGCTGAGCCAATCAGTTGACAGTGGTAGTGCCACCAACAGATTGCAGAAAAAAATGCTGCACAATAGCATCTGGAATAAAGGAGCAAGAATGTGTGAGAGAACTCTGCAGACATGAAGGTTAGTGAAAGAGGGGAAGGACATACTTCAGACACTAAAGCAGAGATTACCCCCTAGCCTATAGTGAAGACCACAGCACACAAGATTGTTTCCCTTCAGCTCATGGATGTTAACAGTGGAGCAGATATCCACCTGCAGCCCACCTAGAACCCCAGACTGGCGCAAAAGGATGCACCCAAAGAAGGCTTAACCGCATGGAAAGCCCATGCTAGAACATCATCCTAGCAGGACCTGTAGAGCCATGAAGTGAAGATTCCAAGCAGGTTTATTGGCAGGACTTGTGACCCATGGAGGACCCATGCTGGAGGACTGGATCCTGTGGGAAGAACCCATACTGGCACAGTTTATTGAGAAATGTAGCTCATGGTGAGGTAAGGACCCATGTTGGAGAAGTTTATGGAGGACTACCTTCCATGGGTGGAACCTCATATTGGAAGAGAGGAAGGGTCCAGAGTTCACTCTGGGACTTCTGCCACAACATCAGTGGTGATGGTGACTAATTTCCAGGGGGGGGAGTTGGTTTGTGTGACCGTTTCAGGCTGTGCCTTTAAGAAAGGGACAGTTGCTGGAACATTCTGGCTGAATGTTTTGGTGAAATAACGAAAACAAGATATTCTAAACAAATTTCATTGGTAGATTGGTAGAATGCAACTTTAAGTTTTTAGTTCAGTTTGAATCTCAGTCTGTTCAGTTCTGTCTGTCTTTTTCAGCCTGTCTGTTTCAGTCCCTCTCTGAGCAACAGCTGTGCAGGATGGAGTTAACCCTGAACTAACAGATAAGAAACTAAATCTTGTATATGCTTTGAGCTAACAGAATTTCCTCCTTAATAATTACTTTTTCTCTCTCTCTAACCCTTTTTGGGAAAAAAGGGAGGTAGGAGGAGAGAGGGGGGGTACAGGGGGGGACCCTCCTGGCTGGAGGAAGGAAAGTTTTTTCTGTATTATGTTCTTTGTTGTGTATTTCTGTATATATTATAAATACTGTATATTGTGTATATCTTCACTGCATTTCATCCTGCTTGTAAATATTGCTCTTAAACATTTTCACTTCTCTGACTGAGTTAGCCATGGTTTCTTTGTGTGTGTGGGAGAACTGAACTTTCTCTCACCACCACAGTTTGATATTAGTTTTGTTTATAATTATGTATTTAACTTTATGGCTATCATTTTCTTTAAAGTAGTTTTAGTTTTCTTTACAATGCATAAATCTCTCTCCCTTATTCCCATTCTCTTTTCCTTAGGGAGGGGAAAGGGATTAATAGAGAGCATCTATCATGTGTTTAAGTGGCTGGCCCACCCTACGCATGACACCCAAGCAACTGAAAAGGTGGATGACAAAGAAAAGTTACAGGAAGGAAAAAGAATTCAGAATTGCACTTCTTAGCATCTTATATTTTCCACAAATTCCTAACTTTAAAAGATCTGTCAATATTTGCCTGTTTTCTCAAATTAATCAACTTTGAGACCTTACACATTCTACTTTTGTGAATGTTATACATAATTTGATAAAGGAACATAGCTTTTTCCAGAGTGCTACTGACTCCTTTGTCTTCATAGGTTGTCTCCTGGCCTTCATGGATTATCTTCTTACTTTCATGGTTCATAAGGATGGCATTCCTGGTGGACCTTCAAATTATTTATATCTCTTTCCCAGCTAAAGCGTTCGATGTCATACAAAAATGTCATCTGAAATATGAGCAATCAAGAAGACAAGCATATTTATACAGTTTTTCATGGATTTATTCAAAATTAAATTGCTTATTTGCTCTTAGACAATTCACCATGAGAGAGACTGAAATCCCTTGATAAATAATTTACTGTGAATCATTCATTGACCTACATAATAAGCTTGTCATAATACATAGCAGCTAATTTTCCTTCTCAGAATATATGTGTCTGTTCTCATGATTAACTACAGAAATTAGTACATGGTTAAAACCAAACCCACTACAATATAGCGTCCTGTGGGATTAGTTTAAAAATGTTCCTCTAAATATTTTCTATTGCAAACGGCATTGTTTGCTGAACCAAGTACATATTTGCTACATTTCTTTTTTCATCTTGTCATCAGTTAGGTTTGAGATGGCCATTAGCTGAGTAACAAACACTCTCTATTTACCCCTCTCTCTTCCAAAAATAGGAAGAGAAAGAGAATAAGGTAGAGTCTCAACCTGCTGTTGCAGGAAAGAAGGTTCATGCAAGGACCCCCGCAATGAAACCAAGACAGAACTAAGTAGTTGGTTGAGAAAGGCACATCAATCTTGTTTTCACTTCTATGTACAAAGGGAAAAGTTAGCTGTACAGGAAAAGAGGAAAGGTGAGGAATTCTAAAGCAAAGGATAGTGACCACTTGGGATCCAGTGACATCTTGCCTGTCCCAAAAACTTCATGTGATGTGGGAGCTCTAAATATCCAGTGGTTGCTCTCACAGTTAATAGTTTTCCAGCCCCATATGCAATAGTACTTCCTTAGCTGGGTGCTGACAGTTTCTTGCCCAAGTGCCTTTCTGTGGTTTTCTGTGCTTTATATAGCTCCCAACTGCACCTGTGCCAGTCATTTGTGTGGAGGGGTCTCTCCACCTGAGGACCCCTGACCCATTCTATGACATTTGCACAGTAAGCTTCAGTTTCCAATGCAACCATTTTAAGCATGGAACTTATGGGTTTCTGCAGCAGCTCAGCGAGCTCTAGCTTGTATAACAACAGCTTGCAGTTTTGTCAGGTACACATCTTTATAGTTGCCAAGTGAAGTTCAGAGCAAAGTGTAAGATGAGGCATCCTTTTTTGACTATTTCTCAGAAAAATAGTGAGACTAGCAACATTTATCAGAACAATTTAAATCTTTACAAGGAAGGAGACCTATGGAATGGAAATAAAACAAAACAAAATTGCAAAACAGTAAACAACAGAAAACACATTTTTAAAGAAAATAATAATAATAATAAAATGTATATAAATATATACAAAACCAATATTGAACTCAGCCCTTTTAAAGGCAATTACATCATTGTCACGCTGTGAGCAGGCACTGAGGAAGTACCAGCCAGGGGCTGGATTCAGGAGTTGAATTATGGAACTGGATACAGGAACATACAGGCTGGGATCAAAGGCAGAAGGGGCAGAGTCCTCCTTGGATGTCAGCCATTGAAAAACAGACTTTATACTCAATATGACATATGTGGAATGGAATACTTTGTTGGTCACTTTAGGGTCACTTGTTGTGTCTGTTCCTTCATATATGTACCACCTCTTACTGCACCCCCAATGTTGTACACAGACTTAGTAGTGACTTTGGTCTCCATAGAAGCAAGCCTAAGCAAAAGCCTTTCTACATGCCAGTCCCTGGTAGTAACTACAAATATCAAGCATTACCACTTGTAGAAGCAGACACTGTCTGCAAAAAAATACCATTAATTTGAGAAAGTATATTTACTTACAAAAGATGTAGCTGAGAAGCAAAAATCACTCAAAAGAATCAGTTGTATAAAGAACTTTTTATAAGATATATTATAAAAATCTGTTAAGTACTTTGCACTGCTTTTGCTGATATTCATGAAACCATTTCAAAATACCAAATTTAATTTTAAAATAAGTCAAGAAAAACTCTCAAAGTTATTCAGGTTTATTTGGATATTAAATAATTTCCTCAGTTATTATTCTGACTCAAAATTAGTAAAATAAAGTTTATTTTCTGAGAAAAAAAAATAATATATATTTTGAAGTTTGGAATAAAGGCATAATTGGCATTTGAAACTCCCTTTAAAACTGTCCTTCCACATTCTGTTCAGATCTAGTCTAATGGTAGTTAAGTGCGAGTCAGGAACTGCAGTGTGATTCATTTACATCTGAGTAGTACTCCTAGGCTCCTTTGTAGTCAGTCACGAGGGTGCTATTAATTTGATCTGTTTTATGCATCTAATGTAAAACAAGATTGAGTGCTTATTGGAAGTGCCTCTTTCTATTTGGTATAATGTACATGTAGACTGAGTAGCTTAGAGGCTTACATTTGGTCAGATGAATTGTTGAGGCTTACTCATTGTATTATCTTGGCAGAATTGTTTCCTATTTCCTTCAGCTATGGTACAATTTCATCACTGCATCATTGTGATGTTCTTATTAAAAGGTTTATCACATTTGTCTGGAAAGATAGTTAAACTATATCATTAACTTACTGGAGAAGTTTCTGATCTTTTCAGAAAGTTGAGGAGAGATGGAAAACACGTAATATGTCTAAAAGGTTATCAGGATCCTCAGTCTTCAAAAATACAGACATTAATAGTGGATTGTGTGAGAGTAGTCTGAACATTATGTCACTGTGTTCATAGATACATAAAATCTGTGAAGTAAAGTTTCTAGTATTTGGCAGTAAATGTGTATCTCTCAATTTATGCATGCATATTGTTTTTCATTTATCTGAAATAAGCACCATGAACTGCATAGAGTATGTATAAACTAGAGATAATTATTACAAATAATTAAAGTTGATATATTGTACAATGAACTTCAAGCTAATGTGAATGTGTTCATGAATATGTAAGGACTGGAAAGAACCTTTAGAAGTCATCTGGTCCAAAGCCCCAACAAAGAAGGGCAACTGTGAGATTTCATCAGATTGCTCAGAGCATTCTCCTATCAGGACACTGCCAAAATGGATTATTCACAGTTTCTAAGTGTAACACTTTAAAATGCTTAATCATTCTTACTCTGAATGCCTTTTTTTCCTGAACTGATCTTGTTTTAATCTGTGAAATAATTTGTTTCTCATTTGTATTATACTCCTCTAAGATTGTAATTTACCTTTTAAATAATTCAACTTGCGTGCTGTTTAATGTTACATAATGTTGGAACCATTTTTTTAAAAGTTTATAAATTAAATGTTGTTGTGCAAGCTACCTATTGTAGGTTTCCTGCATAATGTATGGAGAGACAGACAACTCCAGATGATAACATTTCATATTTTTCACCTCATTATCTACAGACAATATAGAAATATATTTTTCCTTTAGAAAAACATGAAAACAATACATTAAAGGAACTCTTCTGTTCTAAACTGAATGTACATTTACTCTGGATTAGCAAAAGGCTTTTGTAATATATTTTAGCAGTCAGACAGTAAGTGGAGGTCTCAATCTATTACCAGTGAATTGCCTAAGAGTCTTCTTGATTATTTTTTATAAATCAGAAATTGTCCCTGTGTAATAAGTTGTAGCAGAAAATTCCTTCCCCCTAAAAAAAAGTTAACATTTTTTATTAAAGAGGAAGATATTTTTAGTTGACTATATGTGATTTTCTGATTTTTGCTGATTATTAGTCTTGTTTAGAGCATTTTGTCTACTTTGTGTGGTACAATTTATTGATTAAACAGGCCATTATTTGTTATTATCTTGATGCCAGGTGAAACCCTGTTAACATTTTTATTTTGTATTTAATTATGGGGAAAAAACCCACATTTGTCATTCACCAAATGCCATTGAAATAGCATTCAAGAGTTTAATTACACAATGATTAGGAGTTACAGGTTTCTTGGGGAGATTCAAAAGCAAATTAATTTTGGAGAAAGTTGTAAGATTTCTTTAAAGAAAAAAGTCAGACTAAAAAAGAAAATTATTTAATTAGTAGACTGTTCTGGGAACTTCAGCTGGTTGAATCCCTTCCCAAATTAGTGCAGAAATGTGTAGCTATTATTGGATGAATTTATGTCTAATATGGGCTAATTTTTTTGTTGTTGTTATATATATTTATTTTCACTTCACATCTTATGCGTGAATAGTTAGTATTAATATCTTCCACTGATCCTTCAGGTGGGCACATTCAAATCCATGCCTTAAGAAATGCTATTGTATGCTGTTTAGTTAGAAGTAATTTATTAATTACATATATTTATATTAAAAGAATTATTATATAGTATCATAGCTTTTGTTTAACAAGCAAAGCCCCTCCACCCCCCTCCACCAGATAGCAGGTATTTCTCAGAAGAGAGAGAATACCCAGTAAGTGGAACAGTTTACAGCACCAGTTCAATTGTTATTTAGTAATAAATCTAGACATAGGGACATTCTAAACTCTCACTAAAAAAACCCACAGCCTATCATCAAATATCAGTATTTAAGGGCTGCTACCAATGGAGTTTCCTCAGTGGAAGAACATGTTTCTGCATTGTCAATCTTTCTGCACTAATGTCACTCCTCTTTACCTATGCAATTTCTCTAACTTCCAATGCTTAAAAATAAATAAATTCAGAAGATAACAACTGTAAGCCTCCAATAAAAAATTACTTTATGTCAAATTTTCTTTTCATAACAGTATATTATTGCATTGTGTGTAGCTGTCATGGTAGTGGCTGTGAAGGTGAGGAGAGGAGCAGCCTTTGTGAGGGAAGACAAGGGGCTGCCCCATGTCAGACATAACCAGTTCCAGGCACCTGCAAAATAGATCTACCAGAGGACAGAGAGGAGACCCTCAGTCAAAATCACAGTATAGAATAATAGAATTGTTTCAGTTGAAAAAGATCTTTAACATATAACTCTACCAAATCTGATTCTAAACTATGTCTATGCCCATCTATGCATATTTTAAACCTCACCAGGGGTTATGATTCTACCAGCACACTGGGGAGCCTATTCCAGTGTTTGACAACTCTTTCAGGTAAGAAAGGATTACATTATCTTCTAATATCCAATCTAAACTTCCCCTGATGCAACTTAAGGACATTTCCTTTCATCTTATCACTTGTTACTAGGGAGAAGACAATGGCACCCACCTGACTACAACCTCCTCTGAAGTAATTAAAGAGAACAATAATGTTTCCCCTCAGCCTCCTTTTCTCCAGACTAACCAATCTCACTTTCCTCAGCTGCTCCTCATCAGGCCTGTTCTCCAGACCCTTCATCAGCTTTGTTGCCTTTCTCTGCATCCTCTCCAGCACCTCAATGTCTTTCTTGTAGTGAGGGCCCTGAAATTGAACATAAGATGGTGGACCCTCAACAATTTTGAGAGAGGAGTGAGGGGCAACTGATCTTTCTGTCTTTTATCTTGAACTACAAGAATTTCCATTTATTTTCTCCCCACATCCCATCGACATTCAACTGTAATTCTCATTACAACCTCTGCAACAATCACTATAGCTAGATTCCCAACACAATCACGTAAGTTCACTTTCCAGAGAAAGAACATCTGTTGCAAGGTGAATAACAAACAATGGTAATAAAAAGAGAACTACATGATGAATAGCTAGGATGTTACTTCCATCACTTTAAAAGCATTCAGGGTCATATTAAGTAGTATATTTAGAATCCTTTCATGTCCTTTAGGTGCAATTTTGAAACTTACTACTGAAAAAAACACTTTGTAGCATTTCTGGGATTTCAGACTATTCCTAATACCAAATGCTTGTTACATAATAATCTGTTCACACAAAAGAAGAACAAATCTGTTTTTTAAACATTTCTCAGACCAAGAAAATTGATTTCCACTCCCTTTTGACCCCAGAGTCTGAATGAAGAACCATCTCCTTAGAATATAATTTGGAAAGAATGAGAATCTTCTTTTTCCTTGAAATTTTAGTGGCAATAATACAATTAATCCAAACTAATTTTAAATATGCAAAAGTAATGCAGCCAGTTCAAATACCTTGCAATAGCTAGTGGGATAGGCATCTCTAGAGAACATTGCCTAAAACATTTAGTCTGGTTTAGTATGAATTTGCTGATTGAGATGCTTCTCTGTCTGCCTTTTATTATAGAATGGCTAACCTACATACGTAACACACATTCGCTATCTAATTTTAAGACAGATGGAAGTAGGACAGCTGATCTTCAGCCCTGCATTTCTGCAGATACGACACCTCTTTTAACTCATTCATAGGTTAGGTTGGTAATGACAACAGGATTTGCAGTTTCTTTTGACAAGTATACCTTTTCCCTTAAACTAAAAAGGTAACTTTTTTTTCCTTGCCCATTCAATGTTTTTACTCCCCCTCCTGGTATGACTAAAGAATAGGAGTCAATGGTGGTTGTATGATAATCGTTTATGGAAGAACTGCTAATGTTCAGAATATTTTCTTAACGTGGAATATCTTTGCTTTATTTATCATCCTGCTCCAGCTGACAGTATGTTACAATGAACACTTCCTATTATTATACCAAGCTTCTTTGTCTGCAAAATACAGCTTTTAAAAACCAAGTAACTAATACTGCATAGGTGATTATGGGAACCATTGTGAACACATGTGAACAGAGTAGGAACAGCTGGTCAGATAATGTAGATCATAATACAGAAATATCCTCACTAATACACAGCAGTGAGTTAATTGTTCTGTGTGAGCCATTATTGTCCTTTGTCCCTGATTACACAGATTGCAACTAGCCATCCAAGAAAGTCTGTGAATCCTAGATATTTTTTTGAAGTTAGTACAAATAATTATTTGTCTAAAATTTGTTCATAGGATGGTGGTCATAATTCACCATTATCTCTTTTTTTTGTTCTCCTATTTAGTATATTTCAGTGTGAGCCAATGTGGGAGCGAGAACAATACCATACAAGATGAGCAATCACATACTAAAAATAACAAATAGTGACTAGTCAATGTGAGCAGCTGTGAACAGGCCATAGTCAAATACATGTGAATACATTTACAGGCTCAGCATTAGTTTGCAAGCAATTCACAGACAGGAAATAAGAAAAAAAAAAGGATACAATTTCTAATTAATGGTATTTATAATGAATAATTCAGTTAGCTCTGCTTCTTGACAATTGCCATGACATTTCCTAACCATTTTTGATATTGAGATCTGCATATCTTGTTTTTTAATCTTTCAAATATTAATTCTCTCAGTCTTAGAATAAAGTCCTTGAATTTCTAAAAAATATATCTCATTCCACTTGAAATCTTCATTCTTTCTAGAGGTATTGGTTTATTACATTTGTAATTATCTATGTTCGACAGGATAAACTTTTGCAGAATTTAAGAAAGAGAGAATGGCAACATATTCTTTGTCCTTTTCAGTGGGAGGATTTAATGAAGCAATGGGATGGGATCCATCCTAAGGTGCTAAGAGAGCTGGCAGGTGAGCTGGCCGGGCTGCTCTCCATTTTTCAAGAGTCCTGGCTCACCAGAGAGGTCCCAGATGACTGGAAGCTGGCCAATGTGATGCCCATCCACAAGAAGGGCTGGAAGGAGGAACCAGGACATTACAGACCTGTCAGCCTGACCTCAGTGCCTGGCAAGATTATGGAACAGGTCATCTTGAGTGCAATCACACAGCACTTACTGAATGGCCAAGGGTTCAGGCCCAGACAGAATGGATTTAGGAAGGGCTGGTACTGCTTCACCAAACTTCTATGATCAGGTGACCCACCTGGTGTATGTGGGGAAGGCTGTGGATGTAGTCTACCTGGACTTCAGTGAGGCCTTTGATACCATCCCCCACAGCAAACTCCTGGCCAAGCTGTCAGCTCATGGCTTGGACAGCAGCACTATGTGCTGGGTTAGGAACTGGCTGGAGGGCCGAGCCCAGAGAGTGGCAATGAATGGTGCCACATCCAGCTGGCAGTCTGTCAGTAGTTGTGGGTTCTACACTTGGGCCACAACAACCCTATGCAGCACTACAGGCTGGGTTCAGAGTGGCTGGAGAGCCACCTGGCAGAAAGGGAGCTGGGGGTACCAGTTGATAGTAGGCTGAACATAAGCGAGCGGTGTGCCCACGTGGCCAAGAAGGCCAATGGCATCCCAGACTGTATCAGGAATAGTGTGGCCAGCAGGAACAGAGAAGTCATTCTGCCCCTGGACTCAGCACTGGTTAGGCCACACCTTGAGTCCTGTGTCCAGTTCTGGGCCCCTCAGTTTAGGAAAGATGTTGAGTTGCTGGAATGTGTCCACAGAAGGACAACAAAGCTGGTGAGGGGTTTCAAGCACTAGCCTTCTGAGGAGAGGCTGAGGAAGCTGGGGTTGCTTAGCCTGGAGAAGAGGAGGCTCAGGGCAGACCTTATTGCTGTCTACAACTACCTGAAGGGAGGTTGTAGCTAGGTGGGGGTTGGTCTCTTGTCCCAGACAACCAGCACCAGAACAAGACGACACAGTCTCATGCTGTGCCAGGGGAGGTTTAGGCTTGAGGTGAGGAGAAAGTTCTTCACAGAAAGAGTGACTGGCTATTGGAATGGTCTGCCCAGGGTGGTGGTGGAGTCACCATCACTGAAGGTGTTTAGGAAGAGAGTGGACAGGGTGCTTGGTGCCATGGTTTTGTTGATTATATAGTGTTGGATGATAGGTTGGTCTTGATGATCTCTAAGATATTTTCCAATTTGGTTAATTCTATTCTAATTTCTATGCAAAATGTAGATTGGATTTTTGGGTTTAGTTTGTTGTACTGGTTATATTTTGTGGGCTGTTGGTTGGTTGGTTTGGTTTGTTCATTTGTTTGATACTGTCTTCCTATTGTATAATTGTAGAATTAGTAGTGTAAGGTTAATCTGTAATTGAAGCCCTTCACTTTTCTGAGAGAAACTCTTGGTTTTCAGAGTTAGGTGTCTAAACCAATATCTATACTGGTTTATGTAAGACTATGAAACACACTGGTGATCCAAGCAAGACTTATCAAAAAAACTCACCACCAATTCTCCTGCAAAGTTTCTTCACTACTTTTGCTCAAATACTGTTGATGTGGACTTGAAAATAGATAGCATACAGTAATAAATAAATGTATACAACATATTCTCTGGGGGAAGAATTAAGGAAGGAATCACCTTCAAATATTAACTCCATCATCATTAAGATAAATCTTAATTAAGATACATCTGAGTGGGACATGGTCCAGAAGACAGATTAAATACTGCATGGAGCTGACCAGCAAATTGTGACTTGACATTCTATAGTATAGTCTCAAAAGTAGAGTGGATATTTGTCACAGTGAGTCTTCCAGCTCCAATTCACTAGGTGTCCAGTTTAGGGAATGTGTCGACAATCACATTGTATTCTGTTATATTATTCAGTTCAATGGAAACAAAAAGGGAATCATTGCTTCAAGTCTTCTTGGAAAGAATATAAATTAATCAGGATATAGAAAAAGTAAATGAAGACTAAAATGCAAGAAATAAAATGGCTGCTAAATTTGCTTTAATGCCTCTTTTCCTGTCTATATTTCCTACCTTAAATATTATGCAGTACATGCTTTTAAAAATAACAGAAAATGTCATTTCAAAACAAAAGGTTGTGATGTTCTGTTCTTGGTCCTTTCTCATTTACTGTACAGGATAGATGCTTCTCACTTAATGTGCAGCTAATCAATATTTTTGTTTTATCCCTGTTGCTCAAGGTATGGCCTCAAGCCAAGTTATTGCACACTATTTAAGCCCTGCCCTGAAGGTAGAGTCATTGATTTTATTATGGGCTTTCTTACAGCAGTTCCCACTAATGTATATGAGCACTTCACAAACAATTTATCCTCACAACTATTCACTAAAAATTCTGGAAGTGAAGGGGAGGTAGGGGTGAAAGATCCCACTCACCTCGATACGGAGCTGAAGCACATTGTGTCTAAGGTTATTTTGAAGTGAACTATATGAGACTCAATTTTTTTCAAAAATTTTCCACTACATAATGTTTCCAGCAGAGTAATTTTTGAGCTCAGATGCTTTCTTTTTTGAAAGCAATCCCATTTTTTAATTTAATTAAAAGGTCAGGTTCTTCAAAAAAGCTGGATGCTAAAGACTGTGTTGATTTGGTAGCTGCAAAGTAAAATTCCAAATTAAAGGAAGCTGTCTAGGGGACAGCTAAAGAATTTAAAAGGTTGATGAAACAAAAATAAATGAGTTTTAAAAAAAGAAGCTAGCCATAGAGCCAGAGCTAGTTAACAGATAAAGTGGAGAAACTTTCACTAAAGCAATCTTTCGCTGAAGTTTAGTTCAGACATGCAAAAAGAGGTGAAAATCTGTAGCGATGTTCTAAGGTGCCTTTCTTAAGTATATGACTATACTAAGCATTTGAATAAGAGGAGAAGATACCTGAACTGTATTTCCCAGGAAGTACCTATGCAGCCCTTCAACTTGTATATCCATATGGCAATTGATTTCCTTCCAGATCATATTTTCATTGACAATCAATTTGCCTGTGCACTAAATATGAGTTGGTCACCTCACTGTACTATTTTCATGATTTTGCAGATCAGATTTGTGATTGTAGGTTCTGATTACTGAACAATTCCGTTAAATATTGATATCTAATACCAACACCTAGGTTCAGTTTTAAAACACAGGAAAAAAATTCTTATCTCAAAATGTGAGCAAAGTAAAACAAATTTTCTGCACTCATAACCACAATCTGAACATCAAGAAGGTTGGACTTTTATTACTTAACATCAAAACAGTAATATACAATCCCAAACTATTCAATATATGAACAGTAGTCTTTGTAAAATAACTTCTTTTGAATTGCAAACATATTTTTAAAGCTTTTCCATATATTTTCAGTAAAATAAAAACATGCTCAGAATGAAATATGCCAGGTAATTGCAATTTCTAGGTAAAATGGCAAATGCCACTAAAACTGGTTATTTTGTTTAATGTATCCTCTACATTGTGCTTACTTTTCCTCTTTTGTGAAAACAAATAAGCAAACAAAAAAACACACTAAATCAAAGAAGAAAAATAAATAAAACAGAACCAATGATTTATTTGTGGAACAAACAGATCCCATACAAGGGGATGGAGAAATGTGCATTAAAGAATTAAGAGAGGGCTTGTCAAAAAACTACATTACCTATGGTGAAATTAGGATGTATTATTCTGAAACAGAATTTCATGTAGTTATTTTACAAGAAAAAAGTAAAGCTTAATTTTTTTCTGTTTTTTTTTCTTTGAACCTTAAAAAAACCCCAAATGAACAAATATTCTCCGTTGCAATTAGATTGTAGCTGGCTGTTACCAAGAAAAAGCAGTCTTCAAGAATGAAGTCTTAAAGACATGAAAGTAAAGCTTTATCAGGAAACTTCCAGGCAATCACAGAGATCACTAATCTCCATAATAATGACACTATAGTGTAGGAACAATTTTGCTTTATTGTATTTATTACAGAAGTCTTCGTTGGGACAATTTCAGGGAAATACAAAGTCATTGCATAATCAGCATCAATTATCTACAACACTTTAGAAATAAGCATGCTATAAGATGCTTCTAATTGAACAAGAATTGCTTAATTTTTGTATTTGTCAAAAATATATGTGTAATAAATATCTATTTTATATTTAATATTTTGGGTGGTGGGATCTTCAGACACAGCTATAACTAATTTACGAAATATATTTGCAGGTTCTGTTATTCAGTTGTGGGTATTACATTCCACATATGAAGACAGTGAAATGATTTAAGCACAAATCTGAGAATGTCCGATACAGCTATTTAACTTGGAAATAAAGATGATATGATCTGCAGTTTTGCACAAGGGGGATTCTGTAGCAAATTAGCCAGGGACTTACAGCTTGCTGCTTTCTCTCTCTCTCTCTCTCTCTCTCTCTCTCTCTCTCTCGTGTGCTCCATTCCAGGGCTCTCAGAACGTTGGTTGCCTTGTGTGATCGTTCGACGCTGTGCCTTTAAGGTCCAAGTGCAAGGCCCAGGTGTGATTTGCCTCCTAGGACAAGCTCATCAGCTGCAACTCCAGCATCATTTGGCTCTTGTTGCTTTCTGGTCCAGGTATAGTTTTCCTGCTAGGGCAGGGTCTTCATCTGTAACTCCTGTAGATTTGGCTCTTGCTGCTTTCTGGATGAGAACAAGGCAAATTGCCTACTATTTTGGCTGGTTTAAATACTGTCCCAAGACAATTAATGCCTTTTGGTAACAGAGAAATCTAACAGCTTAACCTATAGAATGGGGCATATCCAAACATGGTCAGGGGCACACACAGTTCACAGGTGTGTTAAAGTTTAATTATATGTGCTACACATTTACCTGGACCATCTGGACCCCAGGAAATGTCCAGGTTTGCACATTCATAGGTGCTTAGCCCATTGTCTGGGTTAGGGCATGTTTTGGGGCTTGTCCCTTCGGGACAATATGTTGAAAACAATTCTTAATATTTCAAAATAAGAATACAATCCAAAATTACTAGAATCCTGTCTGAACAGCAGAAGTTAAAATATTCATTTTCATTGTGTGGGCTGTTAGGAGATGAGCATTTGTAAACTTCATAATGTGGCATTATAACAATGTGCTTGTTGCAATATCTCAGTAAAGAGGCATCCTGGTATCTGATATTGTTTTATTTTCTCTTCAGCTTTGTCTAACTCTTCAGGATAATATTTCTATGTTACTATTCTTTTTTTGTGGTTATTATGCTTTTGTATTAATATTGTTACAACTATTTCCCATTAAGAGCAACAGTATCTATTTCTTCACCTATCCTTTGGTATCTACAAACCTTTTTTTTTTAAATCTAGATGGAAAATAAATTCTTAATCCTAGGGAATTCTCATTTTATTTCCTGACAAGAGTGTGATTTATATTTCCTCCAGTCAGTAAGATGATGAACACACTACAGAAGCTTATTTTCAGGCATTTTGTCCGCAAAATGGTTACAATGCTATTTCACTCAGTGAAAAAATTCTCTTCAGGCTTCTGATGTAGCAAATTGCTTTCAGAAAAGTCCTCCATTTCCCCATTATTCTAGCTTCACTATTTCCCTCCCAGTGATGCTTCCTTTATACTGTGGTTATATATTATTTCCTGTAAGCAGGGACTGGGCTGCCCCATGAAGAGACCATGGTGTGGAGTGTCACTGAGCCCCTGAAACTTATGGTGAGGAGAAAGCCAGAAGTGGGACCTGGTCAGGGAAATTCTAACAGGAACAGCTAGAAAGAGTGTGCTGGAGATGGTGCTGTAGACCAGAAACAAGGCTATGGCTCTCACCTCAGAGCCATTCAGGATTCAGAACTGAAAACTACTTGTGGCATGTTGACACTGGTCAGCCTCCAGACTCCCATGCATCCACTCTTTCCCTACCCCTCCTTCATCAAGACAGGTGGAGAAAATAGGATGAAGAAGCTCAAGGGTCAAGATAATTGCATAAGGGTCAAGATCCAATTGCATCATAGACAAATGAGACTCAACATGAGGAAATTAATTTAATTTGTTGTCTATTAAATGAAATAGGATAATGAGAAATAAGAATAAATATAAAAACTTTCCTTCCAACTACCCAATCTTCCCAGGCTCGGCTTAACTACTTCATTCCTAACTCCTTTACCTGCCCCGCAACAGCCAGCACAAGGTTACAGGTAATGGGGGTGCAGAGAGTTGATAATGGTTCTTCTCTACCACTCCTCGCTCCAGAATGGGTACTTTACAGAGGATGCAGTCCTTCAGAAATGGACTACACTGATGTGGATCCTCCACAGGCTCCATGTCCTTCCAAAGAAACTGCACTGTGTAGGCTTCTCTTACCAAGCCAAAGCTCCTGCCAGAGGCCTACTCCTGCATGGACTCTCCACAGGGTCACAACTTCCTTCAGGATATATCCACCTACTTTGGTATGGAGAACTCCAGAAGATGCAAGGTAAATATATGCTCTACTATGGTCTTCTCCACTGGCTGCAGGAGAATCTCTATTCTGGTGCCTGAAGAACCTATTACCACTCCTTCATTGACCTTGGTGTCTGCAGGGCTGTTTCTCATAATTAATTTTTTCACCCTCCTCTTTCTCAGGCAGCATTTAACCCTTTCTTAAATAGTTTTTCCTCAAGCTACTATCATCTTTGTAGAGAGGCTGAGCCATACCCTGTGGTGGGATTGTTGGAACCAACTGGAACTGTGTCTGGCACAGGGCAGCCTCTGGCCTCTCCTCGCAGAGGGCAACCCCTGCGGCCACACTGCTGCTAAAAGCAAACTTTGATATTTACACCCAATACACAAGTATACAAAAAGCCTGGCTTGGGAAAGGACTGGGTGTGCAGAGTTGAGATGAAATAGGGCTCCTAGACCTGCAAGTGGGGGGAGGACCCAGGTGAGGCTGTTTAGGGTCAGTAAGACCTAGCACTGTCCTCAGGGCCTTGGCATTTCCAAGGAAGGTGCCTAAGCCAATGCTTGGTCTTTGTCTGCTTATGGACATTGTCTCTGCAGGAGATGCATGACATTTTGATAAGACATTTGTTCAGAAGGCAACTTGCTGTGCAGTATCTACTATCCTCCTAGAGATATTTTTTTTTTTAAGAGGCCTTTAGGATGCAGCTATTGCATGTTCATTGCTAAAAGATTTGCAAACAGACTTTTCAAACAGAATTTAGACAGCAGGTTTCTACCCCATGTAGCAATGCCAAGTCCAAGCTTTATCACTTGTAGGTTACAATTAAATTTATATTGCAATTTGAATTCTGCTATAACTGGACCACTTCAGTCCATTTTTCAGTCAGAAACAAATCATATACTGTCATCTTAGATCCCCATTTCACTCTTGAATCTTAGCCTTTTATGTTAGATAAATGTTAGTTTATACTGTAAGCTTATGTAAGAGGAGCATGTATGCTCCTTTAAAAGTATCACGATCACAGGAGTCACAAACAACAATATACGGAGACAAAGCTGGCCAACAGATGATAAGGGAGATTATGACTGATGAATTAGAGGAAGTAGTATGTCTTCCATGATGAAGTTATTAATCTTAAATATTTCCCTTACATTTAAATTTCTGAGGTTTACTGACTTTTATTATCAACTGTCAATATTTCTTTCTAATAAGTATTAACAATACTTCAATAATCATTAACAGCCTGTGGATCACTATCTTTATTTGTATATGTTTTTTCTGCATCCAGAAATCTTAAAAGTGTTTTCCCCATTACACTCTCATTCACCTTTACCTTTTCATTATTTTATTTTATTTCTTCATTACAGGACTCCCTTTGTATTTAACAGAGCATATCAACACTTTTTCTTTTCATTGTGACAGAGTGCAATTGATTCCAACATTTTTGCCTTGAGGGAGCTGGCTGAAGGCAATAGAATTACAAACATTTAATCAGTCAGCATCTGAAGACTGATGTAATACTGAGTGCTTTGATCCATGGATGCTTTTTTTGTAGCAGAAATAGTGGAATATAGTGGAATCTAAAGCACAAACAGGGTAAACATTGTGTCTAGTGTGGGAAACTAAGAGAAGAAACAAAAGAAGTTTTAACACAATTATTTCAGTCCTCCAATGTATTATTCACGGAATCATCTCTGTATAACTGAACATGTCTGTAAAAAAATAAGAAAAATAATCAAAATCTTTAAATGCTATTTCTTTTAATAATTATAGAAGCATAGGATAATGTAGATAATTATATAAATTTTTAAAATCACAAACCTTAGATTTGGATTTTCTGTTAATATATTGTGGAGAGGAAAAAAAAAAAGTTTTGATTTATTATCATATGGTCATAGTATTGGGGTTTAATCCAGTAAGAAAAGCTTCATTGCTATATGTGTAATTAGTTCAGATATTTTGGGGTTTAAATTTTTCCACCTATAATAGATTTTTTTCTATGCTTCTGAAGAACAATTTTGTTTTGGTGTCAATTTCTTTGACTTTTTCATTTGTCTCCAGTGGGAATACTGGAACAGAGGTGGGTTTTTTATTGTTTGTTTCTTTATAGTTTTTTAATAATAATTTGTTTCCCTCTCTACAAATTTATGAGTAATGGAACAGTTGAAATCTGGTTTCCTAAAGGCTACAATTACTATGATAACTGACTGTCTGTTATTGTCTGGTGTTTGCTCTTACTTTCAATATATTTACAATAGAATAGAACTAACCAGGTTGGAAAAGACCTTTGAGATCATCAAGTCCAACCTATCATCCAACACTATCTAATCAACTAAACCATGGCAACAGACAACCCATCCAGTCTCTTCCTAAACACCTCCAGTGATGGTGATTCCATCACCTTCCTAGGCAGCCCATTCTAATGGCAAATCACTCTTTCTATGAAGAACTTCTTCCTAACATACAGCCTAAACCTCCCCTGGCACAGCTTGAGACTGTGTCCTCTTGTTCTGTCACAGGTTGCCTGGGAGAAGAGACCAACCCCCACTTGGCTACAACCTCCCTTCAGGGAGATGTAGACGGCAATAAGGTCTCCCCTGAACCTCCTCTTCTCCAGGTGTGATGGTTTAACCCAACTACAAACCAAAAACTCAGCTGAACTCAGTCTGGGAAGTGAATGAAGGAGGTGTATTTTACAAGCAATAATGGAATGCAGTCAATATGTACAAAATACACAGTAATTACAATATTATGCAAGTCTTTTGCAAAAAAAAAGAAACAACAGAGAAATCCTCCTTGGGCAGGAGGATTCCACCTTGCCTTTCCCCCAGCCTCTCTCTCCCTTTGTCCTGTGGTTAATTATAAGAAAAGAGAAAACAAGAAATGTTAGAGGTTTGTTTGGTTTTTTTTTTTAAGTTAGCTCAAAGTGCCATTAACAATCTAGTATGCTTATCTGAAGTTTCACTGATAAGAGGTCTCTGTCCAGGAACAGCCAGCATGCAGGCAGAAAGAATGAAAACAGAATGTGAGATAGTGCTGTGGTACATCTCACATCTCACCAATGAAATTAATTTACAACAATCTTTGTTTTCCTTTTTACATCCAACTGTAGATTTGCTTGAAATTTTTTTAAAAAGCACAGCCTAACCTGTCACACCAGGCTAAGCAACCCCAGCTCCCTCAGCCTCTTCTCAGAAGGCTAGTGCTCCAAACCTCTCACCAGCTTTGTTGCCCTTCTCTGGACACATTCCAGCAACTCAACCTCTTTCCTAAACTGAGGGGCCCAGAACTGGATACAGGACTCAAGGTGTGACCTAACCAGTGCTGCATCCAGGGGCAGAATGACCTCCCTGCTCCTGCTGGCCACACTATTCCTGATACAGGCCAGAATACCATTGACCTTCTTGGCCACCTGGGAACACTGCTGGCTCATGTACAGCCTACTGTCAACCAGTACCCTCCATGTCCCTTTCTGCCTGGCTGCTCTCCAGCCACTCTGACCCCAGCCTGTAGCACTGCATGGGGTTGTTGTGGCCAATGTGCAGATCCCAGCACTCAGATGTGTTAAATCTCATGCCGTTGGACTCCACCTATCTGTCCAGCCTGTCAAGGTCCCTCTGCAGAGCTCTCCCACCCCTCAACACCTGCCCCCAGCTTGGTGTCATATGCAAACTTACTGATGATGGATACAGTACAATTGTTCCCATCATTAATAGCATATTGAACAGGATGGGGCCCAGCGCTGATCCCTGGGGAACACCACTAGTAACTGGCTGCCAGCTGGATATGGCACCATTCGCTACCACTCTCTGGGCTCGGCTCTCCAGCCAGTTCCTAGCCCAGCTCAGAGTGCTGCTGTCCAAGCCATGAGCTGATAGCTTGACCAGGAGTTTGCTGTGGGGGATTGTATCAAAGGCCTCACTGAAGTCCAGGTAGACTACATCCACAGCCTTCCCCACATACACCAGGTGGGTCACCTGATCATAGAAGGAGATCAGGTTGGTCAGGCAGGACCTGCCCTTCCTAAATCCATGCTGGCTGGGCCTGATGCCTTGGTCATCCTGTAAGTGCTGTGTGATTGCACTCAAGATGACTGTTCCATAATCTTGCCAGGCACTGAGGTCAGGCTGACAGGTCTGTAATGCCCTGGTTCCTCCTTCTAGCCCTTCTTGTGGATGGGCATCACATTGGCCAGCTTCCAGTCATCTGGGACCTCTCTGGTGAGCCAGGACTCTTGAAAAATGATGGAGAGCAGCCCAGCCAGCTCATCTGCCAGCTCTCTCAGCACCCTAAGATGAATCCTGTCTGGTCCCATGGACTTGTGGGGATCCAAGCAGCTGAAGAGATCTCTAATTACCCCCTCCTGGAACACAGCTGCTCCCTGGCTCCATTTGCCAGCTCTGCAGACCAGCTGTCTGGAAGACATACTGTCCTGCTGTAAAAATTGAGGCAAAGAAGGTGCTAAGTACATCTGCCTTTTCCTCACCTTTAGTTACTCTGTTTCCCTCTGTGTCCACCAAGGAGTGGAGGTTGCCCTTGCTCCTCCTCTTGCCATTAATATATTTGTAAAAGGATTTTTTGTTGTCCTTCACAGCAGTGGCCAGTCTAAGCTCTAAATGGGCTTTTGCCTCTCTGATTTTTTTCCTGCATGATCTAGCAACATCCTTAAACATTCCATGGGTTAACTCACTTTCCTTCCAAAGATGATACACCCTCTTTTTCCCCTTAATTTGCTCAGAAGTTCATTGCCCAACCAGGCTGGCCTTCCACCCATGCGGCTCATCTTCCAGCACATTGGCACAACCTGTTCCGGCACCTTCAAGAATTCTTTCTTGAAGTAGGTCCAGCCCTCCTGGACCCCTTTGTTTTTAAGGGCTGTTTCCCAAGGTACCTTCTGAGTTAGTTCCTTGAGTAACCTGAAGTCCACCCTCCAGAATTCCAGAGTGGAGGTTTTGTTGCTGCCCCTCTTATCTTGACTGCATGTTGAAAACTCAATTATTTCATGGTCACTTGTTCCCAGACAGCCTCCAACCACCACTATAATGTCTATAATGTTCAGGCCATTGCAGAAATCACTGATGAGAAACAAAGGAGATGACAGAAGAATGGGTTTGAAGCCTTGGACAATACATTTACCTACCTACTGTGTGTGTCTATAGAATCATAGACTTGTTAGGGTTGGAAGGGATCTCAAGGATCATCTAGTTCCAACTCCCCTGCCATTGGCAGGAACACCTCACATTAGATCAGGTTGCCCAGAGCCATATCCAGCCTGGCCTTAGAAATGTCCAGGGCTGGGGTTTCTACCACCTCCCTGGGCAACCTGTTCCACTGTCTCACCATCCTCAAGCTGAAGAACTTCTTCCTAACATCCAATCTGAATCTACCCATTTCTATTTTTTTTCCATTACCCCTAGTCCTATCATTACCTGACACCCTAAAACATCCCTCACCAGCTTTCTTGTAGGCCCCCTTCAGATACTGGAAGGCCACAATAAGGTCTCTTTGGATCATTCTCTTCTCCAGACTGAATAGCCCAAACTCCCTCAGTCTATCCTCATAGGAGAGATGCTCCAGCCCTCTGATCATCCTCATGGCCCTTCTCTGGACACATTTGTATTTTAGAAAAGGATTCAAAATTGATTGCTACAGGAGGTACATAAATGTTAATTATGTAAGTCTTTTTTTCCTAGAGCTTGGTGTTTCATTTGCTCTCTTTTCTACATTAAATCACACAATAGTATGAGATGGAATGGACCTTTAAAGGTCATCTAGCCCATAATCGCTGTTGTGAGCAGGGAGATCTTTAACTAGGTCAGACAGGGATGGGGCTTTTACTACCTCGCTGGGCAGCCTGTTCCAATGGTTCAACACGCTCACTGTATAAGAAATCCTCCTTGTATCTTGTCTAAACCTAGACTCTTTTAGTTAAAAATCATTCTTCCTAGTCTTACTGTAACAGGCCCTGCTAACATTATTGTCCCCATCTTTCTCATAGGCCCCCTTTAAGTACCAAATGTCACAATAAGCTCTCCACAGAGCCTTTTTTTTCCAAGCTAAACAATCCCAACTTTCTCGACCCTTTCTCAAAGGAGAGTTGTTCCAGCCCTTTGATCATTTCTGTGGCCTTCCTCTGGCTTCACTCAATCAGGTCCATGTCTTTCCTGCAATGAGGACAGAATACTCCAGGTGGAGTCTCACCACAGCAGAGGGGCAGAAACACCTCCCTTGACCTGGTGGCCGCTCTTCTTTTGATGCAGCCCAGGAGACAGTTGGATTTCTGGGCTGCAAGCACACATTGCTGGCTCATGTCCAACTTTTCATCTACCACTACCCTGAAGTCCTTCTCCAAAGGGCTTATTCAGTCATGATAAAAACACAAAGACTCTTACACTGGAATTCACATGATGTAATGTGTATATTCACAAACCAGTAAGGACTCTAAGATTCTATGTCATCGTTTTAGTCAATAAGGACAGTTACAATGGACAAATACTGTGGAATGCATTTTACATGCAGTTGTCTTAAGCATGCCCAATACAGCAATATGAAACCCATTGCAAGATTTCCAATAGCTTTATTAAGGTAATATTTTGCCACTTATTGATATTGCAGTAATATAACAACAGAATAATATCTCTCTTTTTTTTTTTTTCCCTCTCCCTCAATTTTTCCATTTTATATTTAAAACATCATTTAGCCTTAAAATGTCTGCAGCAATTTTACAATGTAAAAATAACATCTGGAAAGGCAAAAAACCTGACCACTTAATTGCATGATGATTATATTTTGTATTCATATATGGGTCTCTAATTAGATAAGATGCATCTTTTACTCAAATCCAAAAGCAACTTTATATACACACTTAATAGTAATTGTGAAAAAACCTTTTATATCATAAAAAGCAGATTTATATCCTTGAAAATTATCTATTAAGTATCTGCAATATGTTAGAGAAACATATCCATTGTATTTATGAAGTACACTTCACTATGAGATGAGCTTGCAGATTGGCTGACTGCCTCCAGCTACTCCAATATGATATAATATTTAATGGTACATACATTAGCAGATATAGAAAATTAACATAATAGACAGAAGTAGTAGTAAATCAGATCTTAACAAATAATATTTTTTTCCTGTTATTTCTTATATTGCCTTACTCCATCCAGACCAGTTTTATGTGGGAAACTGTGATGAATTTGTGGACCCTTTGATGGGCAAAGAAGAGACTGACCTCAAGAATATTGCTGTGTATCTGTGAGAAAACATTATGTATCCATGAATTAATACATCATTGGGTATCCTTGAATGTCTGGAAAGTCCCTGGGCTGAATGTGTAGTTTATTTGAGGCAGAGATGCTGCAAAATTGAGAAGGAAAAATAGCAGCAAAAGAAACCTGGATTTAGCTCAGCAAATAACTCTAGCAATGTATCAGTAACCAATAAGAATCTTGAGAAAAGCTTGTTAACAAATTAGACATAGCCACACTGACATAACATATATAGAAATATGTGTTCCTTGTAGAAATAAACTCTACTCTTTGTACTCTGCTTACCAGAAGTGTGTTGGTCACTTTTGTCTGTCACCCAAAACAGCAACAGTTTCATACACAACCTAAGAGGTGAACTTTAATTTTTTAACCAAATATTTAGATTGATATATACAAGATCTCTCAGGCAATGTCTAGGAACAGTTTCAATTGTGACATTTATGTACATTTTGTGAGCAATTATTACCTTGACTATTTCTTATTCTGTACATCAGCTATGTTGATATTAGTGAATTATTAGATGTTGTTGAATACCTAGAATGACATGTCTCAGCTAGGCTTCTAGACACTACAGATAACCAAAAGAAGCAGGTAGACAGATTCACATCACTTGTATAAATTACTATCTCACCATGAAAAGGAAGCATGGTATAAAATAATTCTCTTCTAATGACCATAAATGAAGTCTATATATACTTGTCAGTACATCCAAAATCCCTTTCCCCACTTCAGAGCCAGGATGGGGGGAAACAGAGAAGCATGGGAAAAAGGGGAAAGGGGAAGGCAGCTCCCCCTTCCCAAAGCTGTGGTAGGTGGACACATGGGTCCTTCCCCCCAAGCCACATATCAGGCACAGACCCCAGTGCCAGGGCAAGCCTGGGCATGCAGAGAACTGATGGTAATCAGTTTCTGCCCTCTCTGGCTTTTGGAATATGCTTTCTGGTAGTGTTTTACGACACAAATTAGCATAGGTGTTTAAATGAGTAAACTTCAGGGCACTCATGTTCTCTTTCTTGGGTTCCCCCCACCCACCTAACATGTGTGGATTAAGCAGCTACAGTTACAGGAAGAATTTCTGATTAAAAGAGAAAACAAAAAATTCCCACAATCAGCAAACATCATTGTAAGTAAATATTCCTAAGCCTCCAGGAAATACCTGCCTGTTTTTAGTAGGGGTAACATACTCCTTTTGGATTTATCTTTTCCAGATACTGTCTCTCAAACTATTTGTAACCATTGCTATATTCTGGAGATATTCTTCAACCAAGCATACTAACCTGTATATAATATTTCGTAACTTTTGTATATAGTTATGTGGATAGTCGAGCTTAAATTAATATTTATATTTTCATTAATTCCCCACCTTACCACTTTTATTCATAACAATATATATGCATTGTTTTTATATATACAAATTAAATCTATCTCTAACAACTGTTTCTAGTTCTTTCCATGACCAAAACATCTTGCACTTCTAGACAGTTATCATATTTCCTATCTTGTAGTATAGCTGGATCAAGTCCACAACTGTTGAAACAGTCACTTTGCTGTCTGATTACTAAGCAGAAAAAGAGAAGATTTTAAAATAGAGATTATGAAAAACTTGGTGTAGTGCTAATTTATTTACTCATTTTTGGGCGGCGGGTGTTTGTTTGGGTTTGGGTGTGTTTTGTTTATTTTGTTGTGGTCTTTCTTGTGTGTATGTGTGCTTGTTGTGTTGTGGTTTATTTTCCTTAGGTTACAAATAATCTGATACTTTAAAAAGTCAATAAAAAGAATTTCCCCCCAAATCTATGTCTTACCAGCTCCACCAGTAGGACAGTTGACAGTAGGACAGCTTGTAAAATGAAGTGTTAGTCGATTTCTGTATAAAAATGGTGATGACTTCTAGACTATCTTCAGTTTTCAAATGGTAATGCAGACTAGACCTAAACAGATTAAATTACAAGAATTTAATTGTAGTATTAAAGGCAGAAATAAATGAAGTAAGGTCTATTTCTGAATAAAACTTTTATGCTCTCTTTAACAAGTGAAGCTGAAAACAGTTTTGGGTTTTTTTTTACACAGTCACTGCAACACCCTTAAATAAAAATGTAACCTTATTATCAAAAGTGACCTAATTTTGCATACTTCAATTTTTTTCAGCTACTACATTAATTTGTAATTAGAATGTGCATGTGGGTGAGGTATCTTTCTTTCCCCTGTTGAAAAGATACAAGACTCATACTAATTACATCCAGAGAGGGAATATGTGTTTCCTTTTATTGGATATAATGTTAGAGTAAGCTAATGATTGCAAAACATCTTATTCCAAAGCAAGTCATCACAGCATCAGTACATCTAGACTAAATTCTCCTTTTTAATTGCTTGGTTTGTAAAATATGTTGTGCACAACAAGAAGACTGACAAAAACAGATGTACTCTGTCAGCCAAAGGGGAAATATCTGCATAACAAGATAGCCCAGGAGAGGCTTACAGTAGCATAGAAATGCAATCATTAATGTACATTATAATTTTTCATCACTCTTTGCTTATTGCTTTTGCTTTACTCTTCTAAAATCTTGTGTAGTGTTAGCATCAGCATGTGACATTTATGCAACATACGCTACTTCAATTATCTAGTGAATCATTCAAATAAGAGAGATGAGGAAGTTGATACATGCTTTGAGAAACAGATCTTTACACCAGGGATTTGCTCACACAGTGTGGAAGAAGCTCTGGAGCAGCAGATACAGCAGTGAGCTTTAATCATTCTAGCTGATTTGCAGCTGAAGACAGGACAAGTCTTTTAAAAAAGGCTCATGTGCCACTGGAAACAGCAAATCAAATTTCAGACAACCACAGAAGATACTTCCATTCAGTCAGTGTAGTCAGTTGGTGCAACTCAAGTGCACTAACATGTCCCAAGAGGTCTAAAATTATGGGTTTTCATATGCTATGAAAATGTTGTAATTTGTTAAACTAGTCATTAGAATGCTCATCACGAATTGTCCTTTGTCTAGGAACTTCAACAGTCCTCTGAAGATTTTCATGTTATAGTGTGTTTAGTCTATAAATACGTATATGTATAAGGAAAATGAAAAAATCTTGATAGAAACAAAACAGAGGAAAGTATCTGATGAGCAGTGACAGTATACTTCAGCTGGGATATTTAATTTTTCTCATTCCTTTCCTCTCCCTTTCCTTCTCCCTCTCTCTCTTTCCTCTCCTTCCCATTTCTGCACTACCTCATTCCCTACTCCTTTTTCCCTTACCTCCCTCGAATTACAAAATTAATCTGAGCAAGTACAAAACTGAGGCCAAATCTATAGACCAAAGTGTTTTGATCAAATGCAAATATATTTCATAAGGCTAAAGAAAACAGTTGAAGAAAAAGGTAACAGTTGAAATGTTAAAACATTATGCATATGTTTTACAACAGATGAGAAGGAAAGAGGAAGATATGGAGGGAAGTGGTAAAGAAAAATCAAAAGGAAGCAATTGTTGGACTTTATGATCTCTCAGGTCTTTTCCAAACTTATTGATTCTATGATCCTAAATTCTAAATTCAATATTGCTGAAATTATGCATGTTTATATTTCCATAAATGGTTGATGTGGCACAATTTTGCTCAAAAAGGAAGAATTCTTCTTTATGAGGAGTGGCTGAAAGGAATGGGAGCTGTTTATTGTTTAGAAAAGGAGGCTGAGGGGAGACCTTAACAGTCTCTACAACTACCTGAGAGGAGGTTGTAAGAGGCCACCTCCCAAGTAACAAACAATAGAACAAGAGGAAATGCTCTCAAGTTGTGCCAAGGAAGGTTTAGTGCTGACATTAAGAAAAATTTCTTCAGTGAAAGTGTTTTCAAGCCATTTTAAGAGATTGTCCAGGAAAATGATTGAGTTACTATCTCTGGAGGTTTATATGTGTTATGGATTGAGCTGAACCTGCTGCTGTTACTCATATCATGTTCCTGTCATGCCAGCTTCAAAAAGTGCAAGTGCTAACTGGAGCAAAGTATTACGGGGCTTGAAGTTCAGGTTGCAGCATGAGAGTCTTCCTGTTCCCGCTATTGTTTGTGGGTTCCAGCTTCTTGGTTGTGGTCTCTTTTCTGCAGGCATGGCAGCAGAATGAGTGGCAGTCTGGTAGCTGCTGGTTTGGGCTTTCTGTTTTACACTGGGCTTTTACTGTATTTTACTGAGCTTACTCTCAAATAGGCTAAGATAAAGTACTCATGCATTGTATTAGTAGATTATTAGACCTGCATCTTATTATAGATTATTGGATTAATTAGATTATTAGCTAAGGTACTTATGCATTGTGGTCATGATAGCTCATGTTAAATTTTTATCTCTTTATCCCAACCCTGAGTTTTGTGCGTTACTCTTCCTCTCACTTTAGTGTTGGGGGAGCAGGCAGATTAGTGCCTGCACTAAACTGTTACAATGTGTGGTACTAAGGCCATAGATTTTGTGGTGGACTTGGAAGTCTTAGATTAATGGTTAGATTCTTAAGAGTCTTTTACAAAATAAATGATGTTATGAGTCTATGATTCTATGCTTCTATGTATTCCAAAGTAATGTGAAATTCTCATAAAATTTATAAAATCAAGAAAAAATGGAGTTTCAGGGAAAATTTGCTCTTGAAAATGTAAATCAAACTATGAGTAGGATACAGGGTTTTTTTGTTTCAGTTCTTGTTTTGTTTTTTTAATAAGTAATTTCTTTGATTATTCTTTTTTTCCCTAAAACCTGTCTAAAAATAGAAACAGTGAGTAAAATAAACAAAATTCAGTTATATGAACTAATATCAGTGAGCAGTGATGGGATGATAGGAAGATGTTTTGACTGCAAAGATAAAGCAAAGAATTCTACAGTTCATTCAGCTCTAATTAGGTGACTTTTACCTGAGATAATAATAAATTTAAAACACTGATAGTGTTATAAATACCGTATTTGAACAATCTAAATTGCTGCAATTGTGATAGTTTGTACTGATGTAATAACAAATTCAATGAAAGATTACAAGGATTCCAAGAGAAAAAATGTGTACTAGAATAAAATTTAATGCAATGGTACTTACCCTAAGCATTAAGCAATATTTTTTATTGTACTTTTATAACTGTAAGTGTTAAATTGCTTACTCAAGATATGTGATTCTGGGAAGACACAAAATGGTCATGCAAGTAATTTACAAATTACAAGCAACAATCATAGTAAAATATGATTAATGTAAAATGAATACAAATTTAAGACATATTGTCAGGAAGGAATTGTTTGTGAGCTAAAAAAAAAGCTTGATAAAATCCTTCAAGGAATTTAGGGGGGAAAAAAGTGGAAAAGCACAAGAAAATAGATACCTGGTTTGTTCCATCCCCATGTGAAAATGAGAGTTCTTAAAAAATGCATTAACATTAAGTGCATGTGGCCAAAAGCAATAAAAGAATATATGGAATCTGTTGTTTAGGTTCCCAATTATGGCTTTTACAAACAAAACAAAACAAAACAACAACAACAACAACCCCAAACTGTAGAGAAACTGCATTTGTTTTATGTAGCAATGTCTTGGTAGTGAGAAGTTGAAGACTGGCTAATAAAAACAAAAACAGATGAAAAAGACTAAGCAACAGGAATTTTTAAGAGTATGCAAAGACTGTAATGGATTCAGGATCTTTCTGTACTTCTTACAGAAGGCAATAAATAGGAAAAGCTACCTTAGCCATCTTAGTTTGACAAATTTTCTCCACTGTTGATAATAATGGTCTAATTTATTGCATTTTTTACTTACTTCTTGAATTTTCTTTCTGATGTACCTTCTGCGAAACTTATTTACTCCCTCTGAAATGTCTTGTATGTCTTCAGCAGTGGTTCCCTTCCTATTTTCATATACCTTATTTCATATCTATTCTCTTTGACCAGGTACAACTCTCACAGACCATTGTTAGAAAATGTATCAGCCTTGACTCTTTTCAGCAATTATCATCAGTTTGAGCCTTTTTCTTTTTTCAGTCCCAATTCTGAAGCTAATTCACAAAGCTTCATTTAAGCCATGAAAATGTAGTCCTTATTTGGGGAGCGCATAAGTCAGAAATTGAGGAGTCCTAGGATCTCTGTAATGAAAAAGAAAAGTGTACATCTACTCTACATGAAATGTGATTCACTTTCTGTTGTTCTTGATGCCTCTGCAGTAGAGAGAACTGTTGCAACACTCAATGAACTAAGATTAATGTTTTAATTTGAATGGAAAGATTAAAGTGTTTTGTACATTTTAGCTGGATATTTGATTTAGTAAATTGAACTTAGGGTATTAAAGTTTAATTCTTATTTTGCTTTCTTCCTATAATATTTGAAATCTGGAAGAAATCAAGACAGAATACAACCAGTGATCAACATATAATTAACATGATTATTTAGTCTAATCTTAGAGAATTATTTCAATGGCAGAAGTGATCATGGGCATTCAGGTAATATTTTCTGTTGCTGAGTTTATTAAACACTAATAAAAATATCCTTACTCTCATTACAATTATCTTGGTATTATTTTGCCTGATCTTTCCTCACAGAAGCCCTGATCCAATGACAATTAAGTCTAATAAAAAGATTCCTTTGAATTCAAAGGACTGGCTCAAAAAATGCAAAAAGTCAATTGTAAATTCTGTGAACAAAAGCACTTTACCTTCTCAGTGTGACTAGAATAAATAACAATGTGTCACAAGAGACATCATTAATAAGTTATGATTCACTGAAATCAAGAAGAGCAGGCTCTAGTAATTCCATTTTAAGTTTGCACTTAGAATCTATTGAACCTGTGATTGCTGATTTACCTTTTAGGTGTTATAGGATATGTGAAAATTCACCATTCTTCAAATATCAGGGAAAAAAAGGTAAAAGATATAGTGCATCAGACTAGCATAGCTAAGGCATGCACATTTCTATAACATATCATAGTGAAGTTAGGAAAAACATATGCAGAAAAGCACAGATGTGTCTGTTTAGTTATCTCCTATGGGGTTTGAATCCCCATAAGGACTGTGAGGAAGTAACTGTGAGCCTGGAAAAGAATCTCTTTGGAACTTGGCCTGCAAATAAGAACATTACATTTTTTTATGTGTGCAAACCCAGGACACATGTTTCTTTTCTGATACATGTAATAAATGGTTTATGCACAATGTGACTGTCTACATCATATGCAGTTTTATGCCATCTGTGAAATGCCCACAGGTATCACTGCTAAGAGCTCTGTATAGGAAATGAAAGAAGGGTATGAACCTCCAGACACACAGTTATAGTAGAACGCTCTCTTGAAGCAGTTACCAGAATCTGTCCAAACTTCCTTCACTCTATGTCAGTGCATTTATATTTACCATTTTCCCCACTTTATTTCATGTTTACTTTAAAACATTTTTAACCTGGTGTGAAATTGATATAATTTTAATGTTGTATTGGAAGGGATAAAAAAAAAAAAAAAGAAAAAAGAAGATATTTTATTAGTATATTCACGGTTGGCTAGAAAATACTGAGGAATCTGGAACTGGAATGAGCACTCTTGATGTGGTCTTTCTGGTGCTGGCTAGTTTATAAATCAGATGCAAAATGAGACAAACCATGTTTCGGGGATGCTTGTTTCTTCACAGTTCATATAAAGAAGATCTCAATCACAATTACAATAACAGATATCCAAATCCCATTCACTTTCACCTCATTTTGTTCATCTTTAAATAACACCTGTAATTGTTTGCATTTTAAAATGAAGGAGATTATGTTTTCACTCACTCTCAGGAAGAGGTGATATCCAAAGCCATTTCCCCAAACCTTGATGTAATTGATAATATACTAAACAAATTATTAGAAAAAAAGGTGAGAAAGGGATGATCTCCATGATCTTGAAAATGGATCACTGTGCAACTTGTTAAAGAAAACATGCTTAGGATGTAAAAACTTGAAATTTTGGTCTCATAGCTATGTAATTTGGAAGAAACTTTTTGCTGCTATAGGATGCTCAGCTGTCTTTCTGTTTTCTCCAAGTACTATCTAGTCTATAACACGTCATCAGTCATGAAAGTAGTATACCAAATTTGGCTTAACAGAGCAGCTGTGGGGTTAATCTTTTGTCACTTCCCCCCCGCCCCCCGCCCCCCGCCCCTTATTCATGTAAATCTCATATTGACAGAACTAAGACCTGCCTCAAAGCATACAGCAAACCTTTCCTTTCTTAATGGTTTATGTAATTTCCTAGAAAATGGGCTGCATGAATCTGAATCTCTTCAGAGCAGCATGAAAGCAGAAGACAGTTATTTCATTTTCTGGATGAGTGCTTTAGCCTCAAACTTGTACACAAAAGTCGGTCAGTGCTATCTGTGTTTTAAAAAGTGAGCATCATCATTTAAACATCACCTTTAAGAGGCAAACTACATATTTTAAATCCCATTGGACTTGACGCATTTGATGCACGTCTAAAGTTGGGAGCTATGCACTCAGTAGAAATGAAGGCATTCTTAGTATATTTAAGTTTTTTGTCAGCTAACTATAAGCTAGCTGTACATTGCAAGATGCCCTGCTTGAAGAAGTGTGTCAGGTTATACCCATCCCAGAAGGGGGTGGGCTGAAAAGAACCTAGCCCCCAGGTGGACAAAGAAACCTGAACCACATAGGCTGAGAGACTCGGTCCCTCCTCCCAGGTGGAGGGGTCCCTGGGTCAAAGATTTTTTCACTCCCCCTTCTTGTCCACCAAGCCTATTTACGGGGAGCTGTTTCCTATGCTCACTCTCTTGCTCCTGATCTTCACCTGCCAAAGAGGCTGCTTCTGCTTCTCCCTGCTGTTGCTCTAACCACGTGGTGGGGCCTGCTCCATGCTGCATCCAAACTACTAAGGACTGCATCTAAAGAGAATACACAATTGCATCAAGAGAATCCTTTTCCAGCTGTGACTGATTTTGTATATATTTTCATTTACTTTTTTTACCTTATACCTTTGTAATCCTCCTTTTACTCAAATGTGTTTTATATTTTGTCTAACATACCTTTTTTACTTCCAAATTGATTCAAGACTCTTTCTTTTGTGATTTTACCTCTCTTTTATCCTGCCTAATTTGTTTTCCCCTACTGGGAAATAAAGAAGAGGAAAGGCAATCTAAATCTGTTCCTTTTGGGCTTTCAGGCTTTGGGCAAGCTTAAACTACAAGATCATATATGGAAATCCATTTCTAAGACACCAAAATATATCTACAGAACCAGAGAATATTGCCCAGTTCTTGGATCTGGCTGCATGTCCCAGCTACATTTTAACTTCATGCTGTCTTTAGATGGAGCACAAATCAGTTTGTCCTATCCCTAGTGCTCTGAAAAATCTGAATGGGTAAGGGAAAGGTTTAAGCTATAGTTGAATCTGAACGGCTATGTGCCTAAGCTCTGTGATTATCATAGTGTGCATCTAGCTGACATTTTTTCAATGGCCCAGATCATTCTCTTGACAATCTAGGCAGATGACAAAATACTTCAGGGAATCACTTTAACACATATCAAAACAAATCCCAACTGTAAGTAGGGATTTCAACAGTATCTTCAGACTTTCTTACTGTCTTAGAGAACACTGATACGCCTTCTCATATTCCTACTTTTTACATTTTTCGCTATTCATTTGTACAAATGGAATGCTATCCACAGTCCTCTCTCTGAAGTTGTACTAAATTTTGAAATAAGTTTCTTTATGTGCTCATATGTATGTATACACTTAAATATACATTTGCTGTAATAGACAAGCATAAGTTAATATGTTATACAAGTCATCCTATAAATACTAAGTCTGGGATATTATCTCCTACTGGCATTTGATATTGCAATAATTACTACAAAAGGATTTAAAATTATAGTCATAAACATTTTACTTTTCCCAATGAGTTTTAAGTTAAGCTCATGGGAAAGCCTGTGAAAATGAAATTATCCATAAATTCTGCCCATATTTTTAATGTGATTCTCTGTTTAATACTTTTGAATGCACTGAATTTCTTCCCTTTTAATATTTGATTTTTATGGAAAATAATTTTGAAATAAGTATTTCAGCAATATTTCCAATTCTTCCTTTACTAACTTGTGATTAACTCTGTTGCATAAAATCAGCATCTCTAAATTGAATCAAGGATGCTTCATTTTTTACAATTAAGCAAGATGAAAAAATCAATGGAATGGGTATTTGATATTTTTTATGCTCATAATCTTCATTGCAATTTCCATTCCTTCCCACCTCCAGAATGTATCAAAAATGCAAGGGTTTTTTTTTTAGACACCTACAGAAATATTCAGTTCTAGACTTAATATTTGAATATTGTTATTCAACAATGGAGAAAACCCAACAGAGTTCTTTGTGAAATAACACATATGCTTGTCTGCACCACTGATCAAAAGTCTCATGCAGATCCCTTGAGACCATGAACACAATTGCATTCATCTTCCATAATGTAATAGGACATGTATCATCAGTTTCACTGCTTTGAGACCATATTTTCCTCATCTGTGATAAACTAAAATACTTCAATAAGTACAGTGAAAATTTTCAACATATTTTACATGCAATAATGCAACTTAATTAATTTGTTTTTCAGAAACACTGAAGTTTTGAAAGTCTTGGAAAGAAGAGGGAACTGGCCTATTAAAACATTCTAAGACATTAAAAAGGTTTCCAGACTGGAAAGAATGGTATTGTCTGAGATAGGAAAATAATATTTTAACACTGAAGAAATTTGTGACAGAATTAAGTAGATCATTATTTTAACACGACTTTGTATGGGACTCCAGTATTATATGCTGACATAGCATTGGACTGAATATCACTGTAAGTATTATGGGGATGATGAAATGCATGTCTGTTTATTATGTCTAGTAAATGAAAAGCCAAGCTTTTTTTCCACTATTTTACTTCTTATCTCTGGAAATTATTACTGTAGAGAATACTTATGAAAATGTTGCAGCAGTAACATAAGTAGAAATAGCTGAAGGCCACAAAGGGCTTACCCAATTTTCCTTAATTTCCTAATTTTCCATTTAGGCTGAACTATAAGTATTTTTAGACAATTATTTTGTATTAAATATTAGTAAACAGTTCAATGATTTAACACATGCAACTATACTGTTTCTAGGAAGAAATATTGACATTCTATGATTGAAAAGCTCCCATAACTTTACAGTGTTCTCCAAAATGTGTTAACTTGAAGCAGGAGAAAATCTGTAAATAAAAGTAAAGGTATGGAAGACAAACTTCAAGAAATGTGATCAGCTTCCAAGTGATATTAGGGCTAAACTATGTAGAATTCAATATACATAACTACTTCAGATCTCATCTGCAGTTTGTTTTCTTTATTGCATTCAAAGTTAAATAATTTTTGGCTCTCCTTATCATGACTCAAGTGAAACATACTCCTAGAAAGCAAAGTAGGCTTCCATTGTTTTGATAGTTTATACCTCAATATGCCATGAGGATACTTGTTTAAATGGAAATCAATAAATGGGAGTAATTGATCCAACTACTGAACAAGATAAATCTGTTGATGAAACCTGATATATTTAGATATTTCACAGGTTCCATTGCAGACTAATACCTTTGATTTCTCTATTTGAATAAGATCACTAGCTTGCTTCTTTCTTGCTGGTGATGGGGTAAATAAATTAACACCTAGTTAACTTCTAAATTACTTTCAACTAAGTAACTTTATTTAGGTTAAGATCATAGTAAGGGCTACTCAAAAAAATGGTTGGTTTTTATTGTTAAGTGTTTTTTTGTTGTTGTCCTTGTTTTGTTTTAATTCCATGGAAGAATCTTTTCAGGAATGTTTATGAAAAGCTGAATAGAATAGAATAGAATAGAATAGAATAGAATAGAATAGAATAGAATAGAATAGAATAGAATAGAATAGACCAAGTTGGAAAAGACCTTCGAGATCATCAAGTCCAACCTATCACCCAACACTATCTAACCAACTAAACCATGGTGCCATGTGCCTCATCCAGTCCTCTCTTAAACACCTGCATTGATGGTAACTCTACCACCTCCCTGGGCAGCCCATTCCAATGACCAATCAATCTTCCTGTGAAGAATTTCCTCATAACATCCAGCCTAAACCTCCCCTGGTGCAGCTTGAAATTGTGTCCTCTTGTTCTGGTGCAGGTTGCCTGGGAGAAGAGACCAACCCCCACCTGACTACAACCTCCCTTCAGGTACTTGTAGAGAGCAATAAGGTCTGCCCTGAGCCTCCTCTTCTCCAGGCTAAGCAACCCCAGCTCCCTCAGCCTCTCCTCATAGGGCTTGTGCTCCAAACCCCTCCCCACCTGTATTGCCCTTCTCTGGACATGTTCGAGAAACTCAACATCTTTCTTGAATTGAGGGGCCCAGAACTGGACACAGGACTCAAGGTGTGGCCTAACCAGTGCTGAGCACAGGGGCAGAATGACTTCTCTGTTCCTGCTGGCCACACTATTCCTGATACAGGCCCTGATTCTAAAGTCAAAGAAAAAAAAATCTGCCCATTTTGTAATGATTATTAGCTTACAATATAAAAATAACAACATTAAGTATAAATTGGTCAGTATATTTTTACTTAAAGCACTTGATTTAGATGGGTTTTATGAAGTCATAGTAAACATTAAAATATTCAGTATCAAATCCATTTAGTTAAATATCATGTGAACTTAGTCACTACACTCAATCATATCTAAAAATAATTTTTAAAGAAATAAAAGTGCTTGGGGAATTATGTATCTTAGACATGACTGACACATGCTTCAGCAGTAAATACTTACAGTGTGTCACCATATATTAAGTAATCAAGAGCAAGAACATAAATAATATTTATACATTACTTGAAATGTTATTGGATGATGGTGGCATAGATAAAGTACATTTTTCTCTCCTTTTGAGACTTAATATCAAAAGTGTCTAATGATCTTTATCCTTCGGAGGCTGGCTATGCAAACAAAATGGTAAGTTGTACTTTAAAAGGGAAGATGCCATCTGCAATGATTTGTCAAATTTCAGGCAACATAGCTTTGCAATTTCATTAGCTACCAAGAATAAGTCTTTTTCAATCTCTGTTCAACTCCTTTCCATGGAAGAGAGAATTGACTGAGGCAGAAGTCAAGAGGAAAACAGATAAATGAAGCAAAAATAATAAAGAATTAATTGGTATGTAGATAATAAACTGAGGCCCCGTAATGCATTTCTAAGATAAGGGTAATAAGACAAGCAGCATCTGATATGGGAAACCCATAATGAAAATATTAAATACGAGCCTTACTCATTTATAAAGATTTATGTTAACCTTATAAAAAAGGAACCTATTTAAATCAGCTCTGTTAAGTCTTAATTCAAATTCAGTTGAATGTCTTTCTGCTTTATCAGCATGCAATTTGGCATGTAGATCTTAATAATTCTTTTGAAGCTATTTTGAGATTAATATAAATCAAAAACCAAAGCTGAAAGTTTTATGTTTTCTTTGACATATTCTATTTCTTGACTTTAGGTTATTATTCACTGGATATGTTATCTACACGAGAGTTTCCCCTTAAGCTATCCTGATATAAAATAAAGAAATATAGGTAGTTTTGAGTGTGATTCACTAACCAATTTTAGACATCTAATAATGAAAATTACTGTTCTTTAAAAGTCTTTATCATTACAGTGGGTAATTGTATTTAAATTTTTTCACATATAATTAAAATTCACACTGCATATGATATTGTAAGTGTAAATTTGTTAAATTCTTATTATTTACTTGCTTATTTATGAAAAACTGTTTAAAAAACAACTTAGAACATTCTTTTAATGTCAAAAGAATATGTCTTTGGTTTTGACCAAATATAAAGGATTAGTGGGATATACAGACGTACTGAGATAGGAAAAACTGCTGAAATAAAACTATACCTAAGAGGCTATTAGAGGTGACTGACTTTCAAAAGGCAATAAAAGTAATCCACAAAGTACTTAATTACCTGATTTTCTATGCCCACCTCTGTGCTCTTAATTCTTTAAGTCCTTTTAGCTGTTGCCCAAGCAAAGAAACTAAATTCTGTTTACCAGCTTCACTGTTGGTTTCTGGCTGAGACACTCATTTTAGACTCTTCTATAAATGATGGGGAAAAAAGGCATTTTCGGAAGTTAAACTGGAAGGGGTGGAAGGAGGGAGGGAAGGAAGGAATTTGGAAGGAATTCATGTAGTTGTTTGAACCACATAATATTCCCCACTATCAGAATCATGAATTTATTACTACAGTATTTACAGCTGTAGTGTGTTATAGCCCTGGAAAAGGAGAGTCTTGGGTTCTCTCACATTTCCAGTCCTTGTGTAGGTGGCCATGTTTTCTTTTTTATGGGATTCAGGTGGGTATTCCTTTCCCTTTTGCTTCTGTTCTCTATATATGCTGATGTAATCTGATACCTTTGAAGCAGAGGAGCAAAATATTCTGTGTAAATCAAATGAAAAGTCTCCCTCTGATAAAGGATATAGTATTTCCTTTATTTATACATGATATGGAAATATTAATAAAGATATTAATATCCTTTTATTAATATGAAACTTGCCAGAATGTATCAAAAGGTTTGATGTATGGTTAGAATATATTTACAATGGAATATACAGTTTTTGGGCAACTATAAAAATTTTAACAATTTTATGCAAAATGGGAGGAATGTAACAGAAAGAGAATACCCCAGGAGTGAAATGGCTCTGAACCACAGTGTGGGGGGAGACTCAACAAGAACTGTTAAGCCAAAGAGGCAATGAATTAATTATTCACAGCTGGCTGTACCCAAGTAGGGAGTGCTGCTGCTGTGTATTGGCTTTGGAGTGCTCATGTGCCCAGCACTGCAGGTTGCCAGCAGGAATGTCATGCAGTTGTCATTGACTTCAGAGGATGGTGGGCTGTTAACAACACTATCAAGATGGGCACTTCCTTTGTCCTTGGGAAACTGAGGTATGGCAAAATCCCGGTTGCAAGAAGAAGCAGGCTGACTCCTGACTCTGATTCCTAAGCTCGTGGCTTCTCTCACAGCTTGCAGTGTGTAGGCTTGTGGTTTTGTCCCAGGTACTGGAACGGGCAACTTGAGGCTATACAACTTGAGGAAGCTTCAAGCCAGACAAGGTCCAAGCAGATTCAAACACACAAGGTTTCAGCAAAGCTTGAGCAAGGCACAGGTGACTAGAAATCCGCCTGTATATAAATCTTGCCCGAGACTCAATTGGGCCAATAGGGCAACTGAAGCCAGCACATAGTTACCCAATGAGAAGAGGTTCCGCCAGGCTGTGGCCAGTAACTCTACTGAGACATACTTATTTGTTTCCCAGTTCTCTTAATTTACCTTTCAATGCTTTTGACCTATGTGTTTTTGCTGAAAAAAAGCTTTACTTATTTTGAAACCATAAGTTTACGTCTTGCATGCATTTACAACAGTCACTCTCTTTTATTCTTTTTTCCTCTCCAAGGGAGTCATGATTAGTCACTAAGGCTACAAGAAATCATCACTGACTCCCTATCTGCTCTTCACTGATTCAAGGGAGCCATGTGCAAACGTTTCACCAGTGAGTTATGAACAACAGCTGTAATGTAGTATCAGTGGTAGTACACCCTCAGCAAATTTGCAAATGACACAACTGGGCTAATATAACAAATGGTTGTACTACCAGTCAGATAGATTTTCAAAAGCAAGAGTAATGGGCTGGCAGGAATCCCATGAAATCTAGTGAAAATAAATGTAAAGCCCTGCCCCTAGGAAGGAGTAAATCCAGACACCAGGACAGTCTGGTGGTAGGCTGCCTGGAAAGCAACATTGCAGAGAAAGATCTAAGGGTCCTGTTGGACAAGACTCTGACCCTGAGCCACCAACATTCCTTTACAGCCAAGGAAACCAACAGCCAACAGTTTCATTAGAAAGAATACAGCAGGTAGCTTGAGGGAGGTAATACTTCCTTTCAGTTCAGAGACGGTGAGGTTGCATCTGGGTTGCTAGGTCAGTGTCTTGGATTCCCAGTACAGGAGAAACAGACTTACTGAAGCATGAAGATGATTAAATTATTTGAACATCTTTCATATGAGGAAAGGCTAAGAGATACCACTGTTTAACCTGAAGAAGAGAAGACTCAGAAGAGATGTCATCACTGTATATAAGAATCAGGCTATTTACAGTGGTACTCACTGATGTCATCAGAGGCAATAGACTCAAGATGAAACATAGGATGGTCCCTCTGAACATCAGAAAAGACTAGTATTACGAGGGTGACCAAACCCTGGAATAGATTGTCTATTGTTCCTTGGTCTTTTCCAGCTATCTGTCCAAGCATAAATTATTAGTGAGAATGAGCCCTAGGTATAAGGGATGTGATCTAGACACTGCCAAATGGTGTTCTGGTCAGGGATCTATCTTTGATTCTGGATGAGTTTTTTAGTGGTTGATAAGCTCTACGTTTTTTATGCCTGGAGTCTCCTTATTTAAGAAATAAGAAAAATGAAAACCTTGCTTTGGGCATCTGGCCTAGTGCTAACCAAGCTAATCTCTTGGAACTGGAAAAGTATTTCCCTTGCCAGAATTAAGCGTTCCAATACAAATCCATGATAACGAAATTACCCTGAGATATCATTGCATTGGTCTGTACAATTAGTTCAGCTTCTCAAGTGCAGAAAGACATATCCCACATGAATTTTTCATGGGATTCTGGATTTTATCTGTTGATTTTGTCCCATTGTCATGCTGTTATACCAGAATTATTTCTTCTTAAGGGTCTTAAATTTCCTCTCATATGAAGGTTTATGACACTTGATTTTTGACATTTTGTATATTAATGCCTGGATTTTGAGTCTTACATTGGCTATAAATTATTTTATATGTAACTGACAATAAATGTGTTTTAAGTGACTCAAAAGAACTCCATGATGTTGCTACAAATGATATGTACCATATTGACATGCACATCAGAGGTGTATTCAAATTAGGGAAAAATATCTTTTAGTCAATAACACTAAAAAATAAGTATTAAAGTGAGAATAAACTTCTTATTTAGGAAATTTTCTGACTCACTTCATGCTCACTTGAGCTATACTTGTCAAGTTTGTGTAAAATAATAGGTATTTCTGTATGCATTATGTTATTAATGTAGAAGAGGGGGCTGTGAGACCACTACAGCATCATATTGTTATATCAGAAAGTTGAGGTAAAGGAGCTTCACACCTCTCTTGTTCCCAAGTAAAGCCATAAATATAAAAGAGAAATTTAAAAAAAACTTAATAATAAAAACAGTAGAGCTATGCAAAGGACAATTAAAAATAATTTTTATTAGAACCTCAAAAACATTTGTCTGCCTCTCATCTGCAGAGTTTTTTACAAATTTTTCATTACATTTATATCTGATATTTACAAAAAAAAAATAACATGTAGTGAAAAGCAGAAAAAACCCCAATCCTTCCATACAGACAAGACTAAACTTAGAAAAAGTATAAATCTTATAAAGAATAGTGTCAGTTTGAGGTTTTTGTGTCAAAACTTAAGATTGTAAGAATTCCAGTGTGTCATGATGTGAAAATATTAGGTTATAATAAAAACATATGTATGGCATTTTTGAGAAACTATTTCCACTAAAAATGTTAAAATAGCTAATATATATGGGGGGTGGTTTTTTGTTTGTTTGTTTGTGGTGGTTTTTGGTGTGGGGTTTTTTTTGTTTGTTTGTTTTTTCATTTTGGTTTCAGATTTTTGTTGTTGGTTTTAATCACATTATTTAGTTTGGAAGACTTCCAGGAGAGGATTGACGTTGTATGAGTTAATCTATTTTAGATAAAATCTTTTTGAAAATGGGAAAGATCCTAACAATACTTAACAATATTAAATAAACACAATACCTTAATGCAAAAGTTCCAAAAGAAAGTCTGTAATAACTGAAACACATTTCAAAAGAATTTGTAAGTTCTACAATAAATTCTTTAGCTCATGTAACTATTATTTTTATATTAATGTATGCCATTCCTCCATGTACATATTTTAAGTGGCTGCCCTTTGTAAAGGGTAGCATTTCCTCAAGTCACTATACTAATTTTGACATATTAATAAGTGATTTTTTCACTGTTATTTAATGCTTTCTTTTGAAGCAGAAACTCCAGATAGATAGTAATAAGTTATTTATATATTACCTCTATAACATTAGTTATACTTTATGAAACATATTACAATTTTATGTAATTACTATTAAAGAAATTGCAGAGAGGCATTTAGTTGAACTACTAGCAGCATCAGCCATTAAGAACACAAGTTTCTAGTGGGTCCAAAAAAGAACAAACTGATTTATGTCCAAATATTTTCTGCTTTATAAAGCCTCTGAAGGCTAGCATATAATTCCCAGAGTGGGGTATTAAAATATATTTTAAGCTTTTCTACATTTTTTTCTAAACTAAATATCTACTTTCATTAAAACAAACAAACATTGAAGCAAACATTAAAATAAAACAAACTTAACAACAACAAAAAAAACACAAACCAGACAAACAAACAAAAACACACCAAAAAACCCCAGACCACCATAAAACTAAAAAAAATGAAAGCATTTTCTTAGGCAAGAACACTGTCCAATCAACTTTAAATTGATATATTTGTTGAAAATTTTACATTTCTTGAAGAAAAGCATTAAGTCGAAGTGAGCTGACTCTCAGAATACATGGCTTTGAAAATCAATACTGCTATTACAGAATGGCATTTTTCCGTGATTAGTTGTATGTCATTTTAAGCAAAGCCCAAGTATTAAATCTGACTGGCCTCATCCTTGAAAGCTTTAAAAGACAGATGAACTAATAACAGAGAAAATAGTTGAAGGTGGATTTCCAGAAATTTCTGGAAATACATACTCGGAGATCTCTGAGTGAAATATAAGGTCAGTTTGCTGCCTTAGCTGTCTGGCACACCATAACCAACGCATAAGTAGGTCAAATTAGTGGCATTTAATACATTTAGTGTTAATGCTTCTATGTGCTCCATATATGATTTCTTTCACGTTTCAGTTATTGTTACCTCATTTGACTTTTATAATTTTTAAATCTAGCATGTAAGAAAAAAACAGTGTAAAAATAAATTTTCAACATAATGTTGAAACTTTCACAATATATGAGTAATAAGTTTGGTTTATTTTCTTTGGAAAGATACACTTTTTATCCCCCAAATTGCTTAGGACAAGGAAGACACATTTAACACTCTAAGGAGGGTTAAATGTGTCTTTATTTGAAGCAAATTAAGGAAAAAGTGGTCTTTAAAAGCAGTTATAGTAACGTTATATCTATCTATCTATAGAACAACCACTAAAGAGATTTGAGATTCAAAAAAGATCTTGTTGCAGTTGATCAGTTAAATATACTATGCCTGTTATTTATGGAAAGAGAAATTGTCAGCTTTCTTTTACAAAAAGGCTTATATTCAGTAATAGGTTTCATTATGCCAAATTGTTTAATTGCTTTTTTTTCTCTTTAAAAGTGGCAATTATAAATCAAGTAAGTTTTGCACAGTTCTAATGTCATCTACATTCTTGTGACCAGAAAGACTATATAAAAATTCATGCAAATGAATTTTGTGTCAATATGCAAGGCTGACTCAGAAATATTAAATGAACAAAAAGAACTATACTATAAAAAATTGTATTTTGAGTCTAAACCCAGGTGATTTTAGATTTTATTCAATGCCAGATTTGCTATAAACAGTTTAATCATGTGATACTTTATTTGAAAAGCAGTATATAATTTATCTCAATTTAATAATCTATGATTCTATGATTCATAGAATCTATGATTCTATGACACTTTGATCATATTCCTATTAAAATAATTTGAGATAGGCCTTCTTCTGAAAGGTAAAATCTTGTCCAACCACTGAAGACTTTAAAAATTATAATTTGCTGTAACTGAGGGGGAAAAAAATTACAAAAAGGAAACATGATTTGAAATGAAAAACAAACAAACCAATCCTGGAAAAACAAACAAACAAACGAAACCCCTACAATAGTAAATATTCTGCAAATTCATATTCCTTAATCTGAATCTGTATACACAAGCTCTATGTGAAACTTGCTGAAGGAAAAGTTATATTTTACTATGTTTTTGATTTTGTTTGGATGGGTGGTTTGGTGTTTTGTTTTGTTGATTTTTTTTAAACTCTATACAAAGTTCCAATAATGTAAGTGGCAAGCAGATAGATAAAGATAAATGCCCATTCTTATGTATTAAAAGTAGCATTAATATTGCAATGTAAAATACTCTAAGAATTAAATCTTCAGTATCTGGTCTTGAATTTGGAGAAAATTCTCCAATAACTGTGAGAAGAATACTATCCTCCAAATGAGTGATGCATGGGGCTTATTCCAGCATGCTCTACAGTCCTGGCAATAACTACTTGAGATTTGACTTAAGAATAGCTAACTCCAGTGATTTTAAAACTTGGGATAAGAAAAATCAAAACATGAATTAGTATTTTGTTCAGAGACAAGGACACCCTCTAAAGAACGACAGATGACATACAAGAAAACACAGTGAAACATGACTGAAAATTTAAGCAGTAGAAATAGGAGAATGGGGAGTTGGAGTGAATGACAACTAAGTAATTATAGATGGTAATCATCTGTGAAAGGCACTGATGGCAAACAATTTGTATTTGGTATACAAAGAGGAACTGAAAGGAGGGATCCTCAAACATTTTGGCTGAGATTTTCACAAAGATGGATGCCTTAGGGCCTTTTCACAGATTTCAGAAACAATACATTTTAGTACATTGCAACTGTTGATGTCTACTATGTATTTCTTTTTTGTTTAATGAATTTATAACAGTGTTGTTGCATGTGCCACTTGCATTTATTGTGTGAAATGAAAGCTATTCCAAGAGGGTCTGTTACACTTCTGAAGACTTTATTAATGTTATTCTCTCTCTCTTTTTTTTTTTTTTTTGGTCACTGCATAATCATACCAAGGTAGATTGAAAGAGCTCATAGTCTTTCAATGGTAGAGATTGTTCAAATATGCATGCTTGACGAGTGCTTCTGTATTCCTCCCAGGTTTCCCAGCCTTGTTTCCACCATTGTTGCAATCATAGCAATAAGTAGTGTGAGCAATCTGGTAATATAAGCTTAGAGCTTGATATAGTGGTAGGCCATGCTTGGCATAAGTGTAGAAGTAACCAGCAGTTTAACAAAATAGTGCTGTGCTAGCAGTGTATAACTAAAACAAAGTACTGGTAGCTGTAAACACAAAGAATTATCTTGGAATAACAGGATGTATACGCCAATCAACAACTTTGCGTGATATTAGTAGTTTGACCAATAATGTATAACAGTAGGACATGTGGACAATTGTAGGGAACCAATGAAATTATACTAACCATGCTCTGTGAGTCTGTCTGTCTATATAAGCTGTAGAGGTTCCCTAATTAAATTGATCAATACTTAGATCATATTGGTCGTCTGTATTGATTCCGATCTCCGTCGTCAACACACCCTCAGTCCTTATTCTTCACAGTCCTCCTGGAATTCTTTTTCTTCACTTCTTATTTGTGGAAACGAAGTTTTACTGCATTCAGAGGAAGTGATCCTTGAATATTTATCATCTTATCCCATGGGACTTTTCCAAGCAGATCTTTGAAGTGGCCAAAGCCTGCTCTCTGAAGTCCAGGGTCTTGAACATGGATTTTGTTTTGCTACCTATCTTTGGGATCATGAACACTGTTTCATGGTCACTGCATCCAAGACGGCCTTTGATCTTCACATCCCCTTCTTGTTGAAGAGTGTGAGTTCCAGCAGATCATGTTTTTTCATTAGCTCATCTATCACTTGAAGGAGGAATCTATCAAGAATGCACTCCATGGACATTCTGGAATGTTTATGTCCTGGTGTATTGATGCTCCAACAGATACCACAAATAACATTGTAACATATATAACAAAAGATATTTTTAACACATGACACAAATAATACTTTAACTTGTGGTTCAATGTCTAGTAATTTATAATATCTAGATAAAGGTCATTGTCATGTGGGTATAAAACATGTAGACCACATTTTCCATAATATTTAGTGGAATATAGCAGCCAATTACTTATGTATGTTTTCCTTTTAGCCTTTACAATTGACTCTAAGAATCACAAGTACTTCTAAACCAATCACTCCTGAAATTTCATTATACTTTTTTTCAGCTTCTAAAGACCACTTGTCTTTGAATACCCATTTCCACTAGTCCTTGGATATCTGTTTTAGGGTTTAGTCAAAATCATTTTTATCATTTTTCACTTTGAAGAGACTAACCCTACTCAATTAGTCAATGCATTGTCTCTGAGAGAATAATTATGAAGTCCTAAGTTTTATGCTTCTGAAATATTCACTTGCACCACATTTTACATTTCAAAAGTGAATGAATTGTAGCAAGATTTAGGGCTATTTTAAATACAGATTTCTGTTTGTTCCAGATAAGAATATGAAAACTCTTGATCTGCCTGAATTTCAGAAACATAATGTGAGATAACATGCATCTTTATTATGGCATAATATTAAGAATTAGATATAATTCCTGGGATTCTTGGTGACTAACTGAGCTTATACACAATGTATATAAAAAATAACTGCCTGCAGCTCTTCTAAAATTCATTAGAATATTGTGGGGCATGCACACTACTAAAATTGCTAGTCTAATTTGAAGATATATGTGTATATATAATGTACTTTTTGCCATGCACATCATTTTTTTCTTTAATTGTCATATTAGGATATGCCTAAGGATATGCTTATGGTCTACGCCCTCATCTTTTGTCCTCTATGATATTTTATTGAAAATTTCAACATTGATCATCACATAGATGTATAACATCCTCCTTGAAATCACATCTCACAGATTTGTCTGTCTTGGTTTGTACAAATTGCCATCCACACAATTAGATTCTTATTTGTTGATAAGATACATACACTTGTATTAGCCAAAATATAATCATTATCTTCTCTCTGTAGTTATTAATTATTTTTAAAGAAATATAACACCTGGTTGTCTTTTTACTTTCTTGAGCTTTTTACATATGAGCCCATGGATTCCAATAAAGTTATTCTTATCATTTTAAGAAGTGAGATAGATAACTAGATCTTTTGTTTGTTGTCAACACTAGTCATCTTGGAATTATTATTGCTCTTTAATTTTAATTTCTTCTGCAATTATGATTTTTCCTGTTTCACTTAAAATTAGAAAAAAAAAAAAGAAAATCAAAACAGTTTTGTGTTAAATAAACCCACTCACTAGAGAACTCCAAACAAGCTTCACAGATGCTAGTTATTTTAGTTGAAATTGTTCATGTTCATCTAAAACCTATTTTGACTGAAAATATTTGCTTCTACTGAGAAAATAAAGATATAGTCTATTATTTAATTGCAGTATAAAGCAGGAAACAATCAATACAGTTATGACTGGATATGCTAATATTCATGGAATGTTTTAATATTATTCCTCCTGGTTATCTGAATCAAAGGGAGAGGAAATGAATCAGAATTAAGTGGTCTGGAAATACAATATAAAAAAATATTTCGTTGTGTTGTATGGAGCAGAAAAGACCTTAGATGATATGCTGCACTGTTGTTTAACTCTTTTCTTTCTTCTTTGTTCTTCATTACTCCTTTGCAAATCGGCCGAGAATTTCTGCATTTGCTAATCAAAAGTTTGATGCTAATTTCATGCTCTACCCTTGATTTTCCAATAGCTGTGCCCCTGCATTACTTGTGATTCAGTAATGATATTGAAAATTTATTTTCATGTGAGAATTATATTTTGAAGGTAGGCTGATAAATGAAAATTATGCTCAAATATTCTATAATCATAATACTGGTGTGAACTGAGTATGGTATGTTCATGATGCACCAAACTGAAATTAATGTTTTAGCTGGGTATTCATTATATTTTGAGAGACACAAGCTTTGTATCAGAAGATCTATTGAGATAAGTCAAGATTCAAGTCTTATTAACACCATGAATCTTAGAAAGACTATGGGGTTTTGTTTGTTTTTCTTAACCTCAATGAGACTATTCAAATATCATTCAAACGTGTGTGATTATCTATCCTCACCTGACTAATTAATTTTTCATACTCAGCCATCCTCCAGTGGCTCACCACTGCTTGTCTTCTCCCTCCACACATCAACAGTCATGTGTGTCCACAGTGCCTTTCAGTCAAAATAAGCTATCAAAACTAATTTTCTTAAATTATTTAAAATAATTTGGTTAGCTTTTTGTTCTGAGAGATTAGGAACTGTTCACAAAATCAGATATGACTGGCTTCAGAATATAAAATTGTCAGTCAGTACTTGTTTATTTTTGTCATTTCTCATCTTTTACCAGGTGCCATGGTTTAGTTGATAAGATGGTGTTGGGTGATAAGTTGGACTTGATGATCTCGATGGTCTTTTCCAACCTGGTTGATTCTATTCTATTCTATTCTATTCTACTGTACTCTATTCTATTCTACTTTATTCTATTCTCTTAATCTTTTAAACTTCATCCTTTTTCTGATGCTATTACTAACATGAGATTTACTTTAAAATTGGCAAACTGACTGCTTTTCTCACTACAAAAAGTGTTTTTAATGCAGCATTATATATCTTCCTCTCTGATAACTGCATTGGTTATATGCTTGCAAATGTTTTTCTTTGTAAGATTAATTTCCTTTCCTTTTCAATATCAAATTTTTACCTGAGAAGAACTAGATTTATCTCATGCAGCTTAAATTTAAATGTCTAGTTGTCATATAATTCCAGAATGAAAAAGATTGTCTAGAAATATGTCTATTTATTTCTAACACAAATACATAGTTATATGAGATTTAAGTGCAGAACTTACATCCAGACATTACAGATATTCTGTTACTATTTTCTTAGAAGATTTTTTTTTAATTGAGAACTGTAGTTTAGAACTAGTCATAGCAATAAGAGTGGTGGGGTTTGGAACACAAGCCCTATGAGGAGAGGCTGAGGGAGCTGGGGTTGCTTAGCCTGGAGAAGAGGAGGCGCAGGGGAGACCTTATTGCTGTCTACAAGTATCTGAAGGGAGGTTGTGGCCAGGTGGGGGTTGGTCTCTTCTCCCAGGCAACCAGCACCAGAATAAGAGGACACAGTCTCAAGCTGCACCAGGGGAGGTTTAGGCTGGATGTTAGGAAGAAGTTCTTCATGGAAAGAGTGATAGGCCATTGGAATGTGCTGCCAAGGGGGTGGTGGAGTCACCATCCCTGGTGGTGTTTAGAAAGAGACTTGATGGGGTGCTTGGCGCCATGGTTTAGTTGATTAGATAGTGTTGGATGATAGGTTGGACTCAATCTCGAAGGTCTTTTCCAATTTGGTTAATTCTATTCTATTCTACTCTATTCTATTCTATTCTAATATGAACAAGGCCATCTGTTATAGGACAAATACTTTGAAAATGTTCATGACAGGAAAAAAGGTGATTCTACCACCTACCTGGGCAACCTATTCCAATGCCTGACCAGTTTTTCAGTAAAGAAATTTTTCCTAATATGCAAGCTAAACCTTCCGTAAAATAATTTCAGGTCACTTCCTCTTGTTCTATCACCTGATACCATAAAGAAGGTTGTTCCACCTTGCTGCAATATCATTTCAGGTGTGGAGAGCAAGAAGGTCTCCCCTCAGCCTCCTCTTCTTGAAACTAAACAATTCCAGTTCCCTCAGCCACTCCTACGACTTTTTCTCTAGACCCACCCTTCAACAGCTTTGTTGCCCTTCTCTCAACATGATCCAGCAATTCAATGTGTTTCTTGTAGTGAGGGGCCCAAAACTGAGCAAGGTATTCTAGTTGTGGCCACAGCAGAGATGATTATGCGGGGGCACAATCACTTCCCTGCTCCTGCTGGCCACACTGTTCCTGATACAGGCCAGGATGCTGTTTACCTTCTTGGCCACCTGAATACACTGCTGGCTCATTTTCAGATGGTTGTAAACCAACACCCCCAGGCAACTTTCTGGCCACTCTGCCCACCCGTGTTCCAGACACTCTTTGTTAATGTTTTAATTTTGAGATCGGAATTCAGTAAATTCCTTCAAAATTTAGGCAATTTTTATCCCTTTAGATTTCTATACAAAGTCACTACTGGAAATTAGATCACACTAAAACAAATACCATTTTCTAAAACACAGGGTTTGGTAATCTGAAACAGATACTTTCCCTCTTCCCCCATAAAAAAAACAGGCTCACTGAAGACAATCTTAGGACAACTCTGAGTCAGGTTAAAAGCTCCACTCTTATCCCAGGGGCTGCAGGGGATGGTTGATTATGTGACACCAACAGTGGTAACAGATGGTCTTCTGCAAACTCTCTGAAGTGTCTGTATACCAATGCAAGGAGCATGGAAAATAAGCAGGATGAACTAAAAATCTGGGTGCAGTTGCAGGGCTATGATCTTATTACAATTATATAGACATGGTGGGACAGCTCCCATGACTGGAATGTTATGGATGTCTATGTAATTTTCAGGAAGAATAGAATAGAATAGAATAGAATAGACCAGACCAGGTTGGAAGAGACCTTCAAGATCATCACGTCCAACCTATTATCCAACCCACCTAATCAACTAAACCATGCAACCAAGCACCCTATCAAGTGTCCTCCTGAACACCTCCAATGAGGGTGACTCCACCACCTCTCTGGGAAGCCCATTTCAATGGCCTATCACTCTCTCTGTGTAGAATTTCTTCCTAACCTCCAGCCTAAACTTCCCCTGGTGCAGCTTGAGACTATGTCTTCTTATTCTGGTGCTGGTTGCCTGGGAGAAGAGACCAACCTCCGCCTGTCCACAACCTCCCTTCAGGTAGTTGTAGAGAGCAATAAGGTCTCCCCTGCGCCTTCTCTTCTCCAGGCTAAGCAACCCCAGCTCCCTCAGCCTCTCCTCATAGGGCTTGTGTTCCACCTCCCCAGATTTGTTGCCCTTCTCTGGACATATTCAAGAAAGTCAACATCTTTCCTAAATTGAGGGGCCCAGAATTGGACACAGTACTCAAGGTGTGGCCTAACCGATGCTGAGTACAGGGGCAGAATGACCTCCCTGCTCCTGCTGGCCACACTGTTCCTGATACAGGCCAGGATGCCACTGGCCCTCTTGGCAGCCTGGGCACACTGCAGGCACATGTTCAGCCTCCCATCGACCAGTACCCCCAGGTCCCTCTCTGCCTGACCGCTCTCCAGCTACTCTGACCCCAGCCTGTAGCACTGCATGGGGTTGCTGTGGCCAATGTGCAGAACCTGGCATTTGGATGTGTTAAATTTCATGTCGTTGGATTCTGCTTGACAAGGCAAGGTGGCAGAGTTGCTTTCTATATAAATAGGCAACAAGAATGTGTTGAGCTTAATCCAGAGGGAGATGATAAAAATTGAAAGCTAATAGGTAAGAGTGAAGAGACATACAAACATGAGTGATACATTTGTGGGTGTTTACTACAGGCCACTAAACCAGGAAAAAGCTGCCAATGAGGCCTTCTACAAGCTGCTCAAAGTAGCCTCAAGATCAGGTGCCTTGGTGCTCATGGATGACTTCAACCACTTGGCCACAAGAAGGGCCAGATGGATGAACCTGCAAACTACAGGCATTCCAGCCTGACCTCAGTGCCAGGAAAAATTATGGAGCAGATCATCTTGGAGGCAATCGCAGCACACCTGCAGGATGGCCAAGGGATCAGGCCCAGCCAACATGGATTTAGGAAGGGCAGGTCCTGCCTCACCAATCTGATGTCTTTCTATGATCAGGTGACCCACCTGGTGGATGTGGGGAAGGCTGTGGATGTAGTCTACCTGGACTTCAGCAAGGCCTTTGACAACTTCCCCCACAGCAAACTCCTGGCCAAGCTGTCAGCCTGTGGCTTGGACAGCAACACTCTGTGCTGGGTTAGGAACTGGCTGGAGGGCCGAGCCCAGAGAGTGGTAGTGAATGGTGCCACATTGAACTGGCAGCCAGTCACTAGTGGTATGCCCCAGGGATCAGTGTTGGGCCCAATCCTATTCAATATCTTTATTGATGGTCTGGCTGAGGTTATTGAGTCCATCATCAGTAAACATGCAGATGACACCAAGATGGGAGCAGATGTTGATCTGTTAGAGGGTAGAAGGGCTCTCCAGAGGGACCTCGACAGGCTGGGCAGATAGGCAGAGTCCAAAATGATGTCATTTAACATGTCCAAGTACTGGGTTCTACACTTTGGTCACAAAAACCCCATGCACTGCTACAGGCTGGAGTCAGAGTGGCTGGAGAGCAGACAGGCAGAAAGGGACCTGGGGGTAGTGGTTGACAGCTGGCTGAACATGAGGCATCAGTATGCCCAGGTGGCCAAGAAGGCCAATGGCATCCTGGCCTGTATCAGAAATTGTGTGGCCAGCAGGAGCAGGGAGGTCATTGTGCCCCTGTACTCAGCATTGGTTAGGCCACACCTTGAGTTCTGTGTTCAGTTCTGGGCCCCTCAATTTAAGAAGGATATTGAGACACTTGAATATGTCCAGAGAAGGGCAATGAGGCTAGCGAGAGGTCTCGAGCACAGGCCCTGTGAGGATAGGCTGAGGGAGCTGGGGGTGTTTAGCCTGGAGAAGAGGAGGCTCAGGGGAGACCTTATTGCTCTCTCTCTCTACACCTACCTGTAAGGAGGTTGTAGCCAGGTGGGTGTTGTTCTCTTCTCCCAGGCAAGCAGCACCAGAACAAGAGGACACAGTCGCTAGCTGCACCAGGAGAAGTCTAGGCTCAAGGTGAGAAGAAAGTTCTCCCCAGAAAGAGTAATTGGGCATTGGAATGTGCTGCCCAGTGAGGTGGTGGAGTCACAGTCCCTAGAGGTGTTCAAAATAGGATTGGACGTGGCACATGAAGTCATGGTTTAGTTAGTCATGAGGTGTTGGGTAATAGGTTGGACTTGATGATCTGTAAGGTCTTTTCTAACCTCATTGATTCTATGATTATATGATAATTTGGAAAGAGCACACAGCCAAGCGTAAACAGTCCAAAAGGAGATTTACAGTATGTGGAATAAAGGCCTGTTCACTTGGGAGGATTACAGAGATATAACCAAGAATGCAAAGATGCAACAAGGAAGTCCAAGGCTCTCTCAGAACTACGTCTTGCCAGTGGGGTGAAAGAGAACAAGAAGAGTTTTTTCAAATACATCAATGATAAAAGGAAAAGCAGGCAAAAGGTGTGCCCTCTACTGAATGATATAGGAGATATGGTAACTAATGATGCAGCATCCCACCTCTAGGAAGGAATAAAAACATGCACCAGTACAGGTCAGGAGCAGCCCTGCTAGAAAGCAGCTCCATGGAGAAAGACCTTGGAGTCCTAGTGGACAGCAAGTTTTGCATGGGACAACAATGTGCCCTTGTGGCCAAGAGGGCCAATGGTGTCCTGAGGTGCATCAAGAAAAGTGTGTCTAGCAGGTCTAGGGAGCTTCTTCTCCCCCTCTACTCTGCCCTAGTGAGACCATACCTGGAATACTGCATACAGTTTTGGGCTCCCCAGTTCAAGAAAGACAGAGAACTTCTAGAGAGAATCCAACAGAGAGCCAGGAAGATGATTAGGGGACTTGAGCATCTCCTCTATGAAGAGAGACTGAGAGACCTGGGACTGTTTAGTCTTGAAAACATAAGATTGACAGGGATGAGTATCAAGTGGAGGGGGCCAAGCTCTTTTTGGTGGTGCACAGTAATATGACAAGAAACAATGGGTTCAAGCTTGAATATAGAAGATTTCACCTCAATATGAGGAGAAACTTTACAGTGAGGGTGATGGAGCACTGAAACAGGCTACTGTCTTGGTCCAGAGAGGGAAAGAGACTCAGTTCTTTTGAATATTCCTGTGTTGTGAAATGAGAGGCACAAACGAGGCCAAAATATCAACAGCTAGACTATTTATTACACAAATAAAGTGGATGAATCAGAAGGGGAGAGAGAGAGAAGAGAGAGAGAGAGAGGAAGAAAGGAATTATATTACCACACCCCTCACTCCCCCCAAGACAGTCTGTGGAGGAAAGGTGCTGCAGGAGATGTTGGGTCTGTAGAGAAAGGGTGCTGAGGCTTTGGCTGGAGAAGAGATGTCCATCTCCTGTGTTTTCCTTCATCTGTGTTTTTCGTTTTTCTGTTTTTCTTCTGCTGAACCAATGGTTGCTCAAGTCTTTTATACAGTTTTTAGTCCGCAGGTATGTGTCCAAGTATTGTCCCTCAGGAAATCAGGGGTCAGGAAATCATCCTTAGGTAAGTATCCAGGTATTGTTCCCCAGGAAATCTTTCTGTGCATTCCTGTGTGTTTGGGCAGGGGTCTGGATGGAGGGGGGAGGCCTTCACCTCCTCCTTCTCCACCTACCTGCCCACACACTCATTACACCTCAGGAAACAGGTGGTGAATCCATCGTCTCACCATCCTCCCTTTCCAGGGTACTTGATGGGTGGAGATTATCTTGTCTTATGAATATTCCTGAAGGTGGCCTTGGTCCATTGTTGTGAGGCCAGCTGTGGTCCAGTGAGCAATGTTATCTTTGCACCTTCCAAGAGTCATTCCAATGGCTGAGCACAACACACATCAGCTATTATCTGGGCAAGCAGCAAGTGATTTTATCTTTGTTGAGTCACACCAGGAGAGACAAGCTTTTAGTCTCTCACATCTGCTCAGAGGTTGTGGAGTCTTCACTATCTGGAGACTTTCAAAATCCACCTGGATACATTCCTGTGTGGATTACCTTAAGTGATCCTGCTTTGGCAGGGGTGTTGGACTCCATGAACTCTTGAGGTTCCTTCCAACCTCTAATGTATTGTGATACTGTGACATGGAAAGAAAAAAGAGTGGGAAAAAAGTGGGATTTAGATTAAGCTGAATGTACAGGAAATTAAACATTTTGTTTACTTTTAGAGACTAATGAATTATATCTTTGAAAGTTCTGAGAAAAATATTTAATTTTTAATAACATTGAAACCAAGCATTTTCACCATTTGATTATGATTTTGATTTGGAAATCATAATGTTTCTTTGTTATCAGAATTAAATATTTTGTCATTATGATATTTCTTCCTCTTGGCCAAAGGGATTTGTAACACTTGCAAATGGAATTAGATCTCCTAATAGCCTCTGTTTCATTTTCTGTGTAATTTTTATAAATGTTTAAATCAACTAGAAAATGCTGACTGTTTATATTAAGAACATTATCTGAATCACCTATGCAAAGCAGGACTACTCTTCGGAATGCAATAGGGACTATTAAGTAGTTAAGGCTATAAACTTCAAAGTTAAAATGAAATGCTTTTCTTTAGATATTGAAGTTACCCATTGATTTTAGAACAGGTGAGTCATGGTGACTGAATGCTAGAAGTCAGGAGGAGAGATTAGTCTATTTTTATATTCTATTACTAGTCTTTTCAGAATAGCTCTAAATTAGTTCAGTGAATGACTCATTCTGCTGCGCTCATTTATGGTGTTATGGCGTCTATTGTCCTCTGCAGTGCCTATTTCTGTAGACAACTGTATTAGTTTAAAGAGGTAACCTAATTTTTCAGTGTTTAAAATGTGATGAGTTGACCCTAATATTCTTTATATATGTACAAAAGACAAATTTTCTCATCACAGAAGCCAATGGACAGGATTCTTCTGCTAGCTATGGATTTCTTATGCCACTTTTTATCTTGTGAAGTGTCCTGTTTGAATGTCAGTCACTGCAATTTTGTCTGGAGGGGATAATTGGTTGGTTAGATGGCTGGGTGTCCCAAAGGGACAAAAAGCCTCAAAAATGCTCTGAACCAGACAATGAGGCAGCTGTGTATTTCATTGCCATAATGCCCTGCTCCCTATAAATCTATCGGCAAGGTCTCGCACTTACTCTTTCTTCCCTCACTGCTCCCATGGGAGATGCTCCCTATCTGGTAATGGAAGGTGAGTTATCTCCAGGCCTCTTGGGCCTGGCTAGACCTAATGTCAGGAGGAGAAGGGGGAAGGGCAATCTCAGATCTGGCCAGCTGAGATTAGCCTAACAGTGGAGGGGGGGAAGAAAGAGCCCTGCGGGTTTTGGGTACACTCTCAGGTAGGGAGAAGGGAAATGCTGGGATGCTTCTGGGTATGCTGCAAGGGACTCTGTGTACTTTGGGATCTCTTTTGTCACTGTGCTTGTAGTTCTCTGTAAAACATTCACTGCTTTTCCATTTGAACTTTCCATGACTTCTGCAATCCATTTGTGTGAGTGTCATCATTTTTCTGCCCCGGTGGGAGGCAAAGGACAGATGTGAAGGCCACAATGACCACTAGATGAATGATAGATGATCTTTATGAATGATAGATGATCTTTATTAATCTCTCTCCCTTCCAAAGGGGGAAGAGGAAAGGAATAAGGGCAAGAGACTTAAGGATCAGAAAATTAAAAGCTTTAATGAAAATAATAACAATAAATACAGTGAATCACCACGGATGTAGACAAGCCCAATATTGAACCCAACTCTGTCAATGGATGTTCCATCACCATCATCACTGACACTGCTGACAGGCGCTTGGGAAGTCCCAAACTGGAATAAGTAGCAGACATGAAATTGCTTCAGGACATAGATTTTGTAACTGGAATCAAGAGCCCATGGACTGGGGTTGAAAGCAGAACGAGCAGAATTCTCCTTGGATGCCTGTCACTGAAGATCACCCTTATGATACCTCAGCTCTCTACTGTATATTATGCATATGCAATGGAATACCTTTTTGGTCAGTTTAGGATCACCTATCCTAAATACATAGACCAACCTTAATTTCCTTCATTTTTCTCCCTATGAGTTCATTCATCATCACTTTCATTATCACCTGCATCATCTTAGGGAAACACAAGAAATTCTCTGCCTTAAAATAATTAAAAAAACATTCCTGATTTTAAAAATGTGTATTCAGGAGCAGTAGATTTGCTACTGGTTTGTACATTCATTTGAATGTTATTGCTTGCTACTAGGACGGAAAGAGCAGTTTATATTTCTATAGAAACAGAAATTCATCAAATGCAAAATTTCATATACCTTTTAGGCCAGAAGACCTGCAGGAGCCCCTGTACTCAGCACTGGTGAGGCAGTACCTCAAATACCGTGTTCAGTTTTGGGTGCCTCCCTACAAGGACATTTTGGTGCTGGAACATGTCCAGAGGAGGACAACATAGCTGGTGATTGGTATGGAGAACAAGTCTTGGAAGAGCAGCTGAAGGAACTGGGATGGTTTAGTCTGGAGAAGAGGTGGCTGAGGGGAGACCTTCTTTCTCTCTACAGCTACATGGAAGCAGGTTGTAGAGAGGTCTTCTCCCATGTAAGAAGCAATGGGACTAGAGAAAATGTCCTCAACCAACACCAGAAGACGTTTCTATTGGACAGTAGGAAAATTTTATTTACAGAAACAGTGGTCAAGCTTTGGAATAAACTGCCCAGGGAGGTGGTGGAGTCACTATCCCTGCAGGTGTTAAAATTTAAAAAAAAAAAAAAAGTGTAGTCATGGCACTTTGGGACATGGTGTTGCTGGGTTGACAGTTGGACACGATGGCCTTAAAGGTCTTTTCCAACTGAAACAATTCTGAGATTCTGGGAGTTAGCTGTTCTTCAGCCTCCAAATGTGAAAATTCATACTAGAGATGTCAAGATTGTTATGAATGAATAGTGAATGGTAAGCTATGTGTATAGAAACATCAAAAAGATTTTTAAAAAGAAAAAGAACAAAGGGATTATAGAAGTAGAATATGACATGATCCCTTGTCTAGTAAATCATACAGATTATAGTATATATCCATGTGCAGCTTCTCAGGACACACAGACTGAATTATAAAGTGTGGTAAGTAAAAATGACTCACAAAGATGAGTCAGGGTGGAGAGATTAACTGCTATCAGCTTCTGAAAGCTATTGAAAAGCATATTCATGATCTGCATATGTTGACCACAATACCAATGTGAAAAATCCTGGACAAGAGTGCATATATGTAATTATCCTCATATCTGCAAGGTGGACACACCACCCTAATCATCATGTTGAGATGTGGGTATGTATGAGCCTGTGTGTGAACACTCTGAATCATCTTTGCTTCATATACCTCTCACATTGTGCTTTCCTACACTGTTGTAAAATTATATCCTATACAAAGACTGGAAACACCTTAGTCAAAATTACAGTGCTCAAAGGCAGTTGATGCTGTGTTCCAAAATAATGTGTGTAGAACTAGTCAGGATCAGAAACCTTGTAATTACAAAAGGTTTCCAAAGTAGATATCCCTTTTATGAAACTCATAGGTTGCACAGGTCATCAGATATAAAATAGAAGAAAAAAATTTTTTTAAAAAGTTCTATATCTTGAGATTTAAAAGTCATTAAAATATTTATAATATTCCCCAGATTTTTCTAGATGTGTGAAAGTGACACTTCTCCATTGCCTTCAGAGTCATAGAAAGTATCATTTTGATGTTTCTCCCTTGGGCAGAAAGTGAAACTTCATTTACAAATTTCTTGTTCAAGTAACAACTGTCATTGCACAAGGGATATTTTTCTTGTTGCAAAATAACCATCTTAAATTTTTATCCAAAATTGTTTAGTAAGTAATAGTTTTGATTTTATCTCTAGTCACAATGTTATCATCAAGGCTGAAGACCAATGGTTCTAAAGTCATTTGTGCCTTCAGATGCTTGGACAAATGTGACTGTAACCACAACAGTTTCTCCCAGTCAGTTTTGAGACTATCGACAAAACAAATGTTTATCCCCACTTGACAGAAGCTGAAAGGTTTACTTCAGGGTTTGAAAATCAGCAGGAAAATCTAGGCTGAACTAACCAAAGCTGGAAAAGAAACCTGAATTTGGAAAATTTCTGTGTTAGTACAAGTGTCCTATATCCTAGCAGATACAGAAGTAGATACAAATTCTGGGTATAGTCTTTATTCAACTAAAAAAAAAAAAATCTAAACCAAAAAAAAGGACTAAAACAATTATACACTGTGTCTCCAGAGAATGCCCAGTTGTTGAACTGACTCTCAATGTTGTCTGTATGCTACTCTAGAGTGATACATGCTGCTAAAAGGTGCATCAGAAAGCTTGTGCACTGTCAAAGGCTACCAAAACCAATATAGCAACAAATCTGAAGTGCCATAGTGTATCCCTCCTGAACTCTGGCAGTTGCTACAGATGAGTCTTCAGGTACTGTGTCTTTTTAATCCATATATATATCATACATAGCCTAAGAAGTTTTAAATACTACTTGATACTTACATGTCACAATTGATCTCTGTATGTTTAAGCTCTTATACTGAACACATATTTGCTCCCCTTTTCAAACTTGGCTACTGCTCCAAATATCTGTGACTCCCTTAAATCCTCTGGCTTGTAAACTAATTTAAAAAAGGATAGTCTGAGCTCTTATGAAAAATATCTGAAAGTTAATCAGGGATATACTGAGATACTTACAATGGAGACAGGCTCCTGATATTGTACACCTGGCCCAATATTCTGCTGAGCTTATACTCATTGTAGATGTTTACATCTACTTGTGATCCTAAGCATTAGTGTTCTCTTAAATTCAAGTGCCTAACTGAACAGAATGTAATATCTTAAGAGCATGCACAGTTAAAGAAATATAATCCTATACAGTCCTTCCGGTGTAACAGTGCTGGTGATGCATACAAGGAAATAGGGAATTTTAATATAAGTTCTGTTTCATCAGGAGGAAATAAAGAATATATTTCACAGCAGGGAGCCTTAACAGCTATATAGTGGAGGAGTGGAATAACAAATTAATTCAGAGGAAGCTGTATGCCAGGAGCACCAAAGTCAGGGACACATAATTCATTTCACCTTAAAAAAAAATGGTTTGAAGAAATGGAGAGCTCTTTGAAAAGAAAGGGAAATATTTCTCCATCTGACCTCCACTTTGGTAGTTTTTACATTCCTTTGAAATACATTTTTGTTTCTGAATCCTCTTATGCAGAAGATAGTACAGATCCTGTCTTCAGCACATAATGAATGAGCATCTCATTTCACAAAATATTTTCTGAAAAAACATGAAAGGCATTGAACTTCTCCTTTGACCACATATTTGAATGAAAATCACAATGGTTGCTGTGCTTTGAGCCTTTATAGTTGCTACAGTAAGACAAAATACACCTCAGCATTGATTCATCCTGAGACCCCTTGTGATAAAATCAGTATGAAGATACAAACTTCTTGTATCAGCAAATAAAAAATAATTATTATTATATTTAATGAACTATGAACCCATAGGAAAAGGAAAAGATACTTTTTTAATGCAAAAACTGCCCCTTGTTGAATGTCAAGTCCTTATCTTCACAACATGTGGGAACTAACATAATTGTAACATAGAATATCAGAATAAAGTTGGGGGGGGGGGAGGGGGAAAGAAGCCTAGTTCTATTAAACATATTTTTAGTCAGAAAAGGCTAAGAATTAAAATGTATATATTAATGTAATTGTCCAGACAGAATCAGTTAAACTTTAACAAACTTATGACTGAGAACAGAATTTTAGAATAATAAACATAAAGCAAGATTTTTAATATAAAGAGCAAATATATGTTTTCCAGGTGTCAGTTAAAATTACAAAGCTTCATACTTCCTCCATCACAGCATATCAGTCTTCTGCAAGGTTTTTACAGGCTATGATGCCTAATATCCCTTTTTGGTAATCACTGCCTCATACAGTAGCAGATGTTTGATTTGAGAAAGCAGTTTGTTAAATTTTGGGTAGTAAATTACAGTCATACCATACAGCTTGTTAAGTGATTAATGTATAATCACATACGTATTCTAAGGTGTTTCACTTTTGGAACAGCTGAAATGTTTTGAAGATCTAGTTTTTATGAAGATTTGGTTATTTAGGCTGGGTACCTCCAAACAAAGAAGCCACAAAGTTGAGACCTCCAGTGTCTAGAGTGTCCAGCTTAGTGAGTGGACACAGGAAATAGTATATTTCTGCCCATAAATCCTGCATCCTTATAAATCTGTCTGCAAAGTTATTGTCTTTCTCTTTCTTCCCTCTCTGCTCCTGTGGCAGAGAGATGGTCTCTTATCTGGTAGCAATGGGGGAGTATCGCAGGCCTCTTTGGCCTGAGTAATGTTTTGGTTTTTTCCCTGTGCAGTCTTGGCCTGTTTATGCCTAATGCCAGGGTAAAAGGGGGAAGCAGTTCAGGCCTGGCCAGCCTGAAACCAGTCTAACAATGTGGGGATGAAAGAGCCCTGGCATTTTTGGGGAAGTCCAGGTGGGGAGAAGGGAAGTGTTGGGTTTTTTTGGTCTGGTGTAAAGGAACTTGTGTGTTAAGATTAGATTGGAGATTTCTTTGAACTGTTTATATTCTGCTATGCTCACCACTATGCTTTGCAGTTTTGTACTATAGAAATTGCTTTTCCATTTAATCTTTCCATTACTATCCAATCCATTTGTGTGAGCATTATTCTTTTGCCCCTTTTGGAGCAATAGAGCAATCTGTCCAGCTCTAAACTAGGGCACAAGGACATTAGCACAGCTGTAAGTAACATCTCATTGTAATGAACAGATCAAAATTGTTTTTAGAATTATTAGCAATCAATTAATTTCCTAGTCAACATTATCATGCATGCATTTCAGTATTTTACAGCAAAAATAAAGAATATATATTCTAGGAATACAGTTAAAACTCACAGGTATTTCTAGAAACAAGCTTTATGATACATCTGAGTAACTTAATAACTTTTTCTTTAACTGAATAACTGAAGTTAAAAATATTTAAGTAGATATATGGAGTATATCTGCCCAAATATATATGTATTTTTTGCAAGTGGTAACAGGCAAAAGACCTAACAAGCTCATTGTTGAAGACAACTATTAATCATCTAGATGTTTCCTTAAATGATCTTCACAGACACACTTAGACAGTACAATTAGAAACATCCTCAAATCATAGAGTATTTTTAATTTCAGAAATAGTATATCTTTGTAGAACTTGCAGGATTTCATCCAGTGAGGACACAAGCAATAAAAGCCAAAAAAAGAAAGGAAAGAGAAAGATAAAAAGTGAGAAAAAGAGAGAGAAAAAGAAAAAGAGAGAGAAAAAGAAAAATAAAAATAAAAGAAAAAGAAAAAGAAAGAGAAGAAAAAGAGAAAAAAGAAAAAGGAAAATAAAAAGAAAAAGAGGGAAAAGAGAAAAAAAGAAAAAAGGAAAAGGAAAAGAAAAAGGAAAAGAAAAAGAAAAAGAAAAAAAGAAAAAGAAAAAGAAAAAGATAAAGAAAAAGAAAAAAAAAAGAAAAAGAAAAGAAGAAAAAGAAAAAGCAGAAAAAGAAAAAGAAAAAGAGAAAGAGAAAGAGAAAGAAAAAGAAAAAGTTCAAGATCACTAGAGACTTTTTGATTTCCCTGGTAATATCAGTTGTGCTAGTTGCATAACTTGCAAAAAGCACAGAGGAAAAAAAAATGCAAATACCATGAAAGAAACAATGCTAATCTTCCCTCAGTAAAATAAAGAATTATGACAGAATTAGAAAAGAATAGAATAGAATTAACCATGTTGGAAAAGACCTTTGAGATCATCAAGTCCAACCTATCATCCAGCACTATATAATCAACTAAACCATTGCACCATTGTTTTGCTTGCTTATTCAATTGGTTCATGTCAGCAGAATGTGTAAAATCAATTACTCTGTTAGAGTGCTTATTCTGTCTATTCTTAGAAGTACATTTCTCTAACTAAACCATGACTTACAAATAAAAATTCTGTTTCTGACTTCATTTAAACCAAGAACAAATCAAGAAAAAACCAAAAATTCTACCCCCATATCTGAATTTTGTAAAATGAAAATTAAAATCTGAAGATAGTAGATGAAACAGAGAAACAAATTTATCTGGAGTTCCAAAATCAGTTGTTTTCAAGTCAAAGAAATTAAACCAACATTCACAGTAGAAGACAAGAATCTGATGTATCTTAGAAAGAAGTAAGAATATTAAAGAAACATTTATAAATTAGAAAATAAATGAAACCATTTGATTATACATAATTAATTCTGTAGAGACCATAGAGTGTATAATTAAGAAATCACTTCTATAACTGTTGAGAGAAATATTTATTATGGCCTAAGCAAGTTCCAAATCCTGAGATTTTAGTCAGAATTTCACTAGAACATTATGAAACAAGGGCTTTTGTGAACCATTATATCATAATCCTTCAAATTATTTGTCTTCATAACCTGTCCTAATAATGCACAGAGAGTTTGTGTATCTGCTTGTGTTAACTCTCATGCTGTTGGACTCTGCCCATCTGTCCAGCCTGTCAATTTCCTTTATTTTGGATTATCAATACCTTTTAAAGGCATAACTTTATGTCTTTATGTATTTCCTGTGCAGCATATATTAGACAAAATGGACAGGAAATATCAACAGTATGAGAGCAAAAAAAGATGCTAAAAATAATATCTTACTATGCACATAAAACATTATTCAAAATATTTCACCTTTCCCAGGAAAAAGCCTTTGAAAACACAAGTAAGTAAATCCACATAAAATATACAATTGCACAAAAAGCTCTTCAATTGGTAGCTGAAGTGCTCCACCTCTTAAAAAATTCTCACTTACCTACAGCTTTCTATTAAAAGCAATTAAATGTCCCACAATGTTCTATAGGGAGATATTGCCATTGTTTTGTGATCTGTGGTGGTGAGAGAAAGTTCAGTTCTCACACACACACAAACAAACCATGGCTAACTTCGTTGGAGGAGCAAAATGGATAAGCTATATTTACAAGCAGGATGACATGCAGATGACTATATACACAATATACAGTATTTACAATAGCTACAGAAATATACAGCGAAGAATGTAACACAAAATCTTCCCTCCTCCAAGGAGAAAGGTCCCCCCAAAATATTCCCTTCTTCCCCTTCCTCCCTTTTTTCCCAAAAAGGGTTAGAGAGAGAAAAGGTAATTATTAAGGAGGAAATTCTGTTAGCTCATAGCGCATGCAAGAATTAGTTTCTTATCTGGTTAGCTGAAGGTCAGCACCTGCCAGCACAGACAGAACACAGCTGCTCAGAGAGTCTGAAACAGACAGACAGACTGAACTGACTGAGATTCAAACTGAACTAAAGCTAAAATTTAAAGTTGCATTCTACCAATCTACCAATGAAATTCATTTAGACTTATCTTTGTTTTTCATTTTTACACCAAAACATTCAGCTAGAGTGTTCCAGTAACTGTCCCTTTCTTAAAGGCACAGCCCAAAACGGTCACATGATCAAAACCATTAAATTTGTTTGGATTGCTGCTATGTAAAAAGTATTGTATAAAACTGATAAACTACGAATCATTGATAATTCTCAGCTGATTACTGTGACTATTTCAAATCCTAAAATTTAACCAATTGGCTCATAGAAATTGGTGAAAGTTGTTAGTCTTAATATGTATTTGCCATCTGTCGTGCCTAAACCCCTACCACAAGAGTCACATAGCTGCTTGCTCATAGGTGGGGAGTAGAACGTGTTTTCTTTGAAGGGATGGAACTCCCAGAAAAGTTACACCACAGTTGAAACACAGGGACATAGAGAGGAAAAGGGACTTCCCCTGCATTGCTGGAGTTCACCAATTGCGCCAGGTTACACCCATCCTTGATGGGGGCTGAAAAGAACACAGCCCCCACGGTGGACAAAAGATACATGATCCAGGTGGGCAGAGAGAGAGATTTGTTTTTTCCCTCTCCCAGGAAAGGGGGGTCAAAGGTCTATTCTGCTCCCTCTTCCCGTCCAGCAAGCCTGTTTAACAATAGCAATTCCTTGTTTTTCTCTTTCCCCCGCCTTGCCTGCTTGACAGAAGGGTCCCTGCTGCTTCTGCTTCCTGAGCTACCATGTGGCTTGTCTCTGTGCTGCATCTGTACTTCTAAATAACTGCATCCAAACAGAATCCATTTGCATCAAGGGAATCCAATTCCAGCTGGGCCTAGTTTTGTATGTTTTTCTATTTACCGTTTTCCTTATACCTTTGTAACCTTCCCTGTTACTCAAATGCTATATATATTTTGTTTAAAAATTGCCTTTTTTTCCTCCTGCCTAATTTGCTTTTACCTTACCAGGAAAAAAGGCAGAGGAGGAGGAAACCTAAATCTGTTCCTTTTGGGCTTTTGCACTCCAGGTAAAGCTTAAACCATAACACAAATTAATTCATCCACTGTTTGTCTCTGGCCATCCTTCCAGGACAGTACTGACAAGTTTGCCTGTGAGGGTGGTGTGATTTGTAGGCATGTACGTGAACAGTAAAAAAACACAGAAACCTGAAGTCTAGATAGGTTCACTGTGATTTATCTTATGAATGGGAGGGGAAATTATAAAAAGTTATTGAACACAAACTTACAGTAACAAAAACCAAACAACCCCCCCCCAAATAAACAAACAAACCCACAAACAAAAAAACAAATGACCAAACCAAACCCCCTATGACTACAGAGAGTTGGCAGAATTTAGGAGATTGTATTCGGGGAATGGTTTGTATTGCCAGCTGCTCTTTGAAACAGGTTGTTGGTTGTTGTTTAATTTGTGCATCCTTAAACTAACAGGAATGTCATGAAAATGTAACCAATATTACAAGACATCTGTGACAGCAGCACATTTTTCCAGTGTTCTGTGTTCAACCATTTTTTTTGAAATCTCTTCGTTTGAACTTAATATTCTCAAAGACCTTAATGGATCTTTCCAGTTATGAGTAAAATTTGTGACTTATATGTAAGTTCTTTGGGGCTGCGGCATCCTCAGAGTGAAAGAAGAATGGGAGAGAAAAGACATTTAGAAATGCCACACTACTTTTATACTCTCTATCTATTCCTTGCAGTTTTTCTAAGTGATTAACAGTGATCAATTGAAAACTTACCAGACATAATATTAATAATCTGGTCTACTTTGGTATTAAAAGCTCTGTTTAAAAATTCCTGTTTTGAGAATACTGGAAATCTCTGAACTTTACTACACTGCAACAATTCATTATAGGAAGGAGATTTTTGGCTTATGTGATCCTGTTCAGCTCCAAGAATTTAGACTCAGAGATTTCATACTAAATAAAATATGCCATGGAAACTGAGAGGCTACTGTAATAAACCAAAATTATTTTATAATGGAACTAAGTATAAAAAAATCTTTATGTCCTTATAGAAGGTTATATGAAAAATTAAGGTGTTATTTTTTTACCCAGTTCAGCCAGAGATATACTATTCTTAGGACATGCTCACCAGCAATCTGAAAGTTTCAATCAACAATTTTATCAGACTGGCCACTAAAGGCAAAAACTGTCCCTAGCTAAACAGATAGCTTACAATCAAAGTAAGGAATATAGCACAAGAATTGATCTGATAACATTCCCTGTTTCCATAATAGGGTTGCACAATTAATTTGTCACACAGAAAATAAAGGAAATACTCACCTAGCAATGAACACTCAGGAGTCTGTCAATTCAAGAAAAGATGACAATCACAAGGATCAGATCTTGAACACAGGGAAGGATTCTCAGGGCATCTGATATGTGCCTACCACTGCCGTCTTTGTTAAAAGCCAGCCACAACTGAAACAGTTGTAGTGGGCTATTGCCAGATAAGCCCATACAAACAAAATCTGAGTGATGAGCAGTGTTACAGGTAATAGATTTAAAGGTGACAGGAGAACAATATCTGTAATTGCTGGAGAGGTATAGCATCATATTAACCAGATTGTCGCTCTGTGCTGATATCTGGCTATAAACCCCACCTAATCATAGAGAGCTTGGAAACACTGTCAAATCTCTGCCCAACATGTATAAAAGCACGTGACTCAAAGTGTCAGAGCTGAGCCCTGCACAGAGTTTTACACAGACCATCTAAGGTGTATTGTGTCTCTTCAAACTGGGTTGTTGCAGCTCACTGGTGTGGTGACTGGGATAAATTTCATCTGACTATAACTTCACGTGTGTGTGTGTGTGTGTGTGTGTAAAACTTCCCTTGGCACAGCTTCTCTCTCACTTGGGCCTCTTCAAAAATTGAATTTAATAGTATCACATTAATTGGTATTCCTTTTTCCCTCTATTACTCCTATTCCTACTCCCTCATTTTCAGCTTCTGGGATTTAATGTACACTACTCTGATAAGTAAGACAGCAGTTCAGTTAATTTAATATGAAACTAGAACTCCTAATGAAATGTTGTCCTACTATCGATTTCATTTAAGGCTAAAAACAGTTGAAACAGTTTTATATATGCCATATAAATATGAGTTACAGAAATTCCTGTGTTTCTCTAGATAGTTTGAAGTAGAGTGTATCTTCCATTGCTTTGATATTATTCCAGTAAAGCTAAAAGTGTAGCCTCCTTATTTTGTAGAAATTGCTTTCATCTGCCAGTCAGAGAAGATTATCAGACATCTCCCACAGATGCCTTCTATTTTTAACAGGTATAAACAGAGCTGAATATTGCACCGTATCACCCTCAGGTTACTCTTGTAAGTCCTCAAATCTTCATGAGTAAGAGGAATATAGGTTTATATATAGTAGGATTAACAGGACATTTAATCAGCTGTTCTAACCTACTGTACAAATTAGGCCATGAGATTTTCCTTGATGAATACCAGTTTCGCACCCAATAACTGTAGATGAACTATATTCATGTCACTGGAGTTATTGGTAATCTGAGAAAATGTTTGATAATGAGAAAGGGATAATGACCATTTTCATGAAGGGGAGGAAGAAGGAGTTGAAAAAATAGAGATGAGTCTGTTTAACTTAAAAGAAAATTGTTCTGGGAACTATATCCAGACACTTCAAGGGCAAAAAAAGGTGTTTGGGAGAAGCCAGTGTGGGTTTACCAAAGGCAAGTTGTGACAGAGAAACTTGATTGTTTTCTATGATGAAAACAGTGGTTCATGGAAGAAGGGAAGAAAAGTGAATATTGTCTGCATTATCCCTGGAGGTGCACTGAAGAGATTTGACTTCAACAGATGGACTACTAACTGAAAGGGGAATTGTCCAAACTGCTGGGCTCATAGCATTCATTAGTCATATAGAATCCTACTTATGGCCAGTTACTAATCATCCTCAGAGGCTGATATTTGGTCCAATACAGTTTAATCTTTTTATTCATGACCCAGATGACAGAATGGAATACACTTGACAAATTTAAGGAGGGTTGTATATGTCATGTCCTATGAAAACTACTTGACCTGTGGGTATGTAAATGTTGTGACTGTAGGTTTTATCACTAGAAAGTTGTGTGTATATGTACATAACAAGCTAGAACAGAATTACCATTACTGAAGTAATTACATATTTATGATCATTCACCTATATACAGACCTGTATGTATTATGTGAGGTGTTAATGGTGCAATGCCTGTAAAATCACTCACAGGAGCAGCACTATGTGACATCAGAAAAAGGATATGCTCATAAATAATGCACATCACAGAGTCTGAGAGTTAGAGGCAAAATATGCTGGGCAGTAAGGGCAGCTATTCAATGGTCCTTGAATGGGCTGAGAAATAGGCTGATAGAATTTCTACACATGATAAGAAACAACTGTAGCCATCAGGACTGACTAGGGGTGTATCTGATACAAAGAAGCTTTTCAGAAAAGGACATAGGCATTCTGGTGAACAAGAAGTTGAATGTGAGCCAGAAACACACTCTCATATAAGGAAGAACAACAGTCTTCTGGACTACCTTAGGAGCAGTGTTGCTGGTTGGTCCAGAGAAGTGATATCCTTTCCTGATACTAACATTCATGATGCTGCATGTGGAGCACTATGCCCACTTTTTGCCCACCTATTACAGGAGAAAGACTGACAAAGTAGAATGTGTTTAGCAGAAAGTCACCAAGCTAGCTGGAGGGTGGAGCCAAGGAGTTGAGGACGCTAATATTCCCTTGATTTAAGGGAAAATCTTCCTGATGTCTTCAGCTACCTGACGGGTAGTACTTTCCCTGAAGTTGCAGGGAGTGGACTAGAGTGAACAAGCTCAATTTGCAGTAAAAGAAATTTTAATTGGATAGGACAGGAATAATATCACAAAAAGCTGGACAGATACTTCACAGGGAGGCTCTAGAAATTTTTTCTATGGAAATACATTAAACTTTGCCTTAATCAACTTTGCATAACTTTAAAGTCACTCCTGCTTTGATCAGATGTTTCTATAAGGCTAAATTACTTTATGATTCTGTGATTTTTTTTGCATGAAGCAATTTGGGGGTGGGAAGTTAATTTATCCCTATTAGCAGTCTACCATGATCCCTAATATATTAGATTACTGAATAGATTTGCCTTTCTTTTCTCTTCTTGATTTCACCGCTAACAGAAACTAAGTCATAGTGCAATTTTTGATCTCCATCTTCTTATAAACTGTGTTTAAGACTTTTCTTTCAAATATTAAGGTACATTCTTCTATCTGCCATTAACAGTCCGTGTTCAGTGCTGTTCTAGAGGTTTTGTTGCTTTTTGTTGCTGTATTTTTTTCTTGTTGTCTTTTTTTTTTTTTTTCTGAATCTTTCTTGGAGTTTTTGAGGAAAAGGGCAAAAATCAGTCAAACAAAATGCCAAAATTTTCATTTTGGAGTAGATTTTCTACTGTAAAAAACAAAATGTGAATTCTATTACTTTTAGTCAGGATTCATACTTGATAGGGGGACAAATATTAATTACCATCACAGTCTTAAGAACTGTTGGAGTATTTTAATCCCATCTCTATATAATTTGATATAAAGTCACTAGGACTTTTCTATTATTTCCTCTACTCAACAAAGTGGGTTATTAATCTGAAAAGCTACGGAAAATCTCAGTATTGTTTTCATCCTACTCTTGTTGTTTCAAAATGAGAGAAAGAACGTTACTTTCCCTTATTTCAAATAAGCGTTTTATTGCTCTATTTGAAACAGTTTGAAGCCCAAGGCCAAAATTAATTTTAAATTAAGGCCCAATTGAATTTAAATGTGATTCATTCATTCTGTATCTCTCTTTGGATTTCCTTAGAAGCAAAATTAAGAGGGTTTGGCTAAGTACTGGGACATATGGTAGGAAATATTCATGTGATAGGAGAAGACCAAGCCTATATCCTCTGTCATTGAAAAGTAAGGCAAATACATATGGGAGTTCCTTGGATGACTCTAAATTCCTGTGTGTAAGTTATTTAATTTGAAATTACAGGCTTGGCAACAAAATACTGACTTTTTTTTTCCCCATGAAACTTTAATGGCTGATAAAAGGCAGCATAAAATTCACACATAATTCTAGATTTATAGTTGTGTTCAAAAAGTGAAATTACTGAATTTTGAGGAAACCATACAGACCTAAAATAAGACTAGTAAAGAAAAGAAGTATGTGTTTCTTCTGTAAAACAAAACACCCAAACAAGTAAGCTCTGAAAGTTAAGTAACTCTTAAAATTAATCTCTTTTTTTAAACTTTGGAGTTTGGCTCACCTTGATATTGTAGTGGAGTTTCATACTTTTCTAATTTTATTAGCTTAAAATCATAGGCTATATGCCTACCAGTCTAGGTTTGTTCAGCTTATGTATTGCTGAATGGTAGGATTCCAAGGAAAAACACAGAAAAGATTCTCAATCAGGATTTTCTTAGAGGTTTTACCTCTGCTAAACATCAAGAGGTTCCTCTGCAAAAACATCAAGAGTTTCTTCTGAAAAAAATAAAATTAAAAAGAAAAAAAAAAGTGGCTTTATCTCTGCTTAAGCATGAATCCCAACTTCACACAATACATTTGTCTTTTGAATCCTGCCCTTGATGCCAACTAATGTATTGCAGTTGACGGAGTTAGCACTAGGGACACAGATACCAAGTAAAAGAGGCAAATTTATACTTATACATGAAACAAAAGAAAGCAAGCAAAATAGTAATAGTATAACCAGGAAAAGTAATGATAATATAACAAAGGTAAAATATATCAAGGTAATGAACCTATACATTGCTGCATAAAGTTAGTGATAGTGATTAAGGAAGATACATCACCAATTGTCCCAATACTTGACCACCATCCAGATCCACGATCTCTGGGAAAACCCTGGTTGCAGTGAGGCTTTGGAGAACTGTCCTGACATTTGGGAAGTCCTAGATGGTGCATCCACATGTACATGAGGCTTCCAAAGTTGCTGAAAGAGGGTCCAGCCTTTATACTGTTGAATAAACAAGTTTATGTGATTCTAAATGCAGAAACCTCTGACTTCACCTTCTTGTTGGATTTTCCCAGAGCCTGGCCAGAGCCCAGGGCAAAAGCAAGAAAGTGTTTTGTCTATCTAGCTATGATCACGCACCCCCAACCAAGAGCAGACATCTGACTTCATTGCTTTGTTAGTCTGTCTATAAATAAGGAAAGTTGGATACATTCTTATGATTTCTCATGACTACATTCTAAGATACATCTTTCACTAATAAGCATACATATTTGGTTAACTGATAATAGATGCTAAGGATAATACATATTTCACTAATGAGTAGATACTGATAATATCTAATGTTTGGTTGTATTGTTAATCTACAGATCAACTTTGATCAGGCCACAGCACTTCAGGTTAATAGGAATTTTATGACTGATTTAATAGGAATTTACATAATATTAAATATCTATGCTCACAAAGAAGTATAAATAGAAGCTAAATTTTGTCTGGTGGGTCAACAAGACAGTGCTAAATTTAGATCTCAGCTTCTCTGAACACATCACTAATCTTAAATAGTTCTAAACCCCTGAATCCACTTTCATCTCAAAGACTATCAGTGTTTTTCCTTTGATCTGCTGGACATTCCACTCAACTAGCAAAGTTTTATTGAAAAGATGAAGTGTTTGGTCATTACATTATTATTCCTAAAGCTGCTGCCTTCTTCCAAAGGCAACATCACTTGAAATATGCATCTGGCACTGAATAATCAACTTTTAAAAATCATTGTTAGTATTTGCACTTTAGAGTGGTTGTTTTCTGATGAATTAACAATATGTAGCTAGGCTTTGAAAGACTGCTTTACATGTGTGTGTGTGAGATTTCCATGGTGTGAAAGAACAGGGAGAAATGACATTGTTCAGGCAGAGAGGGGATGAGGAGAAAACCGAGGAATAAAGCACTAGATTCGTGATTTTCAGTCCTCAGTTGTATTTTACAGACCACTTCCTCCCACACTGAGAGCCTCAGAGGTGTTATACTAGACCAGGAGCAAAGACACTTTTTGTAGTGATAATCAGTAATGCCAGGATATGACACCATCCTGGAGGTAAAAAAGAGTCAGAAATACTGTTTACCAAAATACTCACAATATCCCTAATGATCCTGCATAAGATCTCAAAAAGCTACCAGGATTTTATCAGGCAACAAGCAAATATGGGTTTTTTTGGAAACCTTTTCCTACCTGTACAAGACTCCTTACATTGGGTTTTTTTTAAATTTTACTGTGAATTATTTTACCCTCTGTCATCTTCTGTGCATTTCTCCAGCCAGATAACATCTCTTCCACTATTCACAGTTGCAAAAATCTATTTTTATTTACTCTACATATCAAGTTCTAGGAAGTATAACTGAAAATAGCACTAACTTTTAAAACATTATTTTCCAGCCTCGCTGCGATTTGGCAAGACTGTATGTTTTAGTGTTTCATATAGCAACATATCGAAGTGGATATTGCAAACACCATGAACTTTTCAAGAATCCTATCTTCCCACTTGTCATATATTTTCACAACTAGGACCTGTTTCTAAGATCTGTGTGAGAGCCCACACATGTCTCTACACATGAGCATATTTCCTAAGCTGTCTTCGAGTCCACAGCAAGGCTTTGCATTCATTTATTTATGTAACGCTTCATAGTCAAGCTGTTATTGGAGGCATACAAGGTGGATAATGTGAACATGTGCAGCATATTTTTCAAGCAGATGTTTTGTTAAAGGTATTTTATTTTACCAATAGTAGCAATTTATTGCACCTGTTCTCAAATGCAATTACTTTCTAGCATTTTTTCATAATTTAAGACTATCGAGTACTGAATAATGGAATCCCATATTAATATCTGAAACATGTCAGCCCCCTCTTGTCAGTCTAAAGTAATTTACAATAATTTCTGGAACACTGATGTTCTAATTAAGTTTTGGGATGTGTCAGTTAATAAAATATTATTTTTTAATTAAGTAGATGCCATTTCAGTATTTCTATTTTTTTTTTGCCTAACATGGTTTCTACTAGGAGATTTAACATTTGATTGTGAAACACATGTACTTCATGCTGAAATTACTTATTTTTCCTTTTTAATATGCTTTATGAAGACTAATAATTATTTGATAAAGTATCAAAAATTAATCCAAAGATTTGTGTCTGTGCCTGGAATAGCTATGCAGATTACTGTGACTGCATAAACATTTATGCAGGCCTAATATAAGCAGTCATAGAAGAGAACTAGCTATAACAGGAATGTTACTGAACAGAAGAAAATAGCTGCTGAAATACTGACAGAAAAAATGCCTGCCAGCCTGGGAACTAGGCCTATTAATTGAAAGGATCCTTGAGAAGTGATGCTGGCATCTTTGAAATGCAGGTAGGTGCCTTGGAAATAGAGACATCATGATATACCATTGACAAGCCCCATATCAAGAAACTGCAAATGCAACTTATGAACTGAAAATAAGCTGGGAAAAGGGGAAAACATACTGGGACAGTAAGTATTGGTAACTATCCCTGGCTATTTCAACTGCAAGAAGAGAAAAATAATTTAGAAAAATAACAATTAGTCTGAGAGTATAGAAAATATTGTTATCTATTGGACATTCCATGTCAAAACCAGAAATTAACATCACCTATTGACTGCTCCAAACGGTAGTGTTCTGCCATTCTCTTACATGTCTATACTATAAAAATTACTTAATTTTTATCCAAAATGGAGCTTCTTTCCCTGAGGTCTTCCTGTGCTGCATGTACGTTACTCTTTCCTAAATGTGTTTGAGTGAACTTTCTACAAGGTCTTGGACTCTCTCTTGGGGATACTTGGCTGACTCTAAACTCTGTGGTGCAGATCATCTTTGAAGTGAGAGTTTTCTGGCAACAAAGCAGAGAAATTTAGAGGATAAAGCCTCCAAGTCCCTGTGTACTACAGAATCCTAAGAACACACAGTCTTGATCCCTGCACACACACAGAGGATGGATAACCCTTGAGATCATGACAAAGCCATCCATTATAGACCACAGGCATGGTGTTGAAAACTAGCATATGAATTCAGTAGGTAGAAGAGTTTCTGATTTCCACTGGTACTAGAAAAAAAGAAATTGTAGGATCTGAAGGAAAGCCAAAGGTGGAAAATTATTAACTGATTCTAAGACTTTTCTTTTTCCCCCTCAAAATACGTAAGGACAGTTACTGTAATTTTTAGCTATCATTTAGCTTCAAATTATTTTATGAAGAAATCTATCACTTTTTTTTTTTTTTGCATTAAATAGTTGATAGACACCTGAGCAAAAGTCAGAGTGATCCAAATCTGTTCACTGCACTTCTGCCTTTACTTTCCTCATGATTATACTTTTTTTAACCCAGATTTGGAAATTATATCTTTTTTTTGTGTGGGACAATGTCTCAGAACAGACAGCAGTACTTTGTCACTTTCTTTTTTCTCCATTTGTAAATCTGTGGGTAGCACTAGTAATCAGCAATGTGCTTATTGCTTTAGGTGCTTTAGAAAACCTAGATCACTACTTGCAGAGTAAACATCCAGAACTGGAAATGCCTAAAGAAATGGTAAGGCATGATTGAGGTTGTTTTGCTTTTGTTTTTGGTTGTTGTTTGGGTTTTTTTTAGCTGTCACACCATCTTGGCTGAGGGTATGCAAATACTCAGAGCACAAGCTACCCTAGTTTTTGTGAGTCGTACTTACATTGCAAAACCATGCTGTAATAAGCAATATACCATCTGTTTATGTTGATTTCCTGTCATTTAGACATGATTTTAGGGAGGTAAGGTGAAGACATTCATGTGGATGCAGTCATCGTGGCTCATCATGCTGAAAAAATATTGAGGAAAAAAAAATGTGCTGGAAGAAATCCATCTCTGTATAGAAAAGTCCTGGGTTTGAAACCTAAAATCAGTTTGTCATTCTCTGTTGTAATTGTTTCATAAAATATGTGATACTTGCACATTTGTATGTCGTAGTCACTAGTTATGAAGTCTGTATTTGATGAATTTCAGATATTGCTCATGGGAAGTGTTTTTTGTTGTTGTGGGTGAGTGGGTTGATTTCTTTTTTTGACTGTTGACTGCTCTGACAACAGAATCTGTGCCACAAAGAGAGGTTTGATTCTGTATTCATAAGAATAAACACTTCTGTATCATACTAATCTTTTTTGCCTTTGTTAAGTCATCATGACTGTATGCCAGAGAAAGATATTTAAATGCCTGTATCAATTCACAAAAAAAATTCACCACCCTCATTGGTTTTGGTTGTTGGCTTTTTTTGTTTGTTTGTTTGTTTGTTTGTTTGTTAATGTATATGGAGAATGTTAAAAGGTTTATTTAGAACTGAATTTCTGAAGGAAATTTTAATCCTGTAAAAAGCTTGACAGAATCCAGTCTGCATTAATGAAACTTAATTTTTGGAAGCATTATATACTCTAAATATTCACTGAGTTGTAATTTCATAGCACCCCTCAAAAGCTTGCTTTATGTATGAAAAAAATCTATGGTCATGAATATTAAACAATAATTACTGTCAGCTTGTTTTTCAGAGTAGCAAAGGCTATGCTGACAAACAGCAAGTTAGTTCTCATATTATTCTACACACCACTCTACAAATCTTCAAAATGTTGTCTTCAATATATGACAAGTTTCTGTATGTGAAATCACATAGTCAGTTCTGATAAAATTATTCTGATAGCAGGATAATTTAAGCAGGATATATCCTTCTATTTTATTTAGAATCTGTAATGCAAGAACTGAGAGCTCAGTAGAATCACATCTTCAACAATATACTGAAAACAAGAAAAAGATCTGTTCTGAACTGGCCTTGTTGCTCAGATTCCTAAGGGACTGGAATACCATATATGGAAGGCAATGAAAAAATTATGAATTTACCCATATAATTTTATAGCCTTTCAGCAGGCTTTGGAAAAGTCAAATGAATTAATTTTATAACTAATTCTTAAGTGAGTGCAACATGACTCTTGTCAGAACTCTAATTGCAGAAGCTGCAGTTTTCTATATACACATTAAAGAGATTCATCCTGTTTCTGTTTAGAATGTGTCCTCCTTGCTTCACCAAGTGGTTCAGCATTTGATTGTGGTCCATTAGTTCCAAGATAAAATTAGTCTTAGATGTGTTTCTACAAAGTCAGCAGTACCTCTTTTTCAAATAATTATTTGGAGTATCAATGGTTGTTAATGTTTCATTCTATCAAACGACACGTATCACCCTAATACATGCATGCTCTTTGTATCCTGAGAAAAGATTTAAGGCCAGTACCTGAAAGCATTTCCTAGCAGCATCCTGATTCAAAATCACTAGAAAGTATTTCATCTTTGATGCTGGTTATTTTACAGAATTTCTGTAACTGCAGTTATTTGTACAATATTCACTGATAGAACTTCTAGCAATACTGGAAGACAGATCTGCAATAGTGTTCAACTTTAAAATGGTTCTAGATTTTATTATTTTAGTTTGGCATATGTTATAACAACCAAATAAGTAAAAATGCAACTTGTACAGAACGTGCATGCTTGTTGCAAAGTTACAAGTTCCAGACTGCTTTTTTTTTTTTTTTTTTGTTCAGCTAGTGCTAGCTAGTTTTCCTCAGACTTCTGTCTTATACGTCTGTTCAGATTCTGAGAATGCTCAAGAGTAGTCTCTAGGGTAGTCTGACAGTACTTAATAAATTAATATATATTTAAATCCCACAGCAAATGATTTTACTGTAAGCTGTGTCTCTGCCTCCTGTTTTTTCAAACTAGAGGTCAGATATAAATATGTGTGACAGACAATGAACAACTTACTGATGCTTTAAATAGTGGAAAGTACTGTCAGACAAACAAAGCCTTCAGGGAAACCATCACTGAATTTGTCAAAGAGTTGCTTTTGTTGCCAAGATACCTACACCAGCTTCACTATTACTGAGAATTATACTGTCAAAGAAATGGAAAATTCACACTGTTTGTGATGTCAAGCAAAATGCTTTTCCACCAGAGAGTTCATGCTTGGATAAAACTACAGAAAACAAAACTCCTCAAAGACTTCTGTTTATTAGCTTCTATAGACATAGTCAATGGTAGAATCTGTTCACAAGAACTGTGAAAAGACATTAAAAGATATTTTTTCCCCCACCACTGGGAACATTTTCTTTAAAACATTCTTTAAAGATGCTGTTTTAAATTCTTGCAAACATATTTAAGCAAGCATACTGGCTAGTTTGTTCTCTTCCTCATGCTCAAGGGTCACTAAAACTTAAGTCCACTCTTCAAAAGTTTTATGTTTTGACTATCCATTAAAAGATTTCTAGTAATGGTCTTCCAATTCTGACCTTTGAGGAACTCCATAAAGATGCCATTAACTAGAACACTTTTTGTCATTTAATAGCAGAAGGGCTCTTGTTTATGTCTTGCCTGAAAAACAGTGCTAAAATATAGCAGCAGCCTGACAGGTTGACAAGTTTTGCTGGAATTGCTTTATAGACTTAACTTTGACAGAATTTATATACACTAGTATATATAAACCTTTGTATTCCTGACAACCTCAGCATCTAAGAGATAAAGGAGCTCACTCAGCTTTGCAAGCTGACTTTGTACAATCAGTAAATGTCTGTTTCTCATGAATAATTTTTAGATGACGTTCAGGAAAAACTTGTTCTTCAGTGTTTATTTCTTTTTAGTCAACTTAAAATGCACCTAAGACACTTCAATTACAGTCATCATATATCTTCTAAAACCCTGAAAGATCACTGATTCCTCATCAAGACTTGAAAAATTTTAAAAGTGACTTGTTTTGGTAGTATTTTATAATGATTTAGTTCTGTGTACTATAAGATTAGTAGACTTTTTGGTACTAAGGAATGAGAATGCATTTGAAGGGTGTTAGATTTCAGCAAAAGTAGTAAATGCTGTTGGTGGTATAAAGTTTTGCTGTATGATGCAATATTAACCAAGCAAATAAAAATATTTTTACTTAATTTTCAACATAAGAAATCAAAACTCTTCAAAGATGTTATCAAAAGATGTGTGTGTGTTTAGAGATTATGAGTCAATCATGCACTTCACTCAATGTGTTCATTTATGGTTTTGAGTATTGCAGCTTCACTGTTAAGAGTGAAAATACAATTGATGTTATCATTTGATTTAATACTAAAAAAAAATATTAAAATCCCCAAATCAAAAGTGATAAATGGTCCTTTTTTACACTACTTGACAATTACAATGAACAATTTCCACATGCCCTGCAACTGGGTGTAGACGAAACTTATTACAAATATGGGATATTAAAAATATGTTTAAAGGTACAAAATGTTAATAGCTTTTCACTTCAAGGAAGTTGGCCAGGGAAATAAGATGTGTATGGAATTTCTGTTTCTAGCTTTGTCAGTGATAAACCACAACAGACTTCCTCATTTATTAAATCCATATGAGCATAAGTATGGCCATCTTAGCATCTAAAAGGGTATACTACAAATGGCAGTATGCAAAAAAGTATAATGAATTTGAGGCAGCCAATATAATTTTCTGACATTTAAAATGCAAAAAAACCACCCCAAACCCCAATCAAACTAAAAACATCTGACAAAATAAATAATAATTAAAAAAACCCACCTAAACCAAAACAACCACAAACAAAACAACCAAACCAAAAACACAAAACCAAAACCCACCAAACAAACCAAATATCAAAGAAAAGAACAGTAAGAAGTACAAATATCTGGGTGACTATGATATAGTCGCCATCTCAGAAACATGGTGGGACAACACGCACGATTGGAGTGCTACACTGGGGGGTTACAGGCTCTTTAGGAGAGACAGGCGAGGGAGAAGAGGAGGAGGGGTGGCTCTGTATATTAGGGAGTCACTCTCTGCCACAGAACTTGAGGTGGAAAATGAGGGAGTTGAGAGCCTGTGGGTTAGAATCAGCCTAACAAATATGACACCCTGGCTGGAGTCTGTTATAGACCACCCAACCAGGATGAGGAGGCTGACGAATTATTCTACAAACAATTGGAGGCAGTCTCAAGATCATCAGATCTTGTCCTTGTGGGTGACTTCAACCTGCCAGATATCTGCTGGAAACTCAATTCAGCAGAGAGGAGGCAGTCCAGAAGATTCCTGGATTCCAGGGATCAGTGCTGGGCCCCATCCTCTTTAACATCTTCATTGATGATCTGGATGAGGGGGTTGAGTCAGTCATCAGCAAGTTTGCAGATGACACCAAGTTGGGAACAGATGTTAGTCAGTTAGAGGGTGGAAAGGCTCTGCAGAGGGACCTTGACCGACTGGACAGATGGGCAGAGTCCAATGGGATGGCATTTAATAAGTCTAAGTGCCGGGTGCTGCACTTTGGCCACGGCAACCCCATGCAGAGCTACAGGCTGGGGTCAGAGTGGCTGGAGAGCTGCCAAACAGAGAGGGACCTGGGGGTGCTGATTGACACCCGCCTAAACATGAGCCAGCAGTGTGCCCAGGTGGCCAAGAAGGCCAATGGCATCCTGGCCTGTATTAGGAATAGTGTGGCCAGCAGGAGCAGGGAGGTCATTGTGCCCCTGTACTCTGCATTGGTTAGGCCACACCTTGAGTACTGTGTCCAGTTCTGGGCCCCTCAGTTTAGGAAGGACATCGAGACACTTGAACGTGTCCAGAGAAGGGCAACAAGGCTGGTGAGAGGCCTTGAGCACAAGCCCTATGAGGAGAGGCTGAGGGAGCTGGGATTGTTTAGCCTGGAGAAGAGAAGGATCAGAGGCGACCTCATTGCCCTCTACAACTACCTGAAGGGTGGTTGTAGCCAGGTGGGGGTTGGTCTCTTCTCCCAGGCAACCAGCACCAGAACAAGGGGACACAGTCTCAAGTTGTGTCAGGGGAGGTTTAGACTCGAGGTGAGGAAAAAGTTCTTCACTGAGCGAGTCATTCGTCATTGGAATGGGCTGCCCAGGGAGGTGGTGGAGTCGCCGTCCCTGGAGGTGTTCAAGGGGAGATTGGACGTGGCGCTTGGTGCTATGATCTAGTTGTGAGGTCTGTTGGAACAGGTTGGACTTGATGATCCTTGGGGTCTCTTCCAACCTTAGTTACTGTGATACTGTGATACTGTGATACTGGAGCGGATAGAGGACTGCTTCCTGATGCAGCTGTTAAGTGAGCCTACCAGGGGACAGGCTCTGCTTGACCTGCTATTCTCCAAAAGAGAAGGACTGGTGGGAGATGTGTTCGTGGAGGCTGTCTAGGGTGCAGTGACCGCGAGACAGTGAAGTTTTCAATATGCAGGGAGATAGGGAGGAACACCAACGGAACCTTCACCTTGGACTTCCAGAGGGCAAACTTCAGCCTGTTTAAGAAACTTATTTGTAAAATTCCCTGGGTATCAGCCCTCAAGAACCGAGGGGTCCAGGAGGGTTGGGCCTACTTCAAACAGGAGCTCTTGAAGGCACAGGAACTGGCGGTCCCCATGTGCCGAAAGATGAGCCGGCGGGGAAGGCGACCGGCCTGGATGGGCAAGCAGCTCCTGGAGGAATTAAGGGAAAAAAAGAGGCTGTATCACCTTTGGAAGGAGGGGAAGGCTTCTCAAGGTATGTTCAAGGAAGCTGTGAGATTATGTAGGAAAAAAATTAGAGAGGCAAAGGCCCAGTTGGAAGTGAAACTGGCCACCTCTGTGAAAGACAACAAAAAGCATTTTTACAAATACATTAACACTAAAAAGAAGGACAAGAAGAACCTGCACTCCTTATTGGACCTGGAAGGGAACACTGTGACTGAAGATGAGGAAAAGGCTGAGGTCCTGAACACCTTCTTTGCCTCAATGTTTAACAGTAAGGCAGGAGTTCAGGACGAGTGGCCTCCTGAGCTGGGTGATGGGGTCAGGGAGCAATGTGATGCCCTGGAAATCCATGAGGAATTAGTTCAGGACCTGGTGGTCTCCATCCACAAGAAGGGTCAGATGGAGGAACCTGGAAACTCCAGGCCAGTCAGCCTGACCTCAGTGCCAGGAAAAGTGATGGAGCAGATTATCCTGGTGGCAATAACTGCGCACCTGAAGGATGGCCAAGGGCTGAGGTCCAACCAACATGGATTTAGGAAGGGCAAGTCCTGCCTCTCCAACCTGATCTCCTTCTATGATCAGGTGACCCGTCTGGTGGACGTGAGGAGGCCTGTGGATGTGGTCTACCTGGACTTCAGCAAGGCCTTTGACATCATCCCCCACAGCAAACTGCTGGCCAAGCTGTCAGCTTGTGGCTTGGATCGCAACACTCCGTGCTGGGTTAGGAACTGGCTGGAGGGCCGAGCCCAGAGAGTGGTAGTGAATGGTGCCACATTGAACTGGCAGCCAGTCACTAGTGGTATGCCCCAGGGATCAGTGTTGGGCCCAATCCTATTCAATATCTTTATTGATGGTCTGGCTGAGGTTATTGAGTCCATCATCAGTAAACATGCAGATGACACCAAGATGGGAGCAGATGTTGATCTGTTAGAGGGTAGAAGGGCTCTCCAGAGGGACCTCGACAGGCTGGGCAGATAGGCAGAGTCCAAAATGATGTCATTTAACATGTCCAAGTACTGGGAACTGGCTGGAGGGCTGAGCCCAGAGAGTGGTGGTGAATGGTGCCACATCCAACTGGCAACCAGTCACCGGTGGCGTCCCCCAGGGATCAGTGCTGGTCCCCATCCTCTTTAATATCTTCATTGATGATCTGGGTGAGGGGATTGAGTCAGTCATCAGCAAGTTTGCAGATGACACCAAGTTAGGAACAGATGTTAGTCAGTTAGAGGGTTGAAGGGCTCTGCAGAGGGACCTTGACCGACTGGACAAATGGGCAGAGTCTAATGGCATGGCATTTAACAAGTCCAAGTGCCAGGTGCTGCACTTTGGCCACGGCAACCCCATGCAGAGCTACAGGCTGGGGTCAGAGTGGCTGGAGAGCTGCCAAACAGAGAGGGACCTGGGGGTGATGATTGACAGCCACCTGAACATGAGCCAGCAGTGTGCCCAGGTGGCCAAGACGGCCAATGTCATCCTGGTCTGCATTAGGAGTAGTGTGGCCAGCAGGAGCAGGGAAGTCATTTTGCCCCTGTACTCTGCATTGGTTAGGCGGCACCTTGAGTCCTGTATCCAGTTCTGGGCCCCTCAGTGTAACAAGGACATTGAGACTCTTGAACGTGTCCAGAGAAGGGCAACAAGGCTGGTGAGAGGCCTTGAGCACAAGCCCTATGAGGAGAGGTTGAGGGAGCTGGGATTGTTTAGCCTGGAGAAGAGAAGGATCAGGGGTGACCTCATTGCCCTCTACAGCTACCTGAAAGGTGGTTGTAGACAGGAAGGGGTTGGTCTCTTCTCCCAGGCAACCAGCACCAGAACAAGAGGACACAGTCTCAAGCTGCACCAGGGGAAGTTTAGGAGAAAGTTCTTCACCGAGAGAGTAATTTGTCATTGGAATGGGCTGCCCGGGGAGGTGGTGGAGTCACTATCCCTGGAGGTGTTCAAGAGGAGATTGGACGTGGCACTTGGTGCCATAGTCTGTTCATGGGGTTTGTGGTGTCAGGTTGGACTCGATGATCCTTGAGGTCTCTTCCAACCTTGGCAATACTGTGATACTAAAATTTCATATCCCACTTCTCTTAAATTTAGAAAATTAAACTTTGTCTAGTGGTTTTCCAGGTACCCATATGTTTTGGCCTTGCTTCTTGTGCACAGATTCTGGATTACTAGCATCTATAGACAGAAAATCTATTATGTGTCAAGTTACATCAGCTAAAAATCTAAATGTGAGGGAAACAACACATTTCCTGGTATCCTTAATTGGTTAAGAAACACACAGTAGATGGAACAGTAAAAATGGTAATTCAGAAAAAAAAAATTGATACTATGAAAACTTCTGGGTCTGTATTACTAGCAGGTTTATAACTCAACATAATTAAAGAATTATGTATAACCAATAAAGTGTTGATTTTTACTTGATTTTACTTGGTAAGGACTTTCTTAGAGAAAGAAATAACTGGCCAGATGTTCATTAAGAGTCTATCAATAAAATGTTCTTGGATTGTCCCTGAGGCTCCTGAATAGGGAAATCAAATGTTAGACTAAAGAAAATATTTGCTGAACATAATGCAGTTCTAACACTTGAACTGCAAATGTCATTTCAAAACTGCATAGTAATTTTGTAAGAAAAGTCACGACATTATAAAATGTACGTACTATGCTGTTTTCTTCTACTGCATGAGAATTGTGGTTTATTTTGTATTGAGTATTTATCAACTTCATCATTTATGAAGGTGAAAATAGCTATTACTTATACATGCTATCTTATGTATATGAATATATATGTATATGCATTCTAATGAACTGGTAGGGAAAGCATATATGTACATGTCCATAAAAGTTTGTGGGTTTAGGTGTATGGGAAGAAACTGATTTCCTTCTCTGGAGATAATCAAAACCTATCTGGATGTGTTCCTGTGTGATCTGGCATAGGTGATCCTGCTCTGTCAAGGGAGGTGGACTAGATCATCTTTTGAGGTCCTTTCCAACCTCTAGCATTCTACAATTCTGTTATTCTGTGAAATTCCCAGTTAATTTCACATACATAAGCAAACTTTACTAAATACTTGAAGTGCTCTCCATCTTAGACTCCTGTCAAGCACAGATTTCTCTAGAGACCATAACAAATTATAGTTTTCAAGGAATTAGACTAAATAGTTTCATTATGTTCATCTCCTCAAAGAAGACTAAAAACATCCTGGTCATGATGCTGTTACAAGTAAAAGATAATAAGGTGATAAATTAATAAAAATATAAATTACTTATTACTTTGGCTCCACCTCCCACATAACTAGATACAAAAGTTATTAAAGATTATAAAGGTTTAGTTTTTTGTTGAGACTGTCTTCACAATATGGGGAAGGTTACAAATAGTTTGAGAAGTAGTATTTGGAAAAGATAAAGCAGTAAATTACCCCACTAACAAAAAGGCAGGAATTTCCCAGAGACTTAAGGAATATATCAATTACTCGCAATGCTGCTGGCTGATCGTGGGAATTTTTCTTTTCATCTCTTTTTATTGGAAAAGCCTCTTGAACTGATTTACTGATTATAATCCACATGTGTGGTGGGCAAAAACCCAAGAGAGAAGAGCCTCCTGCTGTCTGCAGCTCACCTGTTTTATCCAGCTGGCAAATTTTTTGTAAGAATTGTCACCAGAAAAAGACTAGCACTCTGCCCGCTGCTTAAACATGCCCATATATGACCAAAACATGCCCAAACTCGCCCCTGCACTGTGTCTCTGCCTGGCACATCACATGGCTTGGGGGAAGGGCCCATGTGAAATCCACTGATCCACAGACCTGTGAGGGGGAGGTATCTCTCCTATGGCTCCTTTCATCCCAGCTATTTCCCCTACATCCCATCTTTGCAGGGTGAGGGGAGACATTTTGGGTGCATTGCCACAGATGTGTAGGTGGAACGTCTCTATTACAGAATCAGAATATAAAGAATCCTTTTTAATTTTAAAAATAATCAAAATCCAAGGAATATATATTATACTGGATGGAAACAGGATGTATTTATAAACAAATCTCACATTGTTCTTCTAAACAGATTGTAGCTGTCAAGCAGTTCAGCTTTCTGCTTTTTGCTAAACTCTGTGTGGTCCACATATTCAAGAAGGTGTATGTGGGAGTGCTTTCTGCTTGATACTGTGGGACCAGTCAACAAGTAATAGAGGAAGGCTCTGAGGAAATGGGCAAGTGCAATGTGTGCATGAAGGTTAGGGAAGGATGTGAGGAACAAATGACAGCAGATCCTGCAGGAAAAGGTGAAACTAGCACAAATATCACCAGAGAGTGACAATTAGTCTGTTTAAACAGCTATAGCAATCAAGTAGATCAGTTGGCTATATCAGTTGAGCAAATCAGCCCATTATACTGTCTGAGTACATTAATCAATTGTGTAACTGCTTTTCTTTAAATTAATCAAAAAACTGAAAATGTCTTCCTGAGTCATCCAGACCAACATGTGAGTGGAAAGTGTATATGTAGTCCCAACACAGAATATGAGAACTGAACAACCAGCAAAAGGAACTTAGAGGGGCACAAACAGCTTGAGCTGGTTCAAACTTTTTATTCCTTCCTAGTAAATAAGGACACTCAATGCTGTGACAATGAGCATATTATACAAGTAGGTAGAAAGTATCAAGTTTGTATTGGAATTCAATTATTTATGTTATTATAACTGTAGCTTGTAAGACTGATTAATTTTGCTGCTAAATCATACTTCAATTATCTTCAAATAAGTAATCATTATATATATTAAATGCTCCATGTCAAATATCTGAAAAAATCTGCTTACAGTATCACAGTATCAGAGTATATTAAGGGTTGGAAGGAACCCCAAGAGATCATTGGATCCAACCTCCCTGCCAAAGCAGGATCACTTAGGGTTGTCTGCACATGAATGCATCCAAGTGAGTTTTGAAAGTCTCCAGAGAAGGAGACTCCACAACCTCCATGGGCAGCCTGTTCCTGGGCAGCTCCATCACCCTCACTGTAAAGAAGTTTCTCCTCATGTTGAGGTGAAATCTTCTATGTTCAAGATTGAACACGTTGTTTCTTCTATTATTACTGTGCACCACCTAAAAGAGCTTGGCCCCCTCCACTTGACACCCACCCCTTATATATTTGTACACACTGATGAGATGCCCTCTCAGTCTTCTCTTCTCAAGACTAAATAGCCCCAGGGATCTCAGTCTTTCTTTATAAGGGAGATGCTCAAGTCCCCTAATCATCCTTGTGGCACTCTGTTGGACTCTCTCCAGCAGTTCTCTGTCCCTTGGACACAGTATTCCAGGTGTGGTCCCACCAGGGCAGGGAAGAGATGTAGAACTCACCTAGACCTGCTGGACACAATTTTCTTGATACATCCCAGGATACCATTGGCTGTCTTGGCCACAAGGGCACATTGTTGTTCCATGGAGAATTTGCTGTCCACCAGCACTCCAGCATCTTTCTCTGTGGAGCTGCTTTCCATCAGGGCAGCCCCTAACCTGTACTGGTTTCTGTTGTTATTCCTCCCCAGATGAATGACCCTGTATTTGTCCTTATCAAACTTCATGAGGTTTGCCTGTAAACAGTTCTCTAGCCTGTCTGGATCTCATTGGGTGGCTGTACAGCCTGTTGGGGTATCAGCAGGCTGGGGGTCTTGTAGAGTAGCCCATGAACAAAGAATCCAAAATCCTGCCATTGACACCAGTCCCTCAGCCAGGCATTAATCTGCTGGACTTTTATGTTTATTCCATCATTAGGCATAGCTAGCAGGGGCACAGAAGAAATACTATTTGTGCTCCTGACCCCTTAACCAATTGTCCCAGGGCTCTGAAGTCCTTCTTCACTGATCTCAAGCTTCTTTTTGAAATCTCATCATTGCCTACTTGGAAAACCAACAATGGGTAGTAGTCAGTTGGGCGGACCAGGGTAGGAAGTTTTCTTACTACATCCTTGACCCTGACCTCAGGTAGGCAACAGACTTCCCTAAAGAGTGGATCAGGTCTACATATAGGACCCTCAACACCCTTCAGAAGTGAGTCCCCGATGACCCATTGTTTCTTCTTAACTGCATATGTTTTGACTGTAGGTTTGCTCACTCCTAGACTGATGTAAACTAGACAAGTTTTCATAGCTGCTGTTAGTTGGTTTCACTTGCTGAACATTGTTTTTTGTGAAAACAGGTTCACTAAGAACAGCAAATCTAATATACAGGGGCATCTGATGCAATTCAGTGGCTTTTGGGTTACCACACCACTTGGGAGGAATTTGTCTCCATTGATCTCTAGCTTCTGAGTCATTCTGTTTGGGAAGCTGGCAAGAGAGTAGGGAGTGCTCAGTGTCCTGACTACTACATAGCTGATGGGGCTGGTTGAGGGATGGCGGAGTCTGATTCCACTGGTCTGGCTCCCTCTCGCACTCCCTAATAGTCCACAGCTGTTCAACTTCCCCCTTCAGCTCAGCCACTAGACAGAGAAAGTCACCCACTTGCTCCCAGCCAATACAGATGTAGTCCCTGCAGTCTACCATGAGAAGTGAGAGACTCTGGCACTCCTTACAGCCAGGAGCCTGGACACCTCCAAAACTATTCACCTTAATACTTTTCTCTTTGAAGTCTGTTATACAAGGGAAACAAGCAAATGTGGAATATTAATTTTCATAATATTGCAAAATTTCTTTCTGAATTCAGTATGAGAATCACATACCCCTTTAAATGTAAGTATTATTAATCCTTATATCTTCTTCATTGTGCAGTTGAACTAATTTGCATACATGATCTGGGATCCACAAATTTGAGGAAATGAGTAGGCCAGAGAAATATATTATTGAGCTTATGTGCAAAGAAAAGAAAGAGAAAAGCAAGCCAATTATGAATAAGAAAAGCAAGGTAATACTTTAAAATACCTTAACACTGCAGAGAAAAACCGTATGTCTGAATGTGTGCTGGTCCTCATTGGCAATGTGGTGTACTAGTATGAAGGAAAGATCCTTGTGATGAACAAATGTATTGCTATGTTCAAGGTCCCATAATTTTTTTGATTTCATCAGTGAATTAGAAATCATCCTAAATAGCCCTTCAATCCTCTGGTCAGTTACAGCTGAGGTAATATAATTTTCAAAGATGAAAAGTTTCATTAAATCAGAAGCCAATATAAACCAGTTACAACTGAATTTCACTGAAAAAAAAAGTCTAGTATTTTCTGCAATAATAAGCAAGCCACAGCATGAGTTGCTATTTGGTAAGAGAAGTAGATAAAAAAATATATGAGGGGAAATATTTCATAACAAAAAGGAAAAGATACTAACATTGAAGAAAGAAATAAGTATGTGGAAAAGGTTGCATAAGAAATTAGGTGTTATCTCTGTCATTAGTCAGGTTTAACTAATCCTGCTATTCACACAGTAAATTGCTTATATGATAATCAAATAAGAATATCTTTTTCCTGAGGTCTTCTCTTAAATTGTATTTGCCTTATATGGGTTTCTTTATGTCTGACATCTAATATTTTTAAGTATCATGTTCTTTTTCAGAAAAAGGGGAACTCAAAAGATGTTTCTTACCATTTTAATTTCATTTTGCTTACTGAGTTAGAACAAAGTAATGTCATTATCTCTAGGAAATATTTTCTATTTTTTTCTTTTGCAATTTTAGCTTTGTTGAAATTCCTGATTGTATATTCCTCTCTGTACAACAGAGCATTAAGACACGTTCAGACACAGTCATGTTTACCCATTGTCACTGTGGGGGAAGGACCATCAAACAACATGAGACCACTAAGCTTAACATATAAAGTGGGGCAAGTGGGAGATGTTCTGCATCATAAAAGCTTTGCACATTCACTGCCACACACACACACACGGCTAACACATTCCAGTTAACTGAGACCCACACCAGTAACCACACTAGTATGTCAGCACAGCCCAGCCTAGAGAATCACAACATATACTCCCTTCAGTGTCCATTCCAGGATCAGGGCAAGGCTTGGCAATGACTCTGGCAGTATTGCCAGATGGGAGACACAGTCTCAAGCTATGCCAGGGGAGGTTTAGACTCGAAGTGAGGAGAAAGTTCTTCACTGAGCGAGTCATTCGTCATTGGAATGGGCTGCCCAGGGAGGTGGTGGAGTCACCATCCCTGGAGGTGTTCAAGAGGGGATTGGACGTGGCGCTCAGTGCCATGGTCTAGTCGTGAGGTCTGTCGAGACAGGTTGGACTTGATGATCCTTGGGGTCTCGTCCAACCTTAGTTATACTGTGATACTGTGAGACAACAGTTAAATAAAGCAATTTCTCAAGAAGTGCTTTCACAACTCCACCAAAGCACAGATTGGGAAACGCAACCCTTACGTGATCATTCTTTGATGGGTGTATTGGAATATAGGCTTTGGCAAAACAATTGGTGGATTGCTGCATGATATGCCAGAATGGTAATAAAAATGGTTATGGGGAAACTGGTTCCTGGAGGAAGACCTCTGGCTTTTCAGGACATTTAGGTGGATTTTACCTAATTACTGCCAGTATAGAGATGGAACAAATAGTCCCGCAATATGGATTGTACGAAGGAATTGATCTGGATGGGAACTCATTTTACCTCCAGGGAAGTGCAGAATTTGACCTGTATACTTCATGATACCCTCAAAGTTCATGGAGGGTTGAGAGGGTGAATCAGACTTTAAAATATGAGCAATAACTAAATTGATGTTTGCCACTGGCCTTGTTGAGAATCTGGGCTGTTTCTGTGAAATGCTGCTGGGTCACATTGAGCAGCAACATTGAATTTTAGCATGCATAAAATTCATCCTGGAGAGTGGGTTATGGTGAAAATATGGAAAGAAGATTCATTAAAACAAATCTGGAAGGAGCTTTCCAGACCCTATTGACTACAGAAACAGTGGTTTGCACAAAAGAAAAATGGTGAACACATGCGGCTAGGATTAAGGGTACAGTAAGGCCCCCAGAAGAGTGGTCAGTGGAAACCCAAGAGGAACCTTTAAAACTAACCCTCCGGAAGAAGCCTTGTATGTTCATGTTAATAGGTATAAGCAAGGGAGTAGCTTCAGAAGATCAGGATCTGGATCAAAAGGAAGGGTGAAAGTGCCCGAGACACCCTGACAACAGCTGTGGATCTCATTTGGAGGTGAAATGTTACAACCTCTGGATACCTGAGCCTGGTATCAGGCCTGTTGAATGTGGAGCTCACCAGTGAGTATTTGAGAGGGATGACATCTGCTGTGGTCAATGTCAACAGTGTTTTCCCTGGGAAAAATTGGAAGAACAGGCAGTCCTTACCAGTGTAAGGTATGGTAAGGTTACTTCACATGCCCTGTGACAAATGGGACAATGTGACAACAGCAGTCATCCCTGAGAGACTCCAGGCCCAAGTGTTTCAGCCCAACAGATGGATTTGGGAAATCAGGGAAATAGTCCATTTGCCAGTCCAAACCTGGAAAGAGTTTAACTTTCATATGGAAAATGGCAGAATCTCAGTGGTTTGCAAGTTGTTCTGTTAATACTTGCTGGGTTTATGCTACTGGTTTTACCCTGTGTTATTCCCATAGAAGGTCGAGTAGTAACCAAGCTGTCAAGGCCTCTACTACAGAGGTTCCGAACTTGGAAGTAAGAACCTTGTGCCGCTGCAGCAAAATAAGGAAGATTAAAGAAAAAGGGTGCATTGTGATAAATAAACATAGGGGAAGTAATTTTGCTTCAGCTAATTACGGGCACAGGCAAGCAGGTGGGGAGAATGTGAGGATCCCGCCCCGAAGGTGGGAGCTGAGGATGTTTTGCACAGGTACTGGTTAGTGTGTTTGGGACACTTGAGTTCAGAAGTTCAAGCATTCACTGACCCCTGAAGAGACCACCACCAGACATGCAGTGGTGGGAACTCTTGTGGGGCACAGGTTCTTTATTCTTGGAACCAATCAAGTTGTTGCATGGGAAGAGTTATGTTATAAAAGCCCCCACTGGAGGAAAGAAATGTGTACATGCAGGAAGGTATGTACCCAGCACTGTAAATAAGCCTTCTTTAACAGACTTTGTCCCTCAACAAAATTTTTAGGAGTGAGCTTATTCCTCACAATTACATAAACAATGCATCTACTCTGCTTTTCAGTAGACAATGAAAATTGTCTTAGTATAACACTGCAAAAGCATTACTTTTTAATGAAATAATTTAAATTATTTTCTTTAATTGCACATATCCCCTTGTCTCCTTTTCAGAGTTACATCTACTGCACTCTATTGAGCAACACTGAAAGACAGCCTATAGTACTAGGCTATTTCCCATAGAAATTGGCTTTTGCTAAAACTTAACCCTTAGTCTTGCCATAACAGCCTTCTTGCCTAATCAAAACTCCTATACAATTAATTTTTCTTCTTCTCTAACAGATCCTGTAACTGACATTTCTTTGTCTTTTGTATTTTTGAGTGATACTTTGAGGGCACTTACATTTTTATTTTCTTTCACCCTGTTAGTATTCCCTGCAGATTTTGTTTTCCACTTCTTCAGCACTATTATGTAGTATCCACTTAATTTACATATCCTTACATGGATGATGTCACCAAATGCCTTCCTTTTCAGTCGGCATGCTTCCTTTTTATACAGTCTCATAATTTTCCCATTCAGTAGCATGTCTGCATGGAAGTTCTTCAACTTCCAATCTAGATAATCCAAGTTGTCTCTAGCCAGAAACTCACATGCAAGAAACCAAAATCAATATTAACTTTTTCTTTACTTCTTTCCATTCTGAAAATCTTGGCATTTTTCTTTCTGTAGTTGTTGAATTAATATAGCTATTTTCTCCATTCTCATCAATTCTTGTGTTTAACATCACGAATGGATTTGCATTCAGAAACTAACAACAATGCTAAGGTCAATGTTATTTTATTCTGTATACTCTCAAACCCTATAGCAGAGGGAAGCTCTTGGACCACCCAGCAGGAAGGCAGCAGAGAAGACCCAGATCTTGTAGATTGCATACCCATGAGGCTTCAGTGGCTGCACATTTCTTTGGAAGAAGGTTTGCATCATCTCTGGCATAAGCGTACAATGACTTGTCTGCAAAGTAAATTATGTATTCTAAATATGGGCACTAAATATGGACTATTTTAACACACATCTGTGTATAGTGATGTCATTTATCTTTTGTTTGTATGTTTGCCAAGCTTTCGAAGCAGTGAGACATCCAGATGTGAGTTCACTGGAGAACTGAGTGTATTGGTCAACATGACCTACTCCTCCTCACCATTCTTCTGTTATTTTGTAATGCATAGTATCCCAACGTAAACCAGAAACTTGTTTTGAGTCTATAATCCTGAACTCTCACTCACTATTTTTTTCTCATTCTTCTCTTCCCCCAGTATTCTCTTTGATCTGTCTGTTTATTAATAATAAATATTCACTTTCAAAATGTCAGAGACTGCTTAGAACACTTAACCCCCTTTCTGTAAGCAGGTGTTTCTAAAGGAGGTCATGCTTTTTGACAGAAAGATTGAATATTTTGTCCTCATCTACCACGTTCTGTACACCCTTTCCTTTGTAATTTCATTCCTGCTTTATTCCTTCTTTCCTAAAGAGTAACATAAGAGGTTACTGGAATTAATATGAAAATTTTATTTTATATTATTTTCTCACAAGGAACATTCAGATATATTTTAAGTTACATGTCATTCAAAATAAAAAGTTAATGCTTCTCTGAATCAGAAACTATACTGAAACGCAGTATGCATTTTTTTTTATATACACTGCCACGTATATTTTCATTTGTCAGCTTTATTATCTTTTGTGTTGAGTATTCACACTGGTTAAATTTAATATACACTATGATTTGGTTTATATTAGATATATTTTACTATGCACTAAACTGAACCATACACATTTCACCTGAGACAAAAGAAATCCTTTGTATTTTTGATGAAAATTTTATAAAAATCCACTGAAAACTTTATAAATGACAATGTTAAATGTGATAGTTTATTTTGATTATTTTTTTCCTGTATTGAAGTGAAAAGTCTACTTTTCACACTGTTTATGCTATATGCATGAAACCTACAAATACAATATATATTGGTAAAAAATAATGTCTATTAAGAATGCTGTCCGGAGTCAGTTCCAAAAGAACTAAGAACAGTCTATCCTGATCTAAGCAAAAAAAGTTTGATGGAAGTATAATGGCATAATACAAAGGCATGCTAAAATACACCAGCATGTAATAGAGATTATAGTTTTTATACTGTGGATTTCAGAATCTACTTATAAAAGGTTCACAGCATTTAAAGTGGCCAGCTTTGTCAAATAAATTGTTGTGTTTAGTATAAATTCACTTTAAAAAAATTTTCTTCCTAATATTATTTAGATACATAATAGTTTTTTATTTTCTTGTGCTGAAACCACTCTATCCATGAAAAGGTCTTTGATGGGCTTCCATCATAACTAGCCATTTCTTAGGTGCTGTTAATTTTTTTGAAATTGTGAATGACCAAGAAGAACAGATGATTTGCTAGCATACTTTGTTTCACTGTCTTCTACCTTTAGTGCAGGATTTCTAGCAAACCGTATGTGATTTTTCAATCTAGTAACTAAACAAAGTGGTAGCAAATGGTTTTGGACTGTCTGACTATTTATTATCTGAAAAATATTTAACAATTATTTTATTGTTACACTTGAATAGCAAATGCATTCATCTGTTCATACATTGCCTTCCAAGTGTGTTTTCACTCTTAGTACCACATATGAGTAATAAGCTTATACTCTAATTTTCCCCAAACTCTTGTCCATACTCATTCCAAATGTATCATTCCAATTGAACTTCATTTTCATTTGACTTGTGAGAATATGCATCACTTTTTCAATTTTAAGAGAACTTGAATATTAATCTACAATGTCGGTTATTTTTATCTCTAACAAGTATACCCATAAAATAGTAATGTTTTATTGTTATCTATTGTTTCTGTTATTACAGGTACTAACACATGCTGATGAGAAAGTATCTCAGTGTATGCAGTTTGCAATTTTGTATTTCTGAAAAAAATATTAAAGTATACTATTGTAAAACAAAATTTGAATTTAAGGGGAAAAAACCCAAATCCATAACAATATATTAGCTAGAAGACAACTAGAAAATGTGTGATGCAGTGCTGTTGAGTAGGTGTTCGAATCGCCCTGAGCACAACTTCCAGGACAAGATGTAAGCAGGCGAAGATGTTCGATACGTTATACAGCAAAGTTATATAGTCTTTTTGAAAGCATCGCATCTTAATTGGCTATTTTCTACTGGCATGTGTGTAATTAACACATCCAACCAAACTCTGCCTAGATTTTCTCCTTCAGTTACAAGATGTTTACATTCTTAGAATCATAGAAAAGAAAAGACCTCACAGATAATCAAGTCCAACCTGTCACCCAAGACCTCATAACAAACTAAGCCATGGCTTCAAGTGCCAAGTCCAAACCTCTTTTGAACACCTCCAGGGACGGTGACTCCACCACCTCCCTGGGCAGCACATTCCAATGTCAAACAACTCTTTCTGTGAAGAACTTTCTCCTTGTCTCAAGCCTAAACTTCCCCTGGCACAGCTTGAGACTGTGTCCTCTTGGTCTGGTGCTGGTTGCCTGGGAGAAGAGACCAACCCCCTCCTGGCTACAACCTCCTTTCAGGTAGTTGTAGAGATCAATAAGGTCTCCCCTGAGCCTTCTCTTCTCCAGGTTAAACAACTGCAGCTTCCTTAGCCCCTCCTTGTAGGGCTTGTGCTTGAGACCTCTCACCAGCCTTGTTGCCCTTCTCTGGACATGTTCAAGTGTCTCAATATCCTTCTTAAATTGAGGGGCCCAGAACTGGACACAGTACTCAATGTGTGGCCGAACCAGTGCTGAGTACTTCTCCGAGTCACAGACTAAACATTAGCCTTTTCTAATTCAAACAAAGGCAAATCTTCCCCTACACTTCCCCCTTTTTGTTTTCCTAGCAAGAACACAGTATTAATTGACCTTTCTAACATTTTTTTCTTACATAAAAGCAAGTAGGGTAAAATTGGCAATATAACAAAAGCAATTAATAAAATCAGCAATCCAGATTTGAGAAGAGATTATATCCATCAAGGTAAGCTCCATCCATCAAAGATCTTCTCCAATCCAGGTCTGGTCTTGTTGAATCTTTGCTGTTCAAACCATTAGGGTTTTTATTCTCTGGTGGATGGAACTAAATTTGTCAGTAAGATTCATGCAAGACACTCCATCAAAATTTTCACACCCATGTCCATGGACGAGTAATAAGAAATCTATGGCAGCCCTATTCTGTAAAGTAGCGTGTATTGATATTCAGCATATTGATGTTCAGTAGCCAAATCACTTCATATCTCTGATGTGATATTGTTTTGATATTCATACAGGTTATTATATTGGAAGAAATGGCACTAAATTCAGGATGCATGATATTGAATATCAACAGCAGATTGAACTCATCCCATGACCGCAATATATATGATGAAGAATGTTCAACATAAATAAAATTGCATTTGATTCTGAGCATCATATTAGTTACAAAAACTGAGGTTGTAGAGAAAGTGGATAAAGTTCACTAGTAGCAAAAATTATTGAGAAATCTGAAAAATAATAAATCATTTCATAGACATTACTTGGTTGAAATGACAGTTACATGATCAGGTCTCAGTTTTGGTTCTGTTATCTAGCTGAATCTTTTTAAAAGAGAAGAGAGGTTGTAGCCAGGAGGGGGTTGGTCTCTTCTCCCAGGCAACCAGCACCAGAACAAGAGGACACAGTCTCAGGCTGCACCAGGGGAAGTTTAGACTTGAAGTGAGGAGAAAGTTCTTCACTGAGCGAGTCATTCGTCATTGGAATGTGCTGCCCAGGGAGGTGGTGGAGTCACCATCCCTGGAGGTGTTCAAGAGGGGATTGGACATGGCACTTGGTGGCACTTGGTTTAGTCATGAGGTCTGTGGTGATGGGTTAGACTTGGTGATCTTTGAGGTCTCTTCCAACCTTGGTGATTCTGTGATTCTGTGAAGAATGTATAATATTTCTGTATTTTCTTCACTGAGATATAAAACTTGTCAGTTCACTGACAGACAGTGAAGTATTTGACCTAAAATGAAATATAGCTTGTAACTCCATATTCCAGCATGGGTATCCAGAATGCTATCTGTTGTGTTCACACACACACACATACACACATACGCACGCACAAACACACACAAAATCTTAAAAGCATCACAAGACAGTTTCCCATTGTTGTTCAATGATGTGGTGATTACAGAGAAACACATGTTCTGTCCACATTCCATGTATTATTCCACTGATCTGAACTTCTGTATACTAAACGCTTACAGAAATATTTCCTTTATGTATATTAATTATGTCTTCTGTAACAAACCATTGAAATCTCTTGTCTTCTCTAACCAGGTTCTAATACAGTCCTGCAACAAGACACAGTGTTTCAGTTTGATTATCTTTCCACTTTTGAGTACAAAGAATACCAGCTTGGCATTTTCATTGACTTAGATGACTATGGCATTAAGTTGCTTGTTTTGAATTGACTCAGAGCAGTGATATTATAAGATTAATATGAATTATTATGAACACAGCAAGATGTCATTAAAATAGCATCCTCAAATTCTGAAAAGTTTGCAACACACACAAAAAAAATAGAGAATGCAAATTTTTATTTTGTGGTCTTCAGTGGGAATCAGCTCTAATTTTGGATTTAACATTAGGCCTAAATTTATGTGTCTAAAAGGCTGACTTCTGAATCTGATAAAGCTTTTCAAAGGTACTTTTATTGGAAAAGAAAGAAATAGCTACTTGTACATAATAATGAATCTGGTCTGCTTAGGATTACTTGTTTTAAGATTAAATGAATTCCCTTTGAATGCATTTATTTCCCCACATATTATAATAGGAATTTTGAGTGACTAGCTCATACATTGAGATCCAATGCAAAGGTATCTTGTTTGAGGCAGATGAATCATATATCATTAAAAAAAAAAAAACACAAACAAACACCCCCCCCCCACCTAAACAAACAAACAAAAAAAACAGGTAGACAGTGAAGAAGCTCAGTACTTGTGAAAATCAGTCTGCTACTTATTTACAGATGGAAAGTTACTACTGAGCTTCTGTTTTTTGCAAATGTCTTAGTGTAAATTATTTAGGCCAAAATTGAGGTAAAATATTTTCATGCCTCGGTTTTACCCTTGCAGTCCTTTGTTAATGTGTTAGGCTTTACTCTATTCCCTCTTTCCTGAACCAGATGATAATTAAAGTGCAGCATAATCCTCTTCTAACTGTCTTGCAGAGTAAGGTTCAAGTTACACCAGGTACTCAGGTCTGATATGCTCCGGGCAGGAGCAGCTCATTAGTTCCCAGCTGAATAAAGAACTCAGTTTTGTTATTTTTTAGATTTTCAGGTTTGTACTTAAGCATCCAAGGAGGGGAGTAGTTTTATACATTTTGGTTTGTTGGTTTTTTTGTTGTTGGTTGGTTGTTTTTTCTGCAACCAACTGAACATATTTTAAATGTGTAGTCTAGAACTTTAAAAACAACAAACACTGAGTATGCAAGTTTTAGAGAACTTACAGAGCTTATAGATTTGTATTCAAAAAATTAGGCAGGGAAAACCAGATTACCAATATCTTTGTTATTCTTATGAGGTTAAGTTTTTAACAGTACACTCTGAAGGCTGAATTTCACACGTTTGTCACTGTTGAAGGGAGCATGCTCATTCACATCAATCAGTGGATGTTACACTAGAATTAAAAATGTCTACTGATAAGTTGCTTTCAATTTGCCCAGAACTTGAGTTTATTTAATATAATTTATAGGAATTTAGGCAACATTCTTCTCATGCAATCTGGTGTTATTAATCACTGTGACCTTTATAGCTACTACAGAGACATTTCTCTGACCTATTTAAAGTTTATTTCTGTGTTCTGATTTATATGTGAGGATTTTGCCAAATTAAGTATACCTTGGAGATTAAAACAGTGGTCAGTTAAGGTAATACCCTCAGCATAATTTCTTTAATATTCAAACACTTAGGACCTCAGAAGGGGGTTTAAAAAGTTTGTATGAAATAAGAGAGACACACGCTTAGAAAATGAAGGCAATCAGTAGGGAAATTTGTAAAGGGAGGAAATAACAGAATGAAACTGTTTGCAACATATCTTTAGTGTGTTGGGGTTTTTTTACCAAGACATTTTTTTCCTTAAGATACATAGTTTTCTGTATAGTAAGATGTAATACTTAGAAAACAAGATTGACATCCAAAATCTTTTTGAAAGAAGTAAAATTTGTAAAATATCTCTGAAATTAAAGTACTGTGTTATTCATTATTGAGTTTTAGAAGATATCCCTCGACTGCCTGATAAACCTGAACAACTGACATGCTGGAAGTGTTACACAAAGCAGTAACTACATCCTGAAAAGCATTTCTGCACTTTTGTAATTAAGAGAAATAATGAGTGAAGCAGTTGTGGTGGTTTCAGGCTGTGCCTTGAAAATTTTCCACAGATCTTGAACAGAAAGTCTAGAATGTAAATAAATGACCATTGTGTGTAAAAAGGAAAATAATGATAATTTCAAAACAATCCCATTGGATAGATAATAAATATAAGGCTTGTAATGTAAGCTATCTTTCTCTCTTTTCAGCTTCCTTGATCTAGCTGGTGCTTCTGCTGGCTCTTTGCTGACCTTGGCTTCATTGCTTTGTTTTGGCAAAGTCTAACAAAACAAGTCTCTTCTCTTTCCCTTGTCCCTTTGTGTCCAGGGGTGTAAGGAGGGGATCAGGCAAGGGGAAGCTATTAGCTTCCCGGTTTTTGGCCAGGAGGGTTCTTGTGATGTTTATAAAATTAAAATACCTGTAAATATTGTAAGTACCATATATATTGTACATATTCATTGCATTTCATTTTAGATTGTAGTTTTGCTTGTAAATACAGCTTCATTTGCTTCCAACATGAGCTGGTCTGGCAATTTAATACAGGGGGGAATTTTCAACCCACTACAAGCAGTAACGAGCTCAGTGGGGCCCATAGACAGTCAGGGCAGTGCTGTGAGGAACTAGAGACTGCCACTGCAGTGGGGTCACTGTGTCAGGGACAGCTGAAATTGGTTCCTGGTCCATGGGCAGGGTGATGGGAAGCTTCAGAGTAGTGGAATAGGTATCATAAAAATGTTCAGGTCATTAAAGCTGAGAAACTCTCTCCAGAATTGCTTAATCATTTATCAGAAAAGCACAATTTTTTTTTTTTAATCCTATATGAACACATGCTTTACATGAAAAGATTTCCAGAATGATCATGCTAACAAGCTCAGAGTGCACTTTCTTTTCTAAATTCAAGTGAATTGCTTTCAGTTGTAATGAACTCAAATTAGGTGCCACCTACAGTCCTCTGTGTTTCAGTGTGTTGCTTTGAAATCCACTAAAAGGTTTACATTAGCCATTAGAAGTGCAGACAATTTGTGCTTGAACAAATACATCTTTGCTTGTTTAAAGACTTATCTTCCTGAGTAGCTGCCTTTGTCTCCTTATCTCTGAGCCCACGTTTGAACATTCCTTTATGTTCAGAGCAGCAACAATTCTCTGCTTTTCTGATAAGTCTTTCTAGAATCTTATTGGTCTTTAGCCATAGAATAAAGATGAGAAAAATAAATATCAATAATTAACTGCAGGACTACTTACAAAAAGGTATGCAGTCAATGGTGCTATATCACTGTTTCTGAATCATACTTTCAACTTACTTAATGATATATTCTGGTCCACTGTCATTTGATACAACTAGTTTGATTAAAGTTATTTCATGTAAATACATATATGTCATGAAATAGTGCAATAGCTTTTGCTGAGTTACTATTCCTTTTTGATAAACAGTTTCAATCTTAAAACCAAATCAGATCAAAGACTAAGCAAATGAATACTGAATAGTTGACAAACATCTTACTTCTGAACCTTGAGTTTTATTCTTTTGAATAGTTCATATTTTCTAAAGAACTAATGTATGCCAAGCCTCATCTTCTCTAATTTCCATCTCCACAAATCAGCTGTTTCATGTAACATTTCTCATCACAAAAATCCAATAGTGTGAGAGACTAAACCTTGTCCCTCCTTGTGTGACTCAACAAAGATAAAATCACTTGCTGCTTGCCCAGACAATATGTTGTTGGGCAGAGCCACTGCAAAGAAGGTGCAAAGATCATGTAGGAATCCTGTCTACCAATCCTGGATGCAAATCACCTTGCGATTGCATCGTGATAACACTGGACTGCAGCTCTCCTACAACAATGGCCCAAGGACCCAGCCACCACGCCTTCAGGACAAGATCATTCCCAGCCATCAGATACCCCAGGAAGGGTGGGTGGTGAGACAATGGATTCACCACCTGTTTCCTGATGTGTAATGAATGTGGGGGCATGTAGATGGAGAAGGAGGAGGCCTCCCCACTCCATCCAGACCCCTGCCTAAACACACAGAAATGCACAGAAAGATTTCCTGGGGAACAATACCTGGATACTTACCTAAGGATGATTTCCTGGCCCCTAAATTCTTGAGGGACAATGCTTGGACACATACCTAAGGACTAAAAACTGTATAAAAGACTTGAGCCACTACTGGCTTAGTAGAAGAGAAACGCAGAAGAAAAACGAAGAAGAAAAATGCAGAAGGACCATGCCGCTGAGAAGGAAAGAAAAGCCCGGGACAATGCTGCTCCAGAGAAAAGAAGCTGTGGAGCCTGGAAGAAGCAGACTGAACCCTCTCTCCGTGTCCTAAGTCCCGCCTGCTGCAACTCATGGAACTGAAGAGGCTGCCCAGAGGACCACATCTCTTCTCCAGCCAAAGCCTCAGCACCATTTCTCTACAAACCCAGCACCTCCTGCAGCACCTTTCCTCCACAGACTCAAACTGTCTTGGGGGTTTGAGGGGTGTGGTAATATCATTCCTTTCCTCTTCCCTCTCTCTTCTCTCTCTCCCTCTCTATCTTCTCCCTCTCCCCTTCTTATTTCCAATTTATTTATGTAATAAATAGTCTAGCTGTTGATATTTTGGCCTCGTTTGTGCCTCTAATTTCACAACACGGGAATATTCAAAAGAACTTGAGTCTCTTTCCCTCTCTTGACCGAGACAAACAGCTGTAAACAAAAAAACCCCAAGCAAACAAACAAAAAACCCAACAAAAAAAAGAAGTTAACAGGGAGGAAATAGTAACACTCTATTACAAGAAATACTATTTTTTTCTCTTGTTTTCAGAATTTTCCAGATTCATAATTCCCCCCCCCCGACTTCTAGCTAACAATAGAAAGCAAAATAAATAAAGAATTTAACAGATTTCCTTTATATGTGGAGATATTACAGATATAAACTATTAAACTATGAGACACTTAGGAACAGTTGAAAACTGAAAATGCATTTATAGCAATAGTACCAGGTAACTTTAAAAAAGTAATTCTTCAAATAAAGTTTTGAATGTTGCTTTAATAACATTGTGCAGATACTTTCTGAATTCTAACGAGAATGAACATTAATTATTTGAGAGATATATATAAACAGAGAGACTTTTAGACAATCTAAAATTATAACAATGTAGTTTGAGTATAACTAATGTTGAGCAAATTAAATGTCATTTTTCCAAGAGTATCAGTGAAATTATATAGGTTTTAAATAAAATATGGGCACATGAAACAAAGGTATCTGTTTTGAACAGAAGGAATGATACTTTTAAAATTCCTGCATCTTATGTGATTATGAAAGCCACAGATTCTCATTTATGCTGAAGCCATTATTTGTATTAGAAGCTTATTAATCACATACTCAGAATAAAGACATTAGCATAAAGTATGCATTTCCAATTACCTACATTCCAAGATTAAAATTAACCTAAAACTTTAAAAATATTCCTCTTCTACAGCAATAAAATAAAATAAAATAAAATAAAATATTCTGGATCTTTCAATCTGGAAGCCATTGCAGATGCTTTCTGGTCTATTCAGAAGCTTTAATTTTTCAGCAGACTCTTTCTGCAGACTATTCATATTGCTTTTTCTTGCACAAATATTATCATCTAATAGAAGTAGCTCTTGTCTGTGTATTTACTCCCCTGATTTATTTATATACAAACACTTTCAGCCTTAATTTTTCCAAGAAACAACAACTTTCTAATATCTTCTGCAGAAAAATTGTTCATTTAATTATTGCTTGTGTCTTTGCTGCATTTGTAACAGTGAAACATATTTAAGTTTCTGTTCCTAAAGTGAAAATATTTTTTGTTGTTGTTGGTTGTTGTTTTGTGGTGGTTTTTTTTCTGGGTTATTGTGTGTGTGTGTGTTTGTTTGTTTGTTTTGTTTTTGTATGTGTTTGTGCTTTGTTTTGGTTTCCCCCCCCAAGAATAAATTACATTTTGGTAGCATATCTATATTTGTATACTAAATATTTTTATTATTATTTGTTTTGCTGGATGAATCAATAAATAACTCCAGACATGGCTCAGGGAAGTTCATTTTGTCAAACTCAGCAGAATTTCAAATGTTTCTCTCTTTCAGATTTCTCTTTAAATAAGGAGAGCATATGCAGAATAATAATTGTATCACAAACTAAGCAAGTTACATTTTCTCTGAATAATTACACTATTACATATTTTGCTCATAAAAGTATAAAGGAAATTATGATAACAGTTATTACAAACTCATTGCTTGCTCTGATTTTGACTGGAATATAGTTAATTTTCTTGATACTACCTGGTATGATGCTCTATTTTGATTTGTGAATAAAGATACTGTTGATAATAAAGGGATGTCCTAGCTGTTGCTGAGGAGACCTTGCACAGGGCTTTGCTGTTGCTAACACCACCTCACCAGGAAGCAGACTGGGGGTGCACTAGAAGCTAGAGAGGGGACAGAGATGGGACAATGGCCCCCAAATGACTAAAGGGGTATTCCAAAGAGATGATGTCATTCTTAGCACCAATAGCTGGGGGGAAAGGAGGAAGGGAAGGCATTCAGAGTGTTTGCCTTCCCAAGTAACTGTTATGCATGATGAAGCCGTACTTTCCTGGAGATGACTGAATGGCTGCCAGTCAATGGGAAGTAGTGAATGAATTTAATATTTTACCTTAGTTCTGCACACAACTTTTGCTTTCTCTATTAAACTATATTTACATCAGCCCACAAATTTTCTCACTTCCAGTCTTTTGATTCTCTCTCGTCTGTAAGGTTTGTCTTCATCTAATTGCCTCAACATTAGTCTGATCCTAATCTACATATAAGAGATTTAGCATCCCAATAGGAATTAAATACTCCTGTAAACTCAATGGGAATAACACATTCAATTTGTCTGTGTCACACTTTGAGAAATGGAGTGACAATTGTTGCACAGCTGAGGTGCTTGAAAGGGATTGCATCAACTCTGTGGATAAGCAGTTCTCACACGATCCAAAAAGAAACAGACCAAAAGAGCAATCTTTAACATTGTTTTTTTACAGTTTGCTTTGACTTCCTAACAAGAAACAAGTGCTGTAGCAACAGCTGCTCCTGCTGCCTTCCACTCCCCTTGCAGCAATTGTACAACCTGTCACATCTGCCCTGCGCCTTGTCATAGTACTCATTGTACATCGGCTGCAGAGGAGACACAGCATGTTTTCAGTTTGAGCTGTCATACAAAGCATAAGCAAAGCATAAGCAAAGCATCAGTCACTCTCTGTAACTATGAAAATGTTGATAGTGGAACCACTCACACATCTTCACCAAAATCATCCAGATTAAATGATGAGCTTCATGGATTAATCCTTTTTGTATTGTGGTATTTTTCTCAATTGATTTTATGCATTGTATTTTAATATTTAATATACTAGCAGGTATTGTTGCCTTCAACAAGGAATGCAGTCCTAGCAATTTCACTGGCACAAATAATACTACTCTATGCATCAGTTCTCCTGGTGGAGGGAGGAAACTTACTTTCCTTTGGAGTATTTTACATTTTTTGTATGTTCAATCTAAAGTAGCCTTGAGAATAGGAACCAAAATGTTTTAGAATAGAATAGAATAGAATAAACCAGGTTGGAAGAGACCTTCAAGATCATCATGTCCAACCTATCATCCAACACCACCTAATCAACTAAACCATGCAACCAAGCATCCTGTCAAGCCTCGCCCTGAACACCCCCAGCGATGGCAACCCCACCACCTCCTCGGGCAGCCCATTCCAATGGGCCATCACTCAATCTGTGTAAAACTGCCTCCTAACTGCCAGCCTAAACCTCCCCTGACGCAGCCTGAGACTGTGTCCTCTTGTTCTGGTACTGGTTGCCTGGGAGAAGAGACTAACCTCTGCCTGACTACAACACCCCTTCAGGTAGTTGTAGAGAGCAATAAGGTCACCCCTGAGTCTCCTCTTCTCCAGGCTAAGCAACCCCAGCTCCCTCAGTCTCTCCTCATAGGGCTTGTGTTCCAAGCCCCTCACCAACTTCATTGCCCTTCTCTGGACACGCTCCAGCAAGTCAACATCCTTCCTAAACTGAGGAGCCCAGAACTGGACACAGGACTCGAGGCGCAGCCTAACCAGTGCAGTGTACAGGGGCAGAATGACCTCCCTGCTCCTGCTGGCCACACTGTTCCTGATGCAGGCCAGGATGCCATTGGCCCTCCTGGCTGCCTGGGCACACTGTAGGCTCATGTTCAGCCTACCATCGACCAGTACCCCCAGGTCCCTCCAGTTTGGGAGGGGGCTGGGGGGGGAGGTGGTAGCTGTGGAGCAGCTTCCCTATTCCTTCTGACCAGGGGGGTTTCCATGCTGTTTGCTGATTGTAAATAGCTGTATAATATTGTGAATACTGTATATTTTTGTACAAATTCATTGCATTCCATTGTGGAGTGTAGTTTTTGCTTGTAAATGCAGCTTTATTTGCATCTGAGTTGGTCTGGCTTAAAAGGTAATGCTGGGGGGGAATGTCAACCTACCATATGTACCATATGTCTTAGTTTAGATTTGATTTTGTTCAAGATGAAACCTAGATATTTGAAAATAAGTAAATACATCTTTATCCACTAATTTTTCAAATCTGGAGTGCTAGCATTGCATTTTTCTGCCCCACTGCTGGCCTTCGAATTACATTCAGAGACTCAAGGAAACCAGTAAAGAGGCAGAAGTGAAAGAATAGCTCCTTTTCATGGTCTTCTTAGTTCAGCAGAAGAAATAATTCTGCACTCAACACAGAATTGCTAGAGGAATAGCCAGGTGATTTGGAACAGATTTTGATTATAATTTCACCACAAAGAGTTCTCATGCTTTTGTCTCAAATAGACAATTACAGAAAAGAGTAGTCTTCCCACCATACACCATGTCTCGAGTTCATTACTCTGAATGGAGTTTCTTAAATATTTTGCCAATAGAACCAAGAAGTAATCCATATCTTCCTCAATTTCCTTTATGATTTTTATTTCTAAACTATTTATCAGATTGCTAAGAACACTAACAATTGCCATCACACTCCCAGCATTTAAGAGCTGTATTTATGAGTTCCTGTGTAGAAGAATTGCCATACATGTGAAGCATCGCCTAGGTAATCTGAGCATGAGGTTTTTGTGACTGAGCTATGATATGGCAACGCAAGTGAAGTCATCACAGATGTCAAAGTCAAAGGCAGCCTGGGCAGCAGTTATCATGTGCTAGTGCAGTTCACTGACCTAAGGGGAATGAAGCCCATGAGAAGCATAGTTAGGACCCTAAATATTAGGAAAGCGAAATTCCAGCTCTTCAAGGAGTTCTGTTTTTTTGTGGGTTTATTTGGGAGCATGGACCAGGACTTTCTGCATGCTGTTTTTTCTCTTGAAAGTTGTGAATCTTGCTAGAAATGTCTGTTTCAGTGCTTTTATATATATGTATATATTCTTTTGAAGAAAAATAGCTAGTTTTATAATAGTGATTTATCTGCACTTTTGATCTGTGATCTTCATAGATTCTAAATGAATAACATGTAGGGAAGCAGAATATGAGATTGATATCTAACTTCTTGTAAAAGATAGACACTTTCCCTTGGGATCAAAATTCTTAGAATAAAATCAACTCTATAGGAGTATTAGCTAGCTTGTTGCTACTATTGTGTCACAGTACCACAGTATATTAGAGGTTGGTAGGGACCTCCAGAGATCATCAGGTCCAACTCCCCTGATAAAGCAGGATCACCTAGGATAGTCCTCACAGGAATGCATCCAAATGAGTTTTGAAAGTCTCCAGAGAAGGAGACTCCACAACCTCCCTGGGCAGCCTGGTCCAGTGCTCCATCACCCTCACTGTAAAGAAGTTTCTCCTCATGCTGAGGTGAAATCTTCTATGTTCAAGCTTGAACCCATTGTTCCTTTTTTTATTACTGTGCGCCACTGAAAAGAGTCTGGCCCCCTCCACTTGGCACCCACCCCTCATATATTTATACACATTGATGAAATCCCATCTAAGTCTTCTCAAGAGTAAACAGCCCCACAGAAGGGGAGATGCTCAAGTCCCCTAATCATCCTTGTGGCTCTCCAGCAGGCCTCTGTCTCTCTTGAACTGGGGAACCCCAAACTGGACACAGTATTCCAGGTGTGGTCTCACCAGGACAGAGTAGAGGGGGGGGAAGAACTTCCCTAGACCTGCTGGAGACACTTTTCTTGATGCACCCCAGGATACAGAGGACACAGTCTCAGACTGCGCCAGGGGAGGTTTAGGTTGGATGTGAGGAAGAAGTTCTGTACAGAGAGGGTGATTGCCCATTGTAATGGGCTGCCTGGGGAGGTGGTGGAGTTGCCATCATTGAAGGTGTTCAGGAGGAGACTTGATGGGGTTCTTGGTGCCATGGTTTAGTTGTTTAGGTGGGTTGGGTTGGTTGATGGGTTGGACGCGATGATCTTGAAGGTCTCTTCCAACCTGGTTTATTCTATGTATTCTATATATTCTATACCATTAGCTCTCTTGGCCACAATGTCACATTGTTGTTCCATGGAGAACTTGGTGTCCACCAGTACTCCAAGGTCCTTCTCTGTGGTGCTGCTTCCCATCAGGGCAGCCCCTAACCTGCACTGGTGCATGTTATTCCTTCCCAGATGTAGGACCCTGCACTTGTCCTTATTGAACTTCATGAGGTTCACCTGCATGCAGCTCTCCAGCCCATCCAGATTATTTTGGATGGCAGCACAGCCTGATGGAGTGTGAGCCAACCCCCCCAGGTTTGTATCATCAGTGAAGTTGCTGAGGGTACTCTCAGTCCCCTCATCCAGGTCATTGATAAAGATATTGAACAAAAATGGACCCAGTACCAGTTCCTGTGGATCAGCAGCCTCCATGTTGACTCTGACACTGGTGACAACTCTCTAAACTCTGTTGTCAAGCCAGTTTGCAGTATGGTTCATGGACCAGCTGTTTATGCTACATTTCTTGAGCTTTTCTATGAGGATGTTATGGAAGACAGTGTCAAAAGCCTTACTGAAGTGAAGGTATATGATATCCATTGGTCTTCCCTCATCTGCCCATTGTGAAACTTTTATAATTACAAGGGAAACATGATGTATTATTTCAATGTTTTAAAAACAATTCTAATAATTACATATCTGTACACAGTGATTTTTGTATCCCTTAGTCTTTAATTAGTTGCTCAGATATTACTTGCTATAGTTTAATAAGATTCCGAAATTGCTGTGGATGCTACTTAAAATTATTTTGTATGTAAATATATTAACTTTTTTTTTTATTCCCCAGAAAAGTAAGAATAAGCTTAAGTAGATAAATTAATTATCTCAGTTTCCTGAATTTGTTGTTTATTTTGCAAAATGAGAATTTTGTGGTAATTTCCAGTGAGCCCAGTGGTATTTAGAAAGAGTCCAAGAAGTTCTTTCATGCCTCATCCAGCTGACAGGTTTTATTTCTCTAGTGGAAGCTATACTTCCATATTAGAAATCCATCAGTGAGTTAGTATTTCTCCTACAATCTTTGGCTGAAACGGAGAAAATCATCATAAAACATGCAATGCATTGTCCTTGCCAAATGAAAAAAATATAATAAAAAATTATCCTATTCTTTTTCATAATCACTACTGTGCCCTTCACCTCATTTTTATCTCAAATCACAATGATGTTGCTTTAGACTCAGGAAGTAAGAAAAAAGGGGGGTGGGGGGGGGGAAGGGAAAAATGGGAAAAAAAAAAAAAAACAGAAAAAAAGAAGAAAACAAAATGAGAAGAAGAAAACAAAATTAAAAGAAGACAGCAAAAAAGAAGAATGGGAAGGGAAAGAGAGAAAACAACTCACCAAACAACCTGCACAGTCATAAACCAAAGCTTATAATAAAGGTTAAAAGAAATATATCACACTCAAATCCTAAATCAATATGGTTTAAATATATGGAATTTTATGTGCTTTCTCAGAAGAATATTTATTAAGTATGGAGAATAAAAGGCAAAAAAGGGAAATAAAATTTCTAAAATACATCTAGATCAGTTAAATCATATGCTGTGACTCTGTAATTCAAGTGAAAAATGTATCTAACGGTCTTTTCAGCTAAATGCAAGTGTTTTTTTGAATAGCCATGAGTCTTATCATGCCCATAAGCTTAAATGCAAATAGTTTTTTTTTCTCCAAGGTGATTTATGAAATATCCTGTTGTGGTAGGTTGAGAGAGGGCTTAGCTCTCCCTCCTCCACAGAGTAAGAAACCACAGCTAACTCAGTCGAAGAGCAAAAGCTATATATTTACAAGCATATATGGAAAGCAGGTTATATATAACACAATATATACAGGTATTTACAATATATACACAGAAATACACAGCAAAGACAAATAACACAACAAAAATCCCTCCCTCAGGGAGGGATCCCCTCTTTGGAACCCCCTCTCTCCCCCCCTTACCTCCCTTTTTCCCTAAAAAGGGGTTAGAGAGAGAGAAAGGCAAGTTACTAAGGAAAAGAGTTGTTAGCAAGCTTCAAAAGCCCATGCAGGATTAGTGTTTGCTTATCTGAAGGCCAAGTCCAGCAGTTCGCAGAAGAAGCAGGCAGGGAGAACAGGCTGAAACACCAAACTCCCCCAACTCCCAAACCGAACTGAACTGAGGAAAAAATTTTCCAACCGCTTCACAATCTAAAGCTGAATTTTTGTTTATCAACCAATGAAATTCGTTTAGAATATCAGAATGTTTTGGTTCTAGTACCAAAAACATTAGCCAGTGTGTTCCAGCAGTGTTTGTTCTTAAAGGCACAGCCTCAAACGACCACAGTCCACCCCTTTCTAAACAATTTCATTGGCTGTTCGTACTGTCCATCCAATCCAGAACAATATTTACAGTTCGTAAGTTAAGTTCATCGTCCATTCCGGCTATACTCAGATGTAGATGATTCAGAAGTCCAAGAAAATCCAAAATCAAGAAAATGGAAAACAGTTTGTCTCTCCGCAGACGAAGCGAAGAAAAAGGGAAACAGGGACTCAGGGACTCTCAGTTGACTCAGGGCTCTCAGGGTTCTCAGGGTTCGTGCACCGTAGATTCCTCAGGGACTCTTTCCTTTGGACGCGCTGTAGCTGTACAACATTCTGAAATTAAACTCTCTCAGCTAAAGTTAAATCTCTTTGTGGAATACACTGAATTTCACCATTCTCTTGCATTACCCAATAAGTGTGACCCGGACCTTCTGCTGAAACCACCCCTCGGACAGGTTTAGCCTCTCCTGAGGGCGAAAATACCCAAACAGTTTTACCTAACAGATTCTTTTCCCTAACAACAGGAACTCTATCACCTTCTACTTTCTGTAGCAGATCAGAATGTGCAGGTCCAGCTCGGTTCACTGAACCTCTACTATTCACCAGCCAGGTTGCTTGTGCTAAATGTTTCTCCCAGTTTTTCAAAGATCCACCTCCCATGGCTTTGAGAGTGGTCTTCAACAAACCGTTGTAGCGTTCAATCTTCCCTGCAGCTGGTGCGTAGTAAGGAATATGGAAAATCCACTCAATACCGTGCTCTTTTGCCCAGCTCTTTACAAGGTTGTTCTTGAAGTGAGTTCCGTTGTCTGACTCAATCCTCTCTGGAGTTCCGTGTCTCCACAGGATCTGTCCCTCCAGACCGAGAATGGTGTTGCGTGCAGTTGCATGTGGGACTGCGTAAGTTTCCAGCCATCCAGTGTTTGCCTCTACCATAGTAAGCACGTACTGCTTACCAGAACGAGAACGTGGTAGAGTGATGTAGTCAATCTGCCAAGCTTCACCATACCTGTATTTGGACCATCTGTCACCATACCACAAGGGCTTAATTCTCTTTGCCTGCTTAATAGCAGCACAAATGTCACAGTCATGGATGACTTGTGTGATGGCATCCATGGAAATGTCTATGGATCTGTCACGAGCCCATTGGTATGTTGCATCTCTGCCTTGATGTCCTGACGAATCGTGAGCCCACCGAGCTAAGAATATCTCACCTCGGTGTTTCCAGTCGAGATCAAGTTCAGAGTCCTTGTCTACTTGAGAAACTCTTGCAGCTAGATCTGCCTGATGGTTGTGCTGCTGTTCCTCAGTAGCTTTGCTCTTGGGAATGTGAGCATCAATGTGTCTCACTTTCACTGGAATTCTCTCGATTCGATCAGCAATGTCTTGCCACAGTTCAGCTGCCCAGATGGGTTTTCCTTTCCTCTGCCAGCCATTCTTTTTCCAGTTCTTTAGCCAACCCCATAGAGCATTGGCTACCATCCATGAGTCGGTGTAGAGATAAAGCTTTGGCCATCTCTCACGTTCAGCCACGTCGAGAGCTAGCTGGACAGCTTTTACCTCTGCAAACTGACTGGATTCTCCTTCTCCATCCTTCGCCTCTGCAACTCGGCGTGTTGGACTCCACACGGCAGACTTCCACCTTCGCTTGTTCCCGACGAGACGACAGGAACCGTCTGTGAACAAAGCATATTTCTTTTCATCATCAGAAAGGTCATTGTAAGGAGGAGCTTCCTCAGCACGAGTTACTCTCTCCTCTGGAGGTTTAGCACAGTTGGTATCTTCAGGCCAACTTGAGATCACCTCCACCAGACCAGGTCTTTCAAGATTTCCCATTCGAGCTCTCTGTGTTATCAGGGCCATCCACTTAGACCAGGTGGAATCTGTGGCATGATGTGGTGTGGAACCTTTGCCTTTGAACATCCAATTCAAAACTGGCAATCTGGGAGCTAAGAGAAGTTGTGACTCAGTTCCAATTACTTCAGAAGCTGCTTTCACTCCTTCATAGGCAGCTAGAATCTCTTTCTCTGTTGGAGTGTAATTAGCCTCTGAACCTCTGTAACCTCGACTCCAGAAACCAAGAGGTCGTCCACGTGTCTCACCTGGAGCTTTTTGCCACAAGCACCAGGTTGGACCATTGTCACCTGCAGCCGTGTACAAAATGTTCTTAATGTCTGGACCATCTCGCACAGGTCCCAGACCCACTGCTTGGACTACTTCTTGCTTTATCTGGTCAAAGGCTGCTTGTTGTTCAGGTCCCCAGTGGAAACTGTTCCTCTTTCGAGTCACATCATACAGAGGTTTCACAATCTGACTGTATCCAGGAATGTGTAGTCTCCAAAATCCCACTATCCCCAAGAAACGTAGAGTTTCTTGCTTGTTCGTGGGATTTGCCATGGTAGAGACTCTATTTACCACATCCACTGGAATGTGTCGGCGTCCATCCTGCCACTGCACTCCCAGGAACTGGATCTCTGTGGTAGGACCTTTCACTTTGTCTCTCTTGATGGCAAAACCTGCATTCAGGAGAATGTCCAAGATTTTGTTACCTTTCTCGAAGACTTCCTCAGCAGTTTTACCCCAGACGATGATATCATCGATGAACTGGATGTGTTCTGGAGCACCACCTTCCTCCAGAGCATCATGGATTACTGCATGACAGATGCTGGAGCTGTGGATCCAGCCCATTGGCAGTCTGTTGAAAGTGTACTGGATTCCTCTCCAGGTGAAAGCAAACTGAGGCCTGCATTCCTCTGCTATGGGAATAGAGAAGAAGGCATTAGCAATGTCTATGGTAGCATACCATTTGGCCTCTTTGGATTCCAGCTCATACTGGAGTTCCATCATGTCTGGTACTGCTGCACTCATAGGCGGAGTTACTTCATTCAGGGCTCGGTAGTCCACTGTCAGACGCCAGTCTCCATTCGGCTTTCGCACAGGCCACACTGAACTGTTGAAAGGTGAATGAGTTTTGCTGATGACTTTCTGACTCTCCAACTGACGAATCAGATTCTGAATGGGCAACAAAGAGTCACGGTTGGTTCTGTATTGTCTGTGATGCACAGTCCGAGAAGCAACCGGCAACTTAATGTCCTGAATCTTGTGTTGTCCCACAACTGCAGATTCATCAGAAAGCTCAGGTCTAGCAGACAGCTTCAGTTTTTGTCCATCAATTTCTACAGAAGCTACTCCAAAAGCCCATTTGTAACCTTTAGGGTCTTTGAAACGCCCTTCTCTCAGAAAATCAATTCCCAAAATACAAGGTGCATCAGGTCCGGTCACAACTGTATGCTTTTTCCATTGTTTACCAGTTAAGCTTATATTAACCTCCACTTTACTTAACTCTTGAGATCCACCAGTGACTCCCAGAATAGTTATGGACTCTGATCCCTGATAATTTGATGGCAATATGGTGCACTGAGCTCCTGTGTCAACCAAGGCCCTGTACTTCTGAAAGTGTGAAGTGCCAGGCCACTGGATGTACACATCCCAATAGATTCTGTTATCTGTATTACCCCTCTCCTCCCCCTGGCGGGAGGCAGGGCACCCCTAGTTATGGGGAACATGTCCACAGGTGCAACGAGCACACTGTGCAGTGTTAGAACTGGAGCCACTGTTGGAGCTACTAGAGTTGTCCTGGGGAACTGTAGAAGTAACAGCTACCCTTCTGGTATTGCTACCTCGGGTTCTGCCACTTTGCAGTTCTCTGAGTCTCCTGAAAAGATTAGAAGTTGGTTGACCATCCCACCTGTTCATGTTCTCACCAAACTGATCACGCAGGGTAATCCAAATAGTCCTACGTGACTGCCTTGGTGGTCTGTTTTGGTTTGATCTGTTTTGGAATGACCTCCTTGGAGGATGTCTATTCCTCACAGATGAAACCTGTACCCACCTGGAGGAAGAATTGGAATCATCTCTTTGTGCCAATTGGGAGATGGTGTTTTTAAATTCATCCTTCAGCTCTTTCATGCAATTCTCCAGTTTTCCAGACAGAGTTTCAATGGCTGAAACCAAAGAAACACGTGTCATGCTATCATCCAATTGTCTCAATTGATCAGTGAATTGGCCAACCGTAAGAGGAGCTCCACCATAATTTCTTGCTACAATTCTGCTTGCCAGAATGTTTGCATAATTGGAAGGAGCAAGCTTGATGAGCTTTTTAGCAAGACCATTTCCTACAGGAACATCATCAGGATTCAGAGATTCATGTTCACCATAGAGTACCTCTCTAACAGCAAATTCTCTCAGACGCTTGATTCCCTCATCTATGGTAGTCCAGGGCTTAGGATTCCATGGAAGATCATCTCGGGAAGGGTATCTCATGAGAACCGCCATTAGAAGGCGTATCCACAGATTAACCTTACCGAGAGCCTTGCCTAGATGTCTATCTATTCCATTATCCTTCGAGAGAGTTCCTAGCTGGGCTGCTGACTTGTCTCCAACCATTAGAGCTGGAGCACCTGTATCATAGCATCTACCAAGCCAAGCGAGAACTGGCTCCTTATCTGCTCTGAGATAGTCTTTTCTTACATTTCTAAGCTCCTCCCGGGGTGAAGAGCAGTCGGTTATGTCATCTTGTTGCTCTTCTGCCTCCTCTTCCTCAACTTGTGGTCCAAACAACCTTTCTGTCACTCTCTCAAGGATCCCTTTAAGCTGAGAGGCACCACCACTAGCTGCTGTCCTACCAAGAGATGCATCTCGATCCTCTGATGATCTCAATAACTCAGCTATATTTTTAAGACAGATTTTCTCTTCCTCCCCAGCAGAAGAACCTTGCTGTGCATCCCCGTCAGCTCCTGAATCAGCTTTAGTCTTACCCTTCCTTGTTGTTAAAACTGCTACTTGCTTTACTGGAGCTGTGTTTGGGTTTCCAGCTGCCTTATTATCAGAAGCTGATAAGCTTTGAGACAGATTAGTTGCTTTGGAGGACGCTTCCGCTCCTGCCATGGAAGAAGGAGGAAATGACTTTACCTCGTTAATGGTGGCTGCCTGGGACACAGGAGCCGCCATGTTTGGGGCTACTGTAGCCCCTGGCTGCTTGCCAGAATCATCACCATTGCTATTCAGAGCTGCCTTGCCGATTGACTTTTTAGCTTTATCTTTAACTGACACAGATTCTCCATTATCATCCTCACTGGATGTTCCTGAAACAGAGCCAGGGTGGTGTTTTCGTCTCTTAACCCTCCGTTTTATAACAAAACATGCCTTGGACACTTTTTTCTCCCGGTACAGTGCTACCAACAAATACACATTAATTATCAGGAGCAGCAGGACTACACACATCGAGAAAATCAGCTTTGGATCCCAGCCATCACTTAAAATTACCCTTTCACCGAGCGGAATCTTAAACTCTTTTATCTCAATAGGGAGTGTGCTAGATGTAACATTCCTGTACTTTTTAACATAAAAGAATTCCAGGCACTGATCATACAGAAGCCGAATCTTGTACTTAAACCACAAATATAATTTTTGCATTATATATTTACCTATCTTATCGATAATCATACCCAGGCAATACTTGTAGATCAATACACCAAAGACCGAGAAGAACAGACGCTCAAAAAGCCAAAACACCTTCATGTTTGCTCGTTCGACTTAAGCAAGCAATAAATCAAACTAATTTGTCAGCAAGCCCCACGTTGGGCGCCAATAAATGTGGTAGGTTGAGAGAGGGCTTAGCTCTCCCTCCTCCACAGAGTAAGAAACCACAGCTAACTCAGTCGAAGAGCAAAAGCTATATATTTACAAGCATATATGGAAAGCAGGTTATATATAACACAATATATACAGGTATTTACAATATATACACAGAAATACACAGCAAAGACAAATAACACAACAAAAATCCCTCCCTCAGGGAGGGATCCCCTCTTTGGAACCCCCTCTCTCCCCCCCTTACCTCCCTTTTTCCCCAAAAAGGGGTTAGAGAGAGAGAAAGGCAAGTTACTAAGGAAAAGAGTTGTTAGCAAGCTTCAAAAGCCCATGCAGGATTAGTGTTTGCTTATCTGAAGGCCAAGTCCAGCAGTTCGCAGAAGAAGCAGGCAGGGAGAACAGGCTGAAACACCAAACTCCCCCAACTCCCAAACCGAACTGAACTGAGGAAAAAATTTTCCAACCGCTTCACAATCTAAAGCTGAATTTTTGTTTATCAACCAATGAAATTCGTTTAGAATATCAGAATGTTTTGGTTCTAGTACCAAAAACATTAGCCAGTGTGTTCCAGCAGTGTTTGTTCTTAAAGGCACAGCCTCAAACGACCACACCTGTTGGATAAGAATGATAGCATATGTAAAGATATTGTAATTAGATCTCATAGTAAATTTGTGATACTCTATATCATGATATTCCTGATTTTAAGCTAAAGCATCTGCTGAAGTTACAGGTGATGATATTGGGAGGCACTCTGTCAGCAAGAGAACTGTCAGAAGTAACTGCTCTTCTACAATCTCCAGCGCTTTTCTTCTGTTTCAGTGACACAATTCACTGTTGTTTAATTGCCAGAAAATGTATCAATAGCATTGTAAAGTAAATTATTGAAGTGATAAGGGCAGAACTTAATTTTTACAAAAATATGTTTACCATTAGCCATTAATTCTGTGATTTATTTATCAGTGGTCCATAAAAATAAATACATTGAGAAAGAGCTCACTTGAGGGAAGAGCACTGAAATTGCCTTCTCTAGGCAAGAAGTTCTGAGTTTGTTTCACATTATCTCACATTTTTCCCTCCTCTCACTGTCCAGAATTTTTCTTTTTTCTTAAATATCTTTTCTCAGAGATACCACCAGCTTGTCTGATGAATTCAGTTATGTCTTGTGGAGAGTTGATTGTGAAGCTCTCTGTACGCTTGTTTTGTTTTTTCTTTTCCTCATGGGTGTAAGGTGGTAAATAATAAAGCTCTTGGTGAATTTTATTTCAAAACAGTGTATTCTTTCTCTGTTTTATTGCCAATTCTTCGGGGAATAAATTTCATATCTTTTATTCATCACAAATAACTTTCTCATATTTATAACTTTGTAATTGGTCTCAAACTAATATATGCAGGTAGATTTGAAAATTAGGACTGAAACACAAGAAAGCAGTGTATTTTTAAACTACTGAATATCTATCATCTCCCTTCTCATCAATGTTTGGTCTACTTCACAAATTATTATGCATGTTGTTCATGACACAAAGTGGTACAGAGATTAAAGCTTGACATTAAAATCAGCGAAGGGAAACAAATCTTGCTAAATAACATTTCTGGAAAATAATAAGTTTTAAAGAAAATAATTAATTGTACACTTAAACCTAAAATCTGAATCAAAACACATTCACATTCTATTTTCCTGTAAAGGAAAATCTGTAAAGGGTATCTCTTAGTGGTTTGTTTCTGACATAAAACCACTAATTGTGCTGAAAATTCTTGAGTGTATATTGGGAGTCATGTGCAGTTTATTTCCATTGTTTTTGGAGGATATAATTAGTTCTTGACAGAATTGCTTATCATGATTCTGGTTTTGGTTTCTATGTGTATCTCTTCACTTATATGTAGCCATCTACAGCATCAAAATTAAACTAGTCATGCACCAGAGGAGACGCTCAGCTGTGTTGTGACTTTCTAGAGGGAGGGGAAAAAAGGAAAATGAAAAAAGTTATAGTTCATTGTAAATGATGCATTGGTAAAATACTACCAATTTGTTGTTGTTTCAACTATCTTAGTCTTGGAGTTAGGCATATTGCCTAAACTGGCTATGTAATCTCCTTCCATAATCAGATGGGAGAGAAAAGTACTTCCAGAGGCTTGTTTAATCTATTTAAGCTAGTTACCTGAAATCTCTGATACAAAAACATCTTTTTTTTTTTTTTTAATTATTTTTCCCCCTGAAGGAATCTTATTCTTAATTAGATGTTAAATAAGTTATTGATTGCCTCTACTTTCTGAAAATGGAAATGGATAGGCAACAGATTTTTTACTCACAAACAGTCAGCTTATCCTTCAATAAAAAATTGGGGGAGGAGGAGGAGGCAAGATTGAAAAATTTTTTAAAAAGAGTTTCTTCATTCCATGATCCAAAGAATTATACATATTTTGTCATAACTGGAAGATATTTATCAAAATTCCTTTCAGAAATCACGAGAAATGGAAAATCCCTAAACAATTTATTTCATTATTTTCCACTATTCACATCTAAATTTTTCAGCCCCAAATGCCTGTCTTAAATTTCTATATTTTAAACTGAAACCTCTTTTAATTAACTCCTTTATGCAGCTTAAAATAAGTGCTGCACTCTGAACTTAATACATAGTATATGTTTTTCTCTGAATGACCTCTGGGAATATCATGATTTTCCCCTGATGCCACTAAGGGTTATATGTAGTCAAATGGATAGCATAATTTTTTTTCAGTGGGTTAACTAGATAGAACACATTCTTTTCATTCCCCATCTTAATGTAACTTGACATTTTTCCATATTTAAAATTTATAATTAAAGGAATAAAAATATTTTACTTATTCATCTACCCTCCATAATCAAATAAAAATGCTTCCTTCATAGCTGAAAGAAATTTTTCTAGCTTGTTTGGCTTTTGCACTCTGACAAAAATGTACTAAACAGTTCACTAAAATTACTTTTGCTTGCATTTGGCACTGTTGAATTAGTATGTAGGCGAAAAGAAATGAAAAAGAAAAGAAGTTAATGAAAGAACTAAATTAGTCTTTTGTCAGTTTGTCCAGGTTTTAACCTGTTTCATATCATAGAAAATTCCTGTGAATGCTGGTAGACACCATTTACACATGTATGGGGAAACTGAAGCTTTGAGTTTATAAAACTAACATGTTATTCAGAACTCAAAATAATAATGCTAAATAAATTCTACTGATTTGTTAGGCAAAATTAAATTACATTAATTAGATTTTTAAATACAACTGACAAGTTGAGACACACTTATGAAGAGGACATTTTACATAATTGTAATAAAATGTATATTTTAATTGTAGCGGTTTGGGCTGGTGCCCTCTGCTCTGTTCATACGAGGGGTGCTTCCTGTATCCAGAAGTCCAGCCCAGTGGGTGGACACAGGAAGCCAGGTATTTCATACCATAATTCCCTGCACCACTATAAGATCTCAGCGTGGGGTCTGGCATGTTCTCTTTCTTCCGTTGCTGCCACCCGGTAACTTGGGGGAGATGTCTCCCAGCCTTGGGCCTGCCTAGGCCCAGGGCCAGGGGGATGGGCAGTCTCAGACCTGGCCAGCTGAGACTAGCCTAGCAGTGGAGTGGAAGGTGGGGAAGAAGGAACCTTGGGGGTCTTGGGTGTACCCTCAGGTGGGGATGGGATGTTTCTGGGTCTGCTTTGGGATTTCTTTTGTCACTGCACTTCTGGCTTTCTGAAAACATCCACTGCTTCTCATTTAAACTTTCCACCACTTTTGCAATCCATTTGTCTAAGTCATGTTTTTGACCGTGGTGGGGAGGGAGTCTGCCTCCACCCATCACATTAATATATCTTATATTTTATATTTCCTGTCAGTGGTGTCTTCAAACACTGCTGTAACTTATTTACAAAGTATATTTACAGGTTCTGTTACTTGGTTGTGAGTGATACATTTCACATATGAAGACAGTTAAATGATTTAAGCACAGATCTAAGAATTTCAATACAGCTAGGGGCCCTCACTCCTCTCTTGTGTGCTCCATCGCTGGGCTATATCCTTTCCATGGCTCTTCTGTAATTTGGTTCCCTTGGAGCTTTTCCCCATTCTGCCTTGGTCCAGGTGCAAGGCCTGGGTGTGGTTGTTGCCTGCTAGGACAAGCTCTTCCACTGCTACTTGGGCAGCATTTGGCTTTTGTTGCTGTTTCATGAGAACAAGACAAACGCCTACATTCTTGTCTGGTTCAAATATTGTCCCAAGGCAATTAATGTTCAGTAACAGAGAAACCTCATAACTGGACGTATAGGATGGGGCATATCCAAACATGGCCCAGGGCACATACAGTTTACAGTTGTGTTACACAGTTAATTTCACATGCTACATGTTTATCTGGACCATCTGGACCCCAGGAAGTGTCCAGGTTTGCACATTCACAGGTGCTTACAAGGTTAATTACTTGTGCATTTGAGCTCAGGGTGGTGAGGAGGTGGAGCAGGGAGGTGGTAGAGTCACCAACAGTGGAAGTGTTCAAGAGGTCTGGAGATGTGGCACTTCAGGACTCAGTTTAGTGGTCGTGGCAGTTGGGTTTTGGTTGCACTTAATGCTAATTGGTCTGGGTGCCTCCTGCTGCTGCTACATAAGATACACCTCCAGTATCCTGAGGGTCCACCCAGTGGGTGGACACAGGAAATAGCATATTTCATACCCATAATGTCCTGCTCCCTATAAATCTATCTGCAAAGTCTCTCACTTCCTCTTTCTTCCCTCACAGCTCCCATGGGAGATACTCCCTATCAGGTAATGGAAGGGGAGTTATTTCCAGGCCTCTTGGGCCTGGCTAGGCCTAATGCCAGGAAGAGAAGGGGGAAATGCAATCTCAGATCTGGCCAGCTGAGATTAGCCTAACAGTGTAGGGGGGGGAAGAAAGAGCTCTGGGAGTTTTGGGTATTACCCTCAGGTAGGGAGATGGGAAATACTGGGATGCTCCCTGGTGTGCTGTGAGGGACTCTGCATGCTTTGGGATCTCTTTTGTCACTGTGCTTGTAGCTTCTTTAAAACACTCACTGCTTTTCCATTTAAACTTTCCATCACTTCTGCAATCTGTTTGTGAGTCTCATTTTTCTGCCTCAGTGGGAGGCAAGGGAGGCTCTGCCTTCAAACTGGGACAATTGGTACAAAAGGTCTTTCCCAGCATTAATGATGCTATGATTCTACAAGGCTGCTTTTCCCACTCATTCCCAGTTATGCTTACTTCAGCCTCCAATATAGGCAGCCCTTGAGATCTTCCCCTACTCAAATTTGTATCTGATGTCCGTGTCCTAGGACCAGAGAACTGCTCATGGCAGACCAGTGCTGCTCTCCTGCTGGAAGAACTCTCTGATCTCTTTCCTTTCCTTTGTGACTCAAGTACTTGTGCCTGGATATCAAAGGGTTTCCAGCTCAGACAGATTGCCTCCACACTCACACAGCAGAGGCCACAGTGTTCCTTGTGGCATGGACTGTACCTGTTTAGCTGTACAAGAGGTCATCTCTACCAGCTAAATCCATTGGCTCCTCTTCAGCCCAGCAGTGTCCTGGTTTCACACAGCCTGCTCTGAGAAGCAAGCCCACTCCCCCCCACATGGATGGGCAGGAAAACAGCTCCCAAACCCTGCTAACAGGTTGAGATCAAGGGTTTGCTGAGATGATAGCAATGCAATTACATTAGCAGAAGCTGTGTGGCTTTGTTTATTGAACTTAATTTTGGCCTATCAAAATCATGTTTGGGTTTGTAGATAGCTATATTAAGCATCTAGCAATCACCACAAGTCAATAATTTGTATCTGAATATTATTTTAATCTCCATTCTTTCTCAATGACACTGCTTTCACAGTCTGCCCCATTTTCCCCCTTTTTCCCCTCAAATCCCAGAGCACCTGGGCTCTGTTGGGGTCTCCTCCCACCCCAGGTGTGGCCACTTTGCCCTCCTTGACCACTCCCCTTTTTACACCCCTCCCCCCACCCCACCACCCCTCCACACCCCCATGGTGCATGCTGATGTGATGGGCTGGGAGAACTGGTGCCCACCCCCCCCTGGTTACATTGGAAGAGCATTGATGGCTTCTCAAGGGAAAAAAAAATAAATGGTGGAGGGGTGGCCCTGTACATCAGGGAGGCTTTAGATGCCATGGAACTAGATATTAAGGATGATAAAGTTGAGTGCCCATGGGTGAGAATTAGAGGGAAGGTAAACAAGGCTGACATTCTGGTTGGAGTCTGTTATAGACCACCCAGCCAGGATGAAGAGGTTGAACAATTATTCTATAAGCAGGTAGAGGCTGTCTCAAAATCACCAGACCTTGTTCTTATGGGCAATTTTTACCTGCCAGGTATCTGCTGGGAACTTAACACAGTAGAAAGGAGGCAGTCTAGAAGGTTCTTAGCATGTATGGAGGACAGCTTCTTATCCCAGCTGCTGTCAGAGCCTACCAGGGATAAGGCTTTGCTTGACCTTCTTTTTACAAATAGAGAAGGGCTAGTGGGACATGTGGTCGTCAGAGACTGTCTGGGGTCCAGTGACCACGAAATAATTGAGTTTTCAATATGCAGTCAAGCTAAGAGGAGCAGCAACAAAACCTCTACTGTGGACTTCCAGAGGGTGGATTTCAGATTAAGGAACTAATTCAGCAAGTTATCTTGGGAAACAGCCCTTAGAAACAAAGGGGTCCAGGAGAGCTGGACCTACTTCAAAAAAGAAATCTTGAAGACTCAGGAACAGGCTGTGCCAATGTGCTGGAAGATGAGCCACTGGGTATAGACGGCCAGCCTGCATGGGCAATGAGTTCTGAATGAATTAAGGGAAAAAGGGTGCATCATCTATGGAAAAAAAATATAAAAGAGAGAGCTGACCCATTAAATGTTTATTTGTTAGGGGCTGAATTAATGAGGCAGGAATTACAAAAATATAGTTGTCTATTTTTCCCAAAAACTGCACCTCCAAATTAGGTATAAAAACTTACTTAATTATTTACAGGTTCTATTCAGTTGTGAATTCTACCAGGATGCTTATGGACAACTTTAGTACAATTTAGAGAATTCAGAAAATGGAAACAACTAAGCCACAAAATAGCTTTACCCCACTTATAATCAGAGGCAATCCAGGAGCTTTAGGGAAAGCTGATGAGAGCACCAGGTTGTACTCATGAGGACAGAGGAGGAATTTGGCAATGGTCCCTAGGTGTCTTGACAGTGGCAGGCTCCAGGAACTGCAAGTTTTATAATCCAGTTTGTGGATAATGCAGCATAATCCAAAGGAAAAGGACCCACCAGAATCAAAGTGCCCATAAATATAGCTGCTACAAGGTAAAACTCATGAGCAGCAGCACTGCAAGAAAGCCGCAGGTTTCACAGTAAGCTGGGAGTAGTCAGGCAGGCAGGGTCCAGGGAGAAGCCAGGTCTGAGTGGAGCAAAAAAGATGAAGGCAAGAGCAAGGGCAGGAGCAAGATGATGTCAAGAGCCCTGATCACTTTCTGGTCACTCTATTTAAGGCATTTCTAGACAATATGTACAAGGCCAATGTTTAATGGGTGCAGAGTACCCTGCTTAATCATAGCTCTCATACCCAGTGGACTTCCCCAGGCGGGAAGAATGGGCACTAATTGCCTGTCCCCAGGTGAAGGGGAAGGCAATTTCGTGCTTCCAATGATGGAGATGGGGTAAGGGGAATTTGGAGCACACTGTAACAAATGTTTAAGGATGTTGCTAGGTCATGTAGAAAAAAAATTAGAGAGGCAAAAGCCCATTTAGAGCTTAGACTGGACAATTCAGTGAAGGACAACAAAAAATCCTTTTATAAATATATTAATGGCAAAAGAAAGGACAAGGACAACCTCCACTCCTTAGTGGACATAGAGGGGAATATAGTAACTAAAGATGAGGAAAAAGCAGAGGTACTTAAAGCCACCTTTGCCTCAATTTTCAAGAGCAAGATAGGTTGTCTTCCAGACAACTGGCCCCTGAGTTGGCAGATGGAGTCAGGGAGCAGTATAGTTCCTCTGTAATCCAGGAGGAAGCACTTAGAGACCTGCTCAGCTACTTGGATCCCCACAAGTCCATGGGACTGGATGGGGATCCATCCTAGGGTTCTGAGAGAGCTGGCAGACAAGCTGGCCAAGCCACTCTCATCATTTTTCAAAAGTTCTGGCTCACTGGAGAGGTCCCAGATGACTGGAAGCTGGCCAATGTGATACCCATCCAGAGGAGCCATAAGGAGGAGCCAGGGAATTACAGACCTGTCAGCCTGACCACAGTGCCAAGCAAGATTATGGAACAGGTCATCTTGAGTGCAATCACACAGCACTTACAGGATGGCCAAGGGATCAGGCCCAGCCAGCATGGATTTAGGAAGGGCAGGTCCTGCCTGACCAACCTGGTCTCCTTCTATGACCCACCTGGTGGATGTGAGGAAGGCTGTGGATGTAGTCTACCTGGACTTCAGCAAGGCCTTTGATACCGTCCCCCATTGCAAACTCCTGGCCAAGCTGGCAGCCTTTGGCTTGGACAGGTGCATTCTGTGCTGGGTTAGGAACTGGCTGGAGGGCTGAGCCCAGAGAGTAGTGGTGAATGGTGTCACTACCAGCTGGCAGCCAGTCACTAGTGGTGTCCACCAGGGATCAGTGCTGGGACCCATCCTGTTCAGTATCTTCACTGATGATCTGGATGAGGGTATTGGGTCCATCATCAGTAAATTTGCAGATGACATCAAGCTAGGAGCAGGTGTTGATCTGTTAGAGGGTAGGAGAGCTCTGAAGAGGGAGCTTGACGGGCTGGACAGATGGACAGAGTCCAACGACGTGAGATTTAACATATCCAAGTGCCAGGTTCTATACATTGGCCACAACAACCCCATGCAGTGCTGCAGGCTGGGATCAGAGTGGCTGGAGAGTAGCCAGGCAGAAAGGGACCTGAGGGTTCTGGATGACAATAGGCTGAACATGACCCAGCAGTGTGGCCAGGTGGCCAAGAAAGCCAATGGCATCCTGGCCTGGATCAGGAATAGTGCGGCCAGCAGGAGCAGGGAAGTCATTGTACCCGTGTACTCAGCCCTGGTTAAGCCACACCTTGAGCCCTGTGTCAAGTTCTGGGCCCCTCATTTTAGGAAAGATGTTGAGTTGCTGGAATGTGTCCAGAGAAGGGCAACTAGGCTGGTGAGGTGTTCGGAACACAAGTTTTATGAGGAGAGGCTGAGGGAGCTGGAGTTGTTTAGCCTGGAGAAGAGGAGGCTCAGGGGAGACCTTATTGCTGTCTGCTACAGCTACCTGGAGGGAGGTTGTAGCCAGGTGGGGGTTGGTCTCTTCTCCCAGGCAACCAGTGTCAGAACAAGAGGACACATTGTCAAGCTGTGGCAGGGGAAGTTTAGACAGGATGTTAGGAAGAAATTCTTCACAGAATTGGCCATTGGAATGTGCTGCCTAGGGAGGTGGTGGAGTCACTGTCACTGGAGGTGTTTAAAAAAGAGACTGGATGAGGCACTTAGTGCCATGGTTTAGTTGATTAGATGGTTTTGGGTGGTAGGTTTACCTCAATGATCTTGAAAGTCTTTCCCAACCTGGTTGATTCTGTACTCTTAAGCTCCAGTTAGGGCTCAAACAAGCACAACATGACAGGAATATGAATAACCTTCCCCCCAGACCCTTCCCACTTCCTTCCTCAAATCCACAACACTTCTAAATTCAAGAGGACTTCTGAAGAGAAACTTGAAGAGGCTGTTTTCAGCAATAAATCAAAATGAAACAAACCAGAAATGGATAAAAATTACATATTTTCACCCCTTCCTTTAAGTGTTTGTAAGAATTAGTTTTCTTTTTAGGTTTGTTTTCACATATTTTCTTGTTTGCTCTTAAAAAATATATCCACACAAAATGCATTTGTGTTTTCTGTTTTATGGGAATCTCAGATGAGATCCACCTTAAGTCTTTTGCTTTTCTTATTGATATCCCAATCCTGTGACTTACCAATTTTATTATATCATAAAGAAAATGAAAGAAAATCTAGCACATCTTGAATATGTACAATAAAAATAAAAAAGTATTACATAGCTCAATTACAATTTAATAAAATCATTCTTCTAATCACAAATTAAATAGGGAGTATTTTATTTTGAAGAATAGCTTTATGAATACAGAACTTTGACTTTAATTTCATGTGTCCTTGGAACAGTTCTATCTTTGCATGCATGAGAGAAATCTCTAAGTACAAGTGTCCTCTAATGATTCCAATCTCATCTTAAGAGTGTCAGAGTGTCAAATTCCATCAGAGACATTATTGCTACAGAAGTTATTTTGAAGTAAAAGGAACAAGAGATGCTGCATTCTCTGTGCCGTCTTCTGGTATGCAGCTTCTGCAGCCTGAGAACAAATTACATAAACAGGTGTGTTTCCTTTCCTTCATGAAACTCATTTGCATATTTCCTTCACTGACCATTATATCAGTGTTATCAATACCAGGTATGTGGAGCATGGTGCTGTGTACTGCTCACTCTAACAGGTAAGCAGTATTCTAACTCTTCTTGGCAGTCTCAGAACTCATTCTCATTCAATCTTCACATTCCTTTGGATTGTTCCTCATCTGACTAATGTTACAGAATCATAGAATCAACCAGGTTGGAAGAGACCTCCAACATCATCAAGTCAAACCAATCACCCAACCCTTACTAATCAACTAGACTATAACACTAAGTGCCTCATCCAGTCTTAAACACCTTCAGGGTGTTACTAACTCTCTTTTCTATTTAAACAATGTTAATGCTTTTGCAATGTTTTGCATTTTGACATTTCCTGTTCTACATATAGAGGATTTTTTTCCATGTTGGAATTCACAGCTTAAAACATCTAGTCTACAGTGGGGGTTTTTTGTTTGTTTGGGTTTTTTTTACAGATCAAGAACATTAAAAAATGTAATTAACACCAAAAAGGAGTCAAAGAAACCTAAAGTTTATCTGCGTGTTTTAGTATTAGACATGTCCAAATCTACCAAAAGCTTTGATTTTATTCTTTTTATCCAACTTAATGATAGGCGATAAATGTTTGGGAAATCTTAGGTTTGTTTTAACAACATTTAATTGTATTTAAGAAATAATAAAATTATAATACAATGCAGATATTTTACATAGAATACATGGAATAAACCAGGTTGGAAGAGACCTTCAAGATCATCGTGTCCAACCCATCAACCAATCCAACACCACCCAAACAACTAACCCCTGGCACCAAGCACCCCATCAAGTCTTCTCCTGAAAACCTCCAGTGATGGCGACTCCACCACCTCCCCAGGCAGCCCATTCCAATGGGCAATCACTCTTTCTGTATAAAATGCTTATTCTAGCAATGACTATCCATGGTGATGTAATGTAGGCAAATCTGGCAGCATTGCAAAATAAGTGCTTAAACAAAAAAAAAAACAACTCATCTTTCTTGGTTTTATATTTTTATGTGTCTGCAGTTATAAAAGAATTCATAGACACAGAAAAATAGACATGAACAGAAAAATTATAAAGGAACGTGAACTCTGCTATGCAGTAGGTAAGTACAGAATATCTTGTTCTTTATCAGGAGGTTTTTCTAAGTCATCTGACATCCATATTTCAAAGATGATGTGAAATGTGCTGTTTCCTGAATACAGAGGTGTTGAATCAGTGATCAAAATTTGACAACTTGATGTGACATCTAACATCTTGAGCTACAGCCCACTAAATAGACTGGTAGAAAAAGTTTTATGTTTTTCACACCTTTTATTTCCCCACTAAGGGGTCAGAAAATTTTTCTGAGTCTTAATAATGTGACAGTGGGGTTGTTTTTCAGAATCAATCCCAGATACTGTGTAACATCCACATCTCCTTTGGGGAATCAATATCATAAAAGTAACTTGGAGAAAAAGTTCTCTGTATTATCGGTCAAACTATGCTGACAGGTTGACAAGGCATTTATCCCATATGGCAGAACCAGGAACAGAGCTCTGTTCTGATCAGTCCACAAACAGGATAAGAAAGTGTCTCAAAGTGACATGCTGTGTCCATTGAACTTAAACAGCACTTACCTGCTGTTCATTCAAACCTTGCCATTGTCAATTTTCTGGAAATATGTGCTGAGCACTACAGTTAGTTGTTTTACTTCTTTCTATAAGTCTCTGTCTGGAATTTTGGTTTTGGAGAAGAGTTTCTTTAAAAAAAAACAACAACAAAATATATTACTTATTACCTAAAATGAATATCCAAATTTTACTGTGCAAAATATTGTCCAATAGGAAAAGCTTTGATCAAAGAGCAACTGATGCATATTTAGTCTTCGTGTATGAATCAAATCTGGAAATAGTACACATCAATTTCAATAACTATTCAAAATCACATATCTGTGTATGAATACACTAAAATTAAAATGTGAATTTTCCAGTCTTGGATGATAAAGATTAATATGATTTGTCAGGATTTCAAAATGTTAGTTAATCTTACCTACATTTTACAGTTAAAAGAAAAGAGAAAGAAAAACCAAAACTCTTTAGTAGCATGTCACTTGCATGGCTCTACACAACTCATTGATTGGTTTCTAAATATATGATCATAAGCACTCTAATCAGCTTAGCAGGACAAAACCTATGTATCTTTGTCAGTATTCCTTTATGGTGTCTATTTTCTCTCATGTAAAGTTTGCCAATACTCACCAGTAAGATAAATGAATCTGCACTTACTTGAATAGTGTCTTTCTTCCCGTTGACACTAACCTGACTGGTGTTACATGTCATTACAGTGTCTATGAACCAGTACAAAAACATTGCATCTGCTTACTCTTATTTGAAGGGCAGCTGGATCAGATCAGAAAACCTGTGATATATTGAATTTTTCTATGGTCTTACATAAAAAATTGCAACAACCATTTTATTGCCTCTAAACTTTGTAAAAAGTTCTCCTTTGGCTGGATATGAAATAAATTCAGATTTTTATTTCTTACAGAACTCTACACATTCTTTGGAAATATTCGTCAAGAAAATGGATGAAAAGATCCCTTTCTCTTGCTATTCTATTCCTATTTCTCCTCATGAATTTATAAAATCTTTTGTGCCTTCAACAAGTTTGCAGATGACACCACACTGTGTAGTGCTGTCAACACTTGCCACGATTGAGATGGGGCTCAGCCTGATTCAGGCCAGGTGTCCACTTTATCATGCAAAATCTTTTCTTTATAAAAGCTAACATAACAAAGAAGTAGTTTGTGATTGGTTACAGAAAATACATCACACAGGTACCTATAAACCTTATCAAGGTTTTAGCAAGCATCAAAGAAAAATTAAGAGATCAGGGACTCTGTTATAACAATCTATGTGTGAAGTCTTACACTTTCAGGTCATAATAACCGTTTGTAATCAGGTATCTGTGTTCTTTCTACTACACTGCTGCCTTGTGTTCCCATTGTTTACGAGCCATCAAGGTTCGTAAAGGGAAGGGATGCCATCTAGAGGGACCTGGACAGGATGAAGAGGTGGGCCCATGACAACCACGATGTTCAAGAAGATAAAGTGTAAGATCCTGCACCTGAGTTGGGACAACCCTAAGCACAAATACTGTCTGTATGATGAGTGGATTGAGAGCAGTCCTGCACAGAAGGACTTGGGGGAGCTGGTGGATAAGGAGCTTGACGTGAGCTGGCAGTATGCACTGGAAGCCTAAGAAGCCAACTGTATCCTGGGATGCATACGAAATTCCTTGTCTAGCACATCAAGGGAGGTGATTCTACCCCTCTACTCTGCTCTTGTGAGATCTGGAGCCCTGGAGTATGGCATCCATCTAAGGAGCCCCCAAAACAAAAAGGACATGGATGTGTCAGAGAGGGTCCAGAGGAGGGCCACAAAGATGATGAGAGACCTGGAACAGTTTTCTTACCAAGACAGGCTGAGAGAGTTTTGTCTGTTCATCCTGGAGAAGAGAAGGCTGTAAGCATCCTTCCAGTACCTGAAGGGAGGCTACAGAAAAGCTGCAGAGGAACTATTTAGAAACATATGTGGTGACAGGACAAGGAGTAATGGTTTTAAAATAGATCAGGGTAGATTTAGATTGGACATTAAGACGGTCTTTGCTATAAGGGTGGTGAAATTCGTCAATAGATTGCCCCAAAAAGTTGTGGATGCCTCGTCCCTGGGAATGTTTAAGACCACACTGGATGAGGTTTTGAGCATTCAGGTCTAGTGGGAAGTGTCTCTACCCATAGCAGGGATGTTGGAACTAGATGATCTTTAAAGGTCCCTTCCAATTGAAGCCATTCTATGATTCTGTGGTCCTATGTTGGTCTCTTCTCCCAGGCAACCAGCACCAGAATGAGAGGACACAGTCTCAAGCTGCGCCAGGGGAAGTTTGGGTTTGAGGTGAGGGGAAAGTTCTTCACAGAGAGAGTTGTTAGCCATTGGAATGGGCTTCCCAGGGAGGTGGTGGAGTCACCATCCCTGGAGGTGTTCAGGATGGGATTGGATGCGGCACTTGGTGCCATGGTCTAGTAGGCATGAGGTCTTGGGTGACAGGTTGGTGATGATCTTTGAGGTCTTTTCCAATCTTGTTGATTCTATGGTTCTATGATTTACCACACAATGAAATCTGGCATATTTTTTCTGATTCCACAGATGACTTCTAGACATAATTAAATCACATAACTTTTAAGTTTAAGGGGCATTACATGTTTTAATTTATGACATTTTGGTCATCACCTCCAATTCTTTAGTAGAATATTTTAAATATTCCCAGAGACCTAAAGAAACAGAATGCCCTGTGTGCACACACAGGTTTGAGAATAAAGGGAGACAGAGAAAAGGATCCTATTTTTCATTCCATTATTTATAATAATTCCTATAATATAATGTTAGGATAACTTACAAATTACCAAAAAAAAAAAAACCATTAAAAAAACCCCAGCAGTTCTCAGAGAAGGAGGATGTAGCAGTGCCTACATGAGTTCTTAGCAATTGCTCTGCATGAAAGGAGCTCTTAAGGCTGCAAACGCAGCTATAACACAAAGAAAAATAGAAGGGTTACAGTTGTTGGGGACTCTCTCCTGAGGGGGACTGAGGGACCCATATGTCATCCCAACCCATCCCATAGGGTGGGCTGCTCCCTACCTGTCCTGAATGGACAAAAATGCCTCACAATTTCTCTGAACCAGACAATGAGGAAGAAGCTAGTAGATCTGGTTCTTTAGGCTTGCTTGAACATGTTTCAGAGCCAGAATGAGACAGGTGGGCATGCTTTTGGCCATGTTTGGAAAGAAAGCTTTCTATAGGTTGCAATATCAGGGTTTTATCCCTAGATCTATGTTGGTACTGGCCATTATTGTCTCAGGAAATCTACAAGTACCAGCCCGAAGAGCCAGAGCATTGTCTTGAAACTGTCCACGCTCTGGAAGGAACCACAAGCTTTGCTTGGAAGCTGAACTGTGTTTCAGTTTACCCAGACAAGACAACAAAGACCCCTCGCTATTCTCAGCGTTGTAAAGCCCAGAGGACAGACATGTGTCTTGCTGGGCTGAGAGGTGAAACCCCAGAGGAGCTGAGTCCCTGGGACAGTTTTGTTTGAGTGCAGCAAGGAGTGAGCAATGAAGCAAAAGGATTACAGCCAAGGAACCTCCTCTCTACAAAGCTTTCAGCTACAAATCCTTCGAGAGCAAACCCTGCCTCAGCAATAAGCTGCAGACACCAACAGAAAGTGAAACGGTGCTCCTGCAGCTTCCACATGGTAGACACTATTTTGGTTTGTCTAGATCTTAACGTGTGCCACGAAGTATCAGCATCAGTGAGTAATTACAATACCTGATTTTTATAAGCATCCATTGAAGGTCTGTTGCCCTAGGGAATTCTGGAGTTCTCCCACCTACCCCCACCCCCACCCCCCCCGCCATTGTGGACAATCGCCGGCTTCATTGCCGATGTTCCTTTTCTCTGCAGTTTAAAGTGCTGTTTGTTGTTTCTGGATTTTTGTACATATTGCTTAAATTGTTATTTGTTCCTGCTGGTGAGGTATCTGTTCCACAACTGAACATCTCAAACCCGTAAATAGGTTTTATTTAATTTTTTTTTGGTGGGATTTTTGTGATTGATAAAATGTGGTGGTTTGAAAGGAAAGGCTCTGCTTTCCCTCCCCCACTGAGAAAGAGACCACGGCTAAACCCAGTCGGAGAAATGAGATTATATTTTACAAGGAAACAGATTATATGTAACACAACAAATACAGGTATTTTACAATATATACAGGAATATACAGCAAATTAACTCAACCAGAAACCAGACCCCCCACACAGAGGGCTTCCCCCTGTGCCCCCTTCACCCCCCTACCTCCCTTCTCCCCCAAAAGAGGTAGAAACGAGATGTGGACAGTTAACAGGGCAGGAAAGGAAGAAAGGCCTGGCACAGGGAGTTAGTATCTTATCTTAGTTGGCCAGAATCCCAGAAGCAGATCCAGCCGAGAGGGACAGCGAAGGAAGGAAGACTGAGAGAAAGTCCCAGCTACCCTGGGTCTAACAATCTCACCTCCCACAATTCTACCAATGAAATTCGTTTAGAATACCAAAATATTTTATAAACATTTAGCCAGTGTGCCCCTTTCTTAAAGGCACAGCCTCAAACTGCCACAGTCCACCCCTTCTAAACAATTTCATTGGTCGTTCGCACTGTCCATCTAATCGGAAACAATATTTACAGTTCGTGAGTAAAGTTCATAGTCCGTTCCGGCTATACTCAGATGTAGATGATTCAGAAGTCCAGACGCTTAATTCCCTCATCTATGGTAGTCCAGGGCTTAGGATTCCATGGAAGATCATCTCGGGAAGGGTATCTCACGGAAACCGCCATTAAAAGGCGTATCCACAGATTAACCTTACTGAGAATCTTGGCTAGATGTCTATCTATTCCATTATCCTTTGAGAGAGTTCCTAGCTGGGCTGCTGACTTGTCTCCAACTATTAGAGCTGGAGCACCTGTATCATAACACCTAGCAAGCCAAGATAGGATGGGTTCCTTATCTGCTCTGAGGTAATCTTTACGGACATTGCGAATCTCCTCCCTCGGTGACAAGCAGCTCTGCAGGTCATCCTCCTCTTCATCTATCACATCTTCCTGAACATTTTGTCCCCATAATCCTGCTGTCACTCTCCTAAGGATCTCTTTAAGCTGAGAAGCACCACTGCCAGCTGCTGTCTTAGCTGCATCTCCATCCTGTGATGATCTCAATAACTCAGCTATATCTCTAAGGCGAACCTTTTCTTCATCTCCAGCAGGCCCTTTCCTAGCAGAGGTTCCCTCACCAGGATCAGCCTGTTCAGTAGAGGTTCCCTCACCGGGATCAGTCTGTCTAGCAGAGGTTCCCTCACTGGGATCGGTCTCCTGCTCTTCTCCTCCATTAGCTCCACTAGCTCCTGGATCAGCTTTGGCCTTTCCACCTCTGGTCTTTAAGACTGCTACTTGTTTAACTGGAGCTGTTTGAATTTACAGCCATCCTGATAGAAGCTGACAGGTCCTGATCTAAACCAGCCGCCGTGGGGCCCCCTTCCGGTCCTGTCATGGCGGACGGAAATGACCTTGCCTCACTACCGGTCGCCATCTTGGGAATGGGAGCCGCCCCTGGCTGCTTGCCAAAGTCATAGAGTGGAGCATTTAAGGCTGCTTTGCCAATAGGTTTTGCTATTTTTCTAACTGACGCAGCCCCTTCCTCGTCACTCGAGGACTCTGGGGCAGATTTAGAGGAACGCCTACACTTCCTAGATTTTTGCCTTATCACAAAACATGGTCGAGAAACCTTTTTCTCTCTATGTAGAGCCCACAGCAGATAGACATTAATTATCAGCAACAGCAGGATTACACTCGTCAAAAAAATCACCTTAAGATCCCAGCCAGCACTTAAAGTTACTCTTTGAACTCCTGAAGTGTTAAACTCCCTTATCTCGATCAGCAAAGTGGAAGATGTTCTATTGCCGTAATTAGTGAGCCAAAAAAACCCCAGTGTTTATACAACAGCTGGATCCTATGCATAAACCACAAATAGATTTTACGCATTAAATATTTACCTATCTGGTCTAACATCAACCCGATGCAGTACCGGTAGACCAATATAGAACACACGGAAAAGAGCAACTGCTTAAAAACCCACAACATCTTAATTTCGTTTCTCCGGCTGAGACAAGCAATAAATCAACTTAATTACTTAATTACCTGGCTTCACGTTGGTGAGCCAATTAAAAAAAAGAGTGTGTGGTGGTTTGAAAGGAAAGGCTCTGCTTTCCCTCCCCCACTGAGAAAGAGACCACGGCTAAACCCAGTCGGAGAAATGAGAGTATATTTTACAAGGAAACAGATTATATGTAACACAACAAATACAGGTATTTTACAATATGTACGGGAATATACAGCAAATGAACTCAACCAGAAACCAGACCCCCCACACAGAGGGGGCTTCCCCCTGTGCCCCCTTCACCCCCCTACCTCCCTTCTCCCCCAAAAGAGGTAGAAACGAGATGTGGACGGTTAACAGGGCAGGAAAGGAAGAAAGGCCTGGCACAGGGAGTTAGTATCTTATCTTAGTTGGCCAGAATCCCAGAAGCAGATCCAGCCGAGAGGGACAGCGAAGGAAGGAAGACTGAGAGAAAGTCCCAGCTACCCTGGGTCTAACAATCTCACCTCCCACAATTCTACCAATGAAATTCGTTTAGAATACCAAAATATTTTATAAACATTTAGCCAGTGTGCCCCTTTCTTAAAGGCACAGCGTCAAACTGCCACATAAAATTATTAATATTTTTATTAATCACTACACTTATTGAATATAAAATATCCTTTCCTATAGACTACAACACTACCCCAGGGCCCAAGTAATGGACATCACAAGGAGACTCCCAAAGCTAATCCAGCCTTCTGACTATTACCCTTTGCTGGTAATACAAGCTGGAAGTGATGAAATTCATAAGAAGGGCCCCAGGGCAATTAAAAAATAATTCAAGACCCTTGGACAATTGATTGATGGAGCAGGAGCTCAAGTGGTGTTCTGCTCAGTTCCCTCAGTGGCTGGGGAGTACACTGAGAAGAACAGGAGAACCCATACCATCAACAATTGGCTCAGGGGATGGTGCCAGCAGCAGAATTTTGGGTTCTTCGATCATGGGGCAACTTTTACTGCACCCGACCTGCCGGGTCCTGATGGGGTGCAATTATCTAGAAAGGGTAAGAGAGTCCTAGCACTAGAGTTGGCAGGGCTCATTAAGAAGGCTTTAAACTAGGTCTGAAGGGGGTGGGTGAGGAAATCAGTCCCTCTGTAGAGGAAAGAGTGTGGCACAAATTAATGTCAATTGAGAAGTCGAGAGCCTAGCTGAAGTGCATGTACACCAATGCATGCAGCATGGGCAATAAGCAAGAGGAGCTGGAAGTCCTGGTCCACCAGGAAGACAATTATATAGTCGCCATCTCAGAAACTTGGTAGGATAACACGCACGATTGGAGTGCTACACTGGTGGGTTACAGGCTCTTTAGGAGAGACAGGCAAGGGAGAAGAGGAGAAGGGGTGGCTCTGTATATTAGGGAGTCACTCTCTCACACAGAACTTGAGGTGGAGGATGAAGGGATTGAGAGCCTGTGGGTTAAAATCAGAAGGAGGTCTAACAAATCTGACATCCTGGTTGGAGTCTGTTATAGACCACCCAAACAGGATGTGGAGGCAGAGGAAACATTCTATAAGCAATTGGAGGCTGTCTGAAGATCATCAGATCTTGTCCTTGTAGGTGACTTTAACCTGCCAGATATCTGCTGGGAACTCAATTCAGCGGAGAGGAGGCAGTCCAGAAGATTCCTGGAGCACATGGAGGATGCAGCTCTTAAGCAAGCCTACCAGGGGTCAGGCTCTGCTTGACCTGCTGTTCTCCAATAGAGAAGGGCTAGTGGGAGATGTGATGATGGGAGGCTGTCTAGGGTGCAGTGACCACGAGATAGTGAAGTTTTCAATATGCAGGGAGATAGGGAGGACCACCAACAGAACCTTCGCCTTGGACTTCTGGAGGGCAAACTTCAGCCTCTTTAAGAAACTTATTTGTAAAGTTCCCTGTGTAGCAGCCCTCAAGAACCGAGGGGTCCAGGATGGTTGGACCTACTTCAAACAGGAGCTCTTGAAGACACAGGAACTGGCAGTTCCCATGTGCCAAAAGACAAGCTGGCAGGGAAGGCGACCAGCCTGGATGAGCAAGTATCTCCTGAAGGAATTAAGGGGGAAAAAAGAGGCTGTATCACCTTTGGAAGGAGGGGAAAGCTTCTCAAGGTATGTTTAAGGAAGCTGTTAGATTTTGTAGGAGAAAAATTAGAGAGGCAAAGGCCCAGTTAGAACTTAAGCTGGCCACCTTTGTTAAAGACTATAAAAAGCATTTGTACAAATATATTAACACTAAAAAGAAGGACAAGAAGAACCTCCACTCCTTATTGGACCTGGAGGGGAACACTGTGACTGAAGATGAGGAAAAGGCTGAGGTCCTGAATACCTTCTTTGCCTCAATTTTTAACAGCAAGGCAGGAGGAGTTCAGGACAAGTGGCCTCCTGAGCTGGGTGATGGGGTCAGGAATTAGTTCAGGACCTGCTGAGCCACTTGCACACCCACAAGTCCATGGGACTGGAAGGGATCCATCCTAGGGTTCTGAGAGAGATGGCAGACAAAATGGCCAAGCCGCTCTCCATCATTTTTCACAAGTCTTGGCTCACCAGAGAGGTCCCAGATGACTGGAAGCTGGCCAATGTGATGCCCATCCACAATTAGGGTCAGATGGAGGAACCTGGAAACTACAGGCCAGTCAACCTGACCTCAGTGCCAGGGAAAATTATGGAGCAGATTATCTTGGCGACAATAACTGCGCACCTGAAGGACAGCCAAGGGCTCAGGTCAAGCCAACATGGATTTAGGAAGGGCAGGTCCTTCCTCTCAAACCTGATCTCCTTCTATGATCAGGTGACCCACCTGGTGGATGTGGGGAGGCCTGTGGATGTAGTCTACCTGGACTTCAGCAAGGCCTTTGACACTGTCCCCCACAGCAAACTCCTGGACAAGCTGTCAGCTCGTGGCTTGGACAGCAACACTCTGTGCTGGGTTAGGAACTGGCTGGAGGGCCGAGCCCAGGGAGTGGTGGTGAATGGTGCCACATCCAGCTGGCAGCCTGTCGCCAGTGGCGTCCCCCAGGGAGGAGTGCTGGTCCCCATCCTTTTTAATATCTTCATTGATGATCTGGATGAGGGGACTAAGTCAGTCATCAGCAAATTTGCATATGACACCAAGTTGGGAGCAGATGTTGGTCAGTTAGAGGGTTGAAGGGCTCTGCAGAGGGACCTCAACTGACTGGACAGATGGGCGGAGTCCAATGGCATGGCATTCAACAAGGTGCTGCACTTTGGCCACGGCAACCCCATGCAGAGCTACAGGCTGGGGTCAGAGTGGCTGGAGAGCTGCCAAACAGAGAGGGACCTGGGGGTGCTGATTGACACCCGCCTAAACATGAGCCAGCAGTGTGCCCAGGTGGCCAAGAGGGCCAATAGCATCCTGGCCTATATTAGGAATAGTGTGGCCAGCAGGAGCATGGAAGTCATTTTGCCCCTGGACTCTGCACTGGTTAGGCCACACCTTGAGTTCTGTGTCCAGTTCTGGGCCCCTCAGTTTAAGAAGGGCATTGAGACACTTGAACATGTCCAGAGAAGGGCAACAAGGCTGGTGAGAGGCCTTGAGCACAAGCCCTATGAGGAGAGGCTGAGGGAGCTGGGATTGTTTAGCCTGGAGAAGAGGAGGCTCAGGGGAGACCTCATTGCCCTCTACGACTACCTGAAAGGTGGTTGTAGCCAGGAGGGAGTTGGTCTCTTCTCCCAGGCAACCAGCACCAGAACAAGAGGACACAGTCTCAAGCTGCACCAGGGGAAGTTTAGGCTCAAGCTGAGGAGGAAGTTCTTCAGTGAGTGAGTAGTTGGTCATTGGAATGGGCTGCCCAGGGATGTGGTGGAGTCACCATCCCTGGATGTGTTCAAGAGGGGACTGGATGTGGCACTTGGTGCTATGGTCTAGTCATGAGGTCTGGACTTGATGATCTTTGAGGTCTCTTCCAACCTTGGTGATACTGTGACAAATCCTGCTTCCCTATAAATCTGGCTGCAAAGTTATTTTCTTTTGTTTTCTTCCCTTTCTAATCCTGTGGGAGGTACCTCTCTTATCTTCTCGTATTTTCACTGTGTAGTTGTGTCATTGGCATGGGGGGGGTTAATATGGCCTTGATGGGTCTTGGGAGAGAGAAATAGAGGGCAGAAGTTTGGGCCTGGCCAGCCTGAAACCAGCCTAGCAATGGCAGGGAAGAGAGAGCCTTGGGGTTTATGGTACACCCCAGGTAGGAGAAAAGGAGTACTGGGATTTTGGTCTGATTTGGTGGAAGGTTTTGTGCATCTGCTTTGGCTTGACAGGCTTCTGTGTTAAGCCTAGATAGACTCTGTGTATTTTATATGCTTTGTTATGCTCACCAGTATGTAACTGCAGCATTGCAGTTTGTAAAGAGCTTTTCCATTTAATCTTTCCATCACTACCCAATCCAATTGTGTGAACATTATTCTTTAGCCCCCATTGGAGCAGTACAGCAATCTGTCCTCTCATTAAATACAACAACTGAATACACAAAACTGTCAAGAAGGTCTTTGACAAAAATGCTCCTTGAAGATGAAAGCAAGCATCAGACTCAAAATAATGGTGATCCCCAGCTGGATTCAGCAGTAACTGGGAAGTATACAAAAGACTTTTGAAGAAGGAATCAGTCTAATACAAAATATAAAAGAAGCATGGAGTTAGAGACCCCAGAAAGACAGATTTTGCTGGAGATGTCCTCAGGTCACCTAACTGCTGACCAGGCTTGGTAGCACACACCCCCTATAGATCACCAACAGCAAAATGCATCCAGTTGGCAGACTGATAATACCTGAGTGTCTAGTAACATTGTGCAAAACTAATGTTACTTTAGTTTTCATGCTGCGTATATTGAATTCTGAATGTATGGCATACCTAATGCTAATTAATAACCAGTCATTAATAAATTAATAAATATTTTTAACAAGATTTTCTCTTAAAGCATTTGAACTAGTTTTTCTTTGGAATATGTGAATTTCTGACAGCCTATCAAAATACTATGGAAAGCAATATACTTTAATATAGCTTGAGAGTTTCAATACAGGAGTAGTCCAACTTAAAGTATGTAAATTTATACTGATTATCTGAAGCCCTAAGTCTTGATGGCAGCAGAGAAGGAGAGAGATTTCTTTCTTTCTTTTTTTTTTTTTTTTAAGAAAAAAATACTGCTTTTGACTGTCTGAGTAAACAAGTTATCTGTTCCTTTGAGATGGGAACATGAAACTGTAAATCTGACACTTGAGGATCAGAGATTTTGCACAGATGCCATTAAAAAGCAGAAAAAAGTTTGGGTTTATTCATGAGTATCATGAAAATATAGTGGGCCCAATAAAGCTACTCTCACTACAGTGAGCTGATATGCAAACTGACAGACCAATTTGTGAAGAGATTACCACTGCCACAAGTGGGCTGAATAGCCTCAACTTGTTGAAAAGACAGCTACTTATTGATAGGTTCATACATGTTTCATTTCACTTTAAGACTGCCTACCAAACCTCAAACTCACTGTTTTGTCTTATTCTAACAGATGCTTTTATTCCCAAGTACTTTCCCCTCCCCTTCAGCGATACAACATTTCTCTATCTCCACACGTATTGGGTTGAAATTTCCGCCCCCAGCATTAACTTTGCCGGACCAGCTCACTTAGAGGCAAATAAAGCTGTATTTACAAGCAAAATCTACACTCTACAATGGAATGCAAATAATATGTACAAAATACACAGCATTTGTAATATTATACAGATATTTACAATTAGCAAACAACACGAAAACCCACTGGTCAGAGACCTGGGAAGCTATTCCACTGCCTCCCCCTTACCCTCCTCTCTCGAGTGAGAAAGAGGAGTGGAGAGAAAAGCAGTGGGCTAGACTTAGCTAAGGCCAGACAACACGCACATTCATCTCTCCCGAGCAAAGCAAAACAGCAGCAATCAGAAGAGAAGAGAGAAGAATTGTTATGGTACAGCCTGTCTTATTCTAGACATTTATCCAACGAATTTGTTTAGAATAATCTTTTGTTTTCCTTTTCACATCCAATAGCGATTTATTTATATTTTTCTACCTTTCTGCTCAAAATCTGTAACTAAATTCTAAAGGCATAGCCTAAAACCACCACACCACATTACCATCCTTTCCCACATGATTCCAAGGTACAAGATGTCCCATCACTTACCATCCCCTGGGCACCTACATAGACATGAAGGCTAGCTAAACATTCTGTTAACTATTCTTTTAGCTTCCTACAGAAAGGATGATGCTTTCCTTTATATCTCCTTGATATATATTCTATGTCTCAGCAATAAGACTGCTCTGGCAGGTATCAGGAGGGACATGTAGTAAAAAAAAAATTCTTAGAGATGAGATTTTTTTCTAAGCTCCAATCCTGATACACACTTAAGATATTCACAAGACCATCCTACCCAGTACTTCTAAATGGGCACACACTTCCAGTATTACAGATTTACAGTCTGATGTCTCCTATAGGCTTTCTTTCTCAGTATCTTCACAATCTTGTTCCATCTTTCATATACTAATTATTTTACTTATTTGAAGAGATCTACCTGAATACCATTTTTAGAGTACTTTTACATACACTAGCAGGGTATTATAGTGAAAGTTGTACAGAGGAGAAAATAGTATACATAAGAATCCTTAGCCACACTTTTCACCCCAGGTGGGGTCTCACCAGAGTGGAGTAGAGGGGACGAATAACCTCCCTTGATCTGCTGGCTATGCTTCTCTTGATTCAGCCCAGGATGTGATTGGCTCTCTGGACTGCAAGTGCACACTGGTGGCTCATGTTGAGCTTCAAAACCATCTGAGGTTTTGCCTAAGGCAAAACAGCCTAAGGTTAAACAACCTTCCCCCAGCATCAGGACTTGTTCCCTCAAAAAAAAAGAGGAGGGTAATTGTTGCTGGTGATTCCTTCCTGAGGGGAATGAAAGGGTTTCTGGTGATAATAAAATGTCATGAATATAAAGCATTCAGGAACTGATGTAAACCTTTTGCAAGACTTTTCTTCTTCCAACTTATTACAAGAAATATCTACTTAAGTTCCAACCAAAAAATGTATAGGATAAAAAACCAAACCAAACCAAATTCAGAATTAATTTTCATTTTAAACACAAGTTAAACAATTGTTCTGATAAATATTGATATGCTCATTTCTATGTAAGCATCATTTCTACTTCTGCAGTTGTGCAGTTAAAAAAATCAAGGAGATAAAAGCTGAGACTTCTGTTTGGCTCCACTGAAGTCTGTGGAAGGAAAAATTAGTGATAATCATTCTATACTCTGTGCCAAAACATTGTAACAGAACAAGTCATATGGTGATCCAAGAGGAATAAAATGCTTTTAAATGTTTGTTGTGACATATATTTTTCTTAATTAGGCAATAAAATCAAAGCCCCTTATCTGTCTTTGTTAACATTAATTAATTAAATAAATGTATATATCTATTTTATGTAAAGGAGTTTTTTAGAAAAAAAATTGTAATAAAATTGCTATGCTAGCAAACATTTTACAAGTTCTTTCCACTGTTTTTCAGATCTGCAGTTAATTGTCTAATTGAGGTATCACATTCAAAAGGCTCAGAGTATTAGTTTTCCATCAGTTCAGTGCAATTTCTCAGAGTAGAATTTACGAAATCTAATTTTTGACGTGAGCAATGTAGTCTTTTGTATTTGAGTTTCAATGTAGGAGCTTCATTTTCTACTTTCTAGTCAGTGAAGAGAAACAAGATGTTGTTTGGTTTATTATACTAATTAAATGTAAATATTGACTCTGTAATGACAAGAATTACATTCTAGACATGTCCATTTATTCCTGTTGATTATAAAACCAGTCTTGGTGTTCATCTGCCATTAGTCATGCTAATTTTATGAATTCTACCATCATTATGTCAAGAATGCAGGAGGAAATTGCATTCATTCTGTAACTTTGAACAGTCCTTTGAATCTTACATGGATGTAAGTTCATGAAAGTGCAGTTGCAGAGTTTGTACTTGTTGCCACGTAAAAGCACAGTGCCCCCAGGACAAGGAACAATAATACATGCCAGGCATTAAAATGGGGACATGGTTTGAACAAGAACCTCAAACTTTAAACTCCTGTTCCTCCTGTATTAAACGTTAAGTAAGTAAAGTGGTTTTTTTATAGTTGCCTGGTATTTTCACATATTTAGATAGAGGCATGTACAGATTTGATTACTTTTCTGTTTCATTTCAAACAAAGTGAAGGTATATAGTTTTGTCTGAAAGATATTTAGAAAAAGACTTATTGCAATGTATTCATTCATAACAACTTTTATAGAAGAATGAAAAAGAATACTCTGGAGAACAATTAGAAGAAAGGATCTATTTTTACTGGATCTGTATATCACAGATTAATAGAGACATGATTGTCTCTTTATGTTGTGCTACTTTTTAATAAGGTTCAAATTTCTTAAAAGTGTTCCAGGCATCCTTTCACTTCATAGCAGTTATTTATTTATTTTATTGAATGTTAGAAGAAAATAAGCAATTTAGTTGTAGTAATTTAGAATTGTCAGCCTATACTACCTATTGCTCACAGAAAACCAGAATTATTAAAATATAATTTCTTCCCTTTTTTTTGGTAAAAATAAGTAATTTTATTTCTGAGCTTATCACTAAGTAATCCTTAGCTTTGTGTGAGCCACCATATTTTTTGCTTGTTTTCTCTATCATAGAAGCACATTATCACATGAAAGTATAGGCACTATATATTTCCATTGCAAATATTTTTGTTGTTGTTATCTCTTGTAGATGCATGTCATCTGTGTAATGGGTTGGGGCAGATCCCCTCCCCACCACAGGCAGAAATAACGACTCAGGCAAACGGATTGCAAAAAAAAAGTGATGGAAAGTTTAAACAGGAAAACAATAACAAACAACAATGAAAGTTTTACAGAGACCCACAAGCACCATGACAAAGAGAGAGATCCCAGAACATACCCAAGAACATCCCATCCCCACCTGGGGGTACACCCAAACCCCCCCAGGGCTCTTTCTTCCCCCCCCACCCAGCCTTGGGCCTGAGCAGGCCCAAGGGAGGCAGCTCACGCCATGTTACCTAGGCAGCAGCAGGGGACGAAAGAGGAAGTGCAGACCCCGCATGGCCTTTTTATAGGGGAGCAGGGCATTATGGGAATGGAATACCTGGTCCCTGTGACCACCCCCTGGGCTGGGCCCACCCCTTGGGACCTCCCAGGTGTGGCCTGCGCAGTGGCATCTGGGCCAGCACCCAGCCTAAACCACGACAATCTGCTACAAAATTAATAGATCAGTTTATGAAGTAAAATTTAAAAGAAAAAAAAATATTTAACAAATATTATTTCAGTGTAATTTGGTTGTCTGAAATTCTTCTCTTCAGGTCACACTGATGAACAGTATTACCATTAATATAATATAAACAACCAACTTACTTCTTTAGAATACTCATTTACCACCTCATATATCAATTACTGGAACTTAGCTTTTGAAGAGGGCAATACTTTGAATACTCTTGTATTTCATTTGCTCTCTCTCTCTCTCTCCCTGAATTGTTATGACAGATAAGCCAACAGTGTAAATGGCATGTTACCAGGACAAAACAAATGTTAAGTTTCATATGTTTTCTGATGGGAAGTTACTCTACTAGCATAAACCAAGTATCACATAGTTTACCATCCATGGGTGAAGAGGCACACCCTCATGGAAGTATTTTATATGATCTGTTCAGAATAATCACATTCAAAAAAGATAATTAACTGTTCAAGAGCAAATGGACAAGATTTTAACATAATAAAAAAAATACTAAACTAATGTTGCAAATATTTGTACATTTGAATTGCTTTTTTCCTTTGTTAGATTAATGAAGTATATGGATTATCAAGTAAATGAGAGATTAAAATTGAGAGTTGGAGGAAAAAAACTTTCTCTTGTGGTAGCATGGAGACATTTGTAAGAACATAGTAAGGATATTTCAGACTTTAAAAAGTAAGGGTTATATATTCAAGAGCAAACTTGGGTCTTCTATTTCCTTGTAGAAGCTGCTTTTTCTGCAAAGAACAAAAGCTTCTAAGATTCCCTAACTGAATGACTACAGGCTGCAAACTTATTTATGAAGAACAAAACAGAACATCATATGATGCCAAAAGGAAACATTCTACAGAAGCTGAGACCTCTCTTTATATGTGACTATTTTTAGTGCTTTTTATAGTGGAATATTTTTTAGCTTGTGTACAGGGCTGAATTCTATTGGTTAAGTGAGTTATGTGCAAGATAAGATGAAGTATATATAATCAGCTACTTTGGGCAATAAAGGACTTCTGTTAGGGACACTCTGAGGGTCTGGGATTCTGCAATGAAGTAATAAAGTACTTCTGAGAGGACTTCTGAGATTGTCTACTCTCTGCAATTCTGGAATTCTTTTGCAGAGCAGAAATGGGGTTTGCACTTTATCGTTCACCAAAAACTTCCCTGAACCAGGGATCACAGCATTTTCCATTCAGTACCATCAACAATTACAAATCTGGTGCTAGTATCCAGGAGGGAAAAGCTAACATTTCAATATGCTCAGTGTAATTAGACAAAATTGCCTTTTACTACAATTCATAGGGACAAATTGTTCCCTTAAATATAAGCAATAGCTTGCGAGACTGTTTGGTGTAACTATCATTGTTAATTTATTGATACTAAGAGACATGTACAAAATACTGCTGAGATATGGCAGGTGAAGTTATAGAAGGGATCTGGGGCATATTTGAGGATGTTAAAAGGGCAAGATGCTGCTATTAAATTCCACAACAAAAATTTATTCACTTATACCTTTATCTCATGTACTCCCAAAGTATAAATTTTAACATTACTACATAGTTAAATATGTAGAAAAATACAAACTCTAAATCCCCTTGGGGACTATACACTAAAACTCTCATTCATTAAAAAACAGATGTCAATCTTTGTTTGGTTGATTTGTATGTGCGAATCAAACTGCACACACTGAATGTAATTCCAAAAATGACCTGCTGTTAATGTGAGAATGTGTGCTATAATTTCCACCAAGCAAGCAATTATATTCAAATTTTAAGCAAGAGGTAAATTGTAAGCAAATTTTTTCTTGCAAAAATACAATTAAAATACAATTAAATGAGCAATACAAGATTCTCTCTCCTTAAAGACTTACGTCAGAAGAGAGAATTAACATTTTGCCCCTTTCTCAGTGGTGTCACCAAAGGGATGTAAATTCATAGTGAAAACACGTACTACAATAAAAAGAACTCATTAGCAACATAAGGCCTAATTCACTCCCCCTGAAATTAATTGAAAAATGTGCCATGATATTAGCTGGGAAGAATGCTGGAATCAAAGGGATTGCATGTTCACAGTGTTATTCCTAATAGATTTTTTGTTAAGAAGTCCTCAAAACTCAAACATGATGGAAAGAATTTTCAATGCTTTTGAAAATATGTTTCATACTTCTAAGACATGTTTATTGTTAGGGGGAAAAAAATCATGTCATGTATGCTCCCAAAGAAGCTCAGCTTTCCAAACTAGAACATTCATTATTAACCTAGAATCCAAGAATATGTAACTTGTCTAAAAATATGAAACTATATTAAAATTAAAATTAAATACCCACTTCAGCTTTAAATTAAATAACAAAAGGACCACCAAATCAAATTATATCAATTTTTCTTAACCTTTAAGCTGGAGTATACATTTAGTATCAATGCTACACTTCAGAGTCAACATATTTTCATTGTAAATAATGCCAGGATAAAAAACCAAAACCAAACAAAAACAATACAAACAACAAATCCGCCCAAAAACCCTAAACAAACCCAAACCCAAACAAGACCTATGTTGCCAAGACATACAGGGGGAAAAAAAAAAAAAAAAAGTATGTTAGAATAGAATTAATAAGGTTGGAAGACACCGTTGAGATCAAGTCCAACCTATCACCGAACACCACCCAATCAACTAAACCATGCCACCAAACACCCCATCAAGTCTCCCCCTAAACACGTCCATTGATGGTGACTCCACCACCTCCCTGGGCAGCCCATTCCAATGGGCAATCACTTTCTCTATGAAGAATTTCTTCCTAATGTCCAGACTAGACTACCCCCAGCGCAGCTTCAGACTGTGTTCTCTTCTTCTGGTGCTGGTTGCCTGGGAGAAGAGACCAGCCCCCACGTGGCTACAACCTCCATTCAGGTAGTTGTTGACAGCAATACGGGCTCCTCTCAGCCTTCTCTTCTCCGGGCTAAGCAACCCCAGCTCCCTCAGCCTCTCCTCACCAGCTTTGTTGCCCTTCTCTGGTCATGTTTTAGCAACTCAACATCTTTTCTAAAATGAGGGGACCAGAACTGGACACAGTACTTGAGATGTGGGCTAACCAGTGCTGAGTACAGGGGCAGAATGACTTCCCTGCTCCTGCTGGCTGCACTATTCCTGATCCAGGCCAGGATGCCATTGGCCTTCTTGGCCACCTGGGAACACTGCTGGATCATGCTCAGCTTACTATCAACCAGTACCCCCAAGGTCCCTTTCTGCCAGGCCACTCTCAAGCCCCCTGCCAGAGCAAGCCTACCTAACCATATAATCTATTGCAGGTCACACAGGAATGGATCCAGATGGGTCTTGCAAGTCTCTGGAGGAGAGTCCACAATCTCTCTGGGGATGCTGTCCCAGTGCTCCATGACCCTTACAGTAAAGAAATTCCTCCTCATGTTGAGGTGGAATTTCCTGTGCCTTAGTTTACATCCATTGCCCGTTGTCCTAGCATAGGGCACAAGTGAGAAGAGGCTGCCCCTTGCTTCCAGACACCAGGCCCTCATATATTTATTAGGTCCCCTCTCAGCCCTCTCCTCTCCAGACTATAAAACCCCAGGTCTTAAACTATATAGAAAATCTAGTTGATTAATTTTGATGCAAATATCTACACAGCTGAAATTGGAAAGGCCTTAGAAAGAACTTTGTTACAGAAAATTATTCTGTCAAAATCCTTAATCCAGATATTTTATGTAGGTGTTTGTATTTAAAAAAATATAACCTTGGTTTTTATTTATTAAATATAAATATTATATCCTAGCATGTTATAGCATGTTATATTTAGCAGAGGTACTTTAGGATTAAGTGTAACAAAGTTCCAGTCATGTGGTTATATAATAATTACTGTTAAACCAAAATGCTTCAGTTATAACCATAGTAAAAGAAAAATAAAAGGAAAAATAAAACTAATGACTATGACAATGATATTGAGGATACCTGTATTAATCAATATTTTAATGCATTTAATAAGGCATTATTTTTCTAGTATTTTTATTTATTATTCCATATGTGCATAAGCAATCAAAGATGCACACGGTCATTCTTTCCTTTTTATGTGTCATTTCTTTGGATGGATGTAAAAATATTTACAGTTGAGAAATTATTCTCTCTTAAACTACTGGGTTTTTCAGATGTGATTGGAACATATTAATATTTCTACTAATAAAATTGACTTTCTTTTTAGATTATTGTTGGATGTTTTTACTAACCATCATTAATATTTGTTTCAAGTCTTTACACATATCAATTTGGAAAGTTTCTTGTCTTTTTAATTGATCTAGGGGTTCTTTCTATCTACTTGTCTTATTAATGTCTTCTTATATTTTTATGGAAAGAAAGACAGCAGATTATATACCTACATACATTTGTAAATCACTGCTACCTCTGAAAAAAAAAATCATTAATGTTTCCCCATATTCTTACATCATAGAGGGCTGATTTTCTTTTCTGCTAGGAGCATTCATCAAAATCCTCTGTTTTGTGTTAAATAGGATTGAAATTGCAGAAAAGTAGAGACTTGGCATTTTGAATGTGAGTCAGACCTTCCTTATCTATGTCATTGTGACAAATCTTTATAGGAACATTACAGATACAGAACTAGTGATTAGTTCCATTGCCATGCAATCCTGTATCTCTGCAACAGAGAATGATCATCAAATTCACATTATCTGGGAACTTGGGAGTTAGCATTAGCTGACCATGCCAGCTGGAAGAGGCTTAAAACATGTGTTATGCTATTAAGTGGTATTACAACGTACCAATAATGGATTACAAAAAAAAAAGTTGCAGACCTCATTGCTCAGAAGTATAAGGGTATTGTGAATATTATGCAGCCATGGCAATGCAGTTTGCTAAAAAATATAAAATATTGGTATGCAGTTTAGCGTAATGAATTATGGAGAGGTGACATTGGATTAAATCAATTTGCGCACCAAAAATAAATATAGAAAATATAAAATATGAGCACAAGTATTAGCAACTGTGCAATTTTAGAATGTGTTCAGGATTTTTGGCTCATTTTTTATATACAATGAATTTCCCCTTCTTGTGCTGATATGGGCCCTACACTTATCACTGTGGCACTATGGCTGCCATTAAGACACTTTATTTAAAGACATGCCAACATTAATGGAAAGTCTGAAAAAAGCCATTATCAAGAATAACATAAGAGACAGAAGGATGTTCAGGGCAATCTTTAATCTAGAAATTTTGAGACTTTTCATTCCCCAGTTATCTTAGAACTGGTTTTGTTGTTTTTTTTTTAGTTGTGGGGTTGTTTTTTTTTCTTTTTACTTTTTTCCTGCTCACACTCTGGTTTAATATTTCTATGGAATACTAAATTCCTTAACATTCAGAAAAATTCAGCTCAACCTCATCAACAGAATCCTGGTCATGGTAGATTTTTCACCTGAAAGGTCGAAATAACTGGTTTTGGGTTTGTAAGTAATGACAGATGTGAGATAGTGAGATTTAAAAACAAACAAACAACATCCCCCCAGATAAACAAAGAAAAACCCACCCAACCAACAAAAAAAACCCCAAACACAAAATAACAAACAACAACAAAAGCACACCAAAACAAAACAAATAAACAATAAGAGAAGAATACATCTCATTTTTGCATGTGTTCACAAATTGAAGAATTTAGAAAACTGTATGCTTGCCCTGGGACAAGAAAATGTGGCACCAAACGACTAATTTCATATCCTCTGTGTTTCAGTTTGCACTTTGGATAATCTTACATGATAAGTAGTCATTGTGCTTACTTAGATTTCCATACAACATATGCAAACTGTCTTCCAAAACCTTACTGTTTTAACAACCAAAAAAAACCAAAACCATAAACAAACAAACAAAAAAACCCAACCACCAAGAAAAGGTTCTTAAGATTTCCTTATTATACTATTATTTTTCTCCAGCACTGTTGCAAGAGATCCACATATCAGTTTATTTTAGCCCTTAAAGTTTGAAGACTGAAAATACAGAGAACAGTTATCATTTTAAAGTGGGAAAAGTGATGTCATGGGTCACATTCAAGGTATTTATCCTGTAGCAATGCCAATTTAAAATTTAATTTACAATTGCACACCCATGTAAGATAAATGCAAATGTAAAGTAAAATGCAAAGTAAAGGAAATGTATCAAATCCTTATCCTGGGTTAACACAGCCCACTACCACAAGCAAGATCCTCCACGTCCCACACACAGGCAGGAGGGAAAGTAACACCAAAGAAACCCCTCTATGTTGAGATAAAAAGTTTAATGAGATCATACACAGTACCATTACCTTAGGAAAAACAGGAGCAGAAGACGAAGAACTCCAGAGGTCCTTTCCAATTCCTAACATCTTGCAACATCCCGTAAACATATAACTCTCATATTATCACCTTTCTAGTTGTCAAAAAGAACAGACAGGTGCGTGTCCACAAAATTTGGAGCAAGTTTAATCTAGAGTAGACAATCTGCACAAAATTTGTCCTTGGATTTCCATTAAGTCTGATGTATTGTTGCCGTGACTCCGGAAAATACTACAGGTTTATTTTATTTTATTTTATTTTATTTTATTTTATTTTATTTTATTATTTTATTTTATTTTATAGTATTTTACATTATATTATATTATTTTATTATTTTATATTATATTACCTTATTTTATTTTAATTTATTTTCATTCAGAAAGTCTGAGACTATTATATAGCCTTTTATTTTTATTAATATAAAACTCTGTGGGACATTAATGTTGTAGTATAAAGCCTTCCATTAGAATTTTTGACAAAAGTTAATGGAGGTTAAATCGCTTCTGCTCCTGTGTTGTCTCTACTGACTTTTAAGACTCTCATAAGAGAGATATTTTCAGAAGACTTTATCTTGGAAGAAGTTAATTGGACCAGTCCAAACTAGAGCCAAGGAACTAAGAGGTGTGTGTGTGTGTCTGGGATCAACTTGGAGTGTATCCCCCAGTGTGTTTTGCTTGAAAGAATAGAGACAAGCTATGAATCTTCATTTATTAAGACAGTCATGTTTTACTGGTTTCTTTTTCAAGTTATAGTTTTGCATTTTTTGTTTTGTTTCACATTTTCATAGCAGCCCATTATCATTCCTCAGTTTGTGTAACTAAATACCTACACTGACTCTAAACAGTGTCTCATTGATATCTTTCACAAAGGCATTAAGAATTCTGCTTGACAAGAAATGATTTGCTTACTGCTTTGAGGGACAATACTTGCCCTTTTTACAGCTTTATTCTGTTATTTATTTGCTATCATACTTATAATTATACTTTATAAATACAGAAATATCTGTGTTTTGTTTTGTTTTGTTATTCCCCAATTCATTTGTTGTTTCATACTGAGAAAATTCAGATTCTTGTTCTGAGTCTCTAAATGAGTGGGCTTGTACTTCATTGTTGTAATTTCCCCTCATCCTATTACTTCATTCTCTAAGGTTGTTAATTTATTTATATATAATATTTCATTGCTCTTCACTATTCAAAATGACTGCCAACTTTGTGATATCATCTAATTTAATTTCCTCTCTTCAACTTTTGAATCAAGGTCAGAATTAAGATAATGAAATTATTTCCAGTCCTCAATAAATTCCAATTATAACTCCTTCACAGCCAAATATTTTCTCTTTAATACAACAAAATGTCTATTGTCATCAGATCCAGAGGCTTTAGGTTTGTAGGATTTTTGGTTTTGGTTTGTTTGTTTGTTTAATATTTGTTTTAAAATGTCCAGAATTTAAGGACAAACAAGTTCAGAGGTATGTAGATCAGTTTCTGCCCTATTTATAAATATCACCATTTGACAATCACTTCTCATACTTTTTCATTTGCAGTGTGCATTTCATCTGTTGGTTCTGAGAGTTCTCTGAGGGGGATGATCCTGCTCTTCTATCATAAACACATTTAGATTTTAGATGTACTATTCTCAGATTACATATCATCATTATATGTCACCAATCCCAGTGACTATCCTTTGTTTCCCTTGTCCAATATGACAAAAATATTAGGAAATATTTGTAAATAGTAGTTTGATTAACAAACTATGTTTATTCAGCAATTTAGTCACAAGGAATAGTACTGGTTCTTTTGTATGTTCTTTTCTCAAACAAAATCCCAGTTTCTTCTGAAAATGTATATTTTGTGCCACACCCTGAGCAAAGTTTACTACTAAGTCAGAAAGCCTAGAAAACAAGCATTTATAACTGCACTCACAACTCAAGTTGTGTATCAGTGTATGATTGTACTACCTTAGTTTAAGCTTGTGTTCTTTCACAATGCCACACTATTTATTTCTAAGGGGAATGGGTTATGGTTCTCAAACATTTCTGTAGAGAGTAATTGAATTTTATGCCTGATGTCACCTTCCTGTAACCATTTAATTTCCAATACAAGAAATAATTTTTGTCTTTTGATGTAATTCCATATTGCTTAGTCAGATGAAAAATCAAAGCCCCTCAAGTCTCTAATATAAATGCTGAAAACCTAATCAGTTAGCAAGAAATACCAGGAGATAATGAGTAAGAGATAGTATTTAAAGAAAACATGAAAATAATTCTAATTCCTTCCAAATCCTAATTTTGACATTCCTTATAAGCTTTTTACCTTTATATATTTATATAAAGAAGGCAACACTGTAGCATCAAATTTTGATATGTTGAATTTTCAGTGCCAGATGTTGATCAGGTCAAACAAAAAATCATAGTACTGGAAGCACAACTCTTTTTGCCTATCACTTACTAATAAGAATCTGCATTTAACAAAGAAAAGAAAAAATAATTCTGTTTTCTGTAGAGGAAGAGGAAGATATTTACTTTCCTTTTTTATTTTATACTAAAGTACTTGGTTTCATAGATTATTAAAAATATACTGCATTCTAGTACATAAGATCTATAATATATGCAGATTAATGCAAAAATGGGTGTGATAATGCTGATGGGAAATTTTATGAAAAATATTTGATCTATGAAAATATTAAAACTAGTAAAACATACAAAGCCAAACTAAGCAAAATGTTCATAAGCATATCAAATTCAGTGATTAACAGTCAGCAGGATTCTAGCTTTTTATGTCACCACTTAGATTTTATGTGGTGTTACTAAGCAACAAAGGTTACTCTTCAGCAACACTTATATGCAGTATTTGCAGTTTTAATCAAGTCAGCTGCTAAGTGAACAGTATTTTTGTGTAATCTGTTTGTTATTGATAAACAGTACAAACAAATCACATATATGCTATTTTTTCTTATATAGCATAACACATTATGAGATTTGCTAATGTATACCTCTAATTATATAATTTATCTTATTGTGAAATTCCTTGGTAACAGGAATAAATAAGGTAATATTTTATTTCTGAGCCAAGATACAAAAAGTATTAATTCAAATGAATTAAAAATGATGATTAAAACTGTTATATTAATAACAAGATGGGAATAACCCATGTTATAATAATTGCAGTCAGATGTATTGTGGTGGTGGTGGTGATCTAATATTTTTTAAAGCCCTTGTACATCACTTTTTCATCTTCTACTTCCTCCTGAGAAGACTAGACAGGGTAACCTACTGGATTGTTGAAAGATTCCTCAGTTCTTTTGTTTTTTAAATTCTATATTGAGTTAAAACTGAAAACAGCTGCCAAAGAAAGCTTTTCTATTGGAGGAAGCAGTGACTGTAAATCAATAGTTTGCATTAGCTACCAGATAACAGACAAATTTTTTTTTCAACTAAAGCTTGACACCTTTAAAGCTGAAATTTTGCACAGGTTAAAAATTTATTTTAATCTGTTCATCACCATATGGATATTTTTGCTGTCTTATAAGGGTTATGCAGAGATAATGACAAAATTCCCATTGAATAAAAGAAAATAAAAAATGCATATACAGAATATAAAGACATAAAAATTTATGTTCCTAATAGCAGAATAGACTGGAGATAAAGGTGACATGAAGAGCAAATCAGTTATATGTGAGAGGCTGATATGTCTTAGTTAGTGAAGTTGGTAAATTATCTTTTTCTGGTTTTGTAAGTTAATTTTTAATAAATAGTATAAAAAGAAGAGTAATGGTATCACTGTCGTTGTCATGCTAATTTCTAAAGAAATTCTGATTAAAATATTGCAAATAACCTTCCTCTGCATCTTCATCATGATATCATTGAAACAGTACCCATTGTTTTAGGGAGAGAGGGAGAAGGGAAAGAAGAGAGAATAAATAATGCTGGTTTTACTGTATTGGCATATAGGCTTAATTTGAAATCCATATGGCCACCCATGCAGCACACAATCTAAGCCTTTAAAATACTGTCCCATGAGAATATTTTTTTAGTCCTTCTAGTACTATAGGTGCAAAAATTTGATTGAACATGTTAGTGAATGGAATCTATTTTCTTAAGGGATGTGTTGCCGGTTTGTATTTTTACAGCAATAATTAGGGGTGCTAGTTGTGTCCTTATTGATCCTGAGCTAATGTGACATCATATTTTTTTCAGAAAAAGATGTCTGTTGCAAAGATACATCAAACTATGAAGCTAAAATAAATAAATTTTGGCATAGAAATGAACAGAAATGTGAAGACCCACAAAATATTATTTTACAAAAATACTCTTCATTAGGAGTTAAGAATCTGCTTCACTCCATAATTAATAAGAACAAATGAAAATCTTTGGGGTTAAAGTAGCTCTTCTGACATTTTGGGGGTGTGGCAGCATAACGTGGGGATTTTTTTGGACATACCTATCTAACTTTATTGGAAGGCAAAGCCTCTGCTCAGACTATGACAAACAGAAATATTGCAATGTAATATTATAAGTGCTGTGGAAATGTCAGTGTTATTTTACTGAAAAAAAAAAAATCACAACCTCATGTTCTGAAATAATATGAACTATTTTACATGACTTGTGTATGCACCACCTGTTAATTCAATGTATGCAGAAAATTAGCAACAAAGGATCTAATCTTGAGCCCAGTAGATATGATGACCTTTCTGTTATGGGCAATCTCACCCTCCAGGAAATACTTGGGGCAGTAAATATTCCATTAACCTTACCATTTGAGTATTTATCTTTTTGCAGCCCTGGAAATATTCATCTAGATTTGCTCAAGTAGCACAAAAAACCCCATCATAATAAAATGTTCTTGGAATATGTAATAAATCATGTAAAATTTAAAATTTAAAAAAAAAAAAAAAAAAAGTTGGTATTATATCGCCCCCTACTGGTAAGATATTATTTTCCTTATGGTTAATTTAAAAACCAAACGGCAATAAAGAGTCTATGTATCAGGGTAACTCCCTTTTGAAACTATGATCCCATGATGAATATTTTAAAGAAACAAACAGGAATTAGGCCTAAGTGTTCTTTCAAGACTGGGTAGTACAGGAAGCTCAGACAAGGGTTTATTCAAGGGAGGTTGATTCACAGGGGAAATAGAGTAATATTTACAGTGGGGCAATCTAATGAAGTTCTTTTAGTAATTTCCTTTAAAAATAGAATGGAAAGGATGTAAATATGTAAGAGCCTAAAAATATTAATAATCTGTTACAAGAAAGAAAAATTACAATTTTGGCTGGGATGGAGTTATTTTATTTTTTTTCAGAGTAGCTCTTATGAGACTATGTTTTGGATTTGTGCTATGAAACCTACTCAACTTTTTATCTCATCCTATGATTTTTTGCACTTCTCCTCTGCTCCATCCCACTGTGGTGGAGTGGGTGACCGACTGTGTGTGTCTTAATTGCTGGCTGGGTTTAATCAGGACAAAGAGGAAGTAGAGGTTATTCCTGGTGCCCATTAACAATGTGAAACAATTAGAGTTTGGTTAAACAATGGAAGCAACAATGATTATTAAAAATAAACGATGTCTCTAAAAATGGACAATGTTCACCCATATGTAAAAATAATGTTAAAATTATGGAACAGTGCAGTATGAATACTACAGTAAAGTTGTAAAAAAAAAAAAAAAAATCAGCAAAGAACTCCTCAGCATTTGGAAGTGTAATTAAATCATACATATCAAGACCTCATTTATTATTGACTTGTACCATTGCATTATAGAAGTACTTCTAATTCTCACTAGGTTTTTATTATACTTTCCCAAATATGTACAAGGGGGAAATCACATTATGCTCCTCTTCTGGTTTTCTAGAACAAGGATGAGAACATTTTCTGTATAAGTGTTTTACCTAAAGAACTGGACACTAAGCACCTAAAATCCTGAGTAAGATTTTATTAGGATTTGCAGCCTAGAGGCTGCTTAGGCAGTAAATTTTATCCTTATTTTAAAGCACAGATGAAGAAGTTGGTTGGATCACCATCTAGCTTTTATATAACACCTTTAGGATGACATTACTCACTTTGGAGTCAGGAAGTTTGGTTTATTGAACACAGATAAATCTCTTCTCCCTCCCAGGAGAGTGCTATAAAAAGCAGTAACAACACACAAGGATGGTCCAAGTTACATTTTAGGGGAATGTGCTCTTCTGAAATTTTGACTGAAGTATTTTGGTGACCATAGTCCATAAAACTAAATATTTTGTTTCTCAGTGCTCCCATTCCTCAGAATCTCCCTCTCTTATCATAATGATGATATGGTGGCGTTGATCATGAGTATGTTTCACTGTCTGTTTCTTCTGATTATTATCAAGACTGAATAAAAGCTTTAATAATTAATTAAAGACAGTGAAAATATTATTCCAGCCCTGCACCTGAGGTGGAATAACTGAACACTCAGCACATCCTAGGATACAGGTAGCTGGGGAGCAGCCTTGATGAAAAGAACCTGGGGGTCTTGGTGGACAACAAGCTTAACATGAGTCAACAGTGACTCAAGACTAATCAGATAATGGGCCGCATCTAAAGGGGCATTTCTATCAAAGATGTTCTCATTCCACTCTACTCAATGCTTGTCAGGCTGCACCTACTGTGTGATTCCCATTCTGGTCCCAGCAATCCAAGAGAGGTGCAGACTGGAGAGGGTCTAAAGGGGGACCATGAAGATGTTCAAAGGGCTTGAGAACCTACCTTATGAGGAAGGAATCATCAAATCCTAGAATTGTTTCAGTTGGAATAAACCTCTAAGATCATCAAGCCTAACCTTAACCTAAGACCACCACCACCAGGCACCATGACTCCACCACCTCCCTGGGCAACCTATACCAATGCTTGACCACTCTTTCAGTAAATACATTTTCCTAATATCCAATCTAAACCTTCTCTGTCACATTTTAAGGCCATTTTAAGGCCATTTCCTCTCATTCCATAACTTGATATTGGAGAGAATAGATCAACCCCCACCTCACTACAACTTTCTTTCAGGTAGTTGTAAAGAGGGATGACATCTCTCCTCAGCCTCTTCTTCTCCAGACTCAACAATCCCAGTTCCTTAACTGCTGAAGACTAAATATCATTTCTTCTTGAAGAAGAAAGCTTGAGAGGACTACTCATGATGTACTAGGATGCAAAGGGCAAATGCAAAGAGGATGAAGGCTCTTTCTTCACAAGGAGCAACAGGTAGAAGTTACACAAATAAAGCAATTCATCTTCACATAAGAAAGACATTTTTTTTAAATAATGAGAACAATCAATCATTAAAACAGCCTCCCCATTGATGTGATGAAGTCCCTACTGCTGGAGGATTTTAAGGTGCTAGATTCTCTCATCTAGTGTCCTTTTCCTATGAAAACTGAGTCAGATGAACTTTTGAGGTCCCTTCCATCTTGAGCTGTTCTATGATTCTTTTTCTAATCTTTTGTGAGGTAAATCCATATAAAGACAGATGAGAATTAATTAAGATTCAGGGAATAAATTGTTCTGAATGATATCCCTAGAAGACTTCATCCAGAAAAGACTTCATAAAAGCAACTCCTTTCTAAATGGAAATAGATCAGTGAAATGAATCTGATACATTTAACATGCAGATCTGTTGTGTGGAAATAATTTGTCAGAAATGTTTACAGAATGAATACTTGCATCTGATTCATTTGCTCTAGGAGGCCTTTATAGTCAATGGAAAACAAGAAAAGAGCATTATTAGGACAGAATTAATCTGCATATTTTAGATTTCTATTTTGAGATGAGATTCTAGAAGTGCCCATTCCTCTCCCATTATTATGCAGATCACTTAAAGTGGCAAGCTTAGAGAAGAAGTTGACATTGTAGAAAATTAGTTTTGGACAGGTAAATCATCATCAAGTCTTTGGTTGTGCTAAAACCACATCTTTCTCAAGAAGACTAAATAAAGTGAAAGGAATAGTGGCTTTTCAGATTTCATCTTAGCATAAACAGATTAATTATTGTGGGGGGGGGGTTGTTTGTTTGTTTGTTTTCTGCTATCTGTTATTTTTAAAAGATTTATCATTATTCAGTTTGATATGGAATGCTGTGTAAAAATATTTGAATTGCTACTTGCTGTGCCCTAAACTTCATTAGGCATGGTTTCCAAGTGTTTCATTTCATGTCGTATTCATCTCAAAAAGATATTGCCTTTGTGCTGTCCTACTAGGCCATTCCAAGCAAGTGTTAAGCAGCCAACATAAGGCTCTAATAATATTTGAAAGCTAGCATAGTATTTCTGCAGAATCTACATATCCTGATTTTCAAAATAGCAGTGGTACTGCAGGCAATGGAATGTTTTTTCCAGTGACTAGCAGGAATCAGGAAAAATCTGTTGGAACTAACATGGAATAGTTGAGTCCTATGTGTGCTTAGAGTTTTTTTAAAAATAGCCTGCAAACTGGGGAATCAATTACATGCATGTGAAAAACCTGAAAACAAACTAAAAATATCAGTGAGTATTTGTGGTGAGAATCAATCACAATAAACAAAAGTAATAAAGGTGTGGTTACATGTCAAATTTTGATGCCTACTTCAAAGTGTAATTGTATTGCCAGGTAGGCATAATCTTGTTTAGACTGAAGTGAGGAGTTATGCCATTGATGACCACATCCTCAGTTTGAAACTAAAAAAACATTACAGAACTTTAAGCTATAAATACAGTATAGATTGAACTAAAGAATTTAAATTCACTATTAATAAAGTTTATATATATAGACAGTGTAGTGTGCTATTAATGAAAACTATTGCTACAAAACATTAGCAATAATGAAGATATGTCCAAATAGCTTAAAATTAGAACATATTTTACAAAATAATGTCTCATTTTCCACAGAGGAACAACCATAAAATTTTGATGCTTTTCAGCAGAAGTTGCACACAAACATACAAGGTGATATGTGAAGCTATCAATATTTGATATTCATAGACCTTTTTTCTGCTTATTGAAGGATTACTTAAATTGAAAGAGTCTTGGATAGTAAAAAATGTAATAAATTATTTCTGTTAATATCCTTCTTTGTCAGTTTCTCAACGTTCTATATCTGTCAACAGACATAAATTCCTTCATACTTCAAGGACATACTGTGATTTAAGTAGAAGCAGTGAAAGAAAACAGCAAAGCAAAAACTAGGAACTCCCATATTCTTTAGCAACACTTATGAGTCTGCATGTGTAAGCATACCCATATGAATACATGCATATTTGTATACATTATACGCATACAGAGAGAGATGTATAAACTTCTAGTCACAGTGAGCCAAACAGCTTTATTAGTATGTAGCTGCTTCTAAATTATTTTCCTGTTTAGCTATTTCAAGAAATTGTCAGAATACTGTAAATCTGCACAGATTACTGCTCATAAATGAGTAACACTTAATGTAGATTATTTTATGCAAACAATACTAGTTTCTCAAGTTTAATTTTCTCAGAAAGAAGGGTAATGAGATACCATTAAAGTAGTTTGGGGGTGTTGTCAAGCCCTGCCCTTCACAATAGGGCACCTATTGAAACAAGTGAGGTTAACACTCTACCATTAATTTAAATTAAGTCTGGATCTAAGCAACATATACATAGAAGCAATTTAGCTTAATGTTATGTTGGGCATTAGCTAATTTCTGTCCTTAGTAAATTCACAAGAATTATAGTAAACTGAAAAACTAGAAGGCTGTCTCAACAAAGTGTAAACTGAATTATGTTAGTCAGTAATAGCTAATCTATTACAGTTCTACAAATATTTCTGAGGTATTCAACATTCCAAGTTAATCTAATTTACTTAGTTTTCCTCAGTAATTTTATAAGAAGCTATTAAATAGACTATGACAGGAGAATACATTCCTATCTAAAAGACACAAACCCAAACACTATGAAAGGATGTAAATTAATCTGAAAGGATATAAATTAAATTTCAGTGATTTATGTTAAATAAATAAACAAACAAGTAAAAATACCCCAAGCCCCCCCCCCCCCCCCCCCCCCCCCGACTACCAGTTTGGGTTTTTTGCAGTGAAATCCTAAAATCTAAAAGTGCCACAAGGTTTGTTAATTGTTCTGATTCTATGTGTAACACTAAGAGACATAGTAGTGCAGACAGATCATAGGCTCATAGAATCATTTAAATTGGAATAAACTATAAGATCATCAAGTCCAATAGTTAATCTAGCATCTCTGAGTCCACCACTAAACTATATGGCTAATTAGAAGGTGACAAAATCACATACCAAAATCTGGAGCCTAAGAAATGTAGGAAGAGTATTTAAATTAGACCACAGAGAATTTGATCAGTCATCTTCAATCAAAGAAATAATCTGTTCTCATTTGAATGGTTGCAGGAATTTTAAAGAACCTCAAAATTTAAAACTTTAGAAGGATTAAAAAAAAAATAGATCAGTTTGAAGATTTGCAATCACTTCTTAAAATTATGATTATATACTAATAGCAGTTACATATGTGTGGACTAAAAAAAAAAAAAAAAGGGCAGCAGCAATCTAGGTAGAAAATTAATTTTACTTCAAAGCTTCTGTTTTCATAATTACAGCTCCTTGAAGAAAAACTCTTCCAGTGCAGGCTGAACTGTAATAATAAAAAATATAGTTATAATAAAAATTGTTAGAGTTGTATAATCAAATTATTACAGACTGTATTAAAATCAGTAACAGCAAAAGCCAATACAAGATGTTTGCTTAAAGTATTCTTATGACCCTCTCATTTTCACTCTCATAATTTGGGAACGCTGTGGAAATGGGAGGCCTATCAGACCAATTATATTTATATAATACAATTGTCTTGTAATATAATTATAATGTAATACTATAATTATTACATAAATATCTCATAGGCTTGTTTCTTAAGATCACATGAAAAGAAAAAATACTAAAGTGTTTAAAAGCTAAGAGAATATCCATTCCAAAAAGTAAACATTAATTCTTTATTCACAGATACACAGAAAGTTAAGGGCTGGAAGGGACCTCAAGGGATCTAGTCCAACCCCGCCTGCCAGAGCAGGATCACCTATACCAGATGATACAGGAACACATCTAATATTCTATACCTTAGCTCTACATGCAGAGTATAAGCAAAGTTAAGCATTCCAAAAAGGCATTATACTAGATGCTACAAAATAATCTGGCAAATTATCTGCAAAATGTTGAAGTTAGAGGAAAGTATTTTGCTCAACCTTACTTACATATGCAAATGCTAATTAAAGATCATAGAATAACAGAATCAATAAGGTTGGAAAAGACCTGAAAGATCATCAAGTCCAACCTGTCACCACAGACCTCATGACTACTAAACCATGGCACTAACTGCCATGTCCAATCTCCTCTTGAACACCTCCAGGGACGGTGACTCCACCACCTCCCTGGGGCAGCCCACTCCAATGCCTAACAACTCTCTCAGTGAAGAACTTTCTCCTTACCTCGTGCTTAAGCCTCCCACGGTGCAGCTTGAGACTGCATCCCCTTGTTCTCTTGCTGGTTGCCTGGGAGAAGAGACCAACCCCCTCCTGGCTAAAACCACCCTTCAGCTACTTGTAGACAACAATAAGGTCTCCCCTGAGCATCCTCTTCTTCAGGCTAAACAATCCCAGCTCCCTCAGCCGCTCCTCGTAGAGCTTGTGCTTGAGACCTCTCACCAGCCTTGTTGCCCTTCTCTGGACATGTTCAAGAGTCTCAATGTCATTCTTAAATTGAGGCGCCCAGAACTGGACACAGTACTCAAGGTGTGGCCTAACCAGTGCTGATTACAGGAGCACAATGACTTCCCTGCTCCTGCTGGCCACACTATTCTTGCTCCAGGCCAGGATGCCTTTGGCCTTCTTGGTCACCTGGGCACACTACTGGTTCATATTCAGCTGGCTGTCGATCAGCACCCCCAGGTCCCTCTCTGTTTGGGAGCTCTCCATCCACTCTGACCCCATCCTGTATCACTGCATGGGGTTGTTGTGAACAAAGTGCAGCACCCGGCACTTGGACTTAAATGACATCATGTTGGACTCGAATGTCATCATGTTGGACTCTGCCCATCTGTCCAGCCAGTCAAGATAGAATGGAATAGAATAGAACAGAATAGAATAGAATAGAATAGAATAGAATAGAATAGAATAGAATAGAATAGAATAGAATAGAATAGAATAAACCAGGTTGGAAGGGACCTTCAAGATCATCATGTCCAACCTATCATCCAACACCACCTAATCAACTAAACCATGCAACCAAGCATCCTGTCAAGCCTCGTCCTGAACACCCCCAGCGACGGTGATCCCACCACCTCCCCAGGCAGCCCATTCCAATGGACAATCACTCTCTCTGTGTAAAACTTCCTCCTAACCTCCAGCCTAAACCTCCCCTGGTGCAGCCTGAGACTGTGTCCTCTTGTTCTGGTATTGGTTGCCTGGGAGAAGAGACTAACACTTGCCTGACTACAACCCCCCTTCAGGTAGTTGTAGACAGCAATAAAGTGACCCCTGAGTCTCCTTTTCTCCAGGCTACGCAACCCCAGCTCCCTCAGTCTCTCCTCATAGGGCTTGTGCTCCAAGCCCCTCACCAACCTTGTTGCCCTTCTCTGGACATGCTCCAGGAAGTCAACATCCTTCCTAAACTGATGAGCCCAGAACTGGACACAGTGCTCGAGGTGCGGCCTAACCACTGCAGTGTACAGGGGCAGAATGACCTCCCTCCTCCTGCTGAGATCCCTCTGCAGAGCCCTCCTACCCTCTAACTGATCAACACCTGCTCCCAACTTGGTGTCATCTGCCAATTTACTGATGACTCACTCAATCCCCTCATCCAGATCATCAGTAAAGATATTAAAGAGGATGGGGCCCAATATTGATCCCTGGGGGACACCACTAGTGACTGGCTGCCAAAATAGTGTTCAAATTTAAGTCAGCTAGCAAAGGAATGCTCAGTGTTAAGATCAACAGATGTTCACTGACTTTACTGCAGGAGAATGCATTTAACATATTTAATGTGTCTGTATGGTACTATATCTATGAACATTAACTAGGAAATGTTAGAAACAAGTGCCCACAAGTTATGTAATTATAATTTAGATTTTTGAGATATTTTAGGTGCATTGTAGGTGTAAACTGAAGATAAATTTTGGTCATTCTCACTTCAAGTATTCTGTGCTTGATTCTGAATTATCTTTTATTCCTTAAGAGATTTGCATTCATCATAATTGCAGAATGACTAAAGATTAAATTCTTAATCTGTTCCAGTGACATGCATATCTGATAACATTATGAATTTGAGATTTAATGGTCTTGAGTAGCTTAAATTTATTAAACTTCTATTAAATAAGGATTGTCTGGGTGTAATTGAATTACTGAAAACACTCAAAGCTTACTTGAATTAAAAGAGATTAAAAACATGCAATAAATTGAGAAAAAAACCCTTGATTTTACAGGAAAAGAAAATAACCTAAATAAAGTTTAAATGAAAACAATAGTGATGCTTCATACTTACTCATCAAATAGCACATTTGTTCCATCAGTTTTTTTGTGCAGAGAATTTTGTAGGAGATGTAGGGTTAATCCAGAGAGGTTTTATTCTTTATGCTATGATTTGGCTTCCAGTCACCATGAAGCAGCAATTTTTTATTATGGAATAGACTTCTAAATAATCAGGTGAATTAATGTGCTAATAGTATCTCAATACAGTTAAGTTTTTCAAGTTGCCTGCTATGCTAAAAAATATGGAAACAAATTGTCTCAGGAATTTAGAGAAGATCTATTGGTTGGTTGGTTGGTTTTATTTAAATAAAATTAAACCAAAATGTTAATAAAGTTGAAGATCAGAATCATTTGTAAAAATAATATTGGAATTTATACTGCAAAAGAAAGCAGAAAGTAGAATAAATGTGTACTTTCAGAAACCATGGGAAAGGGAAAAGGGATGAGAATTAGAATATATGTGCATATAAGAGATACATTTTTATATATTATTGAAATTTCAATAAATATGTTAAACATAACTATATTTTGGTACCATTTGTCTATATATTGTAATGGTTTGATCTGCATCATATATATATATACACACACACATAAATATACACCACACTATTCTGAGCAATGCTGGTTACATCATGTGACACTCACAAAATGTTTCATAGGTAGTGTTATAGGAGGACTTCACTCTCTTCTTTTCGGTTTCATTTTTGTGCAGCACTGGTACCTATATGAAGGTATTTTGCTTTTGTTTTCCCTCCGTGTGTCTAGTTTGGTCTAATCTGATATCTATGCAATATTTTGTGTAACTCAACTAAAACTCTTCACTCTCCTTTATTTCCCATATTACATATGGGAGTGGTGATTACAGTGGTGATTCTCTGTTTTCAGTAGAAGGAATTAAGCGTGATTAGAATTGTATGAAAATCCTTCACTCAGCCTACTAAAATTTAATCTTATGTGCTTCCTAATACTTGATCTACATTACTATTATACCAAAACCTAGTCATTCATGAGTAGCATAGTCTGCTGTCTTGCAGTGCTCAACAACTATACCAATGTGGTAGATAATATAGAATGGGCATGAAACAACTAGCTTTATGACAAAGAAGCATCTCAAATAGAGTTTAAATGTGTCAGATAAGAGACATACTTTGCAGTTTGTGAGGAAAATGCTGAAATTATTTGCTATTGCCTTTAGCTCTAATAGAACTTGCTTTTAAAACAAAGGCTACATACTCACAGTCTTCTATTTGCCATTCAGCGTAATATGTTACTTATCAATGTTGTAAGTGCAAGATAATTGCACATTCTGGGAGTAAATATAATTATTAACTTACTTTGAATGGTACACACAACTGTTAATGAAGTAATCATTGCTATTTATGATTTGCAAATTAGAAAACTTTTCATTTTTCTATAGCTTTTAATTTGCACAACTTTGAACAAAGTGCATCCACAGTAATACACTTTACAGGGTAATATTTTTTAACATGTATATCACTGTTAGAAGATATAAAAAAATAGTACACTGCTGTCAGATTCCTTGAATGTATGAACAGAAAGAAACACTCAAAAAATTATACTTGATATGTTCCACTCTTTATAATAATATCTGTTGATTTAGGGCAACTTGTGAGTATCAGGTGTTTTCCAAAAAGTTTTGAGGTCACAAAGTATGCTGTCACTTAGGACTGCAAAACAAAACCATTGAAACTTTTGCAAACTAACATCAGCTAATATCAAACTTATAAAGATATAAATGTCTTGAGAACTGTTTTGATATGGCATAGTTCTACATTGGGAAAAAAAACCCACCCCACCCCACCCATACGAGCCCTGAAAACAGCTAAGCTTAGATCAGCTTTGTCTAGACAGCAGGCAAGTGGAGGAGGAAAAAAGGTTAAAAATTAAAACAAACAACCAACTAATTTTTCTTATCCTAATTCATAAACCAACATATAAATGTACCCACTGGCCATGCATTTTCTCAACTTCTGTACCAATAATGTAGTAAGATATTCTTTAATCTCTATAGTACTTCTGTGGAATACACAAAATGTCTTCTGTGTTTGAAAAAAAAAAAAAAATTCAATATAACGCAATGACAACGTGCCTCATTATTCATACAGTACATTATATGCACTGGATGTACTCCAATAGCTGTATGCTTGAACTGACTCACAGATATTGAAGAGAAACAATATTTCAACCAAAAGGAAAACTTCTGATTTTAGAAATCATTACTCAATCTACATGAAGTTATCTTGGAAGGCATTTCAAGACTTATACAGTTACTGTGAATACATGATAAGTTGCATAGTTCCAAAATGTATGCAAAATAGAATATAATGTTAATTGTAAGGTATATTGGAAATAGTTCCTCATACAAGTATGTCTATGTTGCAGTCCCTGTTCTCAGGTTAGCTGCTGGATGCATGCAGAGTGTGTGATTCCTTAGCTGACCAATTGCATGCTGCAAAAATCTAAACAATAATGTTCCATGTGTGCCAAGAACAACATCCTCATGTTGTTAAAGGCTTCTGGGACTTCTGTAAGGGGGACTTCAAGAATCTGTAATGCTGGGGATTCTACAACATGGCAATAAAGGACTTCTGGGAGGACTTCTGAGATTCTCTACTCTCTGCATTTCTGGAATCTCGTTGTTATATGGCAATGGGGTTCATGCCTTCGTTCATCACCCACTGGTCCCCGAATCAGGGGGGGAAGAAAAACAACATGTCTATTCAATATTCAAAAGACAAGGTCTTTTTTAACATCTTTGTTGGCAACATGGACAGTGGCATTGAGTGTACCCTCAGCAAGTTCAATGACAACACCAAGTTGTGTGGTGAGGTTGACATGCTGGATGGAGGGGATGCCATCCAGAGGGACCTTGACAGGCTGGAGAGGTACACAAAACCAAGTGCATGGTCCTGCACATAGGTTGGGGCAATCCCAGACACTAGGGAGGAACTGGTTTGAGAGCAGTCCAGAGGAAAAAGACTTGGGGGTGCTTGTGGATCAAAAGCTAGACATGAGCAGACATGGGCCAGAACAATCCTCACTATCAATGCAGACTGGGGAACGAGGTGATAGAAAGCAGATCTGTGGAAAAGGACTTGGGGGTTGTGGTAGTTTTAGGCTGTACCTTTAAAAGTTCTTAAGATGTTCTTTGCTATAAGGGTGGTGAGATTCTGGAACAGTTTGCTCAAAGAGGTGGTGGAAGCCCCATCCATGGAATTTTTTAAGGCCATGTTATATGTGGCTCTGGGCAACCTGATCTAGTGGAAAATGTCCCTGCCCATGGCAGAGGGATTACAACTAGATGATCCTTGAGGTCCCTTCCAACCCTGACAATTCTATGATTCTGTGATTCTAAGGTGCTGAATTTATCACTAGCAGTTTTATATGACAATCATTCAAGAAACTTGGGAAAGTTACTAAGAATAATATCTTTTTTGTCAGACATCCAGCAGTTTGCATCCAGTAACATAATTTGGTGAAGTCTCTATTAATTTTTCATTTTTCATTGTTACAATTTTAATTTGTGAAAGTGCACACACACATTTTTGTTCTCTGTGTATTAATGTACTGTACTTAGCAATAGCACAAGCACTGTGATGTGTTCTAAAAGAAGAAGGCAGGTCAAAATTTATATCTGGAAATAAACAGATGAATGAAAAGAAGGAGAAATTATTATATTATGTAAGTTTTCCTCTACTTTTCCCTTTCTGGGTTTATAAATTGCATCTGTGAGCTGTTTCAGCAGCCCAAACTGCTGCCAAGTTTTTCCTCATATTACCTAACCTAGAAATTAAAGCTCTTTATAATACCAGAAAAACCCCAATAGGAGCCACCTTATAAATATTTTGCAAAGTCTGAACAATTTTTATTATCGTAAGTGCCACAGTGGAGTCACTAAGAAACCCTGGTGATGAATACAGGTGTCCCAGTTTGAGGCCAGGCAGATTCTCTCTTGCCTCCCACCAGGGCAGAAAAATGAGACTTACACAAATGGATTGCAGAAGTGATGGAAAATTTAAATGTAAAAGCAGTAAAGTGTTTACAGAAACTACAAGCATAGTGGCAAAAAGGATCCCAAAGCATAGAGAGTCCCTTACAACATACCCAGAAGCCGCACAGCATTTCCCTTTCTCCTTACCTGAGGGTACATGAAAAACCCCCAGGGCTCTTTCTTCTCCCCCCTCTACTGTTAGGCTGATCTCAGCTGGCCTGATCTGAGATTGCCCTTCCCCTTTCTCCTCCTGGCATTAGGCCTAGCCAGTCCTAAGAGGCCTTGAGATAAGTCCCCTTTCATTACCAGATAGGGAGCATCTCCCATGGGAGCAGCAAGGGAAGAAAGAGGAAGTGTGAAACCTTGCTGATAGATTTATAGGGAGCAGGACATTATGGGTATGAAATATGCTATTTCCTGTGTCCATCCACTGGGCTGGACACTCAGGGCACCACAGGAGTATCTTGTGTGGCAGCAGCAGGAGGCACTTACCCTAAATTGCCACAACAGGTTAAAAGAAAAACTTGCAACTTGTTAGAATTGGAATACAAACTGCATCATGTGTTCCCTTAGCATAAAAATAAATCTCTTCAGTAATTTTAGTGCAGTTTATTGGTATTTTCTTGCAATATATTTTTTAATGAGATACAAAGCTTCATAAAAAATATAACCCTCATAATCATTAAAAAGTTATTATGTATACAAATAGAAGACCAAAAGACATACTAAAATGTTAACTTTATGAGATAATATCAAAGTACAAAATAGATCAAATTGCTTGAAATTATCTAAAAATAATATTTGACTATTGAAATGTTTCCAAACAGTTATATCTTGGAATTTCACGAACAACAGAATTTGAATATAGTACCTCAGTTTTACAAATGTTTAAATACTGTGTTGGTGGGGTTTTTTTTCAACTGGAGAAAGAGATTATTTTTTTCTTAGTGAAGTCTGATGGTACAATATGGAAATGTCTAATAATACGTATGCTAACTTTAGAAATATGCAATACAATCTGATTTACTGAAGCTTTGGTCTATCATGAAAGAAATCAAATAGTAACACTGAATTTTTGAGTCCATGACAGTGTTGTAATTCATTTCAAGTGAAATATTGGAACTGTGTGTGTCAGTAAATTCACCAATCCACAAAAAGAATTTAATATTATCAATAGTTTACAATTATCTTTGAAATTCAACATATGTAGAGTTAGGATTCTGCTTTATCTTTCAATATTATCCCTTTAAGCTATACTATTTATAATAAAGAATCTTCTGTCCTTAATACAAAATAAGTATTGTTGATACTGTTTTATTGGCTCTTTAGGGTTCAGTGAAATTCTACCTTTTTTCTGAGCAGAAAGCCACACCTTGAATAAAACCAGAGACTACCCAGGGATCTGACACTCCTTTCCATTCTCCTGCATGACTTAGATGTTTTCTTTTGACTCATTATTGCTGCATTCCTGGATACACAGGCTGACAAATTTTATATAGAAGGCTGGGGTGCATGTCTAGTTTAGTGACTAGAATAACAAAAGAAAACTGGTTTATGGCTTTTCACAGGAAAGGACAAAAGGCTGTTGCTTTTGTGAAGCTGCTGTAACAACTAACATATCATGTATAGTGTGCAAAATCTCTGTTGTCTCTGGATAAGAATGTGTATGTCAGTCATTTTCCCATACTGAGACTGTCATACAGTTTTCAGGAGTTTACAAGAGTAGCCTGCCCCAGAACAGTGGCCTTACGACACAGTGAACCTCATGGACAATGAAGGTGCTCTAGTGGGAGGAGTTCAGAAATGCAGTTTGTCTCCATTGCCATATGAGACATGCTGGTATTTAGAAGGACTGCATGGCCATAGAAACTGTGAACGCATAGTGTTTTGATTGGGGTTAAATTAACGAGGCAAGAATTATAAAAAAATAATTATCTTTATTTCCAGAAAACCCCACCTCAAAATTGTGTACAAAATTGATTAAATTTTATTTACAGGTTCTATTCAGTTGCAAATTCTACAAGGATGCTCATAGACAACTTTAATACAATTTAGAGAATTCAGAAAATGGAAAAGGCTAAGACACAAAATAGCATTACTCCACTTATAAACTTGGAGGCAAGCCAGGACCTTAGGGAAAGCCAGTGAGAATATCAATTTTACTCACGAGTACAGAGCAGGAATTTGGAGATAGTCCCTAGGTCTCTCTTTGGTGGCAGGTTCCAGAACTGCAAGTTTATAATCCAATTTGCTGATAATACAGCGCAAATCCAAAGGAAAAAGTGACCCACCAAAATTAACATGTCCTTAAACACAGCTGCCATGAGGCAAAACTCAAGGAGCAGCACTGTCTGAGCAGTGCAACGGAAGCAAGCAAATATCACTTCAGTCTTCAAAAAAGGCAGGAAGGATGACCCAGGTAACCACAGAACAGTCAGCCTCACTTCCATCCTGGAAAGATGATGGAGCAGCTCAGGCTGAAGATCAAGAAGGTTATCAGGAGTAGCCAAATTAATTTACCAAGGGGAGATCTTCCCTGACTAATCTTCTATGAAATCATGACCAAATGGGTAGATGAGGGAAGAGCAGTGGATGCCATATATCTTGACTTCAGTAAAGCTTTTGATAGTGTCTCCCATAACATCCTCATAGAAAAGCTTAGGAAATGTGACATAGATGGATGGTCAGTGAGGTTGATTGAAAACTGGCTCAACAACAAAATTCAGAGGGTTGTCATCAGTGGCACAGAGTGACCTTAGAGGCCTGTGGCCAGTGGTGATCCCCAGGGATCAGTACTGGCTCCAGTTTTGTTCAAAATCTTTATCAATGACCTAGATGAGGGGATTGAGAGTACCCTCAGCAAGTTCACTGATGGTACAAAACTGGGGTGGTTGGCTGACACCTCGTCAGGCTGTGCTGCCATCCAACGAGATCTGGACAGTCTGGAGAGCTGGGTGCAGGCAAACTTCATGAAGTTTAATAAGGACAAGTGCAGGGTCTTACATCTGGGGAGGAATAAGAAGTTAGGGGCTCCCTGGTGGAAAGCAGCTCCACAGAGAAAGACCTTGGAGTGCAGGTGGACAGCAAGCTCTCCATGGAACAACAATGTGCCCTTGTGGCTGAGAAAGCAAATGATATCCTGGGTTGCATCAAGAAAAGTGTGCCCAGCAGGTCTAGGGAGGTTCTTCCCCTCTAATCTGCCCTGGTGAGACCACACCTGGAATTCTGTGTCCAGTTTTGGTCTCCCCAATTCAAGATAGAGAACTGCTGGAGAGAATCCAATGGAGAGCCATGAGGATGATTAGGGGACTTGAGCATCTCCCCTGTGAAGAGAGATTGAGATCCTTGGGCTATTTAGTCTAGAGAAGATTGAGAGGGGATCTCATCAATGTGTATAAATATCTGAGGGGTAGCACCAAGCTTTTTTCAATGGTGCACAATAATAACACAAGAAACAACAGGTTCAAGCTTGAACACAGGAGATTTCACCTCAACATCAGGAGAAACTTCTTTACAGTGAAGTTGACAGAGCACTGGAACAGGCTGCACAGGGAGGTTGTGGAGTCTTCTTCTCTGGAGACTTTCAAAACCCACCTGGATGTGTTCCTGTGCGAACCAACTGCTTTGGCAGGGGCATTGGACCCAATTACCTCTTGAGGTCCCTTCCAACCTCTAATATACTGTGATACTGTGATAAAGACAACAAGACCTGGTACTGAGCCCTGAACAAAGCTACTTGTGACTGGCAGCTGATTGGGTCTTTGGACCCAGCCATCCTTTCAGTTTTTACCCAGTGAAGCCTCCACCCATCTAAGACATGAGCAGCCAGTTTCCAGGAGGATATGGCAGGAGACAGTGTCAAAATGCTTTTCAGAAGTCCAGATAAATAACATTCACCTTTTCCATCCACTAATAGGGTCACTTTGTTGTAGAATAAGATCAGGTTCATCAAGTAGGGCCTACGCTTCACAAATCCTTGCCTGGAGGTGTTCAAAAAGGGATTGGACATGGCACTTGAAGCCATGGTTTAGTAGTCATGAGGTGTAGGGTGACAGGTTGGACTTGATGATCTTTGAGATCTTTTCTGACCTTATTGATTCTATGATTCTACGAATGGGCCTGCTCACCTGGTTGCCCTGCACATGCAGCAAAATGGCACTCAAGATGATCTGCTTCCATGACCTGTCCCAGCAACTGAGACCAGACAGACAGTTCTGTAGTCCCTTGCATCCTCCTTCTGCCCCTCTTGTAGATGGCTATCATGTTTACCAATGTTTGGACAACTGTAATCTCCCACTTAGCCAGGACTGATGGTAAATGATGGAAAGTGGCTTGTTGAGCACTTCCATCAGTGCTTTCAGTACTCTTGAGTGTATGTCATCTGGCCCCATTAACCTGAATATAAGTAGTGCAGCAGGTCACTAACCATGTCCTCTTGGATTATGGGGGTTTCATTCTGCTGTCATTCTTCCAGATCAGAGGACCGGGTATACAGAAATAAAATGTCCTACTACTAAAGACTGAGGCAAAGAAGGCATTTGGTACCTCAGACTTTTCCTCAGCCCTTTCCTCAGCCCAGACAGTGGTGGTGAATGGTGCCACATCCAGCTGGTAGCCTGTCACCAATGGCGTCCCCCAGGGATCAGTGCTGGGCCCCATCTTCTTTAATATCTTCATTGATGATCTGGATGAGGGGATTGAGTCAGTCATCAGCAAATTTGCAGATGACACCAAGTTAGGAGCAGATGTTGGTCAGTTAGAGGGTTGAAGGGCTCTGCAGAGGGACCTCAACCGACTGGACAGATGGGCGGAGTCCAATGGCATGGAATTCAACATGTTGTGGTGGGTTGAAAGGAAAGGCTCCGCTTTCCCTCCCCCACTGAGTAAGAAGTGCCGGGTGTTGCACTTTGGCCATGGCAACCCCATGCAGAGCTACAGGCTGGGGTCAGAGTGGCTGGAGAGCTCCCAAACAGAGAGGGACCTGGGGACCTGTGGGTACTGATTGACAGCTGCCTGAACATGAGCCAGCAGTGTGCCCAGGTGGCCAAGAAGACCAATGGCATCCTGGCTGCATTAGGAGTAGTGTGGCCAGCAGGAGCAGGGAAGTCATTGTGCCCCTGTACTCTGCATTCGTTAGGCTGCACCTTGAGTACTGTGTCCAGTTCTGGGCCTCTCAGTTTCGGAAGGACATCGAGACACTTGAACGTGTCCAGAGAAGGGCAGCAAGGCTGGGGAGAGGCCTTGAGCGCAAGCCCTGTGAGGAGAGACTGAGGGAGCTGGGATTGTTTAGCCTGGAGAAGAGGAGGCTCAGGGGTGACTTCATTGCCCTCTACAACTACCTGAAAGGTGGTTTTAGCCAGGAAGGGGTTGGTCTCTTCTCCCAGGCAACCAGCACCAGAACAAGGGGACAGTCTCAAGCTGAGCCAGGGGAAGTTTAGGCTCGAGGTGAGGAGAAAGTTCGTCACTGAGCAAGTCATTCATCATTGGAATGGGCTGCCCAGGGAGGTGGTGGAGTCACCATCCCTGGAGGTGTTCAAGAGGAGACTGGACGTGGCACTTGGTGCCATGGTCTAGTCATGAGGTCTGTGGTGACAGGTTGGACTCGATGATCTTTGAGGTCTCTTCCAACCTTAGTGATACTGTGTGTGATACTGTGTGTGATACTGTGTGTGACTACTGTGTTTCCTCTTGCATTCAATTAAAGGACAGTGATTCTCCTCAGTCCTTCTTTTGTTATTAATATGTTTGCAGAAGCATTTTTTGTTGCTTTTAAGAAGACAGATTAAATTCTAGTCAGGATTTGGCCCTTTAAATTTTCTTCATGTATAACCTCACAACAACCTTGTAGTCCTCTTGAGTGGCCTACGCTTTCTTCCGAAGACCATAATCTCTGTTTTCTCTCCCTGAACTGCAGCCAAATGTTTCTATTCAGGCAGGCTGGCCTTCTTCCCTGCAAATCTGTCTTTCAAGATGTGGGGACAGGTTGGTCCTGCACCTTTAACCATCTTATTGAAGATTTCCCAGCATTTCTCAAGTTCTTGGTACTTCAGGACTGCCTCTCAAAGCACTCTGTTGTACAGTCTCTGAAACAGGCCAAAATCTGCCCAGTGGAAGTCTAAGGCGGCAGTTGATATTTGAATATATAAATTAGATTAAAATGAAGTGACATATAATACAGGAGTTCCTTTAATGACAAGTATTTTTACCTTTTTTGCACCCTCAAATCCTCTTTGCTCTAATCTCTATTCATCCAAATTTCGTTGTGCCATTCTTTCAAGATCCTTGAATTGAAGAAGCAGATTTGTCAGCAGTTAATGCAGTTTCCTTGTACGCCAACTGAAAGTCCGTGTCGCAAGCTTTAACACACAGCATTGTAAAAAACCCAATGAACTAAATATGTAGTGCCCCAAGGATTCTTTGTCTCTGTTAATTAATTGCCAGCAGAATGACAGATTGAAGCTTGCTTAACTATATTCAATTTGTGCTTCAGGATCTCAAAAAGTGCTGAGTGGGAAAAATACCAAATAGAAATACCCAAGTCAGCATAAAAGTAGAAAAAAAAAGATAGAAATACAATTCAGCAGAATAAAAACTACAGTTCTATGTGATTTTTGATATTTTAAACTAAAATTATTCCAATATAATTTAATAAGACACCATAAAATATCATCTCACAGTTCACATGTCTACCAAGTGTATGGCTTAAACACTACATAACTTAAACTAACTGGTAAAGGCCATCTGGTCTCATGAGAGGGGCAATCAGTAGAGAGACAGAATTATCATTTTATAAAGCTACAAGGTGACTGTGGTCTGCTGAAAAAGTAAAGCTGAGAATGAAAACTGAACAAAAGCTCTATATCCTAGCTATGCTGACATCTCCACCCAAACTAGAAAAGACTGAAATAGTTGTCTAGATCTCAGGTTGCATGGAGATCCTGCACATGGAAGTCCTTTTGGCACCTGAAGACAGTGCTGGATATCATAGCTGCATGCATGTCCAGCTAGAAAGTCTCCTGCCTGACCAACCTGATCTCCTTCTATGATCAGGTGACCTGCCTGGTGGTTGTGGGGAAAGCTGTGGATGTAGTCTACATGGACTTCAGATAGGCCTTTGATACCATCCCCCACAGCAGACTCCTGGCCAAGCTGGCAGCTTATTTCTGATGTAATACCTGCTCTAGCCAATGAAGCTCTATAATGGACTTTCAGTGAGACCATAGGATGGCAAAGGAATACTTTTAAACTGTTTTTTTCTATCTAGATTTCATTGATTTTTCAGTATTTTTATTTTTTTCCTGTGAAGTATTCCCTAATGTTTTATTTTTCACTAGAACTCACTCTGTGCATTCTATACCCAAACTCTTCGAAGAGGTTGAAACCTGACAGTATACTCTCAGCTGGCAACAGTTCAGTAGGGAACAAATGTTTCTTGTTTTTTCCTTTTAACAAGTTCCAACAGAGCAGAGTATTAATTTCTAAAAAATTAAGCTTGTTGGTTCTGTACTTGAAATTGTTAAGAATACACTTGAAGCAGATGAGATTTCTCTTTGCATTGAAATACTGCTCCTGATTTTTTTTTCCCTGAAATTCTAACGAGTATATTGCTCATATGCTTTCATTCTCCATGTCATCTTTCCTAAAATGCATCTCCTGTATATTTCTCAACTGTTACTTCCCTTCTGATTATCACATATTACCCAGTATCAGCTAGATATCTTAGAAATGGTGAGAAGTGAAAATATGGCTTAAACTTCAAGGCATAAACGTGTATAACCCTGGTTTTTGATTGGCAGTGTTCGTTACGTTTATCCCTTGAGATGAAAATACACAAGAGTAAAGGTATCATACTATCTAGTATTTCTGCATTTTATTTAGCTCTTCTTTTTCCCTTTTCCCTGGATACTGTGAATAGATGCCCAGAGATTATGGAAACTCATACTTCCTATTTACCTCTATTGGCCATGACAGGGAAAAGATTTAGTTGGCTATAACATACATATATATTTTATCTGATGAATACTTTTGTATACACAAAATATATGTGTGTGGATATATGTGTGTATATGTATATATAAAATTCAAAATATATATAAAATGTTAGCAATAGTATAATATTCTGGTATTTTTATTTTTTTTTATAAATAAAAATGAACCAATAAAACCTTGAAAGTGCAATTAGGACAGCTTTTTAAATACAGGATCTTATGTCACACAATACTGATTTTTGATATCTTAATTATAGTATTATTTATGATCACTGAATTAGTGCATTTTATGAGGGTTGATGTAGCTTTTCTATAACTGAGACTGTTGCTACTTTCATGACAAAAACTGCCAACAAAATACGCTTAGGAAGAAATCTTGGAAATACAGTTTTCCAATATATTTTTCCATCCTTCATTATGCAAGATTGGTTTTTGAAAAAGTTATCTTCTACAGTGGAATCATCGCTATTGTCTATGTAACCGAATAATTTCTGCATGACTTGACTTGCATTTACATTTACACAGCTATTTTCTTTCCAGTACACCGTTTTCAAACTAGAACTGTACCTATTACGTTTGATCTTATGAAAGTTTATTCCATGCAAAGAGGTACAACAGTAAAGGAACAGAGAGGAAAAGAAAGAAAACTTTTTTATTTCATCCTCAATAATATGAAATGTTATGTAATGGAGTGGGTAGGAGGGGGAAGGCTGTTTATTTTTTGAGGTAACATGGAGTATGGCAGCATGCGCTACAAGAGGAAATATTCAAGGGTTTAAATTGTAATAACATACAAACTTGTACAGTGATTTTTATTTTGATCCTTGCATTCTTTTTTTCTTTTGAGCTGTAGCGGGGAAAAAAGAAAATTCAAGGGATACAAGTTTTGAATGGGTGCGGTGGTTTGAACCACATAATATTCTCCACTATCAGAATCATGAATTCATGACTATGGCATTTACAGCATTTACAGCTGTAGAGAATTATCACCTTGGACAGGAGAGTCTGGGGCTTTCTCACCTTTCCGGTCCTCAAGCAGGTGGCTATGTTTTCGCTTGTTACAGGATTCAGACAGGTATTCCTTTCCTTTTTCCTTCTGTTCTCCATATATACTGATGTAATCTGGTATCTTTGTAGCAGAGGAGTAAAATATTCTGTGTAAGTCAACTGAAAAGTCTCCCTCTGCCTTTTTTCCCCCATCCTTTTCTTATCTCCTGGTAAGGAGAGAGAGGAAGACAGGAGACAGGAGGGGAGTGGGAGGAGTTTAGCCCTCGCACTAAACCATTACAAGGGGTTAGAGTTACTTTTCTTCTTAGTAGCTCATATGGTGCTATTGTTTGTGACAAAAATTATATTGTCAGCATACCGATATTTTCACTATTGCTGAGCAGTTTGTCTTCCCAACTAACTGTAATGTGATAGAACCCTGTTTTCCTGGAGATGGCTGAACACCTGTCTGCTGATGGAAATCAGTGAATGAATTCCTCATTTTGCTTTCCTTGCTCTAACAGCTTTTGCTTTCCTGATTAAACCGCCTCTATCTCAACCCACAAATTGCCTCACTTTTACCCTTCCAATTTTGTCCTCCATGTGTTATTGCATACCTGAGTCACTGTCATGTTAATGTGAATTTAAACTGATTTAGGCTGTTTTAGATTTGCCTTTTTACTTTATATTGTGTTCTTTGTGTGTGTGTGAAGTGCCTAAACTCCTACAACAGTCAAGACTAGCTCTTCATTTCATATTCTGATGAATTTATTCTCGTTACCATGCATAGTCTTGTGTTATTTAAGATCTTCTAGAGTATATGGGATCTCTGTCTGAGCTGGCAAATAAAACACCTATAAAATAATCATGGCCCCTATAACGGTAGGTCATGCATGAAAAACCTGAGCATTTCAGGCCTTAGGATTTAAACATCTAGATTTCATCCCTAGATTATAGTTAGACATTTAATTTGAAAAAGTATGGACTCAAATTCTACACTTAATATTTAGTTTCTTTATATAAAAATTAATAATTAGGTGTTTCTTCCCATTATTAATGATTTGATTTAATTAATAAATATATATGCATGAAAGTACTCTCCCTGAGGAATTTTGTAATTCAGCAATTAATAAATATTCATGATATTGCTTTCTCTTTCCTAAAGGATGACACCTGAAAGTAAACCACATTTATTTTTAACGGATACTGTATAGTTTTACAGTATTCTAAGTATTGCCATTGAAAAAACAGTTTGTTTTACTTGCTTTCATGAATATAATACACATGAAAATAAATGTTTATGTGAATAATTTTAATTCAATATTGTAATGGGTTGGGGCAGGTCCCCTCCCCACCACAGGCAGAAATAACGACTCAGGCAAACGGATTGCAAAAGTGATGAAAGTTTAAATAGAAAGCAGTGAATGTTACAGAAAACCCAAAGCGCAGTGACAAAGAAAGATCCCATCCCCACCTGAGGGTGCATCCAAAACCCCCAGGGCTCCTTCTTCCCCCTCCCTCTGCTGGGCTAGTCTCAGCTGGCCAGGCCTGAGACTGCCCATCCCCCTGTGGCCTTGGGCCCGGTCAGGCCCATGGCCGGGAGATCTCTCCCCCAGTTACCAAGTCTCGGAGAGGGAAGGAAAGAGGAAGTGCCAGACTCCGCACTGGATCTTATAGTGGTGCAAAGAATTATGGTAGGGAATACACAATTTCCTGTGTCCATCCCTCTGGGCTGGACTTCTGGACACAGGAAGTGAATGCACCAGGGGGGCACCCAGCTCAAACTACAACAAATATATACCTCATAGACAGTGTTTAGGAATATCAAAGTATATGTTAATGCTTTGTTGTTTAATGTATGTGTTAAACATTAAATGATTGAATTTCTATAGAAAAGAAAATGGAATTAATCTTGGTTTTTTTTACTACATCTTTGTGGATCCTAAATAATACAGATTATTTAAGAACATACAGATTGCTCACTTTTGCTTTTCTCTGCTGTAGAAGGGGCCAAGAAAACCTCCCATCACATCATGAATCATAGAATCATAGAATTGCTTTTCTTGTCAGAGACCTTAAAGATCATCATTAACCCAATACTGATAGTTCACCACTAAACCACGTCCCTCAGCACCACATTTTTATGTCTTAAATACCTCCAGGGATGATGACTTCAATATAAACTTTCTCTTGCACAACCTGGGGCTTTTGATGCTAGTTCTACCATTTATTAGTTAAGAAAAGAGACTGACACCCACCTTGCTACAATCTCCTTTCAGGCAGTTGTAGAGAGCAATAGGTTTCTCTTCAGCCTATTTTCTCCAGAATAAACAAACCCAGTTCCCTAAGCAGTTCTCTAGACCCCTCAACAACTTCATTTCACTTCTCTGGACACATTCCAGAACCTTTATGCCCTTCTTGCAGTGAGGAGCCCAAAACTGAACAGTGTTTGAGGTGCAGCCTGACCAGTGCCAAGTGCTATGGAAGTGCAAATCAATTCCATAGTTCTGCTGACCACACTATTGTTGACACAGGCCAGGATGCTGATGGCCTTCCTGGCCATCTTGGCACACTGATGGCTCATATTTTTCTATTAGCAAATACCCCCAGGTCTTTTTCTGCTGGACAGCTTTCCAGCCACACTTCTCCAAGCCTGCAGCATTTTGTGGGGTTGTTTTGACTCGGCATTTGGCCTTGTAGAACCTCATATCATTGTTCTTGGCCCATTGATCCAGTCTGTCCATACTGGACCCTCTTGCTTTCTAAAATTCCTCTCAAAGAGGAGTCTAGGTGAAGCTGGATCCTGTCCTAGCCCTCTATTCTAAAGAAGAGTTTGGACCCTATATTCTGCCACAGAGCCTTTTTATTTCAGCTCATGCTAGGTGCCTACTGTAGAGGGACTCCAATGAAAATTATACCCTTACAACCTAAGTTCCCCTCCCTTCACACAGTGGTTCAGATGAAGAGTAGTATTTGGGTCTGAAGTCTTCATGTTCTTCATTGAATCATTTTTCTGTCTTCAGGTTGGATATTCTTTATCTTATCTCAAGGATGCAGCTTCTGCTGAAAATATGGCTCCCTTATTTTCTCATGTGCTCAAGGACTCTCTAAGTGTAAGTTCAGCATAAGTTCACTGCTTGTATCCTAAGGCTTCAGTAAATCTAGCCATTCATGCTAAGCAAGTTACTCATGCTGATCAAAGCAAAACAAGCTTCAATTCAAACTAATTTTAAGTAATCACAAACTTAATTAAATATTCTATAGAAACAAATAATTCTAATCTCCAAAGTCATTGTCTTTTACAATCTGTTTCAAAGGTATGTTACATCTTTATTTTTCTAAGATGGCCAAAAATCATAGATTGTTTAATGTCAGCAAGATTCTCCTTGATCCATAAAGATAGATCTGGCCAGGCTCCATCTCCATAAAAAAAGAAAACGCAGGTAAACAGCAAGAGTGAAAAGGCTCCTTCGCTAGGTCAGAGATGACATCCTGAATATTCATTGTTCTGCTCAATCTTAAATTGAACATAATACAGTAATGCATTTTTACTCATCCTAATATTGCTAATCTTTTGATACTTTGTTTTTGCTAAGGAAAGGCACTGAGTCCTATTGACACTACCTTTGGCCTAAGGTTCTTTGTTCTTCTTTCAAATTTCTCCTAACTGAAACCTCCAGAATTCTTATATCCTCCATATATTTTGTTAAATCACACTTGAAACCACATATAAATTGAAAATTTGAGAATATAATATGTTTTAACCATTCTTTTTTTTTTACATAATATGTGAATTCCCCCTTTTTTGATTTTTATAACCTAAAATGAAAATGTCTTTTGTACGGTAACTAATTTTTACTTTCCCTATAACTATTTAAAATTATGACAAATTGGTGAGTTAACATATAAATCCTTTTGAACGTATTTTCTAATCACACAACAATTAAACAATCATGATATTCAGTCCTAATTCAGATGGGTTTTGGTACATTCTTTTTATTGATGCTTTTGATCTCAGATTATTATAACAGTCATTGTGATTGGTGTTAGGTAGGTCTGCTGATTTTCAACTTCATGGCAAATGCTGTTTTTCCATCTTCTTGATTCTTGTGCTGTTGTTTGTAGAGATAATTGGAATTCCCACCTGCAAAATTGATGTTTCCAGGTATTGACTTGGGTAAGCTATTTCTTGCTGATATCACTAAATCCTTAGTTACAAAACATACATCCCTCTTATTTCCTTTACTTTTTTTTTTTTTTTTAATATATATAATCCTTATCTTTATGCTGTTGTGAATGCAAAACAAATAATTCTATAATATGCCTACAGTTAGCTCTTAATTTATGCTAATACCAAAAATCCCTAAAGAACTTAAAGAACTATGTTAAAATTAAATTATCAAAGCAATGTCTAAAAAGAAATAAAAAATATATTACATTAACTAAAGAATACTTTGTAAAATGAAAACCTATTTATCACAACCCTTAACTATATTACATGGAGTTCTTTTGAAATGCTATAGCACACAGTTGTAAAATAACTTATTCTACTTAAACTTATATATAATTATTATTATCAATTATATCTTCTTATTATTACCATGACTATTATAATTACTAATTATAATAGTATATAATAATTACCTCTGTCCTGCAGAGTTGCTTCTTTTCTAGGGCACAAACCCTTTTTTCCTTCTTTATTCTTCTTTATTATTTTCTTCTTTTTTATCTTTAATGTCCAGACATCCACGCCTCTTGCGCTACTATATATTTTGGGTCACAATTTGTAATAATATAGATTTTATATAGATGTTATCTTTGCCTCATGCAATGCTTCCTGGACAAGATGTAAACAGGCAAAGACCATTTATTATGTTATATAGCAAAGTTATATAGTCTATCAGAAGGCACGTGTCACATCTCAGCTGGTCTTTTTCTCTTGGCATGCATGTAATTAAGGCATACAATAGGTCAAAATAACAAAACCAATATTTTAACACATCCAACCAAATTCTGCCTAGTTTCCCTCCTTCAGTTACAAGGTGTTTACATTCTTTTCAGAGTCAAAGACAAAACTTAGCTTTCTCTAATTCGAGCAAAGGCAAATCTTCCCTATAGCTTTCCAAAGCTAGCCTAAAACAACCTCTTCCCACAAATAACAGCAATTCTTAACATCTAGAACAAGATAATAAAATAAAATGTCAGTAGTATAAAAGATGATTTTTTTTTAAAGTTGATGAAATACATATACATAAAATACTATTAAAAATGACAGTTTAAATTGTTATTTCATATACAAATATAAATGCTGAACATAATAAGAGGCAAATATATCATTCAGGATCTAAGTTGCTGCAGCTCCATACCCCTAGATTCAACCTGTAGCAAGGCACAAGTACACACATCACAGAACCTCCTCCTGTATATGTATACACATATATATGAGCAACAGCCTCAGATCACAGTTGCTCAGAGCACACATGTGAATGTAAACAGGACTGATGCTCTCATCCTGCTCTGTTTCGACTGAGCAAGATGGCAGTTTAATGGAGAGAATACACATTTATACATATGTGCATGATGGATGCCTCCAGCAGCTGAGCTATACATTCTATCTGCCCAGTAGCTGCACCTGGATCTCAGTCTGCCTAGGTGCTTCCACATGAACATAGGAGCCCTCAAAGACACAGTTCTGCTTCATGTGATTATAGACCACTCATTCCCACATGCCTCCCATCACACAAAGATGTCCAGGAGTCCTCCAGTCCCACAGCCAGTGTACACTCCCACCCTTGTGGATGCACAGGTGTTCTCAGAGCCAGAGCTCGCACTTTGGGACACACACACTCCCAGGTGACTTCATCTGCTGTTGTCTGGTTCAACGTGATCTTCAGTATGCACACAGTCACACTACACTCCAGTTTCTGGCAACACACACTCACACATATATATGGATGAGAGCTCCTTACCATAATGTAGCTGAAAATGGAGTTCAAAAAGTATACATCACCCACAGTCCATAGTCTGACTCACACCTCCATACACACAGGACAGAGAGACCTCACCCAGGGCAGAGTTAGAAAGGAAGTTAACATGAAGGCAGGACAGATGGTGCTGATCAGGAACAGGGAGCATCCAGAAAAATGCACTGATCGGCTCCTGCTTATGCACGTATTAACCATTTTATTCCTTTATTTATATTCCACAATTGTTACTCCCTAAATCATGTAAATCCCCCTGTTTTCCTGTCTTTGGTACTTCTCCTTACATCTCATTTTGAACCCTGTGCAATCCCAAAATGATTTTCCTCTGCATCTTAATGTGGACCCCTCACCCCGAAACATCAATCACCAATAGTCTGAAAGGTTTTCAGAAGAACTTCACCCCTCGACTCTTCCTGATGAGTTTCACATTCGGACACTGAGGTTGAAGTTCTTCTGGGACAGCTCTAAGAAGGACCTAGAGAAGGTTTCCCTTCCTCTGACTTTTCAGTTTGAGTTCCCACTTGCCATTGTCCCTTCTTGTGCTCTTTTGACCAGATATGAATATAAATGATTGTTTAGGGATGTTATACAGAAGGTTAATTTATTCTGAAGATTCCTTTGGACACTGAAGTGAATGGCAGCAAAGACAATGATTAGTAGACAGTATACCACCACTTGTGAAAAACCTAAAACATGACTCAAACATTGTTAAAAGCCTCAAGAGATGGAAGAAATAAATCATAATGAAAGCCAGTGTAGGTAGCAGCTGGGAGAAAGATATCTATGTAAAGGCTTACTTCAAGAGTCACACAGCTGAAAGTGGGAAAGGTTGGGTGACTTGCAGTTCAAAAAAACCCCACGTGATTTAACACCCTTGATCTCCTGTGAAACACTAAATCATAGCTGAAAACCAAATTTCTATGAGAAACATCAGTAGCAGATCCTTCATGGGCTCAGTTTCAGGAGAGGGACCTTGGGGTGCTGGTTGATGGTAGACTGAACATGAGCCTGCAGTGTACCCAGGCAGCTAAGAGGGCCAATGGCATCCTGGCCTGCATCAGGAACAGTGTGGCCAGCAGGAGCAGGGAGGTCATTCTGCCCCTGTACACTGCACTGGTTAGGCCGCACCTCGAGTACCGTGTCCAGTTCTGGGCCCCTCAGTTTAGGAAGGATGTTGACTTGCTGGAACGAGTCCAGAGAAGAGCAACAAAGTTGGTGAGGGGTTTGGAACACAAGCCCTATGAGGAGAGACTGAGGGAGCTGGGGTTGCTTAGCCTGGAGAAGAGGAGACTCAGGGGTGACCTTATTACTCTCTACAACTCCCTGAAGGGAGGTTGTAGCCAGGCAGAGGTTGGTCTCTTCTCCCAGGCAGCCAGTACCAGAACATGAGGACACAGTCTCAGGCTGCACTAGGGGAGGTTTAGGTTGGATGTTAGGAAAAAGTTCTATACAGAGAGAGTGATTGCACATTGGAATGGGCTGCCTGGGGAGGTGGTGGGGTCGCCATCATTGGAGGTCTTCAGGAGGAGACTTGATGGGGTGCTTGGTGCCGTGGATTAGTTGTTTAGGTGGGTTGGATTGGTTGATGGGTTGGACGTGATGATCTTGAAGGTCTCTTCCAACCTGGTTTATTCTATGTATTCTAAATGACATCTCTTGAAACTGTTGCAAGATAATGTTACATTTTGATCACTGAGCAGGCTAATCTAGTATATTTAAAATATATGTATTATTTAGGTAATTATTCTTTAAAAAAAATTAAATTAAACATTATGTAGATGACATAATTTGCACAGGATGAAATAGAGCCTACTTGTACTCACTTTAGCCCAAGATTGATTGCATGCGTGAGATCTGCCTGAATATGTACAGAACACTTTGGCCAACATGGGAAAACTCAAGAGATGGATTTAAGAATATTGTGTGCACAAACAGACCATGAAACTGAATGTAGGATTGTTGGGTTTGGACTCTAACAGGTGCATTTTAAAACTCCTCTCTATAAAATGCTGACTAGGAGTCATTTCAGAAAGTTACTCATCTGCACTTCCAGTTCATAGTCATAGCTTCCAGCTGAGACTGGTGATCAACCACATCAATACTTCAAACTATTTCAAATAAAATTAGATTAATTTAAACTAGCAGAGAAATGAGTTGCACTTTTGCCTGAGGAAATACAACCCTATATATGCATATGCCTTGTATGCGAAGCATCAGATAGGATAGGATATTATTGGAAAATAGATTCCTTTAATGTTCCACTTGTCCTAACTTGTCTGTCTAATGCTTAAGGCATTGCTATAGCGGAAGGAAATCTTTGGAGTGGGTATGTGTATTTCATTCACTATCAAGAATTAAGAACAAACCAACCAAAAATAAAATGCTGTGCCAGGGGAGGTTTAGGCTGGAGGTTAGGAGCAGGTTTTACACAGAGAGAGTGATTGCCCATTGGAATGGGCTGCCCGAGGAGGTGGTGGGGTCACCATTGCTGGGGGTGTTCAGGAGGAGACTTGATAGGGTGCTTGGTTGCATGGTTTAGTTGATTAGGTGGTGCTGGATGATAGGTTGGACGTGATGATCTTGAAGGTCTCTTCCAACCTGGTCTATTCTATTCTATTCTATTCTATTCTATTCTATTCTATTCTATTCTATTCTATTCTATTCTATTCTATTCTACATGTAGTCCAAATCCCTATTTTGAGGGACTAAAGTCTCATCAGAGCATCCAAAAACTCTTGTTTTGTTTCCAAATACCCCTTTTGTGGATCTGAATATGTATTTTTAGAGCTTAGAGTCTCATTTTTATGATCTAAATGTGTAAGACACAAAGGCACAAATGTATAAGACCCAGAGTCTCACTCAAGGTTTCAAACCCACATTTTTAGGATATAACCCTTCATCTCCAGAATATGACATCTCAGTTTTAAGGACCAAAACTGATTACAGAGCCCAGATTCTGTTTTCCAGGGCTCAAAGGCTTGATTTTATGATCCAGCCCCTCGTTTTATAATCCAGCTGCTCATTTCAAGGCCCAACAGCTCATTTTTTAAGGTCCAAACCCTCATCTTAGGCTCCAAAGTGTCCTTTTTAAGGCCCCAGCCTTTTTTTTTTTTTTTTTTTTTTATGGCTCTAATCCTCATCTTTATCAATCAAAGCTTCATTTCATCCTCCAAAGTCTCTTTTTAGGCTCCATAGCATCATTTATATGGTACAAAGTTTCTGTTGCAGTTGGCAAAGTCCCCTATAGAGATCCAAGGCCACATTTATAGTTTTCAAAGCCTCCTTTTCAGGCTCCAGCATGGCATTTTTAGGATCCAGCGAGAAGTTTTTAGGGTCTGAGAGACACCCTGAGGGTCTAAATCATTATTTTTAGCATCAAAACACAGTGATTTAGGTCCCAAAGCCCCATTTTTAGAGTCCAGAGCTTTGATCCTATCCTTGAAAGCCCCCTTTCTAGGGTCAATACCCTCATTTTTGGGGTCAAATCATCCTTTACAAGTTCCATGCTTCAAAGACACATTTTGGGAGTTTAGAGCCACATTTCTAAGTCCCCAGATTTGATTTTGAAGATCCAAAGCCCCATTTTTGGACTCCACAGCTCTATTTGTAAGGCTCAAAGGCTCATTTTCAGTCCCAGACCCTTTCTGTTTGCATCAGAGGGATGTAAGCTCTTTGGGAAGCATGGGAAGATGAAGAGGGGGAGTTGCCCTTTCGGGTGGGGAGCAGCTGAAGTGCCTGGGCATGGGGCAGGAGCCCCTTGTCAACTTCTGCCATAGGACTGAATGGAGGATAGTCTAATGTCCAGAAAACCTGCCCAAGACCAGCTCTTGTCATTCTGTGGTGTGGTACCTGCTAATGTTTCTGAGGACTTCTCTGACATTTCTCCACAGCTGTTGGACTCTTAAGTGCCCATGGAGTAGAGCCTTCTTTTGAGGATGGCTTCACTTATTGTGTAGCTCTGAGGAGAGGGTGGACCAGAGAAACCAAATGCCAGCATCATGCAAGACTAGCCCCTGCTCCAACTGCTCAGGCCAGCCCCCTCCTCCCTGAGGATTTGGATCTCTGATGGTCTCCAGTTCTATGAGATGTCCTTAGTAAGGAGAAATTTAATTACATCAGATTGGTCAATGCTTTCTCCAGAAGAGTTTTGGAGATCTTTGGGCCCCTGAAGCAGTGTTGTTCCACTTTCTTGATTAGATATTTAGATAGATGGATAGATGATAGTTTACTCTTTCTTTCCTTAACCTTATTTGAAATTCCCCTTCCTGCTTCTCATCCTTGCATTCTCTGGCCCTTTGCATTCCCTTATGATCCCCAGCTAAATCATCAGACATACCCAGCCCGAAAACAGTCACAACATGCCCTTCAAGCACAGCTTCTCTGGGATCATGTGGGCCACACAGACACACCCCAGCGGCCAGCTCCAAGCAGAGACACAGGACAGTGTTAGTGGCCGTGAGCTGGCACCGGGGCAGAGTTGCGGGCCATGAGGATCAGAAGAGAAGAGCTCCAACAACTCCCCTTCACACCCTCCTGAGTGGATGGACAGATTTGGTTTTGGACCCACCAAATGAAGGTTTAGACCCTTAAGGTAAGGCTTGGATACTAAAAATGTCTGGCTGGGTGTTAAAAATTTTGGAGCCTGAACATGCATCTAAGAACAATAAACTGTGGACTTTGGCTCTAAAAGAAGAGTCTGCAAACAAAAAGTGCCACTGAATATGAAAATTTGAGACTAAATTAGGCTCTGGACCTTTCACACTGAGTCTTTGAACCTTAAAAGCATAACCCTTGGAAGACAATGTCTCTGTGTGTGTGGCTGATGTCACCTTTCAAAGCATTGTCCCAGACAGGTGATCTGCATTTCCTTATCTTCTCCCTCTGCCCTCATTGGGACCCTGACAGTTGTCTGACCTCACAGGCCCTCTCAGCCTGGACTCTAGCCCCCAGACTACTCCAAATTCCCAGCAGGGTCTCCCCATTCTGGAGCTAACTTCACCTTGGAGAACTAAAGCTGTTTTGAATGGTGCTGGATTCAGTCTTCTGAGTGAGATAATGGAGGGCAACTTGGGCTTCACTTCCAGAACAAAAGAACATGATCTCAGCCATCACCTCCATAAGGATCTGTCTTGTCAGTGATCTACAAAAGCTGCATTGTGACAAAATGCAGTAGATGCTAAGGCAGACAGTTGGTGCCAGTGATAACAATTGCTCAGTGCCAATTGACTGATGCCCACCTGGTTGCTGAGACAAGTTCCCCCACACCAAGCTCCCACCAGTTTATTACAGTATCTCAGTATCACAGTATCACAGTAACTAAGGTTGGAAGAGACCCCAATGATCATCAAGTCCAACCTGTTCCAACAGACCTCACAACTAGACCGTGGCACCAAGTGCCACATCCAATCTCCCCTTGAACACCTCCAGGGACGGTAACTCCACCACCTCCCTGGGAAGCCCATTCCAATGACGAATGACTCGCTCAGTGAAGAACTTTTTCCTCACCTCGAGTCTAAACCTCCCCTGGCACAGCTTGAGACTGTGTCCCCTTGTTCTGGTGCTGGTTGCCTGGGAGAAGAGACCAACCCCCTCCTGTCTACAACCACCTTTCAGGTAGTTGTAGAGGATCACAGGTGACCTCATTGCCCTCTACAATGGCAATTGTAGAGGGCAATGTGAAAGGTGGTTGTAGAGGGCAATGAGGTCACCTGTGATCCTTCTCTTCTCCAGTATTCCTGAGCATGACACCACATGATGAGGAGGGGCTCCTTGGTTCCATGCTGGGGTATAAGGGGTGACAAGGGTCCTGGTTATGCAAGGGAATCTTTGAGCGTGGTGTAACTGTATGATGAGCTTGTTGGTGTTCAGCATTTGCAGGGATCATCAAGATAGACCAGGGGAGTGTAGCATGGGGCAGGGGTTTGGGCACAGAATCATGGAATGATTTAGGCTGGAAAAGATCTTTAAGATAATGAAGTATTGGCTGTGTGCCAATGGTATAGAGGAAAGCATTGCCCCAGGCAACTTCTACCATGTTAGCACAAGCTCTGCTGCCCAGGAGGGTCCCATCGTGCAGGGATTTGCAGATGGCAACATAGCAGTCATAGGCCATGATGGTGAGAAAAGAAAAATCTGCTTAGAACAAAAAGAGAAAGGAAAAAGGCTTGGGCAGCACATCCTGAGAAAGAGATGACCCTTACATCCCAAAAGAACTTGGCTATGGATCTGGGGATGGTGGTGGAGATGGAGCCCAGATCAAACAGCAAGAGGTTGAGGAGGAAGAAACACTTGCGGGTATGAAGGTGGTGGTTGCAGGCAATGATGTTGCCTGGCATGGCAGCCAGATAGATGCCCAGGAAGGACCAGAAATGTAAGAGCTGCAATTCCTGGGTGTCTGCAAATACCGTGAGGAGGATCTGGGTGATGGATCTGCCATTGGACATTTTCTGCCTCAGGGCAAGGGGACCTGTCCGAGGTGCAAAAGACAGGGAGAAGTTAAAGATTTCTCTGAGCAAAATCAATGAATTTTTCATGTAATCACAAAGTGTCTGTGCTCTGCCAGAGACTTTTGTGCAGCTCCATGCACAAGCACTGGGTTGTGGTGGCTGAGGCTGCTGCTGGCAGAGGAGGACTTTGAAGTGGGCTCTGTGGGTTATTTAGTCACCAGCTGGGGTTAAATAATACTTGCAGCTGCTATATGACCACAGTGATGTGACAGTCTAAGTATTCTGGGCTTTAGGGAATTTTACAGACTTGTTTTATAGAAATTCAGTTATTAGTAGATACATAAATTAAACACAAATATCTAATATTCAAATCAGGTTCTATGACTCATTTATTTATTCATCTGGAAACCTAATTATATTTTATGATTCATGAGTAACAACTCAAAATACTCATTTGATTGTGCTTTATTCTAGTTGACAGTAATTTTGACCTGTACTAAGTAAACATATTTTTTATTGTACAGCATCTCTGAACATTAATAATTAATATTTAGCTAGTGAAATAAAGAAGGGTTAGAATGTTGAAGTTATTATTTCTTCAGATAATTTACGTTCAAAGACATAGATAAATAAACCCAACAACATAAACAAGTAAGCAAATCAAGAACGAAAATATCCCTAGAAAAGAAAACTGAACATTCTAAATAATAGGTAGTTATTATTTTAACATTTAATCTATTATTTCTACTTTAATTGAATAGATCCTATACAGGTATGTTATCAGAAGCATTCTCAGCTAAATATCATTCATTTCACAACTTGACAGATGATCTGAATGTCAGTGTTATTTAGGGAAAAAACAAAACAAAACAGAACAACAAACCTACCAGAAATACAGTACCAATATTTAAATACACACAGCTGAAATCCAAGGGTGTGCATAAATGAGCTGCAAAGCCAACAAATTGTTTCTGATATTCCATTCCATTAGAGAGTAACAATAACAAGTTTCTAAGTGCTGACCTACTTTAAAGACTGATGAGAATATATTTATTTAAAAATTCTAAACATTGTTATATTTGTGTGGAGTATCAAATATTTTTTAACATATTGCTCATTTGATGTTTTTTACCTCTTAGTTGTATTTAATGTAAAATTATATATGATGCTTATTTAAACACCCAGATATATTTTACCATAATCCTATATAATTACTTAGAATATGACATAGAGTAAATTGAATGCAAATGTGAATCATGCTTTATGTTTTTTCCTCCTTTTATTTCTTCAATAAGTTTTCTTCAAGAAACTAACAACAAATCTCAGACAATTTTTTTTTCATAGTTCCCCCACAAAGTAATAATTCCTGTAACTCCTCCTGTTGAATACTATTTATAAAAGCACTGCCTCTTCACAAGTTATTTTTGTAGCCTAATTTGCAGTTTCTCACATGAAAGTTCATCTGCCAATGCAGTTGCTCAAACTGACTTTCAAATCAGAGGTTGTCATACATGTAAAATCTCATTTCCACACTTTATTTGGAGATCCTAAGACTATACTTTTGTTGCTTTAAAAAAAAAAAAAAGAAGTTGTTTATGCTGCCATCTTCTATTTTCTAAGGAGAAGTTTGCATATATATCTAAAGATTTTATTGGGGGCAGTGTAAATTAAAAAAATTGCCTCTGTTTCATGATACCATTTGTCAAAAATGGATGCATTTGAATTCATATGTAGGCCTTGTGCATTTGGATGTAGTAGTTTCTGTTTGGTCCTTACAATATAAAGCTTGGACTTACTATTTATTACTCACCTATTTTAAATGTTTAAACCTTCCTCAATGCTATCATCTTTACATGTGATCTGTTCAGGTATTTAAAAGTTTCTGAAGTTTTTCAACTTGTGTGTACTGCCTTGAACCTCTTTTACCTTTCCTTTTGAGTGAGAGTCCTCAAAATTGCTTAGATTTTAAGGACTTGTTTCAGTTCTCCTAATCTCCTTGATTATCTGAACCTTTTTATGTGCTGGAGATGACTCACAGAAGGCAATACGTTTTACTAGCCAGAATAAATCTCACTTGGAAGAAATCATTACTCCTTCTGATTTTTAAAATAAACTAAAACCAAATTATATGCAAGGCAACCAAGTACATATTTTTATGCATTCAAAAATATAAAGAATAGTTTTGTTCTAGAGTACGTGCAAAGTATTATATGACTAGTCCTCACGATTCAACATTTGTTTGGAGATTCAATTATTTAATCACATTTTGTTTAAGATCCTGCATTATAAAATACAACTTTAAATTTTGAGTGAACTTAGTGTCAGGGCCTGTCCTAACAGAAATAAACTTGTTAGTTACAAACAATTCATAGGAAATTTGAAATTAAAATTGTTTTTCTGTTATCCAAAGTCCTTTTTTCCTCTGCATTTTCATATCGAGGGGAATTATGTAACTTCAGTGAACAAAATTTGTCAGAAGAATTATCTCTGGGAAACTGACCATTCCACAGAATATATACTTAGACACAAGAATCTAGGTAAATAGTATTTATAACATAATGCATATTTAGGTTAGGAACTGGCTGGAGGGCCGAGCCCAGAGAGTGGTAGTGAATGGTGCCACATCCAGCTGGCAGCCAGTCACCAGTGGTCTGCCCCAGGGATCAGTGCTGGGCTGTCCAGTTCTGGGCCCCTCAGTTTAGGAAGGATGTTGACTTGCTGGAACGAGTCCAGAGAAGAGCAACAAAGTTGGTGAGGGGTTTGGAACATAAGCCCTACGAGGAGAGGCTGAGGGAGCTGGGGTTGCTTAGCCTGGAGAAGAGGAGACTCAGGGGTGACCTTATTACTCTCTACAACTATCTGAAGGGAGGTTGTAGACAGACAGATGTTGGTCTCTTCTCCCAGGCAAGCAGTACCAGAACAAGAGGACACAGTCTCAGGCTGCGCCAGGGGAGGTTCAGGCTGGATGTTAGAAAAAAGTTCTATACAGAAAGAGTGATTGCACATTGGAATGGGCTGCCTGGGGAGGTGGTGGAGTCGCCATCACTGGAGGTTTTTAGGAGAAGACTTGACAGGGTGCTTGGTGCTGTGGGTTAGTTGCTTGGGCGGTGTTGGATTGGTGATGGGTTGGACGCGATGATCTTGAAGGTCTCTTCCAACCTGGTTTATTCTATGTATGTATTCTATATCAAGACATAGGGTAAGATCATGTCAAAATAGAGAAATGTGCATATATATGCAAACTTTTCCTTAGAAAATAGAAGATGACAGCATAAACAATTTTCTGGTTTTTGTTTTTTTAAAGCAATAAAATATGGTCATATGTTCTCCAAATAAAGTGTGGAAATGAGATTTTAAATGTATGACAACCTCTGATTTGAAAGTCAGTTTGAGCAACTGCATTTGCAGATGAACTTTCATGTGAGAAACTGCAAATTGTGTTTATGAAGATTCCTGACTAATATATACACTAGGTATTTATTTAAATATCTTTGTACTGGAGCAGCTGAAATTGGGACTAATTAAAAAACAACAACAACAAATCCACAACAAAACCAGACACAGGCTCTTGCTAATCCTAAAAGAACGGTGTGAGAGTGGGGTATTTTTTTTAACCTTTCATATATCTGGAGTCTAGATCGGAATTGTTGTAAATGTTGTAATTTAAACAACATGCTTTTGAGCTCAGTATCTATATTTAGGGAATATGTTTATAGTACATTTGATCTTTAACTTTAAAATAGACTCTAGAATAAGTCAGATAACTCATGGACTAAAGTGCCTCCTTTTTTCATGTTGACTAAATGCAGACATCTTCAATATAGAATTGAAAGAATTAGATATGACAAATTTACTCATAAGGCCTTTGAGAAAGGTGTGAATAAAACCCTTTCCAGTGTGTGAGGAACTACAGGATCATAACTGTGGGAGCACAGTGTTATTGTAAGGCAAATGCTGGTCTTTATGTGGAAAAAACACATCCTTCTAAACTAAACACAGCAACATAACACTCACTGTCCCTGGAGTTTGGCTATTTATACTACAAAACTGTTCAAATCATGCCCAGTAACAGTTTTGGATGATGCCAAAACTGAAAAACACATGCAGATGGTACAGTAGGGTATTGGCCAGAGGCAATTACAACTAGTAGTGGAAAGGGACCATACAATTTGAAAGCTAAACCAGATTAATGGAGTGCACACAACTGGTCACAGTGCCAGAAACCTGTTTGTCAAATCATATGAAGAAGCTGTGTAGGCAGTAGTCCCTAACCTGCCTAACTTAAATGTACACAGCTGATTATTCTTTTTCTATTTCCATTTCAGCATACTATGTAAAGAGCTACCCACCAGTAAGTCTTTGGAAGGTACAATACTAAACTTTATAGTGTTATTTCACATGGTCACTTTTTTTTTTCCCCAGAACATTCATATGACTGCCACTATTTACTATTGTTCTGCAAGGACACATATTTTGTCTATATGTGTAGATTGAGTTGTTTTGGTTTTTTTATATTAAAAATGCTTAATGTTTTTTGTCTTTATAGAATCCCTAAACATTCACCTTTGTAATTTGCTTTTGACTGATTGTATGATGAACATCTTCTAATTATAAATGAAGCAGTATGTCTAGTAAGTGTATTTTAACATAAAACAGAGTCCAAATTATTTTCTAATAAAAAGATTGCATTGAAATGAAACATTCTGAAATTATCAGCTATTATTCTTTGCATTAGCTGTTAAAATACCCCAGTCTTAGAACTCTGGATGTTAGGCTGGATGTTAGGAAGAAATTCTTCATAGAGAGAGCGATTGCCATTGGAATGGGCTGCTCGGGGAGGTGGCAGAGTCACCATCACTGGAGGTGTTTAGGAACAGACTTGATGGAGTGCTTGGTGCCATGGTTTAGGTGATTATATGGTGTTGGATGATGGGTTGGACACAATGATCTCAAAGGTCTTTTCCAACCTGGTTTATTCTATTCTATTCTTCTCTGTGGTGATAAAAATAAATAAATAAATATATAGTTCAACTTCGTGGGCTTTGTGCAAGCTGTCAGGAAAATGAACAGCTGTCTTGCACATGCTACAGTAGCTCTGTTTTATATATTACATCAAATTATACCATATGCCTCATTAGAGAAGTATGTGGAAGGGACATTAAAATATTGTGAGATCTTTCTTCACAGAGACAAAAATATGTAACTGGTTTTTCTCACATTTAGTAAATTTGAGGCTTATATTTCTTAGGAAAAAAAATCATATCTTCAGGACTTGTTTTAATATTTCAGGTAAAGCATCTATATTAGTACCTTACCCTTTTTTCCACAGGTATTGCAGAAAATAAAAAACAAACAAAGACGCATGAATTGTAATCATATAACATATCATAGCAGAAAAGAGGTATCCAGCAAAACATAAACTGAGGTCACAGTCACTAATGATGAAGTCTGAGATGCTAATATAACATTGGTCTCTCATGCTTTATTTAGAACTAGTTGTAATGAAATAAATAAAATATTTTCTATAATATTCAAGACTGTGAAATTAATGAACTGCATGCAACCAAAAAATGTGGCTTCTTTTCAAAAACCTTGTCTATTGAGATATATTTTTTAATTAAAAAGTGCTTTTTAGCACCTTAAAAAATACTTTAAAAAGTACTTAAATCCTACTGATTCTAAGTTCAAGTTAAAAATCTTGAGTCAAAAAATCTCTTAGATTTTATTTTTAATGCCATCCAAAAATATATAAACTGCATTTGTGTTTTTAAACAGAGTTCTGAAATACAGGTAGAAAAGCCAACACAAAACTAAAAACTTCTTGGTATTCTTATCTAGTTAAAATACACATAGAAAAAAAAAAGCTCTTAGTATCACTTAATATTTAAATACTTTTTGGTAAAAGGATATGAAGCTAATTTATTTTAAAGAAGTGAAGACAAAAGCAAACAAGAAAACAAACAAATTAGTATTATTTTAAGTCATCCATCTTTTTTGTTTTTTTCTATGTATTTACCTTGAAAATTTGTAGTAAATTCCAAAATTTAAGAATTTAGAACCAAATGAAAATTCTCAAAAAGAATTATTCAGAATATTAACCAACTATGAGCTTATGATCTAATAAATTCCTTATTACTGTATCTAAATTGGATGATGCAATGAATCCGTGCAAGTGTTTCTGATAGTCCAAACTAACTGGCTCTCAAACACCATAAGGTATTGATTAAAATGCTATTCATTAGAGCTAACATGAAAAATGAACAAAACCAACAAAACAAACAAACAAACCCAGCAGACAACCTTACATCTTTTCTGTAACCTGCAGTGCCGCATTGGATGGACCTTCAATTCTGGCAAAGCACGTAATACAGATCCTGCCCATGACAAAGTTCCCTGGCTTTTTGATCCTTAGAGTTTTGATAGCATGTTCTTAGAAGAAAACAACTCTATTCATCATTTCTACTGTCAAGCACAAGAATGTTCACATAAGAACATACCACTTTGACATAGAGAAGGACATGTGGGTGATGTAATGTCATTGCCAAATGGGAGCTGCCTACAGGTCCATCTGTTACGATTATCTGTCTATGTTTATCCAGAAGACAAGGATTATGTTCAGGACAACACAGGCTTGAAGGCAAAGTGCTATTCACAACACAGCACAGTGCTACATGAACTCACCATCCACTGCTGGACTGATCACTAATTCCATAATGTGCAATAGCCTTTCAATGAAAATCACTACTGACCATTAATTTCCTGAATATTAATTTCTTTTCAACTAAATAATATTTTTTGTCCTTTCTCTGATGGGCATCTTTGGAAATCTCCTGTGGAAATTCTCTTGGAAGGGTTTCAAATTGGAAACAATTAAAGTGGCACCATTTTACTTTTTACTTCTATATGTTACTTTCCTTATCTGTGAAACAGATACTCTTGTTCTAAAGGAAAAATAAAAAACAGAAAGTAACAGACAAATTCCTTTACAGGATGGGGGGGGGAGGGAGGGGAATGTTTCCAAATGGCTCCCTGTGACTCCCTTCTTGGATAGCCTGAAAAGAAAAAAACAATCAACAATTTTCACAACTTTACATTTACTCTGTTGGATATGTTTGCTGTGGTAAAAACAAAAAATGAAATCTATCTATCTATCTATCTATCTTACTAGCTTAGGTAGCTTACTAGTTTAGGTATGGTCCTGCTCTGGCAGGGCGGGGGGTTGTACTTGATGATCTCTTTTGGTCCCTTCCATCCTGTGATCACAAACGTTAAGTTAAGCAGTTATTCATTCAGCTTTGTTAACAGGGTCTAATGAATTGATGGTTGCAATGTATTATAATATATAATCTTGATTAATTTGTACTACTTTAGATTTTCATATACATGTATCTCACTGAAACCAGTGTGGTACGTTAAGCATGAGTCATTACTCCATTATTCAGTCTACAAACTAACATAAAGAATACAAATAAAATAAAGATTTTGTTTTCTTCTGGCGATGGTTTTGTTTGGCCAAACTGTGGGATTTTCCTTATGCAGCCACTACAGTAGGCATCTTCTTTTCCCTAGAAAATTCATGAATGACAACATTGTTTCCATCCAGAAACACTGAAGTTAGGGCAGCAAACATTGTAACACAGTTGTTACAGCCCAGAGCTAATGATGCTATTTATCTGTCTACACTTAACATCTTATATCAGTTTCTGTGAAACATCAAAGCCACTAACCTTCATTTTCTCTTATAGCAACAGAAAGAAACAATAACTATAAAACACTGTACTATTTAAAAAAAACCCCACAAGTGAAATCTTCACATAATAATTTGTAGGAAATTACTTTTGTATATGCTGTCATGTTCATCGATTTTTGTGGGTTTTTTCTGAGGTGGGAGGTACAGAAGTGAGAGATTGTGAATATTTCTATTAGATCATGTGCAGAAATAGAAGATAATTAATATCTCATGTAAGGATAAAAGACAAAAAATTAGGGACAAAATAATACACTGGCACTGACTTGGATTTGCATTTACAACTTCGTTCTGTAAAGTTTGCTGAAGTGAGGCTTCTATAGTAGCATAGTAACAGCACTACAGATGAAAAACATTTAATATACATTTTCTTTTCTTAAAAAATATACAGTATCCAAGTACTAGAATGTAAACAATTTAAATTATCTTAAGCCAATTTAGATTTTCATATTTACTCATCCATTTTCGATAGAGGTTAAGCACAGCTGTTTAAAAATATGCCAGTGGCTGGGTGTCTGAATCACCCTCATAAGGCTGAAGAATCTGATACATAAGTTAAGGGAAACTAGTGTCTTGCTGAGTCACCAGCCTACAGACAGGTGGTTTACCCTAATGGGCCTCAAGTGGCATGAGATTCCTATGATAAGACCAAAGAATTATGGGTTTGTTTTCCTTTGGGTATTCTTGCAGATGAAACTCATGAACACCAAACAGCATATCTAGACACTTTAGGGGTATACAATCTGGAGCTACATTCCACCCTTGGTTTCTTCAATCATACCCTTGTTTTTTTTTTTCCAAATCTCATCCACCTTTATGTGTCCAGAAGTTAGTTATACTATTAATTCACTTGTATTCAAAGTAACCCCCAGATAATGTTGCAATTAATTTAGAATAGAATAGAATAGAATAGAATAGAATAGAATAGAATAGAATAGAATAGAATAGAATAGAATAGAATAGAATAGAATAGAATTAACCAGCTTGGAAAAGATCTTCAAGGTCATCAAGCCCAACCTATCACCCAACACCATCTTATCAACTAAACCAAGCACCCCATCCAGTCTCTTCCTAAACACCTCCAGTTATGGTGGCTCCACGCCTCCCTGGGCAGCCCATTCCAATGGCAACTCACTCTTTCTGACTTCTTCCTAACATCCAGCCTAAACCTATCCTAGCACCGCTTGAGACTGTGTCCTCTTGTTCTGGTGCTGGTTGCCTGGGAGAAGAGACCAACCCCCACCTGGCTACAACCTCCCTACAGGTAGTTGTAGACAGCAATAAGGTCTCCCCTGAACCTCCAATTTGTCTAATATCATTCAACTTGAACAATTAGATACGTCACCAACTGTAAAGATTAAAGTGCAGCTTCAGGTGAGCACTTCTGAAAATTAAATTGTCTGGTAGTCTCTTCATCTTAGCTTGACCCTCTATGTCAGCCTGACCTTCCCACACTGAGGTGGCATTTAGAAGTAATAATTGTAACCACAAAGTAAATCATATCCACAAAGTAGCTCTAGGTCTTCTAATTTTCTATCACAAGCAAAATTGCCAGCTCAAGCAAACAACTGGTTACTTTAATTCAAACAGGCTTTTCAAAAACAGTTTCATCTAAATCCTTTGATAAAATATTTTTTTGCTGGGACAGTCAGACCCTGATATATCATGATAAAGCATTTGCTGGAGGTTTTTAATGAAGTCTAAGAAGCTTTCATCACTTGGATAAAAAAGAAATTTAATGGACATGAGGGAAAATAACATAGCAGAAAATGTGTCAAAACTGAATAATCAGTTCTTGTTTGTTTTGTTGAGATGTCAAGCAATAATATTTAATGTGCTGTGCCTTGCTGGCTCTTGAATGTACTCCTTTTATCTGGAACTACACTTGAGATTTAAAGTTAACCATAAACAATACTCTTTCCTTTATTCTCTAAGTGACATCTTATTAGTTGAAAGCCTGCTGCCATATGGTGAAGCAATATGACCTGAAGTAAGCATCTATAGTAAGATCCTTCAGAAGAAAAGTTTATGTGATTTTCACTGACATACTGGTATTTGAGTTTGATGTTTAACTTTACCACACACACAAAACCACAAAAAAAAACCCAAACAAAAACAACACACTGAAAAAATAAAACAACCCACAACAAAACAAACAACAGCAACAACAAATAAAAAAACAAACAAAACCAAACCCCCCAAAAGTGTACCAACATTATTGTGCATGAATATACAAATAAAACCAAGAATAAGCATGTAATTTTCATCATCTCCTAGACTCACAAGTTGCAGCACAGTGATTCACAGATTCACACATTGCATTGGGTTGGAAGGGAGTCTCAAAAATCATCTTGTCCAACCCCCCTGCAGTGAGCAGAGACACCTCCATCTAGATCAGGCTGCCCAGGGCCACATCAAGTCTTATCTTGAATATCTCCAATGACAGGGCCTCAACCACATCCCTGGGCAACCTGTTCTAGTATTTCACCACACTCATTGTGAAGAACTTCTTATGTCTAAACCAAACCTGCCCTGCTCCAGGTTAATGCCATTTCCCCTTGTCCTATTGCTGATAAAGCTTTTCCCTCTTAAATTAAATTCCAAAAATTTTGTATTACAATGTGTCCTTCTTTAAGACAGCCTGCTCTAACAACCAAGCCCCACACAAATAGATGAGGAGCAAAAGCGGCACAAAAAGCCCTGTGGGTTGAGATACAGTTTAATGGAAATACAGTACAGTACAATACTGTGTGAATGAGCAAACAAGACAAGTCAGCCAATGAGCAAACAAGCCAGCAAGAGGAAAGGAGCAGCATCCAAGCCAGCAAAGTTGAAGAGACCCACATCCCAAGCTGTAACCTGAAGAAGCCCCCTGAAACAGGAAGTATCACAAGTTAGAGTGTGAACTCCAAGCACCATCATCCTTTGTTCTGTCCAGTACTTTTGTTATAAAGCTGGAATAATGTGTGTATGACATCAAATACTCATCAGCATATTCAACAGGCTGTCCTAAACTGGTTTCCCAGACAAAACTAGGATAGAATGAGATAAAAGAGCTGGAAGGAATAGTTTGCCTACCTTCGTCATGCCATTATGGTAATTTCCAAATTAATCTCTACTCAGTGTTATAGTTTTAATTGAGGATGCATGGAGATGTTTGCAGAAAGAATTAATCATTGGAACTTATTTTCCTTGACTGGAGTTGTATAGATTCACTAACTCACTTGCATCTGTACAGAGATTTTTCATTATACCTTTTTAAAATGTAGTGGAAAATTTAGGACTGAACTACACATGCAAGTATGGCTGCTTGCAGATTAGTACCAACTTTGATTCAAAGCAACTATAGTGGCAATAGCATATTCAGTAATATATGCTAGAATACTTCTCAGTTTGAAGATAGCTAGTTAAGATTTCTGTTTCAGAAGGAGAAGTTAAACAATTGCAGTCTTGTCCACTGGGTGCAATATTTTCATTTGGTAGCCTGGGCAGATGGATAGTATGGTTTGGCCCATTGAAGATCAAAAATCAGGAGGAAGTCAGACTTTTTCCCTTTGCTCAGCTGGGAGATAAATACATTATTTTATTGAACCGATTCAACTGAGGGTCACCAACCTCTATATTGATTGGTGCATTTTTAATTTTCTTTCTTAGTTTAATTGATTTGTATGAGTCTTAATTACAAAATTACTAAAGATTCTAAAACATCTGTTTTCTTATGTGTATTTGTTCCAAGTAGTTACATAAAATCATGTTTTGTAATTTTATGATATACAACATTTTGAAAAAGTTAATCATTTATGAACTGTGAGTTGATGTTCCACTTGTTTGTTATGCCACTATGTAATACAAAGATTTAAACTTTCCTTTTTTTTTTTTTTTTCCCTAAGGAGACTAGGGCAATTAATCAGTCTGGAAACTCTTAAAAATGAAATTTCTGAAATGTGCATTTGGAGTATTTCAGGTTACCTGAGGCTATGTGTAAGAGCTGATAAACTAGAAAACTCATGTCCTCAAATAGAATAGAATAAACCAGTTTGGAAAAGACCTTCAAGATCATCACTTCCAACCCATCATCCAACACTATCTAATCAACTAAACCATGGCACCAAGCACCCCAAGCACCTCTTCCTAAACACCTCCAATGATGACGACTCCACTACCTCCCTGGGCAGCCCATTCCAATGGACAATCACTCTCTCTGTGCAGAATTTCTTCCTAACCCCCAGCTTAAACCTCCCCTGGCACAGCTTGAGACTGTGTCCTCTTGTTCTGTTTCTGGTTGCCTGGGAGAAGAGACCAGCCCCTGCCTGTCTACAACCTCCCTTCAGGGAGTTGTAAAGAGCAATAAGGTCTCCCTTGAGCCTCCTCTTCTCCAGGCTAAGCAACCCCAGCTCCCTCAGCCTCTCCTCATAGGGCTTGTGTTCCAAACCGCTCACCAACTTTGATGCCCTTCTCTGGACATGCTCCAGCAAGTGAACATCTCTCCTAAACTGAGAGGCCCAGAACTGGGCATAGTACTCAAGATGTGGCCTAACCAGTGCAGTGTACAGGGGCAGAATGATCTCCCTTCTCCTGCTGGCCACACTGTTCCTGATACAGGACAGGATGCCATTGGCCTTCTTGGCTGCCTGGGCACACTGCAGGCTCATGTTCAGCCTACCATCGACCAGTACCCCCAGGTCCCTCTCTGCCTGGCCACTCGCCAGCCACTCTGACCCCAGCCTGTAGCACTGCATGGGGTTGCTGTGGCCAATGTGTAGAACCCGGCACTTGTATGTGTTCAATCTCATGCTGTTGGATTCTGCCCGTCTATCCAGCCTGTCAAGGTCCCTCTGGAAAGCCTCTCTACTCTCCAGCAGATCAACTCCTGCCCCCAACTTTGTGTTGTCTGCAAATTTACTGATGACACTTTAAGACAGGACCTTTTCATATTGATGTCTTGACTTTATGTACTTGTTTTACCCAAGCCGCACTTAATGCACTGAAATACGGGACAACAGATACTTTGGGTCTATCAGAACAGTTAAAATCAGTTGTGCTAAGCCTCTGACTATCATCTTAGCCAACAGTTCTTTCTTTGCTGTGTGCCCTTTTCTCCTTGTGATCTTAATTTGGCTGATTCTTTCTAATGAAAAAAAGAAAAAACAAACGTTTTTTCAGCCTCTGCGTGTCTATTTCACTTAAAATAACCCCATACACACTGTGTGTGTCTGTGTGGGTGTGTGCAATCTGCTGATCTATTTGGATTTGTAATGCTGGTGGGTTTTTTTTCATGTATAAGTGTTATGCTTCTATATTTATTTTAGCTAAGTCATTAATCCTCTCCTTTAGGTAAGAACCTGAAGATTAATTACCTTCACCTCAAATAGCACAGTCAGTTCAATAAGTGTAGAAGAAAAGGAAATGTTTCCTGAAACCAAGAAGAACAGAGGGTTTTTGTAATTTATATATAACAGTGATCAAATGCATAGCAAACTGCCCTAGGGTAATTTTTTGTTTTGTTTTGTTTCCTTGAATTATCCTCTGCTTCCATAAAGGAAGAACAATGGACAGATTTTATCCCTGAGCTATTAAATTTTCATGATTTTTTGTCTCAGTTCCTTACACAATATTACAGTCTGCCAAGGAAAAACGCAGAAATCTAAATCCCACATACTACAGTAAGCTATCCACCAGGCAATTGAACCTAAGAACAACTTCACTCATTCACAGGAAACAGCTAGTTGCAACAAAGCTGGAGAAGGATCTGGAGCACAAGCCCTGTGAGGAGTGATTGAGGGAGCTGCACCAGGGGAGGTTTAGACTGGATGTTAAGAAGTTCTTCACAGAAGGAGTAATTGGCCATTGGAATGGGCTGCCTAGGGAGGTGGTGGGGTTCACATCTCTGGAGGTGTTTAAGACAAGACTGGTTGAGGCATTTAGTGCCATAGTGTAGTTGATTAGATAGGGTTGGGTGATGGGTTGGACTTGATGATCTTGGAGGTCTCTTCCAACCTGGTTGGTACTGTGATTCTGTGACTCAGATCCTGAGACATCTCTCTGCCCTCCTCCTGGCCAAAGACAAACATGCACCCTGGGGTGGATATGTATCTCTCTCTCCATTTTCCCTCCTTCTCTCTCTCTTTTTTTCTCCCTTTCTCTATTTGGTTTACTTAATAAATAGCCTCATTTTGATATTTGATGTTTTACCTTAATTTCATTCTTGGGAATGTTCAAAAAAGAACTGACTCTCCTTCCCAACTTCCAGACTGAGACAATGCCCTACAAGAAAACAATACCTTTTTTCTTATTAAAAAATTATTTGTACATATTGGGTTCCACCTCTAAAAATAAGCTGCTGATTATGTTGCATTTTTGTAATAATAAAAAATAATGAAAATATTTTCTTGAGGAATCAAAACCTGACAACTAGCTTTCTCAGGTTTGACAGTTCTTCTTTCAGGCTGGACTCTAAAAACTTTATTTAGGGAATAGAATTTGACCAGAAGAAATAATATATAGTAAAGGGTTTGAAATAATTAATTTGTTACTTATGGTGAATATTAATTAAATATTCATATGTGCTGAAATAGTAAGAAAACATTATGATTTTGTCATTGACATGTTTGGCAGTGTTTCATTTTCCCTCTTAGAGTTGTTGTTTCCTCTTCATCTCAAAACTAAGTCTTCAGGGAGAAGTTTATAAGTGAGCTCTAAAATATATTTGTTTACCTCACATTTGCATTGGAATAAAGGAACACACTAAACTGATAATTCAGCTCACTTGCAGCAATTAGTGAATCTGAATCCCTAGACAACATTTACCATTCCTTTCTTTCATAAATAGACAGCAGAACAAAGAATTCTATTTAGAAAGGAGGAGTGGGAAACAGACTTCACTGAGATACAACAGTTTAAGATAGGTTAGTACTCCCTAGACAGTAGATACATGGAGAGTTGCACATCCATTGTTGTTGTTTTAGTATTTCAAATGGTAATAGCTAAGGTATGCCACATGTTTATGAGGATGAGTATAGACCATATGCAAAACTGTAAGAAAATCTATCAATATATAGATGACATTTTCCTGCAGATGGTTGAACTCATTTGGCTTAAACAACAATTCTCATACAAAGAAGTAAAATATTCTTTGTTGTTGTTTTCCTTAGGCTTACTTCTGATATCTGTCTTTGGGCAGAAAGAATCATTTTATGAAAACAAAACTTCTTCCCAGTGTCTGTGGAGGATTCCTAGCTTTGCATCCAGATGAATGGGAGTCCCAAAAGTTGGGCAAATTCTTGTTTCTTGTGTTTGAAATTCACTAGTCAGTGAACTGAGAGATAGTATGAAAACTGACAATTCTTGGAAATAGACTCCTGGTGATTTTGCCTTTACTATAAAAATATTTCAATCCATCATTGCATTTGACTAGCTTAAGTCTTGAAACAAAAGAGGAGTAAAGATCATAAGATGTCTCTTTTATTGATGCTAATGAAAAAATCTCTTATTTAGGTTTTTAAATCAGTCTATCAGAAACTAAACACAGGGAAAGAAGCTTTACATATTTTTATGACTGCTCTTGAGCAAGTCGCTAGAGAATACTATTAAAGATATAAGTTCTATGTTAGTACTGAAAATGTAACATAAGTTCAAGTTACTACTGTAAAAACTGTTTCTCTGTGATGTTAAAGGTATGGGTGTTCAGGTTATTTAAATTAAAATGAAATATAAGCCAACAAATAAACAGAATTAATTAGTTTGACAACTAAACTTCAAACTTTCTGAAAATACTTTGTTTTTCTTTATTTTTTTCACAAAAGTCAGTAGTTTTCATGATTTAGACAAAAGTTTTGTGATCACTACTAATCAGAGGTTTGTGCCTACCATACATCTGTCCCTATTATCAGGTCTTTTATATTGGTTACATCATATTTTATGTATTATCTTGGCAATTATTAGATGAATGAAGTCAATGTATGCCACATGCTCTCTGTGCTAGTTGTCATTACGTATCAAACATCTTTAACTGTAAGTCAATGAACAAACCATTTTTGCTTTGCTGCCTTAGCACTATATTAAAAAAATGTTAAGTGGTATGTTCAAGCATACTAGTAAAGTTAATTTTCCTTAGTATTTCCTAATATTTGTGTTCAATTTCAAAAGAATAAAACTTGTTTCAAAATGTCATAAACCATTTCCAAGATGTCTTAGTTCCAGACATAAGAATCTAAATCAGGTTTAAAAATAATTTCATTTTCACTGAAATTTTCCTTTTGAGACAACAGAAAAAATTATATGAAACATCTATCTTTTGCATGCTACTGCGCTGTCACATAGATAGCTAATGTGTTAGTAAGAATTTGTGTTAGTACTCCTTAAACTGGCTCCATGGACAACTGATGCTGCAGAACCCTATGATAAGCAGACTAGACATTTCTTAAAACCCTTCAATTTCAGATTGATGATTACTGGGTATAGTAAAGAAATTTGGGGGTTTAATGGTGACCTAGATAGCCAGTAAGTTTAAGAGCAAGTAGTTAAACTAAAGATAAGGTTTTTCTAATACATTTTATGAAATCAAAATTAATAGCAAAGAGTCTTTAAAGAATTCACACTATACTAATAGAGATCAGAGATCTCTAGTGTATATTTCCACAGAAGAAAAGATCACAGGCTAATAAAATCTTTTAATATATTTTCTAAGACATCTCTAGCCAATCTTTACTCCTTTTTATTCAGTGCAAATACTTATCTCTGGCTCTTTCTTCACTTCCCATTTCTGATTACCGTACTTCTGGTTTATACTTAGGTGAGAAATGATTATAGGCTCCTGTAACCTTATCTCATAGCAGCTGGTGCAGAAGATAATGTCTCCACTTGCTTTGGGGAGCAGCAGCTGAAGCTTCAAAGTGTCATTACCAAACACCTATCAATATTTCTGGAGGATACTTGGAGTCTCTGAGAAATCAAACTTACTTTGATTACTCAAATGTGACATACCCATTCATGCAGGGACATATGTCTGGATTATACATTATGTGCATCACTTATCCATAATACAGTAGTCTTTTGGGCTGACCCCTATATAGGTTCTGAAGGGTGATTGGTTTTGGTGTCTAAGAAAGTATAAGAAAAGTGGTTTTACCTCTAGCTAAGAATTTGGAATAAGTTGCCCAAGGAAGGATGTAGATGCCCACCCCCTGTAAGTGTTCAATATGGGGTTGAATGAGACCTTGAGCAATCTGGTCTAGTGAGGATATTCCTTACCATGGAAGGGGGCTTGGAACTAGATGATCTTTAAGGTTCATTCCAACTCAAACCATTCAATGATATATGAATCCGTGTGGGTTATCCTGAGCAAATTGAGTGATATGTTGATTATGGGCCTGCCAGTCTCAACATGGAGAGCTGAAATACAAACCAGCATGATAGAGATCAAGGTTTGTGTCAGCTGGGATTTAGATCAACCTGAGATTGTAGAGTCAAATGGCTGTAGCTCTTTGGGTAACACCTACACACCAGGCAGTACATGTCCAGCTCAGTCTGAGCCAGGACCAACACATGTTGGGGTGAAAGACTCCTTGGGGAAGAACCTGGCTGCACAACAACTCACAGTGTCACAGTATCACAGTATAACTAAGGTTGGAAGAGATCCCAAGGATCATCAAGTCCAACCTGTCTCCACAGACCTCACAACTAGACCATGGCACCAAGTGCCATGTCCAATCTCCTCTTGAACATCTCCATGAATCTATATCAAAGGCAGTTCAGACTGGACATTAGGAAAAGATTCTTCACTGAGAGGGTGATGAATCACTGAAATAGGGTCCCCAGGCAAGTGATCAAGGCATTAAGCCTGTCAGAGATCAAGGAGTATGTGGACGACACTCTTAGTTATATGGTTTATTTTTAGGTAGGCACGTGAGCAGCAGAGAGTTCAACTCAATGATCCTTATGTGTCCCTTCCAACTTGCAATACACACTTGTCTTCCTATGTTCCTATATTTGACACACCAGATGGAGTACTCTGTCCATCTCTGGAGTCTCTAGCAAAAGAAAGACATGAACCTATTGGAGTGTGTCTAGAGGAGGGCCACAAATATGATCAGAGGGATGGAACACCTTTCCTGTGTTCAAAGGCTGAGAGAATTAGAAGCCTGAAGAAGACAAAGTTCTGGGGACACCTTATTGTGGCTTTTCAATACTTAAAAGAGGCCTCTAAGACAGGCCGTTAAGAGAGAGGGAAGAGAGATGGGGACAGTATTTTTTTTTTTGGCAGGACCTATTATGGGTAAACTTAAACGAGATGTAAGGAAGACTTATTTTTTTTACAATGAGAGTGTTTGTCCCAGAAATATTCAAAGTCAGGTTGGACAGGGATCTGAGCAACCTGATCTAGTCACAGATCTACTTACCCTGGTGTGGATGGACTAGATGACCTTCAAAGGACATTTCAAACCCAGATCATTCTATAGATTCATGATTCTGTGATATTGTTCCATGAGTCTTTGAGCTTTAACAAGATTGTGCACACCTGATAAATTTCAGTATCAATACTTGAAGTAAAAATTTGGGGCATCTTTCTTCACATAGGATTAGGAAGAGATAGTACTTAAGTGCTTATTTAATTTAACTTTTTGCTGAAAAGTTAAAGGTGTGCTTTGATAAAGAAAAAAAGATATATGATTTTATTTTAAGAGTCTGAGATGGGTGTTTTATGGCTCACAGGTCAATCATAATAACGCTAATCATCTGACAATCAAGTCAGAAAAGGGAGCATAGAGCGCAGTCATCATCTGGAAAGCTTAACGGAGTTAATGTCCTAAATTAAAACCAAAGAAATGTGCAAAATAGCTTTGTCTCATATTTAACAAAATAACTTTCCATTTAAAAAAAATACAAAGTCT